>NC_140749.1:4455000-14455000 GCF_051527215.1 Medicago sativa
TAGCACAAAGAATTTTCTAATAGCAGCAACAACATACTGAAAAAATTCATTAAAAAACAAGAAAACACAATTGATTATTGAACGACACAAAAAATTAGTAAGGTGTGAACTGAACAGAACATGATTAGATAATGAGAAAAAACAGAGACGTCAACAGAGAAAGCTTACTGAGTCACTGGAGAAGCAAGCTTCTGGTGCGGTTGCCGGAATGACTCACAACGCGGCGGCTTGAGGCTAGGGCAACGGTGGAGGCGCGTGAGTGTGAAAGTGAAGCGTGTTATTTTTTTGGTCACTAGGCTACTGCGTGTTATTTTTTAATATTTTTCAATTGTTTTTTTCATGTTTATGTGGGCCCTGTCATGTGTTTTTTAATTGACTAGCATTACTTTTCTCATCCTGTCTCATTTTTGCGCGCTCTGATTTTTTTACAATTTTACTTTAGTTTGGATTTTAAATTCCGAACGTTTAGGATTATAAAATTTGTAACCATTCAAAACCTGAAAACCATTATGTCTGCTTTGCATCCTTGACAACAGTAGGGTGTAACAACGTCCGAAATATATAATCCGAAAATTATTTACTTGTTTCAGATTATATATTATGAAAAAACTTGCATTTAAAAAAAACGGGAAGTTGCAAAAATTTTCGGATTGTATAATCCAAAAATTTTGATTATATAAGGTGAACTCATAATCTAGTTGAAGTTCACAACATTTATAGCCAAACACTCCCTACACCTCTAGAAACACACCATTTTGGGCAAAAATATGATTTGAAGTAGCAATCTGGTCATCAAGGGGGGTGAACATCATCATTTTTGTCTCAATGCAAAGATAATGTGTATATAAACCCTCCCTCATTCGATTTCTAGGCGCTTTCATTTTTATCACGTTAATGAATTTGTACTGGAGCGTTTTGAATTATAAAATCTGAAATCCAAGAATATGATAATAGCTGCATGGAGGATGAGATCCACGTGTGGATCATATTCTCACTATGTTGTTATAGCATTTATTTTTACAAATTTGGTTCCAAAATCACTAGCTTCCTTTTCTTAAAAATTAAGTCAACAAGAACAAGTTAAGTGTTGAGTATTGTCCTACATAAAACCAACTGGCAGACCTGTTCACAAAAATTGTGAAGAGAAATATGGATGGTGAATTTTGATAGTTTGAATTAAGAAGTATTAGTTGTATAATTCAAACTAGTTTGTTAGTTACCTTATGTATCTTAGAAGATCACTCCAAAGGATCACTTAGATGATTTTATCAAGAAATTGATGGATTATGAAATTTGCCAGTATTTTACAAGTTTGGATTATGAAATTTGGGCGTGTCTTTTGGATAACTTTATACGTCTTGATTTTAGAATTGAAACGTGCTGTGGTCGAGAGTTCACCAACAGTTTGTGTGATCTAGAACACATCGACAATTTTTGTGGTCTGTAATTTAAATGTATAAAATTTGGTGTCTTTTGCAATGAATTTTGTTCGTTTCATCATTCAGTCACAATCCACTTACCCATTCAAAATGGAGTATTACTTTTCCCACCCTATGCATTTCCTCGCGCGCCCTATTTTTTTTCCAATTTTGCCCCTGCTCCGGATTACGTTTTCCGGATTATATTGTTAGAATTTTGCAGATGTTTCAGGATTTTAAATTCCGGAATAATGTTTTACCAGAAGTAAAAATAAAAAAAATGCGAATAAAAATAATAAACAGAAATAAAAAGACATAAGCATAAAAAGAAATCATTTTATTAATATATGAACAATACATTACAAAAAATTTCAAGCTTTTTAAGCTTATTACATCCTAAAACTATTTCTAATCCTATCCTATTACATAAGCTATACCAGTGGCTCCAACTCCAGCCACTGGTGGAGAGGAAAGAGGGTGGGAGGAAAGAAGATGGCGGGGAAGAAGAAATGTTGTTGGTGGGGAGACAGAGGGGGCACAAGTGCCTCTAGGGAACAAGAGACCATGATGGTCAACATGACACCCAAGCAAACCAACCTCAGATTCAGACTCACCCATACCCTATTGACCGATCATATGACACTTGATGGATTTCCAAAGAGGTCTCTTTCTATGAAAGGCCAGCGATAGAAACACATCGTTGTAAAAGAGGAGAAGAGGAAAAAGAAGAAGGTATGACTTGCATTGACAAAATGAAGCATATTTATAGGGGATGGATGGTTAAAAAATGTGTGGTAGGCCATAATTACAGTCAAAAAACGTGTAAAAAAACGTTTTATGAAGCTGACCACCGCCCATAACGTTTATAAAACGTTTTCTTTGTGGTGCAGACCACCGGCCTAAACTTCTGGTGCAGTCCGGAAGATATAATTCGGACTACACATGCACTCCGGATTACGTATTCTGGAAAAAGACGATAATGGGGTGTCCCAAAGTGAAACTTGGGACGTTGTGTATGGTGAGGGTTGGTTCGGATTGTATAATCCGGATTGCTTCAGCATTGGATTCTTCTGTATAGCCCGCATTGCACCGACAATTTTTGTGGTCTACAACGCCCAAATACCTCTATAAATAGGGGTCCCTGTTTTCATTAGAAGTAAACTACACCAAAAAATCATGGAATTCCCTGGCTTTGATCCGAACACCAAGCTAGCGGCAGTCTACTACAACGGTGGAACACCACCCATCTGTTTAGGATTCGCGACGATGTCACCCTCTCCGGGCTGAAGGATGAGCTGGATCAAATCAACCGTCAACTCAACCGCAGAGACATGAGGAGGGTGGTCGATGTCGAATATCGATGTCCATTGTCCGACTCAGCCGGATCTCTTCGCTTCAGACGGATGAAACTCAAAAACGACGACGACGTGAGAACCATGTTCTCTGTCTTTGGTCAGCACAGCGCTAGAGGACCGATCGAGTTGGACGCTTCGTTGGTTAGATCTGCTGAACAAATTCTGAAAAGTTTGCACCGGCCCAGGAACTACGAAGAGATCAGGGCTCTGCTGGAGGGACCAGAGGAGGAAGAAGTTAGTTTAGATGATCCGTGATAATGTGTTATGTTTTAATTAATCGCGTGTTTTATGTTGTTTTAATTGCGTGTTAGTTATGTGTTGTTGAATTAAGTTGTTGCATTATCTTTTAATTTCGTGTTTTATTGCGTGTTAGTTATCTGTTGTTGAATTTAATTGCGTGTTTTATTATGTTTTAATTTACGGCAAAGATGTTCATTTAATCGATCAAATAACCAAATATATGCTTTTCGGAAAACACAGGGCGTAAGTATATTCCAGAAACGAAATCTGGAATGCCTCAGCATATGATTCTTTTGTATGGACCACATTGCACTAAAAGTTTATGTGGTCCACAACATCCAAGGACCTCTATAAATACACCCTCTCCGGTTTTGATCTTCAATACCAGCAAAACACACAAACACACCAAAGCAAACCATGCAAATTTTTGTCATCAAGCTGAGGATCTTTCTCATGCAAAAATATATAGATAGTCCTTGATGCCTCCTTGATAGATAGATAACTCAAAAATATCAAGAGGTTTCTATGAGTTAAATCTTGCTGCCTGCCAGATGAATATGTCATTTGGCAAGACAGCAGGATCTAACTCAAAGAAATCCTCTTGAAAACACTTTGCCTTTCTTCATTGTGTCACAGATCTGACTCCAAAGAAGAGGTTCTTATGAACTCGATCATGTCGGTCTGCAGATCGTAACATGTCAGTTGGCAGGCCGGCAGGATCGAGTTCAAAAGCTCCTCTTCGAACCACCTTCCCAAAAGAATCATCATTTATGCTATTCTGGTGTCGTTCGGACTATATAATTCGGAAATACTGCATGAATTCCGGATTATATAATCCGGAACCATTCAGTAACAATTTGGTCGGTGACGTTTCACCAAAGCTTTGGCCGGTTAGTGGAGTTTGAATGCATTTTTTTACGGTTTTGAATGTGGAACACGTTTTATTTGACTGTAATTAAGACCTATGACTTATATAAGGCTATAAAAAGGCTTGGATCTTCAACATTTTCCTTCATTCTTCTTCACCTCCTTTCTTACATTTTCTTCAAAAAAAATTAGTTTTTTAGGTAGCTTTTATCAGTGTTTGTGGTGTCATGGTCATTGTTGACCGCTCATACGACCCCTGCAATTGCATTTCAGCTTATGCGGGGGTCGTATAACGGTCAACAGAGATCCTTGACATCAAAGAAAGACACAAAATATTCATATCGTATTTGTTCGGATTTTATAATCCGAAAACACTAACAATCTGGTTCGGAATATGTAATCCGGACCAGGGGCATTTTTGGAATTTTTGCAGGGCGCGCGAGAAGGCAGTAGGGTGGAAAAAGTAATACTCTTCAAAATGAATTCTAATTATCATTCACAAGCCACATTAACCAATTGCAGCTTTGTAACTTTTTTATTTAATAGTAATGATAATGTTCCACTTTATAACTTGAAGAAATAAATGATATTCTCAATAAAGGTGTCAAATGGGTTGGTCTGGCCAACCCGATCCGGCTCGACTACATAAAATGAACCAGTCCATTTTTTATTGGGCCACATCATTTTAGAGACCGGTCCGATCTGTGTGGGTCATGGGTCAACCCGCCCCGCCCCGATTTAGTTTTTATTCTTTAAAAAAAATTATTAACTTTTTTAATGTATTTTTTTATATATTAGTTAGTCACAAGTCACAACTATCTTTTTGCTAAAATATGATTAGATGAACATAGAAGTGTAAATAATTTATAAATTAACATTGAATATATTAATTAAACTCTAGATTTATTCCTTCAATTGAATGAAATTCGTAATTTATAAACTTTAGAATTTTAAAACTTTGAGCTAAATTAATCCATTTTTATTAAGTTTACTTATTTAAATTTTTTTTAATATATTTAAAATTAGTTGATAATTTTTTCAAAAAAATTTAGCGCTTTTTTATCAAAAAATCAAATAGAAATATTGATAGTGGACCGGCCCGAAGCTCGATGGGCTAGCCCCACCCGGCCATTATGCGGGGTAATGGGCCATTAGCTCGGCCCGTTTTTTACAGTTTTTCTTCTCAACTAGATAACTACGGTGATACAAAAGGGATTGTCTGTGTTGAGTATCGTCGACAATATATCCAACTTAGTTGGACTTGTTCGACTCATCAAAACGACGACGATATAAGAACCATGTTCGAAAGGAACTGACCAAGTTGCCTTTCTTTTATTAACTAGATGACAAATGTGAAATGACTGAGTTGTTCCAAAATCCATGTGCAAATTTCATTACTCTCATCTTATACGATTGACACTAATTAAAAAAATACACAAACATAAAGAAACACCTGTGAAATGAAATCCATGTGCAAATTTCATTACTCTCATCTTATACGATTGACACTAATTAAAAAAAATACACAAACATAAAGAAACACCGTATTTTGTCAATTGTGTCCACTTACATGGTTGGCTCAAAACAAAAAACAGAAACATAAAGGAACACCGTAATTTTGTCAATTACATGGTTGGATCACAAAATTTCTAACACGTTGGATTAAAAGTTGGATTGATTTAGTTGAATATAAATGCTTGGATTAGCCGTTGGATTGATTTAGCAGACATGGCTAAGATGAATATGGATAACCATATTGATATTCTTGAATGGATTTTCCCCATTCTTCCTCCTCAGCAAGAATAAGTGTTTGTGGTGGGGTAAAATGTATGTAATTATTTATTATTTGTGGTTCATGCAAAATTACGTCATTACGTTGCGTTTTCTTTCTGCGAAACTTTATTCAGTTGATCAATCACAGTATTAGTGCAAGGTGAGATCTTTCAACATATTTGAGAACATGTTGGGATGTGGCTTATTACTGTCTCTGGACTTGGAGGAGTAAAGAATAGCATAATGATAATGTTGCTTGCAAGAAATTAAGCAACTTCGTCCGAAAATCCTAAACTAAGAAAAGAGTGTAAGACCAAAGCTAAGTAGTGTTTCAATTACATGCATTTTGCTCACAATGTTCATGTGCAATTTCGTTGGTAGGATCAGGTGGAACTTTATAAGTATGCATACTACGATTGTTCACTTAATCTAATCTTTACAATTAGCCGAAAATTAAACTTCTGTTGATGCATGTATCACATCTTTTAACTGCTTTCAAGTCAGAATAATAGGTTTTGATGTTGCTTCAGCAAAGCCAAGAACAATGAACTAATAAGTAACATTAGATAAAAAAAACATGGATAAACTAATGATACGATAAAAAACATGGATATACGATAAAAAACATGGATAAACTAATGATACACATTTGAAAATTTTCTATTCTAAAGGAAGGCTTCTGCTTTGGGTTGCTAGGAGTTTAAATGTTCATCAATAGCTTTACTAGCCAAGGAAGCTAACAAAAGTTACAAAACCAACATGTTAGAAGGACAACAACTAACATATGTAATAAACTAACTATGGATCAAATTTAACCAACAAGTGTCAGATTACAAATTTTCAGCACCTGCACTGCAGTATCAGACAGGGATAGGTTGCTGAAAAAAATAACATTGGTGGAATTTGCCTGGACCTATAGATTCTTGGAATGAGTTGATGCTGCAAATGTTGATAAATGATGGGAAAATTGAGGTGGTTGCACTATTATTTTGGAATCCTCTAAACTTGTTCATGTACATTAGATGTTTGTTTATTAGTATAGAGGATAGTTGAATATAGGGAAGTAATCATACTTGCTCAGCTACTACCATAGTTCTATGAAATGATAGATAAACTGGAATAGCATGATTCAACTCATACTAAAATGGCTCTCGTTGCTTATTGACGAGGATGCCTTCAGTGAGGAATTCGACAAACTGTAAACCGATTAGGAATATGAAAAAGTTTTATTTCAATGAACATGAAATGAATCAACGTACTATCTTTTGCAACTTTTTTACAGAATCAAGATCAGAGTAGAACAATTTCCACAACATGAATTGAAAGCTTGGGCTCAACCTCATGCATTTTGGTGAAGTCTCTTTTTTACAAAATCAAAATTACTACTACCACCACCGGGTAATGGGGGTTCCCTCCCCTGCATAACCATTAAACCCAAGTCTTTACATCTGTTCCGCATCTGGACTCTCCCAATGGGAAGACAGGATCAGAACAGTCAGTTGGCAAAGAATGTCAATTCTAAACTCATCTGGTGCACTTGAGGGAATTCAAAATAAGCAAAAGACTACCCAAGCAAAAAACAAAAAAATTGAATACACTCAAGCTTCTTCCAAACTTTTTTTTTACTTGGAGGTCTCAAGCTTCTTTTGAATTCACAGCTTCTTCTTAATTGGAGGTCTCAGGTTCTTTTGAAATTCACTGATAAATTGGGGAACATTGGCAGATGTTTTCATGGTATGAACAGACATTTGAAAAGGCATAAATTATGTCCTAAAGTAGTGCTTCTGCTATAATCAAGATGCATGAAAATAATAACAACCTAGCAAACAAACAACATTGTAAGAAGACAACTTAACATATACACTAAAATATCAATTGATAAAATTGAACAAACAAGTGTCAGATTACAAATTTTCAGCACCTGCACTGCAGTATCAGACAGGGATAACTGTAAATATTTATTCTCATCATCCACATAATTGCTTAATTTATAAAAATAAATTTATTACTCGAAAAAACTAACAAAAAACCATGTTGTAAATGAATTTTAGTAGCCTCAGACCGTCCTAGTTCAAAGTTTTCAACAAATGCAATATCTTGCATTTCTGAACCATATACAAAGTATGCATCATAGGCTACATTGTAACAGAAATAATAAATTTACATTATTAAAAAAACAATTGCAGAAACATTGGAAGAAAAATATTAAAAAAATACGAAATGGGTGTGCAAAATTAATGTTTCAAGGCATCAGATCTTCCTATTCAAATAAAATATTCACAGAACTCAAATCAGTGTTTAAGTTCTCAATGATTTGAAAGATTCATCATTTGGCCAATTAAAATTAAAAAATATTAAAAAAAACACAAATGATTAAATGAAATAATACTGCTCAGAAAGTAGCAAATTATATCACAATAAAACTTCATATGTCCAGACATAATTGATGCAACATCATCATAGCAGTATCAATACAATTTCACTAATACATTTTAAAACAGAAAATAAAATGAATTATATACAATTAAAATTCATGTTGCTGACTGAATTGAATCTCAGACATTCCAAAGTTGGAAATGGCAGACAATCAACATGGCATCATTTCAGTCCGCCCGTCTGCTTTTCAACATCATTGATCAAACAAATGAACAATTACACAAAAATCTCAAATAAAACCAACATTCTTCATGCCAATAAAAATAACATACAGATTAAAATACCAAAATTAATTTCAAATTAATAGAACTAATTTAGGGAAGGTATCAGATAATAAGCGGAGTTTTTGTTCATCAAAGAATAACATCAGTCTATAGAATGACAAATTTTTAACATCATTTACCAACCCTTATATAAACCAACAACAGTAAAACACAAACACATAACAAAAATAAACAAAACATTAAAAGATTAAGGAAAAATGTATATGGCATCAGTTAGTCAGAGGTTTTTGTCAACACTTGTTATTCAGTATATCAATAAGCGTTAAAATTAATCATCATTTGCCATATACTTTCATCATTAAAAAAATTGAAAATTTGAATGAAAAAGAAAAAAAGGGGTTTTGATTTGGATTTCGGTAGATCCATTTGACCCATTGCAATTTTTGAAATTTTTTCGTGCAATGAGCTGGTAAGTCTACCAATTTGGATCTGTGCATCAGTTATATCTCCACTGCCGTTAAAAATTGACACAGATGAAGAGGGTAAACAGATGCACAAATTCAAATGATAATCGAATTTCATGAAAAATTGAAAAAATTGAATTTAGGGTTTCGAAAAATAATAAACAAATTGGTGTAAACCGTAGATCTAAAGTAAAGATAATGATAGAAAAAATGCAGTAGGAATGAGATTTGAGAACTAGAACTAGGGTGGTATGAGAAGATGAAATTTGTGGGTTAAGTGAGAGAGTATATATAAGGGGTGAGAGGAAATTAGGGTTTCGGATTGGGCTTTGGTGGTTGGTGCAGCGGCGCTCTATTGTGGAATTTCGTTGCCGTTTTATAAGCTTTGGGCGTCGTTCTAACCTATACTAAACGTTGTCGTATCATAATTGTTTATTGCCGTATCATAATGGTCCCTGATTAATTTCAAGTTTGCATTTTGGTCTCATAACTCGTAAAATCAACATTTTGGTCCTTCTTGTTTTGCTCCGTTGGTCAAATTGATCCCATCCGTTAGTTTTTTAATATCTAAAATTTTTTATATGATTTTAACCGTTTGATTGCATGTCCATTATACATATAGTGAATCGTCATCACCTGATTTTTTTTCATTTTTCATCATCTTCTCTCTTCTTCTTCCTCAATCTATAAACATTTTTCCAGAAATTTTTGTCTTGGCTTAATTAGTCCCCGAGTCCCTTAACTTAATTGTTTGTACCAAATTGGTCCCGTAACTATAATTTGTACCAAATTGGTCCTCAAAGTTTTGCTCCGTTAACACTTTTGGTCCTTTCTGTTAGTTTGGGTCCAAAAACGTTAAGTCATGTATATGTGGCGTTTGACGTGGCAATTTAATTGGTTATGTGGCAAAGATGACTCACCACTATATCTTGGTGTGCAGAGATTGAAATTAGGGTTCCATGTTGGTCATTTTCTCCCCTCTTCTTCTCCAAAATCGGCCTACCCTCTCCTCTTCTTCTCCAAAATCATATTTCACTTTCTTCTTCTTCTTCTCAATCGTTTTAGAGCAAACATGTCGGCCCAATCATCAAAAAGCCAAACACGACCATGGGTACAGGACCATTCAATTGGTTCAGTTGGATCTAGTTTGAGAAGGAGATCGAACAGGGAATGTTGGTGTGGAGAACAAGTTGTGATTCGAACAGTGGCTGATATAAGCAACCCCAACTGTGGGAAGAAATTTTGGGGTTGTAAGAACTACAAAAATTCATTTGACAAAGGGTGTAGATTCTTTAAGTTGTTGGATGAGGATGTTATTGATGAAAGGGATGTAAAGATTGAGAAGCAGAAGAAGAAGATTAAAAAGTTGAAGATGGAGCTTGAAAACACAAGAAAATTGCTGAGAATGTCTATGTTTTTTGGTTTGATGTGCTTTGGGATGTTGCTGGTATTAGGGACAGTGTTAATGTGCAAAAGCACATCAATGTGGAATGGTTTTTATTTGAAGTAAATTGACATGTGTTTTGGTTCTTAGTTGTAATTGTTGTAATGGAATGAAAGTAATTGACATGGGTTTGATTATGAGAAGAAGATGTAATGGAATGTTATTTTTGATGTTGTCTTAATTTTGAATAGCATTTTACTTATAAACTTAGTTGAGGTTGTATCTTAAAATGTGAATGTTTCAAATGGTTTGCAACACAAAACCTGTAACTTTGAGGCATAAAAATTGAGACACAAAACCTGTAAATTTGAGACACAAAACCTGTAAATTTGAGACATGTAAAACCTGTAAAATGTGAATGTTTGAGACACAAAACTTGTATCTATGTAATTGTTTGAGACACAACCTGTAAATTTGATAAGCAATAAATTCATAACTTGGCCTTTAGTTTGAAGTTCTTGGCCTAAACATTACACCAAAATAGAATAGACTTGGCCTCTACATTACACCAAAATGGAATAGACTTGGCCTTTAGTTTGAAGTTCTTGGCCTAAATATTACACCAAAATAGAATAGACTTGGCCTAGACATTACATCAAAATAGAATAGACTTGGCCTTTAGTTTGAAGTTCTTGGCCTAAATATTACACCAAAATATCATTGCAACAGAGCTAATCAAAACATTGTCAAGCATCATGAAATTCTGTTTGCAACATTACATACCAAAACATAAGACATAATCCTAAAACATAAGACATAATCTCAGGTTGGTTGTGATGATGGACCAACATCTTTCTTGGCTTTCTTCCTTCTATTTGTAGCTAGTGTGGGCTGTGAAGATGAAACTCTCTCCTTACTCTTTCTTTTCCTAGTGCTGGGCTGTTGTTGAGTTGCAGATGGATTCTGAGTTGATGCTTGTTGAGCAGCACCTGGAGCATTAGTCCTCTGAGTAGCATTAGTCCTCTGAGTTGTAGTAGTCTCCTGAGTAGCAGTAGTTCTCTGAGTTACAGTTGTCCTTTGAGTTGTAGTTGTCCTTTGAGTAGCATTAATCCTTTGAGTTGTAGTAGTCCCCTGAGTAGCAGTAGTTTTTTGAGTTGCAGTTGTCCTTTGAGTTGCAGTTGTCCTCTGAGTAGCATTAGTCCTTTGAGTTGCAGTTGTCCTCTGAGTAGCATTAGTCCTTTGAGTTGCAGTAGTCATTGGAGGGTTGTTATAACTTGAAGAAGCTGGAGCAGTGGTGGTATCAGTTGTAGGTGGTGGTGGTGGTGGTGGTGGAAGTGGGCAAGTGGCCTTGTTATGCCCATCTTTCTTGCATCTACTGCACTTGTTTCCATAGGATGCCCTCCTCATCTGGTTTGTATCTTTTCTCAGCTCTCCTGCTTCCAACCTTCTCTTCTTTTTTGGCCTTCCTGGTTGTCTCTTAATGGGAGGTGGCTGGAGATCATTATATTCAGTCTTCACCCATAAATTTTGACCATTTGTTGGGTATATGATACTACTATAACAAGCTGCATATTTGTCCTTCTTATAATAATCTGGGACAAAGTCATCAATCTCAAGATTTTGGTGTTTCATGCAGGAAATTGCATGACAACATGGCAGACCAGTCAATGCCCATTTCCTGCAAGAACAAACCTTTCTATCAGATTAACAGAAAAATGGTCCAAAGTGGAAGTCATGTTTGTAACCTCATAGTCAAACTCAGTAGAACGCCTAATATACAAAATGAAAACAATATACCAAAAATCTGTAAAATATACAAACCTGACATATAAGTATAACTTATTGAAAGATTTAAGGAATATATCAAACCTGACAAGCCAGATGTTAGTAAATGATGATTCTATGGCAATTCTCTTCTTAATATTGGGTAAAACACCATCCTCATACCTTGATATTTTCTGCCTATTAGCTTCCCATCTCTGCATAAGGTACACCCTGATATCTTCCAGCATAGTGATAACAGGTCTGGTCCTAGGCACAACAATCACAGAGTTGAAAGACTCTGACATATTATTCACCAGGGTATCACAATGTGAATCTGTCTTGAAGAATGCCTTGCTCCAATGCTTTGGGTTAATTTCAGAAAGGTATATGAATGCTGGCTCACTTATATCCTTTATCTCTTTCATAGCCTTCTCCCATGCATTCCTATAAGTTGCCTTTGCAGCCTTCCACATTAACTCCTTCAGCTTCTTTCCAGGATGTCTTTTTTTGAAGTTGTTATATAAGTGCCTAACACAATTAAATAACTCTGCACAAATTTCGAAATTTGGGACCACAAAAACCCCAATGTTCAAAAACCCCAATATTCAATACCATTAATTCCCACATGCAGATGCATACAAACAACACCTTTTTCCACTCTTAAAACACACAATAGTATGAAACCTTAAACAAACAATGCGAAAATACACTAAACCTAAACCAAAACCAGATAAGGCAACATCAGTAAATCCTAATTCTCTTTCTTCCTAAAACACGAATAAGAAAGAATGATGAAGAAACAACAACCCAAAACCATAACACCAGAACACCAGAACAGGCAACATCAATAAACCCTAATTTTTATTTGTCACAAAAAGCGAATAAGAAACAAAGAAGATGATGATGAACATGAAACAACGTTGAACAAACAAAACGAAAGAAAAACCCTAAACCACATTAACAAAATACAGTAAACCCTAGTGTTTCTTCTTCTTCAGAAAACACGAAAAATAAAGAAGATGATGAATACGAACCTGCTACAAAGCTCAATCCAAGATTTCGTCTTCGTTTTGGTCTTTCAGTCGCATTCAATCGCCTTCTTCTTCGTTTTCTTTCAAGCTTTTCAACTTCTTCTTCTCACTTTCTCTAAGTTCTCTCTAAGTTCCACTTTCTCTCTCTAAGTTATCAGGAAATGAAGTGAAATTGCCTTGTCACAAGCCAACGTGGACATAACTTAACGTTTTTGGACCCAAACTAACAGAAAGGACCAAAAGTGTTAACGGAGCAAAACTTTGAGGACCAATTTGGTACAAATTATAGTTACGGGACCAATTTGGTACAAACAATTAAGTTAAGGGACTCGGGGACTAATTAAGGCTTTTTTCTTCCAAAATACAAAACCAAAGAACACAACATAACACAAAAATACCAATCTTTTTTCAGAATTCCTCCACTCTTCTTCTCCAGATTTTTATTTTCTTCTGAATTCCTTCACTCTTCTTCTCTCAACGCAACACTGTTTTCAAAACAAAATCAAAAGACCAATTAAACCTAAACCAATTCATTTGTTATTGATGGCATTAAGAGGAATTATCCAATTAAACCGTGTGTTCATGCACCAACCACTGACACAGTTACAATGTTTTAAGGGCCATTTCTTCTCAACTCCACGACCCACTTGCCCAATTGCTCTAAAGTCATCACCTTTATCTTCATCTTTCTCTTCCATGGCTACCCATTTGAATTTTTCTCAATTGGCTTCTTCACTTTCTCTTTCAATTGGACAACATGACCTTCTGACGCGTTTGACCCATTTGATGAAGCTTGATGAATGCTGATAAATAATTGGCTTAATTGATTGTTTTTAAGTCTGAGCTTTCTAGAAAGCTGAATTTTTGGTGTTGAATTGGTTTATGATATTTGAGTATTTTGTTTTTGATAAGGCTGAGAGGTTGCTGGCTGAAGCTGCTAGTTATGGTTACGAGCTTGTTGTGTTTCCAGAAGCATTTATTGGTGGTTATCCATGTGGTTATGGTTTTGGTGTTTCCATTGGTAACCGTACTGCTAATTTGAGTTTTGAATTTTTCTGGGTTTTTGATTTTTAAAGTTTGAAGCTTCAAGAATGTTGATGAATACTTGGCTTAATTGGTCTTTTGGAATCATATGTTGTTGGAAAAAAAATCGGATCTGGAAATAATTTATGGTAGTGATGTGAGAAATCGATAGAAATCAATGGTGATGATGTTGTTGTTGTTGATGGTTGATGTTTCTGGATTTTTCTGGATAAACGATGAAAATAATGATGGTGTTGATGAGTGTGATGTTGAAGATGATGAAGACGAGTGAGGAAGAAGAGGAAGAAAGGGAGAATTAATTATTTTTGACTCATCGTAAGATAAAATAGACATGCGTGATCCAATGATCATCCTTTAAAAAAAATGATCAAACGGTTTAAATTAAAATCGTTAATATGATCTATGGTGGAGCATTCTTAAGGTTGGTCCACCATAGACATTTGAGGGTTATTTTGACTTACGGAGCAAACGTTGAGGGACCAAATTGTGGATTTTACGAGATATGGGACCAAAATGTAAACATGAACTTATTTAAGGGACCAAAATACCAATTAAGCCTTGTTTATTTAGTTTTTTGACAGGTTTGTGGTGACCGAGGTTTGAACCCCGGACCTTGCATATTTTATGCATTGTCCATACCAACTGAGCTAAACTCACGAGGACAGGATTATTGTTTATTTATTTTGTCATATATGGTTTCTTTGACCAAAATTATTTTTTAACCATCTGATTTCTAATAAAAATTGTATTATTAATTCGTAGTTTGAACATGAAGTAAGAAAAGTCTGATCAATAATTATTCTATCTAGAAATCAAACTCGATTCATCTGAATGATTCGTTATTTGATGAGATTTATTTGTTGCTCGAATTCGATCACTTGATTCACTAAATATTTTTAAAGTTAGATAATATTTACTTTGATCTTCTAAAAAAATTATTTCACCATGTGAGTTTAGCTCAATTTATATGGATATTGTATAATATATACATGACTACATGTGGTTCGAACTGTGAACATCCCAGTTATTCATCTTCAGAGGTGAATTTCTACTTACGAGACTACTTGACCAACACAAATATATTTACTTTCTTCCCATATTTTTTTGGAGGTTGATTATGTTTTCCTCGTAAATAGTCTAATTTTCATTTAAATAACCCTAAACAATATCTTTTTGCTTTTAATCCCCCCAAAAAATTTCATTACCACTTTTAATCCCTGTTTTAAGTCAACTTGTATGTAACGTTCTAAATTTTGATTTTTTTCATATGAATTTTTATGTTTACGGCACTTTAAAATTCATATTTAAATATTGTTTAGTTAAAATATTCTTTTCTTTTTTTGAAATTTTTTTATAATGTTTTAAACATCCTTGAAAAAACTTACAAAAAATTTCAAATTATACACATAAGTTTACTTAAAAACATGAACCAAAAGTGGTGTTTCAAAGTTTATGGGAAGCTAGAAGTTGAAGAAATTTTTAAGGGAAATAAAACAAAAAGTTAAATTATTTATCAGACATATTCAAACTTTTTTTTTATTAAAGCGGTGTTCACATACGATTAGTTTTTCTTTAAAGTGTTTTTCTTGTCATTATGTCGTCTTAGACATCGTTTTGGTGCGCTGTTCTTTTGCTTTTGTGACAATCTAAACAACATAGAAAGATGCAAATGGAGGGAATTTTAAAAAATTGTTAATCTCTTTAATCTATGATTTGTGTTTATATCTTTTTTAATTGGACAAAAGAACGACGCACCAATTATTCAGTAAAACTTAATTATTAAAATTGGTCTCATTAATTTCCGTTTGTGTTTATCTCTTTTATAATTGGACTATGGATAAAATAAAGGGAATTTAGACTCCTTTTGTTTACCAAAAAAACAAATAAAAACTTTCTCTACCTCTTGCTCGTAACCCTAATATCCAATAGGTGATGAATCTGTGTGCAGAGAGAATGAATTGGTCGAGTTTAACCTCAGATTTACAGACAGAGATACTACTCAGGGGCGGACCTGGACTTGCAATATCACTGTGGCAAAAAAAAAACTCTGTCGAATAATTAAATTAAATTAAATTTAATAAATTTTAGTAACCAACCTAAAACTAAAATCAATTTCAATTTCAGTACTGCTATCACTCTCATTATCTTGATTCAATTTCAATTTTCTAATTCAATTACTCTCACTACTACTATCAGTTTCAATATAGTAATTTCAAAACTGACCTGAAAGAGGAGAGGAGATGAAATGGGCAGAGAGAGGAGAGGAGAGAAGAGAGAAGGAAGGAGGGAGGGAGGGAGGGAGGGAGGGAGGGAGGGAGGGAGGGAGGGAGAGAGAGAGAGAGAGAGAGAGAGAGAGAGAGAGAGAGAGACGGTTCATAGTTGGTTGGTGGTGTTGATGTGAGAAATCAGAAGGAAAACAGGTGGTGCGGTTAGAAAAGAAGAAGGAAAGGAAACATGGGCCTGATAGAAATCAGAAAAGGAAAGTGATGGGCTGGGATGGGCAGGGTTCTAAAAGAAATTAAAAACAATTGGACCTGAGCTAGCGTGGCTATTGCCACACCCTGCCCTGCTCAGGTCCGCCCCTGATACTACTTCATCTACCAGTAAAATCATTGATGCGTTTTAAATCTGTTGAAAAATCTTGGAACATTCTTTTCAATACTCCCTATTTTGTGAATAGGTGGAAACTGTACAATTCTGAAAACCATAAAGGCCATAGTCTCATGATCATTCCCAGACCCATTGAATTCAGACCTCCCTATATCATTCTTCTCTCCTGTGATGGCGCCGGCGATGAGGAGGTGGAGCGCATCTGCTTCTACTCCCTCTTTCCTGCTAATAATAAAACCATACGCAACATTGAATCATATGGCAATTGCAATTAATGGTGTTTTCTTTTTAAAAGCTTTTTATTGGAATTCAACAAATCTTGGTCACTTGATTCTATGGAACCCAACAGTTAAACAAGTTCACCATATCCCTCATGCACCCTCATTCTCTGACTCTAAATATGATGATTCCTTGTATGGTTTCTGTGCCTTTAGAAATAATTTCAAAGTTGTTAGACTTCAACATGAGGTTGTAGTTGGGAAGCCGATGCTTTATGCTTCGGGAGTAGAAGTTTACGATCTAAGCACTCAGTCATGGACCCCTGTCCATCACCCTCCTTGTAACGCCCTGAATTTTGATCCAAGACATTACGCCTAATTAATTTTCTTTTTCTGAAAAACACTGCTATTTGTTTTATTTCATCAATAATAAATTCTTAGCTAAACCTATACAAAATTCTTAAAATAAATATCCTTCAAAAATATCTTCTAAAGTTACAATTCAATCAAAAACCCAATTTTTATCCCCGCGTACGCTTTCATCACACATTAAACTCTGTATATCATCATTAATACCTACAACATTATATTAATGTAAGGGTCAATTTCCTTATCCAAATTGGTTCATACTCAAAGCACCAGAAACAATGTCATAAAATAGATAATATCAAAACTTATCAATAAAAAAGAATTTAGAAAAATACATTCGAGTCATATGCTTCAAAGTAAGGTTCCCAGACATCTTATTTGCAATAAAATAGTTTAAGTCAATAATCAATCACATGTATACAACAGACTCATGAATGCAATGCAATGATGTGTAAAATGCATGCTCTTAAATACTACATGATCCGGATATAATTCCCGCCACTAAGGCATCCACACAGAATATAATTGCAATTCCCGCCACACAGGCATCCACACAGAATATAATTGCAATTCCCGCCACACAGGCACCACACAGATGCATATGCCATGCATGATTATGAAAGTGCAGACTAAAACCCGCCACTAAGGCACCACACAAAATATAATTATAACCCGCCACTAAGGCACCACACAGATATATAATATTAATCCGCCACCAAGGCAATTACAGTCAAATATTAATGCATTATCAAACACACAACCAACAGCCTTTCACAAACTCACATTTTCATCTTTCTCTTTTCTTTAATTCATCAAAAATCTAACATTTCTTTTCCAACATCACAAAAACATATAAAGCATAATAATATAAAATATATCAATTCACACCACATTATCATACATAACTTTCCTATAAAACATAATTAAGAATAATCACTCATAATTAATAATAATGACTTTTAAAAGGATTAATTTTACCATGAAAATGTGTTTTAATTATTTTTCTTTTTAAAAGACAAGAATTGCTACCACTATTTAATAACACAGCCCTAGCACTTAGTATGGACGTATGGGGAAAAAGCCCTTACCTCAAGAGCTTTCCTTCCTATCACACTCTAAGGCCACGAAAATTAAAATCTCACGGGAGGCTAGGTCAAAAGCTTCAACATGAATAATTTAGGATTAGTATTAGAGAAATAGAGCAAAGAAAAGAATGGGATTGGAATAGCATTCGGTCAGGTACTTACGCAAATGTGACGAAAAGAGATACTATAGATATTGCTTGATGCATCCTAAGAATTATTTGAGATGAATAAGTGACTAGAACGGAGCCGTGGTTACCAAAAATCTCAGTATGGAAAGAAGGGTTAAACTAATAATTGTGTAAGATAGGGAAGAGGATGATAATTGTGTAACTTGAAAATAAGTACTTTTAGGGAACTTTGTGATGTGGTGAAACCCTATGTAATGAAACCGAAGATAGAAAGGATGATCATATATTAGGAGAACTGAATTTGAATATAAAAAGTAACAATGGAATGTTAGGTTTTGGAAAATGAAGGTTTGTCTACGTGAAGGATAAAATGCTAAGAATCAAAGAAGAGTGGCTCGTGTATTCGATTTGTGAGAAGCCAACTGATTGTGAGAGACTGGAAGTTGGAATATGTAGCTAACGTGTGCTTATTTTTAGGAACCAAAATAACACATACTGAATGGGAGAATTGGAATTGAATTGATCTCTAGTAACTACTATTACTATACCACAATAAAAGAACATGGGTTTGTTATTTATTTTTATTTTTCTCTCACAGGAAGGCCACTAACCCAATAATTAGGAGGTAGTTGCACTTTCTTTGGCTTGGCAATTAGGCCACAAAAAGAACGTGTATGACCATATCAAACTAGAAAACCAAATAATAAAATAATTAATATAAACAAATTATTAACTCTAAAATAGATTACAAAACAAATAAAAAAATACAACATTAAATGATTTGAATAAAAATAAATTATGTAAGGAATGATTATCCTATTTTTGTCACACCAAATTGATTAATAAAAATAAACTATAAGAAAGAATATCTAATTAATAACCCAAAGTAAGAAATACCAAGGTTTTGTGAAATTTCTCGGCATAAAATAAATTATTGAACAACTAAGTGTCAAGTAAAAAAAATAAAATCATTTAAAAATACATATATAAAATATTGGGGTGTTACACTCCTCCTTCTAACCGGATCACAGTTCATTATAATCCTGCTTATACACCAATTGTTAACTACGTTTATTATTGGATTACAACCGTTAATTTTTTTACTATTTCAAACATTCTTTGTTTTGACTTTCGCAACAATCAGTTTCACGAACTCAAAGCTCCGCGTATTGCTGTTGAACATTCTATTGAAAACATCGCCGAGATCAAGGGTTCACTTGCTTATGTTTTGGAGTATCATCTTCCTAGTCCTGTCCGGTTAGAAATTTGGATTATGGATCAAAGTGGGTGGGTGAAAAAGTACAACATTGGATCGGTTGAGTGGACGTGTTGTAGACGTGGTTTTTGGAAGGATGGCGATCGAGTTTTTGGAGGAAAGGTTGGACAACTGCTGACTTCGTATGAAGATCAAGGAAACCTGCATAGCGAATCTCAAACTTATCTATTAAAGTATGATAAATGTTTATGGGGTCATGAGTATTTGCAGAGCATAACTCCCTTGTCAACCTAGCTAGCTAGCCTATGACATTAAATATAAGTGAAGATTCTTTTTTTTCTTCTTCAGATTCATTGAATAATTGAAGTATATGCCCTATCATACTTATGCTTATGCATATGAATTGATAGTGTTAGCTATAGGTGTTTGTTGGTCTGTCTTATTAAGAAAGAACCTTCATTATTATTTGTTGCCTTTTGATTTCTAAAGAACTGCTCTGGTTTTATAACAAAGGGATCAATGAAACTGTAATTTTCATCAACAATTTTTTATCCATTTTGTTGTAATATTGTCATAATTATCATTACATATGCAAGAATAATTCATCCACTATTCTGGTTTTACACCTTTGTTATCATTACATATGCAAGAATAATTCATCAACAATTTTTTATCCATTTTGTTGCCTGTCACAATATCCACTATAATCAATCACAACACACGACCTGTAATTTGTGCTGAAACTGTCATTCTAAATACATTTTCTTGATAATTTGCGGTCGCACATTCTTTGGTGTATTTTTTCTTTCTCCTATGTCTTGGCAGCAGAGCGATACATTTAGTATTATTGCATCAAATCAAATGTTTACTACATGCTAGATGAATACATTGGTACCACAGTTCGATTTGGCAGGGCTTATGGGTTAACAGAACAGGTCCCTCAAGGATCACTTTACGTCTTCACCTCTACTATTCCTCATGGTGAAGATGAATACATTGTTTTCTCCTAGAGAGTATTTGTTAAAAAATGGCTAGTATAAGGCCCCCTTCGCGTGGTTTTGAGGACCGTCCGTGCTGGGCCATGACTACTGACTAGTGATGGAAACTTCTCTATTAAATCAGCATATCAATACCTCACTCGGGATTTGACCTCATATGCCGAATCTCTTTACACCTTGGCATGGAATTGGCCAGGTCATCAAAAGATACAAACTTATCATTGGAAACTTTGTCATGTCGCCTCCACACAAATGTTGAGCGCAAAATATGTCACATGACTAATGATGCTACTTGTATTTGGTGTGGTGACCAAGAGGAAACATTTATGCATTTGCTTTCGAGATTGTGAACCACATTCGAGAAATTTGGGATCCCCCTATTAAAGAGGAGGATTGGTTACACTGGAACCTCTCCTTAAATGATATTGGTGCTGCCGCTGCTAACTGGAATGTTATCTCTACTGTTATGGTTTGGAACTTAAAGAAGGATATAAACAATCTTATTTTTTAGGGAGACCAAACTATTATTGATAGTAGCCTTCTTGCCTCCTCCAATAATATGTATGATTGACTTACTTAGCAAGACACATCCTGCAGTATCCCAAGCTTCATATTGCTTGGCACTCTCCCCCTGCTTATCACTGCAGCTTAAATGTCGACAGTTCCCATAATACAATTCCCATAATACAATTACTTGTTCATCATATTGGGGTGGCTTAATCCGAGATTCGTTTGGCAACTTCGTCAAAGGATGAAATTGACAAATATCATCTAAAATTCACGAACGTAATAACGAAGTTTCAAGTTTGGACCCAAATGAAGGTGTCCAATCTAACCATATGAGCATTATCAGTTGAATTAAGCATTACAGACGATATACAATTAGAGTAGTGTTCTTACTAGATCATATTAGAGTAGTGTTTTTTCTGCTATTATGTTTTAATTATAAAAAAATATACAATTTTTTTGGTCAAGAAAAATATAGAATCTAATTTAAATTATTTTTAATACATATAGACAATCAATTGTTTCACTACCAAAAAAAAAAAGACAATCAATTGTTTATTTATTTTTGTGCAATTGTTTATTTTTAAAATTTTCTCATAAAAAATATATTTTTATTTATTTTTGTGAAATCAATTTTTAATTTTAATGTTCACTTTAGACCAAAAAATATGTTGGGTCGGTCTCCTCCTACACATACAACGTCTAGAAACAACCTTTAAAAAAAAAAAACGTCTAGAAACAAGTTAACTGTACACCTTGGATCATGCCCCTGCCTTGATAATAACATACACAAAATCAACAACAAAATCTTGATTATATGAACCCTTTTATAACTTCAATGATAAATTCATACTTCTGGCTGCACACTAGTTGGCCCAATTACTGGTTAACAAGGTGTGAAAATCAGAGAAGGTCATAAACCAGATTGTCCAAAATGCACCTATAAACTTTTTTGTTTTTTGACAAACCTATAAACTTTTTTTTAAATAGCAATATAATTGGATTATAGCTAGATTACATAGCACAAACTAACACCATGTCTCAATGATGTCATGAAATTATTTTAACACATTTGATATAAGGGTGTGATTTTCTATTATACAAGATCTCATGTGACCCTTATCCTGTGAAATATAATTGCTACTCAATGGAACTTTACTTTGTGGGCTGAAGAGAAATGCTTTGATGCTGCAACTATGGAGGCTTCAGGTCCACTAGTTGAAGTATCTTTGGTACTTGTCTTAGTAGTCTTCATATCACCACAAAGTAACAATGTAAAGAATCTTTGTATTGATGAAAACCAGCTACTTTTGTTGTCCTTTTCACCCATTTTACTCCTTATTGTGATGGTGGTCACTGCTCAGTTTAGAATTTTTGTGCTCAATTTTATCAATTACTAACGACTCTGCTTATTGATGCATTTGAAACTCATTTCTTAACTATTACACTTTATATAAACATAGTTTCTTGTTGGATAATTAAATTGGACAACAAGTTTGTTAATTCAAAATATTCACTTTATGCTTTTGACCAATTTTATACTTCTTGTCCACGGAACTTCAATTACTAGCAGTTTCGTCCATCACTTTCCAGGAATCTACCTTTCATGAATATACATGCTTTGATAGGCTCTATGTTTATAAGTCCATTTTGAAGGCTCGAATATAAATCAAATTATTAATCTCGTTCAAATAATAATAATGATAACAATTTTTTTTTAAATAATAATAATGATAATGATAGTGATATGATTTTTCTCTCGTACAAAAGGATAAATCCAAACAAGAGCGGTTTTTAAGAAACACGGGAGTGGAAAAAGTAGCCCTCGTTTCTAAAAGTATTTTGAACTATACCTTTCGTATTCATTTGAAATAACTTGATGTAATGTTATGCATATGGAAGAAAAATGCTTATGCATATAGCTTTAAAATCTATATGGAAGAAAAATGCTTATGCATATAGCTTTAAAATGAGGGGTAACCTTGACGCAACTGGTAAAGTTGTTGTCATGTGACTGAAAAATCACGGGTTCAAGTCCTGGAAACAGTCTCTTGTGTAAAAACAAGTAAGATTGCGTACAATACACCAAATGATAGGACCCCTTACCGGACACTGCGTATGCGGGAGCTTTAGTACACCGGGTTGCCCTTTTATAAGCTTTAAAATCTTGTTGTGTTCTCCATACTTCCTTTTATTGTGTTAAAATGCTTATCACTTGATTGACAATTGGTTAGAATTCTCACTCAGACTCCTTAAATACAATGGCAATCAATCATAACATGCTTTGCTAAAATATTGATAATCTTTGCCCTGTTAGTGAAGTTTAACATTCTTTTCGATTCGACAACAAAGTCCTAAAATGCCTTGTATAAAAAAAACGTGTTAAACATCGAACCGATGGCCTAGAGAAATATTTTTCGTATTCAGCTATAATTTGTTTCTATACCATATGTACAAAATTTGTCTTGCGGTTGACAAAAAAGATCGAAAAAGGTAAGGAAAATCCAATCTCTTTCCTACTACACAATTTGCTCTACAGCCTCATGTTCCTTCTTGATATCAGAGGGAGGCAAAAAACAATCCATTGACAAGCCACAAATGTTAAAATCAATTTCTTCAATCCTCCATGTCTCCTCAATTCTTCGCCTATGGTTATGTGCTACGCCATATCTATATAGCATGGCCACTGTTTTTCCACCATGTGCTATTTTAATACCATCTACATATCTATAATCCTCAATCACAGATTCAAAGCTTGTTTCCCAAAATATAGAATCATTTCCCTTAGTTGGCTTCATTCGGACTAACTTGGTATCCTCGAATTTGACAAGTAACCCTGTGCGTTGGCTAAAGTATCCCCACACCGTGTGTCTAATAATTTCTGTGTGTGGTGTGTTTTGTGTTTGGAGGATGTCGTGTGCAGTTTCTATCTTGAGTAGAAAACAATCTTCTTTGTTAATGGTTTTCTCTCCTACACATACAGCATCTAGAAACAAGTTGGTTGTACACCTTGGATCCAGCCCCTGATAATAACATGCACAAAATCAACAACAAATCTTGGTTATACAATACCCTTTTTAACTTCAATGATAAATCCAAACTTTTGGTTACACACTAGTTGACTTAATTACCGATTAACACAAAATGCGAAATTCAGAGGTGGTAAATCAAATTATCCAAAATGCACATTCTCACATTTAGCTTGAGTTAAATTTCAATTTTTATTTTGATATAAGATCAAAACCAATTGAATTCTAACATCATGTTTTTAAATACTAAATGGAGACAGAAAAAATTAATAGAACAACTAAATGTATGTTACTTTAACTCGTTTGATATAAGGGTAGCATTTTCTGTTGTAGCAGAACACTCAATGCATTGGATTAGTTTTACCAAAAACAAAAGGATAGGATTACATTCATAGATTTCATTAAAATACTTTCTTTACTATTCATCCCTACCTTTTTACATGTAAAGTAACTAATGTAGTTAGTACTGTTTACTAAGTCACAAATTTTCAACTTGGTAAATGCCAAAACTTTCGCATTTTTCAAATTAATTCTAACAGTGTCATTGCTAATTATGGAACTAATAACCTCTTATAAGCTAACAGTATCATTACTAATTACTCCAATTGGAATAAATTAAAACTGGTATAGGCATTTGGTTGTGCAAAGATTAAACAATAGCAAATATGTAATGTCGTTGTCTATTAGTACCTGAAAGAAGCGACGAAGAGGTCTTGGAGGACCTTTATTAGCATGACAAGGTTTAGAAGAAGATTGTGTCCATGCCATCTTCCCATCACTCCCTGCACTAACCTTGAAACCAGAGACAACCAATTCAAAGTGCCACAAATCTGGATTCTTTTGCCACAAAACAAAACCTCCCACTTCGGCTCTCCCAATTGGTTGAATGCTATCATCTCCTTCGCGCATCTCTGATCCAAACATCCTCACTTGCCCCACTGCATACATACTCTTCAATGAATCCAATGCTCCCACTCCTCCTGTTGCAGCTATGTATTGCTGCACTATATACTTTGCACTAGATGCTTCCTGCACATTATTTCATTCAAATAATTTTCACTTTTATTCAATTGTAACAACCACACAAAAAATGATGTCAATTAGCTGTAATACTATTACTTTATGAAACAACTCATTAATCAGTTTAAAATTCTAATAATCAATTATGATATGAACATGGAATTACCAAATAACATCAAAGGTTCAGGGTTGTTAGTAAGCATAGCAAGATTGCAACATTAAACTATTCAAGTTTTAACCCTGCCAAATTGAACTCAAATTCCCTACCTTCCTATAGCTGATCTGGTCTAATATCAACAATTGGAATCAATGGCTAATAGTATTAATCTCTCAACTAATTACTCAGTCATTGAATTAAATCCAATGTTTGTTATTAGACCAGACCGGCTATAGAGGATTCAAGCTCCAACGGAATCTGATTTAAAAAGAACTCAAACACGACTAGTCATTTAACGTGCATGCAATGGTTCCGATGTGCCTATGACATGGTTTTGGTTGCACTCACACCACAAACCTTTACATTGTAACAATATAGTCGCAAATTAATCGATGTGGCTGCAATTGCCGTTTGCAGAGACCACTAACTGATTGTTTAGATGTGCGGTGGTAATATAAGCAGAATTACGGTGAGCTACCGCAATTTTGACAAAAGCTACACTTTAAAGTTTCAACAAATTCATGTTGCTAACTCGGTTTTCCCCAACTCATTCTTCATCCAAACATACACTAAATTTGTTATATTACATCGCAATTGCATGCCGAACCACAATTGCATGATTTGATTGGATGCACATATGCATGCAAATAAAATCATTGAATCAAAACCACAAAAAAAAAATCTTATTTCTAAATAAATTCATCTATCAAATAAACAATAACTGAATCAATTAAGAAAAAACGCTTACGATGTTAGAATCTTGAAGAGGACGAGTCAAAGTATGATCACATTGAACCTGAAGAGGAATCAAGGGAGAACCAACAAGTTTAAGCAAAGCAATGAATTCGTTATTAGAAGTAGCAGAAAGATGCGAACATTTATCGTTAGAAATTTGTGCTTTCATCAAAGCATGAAGATTCTGCCATCGATTAGAACCACTGCTTCCAATTCCAGTCCACATATCTTCTGGAATTGGAACTTCTAAAACCGTTTCTAATCCATCAACTTTATCGAAATTTGGACACAGTTTCCTCATTGAATTTGAGGAACAAATTTTCCAATTATCTTCTCTAATTTTTATCCTAAGTTTTTGAATGAAATGAAATTTGATGCATGAATGAGAAATGATTATGATTTTTTTGGTTTTGGTGAATTTTTGAAGGCGTTATTTGCGGGAAGGTTAAATTGGGTGTGACGTGTTTGTGGTAACGGAATTAACGGCATATCGTTTTCCTCTTAACTGAAATCTAGCGAGCGTCCATGCACCCAAACAACACATATAACTCGTAACCTTTCTCTATCTTTCGAAAGTGATTATGACTCATGATGAGTTTTTCTTTGGCGCGTTGTCTTTGGAAACGAGAGTTATGGATTTTTTTTTTTAGGAAGAGTTATGGATTTATGGAAGCAAAATCTAAATAATTGCTCATTACGAATCTAGGATGTAACAGGAGTCAATTATCATTCGCTACTTGTATGTTACAAGTGATTTAAGAGTTATTTTATAGGGAAATGCTAACCGGTGCCTCTGGGACACTGATTAATGATATGAAAAAGGAAATTGTATAATTAATTTATAATAAAGTCAAAACAGTTTTCTTTTATAGTAATAATTCTCTTTTATGGTATGCTTAATCAGTGTCTCGGAGGCACCGGTTAGCAGGATCCTTATGGCAAAAATCATTTGTTAAAGTGTTCAAACACTTGTTTGATGTCAACAAACATTTATTACATCTTTTAACCCGACAATTGTTGTTTTTTCATGATTTTTTTCAACTTAATGTGACATACAAAACATGGGTTAGGAACCGTTAACTGGACAGGTTAGGGTTACATATCTTTTTTATCCCTATAAATATACCAACTTTTTGTTTTAATCCCTCTAAAATTTTCCTTCAACTTTTAGTCCATATAAAATTTTCAATCACTACTTTTGGTCCCTACTTTTAAGTTAATTTTTGTATTTTTTAATGAAATTGTGCATAAATGTGTAGAATATTGTAAAAAAAATTAGAATTTTTTAACAAAAGACAAATTAAATATGAATTTTTAACCGTAAATAATATAAAAGTTCATATTAAATTCATGTTTTGTTAAAAAATTCTATTTTTTTTGAGAGATCCTCATAATATTATGAATTTTTTTGCAAAATTTTATTCAAAAATAAGAATTCTACATATGAGTTTACTTTAAAGGAGGGACCAAAAGTGAAGATGGAAAATTTTGTAGGGACCAAAAGTTGAAGAAATTTTTTAGAGGGACTAAAACGAAAAGTTGACATATTTATAAGGACCAAAAACATATTTAACCCAATAGGTTATAACTCTCGTTCTAGTCTGCCTAGTTTTCTTTTCTTTTAACTGTGTTGCATTAAATGATTTTATTATTTTATAATTTAGTTTTTTTTCTATGATTTGTTATTTAATTAAAGTTATGGTTTTAACAAGCGGTTGATAATTCTATTGAGTCAAAACCAAATATTGTTGAGTTTTTTGTTAATTCAAACTATGTATTGTTGAAACTTCCGTCAAATTGAAATAAAAAATTGTTGAAACTTTTGTTGATTTAAAACCAAGTGTTGATTCTAAAGATAACATTGTTGCTCTTAAGGTTTCAAAACTTCATAATAATGAAATAAGGGTAGTGTTAGCTTGTGCCCTTAGGGCACATGTTAAGAAACCTAAAAGAAGAAACTTCCTATACAATTTTGTGCATTTAAATGATTAAAAAGTTAAATATTAAATGCAATGCACACATTCCAATAAGTTTTTTATATATTTGAATCATTAACTTGTGCCTTGAGGGCACAAGTTAATATTTTCCATGAAATAATTACATCAGGTTACTTTTTAACATAAGATAAATGAAAAGTTAGAGGTGAAATGATTAATTGGGTTCTTCAACAAACAACAAAGGCCGTTAATTACAAGGAAATGAAAAGAAGATCGTCGGCGCATTACTTTTGTAAAGTCGCAGATTTTTCAATAATATGCCCTCATGTTTCCTTTAAAAGTTTAAGTTTATGTTAATGCGTATTACATGCATTGAAAATTATTCAAGAACAATTTTTGAATTTAAAATACTTAAAATTATCCATTTAACAAGATCTAGTGCATGTAACAAGAGACGATGCATAGATTATTACAAAAACTAATATGCAACTTTAATTAAAAAAAATAGTAAACTAGTTTTTTTTTTCAAATAATTTAGTGGCTAGAATTCACATTTTTCAAGGTGAATAAGTGGAGTGTCCGGGAGTTAAAAACTGAACTTTTTTTTTTATGTATCAAGAGAAGATACAAATACAACTTATTTAAATTTAAATTAAATAAATCATATTTATCCCTTGTTGGAACAATAGTCAAAATTAGTTAAAAAATATTTTCTGTCACCGAAGAGATTAATAGGCTGAGTCGCGGACTAGGTCGCTCTCTTTAAGACTTTCGTGGCACTGCCCAAAATTGTGCAAGCAGACTATCAACCACGACGTCCACAGGATAAAACAGCCCAGCTATAACTGTATCAGAGTCCTATTGCACTATAAATGGTGCTAAGACCACTCTAATATACCTTCAAATATGGTGCTAAGACCACTCTAATATGGTATTGATATCACTCTATTATGGTACGAAAACCATTCTTATATGGTACTAAGACCACTCTAATATGGAGTTTCCACCACTCTAACCTCTAACGTCTCCAAGGGCATAAAACATGGATTATATAATTAAGATCATTCTTATTTTTCGAAGGGACGCTTTATCTCGAAAGGGACTTTGATCTTAAGAATACTCTTATTTCCGAAGGGACAAAATTTACCGAAGGGACTATGTTCTTAAGATCATTCTTAATTCCGAAGGGACATTATAATCCGAAGGGACTATGGCCTTAAGAACACTCTTTAAATCCAAAGGGATAGAAAAAGAGGGAGAAGAAAAGAATAGCTCGTCAACACAAGCTAAAGAAGGGAGAAGAGAGAAAAGTTCTTTGACAACTCAAGAGAACTTTTGGTGTGATTACAAGTGAGGAATGAGAGCTCTATTTATAGGTGAGGAGTCAAAGATAAGTTACAAATTCAATGGTAAGATTAGTTGACCGCTACAAAATCAATGACATGATCTCTCCTCATAAATGAGCACTCAATGAAATTGTTGACAAGGGAATTTTTTAATTCGCAAATTAATACTCATAGTGTTCCAACATCCCTACTTTCGTACATAAATTATTTTGACTTCTGCCAAAAATAATAAACAAACTACTCAACATTTGCGCGGTATGTTGGTTTGCACTTTTCGGGAGGCACTTCAGTGCCATAGTTATTTGGTGACATTGTGCCATAGTCCCTATCATATTTTGACACGTGTCAAGGCTTATTAAAATAAAATAAAAAAAGAAAATGCAATTTAAATGAATTAAAAAACAAAACGCACATGCAGAAGGGAAAACACAAACACGATTGCCGCTCTTTCTCCTTGCCATTTCAAAGCAGCAGCGGTGACAAACACGATTGCCGCTCTTTCTCCTTGCCATTTCCGCCTCCGATGACAACCTCTGCTGCGCCGTCGCTTGATAGTCTGGCATCGTAAGGTTCGTTTCTTTCTTCCTTATCTTTTTTTTCCTTCATCTTTTGAATAGTTATGGTCATGAGAACAAACAAAAACCAAAATCAAAATTAAAATAGGAATAACTACACTTGATTAGGGAAAGAAAACAAAGCTTTTGAACCAATTTCAATTATGTAGGATTAGATTTTAAGAAATTTAGGGTTTTATTTTAGGATTGAAGTAAACCCATTGCAAGGGGTAAATATGCTCTGTTATTTAGGAGCAATACATATGCTCTGTTTAATAGCTAAACATTAGATGAATTAGGTTTGTGTAGCTTTTGTTGCGTGTTATCGAGTATGCAGGTTGGAGCTTCACTTTTGGAGCTGTTGTGTTTTTTATTTCTGTTTGTCTGTCATATCAGTGGTGGTGGTTTAAATTTGGTCTGATGTCTGAGTAGGTACCTTCATTTGGATGTATTGTTAACCTGTTTAGTGACACTCCTTGTTCTTACCTCTTTTATTTACCTGTCAGGTACCTTCATTTGGGTATTTGACATGGCTTCTTCAAATGATGATTGGAAGCCAAAACTTGGAATGAAATTTGACACTAGAGAAGAGGCTGAACAATTTTACCTTGCTTATGTTGCATAATCATTTTAGGTTAGAGAATTAACAACTAATATGGTCGATGGAGTATCTTGTTCCGCGCCCCCAACTTATGAGCCCCCGCTAGCACGTGAGGATATGTTTGTTAGTTACACAACTACGTTGATGGTAATTTCATATTTTTTTTCATAACTATTCTTATACTAATTATTTTTCATCACACAATCATGATTTAATTATTTTTTGTTATTAATGTAGGCACCTTTTGATGATACAAATATTGGAGCATTACTTTGACCGATCTCAATCGAAAGAAACGGGGCTGGTTATTTTTTGAATATTATTATGTACAGTTAGTTTGCATCTACAGGGTTGTATTTTGGTTGGAATATACTGTAAAATGCAGTTATAAAAGTGGACTGATGTAGCAAAATAGTGCAAACTAGTTAGTAATTTTGCACTAACAATGCACGCTGAGCTCTTGTGGTGTCTGCAGGGTCGTGTTTTTGCAATGTTTCAACAGTGTTTTTGTTAACAGAGCTGTTTTTTCTGCTGTCATATCAGTGCAGCAGCTGCTGCATTTTTTGGAGGCAGTTCAGGCTTGGGTTTTTTGGCAGTTTTTTCACTTGCTTGCTTGCCTGAGGTTAGGGTCTGTGTTGGGGCCAATAGCGGCTTAGCTATGAGACTGAATTTCGGAGCCTATTTCGGATTTCATAGTCATAGCTTACGCCATTTTGGAGTGGCTTGGTGCAGCTGGTTTTTTAGTGGTATTCCTTACCTTTCCGGTTGGGATTTTAGTGGTCTGTGTCGGGTGATGTTACGCCTATATGCGGCATCTTTGTACTCTTTTATTTACATGATTAAATGACTTTCATTCAATTTCAAAACATTGTAAGGAAGTTGTTATATCAGTGTACCATTATTCTACAATTGATTCAAAATAGCACCAATACCATTGTTTTCAATCAAGAGTAACCATTGTTATGAAGAAATCATGAGAAAGCATAATACTAACCAAAAAATAAATTGAAGAAATCATGATTTCATTGATGGATAAAACTTAATTTCATATACACATTGAGGTCCAAATTACATAACAGATTACATGACAGAGACTTAATCTAATATACATGTAATCAAAATCTGACTTAATTGAATACACATAACAAGATCTAAGCCTTCTTTAGAGACTTTCCTTCCCAATAGCAGCTGTTTTCTTGTTCAAAATCCTTCAAACTGATCCAACCCTCCTGCGACCCTTCTTTAGAGACTAACGTTGCGGCGGAGGGCGGTGGTTACAGGTCATGCGGCGGCTGGCGAAGAAAACCAGTGGTGGTTACAGGCTCGGGGCGGGGCTTTCTAGAGAGTTCGAGTATGAATCCGACCATATAAGGATCTTCCTCCATGCTGCTTTCTACAATGTTCCTCTTAACAGCTTCTGAAAACACAAGGCATGCATGCATATTGTAAGAAAAATACACACAGTTGGTTGATAAAATAAAAAAGAGGGGATCATTTAGGTTACCCATTTTGGCTAGGGGGAGAGACTCAGCTGCTGGAACCGTTCTTTGTTCTTAAAATTCCGATAGAGCACAACAACTAACATGAAAGAAGGAAGAAAAAATCTTAAAAAGCAGCAAACGAATTTGAATAATTCCAGCAATCAATCACAGAAAAATTTAATTGGAAGTGCTTCAATAACAATAGGTCCCAATCTTAAAAGCCCCAATTGAAAAGGTTGTGAACCCTAACCCGAAAAAAGAAAAAAGGATTTGAATAATTCCAGCAATCAATCAAAGACAAATTTAATTTGAATTGATTCGATAACAATCAATGGCAAAAATTTAGAATAATTCAAGCAATCAATCAAAGACAAATTTAATTTGAATTGATTTCATAACAATCAGTCGCAATCTGAAAATCCCAAATTGAAAAGTTTTAAACCCTAACTCCGAAAAAGTCCAAAAAATTTGAATAATTCCAGCAATCAATCACAGAAACGGAATCAAAGACAAGAGACATAGATTATGAACAAGAATTAATTGAAAAAAAAAGGAAAGAAGAAGAATGAAAATTCATACCTTGAGAGCAAAACAAGAGAAAGAGAGATGTGGAGCGCGCGTAGATGAGATACGGAAAAGACGAGCAAGAGAGAATGGAACCTGGAAAAAGGAAAATAAAGAAAGAATCAACACCATCGCATGGTGAAGAAAGTGGCAAGAAGAAAGAAGCAAAACGATGCGTTTTGTTTTTTAATTCATTTAAACTTGCATTTTCTTTTTTTTTATTTTATTTTAATAAGCCTTGGCACGTGTCAAAATATGATAGGGACTATGGCACAATGTCACCAAATGACTATGGCACTGAAGTGCCTCCCGCACTTTACTTAGACCATGTCCAATGGCAAAAAATATTCAATAACCTTCAACACCCACTTTTTCAATTCCCAACACTCCACATCATTTTCTCTCTGTTAATTCAACACCCATTCAATTTTTACCACTCCAATAGTTTTCATTCAACACCCTACCCCACCACTTTTTATTTCTTATTCTTATTTAATTTTTGTTTTTATAATTGCATAAAATTATAATTATCGATTATAATTAAATTAAAATAATACAAATAATTTTTTTAAAAAAACAATATTTTTTTAAATAATTTATTTTTATTTTCTTAACTTAAAATGCAATACAACAAACTAAGCACGCGACACACGATTAGCTTAAAATGCAAGACAACAAACAAGCACACAACACACACGTAATTTATTTAGTACGATACAAATGATCTTCAAACTCAAAACATTCCAAACTTTGTCCATATGTGCTTCACTAGATCTGCCTGCAATGCGTGGTGAACATTTGGATCACGCAACTCGGATCTAGCACGCACATGATTTGCAAAAGTGGGTAACACCTCGGTCGAGTATGGTTGCGGTCAAGAAGGGGGTGTTTGAGATGAATATCCCATCATAGATCTAGAATATGGATGAAAGTTGTTTGGAACAGAGGATGGGTGATTGAAATTTGAGGCATAACCAAAATTAGGCATGTTTTGAGGATTTTGGTTGGGAAATTGATTTGGGTTTTGAGGATGTTGGTTGGGAAATTGATTTGGGTGTTGATAATTGTTGGGATTTTGGTAGCTAAATGGGTAATTAGAAGAATTTTGGGTGTTGAATTGATTGTTGTTGGGATCCATTTCACTAATCAAAGACTAAAATTTCAAAAGAAAGACTAATAATAAGATTAAGAGAGTGAAAAACTTGATTTTTTTTCTGTGTCCAAATCAAATGATCCAAGTCTCTATTTATAGAGAAAAAAAAAATTACGAATTTTGGTAAAAAAATAAAAAAATAAAAAAATTATTTGCAATGAAATAATTGAGTCCAAATTATTAAGAAGATAAAAATCCAGGCAGCCAACCATGTTGCACCACGTGTCACTGTTTTTATCCAAACAATCTTCTCTCTCCGCGTTCATTAGCTACTCACGCGCCCTGTCGGGCCGTGTAGTACACGCGCTCGCCTGGTGCAATAAAACGCTGCCACGTGGCCTGGCCGGTGCAGATTAAACAAGGTTGAATGCTTTCATCACTTCCCTCCTCCATCTCATCTTCAATACCCTCTTCTCCAATCATTCAACAAGTCTAAACACCCATTCAATACCCCCATTGGACTTGGTCTTAGAGCGCTAAACACATTGACCCACCTTTGCAAATCTACGATTGTTGTAACTTATTTATAAGGTTAAATTACATTTTTGGTACTCTAACTATTTAATTGGTATCGGATTGGTCCTCCAACTAAAAATTGATTTATTTTGGTCCTCTAAGTTTCTCACCGTTACTACATTTAGTCTTTTCTGTTAGTTTTATTCAAATAAACGTTAGGGTTTGTGTTATGTGGGTCCTCTAACTTTATTTATTAGTATCATTTTGGTCCTATGCCTTGTTAAGGTATTATGATTAAATAGTGACTCATATTATTAGTAACTGTTATGGTTCATATGTATGTGTGAAACAGGAGGTCGGGTACCCACATAACACAAACCCTAACGTTTATTTGAATAAAACTAACAGAAAGGACTAAATGTAGTAACGGTGAGAAACTTAGAGGACCGAGATAAATCAATTTTTAGTTAGAGGACCAATCCGATACCAATTAAATAGTTAGAGGACCAACAAGGTAATTATGCCTATTTATAATGAAGTATATCTCTCTGAGCTTCTCAAACTTTGGATGTGGGATAATCTATCGCTCTTCTTTTTGGTACAAAAGAGAGCAAAAGCTCAAGAAGAAAACTATAAATCTAAACGAACATTACAAGGCATGCAAGCTTCGGATTTATCATCAAAGAGAATATTTTGAAGCTCTCTAAGAGGAGTCTCCATTACATGGTAATCGAAAGTGTTCAAAGTTAAACTAAAGTTAGCTAACCAATCAGCTGCTCTATTGCCTTCACGTCAAGTATGGTTAATTTGCACATGTCAATTCATGTTTTTAAACTCATGGATACGCCGAATCAAGGTAGGAACACTCTCATTAATATTGCAATTTCTGTTATCATGTTGACTAACACCTTGGATAAGCTATCGCTCTATATATGTTTCGCAAAGCACTTGTGCATATCAGTTTTTATTTAATTTTTTTAATTTTAACGTAAGTAAATACAAGGAAGACAAAGGTGCTTTAGGTTGGATTTGCATTTTGTGATATATCCTTAGATTTTTATTTTGCTTTACGAGTAAGTAGATAGATATATAGAATGAAGTTTAATTTTGTTTAACATGATTGCTAGTAACTAAATATCAGAGAAATGAAGTTTAATCTAAATCAAAAAATTAAACTGTGTGGTTGCATCGATGTTTAACACGGTTGCTAACAAAAACATAGCTGTTTTAGGATTTGCATTCAATAAAGATATCGGCGATATAAGGTAGACGCCGACTATTGACATGTGTAAAGTGCTACTCTACGCTAAAGCGCGTTTGAGTGTCTTCGATCCTCTTAAGTCTGTGTTTGGTTACCCGGATAGAACACTCAAAAGTGCGTCCTATCCATGAAAAGTGCTTTCAGCGTGTTTGGCTTTCCAACAACAACTTACCGCCGCCGCACTTTTTCACCTTCAAAATATTGGAGAAGCTGCTCTCCCTAGCTTCTTGAAATCGATTCTATCTAAAGCAGAAGTACACAACACCCATTTGTCTATTTTATACTTGAATCTTATCCCTTCCTTTCACATACCTTTTAATATTTGACAGATCCCTTCACTTCACTTACTCCACCTCACTGTTTGATTGTTGTCTGCGTTTTTTTTTTGTTGCTGTGAAGTTTTTATTTTTGTGTGTTGCAGAAAATTCAAGGAAGAAGACACTGTTTTTGGAGGAGAGAAGGTGTAAACGGTGTTTTTTGTTTCTTCCTTGAATTTTTGTTTCTTGCTCTATTAAAGCCCATAAAAAATAAGATTTTTGGAGCCCAATAATTTTACTATTGTTGTGTAAATTTTATAAAGTAAATATGAATCTCTAATTGTCGATAGTTTTTTTAATAATCTATATTTGGTAGAAAGTTTTTTTTATTAAAATTGTATTAAATTTAATAAAGTAACATAAAATTAAATAACTAACTAAAAATGAAAATGAAATTTGTAGAAAAGTTAAATGAAATATATTTTAAGTGCACACATAGAAAAAAAACCCATTTTGGTCATTTACACATCCAAAATCAATTATGACACAAAATAGCCAAACAACATTTTTTATATAAATCACTTCTATCGTAAAGGTGTCCAAACATAAATCATTTTTCACTTAACTCACTTTTAATTAAAATCAATTATACAGAATCAATTCTATCAAAATCAATTATATCCACCGCACAACCAAACACACGCTTAGTTTCAAATACAAAGCGATTTGTGGATGACAAATTTGATTGGGATCATTCTATTCATTTGTAGCCAACTAGTCCTTCAAATGAGACGAACGCGAGTAGGGTATATGGGATGCTTATAAAGTAACAAAAGAAGCAGATAGTGTTTGCATTTTAACGGAATGGGATGAGTTTAAGAAGAGTTTAAGAAACTTGGTTTTCAGAAGATCTATAATAATATTTTAACCAACATTACTTCATTTTTTAAGTCAACAATCCGAGGCTTAAAGTTTGATTCAGTTTTATTAATGTCTTTTTTTTTCCTCTCTCGCAACATTTGTTCTTGGGGTGCCTCTAGTATGGACCCTCTTAAAAGTGGTTCATCCATGGACTTTTTACCAGTCATAACCTGTTATTAAAATAAAAAATAAAAAATTCATGCCACCACCTGTCTTCCAGTTCAATCGCAGTTTTGCTGCAACATCCAACCATTAGCTCCAAAGCACCACCGCCATCAATTACCTCTGCGACTCTACACCCATTTCTATTTTCATTAGTAAATCGCCATCCCTCAAAGTTTGGACCATCAATTCACCTTCAACTATGTCACTTTTTAATTATTATTTTTTGCCTGCACATGTTGGTTAAATCCAACCAAAGTCATATCATGATCTTCCATTGACCACCGCTTTCTCTGTGCATTAGCAACAACCTTGATAACTCCCCCTTGGCTCTCACAATTTTCTTACATTATTTGACATTTAATTTTTAGTTTTCTTCGCTTCAGCATCCAGATTGATTTTCTCATGACTTAAAAAAAAAATTCCAACAAAAAATAACCTTCTGTACAGTTAGGAAATTGCATTTCTCAACCATCCCATTGTTAGGCAAAGATATATTCATGCAATCTAAACAAAATTTTGCTCAAAACTTTCTGTTAAAACTACTTGGTATTAGTCCATAATCGATATTCAAGGATCTCAAAACTGGGAATTTAGGAAATTGATTTTACGTTGCACCGCTCACTGAACTTTGATATTCGGCATGGGTAGGCATGGCAATGGGGCGTGGTGGGGACGGGTTTTACATTCCCCATCCCCATACCCGATTCTCATATACTTACCCGTTACCCTACCCATACCTAACGGGGATGAGAAATCGAACCTCATCCCCGTCCCCGTCCCCGATGGGTTCGGGTATCCCCGCATCATCCCCGTCCCCGCATTGAATAATTTTTTTTAATAAAAAATAAAAGTTTTTTTGCAACCCCTAGAGAAATGTTGTAATGCATTATCCAACAACATGCCCACTTTAACATTTGTTAGACCGATTGACTTAGTTGCTCCTTTAAATATCAATGGTAGTTTTTATAACACGACAATTATCAAACAAAATAACATGGCATACCAACATAAAGTAATTTTCTGCATTCGGGACGGGTTTGGGTATGGGTTCGGTGTGAGTACCTATATACCTGTTACCCGTCCCATACCCGTGTTTTGAAATCGGGAAAAACCTAAACCCATACCCAAACCCAGTCAAAACGGGGAAAACCCATCAAATTGGGTTTGGTCCGGGCGGGTAACCAATGGGGTGGGTTTTGTTGCCATGCCTAGGCATGGGTCTCAAAGAAACTTCCGAAGCCTCGCCCTTGAACTATGGTGTAGAATCAGGTGAAGAAAAAGGAACGCAACTTTCTTTCTTTGCTTATTTTTAGTTTTTTTTTAAAAGAAAATGGAAACAATCGGTAATGTTCGGTAAAACTCAAGGGTCCATGGGTGAACCACTTTTTAGAGGGTCCATATTAGGGGGACCCTTGTTCTTTTTTTTGGTCGAAAAATATTTCTTTCATTCAAGAAGCTATAACGGCACAAATTACACCATGTGTAGATCACTACCCATTATTGGGGTAAAGTACAGAATTTTGCCGAATCAAACAGATAAAAACTCTAAAGCAAGGGACTAGCTCCTGACTTATACATCTACGGAATCACAGTAAATTTGACAAGCTAGGAATGAAGGTAGGAAGAACCTACAAAACAAGCCAAGAAACATAAAAACATAAAACAAAGCTAAAATTAAGTCTAAAAAAGAAAATATCCCACCAATACTACCATCACCCCCTAAAATGGTTATAAAACAATCTTTGAACAACATATCCCTGGAGAGCAGACACCGTTGTTGGTAGACCAGGGCTACTTCGACGGTAAGAGAGATCATGTTAACGACAACCGATCCTTTGTTGGTCATGCCCAAGGAGAAAAATAGTCTTGTACAGATAGAACCTTTTCACCAGCTAAAATCATAAACTCAAAGCAATAACCCAAAATACATTGAAACCATAAAGTCAGTAGGCTATTACCGCTTTTTGATTGACAACTTAAAGAGACCAAGCCTATGATTCATAAGAGGTTAAAGATTCAACTTTTGGATATAGATCTGGACTTGAAAAAGGGGTAAAAAAACAGAAAATCTAGATACTAATAAAAGATCTAGATGCTAATCATAAAGATGTTTAAATGTAGAATCTTTTTGGTTCAGATCTGAAAATGGAGGTTGATAACACAAATTCTAACCAAAACAGCAACAGATCACATAATACATGAAACACTATATACTTTCCCATCAGTGGCGGAGCCACTCACAAGATTGTGGGGGCTCATGCCTTCACTATTTTTTTTAAAATGCATTGCTACTATATGTCTATACTAGTAGCTAATTTTGGGTAGTTACAATTTAATTTGTTTGCTTACTAACAACACAACCCATTAAAGAACATCTCACCTATTTAATTTTTGTCCCTCACAATCATTTGATGATAAGTTTTGTAAAAAAAAAATCATTTGATATTTTATTGGAGTACTTCTTTTCTTCGACGTTTTTGATGTTGATTCTCATTTGCACTCGTTCTACGAATGATATTGTTTTTCATATATATAATTATTGAAGATTAACACTAACTTAGCCTCAGTTTACTACAACATATGAAAACTCAATTTGTTTAGGGTCAATGTTGATGTTACAGTGTTTGACTTGAAGGATCAAGTGAGCTGAATTAATGGTCTTCTCGACCACGATGACACAAGAAAGGTGGTCAATCAACTCCTACGAATTCATTCAGCTCATCCAGATCAAACTCCACAAGGACGACGCGAGAAGAATGTTCTCTATATTTGATTGTTATAGTTTGAAGGCATCAACCAAGTTAACACTACCTCTGTGAGATTTGATCATGCTATTATGTTAAATTCAATTCATCTCAAGATGTATAACTAAATCAAAGTATGTATGGATGAACCAAATGAAAAAATTTGTTCGGTTCATCCACAATCTTATTTATGTTTAATTATGCAAGAAGAATCGAGGGTGGGATAAGAAAATGTCATACTAAAACCACCAAACCCAATTCTTAGGCCCAAAACTCACTGACACACTAGCCGGCAAGCAAACAACGGAGAAAAGAAAGTTGCTTTTTTGACATAGAATACTTCCAATTGACACATGGAAATGACCTTTATGCCCCTGCGATAGTTAACAACCGCTGGGAAACACGCCGATCGTTAACTACCGCTGGGAAACACGCCGGTCGTTAACTACCGCTGAGTGACAGCTGTTGTTAACTACCGCTGTGTTCGTGATATATTCCAGACAGTAGACATATTCCACACACTCCCTCCATCATCACTCAGCTTCTCAAAGTTTCACTCTCCCTCTAGAAAAACTCTACCAAATCATCCAAAATTTCTTCCACTAAATCACAAGTAAGTTATCACTTATGCTATTGTCATACATTTTAGTTAGTATATGTGTTTATATGTTTATAATTTTAGTTGTTGTTTAATTATTAAATTTTGAATATTTGTTTTTAATATAGTTATGTTGTAGATCTGAAATGCTATTAACATATTTTATGAATAACTGTTATAATGAAGTTATATTGCTTAAATTTATCATTTTTTTTTCGAATTTTATAAATTTTTTAGGGTTTGAATATTTGTTTTTAATATAGTTATGTTGTAGATCTGAAATGCTATTAACATATAATCTGTGCCTCCATATAATCTGCCACAACATCCTCTGGCACCCCCTCATCATCTCCCATCTCCTCATCCTGTGCCTTGGCCTCCGGCGGCGGCTGATAAAACATTCTCTCCTCCTCCATCCGATCATATCCAGCAAAACCCTCATCCGCATACCCAGCATAATCATGCGCTGGTGTCGGATCAACCACCTGGGAGGAGTCATCCACATGTGCCTGTGACTGTGAGCCCTCTCCATGAATCCTCGGGTCCCTGCGCTTCCGAGGCTTAGGGACATACAGGTCATCAGCCCTCCTTTCTCTCCGAGCACTAGCGATACTCGCCTCTTTACCTCTCCGCATCCTATCCTCTCTAATAACCCGCTGCTGCTCATCCGTATCCCTAGCCATATCTGTACAAAACAAATTTTAAAAAACATAAATAAGTTCACAATGTATTTAAGAATACAATGTATCTATCAAAAAAAAAATGTAACATATCAAGGCATTGAACATAGCAAGTAACATGTAACATATCAAAAAAAAAAAAAATTGAATAATGTAACATATCAAAAATGAAACTTAGGCATTCATAAAATTTAATATAACACATTCATCATACTTTATATAACATACCATATTATGTCATACTTAAACTTGCCAAAAAATATCAAAATCCAAGCTTGTAATAATTACAACATATATACATTATAAAATTAAACATATTTGAAAAAAAATTACACAAAAAAAGCAAGATTTCCTCACTTATGCATTTTATTAAACACCTTATGTGCATTCTAAATTAGGAGCATAAGTAGTGTTACTTGAACATCTAAAGGGCTACATTATACCTACATTGTCTCTAAACAACAACTAGACCTTCCACCCGTGCTACCGCCCGGGTCATATACATTGCAAATATAATAATAATAGAAAGGTACTTAAACATGTAAATATGTCATAATCAACAAAATGATAATAGTAATGTCAATAATAATATAAAGTCTTGGATATCACATTACAAATTACGGAAAATTTCTTGATACACTACATTAGTGGTGATATCAATACAATCTCCATTCTCATCAATTACCAAAATTTTCAAACCCTTGCGTGAGGTAACTCTTGATACTGCAACATAGAGTTGACCATGAGAGAACACTGGTTGAGGAAGGTAGATACCGACTTGCTTTAGGGACTGCCCTTGACTTTTATTGATGGTCATTGCAAAGCAGACAGAAATCGGGAACTGTTTTCGTTGAAATTTAAAAGGAAGCCTTGTATCGGATGATGACAATGCCATTCTTGGGATATATACCAGATCACCAATATTCGTGCCAGTAATAACCCTCCCTTCAAGAACGTACCTACCCATCCTGGTGATTATCAATCTTGTTCCATTGCAAAGGCCTGTAGTCGGATCCAAGTTTCTCATCAACATTATAGGAACTCCAACTTTTAATCTCAATTTGTGATTGGGTATACCTGACGCCTTAATTGTGTTTAAGAACTCCGGTGTATGAATATCATCCTGCCCACGATTCATTGATGGTTTGTGGATTGGAGAATCACAACTTAAGTATATCTTTTCTTCACCAGGAATAAGAGACATCATATAATCATTAATCTCTTCAACTGTTGCATTTCTTGGTGTCAGTATTGCTCGATCTTGGAAATACGAAGGTTCATGCATACTATCTAAAAGAGATGGGTAAACATATTCAACCATGGAGGCAACATGATCACCTGTACTTTGTAGGAGTAGGTCGTCTGGAATTTTCAGTTTGATGTTTACATCGTTATCTTCTCCGATCGACCCATCACCAATGGCAAGCACCCACTCACTAAATTCCGTTCTTTCACGAATGTCATTTTCAGAACTTCCATGTAAAAGTCTCATATTCGTTGTCAAGTTCAACACTTCGCAGAATTCCCAAAGTTTGGAGGAATTTATGCTTGCATAGACGATGTCTTGTCTTGTTCCCTTGGGTATCACCGGTAGAATTTGTCTGAAATCCCCACCAAGAACTACCACTTTACCACCAAAAGGAATATCCAATCGATCGTTGTTTTGCTTTCTAAGTATATCTCGGAGAGTCCGATCAAGAGCCTCAAATAAATGTTTGTGCATCATAGGTGCTTCATCCCAAATTATTAGCTTTATCATACGTATGAGTTCAGCTAAGTGGCTATTAGGATCGATGTTGCATGTCAAAAGTTGATCAGGGGTTATTGGAAGATGAAACCTTGAGTGTGCTGTTCTTCCCCCAGGTATAAGAAGAGCTGCGATTCCACTTGAAGCAACTGTCAATACAACTTCACCTCTAGACCTTAAATTTGAAGATAATGCCCTCCAAAGGAAAGTCTTTCCTGTTCCACCATATCCATACACAAAGAATACACCAGGAAGGTTGGCATTAACCCTTGAAATAATAGTATCATATACTTTTTTTTGTTCCGTAGTCATGGTCGACATCAGCCTTCGATGCTCCTTTTCCAAATCACTTTTGTTGTAGCTCAATTCATCGTATATCAGCATATTTCTTGCCCTTTGGATCAAAGAGGCATCAGGTCGGGGCATGGTGGGGTAGTCATCCTTCAAATTTTTCCCATGTCTTAGCAACAATTTTTCAATTTCCGCAAGGGCGTAGTTTTGCAATTGATCATCATCCATAACTAAATCTGCACGTAAATAATTATATTAGTGTGAAACTTAGAGATTGGGGTAGTTTTGCACATGGTTAGATGCTTGCCTAACATATTTTTAAGCCTCTACTATTCCTGGAGCCATTCATGGCAAGTCTACTGATTTAGTAGTTGCCTATTTTCCATATGTAATTGCTACTTGCTACAATACTCTTTTTCTACTTGTTTAAATTTAACGTGTTTCACATTATAAAATAATCAATAAACTCCCATTATCAGTGAAAGGGAATTATATTTCCCCTAACTTCTAATTCCTCTTAACTTACCTTCCATTCGGAACTAAAATTTGAACATTTTGTTCACTTAAACTCTTAGGTGCTGGTTTCCATCCTTGCAGTTGTCGACGACACAATACTGATGACATAGGTGAGTTTGATACTCTATTGCATAGTAATTATTTCTCTATAACGAAAATAAATAATAACATTAAATTGTTGAAAATGTAACAAAATACCTTGCACACGCATTATCCGTCTTTGACGGCTTAAGACATCGTCAGCTAAATTACGCCATGTTTTTTCCCAAACATATTCGGGTCTAGAAAACTGGGCTGAAACCAATAGAGCAACAAATAGAATGCGCAAAAAGGTGGCAGTACCCCATTGAGCTGCTTGGTTAATACAATCAACAAACTCCTTATCGTCATCCAACAAACCCAATGCGAAGCAAGTCTCCTTAAAAGAGTTTAATGTGTGATTATCCACAGTTTTGATATCATCGTAAGAAGTACACCCCGTTACATAGTTTAGTAACGTCCTAAGATAAAACTTCTCACCCGATCCAGGCGGCACAAAATGAATCCTACAGAACAATGGAAACGTCTTATTATACAAAAAACAAAATATATATATTATATCAAGTAATGTGTGGTGGAAAAAAAAACAGAATGTAATATCTATTTAATAGAAAAATACCTCCCAATTGAAAGTCCTTGTTTACGTGGTGTCCATTTATGTTCAGATGCCTTCCACACAAATTTCAATGGAAACTCACTATAAGTGAGGTCTCTGGCTTCAGGATATATTTTGTTGGCCTCCATCCATGCTATAAACTTGGTATCTCTAATATGTGGTTTTTGAAGCACATCTTCAAGGTCTTCATGATCTTCAAAAACCACCGGTTCCTCGCCTTCTAGATGGAAATTCAATCTTTCAACCGAAGGTTCCCTGTAGTTAATATCGAACGAAAATATTCGCCATACAGCCTTGCATGCTGAAAGGTATCGACAATCATAGTACATCTTGATTTCATCGTATGTTGGATCAGCAGTATTGTAAAATGTTGCAGTTACACGATCATGTCCTTTGTTGACATATTTGAATAAATATTTTATTGATCGTGACTGGTTACACCACTCAACATTAATGTGTGCATTAAACTTTAGAAGAAGACTCCGGTTGTATGGCACCACATATCTGTTATCAAGGAATGATTCACCCTTTTTTATGACAACACTGTTATCCCTTCTTCTATATATTGGATAACCATCTGAGTCAATAACAGTGGTATCTACAAATCTCTTAGGGAAATGTTTTGTGCACTTACCGTCGATCGTACACGGTGAACCTTCCCGTTGACTCCCACATGGACCATGCATCATAAGAGTCGACACTATGTTGTGTAAAATAGGTTCACGTTCTTTGTTGGGGATTTCAGCACTTATGATTTTGTCAATTTGATTTGGATGCACACAGCGAAACTGAGGTTGTAAGAATACTAAAATATGCGCGTGTGGCAGTCCTCGCTTCTGAAATTCTATAGTATAAATAACTGCAAATGAACAAAAACAAATTAATTTCGTAATATTAAAGTCATATAGTACAGCTTGTCAAAATAATAATATGTGCCTCTAGTATCATGAAAGAGTTTCTTAATAATTACCTGCTCGAACTTTTCCAAATATTTTCCCTTTCTTAATTTCTTTCATCAGACAGTTTAGCTTTATCTTGAATAACCGTGACACAAAGTCCGGTCTATCAGCTGGTTTGAGGTTGTGTTTTTTAAGAAAATCAACTAACTCTGGCCACTTATGATTGCATGTAAATGTGATAAAAAGATCTGGATACCCAACATAAGCACAAATCGCCATTGCATCTTGGTAATTTTGAATCATGTATCGTGCTCCAACTACGAACTTGGATGGCAGCACTATACGTTTTCCTGCTGTTGCTGGACCTGTTTCACCTCTTAGCACCGCTTCATACAATCCTTTATACATATCTGCCCTGACCTCTTTTTGGTGGTCCCTATACCATTTTAACCGCCATGATTCTATCATGCTATAACCATCGACCAAAAACTGCTGAAACAACCGTCGTGAAAATACCAGTGTTGATTGATCAATCTCTCTTTGTTGAATGTAGTAGGCGAACCACTCTTTCATTGAAACATACAACCTTTGTATGGTCTTTTTCTTGTGATTATCAGAAAATATGATATCTATTCTAAAGCCATCCTCTCCTCTAGAAAATATCAAAGGATATTACAGTGGCAAGTACGACGGCTCAAAAACAGAAATACGTTTTAAATATCCAGACTGCTTTTCAACCACAATATCTCGTTCCCCTTCGGATGCGTCATAATCTCCAACCACTAAAGCTGCAACTTCAGATGCTGTAGGCAAATTGTATCTTCTACCATCATAACCTCTCTTGCTTAATATTCGGAGTTTAATAGTTGGTGCATTTTGTTGCAGCATTGTGTCTCTTACATTTCTATATGATTTAACATATTCATTTGAGCTGTCGAGTACATCGCGCAATTCCTTTACAATAGTGGCTTTCAAAGAGTTCTTATCATCTTCCATCCTATGCACATAACAACCAAATTAGATATAGGACAACATAGAGTCATCTTTAAATTTTCTCTGAAATACATTATTTATATTTGAAAACAATACCTGATAGCTGCCATACGATTTTTCAATTCATTATCGGTGTCGTATATGTACAGTTGAGCAAACTTGGGCTGGTGCCCAGGTTTTGGGATCAAACTTCCTATTTGATGATAATTCTCTCCATTTAAAACAAAAACAGGCGGAGACCTACCTTTATTCTTTGTTTTATCAATTTCTCCCCCCATAGACGTAAACGCAAACATGCTGTTAAAGGACCTTATATTTTCCAGGAAAAATCTGCTTTTCCTATCATTCTTGTGATATAATTCATACAACGGCTGAGGTAATGGCTTTAAATGTGCAATCTCTACTCTTCCTTGACTGCAACACATCGAAAATAATGGATTTGGTGTATCTTGTGACTTGTTCACCCTCTCATCATACCACATTAGAGCCTTGCATTTTGGGCATTTAATTTGTGGCTGCCCAAAGTCAATATAATCTGCAATTTTCCAGATATTTTTTTAGAGAGGTGAATATTATTCTTATTTCAGAAGTAATTCTTATTTGCATGTAGCATATGTGTATTCTAAGTATTTGTTAAATACCGACACAAATCTGACCTGTTAGATCAGGTTCGTTTGAGACTTCATCGGCCGAGTCATATTCAACTGGTGGGAAATGGTAAGTTGTTAACACACATGACAGTAAAACCAAACAATATCTAAATGAGATTTGTATGTCAGAACTACTTACCATGGTCGTTGTCAGGAACATCATACATTTCTCCATTCTCGTTGCACATCAACTCAGTATCTGAGTGACAGCGGTTGTTAACTACCGCTGTGTTCGTGATATATTCCAGACAGTAGACATATTCCACACACTCCCTCCATCATCACTCAGCTTCTCAAAGTTTCACTCTCCCTCTAGAAAAACTCTACCAAATCATCCAAAATTTCTTCCACTAAATCACAAGTAAGTTATCACTTATGCTATTGTCATACATTTTAGTTAGTATATGTGTTTATATGTTTATAATTTTAGTTGTTGTTTAATTATTAAATTTTGAATATTTGTTTTTAATATAGTTATGTTGTAGATCTGAAATGCTATTAACATATTTTATGAATAACTGTTATAATGAAGTTATATTGCTTAAATTTATCATTTTTTTTTCGAATTTTATAAATTTTTTAGGGTTTGAATATTTGTTTTTAATATAGTTATGTTGTAGATCTGAAATGCTATTAACATATAATCTGTGCCTCCATATAATCTGCCACAACATCCTCTGGCACCCCCTCATCATCTCCCATCTCCTCATCCTGTGCCTTGGCCTCCGGCGGCGGCTGATAAAACATTCTCTCCTCCTCCATCCGATCATATCCAGCAAAACCCTCATCCGCATACCCAGCATAATCATGCGCTGGTGTCGGATCAACCACCTGGGAGGAGTCATCCACATGTGCCTGTGACTGTGAGCCCTCTCCATGAATCCTCGGGTCCCTGCGCTTCCGAGGCTTAGGGACATACAGGTCATCAGCCCTCCTTTCTCTCCGAGCACTAGCGGTACTCGCCTCTTTACCTCTCCGCATCCTATCCTCTCTAATAACCCGCTGCTGCTCATCCGTATCCCTAGCCATATCTGTACAAAACAAATTTTAAAAAACATAAATAAGTTCACAATGTATTTAAGAATACAATGTATCTATCAAAAAAAAAATGTAATATATCAAGGCATTGAACATAGCAAGTAACATGTAACATATCAAAAAAAAAAAAAATGAATAATGTAACATATCAAAAATGAAACTTAGGCATTCATAAAATTTAATATAACACATTCATCATACTTTATATAACATACCATATTATGTCATACTTAAACTTGCCAAAAAATATCAAAATCCAAGCTTGTAATAATTACAACATATATACATTATAAAATTAAACATATTTGAAAAAAAAATTACACAAAAAAAGCAAGATTTCCTCACTTATGCATTTTATTAAACACCTTATGTGCATTCTAAATTAGGAGCATAAGTAGTGTTACTTGAACATCTAAAGGGCTACATTATACCTACATTGTCTCTAAACAACAATTACAACATAAACAATCCATCAAACAGTCTAAATCATGCACAATTTTCAATTTTCTAATCTAACCTAAAACTAACATTTTGCTCAAAATTATCAAAACTAACACCCTAAACAAACTGATAAGAAGAAGAGAACTTACTTGTAATCTAATTGAATAAATTGGGCTCAAATTCGTGCAATTGAAGTTTGGAGAAATTTGGAAGAGAGTTTGATAGTGTTTGTGTTTCTGGAAAATGAAGAAATAAGGGTTCTGGTGTTGTTTAATCGCAGAACACAGCGGTTGTTAACAACCACTGGAACTCAGCGGTAGTTAACAACCGGCGTGTTTACCAGCGGTTGTTAACTACCGCCAGGGGTATTAATGTCATTTCCATGTGTCAATTGGAAGTATTCCTTGTCAAAAAATCTGATGCAGTTGCTAAGCGGCACTATATATCCATTTCATTTCAACTCATTCCCCAAAAAACAAAAAAAACAATCCTCCCATTTTCACCACCAACTCCGCTCCGTCATTAACAATGAAAGCCGCTGTTAAGGGCAAATACGACAATGACAAAAACGCCGCCGCCGCAGCCTCCGTCGCCTTCAACGCCGGCGATGTCAAACTCCGAGCATCGATAACAGACGCTACTTTCATTAACGGCCCAAGCTTAACCGGCTTAGTCCTCGCCGTAGAAAAACCCGGTTCCTTCAGTATCGACTACAACGTCCCCAAAAAGGTAAACAAAAAAAAATTCAATCCATTTTCTAAACCAAACCGGTTCAATTTATTTATTTATTTATTTTTGTTTAATTTTGGTGCAGGATTTTAGGTTTCAATTTATGAACACAGTTAGGGTTGCTGATAAACCGTTGAATTTAACCTACATACACAGCAAAGGGGATAACAGAACAATTTTGGACGGAACATTTGTGTGGGACCCATCGAATAAGGTTTCAGCGAATTATGGTGTTGAATCTGGGAATTGTAGATTGAAGTATAGCTATGTCCATAAGGGTTTGACTACAATTGAACCTAGTTATGATGTTGCTAAGAATGCGTGGGATTTTGCTGTTTCGAGGAAAGTTTATGGTGATGACTCATTGAAGGCGACGTATCAGACCACGAGTAAGAAGTTAGGGTTTGAGTGGTCGAGGAATTCGAAACAAAGGGGTTGTTTTAAGGTTAGTTGTTGATTTGTTAATTGTGTGTTTTTTTTTTTTTTTTTTTTTTTTGTGTGTGGATTTTGATTATGGTTTTGAATTAGGGTTGAGGAATTTGGTAGTAATGTTTAGTGTTAAGAAAATTTGTAGAAAATTGTTGTTGACGTGGTTGCAATTGTGGTTGAAATATGGTTGTGGTACAGCTTGATGTTTCGGCGACTATAATGGTTGTATACCGTAAATAAAACCTAAGATTTTTATATATAACTCGCTTGCTTGATTTTAGTATATGTTATTGGTTTTTAAAATTGCTGCATGTGATTACAATTCTGGTTTTTGGAGAAAATTAACAAAATTATTTGGCTTTAGCAATTGAAGAATTGTAATGTGATTGCATCAGTGACTTAGAACATTGGATTGATATCTATGGTGTTGTGTGTAGCTGCTTAGAATTGATTTGTAGCAACCATGTCTTTTGTCTTTCTTCTGCATAAGCTTACATTTTTGTGACATTTATGCATTTAACCAATAATACATTGGTATAATATAAGAGAGTTGCTAGATTGATGTTAGCAGTCTTAAGACTTCAACCGTGTACTTGTTTTTCTCCCGGGATTACTCCAAATTAGTTTCTTACTAAGTAACAATTATAGTAATATGCTTAGAAGGTTGATGGCTATGTTTGAGATTGAGGGAGATGTGTGAGTTTTTTAAAGGGATTTATTCATTCATTCATTGTGATTCTTCATATTGGAAGCTTCAATTCCACACAATAAGAATTTAAGAAGGATTATGAGTTGATTGAAAATTTACCGTCTTCATACATACATATGAACAGAGAATCCTCCGAGGGAGGACGTTTTACTTTATCTTTGGAGGGGATTTTTGTTTGCCAAAATAATGTCAGTACATTTTATGAAGAAATTGGTTGGGTTTGAGGAGGTACAAAACAACGGGATTTGGGGAAGATTTAGAATCAATTTCCAACTTCTTTGGTGGTATGAATTATTGAATTAAAGAATATAAGATTAGTTTTTATTCCTAAATAAATGGATAGAATTTGTTTAGGGTTGAATATAGGAGCACATATCTATCTTCTAATTCTCTATGAATTCGCTATGAAATAGCCAATACTTTAGTGGAAGTCTTGAGCAGAGTAACATAATTCGCTGGGTTTATGGGAGAACCGCGAATTGGTTCGCGCGTACCGATTCGCGGTTCTTTTGCGTATTGATTCGCTGGAATTCGTGCCGGAATTCGCGCAACTCAGCGAACCGAAGTACGGCGATTCCATGAACGTGTTTGAGGACCATGAACGTTTACGTAAGCTTTCAGCTCTCAAACTGCTTGAAATCGATTTCAAATGGTAATGAAGTGTGGCTGTGTATCTGTGTTTTCATCTTTCCATGTGCTGTGTTTTCCTGCGGCTGCACTTCTGTTTTGCTAGGTTGAAGAAGATAGATGATTGGGCCACCCATATGTTTGCACCCGATCCATTAAGTTGGGTTTTATCTTGGTTTTTTTTTTATTGTTTTGAGACTGTTCAACCGTAAAGGAAATTTGACCCAAAAAAAAAAAAACATGAATCAAGTTGTGCTTTAATTTTTACCTTTTTTAAATAGTTTTGTTAATCATTTATATATGTTAAGCATTCTTTATTTTTTTTTAAAGTATTTTAATCTAAAAATACTTATTTTAATTATTTATTTTTGAATATCTCTTGCATAATAAGACCAATAAAAATAAAAATAAATGAATTTTAGAATAGTTTTTGGGAAGTGAACACTGGTTTGTTCGAAAGACTCATATAGGGATGTCATGTTTAGTAATTACTAATAAATTTTAAATTTTGTTTAATAATACTAGTAAAAAATAATATTTTTCTTTTTTGAAGGAAAAAAATAATATTTTTCTTAAAAATTTATTGATAGCTTATTGCTTAATAAGATAGTAATAATAGTACTACGACGCGTACCGAAGCTCCATACCCCCGTATGTACCGAATTCTTCTCATGTCGCGTACCGCGTACCCGTACCGCGTACCATAACGAATTGCGAATTGTGTGACTATGGTCTTGAGTAATTTCTATGTATTCATCACACAGCACTTCTAACTATCAGCTATGTCTCTTGCAGGTTGTGGCGTCCGTTAACTTGGCCGAGGAGAAGAAAATTCCCAAGCTTAGTGCCGAGACCACATGGAATTTTGAAATGTAGTTTTCATAAGGTTTGATATCTAGTTTGGGATGGCTTTTGTGGTCACCATGAGGCATATTTTGCCATTTCATTATTGTATACTTGAAAGTGATTTGATCATGTAATGAACTACTCTGTGGCGTTGATCGTCCACTTTAAACTTTTCATTTGATTTTTGAACTATTCTGATATTCTGCCCATATTGCAGAATCCTATAATTGATTGCCTATAAATTGGGCACTTTATTCTCATGAAGTTATTCTTTTTTTTTTTTGAATGGCCAATATTATTCATGCATCCCTCCTCATAAGAAAAAGGATAGGAGCGCAACAGCAAAAAAAGCAGGCTTCCCCAACAGCAACACAGAGGAGCCGCTAACAGAAAGAAAAAACTCCTACAGGCCCGCGCAAACAGCAGGAACTCAACCAAAAAATAAAAGCAGCTACTTAACCCTTCTCATGAAGTTATTCTGTATTACCTTTTCTCTAAAACATGCTAGGTTTTGTCCCAAGTCAATCAATACTTGCAAGTTGCAACGTGAACTTTTTTAAATGTAGTGTCTATGTGATATGTTTATGTGTTTTTGTTGAATCGGGACATGTTTATGTTTATTATTGAGCAAAGAGTCATTTTGATCTTGAATATTTGAGACGCTATCAATATATTTTCCAAATGTAGTACATTATTAGTGTCTCTGTTGTTAATAATCTAATGGATTATATTGATCCAAAAAAAAAAAAAACACGTATGAAAACTAAATTGACTACTAAGCATACACTCTAGGACTAAAATGACTAACAAGAGAAATTTGTAATTTTTGATATACTTGCCTTGAAATTTGTAAATGTATTTGTAATTTTGATATACTTGTCTAGTAACATGGCTTATGCATTTCAGATACAAATACGTTTTTTTTTTAAATAAAAAGATACAAATATGTTTATTGTTAATTATTGATTTTTGTCCCAGTGACGCCATGAAACATTCTCAAACCTTTTTGTCCTCGAAAAATTGCAAATAGTGGTGTGCAAGGAATAAATCCAACAATAAACGTGTTATGATTAAAAAAAGCCAAAAAGAAATATTTGTTACTCGATGGTAATCAACAACAACAAAAATAATATTTTGATGCTAAACAAATGAAATTCAAAATTTTATACTTTATGATTAATGATTAGTTTTACTGCCCACTAAGAGTGTGTTAGGATTAATCCCCTGTCCCACAATAATCATCAGAATTGGAGGGAACATCTTGTATGAACACAATCACAAATCAATATTATTTAGACATTATCACATTAAACGAGTAAAATTTGAATAAAATTTATTTAGTCAGATCAATTAGCATTGTTCATTTTTTTTTAATTTCTTTTGGTTTTGTGTGTGTGCTCAAATATATTTATTTGAGCTTGTATCCAAGCAAGTATACCTCTTGCATGACATGTCTTTTCTAAATCTTATAGCATAATCACATACTTCTAATCCTGGTGCTAAATGCTCATAAACAATCTCCCACCTATGTCGATTTATTATTAGGGATTTGAGTGTTGTTGGAGTTGTATAATTTGTGTGATTTTTTTTACATAAATGATGCTACACTTGTGTATTCATAGTGTTGCAGGTGATGGACATGGTTGGAAAAATGAAAGGGAAAAGTCGGAGGTAGTTCTTTTTTTTTTTTTGGTACAAAGTCGGAGGTAGTTCTAATAATGACATGATGGTTAGAAAGAGCATAGTTAAAAATAATCAAATATTCTTTCAAAAAAAAAATGAAATATTATCTTTGTCACAAACCACCGTGTGAAAGGAGGATTGGACGATGATCAAATTTAACGATGAAAGAGACAAATATTAAAATTGAATAACATAAATAGATCGGGAGATAAGATGTGAAAGATATATATCACTATCTTACAAATTTGATGGCTTTGAGACTAGTTATGCATGGTGCACCACATTTGTAGGCCTCGTACCGTAACCTTTGCCACCGATGTAATATGGAGTATAAAAAAATGAAACATATATAATAAACATTAAAAAGTAATAATGGGCCGTGAAGATATTTTAGGAAATTATCTTTACCACTAAAAGTAAGTAATTATAATCATCTACAATAATAAAAATAAAAAGAAGTAAAAATCACGAGCCCATGAATATGATTGATGGCTATATTTCCTCAAAAAAAAAAAAAATGATTGATGGCTATAGATTATTCAAATTAAACAATTAAAATTCTTACCTATAGAAAAGAAATAGTATTAGAAAAAAGGAAATTTTGGTAGGAGCATGAATGTAGGACATAAAAATTGTCGATGTCCTAAAAGATTTTATTTGACAAAGATATATCACAGCGATCTGACACAGTACAACATCTCAAACTCAGTTACATGTCTTTGTTAAAATCCATTTCTTTGTTTTGCCCTAATTTCAACCCTGGTCAACTCAAATCCAATTCAATACACTTTCTTCAGATTCCTCAAATCTAACATAGATTTCTGCTAAATTCCCTCTTTTTCAGATCCAACAAAACCTCAACAAAACTCTTCAAATTTTCTTCTTCTATTTCAATGGCGGCATCACATAAAGGCAAGATTTTTATCTTCTGTTTGGTATTATTTTTATCTTTTCTTTATGTTTCTAGTGACCCTTTAAGCCCTGAATCATGTTCAATACAATCACCATCCAACGATGAATCTGTTTCTGAATCCAAAGCAAATAGTGATAATTTTAATCAACAAGTTTTGTTGAATAAGCTTGAAGAGTTAGTGAGAAATCTAAGTGATATAGTTGCAAGATTAGAATCAAAACAACCACAGCAAGAGGTTCCTAAGGTTGTTCAAGAAAAAAGTAGGTTTACTCAGATAAAGGGTGATGTTGATGATGGAAGATCAAGTGATAAGAAAGTAGTTGAAGATGTAGAATATGAGGGGAAAGCTCAAAATGGTGAGAGAGCTAAGGGAATGTCTGTGACCAAGTATACTCCTTTTTGGTCAGAGAGATTTCAATTTGCATCTGCTGTGAAATTGGATTCTGATGCAACTTGTATAAATGTTTTGCCTTTTAAGGATCATGAAGGGTTAAGTAAGTATGTGGCAGTTAGCGACGAAAAGGGAAGAGTTTATGTGTTTTTGAGAAATGGTGATGTGTTGGTTGAGTTTGATACTTTATTGGATTCACCTATTACGGCGATGGTTTCGTATACTTCTGCTTATAAGAATGAGAGCTTTGTTGTAACTGGTCATGAAAATGGGGGAATGTTGATACATAGAGTTTGGGAGGGATCGAGCGGAGAGGATTGGAGTTCGGTTTTTATGGAAAATGTCGGTAAGTTTGTGTCACCTGAAAATCACGAGAATGGTTTGGCTATAACTTTGTTGGAAGTTCATTTTGTAGGGAGGATGAAGTACATTCTATCAGCCGATACTAGTGGGAAGATTAAGGTTTTTAAGGAAAGCAGTGTGTTTTATGGTTCTGTCACTCCGAGTGCTAGGCCGTTAGTTTTCTTGAAGCAAAGGCTTATGTTTTTGACAGAAACTGGTGCAGGGTCATTGGATTTAAGGGGCATGAAAATTAGAGAATCTGAATGCGAAGGATTGAACCATTCCCTTGCTAGAGGTTATGTTTTCGATGCCACCGAACGTTCCAAGGCTTACGGTTTTACGTCAGATGGCGATTTAATTTATGTCTTGTTGCTTGGTGATGTAATGAACTTCAAATGCAGGGTTAGATACAAGAAAAAGTTTGAAATGGATGAGCCTCTTGCCTTGCAAGCAATTAAGGGATATTTGCTTATTGTTAACCCTAAAAAGGTTTTTGTGTTTAATGTTTCGTCTCCTCATTATGTGAGAATCGGGGTGCCTCGTCCGGTTTTCTCCTCAAGCATTGATGAGCTTAGATCCTCATTCCTGAATCATCCAACCCCAAGTTTGGATGACGAAGCAAGAGTGATGATACCGTTGATAGCTAGTGACCGTGAAAAGCTTGTTATTGTTGGCCTAGGAGGTGGTTATGTTGGAATGTATCATTCCAATCTACCTATTTATAAAGGTGAATTCAATACCATGCTATGGACTAGTCCTGTATTGTTCTTCGTACTTTTCCTATTCGGTGCTTGGCATTTTTTCGCCAAGAAGAAGGAAGCACTTACATCATGGGGACCAGATGATCCCTTGGCATCAGCATCTGGTGCTCCCTTGGCATCATCTAGTTCGGGTGAAAGATCTTTTGTCGACTCTTCTTCAAGAACTTCTGCCGATGTCATGGACCTTAGAAGTGGAGCTCTCAGAGGTCCACCACCACCGAGAAGGTATGGCTCTCCTACAAGGTTTCCTGCTGGAGCAGCAAGTACCTATAGACTTGGTTCTGCTGATCACAATCCTAGGCCAGCTTCGGTTGATCCCGATTTTCGAGCAGGGTCGGAGATTAAATATAGGGCATCAACTATGGATCCTCCTGGTTTCCCTAAACGAAGAGATGGCATGTTTGTAGGAAATCAAGCTGTAAATGATCGCAGTTGAGCGGCAGAGTTAATTAATTTTATGAGTTTTTCTCTAACTAGTTCAAGATATTTCCTTAGTTTTCATTTTGATGTCTCACTGTGTTTTAGCTTTCAAGTGAAAAATAAATTATAATGAGAAACTTCCAAGTTTTTTGGTTTAATCATTTCCTTTTGTTTGAGTTACAAGGTCCCTCACTTTTGGTGTGTGTGACAGCAGAATTGTTGAGGCATAGCAATTTTTTTGTTGCTTGGTGGTTGATATAAGTACAAGTAGTTTTGAGGGAGAGAAGAAAGAAAAATGACGGAGAGAAGGTTTGAGGTAGAGAAGGGAACTCAGGAAAAAACTATTTAGAAAAGATAAACAGTAACTCTATATCTTCTTCTATTCATAGAGTAATTAATTTTAAGATTTATGTTTTGGATTTCATCTTCTATTTTAAGATTATGTCTTCATTGTGAATAAATTGCACCAAGTTTTAAAATATTGTATTAAGCATTATTGATGCTCTTCACCACCTCCTTCGAGTCCAATTCAAAATGTACACCATCCAGCTGAAGATCTATAACTCATTGCAAAACCATCAACAATTCAAAATGCACAACATTTCTGATGTGTACATTCATGTATCTTAAGTTGTCTAGCCTTTGATCTTTAAAAAAAAAAAAAAATTGTCTAGCCTTTGGATATTGTTAAATACTATATGGTTTATTAGCATGAAAACTCTGAACTTCGGGCTTTATAAGTATCTAACTCAGGCTTAAGTATCTACTAAAAAATGCTCCAATTGACATATATGGTGCAGGGATTGATGATCAAGAGGGTATATGAGAAAGTTTGTTTAGGCTCAATTTATGTGACATAAACAGTTCTATTAGTATTATATTATTAGCATAAGTATTAAAATACACTTATGCAATGTAGCCAAAATATTATTAATAATGCACTAATGGAAACAACACATATCAACTAATTTTTTGCTCAAAAAAATAAAACAAATTTTATTCTTGTAAATATATTCATCCTAACTACTCAGGTAGTGTCATCGACGGATGTTGGGTCTAGTTGAAGGGGCTAAAATCTAACATAGCAACTAAAATTAAAATATCAACTAAGAAATTGTTCATATTTAATATCCGACAATGTCTCGAATAGAACTGCTTCATATAAAAAAAAAAACCTATAAAAAAAAAACAAAAACTTAAGTAGTGCCGGTGGTGACACACTTAGAGCATCCACAATGGTAGTTCCCTAACAAGGACTCCTTAAATGGACCCCACGTGACACATCACTTATTTATAATTTTTTAATAAAAGTACCTATTAAGGACTCAATGACTCCAATGGCAATACACTGATAAGTACTCCAATGAAAAGTATTTAAATATGTCCCACTATCTTTACATATTAAACAAAAATAATTTATCTATTACTCATTTTTACAAGTATTACTTCTTTATGCAAGTGGGACCAAGTAGTACACATTTTATTACTTCTTTATGCAAGTAGTACCAAGTAGTACACATTTTATTACTTTTTTAAACGTGGGACCCGTTAGTTACTCAGGAGAGAGAGAGTTCTTATATAGTTGCCCGTTCCTTAACTGGGACTCAATTTTTCTTTCTCCAATGGAGGGTCTTTAACGGGGAGTGGTCCTTGTTAAGTAAAGACCCCCATTGGAGATTAACTACTTACACAATTTTTAACAGACTCCATTTTATTGCTTATTGGTTGAAATTTAAACAGAATATACTAAACTCTATGGTCCTAGATTTAAAGTAACGTGAATGTGACAACACACTTTTTTAGGGATTCATTTGTAGAATTACAATTTCATTTTCTTTCTATAATGAACCAGCTTGGACTAATACGTCACTCGTTGCATCATGGTCACATGTCCGTACGAGACTCCCATAAAAATAAAACCACTAGTATATGGCTTTTCATTTGAAATGTGCAATACTTTACATTATCAGATTATATTTAACCTGTCGTATGGGAATGGAATCATCATGCTTCATGGCATTGGTACTTCACTAAGTCACTTTCAAGGCTCTAGGAACCTCAATAATCATGCCTCATTTTTTTTTCCTTTTTCTTTTTTATAGATGAAATAACATATTGGTCGCTGAGAGTTCACATATATATGTAGAAGTTGGTGTTCGAACCTCAATCACGACATATCAATTTCCACATTTTTATCGGTTGAGACCTGTAGATATCATGTTTCACCTTCTACTCATGTTAATCTTTATTTTGCTGCTAGTGTTCATAGCAAGAATCACATACTCAATAATTTTGCTTCCATGGATCATTTCACGTCACTATCACAAACAAGGCATAAGGGGTCCTTCCTACCGTCCGATCAAAGGTAACTCCGATGAGATCCGATGTTTGTTCACGGAAGTTCAATCTAAGCCAATGGATTTATGCCACGATATCCTTCATCGTGTGTGTCCATCTTATCATATGTGGGCTCCTTTGTATGGAAAAACGGTCCTTAGTTGGTATGGGTCGGAGCCTCGGTTGACACTATCCGACCCGGTTATAATTAAAGAGGCACTATTAAAAACAGGTGAATTATTTGAAAAGTTGGACCCGAATCCGTCGTTGAAACAGTTTTATGGAGAAGGAATTCTCTTCTCAAAGGGAAAGAAATGGACTATTTATAGATCAATTGCTAGTCATGCTTTTAAAATGGAGCGGAGTAAGGTAAAATCTCTTCTTTTTAATAGTGCGGTGTAGTATAGGGTCACGAGTTAAGCTGATCCATTGAACATTATAACTCAAACGAACTTAACTTGTATTTTATTTGAGTTTTTTTTTTTTTTTTATATATTTGGTCCAATTTGAACCATTCTATTCAAATGTAAAGTGGTTTGGGTAATATGTTTATGATTTTAAACCCGTAAATTCAACCCATTCAAGAACTTAATTTATTTTTAGGTAATATAGTTAAAGACTTTTATGTGTCTCTCTAAAAGTGTTCGAATTTAATTCAAATGTTAAAATTTATATTGTAGAATAAGTGTTGAAATTTTTATGAAATAAAATATCATTTAATTATATTATGTTTTGGAAACTTTAAAAAAATATGTCTCAGAGACCCAATGATTTGACCCAGACCAATTTATTCATTGTTGAGTTGGACAAAAAAGATGTAGATCTTTGACCCGCCTCAAACTAATGAAATTTGATTGGGTCGGATAATTGATTTGATCAAAATCGACCCAACCCGACCACTTTGGTGTGTATCATTGACATGAAATTCAATTTATATAAACTAATAATTGTTGTGTCTAACATGTATCTGCATATCAGTCTTGGATTCCCCAAATTATAGACACCACAAAATTAATGTTTCACAAGTGGGAATATGAGAACAATGGCATTGAAGAATTTGAGATTGATGTGAATAAAGATCTCCAAGATCTTTCAGCTGATATTATCTCTAAAGTTGCTTTTGGAAGTAGCTATGAAGAAGGGAAAGAAATTTTCGAGTTACAAGATCAACATTGTCATCTTGCTAGTCTTTCTATCAGAACTGCTTATTTTCCTGGGTTTAGGTATGATATAAAAAACTCAACTACATAAAACATATAATAGTTTATAGGACAAAATTTAGTTGCTGTTCTATAGTTGTCATTATTTGTGTTATTTATCAATTCTAACATGTGATGTGGATTAAGTTCTATTTAGTATTTATAGTATTAGATTATATATAAACCAATGTGTTAAAATATGATTGGAGAACAATATAAAGATATCTCCCTTATTATATAGAAAAAGAATAATGTAAAAAAATAAACAATATAACAAAATTAAAAAAAAAGCCGGTGAGCATTTAGTGTCGATCGATCATAACTTTTATATTATAAAAAATATTTGACTTCAATCATAATTATTAAAGTTACACATATCGTTGATCGTGGTTTACTGACAATACATAAAAATTAAGTCTGCAAAACATTAGAATACGCGCTTAAGTTTTGTATTTGTATATTTTCTTATATTTCCACTAATAATTAACATTATTACGAAACTATTGAAATACTTTGTATAATGTGTATGCAGGTATGTACCTACCAAGAAGAACAGACAAAGAAAGAGAATAGAAAAGAAAACTCGTGAACTAATTCAAGTGTTGATTGACAATAACCATAAAACACAAAACAATTCAAAAAATTTGCTTGCTTTGTTGATGTCTCCTCACAAATTTATCAACAATGAGACACAAAGGCTAGGATTGGATGAGATTATAGATAATTGTAAAAATTTCTATTTGACAGGAAAGGAAACAATTGCCAATTCAATTAGTTGGGCTATCTTCCTTTTAGGGCTGAATCAAGAATGGCAAAGCATGGCACGTGATGAGGTATTTCATGTTTTAGGACATCACACACACCCAACTGCAGAAACATTAAGTGACCTCAAATTCGTAAGTTAGCTTATGCTTTTATAGTTTGTTTATTTGTTTATTTGGTTGAATTATTTTGTAGATCATTGAGTTATTTTTGAATTTTTAATAAGTAGTCTCTAAAAGGGTTATGTTAACAAGTGTTTTATAGACATTGTTTAAGGAACTCAATTGTCTCGAAAATACAAATCAAACACAAATAAAAGTAATAATTACACAGCAGTTTTACAAAGGTTAACTACTTTTTATTGCTTAAACAATGCCCTAAAGCATTTGTTAGCAATTTCCTTAAAAAAAAGTGTTTTTGTCTTAGGGATGGAAAATATATTTAACCCAACTTTTTTTTAGCAAAATTTAACACTACTTTTAACAATTTGTTTTGGGATCCTAAATTCGGGGACTTAATTATAATTTTTTTTTTGTTACCGCTTGGACCAATCAATTATTTTCTTAAAAGGGAAATTCTTTATAGCGTTTCATTAGATATCAATTCAATGATACACGCGGTGCATCAACAAAATTATCAATTGTTACTTAGTTTAATAAATTTTACTATCTAATATATATGTAAATATATGTTAAAATGTGGTATTATGATGTGATAAGATGATGAAATATATTTGAATTTGTGTTGTGTGTAAATCTTATTTATATTGTCATGCATACATCTTTTGTACAAGGAAAAAACAGAAAAAATTATTCATATGAATCTCATTTTTCTAATCAGGTGAGCTTGGTAATTCAAGAAACACTTAGACTTTATCCTGTAGCACCAATAATGGTGAGGCAAACAAGTAAAAGAGTTAACATTGGGAACATTGATATTCTTGCTGGCACACAATTATATATGTCTATAACTTCAGTTCATCATAATACTAAAATATGGGGAGAAGATGCTCTTGAATTCAATCCAATGAGATTTACAAAGTCCCAAAAGTATTCATCTTCATATTTTCCATTTGGATTTGGTCCAAACTATTGTGTGGGTCAAAATTTAGCTTTGATTGAAATGAAGATTGTTCTTGCCATGCTTTTGCAGAGATATTCTTTTACTGTTTCACCAACATATGTTCATGGACCGATATTGGTGATCAGTGTGTCACCTCAATATGGCATGCAAATCGTCTTTAGAAGATTAGGAAAATGATTATCAACATATGGAATATGATTATTGTCTTATTTATTCTCAATCAAAATGGTAAATTGTATAACTATTATTTTAGTGTGAACTTCTATACCCCTTTTTTTTTCCTTCTCCCTCTTCAATTCAAACAAGAGTTTCTGATTATTTTCAAGCAAGAGTTACTACACCAATTAAAAAAAATAAAAAATCAACATGGTGTCCTATTTATTACCCCCTTTGTCCCAAAATGCAAGCAAAAATGAGTCAACATAAGTTGATGTATGTGGTATAAATTTTGAACGAAATACATTAAATTTTGTTGACCAATTTTTACTTATATTTTGAGACGGAGGGAGTATATCGATAGACCATGTTCAATAAGTATTATTATTTTAAAGATAATTTGAATTGTTTCTCTAAATATAATGTAGATCACTATTACATTGATTCATCATTATTATTTTCTTTCATTAGAGTATATTTTCAAATCATCCTTAAAGTAATAGCCCCGTGCATTACCCTTAGTCTTGAACTCTATCTCAAACAACATTACACGTTCAATCTTCAGGGTGTAGTTCAATAGCCCCGTGTATTACGGTCATGCACACTATTCCAATGTAGTGAACGCTCTAGAAAATTTGCCAAAATTTCATAGGAAGCGACCACACCTCCATATTCATAGAGGTGAGTCTATTAAGAGTATAATGTAGCTACATACTTCACTCCATATGGAGTGTAGAATTCATTAAGAAATTAATTCAACCTTTCCATTTACTACATGATGTCATGCTCCAAAAAACTATGAATGAGACTTAACAAATTCTTAGCATGATCCACCCACGCCTCTATATAAGTTGTTATTACCCTTTGAACATATTTTTTTGGGATCTCCAGGCCATAGGTTGGGTTACCCTCATATGATAAAATTATTATTGGCACTGTTTCGTTCTTTTTTAGGTTTTCAAAGCCCTCTATGTCTAACCATTCCGTCAAAATGATCGACCAACCTTTCTCTCTTACTAATCCTTTTGTCAAAGGACCAATCAAATTTCTTCAAACATCATATGTTCATCTTATTTACTTTGTAATTGCCATGACAACAATTGATCGATATGGCTGGAATTCACTTTTCATATTAAGGAATATCGCTAAAATTATTCCAATTATCATCACCGTAACATTCTATTACAAGGGAAAACTTTTTAAAATTAAACATCATTGTAACTTTCTAGTACAATGGTAAGCCTTCGGTAAATAACTATTGAGTTCATGGTCCTTTTAAGACACGTCATGACTCTCTCAATAGCACATCAGTGCCCATTACTAGTAAGTAAACCTTCACGATAACCCCCACACATGGCATACATTACATCTATTGCAATTAGTGTCCCACACGGGACCATGATGTTCCTATACTCAAATCGATTAAAAGGGTAACCAGTGTTCTTGAACATCTTAACGTTGTATTCACAAAGATACATGTTGGTTTTCAATAAAAGTTCTCTTTCGAGTTTTAGTAATTTTAATTCCATAGATTACTTCTTCAAAATCTTTCATGTCAAAAAATTTACAAAAACTATTTATGACATTTTTTCGCGGCAAGAGAATAGGCACCAAATATAATTAAATTATTCACATATATCAACAAATAGTGCAAACTTTATACTTACATATTTTACACTTGATCACTTTCTTTAAATTCAAATCATGTGAAACAACAAGATTTTCAAATTTATTAAAAAACAAGTGTATGAAACTGATGCATATAAATCTGCTCTTCTAACTTCACACTATTTAAAAATAGTACCCCATCCTTCAAAAAAAAAAAAAAATAGTACCCCAATATTTTCTCAATTTAAATCAAACATGTTTTCAGAACATCAAAATCATTTGAATCAAGAATAATCTTTCCACTTAAATCAGAAGTATACAAGCTTTGCTGCTAATTACGTATCAAATGTAAAACAAATCTCTAATTGCTCAGATAAAAAATACAGGAATGATAAGTAAACACAAGAATACAAACACAAATACGACAGCACACACTGTTACTCAATACTTATATTTTTTTATTTTTCTTTTTTCCTTACTTTCCTTCTTTCTTATTTACCACCATCTTTCCCTCGTTTCATTTTCCCTCTTTTTTCGTTTTCCTTCCCTCTTTCTGATTCACCCATTTCCCATGAGCAAGAGCAAGAACAAATCATCTTTCATTCACTCATAGGTTCTCGTCACTCCTTCATCTTTGTACAGTGCCACCCACTCATGCTATTTTCGGTCACTCCACCTATCTCGGCTGCGGCGCTATATTCCTCTCCTTGTTTTCATACCCAGGTTTTTTCCTTTCTCTGTTCTTGTTTTTAAAATTTCAATGGCTTGTAATTGTTGTTATACCTTGTTGTGCTAAACGTTGGTTTGATTCTTAGTAGATAAGAAGAAGAAGAGAAATCCTAAACCCAAATAATTTTTGTTTTATTCTTACTTGTTATCTCATTTCATTACTTCATTCTTGCATTTTTATCATGGGGTGAGATGATTCCTTCATTATTTTCGTTTTCCCCAAATTTCAAATTAAAAACCATAAATTTTTGAATTCACTAAATGATCAAATTGATTAAGGTTTTATATCATGAATATGTTCAACACAGCTAATACTTAACAGTGGTAAGAATTGTAAGGAAAAGTTATCTCATTCAGTAGAGTATGAAAGTGAATATAAACACACTTGAACATATAATTTAAAAGATATAGTGTCAGTGATGAATTGATTTTTTTTTCCTTCTTTTTAAGAGATATGAATATGATATGTACTTTGAGAAAGTAGATTATGTTTCGAGTGAAACCTCATTATGTTGAAATTGTGAATAGTTGAGTATTTATATATGAGAGGGAACCTCATAATCTTGAAGAGAAAGGTAGGAATATAGTTGTTGCATTGATTTCATAAGTGTGGACTTCAGAGTCTTAGAGAACAAGTTATTTCACTATTTTGGTATCTGTAGTAGTGCTGCTATCTTAGGGGGTTCAGGGAGTGTTTTTCTGCCTGGGCCTTTTCTGCTATCTGGCCTGGGAAGGGAGGTCTGTGCTGTTTGTGAGGCCTGTTTGTGATCTCTGGTCTGCTGTTTGCGCCTCCCCTGTTTTCTGGTATGCTGTTTGTGTTTATATGAACAAAGTCCATGCTTAAATTATATTTAATGTTTTTGTTTGTGATGCTTACATTGTTTCTGATGTTTTTGCTACATTATATTTGATGCAATAAGCTTGTAAATCACTATGTTTGCAATATAACTTATTATTGATCTAATTAAGTGATTTTGTGCAGTTTTGGTGTGCCAATTTCACCCACAATTGAAAATTTATGGATAGTTCAAATGTTGTTGTGGATTGTGGTAGTACTGACGGTGAAGGTATAGAAGTTGGCAACTTTAATGTTGAAGAAGAAGATGATGATGCATGTTGGGAGCCTAAAATAGATATGTTTTTCTAGCTTAGATGAAGTTAAATCATTTTATAAAGAGTATGCTTTTAGAAAGGGTTTTGAATGGAAGATTAGAACATGGATAAAAGGACGAGATGGGGAGGTCTGCTACTTAATTCTTGCATGCACAAGAGAAGGGTCTCAAGTGACAAAAAGTCTGTGTACATTGAAGACACGTCCGACAATGGGAAAAAATTGTCCTGCTAAGATTTGTATCAAATTGAAATAAGATGGATTGTGGTACATTCAAAAATTTGAACCTGATCATTCTCATCATACCAGCCCTAGAAAGGCAAGGTTGTTCAAGGCCAACAAGAAAATGGACTTGCATGTAAGGAGGACAATTGAAATCAATGATGATGCAGGTGTGAGGGTCAACAAGACTTTTCAATCTCTGGTTAAAGATGCAGGAGGGTATGAAAATATTCCATTTAATGAAAGAGATGTGAGGAACTATGTTAACAAGGAACGACGTGCAATTGGAAAAGAAGGTGATGGCAAGGTCTTGATAAGCTATTTTTGTCAAATGAGGGAACAAAATCCTAATTTCTTCTACGAAATAGATTTGGATGATGATTTTCATGTAAAAAATGTGTTTTGGGCTGATGCAAGAAGTAGGGTTGCTTATGAGTATTTTGGAGATGTAGTAACTTTCGACACAACATATCTGACAAATAGATATGATATGCATTTTGTTGTTTTTGTTGGTGTGAATCACCATGCTCAATCAACATTACTTGGATGTGGGTTGCTATCAGGAGAAGACACATAATCATTTGTATGGCTTTTTAATTCATGGCTTCGTTGTATGCTAGGAAAGCCTCATATTGGTATTGTGACTGACCAATGTAAGGCAATGCAAAATGCAATCGAGGCAGTTTTCCCTACAACTCGTCACAGGTGGTGTTTATGGCATATAATGAAAAAAATTGCTGAAAAACTCAGCGGATATGGTGATTATAAAAAGATTAAGTTTGCAATGAAAGAAGTTGTTTATGATACGTTTACAACATATGATTTTGAAGAGAAATGGTGTTCCTTCATCGAAAAATTTGAGCTTCAGCAGAATCATTGGTTGACTGGGTTGTATAACGAGCGTCATAAATGGGTACCAACCTTCTTAAGAAAATATTTTTGGGCTGGTATGTCAACAACTCAGCAAAGTGAGAGTATACATGCTTTCTTTGATGGTTATATCAATTCAACGACAAGTCTAAATCAATTTGTAAAACAATATGATAATGTTCTCCGAAGTCGAGCAGAAAAAGAATTTGAAGCAGATTTTACTTCGATGAATACCACAATTTCTTGCGGTTCAAACTCATCAATTGAAAAGCAATTCCAAGGTCAGTACACTCATGCTAGATTTAAGGAGCTTCAAGTTGAATTTAGATCTAAAATGAATTGTGCTTCCTCATTGAACACTATGGAGGGCTGCTTTGCCACATATCATGTGTTGGAGGACGTGTTAGTTGGAGATAGAACAAAAGAACATGTATTTAAAGTTGTGTTTAATCGAGAAAACCATGATGTAAGTTGTGAATGCTCTTTGTTTGAATTTAGAGGTATTTTGTGTCGGCATGTGTTATGTGTGTGTGCTCAAGAGAGGGTTAAAAACGTACCAGAGAAGTATGTTTTAACTAAATTGAACAAAAATATTAAAAGGAAGCATACATATATTAAGAGCAGTTATTGTGTGACACAACTGAAGCCACAAATGGACAGGTTTGACAAGTTATGCAAGCACTTCTACGAGGTTGCTGAAATAGCGGCTGAGTTTGAAGACACATCTGTGGACCTCCATGAAATACTACATCAGTTTGCTTCTGATTTACCCACCAGGAATGCTACAATTGAAAATGTTAAAGGAAGTTTCAATGGTGACTCAAATCCAAACAATGGTATTGAAAGTTTCAATGGTGACTCAAATCCAAACAATGGTATTGAAATTCACAGTCCATTGCGGGTTAAACGTAAAGGCCGCCCTCCATCAAAAAGAAAAATGTCTGCAATCGAAAAAGTTGTTAAGAAGCCAAGTAAACGATCCAAACAGAGTGATGGCAGAGGAACTAATGTATGTTTTATTTTATTTATAAGTTTTGTAATTACCATGTATATATGGATATTGCATCTTAATTTTCTGTTTTTCCAAATTTGTAGGACACCAATTCTGAAAGAGTGACAAATCAGTTTGACAACAACATCTACATTGAACCATCTGTTGATGTTGTAAGTGGTGGATATTTGCTAGATGCAAGTACAATGGTAGTTAACTAGTATGAACAACTCTAATATTTTTTGGACAAAATCTAAGGCACTCATTGCTAAGAAGATGAAGTGGCCCTTTTGTGTGTATATAACAAGACTTTTATAATAATGATATTGTGTTTTTTGGTGACCAAATCATGGGGACAAAGGTTAATTCATGATCATGAATTTCGGTTTTTTTGTTGTTTGGGAAAACATGTTTAAAACATGTTTGTAAAGTTAACATTAGGTACAATGCTAGTTAACTTATGTAATTTAACATTTATTTTGTGATGTAATTAATCAACCATGAAAATGGTATGGTAGTAATGGACAAAATTATGAACAATATAAGGTAGCAATGTTATTTTGCAAGTTCATGTCAATGAAATATCACTGGTGTGTGCTTCTTATGTGTCTTGTATCATTACAAGGTAAAAAAATAGTCAGAACTTAAAATTTAAGCATAGAAAAAAGACGTGGTTATCTTTTGTTAAATATCATGTATTCTCTTCAAAAATTTGGTTAATTTGCAAATTTCCGTAGCCGCCTTGTTAACAGTACCAACAGCGAACTATTGTTTCTATTTTATTGTGGCAGTCCTGTTATTTGGTTGGTGCATTGGTCGAGACGGCTGGTTGGTGTCCTGGACCGGTTTGAGAGAGCGACAGACCTGTTTGGAAGTGTTTTATTTATCACTTTAGTGCTGATTGTGAGGCAACTGTATGCGTTTTTGGGCTTTAGGGAGCAGCTGTTAGTTTTCTTGGTTCATCCCAAAACAGAGCTTACATATCATGGTCTTGTTGGTTTCACTCATTTCCATTGTGAAATAATTTGTATGAATTATTTAGCTTGTTCTCTTTTCTGAAAAATCGTGATTGATAGCGCTGTAATGATTATCTGAGCCATACATTATACATGTTAATCTTATGTTTTAGATTGGCTTATGATTATGGTATATTCAAATTTAGTTTATTTGTTTTTAATTTGAGCCCCTGTTTACAAGGAGAACTACATTATCATAATTTGAATTAGAATGGTTAAGATCTTGACAGTTATGTTTAACTAATCTAGTATGAGATGTGTTTTGCATAAATTTATTAAATGAAGTGTAATTTTCTATTGTGTGTTCTGGTTTTGTTTGTACCAATGATGGTTTTTAACAATCCAACTTGTCTGAGGTTGTAGTTAACCCAAGATCCTGTTCACAGACTGAAATTGAACCAGTAGACACAATAAATTTCAAAAGCAATCATTGCCATTATCATAATACAATACATTTCCATTTTGATACAAATACTATGATGTTCACCAATACATTTCCATTTCGACGAGTTTATGCAAGGTGCACAAAAGAACTCACGGCAATGGAAAAGATAAGATATAACAATGGTGCCGCCTATATGCGTAACACCTCCACCAAAGAGAAACAAAAAACCACCAAAAACCCGAACAAGGTATCGGACATTGAGGCTGGGATATACATTTATGACGAAGCATACCACCGCCTCAAGTTCGAAGACATCCCAATAAAAAATCTAGCCGCAAAAACACCCTGACAACCTAAACCAGCATGCGCATATCAGTCACAACAAGACAAAAAAACTTGCAGCATGACTGCAGTAGCAAAACCAGACGGCAAAAAAACTCCCAGCAGGCGCATATGCATATCAGTCCCAGCAGTACAAGAACCTGCTGCATGAGTTTGTAGACATTTTTTTTCACTGCAAAAGGCAAACACAGTCATGAAAGAAATCAACACAATGTTCACTGACAAAAGAAAATGTTTTACCTTTTCAAAGGGAAATTAAATGTTTTACCTTTTTCTTTTTAATACCCATACCATCAAAAGAAAAACTGAAAAACACATTGATGAAAATGATTTGGAGATGTGAGATTTACCTATATCAATTTTCTTCAGTCAATGGTGAAAAATTTGAGGAGCACGATCTGAGAAATGGAGATAAGAGAGAGGTTTGATTGAAATGGGACGTTGTAGTGACAACTCGGATTAAGGTGGCGGCGCAAAGAACAGGGAACTCGCCGACCTAGTCATGCGTGCTCTCTTTCTCTCACCGTTCTAATTTTGCAGGTTTGTAGAGAAGATGAAGGGAAAATGGTATTGTAGATAATGTCGACGATGATGGTGGTGTTAAGGACGGTGTTATGGTGGTGGTGAGGATGGATCTGGGCTCAGTTCTCTCTCGTCGGAGTTCTGAACCGATCTGAGTTCAGTTTTGAATGGATCTGGAGCATGAGATCGATGACTGTGGGTGATTCAAGGTGCGATGATGAAGATGGCAGGCACGATGCTGGTGGTAAACGATGAGGACGGTGGAGGTGGTGGTGAGAGAGAGAAGACAAGAGAGAGTGATAACACGGTGGCTGAGAAGAGAAAGAGAAGATACAGAGAAGGGAGAAGGAAGAGTGTAATGTTTTTACAAAATTGCCACTGCTTTATGGGTGAAATGTCAAAATTGCCCATGATGTCGTATTTGTGTTTGTATTCTTATGTTTACTTATCATTCCTGTAAAAAATATAAAGATAAAATCTCCTATTTGTGTGCACATTCTCACACACTCTCAACTTGGTGTCCATATATGCTTCACATTCACTACTAGACTACTAACTAGTTTAAGGAAAATATTAAATGTAAAATAATTTACCGCAGAAATGAAAATTTGGATATTGCTATGCTTTACAGAACTTTGAGATGCCGTCACAAAACCAGTTGTTTAAAAGATCAAGCTAATTAAAAAGGATGCTGGTCCAACAGATGAGGTTAGATATTGAAGAATGAACCAACATATCAAAGTGTGTTTGCGTATTGATGGTCTCATAAATAAATTAAATTAAAAAAATTAGACATGAGCTTGTGTGACAACTAAATTTACTCAAGTATGAGATGTTATGTAATTTATTTCAGGTGAACATATCAAATTCACACACAAACATTTTATCATTTCAATTATCTTTTTGTGCGAAAACTCAATCATATGTATAATTATTTTAACATCTTTATGTGTATGGACTACTAGTTGAAAAATATTCCGCTTTACAATAGAATATTAGCATGTGATAATTGCGTTTTATAAACATTATGAATGATTCTTTCAAAACAAATAAACATTATGAATGAGTTATAGATTGAATTCCATTCCTAATTCACATTATTTATACAATGGTTAAGATGAGATAATAATAACAATTTATTCTTAAACAAACAATTTATTATAAATGATTAACTTAAACTTTTATTTCTTATTTTCAGCTGTTTAGTCTCTCTTTAGTCTCTCTGTAATTTCAAGAAAACTAACCCATCAATTAATAATCAATTTATTCGATCATAAACAAGTTTTTAATCATTGATTATTTTCTTGGGTGATTTTAATCATTAACTATGTTTTAGTTGAACATTTTTATGGGCCAAAATTATCTGAAATTATAAAATAATCTGAAAAACTAACTATGTTTAGTTGAATATTTTACTGTTACAGATTTGCCATTAATAATCTAATCTAATCTAATCAAGTTGTTATAAGTTATAACAATATCCATAACGATATTACATTAAACCTCATAGAAATTTCGAGATTCCGTTAAAAAAACAGATTAATTAAATTTTATAAACTAAACTAAACTTCTGACCGGTCATCAAGCTGTTGGTTGTGGTTATAGGCGCAAGCTCCTTCTCTATTCCCGCCTACAACTCAAACCCTAATTTCTCTCTCACCCTTATTTTCTTCAATTACTTTTAGGGTTAGGGTTTTCTATTCATCCATTTCCCCCCAATTGTAAGATTCTCCCCTTTTCTCAATAATTTATTTTTCTTTAATTCAATTTTATTTTAATTGTTTTGTGGATTAATTCAGCTCTATAATAATAATAATTAATTGCAGGATTTGAAGGGGTTTGTGTGAGTTTTGTATTTTTTGGTGAATTAAGCGTTGATGTGTGTGAAGTTATGAGATTATTGTATTTAGCATGTATTGGTTCTGGTAATCGTCTTGTTGTGTTTGATGAATCTGAATTATTACTGTGTTTGTAAAATGCCATCCAATTATTTTTCAAGGCTCGGATCGATTTTAGGGAAAAAAAGTGGAATTCAGGATTCTGCTGAGATTCTGATTGGACAAGGGAAATTGTGGTTTGGTACTGGTTCTAAGTTTTTTCATTCTGTGAATAAATCAAGTTCATTTTTTGTTGAGGCAACCCTGTTTGTGCGTCCTGGGGTTGCCTTAGATTCCAGTCCAGAGTTTGTAGCTAAAAGAAGAACGTTGTCAGTTGTTGATACGCTGTCTAGGACGTTTTCGGTTCCGTCTGTATCAGGGCCGTCGATTCAGGTTTGTAGTTATCACATTGATCGTGTCCTTTCTGGGGCTGACAAGTTTCAAATTAAAACAATGGCTGCCCGTTTACCTGGGATGGTTGTTGGTGAAGGCTCTTTAGATAACTCGACTCTGAAGCGTGGTCGGAGTTTGTTGTCAACAAAGAGCAGCAATAGTGTGTATTTGAAGAGTGGTTTGGGGAATGGTGGAAAAGTGAGCATGTGTTTAAGTAACCGTCAGCAGCCAGATAATGGTGCAATTTTTGGATACTTTGTCTGTAATGCTGCAAAGAATTGGCTCAGTTCTTGGCATTATACACAGTCAGGGTATGGAGATTTACATAGTTTTTCAACATCGTGTAACTCTGCTGGCCCTGCTCATGACGTGCCCGTTGACACCGCTGCCCGTGAGGAGAAGCAAAAGAATTCTGCCGATTCATCTGAACTGTAAGTTGTTTCCCTCTCATGTTTGCCATTATAATCAGATCATAGATTTGAAACAATATATATTTTCTGAAGTTAAATCAATATAAAAATTGTAGCGCTGCTTGTTTTGCGCTGTGTGTATTTGTGACCTGTTATATGTAGTTTGACTGTTGGAGTAATTTGCATATCAAAATATCTATATGTGATCACAGGGTACTTTAAACAGAACATGGAGATTTTGACTTAAGGTATTTTGTGTAAAAGAGATATGGTTGAATTGAATCCCATCTTTGCATAGAAAGGATCACTGAGCTCTTTCAGCGTTACTAGTTTTAGAACACTGAAAAGCTGACATTTACTGAACATTTGCATTTGACTGGTGCTATTTTGGATTATGATATGATGATTAACCCTTCCTATGTTCAGGATTAGTTAGTATTGATCTTAGGGGGCTGAGAGGAATACTATCTCATCAATTGAGAGAAATTTGGGGCTTTTGGGCATAGGGGACTATAGACCCTAACAGTTCTTATGTGTTATATCTTTGTATATGGATTTTGTCCTATCATTGTAAAACCACTCTTCAAAATGGAACAACTTTTTCTTATTAATGTTTTTTAAAAGAACAAAAAAGCAGATTGACGGTTCTTTCTTAATCAATAGGTTGGAGGTTCATTACATTAGTTAAAAAAAGAAAGTAAAAAACAGCTATTGAACCCTTTTATGAAGTTGAAAGCTTAGTTGTTGGGATTGAAAGCCGAGTAGTCTATTTGCTAAAGATTCGAAGACCTTGTGTTATTGAAGTGTTCTATGTTTCTGATGGGATTGTGTATGAAATAATGGATGTAACAGTGAAACTTAATAAAGAAAATGAAGGAACTTGCAATTGTATTAATGGAGAAGTTCAATTACAAGCATAACAAACAGGATAAAAAGACAATAACAGACTGATAGCAAAAGCTTATCAGTCCCAAGCACACAGTGCTCCCCAAGTAATCACTAATAAGTGACCCCACCAAAATAACAGAATTCTAAGATGATTCTTCTCTTCTGACTCCTTCCACTTAAATAGGCAGCTCCACATTCCTTGCATCATATAGCCACGTCATCATTCCTTAACTCTTTCCCTTTCTTTCTCTTATATACCCTCCAAACCTTTGGCTTAGGCCCACTGCCAGCATCCATCACCTGATCCATGTTTCTATCAATTCCCTCCTCCTTAGAAACAGCCTTGTCCTCAAGGATAAAATTTGGAAACTGACCATGCAAAACCTCATTATCTTCCCAAGTAACATCCTCTAGAGTCTTATGCTTCCATTTAATAAGGCTCTGCTGCACAGCTACACCTTCCTTGATAGTGACCCTGGAGCCCATAACCTTCTCTGGATACACATCTAATTCCTCAGTGATTTCTAAGTCTTTAGGCAGCTCCCCTTGAACATGGTAGTCCCCAATTGCTTTCTTAAGCAAGGACACATGGAACACAGGGTGAATCCTGGACTGATCAGGTAGTTGTAGTTTGTAAGCCACCTCTCCTACCTTGGCTACAATTTTAAAAGGCCCATAGAAACGTGCAGATAATTTCTGGTTAATTCTCTTAACCACTGAATGTTGCCTGTGGGGACGTAATTTCAAAAAAACCCATTCCCCCACTACAAAACTCAAATCTCTTCTTTTCTTGTTAGCATAGCTAACCATCTGTTCTTGAGATTTTTGAAGATGAAGTTTAAGTTGTTTGAGAGCCTCATCCCTCTCGCTTAACTCCAATGCCACAGCAGCAACTTTAGTTTCATTGGATAAAAATCTTAAAATACTAGGAGGTTGTCTCCCATAAACCACTTCAAACGGAGTCTTCCCAATGGACACATGATACGTAGTGTTATACCAAAATTCAGCCCAAGAAATCCAGTTTGACCAAGTCTTAGGTTGATCCGAAGCAAAACATCTCAGATAGCTTTCTAGACACCTATTTATCACTTCCGTTTGCCCATCTGTTTCAGGGTGATAAGCGGAGCTCATTTGCAACTTAGTGCCTTGCAGCTTAAATAATTCCAACCAAAAGTTGCTAACAAATAAGGGATCTCTATCACTGATAAGGGACTTGGGAATGCCATGTAGTCGCACAATCTCTTTTACAAACAGTTCAGCAATGGACTTGGCCGTATAGGGATGTTTGAGCAATATGAAATGGCTGTACTTTGACAACCTATCTACTACCACAAGTACAGCTTCATAACCTCGAGATTTGGGGAGTCCCGTAATGAAATCTAAGGAAAGGTCCTCCCAGACACCATTTGGGACAGGAAGAGGTTGCAGCAATCCTCCTGGAGTCGTAGCAGCATACTTTTGCCTCTGACAAGTGTCACAAGTTCTCACAAAATCCCTGACAGACTTCTGCATGCCCACCCAATATAAAGTATCTGCTAGCTTCCTATAAGTACGCAAGAAACCTGAATGCCCACCAGTAGGAGTACCATGATGTTCCTCCAAAAGAAGAGGAATAGATGTAGATTGAGGGGATAAAACCAACCTCCCATGATAAAACAGCACGCCATGATTAACAGAATATCCTGGCCTAGCAGCAGGGTTAGATTCCACTTCTTGTATTATTTTCTGAATATATGGATCAGCCTTTACCTCGTCTAATAATTTCTGGCTGTCAGTCCATTGTGGATAAGAAACCAGAGTGCTAAATTCAGCTTCATCATAACACCTGGATAAAGCATCCGCAGCTCTATTTTCCATGCCTGGTTTGTATTTAACTTCAAACTGGTAGCCCAGCAACTTTGCTAGCCAACATTGTTGGTCAGGAGATGTTATCCTTTGCTGCAGAAAATGCTTTAAACTTTTGTGATCAGTATAAACAGTGAATTGCTTCCCCAACAAATAGTGCCTCCAATGTTGAATGCATAAAACTAACGCCATTAACTCCTTCTCATAAACCGATTTGGCCAAATTACCCTGAGATAATGCCTTGCTGAAAAAAGCTACAGGTTTTCTCTGTTGCATCAGTACTGCACCTATACCACGCCCAGCTGCATCACACTCCACTTCAAAGGGAATAGAGAAATTTGGTAATACCAGAACAGGAGGTGAAGTCATAATGATCTTCATTAACTTGAAGGCTGCAATTGCTTCGGTGCCCCACACAAAATTATCTTTCTTGGTCAATTCGGTCAGTGGTTTTACTATCTTGCCATAATCCTTAATAAACTTCCTATAATACCCAGTGAGCCCCAAGAATCCACGGACTCCCTTCACATTTTTTGGCTCGGGCCACTCCAAGATACACCTCATCTTTTCAGGATCTACGGCCACCCCTTCTCCCGAAATAATATGCCCCAAGTAATCAATTTGTTTACATCCAAACTTACATTTAGCTTGATTAGCAACAAAACAATTCTCAAGTAAAACAGATAAAACCTGTTGCAAGTGTTTCTGGTGCTCTAGAATGTCTCTGCTATATATGAGGATATCATCAAAAAAGACTAAGACAAACTTTCTCAAGAAAGGCCTAAAAATGTCATTCATAGTAGCTTGGAATGTTGCTGGCGCATTCATCAACCCAAAAGGCATCACTAAATATTCATAGTGACCGTTATGAGTTCTAAAGGCTGTTTTTGGGATATCCTCTTCATGCACTCTAATTTGGTGATAACCTGACTTCAAATCAATTTTAGAGAACACAGTTGATCCATACAATTCATCCAGTAGCTCATCAACTATAGGAATAGGATATTTATCAGGAATTGTGGCTTTATTAAGGGCCCTATAATCCACGCACATTCTCCAACTCTTATCCTTCTTTCTTACCAAGATTACAGGACTAGAGAAAGCACTCATACTGGGCCTAATCACACCTGCCTGCAACAATTCATTCACTTGCCTTTCAATCTCTTCTTTCTGGTGGTGGGGATATCTGTAGGGTCTGACATTGATTGTCCCATGATTTGGAACTAGTTTGATGCGATGCACTTTAGTCCTTTCAGGAGGAAGCTGAATATGATCTCTGAAAACTTCAGGAAACTGTTCCAAAATTGCAAGCAATTCTGTTGGCACTGTGTTTGCACTATCTTCTAGTTGCTGATGTTGTGACCACCACCAATCAGTACCCAGCCTACTCTGCTTGTCCTCCAAAAACGTATTCAAGTAACTTTGTTTTTCCTGCTTACTTCCCTGACCCAACACCTTCACCATTTGTCCCTCATACATGAACCGCATAGACAGAGCTTTCCAATCCATCACTACCTCTCCTAGTGTACTCAGCCACGCTACTCCCAACACCACATCTAGTCCACCAAGCTCAAAAACCAACGCATCAATAACCACTTTCACAGATCCCACCATTATAACAATTCCTTTGCACACACCTTGAGACTTCACCCTATGCCCATCCCCCAATTTGATGCTTCGCGCTGGTGTAGGAGTTATTGTAAGACCCAACGCATTTGTTACTTGAGGGGAGATGAAATTGTGGCTTGCACCACTATCAAGCAACAATAACACGTCAACATTTCCAATTTTTCCTTCTACCTTCATGGTACGGTATCCCCCCATGCTTCCCAGTACACCCATAAATTTGTATTCCACTTCCTCTTCCTCTTCGCACTCAGTACCTTCGTCCTCCATACATACGATTTCACCATCATCGTTCAGAGTTTCCCCTTCGCCTAGAATCAACACACGAAGAGATTTTTCTGGACATTTATGGAGAGTTGGATGGTACTTACCCCCACATCTGAAACACAACCCTTTAGCTCTTCTCTCTTCCATTTCTTCACTGCGCATTCCCTTCCACCTCTCCGCCGCTCCGTTACGACGTTCGTTTTCATTTTTCTTTCCTGTTGAACTCAAAGACGAAGTTGAATTTGAGTTAGAACCCACCGAACCCGTTTTTCTTGCCGGGTTAGACCAACCCGAATTCATGGATCTGGTTGTTTCCTTCTGGGTCGGGTTGAACCCGCTCCGAAACTTTGACCCAAACCCACTGGACTCACTATTACGGCCCAAGATCTTCTTCCCGTTCGTCCGATCCACGTCATCATCATCTTCTTTCAATTCCTCCTCCACATCCTTCGCCATCCTCATCATCTGCATCCGATTCTGCGGATTCAGAGTTCTCACCCTTCGGCGAATTGGTTGTTTCAACCCACTCATGAAGTAACCCAGATATTGTTCTTCTGGTAATCGCCCTACCTGCGACGAGAGAAGCTCAAAAGCTTCAACAAACTCCTCCACACTCCCATTTTGCTTCAACGTAGACAGCTCTTCGAATGGGTTTTCCAAACGACGACCACCGTAGCGAGCGATTAACGATTTCTTCAATTTTTCCCACGTTAATTGATCCTCTGTTTCCATCAACAAGTTAAACCAGTGTATGGTGGCACCTTCCATGCTCAGTCGAGCTAACTTCACACGCATCTCTTCGGTCGTATTTTGCACATCAAAATAGATCTCAGCTCTAGTGATCCATCCTACAGGATCGTCTCCTTCAAACACCGGTAGCTTAACCTTCTTACCGGAAAGTCGCGATTCCTGAAAATGATTATCTGAAGATTCACTCGAATGAGTAAACTCCGGTGTTGGTCGCGTCTCTAGTCGCTTGCTTAATTCACTCAGCACAGCGCTTTGTTGTTGCATCGTAACGCTTTGTTGCTGCATCTGTTGCGAGAGTACCAACAACGCAGATTTCATCTCTCCCATCTCTGCTTCCAGTGCGTCGACTCTTTCTGCCATCTTGGGTTGGCGTGGCATCTACGATTGCAGACACTGTGTTGTTTGGATCCGGTAGGTCGGACCAATTGATGGGATTGTGTATGAAATAATGGATGTAACAGTGAAACTTAATAAAGAAAATGAAGGAACTTGCAATTGTATTAATGGAGAAGTTCAATTACAAGCATAACAAACAGGATAAAAAGACAATAACAGACTGATAGCAAAAGCTTATCAGTCCCAAGCACACAGTGCTCCCCAAGTAATCACTAATAAGTGACCCCACCAAAATAACAGAATTCTAAGATGATTCTTCTCTTCTGACTCCTTCCACTTAAATAGGCAGCTCCACATTCCTTGCATCATATAGCCACGTCATCATTCCTTAACTCTTTCCCTTTCTTTCTCTTATATACCCTCCAAACCTTTGGCTTAGGCCCACTGCCAGCATCCATCACCTGATCCATGTTTCTATCAGTTTCCCTCCATATGAGAAAACTTGATGGCTTCCATAATTTAACCTTGACATTTTAAACTAGTGATTTTCATATCAATGACTTAAAAGTGTCGGATTTATTAGTTAGCCCATAGTATCTGCGTACATGCATCAATAGTGAGCCAAAAATTTCACCCAAATCTCTCTCTTTTTTTTTATAATTTTTTTTATTTTTATAAACTACTATTTCCCATTGAAATCTGCATTTTATAACCAAAAAACTACCGGAGACTATACACAGTGACTAAATATATTCTGGATTTGCAATATTAATTGTTGTTATGATGTGACTGAATCTGGTGATTGCAGGAAAACTCCTTCTGGGAAAACCCTGAAGCTGGTATCTGGATCATGCTACTTGCCTCATCCTGATAAAGAAGAAACTGGTGGAGAAGATGCTCATTTTATATGTTCTGAGGAACAAGCAGTAGGAGTGGCAGATGGTGTTGGTGGCTGGGCAGATGTTGGTGTCAATTCTGGATATTACTCTCGTGAGCTCATGTCCAATTCAGTAGATGCTATTCGGGAGGAGCCCAAAGGTTCAGTTGACCCAGCTAGGGTGCTGGAAAAAGCATACTCAAGCACAAAAGCTAAGGGTTCATCTACAGCATGCATCATTGCTCTTACTGATCAGGTTACCTTCATCTTTATGCCATCCTCTTTGGAGTATTGCAAGAATTTCGATTCTGTCACACTAACTTGTAGAATACAATGCTTTTAGGCTAAAACATTATAGAACTCTGATAGAGTAGAATTAACTATAAAGTTTATATTCCATTGCTATTACATCTATTTACTTGATATTTCTATTATCTGTTTTGAATTATCCGATGGTCATTTGGTGATTTCTTTCAGCCCTTACAGATTATTTGTGACTGAATGATATAACTAGAAAACTAATCTGTGATGTGTTGGTCTCAAGGCAGTAATTTAGAATTTTGTAGATCTGTCACCCTTTTGACTTCTAACTAGCATGAAAAGGGACTGATGTTCTTAAATTTTCTGAAATATAAATTTGCTGGCCTTGGACTTGTCAAAGTATAAGATCAGCTAATGTTGAGTAATTTTGAACTCCAAAAGTACAATGTCCTTGAACTCGACCTACCTTTATTTTTGCTGTAAGTGATATTTTGATGTTTTTTGGTGTATAGTTGGCTTATCAGGAATCGGTTGAGTTTTGATATGTTATTTCATATTCCTTGTTAGTTGTTACAATATATCTTATTTGGATCATTTTTGTCAATATATATTCATTTTTTGCGCTCTTTTCATAGGGGCTTCATGCTATTAATTTGGGAGACAGCGGGTTTATGGTTATCCGTGATGGTTGCACCATATTCCAGTCACCAGTGCAGCAACATGATTTCAATTTCACCTATCAGTTGGAATGTAGTAGTCATAGTGATTTACCTAGTTCTGGTCAGGTATTTATTATTATCCTTTCTTGAATGTTATTCTTTCATATGTACTTCCCCTTTGTGCAATTGTAAATGCATACAAAAGGATATGATGGTTTTCCTTTATATCACTTTCCAATCGATAAAAGTCCATAATTTCCTGTTCACCTGTGAATATTTGGAACTAGCCTCTGAAAGTGCCTAAAATATATGTTTGTTTAATTAAGTTTTATAATCCTTGGTTTTAGGATATGTTTTATTTAGTCAATTGTTTTGAGCTTTGCAATTTAGTCCCTTGGATGTGTCACCTTTATTCAGTTTATATATTTATAAATATTAAACTGTTTCGTCCTTTGCATGTTTCCTCTTACATATTTTAGCTCCGATTACAGGTGAGATCTGTAGGCTGAGCATATAATCTAATGTGAAATAGTCTAATCGAAAGCTAACCCTTATCCATTAATTGATTAATTGATACAGATTGTAAACCTAGGGACTTAATATAAAAGGTGAGCAAGGACTAGAGTAAACACTGCCCTAGTGTATAAGTCAGTAGAGTGGGGACATGAAAAATTTAAAACTAAGTTTAGACATTCAATGAATAGTTATGCTGCTGCCAGAATAAAATAGGTATAATTTTGACAGAATTCAGCTTGATTGAATGGTGGTCGTTAGAGTGACAGGAAGAAGGAACCGTTACCATTCATCCATCCTAGTGTCAATGGGCTCCAGATATTTTTCGTTTGTTAATTGTTGGGTCAAGCATATTATAATATACGTAGTATATGATCCATAAAGATTTAGGAAAATTACACCGACCTCCCGAGGTATGTGTAAACGTAATCAACATCCCCTCTATTTGCTTACTCATCACAAACCTCCCTTAGTTGTTGGATAAATCACTTGTGAAATCTCTCAATTTAACATCGTTATTGACGACTTGCGACTTTCTTCTTCTCCTCTGCCATTTAATCACCTGAACATGAAACTCTCCCTCTGTAAATCACTGAATACTCCCTCTTATGACTCTGCTTTTGGCTTTATTAGAAGTGTACTTTGTAATGCTTATAGTTTATTTATTTTTATATGACTGAGAGTATGAATGACAACAAACAAAAGAACCTGCTCGTGCCTTTTATAGCAAACCCAAATAACCTAAATGCTTACTTTTTTATTTTCTCATTAAAATTTGATTGAAAAAATGATAAGCAAGTTCAACCAAATTAAAATACACTTGTTTATTAAAGGTGCTGTGATGTCAATTATCAAATTAGAAGGCAATACCAAAATTGAATGGACCCAAAATGTGGTTTTAATTCAAGAATAATGTGAAAGATAATTATTGTACTGCGCGTGAGGACAAAATAGGGTGGGTTACGGTTGGATGCAGCTTTCTCTAGTTTAACACAGAACACATTCTCTCTACCTGTACCTCAAACAGCAATTAAATGATTGTAATGGTAGGGGAGGTTATTGATATGTGAGAAAATAGAGGGGGTGTTGGTCGTATTTGCATCAACCTCAAGGGAGGTCAATATAATTTTGAGGCCTTAGTTTGTAGTGTTCTGACAAGTTTGCAACAAAACATTTACATGCACACATGACAGTATTTGCGATCAAACATGCGTTACTACTAGATTCTGCCTAATATATTGTCTTGTTTATGCAATGGGGTAACTTTTTGCAAATATTATGTTCATATAATATTTAACCATGGCAATTTGTCAGGTTTTGTGATAGTGTTTTTTGTGTGGTGACTGGAGTCTGGAAAATAAACTCATCCAGCTTATTAGATGTCTGGTTCCATGCATTTAGTTCTTTCATGCTTGTAGGGTGCTTAGATGGGTTCTATTGTTTATATCAGGTTTTTACAGTTGCTGTTGCTCCTGGCGATGTCATAGTTGCTGGTACGGACGGACTGTTTGACAACCTATACAATAATGAGATTACAGCGGTGGTGGTTCATGGTGTAAGAGCTGGCTTCAGCCCTCAGGTCACAGCTCAGAAGATAGCTGCATTGGCACGTCAACGGGCTCTGGACAAAGACAGGCAGACTCCTTTCTCAACTGCTGCTCAAGATGCTGGATTTCGTTACTATGGCGGCAAGCTTGATGACACCACAGTTGTAGTTTCATATATTACTGGTTCTGGGGATGCATAGATTCGTTTTGCCGTATCCCCTTGTACATACACACACATTTTGTCCAAGTGATGACTTGTTATTTTGAAGTCATTCTGTTGAGATGTCCTTTGAACTTAAAAATCTTGCTCGGCCATTTTATCCTTTGGTTTGTTTTTTTTTTTTTTTCCAACCATTTAGTTGCTAAAATGTGAATGTATGCCTAGTTAGAACTTGAATGTAATAAAATTAAGGTTGACAATGATGTACCGAGTCAATTAACTTTTGGGTTGAGATTTTGGTTTGTAATAAAATCAAATATCAATTTTTGTCTCGTATAATCAACTTTTGCTGCTTTTATAGTAACACGTATAGGAACATCTTATCTGAAGCTATGATCGGGAGAGATATTGTACCATCTTCTCAAGTGAGATGTGAGACTCCCTTACATCATAAAACTTGCGAAGTGGTGCTATCGAGATTTTATTTTCATTCTAGTATCTATTCCATAATTATAAACACATAAAAACGCAATTAATTTTTACACTTAGTGAATAATGAGGATCTTCTGCATTATAATTTATAAATCCTTTAATTTTTAAGTAAAAAAGAATCCTTTAATTTATAAATCCTTTAATTGTTGCTTCATGTCACGACTTAGTTGCAAATATGTGCTTTAAAAATTTGAAATCCCAAGGGAAGCTCCCAACCAGTATGTATCAGAGCCTCATTTGCTCCTTTGGCTGGTACTTGGCACATAAATGAAGTTTACGAATTGATAGGCAAATAGATGTGCCAAGTGACAACAATGAACCAAAAGAGCATAACAATGGAAAGAAATGAAGTTTATTTGCCCTCATTTGCTCCTCTTAAGTGACTTCTATTTTTGGGTTAAATGTATTTTTATCCCAGCCATTTGATCGAGTTTCAATTTACACTCCTCTAGTTTTTTTTCTTTCTTTCTATTCAAACCTTATAATTTAAAAATTCTTTTGATCTAAACTTTCGTGTCATCAAATTTTAAAATTAAATGTATTTTTGACCTCTGTCTTTTTAATGTGGATCACCCCTTACCACATCTTCTGTTTTATACCGTTAAACGCTGTGAAGATTTAATAACAAATAATTTTTAAATTACAATGTTGAAATCTATATTTTTTTTAGGGGTAACCCACACTTAAATGACTGGGGCAAATTTGCATTTAACCCTTTATTTTTCTATGTTTCTAGTACATGACACTTTTCTGGTTATGCTTCATTTTATTATAGTAAAATATGTTTTGATATATAATAAAATTAAAAATAATGCATCTACACCATAATAATTTAAGAAAGGAAATGTTAACCGGTGTCTCAGGACACTGGTTAAAGATGCTAAAAAAAAAATTATATAATAATTATTACATTGAAAATTGTGTAATTAATACAAAAAAGTCAAAAATATTTTCTTTTATGATAATAATTTTCTTTTTTGGCATTTTTAACCAGTGTCGAGGCATCAACCTTTAAGAAAATCTTTTAAACACTTCATCCAGATTACAAAAACAAAAAATAAAGAAAAGAAAGAAGAGACAGACATAAATGTGGTAAAAACAAAAACAATCAATGATGTTAGAGTAAAATAAAATAAAAAAAAAAAGAAACTAATAATGTGTTGATTGTTAGTTGTTCCTCCATCCAGTTGAACACGACTCTGAGAAACAACGACTCCAGTGGTTGTGTTGTTGTTGTTGTTTGAGTTGACTTTAAGGTTTTCCGATCGAAATTTGATAAACAGCAATGGCAGGTCGCAGAGATGCGTTGCTTACCAGAGACAAAAACCATTCAATCACCGCATCTCGGATCGCCGTTGCCGTTTTCATCGGCGTTCTTCTTGGTTGCATCTTCGCTTTCTTTTCACCACACGGTTTCTTCATTTCCACCGCATCAACTCAGACCATTCTCAGTCACAAGGTTGGTTGGTTTCTATATCTGCTTGCTTCAAGAGTTTGTTTGAAACAATTTATTTCATGTAAGTTTTTTGAGACGATTTGGGAGAACTTATTATGACATTGTTTATAAAGTGTCTGTTTTCAGCTTAGGAAGGAATATCAAAATGTTTATCTAGTTTTAGCTCCTTTCTACTTAAGGGTATGTTTGAATTGACTTATTTCAGCTTATCATCTACTGACATGTGTTTTGTGCGACGGTTTGAGAGAATTTATGAAAACAGCTCGTGATGATCTTCATAAGCTGTTTTCAGCTTATTTTCTTATGTTCTTCAAGATAGCTTGTGAAAACATCTTATAGCTTATATGAAAGCAGCTTGTGCTATAAGCTACATACATATAACTTGTTTATCAAAATATGGTCTAATATTTACAAAACTTGGTAACTGCTATAACATCATTAGGTTTCGTCTATTTTTGTTCAAAATTTTAAGCTTTCTACTCTGAAGTTAGCCATTCAATTTATGGGTAAAGTAAGTAATCTCAATTGTTCATGAGAAAATATCATCAATGATTTACGTTACATCAACATGTATAGCGAATCATATATGCATCGAAATAAAAACCACTAGTTCTGAACTAATCACAATGGTTGTGCTAACTTGTATAGCAAATCATATAATGCATCGGAATAAACCATCAATTTAGTTCTGAAGTATCACTCTCTCTTAGTTCCTAAAGTATATAAATATTATAAGTAGTCCCTAATGTATGTGAAAATTTGTCACGTTAGTCCCTGACATCTTAATAATGTGGATTATATTAATGGATTTTATATACTTTAGGGACTACTTATATACTTAGGCAAATGCTAACACGTGCCCTTACCACATCTTAATAACATGGATTAAGGAACTCAATATAGGATATTTGTCTTAAAAGTCGTGCATTCAACTTTTTGAAAATCAAAATATTGTTTATTTCAATGCAAAATTTCCACTTTTGATATCCTTAACATGTGCCCTTAGGGCACAAGTTAGCACAACTCTTTGTTATTTTTATCGAGATTACTTATTTACACTCTAGAATGAATTGCTCATCTAGAAGAGCTAAATTCTGAAAGAGTTTGTTCAGTATTTTTTTTAATTTTGTTATGTTGTGTCGTTAGATGGTTTCGACAGAGTGTGAATCGCCAGAACAAGTTAATGCGTTGAAATTGAATATTCAATCAGCTAAAGAGAAGAATTCTGAGCTGAAGAAGCAGGTGAAAGGTCTAATGGAGAAGCTGCGTTTGGCGGAGCAAGGAAAGGGTCATGCTACGGAACAGTTTGTTGTGCTTGGTGAGAAACACAAGGCTGGTCCTTTTGGCACTGTCAAGGCTCTCAGAACAAATCCTTCTGTTATTCCCGATGAATCGGTGAACCCTAGATTGGCAAAACTCTTGGCGGAAATTGCTATTTATAAAGAGGTCGTTGTTGTTCTGGCTAACACTAATGTGTTGGAGATGTTACAGGTATGGTTCACCAATATCAAGAAAGTTGGCATATCTAATTATTTGGTTGTTGCATTAGATGACAGAATTGAAGAGTTTTGTAAGTCAAATGATGTTCCTGTCTATAGAAGAGACCCGGATCAAGGTGTTGATTCAATTGCCAAGTCGGGTGGGAATCATGCTGTCTCTGGATTGAAATTTCGCATTTTGAGAGAGTTTCTGCAACTAGGTTACAGCGTTCTCCTCTCGGATGTCGATATTGTGTATTTGCAGAACCCCTTTGATTATATTTATAGGGATTCAGATGTGGAGTCAATGTCAGATGGTCATAGCAATCATACAGCTTATGGATTTAACGATGTCTTTGATGAACCTAAAATGGGTTGGGCTAGATATGCTCATACCATGAGAATATGGGTATATAACTCTGGCTTTTTTTACATAAGACCAACAATTCCTTCAATTGAGCTTTTAGATCGCGTTGCCGATCGGCTTTCTAAAGAGAAAGCATGGGATCAAGCAGTTTTTAATGAAGAACTCTTTTACCCTTCACATCCTGGTTATGATGGACTTCATGCTGCAAAGAGAACAATGGATATGTACCTTTTTATGAACAGTAAGGTTCTGTTTAAGACTGTGAGAAAAGATGCTAAGCTCAAAAAGTTGAAGCCTGTGATTGTACATGTTAACTATCATCCTGATAAACTTGCAAGGATGAAAGCTGTAGTTGAGTTCTATGTCAACGGGAAACAAGATGCGCTCGACAGTTTCCCCGATGGTTCTGATTAGTAGGATATCAAAATCGAAATCAATATGGTTCTAACACGAAAAAGATTTGTATTTTGTATCCTCCAATTGTTGTAGTAGAGTGGAAGTCTCTTTTATTTATCTCTCAGGATCGGTTTTATCTCACTGTTCTTTCTATTTTCGGTCTGTCATATTTGATGATTAGACTAGTTTTTGTAATCTATATACTTTTAACTTTGTATATGTCTTCTTGTGTGTATGAAAGTTGAAATTCAATGTCTCTGCAACAAAATTGAGTATTTTCTTAGCTAATTAATCTTACTTGGATCTTGGTTTTCCTTGCCAAACAGGAACATGAATCACATGACAGTTATACAGTATAATTGAGATTAGATATGCAATCTGAAGGGTTTGATGATTTTAGTTTAGGTAAGTCAATGCATCTAGTTGGTTGGAAAATTATAACCATTTTTATAATTAAATTAATGTTTTTTCCTCCAAACAAATACCTTCAAAAGAAACAACTCATAGTACTAAAATCTTGGTTAATAAAATTATGATCCATGCTAAATTAAATTAATAGAACATAATTTATTTACTTACTATTTTCAGAAACAAAACAAACTCAAACTACTAAAAGCAACAATCATCATTCAGAGGTACTTGTGCAAAACAAATCATGCAGAGATACTTTCATGGTTTGAAATCTGGTTCCATGGTTTGTTGCAGTTGCTTTTGGTCATCATGAAAAAATGTTGGATCTACAAATAGCGTGTTGTAAAGAAATGTACTTATTCTCTAATAATTTCTCATTCAGACGTAGCAAAATAATACAAAGAAATCATAGTAAAGTTTGCATGCCAAAAGTGCGGACAACACTTGGGTGACATAATGTCACCGTGACATTAAATCTGGGCCACACAACACACATTGTCATTTGCATCTGGGCCACACAACACATCCATGAGTACATTTGTGTGGCCCAGATTTAATGTCACGGTGACATTATGTCACCCAAGTATTTTCCCAAAAGTGCTCAGTTGTATGAAAATGGTGAAACAAAGATGCTTGGCCAAATCAACCTTTGCTCATACAACATCCATGATCACTTAAGGGTTAATCCTCCCAGCATTTTATCTATATATGTTTCACAAACGAGAGTAATTAAGAGCTCCTTAGAACATTTCCAATGGGGGGGTCCTTACTTAACAATGACCACTCCCCGTTAAAGACCTCCCATTTATCCAATCACATTTGACCCCAACATTACTCTTTGATTCTTACACTTAATCCAATCACATTTGACCTAAGTAGTTCACCAAAGAACATTACTATTTTATTCCTACACTTAATCGAGTCACATTTGACCTAACAGTTCACCAAAGAACATTAATCTTTGATAATTAATTTCTTTTTGTAAATCTATCTGTCCCACATAGGATCATTCTAGTGATAAAACCTGATTTTTAGATTCTTAACTTCCTTATTGAAGCAATTTATTTTTGTAGAGATCTCACACCACATTTGACCAGAGACCATAACCTTTAAAAACCGGATGTGATTAGAGGGAAGAGGTGTATATAAAAATTGAAAATAAGCAACAATAATGTGTGGGTTGGTCTGCTCCTTGGTGGCTGCAGCCTCAGTGATTTTGGCTTCATGCTATCTAGTTCTATGGTCAAAGTACCCTATTAGAGCTTTGTTTTTTTAAAGCACATTTTTTTTTATTATCAAAGTTCAAGAACAATTTAGAGAATTATCACAACTTAAAGGTGGTTAATTAATTATGTTTAACAGATTACTACTAAGTATAATGAAATGTTGTAATTCATCAATCATCTTTATTTTTTTTAACAATATATCATTAATAGCAACATCGCACAAGAAGAACATCTCAACTAGAAGATATTACTCTCTAATGTAATATAACTCTTCCATGTGTATGTTTAACCATAATTTTAATAAATTGTGTTTAATACATGAATTTTTGAAGTTTAAATATATATGATATTCATTAACCACAATTTGATTTCAAATATATATTTGAAAATCGTGGTTAATGCATTCAAATTTGTGGTTAATTATGTTGAGTGAATGATTAACAAGATGTAACACTTATATTGGTTAAAAAAAACAGATGTAACACTTATTGTCGAACTTTAATATCAAATTATGTGTCAAATTATCATTTCACCTTAATTGATGCTACTTTTGGAAAGTATAAATATGAATTATCGTTAAATATATTTTCAAAACACAAAACCAACTGTAGATTTGAACTCATGTTGCCATATTAAGGATGAGTAGAATTTTCCTTAATTGTTTGGGAATTATTGTCGTTGGTTGCAGCAACACCAGACCCTACTACTTGTGTTGTTCAGCTTTTCACCTTTGAATTTAACAACGTAATGTAATGTCCCCAGTCACCCCCCACGTGCTCTTACAGTCAGTCTTCTGCCATTTCTGCACCCCCCGGACCTTGCTTGCTACCCCATGCTTTGAACGATCGAATTTGGCTATTTATTTTGGGACCCTTTCAAAGTCTTTTTTCAATCCAATTTGTTTCTTTCTAGATATTTTTGATTTCATTTCCTATTTGAAAAATTTGTTTTATCATGCATGCCTATAGCCTATCAAGTTGCAATAATGTGATTCCTATGCATTGAATAATTCTAGTGGTCCATTTGCATTATTATTAGTACGAGTTTGATTCTCAGTCTGCGCACAACGAAAAATATAAATGAAGAATCAGTTAGTTGTAGCAGCTAGATATTAAATGCCAAATGTTAAAAATTATAGTGTAGAGATATAAATGAACCATGCTATGGACTTCAATACAACAATCTTTTGGTTTAGCATGCACCGACTTTATGGAATCACAGTGAATTTTCACATTTTGACATAAGTTTAGTTTTGTAGTTTCACCATTTTCACGTTAAGTTTGTGTTGTTGGGACCTAAAATAAAATTTGATGTCCAAAAGCCGAAAATTGTGTTGGAAGTGATGTATTCAATTCTTTAAAAGTAAAAAAAAAAAGATTCTTTTTAACGAAATTTTTATCCTTTTATTGTTTTAATTTATTTATATATAACGTTGATGTAAATATTTTTTACATTAACGATCAATGATAATCATCAAATCATAAAAACCATTTAACTTTAATTATTATTATTTTTAAAATTACACATTAATAATTATGAATTATGATATGTCGATAGTATAAACTTTTTACACCAAAAATATTTCAAAATCAAACTCTTATTTTATTTGTTTTGTTGTCATATTCTTGTTTTTGAAAGATTTTTCACAAGGCACTTACATTGATGGGATCTTTTATGTATTTTTGTGTTTTACACCTGTAAATACATGCAACACGAGAATCAAACAAAATTTGACAGGAGAAAGTACATGGGAATGGAAAGGCACAAGACGCCCGTGGAATCTAAAGCAATGAAGAAATGCTATAGAAGTAAAGTAACATAAAACATATAGTGTTGCCTTCACTTTAGGCAATTTAAATGTTAAAGTGGAGGGAAAAAATTAAACAGAAACAATTTAATATTAGTCAAGTTTTTAAGTTGAAATTGTGAAAGTCTATTTACATTTACATATATACTGTATATCTATAAGCTTGACATAATTTGACACCTATACACCGTACTCTACATAATTTGACATGATTTTTTTTTTTAAAAAAAAAATATGTAAAGCGTAGCTCAATTGGTAATATCAATATTTTTAAATTGAACACGTTTATTTATATTCGTATTTTATTTTTTTAAGTTGAAATTGTGAAAGTCTATTTAAATTTACATATATACTGTATATCTATAAGCTTGACATAATTTGACACCTACACACCGTACTCTACATAATTTGACATGATTTTTTTTTTAAAAAAAAAATATGTAAAGCGTAGCTCAATTGGTAATATCAATATTTTTAAATTGAACCACGTTTATTTATATTCGTATTTTATTTTTTTGGGTCAAGTAGTTTAATGGCTGAAATTCATCTTTTTCAATGTGAATTAGTGGGGTGTCCGGGGTTCGAACCCCAACCCTTGCATATAATAATCTATGTCTCTACCAACTGAGCTATGCTCACAGAGACATTCGGATTCGTATTTAGAATGTGGCAGTTATGTGTGTAAGTTTCATGTGTTTACCACTTAGAAAGAAAAAAAAAAACTAGCATCCGGAAATACTGTCCACCACCACATCCAAAGAAAAAACATTGAGAGAAATCAATGAAAAACTTGATTTTCATTTTTATTTTTTTACAAGCTCTTTAATTATAAAGTTTTGATATAAAAATAGGAGACTTTCTCAAATTAATTATAATCTAATATATGAGTTTTAATATAAAAGAGTTTCAAAGAGAATATCCTAATATCAATAGTAGTAGAATTTAAGCTCAGCCCGTGTGGGATATGAGCAATTCGTTGACATAGCTACATATTAACTTATTAAATAAAGTATACTTTACGATGCTTATGACATTTTATTTATATATATCAATTGATATATTATATGTTTAAGCTCTTTGACTTAATTTTTAGGTATAGATTCTCTATGGCAAGACATAACCGCATGCTTTATAGCGAATTTTTTTTTATTTGTGCCCTACTTTTTGCCAAAAAATCCAAAACTACCATACTTTTTCGAAAAATTGCAGAAATACCCTACTTTTTCTGACTTTCTGGTACCACTCCACTTGGAGTTGCGGGGTACCCTAAAAAGTGACAAAATTTTTGTCCTTATTGTACCCCTCTACTTGGAGTTGAGGGGTACTTTCCTATTTTTTTTCGAATTTTTTTACTACCACTCTACCTGGACTTGCGTTGTATATATGACCTTTTTTTAAAAAATTTTAAATACCACTCTACTTGGAGTAGAGTGGTATAATAAGGACAAAAAATTTTTGAAGCATAGTTTTACGTTAAAGCATGCATAAAAAGAAAATACTCCCTCCGTCCCATATTAGATGACCTAGTTGACTCCGACACACGTACCAATGCATATATTTTATCTTTGATATCTTCAATTCTCTGCTAAAAAAAATTATGAAAATTTAATATTTTAAAAATATTCATCGAGACGAATCCATGCGTAGGGCAAAGAAAGGTCGTCCACCAATTACTCGCATTAGGACCGAGATGGACGATGTGGAAACTGAGAGAAGATGCGGCGTTTGTAGGATGCCTGGTCATTCCTGCAAAGATTGCATTAATATTAGACATCAGTAGAAATCTAATCTTTATTTCATATTTATTGTATTTCGTATGTTATTTATTTTATAAATATTATGATTATTATTATAATTACTTTTTTATTAATGCCTAAATTAACATTATTAATATAAGTTGAAATGGTGTGATAAATTGAAAAATGAAAGGAAGTATTTATAGTAGATGAAATAATACATGTTTTATAATAATTGTAGATTTTATGGTATTTTATTTGTTATATAATTTTAATTAGTTTTTTTAACATTTATAATAATTATTACTCCCTCCGTCCCTCAATAGATGACCTATTTGACAAAAAACAATATTGACTTAACACACTTTGACCATATTCTTCTACTAATTCACAAAGATAGATAATATTATGTAAGATATTGATGGATTCGTCTCGATGAATATTTTTAAAATATTAAATTTTCATAATTTTTTTTTAACAGAGAATTGAAGATATCAAAGATAAAATATATGCATTGGTACGTGTGTCAGAGTCAACTAGGTCATCTAATATGGGACGGATGAAGTATTTTCTTTTTATGCATGCTTTAACGTAAAACTATGTTTCAAAATTTTTTGTCCTTATTATACCACTCTACTCCAAGTAGAGGGGTATTTAATTTTTTTTTAAAAAAAGGCCATATATACAACGCAAGTCCAGGTTGAGTGGTAGTAAAAAAATTCGAAAAAAAAAATAGGAAAATACCCCTCAACTTGGAGTAGAGGGGTACAATAAGGACAAAAATTTTGTCACTTTTTAGGGTACCCCGCAACTCCAAGTGGAGTGGTACCATAAAGTCAGAAAAAGTAGGGTATTTCTGCAATTTTCTAAAAAAGTAGGGTAGTTTTGGATTTTTTGGCAAAAAGTAGGGCACAAATAAAAAAATTTCCTTTATAGCGGATAATGTGATGACTTCTTCTACTTATAAATATTTCTTCATATCATTTCTAATGCGGTACACTTATCACACGTCCCTTTTTAATGACGAAACTAACAATTTTTTTATGAGGTGGCCACATATAAATATAAATAAAATAGTTTTTCAAAACTAATAGTAAATTTAACGAATAAGAAAAAAAATCGCAATAACTACTACATATATAAAATGTACTTCATAAAATACACTTACAACTACCAGAACGAATTATAAAGAGTTATAATTTACTAATTACTTATTTTTTAGCTAAAAAAACAAAATGTTAATAAAATGTTTGTTTTTACAATAATAAATGGTTGATAAAGTGTTGTTAAATCTCTTTCGGCAAATGGTGATAAAGAAATTTCGAAGGAAGTGATAGATTGTGGTCGTTGTCATATTTTCTTCTTCAATCAAAGTTTTGTTTTTTGTGTTCACCCTCCGGTTCTTAGAGGAAGAGATAAAATATTTAGAGTTTAAAAAGTAAGTAAAGTAAAAAAAAATATTATTTCATCTAAAATTAAACTTGAGATAACCAAAATATATTATTAGGGGTAGTTTAATACAAAAATATACCTACTCATTCAATAATTTTTTTTCTTCTTTAGGGTAGCCATAACTACCCCTTGTATATGAAAACAATCACTCCTCTCCCTCTTGCTAAGAATCAAACATCTAAAACGATAGTTGGATCATGATCATACATTTAGATATTAAATCACATTTTTATTTTGTAAAATACATTAAAATCTACTTGTTAGCACTTAGCAATAAGTTGGCAAATCCAAAAATAAAAATTTCATTGAAAACAAACTTTACAAATATAAGAACGTTGACACTAGTTGACAAATCACGTAGCTGTGCAGGCTTTTGCAGAGTTACTCGTGTCTGCTCAAACATCAGTAACATTACTCCCTCCGTCTCATATTACTTGACCTATTTAGAATATTTGCACTATTCATATAACATGCTTTGACTCTATTTTTCTACTAATATATAAAAACAAAATATAGCATATAAGATGTTGTTAGATTCGTCTCGATTAATATTTTCAAAATATCAAATTTTCGTAATTTTTTCTACTAGATTATTAAAGAAACTTAAGTTTAAAATTGTGCATTGGCATACGTGACGGAGTCAACTAGGTCAAGTAATATGGGACGGAGGGAGTAATATTTTATTTATTTGTTCATTCATTCGTACAAATTGACACAACACCTTAATCAACTTTTACCATAATAACAGTCACAATTCTGCATCGCAGCTTGTTTGACTATCACAGTAAATTAATTTTACCATTCAATAATTGTTGTGTTGACTCAAATTAGTTCAGTACTCCCTTTGATTTTTTTTATTCTTTTTCTAAAGTACTATTTGTTTCCATTTAATTGTGGTTTTTAAAATGCAATGTAATATTTAATGTTGTTTTTAATAATATTACTTTTAATTATTTATTGTTTGTGGATAAAAGAAATATATTTATAAAACTATTATAGGTCAAAAGTTATTGTATCTACTAAAATTTATTGATTCTTTTGGTTAATGTAAAATGTTGATTAAAAGGTAACACAGGTAGTAACGAAATATACATCCACAATGCACAAGATTGTGAGTTCAACTATTGATGTTAGTTTGAAGTGATCTTATTCAGATAGTGTTTACTAAGCCTAAGGCTTGTCTGACTTTGAAGAATATTAGACGAGCAGCAATGGTTGTGTTGAATCTGACATTCAACAAGTGAAGAAGCTCCAATGGCATGTTGAATGGTGTTGAGAGATGACATGGAAGAGAGAAGTGTTGAACCCATTCAACATTGTTTAACTGCTGACACAGGGACACGCGGAATCAAGCTGTTGGCCAAGCATGGCGCGTGTGCAACACGCGCGAGTGCGGTGCAGGAGAGGCAGAGAGAGAAGATTCTGTGTGGATATAAGTGACACGTGGCTGATTCTGATTGGTTGTCTGAATTTTTTATCATCTTAATAATTTCAACTCAATTATTTCACCCGAATTTTTTTTTTTTGTTTTTTTACCAAAATTCATGATTTTTTTTCTATAAAAAGAGACTTGGTTCATTTGATTTGGACACAGAAAAAAAAACAAGTTTTTCACTATCTTCATCTTATTATTATCTTTCTATTAGCATACTAAGTGAAGTTTTAATCTTATTTTTAGTGAATTATTTTGTTTTTCCAAAAATACTAAAAAATAAATAGTTAATTGTATTATTTTAATTTAATTATAATCGATAATTATAATTTTATGTAATTATAAAACAAAAATTAAATAAGAATAATAAATAAATAAAAAGTGGTGGGGTAGAGTGTTGAATGAAAAAAACCATTGGAGAGGTAAAAGTTGAATGAGTGTTGAATTAAGAGCGAGAAGATGATGTGGAGTGTTGGGAATTGAAAAAGTGGGTGTTGAATGTGTTTAACCATTGTAAATGGTTTAGAGTCTAACAAATTTAAACTTTAGGGTCCTGTTAACCGGTGCCCCCGGGACACTGGTTAAGGAATCCAAAAAAGGAATTTTTGAATGAAAAACAACATTTTTTTGACTTTTGAGGAATTGATTACACAGTTTCCGATACAAAAACTACTATATTTACTTCCTTATCCAATGCCCCGGGGGCACCGGTTAACATTTCCCTAAACTTTAATATTCCAATTTTTTATTCTCTAAATATAAGTATTTATACATTATAATGCATTTACTATTTTCTTCCTCAGACAAAAATCTTATTAATACTAGTACTAATTTACACATTAATATAAAAAAAAATTAGAAGATCAACTTAGACACATTAAATTCACAAATTATGATTTGTTCAAAAAAAAAAATTCACAAATTAATTTTTTAATATATGTAAAAAAATGTTGAATGGTGTTCGCGGTGTGGTTCGGTTCGGTTTTGAGGTTAAAAGTCATCCGAACTGCAAGATAAAAAAGTATTCGGTTTGGTTTGGTTCGGTTGACTTTTAAAATAAAATCCGAACCAAACCAAACCAATGCGGTTTGGATTGGATCGGTTGGTGCGGTTTTTTTAGACAATAATTTCTTTTTTGTTTCCAACATTAAAATCAAATTAAAAAGCTAAAACACAACATATTTTCAGTAATGGTCTAAATTTCATCCAACATTACAATTTTATTTTCATCCAACAATGTTCTCAACCACGTAGACCAAATTAAAACGTGGACAAAAAGTAATCCAGCTTTGTAAGAAATACAAAAGATTAAAAAATTTAGGGTCTTGTTAACGAGTGCCCCCGGGGCACTCTTTAAGCATCCCAAATTTAGTAATTATTCTTTTAAAAAGTTAACTATTACAATTTCCAATGCATTCAATACACAACTTTTCATTAAAAATTTACCATTTAAAGTGCTTAAAGAGTTCCCCAAAGGCACTCGTTGACATTTTCCAAAAATTTATCATTCTCCAAGAGTTCAAGCAACATCCAAACAGCCCCTAAAACTTGTAGGGAGAGTTTGCCGTCTATTTATGTCCCACAAAGCTAGATTACACTAAAAAAACAAACTTGTAATAAGGGAGAGAGCCAGAGAGGAGTATTTTGCAATTTGTATTGTATATTTTTGTTTGTTTGTTATTGCGTAGTTTATGGTCTATGACAGGACAATGGATTAAGAGACTTAAGAGTGTTGTTTATAATACTAAACTAAACCTTAAATCTTGGCATGTTTCATTTCACCACTTCACCGTTTTGAGCAACACTCTCTCTGTCTTTGTCTCTCTCTAATGGCTGCACTCTTTCAATCTGAAACTGTAAGTTCTGTTTTTGAGTTGTTGTAACTTGAAATAATAATTGATTCTTGCTTATTTATGATGTCACTGTTCTTCTGTTTCTGCATTATTAGCATTAACATTAGCATCATTATCCACTTTTGAAACTATTCATGACTTGAAAGTGAAACTAATTAAAGTTGCAACAAACACGTTTCTCTCATACTCTTTTACTGTTAATGCCATGTCCTAGATCTGGAAAATTAACCTCTCTAGTATCTGTGCTGTGACAAGTTGAGTCCTAACTCAATTTTTTTTTCATGTTTGGAATATATGAATCTTCCCCTTCATTTCTTGTTTATAACAGTAGCAAATTCTGTTCTACACAATTTTTTTATTTGGTATGTTCCATTGTTCTTTTTTTTTTTGACCAAAATATTTCAGTGTTCTAAGAAGCTATTTGTGCAGTATAATAAGAATCTATTAGGGTTTTCTCCATATGGAAATTGTTTACAAGATCTTTTAAAATCTAGGAGGGGTAGAATTGGAAAATATTCTGCACTCAAAGTTACCAACCATGCTTTGCAGAAGTTTGGTCAGATTTTTGTTGTTGATATCATTTACCAACCAAATTGTTGAAATTTTAGTTTGACAGGAGATGTTAAATTGACATGTTTGGATGTTCTCTGGTAGAATTGGTCTAACTCAGCTAGAATTTAAGTTTTTGGCCTACAAATTAATTTAGTCTCAAATTTATGTTCAACCAACCTACTTTTATATGAAAGCGTAATCATAAATTACTATACATTCAACTTACTTTTAATCAGAATCAATTCGTTCAAAATCTATATTTGTCACTGTAGAATCAAACACACTTGTTTAGTATCGACATGTAAGGTCTTTTCCTCCTCCCTTAAAAATAGTTCATTTGTCGAAATTTGACTGCATCTTCATTTGTATTTCCTGAATTATCTCATAAGAAGGAAGTTTCTGCTGATTATTTTATACCAAGTAAGTTATTTATTTTTAATGAGTGATAATGTTAACATAATAAATAGGTGATGCTCTATCTCAAACATTTGTTGAATGCAGGTATTATGTGAGTGTTCGCCTTAGGGAAAGATGAAATTGAAGTCTAAGAAAGGATGGAAATCTATTGTGCCTCTTCATTTAAAAGGAAAATCACCGGTGACTCGTTTTTCGTTATTTCGCAAAGTAAATTCAGCTAGCCATGGACCTGGAAAAACTCCAGTTTATCTTAATGTGTATGACTTGACACCCATGAATGGTTATGTGTATTGGGCCGGTCTTGGTATCTATCACTCTGGTGTCGAAGGTATGATTTTACGCTCGTATGTCTTCAAATTCGATCATGCTCTGTCTCTTAATCTTGGCATATGACTTAAATTAACCTGGCTTTTTCTCAAATGTAGTAGAAGTTAATTCATATACACTGTCAGTGTAAAGAATGATTTACACTGTCAATCAATCGTAATTGCCCGATCATTAAAAACATTTGACTTTTGTTATAATTACACATAAGATTGCTTGTGATATTTTTGACAGCATCAAACTTTATAAATCTAGCTATTGAGTTTTCGACGAGTGCTTCTAATATCTGATGAACCATACCTGTATTTTACAGTTCATGGTGTAGAATATGCATTTGGAGCTCATGACTACCCAACAAGCGGTGTTTTTGAGGTTGAACCTCGGCAATGCCCAGGCTTCAAGTTCAGGAAGTCGATATTCATCGGAACTACATCTTTGAATCCTGTTCAGGTTAGGGAGTTCATGGAATGTGAGTGTGCAAACTACAACGGCGACACATATCACTTAATTGCTAAGAACTGCAATCACTTCTGCAAAGACATATGCTACAAGCTTACAGGGAAATCAATTCCAACTTGGGTAAATCGGCTTGCTAAGCTAGGTATTTTACTCATCTTGCTTCATTCAGATAACAGTTTACTTTTGCAGTGTGTTTGTTGCAACCTCTAGTCTTTAGGATATTCTTTTGCGGGGAAGGAATAAAAGGTGTTAAAATTAACCATCCAAAACTGTGTGTGTGTGATGTTTTTTAGTTTATTTTCCTTGCTATTGCTTTGAATCAGATATTGATTGGCCTGAAGCTAGATGGTTAGAGGTTACTGAATAGGAAAAGAAAGATGCTGTAATCAATGTTATCGAAATCGCGAGTTAAATCGCAAGATCTTACAATTTCACGATCTTACCAGTCCCATGTGATATGGATCATGCATGAGATCGCATTCTGAGCAAAATCGGAGTGAAATAGATCCTGGATTGTGAAATTGAATAAGAAAGGTCAATTGACTGATTGAAATGGCCAATGCTAATATTGTTAATTAATAACTTTTAGCCTTATGCCGGTAGTGGCGATGAACTTTTTATCTCCTAATTACTCTACTCCTTAACGCCTCCACCTAGCCACCAAACCAACCTTATGCCAATGTTTTTCTTCTTCATTTGGCATTAATATTTAGTATTGACACTTTGTGATGACAGGTTCAATTTGCAACTGCATTCTTCCAGAAGCACTAAGAATTTCTTCTGTGGGGCATGATCCTAATCATGAGGCACATGATAGTGAAAAAAGAAGGCTAAGAAGTGCTTTCAATTCATTGTCTTCAATCTCAATGCGTCAAAAGCAGTTATCCAAATCTTCATTGTTTCTACAATCACCTTTAAGAGGCTGTTTATCATCAAAGTGGCCATCATGGGAATTGAGCAAATCTATTAACCGTTCCTTCAAGGAAAGGTAACTGTTTCTTTGTACCTTGAAAAGGGTATGAATGAATGAATGAGATGCATGTTTGTAATTTGTATCATCTCTTGTATTATTATTTTTGAGGTAATGTACCATCTCTTGTCTGTTTGTAAGTAGCTTTTGTGTTCGTAATACATTTTTATTTAATTATTTTATTGGTCTTTGTATCATTCCAATTTTATCGGATGTCCCTAAAGGGACTATTGTTATTGTTTTTTCCGTTAAATTGTCATTTTTGGATATTATTTATTGAGGTGTAACATTTGCGGTCTTTCTATCAATTAGGATTTTATTTTTGGATATTAAATAAAAACACTTTTTTTTTTAAAAAAATTACAAACATTTTTAACATAATTGCATTGAATCCTTGGCAGTGGCGGTGGCATTTAACATGGGAAAGGGTAAAAGTTTCCCACCATGGGAAAGTTAATTTTAACCACAAGATTAAATCAAGAGCATACATTTATTATAGTCTCTCATCACCATATTATTTTCCACACCATCTTCCAACACTATTCTTTCTCCTTCATGCCTCACTCACGTCTCACCCACCACCACCATCAAATCTACTGTCCCAATTTTTTTTCCATAAGAAGTAAAATACACAAAGTAACTAAAATGGATTTTGTTTTGGTTAACCATGTAACCCAAAAAAAAGGATCTTTAAAAAAAAAGGAAGATACCAACGGCCAAATTCTAATTCCACTATATAATGCAATTTTAATGCTTTTTAAACGTTTGTATTGTTGTTTGATGCTGGGAATTATCACTTAATAATGTTATTTAACAGCATCAACAATAGAGAAAACAATTGAATTCCACGTTTCATCATGTCTGGCAAAATACATCCAAAAATTACCCAACTTCAATGAACCCACATCCAAACACCACACATTGTTCCGCTTCTGCATATCCAAGCTCAGAGAGCTTTTGATGACCCACATCCAAGCTTAGAGTTGTATGATTTTAATTTGATTTCTAAATCATAGTTGAGGATGAGTTTTTAATTTCTGCTGTAGAGAGATGATGAGCAGAATAGATGGTGGAAGATAGTTGGCAAAATAATCTAGTGTTGAAAGTCTATGATAAGATAATGTTCTTTAGTTGATCTAGTGGTTAAAATTAACTTTCCCATGGTGGGAAACTTTTACCCTTTCCCATGTTAAATGCAGTCATCATGGGCTAATGTTATAACTAAAAAACCAGACGTAGAGAGGGAAGAAAAAAGACCTTTAATACTAAGTGACATTGTCAGAAGCACCAAAGTCAATGACCCAAGAACCAAGGGAAAATAATTGATAGATGCAAGGATTTGGGTTAGACTTGGGAGCTCTGAGTTGTAAAACAAGGATTTGGGTTACTCTGACTCCAACGCGGAAAATCTTGGTAGCTTACTTGGGAGCTCTGAGTTGTAGTTGTGGTCACAACAGTATCAAAAGGATCTCCCTAAGCCGCATTTACCAGTTGGGAAGGCTTACCATGCAACTTCCAGCAACGATCAATAATATGTTTGAGTCGATTGCAGTGCTCGCATTTGGGATTAGACTTTGATGATCCTCCTCGAGAGTGGTTTAGATTAAGAGATGCAAGGACAATTGTATCAGCATGGGCAGGAGTTGCAGATGACTCGGTGGAATACTTTGTTGGCTTTTGAAGGACATAAGTGGAAATATCCATATTTGAAACATCAAATTTGATCACATATGGTAGGGTACTAGGGTGGTAAGCCATAAAGATGCATGAGCATGAAGAACGTGCTGCATTGTTTTCAGCAGGATCACTTGCGGCATCCGGAGAAGCTCATTTAAATTCATGAAGTGCATCGTGAGAATTACCAATATATGTAGAGATAGAGCCATATATCGTCTTTCAGAGGTGCAAGAATTTACAATTTCAGGGGTATTTTTTTTTCCTATCTATTCATTTATTATTCAAAGCATGTGGTTACTCACCACTCAATTTCAGTTTTATGTTATCTTATTTTTATCACTTTTGGTTCATACCGGAGACAACGAGGTTTGAACTTAAGATCTCAAGATTAGCACCAAAATCTAGATGCTTGTTATTTTGATCACTTTATATGATAATGTATATTATCATGTATTTCTCTTTAATTTTCAATCAAATCAACAAAACTTGAATTTCATTTTTAATTAGTTTTTAAGAAACTACCCAAATATTAACAAATCAATTTCTGTTTCAATTCTAAAGTACTACAAATGATGGGACTATAACGAGTTTAACCGTTTCTGAAGCTCCTCGACAAAATTTTCTCTAGGGATGTTTATGTTTACATCATTACCCGTCTCCATGCTTTTCAGTTGCACCGTGCCTTCTTTTATTTCTTGTTCGCCAACAACTATTATCCAAGGGATCCTATTTTTTTTTGCATAGTCAAAGTGCTTAGATCTTCCAGGATGGACCAAGAATTCTGCTTTCACCCGAGCATCCCACAGTTCACCAACCAGCTTTGCACCTACAGCTACGTCACTCCCTAATATGCTCACTAGCACTTCTGTCTTGGTTGGTCGAGCCATCTAAACAAAAGGAAACAGTTAAGATCATTCTCATCATCATATCCACACCAAAAAAGCAACAAAAAATAGATAAAGGTCAACTGTAAACATCCTAGTAAATAGATGTGCCCTAGAAGTGGTGAAATCAAGTCATCAACCACACATCATAAGAAACTGTAGGTGTAGGAGTATCTGTCTGATGGCAGCTATGGTTTAGGAAATAATTAGTGACAATTTTACAATGACGAGTATGATTAGAAAATACTTTAGATGTTAATAGCATTTGATACCCAGAATAATAAGAAATATTTCTTTTTTAACACGGAAAACTACAAAAGTTAAATATCAAGCATTATGATCACCTGATTTTGATTTTGTTCCATTAATATGGCAAATACTCTCTCGATTCCCAGACTCAAACCAACAGCCGGAACTTCCTTCTTTACACCAAACATCCCTATCAAGTTATCATATCGTCCACCAGCAGCAATTGAACCAACCTTTATAAAAACCATAAATCCATTGCTAAATAGAAGCAGAAGATTTCAATAAAAACTGTAAATGAAACAAACAAAGGAGAGCATATGCAATGCAAATACATGACTATCATAATACACTCTTAAGAACCAAGGATTTCAATTTACTTATTTATATACAATCCATATGCTTTCTGAATAAGAATAATTCAAGGAAAATGATGAGAAAATTGTGTTGAGACCAATCTCAATCTACTATTCCAAGTTAACATTAGTGTTGATCGCTAACTTTTTCTACAAATTGGACTTTAAATTTCATTCTCTTACCTCCTATTAAACTTTTCTACTCAAACCATCAACAATGTCTCAATCCACAATCATTCATATAAAATTCTTCTCCCCTGAAGTTAACTTCTCTACCTAAAAAATCTAAAGTATTCTGTTTTCTGATATGACTTAGACTTAAATTTTAATCATAAAAATTAAAATGATCTTTCAATTAATTTAATCCATCTCTTTTGAACCTTCCGTTTGTTTAACCCAGAAAAGAACTGTTAATCCTTCATTACATCTTGTGTTTAGACTAGCATGCATTAAAACAACTTGTGAAAATGGGTTTAGCTTGTTGTATCTAGAGTTGTGTACAAGACAGTGAACATCCACTATATCTAAGCTGACATAATGCATTGTGCTCCTCAAAAAAAGAGGGAACTAAAGAAGAAACATTTCAGGATGGAGAGAAGATAAAAGACACGAGAATTACCTGAGCACCCCCTTTAAGAACAGCTTCAAATATAACTCCAGTATAATAATCAAGACCCCTGGCAAGACTCAAGTCAAAAACCACCTTATCAAGGCGTTTTGATTCATCCAGGGCTTTAAATAAAATTTCCAGGTCATTCAATGCATCAACAGATCCAGCATTTTCTAAGAAAGCACTGCCTTCTTGTTTAAGTCTACGTAGTAATGTTAAAGGGTGTCCTTTTTCATTAATAAAAGTTCCAATTCTGTCAGCTGTCTCGGAAGTTAATCCTCTCTTCCACCTACAGCATGGAAGGCAGTACAAACCAAATTAGTAAACATAAGAAATCATGGCATTACAAAAAATAGCTTCCTGATATTAGCAGTTCAGAGCAAATATTAATGTTCCAAAGAACTATGATCAGACATATTTTAAAAGGCAACAACTAAAGTATGTGTCAAAATCCTAAGACAATCTACTGCATTATACTTGCATAGCTCTAGGGACATTTAAATTATAAATGCAACTATTTTTTTATTTATGGAAAAAGAAAAAAGATTTAAATTACTCAGACACTATTTGCTCAACTCGGTCCACAGATATTGATTGATAAATGTAAGTTACCCTCGGATGAGATCACGAGTATTTATGTCATTCATCACCCTCCAAGTAAAATAAAGTGTTGCTATATATTTCAAAATAAGTTAAAACAGTAATTCTAGTTTTGAAAGATAAACACTCAGTCTAATGCATTCAATGAATCCTTTTTCATCTAGTCGAGTCCAACATTTGAAACCATTGAGTTTACCAGTAACAGAAGAATAGAAAATGGATACAACAACAACAACCACCAAGCCGTATCCCACTAAGTGGGGTCGGCAAGAATAGAAAATGGATGCAAAATACAAAATAATGCAATCCAGATATTGCTCATAAATGAAGAAACAACAATAGAAAATGTTTCTGTGCAGTGAGTAACTAGTGACAAAGGAGTTTGCATCCTTAATAAATCATGCAACAGTGTTTACCAAAAGAATGCAAAGGTGCAAAACTTGTATTCCATCCCTAAACCAAACTATTTCCCATTGATAAAGCATAAACTATAAGGTAAGTATAAAATAAAAGCATACATCTTTCAAAATGTGCAACACAAGGAACAGTTTAAGCACAACAGAAGTGGTATGCTCAATCATAATAAAATATAAGTATAAAGGTAACAGAAACGAACAACATATGTCCTCAGTCCTCACCATTTCTTTTCTTATATGTTCGAATGATTGTTTGTCTAACTTGTCAATACATGAACATATAGTCCTAAACTTTTCAGGAGGTACTCCACATATTTGCATCATGCCATCAAGTAACTTTCTATGATTCAGCTTTATCTGTGAAACCAAAAAATAACAAATACAACAGAAAGATCATAAGGAAACGCGCGTATGATATAATTTGAAGACATTATTGAGTACAAAATTTAACCACCAGGTTGGAATACGTCGATCACCAAACACATTCAGACGAATGATATTATTATTATAAAGTTAAATTATAGAAATAAACTGGGATGAGTAAACTCGTCACATTTAACAAAGATCATTGATTCCTGTAAAACTCAATCACCAGACACATCCAAATGAATGATATTATAAGGTTAAATGATAGCAAATAAGTTGGGAGTCGCATTTCAAAAGATCATTGCAAAGATCACATCAGCAAGAAGGTAATCTGATAATTGACATAACAAAGACTTGATAACAAGTTTAAACTACAACACATGCATCAGGTTGATTAAAATCACTCAGATTTAGCGCAACATTGCAAAAACTAATCAACCAGCAGCAGGTAGTCTGATGGCAACAAAGATGATTGTACTTCAAAATAAATAATGAAACTTATAAGCCCATATGCCCAACAGATATAGTAATAATACATATTCTAATATTGTGCTATATCAATAACCGCTCACCAAATTATGTATAGCCAGACCATAAAAAATTATGGTTTTAGAATATCAAATCATGAACTCAGTAAACAGTGTAAGTAGTTCTACAAATTCAGAAAACCAATAAATTTTATAGCAGGGAAGGGAAGTTAAAAAAATTTACCTCAAAATCCCCAAGCTTCAGCTCATCAAGCAATTCAGACAAAATTCTAACAACCTCAAAATCTGAAGCCATTTTTTCAGCTGGACCAGCAATATCAAAGTCACATTGATAAAATTCACGGAGTCTAACTTTAGATACGTTGTCCCTTCTGTAGACCTTAGCTATTTGGTACCTTTTAAAAGATGTCAAATTATTCGTAGCTACAAACCTAGCAAACGGAACTGTCAAGTCATATCTTAAAGAACAGAGCTCCCCGCCCTGTCAAACAAGTTGATTACAGGTTAGCATGAAAGTGATAAAAAATATCGAAAGAAAAAATTCTAGAGAGTAAGAATATACAAATTTGTTCACTATTGTGAATGCTTTAAGTTTGTTTGTTTTTTTTTCCTAGATATTTTTGTCCGGAGAAAAGGAAAAGCTGTCATAAAATAAACTCAACTTGTCAAGAAGTGAACAGGCAATAATCATATTATATATACCTGATCAGCAAGATCAAAAATCAACTTTGAGTCTTCTCCATATTTTCCCATGAGAGTTTCTCGCAATTCAAAGACAGGTGTATCCAAGGCTGTGGCGCCATGCCTGTCAAAAACTTCTTTTATTAATGAAAGAGCTTTATTTCTAATTATCATTTCTCCATTAGCATAATCATGTGTCCCCTGATTTTTAAAAAAAAAAAAAAAAAACATAAAATGTCATAGATCAGTACAAGGATGCACTACAACTGTATAAATAAATAATCAACCCTTTTGATGAATGATTTTAGAATGCTCCTAACAGTGCTCAAATGCATTGTGTAAAAATATGTGAAGTCCCAGTAAACTCTATGTGTGTTATAATGAGATCACACACCTTGTATTTATAATGGCTTTACAATAAATACATATGCTTATTTAGTAAGCACTAGCCTAGGAAGTTGAATACTCTAGGAGTAATAACAATCAATTTAGGAAGTTGTACAATTAAAGGAATATCTAAAGATTCTTAATTTTAACACATTGGATAGATATATCATCAATTAAAATGTTCAAACATGGTTTCTAATTGCTTACGAAAAAGTGATAAAGTTAATAGAACTATAACATGCCCAAGGGCCAAGACAGCCTAAGTAACTCGGTTAATCAGAATCAAATAAAATTACCTTTGGAACCTTGGGCTTTCTTCGGCTTTCATTGCTTTCCACGAGATCTTTTACTTTCAGTAAAAATGTATTGAATTCAGGTTTAGCCAAATCCAAAAACGATGGAAAATCAGCCACCCAAGTCTTCAATATCTGCGAATTATCATTTTTTGAATGGCAAAATATAATATATAAATAAAAAAGGTAGAACAGGAGCTGTACAAATACACCAAAAGGTTGTCCAAAGACGCCTAAACCAGGACCACAAAGGTGGACCCCGCCCCACAAACGAGGAAGGGGAAACCACCCCAAAGGCACCAAACACCAAAAATAAAACAAGGAAAGAAAAGAGACAGGAGCGCGAGGAGAAAACCAGGGAGCCAAACCGGAGAGGAATAGGCTAGGAACCCCTGACCAACCCTCCCACAACCCCAGAAACACAACCACCACAACTCCCTACCGCTGCCAACAAAGGACGGGATGCAGCTCCCACTCATAAAAGGAGCAGGGACTAGCAGGGCACTTAGCCAAGAACCACTTCCAAGCTAAGAGTTTCGCTCTATCCACCACAGGCTCCTCACTGAGGGCACCACCAGAAAAAATAAGGTCATTTCGGGAAGTCCAAATGGTCCAAATAACAGCATGCCAAACAAGAAGTAAACCTATTCTAACACGCTTCCCCCTACCTAAACCCGTAAAGGAAAGGAACTGCTGAGCTAGACCTAAAGGACTCACAAACTCCCAACCCAACCACCTAGAGACCTGGTGTCACGACCCAACTTCTAGCCGTGACCGGCGCACAAACTACTGATACATAAAGTCTGGCCAGCCTAAAGAACCGAACTTGACAAATAGCTTTTGAATAAATAGTACACTGTGAAACCAAAACTTACTAGAATTTTGACAGAGTATATTTGTATATTCAACATTTGCAAAATAAAAACCTTGTTACAAACATATGCCATCAAGTAGAATTTGAAAGACTACTTATCTAAGGTTTGTACATTCCAGAATAAAAGTATTCCTAGACTCAAATAGCTGCAGATACACCAACGACTCAAGATACAATACAAAAGAGTCGTTCATCAAGGAGTAGAGGCCTACCAAAGAGTGACTATTCTGACTAGGCAATCTTCTAGAAACATAAATTCAGCTGATTGTAAATCTGAAAAAAAATATAAGATGATGGGGTAAGTCACAAAGACTTAGTGAGAAGACAACAACCACTACCAACTAGAAGGGAAACACACAAGGGCACGATTATTTTCTTTCCTCAAAATTTATTGTCAATTTACAAATCTAGTAGCCGTATAAAATTCTAATAATCCACAACCGTTTATACGCATGAAAATCCACACTTTGTAATTATTTCCAATCAAATAGGTATGCTTCAAGCAAAAGTCCAACATCGTAAAGACATGAAAATAAAATTACAAGTCTTTAAAAATAAATTGCCGAAAATCATAATAAAAGCCGTTAAAAATAAATACAGAAAACTCCATTTAGTAAAATGGGTGAATCGAGAACTAGCTCTATCTCGTTGATAGTCCTCTCCTCCTAATGGTGGCCTTTCCATAGGGGCGGCTCCATCTAACGGATAGCTCTTTTCTCTCGACTCAAAACAAAATGTTTTTAAAGTATAGTAAACTCAATTTAGTAAAAATATCAAAATGAGTGAATCGAGAACTAGCTCCATCTCGTTGATAGCCCTCTCCTCCTAATGGTGGCCTTTCCATAGGGGCGGCTCCATCTAACGGATAGCTCTTTTCTCTCGACTCAAAACAAAGATGTTTTTAAAGTATAGTAAACTCAATTTAGTGAAAATAATCAAAATGGGTGAATCGAGAACTAGCTCCATCTCGTTGATAGCCCTCTCCTCCTAATGGTGGCCTTTTCCATAGGGGCGGCTCCATCTAACGGATAGCTCTTTTCTCTCGACTCAAAACAAAATGTAAAACATTTTCAATTAGGGAGTTTACCTCTCATTGATAGCTCTCTCCTCCTAATGGCGGCCTTTCCATAGGGGCGGCTCCATCTAATGGGGTAATTCTACCTAATTGAAATCACATACTAGGTGCACCTAGGTTGTCGTCGTTATAACCATTTTTCTCAAAACAAATAGCTTTAAAACGACAATTCGTAAAATATCAAACTTGTGTCAAAGCACACAATCAAATCGCAATTTGTAATTCTTTGCTTATAAATCATAGATAAAATCCAAATAGAGACCACAATAATATCATTGACTTTAAACATGTATCATGACGAGAAAAATATTCGAAGGGTGTGTTCCCCGTTTTTATAAACACTTTAACATATAAAATCATAAAAATATCAATAATGACGATAATGAAAATAAGTGATAATGATCGTCATCAACTCACAGTTATGGCGAATCAACCAAATTTGCTCTGTCAAAACTCCTGAAGCAGCAATGAAAGCAACAACTATCAGCTCTAGTGTTTGTTGAGAAATCAAAACAGTTTTATTGGTTTCTAGAGATGAAGAAACAACACCCATTATGCAGAAAGTACAGCAACACCTCCATTCTCCTAACCCCTTCTAAATGAACGAAATTTTTTTCTCCACACCTCTGTTCTAGCTTTGACATTCATGTATTAACCTTTCTCAAGTTTCCTTCAAGTTTACAGCTCCCAAATCAACTTCTATGTGTGATAAGCAAGGACTCAATCTAGAACCCATGAACAGAAACGAAAATTTGGCTTGGCTTGAGTATTTACCCAACAAAATCTGAATGAGCAACTCTCAAGAGATGGGTATTCTTCTCCCTTCTTGAAGCACTAACCCTAGCTCTAAAATTAAACCACAACCCTTGTAGAATTTGGAGGTTACTTTACTTCGATATGAAATTTTTCTCACAAGGGTTTGATTTCTAAAAAGAATTTGGTGATTCAACGAAAGGAAAAGGAAAACAAATGGAAGAAGGTTGTAGAAGAGTGTAGAAAACTGAGAGGGAGAGAACAGAAAAGTGGAAGTGTAAAATTGGTTAGAAGAAAGAAAAAAAATGAGGGGAAAAAGTAGCCACGTGTGTTTTGGAAAATTGAGATTTTTATTTTTATTTTATCTTTATTTTAATAATATTTGAAATGGTGTGTTGCACCTGGTACCACACTGGAAGTATAGACGGGCACGAAAGGAAAAGATGCACCGATGACTCCAACTGAGCATCGCAAAAAACACACCCTAAGCCCCCACTCGGAATTTGGACACCTCTAAGACTAAGATTAAGCCTGGTAGGAATCCTGTCCAGGATAAGCTGCCAGGAGAAGACAACCACTTTCGAGGGGGCACGAGACTTCCAGACCCGCGAAACCGCCTGCAAGACCTCGCCATTCGGGACAGAACTTGGGAGGCTCTTAGAAAGGTGAGTATAAGCTGATTTAACCGAGTACCTCCCATCAGAGCTGTGGGTCCAAGACCACCTATCATCTCTATCTAGGGGTGGAAATGGGCTAGGCCGAGCCGGGCTTTGTAAGGCCTAAGCCTGACCTACTTCAAAAATGATAGGCCTGAGCCTGGCCTATTACCCGTCATAGGCTTATTTTCGAGGCCTGGCCTGGCCTTTTTAAAGGCCTGATGAAGCCTGAAAGCCTATTTAAAAGCCTATTTTACACTAAGGCCTAAGAACATCTATAAGCCTACCACTAAATAGGTCAAAACTTATGAAGGCCTAAAACACACAAATATGACTTCTACTAAATAATAAATACTTACGAAGGGCTAATCACACCAATATATCTGCTACTAAATAGCCAAATCATATGAAAGCTTGAGTTTATAAAAATAAAGCATCAACATTATCAATAATGAAATGCATATTATATATTAAAAGCTTAATAGGTCGGCCCGACGAGCTTAATAGGCTTTTTTGTAAGCCTTAGCCTAGCCTATTTAAGTAAATAGGCTTTATAAAAAGCTTGAGCCTGACCTTTTTATTAAACGAGCTGGGCCGAGCTAGGCTTTAAATAGGCTAGGCCATAGGCCCCTGTCGGACGGCCTGGCCTGTTCCCACCCCTATCTCTATCCACACGGGAGTTTCTAGTCACCATAAGCATCAACTCATGAAGCAGATCCGTCTCCCAAACGAACAAAGGTCTCCTCCACCTGAAGTCCCACACCCAATCACTCCCCACCCAGTTCCCTAACTCCCCCACTTTACCCCCTTGCTGAAGAGAAAGCTGAAATAGCCGATGGAACCTAGTCCTGAGGAGGATCTTCCCACACCACGGATCATGCCAGAAATTCGTCGAGAGGCCATTCCCGATCACCCTAGCTACCCCCTCCGAAAACCAGTCCCCACTCGCCTCCCTATCTCCCCCTAGAAGCGAAATATTCGACCACCACGAGGAGACCCCCTGGAGGCCGGAAGGCCTACCACCAAGATGGGGTGAGGGCTGACACCCACCATAGCGGTATCTGCGAATTATCTACACCACTCTTTTCTTCACTCTGCAACCTTTCCTTAATCCAAGCGAAAATCAAACTAGTTCCTTTCCCCAAACCAGCCTTCTTCCTCTTCTTTGTTTCATTCAACTCGGCAGCCTCAAGTGCAACATAAGCAGTCACAAGTTCCCACGCCACAATTTTCCACACAAGCGAAAAAAGGACATTGATTTCATGTGCAAATTTATCATACACCCCACCGGAATACAACTTAAAAGATTCGTTAAAATTATTAACCAAACTAGCATCAGTTGGACATTCCTTCTTAAAGACATCGAAGAGACCCGAATAGAAATCATGGCGACGATCAATGGACGACAAATTACAATTTGCACGAGCTAAACTACCCTGACCCAATACCTTTAACGACATTGCCAAAGACAACAACACACAACACATAGGCTCACTCCCAATAGTAAGTTTCTCTTTATTATGATCCGAATTCAACTCAACTCGGATCCTCGAATGCAATGATTTGGCATTCTCCCTAATCATCCCATGAGCTGTAACAATGTCACAAACTTGATAAACTATTTCCCTCCCCACAAACTTAGAATCATTAAGCAAAGTCCTCATAGAAGCAGCAACACCAACTTCCTCTTTAGAACTATGGCCATCACCAGAATTCATCAAATTGAAAACCGTAACATCGAGCTTTAACGCCTCATAAGAAAAAGTCGCGGCCACGTCAGCAAACCCTAACAACCCTGTCAATTGATGATCCAAAACCGAAGAAACACCCAGTAACGCATAGTGTTCGTAGTGATCGGTAATATCAAATTTGTCGCCAACATCGAAATCGTTTCGATCACAATTGAGTGATTCTAAAATACTTTGAACGTTTTCCGGTGGGTAATTACCGAAGAGGAGGAGTTTGTTGAGAAGAACGGTTAAGAAGGCTCTGGTTTCTTGTAAGGTTAGGAAATTGGGGATGGTGATTTTTTGCTTTGATGATGATGATGATGATGATGTTGTTAGGGATAATCGGTTGAGTGCGGATGAATCAATTCGGATTTTAGATTGGCGGTGGAAATGGCGTAAACGGTGGACGAAGAGAGAGACGAACCCTTGCCGCCAAGTGTTACGGCGGAGGACATTTTGCGTGTGTGAAACAGATTCTTTTTAACACTTCTAATATCAGTTAACTTGCTATGCAAGTTAACTTCTCAAGCTTCTTTCACTTTGTAGCTTCACAACATTACTTTGTATCACACTTACAGTGTCCAGCTATACGATAGGTAGGGGGTAGTGCCGCTGTGTTTGAAAATACTCGTACCAGAGCTCCTATACTCGTGTGTATTTTAGTGTCCAAATCTATATCCATTACCCGCACTTTAATATGAAAAAGACAATAAAATTTCACAATTGAAATAAAAATATGGTCTAAATCTTTTCAAATCAACTCATAAAATAGTATGAATCATATTATTTAAGCAAATAAAAACATCCAAAATATCCATTAACAGTAGTATACCAGCAGGAGGGATCAATTACTTTATCCAAAATATACATGTTTAGGTTTAGGTTTAAATATCTAAATAAATTAATTAATTATACATCAAAAATAAATAAACTATTTATCATATTATATAAATATGTATATGCGGGTTGCGAGGTTTGGTATTATAGTACCCTTACCGTGTTCATACCCATTTAAATTTTCATGTAATTACCCGGACCCAAGCCCGAACCCATGAAAGCGTGGTTTTACCCTACCCATTGCGAGTATTTTTTTTTTTTTGTGGATACCCCTCGAACTTGGGTCCAATTATCATCCCTATGTTACAGTTGTTAGTTAGTTACACTACATGAAAGTTAGTTAAGATATCAAGTTGTTATATAAAGCTTCATTGTAACAAACTATTATTCATTCAATGAATCAATCAATTTTACTCTGATTTTCTCTCTTTATTCTTCCTTAAGCTTCTGCATTTCCTTATTTTCATCATGAAGAAGATGAAGTTAATGATGGTATCAGAGCTCTTCTAAGCTCTGTTGCGCATCGTTCTTGTCCTTTTTGCTTCAATTTTCTTTGTTTTTTTTCCTTTTACAATGGTTTGTGGTCCGTCGTTAATGGCGGTGGAGTTGTTCCACCGATTCTCCATCCTTTTCAACAACCTAGTAATGTCTAATACATTCATCCTTTGATGAACCTTCCTCTGTCGCAATTATACCAGTTCTAAATAATTTCAGTTATCATTCTTGGGCATGATCAATGCGCATAGCATTTGGAGGGAAGAATAAATTCGACTTCGTTGATGGATCAATTCTTGTTCCAACTGAATTTGATCATATAGTTTCAAGGCGTGGAATCGTTGCAATATGTTTGTGCATTCGTGGATTATGAACTCTGTTTAAGAATCAATTGCACAAAGCATTGTTTTCCTTGAGAATGATGTAGACATTTGGAATGAACTCAAAGAACGCTTCTCTCAAGGTGATTACATTCGAATTTCAAAATTGCAGTATGAAATCTTTGGTTTAAAGCAAGATTTGAGTTCAGTTTCAGAGTTTTTCACTGCTTTGAAGGTTTTGTGGGAATAACTTGAGGCATATCTTCCTACACCAATTTGTGCTTGTCCACGTCGTTGTACGTGTAATACTGGTGTGATTAATGCTAAACATTAGCATGAAATTACATGTTCCATTCGCTTTCTTACTGGAGTCGATGATACCTTTGATTTTTTCATTCCCAAATCTTATTGATGAATCTATTACCACCTCTTAACAAGATTTTTTCTATGATGATGCAACATGAAAGACAGTTTAAAGCTTCTATTCCTGATGAGTCCAAGATTCTCATCAATTTAGTGGATTATCGCAAGTCTCAAGGGAAAAGAAGTGGTAATGATTCTTCATTCATTCTTGAGAATAAGCGTGTTTGTACTTTTTGTGGTAGAAATGGCCACACAATTGAAAGTTGTTATAGGAAACATGGTTTTCCTCCTCGTTTTGGTAAGAATCATGCTATAGCCAACCATTCTTCCCTTGAAGTGAACGAAGAAATGGGGGATATGGATGATTCAAAGAGCTGCAAAGGCACTGGTTAATATGGATTCACCAAGGAGCAATATGATCAGTTTGTAAATTTGCTCCAGACTTGGCATGCATCTTCTTGCAAGGTGAATCTAGCCTCACATGTCACAAATCATGTCACTGTAGGTATATCTAGAGTATCTTACCCCTTGAATCATTCAACTATTGGATCTTGGATTGTAGACTATGATGCTAGTGATCACATATGCTCTTCTCTAAGTTCTTTTGATTCTTATAAGTCATTACATCCAGTGGCGTTGCCAGGAACCTGGACCAGGGGGTTCATACTTGCGAACTTTAATTACTAATAATTATAATAATATATATTCAAAAAATTACAGTGCATTCAGTGTACCTTGTAGTCAAAATACTTCATATGCATACTCTACAATTGCTCCCTACGAGGTGCCATCTTCTGAAATCGTTGAATAATCAACTCCTTATCAACCTTTTTGAACACATCTCTCTCAATGTAAGTCACAAGACAATCGTTTAGAAAATCATCCGCCATTTGATTACGCAATCTGTTCTTCACAATCTTCATAGCAGAAAAGGCTCGTTCAACGGTTGCTGTTGCAACAGGTAAAATCATTGCTAACTTCAAAAGTCGGTAGACGAACGAATAAGTAATATGCCTTTTAGTTGCAACCAGTTTTTTTGATAGATCACTTATTCCTTTCAAAGATGCAAATTCTACACTCTTACGCATATCAGAGATGTAAGTCTCAAGTTGACTATCAAGGAATACCAATGCGGTTGGAGAAAATTCATTTGGATAAAACTTGGCAAATTCAATCAACTTTGCCTTGTCAAAACTAGAGAACAAGTTGGTTGGGCTCAAACACTCCATGCAAATAAGCAATCGACTATTTGTCTCATTAAAACGATTATTAAGTTCTTGAAGCTGCATATCCACAACAGTATAAAATAATTCAATGCGGTAATGACTCTCTATTGTGATAGAATCAACATTACCTCCACGTTTTGATTGTCCACGAAAGTATATATCATCCATGTTTGGAATGCTAATGCCATGCTTGTTGCAAAATAAAGTTACCTCCTCCAATAAAGGTTCCCATCCATCATCTCTTAGTGTTTGTAACAACTCTTTTGTAATGCTAACCAAGTTCATAGCATTGACGATGTCTTGATCTTTTCTCTGCAATGCTTGTGACAAATCATTTGAAATACCTAAGACTTTTTTCATCAAATGCAATGTGATAGCAAAATCAAAATTATTCATTAAAAGTAAAAGACCATTTGCTTCCCCTCTTCCATCTTTGACTGAAACATCATCTTTCAACATTTTAAGAACATCAATTACAGAACTATACATCAATATCAAATTCACCAAAGTTCCAAAGTGGGAACTCCAACGGGTATCAGCAGCACGTTTCATATTTCTTGCTTGATTCAAACCTTTTCCACTAACAACTTCTCCATCTTCCAATGCATTCTTAACATTGATTCTTTGTTGTTCGTGAAGCATGTCAGTATGTTTGCAAGATCCTCGAACAACATTTGTTAAAGTGGATATTGTGCTAAAAAGAGAATTAACTAGAAGGTGATCTCTGGAAATAGCAACCAATGCAAGTTGTAATTGATGAGCAAAACAGTGTACATAAAATGCACATGGACTTTCCTTTAAGATCAAAGTTTTGAGACCAGAAAATTGCCCTTGCATGTTGCTAGCACCATCGTAACCTTGTCCACGAATTCTTGAAGTTGTAAGTCCGTGTTTGCAAAATAGTTCATCTATGGCCATTTTTAATGATATGGCTGTTGTAAGTTTAACATGAACAATACCCAAAAATCGTTCAACAATACTTCCATGCTTGTTAACATAACGCAAAACAGCAGCCATTTGTTCACTATCAGATATGTCTCTTGATTCGTCAACAAGAATAGCAAACAATTCATCTCCAAGGTCATCAATAATAGCTTTGGTGGTTTCCAGAGAGGAAGCATTAACAATTTCCTTTTGAATGGATGGTGAACTCATTTTATCATTTTCAGGAGCATTTTCCAATACAACTCGCTTCACTTTCTTTTTTTTGTCAGCATACCATCTAAGCATTTCAAGGAAGTTCCCTTGATTAGAAGATTCTATTTTTTCATCATGACCACGAAAAGGCAATCCTTGCTTCATTAGAAAGTGAAGGCAATCAAGGGAAGCCGTTAACCTCCTTCGATACAAATCACGAGTTGTTTCAGACTGCTTAGACAACACAACTTCAATATGTTGATCTTGTTTCATTAAATCTTCACATTTCTTCCAAGCTATGTTATGAGCACAATTAGGGCCTCCTCCAACATGTAATGAGAGTTTGGATTTTTTATTCCAACTAGTGAATCCATCTGTTACAAATGTATCACCACCGCATTGTTTTCCAATATCGGGTCTAAAAAGATAACAACATAAACAAAATGCGGCATCTTTTTCTATACTATACTCTAACCAATTTCCAAATTCATTGAACCAAGAGGGACTAAATCTTCTCATTAATTTTCCGATGCTTCTTTGAGGAAAAGTGTGTTGAGTAGGTTGGTATGGTCCTCTTTGTAAATATGTTCTGCGTATTATCTCTTGATCATTAGGATGATATGATGACATTTTCGGCCGCTTTCCAGGATCGGATGGCAACTCTTCCAAATTACATGGAACATGTTGTCGTTGTCGTTGAGAACTAGATCCTTGCTCAATTGATGGTAATCTCCTCTTAAAAAGTTTCTCCATAAACTCCTACAACATTCAAAACAACAATTTACACAACTGATAGCAATATCATTGTTTTTATTCTGATACATTTGTTCCATGAAAAATGCCTATACACAAGCAGACTAGCAGTATACACAAATTTATACAGTATGTCAGTATTCACAATTTTCTGAATCATAAACAATCAATCAGCAAGCAGTAACAACATGTCAGTATTCCCTAAACTAAACAATCAATCAGCAAGCAGTAACAAGTTACTAACAACAAGTCCCAATTTTAAAGAATATAACAAAAACCCCCAAATTAGAAACCCTATAATTTCAAAATTCTCAAATCACAAATTTCTGAATCATTACGTGGAAGAAGGCACGGTCTGTTGGTGGTGCGCGTGCGGTGGGCGGTGGCCGAGTTCGTGTGTTGAGAAGCGCGGAGATGCGCGGTGGTTTACAACAAAGAGGAAAGGAGATGCGCGGTCTGTTAGCTTAGTGGTGGTGTGCGGTGGTTTTCCGGCGGCAGATCTCAGGGAATGAAGAAAGGAGATGAGAGTGTGTAGTCAGTAGAGAGAAGAGAAGGTTAGAGAGAGGAAATAATAAGAAAATGAGTCTGAGGTTTGAGTGTTAGAAAGACTGTCTTGGGTCAAGGTGCAAAAAATTAATTCCAGGGGGTTCAAAGTACAAATAATATTGGGGTACTGGTGTAATTTTATTAAGTCCAGGGGGTTCAGTTGAACCCCCTCACTTCTATGTAGCTCCGCCCCTGATTACATCAGTGCACCTAAAATTACCAAATGGTAATATGGCTATAGCAAAATTTTTATGGTACTGTGCAATTCTCACCAGGACTTGTTGCAAAGAGTGTGTTGTTTGTTGCCGAATTCAATCTGAATTTGTTATCCGTACCAAAACTGAATCAAAAATTGACGGGGACTAAAAAAATCAAAGAAATGTAAAGGGGGACCAAAATAATGGTTTTAGAAATAGAGGGATTAAAATTTTGATTAAGTTAAAATAGAGATATCAAAAGTGTATTTAAGCCTATTATTTGTTAGGTAATGTACCATCTCTTGTTTTTAGGCAAGTAGCTTTTGTGTTAGTAATACATTTTTATTTAATTATTTATTGGTCTTTGTATCCTTCTAATTTTATGGGATGTCCATGTGAAAGACTATTGTGCGCATGCCTCTACGTAGGAGCCGGATTAGTTACCCACCTTTGGTGAGTCGGAAACCGGTGCGAAAGCCAAAAAAAAAAAAAAAAATTGCCCTTCATGAGCTCTAGGACTAATGGCTGATTTTAATTTTTTCTAATCATTTTTAAATTATTGATTTTACAGTTTTTTGTTGCGATTATATTCTTGAATTACTTTTTTTACTTGAAACTTTTAAATTTTATTTTCTGCTCAAATTCTTTTTTATTCGAAACTCACTAATCAAATAATTAAATTTCTCTAAAACATCTCACCTTTTTCTCTGTTTTTAACTCTATACCTTACAAAGTCGTCAAAATATTTCATATCACAATTGTCGTGAACTATTTAAATATTTATGCAGAAATTGTAAAATGTAAGTTTAGGAGTTTTAGATTGAGTAAAAAGAAGGAGTTTTAGATGAAAAGATTACAGTGGAATTGGTTTTACTCAATTGAATATGCATTTTGCGTGAAAAATGCAATAATAACATTCTGTGTCAAGTATTTCACAGAACATAACCTGTGTTTCCAAAAAGAGTGGTTACCGCTGGGCCGTTGCAGCAGTTATTTGATAAGTGGAACGTTGTCAATATTTAAACTGTTTATAACTGCCAATTCATAAATTTTTAGTTGCTCTGTCTCTTCATCAAGTAAGAACATGAATTCTGGAAAAAATCTAAGCATTTTCTGCATGATTGAAGTATAGGAAACATATTTTTGTAAACTAATATCAAAAGATATATTTGTGTTTATGCAAACATATTCAAAGTATCATGAAGGGAATTCGTTGTACATCCCATTTGCATCAAATATCCAAAAGTTTGGTGGGGGCGAATTGATTCTGAAGGTTAGTGTGATTACAATTCACACGCTTTGAATTTCTCTACGTGCAATTTTCATCAACATCTTCTTTGTTCAAAGTGTAACATCATCTTCCCAACAAAAAGTTCGAACACTATTAAAGTTGAAACAAACATGTTTTGTCATACTCTTTTACTGTTAATGCCGTTTTCTAGATCTGGAAAATTAACTTCTTATATCTTTGCTGTGACAAGTTGAGTCCTAACTCAATTTTTTTTTCTTCATGTTTGGAATATATGAATCTTACGCTTCATTTTCATGTTTATAACAGTAGCAATTTCTGTTCAACACAAAAAACAATTATTTGGAATGTTACATTTTTCTTTTCTTTTTTTTGACCAAAATATTTCATTGTTCTAAGAAGCTATTTGTACAGTATAATAAGAATCTATTAGGGTTTTCTCCATATGGAGATTGTTTACAAGATCTTTTAAAATCTAGGAGGGGTAGAATTGGAAAATATTCTGCACTCAGTTACCAACATGCTTTGCAGAAGTTTGGTCAGATTTTTGTTGTTGATATCATTTACCAACCAAATTGTTGAATTTTTAGTTTGATAGGATGACATGTTTGGATGTTCTCTGGTACCTCCAGAATTGATTCTAACTCGGCTAGAATTTGGAGTTTTTGGTTCTACAAATTAATTTAGTCTCAAATTTATGTTCAACCAACCCGTCTTTATGTGAATGTGGAAACATAAATTATTATACATTCGAGAATCAATTTAAAATCTTTGTTTAGTATCGAGACAAGTAAGGTAATTCCGCCCCCCCCCCCCCCCCCCCCCCCCCCCCCCCACACACACACACACACACACTTGTCGAAATTTGACTGCATCTTCATTTGTATTTCCTGAATCATCTCATAAGAAGGAAGTTTCTGTTAATTTTATTACACCAAGTAAATTTTTTATTTTTAATAAGTCAAAATGTTAACATAATAAATAGGGGATGCTCTATCTCAAACATTTGTTGAATGCAGGTACTATGTGAGTGTTCACCTTAGGGAAAGATGAAATTGAAGTGTAAGAAAGGACGGAAATCTATTGAACCTCTTCATTTAAAAGGAAAATCACCGGTGACTTGTTTATCGCTATTTCGCAAAGTAAATTCAGCTAGCCATGGACCTGGAAAAACTCCAGTTTATCTTAATGTGTATGACTTCACACCCATGAATGGTTACATGTATTGGGTCGGTCTTGGTATCTATCACTCCGGTGTCGAAGGTATGGTTTTAGGCTCGTAGGTCATCAAATTTGCTCATGCTCTGCCTCTTAATCTTGGCATGTGACTTAAATCAACCTGGATTTTTCTCAAATGTATTAGAATGCATATTCACTGTCTGTGTAAAGATTTTTTACACTGTGAATCAATCATAATTGTCATATCATTCAAAATGTTTGGCTTTTATTATAATTACTTTTAATGTCACACCTTTGATTCTAATATCTGATGAACCATACTTGTATTTTACAGTTCATGGTGTAGAATATGCATTTGGATGTCATGACTCCCCAACAAGCGGTGTTTTTGAGGTTGAACCTCGGCAATGCCCATGCTACAAGTTCAGGAAGTCGATATTTATTGGAACTACATCTTTGAATCCAGTTCAGGTTAGGGAGTTCATGGAATGCGAGGATGCAAACTACAATGGCGACACATATCACTTCATTACTAAGAACTGCAATCACTTCTGCAAAGACATATGCTACAAGCTTACAGGGAAATCAATTCCAACATGGGTAAATCGGCTTGCTAAGCTAGGTATTTTACTCATCCTGTCTCAATCAGATAATAGTATACTTTTGCAGTATGTTTGTTGCAATCTCTCTACTGTTTAGGATATTCTTTTGAGGGGAGGAAATAAAAGGTGCTAAAATTAACCATCCAAAATTGTGTTTGTGATATTTCTGAGTTTCTTTCGTTTCCTTGCAATTGCTTTGAATCCAAAATGCGATGTTATTCTTGAAACGGCCACTGTTAATATTGTTAATTAATAACTGTTAGCATTATGCCGGTAGAAGTGATAAACCTTTGACCTCATCCTGATCACTCTACCCTTAACACCTCGACCTAGCCACCAAACCAACCTTATATCTCACAAATGGCTACGATGTTGATACTCATTCATAATCATGAGGAATCTCAATGTTTTCTTCTTCGTTTGGCATTAGTATTTAGTATTGACACCTTGTTATGACAGCTTCAATTTTCTGTGGGACATTACCCTAAATTGCGAAAAAAAAAAAAGGCTAAGAAGTGCTTTCAATTCATTGTCCTCAATCTCAATGCGTCAAAAGCAGTTATCAAAATCTTCATTGTTTCTACGGTCACCCTTAAGAGGCTGTTTATCATCAAAGTGGCCATCATGGGAATTGAGCAAATCTATTAATCGTTCCTTCAAAGAAAGGTAACTGTTTCTTTGTACCTTGAAAATGGTATGAATGAATGAGATGCATGTTTGTAATTTGTACCATCTCTTGTATTATTATTTTTGAGGTAATGTACCATCTCTTGTTTGTGCTTAGTCTTTTGTAAGTAGCTTTTGTGTATGTAATACATTTGTATTTAATCATTATTGGTCTTTGTATCGTTTCAATTTTATCGGATGTCCCCGAAGGGACTATTATTATTGTTTTCTCCCGTTAAATTGTCCTTTTTTTGATATAATTTATTGAGGTGTAACAGATTCAATATTAACTCTATCAATTTGCAACTATGAATGTTCCTTACTGAGTTGTAGGATTATAGGATGGTTTTCATTTTTTTAGTAGTGTTTTAATGTTTTGATTTTACCATTTTTTGTTGCGATTATATTTCTTATATTATTTTCCTCAAAAAAAAAAAACTTCTAAATTTAATTTTTTTGTTCAAAATCTTTACGAATCTTGTTAAAAGATATTGAAGTACAGTTAAATATTCAATTTACAGTGGAATTGATTTACTTAATTTAAAACCAACAGATTTTATCATATGTAAAAAGGCATCAAAATACAGGTAAATATGCAATTTAATGGCCATTTTGAGTGTAAAATGCAATAGCATTCCGTGTCCGAACATAATCGCACTTTTTTTAGATATAATCACACGTTTTGCTAATATGCCTGCGTTCAAACTGTGTCTTACATACAATGATACTAGTCTTTGCTTAATGTCGTAGGAATGCCTGTTATAAGGAAACAAAATTAGTTAAGCAGGTTCATAGAATATAAAAAAATTCAAACTAGATGATAGTAAAATTCATAAAATCAAATATTTTACATATTTACGTGCCTCTGTGTTCCTATATATTACAATTCCTACCATTTAGTATAAAAACTTCAGCACTTGTCAAGATTACTAGGTTAAAAACTTGGAGCCTAAATTTCCCTAGGCAGTAAAAAAATGATCAGAATCAGCCATTATACTGTAAACCACCTCACTCTTGAGAGGATCAGCCAAAAATTAGTACCAGAAAGTCTCTATGCTGAACGACACTATGCTCTAAAAGAAGGATCCATAATCAGATACATTTCAAATATGAATCTTGCTCAGCAAAGAATTTGCTATGTTAACTTTCTTTTTCATGACATAATAGTACCAACGTGCCTCTGTGTTCCTATATATTACAATTCCTACCATTTAGTATAAAAACTTCAGCACTTGTCAAGATTACTAGGTTAAAAACTTGGAGCCTAAATTTCCCTAGGCAATAAAAAAATGATCAGAATCAGCCATTATACTGTAAACCATCTCACTCTTGAGAGGATCAGCCAAAAATTAGTACCAGAAAGTCTCTATGCTGAACGGCACTATGCTCTAAAAGAAGGATCCATAATCAGATACATTTCAAATATGAATCTTGCTCAGCAAAGAATTTGCTATGTTAACTTTCTTTTTCATGACATAATAGTACCATCCAGTGAATACACGGGACACAAAGCCAGATTAGCATTGAGAAAACAAACCTGCAGGAACATGAAAAATATGATTCAGATCCAAGTTTATGTGGACATGGATTTCTAAAATGAGGCTTGCAAGAAAAGTTACGATAATTTGTTACCATTAAGAGCAGAATGATATATTCGTTTCTCAGCTAGCCCAATATCTGAAAGTAACATATTACCCTGCAAACAAAACATACAAAGAATATCATGCTTGTTCAACAAGAAAAGCCAACGGCAACACAAATAGTCAATGCATAACATGGAGGCGAGCATCTTATTACACACAAACGTTGCTATGCATATGTTTCAAACAAAAAAAGAAACAATCAATCCATCATATACAAAAGCTTAATAATTCTTTGAATGAATTAACTAGAATCACTTTATAAGCAAATATATTAAGTGGTGCTACTGCAATATCTTGATTAGTGGTAATTCACTCAAGTCTATAGGAGGAATATTTTCTTGCAACTGCTTAGACACGTGGCAGTAGGGGAGACACGAGTGAAGTAAATGTGTATCCTGTTAGAAAGAGCTATTAAAAGCAGAAAGGGATATAGGTAAGACAGGAAGTCATGGAAAATAAATTGGGAACCATTGAGTAAGGCGAAGGCAGACCCCTCAATGACATTCCCCTGTCTCTACCATTTCCATCTTTTCCTTTTCATTTATATTTTTGTTTTGCTAATGTTAAGGGGAAATACAGAGGTCTTCCTCAAGGGTAAACAGTTAATCTCCAAGCTTTCACAAACTCTTACACCAAGACTGATTTCATCAATAGAATAGGAAAACACATATCCTGCCTAACTAATTGTGATTAAAAGCTTTTAGTTTTAGGATGTATTTTCGGTTTTCACAATACATATTATTTGCATACCTCAGCAGCCATCAATCTTCTAACATTATTTGCATATAGTTTGGGATTATCTTTCTCTTGTTGTGAGGGATAGTACGTAGGCAACTCTGTCACCTCCATATAATTTACAAACTGACAGAGAAGAAAAATCACATGACGCACCTGCCACAAAACATGTATATTAGCTTTTCAACAACAAGAAATATTGCTAAAGGATAAGGCTTAAAATAATATTATCAACAAGATCAGACAAAAGAACATTTATAAACTAAAGCACAAGCGGTTTCAAACACAAACAATTTGTATCAGCAAGACCGTTAGCATGACATGTTTTAAAATAATTTGGTAGAAAGCAGAGAATTTAGCTAACTCGTGATCTGCAATTTAGATAGACCATTCCCGCCCCCACATGAAACCCAAATGTAAGTTAACTTTTCACGTGAGGTACAGCTCTAGAGTCTAGACTTATTCTACCACATATATACCAAAACAGATGAGGAGCAGCTCAGATATTTGGTAATAAAATAGGTCTTTACAACTTTTATAACAAGTTCAGATTCACTTTTGTGCGAGATGAAAGTGATTTTAGAAGCATAAAATTGTTTTTGACAATTTCAGGTATTCTTGAGCATAGCCGCGAGTCAAGAATAGACTAACATAACATGAAGCTTAAATTTTGAGCTTTTGCGTCCAAATGACTTTTAACCTCAAATTTATTGTTTACTCATTTTACGTGAAAATAATCATACATAATCACTTGCCATTCAACACACTAATAACCAACATTAACTTTACAAAAATTCATTTAAAATCAATTTTTGCCCTTGCATAACCAAACACTCACTTAATGGAAATAGGAAACTCTAATACATTACAAATGCCTTACCCCAGATATGGAATCCCAGGCAGGACTAAATCTCTGGTAATGGTAATTTAAAATTACAGGAAGTACTGGTGCACTCGCTAGAAAACCACCACTCTTGAATGGAAGGAGATATTCTCCATTTGTGGTTGTACCTTCTGTAAAATATCCAACTTTATCAAATTACATGATCAGAAGAATATAAATATGCTTGAAAATTTAAGATTATCCAGCAACTCCCTAAGTTCAATATATAAAATTATACATTGAGCAAAGAGATAAATATTGACTAGAAGTAGAACATTATATCACAAGCTAGTGCTCCCATATGCACCTAATACTTTACACACTAAAAAAAAAATGTTTAAAATATCCAAGATATTTAAGATTTTAAGGCATATGGTCTAAAAAGCTAAATATTTTAAGATATAAAAGAGAGATTATGTTGAAGACACAATAATAAAAGTGTTTCCTAAATGGATAGGATTGGATACATAGATCAAACAACTTCATAACTCCCTATGATAAATAGTCTAATTATGAACTACTGTATTTCATGATAATTTTACTTCTATTTTCTGAATACAGATGTGAATACTGCAATTACTCCCTCTGTAACAAAATATAAGCAAAAATGAGTCAAACAAAATTGATGTATTTGGTTACCAAATACATCAACTTTCTTTGACTCACTTTTGCTGATATTTTGTTACAGATACAATTACTCGCGCTAACTTTTGATATATTAATTCTCTCCTTCAATATAACATTAATTTTATACAAATTTTATGTGCAATGCTACAGTTGTTCATGTCCTGGCTATAGTTTTCAAAACTTGTTGTATCCCTATATATGTGTTGCATGCACAAATCCCTAATGCAATTCGCTACCATATTATTATCTTTAAAAAAATCAAATATAGAAAAACACTATCATCTTGTTTTAACATTAAGAAACAAAAATAAAATCAAGGAAGTGTCAAATATAATAAGAAAAAACAAAATGAATAGGATAATTTTATCCCTGCCCCCAGAAAATATTAAAGGATGATAACCTGGAAATAACATCATAATTGGAGCAGATGTATTTCGATGAGCTTCTCGAATTCTTTCAGTGACAACAGCTGCAGGAATAAAGGCCATAGAGCTTTATCAGACATTTTACAGATCTATATAACTCAAAAAAAGATTGGTCATGGTATAAAATCTAAACACAAATTGCAAAACTGGAAAATGTTCATTATTAAATTAAACAAAGTGTTACGACCCTAGCTTGACTTGCTAATACACGCAAATATGCATAACGGATGGACAAGTAACACCACTACACATGACAAACAGCTAAGGAACGTGACAGACACTGGTTCAGATATTAAGGATGGAATGTAATATAAGACAGGATTTTGTTGATGAAACATCCCTGAAAAGTGGTCAGTGATAATCCAGGATAGGAAGGATGTATACAAGCCGCTGTTACCTCACGATATTTTGAAAGCCCAATGTCTCTACCACAAAAACGGCTAATCTCTAATCATCCAGAATAATCCCTAATTCTCTCTCAATCTCACTCACTTCACAGCTTATCTTCGCTACATTCTGTTAGAACTCTAAGTATCTACCTAACTCTAACTTCCTCAGAAAATAAAAAACATCATAACAACAGAAGTCGGCCCTGGGAACTAAGATAAGTTTTCTCTAACAGATAATTCAATCCGAGATAACTCAGATGAAAGTTCTTCAATCCCAAATTACCAACCCATCTATCCCTGGAGCAAATTCGAAAGACGTTGTCTTCTTCAGCTACAACGGAACAACATGGTGGAAATTGAAAGACATTGTCTTATTCAACAATTTAAAATCCAAGATGGAAAAGCTCCGGTGCAATTACTTGACTAAAAAGGGAAGAGAAGAACAACACAGAAGGGGAATAGGGACAACTAATTTACTTCATTTCAGTTGCACATATTTTCAAAATGATTAGAAAGTGCAAACACACCAATAATCTATGCACCTGAAACACCCTTGAAGTCTGATGTCTTTGACTCCCGCTGAACGTAGATACAACCAAGACACTTGCTGTTACAAAAACAAACCATATTATGTAAGCAATATATTCTGAATAATCCTGCGTATAAAGAAAATATAACTCGTATTTAAGCAAATAATACGTAGGGAAACAAACCTGATGAGACCAACTAGAGGAATTTTACCCACCGACCTCTTCATTGACGAGATCCAAGATTGAAATGAAGCACAGCAGATGAAGGACAATAGTCAGTAATGAAAAAAAGGCCGATATGAAACATGCTTTTAAGATAAACTGAAGGAGGGTGTAAAAAACTTGTAAAAACAACACAAACCTTAGCAACAAAACTTGGGAATGAGTTAGACATGTGATACAAAATATCAATGTATGATACATGATTAGATATTATTACACCGGGTCTTCCGGTCTCTGCAGGCTGGCTTTTGTTTTCCTTCTAACATTGAAGAAGAAAGAAGAAATAGAATAAGCAAAAGTAAAACCAAATACCAACACAGAAAAAAATTTCTAGCAGAAATTAATAAACGAGACCGCAACAAACCATGTTATCTATTTATCTAATTAGGTTCTCGTAAACCTTCCCTTTACCCCTTTAAGAAAGGACCAAAATAGGGTAGAGTTTCTCAAAAAGTACTTTAGCAGCACAATATTTACAGCAAATCAAATAAAGGGAAAGTAGATATATTTATAAAACACAAACACACAAAAGATCTTCATCTGTTTTTGGTTCTGCAGTAACAAAATTTGATTTTGAGTGAATTGATTATGTAAAGTTTATTCTGGCTAAAAGTGTGCTGAATATAATGTCATTTATGCTCAGATACATTCATATAAATAGTTTCAACGGTAAATTCTAAGCTAAAAATCAATTGTAGAGGCAAAAACTTCAAATTCTAGGTTCAAGCTATAATCAATTCTGAAGTCAAAATCTAGCTGCAAACTATAATCAATTCAGGAGGCAAAAACTTCAAATTCTAGCTTCATGATATAATCAATTATAGAGGCAAAATCAAAACTTTATGCGAGAAAATCCAAATATGTCGAAATCAATTCTACCCCTCAATAATCAAATTTGTTTCCTCCAAAAATGGAAACCAGACATATACAGCTTTCGTCAAAGTTGCGGTAACACAATGTGATTCTGCCAAACTCACCAGCAATCCTAACATGCACTTAATCATCTACCGTGGTAGTTCCGAACACATGCTTAATCAAATTCAAACATCATATATTTCTAATTGTATAAAAAGGGCAGCCCGGTGCACAAAGCTCCCGCATACGCAGAGTCCGGAAAGGGGTCCCACCATTTGGTGTATTGTTCGTAGTCTAACCTGTTTTCTACACGAGGTTGTTTCCAAGACTTGAACCCACATGACAACAATATTTCTAATTGTTACAACCAAAATAAAATTACATTTCAAATTGTTAAGAGAAAAATAGCATTGCTGAATTTTAAAACAATTTGAGTAAAAACCTTTACATGTAATGTTTACCAAAAACATAAACTAAACATAATTATCATGATCATGATCATGTTTGAAACAAAATGTACCTCATTGGATGATGAGGTAGGGTTTTGATGAGCACAAGAAGAAGATTGTCTAATCCAATAAAACCCTAAAACAAAAAGCACAATCCTAGAAAGCATTTTCCCACACTGAACAATAACAACCCTTCTCCAACCAACAACATGAGCATAATCCTCTTGTTCATCTTCCCTATTAGGAACAGAAAAAACGGTACAAACCCTACAAATCAAATAATACAAAAGCAACAACGTCATAGCCAAAACAACCCTAACAGGAACAAGCGTAACCAATGCAACTCCCAATAAAACCTTCTCCTTGGTAGGTAACTCGCCACGTCCCATTGTACCGTAAACATCACGGCGAACGTAAGGGGAGAATTTGTTCTCGAGGTCGGAGGTGTTGGAAGCGAAGACGGTGGTGATGGGTTTGAGAAGAGGAAGGTCGTCGGGAACTGGTGGCGGTGGTGGTTTTGATGATGAATTTAGGTCTTGGAGTTCTGACTCCATTGTTTTTAGGTTATTCATTTGAATGCTTTTTCATTGTTTTCGTTTTTGCAGAAAATCCTGGAACATGAACGATTCACGTTCACGTTCGCCTTCAGAATATTTCAAAAAATCTTTGTAATAAATTCTTCAGTTTTTTTTTTTTTCTTTGGTTGAAAGTGATTTTTTTAAAATAAAATAGAGAAATATCTTTTTTTTTTTGCTTGACAAAAAAACAGAGAATTGACAGGGAAGTCGTTATCGTTGGCCACCACTTCCATATCAGCAATGAGGTGTAGTTGACCAATTGTCTAAGAAGAAGATCATTTATTTCATTTTTTTTTTAATAACTTTTTTTTTTTTGAAAAGATTTTAATAACTTTTTAGTTAGGTGGTAAACAACCATAAATAATTTTAGATTTTTTTTTTTTTTTACATTTTTATAATACAAAATGTATTCAAAGGTGTGAAGGACGGATTACTCTGAGTTATACAAGTCTTGTCTTTAATTGTGATATTGGACTAGACACGTTTTTTAGACTTATACTCGACCCTTAATTAGATGATTTTTTAAAAAAAAAAAATCATTAACTAGATATGAGTTTGATTAAAAGGAGTTCATATAAAATAAGATTAGCTTTGTCCAAAGTCACCAAATAATTATATAAAGTTTCACAAATAATATATATGTTATTTTTAGTCAAAAAAAATAATTGTATATTATTTATTCAAATTCACAACAACAACAAAAATTAAATCCGCAAAATGTTTCGTGAAAATTTCTTCAATCTAGTTAGAAATCACAAAATCAAAATACCAAAAAAAATAAAGGATGAAAATACCAAGGGTGCGTTTGTTTCAAGTTATATTTGTAGATTCCTGAGAATAAAACGATAGGAATACATATGCCTATGTTTGTTACAAGTTTACTAAATTTTATTTCAGGGTATAAAACGTTCATGGGAATAGAAAAATTTTCCTAAAGAAAAGGGTGGGAATAAAGTTCTCATGGAGATGAGAATAAATTCATGAGTAATTTCCTATTATAATTCCTATTTTTATGGCTCCCAGGAATATTATAGTGTTAAACAACCATCTTTTTTCTAAATACCTTGGAATAAAATTCTCATCTTTATGGTCCAAAGAATATTATTCCTGGAAATGAATTTGGTAAACTTAAAACAAACACACTCCAAAAAAAAATCACAAAATCACCTCATAAAAATCTCTTGAAATCAAATCGCATTTCACAATGCGATACAAGATCAACGCAACATAGAAGCTTTAAGCTCATAAAAAAACGCCGATGTCATGTTTGTATGTGTGATGGTGACAATTGTAGGCGCACAAAGCAAGTTATTGGAACGAAGCAAGGAAATATAGTGTGAATAGTAGTTCAAATTAGATGCAATAAAATTACTCAATTAATTAATGATAGATGCATTGTGAAAGACTAGAGTCATTTGTTCATGTTTGATAGATCCCAAGAAATAACTAAAAAAGTTATGTTTGTTTCAACAACCTCTCAACCAAAGAACTTTTTAACTTACACAAGTGAATGGGTGGGAGATTGCAGCAGGCTCCTACCATTACCATGTTGTGGTTACAGTATAACAAAATTTATGAAGTACAATTCTACCATTAGAACTCGTGACCACAAGCCACTAGAATATAGCAACCCTATCTTTTATGAGCAAAAATTCACTCTTTAAAACAGATAGAACCAGGGGCGGATCTAGGTGTAGCTGAGGGTGTGCACCTGCACACCCTGAACTTTTAAAATTTGCACCTATAATCTTAATTTTTTGCACTTTGCACACCCTGAGAAATTCTTTTTTTTTTTTTTTTTTTTTTTTTTTTTACTCTCACAAAGAAATGAAAAATGAAAGGAAAAGAAGTGAGATATAAGTGTAGCAGGTCACAGAAAGAAGAGGAGCAGAAAGTGAAATGAAGCAGAAGCAGAAAAGAAGATGAAGTGTGGCAGCCGATTTTCTTTAATTTATTGATAGCTGCAAAATAACTAAGGGTTGTCTGTGCTAGGTCATTATGGGCTTGGACAGTTGGGCCACCAAACTTTTGTAGTAAATGTCACTTTGGGCTTCAGTTACTTGTGTTTCATTTTTACTTTACCCTTGGAATAAATAGAAAATTAAAAACCGAAAAACTTATTAATTTTTTAAGGAAACGTTTTGTCACTATATATATTTTTTTTTTAAGGCAGTCATACCACTACATTTTTATTTATTTTGAGAGGTAGTGTAGCCTTTCCCTTCTAAATTTATCTAATAATTCAAATTTTTTTTAACTATCTATAACTACTCTCTCCTTTCTACAATGCTTTTTACTAAAAAAATTGTCTCATTTCATATGTTATTTCACAATATTAATAAAACATTTTTATTATTTTTTAATAATACCAATTATTATTTATTGTTTTATCTTTCTTCAATTTCTTTATTTTATTTTTCTCATATCATTAATAAATGATAATTTTGTAAATGATAATTACAATAAATAAATTTGTAGTTTAAATGAATGATTAAATTGAGAGAAAAAAGGTTACACAAAGACTTTGTGCGTGTGCGAATATACTATAAAAATTATAAATCAAGCAAGTAAAAAATTTCGCCAACAACTTTGCACCCCCTGGTCCAGGGTCCTGGATACGCCACTGGATAGAACAATCACGAACGAAAAACAAGCTGCCAAACCAGTTATACTATCGCCACTTCAAACAAGCATTAAAACCGTAATCTCCAAATATAATAAATTAAACAACCTAAATCGAGCCAATCCAATTATGATGCAATCTAACCAGGACACGTTAATATCATTTTACAAGCACAAACAATTAGATACATATGTTGTTCAATGTTGTCTAATTAACCACTGACATAACTCGATCAACATCTCTAACATCATTTTAGATGTAACTAAGCTATGAGAAACCATCAAACCTCTATCACTGACACAATTTTGTTGGCCGAAATCAGTCTTCATTATTGGTACATTATCTTGTTCACAGAAAACAATGTGACCTATGAAACTCATTTTCTTCGTAATTGATAATATACTCATAATACACTCGAACTCACATTCAAAGCAGTATGACACTAACCATATATCATACTACTTGAGAGGCGAGTTTTATTATACTATCGACGAGGACGGAAATGAGATTTCAGTAGGTACGTTGATTTCAAAATGAATATGATGATGCACTTGGTCGAGTTATGTCAGTGGAGGTTTAGGTGGTTTCTCAGAGCCTGGTTATGATGTCCTCGAAGTATTTAGTATGTGGGGCATTCATAGTCTGTTAGTTCGGTTCACGATATATTGTAAGTTACATATAATAAAATTAAAAAGCATGATATAATTAGTGCCATAGTTATACTATCACATTACTCTTGTAAAGAAGCAGATATATTAGAATAAAAAAAAAAAAATTGTTGCATGAGCAATGGACAAATTATTTGATGAGTTCAATAACTAAGCAATTGTGTTCAAGTGGTTAATGAACTCCACTAAAGTACAAATTAATATGAAGAATATGGGTTTGATTTCTGTGTGTAATAAATTTTAGTCATACTTTACTTACATCCCGACTGAAGTGTGGATTACTATGACATCTTACCCCTACGAACCGAAGTTTAACACAAATAGCAACAACAAAAGAAAGAAAAATAACAGCAATAATGAAGTAAATGTAAAAAGAAAGGTGTCCCTCTCTTGAGGAGCAAAGAGACAAGTCTCTCTCTCTACTTAGGCCTGTTTACACACAATATCAGTGAACTAAGAAGGGACTTTTTTTCCCAGCATTTCAGCGGTAAAGATTGGGTGTCATCTTTGTTCGGAAGTTACCAATATTTATACCCAAAAATTAGGTTAAAGCAGGAGGAAGAGGCCAAAAGATGCTTGGCTGGAGATGGTGCGAAGTTGGTGGTTTGCGCAGTGTCACAGAAATGCATAATGTGTGCTACTAGAGCTCAAAATGGCAGAGGGAAATAACAAATTATAAAGATAACTTTGAAGTAACCTAAATTGAAATGAGCCGTTGAAATAGTTTTACCCTTGTTTTTTAACTTTGTTTTCTTTTCTCTTGTAGTGAGATAACTTTGTTGTAACTTGTATATTTCCTACTTTGTCATTTTTATCTTCATATTGTAACTATTTTATCTATAAGAGATCATTAATACAAAATAAATTATTTTTTTTAGTTTTTATTTTGTGATGTTGAGCATATAGATTATATGATGCTGAATCTTGTACTTTTATTGGACTAAGGTAAAAAAACAAATAAATAAAATGAGTCCAAGGGACATGATTACTTAACCAATTTTCATATATAAAAAAAACAAAACAAATACAAATTAAAAAGGTGGGCAAAATAAGGGTATAACAAGCACATTGGTCCATTATCCGATCCAAATTTAATTACCTTGGTAATTATACAACAACCTAAAGAATTTATTTGCCTCATAAGCACAAATCATTCAGGATTCAAGTTCAACACTCTTCTCGGGTATGATTTATACCTGAGGCAACAAAAGAAGGAATTATAACGTTCTAATTAAAAGAAGAAAGGAGTTTTTACGCTCGGATTAAAGAGTCAGATTCACCACACCTCTCAGATAAATATAGGAGGGCGAGCAAGTCATTACTACACGATATAAAAATAAAAATATATAACACGATATATTTAAAACTTTTTAAATATATATAAAATTTACAACATTCACTAGTGTGAAAGTCATGCAGTGTTTGACTTACATGAAAGAATCCAGATAAACAAAGCCAAAAAGGTACATGATATACTTGCATGCAGTGTTTTACTTACATGAAAGAATGCAGTGTTTTACTCTTTCTGTTGTCTTAAACCATATTACAGCCTCTATAGTCATAGTGACACCAAAACCTTAGCAAAATAACTAAAATACAAAAGCTAACATAATTAAAATTGCATCTGAATTTGATTTGACATTTTACTTATTTCATTGTTTCCTGAAGTCCACAGATTGAACAACAAACTTTCTTAAGTCCTGTACTCCTATTCTCAGAAGGAAGATTGAGATGAAAGTTTGAAAATCGGTCAGTCAGCAGCAATCTTCCCAGCATGTAAAAGAGATGCTAATTACTAGCAAACAAGTAATGTATCAAATAGAAGTTACATAACTACTCAAGATATATGCTCTTCCAAGTCTGAAACAGTTTTGAAAGATTTGTGACATATCATAACATTACTACAATGAGGAAGCTTAGCAAAAGAACCTTTTGAACACACTCTTCCTATCAAGTTTCACATTCAAATCATTTTTTCCTATTCTCTTCCAACTTCAGGGTTGTGTTGAGTTATACACATATATATCAAATGGAACTGCAGAGCAACAACACTTGTTATGAAAGAATTTATAGTCTGTACTCGCCGTCCATCTAATAATTTCATTAGAAATTTTACACCTCTCGACATAAATCCACAGATTGCTAAGAAACAAGACACAATATCAATACAATTCTTAAGGTTTAAATAGAACATGCATACACTGGCAAGACTGTGATATCAAGGTTTTTGATTTACACTACTCTGGCCGCAATCGAGGCGGCACCATAACAATCCACGTTATCGAAGGTCATGTCAATATCAAGAAAATCATGATTCACAACTACTATAATTCTTCTTAGTCTAAAGTCTAAACCACTTAAAATGAAGAAAATCTACGAAGCTGCAAAATTATCTCAATCAATAACAATATTATAAACCAAAATTCTACAAAAACAAGCAATTGTAACAAGATATAATCATTTTATTTAAGAATTATTGGGTGTATCTCTCAACCCAAATTTGAACATTGGTTTGTCACACTGTATAAGTCTAGCCTTTTCCACTAAACCTATAACCCAGGTGTCATTCAACGTCCTTGCAGCTACCAATTGAGCTGTACTTATAGGACATTTATCGATTATTCGAAGATAAATAAACTACATTTCATAAAATTGTAATGTGTAAAACTGTAAACCTAAGTAACTAACAAAACAAATAAACGCACCGGAAAAACACATTCAATCAGCAAGAAACCCAATTCTTATGAGTACTGATCAATGCAGACAAAAGCCCAGCAGATGACAACAAAATGGGCTTCGAAAACAAACCCTTCCCATCCAAGATATCATCCAAAGCCATCAATCCATCAGCCAAATCCTGAACAATTGAAAGCTTCTTCATCAAAATTTTCTCTCTCAATTTCCTCAACTTAATTTCCTCTTCTCCACAACCATCCCCTCTCAAAACATTGATCTCAATACTCGATTTCAAACACGCTTCATCCTCAACAATAATCCTCAAATCCCTAGTTTTCAACGCAATGCTTCCAAAATAACCAATAAATTCAGCATAAGCACTTATTTTCGTGAAAATTTTAGAACGTTTTGGATCGATTAAACCGGTTTTGGATAACCAAACGAATTGTTCGATAAAAAAGTAAAATCCTTCACCACCGTAAGCGATAAAGGAGAAGATTAAATCGCGTGTGGAATCAACGCGCGTGTTACGTAGCGCGTTGAGGTCTTGAACGAATTTGCCGAGACGGAAAGCTTTTCGGCTAACGCCGACGCTAGATTCGAAGCTTTTGAGGCGGTGAGTGAGGTTCGGATCCGAAGCTGAGAGGTTAGAGGCGAGGATTAGTTTTGCGGTGTAACGGGAGATTTTGAGGAGTTTGTCAACGCCGTCGCGTTTGGCGAGATAGGTTTCGACGTGGGTTAAGAAATCTCGTTCTTTTGGTTTTGGGGTTGTGGCGAGATTGGTTGGTGGTGGTGGGTTCGGTGGTGGAGGTGCATGTTGTGAAGCCATTGATGTTTCGAAAATGGAGGAATGAAGAAGGATTGTCTTATGCTTAGTAGAAAAACGTGACAAAACATGAAGAAAAAAACATGTTAATACTATTGTTTAATTTTTTTTTATCATTTAATATTTTCTTTAAATATTTTTATATATGTTACGTCGTCTTAACTAGCATATAATTCATTTGGTAAAAAAAATTGTAGTCCTGAGAGATTGAGATTCGAATCCAAAATTCACCACTTACTAATTTTAATAAATAAATTTTTAGGCGTTAAGCGATTTGATAAAAACAAATATTGTGCTATGCCAATAAATGAATTTGTTCAAGCAAAGTACTTGTATGAGATTGTAAGATACCTCTTAAACCTTTATAAGAGGTCTTGATTAGAATGCAGCTATAAAAAAGTAGTAGTGTTAAATCGTTTCAGAAAGAATTTTATTATTTATTGCGGGTTGAAAAATTAATTTTTTGAGTTCTGCGTAGAGAATGCTTGATTCACAAAAAAAAAAATGAAATTTTTCGGAATGGACTTGTAATGTTATAAATCTTGTTTGTTGGGAAGAGGCTGCTGCACTTGAAACCTGAAATGTTTAATGATTATGCATGTAAAACTCAAAGCGTATGGGGTTGCCACACTAACCTTTAGGTTCGATTCGCCCCCACCAATAACTATAATTGGATGCGATAAGGAATGACTGGCGAATCCCCTTCAGGATACTATGAGTTCCTTGACGTGTATTGCACAACCACACCAAGCGTATCTCCTAACAGTATTTTACAGATTTATGGTTCCAGCAATTCACTCATGCATTAGAGAATTGATGGATGATTTAGAGTAAGAGAATGATGAAGAATTATGTTGTTAGTGCAACAAAATTCTGTCCAAAATTGTGTGTCAAATTAATGCCCAAATGCCAAGTATTTATAGTGCATTATATGACCCTTCACATGAGAGAAAGCACCCCTTTGACTTGAATCAATGTTATGGTTCATTAAACACCATTTTGCCAAAGGTTATGATCATTCATACTTGAACCAATGCTATGGTTCATTAAGCACCATTTTGTCAAAGGTTATGATCATTCACACTTGAACCAATGCTAAGGTTCATTAAGCACCCCTTTGCCAAAGGTTCTAATGTATATGAAAGCTTCTCATGAAGATTTACAACTCTTGATCTAAAGTGATTACATTATTTTGGAAATTACCAACAATCCCCCACCATTTTCAAAATACTAAATCTCATAAATCCGGAAATTCCATGCCTTCAAATAATGGTATCTCACGATTTGAACCATTACTTAGTAAGTTAAGTTTTCGCTCATTCCCAAATAGTATGGTAGGCAAGCTTTGAACCAACTATTCATTAGAACAAGTGTGCATAACTTACACATAGAATCTCGGTATCATTGATAAAGAGACTTGTAAAATGACACATTAAGAAGGCCTTGTGTCATATATCCCTTTTCATGAGAATTTAAGAGTCAAGCCCTTGAACTCCGTGAAGCGGCCAAACTTCATTCTCACACAGGTAGACTATATCGGGAATGCCCCATAAGTATGCATTCCAGCAAATATATGTTATATGTCCATTAAGAGGAAAACCTCATCCTACCTTTTTTCTTCTTATGGTCCAAGTACTTTTACCTTTGGGATGTATCTATTGTCAAGTACTACAATTACTCTAATAGTGTACTTTCACCATTGAACCCAAGACTTGATGCTACTCAAGTGTGGGTTGAGTTTCCACTATTGGTAATCAATTAGATATGGGCTTGAGTCCCATCCCCAATGATGTCTTCAACACCATATCCTTTGTCAGACCTTTCGTCAAAGGATCTGCAAGATTCTTCTCTGTTCTTACGAACATGATGGAAATTACTCCATTAGAAATCAAGTCTCTTACATAGCTATGTCTTAAACCAATATGCCTTGACTTCCCATTATAAACTTGGCTATAAGCTTTTGATAGTGTGGATTGACTATCACAATGTATGGATACTGGCGCCATTGGCTTTTGCCAAACTGGTATGTCATACGGTAAATTTCTTAGCCATTCTGCCTCTTTACTCCCTGCAGCCAATGCAATAAATTCTGCAGCCATGGTGGAGTCGGCAATGCATGTTTGTTTCTTTGAACCCCAAGAAACTGCACCTCCACCAAGGTTGAAGATCCATCCACTTGTGGAAGCATGATCTTCAACATATGTTACCCAACTAGCATCTGTGTATCCTTCTAAAACAGAAGGCTCTCCACTATATGTTAAACAATAATTCATTTTTCCCTTTAAGTATTTTAATACTCTTTTCACAGCGTGCCAGTGTTCTTTACTTGGATTGCTAGTATACCGACTTAACCTTCCAACAGCATATGCTATGTCAGGTCTAGTACAAGTCATAGCATACATCAAGCATCCGATTACTTTAGAATATTCAAGTTGTGCCACCGGACAACCTTTGTTTGGTTGCAAACTGACAGTTTGGTCAAATGGGGTAGATATCGGTTTACAATCTAAATGATTGAATTTCTGAAGCACCTTTTCTATGTAATGAGATTGGGATAAACCAATATGGTTACCATCTCTTATGATTTTAATTCCTAAAATCACATCAGCTTCTCCTAAATCTTTCATATCAAAATTTCTGGATAAGAAAGCTTTAGTTTCTTCTACCTCATTTATACTTGTACCAAAGATCAACATGTCATCTACATATAAGCAAATCATGACCCCTTTTCCATTTTGGAATTTACTGTAAATACACTTGTCAGATTCATTTATGATGTATCCGTTGGCTAACACAACTTGGTCAAACTTTTGGTGCCATTGTTTGGGTGCTTGTTTCAACCCATATAAAGACTTAGTTAATTTACACACTTTATCTTCTTGACCTTTGATCACAAACCCTTCCGGTTGTTTCATATATACCTCTTCATCCAACTCTCCATTTAGGAAAGCAGTTTTAACATCCATTTGATGGATTACAAACTTATGGATGGATGCCAGTGCAATTAGCATTCTGATTGATGTTATTCTTGCAACAGGTGCATATGTATCAAAATAATCAATGCCTTCTTTTTGTGTAAACCCTTTAGCAACTAGTCTAGCCTTGAATTTATCAATGGTACCATCCACTTTCATTTTCCTTTTAAAGATCCATTTACAACCTATCGTTTTGGATCCGGGTGGGAGATCTACCACTTTCCAAGTTTTATTACCCATAATTGTATCCATTTCTTCTTGAATAGCTTCTTTCCAAAAGGCTGAATCTTGAGATTTTATAGCCTCTTCATATGTTACCGGATCATTCTCAAGGTTAAAGCAAATTGGTCCATAACTATTTATGGATTTACCTGTTCCTTCTACAAGAAACATGAAGAAATCAGATCCAAAATCTTTCTCTTTCCGGATCCTTTTACTTCTTCTAAGTTCTGAACCATCCAATGTATCTACATTAGATTCATTGTTTTCTAAATTTTGTACATTAGAATGAATAATATCCTTGGGATAAGAAATTGAGTTAAATCTATCTTCTTGAAAAATTGCATCTCTTGACTCAATTACTGTATTAACAGAATATGAGTCATTCGATTCAATAGTCAAGAATCTGTATGCTTTGCTATTTTCTGCATAGCCTAAAAATACACATTCAATTCCTCTTTCACCCAATTTCTTTCTTTTTGGTTCAGGCACTTTCACAATTGCTCTACAACCCCAAACTTTTAAATAATTAAGAGTCGACTTCCTTTGTTTCCAAAGTTCATATGGGGTTATTTTGTTCCTTTTGTTTGGAACCCTATTGAGTATGTAACATGCTGTTAGCATTGCTTCACCCCAATATCCTTTAGATAATCCAGAATATGACAACATGGCATTAACCATTTCTACCAAAGTCCTATTCTTCCTTTCCGCTATTCCATTTTGTTGTGGGGTGTATGGTGCAGTTACTTGATGCACAATACCAGTGGATTCAAAATAACTCGGATGATAGAACTCTCCTCCCCTATCACTTCTAAAGCATTTAATGAAAGTTTCATGCTGAAGTTCTACTTGTGCTTTAAATATTTTGAATTTATCTAAGACTTCATCTTTTGAATGCATTAAATAAACATAACAAAATCGAGTGCAATCATCAATGAAAGTAACAAAATACTTTTTACCACCAATGGTGGGCCAACCATGTAAATCACATACATCTGAATGAATTAAATCTAGCACCCTAGAACTTCTTTTAACACTTTTAAAAGGTTGTCTTGTAATTTTAGTCAACATGCAAGTAGTACATGAATCAAAGTTTTTATCAAAATTAGGAATTAGATTTGATTTCATCATATCCTCCAATTTTCTAAAATTAACATGTCCTAATCGCATATGCCATAAATCACAAGACTCAACAATATAAGCAGAAATCATATTATTATTATTATTATTATTAATATTTGCAACATTACATTTGAACATATTCTCACACAAGTATCTCTTTCCTACAAACACACCCCCCTTTGAGAGGATAAATTTATCTCCCTCAAATACAGATTTGAACCCATTCTTATTAAGTAATGGTACAGAAATCAAGTTCTTCCTAACTTCAGGAACATAAAACACATCTTTAAAAGTAAGTGTTTTTCCAGAAGTGAATTCAATCTCTATGGTCCCTTTTCCTTGGACTTGCACAGTTGAAGCATTTCCCATGTACAAAACACTCCCATCTTCATTGATGGTCTTGAACATTTTCTTGTTTTTGCACACATGGCGAGTAGCACCAGAGTCTATCCACCAAGAATCAACATCTTCAATCATGTTGATTTCAGAAATGACCGCAACAAAATCATCATTTGTTGCCCTTGAATTCTTTTCTTTGTTCTTCTTTTTAAAGAACCTGCACTCATTCTTGAAGTGTCCTTCTTTCCCACAAAAGTAACATTCACCTTTCCTTTTCTTTTTGTTGTTATTATCATTATGGTTTTGATGAGACTTATCATTTTCATGATTTCTCTTTTTGGAAGATTTGCTTGAATTTCCTTCTTCCATAACATGAACCTTCTCTTGAGTAACATGATTCTTAATACCTTCTTGTTTTCGGTATTCTTCTTCTAAACGAAGGTGATTGCCAAGTTGCTCAAGAGAAATGTCTTCCTTCTTATGCTTCATGGTTCGTTTGAAATCTTTCCATGAAGGAGGAAGTTTGTCAATTATGGATGATACAATAATTGTTTCATCCATATTCATGTTATGTTGTTTGTAGTTGTTAAGAATACGTTCAATCTCATATAATTGTTCCATAACAGACTTATTATCTACCATTTTGTAATTATTAAAATGAGAGACAAGGAATTTCTTACTTGTTGCGTCTTCACGCATGTATCTGGTTTCCAATTTGTCCCACAAGTCTTTTGCAGAAGGGCTGCTCTGGTAGATATCGAATAGAGAGTCAGACATACCATTCAGGATATGTCCCAAGCAGATGTAATCATCGTTGTCCCATTTATGTCTGTCTCTTGTCTCAGCAACGGTTTCATCATCCTTTTCTTCAGGCCGTGCCATGTTCAGAACGTATGCCACTTTCAATGTTGTAAGAAGAAACTTCATCTTCTTCTGCCAGCGGATGAAATTTCCCCCATCAAACTTTTCCAACTTAACAAAGTCAGAAGTCATTTCTTTCAATGAAGCAGCCATAGAAATCGAACCTAAAGATTGTTATAAATCTTGTTTGTTGGGAAGAGGCTGCTGCACTTGAAACCTGAAATGTTTAATGATTATGCATGTAAAACTCAAAGCGTATGGGGTTGCCACACTAACCTTTAGGTTCGATTCGCCCCCACCAATAACTATAATTGGATGCAATAAGGAATGACCGGCGAATCCCCTTCGGGATACTATGAGTTCCTTGACGAGTATTGCACAACCACACCAAGCGTATCTCCTAACAGTATTTTACAGATTTATGGTTCCAGCAATTCACTCATGCATTAGAGAATTGATGGATGATTTAGAGTAAGAGAATGATGAAGAATTATGTTGTTAGTGCAACAAAATTTTGTCCAAAATTGTGTGTCAAATTAATGCCCAAATGCCAAGTATTTATAGTGCATTATATGACCCTTCACATGAGAGAAAGCACCCCTTTGACTTGAATCAATGTTATGGTTCATTAAGCACCATTTTGCCAAAGGTTATGATCATTCATACTTGAACCAATGCTATGGTTCATTAAGCACCATTTTGCCAAAGGTTATGATCATTCACACTTGAACCAATGCTAAGGTTCATTAAGCACCCCTTTGCCAAAGGTTCTAATGTATATGAAAGCTTCTCATGAAGATTTACAACTCTTGATCTAAAGTGATTACATTATTTTGGAAATCACCAACATGTAATACCCCGCATATAAAAATTCAGTATCAGTTATTCTATCCTTGGAAATTTTAAGAGAAGGACAAAATGGTAATAGTGCATAGGACTTTACAAGACCAAATTATATTATTTCAATGGACTATGGAAAATGAAATTTGCCGCTTAAAACTTTTACGGCATTTTATCGTATATATTAGTTGAGGAAGAGTGTAGAAAAGGGCATTGGTCATTTAGGATACAAGATATTTTCTTTCCATTTCTCTCACGTTAGCAAACTACTCCCTCCTTTCTCTCTTTTACTCTCACGACACCTTCTTTTTTTCTTCCCATATCATCACTTCCTCACTCAAACCAAAATCCAATCTTCACAATAATCAGACGAGTCCGATATCCCCGTCAGTTGGGTTCCCGCCAGTTGGAAATATATATATATACCGGTTAGCAGAGGAATAAATTTCGGGGTTACTCCACCTGGATTTATTCGTAAAATCAACTCAGATAATATTGTTTGTTCAACGCTAACATTTCTAACATAATATGACAGACATTATGAATATAATTATGAGTATGATTTCAACATTAGTATCAGAGCTGAATCAGTATTTCAGATAGCGATCCTAGATATTCTCCGATCGCTCAGTTATGCATGACAAAACTGTATAAACCCAAAATGGGTTGAGTTTAGAGACAGATGGCAATCCTAGGTTCTCTGAGATTGCCTGCGCCTAGGATAGGTGGAACTCACTGAGACATCCCGTCTCACCCCAATCCCTTTTATTTTATTTCAGATCAGCAGGTTGTACGTGGCAAGGAGACAATGCAGGAGGCTGAATGATATACTCTCACATGCTCATGTCGTACTAGTTCAGATTATTTATTACGGTTCCAGACATGTATTCAGATAGCAAATGTACGATCTTGCAGTGATGTATATATTTATTCAGTTGAAAAACTTTTATTATTGTAATTATAATGTATCCAGTACTAAATTTAACGCACATTCTAAATATTCTAGATAAGTTTAGTATGGGCGTTACAGGACTCAAGGCCCAACTCGTCAAGGTCTTGTGACTCGTTTCTAATCGCATATAGCATAAACTGGGTCTGCTAGGCATATGACCCCTAGGATTCTGTAACACTTTTGGAGCTTCAATGCCTTCAAACGATTATATGGCTAGACCATTGAAGAGCGTCGTCTCTAATTGTCTCTCTTTAATCCTCAACCGCTCCTCTAAAATGTATATATACCTCTTTCCTACAACAACATAAGATACACATACTTTTTAAATTTTAACATTTCAAACTTGATCTCTAATTAACTTGAACGTTTGAATGCTTAAAAGTGTCATTCATCATTCAATATTAATGAAACACGCTAAGTCATCTCAAGCTTATTTGTCTATGTAGATAAAGAACTTACCACAAAAATTCTTTAAAAGTTAAAACTACAACCTCCGATCACTATATTATAGACCACATGCATAATTTATTCAATAAATCTAAAATGTAAATTTTTGTTTATAATAGTGATCGGAGGTGTGTGTCATAATACTTAATAGAATTCTTTTTGTAGAGAGGAAAACTAAACAAACCCTTATGTTCATGTAGTCCATCACAACAAATTAGATGAATCTTATCCCGATGCCTCGTGATGCTATATTCTTTTTGCTACTCACAAAGAAAGAGTGAATAGGCAAAAAAAAAACTTGAAATTGTAACTTTTGTCAAAAAAACCCCCTGATTTTTGCAAAACTTCAAAAAAACCCCTGAAATTGTTAAACGTTAGTCAATTACCCTCCTCTGTCTGTTTTGGTTGTTACATTCTGTGACGTGGCAGCTAATTGTGCACGTGGCACCTCCACGTGGACTGAAAGTTATGTCACGTCATAGGGGGGTAATTGACTCTTTTTCTAAAAAAAATTGTTGCTTTTTTTGTTTGTTTAAAATCTATGTGATTATAAAAATAGGCAAATACCCCCCTCAACTTTAATACTTATGTGCAAATACCCCCTCAACTTTAATACTTATGTGCAAATACCCCCTCAAATTTAACACTTACGTGCAAATACCCCCTTTAAATTTTAAAAGTATTTGCAAATTGAATTAAATATTATGTTCAAAGATTACTTCAAATGTTTAAAGACTAGTTTTAACAAAGATTTGTCACAAAACAATTAGTACATCCATAGACTCACCAAGGCAAATGCATGCTTTAAGATTCAAAAATCACTTGTTACTGAATTTGAATTCAACTCTTCATACGAGCCGTTGAATGGTTATTTGAAAAGAAAGAAATCAACTTTATCTCCTTCCATATATAGTCCGTTGAAAATTGGTTATGATAGTTTACACATTCACCACTGATAATTGAAAGTCAAGCTCCAAGCATTTTCTTTAGTTGATTAAATAAGATAAAGACTACTCACATCAAATTAAGTTAAAAACATTCTACATTGTATGCCAACTATTTAAATGAAAAAAAGAGAGGGAGTGCAACGCATCCACGCAGTTAGGACATTGATCATTGATGGTTGTTTGACCAAGATAAGAAAAATGCTTTTTTTTTTTATTTTTTTTTTTGAAGGAAGAAAAATGCTTATTTTAATTTTATAATTCTAAATACTGAGTTTGAATCTAGACCATTTGTTCTTAATCGAACAACTTATGATGTTTCGACTGTGATTATATAGCGAATTCTTTACCGCATAGGAGCCGGATCAGCAAAACACCCTTTCAAATGCATGTGTCCTGAAAAACCAATAAGTTGTTTCAAACAAACATTTTAGAAGAATCACAAAAAGAAGCAAACGACAAACTGATCCCCCACTCAATCATGAATTGTCTCATTTCCAGAATTAAAAAAACAAAAAACAAATAAATAAATCATCCATGCATACACACAAAAAATATACCCAAAACAAGTTGGACAAACAACAAAAACCAGCAAACAATCTTGTCTCATTCTCACATAACACAAATGATGCAAAAGTTCACAATGCAGCCTAAATCTTTCCTTTCCCAGTTCCAAGAGTGAGTTCCAAATCATCCAATCCCTCATCATGAATTTTTTCATCAACCCAAGGCTTTACTTGCACCCCAAGCATTTTTGAACTTGTCATCTCACTGATTGAGTTATCAGCCACAGCATTGAAAGATGAAGAGGTTGGCACTGCAAATGGAGATTGTGCAAAAGGATGGAACTTGATTGGAGTATGAAGGCTTGGGTTCGTTGGGCTAGCAGGGGTAGAAGATGCAGCAAAAGGGTAATTGGAAAATGCCATAGATTCATTGGAAATGGAGTCCCATGCTGGAATTGGTGTAAGGCTTATTGATGTTGGTGAGTAGAGAGGAGGTGTAACAGGAGCACTGTTTGATATCCACAAAGGAGGAAAAGGCTGAGGAGTGAATTGGTATGAAGGAATTGAAGTTGGAAAAGATGGACAAATGGGACATGGATTTTGGGAATAAGAGAAAGAGGTGCCTGCATCATTGTTTAGTGGAGGATTGTAACCCTATTCACAAAAAACAACAATCACAGTCAAATTTACATTGCATAATGTTACACTAATCTTACTCAAATAATGTACACTAATGTTGCAAATAAGGTAGGAAAATCTAAACACAGCATGTTTGATGTAATAGTGTGCATTTGAAATGTGGAGCGTGTCAACATTACTTTTAATTTATATCAGCAACATAGTTGTTTTGAACTAAAGGTTAAAGAAGTTGAAGTGGTCAAAAAGACTATGATTCGAACAATGACAAATAAGAAAAAACTAACATACCAATTGATTTTCTTCATGGAAGTTAATTACACAAGCATGCATCAAGGTCAATTTTATGATGCTAAAATCATAGTGTCAGATTTTCATTTTTCATAATCTGATGACTAAGATCTTTTGGTTACACATGATTTTCATTTTTCTTCGCTAGATCTAATTACATATGAAAAGTATCGGTTTCACATAATTAAAGTGCAACCAAAAGATCAGATAATTATGTTAGAAGAACAATAATGTAGTATAAATGGATAGTTATAGGCATATTGAGCAAGTAACAAAGAAACAAAGAGGAGCAAAACAAAAATTCTAAGTTACCTTGCGATAGGTGGTTCCGTCTTCTTCGACCGACCAACCAGCTTCTGCACAAAGAGCTTTGAGGACCTCGTTGTTGTCACAATGCTTCGATAAATTGTAGCTCCTTTGAGCTCGAAGTCCATCGAATATCTTTGATGTTATGGCTCTCCTTCTTCTTTCTCTCATCATATTTTTCTCTTTCTCCTTCCACGATGGCTTCCTCCGAATTCTTTTTGTTGAAGTTTCTGTGTCGGAAGCCATTGTGTAAGAGTGAGAATGAGAACACGCGAGTTGTATGTATCACGTCATTTAAACTATAAAGGCTAGAGTGACAAGTTCACTAGTTACGAGGAATGCACTTTTTCCACGCGCTCCTTCCATTTCAACTTCAAGGTTGGGAATGGTAATAGGGAGCAGTTAGGCTAATGATTACGAGACTGATGTTCACGTTTATTATCATGCACAAAATAGGTAAAATGAGAGTTGGTAAAATTTGGACGGTTGTGATTGATCAGTGATGAAGTGGACCCGACTAGAGTGAGGGATATGATGCATTGAGGCCTTGTATGTCACGTGAACTACTTATTGGATAACCTAATCATGAGAACTAGTTTTACCATTTTAGATGGAAAAAATTCATTTTTTTCTCGCATTTGGATGAGTAAATTCAGACAAAACATTGTTTTCTTCCATTTAGATATATAAATTAAGGAAAATGCTACTTCTCAAGAAAAATAGCTTCAAGAATTTTTCAAGACACAGTTGGCAAATTTTAATTGGATGATTTATTTGTCCACTTCCTATTTTTCAGCCACACCTCCTTGAATTGTGGCAAATAGTGCATTGTGATTGGCTACTCTTTATTCTTGAAGAATTCTTGATGTTATTTTTCTAGAGATATAGCATTGCTCATAAATTAAATGGGAGTGCTCTTTAAGATTCGTGTGTGTGTGTGGGGGGGGGGGGGGGGGGTGGGGGTTAATTATCTACTGAAAATTTCCTTAAAAAAAAAAAATTATCTACTGAAAATTGGCCCAAAACTAAATATTGATAATCGTTCAAATAAAAAAGAGAATGGTGACCTAGCATTTCATTTTTTTTTTTTTGTTCCTAATGCAATCAGATCTCTTTTGTTCCAGTGACCTAGCATTTCTATTGTGATATAATGGTATATGATAAACGAAAGTATGGTTATTGTATTTATTTTTTCCTTTCTAATTTGACGCTCATTACAAATGGTTTTCATTTTATTTTACTTTTTGCGACAAAATAATATAAATTGTGAGTAAATATATATAGGAATAAGTGTAGAGTAAGCATTTACCTAATTCATGGACGTGAGTAAATTCATATTTTAGCTGTTCATAAAATATTAGTTAAATTTATAAAAAAAAATTAGTTAAATAAATTATTTTAATTAATAAATGTATTAATTTAAATGAATTTTTTTTAATAATTAAATTAATTATTGCTTCTCGTACAAAAAAAAAACTAAATCACTGTTTTCATTTAAATGGAAAATATCTCAAGACTGAAGTTTTTTTTCTTCTTGTAATCTATATTTAGATATACTATAAATATAAAAGAAATACATGGTTTTTGGTTGCTTTTTTCACTTCTAATTATATCTCTAAACAAATTTGATTATAAGAATACTATTTTATTAGGGTCATTCAACAAGATTTTTTTTGACAAAAGGTCATTCAACAAGATAAGAATTTATCATATATTCGTTATATTGTTAGTATCAATGTAAAGATAAATATAATTTGTTACAATATGAAATACAAAATATCTTATTATCTATACGTATAATTTTAATCAAAATTTCATAAAAAGTATTATTCGTAATTTATACGTATTAGCGCAATAAAATGAGCAATCAGGCGGAACGGGATGTCTGTATAAAAGAAGCAAAAAAAATCCAAAGCCCTTTTTTATGAGATAATTTATTTTGCTTTCCTATCTTTTTGGCAGTGTTTTAAAAATTGAAGCCTTTTTTTCTGTGCACAAACGTTTTGTTTTACCATATTAGACATTGAAACAATGCATAAAATATGCAAGGTCTGGGGTTCGAACCTCGGTCACCACCAAAAAAATAAGACATAGAAACAAAATCATACCAACGCAGTTTTCCAGGATGCCCTAATTGAAAATTGAAAATTGAAAATAAGTACAACATATATCAGAACTTAAAACTAAACTCTCCCAGTAGAAGCAGGGCATCACTTGCTATATCTTTGTTTCTTCACTTACCCACAGAAAGAAATAAAAAAAAAATTGTGAAAACACACTCTCTACTCTCTGAAGTCAATGATCTCGACGTTGATTGAGAGTCTGACTTCCTAATTTGTCAAACTAGCAATTTGGGTCTTCCAATCTCTACCTAAAGATTCAGATGGACCGACTGCACTAACCATTCAAAATTCCAACTATAGTTAATCCGGGAAGGAAAATTCCAACTGCACTAACCATTCAAAATTCCAACTATAGTTAATCCGGGAAGGAAAAAAAAGTTAAAAGACAATTTAAAATAGACTGAAAATTCAGAGATGACCATAAGGCATAAACTATCATCAGGCAGTGATCTCCTTTTTAAAGAATTAGCTAGCCATCTTTTTGACAAAATATCTAGAATCTTGAAAGTGGAGTGGTTCATTCCCCCAAGCAACACATCCAGCCATAATTTCTCTAGCAAATAGCTCAACACATCGGGGAGGCTTGACCCCAGGAATATACTCCTGTAATAAATCTGACCACACCAGTACGAAGAAACTTCAGCGTTAAATTGTGTGCCGACTACTTCATTATAACTAGTGTTTTGTTTAAGAGAAAAGACAACATATTAATCCAGACAACAATACCTGCAATTGGAGGTTTTCTTGAGTAATCCCCAGGAATGCTCATAATCACATGATCATCCTTCAAAGGCTTAAATTTTGATTGGTTATCAGAATTTTTTACCTAGAAAATACCATACACCACAAGTGAGAGATATAAGAAAAGAAGTGAGAGAAAAACCGATAGTTGGAACTTAGAAGGCCGATTAGTAAAACATTACAAGGCCTAACCTTCCCAGGACTGTATCCCAAAATTAGGCTTTCATATGGCCTATGATGGAAGAGATCTAAATCACCAATCAAGGACCCATTTGCTTTCACCTGCAATAGACAACAAGTACAAGAGATTGGAATTTGAAATGACATCAAACACTTGTATGGAAAGCAAATGGGAGTTACAACAAGCCACCTTCAACCAATGAAAACTTGCAGCATAGCTGACCCCCCACGCTGCAAAAAGCTCTTTCTCGACAAAACTACGTAGCTTCTCTCTATTGGTTACCCATAATGCTACAAGGGCACCTTCGGTGTGAGTAAGTTGCTTAATAGGAAGGGATAAAAAGTACCTATTGGGCAAGGTTGAATACCTACATAGATGACACACCAATACACCATATCTTAGATTTATTTCAAATAAGCCCCATTTCCCAACCAGTTTAAACTGAGTAACAGCTATAAAGTTCATCAGTGAGTTGCACAGCTATTTCCATTTACAGTATCATTGAATACTGAAATATGTCTTCAAAACTAATTAAATAACATTCCGTTCATTTTCATGCTATGAGCTTCCCCTCCACCCCCCAAAAAAGAGTGAAAATACAAATTAAAGAAAAAGCTTCAACCTCTCAATAAGTTTGCGAGAGAAAGGTATATCTGAACAATAAAGATATAAGAGATGCAGGTCTATAAAGTCAATACAAGTAAAAATTATGTCACATGAAAGTCTCTTTAATCAGACAATATATGGTATGCCAAATTGTTTTATACTACATCAGGAAGCCATAGTACAAATCTTATTCGTCACCTTGATTTCTGATGAGCACTAGCATTTTCCCAAGGCGGATCCACCATTATAAGGTTGAAACCACAATCAGTGTGAGCTGCATAAATTCATTAAAAATCTCAATAAAATATGAAATAAAATAGCCCCATACTTGACCAGCTAAACACAAACAAGTTCTTTATATTTTAAGAAATGCCACATATCAACATTATTTGATTTAGCCAACATTCAAGACAACCCCAATTCACATGTCATGCAACTTTTAAGGAGAATTATTCGGTGATAAGAAATGAACATAATTAGAAATATTATTAATAAGTAAAAAGGATGCCAATTCTTTTATGAAGGTGATTGTTGCATAAAAACAAACACTTAAATTTTTATATTAATGACAACCACAGATATGATGAAGAACCACGGCATATAACAAGAAATAAAATTTGAGTTATGTATGAACCATTACCGGGAATGAGATTGCGAATCTGTCCCAGATCTGACTTCCATAAATGAAAATAAAATATGTTAAGATACACTCCATGATAGCTTAATAAACAACAGAAACAGTCTAATGTAAAGTAAACACATCCCAGAATTTATCATGGTTGTTTTAACATACCATGTAAAAGCAGCTCTCTCGAGGCATTATATAATGATTGTTCAAAATCTCAGCCACCGCGTCATCTTCAGTGTCATTAACAACAAAATTATTGAATACTGGTAGTATCGACCTTTGCTCACAGTATTGCACATTTGGGGAATCTGAAAAGTCAAAGACTTACATTAGCACAGTAAGATTTCCTACACCAGCAACTACACACAATCTAAGTAATGACTAGTCCAGCAATGTATTAACAATTTAGAAACTAAATCTATTTGGTAGCAACACAGACAAATATCTAAACGGAAATACTAAAAACCCTTGATTGCAAGTCTTAGCCTGCGTTCATATAGATGATAAAGTACAGAACAGAGAACATATATGAATAGTGACATTCTTTGTCATTGTTTTGATTGTTAAAACATGATAAAATGGTAAGAACCCCACTAAAATATATTCCATCAAATAGCATCCAATGCATGATCAATTACTCATTCTTCTTCCAATTTGAAAATAATCTCAAGAGCTCAATAATTTTACACTGATAATGATAAAACTAAAATATTCCTCCAATTCTTTATCATGATATTACTGCTTAAAAAGGTGAAACACGATTGAGACTTACTGTGTAAGTATATATTACTAAATTCTAATTCTAATCTTAATATAATTTCATACACTTCAGAAATTATTAACTGCAAATATTCTTTAAGAATTGTGTTCTATTCGGTTCTATTCCATTCACCTATGATTAAATATCCAATCAAATCCTAAAAAACAATATACTAAATTAAATGAACATCAATAATAAGATCATTCTGGGAGAATGAAAAAATCACACCTTCCAAGTCCTTATCAGTGTCACGGATACGTAAATTTAGCGTAACAACAAGATCGGGCACTTGCTGTCCCAGTTCAACAAAACATTGTTCACCACCCTCACACTTCTCTTTCAAGCAACAAGAATCACTTTCACTTCTCAAATCTTTCAGAGCACCCAAAAGTTCATTCGATTTCAACAAACACTCATGTGCTTTCATCAACAAAGGCCTCAATTCCTACACTAAACACAATAATAGTTAACTCAAAATCTCTGAAGCACAACACGTCTAATCGAATACAGTCTCTTGCATGTGTCAGTGCTCGACACCTACAAGACACTTACACATGTGATTACATTCAATTAATTCATTTTTTCAACTAACATAAGTGTCCACGTGTCAGCATTGGTAATGGTATTGTGTCTGTGTCGGTGCATCATTGTTCAAAATACAACAGAGTAAAATGTTAGGTTACAATTTAGTTGAAAATTATCAAAATAAAATAAAAAAAAAAAAAAAAAAAAAAACCTGATGGCGTTGAAGTGCAATTTGTTCTCTATCATTCAACGGTCGAGATTCTTCCGAACTCCGCTTTCGTTTTTTCCGTTTGCGTTTAGTGGGAGAAGAAGGAACCGTGGTTTTGGGGGTTAGGGATTTGAAGAAACGAGGATAGTAGGTGGATGGAGAAACAGTGAAGCGGTTGTAGGAACGATTTAGAATGCGTACTGGATCGATGAAAACTGTGTTTGAATTGGAGAATTGGTATATACCTGATTTGTGGAATAACGATAGCTTCTGTGAGTCTTCCATTTGTTAGTTGTTGTTACCTCCACTGCTCACAACTCTGCTGGTGCTGGTGCAAATGAGTTTATGTTGGATAAGTTATTTTACGTTTGGATGAGTAAATTGAATTGAAATTGCGTTTCCTAAATCGACTTATAATTTAGGATAGAGAGACTATAATGTTTTCATCCAAACAATATTACAGTTATTTTTTTTTTTTATTAAATTACAATTACTTATTCTAGGCTTCGCTAAGACGAAAATAAATCAATCCAAACTGACCCTAATTCATAGAAAAAAATTAAGTGAATATTGAATAGATAATTTAGCTCCTCAGATTATTTATGACTTTAGTTTCTTCTCTCAATTAATAAGGGATTTGTAACAATTATAGATTCAAATTTGGTTATGATGTGTGGAGAAACTTGGGTTGGGAGGCAAAAACTCATCTTATAAGTATCACTAGTATAAGTTATTCGACGAAGACTAATCACCGGTATACGGTGGCAAAAACTTTATATATGATAACAAAAAATAAGTATAGAATATGACATCTCATCTTAACTAACGACGTGATAGTTTGAGTGGACTCCACATCACTCTCGTCTCCAACATAACAATTTTCACTAGAGTTTGTTGGATAAAATGCTAGGAATACAACAACAACAACAACAACAACAACAACAACAACAACCAAGTCTTATCCCACTAAGTGGGGTCGGCTACATGAATCAAATGACGCCATAATGTTCTATCAAAGACCATATTTAGATCCAACTCATTGACCTCTAAATCTTTTCTAATGGTTTCTCTAATGGTTTTCTTAGGTCTTCCTCTACCTCTTTTAACCTGACTCTCCTCCATTTGATCTACTCTTCTTACCACGGCGTCTACGGGTCTTCTCTCTACATGTCCAAACCATCTAAGCCTATTTTCTACCACTTTTCTACTATAGGTGCTACCCCCACTCTCTCTCTAATGATGTCATTCCTAATCCTATCATGTCTAGTCTTACCACTCATCCAACGCAACATCCTCATCTCCGCTACGCTTACTTTACTCTCGTGTTGGCTCTTAACCGCCCAACACTCTGTACCATACAACATTGCCGGTCTGACTGCTGTCCGATAGAATTTTCATTTCAGCTTAAGTGGTACTTTCTTATCGCATAAAACACCTGAGGCTCTTCTCCACTTCACCCACCCAGCTTGAATACGATGATGTACATCAGCTTCTATTTCTCCGTCATTTTGTACTATGGACCCAAGATATCTAAACCGTGTAACTTGGGGTATGATATGATCTCCAACTTTCACCTCTAAGGTAGACCCATTTCTCCTTTTACTGAAGTTACATTCCATGTACTCCGTCTTGCTTCTACTCAGGCGGAAACCATACGCTTCTAAGGCTTGCCTCCAAGTCTCTAGCCTCTCGTTTAACTCCTCCCTCGACTCACCAAGCAAGACTACATCATCTGCAAAAAGCATACATCTGGGTGCTAACTCTTGGATGTGTTTCGTCAGTACATCCAAAACTAAAGTAAAAAGATAAGGACTTAGGGTCGACCCTTGGTGCAGTCCTATTATTATGGGAAAATCTCCAGTATCCCCATCCTGTGTCCTCACACTAGTCGAAGCCCCCTCATACATATCCTGGATAGCTCTAATATAGGCAATCCTCACCTCTTTCTTCTCCAGGGCTTTCCACAAAATCTCTCTAGGTACTCTATCATACATCTTCTCCAAATCAATGAAAACTAAGTGCAAGTCTTTTTTATCCGTCCGGTATCGCTCCATCATGCGTCGAAGTAGATCGCTTCCATAGTCGACCTCCCAGGCATAAAACCAAATTGGTTATCCGTAATGTGAGTCTCTTTTCTTAGTCTTCGCTCAATTACCCTTTCCCATAACTTCATGGTATGACTCATTAGCTTAATTCCCCTATAATTCGCGCAATCTTGTATATCCCCCTTGTTCTTATAGATTGGAATTAAGGTGCTTCTTCTCCACTCGTCTGACATTTTCTTCGTCCTCATAATCTCGTTGAAAAGTTTTGTGAGCCACCCAATTCCTCTATCGCCAAGACTTTTCCACACTTCGATAGGTTGTCCGACCCAACTGCCTTGCCATTACTCATCCTTTTCAACGCTTCTTTCACCTCGTGCTCCTGAATCCGACGATAATAGTTATAGTTCCGGTCTTCCTCTCTGATGTCTAACCTGTTAGAGTCTGGTAAGATCTCATATCCTTCATTAAATAAGTTGTGGAAATACTTCTTCCATCTATCCGTGATAAAGTTGTGGATAAAATGCTAGGAATAACTTTCCAATATTTTTTTTCACCTTAACCAAATTTCAGTAGTGATGTCTATAAGATCTAAGTCAACTGTTATAATACTGAAATTTTTAGGCTTGACATTTTCTATAGTTACCCATATTCGAACTAAATTCTATGTGTATAAGTTTTCAGGTGTTGTTTGTCACTCTGTCTGTAGACAAAAAAAACTTAGCAATATGTAGATGTGATCTATTTGTTCCTACTCAATTGGCAATGAGAGTTAAAGGGTTGTGATATTTATCTCGTTAAATAATGGGTTCAAATGAGGCGTCCATGAATAGTAGCACCTATTGTTTGATGGGATTGGGTTTTACAATGTGGCATGACATTTTCGTTCCTAAAGACGTGATTGTAATATGGGGTGACGTTTAGTATGGGAAAGGACTCTTTTTTCACATGATGGGAAAGTGTCCTTTATAGCCATAGATTTAATTGTATTTTAATTGGATGGCTGAGATGGAAGAAGTGGTAATTGTTGCAACTTGTTGTTGGTCATTGTGTAAGAAAAATTCCGGCCCCACCAATTAATTAATAATAATATAGCATTTGTTTTGTTTTTTGTTTGTATGAATTAATGGGCCTTATTGTTTTTCTTTTGTTTTTTCTTCACGTGACTTTGTATCTCCCAGAACAACATTCAAGCTTCTTCATTCTTCCTTTCAGAAAAAAAAAACTTCTTTTTTTTGAAATATAAAAAAAAAAAACTTCTTCATTCTCAAATAATTATTCGATTCCTTCTTTCATAATTTCATCAGAATCCCTTCTGCACATTGTAATCCATAATAAATCAACATATGGCTTTGTTCCTGATTTTTGCACAAATAATTAACATAATATTCCTGGAAATTGTACTACTACATCTCACAAATTAAACTTTATCTATCAACTGCACCAACAACTTGAGCTTTAATGGAGATAGATGTATCTCAGCTTATACCCAAAACAACCCAGTTGATGTTAAACAAATATGTAAAACACTAAGACTGATTCAACAATTCAAGCTAAATTATTTCAGTCTCTGATTAACAATTTTCTAACTAGAGCAAACATAACACAAAAAAATGGTGAAAAATTATTTCTTTATAATTTCAAGCGATTTTTTTTATTTTTAAAATGGTTAAAAATTATTTCTCTGATAAACAACTATTTCAATCGAAAAAATGCTGAAAAACTCCTTTGCTTGAAATTGCTTCACTTCACTGTACGTAGAATGAATGGATCTTTCAACCTTCAAGATTTTTTTAAAAGTGGATGGATCTTTCTTTATAAACTAATCCCAATTGAAAATAAAACCCAATTCATATGCAAAAGAGGTGACAGATCCGTGTATAAATTATCCCCAATTTTTTTGAAATTTCAATCAGAATCGACATATATTCTGTTTTAAATGCTAAATCGTTTAAGATTAGGAGTGATTGAGGAAAGGTTTTTGATGAAAAGTGTCTCAGCAATGAAGAAAAAGAGAAGATAGATTAACTGTGAAGAAGAAGCATCGTATTTTGAGAAGCATAGTATTTGAGAACCATCGTAATTTTGGATGTAGAAGAATAAAATGATGTTAAAAAAACAATATGATTTTCTGGTTGACAATAGTAATTGAGGGGAGTGGTGGAGAAAGAAGAAACAATATTAAAAAATTGATTTTACATTTTTTGTTTTTTTTTTAAGTGCAGGTAACCAACCTACAGGTGGCAGGGAAAAGGACACTTTCCCATGGTGGGAAAAAAGAGTCCATTCCCAGGTTAAACGTCACCGTAATATGGAGCATAGATCAAATGTCATATCATCATTTAACTAACACATCATGCTCTCTATAACAATTGAATTTAACGAATATATCATTTTAATAGACGCGTAACAATTCTAGTGACGAAATTATCTGTTTACTCTAAAAAATCACAAACTATACTTGCACTTTTTATAAAATGGGACATGCACACTAGTTTACGTTAATTTTACATTAACTCTAATGAAAAATCAATTTTTTTGTCCAAAAAGGTTAAAATCCCTTCCTGGTCAATTATTCTCAATCTCAATTATATAAAAATCATGATCATTGCATACATACATATAAAAAAATAAAGCATAATCATTGCACATGCTTTGTCTTTGTTGGTGTTCAGATACCCATTTTATTGCAAAAATATTTGATGGCTGCGCCTAAATAATCTAATCTAACGGTGACAATAGCTGTTAAGAATCGACGGCTAATGTTGTTCCTCTGTCGCGGGAAAACCATGTGAAGGTATAGTAAATTTGGCGGGAATCGTAGAGAGTCTGTTTTTGTGGGGTTAGGATATTCTTCTTTTTCATGGGTGGGGTTAGGATAATTAAATTAGATTAGATAATAAAATAAATAGATGAATTTGATTTTATGTTTTGTTTTTTCTCCAACTGCAAGAGATGGAAATTTCCAGTGTTGACTGTTGTATAGAACAAAGACAACAACAAGGTACATCTTTCTGTACCCATGGGACCCTTTTCCATGAATTTCGGTTGTCACTTTGTGTTTGTATTTTTTAACATATATATCTGCAAAATTAAAAAATTATGTTGGAAAGATGCAAAATTAATATTTCTAATGGAATAAAATTAAAATGGATATGTTTCCGTGACCGCGAGTTTAATTCAATTAGTAAGAGACATTGGGTGTGTTTGGTAAAAATAAGTTATAAGTTAACCGATAGCTGATAAGATAGTTGATAGCTGAAAAGCTAACTTATAGCTGATGGTTGATAGCTGGTAGCTTATAGCTGAAAAGTTAACTTATTAAAATTAAAAGGTTGATAGCTGGTAGCTTATAGCTGAAAAGTTAACTTATTAAAATTAAAAGTGTTTGGTAAAATTAGCTGCTGAAGTGGCTGATAAATATAAAATGACATAAAAGGACATGTTTGTTTAATTTTTTTTATAACTCATATAATTTTTATTACTTAATGTTTTTCTTTTTAAATATTTAAATTTATTTCAAATTATTTTAATCTCTAAAATGATAAATATATTTCTGAATTTAATTGACACTTTTTATTTAACAAAACTTTTTTATAAATTTTATTTAACTAAACTTGCTTCATTATTTATGGTAAATTTTATATATAATTATTTATTGTATGAATTAAGAGTAAGGTAAAAAAAAATTGAACAAGAAAAATTAAAAAGCCATGCTGAATGCTAAAACGTGAGCAGTTTTTTTTGTTTTGTTTTTTTAAGAGGAACGTGAGCGGTTATATTAGAAAGTGGTTAGTTTTTTTAATTAAAAACAACAAAATAAAATAAATAAAAGGTTAAAATTGGAAGAAAATATAAAAAGTTAAAAGTTAAAAGCTCAAAAGCTACTTGAAATAGCTTTTCAAAAAACGCTATAAGCTAATGAAAAAAGCTTTTTACCAAACACATCTTATTTTATCAAAACAAGCTTATAAGCTTGTCCAACAAGCTATAAGCTAGCTTTTTTGTGTTACCAAACACATCCATTATATAATTTATATCAGGGTCGGGGTTCTAATCTCAGAGATCTAATTTCTTCACATTTAAATGTGTGCTCCAACCAATAGCCTACTAGACAAAAAAATTAAAATGAATATTAAAACTCTCTTTTAGCAAGAGAATTAACACTGCTAAATTTTTAAAGTTTGATTCGAATTCAAATTTTTTGATTAAATTGAAAGAGACAACTTATCATCGTATTCTAATACTTATGGGTCTGCGTTTGTTTATTAGTTCATGTTTATAAGAGAGTTTTGATTTTGTCAACAGAGAAAAGAAGATAGTTTGGATTTAATTTTAAGATAAAAATAGATGAGTGTTAATATTTATTTTAAATGATTTATTTATCTGTATTTTAAATGAATTTGATGGATATTTGATCAGCATCCATGAATACTCTTTAACACATTTCAACGGACATCCACTTAATTATATATTTTTCGGTGCAACAACAGCTGAAAATATAATAGCGTGTGCGCACCCAAAGTTAAATAACAATAACGTGTGATACATATTTTATTCATCTGTCTCTAGGTGTACAGTATAAATTAGTTGGATTAACAAACAATTTGGCAGTACTTATTTAGTATTAGAAAGTTGACATTATGTCCTGCAGAATGTAAATACAACTCAAGTAATAGCGTAAATACAATAATATGCATAAAGCTAGAGTTGAAACATCAGATTAGTAGATTATTTGACCAAGTTAATGGACCTTTATTTATATCAATGTGTCTTTGCATTGCATGTTTTGAGTACTAACATTAGGCTTAGGTGATCTTAGTTAAAATGTTTGCGTATTGAGCTTAGGTGATCTTAATTAATGAGTAAATTTGAATAAGAATAATTTTTTTACTGTACTTCAATAAACTTTCTGTCACTGTTTTATCGTCCTTAGTCCCAAGTCTGAATATTTTCACACTAATTCAATAACTTTCCCACTTAAAGTTTAGCATGTGATTTATACTTTTTTTAGTTTTCTAAATTTACATTTTAAGCAATAGTTTACGTTTTTCTTTGGATGGACTTTGGATATACTCATATTTCCCATATATAATGCAAGTGGTAATTATCGTTTAACATGATAACGAGCAAAATACTTTCAAAATAAAAATGACAACGAGCAAAATTAATATTGCAATATTACAGATGCCGAATTGGGTGAGAAAATGGTATACTTAGTACATCAAATATTTTTAAAATTATGAAACACACGAGAAATACTATCAACACTCTCTTAAACATTTACTCTCTAATCGGATGAAATTAATGTTTGTTCCTTGGTTTAATATGAGTTCCATTTCTAAAACATAGGACTCACATTGATTTAACCTAATTAGAGAATGAGTGTTAGATAGGGTGTTCAAAAGAGGGTGTTGCCAGCACTACTCAAAACAAATTGTTCTAAAATCAAATTCTTAAAGAAAAAGCAACCACGATTAATTCAATTTGTTAGAAGTTTATCCATACTTCGTAAATTTGTGAGTTCAACATTTACTATTGATTTGATAAAAAAAACTTTGTTGCTATATGATGATCTCTTTGATAAGTATGTTTCCGTAAACACTTTAAAATCTTAAGACTTGCCTTGACAACAATGAATCGCCGCAACTCAACTCATCTCAACATTGTATTATAAAGATTGACCAACTGTTTTTTCTTTCAGCTTTTTTTTAAATAAAGCCTGTGGAAAATCATGGGCTAATGGACCAGTTCATAAGTCCGATCCATTTTGATAGCTCTAACGAATATAAAAAGATGATCTTAATTTAATAGTTGTAATGGTACGAGCCTCAAGGGCTCGATCCAATTAGCGCTCCAACAATGAAACCCACTAAGAAAATACTGATCAAACCCAATAAAGAGTACAAAAAACATGTCAGTTTGAGTTGCCCACCTCGCCTCAAAGTGTGGTGCAACACATGATTGTACCTCCTGCACCATCTCAAGAAACATCACGCCTCATATTGACATGCAATCCATGATTACATCTCTTGCACTGTCTTTAAGAACCACTGCGTTTCACGTCAGGAAAGCACTGGGTACCAACATGCTCCATTGCCTTAGGCGCCAAACGAACCATCAAATAAGAGCCCCTATCTATATCAAATTACGTTACTCTGAACAAAGTCGATTATATTCATAACAAACCAAACAATATTTGAGAATCAAAGATAGACACAATAAGAAGCGCATTATCAGAATACATCATTATGAACAAGGGTCTTACATCTAAGCATAATCACCTCATTTACACAATATTCACTCGTTGTCCGTTGGCACCACCACCTTACTTTAACATCAAAGTGTCTTTTGTAAAACACATCATATATTTGAAGAAAAAAATGTACGACCAGTCAACCATAGATTATATCATCGACATAAAAATTACACCTCATACTCATTAAATACTTTTTGTTTGTTCATGGAGAAACAATAGTATAATTTCATTAAGAAATAAATAAATTACTAATAATTGAAGAAAAAAAATATATTAGAAAAGTGAAGGGGAATATTGGCATATAGGTATTAGGAGGCAAAGAACAAACAAACAAAGAAACATAGGAAAGTCAATAGGTCAACTTAAGTAATTGAGTAACTCCTCCAAACCAAAAACCTGCTTAGTGGGGCCATTACATCATGTATTCTCTCTCACTCTACTCAACTCTACGTACATGATTGAAGATATCAACCTCTCCTTCATACGTGTCACTCCCCCATTCGTTCTTTCTCTCTCGTCGGATTCATACCAACACTCTCTCTCCTCTGCACTGTCTCTCACTAACCCATTTTTCTTCTCTCTCTCCTCTATCCACCCACCACTCCTCTTCATTCTCTTTCTCTCTCGCTTCATATTTTTCTCTCTCCCTCAATGCATGATCATCACTACCATGATCACAGTTTCGATCTATAACTAGTTATTTTTTCCTTCAAAGTTTTGATTTTTTTTTTGTTTTCATTGATTGAAAATGTTGGAAGCAATGGAAAGTTCAGTGAATGGTGGATTTTCACAACATTTTCAAAGCTTTGTTGGAGATAGTAGTGAAGAAGAACTTTCTGTGCTTCCTCGTCATACCAAAGTTGTTGTTACTGGAAATAACCGTACTAAATCGGTTCTTGTTGGTCTTCGTGGTGTTGTTAAGAAAGCTGTTGGTCTTGGTGGTTGGCATTGGCTGGTAATTTTCTCAATCAATTTCATTTTTTTTATCATCAAAATTGGTTTTTTCTTTTTATAATTTTGTTTTGATAATGTGTTTTTTTTTTTGTATTAATGTTTGAAATGTTTATGATAAATTACTCAAAGCAATGTGTGATTTTTAATTTTTTACACTTTGAAGATATTTTTTTTTATCACTTCAATTGCTCAATTCATTTGGGACACTACTAAATTATACATTTTTAAGTATTGGGTTATTGTTGTGGAAAAAAAATTGGATTTTTGGTTTTTGTAATTTGAATGGAGCTTAATTTATTTATGGATCTGGTGTTTTGAATTTCATTTTTAATGATTTGTTGTGTATTTTGCTTGATTTTGAATTTTGATGGTCAATGGAAATTTGTATATGATCTTTGCAACTCACTTTTTGGTTTTGGTAATATATTTTTTTTTTGTTAAATGAGATATTTATTATGAACTTGAATTTTGCCAATTTTATTCAAATTTTCCTATTTTAAAGAGTAAAAATCTTCACTTGATGATTTTTTTTCAACTTATGTTGATGTTTAATCTCAGATTGTTTGTTTTAGCTACATGCATGCTTTGATTATAACTCTTTTTTTCAGTCACAAGTTTTTTTCATATTTTATTTGGAACTGAATCAATTTTATTTTTTTAGATACAATAAATTTTTTATGTGATGTCTAAGAGTTTCATACAATTGTTGCATGTATGGTTATTTTAACTTTGTTTCATGAAAAATGTGCAGGTTCTTACCAATGGTATTGAAGTGAAGCTGCAGAGGAATGCTCTTAGTGTGATTGAACCACCAACCGGTCTCGAGGAAGACGATGACCTTGAATTTGAAAATACCATCTGGCATGGATCAGATATGGGTGAGTTTCAATTTGGGATGTTGCTGTGTAAGTGTTTCTCTTCCTTTTGATTTTCCCGATTGCTGATTTTGTTTGTGCTTTGTTTGATTTCTCAGCATCAGATGACACACAAAAGTCCTACAGATCAAGGCCAAGAATGCTTAGATCATTAGGATCATCTCACAGGAGCATGAGCAGATCCTTCTCTGTTGATTCACAGTCCAAGGGGTCAATTTCTATGCCTCAGGGGTGGACGGTATATATACTTGACTATTTTTTCTCTTCTCTAATGAATTTTCTTTTACTCTTTTATATATTAGAAAATTAATTTGTTGATGATTCAACTATTGAAAATATCGTGTAGAAGGTTGACTTGAGCAAATTGGAAATGTCTGCATTGTGGAGATATTGGCGACACTTCAATCTGGTAAGCAAGTTATTTGACGTATCTTTTTTGGTTGCTGTTGCGTGGAAAGTAAGCTTAAACATCAAAATTGGGTATGCAGGTGGATGCTGTTCCAAACCCATCGAAAGAGCAGCTCGTAGATGTTGTTCAGAGGCATTTCATGTCGCAGGTACATTATTGTTTGCATTAGGATCTTTGTTTATGTTTTGTTAGTAATTGATCAGTTCCTGTAACAATGTTATTTGGTTGAACACTGTATGTGGTTCCAATCAGATTTGGATTCCTCGTGGTCACAAATTACACACATTCACAAAGTCGACACATTGGTGAACCTTTGGTTTGCTCGCATTTTGCTACGTCTAATATTTGATCCAGCAATCACTGATGTGCTGATTAGACTGCATGAGATTGTGTCTGCAGGCAATCCAAATCCATTCCAATCTCCCCCCTAGTAAAAGAATTTACTGAATTCCTCAAAATTAAATATTTTCAAATGGTTTCTTGCAAAAGTTGCAATATGTCTATGTTAGAAACATGACTCTACAAACTGTCTTGAATTATGAATCAGAGCTTCAAGTTTGATGTAAGACAAGTATTTTGTTAATATGATTGTCTGAAATTATGTTATGTTTTGTTTTGTTTTGTTTATGAAGCAAATGGATGAGTTGCAAGTTATTAGAGGATTTGTCAAAGCTGCAAAGAGGCTTAGGAGGACTATGTGCAAATGATCAAGCAGAGCTTTGCGAGATGCAGATATTTTCTAATGCTAACAAAGATAATGATGTCTAATATGAATATCCACTTCCCTTGGTACCATGTAATATATTTAGCATTACTAAGTAGTATCTTTCGGATCTCAATTAGTAGTAGGTTGATTAAGAGGTTATATATAGAATGACTCTTTTGTAGCATCACCTAGTTTTTATGTAGATAGGCTACCTTGTGACTTGAATCTTCAGGGATGTTTTAAGGATTCCTTTAGCTTTTGATTATAATGTACTTGCTGCTCACATGGGAAGTGGGTTTCCTCAGACTTGTGAATGTGTATATCTCTTTCTTCTAACCTTGTTTATTCTCATGAATGAATTGTGTAGTGTGGAATTGGTTTGTGCATCGACGCATGGACACACTTTGCTGTCAACACCGGTTAGCATTTGAAAAACATAAATAAATTGAATGAAATTACGTGTGTTGTGTTGTGTCGGTGTCTGACACGCGTGGTTCATAGGGATAAACCGTTTTATTATAGTCATATCTGGATAAACTAGTTTTAAGAAACAAATTTGCCAGTAAATCAACAGGGAATTGGCTTAAATATTTGTTTATCTATTAGTCATAGAATGTGTTTGGTGGGGGCAGCTGCGACCGTGAATTAAGAATTCTTCCACCGTGAATTTTAAAAGCTTCTAGTTCACTGATTTTTCAACGCTATTTTGGTATTTTTACAATACACAGTTTGTGTTTGATTGTGCGATGGGAGAATTACTTTTGATATAATTGATTCTACAGAATTGATTTTGGTTATATTCTTGGATGTGAATTTTAAATATAAATTTGTGTGAAAACACCTTCAAATCAATTCTATAGCTCCAGGATCAATCAATTCTGATCCTCTGGAAGGGGAACCAAATATACATGCGAAGTTGGAGCGGACACACATAGTATATACTATATAGTTGGAGTGGACATTGGCATTAAAAACGATAAATTATAAGTAGTGGGTGTATTTTCAATTCAATTAAATACTTTTTAGTCTATAGCAACGGTGGAAAATAAGTAAAGTAAAAGCATGTCATATCAAAGTCCTATAATTTTAAAGTACAAGATTTTTTCAAAGTAGCAATTATTGTTTTTTATCCAGAAACCGGATTACCAGCTGTTGCCAGCTGCATAAACCTCTTTTCAAGCAAGTTCTAATTCAAACGTTCAAATTATTGATGGCAATTGTCTTTGAAACTTGCATTCAATTTATATATCCATATATGGAGAGGAGGGGTTGCAATGAGGGAGTATATGCTCGTTTAATAAAAGTAGTAATAAGTAGTTTCCTTTTACTTGTTGGGTTTGTCTAACATGTGCAATATTGCACATGTTAAGGAAACTAAAAGTACCAACCTTTAATTGAAAAACAACAATTATTTATTGAAAAGTTACACATTTAATATAAAATGCACAAGTTACAATACAAATTTACTATTTTAAACTTCTTAACATGTGCAAATTTGCACATGATAGAAAACCCTTAATTGTTTACTTTTATAAATAAGGGTCCTGTTAACCGGTGTCCCGTAGCACTGGTTATGGAATCCAAAAAAGAAAAATTTGAATTAAAAGTAACACTTTTTGACTTTTAAGAAATTGATTACACAATTTCCAATACAAAAACTATTACATTTGCTTCCTTAACCAGTACCCGGGGGCACTGGTTAACATTTTCCTATAAATAATGGTATACTCCCTCCGTTTCAAAATATAAGCAAAATTCACTTTTTAGGTTCATTCATTTAATGATGTATGTGGTTCATAATATGGACCACATACATCATTAAATGAATGAACCTAAAAAATGAATTTTGCTTATATTTTGAAACGGAGGGAGTAGTAGTTTTGAATTATTGTCCTAACCTATGGCAAAAAAGAACGGTAGCCACGTCCAAATTTAAGAAGCGAAAGCTTAAAATTTGGAGACATAACAAGAGGCACGTGCAGAAAAAATAAATATGAAAATGGAAAGCTATGGTCTATGGATATGGGTTTTATAATGCGGTAATGATGTCAATTAATCTTTGTGGAAGAGATTAGCGTTAATGGTACGAATGAATGCGATATAATTACACTGGACACTGAAACAAAAATATGCAACAAAGTCTCTATAAAAAAACAAAGAAAATATCCAACACAGTGGGCCAAGCTCGTGATGTTCATGTGAGTCAAAATCCGGTGGATATTAAGATCAAAACGGGTCCCATTAGACAATACATTTGCTTAGCTCTTCCTTTGTTTGAACTTTGAATAAAATAAAATAAAAACTAGTGAATAAAATTTGCAGAAAATAGCCCTGATCGCTAACAAGTGTCCTAAGGATATTGTTTAAGAAACACATAAAAGGAAATTATGTCTTGAAAATATAAGTTGAACATTTGTCAAAGTCATAACCGTATAATTTTCAATGCAAAAATTGTTATTTTTAGATGCTTAAACAATGCCCTTAGGACACTTGTTAGCATTTTCCATTTTTTAAACGTCACTTTAATCCATCCGTTAGTTTTCACCGTTTGAGATTATGACGTGACGTGACGTGACTGTTAATTATCCGCATGATACTGCCACATGTTTCAAAGATTATGCCATGTTATAGAGGGCATTTGCATGTTTTTTTTGAAAAAAAATAACATTTTTGCTCGATTTTACTTACCTCACCCACCTTGAAGTATACAAAAAAAAAAAAAAAAACTCCTTTAAATTTAACACGTATGTGCAAATTGCACCTAAAATTGATGATTAAAAGAGAAATTGGTCCCTAAATTATACTCCATGCAAGTTTAGTAATTGGGATTTGATAATGATAGTGTAAAAATGACTTTCATAAAATTGACAGCTTAATTAAGATCAAAATAAGAGAGACAAAGTATAATCCCTACATAAAAACAAAAGGGAGAATTTTTTTCATCACACCTTGCATGCTAGTAAGCTAAAGTAACGTGAAAGAGAATCCAAGAATGTGTAACATATTTTTAAAACTGCACGCACACTCATGCAAAAGATCTCCAGATATACTTAGTTTTTTATAGCATTTTTATCAGGGGTGCTATCAACATTGAGCAGCCTATCAACCATATCATTCTGAGTGTGGCTTAAGATCTCCAGATATAAGATGTCCCCTCAATTCACTTTTTTTTTCCTCACCTGTTCAATCCACAACTTGATAAAAGTCTGTACAGAATTGTTCCAATCTAAATATTCTGAATCTTCTTCCATTATCTTATGATACATTTAGTAAACCAGAAGAAGGACCAAAGCTAGTCAAAACAATACCATCTTGCACTTGTGTGCAATTTGAAGTCTCTTCTAAAGATTTTGCAGAATATAGATAGGTCACTCAAATATTTGCCGGCACGAGACACAGGCATATATAAAATGATTCAACAGCACAACAAGAAATATCATTAGCAATGTTAGTTGACTCAACTCAACATTAGTCATGTCCATATATATCCTCATGTTGCTCTCTTTTGGCTTTTGAGTTCCATTCAAGGAAGCTACTAGCATTTTATAGAATGTAGACAAGACAGAATATGCATCCCAATGTTTGAGGCAAACAATTAATTTTTGAAAAGAAATTATATGGTCCTGCTAAATATTCCTAAATAATGGCATGTGAGGGATTTTAGGAACGTGTATATAAATATTTGATAACTCTTTGAATTAGTCTTCTATATATGTTTAGTGTGGATCGTGGAATGATATTTCCCAGTTAACAATCAAGGCCTATTTCCACTCTTTGAAGTCTTGTTTTATAAAAGCAAGAGTTGATTTTTAACTCAGTGTGAATATATAAATAGAGGAAGAGCAGCTCGTGGCATTATGTGATATAAAACTACACATAAAAACACAACACTCTCCTCAAAGATGGTGTAGCTTATGTCCTCACTACCTCAAAGCCACCTTCTTTATCAACACCGAAACAAGTCTGAGACATGACTCATGCAAATTAAGGTATGCCGTCGCACTATTTTGGGTACCTTATCTAATGAGTTGTTCCATGTGTACTACTCGTACAAGGAAGCGAAAGGAATGTGGGATTCAATGGTTTTGAAATAAACTACTGAATATGCCGGAAAGCTGTACATTGTGGAATGAAGTAGAGGCAATTGGTCTACTTCTAATCATTGAAGGAATTTGTAATTTTCGGCTAAACTTATTGAATTTCACTCTTTATTCTAAGAGTGGTCGATAGTTTCAAAACCCTCACCATGCATGATCTCTCTAACTTAGGAGCAATATATATATATACAATATTGTACAAACAATTATTTACACTTCCATAAAAACACAATCCAGGTTGAGTTTACCAGGAGGAAAACCAATGGACCGTCCAACCTTGTAATATGCATTGATTGATACTGTTGTTTTTGGATTTCCAAATATTTGAATTTCCAAATTCAATTATCTACCGAAGTTGTTACTAGGTTGAGTCACGACCAGGTCGCTCTCTTTAAGACGTTTCGTGGCACTACCCAAAATTGTGCAAGGTAGACTATCAACCACGCCGCCTACAGGATAAAACAAGTCCAGCTACAACTGTGCGGTTAACTACTGCACTGTAGAAAACCGTTCGAGAATTACACCTTCAAATATGGTACTAAGACCACTCTTTAATACTGAAACCACTTTAATATGCTATTATTACCATTCTATTATGGTGCTAAGACCACTCAAATATGGTGTTTCCACCATTCTAACCCTTAAGTTCTCCAAACTATCAATATGGTACTATGACCACTCAAATATGGTGTTACCACCATTTCTCCTCAAATAGAAAAATATTGTTATAATATTTATATACTGTTAAGATCATTCTTGATTCCGACGGGACATTGTTTATTCCAAATAGGGACTATGATCTTAAAAGTACTCTTTATTCCGAAGGGACATATATTATCGAAGGGACTATGAGCTTAAGACCACTCTTAATTCCGAAGGGACAATAAACCGAAAAGGGACTATGGTCTTAAGAACACTCTTAATTTCGAAGGGACAGAAAGGAGTAGAAAAAGGAGAAAGACTTGTTAAACAAGTCGAAGGAGGGAGAAGAGATGAAAGACTCGTCAACACAAGTCAAAAAGGGAGAAGAGAGAAAGAGTTCCCGACAACTCAATGAAACTCTTTGGTGTGTGGAATGCACTGTGTGAGCTCTCTATTTATAGAGAAAATTCACAACTAATAAGTGAGAAACTTTGGGAACAAGTAATATATTACTTTGCGATTAAGTAATTCACATATTAGATCTAGTACAAAAATATCTTAATTGAGTACTAAAATATATTAAATTTAGTACAAGAATATATTATATTATGTACCAAAATATTTTAGCAAAACTTGGGGACTAAGAAAACACTTTCTAATAATGATTAAATTAACTATTTAATTTATCATTTCCAAATAATAAAATATATATCAATATATATTTTTCTCTAGTGCTTATGTACCCCCATTAATTAGAGGTACACCCCCACTATATAAACACTACTAATGTGTGTGTTCCATCCGATGTGGGACTTCCACTTTTTTCAATTCACACAACACTAGTTCTACCCAACATGGGAATTTGTGTTTAGTCTTTTTACTCAATTTCCACACATGTTCCAACAATCCCCCCCTTGAATTTAAAAAATGGTTTCATAAATAACGTCAAAAACGTCTCCATAAGATTTGCTAGTAAACAAAGGTGTCGCTTACAACTTGAACCTTTGCATAGCGAGTAAAATTCTGATTAACAAGAGTTGCTTACAGCATTGAACTCTATCTCAGACATAGAACCCACACACAAACCTTTTCATAAGGTGTATTCTAAAAGCCCGTGCGTTTATGGCCTTGCACGTGTATCCCGGTTTTAACGAACGCTCTAGGTATTCTGCCCCGAATCCCATAGGAACTGGTCCTTAGTTCCACATTCGTATAGGTGAGTCTATCAAGAGTACTCCTGTAGCTATGTACTCCACTCCAAATAGAGTATAGATCTCATTAAGAGTTTCTATTATCTCATCCTTCTGTCACTACAGGAATCATGCTTTCTTACTTTTAACATAGCATGTTCTATCACTTGTGACTTGTTATTACCCATTGAACCTATTTCTTGGGATCTCCAGTCATGTAGGTCGGGTTACCATCACTTATGACCTTTAGGCATTAGTCCCATCCTATTGGATGTGTTTACGACTTTCTTTCTAGTAATTCCTTTCGTCAAAGGATTAACTAATTCTTTATCAGTACGTACATGATCTACTTTAACTGTTCCTTTTGAGAGTAGCTAGCTCTCTAATACTTTATGTGTTCGTGACTTAATAATCGTCTCTTACCATTGTGGTAACGATTCTCAATTTTGTAATAGCCGCAGACTATCACAATGAATTAACACTTCTGGAAACAGTTTTTGAAGGTGAGAAAAACACAAGAAGGGGGGTTGAATTGTGTTTTAGAAAAATTCTTCGTTTCTCCTAAAAACTGAACACACTGATCAGAAGCTAAGCGAGACAGCTTCTGAAGTGATAATCAGAATCTAAATGCAGCGGAATAAAACAGAGAGAGAGAAGAAGAACGACACAAAGCAATTATACTGGTTCCTTCCACAATCCGGAAGTAGTCCAGTCCCCCTTGCACTTCCAAGGAGATTTCACTAAGAGTAATATCTGATTACAATTGCTCAAGCACACAAGCAAGAGACTTCCTTTGCTCAAGCACACAAGCTAGAGACTTCCTTTGCTCAAGAACACAATCAAGAGACTTCCTGCTCAAGCACAACTGCAAGAGACTTCCTAACTAAACAAAATTACACAGAAAATTGTTTAAGGTTGAACACTTGATATACAATCAGAGGTGCTCACAATACAAATCAGATACAGACTCAATGGACTTAAGAATTTCTAAGATATGACTTTGAGACACAGAAATTCTAAGTGAATGCAGAACAATTTCAGCAGAGGTTTGGTACTTGTGAAAATCTTGCGAGTCTTTCGTTCAGCGTTCTTGCATTACCAAAACTCTAGGTCTTCACTCCTTTATATAGAGGTGTGAAAGAGACGTTGTGAAATTGCCAGCACACCAAAGAGTCGTTATTGAAGCTTGATCTTTCACCAATGATCTTTTGCCTGATTTGGTTGTTGTCCTATGAAGAACCAATTTGAAATCCATTCCTTATCCAAAGGAACATATATGCAGGCGAGACCGTATTCTGGAGCTGTTTTCTTGTCTTGAAGCGTGGACACAAAACAGAGTAGTGGAGAACGTGGTTGTACAATTCGTACAAAGTACAATGTCAACGCTTTCGTCCAAATTGCAAGCACAAGCCTTCAAACACCTTTGAAATGACCGTTGCAAAATTCCACTAATCCTTTGTTTGTGTTTTCGAATCCAATGGACAGCTTTTGCATTGATAATTCTTCAATTCTTGAATCTTTTGCAAATCCAGTTGAGATTCAGCTTCTGGTGAAATAGCTTCTGATGAGGCAGCTTCTGATGATGCAGCTTCTGATGATATGACTTCTGGACTTCTTGTCTTCAGGAGCACTATTCTTACTTCAGAAGTGTCTTAACTTCAGGAGCACTATCCTTACTTCAGAAGCGACTTTTAACTTCAGGAGCGCTTTTTCTCTTCAGTAACAAGTTGCCTTCAGGAGCGTCCAAGCTTCAAATTTTTGTTGTTTCCTTTGCTCTTTAATTGCTCATTCAGAACCAATGATGATGTAACTTTATAATTATGGTCCTGTACACTTGAACAAATATTAGCTAGTCCAATTTACAATTTTTAATACCTTGTTATCATCAAAACTCTTTAAGGTTCATTGTTAAACATATTTTGTTCCAACAATCTCCCCCTTTTTGATGATGACAAACAAAAGTATTTAAAATTGATCAATTGTTGTTAATCTAATTAACAAGTTGACTTTGGGGTTCTGAGGTTTGTAAGCTCAGAGTCTGAGGTTTGTAAGCTCAAACTCCCCCTGAGTCTGATAGTCTTTAAGGTGAGGTTTGTAAGCTCCCCCTAAGTTCTATCCAGGTTAATTAAATTCATTTTTCGCATAATAAAAAATATCAGAGCTTTTAAAAAAATTGAATCAATGAAAGAATTAACTTATAGAAAAGAAGAATGGTTCAATTAATTTTACTTGAATTTTGATACTTCTTAGTTCGTTCATAGCTTATACCAATAAGGTCACAATGATAGAAGTTTTTCAAAAATTTCAAATGCCATTAATGGGGCTCAGAGCCTTTAAATACTTGTCACATATACTCCCCCTTTTGTCATTAGCAAAAAGACATAAACAAAAAGAAGAGATGAGAAAAACATAAGATTAAAGGTTCAGAGCATAATTCAAATCATTTTAAAGCACATTGACCATCTTCAAAGATTAAATAAACAGACATAGCAAATAATAACATACAAGGTATAAACAGTTAAAGATTTTCAGAAGCAGGAAAAATTCAGAAGCATCTAATATCAGAAGCGAAAGAAATCAGAAGCAGAAATGAACATAGAGTATCAAAAGCCTAAAAAGACAGAAAAATAAGCTAAAAGTGTGCAACTATGGGTTTGGCTTATTCCTCTAAAATCTTCTTCAGAAGCTCTTGAACATCAGCATACTTCTTGTCCATATCTTTTCTGTAGTTGTCTTCTCTAATCTTGGCTTCTTGCATGTCAGCTTCCAACTTTGATATCTTCAGCTTCTGCTCTATTAGCTCTGTTTCCAACCTCTCATTTTCTTCTTTGAGCACCTTGTTCTCCTGAGCTAGAGCCAGGTTAGGTGCATCAAACTTTTCTAGGATCTCAGAAGGAATACTCAGATGCAGCTCCTTAGGCAGGAATTCATCAGGTGCTCTGCCTCTGATACTGAGTGGATTCTTCACCCAAGTACCAAGAATTTCAACATCTCCAGTATTCTCTTCTATGCCATTCAACCAATCTTCCAGCTTCTGCTTGGCTTGCTCTTGAGCCTCAATACAGGAATCATGCAGCGCTGAAATTAGGTTGACGACCCTTTCCTTGATCCTTCTCCATTGCTTCTGATAGCTTATTGTATGACCCAGGTCATTTCTACTTGCTATCAGTCTGAGAACCTCAGAAGCAATATCTTCCCACACATCCTTTAGAACTTGAGAATCCAGGTATATGGTGGGAGGTGAAGGTTGTTTAGAGGGTTTTGGAGGGGCTAAGGGAATAATTGGTAGGTTTGGTGATGATTGGTCATTTGTAGTTACGGATTGGCTGGTTGATGGTTGGTCAGGAGTGGGGTCAACTACCATATCAGAGGCATGATCATTTTGATCATCCTCAGAGGTTAGCTCAGGAACAATGTGTTCAGGAGCGGCAGTTTCAGGTTCAGGTTCAGTAATGGGTTTAGTAACTGGTTGTTCAGGAACAGAATGTTCAGGAACGGTCTTTTGAGGAGTTGGTTGTTCAGGAACAGATAGTTCAGGAACAATTGGGGGTGATGAAGTTGTAGGGGGTGAAGTTTGAGGGTTAAGGCGAAAGATAGTCTCAATGACTTTTTCTCTCTGCACAGCCATTTCAGCCAACTTCTCATTAATTATGTGACCAACTGGCTCATAAGTAGTTGACTGAGAGGGCTTTTTGTTGGTTTTGGTTGATGTTGACTTGCTTTTTACTGGTTTTTGAAAGAGTTGGGCTAAGGGTATATCATCATCAGAATCATCAGAATCTGATAATGGTGTGGATGCGGAATCTGATGATATATTAATTACCTTCTCTGGTTCAGGAACAGAATCCTCTTTAACAGACTCACTGGTCATCAGCAACAGTTGCTTGGCTTCTGAAACTACAGACTCTTGTAGCTCAGCAGCAATCTCCATAGCTTTTCCAATAGCTTCTGACACAATAGTAGCAGCTTCAGTCTTCTTAGAAACATGAGGGAAGTTCTTGGTCCTCCTTACTGCTTGCTTCCTTTTCTTCTTTGGTATTGCAGGTTGATCAAGAGTAATGCCAACATCCATGATCATCCTGGAATCCATGTCTTCAATGGCTTCTTCAATAGAAGGTACTGATGAACTACCAATTTTGAGCTTGTCAGTAGCAACTTTTGCCTTTTTAGCAGATTGTTCAACCTCTAGATATTGCTCTGCAGTCATCTTCCTTTTTGACTTTCTGCCTCTGGCTCGTGGCAGAGCACCACCATACATTTCCTCTGGAATATCTTCCAATCTGATTCTCTCATTGGTTGCCTCAAAATGTTCCTTGATATAGTACATCTGCACTTCAATGGGATCCTTCTTGCAGATGGGTGGAAAGTCCTTCATAAGATCAGACTTAACAAGTGATTCACTCAAATCTGTATGAAGCTTGGTGACAGCAGGGATCAACTTCATATTCTTGAGGGTTTGTGCATTAATGAACTTTCCAGTTTTAGTATCAAGCAGCTCATCTGTGAAGGCTTCAGCACTGCTTAGCTTGTCCAAGACTCCTCCTTGATAGAATATTTCTGACAAGAGTCTTCCATAAGGTACCCAGGTTCTATTCTGCAGCTGACTCTGTTTCAGACACTCTATCAAGTATTTGAACATATATTTTGGCACGTTCACTTTCTCCTTCTTAATGAAGTGTTGAAGAAAGACTTTTTGTGCCAAATTGGGTTTCTCACTACCACCACATGGAAGTAAGTCCTCATTCTGAATCTTCAGAAGCAGCTTCTTATCCATGCTTAGATCAGCATACTTTCCTGCTTGCGTTGAGTTGTACAGTGCCAAGTTTACTTTTTCCTTCCAGAGGCGTTCTTCAGCTGTATTTGAGAGATCAATTCCAGAGTATTTTCCAGAGGCCTCTCTACAGAGTACAGCTTCTATCTGCCATTCCGCAATTCTCACTGGAATACCACAAATACTTGACCTGATTTCAATACCTGTAAATGGCTCAAGTCCCATTTCTTCTCTGGTCTTCCCTTCCAGTTCGGGATAAATCAACACCATTTGACTTTCTTCAGTTATAGACGCAGCTTTGTCATAAACCTTAGCCCTTACCCAGAAGTGTCTTACCAATGCTTCGTATGTTGGTCCATTCAACATCTTGAAGTAATGCATAAGTTCCTGCTCTTCATAGTAGCTTCTGATCCAACACTCATGGAAGGCGAGTGATTCAAAATCCACCGGATTTTCTATTTGAACCTGTAGTTCCCATTCTTCCAATTTCATGCTTCTTCCTTTGTAGTCAAATTCAGGGACCATCCGTGAAGTAGATTCTGAAACTTTTGAGCTTGATGATGCCATTTGATGATTGACGAAGATTTGAAGAAGATGAAGATTTTAGGGTTCTAAGTTTGAGAGAATGCGCTTACTTCGCAAGAGGTTTGAGAGCAAATGTGTTTGTTGTGAGTGAGTAGTGTGTGAATTGTCAAAGTGTTAAAAGTAAAACGATTGCAATTCAAAAGAGACAAACAAACATAACATTAATGACAAAATTGGGGGCGCGTGAAAAGTACTTTCAAAGCTATTAAATCATCATTGCCCTTTTAGTTATACACCAACACATACAGGCCACGTAAGAAGTTCACAGAGTAACTACCAAGTTAAATGGGCCAGAAGTTACTTTTTAAAAGGTAACTTCCAACGTTTCCACTAATTCAACTATTCAGAAGCAACAAATCCAGCTTCTGGACTTCAGATGCTGACGTCATCATCAGAAGCGAGTTTTCCTCAGAACCTCAATAAAGAGCTTCTGATGGACTACCGCTTCTGAACTAACTTCAGAACCTAAAATCCTATTCAGGAGCAAGCAAGCATTTAATCAGATACAAAGTGCATGTTCAAATTTTTCTTTATAAAATCAAATCTTTCAACAGTTAAAGGCTTAGTAAATATATCAGCCCATTGATTTTCAGTATCAATGAATTGTATATCTAAAATTCCTTTTTGAACATAATCTCTGAAAAAATGGTGTTTGATTTCAATGTGCTTCGCTCTTGAATGCAAAATTGGATTTTTAGACAAACAAATAGCAGCAGTATTATCACAATAAATGGGAATACTGTTAGCAGTTATCTGATAATCTTCCAACTGATGTTTCATCCAGAGTAGTTGTGTACAACAACTTGCAGCTGAAATGTATTCTGCTTCTGCTGTAGACATAGCAATAGTTGTTTGTCTTTTGCTAGCCCAGGATATAAGATTATCACCCAGAAATTGACAATTGCCACTGGTTGACTTTCTTTCAATCCTATCACCAGCATAATCAGCATCACAGAATCCAATTAGCTTATAATCTAAGGATTTCCTATAAAGGAGTCCAAGATTAGTTGTTCCTTTCAAATACCTGAAGATTCTCTTGACAGCAGTCATATGAGATTCTCTAGGATCTGATTGGAATCTTGCACACAAGCATACACTGAATAAAATATCTGGCCTAGATGCAGTGAGGTATAACAAAGAACCAATCATACCTCTATACAGCTTCTGATCTACTTTAGCTCCTTCATCTTCTTTGCTTAAGGTGCACGTAGGGTGCATTGGGGTGTTCATCACTTTACAATCTTCAAGTTTGAACTTCTTCAGAAGCTCCTTTGTGTACTTTGATTGATGAACATAGACTCCATCTTTGCATTGATTGATTTGAATGCCCAGGAAGAACTTCAGCTCTCCCATCATGCTCATTTCAAATTCATCCTGCATTAACTCAGAAAATTCCTTGCAAAGAGATGCATTAGTAGAACCAAATATTATATCATTAACATATATTTGCACAACAAGAATATCTTTCTCAAGGGTCCTTCTGAAGAGTGTAGTATCAACCTGTCCTCTTTTAAAATCATTTTTGATTAAGAAATTACTTAGTCTATCATACCAAGCTCTGGGAGCTTGTTTCAAGCCATATAGTGATTTCTTCAGTTTAAAAACATGGTCAGGATATTTAATATTTTCAAATCCAGGAGGTTGCTTGACATACACTTCTTCTTCTATGACACCATTTAGAAATGCACTCTTGACATCCATTTGATATAATATTATGCCATGATTAACTGCATAGGAAAGAAGTAACCTGATTGCTTCCAATCTTGCAACTGGAGCAAACGTTTCAGTGTAATCAATGCCTTCTTGTTGACTATACCCTTGTGCAACAAGCCTGGCTTTGTTTCTTGTTACTTCACCTTGCTCATTCAGCTTGTTTCTGAATACCCATTTTGTTCCAATAATGTTCTTGTGCTGAGGTTTGGGTACCAGATCCCACACATCATTTCTTTGAAATTGATTCAACTCTTCTTGCATAGCTAGGATCCATCCATCATCTGAAAGTGCTTCATCAACTGTTGTAGGTTCAATCATTGAGATTAGTCCAATCATTGACTCCTCTTGTCTGAAATATGATCTTGTTCTTCTTGGACTATCTTTGTTTCCAATGATTAGCTCCTCAGGATGTGAAGACTTGTGTTTGAATGTGTTTCTGGGAGGATCTGCTTGATGTGATCCATCTTGTGCTTCATCAGAAGCAGCTTCATCTTGCGCTTCTGATGTGGGTTCAGCTTCTGGACTATCTTCAGACTCAGCTATCTGATCAGGTTCTGGAGTAGCTTCAGGAACCTGTATCTCTGCAGAACTTTCACCTTGCTTTGAAGTTTTATCTTCAAGCTCCTTGTCATCAAATTTAACGTGCATAGATTCTTCAACACAAAGTGTTTCTGAATTATACACTCTGTATGCCTTTGACCTTTCAGAGTAACCTAAAAAGATTCCCCTTTGGGCCTTGGCATCAAATTTCTTTAGGTAGAGCTTGTTGTTCAGAATGTAACATGTACATCCAAATTGATGAAAGTAAGAGATATTGGGTTTTCTTCCTTTAAAGAGTTCATATGCTGTTTTCTCCAAAATAGGTCTAATATAGATCATGTTTTGAACATAGCATGCTGTATTCACTGCTTCTGCCCAAAAATGTTTTGGTAAATTGTTTTCATGAATCATGGTTCTGGCCATTTCTTGTAAAGTTCTATTCTTTCTCTCTACAACCCCATTTTGTTGTGGTGTTCTAGGAGAAGAGAACTCATGGAAAATTCCATGTTTTTCACAAAAAGCTTCAAATGGCTCATTTTCAAATTCTCCACCATGATCACTTCTGACTTTCAAAATTTTTGATTCTTTTCAGATTGAATTTGAGTGCAGAAGCTACTGAATACATCACACGCAACATCTTTACTCTTTATGAATTTCACCCAAGTCCATCTGCTGTAATCATCAACAATGACTAATCCATATCTACTTCCATATAGGGATGCAGTACTCACTGGTCCAAATAAATCAATATGGAGTAATTCTAAAGGTCTTGAGGTTGAAACAATGTCTTTGGTTTTAAAAGATGATTTCACAATTTTCCCTCTCTGACATGCACCACAGAGTGCATCTGAATGATAGTCAATGTCTGGTAGCCCTTTCACAAGTTGTAACTTACTAAGCTTAGAGATTAACCTCCAGTTAGCATGTCCCAACCTTCTGTGCCACATCCATTTCTTATCATTCATTGATAGTAGGCAAACCACCTTCTGATCAGCCAGTTCAGAAAAATTGATTTTATAGACATTGTCAACTCTCTTTCCCTTGAACACAATGGATTTGTCTTTCTTGTTGATTACTGTACAGTTGGGTTTTTCAAAAAGCACATCATAACCATTATCACAAAATTGACTAATGCTCAAAAGGTTATGTTCAAGACCATCTACCAACCATACATTATTAATTGAGGTAGAGGAATTACCAATAGTTCCTGTACCTATGATCTTGCCTGACTGGTTGCCTCCAAATTTCACATTTCCTCCCTCTTTCATTGTTAGGCTGAGGAACATGGACTTGTCTCCTGTCATGTGTCTTGAGCAACCGCTATCTAGGTACCATGATCTTTGCTTTGGCACTGCTCTTAGACATACCTGCATCATTGACATTTTTAGTTTTAGGTACCCATTGTTCTATGGGTCCTGGAAGGTTAGTACTTAAGGCTTTACTCTTCACTTCTTGTACCTTGTGCTGTGAGTTTGGTTGCTTCTGATTAACCATCACCTTAGGTTTTGGTACTTCAGAAGCAGCAACTGTCTTCTTCTGAAACTTAGACTTCAGAACCCCAGATTTTGGTTTCACCAGACTCTGAGGAATAGGTTCTGATCTTTTCAGGATCCTGACCTTTGAAGTCTTGGAATCAGAGTTGATCATAGCCTTTGACTTAGAGTTCTTTGGCTTTGAAGTAATTTTAGCCTTAGAACTAGAAGCTTCAGGTTCTGATTGAACAACAGTTTCCAACTCAGCCCCTTCTGGTACAAAAAATGTTTTCAGACCTTCCTTGATGCATTCACAACAAGATTTTAGATTCGTTTTCTCAAGTTTCACTTCTGGAAAACCAATTCCTCTGCCGTTGTTCTTGTAAATGCTATAAATCATAGAAGCCACTCTGCTTCTGTCAATGCCATATATAATAAAATCTTCAAGAGCAATTTCATGGTTACTTAAAGGTTTTTCATTACACTTTTCTTGTAGCTTCTGACATAAGAACCTGAGCTGATCTTCATATGTTTTACACATGAAGTCAAAGCCCCTAAGTCCTTGTTCAGAAGCTTTCAGATCCAATAGAGTTGATTTTTGCTGTTGTACCAAATCAGCATATTTTTCTTTTAAATCCTTCAACTCATTGGTTCTTACTTCAAAATGTGTAAGAAGTTCTTTAAGTGACTCAACAAGTTCATTTCTGGGAATTTTGGAATATACCTCGTTTTCATCTTCTGAGTCTGAATCTGATCCAGCTTCTGAAGTTGCTGTTGCTACCAACCCAACAGCTACCTTTGCATCTTCATCAGCTTCCTCTTTATCAGATCCAGATTCACTACCCAAATCATCCCAGGTTGCCATTAAACTCTGCTTAATCTGCTTCTTGAGTTTGCTTGGTTTGAATGTAGACCTCTTTGACTTGTCCTTTGACTTTTCTCTTTGAAGATCAGGGCATTCAGCAATGAAGTGTCCAGGCTTCTTACAGTTGAAGCATCCCTTCTGATCTTCTTTCTTTGAGCTTCTGGAGTTACCCCTTCTGGAGAGAAACTTTCTGTTCTTCTTGGCCAGATATTGAAGTCTGTTTGAGAGCATGGCCATTTCAGCAGCATCTGGTTCAGAATCTGAACTTGACTGTTCTTCCTCTTCAGATTCAACCACTTTGAGAGCTTTTGATGACTTGCCTTTGGATGGAAGAGCTATTGATTTACTCTTCTTAGTAGACTCGTGTTCATTAAGACTTAACTCATGAACTTTGAGAGAACTAACAAGATCTTCGACACTTAAAGTGTTTAAATCTTTAGCTTCCTCAATGGCAGTCACTTTTGGTCTCCATCTGGCAGGTAAGCTTCTGAGTATCTTGCTTACATGATCAGAAGCAACATAGCTCTTCTTTAGAATCTGTAGCCCAGAAACTAAGGTTTGAAACCTTGAGTACATCTCCTCAATAGTTTCATCATCCTTCATCTTGAATAACTCATACTGATGTACAAGCAGGAGAGCCTTTGCTTCTTTGACCTTCTTGCTCCCTTCATAATTTGAACAGAGAGAAGCAAACATAGCTTTAGCAGTGGATTTGTCACTCATCTTCATATACTCTGCTTTGCGTATGGCAGTGACAAGGGCTCCTCTGATAATATGATGCTTCTTGTAAAGTTTCCTCAGTTCTGGAGTATGTTTCTTTCTATCCACAGCAGCTCCTTCTTCATCAAGGACTAAATCACCAACACCATCTTCCAGAATATCCCATAATTCTTCATCCAGGCTCATGATGTAACTGTAAAAGTTGGTCTTCCACCAAGAGAACTCTTCAGCATCTCCATTGAACTTTGGAACTTTTCCAACACTGGTTTTCTTACTATCACTATAATCATGTGAGACATGTTTATAGCTAGTATCACTAGGACCGGTAGGAGGAGGAGTAGACATGTTTTTCTCAGATCTTTGACTGTTGCACGGTTAAGTGATACACAACAGACCAAGGCTCTAGATACCAATTGAAGGTGAGAAAAACACAAGAAGGGGGGTTGAATTGTGTTTTAGAAAAATTCTTCGTTTCTCCTAAAAACTGAACACACTGATCAGAAGCTAAGCGAGACAGCTTCTGAAGTGATAATCAGAATCTAAATGCAGCGGAATAAAACAGAGAGAGAAGAAGAACGACACAAAGCAATTATACTGGTTCCTTCCACAATCCGGAAGTAGTCCAGTCCCCCTTGCACTTCCAAGGAGATTTCACTAAGAGTAATATCTGATTACAATTGCTCAAGCACACAAGCAAGAGACTTCCTTTGCTCAAGCACACAAGCTAGAGACTTCCTTTGCTCAAGAACACAATCAAGAGACTTCCTGCTCAAGCACAACTGCAAGAGACTTCCTAACTAAACAAAATTACACAGAAAATTGTTTAAGGTTGAACACTTGATATACAATCAGAGGTGCTCACAATACAAATCAGATACAGACTCAATGGACTTAAGAATTTCTAAGATATGACTTTGAGACACAGAAATTCTAAGTGAATGCAGAACAATTTCAGCAGAGGTTTGGTACTTGTGAAAATCTTGTGAGTCTTTCGTTCAGCGTTCTTGCATTACCAAAACTCTAGGTCTTCACTCCTTTATATAGAGGTGTGAAAGAGACGTTGTGAAATTGCCAGCACACCAAAGAGTCGTTATTGAAGCTTGATCTTTCACCAATGATCTTTTGCCTGATTTGGTTGTTGTCCTATGAAGAACCAATTTGAAATCCATTCCTTATCCAAAGGAACATATATGCAGGCGAGACCGTATTCTGGAGCTGTTTTCTTGTCTTGAAGCGTGGACACAAAACAGAGTAGTGGAGAACGTGGTTGTACAATTCGTACAAAGTACAATGTCAACGCTTTCGTCCAAATTGCAAGCACAAGCCTTCAAACACCTTTGAAATGACCGTTGCAAAATTCCACTAATCCTTTGTTTGTGTTTTCGAATCCAATGGACAGCTTTTGCATTGATAATTCTTCAATTCTTGAATCTTTTGCAAATCCAGTTGAGATTCAGCTTCTGGTGAAATAGCTTCTGATGAGGCAGCTTCTGATGATGCAGCTTCTGATGATATGACTTCTGGACTTCTTGTCTTCAGGAGCACTATTCTTACTTCAGAAGTGTCTTAACTTCAGGAGCACTATCCTTACTTCAGAAGCGACTTTTAACTTCAGGAGCGCTTTTTCTCTTCAGTAACAAGTTGCCTTCAGGAGCGTCCAAGCTTCAAATTTTTGTTGTTTCCTTTGCTCTTTATTTGCTCATTCAGAACCAATGATGATGTAACTTTATAATTATGGTCCTGTACACTTGAACAAATATTAGCTAGTCCAATTTACAATTTTTAATACCTTGTTATCATCAAAACTCTTTAAGGTTCATTGTTAAACATATTTTGTTCCAACAGTTTTATCCACTAAGGGATCTCAATTAGCAAGCATCTTGTCAACTTGCTTCTCCACTAGTTTTCTCTAGTGTTCTCATCTCAGATTCATTCCATAGTGGACTGAGTCAATATCATTTTTTTAACAAACAACTCCTCTAGTGATGCTCAATATACAAACACTAGTCGCTAAATATTCATCTGAAAGATGTTCTATTTTATATCTTGTACCATTTAAGTACAATAGGTTACTCCTAGTGAAGTAATCTTAGAGTCATAGTTTTCTTAAGGCACCTCATGACTCTTTTTATAGCATGCCAATGCTTCTCATTTGTCTACTAGTAAACTTGCACAAGAGTTTCACGACATCGGCAATGTCGGGTCTAATACATTCAGTGGCATACCTAAGTATTGCCAATGATGCTCACATTTGTTTTTCTAACTCCATCTCAAGTGTTCTTACACTTGATCATAATATATGATTGCAAGTTTTCGGTGAAATAATTACATTTCCTTAAGATCTTCTCAACTTTGTGAGATTTATCAAAAAAATTCTCTTTTCTGATCTAGTAATCTTGAAACCAAGAATTACTTCAACTTTGTCTAGGTCTTTCTTATCAATGTTGTTGATAAACAATGATTTCACATAATTCATAACATGAATCTTTAAATCAAATATGAGCAAGTCGTCTTTATAGAGACATATGATCGTGCAAATATTATTTGTCACTTTCATTCACTTTATACTCATTTGATAGCATTAGATTGTCAAATTTTTCATGTCATTCCTTAAGAGTTTATTTTAGACCATACAAATAATTATCTAACTTACAGACCTTGTTTTCTTGTCCATGAATCGCAAAAATTTTAGGTTGTTTCATATAGATTTCTTCTTCTAGTTCACCATAAAAAGAAGCAACTTTCACATCCATTTGGAGTACTATCGAGTTATGAACGGCGGCTAAAGGGACTAGTACTCTTATGGATATGATTTTCGTGACTGGTGAATGAATGTCGAAAAAGTCTATATTTTTCTCTGTCTAAAACCTTTGACTACAAGGCGAGCCTTGTATTCATCAACTGTACCATTAGGTTTTAGTTCCTTTTTCCAAAATCCAAATACAACCGATTGATTTTGCAACTATGACACAAGTCAACCAAGTGTCATGTTTTGTTAGACTCTCGAAGATTCATTTCATCGTTTATTGCTTTTTGCCATAATTCAGCATCCAACGAGGATATAACTTCTTTAAGGCTTAATGAATCTTCTTCCAATGTATAAACCAAGTTCATACTCTTTAGCATTTTTAGCTTTCTTACCTCCTTGAGGTTCTATAACATCTCGTATGATGTTTTCATAACTATTTCTGATTACTGAAATATGATCAGATATAGTGCCCCACTAGTTCTTAATTTTTAAAGGGGAATTTATTTTGCCCCCACTAATGTCGTGCTCCCATTAGAGCCCCCACTAGTGCTCCCACTATTCTTTAAAGGGGTAAATATTTACATAGAAAACAACATCTTTTAAATCTATGATCACTTTAACATTTAGGTCATAAAACCTATATGTTTCGTTATTTATCGCATACTCGATGAATATAGATTCATAGGCTCTACTAGTGAGTTCAACTCTCTTGGGGTCCAGAATCTAAATATACTCCAGATAATCCCAAGTTCAAAAATAAGACAAGTTGGATTGTCCTTTCTTCAAAAATTTCTTAATTAGAATTTTTGTTCTTCGACTTGGGTACTCTATAAATTTCAATTTTCGTTATAAAAATTGAACTTATCAAGCATATCAATTTTATTTTCCAAAATTCACAGTCATCAATAAATATGATAAAATATCATTTTATCATTTCTAGTTTATGTGCCATCAAGTTCGCACATATCATAATTTATTAAGTTTAGAGATTCATATTCTCTAAATTCTGATTTATATGAACTTTTGACTCATATATCTCGACTGCAATAAATAAAATTGTCTAATCATATAACGTTGGAATTAACTCCAAGTTACTCAAGTTTAAAATTAATCGTTTGTTCACATGTCAAATATTAAAATCACACAACTAATAAAATAGAAGGAGAATTTTAATTTTGAACCTTCCATTAAATGTGCAATCTTTTCCCAGAAGAATGCATGGTAGACAAGTCTTCTTTAAGTCTGAGTCAACTCAGTCTTATTCAATAGAAATTCTAAAATTCCTTTCTATTTTTGGAGCCTTGAACTCTCATTTTTTTTGAAGCATAATTTTCTGGTTACCGTTTTCAAGTGGAGTGGCTACAATTTGTCCATAGATTCAATTTTCACTTCGAGAAATGATATTTTGACAACCACTTTTTGACAACTTTTGGACAACTTTCTCTCTCATACTCACATGATGTTGTTATCCTCCCTCTTCCTTTTTCTCTCTCCATTGTTTTTGACCAATAAGAAGTGAGAAAAACAAGGTTGTCAACAAAGTTGTCATCAAATGGATGTCAAAATATCATTACTCTTTCACTTCAAGACAAATCTTAAAGTAGTACGTGTGCACCAAAATCATTAAAACCGTATGCTTATTTCAAATGATCTTGCCCCATTATCATTCCCTTAACACAAAAGGTAGCAGCGTACAAGAAACTTAGAGAATTTGGGATTATTCCACGTTGATGTCCAGGGACAGTTATAGATATCCACAACTAACTCCACACTGTACCAAAAAGAGATATTCCATAGTGTTGTTGATTACAACAAGCACTTCGTCGTGTTCAGTCAAAAGATGTATTTCTATAGCTTGATTTATCCTTAATCTGTTTAGGGACAACTTAACCTCAATAAGTAACTTCTTCGGTAGACATAGCAAATAAAAACGTCTTAAAATTGTTGTTTTTGGATTTCCAAATATTTGAATTTCCAAATTCAATTATCTACCGAAGTTGTTACTAGGCATGGCAACAAAACCCATACCCGTGGTTACCCACCCGAACCAAACTCAATTTGACGGGTTTTCCCTGTTTTGACTGGGTTTGGGTATGGGTTTGGGTTTTCCCCGATTTCAAAACACGAGTATGGGACGGGTAACGGGTATATAAGTACCCACCCCGAACCCATACCCAAACCCGTCCCGGATGCAGAAAACTACTTTATGTTGATATGTCATGTTACTTTATTTGATAATTGTCGTGTTATAAAAACTACCATTGATATTTAAATGAGAAACTAAATCAATCGGTCTAATAAATGTTAAAGTGAACATATTGTTGAATAATGCATTACAATATTTCTCTAGGGGTGGCAAAAAAACTTCTATTTTTTATTAAAAAAAATTATTCAATGTGGGGACGGGGATGAGGCGGGGATACCCGAACCTGTCGGGGAAGGGGATGGGGTTCAATTTCTCATCCCCGTTGGGTATGGGTAGGGTAACGGGTAAGTATATGGGAATCGGGTATGGGGACGGGGAATGTAAAATCCGTCCCCACCCCGCCCCATTGCCATGCCTAGTTGTTACTAGTTTGAGTCACGACCAGGTCGCTCTCTTTAAGACGTTTCGTGGCACTACCCAAAATTGTGCAAGGTAGACTATCAACCACGCCGCCTCCAGGATAAAACAAGCCAAGCTACAACTGTGCGGTTAACTACTGCACTGTAGAAAACCGTTCGAGAATTACACCTTCAAATATGATACTAAGACCACTCTTTAATACTGAAACCACTTTAATATGGTATTATTACCATTCTATTATGGTGCTAAGACCACTCAAATATGGTGTTTCCACCATTCTAACCCTTAAGTTCTCCAAACTATCAATATGGTACTATGACCACTCAAATATGGTGTTACCACCATTTCTCCTCAAATAGAAAAATATTGTTATAATATTTATATATTGTTAAGATCATTCTTGATTCCGACGGGACATTGTTTATTCCAAATAGGGACTAGAGAGACAGAGTTCCCGACAACTCAATGAAACTCTTTGGTGTGTGGAATGCACTGTGTGAGCTCTCTATTTATAGAGAAAATTCACAACTAATAAGTGAGAAACTTTGGGAACAAGTAATATATTACTTTGCGATTAAGTAATTCACATATTAGATCTAGTACAAAAATATCTTAATTGAGTACTAAAATATATTAAATTTAGTACAAAAATATATTATATTATGTACCAAAATATTTTAGCAAAACTTGGGGACTAAGAAAGCACTTTCTAATAATGATTAAATTAACTATTTAATTTATCATTTCCAAATAATAAAATATATATCAATATATATTTTTCTCTAGTGCTTATGTACCCCCATTAATTAGAGGTACACCCCCACTATATAAACACTACTAATGTGTGTGTTCCATCCTATGTGGGACTTCCACTTTTTTCAATTCACACAACACTAGTTCTACCCAACATGGGAATTTGTGTTTAGTCTTTTTACTCAATTTCCACACATGTTCCAACAGATACTTAATCTCTTTGTCCTCTATCATTGTCCAGCGGATGTAGTTGCCTACCAAGAAGTTCTACTTTCCAGCATCTTCCAACAATGTATTTCAGAAACATTGGAATCCCATATTTCTTTCACTTTCATCAAACAGCTCGGGATAAGGTACACGTAATAGTGTGACGGCATACCTTAATTTGCATAAGTTCATATCTCGACTTGTTTTGGTGTTGATGAAGATGGTGGCTTTGAGGTAGTGAAGGCAAAAGCCTAAGTTGAGTGTTGAATTAATCCGCTCCTGCCATCTTCGAAAATTCTGACCAGCAAAGACTTCAAATTTTGATACGTCAGGGAACGGCTTTGCTTATGTGACAGAAGCTGGCAATGGCTGAACAAGAGTCTCGCTAATGGTTTTTCAGAAGTTCATTAGTACGGGGAGTTGAATCACCATTTTTGTTGTCGTCAGGAGCAGACATGATAAATTCTTAACATTGTTGTAAGCTTCGGTGATAATGATTTGTACGCGTACAAATCATTATCAACCGAGTGCTTCAGGAACAACACCAGATTACTACATGATAGGAACCCAAAATTAAATTAAGAGATTGTATTATTGCTCGAAAATGAAATGTATTACAGAGATAATCCCTGTCAAATGTGATGAATGAATCCTCTCTATCTCTTCACGCTCATTTGTAACAGAATTGGTCACACACTTTGTGCACCCCGTTAGCCTCTGCCACGTTGTAATCATATTTCCCACACTCCTATATTTTACTAACATCACTCCCCACATAATAGGCTTGAGCAATTAACTAACAAATGGCCTATTTGGGGCCACATTCATATATGGGATCCTAACACTACACCACTAGATAGCTGATGTGCAACTTCTGTAGCAAGAGCAATATTTGCATTGTTGATTGAAGTAAGCAAAAGTGAACACAATTAAAATAATACATTAAAAACTGCTTGACAGAAGCAGAACAATTGGATAACAATGATTTGTCAATTTTTAGCACACCAAACTCTTGATTCATATGAATTTTATATAGGTAAAGGCATGTTCTTATCAAAATAAGTACTAGCAGAATTCAGTCATTGGTTTATTAATTATTATTGTCAGTACAATAGGCTATTATTATCTTGTTTTGATTATGAGTTGTATGAAAACACTAGAGTGTTATAATTTAGGAATAAGGGAGTAATTTGTCTTTGTGCAATTTGGACATAAGTGTCCGTTGGAACATTTAGAAGAAAATTGGTAGTTGAAAGTTACAAGACTAAATGTGAATTCATAGAGTGATAGTCTCACATTGGAAAGAACACATTGTTGTTACTCTTTATATAACAGGAGAGATACTCACAACAATAGCTTCAGTAGTCTGATTAGAGTGGACACTCACAAAAAAAAAAAAAAATCACACGCACCCGTTGTTCGACTGATATTGGTTGTGAGGACTCACCCTTTTCAAACGCGTAAGTTTTTGAGTTATAATTCATAAAACATTTTTTTTTCTTCTCCATTCGACTTATATTATTGACCTATTCTTTTCTTCTATCTTTCTTTTGTCCTTTTCAGTTTCGAGCGATATACGTACTATTTTTGAAAATATATATCACATACGCACCACCGTCGTCTGTTCAGCTGAGCTTGGGCTCTAGTGTTTGCTCAATTTATTCAATACACCACAAAAGGCTTTTGAGTTATCGAGCCTTTCTTCTTTTCTTCTCTCTTTCTTCCGTCTCTTTCGATTTCAAGAGGTATACGCACTATATTTGAAGGATCATAATAGCCAAGTTTGAAGGTGTAATTCTCAACCCGGTAATATTTAAGAAAGCAACATGGACGTGACTCCAACTTGATAATATATTTGGTTGTTATTTTCAAGGTATGTTCGAATTCCAAAAATAACAATTTTAAGATGTTACTAAAACCACAATGACTATAAAAGAAATTAGTGGATCTGGTTCAGCCGTTGCCAGGGGAGCCCTTCATGGGCTGGGGTAGACCACAACCCACTTGAAAAAATAAAAAAAAAATAACGGCCGTAGGTCTATTTTGCAAGATTTTAAACAATTTTGATGCGGTTTTAGTGTTCGACATATCTAAATTTTCACTAATTGGTGTAGTGGTCCACCTGGAGAACTAAAAAATTAAAAATCATTGGTCTATTTTACGAGTTTTTAAACAAATTTTCAACGGTTTGAGTTTTCGGCGATTCTAAAAGTAACATATGTGATTTTTGTCATGCTTATACTTGGTTGGATAGCGGAGATTTACAAATCTTCTTATTTTTTGGGGTTTCAAATCTTCTTTATATTATCTTGTCAACTGAAAATTCCTCTAATTAACAATTGTATTATAAAAAAAAGGATTCATGATTTATAACAGTAGTAAACTATGTAATTTATTTTTTAAAGTACATGAGCTTTTTAATCACATTTTTAATGGCCCATCCAAACTATTTTTTCTAGCTCCGCCACTGACTGTTGCTTGGCAAATATTTAACAGAAATTAGTTAAAAAATTCACTTTTTTTGTTGACAAGTAGAGATGTTTCACTTGTACAATTAGTAAAAAAAGAAAAAATCACTTTTTTTTTAGTTATGAAGAAGGAGAGATTTGACGCGCGGGGGGGGGGGGGTGGGGGTTGTATGTGTGTGAGAGAAGAGAAGGAGTGCTACGGAAGAAGATATATACATATTTTTAATTCTTTAAATTAAGTTTTTAATAAAAGAAATCTAAATGGGATAAAAAAATTTGGAAAAGAAGTTAAAAAAAAACAAGTCAGCGTGTCACATCATAATAATTACATGGTCAACGTTTTAGTCAGTCCAATGACATCAGGGTTTAAAATAAAAAAATCTTCATATTACACGGAGAGTAAATATTACAGGAAATATAAATATATTAACCTTTGTTGGAATTATAAAATAAATACCTTATTAATATGTACAGTTATTGATGTAGCTAGAAGATCAATAGTTAATTATCTGCCTAGTAAATCACATTCATGTACTTAGGAACTAGAAAGCTGATTAATATTCTTGTAACTCCCATATTGTATTTACTCTCTAGAGTGTATATAAACCAGATCAGCTGAGTGGAATTTTACTCAAGCATTCCATAACTATTAGTCCTTTAACATGGTATCTAGAGCAGGTTCTCTTTGAAGGGTCACTGCCTCTGGTCCTGCAGTACCACTAGTCCAAAAGTCACTCTAACAACCTTAAAAAAAATTACTAAAAAATGTCCTTAAGATATTGGTTAAATAAATAAATAAATAAAAATACTATTTGGGGTTTTTTTTTCTTCTTTTTCTTTAGAATTTAAAAATTGTTATTTTCAATACACAATTGTTATTTTTACCTTGTCTTTAAAACATTTTTCAGGTGTCCTCGTGAGCTTAACTCAGTTGGCATGGACAAGCCAATGTGCGAGTAAACCAACAAATTGGTCTCTGTCTTTGTACCAAATTCTCAGTTTGGTCCCTGACTCTATTGATAACTCAAAATGGTCCCTGTCTTTGTCAAATGTTTCTCATATTGGTCCCTGACTCTATTAGTTGTTTTGTATTTTGAGTGTTAATGGATCAATGTCTTTTGGATATTATTTAGTGGTTAATGACATAATGACTTTTGGATCTTATTTGGTACGTTAATGGCTTAAAATGCAAAACAACTTATAGAGTCAAGGACCAATCTGAGAAATGTTTGACAAAGACAGAGATCATTTTGAGTTATCAATAAAGTCAGGGATCAATTTAAAAATTTGATACAAAGACAGGACCAATTTGATGGTTTAGTCGCCAATATGCCAAAAAGAGTTCCGATGAATCACGATACTCTATCACGTCAATTTAAAACAACACCTTGTATAACACAAAATGAAAACTTCCTTAGTCAAAGATTCATTTCAGATCCTGCGGAATAATGTGCATCTCTGTGCATGGTTTCTTGAAGTTTAGTCAATTTTACACAATGGGCAATCAGAAGAGCCAAAGTCGTTTAGAACATTAATTTACCTTTTTAAAAATTTATTATTATATTATGACTTGTCGTTCTAGTGAACAAGCAATCTTCTTTTTATATGACAGAAAAATATTTGTTTCACAAATTCTTATTCTCATATTAAATGTAAGGTTTTTATAACGTTACTTCTTACCCAAGACATCATAGATGTTTTTATTAGGATTGGCATGTTTGCATACTGATATCCTTCAAGAAAGAAAAATAGTTGTGCAGACTTCCTAACTAAACTAGAAGTATCTTTCTTCTTTGGCGGGCATTTCGAACCTCCTCTTCGCAGACTCTATTAGAACTTGGTTTCGTAGAGCTTAGATTTTCTTTTTGTTTTGTTTTTTCTTGCTCTTTTTTATCAAAAGAAACTATCTTAAGAGCACGCCGCGTGTGGGGAACTTACCCATCATGATATTGTGTTATACGTACGTTCAAATCCTATTTGTGGAGGGTAAAGACTAAAGATTCCAATTTGCTTAATATTAAATTAAAAAGTGCTGATAATGATTACTATAATATATATTTTCATATATAATTTCTTTTTGTTCTAAAACATCGACGGTGAATTTAAGTCTTATATTAGATGAAATAGTTGAGGTTGAACAACATGTAAGTGAGATGTCTCATAAATCTAATGTCTTAAAGTTCTATATAAATATATTGTATTCAAACTTACTTGTGTTATTACTCTTGGCCCAATTTATCAATCCAACCTTGTCAGGAACAATATTATGTATTTTAAACTATTAAAATTTAAAATAGGAAATATTACAATAGGAACAATATTATCTATATTGTATATGAAGGGGATAGAGATTTTAGGTTGAACTTTTTATAATTTCAATTATACTCATGAACAAATTTTTCTAAATTAATTTTTTTGAGGGGAAATTTTCATATAAATGTTATATTGTTGGTGGTATTAAACAATACAAGGACTTATATTTTGTTAAATTACCGTTGTGATTGAAAAAGATAAACATAGTTTTTTTGATTTTGTTACAATTTGATAGTCACAAATATTAATAAAAAATACCGTTCAGAATTTATACGCATTAGGACAATAATAAGAGCGGACAGAAAGACACGGAGTGTCCTACTGAACGTTAATAATAATAATAATAATAATAATAATAATAATAATAATAATAATAATAATAATAATAATAATAATAATAATAATAATAATAATAATAGAGATTAAAATCTATAGAGGATATATAATGCGGATATATTTTCGTATGTGGATTCAAATTCATAGAAATCTAATGCTAATTCCAATTCAATTGCCCAAATTGCTTTATTCTTAAAGCTACTTGTTGAAGCTAGTATCTAGTTAAGTCAATGCATGGCTTAGCCTGGTCTAAATTATCCTCCAAGAATCCTGGAAGTCGACAAACACTCTCATTGAGTATAGTGCTTATTAGTTATTACTCTGCTCTTTCAATTTGATAAAATATGCCAATTCATATATGCAGGAATATGGTATCTCTGTGATATAGTCATTCTGATTCTCAAGAAACATCAATGATCGAGTTCCAAATAAAATATTTTGATATGAAATATAATAAATTAGTTATAATATTTCAAACCACTAAAACTTTGTAGTATGTGTGTACTGTGTAGACACATAGTAAGAATATATATCTGTAAGAGAGGATAATGAATAATATAGATTTATTTTAGTTGGCAAATTTTTCTTCAGGGTATTATACCACAGTCCTCGTGCTTAGAATCAATTTTGAGAGATAATTATAATCATTCTTTCTCAATTACTCCATTTTTGTTTCCCTATTTTCACTAGTTCACGGAATTGGTCCCCCATTTTAAAATCACTCCGTTTTGGCCCTTCTAGCAATTTTTTTGACAAAAAAAATGATAGTGTTATATTTTCAATGATGTTGCATATCATACATATGATGATGTGGCATACAATCAATAACCATGAAATTTCATCAGTAAAACTTCAACTAAATTATGATAAATAATCATTTTTAAGTTTAAAAAAAAAAAATCTGAGAAAGGGATCAAAACTATACAATTTTAAAATGGATGATCGATTTCGCGAGTGAAAATAGATGACCAAAACTTTAATTAAGTTATAACTTAATTAGCTGAGAAATGGACACTCCAATGCTATCAACTAAGAACAAATCTCATGATAATCAAAGAGAAAACACTCCCACCTCTCAGCTAATTATTGTCTTTGATTATATTTTATATTTAATTTAATTTATTCAATACTGATTTTAAAAAAATTATTTCATTTAGAATAAAATTTCACCGTTGGAGAACAAACTCAGTGGCTGATTATTTAATGATTTGGGACAATACAGAACTTCCACAGATCCACTAATTAACATCAATTCAGGGCTTGTTCTTTTGTTTGTGCGAAAAGAAGTATATTTGCACACAAGTGTTGTTGCCTCTCCTTTTCATAATATTTCAAGTGTAGATTACAAAATTGGAATCAAATCGTATCTTTTTAGTTTTTTCTGTCCCTTTTCATGTTTATTTAACAAAAATACTACCACTCCATTCGAAATAAAATATAAGCAAAATGTAGACTAAATTTTTAATAACATACATTAATCTTTTAACTATATGATGTAGACAAATTGGCAGTGCGAATCGAAGACGAAGTGGCTCGCAAGAAATGTTTAGTCGGATTGGTGCAAATTTTGCATCCGGTGTCGAAGTGATTCGAATTAAACCTTTTCGGAAAGCCCCGGACCTCACGAGCAAAACTCATCACATCGCCATGATGTAGAGGTTAATTTAGTCATTCAAGGTCGTCTGAAGGCCCGAAACCACCTTTTAATATATTCAACATATTCTAGAACTAATTTCTATTTTATTTCGTTTTGTTATTTTCTGGCCCATACGAATTTGTTATTTCTTTTAACATTTAAACGGAACTTATGCAGCCTAAGAGGCACTTTTTCATTCAATTAAAATATTTGAGACTTTTCCCTCAATTTTGGTGGATTACGGAAACCCTTATTTGATAGGTTTGTCGTTTGCAACCTGTCTATTTATATGTTAGGTTTAACGCTAGGTAACTCTTGCTTCCGTTCAGCGTCAATATCACTTTTATTTATATTTTATTCCACAGTACATTGCTAGTAAATAAAAAATTGAGAGAAAAATATTGTTAGCAACATAACACATATTTGACGTCTTGCCAAAAATGACCTCTAAATTCAAGTGAAGAGCCTTTTTGAGTCACGATCAATCAGACATATATTTCACTATCAAGTACAAGTGTGCTTAAAAGCGGGCAAGTCTTTCTCTTACATAATTAAATTAATAATTGATGCCATAATTTATAAAAATTATTACTAGTACTATTTTTTGGTTTTAAACTTTCGGTTTTCAGAGGAAAGTGACTATCGTTATTCAGAATTTGGTCGAAAAGTATGTTAAGTCTGGTCAAAAATTATTCCACCATAAAATGGAACTCAGGTTGTCTTAAACAATCTGTAAGCTCATGTAGACATTAATCAATTGAGTCCAATTCGACCGAGAGGTAAATATTTATAAATTAATCATACTTTTTTTTTGTCTTAACCATATCATTCTTTTGGGAGCAAAGTCATTCAGAGTTCCGATAAAAGATAACTAAAGTCTGATTTTAATTATTTTGATCAAGATTTGAACTCGGATTTTTATAAGTGGTTCATCTTTTAAATGGAACCATTTTTTAGATCTTATTAATTACAACTTAAACCTTATCGCCAAAGCCACAATTCAATCATGGCTTTGAAAAAAAATCCATATTCAACGTTGATATTCGTTTTACACCATTACATTTGACCTCTCATATTTTGAACATCTCTAACTCTCTTACATCCATTCAATATTTTATTTATTTTTTCTATCTATCTTCTTATTACATTTATCACATCATCTTCTTTATTTTTATTTTCTTTTTCCGAAGGTGTAGATGAGAAATATAGATATGCATGTCCAAATATTTTTTTCCTTTACTTTTTATTTATCACATCATCTTCTTTATTTTTATTTTCTTTTTCCGAAGGTGTTAGATGAGAAATATAGATATGCATGTCCAAATATTTTTTTCCTTTACTTTTTGCATTGGGGCGTCACTAATTACCTTAAATTATTATTGTCTCATAAATGTTACGGAAACGGGGAGAAAATTTTAATGGGCTTACCTCGGTGGAGTTAATTTGTGCTGATGCAAGATCCATTAATATGCACTAATGTTACCCCAAATGCTGGATAACTAGGTGTCAACAACTTGTTTTGTTTTTTTGACTGAGTATCAACATGATAGATCATGCCGAAAATGCAAAAATATGGAAGGATACAAACATAACAAACAGGTTCCATGTCCTTTGCATTGTGTGTTGTGTAAGGAGAGGGTGGAGACGCTATCTATGAGTTTCATGTTATCATATTTGTGATAAATTCAACTTACAACTTTGATGTTAAATTTATTGGACCAAACAAATATGGTTGTTCATATTTGTGCATGCGATCATTTCCAATGCTAGTTGTTATATTGATGATTATGTTCCTCCTTATATCCGACATTATTTTAAAGAACTGAGTTGAGTTGAGCTTTGATTATTCCTCCTTATACCCCCATTGGATGGTCATAACTACCTCCGGTCAAACCCATGACTACAACATACTCCATCCGGTCCTATTTATAAGAGAAATTTGAGTCAACAAAAGTTGATGTATCTAGTTAAAAATTTAGTCCAAATACATTCACTTTTGTTGACATAATTTTCTCTTATAAATAGGACCAGGGGGAGTACTCCCTCTGGTCCTATTTACAAGAAACAATTTACTTTTTAGATACATTAAATAATTTATGTATTTGGTTTAGGTTCTTGACTAGATACATACATTATTCAATGTATCTAAAAAGTCAACTTTCTCTTGTAAATAGGACCGGAGGGAGTATTTGTATCAGTCATGCATCCGGAATATCATTAATTTCATATTCCCTTTGTTCCACGCATTCCTTAATTTTGTTTATGCGATTTATAAGTAAAAATAGTCAACAAAAGTTGATGTATCTAGTTAAAAATTTAGTCCAAATACATTCACTTTTGTTGACATAATTTTCTCTTATAAATAGGACCAGAGGGAGTACTCCCTCTGGTCCTATTTACAAGAAACAATTTACTTTTTAGATACATTAAATAATTTATGTATTTGGTTTAGGTTCTTGACTAGATACATACATTATTCAATGTATCTAAAAAGTCAACTTTCTCTTGTAAATAGGACCGGAGGGAGTATTTGTATCAGTCATGCATCCGGAATATCATTAATTTCATATTCCCTTTGTTCCACGCATTCCTTAATTTTGTTTATGCGATTTATAAGTAAAAATAAAATCTAATACAATATCATCATATCATATAATAATCTGTAACCAAAGATCATATCATAATCTAATAATTTATACTAACAACTAGCCAAGTTGGTTTTTTGAAAAAAAACTTGCCAACTTGGTGAGTAGCCAAACTATAGTAATTTTATTGGCACCTTCAAAAGTGTCGTTACTTGCTAATAGTTAGAGCGTAGAACCTACCTCACACTCTTAAGTTATAATTACAAACTTATGGTGAAGAAATAAAGTGATTATGCAGTTTGCAAGGCCCTAAAACAAAGAACGAGTGCGCTCAATCACAACAATCTTGTTTTACCAAATTTTGTAGCATGTTTAACCATAACGGGAAGAGAAATGATATTTTGACAACCACTTTTTGAGAATTTTTGGACAACTTTCTCTCTCATACTCACATGATGTTGTTATCCTCTCTCTTCCTTTTTCTCTCTCCATTGTTTTTGACCAATAAGAAGTGAGAAAAATAAGGTTGTCAACAAAGTTGTCATCAAATAAATGTCAAAATATCATTACTCTAACGGGAAATGTGGTACATTAAGCACATAAAATCCTTAAATCACGTGATGAGGGTTGAGTTAGTAGATTTCCACTACACTATTAACAGGGTAGAGTAGCTCTATATCTTGTGGTTAGGATGCAAACACCCAATATGATTCCTACTCATACACCACTCCTAATATTTTGGGATTTCCACTAGCATATACTCGCCGTATCTTAAAATAATTGAGGCATTTGATTATTTCGCACATAGAAATGAAAGAGAGAGAAAGAAAAGAAAAATGATTTTAAGCGTCTTTGTTAACTCATCATTACAAAACCAACTTATAAAGTGATGAGTGTCTCATCTTTATAAAACTTTTATCAAAAGTTTATCTATCAGATGTGGGACTTGGTTTTTCCCAATAATTAAAAAATATAACCCTATATTTTTTAGGGTCATGTTAACTTGTGCCCTTAAGGCACAAGTTAAGAAACTAAAAATAGAATTAAAAGACAACTTTTGCATTGAAAATATAAAGTTTTAGACTTTTAATACAATGAATGTACAATTTTCAAAAAAAAGTTTATATGTTTAGTTTTTAAACTTGTGCCCCAAGGGCACAAGTTAACATTTTCCTATTTTTTAATAAAAATGATCTAATTTCAATTTTAAATAAAACACGGAATTTTATTTTAAGGTGTAGTTAATGAATACAAAAAGATCACATGAAGGGGATAACTCAATGTGTCCTATTAACGCAATGGTGTGTTATATGTGAACACGATTGTTTACACGTCCATTAGATGTTGGTGACTGGTGTGCATGTGAACTCAAGTCTCTTTTGGTTACCTTCTTTGTAGAAACTACACGTGTCAGCCAGTTAAGAATGATATATGAAGCTGTCACCATGCAGTGTAAAGTTAGAAACAAATGCCATTTCATTGCCAAACAAAATAGTTGTATCATACTTAGACACACAATTTCTTATATCGTATTTCAACGCCATATATTATTGATTGAGAGTTGTGTCATTTGTACAATTAAAATTGGACAACTAATGCAACACCCTATAGCATTGTGAGAAGGAAGTAAATCGAAATCAGTAACAAAATATTTAAAAATAGCAAATAAATTGTTGGTTGTATAAAACTGATGTTCATATATCATTCCTTTTATTGAGTATGGACATGACTTCTAAAGTGAGAGAACAAACATTATATAAAAGTAAATAATAATTTAAAAATTGAATAAATACATAATGTCTATAAAAACATTTCTCCAAGAACTAGACAAATGAATTTTGTAAGAAATTTTTTATGTTTTTTTGGAAATTGTAAGAGAAATGTTAGGAAAGAAAAGCAAGCTTCAGCTGATCAGCCTCTCTAATGCAAGTCTGCAATCCAGTCAGAAAAAAGAAAGAGAAGAGAAGCAAGCTCTGCACTGTGCAATAATACAATCATCTTCTGACTTCTCTCAAAGCTGCATTGTTTTGACTTAAATAGGTATTTTACAATTTTTAAGTTTTCAACCTGATTTATTATCTTTCATAGAACATTGTTTTACGTTTTTTAAGGTATTACGTACCAATGCAGTTTGGATACCTAATATGACATGACACCGATGTTTTATCTTGGTTTTCGGGTGTCAAACATTGATTACGTTTGAACCTTTCGAACCGGTGATATCTTATTTTTTCTTGGGAAGGGAAAAAGTAAGCAAAACCCTTGAGAATCGAGGTCCGGGAGTTGTTTTCGCTACGGGAAGGTGTTAGGCACCCATAACGACTATAGTATCCTATAGGAACCGTCTTTAATTTCTACGCGCGCGCTTTATTTTTAAATGCTAGTTTGAAATGTTATTTACACCTAAAGTTTGCTAAATGAAGAATTGGAGGGAGAAGAATGTTTTTTGGATTTTTATTTTAGTTGAATTGAAGGAATTTTGTTCCTTGCCTACGTACCCGTTTAAGGGATCAAATCCACCGTAGTTCTCTCTCAAAAATGTTTTTTGTTTTTGTTGGTTGATTTTAAGTTTGAAAATGGAGTTTGAAGAATAGAAGGAGGCCTCAAGGGCATAAGATTGGAAAATAGTGAGGTTGAATTAGTGAATTGCAAAAGAAGTCAAAGTTTGATTATTTTCATTGAAATTTGATTAAGAAAATGGAAAAGAAAATACAATGGGATATTGGATCCCAAGGTTTATTTGGAAAAGGTTTGAGTGAAGTTGTTCACATTTGTTTGGAAAATTGGGTTTTTTCTAAGTATAAGTCCTAGGCATTCATCTAAACATACAATCCTAAACATACATCTAAACATGCATATTCTAGCTACTTATCTAAAGTGGTGTGTGTGCATGTGTCGGTGCTTGTGTCGGTGTACATCATTAGAGTCCATTGTCCTTTACATCATACCCTAGATACATTCTATGGCCTCTTTGCCAAGAAATTAAAATTTGCATGAAAATTAAAATATTACAAAACCTCTAAATATTTACATTTTTAAACTTGGCATGAAATTGAAACTTAGAATGCAAGAAATTAGATGAAGGAGAAGATGAAGTGGGAATGCTTATGATGAATATGAAACATGAAATGGAAAGGTTAGTAGCATAAGGCAATGTCAAAGAAGTGAAGTAAGAGAAATATTAGAGTATAAAAGATAAAAAATAAGTGCAAACATGGCTAAGACTTGTTCATAAAATGCAAGAACCAAGTGACCTATAATTCTCACATTCCAATTACATTTTAAGGGTTTGGAAACAAGTTTTGGAATGGGAATTAAGGCTACATGGTTTACTTGACATTTTAAAACAAGTTTGAAGCATATTTACATTATTTAACTACTTAATGACTTGTAAGCTAAGTAACATACCAAAATTTGCAATTATGCAACCAAATTAAACACAAACAGCAGCTAAAGCCTTATGAAAGCAAGTGGCATAGGCCACTAAAATTCAACAAGCAATTTGGATTGAAATCAAGCAAAGTTTCACTTATTTTTAGCCTAAAATATGACAAGAATAGCAAGAAAATTAATACTTCATTTTTTAACCAATTTTGACATGTAAAAATTACCACAAAATGCTACAAAATTATCAAGAAACCTATATGAATTGTTTTGGAATTTTTAAAGGTTTTTTGGACTAAAAAAATGCAAGAAAATTATTAATTCTAACAAAAATAAGAAAAAAAAGATTCAATTATTTTTCAGAGGCTTTAGCACAAAAAATACCACAAAGATGTTGAGAAAAATATCAAGAACACATAGAAAATTAATTGGAATTTTATAGCACAAAAATAAGCATGCAGGGGTGTATATAGCAAGAAAACCAGTAGAACATGCAAAAAATAGGAGGTGCAAGCAGCAACAGGCATGGCAATTGGGCTCAAGGACGGGTCAGGGTGAAACCATGGGTTTACCCATGGGTGAACCGGTTCATTGGCCTATATAAGGCCTTGAACCGGTCCAACAACCATTTCCCCACTCTACTTCTCTCTCTAAGACAAAGACTAGAGAGAGAGAGTCTGCAACTGACTCTCTCTTCTCCGATGAGACCTTCCTTCTCCGACGTGGTGGCCCACGGTGGCGCCGCCGCGTCGGAGTCTCAACCTTCTCCGATCTGAGAACTAAGTACATCGTTTTAAAGCTCTTTCTCTCCTCTTCATTATTTTGGAAACGTTTTCTTGAAAGCAGGTTCAGATCGGAGTAGATCTAGGATTGAATCAGTCGGTTCTTATGTTTTCAAACTTCATGAAACGAAACCCTAACATGTTCTATTTTCTCTTCTGATTACGAATTTGAACTCGTATTTGAAAACGAACGGTGAATCTTCAAGACTTTTTCAAATTAGGGTTTCGTTTTGGATTTTTTCATTTCTTTGAAACCTTCGCTTTGATTCACCGTTTGTTTTCGATCTGGAATCTTCGATGATGATTTAAAGAGTAAACGAGAGGATTCTTGTGAATATACCTGGATTGAAATGGAGGTTCGAACAAAGATCCTTGTGAAAGCTTTCTGGTGAATTGGAAACCGAAAATAAATCGGTATTTTCTTCTTCTTCTTCGCTGATTTGAAGCTTTTCTTCGATTCCTCTTCTTTTTGACTCACAAAATCCTTCGTGATCGCACGTTGTGCTTGAATTGCGAAGGTACGAGTTCAATGATGAGGATTCATGACGAATCTCTGAGAACTCGTGATGATTTGAACCGATCTTGCACAATGCTTGCTGAATTGTATCTTGTATTGATGAATTTGCTATGAATCTTGATGAATTTTTAAGTTCTGGAATCAGTTAGGGTTTCTGTTATGAATGTTCTTGAAGCTTTTTCTGGAAATTTTGGTGTTTGATCTGTTTTGATCAGAGAGAGAATTGGAAACGTGTTTTTTTGATTTTGGATGAGTTGGCGCATTCTGAATGGCATGGCAATGATTGGGGGCCTTTTATAGGCTGCCAAGTGTATTGCTGGACCAATTGGATTTAGACACCTGGACTTGGACCTATTTGGCTCGGCCTTGGGCTATTTGTGGACTTTGGGACCTTTTTGCAATTCTGAAAGATTGAGGGACTAATCTGCAAAATAGAAAACTAAAGGGACAAAACTAAAAAATGAAAAGAGGACTTAATTACAATTAAAAAGACTTAAAAAGAAAATTAAAAATAAAAAAGGACCAATATGCAAAAAATGCGAAATTAAAGGCCTAAAAAAAAAGAAAATTAAAAAGGGACTTGAATGAAATTTTGGACATTTTGGACTTAGAGAAAAAACTAAAAATAAAATTGGAATAAAGATGGTAACTTGACTAAACGTAAAGTGAAACGTCTAAAATTTGACAAAACGGACTAAAACGGACCAATGGCTTAAATGAGGTACTTTAAAGTACCTCTCTGCCGAAATTTCGTGTGAAATGACCAAAATGCCCCTGGGGCTGAAAACGACTAAAAAAAAAATGACTCAGATGCATTTAAAAAAGGATTTTTAACAGAGATTGAAGCAAAGACTCATACAAGCAAGATAAGAAGACTCAGAGACAAATTTTAGGATTTGAACAGAGCCTTGATACTTGAAAAGACTAAAATGCCCCTAGGGCAAAACTGACCTAAAATGACCTCAAATGCAATTTTAAAATGGATTTTGTCATAGAATTGAAATGAAAGCTTATTCACACCATTTGAAAAGACTCAAAACAAAATTTTGAAAGACTGAGAGAAATTCGACATGGGAAATGACTAAAATACCCTTACATGTGAATTTTGCAAATAACATTGAAATAAAAATGCAGAGGAAGATGCAATTGATCAGAGGCATATCAAATGACTTGAAATGCAAGAAAGGAAAGTTTGATTAGTATTTTTAAGTCCAAAATTAGGGTATAACAGCTGCCCCTATTTAAGTTTCTTTGTCCGGAGAGTCAAGAGACGAAGTCTTAGAGTTGACGGGACGAAGATACTTAAATATTAACATTTGCACTGCTTTTGGACATAAAAATACGTTTTCAGATTTTCAAAGTTATGAATGCTATGCAATATTTGATTATGAATGCAAGACGAACAGCTGGAGTCTATGGAACCTGTGATGTCACTGGGGATTCAGGAGGACATTGACAGGGTAGACAAACCAGGGAGTAGAAAATAAGGTGCAAGTTGTTCTTTGAGTCGAACTAGTCACTTGACCAAGGAAAACAAAACAAGAGATAGGTGCAAGCTGTTCTTGGAATTGAACTTGGCACTTGACCGGAAACATGGACATATAGACAGATACAAGCGGTTCTTTTGGATCGAACTTGACACTTGGTTGGAGATACAAACAGATAGGCAGACACAAACTGTTCTTTTGGATTGAACTGGCTGTCTGGCTGGAGACATAGACAAAAGGGTTGATACAAGCTGTTTCTCCGGATCGAACTTGCTTGTTGGATTATCACCACATCATGTGGGAGAGTACAGACTGTTCTCTTAGAATGAACTTGTCGTTTGACCGATAACAAAGCATAAGCTGGGTACAAACTGTTCTTCAAATTGAACTTGCCGTCTGACTGATAACAGAGCATGAGCTGGATACAAACTGTTCTTCAAATCGAACTTGCCGTTTGACCAATAACACAGCATAAGCTGGGTACAAACTGTTCTATCGAACTCGCCGTTTGTCTGGAAGCACAGGTATACAAGCAGGTACAAGTGGTTCTTTTTTGGATCGAACCTGGCACTTGACCAGTAACAAGATACCAATTGAAAGTCTGGCTTAACAAGATACCAATTGAGGGTAAATCGTTATTGACTTGATTTGGAAATAGACATGACCATTTTTGTTGGCCCAAGAGTAAATTGAGAGTAAATTGACATTGATCTGAGTTGAAAATTGACATTGAAAGTTGAGATTGAAAGTTGAGATTGAACAGAGACATAGACATAGACATTGGAAATTGGAATTGGATTGAGACATAGACATTGACATTGGATTGGAGAGTTGCAATTGACATTGAAATTGGATTGAAATTGGATTGAAAATTGACATTGACATTGGATATTTGACATTGACATTGGAGATTGTTATTGGAGATTGTCATTGGAGATTGACATTGAAATTGGAATTGAAATTGGGGATTGGAGATTGGAGATTGGAATTGGAATTAGAAATTGGCATTGGAATTGGAATTGGATATTGACATTGACATTGTCATTGGATGTCAATATTGGAATTGGAGATTGACATTGACATTGTCATTGGATGTCAATATTGACATTGTTATTGGAGTTGAGATTGCTTCGAATTTGACATTTGAAATTGAGTTGAATGTGACAGTTTGACATTGAAATTGAGATTGGAATTGACATTGGAAATTGGAAATTGCTTCGAATTTGACAGTTGACATGATTGGAATTGAAGTTGGAGAGTTGAAACTTGTATTGAATTTGGCAGTTGAAAGTTGGATATGCAACATGTATGTATGGTATAGCAAGATTATTGGACGTATGAGCACACAAAATGCATGATTATGCATGTATGAATGCTTGAAATGCATGATTGGTTGGCAGTTTGACAGAGAAGTTTCACAAAGGCAGACAAGACATTGGAAGATTGGGCACGTAGTGGCTCGTGCTGCAACATATTCACAGGGGGAAAACCTCTTTTGGAGAGACCGTCGTTTGAGAGACGTATCCAACCCATGGCTGAGGGCAATAAAACTTGTAAAGGAGGGACCCTTGGAAAGTCCTTGGATACAGGTCGCCGTTGCTAGGCGTGTTAGTGCTGGGTAAACATTGGATGTTCGCATCTGTGGTCAATGCTTTTTCAATATTTCATTCTTTCCATTTTTCATTTTCAAACCCCATTTTTGCCTGAACCGCCCTTTCGGGTTTTCGATTCACCGGGGAATAGATTCTTTTCATTGCCCCATTTTTGCCTGAATTGCCTTCATAGGTTGTCAATCAGCGGGGTGCTCATTTTTGCCTAAGCCGCCCTTTCGGGTTTTCAACTTAGCGAGCTTTTCATTTGCATTTTTCATTTTGTCATTTTGTTTTTTCATTCTTGCCATTGACCACAGATCATCCTGGGGAGTAACCTGCTTGTAACATGTATTGAAATAGACATTGATACTCATTTTATTCATGCATGTTTCATTGAAATGTACCCTATTGCTCAGGCTTGCTTTCAAAATAGACAGAAAAAGGTTTTTCAATTTTCAAAGATGTTTGTTTCAGACATTGACATTATCAAATAGAAAGAGAATATTCTGTATATGACATTGAAAATGGAAAGGAAAATAGAGTTTCACACAATAGAAAGGCTCAAATTGATGTATAAGAGTGAAAGTCAGCCAAAGGCGTGACTTCACGGATTTACAAAGCTTGGAAAATGGTAATTTTTATTGGTTGGTGATACATTGAACACGATGACCGCTACATTTCATAGAAATTTTGAATTCACAAGTACAGAAGCCTCTGATGAAGAAGATCATTGACAGTCGCAGGTGCCCCAAGGGGTGATGGTGATTTACCAGATATAGTTACTTGTCTTTTATTGTCAACCTCATTTTTGCATGAACCGCCCTTCCGGGTTTTCGGCTCATCGAGGCGCTCATTCTTGCCTGAGTTGCGTACAATCTCAGCGAGCTCTTTCATATTCATTTTTTGTCCCTAACTTTTGCCTGGATCGCCCTTTCGGGTTTTCGATCCACCGGGAAGCGCATTTTTGCCTAGGCCGCCCTTTCGGGTTTTCGACCTACCACGCTGTTCTTTTCTTTTTAGACAAAGTATTTCTTGACTATATCGGCATTGACAGGATTTGGAAGCTCAACACCATCCATGTGTGTAAGAATCAAAGCACCACCAGAGAAAGCCTTCTTGACAACATAAGGACCTTCATAGTTAGGTGTCCACTTGCCCCTTGGGTCGGGTTGCTGACTTATCCTTCTTTTCAATACAAGTTCGCCTTCCTTGAATTCTCGAGGTCGGACTTTCTTGTCAAAAGCATTCTTCATTCGAACTTGATACAACTGTCCATGAGTCATAGCATCCATACGTTTCTCTTCGATTAGATTCAATTGATCATACCGATTTTGACACCATTCAGCCTCAGTTAATTTTGCTTCCATAATCACTCGAAGAGATGGAATCTCCACTTCCAGAGGGAGAACTGCTTCCATACCATACACCAAAGAGAATGGAGTTGCCCCGGTTGAACTGCGCACCGTAGTGCGGTAACCATGCAAGGCAAAAGGTAGCATCTCATGCCAGTCTTTGTAAGTAGTGACCATCTTCTGAACAATTTTCTTGATGTTCTTGTTAGCGGCCTCAACTGCACCATTCATCTGAGGTCTATAAGGAGAAGAATTGTGATGTTCAATTTTGAATTCTTCACATAAAGCTTGCATCATGCTATTGTTCAGATTAGAACCATTGTCAGTGATAATTTTGTTGGGAACACCATATCGACAGATGATGTTATTCTTGATAAACTTGACAACCACTTGTTTGGTCACATTAGCATAGGAGGCAGCTTCAACCCACTTGGTGAAATAGTCAATTGCCACTAGAATGAAACGATGTCCATTGGAAGCTTTTGGTTCAATTCTTCCGATCATGTCAATGCCCCACATAGAGAAAGGCCATGGGGAAGAGATAACATTGAGGGCATGTGGGGGCACATGAATCTTGTCAGCATAAATTTGGCACTTATGGCATCTCTTAGCATGTTTGTTGCAGTCACGCTCCATAGTTATCCAGTAATAGCCGGCTCTTAACAGTTTTCTTGACATGGTGTGACCCGAAGCGTGGGTCCCGAAAGTACCGTCATGTACATCATGCATCAACTTCTCAGCTTCTTGTTTGTCAACACATCTCAGCAAGACCATGTCATAGTTCCTCTTGTATAGGATTTCTCCGTCCAGAAAGAATTTACTAGCCCATCGTCTCAAAGTCTTTTTATCCCTATTGGAAGCACCAGGTGGATATTCACGATTCTGCAAGAATTGTTTGATGTTGTAATACCAAGGCTTTTTATCATTCACATCTCTATCAGCTTGATCTGGCATATTTTCAATAGCAAACACATGAGCGGGTCTATCAAGACGCTGCACTTTGATTACAGGCACATCATTCCAATGGTTCACCCGAAACATGGAAGACAGAGTAGCAAGAGCGTCAGCCATCTGATTTTCATCCCGAGGGATGTGGTGCAGCTCAACCTTGGTAAAGTATGTCAACAGACGTCTTGCATAGTCGCGGTATGGGATCAGCTTCTCATGATGAGTCTCCCATTCACCCTTTATCTGATTAATAACAAGTGCAGAATCTCCATAGATGTCAAGGTGTTTGATTCTCAGGTCAAGGGCTTCTTCAATGCCCAAGATGCATGCTTCATATTCAGCTATGTTGTTCGTGCATTCAAAAGTTATTCGAGCAGTGAAAGGAATGTGGTGCCCCTGCGGAGTCACAATGATGGCTCCAATTCCTTTACCATAAGCATTAACAGCACCATCAAACACCAATCCCCACTTGCTATTGGGATCTGGCCCTTCATTGATCAATGGTTCTTCACAGTCTTTTGCTTTCAGATACATAATCTCTTCATCAGGGAAATCAAATTTAATTGGCTGGTAGTCATCAAGAGGTTGACAAGCAAGATGCTCAGCAAGGACACTCCCTTTGATTGCTTTCTGAGCTTTGTATACAATGTCATATTCAGACAACAACATCTGCCAACGTGCGATCTTTCCAGTAACAGCAGGCTTTTCAAAGATGTACTTGATTGGATCCATTCGGGATATCAACCAAGTTGTATGATTCACCATATAATGACGCAGGCGTTTGGCAGCCCAGGCTAAAGCACAACAAGTCTTTTCAAGCATCGTATACCGAGTCTCGCAGTCGGTGAACTTCTTGCTCAGATAGTAGATAGCATGCTCTTTCTTACCAGTCTCATCTTGTTGACCGAGAACACAACCCACTGAATCATCTAACACTGACAGATACATAATCAAAGGCCTTCCTTCCACTGGTGGGACGAGGATAGGTGGTTCCAACAAGTATTCTTTAATGCTATCAAAAGCTTCCTGACATTCATCATCCCATACAACAGGTTGATTCTTTCTGAGCAATTTGAAAATTGGTCCACAAGTAGTAGTCATGTGAGATATGAATCTTGAAATATAATTCAGACGTCCGAGGAAACCTCTGACTTGCTTCTCAGTTTGAGGGGCCGACATCTCTCTGATGGCTCGGACTTTGTCAGGATCAACTTCAATGCCTCTCTGGCTGACAATGAAGCCTAGCAACTTTCCAGATCGTACACCAAATGTGCACTTGTTAGGATTCAACCGCAGCTTGTACCTTCTCAATCTTTCAAACATCTTTTTCAAATACACAACATGCTGCTCTTCATCACTTGACTTCACAATCATATCATCAACATATACTTCAATCTCTTTGTGAATCATATCATGAAACAGAGTGGTCATACCCCTTTGATAGGTAGCACCAGCATTTATCAAGCCAAACGGCATTACTTTATAACAGAACGTTCCCGACGGAGTGATGAAGGACGTCTTTTCTCTATCTTCAGGTGACATTCGTATCTGGTTATAGCCAGAGAAACCATCCATGAAGGAGAATACTTTGGATTGAGCAGTACTGTCAACAAGCACATCAATATGAGGTAGCGGGAAGTTATCCTTTGGACTGGCTTTATTCAGATCTCTGTAATCAACACACATTCGAACTTTCCCATCTTTCTTTGGTACTGGTACGATGTTGGCAATCCACTCAGGGTATTCAGCTGTCATGAGGAAACCTGCATCAATTTGCTTTTGTACTTCAGCCTTGATCTTAAGAGCCATGTCTGGACGAGACCTTCTCAATTTCTGTTTGACAGGAGGACATTCAGGTCTTGTCGGTATCCGATGTTCCACAATCTTGGGATCTAGTCCCGGCATATCTTCATAGGACCATGCAAAGACATCTGGATAATCATGGAGAAGCTGAATGATCTTCTTTTTCACCTCTGGCTCAAGTGCAGCACCAATCTTGATCTCTCGCTTGTTCTCTTCAGTACCCAGGTTGATAAGCTCAATCTCTTCCTGGTGAGGCTGAATGGCTCTTCTTTCTTGCTCAAGCAGTCGAGTGATCTCATACGGTATCTCTTCATCATCATCCTCATCTTCAGCTTCATATACAGGGAATTCAAAATTTGGAGGAACCATAGGGTCACTGTGTTCAACGGGTTTATTATGGTTCAATCTGCATAATATGATTGGGATGATTTTAGAAAAAGTTTTTCATGCAGATTTTTGAAATTAATAAGAAAATACAGATATTTTGGTTTTTTCTGGCATTACCATTATTTCCAAGAAAAAAGGCACTAAAAAAGTAAAAAACAAAGAGTCGTGAGAAAAACGACAACTTTTTATTGATTAACGGCAATGCCGAAACAAACACGCCCTTACAAAGATATCACTTTCGCCTTGGGCAGAGCGAAAGGATTGTTATTTTGAAAACAAGAAACATGAGCAACAAAACACATTACATGGAAGCATGCATGACTAAAGGAACATCAATGGCTTCCCAATTTCTCACAGTGCCTCCTGGTATAACAAATGCAGGCACGTGACCACCTTCAGCAGCATCTTCAGTAATAGCATTGATGAACCCAGCACTGTAGAAAGTTCCCTTTGAAACAGCAGATGTCGGGGAGAATCCAAGGCCTTCTTTACGCTTGTTTTCCAAAATCTGAATCACTTTGCCCCAGCCAGCAGCTTGCCCTGCTTGAACAGCCTTCTGGGCGTCCTTGAGTGAAGCCATGCTAGCACCAGCCCTCCGGGGCTCTGCACCCTCAACAGTCAATCCTTGAAACGACGTCCCTTCAGCGGACCCTGCTTCAACACAAGAGAACGATGATACCTGGCTAACTAGATATGCTTCTTCACCATGCACAGTGACAATCTTACCATTCCTCATGAACTTGAGCTTCTGATGCAAAGTAGAAGTTACTGCTCCAGCGTCGTGGATCCACGGTCTTCCGAGGAGACAACTGTAGGAAGCATTGATGTCCATAACTTGGAAAGTAACCTGAAATGTCTCGGGACCAATGGTAATTGGCAAGTCCACTTCCCCGAGAACATCTTTGCGGGATCCATCGAAAGCCTTAACCAGGTAGCTGCTACCCCTCAGAGAAATTCCATGATGGCTCAATTGCCTTAGTGTAGACTCGGGCATTACATTCAAGGAGGATCCAGTGTCCACCAGCACGTTGGATATCATGTCAGATCTACAATGGACTGAGATATGCAGAGCCAAGTTGTGGTGTTTCCCTGCTTCGGGGAGTTCGTCGTCACCAAACCCCAAGTTGTTGCAGGCAGTAATATTACTCACTATTCCATCGAACTGATCCACAGAGACTTCATGATCAACATAGGCCTGTTCCAGTACTTTCATTAACACTTCTCTATGAGCTTCTGAGCTCAAAAGCAGAGACAAGATGGATATCTTTGACGGAGTTTGTAGCAGCTGGTCAACAATTTTATAATCGCTCTTCTTGATGAGCCTCAAAATCTCGTCCAGATTAGACTCTTCAATGGGCTGGCCCGAGGGGCTGGCATTCTCTTCCTCAAGGTTAGCCATGTTTCTTCTCTTGTACAATCTTGTCTGATAAACTCTATCTGGTTGATGAATCTTGCGAGCACGAGCCACCTTTCAGACTGCGGCAGAAGAACCAGGAGACAATGAGCACGGGAAGCCATTTGTGACCGATGAATGATGCATATGATGCATGATGTGCAAATGCGAAAAGACTCTTTTTTGTCAGAGGACTTTGTCAAAGTGGTTGTGAACATCACGGAGAAACACAGTTTTATTTGAAAATCTTGAGCAAAACTAAAAGTTTAGTTAAGATGGTATCACTTGGTGTTCACATCCGTGATGTTCAAAAGATGACTTGTCTAAGTCCTCCGATAAGTGCATGGGAAAAAGTTTATGCATGTATGCATGGATGCATGATTATGTTCAAGTTCGGAGAAAACATGGTGGGTTGAAGTTCAAAGTCGAGGAGTCATGGGTGGACACGGTGTCCGGTGAAACTAGGGCTTTAGGAGATAGTAACCGGGTTCTAAAAAAGGTTCCCAAGTTGCAACCTCTCCGACGCATATCACGGTGTCACGAGACGACACTCGCTCCATGATTATACGTGGAAGGTCTAACTTGAGTGTAGTATCGCGTGACGACTAAAATTCGAGACAACACTCGGTTTAGCCTCCGCACTACATCCTAGAAAATGGTCATGGATGGGTTTGGTTATCTACGGTTCATAGCGTCATAGAACAATTAGAAGCAAAGTGCCTAAACGCGACAACTCGCGCCGACAACATCACCCCCAAAATGCCTCAGCTATGTGGGATTGATCGCATAATCCAAAACACGAGGCAACCCCCGGAATGAATTGTCGATTATATCCCCCCTAAATCCTAAGTTCACTCAGCCCGGGTGCAGGACTTTTGATATTCTCACCCCACACGTTTGCAAGAAATTAAACATTTATTCACATAAGGACTCTATTAGTTGTTTTGTATTTTGAGTGTTAATGGATCAATGTCTTTTGGATATTATTTAGTGGTTAATGACATAATGACTTTTGGATCTTATTTGGTACGTTAATGGCTTAAAATGCAAAACAACTTATAGAGTCAAGGACCAATCTGAGAAATGTTTGACAAAGACAGAGATCATTTTGAGTTATCAATAAAGTCAGGGATCAATTTAAAAATTTGATACAAAGACAGGACCAATTTGATGGTTTAGTCGCCAATATGCCAAAAAGAGTTCCGATGAATCACGATACTCTATCACGTCAATTTAAAACAACACCTTGTATAACACAAAATGAAAACTTCCTTAGTCAAAGATTCATTTCAGATCCTGCGGAATAATGTGCATCTCTGTGCATGGTTTCTTGAAGTTTAGTCAATTTTACACAATGGGCAATCAGAAGAGCCAAAGTCGTTTAGAACATTAATTTACCTTTTTAAAAATTTATTATTATATTATGACTTGTCGTTCTAGTGAACAAGCAATCTTCTTTTTATATGACAGAAAAATATTTGTTTCACAAATTCTTATTCTCATATTAAATGTAAGGTTTTTATAACGTTACTTCTTACCCAAGACATCATAGATGTTTTTATTAGGATTGGCATGTTTGCATACTGATATCCTTCAAGAAAGAAAAATAGTTGTGCAGACTTCCTAACTAAACTAGAAGTATCTTTCTTCTTTGGCGGGCATTTCGAACCTCCTCTTCGCAGACTCTATTAGAACTTGGTTTCGTAGAGCTTAGATTTTCTTTTTGTTTTGTTTTTTCTTGCTCTTTTTTATCAAAAGAAACTATCTTAAGAGCACGCCGCGTGTGGGGAACTTACCCATCATGATATTGTGTTATACGTACGTTCAAATCCTATTTGTGGAGGGTAAAGACTAAAGATTCCAATTTGCTTAATATTAAATTAAAAAGTGCTGATAATGATTACTATAATATATATTTTCATATATAATTTCTTTTTGTTCTAAAACATCGACGGTGAATTTAAGTCTTATATTAGATGAAATAGTTGAGGTTGAACAACATGTAAGTGAGATGTCTCATAAATCTAATGTCTTAAAGTTCTATATAAATATATTGTATTCAAACTTACTTGTGTTATTACTCTTGGCCCAATTTATCAATCCAACCTTGTCAGGAACAATATTATGTATTTTAAACTATTAAAATTTAAAATAGGAAATATTACAATAGGAACAATATTATCTATATTGTATATGAAGGGGATAGAGATTTTAGGTTGAACTTTTTATAATTTCAATTATACTCATGAACAAATTTTTCTAAATTAATTTTTTTGAGGGGAAATTTTCATATAAATGTTATATTGTTGGTGGTATTAAACAATACAAGGACTTATATTTTGTTAAATTACCGTTGTGATTGAAAAAGATAAACATAGTTTTTTTGATTTTGTTACAATTTGATAGTCACAAATATTAATAAAAAATACCGTTCAGAATTTATACGCATTAGGACAATAATAAGAGCGGACAGAAAGACACGGAGTGTCCTACTGAACGTTAATAATAATAATAATAATAATAATAATAATAATAATAATAATAATAATAATAATAATAATAATAATAATAATAATAATAATAATAATAATAGAGATTAAAATCTATAGAGGATATATAATGCGGATATATTTTCGTATGTGGATTCAAATTCATAGAAATCTAATGCTAATTCCAATTCAATTGCCCAAATTGCTTTATTCTTAAAGCTACTTGTTGAAGCTAGTATCTAGTTAAGTCAATGCATGGCTTAGCCTGGTCTAAATTATCCTCCAAGAATCCTGGAAGTCGACAAACACTCTCATTGAGTATAGTGCTTATTAGTTATTACTCTGCTCTTTCAATTTGATAAAATATGCCAATTCATATATGCAGGAATATGGTATCTCTGTGATATAGTCATTCTGATTCTCAAGAAACATCAATGATCGAGTTCCAAATAAAATATTTTGATATGAAATATAATAAATTAGTTATAATATTTCAAACCACTAAAACTTTGTAGTATGTGTGTACTGTGTAGACACATAGTAAGAATATATATCTGTAAGAGAGGATAATGAATAATATAGATTTATTTTAGTTGGCAAATTTTTCTTCAGGGTATTATACCACAGTCCTCGTGCTTAGAATCAATTTTGAGAGATAATTATAATCATTCTTTCTCAATTACTCCATTTTTGTTTCCCTATTTTCACTAGTTCACGGAATTGGTCCCCCATTTTAAAATCACTCCGTTTTGGCCCTTCTAGCAATTTTTTTGACAAAAAAAATGATAGTGTTATATTTTCAATGATGTTGCATATCATACATATGATGATGTGGCATACAATCAATAACCATGAAATTTCATCAGTAAAACTTCAACTAAATTATGATAAATAATCATTTTTAAGTTTAAAAAAAAAAAATCTGAGAAAGGGATCAAAACTATACAATTTTAAAATGGATGATCGATTTCGCGAGTGAAAATAGATGACCAAAACTTTAATTAAGTTATAACTTAATTAGCTGAGAAATGGACACTCCAATGCTATCAACTAAGAACAAATCTCATGATAATCAAAGAGAAAACACTCCCACCTCTCAGCTAATTATTGTCTTTGATTATATTTTATATTTAATTTAATTTATTCAATACTGATTTTAAAAAAATTATTTCATTTAGAATAAAATTTCACCGTTGGAGAACAAACTCAGTGGCTGATTATTTAATGATTTGGGACAATACAGAACTTCCACAGATCCACTAATTAACATCAATTCAGGGCTTGTTCTTTTGTTTGTGCGAAAAGAAGTATATTTGCACACAAGTGTTGTTGCCTCTCCTTTTCATAATATTTCAAGTGTAGATTACAAAATTGGAATCAAATCGTATCTTTTTAGTTTTTTCTGTCCCTTTTCATGTTTATTTAACAAAAATACTACCACTCCATTCGAAATAAAATATAAGCAAAATGTAGACTAAATTTTTAATAACATACATTAATCTTTTAACTATATGATGTAGACAAATTGGCAGTGCGAATCGAAGACGAAGTGGCTCGCAAGAAATGTTTAGTCGGATTGGTGCAAATTTTGCATCCGGTGTCGAAGTGATTCGAATTAAACCTTTTCGGAAAGCCCCGGACCTCACGAGCAAAACTCATCACATCGCCATGATGTAGAGGTTAATTTAGTCATTCAAGGTCGTCTGAAGGCCCGAAACCACCTTTTAATATATTCAACATATTCTAGAACTAATTTCTATTTTATTTCGTTTTGTTATTTTCTGGCCCATACGAATTTGTTATTTCTTTTAACATTTAAACGGAACTTATGCAGCCTAAGAGGCACTTTTTCATTCAATTAAAATATTTGAGACTTTTCCCTCAATTTTGGTGGATTACGGAAACCCTTATTTGATAGGTTTGTCGTTTGCAACCTGTCTATTTATATGTTAGGTTTAACGCTAGGTAACTCTTGCTTCCGTTCAGCGTCAATATCACTTTTATTTATATTTTATTCCACAGTACATTGCTAGTAAATAAAAAATTGAGAGAAAAATATTGTTAGCAACATAACACATATTTGACGTCTTGCCAAAAATGACCTCTAAATTCAAGTGAAGAGCCTTTTTGAGTCACGATCAATCAGACATATATTTCACTATCAAGTACAAGTGTGCTTAAAAGCGGGCAAGTCTTTCTCTTACATAATTAAATTAATAATTGATGCCATAATTTATAAAAATTATTACTAGTACTATTTTTTGGTTTTAAACTTTCGGTTTTCAGAGGAAAGTGACTATCGTTATTCAGAATTTGGTCGAAAAGTATGTTAAGTCTGGTCAAAAATTATTCCACCATAAAATGGAACTCAGGTTGTCTTAAACAATCTGTAAGCTCATGTAGACATTAATCAATTGAGTCCAATTCGACCGAGAGGTAAATATTTATAAATTAATCATACTTTTTTTTTGTCTTAACCATATCATTCTTTTGGGAGCAAAGTCATTCAGAGTTCCGATAAAAGATAACTAAAGTCTGATTTTAATTATTTTGATCAAGATTTGAACTCGGATTTTTATAAGTGGTTCATCTTTTAAATGGAACCATTTTTTAGATCTTATTAATTACAACTTAAACCTTATCGCCAAAGCCACAATTCAATCATGGCTTTGAAAAAAAATCCATATTCAACGTTGATATTCGTTTTACACCATTACATTTGACCTCTCATATTTTGAACATCTCTAACTCTCTTACATCCATTCAATATTTTATTTATTTTTTCTATCTATCTTCTTATTACATTTATCACATCATCTTCTTTATTTTTATTTTCTTTTTCCGAAGGTGTAGATGAGAAATATAGATATGCATGTCCAAATATTTTTTTCCTTTACTTTTTATTTATCACATCATCTTCTTTATTTTTATTTTCTTTTTCCGAAGGTGTTAGATGAGAAATATAGATATGCATGTCCAAATATTTTTTTCCTTTACTTTTTGCATTGGGGCGTCACTAATTACCTTAAATTATTATTGTCTCATAAATGTTACGGAAACGGGGAGAAAATTTTAATGGGCTTACCTCGGTGGAGTTAATTTGTGCTGATGCAAGATCCATTAATATGCACTAATGTTACCCCAAATGCTGGATAACTAGGTGTCAACAACTTGTTTTGTTTTTTTGACTGAGTATCAACATGATAGATCATGCCGAAAATGCAAAAATATGGAAGGATACAAACATAACAAACAGGTTCCATGTCCTTTGCATTGTGTGTTGTGTAAGGAGAGGGTGGAGACGCTATCTATGAGTTTCATGTTATCATATTTGTGATAAATTCAACTTACAACTTTGATGTTAAATTTATTGGACCAAACAAATATGGTTGTTCATATTTGTGCATGCGATCATTTCCAATGCTAGTTGTTATATTGATGATTATGTTCCTCCTTATATCCGACATTATTTTAAAGAACTGAGTTGAGTTGAGCTTTGATTATTCCTCCTTATACCCCCATTGGATGGTCATAACTACCTCCGGTCAAACCCATGACTACAACATACTCCATCCGGTCCTATTTATAAGAGAAATTTGAGTCAACAAAAGTTGATGTATCTAGTTAAAAATTTAGTCCAAATACATTCACTTTTGTTGACATAATTTTCTCTTATAAATAGGACCAGGGGGAGTACTCCCTCTGGTCCTATTTACAAGAAACAATTTACTTTTTAGATACATTAAATAATTTATGTATTTGGTTTAGGTTCTTGACTAGATACATACATTATTCAATGTATCTAAAAAGTCAACTTTCTCTTGTAAATAGGACCGGAGGGAGTATTTGTATCAGTCATGCATCCGGAATATCATTAATTTCATATTCCCTTTGTTCCACGCATTCCTTAATTTTGTTTATGCGATTTATAAGTAAAAATAGTCAACAAAAGTTGATGTATCTAGTTAAAAATTTAGTCCAAATACATTCACTTTTGTTGACATAATTTTCTCTTATAAATAGGACCAGAGGGAGTACTCCCTCTGGTCCTATTTACAAGAAACAATTTACTTTTTAGATACATTAAATAATTTATGTATTTGGTTTAGGTTCTTGACTAGATACATACATTATTCAATGTATCTAAAAAGTCAACTTTCTCTTGTAAATAGGACCGGAGGGAGTATTTGTATCAGTCATGCATCCGGAATATCATTAATTTCATATTCCCTTTGTTCCACGCATTCCTTAATTTTGTTTATGCGATTTATAAGTAAAAATAAAATCTAATACAATATCATCATATCATATAATAATCTGTAACCAAAGATCATATCATAATCTAATAATTTATACTAACAACTAGCCAAGTTGGTTTTTTGAAAAAAAACTTGCCAACTTGGTGAGTAGCCAAACTATAGTAATTTTATTGGCACCTTCAAAAGTGTCGTTACTTGCTAATAGTTAGAGCGTAGAACCTACCTCACACTCTTAAGTTATAATTACAAACTTATGGTGAAGAAATAAAGTGATTATGCAGTTTGCAAGGCCCTAAAACAAAGAACGAGTGCGCTCAATCACAACAATCTTGTTTTACCAAATTTTGTAGCATGTTTAACCATAACGGGAAGAGAAATGATATTTTGACAACCACTTTTTGAGAATTTTTGGACAACTTTCTCTCTCATACTCACATGATGTTGTTATCCTCTCTCTTCCTTTTTCTCTCTCCATTGTTTTTGACCAATAAGAAGTGAGAAAAATAAGGTTGTCAACAAAGTTGTCATCAAATAAATGTCAAAATATCATTACTCTAACGGGAAATGTGGTACATTAAGCACATAAAATCCTTAAATCACGTGATGAGGGTTGAGTTAGTAGATTTCCACTACACTATTAACAGGGTAGAGTAGCTCTATATCTTGTGGTTAGGATGCAAACACCCAATATGATTCCTACTCATACACCACTCCTAATATTTTGGGATTTCCACTAGCATATACTCGCCGTATCTTAAAATAATTGAGGCATTTGATTATTTCGCACATAGAAATGAAAGAGAGAGAAAGAAAAGAAAAATGATTTTAAGCGTCTTTGTTAACTCATCATTACAAAACCAACTTATAAAGTGATGAGTGTCTCATCTTTATAAAACTTTTATCAAAAGTTTATCTATCAGATGTGGGACTTGGTTTTTCCCAATAATTAAAAAATATAACCCTATATTTTTTAGGGTCATGTTAACTTGTGCCCTTAAGGCACAAGTTAAGAAACTAAAAATAGAATTAAAAGACAACTTTTGCATTGAAAATATAAAGTTTTAGACTTTTAATACAATGAATGTACAATTTTCAAAAAAAAGTTTATATGTTTAGTTTTTAAACTTGTGCCCCAAGGGCACAAGTTAACATTTTCCTATTTTTTAATAAAAATGATCTAATTTCAATTTTAAATAAAACACGGAATTTTATTTTAAGGTGTAGTTAATGAATACAAAAAGATCACATGAAGGGGATAACTCAATGTGTCCTATTAACGCAATGGTGTGTTATATGTGAACACGATTGTTTACACGTCCATTAGATGTTGGTGACTGGTGTGCATGTGAACTCAAGTCTCTTTTGGTTACCTTCTTTGTAGAAACTACACGTGTCAGCCAGTTAAGAATGATATATGAAGCTGTCACCATGCAGTGTAAAGTTAGAAACAAATGCCATTTCATTGCCAAACAAAATAGTTGTATCATACTTAGACACACAATTTCTTATATCGTATTTCAACGCCATATATTATTGATTGAGAGTTGTGTCATTTGTACAATTAAAATTGGACAACTAATGCAACACCCTATAGCATTGTGAGAAGGAAGTAAATCGAAATCAGTAACAAAATATTTAAAAATAGCAAATAAATTGTTGGTTGTATAAAACTGATGTTCATATATCATTCCTTTTATTGAGTATGGACATGACTTCTAAAGTGAGAGAACAAACATTATATAAAAGTAAATAATAATTTAAAAATTGAATAAATACATAATGTCTATAAAAACATTTCTCCAAGAACTAGACAAATGAATTTTGTAAGAAATTTTTTATGTTTTTTTGGAAATTGTAAGAGAAATGTTAGGAAAGAAAAGCAAGCTTCAGCTGATCAGCCTCTCTAATGCAAGTCTGCAATCCAGTCAGAAAAAAGAAAGAGAAGAGAAGCAAGCTCTGCACTGTGCAATAATACAATCATCTTCTGACTTCTCTCAAAGCTGCATTGTTTTGACTTAAATAGGTATTTTACAATTTTTAAGTTTTCAACCTGATTTATTATCTTTCATAGAACATTGTTTTACGTTTTTTAAGGTATTACGTACCAATGCAGTTTGGATACCTAATATGACATGACACCGATGTTTTATCTTGGTTTTCGGGTGTCAAACATTGATTACGTTTGAACCTTTCGAACCGGTGATATCTTATTTTTTCTTGGGAAGGGAAAAAGTAAGCAAAACCCTTGAGAATCGAGGTCCGGGAGTTGTTTTCGCTACGGGAAGGTGTTAGGCACCCATAACGACTATAGTATCCTATAGGAACCGTCTTTAATTTCTACGCGCGCGCTTTATTTTTAAATGCTAGTTTGAAATGTTATTTACACCTAAAGTTTGCTAAATGAAGAATTGGAGGGAGAAGAATGTTTTTTGGATTTTTATTTTAGTTGAATTGAAGGAATTTTGTTCCTTGCCTACGTACCCGTTTAAGGGATCAAATCCACCGTAGTTCTCTCTCAAAAATGTTTTTTGTTTTTGTTGGTTGATTTTAAGTTTGAAAATGGAGTTTGAAGAATAGAAGGAGGCCTCAAGGGCATAAGATTGGAAAATAGTGAGGTTGAATTAGTGAATTGCAAAAGAAGTCAAAGTTTGATTATTTTCATTGAAATTTGATTAAGAAAATGGAAAAGAAAATACAATGGGATATTGGATCCCAAGGTTTATTTGGAAAAGGTTTGAGTGAAGTTGTTCACATTTGTTTGGAAAATTGGGTTTTTTCTAAGTATAAGTCCTAGGCATTCATCTAAACATACAATCCTAAACATACATCTAAACATGCATATTCTAGCTACTTATCTAAAGTGGTGTGTGTGCATGTGTCGGTGCTTGTGTCGGTGTACATCATTAGAGTCCATTGTCCTTTACATCATACCCTAGATACATTCTATGGCCTCTTTGCCAAGAAATTAAAATTTGCATGAAAATTAAAATATTACAAAACCTCTAAATATTTACATTTTTAAACTTGGCATGAAATTGAAACTTAGAATGCAAGAAATTAGATGAAGGAGAAGATGAAGTGGGAATGCTTATGATGAATATGAAACATGAAATGGAAAGGTTAGTAGCATAAGGCAATGTCAAAGAAGTGAAGTAAGAGAAATATTAGAGTATAAAAGATAAAAAATAAGTGCAAACATGGCTAAGACTTGTTCATAAAATGCAAGAACCAAGTGACCTATAATTCTCACATTCCAATTACATTTTAAGGGTTTGGAAACAAGTTTTGGAATGGGAATTAAGGCTACATGGTTTACTTGACATTTTAAAACAAGTTTGAAGCATATTTACATTATTTAACTACTTAATGACTTGTAAGCTAAGTAACATACCAAAATTTGCAATTATGCAACCAAATTAAACACAAACAGCAGCTAAAGCCTTATGAAAGCAAGTGGCATAGGCCACTAAAATTCAACAAGCAATTTGGATTGAAATCAAGCAAAGTTTCACTTATTTTTAGCCTAAAATATGACAAGAATAGCAAGAAAATTAATACTTCATTTTTTAACCAATTTTGACATGTAAAAATTACCACAAAATGCTACAAAATTATCAAGAAACCTATATGAATTGTTTTGGAATTTTTAAAGGTTTTTTGGACTAAAAAAATGCAAGAAAATTATTAATTCTAACAAAAATAAGAAAAAAAAGATTCAATTATTTTTCAGAGGCTTTAGCACAAAAAATACCACAAAGATGTTGAGAAAAATATCAAGAACACATAGAAAATTAATTGGAATTTTATAGCACAAAAATAAGCATGCAGGGGTGTATATAGCAAGAAAACCAGTAGAACATGCAAAAAATAGGAGGTGCAAGCAGCAACAGGCATGGCAATTGGGCTCAAGGACGGGTCAGGGTGAAACCATGGGTTTACCCATGGGTGAACCGGTTCATTGGCCTATATAAGGCCTTGAACCGGTCCAACAACCATTTCCCCACTCTACTTCTCTCTCTAAGACAAAGACTAGAGAGAGAGAGTCTGCAACTGACTCTCTCTTCTCCGATGAGACCTTCCTTCTCCGACGTGGTGGCCCACGGTGGCGCCGCCGCGTCGGAGTCTCAACCTTCTCCGATCTGAGAACTAAGTACATCGTTTTAAAGCTCTTTCTCTCCTCTTCATTATTTTGGAAACGTTTTCTTGAAAGCAGGTTCAGATCGGAGTAGATCTAGGATTGAATCAGTCGGTTCTTATGTTTTCAAACTTCATGAAACGAAACCCTAACATGTTCTATTTTCTCTTCTGATTACAAATTTGAACTCGTATTTGAAAACGAACGGTGAATCTTCAAGACTTTTTCAAATTAGGGTTTCGTTTTGGATTTTTTCATTTCTTTGAAACCTTCGCTTTGATTCACCGTTTGTTTTCGATCTGGAATCTTCGATGATGATTTAAAGAGTAAACGAGAGGATTCTTGTGAATATACCTGGATTGAAATGGAGGTTCGAACAAAGATCCTTGTGAAAGCTTTCTGGTGAATTGGAAACCGAAAATAAATCGGTATTTTCTTCTTCTTCTTCGCTGATTTGAAGCTTTTCTTCGATTCCTCTTCTTTTTGACTCACAAAATCCTTCGTGATCGCACGTTGTGCTTGAATTGCGAAGGTACGAGTTCAATGATGAGGATTCATGACGAATCTCTGAGAACTCGTGATGATTTGAACCGATCTTGCACAATGCTTGCTGAATTGTATCTTGTATTGATGAATTTGCTATGAATCTTGATGAATTTTTAAGTTCTGGAATCAGTTAGGGTTTCTGTTATGAATGTTCTTGAAGCTTTTTCTGGAAATTTTGGTGTTTGATCTGTTTTGATCAGAGAGAGAATTGGAAACGTGTTTTTTTGATTTTGGATGAGTTGGCGCATTCTGAATGGCATGGCAATGATTGGGGGCCTTTTATAGGCTGCCAAGTGTATTGCTGGACCAATTGGATTTAGACACCTGGACTTGGACCTATTTGGCTCGGCCTTGGGCTATTTGTGGACTTTGGGACCTTTTTGCAATTCTGAAAGATTGAGGGACTAATCTGCAAAATAGAAAACTAAAGGGACAAAACTAAAAAATGAAAAGAGGACTTAATTACAATTAAAAAGACTTAAAAAGAAAATTAAAAATAAAAAAGGACCAATATGCAAAAAATGCGAAATTAAAGGCCTAAAAAAAAAGAAAATTAAAAAGGGACTTGAATGAAATTTTGGACATTTTGGACTTAGAGAAAAAACTAAAAATAAAATTGGAATAAAGATGGTAACTTGACTAAACGTAAAGTGAAACGTCTAAAATTTGACAAAACGGACTAAAACGGACCAATGGCTTAAATGAGGTACTTTAAAGTACCTCTCTGCCGAAATTTCGTGTGAAATGACCAAAATGCCCCTGGGGCTGAAAACGACTAAAAAAAAAAATGACTCAGATGCATTTAAAAAAGGATTTTTAACAGAGATTGAAGCAAAGACTCATACAAGCAAGATAAGAAGACTCAGAGACAAATTTTAGGATTTGAACAGAGCCTTGATACTTGAAAAGACTAAAATGCCCCTAGGGGCAAAACTGACCTAAAATGACCTCAAATGCAATTTTAAAATGGATTTTGTCATAGAATTGAAATGAAAGCTTATTCACACCATTTGAAAAGACTCAAAACAAAATTTTGAAAGACTGAGAGAAATTCGACATGGGAAATGACTAAAATACCCTTACATGTGAATTTTGCAAATAACATTGAAATAAAAATGCAGAGGAAGATGCAATTGATCAGAGGCATATCAAATGACTTGAAATGCAAGAAAGGAAAGTTTGATTAGTATTTTTAAGTCCAAAATTAGGGTATAACAACCGATACGTCGATACGAAATTTTTTTAAAATTTAAGATACGATATGATCGGGATACCTTAATAAAAAATTAAATTTAAACTACATATTAAAATTCAAAATACAAATTATGGACTAAAACTCAAAAAGCAAAAAAATTGGCGCAAAACCTAAACCAAACAGACATAGAACAACGATGAGGCACAACAATGAAATTGCTTTCACATGACAATCAACAATAGGAGCGTCTCAGACAAACAAAAGAACACAAAATTATAGACGGTGGACAGCAACAGAAATATAAATATAAACAATATTGATAATAAAGAAAATGACAGTTAGTCAATTACATATATAATATATCCCAAAAAGAGAACAATGTTACCTAGTCAATTACATATATCCCAAAAATAATAGAAACATCATGTATCATGAGCGTATCAATTTTCTACTGTCTATCCCCCGCGTATCCCCGATATATCTGAAAAGTATCGGACAATTGTTTTTATAAAAACTAAAATTTAATTTTTGGATACTCTCCCGATACGTATCGAGGAGTATCGGACAGGTATCAGTGCAGGATACCGATATGTCATCTATTTTGAAGTATATGGGCTTCATAGGGTATTGCCCTTTTAAAAATTTATCTTAGCATAATTTTTTCTTTTTACAAGAGCACGAATTTTTTTTTAAAAGTCTATTTTTTTAAGGTTTAAAAGTCTATTTCATATTTTCTTCAATATAAACATAATAAAATATAGGGTTTTTCTATCATGTGCAAATTTGCACATGATAAGAAGTTTAAAGTAGCAACTTTGACTTGGAACTTGTGTTTTTTACAATAAATATGTAGCTTTTGAATAAATATTTATTGATTTTCAATGAAAAGTTACTACTCTTGGTTACCTTAACATGTGCAATATTGCACATGTTAGACAAACCCTAAAATATATGCAATAAAATACTTCAAGAGGCATGTCAATCTACTACCACTACAGCTAAATAGACTTTTGATGATTTATTGCTTCTACCCTCTTTTCCACCCGACATATTTAAATGATTTGAGCTTTTTTATTAAATGAATCGAGCCAAGTTATGCAAGACGACGTGTGGAGGTGGAAGTTAGAAGAGTCCGGGGACTTCTCGGTGAAATCATCTTATTCGAAGTTGGAGGCTTTAGTTTCAAATGTAGCAATGTGGACGGAGGAGGAAAAAGGTGTGTTCGATAGGATGTGGAAGAGTCCGGCGCCATCAAAGGTGGTGGCTTTCGCGTGGAAAGTGCTTCTTAATCGCGTTCCAACCAAAGTTAATCTAGCGACGAGGAATGTCCTAGGCCCGGAAGATTCCACGAGGTGTGTGTTGTGCAATGCGATGGAAGAGTCCTCCCGTCACCTTTTTCTTCATTGTGAGGTGGCTAGTCGGGTGTGGTGCAAATTGATGGTGTGGATAGGCCGCTCCTTTATAACTCCCCCGAACCTTTTTGTCCATTGGGAGTGTTGGAATGGGGGGGAAAGGAATAAAAATGTTTTAAAGGGCTTATGGTTGATTTGGCATACTACGATTTGGGTTATGTGGAAAGCTCAGAATGATAAGATTTTCAAAGGTGTTAATTTTGCGGTGGATGATATTGTAGAGGAGGTTAAAGTGTTGTCGTGGAGGTGGACTCTAAGTAGGCTGCATATCCCGGCTTGTCTTTATTTTGAGTGGTGTTGGGACCCTCATTGGTGTCTCCTTAGGAAGTGTGTTAGGGTGTAATGAGCTGTTCTTTTTCTTTGGTTTTTGGCTGCTGCGGTTTCCATCCTGTAGGTTTCGCTCCTGTGTTTTTGTTGCGCTGCTGTGTTGGCTGGTCCCCTTGCTGCTGGGCGCGGTGCTGGATGGCTGTGTTAGCAAGTGCTGTGGTGTGTTACTGTGGTAGCCTTTTGGTGGTTTAGCTTTTAGGTGTGTTATCAGTGCTGCTCCTTCGGTATCGGTGTTGACGCAAGGGTATGCGTGCAGTCTGTCAATCGTATACACCTGCGTCATTATTGTTGTATTGTTGGGTGGTTTTTTAAAGGGGTTTTTGATCGAGCCACGTTTATATGGCAACCGATTTCCCCTTCTTTGTATTTTTTTGTCCACCCGAGCTTATTAGTGCGTCTTGCACGGGCTTGTTGGTTAATAAATTTTGCCATTTCAAAAAAAAAAAAAAAGGTTTAACATATGCTAGATCATAAACCCCTGTCCGATGATCTAACCTATACTTTTACTAACATTAACGGTTTATGTAGCCAAGTTAAGTTATATTTTTTCCTTCACAAACCCTCATTGTTTAGCTAGAGTGGTTACCTCCTTAACTAGTTTTCATATCTTTATTGACAATTCCTATATGTATTCAAGATTTACTTATTAATGAAATGAATTGGGTTCTTTTCGTAAAAATAAATAAATAACAAATGATACTATAATTGATGTAGTTAAACTGAATACATGTGTAACTTTATTTTTACCTTTTAGAGCTTATAATACAATTAAACTTTAAATAATAATAGATCCGACTATTTTGATATGTTCATCATGCATAATTGTAGAAATTAATCACTCCACTCATGTTGATACCTCCATCCCACCACATAGATCCAACTATTTTTAAATTGAATTATACATGCATCTTACATAATATAAAAGCAAGTAATATTGATCATTAACTTCTATCAAAGATATACATCAACCATAAACATAAACCAATGGATCAATGTTTGATATAACATATGCATGTAAAAGGAATATCTTATTTTATTAATGCATAAATACAATTTTTGACATATGTTTTATTTTCTTATATTTAATAGTATACAACTTTCATTTGTTCCATAAAAAAAAAATCATTGTTAAATGTTGATTGCCAATTTATATACACAAAAATATTCTAGTTGCGACTGCCTATTTGATTGTATGCTGGCACAATATATTTGTGCTGCCCAAAAGGCAAAAGCGGCAGTCGAGATACGATTCTTATGACACCTGCTTCTCCTCCCAGCGAAATAAATATTTTATTTTTATTTATTTTGAGTGAATCCTTTTTTTTAGAATAATTTTCTCCCAACTCAATTTAATAATTTTTAATACTTTAAATTGAAATAATTTTTTTTGTGAGTTTAATTTAGTTGATGGAGACATTGCATAGTATATAGACGTTGAGATTTATACCCTGAACATACTACTTATTCGTCTTTAAATATGAATTTCTAGTCACTACGTTAATTGACAAAAAAAAATAAATACGAATTTCGTCTTAAAAGTCTCCGTGAGTTTAGTTGACTATTAGTTGACTATACATATTAAAGACATGTGTAAGTGTTTAAAGCTCAAATGTCGCATTTATTCTTTTTTGGCGGTGGCCGAGGTTCGAAGACTGGACCTTGCATATTTTATGTATTGTCCATACCAACTGAGCTAAGCTCACGAGGACAATGTCGCATTTATTCATTTTAAGATGTGAAATTTTTAACAACTAGACTATAAAATAAAAATCCTGAAATTTTTTGTTGATGAATCTAATTGGTCTTTTACTACGTCACAAATTGGAGAAACTCTTGTGTGAACCAGGACCAAGAAATTTGGTTTGGTCACACATAGAGTTTTTGTCTTCTCTCTCTTCACAAATAAACAAATAATACTTTTCATTTTCTCTCTCTTCTCTCTTCTCTCTCTTCTCTCTTTGGTTGTGACCAAAGAAAATTTCTTGGTCCTGGACCACCTAAGAATTTCTCCGCAAATTGATATCAAATATTTAGAAAGATGCTTAGAAAAAACAAAACAAATATTTTAAAAATGAAATAGTATCTTCCTCAAACATTGGACCTATATATAAACAACGAAACCTGCCTCCTACTCTTCTTAAGAGCCTGCAAAATCTCTTCACTCTTACTACACACTATGCAATAACATCTAATTTTTTTTCTTCTTTTTTTATTCATAAATGGCGCTTCGAAAACTCTTCACAAAGCGTCTTTTCGACGGCGTCAAATCTCTAACGCCGTCGTCAACACCATTAGAACAAACCATAGTTCCTCCAAACGCTTCCAAAGCAAACTTCCACCGTGAGTATCTCTCATCGCCGGAAACTAAAAACAGAAACTATTTCCGCCGTTTTCTTCCCCGGCGAGCTGTGCACCACTCCGGCACGGTGAGCCTCCCGGAGTTTCTCTCACTCCCCGTCGGAGAAAAACTCAGGGAAAAACTCAAAGGCATTAACACCGGTGATCGTTTCCTTGATCTCAATTTTGCACCGGCGCCGGAGAAGGCTACATCGCCGGCGAAGTTCACGGTGGAGGATGCTAGGAAGATTCTGAAAGCATCGCAAATGGAGAAGTTGAAGAGGAAACTGAGAGAAGTTTCAGAGAATTCAGTTAGTTACGGTGAGTTTTTGCGGATCTGTGTTGAATCGTGTGAGAATCATGAACAAGGTGTTGAGTTTGCAAAGAAATTGGATGAATCTGGAAACGTCATCGTTTTGGGGAATGTTGTTTTTCTCCGGCCAGAACAGGTATGTGCATTTTCTCAGCTCTGTTCTTCCATGAATATTCGTTTTTTTACATAAATATATTCTCTTTTCTTATTACTTTTTATTTCCATCTAGAATATAATTATATTAATTTTTTTTACATCATGATAATTGTGCATATTTAGATTTTATTTGTTTTTAGCGTAATTTTAGATCTAAATATAGATACTTTGGATTTGGATGAAATATGTGTTTTGATTTTGTGACATAATTCGAACATGCATGCAAAAGGAGATTTTTTTTTTTTTTTTGACAAGGCAAAAGGAGAAATATTTCACGATTTTTTGTTTTTTTATAGACTATTTTATAAAAAAACAAAAGACCATTTTATTAATAAAGCTTGGCCCTATTATTACCTTGTTTGCAAAATTGGTTTCAATTTGGTTTTCATTTTAAAGTCCACAAATTTTTGTTCATATCTAAAGTTTCTAAATAAAAAAAAAAAAAGAATGATAACTAGTGCTCGTGGATACTAGTTAAGTAGATTAATATAGAAATTTTACATTGAAAAATGATGAAAAGTGAAATATTTCATTTTGTGAAAGTAAAAAAAATTGTTGTTTTCGTTGGAAAAGTTCTACTTTTAGCTTTCTTTAATAGTGTCCGGGGTTAACATGACCGATAAAAGAATGGTGGTGTACCACACTATATAAACTTGTATAATTTTTTCATGGATCAATTATTTACATGTTATTAATTAAATCATAAAAACAAATATTTTTAAAGTTAGAACTGATTTTTTAGAGAAGTTTTAATAATTCTTTTTTTGAAGGAGATAATTTCATACATGTTGATCATATCGCATCTTATAACTCATCCTTTAAAACTTGCAACATCGTCGTTTTTAGTCTAGAGAAATATACAGTGTATACTTTAAGCGTAGACAAATTTGTAAAGATTTAAAATGGTTTAATTTTATAATAAATTCTAAATTTGTAAAGATTTGTGACGAAGAATGAAACCAAATTTACAATATAACATGACATGAGGTTCATAATAAGATGCCTTGTCTCCAGGGAGGGGGTGATGAATACTGAGGTGGCACATATTTTAAGGAGTTTGACGTGAGTGAGTCCTAGTACTCTTCTGAGGAAGGATTTTCTGAGTGAGGGATTTTCCTCCCTCCCTTGTTATCTGCTCCTATATGTATGATTTTTAGTGTTGTCTTTGATACACCCAAAAGTGTGTTTTGTGTGACACATGCCTTACCTATCCCCACCTCATCCCTCTGCATTGCCTACAACCAACCAAAGTTATTTACTTGGCTTTTGGCTGCATCTCTTTTACTTGTTTTTTTGGACCAGCTCTACTTTCCATCAAAGGACTACACAATGGTTTATGGTGTATATCATTATTAAATTTTATTTTGGTGGGGCCATACTTCATAGTCAAACCGGTCCATGAAAATGTTTACATTCATCTTTTATGCTCTTCTTATATTGCTTTGTTTTTTTTTAGGGGTCTTCTTATATTGCTAGCAAGTGTAATTAACTTGGGTAACTAATATTTACATCTAATGCGAAAAATTACGGTGATTTTAAATATGCACTTAATTTTTCTATAACTTTCTTTTTGATAATTTATAAAGTTGATTTTTAAATAATTTTTTTGGACCACAGGTTGCAAAATCAATTGAGAGCATAATGTATCAGTCAATAGCCAGTCCTAATGACCCAAGAAGGAAGGAGCTAGAGAATATGGAGAAGCAAAAAGCAATGATTGATGGCAAGGCAAAAGCTCAAGTTCAAACTGAACTTTACTGTGGATTGGGATTTTTAACAATCCAAACACTTGGGTTCATGAGACTCACATTTTGGGAGCTAAGTTGGGATGTTATGGAACCAATATGTTTCTTTGTTACTTCCCTGCACTTTGCTTTTGCATACTTATTCTTCATAAGGACTTCAACTGAGCCAACATTTCAAGGCTATTTCCATCGTCGTTTCATGGCTAAACAAGAGCGTCTTATGAAGACATACAACTTTGATGCAAATAGGTATAATGAGCTTTGCAAAGCTTGTTATCCAAGTAATCATGTTGGTGTTGGTGCAAATGCAAAAGCTGAAACATTTTCTCCACCTATCCAGCATGCTGAAGAGACACTTCTAAGAGCATCGCATCGTTGAAGAATCATATCTTCATCAATGTTTAATTAGTATTTTTAGATAATCGATGAGCCAAATGCAACCCTTTTTTCCTGAACATATTGGTTCATGTACTTATGCAGAGAACCCGTGTTTGGATTTTTAAGCGGTGTTTGACTAACTAATAATAATTAATCTTTTTTTATAATTTCTCTTGTTAACTACTCCCTCCGGTCCTTATTATAAGAAAAAGTTGACTTTTTAGGTTCATTGTGTAAGTGATGTATCTAGTCTATATTTATAACAAGATACATTAATTATTCTATGAACCAAAAAAGTCAATTGTTTCATATAATAAGGACCGGAGGGAGTAATGATTACACATTGGAGGGTTTGGAAATCAACAAATAATTATGAGTCCAAGAATTTATTTAACTCAAGACCAAGAGGATTTGAGACTTTGATATTGACCAACCGAGCTCGACGAACATCCATAATTAATTTATCATATTATATGTTTATAATTATATTTAAAAAAAATTAGGCATTTTTTTAGCTTAAAATTTTGAGGCCTAAAACCATTGCTTATGCCGCTTAGCCCTTGGGCCGCCCAGAGCTGGTGGTGTTGTGTGGTACCAAACTGCATTGGTCAGGTTCTTTGGTCGAACAACAAGTGGTTATGTGTGATGCCTATTAATGTCGATGCATAAATGAAGAGAATCTGCACTTTTCAGCAGCAGATGGTAATTTTAGGGGTCTAGGTAAGTATCATTTAAGAGCTGGTGTTTGATAAAATTTAATCCTGCAAAATGTTGCAGGTTGTAGACTGTACTGTTTGTTTTTTGTGTTTGGTCTCTCATGTGAGCATGTGAAGACTAAATTTTTTGAGGTTAACTTTTAGGCTTGGTGAGTCCTGTGCATGTGTCTTTGAACTGTATTCATGTCTTGGCCTCTTGGGTAGCTGTGCTGGTAATTGCATTTTTCTTTTTCATTCTAGCACACCTTATGCTTGGTCACTTGGATGTAATTCATTAGCTTGTTTTGACGGTGCAAAGACAAAATATTGTAACTTTGAAAATTAAGGCATTCTCTCACATTCACACAACTTATTGATTTTCAAGAAAAGTAGCTTCAACAAAAATTTCGTTCTATGTTGTTTATGATTGTGTTGGATACATTTGTATAATTGTATTGATCAAAGATGTTCCTCTGTGGACATCATGGGGTAATCTCAACATAAGGTGATTCAAACTTTTCCTTTAAACTATTTACCCAAAAAAAAAATAACATTTAAAAAAACTATTCCTTTTCCGTCAAAGAGTATTTTTTTTAGGTAAAACTGAATTGTAGGGGTACAACAAAAATTGTTGGGAAATAGATAGCAATTTTTATTTTAAATTGTGGCCTACGACCCTTTGCATCAATGTTTTAGGCCGTTAGGGTATAGATAGCCATTTTTTAGATAGTTTCTTTTCACACCCTCCACACTTGTTTCATATTATATAATCCGAAATGTCATAGAGTGCACGAAAAACTAGTAGGATGAGTTTTTTTATTTTATTTTGAGGCTTGTACCCCTTTTTCCGACAACTAAGATTTACTAATAGTCTTGTCAAAAAAAGATTTATTAATAATGTCTAACAATAACGTTATCATTTATCACATACAAACTCTACCCATCTTCTATGAAGAGTTGCAGAGAACATACACAAACATATGCTCGACAACTCGACTAGAAAATACAAAAGTATAACATTCTTATAAAGCTAGTTTTTGAGTGTAGTAGTACAATACACCAATACAACACCTAGCCTACTAATACACCAGGCAGAGATGCAATGCAACCAATACAGGAGCTAGATATCATGTGTTGGACAAGAGATGTAAATAAATTAAAAAGTTAGAATGAACACCACCATATGAAAACTAGCTCTTCCACCCACTACCAAACCTGCTAAATTTGTTCTACCAGCAATGCCTCAACCTTATCTTTGCTTTCTCACCACTTCAGCAGTTTTATTGGAGGCCTACAGCCCTTGCATGATCGAGTTGAGTTGGCCCTAACCATAAACATGACATCAATTCTGTTTGGCAATTAGTTGTCCCAAACTTCATTCCCTTTTTTCTCACAAAATGTCATGTTGAAGTTTACCGATTCTTAATTAAGTGCGTTTTTGGTATGACAGTAGATTGAAAAAAATTATGGTGACACCGTGATTGAAAGTGTAAATTTTTAATAAAATTCCAGCGACCCACCGCGGTACCAAATTTGTTAGGCTTCATTGAGAGAAAATAGAACAGTTGTTCTAGGTTCTTGTCAAATGATAGTATTATTTTTTTGTAATCAAATGTAGTTAGTGAACAAGCATAGTTTAGCAAATAAAATACGATTAAACTATCAAAATTGAATTGCCTTGGTTCCGAATCAAGTATTACTGCCAGACTAAGTACCAAACAATAATGCCACAACAAAGTCCCAAAGAAATAAGAAACCAACAATATGTCTGAATGCATTATGTAGAAACATACGAGGTCAGTTTGCATCCCCACCATGTACCACTCATTTTGAATTTGGTCCCTTTCCATGTGTCAAGTTGTTGGACTTGTCCTTTCCGGAGGGTCATGCTACTCATAGCATTCTCTTTTTCCAAAAACCTTTCTTCAAATGTGGGCACATTCATAACTAACATCCACATCTTGCATGAGCAATTGGGATGCCTACCTAGATAGTAGATAGATCGATTTCAAATAAATATCAAACATGACCATATAATAATAATATATACCTTTCTGTTTAGTGTAGTCAGCTATCAACAACTTCTTGAACTATTGCTGTCTAAAATAATTTATGTGGTCTTACCGTTTTTTATTTCTTTGACTTAGAAGCTGTAATTAACTAGCTTTTGAATTGTATTATACAATACGTGTATTAGTGATCCATGCTAATTAGCAAAGATATCGTAGAAGATTGCAAAGTGTGAGGAAAGAAGAATGACGAAAAAAAATTTGTACCTTATTTTCAGAGGTGACTTTTTTTTCTTCTTCCATTATCTAACACATGTTATTAGGACTTTTGACTACACTCCAAATTCTCTCCACGACTTACGTCAACTGAATCCCTTATGTGACTATCTTCTATTTGATAGTGAAACATTTGTTGTTTTGCCACCATTATTGAGCGACTTTATAAATTGAACTCAAGTTCTTTTTTTAGGAAGAATTTTGTTGCCAACTCTCAAATCATAGTGTCAGTAAAACTTTTTCTTATTTAATAGATAGACTATACCTATGGAAGATTGATATTTCTTACTATTATAAATTTCTTAATGGAAGGTGAGGGTTAGATCTACACTCCTATCATAATAGTAACAATTACTAACCGTGTATCAATCGTTAAAAAAAATTACACCCCGTTCACTATTATAAGCAAAAAATCAACATTTTAGGTTCATTCAATTAATGATATATATGATATTTATTATAGATCACATAAATCATTTAATGAATGTTCTTTTTTTAGGAAGAATTTTGTTGCCAACTCTCAAATCATAGTGTCAGTAAAACTTTTTCTTATTTAATAGATAGACTATACCTATGGAAGATTGATATTTCTTACTATTATAAATTTCTTAATGGAAGGTGAGGGTTAGATCTACACTCCTATCATAATAGTAACAATTACTAACCGTGTATCAATCGTTAAAAAAAATTACACCCCGTTCACTATTATAAGCAAAAAATCAACATTTTAGGTTCATTCAATTAATGATATATATGATATTTATTATAGATCACATAAATCATTTAATGAATGAATCTAAAATGTTTATTTTTGTTTATAATAATGACCGGAAGGTGTATTATTAAAGTCTTAAGAGAAGTACCAGAGACATAAACTATTTGAAGTTATTTTTGAACAAAAAAATTTCACTTCACACAATTACAAGCCATGACAAATCCGTTGTGGCCACCTAACTTTGCATGCAACCTTCTCAAAGTAAAACCCAGTTGGGCTGGTTTGCATTTGAAGATACACATAGCTAGTAAATAGGTGGTACAATGAAAGTAAGTGGTAACATTATTGTTTAATTACGCTGTACCAAAATAAAGTAATGGTTAAAATCCAAATTGACATTAAAATGGTAGAAAGGAATAAATTTATGGTGAGGATTGTTGTTAAGTAATAAAAACTCTGTATCGTTGCTTCTCTTTTTTGCACTTGACTTTTGTGGTTACCCTACCATATTGTGTAATTGACAAACTAGAAGAAATATCTCATTGCAATACTTAATTTCGTGGCCTAGCTCTATATATTTGTTGCTCCATACAGATAGTAGAGAAGTACTGCAATAAGAATATTATAATTATTATTGTCGAAAGTGGAGCAAGCAATGCTTTGAAATGTTCAACAAAATGTGGCAATTTTAAATCATTCCACGGTAACAAATGAACATGATCCTCTACAATGATCTTTACAATGCAGTCGGTTAGAAAAAATAGATTATGATAGAAGGAAGTTATCTCTTCTAATTCAGTTTTGTGATTAAAATATTTGTGCTAGTTGGTGATAAACAAGTAGCTAGGTGGATGATCAGGCACAAATTTCTAATCAAAGTCGTTGAGCTAATATACATCCGTGTACAAAACTATTAATACAAAACATATTAATCTAATTATACAAGTATATCCAATAATCCAGTTTAGTGATAATTAACACAAGTAGGTTGGGTTAGGGGGTCAACATGGCTTAAAAAAATCATGCAAATCTTGTATTGTAGGCTATCTAAGTATACAAATTAAAGCATAACCAACTTTGTAGGCCATTTAGGTACAAAACCTATGATTTTTGTCTTTTGCTTGTAAGTGAATTTTAATCCGTAGCCTAATTTGCAGGATTCAAATAAGCATTGTGTACATTATGTATATATCCTAATTAAGTAAGCATCCATTTTACTTTTTGATTTCCTTCTTAGGTTTCATTTCTTTTTTATATACATTTTTTCCCCAAGTAGAAATGGAGATAGCACTTGTGAAAAAGTGATGTTTGCATTGTTTTTTGACTTTTTTCTCTAGCAGTCTGATATTTTTATTGGAAACAAGAAGTGAAAATTAAATCTCAACAAGTAGCTAGTAGTTAGGAGGTTTTGGTAACTTGATCATTCTTTATTATTGCTTTTGTCTTATTTCATCTTCCCACCAAAACACGAAAGAACAAGAACCATAATTCACGTTACTCCAATTTACGGAGAGAATATATATGGTATGGAAGAAAAAGTCACTTTATTAAGAGTTGAGAGAAAAAACAAAAGAATAAAAAGGAAAGAATGAAGGAATAAGGAGGAATGTCACTTTTGAGTTTTCACTTTTAGTTTTTTTCAGAAAGAAAAGGACTCTTAATCTTTTATAAATTGATACTAATTTTAATTATAGGGTAAAATATGCTTTTCATCCCTGTAATTATAGGCCATTTGAATTTTCGTCCCTGAGCTTACTAATCCTCCCATTTCGTCCCTGTAAAAGTTAATCACTTGAAATTTCGTCCCTCGCCCCTTTTAATCACTGCCACGTCAACAAATTACCAAAATGGCATGGGAAATGACGAAAATACCCCTGGCTTATTTTTTTTTTGTTTTTTTTCCTTCAAAATTTTATTCCCAGCTTTTTCCCGAATTTTTTTTTACGATTTTTTCTCCGAAAAATTTCAGTTTTTTCAGTTTTAATTTTAACATTTTTTTTCCGAAATTTTTTATGATTTTTAATTATTTTTTCAGATTTTTTTAATTTAAAAAAAGAATTTTCAAAATTTTGAAATTTTTTTTAAGGAAAAAAAATAAGTCAGGGGTATTTTCGTCATTTCACATGCCATTTTGGTAATTTGCTGACGTGGCAGTGATTAAAAGGGGCGAGGGACGAAATTTCAAGTGATTAACTTTTACAGGGACGAAATGGGAGGATTAGTAAGCTCAGGGACGAAAATTCAAATGGCCTATAATTACAGGGACGAAAAGCATATTTTACCCTTAATTATATTTTAGGGACGTTCACATTCAAATAGGTCCACGAAAATCACAAGTCTATTAATTTGATTTAGGGGTTCTTTTAACCATGTTATCATGCAAAATATCAAATGGGTGATTTATGTCGAGAAATTTAACTCCTCATCTTTAGCGACGTCACTTCTTGGATTTACAAAGCTTGGACCAAATTGCGTCATTGCAATGTTGATGTTCAACACCCTAAAATTCTGTCATGAATTGTTATGCCTTATGATTTACCATTGCTTTGCCTTGTGTTTATATTCGGTGTTTATCTCTTAACAAATTAAACGCATCCTTAAGGAATACACACTTTTTATCCCTTGGACCAATTTATCGGTGGCGTGTGTATATCTATAATCACATTGCATTTTCATGTATCCTTATTTATTAATTTTGTTAGGTATGTAACAATTTAACCTTATATTTTTCCGCTCATTTGCTGTATTAGGTTAGCAGTAATTTAACCTAATAAATTCCATCTAAAAAAATGCATCGCACCAATTTCATTCCAATTCTCTTGCCTTTTTTTTGTACACTTATTTAATTCTAAAAAATGCATCGCACCAATTTCATTCCTATCCTGTTGGCTATATCCTTATTCGTATGTCAATCCCTTTACAATAAACCTATGCGGGGCACGGGTCAAATATCTAGTGATAGTGAAAAATTATCAATAGCTAATTTGATACAATTATTATTATTCTCTTTTTTATTTTGGTGTAAATTGTATATTTTTACACGCAATTGCAAAGACTAATATCTGGAGACAGATTCCCTCAAAAAAATATCCCGAGTCAGATAAATATAGAATGACTCATAAAACTCTTCTTCTATATATTTAACATTGTTACATTATGAGGTCTCTTTAAGTGCTCTTCAATTTTATTTTTAAGGGAAGTGCTCTTCAATATTATTTTTTAACGACAAATTACCTAATATACTATTTTTATAAAAAAAAACTAATATAAGGATATATAAAAAATAAAAAAGAATATCCATTGGAAATATCAATCCCAATATTTATTTATTTATTCATTTTATTGATAATATTTATTTATTTTTATTAAAATATCAATTAGTATGTACTATATCAGTGTATTTTTTTTGTTGAAGGAATCTCTCAATTACTTCATCCGTCCCATCATCCGTCCCAAATTATTGTATATTTTTTTTTGTGGTGGTCGGGGTTTGAACCCCGAACCTTGCATATATTATACATTGTCCATACCAACCGAGTTAAGAGACAAATTATTGTATATTTAAAAAGTCTCAAAGATTTGATTAAATAAAATCGATGGTTGAGATTTGGTGTCATCGAATCTGTTACACCTGGTGTCAACGAATCCTGTCTTTTTATTAAATTACCTAATACACTACACTACCAAAAAAAAATTACCTAATACACTATTTTGATATAAAAAAATAATATAAGGATATATATAAAAATAAAATAAAAAAGAATATCCACTGTGGAAATCTCAATCCCAATATTTATTTAATTTTATCTTTTTTGACAATATTTTTTTATTTTTATTAAAATATCAATTAATATATACATATCAGTATATGTATATGTGTATATATATATATATATATATATTTGAAGAATCCCAATATTTATTTAATTTTATCTTTTTTGACAATATTTTTTTATTTTTATTAAAATATCAATTAATATATACATATCAGTATATGTATATGTGTATATATATATATATATATATATATTTGAAGGAATCTCAATTATTCCCCGTCTCAAATTATAGTAAATGTTAACGAGTGTATTCTCGTGAGTTTAACTCAGTTGATAGGGACAATGCATAATATGTGCAAGGTTTGGGGTTCAAACCCTGGCCACCACACAAAAAAATGTTAACGAGTGTTCCAGAGGAACTCTTTAAGGATAGTAAATATTTATGAAAATATGTATAATCAATGCATTAGAAATTGAAATATTTGATTATTTTTTTAAAATAATTTTTTATTTTAGAATGTTTTTTTTTACAAATTTATTTTAGAATGTTTAAAAGTGTCATTGGAACACTCATTAACAAAATCCGAATTTAAAAAGTCTCAAATCTCAATGATTTTGAATTTATTACTTTCTTTTTAATCATACTCATACTTTATTTTTGTCAAAAAAAAAAATCATACTCATACTTTATATTTCTAAAAATAAGATGTTGGAAATTAATGTATCATAATCCTACTTTCTATGTGAAAAATGGTTAAAAGCACCACTTTCAATCAAATACTTCTATATTTGTTTGTTTTGTTTTAAGACTTCTATATCTGTTTGTTAACAGGGGCCCTTATTAATTTGTTCACATACTTTTATATTTAATTTCAATATTCTTAATGACATTTATTAACATTTTATGGTTTTAGTTCATTAAACTCTCATATTTAATAATTTGAAGAAAAGATTAATTTTTATCCAACGATGGTGTAATGTTTTACACATGCTGAAAATCACATCATATTGTCACTCTCAAAATCAGTTTCCTAAAATATTTACATGATAGTATGATTTAGTTAGATGTATGTATATAACAAAAGCGTTTTTTTTTTATACTCATAAAGACATTATATTTTAAAAAAAGGAACATACTTAGTTATTTTCCAATAATATCTAGTTTAAAAAATTTATTAAACAGAAAAAGAAACCATATATTTTAAATTATTTTTTTGAAGACCATATATTTTAAACTTTTTTTTTAAGACCATATATATTAAACTTTATTATTATACAGAAAAAGAAACCATATACTAGTATTTTACAAAAAAATAAAATAAAAAGTATAGTAGTGTAATAGCAAAATCGAATTCCAACCACTCTGTACCGAACCCAATAATATAAATTTCCGACCTTCATCTCTTCTCTGGATGTCACTATCTTATTTTTCCCTCATTCAGTTTAAGTTTAATTACACAGAGAAAAAAAGAGATTAGTACTATTAATCAACCTTTCAACTATTTCCAACAACGTCGACGCGCCAATTTTAACCTCTTTCTTTAATCTTAATCATTCTTTAATTAAACCATTAACCAAACTTCTTTATTCTTCTCCTTCTTCTTCTTCTTGAAACATTCTTCATTCTTTCAAATTCCCAACTTAACTGTTATTACCGTTAGTTAGTTTGTTACAATCAAAAGCTTCACCAAATGCATCGGTTCCCGTCGCCGGCGAAAAACTCGCCGGCGGTTTGATGGAACCACTGCCGTTTATATATCTCTCAGTCTTCGCCATTCCAATGGACTTCGTTCTTCGTTTCAACCTTTCACTCGTCATCGTCGTTTTCCAGGTATAAACAAACTCTGCTACTTCAACACTTTTTTTTATATAACTTTTTTCTTACTTTGTTTTTTGTTTAATCAACGTTGTTCTAGCTTTTATGGATTATTAATTTTTTTTGTGCGTAATTTGCTGAATTATTGCTTGTTTAGTAATTTTTAGCTGAAGATTCTAAAATTATTATTATTATTATTAATTAACATTCTATTTTTGAATGCAATCTTGTGTATTTATTTATTTTTAAATTTCTGAAGGGGAAATTTTATTAATAATAGAGTGACACTAATGACCAAATTACAGAGACTCGAACTCGGTCTCAAAATTAAACTCTAACCACTAAGCTGACACCTCTTTGACGAATGCAATCTTATATTTCTTTTACCTCTTTGTGAAGATTGGAATGGAATTCAATAACTTCAATGTAATTTTGCGTGTGTCCCCGTGAGTTTAGCTCAGTTGGTAAGGACAATGCATAATATATGCAAGGTCTGGGGTTCGGACACCACCAAAAAATGTAATTTTGCGTGTTTTATAATAAATAAGATAAGATGAGAAAGCGTAATATAAATCATCGTGATTTTCCCGCCTAAAAGTCATTTAATTTGGACCCCAATTGTTTTAGAATGTTTAATGATTTGGCTGAAGGCTCATTCATGAGCTAAAAAATAGGAAGATATTAAGTATAATTAATTATAATGATAATGATTAAAGATTTCATAGCTTCTTATAAAAATTTGCTATTTTGATACTCATTAATCAAAGGCAAAATTTTAGAAGCTTGGTTTAATTTTTATATTTATATAAATGATAGTACATTACTTATTGCTTGTGACAGTATAGGTAGACAATATGGTTTCTAATGTTGGATCTCTACTGTTAAAAACCTTATTTCAGACTGTATTGATATTGGCATGGTTGGAAGCCTACAATGCGAAGGTGGAAGAACGAAGATTTCAGTCGGGTGGATTGGAAGGGAGGGTTGAGAAAGTTGCCTCACACTCTTGCATACATGATCAGATACTTGAACAGAGAAAGCGACCTGGTCGCCAGGTGTATTCGGTTACCCCACAAGTTTATGAGCCTGGTAGATCGAAGCCGCTTCAGCATAAAGCTAGGGCGTTACTTGGTGTTTCAACATCATCAAAGCCCTCAAAGGATGAAAAGAAACCTATTAGGATATATCTAAGTTATGATGCTGTTGGTCTCTCTCCTGACAGGGATTGTCAAAATGTTGGTGACATGGTTAAGGCGAGTGTTTAGTATGAATAGAAAAATAATAATCTAGAGTTTATATGTTTAACCTTAACATTGGTATTCTCTCTCATATGTATGTACTATAATTAATCATCAATCTTATCTTGCGCGAACAGCTTGGGGACCCTCCGATTACTTCTCTTCCTGGTTTGCCTTATTGTAACCCTCTTGCTAATCCTCCAATCCTTGGTGATTGTTGGTATAACTGCACTTCTGAAGATATACCAGGAGAGGATAAAAAACATCGCCTTCGTAAGGTAAATTTGTTTATTTAATTTTGATTTGTTTCATTATGTCAATAATATAAACTAGACTAGTGTTGCTATAATTGTTTCATTAGGTCAATAATATAAACTGGACTAGTGTTGCTATAACGATCTGTCTATATGATGAGTCCATTGGAAGGCTTGGACCACTATGTAATGCGGGTCTATAGTAGGTGGCTTATCTTGTTGGTTTCATGACTCATACATAAACTTCAAATCTGTGGAGACAATTACAACTATTGCATCAAGGCTCCACTTGATTTGGTCAATAATTTATCTCTGTTGTCAATAGCGGCCGCGCCGACAGCTATAGCGGAAAAATCAGGACCACCGCACCAGGCCACGTCGGCGTGTGTCAAAAGTGTAAAGCGGCCAAAGCGAACCTATAAATAGTAAAAAAAACAACTTGTACTAGTTGTATATAATTGGTATTAGCCATTTTCGATTTTGCTATCCCTTTTATTTCATAATATGAACACTTCATGAAATTTTGAGTAATGTTTAAGGTATTTTAGTATTTATTTTTGAATAGTTTGGTATCTAGTATTAAATTTATTAGTGACCACACCACCGAAATAGCGCCCGCTACGCACCCCGCTCCCGCACCGCGCCAATTATTGAGTTGACCGCGCCGCGCCGCATTTCCGCATTGACAACAGATTTTATCCTAATGAAGTTTGGCGTTTTAATGCTATACTGATAATAGTTACAGTACTTCTATTTGCCTAAAGGTGGAATAGAGATATTTACTAATGGTAGAAACTTAATGCAGGCATTAGGTCAGACAGCTGAATGGTTTAGGAGAGCATTGGCTGTTGAGCCTGTCAATGGGAACTTGCGATTGAGTGGATATTCTGCATGTGGACAAGATGGTGGTGTGCAGATTCCTCGCGAATATGTTGAAGGCATGATTCATTTATTGCATTCCTTTTGTAGACAATTTTGTTCTTAACAAAACTAATGCTCAGAGTTGTAACTGATTTGTTCATCACTTCTTCAGAGGGAGTCTCTGATGCCGACTTAGTTCTTTTGGTTACTACAAGACCTGCTGCAATTTGGACCACACTTGCTTGGGCAGTGGCATGTGAACGAGATCAATGGGGACGTGCTATAGCTGGTAGGTTATCCTATAAAATATAGATGTGCTGTTTTAAATGTTTCTCTTTATCTAGCATTTGGAATACTTAAGTAGTTTAATTATTTATTTTCTGTGAAGGACATGTTAATGTCGCTCCTCGTCACTTGACAGCTGAAGAAGAGGCTTCGCTTTCAGCTACTCTGAAACACGAGGTTAGATTTGTTTATGTCTATAGGGGAATCAAGATTGGAAACATAGGTGGTTATTTTGTGGCGTTGTTCATGGTATGTAATCCTTTTCAGGTTATCCATGTTCTTGGTTTTGATCCTCATGCCTTCACTCATTTTAGAGATGAAAGGAAAAGACTTCGCAATAAGGTAAAGTTTATCCTTCCTGTTGTGAGATCCCTTTTTTTCACAATGGAAAAATATATTCTACTTAAATAACATCATAAATAGTTTTTTTTTTTTTTTTTTTTAAGAATACTTTGTTCCATGTTTAGGATTTTAACTTAGGGTTAATTATGTTTCTAGTCCCTATAAAATAGCGACCTTGTAAGTTTAGTCCCTACTTAATTTTAATAGCATTTTTAGTCCCTAATTTTGTTTTTCTGCATTGAGTATTAGTCCCTACTCAATTCAAATTTGTTTAATTTATGCTTAAACTCTTAAATTTTTGAACAATTTTTTGCAGACATGTTTAGAACATTACTAAAAGTTCGTCCGCAAAAAATTATCGCAAAATTTGATTTCTACATCCAGATTTTATTACTTTTTATCTTTAACTTTTGTCGTTTTAAAAAATTCATATTTAATTCATTTCATGTCAGAAAATTCTAAATTTTAGTAAACGAACCTTTCATAGTGTTCTAATCTTGTCTCAAAAAAATCGTTCAAAAATTTAGGAGTTTAAGGATAATTAATCAAACTTTGTTTTAGCAGGGACTAAAATTATAAGTAAATTTTTTTTTATAGGGACTAAAAATGCTATTAAAATTAAGTAGGGACTAAACTTACAAGGTCGCTATTTTATAGGGACTAGAAACATAATTAACCCTTTAACTTACTAAAGCATGACTAATTCCTCCTATCAAGATGTAAGAGCTTTTTGTTTGTTGTTCTCATTATTTTAGTTAGCTTTATAGGTCACTTAGACATAAAGTTTGAAATACATTAAAGTTGAGAACAATTCCTGTATGTATTTGTGGAGATACATATGATGATTCTGGTGAATGGTGTTTGGCTAAAATGTCTTTGACTTGTGTATTGAGGAATAGGGATAATGCAGGACATTTAGGAATTAGGAGAATATTGCAAAATTCCAGGCATTTAACTGAGTGACACATTTGTGTTATATCTTGTCCTATTTGTATAACTATTCTGCTTGTTTTTAACCACTCTTATTCGTATCAGGCATCTGTGTGCTCGCATTTAGGAAGCTCATCATTTCTTGTTTTTGCAGGTTACTGAACAAGTTATGGATGAAAAGATTGGGCGAGCAGTAACACGTGTGGTGCTACCACGTGTTGTCATGCATTCGCGGCATCATTATGCGGTATTTCCTCGAGAACATTTTTGTATGATTTCATTATCAGTTTTTTAATTTACATATTTGCAGTGTCCTTAGTGAAAAGCTTCAATTCAAAGAATTATTGATGAGTGATTTATTGCAGGCGTTCTCAGGAAATTTTACTGGTTTAGAGCTGGAAGATGGCGGCGAGAGTGGCACATCAGGTTTTTAATTTCATAACTTTTCTTTCTTGATATAAATAAATGCCTACCCCTCCCCCTCTCTGTTTTTAATGCCCCTTTCTCTATTTACAATTTTAGCACACAAAGCTCATGGAGTTCTTTTAGCAAAACCGCCGTCCCCACTTTTTTTGTTTGTTTGTAGTGATAATATCATAGTGCTTAGGTCCAACCCATACTTGTACCTAGACTAATGAATCCTGACTGTTGCAGTATGATGTTTATAAAGTATGCGCTATGTTAGTTTGATTGTTTAAAAGTTATATATTATAAGCAAAATGGGATAATGAAATAAATAATCACATACTTTTACTACCAACCAACATAAATGATCAACTAAGTTTGTTAATTGGCTTAATAGGCTCTCATTGGGAAAAAAGGCTTCTGATGAATGAGATCATGACTGGTTCAGTGGATACAAGATCCGTAGTTTCAAAAATGACACTAGCTCTCTTAGAGGATAGCGGATGGTACAAAGCCAATTATAGCATGGCAGACCGTCTTGATTGGGGACGCAACCAGGGTATTGAGTTTGTTACCTCCCCTTGCAATCTCTGGAAGGGAGCCTATCATTGCAACACAAAAGAGTTTTCAGGCTGTACGTATAACAGAGAAGCACAGGGTTACTGTCCCATTCAAACCTATAGCAGAGACCTTCCTCGGTGGGCTCAATATTTTCCACAAGCTAATAAAGGTACGTACTTTGATGTCTTCCTTTCCCAGATTTAAGGCAATGCTAATGTTGCTTTGACTAGATTCTTTGTAATAATTATGATTGACTGTCAAGTAATTGCAGTTTCTAAGCTGTTGTATTATGGTTTGTTTGTAACTGCTTATATTATTGACTTACCACAGGCAATTAATTTTTCTTCTTGTTGATGGTTTTTGTAAATGGTTCTTGATGCTTTATGACGGGCTGGTTGTATTGAATCTCACCTTTTGCTGGTTGTTTCAGGAGGACCATCTTTATTCGCTGATTATTGCACTTATTTAGTTGCATACACTGATGGTATATGTACAGACACCAACAGTGCACCTGATACAATGCTAGGTGAAGTCCGAGGAAGCAACTCTAGGTCAGTCTGTCACTTCCTACTTATAATCTATTCTGTGTTATGTTTTTATATAAAATGCCAAGGTGCAGAATTGTGAACTATCCCCATTCACTGCAGGTGTATGGCCTCATCATTAGTGCGCACAGGATTTGTACGAGGTTTTACGACCCAAGGAAATGGTTGTTATCAGCACAGGTGTATCAACAACACTTTAGAGGTATAGCTTAGATTTAGAGTGCCAATATAAGAGAAATGTTTCTGTTTCCAAAATGCTTTATATCATTTTATTCTTGCAACACTAGGTTGCCTTTTTTCGAATTTGATGATTTGAATTTCTAGAGCGACTTTTGTTTATTTCTTTAATTGTAAGTTACGTACGTGTGCACAAAATAAATCTGTCTCTTTGCTTGATAATACTCTGGTCCTCTTATTGCGAAAGTCATCTTTTTGACTGGCAATACTTTTTTTGGATGGCATGGAGCATGACACAATTCTATCTCAAAGATTGTGATTGAATGACAGTCTCATGGAACAATAATTTCTATTGACACTAAGGAATTGAAATTGAACTAAATTGAAACTAAGCAGGAAATAAGTTTATAGAGCATTTGTTTAAGTTTTTTTAAATCACTTTTGAATATTTATAGTGTGTATGTTTATGTTTTTGAAAAGAAAAAAAACGCAATCTGTGAAAACATAAATTTCTAATTATTTTGAATAACTATTTTATGTTGCCTCTTAAAGAGTTGTAAAATTGTCTCTTGTCTCTCTAAAACAAAAATCCATTTTATAACTGTAATCAAACAAAAATAACTTCTATACATAAAATTTCTAAATTATACTTTATTACACAACCTTAGGATTTTTTAAAGGCATAACAAGTGTCCCTTGTCAACCTCTCCCTACACGAGCTAATTGTTTAAGAAATATATAGGACACAAAATTAAATTTTATACTTCTTTAGCTTGTATTTGAATAGTTTATTACGCGTCTTGTTTTTCCCTCCATCATGGTAGTTGCTGAATGAAGCTCTGTGCTACATACAGGTTGCCGTGGATGGTATGTGGAGAATGTGTCCTCAAGCTGGCGGATCCATCCAGTTCCCGGGATTTCATGGTTATTATAATGTTATTTTGTTTCTCTTCCCAGTGAAGTTAAATTCCCAATTAATGGAAATCTTACTTTTCTTTATGATTTCAATAGGTGAATTAATCTGCCCTGCATATCATGAGCTTTGTAACACAGGCATGGTAGTTGACTCAGGGAGATGTCCCAGAGCATGTAATTTCAATGGAGATTGTGTTGATGGAAGGTGCCACTGCTTTCTTGGATTTCATGGTCATGATTGCAGTAGACGTGAGTCTTCATATTCCAAACTTATATTTTAATTTCAGAGTTCCTTTTGCTTCAGTTTTCCATCAGATTATTATTTTCAGTTTTGCCTTAATCAGTGCGTGTTCTCTTAACTTATTCCAGGTTCCTGCCCCAGCAATTGCACTGGCAATGGCTTATGTCTCAACAATGGAATATGTGAATGTAAAGCTGGTTACACTGGCATTGACTGTTCCACTGGTAAAGTTTTATTCTAGACTATGTATTCCTTAAAATACTATTTCAATGTAATCTATATAGATGGGTCCGTTTATCGGTCCCGATCTTTGCCCCATTATTCTGTGTTTTTACCTTCTTTGTGGGTTTCTGGTGGGAGGGAGTCATTAGTTTCTTACCTTTGCATTATACTTTTAAAATATCCTGTAGTTAAAAATAACAACTGTCCTGATCATAATTTATTGGTTTGTTCTGATATCACACGCAGCTGTTTGTGATGAGCAATGCGGCCTTCATGGTGGGGTTTGTGATAATGGAATTTGCAAATTCCGCTGTTCTGACTATGGGAAATACACTTGCCAGAACAGCTCCACTCTCCTCTCAACTCTTTCAGTTTGCAAAAATGTGCTAGGGAATGATGTTTCTGGGCAGCATTGTGCACCGAGAGAACATAGCATGCTGCTTAAGCTAGAAGAAGTGGTTGTCATGCCCAACTACCACCGATTGTTCCCTGGTGGCGCTAGGAAATTTTTCAATATATTTGGCAACACCTTATGTGAAGAGGCAGCTAAACGGCTTGCTTGCTGGGTAAACATTTCTTTCCATGTCAAATTTATTTTTTAGATTTTTCTTTTTCCTTTATTATATTTATTTTTATTCAAACTCGACTTGAAATTTCTATTCGTTGCATTGACCTTCTAATCTGATAAAACAACAGTACAAATCAAATTTAGTTGGTTTTAAGATAATATATTACATGATTGTTCCATTACCCATGAGAAAATCCCGACTTCTCAAGATGCTATTACTGATTCTGTCACTACTACTTGAGGATGCTCGAAATATAAAACTACAATTATCTTTTTGAAGGAGAAATTACAATTTTCCAAGTTCACAACACACCAATGAACACTTTCCCCTAATTTGTTGAAATTGCGCACACCTGTCGTCAGTTTTTTTTTTCTTTCTTTAGCATAAGTGGTAATGTTGACTATTTGTCTGAAGTGCTTGGTACTTAATTTCCAGATCTCAATCCAGAAGTGTGACGGAGACAACAGACTACGAGTATGTCATTCTGCATGTCAGTCGTATAATCTAGCGTGTGGAGCTTCACTGGACTGCAGTGACCAAACCATTTTCAGCAGCAAGGGGGAGGGTCGGTGTACCGGTTTTGGTGAGAAGCAATCGTCATGGTTTAATCGATTTAGAAGCAGTTTTTCTTTGAGAAATAGTTACTCAAATGAAATATTAGTTAGAAGCAGGCAGCTTTAACTTCAATTATATTTTCTCTTTTTGGGGTAGGAGGGGTTGGGTTGTAACTTTCAGAGTGTTATTATAGGGAAAAATAGCGGCATACATCAATCATAGGTTTAGGGATTGCTTACACATCCAAAATTGGTAGCAAAAAAGTGAGATGAGGAGGCTACATTTTTCCCTTTCAAAGAGAGCCTTTTGTATAGAAAAGTAGGAGTATTTGGAAGTGGTTGGTAGATGAGGTGAAGGAAGAAAAAATGAAAGAATGGAGGAAGATGACATGTTAGAGCTTTGGCCGAAGGCCATCATAGAGGAAAGAAACATTTCTATGCTTCATTCCTTTTTTTTTTTTGTTCTATCTATGCTATGCTTCATTATTCTTGCTGTATATATTGATGTCTTTTTTATTTTTCGTTAGTTCATGGTTTTAATTTGTTGTGATTTTGTTTATGATTTGATCTGGTGTTTTCCTCACTATTATGATGAACTGTTGGTTCAAGGTTACAAACTTACCAACTTACCAATCACTTTGAACCAATTTAACAGAAAATTTCTTCTCTACATAAATCAATGAATGAATAAACAGGTAACAAAAAAAATTAAGAAAAATATCATAAAATAAAATGGAATTGAGAAGGATGATGAATAATTTGGTTTTAGTAGATCTTCATATAGAACTTTATTTGTGAGTACAACACCACCCTTAGAGTTATTTGATACACAAACTACCACAGTATCTGCTGGGAGGAAAGATCATTTATTCAATAAGGGCATTCATTAAGTTTAAAATTGGATCAGCATATATTGTTACATCTTCACATGTTGTCTCATGATGTTTGATTTTATGAATGCCATGCAAAGATGATTATGCTATGGTTATGGTCTTTATGGATTCTATTGCACTTGTAAGTCTTGTATACATTAACATAGAACATAAAAAGAGCCAATGTTCATGAATAATATAATAATAATATAAAAAAAGACGATTGTGCTGAACAAAAGAGCTACAACCTAGTACTGAACCTGCATGTTGTATTATTTTTACTGGTCTCCTGAGGAAGGTTGAAAGAGTTTGATGTAACCAATGATTCACTAACAACTAATGTGTCTATAAGAAACTTCCTTTATTTTTCAATTACAACTAGTCAATAAAAAAGTAAAACAAGAGAGGAAAACTAAAGTAAAGCAAACAACATAAGATATAGATTATACGCTCCCTAATTCCAAAATCACCAATGAAGTGATGATCTTGTAGCAAATTTGTGGCATCTTTCATCGAATAAAATATGACACATTAACTAACGACTATGATCATGATGATCCATTGGGGCAAAACGTGATATGGTAATCGGAACCAGAACACGTGCAAGTGCTTGAAGCATCATCATAAGCATAACTGTAAGCAGTTGGGCAAGCTTTCTTAAATATCTCGGAATAATGTGTGGTCGAACATGTTTGTGGCGTGGCATGTTGGCCGGTGCAACAAAACTCCTCCGTATTGAACGCCAAACACGCGCTCTTACACGCCACCACCGAACCTGCACTGTTCACCCTAAGCTCTGCCGGACATCCACCATTCAAGTCCGCAACACACCCCGCATATTGACAATCACCGGTGCCTCCTCTAGCCCGTACACCCATGCCTACATTGTAACCGTCGACCAAGCTCACATCGTAGAAGTCCTTGCCACCATTACCGGCTGATCCAATAGTGAATTCTGCCAATGTTACCGGTGGGGTACCTCCTCCGATACAGTTTAGTCCACCGGAACAATCTCCTGTGACACATTTACCATTGCCTGCACCGTCAAATTCGCAACCAGTCCGAGCCCAGAAGCGTCCTGACCAACCCGATGGTGCAGTCAAACTAACTGATGTACCGGGGGCTAGCAAAAAACCACCTTGACCGAGAATTGCAGCCCCGTTGCCTGAAAGAGTTCCCGGCCAAATGGTGTAACTGCATTGGTTGTGTATGGTAAACACCGTAGCAGATGCTAAATTGCCTGCAAAAAATATATTCATGCATAAGCTATTAATTATAAAAATAAAAAAATTAAAATGATTTTTAAAAAGACTAGGTAAATGTTGTTTACCTAATAAGAGGAACATGTTGAAGAGAAGAAAGGTTTTCGGATTTGGATTCAAGGCCATGATTCTCTTGAGATAAGTAGAAAGGAAAGAACGACGGTTGGGAAGTTGGGGATGAAAGAAAGAAAGACTGGAATATGAAAGTTTTTTTTTTATATTTTTTTTGTGGGATATGAATATGATAGTTGAGGGGTGAAAAAATAGGGCTACATGGAACTGAATTTATAGTAGCAAGAATGGTTAAATAAATGTGACCAATCTTTATGTGAGAAATTTAAGAATGTGGGTCATCTTTCTATGGGACGTGTCAATCACAACGAATCGTTGTATCCATCACGATTGCATGCCTTGTTTGGATTTTATTTTTTTTGCTTGCCTTGTTTGGACTATGTTTTTGCTTGCCTTGTTTGGACATGTAACGTATTTATATTGATGATTTATATTCTCGAATGTAATTTTAGTGATATACTTTAATTATAAATTAAACTTATAAACGTCTTGTCAAAAAAAATAAACTAATAAACGTATGGTTTTTCTTCTTCAACAGATTAAAAAATGTTTAATATTTAATTTATATAAACAATAGAGTGGAAAGACGGACACTACCGTAATCGTAGTGTGTTTTTCTATTGTGCTTAATTATACATCTTATAGTGATTAGGTAGACTCAAGTGTTTGAACTAAAGAATGAGATTAATTATAAGTTGACACCCTTTTTTTTGTATCATCCTTGTACACCCTCATGTGGCACTAGGGAGAAGAGAGAGTGAGAGACAAAATTGGTTAGTGTGTGGGGGTCACGTCGCCACATGTAACTTTTATGTTTGGATGTACAATGAGTGTATGTCACATGGGATAGTCAACCTATCATTGCTCAAAGAATTAAAGGATTTGAGCAATTAAAAGAAGGTTCACTTTCTCTTAAGAAGAAAACTAACATAACAATTAACATTTGTTATTAAAAAAATACCACATCTATGTTAATAACTTTTTTCAAGGATGGATGTAATACTTTCTTTCTTATAAAAATAAACGATATTAATTTATTCAAGATGATCGAGTATATCGTTATAGTATAAATTCCATGTTGCGCTAAAAAAATAACGAGTTTATGAACAAACTCACAAAGTACATATCAAAGACTATTATTATATTCAAATGTTTGAAATACTCGACATCTGGATCTATATCGATGACGATGTCAAAGTCATTAATTAGATCAAAACTTGATCATACCTAATATTTTAACCTCAACCAAATAAACACTGCACCAAGACGGGAAATAAAAAAATACCAAAACAAACAACGACGTGTTAAGACGAAGAATTCACAAAAACATACAAAAGAAGGCTGAAAATATCTGAAGATCACTCTTTTAACTAAGAGAAAGAAAAACAATTGAGATGGGTGATTTCAGGCCATCAAGAAGAAGAAGAAGAAATGTGATGACTAGGGTTTGACAGGAGAGAGATGTCCGATAGAGGTAGTACTTTGTATTCTATGATTATTAACATGAGACCTACACTTTGGTTTTACATATTGTTTGTAGAAATAATTCAAAATAAAAAACAAACACCATGTAAAATAGATTTATGATAGGGCTCAGCCAGATTCGAACCGATGACCACCTCTTAATCTACTTAATCTAGTGTCAAATGCCATATCACTGAGCTATGGACCCATCTTGCTTACATCAGATAAGCTTAACAATGACATAACACTTTAATTATTCTTACTACCATATCAAAAAGATAAATTCAATCATAAAGCTGACCATTGGATCGAATATCAAGTTTTTAAAAAAATCAATAATTCATTTTTAAAAGTTATAACTTTCAAACCAAAGAAAAAAAAATATGATATAAGCAAAAAATAATTAAGTATTGAACAATTGTTCATAATTAATTATTGACTATTTAAGAAATCAACAATTAATTTTTAATTTTTTTAATACCTCTAAGAAAAAGTTTTTTTTTATTCTTTTTAGTTTTTTTTTATTAAGCTAAAAAAATCCAATATGAACCAGGAGATGGCCTGAACCAATTACATCAGAGAGTCAAAAAAGGTACAAAAGCAAAACCAAGCAAAAACTAAGACAACCTTGAGAAAGATAAACCTAATCTATCTCTATCAAGGAGAGGGAGCAAAAACATAGGTGGGAAGGGCCACCATTGAGAAGAGAACATGGCCAAACCTTGGCCATTCTTGGCTAGAGCGTCAACAACAAAATTACCTTCTCTAAACACATGCTCACAGGTACAAGTAATACTCTTGCAGAAAAACATGCAGTTAAACCATCTAGCTCGCATTTGCCAAGGTACCGCGAAGTCTTTATTGAAGGCATTAGCAACTTGGATGGAGTCAGTTTCGATGCATATATGAGATAAACGCAGTTCCATAGCCTTCTCAATGGCCATCATACAAGCAGAGAATTCTGCCTTTATAGCTGAAGCATGCCCTATATTGCTGGCTATAGCGCCCAAAAATTTGGCCCTGGAGTCTCTAAAGACTATTCCAATAGCACCACAAGGAGAAACCCCTATAGAGGAGCCATCACAATTGATTTTAACCACATTAGGGGGGTGGATACTAGTGGACTTTCTGTCTTATATCAACTCTTTTTGTCTGAAGAGGAATGTTGAATAGCCTAGAGATTTTGTAATCATGCATGGTAAAGTTTCCTTTAGCCAGCACCAATTGATAACTGAGTCTAACTTCAGACAACATACAATTGAACAGAGAAGGCATGGTCTTTTTCTTATCATGAAAGCACCTTTGATTCCTTTCAGTCCATATGAGCCATATAGTGTGAATGATTGCTGAGTTTAAACCATGTTGGGCCAGCTGACTACCTCTGCCGACAGGTCCCAAAAGGAGAGTGATACAGCTGGAGCAATCTAAGATCATGTCAGAACCCTTGCATAGCCACTCCCACAATCTAGAAGTAACCCTGCATTCAAAGAATATGTGCTGAGAAGTTTCTGCATGTTGCTGGCAGAAGCAACATATGGACACAATAATACACCCTCTTTTCTGAAGGTTCTCATCAGTAGGGAGTCTATTGTGAATCAGTCTCCAAGTGATAAAGGCCCTGGTGGGAGGAATGTATGAGTTCCAGAGTAAATAAGCCCAATTAACTCTTTGCCCTTGCCCAACTAGACAAGAAAAAGCAATTTTGTTGGTTAATGCTCCATCTGTGGCCATATGCCACTGCATCATGTCAGGAATGTCTTCCACAGGAAGAGTGATACGCTGGATTTTTTCAGCCAAAACCGGGTCTTTCTAATGAATGTATGGTGGGAGGCACCACGAACCATTCACTATGAAGTCAGAAACCTTTAAATCAATAACAGGCAAGATGTTGTCAGGAATTTGCCAATGGTCAGCAATAATGTAGTCTAGCCATCTATCCGTATAAAAACTTATACTTCTGCCATTCCCTACAGACCATGTAGAGTGCTCAAAGATAAATTGTATGTGAGTTTTCAGTCCTGGCCAAACAGAAGAATTGACATAGTGTTGTTTAGGTTTTGAACCAGTAAGAAACCTTTCTCTGCAAATATGGGCCCATTTTTCTTTTGAAGTGATAAGCTTCCAAGTGAGGAAAATCAGAGATGCTTTGTTAACCATAGCAGGGTCCCTCACTGCAAGACCACCATGTTCTTTGGGTTGGCACACCTTCCTCCAAGATACAGTGCATATTTTGGGCTGAGAGCTATTCCCACTCCAGATGAAATTCCTCATAGCCTTAGAGACTTCTGCAAGTAAACTGGTTGGCCATTTATATACATGAAAAGAGTAGGTGAGCATACTACTAATAACAGCATTAACCAACTGCACTCTTCCCATTATAGTGAGCAACCTGCCCTTCCAAGCATTAAGCTTAATTTGAATTTTGTCCACCACAGGTCTGAGATGTATAGATTTAGGCTTGCCTTTAAATAAAAGAATTCCCAAGTAGCTGAAAGGGAGACTTCCATGCCTAAAACCAGTGATAGAGGTTATAGTGTGTATTCTAAAGAGAGTGAGAGCTCCAGAATAAAATTTGCTTTTTTGTGCATTCACAACTTGGCCAGAATACTTGCCATAATCTTCAAAAAGCTTCATTATGTTTTTGACATTAGCAAGTGTCCCTTTGCAGAATATGAGGATGTCATCTGCATACAAACAATGGCTAGGTATGTATAAGTTTCTAGTAGCCCTTATTTGAGTTAATTTACCCTCAAGAATCATGGCCTCAATGCCCCTGCTTAGAACTTCCTCAGCTATACAGAAGAGAAGGGGTGAGAGAGGGTCACCCTGTCTCACTCCCCTTGTACAATTGAAGAAACCCACTGCTTTCCCATTTATGCTAATGGAAAGCTTGGCTGAATGCAAAATGGTAATAATATGTTTTTTTAATTATAACATTTTTTTAAAAAATGTTATAATTAAAAAACATTGAATATATAAAATTTTGAAAAAATACCATTCTCCATGGCGAAACTCTAGTTTATTCAAATAAATTAGTGAAATTTATCACCAAATCGGTTTCAACCGCTCCTTCTGAAAAGAATAGAGTCGTAGGTTTATTTATTCTTTAGAAAGAGAACATAATTTGCAGTGTGGCCGGCCGACTATACTCTTCACAATTTACGTGCATCAAGATACTTTTGAGTTTTTTGTGGTGGTGGGGGTTGAATTCCGGACCTTGCATATACTATATATTGTCCTTATCAACTGAGCTAAGCTCACGAGAACATACTTTTAAGTTTAAGATGCAAGCAAATAGAGTCTTATTATATAATGATATAATCTCCATAATTAATTATTGATGTATGAGTTTCTTTTCCCTTAAAACAAAAACTTCTGAGTTGTTTTTATTTTGTCCAGAAATTAATTTGGGACTTGGATAAAATTATAATTATAATAAAAACAAAATAAATACAAAGAATTCATTTTATTTTGTCCAGGAATTAAATTGGGACTTGGATAAAATTATAATTATAATAAAAACAAACAAACAAACACTACTACGAATTCATTGAATAACTTACTTCAATTAAGATTCTTCGATGAATCCTAGCAATTTTTTGTGGTGGGGGTTGAATTCCGGACCTTGCATATACTATATATTGTCCTTATCAACTGAGCTAAGCTCACGAGGACATACTTCTAAGTTTAAGATGCAAGCAAATAGAGTCTTATTATATAATGATATAATCTCCATAATTAATTATTGATTTATGAGTTTCTTTTCCCTTAAAACAAAAACTTCTCAGTTGTTTTTATTTTGTCCAGGAATTAAATTGGGAGTTGGATAAAATTATAATTATAATAAAAACAAAATAAATACAAAGAATTCATTTTATTTTGTCCAGGAATTAAATTGGGACTTGGATAAAATTATAATTATAATAAAAACAAACAAACACTACTACGAATTCATTGAATAACTTATTTCAATTAAGATTCTTCGATGAATCCTAGCAATTTTTTGTGGTGGAGGTTGAATTCCGGACCTTGCATATATTATATATTGTCATTATCAACTGAGCTAAGCTCACGAGAACATACTTCTAAGTTTAAGATGCAAGCAAATAGAGTCTTATTATATAATGATATAATCTCCATAATTAATTATTGATGTATGAGTTTCTTTTCCCTTAAAACAAAAATTAACTTCTGAGTTGTTTTTATTTTGTCCAGGAATTAAATTGGGACTTGGATGAGGATGAAATTATAATTATAATAATAATAAAAACAAACAAGCCCTAGCACGAAGAATTCATAACTTATTATTTCACTTATTATTTCAATTAAGGATTCTTTGATGAATCCTAGCAATTTTTGTTATAGTTATAAGTCACTTTAAAGGTTATAAACACTATCATTCTATTTTCTTAGTCGATATGAGACTAGTTTGTAGTGCATAATGATCCTTCCGAACGTTGTCAGCCACGGTCTCTCTTTTGTTCTCTTGCATCTTTGTCCCTTACCCATGGTGCGTACCATTGCCATGGGTGGCTTTAATGATCTACTTTTACCAAATGATAAACAAAGTGGGACTGAACAACAGTTCCCTCGTGGTTATATGAAGATTTTCGTGCATCAATACAAGATAGTCTTCTAATTAATTTCCAACTTGAAGGATACCAATATACATGCCACAAAAGTTTGAATACTTAAACCTTTTACGAACTAACACAAACATTTGCTTTCTTGTGTCTTAATGCAGGAAGACAGGTACTAACGACAACAAGCAATTTTGTTTTGGTTGAAGGATGATATGATGCAAATAGTAGATTATTTCATCGCATAGCTAATGCGATGAAAAAGAAGTAAATTAATGCAGGAAGACAGGTACTAACGACAACAAGCAATTTTGTTTTGGTTGAAGGATGATATGATGCAAATAGTAGATTATTTCATCGCATAGCTAATGCGATGAAAAAGAAGTAAAAATCCACAAGTGTCGCTCAAAGGATTACAGGCTCATGGATCCAAGAGGGTCATTGCAAGTTCCAACATAGAATATTTTCACTCTCTATTCTCATCTAGTCATGGTGAACTTGATCTGGTTATTAATGATTTTCTTCATTTGTACTCCTATCTAAAGATGATAACTATATATGTAACCAAAAAAAAAAAAAGATGATAACTATATGCCCACAACTCTATCTTCAGGTTGTACTCTATAAGCTTGGTTTTGCTGTTCTTTGCATAAAATGAACCGTACAATGTAGTTTGCATCATGGAGATTCGCTATCCCCATACCTCTACATACTCACAAGCTCGACTAAATTTTGGAAACTTAAAAGGAAACTAGCAATTAATCAATTAATTGTCAAAAATAAACTACCTCTTTTAGCATCATGTCGGCTTTGTAATCAAATCTCTTTCATCCGGAGTGTATCTGAGGCGATCGGTCAAGGTAAATATTTGAGGCGACCATCGGTAGGAATAAAAAGGAAATATTTGGTTGTCTAAAGGACCACATCTAGAAGAAAATAAAATCCTGGAACGCTAGATCCCTCTCTCGTGCTAATAAAGAAGTACTTACCAAATAAGTGAAACGAATACAATTCGTGTTAAATTCGTTTTACAATCAGTGGGATAAAATTTCAACCAAAAAGAAACTTGGAGGTTTCAACTTTCTAGATATTGAGGGATTTAATGTTGCTATGTCGGAAAAACAAGGCTGCAAGCTTGTTGCAAATCATATCTCCCTACTCACTTGTGTTGTCGAAGTTAAATATTTAGATGGATTAACAATGCAGCTGTGCATGTCTATGATCAAGGTATCATTCATTCCACTCCATTTATCAGCTAGACCAAACACCGGAAATCAACAAGCTGAAATGTAATGTAGATTCAACAATTATCAGTGCCACATCAAGTATTGGTATAGGAATATGCTTCCCAAACAACTCTAGAAATTTGGTATTGTTTCACACTACACATTTCATCTATCAAAACGTGGTGCCTGATGCTGGAGCATTAGCCTTCTTACCCCCTACACAGAGCTCTGGCTCATGAATATGATCAAGTTATTTTTGAATTTAATAGTAAGATAATAGTTGATGCTATCTTAGGTTCAAAATTAATTTGTAATGAGTTGGGAGTTCTTGAGTCATTGCAGAGAGATATTAGATACCCATCGAAACTACAAGTTAGTCGTTATAAAGAATGAAATTAACAAGACCTGAGAATGAGTTTCAATGCATTGATATCAGAAGTCTAAGCAAGGTTTCGAGTAACAAAATACCAGTTTGTAACATTGTGCATTTGATTTCCTGGCACTGTCTGAACAAAACTATGAAAAGAATCAAATTAAGCAAATAATGTACACTTCAATATCAAGTTCAAGACCAAAATTGTACATTTGACCTTTAAAATTGAGAACACTATGCATTCTTTTGTTTCTTGCTGTTATAGAATGCATGTACATAATCTGTTAAAGGCATCAATTGAATTTTGTAGCGCGTTGCAATAGAAAGATATGCACAAGATAGACCTACATATAACTTGAACCCGATGTGAGAAAACAAGGTAAAATAAGTAAACAAGGCGGTAAAACAAACTATCACGGTAAAAGTGAATAGGCACTTGAATGTCGAGAATTCCACTTCATTTTGTTGGTTAGGGAAATGGCCTTGAACCTTGAAATCAGAAAGCAATTGGTCCTTGATTTGGAATGCATCCATTAGCCAAGAAGCAGCTTTAGTTTCAGAAATTGGAATCTCCTCTACAGGAATACGCCGAATATGCAAGTGGACTTCTGAAGGATCAAGACCAAAAACATTGTCTAGAAAGGAAGGACATTGATTCTTGTATGCAATTGTCACGTCATATACTGCACGTGATTGAGAGATAAAGTTTAACATACTTTAAACGTTGAACAAATTTAGAAAAGAAAAGAGACAAGGGGAAAGTTGGAACATTATGTAAACTGCCATGTCAAAATATTGTTGAACACCTAGTGAAAGCAAACTTGGTTTTGTGAACTAGCATTCTGCTTCCCTAGGGAATGATATGGAATATACACAAATTCGGATTGACTGCAGAAAGTAATTACATGCATCCAGTTAGCATATTGGTGGTCGTTGGATCGAGATCAAACGGTCCAGGTTTGAATGCAGATTTTGATTTTTTTTTATTTTCAAATTAAAATGCCGAGCTTGAAATTTGAACCTTCCGATTTTGATCGAACAACGACCGGCGTGCTGAATGCGTGGAATTTCTTACTGCCGATTTCGATCACATAATGTAAGCTATAAGTACACCTAAAGAAATCCACCCCTAAAGCAAAAAACACAGAGCATCCTACAGGGTAAATTCAAAGCAAGGAGAAAAAGTGAAGTACTTGTATGCTTGTTTACAATTGAGAAACTGCAAAGATATATTTGGATCCAAACATACGTTTGGATCCGAACATACGTTTGGAACTGAAATTCAATCATATTTATCATAATTTTCAAAAGCCAAGTCCATTGCATTTTGGTAACAGAGATTGCATAACTTCATAAATATCTACCATAAAGTCATTATGAATTGACCGAGTATCAAATATTAAAAAAATTAAAAGGAATTATAAAACAAACCTGCATCCAATGAGCCTTGTAGAGTTTCCAAGCAAGTGTGAAACCCCTTTGTTTTTGGAAGTAATACATTTGTCAGCACAGGAAGTCCAACTTCAGCAGCAAATTTTTGACTACTTTTACACTTCTGTTCACTGCATAAAAAGCAAATAATATGTCAAATGTGCCACTGAAGTGAATAATATATTGTCTATTTGTCGGTATAACACGATGCGCGTATTTTGGGAAGCTAGTCAAAATATTGCTCATAATGGATACAAACAAAATGTCAAATAAAATAATTTGTGGAATTAAAATGAATTTAATACATTATCAATGATAATAAAAACACTTAGAAATGAAAAGATGAGATCCGAGCTGAGAAGGATTCGAGGTAGTACGTATAATCGGTTCCTTCGGGAAAAAGAGATAGCCATAAAGGATCTTTCGGATCCTGAAATGTTGAAAGATTTTGTTGCAATATTTGCTCATCTATCTCCCATTTCCTCTCCACTGCAATGAATTCCAGAATCTGAAATCCCCAACCAAAAATCGGTAGTTTCATTAAGCTGCTCTTAAGGATATATTTTATAAATCCTAGTCTTCCCTTTCTAAGAGCAAGATCCCACAAGTACATCCAATCAACCTCAGTTCTGTGATTGGCGATAAGTAACACACGTTCCCTCATCGGAATACTATCCCCAGAAAAGACAACTTTAGTTTTGTTTATCTTTTCGAATAGAAAGGGCCACATAGATAACCAAAGTCCAAAGAAGAATGATACTGCCTTCCTACTATAACGAATACTGATAAGCCGCAATCCTACAACTGCAAGCGGCGAAAGATATACTATACACATAAAAGCTGTTGAAAGAAACACCACCAAACATATCACACCCCTTAAAAACCTAAGAGGGGTCATAGAGCGGTGCTTTAACCTACTATCGGATTTGAGAGGTGTGCAAACTTCCATCTTCTTCAATGAACTGGTCGAAAACCTCCCTTCTGCAATAACGTACTTAAATGTTATTTGGTGATTACCAAAATTCTGGACAAGTATAACAGCAATAGCATAAATCCTCATTTATTTGCAATAAGCTAAATGAGAAATGAAGAATCTAATCTAATGTTTCCGAAAAGCTTCTCCCAGATACATAAATGCATTGCTATACAAGTCGGGCAATCAGACAAAGATTGAAATAGAAAATGAAGGAGAAAATACAATCTAAAAACTAAGTGATTCGATTTAATGAGTTTTAATGTTTTGGCACTGAGGGGCGAGCGAGACATTAAGTCGGTTCTTACTTCATAGTTTCAAATACCCTTTGAGTTCCGAGAACATGCTCTTTCAGCACTAGTTTTTCAGATTTGCAGCAATTTGAAATTACATGTTAAGAACGGATTTATTATTTTGACGAATTTCAATTGTAGCATACAATGAAGTTACTTGTCGTGCAAAGGAATGATTTTCAGATATTCAGCATCGACACTCTAAAGTAGCAGAGGAACAAGACAGTAAGTAATAAGTATTGATTCCTTTGAACTTCTGAACAATCGATCGATCACCCAGTAGTATAAAAACTTGAAAACAGTATAATCCAACTTATTATTAGTCTAATATATCTATGCACATAAATTTCTCAGTGAAATTGACATGTCAAATTATCGATGATCAACATAGTAAAATTTCGAACATGGACTCTGCAGTCACACAAGGAAAAAACTGCATTCGCTGCACACATCAAGAGATCTTGAACGTGGGATGAAGATTAGATGACTTTGTATTCTTACTTCATTAAATCGGATTTAAAAGAAGCGAATACAAACCATCTGATCTCATCAAACGACTAAGATCAACGACTGCATGGCTATATATGATTCAAATCCTAAAGTTTCCAATTAAACAAAAACACCAAAACTGATTAAATGAAATTAATTTAAATGTAGTAGCAATTAAAAATGTCACAAGCAGAAAATGGCAAAAATGATTAAAAATATATATTCAATCACTTATGAAATAACAGTAGAATTAATCTGAAATAAAGATCCAGTTATGCTGACATGAATTTTCATCTATTAAGGAAAATATAGTTATTCGTGAATAAGCACGTTTTGGAATCTGAAATCTTGTTCATGAAGCTTGAAAAAGTAGTAAATCAGAATTGAGAAAATTTGAATCGTGGTGTATAATTGAATTCGTAACAATAATAATAATAATAATAATAATAATACACTAAAGTAAGGTCTAAAATCCTGAAACAAAACATATAGAAATGAAATTGAATTAACGCATAAAGTTGAGAAATATAAAAAATTGAGTTAGATCGAATTAACATATGAATAGATGAGTATACTAGTTGTTGACTAATAATATGAACTGACCTTGAGAGGGAGATTTTCTTTTGAGGGTTACGAATGAATGAATGAATGATTGAATATTGAGAAATGAGTGAATGAAATGAATGAAACAGGAGTTTGGTTTGGTTTGGTTTCGTTGTAATTTGATTGATTGGGGTTGAAATCACCAGCGGTGTACCTCAACGAGATGTACAGTAGTACTGCTCTTTCTTAGACTGCCAAATTTTGTACTCAGTATATTGGATAAGACATAGGAGATCATGCCATGCCAAGTTGCCTACGAGTTGGGTCCACTTCGGATCTACATCCCTTTGTCTTTTGTATTCTTGTCCCACAAGTTTTTATCTTTTTTAGTATTACTGCTGCGGCAGGGTGGGTGCGCGTTGGTGTGGATGATTTATTTTAATTGATAATTTTGTTCATAATAAAGCGTATCACAAGATCATACATACAAAAAGACATCAAAATGTAATTTCTAAAGTTGTATTTTCGACAATATACTAACATAAGTTTAAAACACAATAAGAAGTTCATTGCTCCCAAAACCGACTATATAGCAATCTTGGTAGTCTTAACTAACCTCGCGTTTTAATACACCAAAAGCGACTATAGTTGACTCCTCGTCTCGAGTCACTCCCTATTAGCATTTGATCGAGTTAAGGGTATTGCTATGATGTGGACTTTTTGGCTAGCCCCATCCCACATCTTTTAGGCTTTATGAGTCTTTCACACCATCTATTAAACAATGTCTCGTCATAAATCTCACATTCACCTCGATCGTATATTGATTTGTACATCGAAGTATGTACACATCAAACATCATATGTGTCTGATTTGCCAAACATCATCATTCACAAAGCTCTTTTTTCTTCATCAATCCACTATATACGTGAAATATCATACCTTTTTTGATCAACTATGAGTTTCACTCTCAAATGACTCGTGTTGTGCGGAAGCATGTTAGTAGGACCGTTTGTATATATTGTGCTTACAAAGAATGTCTTTGTATATACTGAAGTTCATGTAAAAATCTTTAATATTGTTCGATTAAAGTTTTATATATATCAAGAATTACTTACATATGAATGGAGGGTAAGTGGGCAACAAGATGCGCTCTAGACCTTTTTGGATGACAATACTCGTAAACACAACATTCATGGACCTATGAGACATGACATTGCTATGTATGACCCTTTGAACTCTATGTTATTCTTGTACATAGAGACATTAACAAGTATACCCTTTTATAAAATCCAAATTTAATGTTTCATATAAAAAACGGATGAGTTTTTTTTTTTTAAATAATACTGCAAAAAAATTTAACTAAATAAAATAGGAAATACGTATGTGATTTGATTTTTTTTTTTTTTTGAAAGAATTAATGTGGTTTGAAAATTAAAATGATTAATTATGTTTATCAGATAAAAATATTCAATAAAACATAAGTATAAAGAATTCCTTAATCTTTTTTTTTTATAGGGATATTCCCTAATTTATTATTATTAGGTGGAGTGTAGCACAAAACAGTTGACAAGTCCTATGACCCACCAACCACGCACTTTGCTTTTACTTCTAGAAAGAGCAAGTACAATGGTGGAATGTTCCTGTTAATTAGGAATAATTCGAGGAAGCTTCCCCATCAGCCTCCAAACAAGGAATATCGATTTGTTACGGGACACTAATGTCTGATCTCATTGTAGTTATGATGTTTCCCATATCATTAAGTACAATTTGTTGACACAAGTTCCTATCAAGGATTGCCATTGGATCTTGTTAAAAAAAAAAGATTGCTATTGGATGTTTGGAAAACAAATACTACGTACTAATATAATGAGACCAATTGTATTTTGGAAATCAAGAGGGCAAAAAACTCAAAACAAAAGAAATTACACCCTCTGGTCACTATTATAAGCAAAATTTCACTTTTTAGGTTCATTCAATAAATGATGTATGTGGTCTATTTAATGGACCACATACATCATTTATTGAATGAACCTAAAAAGTATATTTTTGCTTATAATAGTGACCGGAGGGTGTACATGTTAATTAATCGAGGAATAGACATTATAACAATATCAATTAAGTTTAAGTTGAACAAAACTCATAAATAATGAAAAAAAATCCCCATCATTATAAACCGTATTGGACAACACAAGCTCACACTTATTAGTTTCACAATAAGAGTGACAAAACTCTAATCTCTCGATTCATATGGAACAAACAATTCATTTGTTGCAAAAGTCTTCCGCCACCTACACTACCACCGTCTTATGGTTTAATTAAGTAGGATTTTTCTTTTCTACTTTTTTTTGCACAATCAAAATGTTATACTCCCTCCGTTTCAAAATGAGTGTCGCTTTAGCAAAAAAAATTTGTTTCAAAATGAGTGTCGCTTTACATTTCCAATACAACTTTAATTTTTTTCTTCCAACTTTACCCTCTTCAACTTTTCTCTCACACAATTTTCAATGCAACTTTAATTTTGTCTTTTTCTTATAAAGTAAGGGTAGTTTAGTAAAAGCGTTATATCCAATGATTATTTCATTCTATTTCTTAATCTGTGTGTCAAAGCCTAAAGCGACACTCATTTTGAAACGGAGGGAGTATATATAATCAACAAAGAGGAAGCTCCATGCACAATGAGTGCAAAGAACACCACCGTGTAATGTACTTAAAATTTGTTGTGGAAAGTTTCAATAATATTGATGTGAAAGAAGATCTCTAATGGATCAAGTACACTGAATGAAAGATAACAGAAAGGTAACATAAGAAGTTACATAGAGGAGCAAAAATTAATAGTGTTGAATGATTCCATTTAAGAAAGTCAAATCAATAACCAAATCAACATAACACTCTTCCTTCACGAGCTACATTGTACTATAGTTACCCTAAGAGCATTCTTATTATGGCCCTGTTTGGATTAGCTTATTTTAGAGCTTATGTAAAATAGCTTACGCAAATAAACATGTCTTTATGTATTATTTCATAAGCTCAAAATAAGCTCAATCCAAGCATGTATATTTGGGTAATAACACTCGTGGTCTTATTTGGATAAATTTTGAAACAATAAATTATATGACTTTTTTTATAAGCTAAAAATTTATCAACGGAAAACAATCGGAAAATTAGGGACATAAACCTAACTTGAGAAAGAAAAATTAAAATTAAAATTAAAATAAAAAGCTCATAAATTTAACTAGATTTTATAACCCCCTTAAGCGGGTATTGTATGATTGAACTTCCATTTGCATATTCTTATTCCTTGTTTTATAAATCGGCCTCTATCGATCTACATCTTCAAAAAACTTGATACAAAACTTGATACAAATATTCTTTTTCCTTTTTACAAGTATTTGCCCTTATATCCATATGAACAACAACATCCTCACCTTCTTTGTACCGTTTGGAACTGGGTTAATGTATAATCCGCATATGAAACACAACCCAACTCATAAATGATCTACCACCAACTATACAAAGCATGATTTGTTCAGCAACACAAGGAACTAATTAAAATCATGTAATTAAATCATGACCCTCCGATGACGATAAGATGACGACCTGTGATTTACGTCGGATACATCGCAACTGCATAACCACTTCAAACGCAAATAACATGTGCATTTCACCATTTAGTTAAACCTCTAGACCCTTCTCAAATTCTCACTCGCTTGAACGTTGAAATCCTCGCAGGACACCATCCCCTCCATTGAGTAGCCTTCGCCCTCCACCACATCCGAGCAACTCCGACCACCGTCTTTAGGTCTTATCCGCAACATTGTTGTTGTATGAGAAAACTAGGTTTAATCCACAAACGATGGTTGACAGGCCCTTTACCTTGACTAGGGGCTACTGCTCTAGTACGCCAAAAAATCCCACTAGATTCGTGGTATAAGGATGGTTTATAAGCATCAACCACACTCCTCAATCCAACGAAACACATTTTTCAAATGACAAAATCTTGAGGTCCCACATAAGAATGAGAAGGGTGGCTGGAACATAATTTAATATTTTTCATAATTTAATATTTGTCAATTACTCACATTTTAACCACTTTTTAGAAGCCCAGCCCAATGCCATTTTTCCTACGTAAAAAAAAAAGATAGAATTTAGTGTTTTGTTTCTATTTTTTCAGCGCGTATACTCTTCTTCTTTTCTACAACTGCAAGCGACTCTCCCTCTCCCGGTCTTTGTTTTACTTTCCTTTGCTTCTCCCTGACTCCCTCTCTCAACTCTCAGACTGCCTCCATTTTCATTCCTTTTCCTCTCCACTCTCCTCCAGGTTTGTTCTAATTCTATGTTATTTCCTTTGTTATTTGTTCTATTTTGTTAATGATGTTTGTTATTTGTTAATGGGTGAATGAGTTGAATATTCAAATTCCAAACCCCAATTTAGAATTGTTGATAATCCCCAATTTTGATTTCTCAAACCCTAATTCAGAATAATTATTGCTAAAGGATCGGTAATACTTTCATTTTGTACAATGCTTTGAGATTGAATTTCATTGGTGCTGATTAATTTCATTGGTCTACAAACTCATTGAATTGGCTTTGATATTGTCGGTGTCGACAACTTCCGTTGAAAGAGCTTTTTAAGCAATGAAGATTATCAAGACTAAATTACGCAACAAGATCAACAATGTGTGGTTGAATGACTTGATGATATGTTACACAGAGCGGGAGATATTCAAGTCGCTTGATGATGTTAATATTATTCGAACATTCACTCGAAAGAGGTCGTGGAAAGGACATTTACCTCCTAATTTTATTTAGCACGCTATTGGCAGGTTATATTTCACCTTTCTTATTTAAAATTGTACTTTTGTTGAAAAAATGACGAACCTCTTTTATTTCGATTTATTTATGTCACATATGAATTTGCGATAAACTTTTTGCCCAGGCTCTATAAAATTCCTGGCTCCGCCACTGTCTACAATCATTGATAATGACCATATAATTTGAGACACCGTTGCTTACTTCATAAACACTATCTACCACCGTTTTGGAATCCATTTCAAAATCCATATTTAGCAGTTGTAATTTAATGTGAGAAACTATAATAACAATATCGAAATATCAAAGAAAACAATTTGGATTGAAATTTAAATTTAATCATCAAATATTACAAACCAATTTGAAATATTATAGTAAATCTTATACGTACACATAGCAATAAAAAGAATTTCCTTGGGGGGGGGGGGGGGGGCGATGGCCACTCCCGAACTTGGAATCATGTTAATTGGAATATGGTTACAACCCCCAAACGCTTTGGCGGCCTAGGTGTTCGTGAAGCTAGACTTACTAATTTAGCTCTGCTTGGTAAGTTAGTGTGGAGCATGCTCATCATAAAGATAAATTGTGGGTGAAAGTTCTTTCCCATAAATACATGGGCAACACGTCTTTATGGATGAATAAGAAACATAATAAACCATCAATCACTTGGCGCGGTATTCAACATGCGATTACAAATTTTGCTGCAGGATATAGTTTTCGTGTAGGCTCCAGAGACTCATCGATTTGGAATATTGACTGGACACAACTCGGTCCCCTCTGTCAATTGGTCCCATTTGTTAACATCAGTGATTCAGTTATGTGTTTGAAGGATGTGTGGGAGGATGGTATGTGGAACTTGCAAAATCTTGCCACTATGATACCAACCGATATTGTTCAATATATTCATCAGCTTCCAGCTCTTAATAACTTGGATGTACGACTTCCAGATGCGTGGACTTGGAGACATGCAAAGAAAGGTGAATATACTTGCTCGAGTGGATACTATTGGCTTCTTCAACAAAATAGAGATTGGAATGTGAATTGTAACATGAATTGGCTTTGGCGCCTTAAAGTACCAGCAAAACTTCAGCACTTTCTATGGCTTTGCTTTCATAATGTTCTCCCTATTAATGCCCGTCGGCATCATTGCAACATGGTAGCTTCTCCAAGCTGCACCCGTTGCTCTTCACCTATAGAGGATATTCTTCATTGTTTACGTGATTGTCCGCACTCTAAAGAGCTTTGGCTCCGCTTAAATATGGGGCGTTATAACAATTTTTCTCTAAACTTGATGTCAAGGTTTGGCTTCATGAGATGACAAAGGGTACTTCCGCTATTTTGTTTATTACAGGAGTATGGTATGCTTGGTGTTGGAGAAACAATACTATTTTTGAGGATCAACATTGGCGTATTCAAGATGTGGTGCGAAAGACCTTTTTGTTACATGATGAATGCATTTCTTACTACCCCAATCTTGGTTTGGACCCACACTTATCACGCCTCTTAGCTCATTGGATCCCCCCTCCGGAAGGTACACTTAAACTCAATATTGATGGGAGCTTTCTAGAAGATTTTGATTGTTTAGGTGCTGGTGGTGTTATTCGCAACCACGATGGAGATTGGATAGCTGGTTTTTCTCATTATGAAGCTGGAGGTGATGCATTATTAGCTGAGTTACGTGCTATCCAGATAGGTCTTGATTTTTGTAGTCTAAAAGGCTATGCCAACATTATTTGTGAGAGTGATTGTTTGGAAGCAGTTGACCTGCTTACTGATGGTCGTGATCATACCTTGCACATTTATGCTACTGACATCCTTCATATTAGAGATGCTTTAAATGGAAATGGTAATACAACATTGGTGCATGTCCTTAGGGAACAAAATACGTGTGCAGATTTTATGGCTAAGGAAGGATCACATGCAAGGTGCTCTACTCAATGGAACTGCCCTCCGCCAGGCATGGAATCTCTCATTATGAGAGATAAGCTTGGAACTTAACTTTGGCTCCCCCTCTTTTTTCTTTTTCTTTTTCCCTCGTTACTTTGTAACACTACAAAAAAAAGCAATAAAAAGAATTTAATTAAGTAGCAAGTTGTGTCCTTATTGTTTTATTGTTTTTCACGCACAAAATAAACCATGTTCATATTTTTTGCAGTTTACTTAACTTTTTTGACAGAAAGTTTACTTTTTAACTGCACTGCATATTTGTATATTTTTAATTAGGAAGTCACCGATTAAAGTTTTATAAAGTACTCCCTCCGTTTCAAAATGAGTATCGCTTTAGCTAAAAAAATTTGTTTCAAAATGGATGTCACTTTCAGTTTCCAATGCAATAATAACTTTTTCTTTTCAATTGTACCCTCCAATTAATACTCTGCACACTACTTCCAAAGTATTACTTTTAAAACTAACCAATAGTTAATAAGGATAGTTTGGTAAAATAACCGTTCTCTTTCTTTTAATCATTGCATTTCTTAATATTTGTGTAAACACCTAAAACGACACTCATTTTAAAACGGAGGGAGTATATATATATATATATATATATATATATATATATATATATATATATATATATATATATATATATGTGTGTGTGTGAAATACGTTATGCATCCTATTCTCTGTCTCAAGATTTTTAAAGAGACAAAGGTGTACCTAATCAAACTTAAGTATCAAAACCGAAGACCAAAATTTGCAGCAAGGGGGACCTAAGTCTTTGCCTCAGCAATAAAGCTTTTCACAAATTTCCTTAAATAGAACTAATCATATTAGAGACACTAAATATGACACCTATCCCGGATGAATTTCGAATTTTAATTCGCCACATCTTGAGAGACTAACTCATTCCGCTAGACCAGTCATCCATAGATTTTGCGGCCAAAATTTAGACGAGGACATCAAAGCTATTGAGGCCGTATATCCAGCTGAATTCAAACACAATCCTATGTAATATCAAAGATTGTACTGTGATATGAACTCAATTGTTACTGCAATTTAAAACTTTGATCAGATGTACTACTATAGGTGCTATTGTTCTTCTTTTGGCAATGAACATTGACATAGGACTTCAAAAAGAGGAAAAGAATAGCAGCATTCAACACAGAATTGAAAACCCAAGCTCCAATTCCATTACACCCACCTCTCCAAAAATGCAACCAAAGCACACCAAAATGACAAACCAAATTACAACCCAACAAAATCATTTGACAATTCACTGTGAAATAAAAATTCTTACTTGGCAACCCAATTTCAATCCAAAATCTATAGCCATAAACCAAACAATAAACCAAAGTCGAGAGCAAAATCCCAAGAACCTGAAAAGACTGTGAAAATTCAAGCCATAGAAAAGAACTGATCAAGAGAATGGAGTTGTTGAATAGCCTGAAAAATGAGAGTTTCCGTTGACGGAGAATGACAAAGAAGGTTCGAAACAAATGAAGAAACCTTGAGAGGTAGAAAATATAAGACCAGAAGAAAACACGACCAGATGGACGCATACCAAGTGGGAAACAAAGGAACCATTCAAAAGGGGTAGTTTTAGTTCTCCGGAGTAGCCACCGTGTGTCATGGAGTTCTGCAGCCGCGGAGAATAGCATGCCGGAGAAAATTGTGATGGAGATTAGTGACATCATGAGGTAGTGGATTGCCGGAATAGGCCCCAGACGGACAGCCTGGCTGCGTTTGAAGATCTTAAGGATGATGTGGAGGGTGAGTGCAGCTGTTATATAAGCGGCGATGGCTATGACGAGGAATGGCCATGTGGCGCCCCATGATTGGCTCGGACTCCATCGGAACCAAACTATGGATGGATGGTCTATTAACCAATATTTTAGGCTCTGTGTCAGTTGGAATATCATTTGGAAGACTATTTGGTAGGATGTTCTTTGCAATCAAATGTTGTTTGCAAAATAAAACTATGAAATGAGTAAGGAATGTGTGTTTGTGTGTATGTTAGTTAATTTGTTAAGCTTGAGTTGAAAGTGGGTTTGTCTTGTTTTGAATGGTAAGAATTTGGAGTGTGGAAATTATGGGTAGGTAGTTGTTGATATTGATTGATATGAAAATGAAACAAACGTGGTAAAGTTTAGCTATTAGTATTATAATGTGTTGTGATGTATGTGGGTACATGAAGACTTGTGAGAAGTGAAATATTTTTGGGGTCACCGTTTATGACTATGAATGTTATATATTGTCGTATTGATTGGGCAATTACCCTCAAGTCATGGGGCACAATGCATGATAAAGTCACGCGTTCAACGCGTTAGCTTAGCATGGCGCATTACATACTCGTTTTTTTTATTTATTTATTTATATATATATATATATATATATATATATATATTTTTTTTTTTTATTGATGAGTTGAGCCGACAGTCCAAACTCCAAAACTAAAAAAATATCATCAGTATCATTATCATTATAAAAAAAATAAAAAATAAAAATAGTTGTTCAAGTCAAACTTAAATATAACGGGCTATGTATGACATGTGTGAAAGAAATGCTAAAATTATCTAGTGATTCTCTATCTTTTGTAGTTTTTGTTGTGAGTGCCTTAAAATCTCATCAAAACAATGGTTGGAAGTCTGAAAATCTTGTGGGACGCTGCCACAGGCACGAGGCGCCCGAGTAGAGAAGTTTTTTACTGATTCTACGTTGCCTCATATGGCCCGCGAGGCGTCCAATGGAGCGTTGGCCTGAGGCGGGTGAGACAGGGATGACAATTAGACACAGGCTCGATGGGTACTCACAAAAAATACCCACAATAGGTAGGGAAAAACTCCGCTTTCATGGGTCCGGTTTGGGTCCGGGTATTACCCGCTAATTTAAATGGGTATGGGTACTATACTTCCCAGCCCCGCAACCCGCATATACATATTTATATATTTATATAATATGATAAATAATTTATTTATTTTTGGTGTATAATTAATTAATTATTTAGCTATTTAAGTCTAAGCCTAAACCTAAAAACTACTTAATATAATAACTGATCCCTCCTGTTTGTATACAATATTTGAAGGATACTTTGGATGTTTTTTTTTATTTTGTTAAATATTACGATTTGTACTATTTTATGAGTTGATTTGAAAAATTTTGAACCATAACTTTATTTCAATTGTTATATTTTTATTGTCTTTTCATAGTTAAAGTGCAGGTAATGGGTGCGGGTATGGGCATTAAGGTACTCATAGGGTATGGGGAAGGACACTAAAATTATTGCCCACGAGGGTATGGGCTCGGGTATGGGGAAGGGCATTGTAGTACCCTACCCATAGGGTACCCATTGTCATCCCTACCTGAGACGTCTGTCTTGGTTTTCGAGTCATATTTAAGCATTCTTTCGGGATCATTTGTTGTGTAATCTCAGCCTTCTCACTTCTCATGTACTTCAAACTTTGTCATAATTCCATTAACAAGTAAGCACACACAACGACAACAAATAATGGAAATTTGTTTTGCATATCGAATTATGATGAAAAATAGCATATGTTAACATTATTAAAGCAGCACAACACTTAGACATTAGATATTGCATCGGGACAGGAGCATATGGAAGTGTAAACAAGACTCAATTACCATGTGGCAAAGTTGTCGCCTTAAAAAAACTTCACAGCTATGAAGCAGAGGTGTCATCTTTTGATGCGACTTTCAGAAATGAAGTGAGAATATTATCGTAAATAAAGCAAATAAATATTGTTAAGCTTTATGGATTCTGCTTGCACAAAAGAATCATGTTTTTGAATCAATACATGAAAAAAGGAAGCTTGTTCTCGATTTTGTATGATGATGTAGAAGCTGTGAAATTCAACTGGAGAAAAAGACTTAATGGGATGATGAAGACATTGTTAGCAGGACATGTGATTTCAGGGGCGTAGAAAAATAAGAATATGGCAGAGAGAGAGAGAGAGAGACGGGGGGGGGGGGGGGGGGGGGGGGAAACAATAAGGGTTTTTAATTTCAAATTTTGTAACTTTGTGATTTTTAATTTCGTCCCTATGTAACGTTTCGTTTTTTGTTTTGGTCCCTGTAATATAGTCAGGGATCATCTCGAAGGCCACCTAAATTTCAAATTTTGTTATTTAGGTTTTTCTTAATTTCTTCCCTTTGTATCTTTTAGTTTTTTATTTTGGTCCCTATAATATAGTCAGAGATCATATGTCGGTCCATATAAGCGTGTTTAGCCAAATCAGCACTTGTCACGTCACACGCCGTTAGCCAGCAAGGAGTTTGTGTAAAAGAGTTTGACGGGAGGGATGAAAAGCAAAAAGTTATTAACTTACAAGGGTTGTTTTAGAAAGAAAAAAAGAAAGATACAAAGACGAAAATCAAAAACATGCAAAATTACAAGGACAATTTACATATTTAAGCCATTTTTTCCTTCAAAAAAAAAATATTTAAGCCATTTTTTTAATATATGTTGAGTTGGTTTCCTTAACTTTTTATATTTTTTAATTGACATCTTAACAAATAACAATTTTTTTAGGGGATCAAATACAATTATTAAAACAACAATTCTCAAACAAAATTGTTTTTGGACTAACGCCTATTTTAGTTTAAGTTTTCAAACAAAATGTCCCACATGGAGGTTCGTGAAAAACATAAAAAGAAAGTATATGTTTGGTTCAGCTTTTACAAGAATTGATTTTGAGTGAATTGATTATGTAAAATTAATTTTTGATAAAGTGAGTTTACTTTAATGTAAAATAATTTATGTAAAAGTGGATTTGGCAATGAATTTAAGGCTAAAATCAAATGTAGAAGGCAAAAGCTACAATTTGCAGCTTCAAGTAGAATAAATAATATACAAGCTGTTGTTTTTGGATTTCCAAACTATTGTATTTGGATTTCCAAATTCTATTATCTACCGAAGTTGTTACTAGGTTGAGTCACGACCAGTCGCTCTCTTTAAGACGTTTCGTGGCACTGCCCAAAATTGTGCAAGGCAGACTATCAACCACGCCGCCTCCAGGATAAAACAAGCTCAGCTACAACTGTGCGGTTGACTACTGCACTATAGAAAACCGTTCGAGAATTACACCTCCAATATGGTACCAAGACCATTCTTTTAATACTGAAACCACTTTAATATGGTATTGTTATCACTCTGTTATGGTGCTGAGACCACTCAAATATGGTGTTATCACCATTCTAACTTTAATTTCTCCAAAACATCAATGTGGCACTACGACCACTCAAATATGGTGATACCACCATTTCTCCTCAAATAGAAAAATATTGAAATATTTTATATACCGTTAAGATCATTCATTCTTAATTCGACGGGACATTATTATTCCAAAAAGGGACTATGATCTTAATAGTACTCTTTATTTCGAAGGGACTTATATTATCGAAGGGACTATGTTTTTAAGACCATTCTTAATTCCGAAGGGACATTAAACCGAAAAGGGACTATGGTCTTAAGAACACTCTTAAATCCGAAGGGACAGAAAAAGGAGAAGAAGAGAAGAAAGACTGGTCAACACAAGTCAAGAAAGGGAGAAGAGAGAAAGAGTTCCCGACAACTCAATGAAACTCTTTGGTGTGTAGAATGCACTGTGTGAGCTCTCTATTTATAGAGAAAATTCACAACTAATAAGAGAAACTTTGGGAACAAGTAATACATTACTTTGTGATTAAGTAATTCACATATTAGATCTAGTACAAAAATATCTCAATTGAGTACCAAGATATATTATATTGAGTACAAAAATATATTATATTATGTACCAAAATATATTTCAGATCATGCACTAAAATATATTAGATTGCCTAGCAAAATATTTCAGATTGTGTTCCAAAATATTCTAGATTGCGTTCCACAATATTTTAGCAAAACTTGGGGACTAAGAAAACACTTTCTAATAATGATTAAATTAATTATTTAATTTATCATTTTCAAATAATAAAATATATATCAATATATATTTTTTCTCTAGTGCTTACTTCGTTCACATAATTATGTACCCCTATTAGAGGTACACCCCCACTATATAAACACTACTAATGTGTGTGTTCCATCCGATGTGGGACTACCACTTTTTTCAATTCACACAACACTAGTTCTACCCAACATGGGAATTTGTGTTTAATCTTTTTACTCAATTTTCACACATGTTCCAACACAAGCAAAATCAATTATGCTTGAAATCATCCAAACATCATAAATCAATTCTACAACTTCTTTAATTACTTTTGGCCCTCTAGAATTGAAAGCAAACACATGTGAAACTTATACTCCCTCTGTCTCTGTATGTAAGATCCCTTTTCATTTTTCACATTTCTTAAGGAAAGTTGTCAATATAATTAATGTATATGTTTTGTGTGTTAATATTACCAAATTGTCCTTTGTTTGTATGTGTATTAAATTTGACTTTTCATATTTCAAGACAAGTTAGTAGTATTAATTATATGTATGTTTAGGAAAAAAAAAATGCATCTAGTAATTTGAAAAGGGGTTTACACTTAGGACAAAAATAAAGTCAAATAGGTGCTTAGATAAAAGGACGAATGAAGTATATAAAAGCAGCAACGCCGGCTAGCATTTGTACTTTGGAGTATTAAATATTGAGTTTTGCCAACAAGTGTCTTAAAGACATTGTTTAAGAATTTTACTCCATCCGTTTCAAAATGAGTGTCGTTTTAGCAAAAAAAAATGAATGTCACTTTCAATTTCCAATGCAATAATAACATTTTCTTTTCAATTGTACCCCTTAATTAATATTATATACACTACTTTCAAAGTATTATTTTTTTCTTGTGTAATGCTAACCGGTGCCCCGAGGCACACTGGTTAAGATTACTAAAAAGAAAATTATATAGTAATTATTGCATTGAAAATTGTGTAACATAAATAAGTCAACAAAGTTTCCTTTTATGGTAATAAATTCATTTTTTGTATGTTTAACCATTGCCCCGGGGGCACGGGTTAGCATGGCCCACCCTTTTTTCTTTAATAAAAACAAACCAATAGTTGATTAGGATAATTTGATAAAATAACATCTCTCTTTCTTTTATTTAATGCATTTCTTAATATGTGTGTAAAAACCTTAAACGATATTCATTTTAAAACGGAGGGAAAACTAATTTTTTTTCTTGGAAATGCAACTTGTTCTCGTTGTCAATGCAATAATTACACAAATTTTTATACAAACTTACTACTTTTAATACTCGGGCATTGTTATTCATAGCGAGAAGCAATTTCACGAGAGTTCGTGAATAAAAGGTGGTCGTTGGATCTACTTTACCATATATTAAGGATGGTTGGATTAAAAGATGACATCATGCTACAGTATCAAGGTACACAATACAAAGCTGGTCGTGATACTTTCGCTTGGAATTTTGTCGCGATCTACAACATTTTCCTTAATATTCTAACCAATACTTTAAAAGCACTCGTTAACATTCCCTTAAATATTTAGTGAAATGTTTTCATTTAGTTTGCTCATTAATTATTGGCTCAAATGCCAATTAATTTATGAGTGTGTTTCTTGCTTTCATCTTACGGTGCAATTAAAAGAAATATGGGTAAAAAATTTAAAGGTTTAAATATGTTTTTGGTCCTTATAAATATATTAACTTTTCATTTTAGTTTTTGTAAAAAAAATTCTTCAACTTTTAGTCTCCCAAAAGTTTTCCATCTTCACTTTTGGTTCTTTCTTTAAAGTAAACTCATATGTAGAATTCATATTTTTGATAAAATTTTGCAGAAAAATTTATAATATTATAAGAATATCTCCAAAAAAATTAGAATTTTTTAACAAAACATGAATTAAATATGTTTTTTTTTTGCGGTTAAAAATTCATATATAATTTATGTTTTGTTAAAAAATTATAATTTTTTTTGAGAGATTTGTACAATATTCTACACATTTCTGCACAATTTCATTAAAAAAAATACAAAAATTAACTTTAAAATAGGACCAAAAGTAGTGATTGAAAATTTTATAGAGATTAAAAGTTGAAGAAAAATTTTAGAGTGACTAAAACAAAAAGTTGATATATTTATAGGAACACAAACATATTTAACCCAAATTTAAAAATCTTTTATATTTGAATTATGTGAGTCGAGCTAATGAGTCGAAGTAGACAGTTCTTAAACTTAAAACCAGCGTGAGTCAAACTAACGAATCGAACTAAACTATTCACTAACGTAAAACAAGCCGAGTTTAAGCTCATAAAAAAATTGTATCAAACTGAAGTTGAGTTTCAAACCAACCAAACAAATTCATATTGAGCCGAACTAATTAAATTTGGCTCTACTCAACTCATTTTCATCTCTAAATTGGGGGTAAAAATCCTCTCCATTTATAATTTTTTTCATTTATTGCAATTTGAAGAGAGATAAATACAAAAAAATAAGTGGTGGATCCTATCATTAAGTGGATTCCACCATCATTATTTTTTATGTGTCTATCTCTTTTCAAATCGCAACAAATGGAAAAAATTATAAATGAAAAAAAGTCATAAATTGGATAGATTTGAGCCGCCGGTTTTGCTTATTTTACCCATGTACTCCCCTAATTTCCTTTGCACATGTAACGTTACTTTTCCATGTCAACACTACAGTAGACCGTAATCGTACTTGGAATTTTCCAGTCAAATGGTTTAACGCGTCGCCAATATACTTACAAGTTACAGACAAATAACCAATAGCTAAACACCAGCTGGAATATCATAATTTTATATTTTTTTTTACAAAAGCCATAATTTTATTTTATATTAAAAAGATACTACTGCCACTAATTTTTTAAGGGTCATGTTAACTTGTGCCCTTATGGCACAAGTTAAGGAGTTAAAAAAAGAATTAAAACATGTGTGTTGTATTGAAAAAATAAGTTTTTAACTTTCCAAGACATTGAATGCACAATTTTTAAAAATAAGTTTCTACATTTGTCTTCTAAACTTGTGCCTTAAGGGCACAAGTTAACATTTTCCATTTTTTAATTAAAACTACTTATAATTTTCTTGTTAAGATTCCGCGGTTATGCCAAACCAGAAAGAAAATCAATGTCCTAAACATAGACTTAATTAAACACACAATCATTAATTTCCACTCTGTTTTTTACCCTCCTTCACAATTTCTACTATTTTTATTTTTCATCCACGTGAAAAGAAAAAATAAACACAAATAATAATAATAATAATAGTACCTTGTTGTAATAATAGTTTTTGTTTTGAGGTTTTGACTTCAACAAGGATCTATCGTTCATTGCTTCACCGTTTTGTTTCTCTTCAGGTACCCCTTTTCCTCAATTTTTTATTTATTTTTTATTATTTTTGCAATTCGATTTTCCAACGGTCTTAACTTACAAACCTTGATTTCTTCGAATTTCGATTTTTGTTTCAAATTTGTTGTCTAAAATGTTTCAATTGAAATCTGAATTAGGGTTATGCTTTTGGAAATTTCATTTTCAATATGTCTTTGTTCCTTATCCATTTTGTTAAATCTTCAACAAAAAAATTAGCTTTTTTTTCCTTTATAACATTCTTAGCTTTATGTTTTGTGTTTCCTGTTTGCTATGTATATGTGTTCGTTTGTTTAAATTCAATTAACAATTTAATTTAATTTTCGTCACTGGTTTCATCTTTTTTTTTTTTTTTTTGAGGGAGTCACTGGTTTCATCTTATGTATGAAAATGAATAATTTTGACTTAGCAATATTGTGTATGTATTTTGTAATTTGATATCTTAGATCTAATGTTTTTAGACATAATTAAGTTTTTATGTGCAAGGGTTCGTTTGGATTGACTTATTTGAGCTTATCTACTAGCATAAGAACTTGTGAGACTATTTGGGATAGCTTATGAAAACAACATTTGGCATGTGCATAAGTTGTTTTCAGCTTATTTTAATAAGGTGGAGGGATGGCTTATATCAAAACCATGACTTCATTTTATCTTTTGCTATAGAAATAGTTTATACATAGGTACTTATATGATAATTGCTTATGCCATAAGTGCTTAATTAAACTGTTTTCAGCGTATAATAAGTCCATAAGTTGTTTTCAGCTTATTTATGTAAGCTCTCTTGGTTAGCTTATATGAAAACCATTTGACTTTATTTGATGTTTTGCTATAGAAATAGCTTAGGCATAAGAACTTATATGATAAGTGTTTATGTTATAAGTGCTTAATTAAACTGTTTATCCCTAACAAGGCTGTAATGTGAAGTTGGGATTTTATTTTACAGATGGCAAGTGGGTTTGGGGAATCAACAAGCAGGTCTCCCCCAAGCCCTCCTTACTCGAGTAATAATAATAACAGTGATGCTGGCAATTTTGAATGCAACATTTGTTTTGACTTAGCACAAGATCCTATTATTACTTTGTGTGGTCATCTTTTCTGTTGGCCTTGTCTTTACAAATGGCTTCACTTTCACTCCCAGTCACGAGAATGCCCGGTTTGTAAAGCGATGATTGAGGAGGAGAAATTGGTTCCTTTATATGGGAGAGGAAAGACTTCAACTGATCCGAGGTCGAAATCTATTCCGGGTGTTAATATCCCTCATCGTCCTGCCGGTCAGAGACCTGAAACTGCACCTCCACCTGAATCAAATCCTTTTTCTCAACATGGATTTGGATTCACAGGTGGATTAGGGGGATTTGTACCGGCAACAACTGCAAGATTTGGGAATTTCACATTTGCTGCCGGATTTGGTGGATTGGGGGGATTTATACCATCCTTATTTAACTTTCAGTTGCATGGTTTTCACGGTGGGGCCATGTATGGTGGAGCTGCTGGTTTCCCTTATGGGTTTTCTAATGCATTTCACGGTGGCCATGTTCATAGATATCCTCTGCACACAGGTCAAGGGCAACAAGATTATTATCTGAAGAGGCTGTTGATGTTTGTTATTTTTTGTGTGGTACTTGCTTTACTTTGGCAATAGATTGAATAGAGTTCAGACTGCCGATATAACCAAACATAAGCTCTTATCAAACTTTCAGTGTGCCTTTTCTTCATGTTATTATTTTGTAACTGTGGAGGTTGTTCATATTATACTCTGTTGTTACTCTTTTAGTTCCTCTCTAATTAGTTTATCGATCTTGATATGTGTTCTTATGAGAAATTTCATTTCAAGATCATAAAATCAAATGCAGATATAGATTGTTAGTTTGATGTTTATATACTCATGATATATACCTATGAGATGGTTATTGGAATTGTAGTTTTTTCCCAGTTTTTGGTTTCCTCTTTTTTAAATACATGTTAATGTGGTCATCTTATATGAAAAACTATTTAGATATTTCCTGTTTTCAGTATACATTATCTTCATTATTTCATCAGGGTTATGCCTGTTAATTCATTTGTTCGTAAAGATTAGGATTTGAGAAGGGGAGACTTTACAGGTGACGGAATGGTTAGAGTAACTTACCTGTGATTAGGAGGAGGTCACATGTTCAAATCAACATTCTTGCAAATGTATGGTAAGGCTGCCTTGGAAGTCATAATGTGAGGAGTTTTATAACACTGGATGTTGCCGTTTTTGTTGTATAATAGATGAGGGTAAACATAAGCATTATTGAAGTTTAGACTTGGATTGTTTTTGTGATGCATTTATCTATTTCATTACTATCAAATACACATTAGAATATTAATGATATATATGTAGAAACTTAAGGAACTGTGAAACTAGTTGCAGATTTTTTTTTCAAGAATTTTATATCTTTCACTGATCAAATAAAATGCTTATCAAGCTCTTTTTTTAATAGTTTTACATTAGTCACTTATTCTTTACAATTTTAATCACAACTATACCATCAAATTCTATCTTATTGTATCTTATATAAATATCTCGGTAGTATTTTACAATTTGTTAATTTTGTTACAAAGGTGTTACTGCATTCGTTTGTGGTAGGCAATAGTCTAATAAAATGTGGTAGGCAATAGTCTAATAAAAGGTTGTAACTCCATTTTGCACATTGTGCTATCATGAACTCAATTTTGAGTCTCTCTATGAAAGAGTCATATATCTCTGAAAGAGGCACGATAGTGTGCCTCTGTAGAGCAAAGCTCTTAGCTTTGGCCTTTGGTTTCAAACTCGTTATTACAAATTTGGTTTGTTTAAGCCTAAGTGATATTATTGAGCTTGCTAGCGTTGTACATGAGTATGCAAAGGTGGACAGGTTTCATCATGTCCAACAATAACATAGGAACTAAGTTTGATATGATATAACTAGACGTTTATCCGTACGATACACGAGTAAGTTTTATTGACTTTTTTTGACCAAAATAAGTTTTATTGACTTATTATTGATAATTATTGTAATTTAAAAAAAAGAGCAAATTGCACTTACCTCCCCTAAGGTTTTATCAAAAGACACTCACATCCCCTCTAGTTTAGAAAAAACATTCACCTCCCTTTGATTTACATTGTTAACAGTGATTAAAGCTTTAAACATCCTGCTACTTGCCTCTAACATAAACATTTAGACCCTAATTTCTTTTTTCTCCCCATTGCTTGGAATACTAAACATCCACACTACCACCGCTCATGGCTTTGTTATGTGACGATGATTGTCTGTTAATTTTATATTCAGGATAACAAACAAAATTTTGCTATGAGTCCATTAATTATGCACTTTTTGATCCAATTTCATATGCAGTGTGTTAAATTTCATAGAATATCAATAAACTTGAACATTAAAATGTAGAAAATAAATTTTTCATAGAAGAATATAACCGAAGCAAAATATTTGAAATCTGAAGATCAAAACGAAATAAAAACATCAAGGCACCTAAATTTCTCTCACTGAGAGCTCTAAAGAGATCGAGGAAACACGATAGAGGGATACATAAAAAATGGAGAAACGGATAAATGATTGTGATTATTGAAATTTTGTGCAAAAGAATCATATAGTTGTGAATGAAGATGAAGAAGGAAAAGTAAAAATTAAAATCTGATGTTAATGTCAAAGGGGGAAAGTGTCTTAATCATGGAATAATTAAGGGAGGTAAGTGTTTTTTCCAAACTAGAGGGGATGTGAGTGTCTTTTAATAAAACGTTAGGGGAGGTGAGTGCAATTTGCTCTAAAAAAAATATAGAATATATTGACATTAATGTTTGTTATATTGATTTTGCTTTTAATTTAGAATATAAGTTTTTTTAAGTCAGAATATAAGTTAATTGTTTTAATATTTTTTTTTAACATTATTTGAATACTGAAAATATGAATGAAGTAGATGAGAGGTAGAGTACTGAAATGAAAGGGTTAATTATGTTTCTAGTCCCTATAAAATAGCGACCTTGTAAGTTTAGTCCCTACTTAATTTTAATAGCATTTTTAGTCCCTATAAAATAAAATTTACTTATAATTTTAGTCCCTGCTAAAACAAAGTTTGATTAATTATCCTTAAACTCTTAAATTTTTGAACGATTTTTTTTGAGACAAGATTAGAACACTATGAAAGGTTCGTTTACTAAAATTTAGAATTTTCTGACATGAAATGAATTAAATATGAATTTTTTAAAACGACAAAAGTTAAAGATAAAAAGTAATAAAATCTGGATGTAGAAATCAAATTTTGCAATAATTTTTTGCGGACGAACTTTTAGTAATGTTCTAAACATGTCTGCAAAAAATTGTTCAAAAATTTAAGAGTTTAAGCATAAATTAAACAAATTTGAATTGAGTAGGGACTAATACTCAATGCAGAAAAACAAAATTAGGGACTAAAAATGCTATTAAAATTAAGTAGGGACTAAACTTACAAGGTCGCTATTTTATAGGGACTAGAAACATAATTAACCCGAAATGAAAATAGGATAAAAGGACAACTTTCTAAATGGTAGAAGGTAAATTATAAAATTTGTGGAGCCCGTTTGAATCTTTATTGTTGTGTATAATAAAACTTTGTAATTAAAAATATGCAACATCTTAATATTTTATATCTTACGAGGAAATAAGAATATACTATATGTATCATACAATAAATTACAAATTATAATAATATTGAAGATATGATTTTAATGAAAAAATTATACACACAACTAAATAGTACATTAAGATAAATGATTTTCTATTTATGTGATAATTTATAGAATTATAAAACTTAAAAAATTAAAATAATAAAATGAGAGCTTTGATGATAAAAAGTTATGGTAGAACTTGTGAGATTAAATAATTGAGTTGTGGAGGCTAGATAGCTATAAGTTTATAACTAAAAATGATTTTTTTTATAATTTAATTAAGAGTTTTTTTTTTTTGAAGAAGCTAAATTAACCCACCTAAATTGGTACCAGAGAGAATCGAACCTGAGACTTCGAGGAGGAGCACACACTTAAGAGTTTTGTTAACGAGTCCCCCGATGCACTTTTTAAGCATTCCAAAACAAGTCATTCAAAAAAGTCAAATATTTTGATTTGTAATGCATTGATTACACACATTTCCATAAATATTTACTACTTATGGTCATTAAAAAGTGTCACAGGGGCACTCGTTAACATTTCCTTTTAATTAATAGAATGAGAGAAAGGGAGAGAAAAATTATTGTAGAACTTGTAAGGTGTTAATATAGTAGGGATGATTTGCCTTCCTCGGCACCTCTAACTTTTTTTGTTTAAAAAAATGACACATTTGTAAAATTTCATTGTAATTAATGTATAGATAGAAAAAAAAAATAAGAACAATGAAAAAAGAGTTTCATAGTTATGCAAAAGAGTAGGATTAAGATTATACTAAACATATTAAAATCAAATCAAAAGGAACATGGAAAAATGAAAAAGAAATCCTCAAGAGGAAAAAAATGGATTAAGATTGTACATTGCTTCTCTTTAATTTTTTTGGGCAGATTATTATAGAAAGTAATGACATGGGATAAGAATGAGTGATGAAGTTGTTGAACTTTTCCATCAAATATTGTGTGCATACATCAAAAGTGTTGCCTCTGGAAAATAAATAAAAAATAAGAATCAACTAACAACAACTCTAATATAAGGAAGAGAGAATGATGAGATGATGCATGAAAAGATAAGGAAAAAAAAGAAAAGATTAATGTATTGAGAAATGAGGAAAGTAAGCATGTAATTGTTGTAACAATTGCATGTAGTAGGCGTTTGCGTTCGAAGAGTTTGTTGGTTATAAATTTACTCATGTATAACATGTGTTTATTAGTAATGTTGTTTGTGGATAATTTGATCATGAGAATGGTGGGATATTGGGATAATAGGAGGATTTTGTTGTGTTGTACGTGGAAGTGATGTGATTAGTTGGGATATATAAGTTATTTTTTCCTATTTTTTAATTTAAAATACTATTTTCTTAATTTAACGATTTACTAATAATATTAGAGTTTTGGAGAACTTTTTTGTAGGGAGAACTCGTAGCATTATTGTTATACCCTAATTTTGGACCTAAAAATACTAACTCAATTCTTCTTTTTCTTGCACTTCAAGTCATTTGAACTGTCTCTGATCAATTACACCTTTCTTTGCATTTTATTTCAATATTATTTGCAAAATTCATGAAAAAGGGCATTTTAGTCATTTCCCATGTCAAAATTTCCTTCAGTCTTTTAAAATTTTGTTTGAGTCCTTTCAGGTAGTTTGAATAAGTCCTCATTTCAATTCTATGTCAAAATCCATTCCAAAAATATCACTTGAGTCATTTTGAGTCAGTTTTGCCCCTAGGGGCATTTTAGTCTTTTCATGTGTTAAAACTCCGTTTAATCTCTTAAAATTGTCTCTGAGTCTTTTAATTTTTTTTGTATAAACTCTTGCTTTAATTCCTTGTTAAAAACCATTTTAAAATTGCATCTGAGTCGTTTTTAGTCGTTTTAGTCCCCAGGGGCATTTTGGTCATTTCATCTAAAATCTCTGATTCATTTTAATCTGCTTTGTTGCTTTTAATCGTCTCGCTTTACGTCAATTTTCAATTTACTTTTTTTAATTCAATTTTAGTTTTAATTTTCATTTTGGTCCTCGTACTTTTGTTATTTGCATTTTAATTCCTTTTTAAGTTTGTTAGAGTCAAAGTCAAGGTTTGTTACAAGTCAAGTGCCACATGGCATTATTTCATTGGTCCAAGCACTCCCACATCACCTATAAATAAGTCAAAGTCATGGTCAAGGTTCAATAACAAAAATCATTTTCACACAAAAATCCCAAAAATTCCAAAAATCATTTTAATTATTTTCTCTCCCATTTTTCTCTCACCTTCATCCCTAACAACCTCTAACTAACCTTCTCCACCTCCATCACCACCCTAACTAATTTCCTCCACCACCTTTAACCACCAAAACCACCATAACAAACCTCCCACCACCACCAAAACCACCACAACAACCTCCTTCTTCCACATTCCACCACCAATCTTCAAACTCAATCACCATAATCACCATATCCATCATCAACCACAACCAAATTGAAATCCAGCAACATTAACATCTAATCTTCCTTTTCGTTCTACATATAACAACATCAACATTCCTTCATCTTCATTCTTATGCCCATAAACAAAAATTCAATCACCAAATTCCAATTTTCCAAAACCAATTCACCCCAATCTCATAGCAACCGAACTAAATCTCAAGGGGAAGAACATCAAGTTTAGACCGTGAAATTCAAGAGAAGAAATCCAAGCTTGAAGATACAACAGCAACGGCGAACCAGTGTAAATCCGAATCGCAAGAAGGTGAAAGACGAGGCGGAAATTGAACGAGATCGGAACAGTAACGACTTCCTTCAAATTGTATCGGCACCGCCAAAGGAGAGAATTGTCAATCTGCAAATCAAGCTTCTTCTATCGTCGTTTTCTATCTATCTTCGCCGGTCTCAAAGTTCGTGATATTGAACTCGCTTCACGCGCCGTCCTTCCAAGGTTTTATGTTGTGGATGTATGGAGAGAGCTTCGAGGTGTTTGATAAGTGTAAACGGAAGGTAGTGGTGACGGCGAATCCGACAGTGATGGTGGATGCATTTGTGAAGGATTATCTTGGCGGGGATAAGGTTTTGGGAACGGAGATCGAGGTGAATTCGAAGACGAAGAAGGCGACTGGATTTGTGAAGAAGCCTGGAGTGCTTGTTGGAGATTTGAAGCGCTTGACGGTTGTGAGAGAGTTTGGTGATGAAGTGCCTGATGTTGGACTTGGAGGTCGTAAAACTGATCATAATTTCAGGTCTATTTGCAAGGTTTTAGAAAAATCAAATTGGTGGATCCGCTTTCCATTCCCAAGGGATTGGGCTTTGTTCTTGTTCCTTGCTGCATTTTTTGCTACCTGCACCCTCCTTCTTGCCAGATAGGTCTCCGTTTGCCTCAAATCGCTTGGTAAAATTTCTAAAACCTTTCTAGTTGTTTTTCTTGATGATTTTGTTAACTCTTGACGTGTTTTACATAATTAGAACTGCTTAGGAAAATACATGTGTGAAGTGTAATTGATATCGTTATTTTTTTAGTTCTTGATAAATGTTTTGTTAAAATGTAGATAAAAGTTCCGTATGTTTTGTTCCTTTTGATTGTCCCTTGATCATTTTTGGGATTGAATCTCGTTCTTGAAAACGTAAAAAATGTGTATACTACTTTTTGTTAGTTTCAATTTTCTTTGCAAGTTGCTAATAATGATTCCTTTTTTACTTGCACTTTGTTTGATTTTCTTGCCTATGAAAAACGCTCCAAAAAAATAGGTGCCATGCCTTGTAAATTTGTTCTATCTTTTACTTGTGATTTGGTTAATTTTTCTTGCACTTGAAAATGGTTCTAGATGAACGTTATGATGGAATTTTTCTACCCTATGTTTTGATACTTTTCTTGCCTTAAAAAATACTTCAAATATGTGCTTAATTGCAATTCTCTTGTCCTATGACTTGGCTGAAATTCTTGCTTCTAAGATGTGTGAAATGCCATATGTGAATTTGCCTCTTGTATTTTCAATGTTTCTATGCTCTTTACCATTTCTTTTATGCCACATTTCCATCATTTCATGCATTTTGGTTCACTAACCCTTTTGTTTCCATCTTGTGGCTATAGCTTTATTTTCTTGCAATTTAGATTCATGCAAAAAAGTAGAATGTAAAACTTAGGAATTTTTGTAATATTTTTCTTATGCTTTTTAAAATTCTTGCAAGACCATAGAATGTATCTAGGCCAATGATGTAAAGGACAATGGACTCTAATGATGTACACCGACACAAGCACCGACACATGCACACACATCACTTTAGGTATATGGTTGGAATATGCATGTTTGGATGTATGTTTAGGATTGTATGTTTAGATGAATGATTAGGATTTACACTTAGAAAAATCATTTTCCAAAAAATATGAACAATCTCACTCAAATAATTTTCCAATAAACCTTGGGATCCAAAATCCCATTGTATTTTCCCTTTTCATTTTCTTAATCAAAATTTCAATGAATTTTAATCATACTTGACCCTTTTGCAAAATAACTAATTCCACCTCACCTTTTCTTAAATTCTCATGCCTTTAAGGCCTCTCAATCTCATTCTTCAAACTCCAATTTTCAAACTTAAAATCAAATAAAATAAAAATTCAAAAACATTCTTCTCCCTCCAATTCTTCACTTAGAATACCTTTAGGCCTAACATCATTCTCAAAATAGCATTTAAAAATAAAGCGCGCGCGTAGAAATTAAAGACGGTTCCTATAGGATACTATAGTCGTTATGGGTGCCTAACACCTTCCCGTAGCGAAAACAACTCCCGGACCTCGATTCTCAAGGGTTTTGCTTACCTTTTCCCTTCCCAAGAAAAAATAAGATATCACCGGTTAAAAAGGTTCAAACGTAATCAATGTTTGACACCCAAAAAACCAAGATAAAACAATTATAATTACAACATGTTTGTATTCTGCTCTTTTTATTGTGTTAACGTGTGTAGATTATCAACGATATTTTATAGAAATTTGCGTGTACAAACGATATTTTATATAAAAAATTATATATATTAAATTATAAGTATAGATATAGACAAATCATCCTTAAAAAAAATATAGACAAATCAAAAACTCTCTAACTAGCCTCCTTCTCTTCTTCTTATCCAATGGAGAGGGTTGATTTAGAGTCAATTTTGACCCAAAATCGTTCATCCAAATTATTTTTCATTCTATCCTAATTGAGTAAGTCATTTCCACACATTTTCAGTTTTCTTTTGTTTGTTTTTGTGATTTCGGCGTCTCTGCACGACTCTATTTTGATTTCCCGTCTTTATACGTTGTGTTTTTTGTTTCACGTCTTAGTGCGGTGATTATTTGATTCAAGTTGAAAGATTTGCTTTGAGCAAGTGCAGATCCGATCAACGACTTTGGCGTCGTTAACATTGTTGATCTGGAGACATGAGTATTCCAGAGACTTGAATATAGTCATATTTGTATGCACATGTACTTTGTCGTTTTATGCTATTAACATAGATGTTGCGAGTTTGTTTGCAGATTCATCCTTTTTGTTTTCAGTGATTTTGAATTTGTATTGTTTCAATGTACTTTATCAATTTGAATTAATGAATATCGTTTATTTTTGTAAAAAAAAAAAGTATAGATATAGATATATGTGATTTCAAATGTAACAAACTCAACAAAACATATTTATCTTTTTCAATGACAACAATATTATAACAAATATAATAAAAATTCTTATCTTTTTTAATAACACCAACAATATAACATTATTAGAAGAAAATTTGTTTAAAGATATAATTAAAAAAACAAAAAAAGCATCCCAAATTCCTCCAAAAACCCCTATTCTCGTTATATGTAGTGTGAATTAGGGTGACAATTGGATCCATCAAATCCATATCCATCTTATCCATCCACTATAAAATATATCTCATCTATCCGTTAAATAATTAATTTTTAATGGATTAGATTCAATCCGTCTATTAAAAAATATGATGGATCCAATCCATCCAACTTATTTTAAAGATCCAATAGATCATTTTTTATTGGTTATTTTTTTATCCAATGAATAAAACCACTTTTATCAATTAAAAAAATAACAAATTAAAATTTTAAAAAATTAAAATTTGAATGGTTTATTTCTTCAGAAAAACTTATTTTATGCAAAACAACTTATTACGATATCTTTTTAAAAAATAGCTTATTCAAAACAACTTATTTTATGCAAAACAACTTACTCATAAGATTCCCTAAAAAAAAACTTACGCATAAGATAAATTGTTTTAAATAAGCTGTATTTTAAAAAGAGGTCGTAATAAGCTGTTTTTCATAAGATAAGCTGTTTTGAATAAACTATTTTTTTAAAAAAGAGATCGTTAAAAGTTGTTTTGCATAAAATAAGCTATTTTTAATAAGCCGTTTGTTATTAAACAATTGATAAAGATAAGTTGTTTTTCATAAAAAAAATTATTCGTTTACGTATTTTATTTTATGAAATTAAAAAAAATATATGGATTGATCGGACATCCATCCATTAAAAAAATGAAAATGGATGGATTTGATGGATTTTATTTTTAATGGATTGGATTGAATTTTTTTAAATACATTTAATGGATTTTATTGGGTTAACGTATTTTTTTTTATCCATCTATTTCTATCCAAATCTATATTCATCAAAACCATCAATTTTGCCACTCCTAGATCCTACCACGAGTCTCATTATCATTAATTAAATTATATATTTTTTTAAAGATTTTTGTGTCTTTATCTTTCGAAATACAAGAAAACCATAGAATCATAAATGGTGAAGACTTTAACTCGATTTAAACAGATCAATGTGGTGGTTTATTGAATAATGGAGAGAATTCTGCTCTTCTCCCAACAAGTTTTACTCCCACCCAACCAAACTGACCAAAATACCCTTGCGTGAGTTAACAAACGCATGTGTAAAATTCTGTGTTAGTCAACTCATGCAGCGTGACTTAAGTCACGCAAGTGTAAAACGAGTTAACTCACGCTGAGGATTAACACCTGCATGGGTTAACTCACGCTTTCTGATATATCAGTACAACATTAAATGATGTACTGGTGTGCATTCAATGTAGACAATGTCATTAATGACCCCTAATCTTTACACACTCATAGTTGAACCGAATAACGCCGGTTTAACAACAAAATCACATAATCGCATGCAAACGATCAAAACTACACAAAATCATCGTTTTTTTCTCACAATCACATAATCACACATAAACGATCCAAACAGTCCAAATTACACAAATTCGTCGGTAATGACCCGTAATCACTTAATCACACTTAACGATACATGAACGATCCAAATTACATAAATTTGTACTTAAATTCCAAAAATCACATAACGGAACCAAAATTCATCGTTTTTCTCAAAATCACATAATCACATATAAACGATCCAAATTACACAAATTCGCCGTTAATGACGCGTAATCACTTAATCGCATATAATGACACATAAACGATCCAAATTACATCAATTTGTCCTTAAATTCTCAAAATCACAAAGTCTCACATAAACGATCCAAATTACACATAACACAAATTCATTTAAATTCAACATTACGGACACAAATTCGAACACATTAGACTATTACACATTCATTAATATTACACTTCAACGCATCAGACACAAAGATGTAAAGTGTTATTCTCAACCATTAACTTAAACATGTAATCAACGTCGCTGTCATCTTTGAGAAGTTGTGGATAATACACGGTCTTCCAGAAGTCCTCTTCCTTATCCTCCCCCAAGTCCACGCCTGACACATTTACTATCACATCACATGTTCTACGACTTGAACCGATATGGATAAAGAAGTCGTCAAGTTTTGCCTTCAACTCGTCCAACTTGTCGGTGAGGTTTACAAAGAACCTAGCCATTTTTTTCACATCTACATAACAAACATGAAGTTTAACCAAATCTTGTGCATCTTCAGACATGTTTCACTTTACAAAGAACCTAGACATGTTTAACTGATGAGTTTTATACAAAAAACTCTGTGTGACCTAACTCACGCTGCGTTACTTAAGCAACACATGGGTAATTTAATAAATTCAGTTGGACGTGAGAGTTTTGCGCTGGGAGATGAGCAGAATTCTAATGGAGATGATGCTTACCCAACAAAAAAAAAGGCCATACAAAATGCAACACGAACACCTCTTAACACAATCTCCATCGCGCCACTCACTACATGGTGATGATGATACTTTCACCTTTCCATTCTTCAAATCTTCCATTTTGATTTCCGAAACACCAAAACATAGATGTAGATGCTCAAAATCTTTCAGTTTTTCAAGTTTATCACTTTCTTTCAAATTCTTAAGGTATTTGAGCTCCATGATGAAATCAAGCTTCTGGGTGTTATGCAAATTTGATTATTATTTGTGGGTCATTGGCAAAAACACAACTTTTTTTTTTACTCCATTACTTTATTTGAGTTTGAAATTAAGCTTTGTGTATTGCTGAAAAATTATGAGCTTCTGTTGTGGTTTTGGGTGTAAATGATTGTTAATTGAAATAGGTACTCATTAAATATAGGGTTGATGGAAGTTGTGCATTTTTGTTTACATTTATGTATTTGAAAGAAGGAATATTGGCCTTGACAATGCTACTATTTTGATTTGTTACTAGAGTGATAGTCCAACTAAATTAAGCCAAGCAATGCTATAAAGCTGAATGATACTTCAGATTGATGGTGTATCCGATGCCACGTGTGTTGATGCATCAGTGTCATATCTAGTGTTTGTGTCGGTGCTTCATAGTTTCCGTTTAGGAACAAACTTTTTTCCTTTTGATATTATTATGTGAATGAGTTTTATTTTTTTAATATGATTTCTAAAAGAGGTAGATTGATTATTTGTTGCATTCGTATTGACAGAAAACGAATAATTTTAGGTTTGCGGAGAGGGTTGTAATGCTCAATGTTGCTGCCGACCACTGGAGTAGGGATGAATTATGCAATGGATGATATGAGTTCTATTCAACAGGCACAGAGGCATCACTTGGTTGTGATTGGTGAAGAGATTGATTTAGAAATTGGACTTGGAGAACTTCAATTGGTAATACTACAGTAATTGGTGTGCCATTGCGGGGATCTTTTGCAGAGGAGCATGTTGAGAGCAAGCAGATGGTGGTGGTTTCTCAGCTTTCTAAAGATCTTCGAGATATGTCTCAGATTCAGCAAGTGAATAGGAAGAAAAATGTTGTTAAAAGTTGGAGTGAGGAATGAGCTGTCACCTACAAATGGGCTTGTGTCGATGTGAAAGACGGAATGCCAAGGATTTTCTGCTATGTCTGTAGAGAATTTGGCTGGAAACATCGGAGAAATCCTAACGGGAATGAAGGTAGCTGTAATATGCAGATGAATGCCCTCGAAGATCACAATAATAATTTGCTTAATAAAGACGCTTATTGTCTTCAATCGGCCTCCAAATATAAAATTACAGCTGTCAAGCCCGTTAACATAAAAGGTTGGCCATCTCAGCATGCTATAATAGCTTCTTGTGCAAATAATATTCTAGTTTCATTAAATCAAATATGTTCATGGCTATATACTGATTTTTCTAATATTTGAGTTAGGTACTGATCTGAGTTGTGGAATACAGAAACTGTTATCTTACCCCAAATCATTTTAATTATTGGTCCCATGTTCATGATGAATATATAATTAGTTATGTTGAGATGTCAAAAAGATGCATTTGGTGTGTGTGTGTGTGCATATAGTAAGAGAATGCTTCGCCGCAGCATTCAACATTTGATCAAATATGTGTTGAGAACATAATTTTATTTGGTGTTTCCAGATAATTCTATGGCATACGACCATTTTTCCTTGTTCCCTCTTACTCTCGTTGTTCCTTACCATTTTTATTGACCACTTTGCATATGTCAGTGACAGAATCTAGTTTTGGGCAAAGCCTTGGGCTTCAGTGGGCTTTAGTTTGGGCCCCTGTTTATTCTGTTTAGAGTTTGTTTGGCTCAACTTACTCTAGAGAAATATATATGATATATCTGATGCGCATTCTAATATTCACAATTAAGAAATGTACTTATATAGATTCAATTTTCATTTTTCTTTCCTCTATCAATCTCTGTATCTGTTATGGAGTTTCTGAATATTGACTTCTTTGACGTTCCGAAAGCTTTCTGCTTCTTTCCTGAATAATATTAAATTTTCATCTAGTTTAGTGCCATTTTGAAATTTCAGTGTGCATCTAAATTTCCTGATACACCTTAACTGCGCACTATTTAATTTCTTGATAAAAGATGGTTGCATTGTTTTGGGTATTGCCTAACAATTTCTATGATTGAAGCTGTAATGTCAAAAACAGTGGGATCAATTCTAAAGCTACACTAAAAAGGGATCCTCGTGAGGCCGAGTTCATTCAGGCAGTCCACAAGGTAGTTCAAACTCTTGAGAGAGTCATCGGGAAAAATTCTCAGTGAGTTTTGTTCAAATGGTTATTCTTGTATAATTTTTATTTATTATTACATATGACAAACCTAATGTTTTAGAACTGTATTTATAATATCGTTAATATCATCACATTTCTCTTGAAAAGCAAATTTGATGTAAAACTTAAGGGTAATTTTTTTTAGCCTAATGTAAATTAAAAAAAAATCATTTTTAATCGATTCCAGTCGAATCGAGGTTTGGTGTCGATACAATACTGATTGAAAGTAACAAGAACATAAAGAGGTTGTGAGGAGGTGTATTGGGAAAAACCCAAGGTTTACATTGAAAGGAGATAAGGTCTGAAAATAGTTTATAAAGAGTGGCACCCCTTGCCTTACAAGTTACAAGCCGGTTTTGTATGGATGAGTTAAGTCCAATATATAAACCTAATATAAATTTTACCAAAATCATGTTTGATCAGAAAAAAACCCACATTTGACACCATATTGTGTATCCAAACATGCAATAAATATGTAAACGAGAGATATGTTGCTTATGATGGACTAAAAAATGGGTTCGGCCCTTCTCTTTACCGCACGTGGGTGGAGGTTGGTGGCCCCAAAAGAGGATAATATTAATATTCACCACACGTGCATACTGTGGATTTCAATTAGTAGCGGATTTGCGGCCAAATACATGCTTCACAGTGAACCCGAATCTAGATTTAAATATTTTTAGTATTATATTAATGATAATCGGATTATAAAGTAACCGTTGCAAGTATTATATTAATGATAATCGGATTATAAAGTAACCGTTGCATGGTGTACCTAATTTGATTGTTTTCCAAAAACGTGACAAACTTTTTTATTTGAGATATATATAAGAATACCATCGCAGGTTAGTTCCTATCTACCATCTTTTGTTTGATGTTTTCACCTTTTTGTATGAAATTCTGTGTAGTTTGAAAGTCCGGTTGTTTTTTCTTCGTACCAGATTATTGACGCTGGTGGGAAGGAGTTCAGATTTACATGGTTGAGGGTGATGATCTATGTGATAGCTTTGAACAGCATCAAAGTGGTGTAGATGGAAATGGTTTGCCTGTTGAATCTGGGTGTGCCTGGCGCAAAGTGATCTTACAACGTATCTTGGAAGAGTCAACTAAGAATCTTGTCAAAATGCGGTCACAGGAAGCCGAACACAATCTCAAGCCACACAAGTATTGTCACACACTCCTTACTTGTTATACACTCCTTACTTGTTATCACACTCTTAAATTTTTCACCATGTCTTTGAAAATATTGTCTTCAACTTGTGAATTTCTCAATCCCTATCCTTTTTCTTGTTAATTTATCACGGCTTGCATTTGGCATGTGTTAATGAGAACATACACATGGTGTATTTGCTGATAATTATCTTAATATATTTTTTAGATGGTAAGTGGTAACTAGTGGAAGTCTATCAAAATATTGCACTCGCATTTATAACTTTTGAGGGTTTTGCAATAAGAAACAATCAATATATGCATGAGCGTGTATAAATGCCAAGCAACTGCTAGGGCAATGATTTTGAAGCTTAGTTTTAAAGTCTTGACGGTGATGTTAGAAACATTTATCTTTTCTATGATCACTAATGATTTTTATTTTGCTCAGGACTTTGCTTCACATATTTGATTATTTAATAAAAGTACTGTGTGTTAAATTACTCGTGTCTAGGTTGGTCGATTCATTTTGATTGAGAAGAATTATGAATTTCCGTCAACAAACCCCCTTCAAAAACATGCATACTAGGTGAAATTGGGGTGATTATTGTGGAATATGGTAGGGGGTTAGTTTCTGTTACTAACCAGTAACAACCCAGCAATTGACAGTTGTCCTAGCACTTAGTTAGTTGGAGCTTCTAAATGAATTGATTAGTGGTGGGAGCTCAATAGAATCAGGGACAAGCAAGGGAAATGGCAGAATATAAATAATAGGATTAGCTATTCTTGGGTGTAGATTGATTTTAGGACTGGAGTAAGTGGAAGGGCCTGGATTCTAGAGTCCTTGGAATTTAGAGAAGATCTGTGCTTGACATTTTTATTGTAACATTTCCTAGGTTCTGCAATCTTGTTGATTCAGAGTTCAGACCGAAGGATGTGAGTAACCATCAATATTAATTTCCATTGTGGCCCTTTGCTCCGCTCTACTGTACTGTTCTATAAGTTTTATACTACGCAGTGTCACAATATACAATACCAATAACAATAAGACAATTAACACAATAACACTTCAATTTTTTAAAAGCAAATGAACTATTGATGAAGTTGTAATCAGCCATTTGCCCTGTAAAAGACTTTCTTGGTTCAAACTAGTTCTATTTCTAGTGTTAAAAGTCTAAATAGGTTGCTTAGTTTTTACAGAACTCAACAATTATTATTTTTCTGTCCGATTTTATTTTCACATAAAGTTAACCGTGGATACTAGTACTGCAAGTGTGTCTTTTTTGGGCCCATAATTTATTTAAGGTGCACTTTTTTATTTTGATTGTGTATTATGTATGTGCTTATTGAGCTATTCAAAAGCTATCCTAGAACCCTTTTTTTTCGTTACAGTGCACATAAGGTTTTCTGTGAATGGATTTATCATACAAGCTTGACTAGTTGTATAAATAGTCTAATAGCTACATGGCTTTGTATATTTCACATCAGTTTCTTAAATATCAAATTCAAATCTAGTACTGCATTCTCTCTTCCTCTCATTCTCTTTAAATTCAATATGTTTGTACAGTTTGCCTGAAGAAAATCATAACCTAACACCTGCCCATGAAGAGTTTCATGATCAGACATTTGCTCCACATGGACTTCATGATCAGACATTTGCTCCACAGGGAGGTTTTGATTATAGTGACAGTAGGGCAGGCAGCTCCAGTGCTAGTGGAAGTGATAGTGAAAGTAACAGTAGCGACAGTGGAAGTGACAGTGGAAGCTATAGTAGTAGCAGAAGTAGAAGTTCCGATGGATCATGGAGTGAGAGTAGTAGTGACGGTGAAAGTGATACCTCTTCCATCAGCGAGGGATTGGAGGGTACTGATGAGGACGTAGATATTTTGAATGATGAAAAAGAGCCAGAGCACAAAGCAGAAATCTGTGATCAAAGAATGTCCTTACCCATTCCAGTAAAATCTCTTGATGGAAAATCTACGCAGAATGAGGTTGATGAGAAGCAGGATGATAATAAATCTGATGCAGTTGATATTGAAAAAGACTCATCTGAGGAACTCCCTAAAATGGCGCTGACTACAAATACCATTTCTGATAGAGTTAGAAAATATGCAGAAGAGACAAAGGCTTTTTCATATGATTATCAACAGCCCCAGGAGCGCAAAGATTATACAAGGAGTTTGTTTTATGAAAGGGGAAGTGAAGTCAAAGATAGCTCTAGGAACGAACAATCTAACAGCTTTGAGGAACTATCTAAAGGTAAACATATGAGGGATTCTGAATTGAAGAACATTGATGAGAAATCTGAAGGAACAAAAAGGTTGAAAGGAGGAAACCTTGACCCGTGAGTCATATTCTATGGATACATATGTTTAAATGTATGGGAACTCTAGACAATTTTCTCATTTTGAATTTACTGTAGGCATTGGTAAAACCCCTGTAACAGAAATTAAGTAGTAGTGAATTAGCTTATTTTAAGTTTGAGGTTTTACTGTCTTTTTACCCTTTTAGTCTTGAGGTTGTATTTAAACTTGGCCTTGTGCCTCATTTGCAATGAATCAACATTTCAACAAGATTCTTTGTTTTTTGGTACAATCTTTGTATCGGATTCTATTCTAATTCATTCGAATCTCTACTAGCGAGACTTAGATTTTATCGGTTCGTTCTTAGAATCCATTTTCCTGTCACAACCCCCAATACACGACCGGGGAATTGAGTTGACAGACAAGGAATGCATGACTAGAGGTCTGCTTAAACATATGTGGAAAACAAAGCAAACAACACTTCAGAGGAAGTGAATTCAAATACCACTTGAGTAAAACCTTCATTGAAAGACAGTTTTGTTTTCAAATTTGTCATAATTTTAGCTTAAATTTAGATTTAAACTTGAAAAAGAATTGAGTTGTTAAGAGTAATTTTGTCCAATAAAATATTCGATAAAAAGTAGTCAATCGGTACTTAATTATAGAGTTGTCTTTATCTAATAGTATACATTGTTATTATTGTTGTTGTTACTACTACTATTGTTTGTGTGTTTTTTTTGTTACATTGTAACAAATATGAGCCTCTTTTTCTGTTGAAAAGTACTAATATGATCCTTAAGTTTAAGAGGATACTCAAAATTATTGTCACATGGCTTATTTATTTGGGAAAAGTAGGTGATGACAAGGACTAGACAATATTTTTTGGTAGCTTTCTATGATAATTTTTTAATGGACTTTTGGACATCTAATTCTTGTCCAAGTAGATAAAGTGTAATCATCATTTTTAGGTCCTTGGGTGGTGTTTAGGATTATGTTGCTTTAAATACATGGCCAGGTTTTTTTTTCATTCACAAAACAAAATTGTTTGCTATTAGTTTGCCCTATTGAGAGGATGTGATGAATGAAATGTGTTTGTTGCAGTTGAATTTAGGGTCAGTCCAAGAGGTCAAACAACCCAAGCTAGGATTTTAGGTTGTGAAGTTTTTGATACCATTATTAGAGATGTTTTTCTAGTTTAGTTGGTTAGAAAGAATCTTTTTGGACGTAAGTTCAAATCTTAATCATAATCAAAATTTTATTTTATTTATTTTTAATTTTAAAAGTTTTTAAAATCTTAATCCAAAGTTGAGATTTTTAAAAAATAAAATAATCATTTCATAAATTCTATTTTTTTCTAAACACAAACACCATTAAACAAATATATGAACTATTAAAAAATAAAAAATTATTTCATAAATTCTATTTTTTTTTCAAACACAAATACCGTCAACAACTATATGAACTATAATCTTGTCAAAAAAAAAAAACTATATGAACTATAATGAGAAAAATAATATATAAAAATTAAGGAACAGAATACAACATTTTTTTTTATAAATAACATTTTCTTTATTATTAATGATATTATTAGTATAATATGAAATAAAAATATATAATAATTTGTAAAGTAAATTACACTCCCCTCTACTGAAAGATGCTTGAATTACATTATTCTCCTCTCTTATGTTAAAATATACATTTTCTTTTCCTCTTATTCAAAATATATTAGAAAACATTTCATTTCCCTCCCGTGAGATAAACTTGAACTACATTCTTCTCCCCTCTTATGTTAAAACCTACACTTTACTCCCATAATAATTTTTTTTTATATTAGAAAATATTTCATTTCCCTCCCGTGAGATAAACTTGAACTACATTCTTCTCCCCTCTTATGTTAAAACCTACACTTTACTCCCATAATAATTTTTTTTTATTTCAAACAATCTAGCAAAAAAAAAAAATCTAACACACTTCGAAGTGAAATAGTATTGCGGACCTATTTTAATATAATCAAAGTTTGAATGCATATTTTTCGCTATTTTTATTCACAATTTTATTAACAACACAAAATAAAATTAAAATATGTGAAAAATTACTAAAGTCAGTAAAGTACGGTCATTTAAAAGTGAATTTTATACTATAAATTATAAAATTAATAACAAAATATTTAAATTTAATTATCATTGAAATTTAAGTAAGAATGAAATGAATTTATTTTTCTTAAATGATGGTTCAAAATTAGTGTATATCATAAAAATATTTATTTATGTTAAAATAGATTAAAGTGTAATGCATATTTAATTATTAAGGAAGGGGGTAATTCAACCATCTCGTAGGGGATATAAGTATAATTTTTACTTTTCAAGGGAGGAGAGTGTATGTTTTAATATAAGATAGAAGGGAATTGTAATTGATACTTCTCTAAGAGAAAAGGAGTGTAATTTACTCTAATTTATTTCATGTGATCGATTTTGAATGCGTGAAATCGATATCCGAACTAATATATGTATATTTATTTATTTGGCTCTTGCACCCTAGATACAATTGTCCAATTTCGTTTGATGGGTTCATCATGTCTTTAGTAAGTGAATTTTTTTATTTTTATTTTTTTAGACCATTACCGCTATTGTTTTTTTTTTAATAAAAAAGAGATACATAGACTGGGAGCCATAAATCTGACCCAGGTACAACCCAAATGAAAATATGCATGATAAACAAGTGAATGCTCGGTAATAAATTAACAAAATTTTCATTCAATTTTTTTTTAACAAAATTTACTAATAATCTTGGCATGTTTAAAAAATCTTTAATATGTCCTCGTGAGCTTAACTCAATTGGTAGGGACATTGCATAATTTATACAGAGGCCGAGGTTCGAACCTCAGACACCTCACTTCTCCACATTTAAATGTGTGAGCTCCATCTAATAAGCTACTAAAAAAAATCTTTAATAGAACAATTAAAAAAGAATAAAGGGAGTAGTATTTGTCTAGTAATTGGGATCCTCTCAATTTTTTTTTTCTCTACATCACTATAGTTTTGAAATATATATTAAATAGTTGGATCCATCAAATGTCAATTTTTTTTATTTATAGTACTAGCGAAAAGACGGTGTGCCCGTCTTTCTGCTCTTTTTATTGAGCTAACATTTGAAAATTATGAACAATTTTTTTTTTTATGAAATTTTGATTTTGTTTAAAATTAAAAATATAAATGTTTGTTGCTTTCAAATTATAACAAACTAAACTACCATGTTTATCTATTTCAATGACACTAACAATATAACAAAAAAATATGATCTAAATACTTATCTTTTTAATGTTACCAACAACAATCATTATTATAGCCTTTCAAAAAAAAAAAAATCATTATTATAGAAAAGTTGTTTAAAGGTATAATTGGGATAATGAAAAAATCAGCCCAAAATCTCATACTTTATTTATATATATATTTTTTTTTTGGTGGCCTGGAAAAAAAATATAATCTAAATACTTATCTTTTTAATGACACCAACAACAATCATTATTATAGAAAAGTTGTTTAAAGGTATAATTGAGATGATGAAAAAACCAGCCCAAAATCTCATACTTTCTTTATATTTTTTTTTTGTGGTGGCCGGGATTTGAACACCGGACCTTGCATATTTAATTATTAATTAATGCATTGTCCTTACCAGTTGAGCTAAGCTCACGAGGACATACTTTCTTTATATAAAGTAAGTATATATATATATATGGGTTATGATAGAAGACACCTTTTATGAAGGTGTCTTTTATCAAGTTACTCTATGAGCATTTGTTAAAAGACACCAACTACTTTTTATGAAGGTGTCTTTTATCAAAGTTATAACTAAAAAGTGAAAATCACACCTTGAGGCGTGACTTGATAAAAGACACCACCAAAGGGTGACTTGTAACATAACCCTATATATATATATATATATATATATATATATATATATATATATATATTCATCTAGTTTTTTTTTTTACACTTTTTAAAGAATAAAGGGAAAAAAGTTGGACATATAACATATCTTGTTTGTTACGCTTTTATTTTAATATTTGAATTTTCTCTTATCTATTTGTTATATGTGTTATTTGTATTGAAAGTTGTGGGTAATTTTGAAAAAAGAAAAAGTCAACCAAGTAGAACTAAGACATGCTATTTTCTTTTTATATAGTATACATTTTCAAAATTTTCATAATAGAAAAAATAGAAAGGTTAAATAATGGAGAGGATATTGATTTGTACTTATTTGTCATATTTTTATCTGAAATGATATTTATACACCATCTTATAATAATTTTTGGAACAACGCTCTTTCATATTCTCATTGTATTCACTCTTTCATATTCTCATTGTATTCTCTTTTTATTTTTTCTCTTTAGTATTTGTAGTCCAATAAAAAAAGAAAAAAATATTATCACACAAATTGTCACAAAAGGATTATGCAAATATCGTTACTCTTTTTTATTGGTAACAGTTATAATATCGAGTTGGCACTTTGACAACTCTACTTATGAGTAGTACTTGCGTGTACTTGTGAAAACAAAACAAAGTCATCAATTAGAATTTAGAATCACCAAACTTTGATTCCTCGTTTCCTCAATAAATTTTCTGAACTTTTTTAATAGTGTGGAAGAAATTCACTCGTGGCACAAAAATTCATATACGTACCATGAAATCAATTTGAATGGGAAAAATGACACTTTGCTAGTAGTGTGCTACATACTTTACATACACCTTGAAAGTAAGCATGTCCATAACTATTTATTGGATCATTCAATGCATACCACCGACAATTACTTATTTTGAACTAAGTTTTAAGATTTTAAGTTCGAGTGAAAATTGGAAAGTATGGGATTGATAGTGAATATAGACAAATTATTGGAAGTTTACAACATGAATGTTGAATCACCCCATATGAACAAAATGACTTTTAAGACTCATGTGAGGTCATGACTCAAACACGTTTTTTTATTTTTGGAATCTAATTAATTACTATGGCGTGTGATCATATCTTTTTATTTTAAACTTTGAAGTGCAATCATAACATTTTTCTTTTGAGAAACATACAAGATGTACATATGGAAAAAAACAATTTGATTGTTGGGGTTCAAAACAGAAAAACTTGTATGAGATCCTTTGTTAAAAATCATGTCCCTTTTTACAAACCTTAACTCAAAATTTTGTTGTTATTCATATTGCACAACGATTGTTTCTAATTATAGACATTGTAATTGATTCTTCTCTTATGCCGGAAGCTTCTTTTTGTGTGTTTGGTTTTAAGTTAGGGAAAAGTTAGGGAAAAAGCTAAAAGTGATTTCATATAAAATTGATTCTTCTCTTATGTTGGAACTTGGAAGCCTGCACATGTGTTTAGTTTGGTTATCATGTTTTGGTGATTTCGATTGAAATTGATTTTGGGTTTAGATTTGATTCTAAGTTTATGGTTTTTGACTCAAAACATGATTTTTAAACTCAATTTTTTTATTCAACTCACTTTTACAAAAATATATCTAGACATTAAATATTTCATGATCAACTAACTTTTAATTAACATCAATTTTACGGAACAAAATCTTTCAAAAACAATTTTCATAGTACAAATCCAAATACTTTTATCATTTTAATTTGGCTTCTCATAGGATTGAAGGATGGTTATCTAATTTATAATATTGTATGTTTTAAACGAGTATTGCATAAGCTGCAATGTGTCAAACGTGATCAAAAGGTTCAGAATGGCTAAAACGTCAAATTACTTGCAAACTACGTCTTTGCCTTTTATGTCTATTAACTCAATTTTAAGGTGTATTAAACAAGGATAGTAAGTGCAATTAGTAATAATAATTGGAGTACTAATTTAAGGATCTCATGTCTCACATTCCAAATTATAAATTAGGAAAAAAATGTATGGTTTGGTGGAGGATTACTTAATGGTTAGTACTCCTAATTGAAAGGATTAAGGATTTGTTTCCCATATCCCATAACAATAAAATAACCTCTGAAACCCTACGTGGACGTGTGATAATTTTTTATCACCATATATTATATTCTATTGGCCTAGTCTTTGGCAAATAGTTAAAGGAGTTTGAATCTACAAGCAAAGGACGATGTTGATTGAGGTAAAGTAAGTTCAATTAAAATATCAGCTTGAAAAAGCATTGACATTCGTATCTACTATTATATATAGGAAGAGCCCAAAGATGTATTTAAATATAACAGATAAAATATTAAATGGTCGATCACATGTGATTAATAAACTTTAGATACGGATGAATTTTTTTAAAAACTCATGTTTAAATTTTAGTTGAAATAAATTCTAAGTTTAAATATAATTATCTCTCCAACGAATTCTAGATTATTATAATCTCTTTTGCCTAAAAAGAGATGGATTAAGATTAAAAAATTAGATAAATAAAAAAAGCCTAAAAAGAGAAGGGTTAAGATTAAAAAATTAGATAAATAAAAAATATTGAAATACTTAAATCTATCTTGTTAATAGATAAACTCATGGGAGTAGGGAGGGGATGCAAATAGGTGCTAGGGCGTAGGGAGGGAATTTTTTTAGTTTTTACATTTTATTTTAAATGCATATAGTGTTATCATGTTATTTCTTATTGTATATATAGTTTTGATCTATTTAAACTTTATTTTTAATTGGCCAATTAAAAATTACATGCTTTATTTTTTTATACTCTATTTCATCTGACAAGTTTATTTTCAATTGATATTGTAATTATATTTTTATTGTAATTTTTTAAGTTCAATTGGTTGAGTTAAAATAAACAACAACAATTAAGCTTTATTCTATTAAGTGGGGTCGGTTACATGAATCAACCGGCGCCATAGTGTTCTATCGAAAATCATGTCTTTCTCCAACTCATTTATCTCTAGATCATTCCTGACAGTTTTTCTTATAGTTTTTCTAGGTCTACCCACACCTCTAGTGATCCGACTTCCCTCCATTTGATTTACTCTCCTAGCTACAAAATCCACAATTCTTCTCTCTACATGCTCAAACCACCCAAGTCTAATTTCTATCATCTTTTCTACTATAGGTGTTATCCAACTCTCTCTCTAATGTCGTCATTTCTAATTCTATTTCATCTAGTCATACCACACATCCAACGCAACATCATCATTTCTGCTACACTATTACTTTGTATTTGCGTTGGTTCTTCACCGCCCAACACTCTGTCTCGTACAACATCGTCGGACTTACAGTTGTTCGATAAAAATTTTCCCTTCAACTTAAGCGGTACTTTCGCATCACATAAAACACTTGAGGCACTCCTCTATTTCAACTACCCAACTTGGATCCAATGGTTCCCAACTTGGATTCAATGGCTCACACATCCTTCTATTTCTCCATAATTTTGTACTATAAACTCAAGATATTTAAAACGTATAACTTGTGGTATAATATGATCTCTAACTTTCACCTCTACGCTAGAAACGTTTCATCTCTTGCTAAAATCATATTCTATATACACTCTCGTGCTTCTGCTCGAGCGAAAACCCCATATTTGAATTAGTGTGATAGAAGCAAATAGTGTGAAATGAAATATGACAGCATTAATTTTTTCAAATATAGCTCATTTGGCCAGGATAATGCATTGTTATATGTAGGGGACGAGATTCCAACCCCAGACACCCCGCTTATTTTAGAGGTGAATTCTAACCACTAGATTACTTGACCAGAAAATAAATAAGAGAAGGTTTACAAATCTCATAATTAATGGTAGTATCTCTAAACTACCCTCATTTAATTTAATTTTTTTATATTTTCGATATCCAATTTATTAGTAAGGGTAATTTAACCAATGTACTGATTTTTTTATTGAGATTGCATATATTAAATATGTTCAAATACATTTATTAGTATGTGTTTTCTATCATTTTTTTCTTATAAATCATTCTAGAGGAAGTATCGTTGTTTCCTTCTAATTTTACTCTTTATTAAAAAAATATATTTCTTCAAAAAAAAATTATTTAGAATTTCGTGTTTCCCAATCAAAGAAGCACATAACATTATGTGTGTGTGAGATTTATTTCCCTTCCAATTTTATCCTTTATTTGTATCTATATATAAAGGAGATACCAAATTTTAGTATAACACCTTTTCATTCTTATTTCAAATAACTATTTTTTTTAAATAAATAATAAAAACACACAACTTCATGACTTCAATTGTTTCATCAAGAAAATCGAGTTAATACCTCTTCGGTCTCTTGGGTCATCGAAGATGGTACTAAATGTGAAATTTGGGCAGGATAATTGGATATTAGGTGCAATGTCTCTTCAAGATCTTGCCACTCATTGGAGTCATCAATCCCGAATTGACTTTCATGTAGTTTTTTTTCCCTTTCAGGTGATGATTGGAATCGGACGATCACCGAACTCCTCTGAAAACCCTAACTTCTGAAATCGGACCCTTGAGAGTAACGATCAATTTTCCATCAAAAGCATCATCAAGTTGAAGATCCAGATCTTATCTTTGCTATGATTAACGGTTGAAAAGATCGTGATAGAATTTGTGTTCATCTTTGGAAAGTTTCTCATCAAACCATTCTCAAGAATTCAAAACATTTATCTTAGAGGTATGTTGCATGATTCTATATGCACTTGTTGCCAAACGCTATTGCAACTATCATGCATGTTTCTATAAATTGTCAATGGCTTTCATTCTTGCGAATGGCAGCAACTCTGCTGGACGAATCACTCTGGATGAGTTTGACAAAATGGTAAATTATTTCCACTTGAAGATCGATTCTAGTATTGCGTTAAAAGCTTAACTTAAAATTTTGAATTAGGATGTTCCAAAAGTGCTAATTTGACCAAAACCGAAGAAAATAATATTCCATCCATTTTATCTTGTGTGGATATTCGGTTTACTCGGGTTTCTGTTTGAATGAGTGAGTTGAAACGGTTATCATAGAACAAAGATCATAAGCACAAAAACAAGAACATAGAGGACCACTGAAACATCAAACTTCAATATATATTGAAGAACATAAAGAAAATAATTCAATATGTTTGCTTTTTGGTTTCAAGAATGTTAAAACTTGAAGATAAAGAATATGTAGTACAAAAAAAGGGAATGATGGTAAACACGAAAATTCAAGTATTTTGTAAGAAAAAAACAGATCCAAAATAGTGAAAATTAGATTTAGCGCAAATCTACTTTGATCAAAGATGGACCAACGAGAGATGAGTGTCTCCATTTCTGCTTGGTCTACGTTGCAACAATTAAACGTGAGATTGTAAGAAAATTATGATGGTGGCCATAATTTATTTAATATTTAGTGCTGTGTTAATTTGATATGAATTGGAAAGATGATAGGAATGTTAACCTAATTTGGTTTGAGTCTATGAGGAAGTTGAGGGAGGCAAAATAAGAGATTAAGAGAGGTTAGATGAAGGGAGAGCGACACAATTAGGATTTTCATAGATGGTTGAATGATATTTTTTGGGTATAACTCCATCTCTATAAAACGATGTCTCACAATATTATTACTTATACCCTAGGCATATACATAGCAAAATGGCGTCGCAATAAATTGTGGTTCAAGAGGATGCAGGTTCTGACAGTGGTTTTTGGCCGATCCGAACTCACCCAACCGTCAGTCGAGTGAAATGATGCAGTCAATCGAAAACCCAAGAACCCACGTCATTGATTCCCTTCATTTCATTTTAGATTGGGATGGTCGTGGTTGAGGCTGAAATCCTATCCACCCCATCCCTTAACTAGATGTTGATACGAAGCTCTACAACTTCTCAGACGTTCAAATTGCCACGTAGTGGTACACCTTATCAACTGAAACATACACAAATGTGCTGACTTCGTACCCTCTTTGAGTCATAAGATCTTGTTTGGTTTGCGCTCTTATGAACATCATTGTCTATCATTAGACCCGATTATATGTTGATTGCATTATAAATTATAATCCTCTTGTTCATCGTTAATTAATTTTTATTTTCATCCAATTATTTTTTTTCATAATTATCTACGCAACGATTAATTGAAAATTCATAAAAAAATATGATTAAACTCAACTACAATTTTTTTTTTATACTTATAATGTATATCAATTAAATGTTAGTAAAATCATCATGTAATTAATCAAAGGATGTGTTAGTTTTGTTAATCATAAAATAAATATTTGTCTTTTAGATATTTTGTCATTGTGACCATCTTTTTTTTTTTTTTTTGACAAAATCATTGTGACCATCTTTTGTCTCCCGATTTATTAACAAATTAATGTGATGTTAATTTTTTTCGTTTAATTGCAGATTTGATCCCTCTATTTTTATTATTTTGTAAAATAGTCCCTGTTTTAAATTATTTTAACAGTTTTGATCTCTGAATCAAATAGTTGGTCCAAAATATCATGATATGAAATGCTTTAAATGTAGTTTTAAAGGGGATTTTCTTACAATTTCATCGATGTTGATATCACCAAATTTTTAGTTCAAAAATATGATGGAGGGGCAAAAACTATCAAATTAAAATAGGGAAACCAAATATGGAAATTAATGGAAATATGGAGACCAAAATCGCAATTAAGCCTTATTTTTTCAATTATATCAACTAATTGATACTACGTGCATCACTCTAATATACATTTTTTATTTATTTTGCATTTACTTCTTTTGTCCCATAATAATTGTCACTTTTTAGAAGAAAAAAATATTTTTAAAAGAGTGTCACTTTCAATTTTCAATTTAGTTTTAATTGATTTTTTTTCTTCAATTTTACCCTTAAATTAATATTATGTGCATAACTCTCAATTTTATTTTCTACTTAATATTTATTATAATAAAAATACATCAGTATTTAATAAATATAGTTTAGTAAAATCATATTATTTATTTTTCATTTATCAAAAAAAAAATTTGGTCAATTATTTATCAAATTTTTTAATATATGTGAAATGGTCAAATGTGTGTGGTTAATTTGCGAGTTAACCAATGAGTAACAAAGTTTTTTTTTGAAGAACCTATGACTAACAAAGTTAGTTTGTTAAAATTGTATAATTCTCTTTATTTCATTGATAATTTTTTCTTAATTTGTGTGAAGTGGCCTAATTTTTTACTTAATTTTTTTTCTTATTATCTTTTCTACTTGATCATGTAAATAAAAATCTTTCCGGTCAATGTAAGATTCGGTTGCTGGGTAGTTTTCGGATGAATGCGTGATGGTTCCACCATTGACAAGAAGGAAAAGAAAATATAAAAACTATATAATTAAATGCCATGACCATGAACCATTAACAACATTGAATGTGCCTCGAATGAATGCGAAGCTAGCCGTAAGAACAACGCTAGATGCATAAGATACGCAGAAAAATTAATATGTTACGAGTTTACCTTCATGGATGCTCTTTACTAGTCTTGTGTCACTGTTACTTTAACACAAAGTACTTTCTTCAACAATTCTAAATTTCTAATCCAAGTGAGAAGGGATAGTGCTTAATCTGTAAGGACACTCAATGAATTTGAGGGCTTCCTTTGTTATTATCTTTTCTAACAGGAAAAAAAATAGGGTTAATTATATGTGCACAATTAAAATAGTTTTGTATTGTGTACAATTTTGTCTATTGTTGAATCAATAAGTTTCATCATATCTTAACGATTTTATGATGGGATTTATTGATTTAATGGTGGAATCAAATGTGTACAACGTGTGAAAATATGAATATTAATTTAGAGTTTTCGAACATATTAAATATTATTTTCTTACAATGGTTGTTTTGTCATTTAAATACTCCATTCGTCCATATATCTAAGCACCCTTTTATTAGATGCAAAAGATGCTTATATGAATGGACAGATGGAGTATAACATATTATATAACCAAGTGATTGGTCATCGATATTTAATAGATTCCATCAAAGGACGAATCATTCGAAATAATTAGGATTTGATTCTTAGGTGGAATAACTTTTGACAAAATTTTACCTACTTCTCTGTCAAACTCCAGATTGCTAGAGTCTCTTTTATTAATAGCAGGAGAGTAAAAAAAAAGCATGTAACGGGTTTCACAAGGGTAAATTTGTCATATAGATATGATAAATATCATATGATGTAACAAGGTGTGAATAAAAAATAAGATTGAAAAAAAATGTTAGCCTATTTGTTATAACGTGCGCATCAAATACATGAGATAAAATTTTGGTATGTCTCTATTGTCTCTCTGTTTTTTTTTTTTTTGACAAAATCTTTATTGTCTCTTATCCTTTCTCAAATTTTACATCACATTTTGTCTCTAACTTATTCTAACTACAAAACGAACCCATAAAATTAGCTATTTATATATAATCTTATGAGATATATTACAATGTTACATTCCTTTTTATTGAGTGAAATTCATGTAGATATTTCCTTTTTATGAGAGATCTATTTTCAAAAGACAGGAACTCGCACATGTTTTATCTAATAAGTGAGTGAGTATTGAAAAATGAGTGATAAAATGAGTATTTCCAACACTCTTTTCAAATATCGGATGATAATGATACAATATCATAATTTAATTTTTGGGAAATGCTAACTTCTTCCATTCATACACAAATTTAAAATTTAAACATACAAGCTTTTTAATTGGAAATGGTGCATTATATATCTTCAAATTTTAAAGTTCTATATTTTCAATAGAAAAATTAATTTTTATTTCTATATTTAATTTTTTAACTTCTGCCCATAGAACACTTAACATGTCCATTTTTTTTAGGAAAATGCGCCATTAAGACACAAGTTAAGAAACTAAAGATAGAAGCATTTTGAATGTACAATTTCCATTTTTACCTTCTTAACTTCTTAAGACAAGATAAAATTTATGTTTTAATTCTATTTTTAACTTTTAACTTGTGCACTTAAATGTCCTTTTATTTTTATATTATAACAAATATACATGAAATAAAATGGACAAGATATATAATTGAATTTTAGATTACTAAATGTCCTTTTTCTTTAAAACCCAAGAGATAAGATTTTTATTGATTAAATACACTCACTATTTCCATTGTGTGAAATAAAAACAAATGAAAATACATTGTTTGCTGAACATGGGAGCAATATGATTCTGACATATTCAGATACATTTCCTCTTTTATGATACATAAATGCACTGGTATGTCGAGAAACACTTGTGTGGACCAAGACCAAGAATTTTGGTTTGGTCACACACAAAGAGAGAAGAGAGAAGAGAGAGAAGAGAGAAGAGAGAGAAAATGTAGAAGAGATAAGAGAAGAGAGAGAAGGAGAAAATCTTGTGTGTGTGATGAAACCAAAATTCTTGGTCCTAGTCCACACAAGATTTTCTCCTGGTATGTCTACCTTGTGTATTTGTAAATGGATAAATGCTCTTTTATATCCCCATCCCATGGCTTAAACCATAATTAATTGAGTACAAAAACCATACATTATATACAAAATAAAAATCATAAGTTAATGAGACATGAAGAAATTCATATCCTTATTAAGAGGATGGTAAGGGTCCCCATCCCATACCTGAAAAATGGTTCAAAATACTAAACCATATAAATCCAAAACTATATATGTGAACTCCACCAACTTCCCCCCTCTTACATGATTTTCATATATATTCTTGACTTTGCCCTCTCTCTCTCTCATTATGCTAACCCATCCAGCTAGCAAGCCACTTCTCTCTCTCTCTCTCTCTCTCTCTCTCTCTCCCCCTCTGCCTCTCCCTTTTTTTCTTCATCTTTTTCTATAAGTTAAAAAACTTTCACTAACTCAAAAGTGTGTTTGAACCCTCAAACTCCAACTATAACCACCTCCAAGATCTCACCCTTCTCAATCAAAAAAAAAAAAAAAAAACACAGACACACACAATGAAGATCAATTTTCCAAAACCAAAACTCTTATTTTTCTTTCTCATTCTCTCCCTCTTGTGTCTTCAATCTCTATCATCCTCCAACACCAAAAAAAATGCCTCAAAAACAAGAAAAACAATTATCAATGATCAATTCAAAGAAGCCCCTCAATTCTACAACTCACCAAATTGTGCCTCCATCAGTGAACCAGAAGAAGACACCGAACATGACACTGACACATATATCTGCTCTGAGGAAGCAGTCCATGTGGCAATGACATTAGACACAACATATATCCGAGGTTCCATGGCTGCAATCCTCTCTGTCCTCCAACACTCATCATGTCCACAAAACATCATCTTTCACTTCGTTTGTTCCTCAAACACTTCACTTCTTCATTCCATAATCTCAAAATCATTCCCTTACCTCAAATTCCAAGTCTACAATTTCGATGATTCAATCGTTTCGGGATTAATCTCAACCTCAATTCGATCAGCACTTGATTGTCCACTCAATTATGCAAGAAGCTATTTGGCAAATCTAATTCCATTATGTGTAAGAAAAGTTGTGTACTTGGATTCAGACCTTATCTTAGTTGATGATATCGCAAAACTTGCATCAACACCATTAGCCGAAAAAAATGCAGTTTTGGCAGCACCGGAGTATTGCAATGCAAATTTCACATTTTACTTCACACCAACATTTTGGTCCAACCCATCTTTGTCTTTAACATTCGCGAATCGAAAACCTTGTTACTTTAATACCGGGGTTATGGTAATTGATCTAGAAAAATGGCGCGACGGTGATTACACAACAAAGATTGAGGAATGGATGGAATTACAAAAGAGGATGAGAATCTATGAACTTGGTTCATTGCCACCTTTTTTGCTTGTTTTTGCAGGGGAAATTGTTCCTGTGGATCATAGATGGAATCAACATGGTCTTGGTGGTGATAATTTTCGAGGTCTTTGTCGAGATCTTCATCCAGGTCCAGTGAGTTTATTGCATTGGAGTGGAAAAGGTAAACCATGGGTGAGATTGGATGCTAATAGACCTTGTCCTTTGGATGCTCTTTGGGCACCTTATGATCTTTTGCAGACACCATTTTCTCTTGATTCTTGATTAGGGAAGAAAAATCAAGTTTAAATGTAATTAATAAAAATTATATATATATATATATATATATATATATATATATATATATATATATATATATATATAATCTTTTGAACAATGGAAAAAAGAGACAATTGTGAAGAATATGAGACTTTTCAATATTGTTGAGAAAAAAATAATGACTTTGTATATAGTTGAAGAGCTGCATATTTTGAATGTGTATATTCATCGAGTAATTTTTGTTCTTATTAAGGAGAACATAATCAAATTCAAGATTATGTATATACAATTTTGTTTTGATTGTTCTGATATTATTTTTTGTTTTAATGAGTCTCGCGCCAGAATTCATACGCACAAAGTGCGGAGAAGATGAATATTGCGAGTTTGAATTTGCGTCTTAGCATATCAAATGTTTATGCATATTTTACAATATGAATTGTATTTACGGAATTTTTAAATTATCTTCTCTTTATCTGCCATTTTTTCTCTGTTTTTTAAGTCTAGTGACATGACTTGAGTTATGATTTTGTTCCTTTAAGCATGTTCCAAAGATTTTGAGGCTTTATGGTATACTAATTGATAATTGAAAGTTACTTCTGTAAAGTGTGTAGAGAATAAAGTAAAAAAATTAATAGTCAATATTTTCGATACATGCATATGTTTTATTTTTGAGAGGGAAAATATGCATATATGTTAACTACCAAAGTGTATTTGCCTATTTCAATACCTCAATAATTAGTACTATTGCTTATTTTACACTTGAAAGTGATTTGCCTATTTTAAAAAAGTGGGATTCAAAGTGTTTAATATGATTGTTAATTTGGAACCATCAGTTTTCAGGTTACAACAACTTCTTCACAAAGTACTATTTCTATGTAAAAAAATTGTTGTTTGATTTATGACTAATTAAAAGGCCCTTATAAAGTTCTAAGGCTATGTCACATATATCGGTTGAAGAAATTAAGATACATAAATTAATTTTCAAGAGTGTTTTTGGATGCACCAACTTTCAGTAATGAAGAACATCTCTAATAAGAAATTTTGAAATTGGTTTCTCTATTTTAAACTAAACAATCATGTGTTTGCTTTTTTATCATTGTTTTCTTTTCTATTGTCTTCATACAAATAGGGTAAGGTTGGAAAGGTATTGTGCCAGCTGATTACACTTTCCTTGGATAAACAATGCCATGTGCATTAATTAATAATTGATGGTGAGAGGAAAGTAAAGACTAATGATTGAAGGTGAAGAAACTATGATCAAATTTACAAACTTAATATTTAATTTGGATAAATTATGAGGCGTCTGAATGCACTATACCCTCTTGCCCTTATACCAAGATTAAAAATAAAAATTTAATGTATTACCAAGAATGAATTGATCCAATAGTAATGGATTTGGATTTCTTAAGCAGTTAGATGTTCGATTCCACACTTTTGCAATTTGAAAATCCAGTTGAAAGATGAGAACTCGCTTCGTGTGTCGTATATATTCTTCTATAAAGATTAATCACTGTTAAATAATGGTAGAAACTTTGTATCTATAATTTGTTTAAAAAAAAATCTACTCGTGTTATTTAGTAGTAGCTATGATCTCAAAGAAGAAGAACATTATTATGACCAATACAAATTATTTAATATTGTAATTTTGAAAGATTATTTTAAATGCAGCAGCTCTGTTATGAATTATTGATTTATGAATCAAGCAATTTTAAAGTACTGTTTTTTTTCTTCATGTTGTAATGTTCTATTGTGGAGAAATCGAATGAATTTTATTCCGGTGTAGAGAAAGATGAAGAAGCAATTTAAGTGTAAGTAGGGCTGACAATAAACCGAACCAAATCGAAAATAGTTCGAGACTCGATTCGATAATTGATTCGTTGAACTTAGTTCATGAATCAAATGAGTCGAACTTGAATTGAAAATTAAGCTCGTTAAATAAATGAGTTGAACTTGAGTTGAGTATGGTTCGACTCGTTTGGTTCATAAACCAACTCGATATATATAAAATATTATTTTACATGTTTTTATATAATATGTAATTTATTATAAACTTCTAATAATTATGTATTTTTCTCACAAGAATTATTGCTAATTTGATTGAAAATCAACGACAATTGTAATAATAGAGGAAAAAAGTTAATACCTTTTGAAGGCTTTTAAACAAACCTTTGTACACAAATAGTCCCATATCGGGAGTTTTGAAAATATTAGAGAGGAAGAGTCTCTTATATAAGAGAGGTGCGTGATGAATACAATGTAAACATGGTATACACTACAGTACTAAGTGCCACTGCCTTTCTACCTTCATGGTTTTATTTAAGTTATATTTTTGGTTTTTTTTTTTAAATTCAAAGACATATTTTGATATAAAAAAAAGCTTTTTTTGAAGGAAAAAAAAAGCTTTTGAACTATACAATTCGAGCAGACGAGTTGAATCTAACGAGCCGAACCGAGTTGTTCGTGAACTTTAAACGAGCCGAACTCGAGCTAAAAAAAGGTTTGTTTCAAACTCGAGTCGAGTTTCGAGCCGAACCAATTCTTATTAAGTCGATTCAAACTCAGACAGGTTCGACTCGACTCATTTTCAGCCCTAAGTGTAAGTAATGTGTTCTAATTTTGGAGGTGTCACAATAAAGAAAGTTAAGATTTTCTTAACAGTGACTATCATAGTGAACATTGAGGGAAGGTAAGTGTTTTTTTTTTCAAATCAGAGGGGAAGTGATTGTTTTTTTGATAAACTTTAAGGATGTGTTTGGATTGAGGGTTTAGGAGGGGAATGGAGGGGAGGGCTCACTTTTATTTTTTAAATTACGAACAATGTAAAATATATTTTTAAAATAAATTAAGTGTTTTTGAAGTATTATATCATCATCAATCATGTTGTTAATTCAATTTTCTAAAAATCATTTTATAATGTCCGTAATTTAAAAAATAAAAGTGAGCCCAAACAAAATGTGGATAGAAAAAATAGAAAACTAATTCACTCGTCATCGGATTGGGTTTGTTCAAGTTTGATAGAAAAAATGTGGATTTTTAACTCAACCCAAACAATTGAAATTTGATTGGATCAGGCACTTTGCGAAGAAAAAAAAAATAGAAAACCAATTGAATCATAAGATTGTGGAAACACGAATACGAAGCATTCACATAGAGCAAAGGGTTCACGCGGATATGATTCATTTTTCATATCGTTGTTGTTTGACTTTAGTTTGATTTTCTACGGAGACTAACATTGAAGTGACTTTTATTTGTAGTGATCATTTGCATATTAAAGTTTATTTATATGACATAATTTTGGTACATTCATTACATCCATATTTTTGGATAACTGTGTTATTGGTATGAAGTTTCTACCACCATTTAGAATTAATTTCCGTCGATAAATTTGTGGAGCACATAAGCAGGTTTTTCATTTTAACCGAATTTGTTTCATAGCAAAATTAGAGATCAAATTCTTGACCATTTATTTAATGGATTCAAAACCTTACTATTTGGATCAACTTATTATTGCTTTCACATTAAAATTTTAACCCGAGATTTGATGTGTACTAATGTGACAAGCACATTTTCTTTTTGAGGGGAAATGTGACAAGCACATGTGTAGCTAATATAATCATGAAATGATAAGGTGGCTAGAAACCATGGCATGTGGAACTAGTATTGTGGAACTAATATAATTATTAATTATGTGGAACTAATATAACCATGAAAGAGTTTCTTTTCAAAGCTAAGGTCTTGGGTTTAAATTCTACGATGATATTTTTTTGAAATTTTCATACTCATCAATTTTTCTGCCGCATTAGAATATCTGCTAAATCAATATCTTTTATAAGAATTGTTCAAAAACAATATCGTTTATAAGAATCAAATGATAATTTGATAAGTGAACCAAAATTGTATAGGAAAATGCTAATAAGTGTTTTAAGAGTATTGTTTAAGAAATAAAAAGAAATACATAAAATATATTATATTTTTTTGACAAAAAAAAATATTATATAGTAGTATGAGTTTTTTTGTGTGTGCAAATTAGACATCATCCGCATACGCAACTGCAGAGATTAATTCCTCAAACTTTAAGTATCTAAATGAAAGATAAACTCTTCCTAAAATTGTTAACGTTGTTACATGTCATGGTAGGAAGAGCATTGTTTAAAAAATCAAAAGAAATAATTTTGTATAAAAAGTGATATGATTATGACTTAAACTTGTATTGTATTTTTAGACAAATTTTCCTTTCTAAGTATTCCTTTGGCAATGTCATTAAGGTACTTTGTTAAATGTTTCTATAATCGACGGATCCAATTATATATCGATTGTGTCACAGCTTATTTATCGAATTTTTTAATTTTCACTTAAATATAATAAGTTTTGTGTCAGCGTCGATATTTTTTCTCAATCCCACAACATGTCTGTTTAAAATATTAAAATTAAGAATAAAAAAGAAAAAGAACGTTGTCTCAAAAAAAGATAAAAGTTGGCAACAAGTCAATGACATTGTCAAAATATGACGATATCATCATTTGACAACCTGTAAGATATATCCACTATGGCTCTGTTTGGTAAAAATAGCGGATAGCTTATAAGCTAGCTGATAAGCTAGCTGATAGTTTTTAGCTGATAGCTTATAGCTGATAAGCTAATTAAAGTGTTTGGTAAAAATAGCGGTTGAACTAGCTGATAAATGTAAAATTACATAAAAGGACATTATTAATTCATATAACATTTATTCCATTTCAGTTTTTATACTTTACAAAAAAATTCAAGTATAAAGTTTCTTTAAAAAAATAAAGTATAAAATTTGATGTTAAAATGAAAATTGTTACTACAAGAAAAACTGGAAACGCAATATAGATAATATACATAAGAACGTAATATACATAATATACATAAGAACGTAATATTCCATTTCAGTTATTTTAATGAAAATTTGATGTTAAAATGAAGACGTAATATACATAAGAACTGGAAACGCAGGGAAAAAAATATAGAGGCAAAGCATTGAAACGTAATAAATGTGTTTTAATATATAAAGGGTAAAGTTGGGTTTTAATTAAAATAACAAGGGTAATAATGGAAGAAAAAACAAAAAGCTATAAGCTATAAGCTCAAACGCTACTTGGAGTAGCTTCTGAAAAATAGCTTATAAGCTCGTTGAAATTCGTGAAATAAGCTATAAGCTCATTGTAAAAAAAGTTACCAAACATAGCTTTTTTTGTCAAATGAGCTTATAAGCTATAAGCTATAAGCTATAAGCTCTTTTGGTGGCCTTACCAAACAGACCCTATGTGTATTTTCTTTTAAAAAATAAAATAAAATCCACTATGTGTATTTTCATGTTTTATGTCGTAATATTTTCCAATGAGGATATCAGCAAAAAAAAAAATATTTTTCTAATGAGAAGACAATTATTAATAGTAATATGTTTGTTTATAATACATCATTTTAGTTTGTTCAAAAAAAAATTAATAGTAATATGTTTGTCACGTATTTTATCTAATTGTTATATAAAAAAATATGAATAGAGTAGGAAATTTATTTTAATCAAAATGATAATAAAAAATAAAAGGAAACTTCTACGGTACACTCGCAAAGTGAGGTGTACCGGTACTCTCGCTTCATAATTTTATAAATTAACGATAATTTTTCATGTAAGAAATAGCTATTTTTCAATATTTATATTTTATAGAACATCATTTCGTAAGAAAAAACATCATTTCATTGTTTATAAAAATCATAGTAATTTTTTTTACATATTATCGTAAAAAATAATTAATGTTCTCAATCATGAGTGATAAAAATTCAAAAAAAAATTAATTTTATTTCGTTGACACTTTTGATGAATAAGATTTAGTTATTATAATTATAAGTGATAATAAAACAATATTTTTCTTCAAAAAACAACTCATTTAACTATTAATTTAAAGAGTGAGTGTACCAGTACACTCAAATATATTGGGTGTACCATAGAATTTGCCTAAATAAAATATGTAAAATAGTTAATGTTTAGATTTTTTTTTTGGGGAAGTTAATGTTTAGAATTGTAAAAACTATTGTTATTAACATAATTTTTTTTATGATAATTTATAAATCTCAACTATATTTCATCTTGTGCCTGGAAAAATTATAATTTCATATCAAATTAAAAAGTTAGATATTAATTACGAATCAAAATTAAATTCCTTTATTCAATAAAGTAAAATATTGATATTATTTGGTAATTTAAAATTATAAATGTTGTGATATTCCTTAAAATCTTATGTTGGAAGTTGAAAATCTCGGTTGACAGTTTTTCTTATGCGTTAGGCACACCTGTTTTTATAGTTTGAGCGAGGTATAGACTTTGCGTGCATCACTAGGCCCAAGAGCCTAGTGCGCTAGGCGCATGAGCCAGTAAAATATGAATTGTGCATGCTGCTGAGTCATGCGCTAAACGCACATGGCAGTCTTGGGGTCTATTTTTAGTTTTTGGAGTGTATAAAAAGTCAAGACTTTTTTTTTTTTTTGTAATATTTGAAAATCAAAGGAGGAAACCTTCGTGGAACTTAGAGGTTCAAGGTTGAATGTTTTTGACCGAGATGCTTGGGTTGAAAAACACTTTTCATAAAGACCTTGAGTAGTTGAGATCTCATTAGAGGAAGGATAAAAAAAAATTCTATCTTGATTTCTCTTAGGATCTATTGCAAGTTTAAATGACTTGAAAAATGGGTAGAAATTATGGACCTTTATTGAGATGCTGTAAATTTAATTTTTTGTAACATCTTTGTATCTCTAATTTCATAGTGGATTTGAGAACTACTTTCTCTCCTCCCCCATACGTAGGTCATCTTGGCCCGAACGGGATAAACAAATATTGATGCATTGTTTCCTTTACTCTCTTAACTTTGATCTTTTATCACTAATTTCAAAGTGGATTTGAGAACTACTTTCTCTCCTCCCCCATACATAGGTCATCTTGGCCCGAATGGGATAAATAAATATTGATGCATTGTTTCCTTTACTCTCTTAACTTTGATCTTTGATTATGTTTGTGGATTTGCTTTGCTTAATTAATATGTCTAATGTTGTTGTTGTAGTTGCTCGAGACTACTTTTATTTTGGTTACTACTACCTTTAGCTCCGCTCATCTAAATTTAATGGTGTGATTTGATTTCCAAAATCACAACAATGAATATAACTTATTACTATAAAATGTAAATTAAAACTACTTAATTATTTTAAGTGAGTCGGATTTGAACAACTTATCAAGGTTATGAATAACCTCAAGGATTAAAAAATGAGCTATTTATATATTATTCAGCAACAATGTGTGAGCATAGAAAATGAAACTTAAACTATGCTTTTTTGGAGCATGAGTCAAATCTTTAGCAAATCAACAAACCTTATTTAATATGTTTTCAATTCATAAATCATGAAATAGTATAATTTAATATATAAATAAATAGAAATAGATTCCAATGAAATAAAATAAAATGGTCCCAAAATATTTTATTAAAAAAAATACAAAAAACAAAGACAGTGTCGGTGGAGAGATAAAATCAAATCAATAGAATAAAATGTCAAATTCATGAGAAGAAGAAAAACGCGTTAAAGTAGTGGAAACATGATTTGTACTACACAGTATAGTTGTTGAGTCCCACTTCTAAGGTGCTTCCTCAATCTCACTCATTTCTTTACCTTTATTAGGAAAGAAAATTTAAATCTAACATTATACCATACGATACAAAATTTTGATAAATATCTTTGTAAGATTATGATGATAATAATAAATAATTAAGTACATAGGCTGTACTATACTGTACAATTAGTTATACGTAGTCTTTCATATGGCTCTTTCAATCGCTATGCATGTCCTATTGTCTACTATCATCCACAAATCTTTGTCCTCTATGACTTTACTTCCCTAGCATTAATACTAGGTTGAGTCTATAAAGTATTGAAAATTACACGAGAGCTTTGTTATTACTATTTTTTTAAAAACTTTTTTATTCTTTTATAGACGTTGATATATAATTATTTTTTTAAGGATTTTATAGATATTTATCTTGCAATATATACCACATAGTTGGGGGTTTTATGAGCCTATCCATCCAACTATTTTCTTTTCCTTTTTTAAAGGATTAAGAGTAGATAAATGAGATGTGATTATATCCCATAGGGTTTTCAACGATGTAGGAGTGTCATAGTGTAAGTTAGAAGAATTACATTGAATAGAAATATAAGTGCTTAACTGAAAATCATATATATGAGAAAATTTATACTCAATGTCTTAAAGTTTTATGTTAAAATGTAATGCTTAAATACTTGTATGTATGCTCTTAGCTTAACGTGATGTTTCGTTAGTGTTTTAAACTCCTTTGCAACAATGGCGCAAATGTATATAGATGTTAACATTTTCACTTGGGACTTGAGAGAGAGCATTCTCAAATGTATGTATAAACTTACACTCGAGTAAGAAATTGTTAGTGTTAAATATGAGCAAGCAATTCTTCATCAAGTGAAAAGTGTTAAACAACATATAAATGAAATAATCCACATATCTATTGATTTATCATTGCTTGAAAGCTTTAGTTGAAGATATAATGTCCAAATGATTGGCATGATTGTACTCAGATAAATGAATCAATCATGTTTGTAATCAATTAAATTCTATTGAAGAGGTAAACAGTACAATTAGATTATCAAGAAAAAGACAATTCACTGCAAAAAATATATAAGGGTCTAATCACAACAAGTGGCAAGACAAATAACATAAAAATTAGTAGCATTCCTTAAATTATGGGGAACGAATACAACAGGTCTAAACAATTAGTCCCAGTCCCACTATAGGTCTATCCAAAATAAGAGAACGAAGGCCACGCCCACGGTCCAATATTAACCTATTTGTCACCGCTGTTTTAAGGACACTATTGCTATTTGAAAACTTAGGTATGGGGTAAATTTGTTTTTTTAGGAGCAAAAATTGCTTTCTTTTTAAATATTTTAAGGATGAGTTTGAGTGTTTGGATGAGAGAGAGGGAGCTTTGGAGGGAGGAGAGGAAAAAGAAAGATAACTTTTTGATTTTGTTTGAGAGAATGTTTTTGTAGAGAATGAGAAAATAGATTTTATGATGAATATATTATGGTAAAATTAAACAATTAGTCCTTTAACTTAATTTTACGTAACACTTTCGTCCTTTATCTTTTTTTGTCATGATTTAGTCATTTATGTTATAAAATAACAACATAGTTATCCTTTTTTATTAAAAAATAATCAAAAACTCCAAAAAAATTCATCAAACTCATAAACAAACGCAAATCTTCATCATACAAGCCTAGAAAATCAAATTTCATTAAAAAAAATCTCATAAAAAATGATAAGATATTGTCATTTTATAACATAAAAGACTAAATCGTGACAAAAAAAAGATAAAGGACGAAAGTTTACCTAAAATTAAGTTAAGGGACTAATTGTGTAATTTTACCATATATTATCTATTGTGAGGTTATTATAATGAGACAAAAAAGATTTGAAAATTTTGCCTAAAGCCTTTAAAATCCTCCTCTGGTATATTTTGAGTTTCTCTTGTCGGACCATGGCGGGGAGTTTAATTGATTTGAAACATACATTGGACTAAGTGTAACCACACAAGTGAATTGGTCTTATAACTTATATATTGTTCAACCTCAACTCTTTCGTCTAATCTGTAACTTTAAATTACACTTAAACACATTACAACATCTCTCCTTCAAGTGTGAAACTCTCCACGTCTGTGGTTCAATACAAACATTAGGGCTTCGATACGATTGTTGGATCATGAGAGAGGCCTCACTAATTTGGTTCATCATACCGAACTAAAAGCAACCACATAAGTGAGTTGGACATTTAATCTTTACCTCAAACCTTAAAACATTGTGTTTATGGTCCTCTCATTTTATATATTGCTTGAGCTGAGATAGTGTAGAACTTTAAATCACACTCGTAATACCTCCTTATTAGAGATATTTTATATTATGAAAAAAAAAACTAATCATTTCATTCAAGTTTGGAGACTATTCCTGCTTTTATCCTATTTATTTTCCAAAGCTCTCACATCCTAAACTCCCAAATTACTTCTAAATGACATCTTTGAAGACATGGGGAAATTTGTTGAATTATTTAAAGCTATAAGAGTAATAAACATAACTAACTACAATAAATAATATGAAAAAAATAGAAAAAATAAAAGAGGATGATTAATATTTTTCGATTTTTTTCCACTAAAAAAATATGAATTATTTTTTACACCCTCAGATACAAGTTACTTAGATTTATGGATAAGAAAATGGGCTTCATTTTTTTAGTGCTTTTGGGAACATACAATCGATGCCAACAATTTATGTACAAGCAAATGGGATTTATTATTCGCACTCGTTATTTTCATTATTGTGTCTTTTAGATTTTTTTTCCATGAAAAAATGCCCTTCATGAAAATTTACTTTTGGAAGCTACCTACTTTTTTTTTTAATATCTTGATTCATCCAAAAAATAACTATGTTTGTCTTATAAATCAAGATGTGTCTACATTTGTAAAAATCGATCTCTTAAAATAATTGAAATTCATTTAAGATGTTGACATCTCTCAACAAATATGATTTCAAATGTATCGGTTAAATGTCAAACTCTTGATCGTTAATGGTTAAAACACTCTGACAACTAGACAATAGACATAGATTATCTCTTATGGGCTCTAATGCTCCACACCATATTTATAAAACCCGCAATTTTATTCCATGGTGCATATTTAAGCTACCCACAAGATACACTAGCTTAATTAATTCTTTTGTTGGTTGATTGCAAGCATAATTAATTCTATATTTCTATGAAACAGTAGGTTAAATAAAGCACTCTACAATTGTTTATGGATTCAGACTCTACAATTGGATTCACACTAACTAACCAAACTAGCAATAACAGACTATAACTAACTTTCAGTTATAATTTTGATTGGGTCTAATAACGTATACTTCAAGGCTATTGACTTATTTGGTTTCATATATTTATCATTTGAGATTCAATTTTAATCAATTATATCAAGCTTCAAAATGCAGATATATATTTTGACAACTTTTGGACAACTTTCTCTCTCATACTCACATGATGTTGTTATCCTCTCTTTTCTTTTTTCTCTCTCTATTGTTTTTGACCAATAAGAAGTGAGAAAAACAAGGTTGTCAACAAAGTTGTCATCAAATGGATGTCAAAATATCATTACTCTTTGCTAAAAGACACCAACTAATTTTTATGAAGGTGTCTTTTAACAAAGTTATAACTAAAAAGTGGAAATCACACCTTGAGGTGTGGGTTGCTAAAAGACACCTTCATGGGTGGCTTCCAGCAAAACCATATATATATATATATATATATATATATATATATATATATAATCTTTTCCAACAAAAACCAAAAAAGGAAAGAAGAAAAGCCGGATTATATCATGACAGTAGAAGCAGGCAGTAGAAAGCAGCAGCTTAATCATACCAATATGATATAATAATCAATTAATCATTGAGTCTTGAATAAAATACAAGACGGTCCAATTAGTAAGGTAAGACCTTATGTGAACAAAAATATGATGACACTAATTTCTTGACAACTTTGATTCAAGTGGCTATATTTTTTTTTAATACACTCTCATTCTCTGTATGAAAAGAATTTTCAGAATATACTTCCTAGAATATTCTTCATCTATGACGCAAACCCAAAACTTGGTCAATTAAATTTTAATATGACCCAATTATATAATCCATCTACAAAAACAACTAACAGACCAAGGTACCAGAAACCACAGGTCTATTTTAATGAACACCATAATATAATACTATAATTAAATATTGTAATATAATGATTTAGACTATGTCTTTTAATTCATCACACGTTATTCTGATATATTAGTGCTTAGTCTAAAGTTGATGATACATTATTCCTTATAGGCATTACTTACTTTTCATTTTCATAAGGAAAAATAACTTACTTCACCATGAATCAAGTTGTGTTTAACCTCATTTTCTTCACATTGAGCATGCTTCATTCATCAAAAACAAAGGCACAACAGAATTACTCAGGAAATTCAATACTCAGCTGCAAGAACAACGATGATGCGGGACCTTCATCGGCATTCCTTTACACCTGCAATGGCCTCAACAAATCATGCATGACCTATCTAACCTTCAAATCCACACTACCTTATAACTCCGTTTCCACAATTTCCAGCCTTACTTCATCAAACCCGAACGAGCTAGCCAGAATCAACGGCGCCACTTTGCTCACTGTTTTTCCATCTGGTAAAGATGTTATTGTCCCTGTGAACTGTTCTTGTTTAACCAATGATTATTACCAAGCTGAAACCAAATATATATTGGGTCCAAACCCAACATATTTCATAGTAGCAAATGACACGTTCCAGGGTTTGTCGACATGTGATTCTCTTATGCGTGCGAATCCGTATGGAGAACTTGATTTGCTTCGAGGAATGGAGTTGAATGTGCCACTCCGATGCGCTTGTCCAACATATCATCAGAAAACAAATGGCACCAAGTACTTACTCACATATTCTGTGACCTGGGGTGATAACATTTCAAATATTGCTACAAGATTCAATGTAGCAGTAGGTAATCTAACTGATGCCAATGGTTTTTCCACACAAACTGAACTCCTTTTTCCATTCACAACTGTTCTGATTCCTTTGGCAAGTGAACCAGTGAGTTTAACAACTATAGTTGCTAATGATCCACCAACCCCTCTCGGTTGCAGCTTCAAAAAGTGCAAGTCTAACACAAAAGTACTCCTTATTGCTTTAACCACCTCACTGCTGGTTCTGTGTGTTTTCTTGTTTGTGCTGTTTCTGATTTGGTTTCTACTCAGAAAGAGATCAGCGAGGTTTGTTAAGCAATGTATGCAAGTTAACAATAAAAATGTGGTGTTTTCAGAAGAGATCCGTGAGGAGATAGCGATCATTGAACATCTCTCCAAAGTGTATAGCTTTGAGGAAATAAAAGAAGCAACTGAGAATTTTAGTTCAAAGAATAGAATCAAAGGTTCTTTATTTCGCGGCATATTCAACAATGGCAAGGAAGTGTTGGCTGTTAAAAGAATGAGAGGAGATGCTTCCAAAGAAGTCAATTTGCTGAAAAGGATCAATCATTTCAACTTGATAAAGCTGCAAGGTTACTGTGAAAACGATGCTTGCATCTATCTTGTCTATGAATACATGGAAAATGGATCTTTAAGGGAATGGCTTAGCAAGGATAGTTCCATTGAACACCAAAGTTGGGCAAAGAGAATACAAATTGCTTTGGATATTGCCAATGGACTTCAGTATCTTCACAACTTCACAGAACCTTGCTATGTACACAAGGACATAAACAGTGGAAACATTCTACTAAACAAAGATTTAAGGGCCAAGATAGCAAAATTTGCTCATGCTGAAGAATCAAAAAGGATGATAACTTCTGGTTCTCCCACATCACATGTTGTAGGATTTATGGGCTATCTGGCTCCTGAGTATCTGGAGGCACGGGTAGTCAGTACCAAAATGGATGTCTATGCCTTTGGAGTCGTGCTGTTGGAATTGATCACCGGCAATGATTCTATTACCCTACAAGATGGAAGAGAAGTGATGCTTTATGAAATCATACAAAACATCATTGGACAGGATAATGAAGAAGAGAAGGTGAGCTTGTTCATTGATCCTTGCCTCATCGAAAGCTGTAGGAAAGCCTGTGCACTGCAGCTAGTTAAACTGAGCCTAGCCTGCTTGATCCAAGAACCAGAAAGCAGACCAAACATTGAAGAGGTGGTCTCTAGCTTATTGAAAATACAGGCAAATGATATGCAACAGAGAATATCACCCAGCATCAATAAAAGTTTAAGTTTGGAGAGGTGAAACCAGAGTTTCGACTAACTGATACCGTTGCTTTTGCAGTTTTTGTATATACTATACATATTTTATGCACCAATGTCATTGGCTTTTGTTTTGGATGAAATCACCAACTATCCTCCAATGAGAGAAGACAATCCTATTTGAGGTAGACGGAATAGCAAGGTTTTTTAATTGTTAGTTTTTTAATACAAAAGTTTTCTTCCTCTGCATTTGATTATACCAATCATTATTCCTTTTCCACAATGGCCTCTTGTTTTCTAATTATTATTATAAGACTAAAGCTTAATGATGTCTTCAAACAAAATAAAATCCAACAGCAAATGCAACAAATTCATGTCATAGGGGTTAGTAAGCGTGGATTCTCTGTTTTATTTTTGGTTGGTTGCTTGTGTTAGGTGTTCCAGCTAGTGCAGAGTTTGTATAACTACTGTTGACTTGCTCCATGGCACTACTTGTACTCGGATTTAAGTTGTTATCGTTAAATTTTGTGATTGAAATAGATTGGAAAAAAAATTATATATATGAATGTAATCAATAATACTTGAGCAAAGGTATCAATTAATTACAAGTACAAAAAAATCAGCACTGCTGGAAAGCTAATGCCAAAGTACCCAAGCCTCCGTTTCTAATCACAACAGGCTAGGCTTTATCTAAAAAGAATGAGAAACAATGAGATAAATGGGAGATATCTATACTTAATATGGGAAACTACCCGTCACCTTGATATGGTGAAGGGTCCTTTCTAGGCCATACTTGCGAACTGCTTTTTGACCGGCTCTAAACCCATCTCCATAAACAGGGGAAATGTCTGATTCAATCTGGTGCTTGAAGAACTCCCCAAGCTTCTTCTCAAAAGGAGGTCTTTTACCTGTCTTAGATGTATATGATGCAGATGAGGATGAGGCTGATGAAAAGTTGCTGCCTGGTGCAGAAGAAAGCTCAGACTCCAACCACATGTGAGCCAAAACCTGACAAATACCTTCTTCAACATCTTGACTTAGAGTCCGAAAACCTTCATATATACAAAATTGGCATAAAATTGAGACAGCCGCAATGAAATAAAATGGGATTGATGTTACACAGAAAATGTTAACTATTAAAATGAATAAATGATGGTTCACATGTTGTAACCAAGAAAATGTACGCTGGAACTGCAACGACTTTCTAGATGAATACCAATAAAAAGGAATCGAGAAAGAAATACACCTGTTAGCCGCAGCCATGCATGCATCATCTCATGAGCTAGAATCGATCCGGTAAGTAATCTGTGAAAGAAAAAAAACAATTCATGCACAAATTGATTCTCCCAAGGGATGGACGGAAACAAAGATGCTGATGCGATAAGAGGGAAGAAAAAAAACACCTCACAAAATATCTACAACGGAATTAAAAAAACTTTTAAAATATTCAGATGAGAATCTTATGTGACAATGAAGCATTACTATATTCTTATACAATTTAATATCAAAACCGCAACACATGCTTGGCAGTAGTATTCCTTTTTTTATTTTTTGTTCAACTTCCTTTCCTAACTGCAAAAGAACGCAAAGGTTCTATCATGGACTCATTCACAAAAGCTAAACCCCATGGATATCACGGGGGAAGCAATTTTAGCACCTCTTTTTTTATTCAGCTATGTAACTTTCAGATTAATATGCAGATATAAATTGTGTACCATGTAAAACACAGTGCTTCTGACAAACGTAAAATATTATCTGGGTCTAACAGTCTGCAACTAGGAGGAACTGTCTGCTTGTTATACAAGTTGTAAAAGCAACAAAAACATCAAATTATTACCTTGGAAGACCGTATAGAATGAGAATTGCAGTCACATCACAGCGCGCAGTCAGTTTGTATGGCTGTGCTCTCGTGTCTCTATTTCCTGTGCCGAGTCTAGGTCTTCTTGAAAACTGATCAAGTTTAAAGGCAAAGTTGCGTAAATATATAGCTAACTGTGTGTGTGTGTATATATGTGTGTGTAAGAGAGATATATCAAGTGAGATAGATATTTTTATACGAAAGTGAGAAGAGTTAATCTTGACCGTTGGATCTTATCATAAATGATCAAGATTAAAACATAAAAAAAGCCATGTCGCTTATATATTTATATATGTATGTTAGGACAGGAGAACATAACAGGAAATCTTACAGTGCTGAGTTCCTCTGAGAGGCAGAGTCCTCTGGTCTCAGGCATATGATAGTGGCCCTGTGAAGATAAAGAATAAGATACGCAGGAAAAACAATTCCTTTAATTGTGAACTAGTTAAGATTAGAAGCTTGATATTTTAGAGCATTTTGGCAGGGGAAGTATTACTTATTACAAGCATTAGGCTTCCAAATTAGATTTGTTTGTATCTATTTTGCTCTTAAATTTTTTATATCATCGCGTGTCAAATTGAATCATTTATTTGATAAATTATGTGGTGAACATATCACCAGAGAATAGCATTTTCAAATCTAACACTAACAAAAATGGAAGCCACAAAAAATAGTTCCTCAGAACAAATTAATGCCGTTACAATCAAATTATTAATTATATTCACTGCAAACAAGTGAGATACATTTTATAACTCACATTCTTTTCCCCCTCCCTCGCTTCATTCAGTGCTTGTCTTTCAACCAAAAGTAGAGGAACTTGCTGATTCAATTTCATATTTATGCTTTCATAGAACTTCAGTATATCAGCATGAAGGGGCTGACATTCATTAGTATCCATGATAGCAGAATCGAGACACTCTAAGCAGAGCTTCCTTCCATCCTTATGGGCAATATATCCCGTCCCTTGTGGCTGCATGTAAAGAGAGAAATTTTCATTACATTCTTTTCACTTTGCACCATACATTTTCATTCAACTTACCCTAAGCAAGCATATGATTAATATAAAAATATTTAAGCTGGACTGACCTCCATTCGCTCACAGCTACAACAGCGGGCAGTGTTATCATGTTCATGTGAAGGGCAATAATGCTGGTTCCAGAATGGGTGTGCCCTATATTCAATAAGACCAGCAGGGTTTGTTGGAATCTGTGAAAAAGATATATATTACCAAAAATTAACGGCAACAGGCCATGAGATATATGTCTGCAGTCAAGGAGAAAACTAACAAGCATGCCTTAATTTAATTGTAACATGGAAAAACAATAAACATCATGAATGAAATGGAGATGATACATCTCCCATTCTCCCTCCAATTGCAGGTATAAGAAATGCATAAAAGCGTAGAGTTGTAAAAGACAGAAAAAGTATTAATATTCCCAGAGATAAAAGCTTGTTCAGAACTTCACATCAACGACACCCGCACACCAATTATTCCGGACCAGGAACAGGAAAACAATCTACTTACACTATTACTAGTATCTAAATTAGCATTTGGCATGGTTATACTCATAAGGTATGACTCCCATAAGACCGTAATCTGGATAACGTTTTCCATTCTCCCCATCCATTTTTACATATCAAAAAGTAAAGGCAAACGAAAGTCTATGATAGGTATCAGATGCAAGAATGTAAAAAGTTGTTAAGGGGAAATACTTACAAAGTGCTTGCAGACATCACATTTCGGATGGTAGCTTTCCTTATAGCATGCTTTATGGAAAGGGTAATTTCCAGACGTGGAAAACTACAAAAGCAAGGAAATATACATGAAATACCAATAAAAACCTTGAGTACAGAATAAAAACCAGTTACAAAAACATTAAAATGAGAAATTTGACTGGTCAAAGGAAATTCTTGCACCTCATAATCAGAGATTGGTAGGTTGCAAGCACGGCAACGGAAGCATTCAGGATGCCAGAATGCACCCAAGCAATTTAGATAGCGGCCATAACCAATCTCAGTATTGCAGCCAGCACATATCCTATTATGTAAATAATTAGATTATATATCCACAACTGAGTCTGCATTACATATGTTGTTGATATTCTAATCTAACACCAAGCTGAAATAATAGAATAATTTCTCCATCAACTGAAAATAAACAGAAAATTGATGGGCAGATGTTTTCTCCCTTTGTTTATGAGCATTGAATGCGATGTACATGATACAAAAGCTATCCCTTCTTTGGATACGGAACTTAGTTCATAGTACCCCATGGTTATTTGTTCATAAATTCATCTCATCATGATAAAGACTCTACAACAACAATAATAACCCCACACTTTCTGACTTGGCAAATCAAAATTCTAGCCACACACACGCACGCACACGTATAAATAACAGGCGTAAATTTGTTTTTGTGCAGCAGTCTATATTCGGCTAGTGTTTAGTACAAGGTATTTGAAGAGGATAAAAAGAAGGCTTAATTGCACTCCCCCCCCCCCCCCCCAATCTTTTGTCAATTGTGCGATTTTGCATCCCATGTTTTTAATTGAGCGATTTTGCACCCCATCTTTTTCCCCCTTTCTGGTTTGAAGACCCCCATGTGTTTTAGTGATGATGTGTCTGATTTTGATGACGTGTCTTTGTTTAATGTTTGTCATGTGTGTAAATGAAATTTTTAAAAAACAAAAAAATGATTTTGGAAATTAAGAGAAAAGGAAAAAAAAAATTAACAGCTCCGCCATGATGCAAAGGACAGGACCAAGGAAGCTGCAGAGAGGGGAGAAAGCTAGAGATTATGCTTATAATGCAAAGAACCAATCTTCACTTATTGTTGAGAAGATTATTACAGAACCAATCTTCACTTATTGTTGAGAAGATTATTACAGCAACAATAGAACCATCTTGAAGAATTCCTCTGCATACAATTCCATATCCTCCTTCTCCTATCATGTTCCCTTCCGCAAATCCATCTGTCACATTCTCCAATTCCTTCAAACTATACCACCGACCCCACCCTATGTTCGCCGACGGCGGCGGTGACTCCACCGACACACTACTACTCTCTTCGATCTCACACTCCACTTGATTCTTCATCCTCGAGGATTCATCACCGTCAACGTGTTCGATCTTGATCACCTCCACGATCTCCTTAGAAACGAGTGGAATTGTGCTGGAGCTATGCTTCACTCGACGCATTTTGCTCTTCTTTGAGGTTCTGTTCCGGCGAATGCAGAGAACGGTGATGCGAATGCAGAAAACAGTGATGAGAATGATTGTGACTACGATTGCGAGGAAAATGAGGACTAAGATGTAGAATTTGAAACCTGCAATGGAGGTGGTTAGCAACGGCACAACACCGCCGGAGGAATTGGCGGAAGGTGCCATTACTGTGCTAGCTCCCTTTTTTAATTTCCAAAATCAATTTTTTGTTTTTTAAAAATTACATTTACACACATGGCAAACATTAAACAAAGACACATCATCAAAATCAGACACATCATCACTAAAACACATGGGGGCCTTCAAACCAGAAAAGGGGAAAAAGATGGGGTGCAAAATCGCTCAATTAAAAACATAGGGTGCATAATCGCACAATTGACAAAAGATAGGGGGGAAAGGTGCAATTAAGCCTAAAAAGAACGAACAGTGTATCTAGACTACATTCTAGACCAGTTTTTTTAAAGCTACATTCTAGTCCAGTGTACATCACATCAGCCCCTTCCTACCAAAATATCCTTGATGATTCATAAGATCATCAGTCAACAAGTAGTTCAACAAGACCAGCACGAATAAGTGGGAATTGAGATGCACAATGTTATCCTCTAACTCATACCTGTACCCCATCGGGAAATACTGAATTGGTTGATACATGTTATCATTTCCATGTTTGGGAGGTGACTCCAAATTTAGACTTTCTTCTATTGCTCTGGCAAGTTGTTCATCTTCTTCTAATTGTGATTTGTGGTCTGTAAGATGGACAGAAAACTTCATAAATATAGAACAGAAATTATTTTTTATCTTAAGACATAGATGATATATATATAAACTAAGTCAACACCATCAATATAAGCAGAAATTCCCATAGTAAAAAAAAAACAAAAATATATTAATTTTAGGGTTTATATTGGATCAACTCCAATTTCTAAATGATTTCAAACATGGTAGAAATTGTTAAAGAACGAAATGCGAGCATAAATGATATTGTAGCTATCATATACGGTAAGAATATAAAATATCAAACTGCATATATTTCAATCTAGTAAAGCAAAGCATCCACATTTACTATCAGTTATCATCCTATTACATTCAAGCATGAAATTCAATAGTAAGCAACTGGTTTCTTGGTTGATCAAAGGATTTGAATACAGATTTCATATCAAATTTCTCCTAATCACAATTCGATGATAAAAGGAGAAATGGAAAAAACAGGAATAATAATATCTAGAACAAATTCGAATCAAGTATCAGAAATTAAGAACTTTCAAAAATAACATCATGCCATAACTTAACTTCAATCTCAGAGCAAAGATTCAAAATAAAAATGCACCGCAATCCATATCCTTTCAAGAAGATGCAATAATCTTTTAGAGCTATCTATCTCACCTTTTACATTTTTCACTTTCTGATTTTCTTCTACCAAAGACAACGCAATAGCACGATCAATGTCTTCATTCTCGTTCTCAGTCCAATCATCCTACATTCAAAACCCTATCAAAACACGCGACACAATATTTTCTAAAACAATAACCTGCAACATTTTCCAACACCAGACAAAAAATTCTAAACCATTACAAATTGCATTAACAAGTACCCCTGAAGTTGATGGCAAGTAATAACTCGAATCATCTTTATAATAATGCCCTTCAGAAACCTTATGATCAGACCCTTTAAAAATTCTACTAAGCCAACCCATCAATCAAAAAAATAGCTATATGTTCAACAATAACAACTCCTCCCTGCACAAATAAACATCAACATTTAAAAAAAAAAAAAAAGTAATCACAATCAAGAATCTTGCAAAAAAAATCATCCACAGACACTGACACGCTACACCGGTGGTAATTTGAAAAATTGACGTAATTGAAAGTAATCACATGTGCCAGTGCCGCGACAAGATGTTCATGTCTTACACAAAAAAAAAAAAAAGAGGGTTTAGCAGGTTTATATAAAAATTAAACAAGTTTATGAAACAAAAAACTTGAATTATGAACTAACCTGTGTTAAGAAATTGCAGAAGCAGCGAAAAGCGAATTGTAACAAAATTGAAATAGTTTGGTTTGGTTTGGTTTGGTTGTGAAGTGTGTGATCTAATTTGGAAGAATGATTCAAAAACGAGTAAGAAAGAAAAGACTCTTTAGATCATTGACAATTGAAGAAAAAGAATAATAATAATCAAGAAAAGAATTATTAATTGTAAAAAGAATTAAAAGAAAAGAAATGAATGAATAAATGTGAAGAAGAGGGAAAAGTAGAAGAAGTGCACGCGATTATAAAGTCAAATTAAATTTGAAGAAAAGTAAAACATTTCATCAATCAATTATTATTATTTAAAATCCAGTTAGGAGGAGATTGATTTGGAATACAAAGGGGGGTGTGCGTGGGGTCCTCCTTGTTCACACACAACACACACCTTCTTCCTCCTTCTTACGAAGGGAGACCCCAAAACCAAAACCCAACACAAAGACAAAAAGTTTGTTCCTGATAGCGAAAACCAAAACAGTTTTCTTTCTTTCTTTCTTTCTTTATTTTATTTTTAACTAACGTCAAAATATGCATTAATATAGTTGTGTTGCAGGTGCATTTTAAAACTTACGGATACTAAGAAAAAAGAAAATGTTAACTTGTGCCCCAACAAGATAAGGATCTTAAAATAGATAGAATATAAAAATAAATATTGCATTGAAAATATAAGTTTTGAAGTTTTTAAAGTTATGAATGCACAATTTCCAAGATTAAGTTTCTACATTTAGTTTCTTATCTTGTGCCCTTAGGGCACAAGTTAACAAGACCCTAAGAAAAAATGTTGAAGTATTAAAATTGTCTGAAAAAAGTGCTACTATTATTAAATTGACTTTTTTGTATAAATGTATTTAATGTTGATTTTTAATATTTTGAGATAGTTTTTTTTTTTTGTGGTGATCGATGTTTGAACCCGGACTTTGCATATATTATGTATTGTCCTTATCAACTGTACTAAGCTCACGAGTATATATTCTAAGTTGATAGTATTAATAAGAGTATAGATGAAAACAATAATAAATACGTTTGGTACATAATCTTTTTTTTTTTTTGACAAAAAAATTGGTACATAATCTTATATTTAGAAATTCTTTCAAAAAAAAAAAGTTATATTTAAAAACAATTTTTTTTTATCAAGACAAAACTTTCTTTTTTAAAGGATTTTTATGATTAAAAAACAAAAGAAGTATCAATTTCGCTAAGTTAGTCCATCATTTGTGACAACTAAAATGGGTATGGGTCCTTGATTGATTACGTTAGGACGGAGGAAATGGGGTTAGGTATAGAAGAAATGGCAAATATTTATTTGCGCATCCGCGGATTTATGGAGATTACTTGCTTCCTTGTCATGCGCTAGGATAGGAACGGGATTTAAGTAATTAATTAATATCCTTTCTTATTAAATTCATTAAATATTTTAATTTAATTCAGAGATTTTTAGAGTAACTTTGTTAAAAAGAAAACAAAAGTAAATCTAAACTCATTAATTTGGGGTTTTTTTTACGGTTAAATATGTTTTTTGTTCTCTATAAAATTGGGGACTTCTAAGTTTAATCCTTACTTAATTTTAATAGATTTTTTAGTCCCTACAAAAAAGAATTACTTCTAATTTTAGTACCTGTTACAACAAAGTTTGTTTAATTATCCTTAAACTCTTAAATTTTTGAACAATTTTTTTGAGACAAGTTTAGAACACTATGAAAGGTTCATTTACTAAAATTTAGAATTTTTTAACATGAAACGAATTAAATATGAATTTTTTAAAACGGCAAAAGTTAAAGATAAAATTAACAAAATCTGAACGTAGAAATCAAATTTTGCGACAATTTTTTGCAGAGGAACTTTTAGTATTGTTCTTAACACGTCTGCAAAAAAAAATGTTCAAAAACTCAAGAGTTTAAACATAAATTAAACAAATTTCAATTGAGGAGGGATTAATAGAGTGCAGAATTTTTTTAAAGACTAAAAGAACTACTAAAAAATTAATTAAGGACTAAACTTGAAAAGTCCCAATTTTATAGGGACCAAAAACATATTTAACCCATAAAGTTTTTTTTGTCAAAAAACAGGTTTTTTTAAAAATTTCCTTTAACAAAAGTAAATCTAAACTCATTAATTAGGGATTATTTAAAAAAAAATTGGTCAAAAAACAAGTTTGTTTTAAAAAAAATTCCTTTTTATCAATGATTCACAATTTCACGTCTATTGGAGTTGAATACAAAATTTTACGGGTGAATCAACTCATTATTAATTGTGGTAATATTCACTAAGGATGAATATATTTATCACAAATAATATTTGAATCATGGTGATATTTTTACTACAAAAAGTGTCTCTCTCTCCTTTGATTACACTTTTATGTTTGTATTTAAATGTCATTTTTTTTAATGAATAATGCCAAATCAAGCGAATTTTAGGGGATGTATTGGATTACGATTCTAAGAGATTTAAAAAGACTTTTTAATTATGAAAAAGTTTTGTGGTATTCAATCAAGACTCTTTGCAATTTAAAAAAAGTCTTGTGGTATTCAATCTAAACTTTTTGTCATTTTAAAAAAGTCTTGAGGTATTCAATCAAGACTTTTCATCACTTAAAAAAAGTCTCATGATATTCAAAATCATTCAAATTTCGAAAGATTGTTTAATAAATTGGATTTTGATGGATTTTGTGGGATTTTTTAGTGAAATTTTAACAAGAAAAAGTCTTTCATGAAGACATGATATTTCTTGGGATTGTTTTTCTTTTAAAAGTTATTATATCTTTCTTATCCCTTCTCTCTTCTCCCTTCTCTCTCTCTCTCTCTCTCTCTCTCTCTCTCTCTCTCTCTCTCTCCCCTCTCTTTTCTCCCTTCTCTCTCTCTCTCCCTCTCCCTCTCCCTTCTCTCTTCCCCCCTCTCTCTCCTCTCTTTTTCTCCCTTGTCTCTCTCTCTCCTCTCTTTTCTCCCTTCCCTCTCTCTCTTCTCTTCCCCCTCTCTCTCCCTCTCTATCCCTCATAAAAAAATAAAAAATTAAAGTCTGTATTGAGAATATTATGATAGAGAGTGTTGTAATCATTTCTTTTCAATGAGTCCTTAAAATTCATAAAATCTTTTAAAATCTTATAAATCCATAAAATCCTTTAAAATCTTATGATGTAAATCCGTTGAAATTCAAATTGAAAGTCCTGATAGTTTTTTAAAATCATGGAAGTCATTAAAATCCTACAAAATTTTTTAAAATCTTTGAGACTTTTTTAAGCAAAAATTGTTCTTTAAAATCTTAATCCAATACAAAGCATCCCAAAAACTTGGCACGGTGACTTGCGTTTATTTTTTGTTTCTCTCTCTTGCGTGACTCACTTCAATTGGTAATTTCCGTAATATATCTCTAGTCTTCTTCCACAAAGGCTTCACACTTTCCATTGCATCTATCACTGGGGATAAAACTGAACTCACGTCAACTCCATCATCCAGAGTTTTATGTTTTGACACCTCTGTGCATTTTTGTTGCACACACCAAGCAATATGTACGAGAAAATTTGGACCCAATTTAAAAAGTGGATATGTCAAAGTAGAACATGCATGAATCTCTCATCATCTAAACCTACACAATAAAGTGCCTCTGTTTTATTCAAATGTGATGGAAATAAAAACTTTACGATAGAAATGGTGAGAAATCAATCCATAGAATTACGGGACATAACATTATAGATGCTCAATTTCATTTTGGCCACAAAGAGTTGAATTAGTACTTATGAAAGAGGGTCTAGCCACGAAGAACCGCATATGATATTACTTCACATATCAAGCAATCAGAGTTAGGGGAGATACATGTTTGAAAAGTGCTTGTGTGACCGATAGAGTAATAGAAATATCGTTCGTGAAAATTTCGCGTGAATATGTCTTCGCGACATAAAGCATTACTGTTTTTTAAGGGTTTATACCCTTTTAGTCTCTGTAATTTGGGCGAATTCCAGTTTTAGTCTCTGTAAAAAAAAAAAGTTTAGATTTTGTCCCTGTAATTTAAGATTCTTCCACTTTTGGTTCCTCCACTAACCCTGTCAGCAGAATCTGCACATGTGGCACGTTGACTGTGTATTTTTTTTATTTTTTATTTTTTTTATTATGCCAAGTGGAATTTGTGATTTTTTTTTAATAAAAAAATTAAAAAACGAAAAAAAGCTTAAAAAATAAAAAAAATTATAAAAATTAAAAATAATGAAAAAATATTAAAAAAATTATGAAAAAAATCTTAAAAAATAATGAAAAAATTTTAAAAATTTAAAACGAAAAAATTATTAAAAAATAAAAAAAATCTAGAAAATTATATAAAAATTTATAAAAAAATCTTAAAAATTTATAAAAATCTGGAAAAATAATGAAAAAAATTTAAAAAATCTTAAAAAATTTAAAACAAAAAAAAAATATTTAAAAATATAGAAAAATCTTAAAAAATTCTGAAAAAAACTGAAAAAATAACGAAAAATCTAAAAAAATTTAAAACGAAAAAAAATCTGAAAAATCTAAAAAAATTTAAAACGAAAAAAAATCTGAAAAAAATTTGAAAAATCTTAAAAAATTTAAAACGAAAAAAAATCTTAAAAAATCTAAAAAAAAATTCTGATTATTTGTTTTTGAAAAAAAATCTGAATATTTTGAAAATTTAAAAAATTTTGAACTTTATTTTAAAAAATTTTCAGGAACTTAATTAAGATTTTTTTTATAATTTTTTCGAAAATTTCGATACATATTAATTTTTCCAGATTTTTTTTATTTTTTCATTTTACGAGATTTTTTAAATTTTTCCATTATTTTTTCAGATTTTTCCAGATTTTTATAAATTTTTTTATTTTTTTATTTTTTTAGATTTTTTTTTCGTTTTAAATTTTTTAATTTTTTTCATTATTTTTCCAGATTTTTATAAATTTTTAAGATTTCTTTATAAAATTTTCTAGATTTTTTTTATTTTTTATGATTTTTTTCGTTTTAAATTTTTTAAGATTTTTCCTTTTTTCTTATAAATTTTTCTAGATTTTTTAAATTTTTTCATTATTTTTTAACATTTTTTTTCATAATTTTATAATATTTGTTCAGATTTTTATCATTATTTTAAATTTTTATAAATTTTTCTAGATTATTTTTATTTTTTCAGATTTTTTTTCGTTTTTTTATTTTTTTAAGAATTTTTTATTAAAAAAAATACAAATGCCACGTGGCACAATAAAAAAATTAAAAAATAAAAATAAACACACAGTCAGCGTGCCACATGTGCAGATTCTGCTGACAGGGTTAGAGGAGGGACCAAAAGTGGAAGAATCTCAAATTACAGGGACATAATCTAAACTTTTTTTTTTACAGGGACTAAAACTGGAATTCACCCAAATTACAGGGACTAAAAGGGGTATAAACCCGTTTTTTAATTGCAAATGTTAGTGGCTAATTTATTAGATTAATTTTTACCTATTCGTCTAAGTTTGAACTTATAACCTCAAACTTCTTTTCCCTTTACTCAAACCAGGGACGGATGCAGGCACAAGAGTATGTAGGCTTGTGCCTGCAATAAATTTTGAGAAATTTTTTTTTTAGGTGGTAGAAATATAGTAATATATAGTTATGGTTGAAATGTTGACTAATTGGTCCACACAAAACAGACAACACTTTTCTATTGGCCCACACTTAAACACACACTTTGACATAACACCATACACACAACTTGAAATTATTACTTATTGGATGCATGCTCTGATGATGCATTTTTAAAATTAGGAGGGATTGGTGATCCTTCCATAAAGCTAGTGGAGACAAGAAAACATATTGCATACCCGTTGATATATTTGCTTTTAGAGTTATCTTTGATATTACCTGTGGCAACTGCATCAGCTGAAAGGATTTTCTCTACTATGAATATTGTCAAGAATCGGATGCGAAATCGCATGTGAGATAAATGGTTAAACAATTGTTTAGTTACTTATATAGAGAGATACTTTTGTTGGTATTGAAAATGAGAAAATCATTCAATGTTTCTAAAATATGGAGAATTGTAGAGGACAATTATGATGTATATTTATGTTATTAAAAATGAATTATAATATATATATTTATTTAATGTTTGAAATTTATATACATGTGGTGCCCCCACTTTCCAAAATTCCTGGATCCGTTACTGACTCAAACCACTTAAGCTACTCAACCCCCTATTTAAATGTCATTTTGATAGCTTAAGGATACAAATCTCTCAATTAATCATACTTACTCCTTTCCAATAAAACTATAAAACAAAGTTTTTTTTTTTTTATGTACAAATTTAAGTTTCCACGAAACTAAATTCATTTTCCAATAATAGTTGTTCCATGGTGATATCAAACACATTGGAAAGGTTCTCGTGAGCTTAACTCAGTTAGTAGGGACAATGCAAAATATATGCAAGGTCCGAGGTTCAAATCCCGACCACAAAAAAAAAACATTGGAAAGAGAGAGAGAAATAATATGCAAAAGAAAATGAAAAGTTATTGATATATTAAAATGAGACTATTTTTTTTATTTTTGGTGGCCGGAGTTTGAACCTCAGACCTTGCATAAATTATGCATTGTCCCAACCAACTGAGTTTAGCTCAGGAGGACATTAAAATGAGACTTTAATTCAAAGAAAAAAATTCCAAAAATTCGCTTACTTATTTGTAGAGTTTTATTCGAAAACAACAATTAAAAAAAAGTTTTAATTAAAGAATAAGAATATTATTTTCACTAAATTACTCATATAAGTGAAAATTCATAAAATTATGCAAATTAAGAAATATAGTTTGTTTTTAAATGCAAACACGTTTAAATTAAAGAGAAATATCCAATTGGACTTGGTTTACAATAGTAGGAGGGACTTCCTCTATCCAGACTCCATTAGGACTTGAGAGCGATAATTGAGCCATTTGATAGGCTGCCATAATACCCGATCTCCAATTTAAAACGTCAAACGTAATTAGTATAATTAATACTCCAGTATTTATTTTGAAAGTGTTGTTGCTCTTGGTGCCTCATGTCAGTGAGAAGTTCCTTTTTGTGCCATGCAGATTTCCAAATAATTAGGGAGAATACTACAACTATGGAGTTTGATGAAAAATTCCAATTAAGATGGCATCATAGGGAAATCATGGCATGTGCAGAAACAAACGGGGCTTTCAAACCACAATCCGCCCCAAATGCAGTGCAGACTCCTCTTGCGATGACAGAGAAGACACATGGAATTTTTTCATTCGTTTTCAGACCTTCATTTAGAACCAACCACAAAAAAAAAACACTTAATTCTTTGAGTCCTCTCCCAATGCCACACATTTTCTTAGCTTGGTGCATTTGAATACTCATCGTAGATTAGAAACTCATAAGTTGACTTCGTTTAATATTGTCCATTTGATAAAAATTAAAGGACGAATACAGACCGTCATTAGTTGCTAATTAATGTTATATTTTGATAGACACTCCTCCAAATATATGTGAACGGGAATTATCCCAACATGCATGTATCTTCAAGCATATTGTAATACAATAAAATGAAACCCATGAGGACTCTTGCACACCATTTAAAAAACGATCTATAATACAAATGTTATAGTAAAGGATTTAATACAACAATGGTCATAGTAATACAGCAATAGTAAAGGATTTAAATAATAGAAAATGAAAACCATGAGGACTCTTTTACACCATTTAAAAATAAAAATAAAGAATCACTTAAAATTTGAACTACATACAATAATTTAATCCAAAAGACATTTGCAAGTTAAAAAAATTGTCGGCAAATGTGTCAACTTCAATGATAAACCTTATTGACTTAAAGCTTTAGTTGGAATAAATCCAATTCATAAATTCAATCACAATGCGCAAGCCAAGTACTCAATAAACCGACCTGGATTCATACGTATCCATCATGTGCCAAATTGCAAAATTTAGCATTGACAAATTAGCATTCTTATGTGTCTTTTTTTTCTTTCTTTTTATCTTTGTATTTGACCAACTATATATATATATATATATATATATATATATATATATATATATATATATATATATATAATCATAATCACAAATACAATAAAATGATTTTCTCTTTCTTCAAAAGAAAAAATTTACAAATGATTTATCTGTGTTAAGTGTTAACCACAACACAGTAAGAAACCCAAAAACTTCACTGAAGAAAACTCTAAAAAGCTTCATAACCACAAAACTCAATCATCACAGAAAATAAAATACAATTTACAAATGAATAGAACCAAATATTAAGGTAAGCACTTAGAGGGGTTCACTACACTACAATTGGATTAAGTTTGAAGTTGACGAAGTCTTAAGCAGATGTGTGCTTTTACTGGTTTATGATCTGAACCGTATATTTTATCCATTGACTCGTATGAATGTAGGGTTGCTTCCACGTTGTCTGTGTCTTCTATCTTGAACAGTATGCGATCTGTCCATGCTGGTACTCGAACCTGTAAATAAATCAACATGCACACATCATCATGTATATATACACTTACGTCAGTAGAATCATTAAGCGTCACGAAATCATATAGTATATGAATATCCGTAATATGTCACACAAATGGAAAATATATACAAAGTTGTTTTGTGAAGCCGGTTTCTAGTCATTTACATTTTTACGTAGAATTTTGAGTCAATATACATGTACAAGTTTTTTTGTTCTTTCTGAAATTCTAAGACTACAATTAAATAAATTATGATTTGGTTTTGTAAGATCAATTAAACAAAGATCAAGCAAATGACATGATTGGACTCAAGTAGTAAAAAACTTTTAATTAAGGTCAAATTGATTAGGATTGTCGAGTTTGATCGTTAGTTAAAATTATATTGGTCATATTTTACTTACGTCGGACTGAAACCTGAATTACCTTAGCTCATTTGTATGAAAAAATATAAGTTAAGAAATAAAAAAAAAACATTGCAATTAACTATATATTTATTGCATTAGTATTCCGTAATGTAAAAACAAAAAACTAGTAATACTCTATCAAATGATATTTTTTTTCAGAATGAAAAGCAACTAATCACACTTTTTTTTTGAAGGAAGCAACTAATCACACTTATTAATTAAGATTAATAAGTTAATTAGATTTAATATTTGCAATCACACCAAAATAATTCTATTGTCTAAAATACCCTTCACGTCCTTTTTAGTATAATAAATTTGTACATATTAGAAACAAAGGTACCCCTAATATATATGGATCCTTTGGGTTCAACCACGAAACTCTTTCCTATAATCGGTTATGATAAGTCATTCTTTTATATTGTATTTTTTAATCATTTTAAATAGGGGTCATGTAGTTTAACTAGTTTGAGTTAAACGATTAAAGGAGTTAAGGAGTTATAGGTTCAAGTTTTGACAAGGAGAAAAATACTAACATAACAATTAACATAATAACATTTTTGATTCAATTTTTTTTCTTTTCAAATGGGATTACGGGACTATTCAGTGCGGTTTTGTAAGCATCTTTTTGAAAAAGAAATATTAGGAATATGCTCTTTTAAGTTGTGGTGTTTCCGATATCATTGGTGCCGGTGGTTTACTACGTGACCATATAAGGGATTCGATAGCAGTTTTCTTCTAATGAGGGCAAGGCGATGCGCTTGTTGTTGAGTTATTTGGTATTTATCATGGTTTGATGTTGATCATGAACAACTCTATTTAACATGTTATATTTGGAAGACGAATTCTTAAAAGTCTTTCATGCTATTCAAAATTCGGATCACTCAAATATATATGCTTCTTTGTTGGTTTGGTTATATTTTTATTTCCAAAGGAGTACTATATTGATATTGTAAATTAATAAACTTAGCCCCCTTTTGTTTTTTTTACTATAATGACTTGTATTATGAAACAAATGATATTTTAGAGATTAACATATAAATGATAAAACCTTTTTTTTTCTTCTGTTGCTTAAATTCACTTGTATACATTTTTTATCTTGAAATGGAAAATGTACTTAGTACTTACCTTGTAACTTGTGTCGTAATCGCTACTTCCTTTATTATACTTGTATGTTGGCTTGAATGTCAATGTTCCCTCACAAAATCCATTGAAAATTTGTCCTTCTCCAGCTTGTTGCAAGAGTTGATCATTACCATGCAGCTTCTGAAATAAGAACAAGAAAAATGAATTATGTATGTGAGTTTAGGATTAAGTTGCAAACTAATTCTAACAATATGAATATTCCACTTTGCTGATGAATTAATTACCTGGTGAAGGTCTTGGTCTATTAGGTTCCTGGCTGGATGTGTATTGATCCCTTCAAGCCTATAGTTTAGATCTCCTAACCAAATAGTCATGTGGGCTGGTCTAGAATATGGGTTCCAAATCTTAGAGAAAAGGGAGTGCGATATATGCCTGCATTCATAATTTCTTTCTTGCACATTGCGACCGTGAGCTGCAAAAAATAAACAAACTAAGTACAAGGTAAATGGTCTTATGATTAGGAACGGATGGTATATATGTGTATCAACCAATATGTACAACATGCATGTGAAAGTGTTTGTTATTTCTTATAAATTTTCACTTTTGAGGTACCAATTAGCGGAAATGGATTCACTGCAGATGGCAATCGGGACATTCTATGTATTCACGCAGTCAACAGATCGGTGGCCGGTCAAGATGAATAGCAAAAAATTTATGCAAATTTTGATTTTTTTTAAATGTAAATTTATTTACCAAATTTGAAAATCCTCCGATACTAACTTAATTTGATGTGTTGATTGCATGAATTCAAGATTCCAGGACTATAGGGATTATGGAATTCATATCTTCTATTGCAAAGAATCATCCTAAATAATATTCTATTGGTGTTTCTTCAAAAAAATATTCTATTGGTGTTTAAAAACGTATTTTTTGTCCATAAAAGAATCATACAGTATATAGTTACCAGAGAGGTGACAGGAAATAAACACCAAACGTATGCCTTTGTAGGTAATGCGTATTGCTACAGCCCCTTTCTTTCTTCCAATTATTCCTCCACACCCCCCAACAGATTCTTTGTCCACTTGTAATTCTGCATACAATTAAAATCATCCCATTTAGCATACATTAATTAATTAATAATAATTACTAGTAGTGTAAAGTAAGAAAAACATAATTTGACATATATAAACAAGCTCACCTTGAATGAATGATCCTGCATTCTTTGGTCCAAACAGGTACAACTGCAAAGATTGCATAGTAACTTTACCTATCAGCCTTCATTTCCAAAAAAAAGGAAAGAAGTAGAAAAGTATTTCAATAAGTTCACAAACACTTGGTCAACCAAAACTATAAAAAATTTACTACTACATAAAGTTAAATTTATACAAAAATATCATTAGATATTTAGGTTTACTAGCTAGATTGAATTACAGACATAATTTTCTTTCATTTATAAGTTTGAAAGTTATTTTTTATTTTTTTAGGGTGATTATAGATCATAAACATGGTTGCACTATTGCACCTGTACTAGAATAGCATTGACATATATACTTAAAACTGGACAAACTTAAGCTAATTATAGATTCTTGTTTTCAATGTTAAGGATCGAAACAAAAGAAAACCGAAACCAGAAGAGTATATGAGAACAAATGAACTCTTACATGTGACTTTCATCCAAAGCTGCCGAAAGCATAGTTGCCATTTTGTTTCCCGGAGCTTCTTGCAAGCCAACAGCTAGAAGATCGAAATCCCGGTTGCTACCAACCATCTGTGCTAAATCTTCAAACGAAACCTGATTAATTCACGCCAAATTTAATAATAATGTTGAATTGAATTTTGAAACAACAACTAAATAGAAATAATTTTTTTTCAGCATATGCGACAATTAAAAAGAAACAGTGGGATCCTATTACCTGGCCATTCATGTTCCAAGTAACTATGGAGATGCATAGATTTGAAGTGGTGGAGAAGTTACAAGTGTTATCCACATCCACAGTTCTTATCCCAATCTGAGATGGCGAAGTTTGATGATGAACAAAACCCGTTGGCCTGCTCTTCGACCTTAATTTTCGTTTGTAAATTTTGTATGTATATAAAATAATAAAATGGTATATGATTAATGGAAGCATAGAAATTTAAGTTAATTTGATGGATCATACCTTTTGCAAATTAGTTGGTTCCCCATTGTGTTATGAAACAAATATTTTTTTCAAACGAGTGCACAGAAAATAAATTTGAGTAAAAGAGATATAAATTCATTGACTTTGGAACTTGGACCTGTATTTATAGTAGAGGTTCTACACCGCTTCAGTTGTCAAATGGAAGATATATTGAACTTCTGTACAATTCTAGAGATTTTCAGTTCAATGGTTCAAAATTTTTGAACAAGTACGTGTTGTGATATTTTTCTCGTGAGTTAGGTTAGATGTGGTTGACAATGGAAGAAGATAAAATAAAATTGAAAAGGACCATCCGTCCGTTTGGGCTATTCACGTATGCCATGCAAATTACGTCAAGCAACTTTGTCTGTGGGTGGATATCTTTAGTCTAAATAAGACGCCGTGGAATGTCAATTTCAAGATATTAGTATAACATAGCAATTTGGTTCAAGATACTCAATGATTAGTTTTTATTGGATTATTTTTCAAGTCAATGATTGTATTTAAAGGGAGAACAAAGACTATTCCAACTTGTTACAGCTTAGATAAGATGACACGAATCTCTTCTAACTCAACCAAGGTCTTGAGTTCGAATCTAACTTTTACTTTGGACATGCAACAACATTAAAACTCTTAGAAAGAACTTTGTTATTCATTTATGTCCTACAATGCTCGAGGGATCAGTCTCCGCAGTTGCACGCGTAGAGGTTACCAAATTTACACCAAACTTGTTAAATTAGTATTACATAAAAATTGTGTAAGAGTAAAAAAACATCTTAGAAAATGTTCATTTTCCTCTCTTCTTCTTGATCTACCAAAAAAGAATGGTTTAACGTCAATTTTGCTTAGGAATCACTCAACCAAATAATTTTTTATGGTTAAAGTTAAAAAAAAAATCCATATGTATTAAGTTTTTTTTTCTTTGTATTTTTTTATTTCACCTTCTTAGCTTGACGTTGTTTGCTTTGATTTCATGTATTGGTGCCATTTTTTTTTATTTCCCGACTTGCTACAATTTTCATTTAATTCAAGTTGAAATATTAGTTTCGATCTATTATATATCTAATCAATGGATCTGGATCCTCTCCAGCTTATTTCTCTCCAGCAGTCTCTCCTGCACTTTTCTCCTACTGTAATGTCTACAGCAGTCTCTCCTGCGCTGTTTTGAGTTGTTAGATTGATCTAATGGCTGAGATTCTAAAAGAGGATAAAATACTGACCTATCTTTACCCTCACCGCTTTGACTACAATTGCATATCTCCTCCACTGTTATCAAATTTGAGTAAAACACAGTGCCACACCTTGTTTTTGTGATATTTTTCTAATTTCAAGCAAATCAATTTTCTAAAATCAATCATGCAATTAAATATTCTTGGAATTTTTAACTCCAAAACACAAGTGCCTCCATTGGAGTTTCAGATCACATGTTGGGACCTTCTTCATTTAGAAAAGAATGCAGTCTATTCTTTCATTTGTTGTTATGTTGTTTCATAACTTGTAATCCATGGTAGGCTGGTGCTGCAAAGTTTTTTCAGTGTTTGTCTAATTTTTTTGATTTGTAAACATGTATTTTATTTATTGCCCTTTTAGTCTATCCACCACTGGATGTATCCAACGAGTAAGAAAAGTGCAGGAGAGACTGCTGGAGAGAAATAAGCTGGAGAGGATCCAGATCCCTACTACCACCCCACCTTTTTGGAGATATGGTTAATCGCTTAATCGTCGAAGAAATGAAAATCCCATAAAAGAGAAGCAATAAAAGAAAAATTTAGTTAATGCCTTGCGGTCTCACCGATTTATTACCGAATGGTGTGGGACATGAATCCCATTATGTTCTTGAATGGGATATGATGCTACTTTGAGCGATTAATTCCTTCAATATATGTCGCAATTATTGAGTGGTTATTCCCTCACGGATTTAATTCTTTCTTTTTTCTGCACTTGTATGTCATGAATGATAAGATGAAGGGGGAAGAGTTCATGTTATCAAAAAAGAGTGGAGAGGGGGAAGAGTTCAGGCAGCAATGGAGAGGGAAGATTTCAATTTGTGCTGTTAACTAAATGTGAGTTAACTCACGTAAGTTTTTCAGTGTTTTTTTTTTTAAACGCGACTTAAGTCACGTAGAGAACACAACTAGCGTGTGAGTGTGTGAGTTAACATGCATAGGGGCATTTTAGTCATTTCACTTGGGAATGAGCAAAACCGTTTGGGTAAAGAGCAGTTCTCATGTGAGATTTTCTAATGGGCCTATTTGTCCAAAGGAAATGGGCCTGAATTAGTTGCTTGTTCTCTCGCGTCGATCGCTACGTGAACGGTTTCAGTGTTTGAAGGTATTTCCATGATGATATCTTCATTTAGGTCTGAATTCTTATCTCTACGCGATCCCAATCTTTCTCCTTGTTTTCTTCAAATTCAGCTTCAATTTCCAAATTCATGTAATTCAATTTCAATTTATCACTTCCATGCCTTTGAATTTTCTTATATTTCTCGATCATTCCATTTCTACCTCAATTTTTATTTAGTTTTCACTATTCAGTTATTTTTAATCTAATTGATTAATGAATTAACCATTTTTTCTTTACTGTTTTGTTTGTTGTAGCTATCACTTTGCTTCTCCTTGCTGGAATTACTCGGTAGCTTGAAATGGTAAATTCTCACACACTCTCATTTGCCATACATATATTTGCATCCTGTGAATTCCTGAATTTTGCGTAATAAAAATAAATTTTTGCTTTTTTTTCTTTTAAGTTTATCTCTCAAAGGAGCTAAATTTTGATTTTGTAATAGATTACATGTTTTAGGCTCATATAATTATTAATATTGTATTTTTGCATACACATCTTTGATTAAAAAACTACACCTATAGACCCTCTTTGGGTAAACAACTTAATGAATCACTTATAGCTATAAGCACTTACAACAAGAGATAATCAAATTGTTTTCATATATGCTATAAGCTATTTTCATAAACTATCCTGTGGAGTTTATGTGCATAAGCTGATAACAACTTATAGACATGTCATAAGCTGTTTACATAAGCAATGCCAAAGATTCTTATAAGAGCTTATGTCAGTAAATAAACTCAAATAAGTCGGTAGTTTTTATGCAAATTAATGCCTTTATAGAAGAGAAAGAGATAAACAATACTTGTAACTTTAACATTTTGTTATTTGAATTCAGAGGAGTTACATTAGCTTGTTTTTTAATATTTTCTGTTTTAACTTTTAAGTTAAAATAACCTATTTTGTTTTCTGATTCTTGGATCTTTTGTCTGAATATATCTAAAGAGAAGGGAACAATCCCAGTCTCCTTGCGTAACGGATGCGGAGCCCGATAGAATTAGTAGTTTACCAGGTCATATAATAGACCAAATTCTCTCAATTTTGCCAATTAAGGAAGCAGTAAGAACAAGTATTTTATCAACCAAATGGAGGTACAAATGGGCCACACTTCCAAATCTTGTGTTTGATAGTCAATGTATCTCCGACACTTCTGAAGACCTTTTAGTTATCAAGAGCAAGCTTTCGAGAATTATTGATCATGTACTTTTACTCCATTCTGGGCCAATAAAAAAGTTCAAGCTCTCCCATCGTGAGCTCATTGGAGTGACTGATATTGATCGATGGACGCTTCATCTAACCAGAAGGCCTGTTAAAGAGTTTGTGCTGGAAATCTGGAAAGGGCAACGCTATAAAATACCTTCATGCTTATTTTCTTGTCAAGGTTTACATCATTTGGAATTATTTAACTGTTGGCTTATACCACCATCAACATTTCAAGGATTCAGGAACTTGAAGAGTCTTGATCTGCAACATGTTACCTTGTCTCAAGATGCTTTTGAAAACTTGATATCCACTTGCCCTTTGCTTGAACGATTGACATTGATGAACTTTGATGGTTTCAACTATCTTAATATCCATGCCCCAAATCTCCAGTTTTTTGACATCGGGGGTAAATTTGAGGATATTAGCTTTAAGAACACTTCTCAATTAGCTGTGGTGTCCATTGGTCTGTATGTTAACTTTGAAAGCAGTCAAGGTAGATTGCACGGACGCACTAGCAATCTGGTCGAATTTTTAATTCACCTGCCTCGTATACAAAGGCTGGAGATTCAAAGCTATTTTTTGAAGGTATAATGCTCAACTCAGGGCATCACTTGTCCTAATCACATGTATGCAACTTGATTTGTATGTAAGAAAAATATTATATTTTGACGTAAACTATTCTCTCCTTTTTGCTCCAGTATTTGGCTCTGGGGGTTGTACCAGTAAAGCTTCCTACCCCTTGCATTGATCTAAGTTATCTTTCCATACGGATAAACTTCTATGATTCAATGGAAATTTCAGCTGCTCTTTGCCTTTTCAGAAGCTCACCTAATCTACGAGAACTCGAAATATTGGTGAGTACTTATTTAAACTTGATTTGAGTTTGCTTGCTGATTCGTGGTTGCATATACTGTTTTTGTTATATATGACAAGTTATTAGAGAAGAACTACATACGGTGAAGGGCACTGTTTTTCGCCTGCATACTGAAAAATGGGAAGGGCTTTTATTTTCTTTTCAAATTTATCATTATATAGATTCACTGAAGCCAATGATGATTACTTGTTATAGCAAGTGCCGTCTGAAAGCAAGGCCATTATATGGTGCCTGATGCACACTTTTCACAATACGAGACTGAGTCTTCTTTTAAAAAAATGAAATATATTGACACTCTTTTCAATATTATTATTGGCTGAAATTCAGGTCGGTCTCACTCTCACTATTATATGTGAGTTTGAATTCTTATTCTGGTGTACTCTTTCTCGGAGTGACTCAACCCAATGGAATTTCAACTAATAATACAGTGTTAGAAAGAGAGAATCAGATGTTGTATTGTTGTGTTGTTAGCACTACTCGAATTAACATCTAGAACTAGATTTTGCAAAGTTGTTTTGTTTTGAATTTTGTCTGGAGTCTTAAGTTCTTGATCTAGTCTTTTAAGTTTTTAAGACTTCTTCACGTGTGTGTTATGATTGCATGTAGGCACGGCCTGAGGAGCAGCCTCTTCCATTAGCTCACCATGCCGACTGTTGGGATGATGTCTATCCGGATTGGCCAGTCATGCGAGTGCGACATGTGAGAATAGATGGCATCTCTGGTATCAAACCTGAGTTAGACTTCATCAGCTTTATACTTCTATATTCTCCTGTGCTAGAAAGGATGACTGTGAAACCTGCTTTAAACGCCGGACCGGAATTGGTGAAAGAACTATTACGGTTGAGGAGAGCCTCGGGACGAGCTGAAGTTATTTACCTAGACTCTGTATAATGATTTTTACACATGAAAATAGTACACGTGAACTTTCTTTCCTTTATGAAGTATACATGAAAAGCCCTCCCTGACAACCTGTTCCATCTTGGAAAGGATCAACTCTTTTCCTTGCGATTTGTAAGCCATCATTGGCACATAGAGTTTGATATAGACTGGAGTTGAATTAAGTTTAGGAAATATTGAGTTGGATATTTATTTTCTTCAAATTGTAATTTGTTTTTTATGATTGAACTAGGTTTGTTTTGCCTTCGTTTTGGAGCTTGTAATGTGCTCTCTTGTTTTGCTTCGGCAATGAGTTTGCTCCTTGGCCGAGATCTATACATAGGGGGAGGTTGTATTTATTTTCACAACTGAATTAATGTGGTATTTTCACTTGTTGAGTTGAAAAGGAGTTTACAGTACACTGCTCTTTTTAAGGTTCTTGATACAAAACTTAGAATCTTATCAAGTGAATATTCAATGTTTACAGGACCTGCTGATCAAACATGACTTTCATCTCCCTTTCCTCCGTCTGTATTTTGTTGTTTACCATCTTCCATGTTTGATTGTTTCTCTGTGCTCACACCCTCCCTCCCTATTCTTCACATGAGAAACATTTTCATTATTCCGAGTGTTTTTTCTCTCATGAAGCTTCCTTTTTTCCCCTCCACCCTAATTACATCATCATTACTTTCCGGTGACAACTAGGGTACCCATGGAAGAATGGTGGGTAATTTACCTCAACCAATGAACATTCACCTTTTTAGGTGGTATCCATGAACTATCTTGACCCCACCAATAAATTGCTCATTTTTATTGGTTGGTAGGTAAATTACCCACCATTCTTCAAAGGTAATCTAGAAAAAACCTTACTTTCCATCTCCATGTGTTTCTTCCTTCCCCGTTCCTTTCTTGTTTTTATCAAAAAGATAATGAGTTTACGAGGTTAATTATGAAATTTTGCTGGAGATTGATTTTTTTTTTTTGACGGAACGAAGATTGATTTTCTTATAATAGTAGTAGTAAATTATTAAATATCATTCAAGCTTTTAATGACTATTGTATTGGGTTGGTCTTTTAGCAAGCCCATTAAGTCATGATTACGAGTATACATTCCAACTAGATTACTGCTCTCCACCCAGCATAAAACACTCGCGCCCTGCAGCCTTGCCCAAAATACCCCTGCGCTATTTAAGTAACGTTGCGCTACTTAACTCACGCCGCGTGAGTTAAGTCACACAGGTTTTATTTTTGCATAGTCACGCAGCTATAGCTTCTTCCCCTGTTTTTCTCTGTATTTCATAAACCATCTCTCAATATTCATTTTTTGTTGAATCAAATTCACATACACTGCATGCTGCATATTGTTGTTTCATCCTTAGAAACAAGTCTTCAATAACATTATTACAACTATTTTGATAATCACTTGATTTTCTCTTCTTCCTCTTATCCTTGCTTGCAATCATCTTCAATCTCAGATTCTTGTTTAGGACTATCACTATCAAGTGCCCTTTTTTGCATTCCTCTCTGTTCTCACCTTCAATATCTCCAACAATTCATCCACAGCTTTCTCTTTCTTCATCCGATTCTTAATCAAAATGATAAAATGAAGAAGAAGAAGGACAAGAAAAAGAAGAGGTGAAACAATTGATGAATTGTATTGACTTGGATAAAATGAAGTGAAGTGGAGTGGAATGAATAGTATTTTGTTGTTAGCTAATAATAACAAATTTAATTAAAGGCAATAAAACATAAGTGAAGTGGGCTGTTGTTCATGCTTCATATTTCAAGTTTTCTCAAGTTTGCAACTGGCGTGAGTTAACTCACGTAGGGTGCGTGAGTTAACTCACGCAAGTGTAAAAAAGCGGTTTTTACACGTACGTGACTTAAGTCACGCTGCGTTAGTTAAGTAACGCATAATTTTACACTTGCGTTAGTTAACTAGCGCAGAGGTATTTTCGGAATGGCTGCAGGGTGCGGAGCGAAAAGTGCAGGGCGGGGAGCAAAATTCTTCCAACTATTATGTTACCAGCGAAAAGATGGGCATTTCCGTGCTCGTTTTTTTCACTCTTTTACTGTGTTAATGTTCGAAAATTATGAAGGGTTTTTTCTTTTTTATGAAATTTTAATTTTGATTAAAAGTAAAAATATAATTGCATGTTGCTTTAAAATTATAACAAACCATGTTTATCTATTTCAATGACACCAACAATATAACAAAATAATTTAATCTTAATTCTTATCTTTTTAATGACACCAAGTTGTAGAAAAAATTGTTTAAGGGTATAATTGGGATAATGAAAAAGTTAGTCCAAAATCTCATATTTTCTTTATATATAGGAAGTATATACATATTGATGTAGTTTGTTAAACTTTTATTTTAATATTTAAATGATACATTCTTATCTACTTGTTATATTTGCTGTAAATTTAAAAAAGGAGAATAAGTCAACCAAAGTGTAAGCTACTGAGCTCGCACCTTAATTCCTGTCAAGATAGCTAGGTCGCCTCACATGTATCCTTTGATTAAAGGATCATGCAAGAAGGTACGGTCTATATTCACCAAAAAAACAAAAAAGAAGGTACGGTCCATCTTGTTTGTTGCATCAATGTTTATAATTTTTTTCCATTCTGTTGGAGAGCTATTGTATCAATGTTAACATGTCATACTTTTGTATATTTCAATATCCTTTGATTATAATTGTCAATTTGATCATTCTTATTGTTGCTGTAAATATCGCATGAACGCTGGTTGATCCATCAATGATCAAGAACATATAGTATGGCATATCGCTGTCATGCTAAATAGCTGAATTGTATAGTATTTAGAAGTATTGAAGTATGGCTCATATATGCATGACACTAAAGAAGGCAAGCCCCCTGCGATACGGTTCATGGTTAATATTGTAAACTGAATCATAATAGTAGTATTATGTATATTGTTTGTAATACCGAAACCCTAATTCATCGCAATAATAGAAACGGAACTATAGCTGCTCTATAGTCGTAGAGGTAGGCACAATTAGCCAAACTGTGTTAACAAATATCGTGTGTTCATTGTCCTTCTTTTTCTTTCTCTTATTTAATCTTTTGTTACTAGTTGCTGTTCTAACAAGATGAATTGAGATGAGTAATTGTCTTGTTTTTGTTTAATGAAGTTACATTACCTAGGTTGTTTTTAAATATTTTCTGTTTTAAGTTATAGTAACCTAATTTGTTCTCTCATCACTGGATTTTTTGTCTGACCATATCTAAAGATAAGAGAACAATCCCAGCCTCCTTGCGTAACAGATATGGAGCCCGATAGAATTAGTAGTCTACCAGGTCATATAATAGACCAGATTCTCTCACTTTTGCCAATTAAAGAAGCAGTCAGAACAAGTAGTTTATCTACCATCTGGAGGTATAAATGGACCACACTTGCAGATATTGTGTTTGATAGAGAATGTATCTCCAAAACTTTTGAAGATAAGCTTCCGAGAATTATTGATCATGTACTTTTACTCCATTCCGGGTCAATCAAAATGTTCAAGCTCTCTCGTTTAGATATTGGTGTGACTGATGTCGATCGGTGGACTCTTTGTTTAACCAGAAGGCATGTTAAAGAGTTTGTGCTAGAATTCTGGAAACGCCGAGACCAAGACCAACGCTATAAAATACAAGCATGCTTATTTTCTTGGCAAAGTTTACATCATTTAGAATTACTTAACTGTTGGCTTATACCACCATCAACATTTCAAGGCTTCAGGAACTTGAAAAGTCTTGATCTACAACATGTTACATTGACTAAAGATGCTTTTGAAAACTTGATATCCAACTGCTCTCTGCTTGAACGATTGACATTGATAAACTTCGATGGTTTCAACAATCCTAATATTCATGCCCCAAATCTCCAATTTTTTGACATGGGGGGTAAATTTGAGGATATTAGCTTTATGAACACTTCTCAATTAGTTGTGGTAGCCATTGCTCTCTTTGAGAACTTTGAAAGCAATCAAAGTAGATTGCACGGACGCACTAGCAATCTGGTCGAATTTTTAATCCATCTGCCTCGTATACAAAGGCTGGAGATTCAAAGCAATTTTTTGAAGGTATGATGATCAACTCAGAACTCACTTGACCTAATACTGTTTTTCCTGTACAAATTTAAAAAGCACCTCAGTCACATATATGCAACTTGACCTGTATGTAAGAAAAAGATTATATACTGATGTAAACTATTCTCTCCTTTTTGCTCCAGTATTTGGCTGTGGGGGTTGTACCAGTTAAGCTTCCTACCCCTTGCATTGATCTAAGTTATATTTCCATATGCATAAACTTCAATTATTCAAAGGAGATTTCAGCTGCTCTTTGTCTGCTAAGAAGCTCACCTAATCTACAAGAATTAGAAATATTGGTGAGTACTCATTTAAACTTGATTTGAGTTTGCTTGCTGATTTCTTGTTGCACATAAGATGAAGGCGCTTACATGCTGAAAAATGGAAAGTGCTTTTATTTTCTTTTAAAATTTATCATTATGTAGATTCACTGGAGCCAATGATCATTACTTGTTACAGCAAGTGCCGTCTGAAAACAAAGCCTGATGCACACTTTTCACAATAGGAAACTGAGGCTTCTTTTAGAAAAATATCTTGACACCCTTTTCAATATTATCATATATTATCATTAGCTGAATTTCAACTAATAATACATTGTTGGAAAGAGAGAATCAGATGTTATGTTGTTAGCACTACTCGAATTAACCTCTAGAACAAAATTTTGCAAAGTTGTTTTGAGTTATGTCATGTCATACTTTTTAAGACTTCTTCACTTGTGTGTTATGATTGCATGTAGGCGCGGCCTGAGCAGCAGCCTGTTCCGTTAGCACACCACACCGATTGTTGGGATGATGTCTATTTTGATTGGCCAGTCATGCGAGTGCGACACGTGAGAATAGATGGCATCTCTGGTATCAAACCTGAGTTAGACTTCATTAGCTTTCTACTTCTATATTCTCATGTGCTAGAAAGGATGACTGTGAAACCTGCATTAAACGTCGGACCAAAGTCAATGAAAGAAGTATTGCGGTTGAGGAGAGCCTCGGGACGAGCTGAAGTTATATACCTAGGCCCTGCATAATGATTTTTCTTGAACTCTTAAATAGAAAACTGCATTGTTAGTGCCTCCTATGTGTGTGGTCTTGAAAGTATTTCTTCTTATATTGTCCCTGCATCAAAATTATGTTTTGTAAATTATGAGTTCCCATTTTCCTTGCGATTTGCAAGTCATCATTGGCACTCTTCAAATTGATATAGAATCTAGTTGAATCAAGTTTAGGAAATATTGAGTTGGATATGTTCATGATCTTGTTTAATTAAGTATCTAATGATGACCTAGCATCAATTTAGATCATTTCTTTTTAATCTAGACGTTTTGTTAATTTGCGTGCCACTTCCTTCATCTTCACTCAAATTTCATCTTCTAATTATTTAGCAATGGTAATATATAAATCAGTCAATAAAGGTAGTCAAGATTGGAGAAATCTCACTGCTAAGTTGAAGAATAAAGAGATAAGTATCATATATCGCAAGTTCATGAATTCATTTAAAAAATGAGAATTGTTAAAAGAGCTTTGCTATATCGTGCGAAAACTTTTCAACGAAATTCCACGAATAGTAGAAATGGCTTACAATTCACGGTGGCATGTGTAATAAGTAACTGCTCATAAGGACAAAGTGGTAAATGTGCTTTAACAATTGCACTTCGTGGATTTTCGTTGCTGATTTATTGTCGTACGATTCATCTTTTTCCTTGTTAAAAAGTTTAAGTTATGTACATTTTCTGTTTAGTGAAAAAATCAATTTCCATTCCAAAAAAATGAGAATTGTTGAATTGAAGTTTTCTCTGGAACCTCGTATTCACAGAGTAGCGTCTAGCTAACACCTACAATGCACAACCAATCACACATGAAGTGCATATCCCTCTCAATATGCTTTGTGTGTTGGTGTTGAACTAGGTTGCCAAAAAGATACACCGCGCTCATGTTATCGGAGTAGACTAAAATTGCTTTCGTGAGAGGACAATGTAGTTCCAGAAGTAAGTTCCTAATCTAGCATGATTTAGAAACTACATTAGCTACTCGACGTTATTCAGCCTCAACGCTAAACCGAGATAAGGTAGTCTATATTTTAGAAAACCAAGAGATCAAATCATCTCCAAGATATACAAAATAACCAGAAGTCGAATTTCTGGTGTCTGGACATCCACCCAGTTTGCGTCTATGTAAGATATGAGCTTATTGATGGAGGAGGGATACAAATGAAGGCCGAGCTCAATAGTACACCGAGTATAGCAAAAGATTCACTTCAATGCAGACATATATAAATACACTTGCTGAACGACATAAGAGATACTTGGTCTTGTAAATGTCAAGTACTGCAAACTAAAAATTTGTTTAACCCTAATTTTTTTTGGTCAATTTAATGCTAAATTTATTAAATATCATTGCAATTATGAAGGAATGTTATATTGGGTTGTTCTTTTAATAAGCCCATTGAATCGTGACGATGGTTATATATTCTAATCATCTCACTAAAGTAGAACACTCCCAACTAAAAACATGAGTAGTTAGAAGAACTCTAGCACCCTAATTTCTTTCAAGATCATTCAATCGCCTGGCATGGTCCTTTGATCATAGAACCATCATACAAGAAGGTATGGTCTATCTTGTGTATTATATCAATGTTAATATGCCATACTTGTGTTGTGTATATTTGGACTTCCTATGATTATAATTGTTAATTTGATCATTCTTATTGTTGCTGTAAATATCGCATGAACACTGGTTGATCAAGAACATGTATTATGTCATATTGCTGTCTTTGGTCAAGTATTATTATGGAGTTGTTTTATTTTATCCTTACTAATACTATGTAGGTGTTTTCGTAACCCTAACACTATTTCATACGATTCAATATCTTTGTTAAGTTAATACTATTCAATATTTGTTAACTGAACTTGGAGGAAATCCATTCCATTTTTGCTAAAACAAAACTTCCATGATCGTCTCTAATACACATACCAATCCCAAATATGTTAATTGACCTAGAGAAAGTTGCATCGACATTACACTTGCAGCTCCTCCCTGCGTTCCGTTGCTTCTTTATGTGATTGACAACTTGCTGTTGCTGCGCCGCCGCATTATTTCGGCATGTTTGCGCATCCTGCCAACTCGAGAGTAGATTCATACCCCACTCTCGCAAACTGCTGTCCGTGACAACGTCTCATCGAAGAGGGATTGTTTATCCCCCACTCAACTAATTAATATGTTATTGAGTTTTGCTAGCAACTAGAGCTGTCAAAACGGGCCGGGCCTTACGGGCCGGGCCGAAAGCCTGAATTAAATGCAGGGCCAGGGCCGAAAATTTGGAGCCCGAATCGATTCAGGGTTTTTTGGCCCGGCCCGAAAAAGCCCGGAGCCCGGTCGGGCCGCGGGCGGCCCGCAAGCCCGCCAAAAAATACAATTTTTTTTTTGTCTTTGTGTGTATATGAAATTCAGTTCTTAGTTCTCACACAGGCGCCAGATAATACCATCTTCGCAAGCTCACTCACGTCTCAGAATTAATATAAAATAATATCCAGTCAATTGAGAACCCTTTTTTTCGTATTAATGTTAGTTTTTTTTTTTTGGTGACATTAGATGTGCAAAAGTGCAACACTTATAAACTTCAACTGTTCAACATCACACCCATGTTAATTACGTCCAACTGATTGCCTCGATATTTCATTTTCAACTTATTTTAATAAAATTATTTTTTGATTTTTGAAAGGAAAAAAAAAAAAAAAAGATACGTTAGCCCGGGAGCCCGTGCAGGGCCGGGCTCGGGCCCCAATTTTCCAGCCCATATTCGAACCGGGATTTTTAGCCCGGCCCTAAAAAGCCCGTTGCCCGACCGGGCCGGGCCTAAACGGGTCGGGCCGCCCGTTTTGACAGCTAGTAACACTCTCTTTTGGATACTCTCTCTAATACTCACTCTCTTATTGGTTTAAATCATTGTGGATCTACACTTTGAAAATAGAACCAACAAAAAGTGGTGGGACATGTAATGATTTCATCCAATAAAAGTGTGAGTGGTAGAGAGACTGTTCAAAAGTGAGTGTTGTTAGCATCCCTCTATGTTATTTTAGAACCGTGGTTTTTTATGAAACTTACTACCCTGGTCAATAGTTTTCATGCAAAGTAATGCCATTATATAATAGACAGACAAATAAACCTTCGAACTATATACATCATTTTTTAATTTGAATTCAGAGGAGTAATTAATTGTGTTGTTTTTGTTTAACGAAGTTACATTAGCTTGTTTATTTACAGTAACCTAATTTGTTTTTTGAATATTGGATTTTTTGTCTCACTACATCTATAAAGAGAAGAGAACAATCTCAGTCTCCTTGCGTAACAGATGTGGAGCCCGATGAAATTAGTAGTTTACCAGGTCATATAATAGACCATATTCTCTCATTTTTGCCAATTAAAGAAGCAGTCAGAACAAGTATTTTATCTACCAACTGGAGGTATAAATGGACCACACTTCCGGAAATTGTGTTTGATAGAGAATGTATGGCCAACACTTTTGAAGACAAGCTTTCAAGAATTATTGATCATGTACTTTTACTCCATTCCGGGTCAATCAAAAAGTTCAAGCTCTCTCGTGAGCACATTGGTGTGACTGATATCGATCGGTGGACTATTTGTTTAGCCAGAAGGCATGTTAAAGAGTTTGTGCTAGAAATCTGGGAAGGCCAACACATTAAAATACATTCATGCTTATTTTCTTGTCAAAGTTTACATCATTTAGAATTATTTAATTGTTGGCTTATACCACCACCAACATTTCAAGGCTTCCGGAACTTGAAGAGTCTTGATCTACAACATGTTACATTGACTAAAGATGCTTTTGAAAACTTGATATCCAACTGCTCGATCTGCTTGACGATTGACATTGATAAACTTCAATGGTTTCAACAGTCTTAATATTCATGCCCCAAATCTCCAATATTTGGATATGAAGGGTAATTTTGAGGATATTAGCTTTAAGAACACTTCTCAATTAGTTGTGGTATCCATTGGTCTGTATATTAACTTTGAAAGCAGTCAAGGTAGATTGCACGGACGCACTAGCAATTTGGTCGAATTTTTTATTCATCTACCTCATATACAGAGGCTGGAGATTCAAAACTATTTTTTGAAGGTTTAATGCTCATCTGATTCGAAACTGTTTTTTCCTTACAAATTTAAAATGCACCACAATATATATTGATGAAATCCATTCACTTTCTGTCTTGTTTCTGCTCCGGTATTTGGCTTTAGGGGTTGTGCCAGTAGAGCTTCCTACCCCGTGCATTTATCTACGTTATATTTCCATATGCATAAAGTTCAGTGATTCAAAGGAGATTTCAGCTGCTCTTTGTCTGTTAAGAAGCATACCTAATCTACGAGAATTGGAAATGGTGGTGAGTACTCATATAAGCTTGATTTGTGGTTGCACACACTGTTTTTGTTATTTATATGAAATTGTTAGAGAAGAGATATGTAAGATGAAAGGCGTTGTTTTTATACAGACCGGAAAATGAAAATTGTAACTTGCTTCTTCTATTTTTATTTTCCATTTTTCTTTTCAAAGTGCCTCAACCCACTCGAATTTCAATCAATAATATAATTGTGTTGGAAAGAGAGTATTAGAGATCGTTTTGTTTGCACTCATCGAGTTATTAAATTCTATAGAACTAGATTTTCGAAGTTGTTTTGCTTTTGAGTATTTGTCTAGTAAGTTCTGGATTTAGTCTTTTGAGTTTCTAAGATTACTTGTTTGTTACGATTGTGTATGTAGGCACGATCTGAGGAGCAGCATGTTCCGTTGACACACCATGCCTATTTGGATCGGCCAGTCATGCAAGTGAAACATGTGAGAATAGTTGGCATCTCTGGTATCAAACCTGAGTTAGACTTCATCAACTTTCTACTTCTATATTCTCCTGTGTTAGAAAAGATGACTGTGAAACCTGCTTTAAACGTCGGACCGGAGTTGATGAAAGAACTATTGTGGATGAGGAGAGCCTCACGAGCTGAAGTTATTTACCTAGACCCAGTGGCGGAGCCAGGAAATTTACCGAGCCTGGGCGGAAAATTTATCGCAAATTCACATGTGACATAATATATATAAATAGTCGTATATCAAAATAAATATGCCCTCCTCACATCGTCTTGAATATCCGGAGCATACAAATGAATTTGTTTCCTAAGACCTGGATCACGCACAATCTCATTTGGATTAAATTCATTGACCACATTAGGCGGTGGTTCTTCTACTCAGTGGCGTATACAGGACCCTGACTCAGGGGGTGCAAAAAAATTCCGTCGATAAAACTTTGCAAATTCAATCAGTTTTGTCTTGTCAAAACTAATTTTATTTTAATTATTTTTGATTTTATGTGAAATTATAAAATTGGATTAAATTAAATAAAAAATTAAACAAAGGATACGTTTAGAAAGAAAAAAACCTCGACCAATATTATTATTCTTTTTTACAAGAAACCTATATTGTAGTAATTTGTTAATTGAAGAGTCCAGCAGCCCCCATCACCTCCTCACCTGCTTCAGGGCTCGTGTCTTGCTGTTATGCTGCCACCACAATATTAATTAAAAGATCACACTCTTCAATTCCATCAAGTGTTATCCTCCATCATCAGTGTGTACTGCACCTATTTCCATTATCCTCCATCACCTTGCAATGAGTGAATTGTAATAAGCAATTGATCAAACAGTTTGTATGAAAAAAATTGATGAGCACTGCATTTTTTAATTCAAAGAATAATATTCATCCCTCAGTTGGGGGCAAAACAGTCAACAACCATGCTATGGGTAGGAGAATCGATTTTGCCCAAATTGAAAAGCTACAAATAGATGCTTCTGTTGAAACGCGAGTTAAACTAAGAAAGCACTTTTACCAAGAGAGACCCAAACATGTCAAACGTGAGGAAGGAATGGTTAGACGTGCGTTCTCAGTAGTCTACCGTGAAACCAAACAAGGGCTTAATTGAAGAAAAGTAGCCGCCGCCCTTTACTCATCTTCTTCTCTGATTATTTCTAATATTCTACTCCTTCCACTTCTCCTTCCAGTGTTTCATTTGCCCAATATTTTTTTTTTGAAGTGTGTTGATGGGCTTTTTTGTTGGGCCTAGTATGCAAAAAATTTTCATTGAGCCCGGGCGACCGCCCGGGGTCGCCGGGCGGTGGAACCGCCCCTGCCTAGACCGTAAGTAATGATTTTTACCGAACTCTTGATGGATAACTGCACCATTAGTGCCCCCTACGTGTGTGGTAGGGAGCTGCTTCCCTGTCTTGAAAGTATTTCTTAAAAAATATGATTTGTAATCTTAAAGATCTAGCACAACCGGTAATACCAACATTGTTAGGGTAGATATCTTTCGTGGTGTCTCGGTTTGAACTTGAAATCTTCCGTATTGTGTGCGTATATAAGTTTATAGTAGTGTTGTCACTTTGTTTGCAAACCCAAAAAACATGATTCTTAAATTATGATTTCCCATTTTCCATGTGATTTGCATTATCAAATCGAGTAGAATCAAGTTTATGAAATATAAAGAGTGCATCATTTGTTAATATATATCAAAGATTATTTACACATGAATAGAAGACAAGCGGACAATAAGTTATGATGTTAGAATTTTTTGGATGGAAAATCAAACCTCGTAAACTTTTTGTTAATATATATTGAGTTTGGTTATTTCTTTTCATCATTGGCGCAACTTTCAAATCTCCATTGATTTCTGAAACACATAAGTATATATAAACGTGAAAAAACACTTTTTGTTTGGATTTTTCCATGCAAAATGGTTTTTTTTTTCCTTCTGAATAACAAATATTTGTAATTTACTAGATTACGTGCTTCATAAATTTTATTGGACTTTTGAATCTAATTAACACTTTTGATTTAAGTACTTCATAAATTTCACTGGACTTACGTATCTACATAAACAATTTTGATTCGGTCACATATTTATGTGCTTCATGAGTGTTATTTCTCATTTACTAGATCATAAATTTAACTGGATCAAATTTTAATAGAGAAATATTGTTTCAAATACGCAGTTGAGTGTATTTTCCACTTATAGAGAGGGATTTAAAAGTGGAAAATTGATTTTGACATGTTTGATTGTTTTTTAGTATAATTGTTTTTGTGTTCAACATTGATTATATTTGAAGTTAGAATTTGTAGTTTTGTATTATATAATTGATTTTTACACACAAATTTATTGCTCTCACTTTCACATAACGTATATAAACACAAATCATTTTACTACAACTCACTTTTAATCATAATTAATTTTACTAAATCAACTCAATCAAAATCAATTTTTGTGACAAATAGAACAATTCATTTAAGTGTTGTTGTCAGGGATTAAAACATCATACGCCATGTCTAGAAGTCCTAGCTCAACTGACAAATGTTAAAATTGCGAGGCCGGACGTCGTAACCCGGGTTCGAACCCGGGACCTCACAGTTGTGTGTGGGTATATATTTAGTGGTAAAACCACTTCATCTAAGACAAAAAAAAAAAAAAACATCATACCCCATAAGCTTGACTAAACTAATAATTAAAAGGTAATATATTTTCTCTTAAGGTTGCTTTCTTTATTCTCTAAAATGACACTTGAAAAAAGGAAATATATTTTCATTCCTATCAAAAAAATGTCATGAACACTTTCTTTTCAATACTTTTTCTAACACTCATTCTCATATGATGAAATCAATGTACGTTCCACCATTCTTAGTGATATTCATTTTCAAAATGTGTATCCCACTTTAATTTAAGTCAATCAAAATGTGAAACCAACTTTGATTTATTTAAGTCAATAAAAGAATAAATTTTAGAGAGTGTTGCAATGACTACTTAGTATATATTTTCGTCCCACCTCCAAACTTGGTAACTTTTGAGTTCAATGACCGTCAGGTGCACCAACAAGTGGTTTATCTCGTGCCAACCCCCATCAAGTTTTCCAAAAACCTTGCTACGTATATGACAATGTAATATGGACCGTTCATTCAAATCGAAATTTCCATTTGAGCCAAGCCAAGCCAACCATTTTGTACAAGGAAGGACCAAGCCAAAATTCAAATCGAAAATAATCATATTATTGATGATTTATAATAAAATTTACGTATTACATATTAAAATGTTTAATCGAGAGTTTTGAACTTGAACCTAAATTACAATGGATATTAGAGAATAGAGGAGGATCCAAACTTTTTTTTTTTTTGAAGGAAGGAGGATCCAAACTTGACATAGTCTATTATTATGATTATTTACAAATCATAAAAAATCCGTTTATTTTCATATGATGATACTAACATTAATTAAATTAACCAAAATACTAATAATAGATACAATTATAGTCCTTATCATACTTAGAGGAAATACAAACTTACCAACCAGCTAGCTAACCTTCTTGCTCTACCTCTTCCTCACCAACCATTACATTTTTGTTAGACCCAATTTCTCATGTCCTATAGTGTATAACTAACTAACTATATAATATCAACTAAACCAACACATTTCTAATAGGCCCATTTGAAATTCAAAATATATAGTAGCAGAAAATAGTGTGATCATAAATTTAATTTACCATGGCTATCGACAGTCCTCTACTAGATAACAATGTCAACTCTCCTCCTAGTGTTGTTCATCATGAGGAAGAGAAGCCACTGAAAATTGTTCACAAAGTTGGAGTGGAGTCGAAGAAGCTATGGAAAATAGCCGGTCCAACAATCTTAACTTCTTTATCTCAGTACTCGCTTGGTGCATTCACTTCTACGTTTGTTGGCCATGTTAACGAGCTCGATCTTGCAGCTTTTTCTGTTGAAAATTCTGTTATTGCTGGTTTCGCCTTTGGTTTCTTGGTATGTAAACTTTTCTCATCTCCGCTTTATTATTACATAACACTTATTTTTGTTCTTTAAGGAGACTAACGACAAAACTCGCACACATTGAAAAATGTTGAGTTGTGTGGAATTGTGTGTTAGAACGCACGGGTGTACGGTTTAGTTACACTTATCTTTAACTAGTACATTTGTTTTTACCAAAAAAAAAAAAAAATGTATCCTCAAGTTTATGATTTATAAAATTGTTTTTGTTTTTGGTTGGCAACAGTTGGGTATGGGAAGTGCATTGGAGACACTATGTGGGCAAGCATTTGGTGCTGGTCATATAAGAATGATGGGAATTTACATGCAAAGATCATGGATTATCTTGGTGGCTACAGGCATTTTGTTGTTACCTTTTTATATTTGGGCAACTCCCCTCTTGAAGCTCGTTGGACAGACTGATGAGATCGCAGAAGCTGCTGGTTAGTTACTTATATAAGTTATATTCCTATCATTTAAATTTGGACTAAAACTGAAGACAGAGAATCCATTTCCGTAAATATTTCTCTTGTAAATACACTACTTTCAACTTGTTACTATTTAGTTTGAAGGGCTTAAATCGTCGATCGGTTGTCGAAGTTTTTTACAATCATTATAGTTAGTAAGTTCATTAAGCAGCCGTACGTCTTCATTGTGACTTTTGTATATAAAAAACCCAATGTCGATCGTTCAATGTAAATTAACGGTCGAGATTATGACTATATGGAATCAAGTTCCATCTTTTCACTAGTTAAAGGGATAGTTAATTTGAAGGGCTTGAATTGATCGTTGTCGAAATTTTCTACCATCATTATAGTTAGTAAGTTAATTTAAGTAGTTGGACGTCTTGCATTATGAATTAAGTATATCGAAAACTCAAAATGTCGATCGTCTGATCTAAATTAACGATCGAGATTATGACTACAAGAGTACACAAGAAATCGAGTTCCATTTTTCGCTAATTAAAAGGGTAGCTAGGATTAGGGCCCGCTAATGTTCTCAAAGAGGGGACCAAAGGGTAAATATACTACTTTTGTGGGTCTTGTTGAACACTTTTATTAAAGTTTACATGTAAAAAACTTCGGTTCATAAAAATTTGCAGCGTAACTGGTACCAGATCCCCCATGGTACAGCCCCCATATCGCAACACCTTGCCCTTGCTAGGAAATTTTAAATGCGGATTAAAGTATAAGTACAAGATATTATCATATTAATAATGTAGCACTATAAATGCACTTGTTTGTACGAGTAAAACTATGATAATGACTTGGGGAACTTGTTATCTAGATGTGATATAATTTGTTACGACTTTATCTAACATACACAAGCAAAATATCTAACATTATATATGTATCTTTTTTACTATTCAATCTATAAATCACATTGTATCTCATTTAATTGTGATATTTATTGATTCAATAGTGGAAATTAGATTGTGCATGATACAAAACTTGTTTTACTTGTGCACCATAAAATTGACCAGGTCATTACACGATAATGGCTTGTGTGTTTGTTTGGTTGTTAGTTTCTTTTTTATATATTTATTTTATCAATTTTCCTTTTGGTAGGCACATTTGCTTTGTGGATGATACCACAAATATTTGCATATGCTTTGAACTTTCCAATTCAAAAGTTCTTACAAGCACAAAGGAAAGTCCTGGTGATGTTATGGATATCATTAGGTGTTTTAGTGTTACATGTACCTCTTAGTTGGCTTCTAATATTGAAACTTAATTGGGGCTTAGTTGGAGCTGCAATTATTCTCAACACATCATGGTGGTTGATTGTCATTGGTCAACTTTTGTACATTTTCATCACCAAATCAGATGGTGCTTGGAGTGGATTCTCATGGCTAGCATTTGCAGATTTGTTTAATTTTTTGAAACTTTCTTTAGCTTCAGCTGTTATGTTATGGTATATTTTCTCAAACTTTATATTTTCAATTCAGCTTAATTAATATTTGATGGAAACTTTATATTGAATTGAATTTTGAAAATGTGATGTCAGCTTGGAGTTTTGGTACTTGATGATATTGGTGGTGATAACAGGGCATTTGGCAAACCCTTTGGTGCCATTGGATGCTGTATCTATTTGGTAAACCCTTTCTCCAAATTCTCATTGTGCTATAGAAGTTATGGTTTTCCAAATAAAAGTGATAGACATTTTCTATTTTGTTCCTAGCACTTTTGCATTGTTGTGTGATTGCAATTCAAAACTGAGGATTAATTAGGCTTGGGTTAGTCATTGTAAGCATATCATCCAATTGCAGTATACAAGGAGAACATGACAACAAAAGTTAAGATCAAGAATTGATATTGATGTGTGTTTCCATGATTGCAGTATGAACATAAATGGTTGGGATATGATGATCGCGCTAGGGTTTAACGTTGCAATAAGGTCATTATCGCTTTCTCTATTTCTTTTCTTGACAAACTTACCTTCTTTAAAGTGAACAATTTATTTTCTTTTCTTGAGTGAATAGTTAGTCGCAGTTTTCTATACTGATTATGTTTAATTTATGAACAGTGTGAGAGTATCAAATGAACTTGGAGCAGGTGATTTTGGAGCTGCAAAGTTCTCAGTGATAGTGGTTTCTCTCACATCAATATCCATTGGTGTTGTTGCCATGATCATAGTACTAACAACTAGAGATTACTTTCCTCAATTGTTCACTTCAAGCTATGAGGTTGCCCAGGAAACAACTAAACTTGCTGCTTTGCTTAGTATCACTGTACTTCTAAACAGCCTACAACCAGTCTTGTCTGGTTAGTCACAAAAAGATTGAAACATTGTTACTATAAATGTTTTTATGCATTGAAACATTGTTACTATAAATTAATTTATGCATTTGTTGTTACTATTTTAGGTGTTGCTATTGGAGCTGGTTGGCAATCTCTTGTAGCTTACATAAATCTTGGATCCTACTATGTTGTTGGATTACCAGCTGGGATATTGTTGGGCTTCACATTTGGTTTTGGAGCAGAGGTGATTTACTACCCCTTATTTCTCTTGAATTTAATTCTACAACACTTTAAATATATAGTATAATTTTTAGAAGGATTCATTTAGTAGTTTAATATTTATTGTTTGTTAATGAGGACTATTTTGTAATTTTTTATTGTATTATCAACATAAATTTATTTGTTCTTACTTTTTTTATACCTATGATTTGTTATCAGGGTATTTGGTCAGGTCTGATTGGAGGCATAGCTGTGCAGACCATAATCCTTATAATTGTTACTTCATTAACCAACTGGAAAAAAGAGGTTAGTGCAATTCATTTTTGTATTAGCAAATAAATAACCTATTGTTAGTTGAAAATTAATTTCATATCTTTGGATTTCACAGGCTGATGAAGCAGAAAGCCGTGTGAGGAAGTGGGGAGGAACAATTTCAATTGAGAATTAAATTCCATTAGATTGAATGAACAATGAAAGCAGCAAATTCATTGCTCAACAACTTCACATGACTCTCTATCAAGTCACGTTAAGATTGAGGGTACATGGAGACTTGAGTTGTACTAAAGATATTATTGCCATGGAAAATCACTGAGATTTTGCAGTTTCAATTATGGATTAGTTTAGCTTGTTTAGTTTCTAGAAATTATTTAATCAATGATTTGTACTCGTCATTTTTCTTCAATCACAATAGTGTTGTATTTTTTTTGAAACAACTATATTAGTAATTTGTTGTTAGATTAAAAATAAAAAAATCTTCACTCATGTTTGAACATGTGATCTTCAACTATATTAACTCAAATCACTTGAGCTACCAAACCTAACAATAATATTGTCTTGTATATTTTTATATAAAAACATTTACTTGTTCTTAGATGATTGATATTTTATTACTAACTTAAAGACCTAATTATCCATTTTCTGACTGTAATTCAGTTAAGGACTATGTTCTCCTAGTGTTTTAGGAAATAAAAATTGTTTTTATTTTTCTAATATACTAAATTGAATTTCTCGCGCAATTTTTCTCCAATACAAAAATTAGTCTTCACTCTTTATTATTCATGTTTTTTTGAAGGACTTTATTAAAGAGAGATATACTTTCAGTGTTAATATGTTTTACATCGACAACCAATAAAAATTATTTATCTTGCCACTTCATACAATATAATTCAAATGGTCATGCTAACTTGTATGACATATGTTAAGAATTTATTGAAAAAAATTAATATTAAACATTGTGGACAATAAATTAACACAATTTCAAATACATAATTTCTATTTATAAAATTCTTAACATATACCTTAAAAGTTTAAGTTAATATTTTCCTAATTCAAAATACACCTAGAGCACCTCCATCTTAGAATTTTAAAGAAACCACTTTAAAATTCGATCCGAATGTTCTAATCACATCTAGAGTTCTAGACTGAGCTATTTTGAAGCAAAAAAAAGAAAAAAAAATCTAGACTCAGCTGTTTGGAGACTTTGGAAAATTGCCAATAATTTAGCAATAGTAACAAAACAAGCACCTACATTTCGAACTAGAAACTTAGCTCCAGATCATAATTAATTTAGCAATAGTAACAAAACAAACACCTACATTTCGAACTAGAAACCTAGCTCCAGATCATAATATTTATTTTTTTTATCATAAAACATATTTTTACTAAAAGTCTAAAACAAGAGTTAATATCCTCTCTGTTTACTAAAAATAAATGTATAATGTTATTTGACGAGATATAAAAAAGTATGTAGTGGGTTCTATCATTAAGTGAGTCTCACTGCTATTAATTATTTTCAAGTTTTTTGTATTTTTATCTCTTCAAATAGAAGAAATGGAGAGACTAATAAATGGAGAAGTTCTTAACTCATGAAACAAATGGTATTCATCCCTTTATTCATATCAGTATAGCACAACAAATTCAACATTGCAAAAAACAAAACAAAATAAATCGAGAAATAAACTCATATCGTTCAAGTTAACGGCATACGATAGATCATTATCACAAATTATGTAACAAAATTTAAGTGATTGGAATATTATGTCTCTTGATTTATAAGTTAGCGACCTAATCGATTGAATAAATAATTGATTAAGGTTGATCATTAAATTTGAACTAAACGAACACCATACTTAGATGAAAAATCAAACGATATTACATTATGATGGGAAAAAACATTGCACTAACACTACGAAGTCACAAAAATAAACACGAAAGAAAAAATCTATTATGAGTATAACTTTTATACTTTGCAAAATAAGTTTGTAAATTTGTTCAAAATAAATAAATATGTAAATTTGTAACTCGTAAACATAACTAAGTTGACAGTTATGTTGCAATATGCAAAGACATTGGTTCAAACCTGAATTTCTCACTTATTCACAATGAAATTATGTCATTTAAACTTTTTTTTTATGACAAATAGTCAGTTGTTCGACAAATTTTTTCTCGAGTTTGAATCCAAGATCACCGACTCTTTTTCTCTTAATTCAAATCAATTAAACTATTTAATTTTGCCATCATGGCATTTAGATACTTGACAAACAAAAAAAAAACTTTTTTTAGAGAAAATAAATAAACTTATATTAACTAGACCATCGTCCCGTGCTAACGCACGGGTCATACGAAAGAACAAATATTATGTAAATATGAAAGTAAACAGTTTACTTGAATCGAAAAAATAGTATAATTCAATTCATAAAATAAATTGCCAAAAACCTTTGTAATGTATCATATTAAACAATTTCCACGACATCGACCCTGTTACGGTAACATAACATATAAATTTAATGACATAGTTTATTGAAGAAAAGAAAATCCAACGTCTGTCAACATAAAAATAGTACCAATATGCAATAACAACAATACTACAAAACAAAGTGCTACACATTACGGAAAACTTCTATGTAGACCACATTTGATATCACATCAGTATCTTGGCCGTCCTCATCATTGATCAACATCTTTAAACCATCCCTTGAAGTAACCCTTGATATTGCGACATACAATTGTCCATGTGAAAAAACAGGAGACAGTAGGTAGACACCAATATTTTTCAAAGACTGAACCAAACACGGATTATTAAATGTCTGATTTATGCAGATTGAAGGAATTCGACAACAAAGAAAACGACTACAGCATTCGAGCAAGCTAAACATCTTTGTCGTCCTTAGGAGAAAGAGAAGTTGTTTAAGATCAAGGAGAAAGAGTAAGAAGCAGATACGGTTATATTTGAAAATAAGCATTAGGGTTAAAACAGTAAATCCAAGCATTAGGGTTTAGGTTAAAATTAGGGCTAAAATAATCACCCGTGTTAACTTTTATATATAAGAAGATAAGAAGATAAGTTGTATAAGATCAAGGAGAAAGAGTAAGAAGCAAATAAGGTTATATTTGAAAATAAGCATTAGGGTTAAAACAGTAAATCCAAGCATTAGGGTTTAGGTTTAAATTAGGGCTAAAATAATCACCCGGGTTAACTTTTATATATAAGAAGATATATAAGAAGAGAAGTTGTTTAAGATCAAGGAGAAAGAGTAAGAAGCAGATAAGGTTATATTTGAAAATAAGCATTAGGGTTAAAACAGTAAATCCAAGCATTAGGGTTTAGGTTTAAATTAGGGCTAAAATAATCACCCGGGTTAACTTTTATATATAAGAAGATATATAAGAAGAGAAGTTGTTTAAGATCAAGGAGAAAGAGTAAGAAGCAGATAAAGTTATATTCGAAAATAAGCATTAGGGTTAAAACAGTAAATCCAAGCATTAGGGTTTAGGTTAAAATTAGGGCTAAAATAATCACCCGGTTAACTTTTATATATAAGAAGATTATTTTTTTTCTTTTTAGTTTTTACCCTAAAAAAAATAAAACTTAATATATTTTTCCTTTCAAACAAAAAAAAAAACTGAATATATTTTTGTTCCCATTTTAATTTTTAAAAAAAATAATAAAACCATTGTTATCCCCTTTCTCTATCTTCTTCGTTCACTTCAGCATCCATCCATCCATTCATAGCTAACACATTGAAAACAATGGCAGTTTCCTTATCATCTCTCACATCTTCCCTCTCTTCACTCTCCTTCTCCTCCAACATCTCTTCCAAACCAACCACTCTTTCTCTCCCCAGAACCTTCTCCCTCTCTCGCTCTCCCAAACTCCCCTCTCTCACTGTAACTGCAACAACACTCGCTTCCCCTGCCGAACCCGAAATCGCTGACCTCAAAACATACGTCAAATCTAGACTTCCTGGTGGATTCGCCGCTCAAACTATCATCGGTACCGGTCGTCGGAAAACTGCTATTGCTCGTGTTGTTCTTCAAGAAGGAACTGGAAAAATCGTCATTAATTACCGTGATGCTAAGGTTTATTCATTTATTTCTTTGTTTTCTTGATTTTGTTGTTTTTTTAATTTGAATTGATATTATAAGCTTATGTTGAGTATTTTTAATTACGTTAGGAAAATTATAATGTGGTATTGGATTTAGGGTTTGATGAGAACTTTGCTCTGTGCTTGAATGTGAATAAGTTAATGCTGAAAAGGTTTTGTTAATTGGCTAAGCAATTAGAGAAGTTTCAATTAGAAAATGTAGCATTTCATATAAGATGAAATTTCCATTTCAAGTAAATCTTATCTTGTTTAATATTTTTTAGAATAAAATATAAAGTAGTGAATTATTATGAAGCTTTGTCGCTTCATTTGTCTGATGTTCAACAAGCGTCGGTGTCGTAAACTAACATGACACTGACACATCTAGTTACATTCGATCATTTTCATTTTCTCAAATTACCAAGAGTGTATGGGCTTCATATATATTCACACGAATTTTAATGTAGTAGTGATTACCCAAAAAACAAAAGGAGCTTGTTATCAAACATAAGTGGGAGCCGGGAGGAAGGGTTTTAGAAAGGAAATGAAAGATAAATTTTTCAATTAATGTATATATTATATAGTTCAATGTTGTTTAGAATAAAAACTGAAATAATGGATTAATATGTAGTAGCACCGAGACTTTAGATTATAAGTGTGTCGGGTATACGACAAATGTTAGTGTTTGACATTAACACGAACGCATGTGGTTACGTTCAATTTACAGGTGTCGAAGTGTATGTGTTTCATAGATAGCTTATCATGAAATTTAATGTTTCAATTTATTTATTTTATTTTTGAAACATACTGTGCATATTTCGAAATCAATTCAGATGAATTCCAATATAATGTTATTTATCCGAAAAATATAAGGATCTCCAATCCTCTCCTGCCTCAATCAAAAGCCAGTCGTTGGATGAATTCAATTTCTGAGAGATTGATACTCTGAGTCTCGGTTGTTAGAATCTAACGGGCAACCTCTGAACTGCAGAGGTAGCTGAGGCGAAAGAAGATTAGTTATCAAATATAATGTGAAAACAAACACGGATATAACTATCTTAATTTAAAAAAAGTTTAATCTTCCTTCGACTTTGCCTTCAAAACTCTTCATCCAAACATTTTTTTTCTTTCTTCCCACTGGTTTTCTTATTAGTCCTTATGTTGCTATCTGTCATCACTGTTTAATATTCTTTTGTCTGATTTATTTTAGAATTTAATGTTGTACAGGAATATCTTCAAGGAAATCCGCTATGGCTTCAATACATTAAGGTGCCCTTATTAACTTTGGGATATGAAACAAGTTATGATGTGTTTGTTAAAGCCGAGGGTGGTGGCCTCTCTGGTCAAGCTCAGGCAATCACCCTTGGTATTGCTCGTGCTTTGCTGAAGGTTAGTGAAGGTCATAGAGTACCTTTGAGACAACAAGGGCTTCTGACTAGAGATTCTAGAGCTGTTGAGAGGAAGAAAGTTGGTCTCAAGAAAGCTCGTAAAGCTCCTCAATATTCTAAACGTTGAGGGTGGAGTTTTACATGTATCGTCTGTCCTCATTATTCTTCCTTGTATCTCTGTAGTTGGTTACTTTCAGTTTCAGAACCATTGATTGTAGGTTTCACTGAGGCCTTTGTATTCGGAATCCTGCCCTTTGTTTCCTTATTCTTTTGATAGTATGGAATTGGGAAATGCAGGTAACTAGCCAACCCAAATACACCTTTTTACTATGCTGAAGGTTTCTCTGGAGACCTGAAATATATGTTATTTCCTCTTTTAATTGATTATGTGTATTGTTTGTTCCTTGTTCAAGTGTATCTCAATATCTCAACTATCTGTAAAATTTCTGGAGATTGTATCTGTATTATTTGTAAAGATTAAACCATCATTAAAACACCAATCAGTAATTTCTGAGTCTTGTAAAAAAAGAGCAATTTCTGAGTCTAAGTAGTGAATTGCTTTCAAACAGAACTCAGTAATGACTTTGTTCAGCTGCTGCTCATAAACCATTGGAGAGACCTCTCCTTTCTTATGAGAAAGAAACAAAACGTCAAAAGAAAATTGTGAATGACATACTAAGCTCGCGAATGAGCAATGCCTAATCAAAACATGACTCAATTGTTAGTGACGAGTGTGCTAAATATTGAGGGATCATCGGAGGGAGTTAGCGAGCCAATTTGCACACTCATTGTTGGTACCACTTTGATATGGTCACGCTTGTTAGCAACAAAATTAACACCTAACTACGGCTCTCTTCTATCTCAAATTGTGTATACATAAAATCTCGAATGATAAACTAAAAATACTCATATTTGCATTTGGTGATCTCAAAGATCTTTTTTTGACAGTTGAAATTAATTTTTTATATTTTTTTTAATAAGTATGAAATTTTAATTTTTGTTTATGAACAAGATTGGAGTGAGTAATAGCTCAAGACAATCCATAATATATGCAAGGTCCGAGGTTCGAACCCTGACCACAAAAAAAAACACTCATAAAACTAAAAATATTTTGAATAAAATAAAGTTAAATTATCTTTTTTTCTTTTAGTTAAATTATCTTTTAATGTGAAAAATCTTAATATAAAAATCTTAATTTCACTAATCATAATTAGAAATTTAGAACCTAGTTTAGATTGTGCAGGTCGCACAAGTAAATCAATCAATCAATCATCCAGTTCCAGAGGCAGTGTTTATAACAAAAAAAATCACACAGTGGCGGCAGACAGTTATAAGGTTCGTTATCATTCCGATTTGGTATATCAATCTTCCTCAATGTTCCACAGCAACACTCTACCGATCTCAATCTCCGACGACGAAACCGATGAACTAGGTCGAATGCGCGTTCGTGCTCGCCGTAAACGAAAGAAACTCGGTAACAAACGTTTCTTCAAGAAGCTTCTTGTTAAATACTGGATGCTACTCATCATTATTCCAGCTGCGTTTTTACTCTTTTACGAGATTACACGAATTGGTTTAAGACCAGGTAGTTCTTCTTCCAACATTGCTTCAACAACGACAAATCAAGATAATCATGATCATCGATCTAAAGAGACCATTGTTAAAACTAACTTGAATCGTCTTGATCCTACTACTCATGTTGTTGCTGGTGTTAGAGAACGTAAGTCCCCCAATCCAAAACCCTTTTTCTTGATTTTTTTTATTTAATTGATTTTGTTGCATTGTTGCTTGATTGAAAGTTAGTTGATTTGCTTGCGGATTTATGTTTGAGAGTGTGTGTGTGTGTGTGTGTGTGTTTGGTTCTGCCGCGTCAAGAATCAATTCTAGTCGAGAGCAACCAATAGTGCAATCAAACATATAGTGAGTGATGCTGATTAGAATTTATTAGAACTTGAAGTTAGGATTTGTAGTTTTCGATTTCGACTCAAAACATGTTTTTTACACTCAAATTTGCCTTTCAACTCACTTTTATGGAGATGCGTGTATGTTTGGATTGGCCATGGATCACCCATTGTCACTTCTCAATGCATGTGGGCTATGCTTTTGTTAAAGTTTTCGTAGTGTAGCTTTTGCACTACCGTGATTCAATGCTCTGTTTGTTTCTGCGGTGCACCAAGCACAGACGCACATTCTGCCTAAAACCACTATTTTGAGCTTCTTAGAAATCAGTCAAATCACGGTAATTGAGCATTGGGACACGATGTTTGTGCTCCCACCACCAAACCAAACAGCCACTTCGGGATGCAATTCTGTCAAATTCATTGTTAACCCATACACTTGGTTAATTTGCTTGCGGGTTTATGTTTGAATTTACAAAAAATAAGTTCATTTTTTGATGTAAGTAAAAATAAACGTCCGGAGTCTAAAGCTCCAATTTTCAGCTTGAATTAGAATCAATTCTAGATGCAAAAACAATTATCCACGAAAGCATTCAAACATGTCAAAATCAATTGTGTTTTTAGAAAGGCTTTTGTCGGTATGTAGAGAGAAGACCTGTATGTTTTGTGGTAAGGAGAGTAGACATGTAGATTTTGTAGTAAGGAGAGTAAATCAGATGGAGGGTAGTTAAATCACTAGAGGCAGAGGAAGTCCTACAAAAACTAAATGGAAAACTATTATGAAAACTCGATTAATGAGTTTGGTTAAGATATGTGAGAGAACATTATGCCTTGATTGTTGTTGTTTGTAGAAATACTTTTGTTGGACTATCATAAAGTGAATTCAAATAGGCACTTATTTTTACTGTCCTTAGTTCTTTCATTTCACTTCTAGGAATGAGTGAGGTTGTGTATTTTATTTTGATAAAACTTAAGGAGGCGGTGTTGTGTATGACATGTGAGTTAATTCTATCAGGTTGCTTGAAGCTTCTACCACCTGAAAAACTTGAGCAACTAGAGATTCCCGTGGAAGAAGAATCTAGTTTACCTATTGGTAAAGTCTTGTATATGTCAGCGACTGATGCGTCTTTAATAGGAGGGAATGCTACATTGTCTCAATTGCGTGCAGAGGATACAAGTTTTAATTTATTTACTGGAAACCAAACATTTGAGGAAAGAGATAGAAGTTTTGAGGTGATTGGTGCTGCTTATATTATTTTCGCCCAGATTAATTTTAATTCACATTTTTTGCTACTTGTTTTGCCCTACTGGATACGCTTGGTTGTAGTTATATATTATTATAAGTAATATAGTTTGGTTTCTTTCTTCATTGTATAGGTGAAAGAAACTACGACGGCACATTGTGGGTTCTACAGTGCGAATGGTGGGTTTAGGATATCAGATGAAAATAAAAGTTTCATGCAAGGTTGCAAAGTGGTTGTATCTACTTGTGCATTTGGTGGCGGAGATGATCTCTATCAACCGATTGGAATGTCAGAGGCTTCACTTAAGAAGGTTATTTAAGTAGTATAAGACTTTATTCTTGACATATCTTAGAAGTCAATAATCTTATTTGCCAAATCTATTTAGTGGTATGCAGGTTTGCTATGTAGCATTCTGGGATGAAATCACACTAAAAGCGCAGGAATTAGTGGGTCGCAGAGTTGGGGATAATGGATTTGTTGGAAAGTGGCGTGTTATTGTCGTTCAGGATCTTCCTTTTTCTGATCAAAGGTTGAATGGTAAAATTCCCAAGGTATTACATCTTTGATGCCCGCTTCTCTTTCTATACTTCATTTGCTATATTTTGATTATGTTTCATATGCATAGTTTTTGTTTTGCTGCACTTTCACATGCCCTACCAAAATGTTCTCACAAGATTCCTAATTTTTCCATTTGCTGATATTTGAATCATGTATAAAATATTTGTTGTCTTCATTAACCCCATGGGGGTACTTTCCTCTTAGAAAGCTTTTTTTGTTATTTGTTTCCTTTTTCAACCACGTGTGGGCTTGGATATCTTTCAGATGTTAAGCCATCGCCTTTTCCCTCAAGCAAAATACTCTATTTGGGTAGACTCCAAGTCCCAATTTAGGAGGGACCCACTAGGTGTGTTGGAAGCGCTCCTTTGGCGCACAAGTTCTGTACTTGCCATATCAGAACATGGAGCTCGTAGTAGTGTCTATGATGAGGCTAAGGCCGTTGTCAGGAAAAACAAAGCGAAGCCAGAGGAAGTTGAAGTGCAACTGAATCAATACAGAAAAGATGGCATGCCTGTAGACAAGAGATTTAATGGAAAGAAAGGTATAAACTGATTATATTTTCATTAGCTAACAGTAATTTTAACATTTTATCTTCTTTTCTTCATACAGAAAAATTTCTGTTCTGTTTTATCCAAGATTTTGCTGTCATATTTTCAATTGATATTGTTGATAGGCTATAGTTGTATCAATGTATGTTGATAGATGCCAATCTTCTCATCTAGTCTGTTGACAAACTTTGAGTTCCACTGATTCAACTTTTTATCAATCATTGCATCGCACCAATATTTTATAATGTTGAATCAAACTTGTTTTTGCAGCTCTATGTGAAGCCTCTGTTATCGTCAGGAAGCATACGCCACTAACTAATCTATTGATGTGCGTCTGGTTTAATGAGGTGGTTCGCTTCACGTCTAGGGATCAGCTCAGCTTCCCATATGTTCTGTGGCGGTTGAAAGCATTCAAAAACATTAACATGTTCCCTGTCTGCACTCGCAAGGATCTGGTCAATAGCATGGGACACATCCGCAAAGCAAAACCATTGCAAAGCTGATTTAGTTAAATTGGTTGAAGCAAAGCCTAGCTGTAGTTTTCTAACTTATTCCTTATTTCATTTGTTCATTAGCCAATTCAAATCAGGTATATGTGTTATTTTTCTAGTGCCTCTCTCTTCCTCTCCTCTCATAATCGGTATAGGTTATAGTTTGTATTGATTGTTTACTATGAGCTGTTTGAGTAGGTGCTATTCCAGAAAGAGATTTTGCTTTGGATTTGTTTTCCGACACAGATTTCTACGATAACACCGATATTTTTTAAATCAAAATAAATAAATCAGCAATATGTAGTTGTTAGAATAAACTTCCCTACCAGACATAGGCAGTTGCTCCATTACCATTTTTGAAGTGTGATTTGATGGCAAGGATAATGATCAAAGTTAAAACGCACAATGAAGCAGTTGTCCCCGGCAAATATACAGATGCAGTAAATGCCTTGTCACCGTGAAAAGATTGGTTAAGAGCTTGGAGGGGAGGGAAGGGAAAGGGAGACCTTGGAAGTGGGAAATATAAGGGAGAATAGAGAAATCTTTCACATTTTTTTAAAGAATATTTAATGTTATAATTAATATTTTTTAATTTTAAAGGGGTTTTGTATTGTGAAGAAAAATGAACCTCCAAAGTCCTCCCATCTCAAACTCAATTGTTTCTTTCACTCGCTCCTGTTTTTTTCTTTTTCAAAGTATCGCATCCCCTCGCCTTCAAACTGCAAACAAAGTCTTATATTCATAAGTTGGTAAAGTTGCTTAATGAAGGATGAGGAAATGACTTGGGATGATTTTTCTTCATCCTTAGCCATTCAGAAAAATCTAAACTTAGATTAAGTTGTGACTGAATATTTATTTTAGCGGTCATTTGGTTTTTGTTTTCAATTATTAATTTAAAAAAAAAAAAAAAAGAGTTTCCAAGTTTTTATAGACCGTACAAGGAATAAGCTTTGTCTGGTCCTGAAAAAGAATATATAAACAATGAAAGGGGTATTTGGGACAACGTCGTCGTCTTGGCCCTGTTTCCGGTGAGAATGTCTTGGCCCTACCGTGGGAGACCCCCACCCTCTTTTTTTTTTTTTTTTTTGTTCCAAACCAATTAGAAACCATTTGATATAGATGAAAGATATTGGCGGTGATAAAATATGTGAACACCGCCAAGCTTCTATGTGTAGCTTGTGTCTTTTTTTCACGTGAACAAGTCTTTTAACTTACGGTGGTGCCGACTCAAATGCTAAAACAAACACATATTTAATAGGGTTGAAATCCTCTCTGTTTAATAGACACTTTCATTTAAAAAGAGATGGACACATAAAATAAAATAATAATGAAAATGTTCATTAAATGGAGAGGATCTTGACCCCCTTAATAGGTTGGGTTAATGATCCAACTAAAGGTGGATTTTGAGGGCTGCATTTCGGATGCTTTACAACATATTAGTGAATGTGTTTTTAGTTTCTTTTCAAGAATGTCTCTTTAGTTGTCAAATAGACCATTTTGCGCATTGGCATAAGAAGGGAATCAGGAACAACCTTCTTTGTAAGGTTTACTTTCTATCTATTTCTTGTATGGTTTACTTTCTATCTATTTCCAAATGAGTTCTCATCACTCAACACTATCAACCATACTTCAAACAAAGAACTAAACACTATTTTTTTTAAACAAAAAAGTAAACAATGTTAACTTCAGGAATTTCAGCAGGATTGGACGAACAAAGGTGAAAGTCATTGTGATTCACTTGTTCGCCAGTTAGGGGAGAGCTAGATGCAGCTTATGTTTGGTTCTGAAGTGAGAAAGGTCGATTTTGAATAAATTAATTTTGTAAATTGGTTTTAAAAGTTACTTGAACGTTAAGTGTTTTATGTTTGAATGCATTCACTTAAAAATGAGTTTAACAATAAATTTAAGTGTAAAAATAATGTTTGAAGACAAAAGCTACAAACATTTACTTCAAGTTTAATTCAATTTTATAAGGAAAATTATTTCAACATAAAAATATCTAAATATGTCAAAATCAATTATACACTTCTATAACTAATTTTGTTCCGCTAAATTAAAATCAAACATACACATAGTGAAAGAGAGTTGGGGATCTTTGGTGAAAAATATGCTTGCAGAGTAAGACATAATCTCATGTTTGTGTTTTATTCATTGATTGATGAAAAAAAAAAATAGGCTTTGAAGGTTGTTAATTTTAGGGTTAATAGACTTTTACCCCCTGTAATATAGGTCACTTTTAGTTATCCACCCTGTAAAAAAAATTTGTAAGATTCCGTCCTTGTAAAAATTTTTTGTTTTGGAATACCCCCTAGGTCAGCTGACTGTGCATTTTTGCTGATGTGGCACGCTGAGTCATCGTTTTCTGATGACGTGGGCGCTGACTGTATAATTTTTATTTTTTTATTGTGTACATGCGGCATTTATGATTTTTTTAAACTAATTAAAAAATATAAAAAAACGAAAAAAATCTAAAAAAAATTAAACAAATTCTAGAAAAATTATTAAAAATGAAAAATAATGAAAACAAATACTGGAAAAATTAAAAAAATCAGGTAAAATGAAAAATAATGAAAAAAATTCTAGAAAAATTAATAAAAAAAACTGTAAAAATTTTAAAAAAATCTGGAAAAGATTAATATATATCGAAATTGTCGAAAAAATTATTTAAAAAAATCTGAATTAAGTTCCTGAAATATTTTAAATTCCTGAATTTTTCCTTTTTTTATAAAAATTCTAATAAAAAATAACACTTCTTATAAAAATTTCAGGAACTTAAACTATTTCGAAATTTTTTAAAATAATAAGAAAATATACTTCGAAATTTTTTAAAAAAATTCAAATTTTTTTCAGGAACTTGATCTTTTTAGAATTTATCAGAACCTTAATTAAGATTTTTTTTTATAATTTTTTCGAAAATTTCGTTACATATTAATTTTTCCAGTTTTTTTTCATTATTTTTCATTTTACGAGATTTTTTTTATTTTTTATTTTTTCAGATTTTTTTTCATTTTTATAAATTTTTCTAGAATTTTTTATTTTTTAAGATTTTTTTCGTTTTTTAATTTTTTTATAAAAAAATCACAATTGCCACGTGTGCACAATAAAAAAATAATGGGTAAAATATGCTTTTCGTCCCTGTAATTATAGGCCGTTTGAATTTTCGTCCCTGAGCTTACTAATCCTCCCATTTTGTCCCTGTAAATATTAATCATTTGAAATTTCATCTTAATTACAAAAATTTGCTGAGGTGGAGGGTAATTAGTGACGTGGCATTTGTTTAATGGTTTTTTGTCAGGACATGTCATCAGAGGGCCGGGGAAATGACATTTTTTCCCTTAATCCTGGGCTCGTGCGAAAAGACCTTTTTGCCCCTGTCTTCTTCTTTTCTTCTTTCCCTCCCTCTCCTCTTCTTACCCGTTCTTCTTTCCTCTTTTTCATTCTCTTCCACCACCACCAACTCTGGATCTCTTCCATCTCCACCACCATCTTTTCTTCTTGTTTGCCCCTGCCTGAAAACAATGAACTAGCTCATTCACATTCAATTTTCAGACCCAGGACCAAATGTTGGACATGTTGTTGGAACAAAATCCACACATATCCATTCCATAATCTTCACACGGTGTAGGAATTGATGATTATTTCACTAGGCAGCCTTTACAGCAAGTCATTTATGCACCCAATTTCCATTCTCATTCACAACTTCATGAATACTTTAACCACCACCACCATCACCAACAACACCATAGTTGTTCGTGAATCAAGAACTGGAATCGAAATGAATCAATAAAACATTTCTGAAATCAAATCCCAACTATTCCAAATCCAATTCGAACACAAAATTGAAGCTTTGATAGATTGTAAATTTAAAGAACACGGAACAATTCGATTTCGAACAATAAATCGAAGCTTTTGATTTCAGTAAGGAGTGACTACATGATTGTGAGAATCAACAGTGCTGTTAGCCTCCAATCGTTTTGCAATGACAGGAAACCTCAAACCCAGTTCCACAGTGTATGGTCGAGTTTCAAGTGAGAAAGAAGAAAAAGAATGAAGCAGGGAGATTGATGATTTCTCAGAGAAGAAAAAAATGAATCATGTTTGAAAGATCATATTGACTTGAAACCCGGCACCCGTCTCACATACCTCAACCCGCCGTCGTCAAATCCGAAGCCGCCGTTCTGCTCATCGCCGTCGCAGCCTCTCGCCGCAGTTCAAACACCAAAGTCCAATTAATACACACCACATCCGAATCAAAACCGTTATACAGTGAAAGCTTCGATGGAGAAGATGAAGGAAAGAAGAAAAGATGGAGGCAGGGGCAAACAAGAAGAAAAGATGGTGGTGGAGATGGAAGAGATCCGGAGTTTGTGGTGGTGGAAGAGAATGAAAAAGAGGAAAGAAGAACGGGTAAGAAGAAGAGAGGGAAGAAAGAAGAAAAGAAGAAGAGAGGGGCAAAACGGTCATTGCGCGCGAGCCCAGGTTCATTAAGGGCAAAAATGTCATTTCCCCGGCCCTCTGATGACGTGTCCTGACAAAAAAACCATTAAACAGATGCCACGTCACTAATTACCCTCCACCTCAGCAAATTTTTGTAATTAGGATGAAATCTCAAATGATTAATATTTACAGGGACAAAATGGGAGGATTATTAAGCTCAGGGACGAAAATTCAAACGACCTATAATTACAGGGACGAAAAGCATATTTTACCCAAAAATAATTATACAGTCAGCGCGCCACGTCATCAGAAAAAGGTGACTCATCATGCCACATCAGTGAAAATACATAGTCAGCTGGCCTAGGGGGGTATTCTAAAACAAAATTTTTTTACAAGGACGAAATCTGACAAAAATATTTTACAGGGGGAAAACCAAAAGTGACCTATATTGCAGGGGGGTAAAGGTCTATTAACCCTTAATTTTATCTTGTTCTTAAACTTTAAAAACATTATATTGAGTTGAAGGAATGATAGTAGATAAAAGGCCAAATATCTCATCCGACCTTTCAAGTTAGATGTTTGTATTGAGTTAGTCCTTTAAGGTTCTTTTTTTTTCAACAAATAGGTACTTTAAGTCATAAAATATTTTCACCAATACTCTATTTTCATCAAACTCAGTTAAAAATTGTTTATGTAGATGTTTAATGCTAAGTTGGTGGATCCAAATTCATTGTTTGCAAAACTAGGGTTCATATATGTATTATTCGGTCATGGATCAAAACAAAATTGTTTGATTACTTGATTTGTAATGTTGTTAATTAAACATTTATGTGTAAAATTATATTTGAATTCGGAAACAAAAATAAGAAAATGTGTCTAAGTAATTGTTTTTTGTGTCATAAATACTTTTTGGACATGCCACGTCAATGTTAAATGGTAGCGTATGCATTTTTATAACAAAGTTGGATTAAAAAAATGACAACATTGTAAATATTTTATGACTTAAAGGACCAGTTTGTTATGAGCAAAAAAATGACTAATTTGTTGCAAAATAAAATTAAAATAACTAATTTGTTACAAATAGCTAGCTTAAAGAACCGCATGAGATATATCGTCTAGATAAAATAAATATATTTGAACCTTTTTTAGGATCCTCCTGCTTTTATGAGAAGCGGGTCCTATAAACCAATAATTGTCAACTAAAAATTGGAATCTGGATTCTAATGAATAATTTGTTTTTTTTTTTTTGACAGAATGAATAATTTGTTAGTAATTATACTTTGTTAACTACTTGAGTTTAATTACTTAATCGATAAATGTACTAAAAAAAATTATTTGATGTTTGATTTAAGTTTTGTTCCTTAATTTTTATTTTGGGCACAAAGTTCATTAATTTAGGCTTGATGTATCTCATCTCAAGATTACTACGAGAAAGATTTAATCTAAACTCAATAAGTTATTTTAACAATGACAAAATATGTTTGACCTAAATATATATCACTTTACAATATCAAATCATCATTAATGTTTCGTTTCTTAATATGCACTCTATTGTTTATTACTTTATCATTTTCTATTTTATTTATTTATGTTTTCCATACCATTAATGGAGAATATCTTTGTAAAATAGTAACTCTTAACTTCTCATTTTTATAGAATATTGATTGCATTTTTTTAATGGGATAAATAATTTGGGATATTTATGTTTTAAATGCTGAAAACATAAAAAAAATCGTATTTAATTCATGTCTTATTAAAAAAATCTATTTTTTTTTTAGAGATTCTAATAATATTCTAAACATTTCTGAAAATTTTCATTATAAAATATGAAGGCTGCATGTGAGTCGATTTAAGATATTCTAAACATTCCTTATAATATTATAGTTATCGTCTGTAATTTCTTAACGCGTTAAGAAATTACAGACGATAAATTGAATTAAAACAAAAACAAAAATGCATATTTTCAAAATTGAATTCTCATTAACCTACTACCTGTTATCCTTTTTAACTGTTCCTGTGCCTATTGCCTTAGGAAGCTGTTGATTTCCTTTTGGTGGAGGATGAACTCCCCCAAATTTCTCCAGTTATCTGCCTTACGTGAGTAAGCCGCTCTCTTGGATACCTGAAGACGAGTGCAGGCTTTGAACGAGTGACTGGCCATGGCGAAAGAGTGTGTTTGAAAGAAAGCTGTAATTTTCTCGCGTTCGAATCGGTTAAAAACACTAGAGAGAAAATTGTTTTTTTTTCCTTTTTCTTTAATTCCCTAAGATAGTTGACATGAGCCTGAATTATATTTATCTTTAGGTTTAGTACAAATTCAAGAAAAGTGCTCTTTAGGCACTTATGTTTTGCTCTTAGATATCCTCATCTGACAAAAATATCTTTAATAGCAATTAACTACCGTTCGTCTGTGAACAATAGTTAACTGTTATTCACTCACCAACAACGATAATTAACTATCATTCCACGCTGGTCATATACTACAAAAGAAACAACAACTCCCACATATTAAAAAACAAAAACCATAATCACTCCAAATTCCAAGAAATTAACCTCCATCAAATTTCTTCACATACAAGCAAGCATTATGTAAGTGATTATGTAAGAGTTTGCAAGTATTAATGAAGCAATAATTAAACGTAATTTTATAAAAAAGAGTTTAAACAATATAAGGAGATTCAAAGTTAGTTACTACATTTGCAAATAAAAAATAAAATTTAATAGATCAATTTGCAATTAGACAAGAGTACAAGGAGTAATTAGATAAATCATGTGATGAAGTGTATGAATATGAGGAAATGAGATAAATAAATCAATAGGGTGAGAGCCAAAAGAATATTTATATCATATTTTAAGACATTAAAAGTAAAACTAAAAGAAAATTATTAACATACAAAAAGTTATAACTTTTCAAATATTATTTATCGTGTTTTCCATCTCTTGTGCCTTCCCTATTTTGCAATAACAACAACAACAACAATTTCAAACATTCAATTAAACAAGAGAGCAACATGAAGTCAAATTAAAGTGCATATCTATAACTAAATTAGAGCAACGTAAAATTTAAAGTGATTGTTAAATTTAATTTAGTTGCACACGTAATTAAAAACTATTACACTTAATTTGAACAATTCTTAAACCATATTAAAGATTATATTGATATAGTGGTGGTTAAACATTGTTTGAGATATTTATTTTTTGGTATTTTTATTATTAAACCACTATAATCATTTGTAAGATAGTGTTTAAAAACATCTGAATAATATAAATAACATAAAAAAAATTAGGGTTTAATATGTTTTTTAAGTTAATAGAAAACATATCTATAAAAAAATATTAGGTAAATATATGGTCACCTACACATGATCAACAACTTTTACATTTTAAACACACTCACATAATTGTACTAAAAAACTCATCCACGATTATGATCAACTTATACTGCAAGACGAATAATGTAATAACATTAAAATTATGATCATGTAGTGTAATAGTCAAATTTAGTTATTAAACTAAATTTATTTATCTTTTTTAATGTTACATCGTTAAATTTCTTTTGATTTGTACAAAAAGGTATTGGACGACAAAAACAATTCTTCCATGTATAATTTAGAAAATGACAACAAGACATGATGAAAAAAAGATTAAAAGACTTGTCAAAAACCTAAAATCTTTCACCTTTCCAAACTATAATACAAAAAGTCGTCTATGTGTAAAAATTATGAAATATTAACATGTGACTGATCTGAGTGGCAAGAGTCACTTTAACAAGCGATCAATCCATCAATCTTTGATTCTTAAGGGACCAAACGTATGTGTTCGATAGATTTGATATTCAATACTTACAACAAGATTATAAAAAAAAAAAAAGCAAAATATCATACATGCTTATTATCTCTCCCTCTCTCTCTGTAACGCCCTCTTTAATTATTTAATTATTTTTGATGAGTTTTAGAATATAATTACATATTTATGTGATTTATATGAGAGTTATATGATTTATAGAGATTTTATGTGATGTGTGGTGAAGAGTTGTGACTTATTTTATTATTTAATAAAATAAGATTTGAAAATTAAATAAATATTAAGTTGTGGGGCTGTTTTATAAATTTAGAAAGTTTAGTGGTTTAAAAGGAAATAGAAAAGAATAGAAGAGGTATTATAAATAGAGAAGTTAGGTTTAGAGAAAGACATAACGTACGATCAGTTTTTGTGGAGAAAAGGGAAGAAGGAGCCGTCATGAATCATATGCTTCGTGAGGAGAAATGAATTGAACGAGGGAGAAAGAGGTACTACCCAACTTATATATAATAGTATTCAGTTATTTAATCGCGATAAGCTATTAGGTGAATTGAATTAGCATGGTCTAAAACCTACCATAGGATTTTACCATGGCACGTTGACTTCTTGATTTCTTTAGCATAATTCTATAGTTGTAGGCATGATGAAGTTAATTACATACAAATGGTAGGTAGCCTAAGAATTTGCAATCGATGATATTTGAGTAACATTAGACACCTACAATTTTGTTCAGAAAGAGAAGTCTATGTATAAGAATAGACTACTAGGTCTAGGCTGTAATGTATAATTTTGTTAACAGTTCAAGATAATAGTTATATTCACAATATGGTATGTTATAGATTCTTTTGAACAAGAGGTATGTTATAGTTTTGATTAGATTATTGGCTTATAGTTACCAAGAGAAATTTTCAAGAGAGCTGCGTTCATAAATATATTATATTCGGGAATGAGAAATATGTTTACACAAATGTAGATTATTTCTTTAGGTTATTAGTTTATTACTTTTATTCTTGTTGCATATTTTATTTGGATCTTATATGCTTTTTTAGTTACCATGCTGGTGAAAGAAGATGCAAAGCTATGAAACTGTTTTGGAATTGTTGATGTCGTTGAGTCATTTATATTGTGTGAAAGCCTCAATTCAGGTAAGGGTGAGACTAATTTTCAATATTATTAAGAGTATGATTCTATAGGATGAAGTTAGCATGATTAGATTAAATTTTGGTGAGAATTGGGAATTAGGTTTAAGACCGAATTTGATGATTGAATCAGGAAAAGATGTTAGGTTGATGCTAAATTAGTGTACAGAACTTAGATATACCATAAGATGATAATTAGATGTTGAATTGAGGTTAGAATTAGGAGATTAAGTGAAAAGTTGGAATTTTTAGGTTTCTGGCCGTACTGACATTCATCGCTCGCACCTGCGAGCAAGAACACTCGCAACTGCGAGCTACCCCAAGACACTCGCAACTGCGAGTAACATCGCTCGCAACTGCGAGCCAGACCTTTGAGCTTGCCACTGCGAGTAGAATCACTCGCCACTGCGAGTTAGGCTGTCAGTTGCCCAAAATTGTCCCGATGCGATCCTTTCGCACGTATAGTCTTGAGCTGACCTTAGAAGTAAGAATGAGGGAGGTTTAGGATACTTTCAGAAGTTCCAGAAGTCTGTTTAAGTGACTGAGATTAGTAGTGATGATGTATAAGAATTATTTATGATGCCTTCTGATGATAAGTTGTTATGATTCATTTCCTTTAATGTTGATATGTTATTTTAAACACTGCTATATGTTGTAATTGTTGTTGGTTGCTGCTGTTGATTGTTAAAGTCTTGAAGTTGCATGAGTCGGTCTAAGTTGCAAGAATTTAATTGTGCTCATTAAAGTTGGGGGCTTTAGGCCCGGCAGCCTTTGTGCTCATTAAAGTTGGGGGCTTTAGGCCCGGCAGCCTTTGTGCTCACACGTTGAGGAGCCTATTATGCTCATTTTGTTGTTGATTGGTACCACATGCATTTGCATATCAAGAAGTTTCATGATGTTTAAGTTGTCAAGTTGTTGTTGAGTTGATAGAGTTGCATGGTCTAAGATGAGTTGTGTTGTCAAGTTGTTGTTGAGTTGATAGAGTTGCATGGTCAAAGATGAGTTGTGTCGTCAAGTTGAGTGTTAAGTTGATTATGATTTGTGATGAAAATTAGTAATGATATTCGATGATTGTATTTGTTATGAAATGAAAAATATGCTAATTGTTAATTGTTGATATGTTATTAATGTTTAAGTTGTTAAATGCATTTTATTGGATTATATGCTTAATGTATTGATTATGAAATCTCACCCCTTCTGCGTATATGTTGCCTCGACCGTGGGTAATGTGCAGGTAATAAAGATTAGAGGCGTTCATGAGTGGACTCTCAGTTGGTGTCTAGGTGCTCTGATACGTAACGGGATGGGGGCTTGCTTTTACTTCTGTTCCTTACGTGTCTCTTTTATGAACTAATTTATGGGATTTTTCAATAAGGCCTGCGTGCCAAGACTTTTAAATGTTGAACTATTTTCCGCTGCAACAGTTTAAGATTTTTCATGATGTTGAATTTGAAGGATAATTATTACTATCTGTTTTGAGATGTTAAAGTAGTGTGTGGCATTCCGTTATGAATTAAATACTCTGATTTTAAATGAAATTTTTATGTTGGGAAAACGGGGTGTTACAATTGGTATCAGAGCAGGTCGGTCCATCCGGCCAAATAGATGAGTCGAGTAGTGTCGTTGACGGTTGAGATATCGTCATTGAGTTGTCCTGTTTGTTGTTTGTTGTTTAACCCTTAGTATGAACTGGTTGGAGTACAACCATGTTCACATTAATTGTTTTAGTAAGTCGATGTATTTTTTTTCTGCCGAAGAAGAAAGTGGAGCAGAGTTTTTGTCTACTAAGCAGCTGAAGCAGTTAGAACGCGATGGAATCTTGATGTTTTCGTTGATGGCGTCTTGTCCATTGAGAATCAAGTAGTGATTGATAGGTTGCAAGTGGTATGCGATTTTCCTGAAGTTTTTCCTGATGAAATTCCTGATGTACCTCCAGAGAGAGAAGTTGAATTTTCAATTGATCTTATTCCGGGAACAAAGCCTGTGTCTATGACACCTTACCGTATGTCGGCGTCTGAATTGGCTGAGTTGAAGAAACAATTAGAGGATTGTCTTGCAAGTGCTGAAAGAGAAGAAGTTATATGTTAAGTTATCTAAGTGTGAATTCTAGTTTAAAGAAGTATGTTTTCTTGACCATGTTATTTCTGGCAATGGTATTGCACTAGATCCGTCTAAAGTTGAAGCGGTATCGCAATGGGAGACTCCTAAGTCAGTTACAGAGATTAGAAGCTTTTCGGGATTAGCAGGTTATTACCACAGATTTATAGAAGGATTTCCTAAGTTGGCACTTCCGTTAACGCAGTTGACTTGTAAAGGAAAAGCTTTTGTGAGGGATGTTCATTGTGAGAACAGTTTTAATGAACTGAAGAAGCGTTTGACGACGACCCAGTTTTGATTTTGCCGAAACCTGATGAACCTTTTGAGGTGTATTGTGATGCGTCCAAGTTGGGCTTAGGCGGTGTGCTTATGCAAGATGGTAAAGTGGTTGCTTACGCATCAAGACAGCTGAGAATTCATGAACGAAACTATCCTACTCATGATCTTGAATTTGCTGCAGTAGTATTTGTGCTTAAGATTTGGAGACATTACTTGTATGGTTCGAGATTTGAGGTGTTTAGTGATCACAAGAGCTTGAAATATTTGTTTGATCAGAAGGAATTGAATATGTGACAGCGAATGTGGCTCGAATTGTTGAAAGATTATGACTTTGGGTTGAATTACCATTCGGGTAAAGCTAATGTTGTGCAGATGCTTTAAGTAGGAAGACTTTGCATATATCTATTATGATGGTTAATGAGTTCGAATTATTGGAACAGTTTAGAGATTTGAGCTTAGTCTGTGAATTGTCACCTCAGAGTGTGAAGCTGGGAATGTTGAAGATTGATAGTGATTTCCTAAAAAGTATTAAAGAGGCTCAGAAAGTTGATGTTAAGTTTGTAGACTTGCTGGTTGCTGATAATCAGACTGAGGATAGTGACTTTAAAGTCGATGATCAAGGTGTGATGAGATTTCGAGGTAGGATTTGTATTCCAGACAATGAAGAGATGAAGAGGACGATTCTTGAAAAGAGTCATAGAAGTAGCTTGAGTATTCATCCGGGAGCTACGAAGATGTATCATGACTTGAAGAAGTTGTTTTGGTGGTCTGGATTGAAACGTGATGTGGCACAGTTTGTGTATTCTTGTTTAGTTTGTCAGAAGTCGAAAGTTAAGCATCAGAAACCTGCAGGATTGATGACACCTTTAGATGTACCAGAATGGAAATGGGATAGTATATCCATGGATTTTGTGATGAGTTTGCCGAATACTCCTAAAGGGAATGACGCTATTTGGGTGATTGTTGATAGATTGACGAAGTCGGCTCATTTCATTCCGATTAATATTAGTTTTCCTGTGTCTCAGTTGGCGGAGACTTATATTCGAGATATAGTGAAGCTGCATGGTGTTCCTTCGAGCATTGTATCAGATAGAGATCCAAGGTCTACTTCTAGATTTTGGAAGAGTTGCAAGAGGCTTTAGGCTCTAAGTTGAGGTTGAGTTCGGCGTATCATCCGCAGACAGATGGTCATTCGGAAAGAACGATTCAGTCGTTGGAAGACTTGTTGAGAGTTTGCGTACTTGAGCAAGGTGGAACTTGGAATAGTCATCTTCCGTTGATAGAATTCACGTACAATAACAGTTACCATTCTAGTATTGGAATGGCACCTTTTGAAGCTTTGTATGGTAGGGGGTGCAAAACTCCGTTGTGTTGGTTTGAGACAGGTGAGAATGTGGTTTTAGGACCATAAATTGTTCAGCAGACTACTGAGAAGGTAAAGATGATTCGAGAAAAGATGAAAATGTCGTAGAGTCGACAAAAAGAGTTATCATGATAAGCGTAGGAAAGACGCTGAGTTTCAAGAGGGAGATCATGTATTTCTAAGAGTTACTCCCATGACCAGTGTTGGTCGTGCATTGAAGTCAAAGAAGTTGACTCCGAGGTTTATTGGTTCATATCAGATATCAGAAAGAGTTGGAACGGTGGCTTACCGGGTGGGTTTACCACCGCATCTTTCGAATTTGCATGATGTGTTTCATGTGTCGCACCTACGGAAGTATGTTCCGGATTCATCTCATGTGATCCAAGGAGATGATGTGCAAGTTAGAGATAACCTTACGGTTGAGACCTTACCAGTGAGAATCGAAGGTCGTGAAGTAAAGAAGTTGAGAGGCATAGAGATACCTCTTGTGAAGGTTGTTTGGGATAGAGCGACTGGTGAAAGAATGATGTGGGAGCTTGAGAGTAAGATGCTGGAGTCTTATCCAGAGTTGTTTGCTTGAGGTATATTTTCGAGGACGAAAATTCCTTAAGTGGGGGAGAGTTGTAACGCCCTCTTTAATTATTTAATTATTTTTGATGAGTTTTAGAATATAATTACATATTTATGTGATTTATATGAGAGTTATATGATTTATAGAGATTTTATGTGATGTGTGGTGAAGAGTTGTGACTTATTTTATTATTTAATAAAATAAGATTTGAAAATTAAATAAATATTAAGTTGTGGGGCTGTTTTATAAATTTAGAAAGTTTAGTGGTTTAAAAGGAAATAGAAAAGAATAGAAGAGGTATTATAAATAGAGAAGTTAGGTTTAGAGAAAGACATAACGTACGATCAGTTTTTGTGGAGAAAAGGGAAGAAGGAGCCGTCATGAATCATATGCTTCGTGAGGAGAAATGAATTGAACGAGGGAGAAAGAGGTACTACCCAACTTATATATAATAGTATTCAGTTATTTAATCGCGATAAGCTATTAGGTGAATTGAATTAGCATGGTCTAAAACCTACCATAGGATTTTACCATGGCACGTTGACTTCTTGATTTCTTTAGCATAATTCTATAGTTGTAGGCATGATGAAGTTAATTACATACAAATGGTAGGTAGCCTAAGAATTTGCAATCGATGATATTTGAGTAACATTAGACACCTACAATTTTGTTCAGAAAGAGAAGTCTATGTATAAGAATAGACTACTAGGTCTAGGCTGTAATGTATAATTTTGTTAACAGTTCAAGATAATAGTTATATTCACAATATGGTATGTTATAGATTCTTTTGAACAAGAGGTATGTTATAGTTTTGATTAGATTATTGGCTTATAGTTACCAAGAGAAATTTTCAAGAGAGCTGCGTTCATAAATATATTATATTCGGGAATGAGAAATATGTTTACACAAATGTAGATTATTTCTTTAGGTTATTAGTTTATTACTTTTATTCTTGTTGCATATTTTATTTGGATCTTATATGCGTTTTTAGTTACCATGCTGGTGAAAGAAGATGCAAAGCTATGAAACTGTTTTGGAATTGTTGATGTCGTTGAGTCATTTATATTGTGTGAAAGCCTCAATTCAGGTAAGGGTGAGACTAATTTTCAATATTATTAAGAGTATGATTCTATAGGATGAAGTTAGCATGATTAGATTAAATTTTGGTGAGAATTGGGAATTAGGTTTAAGACCGAATTTGATGATTGAATCAGGAAAAGATGTTAGGTTGATGCTAAATTAGTGTACAGAACTTAGATATACCATAAGATGATAATTAGATGTTGAATTGAGGTTAGAATTAGGAGATTAAGTGAAAAGTTGGAATTTTTAGGTTTCTGGCCGTACTGACATTCATCGCTCGCACCTGCGAGCAAGAACACTCGCAACTGCGAGCTACCCCAAGACACTCGCAACTGCGAGTAACATCGCTCGCAACTGCGAGCCAGACCTTTGAGCTTGCCACTGCGAGTAGAATCACTCGCCACTGCGAGTTAGGCTGTCAGTTGCCCAAAATTGTCCCGATGCGATCCTTTCGCACGTATAGTCTTGAGCTGACCTTAGAAGTAAGAATGAGGGAGGTTTAGGATACTTTCAGAAGTTCCAGAAGTCTGTTTAAGTGACTGAGATTAGTAGTGATGATGTATAAGAATTATTTATGATGCCTTCTGATGATAAGTTGTTATGATTCATTTCCTTTAATGTTGATATGTTATTTTAAACACTGCTATATGTTGTAATTGTTGTTGGTTGCTGCTGTTGATTGTTAAAGTCTTGAAGTTGCATGAGTCGGTCTAAGTTGCAAGAATTTAATTGTGCTCATTAAAGTTGGGGGCTTTAGGCCCGGCAGCCTTTGTGCTCATTAAAGTTGGGGGCTTTAGGCCCGGCAGCCTTTGTGCTCACACGTTGAGGAGCCTATTATGCTCATTTTGTTGTTGATTGGTACCACATGCATTTGCATATCAAGAAGTTTCATGATGTTTAAGTTGTCAAGTTGTTGTTGAGTTGATAGAGTTGCATGGTCTAAGATGAGTTGTGTTGTCAAGTTGTTGTTGAGTTGATAGAGTTGCATGGTCAAAGATGAGTTGTGTCGTCAAGTTGAGTGTTAAGTTGATTATGATTTGTGATGAAAATTAGTAATGATATTCGATGATTGTATTTGTTATGAAATGAAAAATATGCTAATTGTTAATTGTTGATATGTTATTAATGTTTAAGTTGTTAAATGCATTTTATTGGATTATATGCTTAATGTATTGATTATGAAATCTCACCCCTTCTGCGTATATGTTGCCTCGACCGTGGGTAATGTGCAGGTAATAAAGATTAGAGGCGTTCATGAGTGGACTCTCAGTTGGTGTCTAGGTGCTCTGATACGTAACGGGATGGGGGCTTGCTTTTACTTCTGTTCCTTACGTGTCTCTTTTATGAACTAATTTATGGGATTTTTCAATAAGGCCTGCGTGCCAAGACTTTTAAATGTTGAACTATTTTCCGCTGCAACAGTTTAAGATTTTTCATGATGTTGAATTTGAAGGATAATTATTACTATCTGTTTTGAGATGTTAAAGTAGTGTGTGGCATTCCGTTATGAATTAAATACTCTGATTTTAAATGAAATTTTTATGTTGGGAAAACGGGGTGTTACACTCTCTCCCTCACACACACACACACACACACCTTTTCGATTTCTTCTCCGTTTCTCTCCCCTCTTTATCTCCTATGCTAAACAAAAAAAAGTTTTGCATTCATAATGTTAGCGATAATGTTAGCAAATGTCATTAGGACATTGTTAAAATATTTGGTTTTTAAGGTGATGACTTGATTAAGTCCCTCATCCGTAAAACACCAAATAAATATTGTTAGGTTTCTTTCATGTTTCAAATTTATTATAGATAAAAATGAGAATATTGATGCATTTCGACACGAATTTTGTCCAATCTCTCTCTTAGAGATAATGGTAGAAACAATTTTTCTCTAAAACATTAACATCGAGTCGCCAAACTATACAATAAATCAAAGACAGATCTCATGTGATTGATAAAAATCATGCCAAATCTTTGACAAATTACATCCTCAAAATCGTTTCTCCAAACCTCCAATATAAAAACTTTAGGGTTAATAGGTCTTTACCCCCCTGTAATATAGGTCATTTCTGTTTTTTTCCCTGTAATTTTTTTTGATTCACCCCCTGTAATTTTTTTTATTTACCCCCCTAATAGGCTAATCAAAAACCAATTTTATTTTTTTTTTTAAGAAATTTTCGTTTTTGTTTAGCCTATTAGGGGGTAAATCAAAACAAATTTTTTGTATAATTTTTTTTTACAAGGTGTAAAACCGGAAATAATCTATATTATAGGGGGGTGGGGTAAAGACCTATTAACCCAAAACTTTATGATGGTCACCACACAACAACTTCATGAAACTTTCAAAAACACCGTTTTTTGTTTTGTTTTAAAGCTTAATTTAGTATGACAATAAAACATTAATGATGACAATAACTTGGGAAGGAAAAGTAAACATCAAATTTTAGGTGAGTAATCATTATTAAAATGTAGTAGCAATGAATAGACAAGAGCTTCATGCGATGAAGATGATTCCATGAACAAGTTGCAGACAACGTAATGGAGAGGGATGTGTTTTTGGAATTCATGTTTTGGTTTGTGGAGTATTTTTGTGTCTTTGAGAAACTGTCAGACACCAGAGGAGGAGAAGTGAGGTTGTGTGTGAAAATGTGTATATGTTCCCACTTTTATCTCTAATAAATCAAGACAATCAATTAAATCTAACAATTCTAATTTTGGTTCCACCGATGATGGACTTAATTAAGTCATCACCCTAAAAATCACTGTTTAAATAATTAGAGGTAAGTCTTACATTAGATCTTATATTATTTTATTTGTGTTGTGATTGTTTGTCAAACATTACACAAGATAAAATTTATTCAATAACTTAAAATTTGGTTGTTTACTAATTCTCTTGTAGTTATTATTTTCTGAATTAAATAGATCTTAATGCATTAATATCAAATATGTTTTAACACTGTTTATGATGTATATTTTTTTTTGACTAACCCAGAGAGAAAATCTAAGAGTGCGAATGATAATGTCAGGAACACCAAATGAGTAGTAACCAAGAATTTTAGGGTTTAAACTCTTGAAATTAACACGACTCACACTCACTAACGTTTGCTTAGGGAGAGAAAGATAGTTAGAGAGATAATATAGGAAATTATGACACACTCTCTACAACCTTGAGGGTTGGTATGGTTTGGTCGAGGGGGAGAGGCGGGGAGGTAATGAGAGATAATATTATACATTTTTTTAAGCCAAAGAGAAAATATAATAAATAAAAACAAACAGGTACAGAGACTGGGGGGCATTGGACCGAACCCAGGGAAACCCAAATGGGAATACATCGTGAAAAACTGTCCAAGTGGTACAACTCTAATCTATCCTAACAAAAATACACTAATCACTGGCGCAACCCAGCGAACCCGCGTACGAGCGCGAAACCAGGTTACAAAAATCTGTGAAAAGTGGACATCCGCATAGAACAGTTAGAGTTTAAACTAGGCGAATAGATTGGCCGTCAACACGGAAACCCATCCAAGTGCCAACAACCCCCTGAATCAACAACATGCATAAAATGCTCTTTCGAGCAAACAACACGTAAAAACTCAGATCGAGGGATGAGTTCAATACGTCAGAAACCAGACCCTTTCGGGTTTTATGAACCTCAACCACTGCAAAAAAAAAAAAGGTCCAGATCCGCAACCATCCCCATCTGTACAAGTACTAAGAAAACACAAACCAAACACACAATGCTACACGGCCATCGGCGCCCACCACAACCACCTGCATGAACACCCACAACCACCACGATCCAAACGACGACGAACGATCCGGGAGCACGACGAGGGAGGATTAATAGTGGAGGAAAGTCGCCACACCTGCAGCCGTCGGAATCAGAACAACCAGGACCGAGCACCACAACAAACGAACCCTAGCACAACACCTAAAACAAACAAAACACGAACAAACAGAAAAAACAGCAGCAGAACAAAACAGAAAACACAGTTCCAACAACAGGCTACGTCGCAACCTCCTCTGACTTCTCTACCAGAACCAAATCGAACCCACCACGGTCAACAACAACAAGAGCAGAGCCAACCACCACTAGATCCGCAGCTGGCGACGGTGGATCCAAGGGTCGGCGCTGGACAGAAACAAGCCAAAGGCGGCGAAAGCGACGAACCCAAGCTGGAACGCAGATGGTGATGCCGCCGTGAAGGCCGGACACACCATCGATTGTGTGGATCTACATCGTAGAAGCAAGGATTTAGATTGGCAAGGGAGAAAGCAAGTCGGTTGAAGGGGAAAGTTTGAAAAGTTAGAGAGAGTTAGGAGCGTTAGGTTAGAGAGAGAGAGAGAGTTGGACAAAAAAAAACCAATTCAAAATTTATGTTACTAACGTTTTTTTTTCAATAATGTGAGAGAGAGTTTTGCCATTCATTGTAATCCTGCCCGACTTTATGAATTAATCTCTGCAGCTGCACGCATATGATACTCACGTCAAACAAAAAAATAAATTTGGGAGTAATGTTTGAACCCATGTAATGATCAATGAGATTTTAATGAATATTAGATAAAACTAATTTAATAGATACTTTCAAGTTTCAAAGCATGCTCGTTTTTATTGCTTAAAATTCACATGTTTTTTTAGGGAAAATTCACATAGGTTGTAATCAAATTTATTTTGGACTCACATGCTTTAGAGCCCTTTTGTTATAACTTTTTTTTTTATTTTTTTTATTAATTTTGTATTTCATCTTTTTGTTATAATTTTTTTAACAAAGAATATTTAAAGAAAACTTCAAAGGAGAAATTGTTGTAAACAAATATCATAAAAAGTCATTTTAAGTATTTCACTCTTTTGCTAGGACTTTTTTTAATGATAAAATTTCAAAAAATAAACTCAAAATGGTAAGTTATCTTGAATAGCCTCCCATAAAAATAATTTTTGAGATGTACTTTTGAACGATATATGTGATTTTTATTAAGGGTGTGTTTGGATTGAGGATTTAGGAGGGGAAGGAAGGAGAGAGTTTACTTTTCATTTTTAAATCAAGGACACTATGAAATATTTTTTTTTTTGAAGGAACTATGAAATATTTTTTAAGAAGTTAATATATTAACATGATAAAGATCATATAATAATTCAATCACACATAATTTATAAAGATCATATAATAATTCAATCACACATAATTTATTTTAGAAAAACATGTTATATAGTCGTTATTTAAAAAATAAAAATAAACTCTCTCCTCCTTTCTTCTCATAAACCCTCAATCCAACACACACCCTAAGTAAAATATCTAATATTAAATATATAAATTACTGAATGTCAAAATTAGTCATTTAATTCATAACAAATAAGTTCAAAATGATTTATCCCATTTCTAATAAGTTTTCGTAGAAATCAATTTAAAAAATACAAAATAAAATATTTTTTAATCCATAACAAACAAATTTTTAATGAAATCCTTGTAAGTTTTTTTTTTTTGGTGTTAGAAAGTCCTTTTTAACATTATTTATTGCGGGTTCCTTAAAAAAAAAAAACATTAATTTTTTTTTTAAGGAAAAAACATTATTTATTGCTGGTAAATATTGTCAAGGTGAACAATTGTCACCATTGGTAAAAAGCAGTAAAAAAAAGTAAACCGAAGTCTTACACAGTAAAAAAAAAAAAAAAAGTACACGCACTCAACGCAAAAGAATCTAAAAAAAATCCAACACCAACCTACAAAACCGTTGTTTTTTCTTAACTTTTCTCTTTCTTTCTTTCTTTTTCTCTCTTCTGTGTTCTCAAAGTTTCTTTCAGATCGGAGAAACAACAAACTCCGGCGAAATGGCGAAATCTACCGGCGACGATGTTGAACTCCGGCGAGCTTGTGAATCAGCAATTGAAGATCCTAAGCAGAAGATCATCTTATCAATCCGTGTTTCCAAAAGTCACGGCATCTTAGGAAAATCTTCCAAGCTTTCTAGTCGTCATATGGCTAAACCTAGGGTTCTTGCTCTCTCTAGTATGCTCCTAATTTCACTTTTGCTTATGCTTCTTGTTAATTGTTCTGATTTTGCTTCTGCTAGATTTCTTCACTGTTTTAGCTTTAAGATATTAACTACTTGATGTGAATATGTATGAAGCACAGACACTGATACGTCGACACCGGTGGTTATTTGAGAAAATGATATAATTGACTGTTATTACATGTGTCGGACACCGGATATGCTTTTGATCAGAAGTGTCGTTGCTGCACATTTTATTTTATTTTTATTTGACGATGAAATGTAGAAGGTAGCTTCAATTTCCTATGCTGATTCACCTAAGAAATAATAACTGTTTAGGTTTTATAATGCATAAGCTATGGCTTATTTGAACTTATCTGCTAACATCAGTTTTGTGAGACTGTTTGAGAGAACTTATGAAAACAGCTTATGACAGTTTTCAAAAGCTTTTTTCAGCTTATTGTCATAAGTTTTTTAATATAACTTATAAAAACAACCTGTAACATATAACAAAAACAATTTAACTTGCGCTTATCATGATAAGCACATGTGCTATAAACTACAAAGAAGCTGTTTATCCAAACAAACCCTAAATGTATGTTTGGTTCCACGTTTGGAGAAACCATATTTGATTCTAGAGATGTAAAATTAACTTTGATATGTTTGGTTGCTTGTGTAGAATTGATTTTAGAGTAAACTACCAAATTCATCCCTGACTTTGTCGGGTGCTCTCAAATACGTCATTGACATTATAAATATTTTTAAAAGGTCACTAACTCTATAAAATTTTACTCATATTAGTCATTCCGAGAGTATGCTAGAGACTAAATTGATTGTTAGTGGTTAAATATAAAAACCAAATTGATAGTAAGTTGTTAAAATACAGGGATCTGATTGACACAGTAAGTGGTTAAGTATAGGGACCAACTTGACATTTTATTAGAGTCAGTGATCTTTTTGAAATAGTCATAATCTCAGGGGTCTATTTGAGAGTGTCCTGCAAAGTTAAAGACTAATTTGGCGGTTTATTTATTTTTATTGTTCTTATTGCATTCTTATGATGATTTTTGTGAGATAGCTAGTTGGATCTTGAACTGATTTTGGTTGAATTCTTGTGATGATTTTTAGTGATGTTATTGCATTCTCTTGCTGTTACGAATTATAAAAAAATTGATTTTAAGACTTGATAATTTAGAGATTTTTATAAAGAGAACGTTTTGCGTTTGTTTATAAGAATGAAAATCACTATTTTTTTTTTTAAAGAAAAACTAGTTATAAAAATGATTTTTGATTCTCATTTTTTCGAAAATCTTTAACAACGGATAAAACTTTCAAAAAGGGATTATTTTGTTAAAAAAAAAAGATTTTTCCACGAAAAAAGCTGTAAGACGCTCTCTAGAAAACTTCTGAAAGTGATTATTTTGTTTTATAAGGGATGGTTTAGTGATTGTGACTTGTGATTGATTTCATTTGACGTTATTCCTGTGATCATTTGTTAAATTTCACATTTGTGTTATTGTTGGTGACAACTTGATATTTCATACAGCATTAACAAAGGGACAAACGACTACTGCTTTTCTTCGAGTTTTGAAGTATTCTACGGGAGGAGTTCTTGAAGTAATTTTCCACCCCTTTATTCTCTTTTATTTGGGACATGCTTGATTTTGTAGTTTCCGTGGGTTTCATCTTATGATCTCCTACCACGCTCTTAAGATCCAATGCTTAGAGTAGCTAGTGATACCTCTTTGACTGTTGTTTTTCATTCCGTGTTTATTTTTTGTTTTTGTTTGGTTCAGCACTCCTTCTATTAACTAGTTTCTTGTACTTGCAGCCTGCAAAACTATACAAGCTAAGGCATCTTTCAAAAGTAGAAGTTTTAACAAACGATCCTAGTGGGTGTACATTTACACTGGTAATGTTCCATAAATGAAAGATCTTATGCTCTGATTCTACGCAATGTTCTCAGTTTCTGGCACAAAAGCTGTATGAGAAGCAACCATTCCCTACTTTGATGGTCGTTTCTTAATGCCTTCCTAATCATTTGCTTCTTGAATTGATGAATGCATATGTCTTGTAGGGATTTGATAACCTTAGAAGCCAAAGTGTGGCTCCTCCGCAATGGACGATGCGAAATATTGATGACAGGTATTGTTGAGAGGAGTGTTAATCTAAGAGTGTATAATTTAGTGGTTGAGTTGTACGTGAGGGGAGGAAAGTTTGCTAATCATGTTTTGTATTTTTTTTATTTTGTAGGAATCGTCTCCTTCTTTGCATCTTGACCATCTCTAAAGATGTTTTGGGTCGCCTTCCTAAGGTCGTTGGTATAGATGTTGTGGAGTTGGCTCTTTGGGCTAAGGTGCATGGTCTTCTATAATCCAGTCTTATAAGTGCTTCTTTACAATCAAATAGCCATGGTTCTGTTCTAATGAATACTTTCTGACTTTACTGCTTAATAATAATAACTTACTATGCGTGGAACCTTTGGAGTGTCACAGTCTTATTTATTATCAAGTCCACGACTTCAAGCTGAGGATCTTAAACTCTAAATCTGTTCGGAAATTTTGAGTAGAGGGAAGAGAGATAACAGGATGGAAGGGGGAGTTTAAGCTTCCTTGTTTTGATGTTTTTAAGTGAGGAAAGAAGGATAATTCTCTTTCCCTTACTTGAGAGTTAGAAGTTATACAAATTACTTTCCCTGATTTAATTTGAGTAAATCCTTGCCTTCCCCCTTCTTATCTCCCATTCAAACATATTAATATTATAGATTATAGATGTCTTAATTGGAACCGTCTCTCTCATTTTGAACTTCACATCAGTGGTTAAATGCCATTGGATACTCCCTCCATTCCACAAAAATTGTCAAAGTATGTCATTTCACACAAATTAAGGCGAAGTTATAGTAAATGAATGAAAGAGAACAACAATTTTACCAAATTAACCTCATTAACTTTTAATTGATTTTCGATATCATAAATGCTCAGTGGAAAATAATACCTTCGGAGTGATACACACAATATGACTTAGAAGGTATTATTGGAAAAAGTAATTAATGTTACATTGAAAACAAAAAATGACAATTGTTTTAGGACAATTTTTTGTTGCAATTTTGACAATTAATATGAGACAAAGGGAGTAATTGTTTCTACAATAATGTGAAATAGGAAAATAGAGCCCCTGTTTCAACTCAGAGTAATGTGAAAGATGGTGGTCCTGTTGCTTCCGCTATGACTGAGAGAGAGTTGAAAGTCAATGTTGAAAAAGACCTTGTCTCCCAGGCAGAGGAAGAGGACATGGAGGCTCTTTTGGGAACGTAAGTGATAATCTTCTTTGACTCAAATGCTATTAAGGTTAAATATTTACGATTAGTAAGAATATGCTGGAAGTAGTGTCTATTTATTTATTTATTCAATTGCTGGATTAAGTCCTTTAAATTCTAGGGACACAGGTCATCTCTGTATTCCTTTATACAATTTCTAGCCAAATTTTATTTATAATATAGGTACATGGACAAGGAAGTACAAACACTCCAAAATTGTAGTTATACCCTTATTGGGCACATATTCATGTAGGACACTTACAGGGGCGGATGATAATTATGACAGGGGGAGCCTTTGGCATTAGATAAATGTTTTACTGTTTCTGTCGACTAATATAATTATCAGAAAATATTTTTACTTTTAATTGTGTTTTTAACCCTTGTAAAATATACATATATTTTTATTTTAATCCCTATAAATTTTTTTATCAACTTTTAGTCCCTACCTTCTATAAAAATGGGTGGTCAAAATTTTAATAAAGGACTAGACTTGAAAGATCCGTGTAATGTTTTATGGACTAAAAAATATTTAACCATATTTTTAATTATAAGGACATAATTGATTTGTACAATTTTTATTCCTTTTAATTACCTTAATTAGGTGATAGCATGTCTATATATTTGTGGTGTAACCACTCTTTTTTAATTAATCTGATTAAGAGAGTTTTGTCAGATCAGTTTCTTTTCAATAGTGGCTACAATCACTCATGCTAACTTTTGAAACAAGTCTGAGATGTAGTTATAGTTTTTTATTTTTAATTTTTTTTTTCACAAGACTAATGGGAAACACTACAAACTTTAGATAAATGTTTTACTGTTTCTACAATCATTTTTTCCCTTCTGATTTAAGTTTTTTTTTTAATGTAAAATCTTAAATTTGAATTGGATTTGTTTGTTGTATGATATCCATGCTATGTCCTATAATTTTAAATTTTTTTATGTATCCCTTTGTGTCGTGCTCATATCTAAAGATGGATCTATGTACCAGGCAGTAGGGACAATTGCCCCCACAAGAAAACTTTACGGCACCATATTTAATAAAATTTTATTTTGCTTTCAGAAATTTCAAATGTCTGCTTAAATTTATTTTATAGTGATATTTTAGTATCTATCAAGGAATAACTTCTATGACATTTGAAATTTTTGAGCAAATTGGCATTTTCAATTCTTAGGGAACAAGTATGTGTTTGTAATTTTTTTCAAGGGTATCTTTGGGCCTTCACTCTTGAGAAAATATTATAAACTATTTTTTACCCCTATCATCAAAATTTTCTGGATTCATCCCTGGCCGTATCCATACTTCCTAGTTTAGAGAATTCATATGTTAACAGAAAATGCTGAACGTAATGGCTTTAAGTTGTAACATATTTGTCAAAGTTTAAATAAAAAAATTGTCAGTTGGACATGCATAAGTTTTGTGCTAAATTACATTTTTCACAATGTCAAATGATTAAGATTTTCTAATGTGCAGGTATGTCATGGGTGTTGGTGAAGCAGAAGAATTTTCTGAAAGACTGAAGAGAGAGCTCCAGGCTCTGGAAGCAGCAAATGTGCATGCCATTTTAGAAAGCGAGCCTTTAATAAATGAGGTATTACTGTTGTCAGAATTGACCACTTTTTAATTAAAAAAAAGAAAGAAGAGTTGACCACTTTTGTTTGATTGTTATTAACTTCTTTGATATGATCCAACTTGGAGATCATTAAAAATGAGGATCTATCCGTACAACTTGTACCCAAATTTGCAACAAGAATTGAAAATTAAGAAGTACAAAACTGGAAGCACTCTTTATGCAACCAAAATATGATCATTCAAGATGAAAAGAATCCGTGGATCAAACTAAAGCTAGATTGATTAGGATGAAACTAAGAACTGTAAAAGATAGAGGGTGTATAATAGGGTGAACAAACAGGGCAAACATTTGAGTCACATCTTTGACCTTTATATTGTTAGATGGATGATGGAAAACACGAGAAAAGTAATGAGTCATTTACCTAAATACACTATGCAATATATTGTAAAATACAATATTTTATATATATTTTTATTTGGTTTATTGGACGAAATGTTGGATGGTAAAGAGATAACAAGAAACTATCAAAGATACTTTCTTGTAATATCTTAAATCTTACACCCTCTGTCCCATGATAATTGTCGCATTTGCAACAAAAAAAGTTGTCCCAAAAAGAGTGTCATTTTCAATGTTCAATGTAGTTTTAATTGATTTTTTTTTTCCCCTCAATTGTATTGTCTAATTAATACTATGTAAATTCTCCGAAATCATTATTTTCCACTTCACATTTATGATAATAAAAAATACACCAAAGATTAATAAGGATAATATAGTACAATCACCATTCTCTTTCTTCCATTTGTCATCTTTTCTTAATCTGTGTGAAATGGTCAAATGTGACAGTTATTGAGGGACAAAGGGAGTATAATATAAGATAATTTTCCAAATAAAAAATTTGTAACAAGCTTAAAGCTTAATATGCTTTGGCTTGAGGAGGGTTAGAATATATGAAAATATATATGATTTTTAAGACGAATTAATGCTTTGTTTTATGTAATAACATCTAGCATAATATCATTCACATCAATATTAATGTTAGTAATATTTTGAAATTTTTTGCAAAATTTATACTTTAAAAGGCAAATACTATAACTTCGAAAGATTCATACTAAGTTGTGTGTCGCAGGTGTTGTATGGGCTTGAAGCAGCAACAAATGTTGTAGACGATATGGATGAATGGTTAGGCACATTCAATGTTAAACTCCGGCACATGAGAGAGGATATAGCATCGGTAAGGGCTTGTACCCTTCAATCAAGGCTGTATTTTTTCCTTGGTACAACTTTGTGTTTGTAATGGTAGTGTTTTCTGGAATAGCTACACATTTGTTTGGTTTCTTTGTTCCTTTGTTCAGGCAAGGAAAAGGAAATTTATGCATTAGTTTAGTGCGTTGTGTTCAATTTTTATGGTCCAACCTCATTTCTATTGATGCTACCCTTTTGTTTTCTCTGTTATACTTTCAACTCATTTATTTGTATCTTGAACTTTACTTCCCAAAGTCCTTAAGAACAGAAATGGAAATAAGAGATTAATCTCTCCTGATATTTCTGTTTGCTTGGAAACAGCTACTCATTGCACTGTTCAATTTCCAGTTTAAAACTGAAAGAAAGAATCTCTAGTGGATCTTGGGTACACTGCTTAATTTGGAGCAGTTTTTATTTGTATGAGGGGTTAGCGGAAAAGTATTCAGCTGGAATAATAAGGAAAAACTTCATGTCACGTGCATTTATGTTGTTACTTATTAGTCGTGTTTAGTAAGAGTAAAATTCTCGTATCAAGGGACATTATGTTGCCTCTTGTTTTGAAGATAGAAGTGTACAAACATCATCTCTTATCCTCTTTGGAGTTTGTCTTGTGGCCTCATCAGGGCATTTTGGTATAGAGAGGGATTGTGGGTTCTCTCTCACTCTCTCTTACTCTGCCAACACCTCTCTCTCTGGTGTGTGAATTAGTCTTGGGGATATTTTAATTTTTATCCACCTTCCATTATGCTGTTTTATCTTTCCAAAGTTCTCTTCTTTTCTCTAAAATAAGCAAATAAAAAAGGTTTATTATTCCCTTTTTAATATCTTCCTTTTGAGTTTAAAATAATATTACTTAGATTTGGATGATATCTTTGAAAATAATTTATGGTTTAGAAGCAACCATTTTTTGGTGCTGGGAGTGGGAAGTTGCTTTCTACTTTGATTTTTTTTTTTCCTAGCTTTGTTTGCTTCTGTAAGTTGTCTAGTTGATATGATTTCAGATTAGAAATTTTAAAATCGGGGATCTCTTACTTTTTTGTTTGTTTTGATGGTGTTTGTGTCCAGATAGAAACCCGTAATAACAGCTTGCAAATGCAATCGGTAAATAACAAATCTCTCATCGAGGAGCTTGATAAGCTTCTTGAGCGGTTGCGTGTACCTTCTGAGGTATGCCCTTATCGGTAAATTGTATCTAATTTTAGCTGGATGAACTTACCTGGCTTATTTATTTTAATGATGCCTTTGTGGGTGTAGTTTGCAACGTGTTTGACAGGAGGTTCATTTGATGAAGATCGGATGCTTCAAAATGTAGAAGCATGTGAATGGTTGACTAGTGCCTTGCGCGGTCTTGAAGTGCCCAATATTGACCCCACTTATGCAAGCATGAGAGCTGTATGTTCTCTGTTTTACTTTTCTCTTTGTTAAATCATCTGGCTAAGGAAGTTGATTGTGATTTTTATTCATTAATTTCTACAATTTTAATTGGTTGGAGAGAATTGAGAGTACTATGAATTTGGGATCACAAAGCAAAGAGAGAGGTACTCTGGAAAATTTGTATGGGACCTTAAAGTCATCTATTTTGATTGCTCGTTGTGCTCTACAGGTTAAAGAGAAGCGTGCAGAACTTGAAAAATTAAAATCTACTTTTGTCAGGAGAGCTTCTGAATTCTTGAGAAATTACTTTGCTAGTTTGGTGGACTTCATGATAAGTGATAAAAGTTACTTTTCTCAGGTATTTTCTCTAAATTCGTTTCAGAATCGTTACTTTTGAATTCTTGGATTGAATTTATTGGTTTCACATTGTCTGCTTACTCTAAACAGCGGGGACAGTTGAAGAGGCCTGATCATGCTGACCTGCGGTACAAGTGCAGGACATATGCACGTCTTCTTCAGCATTTGAAGGTTAAATACAGAGAACCTATTCTTCCTGCATGCGTATGTTTTTGGAGTGATATTCTTTGTTATCTATCTAAATTATCTTCCTACACACTTGCAGAGCCTTGACAAGAATTGCTTGGGTCCACTGAGAAAAGCTTATTGCAGTTCTCTAAACTTGCTTCTTCGCCGGGAGGTCAGTTACATTATATTGCTTTTATTTGTTACTTGATCATAAGATGTCAAAGTTTGTTCCACAACTTGCTTATTTATCTTTTATTAACTGAGAAGTAACCTTATTACATGTGAGTTCTGGGTCATATGCTTTGCTTTTTATGTTTTGGTATGCATATTAACGCAGTTGAAATTTCAAACATTTATTTACAGGCCCGTGAGTTTGCCAACGAACTCCGTGCTAGTACAAAAGCATCTAGAAATCCAACTGTTTGGCTTGAAGGCTCAACTAGTGGTCAGAATGTAAATGCTACCGATACTTCTACAGTATCTGATGCTTATGCAAAGATGCTCACAATTTTTATCCCACTTCTGGTGGATGAGGTAAAAGTTTAATATTTCTTTATTTCAACATAATTTTTTTTGATAATAAAATGTATAATTCTTCATGGTTTACATTGCAGAGTTCGTTTTTTGCACACTTCATGTGCTTTGAAGTTCCTACACTTGTTCCTCCAGGAGGTGTTGTTAACGGCAACAAAGCTGGTTACGATGATGATGATGATTTGGGAATTATGGACATCGATGAGAATGACAGTAAATCTGGTATATATGCCCGACTTTTTTCAAATAGCGGCTTTGTACTTTTGAAGTTGAGAAGTGCTAGCAACGCTCTCTTTTCAACATTCACTCAAACACTTCCTCTTTAATTGGGTGAAACATATGCGTGTCCCACCACTTTATTTGGATCTCATTTCCAATGTGTGGGATCCACATTGATTTCACTCAATAAAAGAGAGAGTGTTTGAGTGAGTGTTGCTAGCACTCCTCTTTGAAGTTATATCTAATGTATTGTAGCTTAGATTTTTACTTGATCATCAATGCCATAAACAGTCAACAAGGCTTTAGTTTGGCTTTTAACTGCGCAACACAATCCTCCAATCTGTTCTATGTAATGATCATAGGCATTCTTTAGGTGGTTTGCACATGTGTAGAGAACACCTATAGAAGCACTGTTAAGGAGGATAATCCAATAGATGATAGTCCAATAGTTAGAGGTAGAAGAAGACAACTATAACCTAAACCATTACAGGAGATTAAACAGTGGTTTATTGTATGGCATTGACACCATTTGATCCAATACGTACAGTTGACTCCACCTAAAAGGTTTTAGTTGTTGCATAATGTAGGTTTTCTATAATTTTTTTTTTTTTGTTGGTAATTTGACCATTTCTTCCATTTTGTAGGAAAAAATTCTGCTGAGCTTGCAGCTTTAAATGAATCACTTCAGGATTTACTGGACGGAATTCAAGTATGCATACAACATGCTCTACTTTTGAATCTACTTTTATTCTTTTGATATTTTTAAAAGATGAGAGGGTTTGGATTTTGGATCTTCTCAAAGTTACATGATAAGCATGCTAACTAGAGTGCATATTTTTGACTTGTGATAGTGTGTGTGTGTGTGTGTGTGTGTGTGTGTGTGTAATTTCTTTTTCTTGTGGGGGGTTTGGAAGAAGTTACTTCATTAAGGAAGAAAAGACACACATACGGAAGTAGAAGAAAAACATCACTCACACGAAAATTTCTAAAGAAAATATTTAGAAGCCAAGTGGGAAGCCATTGAAGGGGTTGACATCCAGCCAAAGTAGTGAAAGCAGAGTAAATCTCTGATTGTTGGATTTACCCCTGCTCTACCACTTTTAGCCTTGTCAGTCTTAATCCCAAAAATGAACTCAAACAATCTTGAGATATACAAAATATGGACAGAGGGTACCTTTGGTTCCAAGAAGTCATTCACATCAACCTCTAATCGAACCCCCTTAACCAGTTCATTATGAGCAGCTACTGACACCGGGCGACTAAGAACATAAACTACCATGGTAAAGAGGGTCGAAGTTTGCTGTTCTGTGTTTTTATTTCTCTAAACACACCTGTAATGATACCCAAGTGTACCCAAATCCAGGATAAATTAGTGAATGGATATAGCTTAATTCTCTATCCTTCCCCTTAGTGATGGTATCAATTTCATGTATTTGCACACTTCTGGTTATGTCGCAACTTTGTAGAGGGTAACAGGTTTTCTACATGTGTATTCTATATACAAAAAGACATAGGATAGCAAGGTTAAGTATAAAATTGAGACTCTAAGTCTCTAATAGAAACTAGATGCTAGGATGCACTAATTTTGATATACAATGCAATATTTATAACTAAGCCCAGGCCTTTCAAAGGCCAACATTATTGGACTTTTGTATTGTCAGACTGAACAACATATTGTTCCTTATAAAATGATATCTTCATAAACTGCAGGTAATTTAGTATATTTAAAAACCAGATTTTACAGCTAAAAGATGCTTTATATGATTTCAGGAAGACTTTTATGCTGTCGTGGATTGGGCATACAAGATTGATCCTTTACGCTGCATATCAATGCATGGAATAACAGAACGATATCTTTCTGGTCAGAAAGCTGATGCAGCAGGATTTGTACGTCTTTTGCTTGGCGACCTAGAGTCTCGGATATCTATGCAGTTCAGCCGTGTAGGTGACCGGTATATTGAAGAAGACTATTTTTTCCAAATACATTTAGAAGATTGAGACACTAACCCAATTCATTTAATTGGAAAACTTTTGGCAGTTTGTTGATGAAGCTTGCCATCAAATTGAAAGAAATGAACGGAATGTTCGCCAAATGGGTGTTCTATCCTACATTCCCAGGTAAAATGGATCCATATTTTCTACTTTTCCTCTTCGCCAAACTCCAAAGAATTAGGATGTTCTTTTTGAGCATGATAGAACAGTTGTATGCTGCCTTCACAGCTAATTATATAAAGTTTGGAACATGGAAGACCTAGAAAAATATCTCTTATTATTGCAGTGAAAGGCCCCAACTCCATCTTGTATTCATTAAAGATATTGTTACACTACTTTTTTGTTCTAGTACTCGGCTTTTGCAAATTGCACTGAGTTGGAGTTTGTTTGTTTTTGCGTTCCTGAAGTATACGTGATTTTTGTTAATCATTCATTGAATTTACCTTTTGAGTGAAGTTTATTTATTTAATTTTGGTATAACTTTTATTTTTTATTTTTTTTATATTGATTTTAGATGAAATTATTGACATAGTTGCTGATGTTGTGGAGATACACAGCCATAACAACATGAAATGGATTAATCAGCTTACTTCCTTGCATGCAGTCATGTGTTAAATTTATAATTTTTCCATCTATTTTGGAGCCATTTTAAATTAACAATTCTGAGGACCTACTTTAAAAAGTCAATATTTCAAATTTGTGTTCCTCTGCTTTGGAAATGGTTTCTCCTGATTTTTGGATTCAATGTTCAGGATCACATTTCATACCATACATCTTAATTGCATTGAGACACTTAATATTTGTAAGGTGTTTTCCTTGATATCCATTTGATTTGATTGTAGACTGCATGCTCTTATATTTCAATTGGCAAGTAAAATTTGACATGCATAGTATATGTAAAATGTACTATATAAAGTTTAAGGTAGTCAAAGATTGTTTTCTACTCCATCAACTTTAGCAAAAATGCATGTCTGTTTTCAGGCAAATAAAAATATCTATCTCTTGATCACATGCTTGTAGTTGTTTAAATATATGATGAAAGTTGGGGTATAATATCAACATATAATTAGGCGTAGTTCATGATCGTACATTCGTATGTGTTAGATATGTGAAATATGGTTCTTGTTTAGCGAACAATTACAACTGCTAATGTTTGCTTGTTTCTAGTTTGTATTTTTTTTCAACTTTCAGTCTTTCTTCACGTCTGATATTGATTTGCACAGATTTGCGATCCTTGCAACTCGTATGGAGCAGTACATTCAGGGACAGTCTAGGGATTTGGTTGACCAAGCATATACAAAATTTGTAAGTTATTCTTTTAAAACACTGTCCTGTTTTTACTATGTCTACTGTCTTGGTATTTTTCTGGGAAATCAAGCACTTGCTTCCCAAAACGGAGAGGATAAAAATCATTGATCTCTCTTCCAAGGGTTTCCTGTTTACTCTATTACTAAATGCTTACAATATTCAATCAATTCCCTCGATTCTCTCAATTCTTGTATCTTTCTATTTATACAAATATTTCTCTAACTAACCAACTACTATAATTTTCTCGATTCTACATCCTAACAGTTACTGTGGGCACTCTCAGTTATTTATTGTATATAAATTTTTTATCTGCATTCCAAACAGGTGGAAATAAATACATAATATTTTTTTTCAATCTACTGATTAACTATTGGCATAATGTTTGGCTCGACAGGTTAGCGTAATGTTTGCAACCTTGGAAAAAATATCACAAACAGATCCAAAGTATGCAGATATTTTTCTTTTTGAGAACTATGCTGCCTTTCAGAATAGGCAAGTGTTTCTCTAGCCCTTCTTCCAAGAGGCTGTTTCAGTTATTGTTTTCTAAGTTGATTTTGCATAGAAGACAACTGTCATTTTTAACTTGTTTTTTTTTTTTTTTTTTTTTGTGTTTTACTTAGTTTGTATGACCTTGCCAACATTGTGCCCACTTTGGCCAAGTTTTATCATCAGGCCAGTGAAGCCTATGAACAAGCTTGCACGCGCCATATTAGCATGATCATATACTTTGTGAGTAATTTTTTCCCCCTATTTTTCATCTTTTTCTCAACCACACTGGAATTCATATCCCTTGGGACCCAACTCATTATCACTTTTTTTTTTCTTCCCTTGGAAAGCAATTTGAACGTCTTTTCCAGTTTGCTCGAAGGATTGAGGATTTGATGTTCACCGTTGCACCTGAAGAGGTTAGTTTGTATTATGTTTTCCTTTTAATCTTTCATAGCCTCTGGCTACACAGTATCTCACCATATCTAGAATTCTTGTATAACAAACTGGCTACAGTTAAGCATAGACAAGAAAGTGTTTTTCGAATTGCCTAAAGTAAAAATTCCTTATAGGATGTATGTTTTTTATGCACTAAACAAGAATTACAATCATAAATACATTGAAACAAATCCAGAATGAAAAGAAATGGAAAAACAAGGAAACATATCAATACTGATCATGTCTAAATTGAAATTGAAATTGAAAGTCTGATCATTTGACTTTCATCATCCTGAAAATCCTAAAATATTCTATATCAATTTCAGATACCTTTCCAGCTTGGGCTGTCAAAAATGGATCTTCGAAAAATGTTAAAAACCAGCTTATCTGGGGTAAGCCGACTCTTTTCTTCTTTAAATAGCCTTTGTATTGTTGCATGCTTATCGTGTAAATTATTTTTTTTGCTCTTCCACATAGGTTGACAAGTCCATTAATGCGATGTATAAGAAACTACAGAAGAATTTGACTTCAGAAGAACTGTTACCTTCCTTATGGGACAAATGCAAGGTAAGTTGTACTTATTCCTTATTGGCCAACTAAGATTCCTTATTTACAGTAATTCAGTTAATAAGGTCAAATCTGAAGTGTCTTCCAAGAGTTGCCTTTGCACTAAGATAAATATGCAATTTTGGATACACATGTAAAAGGCAATTAAATTGGATTTAATTTCGATATCTCGATATAGAACATTTTTTTTCACTATCATATCATGCTATTATCATAACACGAATAGTTTGACTACCTAATAATGTGGTGAAACTATTTTAGTAAGTTGTCAACACAATATACAATAGAGTAAAGATTTACACTACTGTATTTCAAAAATAAAATCTTTGAAGTTCGAAGAGAAACATGAATCCATTTGAATGATATCTCACATTTTGTATAGTGAGGCTCCAATATTGAAGGCCTTTCCAATGTGAAAATGGATTTCTAATATGCTGTATTTTGTTGGGAAAGAAAGGAGGCAGCCTAAATTTCAATACCTGAGTAATCTTGATTGAAAGATGAAATGAAGGGAATTTTTTTTTTCCCCAAAATAAATTGCTGATGCTTGTACAATATTTCTTTTACAAGTTGCTCAGGTGGTGTGCACTTAAATTTACATGATGTCTACTGTGTAGATTTGTAAAAGGAAAGATTGTAAATTAAAACATGTTGGGAAACAATTATAGGAAAATGACGATTTTTTTGTAAATACTTATAGGAAGTAAAAAAAAAAAAGTTTAACTTTTAATATGATAGAAAATGCATTGAAGTGAACAATTTCTTAAACTTTTTTGCAGAAAGAGTTTCTTGACAAGTACGAAAGTTTTGCTCAACTTGTGGCTAAGATTTACCCTAATGAGACATTCACATCTGTTGCAGAGATGAAAGGCATTTTAGCTAATATGTAAATGATGTATGTGTTTGTATATATTATTCTTTTTTCCATCTTCTAATCTTTTTTTGTTTCCATTGTTGTATGTAATTTTATTTATTCAATAAAGTGCATCTTTTTGTAGCTTTAATTTTGAAACAGATTTTAGCACATCTTCGAACAAATGTGATGAAATGAAATGTGCACATTTGTTCTAACTTACATTATTATTATTATTATTTGGAAAAGCAACAACTCTATTCAAAAATCTTTTTTTTGAGGGGAGCTCTTTTCAAAAGTTATTTTAATAAGTTGTGAAGGAAGTGATAAAGGGAAAATGAGAGGATAGAAAATGGATAGTAAGAAGTTGAGAGGAGAGAAAGTTGATAATTTATGTATTGTTTGGAAAAAGAATGAAACAGTGAATATATTTCCTTCTTTTTTGGTTGAATAGAAATATTATTTAGTTCTCAAAAACAAAAAAAGAAATATTATTTAGTTATTTTGGTCATTCAAATATTATGTAGTTGAGTAGATTGTTATGTTGGAGAGGATCCAAACCCATAACATTACTCATTAACGTTGGGTATATTAATCAACAAACTGAATGGTTGTAATTGATTAATGTTACCTGGTAATAATGGTTTGGACTGGAATTGGTTATCAGTCCTTTTCATCAAAACTGAAAATAGTACAAATTGAATATAAGAATGCAACGGTTTCTATCTAATAGGAAAGAAATTCAATGGCGTTGGTTTGAGGTTTATGGGCACTAAGCTCATTGATTACTCTTTTGGAGCAAAAGTCAGCTCTAGTAGGCAAGAAGCGAAGAACAAAGGGAATATGAAATCCTCTGGTGTAATGCCTCTCATCCTTTCCTTTAATCATTGATATATTGGCAATTTTGTTCCTATAGATTTGGATCTAGTACGAAGTGTGTATAATGACAACTTGCTCATTTATTTTATCTACTAATAGAAAAGAAATTCTAGATAGAATAGGCTAGAAAGTGTGATTAACACGAGTCTTTTTCCTACCGAAACTTCATTGCCTTTATTTTCACAGCTTTCTGTCCGAGCTATGTGGGGTGGGTCATTTTCCTAACTCCGGGATGTTCAAAATGACTTGATTTCAAGGTCAATATTGAGGCAAGACTTAGCAAATTCCACGTTGCATTTTCTTTTTTTTCTTTTTTTTTTTTGGTACAAAAGAGGGCCTAAGGCCCAAAAGAAAGAGGAAAAAAAACTAAATTAACGCAGATTTCTAGGCATGCAAGCCCCAGAAATATCATCATAAATGAGTCTTTGAAGTCCATTAGGTGGAGACTCCAAAACAACCAAATTCCAAGAATCCAAGGATAGGCTAAAATTTGCCAGCCAGTCAGCACATCTGTTGCCTTCCCGCCAAGTGTGAATAACCTGAGTATGCCAATCTAGCTGAAGGATCTCCTGAATACGTCGAACCAGAGAAGGGATGGTTCCATTGAACTTACAGTTGTTAGTAACCATATCAATAAGCACTTTTGAATCACTCTCAATAATCACGTTGCATTTTCTATACCGTATCAATGCAGAAGGTTTTTGTCATTCTCTAATGGATTATAGTCTTAATTTGGCTATCTAACAAACTATCTTAATTTTTACCAATTAATTGGTTTATATCAATCCAACAGCACTCAATTGATCCACCTTTTTCTTCTCTTTCTTCTCTTCTTGTATGTACCAAACGTGAGACTTCCAAGTCCAACAGCTGCTACATGCATGTTTGAATTCACCTTCGTTAAATATAAAATTGATTTTGGAAGCATAAAATTGTTGTTGATAATTACTTTGACATGTTTAAATTGTAATATCCTTAAGAGTAAGTAAAAGGGGCAAAAGAGTCTTTTCCTAGTTCAACCCATATAATTGGTCAATACCAATTTTTTCTACAATCTTCCACACACTTCCCTCACAAAAACTTAAATATTTCTTCCCTAATATAATCAACATAAAGTAATACCTGCAACAACTTCTTTCCCAATTAAAGCTTCTGCCAAAACCTTGCTCCTATTAACCCATACTTGTGTGTACCAAAACAGAATTATTATTTCATTTTGTACTAAACCACTTGAATATCATTCTTCATGCACCCTAAGGTTCCATTATTTCCGATTGCATGGTATAATTGATGAAGAACTGAAATGAATAAGGGTGGAGGGAAGAGAAGCACGACATAGAAGATAGAGGGAAAAGAGAGACTAAAGCTTGTTTTATCATCTATTTGCTATGGAATCTAAAGTTAACAGCCTGCATGTGGCTTAGAAGGAAGAAATTAAAGGATTAGTGTGGTTAAGAGTGGAGAGGGATAGAGGGTCGGTTGGGGTTTGAGAGAAGGGGGAAGATATTTTTAAGTTTTTGTGAGGGAAGTGTGTGGAAGATTGTAGAAAAAATTGGTATTGACCAATTATATGGGTTGAACTAGGAAAAGACTCTTTTGCCCCTTTTACAATATCCTTAAGAGTAAGTAAAAGGGGCAAAAGAGTCTTTTCCTAGTTCAACCCATATAATTGGTCAATACCAATTTTTTCTACAATCTTCCACACACTTCCCTCACAAAAACTTAAAAATATCTTCCCCCTTCTCTCAAACCCCAACCGACCCTCTATCCCTCTCCACTCTTAACCACACTAATCCTTTAATTTCTTCCTTCTAAGCCACATGCAGGCTGTTAACTTTAGATTCCATAGCAAATAGATGATAAAACAAGCTTTAGTCTCTCTTTTCCCTCTATCTTCTATGTCGTGCTTCTCTTCCCTCCACCCTTATTCATTTCAGTTCTTCATCAATTATACCATGCAATCGGAAATAATGGAACCTTAGGGTGCATGAAGAATGATATTCAAGTGGTTTAGTACAAAATGAAATAATAATTCTGTTTTGGTACACACAAGTATGGGTTAATAGGAGCAAGGTTTTGGCAGAAGCTTTAATTGGGAAAGAAGTTGTTGCAGGTATTACTTTATGTTGATTATATTAGGGAAGAAATATTTAAGTTGCTACGTGAGTAAACTATGAAAGGTAAGCTGTTTTGAAAAGACCAAAAGTGCTTATGTTGTATTTAAGCTAATTTAGTGGCTGCAAGGGATGAGCTTAAGTTGTAGCTTTTGAGTTGGAATGATTATGTATTTTGGGCTGTTAGGACCACCAGAAATTTGTTGTGGCGCTGTTTGGAATAAAAATCAAGAAGCCAAAAAGCCATAAGCTGTTTTCGGGTAAGATTAGAAGCTGTTGCAATTGCTGTTTGGACAGCTTCTGTTTTCGAGTCATATCTTTTACTGTGTAAATCATAATGAAGTGATTATTGGATATTTAGATTGTACGCTTAATTCCCTTCAATTTGGATATAAGATTCGTATGATTCGGAATAGAAATGAATTCAGAAAACACATTAGAAGTTGGACTTAAGTGCTGAAAATCTGCAGAAAAAGCTATACGGGTTTTGGCATGGAAAGTGCAAAATAAGTGATTTTGAAGTTTAAGTTGCTGAATAAATGATCTAAAAGTTGTTCATAAGTGTTTGGTTGTGTGGATTGAAGTTTGTAATGAATTCGGAACACGCAAAAGCCATAAATTACAGTTAAGCTGTTTTGGAGAAAAGTATGAGCTTAATTGGGACTCGAGCAGCATGGAGAACTCGGAAAAATGCCAAGATACGATGTCGGACGCTTCACATGCTTCTTCCGGGGTGATTGGAGAGCACACTTAGTCCATTCGTCATAACTGTGAGTTGATAACGATCATTATCATATATTTTCATGATTAATATTATTGATATTTGATAAATTTTCTATGTTAAAAGTGTTTTATAAAATGGGGAACACACCCTTCGAATATTTTTCTCGTCTTGATACATATTTAAAGTCGATGATATTATTGTGGTCTCTATTTAGATTTTATCTATGATTTATAAGCAAAAGATTTCAAATTGGGATTTGATTGTGTTCTTGGACAAATTTGATATTTTAAGAATCATGGTTTTTAAAGCTATATGTTTTGAGAAAAATGATTATCATTGCGACGACCTAGGTGCACCTAGTATGTGAATTCAATTAGGTAAAATTACCCCATTAGATGGAGCCGCCCCTATGGAATGGCCACCATTAGGAGGAGAGGGCTATCAATGAGAGGTAAACTACCTAATTGAAGATGTTTTACACTTTGTTTTGAGTCGAGAGAAAAGAGCTATCCGTTAGATGGAGCCGCCCCTATGGAAAGGCCACCATTAGGAGGAGAGGGCTATCAACGAGATGGAGCTAGTTCTCGATTCACCCATTTTGATTATTTTTACTAAACGGAATTTTCTATATTTTTTTTTAAAAGACTTTTATCAAGATTTTCGACAATATATTTTTAAAGGCTTTTGTTATGATTTTTGGCGATATATTTTCTAAAGGTTTGTAATCTTATTTTCACCCCTTTACGACATTGGACTCAGAAATATTCTTATTTGATTTTGGATTAATAGAATTTTATACGGTTACTAGTTTGTAAATGAACATTAGATTTTGAGAAACTTAATTACTCGTGCCCATGTGTTTCCCTTCCAGTTGGTGATGATTGTTGTCTCCTCACTAAGTCTTTATGACTTACCCCTTTTTCTTATATTTTTACAGATTCAAAGTCAATTGCGTAGAAAGCTTCTAGCAGGGTTAAAGATCTATCAGTGTCACGTTTGGTAGGCCCTCTTGGTTGGTTTCTCTTTCTATATTTATATTTCAGTGTCCATTGATGTATCTGCAGCTATTTGGAAGTCTAGGATGTGTTATTCTGAGTTGTACAAGTATGAGAAAAATGTTAATTGAGATACTGGATGATAGAATAGGTTTTTAAAACAGGATTCATATCTTGGAAATGTTGAATTTACAGGGGAAACTATGTCAAAATTTCAGTAAATATTTTTATTGAAGTGAAAACCGAATTGGAATTGTTTTTATTTTATAGTTTGTCAAGATGAATCAATAGGCTTGCCGGGCTAGAATGTTCTAGTTCGTGCGCCGGTCACGATTAGTGTTTGGGTCGTGACAAAGTTGGTATCAGAGCTCCGGTTGTAGGTCTTAATAGCTGCAGACATAGAGTAGTAATAGATTTTTGCTAATGAATTGTGAACCGCGGCACAATTTATTTGCAAAAAGCTATTAGCACTCTATGGTAGTGTCACTTGTTGTCCAATCTTATGATTTCTTTTGAGTCTTTGAATTGTCTCGCTTTGTTTGTCGCCTAGTCCTATTTTTGATAAATTTTCTTTCATTTGGTGAGGGTGCCACCCATTAACAAGATCTCCACTAGAAGGGAAATTGGTTCCTTGCGAATTTAAAGCCGAACCGTAAAACCTTAGTCAAATAGGTCGTCATTCAGGCTGTTCTCATGGTTGACTTAAAGAAAATGATAAAGGACGTAGCATTTATGTTGACAAACGTGACTGAGTTGTAGTAGTAATTAATGTCGAGGTTCCTAGAGAAATACGAAGAAATCCAATGATGATAGAGATTATTGTTGGCTTACAAGGAGTACAATGGCTTGTGTAACAAATTGTTGGACAATAACAACATGGTAATCAAGCGCAGAGAAATGTTTTTGACCCACAAGAAAAGTTCATCTAGAGAGATCAATGTGGATATAGAAAAGTTCATGAAACTTAAACCTTTACCTTTTATATGTCTACTATGTGTGTGGATATAATGACTTATTGACGGTCAAGATAGGTTATGAATGAAATTATGATGCTCTCATTTAAAGGTGGATATAAGGATGTGGGAGTTGACATAATATAAGTTGGAAGGTATGGTATATGACTAGTTTGACATATTTACACGTGGAAAACAAGTAGGATAACCTTTGTTGGGATGAAGTGAGACATCTCAAGTGTTTATGACTCGTTTTCTTTTAGAAAGTGTTGGAGATGAATTTCCTCAAGAGTGTGAAAGATCGGACCAAACTGAGTTCATGCCAGTTTTAGAGTACAAAACCCGTCTTATTGAGCTTTCAATGAACGCTCCCCACCCTATCATAGTAGAGATGAGTGTCAAGTGGTTCATTATAAAATTAAGGGAATGCTTAATTGGATTCGTGGTTAGATCTAATTGTGCTACTTTGCGGAGGTTTTAAAGCTTAACACTTCAGATTAGGCAACAAAAGCTTAGGGGATGTAGTAGACAAATATTTGCAAGAAATGAGTTGAATGATTATACATAGATTTTTCTTAGCATGATGGTGAATTTATATTTGGTTATTAGGAACAATAAATATAAATAACATAAATAGATAGTTTTAGTTGACAAACTTTTGCGCACAACGCAAAGTGTTGAGTAGATCATGGGGCATGTAGGTAATTTACTTTTCCTTATAGTACTTTTGATTCTACAATGGTTGATTCGACTCTGGAAATATTTTGTTTCAAGGATGAAAAGGTATGATTTCAATGTGGTTAATGTGGTTAAGTATGCTATATTAGGAGTGTTCATCATGGGTAGCTACGACACAACTATTATTTAGTCATGCATTAACATAGTCGTGTTAATACAAATTTATAGAATTTTGAGTATGAATTGGTTGTCTTTCTAGTAAGCCACCTTACCCTATTATAACTAAGTAGTGAAAGTTGAGATATCGGGTAATCACTTTTATCCTTTTGAGGAAAAATTTGGTTAGGTACCATATTATTTAACCTCAAGTTTAGGTTCTAACAAGTTATTGAAGGGAGGTTGTCAAGGATAATTGGTTTTGATTAGGGATATACAAGTGAGTGAAGAATTATAAAAAGTTCTAAAAACATTTGGGTTTCCTGATGTTGTCCTGAAGAACTTTTTGGATTGTCACTTGATAATGAGATTAGATTCTCTATAGACTTGGTTCCTACAAATCAACCCACATCCATACCTCTTTATCGAATGACATAGAATTACTTACATTGTTTAGGGACTAACCACAAGACCTTTTCAATAAGGGATTTATTGACCTAAGTTCGTTTCCTTGAGGATAAATGAAATTTATTATAAGTAAGGAAGATAGATATGTGTGACTGTGTGTAGTTATAGCCAAGGGAATAAGGTGATAGTTAGGAATAAATATTATTTACCATGCATTTATTTGTTCGACCAACCTCAAGAAGCTTAGTGTTATCCAAGATTTATTGAAATAGGGGTATCACTAGTTGGATATTAAGAGTGAACATACATTAAAGACAACTTTTCGCACATAGTACGAGGATTGTAAAATTCTGGTTATACCTTTAAGACTTACTAATGCTCCTACTTCTTTTATGGATTGATGAATTGGATTTTTCAACCTTAGATTTGTGGGTGATATTGTTTAGTGATGACATTTTTGTGTATTCCAAGAGTAAAGAAAGGCATGATCTAAGAGATCCTACACATGAGTGAATATGTCAACAATAATTTTGCTCTTAAGATTTTGAGGCATTAGCAATATGATAGGATTTTTTCTATATTTATAACAACCACAAAGGTCTTAGTATAACTTAAATTTAAGACAAATAAGGTGGATGGAGTTCTCTTAAAGACTTTGATTGCAAAGACTTGTATCACCTTGGAAAGTCAAGTGTTGTTGTAAATGTTTTGACTAGGAAATAGATAGGTAGTCTTACTCATTTAGACAAAATGAAGGGACCTATAATTAAAGGGCTAAAAAAAAAAACTTGCTGGAAAGGGAATTTAATTTTAGCTTGATCATTCAATGACATTATTGGTCATGTGTAAATTTGTTCCACCGTAATTTGCAGTATCAGGGAGACTTGGTTAAGATTTAGACTAGGAAAAAAAAAATTGATAGGACATTGGAGGAATGAAGCGTACGAAGAAGGAAAGACATGATGTGAAGTTTATAATGAATTCTCTTAAGGAAGTATTCAACGCCAATAGTGGCTGGTACCTGTGCAGTTTAAATTAGTCAGTCAAAAAGAATCAGTTAGTAACAATATATGTTTGAGACTAAAAGTGAAAGTATGAGAGAATTATTTGTGTTTATTAGCAGGTAAACTCTAAATTTCGAGGACGAAATTTTATTAAGGGGGGTAGATTGTAATATCCTTAAGAGTAAGTAAAAGGGGCAAAAGAGTCTTTTCCTAGTTCAACCCATATAATTGGTCAATACCAATTTTTTCTACAATCTTCCACACACTTCCCTCACAAAAACTTAAAAATATCTTCCCCCTTCTCTCAAACCCCAACCGACCCTCTATCCCTCTCCACTCTTAACCACACTAATCCTTTAATTTCTTCCTTCTAAGCCACATGCAGGCTGTTAACTTTAGATTCCATAGCAAATAGATGATAAAACAAGCTTTAGTCTCTCTTTTCCCTCTATCTTCTATGTCGTGCTTCTCTTCCCTCCACCCTTATTCATTTCAGTTCTTCATCAATTATACCATGCAATCGGAAATAATGGAACCTTAGGGTGCATGAAGAATGATATTCAAGTGGTTTAGTACAAAATGAAATAATAATTCTGTTTTGGTACACACAAGTATGGGTTAATAGGAGCAAGGTTTTGGCAGAAGCTTTAATTGGGAAAGAAGTTGTTGCAGGTATTACTTTATGTTGATTATATTAGGGAAGAAATATTTAAGTTGCTACGTGAGTAAACTATGAAAGGTAAGCTGTTTTGAAAAGACCAAAAGTGCTTATGTTGTATTTAAGCTAATTTAGTGGCTGCAAGGGATGAGCTTAAGTTGTAGCTTTTGAGTTGGAATGATTATGTATTTTGGGCTGTTAGGACCACCAGAAATTTGTTGTGGCGCTGTTTGGAATAAAAATCAAGAAGCCAAAAAGCCATAAGCTGTTTTCGGGTAAGATTAGAAGCTGTTGCAATTGCTGTTTGGACAGCTTCTGTTTTCGAGTCATATCTTTTACTGTGTAAATCATAATGAAGTGATTATTGGATATTTAGATTGTACGCTTAATTCCCTTCAATTTGGATATAAGATTCGTATGATTCGGAATAGAAATGAATTCAGAAAACACATTAGAAGTTGGACTTAAGTGCTGAAAATCTGCAGAAAAAGCTATACGGGTTTTGGCATGGAAAGTGCAAAATAAGTGATTTTGAAGTTTAAGTTGCTGAATAAATGATCTAAAAGTTGTTCATAAGTGTTTGGTTGTGTGGATTGAAGTTTGTAATGAATTCGGAACACGCAAAAGCCATAAATTACAGTTAAGCTGTTTTGGAGAAAAGTATGAGCTTAATTGGGACTCGAGCAGCATGGAGAACTCGGAAAAATGCCAAGATACGATGTCGGACGCTTCACATGCTTCTTCCGGGGTGATTGGAGAGCACACTTAGTCCATTCGTCATAACTGTGAGTTGATAACGATCATTATCATATATTTTCATGATTAATATTATTGATATTTGATAAATTTTCTATGTTAAAAGTGTTTTATAAAATGGGGAACACACCCTTCGAATATTTTTCTCGTCTTGATACATATTTAAAGTCGATGATATTATTGTGGTCTCTATTTAGATTTTATCTATGATTTATAAGCAAAAGATTTCAAATTGGGATTTGATTGTGTTCTTGGACAAATTTGATATTTTAAGAATCATGGTTTTTAAAGCTATATGTTTTGAGAAAAATGATTATCATTGCGACGACCTAGGTGCACCTAGTATGTGAATTCAATTAGGTAAAATTACCCCATTAGATGGAGCCGCCCCTATGGAATGGCCACCATTAGGAGGAGAGGGCTATCAATGAGAGGTAAACTACCTAATTGAAGATGTTTTACACTTTGTTTTGAGTCGAGAGAAAAGAGCTATCCGTTAGATGGAGCCGCCCCTATGGAAAGGCCACCATTAGGAGGAGAGGGCTATCAACGAGATGGAGCTAGTTCTCGATTCACCCATTTTGATTATTTTTACTAAACGGAATTTTCTATATTTTTTTTTAAAAGACTTTTATCAAGATTTTCGACAATATATTTTTAAAGGCTTTTGTTATGATTTTTGGCGATATATTTTCTAAAGGTTTGTAATCTTATTTTCACCCCTTTACGACATTGGACTCAGAAATATTCTTATTTGATTTTGGATTAATAGAATTTTATACGGTTACTAGTTTGTAAATGAACATTAGATTTTGAGAAACTTAATTACTCGTGCCCATGTGTTTCCCTTCCAGTTGGTGATGATTGTTGTCTCCTCACTAAGTCTTTATGACTTACCCCTTTTTCTTATATTTTTACAGATTCAAAGTCAATTGCGTAGAAAGCTTCTAGCAGGGTTAAAGATCTATCAGTGTCACGTTTGGTAGGCCCTCTTGGTTGGTTTCTCTTTCTATATTTATATTTCAGTGTCCATTGATGTATCTGCAGCTATTTGGAAGTCTAGGATGTGTTATTCTGAGTTGTACAAGTATGAGAAAAATGTTAATTGAGATACTGGATGATAGAATAGGTTTTTAAAACAGGATTCATATCTTGGAAATGTTGAATTTACAGGGGAAACTATGTCAAAATTTCAGTAAATATTTTTATTGAAGTGAAAACCGAATTGGAATTGTTTTTATTTTATAGTTTGTCAAGATGAATCAATAGGCTTGCCGGGCTAGAATGTTCTAGTTCGTGCGCCGGTCACGATTAGTGTTTGGGTCGTGACATAAATGTTCATGATTCAAATTGATTTTACCTCTAATTTTGGAAAACATTTTTGGTCTCAAATTTAATGTTAATGTTAAAAACATTTTTACATAAGTATATACCACTTTAAATGAAAATCATTTTATAAAATCAACATCAAGTGCAACCATACACCAGACACACTAGAGTTTAAAGAGCAAGAACAAATGCACACTACTTAAGGGATTTGGAACGCAAACTGCGATGAATGGCCGAGATGGGAAACTGACAAAACCCGTACTGCATAATCGGGACAGTTGGATCACAGATCTACGACCGAAATTAAAAGCAACATGTAACTATGAGATTTTATTTCAACAGGGGTCTCAATCTTGAACATTAGGAAACGAGGATACAAGGAGCATTTAGGAAACGAGGATTAGAGGAGCATTTAGGAAACTATGAGATTTTATTTAAAAAAAGTTCTTAAGAAGAAAAATGAAACTAATTGTTATTTTCTTAGTTAAAAGTGGAATACAAAGGGGCATTTAGGAAACGAGGATTAGAGAAGCTCATCCCATCTCTGTTCAGAGAACCTCTATTATTGGAGTCCCTCAAATGGGAATTGAACATAAATGTCATCAAGTTACGGACTGAGTGAGTTGTTTCAATTATTTATTAGAGTTAATAGTATTTTGGTTCCTGAATATGTAACGAGTAATCATAATAGTTCTTCAATTTTCTTTTTTTAAATGGCAGAATTTATTAAGCCAAGAAGGTGAAAGAAACACCAAAACTTGAAACGGCATAATAGATTTTTAATGTATCAAAATTTTAAAATAGTCATTTATTGTGCACTTTTGTAAGTCAAAATAGTCCCTGACGTAAAAATAATTCTTCAGTACTCACAATAACTCTTTTCATATAGAGACTGAATTACAGTATTGTAAGTATTTATAAGGACTGATATGATAATAAGTAAGTATATTGAAGGACTAATATGACAATATTAACGAAGTATTTTAATGTCAGAGACTATTTTGACTAACAAAGAGAACAATCAAAGACTATTTTAAAATTTCGATAAATTGAAGGACTATTGCAACTACTCATTACACATCCAAGGATCAAAATGACTATTATCCATATTTATTTATGGCTTAAATGTGTGTTTGATCACTGCACTTTCACCCAATTTTGGCTTTAGTCCTTGCACCTTTTTTTGTTTGACATTGGTCCCTGCACTTTATAAAACTTTTGCCTTTAGTCCTTCTGTCAAGTATCTGTTAAAAAAAACCAAAACTAACGGTGTGCCACGTGGACCAATAATGGCACGCCACATGGCACACTAAAAGACAAAAAATTCAACTTTTTAATTATTATTTTATTCCATGCACTTTGGTATTGGTCCTTGCACTTTCAGCATTTTTTTATATTAGTCCATGCACTTTGGTATTGGTCCCTGAATTTTTTATTTTTTTTTTAAAAAAAAACATTCAATGAAATTATTATGTTTTATTATTGTTTTGTTCATTATTTTTAAAAAATTCATTACTTTGGTATTTGCCTGTCTTTTCACTAGTTCTCAATAAATTCTCAATAAAAATAATGAACAAAACAATAATAAAACATAATAATTTCATTGAATGTTTTTTAAAAATAAAAATAAAAAAATTCAGGCACCAATACCAAAGTGCAGGGACTAATATCAAAAAATGTTAAAAGTGCATTGACCAATACCAAAGTGGAGGGAATAAAATAGTAATAAAAAAGTTGATTTTTTTTTGTCTTTTAGTGTGCCACGTGGTGTGCCATGATTGGTCCACCATTAGTTTTGGTTTTTTTTTTTAACAGATACTTAGGACTAAAGCCAAAAGTTTTATAAAGTGCAGGGACCAATGTCAAACAAAAAAAAATGCAGGGACCAAAGCCAAAATTAGGTGAAAGTGCAAGGACAAAACACACATTTAAACCTTTATTTCTTTACAATAAAAAGAGCATAGATTGTATGTAGTCACCGTTCCATTTTAATCAAATGATTAAATCTGATCCGACTACAAGCAATCAAAACCCGTAGTATATGGTGTATTAATATTTCTAAGAATGAGATATAATTTTTTTGTTCTTGTTTTTGAGTTTCGACGTTCAACCAAACATACTTTATGCTTTTACTTCAAGTAAAAACAAAACAAAAAAACAAAAACTGTTAATGGGAGGCAATTATTTATAGGACGAGTAGCACGTTTGTTTCGTTTCAAATAGAAATGGCACTATAATTGTTAATTATTATGGCACATTGAAGCTCAAAAGCGTCCTACTTCTTTGGCATCATCATATTTGTTTCGACTTTTCTGTGGTCGGAGACAGAAGCATTGTTAATACTCTCTATCATTGGTACAATTTTTTTTATCTTTATATTTTTTTTTATTAATGGGCCACTTTGTCAGCAATAATGAAAAACTTGATTATAAGGACAGTAGCATTTGGAGCACTCAGTTCAGCACCAAATACGAACCATAATTTTACTCACATTTTCATTGCCGACTTCAGCATCAAATATGAACCGTAATTTTACTCACATTTCATTGCCGACTTAAGTTTTTTTTTTTTTATGAAAATTGTTACTACTAATTGTTAGTTTTTCTCCTTGTCAAGATTTGGATCCTGAACCTCTAATTACTTAACCCTTAACTCAAATTAGTTGAGCTATCCAACCTTACCTGAATACCGACTAAAATAATAGTTCAACTACTACTCCTCAACTGGCTTCATTATAAGTCTCATTTAAGAAAGTACATTGGTTGTAGTCTCATCTAAAAAAAAGTTTATTGTTTTATTAAGCTATGAAATTTCATCTAATAGATTAGTCTTTTTAGGTTTGACACTTTTCATGGTTAAGTCATAAGAATTGAGAGTACACCATCAAATAGTGATAGATTAGTGAAGACTTTAAAGAAGAAAGAGTGGATAAAAAGTTAAATGTGATAGTGAAGTCACGTGGCTAGTGTTATGAGTGTAAGTGATAACATATAGTTGGATAAAAAGTTAAATGTGATAGTGAAGTCACGTGGCTGGTGTTATGAGTGTAAGTCATAACATATAGTTCCTCCATAATAAAAAGAGACAAATGCTGAAGAATATCCCAAGAGCATCTCTAATGGGAGGTCTTTACTTAACAAGGATCACTCCCTTTTAAGAACCCCTCATTGGAGGAAGAAAAATTGAGTCCCCATTAAGGAACGAGTAACTATATAAGGACTCTCTCTCTCTCTCTCTCTCCTAGGCAACTAACGGGTCCCACGATTAAAAGAAGTAATGAATATGTACTACGTGGTCCCGCTTACCAAAGAAGTAATATTTTAATAATTAATAGTTGTTTTAAATATTATTTTATCTATTTGTCATTATTTTAAATAACATGTAATTCATGCAAATTATTATTATTATTTTTTAGCGAAAGAATGTAAAATTTGTAACGTTGATTTTTGCATTTTCAAATTAGTAGCAAATGTCGTAGAAATTTAAGTTCATACGAATAAATAAATATTTTATAATTTAATTTTTTTAAGGATTATAATTAAATATTATGAGGTAATTTATAATTTAATAAATAAATTATTTTTGTTTAATGATGTAAAGTTAGTGGGGCCTATTTAAATACTTTTCATTTGAGTCTTTATTAGTGTACTCCCGTTGGAGCCATTGAGTCCTTAATAGATACTTTCATTAAAATATTATAAATAAGTGATGTGTAACGTGAGGTCCATTTAAGGAGACCCTATTAAGGAACAACCATTGTGGATGCTCTAAGAGATTTGTATATTCAACACATTGAAATATCAAAAAACAACTTTTTTATATGAAAGTTATCAATTGTTTTCATTTTAGAATTCTCAAAAAGTACCCTTAAGTTTTGTTTGCGAGTTTAGAGGGGAAAGAATGAGAGGGATTAAAAAAAAAGGAAGGAAGAAGTGGAAGAAATAGAAGACATTGGAAGAGGAGAGGGGTTCATTTTTCTTCATAATACAAAACTTTTCTCATTTGGAGAAACTTAAAAATTGAATTGGAGGAGAATTTTGAAGGGTTTATATGAATTCTTCGAATTTAATCTTTGTTGTTATAATATTTTTAAATTAAAAATATATTAATCATAAACATTAATTTATCACTCTCTAAAATACCGCTCTTTCAAAAAATGTGAAACATTTCTCCATTTCTCCCTATATTTTCCAACCCCAAAGCCCTCTCCACCCCTCCCCTCTAAACTCTCAAACAAAGCCTTATGATACTTGTTACCAAGACCCATAAAAAATATAAACAAAAGTACAATACCTTTTTGCTAATATTGTGTTACGAAAGGAGCCAACTTTTTATAAAAAAATGGTTAGTTACACTTACCTTGATCCCAACAGTATAATATTGTGTTAAAACTAAAAAAAAACCCACGACAGAGTGAAAATTAAAGTGGTTGAAAGTAGTAGTAGAGTAATTGATTGGTAAAATATTGTGTTAAAATTAAAAAATCCATGAAAGTAAAAATTAAAGTGGTTGAAAGTTAGTAGTAGAGTATTGGTGATAGATGCATGAAGTTGTCAAGTTGTTTTATACATAAGCTTTTTAAAGGGATGGTAATCTTATAAATCTCACATTGAGCAAATAAGACAACTTTATGTGATACTTAAGACTATTGAGTTGGATTCTTCTCACAAACTTAAATCATAACATAAGAGTATACACTTCTATGAAAATATACATATTATTTAATTTCTCTTATTTCTTTTATGCGAGTATGCTCAAAAGTTGTGTTCAAATCTGTTGGAACATTGGTGTGAAGATGGAAAGAAATTGGAAGGTTAGAAGATTAAACACCAAGTAAATCTAGTGTTGTGTGAATTGAAAAAATAGAGTGTGGGGGTCCCACATAAAATAGAACACACACACTAGTAGTGTTTAAATAGTGGTATTTAATTTTAAATATCTGATAATGATGAAAATAATAATAATAATAATAATTATTATTATTATTATTGAATATCACTTCCCATAATTTTAGGTTATGGTTGTTGTGATAAGATTGAGAATCCAACTGAATTTCCTATCTTTCCTTCATTAGTTTGTTTCAGATAATCTTGTGGGTTTGTTTCTTTTTGAACTTATCCGATTAGTTTGTTACTTGAGCTGATCTGCGGGTTGCTTAATTTTTAAGTTTACTTAATTCTTAAGTTTCCTCCAAATTAGTTACAAACTCTCCCTATAAAAGGAGAGCTCACCTAGTTCAAAAAACACACCAAAGAGTTTCTTTGAGTTGTCGGGAACTCTTTCTCTCTTCTCCCTTTCTTGACTTGTGTTGACGAGTCTTTCTTCTCTTCATCTCCTTTTTCCGTCCCTTCGGAATTAAGAGTGTTCTTAAGACCATAGTCCATTTTCGGTTTAATGTCCCTTCGAAATTAAGAATGGTCTTACGTTCATAGTCCCTTAGATATTTTTATGTCCTTCGAAATAAATAATAATTTAAGATCATAGTCCCTTTTTCGGTATAATGTCCCTTCAAAATTATGAATGATCTTAAAATATATTCTTCTTCGATTCCTGAAGAAGTTAGACGTTAGAATGGTGTAAAACCGTATTTGAGTGATCATAGTATCATAGTTGGAGAAGTTAATAAATAGAATGGTGTAACACCATATTTGAGTGGTCTCAGCACCATAATGGAGTGGCAACAGTACCATATTAAAGTGGTTTCAGTATTAAAAGAATGGTCTTGGTACCATATTGGAGGTGTAATTCTCGAACGGTTTTCTACAGTGCAGTAGCTAATCGTACAATTGTAGCTGAGCTTGTTTTATCCTGGAGGCGGCGTGGTTGATAGTCTGCCTTGCACAATTTTGGGCAGTGCCACGAACCGTCTTAAAGAGAGCGACCTGGTCGTGACTCAACCTAGTAACAACTTCGGTAGATAATAGAATTTGGAAATCCAAATACAACAGTTTGGAAATCCAAAAACAACAATTTTAAGATGTTTCGACTGCTATGTCTACCGAAAAAATTACTTATTGAGGTTTCGTTGTCCCTAAATACAAGAAGGATAAATCAAGCTATATAATTACATCTTTCGACTGAAACGAAGAAGTGTTTGTTGTTATAACAACAACACTAAGAAATTTGCATATCGCTTTTAATGGTAAAGCGTGAAGTAAATTGTGGATAGAAAATTGTCTCTCGACACATCACAATAGTTTGGTAAAAATTTATACTAGTTAAATCTTTTTTTTTTTGGTAGTGAAATCTTATTTGTTTGATAGAAGTATCAATTGCTCCTTTGTTTGTTTTTTATGGAATCAACTATTAAATTGGCTTTGGAGTATAAAGTTTGCTTCCTGTCACCTCTTGAGTGGCTACTGAATGGGTTATAATCCAAGTTAAATTTATCAGATAGATGTAATGCACCGAGGAAGAAAAAGGACAATTTTACCATCTAAACGGTCCATGTTATATGTACAAAATATGAACATTGAAAAGGTTTTTTGATGAACTAGAAATTATATGAGAAATTTGTTCCAAATATTTCATATAAAAACAAGAAAGAATCTGAATTTCAGATTTCTATTGAATAAGACTGAGCTCACTCAGACTTAAAGAGAGACTTGTGCACAATGCATTCTTGTGGAAAAAGACTGCGGCTTTGATGGTATGATCAAAATTAAATTCACCTTCTATTTTATTAGTTGTGTGATTTTAATATTTGACATGTCAGAATTTATCATGTGAACAAGTGTTTAACTTTAAACTTGAATAACTTGGACTTAATTCCAAAGTTATATGATTAGACAATTTTATTTTTGGGTAAAATATGCTTTTCGTCCCAACAATTATATGCCATTTGAATTTTCGTCCCTGAGCTTACTAATCCTCCCATTTCGTCCCTATAAAAGTTAATCACTTGAAATTTCGTCCCTCCCCCCTTTTAATCACTGCCACGTCAGCAAATTACCAAAATGACATGGGAATTGACGAAAATACCCCTGCTTATTTTTTTTTGTTTTTTTTCCTTCAAAATTTTTTTCCCCAGTTTTTTCCCAAATTTTTTTTTACGATTTTTTCTCCGAAAAATTTCAGTTTTTTCAGTTTTAATTTTAACATTTTTTTCCGAAATTTTTTATGATTTTTAATTATTTTTTCAGATTTTTTTATTTCAAAATTTTGAAAATTTTTTTAAGGAAAAAAAAATAAGCCAGGGGTATTTTCATCAATTCCCCATGCCGTTTTGGTAAATTGCTGACGTGGCAGTGATTAAAATGGGAGAGGGACGAAATTTCAAGTGATTAACTTTTACAGGGACGAAATGGGAGGATTAGTAAGCTCAGGGACGAAAATTCAAATGACTTATAATTGCAGGGACGAAAAGCATATTTTACCCTTTATTTTTTGCAGTCAAGATAAATGAACCAGAAAGTTCATTTAAATCCATGTTTAGAGAATTTGAATCTCTAAACTTGATAAATTATGATATGTGCGAACTTGATAGCACATAAATTAGAAATGATAAAATGATATTTTATCATATTTATTGATGACTGTGAATTTTTGAAAATAAAATTGATATACTTGATATGTTCAATTTTTATAACGAAAATTGAAATTTATAGAGTACCCAAGTCTAAGAACAAAATTCTAATTAAGAAATTTTTGAAGAAAAGACAATCCAACTTGTCTTATTTTTGAACTTGGGATTGTCTGGACTATATTTAGATTCTGGACCCCAAAAGAGTTGAACTCGCTAGTAGAGCCTATGAATGTGTATTCATTGGGTACGATATAAATAACAAAACATATAGGTTTTATGACTTAAATGCTAAAGTGATCATAGATTTAAAAGATGTCGATTTCTATGTAAATATTTACCCCTTTAACTAAAGAATAGTGGGGGCACTAGTGGGGATTCTAGTGGGAGCACGACATTAGTGGGGGCATAATAAATTCCCTTTTAAAAATTATGAACTAGTGGGGGCACTATATCTAATCACATTCATGTAATCAGAAATAGTTATGAAATCATCATACGAGATGTTATAGAACCTCGAAGAGGTAAGAAAGCAAGAATTTCTAAAGAGTATGGACCTTATGGTTTATACATTGGAAGAAGATCCATTAAGCCTTAAAGAAGCTATATCCTCATTGGATGCTGAATTATGGCAAGAAGCAATAAACGATGAAATGGATTTTCTAGAGTCTAACAAAACATGACACTTGGTTGACTTGCCTTATAGTTGCAAAACCAATCGGTTGTATTTGGATTTTGGAAAAAGAAACTAAAACCTGAAGGTTTTGTGACTCATGGACAAGAAAACAAGGTCTGTAAGTTAGATAATTCTTTGTGAGGTATAAAATAAACTCTTAAGGAATGACATGAAAAATTTGACATTCTAATGTTATCGAATGAGTATAAAGTGAATGAAAGTGACAAATGTATTTACAACAAATATGGAAATAATATTTGCACGATCATATGTCTCTATGAAGACGACTTGCTCATATTTGGTTTAAAGATTAATTTTATGAATTATGTGAAATCATTGTTTATCAACAACATTGATAAGAAAGACCTAGACAAAGGTGAAGTAATTCTTAGTTTCAAGATTACTAGGTCAAAAAAAGAGAATCTTTTTGATGAAACTCACAAAGTTGAGAAGATCTTAACGAAATGTTATTATTTAAGCGTAAACTTGCAAGCATATATTATGATCCAAGTGTAAGAACACTTGAGATGGAGTTAGATAAACAGAATATGCGAGCATCATTAGCAGTCCTTATGTAAGCCATTGAATGTATTAGACCCGACATTGCTGATGTCGTGAAACTCTTGTGCAAGTTTACTAGTAGACGAATGAGAAGCATTGCCATGCTATTGAAAGAGTCATGAGGTGCCTTAAGAAGACTGTGACTCTAAGATTAAATTATGAGGAGTAACCTATTGTACTTGAATGGTACAAGATACAAAATAGAACATCCTTCAGATGAGTCTTAAAGAGACCAGTGACTGCACATTGAGCATCTTTGTAGGAGTTGTTTGTTGAAACAAACGATATTGACTCAGTCCATTATGGAATGTATCTGGGATGACAACACTAGAGAAAACTAGTGAAGAAGCAAGTTGATAAGATACTTGCTAGTTGAGAACCCTTAGTGGGTGAAACCGTTGTCCAAAGTGTTAATTTATTGTGATAGTCTATAGCTATTACAAAATTGAGAATCGTTACCACAATGGTGAGAGACGATAATTAAGGCACGAACACAATAATTAGAGAGCTCTAAAAGGAACGGTTAAAGTATATCGTGCACGTACTGATGAAGAATTAGTCAATCCTTTGACGAAAGGAAATACTAGAAAGAATGTCCTAAACACATCCAATAGGATGGGACTAATGCCCAAAGGTCACAAGTGATGGTAACCCGACCTACATGACTGGAGATCCCAAGAAATAGGTTCAATGGGTAATAACAAGTCATGAGTGATAGAACATGCTATGAGAAAATTAAGAAAGCATGAATCCTGCAGCGCTAGAAGGATGAGATAATAGAAATTCTTAATGAGATACTCTATGTTGAGTGGAGTACATAGCTACAGGACTACTCTTGATAGACTCACCTATACGAATGTGGAATAGAGGTCGGTTCCTATGGGATTCGGGGCAGAATACCTAGAGCGTTCGTTAAAACTGGGATAGACGTACAAGGCCATAAACACACGGGCTTTTAGAATACACCGTAGGAAAAGGTTTGTGTGCGGGTTCTATGTCTGAGATAGAGTTCAATGCTGTAAGCAACTCTTGTTAATCGGAATATTATCCGCTATGCAAAGGTTCAAGTTGTAGGCGACACCTTTGTTTATTAGCAACCTTATAGAAAAGTTTTGACGTTATTATTGAAACCATTTTTTAAATTCAAGTGGGGGATTGTTGGAACATTGGTGTGAAGATGGAAAGAAATTGGAAGGTTGGAAGATTAAACACCAAATAAATCTAGTGTTGTGTGAATTGAAAAAATAGAGTGTGGGGGTCCCACATAAAATAGAACACACACATTAGTAGTGTTTAAATAGTGGTATTTAATTTTAAATATCTGATAATGATGAAAATAATAATAATAATAATAATAATAATAATAATAATAATAATAATAATAATAATAATAATAATAATAATTATTATTATTATTATTATTGAATATCACTTCCCATAATTTTAGGTTATGGTTGTTGTGATAAGATTGAGAATCCAACTGAATTTCCTATCTTTCCTTCATTAGTTTGTTTCAGCTAATCTTGTGGGTTTGTTTCTTTTTGAACTTATCCGATTAGTTTGTTACTTGAGCTGATCTGCGGGTTGCTTAATTTTTAAATTTACTTAATTCTTAAGTTTCCTCCAAATTAGTTACAAACTCTCCCTATAAAAGGAGAGCTCACCTAGTTCAAAAAACACACCAAAGAGTTTCTTTGAGTTGTCGGGAACTCTTTCTCTCTTCTCCCTTTCTTGACTTGTGTTGACGAGTCTTTCTTCTCTTCATCTCCTTTTTCTGTCCATTCGGAATTAAGAGTGTTCTTAAGACCATAATCCCTTTTCGGTTTAATGTCCCTTCGGAATTAAGAATGGTCTTACGTTCATAGTCCCTTCGATATTTTTATGTCCTTCGAAATAAATAATAATTTAAGATCATAGTCCCTTTTTCGGTATAATGTCCCTTCAAAATTATGAATGATCTTAAAATATATTCTTCTTCGATTCCTGAAGAAGTTAGACGTTAGAATGGTGTAAAAACGTATTTGAGTGATCATAGTATTATAGATGGAGAAGTTAATAATTACAATGGTGTAACACCATATTTGAGTGGTCTCAGCAGCATAATGGAGTGGTAACAGTACCATATTAAAGTGGTTTCAGTATTAAAAGAATGGTCTTGGTACCATATTGGAGGTGTAATTCTCGAACGGTTTTCTACAGTGCAGTAGTTAATCGTACAGTTGTAGCTGGACTTGTTTTATCCTGGAGGCGGCGTGGTTGATAGTCTGCCTTGCACAATTTTGGGTAGTGCCACGAAACGTTTTAAAGAGAGCGACCTGGTCGTGACTCAACCTAGTAACAACTTCGGTAGATGATAGAATTTGAAAATCCAAATACAACAGTTTGAAAATCCAAAAACAACAAAATCTTTGTATCTATCCCTTCAAAACAAAACTTTGTATCCATATTAGAATTACTTTTTATAAACAGTGTTCCATTCGAATGCTATGGTATGACGATGGTCCTGTTACTTAGTGTGTACCTTAGTAATCCCATCCATCATAAGGGTGGGGCTAACCGGAACACTGTTAATCACCATTATCAATTTTTTTAGGGTTAATTATGTTTCTAGTCCCTATAAAATAGCAACCTTGTAAGTTTAGTCCTTACTTAATTTTAATAGCATTTTTAGTCCCTATAAAAAAAATTACTTATAATTTTAGTCCCTGCTAAAACAAAGTTTGATTAATTATCCTTAAACTCTTAAATTTTTGAACAATTTTTTTGAGACAAGATTAGAACACTATGAAAGGTTCGTTTACTAAAATTTAGAATTTTCTGACATGAAATGAATTAAATATGAATTTTTTAAAACGACAAAAGTTAAAGATAAAAAGTAATAAAATCTGGATGTAGAAATCAAATTTTGCGATAATTTTTTGCAGAGGAACTTTTAGTAATGTTCTAAACATGTCTGCAAAAAAATTGTTCAAAAATTTAAGAGTTTAAGCGTAAATTAAACAAATTTGAATTGAGTAGGGACTAATACTCAGTGCAGAAAAACAAAATTAGAGACTAAAAATGCTATTAAAATTAAGTAAGGACTAAACTTATAAGGTCGCTATTTTATAGTGACTAGAAACATAATTAACCCATTTTTTTAATTTCCTTTTTACCTATTTTTCTTGTGTTAAATCAATGGTCCACTTATTTATGTTAGAACTTGGAAGTATACCAAAAAGTTGGGCGGAAAGAATCGCAGCCAATGTCTGTTCTATTATATGGACGGAATGCTGCATTTTGACTTTTCAATGTCATAAAGTTTGATAATGAGACTTATAATACTCTCTCCGTTTCAAAATACATGTCCAAGTCAACCACTTCACATATGCTAATGCACAATTTTGATCGCTAATATCTTTAATTGTCTAAAGTAAAAAATTATAAAAATTTAATATTTTGAAAATATTTGTCGAGACAAATCAAACAACATCTTACATGTCAATATTTGTATTTATACATTAGTTAAAAAATATGGTCAAAGTAAGTCAAATGAATAGTGCACATCACAAAAATTGGACATGTATTTTGAAATGGAGGGAGTACTTTATAGCTTTATTTATTATTCCATCCATCCTATAATATGTGAATATATAACAAAAATCACTATGTTTATTTTAAATGAAATATTATAAGTATTTTTATTGAAAAAAGTAAAAATCACGAGTATTGAAAAAAATTGTTTGAATAATAAATTTATCTAAAAAATATATAATTATTAGTATTATATCGTCATTTATAATAAGAAAAAGAATAATAATTCTTCAAAAAAAAAAAGAAAAAGAATAATAATACATCTAAAAATTTGTAAATGACTTTATATATATTTTTGATAATTTTGGCATTATTAACACCACGCTCTAACCAACTGAGCTAATGGGCCGATAAATGACCTTTACATTTAAGAATAAACATTTTTCCTAAAGGATATTATTTTTTTTTTTGAAGGAAAGAAACTTATATCATTTCATTACTTAAAATGTGTTCAATACAATCTGGTATTTCTACCAAAATTTGGAAACTAGCTGAGGATGTGGCCGCCTTAGCTAATCTATGGGCTGCCTCATTTGCTTGTCTCCTCACAAACTCAACACTAGAGTTGACATAGTACTGTTCAAAGATAGTTTTACAATTGTGAATAATCATCCCAAATTCTGTAACATCCTGATGTGCAGATGAAAAACTATCCACCACTTTTTTAGCATCAAGCTCAAAATCGATAGGTCCTAATTGTAAGTGATGAACCCATTCTAAAGCTGATAATAGTCCAAGAGCTTCGCCGACGTGTACCTCACAGACTGGAGTAAACCATTCAGTTTTTGCCAAAACAAAAGTGCCTGTATCATCCCTTATACAAACTCCTATTCCCACTCTATTAGAAAGTTGGGAGAAAGAAGCATCAATATTGCACTTAAATCTCCTAAAGGATATTATGATTAGAGATAGAGGGTGTAATATCAAATTATTAAATAGTAGCACTATAATGTTTTCACATGAAGAACCTAGAGTGTTGTATGTTGGCCGGCAGTGAGAACTATGATAATATTCGATTTGAATTTCTTATATTAATATCACACGTATGCTATAAGCCTAAAGTATATTCAAGCAGCTGTTCGTGAATTCCCTTCAATCGCTTGATTTAGCTACTAAAATTCAATTTTTATTTTGAGAGGACTAAAATTCAAATAGTATTATTTTTGGTAAACTACTAAAACTCAATTTTAATGAGACTATAATAACATGCAAGTCAAACAAGGTAATTAATTTTGAGTATTGGATGGAATATTCAAGTTAGGTATTGCACTGGTCAACGAGGTGTTTATGACGTTGTTTCCGGGTTCCCACATGTGCAAAACTCTTTGTAAGCGTGTGTGTGTTGGGGCCTTTTTGAACCCCATGTGTCAATAATAAACTATAGAGAATTTTTTATTGTACCTCTTAAAAGAGGGAATATTAAACTCTTGTGGTTTAGTGACGTAAAAGAATTTCCAGTTTTATTTATTTATTTTCTAATTTTTTGCTATCTTTTTTTTTAGTCCCATGACCAATTTCTAATAATTGTTTAGTTTAGTCCCATATTTTTTAGTATTAAACGCATCATTAGTATCATAAAGGAGTTCTTAGGGTTTGTTTGACAAGTATAATAAGCTAGCTTATAACTGATAATGTGATATAACTAAAAAAGACATGTTCAATAATCGTCATTTTCTTACGAGATTATAACTTTACTTTTACTAACTTACAGATATGTTTGAATTAGCTTAAACTTGTAAGCTTATTATTTTTCTCGCAGTTTTGCCTATTTATCTTATTTGTAAATAAATAAATATTTAATTATACATATCTTTTTTATGTCAATTTATATTTATAAGTTAGTATAACTGTTAATTTTACCAAACTGTACTATAAATTCAATCAACCCAACGACTAATAACACTTCTCAACGACCACTAGATCCAACATTGACAAGGCGCCATACATAATGACCACTACATCACTCCAACGACTCCTTTACGATGCCTATAAAAATCATCATTCACCATAATGCAAGGTACACAACTCATTCCACTTGATACCTCCTCACTCTTTGCTATTATACTAACTTAAACATACTCCGTCTAAAATGAAATATTAACAAAACTGGTAGATGAATGTTAAAAACTTAGCCCACCACATGCACTAACTTTTTGTTTATATTTCATCATGGAGGGAGTTGAGTGCAAGCATATAGCAACCTCCAATATTCATCTGGACGGATGATGCTCAAGGTCGACCTATCTTTCTCGATCCCATCATATCAATATCCATTCTACATATACCTCAACTGACGTATGTTATTTGAACATCTATTTTGAAACAACTTAAAAGCACAAAACAATGTGAACATTGACACAAAAATAAAAATAATAATATTAACCATACATATCTTTGGTTGTCTCATATTGTTCAAAAATAACACTACTCCCATTAGAATATGGTAAGTCCTCTCCATAGTTTTCATAAATTTTACTACTTGTTCCTCCAAAATTAGAGAAGACAAGCGTGACCAAATGACAGTGTGTACACCAAAAGCAAGAAAGAAAATAATTGCACGTATTTTCACAACTACATTTTTCTAATCTCTTTTTGTCAGGTCAATAAAAGTACATAGACATTGTAGCTCGTGAAGAATGGTCATAGCTACACATACACACACAATTTAATATTCTATAAATAACAACACCACCTTCTCACCAACTCAACTACTATCTACACCACCATCATCATTCACCACCTCCAAGCATGGCTTCCTCTACTCTTTCAACTCCTTCTCCTAATCTCCTCAAACACCAAAAAAGACCCTCTTCCACCACCTTATCACGACGTTCCTCCACCTTTCTTCCACCTATAAGATCCTCAGTTTCAGAAAAACCACCTTTCCAAGTCTCCATCTCTCAACCACAAACAACCAAGCTTCCGATCCGTAAAATCCCTGGTGACTATGGCATCCCTTTCATCCAACCCTACAAAGACCGTTTAGACTATTTCTACAACCAAGGTCGTGATGAATACTTCAAATCACGTATCCAAAAATACCAGTCAACCATCTTCCGCACTAACGTTCCTCCTGGTCCTTTCATAGCTCAAAACCCTAACGTAGTTGTACTCCTTGATGGTAAAAGCTTCCCCGTCCTCTTCGACGCATCGAAGATCGATAAAACCGATGTCTTCACAGGTACATACACACCTTCTACAGAACTCACTGGTGGTTATAGAGTTTTATCTTACCTTGATCCCTCCGAACCAAAACATGAACAGCTCAAGAAGTTGATGTTTTTTCTCCTTAAATCACGTAGTCGTCATGTTATTGCAGAGTTTCAGTCATGTTATAGAGAGTTTTTTAATGCTTTGGAGAGTCAACTTGCTGAAAATGGTAACGCTAGTTTTGCTGATAATAATGATCAAGCGGCATTTAATTTCTTGAACCGTGCTTTGTTCGGTGTTAACCCTGTTGACACCGAACTTGGACTTGACGGTCCAAAAATGGTTCAGAAATGGGTTTTATTTCAGTTAGGTCCAGTACTGAAACTGGGCCTACCGAAGTTTGTGGAAGATTCTATGATACATAATTTTCGTCTCCCATTTCGGCTCATTAAGAAAGATTATCAAAGACTTTATGATTTCTTTTATGCTTCCTCGGGATTTGCTCTCGAGGAAGCAGAGCGTTTGGGTGTTTCAAAAGAGGAGGCTTGTCATAATCTATTATTTGCAACGTGTTTTAATTCGTTTGGCGGGATTAAGCTGTTTTTTCCTAATTTGATGAAATGGATCGGGCGCGGTGGAGTGAGGTTGCATACAAAATTAGCGACGGAAATTAGAGGAGCAATTAGATCTGCTGGCGGGGAGATTACTATGGCGGCCATGGAGAATATGCCGTTGATGAAATCGGTGGTATACGAAGCTTTTCGTATTGATCCACCGGTTCCATTACAATTTGGAAGAGCAAAAAGGGACATGGTGATTGAAAATCATGAAAATGGTTTTTTGGTTAAGAAAGGTGAATTGTTGTTAGGATATCAACCTTTTGCTACTAAAGATCCTAAGATTTTTGATAGAGCAGAGGAATTTGTTGCAGATAGATTTGTTGGTGATGAAGGTGAGAAATTGTTGAAACATGTGCTTTGGTCTAATGGACCAGAATCTCAATCTCCAACTGTTGGGAATAAACAATGTGCTGGTAAAGATTTCACCACATTGATTTCAAGACTTTTGGTTGTTGAACTTTTTCTTAGGTATGATTCCTTTGAGATTCAAGTTGGAAATTCACCTTTAGGTCCTGCTATTACCCTCACCTCACTAAAGAGATCAAGCTTCTAGCTAATTTTTTAACAACTTTTTGATTTTTTTATTGAGTAGTTATAAGATGATTGTTATTGTAATGTTGTAAACTAGCTAGTATGTCTTGATTTCATTTAATGTTGATGTTGATATTTAAGTGTAGTTTTTTGGATACTAGATATTGTTGTACTTGTACACTTGGATTGGATCTTTAATTAGTAGTTGTTGGTGGCTGATCAATCATGCACTATAGGAGTAGTGGTGGCCTTGATAAAGGGAATTATGTAGTCCACTCCACTATCGATTGTCTAAATGTATGAATGAGGCTTGAAATTGAAACCAATTGTACTATATATATGGAGTTAGATTTTCAGAATAAAATGATGGGAATTGCATGATAGTATACACGTGGTAATTTCATTTTTGTTGATAGATTATAGACGTGTACTTTTTCATGAGATGACTTGTCCATTTATTTAAGCTAGCACGTAGAAATTATTTCTTTTCCTAAATCTTTTGATTGGCTATTCTTTTGAGTGAATCCGTGACGTTGATTCGTACAGTGCAGGCAGGCACTCCAGGAAGGTTATTTGGTTTATGCACCTTTCAATAGTTCAGTTAAGTCCAAACAGTGGGTGTCAGTCTATTTTTGTACATTTTTTTTTTTTATTCATATTAAGGGAATCTATCCATAAACTGTAATCTGTAATGCACTAATTTTAGAGAAAGTTTGATGTGTTTCTTTAGTTTATAACTCATTAATTTTAGCAAATTCACCTTCTTGTAATGTGGGGCAGAGTGGCAAATAGAATGAAATCTTTCATATTCGCCGATATAAGAGCAAAATCCTCTTGTTGCACCATGATTTTATTACGCAATTTTCTTGTGACACTAATGTCATAAAGGACAAATGCAAAATGGTTGAAAACTTGATCCCCCTTGACTATATATAATATAAAGCAATTAGAGTCCCAATGCTACCAACAATCTCAAACAATATAGTCTATGTTTCCAATATTTCAACGGCAACTCAACTAACTGAATCCAACTTTGACATTTATTGTGTGTTTGTTTGCTCCGACTGAAATTTCGAATCCACCAAAGCAAACACACAACTAGGATGGATCCATGTTGCCTTCACCCAGACGCGGCTCAAATCCTCTTGTGAAGCAAAATGAAATTCATACAATCTTTACTTAGTGGTATCATCTTCCAAGAGCAGAATAGTTTCCATAATTTGGCTAGTTTTCATTGAAGGCTGCTCGATGTTAGCGCATGCATCCCCCTCCTCCTGCAGCATAAATCGGCCATGTAATTTGGTTTTGCATTTATCGAACCTTCAATGTTAGTGTGTATTACTCAAGGATATTTGCAACTAGTAGCTAATCTGGATAAATTGCTGGTGCAATTAGTAATAGCTAAATATAGATGTGGCCCATACAGTATGCTTCTAGTAGGGATAGAAAAATAGATTTGCCAAGGTTGGTTGTTGAAAATATAGCCAAGCACTCACAGATGTTAAAATCTCGGAATATTATTTTAGCTGAACAATTCACTCTAAAGCCTGCATATTGTCTCACTACTAAAGGCTCACCAGTATACACTTCTGTTGATGTTCTCAACAAGGTTTGGAATATGTTAAACCCTCTTGATTGCTTCATTTTTTTGTTAATTTGTTTTACCATTCAGTTAGGAATTAGTTTAGTTGTTCTGTTTGTTTTCTCAACAAGTGTGCATTCGAGCTAGTCTTATATGGTCACAAGATTACCTATGCATATGATAGAATGTAGTTCTCTCATAATTTAAAAACCTTCTTCACACAAAGCACTTGTCAAAATTTTACACCTTAGGATATATAAACTACATGTTTCGCAAAGGAAAGTTCATTCCTGTTGGATCAAACCATAATTTGCAAACTATTATTCAAATGAACACTTAAATGAGTTTCTAAACACAATGTCGTACATGAGAAATTAAATTTATTATTCTGAAATCGAATCGACTATGTATTATAGCTATCACCTATATGATCTGAATCTAGCGAGGATATGGCTCTGTAATCGAAGCCTCGTTTACTGATTCTTGAACTGAACTAGACTCCCATGATTGCATCATGTCTTGAAAGTCTCCAGCTCCACTATCTACATAAAATGCAGGTTCGGAAGGTCTCGAGAGAGTGAGAGAATGACTATTAAGCATTAGTACAATAGAAGCCATAGTTGGCCTGCTAGCTGCATTTTCTTGAACACAAAGTAACCCAATGTGGATGCATCTCATTATTTCATTCACTGAATCATTGTTTAATGCGGGATCTATAATATTTGTTGGTGACCCATCTCTCCAATTTCTCCATACCTACAAGAATTTTTACATATGCAAAATGCAAGTTATATTATACTTCTAGAGCAATGTAATCTTACACGTTATCGTCTAATTCCATACTTCTACCGATATGGAAGATATGATAGGAAGAAATTAATCGATTACTTTACTTACAAAGCTGAGTAAATACTCCGTACTAGTCCCACGTCGAATGCCACTGTTTTTGTGGCCACTTATAATCTCAAGAATCAATACACCAAAACTAAATACATCCGACTTTACTGAAAATTGTCCATGCATTGCATATTCCGGTGCCATATATCCGCTGCAAACAATACGAATAATTATTCTCAACTAAGTAGAATATTTCCACAACCATGCATCTTCGGTCAATTTATATCAACTAACACTTCTTTTGCATACTTACTAGGTTCCCACAATTCTGCTTGTATTTTCCTGAGTTTGGTCCACATCAAACAGTCTAGCCATGCCAAAATCTGCTATCTTAGGATTCATCTCTTCATCTAAGAGAATATTGCTTGCTTTGAGATCACGATGAATAATACGCAGCCGAGAATCCTCATGAAGGTATAGAATTCCTCGAGCAGTACCTACAATGATTTTATACCTTCTGTTCCAGTTTAATTGTGTTCTCTTGGTTTGATCTACATAGAAACATAAAAAACAAATATGAATCGTCGAACTATGTGATTAAGTTGTCTTCAATCACAACAAAATAAATAGAGATACGTTTCAGTTCAACATATATTAAAACCTACCAAAAATGAAGTAATCAAGGCTCTTATTAGGAACAAATTCATATACAAGTAGTCTTTCTCTTCCTTCTATACAGAAACCAAGTAGCCTAACTAAATTTCGATGCTGAAGTTTAGCCACTAAAACAACTTCATTCTTAAATTCTAAATCTCCTTGGCCAGAATCCCTCGACAACCTTTTGACACCAATTTCTTGTCCATTGGCGAGCCTACCCTGAAAATAAGTTAGTCATGAATAATGTGTTCTCAACGAGTAACTGAGTAGTAAGTGATATTTAACAGCGTTGCTTACTTTGTAAACCGTCCCAAATCCACCTTGTCCAAGTTTATTAGAGGCAGAAAAGTCATCTGTTGCATCTCTTATTGTGTCAAAAGTGAATTGCAATGACTCTGAAATTTCAATTTCAACATCTTCATCTTCTTCTCCTTCTTGAACTACACATGAAAACAAGTTAAAATAGAACTTTTCATGTGATATGAGATGACATTTTCAATTACAATTCTCTTCATTGTTGGTGAAAGCTAACATTGTTAGAAATAATTTCTTCACATGAATACTTCAACTTACTTTTAAACTTTTTCCTTGGCTTCCTTACTCTTACATAGATGCAGATAAAAATGAGCACCACAACAGCAACAACTGGTACTACTACGGCAATGACAACAGTAGTAGTGTTGCTATTTCCTGTATAAACCAAATTCAACATGGGACATTACATAACTTCAAACAATACAATCTGTTCAGTAAAAAAAATTGGTTTTTCATCAATTAGACAAAAAAGGAAATAAAAAAACCACATGGAGAGGAAGTGTTAATGCTTTGCTTACAAAGGCTCTGTTTGGTAAAAATAGCGGTTAGCTGATAGCTTTTAGCTGATAAGCTAGCTGATAGCTTTTAGCTGATAAGCTAGCTGATAACTGATGACTGATAAGCTAGTTGAAGTGTTTGGTAAAATTAGCGGTTCAACTGACTGATAAGCGTAAAATGACATAAAAGGGCATTCTTGATTCTTAATAAAAGTTATAAATATTGAGAAAAAATATTTCTTGTTTCTTGGTAATTTCTTGTTCAAAAAAAAAAAATTATTCGATAATTTAAGTATTTATATACATTTTCTTTTTGAAGACTTTTAAATTAGTTTTCTTGGCTAAAATTTTATTTTGAATTTATTTTCATTCAGTTTTTATACTTTATAAAAAAGAAAAGTATACAATTTTATTTTAAAACAAAATACAACATAATCCACCCATAAGATAAAAAAAACAAAAGTGCTAAATGAACAAAAACAAAGAGAAGTTCTATGAATATTGAACAGACAAGTTTGTATATATACACACTGAGAACAATTTCTTTTTAGACAAAGAAATTGCTATAAAAAGATCGTATATTATTAATTTTGAAGTGCCTGTACCGTACTTGATGTTGTTCGTATAGACTCAAAACTAAAATGTACACGTTAATTTAATAGCTAGCCTCGTTTTATTTTATATATCATATACGTAATAAATGAATATTAAGGGTAAAAGTGGATTTTAATTAAAATAATAAGGGTAAAAATGTAATAAAAGATGATAAGCTAGAAGCTATAAGCTCAAACGCTACTTGGAATAGCTTCTGAAAAATAGCTTATAAGCTCGTGAAATAAGCTATAAGCTCGTATTGAAAAAAGTGTTACCAAACGGGACTTTTTTTGTCAAACGAACTTATAAGCTAAAAGCTAAAAGCTAATGTTTTAGTGTTACCAAACAGTCCCAAAATCAAAAGATATTTTAACATAATAACTAGTACCTGGTGAGGAAGTGTTAGTGGTGGTGGATGGAGGAGGAGGAGGTGGTGCTGTAGGATCATAGAAGAGAAAACCGGTTTCAAATCTCATGTTACAACTAGGCCTAACAACTCTTCCACCATTCTTATCTTTACAACAATCAATAGGTATACGGTCAATGGACTGAACCAAACACGAATTACAATCTGACTCGGATAAATCAGGTGTACACTGAACAAGTCCATATATGCTTTGATCATTAGGACCACGAGCCCTAGACGCTGCATATTTTAAACGAGAATCACCAGATGCAGCTCTACTAGTCAAGTTATCAAGCAAGTCTCTAACAACTTGATTGAACTCATTCAAATCTGTTGCATTTACCATGTTGTTTGCATAATATGCAGGTCCTATTTCCATTAACCGGAATATGGAACGGTCTGAATAACGCAACATGCATTTTTCATCTTCATACCAACCAATTGCTTCTTTTTGGTTTGGACAAAGCTGTGTGAGATTGTTACTTGAACCGTTGAGGCAACTAAGACACTCGTTAGTCTTAACATCGCCTCTGCAAAGACCAATTGCGTTTACTTTGTTTGTGTTTTCACCGTTTGAGAAATTGTAGAAACCATAGTTGATTTGTGTGTTGGAAGTGAGAGTAGACAGAAGTGTTTGAAGGTTTGTTTGGTAGATACTGTTGGCTGTGTAGGTACCTGATACGTTGTTAGGATTACAGAAGTAGTGGAAGTTTTGTGTTGTGTTATCAGCGTTAGCTAATTGTGATGATGAGAAAATTATTATTAGGAGAAAGATTGAACAATGAAAAGAATCTAGCCTCAAGGAAATAATAGCCATATTGGTTATTTTTTGATGAAACAAATCAGGGATAAAAAAGTTTCTGGTGTTTTATGTTTTTGTTTTTGGATATGAATTATGAGCTTCTATGTTGCAATGATGTAGGGCTTGCAAAAAAACCTAAGACATCGTTTATTTTAGAATGGAGGGTCTTTCTGTTGCTATAGATGTCGTATTACATTCTTTGTTGCCAAAGTATAGTCAAGTTGAAAATCAAGACCAGTTTTTTTGGATGATATTATTTTACTCCCTCCGGTCCTATTTATAAGAGAAATTTTGGTCAACAAAAGTTAATGTATCTGGTTAAAAAATTGGACCAAATACATTCACTTTTGTTGACCCAAATTTCTCTTATAAATAGGACCGGAGGGAGTAATATTTAGATAGGATCACAATTTTGGATCAAATCAAAACCGATTCAAACCTAATACTATTGGTACTACTAGTCAAATTCTGTCACCCTTTTCTTATTGGGATTAGTCAAAGTCTTTCTTTATTTCCACACATTCAAGCTCCTTCTTGGAAGCTTGTGAGTGAATGTAATCACCAGTTGCTATCACTGATAGGGAAGATAGTGACTTCCGAAGTCCCCAAGTAAATTATGTTTATTCTTGTCTTGTGCTTGGACCACCTCAAAATTGACTCCCTCAAATTTATACATTATATGTAAACATTTTAAAATAATTCCATGTAAGTTACATTTGATGTAACATCTATATTATCACGTTCCTCATCGTTTACCAATATCTTTAAGTCTTACTTGAAGTAACTCTGGTAAAACATGCCGGTAACTTTGTAAGTTTTTTTCTATTTTTTTCTTTCTGTTTATAATTTAAACAGTAAATTTTTTAGAACCAAATCACAATAGCATAAAATCTTAGCATCAAAGTAATTTATCTTAGAAGAACAATAGCATAAAATCTTATTTCTCTTGTATATTTTGACAGTACCATATATATATATATATATATATATATATATATATAGCAAAACACAATCTGTAGCAGCCCACAGTAACATAAAAATAAAATGCTAAAACATGTGAGAGTTAAAGAAATTATATGGTAACATATCAACTAAATTATACTTAGACTCGCAACAAAAGAAATTACATTCTACCAAATAAATTCTCTGTCATCAAACTTGCATAAAGAGGAAAGTACTAGCATAAGACATTTTTTTCAAAATCTATTTTTCTATGGCAGCAGTAGAAATGTACACAACTGCTTGTAAACTATGATAAGCAGTAGAAAAGTACATTTTTACACTCTTCTCTCATTTTGCTTATCATTTGTAGCAGCAGTACTAACTTCTTTGCAAACTGCTTGTATTCGCGCAACACAACTACCTTTATGTGGCACAAAACCTTGAGAAAGCATGACATTCATCTTATTGAGACGACCCAATTTAATGAACTTAGTACGATCGAGTAAAATCTAAACATTGACAGAGATTCCAAGCCCTAACTCAATAACCATTAGACCCAAGAGTTGGTACACTTGCGCATGGCGTTCATTTTACAAAAGGAATACCAAAGTTTATTAAAAGCATATCATGACTTGGATAGTAAGGCATCATCAACATGTGTGTAAGAACATGTGAAATATTGGAAATGTCATTCAAATGGGAAAGATAAAAAAGTGCAATGTCGAAAGTGAAAAAATGAGGGGAATTGGTTTGTTTGAGAATAGAAAAAGCAACTTGGGATTGACCAGTTGTAAATAGAGAATCCATAAATAAGAAAGGTATTTGGAACACAGCGAATCCAGGTAATTATTAGTATCAAGGAGTATGTCATGTTTAGAGGTGTCAATAGAGCCCCAAATTTCAAAACCCACTCAAAAAAGCCTCCACCAAACCCACTAAATTAAAGCCCCCTAATTCCCAAAATTATTTGGGGCCAAGCCCCACTATAAAATCTATTTATTTGTGGGTCTAAAAAAGCTCCATATTAATTATTTCAAATATTTTTTTTGGTAAAAAAACTTTTTTTTACGGTAAAAAAATATTTACGGTAAAAAAAAAATTTCGGTAAAAAAAAGTTTTTTTACGGTAAATTTTTTTTTTTTACGGTAAAAAAAATGTTTATAGAAATTTTGGGGCCTTTTTATTTTTTTATTTGTGGGCTTGCACTTTTAATCTTGTGAATTTTCAAGCCCCCTTACTATGTGGGTTGGGGCCAAAATTTCAAGGCCTCATGATATTGACACCTCTAGTCATGTTCACCTGCATGCGATAAAAGCCTCGACAAGATTAAAAAAGGTGGTAGAGACGTTGTTGTGTGTGGAAATGACTTATAACAATCAAGAAATTGTAACTTTGAGATAATAGTTTCAAATGATTGGAGAATTAAAAAAATTCATATTTAATTTATTTCAACGTGGATTGTGAATCTCAATGGACATTTTGTGAGCAGATTATGAGGAGATGACTTTGGATCCAGACATGAGGGTTCAAATTGTCTTCAAGGGCCATTATTCCAGTGCCGTCCTAAGTGAGTTTCATGCCATGGTTCTTATGGGTCCCGTGCAAGCAAAGGGGCGTCTAGAACATATCATGAAACCGGAATATAATTGAGTATAAAAAATGGGAAATGTTATCAGTGTCCCCGGAGCACTGGTTAAGGCCTATAAAAGGTAACTTATCATGAAAATACGTGTAATCAATGTATCGGAAATTGAAATATTTGACTTTTTTGTATAATAATTTCTTTTTTTGGAATCCTTAAAGAGTGCCCCGGGGACACTCGTTAACAAGACCCATAAAAAATAAGTATCAAATGACGGGAAGTTGGATACGGTACTCAACAAAACTCTAGGGTATTTTATGGTCGTTCACCTTTATTTATTCACACCAACATAATATTCAAATTATTTCCTTGTGTTTCCTTTAATATGCAATACATAGTAGTACATTCAAATTATTTCCTTGGATTTCCTTGTTCTTAATTGATCAAAAAGATGATAACAATGAACACAATAAAATCAACATCAATGAAATTACAGGGACGACATTTCTTGACGTGTTGCCTTTATCTGCAAAAACAAGAATTAACACCTAAGTGAGACATTAAATATTTAAGGCTTAATTAATGATTTGGTCCCTTAAGTTATTTGTTGGTTACATTTTAGTCCCATAAGTTATTAACGTTGCAATTTGGTCCCTTAAGTTACTTTTTGGTTTCGTTTTGGTCCCTTAACTATTAAAAGTTTCGTTTTGGTCCATTAACTTATTTTTTGCTTTCGTTTTGGTCCCTTAACTCTTCCTCCGTCAACCACTTTGGTCCTTTACGTTAGGATGAATGTTTTAGAGTTAAGGGACCAAAACGAAACCAAAAAATAAGTTAAGGGACCAAAACGAAACCAAAAAATAAGTTAAGGGACCAAATCGAAACAAAAAAATAAGTTAAGGGACCAAAACGAAACTTTTAATAGTTAAGGGACCAAAACGAAACCAAAAAGTAAGTTAAGAGACTAAATTGTAACGTTAATAACTTAAGAGACCAAAACGAAATCAAAAAATAAGTTAAGGTACTAAAAGAGTAATTAAGCCAATATTTAATACATCAAAGATATAGTAAAAACACATTCAAAAACCACCATAAATTTGATTTTGAAATATTTTTTAACAGATATACAATAGGTAAAATTTTCTATAGATCTATTGACAAGTTTAATATTATAAATACCTTGAGAGGAAGTATTGTTTTGTGCAATCGGAGGAGGTGTTGAGAATGATGGCACTGGAACAGGCACCGGTGATGGTGCGGGTGAATCTGATGACGTTGTTTGATAGAAGAGTGAATTGGTTTCATATCTCAAATTACAACTTGGTCTAACAATTCTAACACCTAACCTATTGTTACAACAATTTGAAATTTCTTTGATAGATTGAACCAAACAATTATCACACAATGTTTTAGACAAATCAGGTGTGCATTGAACAAGACCATATATGGTTTGATTATTATTTGGACCAACCAGGTCACTTCCTACAGCATATTTAAGGTCACTGTCACCAGATGCAGCTCTGCTTCTTAAACTATCCAACAATTTTTTCACCACTTTGTTAAACTCAACCTCATTTGTTGCGTTGTTTGTATTCCAAACAAAATAAGCAGGTCCAATTTCATCGAGACCAAATATTGAACGGTTTGAGTAACGCAACATGCATTTTTCATCATCGTACCATCCAATTGCTTCTTTTCGGTTTTGACAATGTTGTGTTAGAAGAACAGTTGAATTTTTGAGGCAATTTTGACAATCATTTGGTTTGATATCTCCTCTGCACAGTCCAATCGCGTTTACTTTGTCACTGTTGTTGCCATAAGAGGAATTATAGAAGCCGTAGTTGATTTCTTTGTTGGAAGTGAGAGTGGATAGAAGGGTGTTAAGGTTTTTGTGGTAGGTGCTGTTGGTTGTGTAGTTACCACCATTATTATTTTGATCACAGAAGTATTGGAATTTGTTTGCAGTGTCAGTGGTAGCTGTGGTGAGTTGAGATGTGAAAATGAATATGAGAAGGAGAGAATAGAGAAATGAAGACGACATTGTATAAGAAATAACAGACAATAATTGTGAATATTTTGAAGCTTTAGATAGAAGTGGATGAGCTTTTATTGACCAAGAATTTGGCCGGCTATACACAATTCAACGTAGTAGGAGATCTTGACTGTTGATTTGAGATCAAACGGTTTAGATTATTCATAAGTAGAATTATTTATAAACCATCTTGACTATCAATTTGAAATCGAATGGTTGTGAACGGTTACAAACATCCTAGGTAGTAGGAAATCCAAATCATTATGGATTTGGCTACTACCAGTGCAAGCTGGTAGAGCATCTCCGATGATCTTGTTTTAAGAATCATTCTTTGAGTTTCGTAAACTACTAATGAGCGGTTTCTATAACGTTACGTCATATTTATGCAACTTATACATATTTCTCTAATAACACTACGGAATATTTATATTAAAGATGATAGGATAGCCAACTCGCAACCAAACATTAACTACTATACCGAACCTTATTTAAGCTAGATCATTTGAGCTACTTTTTTTAAGATACTAAACTTTGAAAATAATATATATTTTTTATAGTCATGTAATCTGGAGTTTGCAGTTTGGCCAAAATTGCTCAACTAGAAATTGAATTTAGGTTCTCCTTAATAATTTATCTTTTCGTAAAGCTCATTAACCGTCTTATTGCTTGAAGAGAATAACATTCAAGACGTGTCACCCGTTATTTAATACTTCCTCCGTTAATGGAAATTTTATAGGTTTCAAATACCAATTAGTTCGGTCTTTAAAAAATACCAATTAATTCGTGTTTTCTAAAATTAGAAAGAAAATAAGAGCAGAACAGCTTAGCAGCGTAGTTGACCCATTGACTGAGACTGAAATGAGGAAACATTTACAGACATTTTGGACCACACAAGGAGCAAGTCTTGGACAATTATTTGTGCTAATATTAATAATAGTTGACCAATATTCGTCAAATAAACAAGAAATTTAGATTGAAGGAAGTTGGTGCCAGCTAATCAACAACATAAAAGACATGGAAACTTTCTTGGAAGACAAGTATTCATTGACTTGTCAAAAGAAGAAAAAAGTAGGAGTGAAGAAATAGCTAAGCCCCTTACATGAACATGAGCATGTTGCTTTGTATACATCATGCTAGATTACTTGTGAATATATATATTTTTTATTTAAATATGGAATCACTAATTTACACTAACATGAATTTGTAAATCAGTAAGTGTGCATATTTTAATCTCAACCAAAACATTATTTATCTTTGTTATTTATAATAACTAATAAACTAGATTTTTGACCCGTGCTCCGCTCGGGTTTATTGTAAAGGGATTGACATACGAATAATAAAATGTAATATATAATAGGTAACGGTGAAAAAATAACACGTGATAATTCATAGTAGACAAAATAAAACACTTCATAAAATGTATGACATCTGAAAATATTATAAAAGAAAATTCGGTAATCCTATCAATAATTCAGGTATATATAACCAAGTTTACATGGAAATTAAGGTAGCCGAAAAAAAAGTATAAAATAGAAGGCATCAAACATGATCATTGATATGCTCATGGTTTCTAGAACAAACGTGCAGCATCAAATAAGTGTAGAAAATATTTTCTTAAAAAAAAAAGGCAAGAGGATAGGAATAAAATTGGTGCGATGCATTTTTTTAAATGGAATTTGTTAGGTTAAATAATTGCAAACCTAATAAAGCTAATGAACGGGAAAAAATTAGGTTAAATTGCTGCAAACGTAACAAAATTAATAAATAAGGATAATTTATCTTTTCGTAAAGCTCATTAACCGTCTTATTGCTTGAAGAGAATAACATTCAAGACGTGTCACCCGTTATTTAATACTTCCTCAGTTAATGGAAATTTTATAGGTTTCAAATACCAATTAGTTCGGTCTTTAAAAAATACCAATTAATTCGTGTTTTCTAAAATTAGAAAGAAAATAAGAGCAGAACAGCTTAGCAGCGTAGTTGACCCATTGACTGAGACTGAAATGAGGAAACATTTACAGACATTTTGGACCACACAAGGAGCAAGTCTTGGACAATTATTTGTGCTAATATTAATAATAGTTGACCAATATTCGTCAAATAAACAAGAAATTTAGATTGAAGGAAGTTGGTGCCAGCTAATCAACAACATAAAAGACATGGAAACTTTCTTGGAAGACAAGTATTCATTGACTTGTCAAAAGAAGAAAAAAGTAGGAGTGAAGAAATAGCTAAGCCCCTTACATGAACATGAGCATGTTGCTTTGTATACATCATGCTAGATTACTTGTGAATATATATATTTTTTTATTTAAATATGGAATCACTAATTTACACTAACATGAATTTGTAAATCAGTAAGTGTGCATATTTTAATCTCAACCAAAACATTATTTATCTTTGTTATTTATAATAACTAATAAACTAGATTTTTGACCCGTGCTCCGCTCGGGTTTATTGTAAAGGGATTGACATACGAATAATAAAATGCAATATATAATAGGTAACAGTGAAAAAATAACACGTGATAATTCATAGTAGAGAAAATAAAACACTTCATAAAATGTATGACATCTGAAAATATTATAAAAGAAAATTCGGTAATCCTATCAATAATTCAGGTATATATAACCAAGTTTACATGGAAATTAGGGTAGCCGAAAAAAAAGTATAAAATAGAAGGCATCAAACGTGATCATTGATATGCTCATAGTTTCTAGAATAAACGTGCAACATCAAATAAGTGTAGAAAATATTTTCTTCAAAAAAAAAAGGCAAGAGGATAGGAATAAAATTGGTGCGATGCATTTTTTAGATAGAATTTGTTAGGTTAAATAATTGCAAACCTAATAAAGCAAATGAGCGGGAAAAAATTAGGTTAAATTGCTGCAAACGTAACAAAATTAATAAATAAGGATTTAAGGTTAGTTTTGTACCTTCATCAGATAAAGTTTATTAACTTACATCCATTTTGTTAGATTACTTATTTATGGGCCCGAATCCTCTACAGCCGCAGGACGGTCCTATGCGATCTGGATCGTTGATTTCAGTCAACTATTGGTAGCCAACAACACATTAATTGATCGATGGTTAGTTTTGTACCTTCATCAGATAAAGTTTATTAACTTACATCCATTTTGTTAGATTACTTATTTATGGGCCCGAATCCTCTACAGCCGCAGGACGGTCCTATGCGATCTGGATCGTTGATTTCAGTCAACTATTGGTAGCCAACAACACATTAATTGATCGATGGTTCATATTAAGAGCGGGACGAAAGGCATGAGAGATAGGCAGGAGAGAATCTGCTTCCCATATTTACGTGTCAAAAAGACAACATTAAACAACCCAAGAAAAACCACAAAAAGGATTGACAACCTAGAAAAAAAATTCACCCCTTAAATTAGAAATATGTAATCCTAATTCATCCAATCCGACAAACTCGATCACTTTTCCCCGACTTCATATGAAAGTCAAACCTTCTAACTAAAAATTATGGAGTAAATAGTCAATTACCCCCCTTGAAATTGTAAGTTTCGTCAATTACCCCCCTGAAATTAACAAAACTTCAATTACCCCCCTGAAATTGCACAATGTTAATCAATTTACCCCTTCCGTCAAATTTTTCTGTTAGTAAACATGACGTTTTGCAAATACCCCCCTAAAGTTTTACACTTATGTGCAAAATGCCCCCTAAACTTGATTTTTTTTCTTCTTATCCTTAAAAGTGATTGCATTATCACTGAATTGTGAAGCATATTAGCTAAGTTTTTGACGATATACAATCATATATTGACAGTATGGTAGAACAAATTGGCAGTATTTGGTAAAACCTACAATAATTTTCAAAAGGATGGTGCAATATATGCTACCATTTTCCGGATTCTATATATTCCTAGCTACCATTTTCTAATCATATTTGCAGGTAGTTAGTATTGTCTTAAGGTTGTTAGAAGTTGGAGCCTCGATTATGAATTCCTTAACTAGTCAAATTTTCATAGATTCACTTTCCTATTGCTAGAATTCCTTAATGTCGCAAACAGAGAGAAACCTCAATGTCTGTTTAGATAGAGTAATTTTAGTGAGTGGTATGTTTTTAGGATGTGCTTAAAAGGATTGGCTTAAACTACATTGTTTGGATAATTAGTCCATATTAGCTAAGTTTTGTTCTACCATACTACCAATATATGGTTGTATACCGTCAAAATTTAGCTAATATGCTCCACAATTTAGTGATAATGCAATCACTTTTAAGGATAAGAAAAAAATATATATAAATTTTCAAGTTCAGGGGGCATTTTGAACATAAGTGCAAAACTTTAGGGGGGTATTTGCAAAACATCATCTTGACTAACAGAAAAATTTGACCGAGGGGGTAAATTGATTAACGTTGTGCAATTTCAGGGGGGTAATTGAAGTTTTGTTAATTTCAGGGGGGTAATTGACGAAACTTACAATTTCAGGGAGGTAATTGACTATTTACTCAAAAATTATGTCACGATAACAACTCATTTGAGTTGGTCTAATGATGTAGGATTGAGATCTTAGAGTGTGCTTTTCTTCAAGATTTTATGTTTGATTCTCTCTAATGTCCATTTGAGCGGACTAATTTAGTTTCTTAAAAAAAAAAAAATTATGTCACAATAACAAGAGAAAGATGCATTTTGTGATCTAAAATGAGGAAGAAGAAATAGCGGTTGGATTTAAAATCGAGGGTATAACATAACATCAACATAAACGAAATAGCGATTTCTGAAAAATGGAAACGAGAAAAATGTGCCTTGGTGTGATAGAGATTTTAGATTTTTTTCTTGACTAATTTAATGAAATTGACAAAATTAGTTGTTTATTTTAAATTTGTTTGAATAGTGCCAAATGAACATTTTTGTTAAAATAAAAAGGTGCACATTTGCAAATTTATTAATCGGTGCCGTCATATCTAAGTATGACCTTGTGGCGCCACAATCCTTCACAAAATTGACCAATGGTAGGAATTCAAAAACCCGCCACCGATATCCACCATGGCTGATATTTGACAACACTGCATTGTGGCATAACAATTTAAAGAAGAGAGAAAATATATACCGAACATAATAAACAAAGTATTTAGTTTCTTTTTTCTTTCCTAAAGAGCCTAGTGGCTAACTCACAAAAACTAACCGCTGAGAAGTGGGAAATTACGAATTCGAAATCACGCTCCAATATTTCAAATGTGTCTGGAGTATTTTTCCATCCGAGCTATATTTACCGGACATTTCTAAATTGCTGGTCACTATGGTAATTCATTCTATTAAACCATGCCATATAAAAATTCAGTTTGCAACTAGAAGATATTTTTTTTTCTTCTTATTCTGTAATTCAAAGCACGACTTATTCAAACACCCCCTAGAATTACTATATTTAAAGAAAGGGAAAAGGAATATCAGAGGAGATGAAGTTCATGCTAAAAAATTATTTCTAACAAATATAGATTAATTTAAACTGCAATGAATCTAAATGTAAATGTTAGTCTCATATTACATGAAAACTTCTACAATTTAACTTGTTCCCATGTGAAGCTCGAGAAGAAAATGAAGATGGTGAAATTGAAATTTCTGAGTCATTGCGATTCAACTTCGACACAATAAGAGATGCAACGGGTGAGTTTTTTGATTATAATAAACTCGGACAAGGCGTATTTGGGACTGTTTACAAAGTAAGATAACATTATTAAATATCGTTTCATACTCAGGTACTTGTTGAGAAGGCTCTCTCCACTGGACAAGAGAGAGGCCTATAAACAACTATTCATTCTGAATAATGTTATCTTACTTTGTAAAAATCGAACGTATTTTTAGGGAAGGCTCTCTCCACTAGACAAGAGATTGCTGTCAAAAGATCTAGAATTTATGAATGAATGAAGTGCTTTTAGTGGCTAAGCTTCAACATCGAAATTTAGTTAGGTTACTTGGTTTCTGTATAGAAGGAAGAGAAAGACTACTTGTATATGAATTTGTTCAGAATAAGAGCCTTGATTACTTCATTTTTGGTAGGTTTTAATATATGTTGAACTGAAACGTATCTCTATTTATTTTGCTGTGATTGAAGACAACTTAATCAAATAGTTCAACGATTCATATTTGTTTTTTTTATGTTTCTATGTAGATCAAACCAAGATCACAATTAAACTGGAACAGAAGGTATAAAATCATTGTAGGTACTGCTCGAGGAATTCTTTGCCTTCATGAGGATTCTTGGCTGCGTATTATTCATCGTGATCTCAAAGCAAGCAACATTCTATTAGATGAAGAGATGAATCCAAAGATAGCAGATTTTGGCATGGCTAGACTGTTTGGTGTGGGCCAAACTCAGGAAAATACAAATAGAATTGTGGGAACCTAGTATGTATGCAAAAACAGTATTGAAATTAGTGACATAACACATAGTCGATTCAATTTCGAAATAAGAAATTGAATTCCTCAGCTAAGTGAATGTTTGGATGATAGGTTTTGAAATTAGTGTTTGATCCAATGGGATAGTAACTTTTTACTCAAATCATGTTCAAATACAGGTCAAAGTAATCTTGCCAAACTTGTAGTTTATATATCCTAAGGTGAAAACTTTGATATGTAACTTGTGTTATGAAGGTTCTAAAAGTATGAAAGCATTACATGCTGTCATATGCCTAAGTAATCTTGGGAAGATTGATACTTCATGAGGTATTTTATTAAGTATATTTTTATTGGTTGTACTGGTTAGAATATTGAAGAAGTAACATAGTGCTATATTGCCAAATATAAGAAATGCTATCCTTTTCATTTCTCTTACAAAAGTTTGCAATTTGGGAATGCTTTCTGGTTTATAATTGATCTGTTTTTTTTTTTGTTGGCCTTTGGTTTAATGTACTGGTTCTATAATAATGACTCATGTTTGTAATCCCTAAATTGTCTGTTTGTAGTCTTGTTTAAATAAACCACATGTACTAACTTTGATCCTAGGTGCTCTATACACGTGTGTTCCATAAAATTTACACCTATAAAATAGAGTATATTTTTTAGACTGTTTATTACAGCCATAAGGGAGTCTATTTCCTGTCTTCAAGTTGAGAAATTTTAGACACTATTTATTGTATTTTTATCATTTAGAGACCAAATAAAAGAAAGAGTGATAATTTAAGGATAAAATTGACACACAGTTGGCAACATGATTCTCTACTAAGATTTCTAGAATCGCCCATTTGGGAGGTAGCTCAGCCTTGGTAAAAAACCATATGTTCCGCTGCTGGCTCAAGGATACTCTCGAGGTTTAGTCTCATAGCGGGCCCAAAGAGCCTAAGCCGTGGGGATACTGTGGGAGTCAATTTGCAAAATTGAAGTGTTACACAACAGATCCACAAGAAGTAATAACAATGCTTTCTTTCTTCTTTCTAATGGGAAGGAAAGCATTCTTCGACAGAAACATTCTTTAGGACTGATATTGTTGTTGTTGTTTGATCAAGTTATTTTGATATTAGTTACTACTTCCCCTTTGCTCCATACATTTAAATTTATTGGTGTGAGATTTGAGACCGAATTCACAACAGATATCAAGAGAGAGAGAGAAATAGGAATTTGCATATTCAAATATGAATTGACATCTTCATTTAAGAAAGTTTTGTTTCAAATAGTTTTAATATTAAAAGCTTTGCACCAAACAAAAAATATAGTTTTAAAAGCTAGGAACAGCCAAATCTATGGCCGGCCAAATTCTTTTTCAGTAAATGCTCATTCCACTTTTTAAAGCTTCAAAGATCCATAATTATTGTCTGTTATTTCCTTACAATGTCTTCATTTCTTTGTTCTCTCCTTCTCATATTCATTTTCACATCTCAACTTACCACAGCTAACATTGACGGTGCAAACAAATTCCAATACTTATGTGATCAAAATAACGATAGAGGCAATTACACAACCAACAGCACCTACCACACAAACCTCAAAACCCTTTTATCAACTCTCACTTCCAACAAAGAAATCAACTACGGTTTCTATAATTCCTCTTATGGCATAAATACTGACAAAGTAAACGCTATTGGACTATGTAGAGGAGATGTCAAACCCAATGATTGTAAAAATTGCCTTCAAAATTCAACCGTCTTTCTAACACAACTTTGTCAAAATCGAAAAGAAGCAATTGGATGGTACGATGATGAAAAATGCATGTTGCGTTACTCAAACCGTTCAATATTTGGTCTCAATGAAATTGGACCTCGTTATTTAGCATGGAATGTGCACAACGTAACAAATGAATTCGGAGATGAATTTGATAAAGCACTGAAAAATTTGTTGTATAATTTAAGAAATGGAGCTTCTTCAGGGGACAGTGACCTTAAATATGCTGTAGGAAGTGACCAGGTTGGTCCAAATAATAGTCAAACTATATATGGTCTTGTTCAATGCACACCTGATTTGTCTAAAACATTGTGTGATGATTGTTTGGTTCATTCTATCAAAGAAATTCCAAATTGTTGTAACAATAGGTTAGGTACTAGAATTGTTAGACCCAGTTGTAATTTGCGATATGAAACCAATTCACTTTTCTATCAACCAACACAAGATTCACCGTCATCATCGTCATCACCAACATCAGATCCACCATCACCAACATCAGTGCCATCATTCTCAGCTCCTCCTCCGTTTGCACAAAACACTATTTCCTCTCCAGGTATATATTATATTAAACTTGTCAATAGATCATATAAAGTTTTACATGTCGCATGGATAGTTTCTTTAAGATTATTAAAAACTCATTTTTGATGTTTTATAGTTGGGTTTTTGTGTTAGCTATTTTTGAAAATAGTTTTGATATAAATTAGTTATAGTTTTAGAGATTTTTATGAAAACAATGTTATTTTGTGTTTGATTAAAATTACAAAAAAAAAAAAAAAAAATCACTCTTTGTAATGTTTTTCCTTTTTTTTTTTTTAAACAATATTTTTTTTTGAAACAGGTACACACAAACATAACTATAACATAAAAAATAATTTCCTAATGATCTTAAATAAACAAACATTATATATGTTAAAAAGATTTCAAAATCAAGTTTATGGTGGTCTTTCTCCGTGTTTTAAGGAATGAATCTTGTCAACAAAAAATCTTCATGTTATGTAATCACCACTTTAAAACTCTTCTCTGCATAAATTATCTTTCTATCTATTTTTCAATGGATGATATTTCAATGTTTCCTCATGTCACATTGATACATAAAATTTTCTCTTAATGAGTATAGTTATTAATTATTAATTTTGTTAGTTGTTAATTATTTTTGTTAAAGGAAATATTTTTTGTTTGTGCAGGAAAAAGCAACAACAGTACTACCATAGGCATCGCTGTAGGAGTACCAATTGCCCTTCTTGTTATGGTCTTCATTTTTATCTGTATCTATTTGAGAGTAAGGAAGCCAAAGAAAAGGTGTGAAGGTAATTAATTCGTTTCAAACATTGATTTTTTTTTTTTTTTTGATGATGTTTGAAACATTGATATACCTTCACTATTGCAATACAATTTTATGAGACTTGGAACTTTTACAATTGCACATAGATAATGTTAGTAAATCCTCTTTCAGTAATTCAAAGCATACTTTACTCATTCGTAGTAATCATAAAATGAGAAAAAAGTAGAGGGGAAATAAAAAAGTACAGTTGAGGAATAAAGCTGTTTTTTTTTTTTTTTTGAAAGGATTGGAATACTTATACTCCCTGTAACAAAATTTTGCTGAATAAAATGGTAATATATAGTTTCATATCACGTATGACAAAAATCTTCTACCCATTTGTTGCAGATGTTCAAGAAGAAGAGGAAGACGACAAAATTGATATTACATCTGAGCAACTGCAATTCAACTTCAACACAATACGTATTGCTACGAATGATTTCTCAGATTCTGGTAAACTTGGAAAAGGCGGATTTGGGGTTGTTTACAAAGTAAAATAACACTACTAAACATTCCTTTATCAATCAAAATATTCTATATACTCTTATACTTGTTATAAAAACTTATCATTATTAAATATTTTTTATTTTCAGGGTAGGCTCTCCAATGGACAAGAGGTTGCTGTCAAAAGGTTATCAATAAATTCTGGACAAGGAGATTTAGAGTTTAAGAATGAAGTGATTTTAGTGGCTAAATTTCAACACCGAAATTTAGTTAGATTACTCGGTTTTTGCCTAGAAGGAAGAGAAAGACTACTTGTATATGAGTTTGTTCGTAATAAAAGTCTTGATTACTTTCTTTTTGGTAGGTTTTATTATATTTATAACTATAGTTATGGTTGATCACTAAGCTTATTAATTACATTGTTATAAGATTGAAAGTGGTTGGGTATGTCAAATGCAGATCAAGCAAAGAGAGCGCAATTAAATTGGGGAAAGCGCTATAAAATAATTTTAGGTATTGCTCGAGGCATTCTTTACCTTCATGAGGATTCTCGATTTCGTGTTATTCACCGTGATCTTAAAGCAAGCAATATTCTCTTGGATGAACATATGAATCCTAAGATAGCTGATTTTGGCATGGCAAGACTTTTTGGTGTTGACCAAACCCAGGAAAACACAAATAGAATTGTGGGAACCTAGTAAGTATGAAAGAAAAAAAAATATTGGTTGATTTTCATTTTCGATCACTATGCTTAGTTTATGCAAATTAGTAGAAAGTTGAAGATAAGTGAAAATATTTTTCTTAATTTAGCTTAACCATCCGTATTGTTTTGTAGCGGATATATGGCCCCTGAGTATGTAATGCATGGACACATTTCAGTAAAATCGGACGTTTTCAGTTTTGGCATATTGATTCTTGAAATTGTAAGTGGTGCAAAAAACAGCGGCATTCGTGATGGGGAGAATATAGAATATCTCTCAAAGCTTTGTAAGTCAAATTTTTTTTGCCATCGTATCTTCCAAGTTATAATATTTTTGTTTTAATTTAAACTAGCTTAGAAGTGAAATTATATCTAACTTAGAATAGTATCTGCATTTGGGTAAAATTGTACAGGCATGGAGGAATTGGAAGGAGGGAACTGCTACAAGTATCATAGATCCGACATTAAACAATGATTCACGAAATGAAATGTTGCGATGTATCCATATTGGATTACTTTGTGTTCAAGAGAATATAGTGAGCAGACCAACCATGGCTTCTGTTGTAGTGATGCTTAATAGTGACTCTGTTACTCTTCCAATGCCTTTGGAACCTGCATTTCATATGGATTCCAGAAACTTTGAAGATATGAAATCATTGAGTGATAGTTCAGCTAAGGAGTCGGTCAACGGGGCTTCAAATACAGAGCCTTTTCCTCGCTAGTTATAATTTTAATCATGAGAATGTCGATGATAGTCATAGATCATTAGCTCTGAAGCACGGGTACTCCGTTTTGCTAAACGTACCCGTACCGGGTACTGCGCGGGTACTGGTACACGTACGGTACGCGTACTGTACGCAACCATGAAGCACCAGGTTTTTTTTTTTTTTTAATGGTTGGGTACGGACGGGGTACTGCAGTGGTACTGATTGGGTACGTTTATCCTCTTTTTTTGGAGAAAATGGAGCAATTATAGTTTTTTTTTTTGTTTTTTTATAAAAGTCAAACTTAACTCCACGCACATCCTCTTTTTTTTTTGAGAAAAACAAACCCTTTTATGAGAATTAATAGCATTGAAGCTAGTCATTTTACTGAAGATGAGGAAGGAAATAGTGATATCGACACAGTTGGAGTGTGATTTTTCCTATTCATGCATAGTTATTAAGTTTTATCACGTACTTTAGTTTTTCAATTTGGATGTTTTAGCGTTGTAATTTTTTTTTGGTTGAATTTTTGTCGTCATTTGAGCAATATAATTTTCTCATGCAATGTTATTTATTTTAAATTAAAAAAAATTATCGTAACGTACCCGTACCTTTGTTTTTTGAGAAATGCCGTATCCCGTACCCGCACCCGCACCCGTACCGGGTACCGTACCCGCACCCGTGCAACACAGATCATTAGTGTTGTAAATACTAGACTATTGTAAATAGTAGTTTTTTTTCCTTCATAAGGCTGGTTATATAATGTCATTAGCTTAAGAATATTATCTATTTAAATTTAGTAGCTCTTATATTGGTATCACATTATTGAAGTATACCGGTCTTCTTTACTACATGGTATCAAAATCTATTCAAGATTTGTTGACACACTCATATCATGTCCAGATGTCCACTCCTTGGCTTGGGGGGGGGGGGGGGGGGTTTCTTAAGTGTCAACCAAACAATTCACGTTACTTATTTAGGAACAATAAAATAAATAAAGATAAAGGGTTTAGAGTTTTACAATTTAATATGTATGCAACAGAACAAAGTTTACATGTTTTGATTGCAGAATGTTAGCGGCGGTTAGGATTCTTCGAATCCCCTCTATTTAGTTGTTGGGTTTACTTAACAGTCAAGTCTTATTCATGTTATTTATCGTTATCTATCTAAGTGATGAATTCATGGGGTTTTACTACGTATCAGCTGTCGAGTTGCACCTGCTGATCACACGAAAAGGTACGCGTGGGGTCTTCCTCTCTCATAGATATGCGATCATTTCCCTCCAGCTGTCAGTTGCAACCATTACACCGGAGCTTCTACGTGTTTAAGTGTTTAGGGTTGTCAGTCCTATAAAGAGATACACTTACGCACAAAAGTTTACGTGTAGGTTCTTACTTTCTATTGAAAATGATTTGTTTATTTTAAATTCTACTAAAAATGAGTTGCCCATGATGCTTCATTTTAAATTCGGCTGATAACTTATATTTGAGTTGATTTCTCTCAGATAATCATCTCTTGTAACAATAATATCATCAAAATAAGCAAGAAGTACTATCATTTTTCCTCCTTGTGAATGTTCCAGTAAAATAGTATGATCTCCTTGAATTTGCTTATAACCCAAGCACATCATTGTCTGTGTGAATCTTAATAATAATGCTTGAGGGATTGCTTTAGTCCACATAAGACACTATTCAATTGACACACGTTGTTGGCTCCATTTATGAGACCAAAGGCATGTGAAATCTCCATGTACACATCCTCCTCCTCCAAGGTACGATTCAATGGCCTCAAAAAAAATTATGTTTTCAAGAAAAATAGAATCATTATTGGAAGCTAGTAGCCAAATCTTTGAGAAGATAAATATATTTCCGAAATACACGTGGATTGGAAAAAACAAGATCTCCTTGATTCTAACTGCAGAGATATAGTATTTGTTTGGACACAAGCCAATATTCAGGTACACACACAATACTAAACAAATTTAAAAGAGAATGAAATTAAATAATATCAGTTGATCTGACTAAATTATTTTTCTTAAAAATTATTGCTTTCATGTGTATGTGTCCAAATAATATTGATTTGAGGTTGTGCCATGAAAATTGGCACAAATCGCCCAAATTGGCCTAAATCCAAATTTCTCATTTCAACAAAGTAACAGTAGAGATGGAGGTCAAAATGATCTTGTTGTGTGATCCATTAGTGTATGAGGAGAGAGTGCTTGGTCAAACAAAATAATTTAAACTATTGACTGGTATTAACTAAGGGTTTTATAATTAAATAGTCTATGTTTTGACTTGTAATAACTAAGAATTTTATAATTGAATCGTGTATGTTTTGATTGGTAATCCTATACTTAACTAAGGATTTTATAGATCATGTAATTAATAATTATCGTCGGTTCGAAAGTGCCGTGGAACTTTCAGGTACGGTGTGTGTATTGTGGACCAATTTTTGTCTCAGGTTTCTTGTATCTTTCTAACAAATAATCTAATGCAGAAAAGTCAAGAAAATATAGTTATTCAACCAAAGAAACTTCTTGCATTGAATGGGAATTGGGTGGGTCGCTAGCAGAACTATAAATATCACCGTGTCTCCGTTTCATATTCTTTTTAATGCATGATAATTGATATTTGATAATAGTAGAAGTATAAAGACTCTCCCTATCACATCACAATAACAACAACAGCAAAAAGTTTGGTAAAAAAAACAACAAAAGTTATTGATCCCCTAAAAAATTATTAATCACATTGAAAGGTAACTATAGTCCAAAAGGAAATAATAAGAAAAAGAATTATAATTTGTTTTCTGCATATATAACGATCACATGATTTTTTCACACCTAGTTAAAAGAATACGAAAAAGAATTGTAGGAATTATTACTCAACTATGAGGGAATTTAAATGCTCATACCTACCAAAATTTGACGAATGCCAAAAACAAAAAATTACTTTTTATGAAATGAAATAATTTTCAATTCAAGATAGGTGACTTTAGTTATTTGCCTGCAATAGTCAATCCTTCACTTATACACACCTAACGCCACATAGAACCTATCCAAATCTTTCAATCTTCAACAACAAAAAACTTCAATTCTTTGTATCAATAGGACAATCAATATGGCTATTCCTTCCTTACTTTGCTCTCTCCAAATTCTCATAATCATAATTTTCACATCTCAAACCAAAGCTGTTGTATACGATGAAACAAATTTATACCATTACGTTTGTGATCAAGACAATAATAGAGGTAACTACACAACAAATAGCACCTATGACAAAAACCTCAACACACTTTTATCCACTCTCACTTCCAACATAGAAATCAACTACGGTTTCTACAATTTTTCACACGGTGAAAACAGCGACAAAGTCTACGCAATAGGACTATGCCGAGGGGATATTATGCCGAATAATTGTCGCAGTTGCCTCGGCAGCGCCAGAACAAATCTCACACGTATATGTCCAAATCGAAAAGAGGCTATTTTTTGGTCCGAAGATGAAAAATGCATGTTGCGTTATTCGGACCGATTAATATTAGGTGTAATGGAAGATGTTCCTATGTTTGCTTCAAATAATGAAAATAATTCAAGTGATGTTGATTTGTCTAATGAAGTTGTTACTACTTTGTTGAATAATTTAACAAGTAGAGCTGTGAAAGGTGATTCTAGGATTAAATATGCTGTAGGCAGTCAACCTGGTCCTCAGTATGAAGTTATATATGGTTTGGTTCAATGTACACCTGATTTGTCTGAAACGGATTGTAATTCATGTTTGGTTGAGAATCTTCAACAAATTCCTAGTTGTTGTAAAAATAAGATTGGTGGAAGAGTTGTTAGGCCTAGTTGTAATATGAGATTTGAAACTTCTTACCTTTTTTATGAGCCTAGAGCATCACCGCCGCCGCCACCACCATCACCTCCTCCGCCGAGCACCACCGGTGGTAATACTTCCTCACAAGGTACTTGTTACATTAAGGAGTTTATAGATTTCTAAATATCTAATTTGTTATGTTTTTGAAAAATATATCTTTTATTGAAATATTTATTTATGGATAAATGATGAGGGGATGATATTTTCTATATTGGTTATGCAAATGCTTCCAAGGTTTTCAATGAAAAGCCTTTTCAAAAGCAAAATAACGTGCAAATTATGTGGTATAGGTTGTCTACAATTTATGTTTAGGAAGAATATAATGATTCTTGTGGTCCAAATACGTTAACTGTTTTAGGGGATGTTTTTAAAATTTTTGCTCAACTTCTTGAGTGATAGATTCATAACTAAAAAAATTTAAACAAGCAGTAAATGTTACTTTATCAAAGTGGAAGAATTTGAATCCTTAACTCATTTAGTTATTTTATCACTATGAGAAATGTTGTACCAAACAAAATCACTGTGAGAAATGTTGTACAAAAATAAAAATCACTATGAGAAATGTTAATTTGACAATAATTACACCAAATTTGTTTACAGTGTCTAAATTTAGTTTTTATTAGTTGTTTTTTATTAGCTGTTTTATTTAAGAAATAACAGGTTTTTTAATAATTCTCATTCCTCTATTCATGAGATGATGGAAAAAGTTAAGTTCCACTCCTATTGGTGGTTGAAGGTTAATAATGTCACATTTGTGTTTAGTTGTCAGAGATGGTGGTCGGACCCGTTGTTTTGCTTGGGTATCGGCTGACCTATGTTCTTGTATTATTTTGTCTGACAGATTGTAACTTTTGACGGTTCTTCTTAGTACACCTTGCGCTGAGAAGACACATGTGATTATGTTAATATATACCATTTTTGCTTCTTAAAAAAAAAGTCACATCTATAATTATAAATGATGTATATTTGCATAATATCAACTTTTTTATATTCAAAGAACATCATTGCATCTAGGGATGGGAATAGGGTAGGCCGAGCTAGGCTTTGCAAGGCCTAAGTCTGGCATGCCATATTTTCTTAAAGCCTAAGTCTGGCCTGCGGCCTGTCATAGGCCTACTTTTTAGGCCTGAGCCTGGCATTCTGAAAGCCTGATACGACCTGCTAGCCTGTTTAAAAGCTTATATCTTATTAACATCTTTAAATACGCAATGTGATAGCGAACTAATAGTTCAATTAAATTAAACTCTATTTTGATAATCAACACAAGGTTTTAGAGAATTCGACTATATATTGTATCATATTTCTGTTCTACTTTATAATAATACATTTATATATGCAAAAAATTAATGTATACTAATAAAGCATAAATTATTGAAAAAGTTTACAAATTTATATTTTAATTCAAAGTACAAAATATAATATAATAATAAATAATATTATTCATATTACTTAAATAGGCCGGTCTAATAGGCTTAAGAGGCTTTTTGAGAGGCCTGTGACATGGCCTTTTAAGCTAAATAGGCTTAAAAAAAAAGCATAAGCCTTCTCTATTTAAGAAAAAAGTCTGGCCTGGCCTGACCTGTCGTAGGCTAGGTCGTAGGCCCCTGTAGGCTGGTCTGGCCTATTCCCATCCCTAATCGCATCACTATTCTTAAATAAAACAATGTTCTTCTAACATCTAAAAATGAACAACGCATTTGATAATAGTATAAAAATATATCATTTATCATTAATGACATGACTAGAAAAGAGAGAAAATATCCTGTAAGCTTAACTCAGTTGGTAAAGATATTGCATATTATATGCAGGGGTCGGAGTTCGAACCCCGGATACCCCACTTCTTCATATTTAAAATGTGTGGGCTCTAGCCACTAGGCTACTTGACAAAAAAAAAAAAAAAGAGAGAGAGAGAGAGAAATAAAAGCAATAAAAATCCAAATGACACCTAATCCATATAAATGTTAAACAACATTTTGGTTGTCAACTTATCATTACTCCTTTCCTTCAAAAAAAAACTTATCATTACTCCTTAATTAAACAACTTATTTGAAATTGTTAATGGTCTTTTATTATCTTGGTAAGGAGAGATTTGGTTTGTGCAGGAAAAAGCAACAATGGTTCTACCATTGGCATCGCTGTAGGAGTACCAATTGCTCTTGTTGCTATGGTCTTCATTTTTATCTGCATCTATTTGAGAGTAAGGAAGCCAAAGAAACCGTTTGAAGGTAATTAAATTGAAACATTGATATACCGTAACTTAAGTATTTTATATCACATTTAACATTTTGTTTACCTATTCATTGTAGAAATTCAAGAAGAAGAATATGATGAAGAAGATAAAATTGAAAGTCCTGTACCACTACAACTCAACTTCAACACCATACGTAATGCTACAAATGACTTCTCGCATTCTAATGAACTTGGAGAAGGCGGATTCGGGGTTGTTTACAAAGTAAAATACCACTATTAAACATCACTTCATTAATTAAAATATGAAATTTCTAATACTTGTTTTGAAAACTTATCACTCCTAAATAATATATATTTTCAGGGTAGGTTATCCAATGGACAAGAGATTGCGGTCAAAAGGTTGTCAATGAGCTCGGGACAAGGAGATTCGGAGTTTAAGAATGAGGTGCTTTTGGTGGCTAAGCTTCAACACCGAAATTTAGTTAGACTACTCGGTTTCTCTCTGGAAGGAAGAGAAAGAGTACTTGTATATGAATTTGTTCCTAATAAAAGTCTTGATTATTTCATTTTTGGTAAGTTTTAATATCTTTTGAAATGTATAATATCTATACTACTCCCTCCGTTTCAAAATGAGTGTCGTTTTAGGTGTTTACACACATATTAAGAAATGCAATGATTAAGAGAAAGAGAGTGGTTATTTTACCAAATTATCCTTATTAACTATTGGTTAGTTTTAAAAGTAGTACTTTGAAAGTAGTGCACAGAGTATTAATTAGAGGGTACAATTGAAAAAAAAAGTTATTATTGCATTGGAAACTGAAAGCGACACTCATTTTGAAACAATTTTTTTTGGCTAAAGCGACACTCATTTTGAAACAGAGGGAGTACTTTAGTTCTGGATGAATACGAAGCTCATTAATTGCATTGCTACAAAATTCAAATTGGTTGGGTATGTTATATGCAGATCAAGTTAAGAGAGCACAGTTAAATTGGGAAATGCGCTACAGAATCATTTTAGGTATTGCTCGAGGTATTCTTTATCTTCACGAGGATTCTCGATTGCGCATTATTCATCGTGATCTCAAAGCAAGTAACATTCTCTTAGATGAAGAAATGAATCCTAAGATATCTGATTTTGGCATGGCAAGACTATTTGGTGTGGATCAAACACAGGAAAACACAAAAAGAATCGTGGGAACCTAGTAAGTACTCAAAAGAAGTATATGATATTATTGATATTATATCAACAAGCTTAGCAAATGCAAAGTAAACATGATTGTGAACAAAATTTGATTTATCGAGGTTACTTGTCCATATTGTTTTTGTAGTGGATATATGGCACCTGAATATGCTATGCACGGACAATTTTCAGTGAAGTCAGATGTATTCAGTTTCGGTATATTGGTTCTTGAAATTGCAAGTGGTTCAAAAAATAGCGGCATTCGTGCTGAGGAGAATATGGAGTATCTCTCGAGCTTTGTAAGTCATATTTTTCATGTCATCATATCTTTCATGTTATATTACTTTGTTTTAATTTAACTTTGTTTAGAAGTGTATTATATATATCTAACCTAGTATTTTATTTGCATTTGGACAAATTTGTAAAGGCATGGAGAAATTGGAAGGAGGGAACTGCAACAAGTATCATAGATCCCACATTAAACAATGACTCACGAAATGAAATGTTGAGATGTATCCATATTGGATTACTTTGTGTTCAAGAGAATGTAGCTAGCAGACCAACCATGGCTTCTGTTGTAGTGATGCTTAATAGTGATTCTGTTACTCTCCCAATGCCTTTGGAACCTGCATTTCATATGGATGGCAGTATGAAATCATGGGGTCATAGTTCAGCTCAAGAATCAGTCAATGGGGCTTCAAATACAGAGCTATATCCTCGGTAGTTGGATTAATTTCAGTCATGGGAATGTCTATCACAACCATAATACATACATAGTCCATTAATAAACAAACTTAATTCTTTCCTCCAATGTATATACCAAGCATGTACTTTTTTTTTCTTCTTATATTTAAAACTAGAAGAGTATAACAATAATATAAGGAAAATGCTAATAATTATACTTTTTTCTTCTTTTTGTATAAGTAAACTGAATTTTTTTTTAATTTTTTAAATGCGATAGAGAAACCATCTTCGGTTTGTATTAATTGAAAATCTCATGCTACAATATTTGTCTAAACTAATAATTATACTTTGGTTAAACCTTTGTTTAGCACGTTGTCTAAACTGGCTTATCATTCAATCTTATTTATACTTTGTTTATCAAATATTGATAAAATAGTTTAGCTTGAACTAGTTGAGTTATCCAATCTCTTACGACAAATATATGTTATGTGTTCATTATTGACAAATATATGTCTCATTTTCTATATATTTATCAGTGATAAAAACATCAGAAAAAACATGTGATAAATACTTGTCACGTACTTTATTATGTATCAGTTACAAATATTTTGCTCGTGTTTTCTAATAATTATCATTAACAAATATTTGTCTAGTGTTTTCTTGATATTTATCAATGACAAATATTTGTCACGTGCTTTCTTATGTGTTAGTGATTAATAGTTGTCTCAGAATTATTAGTGACAAATACTTGTTATGTTTGTGTTCAATGAAGTTGACACGGCTCATTTCTTTTAATTGAAAATACATGGAAAGATAGTGTGACACCCTAAATCCCAATTAATAATTATTGCTATTATTTAATTAAAAATAAAGTTTGATTCGCAGCGGAAAGTGTCAAATAAAAACTTCTCTAATGATATAAGAATTCTTCCACAAAATTTAGGATACCACATTGACTCATAACAAACATAATTCATATTTCACTTCATTAAAAATTATAGTAATAATAACATCGAATCTTTTTCTTTTGAAAATATTTCATTTTACATCATAGACAATGGTTTTCTTGCACAAAATTAAATAAGTAACCCTTTTCCCGTGTCACTATCAGAGCGGTGCTTTTCCCCAAAATAATCGACGACACAAGACAAGTCCTCACGAAAGGCATGCACTTGACTCCAAGACTCATAACCTATATAACTACGGTTTCGCAACCGCAGGGCCAAGCCAGCAAACACAAACAACGAAGGGGTGAGTTCCGAGAACATGTAATAGTATAAAAAAAAATGAGAAGAACACGTAAGCAATTAAGTCATCAATCTAAATAGTTGCAGTAAATCAAGCATAAGCACCCACAAATTTATCCATGACTTCAAATACCACATATTCACATAGTTTAAATCAAGCAACACCTTAATAATGTTTCTAATTCTTCTTCTAACCTCCCACATCTAAATTTGCACATTAATTAATTATTCTCTCAAAGGGCTACAACCGTCTCGGTGAGCCCCGAATGAACTTTGGGAAATACGGCTTTCCCGTTCATCCCAATTAATTTACACTCATGATCTCGAACTCTTCTCTCTCACCCCATACCTCGATTGAAGATTCTCCGAACAAACCCGAACATCTTATTTGACATGTTTCTTCTTCATCAGCTGTTGTATCTAACAATCCGTAAAAGAAATACTATAAATACAAACAGCCAAATACAAGTGAACTATGTACCATTAGTTCAAAAATTTAACTAATTAAAATACTAAATATATTTCTATTGTGTAAGTGGAAACAAAATGATTATGATTTATTTTTAGGTTAAAGGAATCAGATTTAAAATCATATATGTTTTCTAAACCTTTTCCGGTTTAATACCTGTTATAAACCTATCGAATATAAATAAATTATATTTACAAAATAGGATGCATGCCATCAAGATGATAAAATCTTTTTTTATATAATAATGACAACCTGAAAGGTAGAACCTAGATTAACCGTGTAAACTAAAATATAGTCAATCATTACTTCTCTATCTTGATACTAGAAATCTCAATAGTAAAAGTACTTGTTTCCCTTAAAATTGGTATATGATAAAACACTATTAACCCTAAAAAAAACTAAAATTACCAGGCCGATACCTACTACGATTGATGCGGTGAGGGTTCACAGAAACTCAAGATAACAACTTCTATGATGTATATGTATAATAACTATCAAGGCTAATTTGTGAATAACAAAAATAATGAAACAAGAAACAATAGAGAATTATTAGAGTACTTACGATGGCAGTTATCCTCTCAAATAGTACAATGCTACTTTGTTGTTTTCTTTGAGCCCTTAGATGCATTTGGCTACTAGGTATGTGGATTTATTTTCTTTGTATATGCGTGTGGCGGCCATTAACTCTAATGGTTCTCATATATGAATGAATTTCTATTAGGTTACAAGACGAAACACTATTTATATTTGGTGTTGGGCTAATTAGGTTATGGGTTATACAGTGGTTGAAAGCTTTTTCGTACCTCCACATTTACATTCTATTTTCTTATTATTATTTTTCTTCATTATAAGCTTATCTAATTATTTAAATATATCACTCAGGCAAACTCAAAGGAAAATATGTAGATATTAGTATTTAAAAATACAATCATTACCAAAATATATTAATATAAAATTGGGGTGTTACAGATAGAGATGACATGCTTAATTGGATATGTCGACAAGCAATAGTGTGAGTGATTTGGGTACATGTAGGAAGAAAATACATGATATGTTGGTAATCCAGTTAACTGAGATACAAGCATCATTTGAGAGGAGTTGTATTGTCTTGCAACATAGATCCAAAGACAACATTTTGTACTTTGGGTTGGGAGGTTATGTGTCTAGAGCTGCCCTGAGCTATATTTTTGATGAAGGAAAACATTTCAAGGAAATTGGCATGGACAAGAAAAATTATGGTTAATTGTAGATTATTCCGTAAGATTTTAATTTATATGCACATAAAATGTAAAATAATTTTAGATATACATTTAAATATACCTTATTATTTATATAATCTTTTTTTAGGAAATAATATACGTTTAACTATGCTTTATTATTTTTGAGGAAATAATATAGTGTAAAATCATTTTTGATATACACTTAACTATAATTTTTTTTAAAAATAACTATAATTTTTTTATTTATATATTTTTGTAGGTATCTTATGAAATAATATATGTATAAATAGTGAGATTTGATTGAAACGTCTATGCAAAAACATTTTCAATTATTAGTGATTACAAATTAAATATTTTGAAAATATTTTTCAAATGAATGCTTTTTTTTTTCTTTCCCTTCGATGCTATTTATTTGATTGAAAATATTCTAAAAACTCAGCCTTTTTATTTCATGTTCTTCTTCCTCCATTTCCTTCATGTAAAATATGAGTATGTTTCATGTAATGCCTAAGTATGTTGGTTCTAAGTCATTGAAGGTTGGTTGTTGTTCTACATATTCATGCAATATACATGAGCATGCTTCATCTTTATGTAACACATAAAGATGTAGTCATCAACTAAGTATTGGTTATCTACATATTCATGTAATACATGAGCATTTTCATGTGACACATGAAGATGTAGTCATTAGTTATTGATTTATTTATTTATTTTCATTTACATCTTCATGTAACACATGAGCATATTTCATATAACATGTGAAGATTTAACCATTGATTATTGGTTGTTGTTTATACACCAAATTACATTTGATTTATCTTCCTCTTTGATTTCTTCTTTTCATCATTGTCGTCTTTTTCTGTCTTCACATATTTGAATATGAACTTTGCTCTTCGTTTATTTTAAATACAAACACCTCTGCTTCACCATCAATGTGGCCCTTGTTAAAAAATATATTGTCATCTTGTCACTTATCAATTAGTTTCAATTTCACAATAGCTCCATTTAACCATTCATATCCTTAACTCCTCCCTTAACAAATTTTTTGACGACCTTCATGTCACATGTTAATTCGAAACGAAACTTAGCATCTAGGGCTTGTTTGATTGAGTTTAATTTTTAGTTTTTGAAATGTATTTTCAAAATCAATTTTAAGAAATTATTTTTAATATGTAAATAGTAAATTAAAAACATGTTTATGTTTGATAATTCTATGTTTAAATATTGTTTTGGGATTGAGAAAATGAAAACAACATGTATGAAAAATTTGTTTTTAAACTATATTTTAAAATAAAAATAAATATTTTTTTAATTAACTAATGATGTAATCTTGTCATTGAAGGAGATTATGCATTTCATAAAAAGTATGTTAAATTTAAAATTAAGCTTTTTTTTATCAAGACTAATATAATATTAAAAGAGATTAATAATTATGGATTAAAAGTGTCATTTTTTACACAAACATCAATTAGAGTAGTTCACGGGTATGAGACTAACAATTCGATGACTCAACTAAATCCAAAGAGTTCAATTCAGATTTTTTTTTTCATTGTTTGCGTCAAATCTGATCAAACCCAAATGATGTAGATCAATAATAATTAAATTTATGATTTAAAACTCATGAAACTATCTATATAGTAACTAAATAACTATTTTTTATTTAGAGTTCTGACTGTTTTACCATAAAAAAATAAATTTAGTTTAAGGGTTGACGTTTCAAATAATGAACTTTATTTGTAAAAAAAAATAAAAATTAATCTAATTTGTTTCAATTTCACAATAACTCCAAAATCTGGAAGCTTAAAACTATTCCTAGGTACCAAGTTTTGCTCTGGCGCATTATCCATACAATTAGATTAGCGGTGAAAAAAACCAGAAAATTGTTGGATACAAGGGAATAGTGATGAAAACCGTCAACAACCCAACACCTGGGTCTAGGCGCGGTGGTTCGGGGTTCTACTCTTGCATTTTGTTGAAAGGCAGAGAAATATTATGGCTCTCTTTCAAGAGTCAAAAGAATGTTTAGATCGAAGAATTCCTCTTATTAATTTGTATGATGAAATAATTTTCAATTAATAAATCTTTTGGTTTTAAAAAAAATCACAATAATTGCATTCTCTCCTATTTCTTTTCATAGTTTGCGTCATATCCGACCAAACCCGACATGATTCAGACCGCTAAAGTTAAACTCTATATGTATTGTAATTGTAACTAATTAAGTCTTTTTCCTTCTTCTATTTATATTGTTTTAGTTTAGTAGTTTTTAGTGTTATTTATAAGTAATTAAACGAAGACAAAGGATTGTTACACTATATATATCCAGAATTCTAATAAAATGTTGATATATAGTAGGCATGTAGAGGATTGACACGGTTTCTGTCACGACCCAAGGACATTAATCGTGATTGGCGCACGAACTAATACCTCATAGTTCGGCAAGCCTAATGACCAAAGAATTAATAAACAATTTTCAAGTTAACTTTCGATTCAAAATCATGTTCACTAAAAATTCGACAGAGTAACCCCTATATTTTCAACATTACCAAGATGTAAATCTTGTTCATAAACTATCATCATCAACCAGAATTTCAAAGTGACATTTCAACATATTTGTACAACTCAAAATGAGACATTTCTAAACTCCAAATAGCTGCAGATACTTGGACTCAACATATACATAAACAATAGAGACATTCATCAAGGAAGCCTACCAAAAAGAGTGACACCACTGAACTTCGAATCCACTAGCAACTTCCCACTTAACTGCTTGGTAATCTGAAAAAAATAGAAAATAGAAGAGTAAGTCACAAGGACTTAGTGAGAGACAACAACCACCACCAACTAGAAGGGAAACACACAAGGGCACGATTATTTTATTTTCTCATATCAAATTGTAATTTACAAAGTTACTAACCGTATAAAAATGTAATAACTTTTAATCAAGTGTACCGTGAAAATTTGAAAATCTTTGTGAGTTTATCAAACCAAATAAGACTATATCAAAATTCCAATGTCGTAGAGAAGTGAACCCAAATCCACAACTTTAAAGAAAATGTATAAATCGCGTATAATGAAAAAGGAATCGAAATAATCAACTCCAAATAGAATATAAAATCAAATTCCATTTAATAATACCAAAATAATAAAATTTAAAGAAAGTATAAAAATCCAACTTTCGTGAAAATAATCAAATGGGTGAATCGAGAACTAGCTCCATCTCGTTGATAGCCCTCTCCTCCTAATGGTGGCCTTTCCATAGGGGCGGCTCCATCTAACGGATAGCTCTTTTCTCTCGACTCAAAACAAAAATGTTTTTAAAGTATAGTAAACTCAATTTAGTGAAAATAATCAAAATGGGTGAATCAAGAACTAGCTCCATCTCGTTGATAGCCCTCTCCTCCTAATGGTGGCCTTTCCATTGGGGCGGCTCCATCTAACGGATAGCTCTTTTCTCTCGACTCAAAACAAAAATGTAAAACATTTTCAATTAGGTAGTTTACCTCTCGTTGATAGCCCTCTCCTCCTAATGGCGGCCTATCCATAGGGGCGGCTCCATCTAACGGAGTAACCCTACCTAATTGAAATCACATACTAGGTGCACCTAGGTCGTCGTCATTATAACCGTAATTTTCAAAACACCATTCTTAAAACACAATGCTAAAACCGTATTTCACAACATAGCGAAACTTATTTCAAAATATGTATCATAAAAACTCAATCGAAAATCTACTACTTATAAACATAAGTAAATCCAAATTCAAATCCAATTCAAAATCCAAACCGCGTACAAATTAATATCAAACCTTTCAAAAGCACATATTTCAAACCACGTTTCACAACATATCAACACAACTACGAAAATACATACAATCAAATTCTCCGTTTCAATTTCTCTACTTTATAATTCACAAGTAAAATCCAAATGGAGCGCATATCAATACCGAAAATTCCCAAGAACACATATCTCAAAACGTATTTCCCCATATCTCAAAGCTCATGTCATAGTATATGCAACCAAACCTTAATTTCAAATCATTTGCTCAATAAATCATAGATAAATCCAAATAGAGTATAGTTAAATTTGATGACTTTGAAATTATATAACAATGACGAGAAAAATGTTCAAAGGGTGTGTTCCCGAATTTGATAAATACTTTAACATATAAAATCAACAAAATATCAATAATAACAATAATTAAAATAAGTGATAATGATCGTTATCAACTCAGAGTTATGACGAGTCAACTCCGTTCTTAGCAACATAGTTTTCAGACTCGGCTCGGACCGGCCGGTCGGACCGGTCGGACCGTGAACCGGTGGGTAAGCCGGTTCGAGCCAACATTTGGATCGGCCATGCAGTTAACTCGGTCAAACCCGGTCAAAACCGGTCAAAACCGGTAAAAACCGGTGACTCGGCCGAGTCATGGGTCAGACCGGTTTTTTGCTTTTTTTTTTTGCTTAACTGAAAGTCTGAAACGACGTCGTTTTGCTCAATCAATCTTGACTCCTTGGAATTAAATGTTATTGATGATAATACTTGTGTTGGAATTATACTTTCTTTGGATCTTTTTGGATTTTTACAACTGGGGCAATCTCTTATTTGAATTTATGTTGGAATTGGAATCATACTTTTTTGGGATCTATTTGGATTTTTACTACCAAGATGTATTTTGAGTTATGACTATGTTTTGAATTTGAGCAATTAGCCTATGAAATTATTATTGTTGGATATTTTTTATCTTATTTTACAGGGGTCATTATTTTAGTTTTTAAAGTGACCGAGTCACCGATTCAATCCGAGTTAATCCGGTTAAATAACTATATAAATTTAATCTAAGGACCGAGTTATCTAACCGAGTCATCCGAGTGGTTCCGATTCAGTCATGCGGTTCGACCAACGACGCAGTGGTTCGACCATTGACCCAGTGACCCAGTACCCTCGCCGAGTCGATGACCGAGCCGAGTCTGAAAACTATGCTTAGCAATGCCTTCCGAAATGATCACTGGAGCAATTTTCACCACATCTGACCATCATACAATGCATTCAACTCTTATTAATACCTATTTACGATCACACTACCCATATATAAAAGAATTTGGCAAAACCCCCAATTTGCTACACTTAGGGTTGAAAGGGATTCATGAAAATCAATATTTTTTTTTTACTTTCTATACTAGTGTCACTACTCATCTAAGCTAGATATCAACTCTAAATTTTTCATGAATCATAAATTTGTTACCTCAAGAACACCAAAGAGAACACTTTCCATGAGTGGTACTTTTACTTCTCACTCAAATATTTTTCTAAAACTTGAAGTCACAATCGATGAAGAAAATTAGAGGAATGGCTAAAAGAAAGATGAGAGTGATAATATGATGAAGAAATAAGGAATGGAGCAAAGGTGGGTTTGAGGGAAAATGGAGTAGTAGTTAGTTTACGGGAGAGACAGAGAAAGAATGTTGGGTGGGTCTTGGTATTTTCTAGAATGAGGGGAGTGATAGGTGGAGTTTAGCATGGGAAAGGAAACTTGTTTCCCATGATGGGAAAGGCTAAACATGACCATAGATATAATAGTATTTTATTTCAATGGTTGAGATTGTTTACCTGATAATTGCAATGACTTTTTGATGAAAAAAACATTAAAAAAAATATGACCCCACCAATTCATTAAATAACATTTTATCCTTTTAGGTTTAATTCATTTATTATTATTTATTAAATTGTTTTTTTAATTCACTTTTGTCTTTCTTCTTCTCAGGTCTCAACCATGCTCCATAACCATAACTCGTTTTTTCCTTTGAACACGCCACTACGTAAACTCCTTTCGTCATCCTTTATAAATTCCATTTATTTATTTAAACCATCATCAATTTTAGTTTTTCAAGTACCACTTTTCTAGCGAGATTCCGGTTACTGGAATTCTGTTAACTTCAACTGCTGAGATTAACGAACAAGATGACGATTTTAATGGCCTTTCACTCACCGAATAAAAGATGAAATATTTCATTCACAAACTTTTTCATGGTGCATCAGATCTGAAAGGAAAAGGAAGGGAGCTTCAACGTTAAAAATAATATATATATTTAGACATGCATTTGAAGAATAAACACAGATCAAGAATTTCCATCATCAATTTAATTTTTATTTTTAAGAAATCTGTCATTTGAAGTAACATTCCACTGTGTATTGGAAAATAGATTGAAATATTGATGATTAGATTCTCTCACACGAAGTTCATATTTTCAGAAGATGTACAGTGGTGGAGTTGTATTTCAATTAATTTGTTAGATAAAATAAGTTGTGTTGTAATAATAAAGGGGGGAGGTCAATTAGTAAAAGGGACGGAAAATATTAAAATATGAAAATTTCTTTTTTTTTTGTTTGGTCTCAACAAGTAGCAACTGCCACCTGTCCTTTAAAACCAGCTTTTTCCCATGGTGGGAAACAAAATTCCTTTCCCAGGTTAAACCTCACCGGAGTGATATGGTAAGGTGTCACGTGACTTTTTTTTTTAGTGTGTTTGTGGAATATATATTTTTTATAAGCAAAATAAATAAATAATAACCGTGTGTTACAGTTTCGTCTGGATGGTATGGTGGGAGGCTTTAGGTACTCTTTGTTTGAGCATGTTCCCAATGTTATGCATCTTGGAGATGCCTTGAACCTCATATCAACACACTACATGCCCCCGAGAAATTTGTGAGGGGTAGAGACACGGGTATCCTTAGAAAACACGATTTGAGAGATTTGGGTATGCCGGAGATTAACCCTGACAAACATACTTTAACCTCTGGGAAATTTGAGGCGAGAAACCTCTCTCCATTTCAAATTAGTTTGAAGCTGAGTGATGTAACACAACACATGAGCTGTCAGCATTTTGCAAGGGCCTAAATAAGGGATTGCCCTTGGGAAAGGGAGAGAATCTTGCATCGTACGACAATGCTAAAATCCGCAAATAGGTAGGTGATGTTACTTCCATATCAAATATAGTTCCTTTATAACTACTTTAATTGGAACTTATTGTAACTAAGTAAAACGATTTTAGAAAGATTCGTGGAGTTATAATTGAACTATTTCAAATCGAATCATGTCAAACATGGTTTGATATAAATATTTATTATACTTCTTGCATATTTTCCATCACGACCTATTCGTATGGTGGTCCTTAAATTTTTCAAATTTGTTCCTTTTACTTCATTCTCAAACTTTTGAACAAACTCAAAGATTTCCACCTCGTGTCAAATACACATATTCACATCTACTAAGCATGTCAGTAATGTAGATGAAGTAATAGAAATAAAATATATCTAGCAAATAAGTTTAGTGACCAATATACAAGTCATATGTTTATTAGTTCAAATATCGTATGCTAAATCACTTTGATTGGTGATTGATACATTAAATTATTTCCCAAAAAGCGAGAATCACATCCTTCAAATGATATAAAATTAAATAAGTCCAATAATATGTAATTGGTATACATTAGGTTCAAATCTCATTTGATCATTTGCACATATATTATAGATGAGCTTATCAAGATCATGAAACTCAAATGCATTACTTATTTGTACCATATATACAGACTAGCGAACTAGTCTAATATCTCACATTTATTGGGTTCGACATAGTCATGCTTATTTACAGTCATACTCTATCAGGAGGCTCATAGATATTACTTCTCTTATATGGGAGGGACAAATTTCATCTAGATCACTCATATTCCTCAACATGATTTGTCGAGTACACGTCCACCGACTTTATAGTCATCATTTTACGAACAACATTCGCACGACAACAAAGTATTCAACTCCTACATCTAGGATACATGGTGGTATTAGGTCTAAAGGTGATATATGTAACACCCCATTTTTCCCAACATAAAAATTTCTTAAATATAAGTCAGAGTTTAACAACTTTAAACAGAATGCTTCACTTCTTAAAAATTCATAAACTGAATAAATAACAATTTATTCTTCAAAATCATTTAACATAAGTAATTCAAAAACCTTGCAGTGGAATTAGTTCAACAATAAAAAAGTCTTGGCACGCAGGCCTCATCATAAAAGTCTCATAAATCTTAGTTCAATAATAATTCTTAAACTTCAAAAGCAATACGTAAAGGAACATAAAATAGTATCAAAATCCCCATCCCGTTACGTATCAGAGCACCTAAGACACACTTGTGAGGAGTCCATTCACGACCACAACTAATCCTGGTTACCTGCAAGTTACCCATACGAAGAGCAACATTTCCAAGCAAAGGGGTGAGATTTCTCAAACAATAATATTAAGCAGGTAACTCATGAACTACATTTAACAACATATATAATTCATTAATTATATCTAACAACTTAACTTTCTTAACTAGTATCATTAATCTTCTTATATTAGTCATAAAACTATCATAATACTATTCATAAACATTTTCATATACCATCAAATTACTAATCTTAAACACCATAATCATTCATAAAACACTTCATTAATAGCTCATCAACTTGACATCTTAACATCTTAAATCATCTTAGACATCTTCAATATGCATGTGGTACCACCAGGGCATTAAGCCCCCTTCTCTAAGGTCATAAAGGACCTGTCGGGCATTAAGCCCCCATCTCTAAGGTCATAAAGGACCTGTCGGACATTAAGCCCCCATCTCTGACTATGCAACGACACAACTCTAATGCAACGACATAACTTTAATGCAACGACATAACTTCCGTACAACTTAGACAACTTCATGAACATCTCTTATAATTCTTTGACTTAGGCCGACATTTACATATCAACAGCAACATATGCAGCACTTATAAAGTCACATCATATCAGCATCATAACTTAACAGTATCAAATGATAACAATAGCATCTCAAACATCGCATCAACATAAACATCATAAATAACACATATAGTGCATATATAACAATATCACATCATTAATAATCTTAGTCATCTTAACTTAGGCTTTCTGAACAACTTCTAATAATCTAGACATCCTTCTTTTCTTACTCCAAGTTCATCTTAAAACCACACGATCTTTAAATAGTAACACATCTTTATATAACACATTTTTAAATCACATCTTTATATAATACATCGTCAAATAATACATTTAGTTACCTTTCCTAAAAAAAAATACATTTAGTTACGTATTATTAAATAACACAACTTTTACACATCATAGATAATAATTCATCATTTTCAATTTATCTTGTATACACTTATAATAATAAAGTAGCTCTATTATAATTACTATAGGCATATAGTAGTTCACATTATAAACTACGGACTTTGGTCTTAAGTGATTTTATACTAGCATAAATATAGAGACTGGAAATTTGGAGTAAGCACTTCTTCCGTTTTCCTTTTAACCACGGAGCAACCAATTTCATTGGAAAATTGCTGTTCACACATTCCATATGGCTGGGACACACATGTAAAATACCCTTTTACCCCCTCGGCAGTTAACTGCCGAGGAATTTGAAATCCGGCTGCAGTTAACTGCCGAGGAATTCCTCGGTAGTTAACCGCCGAGGAAAGCTGTTTCATCAGATGAAACAGTCACCTGCTCCCCCTACACACTATTTTCTCATCACCTTCCATACAACTCCAATCCAACCCAAAATCCTAAATTATTTTTCATCAAATCTTGCTCCAAAATGATTCAAGCATCAAGCATAGGATGATTCAACACACTTTTGACGTAAAAAAACAGGTATTGTGCATTTTATTCGGTTTATTTTTTGGATTTGTAACACTGTCATGGTAGTTTTACAACGTCAGTTACGTAAAACTGTCATGGGGAATCTCGGTAGTTTACTGCCGAGGAAAACCTCGGTACCTTACTGCCGAGGAAAACCTCGGTAGTTAACTACCGAGGAACACTTAGGAAAAAATTTTGGAACGAAAAAATGGCAGCTATTGCCATTTTTTCCAAAAAAATTTTTCTTTGTTTTTTTTTTGTTTTTTTTTGTTTTAGTTCATTATGGCATTGATGTTTATGCATTAGTAAGTTGTTAATTTATATTTTTGTGTTGTTTAATTATAGTAATGACCGAGAACGCGGAAGATGTTTTGGGAGAGACAAAACGTAATTTTGTCCAAATTTCCGGAGATGTCAAACCGCCTAAGGTTGAAGTCAAACCAAACATTGATGGAGCTTCCGTCCATGTTGAAGCTTCTAAATATGTTAGTCCCGGTGTCGTCCCACTTCAAGCCCACGAAGTGGACACGGCTAGGTTTTTTTCTGACGACATTAAGTTTCAAGATAGAGAAGAATTGCTTGGGTGGGTACGGTGTCAAGCAAATAAGGCGGGATTTACAATTGTTACACAAAGATCAAGCTTGATCCATCCAATATTGCGCCTAGTGTGTGAAAGGAGTGGAGCTCACAAAGTGCCTAAAAAAACCAAAGCATGCGACAACGGGCTCAAGAAAATGCGGGTGCTTGTTCATGATTAGTGGATATCAAAGTACGCAAACAAAGGAATGGGGATTGAACATTCTTAATGGAGTTCACAACCATGCGATGGAGCCGGCTTTAGAAGGACACATTCTTGCCGGTAGATTAAAGGAGGATGACAAGAAGATTGTACATGACTTGACCAAGAGCAAGATGCTTCCAAGAAATATTTTGATACACTTGAAGAACAAAAGACCACATTGCATGACAAATGTGAAGCAAGTGTACAATGAACGTCAAAAAATATGGAAGGCAAATAGAGGTGACAAGAAGCCGTTGCAATATCTAATCTCGAAGTTGGAGGAGCACAACTATACTTATTACTCAAGAACACATGGTGAAAGTAATACAATCGAAGATATCTTTTGGGCTCATCCAACATCCGTTAAGTTGTTTAACAATTTTCCAACGGTTTTGGTTATGGACTCCACCTACAAAACCAACTTGTATAAGATGCCAATGTTTGAGGTAGTTGGGGTAACTTCGACCGATTTGACATATTCGGTTGGGTTTGGATTCTTGATGCGTGAGAAAGAGGAAAACTTTGTTTGGGTTTTAAAAATGTTGCGTAAACTTCTTACTTCAAAGATGAATATGCCTAAGGTGATTGTTACCGACAGAGATGGGTCTTTGATGAAAGCGGTTGGAATTGTTTTCCCGGAAAGTTATGGTATGAATTATTACTTTCATGTGCAAGCAAATGTTAAACAAAGGTGCGTCTTAGATTGTAAATATCCTATGGGAAAAAAGGATGGGAAAGAGGTGAGTAATCGCGATGTTGTCAAGAAGATCATGAGGGCATGGAAAGATATGGTTGAATCGTCCACTCAAGAGTTATATGCAAATGCATTAGTGGAGTTCCAAGATGCTTGTAGTGATTTCCCACCTTTCCTAGCCTATGCCATGACCACCTTGAATGAAGTGAAGGAGAAAATAGTGAGGGTATGGACAGACCGTGTGTTGCATCTTGGTTGTAGATCCACCAATAGGGTAGAATCGGCTCATGCTTTGGTGAAGAAATATTTAGACAATAGTGTGGGTGATTTGGGTACTTGTTAGGAGAAAATACATAACATGTTGTTGCTTCAACACACTGCGATACAAACAGCCTTTGGTCAGAGCGTTACCGTGTTGGAACATAGATTCAAAGATGTCACTTTGTACTCCGGCTTAGGTGGTCATGTGTCTAGATATGCTTTGGACAACATTGCTATGGAAGAGTCACGTTGTAGGGAAACGTTGTGCATGAACAAGGAAATTTGTGGTTGTGTTCAAAGGACATCTTACGGCTTACCATGTGCATGCGAAATTGCAACTAAACTCCGTGAAGAAAAGCCAATTTTATTGGATGAGATACACCACCATTGGCAAAGGTTACGCATGGGAGAAGAAAGTAATGAACTTGGTTTTTCGGTGGATGATGAGTTGAAGGGTATTGTAGAACGTCTCAAGAAACTCCCTTTCCAAATGAAGCTTGAAGTCAAGGAGGCTTTGCGGCAATTGGCATTTCCTGAAACCACCATGATGTCTCCACCACCACAAAAAGCAACAACCAAGGGAGTCAAGAAAAAAGTGGACATTGCGAGGTCTAAAGGAAGAATTACATCCACTAGCCGGATCCCTTCTTCTTGGGAGGTTGTTGATTCCCAAAATCCGGATAATCAACCGTCACCATCACCAACAACATCATCATATAAAAGGAAAAAAGGTGCTCGTCTTGGTAAAGCACCAATTTCCCCACTTCCACCACCTTCTCGGTATCCAAAGCCTAAGGCTATCCCGGTTATGAGGCCTATTGATTATATGCCACGCTTCATGCTTCCATTTATTGAAAAAGTGGTGGATGTTATTGGCGATGGACATTGTGGATCCGGGCTATAGCCGAGTTCATGGGCTTAACCGAACAAAATCATCTCATGATTCGTACACATCTTATTCAAGAATTAAAATATCATAGAGATGATTATGTTGAAGTATTTGCGGGTGAGGATCGTTATAACTACATTTTAAATGGCTTACATCCTCCCGCAAATACAAAAAGTTGTGCACATCTTGTTGATAAGTGGTTGACTTTTCCGGACATGGGGCACATTGTTGCCAATTATTACAAAAGGTGTGTGGTTGTGTTGACAAATCTTGAACTTGGTAACTCGGAATCTTTTTTTCCACTAAGAGGGCCACCACCGCCGGGTAAGCAAAAAACTCCCATCATGTGCCTTGGGGTAATTCCTAATCACTTTGTGCTTATTTACTTGAGGAATGGTTGTCCACTACCTCCATCATCTACGGAGTGGCACAATCACAAGAAACAAGATGCAGTGACTTGGGAAGATGAGTATTTGGATCAACATGAGTTGTTCCGAAAGCTCATGGCTATTGAAAGTGGAAACAAACCGCCAAAACCACAAAAGGAATCAAACAAAGCGGCGCCTATTTTGTTGGACACTCCCGAAAAACCAAAGCAACAATTTGAAGTTATTGCGGAAGATGAGGAAGATTTTATGTCACTTGATCTTCTCCAATCACTTGGCAATTAACTAGGGATTTTTTTGTCGGTGTTAGTCCTTTTTTTTGGTAGAAATTACACCGACGTATATTTTGGGGTCAAAATTGTAATGCCAATTTTTTGTGGCCAATATATAAGTAACATTATGTAAATGATATTGATATATATATATATATATATATGATAATATGACTTTTATTGACTTGAAACTAGTGCAATACTTATTTATAGCTTATTAATGTTTACGCATTTGATTTATTTCTTATTACATTCCATTTAATTTTGTTCTAATCTATGATTATTTTGTTAAAGCTTTTGTCAAGTGAAACATGTCAGAGGTTGCAAGAATTGAAGGTCGTGTTAGGTATTGCGCGTTTAAAAAGACGGTTAAGGTTATGATAACACTGACGGACTCTATTGATGATTTGAAGACACAACTTAACACTTATTTTGAGCATCTTGGTGAAAATCAATATACACGTCACTTGTCTGCTTTAATGCCAATGATAGACCTAGGAGAAGATAGAGATGAATTCGCATGGAAAACGGCAAGCTATATGCCTTGGCTTATTAAAGACGATAGCGACGTCGGATTTATGTTTAGGAATATGGTGGAAAATAATGTATTATATATATATATGTTCGTTCCATATGCAATTGTAATGAATGTAAGTAGGGATTTAATTTAGGCTTAAATGCACTTTTGGCCCCCTATGTTTCAAATAGTTGCGATTTTGGCCCCCTAAGAAAAAAAATGGATATTTTGACCCCCTAACTTTTGACACTCTTTTGATTTGCTGATTTTGACCAGTCAACGCCCATGTGTCAGGTCACTTAACTGAGGTGGCAGACATGTGTGTAATTATTATTTAAAAAATAAAAGAAAATTATTATGGCAATTAAAAAATAAATAAAAAAAGAAGGATTACATAGAGAAAGCACGTGACCCTCTTCTCTTCTTCTCCACTTAAAATAGCAGAAGACATAACAAAGCAAACATACTACCCCAAACAAACCAAAACACCAGGAACCCAAACAAAGCACCTACTACCCCAAAATAGCAGAAAACATAACAGCCACTTCTCACAACCAAAAACAGCAAGAACCGAACCTCCAACCTGGCACAAAACTCTCCTGTAAACCCCAACTCAAAAGCAGAAGCCGCCAAGGGAAAAACCTGCAAAGAAAAAACCGAAGCTTGCCTAGCAGCCTTATATATACGTCACAATGTAACCACCTTTTGTAACTTCCTAAAATAAACTGAATGTGTAACTTCCTAACACAAACTGCATATATTTATCTACTGTAACTAACAGGAATATTGACTTGTGGATGTTTCATAGTCTTGAGTAATGCTTCCAATGAGTGAAAGTTAACTATAATCCACAAAGCTTCCAATGACTTGTTTTCTCTATACTGCATATATTCATCCGTTGGAGAAGAAGAGAAGAGGGTCACGTGCTTTCTCTATATATTCCTTCTTTTTTTATTTTTTTTAATTGCCAGAATAATTTCCTTTTATTTTTTAAATAATAATTACACACATGTCTGCCACCTTAGCTAAGTGACCTGACACATGGGCGTTGACTGGTCAAAATCAGCAAATCAAAAGAGGGCCAAAACATAGGGGGTCAAAATATCCATTTTTTTTCTTAGGGGGCCAAAATCGCAACTATTTGAAACATAGGGGACCAAAAGTGCATTTAAGCCTTTAATTTAATGATGTGTAATGATGTGTAATGACTTGTAATGTGTTGTTTGATTATGGACACTATGTTCCGTTTTGATGAATTTCAAACTTTTGTGTGGTTTGAACCAAATGTCGGTTTGATTTAATTATGGACATATGTAAAAGATATTGTATTTTTCTTGTTTATGACCGAGTTTCATTGTTGTATAATTTGAATTGCATATGGAAATGCTCTGGTAAAATTACAGGTAAAAACTGGCCGAAAAATGGCTTGGAAATGCTTAGCATTAATGCAGAACCTGCTGTCTGCATAAATGCTTTCCTCGGCAGTTAACTACCGAGGAATTCCTCGGCAGTTAACTGCAGCCGGATTTCAAATTCTTCGGCAGTTAACTGCCGAGGGGACAAAAGCGTATTTTACATGTGTGTCCCAGCCTTCTCTAATGTGTGAACAGCAATTTTCATTTCATTGGCCCCAATAAGCAAACTAGTAAAACAAGTGGCCTTAACTACATACCTATAACTTATAATATTTTAATCTAATTTGCACAGGTTTTAATTCTCAGCTGATATTTGTTTTTTGTGTCACGCTATAGATTAATGCAAGTTAAACTAGTATTGAGTAAAATAATTGATCACTTCACTAAAAATTTCAAAACATGAGTGCAGCTAGGGGTGAGCAGCGGTCGGGTTCGGCCGGTTTCGGTTCGAAAATGCTGAGCCGGCACGAAACCGCGACCACTAAATCTAGACCCTTCTCCGACCGTTCATGTCTTCGGTTTTGTTGGATGACGGTTTGAACGGTTGGCGGTTTGTCTCGGGTGGGTTATCTCGGGTCCTTCACTGCCATATATGGAAATCTCCATGCAACAATCAAAGTTCATTGAAACTTAAAAATGCTTAACAAAAGAGGAAAAGAACCAAGGAGAGTAGAAATTTTCTTTAACATTTGTTTCTCGCCTGAGCAATAGGAAATGTGAGCAAAGTTTGAAGCAAAACTAGTAGAAAAGAAGAAGATTTGATATTTCATGAATCAAAATTGTTAACAATAATTAGTTGTGTTGTTTGATTCTTGAGATGGCTGCTGAACTTCAATTTTGATTTTGATAGTTTTCGGTATGGTTTGTTGAACAATAGCACCAAATAAAGCTTTAAAAAGAGAAGATGGTCTTCTTTTGTTATTTTGAGGAGAAGAGATAAGATGACAGAGGAGAGAGAGTCAATCAGACACTACTATGTACAATATTTATTATTATAGGGAAGTGGGAACATGGTGTGTCAGGAAAAAGCTTTTAAATTGCTAGCATTTATTATTTATTAAGTAATGAAGTGATGCACACTAGGCCACCACAGACTGCAAATTTTTATGGGGAGTTGAACGCCAGCTATAACACATACAGGTTGAAGGCTATTACTCGGTCGGTTGTAGGTATCGATGGATTGTAAATTCGGAAACCGCAACCGACCATTGAAAACTGTATGTACTCGATTTCCTTCATTTCTCAAACCCGACATCCGACCCGAAGTAAATGCCGGTTTAGACGGGTTCCAGGCGGGTACGGTTCTGCTGCTCAGTCCTAAGTGCAGCTGAACATTATAAAGTCGAAGCTAAAAATTGAGATGAACCGAAAGTGTGCAATTTCCTATACACGATCAACCTGAAGCAATTAGATACCCACTTGTTTAGTTGTCGCCTCATCTATCTATATCCCTAATTCTATGACCTTATACTCACTTTTTAAATAATTCAAAACCACAGTATAACCGCAATTGAATCACAAATTTAGCACATTAACATCATGAGTTCAAAGATAATAACATACTAAAAATCAATATAATCACAACAACAAATTAGAGCACAAATTTAATATGAACCTATTAAAAGATCATGAAAAACAATGGAAAACAAAACCCTTCACTACCCACATGTTCATACAACCCTTATGGTGAGTAGAGACTCACCATTACAAACTCATCCTAAAGCATGTTAGATGCAATCTAATGATTCACAGACTTAATATTAGTGAAAGATAGTATCACCCTTACCTTAGATTGTTTTTCTGAAATCAAAAGCAGCGTTCTTCGTTCCTAGGGTTCTCTCTCTGAGTTCTCCTCTTCTCTTCTCTCTTCTCTTCTCTTTTCTCTTGTTCTCCTCTTTTCCAAAAAGCGGTTTTAACGTAAAACTCTTTCTAAAAACCTAACTTCTCTATTTATAACACCTTCTTATTTCTCTTACACCTCAAAACTACTCTTTTCCTCATAATCTTATTTATTTCTAAATTAAATATATCTCTAACAAATAACAAATATATTTCTACACCAAATAACAAATATATCTCTAACAAATAACAAATATATTATGCTAGTAAATACCAACATATAACATAACAAAATACCACTCATCAAAATAAATCGACTAAATCATAAAAAGACATCTAATCTCAAAACTACCTCCAAATCTACTTACTCTAATAATTCTCATATTCTTATAAATAATAGAATAATGCCACTTAATAAAATACTAACACCTCACATATTTAAATAAATCACATAAATAAACTCTAACTTAATAAAAATAATTAAATAAAAAGGAGGGCGTTACAATATACACCACTATTACTGCGAGCATATCTTATGATACATTGCATAATTTACTATGTAGTATTCTCATGGTGGGTCAATCTAGTATAAATATTACTCCAAATACTTATACATATGTGAAAACTTGATAACTTTTTGTCCATGACCCATGAGATATGGTCATTAATCTACTCATATAATAGTCTACACCTGTTATCACATCTCACCGTAAAGTTTTTAACTATGGATATTTAAAGAATAATGTTCATGTGCTTAATGAAATCTCATGATTAAGTTTCTCCTAATGTTCCATTAAATGAACTAAATATTCTATAGACTTTTTTTACTTTGAAGCAAACATAACGTTGGCACTACAACAAAGTGTTTGACTCCTACATCTAGACATAGGCTTGGTCAATACCAGGGAAGGGAATACATCGGATCGAGTCGGGCCTTGCTTAAATAGGTCGGACCTAGTTTAAAAAACTAAAGTCTAAATCTGATCTATTAGCCTATCAATTGCTTTATTTTAAGTTTGATTTGGCCTTTTTAAAAGTCTAGTCAACCTATTAGCATGTTTAAAAGTCTAGTTCGTTCTAATAATTTTACATAGAACAGTTGCCTATTTATTTTTTTGAATAAAACATTTTGCCTATTTATAAAAAGGCTAATAAGCATATATCTTTTTTAAAAAAGATAATAAGCAAATAAAACATCTAATATGATATAAATTATTTTTGTATTTGTACATTAGTAAAAAAATATGATCAAAGTATGTTAAGTCAATAATACACATTGTCAAATAAAGTCATTAATGTGAGATAGAGGTAGTATCTATTTATCATAAAGTAATGCTAGGGACACTCCCGTTTCAACACTTTCTCTAACACCCACACTCTTAACTCTTATCGAAGAAAATTAATATATGTCCCACTATTTTAAGTAAAATCCATTTTCAAAATGTGAGACTTCACCTTTTTTTTTTTGGTACAAAATGTGAGACTCACCTTAATTTAAAACAATAAGGAAGTGGGTGTTTGAGAAAGGGTTGAAAAGAAAGTGTCGTTAACACTATTCTTTACCATAAACATATGGCATCATGTTACCTTTGTAATATTTTGGACATTTCGTCGAAGTCCAAAATCTTTTAAAACATAAATAATTTAAAACAAATAAATATGAATGTGTTAATTCACTTTTCATGATCCTCTGAAATTTTATTTAAAACTATCTAACAATTTTCAAGAACTCCATATACATAAAACATTCCTGTCTAATCCATAAATTTCACGTAAAAAATATTCTAAAGTTTTTTTGCAAGATGGAGCAACGGACTAGTAGTTTTGGCAACACATTCCAGTGCTTGTGGGACACGTTGTAGATTGTAGATAATGAATGAAAGTCTTCTAGTCCAAGATTCCACGCGTCAGAATCAGAATGAATCAGAGAAAATGACAAATAAGCTGATACCATCAACTGTTACGTGGTAAAACAGTGACTCTCCACGTAGAAAAATCAATGTCACTGGTTGGTTACTACTTCTGATTTCTTTGGTACATTTTGGACTCTACACTCCAATATGGAGTATTTTTTATTTAAATTTAAAAAACGTTCCACAAAGTTACAAGTCCAATATGCAATGCAATGTATAGAGAGAAACAAGACAAACAATATTTCTATTTCAGTTATAACACAATGGGAATTTTAACACATGTATATTCCTTTTCAGTCTTTGTCAAAAAAATAAATATAGGTTTCAACTCAAGTTTTGTATCTACGGTAGAGATAACAAAAAAAATTGAGAGGAAAAAAAATTCGGTAATATGAGGAGAGAAAAAAAAGAGATGCATAAAGAGAATAAGTGAGATATAAAAAAATAATACTAGGTATGATAATTTATACTTTCTATCTATTTTTTTTCTTTAGGGGTTAAATAATACTCTATCTAAATTATTCACTATATAGGTTGATGAGATCACCGGCCTATTTATGGTCTCTCTAGCAAGATCATAGGAAATAATGATATCTTATCTTTTATTTTAATATTGAAAAACTATATATTTTGAGGCAAACCACAATGGAGTAAAAGAAAGTTACCTTTTGCTAAATGTGATATTAGAAAATGAAGACGTTTACCTTCCAAGCTAGCTATGCATTTCTCGATTTAACTAGTTATATATTCTGAATCTTCTTTACCTTGCCGGCCATTTCTAGTAACATTTAACTTTACCCTAAGATGCAAGCTTTGTGGTATTGGTCATCATACTGTTAGCCCACTTTATGAAGACCAACCAAGCATTAAATTTTAAAATAAAAAATAAACATATGATATGGTTATGTAGTATGTGTTTGGTTTAGTGTTTTGCAATGGCTGCCACATGTTTGGAAGCCTTTTTGCAGTGATTTGAAGATGCCAACGTTTTGGCCTGATGTGAAAATGGCATTGCATAAATATAGGCGCAGTCATGTTACATAATATAATAAACCATACATCATAATATTGGTCTACTGGTCTGGCACACTAAAATAGTTTCACATTGGTTAGAAATCAACACTAAGCATAGTGTTTATAAACAACATTCACACTCTTCAATCCAACGAAATATCTTTTAGAAAGAACGAAATCATGAGAACTCACACAAAGTACAAAGCGCACAATACTTAAAAAATGTACTTTAGTGTTGTGAAGTTGAGGTCGGAACTTTTGCACTAGAATGCGCTAGTGTTGTGGAGTTAAACTTGATGGGAGGGGTCTATTGCGGTACGTTTAAATAGTTCAATCTTGCTTGAGAATCGAATCTAATGATAGTTTATAAACAACACGCATTCGTCAATCAAACAATCTGACGATGTGAAATCATTTAGTGGATTAATAATTTATGTAATTAGTTAAATTACAAAAATGAATAACTTCGAAAATTGAAATTGAATTTCTTAGGGGTTTTCTTGCAATTGCATAGGTGTTGAGCATTTCATATCATCAAATTATATATCAAATTTTCACTATTGAGTTTAGAAATACATAGCGATCAAAATAGCACTCAAGGGGATAAAACTACATTAAATCTATTACTATCTTTCATTTGCATTGCATTTTTTGGGTAAATTACTAGCCGTATGGTTAAAATGCTAATAATTTACACCTTAAAATAGCACTCAAAAGCAACAAATTAAGACCACACGAAGTGTAATAATAAGAGCCAATTAATTCTTGTACCAATTGAAGCAATACTATATTTTACCAAGGAAAACCGAATATCTAGGACCCAAAATTATAATTTTGTAAGAACCTCTTAAAGAAATGGATTTTCTTTTACGTGTCCACACATGATTTGTTTACTATTCATTTCCACACCATATTTATATTTATATTTATACATTTTTATATGCTCTCTCTCTTTCCTCTCCCGCTCAACTTAACACCTTCCTTTCCCATTTCTTTTGCCCAACCAATCAATCAAAGTCTTCATTTAGTTTTCCTTCTTTTCTTTCTTTCTTTCTTTCTTTCTTTCTTTCTTTCTTTCTTTTCTTTATTCTTTTGTTTGCATTATTTTCCGGTGGTTGCGCTGTTCTTGGTGTCTGAATCGGTGAAAGAGTAACAAACAAACAAACAAACATCTTGAATGATAGTGAGATAAGAGAGAAAAGAGGACATCATGTTTGGCAGCAACAGAAATGGTAGCAGCAATGGCAGTAGCAACAACAACACCAACATACCTCGTCCACAGTTCATGCAATCTGAACCCCGATTTTCCACAACAGAAGCCTATACCGACGATGACTATGCCATGCGAAGCAGCAGCGCTGCCTCCCCCATGAGCCCTTACTACTACGACCCCGGCAGGTCTCTCCTTTTTCATTTTCTTTATTTATTTTACATAAGTTAGTGAATACGTCAAAGTTCTTTATTTATGTTTGATGATCCTTAGCTAGACGAGCTATTTGGATTCTCTGCATGAACATGGTGCAGTTCACTGTAGAACCGTTTGATGTAAATTGAATTTGAGTTCACAAACGGCTCTGCAATGCTGCTGCACCATGCAGAGAATCCAAATCTAAATAAAATGTTATTATTGTAATCTAAATTTAATCGTTGCTAACTTATAGTTAATTTGAATTTCGGAATTCAGATTAAGTGGTGAGGGCTCACCAATGATGATGTCACCATGGAATCAAACAACAAATTCACCATTCTCAAAGCCACAATGGTCACAACATGAAGACACACCTCCACAGAATTCACTAATCGGTTCACTGGTCCGCGAAGAGGGTCACATTTATTCTTTAGCCGCTTCCGGTGACTTATTATACACTGGCTCAGACAGCAAGAACATTCGTGTGTGGAAGAATCTTCAAGAATATTGCGGATTCAAATCCAACAGTGGATTGGTGAAAGCAATCATAATCTCCGGCCAAAAGATCTTCACCGGTCACCAAGACGGTAAAATCCGTGTTTGGAAAGTTTCTCTCAAGAACCCTAGTGTTCACAAACGTGCTGGAACATTGCCAACTCTCAAAGACATTTTCAAAAGCTCGATTAAACCAAGCAATTATGTCGAGGTTCGAAAACACCGAACTGCATTATGGATCAAACATTCTGATGCAGTTTCATGCCTAAGTCTCTCTCCAGACAAAACCTATCTCTACTCCGCTTCATGGGACAGAACCGTCAAAGTTTGGAGAATCGCCGATTCAAAGTGCCTGGAATCCATTACTTCCCATGAGGACGCAGTTAACGCTGTCGTTTGTGGAAATGACGGAATTGTTTTCTCTGGTTCCGCAGACGGAACAGTTAAAGTGTGGAGAAGAGAAGCACGTGGTAAAACAACAAAACATGCAATGGTTAAACAACTTTTAAAACAAGAATGTGCAGTAACTGCTTTAGCAATTGACAGCACAGGTTCAATGGTTTATTGTGGTGCTTCTGATGGATTGGTTAACTTTTGGGAACGTGATAAGCAATTTGAACATGGTGGGGTCCTCAAGGGTCATAAGCTTGCAGTTTTGTGTTTAGCTTCTGCTGGGAATTTGGTTTTTAGTGGTTCAGCTGATAAAACTATATGTGTGTGGAAAAGAGACGGAGTTATTCACACGTGTATGTCTGTTTTAACGGGACACGATGGTCCCGTTAAATGTTTAGCAGTGGAGCAGGATCGCGAATGTGACGCTAGAGGCGATCAACGGTGGATATTGTATAGTGGGAGTTTGGATAAATCGGTTAAGGTTTGGAGTGTTTCGGAGAGTATGCAGGTACAACACCGTATGACTTCTATGACTTCTGAAGCGGACTCGATACCTTCGGAATCCGATAGCAGTTATTCTTCAAGTCGGGCCAGTAATAAGAGAAACTAATTATTTGGACATTGTTTATCTGGTCCAATTTGATGCTACTGCCACGTCTCCTTGTGGGATGATTGTGTTGTTGTTTCTCTTTTTAATATGTATGTATGTAATGTATGTGTAATTTTTTGTATGTTAATTTTTTGACTTTGATTGATGGTTTTTGTAAAGCTGGGACAGGCAAGTTGGAAGATTATGATCTTTATTTATGTAATATAATCTGTGTAATGTAAGAATATATATGGTTTTGATTTAGTTGAATACTATATGTTGGGTTGTGTGTGAGTGGAATGTGAGATTTAATTCCAGATATATTTCTTGAATTGAGAATTGAAATATGATTCACGTGTCGTGAACTAATTCCAGATAGAGCGTTTAGTTGAATATTAACAGTATATTTATACAATTATACATGTTTTTGAAATAGAGTTAAACTATAATTTAAAACTACAAATAATACATTATTATGCATATGCATAATACAGCATTCCCTTATGCAGCATTTATCATATTCAATGAATCTGAATCTATAAAAATAATGCAACTCTATTAAACTATGAGTTATTAGAGATACGAATATACGGTTGTTACAGATTAGCCTTTTTCTGTGGGAGTCAATCACATTCCCTTGTCTCCTCATGTAGTCTGTTTCTGATATGCACGATCATTTGGAGGTATTTTTAATATTAGTGTCTGAGATAGAGAAATAATGGGTTTTACTTTTATTTGGACTCATTGGAAGAGGGGATCGTTATTATTAGTTAAAAATGAAGGGATCCTGGATTTAATCATATTTGTAGAAATAGTATTTCTATGTGAATGGTTGTGTGACAAATGAGAACCTAATGAATACAGTAAATACAAATACTAATTGATTCGAATGGAACCTAACAGATCAATTTGTTGTGAATTTTGGACAAACTCACATCAATAACAATGATGTGTGGAGCAAAATCAGTAACAATCAATAACCAAAATAGTTCTAGCAAATTAAACCGCCAACCAAAGTGCCTAGCAAACTGCAAACAGTAAAGAAAACATAAAAGAAGAAGAAGAACACACAACAATATTTGTTTACCAAAGTTGACCATATCTTAGGGAAAAACAACTCTCTAATCCACTATCATTGAGTTTCTAACAAAGAAATACAAGGGTTACAAGAAATTATCTTTCAACAAGATACTCAATGATTCACACTCACCAAGGTGTTTAGAATGTCTGCCAACCCAAGATTCTACCATAAAAGCACTCAATTCTCGGTCTTTGACTTCCTAAGAATTCCCTCTTTGATTCACCCTAGGTTCCTCCCTCAGTCACCAAAAACTGTGAAGATACGCAATATATAGGTTTCTGTTGGTGACCATGCGCATCACACATGGCAAGGTCCGCCTTGCGCATGGCAATGTCTACTGCTCTCTCCATCTTTGACTTGCACTTTAACAAAATTGATCAAGTATAAGCAATGCTTGAACCTTGATATAGGTAGTGAAATATGACGGGATGAGAGGAACATTGTTAAATGTGATGTTATGACCTATGAGCATTGGTAAGTGAAAAATGTGTGAATTGGAAAGCCTAGTGGTGGGAAAGATAGACAGTCACGACAAGCTGCGGATCGGACCGAAAAATGCAAATTTAGGGGTGGGGTTCTCACGCGCGACGGGGTACGTGTGGCAGCAGCTCTGGCCAGCCTTTTGTCGAGGATGGTCGTCGAAGGGCTGCAGACCAGGTGGTGGTGGCACACCAGTGATAGGACGCACAGTAGCAGAGAGCAGCAGCGGCAGGTATTGGTCACCTGCTACTGTGGTAAAGAATGATCGTAAAACCTAAAAGTACCAATGACATGTAGAAATTGTATTTGTTTAAATGGTTGTGTCAAAGGAAACCAGAGTGTTTATTTGTAATCATGTGAGCTTTACACAATAAAATAACATACTCCCTCCGTTTCAAAATGAGTGTCGCTTTAGCCAAAAAAATTTGTTTCAAAATGAGTGTCGCTTTCAGTTTCCAATGCAATAATAACTTTTTCTGTTCAATTGTACCCTCCAATTAATACTCTGCACACTACTTCCAAAGTATTACTTTTAAAACTAACCAATAGTTAATAAGGATAATTTGGTAAAATAACCATTCTCTTTCTCTTGATCATTGCATTTCTTAATATGTGTGTAAACACCTAAAACGACACTCATTTTGAAACGGAGGGAGTAATAAATACAATATTAATTGATCTTAACAGATTTTTAACAGTTTTCATGGCTGCTATGAGAACTGCAATATCAAAATGTAGAAAGATAAGGGAGAAAGTCAAAGATAAGAGTACGGACAATGGTAATTAAAAATCTAATTGCAATTAAATTGGAATGGTACAAAAAATTTAGTGTAAAAGTGTTGGGACACGAGGGGAGCCCGGGGGACCACCCACATCCAGGCAGAGCAACCGTACAAGTGAAAGAGACGGTGCTCAACCTCCACTTTTTTATCCGATGTGGAACATATAACTCACAATTGCACACAACAAAAAGCACATTGGAAATCACTCGCTGATTCTTTCTTGTGACAACATAATTTTCAGCAATAGATCAATTTGTACGGATGAGTTACTTAAAAATCCAAAATCAAACTATTACAGTAAAATATGGATGAATTGCAAGTATCATCTGTCATAATGAAATCACTTGATAGTGGCTATACAACTGAAATTGAATCCTTAAAGTTTTGGCATTGAAGATGATGTTAGTGGCCTCACATTGTACCATTAACTAAGGGATTTCCCTTTGGTTGAAAAGAGAAAGATCCCCGGTCATAGTGAATTTTTGTTATTGGGGCGTGATTTTAAATTGTGGACAGTATCCGCAATTGCGGCCGAAAATTGCTTCACACCGCAATTGCATTATGATCTTCAAATTCAATCATGTATGATATAATGAAAATTTTTATCTTAATAGTCTTTCAACTGTGTGTTTCAAGCAACTCCCAATCAGTATTTATAGAGCAAATTAAAACTCTGTTATGATTGGTAAATAATGTAGTGGCACGGTGGTGCAAGTATATATAGTTTGTGAAAATTAAAATTATTTCATGCCGCGTCGCACCAAGCTTAGTGACCGCAATCACAACGACTACAACCACGTTCGTGATTCGTGGCCGCAACCGCAATTTAAAATCATGATTGGAATACTAAATTTAAAAATACAAATCTATATTTTATGAGTATGTCTAAGATATGGACTTTTCAACACCAAATGATGTTCTTGTCTGAATGTTTGTATGTGCCTATGAGAGATAATGATGCCTCAAATAGATAACTGTTAACATGAGATCACAAACAGAACAGAACCATATTGACAACAACAGAATCCTCTAACCCAAGAGCCAATGTAGATATCAATGTGATAACATGCGAGAATGGCTTATTGTACCTTTAGGAGGAGTATGCGAACTCAAACCACTTAAACGACCACTTATGTTACCAACTGAATTGATGTCTAAACCCAAAGAACGAACTGGATTGCCCCCTTCTAGCACTCTGAGGATCTACAATCACGTTACAAAAAGATTTTTCATCAATATTTCGTATTTAATCATAAATAAAAGCAACTAACTTATATAAAAGAAGCTGAATCATTCACACCTTTGATATTGGGGGTCTGGAGTCAGGGTCCAAACGTAGACACAGAGAAGCAGCTTGTGCCATTGCTTTCAATTGAAGATTAAATTCTAGTGACCCTTCAGAATCCAACCATGGATTGAGAGATCCAACGTTTTGTAAGATGTGATTGGGATCCAACATGTGTAGGGGGTGAAACCATTCAGATAGATATGAATGTCCATTGAACTGCTCCAACTCGCTAATTTTTCGACCTGTCATTAACTCAAATAAAACAATTCCAAATGCATATACATCTACTTTACAAGTAAGAATTCCAGCATCAAGATATTCCGGTGCAATGTACCTGTGCAAGGTAATCTTGATTAGAATCAAAATTGTAATTTGTGTCCTGTATCTTGATTAATAAACATGCATCAAAAATTACCCTGAAGTTCCCATAACTCGATCTTCTGTATTTATATTCCATTCTGATTGCCATCTAGCAAGCCCAAAATCAGCCACCTAAATGAATGGTATCATTTGATTGAACACTGTTATGCATCATACAAATAAATAAAACTGAAGTAAACTTTTGGCTAAGGATCAAGTAAGTTACCAGAGGTTCAAAGTCATGGGTTAAGAGGATATTTTTGGGTCTAACATCTCTGTGCACTATACAACCAACTCTACAATCTTCATGGAGATAGCGCAAACCTCGTGCAACTCCAATCGCTATCTTTAACCGCGAAATCCAATCCAAAGGTATACTATCTTGGCCTGTTAAATATATACAACAATGTTTGATGTGATCGGGATATTTGCGAAGAACATTCAGATACAAACAGCAAAGACTTGTATATAGAATTAGAAGCTGAAAACAAATGTAGGAAGTTAGTGAATACCATACCATGTAAGCAGAGGTCTAAGGTTCCATTACATATATACTCATAGACTAATATCCTCACACTTTCCTCTGTGCAAAATCCTATTAGCAATACAACATTTCTGTGTTGTGCGCAACTCAAAAGCCGAACTTCCCTGCAGAAATCAAGATCTGCTTGAGAGCCACTAAATTTTAATTGTTTCACTGCAACAACTTGGCCATCTTTGAGTATTCCTTTGTGAACCACACCAAATCCACCTTCAGCCAAAAAATTCAAATCTGAGAACATATCAGTAGCTTCTGCTATCTCTCTATAAGAAAACCGTCTAGGAGGATTTCCAAATACAGGTGCTATATTCTGACACTGTGAGCACAAGGGGGGAGGTATAGAGGAATTTCTACCCAAAGGAATAGGACTTTCTCTGATGCTTGGGCTAGTGACATAACTTCTACTTTCAGCTTTGTTAAACTCGAGTTCATTTGTTCTCTTCTCTTGATCACAGTGTAAAAAATTCTCAAGTAAAGTTTTAGAATTTGGAGATTTAGTTCTTTGAATAATTTTGTTTTCACCTCTTTGAAGCTTCTCGTTATTAATGTGGTTCTGATGGATCCAAAATTCCGTGTTCTTATCACTAGTCAGAGACGATGTTGGGAGTTTCCTTGAAGGGGGTGGGCTATCCCTTTCCAAATTACAGTACAAAGGTGGCTTGAAGTTGAAATTTTTTGGCTCGTTGGTTAGCTTGTTTGTTCTTTTTTGTGATCCGTGGCCCTCATACAGAGGGTTTTCTTTATAGACCAGGAAAGGAGAAGTCATTGAGTCTGAACTTGACACTGAATCTACTCCAATACTTCTTGTAACAGAAGAACCTGTTTCTTCAGGGCTACCGACTGGGGTGGAGTGCTTCAATCTGCGGCCTTTTAACTTTCCAATTTCTATACCTGGTGAAGAGGGAACAGAAAAAAATGGAGTTTGGAGTTCATTGGAAGGTCCTCCTAAATTAAGTCTGAGGACTTTAGGCTGTGAGCCATTCATCACCACAATGCTACAGCCGAGTTCATCCATGCAATGTTTTATCTCTTGCTTTAATTTCCTGTTTCAGTAACATTAAGGAGTTCACTAATAAATATTTCAGTGATCATACATGCAGCACCAAAAAGTTGTACTTATTTTGATTGAAAATTATGTTATGCAGATATTCTATCAAATAAAATTCTATTAACTAACAAATAATTCTTATATCAATTGAATGATTAACCTCAGCCCTCAAATAATTACTAATATTATATTCTTAAGTATAGCTAATAAGTTGCTGAAAGCCTCTAATAAAAGTCATAATGCAGATGTGCTGCAAAAGAATATATTTGCAATTAGCTTTTGACATAAACTAATGTAGCTCAGAAAAAAGAAATACTTTTTCATGTTTAATTACTTGTCCAGTATGACCCAATGGGAACCACTCCATCTAGCTTCAGCTGCCACAGCACCACTGGGAGTTCCTGTGACAACCTTAATCTTCACCCTAACCTGCAGTTATAAATGATAGAAAATATGTCATCAGTTTCAACAAATATACAATACCATACCAAGATATGACAGTGTTAGAATTTGAATGGAGGATTTGGTTAACTACTTGGAACTTGGAAGATAAATTGGTTAAGTTGAGAAGAATGGTTACTGAGAGTTTAACCAAAAGATAGGACATATGATTATTTAGTAGTTGAAAGCCATTGAGATTTTCTTGACTTGGGTGTTAGTATTCTATACATTTTATTATTTCAACATATATTATTAATCCATAATCATAAGATTTTAGAAATATTACTAAATATATTTAACCATATATAATGTGCATCATAATTTATAAAGAGGTCTTTCATACTGTGGAATCATTCTTAAGGCATTACAAGGAAGACCAGTGCATCCCTTTCTTACTTAGTTAACATTTTTCTTGCTACCATTAGATTCAACGAATGTTTAAGTAAATTTCCCTGCCATTAGTTACAACTTACAAGCACAATATTGTTGGTTGTATTTATGAGTTGTACAAAAGGCCCAGTTGGGGACAACAGGTATATATATATATCTTTACATGGAGCACGAGTTAGCACAACGACGAAAAAATCTGAGATAAAATTGTTTGGATGATCAAAGAAAACATTTTTCTACATGTAGTACTTAAATAAGTAATTATTTTGAATTTTGAATCTTAAGATCTACTCTTACCTTGATATGAATGTTCAAATCTAACTCTCTAACTAAGGAAAGATATACTATTATATGCTGAGATCAACTAAATTTTGACCAAATTGCTGTGCTTATAATCTTTCCAAAGGCATGATGCATCTATTGAAGACTATTATTGTTCGGTATATTTTTTTCAATGGCAAATTTTAATTTAATAGTTAATTTGCTCGATTAATATTTACTCTTTTATCCGGCTTGAACTTGGATCTCCAACTTCATTTTCTTTAACTCAAACCAGTTGAACTACTTATTTATTATTATTGTTCGAATTTATTTGCCTATACCATAATATGTATAAGACTAACATGTGATTTAATGATAATTCTATAACATACTTCTGATGTTTCCGTGGTTGTTAAAAAAAGTGCTTAAGCTTCGTCTAAGCAATATAAATCTATTCAAACAAAATAAATTTGAATATCTAGCCTTTTATCACTTGCTCAATTATAAATAGGGAAATGTTAACTTGTGCCCTTGGGATATAAGTTAAGGAATTACAAGTAAAAGTTATTTCTTGAAAATTGTGCATTTAATATCTTGAAAATTTCAAAATTTACTTTTTCAACATAAAATTTATTACTTAATTCTATTTCAAGTTCCTTAACTTGTGCATCCTTATAAATAAAAGTGTTATATTCTCTTTTGCGCTACCATGCGTACAAGGACAAGCACTGTTTACTTATTTTTGTGTAGGTAGGTACCGACTGTTTAGAAGCTTCATGCAAGTGAAATTATTGATGAATCGTAATCCAAACTCTTACACTATGTTTGGTAGGGGTGAAATAGGGGAGAGAGAAGTTGAAGAGAGAGAGTTTGAAGAGAAATGTTGAATTTCTCTTGTTTGGATTGAATAGAAATAGGGGAGAGAGAGATATAAAGCGTGGGACCCACACACTTTATTCTTCTCCCTAAAGATGCGAAGAAAGAGCTAAGAAAGGCTGCACTTTTTCCTATTTCCACCTTTGCCCTTGATTATGTGCAACATTTTTTTATTTATTTTTTAAAGAATGTGAAACAATTGTTACCTAATTAGTACCATGCATCGACTTTCCAGTTCTAGTTTTATTTTTGTTGGCCAATGCTAAATTGTAGAAATATACTTGGTATTTTTTTTTATTGATAACTATATTGCAGATATTTTATTTTAAAGAAGTATATTGCTGATGCTAAAAATACTAACCATGAACTAATTCAATTGAGTCGTTCCATCAGAAAAATTCAATTGAGTCATTAAATTGAATTATTAATCAATTAAATAGATAATAAATTAAATAAAACAAGTTTGTTAAAAATTTAATTAAATTATATTAAACCTTTCAATTTATTTATTAAACCATAAATTGTATGTTGGCTTTAACTCAAGGATATTTTTGTCTTTTTAAAACATAATAACATCTCTTTCTCTTCTATCTCTCTCTTCTTTCTCTTTTACCAAACAACACATCAAATCTTCTCTATTTCTCATCATTTTCTCTCTTCTCTTACTCTCTCTCACCTCTTTCTCTCTTCACAACTTCTTCTCCCAACCAAACATAGTGTTAATCAAGAAAGAATTATAATTCCGTGTGTGTCAATATAAAAAGACAAGAATATAATGGGTTTTGCACATGCGAATCGAACAAACTACGGTCAAGCGGTACAGATCAGAAACTTCCTAATCTCTGACATGTTACTGAAAATAAATATGACATGATATTATAAAGACAAAACTAATCACTACTGTTCAAAATTATTGAGTTTTGTATAGACAAATAAATTATTGAGTTAATTTTTTTTGTGTGTCTAGATATTATTTAATCTAAATCACCAAGAGCAAATTTTCAATCTGTCAAAAAAGAAAACGCAAATTTTCAACTAAATGATCCAGGTAACCATTGTTGAATTTGATTTATAATACATATTTAAAATATCAAAAAATATTTCACCGACCACCCTAAAAGAAATGTTTCACTGACACATGAAAAAAAAAATATAGCTAACTCAATGAGTAGATGATTAATTCAAATTGCATTGAAAATTGCAGCTAATTCATATTGTTTAATCTTGATCAAATGGACTAAATAACACATATTTTAATTTTTATTATATATTTTGAAATACGGAACTAAAATCTAAACCTTTCGATCTTAATCAAACTAATATCAAGGACAGATGTCTAAAGTGATTGCAACAAACGTGATCAAATTTTGCCTTTGAATTAAAATAATTTTCTACTCAACCAATATAATTAACTACATTTTTTTAAATGATTAACCCGATGTCAGTAGCGGATGTACTACAAAAGTGAATGTTTCAAATATCATTACCGGTAAATTAATGACATATATTGATGTATTTAATAATTCAAATTTATTCAAATAAAAGGAAAAGAAAATAGCCAGCAAGATTGAAAACTATAAATAAAAAATGAGACAAAAAACGACAGCGCAAATATGGTCAAAAAGTCATGTCGTTTTTAAAAAACTGATAAAACGAACGATTTAGCAAGTAAAAGACCAGTCGTTTTCTTTCTGCTTACGTTAAGAAGGAGGTAAACAGTAATTCTTCCAGTTACGAGAAAGCGTTTCATATATGACATTGATTAGTTATTATTCGCGGTAACTAGTAAAAAAAACGCGGTAAATTTCAAAATTACCTCAACATGATTATGCAACTGAAAAATCATCTGAGCACAAGACTCGGAGATATCAGAAATCTCCTCCGGCGACTTTCCCGCGCCGGCGAGTTTCTTCGAATTCGAACAATCTCCACCGAGTCTCGAAAAATTCCAGAATCTTCTCCCTAGAATGAATCACTTCAATCATTAATCAAATTTCAACAAATTAATCAAAACAGAATCGAATTAAACAGGAATAAGATTATACCATTTTTTTCAGTAGAATAAACAGCGAGAAGAGTGATTGAATCGCTGGAATGAACGATGTTAGTAAGCGCCCATGCTAATGCGGTGTTTGAAATCACCTTCTCCGCTTTAACCGCCACAAGAACCTTATTCGAAGATACAGAGGCGGTGGTGCTGTGCCTCGCGCTTTTGGAACCAATGATTTCGTCTCTTAGCATTGCGTTTGGATTGGATCGTGTGTGTGAATTTCGTTTGGGTTTTGGGTTTTGATGTTACGTTTGTATAGAACTTGATCGTTGCATTATTTTGCGGTAGATTGAATGAATGCTCCATGTTTTCTACAACTGGCATTTTGTAATCATGGTTAGTTAACTTAACTATAGTTACTTACTTACTTACTTACTACTAGTCTTGGTAGTTGTTGGTGGTTATATAGTTTGGGTGTGGTCCTGGTTTAATCGATCTGTTTGTCTTACTCGGTGTAAAATCTGAATTCACAATTTGGATTTTAGATTTTAGAAGAAACAAAATTATTAAAAAGTCTTTGATTGAAATAGTGTAGTTTGCTTGTCAATTTTTGTTTTTTATCATTACAAACTAGCTACTTTTTATTCATGAAAGTTTACATGAGTTAAATCACATTAGCGATCTCGAAGTTCATAAATAGATTATAGAAATGTTCATAGAGTGTCCACGAATGGGATCTTAATACTGATGACAGAAGTTTCAACTTATATTTGGAGTCAAATATGTTAACATCAAAGTCTAAATGGTTGGAGTTAAATTTATGACGAGTAAGTATGATCTGAATTTTTAATTACCATCTTGAGTAGAGGGTGTTTGTGTAAGACCAATGAAATATAATGAATCAAAATAAGCTTAATAGACTAGAATAAACCTAAGTTATAATAGATATTTTAAGTGATGAATTGTGCTTTCTAAAATTCACATATTATCTAACAAGCTAAACTATTAAAATATTACTTTTAAAATATCTCTAATGCAACTTGAACTTATTATATTTTATTGAATCTATTTCGAATCATTACATTTCATTGGTCTTCACAAACACCTATCTCCAAAGTGGTTTTTAAGAGTCCCACATCGGTTAGGAAATGGTCTGTCAATGTGTTTATAAGTGAGGGTAATCCTCACCTCACAAGCCGGTTTTTGTGGGGTTGTGTTAGGTTCAACCACGATTTTTAAGATGGTATCAGATTCTCCTCCAAGATCCGTTGGCCCACCTGCTATCAAGTTTCCATTATAGGGCCATCCGCCATTTATGTTCAGTTGTTCACGCTTCAGATGTTTAGTTCTGAGCGTGAGTGGTACAAAACACTTGCGCCCAACTGAAACTACCAATTTACCCCTGTGCTACTTAAGTAACGCAGCGTGAGTTAACTCACGCAAGTGTTAATTTCCAGCGTGAGTTAACTCATGCAAGTGTTAATTCCTGCGTGAGTTAAGTTGCGCAGCGCATGTTAAGATGCACAGATTTTAACACTTGCGTTACTTAACTAACACAGGGGTATTTTGGGCATTTTAGCTGGGCGTGAGCATTTTGTGCTGAGGGAAGAGCAGAATTCAGCCGATTTTGTGGGGTTGTGTTGTTTTATCTTGGTTTTCGGGTGTCAAACATTGATTACGTTTGAACCTTTCTAACTGGTGATATCTTATTTTTTCTTGGGAAGGGAAAAAGTAAGCAAAACCCTTGAGAATCGAGGTCCGGGAGTTGTTTTCGCTACGGGAAGGTGTTAGGCACCCATAACGACTATAGTATCCTATAGGAACCGTCTTTAATTTCTACGCGCGCGCTTTATTTTTAAATGCTATTTGGAAATGTTTATTTAAACCTAAGAGTGTTCTAAGTGAAGAATTTGAGGGAGAAGAATGTTTTTGGATTTTTATTTTAGTTGAATTGAAGGAATTTTGTTCCTTGCCTACGTACCCGTTTAAGGGATCAAATCCACCGTAGTTCTCTTCCAAAAATGTTTTTGTTTTTGTTGGTTGATTTTAAGTTTGAAAATGGGATTTTGAAGAATAGAGATTGAGAGGCCTCAAGGGCATGAGATTATGAAATTGTGAGGTTGAATTACTCATTTGCAAAATGTGGTCTAAGTTTGATTATTTTCATTGAAATTTGATTAAGAAAATGAAAAAGAAAGTACAATGGGATTTTGGATCCCAAGGTTTATTTGGAAAATGGTTTGAGTGAAGTTTGTTCAAGTTGTTTGGAAAATTGATTTTTTCTAAGTATGAACCCTAGGCATTCATCTAAACATACAATCCTAAGCATACATCTAAACATGCATATTCTAGCTATTCATCTAAAGTGAAGTGTGTGCATGTGTCGGTGCTTGTGTCGGTGTACATTATTAGAGTCCATTGTCCTTTACATCATACCCTAGATACATTCTATGGCCTCTTTGCCAAGAAATTAAAATTGCATGGAAGTAAAATACAAAAACTCCTAAGTATTTACATTCTAATTTTTGTATGGAAATTTAAAGTGCTAGGAAAATAAAAGGATGATGAAATGGGATGGAGAGACGCTTATAATGCTCATGGAACAAGGGGTAGAAATGTTAGTAGAGAGAGAGAGATGAAAATAATGAGAATATGAACAAAGAAAGTGGTATAGGAAGATAGTGAAAATTAGAAGTAAAACAACCAAAGGGACCTAAAATGCTAATAATGGGGAAAACAAGATCATGACCTATAATTGTTCAAGTCATGCTTGTTTTCAAATAGCTTTAGGTACTGTAGCAATATGAACAATTATAGGTCAAGATCGCACTAAAAGGATATGAAAACACATAGGCATCATCCACTCATTGATTCATATATTTACAAAACATAACATGCTTTATAATGCAAGCAATTAACTACACTCATTCTTATGCAGCAAGAGACACACCTAAACAGTGATCAATTCATCACAAAATCCCCCGTCATCAATTACAAACATATATCAAGAATTGGGATCCAAATCATGTTCATTTTCACAAGTTTTTTCAACGTGGAATTTCAAGATTTAAACAAAAGAAACAATATATTTTTTTTTCAAACTTTTCAGTACAAAATCAATATAAAACATCACAAAAAATGTTAAGAAGTCTTTGCAAATTTTTGGAGAATTTTCTAGGACATTCAAGGCGTGGCGGGGGGTGCAGTGAGCCATTTTTACAGTAAGAACACAGAAACAGGGGGGGGGGGCGCATAGCAAAACTGGCATGGCAGTTTGGGCCAAGGAACAGGCCGGGTTTGAAAGCAAAAAGCACTGGGTCGGTTAGACCCATGGATTGGGGATGCAAATGAAGTGGATTAGAATCTCTTCTTCCCCACTTTTGCAGAAACGTACTCTCCTCTCCCTAAACAAAAGCTGCGCCTATTTCCCCCATACATTTACCTTCAAAAACTGATTCATCCTTCCCCTTTCACCCTTGTGTTCAAAATCGTTTTATGCACACACAAAGGTAATCACAATTAGGTCCAAGCAATCTCACACGTGACGGTTTTGAAAAGAACAAATCCAAACAGAAAGGCCATAGAAAAAAAGCAAGCAAGCATAGATTCATATAACGATGATAGTGTAAAGAATCACAGATAAATTCATCGAAACATGGTACAAAGCTTCAATCAATGTTTTGATTTCAATCGTAAGCTTAGGAGGACGAATTCGAACCTGAGTCGAAATCGGAGAATTGAAGGATTGTGACGGGAAGCTTCTCTTTGCTTCGTTCTTGCACTTTTTCAATCGTTCTTGTTTCCGATCTAGTCTCTTCTGCACACTCCTGTCACGAATTGAAATCCAGTGTGGTTGTTGTTCCTCGCGACCTCAAACTCTTCCTTTCCTTCTCTGTTTCGCAGCTTGCGGCTTCGTCGTTTACGGTGAATTGCGAATTCACCACTGTGTTGCTTGTGAAGCTTGAATCCGAAAATGGAATGGATTAATGGAAGTTTCTGATGGAAATGGTGGTGAAAATAGCGATTACGGAAGTCGTCGTTGTGGTTTTGTGGTGGATTGTGGTGGTTTTGGTGGTGGAAAGTGGTGGTTGAGGTGGATGATGGAGGTTGTTAGGGTGGTGGAGAAAGAAAAAGTGGTGGTGGAAGAGGAGAAGAGTTAGTTAGGGTGGTGAGTTAGGGTGGTTAGGAGGTTGTTATGGTGGTGGAAGTTGGTTATGGTGGAGGGAAGTGGTGGTTAGAGGATGAGAAAGTTGGTTATGGAGGAGAAGAAAAAAGTCACGTGGTGGAAATAAAAGAGGGAAAGAAAAATGGAATTTTTTATAATTTTTGTGTAAAAATGATTGAATGTGAAAAATTGACCAAGACTTTGACTTATATAGGTGATGAAAGGGATGCTTGGACCAATGAGGAAATGCCACATGGACTTGACTTGTAACAAACTTTTGTGGACCAATAACATTTGGACACGTGGCACTTGGACTCTAACAAACTTAAAAGGGATTAAAACGTAAATAACAAAAGTGCGCGGACTAAAATGAAAATTAAAACTAAAATTGAATTGAAAAAGTAAATTGAAAATTAACGTAAAATGAGACGATTAAAAACAACAAAGCAGATTAAAACGAATCAGAAATATTATGTGAAATGACCAAAATGCCCCTAGGGGCTTAAAACGACTAAAAATGACTCAGATGAAATTTTAAAATGGATTTTTAACAGGAAATTAAAGCAAGAACTTATACAAGACTCAGAGACAATTTTTAAGACTTGAACAGAGTTTTGACACATGAAAAGACCAAAATGCCCCTAGGGGCAAAATTGACTCAAAATGACTTCAAATGCAATTTTTTGACGAGGGTTCCGACATAGAATGAAACAAAGACTTATTCAAACTATTTGAAAGGACTCAAACAAATTTTTAAAAGACTGAAAGAAATTTTAACATAGGAAATGACTAAAATGCCCCTAGGGGCTAAACTGACTAAAGAATGACTCAACTGATGTTTTCTGAAATGAATTTTGACATGAGATTGAAACAAGGACTTATACAAACCACTTTAAAAGACTCAAGCAATTTTCAAGGATTAAAATGAGTTGAATGCAGGAAATGACTAAAATACCCTTTTTATGAATTTTGCAGATAACATTGAAATAAAATGCAGAGAAAGATGCAATTGATCAGAGACATATCAAATGACTTATAATGCAAGAAAAGAAGAATTGAACAAGTATTTTTAGGTCCAAAATTAGGGTATAACAGCTGCCCCTATTTAAGTTTCTTTGTCCGGGGAGTCAAGAGACGAAGTCTTAGAATTGACGGGACGAAGATACTTAAATATTGACATTTGCACTGCTTTTGGACATAAAAATACGTTTTCAGATTTTCAAAGACATGAATGCCATGCAACATTTCATTTATGAATGCAAGACAATCGAACCGGAATCTACGGGCTGTGTCACACCACCAAGGGATTTATAGACATCAAGGTAGAAAGAACGGGCAACAAATAGACAGGTACAAGCTGTTCTTTGGATCGAACTTGCCACTTGACCGAGAGATACAAACAAGAGACGGGTACAAGCTGTTCTTTGGATCGAACTTGCCACTTGACCAAGGAAACACAAACAAAAGATAGGTACAAGCTGTTCTTTGGATCGAACTTGCCACTTGACCAAGGAAACACAAACAAGAAACGGGTACAAGCTGTTCTTTGGATCGAACTTGCCACTTGACCGGAAATATAGACAAAAGGTAGATACAAGCTGTTCTTTGGATCGAACTTGCCACTTGATCAATACCACAACATGTAAGTTGGTGCAAACTGTTCTTTGGATCGAACTTGCCGTTTGACCGATAACAAAACATAAGCAAAGGGTACAAACTGTTCTTTGGATCGAACTTGCCGTTTGACCGGAAACATAGACATATAAGCAGGTACAAGTGGTTCTTTTTGGATTGAACCTTGCACTTGACCAGTAACAAGATACCAATTGAAAGTCTGGTTTAACAAGATACCAATTGAGGGTAAATTGTTATTGACTTGATTTGAAAATAGACATGACCATTTTTGTTGGCCCAAAAGTAAATTGACATTGATTTGAATTGAATTGAAAGTTGAATTTGACATTGACATTGACATTGGCTTGGAAATTGAAATTGACATTGGCATTTGACATTAACATTGACATTAACATTGACATTGACATTGGCATTTGACATTTGACATTGACATTAACATTGACATTTGACATTTGACATTGACATTAACATTGACATTGACATTGGCATTTGACATTGACATTTGACATTGACATTGACATTAACATTAACATTGACATTGACATTGACATTGGCATTTGACATTAACATTGACATTGACATTGGATATTGACATTTGCATTTGACATTAACATTGACATTGACATTGGATATTGACATTTGACAGTTGGATATGCAACATGTATGCATGGTATAGCAAGATTATTGGATGTATGAGTGTAACGCCCACTTTTTCATAATTAATATTTAAGCGATTTATGGCTTTTTTTTATTAGAATATTATGTGAATTATTATATATATGTATATATATATATTGGTAGAAGATATGTTAATAATATAAGTATTTTCTTAAGTGGGGGAGAAATATTGTTATTAGTAGAAATAATTAAATTACTAGGGGAAAGAGTAAGTTGTGGTGAGAAGAGCAATTAGGGAAAGAATAAAAGTCTGTAATTGGGAGAGAAAATTAGAACGCGTACAACAGAGGAAAGAAGAGAGAAAGAAGAGAAAACCAGAGAGAACCCTAAAGAACGAAGAACGCGGCTGTTGGATTTCAGAATCATAATCTAAGGTAAGGGTGAGACTAACTCTCATTATTAACAAGTTTTAATTCATAGAAGTGATCAATTGTTGTAGGTTTAAGGGATTGGGATTAGGTCAAAAATCATTAAAAGTGGAAGAATTAGGTGAATTTTGATGTAGTTTGATGTAGACAGATGTTAATTAGTCATAGAACACGTTTAGATGCTGATTGGTGATGAATTAGAGGGCTGGGTAGTGAGAATTCGAGTGCTGAGATGTGTTGCAGAGCTCCGACAGAACCCTGTTCTGTCATCGCTCGCAACTGCGAGCGTTCCTACTCGCACCTGCGAGTAACCCTTTTAGCTCGCCACTGCGAGCAATGTTGTACGCAACTGCGAGTTGCCCCGTTGAACTCGCCACTGCGAGTTGTTTAGCTCGCAACTGCGAGTTAGTGCAGTACAGACCTGATGTTGTGCGAAATTGTGTCCTTTCGCCCGTATCTTTGATGAATTAGTTCCTGATGTTTATATTATAGATGATGTTGCTAAACACGATGTTCCAGTGATGCTGTTTTGATGTAATGAACTGATGTGGATCAATTGCTAATTAAATTAACATTAAAAATGAGATTGTTGCATTTAGAGTCGAGTTGTTGCATAGTCGGCGATGGGGGCTTAATGCCTGACAGGTTTTTATGACCTTAGCGATGGGGGCTTAATGCCCGACGGTCCAAATATGACCTTAGCGATGGGGGCTTAATGCCCTGGTGGTACCACATGCATGTTGTTGTTGTCTAAGTTGTTGTTGATGTTGTTGTTGCATTGTAGAGTCAACATAACTAAAAATGAATGATGAATATTGTGATGATGTTGCCATTTTGATGCTGTTGTTGCTGTCCCATTATTTATAATGATGTAAATGGAGTGAATTAAGATGAATATGTTACCTTCGAATAACTATGAAGTTGTGGATTACTTAACCTCGTTAAATGATGGCTAAATGATGATATTAATGTTAGATATATGCTGTTGGTTATCTTTTATGAATTATTATTTGTTTTTAATGAATGTGAAATCTCACCCCTTCTGCGTATATGTTGCCTCGACCGTGGGTAATGTGCAGGTAATAAAGACTAGCTGTGTTCGTGAGTAGACTCCTCACTTCGTGTCGTCTAGGATGCTCTGATACGTAACGGGATGGGGGTGTCTGATGATTGTTTTCCTTGTTACGTATTTTGTTTAATAAATGTTGAACATTTTATGAAGACTATTTGAGATGTTAAGTTGTGGCCTTTTATGCCAAGATTTTATGTGACGTTGCGAACTAAATTTCCGCTGCATTTGATTATTGAATTTTATAAAGACAGGTTGCTTAAATAAATAGTATTTACCCATTATTATATTGTTGTTAAATGGTGTATTGATGTATGTGATGCTCCGTTATGTTGATGAACTCTGATAATTTTAATGAAATTTTTAAGTTGGGAAAACGGGGTGTTACAATTGGTATCAGAGCAGGTCGGTCCGTCCGGCCAAATAGTGAGTCAAGTTGTGTTATTTTAGCAATTGGAATACCATTATTATGTTATTCTAAACGTTGTGTGTTGTGCAGTAAAGAAGAGTAGATCTGGAGGCTGCAAACCTTATCTGTTACAAGAGGACTAGAATGGCTGGAAGAAATGATGCTGCGATTGCTGCTGCTTTGGAAGCTGTAGCCCAAGCTGTAGGACAACAACCAAATGCTGGTGTTGGTGTTAATGCTGATGTAAGGATGTTGGAGGCCTTTCTGAGAAATCATCCTCCCACTTTCAAAGGAAGGTACGACCCTGATGGAGCACAGGCATGGCTCAAGGAGATTGAGAGGGTGTTCAGGGTTATGCAATGTACTGATGATCAGAAGGTGCGTTTTGGTACGCATATGCTATCTGAGGAGGCTGATGACTGGTGGGTGGGTCTTTTACCTGAATTAGAGCAAGGTGGTGCGGCTATTACTTGGGCTGTGTTTAAGGGAGAGTTCCTAAACAGGTATTTTCCTGAAGATGTTCGTGGAAGGAAAGAGGTCGAGTTCCTTGAGCTGAAGCAAGGAAACATGTCGGTGACAGAGTATGCGGCAAAGTTTGTGGAGCTGGCTCAGTTCTATCCACACTATACTGGAGACAATGCTGAGTTTTCTAAATGTATCAAGTTTGAGAATGGTTTGCGTCCTGATATTAAGCGAGCCATTGGTTACCAACAGATCCGTGACTTTTCTGCATTGGTGAGCAGGTGCAGAATCTAGGAAGATGATTCGAAGGCTCATTATAAGATTATGAATGAGAGAAGGGGTAAGCAGCAACAGAATCGTGGGAAGCCTTATAGTACTCCAGCTGATAAGGGCAAGCATAAAGTGAATGATGAGAGGAAGCCTAAGAAGAATGAGACTCCTGCTGGGATTGTTTGTTACAAATGTGGAGAAAAAGGTCACAAGAGTAATGCTTGTGGTGCTACTGAGACGAGAGGGTGCTACCGTTGTGGTGTCAAAGGGCATACAGTTGCAGAATGCAAGCACGATGACACTATTTGTTTCAATTGCGGTGGGAAAGGACATATTTCTGCTCAGTGTACTGAACCAAAGAAGGCCCCGGCCAGGGGTAAGGTTTTTGCTTTGACTGGTACTCAAACTGAGAATGAGGATCGTTTGATCAGAGGTACTTGCTACATTAATGATACTCCTTTAGTTGCTATTATTGATACTGGTGCTACACATTGTTTTGTTGCTTTTGATTGTGTTTCTAAGATGGGCCTTGCTATGTCTGATATGAATGGAGAAATGGTTGTCGAAACTCCAGCTAAGGGTTCGGTGACCACTTCTCTCGTCTGTTTACGTTGTCCCCTGTCTATGTTTGATCGTGATTTTGAGATTGATTTAGTATGTCTACCTTTGAGTGGAATGGATGTGATTCTTGGTATGAACTGGTTAGAGTACAACCATGTTCTCACTAATTGTTTTAGTAAGTCGGTGCGTTTCTCTTCTGCTGAAGAGGAAAGTGGCGCGGAGTTTTTGTCTACTAAGCAGTTGAAGCAGCTAGAACGCGATGGAATCCTAATGTTTTCCTTGATGGCATCCTTATCTTTGGAGAATCAAGCAGTGATCGATAAGTTACAAGTAGTGTGCGATTTCCCTGAAGTTTTTCCTGATGAAATTCCTGATGTGCCACCGGAAAGAGAAGTTGAATTTTCTATTGATCTTGTTCCAGGAACGAAGCCTGTGTCTATGACACCTTACCGTATGTCAGCTTCTGAGTTGGCTGAGTTGAAGAAACAGTTAGAAGATCTACTCGACAAGAAGTTTATTAGACCAAGTGTTTCACCTTGGGGAGCTCCAGTGTTACTGGTTAAGAAGAAAGATGGCAGTATGAGGTTGTGTATTGATTATCGACAGTTGAACAAAGTAACTATAAAGAATAGGTATCCACTTCCAAGAATTGATGACTTGATGGATCAGTTAGTGGGTGCACGTGTGTTCAGCAAGATTGACTTGAGGTCGGGTTATCACCAGATTAAAGTAAGAGATGAAGATATGCAGAAAACGGCTTTTAGGACGCGATATGGACATTATGAATATAAGGTGATGCCTTTTGGTGTTAGTAATGCACCTGGTGTATTTATGGAGTATATGAATCGCATTTTTCATGCATTTTTGGATCGCTTCGTGGTTGTGTTCATTGATGATATTCTGATTTATTCTAAGACAGAGGAAGAACATGCTGAGCATTTGAAGATTGTCTTGCAAGTGCTGAAAGAAAAGAAGTTGTATGCTAAATTGTCTAAGTGCGAGTTCTGGTTGAAGGAAGTAAGTTTTCTTGGCCATGTTGTTTCTGGTAGTGGTATTGCAGTTGATCCATCTAAAGTTGAAGCGGTATCACAATGGGAGACTCCGAAGTCAGTTACAGAGATTAGAAGCTTTTTGGGTTTAGCGGGTTACTACCGACGATTTATTGAAGGATTTTCTAAGTTAGCACTTCCGTTAACGCAGTTGACGTGTAAAGGTAAAACCTTTGTGTGGGATATTCATTGCGAGAACAGTTTTAACGAATTGAAGAAGCGTTTGACGACGGCTCCGATTTTGATCTTGCCGAAACCTGATGAACCTTTTGTAGTGTATTGTGATGCGTCCAAGTTGGGTTTGGGAGGTGTACTCATGCAAGATGGTAAGGTGGTTGCGTATGCATCAAGACAGTTGAGGACTCATGAACGAAACTACCCTACTCATGACCTTGAATTAGCTGCAGTTGTATTTGCACTTAAGATTTGGAGACATTACTTGTATGGTTCGAGATTTGAGGTGTTTAGTGATCACAAGAGCTTGAAGTATTTGTTTGATCAGAAGGAATTGAATATGAGACAGCGAAGGTGGCTCGAATTGTTGAAAGATTATGACTTTAGTTTGAATTATCATCCGGGTAAAGCTAATGTTGTTGCAGATGCCTTGAGTAGGAAGACTTTACACTTGTCGGCACTGATGGTTAAAGAGATGGAATTGCTTGAACAGTTCAGAGACTTGAGTTTGGTTTGCGAGATGTCGCCAAGGAGTGTGAAATTGGGGATGTTAAAGATCAACAATGAATTTCTGGATAGTATCAGAGAGGCGCAGAAAGTAGATGTGAAGTTGGTGGATTTAATGGTCGCAACCGATCCTGCTGTAGACAGTGACTTTAAGGTTGATGACCAAGGAGTGTTGAGGTTTCGAGGAAGAATTTGTATTCCTGATAATGATGAGATGAAGAAGATGATCCTTGAGGAAGGCCATAGAAGCAGTTTGAGTATTCATCCAGGAGCTGCTAAAATGTATCAAGATTTGAAGAAAATGTTTTGGTGGTCAGGTTTGAAGCGCGATGTGGCACAATTTGTGTATGCATGTTTGACTTGTCAGAAGTCAAAAGTTGAGCATCAGAAACCTGCTGGGTTATTGACACCGCTAGAGATTCCGGAATGGAAATGGGATAGTATATCCATGGATTTTGTGACGAGTTTGCCGAATACCAACAAAGGGAATGATGCAATTTGGGTGATCGTAGATAGATTGACGAAGTCGGCTCATTTCATTCCGATTAATATTACTTTTCCTGTGTCCCAGCTAGCAGAGATTTATGTTAGAAATGTCGTGAAGCTACATGGTGTCCCATCAAGCATTGTGTCGGATAGAGATCCGAGGTTTACATCGAGGTTCTGGAAGAGTTTGCATGAGGCCTTGGGCACTAATTTGAAGTTAAGTTCAGCATACCACCCGCAGACGGATGGACAATCGGAAAGGACAATTCAGTCGCTGGAAGATTTGTTGAGAGTTTGTGTGCTTGAGCAAGGTGGAACTTGGGATAGTTATCTACCCCTGATAGAATTCACGTACAACAACAGTTACCACGCTAGTATTGGAATGGCACCCTTCGAAGCATTGTATGGTCGGAGATGCAGAACTCCGTTGTGTTGGTTTGAATCCGGTGAGAGTGTGGTATTGGGACCAGAGATTGTCCAACAGACTACTGAGAAGGTGAAGTTAATCAGAGAAAAGATGAAAGAATCACAGGATAGACAGAAAAGTTATCATGATAAGCGCAGGAAGGATCTTGAGTTTCAAGAAGGAGACCATGTGTTTTTGAGAGTCACTCCGGTGACGGGTGTTGGACGTGCATTGAAGTCAAAGAAGTTGACTCCGAGGTTTATTGGCCCGTATCAGATTTCAGAAAGGGTCGGAATGGTTGCTTATAGGGTGGGTTTGCCACCACATCTTTCGAACTTGCATGATGTGTTTCATGTATCGCAACTTCGGAAGTATGTGCCGGATCCATCCCATGTGATTCCAAGAGATGATGTGCAGGTAAGGGATAACCTTACAATCGAGACCCTACCGGTGAGAATAGAGGATAGAGAAGTGAAGAGGCTTAGAGGCAAGGAGATACCTCTTGTGAAGGTTGTTTGGGAAGGAGCAGCCGGTGAAAGTTTGACTTGGGAGTTGGAGAGTAAGATGCGAGAATCTTACCCAGAGTTGTTTGAACAAGGTACGTTTACGAGGACGTAAATATTCTAAGTGGGGGAGAGTTGTAACGCCCACTTTTTCATAATTAATATTTAAGCGATTTATGGCTTTTTTTTATTAGAATATTATGTGAATTATTATATATATGTATATATATATATTGGTAGAAGATATGTTAATAATATAAGTATTTTCTTAAGTGGGGGAGAAATATTGTTATTAGTAGAAATAATTAAATTACTAGGGGAAAGAGTAAGTTGTGGTGAGAAGAGCAATTAGGGAAAGAATAAAAGTCTGTAATTGGGAGAGAAAATTAGAACGCGTACAACAGAGGAAAGAAGAGAGAAAGAAGAGAAAACCAGAGAGAACCCTAAAGAACGAAGAACGCGGCTGTTGGATTTCAGAATCATAATCTAAGGTAAGGGTGAGACTAACTCTCATTATTAACAAGTTTTAATTCATAGAAGTGATCAATTGTTGTAGGTTTAAGGGATTGGGATTAGGTCAAAAATCATTAAAAGTGGAAGAATTAGGTGAATTTTGATGTAGTTTGATGTAGACAGATGTTAATTAGTCATAGAACACATTTAGATGCTGATTGGTGATGAATTAGAGGGCTGGGTAGTGAGAATTCGAGTGCTGAGATGTGTTGCAGAGCTCCGACAGAACCCTGTTTTGTCATCGCTCGCAACTGCGAGCGTTCCTACTCGCACCTGCGAGTAACCCTTTTAGCTCGCCACTGCAAGCAATGTTGTACGCAACTGCGAGTTGCCCCGTTGAACTCGCCACTGCGAGTTGTTTAGCTCGCAACTGCGAGTTAGTGCAGTACAGACCTGATGTTGTGCGAAATTGTGTCCTTTCGCCCGTATCTTTGATGAATTAGTTCCTGATGTTTATATTATAGATGATGTTGCTAAACACGATGTTCCAGTGATGCTGTTTTGATGTAATGAACTGATGTGGATCAATTGCTAATTAAATTAACATTAAAAATGAGATTGTTGCATTTAGAGTCGAGTTGTTGCATAGTCGGCGATGGGGGCTTAATGCCTGACAGGTTTTTATGACCTTAGCGATGGGGGCTTAATGCCCGACGGTCCAAATATGACCTTAGCGATGGGGGCTTAATGCCCTGGTGGTACCACATGCATGTTGTTGTTGTCTAAGTTGTTGTTGATGTTGTTGTTGCATTGTAGAGTCAACATAACTAAAAATGAATGATGAATATTGTGATGATGTTGCCATTTTGATGCTGTTGTTGCTGTCCCATTATTTATAATGATGTAAATGGAGTGAATTAAGATGAATATGTTACCTTCGAATAACTATGAAGTTGTGGATTACTTAACCTCGTTAAATGATGGCTAAATGATGATATTAATGTTAGATATATGCTGTTGGTTATCTTTTATGAATTATTATTTGTTTTTAATGAATGTGAAATCTCACCCCTTCTGCGTATATGTTGCCTCGACCGTGGGTAATGTGCAGGTAATAAAGACTAGCTGTGTTCGTGAGTAGACTCCTCACTTCGTGTCGTCTAGGATGCTCTGATACGTAACGGGATGGGGGTGTCTGATGATTGTTTTCCTTGTTACGTATTTTGTTTAATAAATGTTGAACATTTTATGAAGACTATTTGAGATGTTAAGTTGTGGCCTTTTATGCCAAGATTTTATGTGACGTTGCGAACTAAATTTCCGCTGCATTTGATTATTGAATTTTATAAAGACAGGTTGCTTAAATAAATAGTATTTACCCATTATTATATTGTTGTTAAATGGTGTATTGATGTATGTGATGCTCCGTTATGTTGATGAACTCTGATAATTTTAATGAAATTTTTAAGTTGGGAAAACGGGGTGTTACAATGAGCGCATAAAATGCATGATTATGCATGTATGAATGCTTGAAATGCATGATTGGTTTGTAATTTGACAGAGAAGCTTCGCAGAGATAGACAAAACATTGGAAGATTGGGCACGTAGTGGCTTGTGCTGCAACATACTCACAGGGGAAAACCTCTTTGGTGAGACCGTCGTTGAGTGACATATCGAAACCATGGCTGAGGGCAATAAAACTTGTAGAGGAGGAACCCTTGGAAAGTTCTTGGATACAGGTCGCCGTTGCTAGGCGTGTCAGTGCTGGGTAAACATTGGATGTTCGCATCTGTGGTCAATGCTTTTCAAAATTTCATTCTTTCATTTTTTCATTTTCAAACCCCATTTTTGCCTGAACCGCCCTTTCGGGTTTTCGATTCACCGGGGAGTAAAGATTCTTTTCATTGCCCCATTTTTGCCTGAATTGCCTTCATAGGTTGTCAATCAGCGGGGTGCTCATTTTTACCTAAGCCGCCCTTTCGGGTTTTCAACTTAGCGAGCTCTTTATTTGTATTTTTCATTTTTTCATTTTCATTCTGTTTTTTCATTCTTGCCATTGACCACAGATCATCCTAGGGAGTAATCTGCTTGTAACATGTATTGAAGTAGACATTGACACTCATTCATTCATGCATGTTTCATTGAAATGTACCCTGTTGCTCAGGTTTACTTTTCAAAATAGACAGGAAAAGGTTTTTTTAATTTTCAAAAAATGTTTGTTTCAGACATTAACATTATCAAAATAGAAAGAAAATGTTTTGTATATAGCATTGAAAGTGGAAAGAAAAATAGAGTTTCAAACAATAGAAAGGCTCAAATTGATGTAGGAGAGTGAAAATCAGCCAAGGGCATGACTTCACGGATTTACAAAGCTTGGAAAATGGTAATTTTATTGGTTGGTGATACATTGAACACGATGACCGCTACATTTCATAGAAATTTTGAATTCACAAGTACAGAAGCCTCTGATGAAGACGATCATTGACAGTTGTAGATGCCCCAAGGGGTGATGGTGATTTGCCAGATATAGTTACTTGTCTTTTATTGTCAACCTCATTTTTGCATGAACCGCCCTTTCGGGTTTTCGGCTCATCGAGGCGCTCATTCTTGCCTGAGTTGCGTACAATCTCAGCGAGCTTTTTCATATTCATTTTTTTTGTCCCTAACTTTTGCCTGGATCGCCCTTTCGGGTTTTCGATCCACCGGGAAGCGCTTTTTGCCTAGGCCGCCCTTTCGGGTTTTCGACCTACCACGCTGTTCTTTTCTTTCTAGACAAAGTATTTCTTGACTATATCGGCATTAACAGGATTTGGGAGTTCAACACCATCCATGTGGGTAAGAATCAAAGCACCACCAGAGAAAGCCTTCTTGACAACATAAGGACCTTCATAGTTAGGTGTCCACTTGCCCCTTGGGTCGGGTTGCTGACTTATTCTTCTTTTCAATACAAGTTCGCCTTCCTTGAATTCTCGAGGTCGGACTTTCTTGTCAAAAGCATCCTTCATACGCACTTGATACAACTGTCCATGAGTCATAGCATTCATACGTTTCTCTTCAATTAGATTCAATTGATCATACCGACTTTGACACCATTCAGCCTCAGTTAATTTTGCTTCCATGATCACTCGAAGAGATGGAATCTCCACTTCCAGAGGGAGAACTGCCTCCATGCCATACACAAGAGAGAAAGGAGTTGCCCCGGTTGAACTACGCACTGTAGTACGGTAACCATGCAAGGGAAAAGGTAACATTTCATGCCAGTCTTTGTAAGTAGTGACCATCTTCTGAACAATCTTTTTGATGTTCTTGTTAGCGGCCTCAACTGCACCATTCATCTGAGGTCTGTAAGGAGAAGAGTTGTGATGTTCGATCTTGAATTCTTCACATAAAGCTTGCATCATGCTATTGGTCAGATTGGAGCCATTGTCAGTGATGATTTTGTTGGGAACACCATATCGACAGATGATGTTATTCTTGATAAACTTGACAACCACTTGCTTGGTCACATTTGCGTAGGAAGCAGCTTCAACCCACTTGGTGAAGTAATCAATTGCCACTAGAATGAAACGATGTCCATTGGAAGCCTTCGGTTCAATCCTTCCGATCATGTCAATGCCCCACATAGAGAAAGGCCATGGGGAAGAGATAACATTGAGGGCATGTGGAGGCACATGAATCTTGTCAGCATAAATTTGACATTTGTGGCATCTCTTGGCATGTTTGTGGCAATCACGTTCCATAGTTATCCAGTAATAGCCGGCTCTTAACAGCTTCCTTGACATGGTGTAACCCGAAGCATGGGTCCCGAAAGTACCATCATGTACATCATGCATTAACTTCTCAGCTTCTTGTTTGTCAACACATCTCAACAAGACCATGTCATAGTTCCTCTTGTATAGGATTTCTCCGTCCAGAAGGAACCTGCTAGCCCATCGTCTCAAGGTCTTTTTATCTCTGTTGGAAACACCAGGTGGATATTCACGATTCTGCAAGAATTGTTTGATGTTGTAATACCAAGGCTTTTTGTCATTCCCATCTTTGTCAGCTTGATCTGGCATATTTTCAATAGTAAACACATGAGCGGGTCTATCAAGACGTTGCACTTTGATCACGGGCACATCATTCCAGTGATTGACACGAAACATGGAAGACAGAGTAGCAAGAGCGTCAGCCATTTGATTTTCATCCCGAGGGATATGATGCAGCTCAACCTTGGTAAAGTATGTCAACAGACGTCTTGCATAGTCACGGTAAGGGATCAGCTTCTCATGATGAGTCTCCTATTCACCCTTTATCTGATTAATGACAAGTGCAGAATCTCCATAGATGTCAAGGTGCTTAATTCTCAGATCGAGGGCTTCTTCAACGCCCAAGATGCATGCTTCATACTCAGCTATGTTGTTCGTGCATTCGAAAGTTATTCGAGCGGTGAAAGGAATGTGGTGCCCCTGAGGAGTTACAATGATGGCCCCAATTCCTTTACCATAAACATTAACAGCACCATCAAACACCAATCCCCATTTGCTATTCGGGTCCGGCCCTTCATTGATCAGTGGTTCTTCACAGTCTTTTGCCTTCAAATACATAACTTCTTCATCAGGGAAATCAAATTTAATTGGCTGGTAATCATCAAGAGGTTGACAAGCAAGATGCTCAGCAAGGACACTTCCTTTGATTGCTTTCTGAGCTTTGTACACAATATCATATTCAGACAACAACATTTGCCAACGCGCAATCTTTCCAGTAACAGCAGGCTTTTCAAAGATGTACTTGATTGGATCCATTCGGGATATCAACCAAGTTGTATGATTCACCATATAATGACGCAGGCGTTTGGCAGCCCAGGCTAAAGCACAACAAGTCTTTTCAAGCATCGCATACCGAGTCTCACAGTCGGTGAACTTCTTGCTCAGATAGTAGATAGCATGCTCTTTCTTACCAGTCTCATCTTGTTGACCGAGAACACAACCCACTGAATTATCTAACACTGACAGATACATAATCAAAGGCCTTCCTTCCACTGGCGGGACAAGGATAGGTGGCTCCAACAGGTATTCTTTAATGCTATCAAAAGCTTCCTGACATTCATCATTCCATACAACAGGTTGATTCTTTCTGAGCAATTTGAAAATTGGACCACAAGTAGTAGTCATATGAGATATGAATCTTGAAATATAATTCAGACGTCAGAGGAAACCTCTGACTTGCTTTTCAGTTTGAGGGGCCGGCATCTCTCTGATGGCTCGGACTTTGTCAGGATCAACTTCAATGCCTCTTTGACTGACAATGAAGCCTAGCAACTTTCCAGATCTTACACCAAATGTGCACTTGTTAGGATTCAACCGCAGCTTGTACTTTCTCAATCTTTCAAACATCTTTTTCAAATACACCACATGCTGCTCTTCATCACTTGACTTCACAATCATATCATCAACATATACTTCAATCTCTTTGTGAATCATATCATGAAACAGAGTTGTCATACCCCTTTGATAGGTAGCACCAGCGTTTATCAAGCCAAACGGCATCACTTTATAACAGAACGTTCCCCATGGAGTGATGAAGGACGTCTTTTCTCTATCTTCAGGAGACATTTGTATCTGATTATAACCAGAGAAACCATCCATAAAGGAGAACACTTTGGATTGAGCAGTATTGTCAACAAGCACATCAATATGAGGTAATGGGAAGTTATCTTTTGGACTGGCTTTGTTCAGATCTCTGTAATCAACGCACATTCGAACTTTCCCATCTTTCTTTGGTACTGGTACGACGTTGGCAATCCACTCAGGGTATTCAGCTGTCATGAGGAAACCCGCATCAATTTGCTTTTGCACCTCAGCCTTGATCTTAAGAGCCATATCTGGACGAGACCTTCTCAACTTCTGTTTGACAGGAGAACATTCAGGTCTTGTCGGTATCCGATGTTCCACAATCTTGGGATCTAGACCCGGCATATCTTCATAAGACCATGCAAAGACATCTGGATAATCATGGAGAAGCTGAGTGATCTTCTTTTTCACTTCTGGCTCAAGTGCTGCACCGACCTTGATCTCTCGCTTGTTCTCTTCAGTACCCAGGTTGATAAGCTCAATCTCTTCCTGATGAGGCTGAATGGCTCTTCTTTCTTGCTCAAGTAGTCGAGTGATCTCATACGGTATCTCTTCGTTATCATCATCCTCATCTTCAGCTTCATATACAGGGAATTCAAAATTTGGATGAACCATAGGGTCACTGTGTTCAACGGGTTTATTATGGTTCAATCTGCATAATATGATTGGGGATGATTTTTAGAAAAAAGTTTTTCATGCAGATTGTTGAAATTAATAAGAAAATACAGATGTTTTGGTTTTTTCTGGCATTACCATTATTTCCAAGAAAAAGGCACTAAAAAGTAAAAACAAAGAGTCGTGAGAAAGACGACAACTTTTATTGAAAACGGCAATGCCGAAACAAACACGCCCTTACAATGATATCACTTTCGCCTTGGGCAGAGCGAAAGGATTGTTATTTTGAAAACAAAAAACATGAGCAACAAGACACATTACATGGAAGCATGCATGACTAAAGGAACATCAATGGCTTCCCAATTTCTCACAGTGCCTCCTGGTATAACAAATATAGGCACGTGACTTCCTTCAGCAGCATCTTCAGTAATAGCGTTGATGAACCCAGCACTGTAGAAAGTTCCCTTTGAAACAGCAGATGTCGGGGAGAATCCAAGGCCTTCTTTGCGCTTGTTTTCCAAGATCTGAATCACCTTGCCCCAGCCAGCAGCTTGCCCTGCCTGGACAGCCTTTTGGGCGTCTTTCAGTGAAGCCATGCTAGCACCAGCCCTCCGGGGTTCTGCACCCTCAACGGTCAATCCTTGAAATGATGTCCCTTCAGCGGACCCTGCTTCAACACAAGAGAACGATGATACTTGGCTAACTAGATATGCTTCCTCACCATGCACAGTGACAATCTTATCATTCCTCATGAACTTGAGCTTCTGATGCAAAGTGGACGTGACTGCTCCAGCGTCATGGATCCATGGTCTTCCGAGGAGACGACTGTAAGAAGCATTGATATCCATGACTTGGAAGGTAATCTGAAATGTTTCGGGACCAATGGTAATTGGCAAGTCCACTTCCCCGAGAACATCTTTGCGGGATCCATCAAAAGCTTTAACCAAATAGCTGCTACCCCTCAGAGAAATTCCGTGATGGCTCAATTGCCTTAGTGTGGATTCAGGCATTACATTCAGAGAGGATCCAGTGTCCACCAATACATTGGATATCATATCAGACCCACAGTGTACCGAGATATGTAGAGCCAAGTTGTGGCGTTTCCCTGCTTCGGGGAGCTCATCGTCACCGAACCCCAAGTTGTTGCAGGCAGTAATATTACTCACTATCCCATCAAATTGATCCACAGAGACTTCGTGGTCAACATAAGCTTGCTCCAGTATCTTCATTAACACCTTCCTGTGAGCTTCTGAGCTCATAAGCAGAGACAAAATGGATATCTTTGATGGGGTTTGTAGCAGCTGGTCAACAATCTTATAGTCACTTTTCTTGATGAGCCTCAGGATTTCGTCCAGATTGGACTCTTCAATAGATTGGCCTGCTGGGCCGGGGTTCTTGTCAACAGGGGGAGCAACCGGTGGAGTTATTGTGGCAATAGGTGTCACCACTTTCTTTTGAAACAAAGGTGGACGGACTTTTCCGCTTCTCAGAGTTGTAATTTCACTAGCAACATTGTCAACTGCAGCTGGGGATACCAGAGGTACTTCCACTCCATTCTCGATCATGGTTGCACTGTACTTATAAGGAACTGCTTTGGTAGAGGTATAAGATACCGGACCAGGTAACCTGATCACCAAAGGCTCAACATTTCTCATCTGAGATACACTTTCAACAGGGGAGTCATGGAACACTGGCACAATCACACATACATCACTGGCAATCAAGTGCTTGTCATCCATCAGGCTCTGGATATCACCTTGCACCACACAACAGCCCATGGGATTTTGCAGACATTCTGAACAAGAATCATGATCATGTTTGAACAAAGAGGCCTGGCAGAGCTTGACATGTAATGGCACCAAGGGAGTAACGACATTGCGGACATCCAACATGGGATCCTCTTGAGGAACGGGAATCCTTTCAAAAGCCTCAATCATATTGACAGCAACATGGTTTGGAAGTGGATTGCCGAGGACATGAGGAGCATTATTCTCAAAAGTCAACCGTCCCTTTTCTATTAGGTCTTTCACAATATACTTCAGAGCAAGGCAACCCTCAACATCATGGCCTTGAGCACCCTGATGAAATTCACATGTTAGATCCTGTCGGAACCTGGGAGACAATGGATTAGGCGGAGGCCTGCCTGGTCTAGTGACACAGTGTCCCTTGGCCAGTAGAGTTGGGAGCAGCTCACCATACCGCATTGGTATTGGTGGAAAAGAAGGTTTGGGTCGGGGACCCTGTTGCTGCTGCTGTTGTTGTTGAGCAGGAGGCTGTTGTTGCACTTGCTGAGCGATGGCATTGACGGGCACTGGTGGTTGGCCCGGTGGCAGAGGATATTGCTGGTAGAATGGCGGGAAGAAAGGATGCTGAGAGTACTGCATGTAATGATAAGGCATAGGTAATTGTGTGGCAGCTGCGGATGGGTTACCAGACACCATCCCCACATCAGATTCTTTCTTCTTATGATGACCATTACCATACTTCTTTGATGCACTGTTTGAAGATTCACCTTTCTCTAGGACAATAATACCATCTCGGACGGCCTCCTCTAGACGCGTTCCCATTGTAACCATATCAGAGAAGTTGTTTGGGGCAGAGACTATCATTCTCTCCTTATATTCCTTCTTCAGAGTCTTCAGGAACGTCTGTGTTAACTCTTCCTCATCAAGTCGAGGAGAAACACGGGCAGCTGCCCCTCTCCACCTCTGAGCATATTCTCGGAAGGTTTCATCTGATTTCTGAGACAAGGCTTTAAGAGAGTCTCTATTTGGCCTCAGACGGGTATTGAATTCATATTGACTCTCAAAAGCAGCAGCCAGATCCTCAAAAGTATGGATGTTATCTTTGCTCAAACTGGTGTACCAATCTGCTGCATCATCTGTCAAGCTACTCTGGAAGCAATGGATCATTAGTGCATCATTGTTGGCGTAGTTAGCCATCTTTCGGACATACCGGATAACATGGTTATGTGGACAAGAAGTCCCATTGTATTTGTCAAATTCTGGCTCTTTGAATTTCTTAGGAACCTCAAATCGGGACACCAAGCACAGATCACGAGCTTTAGCAGGAGCACCATTGTTTCCTCGGCTAGCCTTGACCTCACGGAGTTCTCCAGCCAACTCCATCAACTGTCTTCTCATAGCTTCCATTGCGGGATCTTGTCCACGCGGAGTATCGACATCAATTACCTGTTGCACAGCGTGTACAATAGGATCGGTAACAACGGTAGTCACCTGAGGCATAGCAGTGGACACAGGAATCTGTCCTTGTCCAGCAAAACCAGAGACACCAGCAGCAGTATTAGGAGAATAGTAAGCTGAGAGACCATAAGGACGCCCATTGGGCATAACAAAACGAGCATCAGTAGCCACAGTAGATGGTGGGATAGACGGAATTGCTTCAGTAGAAACTGGGACAGATGTGGCCGGTTGTTCTTGTGCAGCCAGCAAAGCAGACATAGTGTCATGAGCCTTAGCCAAGTCTTCTTTCATAGCAGCCAATTCGGCACGTAGCCGAGCATTTTCTTCTTCAAAGTTAGCCATGATCCTTCTCTTGTGAAATCTTGTTTGGTGAATTCTATCTGGTTGATACACTTTGCGAGCACGAGCCACTTTTCAGACTGCGGCGGACAAAACCAGGAGGCAGTAAGCACGAGAGAAGCTTTTTGTGACCAATGAATGCATATGATGCATGAAATGTGTAAATGCATATGCAAAAAGATTCTTTTTACGTGTTATCGAAGGGTTTTTAGACAAATTAGAAACTTGTAAACATTACTAAACAACGATTAACATGAACGGGAAACAAATAACCAACATATAGTTTTTACAAGACGATTCCCTTTGAAATGCTAAGCCAAGGGATAGACTTGGAAATGTAAATCAACACAAAATGGAAATAACAACAGGAAATGGAGATCCTCAAGCATAGGAAGTGGAAGCATCATCCTCAGACTCAGACTCATAGCTGCAGTATCGTGCATAGAAGTCACGGGCACCCCTAGCCCTCTTGGGGTCTCTCATAAGCAACCTATCTTTCTCTTCAATCTCCCTCTTAGCCTTAGCTAACTCTTTCTTCAGTGTCAAGACCTCGTGAGTCTTCTGCTCATCCTTTCCATCCAAAGTCATGATCAAATTCTCAGCCTCATAGTATCTAGCTCTCCACTGATGCTTCTCCCGACTCTCCATAGCTAGATGCTCCTGATACATCTCCTGGGTAGGTGGGAGTAGAGGCAAAGGCATGGTAGGAACAGATGCAGACACATATCTCATAGAGGGGTAAGGCATACCAATCTCCTCAGCTTGGTTTATCACCCACTGTGTATAGGCCTCGTGAGCAATACCGGACCTTACACCCATATGCTTCACCTCTTTCTTCCGAAGCTTAGTCCAAGCTTCCATGAAATCCTCTCTTATTCCTGTGGGAGCATTGGAGTAGTGAAAGAAGTAAGGAGCTGTAGCAAGATTGATGGGCTTATCTTTCATCGGAAAACCAAATTGTCGCAAAGCAAGCTCCGGGTTATAGTTAATTCCACCCCGGGTACCAAGAAGAGGTACATTAAGAAACTTTCCACCACCAAAGATGATTTCCTTAACCCTAGAAGCGGGAGTGAGCCAAACCACTTCATTAGGAGTGAGAGCCATAACCCTCTGTGAAATAGACCAATTCTCCGAATTGTCATGGAAAGACTCCGGAAGGTGCGAAATAAACCACCTATAGAGGAGGGGCACACAACAAAGAATGTATCCACGACCCTTGCCAGATCGATCATGAATAGCATGGTATGTGTCAGCTAGCAAAGTAGGAACCAGATTCTTGGAGTGGAAGATCATAATAGCATTCATGTCCACGAAGTCATCAAGATTCGGAAAGAGAATAAGCCCATAGATGAGAAGTGCAAGAATAGCCTCAAGAGTGTCCTGACAAGTGGTATTGAGGTTGGCTTTCCCAAGAAGATACTCTGAAGTGAACCCTCGGATACGTGCCTTAGTAACAAGATTCTTGGAGACATCGGTGGTCTTGAGATAGAGATCTTTAGCAATAACCAATGGAGTAGGAGGATTCTCAAGTCCCGCAAAGGGTACCCCCTTAGCAATAGATAGACCCATCAAGTGAGAGTAAGCCTCTAGAGTAGGCACCAACTGAAAGTCGGGAAAAGTAAAGCACCGATACTCCGGATCATAGAATTGCACTAGAGTGTGCACAAGCTTCTCATCCACATTAGTCTGGAGAATAGTAAGTAAAGCCCCGTAACGATGTCGGAAACCAGTCGGATCCTCAACCTTGAGTGCCAAATCTCTTAAACTAGCCAAATCCACTTCCTTGAACTTGTAGGACTTAGTCTTCTTCATCCCTGCAATGTTTACAAATTCAACTTGTCTAAGCCCTTTGATAACAATGATTACGTTTGAACCTTTCTAACCGGTGATATCTTATTTTTTCTTGGGAAGGAAAAAAGTAAGCAAAACCCTTGAGAATCGAGGTCCGGGAGTTGTTTTCGCTACGGGAAGGTGTTAGGCACCCATAACGACTATAGTATCCTATAGGAACCGTCTTTAATTTCTACGCGCGCGCTTTATTTTTAAATGCTATTTGGAAATGTTTATTTAAACCTAAGAGTGTTCTAAATGAAGAATTTGAGGGAGAAGAATGTTTTTGGATTTTTATTTTAGTTGAATTGAAGGAATTTTGTTCCTTGCCTACGTACCCGTTTAAGGGATCAAATCCACCGTAGTTCTCTTCCAAAAATGTTTTTGTTTTTGTTGGTTGATTTTAAGTTTGAAAATGGGATTTTGAAGAATAGAGATTGAGAGGCCTCAAGGGCATGAGATTATGAAATTGTGAGGTTGAATTAGTCATTTGCAAAATGTGGTCTAAGTTTGATTATTTTCATTGAAATTTGATTAAGAAAATGAAAAAGAAAGTACAATGGGATTTTGGATCCCAAGGTTTATTTGGAAAATGGTTTGAGTGAAGTTTGTTCAAGTTGTTTGGAAAATTGATTTTTTCTAAGTATGAACCCTAGGCATTCATCTAAACATACAATCCTAAGCATACATCTAAACATGCATATTCTAGCTATTCATCTAAAGTGGAGTGTGTGCATGTGTCGGTGCTTGTGTCGGTGTACATTATTAGAGTCCATTATCCTTTACATCATACCCTAGATACATTCTATGGCCTCTTTGCCAAGAAATTAAAATTGCATGGAAGTAAAATACAAAAACTCCTAAGTATTTACATTCTAATTTTTGTATGGAAATTTAAAGTGCTAGGAAAATAAAAGGATGATGAAATGGGATGGAGAGACGCTTATAATGCTCATGGAACAAGGGGTAGAAATGTTAGTAGAGAGAGAGATGAAAATAATGAGAATATGAACAAAGAAAGTGGTATAGGAAGATAGTGAAAATTAGAAGTAAAACAACCAAAGGGACCTAAAATGCTAATAATGGGGAAAACAAGATCATGACCTATAATTGTTCAAGTCATGCTTGTTTTCAAATAGCTTTAGGTACTGTAGCAATATGAACAATTATAGGTCAAGATCGCACTAAAAGGATATGAAAACACATAGGCATCATCCACTCATTGATTCATATATTTACAAAACATAACATGCTTTATAATGCAAGCAATTAACTACACTCATTCTTATGCAGCAAGAGACACACCTAAACAGTGATCAATTCATCACAAAATCCCCCGTCATCAATTACAAACATATATCAAGAATTGGGATCCAAATCATGTTCATTTTCACAAGTTTTTTCAACGTGGAATTTCAAGATTTAAACAAAAGAAACAATATATTTTTTTTTCAAACTTTTCAGTACAAAATCAATATAAAACATCACAAAAAATGTTAAGAAGTCTTTGCAAATTTTTGGAGAATTTTCTAGGACATTCAAGGCGTGGCGGGGGGTGCAGTGAGCCATTTTTACAGCAAGAACACAGAAACAGGGGGGGCGCATAGCAAAACTGGCATGGCAGTTTGGGCCAAGGAACAGGCCGGGTTTGAAAGCAAAAAGCACTGGGTCGGTTAGACCCATGGATTGGGGATGCAAATGAAGTGGATTAGAATCTCTTCTTCCCCACTTTTGCAGAAACGTACTCTCCTCTCCCTAAACAAAAGCTGCGCCTATTTCCCCCATACATTTACCTTCAAAAACTGATTCATCCTTCCCCTTTCACCCTTGTTTTCAAAATCGTTTTATGCACACACAAAGGTAATCACAATCAGGTCCAAGCAATCTCACACATGACGGTTTTGAAAAGAACAAATCCAAACAGAAAGGCCATAGAAAAAAAGCAAGCAAGCATAGATTCATATAACGATGATAGTGTAAAGAATCACAGATAAATTCATCGAAACATGGTACAAAGCTTCAATCAATGTTTTGATTTCAATCGTAAGCTTAGGAGGACGAATTCGAACCTGAGTCGAAATCGGAGAATTGAAGGATTGTGACGGGAAGCTTCTCTTTGCTTCGTTCTTGCACTTTTTCAATCGTTCTTGTTTCCGATCCAGTCTCTTCTGCACACTCCTGTCACGAATTGAAATCCAGTGTGGTTGTTGTTCCTCGCGACCTCAAACTCTTCCTTTCCTTCTCTGTTTCGCAGCTTGCGGCTTCGTCGTTTACGGTGAATTGCGAATTCACCACTGTGTTGCTTGTGAAGCTTGAATCCGAAAATGGAATGGATTAATGGAAGTTTCTGATGGAAATGGTGGTGAAAATAGCGATTACGGAAGTCGTCGTTGTGGTTTTGTGGTGGATTGTGGTGGTTTTGGTGGTGGAAAGTGGTGGTTGAGGTGGATGATGGAGGTTGTTAGGGTGGTGGAGAAAGAAAAAGTGGTGGTGGAAGAGGAGAAGAGTTAGTTAGGGTGGTGAGTTAGGGTGGTTAGGAGGTTGTTATGGTGGTGGAAGTTGGTTATGGTGGAGGGAAGTGGTGGTTAGAGGATGAGAAAGTTGGTTATGGAGGAGAAGAAAAAAGTCACGTGGTGGAAATAAAAGAGGGAAAGAAAAATGGAATTTTTTATAATTTTTGTGTAAAAATGATTGAATGTGAAAAATTGACCAAGACTTTGACTTATATAGGTGATGAAAGGGATGCTTGGACCAATGAGGAAATGCCACATGGACTTGACTTGTAACAAACTTTTGTGGACCAATAACATTTGGACACGTGGCACTTGGACTCTAACAAACTTAAAAGGGATTAAAACGTAAATAACAAAAGTGCGCGGACTAAAATGAAAATTAAAACTAAAATTGAATTGAAAAAGTAAATTGAAAATTAACGTAAAATGAGACGATTAAAAACAACAAAGCAGATTAAAACGAATCAGAAATATTATGTGAAATGACCAAAATGCCCCTAGGGGCTTAAAACGACTAAAAATGACTCAGATGAAATTTTAAAATGGATTTTTAACAGGAAATTAAAGCAAGAACTTATACAAGACTCAGAGACAATTTTTAAGACTTGAACAGAGTTTTGACACATGAAAAGACCAAAATGCCCCTAGGGGCAAAATTGACTCAAAATGACTTCAAATGCAATTTTTTGACGAGGGTTCCGACATAGAATGAAACAAAGACTTATTCAAACTATTTGAAAGGACTCAAACAAATTTTTAAAAGACTGAAAGAAATTTTAACATAGGAAATGACTAAAATGCCCCTAGGGGCTAAACTGACTAAAGAATGATTCAACTGATGTTTTCTGAAATGAATTTTGACATGAGATTGAAACAAGGACTTATACAAACCACTTTAAAAGACTCAAGCAATTTTCAAGGATTAAAATGAGTTGAATGCAGGAAATGACTAAAATACCCTTTTTATGAATTTTGCAGATAACATTGAAATAAAATGCAGAGAAAGATGCAATTGATCAGAGACATATCAAATGACTTATAATGCAAGAAAAGAAGAATTGAACAAGTATTTTTAGGTCCAAAATTAGGGTATAACATGTGTTAGGCTCAACCACAACAATTTCTAAGAGTGGTAATTAAAAGCTCATATAATAATCATTCTTTTTTTATTCTTCCAATTAGACTTTTATGTTTAATATATTTGCCCCATAACATCTTACAAACTCGAGCAACTTTCGTTGCAAAGACTAGATAGCTACTTTGTATTAGTATAATTGATCGCATGACATACAGTATTAAGTGTTGCATATATATGAATATGATGTTTATGTGAATAACAATATGGATGATTCTTACTTCAAAAAAAAAAACAATATGGATGATTCTCTCAACAAGAGAAGGATAAAGTGATCGAGATCGTATATAATTTGATTTTTTTATTATTATAAAATGTTGAACAGTTTTAATCTCTTATGAAAAGTTACAAAGAAAACTATGAGGCTCAATTCAATAATTAATCAGAATATTTTATCTTAAAAAACTAGTAGAATTAGACAAATTCGTTTGGATCGCATGCAATACATTGATGCAACATTTGCCCATATTAAAATATGATGTTGGCTTTGCATGCCTGATGACATTATGTGTTGGTTCAGCTAGATTTTAAATTTTTATTGTAACTTTCTTCTCTTTTTTTATTATTCAAATTGGTTAACCTTAGTTGAATTCATTGAACTGTAATCCAATTAACATTATCCTCGATCAATCTACAAACTCGGTTTTGAAACTATAGCAAGAAAAAGAAAGAGAGAAAAAAGAGACAATTTGACATGTATAAACTCAGAATTCATTATTCCCAACCATATAACTAGCCCAAAATTGACATCCCACCGAATAGAAAACGTCTCTTACTCATGTTAGAACTTCAAATGGTTATTGACGACAAAAGAAACTTCAAATGGTCAATTATTTCCAAAGCAACCCATAACACCCCCAAAATTGAACGAAACTATCTCCTTATATAACTAATCAATAAAATAATTAGCACCTAAAATACTTTATTATTTTAACTAATCAATAAGTATTTTAGTTGAAATAAGGTGTGCCTGCAAAGGAAAATTGGAACAAAGTATGATATTACATGGAAAAACAAAAGACAAAAATGATAAAACCAACAAGCGGCATTACATGGTGAAGCAAACAATACAAAGAGACGGATTACACCACCAGACATGAAAATCAAATGATAAACTAGGCATGTACACCTTAAACCACCATCAAGAATGGAGTTTCACCCTGTCAATAATCTGACCGATTGATGATTGTTTATTTTGAAAAATCATGAGATTACGCTCATTCTACATAATCTAAATAGATGTCATTCAAATTACTTGAATACAAGTGTGAATATCCAAACAGAGAACATATCAGTATCAGTGCATAATGGAAGGCCAAACATTCCAAAAAAAATTATTGTCTAAAAAAAAGTGATTAATCGACTCCTCATTTCGACAACCACCCAAGAAAACAACGAACTAGGTTGAAAAATTCAACACCGAGCCAATTCGTCCTTAATTGGGACTTTCTTATCCAACAATGGCCATGCAAAAGGAGACACTATTAAAGGTACTGATTTTTCCATATGATGTCTATTGAAGAAGCTTAAGCTTGTTGATCATCAAAGTTCAATAGTTGTAGACTCCTTTTACCGAATAACCTTAAGATGGATCAAGCTTCCAAACCCAAGTATCCTCAATTGAGTCATGCAAAACAATATTATCCAACAAAGAGCAACACTCTGCAACCAGTTCCTCATTCCAAGCAAAAAGTCTCCTCCTCCATCTCAGCCAATCTCTCTCGACCCCAAACTCAATATCCTCATCTCCGACACTGAAATATTAGTATCAACAAAAATATCAAAAAGTCTACGAAATCTGTCACAGTAAAGTCCTCCATCCAGTCAAGAATCGTTTCAAATAGAAGTTCTTTCACCATACCTAGACAATGCTTTATATCACTCTTAAACCAAATGTCCCCTACTCGCTTACTCTCTCTTTAGTACCTCAAGGATCCAAAAAGAAAATATTTTTATTTTAAAATTAGAAAAAGTATTTTAGTGTGTGCATGCATGTGTGTTTATTATCCTTATAATATGCTGCGGGGATGAACATTTTACAAGTAAATGAATGAAAATTTTAATATAAATAATATCTTAACATCTTTATCTTTAAAAAAATCGATGTTATTCAAGTATAATATTTAAAATCATAGACCCGGAAATGAACTTTGTTTTAATAGAAAAAAATGTAAATCAATAATGGTATGTTGGTAATAAATAATTAATATAGTTAGAAATTACATAAACTAATCCTTCGAGATTGGTAATGAACTTTGGGCCTGTTTGTTTCAGATTTTTTTCAAAAAAAATCTATTTTTTCCCTTAAAAAAATCACTTTTTTCATTTTTAAGTGTTTGTTTAGGATTTTTGGAAAAATCATTTTATCAAAAAAATCTATTTTGACCCTAAAATGAAAAGCTATTAGGATTAGCTTTTCTCAAAATCTATTTTTTTTTTCAACAACAAGGAGATAACACATGTGCTTGTTAGAACTCATTTTTTTGAAAAAAATGGATTTTTATTGATAGTATGCAAACACAAATAACTTCAGATTTTTTTTAAAATCTCTAAAAAAAAATCTCTAGATTCTTTTGACACAAAATCTATTTTTTTTTAAAGCTGAAACAAACGCACCCATTATTTTTTTAAACAATTGATTTTTTTTACTCAGATTAATAACAACTGATAGACTAATTAAAATCTAGATATGATTTAATTTAGTGAATGTTTTGTTTACTCATTATTAACATTTTTTTGTTGATGTGTGAATCGGTTATCTCTAAACAAACATAGACAAATCTTTCGAGATGTGAATCGGCTAGCATTTGAATAAGATGTTAAGAGATATATTTCAGCTAAATCAGAGATCGTGGTTGAATTCAACATTGTAAATGCATTTGTTGTTGTGTGAATCGGTTATCTCTAAACAAACATAGACAAATCTTTCCAGATGTGAATCGGTTAGCATTTGAATAAGATGTTAAGAGATATATTTCAGCTTAATCAGAGATCGTGGTTGAATTCAACATTGTAAATTCATAGCTGTTAAATCTATTGAGGATTAAGGGAGATTATGTCTTTAAAGTTATTTTAAAGGATATTCGGTTCACGCCAAAAAATTATGGTTTTTTTCTTCATGTTGAAGTTACTTGTATGCCACACAATTTTCTTGTAGAACACCAAATTAATCGGATGAAATGGTATTCTTCATGCCTTTTTTTAATGAAAAAATGTCGGCTTAATTTGATCCAATTAAATGGATTAATAAATATTTCAAATAGCCTCTATAATTTTGGTAAGGTTTGAAAGTAGTCTAGTCCTACAAAAAAACAAATACATATCCTAGTCTTGTAATTTTTTATTTTAAATTTTCATATTTTAACCTTTTACGTGCGCTATTTTCAAACCTCGCCCAAATTATATGGTATTTGAAGTACTAACCCAAAAATATTTTATAAGAATTTTGTTTGTATGGGTAAAAAAAAATTGCATGCAATATATATGTAAGGCCTACGGCCTACCGGAATTCGAAATGTTAGGCCAGCTATTTAATGTGGCGTCTCGGATTCAAACCTTAGATCTTCCAAAAAAAATTTGATAGTGTTAACACTTTTTTTTTTGGTAGTGAGATCTTCCACTTTGTATGTTTTGTAGTAGTGATTGTCATTTTATCTTTAAAAAAATAAAAATTATTGTATGTAATATTAAAGGGTCACACTTACAAAATCAGTAAATAAAGATTTGCATGCTTCATTTCAAATCAAAATCTTCCTCTAGTGGCCCTACAAAAACTTTATTTGCTATGATTTGCTATGATTTTATTACGGCCTCCCTACAAAAACTCTTGTTTCCTAAATTGATTTGCTATGATTTTATTTTCATTTATTTCAATTTCACCGCAGAAACTTTAAATAATCTCACAACTCTTATAAAACCCTCCCCTTCCTCAAAGAAATAAAATCCTATTCTCTAACCATTGATCTCAATTTCAACCCATTGCTTTGTTTGAAACTTGTAGATTCATAATGTATTTGCACAAAGTGAAATCTAACATGGTTAGTGCCAAACTATCTTGACATTCCCACTTTCATTTTCTTTGAATATTAGCTCCTTTTATACCATGTGTTCATTATTATTTTTCATGGCAGATTTGTGCTTTGAAAGTGGATACTTATTATGATGGATGGTTTCAAACTATCTTCAAAATACTGAGGAAAATCAAAGGTATGTTTTTTTGTCTCCTTTGTCTATCATATTTTGGATTAAATATAATTTTTGTAGTATAAAAACTTCTAAAAACCGATTCAATCACTCTTTTAAAAAGTGCCGTGTTTCTTCTCTTCCTTTTTTGTTAAAAAATGACCAAAAGTTTATTCTCTTACTTTTAAAACATGTAGTTGGTGATTTTTAGGTGTTCAAATTCAAACCGATTTAAAATAAAATCGAAACAGATTAAAAAAAACATAAAAACACTAAAAAACTGAATATTAATGAATTCACTTGGATCGCTTTGTGCAAACCAATCGTATCTGATCGGATTTCATATCACTTTTTTGAAACCAAACCACATAATTTATTTATTTTTAGTATGATATATTGCATTAATTTATTGCTTGTTGATTTTTTCATGTTTTTAAATAATACTTTTTTGAAATATTAAATAATACTTATTAGTTTGATTTAATCTATATTTTTATTCATAATTTTCAAATCATTTAGGTTTTGTAGTGTTAATTTTTAATTTAAATATGTTATATTTTTCATTGACCCTCTTATTTTACCATGTATGTGTAATATTAATATTAATAGAAATTTTTACAAGTACATTGTGGATATCCGAAAAATCGCTATAAATTAAACCTCTTTAATTAATTAGATCAGGTCATATCATATTTGTTTAAAAGATTCATCCAAACTGAATCTAACCACCTACGATTTATTATTCGATTGGATTTTTTTTCCTCAAAATCAAATCAAACCGTAGTGTGAACACCCCATATTGCTTTGTGTTTGCATGACCTTTTGAAATAAATTTTTCTGCCAAAAAATATAAGGACTAAAATTGAATTTCAATAACGAGAAATGATGTTTTAAAAATTATGAGCGAAAAAATTTATATTGAAAATTAGGAGACAAAAATATGTCACTTTTAAAAGGGAGGGAGATTAAAACATTACTTCAAAAAATTAATTAGGAAAAAAGTTATTATTCTTGGTTGTTAATAATCTAACGGGTGCAACTCACACACTAAGTGTTAGAAGTGGGAAACTACGGACCATACCTCATATATCAAATTTCTCTATCGGTTTTTTTTCACAAGAAATACCTTTTAGCATTTGAATTGTACTTACGTGACTAATCACTTTATTTTAATCAACTATTCTTTATTTATTTTTCAATCAATTGAAATATATGTTTTTTGGTGATGTTAGGGTTAAGCTGCAATTTGGATACAACAAAAGAGATGATATATATTTCAGGCAAGGTAGATTCACACAAATTTCTGAGGATGCCCAAAATGAAAAGACAGTGGAGATTTGCTGGATAACAGTGTGGAGCAATACAGCAGTGACAACAACAAAGGTCGCATAGGATTCTATCACCAATGCCATATTATCATTACAATAATTATGATTCTGTGTTTGCCCCTCAGAAATGTTAGTATTGATATTAGTACTAGTACTACTACTTTTTTGATTATGGACCCTTTTTGATTGTAAGGTTCATAACTCTAGACTTTTGATGTTAACTATTTTTGGGGTTGTTATTTGGTTTTTATTGTGACAACAGATTTATTTATAAGATTATACAACGAAGTTGTCTTGTTTGATTGTTCATACATTATATTAAACCGTGCGAAATTTTTCCGTTGAATAAGCAATTTTTGTAAAAAAATAATAACCAAATTGTCATAGACACATATGGTTAGACCTTCCTTTCCACTCACACTAGTTGTGACTTAAACTTACATTTAAAATTTTACGGTTAATATGCTATGTTACACGGAAGTAAATAAATTTTATTATAAATCACCAATAACATTGTTGGTTTCCTCGGGCCTTGCACAAACTGTATCTTCCTTAATTTAAATTTTCATTAAAGGAATTGTAAAATAAAATTTTAATCCTTATAAGCATACTGAATTAGCAATTACACAGTCCAAAAAGGGCAAAAGAATCTCATTCTCATATACTTCTAACTTTGAAGATAATTAAGTAACTTCAGGGCCGGCCCATAGCCTGTCGAGGCTGGGCTATGACACCGGGCCCTGATTATTTTGGGGCCCAAAATTTTTTTTTTAAAATACAAGTCCATAAAAAATGAGTTATATATGTTGAATGTCGGGTATATGATAGAAAAAGTGCCATGGTCTAGTGGCTTCCTCCTTGTTGTTTGGCTTCCCTGACCTGGGTTCAAGGCCCAGCAGGCTCCTTTTTATTAAATTTAGTCTTTTTATATTTTTTTTCTTGTTTTGTATATATATTTTCCTATATAGCCGAATCCAAACCCTTTGTTTTTTGTACCCAATTTTTTTTTTTAAACCATCAATCTTTTATGTGCTTCCTTTTGGGGCCAATATTTTAAATTATAACGGGGTCTCTAAATTGTTTAAGACGGCCCTGAATAACTTTAAACAGTTTTAGTCGGTGTTTTACAAGGTAAATAAACACCCTCACGAGATACTTGAACCACTGCACAAAGCAGGGGAAGATTATATAAGTATATCATATATGAATATGAATGCCTCTGCCTTCTACTAGTCTTCCATTCTTCATTATTAAATAGCAACAATAGATACATATCAATATCGATAATTTCATGAAATTATTGTAAATACAAATTTATATAGTACTAATTTGTCAAAAATAAATTATATACTAATTAAGTAAAATAACAGTTAAATAAATAATGAATGCAGAGTGCTCAATATCTCTCCTATAAGTAGGACACTTCCATAAATTAAGAGTCATATAAATGTCATTAACTTTTTTTTTGAGCAAATAAATGTCATTGACAATTTAAATTTGTAAGATGTATTTCACTCTCAAATAAAATTTCATAGCTAAGAGCATCTCCAATGGAGCTAGTGATGCTTAATGGCTACGAAAATATTAAGAAGGGCAATGATATTTAGAACCTCTCTCTCTCTCTCTCTCTCTCTCTCTCTCTCTCTCTCTCTCTCTCTCTCTCTCTCTTTATGGATCTCTCCGTCTCTCTTTTCCCATCACATCATTAACATATCACATTTATTACATCATTCTTTTTTTTTTCTTCTCAAATATCGATTGGGTTTTGAATGTCCATAAAAAAAATTCCTAATAAAAAAACATGTTTATTTGGAATGAAGTGAAGGAGAAAAGATTGTACGCAAGTAGTATACTTTATCTCTCCTTCCTATGTGTGGGCCTCATAACTATTTTTTTGTTTAAACAAGATTTAATACTATTAAAGTTAGAGTTATTGGTAGAAAAAGATATAAATTATTATTAAAATGTAATAATATGTAGTTATTGATGTGACATATTTAGTAAATTTTTAAGAAATGTTGCATTGGTGGGTGAAATATTTATTAGATTTTGATGCTTATAATTATAGATGAGTAATTTGTACCATGAGTATAGCTCTCAAATAGGTTAGCCCGACTCAGCCTGTTCCAACTTGTGAGGCCCGGCTATGTAAATAGGTGCGTCGACACAACCAATTTATAATTGGAACACATATTTTAGAACCGGTCATATCCAAGTGTGCCATGGACCACTTCGACACGACCAATTTTTTTAAAATTTATTAACTCTATTTTATGTATTTTTTTATATATTAGTTCATCACAATTATCTAGTTGTAAAAATATGATTAGATGTACATAGAATTATAAATAATCTTAACATAAATATTAAATAGTATTAATTAAACTCTAGATTTATTCATTCAATTGAAGAAAATTAATACTTTATAAACTTTAAGATTTTTAATTTTTTAGCTAAAGTTATCCAATTTTTTTAATTTACATATTTAAATATATTTTTATTAATTCTTTTTAAATTAGTTGATAATTTATTTCAAAAAAATCTAGTACTTTTAACAAAAGTCAAATGAAAATGGTGATAATGGGTCAACCCAAAATCCGATAAACTAATCTGACCCTACCCAATTTTTATAGAGATTTACTTTTCCCACCCTATGTCTTTCCTCGCGCGCCCTATTTTTTTCCAATTTTACACCTGGTTCGGATTTTGTATTCCGGAATGTATTGTTAGTATTTTTCAGATGTTTCCGGATTTTAAAATCCGGAATAGTATTTTAGCACAACTTTTGCAATTTTAAGCTCTACAATTCGTAAAATAAAATGCGAATAAAATTAAAAACAGAAATAAAAAGACACAAACATAAAAACAACTCATTTTATTAATATATGAACAATAATTTTCAAGCTTTTTAAGCTTATTACATAAGATCCTAAATCTATTTCTAATCTCCTAAGAGCCTAATTCTAATCTCCTAAGAGCCTAACCTCTGTTATGTGATAGGACATAGCAGTAATTTGGCTATTGGAGGAAAACCGGAGGAGGAGGGAAAAGGAGGGCAGGAAGAAGAAACCAATGCCCCTGAGGGAGGTGGGGGGGTGCTCAGACTTACGCTCAAACAGACAAAGCTAAGAACCATACTGACCCACATGACCCTCAGATGAACCGCCCTTCGTTGCAGCGCGGTTCCATCCTCATTGACCGTTCATACAAACCCTGAAAGTTTTCAACGAGGCCCTTATCCATGAAAGGCCAATGATGGAAAACCATGGTTGTAGAAGGAAGAAGAGGAGGAGAGGGATGGTGTGAGAAATGGTGGGATTTGGAAGGGTATTTATAGGGAGGGGTGGGTGAAAAATGGTTAGGAAGCCATAAATGCAGTCAAAAAACGTGGTAAAACACATTTTTTTGACTTGACCACCGACAAAAACGTGTGGTGCAAACCACCGGCCATGACACTGATACAATCCGGAATATACAATCCGGAATGCACCTTTTGTTTCCGAAATATCCTTTCCGGATTAATGCGATAATGGTGAACGAGGGGAAAGTTGGCACTTCCTGTAGGGCTAAGGACATTCCGGAATGTAAAATCTGGAATGATTCAGCATTGGATTCTTTTGAAAGAGAGCCATGAATTTGGGTTTGGACGGTTACAACCACTAACACGTTTTCATTGACTGTATTAATGACCTAGGACTTGTTTAAGGCTATAAATAGGCTTCCATCTTCAACAAATACCTCCATTCTTCACTTCACCTCTTTTCTTCAATTTTCTTCAAACGTTTTTAGTTTTTTAGGGGTGTCGGTGGTGTCATGGTCATTGTTGACCGTTCCTATGAACCCTGCAATAGAATTTCAGCTTGTGTGGGGTTCATATAACGGTCAACAGAGACCCTTGACATCAAAGAAAGATACAAAATATTCATATCGATTTTGTTCGGATTTAATTTTCCGGAAATCTCTTCACCTCTTTTCTTCAATTTTCTTCAAACGTTTTTAGTTTTTTAGGGGTGTCGGTGGTGTCATGGTCATTGTTGATTGTTCATATGAACCCTGCAATAGCATTTCAGCTTGTGTGGGGTTCATATAACGGTCAACAGAGACCCTTGACATCAAAGAAAGACACAAAAGAGCGCACAACATCTGGTCCGGATTTTATTTTCCGGAAGTAACTAACAATCTGGTTCGGAAAACAAAATCCGGACCAGGGGTATTTTTGGAATTTTTGCAGGGCCCGCGAGAAGGCAGTAGGGTGGGAAAAGTAAATCTCATTTTTATATGAGCCAAATAAATCATGGTGCATTTATGTTAGATTTTTTAAAGTCCGGTCCGACCCATTAACTCATACCCATCCCATTTTTTGACAACTCTAATTGTGAGTCTCACTCAAAATTTCATTTTAAAAGTTCTCCATTAAAGATGCTATTAGAAAGACGATTGCTTGCTCTACCAAAACAAGATAATTAAAAGGAAGAATGTAATCATCGGCCACACGAAATGCTAGAAGCCCCCAAATTCCAGTAATAACTAATACAGCAGAGAACACAAGATAAATCTTATGATTGTTTCTTGGATATCAACCAAGTAAATTAGATATATTGTTGTATTAAACAAATAAAAATGGAATTCGCCAATAAACATAAAAAGGTTTTAAAAGATATGCATTGTTAATATATATCAGCTTTTCGAATAAAAATTTATTAATTAATTTGTCAATCACCCTTCAACTTTGGTAAACATATTTTAAAATTGATGGTATCACATAAAAAACAAAAAAAAAAAGTTTTCATTAGATTTCACTATAATACTAATACAAAAATATGAGTTTGTCATTAGATTACCGGGTCCGATCCTTTTTGCCATGCATCTTCTTTTCAATGTCTTGTCTCCTTCATGCAAATGCAATGGAAGCATCACAATACATGCAAGTAGGGTAATGACTAATGATAACCCGCAACAACAGAACATGTGTCTCCAACGCAGGGACGGATTCAAACATTTGGTGCATGTGGGGCTAAAATCTGGTTAAGTTGCTAACACTTGCACTTGTTACCGACAAAAGCAAAACCAACTTCAAAAGCTTATAAATCATAGCAAATGTGTTGCACTTATTTGTTTACACAAGTTTTGCACAAGATTGTTGACTTGTTGGACTTATTTTTAAAATATTGTGTTTTATTTATAAGGGGTAATAATTATTTTGGTCCTTGAAAGGGTAAGGAGTAACCATAATAGTCCCTCAATATATCAAAATTTTAAAATAGTCTTTGGTTGTGCACTTTGCTAGTCAAAATAGTCCCTAACGTTAAAGTAATTTGTTAATATTGTCATATTAGTCTTTTAATATACTTACTTATTGTCACTTCAGGGCTATTTTGACTAACAAAGTGCAAAATCAGAGACTATTTTAAAATTTTAATACATTCTATTGTGATTACTCGTTACACATTCAGTGACCAAAATAACTATTACTCTATTTATAATAAAAAAAATATAGGGAAGTTGGATGTGGGGCTTTAGCCCCACATAGCCCCTTAATGCATCCGTCCCTGCTCCAACATAGCCATTTCATCTTCTGGAACACTACATAGTAGCAAATGTGATCATAACACATTAAAGCTTTTATTTAAAAATAATAATAATATTAAAACTTTTATTTTTAAAGTTGACTTTGAGAAGACTTACAATTATGCAGAGTATGGTTATTTAGATTCAGTTATGGTAAAGATGGACTTTTCGCCTAAATGGTGGCAATGGATTATGGTATGCTTAATTACGGCAAGAGGGTATGCTTTGGTGAATGATAATGGGTATGAGTCTTAGACAAGGAGACCCCCTCTCTCCTTTTTTATTCCTATTGGTAGTGGAAGAGTTAAATGTGATGATAAACTATTTCGCGGAAGCTAGAATTTTTGCAGGCTATGATGTAGGCTTCAAATCTACTTTTAGAGTATCTCACATTCGATTTGTTGATGTTACATTAATAATGTGAGAAAAAATTGGGAGAATATCAAATCGCTCAAGGCTATTTTAATTCTCTTTGAACCGACCGGTGATATCAGGTTTGAAAGTGAATTTTCATAAAAGTAAACCATTTGGGTAGGCCTGATGGTATTGGTTTGGGACCTAAGAGTGTGCTCCTCCTTAAGGTCTTTGGTTCGATTCTCTCCGGCGCCAATTTAGGTAGGCTAATTTAGCTTCTTCAAAAAAAGAAAATCAAAAAAGTTTATTTGTTAGAGTAAATGTAGTGGAATTCTGGTTGGTGGAAGCAGTTGTGATGAATTGTAAAATTGGTCGGCTTCGTTTTGTTTATTTGGGTCCAAAAGTTCTCTCAATTAAAGAAACATGTGGTTTAGGGGTGTATAGGCTTAGAAAATTTAATTTGACGTTGTTAGGAAAGTTGTGCTGAAGGTTGTATGTTGATCAAGAAGAGTTGTGATTTAAATTATTGGCAGCAAAATATGGATGTAAAGATAGTAGTATTCAGAGTAGGAGGGAGGGGGTGTGAGTTTGGTGGAAAGATTTACTTAATATTAAGGAGAGGGTGAGGGAGGTGAGGCGAGGTAGCTTCTTCAAAAAAAGAAAATCAAAAAAGTTTATTTGTTAGAGTAAATGTAGTGGAATTCTGGTTGGTGGAAGCAGTTGTTGTGATGAATTGTAAAATTGGTCGGCTTCGTTTTGTTTATTTGGGTCCAAAAGTTCTCTCAATTAAAGAAACATGTGGTTTAGGGGTGTATAGGCTTAGAAAATTTAATTTGACGTTGTTAGGAAAGTTGTGCTGAAGGTTGTATGTTGATCAAGAAGAGTTGTGATTTAAATTATTGGCAGCAAAATATGGATGTAAAGATAGTAGTATTCAGAGTAGGAGGGAGGGGGTGTGAGTTTGGTGGAAAGATTTACTTAATATTAAGGAGAGGGTGAGGGAGGTGAGGCGAGGTAGCTTCTTCAAAAAAAGAAAATCAAAAAAGTTTATTTGTTAGAGTAAATGTAGTGGAATTCTGGTTGGTGGAAGCAGTTGTTGTGATGAATTGTAAAATTGGTCGGCTTCATTTTGTTTATTTGGGTCCAAAAGTTCTCTCAATTAAAGAAACATGTGGTTTAGGGGTGTATAGGCTTAGAAAATTTAATTTGACGTTGTTAGAAAAGTTGTGCTGAAGGTTGTATGTTGATCAAGAAGAGTTGTGATTTAAATTATTGGCAGCAAAATATGGATGTAAAGATAGTAGTATTCAGAGTAGGAGGGAGGGGGTGTGAGTTTGGTGGAAAGATTTACTTAATATTAAGGAGAGGGTGAGGGAGGTGAGGCGAGGTGGTTTAACGACATGGTGGGGCGAATTATTGGGAGGGGGTATCAGTTTGGTGGAAAGATTTATTTCTTTGATTTTTTTCATTAATATACTCTAATAAAGGGGTTTTATATAATAAGGTCTAATCTTGTCCAGAAAAAAAAAACAAAGCTCAAAACTATTTTTTTTAACCTAATGTTTTTTGAGAGAAACCCAATTAATTTAATAAATAAAAAATATATAATATTATTAATTATTTAAATAATAAAATAAAAAAGTGATGGGTGGCGGTTGGTGGTCAACGGCCACCACCGTGGTGACCGCGGTGGAGCTCCGACAACCCACATCGGTGGACGGCGGAGTTCCAGCAACCTTTCCATTCTTTTTTATAAACTATCATATCCATGATTAACTTCTTCTCCAAGTGCACCCAAAGCAGCTCAAAATCAAATAATGTATAAACTATCATATGCATGATTAGCTTCTTCTCCATTCTTTTGTATCTTCTTGCCTTTACCATGCCAATACCCATTAGTATAATGTCCAAACTTTTCACAAATGAAACATTGGATCTTACTTTTCTCATATTTCTTCTTTTCCCCTTGACCATTCAACTATCCTCATATCGTGTATTATTCAGGTTTATCGTCAGTTTCTAACATTCTCCTTCTTTCTTGACCAATTTTGACATTGTCTAGCTTTGCCTCTTTCAACTTGTTCTTACTTTCTTGAAAACTATCTTTAAAACTTGAGCTTGATCAACCTTTCTTTATGCACCTCTATCTTTAGCTCAGAGTTCATGAGAGCCTTCAATGCTTCTTGCAGCTCCACGACACTCATTTTAGAACTGTATGAATTCTTTGGATTAACTACAATTTTTAAGAGAGACAAGTGTAATTTACTTTAAATATTTTAATTTCTTTTCTTTTAATTAGGTTATTTAAGTTTAAGTGATAAAAGTATGCATGACGATGTCAAAATGAATTAAGTCATATATAGGTCGGCCCGTCAAGCATGATAAAGCACAAAATTTTGACTTATTAATTTTAGCTTAAATTTTGAACTAATATAATATTTAAATAATTTTTTTTTTTTTTAAAACATGCATATGTACGGGCTGCTAATTTAATGTGTAATTAGCAAATGTAAACGTTTTTATTTGGACTAAAAAATCATTGATGTTTATTATTTTAAATTAGAAAATTGAAGGTTAGTTTTGTAATTTCATTAAATAGTGTTCATCCACCTTGCTAATTTACACCCACTTATATAAACTAATTTTAAATAAAGGATAGTTTTCCATAAAAAAAAAAAAGGATAGTTTAGTAAATTTAATTTAATTTTGATCCTACTTTTCCAGAAAATGTAAAATACGTTCCCTACTTTTCCGTAAAATATATATTGATGTTTTTTTTTTTCTGAAAGAATTGATGGCTTTTTTTTATTAATATTACAATGGGATCGTAAAATAGGATCCTTTCCTCCTTTCCATTTGAAGAGATAAAGATACAAAAAATATTGAAAATAATTAATGATGGTAGAACCCATTTAATAATAGCACCTACCATCTATTTTTTGCGTCTATTTCTTTTATAATAGCAATCTCCATTTATTTTTATAAATAGAGAGGATCTCAACACGTAAAATATAAGATTAAAAATTCAGGATTAGGATACAAGTTCTTTTGTTAAGAAATATTACAATTAGGATACATATTAACTTATTATCTATATGTCAGAATCCTTTCAAAAAAAAAATCTATATGTCACAATTTTATTTTTTGTATATGTCACAGTTGTTAATTGTTTTTTTTAAGAAAATAAAAAAAAAAAAATTGACAAGAATCACAATTGTTAATTGTTTTTACTCAAGTATGTTAGTTGTTAATCTATATGTCACAATTTTATTTTTTGTATATGTCATAGTTGTTAATTTGTTTTTTTTAAGGAAATCACAAATTTTTTTTTTGAAAAAACAAATGATATTCATTCATTCAAATTGATAGAGTACATCGACACAATACAAATTCGCTAAAAACAAAGGGGATGAATCTGCGAACAAACTCACAACATCCATGTTAATAGCATAAAACGGCAAAGTACACAAGCCTACGCATATGACTATATTTAGGTCTCCGGAATACTCATGTCTCCAGATCTGCAACGTTGATGACGTCAAAGTCATTGATTGGATCTGCACTGGATCTAAGCTGATCTGACAATCTGAACCAAACAAATACCTTAACAAAACAAGAAAGACAAACAACATCGCACAAAGACGACAAACAACACAAACGACGAAATCACGAAAGAAAAAACAATTAGCCTCATAAATATATGTCACAATTAGGCTCGTAAACATATGTCGCAATTGTTAATTCATCGTATTGTACTCTAATTGACATATTAAGTTGTGAATATTTCTATATAGGGTTAGTGATAGGATTTAAATTTAGGATGCTTAATAAGACTCTTTAAATTTTGTATACTCTCTTCAGACACCACACTTACACTTTGAACACATACTTCGAGTGAGGCTCTATAAACACTTCATCTGGAGCGTGACTCTTTTGTGAATGTGCTACGTTTTGGATGTTACATTCTCTTTGTGGTCAACATTTTGATGAGTACTAACCTCTAGAGACCAAAGACCTACAAAATTAGAGAAACCATCCACGTGAGTGTTCATCATAGAAAAACCATTAGATTTCATAAGAAATGCCCTTTAACATGGGAGAACCTATTTTAGGCCACAAAGGGAGATACTGTACCTTTTATTTTTGAATAAAATTAAAGAAGAGCATCTCATGGATATTTGTATCCTTCTTTGAGGCATTCCTCATGATTTTCTAGTGTCATGCAAACAAAAAAAATATCTCATCGACGTGAACATGACATTACTGTGAATTCTTGCGAGTAAGTCATCATTACTATGCAAATAGAAGAAGATTACATTTCAGTTTGAAAATGTTTTTTTTAATGCGCATTTCCGTTTAAAAATGTTAATATATCGATTTGTTATTTAATTCTGAGGAAATTTTTTTAAAAGAGGGAAGAATGTAACGTCTTAAAATTTATTTATTCAACGAAACGAAAATGAAGTTATATGTATCTCTCATAAGAAATCTGCGACTCCATCAACGCTTGTAGCACTATCAAATGGTATCAGTTAAATTTTTAGATATATCAGTTAATTTCATTGAAGCAATGATCTAACAGATTCATCTATGATCTTTCTATTGTTATCACAGGTAGGTAGTTGAGAAGATAAAAGACGATGATAACTAGGTGATACATCTAGTTTCCTATTGTATTTGTCTCTTTAAATTATTTTGTGGTATATCTAGTAATAATCATTTTTTGGTATGCAACAAAATAATAATCGTTATCCTTCCTTAAATTAACAAGCAAAGACCAACTATACTATCATTATATATCCTTAATGAAAACATTAACTTTTTCCCATCTGTGTTCACAACAATGATCTTTTCATAATTATTGTTATTTAATTTCACACACGCACGCGCACGTGCACATACCTTATGCTTCAGAGTTGCTAATTAGTTTTCGAAAAAGTTCACCCCTCAATTCATGGATACACTTTGTAGAATCTCACATGTTGTTTCCATCTATATGACACTTTTTTGTTTTCATCAATTCTGCACAATATATGTTTGATAAAGTGCAATTTTAAGTTGATTAAAAAAAATACTACGACATCTACATTTTTTACCAAAGCAACAATATGTTAATTTTGACCAAAATCTTGTTTGACTCTCTAGAAGCACCACCATTATATCTAATTTAAAGATCAGATTAACAAGCAAAAATGGAATATATTAATACCACATGAGAATCTTCATCGGAACAAGGTGTGTCAAAAAGGAGATGATGTAGTATTTTTCAACGATCAAAAGTAAGTATTGTATGTATCGTCTCCTCAGGGACTAGTGTGATATCACGGACCGTTCGACATCGATTATCATCTTAAGTTAAAGATAGATTGTTTGTTTGTTTGAACTAAGTTAACTATTTGCGAAAATAAAAGTTGAGATAAATAAGGCGTGAAACTTGTTAGGGTTAGAGTTCCTTGATTAAGCATCACACATAGCCTAAAGATCATACATGGATTCTAGCTTCTCTTTGATATTATCACGTATCCCTCGACAATATCATTCGTGTCCAAATAATATTGTGAAATCAATTGTATCGTTTAATCGTCGATGTCTCAAACTATCAAACGATCCAAGAGTCGATCGTATCGTTCAATCGATGATTTCTCAATCTATTAAATGATCCAAAGCATTAAGTTTGGATACAAAAGGTGATTATCAAAACATTAATTCCATGTCTAGAAGTCATGTTTTGATAGTTGATTATCCTAAACATAGATTCAAAAGTATTTTTCAATAGCCATTAAATCAAACATAAGCAATAAAGTGCAAGAATAATCTCAATATCAAATCAAATTCTAGAACCATATATTTAAAGATCAAAAGATTACATGTTTAGCTAAGATCAAGTACCTCTAACCCCAACAATGGAGATTTAGCTACTCATTGTCATGGAAGCTTTGCAAGAATGGATTGAAAGAGTAGTATTCATTACAACTTGTGATCTCTCAACAAATAAGGAAGAATCCACCTTCTATCACTCTCACTTTATGAAGAACAAGCCCAATCACTCTCTCTAAAGCTATTACAGGATATAATATGAGATTCTAAGATATTCTAAATGAAATTATCAAGTGGGCTTTCAGAGAAATTCTGATCTGCATCAACTCGCCTTGCAAGTACCTTCATTCGCCATGGTGAGTTGAGGTTCCTTCACCAGTGGGTTTGTGCCACGTCATCTCTGGGGAGTTTTAGCCGCCCTAACTCGCCTCACGAGTAATTGCATTCGCCATGGCGAGTTGCTCGCCATCCATTCGCCATTGCGAGTTGAGGGCGTGTGAAAAATTGGTGCTCTATGGAACTTGCTCGCCTTTCACTCGCCATTGCGAGTGCACTCGCATCTTGCTCGCCATTGCGTGTTGAGTGCAAGTAATTTCTTGTGCTCTCTGCCTATTGCTCGCCTCTGACTCGCCTTTGATCACCTTTTACCCGCCATGGCGAGTTAGCCTTTGTACTTCTTCTTTGTTTTTCTTCTTTTCTCAGTGTCTTGAGTTCAATTCCTGCACAATTGGTTAGAGTAAGACAAATAAAGCGTAATAGGGCAATTATCAATTTTCTCTCGGCTTTTCCCTAGATTACTTGTAAAACAAGAAACAAAAGTGCCTTAGATATACATTTAAAATACTACTTTCTGGCACTTATCAGGACAACAAAAGTATACAATCAAACAAGTCATAAAGAAAGCGAAACAAGAGCTAATTAGCCGATGCCCAGACAAACAAGCGGGATCGACCACCACATATGAAAATTTTGACGAATATTAATATTGGTTGCCTTCATCCACCAGAAGGAATGTAACTTGACTTTATCTAACAGTTGATGGATTGAACTTTCCTTGTTCTTGAAACTTCTATTGTTCCTTTCATTCCACAAAACTCAAACGCAACATAGTCAAACAAGCTGCATAAAAGAACGACGAGCTTGCAAACCACATGAGGAGTAAACAAATTGAACAACATGATCATGTAAAAGATACAGATCAGCATGGTATGCCATAAAGTTGCAATTTTACTCAAGAATTAAAATGTACTGAAAAGTTATAGAAAAGATTAATGAAAATCCAACCTTCAATTACTTGTGAAATTACATATTAACTAGTTCTAGTTCAGACTTCCATGAGATAAATTTAAAGGGTTGTATATATTTGTGATCTAACTAATAACTTTGCAAGCTTGTGGTCCTACTTGTTTGCTTCCTCCCTTCCCGCGCGCTTCTATCAATGACGTACGTGCCTGACAGGCAGAAGGTGAAATTAATAAACTCTGTAAAGGAACTTGGGAAAGGGACGAACTCCTGCAAAAATTAATAAACTCTTTATCAAAACTGCTTCTTTCTTAAGCACAAGCCCAAAAATTTCTATTTTTTGATACCTCATATTTCTTTGAATAAAAAATGAATTTTTCTATAACAGGAAAACAATATGGAAATCATTCCACTATAAATACCTGCAAATAAACATTTGCAATTACCATCTCTCCAAATTCAAATTCAACTGGAAACTTGAGAAGTAAAGAAAAGAAAAAATAAATGGCAACACAAGAGATCACAAACTTGACTAGCGAAATCAAGCTCCTCGAGGGTAAGATCGAGGGGAAGCAAGGGCTCATAGAGTTTCTACAGCAAGAACTTGATACTGTACCAGCATCTAAGTTCCAGAAAACACAGATGCTTTATGATCTAAGGCTTGAGCAAACAGAACTCCAGCATAACCTTAGGGTTCTCATTGCAAGAAAGAAAGCCTTGACTGAGGTGGCTGAGGCTCGGGCTCGTCGTGATGGTCAGTGAAGGTTGGTGGAGGAAAAGCCCAACCCAAAAGCAAGCATTTAGTTTAGTGTGTGGGTGTGTATGTTTTTAAGGGTTTTAAGTCAGTGTGTTTGTGTGGTGAAAAAAATGTGTTTTCTTTAATGTTTATGTTTGTGTGTCCAATGTTAGTATGCAACCAAATATTAATTGTTATCCTTCCTTAGATTGGCAAGCAAAGACAACCTATACTATCATTATCCATAAATCCTTAATGAAAACATTAACTTTTTTCCATATGTGTTTACAACAATTAACTTTTCATAATTATTGTTTTTTAATTTCACACACACACTCACGCACGCACGCGTGCATACATTTTATGCTTCAGAGTTGCTAACTAGTTTTCGAAAAAGTTTACCCCTCAATTTATTGACACACTTTGTTGAATCTCATATGTTGTTTTCATCTATATGACACTTTTTTGGTTTCATCAATTCTGCACAATATATGTTTGATAAAGGGCAATTTTAAGTTGATTAAAAAAATAAAAATACTACGATAGCTACATTTTTTTTACCAAAGCAACAATATGTTAATTTTAACCAAAATCTTGTTTGACTCTCTAGAAGCACCACCATTATATCAAATTATGAATCAGGTTAACAAGCAAAAATGGAATATATTAAGACCAAAGGAGAACCCTCGTTAGCACAAGGTGTGCCAAAATGGACGTCAAAAGTATGCAATCAAACAAGTCACAAAGAAAGTGAAACAAAAGCTAATTAGTCGATGTCTAGACAAACAAACGAGCTCGACCTCCACATATGAAAATTTTGACGAATATTGATATTGGTTGCCTTCATCCACGAGAAGGAATGTAACTTGACTTAATCTAACAGTTGGTGGATGGAATTTCCTTGTTCTTAAATATTCTATTGTTCCTTTCATTCCACAAAACTCAAAAGCAACATAGCCAAACAAGCTGCATAAAAGAACGACGAGCTTGCAAGCAACATGAGGAGTAAACAAATTGAACAACATGATCATGTAAAAGATACGGATCAGCCGATGATATGCCAAGCCACGACCGAACAAGACTCCAAAGTGAAGTAAATCAGGGGCAAAACAGAAATAGATGTTGAGCAGTCTCGAAACCTCCACACCTAGTCATGAATAACTGATTGTCGTGAGAAAGAATGTCGCGCGCCACCAAATTATCCTTCATTGGTAACCTACTCCGAAGAAGTCTTCAAGCAAAAATAGAAACATTCAAGGGAACTTGTTTGTGCCAAATGAAATCTGAAGTAGCATCAGAGCTATAAGATTCTTGACTAGTAAGCATCATATACATGCCCCGAACCGAATAACCACCACTAGGATCTAGCCTCCAATGCCATTGATATGTAGAATTATGCTGCAAAGAAATATCGTGAAGTGAATTCCTACACCCCTAACAGCTCCTCCTCCCAAGTCCACAACCGATGACGCCATTCCCAGGCTGTTTCTCCTTCCTCCCACCCCACATCGCATATATCCACCACCGAAACCTTGATTTGATTGAATACTAAAAAATGAGACCACGGTTTAATGGTTTAATAGGGTTGCCTCCATGTCAAACCCTAATATTTTGTTTGACAATGTTATTTTGGTCATAAAAACATTATATAACAAAGATTATTTTAAATTTAATGGAAAGTTAACAAAAAAGGTTAGGGGAGGTAATGGTTGGTTTGAAAACAATAGAGGAGGGCACTGTAATATCTCTATGTTTTAACTAGATACATCATACATCCATTGTAGAATCGAATTCCACGCTTCTAACATATTGGGCACTTTAATATCTCTATGTTTTAACTAGACTAGATACTTCAATAATATGGTTGAAAATGTTGTATCAAATAAAAACATTCCTCTATATAGAGATTCTCGTGAAAAGAATTTGGCTTAAATATGCAAACCGTCCCTGTAATATGGCCGCATTTTGATTTTCGTCCCTGTAAAAAAAAAAAATTTAAATACATCCCTGACAAATTTTTTTTGTTTTAAAAAAGTCCCTGGCCCCACTTCGTTGGTGATTTGGCAAGGTTCTGGGCCACGTGGCAGTTGCTGACTGTGCAACTTATGCCACGTGGCGCTGACGTGGCATAAAAAATAATTAAATTCTTTTTAATTGAATATATGTACTTTTTAATTATATTTATTTAATTTTTGTTTTTTAAAAACATTAAAATAAATAATAAAACGTTTTATAAAAGGAGAAAGGGAGGGAAAATTGGATCTAGGTTTCAGACTTCATTCTTCCATTGATCTTCCTTCAACCTCTTCGTTCTTCTTCTTCTTCGATCCTGCTTCTTCTTCGATCTCGCTTTTCTTTTTCTCCATCTCCAATCATTTCGCGAAGATGTCCAGCAGCAGAGGGTATTCCAACAGCAGAGGTTCTCACTCCTTTTCAATGTCCAGAAACGGTGGATCCCGCAACAGTGGTCGTAACCCAAACAGTGGTGGTCGTAACCCCAACAGTGGTGGTCGTAACCCCAACCAGATGATGTCTATGCTACCTGTTTGTGGTTGTAACCTCCCTATGAGGATGTATATATCAACCACATATGAGAATCCAGGAAGAAGGTTCTGGAGCTGCAGAAGGTGGAATGATGAGGTTAGCTTAATCCTTTATTCATATTGCCTTTATTGTATACTGTTTTTTGGATATAAATATAATCTTCCATTTTGTGTAATTTATACAGAATCAACAAACTTGTGGGTTGTTCATTTGGGACGATGAAATTGTGATAGGGACGACACCCATGATGGATGATAATGCTGCCATGGAGGCGTGTAGGGTGGAAGGAAGAAATGATGAAGGATGTAGCAAATGCACCAACATTGATGAAATGATGAAAAGATTTGATGAAAGGGAATGTGTTCAGTGGAAGAAGAAGTTTGAGGATGAGAGAAAGAAAGTGAAATGGCTTGCGTTGGTGTTGATTCTCAGTTGGCTTGTGTTTGGATTGTATGTTAAGAATTGATGTAATGAGGTTGTTTGGGAGGGATAACTGTAGGTGTTAAGTTAACAAGTAGGCAAGTTTTGTATTGTGTTATGTACTATGTTATGTACTGTGTTATGTAGTCTAATGTATTGTGAATCAAAGTTAACTTTGTTGTTAATCAATGAATGAAATGTTCAATTTGGTAATGAAATGAAGTTCCACACTTTTTGTGCTATGTGATATGTTTTAACCCTGTGATATATACGACATCATAATATGTCATTGAATATGGCATTACTAGCAAAACAGAAGGCTATTGTTCAAGGCATTACATAGTTAATCAAAAAGGCTATTGTTCAAGCCATTACAAACTTAATCAAAAAGGCTATTGTTCAAGCAATTACAGACCACTGTAAAGGGATTTATAACCCATTAATAGCAAAAAGGGCATTGTTCAACCCACATTACAAACCAGATAAAAAGGCATTTCTCAGCCAGTAATAGCAAAAAAAGACTGAATTAATAATGGTTGATCTAAGGCTTCCAACAATCTTGCTTCTTCTTCTTCTTCTTGTTATCCACTACAGCAGTCTCTTGAGTTAGCTCACCGGGTCCATTGTCTATGTCTATGTCAATAGGATTTTTCTCTATTGTTCCTGGTGCTCCAAACTTTGGTTGAGGACCAAAGTAGCAGGTTCTTCCACTTCTTCTAAGTCTGCTTAGGTTGAGCTTTGGTACCCCAGCAGATGATATTTGTGTAGATGCCTCACACCTTACCCCATGCCATGACATTGTGGTCTTTGCTCTCTTTTGCAGGTGTGTAACATCATACACCATCTCAGCATGTTTTTTCTAATCAATGAAAAAAAAAAAGGTCATTTGAATGTATAAAAAATTTTGTAGTCCAAAATATGTAAATTGATGCCTGAGACAGAAATTTGCCTTGTTTGGTGGTTTAAATGGTGCATTTGCATTTGATGCACCATGAACAGCAGTTGTTGCAGGTGCAGAATCTGGTGCATTTGCATTTGGTGCTATGTGATCAGCAGTTGTTGCAGGTGCAGAATCTGGTGCATTTGCATTTGGTGCTATGTGATCAGCAGTTGTTGCAGGTGCAGAGTCTGGTGTATTTTCATTTGGTTGAGACTTCTTAGCAGGTTGAGACTTCTTTGGCTGAGACCTTCTACCAGTAGCAGGAGCATGTGCAGGCACATTAACAGCAGGCTGAGGCACATTCACATTAACAGCAGACTGAGGCACATCATTCACAGTACCAGTGGGTGCAGGCACATCATTCACATTACCAGTAGGTGCAGGCACATCATTCACATTACCAGTAGGTGCATTTCTTGGTGGTTTCCTCTGCAACAATACAATATATGCAGGTTGTTACACATATTTAAGCTTCAAACATATTAAAATTATACAATATAAAAGCTTCAACCATATTAAAATTATACCTTTCTTTTTTGAGCTTCTGGATTAATGGTAGTACTTTTGCAGGATCGGTTGTTATGGCCAAACTGGCCACATTTGGTACATCTGTACTTACTGACTTGCCTCTTATTCTGTTTGGGCTCAGGTTCATCAGGTCCCCTTCTTCTCAGTTTTTTTGGTCTTCCTGGACCTTTCTTGTATGTTGGTGGCAACATTTCCTCAGCATCAACAACTGGCCACATGTCTTGCCCATTGATTGCACTAACATTATAAGAGTAACACCTTTCATATGTGGCTTTTGAGTAGCATTCATCAACCAAATTCTCAGGTATCAGAGACCTTCTACCCATAGCAGCTATGGCATGCCTACATGGGATGCCAACTAGTTCCCAGAAATTGCAACTACACTGTCTCTTTCCAAGATCAACTATGTATTGGAAACCACCATACATCTTAGCAACTTCAAATTCATCAGCATCTCTCCAAGTTGATATCCATTCACCACTAAGTTCAATCTCCCTATTAAGTCTTTTTAAAGGCATAGGCATTATTTTATGTTGCCAATTTCCAATCTTAGACCTAATAGTTGATATTCTATTCATCAAATAATTTCTAATCCATTCAGACATAGCTATTATGTCTTTGTCTCTAGCAATCAATATTGTTGAATTAAATGCTTTAGACAAATTGTTCATCAATACATCACATTTAGGGTAAAAACTAAAGGCATGCTTACACCAAAGTTTTCTGTCAACTTTCATAAGCCAATCCCATGCTCCTTCATCAATTGCCTTAAGTTGCAGCATCTTTTGTTCCCATGCCTGATAGTATGTTGCTTTAGTTGCCCCCATCATCAAGTCCCTGATTGCAGCACCTCCACCATATTTTTTCTTGAAATTTGCATACAGATGCCTGAGACACAATCTGTGTTCAACTACCTCCAGCAAGTCATCAAACACAGACATTAAACCCTTCATCAAACAAACACATACACAACAAACAACAAATTAAAAATCAATAATATGGAAAACCCATAACCAAAATAAATCAAAAAACAATAATAGCTATGTACCTTTTGTTGATCAGAGATGAAGACCCATCTCTTATCAGTTCCAATATCTTCAAGTAACAGTGTCAGAAACCATCTCCAAGATTCCTTATTCTCCACTTCAACTACCCCAAAAGCTAAAGGGTAATATTGGTCATTTGCATCCCTACCAACTGGTATCAAAAGTATACCACCATACCTAGTCTTCAAGTGACACCCATCTACTCCTATGAATGGTCTGCACCCACTTAAAAACCCTTGTTTAAGTCCTTCAAAACAGAAGTAAAAAGATCCAAATCTGGGTTGAAGTGTTGGTGCTGGTCTTTCAGTGTTAATTAGGATAGAGTTACCTTGTGAAACCCTCTTTAACTCAGCTGCATACCTCCATAACAGGGTATACTGTTTTGCAGCCTCACCTTCAATAATCTCCTTTGCCCTCTTCTTTGCTCTCCAGGCCCTTCCAAAGGTGATTCCCACTCCATGGTTCCTTCTCATGTCTTTCATGATGTCTTTTACATTTATTTTCTCAGTACACATTATCTTTGGAAGTTGTACTTTTGTAACCCACTTGGAAGTAGCAGATCTAATATATGTGTCCTTGGCACATGTGTGGTCCCCACTCCATGTTTTAATCCTGTACATGTGTTGGTCACCCACTTGACTACATAAAGCAACAAAATCACATTTATTCACTTTATGATTGCAAACTGCCCTAATCCTTTCATTGTCATTTTTCACCATCTTAAACTCCCTCCCATGTATTACATTCCACTCAGTAAGGGCTTCCTTGAACTCAGCTAGGGACTTAAACTCCATGCCAACCTTGAACTTGAATTTTTTGTTAAGCTGTTCCATCCTAAACTTTTCATATCTTGGACCTTTTTCCTCATCAGAATCATCAGGGTCAGAACTGGCCAATGAATCACTTTCATAATCACCATCTATTTCAACCCCATCATCAAACTTCTCATCTCTATTTCTTTGATCAGGGTCAGTAGTACTTGGACCTTCAATCATGAGATAATTAGAATCAGCTAAACCAAACCCATCCTCCATTCCTAAACCTCTCTCTTCTTCACTGTCATCAAACCTGTCTCCTCTAACATCAGAATCTTCATCACAACTATATCCACCAGCATCAACTTCCTCATCATCAGAACCTTCACTTTCAACCACTTTTTCCTTCCCCTTACAACTGCTATTCTTAACAGGTTCAGATTCTTCTATACAGTTAGGAACATTAACAACACCACCATCACTTTCAACAACATCATGCTCAATGAATACATCAAGCTTACATTTCTTCTTACTAGCATACTCCTTCATTACTACAGCATCTTCATCTAACCTAACTAACTTGAAATCAACTTCTTCTTCAACCTTCCACCACATCCTATACCTTTTCCCATAATTATATTGTTTCTGTAAATCATTTGCATACCCTTCTAGTTCAAAATAACACCACTTATCAACATCTAAATCAAACACTGATTCTTCACCACCTTTGTAACATATCAACCAGTCCCTAACAAATAACCCTCCATGATGAAAAGCTACGGTAATAGACATGCTACATGCAAAAAAAAAAACAAAAATACACATTTTAACAACATTCATCACTATCGATTTGGTCCCCACAAAATGAGAAAATGGTAAACGACAAAATCAGTACATAGATATAAACAACCACAGTATAAAACCAAAAAGGCGCATAAATATTCTTACCTTTCAAGGACGTCAGACTCAAATGACTCCCATCCGTCGATTAAGCTTCCAAAGGCGCAATCCCAACCGTCAAATTCCACAACTTTCGCAGACAATATCTGAACCGTCGATCTGACCAAACGCGATGCAGGAGGATGAATGTTCAACAGTATCGACGTTGTTGGACAGAAGAAGGAGAAGGAGATCAATGGAAGAATGAAGTCTGCAAACCCTAGATCCAATTTTCCCTCCCTTTCTCCTTTTATAAAACGTTTTATTATTTATTTTAATGTTTTTAAAAAACGAAAATTAAATAAATATAATTAAAAAGTACATATATTCAATTAAAAATAATTTAATTATTTTTTATGCCACGTCAGCGCCACGTGGCATAAGTTGCACAGTCAGCAACTGCCACGTGGCCCAGAACCTTGCCAAATCACCAACGAAGTGGGGCCAGGGACTTTTTTAAAACAAAAAAAATTTGTCAGGGATGTATTTAAAATTTTTTTTTTTACAGGGACGAAAATCAAAATGCGGCCATATTACAGGGACGGTTTGCATATTTAAGCCAAAGAATTTTAATAATTTGTGCCAACATCAATCTTTTATTTTTTGGTCGAAGTGCTAACCTCAATCTACAAGCCTCTTGGAACGTTACATATATGATGAGAACGATGTTATGATAGCTAGTACTGTGGTATGAAACTTGACCCACCTGTCCAATATAAGGTCCCAAATGGGGTCCTATTTTGCCTAACTAAAAGTCATGGTCCATATCCTGAAAGAGGCCTTCTATTTTCTTTTATTGTTATATATCTTGCACTGAAAATGACATCAAAGACAATGCCCTGAAATTCTTTGGACTCAAGCATATGTTTTGTAGCAAATATATATCCCAATATTCCTCATTTCACTTTCATACAAAACTTAGATAGATATATTAAATCATTCACATGGAAAATTTCCTAGTAATGTAGTAGTACACTATTCATTAATGACAAGGAAAGTTTAATTAATTAGTGTTTATAATTAATTAATTTAACACTTAAGAAGAGCTAATTCTCTTGATGATTCAGCATGGTCTTTTCCCCAATTAGGCCTTCCAAGTGTGAATTCTAAGTCAATCATAGTGTCTGAACATGTCAATTGGGCAGAATCCAACCTCTTCACCTGTTTAAATAGTATACACAAATGTTAATGTCATAAACTATACAATAATGAGAAAAAAAAAGTACATGCAACAAATTAAAACTACAGCACAACTACAAAGCCACATGCTAGATCCAGTTTCTGGCCCTATATATATGTCCCAAAACTTACCATGGTATCATTTTCCTTCAAATTAGAATACGTCAAACCAATTTCGGATTTTTCTTCAGTATTGTTTGTATTTGTCTCTATTGATGGTTGCCAAGATGTCCTGAATTAATTTATAAAGTGAAATGAGAAATTAAATACAGAAGGTAGATAAAATTTAAAGCAACTAAAAAATGGTTTAGCCCATTCTAGTTTTCTAGTACTCCAATTTCAAAATCCAAAGTCCTAAATACTAATTCCAATTCCAAATATATACAGTTCAAAACGGCATAGCCAGCAGTTTGTGATTGGCTATTGAAGGAATAGATGTCATGCAATATTTTAACGGTCAACATCCAAATGTTTCAATTTGCTAAGGTATGCAACCAGTCCTCATTATTAGCTAGAAAGGAGAAAACATTGTTGGCAATCTTAATTTTGGTTAGCAAATCTTGAACCTAAAGAGTGATGGATAAAACACGAAGTAATTTTTTGATCAATCATAGTGTACCTTAAGAGGATGGTCCTTCTTGAAAAAAATAATTTAGAGTGAAAAAAATAGTGGGTGGATTTACTCTTTCCACAACCAAGGAAGGACAAACCACAATTAATATGTCGATTTTGTAAGATCCCCTTAAAAGTTTATAAATAAATGTCATTTATTACTTAATAAGCCAGGACTTTGTAAGATACCCTTAAAAAAATGAATTTTGTAAGACATATTTAATTCTATCAAACTATTTAGTACTATATCTACGCATCAAATTCAATATATTGTTCAATGTGCAAAGAGGTTCACTAAAAATAATGTGAACGTGTTGTTTGTGTAATTATAGACTTTGAGGAAAGAAAATAAGAGTAAAAAAAAAAGGTATTATTAGAAGAAAAAAAGTATCCAAATCTCACAATTTTTGTGATTCATGGAGATGTGCACCAAAAGCTAAACTTTTTACTTCATATTGGGATCAATTAATACATTGAAGATATAATGAATGAGTAATCCAAAAGCATCGTTAAGGGAGCACGTAAAAAATGACCACCCACATACCTATAAAAAGCCCTAGGCATTTTTTGTCAAAATCTATGTACTAGTACATTTCTTGTCATAGAATCTCTTAATCAAAAAGATAAGCAGAAAAAAGCTAAAAACAAACAAGAAATATTTTCAAGATAAAAAGTACTACTAGTAGTTTTTTTTTTCTTATAAAAAAAAGCCAAACACAAAGCATTTGTGTGAATATTCGTGCCTATACGTTAACATAGCTTTTAATAGCCCTGTGTTGAATAATGGTGCTCATAATATGCTGAGAGAAAATTAGCATACAGTAGTTTTTACCTAAGTGAATTTTGAAGTGGTTGAGGTAAATTTGGTCTCTCATCAGCTGAGGAATTAGCTCCATGCAAAGGAACAATATTAATCCCTTGTGTCTGCAGTATCCCATTACCTGCAAAATTTCATTGCTCTTACTTTATCAGACACATTAACTTAATAATTCATCACATCATCACTTCAATTGAAAATCATAAAGTTATACTATAGTTTCTGTCAAATCCAAATACTAACTAAAGATCTAAAAAAAAACAAACAGAAAACTAACAAACAAACATTGTGCAATAATTCATAGAAGAAAATGTAATTACCTGCTCCTGATTTGTCAGTGGTCTTCACTGTTCTATACATCTGCATGAACACCAAGCATGAAAAATAATAAAAATTAGATGAAAAAAAAGTCCACAAAGTTAAAGATTAATATATTGAATATTTTCTAGATACCCTTTTGTCCCTAGTGCTTGTTCTACTTTCTCCACTACTAGAACACTTCTCTTATTTTTCTTCTTTCTTTTGTCAGAAAGTAATTAAAAGGTGAAAATGGAAACTTCATTCAGAGTACTCATTAAACTGTAAGACTATGGTGAATAGTTTACCCCACCTGTAAGTGACTCTTGACGTGTGCTAGGGTTAGATCCTTCACATTCATTAACTCTAACACAGATTTTGGTGTTGCTCCTGCAAGTTAATTACACGATTAATTAACATGATCCATAATTATATTATACTTCCTTGTAATAAAAGTTAAGCAAAAAAAAATACATGAATCTTGTTTTTTCCTTATATTTTGTTATGGACATGTTCTTACCATGATGAAGAAATGATAATATTTCATATCAAAATAATCATGTATAAAGAACTTAAGTAAATGCTTATAGAATAAACACTTATCGTATAAAAGTGCTCATGAAGAATAATAGGTTTGATGAACTGCTTACTTTCATGACCACCAAGAAGTTGAACAGCGTGAACAAAATGGGAATGAAGGGTTGTAGTCCATCTCATTCTTGGAGCTCTAACACTTCTTTTAACACCATTAACGACTCTTGTATTTCGCTTGAAATCGCGGCCATAGATGTGAGGTTGAAAGTGTTGGTTAAAGTTTCTTGATACACCTTGCACTTGATGACGATGAAGGTGATGATTATGATGATGTGGATTCATCAAATCTGAATTTCCAAAGCCTAATCTCAATGTTGGGTCACGTTGATGAGGATAGATGAAGGGATTTTCATGGCTTAACTCACTTCCACTACTAGCTGAATCAGAAGTAGTTGATATTGAACATATATTATCATTATAAAGTGGTTTTGTTATTCCTTTGGGTTCAGAATCAGAAATATTAGAAGGAAGACTTATGTTTAAAGATAGGTCTGGTTCTAACAAAGGTGAAAATAAAGTATGCATTTTAGGATGTGAAGAATTATTAGTGAACATGAGAAAGTTATATAATTATTAGGGTATAGAGTACTTGAGAAGGAATGAATGAATGAAGGAAGGAATGAAGGAAGGAAGGAAGAGGGTGAAAGAGAGTGATTATATCATCATGAGTGACTCATGATTTGCATTGTTTTCGAGGTATGTGTGTGATGAGGTAGCCTTTTAGTAGGATCCAACTAGGGTAATTGATTTAAGAATTGCATTTTTTTAATATAACACAGATGATTTAATTTTTCCAGAGGCTACTAGTCACTTAGTCAGAGATAGAGATTTTTTTATAAAAGAAAAAAGATTAAATGAAGAGAAAGAGAAAAGATCAGAGTTTTTTTGGGGATGGTGGTTTGAGCGAAAAGTTAGTGAAAAAGGGTAGTGTAGTACTAGTTATTTATGGAAGCTGTGGCCTGAGATAATATTAGTAGCAGTGGTCATCAAAGTACTATCTTTGCACAGAGAGAGAAGCTAGGGGGGTGAGAGAGAAAGAGAGAGAATGCCTGGGGAGTACTGAGGTTCCTTTACCTTATCTATACAGGAATATTATTAAATGAAGACGTAATGTGTGTTCAAATTCTCTCAAAAATGTTTGTTATATTATTCAATCTTCAATTTAATTATGAAATATTTTTGTTTCATCAGGAAATAAATTTTTCGGGTAAAAAATAGTTATAGTTAAATGTATGTTTAGTGTCACGGTAAATTTGACAAAATTAAGTTGACATCATAATTTTATTGAAATTCAAAAATATAGTTTATGTACAAAGTCACGACAGTTCAAAGTGATTTTAACAAACTTAGCATATACGAAGAACTTTAACACCCAGTTGTTTTACCAATTATCACTAGAAATTTCGGTCTTTTTGAACTGGCTATGAAGCTACATCTACTCAAGTGTGCTTAGATAGCAACTCAAAACTTTTTGTCCCTTGTTCAAGAATGTGTTCTACAAGGATTGAACATTGACTTTACTCATTTCATTTCGAAGATTAATTAGAATGACTTTAAAAAAAATAATGTACATTTTTTATATATTAAAGACCTAATTAAATATATATTCCTAAATAGAAGTTTTATTTATTTTAATTTTTGCATAAATTTGGCTATGCTTGTTCTCAAATGCATTCACTAATTTATATGATTGAGAAAACTCTATTTTAAAATTGTTAACACTACTTACAAGATGATATTGAAAGACTAGTATATATGATCTCATCCAAAGACTCTAGTTGTTGAAGAGTGAAGAGGATTATATCTGTAGATTTACTCTTAAATTCGAATAAGGGTGCAGTGATATAATGGTGGTTACTGGCAAGGTATATGGTTGGAATTCGAGAAAAGCCAAAATGGGTACTATTCAATGGAATATTGGAACGGGAAATGAGTCTATAGTTCACGTTGTTGATGGATTGTGACCTATTAAAATTCCCTGCTCTTTTTGTTTCTACTATCATGATAAGTTTAATTTATTTTTCTCCTTTAATACATATTTCTCCAATTGGAATATTCCCGTTTTTATTATGAACGAGGATTGACTGGCAGGCCAAAATATCCTTCTCTTCTATAGTCTATAGTATACCTCACATTGGCCCCCCCATGCATATGTGGCATCATACCTCATTGGTTAACTCCTGTTAACTATAGCTATGTATGCGATACCGCGACCAAAGGTTTAATGCATACCGTGGCTATAGTTCCATTATTTACTTTGACCATGACTATCATTCTTTTATATGTTTTTGCAACCAACCACTTCAATTATGTCTATCTGCTTATATACACATTATTTAAGTTAATATTTATTCAATTATGCATCCTAAGTACAAAGATTTGACTTGTTCATAAAAAATAAAAATAAAATCAAAGATTTGACAAGTATTGGATTTGAATATGAGTTTAGAAATTCATCAAGGTTAAAGCTCTTAGGAAAAGTTTATCTCCATTTAGGTTTTATAAACTTGAGAAACTAATGTTTTAATGTTGCACGTAGAGATACTCAATTTACATGCAAAAATATAAAGATTTGAGTGAAGATCCAATGTGATGTCGGAGAAAATATGAAAACTGATTTAGTTATTTGACAAAGAAAAATTAGTCATTAAAAAAATAAATCAGATCAACTTAGTTCATAAGTATAAGTTGTCTGTCAAAAGTTGGTTTTTTAGTGTTTAACAAACATGTGATATCATTTTAGATGATCTAACGAATAAAAAAGAATTTGGTAAGCCTTAAATATTTCTTCTCAAACTCAATCAAAAATAACGATATGCTAATGCATGTGTCATATATTCTTTATGAGATCCATTTTCACATGATTTTTCTATTAATAGTTGAGGAAATAGTTGATAAAATTAGGTATAAAAGAAAATACAATTAATAATCATCAAAGTGTTTCTGCTAACTCACCAAAATGTTTTTTTCCTTTTCCTTAAAAAAAAAAAAAAAAAAAAACTCACCAAAATGTTTGTCAAGCGTGTAGTATCATTTCAAAATGACAAATTAGATCTAACGATTAAAAAAGAACAATTTGGTCCTTGATGGAAAAAAAAAAAAAAAACCCCTTAAATATTTCTTCTTAAACTCTATCAAAACAATGATTTGGTAATACATATATGTGTCATATAGTCTTTATGAGATCCATTTGTTCGCATGATTTCTCTATTAATGGTTGAGAGAAAAAAATGATAAAAATTGGTACAAAAAATAACAATTGATGATAATCATTTGACTCACTTCATGTCTAGGTCCAACTCTAAATCAAGCTAAATCCAGCTCTAGGATTCTTCTTATATTCATTAAACTCTCTTTTAATATAGCTTTGGTATTTTTAAATAAAATATTTGTGAATTAATATGATTCTCATTTTTATAGAAAAAAAAGTGTAAGATTAGTTAGGACGTATATAGTGGGCAATAAAGGGCGAGCTGTACACGTGAGATGCCCCCCAAATTGAAGAGAGCAAAAATGGGTACTGATGAGAAACTGGGAAAGATTTAAAGGGAAGGAATATATGACTATAAGTGTAGCCTGTGATGTCCGGTGACACCAACCAGGTCACAGAGCCACATGATGCAGACGCAGAGATGTTATTTAATGATCTCCTATCCTTTCACCCCCTTCAACCAAATCATGTCATACATATCTATATTTTTTTTCCTTTTAATTCACACATACAAACTAGAGAAGTGGAGAATTGTGGGATCGAACATGCGTCCTAACATTAGTCATCTCATGAATTGTACGACATTCTACTCGTTACTCTAACGTGTCTCTCCATGTTACACACTGATAACTAAAAGTATTTTTTAAAATTTATAATTGTTTTATCATGAGATAAGTCTAAATAAAATTTTAGGATGTTTGATTTAGGTATTTTTGACAAACAACGTACTATTTATAACCAAAAGAAGTAAAAGTTTAAATAATGTGTTTAAAATTTGATAAAATCATTGTGACATTGCATGTGTTTTAATTTGCAGCTTCATGAAAATCACAACTAACCAAAATTTGGGACATGGAGTCTACAATGCTAAAGCACAAATTTTTCCAGATAACATATTTACACCTTCACACCTTGATATTAAAATTGATCATGGCTAATACCAAAGTCTAAAAACTTAGAAAAATAATTAGACATATCATCATTATAAGAATTAATTTATTTTCCTCAACGTTTATAAGATCTCAGCAACTAGATGTCTAAAAGCGTGGTAGAAGCATATCATTGAATATGTCTTGAACATCGGCGATTATTGATTGTCCCCATCAACTTCAGGTGTCACAAAATGTTGACACACATTCCGTAATATTTATATATGACTCGTAACACTATAAACCTCAGGAGATGTAGGCATATTTGGTTCAACTCCATACCAAACATCTAGTTTCATTGTTTGTATTTTAATTTATCCTCTCTTTTATCTTCTAATACAAGTTGTTCAATACTTAAGAGTCAAGATACTATACATGAAGTTCCACGATATTCCATAGTAGCCTTGCAAAACAAAACATGGAAGGAAGTGCAAGTAGGAATTTTAGAAATGATTCCAAACAATCGTCTGCTTCCAACGTTAACATATAAATATTTAAACCCTAGCATTTGTCTAATTATGTAATAGGCATGTAATGTTGCAATCCAATATTCCCTCTCCGTGTTCAAATATTCCATGTCTTGTGTGTCTCTCACCTCAATTCATCTTCTGTCGTATATCGATTTTGATCACATCTGCGCGTGTTTTTCAATCGCCAATATACCAACCATATTCCTCGCCACTATCATGGCTTCACTCACGTGACTCGTGGGCGTGACCGTGTCTAGGCTATAGTCTCTTCCTTTGTTCTCTTCTTTTGTTCTTTATATATATTCTTCTTCTTTCTTCCTATTTCATCTACCACTATATTATACTATATATCAAACATTAATATAACTAGGCTAAGAAGTCTTTTTCTTTATTGAATGTGTAACGAGTAGCCATAACAACCTTTAGGGTATCAAAAAATTTAAAATAATCTTTGATTGTTCACTCTGTTAGTCAAAATAATTTTGGACGTTAAAATAGTTCTTCAATGCGGAGAGCAACTCATTTCTTTTATGGACTACTAATATGACAATAAATAAGCACTTATGTGGATTGATATGACTGGAAGTAAGTATACCGATAGACTAATATGACAGTATTAACAAAACATTTTAACGTCAAAGACTATTTTGACTAACGTAGTGCACAATCAATGACTATTTTAGAATTTTTATACATTATATTGATGGACTATTATGGCTACTCTCTACACTTTCAGTAACGAAAATGAAATATTTACCCATATAACTTACTATCGTAGTGTTACCAAGAATGCTTGGATGAGATGATAATGAATCTTGTCCAGCTTAACCAGATGCTTTGTGTTCGAAATCAGCCTTGAGAATGAAACAATGTTAAATCTCTTGAGGAAGAACATTGCCACTAACTTCGATTCTACCCAACTCGAGAAATTAGTCTTTGCAGTTACGCGTATAGAACATATATCTAGTTAGAAAGAAAAAAAAAACTAACATTTTATGTCACAAATGTTAGATACTGAGTCGTTAAATGAATCTAAATTACTTCAAATGAATTAGTATTCACAGTTGTGCACGGAAGAAATTTTGTTGTTTAAAAAAAACATTTAATATAAATTATATTATAACATGAGAAAGTCTATCATGGTCACAAATATAAATGTACAGTGTTTAGGCACACACACATAAAAATATTTTTTCTAATAATAAAAAAGAACTTGATAATAAAATGATTTAATCTTTTGAGAAAAAGGTTTTTAATGTGTGTGTGACCAAATACTATGCATTTATATTTGTGTCCATGCAAGAATGCCTCTTATAACATATGGCATTTATGGCTGTTTGTGTGTTTCAATTATGCTCGTACCCCCATGCTTGATCCCTCATTTTTTTATACTTCCCATTCTTTGTTTTTACTTGTTGATCAATGTGACAGCAAGATATCATTACCAATTTGATAGACTTGTTAATTCCATTTGTTAATAGATTCCGAAGCCATGGTCAGCGCCTGATGCGCTCTAGATTCTCCGGGAAATGAAAAAACTTTGCTTTAATTTTGTTTATTATCTTATTATACAACAACACGACTAATTGTTTACGTTATTTAATTCCTCTTTGTTCTCTCTTCTTGTGTTTTTACGTGAATTTTTCAACAATAAGCTTGTGATTAGGGAATATCCGGTCAACATGTCGTTCTATGGCTCAATTGTTATGTTGTCAAATGCTTTGGCTATATCTCATTAATATTCCATGTGTTTGTCTTATAATAACATACATATATTCAACTACCCATATTGCCCTTAATTTCCTCTATGATAATTAATACGTACATCTCAAACTATTTTATATAGCTACTATAAAATCAAGAATTTATGTAATATGCACCCTTTGTTCTCAAGGTTGTAATATTGTCGGTTTATTTTTTTCTTTCCTTTTTTAATTATCATTTATATTGAATTGAAGAAACTATAGTACATCTCAAGCAAGATAAGAACAAACATGATGTTGCATGTTCTAGCCATAGTAGATTAATGAAATGCTATTTCTATTGTAATTGACTTGTGATGCACTATGCTTATGTTTTACTCTATATTTTTGGGCAACCCTGACTCATATCTCTCCATTTTATTCAATTTACAGCGTGCAAGACATGTGCGGTGCTACACAACCAGCTAACCTAGTTTATTAGATATCATGAAGATCAGCTCAAAAATTCAACGTAACATAAGAAAAATGAGATTAAAAATTAAACATAGAAATCAGTGTGTGCATGTAATATTAAAAAAAAACAGTAGTTAATTAATTAATGAAGTGAAAATGTCATATAGACTTTGTTAAATTCTAGCTAAATTTGTACGTGCAAGGATTCGTATTAATAATTAAATAACCTATGTATCATTTTGCAATGGATTTGCAGAAACTAATATATAATAAAATTGATATATTTAGCAAATATATTAAAATTGATGTAAACAATGTGACATGCTGCAATCCTCGTCTATATACATTATGATCATCAATTTAAATATGCAACTTGTGAAACTTCTAATTCCAAATCAAATTAAGTAGTGAATTCGCATGTTACTCTTTGTCTTCAAACATCAAGTTGCAATAGTTAATGAAATGGTCAGTGTTTAATTAAGACAATAAGAATCTTGTAAAATGTTTAAGTAAGTAGGATTAAAAGTTGATCAAACTAAATGACTATATCTTATCTTAATGCATGTATAACAAATTACCAAATGAAACATATCACAATATAACTCGAGATTTGAGCTATGATTCACCTTTGATGGTGGTAATAATTAAGAGGAAATATTGTCTATTAGTAATCAAGAAGAAGAATATTAGCTTCGTAGTTGTTATTGGTGGAGATCAGAATACAGCCATACTACAAGCATGTGTTGCTTTGAAATTAGAGTTAGAGTTATCACCTTTCCCCTAGCAAATAGCAAAGCTCATCTAATTCTAAGCTACTTTGAGTATCAAATAAACGACAAAAAAGAAAGCAAGGAATCACCGAAATTAACGCCGTTTAGGTTGATGTGCTCCACGACATTACATGGTCCACAGTACTCTAATCTAATCAATACTTAATTAAAAATCTCTATATGTAGCAAGGAGTTGGTATTGTTTGTTTGTTGGTTCAACCAAACCTCTAATTCTAAACATGCTTAATTAGTCCTTTTGTAAAGTATGGCAGCTTTTAGGTAGCAAGACCTTATTTGTGGCAAATGCCAAATCGTCATTCAAGATTAATCATGGGATAATAATGCCCTAATGAGTGAGCCGTAAGGTCAAAAAACTCCCTTTGTTTTTTTAAAAAAAAAAAGTGTTATACCTTTAAAAAAAATGTTATTTGAAGTTTAAAATACACGTTTTATATGATATTGTATGTGTCAATCTCTATTTCTTTTTTACCGTGTACTTAAACAATTTACTAGCATTTTAAAATTGCACCTAAGAAACAAATGACAATATACATATCTGATACCAAAACTTTGATGTCAGGTATCATTTCTATTTCACAAGATGCCGATCACTGTTAATTAGCTAACGCACAACTTAAGTATGAATTATGTACATCCTTTCCATTCCATAATAAAAGACGCATAGACTATTTCACATAAATTAAGAAAATGACATAGAGAGAATAATCTTTTCACTAACTTACCTCGATTAAGTATTGATGTATTAACCATTACGATAAATGTGAAATGGAAGACGTACGTTAATATTGATACAGGTGGAACTAATTAGATGACATATTGTTAAAAAAAATGAATAGATATTAAAATTACAAGTAATGAAAACCTCCTTCTCCTCCTGACAATGGAGGATGAATAGATATTTTGTTCTCTTTTTTTTTTTTCAAGCCAATTTAGTATTTATTCGTTATTCAACCAATTGAATCACATTTATCGAATACTTATTTTAGTATTTTACACACACGTAAAAGTAAATAAAAACATTTCAATGATCACGCAAAATAGTTTATGAAAAGGGTGCTACTAGGGCTGTTTTAGACTTCAGGTAAAGGCATGTCAGCACTTCCCCTTTAAGAAAAATTACCGTGTGTTATTGTACATCCAAATTTTGAATAAATACTTTCGAGCGAGTAAGTTCCCTCGAAGATCAACATTCGAAGAAAACTTCTATTTTAAATACCATAGGTCGAAGACTATTATTTTAAAATCCAACTTATAGAAATTTGAAGATAGAATCAAAGTTATTTGGAGTACTGATTTCCTAACTTCTCAAAATCCTCAGACTTAAAGTACATAAAAAAGGTTTTTCTTATTGTATCGCAGCATCGATTTGTTGCTACTCTCGACGCTACTTTATCGTAAAGTTTGTTCTTATTTAAGAAATGAAGAAAGTCGAGCTATCATTACTCTCGTTGATGTTCAAATTTCGTGATGATTTCTTTGTTGTTTTATAGGGTTGAATTACCCTTTGTAATGTTGTCTAATCAATTTTGCTGGCGAAAAATCTTATATTGTAACCTAAACATTTGAGCACATATTAGTCCTGTATAGGATTCAAGTAACCTAAATTTGGGGATAAACCTTGGAATCATAAAAATGTCGAAGACTCTAATTTAATGGGTTCCTACAAATAAAATAGAATGCTATAAATTTATAATTTAAGTTATTTGATAATTTTGAAGTTAATTCTGGATAAGGTTTCTTCTTTTGGTTGACTGGAAAAAAAAAACAAAACGTTCTCTTTGTATCTATGACCACTTTTCCGTACTTGTGGCTATTTGTGAATATGACCCAACAACTCATGCTATTATTGAGTTGGGCTTTTCCAGAAGGTGAGTCCACAATCACTTGAGTCCAAGTAATATGAAAGTACAAAAATTTGCTCAAAACTAAAGATAGAATTGATTTATGGGTTAAATATGTTTTTGGTCCCTATAAATATACCAACTTTTCGTTTTAGTCCCTCTAAAATTTTCCTTCAACTTTTAGTCCCTTAAAAATTTTCCTTTTTTACTTTTGGTCCCTCTTTTAAAGTAAAATCATATGTAGAATTCATATTTTTGAATAAAAATTTGCATAAAAATACATAATATTATAAGAATATCTCCCAAAAAAAATTAGAATTTTTTAACATAACATGAATTTAATATGAATTTTTACATTTTTTACGGTTAAAAATTCATATTTAATTCATGTTTTGTTAAAAAATTATAATTTTTTATGGGAATTTTTTTTTACAATATTCTACACATTTCTGTGTAATTTCATTAAAAAATACAAAAATTAATTTAAAAATAGGGACCAAAAGTAGTGATTGAAAATTTTATAGGGACTAAAAGTTGAAGGAAAATTTTAGAGGGACCAAAACGAAAAGTTGGTATATTTATAGGGACCAAAAACATATTTAACCCTTGATTTATTGACATCCATTGTTTCCTAGAAACACATGGAAATGACCAAAAATATTTGAGCAGTAGTTAACTATCGTTGGCTTATAATTAGAAAATCGACGGTAGTTAACTACCGCTGGGTTTTTTGTCATTTCCATGTGTTTCTAGGAAACAATGGATGTTAAAAAAAAAAATCTCAAATGAAGATCAGGAAAATGAATAAGAACCGACTATGTATTTGAAAAAGTGAGTACACAACATTTCAGACGAATATTTTTAAGGAAATGAATTATGTACACCCCTTGAGGTGTATACATTATGAGAAAGAAAAAAAGAGATAGAAAAGAATGATGCTATAGATATAATAAATTGATGATATGATAGGAAGAGAAAAATATAAAGAAAATGAAATGTTGAATGGGTATAGAAAATTATTAGATGTACATATATCATTGTTGATTTTTTTTAGAGAAATGATATTTTTTTTTGGTTCAATAGCCCAGTGGCTAGATCACACACTTTTAAAGTGTGGAGAAGTGGGGAATCCGGGGTTCGAACCCCGGCCCCTGCAAACATTGTCCCTAGTAGCTACCAACTGAGCTACACTTACGGGACAGAGAAATGATATTTAAACAACCATTTTGTAACAACTTTTTCTCTCATACTCACATCATGTTCTCATTTTCTCTCTCTATTGCTTTGATTTTTATGCCAAGATCTATATTTCTTTATATATTTTGATTGTCCCACAAATTATCACATAAAATGATTGTTCAAATAACATTGGTCTTTTTTTTTATTGAGTACGATTAACATTGTGACTTGCCAAGATTCCCAAGAACATGTTTGCATTTACCATTATCTATTGAAAATAATACCCTTCTAGGTCAGATCCTTAGACCATCCCCAATGGTGGTGTCTTTACCAATTAAGACACCGTACCTAATAGGTACCCCCATTGGGGAATTTTTTTTTTTTGGGGTCTCTTAAGACCCGGGGTCTTATTTAAGACCCCCAACTTTAAACGGGACCCGCACGCTTTTAATATTAAAAAATTGAAATGTAGTGATATAAAGTTATTGATAGTTGATTAGTGGGTCCCATTTAAGAACTTTGTGTGAGATCTGGGTTGGAGGGATTGAGTGCTTATTAGGTACTACTATTAAAAAATGATAAAAGAGTGATGTGTATGTGTGGGACCCATTTAAGTACCCAAAAATGGGTGTCTCCATTGTGGATGCTCTTAGTAATTCAACAGAACTAAATCATCATGGTCTGACTTACCTCACCCACTGCTGACATCCATGATTGAATGCATACCCTCATCTCTCAAATCTATATCACATTTTCTTTTTCAGGGTAAATGTTTCCAATTCCTCGTTAATCTTTTTAGAGTATCTACAATCAAAATCTCTTATTGAACTTTTAAATAAGTAACCCTTCTATAAATATCTGTATTGAAATGCATTTAGGCTAAAAGTTAAAGTTAAACGTCTCTATATAAAAGAACAGAAATGATAAATGGACACAAAATAACATACACAAATACGACACCACCGTATTTCTACTGTTAACATGTACTCTTTTTTTGTTTTTTTTTCTTTCTCTGCTGTCATGCTCCCACGTACAGCTCTCCTCTCTCTTACTCTCATTTGAAAAAACCTTCTCTACAACTCTCACCGGCGACGAGGTACTAGCGGCAGTGACTGGATTTCCGACGACGAGGATGGTGTGAGGGAGAGCAGATCTGAATAGTGTGATGGTGGTGAGGACGATGGCGGTTGAGGATGGAGGATGTTGTAACGCCGGTGGCGGTTATGAATGACGATGGCGGTGGTGGTGGTGGTGGTTGGAAGGAAGGTTGTTGTGGACTGAACCTATCTCGCAGGTGCCGGCGTCACTCTCCTGACCTCGCAGATGTCGGCGTCGCTCAGATCTGTTCTTTGGTGGCGGATCTGTGAGTTTCAGCAGTTGACGACCGTAGAGGACGGAACAGTGGTTGTAATGGAGAAGTCGAATATGAACGGCTTGTAGAGGAAGGTGGGTGGTGTGTGGTGGGAGAGTGGTGGTGGTGAGAGGGTGGTGGTGTCTGTTCAGAGAGACTGAGAGAAGTAGAGGAAGAAATTGTTAAAAAAAACCCTCATTTCTACTTGTAATCTCAATTATGCCATTAAATTTTGATGGAAATTACAAGACTAGCCCTGATGTCATTTTTGTGTTTGGTATTTTTGTGTTTACTTATCATTGCTCATAAAAGAATGACGGTTGAATATGAATGCAACAATTTTTCTTCATACAACCAACCGTTTATTGAAATACAACCATACATAAAAGGAGAAAATTAGAAATGCACCATCAGTGTTAGTTAGTTTTACACTGACGTCCAATTACAATTTAGAATTGGATAGTTATTTTTAAAAACCGGTTATAATCTATGCTTACATGACGAGATGGTGGATATTTATTGGATTGGATGATGGTGTAAAACTATTTTACACTGTCATCTAATAGGAAACAATATTGTTGCATATAGTATATGTTTTGCAGCCATCTTTTACCACCAAATACTCTATTTCTATTGGTTGGTTTAAAATTGTCTACAAGAAATTCTTGTGCTTCTGCAGACCAATTGTGTATGAGGAAATTATGTTGACTATCATGAAAGATTTTGAAAGTTTCCAAACGAAAACAAATGATAGTAATAGAACCTAACCTACTACTACAGGCTATTTCGTACACACACAAAATCGTTAGTGGGACAGCAGACATAAAGGAAGGAAAAAAGGGAAGAGAAGGTGTAACTCAACAGCAATGAGGCAGAGTGGTGGAAAAGGTACACATGTTAATTTTTAGTCAAACATACATAGCAGAGAGATGAATAATTGTTGATAATATCACTCCGGTCTCAAATACAAGCATAAGAAAGTCAAACAAAATTGATGTATTTGTTTAAAAATTTGAATGATATATCAACTTTGTTTGACTTTTTTTTTTTTTTTTTATATTTGAGACCGGATAGAGTATATGTATATTATGGCATAAGTGGAAGTGCTATATGGGTGTGACAAAGGACAGGACCACTCTCTAAGCAGAAAATCATGTGCCTACGATCAGTGTTTGTTGGAAGTGTCACAGTGGACACTGCAGTGCAAACTGGTTTCACACAGAAGGACAATTGTGTTTGTGTGTATTATGTTAGAAAATCATGTTGCGTGGTCTTTTCTGGTGACCACTAAAATAATATGTTCCTGTTCTTCTCAACCCATTCAGGCCCCGCCACCAAGTAGGAGGTGAAAAATAATCCATGATTAATTGTGTTATCATAATGGCTGTACCATCAAACTTGCTCCAGAGTTTATAGTTTATGGAGTTAAGTTGAAATTCAGATTAGAATTTCTCAAATCAATTATTCTTGGTTAGGTCTATGTTTCCCTAGACTTGAGAGAATCCAAGTCCGGATATTTACCCTTCCCACTCGAGATAGATAGTTCAAATGTACAGCATTATTTTACAAAATTTACTGTTAAGTTGAAAATTTTACTATAAATATTGTACCAAGAATTATAGGATCAACCTAACCTGTGAAAGATTATTATTATTAATTGGAGTACGTGAAAATAATTGTTATTTATATTTTACTGTAAGATTGCAAGACAGTAAAATTAGCACTTAGCCGGATAATTGAAGACTGCAGATACTCTAAAATTCTTTTCTGCTTTATTCTTTATGCAAAATCCTCTGAAGTATTTGGATAAGACACTTTCTCTCCAGCACATGCATTTCTTAGTAGTTCCAATGATTCAAGCTAACCAGAAGGGTGACTCACTTAGCAGAGGTACGTTTAAGATGGTCAAATACCATGAAAGCAGCTTCAGTCCACAAAAATACATCTTTCTTAAGCACTGCACTGCAGTTAGAGGAGCTTCAGTTGAAGAATAATTTCTCGCACAAATTTGTGATAAATAGAGAAAACTGTGAGACCTAGGAATCCTAGCAATTGTTTAGCACTTTGTGGTTGGGACCAATTCAAAATAGCTCATTTTGGATTAAATATTCAATTGAGGTGTGAGCAAAGAATCATTTAGAAGTGAAGCAAATATGGTTAAAACATGAGATTCATGGTCTCGATTGAATTCAAAAGGCATTGCCAAGAATTCATAATGACCTTGGTTAATTCAAAATGTTGTATTGTGTGTGTGTGTCTCCTTGTGCCATTTGGGTATCTGATGATACCTTGAACATTAATCTAGCTTCAAGAACCATTGAGTGTTGTACAATTCATACAAAATTTCGTCAATTGCGACAATAAGGAAACGATCATGGATGGTACTGGAATTGAGTGCACGATAATCAACGCAAAAACATCAAGTCCAGTCTTTCTTCCAAACCAAGAGTATTTCGTGAAGAATATGCGCTTGAGTTGTGCTCAATATCCTAAAGGATCAAGTTTCAAAGCATGGTATGTCAAGTTTGATAGTTGTTAGCAATTTCTGAACCATGGAGGTTGGACCCAGGTGGTCCAAGGAGTGAACGGATTCTGTGAAGTTCATGGGTCAGAATGCAATGTTATTTTGGAAATTTTGTTGGTTGTGAAGGATTTGGTTAATGGAGTCGGAGAGTTCCTCACGACTGTAACAAGGAGGAGAAGACATGTTCAACGAGAGAACCAAATTATTATGAATTTTGTATTTTGTACCATAAGAATACAAAGCAGTAAAATAGCAGGAATTATACTAACTAAAGTCTACAAACATTCTAAATATTCTTCCATGCTTTAGTCATTAAACAAAAGGTTACAAATAATATATCCTCTAAAGAATTTGGATAATACATTCTGTCTCTAACTCATACATTTCTTAGTACGTAATTCCCATTGGTGACGACTCAGCTAGCAGAGGTGCCTTCTAGATCTAAGCTGGTTTTCTTCTTTGGTACCACATAATCCTTGAGGTATTTGGATGATTTTACTATGTTTCTTTTGGCCCGTATTTGAGATAAGAGTTCATCATCTTCAGCTTGCAGTCCCTGCTCGTCTGTCTCAGCTCCTTGATCCATAAAAATAATGTACAATTAATAACTTCATACATAACTTTCATGTTACATCAGCAAAATGCATATTTAGTTCAATTTTTAAGAGAATGAATAATTTTATTACATGAGGAATGAGTGTCTCTTGCTTTGTTGTGAATTAGCGTGCCTCTATTTAATTGGGATAACAGAAACAATAAATTAACAATGAAAGAGCCATGTGAAGAACCAAACGGCTGTTTTTAATGTTTTATATATGTTCCTAACACACTACTAAATGCATATTAATTTTATGATAACCTCAGTGTACTCTTTCTGTTAATTTTTTAATAAGTACCTAACACCGAAAGTCCAACACAGAGTTCCAATAAAGAAATTCATGTCAGCATTAATTCCTTGTTTTACATGATTTTAGTTATCAAGCATTGCAAACAACAAAAAACATCAAATTACTACAGAATTTGTTGTTTTGTTTATATTTTGATTAATTAATTTAGGTATCAACTTAACTGTAAAAATACTTGCTGTCAAACAAACGTAATTGTAAATACTGCATTACAAATGGAGTACACTTTTTATTTTGCATATTACTTTCATACACGTTCTATTAAACTTTGTTTGATTTCAAAAACAAAAAAATTGCCAAAAAATGCCCGTGAATGAGAATATGAAGGTGGTGTCCATGTTTCAAGAAAGCAATGGACAAACACTTGGTCAAAATTTCTTTTATGTTGAAATTCAGTTTTGCAAAATAATTAGGGTGGATGAATCAATTCAAACTTTAACCTTAAAAAAGTCTAGCTACTGCAATAGAAAGTTTACACATAGTGAATTACCTAGGTAGAAGATTAGACAAGTTAAACAATCCATCATAACATCCAAAACATAGACATAAAACGATATAACGCAACTTAGTCTGCAGACCTAACACAACTGTTAACATATACTATTGCATAATTCCAACAACGTAACTTCCTCAGACGACACAATTACGCACCTTCAATGGCCTCCAGTTCTGTTTGGGCAGCACCGGTCAGTGTTCTCTTAACTCCCCTCTTCTTTCCTGTAGAACTCAAGCCCCTCTTCTTTCCTGGAGAATGCACCGCAGTAAGAGGAGTAATCTCCTCAACAACTCTAAAAATGCTCATTTCTAAGATCAATATGTCATGCAAATGACCAGCTGGTTTGAACAAACACACGTCAAACTCTTCAAGGTTGTTGTCGAGCGCAAAATACTTCCACCCACCAGTAAGTCCTCCATTGTTACGAATATTATGATAGCAGTATTTCCCAAGCCATTCATTCTTACCCATGCGTAATATCACATCTTGAGACGATGGAGCAAGATGGTTTAGTATCCACTTATTAGGGAATGACTAGTAACAAAAAAAGTTCATACAATTAGTAAGTAACAATGTATAATAAAGTTAAAAATGCAGGAATTATAAAAATAAAAAAAAAACACAATGAGGCATTTATTTAGCATAATATATTAAGATTAAAAACAAGTTAAAAAAGTAAAGTAAGGGAAGAAGTAGTTTACCACGAAGAATCTCTTGTATACATGTGAAGGTCGCATAGTTACAAGCAAGCTCTCCTCGGTACATGCTGCCTGAGCCACCTGAAGAGTTTTTTCAATCTCATCTTTTGTGACAGGCCTTCTATTTGAGGTATATAGTTCCTGCGTCTTTGGAGAGCCCTTTGGAGACGCTGGGGCAGGTTCAGCATCTAAAAAAATGATCAAAATAAGTTACCACATTAACAGCAAGTCCATGTATTAATTTTAATAAAAATAATCAAAAAAAAGTTATGAAGAAAAGTTATGAAGAGCCAACACAAACACAACACAGACACCAGACATGTGACACTGGTAAAATTTGAGAAAATGAATTTATAGAATGAAGTCACGCGTGTCAGGGTCGGACCCTGGACACACCTTTGATAAGTGAGAAAACTGCTTTTTAATTTGCTTCTTTAATTGATTCCACAAAAACATCAGCTAAGTGTCACAATGTTGGACTAAAACAAGCACACAATAAACAATAATGTCAAATTATTATCAAATCAATGTCCTGCCAGGCGGTTCACATAACAAATCTCTCAAAAATCCACTGTTTCTACCCAAAAATCTCTCATTACTAAAATTTGGTGGCCAATTATGATTATTTTTATTACTATTGTATCAGCAAGTTTACTATGCTTCTTGTGGTCTAGAATTAAATTGAGGACTCCAAAAAGTAATGATGGAATATCCACTCATTCATTCAAACATTCGGCGCCCACTTTTGCCTATCACCTATATAGTTACATGAAATTGGAATTTGGCCCCTTTGAAAATGTTCCGGTTATTCAAAATCAAAATAATTAGTAAAAAATTTCACTCATTCAACTGAAAAAAAGATAAAGAAATGTCGATAAAACAGTAGACAGATATGTTTCTTGGTGACATTTGTTGTTTATAATGGTCCACGGATACGCAGATAGTCTTAACTATTGCATTCATTGGATAATATACATGATTTATTATGCAATAGTTAAAACAATGTGATCAGTGCACCGCTTTTACCACAAGTGTTAAATGTTTCTTTCCGTCGTCATTCATAAGTAAAAATAATACCAGTCACCCAATTAAGAGCTTTCTCCTGAGAATTAGACGTTCGTGGTGGTCTTCCTCTCTTCTTACTCGGGACAGACGCAACAGCATAAACAGGCCTCCTTGTCCGTTTACCAGTTGTTTGGGACGGAACAGTTGTTGGCTCAGTCTCAGTGACTGCTGCATCAGACATTAATTGCTCAGGGGTGGCAGATTCAACAGCTGCATTAGAAGTCTTTCCATTAGTAGTTTCAGAAGGTACAGCAAATGGCACTCGGATACTGTTAAGATGCAAAGATTTTTCATGTGAAACACCTTCATCAACACCATTAGAAGGAGTATTGACTTCATCCACAGAATTGTTTGTGTCCCTTCCCTTGCTAGAACATCCACCACCTTGTTCAGTTTGGGCGGCAGCCTCGGCGTGCCCACATTTCCGAACAAAATAAGCTGCCGCCTTCTCACAGAAACTCTCGCCATCAAATATTAAAACCTCAAACAACGATTCACCGTTGTACTTAAAGAACAGGAAGTCGTTCTCTTTCAAAGAGTGGTCTTTAACAAATTGTTCCCACCCTTGCGTGAAGTAAAATGTGCCGTCTCTACTTGTCAGCCCTATATTCCATGTCACTCCACCAGGACCTTTTAGGACCACATTTTCAGGCAGCTTCTTTTTGACATTGTTTGAAAATGTTTTGGGAAGTGCCTGCAAACAAAATATAAACTTCTATTTCAGAATAAAATACAACAAGCTTGAGCTGCAGAATTTCCATCTTAGTAGACTAAATGCCTAAAAGTCAATTATAACCTACGAAGACCCACACAAACCACGGCACTAATATTGACATGTTGACACCGGCGTTACGAAGATCATAACTATCCGATTCAAAAACAGCCATTCATAATATCAAGTATATGACTTACATAGTTGTCATAACATAATAACAACCCAAGATCAACCACATAAATCACAAACATGACCCTATCATGACACATGCATGAAAATAACCTAAAATGTAAATGCATAGTTCATCTTTAACAATGCAATCTAAAATCAAAAGTGTCACAAAAACAAACACAATGCAGATCAACATCTAATTTCACAAAACCTACAACATTATTTAAAAAGACACATTTTTATAAAAGTTAAAAAAACAGATTATACAAAGCTCAAACCTTTCATCAAAAAAACTTGACAGCAGTACAATAGTTTATCCAAAGATCAAACTTTCTTGCAAAAAATTGACAACAGCTTGTTAAAAAAAGAAACTTTCAGAAAAAAAATTATGTGGTTAAATTAATTAAAAAAATTAAAACAATGTGAAAAAAAAAATGTATGAACATGAAATGAAATGCATGCAACAAACACCCAAATTTCATCACTTTCAGAGGGGTTTCATCTTTTGTCAAAAAAAAGAAAAAAAAATGTTTAATTTTTATTTACAAAATGAAAGAAGAGAAAACTTACCAATTGTTGAGCAAAATCATTGGAGCGAAGAAATTGAGTGAAATGAATGAATTGAAAATGGGTCCAATAAATGTCTTCTTCCCAAGATCTGCTACACCCACCACCGTTTTGTAATCCCATTTGAAGCAGAATCAGATATGAATTAGGGTTTATGAAATGGGAAAAGAGTTAAAGGTGAAAGCTTGAAGAGTTAACAGTGAAATTGAAGATGAAGTGACAGTGAAAACACACACACAAAACCCTAGAATCAGAAAAAAGCAGTACAAAGAAGCAATTTTTGTGGCTGAAAATAGAGAGAGCATAATAAAAGTACAAATGAGTTTTATATTTTCAAGAGTTTTCACTTCACGAGTTAGTGGCCGAACCAGAATCATTTATATTTTGACTTTCTTGTATTTTTCTCTATTTTTTGCATTTCATTTATTCTTTGTTTCTCTTGTAAAATGAGTGACCCAAATAGGAAAAAATTTAACTTTTTTGTCAAATTAATTGGAATTTATTTTATTGTTGTTTTGGTCGAAAATTTAATGACCCGTTTAAAATTGATTTATTGTTGTTTTCCTTGTAAAATGAATACCTATCTAGCAAATTCACATATATTTTTTGGGTCATGCTAACAAATATCGGCACTTGTTAAAGATTTAAAATTAAAAAATGATTGATAAAATTTAAATAAGAAATGTTATTTTTCATTGTTTCAATGTGTTGAAATGCTCAAGTTTTAAAATAAAGTTTTTATCTTAAACTTTTTAACAAAGTATACCTCCATGTAGTGTGGTGTATCGTCTAAAAAAAATGTATTAGTGTGGTGTATACTTACTTCTTTACCATAAATGAGAAGGTGAAAGATATTGGACTAGAAGAAGATACTCCATCCAAGTTGAATTTGTTAGTAGAAGTACAATGAGGTAGAAAAGTACCTTTTTTTTTTTAAATGGTTGATCTAGTTGACCAATTCATACCGATTAAAAAAATATATAAATAAAAGATAAAAAAAACTAAAGGAAATGTTAACGAGTGCCCCGGGGCACTTGTTAAGGGTCTTACTTTTTACTCCCTCCGTTTCAAAATGAGTGTCATTTTAGGTGTTTACACACATATTAAGAAATGCAATGATTAAAAGAAAGAGAATGGTTATTTTACCAAATTATCCTTATTAACTATTGGTTAGTTTTAAAAGTAATACTTTGGAAGTAGTGTGCAGAGTATTAATTGGAGGGTACAATTGAAAAGAAAAAGTTATTATTGCATTGGAAACTGAAAGCGACACTCATTTTGAAACAAATTTTTTTGGCTAAAACGACACTCATTTTGAAACGGAGGGAGTATAAAAACATGTGTATTTAATGTATTGGAAATTGAACAATTTGGCTTTTTTAAAAAATAATTTCTTAATTTATAATGCTTAAAGAGTGCCCCAGAGGCCCTCGTGCCCTCGTTAAAAAGACAATATATTTTTTTAGGGGAAGAAATAATATTTTATTTAACGTTAAATAAAGAAAAATAATATTCGTGCAATCATTTTTGAAGAATTTTTTGGACAACACTCTCAACTCCTATTATGTTCATGGTCTCTTTTTCTTCTTCTTGTTTTTGTCTCAAAATAAGAGAAAAGAAAATGTTGTTCCAAAGTAATTATACAAAAATCGTTACTTTTAAATGAATGAGAGGAAAAAACTCATGAACTTGACGAAATAAGTTTTGAATAAAAAAATTCTTTCAAACAAAAAAGTTTTGAATAAAATTAACTATAGTCAGGGGCGGATTTACTACCCAGCTAGCATGAGAACGCGTCTGGGCTCAACCCATATTTTCTTTGTATCGCTACAAGAAATTTGACCTGTGGTGACAGCGAAAATCCGTCACTATAGGGCAAATTTTTGTAGCTAAATTTGTTCATTGCCAAATGGCTGTCACTGCATGTTTTCCACCTTTACCTACGGACAAAACGTAGGTAATTCTAAGTAGACCATATTGAAAAAATAATGGACATCTACCTACAGTTGTGGTTGTAACACCCCGTTTTCCCAACGTAAAAATTTCTTAATAAAAATCAGAGTTTAACAACTTAAACGGAATGTTACACTTCTTAAAATCATAAAATGGAATAAATAAGTATTTATCCTTCAAAATTCAGCAACATAATTAATTAGAACTTCGCAGCAGAGATTATTTCAACAACTTAAAAATAGTCTTGGCACGCAGGCCTCATCATAAAAATCTCATAACATCTTGGTTCATCAAAATTCATGGAAATTCATAAAACAGTACGTAAGGAACAGAAACAATAACAAAACTCCCATCCTGTACGTATCAGAGCACCTAAGGACACACACTTGTGAGGAGTCCACTCACGACCGCAACTGATCTTGGTTACCTGCAAGTTACCCATACGAAGAGCAACATTTTCAAGCAGAAGGGGTGAGATTTCACAAACAATAATATTAAGGATATAATTCATCAATTATATTTAACAACTTAAGCATTATCAATAAATCATAATAACAATTATGTAAAAGCATAGCATCATAATCATTTACCAACTTAAACTTAAAGCATCATATCATCATCATAAACAACTTCTTAATCGACTTCAACATCAACTTCATGAGACAATTTAACACTTGACTCGATAAATGCAACTCGACTCGACTACGCAACTCTTATCTTCTTATATCATCTTGAATATGCAAATGCATGTGGTACCAATCAGAGCATCAAGCCCCCAACATATATGAGCGTAAAAAGGCTCCAGTGTAACACCCCAAATTTCCTCCTATTGATATTGTGTTAAATTATTATTATGTATGTGTTTATTGTGGTGGTGACAATTTTCTACATGTTACGTAATATGCTTGTCTTCACAATTTATTTAAATTATTTGTTGATATTATGTTTGTTTTATTTCTTGAAAGAGAAACTAATTAGAATTAAAAAAAATGTTAAAAGAGTGTTGATACGGTGGCAGTTTAGAGGCAATAGGTCTATATATGTATTTTATATATTAATATTAATTAAGATTCATAGGTATATGATCCATTAACCCACTAATATATGTATGTAATTGTAAAAGTTACTTATGTCGGCCGCTGCTTAAACCCTATGAGCCTCCATATACATATACATACTAGTAAAGCAATACAAGCGTAATCACAAAAAAAAAAATAAAAAAAAATAGGGTTTACGAGTTCCAAAAGAAAAGCATGGAATTCACAAACCTACCGCCGCAAGGAAATTCTTTTACCTGTAGAAGTCTTCTGTTCCGTTTCCATGCTATTCCTCCTATCTTCACATATCTCCCGTAGGAAACCTATTTTCTTCCTTTTATATTTAAGAGGCCGATCAGCCAAGAGATATAATCTCTCTTCCCGTCAAATTCCAACAGCCACGTCCAACTATATTTTGCTGATGCCATGGTAGTGATCTTAGACATGGAAGGCTATATATATGATCTAACTATCGACAACTTTGCTTTGCATCGATCAGATTTTTTTTTAGTCAACACTAATGTCAAACTTTTTGTTATTATACTACGTCGTCATGTTTTTTTGATTCGGAGATCCTGTCGGTGAACCGATTAAGTTGTTCGTTGTACGTTGCTGATCTTCCATCGTTGCTGGAATTCTAATTATCCTAATTGCATCATATGAAATCATCAATCAGGTATGGGGTGAGAGAGAAGAGTTCGAGATCATGAGTGTAAATTAATTGGGATGAACGGGAAAGCCGTATTTCCCAAAGTTCATTCGGGGCTCACCGCGACGGTTGTAGCCCTTTTAGAGAATAATTAATTAATGTGCAAATTTAGATGTGGGAGGTTAAAAGAAGAATTAGAAACATTATTAAGGTGTTGCTTGATTTAAATTATGTGAATATGTGGTATTTGAAGTCATGGATAAATTTGTGGGTGCTTATGCTTGATTTGCTGCAACTATTTAGATTGATGACTTATTTAATGATTGATATAGATGTGATGTTATGTATTTGAATGTAATTATTGGTATACCACATGTATATGATAACTATTGGAATATGATTATGTGTGATTTAAAGATGTGATATTCAATGATGTGCTTCTAAATGTTCATGTGTGAATGATATGTATTTTGCTAAATATCTTTTTGATATTCTTAAATGTTGATTGATTATCATTTGATACAGTTATATTATGATGTTGATATGCTATGAATTAATATGTGATGTTTAATGCTGTTGATCATTTAAAAGTTTGAAGTTGCATGAGTCAGTCTAAGTTGCAAGAATTAAGAAGTTGTCCATGATTATGGAATTGTATAAGATGTTCACGTTGTTGTCTAAGTTGTAGGAAGATTGAGTCCATTGCATACTCATTAAAGATGGGGGCTTTAGGCCCGGCAGCTTTATGCTCAAACTATGTTGGGGGCTTTAGGCCCGGCAGCTTTATGCTCAAATACGTTGGGGGCTTTAAGCCCGACAGCTTTATGCTCACTTGTTGAAGAGCCTAATTACGCTCATATATGTTGTTGAATGGTACCACATGCATTTGCATATCAAGAAGTTTCACGATGATTTAAGTTGTTAAGTTGTTAAGAGTGCATTGTCAAGTTGAGTCGTGTTGTCGAGTCAAGTTGTTAAGTTGTGATGTTTTAACGAATTACCTTGTGATGTCTATTAATGTAATTGTGTGAGACGATGAAGGTGATTATTTGTTGATGTTCTTATGAAGATGGTTATTGGAGACTACATGTGTTGTGACTAGTTGGAATTGAATTGTGACATTGTGTTTGTGAAGTTTTTTTTTTGTTCTTAAGTTGTAATGATATTTCCTACTAATATAGATTGAGATGATATAGTATATTCTTCAAGGTTCTGAATATTATGTTTGTAATGTGAAACGACCTTGACTTAATTGCTTACGTGTTCTTCTCATTTTTTTATACTATTACATGTTCTCGGAACTCACCCCTTCGTTGTTTGTGTTTGCTGGCTTGGCCCTGCGGTTGCGAAACCGTAGTTATATAGGTTATGAGTCTTGGAGTCAAGTGCATGCCTTTCGTGAGGACTTGTCTGGTGTCGTCGGTTATTTTGGGGAAAAGCACCGCTCTGATAGTGACACGGGAAAAGGATATGCTTACTTATTTAATTTTGTGCAAGAAAACCATTGTCTATGATGTAAAATGAAACATTTTCAAAAGAAAAAGATTTGATGTTATTATTACTATAATTTTTAATGAAGTGAAATATGAATTATGTTTGTTACGAGTCAATGTGATATCCTAAATTTTGTGGAAGAATTCCTATATCATTAGAGAAGTTTTTATTTGACACTTTCCGCTGCGAATCAAACTCTATTTTTAATTAAATAATAGCAATAATTATTCTTGGGATTTAGGGTGTCACATCCAGGGCATGCTCCAAGGAATCAAGCCCCCAACGTGGTTGAGCAATGGCTCCAGGGCATCAAGCCCCCAACTTAATTGAGCAAAAGCTCCAGGGCATCAAGCCCCCAACGTGGTTGAGCAATGGCTCCAGGGCATCAAGCCCTCAACTTTAATGAGTATGCAAACGGACTCAACATCTTACAACTTAGAAACATCGTGTACACCTCTTAAGACTCCATAAATATGGACAACTTCTTACATCTTTGCAACTTGGACCGACACTTACAACTTATGACATTAATTGTAAACAGCAACTTAACATCAAATCATTTATCATGGGATATAACAATATCAATGAAAACATCATTCAAACATCACATAGATTTCACATACATTTCACATATTGCACATATGATTCATAAACAACATTTAAACATCTTATAACAACATACTCATCATTCATATCATTCATATCAAACCAAGTTAGATTCATCACAACACAGATTAAATACACATAAACACCTCAACTAAACCCCTGATACTTAAGTTTGAAGTTTGGGAACCAACCATAAGTTTTGGACTAACTCAGAATTGGTTATGCTAAGTTTCTCTTAAGGTTTTCTCAAGACCCACTTGGACTATTTCCATCATAACTCAAAATATACAAATCATCTTCAAGTCAAACCAATGCCTTTAGAAAGCTAACTCAATTATCTACAACTTTCATGTTTACATCAAAAGCCAATTCAAAACAGAAACGGGTGAAAAATATGCAAGAACGCAAAATAGGGAATGATTTTTCCGAGACCTACTTGGACTATTTTTATCATAACTTAAGATTCACAAAACATTTTCGAGTCACTCCAAAGCCATTAGAAAACTAACTCAATTATCTACAACTTCTATGTTTACACCAAAAGCCAGTTCTAAACAGAAATGTATGAAAAAGACGCAAGAACGCGAAACAGAAAATGCTATCACTGGGCAATTTCGCTGATAGCGAAAATTCTAACTAATAGCGAAAATGTTCCAGAGAGTTTCGCTGATAGCGAATTTCTGGCGAGTTTTTCATCTACTGTTACGATTTTAACACCATTTTCACCCCAAAAACCCAATTTCTGATCCCCCAACACCCATAAACATTAGGGAACTCAATCTATGTCTATTCTACCACCTAAACATCAATTAAACACAACAATTCATGAGAATTCATACACTTTCTATAATCTTTATTGAATTAAACCTAATTTCAACTTCTCTAAAACCTACAACAATTGATTAACCTAATTCTCAAATTCTCAAAAACTAATCCTACAATTTCTTAAATACAATCATATGAATTACATACTTAATAAAATTGTATGATAAGCTCACCTTTACCTTATAACAGATGAAATCGGCAGCCTCCAGTGTTCTCTCCTCTTTTCTTGACTTTTCTCCCTTTTTCACCAAAAACTGATCGTACGTTATGAACCTAACTTCTCTATTTATAACACCTCTTCTATTCTTTCTATTTTCCTCTTAACCACTAAACTCTCTAAATTTATAAAACAGCCCCACATCTCAATATTTATTTTATTTTCAAATCTTATTTTATTAAATAATAAAATAAGTCATAACATCTTAAATAAGTCATATAATTCACATAAATCATATAAACCACTTAAATCACATAAAAATCATATGAATCACGTAATCTCATAAATCACATATAAATATATGCTAAAACTCATCAAGATAATTAAATAATTAAGACGGGCGTTACAGTGGTTGTCACTAAAAACTTATCATTGTTTTATTTTATTTTTTATATTTTCTATTTTACTAGAAATTTTAAAAATGAATAATTCATAAAATAACCACTAAAATTAGTTTAATCAATATAATAAAATATTATAATCAATATCATTGGAATTTTAAATTGATTACTGTAATCCATTTTTAGAATATATTCTTGAAGTGATTTAACTAGAATAATTCTCCCTAACTATGAACTATTATATCATTCATCAAAACCAATACTCAATACTGAGAGAAATCAAAATCTATATATAATTCATTGTTCATTTAATTTATGATAACAAAATGTGAATCACTATTCATAATCGTTTATTAGACAAAATGACATAATATCAAGTTACAACTTACAATCACTTCATACCTAAAAAAACTTACAATCACTTATATAACAGAGCATAATAAATCAGATTTTAACTTTTAATTTGTGGATCTTCAACAATAGCGGGTGCACCAAAGCTATTACCAACATCAACAAAAGTTGGAAGTCCATTAGTTATCAAACACTGTCAATAAGCTAGTAAAATAATCTTATAAGCTCATGAGAAAGAATTGTTACCAAAAAGATCAACGATGTGTGGTTCAATGACTTGATGATATGTTACACCGAGCGGGAGATATTCAAGTCACTTGATGATGTTGATATTATTTGAACATTCACCGCAAAGATGTCTCGAAAAGGACATTTACTTTTTAATTTTATTTAGCACACTATTGACAGATTATGTTTCATCTCTCTTATTTCAAATTGTACTTTTATCGACAAAATGACGAACTTCTTTTATTTCAATTTATGACTATTTATATATTATGTCACTTGTGAATTTGCGGTCAAAATTTTTGTCCAGACTCGATAAAATTACTGGTTCCACCACCGACTATAGTAGAGAGAATTTATAGGAACCAAAAAAAAAAGAATTAATCACCATTTTAAAAAAAGTAAATGGCATTAAATACATATTTTAATGTACCTATATGACCATTTTAATTTACTTTTACGGGGTCGGGGACCAAAGAGCTTTTTCACCAAACTTAATTTCGTGACCAAACAGTTTTTCAACAAACTTAGTGTGTGTTTGGTATGGCGGTGGGGAGAATTGATTTTGATAGAATTGAGTTTGAGAGAATTGAGTTTGGTTAAAAGTGAGTTGAATGTGAATTGATTATGTTTGGATACACTTTAATAGAAGTGATTCTTATGAGTAGATGTTGTTTGGATAGTTTGAATCAAAATTGATTTTAAATGTGAAATGACTAAATTATCCTTTTAATTATATTTAAAACAAAATATCTCATTCTTGTTTTTGATAATTATTCCAGCTTATGTAAAATCATAAATAGGTTTTTTTGGTTCACAAATTCCTTTGAAAATAATATTTACTCATAAGAGCTATTTTAAATTTTTAATATTCTTTTGATCAATTGAGCTTATTAGATAATGATGGTTTCATTAAAAAAATGATGGTTATATTTAATATATTAAATTTTTTAATGGAACATAATGTATTAATTTTTGACACGTTAATTTGTAAAAAAAATATATATATGTCAAACACATTGTTTTTAAATAATCTATCAAAAATGTAGTGGGCTATTGTTTGAAAGAAAAATAAGTGGGCTTTAGAACCCGGAAGGGAAGCAAAAGAAGTTGCTGGAAGCTGCTTAAAAAAAGAAAGAAAAGAATTGATATGGAAGATTAACACCAAAAATTGCAGGAAGTAGCTGGTAAGAAAACGAAACAGATCCAAACGAAAAGAGAGAGATGGAGGTGAGGGCAAAGAAGGAAAAGAAATGAGTTATCGTACTGTCAGTAAAAAATAATGGAAGAATTGATTTTAGCTCACCGTGAAAGCTGAGATTTGTAGCTTCATCTAAACTGAGGTTTGGGGACAGAAACCGCGTTTCACACAATTGCTTTTCATTCAGCCAAACAGTATGGAAAAGAGCAAAACGGCGTTTCTATAAAGTAACCCACGTTTTGGGCCTAAAAAAGTGGTGCCAAACACACACTTAATCGTGTACAATTACAATGAAGAGTGTAACTCTGCATGTATTTCATTTTGGACAATAGTAGCCCTCTTTAGAAATGTGTACAGTAGTATATTTCAAGTTTGTAAAGAAAAAACAAATATATACAGCGACTGAACCATAAATTTAGTTTAGGGGCAAGTTTAAGAGTATAATTTAGTAAAGAAAAAAACAAATATTTATATGCATAATGTGTACAAGAAATTATATGATATCTCCAAAGTTAATATATATCCAAATTTAAGAAATTAAAAGGAAATTTCAAATATACTTATAAGAAAGATGAGTTATTTGAGGCTTGATTGAGTATAACGAAATTGGAGAAGATTTTTGAATAGTAAAAAAAGAAAACATGAACCAACAAAATGCAAAGGTATGAAGATAAATTCAAGGTCAAATCACGAACACTTAATTCTAGGTATGAAAGTGCACAAATAAAACGGTATGCAATAAGTCAGAAAATTTGAACGAAATTGCAACAGAATCATGAACAGTATTTGTTAAGGATTAAGGTTCTTCCGTAAATTGCAAACATGACTTCACTTTATTTTTTATTTTTATGCATTCTAGTTAATGATTAGTGCAATTAAGTTTGGAAACTTAAATGTTTAAAATGCATAGCGAAAGTATGTTTCACAAATGCTTATTTTAACAAGAAAAAATAGAATATAGTAATCATTGGAGTTGCACACCAACAAAAGAAGTGTTAAACTAGAATTCAAGAAAAGTTACATAAGACTAACAAGGAGCAAAAACCGCTACTAGCTTAATACGAAAGGTTTAGCTAAGAATCATGGTAATACATTGAATGGGATTGGTCCATTAGTGATGAATCATCCTTAATATATAAATGGAAAATAGTTCTGCACATAAACCCTAGCCAAAACCTAAGCAAACTCATACATTTTGAACTGATTTATTGCCTGGCGGTAAAATCTTAGGGTTTAACATTGCGGTAATGACGTTTTAGTCCTTGATAGTACTAGGGTGCCAAAACTAGATTTCAAAAGTTTCAATTGTTGACTGTAATCATTGCTATTTGCTCAGGGGTCAATGTAATTGGTTTTGAAATCGCAAATTGGTCAAGAATACCACCGGCCCACCACACAAAATGCCAATAGGAGATATGTTTTCTCTGACACAACAGAAAAGTGAGCTATTGGAGCTATACAGTTTCCTCCCTCTACGACCTCTTCTTTCTCCCTCTCTCAATCCATTTTTATTTCTCTCTTCATAAACCCAAACTCTCTCTCCCTCTCTCACCCATACGCAGCTTCTTCTTCCTCTCCTTTGTTCTGTTTAAGGTGGGCTTGAACATATGTTTAAGTTGTTTATTTTTGTCAATTTTGTTATATGTCAATGTCGTTTGCAGGTTGAGTTTTGATTTATTTAACAATAACTAACACTTCATTTTCATTTTATTTTTACAGGTTCATTTTATAATGGAAAGGTAATGTATTGTTACTTTAATTTATCCAGATCCATTGCCTATTATGAGTTTTCTTTTCATGAGAAATTTTCATTGTTTATATTTTTATTCCATTCTTTTGAATGTAATTTTTTACATGGTTTATGCCTTTATGGTGTTTTATTGTTACTATTGAAAGGGATTTATGGTGATTTATGATTTCTGATTGTTGGTTAATGTTATTATGGAAAGTATTTATCCTCTTGATTGGTTTTTAACATTCTGTTATACTTAAGCTATATTTTGCTTGCTTGGTAGATTTGTATCCTCCTGTGAAATATATAATTGAACAAAGTGAAAAAATTTAATTTCCTCATCTGATGATTGGAGTTACTGCTTGCACATAATCAATCTTGAAAGGTTGAGATTTTTTTTATATAACTTGGTTCATTAGCGCTTTTGCTTCCCCAAAATGTGTCTAACTATATCTCATTTCATTGTTACATAACCTTTAGGTGATAGCAATGGAGGCAAAGGAGTAAAACAAATAAACTTCGTCATTGTGTATGGTCAAGAAATCTGCAACGGGTGTGTTGTCATATCTAATATGATAATTATTGATGCTGAATAGGAGTATGTAGTCCACTTTGAGAAATTGAACCAGGCTTGGTGCTTTTCTTAATGCCAAGTATTTTTTGATGAATAATGATCAAAGTCTCAAACTATTCTTACATATCTTAAATATTTTTACTTTTAGCATTTTAAATTTGTTTATCAAATTGAAGTTTTGTAATCGCAGAAAGAGGACATTTTACTATTTTATATTTTATAGTTTTTCTGCATATACGTTATTCATTTTGTTTCATTTCTCAAAATTGTTTAAAGTTCCTTAACTGTTTCCATTTTTCCTTGCTGAGTTTGCTTCTGTGATTGTAGAGTTTGAAGCCTGAAACGGAGAAAGTAGTGTTTGTAGCACAAATGGATTCTTCCATAATTGAAAGAACAGTTACGGCAACAATGTAAGACCATTTGTCATCTTTTAATAATGTTGGCTTCTCTGTTTTTTTTTTTTTTGTTGTATAGTTGCTTTGTTCTCCTCTTATTCATTTATATTCTGTTATATTTTTTGTATTGGTTTCTGATTTTTGTTACAGGAAGTGATGAAGTAGATCAATTTATATACTTTAGTTGATGTGTGTGTGGGGCTGCATTGTGTTTTTTGTTGTTGTCAAGAACACGGGGTGGGCTTGAATACTATAGTTGAAGTAATGGAACGTGAATATATTTATTGATGTTCATGTACATATTTGTGTGATGATGTATATATGTATATAAACTGATGTCTTGGGTGTGGGATTCTTAAAGGCATTTGAACTGTTTTGCTGTTTAGAGTAGTTTATGCTAATGGAGAGCGCTTGGATTGGTGATGTTGCTATTGATATATGTAGCTATAGTATTCTGTTTGGTTTAGAGGTTGCTCCATTTGTGATGTTGAGCGATCCAAACCAAAATGAATTTGAGTTAGCTGTCGAAAAGAAGAACGTGAAAGTTTAATTTACTCATGGTGGGACTGCTTTGAAGGATTTTTATGGGATTACAGCTGGTTGTTGGATCACTGTAATTTTAGCAAATCGACACCTTTTTCTTTTCGAGGAAACTTTGGATCCTCAACACACTCCGCCAAATATATTGTTGTTGCTTGATCAGAGTGCAAATACTTACAGAAATTCCTTCTTGACATATGGTTCTGCTGCCCTTTGTCTTCCCACACTATTTCATGACTTTATTGTCAAGGAGTTAACCCCAGATGATGCTACTTCTGGAATCTTGGTGAGTTGTATGTTTTTTTTTTCTTCATTTGATCGTATTTGAAATACTCATGTGATTTTTAATTTAGCATTTTTTTCATTTAAGCAGAAGATGAATTGGCCTGGGTTCTGTCATGATGCATTGCCTTTTCAGAGAAAATACTTATCTGTGATTGACTACTTGGGATATAGTAAGAAGTTGCAAATGGACTTCAATTATGACAAAACTGTGTCATGCATTTTTTTTCTGGTTTTGTGTCATTATGATATGTTTTGTTCTGTTTCGCTTATACTTTTGAGTCACGTATAGTGTTGCTCCATCTCTATGTACTCCCCTCATTTCATTGCCAAAGTGTATTTATGAATTGGAATATTGCTAGGAAAGTTGATTGGCATGTAGTATGACAGTTATAGATATGTTTTGGTTATGAATTGTAATATTGCTAGCAACATTTCTGCATTGGAATTGGAATAATGATGCAAGCAACATTATGTATTAATTCTGCATGGTGAAGAATTAAAGTGCTGCTATAATATTATGCAGTACATCATCAACGAAGTGCTACTATATTAATTTTGACTGAGTCATATTGACATCCAGAGTGCTGCTATATTATTACATGGTACACAGAAAGGAATACTCTAAAGATAAAAATTCTGCACAGTCACTTTGTGTAGTTGAAACCATTTTTATTATATATCGTGTGTGAGATATTTACATACTTTGCTGTCAAAAATTATAATTGAAACCTATATGACATATAGGTGCAATTGAAAGCTATACACATTATCTGTTCCATCTATGAGCTATTTTCATGATTAGATTATGTCTGCTATATTAATCTGCTGCTATATTAATCTGCAGCGATCGTATGAGACTTGCAAACATATATTTTATGTTGTTTTTATTGAATGTCTTTCATTTAAAACAAAGTCCATACATTGCCTCTACATGAATCTCATCATTAACCCGTGCGATAGCACGGGTCGGCGACTAGTATGTTAAATTACTAATACTTGCTTGTAATAATCTGAAAGAAGAGAGTTTCACACCATCCATGTATGTTGGAAGATACAATTATTACTATCTTTTCAAATAATCCAAGCAGTCGATAACCAAAACACATGAAGAACAACACAATAGTTACCCGCTAAGTGAGTAAAATGGTGGAAATGATGAAAATTGGTAACATGTCATATGCTCGTATACCAAGCCACCTACGAATATGCATCCAAATGCCCTCATAGAAAGCACAAGATGCACAACCCACAAACAAATGATTTGCACTTTCAGATTGACTACATCCATTCGGACACTAACATGATGTTTGTAGAATGATTTCACAATGTATCAGATTATCTTTAGATTATCTTTCGTAGGAAGTCGATTTAGTAATAACCTCCAAGCAGTAACGAAACTTTCAAAGGTGTCTTTTTCTTCCACACCATGTCATGGTATTTCGATACTTCATCTTACATCATAAAACAGAGCGAATAATAAGCCACTCGAATAGAGTGCCCTTTGTCAGGATTGAGATTCCGGTCTCATTTATCTTCCACGCCCTCCTGCAAGAAAATACTTGACAATAACAATCTACATTCCCCCATATGTTCCTCCTCCGACACCAACAACCTATGCCGCCACTTCCAACCATCGTTGTCCTCTGCCCACCCTAATGAACACATCTCCACTACCTTCACCGACTTGTTTTCTAATAAATCATACAACCTTCTAAACTTGTCCCTTAGCACACAACTCTCTAGCTAGTGATCTATCCAAAAGAGGGTCTTTGTTCCATCACCCACCACACACACTAAATTATCATCAAACAAGCTCCTTAAACCAACACCTTTCCGAAAGCGACGATGTCCTTCCACCACCTAGACTTAACTCGGCCTCCCTCATTCACCCTCCCCTCCTATTTTTCATACCTAGCTACTAGCACCCTACACCAAAAATTCAAGTGCTCCACATGCAACCTCCAACACTCTTTTTCTAATAGTGGCAAATTAAATTCTCTAATCCACCTAATCCCATACCTCCTTTCTCATCCCCCCCCCCCCCAAAAAAAAAAAAAGTAGTAAAATAAATTCAATAGAGGAGATTAAATTTGAAGGAGCTTTCAAAAAGAAAAGAAAATAGATCGACAACAAAGACATGATAGATTTAAGTTGAACCAAACAACCTCCCAATGATAAATTCCTTCAAAGACTGCAGAATTATCCAAAAAGGGACTTATACGATAAATAATTTTCAAAATAGTAAATACCATAGAAAGGTTACTATTCATATTTTCCTTCAAAGTAACATTTATTTCAGATGATTTTTATGACGTATAAATCATCTTTAACGGTAAGTGCAAAAATCTGTTAAAATTTGAAAAGGAGTATTTTTGGGATAATACTAAGTTGTCAGTTGTCACTGTCTATAAAAAATTGAAGTTGTAACGGTACAATTTTGAATTATTGGGGTATAGTTGTAATGTGCAATCTGTGTTTTTTTTTTAGAGAAAACGTGCAATCTGTTATCATGTATGACAATGAAATCTGTATGAATAAATCTATTCGGGTGCTTCAATTTATCTACACAAAACATACATGATTATATAATGCAGACATTGTAAGGAGCATTGCTTAGCTGCAAATAAATTTGGTTTGATTGAAGTGTTCTTTTTTAAGAAGATATATCTAGCCTTTTTAAATTTTCCATTTAGTAGCCAAGAGCATATTTTTTGCTATAGCAACAATGTGTGATATTTCTTATTCTAGTGGCACAACTCTTTCCCTTAACTTTTAACAAAAAATAATTTTTATGACACTCAAAGAAAGTTCACATAATAGGATTACTAATAAAGATACTAATAAAACACATAATCAACCCTTAACTAGGCAATATATTGTTCTCAAAGGATAGATATATCACATAAACTATTTGAGGAGTTTGGCACCATTTCTAGGAGTTTGTCCATGCATCTACTACTAAGAAATAAGCCACCCATCAAGACTCAAGAGAGCATTGAGTTACATATTTGTAGAAAAATCAGATAGCACAAACTATTCTGAAGGAACATAAGCTTCACCTTCTCTCTTTTTTTTTACAAGAGAACATAACCTTCTATTCTGAAGGAACATAAACTCATAACCGAAAAAAAGTCAGCTTCCACCTTCAATTTCACGATCTTCACGATCATCAACATCTTTCTCTTTGCTCCCTGAAATTATGAGGAATGAAGAAAAAAAAATGGTGAGTAATCTAAATAAAGCATAACGATTTGAGCCATGAGAGATCATGGAAAGCACCATGTTTGCATTTTTTTTTTTTTCAACTAAAAACAGTTTTCCCCATTCAATGTAAGATAAGGCATTGCTCAAGCATATTGGTAAAGCTACACAAGTGTGGCACTTTCTAGAATGTGTTATTCAATATACTTATTATGACTTGATACGTCCTGCGTCAAATCTGTTTCATACCTGGATAAGGGCCTTCCATCAACATATTGGTAGGTAACAAAAATTTGGAAAAGGCTTTGTACAATCTTAGTATACTCAGTCAAAGACTGCAGTTAAGACATCAACTCATACCCGAGTCTAACTTAGGACCAGGGTTATCAAATCGATATTCAAATTGTGAATTGAAATACCTATTTTCCGAATCACGAATCAAATCTTATTATGAATCATAAAATACATTAGCGATAAAAGTGTTGCAAACCAGAAATAACCGAAGCATGAAATTAAAGAGAAACCAAAAATTGCAAATGGAATGTGAGCATTTATTGATGGTTAAAAGGATATGCAGAAGGGATCCATCCCTACCACCCAAAGAGCAATGCTCTACACAGAGAAAACACACAATTCTCTCTGAGTATTCCCAATCACAAGACAAGCTTTGAGGAGGGAATTGCCAAAATTGGCAAGCTACTAGGGGGGAAATTGATTTATTTGGTACACATAGGTCCAGATTTGGCTTGTGCAGTTAGTATGGTGAGTCAATTCATTAATGGTCCGAGGGTGAGACATTTGCAAGTTGTAGACGATATTCTACGATATCTCCAAGACACCCTAGGGAGAGGACTCTTATCTAAATTAGGAGGAAGACTAACTATGGAGGCATACATTGATGTTGATTATGCAGGTTCAGTGAGGGATAGAAGATCTATTTCCATCTACTGTGCTTTCCTATGCAAAAATTGAGTTGCTAGAAGGAGTAAGAAGCATAGTTTAGTGGCTTGATAAAGCATTGAGAATAAATTTAGACCTATGGCACAAGGAATATGTGAGCTCCTATGGATGAAGATGGTACTGAATGATTTGAAGATACAATGTGAAGGACCAATGAAGCTGTGTTGTATGATAAATTAACAATCAGCATTGCTCATAATCCTATTCAGCATGACAGGACAAAACATATAGAAATTGATCGGCACTTCATTAAAGAAGAGTTGGACAATGGTTTGATAACTACAACATACATTCTTTTGCATCAATTAGCAGAAGTGTTGGTAAAGGGCCTGCCATCAAAACGATTCGACCAACTTACTGGCAAAGGGTCTGAACAATGGGTTTCCTTTCAACTAATTCGGCAGGCGGACTAATTTGTTTCAAACCAGAAATAACAGAAGCAAGAAATTAAAGAGAAACCAATAATTAGAAATGGAATGCTAGTATTTTAATGATGGTCAAAAAGGCATGCAGAAGGAAAACACACAATTCTCTACTGCGCGAAGAGCAATGCTCTACACAAAGAAAACACGCAATTCTCTGCAAAACAGAACAATGATTCTGCCATGATACCCCCTCTATCACTCCACAACTCCCACCTCATATTAACCGAATCCCCAGCTAACCCACTGATTCTCACTTTCCCTCAAAATTAAGTTGATACATCGTATATGAACCTCATAAGAATTCATGATTCAAGTCATAAATCAAATGACAAAAGAAACGTGGTTGGTTATGCAATTTTGACAACAAAAAAAAAAAGCTGGTTCGCTACTCAAAGTTTTGGTAGAGTGGTTCATTAGAATGATATGAGATGCATGTTCAAATAGATTAACACTAGAGATTCGTATCAACTGGGTTCAGTTTAGAATCGAATCAAGGTACGAATCACATGTATCACAAGATACTGAAAACCATGCTTATGACCAATATAAAAACCGGAAAACAAACTGGTTAGGACAATGAACATGTAGTTGTGTTCTTAAGCTTTTACAAACTTCATAGCAAAGCATGTGCAGCACATATAAAAACGTGAGATCAGAAAGTTATAGTTAGTAAATAATTTAGAATTAATGTACTAAAAGTTAATGAAAAAGAAAGAAATATTTTAACCTGAGTTTTCCTTGCTACAAGCCACCCAATCAACAATTGCTTTCTCGCCAGAAGTAGCTGATTTTGCTGGTCTTCCCCGCTTCTTAGGCTGGCCAGGCGTAACTTCGTTAACAGGCTTCTTGGTCTTTTTGCCGGTTGTTTGGGAGGGAACCGCAATAGTGACTGCATCAGCCATGACCTGCTCAGGGGAAGCAGACTCAACACCAGCATTAGAAGTCTTTTCATTGGTATTTTCGAAAGGTACAGCTAATGGTGTTCTTATAGTGTCAAGCTTCCGAAATTTCTCAGAACCGCATTCAACACCGCCATTAGAAGCAGTGTTGACTTCTTCAACAGAATTCTTTGCAACCTTTGCCTTGTCGCCCTCTTGCTCAGTATGACCTTTTCCACATTTTCTAACAAAGTAAGAGCCTGCTTTCTCGCATAAGGTCTCGCCATGAAATATTAAAACTTCAAACAACGATTCGCCATTGTACTTGAAAAAAAGGAGATCACTCTCTTTCAAAGAGTGATCATTCACAAATCCTTGCCAACCGTTTGTGAAGTAAACGGTGTCATCTTTAGTTGTCAGCCCTATATTCCACACAACTCCACTAGGACCTTTAAGGTTCACATTTTCAGGCAACTTCTTCTTTAAATTGTCTGAAAATGTTTTAGGAAGTGCCTGCAAATAAATGTATCAACATTAATCAATAATCATCACAAGTACATAATTTACACTAGTCATTTTTAATCTCCTTATTCACTTTCTTTAATCCACAAAACCATGCTTGATGGTGAATCCATGAACATATTGTCTCAAAAGAAAAAACAACAGATCTACAACAGTTCCCAAGCCATTATATATACACTACGAAGCAAAGACACTCCTCGGATTAGGCGTGTCCCGGTATCGGATATGTGTCGTGTCCGACACCGACACGACACCAATACATATAATTACATTGAATTATTGAATCATGTGATTTTCTCAAATTATTAATGGTGTCAGCGTGTCAGTGTCCACTTTCCGTGTCCGTGCTTCATATTATATACACAATCAATCATATCTAAGTATATAAATATAATAAGCATGGCAAAAAAAAAAAACTTTAACAGCATATCAAAAAATCAAAAGCTCAAAACTTTCTTCAAAAAAAAACTAACTGCAGTTAAAGTAATTGTAAAAAGATACAAAAATTAAAAAGTGGGCAAGTTAAAATAATGAAAAATAAAAAAATAAAAGAAGTTGAAAATAGTATGAACATGAAATGAAGTGCATGTAATGAATACTCAAATATGAACACTTAAGAACATGGAAGGAAAGAAGAATGAAGGGAATACTAACAAGTTGTTGTTGAAAATCAGTGTTGCGAAGAAATTGAGTGAAATGGATGAACTGAAAATGGGTCCAGTAAATGTCTTCCTCCCATGATCGGTTCACACTTCCCATTTTGAAACAGAGAGACAAAGAAATGGTTCAAAGTTGGAAGCTATCAAAGGAAAGGTTGAAGTTGTTACAGTCAAGAAAAGAACGGAACAGAAAGGGTACAGGCTCTAAACCTTTGGCAGTTCACGAGGAAGATGAATTGTTTAAATAAGGAGGAGAGAAACACTATGTTGTGTATGTTTGGTTGCGTCAGAATCACGACAAACCACCGTAATTTTAAAGAATTGATAGAGGGTAACTTTTGAAAAATTATTATAGGTGCATCCACCTTCATATTAAAATTAGGTTAATTTTTCAACGTTCTCTTTAATATTTGCTCTTTTATTGGTTGAAATGATTCACATTTTGAAAATATATTACGTATTAAAGTGGTAATATCCACACTCCTTCTGTATTTCACATAATGATAGAGTAGATGTTAGAGAAAATGTTATTATCACTTCTCAATTTATATTTTATTACTATTTTTGCTAATATTTGTAATAGGTAAAAATACAAGTTTTAAATAGGTAAATTTTTAGGTGGTACTCTCATAAGAAAATCATTCAAAATTTGAAAAGGAACATTCATGAATAATGTGAAAAGGATCATTTTGCCCCTTAATTTCTAGTGGATAACGATAAGTGTGTTAGTTGATTGCCTTTGTTCGAGTGTTAAATTGCTTCAATTGTTTTTATCATGGTTGTCTGCGTTTCTTTTATTGGTTCCATGTAACATTAGTTTTGAGGATTTAATTTGTGAATAATATTAGAGGATTATCTTCCTTAATTTCACATTGGACAATGCCAGAGTACTACCTTCTTGACTCCACTCAAATATTAAAATGCTCCAGTTGTTTGAAATTGTCGTTTACTGCCATCTATGATTCATGCAAGAAACACTTGAGGAATCAATTTATCAATAATATGATAAAAACATTTCCCTTTGATTTTTAGTGGGCAATGCCAGCGTGCACTTGCATGACTCAACTCAAGTGCTAAAACACCCTAGTTTGTTTTTATCGGTTGCGTGTGTAACTCTCCTGTTATATTATTTTTAATTGCGTGTGTTAAAACTCCCTAGTTGTTTTTATCCGTTGTTTGTGTAACTCTCCTTTTATCCTTTTCTAATTGCGTGTTACTAACTATCCATATAACACTAGTACCGAGGATTCTTCTTTTATTGGTTCCATGTAACACTAGTTTTGAGGATTTAATTTGTGAATAATATGAGAGGATTATCTTCCTTAATTTCACATTGGACAATGCCAGAGTACTACCTTCTTGACTCCACTCAAATATTAAAATGCTCAAGTTGTTTAAAATTGTCGTTTACTGCCATCTATGATTCATGCAAGGAACACTTGAGGAATCAGTTTATCAATAATATGATAAAAACATTTCCCTTTGATTTTTAGTGGGCAATACCAGCGTGCACTTGCATGACTCAACTCAAGTGCTAAAACACCCTAGTTTGTTTTTACCGGTTGCGTGTGTAACTCTCCTTTTATATTATTTTTAATTGCGTGTAGTGTTAAAACTCCCTAGTTGTTTTTATCCGTTGTTTGTGTAACTCTCCTTTTATCCTTTTCTAATTGCGTGTTACTGACTATCCATATAACACTAGTACCGAGGATTCACTTTGTGAATAGTATGAGGATGAGGATGGGGTAGATGGTCCACTCAAGTGTGAAAACACCCTAAATGTTTAAGTAATGTTGCTAAATTAAAAAATTATAATGATAATTTTTCATATATTTAAGGACCAGAATGAGTTTTTTACTCTAAATGTGAAAAATGGATTTCACATCTTTATCTTTGTAGTCTTGTTTTCACTTTGTCATTTTCAAATTCTCTCTCAATTTTATCATTTCTCTTACTCTTGTTTTTACAACCACTTATAGAACATTGAATTTAATGATTGAATCAATGAATAATGCGACAGGATCATTTTGCCCCCTAATTTCTAGTGGGTAATGAGATTGTGTTAGTTGATTGGCTCTATTTGAGTGTTAACCTGCCTCAATTGTTTTTATCATGGCTGATTGTGTTTCTTTTATTGGTTCCATGTAACACTACTCCCGAGGATTTAATTTGTGAATAATGTCATAAGATTATTTTCCTTAATTTCACATTGGATAATGCCAGAGTGCTACCTTCTTGACTCCACTCAAATATTGAAATGCTCCAGTTGTTTGAAATTGTCGTTTACTATCATCTATGATTCGTACAAGGAACACTCAAGGAATCAGTTTATCAATATTATGATAGAAACGTTTCCCTTTGATTTTTAGTGGGCAATGCCAACATGCACTTGCATGACTCAACTCAAGTGCTAAAACACCCTAGTTTGTTTTTATCGGTTGCGTGTGTAACTCTCCTTTTATATTTTTTTTAATTGCGTGTAGTGTTAAAACACCCTAGTTGTTTTTATCATTTGTGTGTATAACTCTCCTCTTATCATTTTCTAATTGTGTGTTACTGACTATCCATATAACACTAGTATTGAGGATTCACTTTGTGAATAATGTGAGGAGGAGGATGGGGGAAGAGGGTCCACTCAAGCGTTAAAACACCCTAGTTGCTATTGTGTATCTTTTTCTAATTGTGTGTTACTGATTATCCATATAACACTAGTACCACAAAGTCACTTTGTGAATAATGTGAGGAGAAAGGTGGGTATCTTTTTCTAATTGCGTGTTATTGGTTCTCGATACAACACACCAGTACCGAGGATTCACTTTGTGAATAGTATGAGGATGAGGATGGGACATATGGTCCACTCAAGTGTGAAATACACTCCGGTTGTTTTATTGATTATCATCTAGGATCCATATTTTTTTGGTGGTGGTCATGGTTTGAACCCTGAACCTTGCATATTTTATGCATCTAGGATCCATATAATTGAACAATCGAGGGTTCAATTTTTCAATAATATGATAATAATATTATTCTTTAAATATTGGTGGGCAATGTCAGCTTGACTTGCTTGATAGTGAAGTACGTATAACCTGATCGAGAATTGTTCAATCCATGATTAGAATTCATGTTCTTATGAACGATTTGTCATTTCGTAAACTTCACTAACCACTCGATTTTAATAACTTGGTTGTCCTTTTATATATATATTTTTTTTCCTCAAGTAACTCTCTGCTTGTAGAATCTATGAAAATCAATTTGGTTAATAAATAATACTCCCATTTCAATCAACTCTCCAATTCCACTAAAGAAGAAAGAAAATTGTGTCGTGATATAATTTGGTTCGATTAGCATTTTATCAAATTTATTAGGTTTTATCTAGGCATTGAATAAAAAAACCTGATAAACTCGAAACGACCTAAATGTTGTGAACAACCCTAATATGAAGAAAGAATATTTCATAATGTTACGAGAGTATGTGAGCAAATCCAATAAAGTTTTTTTTTTTGAAGTAGCAAATCCAATAAAGTTGGTACTGTGGAGTGTTGTTTCAGCAAAAGTAAAAATAATTCAAATAAAATATACACCCTCTGGTCACAAATATAAGCAAAAGTCCATATTTTAGATACATTCAATAAATGATGTATGTTGTCTACAATAAAGACCACATACATCATTTATTGAATGAATCTAAAACATGAATTTTTGCTTATATTTTTGACCGGAGGGTGTATAGCTTTATCATTCTAACGCATCATTAATTCTAAGACATTTAGTTTTAATTGCACTTTTTTTACTCCCTCCGTCCCTATATCTAAGCACCTATTTGACTTTATTTTTGTCCCTAAATATAAACCCCTTTTTAAATTACTAGATGCATTTATTATTTTTTTCCTAAATATACCCCTAATTAATACTATTAACTTATCTTGAAATATGAAAAGTCAAATTTAATACACATAAAAACAAAGGACAATTTAGTAATATTAACATACAAAACAGACACATTAATTACACTGACAACTTTTATTAAGAAATGTGAAAAATGCAAAGGGAGGTTACATATAGGGACGGAGGGAGTATTAGCCAAGACATTGCCGAACATATATTTATTACTAATAAATAGGCTTAACTTGGTAAAATTATGGGTCATTGTTAAAGAATCATGTCTTAGAAAATGTGTAGTGGCTAACTTTTTTGAGTATTACTCCCTCCGGTCTTTATTATAAGAAACAATTGACTTTTTTGGTTCATAGAATAGTTAATGTATCTTGTTATAAATATAGACTAGATACATCACTTACACAATGAACCTAAAAAGTCAACTTTTTCTTATAATAAGGACCGGAGGGAGTACTTTTCACACCCTATGGTCTTCTCCCGCGCCCTGTAAATTTTCCAAAAATGCCCTTGTGCATTCCGGATTATAGAATCCGGATTGCATTAGCACCATGAAAAAAAGTATAAATGATGAAATTTTGAATTTTAGGTGTAAAAATCATGGAGCAAATGATAGAGGAGAACTTTTGTATATTGTTAGTGCACTCCAATGTGCTCCTGGCTTGGTTGAACTTATTATACATGTAAACATGATTACCTAAGCTTCTTAGCTTATTTCTTATTGTTGTATTTTGACACTTTAATTTTCACACTTCAGAGTTACATCGATGTTTCTACCGTACAAGTGTCGGATCATTCAGAAGAGTTAGAATGCAGTAGTGATTGCCTTAATAATCTGCAGATGGTGAATATCCATGTTAGAGCATGTAGAATTTCTCAGCATGCAATGAGTTTGATACGGTTCGTACTTGCAAATTCAACATCGTTAAGGACACTTACTTTTAAAGTTTGTCCTGGTTCTAAGAGTTTAGATGCACATAGAATTTTAGAAGATTTGTTACATAAGAAAAATTTGGTGCTGGTGCATTCTGGAATATAGAATCCGGATTGCATTAGCACCATGAAAAAAGGGTGTTTAGGGGGTTTTCGGATTATGTAATCCGAAAAAATCATGTAACGCGCCCTATTTTTTGAGCTTTCCGGATTACAAAATCCGGAAAAATCCGTAACTCACGTTGAAAGTCAACAAATAGGGTGAAAAATGATGTTTCCGGATTACATAATCCGGAATACGTTAAACAATTCGGATTTTGTAATCCGGAATGTGATTATATTGGAGGATTTCTCTAGTATGACCAATACTTTTTTCCATAAACAAGCTTTGAATTGCATAAAAAATGGTTGGGATATTTTGTCGGGAAGAATAAATCATTGGAACCCGGTGTTGGAGTACTTATTTCTCTACATAACAATGCTCAAAGTATGAAGTTGACATATCCATAACTCTTGTGATGAATGAGACAAGTAAAGTTTCAATACTCACTTCAAAGCATTAGAATCATGACCTAACAAGTATTTGAAAACTTCATTCAGTGCTTATGCCTTTGGAAGAAAGAAATTAAGAAAGACAACTCAGTAATATCAATCATATTATATTTAAAATCTGCAGCACATTGCAGAATATACCTCTCTCCATAAATGTTAAGTGCACCGTTATTTTTAAAATCTGTAGCTTGTACATAACCAATTCCACAGCAATAGAAAGCTTAAAATCAAAAAAATTCTGGAAAAACATCATTCCGGATTATAAAATCCGGAAAACTCCGAGGGTAATTTTGGAAAAAAATAGGGCGCGCGAGGAAAAACATAGGGTGGGAAAAGTAATACTCAACTTTTTTTATTCCTTCGAATGACCCTAAAATTATTACCATGTCCAACTGTTTTTCTTAAAGAATCATTTCTTAATAATTTAGAATGGAGGGAATATTTGTTGTTTGTCTTATGGAGTATTATTATTTCATTTCTCAATTGCTTTCCTTTTCCTATATATATACCATTATCTCAATTCATCTAACTATTCAACTAACTATTATTAATAAAAAAATACTCGATATAATTTATTTTATCAATAAAACTAGTATAAAGAAATATTGTATTTAAACACTGTAGTCAATTTTTTTTAGTTTAATAGTTGTTATACAAAACCACAATTTTGGTATTTTTTTTTTTTATTGAGTTCGTTAAGTAATGAGTGTCTTTAAGACACTTGTTAGCATGGCATGCGTGATTTTCTAGGATGTGTGCATATCCTTGAAGACAGTAAACGAGACAAAAATCAAGTATAGTTTTACCTCTACCTGACCAACAGTTCACGAGCCTACGGAATGTTATATAGACAATCACAAATTCACAATGATATGAACTAAAAATCAGTAGCATAATAGATGTATATAGTTAAATACATTCTATGATCTTGATTAGTGATGATACAGCTAATTGGGGTGTGAATGGTGACCTCTAAAACATATACTAAGAATCTAAGATACAACATGAATTATGATGATACATTGGAGCTTGATTGATCTGTCTCACAAACAAGAATGTTAGCAAGTAGATGGAGCAGTAGCTAGCTACATGCTATTAAGTTTCACAACTCCCATTTTGATGATCAATACTTTCCTTTTGAACCTCGGAGACTAGCCCGTCTTCGTCGACCTCAGCAACACGGACACGTAATTCACAGTCATTTATAAGTTCGAAAATGCAGACATCTCCAAGCTTTATGTTATTGGCACGAACAAAAGACATCCATCCTCCACACAAAGTGTGACTTGTATGCACTCTACTTCTAGGAACAGAATTAGCAGTCCACTGTTCTCCCTTCAAATTACGAAGAATAATCTTTATCTTGCCGTTTGGAAGATGCGCTATGGAAAATTGATGGGGTATATTCTGCATTATATCAATTATAAATCAGTATTAGCAAGAGCTTCAGTGTTAATGCCAAGCACATTGAATGGGATGAAAACTTCACATAAATAATACGACCAATAAACTTAATACAGGAAATATTAACTTTTAAGGCAAAAAACTAACAATTACAATTGGTACTTCTTGGAGAAACACAACAGAGTCATTGCACAGAAATCAAATTGTAAATGTCATCGCAGTAGTTGAGAAGTTTGTCAAGGAGCATCTTCACAAAGTATTGAAATATCACTCAAACATGCATTGAAGCGCAAGTACAAGCATAGCTCAAATCTACCAAGATTGACTCATAAATTAGGATGGAATTATGTATGAAATTTTCATTGAAATCGTCTTTTACTGGTAATGTGTACATCTACAATACTTTAATCCATGCTTACCATCCTCCATACATAAAAGGAGAAATGCTTTAATCTACAAGATCAGTTTCTCAAGCAAATGAAACACTACACAAGTTACTTAAAGATAGAGACGGAGAGATAAAACAACATTATTTGGGAGGTAAATTAAGAATCACAAAAGGGAACAACTCACCAGAATACGTGGACCATCGACATTGAATGTTTTGATTATTTTAACAAAATATGGAAAAGTTGAGGTAAATGACTGGGCTAACTTTTTCTCATCCTTTGCTGACGATAACCTTGACTGTGCTGCCTCTGTGGAATTGAACAATTCAATCATGAGTTTAAAATAAAAGGATAATCTCTGGCATAAATATACGAATTTCAGTGCAAAATACTCTTTCCTTGACAAGTGTCAGATTGCTAGAGAAGATCAGATGAGTTATTATAACAGAAGCGAGAAATTAAAGAGAAACCGGGAATTGCAAATGGAACGCGAGTGTTTATTGACGATAAGTCCCTACAGCCCAAAGAGCAATGCTCTACACAGTGAAAAGACACTATTCTCTGGCCAAACAAAACAATGATTCTTCCTCGATGCCCTCTTCCTCTCCACAACTCCCACCTCATATAACCGAATCCTCAAGCAATCCACTAATTCTCACTTTCCCTCCTCTCTGTTACTGCTTCTCCTCACATAAACTGCCTACAATTTGGGCTTATTCCCTTTGTCACTCAGGCCTATGTCATCTGCTAAAGTTAAGGTCCTATCAGAAAGTATGTCATTTTTAAGTAAAAACAAGTGACATAACAAAATAATAAGCCAATACATTATATATAAACTTCAAAATGATTCTTGATTGAAGTCATAAATCAAATGACAAAAAGAAAAGTGGTTAGTTATACAAATTTGACAAAAAAAACTGGTTGGCTACTCTGAGTTTAGGTACTGATTCATTAGAATTAATCAAAATTCATCATAGTGAATCAGGATTCAAAATGAGATTCATGTCCAAATAGATACAAACTAGATGTTCGCATCAATTGGGTTCAGTTTAGTATCGAATTAAGATAGGACTCCTGTGTATCATTAGATACTGATAAACCACTTTAGGACCATTATAAAAAAGGGGAAAAAACTAGTTTGTGCAATGAACATGGAGTTATCTTCTTAAGCTTTTACAAACTTCAGAGCAAAGCATGTGCAGCACAAAATCCATGACATCAGAAAGTTATAGATACTAAATAAGCTGGAATTAATGTAGTAAAATTTAATGGAAAAGAAAAAAATATTTTAACCTGAGAGTTCCTTGTTAGAAGCCCTCAAATCAAGTGCTCCCTCACGAGAATTACCTTCTTTTGGCGGTCTTCCTCGCTTCTTAGTCTGGCCAGGTGTAACTTCATTAGCTGGCTTCTTGGTCCTTTGGCCGGTTGGTTGTTTGGGAAAGTAGATGGGGAGTTCCTTAGGGGAAGCAGATTCAATAAAAGCATTTAAAGTCATTTTATCAGTAGTTTTGACAGGTACAGCTAATGGTGTTCTTATACTGTCAAGACGCCGAACCCGAAATCTCTCAGGTGAACCACAGTCAACGCCACCATTAGAAGCAGTATTGACTTCTCCAACAGATGTGTTTGTGTTCTTTACCTTGCTACCCCCTTCTTCAGTTTGAGCATGTCCACATTTTCTAACAAAATAAGAAGCTGCCTTCTCACAGAAACTAACTCCATCAAAGATTAAAACCTCAAAGAGAGATTCACCGTTGTACTTAAAGACAAGGAAATCATTCTCTTTCAAAGAGTGATCTTTCACGAATTGCTCCCAACCGCCCACGAAGTAAACAGTACCATCTCTAGTTGTCAACCCAATATCCCACACAGCTCCACTAGGACCTTTAAGGGTCACATTTTCTGGCAACTTCTTTTTTAAATTGTCTGAAAATGTTTTAGGAAGTGCCTGCAGTTAAAATATAATTTCCATCTGAGATTAAAAGATACGTTGAGTTGAAGAGCCTAAAGATAATAATTTGCTTGAAAAACAGCAATTAATCATCATCTCAAGTACATGATTCACATACACTTGAGGTGCTAGCTCAGTGTTGTAACCTCAATCTTCAAGGTTCAAATCCCCTCGGGACGGTTGAAAATGGCCAATATCAAAATTTCCCCCTTAATTTTGTTTTTGAAAAGTACATATTTACATAGATAGTGTTTGCAGAACCAGGCAGGAAAGGAATAATAAACCTAAAAGCTAAACATAATTAATTGCTTGAAAAACAGCTATTAAACAATCTACTTAATTATTTCAATGCAAACTCAAAACAAAGTGTCTCAAAACAGATCTGCAACTAATGTCAAAGTTCCTAAGCCATTATGTAAAAACAAGCATATCAGTATCTATACTATATGTTCAAAATATGGCAAAAAAAGAAAACTTCAGCAGCATATCCAATAATCAAAAGCTGAAAACTTTCTTCAATAGAACTGACTGCAGTTAAAGGAATTGCAAAAAGATACAAAATTAAAAAGATGGGCAAGTTCAAATATTGAAGTGCATGAACACCCAAGTATGAAAACCTTATGAAGGTTTAATTTTTGTTAACATGGAAGGAAATAAAAAGAGAAAAAGAATGAAGGGAATACTTACAAGTTGTTGTTGAAAATTGGTGGTAGTTTTAAGAAATTGGGTGAAATGGATGAACTGAAAATGATTCCAGTAAATATCTTCTTCCCAAGATCTGCTTCCATCTACTTCCATTTCAAACAGAAGCAGAGAGTGAAATGGTTCAAAGTTGCAAGCTTTTTGGTTTGAGGAAGAAAAAGGAAAGAAGGGTATAGGGCTTTAAGCCCTTTAACGGTTCACGAGGAAGATGAATGGTGGAGAGATGTTTCAGAACAGTACAAACATTTTATTAATGTACTTTGTGTTGAGTATAAACATTCATTTTAGTCTGTCATAGGTCAACCTGGGTGTAGAAGAATTTGAATGGGTTGAAACTTGAAATTAGAGAGTTAAATATGTTTTTTATTTTTAGCATATTTTTTTTTATTTAAAATTCTACCAAAAAAAATATTGATCTTACTTGAGCTACCCTAAGTTCAGGTCCACTTTATTACGATATCAATCAATGATATTATTTGAAACGCACAACTACATCACGCTTCTTACCAACTCGGTCACGTTTCTTATTAACCAGGAAAAACCAGAGCAGTTGCCTAGCTAAATGACCTCTGCAAAGGCTCCTCAGCATAATAGGGAAAGAGGCGGCCCTCTTACCTATATGGGTGTGTTGATCCGCTAAAGAGTAAGTAACATCACAAGACAACACAACATAAAATAGAACAAGACAAACTTTTAAGGTATTACACAAAAGAAATGATATTTATACAACCACTTTTTAACAACTTTTGTGACAACTCACTCTCTCATACTCACATGTGTTTTTAGTCTCTCTCTTCTTCTTTCTCTCTCTATTCTTTTTTTATCCAATAAGAAGAGAGAAAAAGTGGCGGTCACAAAAGTTGTCTAAAATTGGTTATACAAATATCACTAATCATTAAACAACTTTTGTCTTGCATGATGTTTAGTGGAGAAAAGGTTATTTTGATATTTTGTATAACTTGTATTTGCGATAAAAAGTTGTGTTGTGGTTTAGTGAGAGACAAAACTTTTATTTAGCCCAATCTCTTCTCTCTAATTTGTCCAATTCCAAAAAATAACTTTAAAATCAAAACAATACAGCTGAAATTGTCATGTTCAATCTCTTACTATTTTTTTAATCATATCGAACGTATTATATAGTTTACCCAACTTTCTTTCAAAATATATGTTAAGTTGAATCAATATTGGTTCAATGAGTATATTATCTAATATGACATGTCCAATTCAAATGAAAATTTTAGGTATCGAATAAAAAAATGCATGATGAACTTGAAACAACCTAAACGATGTGATAAACTTTTATGACGAGTTAAATAAGTTTTTGATTCCTATACATTTTTAATTATTTTTTAGTCCGTCTAAAAAATTTCTTCAATTTTTGGTCATTCAAATATTTTTTCGTCACCATTTTTTATCCTTACTTTTAAGTCAGATCATATGTACATTTCATATTTTTGAATGAGTTTTTTCATGAATCTTTAGAATATTGTAAGAATCTTCACCAAAAAAATATAGAATTTTTTGACAAAACATTAATTAAATATTAACTTTTAAACGTCAAAAACATAAAAATTCATATTTAATTCATCATTTGTTGAAAATTTCTAAATATTCACAAGAGAAAATTTTATAATATACCAAACATGACTGCATAAAAAGAAAAATTGAATGATGCAAATGAGTTGACTTAAAAATGAAGACTAAAAGTGATGACAAACTATTTGAAAGACCAAAAATTAAAGAAAAATATATCATAAGTAAAAGCAAAATTTGCAAATTTTATAGGAACAACTTTTTTTGAAGTAAACGAGAGCAAACCTAATTTTATTGATGAACTTAATGGTGATAATATTTCATGATGGATAAGATGAAAGATGTAAAAAAAAACATTTATTATGTTTAATGTGTACTTCTCAAATTCAATAAAGTTGGTCTTGTGGAAGGATGCTCTTTAGTGAAAGGGTCGCTAGTTAGACCCTCTATTGTGAAAGGATGCTCTTTAGACCAAATTCTCTATTAACGTGGAACCCTATTCTACAGTACATAGTGCATACAGAAAAAACTATCTATACTTGGAAGGCTAAGCTGATGTTATCAATATATGGTAGGCTGGTGCTTGGGGAGTCAGTTCTTATTTCTTAATAGTTTACCTCTTTATTATATGAGTCTATTCAAAGTACCAAAAGGTGTGCATGCTAAGATCCTTTATGGCTCTGGAAAGAATAAAGGAATACCACTAATTAAGTGGGACGTAATTGAGAAGTTAAAGTCACACTGTAGTTTAGCTGTGGGGAAATCGTTAGGCAATTTTGGTGGTGTAAAGGATTTTTGTTAGAATTAGTGTTAATTTGTTGTATTGATTAGTAGAGTGTTTTGGATATGTGTTATTATTGGGTGTTGTTTGTTTAGGTGGTAGTGCCAATCATGCTTGAGGCACTTATTTCTTGTATAAACTTTGTAAGGTGTTTTGTCCGACTTCTATCGCATAATTGTGTGTTCTTCGCAACATGTAACTATTCATAAAAGGTGGGTAGAGAATTACGAGAGGGAATGAGAGAAAAAAGATTGAGATAATCCAATTTGCAACAATATGATACCAACATTTCACAAGCCTACTGAACGGGACGGAGGGGGGGGGGGGGGGGGGGGGGGGGGGCCCTCCCTCCCCCCTCATAATTTATGTACTGCACAAGTTTTTCTCCTAATTTGGGTTCAACTCACTTTTTTTTTTTTCCTTCTAGAACAGGGCACACCAAACACGTATGATGCAAACATTTCAACCCCAGAATGGAAACAGAATGCAACACAAGGAAGTTGATGTTAGGAAGCTGAATATGAATGAAAGGCAACAAATCATTGCCAAAATTTTCAAGGTTATCGAAGAAGATAATGAAAAGTGTCTTTAGGTGCCCTTGTTTTCTCCTATAATTCCAGTTTGGAATAGTTTTAGTTTGTAAGAATTTTTCAACTAAAATTAGTATTCGAATACCTAGCAAAAGTCCTACTAAGATTAGTATCTATGGAGAAATTGAATGTGAAAAATTTGAAGTGCAAAAATTGATTTGAAAGTATGCAAGATTTTTTTGTATAAATAGCATTTTTATGACAGTATAATGTTTACCCCACATGCTAAATCTAACTCGAATTGGATCGTATCACCAACATTTTGCAACGACATGAACTGAAATGCGGCGGTGTAATAGATAATTAATACATTATATGATCTTGATTAGTGATGATGATACAGCTAATTGGGATGTGAAGAGACAACATGAATTTACTAACATGTATATAATACACAAGTCTTCTGTGACTCTTACATAAAAATCCTCATTGAAAATTGATTTCTGTCTCACAAACAAGAATGTTAGCAGGTAAACGGAACACTTTGCTACATGCTATTAAGTTTCCCATTCCCATTTTGCTGGTCAAGACCTTCCTTTCCAACCCCAGATATATGAACTTGCATCACATAATCAGAAACGAGCTCAAAAATGCACGTGTCACCAAATTTAATGTTATTATCACGAACAAAGGCCACCCAACCCCCACAAAAGGTGTGAACTGGTCTCCGTTTAGCATATGTGTTGGTTTGAACTGTTCTCCCTTTAGCATATGGGATAGAGTTCACAGTCCAACATTCGCCTCTTGAATTGCGAAGCGTAACTTCTGTTTTGCAGTCAGGGAGATGTGCAGCAGAGAAATGATATGGAATTTTCTACAATGTAACAAGTATTCAATATTATACTCCAACCAGATCAGTTTGTCAAGCAGATGAAACACCACAAAAATTACTTAAAGATAAGGGCAGAGAGATAAAACAACATAATTGGGAGGTAAATGAAGAATCACAAAAGGGAACAACTCACCATAGTACGTGAAACATTGATATCGCCGGTTTTAAATATTTTAACAAAATATGGAAAAGAGGAGGTAAATGATTGGGCTATCTTTTTCACATCTTCCTTCCCACTTCTATGCACGATGGATGCCTCTGTGTGAAATTGAACAGTTTAATCATCAGTTTTAAATAAAAGGATAAGCTCTGACATAAATATAAGGATTTGAATGCAAAATACTTATTCTCAGACAAGTATCAGTTTGCTAGGGAAGATCAGTTAAGTTTTAATACATTTTTTTGAGACCCAGAATGAAGGGAAAGGTTAAAATGGAGAGGAGCTTGTTGGCAGGTTAGTTAGAGAGATGGAGAGAAATAAATGTTAGTTATAGTTACAAAATAATTTATAATTAATACTAGTAAAAGGAAGGGAAAGACTTAGGACTTTGGAGTGTGCTCCTCTCAAGGTCTCGGGTTTGATTCCCCTCGGTGCCAACTTTGGTGGGCTAGTCCATACAAAGCTTTGCTCTGACTTTTAAATGGGACCCCCGCAAGTGGACTGCGGGATTGGACCCCTCGGATTAGTCAGTCCTTGGGCTGGAGACAGAGTATTCAACACAAAAAAAAAAAAAAAAATGAAAAAGGAGGAAATGTTTTAACCTGAGTGTTCTTTGTTACAGGCCACCAAATCATGTGCTCTCTTATGAGAAGTAGCTGCTTTTGGTAATCCGAGGACAAGCGTAAATTTATTAACAGGCTTCTTGATCCTTTTACCAGTTAATTGGGAGGGAGCTGCAACAGGGGTGGTCTTAGTGACTGCATCAGCCATGCACTTCTCAGGGGAAGCAGACTCCACACCCGCATCAAAAGTAGTATTGATTTCTTCCACAGACTTGTTTGTGTCCTTGGCCTTGATACCCCCTTGTTCGGTTTGAGCATGACCACATTTTCCAACAAAATAAGAAGCTGCCTTCTCACAGAAACTAAGTCCATCAAAGATTAAAACTTCAAACAACGATTCGCCATTGTACTTGAAGAAAAGGAAATCACTCTCTTTCAAAGAGTGATCATTCACAAATCGTTGCCAACCGTTTGTGAAGTAAACAGTATCATCTTCAGTTGTCAGCTCTATATTCCACACAACTCCACTAGGACCTTTAAGGGTCACATTTTCTGGCAACTTCTTCTTTAAATTGTCTGAAAATGTTTTAGGAAGTGCCTGCAATTAAAATACAAATTTCCATCTGAGATTAAAACATACATTGAGGTGAAGAGCGTAACAGATTTTGGTCGAATATACATATACCTAACAGCTAAACATAATTATTTGCTTGAAAAACAGCTTACTAATCATCTCATGTACATGATTTACATACACTTGAGGTGCTAGCTCAGTGGCAAGGACTTAGCTTTGTAACCTCAAGGTACAAAGTTCAAATTCCCTCACACAGTTGTAATATAGTCATGACTATGAAGCACGGACATCGGACACGACACAGACATTGACACGCCAACACCGCTAATTATTTGAGAAAATCACATAATACAGTGTAATTATTATATGTGTCGGTGTCTTTTGGCGTCGGACACGACACGTATCTGACATCGCGACACGTCTAATCCGAGAAGTGTCCGTACTTCATAGGTCATTAATGCCACGTTAATTAACAATTTTATTTTATTTTTTAAAAAAAGTACATTTACACAGATAGTGTTTGCGGAACCAGGAAAAGAATAATGAACAGCTATTAATCAATCTCATTATTCACTTCCTTATCCCCTCCTTGCAAACTCCCAAACAGAACCTTAAACAATTTACTTAATTATCACAATGCAAGCTCAAAACAAAGTATCTCAAAAGCAAACAAACACTAAAAAGTAAAAAGAAAACAGATCTACAACTAATGTCAAAAACAAGCATATCTATGTGTATAAAATATAAAAAACCATGGCAAAAAATGAAAACTTTAACAACATATTTACAAAAATCAAAACTTTCTTCAATACAACTAACTGCAATTAAATCAATTGTAAAAACAAACAAAATTTAAAAGGTGGGCAAGTTAAAATATTCAAGAAAAAAAAATTGAAAAGCAGTAAGAAAAAGTGCAACATCCAAATCCTAATATGAACACTTCAGAAGGGTTTCATTTTTAATTTTCAACATGGTAGGAAAGAAAAGAGAAAAAGAAGTACTTACAAGTTGTTGTTGAAAATCGGTGGTGCCATGAAGAAATTGGGTGAAATGGATGAACTGAAAATGGTTCCAGTAAATCTCTTCCTCCCAAGATTTGGTGCTTCCTACCATTTCAAAGAGAAGCAGAGAGAGAGAGAGGGAAAGGGTTCAAAGGTACAAAGCTAAAGTAGGGCTTTAAACCCTTCAACAGTTCACGAGGAAGATGAAAGGTAGAAATGTCTTAGTTCAAAACAGTACAAATTTTTTATATATATAAGAGGAGAAACATTTATTTTAGTCTGTGTTTAGTCAAATTAATGAATGTTTGGTTTCACCCCAGGGTCAAAATTGATTCTCGAGGGGTAGAATTAATTTTAATATGTTTGGTTTGTTCTATTTTTATGGGGCTTAAAATTGATTTTAGAGATTTACAAATTGATTGTAACTAAACTTTTGACCCGTGCGAGTAAATAATCTTTGATCCGTAAGATCATAGATCGATCAATAAACGCAAATTAGATTATTAGATATACAATATTACAATCAAATTTGTCTTACTATGTCCGTCAATGACACTTGAATAGAAAAAAGACTGTTTATTTATTTTATCACAATATATTATTGGGGCATTATCTTCTCATTTTTTTTTTAAATTATAAAGAAAAAAGTTAAAAAAAAATGCAATATTATATTGTTGCACGGGTCAATTTTATTTATTACTTTTATAGTTAAACATCAAAAATTGACTTGTAATAATTGTTTTAAATTTCTACAAACATGAAAAACAAAGTCACTTCAATTAATAGAATTTCTAAATTACACGTACAGCTCTAAAAAGCATAATTACACTTTGATATTTACTAAAAGTAATAATATATTTTTCCAACCAAATACATATCATATCTGCATAGAAATTAGGGTATTCTGTTTGTAAACTTATTAAGTAAGTGTACAAAAACTTGTCGGAAAAAAAAGTCTACATAAACAATAAATATATACAAACGATGACACAACATGATATGAATGAAAAGCTCATCAGTGAGGAGAAATATTAGAGATTGCTGCATTTTAGAGGGAATTTGTTAGTTTAAATTGGTGCGCTGCATTTTAGATGGAATTTGTTAGGTTAAATTGCTGCTAACCTAATGCAACATTTTAGAGGGAAATTATTAGGTTAAGTTGCTGCAGACCTAATAAAATTAATAGATAAGGATATGTTTGATAGTTTTAAGGATAATTGTTTTTTTAAAAAAAAAATTATAATTAGTTTTGCCTCCAAAATTGATTATATCCAAGTATAATCGATTATAATTAGTTTTAAGTATGATTTGTAACTTTTGTTCCAATAACTAAATTTTACACGCAAATTTAAAATTCAATTCAATCTTACACAAATGTATCCAAACATAAAGTGTGCAGATCCCCTCTAGTGAGGGTCCCGCATGGAGTAATAGAAAATAAATGGCTTAGATCTCACTGGACTCTTCAGTCACAGGAGAGAATATGCTCCCAAACATAAAACCACTTCACATTCAACTCCCTTATACTCAAAATATTTAGGTTATTATTTTTTTTTGGAAAAAACTTATCAATAATGACTTTAAAAATCAAGCAAATTAACAAAAGATAACTTAGTAGCAAAAGATTATATTTAAATCATTTGATACATTTATTTTTTATGGAATACTCTTTTTTTCCTCTAGAAACAAACATAATTTATTTTAGGGTCTCGTTAACGAGTGTCTCTGAAGCACTCTTTAATCATTCTACTCCCTCCGTCCCATATTATAAGCAAAAAAAAAAATCACACTTATTAAGAAAACCAAAACATAGTAGTTTGCACAATAGTTTCTTGTGTTATCCTTGGAATAAGTTTCATAGAAAGATGTAAAAACAATTTTTATTGGTTATTAGTTATAGAGAAAATGAAAGAGAAAACATAATGAATGCAAATTGCATTTAATTTCTCCTTGGCAAAGATGATTTTTTGAAAAAACATAATTAAATATGATAAAAGTTGGTCTTTTTTGCTTATAATTTGGGACAAAGAAAATGAGTTTTTTTGCTTATAATTTAGGATGGAGGGAGTATATGAAGTAATTACTATTTTACAATGTCAAAGTTTTCAATTTCCAATGCACTAATTACACAAATTTTCATTAAAAATTACCATTTAAGGTCTTTAACTAACGCCCCTGGTGCACTAGTTAACATTTCCTTTTATTTTATTCATCAAAGCAGTCATAATACAAACTGAAATTTAATCAAAAGTGAGGATACTAACACAAGACAATGTCACTCTAACAAATAAGCAACATTGTTGGGTTGGCACAAAATAAAATTTAACCTAAAGTTTGGTAATGAAAGAAGTAAACAAATAAGCAACATTGTTGGGTTGGCACAAAATAAAATTTAACCTAAAGTTTGGTAATGAAAGAAGTAAACTCCTACAAGCATTCAAAACACACCAACTTCTCAATTGTGAACAAGTTTACTCTAAATGTCGTCCACCATTAGCTTGCTATCTAATTCTAACTCAAAAGCCACAAAATCACTTGACATAGGCCTATGCTCCCGCTTCATGAGGTGTTGGTTGGCCTTTTTTCACACTATTTGAGCACAAATGAATTCACCTTTTTTTCGTTCCTAACATACATACCGACACTAAAACAATTTTATCTGTAAAAATCGGTTGATCCTGGTTACAACGGAAACTGTCCAAACTATGTTGTAATTCACGCCCACTGCTTTGATTAATGTTCGCTCCATTTTCTTCAAGTTCTATTGTTGTTGCTATTCTCCATTTTCCTCTTCTAAATACACACACTATAATGCTATAACAAGTACGTTCACTCGATTAGAAGACATCAATCCTAAGAGATAAAAAAAAAAAAAAATAAAGAATTAAATCCATTTTCCATATCCATTTGGTCATTTATGATAATCTAAAGATCCACTTTCATCCATATCTCTTACGCCTTCCTACATCCAAAGAAATACATGTCAATCATTCTCATAATCATGCTCATGAAAGACACTTTTATATGTGCATTGTACCTCTATACGTTGAAGTCTTTGTAGAGTAGGTAATATTCATTTTGCTGCCCTCCAAAGAAAAACCTTCATTCTTTGAAGTATTTTCAAACCATCAAGTGTTCCATAGTGTAGTAATATATCCAGACTTTACACTGTAAATTTCGGTGGGACTAAACTTTCAGCTCGCTATATTTTGGTATTGACAAAATAAATACTAGAGGCATTTCCTCAATAAATCTCTTCCTCCACTCTTTTCTATCTGATTCGATAAGATCCGAGACATACAAATTTTGCAAACTTGAATTTATCGGACTAGTTACATGATAATTGTCATGCTCGCTTGACCAGGCATCTTTCCACACACTAATCTTCCTCCCGTTTCCCACGCACCATCTCAACCCTCCTCCAACCACTACATGTGAAGCATGAATTCCAAAATCTCTTGCTCCCTTGATGTCGCAATTTTATAACATACCTTACTTACTTTGACCATATTTTTTTTAACTATTATATAAATACAATGTAAAATGTTGTTTGATTTATCTCAATGAATATTTTCAAAATATCAAATTTTATCATTTTTTTATTATAGATAATTAAATATATTAATGATCAAAGTTGTGTATTGACATGTGTGATGTGGTTTAATGCGACATGTATTTAAGAACGAAGGGAGTATAATTTTAATAATGCTTTTATTTATAATAATCATGAATCGGCGAAACTTCACTTAATAGTAGGGATGGTGTCAATCTCATGAATTGACCAATATGAAGTATGAACCATGTGTGATGTGGTTCTATCGACCTAATTTTATACATGTTCTTAAGTGAAGGAAGAATCATGTATAACGTTCTAACTCTGGAATAGTTTCTCTCTGCTGATTCCAAATCTACATTGACTTTCTATAATTTTTGCCCCCACATTATTATGTTCAATTTGACTATGCCATTTAATACAAAATAGAAATAACTATATTATGTAATTCATTACTGCTACTGGATACACCACTGCTAGTGTTTGCTACTGAATGTTATAGCAATCACAAATTCACAATGATATGAAATAAAAAAAACAGTGGCCTAGTAGAAAATTAGTACATTCTATAATCTTGATTAGTGATGATACCGCTAGTTGTAAGATACAACACGAATCTACTGCCATGCATAAGATGCACAAGTCTCACAAGTTATCAGGTTTCACATGTCCATTTTGATTGTCAATACTTTCCTTTCCAGCCCCAAATATATGAACCTGCATCACATAATCAGAAACAAGCTCAAAAATGCATGTGTCACCAAAATTGATGCCATTATCACGAACAAAGGTTATCCATCCCCCACAAAAGGTGTGAAGCATTCCTCGTTTAGCATATGGGACTGAGTTCACGGTCCAACATTCGCCTCTTGAATTTCGAAGCGTAACTTCTGTTTTGTCGTCGGGGAGATGTGCAGCAGTGAAACGACGCGGGATTCTCTACAATGTAACAAGAATTCAATATTACACTCCAAACGATCAGTTTGTCAAGCAGATGAAGCACTACACACGTAACTTAAAGATAAAAAGGGAACCACTCACCAGTGTACGCGAACCACCAACATTGCCGTTTTTAAGTATTTTAACAAAATATGGAAAAGAGGAAGTAAATGATTGGGCTATCTTTTTCTCATCTTCCTTCCTTTTTCTCTTCATGATGGATGACTCTGAAGAATTGAACAGTTCAATCATGAGTTTGAATAAAAGGATAAAGACAAGTATCAGTTTGCTAGGGAAGATCAAATGAGTTTTCATACATGTTATTGAAAGGAGGAAAAATAATTGTACTTGTTTATGTTGAAGATGTTATGGTTACATGAGATTACTGTAAAACGATTACTGTAACGAATATCGAGGCACTCATCCCTACAACGAATATCGAGGCACTCATCCCTACAAAACCGGCTTGTACTGTGAGGAGTGTTTCTCGTTGGGCCTGAAGCGTGAGGGGGTGTGTTAGCGGCCAACACTCGGTATATAGATAGGAAGGCCAACACTCGGTATATAGATAGGATTCTTCCTATCTATATACCGAGTGTTGGCCGCTAACACACCCCCTCACGCTTCAGCCCGACCCAATGGGCCTGAAGCGTTGGCCCAACAACACACCCCCTCACGCTTCAGGCCCAACGATGGACCCGATAGGCAATGAAAGTAGCTCTCGGTATATAGATAGGATTCTTCCTATCTATAGATAGGATTCTTCCTATCTATATACCGAGTGTTGGCCGCTAACACACCCCCTCACGCTTCAGCCCGACCCAATGGGCCTGAAGCGTTGGCCCAACAACACACCCCCTCACGCTTCAGGCCCAACGATGGACCCGATAGGCAATGAAAGTAGCTCTCGGTATATAGATAAGTAGCTCTCGGTATATAGATAGGATTTATAGATAGGATTCTTCCTATCTATATACCGAGTGTTGGCCGCTAACACACCCCCTCACGCTTCAGCCCGACCCAACACCCCCTCACGCTTCAGCCCGACCCAATGGGCCTGAAGCGTTGGCCCAACAACACACCCCCTCACGCTTCAGGCCCAACGATGGACCCGATAGGCTCTGATACCATGTACGGTATATAGATAGGATTTATAGATAGGATTCTTCCTATCTATATACCGAGTGTTGGCCGCTAACACACCCCCTCACGCTTCAGCCCGACCCAACACCCCCTCACGCTTCAGCCCGACCCAATGGGCCTGAAGCGTTGGCCCAACAACTGTTGGAACATGTGTGGAAATTGAGTTAAAAAGACTAAACACAAATTCCCATGTTGGGTAGAACTAGTGTTGTGTGAATTGAAAAAAGTGAAAGTCCCACATCGGATGGAACACACACATTAGTAGTGTTTATATAGTGGGGGTGTACCTCTAATTAATGGGGGTACATAAGCACTAGAGAAAAAATATATATTGATATATATTTTATTATTTGGAAATGATAAATTAAATAATTAATTTAATCATTATTAGAAAGTGCTTTCTTAGTCCCCAAGTTTTTGCTAAAATATTTTGGTACATAATATAATATATTTTTGTACTCAATATAATATATTTTGGTACTCAATTACGATATTTTTGTACTAGATCTAATATGTGAATTACTTAATCACAAAGTAATATGTTACTTGTTCCCAAAGTTTCTCACTTATTAGTTGTGAATTTTCCCTATAAATAGAGAACTCACATAGTGCATTCCACACACCGAAAAGAATTTCATTGAGTTGTCGGGAATTCTTTTCTTCTCTTCTCCCTCCGACTTGTGTTAACAAGTTTCTTCTACTTCTACTCCTTTCTGTCCCTTTCGATATCAAATAGAGCGGTTACGTACGTATCGAGTGGCTTCGATCAATCGATTGAACCATATTTTAAGAGTGTTCTTAAGACCATAGTCCCTTTTTCGGTTTAATGCCCCTTCAGAATTAAGAGTGGTCTTAAGTTCATAGTCCCTTCGGAATATAGAGTACTATTAAGATCATAGTCCCTTTTCGTATAACTAATGTCCCGTCGGAATTAAGAATGATCTTAACAGTATATAAATTATTTCAATAATTTTCTATTTAATGAGAAATGGTGGTATCACCATATTTGAGTGGTCGTAGTGCCATATTGATGTTTTGGAGAAGTTAAAGTTAGAATGGTGGTAACACCATATTTGAGTGGTCTCAGCACCATAATAGAATGGTAATAATACCATATTAATTTGAGTGGTTTCAATATTAAAGAGTGGTCTTAGTACCATATATGAGGGTGTAATTCTCGAACGGTTTTCTACGGTGCAGTAGTTAACCGCACAGTTGTAGCTGGGCTTGTTTTATCCTGGAGGCGGCGTGGTTGATAGTCTACCTTGCACAATTTTGGGTAGTGCCACGAAACGTCTTAAAGAGAGCGACCTGGTCGTGACTCAACCTAGTAACAACTTCGGTAGAAAATAGAATTTGGAAATCCAAATACAATAATTTGGAAATCCAAAAACAACAATTTTAAGACGTTTGGTACTGCTATGTCTACCGAAGAAGTTACTTATTGAGGTTAAGTTGTCCCTAAATACATTAAGGATAAATCAAGCTATAGAAATACATCTTTTGACTGAAACGATGAAGTGATTGTTGTTTTAAATAACAAACACAAAAAAAATTCAAATACGTTGAATATGTTTGAAATATGGTTTCGAAATCAGAGACATATAGTGAAACAATAATTTGTTACAAAACAAATTATTTGTTACAGAACCAAACAAGACGAGTTTGTTACACAACATTAGAAAAGGCATGGACCGAAAAATAAAATAATGTGAGGTTTGCTATTTTATTTTGATGAACTCAAAAGTCTTTCGGATGCAACACGTGCTTACGTGTTGTTTTCTTTTGAAACAGTAACATGAAATGGTTATGTAAAGTTTATATATAATCATCATGATAAGAAACAAATTATCTAAAGCGGATCGGTCATTTTGTTTCTAACTAGAAATTATATGAGATATTTTTCCATATATTTTGTATAAAAATAAGAAAGAATCTGAATTTCAGATTTCTATGGAATAAGACTGAGTTGACTCGGACTTAAAAAAGATAGACTTGTGTACCATGCATTCTTGTGGGATAAGACTGCACTTTGATGGTATGTTAAAAATTAAATTCTCCTTCTATTTTACTAGTTGTGTGATTTTAATATTTGACATATCAAAATTTATCACGTGAACAAACTTTTAATTTTAAATTTGAATAACTTGGATTTAATTCCAAAGTTATATGATTAGACAATTTTATTTGTTGCAGTCAAGATATATGAACCAAAAGTTCATATAAATGAATTTAGAGAATATGAATCTCTAAAACTTAAATAAATTATGATATGTGTGAACTCGATGACACATAAACTAGAAATGATAAAATGATATTTTATCATATTTATTGATGACTGTAAATTTTGGAAAATAAAATTGATACGCTTGATATGTTCAATTTTTATAACAAAAATTGAAATTTTTGTTGTAGAGAGAACCCAAGTCTAAGAACAAAATTTCTAATTAAGAAATTTTTGAAGAAAAGACAACCTAACTTGTCTTATTTTTGAACTTGGGATTGTCCGGACTATATTTGGCTTCAGGACCCCAAGAGAGTTAAACTCACTAGTAGAGCCTATGAATGTGTATTCATTAGGTATGTTATAAATAACGAAGCATATAGGTTTTAGGACCTAAATGTTAAAGTGATCATAGAATTAAAAGATGCTGATTTCTATGAAGAAAGTACCCCTGTAAATTAAAGAATAGTGGGGGCACTAATGGGGGTAAACTAAATTCCCTTCTAAAAATTAAGAACTCGTGGGGGCACTATATCTAATCACATTCATGTAATTAGAAATAGTTATGAAAACATCATACGAGATGTTATAGAACCTCAAGGAGGTAAGAAAGCTAAAAATGCTAAAGAGTATGAACTTGGTTTATACATTGGAAGAAGATCCATTAAGCTTTAAAGAAGCTATATCCTCATTGGGTGTTGAATTATGGCAAGAAGCAATAAACGATGAAATGAATTTTCTAGAGTCTAACAAAACATGACACTTGGTTGACGTGTCTCATAGTTGCAAAACTAATCGCTTGTATTTGGATTTTGAAAAAAGGAACTAAAACCTGATGGTACGGTTGATGAATACAAGGCTCTCCTTGTAGTCAAAGGTTTTAGACAGAGAAAAATATAGACTTCTTCGACATTCATTCACCAGTCACGAAAATCATATCCATAAGAGTACTAGTCCCTTTAGCCGCCGTTCATAATTCGATAGTACTCCAAATGGATGTGAAAGTTGCTTTTTTTATGGTGAACTGAAAGAAGAAATCTATATGGAACAACTTGAAAGTTTTGCGATTCATGGACAAGAAAACAAGCTATGTAAGTTAGATAATTCTTTGTGAGGTTTAAAAATAAACTCTTAAGGAATGACATGAAAAATTTGACATTCTAATGTTATCGAATGAGTATAAAGTGAATGAAAGTGACAAATAATATTTGCACGATCATATGTCTCTATGAAGACAACTTGCTCATACTTGGTTTAAAGATTCATGTTATGAATTATGTGAAATCATTGTTTATCAACAACATTGATATGAAAGACCTAGACAAAGTTGAAGTAATTCTTGGTTTCAAGATTACTAGATCAGAAAAGAAAACTTTTTTGATAAATCTCACAAAGTTGAGAAGATCTTAAGAAAATGTTATTATTTGAATGTAAACTTGCAAGCATATATTATGATCCAAGTGTAAGAACACTTGAGATGAAGTTAAACAAATAGAATAAGCGAGCATCATTGGCAGTCCTTAGGTAAGCCAGTGAATGTATTAGACCCGACATTGTCGATGTCGTAAAAATCTTGTGCAAGTTTACTAGTAGACAAAAGAAAAGCATTGTCATGCTATTGAAAGAGTCATGAGGTGCCTTAAAAGACTATGACTCTAAGATTACATTATGATAAGTATCCTATTGTACTTGAATGGTACAAGATACAAATAAGAAGTATCATATTGTACATGAATGGTACAAGAAACAAAATAGAACATCCTTCAGATGAGTCTTAAAGCGACTAGTGACTGTACATTGAGCATCACTAGAGGAGTTGTTTGTTAAAACAAATGATATTGACTCAGTCCACTATGGAATTAATCTGGGATGAGAACACTAGAGAAAACTAGTGAAGAAGCAAGTTGATAAGATACTTGCTAGCTGAGAACCCTTAGTGGGTAAAACTGTTTCCAGAAGTGTTAATTTATTGTGATAGTCTGCAGCTATTACAAAATTGAGAATCGTTACTACAATGGCAAGAGACGATTATTAAGGCACAAACACATAAAGGATTAGAGAGCTAGCTACTCTCAAAAGGAACAGTTGAAATAGATCGTGCACGTACTGATAAAGAATAGTCAATCCTTTGACGAAAGGAATTACTAAAAAGAAAGTCCTAAACACATCCAATAGGATGGGACTAATGCCCAAAGGTCACAAGTGATGGTAACCCGACCTACATGACTGGAGATCCCAAGAAATAGGTTCAATGGGTAATAACAAGTCACAAGTGATAGAACATGCTATGATAAAAGTAAGAAAGCATGATTCCTGCAGCGATAGAAGGATGAGATAATAGAAACTCTTAATGAGATCTATACTCTATTTGGAGTAGAGTACATAGCTACAGGAGTACTCTTGATAGACTCACCTATATGAATGTGGAACTAAGGGTCGGTTCCTATGGGATTCGGGGCAGAATACCTAGAGCGTTCGTTAAAACCGGGATACACGTGCAAGGCCATAAACGCACGGGCTTTTAGAATACACCTTATGAAAAGGTTTGTGTGTAGGTTCTATGTCTGAGATAGAGTTCAATGCTGTAAGCAACTCTTGTTAATCAGAATTTTACTCGCTATGCAAAGGTTCAAGTCGTAGGCGACACCTTTGTTTACTAGCAAATCTTATGGAGACGTTTTTGACGTTACTTCTGAAACCATTTTTTAAATTCAAGTGGGGGATTGTTGGAACATGTGTGGAAATTGAGTTAAAAAGACTAAACACAAATTCCCATGTTGGGTAGAACTAGTGTTGTGTGAATTGAAAAAAGTGAAAGTCCCACATCGGATGGAACACACACATTAGTAGTGTTTATATTGTGGGGGTGTACCTCTAATTAATGGGGGTACATAAGCACTAGAGAAAAAATATATATTGATATATATTTTATTATTTGGAAATGATAAATTAAATAATTAATTTAATCATTATTAGAAAGTGCTTTCTTAGTCCCCAAGTTTTTGCTAAAATATTTTGGTACATAATATAATATATTTTTGTACTCAATATAATATATTTTGGTACTCAATTACGATATTTTTGTACTAGATCTAATATGTGAATTACTTAATCACAAAGTAATATGTTACTTGTTCCCAAAGTTTCTCACTTATTAGTTGTGAATTTTCCCTATAAATAGAGAACTCACATAGTGCATTCCACACACCGAAAAGAATTTCATTGAGTTGTCGGGAATTCTTTTCTTCTCTTCTCCCTCCGACTTGTGTTAACAAGTTTCTTCTACTTCTACTCCTTTCTGTCCCTTTCGATATCAAATAGAGCGGTTACGTACGTATCGAGTGGCTTCGATCAATCGATTGAACCATATTTTAAGAGTGTTCTTAAGACCATAGTCCCTTTTTCGGTTTAATGCCCCTTCAGAATTAAGAGTGGTCTTAAGTTCATAGTCCCTTCGGAATATAGAGTACTATTAAGATCATAGTCCCTTTTCGTATAACTAATGTCCCGTCGGAATTAAGAATGATCTTAACAGTATATAAATTATTTCAATAATTTTCTATTTAATGAGAAATGGTGGTATCACCATATTTGAGTGGTCGTAGTGTCATATTGATGTTTTGGAGAAGTTAAAGTTAGAATGGTGGTAACACCATATTTGAGTGGTCTCAGCACCATAATAGAATGGTAATAATACCATATTAATTTGAGTGGTTTCAATATTAAAGAGTGGTCTTAGTACCATATATGAGGGTGTAATTCTCGAACGGTTTTCTACGGTGCAGTAGTTAACCGCACAGTTGTAGCTGGGCTTGTTTTATCCTGGAGGCGGCGTGGTTGATAGTCTACCTTGCACAATTTTGGGTAGTGCCACGAAACGTCTTAAAGAGAGCGACCTGGTCGTGACTCAACCTAGTAACAACTTCGGTAGAAAATAGAATTTGGAAATCCAAATACAATAATTTGGAAATCCAAAAACAACAACAACACACCCCCTCACGCTTCAGGCCCAACGATGGACCCGATAGGCTCTGATACCATGTAACAAATATCTCTGATACCATGTAACAAATATCGAGGCTTAACTCATCCCTACAAAACTGGCTTGTACGGTGAGGAGTGTCTCCTCTTTATAAACTCTTCTCAAGAATCCTATCTATCCGATGTGGGACTAAATCCCACCGAATGTTGGCCGCTAACAATTACTTCACTCTAGAGAGATTAATAGGAAAAATTAAGGGAAAGGCCAAAATACAAGAGAGCGTTTGCTGGCAAGTTAGCTAGAGAGAGGGCGAGAAATACATGTTAGTTATAGTTCATGAAAAAGTTAACGAAAAAGAAAGAAATATTTTAACCTGAGAGTTCCTTGTTACAAACCACCAAATCATGTGATCTCTCAAAAGAATTAGCTGTTTTTGGTCGTCTTCCCCTCTTCTTAGTCTGGACAGGTGTAACTTCTTTAACAGGCTTCTTCTTGGTCCTCTTGCTGGTTTTTTGGGAGGGAACCGCTACAGGTGTGGTCTTAGTGACTGCATCAGCCATGAACTGCTCAGGGGAAGCAGACTCAACACCAGCATTAAAAGCAGAAGTGTTATTGTCCTTTGCCTTGCTATCCCCTTGTTCAGTTTGAGCATGTCCACATTTTCCCACAAAATAAGAAGTTGCCTTCTCACAAAAGTTATCTCCATCAAAGATTAAGACCTCAAAGAGTGATTCACCATTGTACTTAAAGACAAGGAAATCATTCTGTTTCAAAGAGTGATCTTTCACAAAACGTTGCCAACCGTCCGTGAAGTAAACAGTATCATCTTTAGTTGTCAGCCCAATATCCCACACAACTCCACTAGGACCTTTAAGGGTCACATTTTCTGGCAACTTCTTTTTTAAATTGTCTGAAAATGTTTTAGGAAGTGCCTGCAGTTAAAATATAAATTTCCATCTGAGATTAAAAGATACATTGAGCAGAAGAGTCTAAGAGATGTTGGTAGAATATACATATACCCAAGAGCTTCTCATAACTATTTTCTTATAAAACAGCTATTAATCATCTCAAGTACACTTGAGGTGTTATCTCAGTGGTAAGAGTTTAGCCTTGTAACCTTAAATTACAAAGTTTGTAATAAAAAAAAAAAATTAATGACAAATGTTAGTACGTTAGTTGAACTAAACTAACGTACTAATTAGTTGGTATGATTTTTCTCCTTTGCTAGGATTTGAACTCGGGACCTTGCCTTATTCAATTCCTTTAAACAATCAACTTAATTATTGCAATGCAAGCTCTAAACAAAGTGTTTCCAAAGCATACAGATCTACAGCTATTGTCAAAGTTCACAAGCCACTCTAGCATATCTATGTGTATAAAATATAAAAAATCATGGCAAATAAAGAAAACTTGAACAGCATATATCCAAAAATCAAAAGCTCAAAACTTTCTTCAATAAAACTAACTGCAGTTAGAGTAATTGTAAAAAGATACAAAATTTAAAAGATGGGCAAGTTCATGTATTGTACTCAACACCCAAGTATGAAAACCTTATAAAGGTTTAATTTTTATTAACATGGAAGGAAATAAAAAGAGAAAAAGAATGAAGGGAATACTTACAAGTTGTTGTTGAAAATCTGTAGTTTTAAGAAATTGGGTGAAATGGATGAATTGAAAATGGTTCCAGTAAATATCTTCTTCCCAAGATCTGCTTCCATCTACTTCCATTTGAAAAAGAAGCAGAGAGTGAAATGGTTCAAAGTTGCAAGCTTTTTGGTTTGGGGAAGAAAAAGAAAAGAAGGGTATATGACTTTAAACCCTTCAACAGTACAAGAGGAAAATGAAAGGTATAATAAATGATTCAGAACAATACAAAATTTTGTTAATGTACTTTCAGAGTAGAAGAAACATTCATTTTAGTCCTTGTCATAGTCAACTTATTTATAAACAAAAGTCAATATAACTTCTTGATCTTCAAATATAAGTACTTCTTCAAATGCTATAAAAAAGTTAAATCAACAAAAAAATAACGTATTTGATTTAAATTTGGAATCAGATAGATCAATTTTTATATACTCAACTTTCTTAAATAATGGAGTGAAGTTTATCAAATGTAACTCTGTTTAATATCATTAGTTAAAAAATGCCTTTATTATTCTTCAAAAAAAAAAAAATGCCTTTATTAGTTCTACTTTCACATTAATTAAGAAATATACTACTTTTAAGATTTTTTTTGTCTATTTTTATAAGGTCTTTTTAGTATTTCCAATTACACTAATTATTTCTTTACCAACATACCTATATTTATTTTACATTTTTCTTCAATCAACCATAAACATTATGTTTAACACAAACTAATTTTCTTAAGATTAAAGGATAAAATGGTAAACACAATATTAATTACAAACAAATTTAATATTACTGCCAACTTTCTTAATTCTTGTGATTTGGCCAAAAGAGTCTTATATTTAGGGATAGAGGTAGTAGATAATTTTGTCAAGGAAAGAAATGTAACTAATGTTGTATAGAAAAGAGTAATTATGAGTTATTTTACAATTTTTTTTATTAAATGATATGAAAACATAAATTAAAAGAATTAAAAAAAGATAAAATGATAAATATCATTTACTTTTGTATCATTTCAATCAAGAAAAATGATAATTGTACAACCATTTTTTAACAACTTTTTCCCTCATACTCACGTCATGTTTTTTTTCCTTTCTTTCTTTCTTTCTCTATTTTTTTTTTGAAGAATTCTTTCTTTCTCTATTGTTTTGGTTTTCGTGTCAATACCTCATTTGTTTGTAAATATATGATTTCCCAATAAATTGTCATACAAATTGTTCTTCAAATAACACAACTCTTCAATTTAAACACGAACTTTTGTGCTTTAATTGTTTGTGTTCAATATATTTCTCTTTATTTTTTTGCTTTTTAAGAAGGGTCATGTTAACTTGTGCTCTAAGAGCACATGTTAAGGAACCTAAAAAGAGCAACTTTGCATTGAAAAACATAATATTTTAACTTTTAAAAAGTTGAATGCACGACTTTTAATACATATATTTCTGTAATGAGTTCCTTAACACGTGTCATGCCCTTCAAGGCACAAGCTAACATTTGCCATAAGAAACAAATCCACTCCCACCCGATCCTTCTTCTTTTTCCTCAAAACCCCCACTCTCATCTTCACTTTCACACTCTCTTCTTACCTTTTTGCTTGAACATTGTAGTTTGGTATTTCAACTTGTTATATAGTCTACGAGAGTATACAACTGTAATTTTTACCGGTTCATTTATCCTCTTTACTTATGCCTCCATTTTCCGACTAATTGAATTTGCAAATCCAGCTGAAATTAAGCCTAGAAATAACTATAGTATGCAACAAAATAAAATAAAATTATAAGCAAAAGTAGGTGAAACAAAATTGATGCAGTTTGTTCGGACCAAATATATCAACTTTCTTTCATATATTTTTGCTTAAAATTAAAGTTAGAGGGAGAAATATATAATTGCATAACTATATTATGCAATTATATAATATATATGATGATTATAACTATTAATTTACTTAAATAGCTTCCGTCCCTTGGCTAGGGTCCTAGATACACTACTACTACTAAATGTTATAGACAATCACAAATTCACAATGATATGAAATAAAAAATACAGTGGCGTAATAGATAATTAATACATTCTATGATCTTTACTAGTGATGATACATCTAATTGGGATGTGAATGGTGACCTCTAAAACATATACCAAGAAACAACATAAATTTACTGCCATGCATAAGCTGCACAAGTCTCAAACAAGAAAGTTAGCAGGTAGATGGAACAGTAGCTAGCTACACGCTATCAAGTTTCACATGTCCATTTTGATTGTCATCACCTTCCTTTCCAGACCCAAATATATAAACCTGCATCACATAATTAGTAACGAGCTCAAAAATGCACGTGTCGCCAAAATTGACGCCATTATCACGAACAAAGGCCATCCAACCTCCACAAAAGGAGTGAATTATTTTCCCTTTAGGACATGGGACGGAGTTCACAGTCCAACATTCGCCTTTTGAATTGCGAAGCGTAACTTCTATTTTGAAGTCAGGCAGATGTGCAGCAGAGAAATGATATGGGATTCTCTACAATGTAACAAGTATTCAATATTATACTCCAACCAGATCAGTTTTTCAAGCAGATGAAACACTACACACAAGTTACTTAAAGATAAGTGTGGAGAGATAAAACAACTCACCAGAGTACGTGAACCACCGACATTGCCGGCTTTAAGTATTTTAACAAAATATGGAAAAGAGGAGGTAAATGATTCGGCTATTTTTTTCTCATCTTCCTTCCTGATTCTATCCAGGGTGGATGCCTCTGTGAGGAATTGAACAGTTCAATCATGAGTTTTACGCAAAATAATAAGCTTTGGCATAAATATAAGGATTTGAATGCAAAATACTCTTTCCTAGACAAGTATCAGTTTGCTAGGGAAGATCAGATGATATACATGTTATTAATATTGAGATCTAGAATGAAATCAAATCACAAGGAGGAAATCACAATCTTTTCTTCCAACATTCACAAGGAGGAAAACTGATTGTACTTGTTTATGTTGAAGATACAATGGTCACAGGAGATTACTTGACTGAGAGAGAGAGTTTAATAGGACACATTAAGGGAACGGACAAAATACAGAGGAGAGTGCTTGTTGGCAAGTTAGTTAAGAGAGAGGGAGAGAGATATACATATTAGTTATAGTTACTAAATAATTTGTAAAATATAGTAAAGGTTAATGAAAAAGGAAGAAATATTTGAACCTGAGTGTTCCTTGTTACAAGCCACCAAATCACGTAGTAGCTTCTCACCAGAATCATCTGATTTTGGTGGTCTTCCTCGCTTCTTAGTCTGGACAGGCGTAACTTCAACAACAGGCTTCTTCTTGGTCCTTTTGCTGGTTGTTTGGGATGGAACAGCAGCAGGTGTGGTCTTAGTGACTGCATCAGCCACCTGAGGGGAAGCAGACTCAACACCAGCGTTAAAAGCAGAAGTGTTATTGTCCTTTGCCTTGCTATCCCCTTGTTCAGTTTGAGCATGTCCACATTTTCCGACAAAATAAGAAGTTGCCTTCTCACAAAAACTATTTCCATCAAAGATTAAAACCTCAAAGTGTGATTCACCATTGTACTTAAAGACAAGGAAATCATTCTCTTTCAAAGAATGATCGTTCACGAATTGTTGCCAACTGTCCACGAAGTAAACAGTATCATCTCTAGTTGTCAGTCCTATATTCCACACAACTCCACTAGGACCTTTAAGAGTCACATTTTCTGGCAACTTCTTCTTTAAATTGTCTGAAAATGTTTTAGGAAGTGCCTGCAATTAAAATATAAATTTTAATCTGAAATTAAAAGATACATTGAGCTGAAGATAATTATTTGCTTGAAAAACAGCTATTAATCATCTCTAGTACATGATTTACAAATTGATAAAAAAAGAAGTACATCGATTTGTATACACTTGAGGTGCTAGCTTAATGTAAGAGCTTGGTCTTGTAACCTCAATGTACAGAGTTCAAATCTTATCGGGGACAAATTTAAAATGGTTATCAGTGTCAATTTAATTGATAAAAATTTGCCTCTTCCCCAATTTATTTAAATAAAAGTGCATGATTTACTACTTGCAGAACAAGGAAAAGAATAATTGTTGTGAATTCAGACTCAAATCTGTGGAGCAAGTATCAATGGCAACCAATAACCAAATAGCCTCAAGCAACAACAACATATCTAGATCTAGCAACCAAGTGTAAATCAAAACCTTAATCAAAGCAACAAGATAAAGAGAGTAGAGGAACAAACAGACTACAATTTGATTACCCAGTTCGGCCCAACAATGACCTATGTTTGAGGGAGAGAGCTCTCCAATTCACTATCAATGAGTTTCTTACAAAGATATACAAAAGAGAAACAAGTAATTAACTTCAATAAGTTCTCCAAGAACAACCTAATTTCTACTCATTTCCCAATCTCTTCCCATGAACAAGAAACTCAAAGATTTTCACTCACGTGAGGTGTTTACAATGTTTCCCAACCTAAGAGTCTCACCCAAAGACCCTCAAGCTCTAAATGTCTATAACGGGTCGGATTGTATGATTGTGTTTGTTGGGGTAGGATCATCATTTAGCTGTCTATCATATTTCTTATCATGTGTACATCCAAACATATGATAGAAAAAAAGTCTATCCTATCACTGTCATATCTTATTCTTATCCAACTCTCTATTCTATCATGTCTCTATCATATCCTACACACCAAACGGGCCCTAAGTTCTTAAAAGTTGCATTCTTTGGTTCCAAGAGATTACACAAGAGTGGGAAAAATCTTTAAATCGAGGTCCAAAACCCGTGACACGTGCCTAGCACATGATTGGACGCGTATAGCACAAAACTGACAGCTGGCCGCGCGCCTCCACATGAGACAGAATCAAAATTCTGCCAAAAAACACAAACCATGCGCCTAGCACACAAACTTCACATGCCTAGCGCACGAGGCAGAACCAAAACCCTCTTTCATAATTCTTTCCTCCTTCTCTTGAAACATGGTGAGATTTTAAGTCACACTCAACAAGGGTAAATTACACCTTTGGCCCTTCAGTTATTTTTAGGTTTTGCTCTGGTCCTTTAAATCCGTTCTGTTTCACTTTGGTCACTCAAGTTACAAACATTATACAATTTGCTCCCTTAAGTTTTTTCATTTCATTTTGGTCCATTAAGTTATGAAGGTTGGACACAAGAAGCATATCTCAATGTAAACTCAGAAGCAGATCTACAACTACTGCCACCACAGTCCCTAAGCCATAATTTAAAAACAAGCATATCTGTATCTATAAAATATATAAAAAAAAAAAAACTTCAACAACATATCCAAAAATCAAAAGCTGAAAACTTTATACAAAAAAAACTAATTGCAGTTAAAGAAATTATAAAAAGATAAAAAATTGAAAAGGTGGGCAATGAAAAATAGTACATGGAAGAAGTGCATGTATGTACTGCCTCCACAGTGAACACCCAAATATGAATACTTTAGAAGATGGAAGGAAAAGAAGAAGTACTTACAAGTTGTTGTTGAAAATTGGTGGTAGTTTTAAGAAATAGGGTGAAATGGATGAATTGAAAATGGTTCCAGTAAATATCTTCCTCCCAAGATCTGCTTCCATCCCAGTTTTGTCCTCCTTCTCTTCCTCCCATTTGAAACAGTCAGTTTGTTGTAGCAGGAAAGAAAGGGTACGAGCAAGAAAGAAAGTTCCAGGCTGCTTTAATCCTTGAACAGTACACGAGGAAGTGAAAGGCTAGTTCAACTTTATCTTTTTAACTACCTCTTCCCGTCACTATTATAAACAAAAATTACATCTTAAATTCAATCAATTAACGATGTATATAATCTTTATTATAAGTCACATATATTATTTAATGAATGAATGTAAAATGTTTATTTTTACTTGTAATAGTCATATGAAAATGTATAATTTTTGTTTATATTTTATTCAAAAATAATATTTTAAATGAAAGATATTATTTAATTTGAACACATTATTATTTTATAGAAATAATCTTATATATGTTAAATTTAGTAATAAGTTATCCACCTATAACTTTTTGACATGTTGCACAAAAAAATTATGAGTGAATAAACTATTTCATCCTCAAATTTCTATGTATTATTATTAGATAGTTATAACCTTCTTTTCACTCTACTTATTTCTCTTTGCAATAATTTCATTTGCATGCTATTTTTATCACACCAGTTTCTTCTTATGTACTCTTGAAAATTATATGCTCTCCAGAAAGATTTGAACTTTTATGAACTATCATACTGATTTGAGCTTATTATCTTGTTGCATAAGTTTGGTTTGTGCTAAACAAATACCTAGTGTAGTATTCGATCTTAAATTAAAGCTTTCCATGGTGGTTAATAGTTTGTAGGGTAAATTAAAGCTTTCCATGGTGGTTAATAGTTTGTAGGGTTTTAGAATTATTTGACTTTTATATTTATGATGATATAATTTATCCTCTAGTGTTTGAAATTAACAAGTGGTTTGAGTTTTCATATTAGAAAATTAATTATCTCCATGTCATGAATTTCTTCACAACAGTTCTTCAAATACAAGTTTTTCCGCTGCCAAAGCATTTCTTGTAACAAGTTGTTAAAGCTGAAAGGCCTGATCGATCAGGAGAGAGAACATTTACATCCATCTTCTTGAAAATATCATTTAAATATCACAGAGACTTTTTAACTGTTTGGAGCTTGCTAGAGTATCATTTTTTAGGAGTTTATATATTTGTCAACGACTTATCCAATACTCATAAAGCTCTAGGATCAATTCTTTGTGTTACACTTTGCATCTATGCCTGAATAGTTGGTTCTGCTGCTAAACTGTATGCCAAGATTTTTAAATTTTGTAGGTGTTAATTTGCTAAAGGTCGAGTTTAAATAAGATGGTCATGTAATATTTCAACATGAAAAAAGGTAATAAACAACGGTTAAACACATTCTTTACATTATTTTAGTTTTTAACATTTATTTGATAGTACCAGGGATTATATTAATAGATAAGATAAATAATTCAGGGATCGGTTTGATAGCGAGTAACATAATTTAGGGACCAACTTGATTTTTAATGAATAATTCATGGATCGATTGGACATCGTAACAATTTACAATGACTTTCATTTAAAAAAAAGTACAAAAATTAATTTTAAATTTTTTTCGATCAAATTCGTCCCAATACTCGTGGAAGCCGACTTGGAACTCCACGTTAGCGTTTAATGGGACACGTCAACACTGTTAACCCAAGACTTGTAAAAGGGACTAAATTGATTGACATTTATAAAATTCATGGACATATCCACTATTTCGAAAAATTAGATGATAAAAATGACCATACGTACAAATTTGAGGACGAAATAGGTTATTCAGTCAAAATGTTATCCTACTAAGTTAGAACAAAATAAAGAAAACTAATTCCTCTTGCTCATTTTCAAATTCTCTTTCAATTTTAGCGCTTCTCTTCCTCTATAGTCTGTTGATTGTATACTATACTTGAGGACAATTCATCTCACCAATATTATTGCTTTATGATGCGAAAAGTTCCAACGATGGAGGCAATGGAAAATGATCAACGTGTGCAATCACAGTTCAGAGAGGGTACAACTTCAACTACTACGGAGGTTCAATCAATTGTTGATGTTGTTGAAACAATGGAGTTTTGGTACACTAGCCAAGTTTTTGTGTCATTAATGAAGTTAGACTTGATAATCCGAACCTTGCAGATAAGTTCAACTATCACTAGAGGGAGACCAATGTGCTACTCTTGGTAATTGTGTGGATGAGGTTGCAGACAAGTTCTTTTGGATCACAACAAAGGAAGGCAAGTGAATGAGGGCAAGAGCTATTGTGAGTACTGCCCTTGGTTTCTCAAGCATTGCTAATTTGACGAGTTCGATTGAATTTATAAGTAAAGATTTTCATGTATTTGGCTACATGGAGCATCTTGTTTTTAATGTGATGAAAAGTGTGAATTATGTGTTCAAGCATGGCACTGTAAAGGTAAGTATTTCCACGAACCAACCATATACACCTTCAATACTATACGTCCATTTCTTTATCCAAGGCTACAATCAGGAAGAAAGTGTTTTTAGCTGCATGGGCAGTGACTACCGTGAAAGGCGAAGGAGCTCAACTTCCTTTCATCTTGTTGATCCTAAGACTGTTGCTTTGCTTTTGAAACTGTGAGTCAACACTATGCAAAACAGATAGTTTTCAAGGATTTAAGGCAGATAGTTCAATGCTAATTGGGTTGCAAATGATAATGGTTTGAGATATTTTTATTGTTTGGCAATTGTGGGGTGGTGAGTGTGACAAAGTTTGGCCGTATGGTGTGACGCTTGGAAACACATTAGCTGGAAAAAAAAATGCTCCCAGATAGAGCTTCCCTTGCATACATTGATGTAGTAAATTGCCTTGCATACAATGATGCAATGATTTGTATAAATCTAAGAATATGTGCACGTAGCTTTTGAGGTCTATGATGTGTTGAGACCATTTTTTTACAACCCTTAAAATAAGAGAATGATAACTCATAATTATTTATTCTAGAAGGGATCTTTTATGCATACTTTATTGGTTTGTTTGGTAATAGTGACATTGTGTGATTGATGTAGTTATCTTGCTATGAGTATGCACTAGCTTACATAAGCATTTGTATTGTCTCATGATTGAAATCAATGAAAAATATAATCAAATTCCCCTTTTTCGTTCTAACTTCTCTCCCTAAATTCAGAAGTGTGATCCCTTCTCGAATTGAGTCGTATCACCAACATTTCGCAATGACATGAACTAAAATGCAGCAGCGTAACAAAAAATCATCATCTATAAAATGTATCAAGTCTTGGCAACTCATGCCACAAAAAATCATCATCTATAAAATGTATCAAGTCTTGGCAACTCATCCACAAAAAAACTTCATCTAAGATTGATTTATCTGTCTCACAAACAAGCACATTGGCAGGTAGATGTAACTAGCTATTAAGTTTCACATCTCCATTTTGATAGTCAAGACCTTCTTTTCCAACCCCAGATATATAAACCTTCATCACAAAATTAGAAACGAGCTCAAAAGTGCATGTGTCGCCAACATTGATGCCATTATCACGAACAAAGGCCATCCATCCCCCACAAAAGGCGCGTGTTGCTCCCACTGGGATGGAGGTCACAGTCTAACATTCGCCTCTTGCATTTCGAAGCGTAACTTCTGTTCTGCAGGCAGGGAGATGTGTAGCAGAGAAATGACATGGGATTCTCTACAATATAACAAGTATTCAATATTATACTCCAACTGGATTAGTTTCTCAAGCAGATGAAACACTACATAAGTTACTTAAAGATAAGGGTGGAGAGATAAAACAACATTATTTGGGAGTAAAATAAAGCATCACAAAAGGGAAGAACTCACCAGAGTACGTGAACCACTGATATTGCAGGATTTCATTATCATAACAAAATATGGAAAAGAGGAGGTAAATGAGTGGGCTATCTTTTTCTCATCTTCCTTCCCACTGATGGATGCCTCTGTGGAATTGAACAGTTCAATCATGAGTTTTAAACAAAATAATAAGCTCTGACATAAATATAAGGATTTGAATGCAAAATACTCTTCCCTATACAAGTGTCGGTTTGCTAGGGAAGATCAGATGAGTTTTAATCCATAGTTTTGAGACTTAGAATGAAATCAAAGGGCTATGAGCAAAGTCAAGAAAACCAGTCTTTTCTTCAAATATTCAGAACGAGGAAAACTAATTGTATTTTTTGTTTATGTTGATGATATTATGGTTACATGAGATTACTTGACTGAGAGTATAAAAGGACCCATTAAGGGAAAAGCCAAAATCAAGATGGCAAAAGTTAATGAAAAATAAAGAAATATTTTAACCTGAGTGTTCCTTGTTGCAAGCCACCAAATCATAATCATGCGCTTCTCTCTCAACAGAACAATTAGCTTTTTTCGGTGGTCTTCCTCGCTTCTTAGTCTGGACAAGTGTGACCTCATTAACAGGCTGCTTGGTCCTTTTTCCGGTTGATTGGGAGGGAAGCACTATAGTGACTGCATCAGCCATGAACTGCTCAGGGGAAGCAGACTCAACACCAGCATTAAGAACAGTATTGACTTCTTCAACAGACTTGTTTGTTTCCTTCTCCCTGATACCTTCTTGTTCAGTTTCAGCATTCCCACATTTTCCAACAAAATAGGAAGCCGCTTTCTCACAAAAGCTTTCTCCTTGAAAGACTATAACATTAAAGAGTGATTCACCATTGTATTTAAAGACAAGGAAATCATTCTCTTTCAGGAAATCATTCACCATTGTTGGAACTTGTGTTGGGGGTCTGCTGCAATAACTTGACCAAGAAGATGATGAAGATGACTATGATGAAGTGTGCACATAAATTCCAAAGATTTGTTGTATATCTTGATTGTTGGGAAGATGCTGATGTACTTGAAACTTGAAAAGATTAATGGTTATGCATGCAAACTCAAAGCGTATGGGGTTGCCATACTAACCTTTAGGTTCGATTCGCCCCCACCAATAACTGTATATTGGATGCAATAAGGAATGACCGGCGAATCCCCTTCAGGATACTATGAGTTCCTTGACGTGTATTGCACAACCACACCAAGCGTATCTCCTAACAGTATTTTACAGATTTATGGTTCCAGCAATTCACTCATGCATTAGAGAATTGATGGATGATTTAGAGTAAGAGAATGAGGGAGAATTATGTTGTTAATGCAACAAAATTCTGTCCAAAGTTGTGTGTTGTAGTTCTTTTGTGTGTCCAACTAATGCCCAAATGCCAAGCATTTATAGTGCATTATATGACCCTTCATATGAGAGAAAACACCCCTTTGATTTGAAACAATGTTATGGTTCATTAAACATCCCTTTGTCAAAGGTTATAATCATATACACTTGAATCAATGCAAAGGTTCATTAAGCACCCTTTTGCCAAAGGTTATAATCATATACATTTGAATCAATGCAAATGTTCATTAAGCATCTCTTTGCGAAAAGTTCCAATGTATATGAATGATTCCCACGAAGAGTTACAACTTTTGATTTAAAGTGATTCCATTATTTTGGAAATCACCAACAATCCCCCACCATTTTCAAAATACTAAATCACATAAATCCGGAAATTCCATGCCTTCAGATAATGGTATCTCGCGATTTGAACCATTACTTAGTAAGTTAAGTTTTCGCTCATTCCCAAATAGTATTGTAGGCAAGCTTTGAACCAACTATTCATTAGAACAAGTGTGCATAACTTACATATAGAATCTCGGTACCATTGATAAAGAGACTTGTAAGATGACACATTAAGAAGGCCTTGTGTCATATATCCCTTTTCATGAGAATTTAAGAGCAAACCCTTGAACTCCGTGAAGCGGCCAAACTTCATTCTCACATAGGTAGACTATATCGGAAATGCCCCATAAGTATGCATTCCAGCAAATATATGCTATATGTCCATTAAGAGGAAAACCTCATCCTACCCTTTTTCTTCTTATGGTCCAAGTACTTTTTCCCCTTGGGATGTATCTATTGTCAAGTACTTCAATTACTCTAATAGTGTACTTTCACCATTGAACCCAAGACTTGATGCTACTCAAGTGTGGGTTGAGTGTCCACCATTGGTAATCAATTAGATTTGGGTTTGTACCACATCCCTAATAATGTCTTCAATGTATTCAACATCATTTTCCAAAGACATCATTCCTTGTCAATCATTTCGTCAAATAATTGCAAGATTTTCTTTTAACTTTTATAAACTTTGAATATTCAATTCTTCACATAGATTTTGTATTCTCATAACTATGTCTATGGATCAACTTATATACTCTTGATAGTATTCACCAACTATCATCAAACCATGACACACTTTTGTCAATTGAGTATATTGTAATAATGCACAAACTTTTATGTCATTACACCTTTGCTATAACAATATTTAACATGCATTTCAATTTGAACTTCAACTTTTCTTTTATATCTAGCCAAGATATATCATACATTGAATGCATTAAACATACATAGCAAAATAAAAATTGATCATAAAAGAATGTCATAACCAAACTTCATAAGATGGGATTAAACATGTAAGTCATATACTCCACATAAAATTAAATATAACACAATCATTTTGATCTTAGTTATCATATAACTAATACATATATCATAAATTCATTGTGTTAAATTCAAGTTTATGTTTAAATATGTTCAATACTAAATTTCAATAAACAATGACATAGAAGAATAAACAATGAACCAAAATCATTAATATTTTCTATGACTTTCTTCCATGAACATATATCAACTTACAATAATTCAAAACATACCCAAATTATTTTAATATCATGATAAACAAGAAATTAACCATTACTTTTCATATTATCATGTAAATATAATATCAGCACAATATTAATGATAATAATTTCTTACACAAAGTAAATAATATCATTAAATCAACCACTTGATATTTTGACAATTTATCTACACTACTTTCATAAATAAAATAGTGTTTAAACATTCTTAACATATTACTATACTCATCAAAATTCATATACTTGAACAATTTCTAAATCATGTATATATATGTCACCACATGTTAAATCTAACATATTTATATTTACTTAGATACTATACACATGCATTTAGAACACCAAATATTTCATAATAGGTAATGTAATCACTTATATGCACATTATCTCATGTTCAAATTAACATCAAACAGATTTCAAACGATAAATTTCATACATATCAAAATTTATCATGCATATATTATCTACAACCACATGTAAATTTAACAAAACACATCACATATGAAATATTTATCCATAAATTTCCATAACATATATTCGTAAAACGAATTTGTTTACCGTTCACCGTAATCATGGATGAAAATGTAAGCTTTCATCTCTCCCAAAATTGCAGCAATTAGTCACAAGTAAATCAAAAATCGAACCTAAAGATTGTTGGAACTTTTTTGTGTTGGGGGTCTGCTGCAATAACTTGACCAAGAAGATGATGAAGATGACTATGATGAAGTGTGCACATAAATTCCAAAGATTTGTTGTATATCTTGATTGTTGGGAAGATGCTGATGTACTTGAAACTTGAAAAGATTAATGGTTATGCATGCAAACTCAAAGCGTATGGGGTTGCCATACTAACCTTTAGGTTCGATTCGCCCCCACCAATAACTGTATATTGGATGCAATAAGGAATGACCGGCGAATCCCCTTCAGGATACTATGAGTTCCTTGACGTGTATTGCACAACCACACCAAGCGTATCTCCTAACAGTATTTTACAGATTTATGGTTCCAGCAATTCACTCATGCATTAGAGAATTGATGGATGATTTAGAGTAAGAGAATGAGGGAGAATTATGTTGTTAATGCAACAAAATTCTGTCCAAAGTTGTGTGTTGTAGTTCTTTTGTGTGTCCAACTAATGCCCAAATGCCAAGCATTTATAGTGCATTATATGACCCTTCATATGAGAGAAAACACCCCTTTGATTTGAAACAATGTTATGGTTCATTAAACATCCCTTTGTCAAAGGTTATAATCATATACACTTGAATCAATGCAAAGGTTCATTAAGCACCCTTTTGCCAAAGGTTATAATCATGTACATTTGAATCAATGCAAATGTTCATTAAGCATCTCTTTGCGAAAAGTTCCAATGTATATGAATGATTCCCACGAAGAGTTACAACTTTTGATTTAAAGTGATTCCATTATTTTGGAAATCACCAACAACCTCATTAACAGGCTGCTTGGTCCTTTTTCCGGTTGATTGGGAGGGAAGCACTATAGTGACTGCATCAGCCATGAACTGCTCAGGGGAAGCAGACTCAACACCAGCATTAAGAACAGTATTGACTTCTTCAACAGACTTGTTTGTTTCCTTCTCCCTGATACCTTCTTGTTCAGTTTCAGCATTCCCACATTTTCCAACAAAATAGGAAGCCGCTTTCTCACAAAAGCTTTCTCCTTGAAAGACTATAACATTAAAGAGTGATTCACCATTGTATTTAAAGACAAGGAAATCATTCTCTTTCAGAGAATGATCTCTTGCAAACTGATGCCAACCGTCCACGAAGTAAACAGTATTATCGCTAGTTTTCAGCCCTACATTCCATTCAACTCCACTAGGACCTTTAAGTGTCACATTTTCTGGCAACTTCTTCTTTAAATTGTCTGAGAATGTTTTAGGAAGCGCCTGCAATAAAATTATAAATTTCCATTTGAGATTATGATACATTGAACTCAGCATAATTATTTGTTTGAAAAACCGCTATTAATCATCATCACAAGTACATGATTTACATCGATAGTGTTTGCAACAACAACAACTATCTTGCCTATGTTCGTGACTGCATCATCACAAGCCTAAACCCTAAACTCGATAAAAGGAGAGGGTTGTGTTAGACAGTCAACAACCAATGTAAAACTTTGTCGAATTTTTTATGTCATGGATCACATATGTTATAGATAGTGTTTGCAGAACATTGAAAAATAAAATTAATCCATTATTTAAAAACGACACTACAATCTCCTTATTCATTTCCTTTAAGCCAAAAAAAGCATGAATTTATTAGGGTGAATGCAAGAACAAATTGTCTCAAAAGCAAACACTAGAAAGATTGAAAGGAAAAACTATATATCTTCAACTAATGTCACAGTTCTTAAGTAAGCATGGCAATAAAACATAAACCCGTGGGTACCAACATGAACCCGCCCCGACTTAGATGGGGAAACCCAAGTTTACTAGGTTCAAGTTTTTCCCGATTTCAAAATATAGCACGGACGCGGATGGGTATGGGGACACTGATATCCATCCTGAATCCATCCCCGATCCTGTCTTGCTTGTCTCGAAATTACATTTTCACCTCTTAAATTAAAAAGCCCTTAAACAAACTCTTAAATTGTATTCAAATATTATTTTTATTTTTAAGGCGAGTCTTGTTTTTTTTTTTGTTAAAAAAAATGTACCAAAACGCGGTCCAAGTTCATGTCAGGGTTGAGATGGGGCGGGGATACTTGAACACTATCAGGTACCGAGCTGAGATTTTTTTTTTCTTTCACCCCATTGAAATCGTGGATGGCAAAGGCATACCTAAACCCGAATCCCATCTGGTTTGGGGGGAAAGGCAAAAACCGTCTCCACCCTGTTGCCATGCCTATTCCTAAGCTATTATTTTAAAAACAAGCATATCAATATCAATATGTATATGTCAAAAGCTCAAAGCTTTCTTCAAAAGAACTCACTGCAATTACAAGAATTGTAAAAAGATGCAAAATTTAAAAGATGGGCAAGTTAAAATAATGAAGAAAAAGAACAAAATAAAGCCTGAAAAGTAGCATGAACATGAAGTACATGTACTACTAAACACCACCCACATATGAAAACTTTATAAAGATTTCATTTTTCTTTCATTTAGAACATGGAAGTAAAGAAAAAGTTGAAAAATAATACTTACAAGTTGCTGTTCAAAATCAGTGGTGTGGAGAAACTGAGCGAAATGGATGAACTGGAAATGGTTCCAGTAAATGTCTTCTTCCCAAGATCCGTTGCTATCTTCCATTTGAAACTGAAGCAGAGAGTGAAATGGTTCAAAGTTGCAAAGTACAGTGACAGGGTCTACTGTCTAGTTCAAGAAGAGAGGTAAAGTACGGTATAGGCTCTAGTCAAGAAAAGTACAGGTCATACTTATAAGGAAGGTAAAAGGTAGAAAATGTATAGAAACATTGATTTTAGTCAATTTCATGGCCGTCTTAAATGTGTTCACACATTTACTATGTCGATGATCGTTGGATTGAAATCGATTTGCGTAGATTTGACCGTCATAAATTTATTTATTAAAAAAATTGAAACTTTATTTAAAATTAATACCGTGTATAGTCTTGATTCAAAGTATTTTGACGCGTTGAATACATGATTTGCAACGACCATATTGAATGCGTTCAAACTATAAAAGTATTTTGACGCGTTGCATATTTGCAACGACCGTATTGAATGCGTTCAAACTATAAAATATCTTTTAATGTTTAGGGGTTAACAATTTCGATTTACTGGGAAATGTAAGAGTACCTTTGGGGTATTAGTTAAAGGAACAAAAATAGAAATATTTTGTTGGAATATGGTGAAAACTAATTTCTTTCGCAACGGTTAGTAATGTAAGAAAGGGTATAGAAACATTGATTTTAGTCCATTTCTAGTATCTTAAATGCATTCACACATTTACCAAGTCGGTGATCGTTGGATTAAAATCGATTGGCGTAGATTTTAAAATCGGAAATTTAGTTAATAAAAAAACTAAAAGTTTATTTAAAACTAAAACCGTGTAGTCTTGATTCAATGTATTTTGACGCGTTGCATACATGATTTTAAACGACCGTATTGAATGCGTTCAAACTACAAAATATCTTTTAATATTTAGGGGTTAGCAGATTATATTTTGTTGAAATACGGTGAAAAATGATGAATTCGACTTTTTTTTTTTGAAGGAATGAAGTCAAATTATTACAAGTTAAAAAATTGTTATTTCGAATGTTTTAACTTCATTATCAAGTTAGCAGGACCCTTATTTATTTGATAAAATGAGGGCTGGAGTTTAAAAGGGGTTAGCAATTTTTGTTATAAAACATACTACTAGAAGACACTTTTGAATATTAAACTAATAACAAAAGACAACTTAGTAACAAAAGATTATGTTTCAGTAGTAAAAACATGTAAATTTAGGACCATCAATTGATCTCAAATTTCTAGGAGCAAGGTGTGAATATATCCATAGGCACATAACTGTAAATTAGGTATTAATATGCTATTTTGCTTCTATAAATGGTTCTATTTTTGGTTCTAATATAAAATTAAGGGTCATAAGGTATACACACTAATCTCATTTCACTTAATCATGAAGATTCAACCTAGTTATCATTTCTAGTCCTTTGAATCATATCCTACATGACAATCACAAGCCACATGCATGATTCTATACTAATTTATACTAGAACTAGGGATTGAAAAAAATAATAATACTAGAACTAGCTAGGGCTTGAAACTAACATCCTGATACCAAGATTAGAGGCTACTATGGCCAGCCAGTACATGGCATACAAACCTTCTCCTATACATAAACCTCTAGAATAAGCAACCTATAGGGCATATTTCACAGCTCGAAACACCATTTCTCTTAGGGATTGTTTTCATCACTCAACCATACATTCAGATTCAGTTATGTGGATATATCAATAGCTGCATAACTGTAAATTAGTTATTAATTTGTTTCTATCTCAAAGTTTGTTAGACTAAGTTTGTTATTACTTATTAGAAGATAAGTTAGTTGCTATTTTTAAGCTTCTCTTAGCTTAATAGCATATATAAAAAGCATGTACATGATCTTTTGCTTTCAAGGAAATACAAAGAGAAATTTCAGTTTCTAAGTCTCCCTAATCACCCTCTCTGAGAGCAAGAGGGTCCTCGCAGCCGCGCATAGGTGGTCATGGCCGGTGGCTCAGCAGCCGAAAGGCTGAGCACAATGATGTATGATACATGTAAACTCAGTAGCATGGAACGATGTCGTAGTCACACGGGGAAGCACATTGGATCTTACTTTGATTGCTTTGTGGGGTGGTTAAGATCAGGAGTGGCTTCATAGGTTATTACAATTTACAACAACAATGAACTCTGAAATTGGAAAGATATAATAGAAGCAAATACATGAATCTTCTCTGGAGGATACTGACATTCCCTTGGGCTTTGTTTGCGAGTTTGGAGGGGAAGGGAGGGGAAGGCTTGAAAAAAAAGGAATGAGCAAGTGGAAGAAATAAAGGAAAATGGGAGGGGAGGGCTTTGGGGGGTTAACTTTTCTTCATAATACTAAACCCTCCTCATTTGGGGGAACTAAAAAATTGTATTGGAGGAGGGTTTTGGGGGGTTTGGGAGGGTTTATATGAATTCTTCAAATTTAATCTATGTTGTTATATTAATTTTAAAATTAAAAATATAGTTATCATATGCATTGATTTATCATTCTCTAAAAAACCACTCTCTTAAATTTTTTGAAAGATTTCTCCATTTTCCCTCATATTTTCCACCCCTCAAAGCCTTCCCTTCCCGTCCCCTCCAAACTCGCAAACAAAGCCTTGAGGAAAATTGATTAGTTTGGGAGCAGGATCAGCACTGCATCTGAGATACTTACTTCTCATCAGTGCACCTACTATTTCAACAGTGTTGTTTGTATTATGTTGTTGCTTGCTGCATGTTCCCTTCAAATGTATTTGGATAGATTTTAATTCTCTTTTGTTCAAAATTGGATTCCAATTGTAACACTACCACATTGACATTCATATTGTAAAGAATCTGCACCTATCTTTTGTTCATAAAACTTTGCTAATTCATTTTGATGTCATGTACTCTGCAGCTTTTCATTTAAATTATAGCTGCTATTAGAAAATGCTTCCCGAATTTCAATCTTACGAAACTCTGAGTCATTGGATCTTAATCAAGTGAATCACATTTGAAAAATAAATAAATAACTTATTTACAAAACTCTTGTGAATATTTCTATCATGAGGTTTGTCAACAAGTTGACATGTATTATTTTTCTCAATCATGTGTAACTCCTTCATTGAAACTATCCAGTTTTGATCAAGTTTTGCTTCTTCAAAACCAGCAGGCTCACAAACAGCGATACTGCATCTTCGATAAACATACAAAAGTAGTCTTGTGCCTCTCACAGGAATGTCCATCTATCATTTCAATTTCCCTATCTTCATTGCTTTCATCTATTTTGTAGGGCTGGATTTTTGGCTCTTCGGAAATTGCTTTAACACATTTGTGGTCATGTCATCCCAATTCCACTTTTAGTCTTCTATAAAATTCACATATCTGCCTATAATAATTTTACCATTTTGTGGCTAGAAATTTTTATAAGCTTTTGCAACAGAAAAAAATGCATAGAAGGGCTCTTTTGTCTAGTTTATCTCTCTTGATTTGTAGAACATGAGTGAAACATAAGCGTCTAAGTATTTTAAGGAAATTTAGGGAGGGTTTGTAATCATACCGGGCCTCAAATGGTGTCTTATCATTTATTGCCCTTGTAGGAAGCCTATTTTGCAAATAAACAACTTGTTCACCGATTCTGCCCAAAATTTCTTGGGCAAGTTCTTATCATGTAATATACATTGGGTCATCTCTGATATAAATTTGTTTCTTCTTTCACTGACTCTACTATGTTGTGGAATGTATCGAACTGTCCACTAATGACGAATCCTAACCTCATAACAAAATGATCATATGCTTCAGAATATACTCTTTGCCGTTATCAGATCTAAGAGTTTGAAATTTACAACCATTCTCATTCTCCACTCCAGATTTTGAATTTCTAAAATACTTGTGCTACCTCTGACTTGTGCTTTAGAAAGAAGATCCAATACATACAACTAAAATCATCGATGAATATAACATAATAATGACTACCATGCAAAGAAGATGTTCTTTGTGGACATGCAATGTAAGTATAAATTAGGTCAAATGCATCTAAATGTCCTTTAAGTTTTTCGTTTTTCCCAAAGTGATCCTTTAAGTTTCAAAAGTCTCAAACTGGTCCTTTAAGTTTCAAAAGTCCCAAACAAGTCCTTTTAGTTTTTGAATCGCTTCAAACAAGTCATTTTAGAGGATGATGATGATGATTCAGATGATAGCAACAAAGAGCATTATCCACCATTTGTCATACCTAAAAAGATGACTAATTTTAAGTGGGTGTTAGGAGTCAGATTTGGTACCAAAGATGAGTTCAAGAAAGCAATTACCAACTATGCTATCTACAATAGGACTTATTTGAAACGATTCAAAAACTAAAAGGACTTGTTTGGGACTTTTGAAACTTAAAGGACCACTTTGGGAAAAACAAAAAAACTTAAAGGACCTTTAGATGCATTTGACCTATAAATTAATTACAGCTTTTTTGTCGCTCTGCATGTTGTCTTTGAAAATGGCTTATGCTTTGCTTTCCAAATTGACAAGCCTTGCAATTTTAAATGTGTTCATCAAGTTATGCAAGGTCATTTTCCATCTCCTTGGATTTTAACTGCATTGTCCTCTGACGATGATAATGCCCGAGTCTTTTATGCCACAAATCTGTGACATTTTCTTTCATTTGTAAACCAATTTGCCCATTTTCCTCTCATTTTTACTTTGAAAATACCTTTGTTATCACTATCTTTAATTAAACAGCTTTCATTTTCAAACAAAACTTTATATCACTTTTCAATTAATTTCCCAATAGTTAACACACTTTGATCAATTTCAAAGACGTACGGTACAACACATGAAGTTTGTACCAGAATAATAGACTAAGGTTGCTATTGTTCCTTTTTCTTTCACACAGCAATGTAGTTTCCATTTCCAACTCGAATTTTTTGAGTTTGCATTGCTTAGTTTCCTAAATAGATCTTTGTTATGTTTCATGTGGTTAGTACACCCATTGTCAATCAATCAATTCTCACTTGATTCGATGCCAGAGAAATATGTAGCAATGAACAAGTGATCCTTCTCCTCTTCTTGATCAATAATATTTGCCCTGTCACTATGTTGTTGATTCTTATTTTCACATGTAATAGCTTCATGCCCCATTTGATTACACTTGGTGCGCTAAATGGTGGATGACCTTTCTTTCCACAGTGTTTACAAGGCAGTGAAGATTTTCTTCGAATTTCATTATTTTCTTTTGCATTGGTTGACGTTAGGTCTAATTTCACCAAAATTCTTCTTGAATTTGCCCACATTTTTTTTGTTGGTTGCTAAAGCTGCTTCACATGTTGTTTTCTCTCTCATCAGTCTTATCTATTCTCGTGTCTTCAATGCATTAAGCTATTTTGCCAAAGATTTTTTTGAGAAATTCTTGGTATTCTCAAAGGTAGTGATGGTTACTTCCTATCTTTCATGCATCGTTACAAGAATTTTTTCAACAACTCTAGAATCAGTAAATTCTAATCCTAGACGTCTCACATTGTTTGCAATATATTGACGTGCTTGTTAGAGTAATTTTGAATCATCTCAAAATCCTTCATTCTTTGAACTTTGAATTCCCGAATCAAGTTGAGGACTTGCATGCCTTTAATTCTTTCATCTTCTTCATATTCTTTCTTGAGATAATCCCATAACTCCTTTGCTGATTTCAAGGACATGATTCTTGTGAAAATAGCAGTTGAGTCATCAACACACAAGTAGACCTTTGACTTTGCTTTCTTTGTCTTCTTTTGCTTTTGCACTTTTATTTGTGCCATGGCAGAATTGTTCGTAAGAATAGAGATTTCATAACAACATTCTTCCATTCCTTCCCACTTATCCAAAGCTTCCAAATACACCTCCATACACATTGTCCAAAGTTGACAGTTTCTTTCGTTAAACACTGTCAGAGCAATTCCGGAGAAACTTGCTTCAGATTCCATGATGTTAAACTTGCACACCGTATCCTTAGGAATAGGGTTATAGACACCAATTTGTTGTTGATTGAACAAGAATAGAAAAATAACGTTGAGACAATAATGGAAAAGAACAATGTTAATGAACATTAGAAAAGTTACAGTACATACATGCCGTCTGAAAACAACTCAACAAAGACAACAATTGGTTCATAAAAACAATAACTGCTAATAACTACCAAAAACAACATATTTGTAAACTGAACATCAGTTACTAAATTAAAAATAACTACCACCCAATACAATTTCTACATCAGCAGCACTAAACACAATCATCAGCAGCACTTTGAGCTGACTTGCCATACTAGAAGTGTCATGGCAAGGGACATCATGTCTTTGCACTAAGCATACTAAAAGCTAGTTTTCCAACCTAGAATCATCTTTTCCAACTTCAGCGACGCGAACACGTAATTCACACTCATGTATAAGTTCGAAAATGCAGACATCTCCAACTTTTATGTTGTTTCCACGAACAAAATTCACCCATCCTCCACATAGAGTGTGATCTGTATTCACTCTAGTCGTTGGAACAGAATTAACAGTCCATTGTTCTCCCTTCAAATTATGAAGAATAATCTTTATCTTGCGGTTTGGAAGATGTGCCTTTGAGAATTGGTGGGGTACATTCTGCATCATATCAATTATAAATCACTATCAACAAGAGCTTCAATGTTAATGGCAAGCACAGTGAATAGGAAGAAAACTTTACATAACAAATAATACGACCAATAATCTTAAAATAGGAAATATTAAAGAAGGAAAGTTAAAATTGCAATATTGATATACAGAATTTTAAGAAAAGAAAACTATGACAAGATAACAATAACAATTGGTACTTCTTGGAGAAATACAACATAGAAATTGCTTAGAATTCAATTTGTAAATCTCATAGCACTAATTGAGAAGTTTGTCAAGCAGCATTTCACTAAGTATTGAAATATCATTCCAATATTCATTGAAGTGCAAGTACAGTAATATTTCAAATCTACCAAGATTGACTCATTAATTAGGACTCGTATCACTATGGAATTGTGGATGGAATTTTCACTGAGATCATTTTTTACTGGTAATGTATACATCTTAAATGCTTCTTCTTTTTCTTTATAAAATACATCTTAAATGCTTTAAGCTATGCTTACCAAGTTACCATCCTCCACACATAAAAGGAGAAATACTAAAAGGGCAACCCGGTGCACTAGAGCTCCCGCATATGCAGGGTCCGGGAAGGGGTCCCACCATTTGGTGTATTGTACGCAGCCTTACCCTGTTTTCCACAAGAGGCTGTTTCCAGGACTTGAACCCGTGACCTTTCAGTCACATCACAACAACTTTATCAGTTGCGCCAAGGTTCCCCCTCATAAAAGGAGAAATACTGTTTCAGTAAAAATTAATATACTCCAACAATATCAGTTTGTCAAGCAAATGAAACACTACCCAGGTTACTTAAAGATAAGGGCGGAGGGATAAAACAACATTATTTGGGAGGAAAATTATGAATTACAAAAGGAAAAAGCTCACCAGAATACGTGGACCATCGACATTGAACGTTTTGATCATTTTAACAAAATAAGGAAAAGAGGAGGTAAATGATTCGGCTATCTTTTTCTCAGCATGCGATGATGATAACTTTGACAGTGCTGCCTCTGTGTGGTATTGAACAGTTCAATCATGAGTTTTAAATAAAATAATAAGCTTTGGCATAAATATAAGGAATTGAATGCAAAATACTCTTTCCTAGACAAGTATCAGTTTGCTAGGGAAGATCAGATGAGTTTTAATACATATTTTTTAGACCCAAAATAAAATCAAAGGCAATTGCGTGTTTAGAAGATAGGCAAAGTCAAGGAAATCACAATCTTTTCTTCAAGCATTCACAAGGAGGAAAACTAATTGTACTTTTGTGTATGTTGATGATATTATGATTACAGAAGATAACTTCAGAGACAGTTTAATATTTCCTTCTTGAACAATATTGCAATTTTAACTTTCCTTTTTATCTTCAGTTGTCTGTATTCTATTTTACAATTTCTACTGGGCAGAGGGTATTGGTATTCATCCTCTGAAAGAGCTTTGCTCTATGGATTATAGGAGGAAACTCATGTAATCATTTTATGTTAGCAAATAACACACTCATTCTATACTATTACGTTTTTGAGTCTCTATCAATTGGTCACCTGCCGGATATAAGAGGGAAACCAGTGACGATGGACAACATGTGGGCTACGATGGTAGAGTCACCGGATTTCACGTTAAAGATCCTATTGGATGGGTTGAAAGAGCATCAAGGGTGAAGCTGGTCTTATTTTTGGTGTGCAGAGAACTCAAATGTTGACTGAGAATCATTTTCCATTTCCATGATTAGAAGATTTGGAACACAGGTGGGAACTCAGTTGAACAGCTAATGCTGGAAAATCAAGAATCAGAACTAAAACTGTAAAACAGAATAGAAACAATTATCATGACCTCCTCATGACACTGCCTCTCTAAATATTCCCCTCTTCCATGTGTATTTCTCTCCCTCTCTCCAACTAAGTTGACAACTAAGCACTCTCCTCTCCATTTGGACCTTTCCCTTAATGGGTCCTATCACATTTATTAAAGGAAAAATAAAGCTTGAGATGAAGCAACACATATTGATCTCTCAAAGGAAATTAGTGTTTGACCTTTTGCAGGAAACAGGTAAGCTTGAATGCAAACTTGCGAGTGCTCCCATTGAGCAAAATCACAAGAAAAGCTATGACGAGGAAAGTGCCAAATTTATTGCAAACCTACAATTCCTTTCCACTAATCCAGAAGGTCGGACTAATTTGTTGCAAACCAGAAATAACAGAGGCAAGAAATTAAAGAGAATCCTATAATTACAAATGAAATGTGAGTGTTTATTGATGATAAATCCCTAACTACACAGAGCAATGCTCTACACAGAGAAAACACACAATTCTCTGACCAAACAAAACAATGATTCTTCTATGATACCCTCTATCTCTCCACAACTACCACCTCATATAACCAAATCCCAAATTACCCAACTAACTCTCACTTTCCCTCCTTGCCACCTCATTGTTCTCTCTTTTGTAGTTTCTCCTTACATAAAATCTCCATACTTTGAGTTTATTCCCTTTGTCACTCAAGCCCAAGTCATCTGCTAAAGTTAAGGCACTAGAGAAAGTATGTCCTTTTTAAGTAAAAACATGTGACATAACAGAAGTATATACCGATACATTATATATGAATTTCAAAATGATTCTTTATTGAAGCCATAAATCAAATGACAAAAGAAAAGTGGTTGGTTATACAAATTTGACAAAAAAGTGGTTGTCTACTCTAAGTTTAGGTACTAATTCATTAGAGTTACATGTCCAAGATGAGATACATATCCAAATAGACACACATTAGATGTTCTTATCAATTGGGTTCAGTTTAGTATTGAATTGATATACAACTCGTGTCTATCGTAAGATACTCATAAACCACGCTTAGGACCATTTTAAAAAGCGGAAAAAACTAGTTTGCACAACGAACATGAAGTTATCTTCTTAAGCTTTTGCAAACATCATACCAAAGCATGTGTAGCGCAAAGAAACCATGACATCAGAAAGTTTTATTTACCAAATAGTTCAGAATTAATATAGTAAAAGTTAATGGAACAGAAATAAATATTTTAACCAGTGTTCCTTGTTAATTAGGACTCGTATCATGAGCTCTCACAAGAATTACCTGCTTTTGGTTGTCTTCCTCGCTTAGTCTGGACAGGCGTAACTTCATTAACAGGCCTCTTCTTGGTCCTTTTGCCGTTTGTTTGGGAGGGAACCGCATCAGCCATGAACTGCTCAGGGGAAACAGACTTATTTGTGTCTTTTGCCTTTCTACCCCCTTGTTCGGTTGGAGCATTCCCACATTTTCCAACAAAATAAGAAGCTGCCTTCTCACAGAAACTATCTCCATCAAAGATTAAAACCTCAAAGAGTGATTTACCGTTGTACTTAAAGACAAGGAAATCATTCTGTTTCAAAGAGTGATCTTTAATGAATCGTTTCCAACCGTCCACAAAGTAAACAGTGTCATCTCTAGTTGTCAACCCTATATTCCACACAACTCCACTAGGACCTTTAAGGGTCACATTTTCTGGCAACTTCTTCTTTAAATTGTCTGAGAATGTTTTAGGAAGTGCCTGAAATTAAAATATAAATTTCCATCTGAGATTAAAAGATACATTGAGCTGAAGAGCCTACGAGATATTGGTAGAATATACATATACGTAAGAGCTAAACTTAACTATTTGCTTGAAAAACAGCTATTAATCATCTCCAGTTCACAAATTACATAAATAGTGTTTGCAGAATTGGAAAAAGACTAATAAACCAAGAGCAAAACATAATTATTTGCCTGAAAAACAGCTACTAATCAATCTCCTTATTCACTTCCTTTTATTTTCCTTTAATCAATCTACTTAAATGTAGATGCATGGTTCCTCTATTGCAATGCAAGCTCAAAACAAAGCGTCTCAAAAGCAAACACTAGAAAGGGAGGAAGGAAAAAAAACAGATCTACAACTATTGTCAAAGTTCATAAGCCATTATTTAAAAACAAACACAAATAGATCAAAACTTTCTTCAAAAGAATTAACTGCAGTTAAAGAAATGGTAGATAGATAAAAAATTTAAAAGCTGGACAAGTTAAAATAATAAAGAAAAAGGAAAAGAACTTGAAAATAGTATGAACATGAAATGAAGTGCATGTACTCAACACCCAAGGAAAAGAGAAAAAGGAAACAAGAATGAAGGGAGTACTAACAAGTTGCTGTTCAAAATCGGTGCTAAGAAATTGGGCGAAATGGATGAATTGGAAATGGGTCCAGTAAATGTCTTCCTCCCATGATTTTTCAGGCAAACCGCATTCAACACTGCCATTAGAAGGAGTATTGACTTCTTCAACAGAAGTGTCTGTGTCCTTTGCCTTGCGACCCCCTTGTTCAGTATGAGCTTGTCCACGTTCAAGAATAAAATATGAAGCTGCTTTCTCACAGAAGCTTTCTCCATGAAAGATTAAAACCTCAAAGAGTGATTCACCATTGTACTTGACGACAAGGAAATCATTTTGTTTCAAAGAGTGATCTTTCACGAATTGTTGCCAACCATTCGTTGCGTAAACTGTATCATCTCTAGTTGTCAGCCCTATATCCCACAAAACTCCACTAGGACCTTTAAGGGTCACATTTGCTGGCAACTTGTTCTTTAAATTGCCTGAAAATGTTTTAGGAAGTGCCTGCAATAAAAGTATAAATTTCCATTTGAGACTATGAAACATTGAGCTGAAGAATCTGAGATGTTGGTAGACTAATATATCTACCTAAGAGCTAAGCATAATTATTTGCTTGATTCTTCAAAAAAAAATATATATATTTGCTTGAGAAACAGCCATTAATCATCCCAAGTACATGCTTTATGGTTTGAATTCAAACCACTTGTTGTAAAAACCAATGAGAACAGTGGCAACCAAAACTAAACAGCTTAAGCAACAGTAGATTCAGCCAAGAACAAATCTAGAACCTATGGGTAATACAAATCAAAACAACGAATCCAAATACATACAAGATAAAGAAAGAAGAGGAACAAACACACTAAGATTGTTTATTTAGTTCGGACCAAATTGACTTACGTCTGGGGGGAGAGCAACTCTTTGATCAACTATCAATAAGTCTTAACAAGAGATACAAAAGAGTTACAAAAAATTAGCTTACAATGTTCAACTTTCTACCTTTCCCCTTTCTCTCACGAGAGCTACAAAAGTGCTCAAGAGCAATCCCTAATTTCACTCTACCCCTCTTTTGGTTCTTACTCTTGGTTACACGAAAAAACTGAAAAGCCAGATCCGCACACCAGCACATGGCGCATGGCCTGGAGCGTCTGGCACCCAAGACAGACTCAACACGCAATCCTGCGCAGCCAAAACACGCCCAGCACAGCATGGCGCAAATTGGCAGCCCCAAGCCATCCCATGCTGCTGTCAAACTCCTGGCGTTGCGCCTAGCGCAATCTGGCAGGATGCCCAGATACTAATTTGAAGGCACTTTTTCAACAATTTACATAATTTTTGCAGAATAAGGAAAAGAACAATAAACCAAGAAACCCTTACACCACAATCTCTTTTTTCACTTTCTTATCTTTTCCTTTTTAGCATGATTCTTTTGCAATACAAACTCAAAACAAAGGGTATCAAAAGCAAAAATAGAAACTTTAACGAAAAGCTGAAAACTTTGTTCAAAAAGAATTAATTGCAGTTAAATGGATTGTAAAAATATACAAAATTTAAAAAGTGGGCAAGCTAAAATAGTGAATAAAAAAAAACTTTAAAAAGTGAAAAATAGATTAAATGAAGTGCATGTACAAATATGAACAGCTTAGAAAGAAAAGGATAAAGGAAAGAAAAGAATACTTACAAGTTGTTGTTCCAAATGGGTGGTTTGAAGAAATTGGGTGAAACGGATGAATTGGAAATGGGTCCAGTAAATGTCTTCCTCCCAAGACCTGCTGTTGTTTGGTGTTCCTCCTCCTCCTCCCATTTGAATTAACACAGTGAAAGAGATAATGAAAGTTGCAAGGGTTTTGTTTTGGTTGGAGCAAGAGAGACAGAAGGGTACAGGCTGCTTTAAACCTCAACAGTTTACGAGGAAGACGAATGACAGAAACGAAACATTCATTCCAGTCAATGACCCTAGTCATCTTAAATCTTTTACTTTTTACTGCTCCATCCTCCCGCGTAGTATAGAGGCATCTAGTTTTTTTCATTTGAGTTTTTAATTAAACATTTTAAAAGAAGAAATTATTTTATAAAAAAAAGTTAAATATTTCAATTTTGGATGCACTAATTAAACATATTTTTATGATAAGGGAGCATATATACAGTAATAATGCATTGGAACTTGTGAAGTCAAATCTTTAAAGGTTTAAAAAGTGTTATTTTTAAACTAAAACTTTCTTTTTTTGGTTTTCTTAACCAATGTCCCGGGGACACCGGTTAACACAACACTTATGATAAATAATCATTTAAAAGCCTTAACAAATGACTCGAGGACACCAGTTAACATTTCCCTTTTCATTTTTACCTTTTACTGCTCTCTCCAATAACTCACCATTTTGTTCATTTGACGTGTGCAAAGAATTTTTTTTTATGTGTAAGAAAGATCCTTAAAAAAAAACAAGTGTAAGAAAAATAAGAATGGTTTTGAGAGTTTTATCGAGTATTAGTGCATTTCATATTATCACATATGCAAAGTACAATATATTAAATTGAGAACGATGAAATTAGTATTAATTAAAGTTATAATTAAAAAAAAATTAATGTTGCATTGAAAAATGAAATGGATCATTAATTTTGGGACATTTTTTATTTTTTTTGCAAACGACTTTGTTATTTTGGGATGGAGGAAGTAATTGTGGGTTATGCTAGTTAAAGATTAGTAATTGATAAATTTTATTTCTTCAAAAAAAATTGATAAATTTTATGTTGAAAAAGTTACTTTTTGTTGTTTCAATATCTTGAATGCACAATTTTCAAAATAAATTTCCACTTTAAACTTCTAAACAAAGACAGTAACATTTCCAAATAATTAATGTGTCCATTTTATGTATGAATGTATATAAAATACCCTTTGTATGCGTATGTAGTAAATTTTGTTTTTTCATACTTCATTTGTCCCAAAATAATTGGCGTATTTCATTTTTTAATACAATATTAATCACTAACTTTTTTTAATTGTACATTATAATTAATACTAATTTTTTATATAATTAATACTAATTTTATCACTCTGAATTCAGTATTATCTTCCAATTTGCATTTAGAATAATTTTTCTCTCTCTTTCATTTATACAATTTTCTTAATACGTGTGAAAGGAATAAATGTTTCATTTATTTTAGGATAGAGAGATCGTATTTGAAGACACTTCATGATACTCCCTCCGGTCAAATTTATAAACAAAAAATAATTTTTTAGATTCATTGAATAACTAATGTATTTGACCAATATATATACCACATACATTAGATATTCAATAAATCTAAAAAGTTGTTTTTTATTTATAAATGCGACCAGAGAGAGTATTATCTAGGGATTTATTTAGAAAAGAAATAATATATGTATTTAATAATTTGAAAAAAAAATGTTTATATTTATGGAGAAAATTTTAGTCAAATGAGTGATTATATTTAGGGACATTGTGAGCGTAATGTTTTACCATAATTTTTGTTTTGAAAAATTATAAAAAGCTTCTCCCAAAAAAATAAATTCAAAATTTCAGTTTGTTAACAAAATCTTTAAGGATACCATAAAAAAAAATAAAAAAAAAAAGATCTTAACGAAATCTTTAAGGATAGCATCGAAAAACTTGTTATTCCTAACCCTTGAAATCATTAGAAAAAATCTTTCAATGTTTAGGAATAGCAGGTTTTTGAATAAAACATACCAATATAAGACATATTTAAGAATTAAACTAATTAAGACAAGATAATTGAGTATCTAAAGATGTATTCATAGATATTGAAGTATTTTTTGTACATTTAAAAATCATAGATTTTGAAGTATCTAAAGATTAATTTTCTTAATTGTCTACTGGACAATGTCTTAGTACTACATATGATCTATGCAACACAACACTTGAATTCGCCAGTATGAACCAATTCAACGAGAGAGAAAAAAAGTATTTTGTCAAAACAAAAACAAACAAAAAAACGGAAAATTTTATGTTGAATCCATCATATTGGTTCCATTAGTATTTTATCGAATCTTGTTTTGTATGGTACCTTCAAGGCATATTCCCCACTTTATGGGAGGATTATGCCGACTAGTACTCACAACTCTTAAAGCACCTTCACTTCGTCGACTTTGATGTTAGTAGACTGTGTATAGTATACCTTTAGCTCGGCACCCCATCGAAAAGGAATTTTGGTTAGGGGAAGACCGAGCTAAGGGTGTGAACCCTCAAGAGAAACCGACTTAGGGCTCAAAACTTGCGGAGGTCGGCTGGTCATTCATCCTAGAGCGACGATATGACTAATGTGGCCACGTCACACCCAAACATTGATCTGCATGGCAAGATATTTCTTGGGGCTCGTGCCTCCTATGAATTTGGGTAAAGACAATGATTGGGAAAGCCCACGTGAGGAAAAATAAAATAAAATAACTCTTATAAAAGGAGGACTTAGCTTATAGGGTAAGAGATAGTATTTTACTACACATCACAGACACACCTTCAAACCCTAGGCAGTCACCCCTCCCTGTCCAAAGCTTATGTGATTGCATTTTGCATAGAAAATTGTTAAATGTCACGAAAAATATTCACAAAATGGAGCACAAAATATTTTTGTTGAAATGGTATGTTCATGCAGATTCTTGATTTGTCCAAGTCATTTATTGAGTTTCTCTTCACTTTTCATATGTAGGACGCCACACATAACAAAGTCATAAAGTTAACCTCTTTTTCATTTTGTTTTTGGCGTCTGTGTTCCCACCCATGTGACCAAAAGTCAGGCAAGGTTATTTTAGACTACGAGCGTGACGATGAAGAAACACATGCGAGGTTTGAAATAACGTGAATGGTGAAGGTGGGTTCTAAGTCCATATAGTATTGAATGGGAGGATAGATATGAAAATAAGCGGTTCATGTGAGTACAACTCAGTTGATAGATATATTGCGGAAGGTTTGGCTAGCCTAGTTAAGAAAAGGTCTGGAAAGAGGATTATTTTGCTCATACTATGTTCATCCTAGAATTTCTTTTCCAATTTTGCAATTCGTGGACGATACAATTATTTCTTGTGTGGATTCGGTTGAGAATCTGTGGTGAATCAAGGCAATCTTGAGGAGTTTTGAGATGTTGTATGGACTTGAGGTGTATTCAAGCAACTTAATTGTCATCAATGTTAATGACAAGTTTATGAATATGGCTTCCACTTTTCTGTCATGTCGTGTTGGTTCTTTCCGATTCAAATTTCTAGGAATACCAGTTAGTGTTAACTCTCACTTAAAGTCTACATGGTTACCTATGGTGGAAGATTCAGACACAAATTGTAAATGTGGAAGAGCCATCAGTTATGGTTCAATTTTTCACAGGTTTGGTCATGGTGACGGCAATTATTTATGAACTGATAAATGGTGTGGCTTACTGGCTCAGCAGCTTTTTCATAACTATATCCTCAGCTGTTCAACTAAGCTTTGGATAGGGAGGATGTGATTTTCCAACAAGGGTGGATTTGAGGGGTTTCATTGGACTTGGAAGTGGGAATTGGAGGCAAAATTTGGAAGGAAGAAGAGATAAGGCTTGATCCGGATTCCAAAGGTAACCAACATAACAGTTTTCAAAAGCACTCACTTTCTGCTTCCACAACCACCACCCTCGCCGGCAGAGGGGGGAGGATTTCTTTCTCCCTGACATTCTCAAACTCATAACCCCTGGACTGTGACAGGACCTTACGAAATGTTCTTACCCCTGTCACCAACCTACCACCCTTAGTGAGAGTCACCTCATGTTCATACGAAGAAGGATGAGGTTGATGAGAGTGTGGTGGTTTAGGAGAATCCCTCCCAAACCTTGTCATGTTGATTCTCAGACTAAGATCATTCACTCTAATCTCTTGCAACTTGGACAGAAACACCTCTGCATCTTGCACTCCATAGAATATCACAAAACCGAAGCCCCCGAAAGTTCCTTTTCACCAGCACAAAAATATGTCATCACTGCCGATATTAGTAAATTCATTTATGCTGAGTTTTATATGAACAATTGAGAAACATAATGTTTCTTATTTTTAGTCATTGTACATCAATGATAATTTTGCTTAATTTGGCCTTGTATGATTGCTATAAGTTCACTTATTAATAGTTATTCTTTTTTTATTTTAAGCCTTTACTCCAACTTCAAGCTCAAATAGCTCAACAAAATAAAATAATTCAGCAATCATCTATCTATCAGAGTACAATTGTTACATATATGTCGATAAATGGCATGTCAATAGTGCTCTAACATGCATTAGTCCTAGTTTATCCATCAAGCCACTAAATGTACATGAAATACGATTCAAGAATTATTTTACAATCGTGTAACTGAGTATGAAAGTGACTCTAATAGTTGGCTGAGTCTTCAAGTTGTTACATAGACAATCACAAATTCACAATGATATGAACTAAAAAGCAGTGGAGTGATCGATAATTAATACATTATATGATCTTGATTAGTGATGAGTTTACGAAGAGACAGCATGAATTTACAGACATCCATAAAGTCTTCTGCGACTCTTACTACAAAATTGATTCATCTGTCTCACGAACAGAACGTTAGCAGGTAGAAGGATGGAACAATAGCAAACTACATGCTATTAAGTTTCATATGCTCATTTTGATGGTCAAGACCTTCCTTTCCAACCTGGCAGTCTAGCCCATCTTTTCCAACCTCAGCACTGCGAACACGTAACTCAGACTCATCAATAAGTTCGAAAATGCAGACATCTCCAACCTTTATGCCATTGGCACGAACAAAAGCCAACCATCCTGCAGATAGAATGTGACTTGTTTTATGCTGCCTTTTAGCTATAGCAACAGCCTTAACAGTCCAACGTTCTCCCTTCAAATTATGAAGAATAATTTGTATATTTCCTTTTGGAAGATGTGCCATTGAAAATTCACAGGGTACATTCTGCATTATATCAATTGTAAATCAGTATCAGCAAGAGCTTCAGTGTTAATGCCAATCACAGTTGAATAGGAAGAAAACTTTACATAACAATGGTTAAGTTAAAATTGCAATATCGTTCGATACAAACGTTGAAGGTAAGAAAACTATGATAGCAAAACAATTTGTACTTATAGAACATAGTAACTGCATCATCTACACTGAGTATGTAAATATCATTCCGACATGCATTGAAGTGCAAGGGCAAGAATAGTTCAAATCTACCAAGGTTGAAGCATTAATAAGGACAGGTGTCTGTATCACTATGGGAATTATGGATGGAATTTTCTTTGAGACCATCTTTTACTGGTAATTTATACATCTTAAATGCTTTATTCCATGCTTACCATCCTCCATATATAAAAGATGAATGCTGTTTCGGTAAAAATTAATATACTCCGAGCAGATCAGTTTCTCAAGCTAATGAAACACTACACAATTACTTTAAAATAAGGGCGGAGAGATAAAACAACATTATTTGGGAGGTAAATTAAGAATCACAAAAGGGAACAACTCACCAGAATACATGAACCACCGACACTGAACTTTTTTATTATATTAACAAAATATGGAAAAGAGGAGGTAACTGATTGTGCTATCTTTTTCTCATCCTTTCTTGATGACTTTGACAGTGCTGCCTCTGTGTGGAATTGAACAATTCAATCATGAGTTTTTTTAATTGAAGTAATAAATCAAATGATAAAACAAAAGTGATTGGTTATACCAATTTGACAAAAAAAAAATGGTTGATTACTCTAAGTATAGGTACTGATTCATTAGAAATAATCAAAACTGATCATAGGGAATCAGGATTCAAGATGAGATTCATGTCCATATTGATACACACTACATGTTCGTACAGATTCGGTCCAGTTTAGTATCAAATCCAGATACGACTCGCCTGTGTCATTTGATACTGATAAAACACGCTTAGGACCATTATAAAAAGGGGGGACATGCAGTTATCTTCTTAAGCTTTTACAAACTTCAAAGCAAAGCATGTGCAGCATAAAAAACCCATGGCATCAGAATGTTATAGTTACTAAATAAGCTAGAATAAATATAGTAAAACTTAATAGAAAAAGAGAAATGTTTTGACCAGAATGTTCCTTGTTACAAGCCCTCAAATCAAGTGCTCTCTCGCTAGAATTAGCTTCTTTGGGTGGTCTTCCTCGCTTCTTAGTCTTGACAGGCACGGCTTCTTTAACAGGCTTCTTCTTAGTCCTTTTGCCGGTTGGCTGGAAGGGAAACTGTATAGTTGTCGTCTTAGTGAGTGCATCAGCCATGCATTTCTTAGGGGAAGCAGATTCAACACCAGCATTAAAAGTCTTTCTGTTTGTAGTTTCAAAAGGTACGGCTAATGGCATTCTTATACTGTTAAGACGCTGAAATTTCTCAGGTGAACCACATTCAACACCAGCATTAAAAGGAGTATTGACCTCTCTGACAGAATTCTTTGAATTCGTTCCTTTGTTACCCCCTTGTTCAGTAAGAGCTTGTCCACATTCTAGAACAAAATAAGAAGCTGCTTTCTCACATAAGCTTTCTCCATTAAAGATTAAAACCTCAGAGAGTGATTCACCATTGTACTTAAAGACAAGGAAATCATTCTCTTTCAAAGAGTGATCATTCACAAATCTTTGCCAACCGTTTGTGAAGTAAACAGTGTCATCTTTAGTTGTAAGCCCTATATTCCACACAACTCCACTAGGACCTATAAGGGTCACATTTTCTGGCAACTTGTTCTTTAAATTGTCTGAGAATGTTTTAGGAAGTGCCTGCAATAAAAGTATAAATTTCCATTTGAGATAAGATACATTGATTGAAAAACAGCTATTAATCATCACAAGTACATGATTTCAGCAATGATTTACAGGAAAAGCTAAAAACTGAAAAGCTAAAAACTGAAAAGCTGAAAACTTTGTTCAAAAGAACTAATAAGTGCAGTTAAAGGAATTGTAAAAAGATAAAAAAATTATGAGCATGAGATGAAGTGCATGCACTCAATAGTCAAAGAAAGGTTTCATTTTTGTTTCATTTAGAACATGGAAGGAAAGAAAAAGAGCAAAAAGAAGTACTAACAAGTTGTTGTTGTTGAAAATGGGTGGTACTCAGAAATTGGGTGAAATGGATGAACTGAAAATGGTTCCAGTAAATCTCTTCCTCCCATGATCTTCTTCCACCTCCCATTTGAGAATGAAATAGTTCAAAGCTTCAAGCTTTTTTGTTTTAGTAGGAGAACAACAACAAGAGAAAGTAATGTGTCTTTGTCTTGGGTTGTGTTGTTCCACCTTATGTTGTCTTATTTTTATTTTTTTGTCAATATTTATAAAATGTATAAAAAAATGTTATAGAGACTCTCTTTTTAACCATTTGTCTAACACCCATTTTCTTTTTTTCTGTCAAATTTATTACACTTTGAAAATAAGTCTCATATAAAATGATGAAACCCACGTAAATTTGACATGGTAAGTGTTAGAGAAAATGTTAAAAAAAAAAAATTCTTAACATTTGTGAAAGTATAAATACAAATTTCACAGCGGTACACAATTTTAATAAGCTGAGTGATAGCAAAAAAATTGTTTTTTATCAACTTGATCACCCAACCTTAACCAATCAGAAATATGGTCAAGTTAGTTAGTTTGATTCATTTGATCCCCTAAAAAAGTAAACCAATTTTTTTAAATGGCCGTTTGTTATAGATTTTAAAAAAATGATTTTTTAGTGTTTCATATTGTTTTTTGTAATTATCATCAAAGAGTTTTTAAAAAAAAAATCAAATGAAAAATTGGTTTTTTTTTTTGAGGAAAAATGAAAAATTGGTTTAAACTTTGTTATTTCTTACACGAGATATTAATTCAATTATAAGAGTTTAGTCATGTAGTTCGCTGAGTACAACAAATCCTCTTTGAGACTGTTGAAAAATGGTCAATAGTGCTATTTTATATAATAAAATAATTCCCTTGCCTATTTAAAAAAAAAAATTAATTGGTATAACATCTTATCTTTAAAAGTCATTTAAAGTATTTCATCATTTTGTTACGACTTTCTTTGGATAATAAAATTTTAGAAAAAAAAAAACATAACATGGGAAGCTATTTTGAATAGCTAGCTTCTCATAAAAATCATTTTTGAGACTTTTTTGTGAAAAAGGTGTGATTTTTATTATATTCAATCTTTAAAAATAAATATCTAAGTTACTAAATGTTAAAATTACTCATTTAATTTATAAAGTATATGAGTTCAAAATAACTTTTACTATTTTTGAATAAATTTTCATAAAAATCATTTTTACAAATATAAAGTAAAAATCACTATTTTTAATCTATAATTGTTGAGACGAAATAGTTAATCATTAGTTAATTGGGTGTGTAAGACAATAACTAATGAACTGTTGAGCCTTCAAATAAACAATTAAGCAAAAGTAAAAAGAAAAGTGTGTTATCATCTAAAGTATCATTAGTTATATTTTTCCATTTGTTCCTTCATTAGTTATATGAGAATGCAGCTCATTACAACCCAGCAGTGTCAAGAACTCTGCATTGGTTGAAGCCGCGGGCAGGAGGGAGTATATTAATAACATACATTACAGTCCTAGTTTATCCATCAAACCACTAAATGTACATGAAATAAGATTCAAGAATTAGTTCACAGCCGCATTAACCGATTATGCAAGTGACTCTAATAGTTGGCCGTCTTCAAGTTGTTTTAGAAGGCGCGTCTTCAAGTATGGCCTTTCTTCAAGGCTACTGAATGTTATATAGACAGTCACAAATTCACAATGATATGAACTACAAAGCAATGGCAATATAGATATCGATAATTAATACATTCTATGTGTATGGCGTCCTGCAAAACATAAAGTCTTTTGCGACTCTTACCACAAAATTGATTCATCTGTCTCACAAGCAGAATGTTAGCAGGTATATGGATGCAACAGTAACTAGCTAGATGCTATTAAGTTTCATATGCTCATTTTGATGGTCAAGACCTTCCTTTCCAACCTGGCAGTCTAGCCCTTTTTTTCCAACCTCAGTGATGCGAACACGTAATTCACAGTCATTTATAAGTTCGAAAATGCAGACATCTCCAATCTTAATGTTATTGGCATGAACAAAAGACATCCATCCTGCACATAGAGTGTGACTTTTTGGCACTTTAGCTGTGGGAACAGAATTGACAGTCCAACATTCTCCCTTCATATTATGAAGAATAATCTTTATCTTGCCTTTTTTAAGATGTGCCATAGAAAATTGACGGGGTATATTCTGCATTATATCAATTATAAATCAGTATTAGCAACAGCTTCAGTGTTAATGCCAAGCACAGTGAATAGGAAAGTTTACATAACAAATAATATGACAAAAACTTCAAATGGGAAATATTTGAGGAGAAAGAAAGTTCAAATTGCAATATCATTCAATACAAACTTTTAAGGAAAGAAAACTATGATAACAAAAACAATCGGTACTTCTTGAAGAAATGGAACATAGTAATTGCTACGTGTCTTGCCAGTAGTTGAGAAGTTTGTCAAACAACATCTTCACTAAGTAGTAAGTATTGAAATATCATTCCAACATGCATTGAAGTGCAAGAACAAGAATAGTTCAAATCTACCAAGGTTGACTCGTTAATTAGGACAGGCATCATACGAAATTATGGATGGAATTTTCTTTGAGACCATCTTTTACTGGTAATTTAATCATCTTAAATGCTTTATTCCATGCTTACCAGGTTCCATCCTCCATACATAAAAAGATGAATGCAGTTTAAGTAAAAATTAAAATACTCCAACCAGATCAGTTGCTCAAGCAAATGAAACAAAACACAAAAGGGCAGAGAGATATAACAACATTATTTGGGAGGATAAATTAAGAATCACAAAAGAGAACAACTCACCATAACACATGAACCACCGACATGAAACGTTTTGATTATTTTAACAAAATATGGAACAGAGGAAGTAAATGATTGTGCTATCTTTTCCTCATCACTTCTTGATAACTTTGACAGTGCTGCCTCTGTGTGGAATTGAACAATTCAATCATGAGTTTTAAGAAAAAGGATAGGCTCTGGCATAAATATAAGAATTTGAATACAAAATACTCATTCCATGACAAGTATCAGTTTGCTAGGGGAGATCAGATGAATTTTAATACCAGAAGTAAGAAATTAAAGAGGAAACCGAGAATCGCAAATGAAATGTGAGTGTTTATTTATGATAAATCCCTACTACCCAAAGAGCAATCCTCTACACAGAAATCAAACAATTCTCTGACCAAACAAAACAATGATTCATCCATGATACCCTCCATCTCTCCACAACTCCCACCTCATATAACCGAATCACCAACTAACCAACTAACCAACTAATTCTAACTTTCCCTCCTTGCCACCTCATCATTCTCTTTTCTTATTTCTCCTCGCATAAACTCTCCATACTTTGGGCTTATTACCTTTGTCACTGAGGCCATGTCATCTGCTAAGGTTAAGACCCTATCAGTAAAAACAAAAATCGTTTTTAAGTAAAAACAAGCGACATAACAAAATTCATGATAGTGAATCAGGATTCAAGATGAGATTCATGTCCATATAGATACACACTAGATTTTCGTATCGATTGGGTCCAGTTTAGTACAAAATCAAGATACGACTCGCCTGTATCGCTAGATACTGATAATCATAAACCATGCTTAGGACCATTAAAGAGGGGGAAAAACTAGTTTGCACAATGAACATGGAGTTATCTTCTTACAAACTTCATAGCAAAGCATGTGCAGCACAAAAACCATGACATCCAAAAGTTATAGTTACTAGATGAGTTAGAATTCATATGGTAAAAGTTAATGGGAAAGAAAGAAATATTTTAACCTGAGTGTTCCTTGTTATACGCTCTCTCCCAAGAATTAGCTTCTTTTGGTGTTCTTGCTCGCTTATTAGTCTGGACAGGCGTAACTTCTATAACAGGCTTCTCAGGGGAAGCAGATTTAAAACCAGCATTAAAAGTATTTCCATTAGTAGTTTCAAAAGTTAGAGCTAAAGGTGTTCGTATACTGTCAAGACTCCGAAATTTCTCAGGCGAAGCACATTCAACAACACCACCATTAGGAGTATTGACTTCTTCAACGGAATTGTTTGAATTCTTTCCTTTGTTACCCGCTTGTTTAGTATGAGCTTGTCCACGTTCTAGAACAAAATAAGAAGCTGCTTTTTCACAGAAGCTTTCTCCATTAAAGATTAAAACCTCAAAGAGTGATTCACCATTGTACTTAAAGACAAGGAAATCATTCTCTTTCAAAGAGTGATCTTTCACGAATCGTTGCCAACCGTCCACGAAGTAAACAGTGTCACCTTTAGTATTCAGCCCTATATTCCACACAACTCCACTAGGACCTTTAAGTGTCACATTTTCTGGCAACTTCTTCTTTATATTGTCCGAGAATGTTTTAGGAAGCGCCTGCAAAAAATTTATAACTTTCCAGTTAAGAGTAAGAAACATTGAGCTGAAGAATCTAAGAGATGATGGTAGATTAATATATCTACATATGAGCTAAACATACTTATTTGCTTGTGAAACAGACATTAATAATCTCAAGTACATGATTTACATAGACAATTTTTGCAGAACAAAGAACAGAATTATAAACCATGAAAACCTGCGCTACAATCTCCTTTTTCACTTTCTTTTCAGCCACAAAAATCAAAATTAGAAACTTCAACATGGGTATCCATAACCAAAAGCTCAAAACTTTGTTCAAAAGAACAAGCTGCAGTTAAGGAATTGTAAAAAGATAAAAGATAAAAAAATTCAAAAAGGTGGGCAATTTAGTCCAGAGGGCCTATACTATCACTTTTTCATCAATTTGGTCCCTAAACTATTAAAATGAACTAAAAGATCCCTAAACTATTCTCCTATCCAACTATATAGTCCCTCCCTCAGTTAACAAAATTGAGTGGTTATTCAGAAAACAAATATGAACATTAATAAAGTCACAGCCATTATTTAAAAACAAGCATATATGTATATCCCTAAACTATATAACCAATAATCAAAAGCTCAACATTTTCTTCAGTGCAGTTAAAGGAAATGTAAAAGGATAGAGAATTTAAAAGGTGGGTATAGTGAAAATAAGAAAAAATTGAAAAAGGTTGAATTTTTGGAGAAAAAAGAAGAGAATGAAGAAAGTAGTTACAAGTTGTTGTTGAAAATCGGTGGTGCTCAGAAAAAGGGTGAAATGGATGAACTGAAAATGGGACCAATAAATCTCTTCCTCCCATGATTTGCTATTTTGTGTTCTTCCTTCTCCCATCACTTTTTGTTTTGACAAGAGAACGACACAAACAAAGGTACAAGGTTGAAGCCTGCCTTGATAGCACTTCACGAGGAAGAACATAAATGGTTCCTCCCTTTAAGCCTTTGTAACTGCATTTTATTTGACAAAATCAATTTTATTCTCGGACTAAACAAAAAAAATGAAGTTTGAGTAAATGACTCATATTTTTACCATTAAAATCAATATTATTAATTATTTCATTAATTACCGTATCAAAAAAGACATCTAATTTTAGAGGAAGAGAACTTTTTTCATATAAAAATAATAGTCGTTTAAAGTTTATGTACTGCTTTTAAGATAATGATTAATTGTATTGATTTCAATGATAAAATTGGTACACTTAATAATAACCATCCCCTCATTTATTCATGAGTTTTTAGCCACTAAACTATTTATTAAAAAAAAAAAAACATTGTGTTTGAGGATTCAATTTGTGAATAATGTGAAATGATGATTTTCTTAATTTTTAGTGGGTAATGACTCGTTTGCCTCTAGTCGAGTGTTAAAACGCCCAAATTGTTTTCCTCAAAAAAAAAAAAAAAACGCCCAAATTGTTTTTGAACGTTGCTAACTAATTTTCCTTTTACTAGATCCAAATCTTTATACTAACAATTTAGAGTTCTTAGAAATAGCCTATTTCAAAATTCTCTCCTCTAAAGATGTCCACCTCAACAAAATCCTACTTGGCATTAGTTCCAAAAAATTTCTTCTTATTTTTAATACAAGCTTAATAATTATAATTATTATTAAAAACCATTTTTTATTTAACATTAAATTGTACTTTTTTTTTTGAGAGAAACCTTAAATTGTACATAAAATATATAGTTGGTTACAAACAAATAATTATTAATACAATTATTGTTTCGATTAAAATTTATATGTTACATTAAAAAATTGGCACGTTACAATCAAATAATTATTAATATAATTATTGTTTTGATTAAAATTTATATGTTACATTAAAAATCTGTACGTTACAATCAAATAATTATTAATATAATTAGTATTCGATTAACATTTATATGGTACATTAAAAATTTGGTAGGTTACAAAATTAAAATAAATAACTTGAATAAATTATATTTTGAATTTTTGTCCGTTACACTATTACAGTAACGTACTAATTGAAAATTTAATTGTAGTAATTAGTTTTTAAGGTTATATAATTAATATTTATTCGTTACAAAATTATATTACTTAATATTAATAATATATTATTAAATTTCAAATGTTATGAAGTTAATTTTTTGTAGGTTACATGAAATATAATCTAATTGTTTAATGCATATTTTATAATATTAACGACGTTGATAATGTTAATTTTAAAACGGTCAAATTAATAATTAATAGATATTAATCGTTATGGTACTATTTTTCTATATAAATAGGAGCGCCTTTGGGTACGAATACACAAGAATCACAAAATATAGTTCTTATTTTTATATTCTTTGGTTCTCTCATAACTATATTCTAAGTTATTTCTGTAATTTTTTCTATTGCAAAGAAAAATGTCTACGAAACACGACTTCATCTCTGATGTTTCGCCAAGAAAACAATCGTGGACATTGGTTGTGAGGTTGTTCGTGCTTGGTTTGTTCAAGACTACAAAAATAAAAAAAACTACCGTTTTCCATGGAGTTGGTTCTAAAGGATCGAAAGGTACTTTTTCCATATCCTTTTTGTTTTTTGTTTTTTTTTTAATTTTTTGTTTAAAGTATAATGTTTTAATCTTTGTCATCTAGGGTGATCGAATTGGTGCGTCTATACGATGAACATTGATACAAGTTCAAAGAGCATCTCCAAGAGGGAATGGTGTTCACGATTTCCTCATTCGATGTTGCTTGCAACAGTGGTTCGTATCGACCATCACACATCGAATACAAACTGAATTTCACAATCAACACAAAAGTCAAACTATCTAAAATTGCTTTGGTCCCAACAAACGTGTATTCGTTTACACCTGCACCTGATACCTGATGTAATTGGAGTCATGACTGTAGTGTGTGTTTAAAGAGAATATCAATGAGACAGTGGAAAAATTAAGATGAATGTCATTGAACTGGAGTCAAATGGGTAAGCTTGATTTTTTGTAAGTGTATTTTTTAAAACATGTATTATGGTATTAATTAATATTTGTATAACCTTTGACAATTTTGAATAGGTATCGCGTTAAATGTACTTTTTTTGGAGAGTATGTTGAAGAGTTGAACTCTTTTCTATCTTTTGGTGAATCTCAAAATGTTGTTGTTGCCATTATGTTGGCAAAAATTAAATTGTTTCAAGGTAATAATTTATAACCATCAATGTAATTGTTTGGTTATATATATTTTTATCATTACAATAATTTTGAACCCACATCCCTACCCCTTTTCTAACTACTTGAAAATTTTAGTGTTAAGTTACTTAACATTTAAGATATTATATATTGATGTAGTTGGTGTCTTGACTAAGATGGATTTTGTTTGAATGAAGACGCCAAATCAATTATATTAAAAATCCTTCAAGCACAAGATGTGCCTAACAAAGGAAAATACAAAGTTCGAGATGCATAGATGTAAAAGAACCAAATCATGAGGTAGAATAACCAAGACAAGTAAATGGATTATTCCAGCAACATTGCAACTCAAAATACGAACCTAATTTCTTAGCATTTTGCCACCACTAAATGAGAATTGTAAATTTATCTAACAACACCATAAACGGGTTCTTGTGACAAAAATGTAAGAATTTATGTCTTTCCAAATAATCCAAATGCAAGTCAACAAAATCAACTAAAAACTAAAATAAACCTTTTTTTGAACCATTGAGAATCATTAAGAGTACTCTCGCAGGAATTAATGGGAAGAACACAATAGTTATCCAACCATTATAGAATATGATGTCAAATATTATCGAAGAATTCACACTAAAAATAAAAATGATTAACATTTTCCTCTTTCTCACACCTGTCAGAACATAAAAATGAGTCTATATTTAAAATGCTCCATCAAGTTAAGTCATCCTCTGTTAGATTCAGTTATTCAAGAGTCTCCACGAAAAGAGAGAGAGATTTAGAGGAACTACTTTGTTCCCAATGAGATTTTCTTAGAGCCATAGGTTCACTATGCTCCACCTGCATCATCTTATGATATACCCCTTTGTCAGAGTACCTTTCACCACGGTCAACTTTCCATGTTCACTTATCAATGACGCTAGCCTTAAAAAAATGTTGTCCAACAAAGAACAACAATATATCCCCTGCACTTCCTTCCAAGAAAAATTCTATGACATCGTCTCAACCCCATCCAACTCTAACCTACGCATCTCCTTAAATGGCACGGAGTTATTTTGAGATAACTAAAAAAGTCTTCTAAATATATTACACAAAGGACCACTCTACAACCACGAATCATGGCAAAAAAGTGTATTTTTCTCATTACTCTCCACTATCGTCAAGTTGTCATCAAACCAATTTCAAATTCCCAATCTTCGCCCCTATTTTAGCACTATGGAAGTGTTTATACCACATATACGCCTAACTGTCCCCACTCTTCACATGAACTCCCTCCAACCTATTCTAATATGCTAAAACTTTAAACCGCAAACTCATTGATCCATATTAGCATCCAAAACAATTCACTTAACAAAGATAAGTTAAAATTCTGCACTATACGAACCTCCAAGCAACAACTATATCGACCAAGAAACACCTTATCCCACTTAACCCAATTGACTTTCCTAGCTTCCACACTCCCTCCACACTAAAAATAATAAGGATTCAATAAAAGAAATTATACTTAAGTGAGCCTTTAAGAATGAAAGAAATTAAACCAACTCTTGTGAGTATTGAAAGAGAATACAAAGATACATTACAAGAACATTGAATTGAATTTGAATGGGTGAACCTAATTTGTTTTTATTTTTTCATTTTAAATATATAACACATTATAATATTTAATTATTATTTTAATTATTTTCAATTAATTTTGAAGATATATCCGTTTGAATGTACTATTTTTCTATCTTCAAGGAATTTAAAAAGGCGACTCCGATAAAAATAGTTATATCTTTATTGTTATATCACTATTTTCACTCTCACAAAAATAGTTATATCTTTATAAAATTTAACCTTTTTGGTCTCAATAAACAGTGATTTATTGTTTCAATTTTAAATATGATGATAAAGTACAACATAATGTCAAAATTATGGAATGAAATCAAACTAAAAAAATCAAATAATATTTGAAAAACCTATTTTTGTGTAAAACCCGTTAAAGAATTTTAAATAAAGTGTATCCCGTGCTTGGCACGGGACATTACACTAGTAGCACTACACTCGAGGATTCAATTCGTGAATAATGTGAGACGATTGTTATACTAGACAACGCCAGAATTCTACCTCCTTGACTCCAATTAAGGGTTAAATTGCCCTTGTATTTCAACCATTGCTTTGTGACTAACGTCTAAAGATAATTATTTTTCCTAATATTTAGTAGGTAATGACAGCATCCTACTCGTGATCACTGCTAAGTGTGTACTCCCTCCGTCCCGGAATATCTGAGCCAGTTTGGTTTTTCACACAGATTAAGAAAAATGTATAAATAAAGGGGAAAGTGGAATATATTGAATTGGGAATGATGAAAGTAGTATTAATTAGAGTTATATTGGATTGGGAATGATGAAAGTTGTATTGAAAATTGAAATGGCTCAGTTATTTTGGGACACTTTTTTTTAGTAAATGGGTCAGATATTCCGGGACGGAGGGAGTACTTAGATACGTGTTTATCAATTTCAACTGAAAAGGATACTAAAAGGTATTTTCGTCTAAAGAAATAGGCAAGAACTCCACGTTGAAACCCCAGGCAGGAATGTTGAAGTGCGACATTGATGCACCGATGTTTCAATCAGATAAACTATATGGATGCGGCTTGTGTCTAAGGGACGAAAATGGCATGGTTATCTAGACATTTTCTCGATGGCAGCAAGGCGCACCTACAACGACTGACGCCGAAGCACGGCCACTCATGGAGGCTTTGAAACGGTTAAGTACATGGTGTCCTTATAGCATCATTCTTTAACAAACAGATGTTACAAATTTGGTAGCATCATAAGGAAATGTAGGGAACTCATGTTACTCTTTAACATACGACAATTGTGTTTTTCATGAGCTTGCTAGATCATCTCGTTTATAGCACTCCAACTTGTATTACGAATTTGGTTATGAATGAAATGATATAAGTTTTCTCTCATTAGATATCAAATTATGAGACGTGAAGTTTTTATTGCACATTTTCATTAACAAAAGCCATTATCAAACAACCATCTATTAATAAATAGGATTGACTTCGTAAAACTATTGTGTACATTATTAGACAATTTATCGATTTTCTTAATGTTTGTGTAGAAACCCTTTTTTCCGTAATATTTTTGTAGAAACCTTAAACGATTGTTAATTTGGAACAGATAGAATATTTGTTTGTCTTGGATCATTTGTCATTTTAAAATATCAAACGTTAATTACATTTTTCAAATAATATATCATTATTTATTGTATTTCGAAACATCTAATTATCCAATGTCAAAAACAAAAAAAAATCTAACTATTTTTAACAAGACTTCTTTAGTAAATAAAACTTATTTTTTATCATAAAAATTAGTACACTTAGTAATATTTTTCCATAACCTTAAACGACGGTTATTATGAGATCAAAAATCAAAATGTAATTTTACACATTCGAGCTCAACATTTCGCAAGCCTACTGGATGTTATAGACAACGATATGAACTAAAAAGCAATATCATAATAAATATAGATAGTTAAATACATTCTAAGAGACAACATGAATTTACCGACATGCATAAAATGCATCAAGTCTTTTGTGATTCTTACCACAACATATACATCTTCATTGAAGAATGATTTATCTTTCTCACAAACGTGAACGTTGGCAGGTAGATGGGACAGCAGCTAGCTATTAAGTTTCACATTCCCATTTTGATGATCAAGACCTTCCTTTCCAACCCCAGATATACGAACGTGCATCACATAATCAGAAACGAGCTCAAAAATACAAGTGTCACCAAAATTGATGTCATTATCACGAACAAAGGCATTCCATCCGCCACAAAAAGTGTGAATAGTTGTTTCCCCTTGAACATATGGGACGGAGTTCACAGTCCAACATTTGCCTCTTGAATTGCGAAGCGTAACTTCTGTATTGCAAGCAGGGAGATGTGCAGTAGAGAACTGGCATGGGATTTTCTACAGAGTAACAAGTTTCAACAATGATTTTAAACACACATGCTGACAATAATTAGTTGTGACAATAATTAGTTGTGAAATGTGTATTACCCACCAAAGTGTATGATCCACAGACATTGAACTTCTTCATGATTTTCACAAAATATGGAAATGGGGAAGTGAAAGCTTCAGCTACTCTTTGTTCGTCGAGTGCAAACAACATTTTCAAACTATCATTAGCCTGGGAGCTTAGTCCATCATCAACATGGTGTTTCCTCGGTACAGCTGTCTTTGTTTACAGTTAAAATGGGACTGAAGTCATAATTTGGAAGGTAGAAATTTTTTAAGGAAAGTATTCAACATTTATCCTTTGGGTTCTTTCTTTCACTATCAAAGTAACACAATTGTAATTGTCCGAAAATTGAATTATATTCTTCTCTTTTTACTTGTGAACATAAAATACTGAATATGAATTTGTTGCAGAAACTTAAGATATAGATCTACATTGCAATAAAAATTACCATCTACTGGGCAAATAGAGGAAAAACCATACCCGACTTTTTATGGGCAGCTTTTGACTTGGGGGAAAGCCCTGCCTTCTTCGAAGTATTTGAAGCTCTACCGGATTTCTTTAACTCAGAGGATAAAGCAGCTTCTTGACATATCTCTGACAACTTTTTATCTAATAGATCAACTTCCGCACTGCACTTTGAGCTGATTTTATGTTTCTTCGGCATAAATCTGGAAGTCTTATGGCTAGCGACTTCCTGTCTTGCACTAAGCATACTACAAGCTAGTTTTCCAACCTGGGAGTCTAACCCATCTTTTCCAACCTCATTGATGCGAACACGTAATTCACACTCACCTATAAGTTCGAAAATACAGACATCTCCAATCTTTAGGCTATTGCCACGAACAAAATTCAACCATCCTCCGCATAGAATGTGACTTGCATGCAATCTAGTTCTGGGAACAGAATTGACGGTCCACTGTTCTCCCTTCAAATTATGAAGAATAATCTTTATCTTGCAGTTTGGAAGATGATCCTTCGAAAATTCATATGGAATATTCTGCATTGTGTCCATTATAAATCGGTATTAGGAAGAGCTTCAGTGTGAATGCCAAGCACAGGGAATGGGATGAAAACTTCACATAACAAATAATACACCCAAATAAACTTAAAACAAAAAATATTTGAGAAGGAAAGTTAAAATTGCAATACCGTTGAATAAAAACATTTAAGGGAAGGAGATTGTGATAACAATAACAATTGGTACTTCTTGGAGAAATACAGCATTGTAATTGCATAGAACAGAAGTCAATGTGTTATGTCATAGCAGTGGAAAAGGTGTCGAACTTAGTGAGATGTAGAAGCTTGCTTGGGTAGAAGTTTAGAAGTTTGCCAAGCACCATCTTCGCTAGGTATTGAAATATCACTCCAACATGCATTGAAGTGCAAATACAAGAATAGTTCAAATCTACCAAGATTGACTCATTAATTAGGATGGAATTATGGATGGAATTTTCATTGAGATCATCTTATACTTGTAATCTATGCATCTGAAATGCTTTAATCCATGCTTACCATCCTCCATACATAAAAGTAGAAATATTGTTTGGATAAAAATTAATATAATCCAACAATATCAGTTTCTCAAGCAAGTGAAACACCACACGAGTTACTTAAGGATGAGGGCGGAGAGATAAAACAACATTATTTGGGAGGTAAATTGAGAATCACAAAAGGGAACAACTCACCAGAATACGTGGACGTTCAACATTGAACGTTTTCATTATTTTAACAAAATATGGAAAAGAGGAGGTAAATGATTGGGCTATCTCTTTCTCATCATGTGGTGATAACTTAGACAGTGAAGCTCCACTGAGAATATCATGGCCATCTGCCTTCCCACTTCTATTCAGGATGGCTGCCTCTGCGAGGAATTGAACAGTTCAATCATGAGTTTTAAACAAAAGGACAAGCTTTGGTATAAATATAAGGATTTGAATGCAAAATACTCTTTCCTAGACAAGTATCAGTTTGCTAGGGAAGATCAAATGAGTTTTAATACATATTTTTTAGACCCAGAATGAAATCAAAGGCTGTTGTAAATAGTGTATATTTGTAATTATTTCTAACAATTGTATTCCTTTAATTAATCAAGCCCATTAGCTTTAGAAGAGCCTATTTAAACAAATTAGTTCTTGTACCCTATTCACAACGATGAAATATATCGAGATTGTTTGTAACATTCATGAACTCATCAAGATCGTTTTCCATCTCCGCTTGATTACCCATGATTTCAGTAACAGCATCACTACGAGACTTCGGAACCAAAGGAAACCCTTAAGCAACCATTAACCAGACTTTATCCCGCTGTTTTGGTCCTCCTAGCAAGCTCTGCAAGGCCATATGCCCCATCTCACTACTGATCTCTCCTTTTAACTCTAGAGGTTCCTGGTTAAATTGGAAACGCATGGTCTGCTGAGGCCAATCTACCCACACGCAGAGACAAGTTTCTTAGAAATAAAATTTTGGGTTGAACCACTATCCTCCAATAAGAGAATGCGAACTCCTAGTACTCTCTCTCTCAGTTTAATTGTCCGAACCTTGCCATTCCTTTCCACTAATCCGGCAGGTAGGACTAATTTGTTGCAAACCAGAAACAACAGAAGCAAGAAATTAAAGACAAACCGGGAATTACAAATGGAACGTGAGTATTTATTGATGGTAAAAAAGACACGCTGAAGGGATAAACCCCTACTACCCAAATAGCAATGCTCTACAAAGACAAAACACGCAATTCAATGGCCAAGCAAAACAATGATTCTTCCATGATACCCTCTATCTCTCCACAGCTCCCACCTCATATAACTAAATCCCCTACTAATTCTCACTTTCTCTCCTTGCCACCTCTCATTCTCTCTTTTATAATTTCTTCTCACCTAAACTCTCCATATTTTGGGCTTATTCCCTTTGTCACTCAGGCCCATGTCATCTGCGAAGGTTAAGGCCCTATCAAAAAGTATGTTATTTTTAAATAAAAACAAGTGACATAACAAAGTTATAAGCTAATACATCATATATATGAACCTCAAAATAATTCATGATTCAAGTCATAGATCAAATGACAAAAGAAAAGTGGTTGGTTTCGCAAAGTTGACAAAAAAAGCAGTTCACTACTCCAAGTTTAGGTACAGTGTGATTCATTAGAATGAATCGGAATTTATCATAGTGAATCAGGTTTCAGTATGAGGTGCATGTCCAAGTAGAAAAACACTAGAGGTTCATATTGACTGTGTTCAGATTAGTATAGAATTGTGATATGACTCGCATGTGTCGCAAGATACTGATAACCATGCTTATGACCAATATAAAAACAGGAAAACAAACTAGTTTGGACAAAGTTCATAGCAAAGCATGTGCAGTACAAAAAAGCATGACATCAGAAAGTTATAGTTACTAAATAATTTAGAATTAATGTCGTAAAAGTAAATGAAAAAGAAATATTTTAACCTGAGTTTTCCTTGTTACAAGCCACCCAATCAATTGCTCTCTCGCCAGAAGTAGCTGTTTTTGCTTGTCTTCCCCGCTTCTTACTCCGGCCAGGCGTAACTTCATTAACAGACTTCTTGGTCTTTTGGTTGGTTGTATGGGAGGGAACCGCTATAGTGACTACATCAGAAAGTTATAGTTACTAACTAATTTAGAATTAATATAGTAAAAGTTAAGTGGAAAAGAAAAAAACATTCTAACCTGAGTGTTGCTTGTTATAAGCCACCCAGTCAAGTGCTCTCCAACAACAATTAGCTGATGTCGATGATCTTCTCTTGCTCCTTTTTCCGGTTGGTTGGTAGGGAAACTGTATAGCTGTGGTCTTAGTGACTGTATCAGCTATGAACTGCTCAGGGGAATCAGATTTGACACCAGCATTAAAAGTCTTTTCATTGGTAGTTTCAACAGGTACAGCTAATGGTGTTCCTATATTGTTAAGATCCTGAAATTTCTCATATAAACCACATTCAACACCACCATTAGAAGCAGTATTGACTTCTTCAATAGAATTGTTTGTTTCCTTTGCTTTGCTACCCCCTAGTTCAGTTTGAGTATGGCCGCATTTTCCGACAAAATAAGAAGCTTCTTTCTCACAGAAGCTTTCTCCATCAAAGATCAAAACATCAAAGTGTGATTCACCATTGTAATTAAAGACAAGGAAATCATTATCTTTCAAAGAGTGATCGTTCACGAATCGTTGCCAACCGTCCACGAAGTAAACGGTATCGTCTCTAGTTATGAGCCCTATTTTCCATGCAACACCACCGGGACCTTTAAGGGTCACATTTTCTGGCAACTTCTTATTTAAATTGTCTGAAAATGTTTTAGGAAGTGCCTGCAATAAAAGTATAAATTTCAATTTGAGATTAAAAAACTTTGAGCTGAAGAATCTAAGAGTGATGTTGGTCGATTAATATATCTACCTAAAAGCTAAACATAATTACTTGCTTGAAAAACAGCCATTAATCATCTTGATATCATGATTTACATAGATAATTTTGCAGAGCAAGGAAAAGAATAATAAACCAAGAAAAACTACACTAAAATCTCTTCATTCACTTCCTTTTCTTTTCCTTAAAGCCACAAAAGCATGAACAGTGCTTAAATGTAGATGCATGGTTCCTCTATTGCAATGCAAATTCAAAACAAAGTGTCTCAGCGTATCCATTATTCGGAAAGGATAAAAAAAATAAAAAAATCTACAACCAATGTCACAGTTCCCATTATTTAAAAACAAGCATATCTATATGTATAAAATATAATAATCATGGTTAAAAAAGAAAACCTTAGCAGAGTATTAAATAATAAAAAAATTATAAAAAAAAAACTGAAAACTTTCTTCAAAAGAACTAAGTGCAGTTAAAGGAATTGTAAAAAGGGCAGCCCGGATCACTAAAGGTCCTGCATATGCAGGGTCTGGGAAGGGGTCCCACCATTTTGGTGTTTTGTACGCAGCTTTACCCTATTTTTTACACAAGAGGCTGTTCCCACGACTTGAACCTATGACCTTTCAGTCACGTGAAAACAACTTTACCGTTGCGCCAAGGCTCCCCCTTAGTTAAAGGAATTGTAAAAAGATAAAAAAAAATTAAAAGGTGGGCATAGTAAAAAAAATATAAATAGAAAAAAGAAGGTGAAAAAAAGCATGCACTCAACACCCAAATAACAATTTAGAAAGGTTTCATTTTTATTTTTTCAATTATTTACAACATGAAAGGAAAGAGTGGTGTGAAAGAGGAAAAGGAGTACTAACAAGTTGTTGCTTAAAATCTTTGGGAAGAAGTTGGGTGAAATGGATGAACTGAAAATGGGTCCAGTAAATGTCTTCCTCCCATGATTTTTCAGGCGAACTGCATTCAACACCGCCATTAGAAGGAGTACTGACTTCTTCAACAGAATTATTGGAGCTTTTTCCCTTGTTACACCCTTGTTCAGTATGAGCTTGTCCACATTTTCCAACAAAATAAGAAGCTGCCTTCTCACAGAAACTATCTCCATGAAAGATTAAAACTTCAAAGAGTGATTCCCCATTGTACTTAAAGACAAGGAAATCATTCTCTTTCAAAGAGTGATCTTTCACGAATCTTTGCCATCCATTTGTGAAGTAAACGGTATCATCTCTAGCTGTCAGCCCGACATTCCACACAACTCCACTAGGACCTTTAAGGGTCACATTGTCTGGCAACTTCTTCTTTAAATTGTCTGAAAATGTTTTGGGAAGGGCCTGCAATAAATTTATAGATTTCCAGTTGAGACTAAGAAACATTGAGTTGAAGAATAATGTTGGTAGATTAATATATCTACATAAGAGCTAAACACAAGTATTTTCTTGAGAAACAGCCAGTAATCATCTCAAGTACATGACTAAATAGATAATGTTTGCAGAACAAGGAAAAGAATAATAAACCAAGAAAACCTACGCTACAATCTCCTTTTTCACTTCCTTTTCTTTTCATTTTTTGCCCTGTTGTGAATTCAAACCACTCGTTGTTAAAACCAACAAAAACAGTGGAACAAATATCAATGGCAACCAAACTAAATAGTCCAAGCAAATAACGATTCAACACAATCAAACCAAAGACAACAATATAAAGAGCGTAGAGAGACAAACACCAAGATTTTTTACACAGTTAGGCCCAAATTGACCTACGTTTAGGGGAGAGAGCCGCTCTCTGATTCACTATCAACGAGTCATTACAAAGATACAAAAGAGTTACAAAAAATTAGCCTCCAATGTTCAACATGAACATACCCTAATTCCTACCTTTTCTCTTTCTCTCAAGAGAGTTGCAAAATTGACCAAGAAATATCCCCAATTGATCACCAAGAGAAATCCCTAATTTCTCTCATTTCCTCTCTGAACCCCTCACTTCATAATCACTCAAGAAAACAAAGAGAGAAAACAAAGATTTGAGCCTCGCGCATGAACAGACTTCCAGAGCAAGATTTCACTCTCCCCCCCCTGTGCCTTTTGTTTTAGACAAAATCGTCACATATTGATTTTAAGGCATAAACAACAAACCACAAAAGTTTGATTCTGTTGGGTTTAAAGTGTGAGTGGTTAAGTCACACATAGCCTATGAACGAGTAAAATATATAAGCAATGTGACCCATATACCTCATGCCTTAAGGTTTTGGGTGGTGTCACCTCTCGTGGTCATGGAATATCTGCACCCGTTGTTTCTCCCGTACCCCCCAAAATCCCCAACAGATTCTATTGCAATGTGATACGGATTGAACTTAAGTTCACCTCAAAATCATGGCTCAAAGGGGAAAATTGTCCAATCCTATATAAATTCTCACACCGGGTTCATGACTTCCAAGTTCCAACGTGGGACAATGCAAAGCAAGTTGGTTCATGAAGGGGAAAAAAACAGATCTACAACTAATGTCAAAGCTCCTGAGCCATTATTGAATAACATTAACAGCATACCCAAAAATCAAAAGCTCAAAACTCAGTTAAAAAAAGCTAATTGCAGTTAATTGAATTGTAAAAAGATACAAAATTTAAAAAGTGGGCAAGTCAAAATAATGAAGAAAAACGAAATGAAGTGCATGCACTCACAAGTTGTTGTTGAAAATCGGTGGTGGTTTGAAGAAATTGGATGAAATGAATGAACTGAAAATGGGTCCAGTAAATCTCTTTCTCCCAAGATTTGCTGCTTCCACCTGCTCCTCCCATCTTCGAACGCAAGACAGTGAAATTGTTGAAAAGTGCGAGGTTTTTGTTTTATCCAGAGAAAGTTGCAAGCTGTTCTGGACGAGAAGAGAAAAGGTACAGGCTTTAAGCCTCAACAGTTCACGAGGAAGATGAATAGTACCAAAACTGAAAATATTTAAGTGAATTGGGTCCGAAAGAACTTACCAGAGTTATGACAGATCTCAAGGGTTTAAAAGCCTCGACAGAAAGAGTGACGTGATAGATGTTTTTTTACATATGTAAATAAGAGAATTTTTTTATATTAAAATGATGAGTATAAGATAATTAAGTGCTTGTTTGTTTTTGTGTTTAATATTTGTTAGCTGAGTATTCAACCTATAATATTTGGAGCTTCTGAAATTTCACGAACATTGGGACGTGAGAGATGATGCATCACCGCTAAACAAAACATACTAAATCAATTAGAATATCATCCCCAAGACACTGTTTTAATTTTAGAGATTATTGAATTACAATATGCAACCCATTTTTTTAAAAAAAAAAAAAAAAAAAAAAAACTTTGTTCCAAGCCAACCAAAGACTTCAAATTACGGCCGTCTAAACAAGAACTTTTGAAACGCTTATCCAAGTCAAGCTCTCATGCATGCATAAATATGTCGAATACCCTTCCAATTATTTATGTTGTCCTTTCAAAAAAAAATTATGGCGGACTATAAATTATATGAGAAAGGACAAGTGAAGAAGAGATTGTTACTAGACTCCATATCGGTTGAGTTAAAAACATAAGGCATTAAGGCATATCATGAATGGTAGACATTATTCCTTTTCTAGCCAAAACATCATTTATTTGTTGCTAGTATCTCTTTAGTTGCTAGACATTAAGGCATATCATACAAGATTTCAAGGAATCTCCAAACCATAATGTTGGCCTTAGACTGAACATCAAAATTGGATTACTAGATTGGACATTTACAGGCGAGACCAATATGGAGAACACTTCTTATTCCCATGCCAACAACGACCTCCTCACCCACTTACCACTAACCCAACTACCCATAGTTGCCTGCCACTCTTAATATGACACCACCAGCCTCCAAAATAGGAGCCACAGACAGTACAACCCGCACACAGACCAAGGTGAACCGCCCCACTGTCCACAACACCAAACAATGGACTATCGCAGGATACAATCTTGTGGATTCCAAGACCATTCATAGAACATACAGGGAGGGAGGCATATGGAACCTGTACATGGTCCACCGCCACGACCACACTTTTATCTCCTCCACCACTTCTTCAATAGACTCAACACCGTCATTGAAAATTCTGAGTTAATCAAAGTCAGACTCTCTCTTATTGACAATTAATTGCCCACAATAGGCTTCCAAGTATCAACTCTCCTTAGATTGGCACCCATTAAAATACCGAACAACCTAATAGGAAATTGATCAATATAATATAACAATGTAAAAAATCGAAAATCCACCATAAAAAATCATCGTCAATATTCAAACCAAAAATATCACTTTTTGCAAGGTCACCTTCAAACCCGAAATCAATGCAAAGATTCTCGTAACAGATTTAAGACACCATAAATTCTCTCAATTCCGTAACAATTTTTTTTTTAATAATAAGAGGGATGGATTAACAGACTAAACGGGATGAAAACACCCTTACAATCCATCGCCAAAAGAGCATGAAGGAAATTACAATTAGAATTAACATAAACTAGAAAGAAAGGAGCATCAAATCTTTTTTCCTAATAAATCTGCACATGAGTTGGCCTCTCTGAAACAATGTAGAATGGTGGCAGTACAATCTGGAAGATTAAAGAGATTAAGAACATTTTTCAAGAAAGATTTCATAACAAGGTAGAGTCTGTCTCGAAAATGACACGATCAAAGTGGAGATTACAAGTGATACGCATGACATGAACTGAACTCCATATCTCAAAACCTTGTGAATCATTGCAACTAAGGTTACATTAGTAGAAACCTCGAATAAGACTATCATAGTTGGAGATGACGTATATGTCATAGATGCCACCGGCAAGTTTCTTATGCTAGGAGGCATTGATCCTCATACCCATCTAGAGATGGAGTTTATGAACATTGGCAAGTTTTTGTTTTCCATTGATATAATGTATATTGCTTAGACTGTATAAAAAAATATATATATAAAAAATAAAACACTTTTCTAAGATTCTCTTTCATCCATAACAGTCATTAATATCGTATCAATTCTCTTCTCTCAAAAAAATAAATCGTATCACTTCTCAAAAGCTACTATAATTTTTTTTCATTATAATCATATGTTTTTAAGAGTTTTGATTATCTTTAAAAACTTCAATAAAAAGATAAAAGAGCCTAAGAAAGCAATATATTTAAGAAAATGATTTTTCATTAAATAATCCTAAACAAACATGCTCAATAACTCGACCAGTCAAGTCAATCGATTGTAGAAAAAATTGATTGATATAGATCGATTTCACTTGTGCCTTTCAACTTAAAGCATTTGGTTCAAATAGCAAATTAGAAAGAAAAAATTGAGCAAGAAAATAAAAACTTGGTTGAACTTAACTGATATGGTCACACAGGCTACGAAATGGTCATGCAGGTTCTTCATTGACCCTAGTCTCTTATGACAAACAAGAGTGTTGTTATGCATATGACACTTGTGGTATAATTCTTATTGCCATCGAGAACGAAAATAACTAACGAGAAAGAGATAAATTGAAATTCGGAGTATTTTATTTTTTATGAATAAGAGATTCAGAGTATTGTTGAATCTGATATATATCACCATGGGTGAAGGTAGGTCCTTTAAATACCTTTATTATGTGAGAATCGTATATTCTAATATCCTTATGATGTGTTAGTTTTCTAGAATTACATTTCTTCTATGTGAAAACTATCATGTGTTGGAATACTAAAAGCTAGTCTTTCAACGAGGGAGTACTAGCCCATCTTTTCCAACCTCAGCGATGATGCGAACACGAAATTCACACTCTTGTACAAGTTCGAAAATGCAGACATCTCCAACCTTTATGCTATTGCCACGAACAAAATCCATCCATCCTCCACATAGAGAGTGACTTGTATGTATTTTAGTTTTAGTAACAGAATTAACAAGCCAGTGTTCTCCCTTCAAATTTTGAAGAAAAATCGGTGTATCGCTGTTTGGAAGATGCGCCGTCGAAAATTGATGGGGTATATTCTGCATTATATCAAATTATAAATCAGTATTAGCAACAGCTTCAATGTTAATGCCAAGCACAGTGAATAGGAAGAAAACTTTGCATAACAAATGATACGACCAATAAACTTTAAATAGGAAACATTTGAGGAGAAGGAAAGTTAAAATTGCAATATCGTTCAATAAAAAATTTTAAGCGAAGGAAAATATGATAACAATAACAATTGGTACTTCTTGGAGAAATACAGCATTGTAATTGCACAGAACTGAAGACAATTGGTAAATTAAAAATCACAAAAGGGAACAACTCACAATAGTACGAGAACCACTGACATTGAAGGCTTTAATTATTTTAACAAAATATGGAAATGAGGAGGAAAATGATTGGGCTATCTTTTCCTCAACAAGTGCTGTTGACTTTGACAGTGAAGCTCCGCTGAAAATACAATGGTCGTCTACCTTCCCACTTCTATTCGGGCTGGCTGCCTCTGAGGAATTGAACAGTTCAATCATGAGTTACAAATAAAAGGATAAGCTCTGTTATGAATATCTGGATTTGAATGCAAAATACTTTTTCCTAGACAAGTATCAGTTTGCTAGGGAAGATCAGATGAGTTATAATACAAATTTTTGAGAACCAGAATGAAATCAAATGCAGTGGTGTGCTTGGGCTATAAGAAAAGTCAAGGAAATCAAAATCTTTAGTTCAAACATTCACAAGGAGGAAAACTAATTGTAGTTCTTGTTTATGTTGATGATATTAAGGTTACCAGAGATTACTTGACTGAGAGACAGTTTAATAGCCATTAAGGGAAAGGCCAAAATGAAGAGAAGTAGTATTATCGATGGCGGATGGCAGACCGTGACGGAAAGCCAAAAATCCCCATAGGCGCCGCCATATCCACCACAAAACACCATGGTTATGTCATCCTTCACAAATAGGTCATGCCGGTTGTTAAAAAATCCACCACCACAATCCGCCATGGCCGATATTTGACAACACTCGAGATAAAAGTGCTTAGTTGGCAAGTTAGCTAGAGATAGGGAGAGAAACACACATGGGAGAGAGGAATATATATAGAGGTAGTGAAAAATTGATTTATTTGAACTAGGCCGATATGTCATTTTTAAGTAAAAGCATGTAACATAACAACAAAACTATAAGCCGATACATCATGTATGAACATCAAAATAATACATGATTCAAGTCATAAATCAAATGAAAAAAGAAAAGTGGTTGGTTATACAAAGTTAACCAAAAAAAAAATGGTTAGCTACTTTAAGTTTAGCTAGTGATTCAATATGAATATAAATCAGAATTTATCATAGTCAACATAAATACACACTAGATATTCGTATTGACTGGGTTCCATTTAATATCGTAAAAGTTAATGGAAAAGAAAGAAATATTTTAACCTGGGTGTTGCTTGTTACAAGTCACCCAAGCATGTGCTCTCGCACCCCAATTAGCAGCTTTTGGTGATCTTCTTCTCCTCTTGGTTCTTTTGCCGGTTGGTAGGAAGGGACACTGAATAGCTGCGGTCTTAGGGACTGCATCATCCGTGAACTGCTCAGGGGAATCACCAGCATTAGAAGCAGTATTGACTTCTTCAACAGAATTGTTTGTTTGCGATGCATTGCTACCCCCTTGTGCTGTTTGAGCATGGCCGCATTTTTCGACAAAATAAGAAGCTTCTTTCTCGCAGAAGCTTTCTCCATCAAAGACTAAAACCTCAAAGTGCGATTCACCATTGTACTTACAGACAAGGAAATCATTAGCTTTCAACGAGTGATCGTTCATGAATTGTTGCCAACCGTCCACGAAGTAAACAGTGCCATCTCTAGTTGTCAGCCTTATATTCCATGTAACTCCACTAGGACCTTTAAGGGTCACATTTTCTGGCAACTTCTTATTTAAATTGTCTGAAAATGTTTTAGGAAGTGCCTGCAATAAAAGTATAAATTTCCAAATGAGATTAAGAAACATTAAGCTCAAGAGAGCCTAAGAGGGATGTTTGCAGATTAATGTATATACCGAAAAGCTAAACATAACTATTTGCTAGAGAAACAGCCATTAATCATCTCAAGTACATGATTTACATAGATAGTGTTTGCCGAACAAGGAAAAGAATAATAAACCAAGAAAAACTGCACTAAAATCTCCTTATCCATTTCCTTTTCTTTTCCTTATAGCCACAAAAACATGGTTCCTCTCTTGCAATGTAAACTCATAATGAAGTGTCTCAAAAGCAAAACTAGAAAGAAAGAAGACGAAAAAAATAGATCTACAACTAATGCCACAGTTCCCATTATTTAAAAACAACAATAAATATGTATAAAATATAATAATCATTGCAGAAAAAAAACCAACTTTAACAGCGTATCCAATAATCAAAAGCTCATTATTAAAAATAAAAATCATCAAAAGCTCAAAACTTTCTTCAAAAGAACTAAATGCATTTAAAGGAATTAAAAAAAGATAAAAATTTAAAACGTGGGCATAGTAAAAAAAATAGAAAAATGACGGTGAAAAACAGCATGCACTCAACACCCAAATATGAACACTTTAGAAAGGTTTCGTTTTTATTTTTCATTCATGTGGAACATGGAAGGAAAGAAAAAGAGGTAAAGGTTAAAAGAATGAAAGAAATACTAACAAGTTGTCGTTCAAAATTGGTGTGAAGCAATAGGGTGAAATGTGTGAATTTGAAATAGCTCCAGTAAATGTCTTCCGCCCATAATTTTTCAGGTGAACTGTATTCAACACCACCACTGGAAGGACTATGAGCTTGTCCACATTTTTGAACAAAATATGACGCTGCCTTCTCACAGAAAGTATTTCCATTAAAGATTAAAACCTCAAACTGTGATTCACCATTGTACTTAAATACAAGGAAATCATTCTGCTTCAAGGAGTGGTCTTTCACGAATTTTTGCCAACCGTTCGTGAAGTAAATAGTATCACCTCTAGTTGTAAGCCCTATATTCCACACAATTCCGCTAGGACCTTTAAGTGTCACATTTGCTGGCAACTTCTTCTTTAAATTGTCTGAAAATGTTTTCGGAAGTGCCTGCAACAAAAGTATAAATGTCCATTTAAGACTAATAAACATTGAGCTGATGAATCTAAGAGCTAAACATTATTATTTTCTTGAGAAACATGGAAAAGAATAATAAACAAAGAAAACCTACTCTAGATAAATGTTTTTTTTCGCTTGAGAAACGAACATTAATCATTCCAAGTACATGATTTAAAACAAGGAAGAGAATAATAAACCAAGAAAACCTACACTGCAATCTCCTTTTACACACCCTAAGACTCTGTTTGTGAGATTGTTTTTCATCATTACAAAAAATTCCCTCAAATTGGAGGAACTCCAAAATTGTATTGAATGAGAGATTAGAGAAATTCTTTAAATCTAATCTATGTTGTTATAATACTTTCAAAATTTCCTTAAAAAAAAAAAAAAAAAAAAACTCTCAAAATTAAAATATATTTATGATAAATATTCATTTATCATTCTCTACAAATATGAAAAATTTCACTGTTTTTCCCTCTACTCTCTTCCCCCTAAAACCCTATTTTCCCTTCCCCTCCAAACTCGCAAACAAAGCCTAAAGGAGTTTTAAAAATATGCAGACTCAAACAAAACAAAAAAGCTATCCTCAAAAAAAATAAAAAATAATGAAAAGCTGAAAATTTGTTCAAGAGAATTAAGTGGAGTTAAATGAATTTTAAAAAGATACAAAATTTAAGAGATGGGCAAGTCAAAATTAAATGTGCATGTACTTACAAGTTGATGGTGAAAATGGGTGATGCTCAGAAAAAGGGTGAAATGGATGAACTGAAAATGGGTCCAATAAATGATTTCCTCCAATGATTTGGTGCTTCCAACACAGTTTTGAGTTCCTTCCATGAATGAATGAATGAAATAAACAGAACAGGATGAGAGAATGAAATGGTTCAAAGGTTTTGGTATTATCGAGAGAAACTGCGGAAGAGAAATGGTACAGGCTTTAAGCAGTTCACAAGAAACGGCAGTCAAACGGTACGAAATGTTTGAATGACTCTCTCACCCTAATTCTATCACTTTTATATTTTGTAGTAAATATCTTAAAAATGTTTAATTGCAATTTTGGTCCTCCATTTTCGTTTTGTTTACATAAACCCTTTATCATTTATCATCTTATGTTGGATTTCTCCGCGGTTAAAAGTTCAAAACTACCGTTAATTATTTTTCGTTTTGAAACATTTCATATTATTGTTAAGGAAAAGAATTTTTTTTTGACCAAAATTAAGGATAAGAATTAAAAAAGCTCAAACATAGAATTTAGAGAGTGAAAAACTCGAGATCATCGCATTCAATGTTCACGTGTATTTTAGGGTTAGTTTTACGCGATTTTATACTTCCTTTTGTGATTATTAGTTTTATTATGTGTATTCATTTTTCTAGTTTTTTTTGTCGTAGGGTGAACGTAAACTCGTTCATGCAGGCTTACATAAAATTTGAATTTCTAAATGTACGTAGAATTTAATAACATAAATAAACACAAATTTCGAAACGTATATAAACTTTAACATCATAGACATACATGAAGTGAAGTACGTATGATTCACATATAGCATTAATAAAAGAACTTGTGATTCAATCTTTATTCGCATATACATGGGGGGATTGAAGATATTATAAAAGAGATTAAGAAGAGTTTTAAAAAAATTATACGAACACGAGTAATTTTGGTATTATTCTTAAAAATTTGGGTGCGACCATATATTTTTTGGGTGTGACTAGAAATAATATTTTTTTTATAAGAAACTTTTGATGTTAAATGGGTCCTAAGATCTTACTCTGACATATCTCAAAGCACAGAGATTGTTGGAAAAGAAACCGTGCACAATATTTTTATAGAAAAATTATGTTAAGACATTCATAAAGTTTATAGGCACGTCGGAAGAGATAGGAATAAAGTCAATGGTGTGATAAGATATTCTTCGCCTCAAAGTACATAAATTAATTTGTCTTGAAGTTCAAAATAGCAACCAGATAAACATCTTAAAGACGATTAAACCAATCATAATACACCAAATTAGATTTCTTACCAGCTCGACCAACAAATCATAATCAAAACACCATATTAATTCGAGAGATTATCAGATTGCAACCTGCAACCCCTTCTTGAAAAAATAACTTTGTCGTGACCCAACCAAAGAACCCAACGATAGTCAACCAAATAAGAAAACAAGTTCTTGTCAAATGCTTATTCAAGACCAAGTTCATATGCATAAAGAGACGTTGAACACCTTCATTATGTTTTACACCTTGAATACTCATCAAATTATTTAAGACGGACCATACATTATACTCCCTCCGTCCCTCAATAGATGACCTAGTTGACTCTGACACACGTACCAATGCATATGTTTTATCTTTGATACTATCTTCAATTCTCTATTAAAAAAAATTATGAAAATTTAATATTTTAAAAATATTCATCGAGACGAATCCAACATCTTACATGATATTATTTATCTTTGTAAATTAATAGAAAATATGGTCAAAGTATGTCAAATCAATATTGTATATTGTCAACTAGGTCATCTATTGAGGGACGGATGGAGTAAGAGAAATGATAAGAGAAGAAAAGATACTTAGTAGATTCAATATCACTTGGGAGAGAGAAAAACACAAGACATATATCATGAATGGTGGACATTACTCTGTTCTAGCCAAATCTTCTTAGTTGCTAACCTCCCTTGAAGTAACTCCAAATCATAACCTTGGCCTTAGACGAAACATCAATCTCCCACACCTTTTCCAAAGCCCTTATCAAAACTGGATCACTAGATTGAACATTTATAAGCGAGATCATGTGTTTAAAATAAGAATTGATTGAGAACTCGTGAACATTGTTGAACAGGGAAATCCACCCATCACTAGCTTCTAATTTTTTTGTTTACGTAAACCCTTTATAATCTTATGTTGGATTTCTTCTTTAAAAAAAAAAATCTTATGTTGGATTTCTTGGTGATCAAAAGTTCAAGACCATCGTTTATTATTTCTCGTTTTGAAACATATATTTCAAATTATTGTTAAGGAAAGGAATTAAAAAAGCTCAAACTTAGAACTTAGAGAGTGAAAAACTCGAGATCGTTGCATTCATGTTCACACATATTTTAGGGTTAGTTTTAAGTGCTTTTATACTTCCTTTTGTGATTAGTTTTATTACGTACACCCTCCGGTCACTATTATAAGCAAAAATCTACTTTTTAGGTTCATTCAATAAATGATGTATATGATCCATTAAATAGACCACATACATCATTTATTGAATGAACCTAAAAAGTAAAATTTTGCTTATAATAGTGACCGGAGGGTGTATTCAATTTTGAGTAGGAAAATATTGTTAATCGTTTTCTGTCAATTTCGATTTTCTAGTTTTTTTGACGTAGAGGTGAACGTAAACTCGTTCATGCAGGCTTATATAAATATAGTTTACGTAAAATTTGAATTTCTAAACGTACGTAAACTTTAATAACATAAATACTCCCTCCGTTTCAAAATACATGTCCAATTTTTGCAATGTGCACTATTCACTTGACTTACTTTGACCATACTTTTAAACTAATGTATACATACAAATATTAGCATGTAAGATGTTGTTTGATTTGTCTCGACAAATATTTTCAAAATATTAATTTTTTACTTTAGATAATTAAAGATATTAACTGTCAAAATTGTGCATTGGCATGTGTGAAGTGATTGACTTGGACATGTATTTTTAAACGGAGGGAGTACACGTGAATTCAGTTCATAAACTAAGTTCATGCTTTGTGTATGTAAACTTAGAGTTTACATAAAACATAAATTTCTAAACATACATAAACTTTAATACCGTAGACATAGATGAAGTGATGTAAGATCTTTAAATAACACTTAAGTACGTATGATTCACATAAGTATAAAAATATGTAGAAAAGCATCCTTAAAACGCATAAACTCACAAACATATATGCAATATAGTATTAATGAAAGATCGTGTGATTCAATCTTTATTCGCTCGTTCAGCGTGATCGCATATACATGGATATTTTAGGAGGGCGCGGGTTGAAGATATTAGAAAAGAGACGAAAAAGAGTTTTAAAAAATGTATATGAACACTAGTAATTTTGGTAGTATTATTAAATTTTAATTAGATTTGGGTGCGACCATGTATTTTTTTGTGTCTGACTAGAAATAATATTTGTTTTATAAGAAAATTTTGAGGTTAAGTGGATCCTGAGATCTAATTCTGACATATCTCAAAGCTCGGAGAATGTTTGGAAAAGAAACAATGCACAATATTTTTATAGAAAAATTATGTTAAGAGACTCATAAATTGTATAGGCTCATCGGATGAGAAAGAAATAAAGACATTGGTGTGATAAGATATACTTCGCCTCAAAGTACATAAATTAATTTGTCTTAAAGTTAAAAATAGCTATCATATAAACATCTTAAGGACAATTAAACCAATCATAATACACCAAATTAGATTTCTTACCAGCTCGACCAACAAATCATCATCAAAACACCATATTAATTCAAGAGATTATCAAATTGCAACCTGCAACCCCTTCTTGACAAAAAGAACTTTGTTGTGAGCCAACCAAAGAACCCAACGATAGTCAACGAAATAAGAAACAAGTTCTTGTCAAACACTTATTCAAGACCAAGTTCATATGCATAAAGAGTTGTTGAACACCTTCATTATGTTTTACACATTAAATACTCGTCAAATTATTTAAGACGGACCATACATTATAAGAGACATGATAAGAGAAGAAGAGATGCTTACTAGCTTCAATATCACGTGAGAAAAAAAAAAGCACAAGACATATCATGAATGGTGAACATTACCCTTTTCTAGTCAGACCATCTTTAGTTGCTAGCCTCCCTTGAAGTAACTCCAAATCATAACCTTAGCCTTAGACGGAACATCAATCTCCCACACCTTTTTCAAAGCCCTTACCATAAGTGGATCACTAGATTGAACATTTATAAGTGAGATCAGGTGTTTATAATAAATACCAATTGAGAACTCGTGATCATTGTTAACAGCCAAATCCACCCATTACTAGCTTATAATTTCAGCCTAACACCACAAGCAGTAGCTTCCATTTCATGGATAACTTCTTCTTCCCATGCAAAAACCAATTCTAAGCTTCACATAATATATTTAAGAAACCATAGAGGCTCAATTCCCATCACACATCAAAATAGTATCATCCGCAAATTATAAAAGAGGAATATAGTTAGAGTTATTTGGGACACATCTCTTCAAAGAGCCTTTTTCCATCCTCCTTGCTACCATCCCCTCCGATCTTTTTGCAACAATAAAGAAAAGGAACGTGGTCAAGGGATATCCTTACTTAAATTCTTTAGGCATTGTAAACTCTTCTATGTATTATAGATGTGACATACTGAGTTTCCGTAAGCTTAGTTCAACTAGTAAGAACAATACATTAAATATAGATCTGGGTTCGAACATGCACACTCTTTCTCATTTTTAAATTCTCTCTCAATTTAGTCCACTTCTCCTACTCTCTTTTTTTCTACCACAAATAGAGCACTCCATTTGAGGATTCAATTAGTGAATAATATGAAATGATTATTTTCTTAATTTCTAATGGATAATGACAATGTGCAACTCGTTTGGCTGTACACGAATGTTAAAACGCCCCAGCTGTTTTTGACTGCTGCTTACTAACTTTCCTTTTATTGAACCCATATGCATTGCACCCGAAGATTCATTTTACAAGGGTTTGATTATTTTTTTTTGGTAGTGTTTACAAGGGTTCGATTGTTTTGCCTTAAAAAGATTATTTTATTTTGAAAAGATTTTTAAAAAAAAATTAAAGTCAATTTCCATTTGTTTATTATCATAAAAAAAAATTAAAAAAATTAATATTGAAGCATCTTACCCTTAGAGTTAAAAAATAGATTTTAGAAAAACTACTAGGAATAACTTTCATTTCAACGTTAGTATTTTTTTCTAACAAGATGATTTTTTGTTTTAAATCTGAAACGAACACCATTAAAGTAATAAAAGTCATTTTTATTTGGTTTAAAAAAATTGTTTTTTTATCAGAAAAATCCCAAACAAACATGCTCTAAGTAAATTGAGAGGGTTATTCTACCGGACAACGTCAAAATGCCTTTGGTATAAAAAATAAAATAAAGAGAGTAGATCCCATGAAATGGTTGTCCTTTTCTTGGTAGATCTTGCCCTTGTGCATGTGACCGCTATGCATTATTTTCATGCTCGATGAAGAAATGTGGCTAAATATTTTTTAGACAAATTATAAGCTATTCAGGTGTGAGTTTATCGACATAAGCTTAAAATATAAGTTGATTTATATTTGTTTATGATCGTAAATAATCGATTTTTTTTAAAAGACTTTTATTTTATTTTTTGTAAAGATAGAAGACCCTAAAAAATTAATATTTTTTCGACAGTGATTTTTCATTAAATAATCCTAAACAAACATGCTCAACAAACATGCTCAAAATCCAGGGTTGTTTTGCATACACTTATGGTACAACTGCATTTCTTGTTTTCTTTTGTTTAATACCCAAATTTCTCTTCACTCTTCCTGTGTAGACATAACAAAGTCATAAAGTTTACTCCCTCCGTCCCGGAATAACTGACCCATTTTCTAAAAAAAGTGTCCCAAAATAACTGACACATTTTAATTTTCAATACAACTTTCATCATTCCCAATACAATATAACACTAAATAATAGTACTACTTTTATCATTCCCAATACAATATATTCCACTTTCCCCTTTATTTATACATTTTTCTTAATATGTGTGAAAAACAAAATTGTGTCAATTAAATTGGGACGGAGGTAGTACCTTTTTTCATTTTGTTTTTTATGTTCCCTCCAATGTGACCAAAAAAGGCTATAGTAGTATTGAACCGGATGAAAGATGCAGGTAGAGCAGCAACAATTTAAAAAATAAATTATTTATTTGATTTATAACTTGGTCAACCAACCTTAACCAATCAGAATATGATCAACCTTAACTTGGTCAGCGATCTAGTCTATTGCATATATTGACTCATTAACTTAAGATGTGTACATAATCATAAATGACACTTAACATGAGACAAATCAAAATGTAGTTTTACCTCTACCAGACCAACATTTCACGAGCCTACTGAATGTTATAGACAATCACAAATTTACAATGATAAGAACCAAAAGCAGTGGCTTAGTAGATAATTAATACATTCTACGATCTTGATTAGCGATGATACAACTAATTGGGATCTGGAGAGACAACATAAATTTACTGACATGCATAAAATGCACAAGTCTTTTGCGACTCTTACCAAAAAAAAATCTCCATTTGAGATTGATTGATCTGTCTCACAAACAAGAACATTAGCAAGTAGATGGAACAGTAGCTAGCTACATGTTATTAAGTTTCACGTGCCCAATTTGATGGTCAAGACCTTCCTTTCCAACCCCGGATATATGAACCTGCATCACATAATGAGATACGAGCTCGAAAATGCAAGTATCGCCAAAATTGATGTCATTATCACGAACAAAGGCTATCCATCCCCCACAAAAGGTGTGAATTGTTCTGCCTTTGGCATCTGGAACAGAGTTTACAATCCAACACTGGCCTCTTGAATTGCGAAGCGTAACTTCTGTTTTGTAGGCGGGGAGATGTGCAGCAGAGAACTGATATGGGATTTTCTACAATGCAACAAATATTCAAAAGTTTAGCAATGATATTGATTTTAAACACAGATGCTAACACTAATTAGTTGTGAAATATGTATTACCCACCAAAGTGTATGATCCACTGACATTGAACTTCTTCATGATTTTCACAAAATTAGGAAATGGAGAAGTAAAAGCTTCAGCTACTCTTTGTTCGTCGAGTGCAAACAACATTCTCAAACCAGCTTTAGCCTGGGAACTTAGTTCATCTTCAACACGATGTTTCCTCGGTACAGCTGTCTTTGTTTACAGTTCAAATGAGACTGAAGTCATAATTTGAAAGGTAGAAACTTTTACAGAAGGAAAATATTCAATGTTTATCCTTTTTGTTCTTTCTTTCACTATCAAAGTAACACCATTGCAATTGTAAAAAAAATATGAATTATATTCTTCTCTTTTTACTTGTGTAAATAAAATATACTTAATAGAAACTTGTTGCAAAAACTTATGATATATGTCTACATTGCAATATAATTTGCCATCTAGTGGGCAAATAGAGGAAAAACCTTACCCGTCTTTTTATGGGAAGCTTTTGACTTGGGGGAAAGCCCCATCTTCTTCGAAGTAGTTGAAGCTCTACCGGATTTCTTGAATTCAATGGCTAAAACAGGTTCTTGACAAATCTTTGACAACTTTTTATCTGATAGATCAACCTTCGTTCTGCACTTTGAGCTAACTTTAGGTTTCTTTGGCATATATCTGGAAGTATTATGGCTAGCAACATCATGTCGTTCACTAAGCATGCTACAAGCTAGTTTTCCAACCTGGCAGTCTAACCCATTTTTTCCAACCTCAGCAATGCGAACACGTAATTCACACTCACGTATAAGTTCGAAAATGCAGACATCTCCAACTTTTATGCTATTGCCACGAACAAAAGCCATCCATCCTCCACATAGAGTGTGACTTGTATGCACTCTAGTTGTTGGAACAGAATTAACAGTCCAGTGTTCTCCCTTCAAATTATAAAGAATAATCTTTGTCTTGCAGTTTGGAAAATGTGACATCGAAAATTGATATGGAACATTCTGCATTGTATCGATTATTAATCAGTATCAGCAAGAGATTTGTGTTAAGGCGAATAACAAGAAAACTTTACACAACAAATAATATGACCATTAAACTTAAAATAAGAAACATGTGAGTAGAAGGAAAGTTAAAATTAAAAAATATCGTTGAATCTAAAAGTTTGAGCAAGGACAAGAGTAGTAGTAGAAAAGGTCTCAAACTTAGTGTGATGTAGAAGCTTCTTGGAGAAATACAACATTGAAATTGCACAGAAGTCAATTAGTAAATGTCATAGCAGTAGAAAAGGTCTCGAACTTGGGGCCCATTTTGATTGACTTATTTTAGAGCTTATGTAAATAAATAAGCTTTTATGTATTATTCATAAGCTTGTCAAGGTAGTTTATGAAAAAACAGCTTATGAAGATACAATTTTTGTTAGCAAGAACTTATGAATTAACATAAAAGCTTATTTGTTTGCATAGCTATTTAGGCAGAAGTTCGCCAAGCAGCATCTTCACTAAGTATTGAAAGATCACTCCAACATGCATTGAAGTGCAAGGACAAGAATAGTTCAAATCTACCCAGGTTGACTCATTAACTAGGACTTAGTATCAGTATGGATGGATGGAATCTTCATTGAGATCATCTTATAATAGTAATGAATACATCTGAAACGCTTTAATCTATGCTTACCATCCTCCATACATAAAGGGAGAAACACTATTTGGGTAAAAATTACTCTGCCCCAACCATATCAGTTTCTCAAGAAGATAAAACAGCATTATTTGGGAGATAAATTATAAATGACAAAAGGAAACAACTCACCAGAGTATACGAACCACTGACATTGAAGGTTTTGATTATTTTAACAAAATATGGAAAAGAGGACGTAAATGATTGGGCTATCTTTTTCTCATCATGTGCTGATAACTTTGATAGTGAAGCTCCGCTGAGAATATCGTGGTCATCTTCCTTCCCACTTCTATACAGGATTGCTGCATCTGTGAGATTCAACAATTAAATCAAGAGTTTTAAATAAAATGATAAGCTCTGGCATAAATATAAGGATTTGAATGCAAAATACTCTATACTAGACAAGTATCAGTTTTCTAGGGAAGATCGTATCAGTTTTAGTACATGTTTTTGAGACCCAGAATGAAATCGAATTTGCTATACCTTCAACTTCATTACTATTTCCTGTTTGAAAAGGAACATGGACAGCACTAGCTGAACATTCTTTGCAGGTTTCTTCTGTTTCTCTGATCATACTGATTGGTCTAACCAACTCATAATTGGATAGATTTTTACCACCAATAGCCAACTCAGGCTCCTGGTTCTCGATGGCGTCGCACCTCATTTTCTTCGGAACATCTCCAACAACATCCAAAGAAGAAATCACCTCAGCATCACTTTTCTGTCCTTCAATATTATTGAAGTTTAATGAATTTAGATTGCACTCAGAATGAAATGCAGCTTCTTTCTCGCATGCATTCTCACCAAATACTTGCACGGTGAAATGCAAGTGACCCTCGTATCTGAAAACCAAAAGGTCGCCATATTGTAAATGATGATCTCCCACAAATGTTGACCATCCATGATGGAAGAACAGATGATTGTCCTGCTCAACTAATCGAACTTGCCAAGTATTTCCACTAGGACCAGTTAATGAAACTAATCCGCATGTCGTGCCCTCCATTTGATGGACAAAACCATCTGGAACTCTCTGCATTAAAAGAATATACTTTCAAATAGAAACTCCAAAAGTATTTTATGATATCAAAAACAACAAATTGACATCATTCACTTGTTTAGATACATGATACTGGAAATTGAGGACTGTCTGGCTCTAAGACTGCAAACTAGCTTACTGTTTATGTTACTCTCTGCATTTTTAATGGCCAATCAATTCCAAATCAATACTTTTTGGGAAAGGTAGGACTATCGGATTGGGTATTCAGAAACACCGACATAGTTTCTCAGCTTCTTATAGGCTGGGAGGGAAAGTGAGGGTAAGCCTTCACCTTGCTTAAGAGTGTGTTTGGATGAAAGTTCTCGGAGGGGAGAGGAGTGGAGGACTCGATTTTCTTTTCAAAATCAAGGAAGTTATAAAATATTTCTAAAAACGAATTAAGAGTGATTGAAATGTTGTATGGTCATAAATGACGTTATTCTTTCCATTTTTTAAAAATCTCAAATACATACAAAAATATAGACTTAGTCAAGTCCTCCAAAACCCTCCATCCAAACATACTCTAAAAGAAAATACTTTTGGCAATAAGAGCATATTCAGCTTGTCATTGTTGCATACAGATGCAATGTGCATGTTTGGATTCCCCATGAGTTCGACGAAATCAGAGTGGCATTCTGGTTTTGTTGCAGCTCCAAACTCTAGTTTTACCAAAACCACAATGACCCACAGTAATTTCGTCAAAGTCACCGTCAATCCAAACACACATTTAGCTTTTGATCCTCAAAAGATAAACATCTTAGACCCCATGTGCTTCCAATTTTACTTGTCCACAAAATATGTTGTAAGTTATTCATATACATAATAATATCACAAATTCATAAAGATCATAATAATAATTAAAGTTAATTAATAATATAAATTGAAACATGCAATTAGGTCAAAAAGAAGAAGTAGAGAAATTACCAGAGATTGAGAGGTTGAAGAAGGGTTAAAGAGGTGATAGAAGTGAGGTTTTCTCACATTTAACTTTCCCTTACACTCACGACCCATTAATCAATCGAATTCAAACCTGTCTCTTTGTTTTTAAATTCTAATTATTTTGAGTAATGTGAATGTGTTCTAACTAGCCAAAATCAATAATCAAACATTGAAAATTATTTTCCTCGAAATTTATATACTACTGCATCTTGATCCTTTGCCTCAGCGCAACACCTGGTCAAACAAAAATAATGAAAATAATTGATGAAAATTTACAGATTAAAAAATAATTGAAGGAGAGAGAGAGAGAGAGAGAGAGAGAGAGAGAGAGAGAGAGAGAGAGAGAGAGAGAACCTTTGGGTTCAGTAGTTACGAGGAGAAACACGGAGGGACAGTGTTGTTGGTAATGCTTGTATCTCTCTCTTTCTCTTTCATCTTCATCAATATGATATGATAATGGTGATCAACACTGTGTTTCATTGTCAGATTTACCATTTCTTAACGAAACCAATTTCCAATATATTAATTAATTCCATTTTTTTTTAATGGATATTTTCATCCTTGAATTTGTACATAAAAAAAAAAGTTTTAATTTCGTCCTAAAATTATTCGAAATAGTTAAAACACTAGTATGGACACCCGTTGGCACGGGTTAGAATTTCGTCGTAATTAAAACATTGGATGAAGATGTATTATTCTCATTTATGTGGTTGCTCTATGTCTAATGAGTAGATCAGCACCAGTGTTGGCTCTTTCCATAAGGTCCAACGATGATATTATAACTCGGTTCGATTTTGCGAATGAAGCAATGGGTGAATCCCAGTGACAGATGTCGGCTAATCAATATCTAAACTGAAATATCTGAAGGTACACTATTTACTCCGCATAATTTCACTTTTGTGATAAACTAAAATTTTTGTCTGTAATCATGTTTCGTTGTTCGATAAGATCCAAGATTTGTAGCGCAACATCAAAGTAGACGTTTCCTTCCTTCAAATCCTTCTCAAATTTGAAGATCATATTTCTTCATACAATAACATGAATTTTGTTACCCTAAAAATGCAAATAGTTAATTAGAAGAAAAAGAAAGGAACTCTGGATAAAAAAAATGAAGGAAAACTAAATACATAATTTTCACACCTACATTCTATAACAAAAAGCACATAAATACAACCACAATGAAAAACAATCATAAAAAGTATACTCGAAACCTAAATTATGGACACAAAATGTCTTTTATTTTATGAGGGGAAGATGGTAGGTGAAGATGATGAAAAACAAATTGTCTATATATAGAAAAAAAATTATGTCATGATCAATTTTGATTGGCTCATAAAAAATAAATGAGTCATGATCTATTTTGATTGGCTAAGAAAAAAATTATGAGTCATAATCCATTATAATTGGTTGATAAAAAACATTAAATGCAATGAACAATGTAAAAATGTCATGTGTACTTTTTATTTGATGTAAGTTAAATGTTTATAATAAAGATTCTTAAATTTCATAAATGTCTATCAATTCTGTGACTCAATCAAGTTGGATCGTTAACGCCGATGATATATGAAGTTAAACTCTGATGTGGATGATCAAGTCAGATGCTACTTATTTAAGAAATAAATTGAAAAATTTTGAATTTTTTTTTTGATTTTTTTAAATAAAAGTCGTTACAAATTGTTACATTGTCAAATCAATCTTTGAATTATCAATTAATGATTAAGATGATCCTTGAATTATGTCACTCATTATTAAATCGATCACTTGATTATTTATTTTAACTATCAAACTAATTCTTGGTTTGATTGCACAATAAGAAGATGAAGAAATCCTCACCATTGAAACCGTGACTAGCGGGATAAGAACACGACATGAAAAAGGCTTGTTTCACAAGGATATTTACCACGGGTAACAATCCCTTGCAAAATTGCCAAGAGCAAGGCCCTGGCAAACCACCTTTTGGTGCGTTAATCAGTAACCAAGTATGTAAATACAAACAAAACGTATAATACAAGATAAAATTGTACTCTTAGATAATCCACTTAAATGAATACTGTACATGCAATATATGTGCAAAAAATATGACAAAAAATAAATTCAAAATTTTTGATCAATGTTATCCCTAAATACGTGACATCTGAGTTGACAATCCACGTCAGTGCTTAACGTTGCATGTCATCACAATTAACGACCCACCTTGACGGATGGATGAAATTGATCGATATTTGTAAAATTCAGGGACATTTTAGCTATTTCAAATAGTTTGGGAACGAAATTAAACGACTTGTGCAAATTCAATGATGAAAATACCTATTCTCTCCTTTTATCAATTGGATTTTTTCAGAGAATTGTTAACTGGACCTGTTTCTTTCTATTAATCTTAATTTCATTTTTTTTTCTTTTAAGTAACTTACTTGGTAGCAACTCACATATTAAATAAGACAACACAGACACTCAACAGATTAGGCGTGTCCCGGTGTCAGACATGTATCACATCCGACACCAACACGACACCGACATTTGTAATTACACTGAATTATGTGATTTTTTCAAATTATTAATTGTGTCGGTGTGTCAGTGGCGGAGCTGGAAATAATTTTAAGGGTGGACCAATTTGTTTAATATGTAAATTTATATATTTTTTATTAGTTTTTCTTGAAATTTTTTATATTAGTTAATTCGAGTGACCAATAATCTTTTATCTATGGAACATAATTTAAACCAGGTTTTAAAGATGTTTTAACATTTTGTCAAAAGAATAATTTTTATTATATTACACCATATTTTAAATTTAAAAATGAGTTGTATAAAAGTTGGCGAACTATACAATACTCCTTCCGTTTCAAAATGAGTGTCGTTTTAGCCAATTGCACACAGATTAAGGAATTGAATGAAATAATCATTATACATAACATTTTTACTAAACTACCCTTGTTATATATGAAAAAAATAAAGTTAAAGTTACATTGAAAATTATGTGAGAAAAAAGTTGGAGTATTTATTAAAGGTAAAGTTAGAAGAAAAAAATTAAAGTTGTATTGGAAATGTAAAGTGACATTCATTTTAAAACAATTTTTTTTTGCTAAAGCGACACTCATTTTGAAACTTAGATAAATAGTGAGGTAAAGCAAATTAAGGAACTTGAAAGGTTGTTGTTTTCCTGGTTAGGGGTTTTTAGAAAGACTTTTCGTGCATTGGTTCAATTCACTTTGAAGATTTTATGATTAATTAAGTTTTTTGGTCCTATAAATATCTTTAGTTTTGTTTTTAATCCTTATAAAAATAAATCACACTTTTTAGTCGATATAAAATTTTCTGTCAAGGTTTTTAGTCCCGGCTGTTAAGTGACCTTAACGGATGCTGACGTGGCACTGCCACATCAGATTTCTTTATGACATGGCTAGCTGACACGTGGAAAGCTCACTTGGATTATGTATTTAGAATAAAAAAATTAAAAAGAATTAAAATATAAAAAACATGAAAAATAAGTAGTTAAAAAAAAAAAGGGTTAATTATGTTTAAGGTCCCAATAAATAGGCGTGTTTTCAACATTAGTCCCCACTTAAATTTTATTAAATTTTTGGTCCCCAACGTTTTTGTCCGTTAGTGTATTTAGTCCCTGCCGTTAGTTTTTGGTGATTGGGCTAACGGTGATGAATATGTGGACGCCACTTGGATGCCACTTAGATTCATTGGAATGACATGGCATGTCATGTATGAATATATTTTTTTATAAAAACTAATATTATTTAATTTAAAAAATTAATATTATTTTACTTATTAATCAAAAATTAAAAAATGTTGTAAACACTACACCAGCATGAATCTTCTTCTCCTCATCTTCTTCATCATCTCTTCATCCAACACCATCATATCATTATCCTTCTTCCATCTCCTCACTACCGACACCAGTCAAGTCACAAACAACACTAAAAACAAAAGAAAAAAAGACTCAATAACAACAACACTCAAATTTCAGCATGATGCATAAATGTGAGTATTACGGACATGATTTGTAAAGCTTGATGTTGGTCTCAAATTTCAGATCTCTTTCTTTCAATTTTCACTTCAGCTTGCAAGAAAGAGATATGAAAGCTTTGGGCACAAAGGTTTGCATTGAAGGTGGGAGTGAGAAGAAGATCGAGTTGAGATTTGGGGAGGTTGAGATGTTTGGGAACGTAGAAGTTTCCCTTAATTGATTAATGATTATGAATGGTGAAGAGAAAAAAGGTGGAGACTTTCAAACAAACTATTATTCAAGAACTCAACTCAAAAAAGTTCAACAACAAAAACTTCAATCGGAATCGAAATCCACTGATTGAAGAACTCAGCTTTAACAAAGCTCATAGACTCAACAACTTCAAGAAATTCAAAAAACTCAACAATCCCCCTGTTAAAAATCTAGCTACAATTACAAATCCCAACAAAATCAACTAAAAGAAACAAAACATTAACAAGAAAAAAACTCAACAACAACAACCCCAAAATCCAAAAAACCAGAAAAAACAATAACAACAACGACTACTACGACGACAAACGCGGAAATCAGGAAAAAATTTGAGAATCGACATATGTGGCTTCGATTCGTGCGATCCATTGCAAACCCAGAAGGTGGAGAGAAAGGTTTGTTGTTGATGATGATGGGTTATATCGAGAGGGGGAAAAGGAGGGTTAAATGTTGTGGTTAGATGAAAATGGGAGGATCAAGGAATCTTGGTTGAGTTTAATGAAAGAGGATTAGGTTTTTATTTATTAATTTTTGACAGTTTCTATTAAAACTAAAATAAATATTATATTTTTAATTTAAATGTTAATGACATGTGGCATGCCACGTCATAAAATGTGTCCACACTACATCCATGTGGCATGTTCCGTTTGCCTGGTCATCAATAATTTAACGACAAGGACCAAATCCGCAAACGGTAAAAAACGTCGAGGACTAAAAATATAATAAAATTTAAGTAGGGACTAATGTTGAAAGCGCGCCTATTTATAGGGACCTTAAACATAATTAATCAAAAAAAAATATATACTCCCAGAATTGGGATTTTCATCAAACAACAACTTGAAACCAAAAGAAACCCATCGAACTAGCACACCATCTAACAACAACAACTTGAAATCGAATACTAATCTGAAAACGAAATAGATTACGAAGATGAAGCCGAAGGAAAGGAAATAGAACGAAGTTGAAATCGAATCGAAACTACTAAACCAGAGATTGAACTTCCTTCCTTAAATTAAACGAACTGAAAAATGCTCTGAAGTGCCAGAAATCAAAATCAGTCCTGTGCGGTTGAGATTCATACATTGTGCCATGATTTTTAGTCCCTCAAAACCAGTCCTTTCGAAACAGATGTCGCGATCTCTCTTGATAAAATTTGATGAACACGATGACATCGTTGTTATGGGGTGATAAATCAAATAAATGGAATAATATATAAATTGTGTTGACCGTGAGTAATTAAATATGGGGAAGAATAAAATATGGATGAAATTGGGGGACAAAATGTAAGGATCAATCATATTTAACCCAAGAATTAATTAACTTAAGTGACCTAAAGAATTAACTTAAAGGCTAACTTATTACAATTAATTAACTAACTTAAATGACTTGAATGATAAAAAAAAGGCAAATTCTAGGGTACACCCAATATATTTGAGTGTACTGGTACACTCGCTCTTTAAATTATAGTTAAATGAGTTATTTTTTGAAGAAAAATATTTTTTTTATCATTTATAATTATAATAAGGCAAAATTACAGAATTAGCCCCTTTATTTTAGGTAACACTTTCGCCCTTTATCTTTTTTTTTTGTCACGATTTAGTCCTTTATGTTATAAAATAACAACATAGTTATCCTTTTTATTAAAAAATAATTAAAAACTCCAAAAAAAATTCATCAAACTCATAGACAAACGCAAATCTTCATCATACAAGCCTAGAAAATCAAATTTCTCTGAAAAAATTCTTATAAAAAATGATAAGATATTGTCATTTTATAACATAAAGGACTAAATCGTGACAAAAAAAGATAAAGGACGAAAGTGTTACCTAAAATAAAGTTAATGGACTAATTTTGTAATTTTGCCTTATAATAACTAAATCTTATTCATCAAAAGTGTCAACGAAATAAAATTAAGTTTTTTTTGAATTTTTATCACTCATAATTGAGAACATTGATTATTTTTTACAATAATATGTAAAAAAAATTACTATGTTTCTTATAAACAATGAAATGATGTTTTTTCTTATGAAATGATGTTCTATAAAATATAAATATTGACATTTATTACATAAAAAAATGATCGTTAATTTATAAAATTATGAAGAGAATACCGGTACAACTTGTGCCGTAGAAGTTCCAAAAAAGAAAAAAACTTAAAAAATTAATTGGTTACGATTAAATAGTTATAATACTTTTTTACCAACTTATTTAGTTTTTTTGTTTTTTGTTGTGTATTTAATTTAATAAAAATAGAACTACTATAGACAATCATGCAAATATAGTGTTTGCTTAAAGTAGAAGATGTACTTTTGAGTTATACTAGAAGTTAACGAGAAAACAAGTACAAGGTAAAGCTAAACTTGGATCTGAATCTGAACAACACAACTGAAAAGTAAAAAGGATACTTTGGTCATTCTCCAAACCCTTATCTCTGACTATAAATAAGATCGGCTGGTCAGTGATGACGACTAAAGTGGTTGGTTCACTGAAAAACACAATTTGCGGCTGGCTGGGAGGGAAGTATTTAGATTTGGTTAAAGCTTTATCGCAACAATGTTGTCAAGGTTAATCAGTAGATATGCTGCTACTGTCTCTGTCAACAACAACAGGTTTCCTTCTCTTTGTCGTTTTGTTTCATCCTCAACAACGGCGGTTCCTAAGACAAGTAAGTGGTGTGATTATGTTCCTAGCGCTATTTTTATAGAATCATGCAAGAGTTGGCCAACTGCTGTTAGTTTGTTTGAATCCACGCTCTCTCAAGGTTGCTATCCCATATCCCATTACAACTTTATTTTATCTTCCCTTCTTCAATTGGGCCGCTCCGAAACTGTTGTTTCCCTTGCTCAACAATTGGATGACAAACGTGTTCTCCCAGACATTCATACTTGGTCAATCCTCATCACATGTCACTGTTTCCATGGTAACATGTCTTCGGCTCTCTGTTTATTCAATGATATCATAAAAACTGGTCATCCTCCTTGTTCTAAAACTTTGTATGATATTTTCGATGGTTTTTGCCGCATAGGCCAGATTCACAAAGCAATCCTCTTTTATAATGACATCGTACTTAAACAGGGTTTTCAGTTGGAAAATCATACTTATTCTATTCTGATCCAAGGAGTATGTGAGATAGGACAAACCCAATTAGCCATCCAGCTTTTGAGACAGGCACTACAGATTAACAGGGGAAAACAAGATGCTGGTTTTTCTTTCAAGTGCATGTATAACTCCATCATACTCAGACTCTGCAAAGATAGACTTGCAAACCAAGCCTATGATTTATATTCTGAAATGTTTCATGTTCCCACCATCAAGCCTGATGTTGTCACTTACCATCATCTAATCTATGGCTATTGCATCCTCGGTCAATTTCAACAAGCAATTGCCTTGTTTAAAAAATTCAAGGCATCTCTACCAGAAAAAGTATTCAAGGTATCAATCAACAACATCCCTCCCACTCCTCCTACCGAAAGAGAGGTCAAATCTGCTAAAAGTGCAGTAACTGTGATGATAAAAGCCGGTCTCAAACCTAATGTTGCTAGTTATCACTCAGTTGCTGATGGAATATACAATTTTGGATCACGAAGACTAATGAATAAGAAGATTGCACATACGATGGAAAGATGGCTGCTGCTTCCTAAATCTACATTTGAATATCCTTACTACTATTGAAGATCGAACGAACTATTTAAGGCGGGCTTGTTTGGTGAAGTATTGATGCTACCTAAAGACCAATAAGAAGGCTCTCTCTCTCCCTCTCCCTCTCCCTCTCCCTCTCTCTCTGTGTGTGCGTGTGCTTCAGATATATGGAAATAAGCATGGTGCAAAAGAACTTGTGGAATGTTGATTACTTTTGCTAACTAAATGACTATGCTTTTGCTTTTAGTTGCACTTCTATTCAATAGGTTAGTTGCCAATTGTGTGGACATATTAATAGTGTTTAACATATTCTTGTTGATCATGTCGTATTTGAGCAATATGTCCTTCAAACAGATACCTATGTTTCTTGTTTTATTCACTTTGAACCCTAAATCCATTTTAGTTTTCAGGGGAGTTGATACATTTCCCTATATTTCTGTGAGATAATTACATTTGACCTATGTAGCACTGACACACGACACCGATACATGTAAAGGTAGAGCTTCAATTACATCTATTTTTCTAAATTCATTACTGTTGCTCTTGTATCCACATCTATATCGGTGCTTCAACGCATTTGACCACCAAGAATGCATTATGAATCTGAAGCAACAAAGCTGGAAACATTGCTGGTTTGTGATTATATACGTGTTTGATGTATGTATCTGTTTGGCACTAGTATGTTTTTTACACGGTATGTTTCAAGGCAGAGAAAATATGTCCTAGTAACTTAGCTAAAAACAGATGCCTATATTATTTAGTCTATAACACCTCTTGAATATGATTAACGCATTTTGAAGTGATTCTATAAGAGACAAAATAAAACTATTGTGGTTTATGGTTTGTAAAATTTCAGAACAATGCACGAACACTTCAAAAAAAAAAAAAAAAGAACAATGCACAAACAAACAGAATAAGACAAAGGGAAAAGAAGGCCCACAAATCCGAACCATATCTTGAAAACATGTAGCAGTCTCGACATTGAGCTTTGTTGCTTCAGATTTATAATGTATATGTGTGGTCAGATTCATAATCCATACTGGTGTATCACTAAAAAAACATACTTGTGCCAAACAGATGCATAAGTTTCTCAAATTCATAATGCATACTAGTGCATCACTAAAAAGCGTTTGACGTATTTGAGCAATATGTCCTTCAAACAGATGCTATGTTTCTTGTTTTATTCTTTGATTATATATGCATATGATTGTGTGACTTTTTCTTGAAACCCTTAATCCATTGTAGCAGGGTAGTTTTCAGGGCAGTTGATCGTTTCTCATATATTTCTGTGAGATGATTACATTTGACCTACGAAGCACCGACACACGACACTGACACATGTAGTTATATTCAATTGCATTTATTTTCTTACTTCATTACTGGTGTTCATGTGTCCGTGTCTGTTTATGTGCTTCAAAGCGTTTGACCACCAAGAATGCCTTGAATAGGGACCTCGTAGTCAGTTTCCCATCACAAGACTCAGTATGGAATGGCAAAATCGCAATCGCTGTTATGAGTTTTAATATTTTGTTGCAAATATCTCGGTATGGATTGGCAAAAACGCAATCACTGTTATGAATTTTCTTAGTTCTTGTTCATTGCTTTGGAGTCTAACCCTTGTCATACAGCTTCTCTGTGAGTCTATAGGAGTTTTTCCTTAATGTTAATTTTGAAATTTTATTGTCTTTTTTTTTTATGCATTGCAAATAACTATTATAGTCGAGTCCAAAATATCCTGGCGAGAAAAGAAGACAATAGTTCATAAATTGTCGTGCTATCTCACATTGAAGGTAGGAAGATTTTTTAATTGAATCTTAGAGCCATGGAATAATTCTAATTCCTGCAATTCTGAAATGTTCTCTTGTGACTAAATGACTAATACAAAACATATTATAGATCTAGAGTTGGGTTTGACTGGCTCCTGCTTGGTTATAAAAAACCAACAAATGTGTGTAACTTTCAATATCAATAACTGAATTGTTGCCATTAGAGCTACAGAAGCTTGAATATGCAAGCTTTTCAACGTATATGGCATTGGGTGGGTCCTCAGCGAATCAGAAGCTTCATGTAGAAATGGCAATTCAAGGTGGTCTGGAGACAGATGAAAAACAACTAAAAATGATAACTCTGCCCTCTGGTGATTTTTATCAAAATGCCCCTGTTTGGACTGGCGAACAAGGATTTTGTTTTAATTTATTTTGCTTGTTTGCTGTTCTCTTTGGAGAACAAAGGCTTTTTTTATTAATTTTTCTTGTTTTGTAAAAGGTTTGGCGAACAGCCTTTTATCTTTTTTTTTTCCTTTCCGTTTTTTAACTTTTATTTTTTTATATAATATTTACACTTCTATAAATATATCTTTCATCCCTTCATCACAAACTACAATTTTTTATAAACAGAGAGAGGATCTTAACCCATTTTTCTCTTATCATCCTCTACTCATTTTCTTCACTGTGATGTCTTCTCCTTCTCCTCCACTACAAGAAAACAATATTCAATTTCATCATATAAAAAATCTTGAGATGTTAATATCTCCAACCAAGATATTTGAAGGGTTGAAAAATCAAGTCAACCATTTTTTTTTACTTGGCTAGAGATTCTACTTGACAAGTGATTGATATTTACTATTAAGAGTCATTTTTCTCGTTGGCGTTTGATATACTTTATGTAGTTTATGAGTATAAACTACTCGATACTGACACAGATGTAGAAAACATGTTTGCAGAATAAGAGTTTGAAGTAGAACCACTTTTTTTGTATGTTATATTTAAGTTTGTTTCTCTAGTTCAATTTATTGTACTAAGTTTAATTTTCAATGAAATTATTTTCCACGACATCCATTTCAGTTGTAATGTGAGTATTGTTTGGTTGACCTTTCTTTATTCTTTGCATGGTTGGATCGGGGTAAAGCTTAGGACCTTCGTACGGGGGCTAATAACTAGTGTCGTGGGCTACTTTAAACCTTGTATTGTATATGGCGTATCATCAATGCTATATGTAGCGAAATTTCTTTCCTTGAAATATCCCGAAGTGTATTTTTATGAGTGAAAGAAGCAAAAATGGTGCATTGGATTAGTTTCGGATTTTGTGGGATTCAGCCAGTAGTGGTGTAAAATAACTATTGTACTGCTTCTTGACTCATTCGTGATAAATTCCTTAGCTTTAAGTAGCATTTTCCATGGCATATACACTCTCGTTTTTTAACATGGCTGGTATAAGGGATTGGTAGTTATGACGAAAGCTAGAACACACAACTACAACATGAGAACAAGGCATATGTAAAGCCTGAAATTTTCCACAGTCACACCAACCTGTCGTCTACCTTAAAAGTTCACATTGGTCTTCCCTCCCTATAGTTGACTGTTTCTCTCAAAGGACTCGTTGTTGATAGACCCAAGGACACATATTGTTAACATTGCACAAAACCGACCAAACTATACACCCACACCACAACCCAACACATAAAACCAAGCACACAACTCATTCCAATCGCAACACAACTATGCCTACAATACCCCACAACCCAGCACGTCTCAATACCCACCACCCACATGTCCATCCTTTCAAAATTCGCCCAATTCCATACGGAGTTGCCGCGAAATCTCGCTACCATGGTCAACGATCCCATCATTCATCCAATAAGTTGGATCTTGATGAATAGTTCCCTCGGGACACTAGCAGATGCGGATTCAGACTTTTGGTACATGTGGAGTTAAAATTTCAAAGAAACAATAATGCAAGCTATATTAAAAATAAGAAATAATATTGTTTGATACAATACATTACAATGAAAATCGTCTTCTATCCAATTGTTGAAAATGAGCTAAAATGACATCATTGCTAATTGTTAAAAGAAACAAACAATGACTTTGTGAGTATAAGAAACAAACAATTCAATGGTCAATTAGAGTTATTCCTTCCATTAAAAACAATCAGGACATTTTTTCACAACTTAGCTAGAATAAACAAATAAAAACATGAAAACACAGCATGCCTTGTTTGTCAAAGCAATTTGTTGATAATGATTGACCAATGTTTATGCACAAGTTGTGCATATAATTAAAATAAAATGTTTGAACAATTCAACAGTATTCAGTTGCAGAAAATGCAGCTACCTAACAATATACTAAGAGCCAAAAATTGTGAAAATCAAAATAAGGATTACAATCCAATGAGATTGCCTAAAAACAATACATTTTAAAATACAAAAACTTCACTAAAAAATAAGGTTAGTAGAATTTTTTTGGGTGAAGTATTGATGCTACCTAAAGAGTAAAGACCAATAAGAAAGTTCTCTCCCCCTCTCTCCTCTCCCTCCCTCCCTCCCTCTCTCTCTCTCTCTCTCTCTCTCTCTCTCTCTCTCTAACCTCCTCATAGCATTCTTAACGTGTATTTGCACTTTTTTTAGGTTTCATTTCTTCAATCATCTGATTTTAATTTGTGGTTTTTTTTAATTTGGCATTGTTTTGTTTCATATTATATAATTTGAAACATATTGTTCAGGAATTCAGATTATATGATAAAAAACAAGACAAGTGTTGAATTTTGTTGATTTGCATATGTGATTTTGGTGATTTTGATTACTTTTGGAATTGGACCCATGCCCTCATCGTCGGTGGCAAAATAAATAAAAAATTGAATACTTTTTTCAATCAAACTAATTTTTTTTATATAAAAAAACAAACAAGTAAAGGGACAAATTCTTGAAGCAAAATACGCATGCAAGCAAATATTATTAAATACAAAATTAATCCGACGAGGAATACTAACAACGCTCACTTTTGAACACTCTCTAATAATCACTCATTTATTGAATAGAATTAATGTATGTTCCCACCTCTTTGTGTGAGTTCTTTTTCAAAGTGTAAACTCACAATGTTGTAAACCAACAAGAGAATGAGTATTAAAATGTTCAAATTGTTATATGCAGGGGCCGGGGTTCGAACCCCGGACACCCCACTTATTCACCTTATAAGGTGAAATCTAGCCACTAGGCTGCATGAAAAGAGAGTATTGCTAACATTATTCTTCATCCAACATATCAAGTTCAAAATCAGTGAGATCCTCCATTAAGCCCTCTATAGAGAGAATAAAATAGTTAGGTGGCATTTTAGACTATGTTGGAAAAAACTATAAGCTACAAGATAAAGATAATATCATTGAAATATATTTCTTCAAGAATAAGCACAATGCCTTCTCTTATGTCTTCAAGGACCATTACTTAAATGTATGAATCTTTTGGTACCAAATCATTTTTTCTGATTTTTTAGGCAAGCTAAACTCAATTCATTTCATAAAGAATAATAGAGGCATTACATGATGAGGCAGAATAAAAGACACAGGGCTAGACTCTAAAACAAATGCTCTTGCTAGATTATGAACTGCTCTATTAACTTGCCTCCGAAGAAACAAAATCTGAGAGTGAAAGTTCGCTTGTGAAAATAAAATTCCACGACATTTTTCTATAAGTGACCCAAGTTCATTAACATAAACTCTCGAGTCGTTAATAGCTCCCACTATAGTTCTACTGTCTGACTCAAAGAGCACTTGAGACAACCCATCGACAGAGCAAGTCTTAGTGAGATAAGGACTGCTTGTGCCTCCCCTTCTGGAACAGTTGCAGAACAGTGAGTCCAAGATGTATGAGCTATGACAAACTCGCCTGAGGAGTTTCTGAAGCATCTTGTAAATCCCCTTTTTTTCTCCACGGCAAATACTGCACAATCTGAGTTGCGTTTAACACTACGTGCTCTCTGTTTAGTCCACCTTTGGTTGGTTTCGGTTGGACTGTCATAACAATTTTGTGCAGCTTGTGGATTGTGCTGCGCCTATTTACATAGTCCCTTGCATCAGAAGAAACTCTTTTAGGATCCAACAACGATCCTTCCCAAAGGCATTTGCTTCTACACTTCCAAATGCTCCATAACCAGCTAGCAAATCTGCATCTTCTCAGACAGTGCTGCTGCATAAATCAAAGAGCATTTCAGTGAGAATGAGGGGTTGATTGCTGATTTGTTGGATACTAGGCCATAATTTCAGCTCTTGCCAACATTTAATTGATTGTTCACATCTAAAAAATACATGGATGTTATCTTCCTCATGCTGCTCACACATGAGGCAATCACAAGTATTAAGATTCTTTCGAGTCAAGAGGCAATCACGAGCTGTTGTCCAACTTAGATGCTTCACTTTTGAAGGGACGTCCAGCTTCCGTATATTGTTCCAATTTCCTAAATTTTGGCTCTGATTATTCTGCAATATGGTGCATAAACAAAGTTTGTAGGATGTTTTCAAACTATACTTGCCATTACTAGTAAGCCGCCATATGATGGTATCATGTTGCTCCTTGTAAGTAAGAGGAATGCGCATAATTGCATTGACATCTGCAGTATTGAACAGTGTAGCCAGGAATCCTTGATTCCAACAGTTTGTCTCATGGCAGAATAATGAGCTACTGTGAGGTCTTGCAAATGGGATGGCAGCTGAGTAATCAGCTTAAGATGATATGTGATTCTGATCCATGGCTCGTTTCAGACATTAATTTGAGATCCTTCTCCAATTTTCCAGCGGTAACCAAGAGTTAACAGGGGGATAGAACTCCATACTAATACTCCACCACGAATAACTTGGATAGTGGCCAATGCGAGCATCAAGAAAACCCTCCTTGGTAGCATATCTAATTTTCCTTCTACGATTATTGATCTTGATTTCTAGTTCTTTCGTCTTTTTAAAACATAATCTGATTATTGTACTTTACATACTTTTGGATGTATATGTTTTGTTCACCTACCTCTGTTTGAAAGACAAAAATTTGAAGCACAACAAGTTCAATGCACATTCATGGGCCAAAGTCAATCTCATAAGGGTTTTGTATGTTTTATGTTTATAACCATCGCTTCCGTATCTCTAGAAATGTGACATTTTTTTTATAATGAAACAAGCAAGAATATTGTATTGATTATGATGAAACAAGTGCACCAGTAGCTAAAATGCTAATTGTTTGCACTATGCTCTCTATAGTTACTTCTAATTGGTGTTATCTTCATTAAATGGACGGGAATAATGCGTTTCTTCATGCTGATTTGGATGAAGATATTTATTTGAAGATCTTGGCAGCACAGTTAATGTAATACCTTGAAATAGATCTCCAAATTTTTAAAAAAATCTTATTTGTGAGGTCAAAAATATTAATTTTTTTTTAGAACTATTTAGTTTGGATTTGCTAAACAAATTTAAAAGAACAAAACCAACTCAAGTGTGTTTTTCGACTCTACTGTTTAACAAAAATAATGTGTATTTCGTGCCTTATTATTCATTAATAGTTCTTTAGCAACTACACATATATAGAGTTTCTGTGTTGAATAATAGATCACCCATAAAATGCAAGTTTGAATTAACATTTCTTAAAGTTAAGATCACATACCAATATACACACGCTTTTCAAATACCATAATTCCAATGTAAACAATATACAAAGTGACAACCAACAAGGTTCAATATACGAAATCTCTAACCATAAATAAAAAGAAAAATAAAACTGAGTAGTTAGTATCACGAGCTGCCAACAAGTGCTAACAAACGAACTCTTTACCAAGAATTGTGTGCACTTCTAGAACAACAGATTGATCATATTTATTCTATTTTATAATACCAAGCGAAGTCATCCACCACAGGCGCAGCATCTGGATGCGCAAATATTTTTCTCCTCAAATCATCTCTCTCAGAAGAAAAGTAATCTGGTATCTGATTAAATGCAGCATATGGTTAATAATATCATGACCTGCCAAATAAGAGGGGAAAACTAAATTAATGAAATGAAATCTCTTAAATAAAAGGTCATGATAGTTCATAATTACAAACGGATATGAAATGACACTTGATAATACTCCTTCCGGATACATATATAAGCTAAGATTATTTTTTCAGATTAATTGAATAACTGATGTATCTAATCAGATACATCAGTTGTTTAATGCATCTAAAGAAAAAATAATTGTTTATATATGAGACCGGAAAGAGTATATTGCTAACCCTGACTAGTTTCAGCTGAGTGGTGCCCATCAGTTAAACCATAACACTGATCATCTAACTCATCCCATTGTGTACTGACATTTGCTTCATTGGGTGGAAGTAAACGACTCCTCTCTAGAAAAGTTGGAACTGACTGAACAGGCTCAACTGGAGGATATTGAATCATATTGCTACGATGTTGAGTCCGTGAATATTGGAGTGAAGGGGCCTCAGTCTTCATGAACCCATATATGGGCTCAAAAGAAGAGGTTTTTGGTGTGGCGTGAATACTGACCATAGCGTTATCATATTCATGAAACTGATTGTAGCTATATGATTCAATATCCTCCCATGGAGGAGACGAAGGAGACGACATAAGATATTTTCTGAACTGATCAAATACTGCTGGGGCAGCAGGGGTAGCAGCATTATTGCTACAACTGTACAAATTCATATCGGACTTCCAAGGGCGCTTTGAGGGACGCAATAACATTGTGTGCTAACATTTGCTTCATTGGATGGAAGAAAATGACCTTTAGTACACTGACTGCAGGATTTGTTGAGCTTAAAATCTAAACTATCTTATTTGAATCAAACGACCTTTAGTACACTGACTGCAGGATTTGTCACTCTTAAAATATGAACTATCTCATTTGAGTCTTTAGAAAAAATATTGTATACATTAATACATACAAACCTATATTATGATTATATTTTTATGTAATTGTGGATTATTTTCTTATGCAGTTCTACGAGCTCTTCTTTGATTGGGGACTGAAGGATCAGATAGCAAATTTGACTGCAATTAGACAGAGAAATGGGATCAAAACATTCTAACAGCTGATGCTGACCTGTATGTAGCAGAGATAGATAACAAGATTATTGTAAAGATAGGACCAAAGATGGACCTTGGAAAAAATTTTTCCCTCAAATTTTCATGTTGATACATCTGGCCAAGACTATGCTGTGTGGGAGTGACTAAATTGAGTGCAATAAATAATCATATCCTAAAATTATTTGGTGTTTATCATAAACTATATATCATGATCACACACTACTTCATCCTCACATGCAGTGTACATTCTTAAGTTGAGCTTATGTATATGACCCCATGTTATTTAAGTTGATATTCCTAATGGTTAAATTGTTACTATTCAATTCCTCGCAATTTCAAAATATCACGATGTTTAAGATCATAATTAATCACTCAAAAAAGCTAATTTGATAATGTTCTTATTCCTAATCAACACGCACAAATCTCTTGTTTTCAACAGCTAATTTAAATTTAAATTTTTGAATTGTGAATATATCTATACTACATATAAAAAAAATAACCTCTCATGTTTTTACTCTCTAAATCTAATTTGGACCCCCCCTCCAAAAAAAAAAAAAATTGCGAATGAGAAAAGAAAAGAGAAAGTCAGGGGTAAAATGGATATTTCGGGTACAAAAAACCGAGTGAGGCCGATCAGATGAGTAAAAGAAAAAACAAGAATATATAAGGAAATGCACTAGAAATAGCCATAATTGAACAAAAAGTCAAAAATAACACATAATCATTTCATTAAAAAAGGAACAAATACTACTAATATAGAAAACACACAAAAAAACGTAAAAAGAAAAAAGTAACGAAACACGGAAACAAAATACACAAATATAACAATCACGAGTTTTTCATAGAAATCGAACAATATTCATACTTGTGATTTTCTTTGTTGCGAGCTCCAACAATCACGAGTTCGTGAACGTTCAACCACCACACAATGGTCGATTAACTTGTTCAACAAGCACGAAATCGTCTTCTCCTACTCGTTTTCACCCTCAATTGTTGATTAACTTGCTTGTTTTTGGTTTCTAAATCTAATTTGGACTTTTCCCCCCAAAACTGGGAATCAGAAAGAAAAAGAGAAAGCCAGGGGTAAAATGGGTATTTCGGGTACAAAAAGCCGAGTGTGGCCAATCAGATGAGTAAAAGAAAAAACAAGAATAAATAAGGAAATGCACTAGAAATAACCATAATTGAACAAAAATAAAATATAACCATTTCATTCATAAAGGAACAAATACTAACTAATATATAGAAAACACACAAAAAACACAGAAATAGGAACAAAACACGGAAACAAAATACACAAATATAACAATCACGAGTTTTTCATAGAAATCGAACAATATTCATACTTGTGATTTTCTTTGTTGCGAGCTCCAACAATCACGAGTTCGTGAACGTTCAACCACCACACAATGGTCGATTAACTTGTTTAACAAGCACGAAATCGTCTTCTCCTACTCGTTTTTGTAACACCCCGTTTTCCCAACATAAAAATTTCATCATAAATCAGAGTATTTAAATCACAAACGGAATGTCACATACTTCTTTTAAAACATAAAATGGATAATAATAATTATCTCTCATATTCAACATCAAAATCTAAAATCATGCAGCGGAAATAGTTCAGCATACTAAAGTCTTGGCACGCAGGCCTTATCAAAATCTCATAAATTAGTTCAATACTTATTCGTGAAAAGTTCATAAAGACACGTAAGGAATAGATAAGAAAGTAAGCCCTATCCCGTTACGTATCAGAGCACCTAGACACAAGTGAGGAGTCCTCTCACGAACACTTCTAATCTTTATTACCTGCACATTACCCACGGTCGAGGCAACATATACGCAGAAGGGGTGAGATTTCACAGTCAATACATTAAGCATATAATTCAATAAAATGCATTAAACAACATAAAATATTATTGACATATCAACATTTAACATTTAGCATATTTTCATTCCAAAATCAAATACAATCATCAAATACCATTACTAAATATCATCACTAAATCATAATTAACTTAACTCTTAACTTGACAACACAACTCATATTGACAATGCAACTCTATCAACTCAACAACTTAACAACTTAAACCATCATGAAACTTCTTGATATGCAAATGCATGTGGTACCAATCATCAACATAAATGAGCACAAAGGCTGCCGGGCCTAAAGCCCCCAACTTTAATGAGCACAATGGCTGCCGGGCCTAAAACCCCCAACTTTAATGAGTATGCAATGGACTCAACCTTCCAACAACTTAGCCAACATCGTGGACAACTTAGACAACTCATAATCATGGAAAACTTCTCACATTCTGACAACATAAACCGACTCATGCAGCTTCAAGACATTAATAGTCAACGGCAGAAAACAGCAGCAAGATACAGCATATAATAACACTTGAATGCATTAACACCATCTAAGGAATGATTTACATCAACATAATTATCATAAAGCATCATAATATCACTCATGCAACATCACTACTAATCTCAGTCACCTGGACAGACTTCTGGAGCTTCTGAAAGTATCCTAAACAACTCTCTTTCTTACTTCTAAGGTCAACTCATGTCTACACGTGCGAAAGGATCGCATCGGAACAATTTTGGGCAACTAACAGCCTAACTCGCAGTGGCGAGTAACTTTGCTCGCAGTGGCGAGCAAAGCGTGCATTTCTGGGGTCCCTAAGTCCTTGCTCGCAATGGCGAGCTATTCTGCTCGCAATGGCGAGCTTACAGGTCACTCGCAGTTGCGAGTTGCATTGCTCGCAGATGCGAGTATTCTTGCTCGCAGTTGCGAGCGATGAATGTCAGTACGGCCAGAAACCTAAAATTTACAACTTTTCACCTATCTTCATGATTCTTTCATCCAAATAGCATCTAATTATCATCTTAGGCAATATCTAAGGTCTGTACACTAATTTTGCATCAATCTAACATCTTTTCATGGTTCAATCATCAAAATCGGTCTTAAACCTAATTTTCAATTCTCACCAAGACTCAACCTAATCATGCTAAATTCATTCTACAGAATTATACTCTTAATAATATTGAAAATTAGTCTCACCCTTACCTGGTAATTGCAGAAATCGAAGCCCTCGCTCTCTTGTTCTCCTCTTCTGACTTTTCTCCCTTTTTCTCCAAAAACGTACGTACTGTTTTTCTAACTTATGTCTGTCTATTTATCTCTCCTTTTTACTCTTCTCACTACTAATTTACTCATCTCACAACACAGCCCAAATTCTAATATTTTTATTTTCTTTATCATATCTTATTTTATTTAATAATAAAATAAGTCATACCAACATAACAACTTCATGAATCATAAAATCCACACATATCAATCATGAAAATCACTTAAATCATATAAATATATATATATATATATATAAATATATTTCTAAATAATCAAATAATTAAGACGGGCGTTACAGTTTTCACCCTCAATTGTTGATTAACTTGCTTGTTTTTGGTTTCTAAATCTAATTTGGACATTTCCCCCCAAAACTGGGAATCAGAAAGAAAAAGAGAAAGCCAGGGGTAAAATGGGTATTTCGGGTACAAAAAGCCGAGTGAGGCCAATCAGATGATGAGTAAAAGAAAAAACAAGAATAAATAAGGAAATTTCAAATTTGTTTATTACCATAATTAATACTACTAATTAAAAAGTCCATCCATAATAAGGAACTTCTTACATTTTTTTAAAATAACAATAAAAAAGGAAAATACATTCCCTCACTCACTCAGAGTCACAACAGCTATATAGAGAAAGCATTTTCAAGAACCACACTCACACTCTCATAAACAGAACTATATAGAGAAAACAATGCTTCACAATTTCATCGTGTGCTAGGGTTTAACACATTTTCATCATTCATCGCAATTTTCAATCCAATCATGTTTCGTTTAGCAAATTATCGCTCCTCCTCTCTTATGATTCAGAAATCAATGCCAGTTCCTCACGCATTCTGTGGAAAATTCTCTCCACCTTCTCCTTTTTCATCAGCTGGGGTTGAAGTTGAAGAACCCTCTCCAAAGGTTGAAGAACCCTCTCCAGAGGTATTGTATCTTGTTTCAAGATTTGTGAATCTTTTCAAGAAGCCTAAACCCCCTTCTGTTTTGGAATTTAACACATTGTTGGGTGATATCAAGGGTAAAAAACAATTTTCTTTTGTTAACGACTTATCTAAGCTAATGGAATTAGAGGGTTACAGACCTGATATTGTCACTCTCAACATTCATCTTGATTCCCTCTCTAGGTTGAGTCCTAACATGAAACATTCCTTTTCCATTTTTGGGAAAATTCTGAAGCTTGGTTTTGTTCCGTCGATAGTCACGGTGAACTCTCTCATCAGAGGTTTGTGCGAAAATGGTCAGGTTAACGAGGCACTCAATTTTCACGACCATTTTCGTGCCACGTACCCTAACTTTTGCTTTGACAAAGTTACATACGGCACATTGATTAATGGCTTTTGTAAGTTTGGAAACACAAGGGCTGCAGTTCAATTGTTTGATCAGTCTTCTTCATTTGATATCCCAAAAGATGTTGTAATGTACAACACGGTTATCCATGGTTTGTGCAAGGATCGTTTTATTGATGATGCTTTTAAAGTTTATCTAAACATGGTTAACTCACGTGTTTTTCCCGACTTGTATACATTGAATACATTGATACATGGTGCTTCTGTCTGCAATAAGCTTGATGTTGCTGTTAGATTGTTCCATGGGATGATGATTTCAGAGATTATGTTGCCGGATTCCTACACATTCAACACCCTTATCACTTCATTTTGCAAGCAAGGATATCTCAAACAAGCCAAGTCCTTTGTTGGTATGATGGTGCATCGAAGAATTAAGCCCGACACTGTCACTTATAATGCCTTGCTTGATGGACACTTTGTTGTTAATCAACCACACAAGGCAATTGAACTCTTCAAAGCCATGACCGATAGGGGAGTAAGCCCTAATCACTTTACCTTTCATATTTTGATCCAACACCTTTTTAGGTTGAGCATGGAAAATGAAGCTCTTGCCGTGTTTGCTGAAATGAAAACTTTTAAGATGAAACCTGTTGTTATGACCTATAATTTGTTGATCGATGGGATGGTTAAATCTAACCAAAACCAGGAGGCTCTTAAGTACATTGACCAAATGCACAAAAATGGGCTTCGTTCTGATCTTACAACATACAATACAATAATTGATGGTCTCTTCAAAGATTTTCAAGCTAGCAAGGCCATGTCACTCTTCAAAAAGATTCAAGATCGAGGGGTCCAACCTGACTGCTACACTAATACTATTCTCATCGATGGACTCTGCATCAATGGAAGGCTCGGTGAAGCGCAGAATATTTTCTATCCTCTTTTTAAGAAAGGAAGTAATTTGAAGACTGAAACATGTAACGCCATGATAAAATGGTGGTGCAAACATGGTTTCCTTGAGAAAGCGTTGGATGTGCTAAGTCAAATGGAGGAAATGGGGTGCCTTCCAAATGACACAACATATTCTGTTGTGATTTTTGCTTTGATTGAGAAAGGGGAGATTAAGATCGCAGACAGAATTGTTCGTGATATGGCAGCAAAAGGGATGTTCTAGGTCAAGTGGGTTATGTTCTTTGATGTAATTAGTCTCTATTATGTTTCATTCCTATTTGCACATGACTGTTATAGCTTGATCTGAAATTTTATCCTTTCGTACTTTGTTCGGCAAAAAACTTTTAATCATGTTATCTGGTTTTCTTCAAACAAAATTTTAGTGAATTACTGCTTGTACTTTGACAGAGAGCATAGTGGATCAAGTTTATGGGCTAGGAGTGTTTGTTTATATATATTCATAGATGTTCACTTACCTTTGCTTGCTTTATTTTCTTGCTGTCTTGTTCTGAGTATGGCGGTCTTCAGCACTGTTATAAGTTTTTATAATTATTTGACTCCTAAACTCTCTCAGTAAATGAAAAATGAAGCATTTGCACTTTTCTAATTAGTGGCAGACTTTTATACTGTTGTAAGGATAGTCAGTGTAATTTTTTTACATTGATGACAATTGATGTAGAATGTTTTTTACACCGGTTATGAATACAACTACTGTAGACTGTATACGATATAGACGTGTAATCTCCCTCTTTGAATTTGGTTCTGTTTTTTAAATTCTAGCACACTCGTTTTCATTGTCCCATGCTAACCACCACCCTTGATTTACATGGCTCTCGGCCAGCCTGTTTGATCAGACCTACCGTTCCTTTATATTGTTGTTGCCTTGTTGGTCTAAATTTCCATAAGCTTGATATCATCCATCTTCTTGCGTTTGTGATTTTGATTTGTATCTTCATTACAGCTATTGTTCTCTAGATAATCATACATGTTGGGTGTGGTTGTTGTCCTAGCTTGGGTTCGTATGATGAGTTGATTTGAGTTTCCATTGACTGAGCCTTTTTCCTTACCTGTGAAATCCGTTTTTTCCTGTTGCACTGCAGCATTGTTTTGCTTAGCTTCCTTCACGTTTAACTTAGCAAAATTTTCCAGAACACTGCTTAAGCATTTTTCTGATAGTTGTTGGTTCCAGAGCGATTATTTCGTTATCTGTTCCTATTACAGCTCTGTGTTCAGCTCTTGTGTCTGCTTTGTCGGGGAGCCGGGTCTCTTTTCTGCAGTTTTCGCTGCAGCTGGCGTGTTGAAGGGGATTCTCCTCTCTGATTTTATCTCTGCATCAGAAGCTGTTTAGTGGTTTGGTGCGGCAGGCTTGTGTCATTTCGGGTTTTCGTTTAGTAAGATGAGTTTTGTTCGGGTTTTTCTCTTGTTTGTCTCTCGTTTGTGCTTAAAATTTTGGGGAAGCTTTGGTGATGTGTGAGTTTAAAATTTGGGTCTAGTGTTCTGCTGCTGTTTCTGTTTATAATGGCTGTAAATTGATGAAGCATAGGGAGGAGTGCATTATGGTCCTCAACCATTCGAATAATACGGGGCATTGGGAATTTCTCAATGGCCCTATATGGGGTGTTTGTAGGAACATGGATGAAAAGCTTTGAAAAAACAATGTAATTATAGAAATGGATTTTAGGTGCTTCTTTGCCAATAAACTCACCTTCAACAATGCTTTCATTGTGATTTCACAAAAGCTAGAACACTAAGCTTCTACTTGGACGCCGAAAGTTTGCCACGAGTTTGGTTAAACGTCAAAAACATGCCGTTCAACCAAACGAGCACCAAGTATATAGCTGACCCTTGGTCATGATAAATCTGAACTAGGTGCTATTTTAGGAGAGTAAAGCTTAAATTCACTAGGAAGCAATTGTATAATGTTAGCTTAGTTAGAGCACCCACACAACTTTTTACCAAGAATTGCATGAATTGTTTATATATGAGACCGGAAAGAGTATAATGCTAACCCTGAGTAGTTTCAGCTGAGTGGTGCCCATCAGTTAAACCATAACCCTGATCATCTAACTCATCCCATTGTGTACTGACATTTGCTTCATTGGGTGGAAGTAAACGACTCCTCTCTAGAAAAGTTGGAACTGACTGAACAGGCTCAACTGGAGGATATTGAATCATATAGCTACGATGTTGAGTCCGTGAATATTGGAGTGAAGGGGCCTCAGTCTTCATGAACCCATATATGGGCTCAAAAGAAGAGGTTTTTGGTGTGGCGTGAATGCTGACCATAGCGTTATCATATTCATGAAACTGACTGTAGCTATATGATTCAATATCCTCCCATGGAGGAGACGAAGGAGACGACATAAGATATTTTCTGAACTGATCAAATACTGCTGGGGCAGCAGGGGTAGCAGCATTATTGCTACAACCGTACAAATTCATATCGGACTTCCAAGGGCGCGCTTTGAGGGACGCAATAACAAACCAGCTAAAAGCTTGTCAAAACATGATGGTATAATAGGTTCACCAATTACTATCCATATCTGTTCCATATTTGTATCTTCATTACAAGTATCGTTCTCTAGATAATCATACATGTTGGGTGTGGTTGTTGTCCTAGGTTGGGTTCGTATGATGAGTTGATTTGAGTTTCCATTGACTGAGCCTTTTTCATTACCTGTGAAATCTGTTTTTTCCTGTTGCACTGCAGCATTGTTTTGCTTAGCTTCCTTCATGTTTAACTTAGCAAAATTTTCCAGAACACTGCTCGAGAATTTTTCTGAAAGTTGTTGGTTCCAGAGCGATTATATCGTTATTTGTTCCTATTACAGCTTTGTGTTCAGCTCTTGTGTCTGATTTGTCATTGAGCTGGGTCTCTTTTCTGCAGTTTTTGATGCAGCTGGCGTGTTGAAGGGGATTCTCCTCTCTGATTTTATCTCTGCATCAGAAGCTGTTTAGTGGTTTGGTGCTGCAGGCTTGTGTCATTTTGGGTTTTCGTTTAATAAGACGAGTTTTGTTCGGGTTTTTCTCTTGTTTGTCTCTGGTTTGTGCCTAGAGTTTTGGGGAAGCTTTGGTGATGTGTGAGTTTAAAATTCGGGTCTAGTGTTCTGCTGCTGTTTCTGTTTATAATGGCTGTAAATTGATGAAGCATAGGAAGGAGTGCATTATGGTCCTCAACCATTCGAATAATACGGGGCATTGGGAATTTCTCAATGGCCATATGGGGTGTTTGGAGGAACATGGATGAAAAGCTTTGAAAAAACAATGTAATTATAGAAATGGATTTTAGGTGCTTCTTTGGCAATAAACGCAACTTCAACAATGCTTTCATTGTGATTTCACAAAAGCTAGAAAACTAAGCTTCTACTTGGACGCCGAAAGTTTGCCACGATTTTGGTTAAACATCAAAAACTTGCCGTTCAACCAAACGAGCACCAAGTATATAGCTGACCCTTGGTCATGATAAATCTGAACTAGGTGCTATTTTAGGAGAGGAAAGTTTTATTATTATTATTATTATTTTTTCAAATCTGAAATTCACTAGGAAGCAATTGTATAGAGCATCCACGCAACGTTCTATCCCATTTACTGTATTGGCACTTTGATTTCTACTTGTATGAATTCTTATAAATTATTATTTTAAATACAACAAGAAGATGTGTTTACCAATTACCATCGCTATGCTGTACACCTGCACAAAAGTTAATTAAAAAAATTGGGAATTTAAAAATAGGGGGCATGTGAAATTAGTACTTAGCATTTAACGTTACTGTTCTTTCTTTGTGAACACTAGTACAAAGACACATTCTAACATGAGATTTTATTTTGGTGTTAGTGTAATCTTTGTTAAAATAAATAAATAAGCATTTGTGTTGCATTTTTCATTATCCATATAACCTTAAACAAATATGTCTATAGCAATGCTAGATTGTTGGTCTTATGAAAAAAGATAATTATATTATATTTATGATATTGTTGTTAAAAGATAAATATAATTAATCCAACATATCAAGTTCAAAACCAGTGAGATCCTCCATGAAGCCCTGTAGAGAGAAAATAAATTAGTTAGGTGGCATTTTAGACTATTTTGGAAAAAATTATAAGCTACAAGATAATTACCCTTGAGATATATTTCTTCAAGAATAAGCACAATGCCTTCTCTTATGTCTTCAAGGACCATTACTTGGATGTATGGATCTTTTGGTACCAAATCCTTTTTTCTGATTTTTTTTAGGCAAGCTAAACTCAATTCATTTCATCAAGAATAATAGAGGCGATACATGATGAGGCCGAATAAAAGACATGGGGCTAGACTCTAAAACAAATGCTCTCGCTAGATTATGAACAACTCTATTAACTTGCCTCTGAAGAAACACAAGCTGAAAGTGAAATTTCACTCGTGAAAATAAAATGTCACGACATTTTTCTATTAAGTGACCCAAGCTCATTAACATAAACACTCGAGTCATTTATAGCTACCACTATATTTCTACTGTCTGACTCAAAGAGCACTTGAAACAACCCATCGACAAAGCAAGTCTTAGCGAGATAAGGACTGTTTGTGCCTCCCCTTCTGGAAAAGTTGCAGAACAGTGAGTCCAAGATGTATGAGCTATGATAAACTCGCCTGAGGAGTTTCCGAAGCATAGTGTAAATCCCATTTTGTTCTCTGCGGCAAATACAGCACAATCTGAGTTGCGTTTAGCATTATGTGCTCTTCGTTTAGTCCACCTTTGGTTGGTTTCGGCTGGACTGTCATAACAATTTTGTGCAGCGCTTGTTGATTGTGTTGCGCCTATTTATACTGATTACATATGTTGGAACTTGTGTTGGGGGTCTGCTGCAATAACTTGACCAAGAAGATGATGAAGATAAATACGATGAAGTGTGCACATAAATTCCAAAGATTGTTGTATATCTTGATTGTTAGGAAGAGGCTGCTGCACTTGAAACCTGAAAAGTTTAATAGTTATGCATGTAAACTCAAAGCGTATGGGGTTGCCATACTAACCTTTAGGTTCGATTCGCCCCCACCAATAACTGTATATTGGATGCAATAAGGAATGACCGGCGAATCCCCTTCAGGATACTATGAGTTCCTTGACGTGTATTGCACAACCACACCAAGCGTATCTCCTAACAGTATTTTACAGATTTATGGTTCCAGCAATTCACTCATGCATTAGAGAATTGATGGATGATTTAGAGTAAGAGAATGAGGGAGAATTATGTTGTTAATCTAACAAAATTCTGTCCAAAATTGTGTTGTTTTTGTGTTTTTTGTGTATCCAACTAATGCCCAAATGCCAAGCATTTATAATGCATTATATGACTTTTCACATGAGAGAAAACACCCCTTTGACTTGAATCAATGTTATGATTCATTAGGCACCCCTTTGCCAAAGGTTATGATCATATACACTTGAATCAATGCTATGGTTCATTAAACACCCTTTTGCCAAATGTTACAACCATATACACTTGAATCAATGTCATGGTTCATTATCTATCAATAAATAATAATGTTCCAATGTATATGAATGATTCCCATGAAGAGTTACAACTTTTGGTTCTAAAGTGATTCCATTATTTTGGAAATCACCAACAACATAGTCCCTTGCATCAGAAGAAACTCTTTTAGGATCCAACAATGATCCTTCCCAAAGGCATTTGTTTCTACACTTCCAAATGGTCCGTAAACAAGTAGCTAGCAAATCTGCATCTTCGCAGACAGTGCTGCTGCATAAATCAAAGAGCATTTCAGTGAGACTGAGGGCTTGGTTGCTGATCTGTTGGATACTAGGCCATAATTTCAGCTCTTGCTGCTCGCTCACACATGAGGCATCACGAGTATTAAGATTCTTTCGAGTCAAGAGGCAATCACGAGCTGCTCTCCAACTAAGATGCTTCACTTTTGAAGGGACGTCTAGCTTCCATATATTGTTCCAATTTCCTAAAGTTTGGCTTTGATTATTCTGCAATATGGTGGATAAACAGAGCTTGTAGGCTGTTTTCAAACTATATTCATCATTACTAGTAAGCCGCCATATGATGGTATAATGTTGCTACATGTAAGTAAGAGGAATGCGCATTGACATCTGCTGTATTGAACAGTGCAGCCAGGAATCCTTGATTCCAACTGCTTGTTTCATGGCAGAATAATGAGCTATTGTGAGGTCTTGCAAATGGGATGGCGGGTGATTAGTCGGCTTAAGATGATTTGTGGTTCTGATCCACGGTACATTTTAGGTGTTAATTTCAGATTCTTCTCCAATTTTCCACCGGTAATCAAGAGTTAACAATGGGATAGAACTCCATATACTCCTCCACGAATAACTTGGATTGTGGCCAATGCATCCAAGAAACTATCCTTGATAGCATATCCTATCAAAAGAAGATTTTGTAAATGAATACCTCGCTCTCTAGCATATCTATTTCTGCGTGTTACTCAGTGACTATTAATGATGTGCTCTGGATAAAAGCAATGAATGAGGAACTTTAGGCTTTTCAAGATAATTTTACTTGGGATATTGTCTCTTGTCCACCTGGTATCAAACTCATAGGATGCAAATGGACGTATTTTGTGAAACTGAATTCTGAGGAGTCACTCAAATGTTACAAGGCTCAATTGGTTGCCTTGGGAAACAAGCAAGAATATTATATTGATTATGATGAAACATATGCACCGGTTGCCAAAATAACAACCGTTTGCACTATGCTCTCTGTAGTTACATCTAGTAGTTACATCTAATGGTTGGTATCTTCATTAAATGAGTGTGAATAATGCGTTTCTTCATGGTGACCTTAATGAAGACATGTACGACTCTTCTCTATTTATCATAGCACACATACATGTATTGTTTTACTTCTTCTGTATGTTGATGATAGGGTTATATCTGGTTCTCAGCATGCTTCAGTTCAACAACTTAAATAGCAGTTACATGTCTCAGTTCATATGAAAGGTCTTGGTAACCCACATTATTATGTTTTGGTCTTTATGTTCATTCTACGTCCGAGAGCATCTTCTTTCATCAACACAAGTATGTCACAAGTTTCAATGGTTGGTCTTCAATCGGGTAATCTGGTGAATTCTCTTCTTAAGGTTAATGTTAAATATTGCTGTGATGATGATGATCTTTGTGAAGTGTTTTGTCAAACTTATGAATTTTCAAATACCGCTTAAAAACTTTTCGTAAAAAAAATAAAATAAAAAAATACCACTTGAAAACTACTAATAATTTAAAATTTCTTCGTTACTCTATACAATGTGAATTTCAAATTGCAAATCTGTCCCTGTATTTTTTTAAATGATGTAAACTGATTCCTATAACTTATTGCAAACTGATTCCTATAATTTTCAAATTTTGCAATTTGGTTCATAACTTAGCAAATTGACGCCCTATTTTTCATATTTTGAAATTATCCAAACAATTTAAATTGTCTAGACTTCTGATTTTCCAAGAACTTTCATGATTCATCCATCCATACACACTTTAATACTCAAAGTCGCACTACAAATATATAATAATATGAGCATAAATTTGAGGTACCTCATCTTAGCCCAGTTTGAACACACCAATACTTTTTTTGTTCACCTTCACTGGTATCATTCAAACATGGTATAGCTTTTACAGTTACTCACACTTAAGAATATCACTTTATCATTGTAGTGCAGTTAATCTAATACCTTGAAATAGATCTCCAAATATTTAATAGAACAAAACTAACTCAGTGTGTTTTTCGCCTCTACTGTTTAACAAAAATAATGTGTATTGTGTACCTTATTATTCATTAATAGTTCTTTAGCAACTACACATATATAAAGTTTCTGTGTTGAATAATAGATCACCCATAAAATGCAAGTTTGAATTAACATTTCTTAAAGTTCCCAAACCAATATACACACGCTTTTCAAATACCATAATTCCAATGTAAACAATATACAAAGTGACAACCAACAAGATTCAACATACTGAAATCTCACCATAAAAATAAAAAAAGAAAAATAAAACTCAGAGTAGTTAATATCATGAGCTGCCAACAAGTGCTAACAAATGAACTCTTTACCAAGAATTGCATGCACTTCTAGAACAACAGATTGATCATATTTATTCTATTTTATAATACCAAGCGAAGTCATCAATCACAGGCGCAGCATCTGGATGCGCAAATATTTTTCTCCTCAAATCATCTCTCTCAGAAGAAAAGTAATCTGGGATCTGATTAAATGCAGCATGGTTAATATCATGACCTGCCAAATAAGAGGGGAAAACTAAATTAATGAAATGAAATCTCTTAAATAAAAGGTCATGATAGTTCATAATTATAAACGGAAATGAAATGACACTTAATACTCCCTCCGGATACATAAATAAGCAAAGATTTTTTTTTTAGATTAATTGAATAACTGATGTATCTAACGAGATACATCGGTTGTTTAATACATCTATAGAAAAAAATAATTGTTTATATATAAGACCGGAAAGAGTATATTGCTAACCCTGAGTAGTTTCAGCTGAGTGGTGCCCATCAGTTGAGCACATGTTCATATGATTATTATTATTATAGTCAAAGGACGGAAATAAATCATCATACTGATCATCTGACTCATCCCATTGTGTGCTAAGATTTGCTTCATTGGATTGAAGAAAATGACTCCTTTCTAGAGAAATTGGAACTGACTGAACAGGCTCAACTGGAGGATATGGAATCATATAGCTACGATGTTGAGTCTGTGAGTATTGGAGTGAAGGGGGCTCAGTCTTCATGAACCCATATATGGGCTCAAAAGAAGAGGTTTTTGGTGTGGGGTGAATATCAACCATAGTGCTATCATATTCATGAAACGGATTGTAGCTATTTGGTTCAATATCCTCCCATGGAGAAGACGAAGGAGACGACATAGGATATTTTCTGAACTGATGATCAAATACTGCTGGGGCAGCAGGGGCAGCAGCATTATTGCTATAACTGTACAAATTCATATCGGACTTCCAAGGGCGCTTTGAGGGACGCAATAACAAGCCAGCTAGAAGCTTATCGAAACATGGTGGTAAAATATCTGGGCGGAGTTTGTAATCTTTAAATATCACTTCAGGTACTTTGTTCTCTGCTTCATCATGCTGGCTGGCTTCATTTGTCAACATGTCAGCATTTTCTTGATTCAGCAGACATTCAGATGATAAATCTTCAGGGTAGATTGGCAAGTTTGCTCGACCCCGTTTCTTGCATCTTGTGTTCCAAAAGTTCTTTATCTCATTATCTGTGCGTCCAGGCAACTGAAAGAAAAGAAACAGGAATGAACATACGGCGAATATCCTAGAAAGAATATGAACATATAAGACACAATTAAGAAGTGATATTGTAAGGGGTTTTGTTTTGACAACCCTGCTTGAGGGTAAGTAGTAGGTTGGTTCACATTTATAAAAAAATGTGTGCAGATAGATACAATTACAAACCTAAGAGTACATTTTATATGAAAAAAATGTTTATTTACTAGGTCAAGAATCTATTTAGCCCAAATACATATAAGATATTTTGGTCCCATAAGTTATTAACGTTACAATTTGGTCCCTTAAGTTATTTTTTGGTTTCGTTTTGGTCCCTTAACTTATTTTTTGGTTTCGTTTTGGTCCCTTAACTCTAATACATTCGTTCTAACGTAAAGGACCAAAGTGGTTGACGGAGAAAGAGTTAAGGGACCAAAACGAAACCAAAAAATAAGTTAAGGGACCAAAACGAAACCAAAAAATAAGTTAAGGGACTAAAACGAAACCAAAAATAGTTAAGGGACCAAAACGAAACCAAAAAGTAACTTAAGGGACCAAATTGTAACGTTAATAACTTATGGGACCAAAATGTAACCAACAAATAACTTAAGGGACGAAATCATTAATTAAGCCTAAAATATATATTAATATTTGTAAAATGACCTTGTGACCGTAACAAAAGAGCAGACAAATGTTCAAATCAAAATATTTATTTCCTTTTTGAACAAAAATATTTTATTTCCTTATAAACATGTCAATTTCTGAATGCAATAAAAGTCTTGACTTTATTAAATTGTTTACTATTTAATGTCTAACCTAATTGTATAATTTTATCTCTTTAATTCTCATCATCCAAAAATAAAATTGAATAAAAAAAAAAGCATAACTTTCATCAAGAGGCAACAACTTTAACAATTCATGAAGTCCACCACCATCATGTGGATAATCGGCATCTTCACACAACATAATAAAGAATAAGGCTATACAAAGTTCTACAAGACAAGTTTCTGAGCTGTATCACAAAGTATTGACTGATATAATCATATAACAGACTTATTAGTCAAGCTTTATATATATAGTATTTTTTTTTTGGTTACAAGTCAAGCTTTATATATCATCACAGAAATATAATTAAACTACTATTCAATTTCATATTCTCATTCTGTATCCTATCATACTACTAATCAATTTGTAATTATGATGGCACCAAAAAAGGCCTTAAAGTCAAGTAATACAACAAAATAATAAAACAATAAAATCTATGAAATAAAAAAAAACCCTAAAGTCAAATAATAATAACAATAAAATCTATGAAATATAAAGATATTGCAATCATATTACCACATCATAACAATAGATTTGCAAATATAAAAAAGGAAAGAATAAAAAAATATCATCAAGAAGAATGATATTACCAGTGCAGCCATTTGAGCCCATTTATTTCCCATCTTATGATGCAACTCAATGATTCGACGTTCTTCTTCAGGAGTAATTGCACCCTTTCTGAGATCAGGTCTCAGATGATTTGCCCATCGTAGACGACAGCTTTTCCCACAGCGAGCAAGTCCGGTACACTTCCGGACAGAGTTCCAATTTCCCTCACCGTATTTTTGAACATGAGCTACCAAGATTTCATCCTCTGCCGTTGTCCATGGACCTTTCTTTAGACCACCTACTCCTCCTTCTCCTCCAGTGGTATCTCCTTCATCAGTTTCTTGATCAGCTGATAGCCTTTTGCGATCATCATCGCCGCTTGAAGGGCTACTCATAACACTCAATATGCCTATTTTGTGATCGCCATCATCTTCGCTTGAAGCGCTATTCATGACTCTCAATATGTCAGTTTTGTGGTCGCCATAATCTTCGCTTGAAGCGCTACTCATGACTCTCAATATGCTTGAAGATTCAAAGAAAAAAGAGAGCATTAGAGAGAACAATGAAAGAAATAGAGCATTAGATTAGAGAAAAAGAAAGAAAACAGTGTAAAACTAACCACGTGGGAGTGAGGTAGAGGCGATGGGTGGTGCGAGAGAAGGGAATCGCTCACTTGGAAGTGAGAAACCCTAGTTTCTGTTTGAGTTTCATTTAATGATGTTGTTTCATTTCTATTTTAATTAAAAAAGAAAAACAAAAAATAAAAGAAAGTGGATGTGGACAAAACAATCATGATAAGAACAAAGAAAGGAAAAAAAAAAACCCCCGAGCCCAATTGTTTTAGTTTTTTTAAGAAAAAATTACTTTTTAAAAAAATAAATAATCATCTATACTATATATAAAGAAAACACCTCTTTCGGCATTTTTGGGTTGCATTTTTTTCTTCAAAAATACCCTCAATTTTCAATAAAAAGAACTCATATAACAAATAGATAAAAATAAATTTAAATATTAAAACAAATGTAACAAACAAGATAAGTTTCAATACAAATAATTGATATAACAAATAGATAAAGATAAATTTAAATATTAAAACAAATGTAACAAACACGATAAGAATACATATATGTCTGTTTTTATTTTCTTTATCATTTAAAAAGTGTAACAAATTAGATGAGTATGTTTATACTTATTTTTTCATTATTCCAATTATACCCTTAACCAATTTTTTCTATAATAAAGATTGTTGTTGGTGTCGTCAAAAAAAGAATTTCGATTGTATTTTTTTGTTATATTTTTGGTGTCATTGAAATAGATAATCATAGTTAGTTTAGTATTTATATTTTTAGTTTTAATCAAAATCAAAATTTCATAAAAAACAGCGTTCATAATTTTCAAACTGTAGCACAATAAAAAGAGCGGAAAGACGGACACTTGAGTGCCCGTCTTTTCGCTAGTCTATTCTCTAATTCTCTAATTCTCTAATTTTCTCTAATTATTATTATTATTATTATGAAACTTAATGTCTACCAAAAATACAATCTTACCCCTTCTTAATTTTTTGACACGTCATCAGAATTATATCCTTTTGTGTCTTTTGTTTCAATCTCCCTCTATTTTTCTCTTTTAAAAACAAATTAAAACAAACTCACTCGATAAAACACACAAACTTAATCTTTTTTTTTTATATAACAAACAAACTTAATCTTTTATTTCCTAATATCTATTCTCTAATTATGAAACTTAATGTATACCAAAAATACAATCTTACCCCTTTTTAATTTTATGAGTCGTCATTAAAATTATATACTTTTGTGTCTTTTGCTTCAACCTCCCCCTATATTTTCTCTCTTAAAAACAAATTAAAACAAACTCATTTGATAACACTCTAACTTAATCTTTTTTTAAAGAACAAACAAACTTAATCTTAATCCCAATCAAAATAAATTTTTCTATAATTCAACTTCTAAATATCTAAAGAGTTAAAAACAATTTACAATCTATTATCTTTCTCTAATTATTAAAGTTAATATTTCTCTAATTATTAAAGTTGATATAATTTTGTAACAAAAAAAAATCCATTTTTTTATAGTTAATTTTTTAACAAAAACATGTGATTTTAGTTACAATAACCAAACAAAATAAATCATGATTTATTTTTATAAATTCTCTTAATTAATAGATATCAAAATCACTTTTATTTTAATTTGTAACAAAACGGGTCCTAATTTTTTTTAAAGAGGTAGTTTTTATCATGATAAAAAAATCTATAAATTATTGAATGCCGTTTTTTTTTAATTCGTAACAAATTTTTAATATATTTAATTTACATTTACTAAAAATAAACTTTATGGCGTACATGTGATTTTATCTCATCCTGTGTTTCTAATAAAAAACATTAATAAATACATTTCACTTATGAATAATATAAAAAATATAGGAAAAACATTTTAAACCAATACTTAAAAAAACACGGGAAAAAAAAGAGTAAATAAAAAAGAAAAAAGCACAAGAATTATTTTTGACAAAAAAAAAGCATAGGACTATTTCTCACTTATACATATTTTTACATCTAAATTTAATCAGTTATATCCAATTGAATGATCACAAATAAGATAACTTTGAGAGAGTTACAAAATCTTTCTCATTTATAAATTATACACGGGTTAGTATTTATTATGAGAAATACAACTACTTTACATAAATTTACAAATCTTCAAGATTATTTCTTTTGTATAAATGATTTTCATACATTTTTTGGTTTATCTTAATGTCATATTATAAAATTATTATTTTTAATTGTTATTCATTATTAAGCATTATATCCTTTCAAAGAATGACTCACAAGAAAGCACTGAAATTCCGACGCACAATATTCCTTGGAAATCGTCCAAATCTCCTCGGAATACCAACTTTTTCCGAGGAACTCATGTCCTGGAAAAATAGTTGGTTGCAATCCAAATACCGAGGAAATTTCCGAGGAACTTTTGTTTCCGAGGAAACATGTCCTCGGAATTAAGATGTGACGGCTAACACTCAGACTGGCGCACCTGCTGTGGCTGACAAAGAAGTGACTAGCATTTCCGAGGAACTTTGTCCTCGGAATGTATTATATTTTAAATAATATTAAAATTATAATTATTTTTCTGTTTCAAAATTTTAAATTTCAAAAAAGCGCCTGTTTTTAAATTTCAAATTACTAAAGAAATTAGCTAGTTTGTATGTGAAAATATTTTCTTCACGTCAAATTTAATTCTTTAATAAATTAAAAATTAACATTATATAAAACAGAAAGAAAGAATAGTGAGCCAAAGATAGACATGACCTGGTTAACTTTTTCATGAGTTTTCATTCTTCTTAATTAGACGTTTTACATGGCAGTATTGTTAATCCAATTTCAAGGGAATGTGTTAGCAGGTTTTCTCTGTCACAACTCAAATCTATACATCAGGTTGCTACGAATTTACAGAGAGTATTGTTAACTACTGTCATGATTATAAACCACATACAAAATCAAAAAGGGTTCCCAAATGATTATAAACCCTAATCCCCAAAGATTATAAACCCTAATCCCGAAAGAATAACCAATTGAATAAAAAATCATAAAAATCCACCAGAAATCGACAACTTAAAGCTAAAATGAAAAATGGAATTTTGGGGGAAAAAGGGTTTTGTGGGTTCAGCGAAAAATCAAAAACAAAAATGGAGAATGTCAACTCAGCTTGATTCTTTTTAGCTTCTATTGAAAGATTTGAGAAGAATCACTAAAAATATTTCAAAGATTATAAACCCTAATCACAAAATCATACAACAAAAGGATGAGAATACCTTTGAATATTTGATTGAGTTCTTCAATGGTTGTGTGACCCAGCTTCGGTTACTGTAAGGGAGGATTTGGTGAGAGTTCTTCAATGGTGAGAAGGAAATTTGCCGAGTTTGGTTCTGTGAGAGAGTGAGAAGCGCTAGATCTAGCCTTGTGAGAGAGAGAAAGAAAGAGTGAGACAGAGAGGGTCATACACGCTTTGAAAAGAATTTAATAATGACAACATATTTTCCGAGGAACATTTTCCTCGGTATTTAACTTGGAAAAGAGCACCCCACTGAGTTTGCAGGATGGGGATGAAGAGATTCTGACATGGACATACCGAGGAAAAAGTTCCTCGAAAATCCTTAATTTTAGCGAGAAAACATTGTTCCTCGGAAATTTTTGGTCGGAATACTCAAGCTTTCTTGTAGTATAAAAAAAACACAAGACAAACATTACTCTCTAATTAATTAGACATTAACCAATATTGTTGTACAAATCATACATGGGACAACAATCAGTCACATAATAATTAGTTAAATTGATTTTTTTTTGTATTGTATCTAGGCATGGCAACAAAACCCATACCCGCGAGTACTCATCCTAACCAAACTCAATTTGACAGGTTTTTCCTCGCTTTGATTCGGTTTGAGTTTTCCCCGATTTCAAAATACGGGTACGGGATGAGTAACGGGGATATAGGTATACCCACCCTGAACTCATACCCAAACTTGTCCTGAATGTAGAAAATCGTTTTATTGCCCCCTTTTATATAAAAACAAACTCAAACCATAATTCATTTCAGTCACACAATCAGAGTCTCAGTCTATCAGATGACACTCACTTCTCATAGTTCTCTCTATTCTCCATCACCATAGCCATGATCTATCGACTATTGTCGTCATTTATTTGCAAGATAACGCATTGCAACATTGTGTGTTAGGTAGAAAATACCTCTATTTTATTAAAAGAATATTATCCATTGCGGGGATGGGGTGGGGATACCCGAACCCGTTGGAGACGGAGATGAGATTCAATTTCTTATCCCCATTGGATATGAGTAGGGTAGCGGGTAAATATATGGTAGTAGGGTGGGACGGGGAAGGTAAAACCTGTCCCTACCCGCCCCATTGCCATGCCTAATTGTATCTTCTAAATAATAGTGGGAGTAATTATAATATACTAATTAGAATTTGATATAACAATCTTGCACGATATACATATTTATTGTTTATAAATTCATATAAAAATAAAAAAATGCTAAAAAAATTACAAATATTTTTCAATGATATATAAAAATCACGAGGCTTATTAACGTCCCCGCTATCATTATTGTGATTTTATCATTTATAATATTTTCACATATTTTTAGTCTACCACTTTATAATATTTAATAACAACTATTTCAATGATTTTATTATTATCTTCATCTTCATCATTAAATTTTTTTCTTATTTCACAACGTAAATAATATTGTAACTGCGTTGTGACGCATAAATCACGAGCACAGGCCCCGTGCTTAGCACGGGTCTGTTGCTAGTTTTTAATAGTATTGCGTCCGTTTGTTACAAAATTTAAATATAACCTTCCAATTTAAATTTAAAAACTTTACTTAAATTTTGAATTTATTTTTGTTGATGTGTCTTGTTGAATACTAATGAGGTAAACTATCATTGAAAAATGTGGAAATGCATGTTTTTTAAAACAATACTTTAATGATATAAAAAATAAGATCCAATCCATATATATATATATTATCACATCAACCCACTACAAAAAACGCGCCTAGATTGCGGCGGTTTTTAAGCTATTTTGCGTGGGTTTTTAACCTCCGCGGATTGTTTTGCGGGATTTTTGAAAACCCCCGCATATACTAATCCCACAAATTATCTGCGGGGGTTTTTAGTGACCGCTGGTATTCTGATATAAAACCGCCGCAATATTTGTGTTTTGTTTTGTGGGGGTTTTTAACCTCCTTAGATACATTGACAAATTTTTTTTTTTTTTTTTTTGCTTGTTTTGTGGCAGTTTTTGACCTCCTTTGATACCAAGGTACTATAATATACATATTCTTTGTTACATAATTTTTGATACCAAGTGACCGCTTGTTTTGTATTCATAAAATATACTAATACAAATCAACATTCATTTCAGTAAAAATAAAATAAGAGTATCATAAAATGTACTAATAAAACTCAACATTCATTTCAGTAAAATTTCAAGTATCATAAAATGTACTAATACAACTCAACATTCATAATAAGCCAAAATAAAATTTTATACTAAATAAAATAAAACATTCCTCAGCATTAGATGATCATCCTCTCGCAATCTTGCATCCATGGGTGCTAATTAGGCTCAGTTGCAACATCAGTTACCAAAACAACATCAGGACTTAATCTCTACCACTCCTACATAAAAAATCAGAAAATTATCATAAACAAATGAAGGGGAAAAAGTAATAAACTCTAAAAACCATGGCAATCATTATGTAACTGCAACTAGCAGGTTTTGAACAAAACCCATGGACCAACAAAACACAGTCAAAATTCACACCCCTAGAAACAAAACAGCAAAACTCAGTCCAAATTAATAAGCTCAACAGTTGAGCAAAAAAAACATGAACTAATGTCTGCAAAATCAGACCCGTGGACAGCAAAATAAAACTTAAACCAGAGAAAATAAACCTGCACAAAATTAGAAGAAATGGAGCAGACCATATGTTAGAATATACTGCTGAAAACAATCAACAAATATAAGAAAATGATTGGATTCTCCAAGGTTAGTATTTCTTATATTTCAAGATATATGAAAGCATTCAATACTTGTTTAGAGCCTTCAGTTTCTATGGGGTGCATACCTCATTTTCTAATTTGAACAAATGATGTTTGTTGTGTTGCTGCAATCCCATTTGCATAGTTTACGCAGAACTGATCAAAATTATTCCTTTGCAGATATATGTAGCATCAAAGAGCCAAAATACTTTAAAATTCAAATAGGCATGAATACATAGACTCCACCAAAGCATCTCTTGCATCAATTGCCTACAAGATAAAGTATAACATGTAAGATATTAAGAAATAATATATCCATTATTATGCATTCATTAGATTCGTATTTTATAAAGCAACCAATCCCACGTCTCTATTCGTTAAGTAGAATAACTTGTACGATATTATGACTTCAAACATGGAATGTATAAACAACCAAAACCACAGCCCAAAAAATAAGGTAAGCAGTCTAGTATTCAAATTTCAAACTCTCATACACTCGAGTTTAGGCCTTTTCATACATATTTTGTTGCTAGGATTTCAAGACCATTACATATTTTCTTCAAATGATAAGGTAAATGAAACATACATCAGTATAACGATAAGAACATTAGACTAGCATAGCTTGTTGGAACTCAATATCTTATACCATGTATCAAAGTGGCTTACTGTGCATGGAATTCCACTTGATAGCAATGCTTCTGATTTCATTCTTTTTTTCCAAATAAAGTCTCCCAACAATAGAGTCATACATTAACAATGATGTCATTATAGCTTCCATGACTGAATTCATAAAAGAGAAACCACACAAAAATTCATTATAGACAATGAAAACAACACTAACAAAAACCACAATTGAGTTTATCAAGCAAGCAATTGATTAATGAAAACAAAAACCACAATTGTCAACTCATTATGATTCAACTTTATCAAGCAATTGAGTTTAAGTGATTAATGAATTTTATTAAATGAACTAATATTGTTGAGAAAAACTTGATTTCGATTCCTGAGCAGAACAATTTTTTATCAGACTTTACTTACCTTTCGGTCGAACTCTAAATTATTATGATCCTTTTTCTTAAGAATTGAAGGATTAACACACATAAAAACTCATTATTCAACTTTTTTTAAGGGAACTCGTAAGTCAACTTGAAACATTAACAAAAGTAAGACTTAAATTCAATGTAGATGATTTTATCAGACAAATGTGAATACATTTTATACAATTTTTTGAAATGTATAAATGGATGACTGCATTTTCGGATTTAAAATAGAAGAATTAAAATCACGAATCAAGAAAGAATTAGTATTGAAAATTCATTTAATCCAAAATTTTAGAATCAAAATGATAATATTATGTAATTTTCCTTTAATAATATGAGTAATGCTAGCAACACTCTTTTTTTAACACTTTATCCATCATGGCGGGTCATTATACTGATTTCATCCAATAAAAGAAGAGTGTTATTACCATTCGTCTAATAATATTCCTACTTATAGCACTACAGTGGGGGTATGGATGTTCACGTGAAAACAAATGCGCTTGGCCCATTAAGCAACCCTAATATTTGAGCCAATATAATTAGGGTTTCAAACTTCATTGCCGAAGCTGCTCTTTAACCGTTCCAAGAGATTCAAGCTCCTTCTACTGTCAAATCTTAACTGCTGGTAAATGCATATTCCGCGTTTATTATTTGTCTCTCTTCTTATAATCTCTAATGAATCTCATTCTACAATCTGCACTTCCAGGGAACAGCTTGATGATGATTTTTATTTCTACGTCTTATGCTATGTGCTTTATTTGTCTTATTTCAATCATTTCATCGAGTGTAATTTGCTTGATTAATCAACTGAGGGCACCAGTTCTTCAACTTCTCTTTGCTCAACGAAAGTCTAACACTGGGTCCTACTGCAACAAACCTAATTGTACGCTATATCTGATCTTTATAGTTTTAAACTACCACGTTGTTTCATTAGTTTTAAAATCTATTAAGAGGTTCTTACGATTTGTGTTACAATTCTTGTGGCTGATAATGTTGTTGTTTTTCACTCTCTTTATCATTTCTGCTTCTGACCTACAGCATTTTTTTTTCCTTGAATGTTCATCATGTTTCAGCTGCATCTTCAAGTTTTGTTTCTATTTTTTCTTTGTTCAAACTTGTTTAAATGTAGATGTATTAATGCTGTGATGAAGCATTCAAAGGGAAATACTACGATGTTGGTTTGATTGTGTGATGTTATCTCCAACCGTGTTTATAAAGTGGCATATATGCCTCTGGATAAACTAATTGAGATTTCTTAGGGATGAACCTTTTTACTCTTGCTTGCGTTTGTTGATTCTATGCCTTATTGCATGACTGAAAATTGTTTTTGTTCTTTTGATTGTTTTGATTTGCCAGTTGTAATTAATTATGAAGCATCATATGGAATCAATGAATCTTGTTTAACATTAGTGAAATGTGAAATTCTTAACTAGTGCACAAGACAAGTGAAAAGATGTTCAAACTATTTCTTTATATTTTCATTTGACTATATTCAATTGATTGTCCATAGTTATGTGTTTCTCTTTTGTCTTTCTTTCAGTCTTTTTAGAAAAGAATGAGTCTTCTGTTATGATTTGTAATATATATTTGGGAGAATGAATCTTCAATATGTATAATTTTGGGTGTATTGGTTAACTTTTCTCTGTTTGGCTCCTTTGTGTATATACCTCTTCATCTCTGTTTGACTCTTGTAATAAATGTATATATTTTATTGTGTAGTGTCTTGGACAACTAAATGGTCTAGATTGCGTTTGCTTTGCCATGTCGTGTTTATGAAAGAGATTATCATTTCAAATCAAAATGAGATTCCAAAGCTGGTATGTTATTTATATTTTAGTTGTTATTTTACTATTTAGTATTCATATCTAATTAAATTTTAACTTAGTCATATTTTTATCTTATTTATATTATGTAGTACTTTGATGATTTCAAGACATACTCTAAAGATAAACTAACAAAAAAACCTCAAAAACTGAAGTTAGTTTGTGCTCGACCTAAGAGTTATATGATATTTTTACTATAAGGTAAGTTTATTGTTACTAATTTTATGATAAGGCAATATTATGACCAATCATATAGATTCCTTTGTTCTAAGTTGTTAGTGTTGAGTTTGTATGATGGCAGGAGTTGATAATGATGACCTTGGTGTTGTGCAGTGGCAGAGCCAGGAATTTCATAGAGCCTGGGCGAAAAATATATGCAAAAAATTTTAAAAGAGAGGTTCGTCTAACCTTTAGTTGTTTACAAGAGTCAAAAACAGGTTGCAGAGTCACCAAGAAAGTGTATGATAAATCAAGCAGAGCTAAATTTGGGAGCCAATGCAGGGAACAGAGTCCATCTAACCCAATTGATGGGCATGACATTAATATTAATGACTCGATTAGTGGACAGGCACGGGTTGTTGCAGACAAGCAGTCATCGGTGAGTTGACTATAATTCAAAACAACAAACATCAGTCCATACTCCATACATAAGCAGGATAACCAAGAAACTAGAAGATAAAGAATCACCTGCAAAATAATGCATCCAGAGATGTCAAGATAGGACAATTAAGGGATACCAAATGTTTCTGACTTTTTTCTTAACTTGAGAAGCATAAACATAATTTAATTGGAAAACAACATAATTTGCACACTAATCAAATCAAAATTGGATCATACCTATTGATTGTAAAGTGAAACCTGTTATGAAAGATGCTCCCTAATTTTTCCCAGAATCATTTGATGTTGTTGCTGTTGAGCATAAAGAGTTCCATTAGTTCTCAGTTGAGCATAAAGAGTTCCATTAGTTCTCAGTTGAGAGGCTACATTCGACAAACTCATCATCCCAATGTCTTATTGTCCTCTTGATCACAATTTAATCATGATAAATTACATTGCTTTGAAATCTTGCCTGTTTGTTGAAATTGGGTTTTTCTCTCCCTTTCTTTTCAAATAAATCTGATGAGCAAAGAAAAAAAGAAAGATAACCATGTGATTTATACTTGAAGAAGAACAAATATGAGAGGTGGACCATTTAAAACATATGGTGTTAAATTTGGATAGATCATCTAGAAATTTACCAATCTTTGTATGCAATATATGGACTGGGTTTATGGAAAAACAAATAAGCAAAGTTATTGAAATATTCATGAATTAAAAAAGCAAAAAACATCAAACCTGGAGATGCTAATGCTGATGAGAATTCACTGCAGCATTTTATCAAACACTTTGCGTGCATATATGAAACTGAAAAACAGCAACACGTAATTCCAACATGTGATCAAATTAGATTTTAAATTCACACACAGTCAATATGAATCATAGAAACATCAATAAGTGAATAACTATAAATAGCTGATGTGAAAATAAACCTCCCAAATTCTAACATCAATAAGTGAATCACAGAAACATCAAATTCGAACAACACTAACCTAACCTTAATTGTCCATGACTCACGCCCTAGCACAATGACAATGAATCAATTGATTTCTCCATCTTTGAGAACAAATCCACAAATAAAAATACGCAGGATCCTTCGAAGAACAGTAAAGCCTTCCTTGTAAGATTTATTGATTTGCCCAATTTGCCCAATTTTTTTCTTTTTGAAGTGTGTAAATTGGTCTATAGGTTGGACCTAATGTGAGGAAACTACGGATCGAGCCCGGGCGACCGCCCGGGGTCGCCGGGCGCTAGATCCGCCACTGGTGTTGTGTGAGGATATATAAATGACTAGTATTGTTGTACATCTTGGCACTCCTTGTACTAGTGCTTCATTGTGATTGAATGCAGAAAAATGAATCAATATGTTTATTTGAATGAGCTACATGCCTTTTTTTGTTTGGTCAAAGAGCTGCATGCCTTTTGATATAATCTTTGAATTGTAATTTTTTGAACTGTTTTTTTCACCAAAAAAAAAATTATTGGATGAAGTATTTGATAACCTTGGAAATTATTTGATGATCGTAATGTTGATTGACAAGTATTTGCTAACATACTTTTGTTGTTAAAACATTTTATCCAAGTATCTTTGTATAGTGTGACATTTGAGCTATGAAGCACGGATACGGACACGGACACCGGACACGACACGGACACTGACACGCTGACACAGCTAATAATTTGGAAAAATCACATAATTCAGTGTAATTACAAGTGTGGACCAGGACAAACTTACCTATGGTGGTGGAGGTGGTAAATGTCTCAGATCCGGTTAGCCTATGGTGGTGGTGTCAAGGTGGTGCTGCGTGGTGGAGGTAGAGATGAGTGGTGTCGGGCAGGTGATGTTGAGTTGGTTCGGACGACTGGAAGGGTGGTCGAGTTCTTCTTTGTTCGAAGTTGCTGTGTTTTCATCCTTCAACTTTGAATTGGGACTCGAATTCTTGTGCTTGAAAGGGCTTTGGCAGCGTGTGGTGGAGGAGGCTAAGGCGTATGTGGTGGTTGGGTGGTTGTAAGGTTGTTTAGGAGGTGACGGTGGTGGCTTCGGTAGGAGGGTAGGTGGTGACGGACGCTTGACGCTGAGGGATTATGTGTGGTGCTGAACTGTGGGGTATGACTCTAGCAGCTAAAGGTGTGGCGGTACCGCTTCCATCCATGATTAATCCTCCTTCAGTGAACTTCCGGATCGTTTGCTGTTGTAAGGATCGTGGTGGTTGAGGTTGTTCGCGTCGGTGGTCGTGTAGATTTTGTTTCTGCTTGTTTTGGTGTCAGACACCCTCCAGGTTCCTTGTGTGTCTGTCTTGTGAGGTGGAGGAGCCGGGTGCTTGTTGGGTAGGTTTTTCTTGGAGGCAGTTTTGTTACGCGGGTCCATGTTTGTCGTCATTAGCTCTTTTTTTGTGGGTGTTTTAGGTGTCTAGGGTGTTTGGAGGGTGCGTGTCCCTTTTTGATGAGCATTTTTTCCTTTGATTTGTTTGTTGTTTTAAACTTCGCATGCCATGTCTCTCGTCTTACATATTGTATGTTGGTTTTCGGTGGGCCGGTTCATTTGGCTTCGAGATCAGGAGTCGGGGTCTAGCTGCAATCTTTGCTTGTCTTGGTCTGGTTTTTCTCTGGTGTACCAGGGGCTTAGGGTGCCCTGCCTTGTTGGTTTTTGGGCTTTGTGTTGTGCTCTTTCGGTGGATCGGAGGTCGCGAGGTTTGAGATAGCTGATTGATCTTTGGTTAGGTGCTTTTTGAATTGTGGCTCGACTTGGGATGGGTTCTGGTTGTTTTATGTTGAGGGTGATCTTATGGGTGAGTAGTGACGATGAGCGGTGGTTGATCCTGTGTTTACAATGGGAGTTGTTTTTTGGAGTTTGTTTTAGGTGGCGAGGTGTTTTGGTGAGTTTATCTCCAGGGGTGTTTTTAAGGGGGTTATGGTGTTCCGTCTATATGCGGCACCATTTGTATCTTGATTTCGTTCACTCCTTGCGTCTTGCGGGGATGACGTTTAATAATATTTGCCGTTTCAAAAAAAAAAAAGAAGAGAGAGAGAGAGAAGAGAGAAGAGAGAGAAAATGGAGAAGAGAGAAGAGAAGAGAGAGAAGGCAAATTTTTGTGTGTGTGACCAAACCAAAATTCTTGGTCCTGGTCCACACAAGATTTTCTCGACATTTGATGCACTAACCCATGCTACACAGTTATGATGATGCTTTTTAATCATTTTGCTACACTAACTCATGCTACATAGTTATGATGATATTTTTCTTTTACAAATTTCTCCCTCCTATAAATGGCTTCTCTATCTAGGGGGGAGAAAATTTTACAAGAGTTCGCAGTCAAGGACCATATAGTACTACTAGTAATAAAATCTTGTACATAGCAGTATTGTTTTTACTACTAAAATCAATCGGAAAATCACATTTATTATTTCAGTTCAGAATGCACTTCACTATGAATCTTTCCAAATTATTTATTTTATTGTTTAGTGATGTTTTACTTTTGTGTGATATCTTTTAATGTTGTCAAATTGAAAGATGCACTCAACAGTTATTTATTTTATTGTTTAGTGATGTTTTTACTTTTGTGTGATATCTTTTAATGTTGTCAAATTGAAAAGATGCACTCAACAGTTCAACAATATTGTTTCATACAAGTTCCAATATCATAAGCATCATTTAGTCTATTGTTTTATACAAAATCTAATATCATTACCATTACTTAGTCTATTATTTTTGACCTAAAACCATATTGTGATGGACTTTCAGGTAAAAGATTGGTGGAAGAACTGGAGTACATTTATTCAAAACGATAAAAATACATACGGTGGAGTCGAGATTCATCTGATGATTATGATGAGTATCAAGGATTCACCTGTCATGATTCATACAATAACTGTGATTTTCTTGATTAATTAGGTGATTTACATGGTTTATATCTTAGTGGTATTGTAGCTTTATTTTTATTTTATTTAATGTATATCATATACATACATAGCTTTGCTTATATGAGGTCAAAAATTAAAAGAAGGGTATTGGCTTGCACAGCCCTGAAATCCTCAAAATAACTCATTGTACTACCACTCTTACTCTTACTATTGTGATGATATTTCCTCTTTCTCCATATGTCAATCGGGGTTTTGAATGTTTCTATCTCTTTCCTATTTGTTTTAGTTCATCTTTGATGCCATTATGTTTGTAAATTGCTGAGTTGTAGGAAGCGTACTATTGTGTTCAACTATAGTTTCAACTTTCAACTACAATGATTTTCGCTAGTAGTTAGAAATACCTACATTAACCAGTTGATTGAGTTCAAATGGTTAAAGAACTCTACAAAATGACGAATCGTTCGAAAGAACCCAAATTTAAATTTCTTGATGTAACATTTGACCAAATTATATTTACCTCACAACCAAAGTCCGTATTATCAGGGTCACCTTTTCTCTAAACCAAAGGGTTAAACACACAAATATAAAATATTTGCTTATAATTCAGTTCAAAAATATGAGGTTATTTTGCTTATAACAGCGAATGCTAAATACTAACAATTCCTCTAAAAAAAAGTAATACTAACATTTGCTTATATAAGTTGTATTCCCTAAGGAAGAAAAAAAATTGTTTATATTTTTCTTTTCTTTTGCTTAGGAGTTTGATAACTAGATTCAAAAAAATTTCAAGGCATCTTCACACCATTTTAAATGAAGAGAAATCGTGAATTCAAGTTTTGAATTTCAATCCCTACAAATAATTTATTAATCGTTATTAATTGATCTATACTTATTAACGTATTTGCTTATCTATACTATATATAAAGAAAATATGATTACAATACATGAGTTTAAACTAACTTTTTCATTTTAAACTATTTAATTTATTATTTTATCCTATAATAATATTGTTTTAAGTTTTAATTAAAAAAAATCGGAAAGACGGGCACACGTTCTCTTTAACATTTGAATCGATGGAGTAAAAATATTATATTTTTTTAGAGGAAAAAAATTAATATTCTTTACTTGAATAAATAAAATAAAAACATTTCTGTAGATTTATCTACCCAAGCAAAGAAGAAGAAAGACAAAATTTAACTGTCTCTGTATAACAGTAATAACTGGTGTAGTATGATGAAGTATGTCCTCCATTGTTCTCACCACCACCTGACCTCCGTTTGAAGGACACGATGATATCTCTTCGTCTCTACCAACTTCCATTCTTCATCATCTTCTTCCTTCAATTATTCACTTCTTTCTCAAACGCTTCTTCCTCTACTCACTCCAACATCACCCACATTTTCCAGGTATCATTTTTCCTTTTCTTTTTAATAATTTCAAAATCTAAAATAAATTAACATCTAATTTATTTTTTATTTTTCTGGTTAATTTTTCAAAATCAATCAGGATATTTTGAAAGCAATTTCATCCAAACAAAAGTGGGATTTGAACGATGTTCGAGTTTTCAACTTCGATGTTGCTAAAATCAGATTCGGAACTTCTCAAAACTACCAATTTCGAATCGGGTCGGGTAAGAATAACTTCACCGTCAAATTTTCCGACGAAATTTCATCTTGGAATCATAACAAGTTCACAACAACACCAAAACCAGATTTAGCTTCTCTTGTTGATCAACTCAGTTCTATTGCTTTTCTTGATGATATCAAATTGGAAGGTCCTTTTGAATTAAGGGTTGATGAATCTCATCACCTTTCACTTTCTTTACCTGTAAGTCATGATTCAGATCTCTAATTGCTACTAGTTAATTATTAAAGTTTGATGGCATGTCGTTATCTCTTATGTGTATTTACTATTGCTACTATAGGATATAGCCCTAGACATTGTAGGCTTTGTTTGGATTAGCTTCTGATTTATAAGATCTTTTCAATTTAAATGAGTTTATGGTTTTTGTAATTTTGAAAATTCCTTATAAGTTTAATGGAGTTGTTAAGTGAGAGAGCTTCCAAAAAAGTTGAAATGTTGATGCTATTTTCAAATTATGCTAGAAGCTGATCATGTTCTTAGTCATTATAACTTCATACGACTCTTTTGATGTTTGCTGAGAAGTTTATCCAAATTGGCTCTCAGTATATTGCTGCAACTAGCATCGACATCTTTTTGTAACTAAGGATGTCTTCAAAATCAAAGTCAAACGTATTTTAACCCCATTGGTGCATTTGCAGGAAGAAAAAAATCCTTTTACTGCCATTTGTTTTGTTCTGCTCAATAGTTTGAAGAGATTGAAATGTTTGCCCGTATATTGATAAGATTATTGTTCTATGATATCTATGACAATCTATAACTTGTCCAAGTAGCAGTCTTGATATTCAATAATCTCTGAGTTCTGTTTGCAGATGAATGTTTCGTATAATGGTTTGAAACACATCATTGTGGGTAAAGGTATTACGGTTGAAGTAAGAAGAGCACGAGAAATCTCTTTTTATTATCAGTCAGATCTTGATCTGCAAAGGAATGGAAGCGTCGTGTGTAGCAAGGAGGAGAATGAGTTCTGGTCCTTTTTGCAATCCAAGTGTGTGCCTCTAATTCCCATACACATTATAGGTTCTGCATCGTTGATTGCTTATGTAGCTCGGAATCCTTATGCACAAATAGGAACTGCATTGATTTCCGAGGACACTGTTGAGCTGCTTCCAGAAAAATGTTATCATGATTGTGTGTTTAGAAAGCGAACTTGCCCTGTTGCTTCCTTAAATTTGAGATTAAGCTTGTTGGAGAAAATTTTGAGAAGTCTTCTTGGTCATAAGATCCTTCAAGATCGGCTTTCTGGCCTTATCAAAGCAAATATCAAAGCATACGCTGCTGTTAAGTTCCCCCTAGAATTGGAAAGAGATGCTGGAAATAACACCACTCTTAGTACATTGCCTGATTGGAGAACAAGGCCAAGTGTTGAAAGGGTCTGGTTTGAGGTAATGGCCCGAGTTGAGGACAGCAGACTCAAGCCTCTTTCGATCAAGAAAGTTAAACCTTTTATTGAATCTGATTCAGCTTCCTGGGCTAATTTGATGTCTAATTTGTCGTATACCAAGTTGCGACCAGTTCTTCTTCCTCCAGAGGCTCTTACGCTTGATGTGAAATGGTAGGAGATACTCTTGTGTAAGTTGTGATACTTCCTTTTTGTACACTTCATAGGCTATGTTTGTTGATGTGGTCTTGTTATATACAAGAGTTCACTAAATCTTGTAAAATACCACTCATGCACTCATGACTAGTCTTGTAAATACCAAAATAGAAGAAGAGAAAGAAGTGAAAAATATCTTGCTTTTTACTTGCTTTAACAGGCTTCTACTAGTTGAGCCTAATTCTTTAGTAAAGGACACTTCTGATGAAGTGGTCTGAACTGAGCTGGTGTGCTAATTTGTAATATGTATTTTTTACATAGCTAAATGGTTGCAGTGTTTATGAAAAAGAAAAAATATAATAGTGTACGAGATATTGAATGTGCCGTGTGCTTTATAAATGCAATCTGCAAGAACTTAGCCATCATTATCATTAATGTGATGTGATATGATGATATTGTTGAGATACTGAAAATTTTTATTGTTAGCCTGGTGTATTGAAGACTAATCATTCAATATAAATTGCCACCTCTTGGTCTTGCTCTCTGCTTACTCTTGAATCTTATATTTAAGAATTCTCTACTACTTTCCCTGGTTGGCTGTGTGAATCTTGATCAATTCCATTAAACATACGAAGTTATGAACAGTAAGCATTGTTCTTATCAGTGCTTTACTGTTTTTTCTCTCATTCTCTGGTTGGCCTAGGTGCCTGTTCGATGGGGTGGTGCGTTGTGGTTGACTTGGTGTTTGCTGGTTGTTCCAGTTTGTTCTGGTGCCGGATGTCCCCTTGGTGTTGGTTTTTTCTTTTTGCTTTTGCTTTGTACTTTTGTCGGCTCCGGTTTATTCTTTCTTGTTGTTATTTATTTTTGTGTTTGCTTTGTAATTTTCTCGGCTGTGGGTAACTCCTTGTAGGTTCCTTTCTCGTTCATATATAATTTGCCATTGAAAAAATGCACAGCAAGTACATGATGAACAATGACTAAATGTAAAAGGTCCTTGCTTGATACTACTGGAAGTTGCAGCAAATTATTTTCTATTTGATCATGATTATTTCTGCATGGTAGACTTCCATTCCTTAATTTTATCATCAATATTTGGCACATCATTATCCAAACAAATTCCACAGCTGTGTGAATTAACAGGTGTAACGTGAACATCACGGATGCATATGTTTAATACCAAAAAGTATCTACCATCTATACCAAGAAGCTCTTATAACAATTGAAATCCAAACTTCACAAAACTTATTTCTTACAACAGCCAATAGAAGTAGATGGTCTCCAACAATTTGATCATTTGGCTTAGGCCGAAGTAGTTCTTGTTAATTGTTATTGGGTCTTTGATATCCTGCATTTGGGACTTTGAGCTTTGTATATCAAATGAATCCCCTTTTGCAAAAACAAAATAAGGGTAACGCTATCAAAATTGAATTAAAATTTAAAATAAATATACAAAATCAAAAAAATTGAGGTAGCAAGAAGATATGTTTACCTAACATGAGTCAGATGATGTTTTTTTTTGAGGTAATGAGTCAGTTGATATTATTTATTTATATATGATAAAAAACAATGCATGATATATGCAAGGATCTCGAAATCCTACAACAAAAATGAACTCTAATCTTCTCAATGCGATTTACAACCTACGTACTTAAAATGAATACAATCTACTATTACCAGGTCAAATACAATTATAAAAATACGTGTTTACAATTAACTGTGAAAAAAACTTTCTTTAAAAAAATACATGTTGCGAATTCGATGAGAAAACACACCAATAACAAACTTGATGTGTGGAGCAAGGGATAATTAAGCAACCAATATCAAAGTGAATTGCAATTAAACAAGCAAAAGTAGAAAAACAGCGAGAGAAAAGCAGAGAGAACACAAAAGAATCTGTTTACCCAGTTCGGTCCAAATTGACCTAGTCTGGGGGAGAGAGCAGCCCTCCGTTCCACTATATGATGAGTAACGTTACAAAAGAGATTTCAATGGGTTACAAGAATAAGTCTCCCGCCTAATTCTACCCAAATCCCAGCCTCTTCCCGTAACCAAGAGACTCAATCCTAATAGTGTTTCCCAAGGTGAATCAACCTTCAAACCCTAGTTTGTTGCCAAGAGACAAACTCTATACAAACCCTAGTTTGATTTCTAAACCCTTGTTTCAGCCCCCTCTATCTCTCTCAAAATAGTCTGATACAAGGCCTATATTTATAGTAAAAGAAACTCCCATAAAATTGTAACAAATCTGGCCCAAAAATACGTTTCTGAAAAATAACAGCACGCGAAATCGGCCACCGATTTTCCAAATCGGCCACCGATTTTTCCCGAACAGAAAGCCTCCCAAAAGGCAGCCAAAATCGGCCACCGATTTTCCAAATCGGCCACCGATTTGTACTTTCAGCAAACATCAATTTTGGCCTCCAAACTCCAATTTTGAGTCACTTTCACAACAATCTCCACCTTGACTCCAAATTAGTGATGATGCCCATTTAACATCAACACCTTGCTGCTCTTTCCCTTGCTTCCCACTACACCAAGTAGCTCCACAAGTTTACACCTTAATCTCTTCAATCATCGGAATGCCTTCCGCCCCTTTGAAGATCCTTGTGTCCAAACTACTCAAGGAATTTTAGGTAGTTCCACAAGTACACACCTTAACCTCTTCAGCCATCGGAATGTCTTCCGCCTTCTCGAAGATCCTTGTATCCAAACTACACTAGGAATTTCAGGTAGTTCTACAAGACTACACCATACCTCTTCAATACGAGACATCTCCCGCTTCCTTGAAGATCACCTTGCATCCAATCACCCTTGGACTTTTAGGGTAATTCCACAAGCCGTGCTATACATTCTTCAACCTCCGGAATGCCTTCCGTCTTCATGAAGAAAACCCTTGCTCACCACTAGAGCATAGCACCCAAGGTCCTCCATAGTCGTACCACTCCCGGTGTGTTCAACTCCACCTAAAGCTGAGCTTCCAACCTCTCAACTAGCAAATGAGTACATCCCACTATGTCTTCCTTGAACCTCCACCTCAACCGGTAGATCATGAGTATTCTTACCACCGCCTCTCCAGGCTGATGTTGAGTGTTTAACGTCTCTCCAGACGATCACCGCTCTACCAGGCATCACCCCCAAGGTGAGAAACATCACCTTCATCCTCTAAACAGCACACCATCAAAGCACCTGCATCCTCATAACCCTCAGAGACAATTTGTACGGAATTACCAATCTCCGGACAATCCTTCTTGAAGTGACCCATCTTGTTACACTTAAAGCATTTAAACTTTGTCTTGTTACTACTCTTTCCCCGGTTACCTCTACCTCCACCATTCCCTCTTGAAACACTTAGGCCTTCCCCGTTTTCATCAACTCTCAAGTCCTTCGACTTAGTCAACTCCTTGGTTCTCAAAGCCGCTTGAACTTCTTCCAAGGTAACAGTGCCTTCTTTTCCATAGAGCATGGTATCTTTAAACGATTCAAAAGATCTAGGTAGAGCACACAACAAGAGTATAGCTTTATCTTCATCCTCAAGATTCACCTCAATATTCTCCAAGTCATCAAGGATTTTGTTGAACTCCGTAAGTTGCTCCATGATGGCCTTTGACTCCACCATCTTGAATGAGTAGAGTTGTTGCTTTAGGAATTGCCGATGAGCCAAAGACTTTGTCATATACAAAGATTCCAACTTTGCCCACATCGATGCCGCGGTTGGTTCCTTTGCTACTTCTCTCAAAACTTTATCTCCGAGGCACAAGACAATGGCACTCCTGGCCTTGTCCACCATCTCGGTCTTCTCCGCTCGTGTCATGGTGACCGGTAACGAACCTTCACCCTTCAAAGCTTTCTCACACTTCTGTTGTATTAACACCGCTTCCATCTTTACCTTCCATAACCCAAAATCGTTATCGCCGGTAAACTTCTCAATATCCCACTTTGAACCCATGGTACTAGATTATCCTTTGACCTTTGCCCCACGGTGGGCGCCAATTGTTGCGGATTCGATGAGAAAACACACCAATAACAAACTTGATGTGTGGAGCAAGGGATAATTAAGCAACCAATATCAAAGTGAATTGCAATTAAACAAGCAAAAGTAGAAAAACAGCGAGAGAAAAGCAGAGAGAACACAAAAGAATCTGTTTACCCAGTTCGGTCCAAATTGACCTAGTCTGGGGGAGAGAGCAGCCCTCCGTTCCACTATATGATGAGTAACGTTACAAAAGAGATTTCAATGGGTTACAAGAATAAGTCTCCCGCCTAATTCTACCCAAATCCCAGCCTCTTCCCGTAACCAAGAGACTCAATCCTAATAGTGTTTCCCAAGGTGAATCAACCTTCAAACCCTAGTTTGTTGCCAAGAGACAAACTCTATACAAACCCTAGTTTGATTTCTAAACCCTTGTTTCAGCCCCCTCTATCTCTCTCAAAATAGTCTGATACAAGGCCTATATTTATAGTAAAAGAAACTCCCATAAAATTGTAACAAATCTGGCCCAAAAATACGTTTCTGAAAAATAACAGCACGCGAAATCGGCCACCGATTTTCCAAATCGGCCACCGATTTTTCCCGAACAGAAAGCCTCCCAAAAGGCAGCCAAAATCGGCCACCGATTTTCCAAATCGGCCACCGATTTGTACTTTCAGCAAACATCAATTTTGGCCTCCAAACTCCAATTTTGAGTCACTTTCACAACAATACAATTGTGGAAAAAAACTATACATTTGTTTTTAAACAAAATAAAAATAATTTTAATTAAAATCAAAATTCTATAAAAATTACTATTTGTATTTTATAGGCAGTAACACCATAAAAAGAACAAACAGACGTACATGAGTCTGTCTAAACACTAGTAGAGTATAAAATGAAATCAAATTTTCATAAAAAATAAAGAATTTATTTAGTATGTTCGATGTACATTTATTTTACACATGTAAGTGACCTTTTGCCAACTTTTGCCACAACACTCGGTGAATATGAAACCCATGAGTTGTTATATTTATATGGGTAGTGTTAACTTGTGCCCTTAGGGCACATGTTAAGAAACCTAAAAGAAGAAACTTCTTATAAAATTTTATGCATTTAAATGATTAAAAAGTTAAATATTAAATGCAATGCACACATTCCAATAAGTTTTTTCTATATTTGAATCATTAACTTGTGCCCATTTCCCTATTTATAATAAAAAGTAAAATAAAAAATATCTAAAAAATATTTAGAAAAATATAAAAAGAAAAAATAATGAAATTTGTTTGGCTCACGTGACGTGCATGGCGATTTGGTAGTATAAAGGAAGAGTCTCATTGAGTCATTCGTTTCTTCTTTCACTCCTCACAACGCATCGCTCCCTTTCTCTCGCTAACAGAACTTCAAACCCTAAGATTCCATCTCCAAGGTTTGCTTCGATTTCTTCTTCCGTTTTCGATTCACTCGATTTTGATCCTTCTGTTTATCCTTGTGTAACGCTTACTTTGTTTGATCGGAATAGAATTTTCATTCTAGGGTTTTTAGGGTTTTACGAAGATTGTTTAATTTTTTTTCTTGTTTTTCGATTTACTGGTTTGGGATCGTGATTATGTATGATTATAGCTTGAGTTTCATCTAAATTTTGGTGAAAATTTTGAAAAGGATTTTAGGGTTTTAATTTTCTGTGTTCTGTATATGTTGATTGATAAGTTGCTTGTGTTAGAGCTTACGGTTTGTTTGGATTTACTTGTTTGAGCTTATCTACTGGCATAAGCACTTTTGAGATTGTTTGGGAGAATTTTTTAAAACAGCTCATGACATGATCATAAGCTGTTTTCAGCTTATTTTCTAAGCTCTTCAAAATAGTTCATGAAAACATCTTATAACTTATGCGAAAATGATTTGACTTTATTATATTTTTTGTTATAGAAATGGCTTATACAGAAGCACTTATCAATGAGAAGTGCTTATAATATAAGCGCAAATTACGTTGTTTATCCTAACAGGCCATTGTTATTATCCTTCTATGTGTCCTTATTATTTGTTGGACGTTTGAAATGGAGATAATCTGAACATGTTTGTTTTAAAATTGATTTCATCTTGTTCTCGTTGTCTTGTAGTAGTTAGTTTAAAGAAATATTATATTTGGGTTGATATGTTGGGATTGGTGATATTTTATAATATGATTACGGGTGTTGTAAATACTTTTACATCAAGTTGCTTTAGGCCTCCAAGTATGTTGGGCCGGCCCTGTTCTTGTTGTCTTGGCATCGTTACTTGTTATGTTTTTCCTTGTTGGAATTATTTCCTGAAGTATATGGTTGAAGAGTGCTATCGAGGAGGCATCAACACACTCTCATTGGAATTATTTCCCGACTTAAGTTACATGTTATATTTCGTTATAATTGTGGGTTGCTTACCTTATTGACCATTGACCAAATAAGTTTGATTGGAAAGTGATTTCATATCGATTATCCGTAATGTTCTTGTTATGCTTTCAACTTATTTCTGAAACAAGTAAATATTCTATTAATTTCTTTGTACCATTTACTTAATTTAAAGTGAATTGAGTTATAAATAACATGGAATGGGAGTATTATTTGGCTCCTTTTACTGCCTGCCTGTAATAAACTTAATTCTGTTTTGAAATGGAGGGATAGGTTGTGTCACTGAAATGCATTTATGATTGATTTGCAATATTTTTTAGTTCAGTTTTTGAATCGAGGAACCTGAAGTTTGTCTTAAATTGTTCATTAGGTTGAACTGCAATGGCCTCAAAACGCATTACTAAGGAGTTGAAGGACTTGCAGAAAGACCCTCCTGTGTCTTGCAGTGCTGGTATGTTTTCCATTGCACAGTCTCTCTCTCTCTCTCCCACCCATTCCTGTTGTTTCAATATTTCAGAACAATTTACATGTGCAAGCCAAAAAAGTTAACATGTTCTTATGGTATTCTGGAGCATTGGTCCTTCCTCTTTACAAATATTTGTGCCATATTTTCTTTGTTGAATCATTTATTTTATATGTTATCTCTTTTCATTCTTTTGCCATTTTCAAATATGGCCCATTTTCAAATATGGCTTGCTATTATTAAACATGTCATCAGTGTTATCGACAGCGGAAAGCCAAAAATCCGACATATGGTGCCGCCATCCTGCACAAAGTGGCGGATAACGGCCATGGCGGATATCAGTGGCGGGTTTTTGGCTTTCCGCCATGGCCAATTTTGTGATGGGTGGCACCTCAATGCCTGATATGAATGCATTATTGCGAAAGTCGGGTCAGCACCTACTGTGGAATTTGGAGAGATGGGAGCATCTTGTCTGAACTGTATTGGGCGTGTCTAGAGAAGATTTATTGCAACCTCGATAAGGATCCTAGATTTGATGGACAGTAGATTGATACAAACCGTCGAGAGTAAGAGGAGAAAATTTTGACATACAATACAATTGTATATAAATTGCCAAAATTAAAAACTATTTGATGGGTCACATAATTGTATAAAAGGCACATGCTTTATGTTTTATCTTGACTATTTGTGGGAAAATTTAACTGTCAATATTTTCTTCTCGCACACTTAAAAATAGGCCTCTAACAGTACGTGTGAATCAGGTGAGAGCATGATTTGATACAAGGAGATAATTCCAATCAAACAATCATATAGGACAGTTATTTAGCTCTTCTAAAGTTCTCATGCTCTCACCTAAAATGGCTACTATATAGTCTAAAATGATATGTAATATGTGTGAATGCTTGTTTGAGTTCCAAGTACGCTTGAAGCTTCTTTTCTATGTATAGGAATGTCCTCGTTATCTTTATATATTATACTCATGCAGGCCCTGTTGGTGAAGACCTGTTTCATTGGCAAGCTACTATCATGGGACCGGCAGACAGTCCTTATGCTGGTGGTGTATTCCTAGTGACCATTCACTTCCCACCAGATTATCCATTTAAGCCACCAAAGGTAACTATCTAGTAATGAGATGGGTTCGAGTGCTTATTCGCAATCTGTGTTAGTATATAATCATCTAAGATTCTTGGTTTTTAATTGTGGTCTGTGTCCCGGATGTATTGCTAAGGTCAAATGCGGCTGATGTGGCTTTAATTGTTGTCATGATGTAGTTGAGGCCTCAATTGTGGTAACATGGATTGTATTGAAATCAATATGTACTTGGGCCGATGTGGATTTAATTGTGGTCATGTTGTAGTTGAGGCCTCAATTGTGGTCACATGGATTGTCTTGAAATCAATATGTACTTGGGCTGATGTCTTCAATTTTTTATTCAAAGTACTTATTTTGTAGTTTTAATTGTTCTTGTTTATCTGGGCATGCCATGTCATTGCGTTTAGCCATTTTAATATTGAGACATGGTCTTCATTGAATGTTTTAGTTGCAAACAATATCAAAGCAGAACCTTCATGGTTCATGTCATTGACATAGGCTGATGGGCACACCAGATACTTGAATATAAGAGATGAAGAATATTGTTGCAATGTTTTGCTTTTGACCTTTAATATTTGTTGTATAGATATTTATAGCATGCTTGTAGGTTTATTGTTTTTCTGATTTCATTGAAATGCACATTCATCTTTTCTCCCTTTTCTTGAGGAACGGAGTTGGAGTACAACTTATGCTTGTTTCTTTGATTGTTTTGAAAATAATGTTTTTGGTTTAGGTTGCTTAAATTATTCACAATGCGGCTTTTTGTAGGTTTCCTTTCGAACAAAAGTGTTCCACCCTAACATCAACAGCAATGGGAGTATCTGTCTTGACATTCTGAAAGAGCAGTGGAGTCCTGCTCTTACTGTTTCGAAGGTACGATAATATGCCTTGGTTGGGATTAACTTATTGATGTGAGATTTTCAATCTAAATATGTTTGTGCTTTTTACTTATGGAAAAAAGTCTTGATAGGTATATTGATGTTTATGGAGAAGTTGAATGGTAGGGATTTTGAGAAAATTGAGAAGCCAAGTTAATTCAGAAGTAAAAAACTATTGCTTAAAATCTATGGTTATTGTATTTTCTTTAATATTTCATTTTCTATACTTTTGGTTAATTATTTTTCTTAAGTTTTTTCTAGTTAGCTGTTGGCTTGTTTCTTATGCATTGTCGTGATAATGTAAATCTCCTTGCCTAGCTTTTACCCAGTTTTTTATACAAGGGAAGTAAGCGATTTATAAATTACTTGAGAAGAATAAAGTGGGAAGAGCCAGAATTTTTTAATTACCTCAGTTGATTATTACAGTAGACAGTTGTGGATTTAAGATTTATCTTGTATTGCTGCAGGTCCTGCTGTCAATTTGCTCTCTGCTGACAGATCCAAACCCAGATGATCCTTTGGTGCCTGATATTGCCCACATGTACAAGACTGACAAAGCCAAGTATGAGACTACTGCCCGGTCTTGGACTCAGAAATATGCGATGAACTAGCACAAATGCTTGTGGTTCTAAAGGACTCCTGTGAAAAACATGTTTTGGGATGCAAAAGGTTCTATAAGAGTGAAAAAAATGTTGTTTTTGGGATGCATGTTGGTATATTATATACATTACATATATAGTGCATCTGCTTTGATCTTATGATATAATAATAATTCAACCCAAACCAACAACCAAGTTTTATCCGACTAAGTGAATTCCACTTCATAAATTAAACGGCGTCATTGTTCTATTATATAGGTGTCCACTATATTAATCACTATATCATCTATTTATTGTCTATTCACCTTACTACATAACCTATATACCATTATCTATATGTTCAAATCACCTAAGTCGAGTTTCTACCATGTTTTTATGTAGGTACTACTATAACTCTAATGTTGCAATTTCTAACCTTGTTCTGCCTAGTCTATAACTCGTTTCTCATCTTTGTTACGTTTATTTCATTTTCGTGTTAGTTCTTTGCTGGCAACACCATGTCTCATGCATATCTGGTCTTCTAGTTAAATGATCAAATGGAATTTTTGCATCACATAAAAATGTTAGATATCACCTTCCCTTTCAATCATCCAACTTGATGGTTTGGATCTCCTTTTATTTCTTATGATCCAAATCATTTGGAATTGATCCAAAATATTTGAAATCCCGCCTGTAGTATGGCATGATCTCCCTTCACATTCTAAACAAAAAATCTAGTGAATAAAGTTAAGAAACCAAAATATCAATAGGAGAATCAAAATATATTGAATACAAATTATTTACGGTTAAAATACTTTTGTTCAAAATGATTGAAAAGAATTTGACAGTAGAGTGTTTTGACATCAAAATACAATAAGTTAAAATATTCAGTACATTTGTTACAGTAAAATAAGTAAAAAATAAATTATTGTATTCTAACGTCAAAACTACTGCCCTCTGTCAATATTTATGAATGAATACGGAAAATATAAAATTAAAGGCATGTCGGCAATCTGTCGTAGTTAAAATAAGTTGATTAAGGTTTGTTTTTTGAGAGGTTAATTTGAGTAAGATTTGACTTCAACATGAAACAACAGAAAAATAAAGTTACGTTAATGCAACTTTCAATTGATTAATTATATCATTTGGATGGATTTCGGCTTTTCGAGTGGACACCTAGCTAATGCATGATGATTATGTGCAAGGTACTCATTTCATTATGGATAAACTTGTTTCATTATTTATTTCATTAGCTTTTTTGTGGGGTTGATATCTTGTTTGGAATTTGGATGATACAGTGATAAAAGAAGATATGAGAAACGCTCAAGTGTCACTTTGATAGACAATGTGGACGTAGACATCAAATAATGCTCGAATTGATTGATGCTTGTTTTTCTTTTTTATACTAATAAAACATATTTAAAATACTTCATGACCGAAACTTTTTCTACTCTTTAACATAAAACATATTTAAAATACTTCATGACCGAAACTTTTTCTACTCTTTAACATTTCCCACATATTAAAATAAATATAGATTAAGATGGGCATCCCAAGTCACGATTGATCTAAGCGGTATACGAAATGTTTAACCATATATAACAACTACAATTTGTCACAAAAAAAGAAAAAACAAATTGTAAGATTATAGAATTCATGGCTCTGAACGATCACACAACTGAGTATAATAGAGGGAGCACTTCTAAAAAGGTTGGATTGCTAGAGTTGAATACTTAAGATTCATTTTAGCCTAAAATAAACTTCTCACCAAAACTGTTGAAGAATTGTCCAAATAGGTTGAGAAAAATTCTTAACAAATAAAGAGCATGCAAGAAAGGAAGATGAAACAAATATTGCAGTGTGACCTCTATGTAGGTAATTATCAAACAAGTTATTGTCCGACTGAAGAGGAAGATAACTTCATCAACAATAGAAATGGACAAAAACCAGTGAAGAATCAATATTGTAACAACTACCATTATGTGTAACTAATATTTCTCTTGTGTTGGGATTAAGTGTAATCAGTTATACATTATGCTCTTAGTCTATCATAAAAAAATGCATACACATGGTGCTTTGTAAAAAAAAGGATTATCATTTTAAAACTCTTATGTGTAATTTCAACCATGTCCTTACTAAGTCAAGTTCTTACATAGAGTTTATATCTCTTGATCTACGATTAGCAATAATAAAATTATATTTGTATGGGAAATGCTAATGAGGGTCCTGAGACATTCTTTAAAGACTTTAAATAGTAATCCCTCCGGTCCTTAATATAAGAAAATTTTCAAAAAAAAAAAAATTTGTCATATCTATAAGAAAATGTCACAACTTTTAAGGTGTGGTTATTCTTAAAAGATTTTTCTACCCCTCATTTAATGTTCTCTTTTCAATATTAGTGGATGTATTTAATATTTAACAAATTATTATGAGAGTAAATTTGTAAAAAAAAGTTCAAAAAGTTACATTTATTAATTGTATTGATTTTGATGTTTTTTGGTTTTGTTTCTTATAATAAGAACGGGAGCCAGTAAGTTTTTATAAAACATTGTGTATTCAATACACTAAAATTGTCGTATTGACTTTCTTAATTTGATATCCTTAAATAGTGTTTCAGTGGCACTTACTAGAAAACCCTATTTTTATGTGCATAAAAAATATCTCAACTTTGCCATATCTTAATTAAAATATTTCAATAAAATATATGAAACTCGTTTTTCTACCTCAGATTTTTTTCATTTTATTTTATTTTTTTACAAAGAAACTTAGTGCATTTCATTTATAATAATAGGTTCAATACATGATCTCCTAAAAAAAAAGGGATCAATGCATGATGGAATTTTGATAAATATGTGAAGATTAGCATAACAAGAAGTCACCCTAGCTAAAACCATGAGCAACTTCAATGGTTTATCTTCGAATTAACCTAACATTAGAGGTTGCTAAATCAGTAGTATAACGAGTAAACGTCTACAATCATTAATAACTGCATCAAAATTAGAGACACCATTAAAATTTGCATGCACGCCATCCATGACTAACTTGAAATCCACCTCAGAGTCAACATTTTCTATATGCAAATCATGAACTCAATGTAAGGCGGACAATAATCTTAACACCTCCCCCAAATCAACCACAACTAGAGGAGACATATTTTATGTTTTTGTTAACACAAAGCGACCTTCGTCATCCCGGATACATATACATATACCTACTTTGTTCAAAGCATGAGATAATAAGGCATCTACGTTTCATTTATATCAACCAACACTTGGTTTACTCCATTGTTCCATAGTCCTTGGTCGCATCGAACCATCACGGTTATTTTGAATGACTCATGCAATGATCTAACTGGTTAACAACATTCATGCACACTCACAGGTGGTCTCTGCAGATTCCTAATATCATTCCACACCTTATTATTTCTATTTTTCCAAATGTTCCATAAGGTGACCCCAAAAACATGTTTTTCTTGGCCATCAAGATGTTGCAAAACAGCAAAAACATTCAAAGTAAAGATGGAATTATCCAAACTAGTCAGGATAGACTGCCACAATCCAGTATGCTGCCAACGAACAACACTTTTAGCACAAGCAAAGAATAAATGCATAGAATCCTCATCTTGTTCATCACAGTCAGCCAGACATTGCATGCCCTTACTCTACAAGCGAATTCGCGTGGGAAGACACCTTGCAACACGATGTCCATAGAAAATTCTTGACCTTTGGGGGCATCTTAAGATTCCTAATAATATTTCAATGTCCAGCCGCTCGATGCTAATCTTGGTTAGGCTGCATAATATCACGGTACGCACTCCGCACCAAATATTTACCATCTCTTTCAAACCTCCATATGGGTGTGTCATGTAGAAAGAAAAAATGCTAGAAGTGGTGTATTGTGAATGCTATTGTGATATCAAAGAAAGCATTAATCAACTCGGTATTCCATTGCTTCTTAGGTTGCATCAGTAAATCCGCTACGACGATATGTGTTTAACTTTAGATTTCTTTGGTGTGTAATGTGAAGTCCATAAAAAGTGATATAGAGTTTGAATTTTTCATTATTTTTTGCAGGCTTATTTAGGTCATTAAAATATAGCTTTCCACAAAAATACCCCCTCTCCCCTAAAAAAGATAATACTCCCTATGTTTATTATAAAAAGAAGGCTTAAATATATTTTTAGTCCTTATAAATATTGCAACTTTTTCGTTTTAGTCCCTTTAAGATTTTTCTTTGACTTTTAGTTTTCCAAAAGTTTACCATCACCACTTTTGGTCTCTACTTTCAAGTCAACTCATGTATTGTCTTCATATTTTGGAATGATATTCTTCAAGAATGTTTAGAATATTATAATAATTTCTCCAAAAAATTAGAATTTTTTTTAACAAAAACATGAATTAAATACTACCTCCGTCTCTAATTATAGGACCCTTTTGAAAAAATAACGGGAATTAAGATAGTGGATATTTGTATTAAATATGTTTGTAATTACTATTGTTTTTACAATTTTATCCTTTAAGAGAGAGAGTTGGTTTATGTTTTCAACATGTTATTTATTGCTGATTGAAGAAAAAGATGTATAATAAATAGGGGCATGTATGTAAAGAAATAATTAATGTAGTTGGAAATAGAAAATGGGTCTTATAAAAAGGGACAAAAAAAATTCTCAAAAGGGTCTTATAATTAGGGACGGAGGTAGTATGAATTTTTATAATATTTAATTCATGTATAGTCTTCCAAAAAATTTCGACCATCACTTTTCATCCCTACTTTTAAGTTAATTCATCTGTAGTCTTCATATTTTTAAATGAAAAATTTTCAGAAAAATTTATAATATTAAAAGAATCTCTCCCAATTTTTTTTTTTTAAGAAAACATGAATTAAATATGAATTTTTAAGCCCAAAAACATAAAAATCATATTTAATTCATCTTTCCTTTCAAAAAAAAATATTTAATTCATATTTTTTTAAAAATATTTTTTTTTGGTATAAATTCCTACAATAATCTAAACATTTCTGAAAATTTAATTCAAAAATATGAAGGCTACAGATGAGTTGACTTAAAAGTAGAGACAAAAAAATGGTGATTGAAAGTTTTTGATGGACAAAAAGTGAAAGAAATTTTTTAGAAGGACTAAAATAAAAAATTGATACATTTATAGAGACCGAAAACATCTTTAACCCTAATTTATAGTTGACATATTCATGTTTCATAGTTATCATCTAATGTGATTATTTTTATGTAATTAATTTATATAGTTATTTTTATATGAATACATTTATATTTCCCCTCACCAACTTATTCAATTTGATTTAATTACATGCCAAAAATAACAATTATATGAGTCTTGCTAACAAGTGTCCTAAGGGCATTGTTTAAGGAACCCAAAAAAAGAAACTATGTCTTGAAAATACAAGTCAAACACTTTTAAAAGTCATAACCGTACAATTTCCAATGCAAAAATTGCCACTTTTAGATGCTTAAACAATGCCCTTAGGGCACTTGTTAGCATTTTCCCAATTATATTTATATTCTTTTATTTTTAAATTAATTTATTTGAAGTTCTTTTAAATTTTATTTACAAAATAATTAAAAATTATTTAAACCCGATGAGACACTCCACACTTAGCACTTTTCATTATAGGGTCTTGTTAACGAGTGCCCCCGAGACATTCTTTAAGCATGCTAAATTAGGAAGTTATTCTTTAAAAAAGTCAAACAGTTCAATTTCCAATGATTTAAATACACAAATTTTCATAAAAAATTACTATTCTAAGCTCTTAAAGAGTGCTCCGGGGACACTCGTTAACATTTCCCTTCATTATATTAGTGTAATTATATAAATGATTGTCTGACTGGAATGAACTATCATTTTATAGTCATAAAATAAAATCAACTCTACTGGTTAAAAAAAATCAACTTATTTTTCTTTTTTCAGTTTGACGAAAAAAATCAACTTGATATAGTCAAAAACATGTACTACATGTGGAATCCCTTCAATAGAAAATGAAAAATGCAGTACATGTGAAAGAAAGTTAACGCATTTCTGATAGTACATTATATTGACGTTATGTTTGACTACTTGTGGCATTTTAAGTAAAAGGCATCATGAAAATATGGACTGGGATGCTGACCACAGTACTGAGTAGTTTAGTAGAGAGAGTAGTACACTGAATAACTATATCAAGAAAAATAAACAACTAACTATAATAGAATTTCTCTTTCAAGATATTTGTTAAGAAATCATAGTCTCTGTCTCACACCATAGGTGAATCATTTAATTATACTACCCATGTTAAGTGTATGTTTTGATTTTACTTTTAGAAGAATTAAAATTGATTATAGAGATGTAAAATTATATTGATTTATATATAGTAAAATTGATTCTACTTGAAATTAAAATTTGTATTTTAGAATTTATTTTCACACACAAATTTATAGTTTAATTCTATTTTTCATGAATGTATCCAAACACAAATCACTTTTAATCGGAGCCACTTTTAAACAAAATCAATTATAAACATGAATTCTATCAAAATCAAAATCAATTTTCTCCACCCTACAACTAAACACACGTTAAGAAAATTGTATAAAGGAAAGAGAGAGAAAATGGTTTCAAGTACCATTGTTGAGTATTGGCGTATATAAAATGAAAGATATTGAATTGGAAGCTATATAGTTAATATTAATTAGAGACTACAATTAGAAAATGTTATTAATATTGCATTGAAAAGTGAAATGGATCATTCATTTTACGACAATTATTTTATAAATGTGTCACTCATTATGGAACGAAGGGAGTATATAATAAGATAAACGCTAACATATTCCCTTTGGATATTTGTTAGACGAGAAATGCTAACGAGTGTCTGTGTAACACTTTGTGTATTTATTACTCCCTCCGTCCTTGCAGATAGGCGTTCATTTGACTAAAATTTTATCCCTAAATATAAACTTTGTTTCAAATTACTAGACGCATTTAATATTATTTTCCTAAACATACTTCTAATTAATACTACTAATTTATCTTGAAATATGAAAAGTCAAATTTAATACTCCCTCCGGTCACATTTATAAGCAAAAAACAACTTTTTAGGTACATTGAATAACTAATGTATCTAGTTTATAAATGTGGTTAGATACATTAGTTATTCAATGTACCTAAAAAGTTGTTTTTTGCTTATAAAAGTGACCGGAGGGAGTACCCTTTGGTCCTTTTTATAAGAGACAAATGAGTCAACAAAAGTTGATGTACTTGGTTCATAATATAAACCAAATACATTAATTTTTGTTGACTCATTTGTCTCTTATAAAAAGTATAGGAGGTATAAACAAATGACAATTTGGTAATATTAACACACAAAATAGACACATTAATTATACTAACAATTTTTCTTAAGAAATGTGAAAAAGGCAATGGAAGCTTTATATATACGGATAGAGAGGGAGTATATTTAAAATTGAAGCATTTAACCTTTTTAAAGATTAATTTCTTAATTTAAAATATTTAAAGAGTACTCCATGAGCATTTATTAGTAAAACACTGTTAAGTTAATACTCCATCTGTCTCACAAATATAGTCGTTTAAGGTTTGTGCACGATTATTAAGAAAATGATTAATTGTGTTGATTTCAATGATAAAATTAGTTGCATTTACTGAAACACCCTTATTAATTGTAGTCAGTGAAGTAGTTAAGTTCGATGAAATTCAATAAATACTCCCTCCGTGTCAAAATATAAGCAAAATTGACTTTTTAGATTCATTCATTTAATGATGTATGTAGTCCATATTATGAACCACATACATCATTAAATGAATGAACCTAAAATGTAAATTTTGTTTATATTAAAAAACGGAGGGAGTAGGGTATAATAGTGGAAAAAAAAATAATAAATGCTGCATTGAAATTGTAAAGTGGCTACTCCCTCCGTCTTACAATAATTGTCTCTTTACCCATTTTTTTTTTCTCAAAATAATTGTCACTTTAGAATAACAATGCAACATTTATTATTTTTTTCCATTATAATACTCTTATTTATTGAACTTCATCCAACTTAACTACTCTACCAACTACAATTAATAATGGTGTTTTAGTAAATGATACTAATTTTACCATCAAAATCAACACAATTAATCATTTCCTTAATAATCGTGCATCAACCTTAAACGACTATTATTTAGAGACGGAGGGAGTATTATTTTGAGAAAAAGAAAAAAATGCTAAAGTGACAATAATTATGAGACGGAAGGAGTATATCAAAGATAAAAATTTCATATTGGAAATTGTGTATTCTAATTTCTTAAAGAGTAGTGTTAACTTGTGCCCTTAGGGCACATGTTAAGAAACCTAAAAGAAGAAACTTTCTCTAAAATTTTGTGCATTTAAATGATTAAAAATTTAAATATTAAATGTAATACACACATTTCAATAAATTTTTTCTATATTTGAATCATTAACTTATGCCTTGAGGGCACAAATTAACATTTCCCTTTCTTAAAAAGTTAAAATTTCTTAAAAAGTTAAATATTGTTTTTTCAAGACATAATTATTACTAGAGCGCAAGTCAACATGATTCATATAATAATAATAATAATGTCTTGGAAATGATGCAGTCAATTTTTAAAAAATCTAACTATTCTCAATACAAGATTTCTTATTTACAAAAAGTACAACAAATTTCCGTAAATCCTAACTCAACTAACAACATCGAGATTATTAGAGGTTCAAATTTTAGCTAGATCTTCATTATATCTAAGTTTTTAGATGATGTTTATCATTACAAGTGTTCATGTAAAAAAAATTGGTACAGTAGAAACTCTTTAATTTAATACTCGGTAAATTAATAAACTCTCTAAAATAATAAATTTGTCCGGTCCCGACTTGGGCCAATGTAAAAAATTGAAAAACTCGATAAAATAATAAGATAATAATTTTTCGGGCGATCCCTTTATAATTTTCGGTCCCAAGAAAATCATAAATTAATAATTCATAGAAACTGAAAAAAATATATTAAGAATACATTGAACACATTTGTTCATCTTGTTTACATTTATTGTACTTCAAAAGTCATTATTGATTTCCAATGCATATGAACACATTAGTTACTAATTTACGTTGAGTCCCAAGGTTCGCTGCAACGTAATTCTAAGAAGCATAGACTAATTTGCCTTTTTGTTTGGTATGTATAGTATAATTACTTAAAAACTCTTTAAATTAATAATTATTAATTTATCGATAAATTAATAACTCTCTAAATTAATAAATTTCTCTGGTCCTGACATTATTAATTTATAGAGTGTGAGTTGGCAAGCAAGCGTACTTGTGTAAGTAAATTTTGTAACGTATCTCGAAGTTTGTAAACTCACTCACTGCAGTGCAGATCCACGCCTTCAGGGCCATCCATCCATGCTGTTCTATTTAACGTTAGTTCTAATTTCATAAATGAAAATCAATTTATTATTATTATTATAAAAAAAGAAAAATACTTTGACTACACAATACGACAATCATAAAACGTAGTAACCTTAATAACTGGTCCTTTTTTTCATGAGTACTTTTTCTGGAAAACAACACAAACTCTTTTCTTTTTCCCATAACCGTTTCTTTTTCTTTATTTTAATCATACAATAAGACTTTCTTTCATTTAATTAAACTTCATAAATAATAATTTTAATTCATATATATTAAGATATAAAGCTCAACCAAACTTTTTTTTTTCATTGAAGAGATTTTGCAGAAAAAAAGTTTGAAGTTTGTGTGAGAAAAAAAAAAAAATGGGCCATGACACAGATAACCACCAAGCACCACCGTCAGTTCAGGCACCGCCACCGGGACCACCACCTCAGAATTTTGGACTTTCAAGGGGTCCCACTTGGACTCCAGCGGAACAGCTTCTTCAGCTTCATTATTGCATCCATTCAAATCCTTCATGGCGTTAGTATCTTTTTCAATCTTTCAACTTGATTTGATTCTTCATTTTTTATGCCTTAACTTGTAAAAAAAAATTATGCTTGATGTTAAAAGTAGTTGAGAATCTTATGTCAAAGAGTTGTTGTAATTTTTATTTTTTTAGTTCAGTTTAGTTTATTTGTTGATTATTATTTATTACTTTTTGTTAACTTTATTCTAGTTTGATTCTGTTTTTTTTTTTTAAAAAAAGTTGCTTTGGATTTTGTTTTTGTCATTTGTATGAATCTTTTGTTAGATTCAGTATGTAAAAGTGAAGTGAAACAAGTTTTGATATTTTTTTTTATTTTTATTTTTTTGGGTTTGAAGTTAAAAAATTCATCTTTTGTTTACAACAATTTTTTATTTTTCATTTTGCAGCTGAAGCATTGCTTTTGGCTTTTCAGCACTACATTGTGATGCTTGGAACAACTGTTCTGATTGCAAGCAACCTTGTACCTCAAATGGGTGGGAGTCATGTAAGTATAAACTGAGATCACTTGATGAAAAAGATTGGTACTTGTTATGTATTTGTGTGATGAATCTGTAATTGTTGTTTTTTGTAACGGCAAATGTTAGTATTGCTAGTTTTTGGTAATGGTAGGGATCGAACGCTCAACGTCCTGATTTTGTTGTTGTTATTGTTTTGTAGCACGATAAGGCTTGTGTGATCCAGACATTGTTGTTTATGTCTGGTATCAACACATTGCTTCAGACTTGGTTTGGTTCAAGGCTTCCGGTGATTATGGGTGGATCACTTGCTTTCTATCTACCGGTGATGTCGATCATAAATGATTACAATGACCAAACTTTCGCATCTGAGAATCAGGTTTGTTTATTTCAAAATGAAAACATATTGTGATTTCGGTTAAGAGTCTCTCATTATATGAAATAAGGTCCGAACATAAGTTTATATGTTTGTAGAGGTGGTTTTAGCCCCAACCCAAATTCTAAAAATTTCAATTTTTGATGTATTTATTTCTTTGTCAACTGAATTGCTACGTGTGGTTTATGCTTGTTTGGTTGTTTGTTAACTGAATTGCTTTGTCCAACATAAAATTGGTGATTCAAATCGCTAATCGATTATGACACTTGCACTTGTAGAGGTTTCGCTACACAATTAGAACAATTCAAGGATCTCTCATTGTTTCTTCTTTTGTCAATATCTTCCTTGGATATAGTAGGACATGGGGAAATTTAACAAAGTAAGTTCATGTCAATCTTCAATGTTAGTTTTATTTCACTATTAGTTAATTATTATGTTTATTAGTTAATATCTTTTGGTTAATTTTTTTTCTCTCTTTATCATCTTTTGGTTAATCTTTTTTTCTCTTTCTTTACCAGGTTGTTTAGTCCCATTGTCATTGTACCTGTGGTATGTGTGGTTGGACTCGGTCTGTTCGCGAGGGGCTTTCCAATGGTAAGTATTTGTGCGACGTCACATCCACGAATAAATTACCTACTATAATAAAAGTTTGAAATGGAAAGTTCATAAACTCAGTTATGTTCTTCCATGCAGCTTGCAGATTGTGTGCAGATCGGACTACCTATGCTCCTTCTGCTGATTGTAACACAACAGGTTTTATTTCTAATCCGAAACATTCACTTATGAGTTTTATTCTCTTATACTAACAACAACCTTTTACATTTCCGGTCCTGCAGTATTTGAAGCACCTTCATGCTAAGGCTCATCATATACTTGAGAGGTTTGCTTTACTTATCTGCATTGCCGTTATTTGGGCTTTCGCCGCTATCCTTACCGTTGCTGGTGCATACAATACTTCCAAAGAAAAGACTCAAATAAGTTGTCGCACAGATCGTTCGTACCTTCTGACCCGTGCACCATGGTATGTAGCAAAAGTAGTATATTTAGGGTCTATTTGGATTGACTTATGTCAGCTTAACTACTGACATAAGCACTTGTGTGGCTGTTTGAGAGAGCTCAGGAAAACAGTTTACCTCATGTCCATAAGTTGTTTTCAGCGTATTTCCATAAGCTCTCTAGGATAGCTTATGAAAATAGTTTAAAGCTTATATGAAAACAATTTGTTTTTATGTTATCTCCTAAAAATAGCTTATACATAAGCACTTTTAATTAAACTTTTTTTCCAAACAGGACCTCAATTTAACTGTTCCAAGTTCAAATTCTCTTTCTGAAATTTTATGATAACAATTATGTTTTTATTCCAGGATTTATGTTCCATACCCATTTCAGTGGGGTACCCCCATATTCAAAGCTAGTCATGTCTTTGGGATGATGGGAGCAGCACTTGTCACTTCTTTCGAGGTTTAGCAACTATTCCTTATTCTTAGTATTTTTAATTCTACGGATTGTTCTTATAATTTATATGCTATGAAGCGCTGACACATACACCAGATATGACATGTAGAAACTTATAATATAAGAATTAAAGTAATTTAATGTAGCTACATGTGTCGGTGTCGGACACTAAGACATGTTGGACACAAGACACACCTTTGATCTGAAGTGCTACATAGTTTATACGTTCATTCTCAATTTTACAGCTTCATTCTCTGGAAAATGATCTTAATTGCTTTAAGCCTATACTACCATTATTGTTGATCCGTTGTTATCAAACTGATGATCTAATTAATCTGGATCATTTTTTAATGAAATTTTGAATGCAGTCAACCGGTACTTTCTTCGCCGCAGCCAGGCTTTCTGGTGCAACACCCCCTCCGGCACATGTGCTCAGCCGAAGCATCGGGCTTCAGGTGAAGTTTAATCATCTCGCCATTTGAAGAATTAACTTAATTATTCTCTTACATTACAAAATCTTGATGTCCTTGTAACTTTTGTGATATAGGGCATTAGCATGCTGATTGAAGGCATTTGTGGCTCTATTGTTGGTACTACAGCATCTGTGTAAGAAAGCAATATTTTAACTACTTTTGTTTTGTTTATGTTTAGTGTTCTGAGTAGGAGTGAACATGGAAAGGGTTATAGGTGGAAGGAATAAAATTTAAGCGTACCTAGTGTCTAGTTATACCATTGGCAAATTCACATTTTTTGTGCCATACTCCACTGCTATTTCCATGCACAACCTGGGTTTTATTTGGTTAAATATTGATTATGAGGAATGCTAGCAACACTCTCTTTTGAGCACTCTCTCTAGCACTCACTCTTTTATTGGGTGAAATCAATGTATGACCCACCACTTTATGTGGGTTCCATTTCCAAAGTGTAGGTCCCACATTAATTTCATCCAATAAAAGAGCGAGTGCTACAGAGAGTGTTCAAAAGAGAGTGTTGCTAGCATTTCTCTATTGATTATAGACATGGATCCATTGATTATTTGTTAAGAATTCTATATACGTGATAATCTCACTAATCTGTTTGATAATTGTAGTGAAAATGTCGGTCTACTCGGTCTCACACACATAGGGAGCAGAAGAGTGGTGCAAATGTCATGTGGTTTCATGATTTTATGCTCTATTTTTGGTACAATATATTACACTTCAATTCTTGTTTGGAGAGTTCCATTGCACTTAAATGTTACTTATGTAATTAATGATTTTTCCATGTCTATTTCAGGTAAATTTGGAGCCTTTTTCGCATCAATTCCTCTCCCAATATTCGCTGCTATATACTGTGTTTTATTCGGCATTGTCGGTAGGTGTTGCCACCATTACATGCACATTAAATTATTATAATTTTGACATGTAGATGCATACCTTATACAATTATCTCTCTATCTCCTGCAGCTGCTACTGGGATCTCATTTATACAGTTTGCAAATAACAATTCCATAAGGAATATCTATGTTTTCGGCTTAACCTTGTTTCTCGGGATCTCAATTCCACAATATTTTGTCATGAACACTGCACCTGATGGTCATGGTCCAGTTAGAACCAATGGTGGATGGGTAAGTCACTTATTAAGTCTTTAGAACATTAAACGATTTTATTCTTATACTACCTCAGTCCCTTTTTACAAGTCCCTTTTGTCATTTTCATATATATTAAGAAAAGTAGCCGGTGTATTTATCGTGTCTATTTTATGTATGAATGTTACTAAAATACCGTTTTGGTTGATTTCATATATCTGATTTGTGTACCTTGTCTTGTTTTGTGTGGCAACAGTTTAATGACATATTGAACACCATATTCTCATCTCCACCAACTGTGGCAATAATAGTTGGGACAGTTCTTGACAACACACTTGAAGCCAAACAAACAGCTGTGGACAGAGGACTTCCATGGTGGGTTCCTTTCCAGAAAAGGAAGGGAGATGTTAGAAATGATGAATTTTATCGCTTTCCTCTCCGTTTGTCTGAATATATTCCTAGTAGATTTCTCTAGGAATATTTTCAATAAGTGCTTATATATAAGCCTAATTTAATGAGCACAATTGCCTTGTAAGATATGGTGCCAAACAATTTTCATTTTAGGCAATTAGTAGCCAAATTTTATCTGGGGTAAATTAATTTATGTGACTTGCTATGTCTTTATATATTGTGTTCTTGCGCGCAAAAGTTTAATCAATAGTTTTAGTAAACAATCTTTTTTTTTTCTTCTGAAAACTCAGTATCCGATCGAATGACCGACTAATCCTAGGTTCCAATACCGCCGTCTCCCATTTAAAGTCAGAGAAATCTAGAACCTTGAGAGTAGCACGTTCCAAGGTATCAAGCCAACGCCACTACCAACCCAAGTGAGTATAGTAAACAACTTAATTAAGCTATTTCTACAACCCAAGTGAAAATGAGGGCATACTTAACACAGTTTGAATAAACTGCATTTCTATAAGCTATTGTAAGGGTGTTTTGACTTGACATATTTTCTACTTCTCTTCTCCTGAAAAGAATTTAGGCCAAATCGTATTTTTTTTTAAAAGATCTTAATTAAAAAATATCTTATCTTTTATGTATAAAATTTAGATGAGGATCTGTTTAAAGGAAATCTAAATGAGCTTTCAAGTCAAGTAGGAGACCTTTTTAAAAAGGAACTTATCTTATGCAGTGATTGGAATTGTAGTGGACACCCACCAAATACACGCCTAGGCTGGAGCAAGAATTTCAAGCTTCCTAAAAGTCACGTCGAAGTGGCATTGGAACGCGATAATTCAATTGCAAACAAAACAAAACAAAAAAAAAAAAAAATCCAGAATGTAAGTTAAAAGACAAATGATAGGGTATCCAACTACATCAATAAGGAGTTATAAAGAAGAAATCCTGAATGTAAGTTAAAAGTCTGTTTATTTTAGATTCTCGAAAAATAATTTTTGATATAAATAATTTAGAGACTTAAAAAAAGTATCAATAATAGTTGAAAATTATGTATGTTAAACTAGTTCTTCATTAATGTGATAGAAAAAGTAGTCACCATAAATTATATTTCTCTTCCATGATTTTTATTTTTATTTTTATATATTTCTCAATCTTTTCTATTAAAAATGATTTTCTCAAAGCTAATCTAAAAGAGCTACTCCTATTTCATAAACATAACTATAACATAAAAATGATTTTTAATTTTTAAAAAAAACAATCGGGTCTAAGTAGGCTAATTTGGAGTACACAAATGAGAAAATGGGGTATCAATATACAACTAACCTATTTTATGTGCTATGCCCACCCTTAAATCCTTTGTGGTCACACCAAGTGCCACTTTGCCTCCTATGTGTTTTACCCCTCCCTCTATAAAAGTCCACTCTTGCCGCCTTTCTTTGACTTGGCCAGGGACAGAGCCAGGATGGTACAATGCTATTGCTAAGGACCATTAGCATATCCGTTATAATTTTTAAAATTAAAATATCTTAAAACTGTTGTTATGGTAGGATGATTCATATGGGGACTTTGTGGGTTAAGAGATGGCTGAGGCGTATGGACTACAGGATTGACAGGGTTTAGAGGAGTTATTGACATTATATTCGGAGGTAAATGATATGAAAAATTATGGGCTTATGATGTTGACTTTTGTAGATTTACTATATAGTTTTTTTTTTTTTGTTATGTGGCAGTTTTTTATGATATTAGTTTTTTTATTTTTTTGTTTGTTTGTTGATGTGGCAGTTTTTTCCTCCCTCCGTTTTAAAATGAGTGTCAATTTAGCCAAAAAAATTTGTTTCAAAATGAATGTCACTTTCGGTTTTCAATGCAATAATATAACTTTCTTTTCAATTGTACCCTTCAATTAATAATATGTTACACTGCTTCTAAAGTATTATTTTTTCTTTAATGAAAAACAAACCAATAGTTGATTAGGATAATTTGGTAAAATTGCTATGACATTTGACTACTTTATTCCATTCCTTAATCTGTGTGCAATTGGCTAAAGCGACACTCATTTTGAAACGGAGAGAGTATGATATATGAATTGATGGCGTAATTTTTTTTAGTATGAACCAATTGTTTCATTTGTGTGCACATGCTACTGAGGCAATCTCTGGAGTTAAGTGGAACTAAAATGGACGGCAAAGCTTTATGTCAAATTCTTTAATGATGTTCTTAGAGTTTGATTTAAATCAAGGATCTCTAGTTAAATTAGAAGAGGATCCTGAATATAGTACTTAGTTGAAACATTATTCAATGATAATGGGGTAAATTTAATACCTAGTTTACGGTGGTTACTAAAATGAAAATTGCTTAATATCACAAAATCATTCATCATGGCGTTAACACGAAACAATGTTATTGGCGATTCGTCTATGTTTCCCGCCAAAGTTTCTTTAAGAAGTTTATCCTAGATTTTTAAAAAGTGATGTGCGTATTGTCGCGATGTTTGTTAATATAACTTTTATCGTGATATAAAGCATTGCTCAAGAGTCTTAGACTCTGTCAGGAAGGGGTTCAAGCCCTTGCAAAGCCTATACTTATCTTCGTTCTTGGACTCAACCAACACTATTTTTGGTTGCCCATACTTAGGTCTTGGTTGTTCCATCTGTATGATAATCAAGTTAATGAAGTCCTTTGCTTCATCATTTTGTCACCTTATTAATATTGTCAGAATCAAAACCGAAGACCGAACATGTGAGACCTTTGTGTTATAGTTCAATTAAATTAACCTCAGCTAATTGGATCAACCAGTAGAGTAGACTGGTTGATTTTTAGTTGAAATATCCTGTCCAATTATGAGAATATTGCACCCTAGTTATTGCTTTTTTTGAAGTGAGCTTATGAATTTGACCAAACAAACAATAACTATCTTATGAATCGGTCCGATAACGCGCGCTTTGAGTATTATATCTTGTGACGGTATTATTAGATATGATCATATCTAATCTAAATTTACTATCTTGTTGCATTTATTTATAATCTAATTTAATATATTAGTATCTCAGATTAAATCTATGCGATGATGTTTGGCATTGATCTGAATTCAGTTGGAAAAATGTAAATTACGCCTACTTGATTTGGACTTTGCAAGCGGCATGCACTTGTGACGTATAATTATATAACGGCTACCAATTTAACCCATTAATATCCTAATCCACCCTTAAAAAGCAAATTTAGTCAAATTTGGATTTTAAAAATTGAGCCTAATATTTGCAAGTTTAATTCAGATCATCATATTTTAAAGAGAGTTGTTATTTTGACACACAAAAATTGAATTCGAGTTGACACGACATATAATACAATCTAAAAGATGTTAACGTTAGATTCGAGGAGAGAACTCAAATCTACAAAAGAAAAAATATAAAAAATGAAAACCATATAAATACATTTATTTTGTTGAGGATACACGTTGGTATGTCAAAATTTGTCATAACAATATTTTTCTCATTCAAATTTAGTTTGATGTCACACAATACATAATTAACAAGTTTTATATGATATATGTTCTATTTTTATATTGGTTTGATTTGTGTTGAAATATATAGTGTACTTAGCTAGTTAGCTTAGCTTATCTTCCAACTATTTCTTTTAATTTTGTAACTTAACTTTATACTCTATCATCGATTAATTTATGGTATGCTGGGAATTTTGGCGGGACTACATAAGCATGACGTCATGCTTTCCAAAAGAGTGCAAACCAAACAGCCGCAACATACATGAACGATTTTTTTTGACGGAAAATTACCTCGTCGTCTCTTAATTTAATTGTAGGTACTCAAAATAAAATAGCTCAAAATCATCCCTCTATATAGTGTCATCAACCTTAATCGTCAAGGACAAAAGATATCTTAAGGAATTCATTTTTTTTTACGGAGATAAACTACAAATTTATTAGTGAAAATCAAAAAGTTAGGAGGAATATCATAAAGACTAAGAGAGCAAGCATAATAAATAACCGTCTTAGCTAAGTTAAGAAAAACCATTAAAAAAATTCGTATAAGCTGAATAAATAAATAAATATAAAATATTAAATATGGATGCATATTCATATCATTCATACACATACACCTCTTCTTATACACACATGCATTTCAAGTCACGCCACAATAATCTTATCTTGAACACTATGATAGTTTTACTGATTAATTTATTGAGTTGACTAGAGGATGCTTGACTTGTAAGATTATTAGATCAGCAATAAAAAAGGATAATAAAAAAAATGCACTGAAAAAGATGAAGATTGGATGAAAATAATTGAGTAAGGAAGCTTCTCACTCAGCATCCAGAAGACAGGGACTTGCTTAACCAATGGGTTGCTTTCACTTTTATCACCTTATACGCGTTTTCTAGTGTGAATCAGACAAACCCTTTTAGTGGAAGCATGGAATTGGAACTGGTAGACATTGCAAAATTGATTACATAAAAGTCGAAATATCATGCGTTCACGTAGTTAGCACATGCACATCACTAACCGTTTTATCAAAGATCAGCGGTTCATAAAACATATATATTTTGTTTTTTTTTTCTTAATCTAAAACGTTGCGTTTGAAAGCAAACTGTCTGATTTTGATTTAACGACCATTAATATATTTACAACATGAATGCATGATATTCAACTGCAAAAAATAAAAATCTATATCCTTGTACATGTACAATGTACATGATGTAAACTTATCATCATGATATGGGCACAAAATTTCAATCCTTTGGCCCTACCTCTCCCAATCAGAATGGAAAAAACACATTCCGCTTTTGAAATAATGAAATCTATCAATACATTTTCCTTTCTTCAGCCGCCTTATCAATACGTTTTATCAGTATAATTTAGAAAAAACAATCTAGAGAATTTGATTATTGAATAAGAAAATGTTTTAACTGCTGAAATCTTTCATTCAGATGCTTTCAGAAATTGACATTTTTGTTTGTTAACTCATCTAATAATTGTACAGAATTTAATCTTTCAAAAAACAAAAAAAAAAATTATACAGAACTTAAGGTATTTGAAAGTAATAACAGAAGCTGTGGTTGGTTACTTCAGATTTTAGACTACCAAAAAGATTATGGAATGATACAATTTCCATTTGAAATAAAGGTTACAATATGAACAAGTATTTACAAAGAATTCTGAATATGAACACAAAAAACATCATAATCATTATCAGTTATTCTCTAAGCCAGTCTAGATCATATTCAATCTCTACAACTTGAATATCAACATTAGGCTTGACCTTCTGGACTTCTTTCCACATCCAAGACACTTCCTCATCACAAATTACAAGCTGCAAAGAATTCAATGACAATGCCGACTTCGGTATATTTGTAATCATTGGACATTCCCTCATGTCGATTTTCTCTAAATTTACCAACTTACCAATCGCGTCAGGGAAGCTTGCAAGGTAAACACATTGAGAAATGTCGATATACTTCAATCTAGTCATTCCACAGATGCTAGGAGGAAGTGTTCTCAAATTTGGACAAGCATATAACCGTAGAATCTCTAGATATCTTAGTGAGCCTAATTCAACAGGTAATCGTGTTAAACTATGACAGTTAGTGAGACTCAAGTTTTGTAGTGACTGTATCCTGCAAATGCTTGAAGGTAACTCGGTTACATCCTCACAGTGATCAAGCGTGAGCTCTGAGATGTTAGGGAAGATATCAGCGATGTTTGAATCTTTTCCTTCAAAACTGTTGTTAATCTTACAAAGGACTATAAACAATTTCCTCAAGCTTTCCATGACTATGCCTGATAACTGTGGGATGGAAACTTTTTCAAACCAAAGGCTCCTCAAGTTGGTTAAATTCTTGAAAACCGATATATTGTGAAGACGAGCATATGAAGTGCTGTGGTTTATTACCATTAATGCTCTCAATTTTGGCATTCTATTTATGAAGGGAGGTAAGAAGTATTCACTGGATGTGAAATTAATAATCAGCACTTCAGCTTTAGGAAATTCCAAATTACACCAGTCACTTTTTCTCATTTCACCTGCAATGTGAAATTCATCACAAAGATTAATCACATAACATGAAAGAAAGTTACAATATTTAAAAATTACTTTGTATATATACCAGTGTGAATTGAAACAATTTGAGCTTCGAACGGTTGGTCAGCATATCTCAGCCATTCTTTAGGAAGCTGTCCGTTATCTTCTCGTTTCGGCATAACTAATCTTCGGCGTTGATTAATGTTTCCACAGTTGCTCAGATTAAGGGCAAGATCTCTCAGTATATCATGTTGAGTAACAGAAATCTCAAAGCAACTGCTATACATACCACCAGCACTGAAAAGTAAAAAATGCCAAAAGGGTTTTAGAATAATGATCAAGCAAGGATATCAATTCATAAAACACAAATACATTTTTTTTTCCGAACTTGCATACCGTGCCTCTTCCACTAAGGTGAGGAGATTCTTGTTTGAAAGCTCAACCACAATAGCATATGCTTCTGCTTCATGAATATCATGGATTTCAACCCACATATTGATTAGAACTTCTAGAGGAATCTTTTTATCCTCAGGAAAGGAACACAGGTCCAAGAAACACTCCTTGATCTTTTCGGGTAAGTAATTAGTACTGATTGCCATTCTATCAATCAGATTATGTTCATAGGATTCACCTATACTTAACCCTTGAGAAAGTCTTGTTTTAACACTTAACCAAAACATTTCATTTTGATCTCGTAACGAAGCGCCAATCACTTTAAGAGCTAGTGGAAGATTTCCACATTCAGCCACAACCTGTACATAACACATCACTTTATTTATGGTAAACAGTTCAATCCATGAGCGTCGACAAAACTCACAACTTCAAAGATGAAACCATTACCTGTTTGACTAAATTCTGATTAGCTGCGAAAGGAATTGATTTCTGTCCGAAAGCGTGGTGACAGAACAAAGATAGTGCATCATCTTCGCCCAACAATTCAACTTTATAAGTTGCATTAAAAATGGGGAATATGAACCTGGAAACCACAATGAACTTGCAATTAGGCATTCTAAACACAAGCTGCTCCAGCACAGAAGGTGACCACACATCATCCAGAATAACAAGAATTTGAGGCTGGCTCCCGCTGCATTCATATTGCAGCTTCCACTGAGGAACAACATAATTGGTATTGAAACTTCCATTTCCCATTATGTGTCCCCAAATCTTTGCCCTCAGCTGCTCCACATTCGGAGATTGCGAGACAGTCAAAAACAAAATCCTTTCTTTAAAATAGCCTGCAAAAAGCAAATGTTGAAAGTTAAAACCTTTTAAAACACTTTGCTCATAAAAGAAACCATCAAAACAAAGCAAACAAAAAGTTAAAACCTTTTGCAACACATTATTTTACTGCAAGTACTAGCAAGCAACCCTCTCCAGCTAAATTACCAGAAGTTGGATTAATTCACAAAACTGTTAGATTGATCCAACAACTAACAATTTAGCTATTCGAAGAGGGCTGCACGGAATTTTTGGCCATTGATGTTACAAACTTGTCGTCATCATCATCAAAAATGGAAACCAAGAACAAATCAATAAGACAACAAAAGAATTAATGATTTACTATAAAAAACATACAACAAAAGAATTACTGTTACCATTACAATCATAAATTATGAAGCTAAAGATAGCAAATTTCAATAATTAACCACCCTACATGGTAAAAAATAGATTAGCAATATGTAACAATGAATAGATTATCACTTACATCTCACTTGTTCATCTCTACAAATCTCTCTAGCAAGAGAAGTTTTCCCAGATCCACCCATCCCACAAATTCCAACAACACAAAAATCCTTCCTTTCAAAAACCATTTCCATAACCTTATTCTTCCCAAACTCCAAACCAAAACTCAAATCCAAATTCCCCAAACTACCCTCATCTTCCTCACTATTCCTCACAGCTTCCTCAACCCACCCAACACCACCAACTCCAATCTTCATCCCTCCAAAAAACCGCTCCATCCTCCGGTTCGACTCCTCAATCCGGTCAAATCGCTCCGTCATCTCAGCCCTTACATGGTTAACATCAGCAAGTATATAAGCTTGCATCGGAACCTGCAACAATATTTAAGCTAATGAATGTCAAAATACTTTTTAAACTAAATCTCAAACAATGAAATGAATATTTAAGTTACTAATCTCAAAATTAATGTTTAATTTATAACAAATGAGTTCGAAATAAATTTTTATATAAATGGATTTTGAACCTGCAAGATTTGTGTGACAGTTTCTTCAAGATTCTCCATCTTCTTCGCAAGCTGAAAGTTACGATAAACGTTCCAGCGACTAGTAGCGAGGGCTTGGTGAGAAAGCTCGACGCCAGAGCGGAGAATCTCGGAGAGACGATCAAGATGAGATTGTCTCGGCGGCGGAAGTTCGACGCCGGAGTATTTGATTTGTTCAATTGTTGGAAGAATTTCGCGGATGAAGGTTAAGAGCTGTTCAGCGCTTGATCGAGAGTTGAATGTTTTGCGTGAAATTGTTGCAAGCATTTTCCATAACTCTTCACAGGAAAAAAAGTCCGTTAACGCCATTGGTGGTGGTGGTGATGACGGCGGCGTTTGGCGCCACCGGTTGGTGATGATTACAGTTTTTGGTTAATTTCCTTGTAACTTCGTGAGCTTCTGTTTTTATCACTGAAAAAGGATTGACTTGGTGAGTTTACTATATTGCCCTTATGGGATCAATCATTTCCTTTTTGGTGTGCCATGCTTAGTGCTGCTTATCTTTTGCGAACAACGGCAAAGACTAATTTCTCAAGGTTGTATGCTGGCACTCATATCATAGTAGTTAGTTTTGGTAAATAATGATTGTTTATCGTGAATTTTCAAAAACCTACTTCTAAAAGCTTCAACAAAATCACAATTATTTTTGTGGAGTCCGGTATAAATTCAATCAAATGCTATAAGTTTGAATTATGTGATTTAAATGAGCTGCAAACTCGTAGTAAGTGTTTTGACATTGTTTCATGTTCAAACTCAAATTGAATACGAGATCTTGGATAAGCTGAGAGAAATATGTAACATATCATGTAAGCATTGTTAGGTGGTTTATTGGATTATTGATTTGAGTTTCAAGTATTCAACTAAGATGAGAAAGAGACAAAATGTTAGCTTTGACTAGATATGAATTTGTGGTTATGTTACTACTTAAGTAAAAACAGACACAACAATCCCGCACGCGGGAAAACAAAAACCGGAAGATAAGGTTGTTTGTCTTTTTTGTAGTTTTTTTTTTTTTTTGGTGATTTTTTGTTGAATGATTATTATTTTTTTGACAAATTGTAGTATTATTTTTATAATAGTTAGGTTGTACATAATTCCTTAAAAAAAGGTTGTACATTATATTATTAAGGGTTAAATATGTTTTTGATTTTTATAAATATATTAATTTTTTGTTTTAGTCTCTCTAAATTTTTCTTAAACTTTTAGTCTTTATAAAATTTTCAATCGATGTTTTTCGTCCCTATTTTTAAGTCAATTTTTGTATTTTTAATAAAATTGTGCAGAAATGTGTAGAATATTGTAAAAATCTCTAAAAAAAATTAGAATTTTTTTCGAAACATAAATTAAATATGAATTTTTAACTGCAAAATATATAAAAATTTATATTTAATTCATGTTTTATTAAAGAATTCTAATTTTTTGGGGAGAGATTCTTATAATATTATAAATTTTTCTTCAAAATTTTATTTAAGAATATGAATTCTACATGTGAGCTTACTTTAAAGGAGGACCAAAAGTGAAGATGAAAAACTTTTGAGGGGCTAAAAGTTGAAGAAATTTTTTAGAGGGACTAAAACAAAAAGTTAACTACTTATAGGGATCAGAGACATATTTAACCCTATTATTAATTTTATTTCTATTAAACATCAATATTTATTTTAGGAAAATGTTTATTAAACATCTCAATAGGCGTATATATTTTGAGAGAAATAAAAATAAAAGCTAATGCTTTCATAAAACATGACATATTAGTGATGTTATAGAAAAATCATCGAGAGAAAATAAAGTGTTTTGTTTATTTTATTCATGAGAAAAATAATTTATTCATTTTTTTGTGAGAATTGCAAAAGCAAGATGATTGTGAAATTGAGAGAAGTTTGGTAGTTCAATTTGTTTGAACTAAAAGATTAGAAGTTGAAGGTCTTGAGTTCAAATCCAAACGAAGGAGAAAAAGAATCTAACAACTAATTATTATTCCCTTTGTCTCTTTAGCATTTTTTTTTCTGTCTCAAAATGATCCTCTAACAAAAGGTTTAAATGAGTCCCACCTCTAACTTTTCATTATTTACATTCCAACAATACAATGATTATTTTAATAAAAAATAGTGTGGGGTCCACTTAAGAACGAGGGTCTTAAGTGAGACCATGAGTCTTAGAATACCCAAAAAAAAAAAATCTTCAATGCGGTACCTATTTGGTACCAAGTCATCTATTTGGTACCAAGTCATAAATGATAAAGATCTCACCATTGAGGATGATCTTAACTACTCCACTGATTACAATTATTAAGAGTATTTTAGTAAATAATACTAGTTTTATCATTAAAATCAACACAATTAATCATTTCTTTGAAAAACTAACACCTACTATTTACAAATTTATAAAGATGAATTGATTTTTTTAAATATATTTACATTAGATGATACATGAGTCTTGTATTTAGGGAAATGAATCAGGGATGGAGCGGAGAATCATTCTTAGGAAGACCATGTCGAAAGCATAATTTATTAAATAAAAAATAAAATTTTAAATGCACAACATATACTAACAATTTAACTAGAAATTATAACATACGTTCAAAGTAAAAACATATTCAAAAAATTAAAAAAAAAAAAATCAAGGATATAAGAATGATGAGTATTTCGAGGCTTGCTATAGAATGAATAAAGTGATTTTTGAATAGTAGAGAAAGAAATATATGAAACAAAGAAAATGCAAATGTAGGAGGATGAATACACTATGAAATCTCGAGCAATGAATCATTAATGGTGACTGTGAATTCACGAACAAAATGATAGGTAATGAGTCAAAATTTCTACGCAAATATGTAATGAAGAATTCTAAATCGAAATTCTCGTTAAAAATTATGGCTCTTTAGTAAATTGCAGATAAAATCTCAAATTATTTTTCGCTTTTAAGGATTTGAGTTAAATTTTTTTTTTTTTTAGGGAAGGATTTGAGTTAATGTGTAAGGTATAATATTAAGTGGTTAATGTATAATATATCAGACACAAAAGAAACACTCACTGTATAACATTATATGAGACAAAAAAGGATGTGATAACCATTAATATAAAGATTTTTTTTTTTGGAGAGACTGTGATCTCTTCTAGTCCTTCTTCTAGCTCGTTGCCTCGTCCCTGAAATGAACTATTATTCTATTAGTATAGAGAAATGATATTTGTACATCTATTTTATGACAATTTTTATACAACCTTCTCTCTCATACTCACATTATGTTTTTATTCTCTCTCTATTATTTTTGACTATTAAGAAGAGAGAAAAAGTAGGTTTTCACAAAAGTTATCACCAAATGGTTGTTCAAATATCATTGCTCATTAGTATATGGTGTGAAAGAGATTATTCTATTAGTGTCAGGTTTTGACCAATAAGAAGAAAGAAAAGTTAAGTTGTCACAAAAGTTGTCATCAAATGGTTGTTCAAATATCATTCCTCGTTAGTATATGGTGTATATGGTGTGAAAGAGATTATTCTATTAGTGTCAGGTGTGAACGAGGTTGCATCAACATCACGGGTGAGGAATCCTAAATTGTGGTACGCATTTAATTATGTCTACTTGCAAAACAATGAAATACTTGATGTGACCGACGGTGATTAACTTTTTAACGTAGGATTAGGAATTTAGGATTCTATTGTTGAAACAAGTATGAGAAAATAACGTGAAATGGTCTAGAAAACATGAAAGAAATAACGTGAGTTTGAAAAAGAAGTGGGAAGAAAGTAAAATTAAAGGAATGTGAAAAAAATAACATGGATTTTTTTCTTCTTCTTTTGATAAAATAAGCTGTCCAAATAAAATGTATTTTTTCAACAGTAAAATAGTTTTTATTCAAATACAAAAGTGAAAAAAGTATAATCAAATTGATTACAAGTTGAAACATTCTCCATTCACATGTTGAGATCAACAATAATGATGGAGTGAGTTAGAAAACACGTTAACGATACACAAAGTTTAGAATCAATGAGAGAACAACAAACGAAAATATTTAGTAAACAATCTAAGTAAGTTCTTCTAGATATGACATATGATCAATGGTAAAAAAACAATTCAAGATCTAAAGTATTTAATCTCATCCATCTACCAAAAAAAATATTTGTTGGTGTTACCTCATACTGATTATGTATGATCTATGAGATGATCATCAATTCAACCATGTGTTGAGAAGTCATTAGTAAAACTGAGAGATTGTTAAATTTAGTGATAGCCTCCAAAAATTCCTTACTTAAACTACGATATAAAAAAAAAAAAAAAAATATTCTCATGCATTTCAACACACACATGGAAAATAGAACCAACTTTAAACAAACTAAGAATGATACTAAAGCACATGAAAAAAAGGCAAAACATGAAAGCACCAATACATGATATTAGATTTAAAATTAGACATCTATAGAGTAACCAAAACATAAAGTTGTCGTTGGGACTGCAAGGGGCGCTTGGAAATCCTTTGTGCAGTTGAGATTGCAAGATATAAGGGAAAGATTAACTAGAGGCGGTGGATAAGATGATGGTCGATCAACTGAAAATAAAATTATAACGATACAAATCCGTTTTAATAAAACACTATTGGAGGGAGTTGTTCTTCCTCTTCTACACCATTTAGAAATTGAGATGTCAACATAATTGATACGTCTAAATACAAACGGAGTGATAATAATACATTCTTCAACAAAAGTTGATAAAAAAAATTTTTAGAGGAAAAGTTGATAACTTATTTGTTTGTTTTTATGTAAAAACATTTGCTAATTAAAAATATATACCTAAGAATTTTTTGTAATAATTAAATAAGTTTTTTACAATAATTAAAATATTCAAATAATTATGAAAAACAAATAACAACAGCTTTTAATTTGAAGGAAAATAATTACAAAAACAATTTTTCTTCTAAAGATGGACAACTGTTCTAACACTACTGACAAAATAGTTATTACTCCCTCCGTCCCATATTACTTGACCTAGTTGACTCTGTCACGTATGCCAATGCACAATTTTAAACTTAAATTTCTTTAATAATCTAGTAGAAAAAATTACGAAAATTTGATATTTTGAAAATATTAATCGAGACGAATCTAACAACATCTTATATGCTATATTTTGTTTTTATATATTAGTAGAAAAATAGAGTCAAAGCATGATACATGAATTGTGCAAATATTCTAAATAGGTCAATTAATATGGGACGGAGGGAGTATCAACTAGGAACCACAGTCAAGAGTCAAGCATAAAATCTTTTTAATGTCTCCATGTTCAATGTACCTACTAAAGTAACCAAACAAGCACTTCAAAATAATTGGTCATTGTATTTTTCAACTATTTTTATCCAATATTTGAGGGCACATGTAAATTTGTTTTAAGGTAGGTGGCAAAAGAAATGTTAAAAAGTTCCACTCCTGCTAGTGAAAAGAGTAGATTTCAAATGAAAAGAAGAGAGAATGCTCCACTCCCACTAAACAATCAAGAAAGGACATCATTCTTTTAAGTTCATTGAACTTTCTTGCATCGTATTCAATCACTATTACAAAAAGTAATCAAGGAATTTCGTGGTATATCATTGAAAAGAACTTGTTCCAAATCAAATATTGTTAGTGAAAGTTTGAGAATCTATTGTATTTGGGAGGTACTAAGAGTTATTTGAACTTATCTATTATAAGAACTTGTGAGATTCTTTAGGGATTTTACAAAAAAACAACTTATGCCACATTTATAGACAATTTTTGGCTTACTTCCATAAACTTTCCGTGATAACTTATGAAAACAACTTATAGTTAGTATGTAAAAACAATTTGACTTTATTTTATTTTTCGTTATAGAAATAGCTTATATAAAAGCACATAATTAAGTTGTTTATTCAAACAGTTATCCAAATACTGGTTTGCCATTACTTGCATTATTTTGTTTTTTGAAAACTCAGTATCCGGCTTAAGGACCGACTACCATTACTTTCATAATTAATGAACATATTAGTAATTTGGTATATAAAATTGCTCAAGGCTAACAAAAAGACCATGCCTTAATTTTAATATTTAACACTATAAAATGAAGTAGCTTATGAAGAAGATAATTTTCATTAAATACAATTATGAACAAGTATTTACAAATCAAAGTACTGGGCTTTATGCCTTAATTATGAACAAGAATTATGATGCAAACATCACAATAACATAAACACCAATTACTCACTAAGCCATTCCAAATCAAAACACTGTTCTGATACTTGAATATGAACATTTGGCTTGGCCTTCTCAACATCTTTCCACATACCAAACACTTCCTCATCACAAATTACAAGCCTAAGAGACTTCAATGAAATAGCAGATTTTGGTACTTTCCTAATCATACAGCATTCCCTCATGTCAATCTTTTCCAAGCTAACTAGTTTACCAATCTCTTCAGGAAAACATGAAAAGTTAACACATTGTGAAACATCGATATACTTCAATCGAGTCATGTCACAAACGCTAGGAGGAAGTGTTTTCAATAACGGACACGCGTATAACCGGAGTATCTCTAGAGATCTTAGCGCGCCTAATTCAACAGGAAGTTGTTCCAAATTGTGACATTCGGTGAGACTCAAGTTTTGGAGTGATTGTATCCTACAAATGCTTGAGGGCAAAGAAGTTACATCATCACAATGATCAAGAGTGATCTCAGAGAGGTTAGGAAAGATTTGAGACAGATTTACCTCTTTACCCTCTAGATTGTTATTAATCTTACATGAAACTATAAATAACTTCCCTAAGTTTTCCATGAGAATGCCTCCAAATTGAGGGATGGAAACTTTTTCAAGCCACAGGCTTCTCAAGTTTGCCAAATTGTTGAAAACTGAAACATTGTGAAGGCATGCATATGATGCACTATAGTTTATTACTATTAGAGCTCTCAAATTTGGCATTTTATCTATGAAAGGAGGTAAAAAGTAATCCTTAGATGTGAAATTTATGATCAGAACTTCAGCCTTAGGAAATTCAAGTTTACACCAATCCCTTTCCTTCATTTCACCTACAATGTAAAATTCATCACACACGTGAAGGGCATCGGAAACAAAGCAAAAATAGTATAAAATTCATCACACACAAGCACACAGGCGCGCACGTACAAACATATATACCTGTGTGAATTGAAACAATTTGAGCTTCAAATGGTTTGTGTTTGTGTCTCAACCACTCTTTTGGGAGTCCTTTCTCTCGTTTTGGCATAACTAATCGTCGTCGTTCATTAATACTTTCGCGATGACTCAAATTAACTGCAAGGTCTCTAAGCACATCATGTTGAGTAACTGAGATCTCAAAGCAACTGCTGTACATGCCACCAGCACTGATAGATCAAGTTATCAAAAGTGATTTTAGAATAAATTTCATTCCTCAGCAATTGCAAACTAACTAAAAAATCATAATCAGTTAAGAATGCTTTCGAGTTGTGTACCGTGCTTCTTTCACCAAGGTGAGAAGATTTTTATTGGAGAGCTCAACAACAATAGCAAAAGCATCTTTCTCATCAATATCATGGATTTCAACCCACATATTGATGAGAGCATCTAGAGGTATTTTTTTGTCCTCAGGGAATGCACACAAGTCTAAGAAGCACTCTTTGATATCTTCCTTTAGGTAGTTGATACTTATTGCCATTCTTTCAATTAGGTTGATTTCATGAGATTCTCCAATACTTTGGCCTTGAGATAACCTGTTTTTAACACTTTCCCAAAACATTTCAGGTTGATCTCTCAATGAAGCTCCAATCACTTTAAGAGCCAATGGAAGATTTTCACACTCACTCACAACCTGTTTCCATTGTATACTGTTAGAATAACAATCCTGGTTCAAAAGAAAATAGATATGAAAAATGCAAATAGAGAACACACAAGGTTTGATCACGGAGTTTGGCCAAGTGCACCTATGTCTCAGACTGTAGAATGACTGCAGTAATTTTCTTTTATTCAAGCTTAGGGGTTACGAATTACAACTTGTATTTAAATATTCCGGTCCAGTTTACAAGATTTTGCTCTTGAACAGTACCGTGGGGGGATTTTTCATGAAAACACCTGCGGCTCTTTGGGATAGCTTATGAAAACAACTTATGACATGTCCATAAGCTGTTTCAAGCTTATTTCTATGAAATCTCCACGATAGCTTATAAACAGCTTATAGCTTATATGAAAACGATTTGATTTTTTATCTTTTATATAAAAGCAACTTATAAATAAGTATTTATATGATAAGAACTTATGCAGTATGCGCTTAATTAAGCTGTTTATCCAAACAAATGTAAATTACTCAATCAATGCGCTGGGAAGAAATTCCATTACCTGTTTGACCAAATTCTCATTAGCTGTTAAAGGGATTGATTTCTGCCCAAAAGCATGGTGACAGAACAAAGAAAGTGCATCCTCTTCACTCAACAGTTCAACCTTATAAGTTGCAGTGAATATTGTTGGGAATTGGAATCTGGAAACAACAACAAACTTGCAACCTGGTATTCTACACACAAGCTGTTCAAGAACTGCTTGTGACCAAACATCATCTAGAACAACCAAGGTTCTAGCTTCACTTCTGCATTCAAATTGCGGTATCCACCGAGGAACAACATAATTTGGATTCAAATTTCTGTTTCCTATTATGTGTCCCCAAATCTTTGTCCTGAGCTGCTCCACATTTGGAGATTGTGAAATAGTCAAAAACAAGATTCTCTCATTAAAATAGCCTACAAAAGTAGCAACTGTTAAAACTTTTGAAACTCTTTCCAACAAAACACACTTGTGAGACTGTTTACAAGAGCTTATGAAAACAACTTATGACATGTCCATAAGCTATTTTCAACTTATTTCCATAGATCTCCAAAATATTATTGTAAGTTTGTAACTAACTATTACATCTAATGTGATATCTAGTCTAGTTTGTTAATTTAAAGAATAACAAGAAAGTTCGTGCATATTTGAATTGACGGTGAGTTTGACAGAATCACGATGTCACTCAAAATCAGTGTCATCGTGATTATGTCAAATTCACTGTGATTCCAAACATGCTCTTAATGAAAAGGAATTGAATGTTTCTTACATCTCACTTGTTCATCTCTACAAATCTCTTTAACAAGAGTAGTTTTCCCAGATCCACCAATCCCATGAATACCAACAACCCACAAATCCTCTCTTCCAAGTACCATCTCCTTAACTTTCTTCTTCCCCAAATCCAAACCAACACTCAAACTCAAATTCCCAAAATTACCCTCCATCAAATTCTCATCTTCCTCCATACAAGACCTCACAGCTTCCTGCACCCACCCACCACCTCCCACACCAATCTTCATCTCACCAAAATACTTCTCCAACTTCCTATCAACCCGATCGAACCCTTCAGCCATCTCATACCTTGTGTGGTGCACGTCAGCTAATATATGAGCTTGCATGGGACCATGCAAAAACCTTGACACGTTCTTTTCAAGCTTCTCCATCTTCTTTGCAAGCTGTAAATTCTTGTACACGTTCCATCTGCTAGAAGCCAAGACTTTGTGAGAAAGCTCGACCCCCGAACGGAGAATCTCTGAGAAACGGTCGAGCTGAAACTGTCTTTGTTCCGGTAACTCATTGCCGGAGTATTTGATTTCTTGTATGGTAGGGAGGAGTTCATTGATGTATGATATGAGTTGTTCTGCGCTTGTTCTGCATAGAAGAGATTTTCTAGATATGTTTACGAGCATTTTTATAAGCTCTGTGGCAATTTCTCCGGCGAAGAAATCGTTCAGTGCCATTGTTGAACACTTTTTAACTACTTTCGTTTCTTCGTTGGTTGTTTCTTATACTATGTTTGTGTTTTTTGTTTTGTCTTATGTTGGTTTTTATGTGGACTATATTGCCCTTGTTAGTGCTTTGTGTTATTGTGTGCTTTCTTTCTCAAATTGTCAATCCCAAAAAAGATTGTTACTTGAGTCCTCTAATTTAAACATCAAAATACTTACCTATTTTTAAACTAAGAAATGTAATTAATTTTGTAATAGAAAAAGTAACATTAATACTTCATTGATAATTTACATACGATGAGATACAATATGAGTTATCCCCTCTCAACAGTGTATGTGATTAAACTCGTGGCCATTTGCTTAAGAGGTCCAAATCTTTTAACATTTCTTACAATTCATTATTCTTAGTATTTTATGCACTTTTCAAAAATATAAAAAAAAATAGTTTTCGCCATATTTGTCATTAATTAACTTTTTTTTTATGCGCAATTATCATTTCTCTTTTGTTTACCTTATATGACACTTCCAATGTTTACTAGAGGTCAGATTACATAAAGAAAGGGATTCATCTGAATTTGTCAAGTGAAAAGAGAAAAGTGTTGGCTTCAATTTCTTCTTCAAATTGGTTACTTTAACAATCTGTCTACTTTCAATATATTCAAAAAAAAAAAATTATATTTGCTTTTCAATATATGTCATGTTGCATGCCCTTTTACAATATATTTATATTCCTACAATACCACGTTGATACTTTTTTTTTTGGTACAAAAGAGGGCCAAAGGAGCATGGATTCTCTCCTGTGAAGTTTTCACTGGAGTATGTCCAGTGTACATCCACACCATTAATTTATTTTTAATTATTAAAACTGCATTGATTACAAGGAAAATATGGGGTTGAGATCTCACAGGACAAAAACTGCACTGGAAAGGATCCTCTCCCGGGCCAAAGGCCCTACCACGTTGATACTTTATTTTTATTTTTATATATGATTGTTTTTTAATTGGTCTTACTCTTGGTATAACTGTTTTTATCTCATAATTTTTTAATAATATCTCATAATTCTAACTAAATCTGAAAATAACATCGATTCTCTAATTTACAAATTGAAACGTATTACGTTTGCCCATTTTTTTGGTTCCATTTTTCTCACAAATTTTGTAGGTTTCATCTTTTTCGATGTGGTAGGAGTATATGTGGCCCAAGTTCACTTACACCCAATTGAACTGAAATGAATTTATGGAAATAGATGCGAAAGTTTTAAATACAAGTGAAATTTGATTAAAGAAAATTGATGTATTTAGTAAATTTTTTTGAATCTAATACATTAATTTTCTTTAACTAATTCTTGCTTATATTTGAAACCATAGTGAAGATTGAGTATCAAACAATTTTTTTTTTTTTTATCAAATCAATAAAATGAATTTTAAACACATTAACTCAATTCCTTACAGAAAAACACTTCAACTCAATTATTTTCAATGCGACTACTGAACCAGAAGTCACTTAACAGATTTTTTTTTTTTTTTGAGGGAATTAACAGAAAATTAATTAACGACTGGTATAAATTATCAGAATCATCATATCTACAGATTGAATAAAATATATGAACTTGTCAGGCTCGTTGACCCTTTCAATGACCACTATGCCCCCATCAAATTAAAAAACTTGCAGAAACAAAAAGACTGAATAAATAGAATCTTTAATCATGCAGTGTTATGTATGTATGATGCTTGCTTTTTTTGTTTTGTTTTGACAAGTGTATGATCGTTGATTCGTTATTGATCATGTGCTATATTACCTAAAATTGACAACCTATGTTTGGGACATATTATTTCTGAACGAAAAAAAAAAAACAAATAGAGGTGAAAATTGAATGAAAAAGAAATTCACCCTGCATATATTAATTTTGAAAGGAGAAATGATATTTGTACAACTATTTTATGATAACTTTTGTGATAATTGTATCTCTTATACTTACATTGTATTTTTACTTTTTCTCTATTGTTTTGGTTTTCGTGTCAATACCTACTTTACTTTATAATATATAATATATATATATATATATATATATATATATATATATATATATTTGGTTGTCACATAAATTGTTCCATAAATGGTTGTTCAAATAATATGTCTCTTAAAATTAGGGTTGGCAATGAACCGAACCAACTCGATAATAGTTCGGAGCTCGATTCGACAATTGATTCGTTGAACTTTGTTCATGAACCAAATGAGCTGAACTTGAGTTGAAAATTAAGTTCGTTAAATAAATGAGTTGAACTTGAGTTGTCTATAGTTCGACTCGGTTGGTTCATGAGCTGACTCGATAATATATATACTAGTTTTGTATAAATTAATAAAGTACAAACTTAAATATCAAAAGACAAAATATCTAATTTATTACAAACTTCCTCTTTATTTAAGTACTTTTGTTTTTTTTTTTTTTTTGTGTGGAAATCAACCTATCTTCCCCTTCTCTCTCTTGGAGCCGTCACCAAAACCCTAGTTTTTTCACCTTCATCCACCAAAGAGGGGTGATTTGGGGTCAATTTTTGACCCAAAATCACCCCTCTAGCTCGTTTTTTCTATTTCCCTTTTATTGAAATAAGTGATTTTCACATCTATTTCGTTTTTCTTTCGTGATTTTGTCGTCTTTGTGCGACGTTGTTTTGTTCGTCGTCTTTGTACGACGTTGTTTGTTTTCTTGTTTCGTTCAGGTATTTGTTCGGTTCAGATTGTTCGCTTCGATCCAGTGCAGATCAAATCAATGACTTTGGAGTCATCAATGTTGCAGATCCGGAGACATGAGTATTCCGGTGGATTAAATATAGTCATATGTGTAGGCTTTAGTACTTTGCCGATTTATGCTATTTACATGGATGTTGTGAGTTTGTTCACAGATTCATTCTTTTTGTTTTTAGCGAATTTTCATTGTATCGATGTACTCTATCAATTTGAATGAAAGAATATCATTTATTTTTGTCAAAAAAAAAGTACTTTTGTTTTTAGAGGAATTATTATTAATTTAATTAAGAATCAACAATAATTATAATACAAGAGAAAGAAAGAGAAAAAAAAAAGCTAATAGTATACTTGTGCAAGCTTTTAACCAAACATATGTATACTAAACTTAGTCCCACATCGGTGAATTTAAAAACAATAGAGAGAAGCTTGTGTCTACGGATGGCATAGCACTACAGTAGTAATTACAAGGTTGCTACTACTTTTTCTTTAGTGGTCTTAAGACCAACATTCTCTACAGTTTTATATTAGTTTAATTTTTGTTATTTTTAAACGAATTAAAAGGTCAAGTTATACCTTTTTGACAAAAACACAAAAAACTTTTGAATTGTGTTCCTCGAGCAAGCGAGTTGAACCTATTGAGCCGAACGAGCCGAACTCGATATGTTTTTTTTGATAAAATCAAAAAAAAACTTTTGAATTGTGTTCCTCAAGTAAACGAGTTGAACCTATCGAGCCGAACCAATGAGCCGAACTCGAGTTAAAAAAATGGTTCGTATTCGAGCTCAGACAAGTTCGACTCGACTCATTTCCAGCCCTACTTAAAATATATATTTTAGTTTTTGTGGAGTGAAGGGCCATGAACCGACTATGACTAAGGAAATGAAGAAGATATTTCTCAAGAGATAACAAGGACACAAAAGAAGCCTTTGAAATGAAATTTCCCCCTAATAAATTCTCATATTCCTATTAAGTTTTTTTTTTTCAAATCTTATTAAGTTTTTATATTAGGTCTAATTCACCGTTGCAAAATCGGTTTGTAAGATAATGAGTGACATTCTTTATAAATTATATTTATTATTATAAAATTGATCCGTAAGATGAGAAATATTATTATTTATAAACGTTATTCGGCTCTATCTTTATTCTAAGTCAGAATTAATTTTATTTTCTAATAGTTAAAAAACATGAACTATCAAGTTGTTTTACACAATTTTTTCTTACTCACTTTACCATGATTTTTTTTTGTTGACATTTCAATCATCTGAATAAGTCCAGAGAAAGTGTAGATATTTTCCATCTCATTCTCTATTTTCACTGAATCCAAACAAGAGTTGAGAATGATAATTCACTAAGTTAGCTGGAAGATGTGTCGAGTCAATAAGTAAAGTATGTATGTGGTGCACCTTCATCTTGACCTTAGTATTGGTCTTTGTCTTTGCACTTGAAAAATCATCACTACTTCAATCTTCGCCGGATTTTATGATTTTACTTGCAAGAAGCCACACAAACTGAATAGTATATGATTCCAATTAGTATTTTCTTTTAGCAAAGTTAAAATCTATTTAAAGCATATTATATTGTTGGTCTTTAAAGAAAATTATCTGGAAAGTTATATTAGATGGCATTTTATTCGTCACATTAATTTCTCATTATCATTCATCAGTTAAACTAATCATTCTCATTATCATTCATCAGTTAAATTGATCATAAAATTGGTTTTTGATGCAATAATCAAAATATGTGACATAGTTTTATTTTAAAATGTGAATTTTTGATGCAATAATCATAAAAATTAATCATAAATGTGTATTATAATTTATACCTATCTGATTCCCTAGTTTTTATTTTATCACGTTTGCAATAATCATAAATTAATCATAAAATTGGTTTTTGATGCAATATTCATCAGTTAGCTATAATACACATTTAGAATATTCCAAACGCACAAAACAAACAAAATGAATATTCCAAACGCACTTAATTGCGGTTATTCATAGTATGACTAACTTTTACATTCTTTGCTACCTATGATAAAAAGGTTTGTGTGATGTCTCTAAGGCAAAATTAATCTTAAATTCACTAGAAGATAATTAAATAAAAATAAATGTGAAGTTAAATAGATGTTGAATACTATATCCAACAAAACTCAAAGTAGGAGAATATTTAGATTTCTAAAAGGAACCGATGAATCTATGAACCCAATCGTCATTTTGCATTGTTGGTGTTAGTCTCCTTAGGACCACAACAACATCAACAATGTTTCTTATTGGGGTATATAACAACATTTTCTTTGTTTCATATATTGGGGTTTCTACAAAGAACATAAATCAATGAACACTTTGCATTTCTGGCTTTAGTCTCCATAGGACCACAACAGCATCAACCATCAATGTTTCATATGGGGTATTGAAATTGAACAATAGTCTTGATTTCATATTTTGAGGTTTCTAGAAGGAAAGGATGAACCAATGAACCAAATCCTCATTTTGCATTCGTGACATTAGTCTCCATAGGACCACAACAGCATAAACGATCAATGTTTCCTACAACGGGTGAGGGGAAATATAACAAAATTCTTTTGGTTTCGTATTTTGTCCCACAGAAGGACCATCTACCATGATGTTCCCAAGATCAAGTCCAACAATTTACAACGTGAAAAATGGTTATACTTTCAACATCTATTAAAAATTTCCAACCATAACTAAAGCAACAACGACTTGGACACTGATTTTGACATCATTATGACATTTACATTTCACATGGAGAAAACATTAGCCATCAATCCAATTTCTAGAGGATGACCACCACGACACCACTACCACTTCATCGGCATAAATTGACAAATCTATAAAGAATATATACTGAACAAAAAGTGAGATAAAAACTTTTACTTGGTAGTAGATGTGTGGTCCCAGCTTCCCAAGGCACTTGACAATGGCAAGTGAATGTGTAAATTGGCTATCAAAATTATAATTTATAAACATCAGTCTATGTGGTTCTTCATTTTAAAGACCATTTTAATTGAACCTTCACAATTTCATGGATATGTTTTGACTATTCGCAAAAATAAGATACTATTTTGACCAAAATTTCAGTGTAAGTTTGATATCTTGCATGCTAAATGTTGGATGAAAGGATGCCATATCCATAATCAGTCCAATACTATTCTACATAATGTTCCTTTACTAACATGCAAATCCATATGAATATAATACAGGGGGTTACGACTCTTCCAAAAAAAAAAAATACAGGGAGTTGCAGTAAAAATAGCTATATATTCTAACTATCACAAGGTTTTCTTTCTTTCATTTTGGATATAAATAAACTAATTGTGAAGTAAGAAGAATCATAGTGATTTCCATCTCACTGTTTTGAATTTCATTCCAAATGGTAGTTACAAACAAAGTTATTAAGGGTGAATTACCGCAGTCGTCGTCTTTAATTAATTTCAGCTATTCATCGTAAACCCAGGAGGTGACACGAGATCGACGACCTGCAAATCCACCTTCTGCAAATTTTGAGTCAAGTAGTTTGAGTTGTTTTGTAACCCATGGTGGATTATCTTTTCTCAGCCAGAGTGCTTCCCCTGTATCCTTGTGTTTAAAATCAGGCTGCTTTGGATTTAACTTGCTCTTTCTTTGATCCCACCATTCATTTGGATTGGCAAAAAACACTTGCCAAAGGTGAAGCGGATTCCCATAATTTTGGTTACCAGCTTTGGCACCTGAATTAAGACGAGAGCAGTAAAGAACATACACAGGATGAAAGCATGAAAAAAATTCAAAATAAGTTAAAGATCAAATTTTAGTGTTTATTTTTTTATCAAAATGACAAATTTTAGTTGTGTTATAGGGACAGTTGAATACATGATTTCCTTATCTCTCCAACCCCTCTGTTCCTTGATCAAGGGTTTATTCATAAGATATTATACGATTTCAGTACAATAAGTTGAAAGCAACTACTTCATATATCAAAAGTTGTTTCTTACAAGTGTGACTAAACTTTGTATATATTTATGCCATTAGATAAACATAAGTAAGCTTTAAATTTAAGTAAGCACTTTCAAATTCAAATGCTCCCTAAATTTATGTTGTCAATTACTCTGAATTAACGGGCCATCGGAAAATAGCGGAACAACATCATCCAAATTTATGTTGTCAATTACTCTGAATTAACGGGCCATCGGAAAACAGTGGAACAACAGCATCCAAAGCAAAGAACTAAACAAAGGTCACCTCAAAAAAAAAAAAAAAAACCATCATCAACTAAAACACCAACCTCCAAGAGTAAACCTTCCTAAACTGGTTCAGTAGCTTTGGTATACTGGTGACAACCTATTCTTTGAAGGATGATGTATGTAATAAGAAATCTGTTGTGATTTTTGTGGCAGGACTTCAACAGGAGGAATAATAAGAGCAAAGAGAAATAAGTTGGGATAAAAGGAGACATAAGTGATTGGGAAAAAACAGCTGAAATAAAGCTCAAAATCAAGGATTATGATAAAGATAAAGTTGCTAATGATTCCATTATGAGGAGGAGAATGGTACTGTGCAAGAAATATCCAAATATTCGGGAAGTTAAAAAACCTGCAACTGTTGCTGTCAAGAGTAATGTTTAAGGCCCACTGAATGTGTTGATATTTAAAAATGTAGAAGTATCTATAAGACAAAACTAACAATGGCTTGACAACAAAAATCTATAAAGATTCTTGTGTTAAAGATGCAAGGGATTTAACTAATCCTGTTTCTTTTCTTCTATATAGGAATGGCATTCTTTTTAATGTTTTGAAGTCTAAAAGCTTGGGGATCAATTTCTACCCACCTGTCCACCAAGTAAAGTCAAGTCTAGTGAAGTTAGCATCTTCAAAAAAGATCAGACAAGATCGAGAAGATTGCAAAATGAAATTTCCACCTGAAAGAAGAGATACTATTGGATACTTTTAGGTGGACGACAACATCATAATTGGTATTGATGAAGAGCATATTGATGACAAACAGAAATTTTTATCCAGCAGCACCAAGCGATGTAAATGTTGCTTGGTAACTAAATGGTTGAAGGAGAAATTGAGTGGAAAAAATATTGTTCATGAAGATACTTATGGAATTCAAAAAGTAGACGGTGAAAAACTAGCCATCAAGGATCAATCACGAAGTATGCGAATCTTCTACATGTTTCTTCATAGGAATCCAACGGTTGTTTAGTCGAAGAAGTTCACAGTTTGGATGATAATATTTGTGTTACATCAGAAGCTGCTACAATGTGTCTTGATACATAAGTAGGTGCCAAAATACTAATGAGAAGACCAATGTGATTGTTGAAAATATTGTAGATGAGGTTCATTCATCTAGTTTTGAAGATTCACATGGAGCACTAGTTCAGTTTATGCAACCTGATTCATTAGGTGATGTGAAGACTGATACTAAAAATGAAGATACACCAACATTTTTTTTTTTGAATGGCAAATTATATATATATATATATATATATATATATATATATATATATAAACAAAAGAAAGGTAACAATAGAACAAATACACCGGAAGGCCACCAAAAGGCCCCACAAACAAAACCCCTGGGAGATAATCCAAACCTCACAACCGAGGTAAGAAAAACACCCCCGAGGAACCCCCAAACAAAAACCACCAAAAGAAAGAGGACCACCCTAACAAACCCCACAAACAGGCAAGCAAGCCACACCCCATAGGAACACTTGCAAAGAAAGGAAAAACCCGAAGAAACCAACAAGAGGGAAGAGGCAGGACACCCCCACCCCACCCCCCAGGAACCCCAGGAAAAACCACCACCAAGAACCCTACCGCTGCCAACACGGGATGGGCTGCACCTCCCACTCATGATAAGTGCAGGAACTAGCAGGACACTTAGCCAGGAATCACTTCCAAGCTAAGAGTTTCGCTCTATCCACCAAAGGCTCCTCTCGAAGGGCGCCACCAGAAAAAATAAGGTCATTCCTGGATGTCCAGATGGTCCAAATAATAGCATGCCAAACAAGAAGTAAACCTAGCCTAACTCTCTTCCCCCCACCTAATCCCGTAAAGGACAGGAAATGCTGGGCAAGACCTAGGGGAGACACAAACTCCCAGCCCAACCACCTAGACACCTGATACCAAACCGGAAGAATGGCAGAATACAAAAGGAAAAGGTGCACAGAAGACTCGGACGGGGCCTCACAAAAGACACTCCCCAAGCCACCTTTAGGGAGGGTGACACCACGACCAACAAGATTGAGCCTGGTAGGGATCCTAAGATACACCAACATATGATGATATTGGACTGTTACTATGACCATAAATGATTATCTTTATTGCCACAACATCATTAAGTCTATAATCATTTGTTGGTGTATCTTCATTTTTGGTAGCAGTTCTTATGAAAAAATTATTCTGTGAACTTCAAGATCACTAGTCTTACATCACTTAATGGCAGAGTTGGCAGAAACTGAACTGGTATCCCACCTGAATTTCAAAACTAGATGAATGAATGTCACCTACAGTATCTTCAACAATTACATTGGTCTTCTCCTTAGTAAATTCGACACCTACAGATGTATCAGGGCACATTATAGCAGCTTCTGATGTAACACAAATAATGTAATCCAATTTGTGAAATTCTTCAACTAAACAACCATTGGAGAAACATGTACAACTTCATGATTGACCCTTGATGGCTATTTATCTTATCTAGTTTTTCAGCTTCCTCTTCTACTTTTTTAATTCCACAAATATATTCGTGAGCAACATTTTTTTCACTCAATATCTCAACTTCTCCCTCAACCATAGTTGCCAAATTCGTACGAAGCAACATTAACATCATTACTTGGTGCAATTCCCGATTGTCATCAACATGTACTTTATCGACACCAATTTGCATTTTTTTTTGCGAAGATGCTAACTTCACTTCATAGGCATTTCAAACATAATCAGTCATGTGATGATTATTAACATCTCTATACTTGACTTCACGATTCTAGATTTGCTCCATTTATCTACCCTCCATTTATTGTCCATTTATGAGAGATAAAGACACAAGTGATAGATTAGTGGAACCATGTTAATAAGTTCCCACTAATGGGCCCTACTAATCTTAAACCACTTGTGTCTATCTCTCATAAATGGACATAAAATGGAGAGTAGATAAAGGGAGCAAATCTAGGTTTTGACTTCACTTGGAGGACAAGTGGGTAGAAATTGATCTGATTCTCCAATTGAATATTTTAAACCAGATGAATGTACCTATTCAGCAGTCACATTGTCTTCAGTCTTCACAGTAGTATCCTTCCAATCAACAGTGTTTGAACATTCCATTTGAACATAAATACCACAATTGGACCCCAGTTCTATAATTTTGACATTTAATTTGTCTTCTACAACTGGCATGACACAGGGATTTCCTTTTCGATCTCCTTAAAAATGAAAGAGAGTTGTGTTTCCATTTCTTGGTTTTTTCAATTTTTGATTGTGGTATTTATGTTCAAAAGGAAGATTTATTTGTGTTGTTGGGAAGGATACTAACGGGAAGACCAGTGTGATTGTTGAACATGTGCATCCATCTTGTTTAAAATATTCAGTTGGTGTACCAAATAAATTTCGAGTCCATGAAGTGAAGTCAAATCTAGTGATGTTAATATTCATCACATGGTTGATTCAGACACTGCTGCTAGAAATGCATACGCTTGTTTAATAATGTTAGAATCTTTGTAAAACATGCAAATTGATGGCAGTCAGGAATTGCATCCAACACCAAGTTATGATGTAAATTTTGATTCAAAAGAATTTGGTAACTATATCTACTATGGTGAAGGGAGAAGTTGAGAAATGGAGTGAAAAAACAGACTTTCATAAAGATACTTATGAAATTAAAGAAATTGAGCGCAGCGCTGAAAATGTAGATAACATTAATATTGTATCAAAGCCTATTTCTTTTTGCAGAAGTAGTATCAAAGCCTATTGATTCGGGCCATCCAACATTTATATCCACGCGCCAAGAGTGGCACATCTTTTGCATCTTTGACATAGGAATCTTTCATAGATTTTTATCGTCTAGCAATTGACAATGTAGTATTCTGAGATAGTTTTGGATTTTTAAACATAAGCACATCTAGTGGACTTATAACGTTACTCTTGGCAACAAGTTGAAGGTCTTTCTTCTACCCAGATATTAGATATTTCTTGCACATCATTCTCCACCTCCTCAATAATATCCATCTGACTCATAAAGGATCATTAGTAGCTGTTTATCAAAAGCCTCTCTGATTTTAAGCTTTATTTCAGCTGTTATTTTTCTACAAGCCTTTATGTCACCCTTTATCCCCAGAAAACCATAAGTGAAGCATGGATGAGCTTTTGCCTTGAGTTCATAGTAACATTGCCGAAGAAAGCTTTGGGGTTAACAAGCAGAAGGAAAGGAACCGAGTTTTTTGGGTTCGCAGAAGAAAGAGAGGAATAGAGATCAATGTTTTTGCAGAAAAATGAGGAAAACAGAACAAGAATGTGAGATTGGTTGCGCTCGAAGAAAAAGTAGGATCCCTTAAAATAAATTGAAATGACCAATATAAACAAAGAGGTAATTAAGGTATTTCATCTGTAAACCATAATTGCAATCGCAAACACGCAAATCGGGTGGACACGCAAATTGGGTATGATTTGCGGCCGCTACCACTACACCTGTTGAATGCACACCGTTGGCAGATCGTGTCGCAGTGGATGCCGCCACACCACTGTTTTGAGATTATCCCTTATAGCGGCATGATTGACCCATTTTTCTTATCTTAACTCTAATTTAAACTAGGTCAGAGAACAATTTGTCTCAATATTACCAAACAAATAATTAAAACTTTTGAGCCCTTTTAATTTAAAAAAGAAGGATCGATAACGAAAGAAAAACAATCAACCTCAGGTCTCAAATTTTCATTGAACATTAGCAACCAAACTAACCTTCAAATTTATGTTCTTTCTCGTCATCTTCATAGCCCAGACTTCGAGCAACAAAATTTAGCTCCTTCACAACAAGCTGTACACAAATTAAACATCCAATTTATACACACATTAACAAAACGTACAAAAGACAAAATAAAGAAGCCAAAGCCTTACACGCACATGATGTATTGTATACCAAAATTACTAAACTTGGAAGTTACACTAAGCAATGATCAACTAATAGTGTATACAAATTATATTCCATTTTGATAATGTAATTAGTTAGTGAATAAGAATTTCTGTCATGGAGATTGCAGACATCAAACAACTTACCTACTTTAAGAAATGACAAATTAATCATCAAATTGAAGACTATTAATCAATATAGTCCCTCAGTCAATCAACTCTACGAATATAGACCGCAAAATAGAGATCAAAGATTAACGAAAACCCTAAACAAAATTTTGCAAACATGCTTCAACCGATCATACATTGAACAACATAGTAACTCCACATTGAGAGATTAAAATCGATTAACAAACTTCGATTTTAACTATTAATTTGGTCTTGCATAAGAAAAAATTATCAAATTGTCACCACTACAATTTTAAAAATCAAAACAATAATGTTTTCAAATCCAAAAATATTCCAAAAGTTAAAAAGGAGAGAAAAAGTAATGGACCTTATAACCCAATTCACTGTTTCCATCGAAAGAATCCAAATAACCTGAAACACAAATCAAATCATTTGGTTTCAAGTGTTCATAAGCAATTTCAGCCACATTGTTCCACATCATAAGAAGCACCCTGTTAACAAAACGTTGTTCCCAATCAAAACAACAAAAATTTATTTAAAAAAAAAAAAGGAAAAAAGAAAAGAACGAACCAAAAAGGCGAGCTATCAGGTTTGTTAGATTTTCGAACGCGAAGCGTAGTGTAAACTCCAAAATTACCGAGTTTTGTGTTCACCCGTTTTACTTCACGCGCCACCGAACCGATGAAGCTCGCGGTGTTTTCAAGCAGTGGTTTCCAGCGAATCGTTGCGGGACGCTGGAATTTGAGGGCGTGGTTGTAAACGGCGCTGGTTCCGGGAACAACGTCGTCGAAGTAGTGCGATGATGATTTTGTCGGGTGATTTGTTGTGGAGAAGGTGAAGCATTTGAGCAATATCGATGGTGTTTTAATCGGTTTTGTGAAGAAGGAGCGAAGAATGAAGGAATTTAGTTTCATGGAAGATTCCGGTGATCGGCGTTCATCGCCGGTGATATAATGATTTTGGCGGCAAGTTTGTTTTGCTTTGATTCTGAAAGTTTATAGGGTTTCGTGGTTTATACATTCTGGTTAGGGTTTAATTAAAGAAAATTGTTGTTCTCCAAAAAAAAAAAAAAAAAACTCACTCTCATACCCTACAAGCATATCAAAATACCCCTTACGTGAGTTAAACGTCCGATAGGTTGAACTGTACTTCATCCGGTCACTATTATAAGCAAAAATCAACTTTTTAAGTTCATTTAATTAATGATGTATTTGGTCTATATTATTGATTAAATACATCATAAATGAACCATAAAAGTTGATTTATGCTTATAATAATGACCGGAGGGAGTAACTTACATGAGTTAACTCACGCTAGAGTTATAACCGGCATGAGTTAACTCACGTGGGATGTGCTAATGTAGCGAATGTGACTTAAGTCACGTTGAGTTTAACACATACGTGACTTAAGTTGAGATATTTTCGGAAGTTCGGTTGGAAGTGAGCAATTTCTGTTGTAAGAAGATCAATTTTCTTAAGAATTCTGCTCTTCTCCCAACACATTTTGCTCGCGCCCAACTGACCTTCCCAAAATACCCCTGCGTGAGTTAACTCACGCAAGTGTTAATTTCAGCGTGAGTTAACCCAGCCACGTGTTAATTCCAATGTGAGTTAAGTTGCGCGGCGCATGTTAAGACGCGCAGATTTTAACACTTGCACTACTTAACTAACACAGAGGTATTTTCGGTATTTTAGTTGGGCGCGAGCAAAATGTGTTGGGAGAAGAGTAGAATTCTTTTCTTGATTAAACCTTTTTGGGGTTTTGTGATTGGGCTAAAAGAGTTTAACTGTTCAAGCCCAATTAATATTTATTTCTAATCTCGCCCTTGAAAATACTATTACTACCCTTAATAAAATAAAATAGGAGAATGCAAACATGTGCCTTAAAATAGAAATAATTATCTTAAAAGTTGTGCATTCAACTTTTAAAAGTCAAAATTGTGGTGTTTTTTTATGAAAAGTTTCTAATTTTTAATTCTTTAACTTGTGCCTTTGGGATACAAGATAACAAGACCCAATAAAATACTATTTGTACTCTTTCACAAAAAAGAAAAATACTATTGCTAATTGGAGAGTAATGTACTACTTTTTAGCCAACTAGAGAGGAATGTTAGGTGCACCAACTAGCAATCATTCATCTATTATCGTTAGATTAGTCATGACTTTGCATGGGTTCTCGATTAAATCATGAGATTATGAATATATTTAAAAAAAAAATTCGGACTCTATTAAATTGGCTAGATAATATTTATATTTAATCACTTACTATTAATTAGATGTTTATATTTGTATTTATGAGCAATTGGTAGAGACAATGCATAATTAATATATGCAAGGTTCGGGGTTCGCAAAGTTCGGGGTTCAAATCTCGGCCACCACAAAAAAAAAACTAGATGTTTATATTTTAATAATGTGCTATCAATTTCGTCTTTAAATTTAATCATTTATGATCAATTTAACCCACAACATACTCTCAAAAGAATTAATATGAGTAATTTTTTTTTTTTGAAGGAATATGAGTAAAATTTAACAAGGTCATAAATCTTTTTAAAATACTCATAATTTTATGGACCTATATTTGAGAGTACTCTACAATTTAAGGATAAATTTGGTGGTTTACTATATTTAAAAAATATATATAATCGGTTGAAATTTTATGCATTTTCAAAGTTGAAACATCATTGTTTCTTGGATTAAGATTAAATGGTTCATATTTTAAGATCATTTTTTTAGGTGAAGAAAAAACAAAATATACATATTTTCTAGGCCATTAAATCTTGATCCAACGGCCATGATGTGAATACTATAGCGTCAATTTATGGCATTTCAATTACATGCAATCTAATTCCATAGCCAACAAATTAGGATACTGATCAGCTACATCCAAATTTTATCTACATCTTCTACCTCTCTATTATTATTCCTAACATAAAATTCATCCTCTCTCCTACATCCACACATTACACATCTTTATTACCACTCTTTTTTGGTGACAATCCTTCTTTTGATGGTTATACATATTTGGCGAAGAATAATCAACAATTATGAATTGTAAAACTCAAAAACATATTTGTCAATAGTTGGTTGGATCAAGGTACTACCAGATTGGTTCTCTTAATTAGCAATGAAGTCTCAATCTCCATTAAACATACATGGATATACCCAAAAAAAACTTGGAAGAAATGAAACAAAATTTGTGTATATGCTTCTATATTAGATATACATCAGAGAGCCTCAAAATATAGCACATAAACTAATTAGACTTGCTCTAAAGAATTTTGATAAGCACATATATAATGTGTGCTGGGACATGATCAATTACTCATAATCTCATATGTATAATTACAATATACATTATATTATATATGTATAATAGTAACATATTACAAATTCTGTTTACACAACTTGATTAAACCTTGTTGATAGGTTCATATTACAAAATTTAACAAATGAATACAACTTTTTAACAACAACAAAAATTGGAGAAAATTAAAGAACAACACTTGAGAAATTGCATCTAGAGTCCAAATCCAGACAACCTTCCCAAAATCCCTTGTCTATAAGGCAAGAAAGTTCTCTTCTTCATATCTTGTGACTCAGCTTTCTTCATAGCATAATGCATTTCATGAGCTGAAACTTGAGCCTTTTTTCTCGACCCATGATGTGAAAACGAATCAGAAGATCTAAAGCTGCTTGAACCTTTAACTTCTTCACTTGTATTCTTCTTATACCCAACAAAATATTTCTTCAATGGATCCTTGCTTGAACCTCTTCCTTCTGAAGCACTTCTAAACAACAATAGATCACTCAATTTCCATCTCCTCGAACCCTTCGAAATCGAACCAGGACCTGTACTACTGTTTGATATCTTTGATTCCTCTTTGTTGCTACTAGGTTGTTTCTGTTTTTGAGAGTTTTGTTCTTCTAATTCTGATATGTAGTTTGATTTTCTATAAGGAGAATGTGATCTTGAACTTCTTCTACCAGAATTATTTGATGATGATTCTATTCTCTCTCTGTCTCTTCCTCTTCTTTCATCTTGAACTTTTTGTTGCTTCTTAGGTACAACAACCTTAGCTTCTTCATTAGTAAATGGTTTGATTTTGCCACCATGAAAGAGTTCTTCAGCTGAACGTGTCGACGATTTATTTGATTCATGGTTAACAAAGAAAGCAAAACCACCTTGCTTATCATCATCATCATCATCTTCATGAACAACGTTGTTGTTTTTGGTTGATGATGTTTGATCAATTATGGACAAGTAATCCATTTCACTATATAATTCAGAAAGCCTAGATGGACTTGAAGGGGCACTTAAGTAAAATTCACCAAAACGTTTTGGAGAAGATGGAGGACTTAGATACGGTGAACTCATTGTTCCACTACTAAAATTGAATGTATCCATACTAGAACTTTGTATCATCACTTCCATAATTCTTGATTTCAATCTAGGTTTTTTTTTAATAAAAGGTTTTTTTGGTATGTGTGAATTGGCTAAGAGAATGGTTGTTGTATACTTGTATTTTTGGGTTGTTTAGCAAAATGATTATGTGAAAAGTTGTGAGTAATATGTTTATATATGCAAAGTATAGGGAAGGTGAGAAGAAGGATCAAATTGGACATTTAGATGTGAAAGGTTAAGGGGTTGATTTGTTGACCATTAAATTGGTCGTTATTATGGGGTAAGTTATTATTTGATTAAGCCGCCTTATAATACCGTTCACCATATTTTAATATGACAATGAAAATTCTAACTTGATGAAGCATGTGTGTGGATATAAAACAATTTGTTGTTGGGCCACATGGGTGAATTTTGTACTATGGTTTGGTAAGCAAGTGTCTAATTTTCTTTAATGAATAAGCAAGTATGTAATATGTATCTTGTAGTTGTGGCTAAACTCGATTTAATCTATCAACCAAAAAAAAAAAACTTGATTTAATCTGCTAAGGGTATACAGCTTGCAGGGTTGAAGTTGACTCGTGCATTATATTTATGTGCACGTTTTATTGTAGGTTAAGTTTGTAAATAATTATATTATATACACCAAGACATTCATGTTCTCTTTTTAATATTATATATATGTTTTCCATATATTATTGGATGAAATTTTAAGTTGACTATTTCTTCATGTTTAGGAAATTAATGATTGAGAAGGTGGAAAACTGAGCAATTGAGAGAACCATTTCTCTTTTCATTTCATGATATTTATAAGCTGAATGAATTGAATTTACATAATAATGCACAATTTATCGTATATATAGATACTCTCATAGATCACTTACAAAAAGATTAAAGAAAACCCAATTCATAACTATAACAACATATTTGTAACCTACTTGCTAATAAGTCTAACCGATTCAGATAACTAATCAAACTAATCAGTAACAAACTCTCTAGTGAAGAGCGTGTTACTTTAGGCTTTGTTAGAGAATTTGAAGGAGATGAGAAGAAAATGTTTTAAGAGGATGAAAAATATAGGAGAAAACAGAAATATTTAATATATTTTTAAAGAGTATTTTTGTAAAGAATGATAAATTATTGTTTATGATTATTATATTCTTAACTTTAAGAATATTATAACAATATAGGTTAAATTTAAAAAATGCTCCAAAACCTCCCACTCAATACAATTTTTTAGTTCCCCAAGAAGTGATGTCGCCCACAACATTATAAGTATTTAAGGGTAGAAAGATTAAGTGCAAGTAGACATTGTCCAAGTTATAGTATACAAAAGATAGTGATTCCACATGGACTGGGAGCTATAGCTTCCTATAGCTTTCCAGTAGAAAACTTGTTTCCAAGAAAATAAAATAAATCATTTGTCACAATAATAAAAATAAAGATAAAGGTTTAGGAAACAAAGTTAAAAAGACTTAGAAGTTTTCAAAGGTAAAAGCGTGGTTTAAACAAAGAATCAGATATGATGGAGTTTTAGTATGTTCTACATAGCTATGACTTTGTATGGCTTCCTGGCAACCCAGAGCCCTTTGGAGTCTTTCGACTCAACCATCATGTTAAGCATGCGAAGACGTCCTCTCAGGGTACAATCACAATACTTAACACGCAACGTTGCTAGGTTATATATGTCATCAGGAGCTCCACAATAGTAGTGGCTACTAAAACTTTGCATATGACAATAGTCCTACTTAGATCTTAGCACTTTCAGACTCTTTCAAGATCTAGTTTTTGTTCAATACAGTCTCTCTCTTATTCCTGTCACCTCTCGATACTTAGGGATGTAACTCATATCAAAAAACATTTTCCATTCTCATATCCTCTCGGTCTCAAAGAACTATAGCATCAAAAGTAAAAGAGGTCAAGTTTCACTTTTGAAGATTTTGAGTTAAAACAATTTGTTTGAAAAAAACGCAAATATATAACTTTATAAATCTTAAGCAAATACTATCATAATGTCATCATATCTAAACCACAAGAAGGGGTTTAGTTCATGATGAGTTTAACCACGCAGATGAAGATTAAAAGAAACATAAATGAAAACATAAAAAACTAAGTTGATAGATAAAATGTAGTTAATAACATATTACAATCCAACAAGGAAAGATGTGTGCTTCAAGCATCACCTAAGTATATCACTAAGAACTAGCACCCATGCTCATCTATGTAGAAGATGAGATGGAGTGAGAACTCTAGTGCTGCTAACTATAGTTAGAACTTGGTCGCTCAATTCACAATGTAAAATTCAGGACTCCTAGCACTACCATGTGGTTGTCCCTTTATAGTACAAGGTCAACCACTACAAGTTGTACCCTTTAGTCATTTTCCCTATAAGTTGTCTTTGTCTTATCCTATCAGCGTGAGACATATATTCCTTGTACTACTAATAATTGGTGTCAGCCCATAGAACTTACTCATTAATCAATGATAAGAAGGGGCCCATGTGTTCGTACAATAGTACGACCCGACTAACGATCTGGTATGTTACATCTTCATATGTCTTCGGTGATGCATATGTAATTCCACGCTATATCTCATGAGATCTTCAGTGCCATTCTTCACCCTTTTCCATCAAATAACACTAAAAACTATTTAAAATCATAATTGCCTAAATAGTTACTGATTAGATGCTTTAGGTCATGCATTTACTCAATTTCTCATTCATAGATCAGTTTGCAATGTGTTAGTAATGTTGCCTCAAGAATGACAATCTGAGATCATTTGGCCTTAGGGGCTTTCAAATTTAGATATCATATGATCCACATTAAAACAATTATTTTCCATCTTTATCCTTTTTCAAACTCAACATACTAGCATTAAAACCTAAGTGATCGGGTTAAGTTTCAAAGGTTAGAGTTAAAATAACTTATTTAAAAAAAGCAAACATATTACAACATACTAACATGCAAACATCAACTTATAATTTCATTAACCCTTAAACACGAAATGGGTTAGCTCATAGTAAGCTTAAGAAATTGTTTCCAAAAATAAAGTAAGCTTAAGAAATAAAATGGAATGATATTCATCGTCAAAAGAGTCATTATAAAGATAAAACGACACAACGAATCTCTTTGCATCCTCACTAAGTATCAACTCTCCTAGGCTTCGATCTTCAAGGATAGACTCCAAAAGCTCCAAGATACGATGAATGACATTAGAAAGTAATGGGAAATAGAAGGTTGTAGTGACGGTCGTGGTTTGTTTGTGACACTAAGCAACTAAATTTGGAATAATAGAAGCACGATATATCATTTTGAATTATTGTCTTATGTAGAGTTCTAAAAAAAATAGTAAATAATCATTTTGATCTTTAAAAATATAATTTGTTGTCCTCTCTAAAAAAAAGAACAATGTGTTTTTTTTTTTTAAGGAAAAAAGCACAATGTGTTGTTACTATGATATCTGAATTTATCAAAATTAAATAAACATTCTCAAATACGTGTGATTAAGAGATAAAAAACCTTTGTCAAAAAAAAAAAGAGATAAAAAACCTAAAATATTTTTTAGAAATTTTATTTAAAGTAGCAACTGATTTATGTATATTTATAATTGTAATTAGCTCTCAATAAAAGTAAATTAATATATATTAATTAGTCACTCGAATACATTATCCTTTTTCTCTTCTCTCCCTTCTTTTTAAAATTCCAAACAAAAGTGTGTGTATGTTTGTAATTCGCTGATAGACTTGTGCTTAAAATGATTTTGATTATTCGATATGTAGATATTTTACTTTATTGTATATGTAATGTACGTATTGGTAGGTATTAGTCATCACTCTATTGCTTTCAAAATTTGTCTCATTTACATATATTACTTTTGGTCAATTTAGAGCTGCTAATTAACAAATATAGAAATTATGGATTATTATTTTGTGGAGACAGGTTGAGATTATTATTTTGACAATGACAATGTGGGTTAGAATCTAGAAGGGCTTGCAAATTCAACAAAATAATCAATCTAGAAGGAATTTGGATGATCATTGACGAGGATGATTGTGAAACTCTAAAAAATTATGTATAGACATGCACGTTTTTTCTTGTTTTTATTTTGTCTTGTAATACATATGGATGGGTATTTCTAATGAATATTATTTTTTTGGATAGATTTATGATGAATAAGTTTTTGAAATGTCTGCTACTATAAACAAAGTACGCTAAAAAATAAAAATATTAAATGTCACACTAACCTTGATATACAAGGTACTACTATTATTGAATTATTATTGTGATTGCAATATACTAGATATCAACAAAAACAAAAAGTTACACGTGTTTCTGTTAAGAAGGTGCATTTATTAATGACAAGTACAATTATTTTTATTTATCAAGTTTTTTTAGGGGTTTTATTTATCCAGTTATTGTTGTATTGTGTTGACTATATATATATATATATATATATATATATATATATATATATATATATATATATATATATATATATATATATATATTTTTTTTTTTTTTTTTTGCTACCAAGATTTCAAACCAACGTGTTATATATGTAGAAGACTTACTCCAAAAAAATGGAAAATGCTACTTTTCAAGAAAAAAAGCTTCAAGAATTTTTCAAGAAATAGTTGGCAAATTTTAATTGGATGATTTATTTGTCCACTTCCTATTTTTCAGCCACACCTCATTGAATTGTGGCAAATAGTGCATTGTGATTGGCTATTCTTTATTCTTGAAGAATTCTTGATGTTATTTTTCTAGAAATATAGCATTGCTCCAAAAAAATATATGTAGAAGACTTGTTCATAAGAAGGCTTCTAGAATTGGTTCGTTATTTGTAGTGAGCGCAAAGTAAAGACTTGCTTAAGAAACCAAAGAAAAAGGACAATCTATGAATGAAAATAAATAAATTACTACGTACCATGCAGATAGTTTATTAACTTAAGTAAGCAACTAAAAATTACTTCATTCATTCCCTCAGATCGGAATCCTCTCAACAATGAAATCCAACCATCCGATTCATCCAAGGGCCTAAAACTTAGAAGTTCACACTACTACAAAAAGTCTAGTAATATTGGTCGTCGAAAATATTTACAGATTTTTTAGATTCCCAAAATATTTACAGATTATTTACAATGAAAAAATAGATTATATTATGGAAATTGCTGGATCCAGCTCGAAAATATTTACAGATTTTTTAGATTCCCAAAATATTTACAGATTATTTACAATGAAAAAATAGATTATATTATGGAAATTGCTGGATCCAGCGAAAGATAATGCCACAACAATTTCACGAAGCTTAATTTTAGTGAAAATCTGCCATAAATTACAACCATGCCCCCCCTTTTTTTCGGGCCAGCCCACAACTGTATTGGCTGAATGGTTTTCGGGATATGCTCGGGACAAAATTCTTCTCGACAAATAGCATTGCTCTTATATTATTATTAATTTTTTTTTAGAAGCCAAATGCAAAATATAATCAAACCAATTAAGCGCAAGATGTGCCTAACAGGAAACAATACAAGAAATAATCATAGTATTTGTCAAAAAAAGAAAAGAAATAATCATAGTAACAAACACAACAAATACATAAACCACAATTACGGTGTAATATATACAAAGAGACGACATAGACCACCAATAATGAAAATCAAAAGAGAAACCTGGTTTATGCGTCTTTTGGCCACAACCAAGAACGAAGTTTAATACTATCAAGAAGTTGATCATGAGAAGACACGTTGTTGATGGAAATTCTCGAATTCCGCTCTTTCCATATAACCCAAAAACATGCCAGCCACACCACCTATAAACAACGAATGTCCTTCCTGAAAGAATGGGCTCAAAAAAGTTGTTGCGCGGGACATCCAATGCATATTGGAACAACGTCAGTTATACCCAACCAGCGATGAACGAGATGTCAAATGCTACACTTCAAAAATAGATGATTGATCGTTTCCTCTTTTCCGCACCCGCTCGAGCATAAATCCGAATCACATGAAAAATATTACTTTTGTTTCTTTTAGTTTTATTTAACTTTTTGCCTAAATTTTCGGAAAATATTATATTATTTATAGATTATTAAGATAATTATTTATTTTGTTGTAGCTAGATCAGGACACTTGTTTTATGGAAATGTTAGGAAAGATGGGAAATGTAACACTAACAGATTTGATAATTGATATTCAAATTGACTCAACTTAATGGATTATGATTAATAACAGTTGCACAAGGCTTGAAACAAGAAGTGCTAGGAACCAACATTTTGGGTTTGCTTCACTTCCATCAAGGGCACTCTTCCGGTAAGGATTTCTTTATGTTGAGTTTTCTACTTTTTGTTTTTTTTTTTTTTTTTAAGACGCCAAAATGGAATTTATTAAAATCACAATGAGTCCTAACCAGCACAAGGAGTGCTAGGTTAGGAATCGTAAAGTAGCAACATACAAAGGGTAAATGGGTAAACCCATGCACTCGTGCATCAAAGACAAAATGTAAAAAACCACATGAAACATCACCTAACAAAGGGCTATCTTCGGAATTCAACGAAAACAACCGGAGGAAACAAATCCAATGCACTATCTCCTTGCTGCATCACTACCGCCACGCACCACAAAACCGCCACCACACAACCCGAAACCCGTTTTCTACTTTTTGTTAATACATTACGTAAAGAGTTTTTTTATTGAATTTGAAAAAAAAAATTACAGAAGAATAGAAGACAAATGGACAACTACTCTTTTTTCTTTTTTCCTTTCTTATAACCTAGTCTTGATAGATATGATATCATGTAAGTTCTAACATTGGTGTCGAGACACCATAACGTAGCTCAGTGTAACAAGTGAAAGGGACAAGTACTAGCAGTCCTCAGAATTTAAGTCCGCGGATGATTTGGGGACATTTTAACCACCTATGTTATTTTTGTTGATAAATCTAAAGTTTTGTATCAAATCTAACTGGTTAATAAATATAAATGGTGGATTGTCCGAATTAATTGATTTTAATATCATCTTAAATTTTTATATTTAGTCTAATTAATCCGTATAAAATCGATTTGTAAAATGAAGGGTGTCAGTTTTATATACTCTTTTCAATCTCTATTTTTATTTACGTAGGACTAGCAAGCCAAAGTATAAAGACATTAATTTAGATTATTTAACATCTCAACTATGTTGTTAATCCAGCTAATATAGTTTTAGTTTTAGTTTGGACTAGTTTTAATTGTAAGAATTTCTCAACTAATTGTTAGTATTCTACTACCTTTCAAAAGTCCTATCGAGAAGTTAAATGAGAAAAAATTGAAGTGCAAAAATTGATTTGAAATTATGAAAGAAATTATTATTTAAAATACTATTTTTATGAAGGTATCATTTCAACTTTTCTTTTACATAGTTTTTTTTTTTTTTGAATAAGTCAAAATGAATTATATTTACATAGTTTTGTTGTAAAGTTTTTTCCCACCAATTCTAAATCCACCTGGCTTTCTGTAATTTACCTACATTATTATTCAATTTGACTATGTCATTTAAGAAAAAATAGAGATAGCTATTTTATGCTATTATTTTATATAGGATATGCATCGGTATGCTATTATTTTATATGATTATAATTAACAATTTTTTAAAAAGTAAATAATAATTATTAAGTTTGTATTTTTTTTCCCTCCTTTAATTTTTGCTCAAATCAATTGTACTTACATAGTTTGCAACTCTCGGGTTAGGCTCATCGGTCATGGATACACATTTGTATGCATGAACGTGAATTTAAACCTACTAGATCTTCTACCCGTGCTACCGCCCGGGACATTAAAAATGGAGGAGCTAAAAAAATTCCGATATTATTCATTACATAAATAATAAAATAAATAAACATAAATAGTATTTAAGGGCATACAATGTTGGGTCACACATTTTGGAATATCTCCTTATACACTACATTTGAAGTGGTGCTGAGACAATCCACATTGTCATCCGTTAATAATATCTTCAGACCATCCCTTGATGTAACACGTGATATTGCAACATACAGCTGCCCATGCGAGAAGACCACAGAGGGAAACTACCGTAGATTGAAGAGATATAAACTACCGTAGATGTTATTTGAGAAAAAGTCACAAATAAGTTATTTTTGAGTTCGACAAAAGTACACTCACTCGGCCACGGTATTGGATACCCAATTGTTAATTAAGGTACCTTCATAAAATACATTAACTAAAAAATGGCACATATCAATGCTAAACATCTGCCTTTCATAATGAATCATAACATAATGTATTAATATTGTAGTTATATAGCCTCTGAATAAAGACATCAGCATATGGTCACTTAGCTTTTCAATTACCTGTTTCCAAATAAATATTTAAAAAAACAGTTTGTGAGGCAAGAACATTTATATTATCAGCCATAATTAAGTAGGAAAAGGCTTCAACTTAAAATATGTCAATCGAACTTGAACTTACCAATTAACATTATGCCTTTCAAGTCATCGAACAGATTAGCAGCAAAAGAACACCATCAGTGCGTCTAGTGTCACTTGGTTACATCTGCACAAAGCGTACATGGCTTATAACATCACTTATAGACTGAATTTACCTGCAAAAAGACGGGAACAACCAATAGGAATCAGTCAGGACACAATATGATCGTGTCATACACAATTTGAGTAAGCATATTTTGTCACTCACTTACTCGACCTGCTAAAAAGCTTCAAGTAGAGCTTGGTTAACATTCTTATTATGTGTTTGGTTCAAAAACTGCCTCCTCCGTCATCCATGACTTTCTGCATCAATTGTAGACAAACAAAGTGGATCAATTGGTACTCACTTACTCGACCAGCTAAAAAGCTTAATTTTTTTCCATAACATAAATTAAATGAACTCATAGCGTAGTATGAAGCAATGATCCAATTTACAACAATAATTATTACTATTTACACAAAGTAGTATGAAGCAACATGTCATAAGCATTCTCCCTAATGCAGTCATCATGATGGATTAAATTTTTCTCTACCACCAAAAAACATTTGAAGTTATTAAAAAAATAAAGAGTGAACCATCTTATAAAAAATGAGAAGCATAAAAAGTAAAACATTTCTTGTCATTTTTCAACAATAAAGTTATATTCAGTAACTATCTCAAGGTTTATTTTTTTGAAAGGACTATGCCAAGGTTTATGCACTGTAGTAACTTGTAGATAATGACATTCCAAATAATACATTAACAATTTGAACATTCATCGCCTAAAGCCAAATCAGCCCTCGCACGCACCAACACTCAAAAATAAAAATGTCACTGTGGTCCAAATAGATTTCGTGCGACCAAGACACTAAATCAATGAAGCAGAACACCAGACTCATCCAATAATAAAATTTGTTGCAGCAAATGACATACACACCATACAACAGATGCAAAACTGCAGGAAAACCTGCTACAGCTGAGGTGAACCAAACCAGATTACTCCAACGCAAAACTGAAACACATCAAAGGCTAGAAGAACAACCGAGTAGCAGCCGCCGCACCCCACAAAATAAGTAGTGAAGGCGCATTGATAAAAAAGCAAATCAATTGCTTAAAAAAGACAACCTTTAGTAAACATTGATTTGATGATAGTTTATGAATTAAAAATGAGCAAATGATTTAATCTACATGCAAAAAACTATCACAAATCAAATTAAGTAAAAGTAAGAAACAATCAAAAAAGTGAAATTTGAGAACTAAACCAACACAGAGACAAACAACGACAAAAAAAAACTAAACCAAAACCTAAAAAAATGCAGAATTATACCCATTAATTACCATAAAGATACTCTCAGCATCAAAGAACTTTAACTGAGAAATTAACGCCAAAATAGTTTTGTAATTGTACGTTCACTCGTTTTGCACGTCACTTCTTCGGCCTCAAATTTCAACAACTGAACAACCGATTCATTCTACAAATTTCAAAACAATTGGCAGCTGGGACTTTTCAAACCAAACCATAGAATAACATTACATCCACCTCTACCTTTCTCTAGCTGCCTTCACCTGTTTTAAAAACTCAGTGCCTTGGTTTTCCATATACACCAGAAAAATAGGAGCACCAAAAAAACATGATTTGTCAATCATCATACATGCTTCAATAGAATAATTGAGATCAATATGAACATATTTGAGCAATAATATAAATCCCTTTCAACATATAAAAAAAATCGCAGCCAAAACTTCATAATATTAAAACAAAATTGAAGCTTGTTAGCAAGTAGAAAGGAAGGCAAAACAAAATGAGACTATGAAGCTTATATGAATAGCAGTAAAGATAGATGCGCTTAGAAAAAATTGAAATGAAGTGTTAGTTCGAAAAATATAGCAAAACTAATCCTTACTCACAAAATTAATCCTTACAGCTCTATAATTGTTTCTTAAAAAATTCAATAAAATTAAATACAAAACTAAAACTGAGAAGGGGTGTTGGTTTTTGATATACTATTAAGGTTATAACCATTTTTTTCCTCAGCTTCTCCCTACACCTCCAAAATTAAAATTCAATGACCCAATACAAAAAAAACCCTAAAAATTAGAAATGGATAAAGGAAGAACAAAACAAACCTATCACAATTACCAATAGGCATTCGATTTCGCAACAGAGAAGAGATAGTGGGAAGGATGCGGTTGATGTTTGATTCACAACGGGAGATGCAAACTCGACAGAGAAAGAAATGAAGAGATGTCGAACCCTAAAAATCAATAAGGGAGAGACAACATCGAGGTTGACAGCGGTGGAAGAAAGGTTGATAGTGGCGGGAGGTTAGGGCGGCGGAGAAGAAGGTGAAAGGAATACGTGAACAATTTTGGGAAAAGAGAAATTGAAACATCTCAAGAGTTAGAAAGGGAGAGAAACTGAAAATCAATGAAGAATAAATCGATTCCAAAAGAAGAAGATTGAATCAGTGAAAAGGGTTATAGGGTTTGAGAGTGAAATTGAGAACTGAGGCTGTGGGATGGATGCTTTGGAAAATACACGCTAGAAAGGAAGAGAAGTCTGTATTGAACAATGTGCATATTAATTGTCATTGTTTTCTATGCATTGTCAGGGTTATAGGATTTGATCAACGGTCAAGAATGTTTGGAGCCAAAACCATTTAGGTTTAGGGTTTGGAAAGTTATTAGCAATGTTAACAAAGATCCTTTATTATAAAAGCTAGACTTGCTTGGCTAGCATGTTTGCCCTAATCCTCCCTATTTTGCCCTAATTCCCTAGCTTTTTTCCCTCCTAAACATGTAGTAATTGCTCGAGTAATCTCATCCGTTCAAGCATTTGATCACATCCGTTTATTCGACCTTGAAAAAAGTTCTCTCACTTCGTTAATGCAATTGAATACCTATTAAAGCCTAATCAAGTCGAAACATGTACTAATCACTCTACCAATTACTGCCAATTGAATACCTATTAATGTTCACTTATAATGGCAATTAAGAACGTAGTTAATGGCTTGAAAACGTCGTTAATGACCATTAAAAATGTTTCACGCATACACATAAACATCCCTAAGTTTATGGCAATTGAAGATGTTTCGCGCATACATTTTTTAGGCCTTGCTGTTTCACGCATACACGCATTGCTGTTTCACGCATACACTAATTCCTGTCGCATTAGGCTACTGACATTTCAATGTTTCACATATGGATTATTTACACCATATTGTGCTATCTGATACAGAGTGGTAGGAGGATATGCGTTTCAAGGTGAAATTTCGCTCGAATTTTACCACTAAAATATGCACTAATCACTCTACCAATTACTACCTATTAAAATTAATTATGACGTACTTATTTCAAAAAATAACACATATCATGGTTGATCTGATTTTGAATAGTAATTATTGCGTACTGTTAATGACAATTAAGAACGTAATTAATGGCTTGAAAAATAACACATATCATGGTTAACCACTCTACCAATTACTACCTATTAAATACAATTATGACATACTTATTTCAAAAAATTATTGCTGTTTAAAGGTTGATTCAAATTTCTTTTTTTTTTGAGGGAATGTTGATTCGATTTTGAATATGACGTAGTGCTAATGGCAATTAGAAACGTAGTTAATGACTTTAAAACATCGTTAATGGCAATTAAAAACTTTTGAATAGTAATTATTACCTTTAGAACACTACGATTATTCACATTTGAAACTGACAAAGAGAATTGCCAATTACCTATTTAAATACCACTTAGTTGTGCTATTACAACCATTCTCTACTTTAAGCAAATATATATCAAATATAACTCTTTCTTGCACTTGCTAATATGGCAAACACTTTCACCCCCATCTCAGCTGTGACAGGTGGAAGGAGGGATTTGAAGTTGATTGTCCGTGTGGCCCATATATGGCTGATATGTGATAAGGAAAATCCAGACGATGTTATCTTCATGAACATGATATTGGTTGATGAGAAGGTATATTATATGTTTTGATCCTTTATTATAAAAGCTAGATTTGCTTGGCTATCATGTTTGCCCTAATCCTCCCTACTTTGCCCTAATTCCCTAGCTTTTTTCCCTCCTAAACATGTACTACTTGCTCGAGTAATCTCATCCGTTCAAGCACTTGATCACATCCGTTTATTCAAACTTGAAAAAAGTTCTCTCACTTCGTTAATGCAATTGAATACGTATTAAAGCCTAATCAAGTCGGTCAACATTCCTATACACTAATTGCTAATCAGAAATAACTAATTCCCCTACACTTATTGCTAATCAGAAATAATATAAACATCCCTTAGAAAGCGGCAATTGAAAATGTTTCACACATACATTTTTTACTGTTTCACGCATACACTAATTCCTATCACATTATTCTACTGACATTTCAATGTTTCACGCATGCATTTTTTTACACTATAATGTGCTATCCGATATAGAGTGATAGGAAGATATGCGTTTCAAGGTGAAAATTCCCTCGAATTTTACCACTAAAGTATGCACCAATCACTCTACCAATTACTACCTATTAAAAGCAATTATGACCTACTTATTTCAAATATTAACACGTATCAAGGTTGATTCGATTTTGAATATGAATTATTACGTATTGTTAATGGCAATTAAGAACGTAGTTAATGGCTTAAAAATGTCGTTAATGACAATTAAAAACTTTTAAGTCGCATATTTTTGTATAGGAATTACTTTTAATTGCTTTTATGCATTATGCACCAATCACTCTACCAATTACTACCTATTAAAAGCAATTAACTACGTACTTATTTCAAAAATTAACACGTATCAAGGTTGATTTGATTTTGAATAGTAATTATTACGTATTGTTAATGGCAATTAAGAACGTAGTTAATGGCTTGAAAACGTCTTTAATGACAATTAAAAACTTGAAAGTTGAATATTTTCGTATAGGAATTACTTTTAATTGCTTTTATGCATTATGCACCAATCACTCTACCAATTACTACCTATTAAAAGCAATTAACTACGTACTTATTTCAAAAATTAACACGTATCAAGGTTGATTCGATTTTGAATAGTAATTATTACGTACTGTTAAAGGCAATTAAGAATGTAGTTATTGGCTTGAAAACGTCGTTAATGACAATTAAAAACATGAAAGTCGAATATTTTCGTATAGGAATTACTTTTAATTGCTTTTATGCATTTCACCCTCCGGTCACTATTATAAGCAAAAATCAACATTTTGGATTCATACATTTAATGATGTATGTGGTCTATAATAAAGACCACATACATCATTAAATGAATGAATCTACAATATTGTTTTTTGCTTATAATAGTGACCGGAGGGTGTATGCACTAACCACTCTACCAATTATTACCTATTAAAAGCAATTATGACGTACTTATTTCAAAAAATAACACGTATCAAGGTTGATTCGATTTTGAATAGTAATTATGACGTAGTGTTAATGGCAATCAAGAACGTAGTTAATGGCAATCAAAAACTTTTGAATAGTAATTATTACCCATAGAAAACTATGATTAATAATCACATTTGAAACTAACGAAGAGAATTGCCAATTACCTATTTAAATACCACTTAGTTGTGCTAATACAGCCATTCTCGACTTTAAGCAAAATCAAGCAAATATAACTCTTTCTTGCACTTGCTAATATGGCAAACATTTTCACCCCCATTTCAGCTGTGACAGGTGGAAAGAAGGATTTGAAGTTGATTGTCTGTGTTGCTCATATATGGCTGATCCGTGATAAGGAAAATCCAGACGATATCATCTTCATGAACATGATATTGGTTGATGAGAAGGTATATTATATAAATCGATTGTATAAATAAATGATCCTTTTTTCAAGTTGCCACTACGATAACATATACTATGGTTTATGTTAATGACATGTTATTTTTTGTTTAGCGAGGACGGATCCATGCCATTGTTCATAAGTTCCTGGTGTCAACGATTCAAGGAATGGTTGAAGAAGGAGGAACATATAAGCTAGAGAATGTCATGATAGGAGTTAATGAGGGGAATTACAAACTCTTGCCACACAAGCACAAACTTAATATGGAATTGGTGTAAGGCTTGGATCAAGCAAAGGAGTCAATTTTTGTTTGTTTTATTTGTAATGACTATTAACAAGAGTTACTTTAAGAGATGGGTTGAATACGTTAAAAAAAAAGGTTGATGATAACCAATGATGAATGTGAAAATACTAATGTCACTTCAAATGTCGTTTTTATAGTATTTCATAATGTATGATATCTAATGTAAAATGTACGATTTTCAAACTATATATTAATGTCAAGATGATATGATTAATGTAATACATTCTTATTGAAGTAGCAATAAACGTCACAAGAAAGGGGGGGTTTGAATTGTGACCCTTTTAAAAATTATTCCTGAAAGTTAAGTTTGGATTTATATACTCAAGAATGTTCTTGGTGTACGTTAGTTCAACAAGTTTAGAGTATATAACAATTTAATCAAAACAGAATGTTCTAAAGAATGATTATAAGCAGAATGAGAAAAATGATGTTAAGTTAAAATATAAGTTTATTTTAACAAAGACTAGAATGTTCTGGAGAATGATGACAGAATGATAAAACAATATTATATGCTGATTTTAAACCTTAGTTAAATATTTAAGTAAATGTTTTATCTTGGACCAGAATGTTCTGGAGATTAATGTAAGTGTGATAAAGTGTGTGTGTTGTGTAACTTTAAATAAAGAGAGAGAGAAAGAAGAATAACACAGGAGAGTTATCCTGGTTCACCAAACCCGGCTACTTCCAGTCCCCACACCTCGTGTGAGATTATCCACTATAGTTTTCTTGCTAACAGAAACTTCTGACTAGCACTATAAGATCTTGATCACACCAGATCAGTCCGTTACACCTGTATTATCAACCTCAGCAGGCTTCTACAATTCTTTGCGCACTAGCAAAAGAAAGGTTGGAATTTTCTACCTCAAACTATTAAGCCCAATAGACTTGAGAAGAATACAACACACTTTGTATAATGAGATTTGTGTGGATCAAATAAAATACTCAACTCGTAGTTTGAGTTTTACAATAGCAAATTCGAAAGAGAAGATCCAAGAGATATAGTGAGAGAGCTTGGAATTTGCTTTGTTTGCGAAGAGCTTTGTTTGTAGTGATGATTTTCACTTAGAGAGATATTAGCTTGCAAAACTCTTGCTTATAACCTTCAAAGGCCCTTGTATTTATAGGTGAGGAGTGTCTTGGTGATCAAGGGAGAAAATAGAGCTGTTGGACACGTTTTTGATAGCTGTCCAAAGACTCAATTGATTTCTCTTTTCTTCTTTAAAATAGCCAGAACGTTCTCAGAATGTTCTGTATGAACAGCCTGGCTTTTACAGCACTGTTGCTTGCTTGCGCATGAGATAACCAGCTGTTATGAGCTGTATAACTTGTTGCCCAATGCAGATGATGTCATTGTCCTTTGTTTTAGTGATGTCATGCTTTAAGCCATGTGCATTTATTCTTTAATGGGCTTCTTGGATCCAAATGGGTCGAACCCTTTTCCTAAGGCCCAAGAGACATTTATTAAATGCTATTTTGCCATGCTTTCTTGCTGTGCAGACTTGTTCACTTTTGATGTACTGTTTCATTTTCATCGTATTTGCCAGAACGTTCTCAGATTGTTCTCATGAAACAAATTCTCACAAAATGAATTAGTAGATAACAAGATTAAATAAATATAATATGTTTGTAATCTTTAAAACATCAAATAAGGATTTTGTCTCAACAATCTCCCCCTTTTTGATGATGACAAACATTTATAATTTATTTTGATTTTGATTTGAGTTTTTGAAAAATTTGTTAAAAACTCCCCCTCAACTTTAGCAACTAAAATTTTGTGCCATTTTGAGAGTATTTCCAGAATTTGTTTATGGCAATTGAGTTTGATAATTTTATCAAAGAACTCCCCCTCAATTCATGCATTCAAGATTTATATGCAAACATGAGAATATATAACATAACCAACATATTCATTTAGATAAAAAGATCATAAAGATCAATACAAGGATTCATATCAAAACATCAGAGATTCACCAAAATGCAATGTTCACCTGCGCATATACTAGCAGCAGTTTTGATCCTTGTTCAGACATATTTAAAAGCATAAATAGAGAAATAAAAACAGAGTTTTTAAAACATCAAAATAACATAATAAAACAGCATAAGCAGCAATCTATTCTTCCCTAGATCCTAGCTGTTTTCCTGGTCCTCCTAATTGGTATTCCCCTAACTCCCCTAAATCATCTCCCCCTTTGTCATCATGAAAAGGGGCAGCAGCAACAGGAGCAGTAGCAGCAGGTGGAATGGTTGGTGAGGAAGCATCAGATGATGAAGAGATGGTAGGCATAAACATGGGATACATGGGAACAGGAAAGGGATTCTGTTCAGGTTTAGGTACCTCATTCTTGTCACTCATGGTGTTCTTCCATTTCCTTGACAGAGTAGCTTCATAAGTCAGCCAAGACAGATAATGCAAAATAGCATTATTCCCTTCAATAACCCTAGTCAGATCATTACGTGTCTTGCTGCAATCTTTCTCAACTTTAGACCTTTTAGTTGGCCTTTCATTGTTCTCAACAATCCTTTGTGCCATAGAAGGAGACTCAGTAAACCTTGAAGGAAAAGTGAGATTGGTTTGAAGAGATTTGAAAGAATCCATCTGGACAGATGTATCAAAACCTTGTGGAGCAAAGAGTTTGTCCACCGAGTCAGGTTGGAATAAAGCAGAATATTCATGCTTTTGTGGAGAGATAAACAAGTTTGATGATTTTGTGACCGGGGGTTTTTCTGTGAGGCTTTGAAGGATCTCAGAAGCTTTGACTTTCGAGAAAGATGCATTGTTGCCAAAATTAGCAAGCAATTCCTGATCCTCCTCCATCACAGGAGAACGTTCTGGAGAACATTCTGGAGGGATGCAGTGTTCATCAGAGGCATTTTCTGGAACAGGATTTTGCAGAGCAGACTCATCTTTCCTCTTTCTTTTGAGGTCAGTTTGAGGCTCAACATCAGGTTCCTGCTTCATGTGACTCAGATTTTTTGGGGTGAATTGAGAATACTCAAATAGAGATTGTTCACCCTCAAAAGGAACATGATTTTTGATGAAGATTTTAGTGAGAGCCATTCCATATGGCAGACATGACTTTTTGTTTCGAGATTGAATGACATTGATCATGTTATGAATTATGATATGAGGTAGACTCAATTTTTCTTTCATGTAGAGATGATACATGACTAAAAGATCATTTGGACTTACATTTTGAAAATTGCCATTTCTAGGTAAGACACAGTGTTGACTTATACCATGGAACATTTTTGGTTTAGGCAGAAGGTTCGAAGAAACAAACTCAGTGACATTTGGTTTGAAAAGGAGTTTGAGAACATTCTCAGAATCTACTTCGAGTTTTTCAAACCAATCATCACCAAAAACAGTACGACCAGTATTAGAGATACCAAGAATGTCAGAGATTACCTGTGGAGTGAGACGAATCTCAACATCCTTGATCCTAGACACTATCAGGCTTTCCTCAGGGTATGCTTCTGCCATGAAGTAGAAAGCTTGAATAAGCTTTGGGTAGTGTCTCTCACGAAGTTGAAGAAATTTGGTCCAGCCTTGCTCATCCACATATTCCTTAAGATCAACTTTGTCTTTTTCAAGTTTGACAAAGTCATAATACCTTCCAATTCCAATAGACCTGTTTTCCCATTTCTTCTTGAAATCCTTTTTCAATGTTGGATCAAACAGGGGTACCTTCTTTCCTTGAGAGATTTTAATGTTCTTTGGTTTTGAGGTAGTTTTACGCTTTGGAGAACATTCTGGAGAATAATCTGAAGACAGTTTGTCATCTTCATCTGAAGAGCTTTCTGAAGAGCCTTCTGGAGAACGATCTGGTTCAACAGTTTGCTTCTGTTTTCCTTTGTCCTTCACAGTTGGTTTAGGCTTTGGTTTTGGTATAGAAGCCTTAACAGAAGGTTTTGAGACCTTTTTGCTACTCTTAGGCTTAGGCTTAAGAGGAGAAGGAGTTTTCTCAACCAAAGGGGTAGGTGGTTCAGTTTCTTCATCTGAATCAGAGATTTCATGGACAGTTGTGTCCACACTGTTGGTTTTCCTTGTTCCAACTGTAGAGCGAAGCCTTAGAGATTTTCTAGGTCTTGGATTAGGAGCAGATTTAGCCTTCTTTGGAGGCATCTTCCTTTTAGTGGCGTTCCTGAGATGAGGAGCCATTTTGTTCAGGTTTGGAGGTTCCTGAGGAGCGGTTTGTTGTTCTTCAACCGCTTCTGTTGGTGGGTTGAGATTGAGGTTGACAAATGTTGGTTGTGGTTCAACATACACAACCATCGCAAGTGGATGGAAAGATTCTGGGTCAGGGATGAAGGGAAGTTCTTCATCATTCTTCGATGGAGTTTTTTCTGGTGTGGTTTCGGTGGTGAGATAACCATCTTGCATGGTTTGTTCAACAGTGTTTTTGAGCGGAGATTGTGGTGGAGTTTCGAATGGAGTAGTTTCTTTGGTTGGTGGTGGAGTTAAATCAATACGTGGTGATGTGGGGGATGACGGTGGTTTCGTCGGAGGAGACGGTGGAGAAGGAGAACGAGTTGGAGATGGTGAAAGCGGAGATGAGTTGTCAGGGTTAGTGCTTCCGGCACCTTTGGTTCGAGCCATGTGAGGTGAAGGAAGTGGTGTACGGTGGTGGTTTGAGAGAAGAAGATGAGACGGTTCAGAGAAAGAAGAGAGTGGGAAGTTTTAGAGAGAGAAAGTAGAAACCGGTTTTGGGAGAGGGAAAAAGGTGAGAAGTGACTTTTAGTGGTTTAATGATGAGAGAGGGAACAAGAGCATTAATGAGTTGTAATTTTTCTTGATATTGGTAATTTCTTTTCTACCTAGAGACTAGGTTTAAATAGAAGAAACTATTTTGAAAGGACATGGTTGAGACGTGTCCCACAAGTCTGTCTTGGAGGGTGTTTCTTTCAAGAATGTTTTTAGAACATTCTGATGAAGAGAAGACTCTTCCTATTTGGACCTTTTGCAAGGATTTTGAATAATGTGTAATTTTTCTTTAATAAAATTAAAGTGATCCTCAACTAAAGGTTTAGTAAAGATATCAGCTAATTGATTTTTTGTATCAACAAAAATTAATTCAAGTTCCTTTTTATTAACATGATGTCTAATGAAATGATGTTTAATTTCAATATGTTTTGATCTTGAATGTTGAATGGGATTCTTTGATAAATTTATTGCACTTGTATTGTCACAAAATACTGGAATATTTGTGTACCTTATAGAGAAATCCTCAAGTTGATTTTTAATCCAAAGAACTTGAGAACAACAGTTGGCTGCTGACACATATTCTGCTTCTGTAGTTGACAGAGCAATAGTGTTTTGCTTTCTGCATGACCAACTTATAAGTGCATTCCCAAGAAACTGACATGCTCCACTTGTGCTTTTTCTTTCTATTTTGTCTCCAGCATAGTCAGCATCACAGTATGCTATAAGATCAAAACAAGAACCTTTGCTATACCAAAGGCCAAGATCAGTAGTACCTACTAGGTATCTAAAAATTCTTTTTACAGCAGTTAAATGGGATTCTCTTGGAGAAGTTTGAAAACGTGCACATAAACCAACAGCAAAAACAATATCTGGTCTACTGGCAGTTAAGTACAACAGAGATCCAATCATTCCTCTGTATTCTTTTTCAGAAATAGTTTTTCCATTTTCATCTTTATCTAGGTTAGATGTTGGATGCATGGGAGTTGCCATTATTTTGGCTTCATTCATTTTATATTTTTTGAGAAGATCTTTTATATATTTTTCTTGACAAATAAAAATGCCATTTGATTCTTGCTTAATTTGTAAGCCAAGAAAGAATCTTAATTCTCCCATCATACTCATTTCAAATTCACTTTGCATGAGATTGGAAAAATCATCGCACATTTTTTCATTTGTTGAACCAAATATAATGTCATCAACATAAATTTGAACAATTAAAAAATTTGTGTTGTCATCTTTTCTAAAAAGAGTTGTATCTATTTTTCCTCTAGAAAAATTATTTTTGATTAAGAATGTACTTAACCTTTCATACCAAGCTCGAGGAGCTTGTTTGAGACCATATAGTGCTTTTGTGAGTTTAAACACATGATTAGGTTTATTTGCGTTCTCAAAACCAGGAGGTTGATGAACATAAACTTCCTCATTTAAAAATCCATTTAAAAAGGCACTTTTGACATCCATTTGAAATAACTTAATATTTTTATGAGATGCATATGCAAGAAGAATTCTAATTGCTTCTAACCTGGCTACCGGAGCAAAAGTTTCATCGTAATCAATACCTTCTTGTTGATTATACCCTTGTGCTACCAATCTAGCTTTATTTCTGATAACTTTTCCTTCTTCATTTAGTTTATTTCTAAATACCCATCTTGTTCCAATGATGGATTGATTTTGAGGTTTAGGAACAAGGTTCCATACTTCATTTTTCTCAAATTGAGAGAGTTCTTCTTCCATGGCTTTTACCCATGATTCTTCACATATTGCTTCTTGTATGTTCTTTGGTTCAATGTGAGAGATCATTGCCATGTTGACATCATTATTTATGAATGATCGTCTTGTTCTTATTCCATCAGATGTATCTCCAATGATTTGTTCAGGAGGGTGATCACCAATGGTTCTCCAGCTTCTTGGAAGAACTTGTGGAGAATGTTCTTGAATGTTATCATCTTCCTTTTGAGAGATTTCTTCTTCATCTTCTTTGTTGATTATTAAATCATCGAACTCATCAAAAATAACATGCATGCTAATTTCCATGGTTTGATTTTTCAAATTATAAATTCTATATCCTTTGGAATTTGTTGCATATCCCAAAAATATTCCTTTATCTGATTTTGAATCAAACTTTCCTAGATTTTCTTTATCATTTAAAATATAACAATAACATCCAAAAATGTGGAAATATGAAATGTTAGGTTTTATATTTTTCCAGAGTTCATATGGGGTTTTGTTTAGAATTTTTCTAATTGAAACCCTGTTTATGATATAGCAAGAAGTATTTATAGCTTCAGCCCAAAAGTATTTTTCTACGTTGGACTCATTTAGCATTGTTCTTGCCATTTCCTGAAGAGTTCTATTTTTTCTTTCAACAACTCCATTTTGTTGTGGAGTTCTTGCACATGAGAAGTTATGAAAAATTCCTTTTTCATCAAAGAAGTCTTTAAAGAATGCATTTTCAAATTCTCCTCCATGATCACTTCTTACTGAAATGATTTTGGATTCCTTTTCATTTTGAACTAATGTACAAAAAGTTTTGAATGCTTCAAATGCTTCATCTTTATGTTTTAAAAATAGAACCCAAGTATATCTGGAAAAATCATCAACAATAACAAAACCATATTGTTTTCCACTTAAACTGGCGGTTCTAACAGGACCAAATAGATCTATGTGAAGTAGTTCAAGAGGTCTTTTGGTTGAAATAAAATCATTTGTTTTAAAACTGCTTTTAACTTGTTTACCTCTTGTACAAGCTTCGCATATCCTATCTTTTTCAAAATCAATTTTTGGAAGTCCTCTTACAAGATCCAGTTTAGATATTTTTGAAATAGTTTTCATACTTATATGTCCAGCTCTTTTGTGCCAAATCCATTTATCTTTTTCAAGAGTCATAAAACAGGTTTCAGCTGGAATATCATCTAAGTATAAAGCATATAGGTTTTTCTTTCTAGATGCAGTAAAGAAAATCTTACCTGAGGATGTATGTTTTACTATACATATGTTAGGTTTAAAAACAACTTCAAATCCACTATCACATAATTGACTTATGCTTAATAGATTGTGTTTTAAACCTTCAACATATTGAACATCCTCAATTTTTGCAGAGTCTTTCTTACCAATAATACCTTTACCTTTAATTTGTCCTTTGTCATTATTTCCAAAGGTTACTAGACCTCCTTCCTTTTTTACGAAGGAGATGAAGCATTGTTTATCCCCAGTCATGTGTCTAGAACAGCCACTGTCCAAGTACCATGGCTTTGTTCTTGCATCTTGTGAGGATCCCTGCATTTTGAGTTAGTGGTTCCTTAGGTACCCATGAAGATGTGGGTCCTTTTTGGTTAGCTTCACAAATCTCAAGGTGTTTAATCTTGAGAAAACAGTTTACTTCTAGATGACCTAATCTTTTGCAATATGAGCATTCTTTTCTTTTTACTGAAGAAGAATGTTCTTGAGAATGTTCTGAGATAGTCTGATCTATTTTTATTTCTTGTTTTCTCTTTTTATGAAAACAAATAGATTCATGATGTCCTTGTTTCTTACAGAATGAACATTTTAATTTTTGTGGTATAAGACACTTTTCATAAATTTGATTAAAACCTAAACCAGTTTTGTCAAATTCTGCCATTTGTGAACCTACAATTTTTTGAAATGTTTCTGTTGATTTTATAAACTGTGAAAGATCATTTCTAAGTTCTTTGACTTCTCTTTTAAGAACAATATTTTCATTCCTAGAGTTTTCAGGAAGTTTGGTTTTTCCAAAGGCTTTTATTTTTTCAGTTGCTTGAAAATAAGAATCTTGTAAACTTTGAATAGTTTTCTTTTGATCATTATTCAAAGTTTGAAGCTTTTCTTTTTCTTCCTTTAAATCAGAAATTTCTTTTTGTAAAGAGTGACATTTGTTTGTTAAAAAATTTGAATCAAATAGAAGACTATCAAATTTATTTTCTAACTCTTTGTATACTTGAGGTTGGTCAAAAAGAATTACCTCTTCGTTTTCTGAATTCGCCATTAGAACCATGTTGGCTTCAGTGTCTTCATCTTTTGGTTCTTCAAGATCATCCCATGTAAACATCGATTTTGAGTAGGGAGATTTCTTCTGAGTCTTCTTGTTTAATGGACATTCATTTTTGTAATGCCCTAGTTTGTTGCATCCGAAGCAGGTTACTTGACTTTTGTCAATTTCTCCTTTTGAGTTGTCTTTCTTGTTAGGAAAGTATTTCTTTATCTGATCTCTTCTTCTCATCATTCTTTGAATCTTCTTTGTGATGAGAGCTAGTTCGTCTTCTGCTTCTCCTTGGATGTTTCCTTCTTCATTGGATTCTTTGATTCCTTCGCTTTGTGTAATGGCATCTTCTTGTTCGCTTTGAGATGCTTTGAGAGCAACCATCTTTCCTTTCCTTGATGGTTTATCATCTTGAAGTAACGTCTCATGAGCCTTTAATGATCCAATGAGATCTTCAAGGGCTAAAGAGTTTAAGTCTTTAGCTTGTGTGATTGCAGTTACCATGGGTCTCCATGTGCTTGGAAGACATCTTAATATTTTTCTTATCCGATCATGAGTGGTATAAGTTTTTCCAAGTGATCTTAATTCATTCACAATGGATGTGAATCTGGAGTACATTTCATCAATGTTCTCATCTTCGTTCATTTCAAAGATTTCAAATTTTCTTACACCAATGTCTATTCTTGTTTCTTTTACGTGACTAGTTCCTTCATGATGGATTTTTAGAGTGTCCCAAACCTGTTTTGCAGTATCACATTCATCAACTCTTTCACTTTCTTCCATGCTTAGTGCGCATGATAGAAAGAGTCGAGCTTTAGAGTTTAGGAGTATTTTTTCTTTATCTTCTTTTGACCATGATGCTTCTGGTGTAATTGTTTCCACCTTTGTTGTTGCATCAGTTGTCACGGGTACATGATTCCCATTTGTGATTATTTTCCACATATCCACATCTTGGGATCTGAGGAATAGTTCCATTTTTCCTTTCCAGAAATAATAGTTCTTTCCATTGAAGAATGGTGGTCTTGTGCATGATAGACCTTCTGGTATATACTTTTCTTTTGACATTGCCTTCTTCCTGAATCTTTTCCTCCAACACTTGTTAGGTGTTTTTGTAGAAACCAGGCTCTGATGCCAATTGAAGTAGCAATAAACGTCACAAGAAAGGGGGGGTTTGAATTGTGACCCTTTTAAAAATTATTCCTGAAAGTTAAGTTTGGATTTATATACTCAAGAATGTTCTTGGTGTACGTTAGTTCAACAAGTTTAGAGTATATAACAATTTAATCAAAACAGAATGTTCTAAAGAATGATTATAAGCAGAATGAGAAAAATGATGTTAAGTTAAAATATAAGTTTATTTTAACAAAGACTAGAATGTTCTGGAGAATGATGACAGAATGATAAAACAATATTATATGCTGATTTTAAACCTTAGTTAAATATTTAAGTAAATGTTTTATCTTGGACCAGAATGTTCTGGAGATTAATGTAAGTGTGATAAAGTGTGTGTGTTGTGTAACTTTAAATAAAGAGAGAGAGAAAGAAGAATAACACAGGAGAGTTATCCTGGTTCACCAAACCCGGCTACTTCCAGTCCCCACACCTCGTGTGAGATTATCCACTATAGTTTTCTTGCTAACAGAAACTTCTGACTAGCACTATAAGATCTTGATCACACCAGATCAGTCCGTTACACCTGTATTATCAACCTCAGCAGGCTTCTACAATTCTTTGCGCACTAGCAAAAGAAAGGTTGGAATTTTCTACCTCAAACTATTAAGCCCAATAGACTTGAGAAGAATACAACACACTTTGTATAATGAGATTTGTGTGGATCAAATAAAATACTCAACTCGTAGTTTGAGTTTTACAATAGCAAATTCGAAAGAGAAGATCCAAGAGATATAGTGAGAGAGCTTGGAATTTGCTTTGTTTGCGAAGAGCTTTGTTTGTAGTGATGATTTTCACTTAGAGAGATATTAGCTTGCAAAACTCTTGCTTATAACCTTCAAAGGCCCTTGTATTTATAGGTGAGGAGTGTCTTGGTGATCAAGGGAGAAAATAGAGCTGTTGGACACGTTTTTGATAGCTGTCCAAAGACTCAATTGATTTCTCTTTTCTTCTTTAAAATAGCCAGAACGTTCTCAGAATGTTCTGTATGAACAGCCTGGCTTTTACAGCACTGTTGCTTGCTTGCGCATGAGATAACCAGCTGTTATGAGCTGTATAACTTGTTGCCCAATGCAGATGATGTCATTGTCCTTTGTTTTAGTGATGTCATGCTTTAAGCCATGTGCATTTATTCTTTAATGGGCTTCTTGGATCCAAATGGGTCGAACCCTTTTCCTAAGGCCCAAGAGACATTTATTAAATGCTATTTTGCCATGCTTTCTTGCTGTGCAGACTTGTTCACTTTTGATGTACTGTTTCATTTTCATCGTATTTGCCAGAACGTTCTCAGATTGTTCTCATGAAACAAATTCTCACAAAATGAATTAGTAGATAACAAGATTAAATAAATATAATATGTTTGTAATCTTTAAAACATCAAATAAGGATTTTGTCTCAACACTTATCATGTGAATATTTCATATATTTTTTATTATTATGATATAACTTATTCGTACATATTTTAGTCGGTGGGACCCGTGCGGAGCACGGGTCGATGGTCTAGTTAGATAAAAGTATGATATGATAATTTCTTGTACCAAAAAAAATAAAATAAATAAACCTAGAATTTCTCGCTTTCAACACTTAGTATGTGTGTGATTTCCCTTAGATTATTTAGAATAAAAAAATGTAAAAGAAGAAAAATTCAAACTATATGCAGAAAGATGGTCTCCATAACCTGGTGTAGTATAAGACAAAGACGGTGGGTATCAAACATTACAATCCAACAAGATGAAGTTACATATTAACGACGATTGAACAGAATATCACTGTCTACTAGTTCTTGTGGAATACTTCGGCTAAAAGACAATTAGCGCCATAGCTGTTTAAAGTGTAATTTATTAATCTTGAGTAGAGCCACGTATTAATTAGGATTGTTTGATATGAATTATAACAAAAAAATTGAATAATTTAGCGATTTATAAAAACAACAGAAATTATTTTTTATTTGTTTATTGTGACAAAAATTGTTTTTTTAGATTATAAAAAATGATCTTATAAAAAATTACTAAATTTTATTTTCATTAAAATATATTTTAAATTATTTCTTCATATTTCAATTTTTTTTTAAAAAAGTGAAAAACGGACAAAAGAAGAGGGAAGAGGGGTGATGTTGTTATTGAGGGAGAGGGGCGGTGATCGACAGATGTTGGCGACGATGAGAAGAGAAGGGAGAAGAAGAGTCTTATGATGAGGGAAAGACGTGAAGGGAAAGAGGGAAACATACTTTGTTTTTTTTTTTAATCTTTTTTATTAAACAAATAAATCTCAACCCTTGTATAATGTTTTGTCACGTGTCTTTCATCCATAACCTAAATGTACTAAATGAAGCCTGAGAAAAATGGAGCATACTCGAACTCACGTTGGAGATAACATAATAGCTTGACTATCTCAAATGATTTTAATGTGTGGCATGTGTTCGAGTCTGGTGTTTGTGTGATGACCATTGCAACATATGTGAAATTTTACGAATGTTGTCCTTATATAACGGTTTACATCAACCAATATTGCTAAAACAAAATATGAAATTTATATGTTTATGAGTCAAAATTTTATAAACTATCATTGATCAATGCATTTGATCTGAGTTTGTAATTCATGACAAGATTTCCAAAGTATCTTGAAAGTGATTCGCACTAATCATCTTATTTTCATCACGTTTCTATAAACGGATGAAGGTGAATCCAGTCTGAAGTTTAGTGTGTCCACATTCATTTTATAAGTATGTGTGCAACATCATCATATTCCTCTTCATCTTCTTCTTTGTCAAATTATTTGCAACATACCCCAAATAGAAGATCTAACATTAATCACTCGAGTTAATCACTTGTTTAAACCGATTTTATTTTTCTTACAATAAAAAATGATATCGAATTAAAACCAATGGTAGTAACTAATAACTATCTTGAGGCAAAAGTGCTATTACTAATTGCCAACAAGAAATCAGAAAGGTAGCACCTTATGCAAATCACTCCTTTGCTTAAGGGAGTCACTATCTTCACACACACGTAACCCCAGTAGGTTGTTGTTTAACTAAACATGTTTTACCAAATTAGTAATACTGGTCATTAACATTTCTTTAGGGGAGTTATTAACAATAATTGTATTTTAAATCAATAAACTTCTTTGTAACAAAAATTACATTATTGAATTCCAAAAGTCCACACCTAAAATTGGCAAAAGAGAATGATTCATTAATTCAATATTTTAAACAGGGTATATTTTTTTGGTTGACATATTTTAATCAGGGTATGCTAGTGGTAGATAGGGCTCCCCATTATCATCATCATTATTATAAAAGACAAAATCAGTACCCCTCTAAATATAAACTCAATCCAGTACAGACTAATAAAATGCTACTAATATTTTTCTCCATTTCTTTTGCATAAGACAAAGTTATAGATTCCAAATCTGTCTACCATATACTATAGTATGATTCATGATTTGGCTATCGATGGCAAAATCATCATTAATAATAAAAAACCAAAAAGGACCTCATTAAACTTTGAACCCCAGGCTAGTAGGCTAGGGCCTCATCCAATATGCCCCCCTATGGTTGAGGACTCTATTTTTAACACATCCACAAATTACTGCATCAGGAATTTATCTCCCATAACCTTATTTACATGAATTTTAGCAAAAATTAATTAATTTAGCAAAATGAAACCACAATAAAAATAGGGCTTGAGTATGGACCAAGGAAATCATTGTAACAAATCAAAACATGGTTTTCTAGCTAGTAGGTATTTTCTTGGTTGGTGTAACCACAATAATATACAAGGACTAAACTACGTAAAAAATAAATAACCTTTTTTGCTTCATGTAACTGCAAGCCACCAAAGTGCAATGAATACCATAATGGAGCTGTAAATGAGAAAGCACTTAACTGTTTGCAACTATATTTATTGAAGAGGCCTCTTCTTGTGCTGCCATACCAAAAACTACCTTCTATGAATTGGACCACAACACTTGTGCCAACTATAACACACTGTATTTCACTATCATCACTCTTGCTTTGGATGTTGAACAATGATCTTCAGTACATGATGTGAATGCAGCACTATACAATAATTGGCATGGTAACACAAGCCATTTAATATATACAGCTCATACTATTATATACCCTCCATTATTTTGTACTCTTTGTTTGTCAATGCAGTTACTAGTCAATTTGTGCCACAAAGAAAAAGAATCATATTTGACTCTTTTCAGACACTATTTTGAAACCAGTTTAGCTAAGTGCTTATGTATTAGCCATTTTTATAACTAACATAAATAAAGTCAAACTGTTTTCATATATTCTATAAGCTGTTTTTGTAAGCTAACTTGAAGAGCTTATAGAAATAAGCTGAAAACAGTTTATGGACATGTCATTAGTTGTTTCCATGAGCTATCCAGAACAATCTCACAAATGTTTATGCTAGTAGATAAGCTCAAGTAAGCCAATTCAAACAGGTCCTCAATCATATGGGAATTTAAAATTGAACCCTTTAAGCCCTTTGTAAAGATGCTACACACAATTATATTGTTCACATATCATAGAACATGCAAATTGGAATGCTTACTTTATTCACTATACTTAAGAAGGAATCTAAAGAAATCTACAGAATAGGATAAAAGAACAGATGATAAATTTACATTATTTTTCTTATGAATGATCTACAGGTGTATACAAAATTGCATCCCCAACATCAATAAACCAATATAGAGAAAAACTAAATCAAAATTATGTGCAAAGCAAGTATCTAAAGCTGAAATCATATGGCATGATTTGTACAAATTGTGAGAGGGGCTCATTTTTTCTTTCCTCCAGCAATTTAATGGCTTCTTTTCCCAGTTCACTTGGTAACTGAAGGCAGATCCAATCCATCAATGATTCTAAGTCTTTTGCGAAGTTCTGTAAATACCAATCTAAAAGCTTTGGTATAGCAAACTTTGATGTTGAAATTCCAACTGTTGCTTGTAAGTACTCTCTTTTGGCCACTTCCAGTTCATTCTCCACTTGAGATGCTGTGTAAACTCTCACCTGAACATACATATTACTTAAAAGGGCGATCGAATTTACAACTCAAGTTTACTAATGCCATGAGACAAAATGGCGCGGAGCTTTGGAAGAAAACAAATTTGTGCGAAATTACTCATCAACTTACAGCAGGAGAGGACCAAGTTCCACAAGAGAGAGCAAATGTAACTAGAGGTTCCGAGAGTTCCAATCCATATATGCTTCTTGCTATCATATCATGATTTTTTGCTCCCTTGGAAATTGTCTGTTTTGGAATTCAGTGGTTAACTACTTATTATGTCCATTTAAATGCTAGACTTTGAAATGGACAGGACTTACAAATTTGTAGTGATGAGGAAGTCTTAAAATGAAATGCTCTATGGTTGTTGCACTTAATATGTGTCCACCAACATTTATTTTTGCCTGTGTCACAAGAAAACCATATAAACTGTTGAACAAATCAATACTATCCTAGCCAGATGAAACAAAATTATCTTTCTATAGTCCATACCTTCCGCATCATTGCGACAGCCATTTCAGGACTATCCGGTATGCCATTCTCTATGAATTCCTGAATCAAAGTAGAACTTTAAATACCATTACTATTATAGTTTGAGAAAAAATTAACTACATCACTTGAGATAAGCTATCACTGATTAAAGAGAAAAACAATAATAAATGCTTTAAAAAAAAACCAGAAAATTTGAGATACAAGTTATACTATACTATACATTATATATGTTATTTAAGTGACATACATTCATCATACACGAGTTATACGTGTTGATCCAAAATGCAAGCTTCTCTTGATGATTGAGGTTTTCCAAGTTAACAGAAGTTAGCTTCCTAAAAAGAAGTCTGCAAGTTTTCCATAATCAAAATACTGTTACAGCTAAATTTCTAATTCAAGGAAAAAGTAACAACTAAGTTGAATAAAATATGACATACTTCAACCGGTGCAGTAAAAACAAAGTATTTCCGGTTCGTTTTGCATTGAAAGATTTAGCATCAATTGCACATAAATGCTTGTAGGGACCAATATCCCTCCTTCCAAATTCCAGACAGATGCCATATGGGTCCCAAAACTCTGTTCCTTCAACACGGTTTTGAGGCTTTAGAGTCCATAAGGGCGATGATATGTCGCCTGGAGAACCTGGATACTTCACTGAACTCATTCTCAAGAGAATGCTTGATAAGCACTTCAGAATATTTTCCGAAATCACATTTGGACAGTCAGCTTCTGTTGACATTTGGTGTGGACTAGGTTGTCTTAATTCTGCCATTTTCTGTTCTTTTACCCTTGGTTGTTGCTGCACAGTGGGAATTATCATAATTCACAATCATTAACTACATGGAATTTCTTTTCACCTACTAGTACTAAAACACAGATGACAATTACCTTCCTTTTCGGAGGATGCGACTTTTTATGCAATGATGACTTATTATCAACATGAAGATTTTTTATTGGACTTCTACTCATTTGCTTGGAGGGCTGTAGTCTGCTCTTGAAAGAACTAGTGCCGGATCGATTCTCTTTTCCTTGTCCATTATCTGGCAACCAAACAACAAACAAAATTCATGAGAGAAGGACTACACCCTTTTCGACACAATTTCAGGCTAAAGTCTAAAACCTTAAAGTGACACTTCTAATCATTTTACAACTGTCCTAGAGGGATTTGAACTTTATCGCTCGAGGTTACAAAGTCATACTCTTACCACAGAGTCATACATAATGGTGAATTAATCTTGCTCACCTTGGAGTGGTATGGTAGGCCTAGTTGTAGATGTTGCTGCTGGATTATCATCAACTGTTTGTGACAGAGACTTCAATTCATCCAATTTAGGACTGTTCATTGTTGTTGTTGCGTTTGAATTGTTTGGAAGAGGTGATAAATGCTCCAATTTGGTCTTAGAAGATGACAAATAGACAGCTTCATGATACAAATCCTGCCTGAAATGCACAACTTTCTCTTCAAGCCAAACAATTTCCTCTTCCAAAACTGCCACTTCAGCCAGAAGTGCTAGTATCTACATTCAAGTTTTTTTCAACATTAAAAACTCAACAGTGAAATTTCTTTCTAACTTAGCAATAGACAGAAGTATTTTTTTCAGAAAAGTACTTAAAAACAGAAGAAAACATAGAAAAAGAGATTCATTTCATTTACTAACATAGGGAGGTAGGTAAGGAGGAAGTCGAGGTAAAGCTCCTAAAGGTCTATTGAAAGCTCTCTCCAATGCCTTGTGAATATTCTCCTCATGCTTAAGCTTCTTCTTCAATTTATCCACCTGAAATTGATACAATTCAACTCAGTTTCAAATCAATAACAATACAAGAAACAGTGTCAATTATAGTTTACTACTGCTACATACATCTTGTTGCAATGCCAACTTTCTTTCAATGGTTGAGGATTTTCCACCTTTACTTGCATTTCTCAAGCTTCTTTGCATCTTCGACCTTTGAAGCACTTCTTTAAGGCAATTAAAGATCAAATCTTCTTTATCTTGACATTAAAAGAATCAGCTCAGTGATCCAAGAAGGATAGAACTTGACAATAAATGAAGCATAAAAAATCAAGATCATTCCAAGAAGATGTGAAACTAAGAAGCAAAAGAAGGAGTATATAATCAATATATATATATATATATATATATATATATATATATATAGTTAAAAAATGGTATATATGTATTGAATAAGAAGAGTATGGATAGTAGTGTGGTAGTGATGGTGAAAGGGAGTGTTTGTTGAGATTAGATACACAGTTGTTGCCAGTTCCACCGCTATAGATATGAAAAAACTCCTATATATTATAATAATATATTTTGAAATATAGTGAAGTGTGTGTGTAGGGGACAGAAAGAAAGAAAGAAAGAAAATATAATATTTAGTACTATATAGTATAATATAATGCTAGCTTACACTTGTGAAGTGGTGAAAGAGAGAAAAAAAGATGGAAAAGATAGTAATGTAATGGGAAAATGACTAGAGAGAGGAGAGATAGATGTGTATCCAACCTTAGCTAGATATATGGTCCTCAATGCTGCAGAATCAAATGAAAAATTAAAATACACAAAGTCACGCCTGGTTAACTCATATTGAATTGGTGGTGACTTCAGTCCAAAGTTTATGTAATTATAAACCGACATGCACCTTTCTATTTTTAGATTTTTTAAGTTCCAAGTGTTTAAGGGGTGCATCATGCTAAAAATAGTCATAAAGTCAAAAATATTCATTAGCATTTTTTTATATTAATTTCTTTAACTAATACTTTAAAAACACTCATTAACATTTTTTTTATTTTTAAAATGGTGTTATTTGACTATTACACAATTGATAACGTGTATTGACACTCTATTAAAATGCCATTGTATAAAATTATTGATGTGATTTGAAGAGGAAAAAAACAATAGTTTACAAAAAAAATTAAAATCATATCAACATCATACATACATATATTGTTGGACAAGAACAATGTTGTCAAAGAACGTTTCTCTTTTTCTTATTAAATTTCTTTCACGCACACAAAAAAGTTCGAAGTTAGTATGTTTTAACTTTGAGTGATTTCAACTAACAAAAAAACTCTAACTTTGAGTTATTGAAAATAAAACTTAAGTTTAAGTGAATTAGTATTTTTACTCCTTAATATTGTGATTCGAAAAAAATTAATCATTCAAATTTTTAAATGATAATTTTGTTTACTAAATTAAAATTTAGTTTTTCTTTTCTTTTCAAATTTAGCACTACAATACTAAAAAATATTGATTATGCATCATATTTGTTGATAAGTGCCCAACTGCTCGAGCATACATAGCAGAGTGAGAGTGTCTTCCATGTGGAATTGGTCTATCTAATATAATCCAGGCTAAAGTGCAACTTTGGCCCCCTATCTTTCAAAAAGTTGCGATTTTGGCCCCCTAAGTTTGAAAACTACAATTTTGGTCCCCTATGTTTTAGCCCCTTTGCATATTTGGTCCTTTTGGTCAATTTTGACCAAGTCAACGCATACGTGGCATGCCACGTGTGTAATTAATTAATTAAAAAAATAAAAAATCGAAAAAATCAATTTTTAAATTAAATAAATGAAAAAATAATAAAAAAATATTAAAAAATTCTGGAAAAATGAAAAATAATAAAAAATGAAAAATAATGAAAAAATAAAAAAAATTAAAAAACGAAAAAATATTACAAAAAAATGAAATAAAATCTTGAAAAATAAAAATATTAATAAAAATGATTAAAAAAACGAAAAAAAATTCACTGAAAAATAAAAATATTAATAAAAATGATTAAAAAAACGAAAAAAATTCACAAAAATTCATGGACAATTCCAAGAATCACTTATTCGAAAAAGTAATGTCATGGAAACATTCATTTCCCTAAAGAAGAAATATGTACCAAATTTGTGGCCAAGTTGTATTCTCGTCGGTGTTTTTGTGTATACTTTTTTCGTTTCCTTGCGCCTTTAGAATGTCAAATTTTCAACATTAGAAAATTCTGTAAAAGATCCTGGAAAAAATTTGAAAAAAAATTTCGAAAAAAATAATGTCAAATTTTCCAGATTTTTGAAAAAATTTTCCGTATTTTTTTCGAATTTTTTAAAAAATATGGAAAATTTGACATTATTTTTTCGAATTTTTTCATTATTTTTAAATTTTTTATTATTATTTTTTTCTTTTATTTAATTTAAAAATTGATTTTCTGGATTTTTTCATTTATTTAATTTAAAATCTGGAAAATTTTTAATTTTTTTAATTTTTTCATTATTTTTCATTTTTCCAGAATTTTTTAATATTTTTTATTATTTTTTTCATTTATTTAATTTAAAAATTGATTTTTTCGATTTTTTATTTTTGGGTTAATTATGTTTCTAGTCCCTATAAAATAGCGACCTTGTAAGTTTAGTCCTTACTTAATTTTAATAGCATTTTTAGTCCCTAATTTTGTTTTTTTGCCCTGAGTATTAGTCCCTACTCAATTCAAATTTGTTTAATTTATGCTTAAACTCTTAAATTTTTGAACAATTTTTTGCAGACATGTTTAGAACATTACTAAAAGTTCCTCCGCAAAAAATTATCGCAAAATTTGATTTCTACATCCAGATTTTATTACTTTTTATCTTTAATTTTTGTCGTTTTAAAAAATTCATATTTAATTCATTTCATGTCTGAAAATTCTAAATTTTAGTAAACGAACCTTTCATAGTGTTCTAATCTTGTCTCAAAAAAATCGTTCAAAAATTTAAGAGTTTAAGGATAAATAATCAAACTTTGTTTTAGCAGGGACTAAAATTATAAGTAAATTTTTTTTATAGGGACTAAAAATGCTATTAAAATTAAGTAAGGACTAAACTTACAAGGTCGCTATTTTATAGGGACTAGAAACATAATTAACCCTTTATTTTTTTAATTAATTAATTACACACGTGGCATGCCACATATGCGTTGACTTGGTCAAAATTGACCAAAATGACCAAATATGCAAAGGGGCTAAAACATAGGGGACCAAAATTGTAGTTTTCAAACTTAGGGGGCCAAAATCACAACTTTTTAAAAGATAGGGGGCCAAAGTTGCACTTTAGCCTATAATCTATTTATTGGCTCTACGTTTAGGAGGGCATGGAGGTGCAAGAAGCAAAACTCTTGCATATGATTTTGGGTAATTTTGTTGTTAATCGGTGCGTAATATTTAAACACTACTCCCTCCGGTCACTATTATAAGCAAATTTTTACTTTTTAGATTCATTCAATAAATGATGTATGTAGTCTACAATATAGACCACATACGTCATTTATTGAATGAACCTAAAAAGTCAAAATTTGCTTATAATAGTGATCGGAGGGAGTACATTGTACTCCCTTCGTCCTTTATTAGATGACTTAGTTGAATCTGACACACATACCAATGCATATTTTTTTCTTTAATATCTTTAATTATCTGTTTAAAAAAAATTATGAAAATTTAATATTTTAAAAATATTCATCGAGACGAATCTAACATTATTTATTTTTGTATATTAGTATAAAAATACGGTCAAAGTATGTCAGGTCAAAAGTGTACATTGTCAAACAGGTCATCTAATAATGGACGGAGGGAGTAGCTTAATCAGAAAAGTACAACCAACATTCACCTATCATTTTCGTCAAAAAATAAAAATAAAAAATTCACCTATCAAAGATGTAGGCACAATATGCCTAAATTTAAAATCAATACTTCTCTTGTGTTTTTGTTGTTGAACTTAAAAGTTAGATGAGGTATCGGCTAATGGCTCTCAACAATGATTTCTTTCCTTCAAGCGATTATCTTGAAAAAGAATCTTTGTACCTCGACTGTATGTTCTTTAACTATTTATTCAAAGAGTGTTAAGTAAAGTATTTTTGGGGTATTTGAGCGACAGAATTAAGAAATTAACAAATAAAAAATATATGGTGAAATGCAAAGAGATAAAAATTCGTAAAATAGCTTGTTTTGTTAATCATATGTGTATAAAAACTTTACAAGTTAAGTATTTCTAGAAAAATACTAGTCCTATTGACCAAAATGACGTGGCCTACAAAAATTAGCTTTGCTCGACTATCCCATGAGTAATGTGTTAACCTTTCGTTGCTGGGATACGCGACACCCCATGTGTGATTTGGTTTCTTTAGTTTCATGGCATTTTTCGTTGCTCTTATCCATATATGCTTAACTTTTTCATAACACTACTTCTTTCTCATAGTTTTCTTTGGTTAGTGGCGCTTTAAACATAAAGCATGAGTAAATTGTCCAATTGTCAAGTTATGTTAGGTTTTTACTAATTCTAACACTTCAACGATCTTTGTAGACCTCTATATATTTGAGAAAGATTTGATTATCTCGTATTCGGTTGTATTTGCACTTGCTTAACCTAAAATTGGATGAGGAAAATTTGTCTGGCCTTAAATCATCTGGTTGCCAATCTCGGCTAACAAGTTATACATGTGTTTGTGTAAACAGTTATCTGTTTGTTTCTTTAGGACGAATTCATTGTTGCAACAAAGAGATTTTTGTCTAATAATTAACAAGTCAACTTTTAACCCATAGTGAACAAATCGCTTTTTTGTTTTTATTCGGATGTGAAAAGAATGAGAAAGAGATACGGGGAAAAGCCAAATAAAAAAAGGTAAAGGAGAAGTGAAAGAAAAAGGGAAAGAATGAGAGGCATGATTAAAGAAAAGGTAAAAATGATGTTAATAATTATACAAATGAAAATTGATATGGTAAAGCAGATCAATAGTATTGATAAAAATTATCATTGGGTAAAACATCAAGAATGAATCTTCTCACGTGTAATTTATATGAGAGTAAAACATAATCTCTCATCATTCAACAAGAGAGAGAAACACATATTTTTTTTAAATAAAGTGAATTTGAATGGTGAAAGTGTGAAAGATCACATTTTACTCTCTCATATTTAATTATACATGAATGAAACTGTTCTCGTAAAACATCAATTGATTATCAATTGTCATTGACATAAACGGTTACATTTTCCCCTCGTACCAGTCACGACTTGAGTTCTAACTAACTAACTAACTAACTATATATATATATATATATATATATATATATATATATATATATATAATATTGATTATATGGTCACATATCATAGTGTAAAGCATCAATTGATTATCAATTGCAATCGACATTAATAGTAACACTTTTCCCTTACATCCATTGCAACTTGAGCTTATAATAAAATTCCTAAATCATAAAAAATGGACAATCATACTCGTGTGATCCTTAGCTTAATTTCTAATAATGATTTAGTCATTTATCTTTTTTAACGTTATTTTGATCTATTTATATATGAATTTTTAAATTTCAAATCTATAATTTTATTTCTAGCTCTCGGTCTTTCAATCTATGGTCCTTCACCTATGTTTGCATATGAATATTAAGATTTAAAACTTGAAAATTCATATGCAAATAGACCAGAATTCATATGAATACAAAACAAGGCTTAAATACACCTTTATTTCTTTTATCAAAATTTTGATTGGTTTGTATTTTTATTATTATTTTAAATCATTTGATCTTTTTTTTAAATGTGATATTCTAGCTCTTTTCCCAAACCAAAACGATGAAAATAAGGACTAAAACATCAAATTTTAAAATAGATACAAGATTAAACAATTTTAAGAAAAGGTGAAGGACAAAAACGGATTTTCGCTAAAAGATAATGGATTTTTTTTAAAGGACTAAAAGATAAAGGACGAAAAATATATTTAAGCTAAAAAACAAAATATATACTTAAATAAAAGATTTTTTTTGGGTAGATAGACAAAATGACAAAGCCATTATGAACTCACACACACACAAGTAGAGGAGTCGGGGTTCGAATCCCGAACCTGACGTCCGAGCTAACAATTTCATCATTTTTTTTGGTGTCCGAGGTTCGAACCCCAGACCTTGTATATACTATGCATTGTCCTTACCAATTGAGCTAAGCTCACAAAAATAACAATTTCAACATATTATCGGTTGATCTGAGACGTATGGACACTTAAATAAAAGATCTATTTAAGATATTATCATTTTACTCTATTATAATATAAATGTAACCGTAACCTTATACGGTAAACAACATTTTTTAATAACAAATATTAGTATGTTAATTATATTCCTTGTCAAGATTTAAACTTGAACATTTTCACTCCTCACCTCCTAAATATCTTAGTTCAAACCAATTAAGTTACCCAACACCCTAACCATACCGAAAGCAAACAATATATTGTGCACCTACCCTCGATCATAATATTTAGTTGCAGTAATTATGCATTGATACTAGGACTGGAAAGAGCCGAACTGAGTCAAACTTAACCCAGTTCTGCTTGACTCGATAAAAATTAGATCTGTTCAAAACTTGACTCGAGTTCTTGATGAACTTTTTTTCAAGCTCAAACTCGACTCGATTCAGACTCGTGAACAACTCGGTTCGACTCGATAGTTTGAATAAAATAAAATAAAATAAATGACAAAAAACGCCAATGTGCACAAAAGCAACTCAAACAATTTCAACCAATCTCAAAAGTAAATGAGAAATAAATGCAGCACTATGAATAGTCATAATACTATTGATCTATTACCATATGTCAAATACCGTTTCTGTTATAGGCAGTCTTGCTCTGTACTGTTCACAAACTTGCCGGTGTGGGACTAAGTATGTTCAGACAAAATATTTTCTTTGATAACTCATGCAGACATATGAATGGAGAAATATCTTTTAAAACAAAATGAATGGAGAAATAGGATAGTATATCATAAGGAATTAAAATAGACAATTAAATTTAGAACTGAGAGACATTACAACAACAAAAAAAAAAATTATATATACAAACTCATAAACATAATATATTATAAGCAATTAGTTGAGTTCATAAACGTGCTATATATGTGTTCTTTTGTTTTTTCTAGGGTTAAATATGTTTTTAATCTTTATAAATATGTCAATTTTTTCGTTTTAGTCTCTTTAATTTTTTTTTCTTCAATTTTTAGTCCCTAAAAAATTTTCAAACTTCACTTTTGGTCCCCCTTTAAAGTAAACTCTTATGTAGAATTCATATTTTTGAATAAAATTTTGCAGAAAAATTCATAATATTATAAGAATCTCTCTAAAATAAAATTAGAATTTTTTTAACAAAACACGAATTTAATATGAATTTTTAAATTTTTTACGGTAAAAAATTTATATTTAATTTGTGTTTGGTTAAAAAATTCTAATTTTTTCTAAGTTTTTTTTTACAATATTTTACACATAACTGCACAATTTCATTAAAAAATACAAAAATTAACTTAAAAATAGGGATCAAAAGTAGTGATTGAAAATTTTATAGGTACTAAAAGTTGAAGAAATTTTTTAGAGGGACTAAAACGAAAAATTGGTATATTTATAGGGAGCAAAAACATATTTAACCCTTTTTTCTAATGACATTTGTAACTCAAAATATGGCAATATATAATATGATATAAATCAAGCTGGTTCATGAACCAAACAAGTCAAATTATACATAGCTCAACTTCAACTCATTTTTTTAACGAGCTAAATTTTCAATTCAAGATCGACTCATTTGGTTCATGAATCAAGTTCAACGAATTAATTACCAAATCGAATCACAAACTATTTTCGAGTTGATTCGGTTCATTGTCAGTCCTAATTGATACCCACTTTTTATACACATGAATACTATAGTTTAGCACGTGATTATGAGTGTATGCAAATGTTGGCGTCCATGAAACGTTTTTGATTTAGTTGTTCTTCAAACTAAAAACTTTTACAATGGTGAGATATGAGGTAACAAGATATTGAAATACAAGGATAAAAAAGATATTGAAATACAATTTTCTATTTACCAGAGTTGAAATATAACTAAATATATGAATAATGTTTATGTGTGTAATATTATTTTTAAAAATCTCTTCACACTGTAAGATGATGAGATTTTAAAATATAATTCAAAGTACATATGTATAAAAAAAATTATTTAAGGAAATGTATAAATTTATTTATTCATATATAATTATTGAACTAATGAAAAAATAAATAAAAGAATCCTCTTGGTTTTCTTGTTTTTTATCTTTTCGTTTCTTCTCTTTGTTGGGTTTGGCGTTTTGCCATCAGCTTTTTGCTTATCTTTTTAGCTTGAGAAGGTTTTGGTCTATGTCCCCCTTCTTCTTTTGTTCTTGATTCCTTTCTTTTATATAATTCTATTAGCTTAAAAAAAAATCCTCTAAAAAAACGATGCTTAAGAGAGAAAAAAAATACAAGAATGGTTTTTCACACTTGGCACTTCAGAGTTTCTTTTAGTTTTATTATATATAAAAATGGAGAAAGAAGTACAATGAAACTCACTTCACAATTATTTTTTTAAACAATAATTTAATGGCTAGAAATTTACCGGGTTTAATGAATGCACTAAAATTGATTTTGAGTGAATTGATTATGTAAAATTGATTATGGATAAAGGTGAATTGAATATAAAGTGACTTAAGTTTAGATGTATTCATGTAATAGTGAATTTTCTCTAAAAAAAAAAATATAATAATTGATAGACTTGATAGGAGAGTCGATGGAAAAGTGATGAAAATGTGTATTGTCCTTTGTTGTGACGCGAAACCGCCTTTATATAGGGGAGTTGATCATATGTAACTGACTTCGTGAAACTTGATGCTGAAGACGGAAGTTCCTTAGAGATGGTATCAACGATCCTGATTGATGGAGTCGTGCTCCTGTGCAATAAAGAGCACATGAAGTCTTTGATTTCTGCTCTTCCCCCAGCACATTTCGCTCCCGCCCAGCTGAACTGACGAAAATACTCCCGCGTGAGTTAACTTACGCAAATGTTAAACCCTGCGTGACTTAACCCACGCAGGTGTTATACATTGCGTGACTTAAGTCACGTTGAAAAATTCCAATATTTTCATCAATTAATCGTTTCTTCTGCATGTCATCCATGAATTAAAACACCAAACCTAATGTAATCTCAACTCCTTTCATATGCTTATATGCACATATGGGCCGCATCTTTTCTTTCAATTTCCAACCATCGTATGTTCACGTCATGATTTCTCATCCTCATCGATTCTGAGCAATTCATCAACAATTGAATTAATATATATTTCGTCCACCACTTGGCTCTATCTTCCTCTTTCTCAATTATATAAGGACTGCAAAACTTGTTGTTCTCTTGCTTGTTTAATTCATGATTGCTATGGAGAAGAAATGATTGATGAAAATATGAATTCTGCTATTCTCCCAGCGTGAGTTAACTAACGCGGCGTTAGTTAAGTAACGCAGAGTTTAACACTTGCGTTAGTTAACTAGCGCAAGGGCAATTTTGGAATGGCTGCAGGGCGCGAGAAAAGTGCAGGGGGAAGAGCAGAATTCGAAGTCTTTTGTTGTGTCTTAAGTGACAAGGATTGTGTTATTAGGCCGCCATGTATTGCGCCAACAACATGGGCTAAGACCCAATTCATAACAATATTAATTAATTACACTCCATGCGACTAAAATTAATCACTGCTAAGCGGTGATGAAAACTTCATACAAATATAATGATAACTCAAAAAATAGTTTCACTTGGATATCATTGTCTTTGTTCTTATCTCTCTCTTAACCATTCAGTCTCTCATCTAAATATTTATGGGTCCAAATACCAATGACACTCGAGTACTCCCTCAGTTTCAAAATACATGTCGCAGTCAACCACTGCACACATGCCAATACGCAACTTTGACCATTAATATCTTTAATTATATACAATAAAAAATTATAAAAATTTGATATTTTGAAAATATTCATCAAGACAAATCAAACATCTTACATGCTAATATTTGTATTTATATATTAGTTAAAAAAATATTGTCAAAGTAAACTATGTAAACAGTGCACATTGTGAAATTATGACATGTATTTTGAAATGGAGGAAATATTTTTTTCAAAAAATATGGGTCCAAAATGTAATGCACTTGTAGTAGTCTCACGTGTGAATATTTGTCAAAAAAAACTCAGTGAAGATAAATAAGTAATTTTGTTTTAACGGCAAGATAAATAAGTAAATAAAAGGAGTGCAATCAAATAGGAGCTATATAAGATAAACAAATTGAGATAACATAAACGGTTTGTCGTTTTCAGTTTCCCTAATTGTATATGATGCGTACTGTGACAGAAGATAGTTCTTGTCTTTCTTCCTCATTTTCTAATTTTGCTTGTGGATTGATTATGTTTCGTTTCTTATTGGTATGAATTAATTTTTTTTTTTTTGGTAGGAGACAATATGATTTTCAATATTTGTCGATCAGATTTTATACTATACAGAGTGACTAATAAATGATATGAGACAATAGAATATTTGTCAATTAAAATATTAAAAAAACCATCCAAAAGCAATGATGATTCATTTCAAATCAGGTTTGAATCTGCATTGAAACATAAATTCTAACGTTCTAATGAAGATACAGTTTAAATCCTTTTTTTTTTCTCTTCCAGCAGCGGGTACCATGAAAACGTATGCTCATATATTGTTTAACTTTTTTCACTGACGTATCTCTAAAGCTTTGCAATAAGCATAATCTACAGGAAAAGGGGAAATAATAATACATTATTTGATATTTTTTAAGATCATTTCATTATTGAGTGAAATTTTATATAATTGTTCATTAAATAATTAATTTTGATTCATTCTCTAATATTTATGGGATGTTTATTTTACTTTTTTGACAATTCATGAGATGTTTCTGAAATTTCACTCAACATATAATTAAAAACAAAAGTTATTGAGGACTTAACTCAGTTGATATGAACATTGTATAATATATGTAGTGATAGAGGTCGAACCCTAGACACCACACTTGTTCATCTTAAGAGATGAATTTATAGTTAATAGACTATTTGACGAAAAAAAAAAATCACGAAAGTAAACAAGAAGACCTCAAACAACATTTGTGGTTGAAACAAAATAGTCAACAACATTTCTCAAGCATTTAGTCCAAAAATGTACTACAACATGGTACGCTGTGGTAATCATACATTGGAGAGTTGCACTCAGTTCAAGCGACAATATTATACAGGTAGCTGCATTGTCAATTTTTTTTGAAAAAAGCTTTTCAACTAACAACAATGATTGATAGTTCTGATTTTCTGAGTAAGAACGGACAAAGATCTCATGAAATAAATTTGTTGTATTCAGAAGCAAAACCCCTGACTCTGCAACATGACATTGAATTGAACATGTCATTTTGTGCACTTGTTGTTCCGTGTATGAAAAACTATCTTTAAGTTAAATCAAAGAAAGATATCTTGAATCTTTAACAGAAGTGATCTTATATAATACTTGGCTTTAAACAATAGAAACTTTACAAGAGAAGTGAGAGAAAATGAGGTGATTTAAGAACTATTATAATTACTTCAATAATTTACGTGGTGGTAATGCGGCAACGAGGAATAATATCAAAAAACCAGATTTTACTTTAGATTTGGCAACCAGTTAGATAAAAAAGCTCAAGGGTTTGGAGATTGGGGTCCAAGTGTTTGTACTATATGTTTAGAAGCTGACAGTATATATGCATGTACATGTCCTATGGCCATGGCTTTCTGGAGCCATAGGACTTTAGATTCATGGTTGTTTGGCTGTAACATGAGGAATAGGAAACATAATGACTTTTCTTTCAGGACTGATAAAAGGTTAAAAGCACCACCTTAGCAAGAAACTGGTCCCTTTTGTTGGGTATTATTGTTACTTTTACTTTAGGGTGGGGGCGTGGTGTGCAATAAGTTTTTTTTTTTTTTTTGGGTTTGTTTATCATCTGATTTTTAAGAAAAATAAATTCTAGTAATTCAACGTTCAGCCGTGAGGTAAATAAAGTCCAATAAAAAATTCTTTTATGCAAGAAACGAATTCGAGTTCTTCTGAATAATCCATCTTTAAGTGAAACTTATTAACCACTCTAACATTAGAATGTTATGTTACCTTGTCACAACCAGAATCATATTAAAATGCATGGAAAGCTAATCATGTCTTCATTACATATCTGACTAATTTACCATTATTTCATTAGGATTAGGATTAGAATATTGTATAGGCTGGCTCAACTTAACTTTTAATTAAGAGATACACTTTTGTCCAAAAAGATCTCGACCAATTGGAATTGTTATGCACTCATAAATTTTGATTTTGCTCATATTTTACTCAATATATGTGAGACTTCTTGTCTTTTCCAACAATTTTTTTAATCGGCAAATATTATTAAACGCCATCTCTGCAAGACGCAAGGTATGGACGAAACAAGATACAAATGGTGCCGCATATAGACGGTACACCATAACCACCTAAAAACCCCTAGAGATAAACCCACCAAAACACATCACCACCTAAAACAGACTCAAAAAAAAAAAAACTAGCTCTGTAAACACGGTATCCACCGCCGTCCATCGTCACTACTCATCCACAAAGAACACACTCAATAAAACTCCTAGACCCCAACACCCAAGCTGAGTCACATTTCGAAGAGCACCTAACCGAAGGATCATGTAGCTATCAGAAACCTCGCGACCTCCGATCCACCGAAAGAGCACAACACAAAGCCCAAAAACCAACTAAGTCAAAGAACTGACTCCCGATCTCAAATCAAAAGTATTGGCCCACCAGACTATAGTACCAAATTAGCAGGGCACCCCTCGCCCGGGGTACGCCAGACTATTGTTGTTTTTTCCAACAATTGTAATATTTAAACTAGTTACAAACCCGTGCTTCGCACGGGGGTTAGCTACTTTTTTGACAAAATATTATATCGGACGGATAGATTGCGAAATGACAGATAATTATAAACCATAACACAATATTTAGAGTACTCCTACAAGTGAGTACTTTTTTTTTTAAGGGATTCACTAATCAAAAGTTTTAAGAATAAACCTATCATCCACAAAATATATACTACATAATGCAAAATAATAAAATAGAATTAACTTGAATCAATTAGTATCAAACCCTTATTTTCCGCATATGTTACAGAGCAGAGGGTTGCATATAAATAGGAATCATATCACTCAATATCAAATCCCATAATTGCAATGTATTTACAATCATAAGTTTCATGGCCATGACAAATTATTATGCTACAATTGCCAAGGGATTGATTTTATTTGCTAGAATAATACGTCACTATTAGTGAAGCATCAAGGAACATTGAATGGACAAAACATATTTGAGGTTTACTACATCAGGATCTTACCTGTCTAAGAATTTAGATTGTGCTGATAATCTGTAAGTCTTCTACTGTATTTGCACAGTTGGAAGTACATATAAATGAGCCTTCATATACATTATGCGCAATAGAAATAAATGAAAAGTATAACAGGTCTTTCAAAACACAAAACCATAATTCAATTGATTGAGAAATTTCTGTGCACAACTTATAATTCGAAAACAATCATTAACGGAAACAAAATACTATAAACTGATAATGTCATACATAAAAACACCATAAGTCTGGCAGCAGCAAAACATAACTGAAAACTTCAATGCAGCAATTAAAAGAAAAAACAAAACAAAATGAAAGGACAACGGACTTGGACATCAGCAACACAACCAAAACTCGATAATCTTTCAAGAGACTTCACTCATCGGCTTCAACCTTAACACGCACCAGCTTAGGCTCTTTTGTCACAATCAATCAAAACAATATCATCTGCTGATTTGACGCTATCAGCAGATCGCTTTCCCAAAGATTTGCTAGTTGGAGTCACAGCTGAATCAACTGCGGCAACATCATCTTTGTTGGTTGAATCAACCAGCTTTGGCTCTTTTGTAGCAGATCCATCAGAACTATAGCAAATAACAATTGAAGTTTGTCAAGGCATACATACCAGTGGCATATAAAGGAGTTTTAGTGTCTTTAAATCCTCGAAAAACTCCCTGCATTGCTAATGAAAGAAGAGCCGCAGGAGCACCAAGAGATCTCAATTTCAAGTACTGCTGTGCAGGATGTAGCATAGGAGAATCCCGTACAAATGATTCATATTAGCCTATAAGTCTCGTAATGTTTAAACAAAAGTAATTACAGAAGTCACACTTATTAAAGTTAAATACTCAAAGATACAGGATGCCATGAGAAAGGTTTATAGAAAAAGTACCAATTACATTTACACTTGTACATAAAAAGAATTTAATCCATAGATACCATCACACCTACTGATACCAATTCTTAACAACGATGTTATACTTTCCCACAGATTATACTTTGAGCAATTCTTGTCATTTCAGTCCAATAGAAAACATATAGAAACATAGAAAATCAAATAATAACAATAAAAAATCAACGCATTCATTTGGGGGAATTTCTAATCATGCAAAACAACCTAATTTTTTATGTCATCTCACTCAATTTCACAAAATCAAATCCAAGGGCAGGTTCAGAACCATGCTCAGGAACAATTAGTAATTTAGTTATTATTCGTGTCGTGTTTGACGTCCGTGTCAGCAGGTTCAGAACCAGAATTTTATAGGACGGGGCAAAGATCAAAATATAATATGAATTAATAATAAAAAACATATATAACAATTGCCGAATATATTTATTAGCAAAAGGATGAGAGGATCAGAATGTGTAGGCTTACATTAGGATCATTATCCATTTCTATAAACACTGCTTGCATCGTTTCATATATTCTAGAGTTGCTAGCTTTCTTCCCTATGCTTTCCTTGGCACATTTAACCATCTTTCTCCGGATCAACTACCGTTCAAAGGAAAATGAATCACCATATTCAGGCTTTGTGTATATAAACAACTTAATCAAGAGTTTATAGCATAATCACTTATCATATAAATTTTATCTATAAAAAAAAAAGATAAAAGTCAAATTATTTTCAAATACCATGTAACATGTGTGATCACAGGCTATCCTTGAGAGCTTATGAAAGTAAGCAGAAAACAGCTTATTTGTATGTCATAATTTGTTTTCATAATCTCTCTCAAACTGTCTCGCAAATGCTTATACCAATATATAAGCTCAAATAAGTCAATCCAAACAAACCCCTAATATCAAATTCAATCTTGCTACTCAATACAAAATTACAATTATCAATACTCATTTACACACCTGTTTCTTGAGAACAGCCAGACTCTTAGTGTGCATAGGGGATTGAGGCAGAACTCCATTTGAAGGAGGCAAACCAATTAGTCCACAAAGCAAAGTCTAAATGTTTGATTCAAAGAAAAGTATTAGTTCTGCTGGTATCATTAATGTGAGTGACAATTAAACATCTCCATACAAGATATTATATATAAAATATAAATATATACCATGAATCCTAGTAACAATATGTCATAGTGATACACCGAAGGTTTCTTGAGATTGAATTCCTTTTGTTGTGCCAGTAGTCACATAATAAGCACACCCATATGAAAATGTACAAAACAGTAACTCAACACTTTGCTCAAGGTTGCTGAGTTTGGCATGTGCTTCAGCATAATCTTTAATGAATGCTTCCTGATCTACAACATATTTCTCAGCATACACCTGCATATTTCACAAATAAATTTATGGTTATATCACAATTTAATTTTATGTTGAATACAAATGAACATGGGAAAATGCATTTTTAAATAATAGCAATCAGTCGAAAGGTAACCGTAAATCATAAAAATGTTTCAAAGATCTGAGAAAACATGAGTTTCATTATCAGGCCAAGAAAAGTATAAACTAACCATTTCAAAAGTAGTCTTGCTCCATAGCTTTTGGGACAAAAAATTGAGCATAAATCACCTACAAACAATCCATGAATAATTTCAATATTAAAAAAACCAAGGAAAAATGAATACATAATTTGAAGAGTGATACCATAACAGTTAAGAGTAAAAGAACTATCAACCCTTATTTCCTTTAACAAATGCCAAATAGAAATACAAATCACTCACATAGTTACATATGCAATATAAATCACTCAAATAGAAATATAAGATAACAAAAATATATCCATTAGACAAAATTGCAAGCATCGACAGATAATATTATGATAATAAAAGAACCAAATATATGCAATATTATACGTCAATTCTCAAACATTAAACCATGCAGGTTTCCCAGCTTTTAATCCTTCCCTGATTATTTGTAGTTAAAAATTGTCGTAGAGAAAATGAATAGAGTACCAACCGTTTCTCTTATATTGCTTCTATTCCCACCAGCTCGATGAAGACAGAGAGCAAGTTGGTACTGAGCCCGGATATTACCACCTTCGGAAGCTTTATACGACCATTTTAAAGCTTGCTCAGTGTTTGGAGGCTCAACTGCATAGCATAGGCAAACCTTTGTTAGACATAAACTATCATCATAATTTTCTTTTCCATTCCATTTTAAGGATAAACTAATACTCATTAAAATTCACAAAAGATATACACACGCTACTATAAAAAGTAACAGCTTGCAATATATACAATTATAAACAATGGAGAAGAAAACATTGAAATGAGAGATGTGCAACTCAAAATCCCAACAAAGAGCAGACGCATTACAATGTCATCTATTTGCAAACTACCAATCAATAATTGCAAATATGCCAAGAACTCCCATCAGCCATGCAATCATTTTCACCTAATGAAAAATTTGAATGTTTCCAAATTATTCAAGACCTGAATATTGTTGTTTGTCATACTTAAGAGCTTAATGTCAAAAAATGGGACCTTTTTGAATAATTAGAGATAGTTACCTGTTCCAAGCTATTATAATCATCACCTATTTTTGTAAACTTTCTTGTATGACTTCTTGCTTTGTTGAGAAGCATGACCAACACCACCAACAGCTTTGCAGACAGTTCCTCTTGAAAACATGTTTTGTTAGAAAATTTATATACCATTTTAGAAGTGGTACTTGAATTCCTTTGGATTCAAAAATGATATATGAATGTGTACCTTCTTCACACTACTCTTGTTTATTGGAATATTAAGAACAGCGCAGAAGACAATCAATTTTTCTTTCACAAATTTGTCGATCCTCTCCTTTACCCTTGTTCTCTGTTTTTTCTGCCAATAGTTGTGAAGATGTAGATTTAATTGCAGGTTAATATCAGCCATACGGATCAGATCATCATGTTTTTAATGAAAGATAACATAAACACAACCACTCACAAAGATTCATATCTATTGTTATGAATATAATACAACATTATAACAGAAAAGTACCTCATTTTTAGCCCACGCATAACCATAAAACTGGCCTATATTCCTCAATTGATTGTTAACCTGACAACCATTCAGGAATAGCAGAGGTGTTAGCAAAAACCTGGCCAGAAATGGAAGTCAGCAAAAACAAACAATATGTCAGCAACATCACCTTTGTTTTCTTCCCAAACAGTATACTATGGAGCATATGCAGGTTGCCATCAGGTTTTCTCTTTGACAACTTGAAAGCCACTGAAACAGTTTACACATAAATAACTATATTAGACAACACTGAGGTAAAAAATAAATCTATTGCCAAATAAGACAAAATGAATAAAACATAAATACTACAAAAATAACACAAATTCAAAACCAATTCCAAAAAAGTACACCAAACAACAAACCCAGAAGCTTCAATGTTACAGACATGCAACAAATAAATTAAAAGGCACAAATTGACACAAAATATAAAATTGGGGTTTAGGGTTCGGTTGGGGAGGAAAAGGAAGAAAAGAAGTGAACACAAAATCAACAAACAATAAAGCCAACAACTTCAACAAAACAAAACCAAAAAATCAAACCCTTAAAATCAATAAAACAACTTTCTTGAGAAATCCAACTCTAATCACCATTGAAACCAAAAAAAATTCTGGAAAAACAAAACTTTAAACATGCATGATATCAGATTGATCAAAAGAAAACAAAGAAATTAAACCCTAACCAAAAAAAAATTCTGTAAAAATAAAGAAATCACCTTGAATTAAAAATCCCAATCCTTTTTCTTTCTCTTCTTCTCAAACAAACCAATCCTCTTCTCTCTTCATTGTTCTTCCCTCTCTTCTCCCCGGTCCTTCTTTCTTCTTTCTTCGTCTTCTCTCTTTGAATGGTGATAGACCACACTTTAATCTCTCAGAGGCATGATTCCCCGCTCAAATGACTTTTTAACTTAACTGTAAATGAACTATTGTGTCAAACATGTACATCCACATAATTATGAACCTGTAATATTGTTAGAGGAAGGTTAGGCTTTGTTGGAAACAACATAATTTGTCAAATTAGAATTGCAAAATATGCAGCCAAAAATGCAGAAACAGGATGATTACCAAGATATCAAGTATCAAAATGAGAAAATAAGCAGGATCAACAAATTCTAAAACAAAGTGCTAATTGTATTGTCAAAAGTAGAAGACAATTTTCTAAGACTAATCTTTCAAGCTTAGAGGCGACAAAATATCGACATATATTGCTTGCTGCCATAAATAAAATGAACTCAATGTCATAATCATAATCTAACTATTGACTATATGTAATCCTCATACATCAATCTGCATATTTGTAAGCATATTCAGTAACCATAGTTCTGAATTGCGATTACAGCCTAGTGATATTGCGGACAATTTATTGCAGCAAAATATATCCAATACGGCTAAAATCGCAATTACCGTGCAGTTTTAGAGACCTATAAAACTTCTATATTATACAGCAATATGAACCTAACTGTTGAATAATCTTTTTACTCTATGAATAAGTTTCCGGCATACAGGACAAACTTTGCTCTTAGGGGTAGCGCTTTGATTCGCCAAATTGGAGTTGCTCTCCTCTTCCATAATCCTGCACAAAGGTACTCTAATTAGAATATCATATAATTCCAATTTAAATGCATGTTTGAATTGACATTGAGTTTAGTAAAATCAATGTGAGACTATCATTTCACTAAAGCTCCAAATTGTGTCAAAATCACAGTGTCGTGTTTAGCAAAATAATAACTCATCTTCCCCGCACCTGCTGTCTAACACATTCGAGCTCTTGCTCCAACTGCACTAACTTCAAACGACTCGATTCTAGCTGCTGCACATAAGCCTGTAAGGCAATGTCAGAAATGACTTGATCAGTACATCGACACTAATAATTACTCATCTGACATATTCATCAATTTGTAAACAACATAAAAACCTTTTTTCACAGATGGCTCTTACGTGCAGCTTCTCGATTTTGTGCGGGACGCCTTTTTGTATCTGCATATTTAATCATATCAGACTGACTTAAATGTACAACATCCAAAATTTGAAAGCATATCAGTAAATGACTTAATGTGCACTGAATAATGTTATAGGAAGATATCAATTAGGCATCCTACTAATAATGTTATGAAATAATGTTGCAGAACAATAGGCTTCAGATACCAAGGTAAGGCTTCACCAACAAAACATTCCCATAAAACTCTTCAATTTAATTGACATTCTTCCGAAGTAAATAAAAGCTCCAAATATTAAACAACCTCGAAATATTAAACAAACTCCCAATATTAAACAACCTCCTTGATTGTAGTATACTCCCTATTTCTACATGATTATTAATTTCCATTAATCAAATTATGGCCCACACTAAGTTTATATCCTTTAAACCATTTACAATATCGACAAAAATTCATTACTCACAAACTCAAAGGACTAATCATATGCAAACATCATCCCTTCAATCATAGCGTTTTATTGCAACCTCTCTACCGTCTTTAAGTTTTCCTAAACATAAATACAATGAAATGCGGTCAGAAAATGTAAAAGTTAGTCACACTCATTAGTTATTCTCATTGACTATATAAGCCTTATTGTACCCCTTCATATAATTACCATTTCCATTATCAATACTATTTGTATATAACTTTTATATACTTTTCTTTTATCTATAGTTTCTATCAGCTGTTTAGAGATCGTAACGAATGGAAATTACTATGTAAAAAAAACCAAGTTATTGAACTACAATTTAAGTGTACAGTCATCATTTTGTCATTAAAATTTGCAGATACCTTTGCAGCTTCTTACCATAGTAGACTCTGCCGAACCCTCCGGACCCCAGAAAAGTGTCAAACTGGTTAGTAGCTTCTTCAAGTTCGGCATGGTGGAAGATTTTGAAAGCTGAGACATATGAATTACATAGAAAGAGTCTAAAACATTAATAATCTCTAGTATATTAACAATGCAAACAAAAAAATGTAACATTTTATCAGAGTTAGGCCAATTATGCGAGCGGCTGCACAGCCTTTCTTTTAACACTTAAAGTTTAGGGTTTATAGATTATAACTTGAATTTAAATACTATAGAGTATTTAAACTGTTATGATGAATTATATGTTACCGTACCTGTAGCCAAGCTTCTAGAGGCAATACAACAGAAGGTTGAGCGGCACTTGTGGGATTTGTTTTAGTATGAACACTGGAAGAATTTCTCAGCTCCAGCGCGGTGGTCATCGCTGAAGAAACTGCAGGTCCAACTAATTGACCTGCGACACCAGCAGGGGTAACTGCCATCATCTTATCAGAAACTGCGATTTCTTTGGAAACTTGACTACCTTGTGTATGAGTTTTCCCTTCTCCATCTGCTTAAATAGTAGAGAAAACATATCTATCATATTTTGGGAATATGACATTTAATTATAATTTCTAGCATAAGACTCCAAAATCGATACGGTATGAAGTCGGAAATATGGGTAAGAGACCACTCTTTAGAATCTACAACGTGTCTGAATCTGATTGCAAAGTTAAAAACCTGAGCAATATACCCCTTACTGAGCAACAATGATATAATATCATTCAACTTATCAAGACCCTACTCAATAAAGTGGTTGACATCATGATGATAACACAAGTACAATTGTGATCCCATGACAACTCTATTGTTCATCAAGATGTGACACTTGGTGAAGAACAGAGTCATACCAGTGGTTGGTGTTCCCTCACGGCTTCTTTTCCTTCTTGTTTGATTAGCCTGATCATAAGCAGCACCAGTCTTCTTTGTATTACCATGATCAGACACAGACTCAGTAGTCTGTGCAGCAGCAGTACCAAATCTAGACATCAAATCCTATTTCAAAACAATGAAAACACTTGGAGTCAATTTAATGGACTTAAGCAACAATAAGACACAATAAAATAACATTTAGGCTAATTACTAACCTGTGAAATCCCAAAACTCTCTGCAACAGTTAAGCCTTTTGCCTTATCAACAGGTTCTGATAAGCAGATAACATCCTGAATAATGATATTCAAGACAATCAGATACACTATATTTAAGAAAATCTGTTAACAACCTATTAACAAACTACAGTTTAAATATTTTTAAAAACATCACAACATTGGAATTGTTACCTCTGAAAAAACATTAGCAGATCCTGTTACTAAGGGTTGTTTTCCCTTGTCCATTAAGGCCCTCAAAGAAGCATTTTCCTTTTAATAAGATCCAGAGGCATTTATATTAATAATGAATTTACTTAAGATAATAAAACAATGATCCAAATTGACATAAAACAATGAGGAAACTCACATTTGCATTTCTGCGGAAAGTAGCCTCCTCCGCATCTCACTTTTTCATAAATTCATTGATGACTGTCGAATCAGTGCAAATCGTGAAAAAAAAACTAAAATTAGGACTAATAATTAAGAAAAATGCATAAATGGAAACTGGGCTGAATATTTAAAAAGAATAATTAGGACTCATAACCTTGAAAAGATTTCACAGTAGCTACAAAAAATTTAGGGCTCCTTACGCTCTTTCTTCGTTTTTCTTCTTCCCGTTCATGCCTAAGCATAAAATAACTAAATCAAATCCAGAGAACTGAAAAAATAATCCCTTTTAGGTTAAAAAGATACCACAAAAACCATGCAATGATCATACACTATACATTCTATCTATCAGAACCAATCATTCACAAAATTCATCCTTTGAGAATTGAGAAGGATAATTACATGAAAATCCAGACACAATCGAAAAAATAACATAAGCAAAACCCAGAAAATCAAAACAGTACATTCAAAGAATAATAAAACCCAGAATAATCAACTGTTAAATTAACCTTTGTTGACTGCTTGCCATCATATCAGAAGTTGCTTGTCCATCCTCAAATTCATTGTCCATCTAAAAAAACAAAATAATCAAACCCAGAATCAGAATCAAAAAATCACAAAATAATCAAACCCAAAATAATCCAACAACATTAATTAGCATAATCCAGAATCAGAAAATCAATAAAAAACAAAATAATCGAACCCATAAAATCACAAAAAAAACCAATGAACACAAAATCATAGAAACAACCTGCAACATGCAACCCTAATCAAAAACTTTAATAACATTGTTTTGGCTACTTTATTTTAATTCCAGAAATTCCTTCACCATCTTTTCCTCTACTATTAATCCCCATCAAAAACACAAACCAAAGTGAAACACAAAATTAGGGCACAAAATTAATTTCAAATCAAATTAAATTCAAATCAAACATAACCCTAATGAAATTCAACAACAATTTCATTGAATTCAAATTCAACAATTCAACAGTGAAATACAAAATTAGGGCACAAAACTAATCCCAACAGACAACAAACCTGAATCACTAAAACAAACCCTAAAATCAAGAAATCAAACCCTATAATCAATAAAACAATTTTATGAACACATGCAAGCAAAATTACAACCGAAACAGATAAAATTTCTGGAAAACAAACCTTTGATAATGAAGGAAAACTGAAGAAGAGGCAGATTCCTTGATTGAATGTAGAATTTCCTTTGATGATTATTGATTGTGAGATGATTGCATGTTGATTTTGTTGATGTTTGAGTGAAGATTGGTGGCGCCGCCGTTTTTCGCCGGAGAAGGGAGGATCGTTTTTTGTTCTCTCTCGTCCCCCCCTTCTTTCTCCCGTGTTCCCGTTTCTGTCACCCTTTTCTTTTTTTTTCTTTTTTTTCTTTTCACATATATATAGCCAAGGGGAGCTTCAATTACCAATTTACCAAAATGCCCTTAATAAGGGCAAAATCGTAAAAAACACAGACTATTATTTTCCTATCTAGTTTAGTAGATGCAGTTAATTGGCATAAAGTACTAGCTAGCATAATGCATGGGTATATAATATATATTGCTAATTGCTAGCTAGTGAACAACCTACAGAAAGTTTAATTTGTATTGTCATTACCAAATTTAATAGACTTAAAAATTGTATCAATGTTGTTAATTGAAACAGAGAGATATCATAAGGGTTAATAACAGTTAAAAATGGTTGTGGTACATAATGCATATCATGTGTTGAATGAGACAATTCACAGAAAATACAACTTTTGCCATTGACTTGTCAGCATGTATATGGCTTTATTATCCTGGAACTTTGCCAGCCCATTTTCTAGGGCAAGAAAAATAAAGTGGGGTCCTCATTTTCTTCAGTCAAATATTTCAAAGAGCTCGCAAAGCACTTATCAATGTTATCATGACCAAAAGAAGTACTTCTGCAATATTATCAATTTTTTTTAAACATTCTGCAATATCCAGCGGCAACTCAATTTTAATGGTAGGGCACTCAATTTTAATTATTAATTTTTGTTATGCAATTTTAATTATTTTTTGTGCCAACATCCAGTTGTTTGTTCCTCAAGGTGTTCTTGCTTTGAATTTTTATTCACATGTTTATCCATAAAAAAATATTAATGAAAACTAACCACGATGTGTCAAAGATACAAAATTATAATTACAATTCGATCACAATGCAAAAACCCAAGACAAAAACCAAATACCTCAGACACATAAAACATGTGTTATCATTGATAAAATCCAACATTGAATCCTCCTACATTTAATTTGAGCCACCACAATAACAACAATTTAATAGATTCTAACACATTATCAAAGACAAGTTCTTTGTGTTAAAAAACATTGAAATCTTGATTTTTTCATATAGCTCAGACACCAGTAAACCAAACCACATGGATCCTTATATACACTATGCAGTACGTTGAGATTACAGCATAATAATTGAGCATGTTCTCACACACTATCTCACATGACACTATTAATATCAAGTCAAACCAAGACTAAAATTCCAAAACATTGTCATAAAATGAACACTCCCCAAATAATTGTTGTGAAATATTTTATATTTCTCTTGCTTAAAGTATATTTTCACTCAATAAACTAATCTTTTTTAGATGCTATGCGAAATAACCTTTGAGTTTGGTTTATTAATTCCGTGGTAAAAGTTTGTGTTTAAAAAAATGCTAGTAAAAGTTTTAATTACTTTGTAACTTTAAGCAACATAGTTTAAATATTTCATATGAGATAGTTATAAAATAGTTTAAGTTTTATCGTTTTCTAGGGGGTTTTTTAGTGAGGCGTTTGCTATTGAGGTGCCACAGTTTTTTTTGCCCTCTTTGTACTCTTTTTCCTCCTATGCGGGCATAGTACTTCTTGTGCTGACCTTGCTTAATAATGTTTTTCCGTTTAAAAAAAAAGTTATAAAATGGTAGTTAGTACATTTACTATTTATATTATATAGTTTATTCTTCATTTATCATTTTACCTTTATGAGTTTAATTAAATTGCTCCTCTAGCCTATGTTGAATCGAACAATAGTCTTAACTTCTAAATTAATATTATGTTATTATTATTTTTATCTCATTTCATTTTTTTTTGTTATGATGAAAATTTTAAAATAACTAGTTAATTCATAATTAGTCACTAAATCACCTTGCGTGTTGTGCAAGTAACTAGGTTGTTAAGTTTGATCAAATTTTCTGTCATTTGGCGGTTATGATATGACAGTTATTTCCGTACCTGTAAGTGAATAAATAGTGACCACTTTGTGTATATAAACATGCGACGTGAATAAAGATTCATCAGTGTGTGATTTTCACATCCATCAAGTCTAAATACTTTCTCTCTTCATCATATAAACTTTTTTTTTTTCCTGATCTCTTAACTAAAGTGGGTGCATGAGTATTGAGTATGTACAATAAAATTACAGTGAGTTGTGACCAACAATGGCGACATTCAAAATCATGGCCAATTCCCTGCAAATCTTCCAATCTTGTATGAAAATAATTACGACAGATTGATATGTCCTCGTTGGGAGCCCTGGTTTCATTATGTTCTGAAGCAAACACCTTATCTAAGTATTTCTTGCATTTTATCCACATAGACTATCAACGCTCAAATGAGTTCATGAGTTAAATTTGAGACCAATAGATTTTGAGTTAGACTCAAAATAGTTGTTTACAGTTTTTCGTCTTCCTTCATTGACTATACGAAGTTGGTGACATTAGATGTCAATGTAGAATTTTATTCTCATCTAATTATGAACACTCTAATGTTAAGTGTAGTAGGAGACAATTATACGAGGTTGACACGCTTTTGCTAAGACCGTCACATCTCTAGTTAATTTTCATATCATGGTAAAGATACCTCATCATATTGAATATATTTTCATTAATGAAATGCACAAGCTTTCTCGTATAAAAAAAAAAAAAAAAGTTTGCATGTATTTTACATGCAATAGACAAGGGTAAATTTTACTCCACTTCTAGTAATATTGTCATATTTTTTCTCAAAATAATTGTCAATTTAAAATATCAATGCAACATTTAATATATCCTTATTAATTGAATTTTACCTTATTTAACTATTTCCCTAACTACTAATTAATTAACAATTTTTTTAGTAAATATACTGATTTTACTATTAAAATCAAATCAAGCATATCATTTCTCTTAAGAACCGTGGATTAGGGGTGTTCGCGGTGCGGTTTGGTTTGGTTTTAAGGCTAAAAGTCATCTGAACCGCAAGATATATATACATGCAGTTTGCTTTGGTTAGGTTGACTTTGAAAATACAATCTGAACCAAACCAAACCAAACCAATGCGGTTTGGGTTGGCTCGGTTGATGCGGTTTTGTGGAGACAATACAATTTGTTGTTTCCGACATTAAAATTAAGTTAAAAAGGTAAAACACAACATATTTTCATTAATGTTTTCAATAATCTTTTAAATTTCATCCAACATTACAATTTTATTTTTATCCAACAATGTTCGCAACTACATAGATCTATTATAAACGTGGACAAAAGGTAATCTTATTTTGTAGAAAATGCAAAAAACTAAGATTTTATCATTATCTAAAAGTTCAAGTAGCACATAAACACATTTTTGAAATAAAAAACAAATAAGAAACTTAACAAGAGAAAATATATTTCATTCTATAAAATTTTCTATTGAGTTTATTTGAGTATTGGTCTAGGTAACATATGTTTAATTAAAGATTTTTTTTATTATGCGGTTTGGTTTGGATTGGTTCGGTTGGTAAGATAAAAACTGCAAACCGAACCAAACCATGCAGTTGAGTAAAAAAATGATTCGAATACATCCGAACCAAATGCGGTTTTTTACGGTTTCGATTTGGGTTGGTTCGTTTTGCGGTTTTTTTATTGGATTGATTCGATTTTGAACACCCCTACCGTGGATATATAATCCAAGAGTTATGCTATTTCAAGGGAAAGAATTTATCCCGAGCACTTCCCGAATAGCCTTGAACCGTTGGATTGGCAATTGATGGAATACGTGGGGGGTTACAAAGTAAAAGGTGGAGGAGAGATTAGTAACCAAACAAGCATCGTGATGTTTTCGGGAAAAATAAATTCGCTGAAAGTAGCAATTCTCATAATCCAAATACCACATAACAGTTAACCTTTTATTTCCTAACCTTCATTGTATAGGCCGCATAACAATTAACATCCGGTCTACATTCATTTTCTTTCTTTCTTTTTTTTTTTTTTGAAAGCATCCCGTCTACATTCATACTTAATAGAAATAATCTATGCAATTAATTAGTTTATATCCTACCCTAATTAGGATAATGCAGGAAGTTGACTTCTCCTATTTACATTATAATTAAATGAGAAATTCATTATAGTACTTTATAAGTTTAGCAAAATTCCAAGTATATATGACACAAAATTTGAGAGCTTTGAAACATAGAAAATACACTCTACAACATAATAATTATCTTAATGTTGTCCCAAAAAGTATTATTGTGGTCTTTGATTGTTTTAGTGTGCCACTTTGCAATCTCATGCAAAGCCAACCAACAAAGTGAATACCTCTACAAGTTTATTCGATCAAAGAGGTTTCAACAAAAGCCTTCACATGGAGAATCTTATTATTCAAATGATGTTGTTCATGAACAACAATTTAGGTCGATGAAAGCTGATAAGGTGAAGACTTTGCCTGGACAACCAAAAGGGGTGAATTTTGATCAATATGCTGGCTATGTAACTGTGGATGCCAAAGCAAGAAGAAAACTTTTCTACTACTTTGTTGAATCGCCTTTAAATTCTTCCACAAAGCCTCTTGTTCTATGGTTAAATGGAGGTAATCACTATATATATTCATTTTATTTTTATATGCTAGGGTATGTATTAATTTTCAAATAAACAAATAGTACATGCATGGGAGAAATTCACAATATTGAAAAGTAACTATATATTGCATGAATGTAGATATATCACATATATCTACGCTTATATCAACGCTTATATTTGAACACTCATACTTTACATACACTCATTCAACATCTTATTATCTCTCTATCTTTCTCTTTCTATCACATCACCCACGTATCACATATATCACATTACTCTCACTATTTCAATCTCTCTCAAGTTGTAAAATAGATATTGAGTTTTATCCATAATTTTCCATAATATATAGTCCGAAAATTTCATAGGTCAATGTTGAATTATGTGGAGACATATATTATCCTCAAAGCTTATTTGTTCTATTAAGTTTGAGACAGTTAATCTTAATCTTAATATATATAAATGTTAAACAGTGTTGCAAGCAACCCTGATTAACCCTAATCCCGCCCTTTTTTTAGGGTTCTGAAAAATATAAAATATTTATGAAAAAAATCCCTCCAAAGATTTGAACCCATGTCATGTTGGATACTTCAAAGCATTTTAACCACCAAACCACTTGCTGATTTTGTGATAGCATTTGGCTTCCACTACATGATATCCAATATTAAACTCCCTTTTCAAAAAACCAATTAATTCCTTTTCTTTTTTTCCAAACAGTTTCGAACCCTTTTTTCTCCTTTCTCCTTCGCAATCTAAACCCAAAAGTCTGCGGTCCATTTCTTCCTCATTTTTCCTACGACATATGTCTTGAAAAATAAAAATGTAGGTGACCTTATAGGCTTATATGGTTGAATCACTTGATATGTTTCTCATACTAACTTTATACAGTAATTTTTTTCCTTTGATGTGTATTTTAAACTATTTAATTAGCTCATTGTTTAAATTTTGCTCATTGTTTAGATTTTGTATGACGAGTTGCAACTTCGGTACATTTTATTCATTGTAGTCTTTATTGAAATGTTATACATAATATATTTAAACATGTCGACAACTAATAATATAGTAAACCTGATTCTTATATATGGAAATCGAATCAAACCCGTGCATCGCACGGGTTAGGGTCTAGTTATTGAGAATGATTGCTACAAATAACGGATATATGTACAAAGAACTAACTAATTAAAAGGTGGCTAAATTGATGATATACAGGACCTGGATGCTCTTCATTGGGATATGGAGCCATGCAAGAATTAGGACCTTTTAGAGTCAATAGTGATGGAACCACACTTACCCTTAATAAAGATGCATGGAACGTTGGTAAGCATGCATTAGAATTAATGATAGTTGATGGAAAAATATCTTATTGAATTAATGGGTTTAATTATTTTGTAGCTCTCTAAACTATTTGATAATTTTTCAATAGTTTTTTCTAATAAGAAACATTAAAATTAATTACAAATTACCTATAGTTCAATGATCCAATTACAATTTTTTCGAGAATCTTTTAAAAATTAGTTCAACTATCTACAAAGTAACTTTTTTTTAAGTAATTAAAACCTTAATTAATAAAAAATTATTCTATGTTTCATAATGATGATGATTCAAAATTGATGAGTTGATGTTTCTATAATATGGCAGTGGCAAATGTTATCTTCCTAGAGTCTCCGGTGGGAGTTGGATTTTCTTATTCAAAAAAACCGTTAAATCAAACTGGTGACAAAAGCACAGCCAGAGATTCTTATATTTTTCTTCTGAAATGGCTTAAGAGATTTCCACAGTATAAGACTCGAGATTTCTTCATAACTGGTGAAAGTTATGCTGGACATTATGTCCCTCAGCTAGCTCATCTTATTCTATCAAAAAATAAGAAAAGGAAAAATCACAAGGTGATCAATTTGAAAGGGATCGCGGTAAGAATCTTTAATGTTCAACATAAATTTAATTTAATATGTTACATTTAAATTTTGAGTCCTACTCTAGTCTAAAAAAAAAGTCAGACAAAGTTGATTTATCTCCTTAAAAATTTGAACCAAATTCACATGTTAAGTTTCATAATAGAAACCATCAAAATTGATTCTTTTCTCTCTATATTACACATAATAATTTTAGTATAAATACATGTTTTTCTTGTATGGGGATTAAATAGGACTCTGTTTGGTCTGACATATTATTTACTTCTCTTTTATATTTTTTTTGGTACAATTGACTTCTCTTTAAAAAAGACCTTAGGTCAAACAATCCTTTTTAAAAGTTTTTAATTAAAGAATTTTGATATAAGAAACTAGCTAGATATAAGGAACTTTTCAAAATCAAGTAGGGGAATTTTTAAATTGAATTGTCTTTTAAAATAGGGAAATGTTAACCAGTGCCCGGGCACTAGTTAAGGATTATAAAGGGAAATGTTTTCTCGAAAATTGTGTATTTTGTTTTTTGAAATTTGAAAAAGTGTTGATTTTAATGCTGACTTTATTTTTTCTTTCTAATTTTGGCTGCTTAACTAGTGCCCCTGGGGCACTGGTTAACATGACCCATTATTTTATGGAGAAAAAACGGATAAACGAAAATAATTATCAAACTTTGACTTTATTTTTAAGGAAAATGCTAACAAGAGCTTATATGACACTTGTTAAGGAAGCTAAAAAAAATATTATGTTAGAAATGACACTTTTTAAGTTTTTGAGGAATTGACTACACAACTTCAAATGAAATGCTATTATATTTGATTCTTTAACAAGTGCTTTAGAAGAAATGTCCCGAAACACTTGTTAGCATGACCGTATTTTTAAAACATTTATGTTTAACTTTAATTTTTAAGTAACTTAAAAGAGGAAAATAAGTATGATCGGATGAAGCTTAAAAGGTCTCCGTGATAATAGTGAAATTCTGATAACTAAACTAATTGAATAAAACAATAGGCAGCTTTTGTTTTGGGCTGAAGACTTTATACTAAATTAACTTGCTTTTAGGGTAAACAATACATAGATCAATTTACATAACTCACTTACATTAATCACATTTCACATTTATTCATCCAAATACACATTGAAATTTGCTTTGTTTTATCCTTTACATACTTATTCCTGGTGCAGGTTGGAAACGGTTGGATAGATGACAATTTCTGTACAAAGGGAATGTATGATTATTTATGGATGCATGCTCTAAACTCTGATCAAACACATGCAGGAATTGAAAAACATTGTGACTTTAGGAAGTTCAATGTAACAAATGAATGTGTCGGATATGAAAATAGAGCAGATGATGAGCTTGGAAATATTGACGTTTACAACATATATGCCCCAGTTTGTAATTCATCTGCAACAAAATATGGTGCTAGTTACTCTGTAAGTTGCATTCTATTTTGTATTTATGGTATGAGAAATCGGAACTAGCTCAAATAGAGTAGTCTGCTTAGATTCTGTCTGATAAATTGGACGATGGTTGATGAACCTATAACAAATAACAGATAGACTATCCCATAAATTTAAAGTGTTAGATAAAATTAAGGCTAAAGTGCACTTTTCCACCCCTAACTTTCAAAAACTTGCAATTTTGGCCCCTTAAGTACAGAAACTACAATTTTGGCCCCCTAAGATTTAGCCTCATTGCAACTTTAAATCTTTTGGCCAATTTTGACCGGTCACATTGATCCTTTAAATTTATTGCAAGTTTTTGAAAGTTAGGGGTGGAAAAATGCACTTTTAACCTAAAATTAAACGATAAAGTTTACTGAATATAAGAAATTAATTCCAAAATTCTTCTTAAATGAAATATGCAGGCCAGTAATATCGACCCTTGTGCTGAAGATTATACCACTGCCTATTTAAATCTCCCAGAAGTTCAAAAAGCTCTTCATGTTAAACGCACAAAATGGTCTCCTTGCAGGTACACTATACTACTATACTATGTTTTATTTTCCCACGATATTTCAAAATGCATTAACAGTAAATGTTATAGTATTTCCTGAATCAATGTCTAATGCTCTTCTTTTTCAGTGATCTGGATTGGACAGATAGTCCAACAAGTATTCTACCAACTATAAATCGATTAATATCAAGTGGTATAAGCATTTGGATGTACAGGTAATAAACTTTATAATGTAATATCACATCAAAGACATTATCAACATCACTTTCTTTATGTGTAACATTGCTTGTTTTTGTTATTATTTAATAATAATGCAGTGGAGATATAGATGGACGTGTTCCCATAACCTCAACAAAGTATTCAATAAATTCCTTAAAACTGCCTGTAGATACAGCATGGCGTCCATGGTACACTGGAAAAGAGGTAAAGAAACATTAATATCACTATTACAATATATGCTTGGAACTTAAAGCCACTTATAGATAACCTTACTACATGATTATGCATACAATATTATGCAGGTTGGAGGGTATGTGATTGGTTACAAAGGGCTCACACTTGTCACTGTAAGAGGATCTGGGCACATGGTTCCAAGTGACCAACCACATCGAGCACTAACCATGATTTCATCTTTCCTTCTTGGACAACTTCCTCCTGAATTAAAATCTTAAGTCTGTTCAGTGTATCAATAAAATTTATGTGAAAATTTGATGAGTTTCATACAATATATTCATTAATTCATCAAAATATTTGTGCTCAATTTCTAAATTATGGGACGGTTTGTTAGAGGAAAGGAAACATTTCTAAGGAGTGAATAGACTTGTTACTTTTTTAATTTTTGTCTATCAAGCAACTTAGTCCTCAATTAAGGTTGGCGTCCATCACATAAGTTCTTATGTCGAGTTTAGTCATTAGAACACATTGTTTTTTTTTTGGACAAAAAGATATATTGATGTGTATTGGAAAACAATGACTTGTATGCCGCGTATACAAGAACCAAATTGCTTGAATTTATATCTTTATTAAAAATTTCATAAAACATGATCCCAATAAAAAATATCATCAAACTAGAAAGAAAGAAAAATCAAACCCATAAACACATAGAATTTCATCATCTTCAACAATTTCTATCTTTTTTTTTTTATGCTGCCAAATTTTATCGATCCCAAAGGCTTGATCCAAAAAAAACAAGAAGTACCCTAGATAAGCAATCACAATTGCAAACTCTGCATAATAAGCATAAACAACTCATAACAAAACACTACATGACCAAAGAAGAAAAAAAACGAAAAAGTAAAACACAAAAGTTGCCCTCTAAACTAGCAACAATCACAAGCAAAGATTCAATTTGGTCATTCACAATTTTCTTGTGGCTCGATTTCGTACTGACAAGAAATAAAACCTAAAGTACTGCTGAAATTTTCTTTTACCATGGACAAATTAGTCCCTCTATTATAATAAAACCCATAGTAGTGTTGACATTTGTTTACCATGGAAAAATTAGTAACATGGACATTTTTTTTGGATTAATTATGTTTCTAGTCCCTATAAAATAGCGACCTTGTAAGTTTAGTCCTTACTTAATTTTAATAGCATTTTTAGTCCCTAATTTTGTTTTTTTGCCCTGAGTATTAATCCCTACTCAATTCAAATTTGTTTAATTTATGCTTAAACTCTTAAATTTTTGAACAATTTTTTGCAGACATGTTTAGAACATTACTAAAAGTTCCTCCGCAAAAAATTATCTCAAAATTTGATTTCTACATCCAGATTTTATTATTTTTTATCTTTAACTTTTGTCGTTTTAAAAAATTCATATTTAATTCATTTCATGTCTGAAAATTCTAAATTTTGGTAAACAAACCTTTCATAGTGTTCTAATCTTGTCTCAAAAAAATCGTTCAAAAATTTAAGAGTTCAAGGATAATTAATCAAACTTTGTTTTAGCAGGGACTAAAATTATAAGTAAATTTTTTTTTATAGGGACTAAAAATGCTATTAAAATTAAGTAAGGACTAAACTTACAAGGTCACTATTTTATAGGGACTAGAAACATAATTAACCCTTTTTTTTTCTTTTAAAAAATAAAACCCATAGTAGTGCTGACATTTTTCTACCATGATAAATTAGTCTCTCTATTATAATGAGTTAAGGAACAATTAAATTTCATTTTTATCATGATTGAATTGGGCCGAAAAAAATTGTGATGAACTATCAAATAAGTCTCTCTATCATGTTTAGCGTTTGAACATGCTGATGTGTATTGGAAAAACGATGACTTATAAGTCCATGTCGTATGTCATATTACGTAAAACCCGATCCCAAAAATTATCATCAAACTAAACAAAAAATCAAACTTGCATAAACACATCATATTTTCATCATCTTCAAACAATTCAAATTGAAAGGTTTGAAAACCTGCATAAACATTAATAGTTTTTTTTTTTTTATTGCAAAATGTTATTGATCTCAACTCCACTCCACAATTAGGAGGGATTCTTAATAACTTGTTTAAACCTTAAATTAATTAGTTGTTAATTGAGTACGAAAAGCGATCGGACTCTCTATAGCCGGATAAAGGATGGGCAAATCCAAAATAGTTAAATACAAGATAGGTGAGTCTATATTCCTCAAGTCCAGTAAAGTTCGTATAGGTCATGGGAGTGACAAAAGTAGTCAAAGACACGTGAAACTTGACAATTTAATTCTTTGCTCGTGTTCAATTATTATAGCGCAACTAATTCTAGCAAATATTTTCAAAGTAAAAAAATATAATATAATAATATTAATAACCAATAATGTTATTCATATTTACTTAAGTAGGTCGGCTGCTCTGATAGGCCTAAGAGGCTTTTTTTTATGGCATGTGGTCTGACCTTTTTAACTAAATAATCTTTTAAAAAGTCTAAGCCTTCTCTACTTGAGAAAAAAAACTAGCCTGATCTGGCCTGTCATAGGCTTAGCCGTAGGCTGATCTGATATATTCTCATCCCTAGGTTGCACACAACATGTCTTAATATATTTTCAACAAATAACTTCATATTCATAGAAATCTGAAGAAAATAAGAAATTAAGATACGTATAACCAATAATGTAGCAGCATTTGGGATCAAACTTGCAACATCAACTACAAATCTACAACTCTTCATTTAACTACTAAACGAACTCGGTGCAAAATGTTTAAAGTATTTGACTTACAGAACTATTTTTGGAGCAAAAAAGATTCATGAGCCTAAAAACTTTAAACGCCTAAAACCCTTGCTTTAGTAGCGGCCCTTGGACTAGCCCTGAAACAAGATATCCATCACTAGAATCCTCGTAGAACTCAGGATAGTCATCTGGTATACCATAGTTTTGTAGTCGGCTTTCTCTTTGAGCATTATCAAGTTTTGAATGTCATCATCATCGGGTTATTATTTTTTCCACTGATACATCCTAAAAAATGTTTTAGTAAATATAATAATTTTACTATTAAAATCAAACCAAACCGTGGATAATCCAAATACCACATTTAATTTGAGACGTGGAGACTAAAGTAATAATTTTTTTTCTTCTAGTTAAAAAAAGTAACGAACATCTTTCAAAAAAAAAAAAAGTAATGAATTTTTATTTACTACCTTTATTGTATAGGCCGAATAACAATTAACATCCTGTCTACATTCAATTTTTTTTTCCTGAAAACATATGGTCTACATTCATACTTAGGTAGAAATATCTATGCAATTAATTAGTTATATCTCCTATCCTAATTAAGAAAAAATAGGAAGTTGACTTTTCCAATTTACATTTTAATTAAATGAGAAATTCATTAGTACTTTATAAGTTTAGCAAAATTCCAAGTATATATGACACAAAATTTGAGAGCTTTGAAACATAGAAAATACACTCTACAACATAAAAATTATCTTAATGTTGTCCCAAAAAGTACTATTGTGGTCTTTGATTGTTTTAGTGTGCCACTTTGCAATCTCATGCAAAGCCAACCAACAAAGTGAATACCTCTACAAGTTTATTCGATCAAAAAGGTTTCAACAAAAGCCTTCACATGGAGAAGCTTATTATTCAAATGATGTTGTTGATGAACATGTTTCAAAGGTACATGTTAACGTTGAACAACACTTAAGGTCGAGGAAAGCTGATAAGGTGAAGACTTTGCCTGGACAACCAAAAGGGGTGAATTTTGATCAATATGCTGGCTATGTAACTGTGGATGCCAAAGCAAGAAGAAAACTTTTCTACTACTTTGTTGAATCGCCTTTAAATTCTTCCACAAAGCCTCTTGTTCTATGGCTAAATGGAGGTAATCTATATATTAGTTTTATTTGTATATGCTAGGGTATGTCTTAATTATCAAATAAACAAATAGTCCATGCATGAGAGAAATTCAAGAAAATATTGAAAAGTAACTATCTATTGCTTGAATGTGTGTGTATATATATATATATATATATATATATATATATATATATATATATATATATATATATACATATTTATTTATATATCATGTATATTATATCAACACTTATATTTGGACACCCCTATTTTACATATACATTCATTCAACATCTTATTTATCCATCTCTCTCTTCCTATCACATCACCAACATATCACATATATCACACCACTTTCAGTATTTCTATCTCTCTCAAGGTGTAAAATATACTGAGTGTTTATCTATAATTTTTCATATTATATAGTCCGAAAACTTCATATCTCATTAATGTTGAATTACATGAATACATATATTATGTATGATCTAATTAACAAAATACGTTTGAAAAATGAGTCTGATGTGACCTCCAACGTCTCCCTTTAGCCGTTGGATATGGCCACCGTACCATCTTACCATAGGAAAAGAAGACCGGAGATAAGGCCTGAGGATGCCATTAACGACCGTTTTTCACTTTCTTCTCATTTTTTATCTTTTTAAATTTGCTAAAAAAAAGTAAAACTAAATAGTGTGCAATGAACCAATATTGATATTATTTTCATTAATAATTCATTTTAGGGAAAATTCCTCCTGCTTCCTATATATATATATATATATATATATATATATATATATATATACACACACATTCAAGCAATAGATAGTTACTTTTCAATATTTTCTTGAATTTCTCTCATGCATGGACTCAGGGGCGGATCTTCTTAGCGACCTGTAGGTGCCATGGTACCCCCCAACTTTTCTATATATACTAGATTAGGCATAATCTTACCACAACTACTCAGTTGGCGCAGTGGAAATGATCTTTGTTATTCTTGCTTAGGTCGCGGGTTCGACCCTTCCATCCTCTATTTCTGTTATATTTTTACTATTTTGTTTCTGTTATATTTTTACTATTTTGTTCAAAAAAAAGCTCCTATGTAGAGATTCAAACCCGCATCCCTACTCTGCAATCAAGCGAAATTAACCACTGGACCATTTAACAGTTATGATATCTCCTTCACACAGTTTAATATATAGTTCATATAATTCTGGCACCCCCCAAAAAATATTCTAAGATCCGCCACTATTTGTTTATTTGATATTTCTGTTATATTTTTACTATTTTGTTCAAAAAAAAGCTCCTATGTAGAGATTCAAACCCGCATCCCTACTCTGCAATCAAGCGAAATTAACCACTGGACCATTTAACAATTATGATATCTCCTTCACACAGTTTAATATATAGTTCATATAATTCTGGCACCCCCAAAAAATATTCTAAGATCCGCCACTATTTGTTTATTTGATAATTCCTCCTTTCTCGCGATGCATAACACTGTTCCTAATTAAAAGGCGACTAAATTGATGACATACAGGACCTGGATGCTCTTCATTGGGATATGGAGCCATGCAAGAATTAGGACCTTTTAGAGTCAACAGCGATGGAACCACACTTACCCTTAATAAAGATGCATGGAACGTTGGTAAGCATGCATTAGCTTAATGATAGTTGATGTAAAAATGTCTTATTGAATTAAGGTCAAATGCATCTGAAGGTATTTTAAGTTTTTCGTTTTTTCCAAAGTGATCCTTTAAGTTTCAAAAGCCTCAAACAAATTCTTTAAGTTTCAAAAGTCCCAAACAAGTCTTTTAGTTTTTGAATCGTTTCAAACAAGTCATTTTAGAGGATGGTGGTGATGATTCAGATGATAGCAACAAAGAGTATTATCCACCATTTGTCATACCTAAAAAGATGACTAATTTTAAGTGGGTGTTAGGAGCCAGATTTGGTACCAAAGATGAGTTCAAGGAAGCAATTACCAACTATGCTATCTACAATAGGACTTGTTTGAAACGATTCAAAAACTAAAAGGACTTGTTTGGGACTTTTGAAACTTAAAGGACCACTTTAGGAAAAACGAAAAACTTAAAGGACCTTTAATTGCATTTGACCTTGAATTAATTAATAGTTAATTATTTTTGTAGCTCTCTAAACTATTTGATAATTTTTCAATAGTTTTTTCTATCAAGAAATATTAAAAAAAAATTACAATTACCTATAGTTCAATGATCCAATTACAATTTTTTCGAGAATCTTTTAAAAATTCTCAAATAGTTCAACGAACTACAAACTAATTTTTTTTAAGTAATTAAAACCTTAATTAATAAAAAAATTGTTCTATGTTTTCATAATTATGATGATTCAAAATTGATGAGTTGTTATTTCTATAATTTGGCAGTGGCAAATGTTATCTTCCTAGAGTCTCCAGCAGGAGTTGGATTTTCTTATTCAAAACATTCTTTAGATTACTCTAATGTTGGTGACAATCGCACAGCCAAAGATTCTTACACTTTCCTTCTAAACTGGCTTGAGAGATTTCCACAGTATAAGACTCGAGATTTCTTCATAGCTGGTGAAAGTTATGGTGGTCATTATGTTCCTCAGCTAGCTCACCTTATTCTCTCAAATAATAAGAAATTGATAAATCACACAAGGATCAATTTGAGAGGGATCGCGGTAAGAATCTTTAGTGTTCAATATAAATTTAATTTAATATTTTACATTTAAATGTTGACTACTACTTCGGTCTCAAATTAAAGAAAAAAGTCAAATAAAGTTGATTTATTTGGTTAAAAATTTGAACGAGATTCATATACTTAGCAAGTGTGTTAAGTTTCATAACAGAAACCATCAAAATTGATTATTTTTCTTTCGTGTAATAATCTTATGTGTTTTTCTTTTGTGTATGGTTTAAATAGGACTATGTTTGGTCAGACTTTTTATTTACTTATCTCTTATGTTTTTTGGTACAATTATATTGTGGTAACGTTTGAAAATTATGAATGATGTTTTTTTGAACCCTCATCCTAGAATCCACCTTTGATTAAAACTAAAAATAAAAATGTTTGTTGATTTTAAGTTACAATAAAACAAAAAAATATAATATAAATTCTCATTTTTTACTGACACCAACAACAATCTTTATTACAGAAAAAGTTGTTTTAGGGTATAATTGGGATAATGAAAAAGTAAGTATATATATGTCTATCTAGTCTGTTACACTTTTTAAATGATAAATGAAAAAAAAATGGACATATATATACTCATATCGTGTTTGTTACACTTTTATTTTAATATTTGAATTTATGTACTCTTATCTATTTATTATATGTGTTATTTGTATTGAAAGTTGAGGGTAATTTTTAAAAAGAGCAAAAGGTTGGTCCAAAAGAGCTTAAACATGCTTTTTTTCCTTTATATGTAGTATATAGATATAGATTAACTTGTTCTAGGGTAAACATTTTTATACATAGATCAATTTACATTAATCACATTTCACAAAATTCATCCAAATACACATTGAATTGCTTTGTTTTATCCTTAAATACTTATTCCTGGTGCAGGTTGGGAACGGTTTGATAGATGACAAACTGTGTACAAAGGGAATGTATGACTACTACTGGACGCATGCTCTAAACTCTGACGAAACTCATGCAGGAATTGAAAAAAATTGTGGTGACTTTAGGAATGTAACAAATTTAAGGGAATGCTTCTTATATGAATTTAAAGCGGATGATGAGCTTGTAAATATTGACGTTTTCAACATTTATGCCCCAGTTTGTAATTCATCTGCAACAAAAAATGGTGCTAGTTACTCTGTAAGTTGCATTCTATTTTGTATATATGGTATGTATTATGAAACAATAGAAAAGAGAAATGAATCTTATTATTATGTGATAAGATGATACAACCAGTATATATAGGCATATTCTAACTGTACTACACTTAACAGAAAGTACAATGCAATAGTGAATACAATGGTTACTTGCACTGCAAGTTATTGCTCTTAGTATGTAATAGTATGCGAAATCGGAACTAGCTCGAGTAGAACAGTCTGCTTAGATTTTGTTTCATAAAAAATAGCTCATATGTTAGCCGATGGTAGATGAATCTATAGCAAATAACGGATAGACTATTTATTAAATTTAAAGTGTTTCGTAAAATTAACAGATCAATAATTTTGACCCTTGTGCTGAAGATTATACCGCTGCCTATTTAAATCTCCCAAAAGTTCAAAAGGCTCTTCATGTTAAACCCATAAAATGGTCTCATTGCAGGTACACTATAGACTATACTATACTACTAAAATAAGTTGTAATTATGTTTTATTTTCCCACAATTTCAAAATGCATTAATTGTAAATGCTATAGTATATTTTTCCATGAATCAATGTATAATGCTCTTTTTCAGTGGTGTGGGTTGGACAGATAGTCCAACAAGTATTCTACCAACTATAAATCAGTTAATATCAAGTGGTATAAGCATATGGATATACAGGTATGATAAACTTTATAAATTGGTCTGTCACATCAAAGACAATATCAAAGCTTTATGTATAACATTATTTACTTGTTTTGTTATTTAATTTAATAATATTGCAGTGGTGATCTAGATGGTCGTGTTCCCATAACCTCAACAAAATATTCAGTAAACTCCTTAAAACTACCTGTACATACAGCATGGCGTCCATGGTACACCGGAAAAGAGGTAAACGATTATTACTATGTGAATGTTTGGTATCACCGTGAATTTTACCAGAATCACTTACTGCATTATGCATACAATTAATATGCAGGTTGGAGGATATGTGATTGGTTACAAAGGGCTCACACTTGTCACTGTAAGAGGAGCTGGTCACATGGTTCCAAGTGACCAACCATATCGAGCACTAGTCATGATCTCATCTTTCCTTCTTGGACAACTTCCTCCTGAATTAAAATCTTAAGTCTATTCAGTGTATCAATAAAATATATGTGAAATTTGATGAGTTTCGTACAACAGTTCATCGAAATATGTGTGCTCAATTTGATAGACTTGTTACTCCTTGAATTTGTGTTTGATAGAATTGTAAAGAACTATCAAATAAGTCTTTCTATCAAGATTAGCGTTTGAACACGCTGATGTGTATTGAAAAATAATCACTTATATGTCCATGTCATATGCCACATATACAAGGACCAAGTGGCTTGAATTTATATCTTTTTCAAATATTTCATAAAACCTGATCCCAAAATATATCATATCAAACTAAAAAAAATCAAACTCACGTAAACCCATCATATTTTCATCATCTTCAAACAATTTAATTATTAAAGGTTTGAAAACATGCATAGACATTAATTGATTTTTTTTATGCTGCAAAATTTTATTGATCTCAACTCCACAATTAGGAGGGGTTCTTACTATAACTTGTTTAAACCTTAATATAATTAAGTTGTTAACTAAGAACGACAAGCGGCCAAACTCTCTATAGCCAAATGGAGGATAGAAGAATCCAAAACAGTCGAATACAAGATATGTAAATTTATCTTCATCAAATTCAGTAAAGTACGTGCAGGTTGTGGGAGTGTTAGAAGTAGTCAAAGACACGTGAAACTTGACAATTCAATTTTTTGCTCGTGTTCGATGATTATAGTGTGCCACTAACTCAAGCTAATATCTTCAAAGAGGCACATTATGAGACAAAGTACCATGCATGAATAATGAAAACGAAAAAATGTCGCAAGATGGGATGAATCAGGCCAAACATGGGGCGTTGCGTAATCCTAATAACGAGAAGAAACACACATTATCTACGAGAATAGTCGAACAATGCTTGATTATGTAGGACATGATGTATTAGTCATTGGAACTAGTTTTTTCTATAAACTAGATATTTGACCCGTGCTCCGCACAGGTTTTTGTAAAGGGATTGACATACGAATAAGCATATAGCCAACAGGATAGAAATGAAATTGGTGCGATACATTTTTTTAGTATTAAATAAGTGTACAAAAAAAGGCAAGATGATAAGAATGAAATTGGTGCGATGCATTTTTTTAGATGGAATTTGTTAGGTTAAGTTACTGCTAACCTAATACAGCAAATGAGCGGGAAAATATTAGGTTAAATTGCTGCAGACCTAACAAAATTAATAAATAAGGATAAGGATATAGCCAACAGGATATGAATGAAATTGGTGCAATGCATTTTTTTAGTATTAAATAAGTGTACAAAAAAAAAGGCAAGAGGATAGGAATGAAATTGGTGCGATGCATTTTTTAGATTGAATTTGTTAGGTTAAATTACTGCTAACCTAATACAGCAAATGAGCGGAAAAATATTAGGTTAAATTGCTGCAGACCTAACAAAATTAATAAATAAGGATATAGCCAACATGATATGAATGAAATTGGTGCGATGCATTTTTTCAGTATTAAATAAGTGAACAAAAAAAAAGGCAAGAGGATAGGAATGAAATTGGTGCGATGCAGTTTTTTAGATGGAATTTGTTAGGTTAAATTACTGCTAACCTAATACAGCAAATGAGCGGGAAAATATTAGGTTAAATTGTTACATACCTAACAAAATTAATAAATAAAGATGTTGTACTTGTAAATTACATTTGCTAGTGATACACACAATCAATCAAATAAATTTATTTAGTTTTGCAAATTTATCATTTTTTTTTGCAAAGAAGACTTAAGAAACTCATAACTAAGAGATAGAGCTAGATGTACATGATGATATCCAAGAAAGATTGGAGGTAATTGCACCGTTGCATCAATTATAACATCCAATGGGGAATTAAAGATCTCCATCCAATAAGTGTTCTTAAACGGCAAGTTGTGTTTGGACAATGACTTTTTCTCCATCCAAATTGACACGGCTTAATTGATACTTGGACCTCTCTTTACAAAAGCATCATACACAATACATGGACCTCATCTTGTAGATGCATACGTTATCGAAGCATAAGCATCATTGTCATTTATGATAGAGTTTGATTCATAAAGAATTTCTAATCTTCCATTAACATTTGCTAACTAATAGCTAATAGCTTAGAAAATGAAAAATGCAATTCAAAGTGCTTTATGTTAGGAACTATACCAGAAGTGTCCACGTTTATTTATAAATATAAAGATGAATGAGAAATATTTTTTTTTAAGGACTCAAGGCACCTTCGACGTGATTTAGTTTTTGGCAAATTTTTATTTACCCATGAACAAAAAATGGATAAAATTACACATGATTGTCACCAATCACAATCATTCATTTGAAATTTACTATATTTATAACCTAAATAATGAAACATAATGTATGAATGCACTTTGATAATTCTGTATAAATCTACACGTTATAGTTTGAGCATGAAGAGTTCTGGTAACCTATTCCTTTCTTTTATTGAAAACTATTACAAGTTGAAAATATTCAAGGTCGAGGGAACATACTCACAAAAAAATTAGAATTTATCTTTTTTTTTAGGAAGAATAGCGGAGGGCCTAATTTATGGGTTTTTTGTGGGCTAGAGCCCCCGCTATGTTTAGGGGAGAAAAAAATGTTGGTTAAATTATACTTTTAGTCCTTTTTTTAGATTTTACTTTGGTTCCTTGTGTTTTTGATTAATAGATCAATTGACTAAGTCACATCTCTTACTCATGTCTTTGCTTTTTTATCTTTTTCTTGTATTTGTTTAGTTATTTATATAGAGTAATATTTTCTGAATATAAAAAATTGTACAGAATAATTATGATATGTATTTATGCTTTTAAAAAAAGAATTGTCATATATATATATATATATATATATATATATATATATATATATATTAGGGAATGCTAAATAAAGTTGTGTGTTGTGTGTGTGTTCTTTCCTTAAAAAATATAGAGTAAATTACATTTCCCTTCCTTCAAAAATGCTTGAATTACCCTCCCCTCTTATGTTAAAATATACATTTTCCTCCTCTCTTATTCAAAACATATTAGAAATTTTTTCACTCCCCTCCCTTAAGAGAAGCTTGAATTACATTCCACTCCCCTCTTATGTTAAAATCTACATTTTACTCCCTCAATATATTTTTATTTATTTCTAATAATCTAATAAAAAAAAAGCTAACACACTTCGGAAAAAAAATAATATTGCGGCTCTATTTAAATATAATCAAAATTTGAATACATAATTTTTGCTATTTTTTATTCACAATTTCATTGACATGTAGTTTTAAACCCTATTATAAAATATGAAACATCCCAAAATAAAATTAAAATATGTGAAAAATTACTAAAGATAATAAAGCATGGTTATTTAAAAGTTAATTTTATACTCTAAATTATAAAATCAATAGCAAAATATTTAAATTTAATTATCATTTACATTTAAATTATAAAGAAATGAATTTATTTTTCTTAAATGGTGGTTCAAAATTAGTATATATCATAAAATCATTTATTTATGTTAAAATAGATTAAAGTGTAGTGCATATTTAATTATTAAGGGAGAGTGTTGTAATTCAAGCATCTTATAAGGGAGGGGAGTATAAATTTAACTTTTCAAGGGATGGTAGTGTATATTTTAACATAAGAGGGGAAAGGAGTGTAATTTAAGCATCTTTGAGGGGAGGGGAGGGTAATTAATTTACTCAAAAGTATATATAGTTATGTGTGTAGGAACGTACATGCGTTGCTTCTGCTACTCAAAATTTTTGGGTCCTTCTTTGATAGGCCTGTGACATTTACTAAATTTGCTTCTGCTACTTACGTAAGTTATCGTCTTCACATAAATTGTTGTTCAATTAGACAATTTACTAAACTTATTTATAAAAAGGGGGAAAAACGGGTCTGCAAGTTTGAATTGTTTGCACAATAAAAAGGTTGATTAAGATGTTTAGGGGTGATTTGGATTCTTTGAATCTCCTCTATCTTCTTTGTTGTCTTAATGCAAAATTCAATACCCACCTATGTTTTTTATAAACGATATTTTTTTTATTACGAGACCATGTTGTATCTATAGAATTGTTTATGTTAATTGTGCCTAGACGATGGCGGTATAAAGCAAATTCTCCAAATAAGAATCATAATCTAAAAATCATACTTAAAAACCCTAATTAATTAAGATGATTATACAAATTTCAATTTGTTCTTGTTTATGCTAAAGCAATGTCATCATTCTTATATCTTAATCTAGACATCATACACATATATCTAAAGTTGTTAGGCCTATGGTCTAAAAGTATTATAACGATTGGAACAAATAGAAATTAAATAAGACTCAAATCATAACTAAATAAAGAAATTGCATTAATTTGATCCGACAAATAAATAGATGTTCATATTAGAACCCTAATTATAGAGTGTTTAGTTACTTATGGTAACCGAAAACATAAACAAAGAAAAAATTACAAACATACTCCATAAAAAAAGCGAGGATGGAACGTTTCTTGCTGCTCCTTGATGCTTGCCTTCACCTGCACCACTAAGTTTCTGAATGAATAATTGAGTTTATGGACTTTTTCCATCGATCCAGCTTAAAAAAAAAAACAAAAAAAATACCAAGAAGAACCATGCACCGGAACGCATGCTGAAGCACATGGAGCAGCAATTATATGCCATCTAGAAGTGGCATGCTCTTGAGGTGTGAGGTGTGTCCTTGGGCGGATGGCCCAGCCAATTGTACATAAAATGTAATTTTTCTTCATTTAAGTGTTTTTCTTCCATTCTTTTGATCTTGGGACTTGGGAAATAATTTTCCCACATTGTATTGTCTTAAAAAAAAACCTTCTCAAGCTACATTGTTCTTTGTTCTCTTGCTTCCATAACTCCATGAGATGCCTCAATTTTTCCAATTGCATGATTTATCAATAAAAAGACTCAAAACAACTATCAAGTTGCCAATTTGGGAAAGAAATAGAATTACACTCAAATAAAAACAATACAAAATTCCCTTAAACTATGAGAAACTCCTCTAAAACATCTCTAAAATGAGTTCAAACACTAAATAAATGTGCAAAAACATGACTAAAATATCATCAATTATCCCGTCATCACTTCTCCCAAAACTTAACTTGTCACTTCTCCTCAAGTAACAAAATAGCAAGAAGTCATAATTTCCATAAATATTTAGATGACACGCCTTTCCGGAATGGGTGTTCATATAACCGTATGTTCTATTTCCAGCTTTTACTAACTTACCAACTTTCGCAAAAAAGCAAATTGTTGTTGTTGTGTCAACCAGTGAAGTTTAATACATCTCATCTTTCAATGCAGGATGCCAAGGCATATGGATGCAATTTATGTTGCTCGAAATGAAGACTGGTCATAATTGAACTTATGATAGACAACAAATCAACAATCAACGTTGTTAAAAATCTCATAGCTCATGGGAGAAGAAAACACATAGAAACCAAGTTTCACTTTCTTCGTGATCAATTAAACAAAGGCGAGATTACTCTTACATACCGCAAGACAGATGACCAAGCAACAAATGCACTCACCAAGCCATTGAAGATTTGAAAGTTGAAGGACATGAGGAAGATGTTTAATGTGTTTAACCTTCAATTAAGAGGGGGTGATAAAGTATAATTCAAGTTAGTAGGCTTAGAATGTTGTATAAGTGTTGAACTAGATGTAATTTAACTAGTTAGTTAGGTTAGTTAAGTTACTTGCAGTGCAAGTAACTAACTAACCAAGTTAACTAGGTTGCCTAGAGTGCAAGCAACTAACTAAGGTGGTTATGTTGTATTGGACCTATCTATTTCTCTATTTAAATTTAAACTTAGCTATATACTTCCATCTAAAAAAAACATATCAACTTTCGCAAAGTCACAACTATATATAGTCTACCCTTCGTTATAGAATTCACATGGTTTTTTTTTTCTAGGCTACCCTTCAAAAATTATGGGTAATCATCAAACAACAAATAAAAATAAGACACATAAACAAATTTACAAGTGGAGTAAAATTTAATTTGTGGGTACTACTTACAAATTTACTCATATAACTCATACTCTTGATTGATGAATAAATTATCCACAATTTCTCAAAGATAGCCCGGACCTCGATCATTCATATGATCACCTATAGATTGAGTTGCTTCACCTTAGACAAGGCAACAAAAGCCGCCCCCGCCTCGAATTTAACGGGGAAAAGCCGATTTAATCGGGTGCGGGTGCGGGCGTGGGGGAATTTGGATTTTTAGTACAGGGCCGGGGCCGGGGGATGCTTACACCCGCCCCGCACCCACCCCCGCCCCGCACCCGCTTTTTTAAATTTACTTCATTAAATTTTATAATCTTATTTTCATAAGGACCAACCTATTTTAATATATTAGTACTCTTAAGAAACATATTTATTATAACTATTTTCCTCTTTTGAAAAAAGTTTATTAGATATTTAATTATTAATATAATTATTATTTTTTGTTGCTATGGAAAAAAATGAAAAAATATGCAATTTTTAAATATTTTATAAAAAAAATAAATTTCGCGGGTGGGGTGGGAGCGGGGCCGGGAGACCCGTCCCCATTGGAGGCGGGGTTGGGTGTTCAAATTTTTACCCCCGATATGGTTTGGGAACGGGGGCGGATGCGGGTGCATGGAAGCGGGTACGGGGACGAGGATGCTTAAACCCACCCCCGATCCGCCCCGTTGCCATGTCTACTTCACCTCTTGATATATCTCTCTATTTATAGAATATAAAATGTGACATCTTCTAAGAATGGATAAATAACATTTAAATATTTCTCACATTTTCAACACCTTTGAAAATATTCCAACATTTACTATGCATTGGAATTTCACACTTCAATTATTTATTGAAAATTTGAATTGATTCTTTTTTTTGTTCAACAAATTTGAATTGTAATACTCAAACACACTATTAAGTTGTAACCAAAAAAAAAAAACACACTATTAAGTTCGACTATTCATGTCTAGATAAAATACAAGCCTAAATTATAGAGTAATGACTTTTCTTTTTTGTTTAAGCATTAATACTTTTTCACTACTACCTTTATTGTATAGGCTGCATAACAATTGACATCCTGTCTACATTCATAATTACATAAGAATACTTTTATGAACCTTTTCCTACTGTAGTACATGGATATAGCTTAACTATAATTAAATTAGTTATATATCCTAATTAGCAAAACGTATGAAATTATCTTTTCCAATTTAAATTTTAATTAAATGAGATATATATCCATCCATTAGTACTTTATAAATATAGCACAAAACATGAGAGGTTTTAATATAGGAAAGACACTCACTCACTACAACATAAAGATGAGTTCAATGTTGTCACAAAAAGTACTTTTGTGGTCATTGATTTTTTTAGTGTGCCACTTTGCAATCTCATGCAAAGCCAATCAACAAAGTGAATACCTCTACAAGTTTATTCAATCAAAGAGGTCTCAACAAAAGCCTTCATATGGAGAATCTTATTATTCAAATGATGTTGTTGATGAACATGTTTCAAAGGTACATGTTGTTGAACAACAATTAAGGTTGATGGAAGCTGATAAGGTGAAGGCTTTGCCTGGACAACCAAAAGGGGTGGATTTTGATCAATATGCTGGCTATGTAACTGTTGATTCAAAAGCAGGGAGAGAACTTTTCTACTACTTTGTGGAATCACCTCTAAATTCTTCCACAAAGCCTCTTATTCTATGGCTAAATGGAGGTAATTAATCAAATAAACAAATTTTACACGCAAAGGAGATATTCAAGACATTATTGAAGGGTAACTTTTTTTTTTTTTTTTATAGGAAATATTGAAGGGTAACTAACTATATATTGCATGTTATTATATTGCATGTTATTATGTGAAATACATATATCATGTTCATGTATGATCTAATTAAATAGAATTAAGATATTTTGTTATTTAAGCTACATTATAACACTTTCACGGTCGTATAGAAATAAAATGGTGTGTGTTAACTTTCTTTTGTAAGAAAAAAAAACTAGGGCATGCAATTAATATAGGACTAAAAAAATGTCACGATTATAAATTAATTATTTATTTAATCATGAGTTTTTTGTTACAAGTATTTAATTATGAGTTATTTAATTAATTATGAATATATATTTCATCTATCGTACTAAATATGTTTTTTTTTAAAGTGAACCATACTAAATTTATATTATGCACTTATTCACCCAAAAAAAAAATATTATGCACTTACTAAGTAATCAAACTTTTTTTTTTAATGATACAAAGTAACCAAACTTATTCCCATGAGTTTAGATCAACTGATGCAGACATTACATTATATATGCAGAAGTCGGGATTCCGAACTCCAAATTTTCCGTTTAAAGTAACCACACTTTGGCCTAAATAAAAAGTAACCATACTTTGGCCTAAATATGACAATATCCATTCATCTAAAAAGCCTCTTTGTATTCTGTCCATGGATATTCTTATGACCAAACAAGTACCCCACTCTATGTTCATGGTCAAACAAGTTATATTAGCAATGAGTTTTTTCTTCGAATTTCATACTCATAATCAATCAATTTTGATTGTAATAATCAATTGCTATATGATGATAAGATAATAATTTGATTCCCAATCAATCGCTGCACACCAACATTGGCAGCATACGTTAGTGGAATTCCAACACGAAAGCCAAGCCATGAGTCATGTCTCCTATCCTACCAAAATTGATAATAATTCTTGAGCTTACTAGTAGAAATTATAGTATTTGGTAACTCCATCTATATATATGGAAGACTCTTATTGGTGTTTTTGGCTCAATTACATTTACTCTTCAAGCAACAATAGAAATTTAGAAACAAGAATCTATCATATTTGACTAGCTTTGTGCTAACCAGGGACCCACAATGATTGAATACAAATACTCAACATTCCTTTCGTAGTTGTGACTTGTATAAGTCCAAAAGAGATAGGGCCCACAAATAAACAATGATGCTTAAAAAGCTTTTGTTAATTATTGAAAAATATTGGCAAGCTTATGTCAAACGTGTACAACCTATCTTTTGCATAAATCATTAATTTCATTTTCAATTATCCTTTCCTTTAATAATATTAATATTGCCAATATTTTATATGAAAAGGAATATAATTAATATTAAAACAATATAGGAAAATAAATCAGAAGATTAGACTCAATAACTCTACTCTCATATGATGAGTGGTTAGATTCTTTGATATCTTTTTCCTTTCAACTTGTTAAATCTTAGCATGTTCATTCTCACCTTCAAAACTCCTCAACTTCCTTCACTATCTAATTTTTCTTTTTGGCAACATAATCTTGAATTTATATATAGTGCCTATTGTTGCAAATTGAAAAAAATAATTGGACCATAGTTTGCCCTTAGGGGATAATTGGATTATTTGTTGAATTTGGTTGCATTTAGTTTGAGAAGGTTAATGAGAATGATTGCTACAATAATTTTAGCAAGCTTATTACAAACAACTAACTCAAAGGAAGGTTGCTAAAATTGCTGATATACAGGACCTGGATGCTCTTCATTTGGATATGGAGCCATGCAAGAATTAGGACCTTTTAGAGTCAACAGTGATGGAACCACACTTTCCCTTAATAAAGATGCATGGAACAAAGGTATGTATCCATAACTAGCATAAGAATTTATGGAAATGCCATGTCACATGCATCAATAAATTAGGGTTAATTATGTTTTAGTCATTGTAATTATTGCAAAACATGATTTTAGACCATAAAAAAATTGATACATGTTTGCATAATTATAATGATTCAAAATTGATGATGTGTTATTTCTATAATTGGCAGTGGCAAATGTTATCTTCCTAGAATCTCCAGCAGGAGTTGGGTTTTCTTATTCAAAAAATTCTTTAAATTACTCTATCATTGGTGACAATAGCACAGCCAGAGATTCTTACACTTTTCTTCTAAACTGGCTTGAGAGATTTCCACAGTATAAGACTCGAGATTTCTTCATAGCTGGTGAAAGTTATGGTGGTCATTATGTTCCTCAGCTAGCTCATCTTATTCTATCAAATAATAAGAAAAGGAAAAATCACAATGTGATCAATTTGAGAGGGATCGCGGTAAGAATCTTTAGTGTTCCATATAAATTCAATTTGTTACATTTACATTATGTTAGGAATAGGTAACATGCCGTGAGTGTGAAGTTGCTAGTTGTAATTTTTGGTTGGACGTGACTTGCTACCCCGTTGAAATCGATATTTGCAAACACGATTCAGTGCAAACTTAATTTTACGTAATAACTTTACGTAAATCACATATCACATTTATTCATCGAAATACACATTGAAATTTGCTTTGTTATGTCCTCAAGTATTTATTCCTGGTGTAGGTTGGGAACGGTTGGATAGATGACAATTTGTGTACAAAGGGAATGTATGATTATTTCTGGATGGCTGGTCTAAACTCTGATGAAACACATGAAGGAATTGATAAACTTTGTGATTTTGGGAACTTCAACTATACAAATGAATGCAATTTATATCAAAGTAGAGCAAATGATGAGTTAGGAAATATTGACATTTACAACATATATGCCCCACTTTGTAATTCATCTGCAACAAAAACTAGTTATTCTGTAAGTTGCATACGTTGCTATTTTGCATTTATTTATGTTATATGAATATGAACGAGATGGAAACTACATAAAGTTCACAGAAATAAGAAATTAATTACAAAATGCTTCTTAAATGAAATATCAACATTGCAGGGTAGTGATTTTGACCCTTGTTCTGAAGATTATACTACTGCTTATTTAAATCTACCTAAAGTTCAAGAGGCTCTTCATGTTAAACCCACAAAATGGTCTCCTTGCAGGTACACTATACTAATTATGTTTTCTTTTCCTACAATTTCAAAATCCATTTGTAGATGTTGCACTATTTCCTGAATCAATGTCTAATGCTTTTTTTCAGTGATCTGAGTTGGACAGATAGTCCAGCAAGTATTCTGCCAACTATAAATGGATTAATATCAAGTGGTATAAGCATATGGATATACAGGTATGATAAACTTTATAAATTGATCTGACACATCAATGACATTATCAATGCTTTATGTCTAACATCACTTTGTTTTGTTATCTAATAACAATGCAGTGGAGATATAGATGGACGTGTTCCCATTACCTCAACAAAGTATTCAATAAATTCCTTAAAACTACCTGTACATACAGCATGGCGTCCATGGTACACCGGAAAAGAGGTAAACGACTATTACTATGTGAATGTTTGGTATCACTATGAATTTGTAAGAATCACTTACTATGATTCTAACATCCACCGCGATATTAAACATACACTATTACTATTATAGTATAAAGATAGATACTCGGAACTTTAAAGCTGCCGCGTATAGATAATCTTACTACATACAATTAATATGCAGGTTGGAGGATATGTGATTGGTTACAAAGGGCTCGCACTTGTCACTGTAAGAGGAGCTGGGCACATGGTTCCAAGTTACCAACCACACCGAGCACTAGCCTTGATCTCATCTTTCCTTCTTGGACAACTTCCTCCTGAATTAAACTCCTAAGTCTATTCCTTGTATATGTAAAATCTATGTAAAAATTTGATATGAGTTTCATACAATAATTCATTCATGAAAAAAAGTGTGCTCAATTTATACCTTTTAGGACAGGGATAAGGTGTAGTTTAAAACACAAATCACTGAAGAGATAGAAAAAATGTGTGCTCCATTACAGAACAAGAAACTATTATAAGGGATTCAGAATGCTCTCATCAAAAGAAGTCAAGGAAAATAACAAAGAACTCACCAAAATGAATGAGATCTCAATGAATAGGATGAACATGAACTTTAATTCTATATTTGCTTAATAGCATAAGCACACATTTTGTGGCGTGCTTTTTCTGGCCGACTGGGCGGCCATAAATGTTTGTGACCGGAAAATATGTGGGGGATTTTTTCCCTCACAAGTCCACCACAAATTATAGTTATGTGCCCGCTTTGCATTGTTTGGGATGCTTTTGGCCCCCCACAAAATGCTGTTATTCCGATAAAAGTATTCAAGCAAGCACACCCATTGTGATTCTTTCGATAATTATTCCGATAATGAAGTTCCGAATCCTCAATAATCATTACTCCTACATGTCTCTTTTTGGTAGAATTACTCCTACAAGTCTAAAATAACGATTAATTGAATCCCTATAGTTCTACCTCATGTTATCAAAATTCAACTCCACTCCACAATTAGGAGGGATTCTTAAGAACTCAACACATAAAACAAGTTACATATGAATAGATAACTTTCTCATCTAAGAGTTGTTGTAACTTGTTCTGAGTGCTACTCCTGCAATGCCCTTCAATCAGCTTACTTGTTGTGAGTGGCCTCCATAAATAGGGTAACCGCCATAAGCTAGAGGATACATACTTGGGTCATGATGAGGAGAAGGCATTGCATATCCATATCCATCATAAATAGGGGATGGAAAATATGGACCGGCCCAGCTTCCAACATCGAGCCTAAACTGTTATCATTATTAAGATAAAATCAGCACAAATTCAATTTCATGACAGGACAAAGTGCAAACAATTTGGTACTCTAGGACTTCAAAAAAAATTATGAGGAGATGATATGAAAAATAGAGAGAAAGAGAGATTGCCTGTTTATATGCTGGATTGCGGCCCCAAGAGAGACGAACAGTTTGCTTACCAATCATTGTCCCGTTTAGCTTCTGCAAAGCCTCTTCAGCATTATTTCTGAAAAGGTTGCTCAAATGTCATCGTGGTGGTGATTGCATTAAAGAAGAGATTAAAAAGCATATCAATGAAAGATTTGAGACAGTCGAGAACTTGTACCTGTTTGCAAATTGGACAAAACCACAGCCCTTACCAACAGGTATCTTAACAGAGGCTATCTCACCATACTGAGAGAATGTCTGCTTAAGATCTTCATCTGTAACATTAGAGTCGAGTCCTCCAACAAATATCTATAATGAATCATTGATTAGCTATTTAAAATTGGTAACAAATGATAAGTTTCTAAAATGCAAAACTTAATAATATAAGAACGAAAAAGCTCACTGTTGTGTTTGTAGAATCTGCTTCAGATTGGCTGGATGTGCCATTTGACTGACCTCCTAAATAAGGAAACAGACAAAAAAAATATATTCATGTATATTATATGATTCATAATCAGATTCAATTCACAATTCCAGAAATAGACTTTCCGATTCGCAATTTGAATCTGAATTCTATAACTTTGGACAAAATCAAAATACAGATGGAACAAATGCTTCAAAATCTTTTAGTAGCATGCAATAAAAAAAAAAAAAAACTGAGACATGTTTTGTCAAAGACAAATTGAAGGGATCTAAATGCAAGGCACGTTGGGAAATAAACAATAAAATGAATCCAAGAATTTTCATGAGGTAACTATTTGCCTAATCTGGATCGAAAAGCATCATGCCAGACGCTAATGGAACAAATTGACATTTGAGCATTCATTACATAATCAGAAGAAATAATAAACTAGATTGTTTTTCAACTATCTTCACTCCTATTTAGTGAAACTAGCAGACAGATTCAATTTCATTTGCATTCAGTAAATGATATATCAATTTTTTTTCTATGAAAAAGACGTGATAATTGTCATTTTAAAAAATCTATTCATTTAGAAAGACATAAGAATATCATTCAGGAATGAAATCCAAATCTAAACAGAAGACTATAGTTACTGCTTATACAAATAAGTAATGTAGTTCAGATCATAGTTCTTCTGTAACAACCTGCAGCAGAACAAATCAATATGAGGTAATATAGATGGCTAGAAGCATCTTTGGACGGAATGTTCAAGGCACTATTTTTTTCCTTTCCCAAATGAAAGAATAAAATTTCATTTAACAAAAGCAAATAATGTGATTTGGCATACCTTGTTGATGGCCAGATGATTTCCTTGGAGTTGCAGCACCAATACGCATGGGCCTGCTAGAACAGTAAACACCGTTCATTTGAGTCATAGCCTGAGATCTCTCGCTTTCATCTCCGAACCTGACGAATCCATAGCCCTTTGAACGGCCAGTATTGGCATCATAAACAACTTTTGCAGCTTTAACAGAAGGATATGAACTAGAAAAAGTTTCATGCAACACACTATCTGTAACATCAGCAGCTAAATCTCCTACAAAAATAGACAGATCAGTGACATTATCCGATCCCTTGTCTCCTGTGCTAAATGTTGCCCAGTTCAAACGGAAAGCTTGATCAGCATTTGGCATCAAAATTCCAGCATAATTCTGTAAAACTTTCTCAGCTGTGGCATGTGAAAAGAACTCCACAAATCCATAACCCTCTGAAATACCGCTGTGCTTATTGCGAATAACCTTGACGGAGGTAATCTGCAAAAATAAAAAATGAGTGACAGTCAAAACCTTAATAGGATTCTATATCAAAAACAATATGTGAAGCACCAGCAACATCTTCTGTCATAACTCACAACAAATTAAGTTATCAAAATACAAGTTTATTTTCGTCAAATTAGAATAGAAGAGAAGCAGAACTACTCTGAAACAATCGGATATCTTTAAAGAGTTCAGAAATGAACATACAACCACATAATTCCCAAAGTTCCCATCAATTTTCGTTTAACATACATCAAATGGTACCATTTTGCCACCATCATTAGGCCACATGTCAATACATAAAAGTTGGATAATAAAACCAAAGAAGTAAAATATAGACTTCTAGTAGGCTTTGATATTCTTCTATTGCCACCTTCATTTATCACAAACTCAAGATAGAGTAGAACATAGCTGAGTGTAGCATACTTCATTGAAGTATAACATTTTATTCCAGGCTATAACATTAAAGAAACACAAAACACATTCATTTTGGCTTGAAAAGTTCCAAGTATTTTCAACTTCATTTATCACAATTTAATGCATGTTTGGAAATATGTTGGAAAGAGAGTGCCTCTGATTTGATGTGTCTCTCCAATAGATTTCCAAGCACAAAATTAGTAGCATAGGTTAAATGTGTCATGCACATTCACTTTCCATTCTTCAATTCACAAAGATTTATGAATTTATTTTCAACTTCAAATGTGGTCCTTCCAAATTTCATTCTAAGGAAGGAAATTTTTTCAAATACATGTCGAGAATACTAGCTAGGTTGAGTGTACTAGCTAGGAAAATCTATTTTCACATAAAATACTATGTATAATGAATATAATTTACATCAAATCTCAAAATTTGAGTTATATAATTTTTCAATCTATAAGGTCATCAAGGTTTTAAATTGCAATCACAATTTATATTAATTCTCAAAATTTGAGATATGTATAAATTTTCAACCAATAAAGAACCACCATGGTTTTAAATCACAATTGCAGTTACCATGTGCATCAATATCAAAACATTTGACGTTATAAAACCACATTTATTATTGCAAACCATTTTCCAAACCCTTTTGTCCACACTTCACAAGCATAAAAACTAAGATAAATCACTTACAAAAACAAAATTATAAATTTTAGGATTAAATAAGTTTTCAATGCTTATAAATATTTCAAATTATGTTTTTAGTCTCTATACTCACTTTTCCAGTCCATTTTAGTCTCTTTAAGGAACTAAAAACATGTACTTCTGTATTTTGTTCAGGAATTGAAAAGTGGGTGCCACAAAATATTTTCGGGACTAAAACCATATTTAACCTATAAATTTCCAATGACAAATTTTTAACAATACTAGCTTTTTAGCATAAGTTTTTAAATCTCAATTTTTAAAAAACTCTTATTCAGCTTTTTCATAAACACAAATTTATAATAATTTATCTTAAACAAACATAAATCTAGAACATAACAAATTCAAGCATGCAAACAATTAACATACAATGTAACACATAAACACAAACATGTTTCAAAAAACAATAACCAAACATGTTTGGAAAAAAACAACCTCTCCAGTAGAAGCAAAACAGCGATGAAGATAACTCTCATCCATCCAGCTATGCAAATCACCAATCCACAAAGTCTTATTCTCTCCATTGGATCCATGCTGATTCTGATGATTCTGATGCTGATGTGGCGGCACGTGCAACGGTTGTTGAAACTGATGGTGATGGTGGTGATAAGGAACATATGGCGGCGGCGCGTAATGTTGAGGTGGCATCATGTGATGTGGCATTACCATCGCCGCTGTTGGATACTGCATCGGAATCCACTGTTGTGGTACCGCCACCGGTGCCGGTGGTTGTTGTCGTTGTTGCTTGTTCGTCGTCTCGGACGGCGTTGATGAATCTGAACCGTTGGTTTGTTGCATCTTAATTAATCAACGGTTGATTATTTGTTATTACACTCTCTCTAACTTAATGAATGAAAACAGTTATGGTAAATGAGAGAAGAGAGAGAGAGAGAGAACGGTAGAGAGAGAAAGAGTGAATCTGGAAAATGAGAGAGAGAGAGAGAGAGAATAGGGCGCGGCAAGGAGGGTATAAGAGAAGAGAGGATGAAGAAGATTTCATGGGTAAACGCGGTTGATGTGATGGCCGTTAGATTAAATGATATAAGTTTGATATTGACCGTTGGATTAAATGATAACAGGGATATGCATTGTACGACAGTGTGTGTAAGTGTAAGTGTTTGTGTCTCAGTTTCAGTACCTGTTGGATCCGCCGCCAGAACCCTTCTTCAGTAAAGTTTACCCTTGCTAGCTATCCCTAGGGATTATTCACTCTTTTTCTTTTTTTCCTTTTTAAGAAAAAATAAATAACATACTATGTTTAATCATTTTTTCTTAGTATTTGTATGCCATAAAATATATACTTTTTTGACAAAAAAAAAATTTTGAAGGGGCTTTTTTGACAAAAAATGTATTGTTGACAAAGGAATATATAATGATGAAAAAACAATAAAAATGTGTAATCATATCAGCACTAATGCATCATATTTTATCGTAACTCTGTAGTTAAACATGTTTTGACGAAGATAATATTAAGATGGATGACATCCTCAATAGTTCTTGTATTCCATTTCACCCACGCTTTTTCTAACAAAAAAGCAGAGAAAGAAACATGATAAAATATTAGTAATATATCACATTTAAGTAAGTATGTCACAGTGTTTGTTGACAAAGCTAGTCACAAGTTATAACTTATCACAAGTATATTTTTTGAGAGGCAAAAATTGAATTAAATTAAATAAAATAATCAAGGGTTAAATATGTTTTTGGTCCCTATAAATATGTTAACTTTTCGTTTTAGTCCCTCTAAAATTTTCCTTCAACTTTTGGTCCCTATAAAATTTTCAATCACTACTTTTGGTCCCTATTTTCAACTTAATTTATGTATTTTTTTTAATGAAATTGTGCAGCAATGTGTAAAATATTCTAAAATAATTTCCTGAAAAAAATTAGAATTTTTTAACAAAACAAAAATTAAATATGAATTTTTAACCGTAAAAAATATAAAAATTCATATTAAATTCATGTTTTGTTAAAAAATTCTAAATTTTTTTGGGAGTGATTCTTATAATATTTTGAAGTTTTTTAGAAAATTTTATTAAAAAATATGAATTCTACATATGAGTTTACTTTAAAAGAGGGACCAAGAGTGAAGATTGAAAATTTTATAGGGACTAAAAGTTGAAGGAAAATTTTAGAGGGACTAAAATGAAAAGTTGACATATTTATAGGGACCAAAAACATATTTAACCCAACAATCAAACCATAAAAAGTGTTAAGAATGAAAAGATATAAAAGTCAAGAATAAAATACGCCAAAACATAATGGTGTTATCAAAAGTATCCATATATAAGGTACCGTTTGGCCAGACTTTTTTTCGGTCTAAAAGCTACTTTAAAACAAAGTTAAAATAAAGCTCTTTAAGGAAGAAGCTAAAGCTGTTTAGTTTCTTTATTGTTTTTTAGTTTTAAATTTATTTTTAAGTTAAAAGTTGTTTGGCAAAATATTGTACAAAACTTTGAATTTATTAATTTTTTGGTGGTGTCCGGGGTTCGAACCCCGGACCTTGCATATATTTATGCGTTATCTTTATAAACTGAGATAAGCTCACAAGGGCAAAACATTGAATTTATTATGAATTGTGGAGCTGAAGAATATATCTATAATATGTATATGCGTGTGTATATATAATGAGAATAGTTGGTTTTTTCTTTTCCAAATATACTCTATAATAAATTTTGTTATAACAAAATTTGTTATAAGAATACCATATTTTTAGTGTCAGTCAAAAAGATAAGAATTTATATTATATAATATTATATTTGTTACATTGCTGGTGTCATTGAAAAAGATATGTTTAGTTTTTTAATAAGAAAAAGATATGCATAGTGTTTTTTTTTTTTTGAGAGAAGATATGCATGGTTTGTTACAATACAAATGTGTAAAATATATATAAGTATAATTTTTTTTAGGCAACTACGCTTGTACTTTTAATTAAAATCAAAATTTTATAAAAATAATTATACGCATTAAGCAACACTAAAAAAAATTATATGCATTAGCATAACAAAAAAAACAAACAGACAGACATAAATGGACCGGATCAAAAAAATTAAATAAAATAAAATTGAAGAAAAAAGCATATTGAAAAAATAAAAGAAAAGGTTGTCAGCGTGAGTTGAAGAGAGGTGCTTGTGAAATAAATTGTCGAGAAGTAGTTTTTTTAAGTAGCATTCAACAACTTTTGGTCAAAAGCTCATTCCATTCAATTTTATGCATTCTAAAAAAAGTACTTTTTTTAGAAGGTGCTTTATTGATATTGTGTTTGGCCTAGCTTCTCCTTAAATATGTAGAGAAACTGAAAAAAAGTCGGGCCAAACAGTACCTAAGAAGAGTTACTCAACAAACTTATAAATTGAGTTACTCAACTAACTCTTTCTCCCAAACGAACAAACCTCGTAGTCAGCCCTTTCCTCCAAACCACTCAAAATCACCACATTATTCACTGAAACATTATTATCAACTTAAAGATTAAATGATCTACTAATTAAAATGATCATTTAGCACCACCTCACCCAACCAATGCTCGAAACAAAGTGTTGCAACCATTCTATGTTTTCTTCAACATATTCTCACTAAAACATCTCCCTCGACAATCTTCAACACCCCTCGTAATACTACAAATATCACCACCATAATGAGTCTCTACTTCCTTCCTTGTTAACCAACCCATTTGAAAGCTCATATTTCTTAACCAAAACTTTATGCCGAATACCTTCATTTTCTCTCCTTAATCTCAAACACCACTTTCTTAATAGATCTAAATATAAAAGCTACTCTAACCGAAACATGCCTTTTTATTTTGGTAAACACACTTGTCCCAGTGAATCAAATGAATTTTAAGACCCTCCTCACTCTCATCCCATAAATAAATAAAAGACTCAATTTTCAAAATAGTACATGAAAGAGCTTTGAAAAAGGAGAGGAAGTACACCATCAATGAAGTTGAGACGGATCACAAGAGAATAAGTCGACCTCTTATAGATAAATTACGACACTTCCAAGAAGAAAATTTGTCTTTTATACGATCAACCACATGTTTCCAAAACGATAACTTACAAGGATTATTAGTTTATCACCAATTGACAGCTCCAAATATTTCAAATGAGTCGTACTCACCTTGCAATTCAATGTTAAGGTAACCTCATTCAACCAAGAGGTTTCAATGTTTATTACTAACTAGTAAATTTTACGACAGTTCACCGTCAAAATATCATATGCAACTTTTTTTACTAATGATCAAAGTATCATCATAAATTAAAGATGAGTAACTTTAAACGCATCATTATCACCCACATGAAAACACATAATTTTTCCAATCTTATAGACTCAGAAAATAATGAGTTACCTTCTGCTGCAAAAAACAAAAAGGATGACAAAGGATCCCAATACCTTAACCTGCGACGCATAATAAATTTAAATAATTTTATTTAAAATTTTAATGTTCATTGTCAAAACAAATAGCTATTTTTTTAAAAAAAATTATTGACTCAAATTTTATAACTTATAATATTTTTATAGAACAAAAATTAAAAATAAGATTTATATAAGAAATATATCAAATGTATAAACCATGTAAAATGAGAATATATACTAATTTATAAATAATATATTATATACTTTATATTTTATAAATACTAATTTTATATTAATAAGATTGTATATACTAATTCTCTAAAAAAAAGATTTATATACTAATTTTATGTTTATTTTATTATAATATCTATTATGAATATATTTATTAACGTCTTTATATACTATATTTCAAATAATATATTAATATTTGTCAAAAATAATAATATATTATTAACACTTTTATTTTGGTCGCCTAAAAAAACGCTTATATTTTGGATTTGGGCTTTTAGATTGGGCCAAAGTCCAATACCTCATTCATAAGACTATATAAGCATCACCTTGTAACTTATAAGGATCCTTCTATAACCCTAAATCATAACTCAAGCCGCCGTCACCATCAACCTCAATTCACCCTCAAATTACCACCTTGAATTCAGGCCAAAAACCTCCATTCATAATATTTTTCTTCCATCAATCTAACTTTAGTGTAAGATCTCTCATATTTATGAGTAATTTTCAGAACATTGTCCACCATCAGCCACCACCTCCATCTCAGATTACCAGATCAGATCCAAACCAGAAAGATCCTTTAATGGTGAATTTCGTCCAAGAATCCACCATAAGTGTGAGATCTCACGTCTTCATTAGTTATGTTCAAAACATTGCCCACCATCAACAGTCACCTCCGTCTCAGATTACCACCTTAGATTCAGACTGAATATCTCTATTCACAAAGCATTCCTTCCATTGATCCTCCATCATTGTAAGATCTTTCATATTCATGAGTTATGTTCAAAACAATTTTATATGCTAATTTAATTTTTTTTATTTTATTATAATATATTTTATAACTGTATATACTAATGTCTCATCAAGAGCTTTGTTCAGAACATTGTCCGCCATCGACTATCTCCATTCACATAGCTTTACTTCCATCGATCCACAATCGCTGTAAGACCTTTTATATTCATGAGTTATGTTTAGAACAATTTTATATACTAATTTCATTTTCATATTATCATAATATCTTTTATAATTATATTTATTAATGCCTTCACGCACACACATGTTATTTTATTAAAAGCACAATTAAAAGATATAAAGAATTAAATTAGTTCTTTTGAAATAATATATACACATAATTTGGTTAGTTATGTCTTATTATTGAGATATTCACAATATATATTTATGTTTTAATTTTTTTCTTATGATTTAAATTTATATTACATCATAAAATGAATTATTTTGTATTTTTACAAAATGGTATTATAATTGTATATATTGTTTAGAAAATAAAACATAGCAATAAGCTATCAATTTAGAAGAAACTTTAAATCATAATAAAAGTTATAATTTCAATACTTTATATATTTTTAATAATATATTTTTAATAATATATTAATTAATAATTGATAAAACAAAATCAATATAATACTACTTATAAAAATTATATATTTTTTTAATAAATCTAAGAGGTGCAGAGGAACATACATATTAATTTTAGGAAAACAATATTACAATGAAATCACTTCCATATAAAATTTCAATAATATGTTAATTTAATTTTAGGAAAACAATATTACATTGAAATAATTCCATATAAAATTTCAGTAATACGTTAATTTAGAAGAAACAACAATATCTATTAAAAGTTATGTTTGTAATATTCTATAGATATTTTATAAATATATTACCGAATTTCCAAAAAAAATAAATATATTGATATGATTCCATTTAATATTTTAGCATAATAATGTCCTTTGTTGATCACATTTATTACTCCTTATGTCCTACAATATAAGTTATTTTAGAAAAAATAATTGTCCTATTTTATATTAAATTTATAATGTCCATGAAGTATTAAGTCTATTTTTTTCTATTATGCTCATAACTACTCATTACCTTATGTAATTCAATCTCTTAAAATATACCTTTCCCATAATTCTAGACTCTAGCAAAATTCACATATTTGTCCACCTTGTATCGTTGTTCCTTTCATATCAAGTTAAATCAATCCATGAAATTTAAAATTCATATAAAATTGATGACCTAGCAATATATATATTTCCTTCCCTTGTGTTTTGCCAGTTTCTACGCCCCTTTGCAATACCCCAAACCTTTTCTCACCCTCCACCTCTTCCTCCATGAGCCTACGCCTCATAACGATGATACTTTATTCGCGGGCTTGACAAAAAATTTCCTTTTGCTCAACAAAGTTCTCCATTTTCTTGTCTTGGAGTTCAACAAATTTAAGATCTTCGTCCACCTTGAGTCGTCGTTCCTGTTCAGTTAAAGGATTGATACTTGACTTCTTAGCCTTCTCACGATCCTCCTGTTGCATCCTCACAAAATCTTCTTCATTTCCATTGCTTAAATCTTAATGATTTTGATTTAGTCTATAAAGAATTTTTCTTCTATATACATCTCTTCTTTAATCGATTCATGTTGCATTTTAGTTCCCTTCCATACAATAAGACTTTCTTCCATGGTCTTTCTTAGCTTCTCGTTCACTATACCAAATGATTCTCATAGTGATTTTGCATTTTTTTTCATTTGACAACCTTGTTCTACAAATAAATAAGGTTCTGGTTGTCCTAACTAATTTGACAAGTTTTGTTTACAACCATCTCTTGTTATGATTTATTTCATATCTGAGTCTATAGCATGGAAATATTATATTGGAAATACCTAAGATCTATACTCAAATATGATATGAAGTCATACGAAGATATGGATGTATACCAGATTGTTCATATTAGTCAGGTCAACCAGAAAAATAACAATTTTAAGAACAAGGTTTTGAAAGAAATTGTTTTTATGCAAAAGCTTTTGAAGAATCATTTAGCATAGTGAGTGGGAAGTTGAGAAAGACAATGGAGGAAATCTTATTGTATGGAGGAGAAATAAAATGTAACATGAAGAGATCAAAGAAGAAATTTATACGCAAGATTTATTCTTTAAAGACCATATTAAAAACATTAATTCATGATTCAAGGAATGCAAAAAAAAATTTGATACGATGCAACAAGAGGAACATGAGAAGGTTAGGAAAGTCAAGTATCAATCTTTTAAATATAAAGGAACAATGAATCAAGGTGGACGAATATTTGAAATTTGTTGAAATCCAAGACAGGAAAAGGGATAGCTTTGTGGGCAAAACGAGAAACTTTGACAAGCCTATAAAGAGAGCAGCATCGTTATGAGGAGGAGACACGGGTTTTAAGAGTTGGAGATTGAGAAAAGTTTTATAAGGAGATAACAAGACTCATGAAATCAATGGTTACCATCTAAGAAATAGATTTTGTCCAATGGCACATCCGTGGGGGTATTGTAAAGGGGCACAAAAACAAGAAAAAAATACAAGGTAAGGAAATGTAGATAAACAAAATAAATATTTTTAGGACATCAATTTTATATGAATTTGGAATTCGATATGTTTGTTTAAATTGAAGAAGTGCTTGTAGACACTCGACATGCCTAGGAGTAGAAAAATAATCAAAAATTAAAACGACTTTGCATATAGTATTAGAAATTTTCATCTATAAGTTTAGATAATAATTTTTCATTTATGTTAAATATTCTATCTGCTTATAATCTGTTTTTAGTCTATAATTGAAGTAATTGTAAAATTCATATAAAATTGATCTATAAGTTTAGGTAGATTAATTTGCTAGGCATGTCGAGTATCCACGGGAACTTCTTCAAGTTAAACCAATCCATAGAATTTAAAATTCATATAAAATTGATGTCCTAGCAATATATATATATATATATATATATATATATATATATATATATATAGTCAGGATCCGTTGACACCAGGTGTCAACGGATTCGTTGACACCAAATCCCAATCGTTCATTTAAATTGATCCAAAGGTTCACATTTATTCACTTACAAATCTCACATGATCTCTCATTCCTTGATTGTACAGAACTAATTCTCTCTAATATCTTTTATTGCTGCAAAATCGGTGGCCATATCCTTCATCATCTTTCGGCCTAAGGCTTTGATGAGTATTTCCTCAAGCTTTCACCGTTGTCCCACCCTCTTCGAATGTAGCTTAATAATGGTGTGATGGTATTACTTGTCTCCAATTCTGGACTCGTAATCCTATCAACAAGGTTTCCCTCCCAACAAAACATGCAATCAACAAGAAGATCATGTACCTATATTTATTTGTATGCTTCGCCTTGATTCCTTTCCGTGATCATCCCAAATTTCCATCACCAATAACAAAAATTAACTTAATTAATTCATTCATCAAATACTAGAATCGCGTGCCAATAATAATGACATATCATAATTTTCCTTGATACATTGATAAACTAGTTTTTTCTACTGCACTACACAATCAATGTAAAAGAATATGAATTGTGATTGAAGAAGTGATCATCATAGGAGAAAGATGAGGAATGATACGACACTGATTTTCGACAATAAAAGATTAGAGAGAATTAGTCCTGTACAATCAAGGAATGAGAGATCATGTGAGGTTTGTAAGTGAATAAATGTGAACCTTTAGATCAATTTAAATGAACGATTGGGATTTGGTGTCAACGAATCCGTTGACACCTGGTGTCAACAGATCCTGACTCATATATATATATATATATATATATATATATATATATATATATATATATATATATTTCCTTCCCTTGTGTTTTTCCAGTTTTTATGCCCCTTTGCAATACCCAAATGTAAATGCAATTGGACTATATATCTTGCGTAGATGGAAATTACTTTTTCATGAATCTTTTAAGCTTCACATCTAACCTTTTCTCACCCTCCACCTCTTCCTCCATGAGCCTACGCCTCATAACGATGATACTCTATTCGCGGGCTTGACAAAAAAATTTCTTTTGCTCAACAAAGTTCTCCATTTTCTTGTCTTGGAGTTCAACAAATTTAAGATCTTCGTCCACCTTGAGTCGTCGTTCCTGTTCAGTTAAAGGATTGATACTTGACTTCTTAGCCTTCTCACGTTCCTCCTGTTGCATCCTTACAAAACCTTCTTCATTTCCATTCCTTAAATCTTAATGATTTTAATTTAGTCCATTAAGAATTTTTCTTCTATATACATCTCTTCTTTAATCGATTCATGTTGCATTTTAGTTCTCTTCCATACAATAAGACTTTCTTCCATGGTCTTTCTTAGCTTCTCGCTCACTGTACCAAATGATTCTCATAGTGATTTTGCATTTTTTTTCATTTGACAACCTTGTTCTACAAATAAATAAGGTTCTGGTTGTCCTAACTAATTTGACAAGTTTTGTTTACAACTATCTCTTGTTATGATTTATTTCATATCTGAGTCTATAGCATGGAAATATTATATTGGAAATACCTAAGATCTATACTCAAATATGATATGAAGTCATACGAAGATATGGATGTATACCAAATTGTTCATATTAGTCAGGTCAACCAGAAAAATAACAATTTTAAGAACAAGGTTTTGAAAGAAATTGTTTTTATGCAAAAGCTTTTGACGAATCATTTAGCATAGTGAGTGGGAAGTTGAGAAAGACAATGGAGGAAATCTTATTGTATGGAGGAGAAATAAAATGTAACATGAAGAGATCAAAGAAGAAATTTATACGCAAGATCTATTCTTTAAAGACCATATTAAAAACATTCATGCTTCAAGGAATGCAAAAGAAAAAAAATTTGATACGATGCAACAAGAGGAACGTGAGATGGTTAGGAAAGTCAAGTATCAATCTTTTAATTATAAAGGAACAATGAATCAAGGTGGACGAATATTTGAAATTTGTTGAAATCCATGACAGGAAAAGGGATAGCTTTGTGGGCAAAACGAGAAACTTTGACAAGCCTATAAAGAGAGCACCATCGTTATGAGGAGGAGACACGGGTTTTAAGAGTTGGAGATTGAGAAAAGTTTTATAAGGAGATAACAAGACTCATGAAATCAATGGTTACCATCTAAGAAATAGATTTTGTCCAACGGCACATACCGTGGGGGTATTGTAAAGGGGCACAAAAACAAGAAAAAAAATACAAGGTAAGGAAATGTAGATAAACAAAATAAATATTTTTAGGACATCAATTTTATATGAATTTGGAATTCGATATGTTTGTTTAAATTGAAGAAGTGCTTGTAGACACTCCACATGCCTAGGAGTAGAAAAATAATCAAAAATTAAAATGACTTTGCATATAGTATTAGAAATTTTCATCTATAAGTTTAGATAATAATTTTTCATTTATGTTAAATATTTTATCTGCTTATAATCTGTTTTTAGTCTATAATTGAAGTAATTGTAAAATTCATATAAAATTGATCTATAAGTATAGATAGATTAATTTGCTAGGCATGTCGAGTATCCACGGGTACTTCTTCAAGTTAAACCAATCCATAGAATTTAAAATTCATATAAAATTGACGTCCTAGCAATATATATATATATATATATATATATATATATTTCCTTCCCTTGTGTTTTTCCAGTTTTTATGCCCCTTTGCAATACCCAAATGTAAATGCAATTGGACTATATATCTTGCTTAGATGGAAATTACTTTTTCATGAATCTTTTAAGCTTCACATCAAACCTTTTCTCACCCTCCACCTCTTCCTCCATGAGCCTAGGCCTCATAATGATGATACTCTATTCGCGGGCGTGACAAAAAAATTTCTTTTGCTCAACAAAGTTCTCCATTTTCTTGTCTTGGAGTTCAACAAATTTAAGATCTTCGTCCACCTTGAGTCGTCGTTCCTGTTCAGTTAAAGGATTGATACTTGACTTCTTAGCCTTCTCACGTTCCTCCTGTTGCATCCTCACAAAATCTTCTTCATTTCCATTCCTTAAATCTTAATGATTTTGATTTAGTCAATAAAGAATTTTTCTTCTATATACATCTCTTCTTTAATCGATTCATGTTGCATTTTAGTTCTCTTCCATACAATAAGACTTTCTTCCATGGTCTTTCTTAGCTTCTCGTTCACTATACCAAATGATTCTCATAGTGATTTTGCATTTTTTTTTATTTGACAACAAATAAATAAGGTTCTGGTTGTCCTAACTAATTTGACAAGTTTTGTTTACAACCATCTCTTGTTATGATTTATTTCATATCTGAGTCTATAGCATGGAAATATTATATTGGAAATACCTAAGATCTATACTCAAATATGATATGAAGTCATACGAAGATATGGATGTATACCAAATTGCTCATATTAGTCAGGTCAACCAGAAAAACAACAATTTTAAGAACAAGGTTTTGAAAGAAATTGTTTTTATGCAAAAGCTTTTGAAGAATCATTTAGCATAGTGAGTGGGAAGTTGAGAAAGACAATGGAGGAAATCTTATTGTATGGAGGAGAAATAAAATGTAACATGAAGAGATCAAAGAAGAAATTTATACGCAAGATCTATTCTTTAAAGACCATATTAAAAACATTCATGATTCAAGGAATGCAAAAGAAGAAAAATTTGATACGATGCAACAAGAGGAACGTGAGAAGGTTTGGAAAGTCAAGTATCAATCTTTTAAATATAAAGGAACAATGAATCAAGGTGGACGAATATTTGAAATTTGTTGAAATCCAAGACAGGAAAAGGGATAGCTTTATGGGCAAAACGAGAAACTTTGACAAGCCTATAAAGAGAGCACCATCGTTATGAGGAGGAGACATGGGTTTTAAGAGTTGGAGATTGAGAAAAGTTTTATAAGGAGATAACAAGACTCATGAAATCAATGGTTACCATCTAAGAAATAGATGTTGATATAAAATATATATCAAAATGAATTGAATAATAAAAGAATGTTTTTTTTTTGTATGTATGTATGTATGCTTTTGAACTATAAAAATAAGTAGGTTATCGTGGTTCACAAAAAAAAAAAGTTCAATATTCATAGTATGTATGTGAGATTATCAAATATGGTGCTTGAGATGCCTTTTCAACCTCTACGTACTCTTTTCTTTTTCTGGTCTACCTGAACTTACAAGTTTTGCACAATCTCTTCAGCATTTTTCATCCCTAAAGAGGATTAGTGATGTTCTAACATCTAAGATAACATGTTGTTTTTTATTTTGATCTCACTAAGATAGTGGATCTGAAATAGAAATATACTTGAATGATTTATACAAAGATGCAATGTGTGCTTGAGTGTATATTTGAGATTCTTGCAATCTGATCTTTTGTAATATGATATTTTTATTTGATTTGATGTGTGTGAGATGTTGATCCTTTTGAATGGTGATTCCTTATATAGGAAATAGGTGGTACCATCTTGTCATGATGGCCAAGTTAGAATACTAGCCATTGCAAAATAGGCGTTATTTTGTCCTTTTGTGAATTTGAACTTTGCATTGATGACTAAGATTCTTTAATAGTGAGAATATTTCTTCTGATGAGTTTTCCATCTTCTAAAGTTCATTATGGTCTTCTATTTCTCACTTGAGATTGGTTCCTTTCATCATTCTTATGGTGTTTTTCTAAATTTCTCAATCTTAACTTTGATAAGATCTTTATCTTGATCTTTAAAGCGTCAATTTATGTGCTTATGAACTTCAATTTTGATTTACCAAATTTGTCTTTTGAAGTACACTTGATCTTCATTCTGAACTAAAAACTTGATCTTTGACTTGCATATGTGATTGCTTCTAAACGTTTGTTCTGAAGTTTATTTGATTTTAGTCTCAAGTGCTTCAAACTTGTAAGTTTGATCTAGTTGATCTGTAATCTAAAGTACTTTTGGTCTTAATTTTGAAGTCTTTTCGATTAATGAGATTGAAGATTTTTTTATATCATTCTTAACTTGACATGAGATTTTATTTGGTTTCTTGGCCAATCTTGTCTTGAACCTGATGTTTTGTTTATATGCTTATGATCTCAATTTGAAGCCCTTTTGATTAATCTTAAGTTCTTAGTAACATTTCATGTTTATATTAATGTTTCTTTCATGAAATTTGATTTGTGCACTTGTTAAATCATGTTCTAAATAACACTCAAAGAAACTTGTCAGATAATAACATATATCAGAATCAATTTGATCTTTGTTAAATTGAGTTTGTTACCGTGAAAACGACTTCTAAAAAGATTCACTACAAAAAACGCGCTAGATTGCGGCGGTTTTTTTAAGGGAGTTTTAGAAAACCCCCGCAGAATGGTTGAATAAGTGACGCATTGGCTTAACGTGGTGACAAATACAAATCAATCTACGGAGGTTTTGAAACCCCCACAAAATTGAAGGGATTTTTTTCGCTTTTTTACCTATCCCGCTTGATTTTCACGGATGGCGCTCTTATGTTTTTCACTTCCCTCTATTTTTTTTGGGTCATGTTAACCAGTGCCCCCGGGGCACTGGTTAAGGAAGCCAAAAGTGGAAATTTTAAGTCAAAAAGAACACTTTTTAAGCTTTTAATGCAATGACAGCACAACTTTCAATGCAAGATACTATTATATTTAACTCCTTAACCAGTGCCCCGGGGGCACTGGTTAACATTTCCCTTATTTTATTTCATTAAAACAAAATAAACATATCAATATCTCTCTCTCTCCCCAAAACCTTCTCACTTCCAGTTCATGAAATCTCTTCTCACTCATTACATGGAAACCCAAAATCCCATCTTATCTCATCGACCTCATCTCATTCTCTCTGCAACCTCTCACCTCTGTCAATCCTCTCACTCTCATGAAGGAACCCTTCTCACTCTCACCCTTCAAAAACCCTACGCCGCTGTCAACCCCCAGGAAGGAAACCCTCTCATCGCTCCATCACCCTCTCCCTTATAAAGGTATTTTTATTCCTTTTCCATAGATCAATTTGTTCTATCAATTGTCATGTCTTTGAATTTTTTAATGAGATTGATGATTATAGGGTTTGATGTGGCTGATTTCAATGAAAAATTGGGATTAAGAACAGTCAAAATTTGGATGTTAAGTCATTCTTCTCACTCAAAACTCATCTATAAAGGTAAGTGAATCACAATACCCATCTTTGAATATTGATTTGTTTGCTGCTAGATTCTGATTTCGGGTTTTAGGGTTTTAGATTTGGGATTTGTTATTCATGTGCTCCTTCAATTTGGGATTTAGGGTTTCTAATTTGGGGTTTTTGATTTATATAAGAGACTGAGTTCCAACTACTAACTCTAGTCTATAGGAGTGTAAATAATTGGTATTTCAGGAATAGAAGAGTGTACGCACATTTTCAGCCGAACGGATATTTGGCGGCACTTAACTGGCAATATGTTCGAATGATTTCATCTGCTTTTATGATTGGGCTGAATGCAGGTTGATTTACCGCATTGATGTCAATGTGAAAGTAAGTTCTTTGATTAGGTGACATCTAGTTCTACTTTTTCTCTCTCCTTTTTCGGTGTTTGATTTAATTTGTTAATGTGTCAGAACCTCTACTGGGCTGATAGTGGTGATCTAGTAACAATTGCTAGTGATACATCATTCTACATCCTGAAGTACAACGTGAGGATTCTTGAGAACTTAATCAGTTTCTTATAGTTTTTGGCCTGTTTTTGCTAATGTTCTTATTTTATTCTAGTTCCATACTATACTTTGTCTTGTAGGACATTATATGCTTGCTTACTCTTTAGATGCTTTGGCAAAGTTCCATGCTATCACTTATTTAGACATTGTTATTGAAAGTTCTGATCTTTGATATGGATTTAGTAGCTATTTTTTTGTTTATATTTTTTTTGTTTTTACTGTTTGAATTCAATCTTGAGTAATTGAATTCACCTGAAGGCTTATTTGATTTTCTTTTGGATTCATTATGAATTCATTCAGGATTTTACTCTTTAGTTGAACATGGTTATGGCTATGGTTTTTGTTAAGTTGTAAACTTCATTGTGGTTTTGGAATAGCAGCAATATGTTTAGCTTGTTATAGTTTTCTTAAACTAACTAAAGCATAAATTTGTAGTATGAAAAGAATTGGCATGAGCTCTTTTTCTTTTTGTTTGCATTTTTCATTGTTCTTCTCCATGTGATGACTCTTTGACAGCTCGGCTTGTTGCTTATTGGATGTTAATTTTATGATTATGATCAGGTATCTAATCAGTACAGTAGGGGATATGTATAAATCAAATCAAAGGAAGCCATTTTTATGGATTTTTGAAGGATCTCATATAGACGTGTCACGCATTCAAAACCCTGTTCGTGGACTTTCTTGTGTCACACATTCAAAACCCTGTTCGTGGACTTTCTTAGTAGTCATCTCTCTAAAGTTAGTAAGGATAAATTGCCGGATATTGGTTCTGAGTATGAAAGGTACGCACTAATCAAGCATTTGATTTTTTACTCCAATCCTGTAATGGGAAATATTATTTCTCTGTGCTCTCTTAATTGAGTTACATTTGAAGTATCAATTACCATACTTGTATGTAAATCTGAGTCCAAAATATGGGATAACAAATGCTCAAGGCCCCCCTGCCACAAAGATTATTATTTGATAGTTTTGGTAATTTAGAGGGTTAAAGTTTGGAAAGTGGCTATTCAATTCTCACATTTTATGGTTTTTTGGGTTCAGATTTCCGTCGTAGTTTGCTGTATTGATTTGCTCACTACAAAAAACGCTTGCTTGAAAGCATAGAGAGGCTTCTGTTTGAAATGGAATTTTTGGTCAGTTCCTTTATCCGTTCATCATTCTTGATTTTCTTTGATTTTTTTATTGTAATAGGTTGTTTTTAGGGCAATTGGAAACTGGTTCAAATAATAAAAGCTTGGTTGTAAATTTTAAAAGCTCTTCAATTTTATTCCTACAGACAAGGATCAATGATAGCTTGCTACACATATTTTCCAGATTTGAAACAATTCGTTGAATTTATATTGTTAAAAGTAGATTTGTTGGGTTTATATTGATTTATCTGTTATGTTGATTTGTTGGGTTTATAATGAAAGTTGGGTTTGTTTACCTTTTTCATACATTGTGAATGGACAAATATATTTTTTGATATTTATTATGAGTTTATCAGTCAGTAGTCATAATGCTGAGAATGAGAACTTACTTCATAACAGACCAAGGAACAAGAGGAAGAAATGAACTTCAAGTAGTGGGAAGAAGTCTTCTCGAAAGATTGTAGATAAAGAAGGTTCCAAAGTTGCAGAGAAAGGAATGGCATCTTGTGTTGGAAGCTGGTGTAGCAACAATACTGTCTGCTAGGAAGTAGGAATGTTGTTGGGGATTATGTAGAAAGATTCCATTATGTGCAGGTAGCTTGGAAAGAGAAACAAGAGGATCATCTAGTTCTAGGAATGTTTAATGTTTTTTGTTCATTTAGTATAAGATTTCATTTTTGGTATTATGAATCTTGAGTTGTATCATCATATTTTATGTTTATAGTATATTTTTTTTGTTACTATCGCTATACTTTGAATGGATTTTTTTAGTTTAAGTTTGAGTTTTGTGATAATTTTTTTTTAAAACATTTTTTACAATTTGAGGGGGTTTTAAACCTCCGCCTAAAAAACCCCCGCAAATTATATAAGATACCAGCGGTCACCAAAAACCCCAGCAAATAATTTGTGGGATTAGTATAAGCGGGGGTTTTGAAAACTCCCGCAGAACATCTTGTGGAGGTTAAAAACCGCCGCAAAATAGCAGAAAAACCGCCGCAATCCAAGCGCGTTTTTTGTAGTGATTTTTTTTTTACACTTTCCTCAAAAACTCAGTATGTAAAGAGAAGAATCTTTATTTTTGGCCAATAGTGTAGAGGCTCAAGCTATACCCGCACAAGGGTGGCCCTAAGGGCGGGCAGGAGGGGCGGCAGCAGAGAGTACCAAAATTATTATATTTACTTAGTAGTAAATACAATATAGATACATTTCTTTTCAATTTGCTTTGATTAATTCTATTGAAAATATATTTTTAGAGAACTTTGATTATAAATGAATCTTGTGCAACAAAAAATACAAAAAGAAACATAATTGAATAATTAACAAGGCACAATTTTTTTCTTTCGCTTAGGACACCAAAAATCTTAAGACCGGCCCCTGTATCAGCATATGTATGTAATGATATTTGGAACAAAGTGTGGACTATCAACACTATCAGAGATTACCAATGATGCTCTTGCTGTTAGGACTAAGCACATAAAGAGGGGCATCATCGAGACATTGACTATCCTATTCTATGTCCAAGATGCTATAACAGGGTTGAAACGATCAACCATATTTTCATGGATTATCCTATCATATTCCATTCTAATGGTAACATTGATTTTATAGATTGGCTAGTTCATATGATAGACATCAAGGATGATGTTATCATATTCGATATAGCATATATAGCTTACGGTTTATGGCATGCAACAAATAAGCTAATATTTGAAGACAAGGACACACCTGATGAAGATATCATCAAATTCCACCTAACCAATCTCACCAATCCAAAAAGGGAGAATAGCCATAATTTCAACAAGAGAACATCCGAATCAAAAGATCTCACTTAGGTCTATGAAAGGGATACAAGAACAACTTAGGTCTTATGTTAGAAACATTATCTCTGGTATGTAACTATAGTCACACTAAACGCATTGGCAGCAAATCAAACCACTGTTTGGACTTTGGCCCAGGATGATTTGATCGAATAATCAAATTTCTCTTTTATTTAAAAAAAATGCAATTAAAGTGATTTTTCTTTTAATAAAATTAGTATTATATTGATAAAATATATATAAAGTGTTTTTTTGAAAGATATATATATATATAAATATATATATATATATATATAAAGTATTAAAAGTATAACTTTTATTATAAATTATAGTTTCTTATTGAAGTGTTATTATTTTTTATTTAAAATTTTACTTATATTATACATGAGGATTGATTATTCTAAAATGTTTATATGTAATGTATAAAATTTTAACATTGTTTTTTTAAAATAAAAATAACACACTTTAAAACATAATTATTAATAAATAATATATCTAGCAGAAGTAGTAAATGAAATTAATATATAACTTTTTATAAATAGATTACTATTATATTGATTTTTTTTACCAATTAAGAATATGTTGATAAAAATATATAAAGTATGAAAATTATATATATATTTTTTATTATCATTTATAGTTTCGTCTGAAATTAAAGTTTATTCTTTTTTTATATATATTTATATTTTTTTTACAGAATTTACACCATTGTATTCGTTTTCCTAAAATACAAAATAATACATTTTAAAGATAATCATCAATGAATAAAATAGATTGCATTTTGATGCTGTAATAAATTTTTAATTTTGTGACTACTAAGCATAAATATATAAGGTAAGGGTCATGCTAGCAGGTGCCCCGAGCACAAGTTAAGGATACTAAAAAAGGAAATTGTTAATAAAAAAGGAATTTTTTTTTACTTTTTATTAATTGATTTCACAATTTTAAATGCAATAAATACTAGATAATTTCTTTTTGGGTCCTGCTAACCGGTGCCCCGGGGCACTGGTTAAGCATACCATAAAAGGAACGAAACTGTTTTTGACTTTATTATAAATTAATTACACAATTTCAATACATTAACTATTATATAATTTCCTTTTTCATATCCTTAATCAGTGCCCCGGGGCACCGGTTAGCATTTCCCTTTCTTTTTTTAGTATCCTTAACCAGTACCCAGGGCACCGGGTAGCATTTCCCTTATAAATATATCAACAATTATCTTCTCTATTTTAATTTTGACGTTGTAATAATTTTTAGGCTAAATTACACTAGAGGTGCTTTAAGTTATTTAATTGTAATAAATTGGTTTTAAATTTTTTTTCGTACCACTTAGATCCTTTAAGTTAATTAATTGATTCACTTTCCACTAATTTATTCTTTGATCCACTTGTGGGACCCTTCTCATATTTATTTTTACCTTTTATTTTTTAAGATGACAAACTTGTTCATCGAAATTGACACAGGAGAATCAAACTTAAGGATGTGTTTATTTCAAGTTTATCAAATTTATTCATAGGAATAACATTTCTTGGAATATAAAGATGAGAATTTTATTCCAAGGTATTTAGAAAAAATATGTTTGGTTAACTTAATATTATTCCTAGGAATCATAAAAATATGGATTATAATAGGTAACTACTTATGAATTTATTCTCATCTCATGGGAACTTTATTCCCACCATTTTCTTTGGGAAAATTTTTCTATTCCCAGAAACATTTTATACTAGGAATAAAATTTAGTAAACTTGTAACAAATATAGACATATATGTTTCTATCATTTTATTCATAGGAATCAACAAATTAAATAAAACTTGAAACAAACAGACCTTAAGAGCGAGAGAAACACACTCCAAGCTAAGTCTCAAGCAACACCACCAAATCAACCTAAATGGGTTTATTTATTTTTGCCTTTATCCATATTTATTTTTGCTCAATATACCATATTTATTTTTGTCTTTATTTTTGCAATCCAAAAAAAGTTATTTTCTTACCATATTCACGTGTAATTTTTTATATGTGCTACCATATTTACTTTTTTTAAAGGATATACCATATTCAATAATGCTAAACATAGCGAATTTTTTTGTCCCGACCGATCGCGAATGATGTTTTACCTCACGTTTTCTCCTATCCAAGGCTTGGTTTATGCTTTTGAAACTACATATAATTGGAGTAAACTAACAATAAATGATCACATGCTTGAGCTGAACTAATGACAATGGTTTATAAGATGACTAGCAACAGTATGAATGAAAGTGACAGAAGCGGTGGCTTTGTCTTTTTTAGGCACAAATGGTCTCTTTTTTTCCCTTTTCTATATATTAGCAGTGCATGAATGAAAGAAAGAAACAAAACCTATCTGAAAAATAAAAAGAAAATATTGAAAGATAACCAAAGGTAGCATTTGTGAAATTCTCGTGAGAAAATCTCTCGCGAGATATAGCAATGCTCTACCATATTTACTTATTTATTTTAATGCTCAATATTTTCCTTGATTGCACCATCTGCAACTTTGCATATAAGAATCATCTCGTGCCCTAAATGTTTATTAGCTTTTTATTGTTTTTATTATTTTTTTGAAGAATTATTGTTTTTATTATTAGTACGTAGTATATGATACCACCCTCTATTTGCCTGTTTTGATTGCATGAGAAGATTCACTTTCCCATGCATATTCCTGTAAATTCGTTTTTTTTTTTTTTTATGGATACTGTAATGACGGAATGTTTTTGTTGAGAGGAGTAATCTTGGAATTTAAACGATGCAATTATGCTGTCAATTATACTTCAACTGAATTTTTCTGTCGAAAAAAATTATTGTTTTCTTTATATTCGGTGTAGTGATAATATTTTTTAAAATTATTGTCAATTATACTTTAAACAATGCAATTATTGTTTTTTAATTATTACCTTCCATAAATTACCACATTTTTTTTTCCTTATATTCGTTGTAGTGATAATATTTTTTAATATTATTGTCAATTATACTTTAAACAATGCAATTATTGTTTTTTAATTATTACCTTCCATAAATTACCACATTTTTTTTCTTTATATTCGGTGTAGTGATAATATCTTTTTCACTACAATTCTCGAGACAAAGAAAAAAAAAAGTGTGTGTTCACTCTCATCTTCTCTCTGTGAAGTTGGTTGTGACTTGTGGGAGATATGAGTTGTTTTTCTGGCTTTGTTCATTGTTGGAAAAAGAATGGAGGAACAAACACATCAGGTACCGATAAACAATGGTTTTCAAATTCAAGTAAATCAATTATTATTATTATTATTATTATTATTATTATTGTCACTGTTCATTACATTATATTAAAATTAAAATTATATTATACGGAGTATTAAAATTAAAATTTTAAACTATTGTTAACTTAGTTAATTACTATATGTTTTTGTTTTGTTTGGAAAGAATGATGATTTTGGTTATTGGATCATATTGCAGAGGGAAAGGGGAAGAGTGTGAGAAGCTATCAAAGCAATAAGGTAGCAACTAGGTTTAGTTTTCAAGAGCTTTCAATGGTGACAGGAGGTTTTAAGGAACTGATTGGCGAAGGTGGTTTTGGAAGAGTTTACAAGGGTTGTCTCGCAACCGGCGAGGTAACTTTTAGGACTTTGTTTGTTACAATATTATTATTATGAATAAATGAATTCTTTTCGGCTAAATTATACTTTTGGTCATTTAAGTTACACAGTTTGCTATATTTTGTTGCATTTGCAGCTTGTTGCTGTGAAACGGTTAAATCCAAATGGTGGTCAAGGTTGTCAGGAATTTCTGACCGAGGTTCTTATGCTATGTGTGTTGCGTCATTCTAATTATCTTGTTAAGTTAATTGGCTATTGCAGCAATATAGATCAAAAGCTTTTGGTTTATGAATACATGCCTAAGGGATGTCTTGAAGATCATCTTTTTGGTAATCTTTTGCTAGCTTGTTTATTTATTTCTCTCATGCCACCACTTAATAGTAGTTATGATGCACCTCAAGGTTTTTCATCTTTGTTTTATGATAACAAATTTATCTAGAGTTTAAACACCTATGTGCATTGTATATGCACACTTCCTTTACTTCATATGAAAAAGATACAAGTTCATTTATCTCCGCGTATATGAATGCTACTCCCTCTGGTCAGTGTTAATAAGTAAATATTAATTTTTTAGATTCATTGAATAAATGATGTACTTGGTCAATAATATAAATCAAATACATCATTTATTGAATGAAGTGAGCTATGCCTCAAAAAAATTTCGTATCCCTAAAGAAAGAGATGAAGTTTTTTTTTTTTTTTTAGACCATAACTTATTTCTCATTTCAGATCTTACCCGAGACAAAGAACCTCTAAGCTGGAGATCTCGAATGAAGATTGCTGTTGGAGCAGCTCGGGGTCTTGAATATCTCCATTGTAATGCAGAACCGTCTGTTATCTATCGAGACATGAAATCTGCCAACATTTTATTGGACAATGACTTCAACGCGAAACTGTCTGATTTTGGTCTTGCAAAATTAGGACCTACCGGAGGCAACACTCATGTTGAAACCAGAGTGATGGGTACAGAAGGCTACTGCGCACCAGAATATGCGAAGACTGGCAAATTAACTCAACAATCGGATATCTACAGTTTTGGTATGGTTTTGCTAGAGTTGATAACTGGACGTAGAGCACTAGATAATAGAAGAAGAAGAGGAGAGCGAGACTTAAAGTCATGGGTAAAAATTTAGTTTGTATGGTTTCTTTTAAAAATAATTTCTCTTTTGAAGTATATATGTCTTACCATTTGCATGTTAAATATACTTCTTACACTTACGTTTTTCAATTTCAGTCTCGCCCATATTTTGATGGCCGGAGAAAGTATGAACATATGGTTGACCCTCTTCTGCAAGGACACTTCCCCGTCAGCAGTTTGCATGAGATGATTTATATGACTGCTATGTGTCTCAGGGAGGAACCAAAATCCCGTCCACGCATTGGTGAAATTGTTGCCACACTGGAATTCCTAGCTTCTCGTAGTTACCCCTGAAGTCCCAAGACATGGTCTGCCCAGCCCAGCGGACCGCTGCAACCACATTTCAAATTAGTGTTAGATTCTAGGTTGTTTTTCATTTATGTCCATGATTTTGATTAAATTTCATAGTTTATTGGCATAGCCATAGTAAACATACATTTCTTGTTATAGCAGTCAATCCTCATTCTTGTGGATCTATTAATCGCAGTGGACGTGAATTATTGCTTGTTTAAGTTAAGAATTAATCCAATGTCATTTATGAAAAAAAAAATCCTTTCAATTGTTGTCCTGAGCAATTAGTTGTATGATCTTTCTTATCCCAAACCTTGTAGACATGTATGTAACCAAAAAAAACCTTGTACACATGTATCACAACTTTAGATTAAGGCAGTGCACATGTATCACAAATATATAAAATGATCTTGCGGAAAAATAGTGTTGTTACAAGTAGCCCCTCATCAAGTTTGATCCCAACATCGAGTTTTGTTTACCTTTTTCTTGTATGTTTTAAGGAAATGTTTGGTGGACACATATATGAATGTATCCATCTTAAGAGTAGAAAGATAAAACGAGTGATGAGATAAATGTGATAGATTAACGATATGATTTAAAAAGATAGATAAAGACAAAGTGTTGAAGAGTGTTAATGAATATGAGATGTACAAATATCATTGTTGATTTTTTTAAGCTTATATCAAATTACTTATTTAAATATATTCATATCAATTTAACATTATATAAAAAGAAAATCAAAATTGATAATATGTAAAGGTGTATATTATCTATAAAAAAAAAGGGGGTATTGAAAAATATAAATTCCAATTGATTATTATATATTCCAACACAACAATATGATCATGACTTAAAAATATTTATTAATATTTATAACCAGAAATTTACATCAGTCCAGTAGATGATATAGAAACAAGGTGAGAAAAGCAGGAATGGCTCTGCTTTTTAAATAATCTATAGCCAGCTACTTAGAGATAGAATTACAAACTACTTTTTATCTACACATTAAGGAAGAAATGAATAGCAAATTACTATGCACAAAGGCTTGGAAATACTGTACACACAGATTGAGCATAGAATATATAGTCTATATGTTCGTTAAATGAAATGCATGTCTAACTATATGTATATTGCATTATGAATAATGAAATACCAATATTAATAACCATATTATGCACGAGAATATCAATTATGTACACCTAATTAATTAACGCCTTGGAGGCACGTTGGTGTCCATGGGGATTGTTGGGGTTGAATGGCCAGCACCGGGACTATGACCTGGATCCGTTGGTCGAAAATCGTCGATCAATTTTTCAGCTTCGTCGCCAACATGTGGATTCTGGGAATCTAATGTTGTCGCAGCTTCTTTCTCTAAAATGTTACGCCGCCAAATGACTATGTTTTCATATGTTGATGTGTACTCTAATTTGTTCTCTCTTTTTACTAGGGGCCTAGCAAGGGTTGAGAAACATAAATTGAAAATAATTAAGACTAGAAAAGTAGAATTGAACACAAGGTTAGAATTTGCCATTTTGTAATTTTGAGAGTGATGTTTTTAGTTGTAAAGAGAGAATTTGAGAGTTGAATGTTTAATGCAGTTGGGAGGTGAGAATTTGCTTGTAAAATGATGTGTGCGCAGAGGGTATATATGGGGCTTGAGAGGGAATAAACCCGGGAGTTCAAAAGTTCAACATCTATCGCTACTCTTATATGTTTAATGAGAATTAGAATGTGGTGGATGTAATCTTTTACTACATGATTATGCTCCCTCAAGATTCTCTTTTTGCAAAGGTCAATCTTCCATGACCCAAGGAATCACATATGCCCTTTTTCATGGAATAATTTGATATTGTTAAAGTGGGCAATTAATTATAAAGTATGAATTAAAGTGTGTAATATATATATATATATATATATATATATATATATATATATATATATAGGGTTTTGTTACAAGCCACCCTTTGGTGGTGTCTTTTAACAAGTCACACCTTAAGGTGTGATTTTCACTTTTTAGTTATAACTTTGCTAAAAGACACCTTCATAAAAGTAAGTTGGTGTCTTTTCGCAAATGCTCATAGAGTAACTTGATAAAAGACACCTTCATAAAAGGTGTCTTCTATCATAACCCATATATAGGCTTAAATGTGTATTTGGTCCCTGCACTTTTACCAGTTTTTGGCATTGGTCCCTGCAGTTTTTTTTGTTTGGTTTAAGTCCTCGCACTTTGTAAAATATTTGATATTGGTCCTTCTGTCAATGAGATGTTAAAAAAAAAAACACAAAACTAATAGAGTGCCACGTGGCCCAATCATAAAAGGAAAGTTCCTTGCGTTTCTCTTCTTCAAATCTATATGTCCTTTTATCAATTAATTTTTAATCTAATAAATAATAATAAAACTAATTAAAAACTAATTTTTTATTTATTTTTTTTAATTTTTAATTTTTGTTTTTTAGTGTGCCACGTGGCGTGATATAACTGGGCCACGTGGCACTCTGTTAGTTTTGTGTTTTTTTTTTAACATCTCATTGACAGAAGGACCAATATCAAATATTTTACAAAGTGCGAGGACTTAAACCAAACAAAAAAACTGCAGGGACCAATGCCAAAAACTGGTAAAAGTGCAGGGACCAAATACACATTTAAGCCTATATATATATATATATATATATATATATATATATATATATATATAGATAGAGAGAGAGAGAGAGAGAGAGAGAGAGAGAGAATTGTGTGTTAATCCTTCGGTTTCTAAAAAAACGAGTTTTAGTAATCTGAAGTTCGGTCGAGAGGTAAATTAAATTTGATAAAAAAATGTTTAATTCAAAAATCAAAGAGTTGGGTTGTTATTTTTCATTTTACCAAGCACTCAATTTAAGGAGTCAAAAAAATATTTTAGGGGAGTCAAATATCTTTTATTCTTTATATTAAGACACACATGTATGAGTCATGTTTCGCACATCAAGTGAAAATTTTGGTCCCCAAAAAAAAAGTGACAAATTTGACATATTTATATATTGCACAATGTTAATTAGAACATAAATTTTACAAATTTATTGATTGAATTATAAAGTTTAATAAGAATAATGAGTTAACTAAGTTGTATAATTTTAGTAGTATCTTTCATTTATCATATTAACGATGAAGCTTGGTTTGATACTCAAAGTAGTGACATTCATACTATGGCTTAAGAATATAGTGCAATGTATTTGGCCAGTCCTAAATATAGGCCGAGTGGTGAACTACCAATTAATTTCCCTTTTGGTGCACAAAGTCTAATTTGGTGCAAGTGTGAGGGTATCTTCCAGTGATCCTTTTAGATTCTTCCACAGGGACATGTGTTTCTGGCTTTCTGCAATTGGCAAATATTCATTCATCAAAAACATGTATAATGCGACACAACTGCACAAACACACTTTCCTATTCCTAAGTCTTGATTAGACGTTTCTGATGCCACTGAAATTCCAAATCCTGCTCACTTTCAGTACTCCCTCGGTTTCAAAATGAGTGTCGCTTTAGGCTTTGGCACACAGATTAAGAAATGGAATGAAATAATCATTGGATACAACGCTTTTACTAAACTGTCCTTACTTTATTAGAAAAAGACAAACTTAAACTTGCATTGAAAATTGTGTGAGAGAAATGTTTGAGAGGGTAAAGTTGGAAGAACAAAATTAAAGTTGTATTGGAAATGTAAAGCGACATTCATTTTGAAACAAATTTTTTTGGCTAAAGTGACACTCATTTTAAAACGGAGGGAGTAGTTTCTAATTTGTTTGGCTGCCCCTCCTAGTGTTGCTAGCTAGATTCCATAGTACTTTATAAGTAATTGGAATTTGGAAGTAACAATTAATGTACAATTGAATGTCATATTCACATGTTACTCCTACCACTAGTACAAGAAGAAGTGTCCTACCCAGACTTAAGCTTTGAAGTAGTTTGAACTTGAACACTTGCACCTCTCAATTGTGGAATATTCTCTTTGGCCTGTATCTACTATCTAATGTTGTACATAAAAATGTCTCTAATTCTTTTTTCAGTTTCAAAGAGTCTAACAATGAAACTCACGCATAAAAATAGGTGTTGCTGGTTCGAACTTGTGCTCCGCACATTAAATATCCTAAAAGCTACCATCTAATTTTCACTTACAAGTTTTTTTTTTTTTAAAGAACAATGTATTTTCTTAGTTATATATCAATTGAAAATGAAGATTGTTTTGTGAAATAGAAAATATCTTCAATGCGTAGATATGTTAGTAAAAGTGCAAGGGGATCTTGACCAAATTGCGCACTAAAACTTGAAGCCAAATTGGCAGCAAAAGAAAGGTATATACGCTTCTGAACCCCACTGGGATTTCATGTGGACCCTTTTGCCTTACTCTAAAATAATTTCATTATTAGTCAAATGAATATGATTGTTCCAATTTGCTTCATAAAGCTCGTCAATGTGTTTTATCAATCCGTTAAATAAATTATAAAGGAAACATAAGAGGTTTCTTCAATACGTGGGGTTGGCTCCTCAAGCCAGGGAAGTTCATAACCACTGAATCGTTAATGGAGCTGGATCCCACCATAGAGCACTACTTGTGTTTATGGTAGGGGTCTTTTTTCCAATCACACCACTTAAGAGAGTAAAGGGGAGAGAACAGCTGTTTAAAAAATAGGGGGGGAGAGAAGGAGGTATTTCTTGTCCTATTTTTATTTATGTCCTTTACTTTTGTGTGTTAAATGTTTCATGTGTGTAGTGAAGTGTTCATTGTCAACTTAGGTTGATAAATTGCTTGTGTGTTAAATGTATATAGTGAGGTGTTCGTTGCCAACTTAGGTTGATAAATAGTGGAATCATACTTCCTAAAGAGTGTGGTTCAATTTATGTTGTCCACATGAGAATTTTTTTTGGTATAATTAATTTTTAAGTATATACGTCAACGCTTGATGTCTACGTTGATCATGATGAGTCTCTAAAATTTAACTTACTTTTTTAATTGAAGAGTGTATTAAAATGAAAGAGTATAAAGGATAAATGGTACATACTCGAACCATTACAAGAGAGGAAATAAAACAGAAAAAGGAAACAACCAACTTAAAGATACACAAAAGAAAAAGGGCACCACAACATACCAACTAAATAACCACAAATCGAACAAAGTGAGACTATGCCACAATCGATTATCGCCCCAAATAGATAACCAATACTACTATAAAATCAGACCCAACTCACCTAAACTACTGTATAAAAAGAGACATGTAATACTCATTTCCTCCACACTTTGCGTGATAGATTTTCACCGTTATGCCATTACAAATAAAAATAATATTAAGGGAGAAGAAGTGTAAATTTTAACATAAGAGAGGATGAGAATGTAACTCAAATAATTTCTCTCAAACGATTAGTGTGTAGTTTTCTATAATATATTTTCCATAAGAGGGGTAGTAGTTTACATTTTTCATAAGAATAGATGGTCGTGTAATTTAAACATTTCTTAAAAGAAAGAAGTGTAATTTACTCTTCTAAATATCACAACATCACATTCCTCTAAGATTAAAGCTCGAAGTTATGTGCATCTTTCCTTTAAATTGTGAGTATTTGTGTGGTTATTTCACTTTTAAAATTTGAGGGAGTAAACTTTTGCATTCTGTAACCGGTTACACATGTCCCCTATATCCCATAACATTCCTACACTCTTAGTTATGTTACAAATCATTAGCATATTTAGGATTAAGTTGCCGTTTAAAAACATTCTCCAGAAGTAATAAGCAATCTCATTCTCAATTTATAGGAAAAGGTACGAGATTTAAAAGTTGTTATTCGGTTTACAACTATTTTTGGAATGTGTAACCGGTTACGCATTCTCTTTTGGATCGATAATTCTTGCTAGTTTTTTAGGGTCCGTTTGGTACGCATGATAGGATAGACATATGATATGATAAGAAGTTGGATAAGGATAAGATATGATAATGATAGGATAGTCACTTATGCTATCATGTGTTTGGAGCACACATGATAAGCAACATGATTGAATTTTTTTTTTCCTAAAAAAAATACATATATTTTTTTATAAGCTGAAGAAAGAAATCAATAAAATTAGGAAAAGGAGAAAAAGGGGAAAAGTTAGGAAAATCAAAGCTGGAAAAATGTCATTATTGAAGCACAAAACTAACGAAATGAAAGAAATTGAATCATTTGAAAGATAAGAAGCAAAAGAACTCAAAATCATATGAAATTAGATTTTCCATTGACAATAATAATATAATAACGGTTGTAAGCACAAAAATTAGAAAAAGATTATATGAAAAACTGAGACACGAAATTAATCAATTGAAAAGCCGAGGAAGAAGAGACGCAGGAAGAAGAAGCAAAATTGTGGAATAGAATCATTTTAGAAATTGAAGACTAGCGTTAATTGAAAAGTGCAGATAGTGGGAATCGAAGAGCATCCTTGAGAAATAGAAAACATGAGCGCGCGTTGTTTTGTGCTATCCAGGTTGGTAACCCGGCCTAAACTAAGGATAAAAATAACAAAGAGTAAGTAGGATAGGATAAGTAATTGGTTTATTTTATCCTTTCCTATTGGTGCATCAAACAAGATATTCAAATAGGATAGGATGATTTTATCATATCTTGTCTCCTTATCATGTGCACCAAACGGGCTCTTAGTGTTTTGTTAATACGAACTCTCTTAGTCCTTCCTTATTTTTGCTGTTGTCCGATGATCGTACCGAACCAATCCAATAGAAAACTGCAAATCGAACCAATCCAAACCGAAACCGCAAAAAACCGCATTTGGTTCCGATGTATTCAGATCAATTTTTTACTCAACCGCATGGTTTGGTTCGGTTTGCGGTTTTGTTTTACCAACCAAACCAAACCGTAATATAAGAAAAAAAAACTAATTAAATATATATCACTTGGACCAAAGCTCATAGAAACTAAATGGAAACTTTAATAAAATGACATATTTTTTCTCTTGTATATTTATGCACTACTTGAACTCTTAGAGAATGATAAACAATTTAGCCTTTTGTATTTCTTACAAAATAATATTACTTTTTGTTCGCGTTTAAATTTGGTTTACTTAGTTGGGAACATTATTGGATGAAAATAAAATTGTGATGTTGGATGAAATTTAAAACATTGCTGAAAACATGTTGTGTTTTAGATTTTTAATTTGATTTTAATGTTGGAAACAAAAAAATTTATTGTCTAAAAAAACCGCACCAACCGATCCAATCCAAACCGCATTGATTTGGTTTGGTTTGGTTTGGATTTTATTTTAAAAGTCAATCGAACCAAACCAAACCGCATACTTATCTATCTTGCGGTTTGGATGACTTTTACCCTCAAAACCGAACCAAACCGCACCCCAAACACCCCTACTCGAATCCAATCCCCCTTATTGTTCCTCCACTTTCATTCTAATTTTTATTTTATCAAAAAAGGAAAAACTTAAGAGTCTAATTTATACGGTCTATTAGTGTACAAAAGTTTTAAACATATATTTAATGATGTGGTACCACACTAATTAATGACATATCACAGATCATGTGTTTTTAATTCATTAAATAACATGAGAGTATCCACAATGGTGGGTGTGCTTCACCTATTTACCTCCTGAATAAATAAGCACCCATATTGTGATTGTGGAGAGAAATGTTTGGTGCTTATAGAGAAGGTGGTTATGTAAGCATGCTCTCTCTCTCTCTCTCTCTCTCTCTCTCTCTCTCTCTCTCTCTCTCTCTCTCTCTCTCTCTCTCTCTCTCTCTCTCTCTCTCTCTCATTTTTGTGGATCATAGGTAATAAATTACACACAAATCAATAAACTTTGTTGAAATACAATGACATTGAATTATTAGTATGACATATTTAGTAACTTTTTTTGAGATGTTGGGTTGAAGAGAATGAGTGCTTATTATGTGATATGATTGAAAATTATAAAATAAATTATGTGTACATGCATGGCCCACTTAAGCACAAAAAATGGAGTGTTATGTTCTAGATGGTCTAATGTTAGACATGTGTTTAAAACTTATGTACATTGTTAGTCTGTGAAGCTCGGATACGAGATACGATACAGATACGATACTGCACCGATACGCTGAAACGGAAAAATTTCAAAAATCAAGATACAATACGGTTGTGATACGTTAATAAAAAAAATTATATAATTAAATGTATAATATAATTATAACCTTTTTTTTAATATGCAAATATATTAACAAACAAAAGAAACCGGTCAAAAGCTCGTAGCACATTAACATAAATATAAATAATATTGACGATTAAGAAAGTGATGATTAGTCAGAGCACCATCACTGTTATACTATATCCAAAAGGAACATTGTTAGTACTATACTATATCGATCCAAAAAAAAAAGCACTATATCCAAAAAAGAACACATCAGTATTCAAGAGTTAAGTTATTTTAGTTAACATTAATTGGGAACTATCGGGGCAGGTAGCGGTGTAAGATAATTATCAGATACTCTCCTGATACGTATCGGGAAGTATCGGAAAATTATTTTAAAAAAATAAAATTTAATCTTCAGATACTCTCTTGATACGTATTGGGAAGTATCAGGCAGGTATCGATGCAGGATACGCAGGGGATACAATACGTCATCCATTTGTTCAAAAAAACGATATGTCATCCATTTTGAAGTATCGAAGCTTCACAGTTGTTAGGGTGTATAAATTAAACTAAACACTTAAAAACATCTTTAACCATCTTTAACTTAAAATTCTGTTAGGTTCTAGTTCCAGCCAAGTCTATGGTGAATAAGGGAAATCTTGCACCATATACAAGGTCATTTTCATCATTTGATTAATAAAGTCTATTATTAAATTAAGTGAGATATAAAGAGACTTATTGGTTTAACGATAGAAAACGAATTCGTGTATAGTGGAATATCAATTTTGTTAAATAAATGAAAATTGCTTTTCACACATTAAGTTTTGCTTTAAAAACATGAAAAATACCATTTTTCCTCTCAACTGCAGTTAAATACCGTTCGGTAAGCGAGATGTACTTAACTACCTCTGAGCCAACTGCAGTTGCTCAGCTGCACTTAAGTGCAATCCCTGGCAGAGCATTAATTACGATTCTACTCGGTCTAAAAATCAAAATAAATCGAGGCTTATTCGGAATGCTACAAAACTTTGCAGATCTTTATATGTTTTTTACAGAGGTGTTGCTAAGTTCCGTAACATTCCGACTAAGCCTCGATTTATTTTGATTTTTCAACCGAAACGCGTAAAATTGCAGTTGATGCTCTGCCAGAAACTACACTTAAGTGCAGCTGAGCCAACTATAATTGGCTCAACGACAGTTAACTATAGTTACAGTCACTTACCGAGTAATTAAGTGCAGTTGGAGATAAAATGGTATTTTTCCATGTGTTTTTAAGCAAAACTTGATGTAAGAAAAACAATTTTCAAGAAAGATGTAATTGCTGGAGTTGGGTTTAATAGTTGAGGCCTTGTGATTGAATAATTGGGCTTAAAGCCCAAGACAATAAATGCTTGTAACCGACTTGGTAGTTGCGGACGGTGATGGAAACTGTGCAAGTTGGACGGCGGAAAGGAAAGACGCGGAACGAAGCAGCCGAAACTGAATTTGATTTCTTTGTTTTTGATTTTGATGTAACAAACTGAATATGACCTTTTGAAAGCGTGCCTTTGGAAGCAAATTAAATCCGTGTGCTACTTTCTTTATATCCTTTTGGAAAATACACTTACGAAAAGCATTTATTAATTCATCTATTCACAGGGGAATAACGTGTGGATGGATATAACTAAAGAAGTCATTGTGATTTTATTCGGGTTCGAACCCTGATATTTCACTTTTTCTATAGTTAAAATGTGAGTTCCAGTCACTAGACTATAAACTATTGACACAAAAAAAAAAAGATGCAAGTAAATACCAGTATGATCTCCACACTCGATGGCAAAGCAGGATTATTATAAAAAAATTTGCAACACATTTATAAGTGTTTACATAAGAAATTGCAAGCAAATACCCAAATTTTTTTTTTGAGAGAGCAAATACCCAATTTATAGAGGTTTATATAAGAAATTTACATAAGAAATTGCAAAAAATTTGGGTCGGAGCCCAGGCGTGTGTCCGGGGTCGTCTGGAGTTGAAACCGCTACTGTCCACACTGACAGTCTAGTTATTAGGAACAATGCAAAGAATCGGGATTCGAACCGTGTGGAAGGTAAGCGAACAACAAGTTGTGCAGCTAAATCATTTTAGGTCACAAAACTAATTCCTGTAAACACAAAATTTATGGATCTATGAGATATAATATTGTTATGATTGACCTTTGAACTATATGCAAAAGAGCAACACATTTGATGCTAGGAAACCAAAACTCTCAAGCACAAATGAACATGTTGATTGTGGGGATAAATTTTCTCATGTTTGGTCAGGATGCTTGACGTGACTTTAAGAAAAATGTTTGTCCTGACTCCTGTTATGAAAGCCACATACCCCAATTCTACAAGTGGTGAAACCCTAGTCAAATTCACACATGCATACTTTCCTTCTATTCGACCGTACACCATAACATTGATGTCTCCTTTTTCACAAATATGTTTTGGAACAAATGTATTTTTTTTAAACCAATGTATTTTATAAATGTGACCGTCATTAGGATACAGAATCTTCTATTAATATGTAATTTTTACTTATATTCAAATTTTAAATTTTGCTTTCTTATAAAAAAAATGTTATGGTGGTAACCGTAAATAACCTTTATAGCAAATCTTGTCTAAATTTCGTGGCGATTCTCCTTCCTAATTTAATTAATTTTTTTGTCAATCAAATCAAATCATACCATGTAAATTTCATTTCTTTTATAATATAAATCAAATTAAATAAATATTTTTTTACAGAATAAACCTAAATGTATTTAGTTTATATTATAGTTTTTATACATTAATTATTCATTGAACCTAACAAAAATTCTTCTTTTATATTTAAGATCGGATGAAGTATTATCATTTTAAAATTACTATTTAGAAAAGAAAAGAAAAGAAAAGAAAATGAAAGTGTGTTGGTTTTGTTTGGCTTGTGTGATGGGGTTTGGGTGAATGATTAATGAAGAAGTTAAGTTAAATAAATAAATAAATAAAATAGTAAGAAAAAAGAGAAAAGAATATGCCATTGTTATGTTCCAATTAATCCTCACAGACATTCTCAGATTCCATTAACAAATACCATAGTCATTGATTCAAACCACTTAATATATATATAAGTTTTCTCTATTTTTCTTATATCGCACGCACGCACGCACGCTCGCTCTCTCTTCACATTCATTCAATTCATTTTCGATACAACACAACACAGAAAGGTTTTTCCTCTTTCTTCGTCAATATTATCATTATCATTGCCTTTTTTCTCTCTATAACTGCTTTTTTCGGTTATTATTTTTATGTTACCGTTGCTTTTTTGCTTCTTTGTCCTGTCCTGTATTTCTAGTTTCGAAGATTTTTGTTGTTTTCGTATGGTTTTGGTTCCTTATAGCTACAACATTTTTTTTAAGGTAATAAAGATGATTCAAATTATTAATACTTTTTATTACAAGATGAATTGAATTAGGGCTTTGTTTTCTTATATATATTATCCCAATTTTATTGAGATATTATTATTTCAAGTTCGGTTAAGTGCTTTTTTGGAACTTAATTTTGTTTGTTGTTTTCTTTACTTAGTTATTGTTTTTAATCACTTAATCATGTTTGTTTGTTCTGTTGCACTCTGATGTTGATGTCTTTTAATCATGACAATAAACTTGATGTCAAAATATCTACATATGGAAGTTTAGTCGAGAATTTAATTATTACGAAAACCATTCAATCAGTGGCAAAGAATTATGCACAATTTTTCACAATGTTGAAGGAGAATTTGGTTTCTATAGGATTTACTTATATAACCTTGAATAGTTGCCTCTGTAACACTCAAACTCCTGATCCAAGGCGTGTCAGACATGTCACGGTGTTGTGTGTTGACACATGTGATTGCATTCAATTAATTCATTTTCTTAAATTTTTACTGAATTCAACGTGACAGAGTCAAAATTGTGTCTGGTGTCTGTGTTTTTGTCAATGCTTCATAGATAGTTATAGTTAGAACCCACATGTGTTGGTCTGGTGGTGTTGGTTTGGGACTTTGGAGCGTGCTCCTCTCAAGGTCTCAGGTTCGATTCTCCCTGGTGCCAATTTCGGTGGGCTAGTTTGGCTTCTTCAAAAAATAGATAGTTACAATCATAATTCTTGCTGTCTTCTTTTCACTGAGTTTATTTGTGTTGGCTCGTATTTTTTTCTTCCCAAAAATAAGATAATTAAAGTGAGCAAAATATTAACAAAATTTGTCACAAGCATGGAGGAGAATTTGATTTATCTCATCTAGAATAGGAAAAGGACCATCCGTGGTTGAATTGACAAAGGTTTTACTTAGATAGCCTTGAATAGTTTACCTTTGTAACACCCATGCTTTTGATCGAAGTAGTGTCGGGTGTTCTATGTGTGTCGGTGTCGGTGTTGACACTGACACATCTGATTACATTCAGTTAATTCATTTTCTGAAATGATTATTAGTGTTGTTGCGACAGAGTGACTGTTGTGTCTGGTGTTTGTGTTCGTATCAGCGCTTCATAGATTGTTACGGATATAATTCTTGTTTTTTCTTTGTTTGATTCAGTTTTTTTTTTTTTTTTTTTTTGTGTCGGCTTATCTTTTTTTTTCTCCAATAAAATAAGAAAATTAAGGTTAACTTATGTTATGGGATTATTGATCTGAGATGACCCTGTTGCCGCTAATACTGATACTACTATTATTGTAATCTTCTGCAGGATTCTTCTGTTGTTCTCTATGGTTTTCTGGAACTACTAAAATAGGCGTCATTGCAAGAAGTTTGGTTCATTGTATTGAACATTGTTAAAAGATTGGCAATGGTCTCTGATAAGCAGCCTGCGGGTCTTCTTGATACACTCAAAATGGAGAGGGTCAGAACTATTCTGACCCATACTTATCCTTACCCTCACGAACATTCCCGCCACGCTGTAATTGCTGTTGCCGTTGGTTGCCTTTTTTTCATCTCATCCGACAATATACATACTCTTGTAGAAAAATTAGACAACAATATTAAATGGTGGTCTATGTATGGCTGCTTGTTTGGCTTCTTTTATTTCTTTTCATCGCCATTTCTAGTTAAGACTATCAAGCCGAGCTATTCAAATTTCAGTCGATGGTAAGTTTATTTAACAAATGTATAATGTTTATGATTATGAATTATTTTTTACAGGATTGGAAATGATTTGGCGCGTCCACTTTGCAGGTACATAGGCTGGATTTTAGTGGCAGCAGTGTACCATCTTCCTAGTTTTCAGTCAATGGGGGTGGATATGAGGATGAATCTATCTTTGTTTTTGACAATATATATCTCATCCATTGTGTTTCTTCTTGTTTTCCACATTATTTTTTATGGCCTCTGGTATATTGGCTTGGTGTCACGTGTGGCTGGAAAGAGACCAGAGATCTTGACCATTCTTCAAAACTGCGCTGTAAGTTTGGCTGATGGTTTTTTGTTCCTTAGAAGACTCAATATCATTCTGATGCCTTTTTCTTTAAATAAATAATAGGTACTTAGTGTGGCATGCTGTGTATTTTATAGTCATTGTGGAAACCGTGCCATGTTAAGAGAAAAAATTGAGCAAAAAAATTCAAACAACTGGTTTTCTTTTTGGAATAAAGAAGAGAGAAACACATGGCTTGCGAAGTTTCTTCGGATGAATGAGTTGAAGGACCAGGTTTGCTCATCTTGGTTTGCTCCAGTTGGATCTGCAAGTGATTATCCTCTTTTGTCAAAGTGGGTTATTTATGGAGAGGTACTTAAAACAAGTACACGATTTATACAATCTTGTGTATTAAATCATATATCTATGTCTGGGCCAATCCTATGGTGCACAAGTGTGACAAGTCTTGCACCACGCACAAAGTTGTTCCCAGCCGTTGATCAGTACGTCTTACCATTGGATCAAATGTGATATGATGTGACTTATTGATCTAATGGTAGAAAACATACCTGTGCGTGGTGCAAGACTGATTTACTTGTGCACCTTAGACATAGCCCTATGTCTGTAGTGGTCCTTTACATGTTTTGATGCAAGAATTATTTTTATATTTTAGATAGCCTGCAATGGTTCATGTCCTGGTTCGTCAGATGAGATTTCCCCCATCTACTCACTTTGGGCTACATTTATTGGGCTTTACATCGCAAATTATGTGGTTGAAAGGTCAACAGGGTGAGCAACTCTTTTTAGTTTATTTTTTATGTGCTAAATATTGTTATATTTCTGCATGTTAGTATGATTATTTGTTTCACGCGGTCCAAATTATTGAAACTGTATTGTAAAATGCTTCTGATATTAAATTTTAGTAGAAATTAGCCATGTGAAAACAATGTCTTTTAACAAACTTTAGGAGATTTCAGTTTTTGTTCTTAGTTCAGCAGACTGCTGTTGAACATTTCTGAAATTAAACGCCTGAATTTCCTGAGAAGTTTTTAAGGTGAGCTAATGTTTTTTTTTTCCCTAGCCATCCCCAAGGAGTTTTTCAGAATATGAGTTTTTAGTTTTTTCTTCTATAGAATAAACTTTTTGTAATGTATGTATTAGTTATAGTTGTTTTATTTTTGCAATAGTTTTTTTCTGGACCATAGTTCCCTGCAAAAAGCAATGCACATCAGTGCCATGACATGAGCCCTCGGCACAACAGTACACTAAGAGTCATAATTATTTTGGGCGATATCACATTTTCATATTACATTGTATCAATATTTTCTCATTATTTTAATATCTGCTTTTATGTCTTAAAAATCAACAGTTGGGCACTCACTCATCCGCTATCTGTTAAAGAATACGAGAAGGTAAAGAAGAAGCAGATGAAGCCTGACTTTTTGGACATGGTTCCTTGGTATTCTGGGTATGTATATAAGATGCTTTTTTTTTTCCTTCATATTACTTCTCTTTTTATATTTTAAGAGGATGTTGGAGGTGATCTTGATTGTGTGGTTACGCTTGCTAACTGATGCAGAACATCTGCTGATTTATTCAAAACAGTTTTTGATCTCCTTGTATCAGTGACCGTATTCGTTGGGCGTTTTGACATGCGAATGATGCAGGTAATATATTTCTTTGCGTATTGTTCATAATCTTCGGTCAATATGCCATTTAATTTATAGCTTGAAGTACTTGGTTACCATTTTATGGTTGAGGACAAAGTATTTTCTGATATGAAGAAGTTTATGCAAGAATGCCACATACTTGTATGCCATGATATATTGACTGTAATTTTCATTGGCAGGCAGCAATGAGTAGGGCTGAAGATGGAAACCAGCAACGTGATCTTCTATATGATCATTTTAGCGAGAAGGATGATTTTTGGTTTGACTTTATGGCTGATACTGGTGATGGAGGGAACTCATCTTATTCCGTTGCACGGCTACTTGCAAGGCCTTTCATTCGTACACTGAAAGATGATGCTGAGGTTACCTTACCACGGGGTGACTTGCTACTTATTGGGGGTGATCTTGCGTAAGTTGGCAATTTATTGTGGCAACTATCATATGTCCTTTGATCAGTAATCGTATATAAGTTGAAAGATTGTGTTGAGTGATTAGCTAATACCATTTAATGCCTGTGGTTCTTGATTCTGAAATTTTAATACCTAGGTCTAAAATTAAATCACAGATAACAAAATTATGAGTCTTCTGTTCTTAATTTTGTACATTTCTGTGACGGGCTATAGAAGCCCCATTAAATACTAGATCGGATGGAGGGTGCCAATGGTTAGAGGTAGAGGCAAATTGTTCTTGCTTCAATAATTGTGTAGCTTTTATGAAAAATTGATTTGCGGAACTTGTTTGAAATTTGCTAGCTTGGTGGAAGACATTTAACTGACCAAAAAGATATTTGTAGCGTCATTTGAAGTTTAACTCTTTCTGTTAGCATTTGAAGATCTTTGTAGTGTTTGAAATTTGCTAGCATGGTGGAAGACATTTAACTGACCAAAAAGATATTTGTAGCGTCATTTGAAGTTTAACTCTTTCTGTTAGCATTTGAAGATCTTTGTAGTGTCATTTGAACTTATTCAAGTGCTTGTTTGTACTGTTGTAGGTATCCTAATCCATCAACATTCACATATGAAAGACGTCTTTTTGTTCCCTTTGAGTATGCTCTCCAACCTCCTCCTTCATATAAAGCTAAGCAGATAGAGGTAAATAAGCTCTGTGGAGATCAATTGAAACAGTATGATGGGCCTCAATGTTTCATTATTCCTGGAAACCATGGTTAGTTTTAGCTCGGTAAACTATGTTACTTTTCAAGGACTTTATTTAATGTTCGTAGTTTTACCTGTTTGTTTCTATTAAGTTGCTTCTTTTATTTTCCATTAACTGTTATGTTTGTTTTGGTCATGTTACCCAATCTCATATTTAAAGGTCTTTAAAATTGTGTTTCCATGCCTAACGGCGAAATGTACTCATCGTTATCATTGTTGCTTGACAGACTGGTTTGATGGACTTCAGACTTTTATGAGGTATATATGTCATAGGAGTTGGTTAGGTGGATGGCTAATGCCTCAGAAGAAGAGTTACTTTGCTTTGCAACTCCCTAAACGGTGGTGGGTTTTTGGGCTTGACCTTGCTCTTCATAATGATATCGATGTGTACCAATTCAAATTCTTCACTGAACTAATAATGGAAAAGGTGAGATAATGTCTGTTTCTTCACTTTTATATTTATACGATGTATAATTTAAGCTTGCTTCATAAAATCTCTAGTGTCTAATGTGATTTTACTTACTTAATTTGTACAAAATTCTTTACCTTTTCTTTATTAGTCATTCATTTGCTGTTGTCGTTGGTTTATTTAATATTAAATGATGATTGATGTATTTTATGTATCCTGGTATTCTCACTGGAAGTACGGGGAAATGTATAGAGCATACCCTTACAGAAACAAGAGCTATAACATAAAACTATAGGTATTCTCTGAAGCTAGAATGCTATTTTCCCATAAGCCTAAGCCTGACAGATCCAGGGTCCTGATAATTTGGTGCCCATCCATGTATTAAGCGGTTAATTTTGTCGAAGTTACTTCAATTCTGTTATTGTACGCTTGCTCCCAAATATTGGAGTATAGCTAACATAGCGGGTAATTTAAGATGTATATGTGTACTCATAAATTTGTAATTCCTAGAGTTAGTTAGAGTGTTCTGTTATCTTACTGTTAGACAGTTACCTAACCGTGAATATGTATAAATAGCTTTAGCTTGTATCCATTCAATATACTGAAATCATAATCACGGAAAGACTTCACTCCCTCTTTCGCTCTCCTCAGTTTTATCACTGAACTATCCTTCATGCATGCTGTGCAAACTCTAAGGATTTAACTTTCACAAAGGGGCTAATGGATCTGTTTTGTCATTAGCCTGGTGAAATTTTCTGTCATAACTTTTTGTATTTTGATTAGAACTTGTTTCTGAATGTCAGTCCTGTTCTACAAGTGAAGTTTTGAGTAGCCGATATTCGATAAACTGTTTTGTAATGTTTTCTGTTGCTTTCTGAATCCAATACTTGCTCACATGACCTATTTTCAACTTAGGTTCAAGAGGATGACTCTGTGATCATTATAACTCACGAACCTAATTGGCTTACTGACTGGTATTGGAGCGATGTTACTGGGCAGAATGTTTCACACCTGATTTGTGATTATTTGAAAGGAAGGTGTAAGCTTCGGATGGCTGGAGACTTGCATCATTACTTGCGTCATTCGCATGTAAAGTCAGATGGACCTGTCCATGTCCACCATCTTCTTGTAAATGGTTGTGGTGGAGCATTTTTACATCCTACCCATGTTTTCGATAAATTTAGTAAACTTGATGGAGTTACCTATGAATGCAAGGCTGCATATCCTTCCGTTGAAGATTCGAGCAGGGTATGTAGAATGTAAACAGTTTCTTTTTCATTAATACAGTCCCTTAATTGTAAGCACTAAATATTTGGATTTTATATGTTATTACTTATAAGGTTATAACATTTTTTGAAAATTTATTGCAGATTGCATTAGGAAATATCCTTAAATTTCGGAAGAAGAACTGGCAGTTTGATTTTATAGGTGGCATCATATATTTTGTCCTAGTATTTTCAATGTTTCCACAAGTGAGTTCCTCCATTTCTTTGGTGTTATCGTGTTTTATTTTATTATTATTTGTATGTTCTCAATGCCAATTTAGTCAGTGGATTACTTTTGGTTCCGAGTATGCACAGATAAGCTTTATGCTTATCTTATAAAACAATATCATTTGTTACTAATATCCAACTGTTTTCTTTTGCTTAATTTGTAGTGTGAACTGAATCACATCCTCCAAGATGATTCATTTTCTGGTCAAATAAGGAGTTTCCTTGGTACTGTGTGGAATGGATTTTTATATATCCTACAGCACTCTTATGTGTCATTTGTGGGAGCTTTAGTATTACTAATTTCAGCATATTCTTTTGTTCCGCCCAAGTTGTCACGGAAGAGACGATTAATGATTGGAGTTCTTCATGTTTCTGCTCATCTCGCTGCAGCTTTGATTCTCATGCTGCTTCTTGAAATAGGCATTGAAATATGTATCCGTCATGAGTTGCTGGCAACTTCAGGTTTTGTTTTCGTTTCTGTTGAATGACTTGTATAACTGTATTGATACAAATTTTTGTAACCTGTGTGTACTTTCTAAGGTTATATATATAGCCTAGCTTTGTTTTTGAAATTAAGTCTACTGGTTAGATTGACTTTGAGGCAGCATTTCCTTGCTTACTTGGCAATATGCTATTTTTTATTACATATAATATTGCCACACCAACATCAAACTTAAAAGGTTACTTAATTGTATAATAGCAATCTTTGTAAACTTTTAGGTGCTTTCGTCATTCACACAGTATAAGAACTGCTAATCATCGGTGATCATGTGGTTAGGAGTTTGATACTGTGTAAAGTAGGGTTGTGCCTGTGTGACCCATATGGATTATAGTGACGAGTTTTTTTCCCTTATGATCCAGGGTATCACACTTTATATCAGTGGTATCGATCAGTGGAAAGTGAACATTTTCCGGATCCAACTGGCCTCAGAGCGCGTATTGAACAATGGACATTTGGTCTTTATCCAGCTTGTATCAAGTATTTAATGTCTGCTTTTGATGTGCCAGAGGTATGAAATTTCTTTGGACTTTTTCAGTTCTGATTGTATTGTTATAATGGGATAGTATCATGAAGATTATTTTCTCAGGTCATGGCTGTATCTCGAAACAATATTTGCAAAAATGGATTAGAGTCTCTATCCAGAGGGGGCGCCATAATCTATTATGCTGCTGTTTTCCTTTACTTCTGGGTTTTCTCTACTCCTGTTGTTTCATTGGTGTTTGGGAGCTACTTATATATTTGCATTAACTGGCTTCACTTGCATTTCGACGAAGCCTTCTCATCTCTCAGAATAGCTAATTACAAATCATTCACACGATTTCACATCAGTTCTGATGGTAATCTTGAAGTTTTTACTCTGGCAGTTGATAAGGTAAGAAACTATTTTTCATTGAAGTATTGTTTTATTTTATGTGAAGTAAGATATAGAATTGGTTCAGGTTAGAATCATTAGGTAACAGAGATACCTGAGGTATGACTTTGATTGTGATTACTGCATGACTAAATCACTTAGATTCCTCATTCTTTTAACATTTCTTTGCCAGTACTTTTCTTCAAAACTTTTTTTTTAGCTAAGACTGCTTAATGATTTACATCCCCCCTACCCCTTCTGTGATTCCAAAGAAAATCTAAATATTGAATGGAAGAAAGCCGAGCATGTTCATTAATGTCCTTTATGGCATTTGTCTTAATGTGTTTGATCGTTAACCTAAATTTTGTTGCGTGTGTACGCAACAAAGTTTGATAGATTACTCCATTTTATTAAACAGTGTTTTCCATTTGTAGGTTCCTAAGGATTGGAAGCTTGATTCTGAGTGGGAAAAAGAGACAAAAAATCCACAAATTTCAAGCCATTTGAGAAGCTTTCCAAGCAAATGGAGGGCAGCCGTTGCCAACCAAGATCCAGTACAGACAGTCAAAATTGTTGATCATTTCATTATTGAACGAACTGGTGATAAGAATGAATGTGGTGGTACTGATTCTAACGGGCTAGTAGATCAATAATTTTTTGATCTGGTTGTCCTATTTGTAACACTATTTAGGAAGCAATTTGAAGAAATGAAAAGTAGAACGCTTTCCACATCTGTTACTCACTACTATTTTTTTGCAAAGTGAGATGGTGACCAATCTTAGTGTAAGCCCTTGAGGAAGGTACTGGTGAGCCTAGAAAATCAAAGCCTTCACTCTTCCTTTCTCAAAGTTTTTTGTAAAAATATATTTATATAGATTGTAATTTTGTTATAAACTCTTGTAACACCTTGTAGTATAATCAATCATGCTAGAAGTTAGTCTTAATACTGTTTTCCCTTCCCAAAACCTGACTTTTGAAGGGGGGTAATTAAGCTTTCATTGACCCAAAACCTACGAGGGATCTTTCCCCAACATGAAAAGCTTCAAACCCAGATGTTATTTTGTTTGAAGCTAGATTTGATTGTATTAATAGTTGACTTATTAGGGTTCATGCTTTAATCTTTGAATTTATACTTCTAGTGAAAGTGATTTTACCAATGTCTCTGCAACACCATAACCTAGTGTGTGTGCGCGCTTAATATCAGTCTCATCAACTAAATTATATCGAATGAATTTCCAATTAAGTCCCTATATTATATAAATAACACGCAATCAAGCAAGTCCTCGCTCATAAGATGTTAGGACTAAATCGAAACATTTTCATATACTTTTGGACTAAATAGATAGATTCCATATAGTTTAGAGAATAAATTGATTTACATTCAAAGAATCTCACTTTACCCATTAAAACAAATTACTAACCTTTATGTACTTGGAAAAATTACTCACATGTTTATAAAACCAAAAATTCAAATTTCTCACCTTTAGATATGTAAAAAGTATAGCTATCATGTATCTTTGAAGTGTTTTCCTAAACAAAAAAGTTGATATTTCAAGTGTGTTGTAACAAAAATCATGCTAGTCTAAGAAATAGAATCATTCGTATGTTCAAACTACATAAGGAGCAGTCACTGTTAATTCATGTCAACAAACCATTGTCTCTTGTATACTACTCTCCGATATGAAACATAAACAAAAATGATTTAAAAACTTTTAAATTAATTTTGCTTATATGTTATTCCAGCGAAAACATTCGTTTTAGTCTGAGTTGATAAAACTCTCGTATGGTGTTTCTTTTAGCGCTTCTTGTACTTCATCCCAATTTTCAATTTGCTTTGACAATGGCCCAGTATGAATCTTAAACTGACGGCTTTGCAGATTTCTATATGGCAATCCTAGAAATTCTTGAACATCCTTGAGTTTCTGAAAATGAAAATTCAAGATATACATGAAGATCATCACCGAAAATATCTTGATGTATGAAATAAGAAATTAAATATATTCAGTACTAATTACCGTGCGATTTTTGAGAAGATCTTCATAGTATAGAACAATGTGGTGAGTGTTGTTAAAGTATTCAATGGCTTTTGAAGCTGTCACTTCTGTTTGCTTTAGCTCTACCATTAGTAATGTGGTATTGATCCGTGGCTTGTATTTGGCAAGAACTTCAGCCTGCCAAACCAATTAAATTATTTAATGTCACTTTTGGAATCAACATAAGATTAATTAGCACAAGTTTACCTTTACTTGATTTATAATATTAAAGTTAGTTCAAAGATTTTTTTTTTTCACACTTTGATTATAACCTTTATATCCACAGCAATAACTTCGTCCAAACAAACTTTTGTCAAAATTAAAGATAGTAAGATACATATAGTAAAGGAATAAAGGACAAGAGAAAGACCTCTATTGTGGAGTGGACATGAGATCTGTGGGTTCCATTGAGCTGTTTGGCATGTTTGTCATAGGAATTTGCTAGCACAGATACTGCTCTACTTAGCAAGTTCCTTCTTAAAAGGAATATTGTAGAAACTCCTTTTCTTTGGAAGTATTCTACTATCTCCTTATGATGCTCCATCAGACCCTATAAAATTATTAATTTCTTCTTTTAGCATCATATATAAGCTATATGTAGGCAGGAATCAACACATTTTTTTAATACATGGTTAGGTAAATTTTAAGTAGGTCTATTAAAAACTCATTTAGATCATCTCATTTTTTTCACTCACATGCTCCACAGCTTAGTTTTTGACAAGGCACGGTATCTTTTTATGAACCCTATATATAGACATAAATTATTTAATATCTATATTTTGTGCAACATGTGAGTGAAAAAGAGAAGAAAAAATGAGATGATCCAAATCCATTCAAAAAAAATGAAAACGATATGATCAAATTGAATCCTTGAAGTTTTTTTAATAGTCTTAGCGACATGCAAAGTCTGTTTGTTTCAACATTTTGTGTTAAAAGAAATCACTTCCATAACTTTTCAAAACAGTTAGATTTTTTTTTTAAAGGAAAAATATTGAAAGAAAAAAAATCTTAAAACTGCTCAAATGAGAATTCATTTTGAGTAGCTTCTCTAAAAAATATTTTTTATACCACTAGAGAGATTAAGAGTGTGTGAAAAGAGTATTACTAAGCCACCTGGTTAAGCATCCACTTGAAACCCACAGCTGAGTTGCACTCATTCTTAGAAGCACTAGTAAACCAATCAAGATTGTACACCTTATTCATTGTCTTCAAAATTGATGAAACATTTTCCCTTCTTTTGGGTACAGAAAATATCTCCCCATTGGAACTTATATTAACGTGACTATTCAAAAGAGTCTCAAACCATCCACTCCCAGATCTTTGCATTGATATGATTGTAAAAAACCTCACAGGATTGCATCCACATTCCTCCCTGCCCCATTCATGGATTTAGTTATTAATTATACATCAATTCAATAATCATACCCACATAACAAATATTAGGCAGTGTCCTAGAATTTGGTTGGCTTTACTCAACCCTTACAAAATCGACTTATAAAGTAAAGATTGTCTCCGTCTATAAACATATTCTTAGATCACATCTTATACAATATAAGAGACTCTTAACAAAATGTACGGACTCTCCTCAAGTTACACATGCTATTAATTGACTAACAAAATACTCATGTCCCCTTAACTAAACCAACAATGCTTAAGTTTGGTAGAAGGTGCTAATTCTCATAACAATGATGAACTAAAGTTCGAGTCACTTTCTAAAAAAGGGTACATATTAAGAGTTTGACGACAAGCCAAATAGAATTGATTCTACGAAGAGAACCGAGTTCATCAATTATCTCATCTTATGAAGCTATGAACATATATACGTACGTACATAAATGTGGACACGAAGACGCATGCGTGCGCACATGTGTGTTTACCTGTTGAAAGTTTTGGGGTGTGGATAATGCAAGTAGGGGAGTTCCAATTCTTCAACATGAGAAGGATGACATGAATGGTTAGTGACTCTTAGTTCCAACAATTTGGTTCTTGAGCGAATGAGATCAACCATTGGTTGCTCTAAATTAATTGAAAAAATGTATATTGCATAAATAGAAGCCAAGACTAAAACTACCAACTTCAATGTTAATGGAGATTTCTTCTTAATAGATTTGATATTGTCCTCATAGTCCTGGAAATGGAATGATTAATTAATTACCATGTATGGGACATTATGTAACTAATCAATAAAAACATTAAGACAAAACAGAATAACATAACATTAATGGTTGTGTTCTTACCTTGTTGAGGACAAATAGTTCTTCAATCATGTTTGGTGGAAAAAGAAAGAGAGACAAACGACAAAGAGTGCGCTTTAATTTGTTCAACCTCTAATGTTTTGTTTATATGTCATTACCTCTATATGTTGTTTGTTGATGAGGTTGAATACATAGTTTTCGAGGTTTCCACGTGAAATTTAACGTTGATCAAGCAACCTGGTCGTGCTGCAGTTAATTCTAGTTGCTTATATTTTTCAGCCTATCACTAATAACTTGAATTACACGATGGCCAGAATTGTTTATATTATAGTTATATGTGTTAGTAGGTGTCCCAATATCTTAATAGCTTAATATTCCGTGGAAAAAATAAACAGGTCAAAAGTAAACGATCGAGTTGACAGATTCCATTCCATGACCATTGAGGATATTGAGAAGGAAACAAAAGAGCAGTGGAAGTCACGTATAGTTTACTTATGATAATCATATACCGTGTGGTACGAATCAAGAAGAGACCACTTGGAATTTATTAGTACTATATCAAAGATATCAAATCTGTCAAAAAAAAAAAAATCAAAGATATCAAAGATAACCAAAGGATTAGATTTAACGGAAAGGATTAGACTTTCACATCGTGGCAATATGAGGTTTAAATTTCAGTTGAGAAAAGTATTCATTTTTTTTTTAAGAAAAAAGTATTCATATTTAGAAAGGTTAAAGTTACATCCGATGGGGGAATCTATAAAAAAATTAAAAAAAAATAATGTCTGAAAAATAGTAGTAGTTATGTTAAAAGGAAACAAAATAAGCCTCGTTTGGTTTGAGCTTATGAAAAATAGCTTATGTAAATAAATAACCTTTTATTTTGATTTATAAGCTCTTTACTAACGAAAATTGTATCTTCATAAACTGTATTTTCATAAACTACCTTAAAAATTTATAAATAATACATAAAAACTTATTTATTTGCATAAACTATTTTATATAAGCTCTAAAATAAGCTAATCCAAACGGGACCTAAGATACGAATAATGGGAAAGCACTTACGCACCCACCCGTCCGTCTATCATAATTCATAAACATTGAGGATGGGAATTTTTTGGTGTTAACCTTTCGATTTCTGTGGAAAAAGGCTCACAGTAATTTGAAGTTCAATTGAGAGGCAAGGAAAGTTTGGTCAAGAATTATTTCCTTCGAAAATCTAACATAGATTCTTTCAAACAATTTGTCATTTGATGGAGCTTCAAGGATGAAAAATTTGAAATTGGAATGAAATACCAAATAAACAATTATTTTTGTTAACGACCTAAGAAATGTAAATAGAAACCATTGAAGGAAAATTAAAAAATATGATGATTTAACTAGGAATTTATTGGCAAGTTGTAAAGGCTGGAAGATATCTACAAAACACTCTAAAATTCAACTATGCTTTTATTGAAGTGGTTAGTGAATGAAACAAAAGTTTTTTTTTTTCTGAGAGGAAAACAGAAGATATCTTATATTGCACATTCTTTCTCCCCGATTTTCGAATGAACATGATATTTGTAGGTTCCATTCATAAAAGAATGAGCATTTAATCGGCCTGCTAAGATTCGATATTGACATTGTTCTTAGAGGACTAAGAGTCAAATAAACTTTATTGATTATTTTGGGAAATTTTTATTTGAAATAATGCTCAAAAGTCATAGTTTTCTCCTCTTAATTTAAGGGCTCAACAGAGGCCGTAAGATAATAAAGATAGAATTATGTTATCATATTATAACTACACCTCTACTGAGCCAATATGATAAGATAAACATATCCTATTAGCTAATCAAATCCTATTAGTCTAATGTATCTTATCCTAAAACACGTTTTGTAAGTCAAGCACTCCTTTGCTTAAAAATGAATATGGTTATGAACCCACCCACACTACGATTTCGTCTTGAAAAATGAAATATAAATATACTATAGATAGATTTTGAAGTTGAGCACTGTGAAGTCCTTTTTTTTAAATAGTCGCAATAGCTTCTTCCTCTTCAGAGGAGAAAACAACGCAGTTGAACCACCAAACCGTACATGTAACCCTATTACAGAACCAGAAAGGAATGTGGACTACATTCATGAAAGGGGAGATATCATCACAGTTTGGCGATGAACTCCCTCGAGTTTGTAGCACCACACAATTCCGGTGGTTTGATGGCAGAAGATAGAAACTGGTGGCTCCAGTATTTTGCTAGTAGGGACAGTGAGTGAAAGATTGTGGGGATGGGTTATTGTAATTTCATATAATCAAAAGGTTTCATAACAATAATAGAAATTGCACATATAATATGGTGAACCACCCACTGAATTAAAAAAAGACCAATGCAATTCAATCTCTCAAAAAGATAGTCAAATGCAACAAGTCTTAAACTTTTTTTTTTTTTTGAAGGAACAAGTCTTAAACCTATGAAACCGTTATATTCTACTTTGGAAAATTCAATATCAAATTGTTCAATGTCATCCTAGAACAGCTACAATACAGAAATTACAGTAAAGACTGAGGTGCTAATTGTAAAATGGAAAGTAAGAAACAGTCCTATAAGCGTCATCATTTTCTTTTTGACTGAAAGCACCGGCATTTTTATAAATTACATGTGAAGTTTCTGTGGATTCCAACCAAATGTCTCAAAAATTACTCGAGAACATTCAAACTACAGAGAACTTAAATGGTGATCTCAAAAGAGCCACAAAAGAGTGCAAGTAGGAAATAATGGCCACAATAAGAAAGAAATCTTCAGTAATACTGCAATATCATGGTGATTATTATTTCAGTATTCATGATCTTCAAGTAGTTCCAGCTAAGCCACATCTCTAGACTCTAATGAAACGAAATTGTCACTCCACCTGGCTATACCGATAAAATCCATAGCAATAAGTAAGGCAAATCCATAACAGATGTAACCTGGCCCTGGCAGCTTTGGAAAAATTATTGAATTGCCATAAATGTGAGGCGTGACAACAGTAATATTTGCTGCAACAAAAAATGGCTGCCAAGCTACAGTTAACGCTCCCAAACTGCCCCCCTATCCTACATAGCGACACTCGAACATTTTTTAGGCTGAACTAATAGTCACCACTACACAATTTATAGTTGCAATAAAACTCCAGACCAAAAATAATGCAATCAAATGTAAGAAACTTGACAATAGGGAGCAGTAGAACATATTGAAGCATGAAATGTATCAGTATAATTTTTCCATTTAAGCATTTTGGGAGGGGGGGAAACATTATGTATGTCACTTTACGATTGGAATGATACATTATCAGAGAATGCATCAAACATTTGTGACAACCCTTCCTGATCCTCTATCAATTAAAATCACCGATTTCAAAAGTTAAAGGAAGAATAGAATTTTTAGAAAACTTACCATAAAAAAGTCACTGCTATTAACCAAAAAACAGAGAGCCCACCGGCCTCTTTATAAGATGATCAGACGAACAATCTGTCCCATAAACTGGAATGACTTTTTTGTTTCTCTTAAACATTTATTTTTCTCATCCCGACCCCAATGCTGCACAAATTACAACCACACAAAAATAATAAGTATAACACAGCGTCTAAATATTATACTAGTAAAGCCACAATTAAAGAATTCCTAGTAATCTACCTCTGCAAGCACGTTAAGCTTCTCACGTACATCTTTCAGCATTTCCTGTACATCTCCTTCCCATTTGCAGAACTCCAGCTCCTTACCTTCCAGGAGCTTTTCAGATACCTAAAAGCAACAACAACAGAATGACATGCTTAAAGAAATTCTTGATGGTTTCATGATATGTGCATAATTAAATTCTTTAATAAAGAATTCATTAGGTCTGATTCAGAGTTCACTACAGGATTTCCCACCCCTAAATATTGGAAAGACAATGTATACGTGTGTGTATAAATATACACATAGATTCACATGTGTGCACAAACACCTACAATCACCTTGCTCATTCTCCTAATATCTGTGTTAAATTAAAAAAAATCAAGGTATCATGCAATGCAGTAATAACAAAAGCCCACACAAAATTCTTCGTGATTGCTTGATATGATCCCTTACTGATCCAACATTCAAGAGTTATTATTCATAACATGAAGTAGTCACACAAGTAATAACATGATACATGCAATCAGAATCTCTTTTCCAAACTTAAAACTTCAACTCTTCGAGGTAAGCTAAATCTTGAGTTGTGGTTAAAGTTTAACAACGCTCTATTTTGATGTCTCTTTTTCTCAATCTCACTTATGTTAATTAATCAAATACTCTTCTCACTTATTAATTCATTTATTATTCAATAATCTTTATTTATTTTTAATCTGGGAATGGACTCATGGTATCCAAACAGTTAAACCTCAAGACTAATCCCCAAGGATATAAAGTATAAGGTAAGGGGCAACTTGAAATGCACCGTTTCACTTACCTATAAAAAAATTTAAAAATTAAATTAAAATAATGATAAAACACAAACACGGTCTAGAAGCTACCACATATTTCCTTCATTCATTTTCCCTTCCCATTCTACTTCACTCTTGTTCCTCATATTTCCCAACAAAAAATTCTATCAAATATCACTTGTACAATGAAATAGCTTATAGCTTAGATGTGCAATTTTTCTTGTGGGTGTTTGATTTGGTTAAATTGTGATGATTTGAAGAGAAAAAAATTCTCATAGATGCATCTCCATTCCCGTCATCAGGATTAAAAAAAAATCTCATAGATGCATCTCCATTCCCATCATCCGAATCTCATAGATGCATCTCCATTCCCATCATCCGGATTCGAACTCTAGACATATGGTTAAAGGGCTCAAGCTTCTAGCTACTCAACCACACCTTGATTGTTAAACAATAAATCCTCATATAAGTTTAAATTAGCTTCTACGTTCCAATTTTTTTTTTTTGAATGATTTTTTTTTTTGGCTTTCAAACCGGTTTCCGACCCACCAATGGTGGGCGACTAATCCGGCTCATGCGTAGAGGCATGCGCACTGGCCAAATGTTGTTCCTCCTGGGAATCGAACCCGGTATTCCCCCTGTATGCTTATAAGAAACTTTTATGAGTAACTAGTGAACCATAAAAGCTCCCCATAAATAGATTGGATTCCCTTTTAAGAGATGGGAAAAGTGAGGTACCTGCTTTGTAATAACCTGGCCAGCAGTTATATGAGAAAAATGGATATTGTAGAAATGGGAAAGAAACAAAGGTGCGCTTCTTTCCGCAAGTTCCTCTAAATATTTGGCATATGTAGTACCAGGTGAACTTGGATTGGGAATCTCAACACCTTGTTCCTTCAACCATTCTAGATCCTTCAAAATTCCTTCAGATCTTTCCAATCCAGTTTTCCTCAAGTATGCATCTGCAATTCAAACACGCAAAAAAAATTCACCATCATAACTAAATCAAATCAAAAATAAATTTCACAAATGTTTTAGGCCCTATTTGAATAAACAACTATTAAGAGCTTGTAGAATAAGCAATGGTTTTCAATTATGGTTGTAGTTAGGCTGTGAGCCTTTGTATTGCGGCTGATGAGGTTGAAATTGCGGTTGCGATGCCATTGCAGAGACCATAAAATTTGTTATTTTGCGAGACCACAATTTAAAACAATGAGCATAAGCGCTTATCCTATATCCTATAAGTGTTTTGTTACACAATCATATAAGTGCTTAGGTATAAGCTATTTCTATAACATAACAAAATCAAAATCAAATTGGTTTGATTTAAGGTACAAATTGTTTTCATAATTTATCCTGATACCTTATAGAAATAAGCTACAAACAGCTTATGTGATAATTTGTTACTAGAAACTTTCCCAAACAGTCTCAGAAGTGCTTGCGTCGGTAAATAAGTTCAAATAAGTCAATTCAAACACGTTATTGACGCATGTCTGTTTTTAGTAACAGATAACAAAAGTCTAGATACATAACATAAAAATCTATTCAGAACTAAGTTTTCACCTCGAAACGCTATTTTTAACCTCAAATTAATGAATTCAAAGTCGATTTTCTCTACCATATAACCAAACAAACACTTAATAACTGCAATGAATTATTGAACTTACATGAAACATTATCCGAATCATCAACAATGCGTTCGAGTGTAGCAAAAACTAGTTGATTATCAACCAAGAATCGAAGAAAGCCTTTCATAGAAGGATACCACGTGTCAGGGATTTGTCCTTCAGCGTCTTCTACTACAACAGAAGTGGTATTGTTGACGGTGTTGGTTTTGTCGTTGTGGAGTTTCATGGCAACGAACCTCATCTCTTCGGTGATTCCGGTGGTTTCACCAGGGTAAAGTTTTCGATAGCGGTTTCTTTTTCTAACCAACGGTGGATAAGAAGATGAAGAGGAGTTACTATTGTTGTTTTCGTTGCTGTTGTTGAGAATGATGATTCTTCTTCTGGTGTTGAAGCGTGTTCGATTGGGAAGTGTTGATGATGGTGGGAATGGTAACCATGGTTGTTGCAGTTGAGTGGGTTTCGCTGTTAACAACATTGCAATGTTATTCTTTTCTACTCGATAGCTTCTTTGAAGATTCTGCACTGTTCTTGTGGGAAATGTTCAGCTTAACCTCCAAATCCAATTTTATACTAAATCTTATTTAAATTATTACTCCCATCCCATTGTTACATTTTTTAATTTAAGTTATTTATGCCAAAAAAAAAATTTCTTTGTTAGGGTTTGTACATGTTAAAAAAAACTAAAAGTAACAAAAAAAAATTATCGAAAACAATAATCATTTAATAAAAAATATATAATATAAAATACATGAATTTTAAACCTACTATTTTGAATTTCTTAATGTGTATATATACAGAGAGTGTTTGACCTACTAAAAATTGAAGGGCAGAACATGACAACTTCAGTTACACGTTTGTAAAACTGTTTATGGAACATGACAAACTAGAGGCAAGAGATAGAGCAAAAACAAAATTTTTTGCACATCACTAAACCACAACACAACTTTGTATACTGTTCATCAAAGGCAATGAATTTATTTTGTGCCAAAAAAATAAATGTCACAGTGGTTGTTATCCACACCACTCAACCAAACACAAGTTTCTTTTAAAAAAATCGATATAAAAAAAGTTTAGGAGTTATTGCTACTAGACATGATATATGAAATAATTACAAAATTTGTAGCAATGAATTTAGCATTAGAAATAAATCATATATTTTAAATATAATACTTATAATTTAATTATAATTATATGAATAAAAGCAAAAATTGAAAATAGAAACACTGAATGATATGCCTGTAGTATCTTGTCAAAATCAAACAAAAGATAACTTTATCCAAAAAAAAAAGAAGATATAACTGCTATTTAACATAACCTTTTAGTTTGTTTGAAGAGAAAACGAACAAAAAACAAGGGAAGAGAAGCTAGAAACAAAATTAAAATAAAATATAATAAGAAATCCATCTTCAATGACCAGACCAAAATTTATCAAAGGCATCCACCTATCCAACGATGCCCTTGTTGAGGCATCGAAGTTGAATTACTTTCAAAATAGAAATGAAAATCAAAATCTCTAATGCTTAATGCCTAACAATAACAATTAACAAAAAAAAGGGGATTTACATTACATAAATATACATATACATGGGTTACAATTGTGTATCCTATCCTATGTACAAAAGACACTGATTAGAATACCAAAGGGCAAGCTGATCTCCAACACTGATGAAATTCGAAGCGCCGAAAGAATGATCGTAGAATAAAAAAAATATGCAAGTTAGGCATGCCAAACTCTTGGTCCACCTTGGGCCTTCACTAAACATGTTAAATGGTGTCAAGTCGATGCCACAGAACACCACAAGCTTCCCGTGCATTTGACATGTAAATGTCAATATGTCATGCAGATACGCCTACCCAGCTCTTCAGAAGTATTTACATATCTATCTACTTAGGCGCATGTTTCATCGTCGCCCTGATATCTGCGTAACTCAGCTTCTCTAAAATTTGAGGCATTCAGCCCAGTCCACAACAACAGTAAACGGTCACCAACTAAAACCAGCATCTTTTAATTTCTGTAAGAACTTTAATGTCTCCGTATAAGAAGGGTCTAAGCGGCTCACTGGTTTGCAAGAATTTATATGATCTGTTGATTCCAATACCTGTTTTTCAAGATAAATAGGAAAGCAAGAATTAAACTAAGTGATATACCCAAAAGGCAGAAACTTAAAATATTGGATAGAGTCCTCCGATATGATTTTGTCAAAAATTAAACATGGGTGTATCTACCCTTGGATTTTAACGAGTCAAGATCACAATGTACTTTAAACTAAATCAAGGGTCTGCTTGTGCACTTTAAGATACATCAAAGAAAGAAAGAAAAAAACAGATAATATTACGGTCAATAGCACAGAAATGACAAAAATACTTGATAAAAAAATATATTAATATGAAGCAAATCTGGTTGCATCAAACGAAGAGACATCTATAAATTGGAATCTCATGAATTGTCACATGAGTGTTATATTTACCATTCCCAATGTTTCAGATCTAGAAATTGTGGTAAAACTGGTATGACCAAGTGCCCATGGTTGTGGTAAAAATCCTTATTTCTCATGCATCCTAGGTCCAATAGGACCCTCTAGAGGCTAGAACAACCCCCTCTACCCCACCCCAAAAAAGTCAGTTTCCAAGGACTACTCGAAGAATAAGAGTTAATTGGAAAAATCATAATGTAGTATGCAGGCTTAAAGCTTGCACATTTAAAAGGACATGCAGATAAAATGTTATTAAAGCATCTTTCATAGGACCATCGACTAAATCACTATAAAATGATGCACTCCGTACTCACGGATACTTTTTTCTGATAACTGTAAATAACTTTTGCACATAATGCAGGCTTCTAGTTGACGGCGTACCAATGGTGTACAAAACAGAAATGAAGGAACAAATAGCACACATATAACAAGCAGGCCACATACAAGTCAATAAAATGGAAATTGAACAGTGCAATCAAACCAAACCCAAGTATCTTTCAAGCAGACTATTAAAATGAGAAAAGGCACAGTTAACCCAATCAAAATCATCATGAAAATAAAAGTGATGACCTTAAATCATTAAACTAAAGCGGAAGTATCATTAGTTACTGCACTCTATTTTTTTAAAAAGGAAAAAGGAAAATTTATTCTTGGGCATTAGCGGGGGGGAACTGCCTTTGCAGCTGGGAGTTCAGGAGGGGACCACTTGAGTTACAGCTTACTCAAAAAAATGTTTTATTTTTCATTTAGTTTATTTTTCCTGTCACATTAGATATAGTTTCACAATATACTTACAACTAGTTCCCCAAATCCAGGATATGCTGACTCAATTGGTACAATTTCCATTCGAAAGGCCCATCCACCATAACCTTCCACTATTGGAGTTACCTTAGTCTGCATAAAAATGGTGACAACTCAAACTCAAAAAAAGACACTAGCATGATAATAACAAGGAAAAACTAAACTGGTGATTACCTCACAAAAACTTAGGACATCCAGAACACTTTTCTTATAGAGTAGATGGATATACTCATTAAGCTCAACCAATCTTGAAGACCCACTTCTTAGCTCTCCTATCTATATAACATTAAGAACCAAGTGCTAAAAATTCTTCTACATGAAGCAATTTATTATAATAGTACATTAATTAACATCCACTGTTGAATGGGGACATCAACTTTAAATGCTCACCGTTGGAGCAGGACGAAGTACAAGGCCCATTCGCCAAGGCATATCTGCAAGTTTGCTGCCAAAATGTGGACAGCTATAAAACACCTACGACAAAAAATAAAGCATAAAAAAAGAGCGTACGATTTTCTAAACATATATTTAATTAAGGAGTTGATTGATACTTACTATTCCTCTTGTGTTATTCACAAGATTATCATATTTTTCCTCCTTTGCTGTATGAAGAATCTGCTTCACGACCAAACCCCCCAAGCTGCAGATGAAAGAGAACCACGAGGAAAATTCAAATAAAGTGAGGCACAATTTGACAAATCAGATAACTAGGTATCCCAAATGTTAAGAAACTGCAATTAAAAAACATCAGAACAACTAGTTGTGTTTTTGTCCAACTGCCACACTAACCTATGCGTAACAAAAACAACAGGTCGATTCCCAATTCCTGCAGCAACAAGTTTCTCCAGTAGCATAGAACTAACTTCCTGCAAGTTTCAAATAAACATGTTGATGAACTAGAATGTAACTGGAAAGTAGAGGCAAGATTGCTGCCTTGCTTTGTGATGGATGTCACGTGTTCAAATCCAAAAAACAGCATCTCCGCTTTAGACTCCACCTAGTGGAAGTCTTGTGCAACAGGCCCCCTTTTAGAGAGGTTATGCCGCACAGGTTCTAACTTCTAATGGCTTAACATTTCCATGAGACAGGAAATGAAGAGAACTATATATCCTTCGATCATGAGTAAAAAGAAAAACTTGATTAGGGTAGTGGAAAATTATGAAGTATTTTCAGTGCTGTCATATATGTCAGTAGGTTGCAAACTGGAACATGAACAAAACCAAATAAATAACGCAGAAACTAAATGATGTAGTAAAAACATATTTGTTCACAGCCCATCAATTCAAATCGCAGTTAACACTATTTAAATCTTCATCCACAAAAGTCAGGCTCACTTCAATAAGAGTTTATTTAAGCATGGGATAGAAGTAAGATAAAAAATATTTTTGAAAACCACAAATGTACTTGGTAATTAGTACAGAACCGTGTGTTTTGTAATGATGTTAGCATTGACTACACGATCAAGTAATAGTGCTTCCAGTATTGGACAATAGGAACAGGTGCTGAAATTATAACTTTGAAGCCTGCGTATGATAATGCTTCAAAATCCACAATGATAATGATAGTTTTTAACAACTCTTAACAAGGCTCATAGAGGATGAAAACCCATCTCAGATCATATACGGCGAAGGATTGGCAAATAACTTAAAAATCAAGTTAATGGTGCAGAATTAAAATGCAATTCTGTTTATTAAACTATTGATCAAGTAATGACAGATAAGTGAAAAAAGTGTAACCTGAAGAGGCAGGCTAGCTCCAGACCACTGTGTGAGATTAGTCTGTATAAAAAATCAAGAGTTAGGTGAAGGGGATCATGCATGAGACAAGCTCTAAATAATCTGTTAGAAGTAGAATGAACAACAAAAAAGCCTACAATATTTATAAGCTAGAGCAATCTTTCTAAGGCAGACAGATCAAAATCTTATGAAGTCAAACCTTATATCTGAGGGTAAACAAGCGAGCGTGGGGAAAATCGCCGGAAAGCCATTCACCAGGCCAAAAGGTTCCAAGCTTTCCAGCTTCCTCGTCAACTTTCTCTACCAAGGTAGACATAGTTGAGGATTTGTCTTCAGATATACGCCAAGTTTTGTAAGGGCCGCCACGGAGGCCATGGACAAAAACCACATCTAGTGGAGGACAATCTGCATCTAGGCTGCTTTTAGTTGAATCACTTGAACCACTAGAGCAGGTCCCATCATTCAAGGATTCGGTCCCATCCTCAACAACAGCAGATGTGGCTACATATATGTCTTCCGAGAAAGATCCTTGCCGATATGTTTCATTGGAACACTTCCAGTGAGGAAGATGAGAATTTATCAGAAATATCATGTCATCATAACGGGGACACAAATTATAATTATTTACACTACCACCAGAAGGGCCGGTACCACCAGAAGAGCCGGCACTGTCAGACCTTCCATTAATCTGGTCATTGCAAAATATATTTAAAAGTGCTGCCCTGGCATAACTTTGCAACTTAAGGTCACTGCAACCTGGAATATTACCATTAGCACAGTCATCAAGCCAACTGCACCAAGTTTTATCAGCTACAATTATCTTCTTGACTCTGGGAAGCAGTGAGAGGATGGTCAACAACCGAGCTGCATGCCTACGGATATGAGCTGTTGGGGGAACTCGGACACTAGCTGGATCATTTATATCTGATCTAGGTGGTTCCTCACCTTCACTTGATTTCCTTTCCTGCCCCTCGTGCGCTCTTGATGATGCATCATAAGCTTCGATAGCAGCCAGTCTCTCATAATCGTCATTCAACAAAAAGCGCCTCAGCAAACATAAAATGCCAAAATCAACAATCTTGTCCTGAGACTCGGAGTCTTCTGCACATACTTCAGTCAGAGCCTTAATACCTTTAAGGGTTGCCAAGGCAGAATCTGCAGCACCGAATTTAGGCAGACTATCCTTTTTTAAACTTTTAAACGGCCCTGCTAAAGGTTCCAGGGAAAGAAAATCTACAAGTGGGGATATATCCTCAGAAGTAGACACGGTTCTCAATTGTTTAGCTGCCAGATTAACAACAGCACTTGAAAGCTGCTTTGCAACTTGTGCAGCAGAAGCAATATTTGCATTATTGATTAAAGTCTGCAAAAGTTAAGACAGCTAAAACATAAATCAAAAGTTGACTTGGAATTGAAGCAGCACAATCAGATAACTATAGTATGTCATTTTTTTAACAGCGAGAGAGAAAATTATTTTTATACCTTCACTTTATCACTTTTTGGTTGACTGACTCCTTTATCAATTGATTTCTTGATGGAATTTTGTACTTCATTTAACAGCATGACCAACCATCCTTGGGAAAGTGGTACAGATGTTGCTCCATAGTCTTCAAGGATCTGAGACAGTATTTTTATGGCTGAACTTCGTATAATATCAGAAGAAAATGTTCCAAAAACCCAGGGAATGAGAATACCCGACCACTTCTGACTCTCTTCAAGAGATAAATGACGATCACCTGTACAGAGTAGTTCTAATGTCTTTGCTATTGCTTCTTGCACCTGCATATGCTTTGTCGTCTTAGCAATGTCTCTCATCGAATTAAGACCCTTCTCCATCACAGTCTTCTGCACCCCAGGACTCCTCTCAACAGATAAAAGAAAGGCAGAAAAAGCTACCCGAGCCAACGAAACATCTTCATGCTTACATGCATGCAATATAGTAGAAAGAAGATTGGAACTCCAATCAGAAACAGATTCATTCAAAGGTGTATCACGGTCTTCTAAAAGCAACCGCACCACCAAACTCGCGTGCCATTTTACAGATCTCTCAGGTGCCATTAGAGCAGACAAGACTGCATTTCCATCCTGATCTAGTTCCTGAATACGAGATCTATTCAACTTTGATGCAGTTGCCCAATTTGCCAATGCCCAGGTGGCAAAAGGAACAGCAACTTGTTCACAGTGTAAATCATCCCAGAGACCAGGTACAACAACAGAGGACATATTTTGTTTTACCAGCGAATCATCAAACTTATGGTACAAGAGGGTTGTTGGTGTCCGGTGCTGCAACGGTTCTTCGTCGTGATCAAAATCAGTATTATCAAACTTCATTTCATCACGGGTCCTTGAAAGTCCTAAAACAGAGGTACCTCCAAGTATCTTGATTCCAATCCCTTTCCTTCCTATCCCACCACCATCATCATCATCGTCTGGAGGCTCATCCAAATGCAAACCCCCTTCCTCAATAACTTGCAGGGCAGCAGCAATATCTCTGGTTTCAGCATTTCCAGGCAAAGACGGTCTAAAAGATACCTTCTCTGCATTGTCACAGCTGGATGTAACAATATCCATTATAGCAGCCACAAGCATGCTCCTACCTTTCAAAGAATCAGAAAGGTCAAATGCACTACGTCTCGAATTCTTCTGCCATAAAAAATTTCATGATGTTACCAATGCTCACACCAGAGAGAAAGAAAAAGGACACAACCTACAGCATCACAATAGTAAACCTTGCATTGATTTATGAAATTGTTTAGATTGACTTTATTGAGTTTATCTACCGGCGTAAGTTTTGTGAGACTGTTTGGGAGAACTTATGAAAACAGCTTATGACATTGTTCACAAGTTGTTTTCAGATGATTTCCATAAGTTCTCCCAGGCAGCTTATGAAAACAGCTTATAGTGTATACAAAAACAATCTAACTTTACTTTTTCTTTTGCTATGGAAATAGCTTATCTGAAAGCGTTTGTGCTATAAGCTGCAAATAAGTTGTTTATCCAAAACAAGGTTATCTAGATTATGAAATGCATTACCATCAAATAAAAACTACAACATCTAAAACTAAAACTAGGTCTAATTCAAGCTTAATAAAATCGATTATTACAGCTGAGAAAGAATCAAGTACCAATTTATTCTTCGAACGCCGCGGCTTGCAAGAGAAGATAAACCTTAGAAGATTCGGAACAGCGTGAGGCCGTGCAAACACAGCAGCAGAAACATCAGGATCCGAAATCAAATACGCCAACGCTCTCGCCGCCTCCGCCTGAGTACCACCACCAGCATCCTTCACAACCGCAACAGAATCAAGCAACCAATCCACAACCGCACCCCCACCAGCACCAACAATCGCCGCTCTCCGGCTCGAATTCGCCGCCGAAATATCCGCGAGCAACGCCGCAACACGAATCTCGAATCCAGACCGAACCTCGTGGTTCGCGGAAGATAACACCGACCGTAGCGACTGCCATAGAACAGTGGCGGCAAGGCTCGTTCGTTTTACGTGGTGGAAGATTCGGTTGATGGATTCGGCGGAACGATGCGCGGCGTGTTCGGCGGTTGTGTAGAGAGGACTAGGGGATTTGGATTGATCAGATTGTGATTGAGTTTCGCGGCCGTAATCATAGGAGAGGAATGCGACGGAGGCAACGACGGCGGTGGAGAGAGCGACGATGGAGGTTTTGGAGAGATATGAGGAAGTGGTTGCAGGAGAGAGTTTGTTAGGAACGGTTGGAGGGGTAATTTGGGTATTTTGTGAAATCTTCTCGGGTGAATGTGAATTGGAAGAAGATGAAGAAGAAATGTAATATTTGTGGGGATTAGGGAAACGAAGAAGGGGTCGTGTTCTTCTAAAACAGATTCGAAGCATTGTTTTGTTTAATTTAGTTTTTGTGATTAATAAATATTGCAATGTGATGAGAATAATGATATCATAGTTGTGGAATTAGTATTGTGATTGAAAAAGAGAAGAGAAGAGAAGAGGGTCGTTGATTGGCTTGAGTGTCTTCTTTCTTGCGTGAGGGGTGAAGATGTTGCAGGCTTGGATGGATGGCGGGAGTGTGTACCTCGGTTTTGTGCATGAAATGAAATGCAAGGTGCTGCTACATGCATGGACGGACAATATAGGATTTTAGGAATTTTGTCACAAGAATATGCCATGGAATTTTGTTGCATATTATATAGCGGAGTTTGAAACTCGGACACTCTACTTCTTCACATTTTAAATGTGTGAGTTCTATCCACTAAATTATTTGTTGTTCGTGAAAGCTTGGAACGGCAGAAGGTGTTACACATGCAGATACTCTAACGCTTAAGTTAGTATTTTGAGCAAAGACGAGATTAAGAGATATAATAAATTGTACCTTAAAAGATTTTTTTTTTAAAAAAAAAAAAACTTAAGAGATTGTAATAAAGTCTCTTAATATATGGAAGTGTATGTTGCCGTTATTTCTAAGTTTCTAGTCGTTGATGAACGGTTACAGACAACGGGATCTGAAATCGTCGAACGTTACAGAATGACAATGATCTAAAGTTTTGAAACTTTTTTTAGTGTGTTTTAGCTTCTTCGGAATATATCTTCCAAACAGTGTTTTATAGGTTTAAAAAGGGATGGAAGGACATTCTATTATGATGGTTGGGTGTTTTTTTTCTCACCTCCCTCATTTTTTAAAATTTTTTGTGGATATTTTTTTTTATTTCCAATTTTGCTAATGTGTTTGAAGTTTTTTATTTAGAGTATTACTTTTTCCGTCCTATGAGGTTTTCACCCGCCCTACAAATTTTCCAAAAATGCTCATGTGATTTTCGGATTTTAGAATCCGAATTGAGTTTTTCATTTGTTATGGGGTGTGAAAAAATGAGTTTTTTGACCAATTCGTATTTCATAATTCGAAACCCCCAAAAAATAGGACGCGTTCATTGATTTTTTCGAATTATAGAATCCGAACACCCCATAAACCACTTTTTCAAGGGAAAAACAGTTCGAATTATATAATTCAAACTATATCAGCACAAAATTTAAACATGCTTGTAACATGGATAGTCATTTTAAGGACCATATTAATTTTCCTAACTTTCATAATTATGTTTTAGGTCATTGTTAGCTGTTCCCGGTCAAAAAAACGATATTCGGGTTATTTGATTGGATTGCTCCTTGGCCATAAAATCAGAAGAAAAAAAAATCAAGGATCAAGAATCCCTTATAAGGAACTTCTTAAGGGACTATGCCCCTCAAAATCCAAAATTTCATTGTTTAGACATATTTTTCATTTTTTAAATTTTTTCATATTCTCAGAAAATCTGAAATTTTTTGCATTAGTTTCATTTGATTTTTAGAACTTTATGGTGGTATTTTATAATTTTTTGATTTTATTTGACATGTTTTATCATTTTTTTTCTTTATTGTTTTGTTGTTTTTAAAAACAAAGTTTAAAATTGTTGAAATGATAAAGATGTTGATTGTTGCTTATATATAAGCATATTTCGGATTATATAATCTGAACTCATCCAAACTGTGAGAATATCATAGAGTGAGAAAAATAGTAGTCTTTTATTTATTGGTTCGGATCGGGCAAAGGCTCATGCTTGACACCTGCAGCTGCAAGGCCCGAAAGGATACATTTGGTTTGGAATTTTGCTCTCTACGCAGCACATTTTGCTCGCACCCTGCAGCCATGCCCAAAATGCCCATGCGCTAGTTAACTCGCGCAAGTATAAATTACTGCGCATGTTAAGTCACGTGGCGCAAGGCTACTTTTTTTAAAATTTATTTACTATTTTCAAATTATGTTATTAACTTTATTCAAAATTATTTTGTTTATATTAATCTAAATTATTTTCTTAACTTTATTCTAAATTATTTTCTTAACTTTATTAACTTTATTCTAAATTATTTTATTAACTTTATTTTGAAATTATTTTGTTTACATTAATCTAAATTATTTTCTTAACTTTATTCTAAATTATTGATTCGATATTATTCTTTAAATAAATACAAATATAAATAAAGGTAAATACAACATTAGAAACTAAAAGCAAATATAAAATAAAGGAACAAAATTGAGGCATAAATAATATCTCATTTTATTAATAATTCATACATTACAATAATTCATACAATAAGTTTGAACTTATTCACTATATCTACTTATTTTCTCCTTGGGGTAAAAAGTAATCAATCTTCGTGGGGTAAAATAGTGAGCAGCCTTCTTGGGGAAAATACATCATCAACCCTTGGGCTAAATTTAAATCTGGTTTTTTTTTACCACAAGAAGTTCTTTTTACCCACGGTAAAAAGTTTATGCGGTTAAAAAAGCAGATTTAAAATTATCCCAAGGGTCGATCACTTCCCCAAGTCGGCTACTCACTACTTTACCCCGAAAATTGATCAATTTTTACCCCAAAGAGAATATTGAAGAAAAAAAAAATGAAAGAAGAGAAATAGAGGGAGAGAGTGAGGAGGGGGAGAAAGTGATATGGTGTGAGGAATTAGGGAAGTTTGGAGGGGTATTTATAGGTAGAAATGGGAGCCTAGGTTGTAACTACCATAAATGTGGTAAAAAAAACGTGTAAAGTTTGTAAAAAAAAAACGTGTGGATTGAAGGTTGAAAACCTGACCACCGTCCAAAAAACGTTTGTTCATGAGCTGAGACCACCGGCCAACGTGCGTGAGTTAACTCGCGCATAGGCCAGTGGTGCGTGACTTAAGTCACGCATTGCTTACAACGTGCGTTAGTTAAGTCACGCTGCGTGACTTAACTAACGCAAAGGTATATTTGGAAGCAATGCAGGGTGCGAGCAAAATGTGCTGGGTGGAGAGCAAAATTCTTTGGTTTGACATTTAGGCCCAAGCACACCAAGTCTAAACCCTCGAATTTGGATTCCTCTTCAAAACGCCTCAATGACTAATCTCGGGTCCTTCGATTCTGTAATTGTCCACCGACTTTTATCATACCCAAAAAAACTCACCGATGCAGAGTTGATTGTAACGGTCGCTCCGCCTCATTATTCCAAAGGCTTCACGTTCACACTTATAAAAGACACCCTTCTTTGTCATCATGAGATACATATAATATATCACTCAACCTCTCGCTCTTTACTCTCTTACTAACTTGAGCGTCGGAGTATTTGCAATGTACCTCCCAACTCACATCTCGATGGTTGCCACTCGACCAACGTCATCTTTCTGGTCCTTTATTATGGAATTAGATAGGTATATTTGAGAAAGAACATATCGATCACTTATACTTTTGTGTATTATTAAAATAGATAGTTATTTAAAACTTCATGTTTATATTATTTGATTATATACTGTGAAAAATAGTTCTAGTTCTGTTCAAACATTAAAATGACTGAAGAGACAAATTTATTTCAACGTGGGCTAACGTTTTGGAATTCATATACTCCCTCTTCACTGCCACTACCCTTCGAATCTCCCATCCATCAATTCATGAACCCCTCTCCTTAATTATCATCGAACAAACACACTCTTCACTAATTAATTGCAAATTTATTTCTAACCCCTCTCTTTGTTAAGACATTACTTATAACAAAGGTAAAGCTGTGTGCTGACGAGAAACAGAGCAAGCTTGCAAAAATTAGACCACTTGTGTGTTCTAATTTTGGTTACTCTCCCCCTGCCTCCCTCCCTCCCTCCCTCTAGCATACTTCCTTGTTTCAACAATTGTCTCTTCAAAAATATTTTCATTTATCAATTTACTTGATTGCAATAACACTTGGCATTTTGAATAACAATAAAAAAGAGTCTAGTAAATGGATATATTTTTTTTGAAAGGTAGTAAATGGATATATGTTTCACATTAATTAATCCTTAAAGAGTGTATATTATCTTTTATAGAAAAACACCATGCTATTAGCTTTTTGGAACAACTTAAAACATTTTTTTTTTTAAAAAAGGCCTACTTGAAATATCTAAAACATAAGATACAAACTTTTTTTAAGGACATAAAAGTCAAATTCAAAACCTAAAATAAACATTCATGATTAAACATACATTAAGCTTAAAAAATCATATCTAAATACGATCCCATCAAAGTCCTAAGAGAGATAAGGCTAAAAAATAAAAAATAGTAGAGAAATGTTAGGGTCACACCTTTTAACACACTCCTATAACACACTCCAATAATAGTTTGCCATGTCACCCATCTTTTTTATCTATTAACTTGCTACCGGGAAAATACTTGGGTGACATTAAGTCACCGTGACATTAAATCTGGGCCACACAAAGGTGTTGTGTTGTGTGGCTCAGATGTGTTGTATGTGTTGTGTGGCCCAGATGTTGTGTGGCAATGTGTGTTGTGTGGCCTAGATTTAATGTCACGGTGACATAATGTCACACAAGTGCTTCCCCTTGCTACCGTTTCATTTTAAAAGAGTGTAATTTATTTTTATTTTTATTTTATTATTTAGATTTTAACTATTCATCGTCCTTGCTCAACCTATCTGATTATCACGTTCTACCTCTTTTCTCATGTCCACATTTTATCAATCACAAAACCTAAATTCTCTTCACATTCTGCATCTTCATCAAATTCCCATTGAAATGTACATCAATCCACCAAAAGGATGTTAATATAGATCTGGAAAGCCATTAAAAAAATAACATATATATAGATCTGGAGAAACAAAAACTGCAACAAAAATGGAGCTGATAGAAAGGGAAAAAAAATCTAATTCAATCTGTTATAAAAAAACGGAATCCTATCTAAAAAATGGTATGTGTCAGTTGCAATTAACCAAGACGTCGACGGCCACAAGAGCTTTGAAACGTCAGACACAGATAAGCCTCCGAAGCTTTCGACAAATACGGCACCGACTAACAATGAGCGATACATACAATGAAATTTGTGATAAAGATGTTTCAAAATTGGTTGCCAATCGTGTGCGATATGTGCGAGAAGCTTGATAACACTGCACTCATTCTTTTCTCTGTTTTTTTTTTTGTTTGACAAAATGTTTTACACAACCTGAACAACCGGTCAACAGGTTACACAATAAAATGTGTGGGTGACATGGCAGAATATTATTGGAGTGTGTTATAGGAGAGTGTTAAAAGGTGTGACGCTAGCATTTCTCAAAATAGTAATATCAGGATGCATAGCTTATACCTAAAAAAAGGGACGAATTTTTTAGTTGCTTAATCAAAAGAAGAAGAAAAAAAAACAATTTAAGCAAAAATATAACTATCCTTGCTTTCTTCTAAAGAAAAGAAAGGGAGAACTGGAGAAGTCAATATTTTCTGCACAAAATATGTTACAGATATGTAAGTAAGATGAGAGGGCCTTTGCAAAATGAAAATGAGAGCGATGGTTACCAAGTGGGAAAAGATGATAAACAAAGGGTTTGAATAAGTTAAAATTGAATTTTTAAAAGGAAGGCGCCCCCTTTTTTCTTCTACAAAAAATAGCTCATCATTTTGTTAGAATTTTCATATGAAGTAGATAAAACCAAATGAAAAAGTTTAAAGGTCCAAATTAGAGTCACAGGTCATATAAAACCAAGTTTTCTTATATATATCGTAAAGTATTAGTATATAGTAAACTGAATGATGGCAATAATATGATATCATGTCTTTGTCTTACATTTAAAATTTGTCTTCATATCAACAACAAAAATTGTTCCCTTCTGTTAGAAATTGAATTCCCCTGGGAAAGCCTAGAGAGAGAAGGAACTAATGATTGATCAAATGATTTCTTATCCTTTTCATTCAGTCCTGTTACATATATATATCAAGTGACTATATAATATTGCATAACGGCCTATAACAGATGGCAATCATCTAAGATGCCTTGGCCCTTAGGCTTTGTTTGGATAGTGGTAGGAAAGAAAGTTATAGGAAAGAAGGTTAAAGGAAAGAAAGTAAGAAGAAAGTGAGTAGAAAGTGAGATGATTTGTTGGTTGTTTGGTAAGAGTGAAAGTGAAAGAGGAAAGAAAGAGATGAGTTTCGTAAATGACGTAAATAACCCTATGTTATTGTGTTATTTAAATAATTTTCATTGAAAATATATTTATAACAATAATTAACATATTTAATACTCAAAATTTAAGAACTATATTAACTAATTCATTACATAACATTGTATTAAGTATTTCTTTAAGAACACGTGATTGAACTATTTAAGTTAGTCTAAAAGCATACAGGTTGGAAATAAAATAAACGTATGTTAGTCCATGCACGAGAATCAAAGCAAGGGCATGATTGACATTTCATATTGAGATACATGTTCCTACAACTTTCTTCATGTTTCAGCACGGAAACAAATCTGCGGTAGGGCCCACAAAAAACAATCTTTCCATCCTGTTAATCTGTGGTTCCAAACAACGGAAGCTCAATTCCCCAAAATCTTTCCATCCCTAGTGGTATCTTTCCTTCCACTTTCACCTATTCCAAACAGCCCCTTAATTCTAGGAAAATCCAGCTATGACATACTGGCATACAAGGAATAAAAATCTGAATGAAAACAAAACAGAATAGAAGTTTGATGTGTAGTCCCTCATCCAAACTGGTTTGTTAATGGGCCTTTTGTCTTGCTTTGCTTGGCCCATTTCTTCAATGACCGTATCATTACTCTCCGTCTCAAAGGGAATCTTGTCCTCAAGATTGAAGGTGGGGTAATTTTCAACAAACGCTTCTTTGAGTTCCCAAGTGCATTCAGCTGAATTCTGGCCTTCCCACTGGACTAGCAATTCTTCCTTTGGACCATTGTTGGTATTTCTGAAACGGCGACGGAGAACATGTGAAGGTGACAATGTGGTAGGATCTTCAATAGAGGGTAGTGGAATTACTTGCTGATCAGGTGTTCCTAGGCATGGCTTGAGCAAAGATATATGGAAGACAGGATGCATACGGGCAGAAGGTGGTAACTCCAGTTCATATGCTACAGGTCCAATGCGGCGAAGGATGCGAAACGGACCATAGTAACGTTTTGCAAGCTTGGGAGAACCTCTGGTTTTTAAGGACAGCTGCTGATACGGTTGTAATTTTAGATAAACCCATGAACCTTCATTTAATTCCTTGTCCAACCGTTTCTTATTGGCTTGTTGAGTCATTCTATGTTTTGCCTTTGTGAGATTTTCCTTCAACAGTGTGAGGATCTTGGCATGTTTACTCATTAAATCATCAACAGAATTGAGGTTGGAGTCACCTGGAGTGTATGAAGTTATGGAAGGAGGGGGTCTTCCATATAGAGCCTCAAATGGGGACATGCCAATGGCAGAGTGAAAAGATGTGTTATACCAAAACTCAGCAAGAGGAAGGAACTTAGTCCATTGCTGTGGTGTATCACTCACAAAGCAACGTAGATAAGTTTCTAAACAACGGTTAAGGACCTCCGTTTGACCATCGGTTTGAGGGTGATAAGCACTACTAAGAGCAAGTGTGGTACCCAAAGAGGAGAATAGTGCTTTCCAGAATCTGCTTATGAAGATACGGTCACGGTCACTTACAATAGTTTTAGGAGCACCATGCAGCCGGTAGATTTCATTAGTGAACACCGTTGCTAGTTGGGTAGCTGAGAAGTTTGTAGGAAGAGCTATGAAGTGAGCAAATTTTGTCAGCCTATCTACCACGACCCAAATAACGGTGCGGCCAGAGGATGGAGGAAGGTTGGTGATGAAGTCCATTGATATATCCTCCCAAACTTGATGAGGAATTGCTAGAGGCTGCAACAGTCCGTAAGGCTTTTGAGTGGAATACTTATGATGATTGCAAGTGGCACATTTAGTAACGAAATCACGAACATCTTTATGCATGTTGGGCCAGTAAAAATTTGCAGCCAGTCGAGCCAAAGTAGCTTTGACGCCTGAATGTCCACATGTTGGGGAAGAATGGAATTCTTCCAATAATGATGGAATGAGGTTGGTTTCGCTTGGAATGACGAGGCGGTGATTGAAATAGAGCAAACCCTTCTTGGTTGTGAACTTGTGGCCTTGATTATCATTATCATCAGGTGTGAGTTTGGTAAGCCATTCTTGCCCTTTGGGATGCTTGGAATAAAATTCCTGCAACTGTTTGATAATAGCAACTGTTGGAAAACTGATGGCTGCATAACTAGCTTCAGGAATTGCAATACGGGAAAAAGCATCAGCAACAACGTTTTCCTTTCCTGGTGTATAGCAGATTTCATAATTGTACCCCATCAATTTGGTCAGCCATTTTTGTTGTTCAGGGGTTTGAATTGATTGTGTCATCAAGCTTTTGAGGCTCTTGTGATCAGTATAGATTTTGAAGGTGTTCCCCAAAAAATATTGGCGTCATTTCTTTATCGCCTCGGTTAACGCATACAATTCCCTCACGTATGTAGAAGCAGCTGCAAGTCTTGGTGTCAACTTTTTGCTGAAAAAGACGATTGGATGATGTTGTTGTGATAGCACAGCACCTATAGCAAGTGTGGAAGCATCAGTTGTGACTTCAAAAGGTAGCGCAAAGTTTGGTAATTGAAGGATGGGTAGTTGCATCATAGCCTTTTTGAGTTGCTGGAATGCAGATTCTGCTTCTGGTGGCCACTTGAAAGATGACCCTTTTAACAAATCAGTCAGGACATTGGCAATAGTGGCGTATCCTTTGACGAAGCGGCGATAAAATCCAGTGAGGCCAAGGAAAGCGTGTAAAGCCGTCAAAGAAGTGGGAGTTGGCCATTTTGCGATAGCATGAAGCTTCTCTGGATCTGCCTGAACTCCTAATCCAGAAATAATATGGCCTAGATAGTCAACAGAAGTGACACCAAAGTGACATTTGGATAACTTCGCAAAGAATTCATTGGCGTGCAGCAATGATAAAACCTGTTCCACATGTAACAAATGATCAACCCAAGAAGGACTATAAATTAGTATATCATCAAAGAAAACTAACGCAAATTTGCGTAAATATGGACGGAGCATATCATTCATTGAAGCTTGAAAGGTGGATGGAGCATTCGAAAGTCCGAATGGCATCACTATGAACTCGTAATGACCGTCGAACGTGCGAAATCCAGTTTTTGAAATGTCTTCTTCTCTCAATCTGATCTGGTGATAACCGGATCGTAGGTCAATTTTTGAAAAATAAGTGGCACCTTGTAATTCATCGAGGAGTTCCTCGATGGTAGGAATGGGAAAACGATCCCTAACAGTGATAACATTCAGTGCTCTGTAATCCACGCAGAACCGCCAAGTGCCATCCTTCTTTTTAACCAAGAGGACCGGGGACGAATAAGGGCTGGTACTAGGTCGTATGATGCCGGAAGTAAGCATTTCAGAAATAAGGGTGGACATGGCTTCCTTTTGATAGTGAGGGTAGCGATATGGTTTCAGATTGATCGGGTTTGAATTAGGAAGGAGGTGAATATGATGGTCATGGGGTCGGTTTGGGGGAAGTTGTGTGGGAATGGTAAAGATGTAGGAATAGCGGTTCAAGATGGTAATGAGATCTGAAGGGATTTGTTTAAGTGAAGCTAAGTCAGCATCAGTAAAGTAGGTGTTGGTATTGGGTTGAGTGGGTGGTGTTTATGTGTTGGTACTTGGGAGCATGGATATGGTGTGAAGTGTATCAATGGCATCAGTTTGAATTAAGCGGTTGAGTTGGTGAAATGTTGCTGGTGTAAGGGTTGGTGTATTTGAACCTTCAATAGTGATGAGTTCTCCTTGGTGGTAAAATTGCATAGAAGGAATGGTGAAATCGGATAAAAATGGACCAAGTGTTTGGAGCTATTGTGCCCCTAAAACAACATCAGCACCTTGGATTGGTATGATGTAAAAAGGGATATAGAATCGGTGATGTTGGATTAACAGGGGAACATTAGGACAAATACCAGAGCAGTGAATTTGTTCCCCATTTCGAACCATAACAGAAAAGGGATCAGTGTTGTGTTGAGGAAGTTGGACGAATTGAGCAATTCTGGGCTGGATGATGTTGTGGGAACTCCCTGAGTCAACTAACATAGCAACATTATGTCCAAAAATGGAAGCAGTGAAACGCAGTGTGCATGGTGAATGTTGGCCGATAAGGGCGTGTAAAGATAGGTGGAAGTTCTCTGGTGGGTTGGGTGGTGGTGTAGCAAGTTCAGTATTTTCTAGTGGTTCAGTGTGTGAAGTGGAGGATTCAGTGAGAAAGAACACCTCTTCTTCGGTGGTATCAGTGGGTGATGGAGGTGGATCTGGTTCATCAGAAAGTAATAAGAGAAATTGTCGAGATTTGCATTTATGACCTGGAACGAACCTTTCATCACAGTTAAAGCACAACCCTTTTGCACGGCGAGCTTGCATCTCTGCTGGAGGAAGACGACGAACCGGCATCGTGACCTTAGGTGTTGTTGGTGGTGGTAGAGCTAGGCGTGGAGGCTGCTGTGGTAGTAATGGTGTGTTGTTGGAATGAAGAGTGTTTGGTTTTTGATAAAAAGACTTATTCTGAGATGTGGATGGGTTGGGCTTAGTGGCTGATAGTTTGGACTCAATAAGTTTGGCAAGCCCAATAGCTTGTGAGATGGTGGTAGGTTGTAACAGTGCTATTTCATTTTTGATATCCCATCGCAGGCCAGAGACAAAGCAATCAAGGACTGCAAGCTGAGATAAGCCCATAACCCTATTGCTTAGTCTTTCAAATTCTTTCTGGTATTCAGCAACAGTAGTGGTTTGGGTTAATTTGAAAAGGGCCTGTTGGTGGTTTGTGTAAGAGGATGGTCCAAAACGTATTTCAAGGTCTTTGATGAAAGAGTTCCAAGTAGTGAGCATGTTGTTGTTACATAACCATTGAAACCAAGAGCGAGCATCGCCGGCCATATATGTGGAAAGGTATTGGAGGCGAACGACTGGTGAGATTTGGTAGTGGGAGAAGAACTGTTCGGCCTGGAAGAGCCAATCGAGGGGATTGGTTCCGTCGAACGCTGGTAGGTTGAGTTTGGGTGGTTTAAACGGCGGAAAGTGAGGTGGTGGTGGTGGTGGTGGTGGTGGTGGTGTTGAATGCTGGATGGTGGCTGTGGGATTTTGGTAGTCTTGAATCTGGGTTTGGAGAATGTTAAAAGTGTTGAGGTAAGATTCATGGCGTTCTTCTTGCTGAGCGCGAAAATCGTGAAAGGCGGCTATGAGGGCGGTTATGGCTTCTTGGATTTGGGTGTTTTCCGGTCGTTCTTGGCGAGGCGGCATGTTAACGGTGGAGGTGAGTTACAGAACACGAGAGCACCAATGTTAGAAATTGAATTCCCAGTATCTGGGAAAGCCTAGAGAGAGAAGGAACTAATGATTGATCAAATGATTTCTTATCCCTTTCATTCAGTCCTGTTACATATATATATCAAGTGACTATATAATATTGCATAACAGCCTATAACAGATGGCAATCATCTAAGATGCCTTGACCCTTAATTCTAGGAAAATCCAGCTATGACATACTGGCATACAAGGAATAAAAATCTGAATGAAAACAAAACAGAATAAACTAGAGCATTCTAGAAGTTTGATGTGTAGTCCCTCATCCAAACTGGTTTGTTTATGGGCCTTTTGTCTTGCTTTGCTGGGCCCATTTCTTCAATGACCGTATCACCTTCCTTGTTTTGTCGATTTTATATTGGATTAACGGTGAACTTTCTATTCATAAGGAAAAAGTAGATGAGGAGCGCATTTATTCTGTAGTAGCATTTACTTTTAAGGGTGTGTGTATATATATTATTGGCAAAATTACACAATTAATCCCTTAACTTAATTTTAGGTAACACTTTCGTCCTTTATATTTTTTTTTAATGATTTAGTCCTTTATGATATAAAATAACAACATAGTAATCCTTTTTTATGAAAAAAATAATCAAAAACTCCAAAAAAATTGATCAAACTCATAGACAAACACAAATCTTCATCATACAAGCCTAGAAAATCAAATTTCATTGAAAAAATCTCATAAAAAATGATAAAATATTATCATTTTATAACACAAAGGACTAAATCGTGACAAAAAAAAGATAAAGGACGAAAGTGTTACCTAAAATTAAGTTAAGGGACTAATTGTGTAATTTTGCCTATATTATTTTACATTTTTTTTATTTCCTCTCACTCTTTATTCAATAAAACAAAGGAGATAATATTTTTACCTTCCTTTCCTTTCAATTTATGTTCTATCAAATAATCAAAGTTCATCCCACTTTACATTCTCTTTATTTTCTTCTAGTTTTTCTTTCTTCTAACTTTCTTTCATAAACCATACAGATCAATGAGCTATTATGGCAACTATGAGGTCAGTTAGAAGTTTCACATCACTTAAAAAAATAAAAATTAAACAACATATAAGTGAGGTGATCCATATATTTTTTTTAAGAACGATCCATAAATTTATTGTTTTAAAACAATAAATTTATGATTGCTCTTGATAACGTGGATAGACTCTCTATCCAACATTAACATATACTCCCTCCGTTTCAAAATGAGTGTCGCTTTAGCCAAAAAAAATTGTTTCAAAATGAGTGTCGCTTTCAGTTTCCAATGCAATAATAATTTTTTCTTTTCAATTGTACCCTCCAATTAATACTCTACACACTACTTCTAAAGTATTACTTTTAAAACTAACCAATAGTTAATAAGGATAATTTGGAAAAATAACCATTCTCTTTTTTTTAATCATTGCATTTCTTAATATGTGTGTAAACACCTAAAACGACACTCATTTTAAAACGGAGGGAGTACGTTTTTTCTCTGAGTTGTTGCTTGGACAAAATGTTTCACATATATACGACTAAGTTAGGCCAGTCTGTCTCAGTTTTTCATTTTCTGTTCTTATCATTCCTAAATAAAAAAATTGTAGGAAGAAACCAAAACATTCGTACACGTAATAGTAAATGCAAAATTCTAAGTGTATCATTGACAAGTCTCCTTTGAATCTAGATTTTTCTTTCACCACCTCTTCTAAGGTGGCTACGTCTACAATATTTCTTATCATCTCACGTGCCACTCACGCTCTTCATAACTACACATGCTTTTAACTAATATATGCATGGAAATGTTAACCTGTGCCCTTAAGGCACAAGTTAATGAAACAAATATAGAAATAACTCATTGGAATGTGTGAATTACATTTAATCTTTAACTTTTTAATAAGTTGAATGCACAAAATTTTATAAAATATTTCTTTTTTTAGGTTTCTTAACATGTGCTCTAAGGGCACAAGTTAACACTACCCATATATATATATAATATATGAGTTTAAATTGATTTATAATCCTAAATCCAATGATAGTTTTGGATACACACTAAGCCATCCGTAACAATGGATAATAACAGGTTAATTCTCTACACTACCCATATATATATAATATATGAGTTTAAATTGATTTATAATCCTAAATCCAATGATAGTTTTGGATACACACTAAGCCATCCGTAACAATGGATAATAACAGGTTAATTCTCTTGACCAAAAATAAATAAAAATAAATAAAAATAATAGGTTAATTCTATTGTGCACAAATGATACAAATATTACATTATACATAAATTAGTTTTTATCATTGGATTAATAAATTTCACCATTAAATTAAATGAGAAATGATATGATCCGATGACAAAAAAAGATGTGTGTGCATGAGGAAGAATATTTTGCTTGTGTATGTTAAAAAAACCTAATAATAATAATAGTATAAACTATGCTTACGCATTCTAATAATTGCACGGTTTATATTATAATGTTTTGGTTAAAAAAACCTAATAATAATAATAGTATAAACTATGCTTACGCATTCTAATAATTGCACGGTTTATATTATAATGTTTTGGAATTGATTGGAGTAGCCACTAGGACATTTTCAAACCGCAGGGTTACATTATTCTACAATTTAAACCATTCCGCAGCCCCCTTTGACGGCTCAAGTTCAACATGGACCGGATCAAATCAAATCTAACGGAGTCAATATCTACTTGCATCCAACCCACTATAAATATCATCATGAACTATCATCATATCATATCACAAACTCATATTTCTACAACAACATTAATTCTTTATTTGCATAGCACTTATTGCCCTGAAATATATAAACCATACTCTATACAGCCTTTGTTTTCATCACACCATTAATCTTTACTCCAAAAAAAACTTAAGAGAAATTACATAAAATTTCGATGGAGGGAGTCACAAATTTATCTGTTGAACAAATTCAGCCCCCTACTTATGGGAACTTGGTAACCATTCTTAGTATTGATGGGGGAGGTATTAGGGGCCTCATCCCTGCTGCAATTATTGAATTCCTTGAATCTCACCTTCAGGTATATTATATATATGAAAGTACCTTGTATATATTGGCTATGGCTAACCTACTTAGAGTTAGAATTTTAACTATACATACATACATACATATATATATATATATATATATATATAATTTTTTGTTTTCTTTTTGCATAAATGGATTTCTAGTTAAAAAAATATTTATAACATTTGCTAATTAGAGATGCTTGAGCGAATTGTTTAACTAAAGTGCTAATTTTATTACTATGAAAGTTTTTATATGTAAGTTGGTTCCATAATAATGGCAGTAGGGATGAGAGTAAACTCTATTTATTATGCAAACTATCTTGGTGAGGTTAGTGCAGCTACTTTATGAAAGGTTAGATCTAGAGAAAAAAAAAGTGTCCTTTTTTAGGGGAATTTTTTGTCTTTTGTTCTCTCAAAAAAAGTTTGTCTTTTGTCTCTCTAGATTTAACAGTTTATACAACGGCAGTATGAGTCTGAATCCTAAAACATATAGATAAAATGAATTTATAAGAGTGTTTTATACTTTCTTCAGACACTAACACTTAGAGGACTGCTAGCTGCAGTCGCTTGGACAACCGCTATTAGCTACACGCGATTGTATTGGGCCACATTGCAAGTTTATTAAAACTGCTGACCGGTTTACCGGCTCTATAGGTTGTGTCTTTTTTTTTTTTTTTTTACATCAATAAATAATTACACATATCCTTCAAACGTCGGACACCGTCTTGTTAATCTTTTCCTGAGCAATCCACCATCAACCTGGAAGAAAGCCGCCGCCATAAACTTCAATCTCCACAGCTCAACTTCTTCCCACCTCTCGTGATCATGTCTAACACCAGCATTCCAGCAACCAACTGCACCAAATCCTTACAATAATAATCTAATTCTTCATCCTTATACATATCAGTACCATTTATGGTCACAAATCCAAAGTATCTCAAAGTATTGCAAGAAAATAATAAGATCCAGATCTATAAAGGCTATTGTGGAATTTTGATTTCAAATCGACACAATAAGCTATTAATTTCGTCTTTTCATTTTCAAAAACACTATCTGTTGCCGGTGGCTGCTTTCAGCCGCAGGCGGCGGCAATTTTGGTTGAGAAGTTGGGAACGATGGTTGTTCTAGGCCACAGGTGGCGGTGGCTTTTGTTGAGAAGTTGGGATGGTGAGTTAAAGGACTGAGTTGAGCAAGTTTAGTAGTGACTAGAGGATAGTCCAATACAAATGGTGACTCTGAATCTGGGCAATTGGATTTTTTAGGGAAGAAGTTGTGAAAATAGTGGTAATGGTGAAAAGACATGTTCATATCGTTATTTAATTTAAATAATTAAAAAACAAAAGTAAAAAGTGTTTAAAAAAAAAAAAGCAACCGGTAACCCATAAAACACTAATGACGTGGCTCTTTCAGTGAGAGAGTGTTTGTAGGCGAGTGCAAAAGCATCTGTTCCTAGCACCGCTCCTAACACTTAATAGGGAACCAACTACTAATAAACCTAGCCACGAAAAATAAACATAAATTAGCAAAAGAAATTTAGAGATGGAAATCGTGAAATTTCTATTTAATTCAGTCACAGAATTTTGCGGCAAAGAATTAGAGAGAAATTTCGTTTTTTCGTCACTAATTTTTTTTTTTCACAGTAGTGTATATTATTCGCTCAAAGAAATTAAATGATAATAATGTACTCCAATATTACTTTATTATTTGAAACTATATAATTAATTAAGTTGATCTGTGTGCAGGAGTTGGATGGTGAAGATGCAAGGCTTGCAGATTATTTTGATGTGATCTCAGGAACAAGTACAGGAGGTCTTGTAACTGCCATGTTAGCTGCTCCAGATAAAAATAATCGTCCACTTTTTGCTGCCAAAGATATCAAGCCCTTTTACCTTGAACATTGCCCTAAAATTTTCCCACAACATAGGTAATTAATATATATAATAATCATAAATGATATTTATTTATTTACTTCTATTTGTAATTATTTGAGGTGTATATACTTGAGGAATTCAAGTTTTTTATGGTTTCATATCTAAAAAATAAGTTTTTATTGGTTCAATTTTTTGTAGAGGACTTGGTGCGACACTATTAGCAAAGGTAATGAGATCTCTTGGAGGACCCAAATATGATGGAAAATACCTTCATCAAGTTGTTAGAGAGAAACTTGGAGACATTCGCTTGCATGAAACACTCACCAACATTGTTGTTCCCACATTTGACATCAAGACTTTGCAGCCAATCATTTTCTCATCTTATCAGGTTAATTTATTTCTTATGAGATTATATTAATTTTTTTTTATATATAATGGAATGTTGCCAATTGTGGATTTAAAATACATAATCAGTTGTTTTAATTTTTGTTTTTAAGAAGATCAATTGTTTTAAATTAATTATATATTTAGTCATGTTATTGAACTCAAGTGGTTCACAATAGTTTAGTTAAGAATCGTTTGGGAGAACTTGATTTTTAATCTTAGCTGAAACAATTATTGATCAGGCTAAACCTATCTTTAGAAAAACCACAGTTTTAAGACCAAATAAATTATATATTTTGTCTTGCTTACTTTTTTTCCAACAATAGTTTTATTTCAAAGATTAAACCTAGACTAAAATTGTTTGAAATTTATGCAGCTTCAGAGATCCCCTTGTTTGGATGCTAAACTTTCAGACATATGCATTAGCACTTCAGCTGCTCCTACTTATCTCCCTGCTCACAACTTCACAAATAAAGATCAGGAAGCTGGAAAAGAAGAGGAGTTCAATCTCATTGATGGTGGTGTTTGCGCAAATAATCCGGTATGTGCAAATAATCAATTAATAAATTAATTAGTTGTTGATTGGAAATTTTATTTTGAGTGTTTAACTTTTAATTAATTAATTAATAAATTAGTTATATGCCAACGAATATATAAATAAACAATTGCATTTCATATAATACATTCTCATAATGCGAACAAGTTGTTTTCAAAATTTGTATTATGCAATGGCATATATGGTCCATGATTAAATCCACTTTGTCTTTTATTTTTGAATAAAATATACAATTTGTCTTACTAGATCCCAATTACATTATGGATGTATGCACTTTTTATTTTGGATTTAAAGTGTAATTTTTTTTTACACTATCAATCGATTATAATTGTTTGATCATGAAAAATATTTTACTTTTATGATCTTAATTACTTTTTTTAAGCAAATGATTAATTACTTATAAACTCGCACATATGAAAGATTGTTGTGCGCTGATATGGTAAAACTTTTTACATTAACGGTGTATAAAAATTAAACTCGTTTATTTTGCGACACATTTGTGTAATTACACGTATTTTACATTATAGTAAAAAGTTGAAGAAAGAAACTCATATAAGGTTTAGTAAAAAAAATTACACGAGAAAAATATTATATTATTTAATTAATAATTGAAGGTAAAACTAATTTGTTATTTTTTATGATCCAGGCTTTAGTTGCCATGAATGAAGTAACAAAGCAGATTATAAATCAAAGTCCTGATTTCTTTCCAATCAAGCCTCTGGAATATGGTCGTTTTCTGATCATTTCAATAGGCACTGGGACTGCAAAAAATGAGGAGAGGTTCACTGCACAAATGGCAGCCAAATGGGGATTATTAGATTGGCTAACACATAGTGGTTCTAATCCCTTAATTGATGTTTTTACTCAATCAAGTGGTGATATGGTCGATTTTCATTTATCTGCTGTCACTCAAGCTCTTCATTCAGCTGATAATTACCTTCGAATTCAGGTAAAATTCCTATACCTTTTTTTTTTTTTTTTTATGGTAGTAGGAGTCGAATTCGGTACCTCAGAGGTTACGCCATTAATATATATTGTACATCAACCACTTAGCTTGCGCTATATCTAGTGATCATAACAAATTCAACAAAATGCAGGATGATACATTGACAGGAATAGATTCTTCAGTAGACATTGCTACGGAGGAGAACTTGAAGAAACTATGCCAAATTGGTGAGAATTTATTAAAGAAACCGGTCTCCAGAGTCAATTTAGAAAATGGTCATTTTGAGCCACTAACAACCGGAGAAACCAATGAAGATGCTCTCAAGAGGTAATTAAGATTAATTAGTAGAGATGGTACATTTTAATTACCACCCAAATTATAATTGTGCAACAATTATTATTATATTAATAACATATTTATTCTATTCTAATACATTCAGGCTTGCAAAAATACTTTCACAAGAGAGGAGACTTAGAGAAATGAGATCCCCACACCCAAGTAGAGGCAAGAAAGCCCGGCATCTAGTTTCATGATTCATTCATCAGCTTCAAGACTTTTCAAATATGTTTCTTGTAGAAGAAACAATATTTGTAACTTGTAAGATACATGCATGACAAGTTCAGTGAGATTTTTAAAATGCAACATGTTTGAGATCATAAGTTTGACCGTGTATTCTCTCAAAAAAAAAAAAAAAAGTTCGACCGTGTATCATTGTCAAAAAAAAAAAAAATGTTTGACCATGTATTATAAAATGTTTTATTTTTTAAAGCTTTGTGTATCAGTTGCGTGTCCAGTGAAAATAATTTAATCTTACTTTCAATTCATTTGTTATTCTTCAATTTCCAGTGTAAATGTCAATTTGATACTCCTTTAAAGTTATGTGTATTCAAGACCACCTCAATGAATAAAACTCCAATATAGATTTGTCATTGAATCAATACAAGACCGTGTTTGAATGATATTTGTCATCAGCATGTTTTTATACTTAAATATCGCAAAAGTGTGGTGTTACTTTATATTTTCACGTGGGTGTCGCTAATGAGTGTCTCAAACACTTTTGAAAGATTTCAAATTTAAAAATTATTCTTTTAAAAAATTAAAATTACAAATTTTAATGTGTTGAATACACAGTTTTTCACAAAAAATTACTAGTATTAAAAGTTTTCAAAGAGTGCCACAAGGATACTCAATAACATTTCTCTTTCATGTTATTGAGTAAACACCCTCTCCATTTTTTACGATCCAATGATTTGTTTTACCCAAGCCGTTAATTGGTTAAAACACTCTACTATAATTTTCACTTGTGCTAATGAAATTCATACCCAATTTAGCACTATTATATAATTTATATTGATGGGGTTAAGAGAGCGTATAAGCAAAGGTTAGTGGTGCCAAAAAAAAAAACCCTTAATTAATACTATTTGATTATTATTGAACCTTGCGAAACAGTGGTCCCTCCCAAAATGTCTTTGTAAAATGTTCTAATTTGACTATAGGAAAATGCATCAAAGATTGGGTGCTACCTATACTTCCCACTTTGCACATCCACACCACTTTTACTTTAAACCAAATTTACCTAAATATCCTATTCATTAGCTAGTACATTAACACCTTCAGCTCTTTTTGCAGCCTTTGCCATCTTTTTTCGTCATGAACTTTTTTTAAGGGGTTTTACAATTATTTATGCTCTTAGAAATTAGCTATGTTTTCTTTATACTATTGGAAACTAGTCTTCAAGCATAAGGTTTGAACCTTTCCTAAAGGATATGTGCAAGGAAACTAGTCTTCAAGCGTAAGGTTTGAACCTTTCCTAAAGGATATGTGCAAAAGCCATCTATTAGACAAAAGGTCATTCGTTCTTAAGACTAAATTTGAGAGTTGAATTTTGAAGGAAAAGAAAATTTATGTTTTATTTAAAGAAATTATAAAATGTTTTCAAAATTGATTGAAAGGGCGATTGACATATTATATGAATATCATTCACATAATTTCTTTAAAAATTTGGAAAATATTAAAGGTTGTTCTTAAGGAATTTGTTAAGAAAATTAATATAAAAACAAATCCATCCTAGCCATTTGAATTCTATAAATTTAAATGGGTTTGACTTAAGTTTTTTGGAAATGCTAATAAGTGGTTAAAAGTGTAAAAAAAAATGTTCTTTACAATACAAAAACGTTTCCTTAACAAGTTCTTCGGGACACTAGTTAACATAACTTTTAATTTTTTAAATTATTTCACATTCTAATGATTTAAAATTTAAACAACCCAACTACATTTTTTAAATATCGACACTATTCATTAACAATTCTAAAATGGGATCCACTTAACTCCACAACATACCAATTTTTATATTTTATATTAGTTTTTTTTATCTAACAAAACATTAAAGATTGTTTCTTTGCCGGACACGACCTACAATTAGGGAATACTTCCTCAAAGTGAAGTATCGATATAGCCTGATACAATTTTATTGAAATTTGTAAAGATGCGATACCAAAAACCTGATGTCCATGCTCTTAAAACACTTGTTAGCTAACATGACCCATTAAAGTAATCATTAGAGTGAAAGAAAAAAACAACCAAGATAATTAGAGGGGGTGTAGGTATCAGTATATCACTCCCCTATAAGACTTTGGGCCATGTAATATGAACCTTAAACTACACTTTCTTGATCAAAACGCAAACTTTGCAGTGTCGTATTTAACTGCGTTTTTCTCTTCTTCTCTCAGTGAGTGTTTTTCACACCAAAAACCATTCTTAACTTGTTACCAAAGAAAAGCTTATATTTTTCATCAATTGTCGATTCTAACAATCATGTCAGGTATGGAAAGACTTCAAAGAATGTTTGCGGGTGCAGGTGGAGCACTCGGTGGTCATCCACCACCGGATTCCCCCACCCTAGATTCATCTGAGCAAGTTTACATCTCTTCCCTCGCACTTCTCAAAATGCTCAAACACGGTAAAAATTCTTCAATTCATCTCTCGAATTTTCAATCCCTTCATTCAATTTCTCATACCCCCAAATTTTTTAAACCCTAATTTTTTATTGGGATTTTTTTGGTGAATTTAGGTAGGGCTGGTGTACCTATGGAAGTTATGGGTTTAATGTTGGGGGAGTTCGTTGATGAGTATACTGTTAGGGTTGTTGATGTTTTTGCTATGCCTCAGAGTGGTACTGGTGTTAGTGTTGAAGCTGTTGATCATGTTTTTCAAACTAACATGCTTGATATGTTGAAACAAACTGGAAGGTATTTTTTTATTTATTTTTATTAAAGTTGTTATTTTTAGTGAAGAATTCTCTTGAATTTTGCATTTCTTAAATGGGAATCTAGATGAGTTTCTTTTTTAATATTAAAGAGTTTAGATGAGTTGTGTCTCGGAGGCTCACCCGGATCAGGGCAGGCTTCATGGTTCAAAGAACAGTGAAAGTAATCTAGATGAGTTTCTTTTTTTACATTATAAAAGTTTAGATGAGTTTGGTCTCAGAGGCTCACTTGGGTTAGGGAAGGCCTTGAGGCTCAAAGAGCGCAGTAATCTAGACGAGTTTTGAAAGCACATAGCATCGTTACATTACATATTTCATTTAAGTTAGACAGGATGAGTATTAATAAGTAAAACGAATTTATGAAACTTGGAGACATATCATACCATAAGTAAAATGATAGGGAAGATAGAGATGTAACCATAACCATAGGATTTAAGCAAGTTGTGAGTTAAGCAAAAAATTGAGATGTTGGTAGTAAAGAGCTAACAAAAAATTCAGCTCGATTTCGCAATAATGTGAATGTTATAATGGTTGTGTGGATACACAAAACAATATAGAACTAGGGATGATTGCATTGGATAGAAAAGTTGGGGTACCATCTCTTATGAAGATGTGGTAGACTAGAATCTTGCTTTAGGTGATTTGGGTATGTATTGATGACATTTATAAAGCTTTTATAAGGCAATTAGAGATAAGTGGGAGAGACGTCCAAATTAGAGATAGAGGGAGGGAGGAACTTTCTATAGGCCAAACCATTAAGAGGGATTTTGATTCAAATGATTTGTCAATAGACATTATTCATGATAGACAGGATATTATCATGTCATTTGGTTCTTGTAGCCAACTTTACTTGGGCGGAAAAGAGTTGAAACTTTGGCAACTGTTTTACAAGTTATAACTAACTTCAGAAAATAGTTGAAGACTTTCATCATTGCATATTTTATGTTTATCTCCATGAATAATGTCTGGACTTGATTGCTTTACATCAGTTATTTGAAACTTAGACTTTCTGTTTCAGGCCAGAGATGGTTGTAGGTTGGTATCATTCACATCCTGGATTTGGCTGCTGGCTTTCCGGTGTGGACATTAACACACAACAGGTTCGAAATTTTCTTCAATCTTCATTTAATCATGATAGCTTCTTATATATAACTTTTTCTTTAATTTATTTACCAAACAAGTAAAATAAAAAGATGATATTTATGAAATTTCTGGGGGGCAAAAAATGAAGATTGAAAAGTATTTTTATTGCTAAAGATGGGATGTATAGAAAAGTAAATTTATTTCCTGGATTATGCTTTAGTGTTCTCTGTTCATGACTTAAGATGAGTGTTGCTTCATTTACAACAACAACAACAGCAACCAAACCTTATCCCACTAAGTGGGGTCAGGTACATGGATCAAATTACGCCGTATTGTTATATGATATCATAAACCATATTTTGATCCAACTCATTAATCTCTACATGTGTATAAGAATTGGTGCAAGCACTTGAATAGGAGAGGATATGTTTCCCGTTGTAGCATTGAACCTCCAAGGCTCATCATCATATTACCCCACATTCTTAGATTGGGATGTTGAGCTACTAGCAAGCTAGCTAGCTGGGTGGTATAAACTTGTGGATAAATGATACTGCTTCAGTCATGAAGTTGTGCAATACTCAAGTATCTTTTTTGTTGTGATTTAAAGCAACTGCAATGTGATTTAAATGTTTAATTTATAGATTATGAAGTGCCTGGAGAATTTGTAATTGAAACTAACTGTAAACTAGGGAGTTTTTATATAATAAAATGAAAAGTTGAATTTATTTGAGCCATGACAATGCCTTGTGTGGATAGTGCTGTTATTTTTAGAAAGTTTCACATGATATGTTTGCTACTTTTATCTATTGCAGAGTTTTGAGGCTTTAAATCAACGGGCAGTGGCTGTCGTGGTGGATCCTATTCAGAGTGTTAAAGGCAAGGTGGTCATTGATGCTTTCCGGCTGATTAATCCACAAACTATGATGCTGGGTCAAGAACCGCGACAGACAACCTCCAACTTGGGCCATCTGAACAAGCCATCTATCCAAGTGAGTGTCTTTAAAATTTGTTCAAAAGTATATTTTCTGCTTTGATTTATTTGTCTGTTGACTTTACTAAATTTGACTTCAAATTCTCCTTTTAGGCTCTTATCCATGGCTTGAACCGACATTATTACTCAATAGCAATCAATTACAGGAAGAATGAGCTTGAAGAGAAGATGTTGCTTAACCTTCATAAGAAGAAATGGACTGATGGTTTGACACTCAGGCGATTTGATTCACATTCTAAAACTAATGAACAAACTGTTCAGGTATGTTAAGATTCTTGGGTGTGAAATAGAAATACAGATCATTCAACCTTCTTTTTTCTGTTCTCTTCTTCACACTTCAACTTTATTTATTTTTTCTTTATCTGGATTCATCATATATATGATATAATTGTGCATGTAATACATAAGTTTCATCATGTTGTAGGTATGCTAGTCTCCTAGATATTTGACATAGCGCGTTGTTTAAGTCTGACCACCTATGAGCAACAATTAAATTTAGATGTGAACGATTTTGCTCACTTGGTTCAGTAAATTTCACAAACATTATTTTATCGGTCTGTCATGTTGCTTTGTATTTTCCCTGTCTTTGTATTTTCGTGTATGATGTTGTGGGTGTAGACCTGAGGGGTTGCTTAATGGTTTATTCTCGAGAATGGAATATCCTGTAGTTGATGATAGATTGCTCATTAGTCTACTACCTTGACTTAAATTAGTAGAATCTCCATTGAACAGACACACACTCACTGTAATCAAAGGAGAAAATCTTAATTGTTTTCATGATTTTTGCGCAATTCAGGAGATGCTGAGTTTAGCAACCAAGTACAACAAGGCAGTGCAGGAGGAAGACGAGCTGTCACCAGAAAAACTTGCAATTGCCAATGTCGGAAGGCAGGATGCTAAGAAGCACCTTGAGGAGCATGTTTCTAATTTAATGTCATCAAACATTGTTCAGACTTTGGGAATGATGCTCGACACAGTTGTGTTCTAGAGTTAGGATTGTCCACTGTATTTTCCTTCATGATGTCCATTAATATTTCATTAACACTCGTTACCTGTTTGTTAACACTTTTTTTTTTATTACAAAGTTATTTGCATGTGTTCATCTCAAATGTTTCAGAGTTAAATGCTTCAGGATGAAATTCGTGTTAAAAGAGTCTTAGAATGCACATGATTTCTGTTTTGTTTATGCTTTTGATACATTGTAATGTCCATCGACCTTACATTACCATTACTGACACCTTCAAGAACTTTTAGGATATGTAAAATCGTTTGCATTTTGCGTACAACACAATTACCACTAATTTCGCAGATTCTACATGTCTTAGTGAATGAATGAATTAGTTTCAACAACATTTAAAATTCTGAGCTTGCTTTTTGAAATAGGACACTAATCTTCGGATTTGTTAAATTATTTTGTCAGAATTCAAATCTGCAATGGTTTGTCAGGATGGTTTATCAGAATTCAACGTATCTTATTAATCCTTAATTCCTCATTAACATGTTAACACATCGTTAGATAGATTGGAGTGTTGGCCAAAATTCAACATGACTCGACAAATCACAAAGAGATCAAAAGAGAATTAGATAGTTTGGAGTGGACGAAAAATGAAAAATCAAAGAAATTTAAGGGCCACAAATGGAGTTTGTTCTACATTCATTTGCTGTACATTTAGTTATGAATTATATCAGGTTAGATATATGTTTGGTGACATAGAATATATTAGCTGGAGTAAATTGTTCCAATGCAAAGAGTATTAGTTGAATCAAATGAAAAACCCCAAAATACAACAAATCTTGGAAGTCATGATGAGAAGCAATTAGAATACTTTTTAGAAGAAAACTAGCCAACCACAAGAAGAAATCGCAATTAAATCATTCGTTTTTATGTCAAATTACTTAATTTATTATCACATCACCTCAGTTAAGTTGCTGAACTCAGTTATCACATCACCGCAATTAAATCTTGTTGCTTGTGAGACTGAACTACATGATTGAGGCCTCAGTTATGCTGAACTCAACCCGTGAGCATGTGTCATGGCGATGGGAATCCGTGACAAACAAAATTATGAGAGGGGCAAGAGAGATCACAAGAACCAATGCTATGAAGACATGAATATTAGGAATATCTTACACTTGTCTGCATAAAATTTTATATTTCACAAAAAAAAAAAAAGTTATTTCCACCGCCAATCTTCAACTTCAATGTAGACAAATTCCGCCGGAAGTAAACATTTAGATCGACGTGGCGATGAGATGCAGCGATTCGTTGTCTGTGCGTAGTTTCTAAATCATCCGGTTTTCATGAAGCTTTTGAATGAATTGGCGAGAATACGGGTGTGCATAATTGGGGAAATAGTTGTTATCACTAGTTACTAATTGATGTATCATTCTTCTATTTTTGTTCTTTTAATTTCTCAACAATATTTTTATTTAATTTCCTGTTCTTCGAAACTGAATAGTTCTCGCACTACCTCCATTACAGCCACGATTTAACAAACTCCACCCTCTGAGTGGTCTTTGTGGTGGCCCAACCATATTCAGTTGGTTGGTTTTATTGGGAATAAACCCAACCGTTACAAAAACGGTGAGGGTGTAAGTAATTGTTGCGATTAAAAAAAAAATCTGCCTTTAAAATGTAAGTCATGGCTACGAAATCGTTCTATCTTGTATCTTATGTTAATTATTTTGTAATGTAAGATATAAGGTACACTGTTTTCATAGTCATGTGTTATTTTTTAAACACGAGTTAATTTTTAAAGACAATAATTGGTTGCACCCTCACCATATCTGTGTTGGTCGGGTTTTTCCCCATGAAATCCAACCACTTGAATTTGGTGGGGCCGCTTCAAAGACCGCCGAAAGAGGTGTAGTGGAGGTAGAAATTTAGTATGGAGAGGTCTATGCAGTTTGGGTAGATTTTTGTTACGGTTAGCTTTTGAGTTGAACATGCAAGGATGTTACCGTTGCTAAAATCATATATAAGAAAAAAAATGGTATTGAATGTGAATGCATTTTTTGGAAGGAAAAATACAGAGAAAGAAGCACCTTGAAGAGCATGTTTCTAATTTAATGTCATAAAACATTGTTCAGACTTTGGGATGATGCTTGACACAATTATGTTCTAGAGTTAGGATCGTTTACTGTATTCTCCTTCATGATGTCAAACTCTATTTCATTTGATGTATTTCTTAACAGATTGTTATTTATTGCACAGTTATTATTAGAATTTTTTCAACTCAAATAAGATGTGAATCATATTTTTAGCTATGGAGACGAGACTCTACCGAGAAGAGTCTTAAAATGCATTTGATTTTTTTTTTTTTCTGTTTATGTTTTTGGTACATTGGAGTAAAAATTCTTAACCAAGCTTATCACTCTCAATAAGAAATGTTCATTAACCTTTCCTAACACCGCCAAAAAATTTTAGCACATGTAACAATGTTCCAATTATAAACTTGAATGAGGCTAAGGCTTGCCCACAACATCGATTAATGGATAATTATTGTCGTTCCATGAATTCTTATGATGCATTGGACAAACCATTGACATGCTTAATCAAATTAAAACCCGAATCTAAAAAACAAGCCCCTCAATATTTTACACTTCATGGTAAATTCTTAAATCAAGTTTTCAAAATTTTGCCAAAAAACAAAGTTTACAACAAAGTAGTAAATTCAGTTTCATTTCCAAGTTTGCAACCAAGTCAACTCAAAATTGATATCTAGAATCTTATGACTCCATTAGTTAACTTCGTGACTTAACAACCTTAGTTGAGAGAGATACAATACTGATCAGTTTCAGTGTACAATACACTCGTGACTTTTTGGCTCTTGCACAATATACGATATGAGGGTGTCGTGCACCTTAGAATCCACCCTTGAAGTACATCAAACTCAATCAACTCATTTATCATCACAGGGTTACAAATTTACCATTTGCATGTGTTGGAATAGTTGTATTTATTTATATTTGAGATCACTAAACGTGAGTACTTTTTCTTACTTTTGTTCGAGATTAAAAATCAACTTAGTATGTGACCATATCAAAGTGGTACCTACAATGAATGTGTAGGCTGGCTCGCTTAGACTGGAGCTTTCTTTGATGACTCCATGAATATTTCGCACAATTGTTCTTATTGTTGATGTCGTAAATGTTGCTTATGCATGAACTCAATATAGTTTTCCCTATTTGTTTTTCTCGTTTTGTTTCTTTCTCAAAAACAAAAAGTGGTACCTACCGTGGTTTAGGAGAAGCAACTTAACAATGTGATTATTGAAATCTTTTTGAAAGAAATTGATTATTGAGTCAGATTCATATATCATTGCTATGTGTAATATTAATGTTTAATCTTGGTTGATTTGGTCAAATTATGCTTGATTGTAAATCTTTCTTCTCTAGGTTGGTCAATAATAGTGTGATGTTTATTATAAGTAAGAAAAGAAGTATAAGCAAAACTCCCAAGTCTTAATGGAATAGTAAGGAGTACTACAAGCCGTTGGATGTTTAATAAGCCTCTCAAATTGTTCACATTTTATGAAAAGTTCAATCAGGAGTTATCACTCGATTGAAGTTCACACACAAAAAAAAAATCAATTGAAAGTTACGATCCAATCTGTTGAAGGGCCTGTGAGCAATCTAATAAATTTATTGAGCAACCATCCTTGACTGTACTTCTTGGGTAGTACTACAATACACCCACCAATTTTTGAGAAGGTGTGTTTTAACATTGAACACCTTTTTTGTTTGGACAAAACACCCTAACTTTCCTTTATCAAAACAAGTCAAGCTGAAGGACAAATATCTAAAAAAACTTATATAATTATGGTAATAAATATAAAATAAATATTATTCATATTTATTTAGTTCTTAACAAATATTATTCTTTCTTGCAGATATACACACAAGCATTTACCATAATGTCTACTGCACCTCTTTTATTCATAATCTTACAACTAACTCAATTGAAAAAGTGATGAATAACTGAATGAAAACTTTTACAAAACTTGAGTGAAAGGCTTCTTTAAAATAAAATATTTTTTTTTTGTTTTTCAGTTATAGTTTTATCCTTGCGATAGAATGATTCTACGCAGCTTGTTTATAATACATAATTGTTGTGGATGGAAGACCATCCAAAAACTTGTTCACTTGTTTTTCAAAAACTTTAATAGTGTTAGGAGGCCTACACCAAGACGCAGCACAAATGATGAGAGGATTTCTTCATGCTACATATATGATTTTATTCTTTGCATTGTAATGCAACAAGAATGACTGTTACATGAGTAAGTTATATGTGTTTTCTCTCATATAAGAAGGTAAAATCATATTTGGACCTTGAAATTGAACTTAAAGTTATTAACATTCAAACCATAAAAGCAACATACGACATTGAAAAGGAAGCATATAATTGTAAGGTGCATTTTAGTTACTTGATAGCAAAAATTGGAAAGAGAAAACAAAAAGAACAAAATAAGAGGACCAAAATAGCATTTAAACCTATTATTTTATGTATTGGACACAACTTTTTTTTTTGGTAAAAGGTATTATACACAATATTGTTAAAACAATGTAATAATATTTTATCCATTAATTTTTTTTAAAGATTTTGATTTTAATGATCAAGTATAAGAATGTTTAAAACTATAACTTTATTATTTTAGATATATATATTTAGATACACACACATTTGATATGTTCTGAATGTTGGATTAGTTAAATAACTTAGTTTTATGATTCGATTTTAAAGATCTTTAAATGACTTTTTAACCAAGTACAATTATATTTTATTGTATCAAAGTGTGAGTAACATGTACGGTATTTAGGTACCTAAAGAGTATAAGTACAATTTTTTTTTCTTTTTCAAACTACAGGTATGAGTATCAATATTATAGTTTTCCTACCCATAACCCATTGTCATCTTACTTGTCCAAGAGGCAATGCCCCCTGGTGCATAAATTTTGTAGATGTACCTTGTATCTACTAGATAAATGTTAAAGTTAGAAGCATAAAGAAAATCCTTGGAAGCACGTAAGTAAAACTAAAACTTGCAACAAAAACCTGAGGTTATATCTCGAACGAGTTTGTAAGAAACTGACAAGAAAGGTGAGTACCAATTGACACCCAGTGGAAATAAAAAATCCAACAGTTTTTATTCAAACCTTTTCTGAAAGATAACCACGAAGATTTCTCAATCAAGGAGACTATGACTGAAGAACCAGCCATTAGATATACCAATGGAGTACATATCGGTGCATAACTCCCTTGTAAAGTTAAGGTACCACTGCTGCATCCCATCAACAATGCAGCAAAACATTTCTTTAGTTTCTTAACCACATCGTCGAGAAGGTGCTTGTTTCCTGTAAATCACATTTGAACACCCTTATAAATATGGCAAATATAGGACATATGACAAATATACTGTGTTATTTTATATAATTTCTTGAGTTTTACCAGAGCCATGCCCAAAATATAAAAAAAAAAAGTCATAACGTTCCAAGGCGACAACCAATACTTTGAGAATGGTTTTAGAACCCACAATTCCCTGTAAAGCCAAAAAATGAATGCATAAACATTTACTACCTTTGCACATAAGACAATTACCAGAAATACAAATATATAGTCGTTCTCCCTTTCGATTATTCTCAAATTTAAATGTATATAATACCTCAAGTTTTTGCCCTAAGAAAAAATTCTCAAATTTCTCTTGAAAATTAGGGAGGTCTCCATCGGGATTTAATACATAAAAATCATGTAGAGGATTTATCGATGCAAATGGCGCTTTCTTCCTTCTCACTTGTTCCTTATTGTTGCTACATTTATCACTATCAAAAGAGATGCTTCCAACTGAAGGCATACGGTAAACCTCCTGGATCCTTAGTATATTCAAACTTTCCCAAGGGAACATCTATCACAACAACATTGGTATTTATGTCGGTATAAATAGGCTAAACACATATTAGACTATATTTAAAACCAAAAATACAATTGATTTTATATGTTAAAATATTGCCGCTTTAAATGTCAATTATAAAGCACGTGTATATGGATTAATTATTTGAAAGTAGAAGCAATTTATTACCTTCATGTATAATATCACATTATCACTAAATAATGAAATTCCAAATCGCACAAACATAACATACATTAAAAATCATTTCAAGACTACTAGAAAATAACTTACTTGTATGTCATAGTCCAACACAAGTATTACAGGACCTCTTTTGGTATAATCATCTACCCCCAACAAATTTATTGTCTCTTCAAACACAAAGGATTGCTTTTGAGATACATTGGCTGCTTTTAACAATACCCCACTTGTAAATCGGAGATTTTCCATATTTAGAGAAGTCCAAGAATAGTTTTAACTAGACTCTCATTAATAACCAATTCAAACTCAGATCTTAGTTTCTTCAGAAGGTCTTCAAGTACTGAGTCAAAGATTTTGAATCCAACAAATCTCCAAGAATTTCCAATGTTCCTGGAAAGTTATAACAATTGTAAAAAGAGGGATACCGATTAATGGCTTTACAATTAAAACTACTCTCTTCTACCGTATAACGATGCAGCTGTAAATAGAGATATTTTAAATTTGAAGTTCTTTCAAAAAAATTAGATAGTGTCGCATTTTGTACAAGTTGTTAAACCATGGCAATAACCTCCTTTTCTCATCTGATAACACAGTTTCCCGCAACATATAGTAATACTGTTGCGAAATTATTTTGAAGTTTGGGGCTATACCATCCACAACCGTAACACCGCATGGACAAACCCACTCTCGAGTAGTTTGCTTGTAATTAGAAGAAGTGTTTGTCACCATCAAAAAAGAAGAAGTGTTTGAACCACAACCATAAAATATTACAATTTACCCTATCAAACGTCACAAAGCTTAATACTTATATTTTGCTTGTATCTACCTAAATAAAATACATACCTTCTACAATAGAATTAAACGGAAGTAACATCACAACCGGTTCTGTTTGAACACTCCGTCGCGATACCAACATCCATGTTTCAACACTAGTTGGATGAGACAACAATTTCTTTAATAAACTAGCATATGCATGCCCAAAAAAACTTGCACATATAATTGTTGTGGATGGAAGACCATCCAAAAACTTGTTCACTTGTGTTTCAACATCTTTAATAGTGTTGGGAGGCCTACACCAAGATGCAACACATATGATGAGAAGATTTCTCCATGCTACATATATGATTTTATTCTTTGCATTATAATGCAACAAGAATGATTGTTACCTGAGTAAGTTATATGTGTTTTATGTCATGTAAGAAGGTAAAATCATATTTGGACCCAAAAATTGAACTTAAAGTTATTAAAATTCAATGGGAGGTGTGTCACAAACCATAAAAGCAACATATGACATTGAAAAGAAAGTATATAATCGTAAGGTGCATTTAAGTCGCTTGATAGCAAAAATTGAAAAGACAAAAAAAAAAAAAAGCAAAATAAGGGGACCAAAATAGCATTTAAGTCTATTATTTTAGGTATTGGACACAACTTTTTTTTTTTGGTAAAAAGTATTAGACACAATATTGTTAAAACAATATAATAATATTTTATCCATTAATTTTTTTAAAGATTTTGATTTCGATGATCAAGTATAAGAATGTTTAAAATTGTAACTTTATTATTTTGATATATATATATATATATATATATATATATATATATATATATATATATAGACACACGTTTGATATGTTATGAATGTTGGATTAGTTTTTTTTTTTTTTGACAAGGAATGTTGGATTAGTTAAATAACTTAGTTTTATGATTCGATTTTAAAGATATTTGAACGATTTTTTAACCAAGTACATTTATATTTTGTTGTTTATTAGTATATTATATCAAAGTGCGAGTAACAGGTACGATATTTAAGTACCTAAAGAGTATAAGTACAATTCTTTTTTTCAAATTTTCCTACCCAACCCATTGCCATCTCACTTGTCCAAGAGGCAATGCCCCCTGATGCAGACATTTTGCAGATGTACCTTGTATCTACTAGATAAATGTTAAAGTTAGAAGCATAAAGAAAATCCTTGGAAGCACGTAGATAAAACTTAAACTTACAATCGAACCCTGGGATTATACCTCGAACGGGTTTGTAAGAAATTGGCAAGAAAGGTGAGTACCAATTGACACCTGGTGAAAACAAAAAATCCAACGGTTTTTATTCAAAACTTTGCTGAAAGACAACCACGAAAATTGCTCACTCAAGGAGGAAATTAGATACATCACATTTAAGGGATATAAAACATAGATACAAGAAAAAAGAGAAATAAAATATGTTGTTTTTGTTATTTTTATGTTTGTTATGCAAGTGTGTATGTGTTTGTGTTTGTGTATGTGTGTGTGTGTTTTTTTGTTTAGTTTTGTTTAATAAACAGTTATGATGAGTTGGTGAATGAGTATGAGGTTGTAATTGAATGGAAAGTGAATAGCATGAAATTAAAATATTAAAAGAACAAAAATAGAAGAATGATACATGTGAAACCATTTGATATATACAGTTTGTTAGATAAGTCAATGATATTAAGTTTTAGTATATTTCACTTAATCTTACTGGTTCTTATTAAATATGATTATAACACATAAGAAGGTTAACCTTTCAAATTAAGTTTGGTGTCGATGTTGTTGTTATATTCTTGATCTTCCTGCCATTGGTTATTATATCACTTTTGAAAAGATACTAAATGGTGGCAAAACATGTTCAGTTATGCACAAATAGGTTTAAGCCCTTTTCGTATAGACATGTTAATACTGTTTGTGACTCGTATTTGTGATGTTGGTGGGACTTTGATAGGAATAGATAATCATATTCAAAGAAAATCATAATCACTTTTGTTCTCTGATGTCCTTAGTAAGCATTAGCATTTGGAATATTTTGGACATGTTATCTCTGAATTTGTTTTTGAATATTGAATGGTTCAGATGCCTATAGAATTTTTTGAATATTGTAATTATTATTTAATTAAAGAAAAACATAATCACTTTTGTATTCAATGTCCTCGGTAGGCATTAACACTGTTTACAACAAACTCTTTTAAATCCCTCCTTTTTTGGGCGTTGAATTGAATGGTTCAAAGCCACTCATTCTCATTGGTAACTCTATTCGTTGGATATAACATGAATTCATTTCTGTCTTACATATACCACATCTCATATTATCATTCTCATCATTATCGCATTGTCTTTATCATCACTAGCGGTCGTTGTTCCTTAAACTTTTATATCTATGTGATGATGATTGATGAGCTAGAGCAATTCGTTATGCGTGTGTAGCTTCTGAATCGTCCACTTTTCATGAATCTTTTAAATGAATTTGCAATAAAACAATTATGAACCAAAAGGTGTGCATGATTGGGGAAATCATGGTTACCACTAAATGTTGAATAATTGGGATCCAAAGGTATCATTTGATCTATTTTTGTTCTTTTAATTTCTCGTACTAAATTTTTACCTCCATTACACCTATGACCCAATAAACTCCACCATCTTGGTGGCCTTTGTAACTGCCCCACATTTCCAGTTGTTTGGGTTTCAAAGGAATAAACCCAACCGCCTCAGGAACGGTGAGGGTGCATGTAATTGTTGTGTTTAAACACTAACTTGCCTTTAAAATATAACACATGACTGTGAAAATGTTGTACCTCGTATCTAACATTAGTAATTTTTATAATGTAAGATGTAAGGTACACTGTTTTCATAATCATGTTTTATTTTTTAAAGACTTCAATTAAGTGTGCCCTCACCATACCTTTGCCGATTGGGTTTTCCCCAATGAAATTCAACCACTTGAAGTTGGTTGGGCTGCTACAAAGACCATCGAGAGAGATGTAGTAGAGGTAGGAATTTAGTACGAGGAGGTCTATGTAATTTGGGTAGATTTTGTTAGTTTTAGTTTTTGAGTTGAACATGTAAGGATGTATCCATTGCTAAAATCATATATAAGGAAAAAAAGAACGAAAAAAAAAAGAGAAATGGTATTGAAGGTAAGACATTTTTTAGAAGAAAAAATCAAAGGAAGAAGACAAAGAGTGTAAACTATGTTGTTATTTTTATATTTGTTATGGCAGTGTGTGTGTGTGTCTGTTTTCTTTTCTTTTTTTGTTTAATAAACCATTATGATGAGTTGGTGAAAAAAATAATTATGAGGTTGGAAGTGAAGGGAAGGCGAAGAACATGAAATAAAAGAACGGTTGAAAAATTAAAAAACAAAAATTGAAGGATGATACTTCTGGGACCATTCGATATATGAATTTTGTTAGACAAGTTAATGATATTAAGGTTTTTTCTTTATTTGTTCATAATTTTTTTGGTATATTTCACTTGGTCTTGCTGGTTCTTATTGATTGTGATTATAATACAAAAGAAGGTTAACTTCACACAAATTAAGTTTGGTGTCAGTGTTGTTATATTCATGCTCTTCCTTCCGTTTGTTGTTGTATCGCTTTCAACTCGAAAATATACTAAATGGTGACAAGATGTGTTCAGTCCTGCACCAAGAGGTTCAATCCTTCTTCAGCATGGATATGTTGGTACTATTTGTGACTTGTATTTGTGGTTTTGTTGGAACTTTGACAACAATAGATAATATTTTGTCAGATAGAAACCTCACTCAGATACTCAATGAAAAACATAATCACTTTTGTGTTCTGATGTCCCCAGTAAGCATTTGTATTTGGAATTATTTAGGACATGTTTCCCCTGAATTTGTTTATGAATATAAACCCTTTTTGGATTGGCTTATGTATAGTTCATTTGAGCTTATTTTATGGCATAATGCTTATTTTATAGCCCTTTCTAATATACCGAATCTTCGTTGATATATAACTGCATTTTCTAAGTATATACTCCAATAGCATGCAAATATGTGACATGTTACGTGACAGTACACCGATATATAAAATGCTTTAGCTTTTTATTTGTTCAAATGGATTAAAAAAAAAAATCTTGATCAGACTATATTCATTTCACGATCAAACTCCGAATTACCAAACATCTTCCTTAAAAACCAGAGGTTTACCATAAAAATAACAAGTAAATTGAATTGTATACATTTGTTTATCTCCATGAATATGTTGTGAATTCGACGACCAAAAATCGCACCAATAATCAAAATAACCACACGGGCAATAAATCTAGATCTAATCTAGTATCCAAGTGTAAAGAAATTAGTTTGTTCACCAAGGATTTGTTCAGTCAGTCAGGACCAACAATGACCTACATATGAAGGAGATAGATCTTGTTCAATTCGATATCAATGAGTTTTTTACAAGAAAGATACAAAATAGTTACAAGAAATTAACTTCCACAACAATCCTAATTTTTACACTTTTTCTAATCTTTTTTCGTGGTCAAGAGATATTATCCAACATGTTTCTCAATTGTTTCTCAACTATAGAAACTAAAAGAACCAACTCTTGGCCTTTGATTTCATAAGGATCTTCTCTTTCGATCTTTCAAGATTCAGCCAAGTTGCTCACAAACGATTCTCTTCTCATGTGTTCCCCGACCTTATGAATCTCTTCCCAAAATGCACAAACTCTTTCTTAAGAACCCCCTCTTTTGGTTCCCTTAGATCCACATCTTCATCATTTGAATCACATTCGAAGACCCTCAACCTTTAGCCTTTAACTTCCCAAAAAGTTATCTCCTTTGGTTACATGAGATTTTTCATGGTGCTTCAACGAATGGGTCAAAAACTGTTTATATAGTGTTTCAAATCCAAACAAATCGCATCACGATTTTCTAAATCACTCCATGATTTGAACTCATACGCAGTACAGTATCGAACATGATCCAAAATTGTGTACATGATTTTCATAATCGTGCCTCGATTTTTCCATAACCAAATTAAACCTCCAAATTGTTGAACCAAAATCATGTCACGATTTTCTAAACCGCACCGCCATTTTTTCAGAACTACAAACATCAAATTTTGAGTCAAAAATCAACAATTTCTTTAGATAGAAATGTCATAATCAGTATCTTCATGTGAAGATTTCAAACTGCAAACTGGCTTCATGAAATCGTGAGAAAGATAAATAGTTGACCTTTTGATAGTATATGTTATTTTCTTCGTGATCTATTTGATTTTAAACTATTTTAGTCAGTTATCGGATTCCCTACTTTATATTCAGAGTAATTCAAAAACTGAAATTAAAATGTTGCAGATCAAAGTTTTTTTATTTTAATTGAAAAATGTGTTCGGAGTTAAATAATTGAATCAAATGAACACTTTTTTCTTGACAAATATCCAAATAAATCACAGCCGTGAAACATATAATTCGTGCTTTCAACTTTACTACAACCACTTACACAAAGTTGATCGTTACCGTTAAAACGACCTCTTCTGAACAAATTGTCTTTGTTAGAAATTCAATTGTGATTTGTGCAGCAATCGCCAAAAAAAAAGAGTGACCTCCAATGAAATTGTTTTATGCCAAATAATATTAGTAAAAACAGTCACATCGCGATGAGTACATAATGGAATATAATCCTTGTCAACAAGTGGAATATAATTCATTCTAGAAACACATGAATGTCCAGGATCACTTGAAAGTAGTTTCAGTGGATATAAAGAAGAAGAAAAAAGTCAAATCTAAAATAAATAAATAAATAAATAAAGGTCTTACTTGAGATGTTACGGATAAATCATGTAACAATAAGTCAAATCTCATTATGCTATGCAAGTCATACCATAATTAAGACAAACAGATCGAAAACTACTTCTTATGTCCCTTGTTATAGAAACTACTAACAAAAATCATGAGTATTGATAAAATATGTTGGAGTAATAAAGATGTCTGAAATGTATATTAATTTTAGATAAAATTAAGATATAGAGGCAAATATTTGTGTTACTTAATTTACACTTCTATCACAAATTGTTGTCGATTTTCAAATTGCTGAGCATTCCCTTCTCCCCCCTATTTGTTGAGCGCACTTTCACTTTTGCAAAAGACTATCTCTTCTATTTCACTCCTTGTTGATTTATTTTTTTTTAAAAAGTATCTTATATTCAAAATCTTCTTATTCAAAAACATAAGTGTTAGAGAAGTGGTGGAAGTCATTAAAAATTTGTCTTGGCGATAAGATAGCTTATATTCAAAATGTTGTCACAAAATAGTTGTACAAATATAATCGCTCTTTTTTTAAAACCAAATTTTTTTCCTTTCAGTTTGGGTGGTTGTGGCTTGTATTTTCCGTTGAGTTGTTTCGGTGGGGTGAGCACTGCTTGTACTTTATCTTATAGGCAGATTTAATACCGCTTATATTTATCGTCAACTTATTAATAAAATTTGATTGTTGTTCAAAAAACAATCTTCTTATTCGGGTCAACATTTCCTACCTAAATGATTTTAAAAAAAGAGCGATGGTATTTGTACAACTATTTTGTGACAATATTTTTTAACTCTTTTTATTAGTCAAAAAACAATAGAGAGAGGAAATAAAAACATAATTTGAGTATGAGGGAGATAGTTGTTCAATATTTATCAGAAAATAGTTGTACAAATATCATTTCTCTTAAAAAAACCTGTATTGATATTAACATGAAAGTTGGTAAGAGAAAAAAAGTTGACACAAAGTGTGCACTTCTATCATTTGTGCTTTAGATTGGCAACAAGTCCTTTAGATTGGCAATGTTTTTCTTTGTATTCAGTCTATGAATAAGGATGAGATTGCAGACTTACCATGTTGCCTCTATGAGGTAAATTATTCAGTTGAAGTGCTATTTTTTTTTTTGGGTTGTGAATTGAATTGAATTGAAGTCTCTTAAAAAAATCAGACTTGTTTTGTTATTTGAAAATCATAAAAAAAATAAAAAATAATACAATAAATATTAAAACAATAGAAAGTATGACGGTGAAATTCTAATGTCGAATATGAAAGAAAGCCACTGTCCACAACATAAGTAATTTTCCATGTTACCAATTCTATCAATATCTTATCCTGAGAGATTATATATTTCACAAGCGGTTAATTTTACTTGTATTTTATTACGGAGAGAGTATATATTTTGCATCAAAATATCCTTTAACTTCATGAGAGTTCCTATTCACATGCGTTTCACATCAAAATTCATACCATGAAAATAATTATTGGGTTTGTTTGCTAAAACCCATGATTGATTGAACATTGTCTAAAATGTGGGAAAAACAAGGGAGGGTGACATATTAATACTCCACACTAGATCAACTTCCCCGTGTATAAATTATTTTCTCCATCTGATACCAATCGCATTTTCCCCCATTCTCATGGAACTACACCTTGCAATGTTGCAGTAGGGACCATAAAGATCTTGATAGCCAGACTGATGCAAAAAAAATTATACAAGAATAGCATTCAGGCAACATTACACCAATGATCACACCAACCAACATTTGGCAACAAATGTATAATAAGATAATCGTGCATAAGGCAATTGTGCTTGTAACCAAAAAAAAAAAAAAGGCAATTGTGCTTCAATCCACAATTCATGGAAGATATGTCATTGCTTTCTCATCTCCTTTTAAGAAATTCTTTCAAAGAAAATACTCGAGGCGCGTCCTGCAGCAAGAAAATAGGGAATCAGTTTGAATAGAGTAATGTGTGGACAGTAGTAGTTATAGCTCTTGTTGCAAAGGTGCACTTGTGCAAGTTCTTACATATTTTCACTCAATATAATATGACGGCCAATTAAATGGTTAATCAGTTAGACAGAAATTTGTGTCGGTTTAAATTGTATATAATAGGATATGGCATAAAATATGCACCCATCAAAATATGAAGTTGAAACAAGGAAATTATCAAATTGCCTATTACCTTTCCAGCCTCCTCATTTAAGCATTGCCTAACTACTGTGGCTTGCTGTATAAGCTTCTCCATTGCTGTGTAGTTGGGAAGGTTAAAGTATGCTGCCAATCACCAACATCACCGGAAAAAGAAAGGACAACTACGCATTATATTTAATAGGGGTAGAATAAAGTATTGAAATTTGTAATAAAATAGTCAAGTTAACTAACCAAGGATAGTTCGATTCAAACTATCAGCAAGCTGTTGACGATATTCCAAGCTAAGCAAATGAAACATTGGGGAATCCTCTGGCTCTTTATAAGCAAGAAGGGCCATAAAATCCTGCAATAAGGACAGCATAATATTCACATCAATCTTAAAACAAGCATAAACACGTGCAAATATGCATTACTAAATGGTTATGCAAAGAGCAAACTTACTTGAAGTTTTTCCGTATATTTTCCGTCCTTTCCGAAATCGCTCAACTTAGTCTGAGCAAAATCCAAAGCTTCTGTGCTGCCAATAACATAAGATTCTATTAAAGCAAAAAGTTTGCTACATACTCTCTTGGAATAAAAAATAATTTCATCTCACCATTTCCTAGAGCGGACAAGCTCTACAAAATGAAGGCTTAAAAGATCAAACAACAAATCTGTATTCTTCTCTAGAATTTCTGGCGTCAGCTGCTCAGTGAGCTCAATAGCCTTAAGTGCATTTCCCTCCAGTACAGAGTGGAAGATTTCTACAGACAGGAAATTTACTATCAGGGAGGCTTTACAACCTATAATATACTTCAATGGAAAACATCAACAATTAATTGCATATATAGTAGGACTACTCCCAGCATCTTCTGCGACCGATGTGTAGAGAAGGGATGGAAACACACAGAAGTCAAGAGAAGGCTATTTGCTATCTTAACTAAGGTGTGAAAGAATAAAACATATCCGTATACAAAAAAAAAGTCACCCAACATTGTCAAAAAGCCACATATGTTTTGAGTAAAAAGTGTTGTATCCTTCCCATTTGAGGTTCAGTACTCCAACATTGATGTTTTATATGATACAGATTATGCAGCAGTGATATTTAGGAAAGTTTGGAGAACTCAGCCAAGCAAAATGATATTAGGACCATTGGACAAGTAATCAAAAGTTATCATCTCAAACAACCTTCAAAACTAGAAAGAAAGAAAAATTCAACATACTTTTTCTTTTCTCCATGTTATCCAAATAATCGGTAGGCTGCTTCGCCCCAGTGCCGGCCATGAATGACTCCGCTGATTCTTCATAGCAATTATGTATAAGGTATGACAGAACAATGTTGGAGACATCCTTTTCATTTATTGCCTGTAAATACATTAATGTATTCATTATTTATAAAAATAAGCTAAATCATTTGTGACCAGAGAATATACACAACCAGGAAATCATAGTTGTCAATAGAAACCCAATAAAGCACCTAATAGGCTAAAGATTAACCATATAAGTAATGGTTCTGCTGGGAGTACCTATCCTGCATGAGCTCAATTTCTGTTTTATTCCTCTCAATGATAAGTGAAACAAAAACAAGTTCAAAAGCCAAACAAAAACTGAAATGCTTAAATTAAAATCATCTTCGCTCAGATAAACTAAGCAGAAAAATGGATCTCCCATAACAACAAACCCCGGTAACCTTGAGTTTATAAAAATTCAGAAAAACAACAAAAGTTTAATTTCTCAAAAATAGCATCTAACGAACATGATATTGAAACACATCACCCAAACACAAACTTTCAATCAGCAACATCATGGCAACGACCAAACTATAGAGAACATCTATGTTTTGACAGAAACTATATGAAACATCTTAAATACAATAAATCGTTCTAAATATCAAATAGGTAAAACAGAGTGGCCTTGCATATGCAATTAAGAATTCATAATTTCAATAAATTTCTGACATATCATACATTGTTGCTTGATTTGATGATGTGGAAAATTGGATGGAAGGGTTATAAAGGGTTTTGGCATTCACTCATTATTGTTTGGTAAATGGTGAAAAACAGGATTGGGCTTAGTTTAAAGCAAAGAGAGTAGTCAAATTTGAGGAATGGAGAGTAAATAAGTTGTAATATACTCTCAACCTAAGCAAATATAAATTAATTTAATTGGGCATCAAATTATATATTAGGGCACTAAAATCGGAACCTATGTTTACAAAACTCGTAACCCTTGGAGATTGGAGAACTGGTAAGAGAATAATCGAAGAGCAATAGGTACAAAAGACAATAAAAAGAAGTAGGGGATACATTACTTACAATATCATCGTATTGGCGAGGATCAACGTCCATGGTCGAATAGGTGTGGAATTGGGATTCTGCGAATATGCCTGCACAACTCACAAGATATATGGAGAAACACAATAAATGTCACTAACTCAAACTACCATATAAAGTTGTAACATTAATTTCACCATACAAATGATTGCAAAATTAATAACAGTAATAATAACAACAACAATAAAAATTTAAAACATAATTCATTAAAAATTATACTATTATACCAACGGGGTTGGGTCTAGCAGACGTGGCTAGACTAAAATTCAAATACCGGCCAAGAGAGTTAAGCTTATGCATTTTTAGTGTCACAATGGATTATTAAAAAAAATCCTTAAATTCCCAACAGTGATTAAAGAGGAAAGCTTTGAAGCAACGACACCTCAAATCGGAGGCGTGTCCCACACGTGTCAATGTTTGACACTAACACGTCAATGTCTGACACTAACACGTGTAATTACATTCAAATATAGAATTAGCTTTAACTCAACGTAATAAAACAAATAATGATATTGCTGCCCCAATCCTAGAATGCTGGTTACAAGCAACACAATGGATGAAGCCAAACAGTCCCAAAAAACTAATCACACCATCAACAACCAAAAATATCCCAAAATTAGTGGCCCAAAACAAGATTTATCGAATAAAGAACTAAACCCATCACAAGAATATGATTAACTTGGGATTTGAAGAAAATAGGGTTAGGGTTTGAAATAAAAATCGAGACTTTTTATTTAATGGTGAAATCTGATTAGTTCACTTACCCTTTAACAAGAATAAGAGCAGAGTGGTGGCGGCGGAGTGTGGTGGTTTCGTCGCAAACTGTGATGGAACGAAAATAAAACAAGGAGAAGAATAAATAACAAAGGGTAAGGAGAAGAAAAACGAGCAGGGGTGATCGGAAATGGTCTTACCACGTGGAGGAGGATGACAGAGATTTTCCGATATGGTGGCGTGCGGTGGTCGGGAACGTGCTCGACGGTGATGTTTGGGGAAGGGAGAAAATTTCACAAGAGAGAGAAAAATCCTTATTTATAAATTACTACTCCGTGTAATTTTAAATATGTTTGGTTTAACACGAATTGATTATGAATAAATATGAGTTGTAGATTAATAATGTGTTTAGTTTGATGACTGTGAAAACTGGTAGAGTTGAGTTTGGAATAATTGATTTTAATTAAAAGTCAATTGGATATGGATTAATTTATATTTGGATCTATTTTTTTATAGGTAAATTACACTTCTTCTTTGAGTTTAGAGAAAATATTTTACTTCACTCCTTTGAGTTCAGAGAAGCTTGATACACATTCTGCTCCTCTCTGGTGTTAAAATTTACATTTTACTCCCTCAATAATTTTCTTATTTCAAATAATCTAGCAAAAAAAATCTAACACACTTTGATGAAAAATAGTATCGAGGGTTCATTTTAATATAATCAATTTTTGTATATATATTTTTTGCTATTTTTTATTCACAATTTCATTAATATATAGTTTTAAACCTTGTTATAAAATATGAAACAACACAAAATAAAATTAAAATATGTGAAAAAATACTAAAGTTGATTAAGTATGGTTATTTAAAAGTGAATTTTACACTCCAAATTATAAAATTAATAACAAAATATTTAAATTTAATTATCATTGACATTTAAATTATAAAGAAATGAATTCGTTTTTTTTAAATGATGATTCAAAATTAGTATATATTATAAAAATATTTATTTAAGTTAAAATAGATTAAAGTGTAGTGCATATTTAATTATTAAGGGAGGGGGGTTGCAATTCAAACATCTCATAGTGGAGGGGAGTATAAATTTTACTTTTTAAAAGAGGGGAGTGTATATTTTAACATAAGAGGGGATGAGAGTGTAATTCAAGTTTCTTTTAAAAGAGGAGAGTGTAATTTACTTTTTTTTTTATATGTGAATGTTTATAAAAATTGATTCTTATAAGTTGATGTTATTTAGATCAAAATTGATTTTAAATGTGAAATGAGTAAATTATCCTTTTTAATTGTATTAAAAGTAAAACTAAATATTTCATTCTCATTTTAGATAACTAGTTGAACTTATCATGTTTGAACTTTTATTGCTTTACAAATTCATTTTAAGATAATATTAGTTTTTAGATTTATATATAAATTGGATGTGGGAAACCATTCATTAGACATTGTAAAGCATTTTTTTTAAGGAAGATAAGGAAAAGCGTGCGCACACGTATATATTTTTTCAATGAAGAGGTTTACATGTCCATGACGTTTAAAGGATTGACTTTGTAAGGTAACGGATAGAGTTCAACTTAAACTTTCAAATGAGATAGTTGCAAAATGATCATTAGTATGATTTCTCTTTCCTTTTTTTATTTTTGAAATTTTTGTTTTACCAGACTTATGGAGCAAGTTTTGCATTGCAATCTTGGTATTTTTGCTTCGCTTTAATAAGATCTTTCTTTTCCTAACATTGACATGTCTGTTTGGTTGCGGAAACTATTTTTTGGAGTTTGGTAAATATTTTATGGGAAGATCGCAATTCTCTAATATTTTCTCACTATACAAGGTTAGATCGTGAAATTTAGTATAAGGTGATCAATCAGGTGGAACAAACCCATAACTCCTTCAATCAATCTCTTCTTTTGAATTTGAATGAATGATCATTGTGGTCGTTTCAAAAAACAAGTTTTCATCGCAAGTTACTTCCAAGTGCTCTCGCTTCGCCAAAACGCGGGCTTTGCATAGGGGCATCATATTGGCACGAAATCTTGATATCAGGAACATTGTCTTTAAACTGATTCACCTCCACTTTACAATGTGGTCAAGAAAAGGTCATACCAATTACATTCCTCTCCTTCTTGTGCCTAAAGACATATCTTCCAAACGGTTTGAACCAACTTTATCTATTTTCCGCCACAGGAAACCAATAAATGTGACCATATGTAGGCTCGATGTGGCTTTTTTCTTCCTTTTCTATTTCTATTGTTGAGCACATAGCTTCTCTTTTAAATTCTCTTTTGATGTATAATGTTGGAGATTCTACAACCTATGAGCTTTCTTTTAATTTGTTTCCAATGGGAACAACAATCACAAGGGAATAGTTAGAATATTGTTTTTGAATTTATTTATATAAATATTATTCATGACACAAATCATAATCTTATGGAAAATACTTAGTTAGAGACAAACATAACACACCAGATTTAGGCATACCTAATTCAAATATTTGAAACAAGTTAATTTCTCTCGCTATGAGAACCTTCTTCAACTAATTGAAATTCTGAAAACCCAAAACAACATTACAAACTCGTTTCCCACAGAAAAACAACTATCCAGTAATGTCACGATGCTCTCTTCAATCCTCTTTATCTTTTTTTATTCCCTTTCTATTTACTGCTTATTGCTAGCTATAGCATGTACTTTGATAAGCTTGTTCAAAACAACTTGATCAAAAGTTGATACATTGAAACACATAACTGAAAGTCTAAATGGATTATGCAACAATGAAGACGAAAATAAAATGAGAAACTGGGCACTTTCAAAGGATAGAATCCTTCCGGGCATTGATTTCATGATTCAGTCAAAGGATAGAATCCTTTCAAGCATTGGTAATAGGAGTTTTATCAACATAGTGTAGTAATAAGAAAAGTGAGTAAAAGTTATAAAGGGCATTGAAAAGCACAATACCTTCTCCTCTTCCTCTATAGGATTTTCGAAATCTGCAGAGATAATAGGAGTTTTATCAACATAGTGTAGTAATAAGAAAAGTGAGTAACAAAAACAATCAAAATATAAATCACCAAGGGAGAGAGAGAGAGAGAGAGAGAGAGAGAGAGAGAGAGAGAGAGAGAGAGAGAGGAGGGAGGGAGGGAGATTCGGAATATACAGATACTTACCATTTTTTGAATCAATGTTAAAGGCAGCTGTGTGAAGAACATATGGGAGGCTTACCATGGGTGTTATCCAATTCCAACTGTAGAGCAATACAATCAGCGTGCTTATTCCAGTATTCCACCTCCGAATCATAATCTTCAGGTAAATTCTTCATCGTAGATGATGAAGATGCTTCAGGTTTGATTTTCAGCTTGTTTAGTCTTTTTCGACGTGCAATCCGTTTCTTCTTTGACTTGGAAGGTTTCTTCTTTCGCACAGGCTCTATAAAGAGTAGATAGACAGAAAGAACATGAAAAACAAACACCTATTTGAGTCGACACACACATGAACACTCACTCTAATATCCACGCGATGAGTGAATTAAAGGGATTGAAGTGCATAATAAAATACTCAGAACCAAGGCAAGGGTTACTTACTTTTGCGTTCACCTAAGATCAATAGGTGTCTATCGGAAATCACGTTTTTGTAGTGAGGATTTTCGTTTGGCATTATCGGCATTATCCCTAGCTAGCTAGCTACTATTCTGTAAAACAAAAATAACAAAAAAATTAACAAGAATTTACAATATCAAATCAAATCAAAACCTAACCAAATAGTAATAGAGAAAGGGAACCGAACAACACAACAGTAAATAATTTCATTCATGAAGACAGTTTTTTTAACAATATGAAAAAATTAGTAACAGCATGAATTCAGAAATTGAACATTCAATCGCAAACAGGAATAAACGTTGAATTCAGCAATTGAATAATAGCAAAAGCAAAATTGGAAAAAGAAGAAATCAAATTCCAAGAGGATCGAGCGGGTACCGTACCTGTGAGATGAGAATGAAGAATGAAGGAAGGGTGACAAACGACTGTGGCTAGGGTTTCAGCACCACAAACAAACAAAAACGCAGGCGTGTGATTCTCGTTCTCAGTGGAAGGAAGGACTTATAAGGTTTTTTCAATGGTGCAGCTTGAAACGAATAAATGGAGCTTATGTATATATATATACACCTAAGAGACTTGTCAAGCAAGAAAGCAAACAAGTGAAAGCAGTGTTCCACACATTGAGTGTTAATAATTCCCTCCATTATTTTTTAAGCGTCGTTTTAGAATATTTAACACCAAATTAACGAAACATATTTTTGCATGTTTGCTTCTATTATACCCTTGCTTTAATCCACCAATATATTTCAATTTTTTTCACACATTTTCTTTTTCCAATAAATTTAATATCTTATCCTTGTTTTGTAACAAACAATTGTTAGTTATTATATTTTTTTTAAACAAATTTCTATTTTGTTACACACTCTGCCTCTCTCATAACAAACAATTGTCAATTTTAAGATAACAAGAAATAAACTTTATTTAAAAAAACAAACTTTAGTTTTCCAAATATATATCATTAATTAGTTTTGTTGTTTTTGGCTTTGAGAGACTAACTTTGTGTATCTTTGGTAGTTTCTTTGGCACACCTTGTGCTATTGGGTCTCCTTATTTGTGGTAATATATATATATTCCATTTTGCCTTGTTCAAAAAAAAAAAATGACAAAGGGTATAATTGGCAAATCATATAAACCCTTAAAATACTAAAACGACAGTTAAACAGAAACGTTAAATTTGCACTCAAACGACACTTAAAAAGGGACGAATGGAGTAGTAAACTAGCCCGAGTTTACGTTTTTAGGTGCTAAAATCGTATTGACTCGAAGGTAAATTCGGTTTTTGGTAAAATCAGAATATTTGACGAGTTTTACCGAGTTACACATGTTAAACTCGTGTAAACTCGACCGAGTTTACGTTCAAATTTTTATATTTAATTTGGGCCATTTTTGGACCAATTTTCTTTTAAAACCCAATTCTTTTTTCAACCCCAAAGTATACATAAACGGTTCCTTTACTATTAACATTATACGTTGTCTGACTTCTTCTAAAAGTCCAAAAAGTTTTTCTCTTCTTTAAGTTTTGAAACGACGAACAGGGGAACACACAACAATTAAGGTTGCGGTGGTGACAAAATATTTCGACGTCGACGATTCTGACGCCGGTTAGAGTCTTATGAAAGTTATGATTTTCTATGTTGATGTTAAATTGAACATAATTATTATTATGGTGGTTATGTATAATTTGCCTTTATAATGAAGTCATATTTTGCATTAGTGACATATTTGCAATATTATGTTAGCTTACATATGTCTTGTATATAATAAATATTATATAATTTTAATTTTAGGTAAACTCGTACAAGTTTACAAATCGAGTTTACATAGATAAAACGAGTTGATGTAAACTCTCGAGTGGTAAAACTAGGGGTGTAAGTGGTTCGGACAAAACCAACGAAACCGAAAGTCCAAACCGAACCAAACCGAAAAAATATCCGACCTTGTTTGGTTCGGTTTGAAACCGATCCGAAACAATTGAAACCGATCTAATTTGGTTTGGTTCATGGTTTTTCATTTTGAGATCCGTGAAACCGATGAACCAATCCGATGATAACCACACTCCTTATTTTACTAATATTATCATGCCTTACACAAACTTATGCTTAGGCTCAAAATTAAACATAAGATACTTTTTAATCCATTCACTTTCTCTCATCTTCTTCTTATCTCATCAGTTGACGACTCACGTTGGAATTGGATTGATTTAGTTTGGATGTTTTTATTTAATTTCATGGCGACCATAATTTCATGATGTTTAAATTTCAGGATGTTTTAATTTCAGTTTGCATGGATTTGTTATTTTGACTATGTTTTAATTTTAGGATGTTGTTTTGGAAATTTTGTGTTTGTTGATGAATGATGCATGTATGGATCATGAATGATTGAAATATTTGAGTTTGATGAAGTTGTTTTTTAAGAATGATGGATGAATGAATCTTGGATCATATCTATGAAATATAGAGTAAGGTTAATTATAAAAAGTTGTTTGAAAAATAGAGAACATGAAAAAACAAAATATGAAATACAATTATACAAAGATCTATGAAATATTTTGTGAGAATATGATTTTTTTTAATTGTATTTTTAAATAAACCGATCAACCGAACCAATCCAAACCGAACCAAACCGAATTTGGTTCGGTTTCTTTTTTGAAAAACAGTGAAAACCGAACCAATCCAAACCGATGAAGATTTCATCGGTTCGGACATTTTTTTTTACTAAAAACCAATCCAAACCGAACCGTTACATCCCTAGGTAAAACCTTGAGTGAAAGGACCAACTTATTTGTTTTGCACTTCAAAAAAATAACCATGCTTACCTTGTTCTACATCTTCCTTTTTAAAATTCTAAACAATGTGGGATTCTTCAATATATATATGTATATTTTCAACCAACAACTATAAAACACGGTGAAATTAATTTAAATTTATCGTGTAGAATATGTACTAGAAATCTATTATGCATGTATAATGAATCTCTTTTGCGTACAAATCTCACCAAATTATATTATATATAGTCATGCATAGGCTCCAAAAGGTTGCAACACATGCCAACAATAATTTGAGAAATTAAAAGTGATTGAAGGTAACGCGTTAGACACTAGACAAACATTTAATTTGAAGTGTCAGTGTGATGTATATATAATAAAATTTTCAAACATTAGATAAGTCTTTAATTTGAAGTGTCAGTGTGATGTATATATAACAATTTTTTTCTTAAAAATTAAGGGTGAAAATTCTTAAGTCCAGTCCTTACATTAAGTCCGTTTTTTTACTGATTTTGAATATCAGTTCTTATCTAAATGAAATTGAATTGATTGGTTGATGTCCAAAGCTATATCTAGGAACCAAAATGATGTTTGTTTTAAACAATGTTTGAGCAAATTGATGTGCAAAATATTTGAGGGCCGAATTTGAGTATTTATTTTGAACACGAGCATGGTGTTGCTAGAAAAGGAAAAGTGAATTTGAACATAATGAGAACCTTGAATTGCCACAACCTTTCACTTAGCAGTTTATAAGGACTATAGAAAATGTTATGTTGATAATAAGTTAATAATTGTCTTGTTAACATGCAGATTTATGGCATGAAAGATCCTTCAATCAACTCTTCCAAGAGCCGATTGAAATCTCTTACATGGCAAGAACGGTGAAAATTTGAAAGAGAGAGAATGCAAATACAGGTCGATGAACAAACATTTGCAAAAGTGTGGAAGCTCCAACACCACAATCCAACATTTTTTGTGGTGGCCGGGATTCGAACTCTGACCTTGCATATATTATGCATTGTCCATTCCAACCGAGCTATACTGAAATAATATTCTGAAACCACATCGGTGTTGTCAAATAACGGTGTTATAGCTAGCGTAGCGAAATTTTGACAAATCATTGTTGTTGCGCGATACTCTATTTCGAACAAAGTAATGTCAAATATAAACTATTGTGGTGTAACAATTTTGTACAGACCATTTTTTTCAAGATCCGCTATTTATATCCTTGAACCATATACAAGCATTCTCTATCAAACAACCACAAAAAAAAAAAAAAAAAAAAAAAAATGTACTATTAGCTACCATAAACTCCTTTTAAACATAGCAATGTTTGCCAGGATTTGGAATCATTTCAATATCCTCCTCTTCGATTAACCTTCCTTCATTCGCCTCTATGAGTTCCCTTGCAAAAAGCTCAGGCCAAGAGATATCACCATCTTCATCTTTGTTTATAATATGATCACCATCTTCTTTGTTAGATTTTTCCTCTGTCGTATTGGCACTTTTAACCAAATCAATCTTGATATTTCCACTATCAAGTTGATTTCTTGAATTTGGATCAATATTTTCCTGGAAAATGAGAATGCAGGAGCACAATAATAAGGAGTTAATTTATGAATACAATTTTTGAATTTCATATTTGTTTCTCATTTAAATTTTCATTGTTTGAATAATGTGTTTGGGTAAGAGTAAACACACAATTTTTGTTAGTACATGAATTAACAAAATTCAAAATGTTAAAATAGATCAAATAAATGGACTATGATTTACTTTTTAAGGTGAATAAGTGGAGTATCGAGATTCGAACACCGACATCTTCATATAACAATGCATTGTCTATACCAAGTGATATATGCACACGGGGACAAAACTCTCTTAAATTAAACCTTACATATGATCATTTGTGAATAACTAATATTAATATATCAACAAAATCCCTGGGTTCCTTCAACAAATAAATAACACATATATACAGAAACACACAAATAATACATACAATGTTGGTGATAGCTTTAAGTCCAAGAACCACGGTCTTTTCTGGCCAAGTATTTCCCACCTTTCTCCTTTTGTGTCCACCATTTGATTGACATTTTGGTTCTTCATGAACAAATTTCCTCGAAACAATGATGTCCTAAAAATCAAGAATGCAAAAGAGTGTTCAGTAAAAAAAATTGAATTATCATTACATATAGAAAGGAAGATTGTATTTGTATATACAAAGTATTACATCGTAAAAATAGAAAATTGATTTCAATATGTAAAAAAAAAAAAGATTTGGAAAGACTTTATCATGTTCAACTTTGCTGGTCAGCTAAAAATTTTGGAGAGACGATATTCCAAATTTCATTCTTGTTCCAAATTTTCTCTTTTTAGTTGACTCTTATTCCAAATTTTGTATTTAAATAAAATTTGGTTAACTAAAAAATCTATAACATTTGAACAAGATTACCGGATATAATCAAATTCAAATCTGGGTAAAAAAATTAAAAATCCGGAAAGACTCTTGCAATCAAATCAATTTTCTTCGTTCCTTTTCAAGTATATAGATTTAGCGATCAGATTTAATCGTTTTCATAGTTAATGTACAGTTTGTCAATTATATCATTTTTCAATTACTCTTACTTACTCTTTTTCAATAACATTAATCAATACTCAGCCAAAAAAATAAATAAATAAAACTAATTAATACTATTAATTTGGAAAACTCAAGTTTTTTTCCAACAAAATTTGTTTTTTGTTATATGCAAATTAAAAAAAAAAATTGCTAGCAATAATAATGGTTTCATGAAGAGTTGAAATTTTATAAACAAGATAAACATTGTTAAAAATTTCAAGTGTAAAATAAAAAAAAATAGAAATTTGTTCGGTAAGAAACAACTGTCCACAAAAAAATCACAAAGAAACAACTAAAACCACCACCACCACCAACAACAATAATAATAATCTATATCTATACTTCTATATATATATATATATATATATATATATATATATATATATATATATATATATATATATATATATATATGTTTTTGTCCAAAAATATATATATCTATATCTATATCTATACTTCTATACTATATATAAAGAAAATAACATGTTTTGCCTCTTTTGGGCTGACATTTTCTTTTTCAAAAATTATCCTCAACTTTCAATACAAATAGCACACATAACAAATAGATAAGAGTAAATTCAAATATTAAAATAAAAGTGTAACAAACACGATATGATTATATATGTTCAATTTTTTTTCCTTTATCCCTTAAAAAGGGTAACAAACTAGAAAAATATATCTATACATACTTTTTCATTATCCCAATTATACTTTTAAACAATTTTTTTTATAATAAAGATTGTTATCAGTGTTATTAAAAAAATAAGAATTTAGATTATATTTTTTTGTTATATTGTTGGTGTCATTGAAATAGATAATCATGGTTAGTTTGATTTGTTATAATTTGAAAGCAGAAATCATTTATATTTTTACTTTTAATCAAAATTTCATAAAAAAAACGTCGTTCGTAAATTTTCAAACATCACCGCAATAAAAAGAGTGGAAAAATGGATACGTGAGTGTCCGACTTTTCGCTAATATATATAAAGAAAATAGATGATTTTTTAGAAAGAAAAAAAAGATTTTGAGGTGGCTTTTCACTTATAATTATAATCTTAAACAAGCTTGTTTAAAAGGATGTTATATTTAGTTTTATTGAAAAAGATAAGAATTGTTCGTTACAAATTGAAAGTAAAAATGTTTATACCATCCTTTTTAATCAAAACCAATTTCATAAAAAATATTGTTCATTAAAGAGTAAATCTTGAACGCATAAAATCAAGCTAACATAAAAAAAGGGAAGAGAAAAAACAAATACGACGGGGACAAAGTTGAGAAGAACTCAATCTTGAATGCATAAAATCACTAATTATGACACCCACACACAAAAAAATCACTTTATAATTAACGACTAATCAAGCTAACATAATATTAGTAGCCAATCAAATTATAGTATGGTAACTTACAGATATGGCGTTTTCCGCAGGTCCGGGAACAACTGTCTTTCCTTGCTTATCTTGTCCAATGCTATTCATCAAGTGAGAATTTGATTGGTCATCGATTCTTTTTTCTGTATTTTTTGGATTGGGTTTCAAATTCTTTCTGAATCTGCATAGAACATAATTGCTGGCCTGCAAAAAAACGCAAAAGCAGATTATAAATGTGTGCACAATACCAAGGAAAAATTGTCACTTTGACATGCAGTGCTACAAACCAGAAAATAAACCCTAATTAGTATAAACTTAGTATTTAAACGTTGGTCTTAGTTCAACCAAAAAAATAATTCATGAGGTAAGGGTGGTCACTATTTAATAGGTACTACTAACTAACTAATAATATAAATATAAATATAAATATAAATATATGATCATATTGCTTACCGAAGCATTGTTAATCAAAGATATGTGAAGGCTATATTCATGCAAGATCCATCCACCATCTTGAGAAGTGTAACTCTTCTCAAAGCGGAAACGTTTTTTTAGACCTAGGGTTTGGCCGGTCTCTTTGTCAACTATACTTTTTCCGGTGTCTTCAGCTTCCCACGTACCAATTCCAATAGTACGAATCAAACGTTTACTAGTGGCAGATTTCTTCTTTAAGGTAGTGAAGAAATATAAGTCCTTTCCATGATATGAGTGAGAACTTGCAAACTCTTCCCAAATCTCCCAAGGATTCTTTATGGTATCAAATAAGTCATATTCAAGAACATTGATATAGTTGGGCACTGGTATATCGTGAACTTTATTGTAGAGGAATGATCGAAGAAGTTCACCATCTGTAGGTTTGAAATTTTTACTTGATCGAGAATTGTGAGCCATATTTGTGAATTTGGAATTGTAAAGTGGAGAAACAAAGAGTATTCTCTCTTCAAATTATATTGTGGTCATTCAAATATAAGGGAACTAAGTATATATAGATAATTCAGTTTTAATTGACCTAAAAGATCTCCCTAAAGATTTTATTCAAAAATAAAAAGATCTCCCTAATTAAAGATAAGAAAATTAAATCAGTAACTTAAATTTTTTTTTTGGTAGTGTAATCGTAACTTAAATTTGAAACAAACCAAATATGATCTAATTTAAATTTTCTTTAAAAAAAACCTAAATTAAATTTAAAATCAAATATTATCTAATTCTCAAAAACTTTCAAATTTTTAAGCTCACGTGAGCAATTTTTTTTAAGAAACCTGAGCTATTAATTTTTTAAGAAACCTGAGCTATTAAACGAGATAGCATATAAGGTGTGACGTGAACAATTATTTAAAGTTTTGATTTTCTGCTAATGCGCGTAAACTATAATCAACGTTTCTTTTATAAAATTTTGATTTTGATTAAAAAAATTCTTTGTGGTGGCCGGGGTTTGAACCCCGAAAAACTTTCAAATTTTTAAGCTCACGTGAGCAATTTTTTTTTAAGAAACCTGAGCTATTAAACGAGATAGCATATAAGGTGTGACGTGAACAATTATTTAAAGTTTTGATTTTCTGCTAATGCGCGTAAACTATAATCAACGTTTCTTTTATAAAATTTTGATTTTGATTAAAAAATTTCTTTGTGGTGGCCGGGGTTTGAGTTTTGATTTTCTGCTAATGCGCGTAAACTATAATCAACGTTTCTTTTATAAAATTTTGATTTTGATTAAAAAATTTCTTTGTGGTGGCCGGGGTTTGAACCCCGAACCTTGCATATTTTTTACGCGTTGTCCCTACCAACTGAGCTACGCTCACGAGAACGATTTTGATTAAAATGATATATATGTTTAGATTTTGATGATTTTTGAATACTCCTCCCATTCTTTTTTTAAGTATCGTTTTGGAATATTAACATCAAATTAGCAAGTATCTTTTTGTACCTTTACTTTCCATTATACCCTTATTTTAGTCCACCAATATATTCCTATTTTATACTCACACACTTTCTTTTTTCAATAAAATTAATATGTTATCTTTCTCTCATAACAAACAATTGTTAGTTACTATCATTTTCTCCAACAAATTCCTATTTCTTTGTACACTCTATCTCTCTCTCATAACAAACAATTGTCAATTTTAAGATAACAAGAAACAATTTTTGTTTAAAAAAAAAAAACTTTGTTTGAAAAAAAACAAATTTAATTTTCCAAATATGTAGCATTAATTAGTTTTATTGGGAAAGATAAGAGTAATTGACAAAAGGTATATAATCGCAAGTTGTACCCTTAAAATACCAAAACGACGGTTAAATCAAAATGTTAAATCCACATTCAAACGATACTTAAAAAGGAACATAGGGAGTAGTAACAAATTATGTTTATCTTTTACCAACAATGTTACAAATATAATAAAAATTATTATCTTTTTCATTAATACCAACAATATAACATTTCTTAACAATAAATTTGTTTACGGATATAACTGGAATAATGAAAAGATAATAATTTTTATTATATTTGTCATATTGTTAGTAAAAAAAAATTTGGTTACATGAGAAAAGAAAAAGAAGAAAAAAGAAAAGAAAAATAAGGGATTACATCCTTACAAAGGACACCCCAAGAGCATCAGCTAGCAAAGCTAATGACAAACTAGAAGGAGGCGTTTGGAGCATAATTAAAGGATCTACGTTATTAGCTCCCAACTTTGCTAGCACATCTGCACAAGCATTCCCTTCGCGAAGGGTGTGATGAAGCGATATTGCCCAATCTTTTGCCATGAAATCTCTAATAATCTCTAGCTCATTCGAATAATGATGAAACTGAGATGTTCCCTCTGTGACAAGTTGAACCACATGCAAGGAATCTGAAAAAACACATTACTTTCCTATATCTAGCCTGCCAGCACAGTCTGATGCCCACTAAAAGTGCTTGTATTTCTGCATGGAGAATATTAGATAAACCTACACTCCCATAGAAACCAAATTGAAATGTTCCATCATGGTTACGCACCAAGCCACCAAACCCTGCCTTCCCTGGATTAGTAAGAGCACTTCCATCGACATTGAGAATCATGGCATCCTCATCCCCTTTATTCCAACACACCTCACGAATTGCTCGAGTGGAGTGGGAGGTTGAATTTTCAAACATATTGTTAGTAAATGATAAACATATTTTGTTACTTTTAAAAAAAATAGTTTATTACTATTTAAAAGTCACAAACATCTATACATATAATTTAATAAAAATCAATATTTTATAAAAAAAAAATATTGTTTATAGTACACACGTTGGTGCAGTAAAAATATTCAAAAAGTATAAATATGACATTAATTGTCAAACAAGTGTGACTTTTATATTATGTTTGTGTAGACCATATACAATGAAATTTTATAGAGTACATTACACTCCCTTTCCTTGATAGATGTTTGAAATACAGTCATTTTCCCTCTTATGTTAAAATATACACTTCCCTCCCATTTTATGCAAAACATACTAGAAAATATTTCACATCTCACCCCTGAAAGAAGCTTGAATTACATTCTTCACCCCTCTTATGTTAAAATCTACAATTTCCTCCCTTAACAATTTTTTATTTATTTCTGGTAATATATCTAACAAAAAAATCGAACACTCCGAAGAAAAATACTATTGTGGGTCCACTTTAATATAATCAAAATTCAAATTCATATTTTTCTCTATTTTTATTCACAATTTCATTAACATTTAGTTTTAAACCCTGTTATAAATTATAAAATATAAAACAACACAAAATAAAATTAAAATGAGTAAGAAAAAATACTAAAGTCGATAAAATATGATTATTTAAAAATAAATTTTATATTCTAAGTTATGAAATTAATAACAATATATTTAAATTTATTCATCATTGACATTTAAATTACAAATAAATGATTTTTTTCTTAAATGGTGTTTTAAAATTAGTAGATATTGCAAAAATATTTATTTATGTTAAAATAGATTAAATTGTAGTGCATATTTAATTATTAAGTGAGTGGGTTGTAATTCAAGCATCTCATGGGGAAGGAGAATATAAATTTTATTTTTTAAGGGAGGGGAGTATATATTTTAACTTAAAAGGTGACGGAAGTGTAATTTACTCAATTTTATATTTTGTTTGAAAAAAAACAAAACGATATTTGTTCATACAAGTTGATAGATTACGTTATTCAACATCACTAAAAATGTAAATGATGAATTTGCAAACAAACTCACAGTATCCAAGTTAAAAGTATACATAGACAAAATGGCTGCAAATAATATGATGAAATTATAGTAAATGATAGACGTTTGGCAAGTGCACCAAATACTATCGAAGTAGTAAAAATATCGATCCCACGAGGACTGTGTTAATCTCAATTCAGCAATAAGGTTAATATTTAGGATGTGTAAAAGTTATTTTGTTTGCCACTAGGCAGTAGATTTGATTTGGGTAAAAAGTAAATAAACATAAAATAAAGATTTGGTTAGAAAATAAGAGAGAAAGATGAGATCAGATCCGTCGAATCCTCTAAGTTCCCCTAATTGGTCTACTGCACCTATTTGTTATGAACCCTCTTCTAGTTTACGATGATTAACAAATTAGCCCTAATCAATCCCTTGAGTTAGGACCCTCTTCTTAAACTACAGCCCCTAATTCCTTAGGTGGTCTAATAATTCTTGAAGGTTTTACCGAACGTTAACCTATTATCACTAACAAACGATTATCTATTCCTAGACTAACCCTGTTTATTAGAACAATTCAATTAGGTCTAAGTTGAAAGCCATGGTCAGTGGTCATTCATTCTCACGAAATCAAGTTATATGTGATCAAGATATAAAAAGCATTAAGAACAATTGAATTGAATAAACTAGAATTGAATTCATAAACGAAATAGAGTTTCACAGCAACATGTGTCAATTAGGGTTACAAAGATTCATCTCGGATCTAATCTCTAAGAGATTTAGCTACTCATAATCGAGTTTACAAATAGCATAATCAATGAAATAATTAAAACATACATGAATTGGTAAAAGGTTGAAGAAATCGCCCTTCTAGCCGTCTCTGATGTCTCAAAATCGCACTTTGCTCTCCAAAATCGTAACCCTTGTTCTTCAGATTGAGTGCAGTATTTATAGAAGTCATGGGCCTGACCCGTCAAAATCGCGCCGCGCTTTGTTAATTGGCGTGCCGCGATTTCCCTCAAACAGGGAGGATGTAATTTTGCTTCAAAAATCGCAGCACGGCTTGAAATTGGCGTGGCGCGATTTCCTTCGAACAGACTTCAAATTTTAAGCTTTTTGCACTCCAGAACAGTATAAATTGCATGAGAACTCTATCAAAATGTCACAATAAGTCCCTAATATTACGTAATGACAGAATGTCATCACAACCCCAAACTTAAACCATTCCTTGTCCTCAAGGAATTTGCTTGCAACAGTGACAAATGACAGTAAAATAACAGTTACCTGACAAAACGATAGTACCCAAAAGTTCATTCTCCTTCTAGCTAAAGATGAGCTAGTTTGACTTGTTCGCATCCACCAATTAACAACTCCACACAACAATATGAAATAGGTTTCTACCAGTCGACATGCAGGTCTACATATTACCATACGCTTGAAAAGTTTCTAAACATCAATCAAAGTCAATATCATTACACACTTTTGAGGTCTTTAGGGTTATAACGGGGCTTAGGTGAAAGGTGGGATATATTTGGATAAGTAGGCTACACAAAATTTGAGTTAGGCATTCCTACGGAAATTAAAGCACAAAATTCAATCCTTCAATCATTCACCTTGTGGAATAACAATCAATGCAAAGGTACTAGAGAATATTTTTAACATTTAGGGACAATCGAGTTTGAAGTTACTCGGATTTTCAATGTTTTGTCCCTTTTTCATCATTCAATTTCTTTTTTTTTTTTGATACACCATTTTTGTGTATATATTGCATGACAATTTCATATTTCTTTCATTTTTTTTTTGTTCTCTTATTCTCTAGTACCCCCACCCCAAACTTAGTTGGTTGCAAATTCCAATGGCAACCCCAAACTTAATCTTTAGCAACATACTACAATGCCTTAACTCAGAAAATACATTAAGGGACAAATCCTAAAAGTCTCTAGGCTTGTAATGTATTTTGTCACCGAACAAAAAGTTCTAATCCTACCGGCTCAAAATTGGTTAAGAAAGGATAAATTCAACGAATTAAAACAGGGTAGGCTTCAAAAAGGCTCACAGGACCAAGCACTTTTGCCTCAGTGTGTAATTGACAAAGACCAATCAATAATAGAGAAACAATGCAAGTTCTAGAAATGTAGTTGCATGGAAAACTAATCTAAATATAAGTAAATTGAAAAACAAAATTCGGCAATGAACCTTATGGCTGAGATTTCTGGGAGTATGTGACTACCTAGCAACGCCGTACACTTCGCCTTTGAATCAAGTCACCCCTCCTTTAGAACTTTTGGAATACCGTTTCATCAAACAACTGTTACTAAACTGGAATAGGTCACATGAAACAAAACAAATTCATTAATAATAAACAAGTGCAGGAGCAATTACAATAGGGAAATAAGTTCAATGGACTTCGACATTAAAAGAAAATAAAGAAAATACATCAAAAGAAAAATAACTGAAATTAAAATACAAAGCAGAAAATGCTAATCCATCAGTAGATCAGCCCATGTTCACATCATCATCCGAGTGTCCAGCCCCCGGTGTCCTCAATCCTTCAAAGATGCCATCCCCTTGATCTTGCTTGGTGGCATTGAAATCGTCAGTGATTTCCCTCCTCAGTTTCTCAACCCAACACTCCTCCGGCGGTTGAACATTCAGCAATGCATTAAGGGCTTCAGGGCTGAAATCAATGATCTTGCCCCAAACAAAAGATTGAAAGGGTGTATCGGAAACCCGTGCATTTGCAAAGAATTCGACAATCACGGTTTTGTTGTTCGCTTCATCGATCATCTCATTCAACTTCGTCCACCCTCTCCTTCGTAACTCAGCCTCAAAGAACGGATAATTCACAAGTTTTGTGAATTCAAACTTCCTCTCCCCCACAACTTCAAAACTTTTCATGGCTTTGTGGAACTCTTGGGCTTGGTCGTTGATAAAATGAATGGCGTTTTCGGGTGGTTCGGATGCGGTACGAGGGCGTTTGGCTTTGCTTGTGGATGGCTTGGGGTTGGTGGCTTTCTTTGAGCGGATGTTTCTTTGGTTTGAGGCCATTTGTGGTTTAAGATGGTGAAAGGGAAATTTTGTAAAGTTTGGGAAAGTTGGGAATGATAGTGGTTTGATGGTGGTTTGGATTGATGAATTGATGATAGGATTATGGGTAGATGATGTTTAGGAAGTGAATAAGGAGATGAATATGAGAAAAATTAGTGAATGGGAAGTTTAGGGAAGTTTTGGTAGAGAAAGGTAGGAAGAATGGAATGGGAAAAATGGTGGAAAAGGCTGGTTTTATAGGTCTGTTTGGTGAAAATCGCGGCACGCCAAAATGCAAGGCGCGGCGCGATTTTGTTAAAACAGGGAAAATGCTTTTCTGTTCCTCAAAATCGCGGCACGCCAAAATACACAGAGCGGCGCGATTTTGATGAAACAGGGAGTGTGTTTTGCTTCCTCAGGCCAAAATTTTTGTTTTCTTGAAAAATGCCTGAGTTCCTTTAATTTCTGAAAAACTTTTGAGGAGAGAATCATGCAAGACATCAGTACCTTGCATGATTTTCTTGGCAAGAGGTATCCTTGAACAAATTTTTAAAACTTTCCTGCCTTGTATTAGAAGAAAAGAAAAATATTTTTGTGTTTTTGTTTTTGAAAGCAATAAAATCATACCTGAAAAATAAATAGTGGGTTGCCTCCCACCAAGCGCTTTCTTTTACGTCATTGAGCTTGACGCTTCAACCACTGTTAGGGTGGCAAATATGTCAGAAAGAACACATCATCCTTCTTCTTCCTCTTGTTTGGTAGGAATTCCATGAATTTGTAGCAAAGAAGTAGATGCTCCCATGATCTCACCGTTAAACCTTTAGAGTTTAAGCTCTCCCACCGTAGAGAAGGACGTGCATCCATCTGCACACGAGTGATTTCCTCAACCTCCGTTGGTTCAGACTTCGGGAAAATGTCAACACTCCTTACTTTGGGATTTTCTTCCACAACAACCTTGTGACATTCAGTCTCCATCTGAACTAGCTTCCTTTGAGACTCATGTGCTTTCTCAACAAGATCACCACACTGAACATCAAACTTCTCAAATGAAACTTGATTTGACACCAAGAAATCATCTAAAATATTCTGAAGTTGAGTATTGTAATCGATGTTGATCACCTCTTTCTTCCCTTCACCATTACTACCTGGTTGATTCGCCTCATAATGACCACAACTCGAGATTTTGTTGTCCAAAATTTTGATCTTAAAAGATAGCATATATTTTTCATACTGCAACTTAGCAATCTCTTCTGTGTCATAGAGGAGTACCCTGTCTATCATAGCTGCAAAACTTGGATAAACTTTTCAGTAGCACAGTACAATGAGAAGAAAACAAAGAACATAATATTTTTTTTTTAATATATATATACAAAAATATAAATGACAGAAATCCTAAATAAAAACGTAATTGCCAAATTGAAATGACTCAACAGTCCCCGGCAACGGCGCCAAAAACTTGATAGACGTTTGGCAAGTGCACCAAATACTATCGAAGTAGTAAAAATATCGATCCCACGAGGACTGTGTTAATCTCAATTCAGCAATAAGGTTAATATTTAGGATGTGTAAAAGTTATTTTGTTTGCCACTAGGCAGTAGATTTGATTTGGGTAAAAAGTAAATAAACATAAAATAAAGATTTGGTTAGAAAATAAGAGAGAAAGATGAGATCAGATCCGTCGAATCCTCTAAGTTCCCCTAATTGGTCTACTGCACCTATTTGTTATGAACCCTCTTCTAGTTTACGATGATTAACAAATTAGCCCTAATCAATCCCTTGAGTTAGGACCCTCTTCTTAAACTACAGCCCCTAATTCCTTAGGTGGTCTAATAATTCTTGAAGGTTTTACCGAACGTTAACCTATTATCACTAACAAACGATTATCTATTCCTAGACTAACCCTGTTTATTAGAACAATTCAATTAGGTCTAAGTTGAAAGCCATGGTCAGTGGTCATTCATTCTCACGAAATCAAGTTATATGTGATCAAGATATAAAAAGCATTAAGAACAATTGAATTGAATAAACTAGAATTGAATTCATAAACGAAATAGAGTTTCACAGCAACATGTGTCAATTAGGGTTACAAAGATTCATCTCGGATCTAATCTCTAAGAGATTTAGCTACTCATAATCGAGTTTACAAATAGCATAATCAATGAAATAATTAAAACATACATGAATTGGTAAAAGGTTGAAGAAATCGCCCTTCTAGCCGTCTCTGATGTCTCAAAATCGCACTTTGCTCTCCAAAATCGTAACCCTTGTTCTTCAGATTGAGTGCAGTATTTATAGAAGTCATGGGCCTGACCCGTCAAAATCGCGCCGCGCTTTGTTAATTGGCGTGCCGCGATTTCCCTCAAACAGGGAGGATGTAATTTTGCTTCAAAAATCGCAGCACGGCTTGAAATTGGCGTGGCGCGATTTCCTTCGAACAGACTTCAAATTTTAAGCTTTTTGCACTCCAGAACAGTATAAATTGCATGAGAACTCTATCAAAATGTCACAATAAGTCCCTAATATTACGTAATGACAGAATGTCATCAGTAAACGAAATACTCATGTCTCTGGTTTTGCTACCTTGACGCCCAAATCGTTGATTGAATAATTGATCTTTCAATAAGAATCAAATGAACATCGCATCAAGACTAAAAATCAAAGAACACGGCACGAGACAATGAACAACACAACGTTGCACTCAAACGATGAAATCACGAAGAAAAAAGAACATAGATCTATGTGAAATCACGTATTTAGATTAAAATAGAGAGAAAAAGATAAGAGGGACAATTTTTGGCCAAAAATTAACCCAAAACCACCCCCTTAATGAAGAAAATGGAAGAGATAACTTGGAGAGAGAAAAAACTTGGTAAGCTAATATATACATCCGTTCTTTTTAATGTTACAATTAATAAGCGAAAATACAAATGTAGAAAGACGAATTCATGATGAAATTATAAGTAGCGACTCGTTGGTAGTAACTGAGAGTGCATAAAATTTTTGGAGACAATGAGTTGAATATTCTAATTGAAATTGCAATCAATAAATAAAATTGGGATTCTAGTTTTTTTTTTTTTTTTTAAAGGAGGATTCTAGTTATCTATTATATACTCTATATATAAAAGGAATGCATGATTTTGGACTATTTTTTTAACTTTCGATTATACTCTTACAAAATTTGACTACAAGTGTAAGAATGCTATTTATTTTGTGTCATTTAAATAGATAAGAATTTATATTATATTTATTATATTATAGGTATCATTTAAGAATATAAGTATAGTTTGATGAGAAACTGCACATGTTAATTGTAGTGAGAAAAAAATATTTGTGTTAAGTTTATATTATTATAAAAAAAACCGCACATGTTAATTGTAGCGAGAAAAAAATATTGCATTGATGAGAAATTATTAAAATGAGTAAGAAAACAAATATTTTGATGAAATGATTTTTAAAGCATGATTTCCTTTTAATTAATTAATTTACCAGAAAGAAGAATAACAAAGAGGCGAAAACGAATCAGCAAAACTGCTTGAAGATGAAGACGACGATGACGGGATTGAGATCCTTGTTCCTCCGATCACTCAACTCTTCTTCCAGATCTTATTCTTCTTCTTCTGCCGCCATCGCCGCCGCCACCGCATCCACCACCACCCTTCGAACCTTTTCTTCCATTCGCTTTTCCAATCACTTCTCTCCCTCCTCGGGTACCGATTTTCTCAATTTTATTAGATTTCGATTTTACAACACTTCATTTTATTAATCAGATTTTGATCCTTCATATTCAAAAATCTCTGCATGTCCTAAATTCAAGTTCAAATTAAAATACCGATGAGCTTTTCTAGGCTATTAATTCTGTTGCATTTAGCTAGGTTATGTCTATTGTAGTATGGAGTATCGACAGTTTACATTCAGTGTGATTTTGAAATAATTGTAAAATTGATTCCGGCTAAAAGTGAGTCGAAGAGTGGATGCTTGTTTTTGCGTTGCAAAAATTAATTTTGAATGAATTGATTTTGTAAAGTTGATTTTATTTAAAAAAAATTGAGCTGAATGTCTAGTGAGTTGAACAATCAATTTCAGTGTAAACATCATGTTTAGACTCAAAGAGCTATAAATCCTAGCTTCAAGTTAGAATCTATTCCGGAGGCAAAATCGATTCTACTTGAGAACATCCTAACATATCAAAATCGATTTCACACCTCTAGAATCAATTCTAGCTGCTCTAAACGCGGAACCAAACATAGGCAAGTGATTTATGTTTTGATACATATGTCAAAGTGAGTTAAACAATAAACTGAGTCTAAAAAATAATTCTAGAATCAAAAAAATCTAGAATGAATTTTGTAGGCAAAATCAATTTTACTCAAGAACATACAAACATGTCAATGAATGCTACGCCTCTAAAATCAAATGTGGCTCATCCAACAGTGGAACCAAACATACACTCAATCATTTCCATTTTCTTAAATTATTACCGTGTCTGTGTTTCATAGATAAAATAAACATTATTACCGTGTCTGTGTTTCATAGATAAAATAAACAATTGATATTCCAATGTATGATGATTTGTTATGCATTTGTATGTAAAGTTATAATGGTTGATTTTGATTTTTCTTATTAACGGTTGAGATTACTTACTTTACGTAAAGAGAGGTGTTTACTTTAGAGAAGCTGCATCTGACTATCTATTATATGTGAATGTGTTTTGTTGAAAAAACATTCACAGAATGCAGGTCTCCTTTCTCAAATGGCATAGGGAGCATGCGATTTTATAGTGAAGAAGTGACTCACATGCCTGACATAAAAGACCCTGAGCTTTACAGCGTTTTCAAGGATTTGTTGGCTGAAAATTGGAGTGAACTTTCGGATGCTGTCGTTTCTGATGCTAAACATGCATTGTCTAAAAGTACGGAAGACAAAGCTGGTAAAGAGGTTGTGACCAACGTGTTCCGGGCTGCCCAGGCTGTTGAGGAGTTTGGTGGCATTCTTAACACCTTGAAAATGGAAATTGATGACAGCATTGGATTGAGTGGCGAGGTATTTTGATTTCACACATATATAAGACCTGGCAAATTAGTTCAAAAAACAGCGGAGTCACTGTGTGCATCAGTAAATTGAAATCGTTGGATGGAGATCAAACAACTCACATTTTACCTCATCAATTTGCGTCCGAAATAAGTAATCTTAATATTGACCTGTTTGATCTTCATCCAATGATTCCAATATGCTGACTGTAGTGGCTGTATCAGTTTTTTATGTTTAGCAAAACCTGGTCCGATTCATTAGAGACACTATTGTATTCTCTTACCATTCACCTATCACATTTGGTTGATGATCTGAGTTTTGATTTTTACTTAGGATGTAAAACCTTTGCCCAATCATATGCAAAATGCTCTGCGTACCATTTTTGATCGGTACACCACCTATTTGAATGCTTTTGGGCCTGATGAGAACTATCTGCGGAAGAAGGTGGAGCAGGAGTTGGGTACAAAGATGATACACTTAAAAATGAGATGCAGTGGCCTTGGTTCCGAGTGGGGAAAGGTATCATACATATATTTACACATTACAATCTATTTATCTGATAGTATTTTGATTTTAAAATGTTATTACCAACGGCTTATGGCTGCCAATGGGGGCAAGTTTCTAAAACTATGGAAACATGACAGATAGTCTGGTTGCTTTCAAGTTGAAGCGCGGCGTCAAGTTCTTTTGTTGTTAGTTTTCCTTAATTGTGAAAGATCATGACCTTCTGGAATATATGTTTCAGCTGAGAATTATGCTAGGAACACACAATGTTTCCAACTCACACTCTTCTATTGGTTAAAATTCACATGGATCTTACCAAAATTATGTGGGACTTATATGATTTACTGGGATCCATTTGAATTTTAATCAGTAGGAGAGAGCGTATTGGAAAGTGTGTATTAGAATGTGTGTTGCTATCACTCCTCTTCAACTAATACTAAAATATTTATGAATGAAGGATAAAAGAAAAGAGCTTCAAAGCTGTAGTTTTATGTTATAGTTTTTAGATTTTTCTTCTGTCTGCTTGCTTTTTCTTGTTATTTGAACTTAAGAGGCTTAGCACTGTAATCAATGGCTGCCACTCTCGTTATTTGAACCCCTGTTTCGACAACAACAACAACAACCAAGCCTTATCCCACTAAGTGGGGATATTTGTCCATGTCATAGAGATCCAACAAAGTTTTACGTTGGCTGTCGAGGCCTAACACAACCCTCTCCTTTTACCCGTTTCGACAATTTCAAATTTTTATTTGCAGTTGCAATCATTCAATTTCTTTACCTTGAAAATATGTAGTTAAATGATTATATATGTCACAATTGCAGGAATATCAAATTTAACTTTTTCATGCCCTTTCTCAAACTCCTCCTTGAATTATTTTTTCAGACATTTTTGGTTGGTAGACTATCCCATGTGTAGTCATTAATTAGAAAATGTTAAAAAGGTAAAATAACTCATGACAGGAGAAAAATAAAAGAAATCCGTTGCATTTCTTCTTTATTCTCTCTCTCTCTCTCTCTCCCAGTATGATTGATTATTATTAATTACTTATTTGCCATGTGGGATAGTAGTTCTACAAACTTAGTGTTGCTCTGTTAATAATTACAGATATTTTTCTGATCCTTTATCCTATCTGGGGTTTCTGTTGCAGGTTACGGTTCTTGGAACTTCTGGACTTGCAGGTTCATATGTCGAGCAAAGAGCATAGAAGAATTATTTTAGAAACAGTGCATGCAATGGATAGTTTGTTGCTTGTATCATGTTCTTGATGCATGTAGACCCTTCGATTCGTCTTCTCCTGTTTTTTTTTTTGTTATGTGTTTAATCACAAGGAAATAATAGTGGCTTTTAACTATGTCAACTGGGAATATTTTCCATCATTTTCAATGTCATTTTCCATAAGCTGAAAATGCTGGTGAAATTATAAGAACTTGTATATTTTCTGAGGATATGAAAATAACATGTCAGGTGGTTGGTTATTTATATTGAGCTACCCCTCATTTGTTTCTACATTCATCACTTGCAAGCACAAATACAGGAAAATAATATGTACATGTAAGGACATACTACCATGTTTCATTGAAATCTGCATATCTTCGTGTCTGTAAAAACATGTGTTAGATAAATGAATGAAATATACCATGGCCAAGCAAAAAAGGGTGGTGGAAGTTTTCATTTTCCCCCATTGTTTGACATTGCCAAACGATCAAATTAAATATGAATGTACCCTCTAGCTCTCCTTTTTAAAAATGGCGATCAAAGTATGGAAATAAATGGTTCAGATTTAGAGCAGTTTTTGGTGAGGCGTGGTTAGCAGGAGGACTAAAATTGCCTGGGTTAGTGTGCTCTGCTTGCTGAGTTAATGAATATGTTGTCATATGTTTCTTTCTCATTTGATGAAGGTAAAGGGTGTTGACAGGGTAGCATTCACAGTTAAGTTTGCCAGCTCTCTTTTCTCTATGATGCTTCTTTGATCAGTCTGGTCTCTCTGATGGTGAGGTCTTTGTCCTAGACAGGCAGTAGAGAAGTTTTGTGCCCGTCAAGGTATGCACTTTAGCTTGACAACTGATGTTGAATAGAATCCCTACAAGAGTCAACTTGTTTCATAGGAGAGTGATTTTAGATGTATTGGGTACTGCTTGCCTTTTGTGTGGGGATCATAGTGAATCTGGTCTTCATCTGTTTGCATGTTGTGATTTCTCTTTTCTTCCACTAGTTAGGACTTGTGTTGGTAATTCCCCATAATCTCTCTCAACTCTTTTCTATGTTTTGTGACTTCAACCCATCAGGCATGGTTCAAATGGTTTTGTCATTAGTCTTGCATGCAGTTTTGTGGGTGAATTGGGATACAAGGAATGTATGTAATTATTCTAATAGGGTGAGTGATTTTGAGGAGGTAGTAGAACATATCAAGTAGAGTGTGCATTCATATCAAGTGGCTTTGTCATTAATCTTGCATTCAGTTTTGTGGGTGCATTCATATCTGAAAATGGTTTTTGGCTCGATCTAAATCGTCAACCTGTCTCTATTATAAGTGGAGTGTGAATCCTATCGAATGTATCTCTAGAAATCGTTAGCCGATGATTTGTCTATTTCGGTCTTGATTTTGTATTGTTGTATTTGTATGCCTTTCCTATTGTGGTTGCTCTTGTATGAGGGTTGGAATACCTTGTGCATTCCTTTTTTAATATAAGTTTTGCTACTTAAAGAAAAAATATGAATTTATTTTGCCAGCATAGTTAACAAGTCAACTTTCAATTGTTTGTTGCAAGATAGTAACTACATATAGTCTGTTTTCAAAGCTTGTGCTATTCCTTATTCAATAATGTTCAACCAGTTCTGATTCTTACATTTCTGGCTTTAATCAGAATAGGAAACAACAATAAAGTACATCCATATAAATTCAAGTAACTTTGGTACTTGGTAGTATTTTACGATACAACCATGATTCAGATGGTGACTTAGGCAGTGGTGGTAGTAACACAGCTTTACGACAGAGACCGAAAGGCCATCCTTCACAATGACAAAACTCCTGAATTATAGAACGCTTCCAATATTCCGACAAATCAAAATCATTCAAGCTTGAACATCTTGAAAGGTTAGTCTTCACAGAATAAAATCCTTCCCCATTAGCACTAGAAGAATACACTGAGAAACAGCTTTTAACCGACAAAAACTCTTCTCTTTCACCTTGTTCTTCATTACCTCCCTCCTTTGCCTTTGGTTCCATTTTCCCAGTAACACATAATTCTCTTGTTGCAGGAGAATATACCCAGGAAAAACTCTCTCTCAGTAGGCTTGGCTTGTTCTTTTGTTTCTCCATAGCTCGGCTTCTAACCGCCGAGACAATCACCTGAAGAAAACCACAAAAGAACGATAATTAATTATACTTCAAAGTTTAACGTCGAATTAATTACGATATACAAACATATACTATGTTAAAGTATCTTAGTTTTTCAAAAATAGTTTGATTTTAAGGTTGAAGGTTGAAGTGAATGTTTAATATACTTCCTGTTCTTCATCAAGATCACTAATTGGAAACTCCTCTTCAAGGCTTGTAGTCGAAAACCTTCGACTTCGACCAAAAGTTTGACACTGGGAAAAAACTTCCTTCAGAGCAGCTGCAAAGCATTTGCATCTCTTGGAATGGTTTGGTTGCTCCTCCTCATGGTAGAAAACACCCATTGTGAAACTGAAAGTAAATTGTTCAACTTTTCTATGCAAGATGTTTATATATTGGTACAAAACTAATTGATTTTGTGTTGATCCTTTAATTGACCTGCTTCATTGATAGTGGCCTTGCAGCAATATTGAAACCCCACTAGAGCATTCCGTCCTTTAAGGTAAAGTTAAGTTAAAAATGCCCTAAAATAATACACTTTATGGCAAGAAAATTCAACTTGTGAAATAAATGCTTGTTTGACAACTACACATAGTAAACACCTAAGAAAATTTAATTGATGCATGTTTATTTATTTCTATGCATAAGTTGTGGTAGTGCTTGTTTTAGAGTTACACTTGAAGCTAAAGTCATGCTTAATAGACGTGCTACCGAACTGATATTGCTAGTGATAAGTTATTATCCAATTGAAATTATTTCGTGAAAAATAATTCAGAAAGAGACAAGTGCGTCGGTACATTTTGGGATAAGTGGTTTTTAAAGTTGAAATTGACTTGCATGACATAAAAGGGGATTCTCTATATACACAAGATTTTGGAAGGAAAAAGAAAAGAATAATTATTTTGCTTACAAAAAGTGGGGGAAAAAAATAGAATAGAGACTGCTAATTTTATAGGGTCTAGCTTTTTTCTTTCTAAGAAGCAAAAGGGAATATAAGAGATATTTCAACGTGTTTTGTAAGTACAACTTAGATGGTAAATAGAGATATATAATATGTAGTGGCGCAAATTTGAGTTTGAATTTTCCACTTCTCAACTATGTATGTGAGTTTGGTCGACTCTTTAGTAAGAAAAAAAAAAGGCATTTCAACCCGAATCGAAAATCAATTAAAATGGAGAACAAATAAAGATGGCTGGCCCAGAAACAAGACACCTCACACCCCCAAATTTCTATCAAATTAATCTGATCTACATATCACTCATAGAACAAATAATGCGGCTATATTAATGCTCTGCCATGGCCCTTCTACTAGGGATCCTGTCTCAAAAAATACACTCAGGGCTAATTGTTTCTCAAGGACCAATATCACGTATTAGTCATAGCATTAATCATCCACATTTCCTCTTCATAACTTAAGAGACATGTCCTTTATGAGTTACCGTATACGGAAAAAGACAACTCATTCTCTTTAGACAATGTCAAAGTCACATTATATTAGAAGAGGAAAAATTATGGGTCATTTTTGTCAAAGTCACATTATACTAGAAGAGGAAAAATATGGGTCTAATAAAAAATCGGATATTTGAAAACTTTGATGATATTTATAATCTAATAGGATAATCTAATAGGATAATAGGATAATCTAATAGGATGGATAATCTAATAGGATAATAGGATAATCTAATAGGATAGGATAATATTATTAGTATTCTTTTTTTTTTTGTCAGGTAGCCTAGTGGCTAGAATTCACTTTATAAGGTGAATAAGTGGGGTGTCCGGGGTTCGAACCCCGGCCCCTGCATATAATAATGCATTGTCCTACCAACTGAGCTATGCTCACGGGACTATTAGTATTCTAATTATTATATAATACTATATGATGAAGAATAATATGGAAGACTCTATAATTCTAGAGAATAGAATTCTAGAGAATAATGTGAAAGTCTCTAGAACACTAAAGAATAATATAGAAATCTCTAGAATACTAGGGAATAATAAGGAAGCTACTGGGAAGTCTTAACTTTTCTAGATCCTTCTAGTCTTATGTACTAGAGTATCCATATCTCTAGACTTTTCTTTGTTTCTAGATATTTCTAGTTTGTAATTTAGAGTCTTCCTAGAGTAGTATAAATAAGGCTCACCACCTAGTGTTTTGGCATCATCAAGCATAGAATAGAAATAATCAAATAATATAATCTTTTCTTTGAGAATATTAGAGAGTTTCTCTATTTTCTCTACCTTTCCTTTTGTCCCTGAGCCACTATAAGTCTACAAATATATATAATGCTATGATATATCAAACTAAAGAAATAAAGAGAGGAGAAAGTATGATGATATATCTTTTTTTTTTTTTAAGAAGCTAAATTAGCCCACCTAAATTGATATTGGAGAGAAAGTATGATGATATATCTTTTTTTTTTTAAATGGTGCAAATTTACATGAATCAAAGGAGGGTATTTATACTACTACAGTTATCACTATTACATCTATAATAATAAAATGATTTACATAACTATTCTAAGTTGACATTTTGCAGATATTTTAAAATAATAGTAAGACGTGTGTTTTATATAATTTTAAAATAATTGAGGATTTTCTAGTTTCTTATAGCAGGGTAATTTTTATGATGTAAAGCCACTTGTGGGTTTAGGGGCCGTGATTTTTATGGTAGGATAGGTAGTCTTAAAAGTTGTATAAAACAAAATGGTCAAATATGAGAAAGCGTGTTCCGACCATAAACATGGTTTTATACCTTTTCCTAGCACCAGAGGTTGTTGATCTTCTACATAGGGTTCAAATGGTCATGCAAAACAATTTCATGACTCCTAGAACCATGAATGTTGTGTTTACGAAGATTGGTTTTGTTGTCCAAAAAGGTCTAGCGGCGCTTTGTTGCCCGCTTGCCTTCTATTTGTGTAAAAAAATTGAAATAATTAGCATAGCACGAGAAACAAGAGAATGAGAAAATGTGGAGAATCAAATTCAAATATTTATTTAAAGAAATCAAACTATTCATTAAAATTGGCATTAGAGAGAATTCAACATGAGACAACATACTCTAACATATCAAATCAACATTCATAAGTTAGTTAAACGGAAATTTTTTTTTTCTACCCTACTTTTTTGCCAAAAATCCAAAAATACCCTACTTTTATAAAAATTTCCAAAAATGCCCTACTTTTTCTGGTCAACCTGACACCCCACAACTCCAAGTTGTGGGGTACCCTAAAAGTTGATGAAATTTTTGTCTTTATTATACCCCACAACTCCAAGTTGTGGGGTACTTTATTTTTTTTTTAATTTTTAAAATACCCCACAACTTGGAGTTGTGGGGTATAATAAAGACAAATTTCACCAACTTTCAGGGTACTCCACAACTTGGAGTTGTGAGGTACCTTGAGGTGCCGCAAAAATGCGTCTCCCACAATTTTTTTTTCTTTCAAATTTTTTATAATATGATAAAAAAAATCAGAAAAAACATAATTTCCTAAAAAAAATATATAACAAATAAAATTACAATTATTATATAAAAAATGTCCTGTTCCCAAACCTTCTTCTTGCGACTTGCCTTGGATCATTACGACGCGGTTAGGGAATTGTTAGACAACGATTTCTTTCATGATGATTTACTATATGGCCATGTTGGGATTCGTCATTGTTATCTGTAGTTGATAAAAAAAAATAAGAAAGAACTTAATTGGAATAGACTAATAAAATTATATAACATATAAAATTACAATAATTTCCTTAAAAAAAACAATAACGATGATGAAGACCAACATGATGTGTCGTTAACGTTGGGTCACAGTACACAAATACAATCAACTACAAATAACGATGATGAAGACCAACATGACCCTCAAGAAATTCATCGTGAAAGAAATCGCCGTCGAGTCACAAGACGAAGGTGTGGAACAGGACATTTTTTATAATTATTGTAGATTTTATTGTTTTTTTTTAAGGAAATTATTGTAATTTTATATGTTATATAATTTTATTAGTCTATTTTAATTAAGTTCTTTCTTATTCTTTTTATCAACTACAGATAACAATGATGAATCCCAACATGACCATATAGTAAATCATAATGAAAGAAATCGTCGTCTCACAATTCCCTAACCGCGTCGTAATGATCCAAGGCAAGTCGCAAGAAGAAGGTTTGGGAACAGGACATTTTTTATATAATAATTGTAATTTTATTTGTTATATATATTTTTTTTAGGAAATTATGTTTTTTCTGATTTTTTTTTATCATATTATAAAAAATTTGAAAGAAAAAAAAATTGTGGGAGACACATTTTTGCGGCACCTCAAGGTACCTCACAACTCCAAGTTGTGGAGTACCCTGAAAGTTGGTGAAATTTTTGTCTTTATTATACCCCACAACTTCAAATTGTGGGGTATTTAAAAAATTAAAAAAAAAATAAAATACCCCACAACTTGGAGTTGTGGGGTATAATAAAGACAAAATTTTCACCAACTTTCAGGGTACCCCACAACTTGGAGTTGTGGGGTGTCAGGTTGACCAGAAAAAGTAGGGCATTTTCGGAAATTTTTATAAAAGTAGGGTATTTTTGGATTTTTGGCAAAAAAGTAGGGTAGGGAAAAAAAAATTTCTAGTTAAACGTTAATTAATATTCATAACTTAGTTAAAAGTTTTTTTTTGAAAAGGCCAAATAATGATATAATAACAAGGATATGATGTTTGCGCACAAGATGTGTTAGAAACAACGCACCAAAATGTCAAAAACAACAATCAATCAAAAAACTGTACAATCCGTAAAAAAACAGACACATGCAACATTACAAGAGAGCTGAAACACACAGAATAGGATTAAGCCTCCAAAATTGGTAATCATAATCGAAAGTAATATATTTCGACTTTAACCACCAAAAGGATAGAAGTTTAACCCTTTCACACAATGCTTGAATGTTCTCCTGTTTATTCTAAAAAATGTGACGATTCCGCTCTTTCCAAATGACTCAAACCATCGCGATCCAAATAATATGCGAAGAATATCTAACTTTAGTCGAAAATCCCCCTAGACCACCATATTGAGTGAGAAGAGACATTAAATTTTTCGTGGAAAGCTGTAGAGAAATTGACCCAACTACATGTGAGCTGCCAAATTTTACCGTAAAAATCACATTAAAAAAATAAATGATCCTTGTTTTCAGTTAAACCACAATTTGCAGAACAACCCTGCTAGAGATACAAGAACCATAATTAATCAAACACTAGTTCTATAAATAAAAACAATGCTACCCTTTTCTTTACCATTTTTTTTTTTTTTTTTATTTGGTATCTCCATGTAAGTACTCATTCCTCAATCTTGTATATGACTTAAATGGACGTCAAAGTGTTATGCTCAAGTTTAGATTCAAATGTGAAATTTTGATTGTGCAAAAAGACTGGTGTCAAATAAAAAAAAAGAGGAATGATATTTTGACAGCCAATTTCCAACAACTTTTGGTGACAACCTTTTTCCTCTCTTTCTATTGGACAATAACAATAGAGAGAGCAAAAGGAAGAGAGAGAATAAAAGTACAATGAAAATATGAGAGAGAGAGTTGTCACAAAAGTTGTTGAAAAATGGATGTTCAAATATCATTTCTCAAAAAAAAAAATGTCAATATCCGATCAAACAATTAATTAATTTAAAATGACTCATTGTCCGCTTGTTGGGAGCCATTTAAAGCCGACGAAGGGCAATATTAATGATTGATTACCCTTTCTTTTAGTATTGATTAATTTCTCTTACTCTTAAATTATTGATTGATTTTCTTCTATTATCAATATTATTGGTTGATTATTAATAATAATAAAGGAGTTAAAATGTGATATTGCATTGCACGAATTAATTACAAATAAGCTGAAAAACCATGATTAATTAATTAATTAATTAATTCATACAAATTACAACAAAAACAATGCAAATTTTGCAGATACACATTAATTTGCAGATGAAGAAGAAGAAGATTGAAGGTGTTGAGAAGTGAGAGAAATCAAAGATCTAAGCTTAGCAACAGCAGCAGTCTTATCAGGCGGACATTTGGAGATCGAAACATTGAAACACCGCAGAGCTTCATCCAACTTCCCACCTGCCAAGGCAGCGCAACCTGCCCTGTACGATTCGTCAGCCGTGCGTGCGTCGTGTATTTGATCGGCGTCGAGCGTGGCGGTGGCGCGTGTGTATTCCAGATTTGAAATTGCAGAGTCGATTTCTGACATTAAAGCTTCTGGTGTTGCAGCGATTATCTTTACGCCGTCGTATACGCTCCAATGGTTCTTGCCTCGTTCTACCGAACCCATAATGATTGATTAATTGGTTGTTGAAGAATGTTAGTGCGTCATTGAATTTGTATCACAGATTTAGATTTAGATTAGCTCATTTTCTTTCTCACACGCTTCTTCCTTTTCTTTTGGTTCCATTCATTTCTATCAGGGACACACGCACAATACAAATAATTAATTATACCTACCCAAAAATAAATAAATAAATAAAGAGGTCTATTTTATAAAAAAAAAAAAATAACAATTGCATAAGATGATAAATGATCTCTTTTAGTTTAATTAAAATGGTTTTGAATTCGTATACAATGTAGATTGATGGATTCGTGCAGTTGTGTGCAGAGTACACATGGATCACAACCCAAAGAAAAAGTCTATTTTAGTCGTAAAGAATTAGAATGGTCATAGATCACACTTTATCCTCACAAAATTTCCAAAAATGGGATAAGGGTAACTTTCACAATTCCTATGTGAAAATGTGGATTTTTAAAAGTACACTATCTTTTTTCTAAGTACATTTTCCGATCACTATTATAAGTAAAAATTTAAATTTTATATTCATTCAATTAATGACGTATAATTACATGTGAAACATTTTTTATTTTTTTACAAATGCCCAAGAATGATTTTCATATTTATAAATCCAAAAAAAAAAAAAAAATGACTCCATGAAACAAACACCCCCTAATATTTTTATTTTACATGAATGATAAAATTAAGTTGCACATTTTTCTCACAAGAATACTATAAAGGTAATTTCCTCAAAAAAAAAATACTATAAAGGTAATGTTTGGATAAACAATAGTTAAGCTGATTTTGAGCTGAGCTGATGTTGCGATTCGCAATGGTCCTGTGCAAGCAAAAAAGGAGAGGGGATGGGGCAAGAGAGGAAACTTTAAAATACAGGTGTAAAATCTAGTATAGATATAAACTACTGATATGTTTGATTCAACTGCAGAAATGGTATTAGACACACTTCTATTTTTTTGACACACTTATACTTGAAGTTAGGATTTTTGGTTTCATAAATTCACGGTAAAAATGACATTGAGACGCATATCTATAATAATAAGATCGTTGCTCTTTTTTCCCCCATATTTGCTCTTTATCCTAAGAAACAACCTTCGGGAGTTATCTAAAAACATACAGTATCGTTCAAGAGTTATCTCCTGAACGGTTTGCGCATTTCAGCTAAACTCAAGGCCTGCCTTTGAAAGCTCCTAAACTCGTTTCACCCGAACTGTTTGATCAACAAAAAAGTATAAATATATTCACACGTTATGCCGATATAGATGCATAGTTTGTAATGGACAAATAAAAATGAGGCAAATAGAGATAAATGATAATGAATAATGATCATCAATAATAACAATATCTCGAACATGAATTATATTATGAGTAGGAACTTAAATTCCTATTACAATGAATCATGAGATAGCTCACACAACAAAACAATTTCCTCATCAGTTACGTAAAGAAAGTAAATATCTGTTTCTGTGATCAAACCTCCGATTACACCGTCCAAGAATCTAAAACTCTGTTACACATGTAGTTGGGGAAAAATCTGATGTTTAAGGCATCCATTCGTATATCAAAATTCTTAGGATGGATACTATGAGCCTGTCGAAAATCGCACTTTGACCAAAACCATGTCCGAAAAATTTCCTTTACTCCCCCATCTCATTAATTTAAAAAGGCAAAAACATGTTGAACAACAAATAGCTTTGACAAAGGCTATTTGTCAAAGCATGACAAAGGCTTTGCCAAAGCTAGCTTTGAGTGCCTGTAATAATCTACAAGGTAGCTCCGGACTTAGATTGCTCGTGTTATACCATACCGCCTTCTGTGCTGGTTATTATTTATCTCAAGCAGCAACAACTCCAGAGGCCCATGGAACAATCACTGGTGCAGATGGATGTGAATTTCGATACCATTCGGGATACCTATCCTTAAAATTTAGTTTTGGTTTCTCTGCCTGGATTCAGAATACCAATAAGTGTATATTAGCTGGATTCAGAATACCATTAAGTGTATACTAGCTAGGACGAAAACAAAAAAAAAAACACGGTCGTGAAGGAAACTGTTTTAATCAAAACTATTTGCAAAATAGAAGTATCAAAGGTTCAAAATTAATTAAGCATTTTGGACCTGCTTGGATAAACAGCTCAATTAAATGCTTATAGCATAAGTACTATCATATAACTGCTTTGTATAAGCTGTTTCTATAACAAAAGATAAAATAATGTCAAACTGTTTTCATAAAAACTTTTTTTTTTTGAGGATGTTTTTTTCATAAAAACTAGGCTAAAATATGGTATTGGTCCCTGCAAAATAGGTCAGTTTTGGTTTTAGTCCCTGCAATTTTTTTTTATAGTTTTTGGTCCCTGCAAAAATAGGTCAGTTTTGGTTTTAGTCCCTGCAATTTTTTTTATAGTTTTTGGTCCCTGCAAAAAATTTTGTTTTTGGAAATAGTCCCCGATGATTTGTCACTTTTATAAATTAAAAAATAATTATTATATCTGTTTTATTATTATTTTTTAATTAAAAAATAATTATTGTTATATAAATTATAAAAAATAATACTTTTTATTAAGTAAACACATATGCCACATATGCACAAAAGTGACAAATCATCACATAATTGGGGTCAGGGACTATTTCCAAAAATAAAATTTTTTGCAGGGACCAAAAACTATAAAAAAAAAATTGCAAGGACTAAAACCAAAACTGACCTATTTTTGCAGGGACCAAAAACTATAAAAAAAAATTGCAGGGACTAAAACCAAAACTGGCCCATTTTGCAGGGACCAATACCATATTTTAGCCTAAAAACTATAAGCTATTTTCATAATATATAAAATATTGTAAAGCTTACGAAAATAAGGTGAAAAGGTCCTCGTGAGCTTAGCTCAGTTGGTATGGACCAATGCATAAAATATGCAAGGTCCGGGGTTCAAACCCCGGCCACCACCAAAAAAAAATAAGGTGAAAAGAACTTATGAGCACGTCATAAGCTGTTTTCAAAAGCTCTTCTAAACATTCGCACAAGTGCTTATGCCAGTAAATAAGCCAATCCAAGCAGGTCCTTTATATAGAAAAGAGGAATCATATTCATCAGGGCAGAACTTACATATTTAAGCCAGCATTCCATATGTTTGTGCTGATAAATATCTGGTGAATGACATCCAAATTCTGACGGACAGTAAACCCAAATATTGCATTTTTTTTCACCTTCTTTGGCACGTTTAGCATGGTCCAAGCAAGCTTGACAGCAATCAGCTGCACTATCTTTATGGTGAGTAAGACCCCATCTAACCGCAGAACCGTCATAATCTGTATGAAGTTCAGGTTTGCACTCAGGTGGAAGGGCCCTGCCTGGAAGAACTTCCTCCTCTGGAGAAATGTATACACAGTAAATACAAAGATTAATTTTGATGGAAAAATATGTGCACAGTTCCATATTCTAACACACGATACAGGCATTAAAGATTCCAGAAAACAACTATCACAACAAGATGTCTTTTCCCGCTAGATGAGATCAGATACAGAAATTAAGCTACCAAAACGATTACCTAAATCCTCTGCACCATCAGGTTTGTCATTATGTTCTACATTCACAACCTCAACAGGTATCCAAAGGCCAATTTCTTCAGCAAGCACAGCCCAATCAGACTCCAAAGCTTTAACTAGCATCCCTAGTAGTAAGTTGAAATAAATATCAGGCATAATGTGTCAAAGATTTGTAAAGCGTTCATAACTATTTATTACCATGCAAACACACAAGCTTCATCTGAAAGTGTCACACAATCAACTCAAATGTTAGCAACACTGCAAAAATAATTGTTGTCCATAATCCATACCTGCCTCTTCTTGAGAAACGGTAGAGTTGGAAATCCCTCCCGCAGAAACTAATTTAACTTCTTCCAATTTTTCCTTGCGCCAATTTTCAACTGCATCTGTATAGAATGACTCAAATGTTAAAAATAAGCAATAAAATATCTTCCAGATTACACAAAATTACCGTTCACATAACACTGCAAACTTTAGTGTCAAAAATAGAATGTGACTAATAGTTGCAAAAGACGGGCCTTGTTCTAACACACAAATTTGGCCACACGAGTGACATTAAAGAAATTTTATTCATTATGCATTCTTTAAATCTTTACATATTGGAAAATTTTATACATAAAAATTTCAATATAAAAATTGGGATTTTCCCTTTTTTTTTTTGTTGGTCTAACACCCGAAGGAATATAGATCTTCCGGTGACTGTAAATGTAAACCAATGAACCCTCGTGTTTTTTCTTCATTTTGGTTCTAGACATGCTTATTGAATATTCACAAGAAGTGGTGCAACGATGCTCTCTTTTGAATATATACAAATTATTCTTTTATTGACGCCATCTCAATATTAGCTAACGGGGGTTGGTGGTTTTCTTGTTGAAATCCACACACTAAAGGAATTGTATGAGGAAAGGGAACAATGATATGGGCCTCCTTCAATTTAGTTATGCATTATAAAATTTTTATTCTCTAGTTTTCTATCTCCTTACTTTGTAAATGCCAAAAGGAAATGATAGATCCAACAGTCCAGATGGAAGCTTCAACTGGACATTAAAAAAACTAGGTACACTGACTTGATGCTCTAGATTATGCCAAACCCCCTCCCATCTTTCATAATTTAACAGCATGCCAAATACATTTGTTGGTCTATATCTGTATTTCTATCTGTCGATGATAATTTCCGACTTTCAATTTATTTTTATTAGATATTTTATTTAATATATTATTAAAATATTGTGAACAAACTTGGTAAAAAAAATTGCAGTTAGTTATGCACAATAACAAATGTTCAATTAAGTTGATAAATGAACTTTCAGTGTATATATTTCAGCACCCTAGACAAATAAAACATGAAAATATTAAATAATTATGACCTTTCTCAAATCAGTAACACAATGAGCATTTGGACAGTTGTGAGGAAAAGTTCGCTTCAGTCCTACACATCATACTAAAATATAAGAACTGCTAAACTAAAATTCTGAATTAGGTACCCATAAGCAATGAGAAAAAGGTGAAATGTGTTTAGTATAAACTCCAGAAAGATACAGAGAGAGTAAATCGCAGTGATGGATCAATGAAAGGATGAAAACATAGGATGGAAAACAAAGATGGTGAATCACTTCGGCAGAGGAAGACAGTGGCGGTCACTTGCAAAACACTCCAACATTCATGTCAATCTAAGTTTGAGGTGGATATGAGATTCAGAATGAGATGTAACTTAATAAAGGCAAACTACACCAATTTATAGACTTGTTGACCATGATTGCTATGTAACGTGTCTGTGATTCATTGTTGTGTATAGTCTTGGGCTTGAGTCCCACATTAGGGGGACTCCCATATGGTTTGATTTGGGACTTGAGCGACTCCAAATCCAGTCCGGAATAGATTCTCTCAAGTAAGCTGCTGATGCAGAGCTGACTGATAAGCAAGACTGGCATCTAAAAGGTTATCCACCGACAAGGTTAGTCAAGGTCTACAGCCTACAAGATTATAATATACACAACACGTACAGAGTGTTTTTCATTGCCTTGCTCCTTGTGTTGAGTTATCCAGTGGTCTATTGGGCCGTTGGACCCACATACCAAATGCAAGATCGAGAGAAGCTGGACGATCTTGTCTCTTGCTTTCGAGGTAAGGGGCTTGAGCATGTATCCTATTTAGAGAATGTAAAAAAAACTGACCTCCAAGAAGTCCCAATCAGAGAGGGAGCAGATGCCCCCAAGTCAATTGTTTTCGTAAGAACTAAGAGCAACTTCCTGAGAGGGAGAATGCACAATTTGACAATGTCATTGATCTAATGCAACTTACGAACCTCTGCCTCAAGTTTATCCCTAAGGGTGAGAGTCGTAAGAGCTAAATTCAAGATGGCTGCATTTCTCATTCCACTCAAGATTCATCTTTCTTACTTGAACAACTTGAGAGCAAATCTCTTCGAGAATGAGCTTCAACTCGTGTGATGTAGGCATGATTGCCATAACTTAAATGCTAGTGGAAGCAAATATAGGGTGTTGTACTGTAATCACGCTTATATCAAATTGGGGGCATCTATTCTGGACTAGATCTGGAGTCCCTAAAGGCCCAAATCAAACCACATGGGAGTCCCCCAGTGTGGGCCTCAAGCCCAAGATAGTTGTATACAATAAAGAACATCTGAAACAGTTACATAGCAATCATGGTAAACAAGGATATAAAATGTCATAGTTTTCCTCCTATTCAGGTGCATCTCATTCTGAATCACACCCACCACCTTAATCATAGACTGTTGTGAGTGTTGGGATGTTTTGCAGGTGACCGCCGTCATCTTCCTATTCCGAAGTGATTCACAGCTTTTATCTTCCATCGTGCAGTTTCATCCTTCAATTGATCGACTATTGCCCTCTCTCTCCACATTCCTTGAGTTCATAGTGAACAAAATGCGGTACCATCAATTACTGATACCAGGTTAAATATGATATTTTCAACCAAAAAATGTTTTCAAACTAAGTTTGGCACCTCCATAACCCCATATTTACTTTTGCCCCTTCCACCACAGTTCAATTTTATTAAACTATTCCATACTTCGACTAATACCTATTTCCAAATGAAAAAATACTCAAGCCATGTCTTAGAGTTTGATCTTTAGGCTTAACTCAACCCCACAAATGCAATCGTAAGGTGCGGACTATCAATCTTTATAATGACTACTTTAACCATATCTCTAGTCGATGTGGGATTTCAGCATGCCTCCAATAGGACATCTGGAACGTGAACAAATGCAGGTTACCCAATAACAACACCTCCCCATGCTTAGGATTGGACATTCAGAGCATGGAAAAAACAGGTGGCCCAATAACATATTTAGAAGGGGCATTGATATCATCTAAGAATTTGAACTCTAGTCCTAACTCAACACAAAATAGATTGTGAGGTGATGACTACCCGAGCCATATAAGGACTACTCTGGCCATAATATTTTAATCAATGTGGATTGTAAACAACACACAATTAGTTTTTTTTTCCCACAATTCAACTAAAACATAAAGAAAGCCAAATTTTTAAATATTTCAGTATTGCGTACAATCCAAATGAATAAAGACATTTTCTCACATTAAACCTTTCCTTTCAAAGTTATATAAAATGATTCTCATGAGGAATATACCCAGAAGTGGTTTAGGTCAATCAAACTATACTTCCTAGACATTTGAATAATTGAACCAGGACCAAAATCAATTGATACTATCCAAAGAAGAAGAAAAAACATGTCAAACGAATTTCATAAAAAATCATTAGAAAAACAGATAGACGATTATGCTTCTAATTTGTGACTTGACCCTAAGACATACATAAAGCAACTATTCTGTCCAATTTATGATTGAAACATAAAACAGCCAGTTTACTCTAGAAGAAAAAAAATTATGACCACCCAACAAGTAACGGCTACATTAAAATAGAACTGGATTAGTAGTTCATGTATCTAAGAATACATTATAAATCATGTATGTTTCAGACCTAATAATCATGGATCGGTACGCAGCAGAAAAGGGGTCATAGAGATCAATGTGTTCTTAAGGACAGAAAAAAACATCAAATGTTCCGAGGGTCAATGGTCATATTAATATGAAATCCTGATCTCCTAGCTTAATATAATGATGTCATTCATTATAATCAGTGTTGTTAAATAGCACGGATATAGAGGAGTTGTAGCATAGCGGAATTTGAACAAATAATTATTGTTCCGCGATATGCTATTTAGTACAAAATGTTGTCAAATAGTGGCTATAGCACTGTTGGGCAGCAGAATGTTAACAATCCACTATTTTCAGCTATCTACAATTGCAACACTGTTCCAACAACAACCACCAAGTCTTAACTCACTAAGTGGGATCGGCTACATGGATCAAACGACGCCCTAATGTTCTATCATATACCATATTTCTATCCAACTCATTAATCTCTAGATCTTTTTTACTAGTTTCTCTTATAGTTTTTCCAAGTCTTCCTCTACCTCTAGTGATTTGACTACCCTGCATCTGATCTACTCTCCTTACTACAGTATCAATAGGTGCCCAAATCATCTAAGCCTAGTTTCCACCATCTTTTATACAATAGGTGCTACCCCAACTCTCTCTTTAATGCTATCATGTCTAATCTTATCCCGTGTCTTGCCAAACATCCAACAAAACATCCCCATCTCTTTATTAAGTGTTCTAACACTAATTTAGATAAATAAGATTGCAATCAACTTCACAATTGACATATTTCACATATACTTCTCTACCTAAAAATCAAGTTGGCCAGTGAACTGTCAATTTTCCAATCACCTACAGATGAAATTGATCATGTAAATATGATAGCTCCAAGTCCAACCATCTCACATTCCCGTTTGTTGTGTCGAGTTTTTAGCTCAAGGTTGTTGTTAAATATGAATATATATCAAAATCTTCTCAATGCTTAATCACTGAAGAAACAATAGACTATTATCATCACAATCTATCAGCATACACTAACCTCGCTCCATAGCAATGCCTTGGGAGTGAGATCCATTATTGCTTCTGCTATTCAAACTAACTAGTCTCTGCAAGACCTCATCAATTATCTTCTGTTTCAAGTGCTGAGGCAACTCAACCTCCGTACTTTGGCTTGAAAACTCCCCTTCTAATTCCTTCACCTTTTTTCACACAAAGTATTCATAACATAACATTAATTAACAAACTTTGAGCCACGTAAACAACAACTGATTACTTCTTAATTCTTACCAATTTCATTAACTTCACCGGTTTGTATGACTTCCTAATTCGATTCGATTCTTCCATTTTCCGAATCTGATCTGGTTTATACACCACAACTGAAAAACCACACAACAATCTTAGTTAAAAACATGCAAAGCAATAGTCTAAGTCTTTCCATTTTGGGATGTCTAAAAAAATTACCATAAACCTTAAAAACACAATTTTTTGGAATACCCTTTAGTTTGTTTTAGTCTTTTCTGTTTTAAGTAAAAACAGGAAACATAAAAAATAAAAAAAGACATAAACATGACATGCTTAAAAAAAGGAAAAAAAAGAACTTACTGTTTCTTGAAACACTACCAGAGTAGATATAAAGAGAAGCATAAAGAGAACGAAGACAATAGAGAGCAATAGCAATGTTGAAAAGACAAACTAAGATAGTGATTTTTTTGTAAGAACAAACCCACTTTCCACCTCCTCTTGATTGAAGTTGAATCCCCCACTCACTTCTTGCCATCATAACCCTTTATTATCTTCATTCCACCATTGCCCTTGATTCTTTTTCTCTTCCTCAGACCAAAAAGATTGCAACTTTAACGAATTTTCAACGTTAAAAGTTGTTTGGGCACCAAAATAGATCGATCTATGAAAAGGGACAAGAACCTAGGATTTGTTAGAGGTGGGTTAAGGTTACTGGGCTCTACCTCGTGTGAATCGAAACGTGGGATTGGAAAGTTTTGAATCTTTTGATGTTGTTGTGTGCTAACGTGCGCTTGTTGTTGTCTGAGAGTGGTGGGATTTGGTTTGGATCAACTAATCATTTCGGTAGTTTTCGTCATCATTAATGTTGGAGCCTATGCTTTGTGCTAAAATGCGCTTGTCATAAATACTGTAAAATCTAGGTGAAATTTATGTCTGTCCTTTCACACTTTTCCCGATCGGTATTTAAGTTTTTAAAAACAATTAAATTTGCCATTTATATTTATATTGGATTAAGGGATTAATTTGATTTAGTTTTTAAAAGTTTTTCAAAATTATGGTTGATGTTTTAGTTACTACGCTTGTGTTAAGTTTTTTTAAAATCATTTTATTACAAAAATTGGTTTTTTATGTTTAAAATGAAATATAGGGATTATATTGGGTGATGTATTGAGTGATTATACCGAAGAGAATACCTCTTATTTATAGTAGTGTATTTTGATAGTGTCTTCAATGTTTTGAGGAATTGAAATCGAGATAGACGTTGCTACCTACTCCCTCCGGTCACTATTATAAGCAAAAATTCACTTTTTAGGTTCATTCAATAAATAATGTATGTGGTCTATATATAGACCACATACATCATTTATTGAATGAACTTAAAAAGTCAACTTTTACTTATAATAGTGACCGGAGGGAGTATTTGATTTGAGTGACTCTCTGATGTTAGAAATAACTCAATGGTCATTGAATAGTTTGCTGGTGTTAAAGACGGTGGAACACATCAATGTTGATGATTTCCCAAAATGGTGCAAGGGTGTAGCTCCACACCATGTTTTGTGTAGAGGTGAGCACCTAAGGTTGGCTTACCGTCATAGCTTGTTATTACTCTGTTCTTTTTTAATTGTCATTTTTAGAGAAATTTTTTGTTCCTATTTAATAGTTACTTTCAAAGTTCAATGCAGCATTAAATTTTGTTTTATCAATATTACCCCTAGACATTTATTGTGGAGAGAGAAACATATGAAATTATGATAAATGTTAGGGTCACACCTACTAACACTCTCTTTTAACACACCCAATAAAAATTTGCCATGTGTTCCACTTTTTTAATTCACTCAACTTGTAACCGGTTTGGCCATTTGGTGTTGGAAATTATTTATTTTATTTTTTATTATTAAATTCCTTTTTAACTTTTCATTTCCTCTTCTGAATCTCACCCGAACACAGTCTCTTCACGTTCTCCTTCAGATTCTTCTCTGTTAAAGTTTCCTTCTTTGATGGTCATCATCTAGCTTAACAAAATTATGAGTCATTGTCTATTAAAATCCACGATACTGCAAAAGAAAAACTAATCCTTTATGTCAATGTTATGTAACAACTTAAAATGTGATTGTATGCTTTCAACAATGATAATATCATAGTTCCACTGCTTGTCCCAAATTCACTTTCTGGAAAGCGTCATCGATGCTTGCAAGAAAAATAATATCCCAATTCACCTCATTTACAAACAAATAAGGCTATAGATTACGGCGAAGAGAGTGACGAACGTCGTTGTGCTTCAGATCCAAACCCACCCATTTTGTTTCTCAACCCTATTCTCTCTCTCTTCTTTTTCTTCTTCTCTTTCTCTCTCCAAATGTTAAATTATTAAAAAAAAAATCAAATGTTTAGAAATGGCTGAACCGGTAACAAGTTAAGTGAATTAAAAAAATGGGACACATGGCTAATTTTTATTGGGTTTGTTAAAAGAGAGTGTTAGTGGGTGTGACCCTAGCATTTCTCATGTCATTATAGTAAAAGTAAAATAATTGTATCAAAAGTAGTAACATTTATTGATTGTTTTGGTTTGTGTAAAATATCAAAGAGTCTTGTTAACCAGTGCCCCCGGAGCACTGGTTAAGGAAACTAAAAGAGGAAATTTCAAAGTAAAAATAACACTTTTTAAGTTTTTGATGAGTTGACAACACAAGTTCCAATGCTAAACTTTCTACATTTGATTCCTTAACCAGTGCCCCGGGGGCACTGGTTAACATTTCCCAATATCAAATAGTGACAATTAAAAAGGAACTAAGGTAGTAGATCTTTGGCTCCTTTTAAAGTTTGCTGAAGGATTCATCACTATGTCAATATCAAATAGTGACAATTAAAAAGGAACTAAGGTAGTAGATCTTTGACTCCTTTTAAAGTTTGCTGAAGGATTCATCACTATGTTTGGTTGAAGAGAAAAAGGAAAGAGAGAGTTAGGGACGAGAGAGGTTGAAGAGAAATAGGCATTTCTTTAGTTTGGAACACAATAGAAATTGAGAAGAGAGATCAAATATTGGTGGGTCCTACCACCTTTTTGCTTCTTTCCAGGACAGCGAAGAAAGTCATGGGAAATTGCTGGTTTTCTTATTTTTACCATTCTGCCATTTAATTTGTGATGCAGCTCCCCTTCTCTTGTACCTATTATATTATGTGTCTCTTTTCTTTCTTTCTTGGGTTTATTTAATTAATATTATTAAATTATTAATTATTTTATTGATTAAATTAAAATTAAGTAAAAATAAAATAAATTCAGTTTAATAATTGAGGTATTTCAATTAATTAATTGAATAAAAATAAAATAATTTGATGAGAGGATTTTTTTTCAAGGACATTCTTGTACTTTCAAAAATAATCAACACTTCTCTCTTCTCTATTTCTCTTCCCTCTCACTTATACTAAACAATACCTCAAATCTACTCTATTTCTCACCTCTTTCTCTCTTCCCTTACTCTCTCTCACCTCTTTCTCTCTTCTAATTTTCTTCTCACAACCAAAAACACCCTAAATAATTAAGTGAAGCCTTTTAAACCTACCATTACACTATTTAATTTACAGGTTAGCTCTAGATGAATCATGACAAAATAATTTTTTAGTAACTTGTCTTAATTCACCATAACTATATACAACTTCAAGAAAGTTGAAAATATTGAAAATTGATATTTTTTTTATAGTTTTGTAAGAGATAATTGTTGGGTCTATGGTAAATTTTTCACAATCAACTTGAGGATAATGCTCTTCACTCTTTAGACATCTAAAAATTATTCACATGTACCTCAATCTATTGAAAATACCGTCATCAATAATTAACTACAATTCACATCACTTTCTAAATCAATAATAGCTAATTACGCTTTGAGGTATTTTTTGATGTCTGTGAGCAATTACTAGGTGACTAAAGAGTAAAGAGCATTATCCTCAAGTTGATTGTGGAAAATCAATAGTTAATTATCCTTCAACTTTATGAAATGATAATTAATCCTCGTGAGCTTAGCTCAGTTGGTATGAACAATGCATAAAATATGTAAGGTCCGGGTTCGAACCCGGCCAAAAAAAAATGAAATGATAACCAGCTCACTGTTAGAATTATTGGGCCATACCTATACCCTCCGACCCGATTGATTTATTACGCGGGTTATCCTAAATCAACCCGAAGTTAAAATGGCGGGAAAATCACCCACAGTAACCTCACCTCTCTAAATCCGCAACCGCACCCTTGCCGGAGCATCGTTGTCAGTGGCGAAAATTTACAACACTACCCTCATAACCCTAACCGCCGCTCTTTCCATTTTCGAAAGATGAATGACAACGAGAATTGGGAAGAAGAAGAAGAAGAAGAAGAAGAAGAGGATTTAGAATTCTCAAGAAACTATTTTCTAGCAAAGGAATTAACATCTTCCGTGAAGAAATCCAAACACAAGATTACTGATATCGATGTTGTTGATGAACAGGTAAGTATCAATTGATGAATGAAAATGAACTTTTTTATTCTATTGAATTTCTGCTTATACTTAGTTTTTGATTTTGTATGTGATTAGGAACTTAGAGAAGCCTCATTGCATATTCAACCTAAACATGAAAAGGAAATTGGGCTTTTAATCGATTCGTATGCTGCTATGTATCCTGAATGGCTTCTCTCCCTAAGGTATCACTCTCTTTTCATTCTTATCATTCAAATAATAGTGTATGTATCTAGAGTGTGTTTGGAGTGAGAAGTATGTTATGTGTGTGTTTGGTTATGCGGTAACGTAAATTGATTTTGTAAAATTGATTCTGGGTAAAAGTGAGTTGAATGTAATGTGATTTATGTTTGGATGTATTGATGTAAAATTGAAAAATTAACCAAACATGTCAAAATCAATTCTACACCTCCAAAATCAATTCTGCAAGCGAAATCAATTCTTCTTTAAATCAACCAAATATGTCAAAATCAATTCTACATCTCTAGAATCAATTTTGACTCCTCCAAAAGTGGAACCAAAGATGCAGTGTTTGTTTAACATACCAAAAAGTTTTGTCTTATGCACTTAAATGTTTGTTCGTTATACATGTTTCAATTGAGTATAACTCATATTCGCTTATAATTGGGCAGACCCTCTAGCGTTGCAAGTTGATAAAGTTGAGATGGACAGTAGTATTTAAATAAAGCTCTGTACTTTGTAACCCTAATTCTTTGCATAATAAAAAGTGCAATAGCCACTTTGCTATCATTGACGTAGGCATAATTGGCTGAACTTCATGACTAATCGTTATGTTCTGGTGCCTTTATCTTCTTACTTTAGAACCGGACTTGCTATTCTAACTATTGCCATGATAAACATAGGATTTGAAATGGATGGAAAATGAAATCAAAGGTGAACCGAAGTATGAAGTATGTGCTATGTAAGCAGTCTTCATAAGCTATCTGGGAGTTTGTTAAAATAAATTATAAATCATAAACTATTTATGTATACCCTTGCAAAAAATATTACACAATTTATATCATGACATAAGTCCAAATAAGCTATTTTAAGTACATATTTATACTCTTTCAGTATTGTATAATGTATTATAGCTTGTTGAATTAGATTTGTATTTTTAAAAAGTGACTTTAAGATGTGCATTTTTAAGTTTTACGTTGGAAATATTGTGACCTTCACTTTTTTTTAATGAGCCAGATGCGGCTTCGCTCTTCTGATGTATGGCTTTGGATCTAAGAAGGCTTTGATTGAAGACTTTGCTTCAAAGACACTGACTGAATATTCTGTAGTTGTCATTAATGGGTATCTTCAGACCATTAACTTAAAACAGGTTTGTATTGCCCCTAACATCTTGCATTCCACAGAAACATGTAATTATAGCTCTTTGGTAGTGAAAAGTTAAGGCAAAAATGGAGACAGATGAATGTCTTAGTGAAGGATCCCGAGTGTGCTATGCTCTAAGTTTTTTTCTTTTTAACATATTAGGTTCTGATAGCTTTGACTGAACTTCTATGTGATCAAGTGAAAGCTAAACGCAAGGTTTCCAGCCGGCAGACATCCAGTACTCAATCTATGGAAGATCTTCTTACATTTTTGTATGAAGTGGAAGTAGAAGACAGCGATTCTTTCGTTTGTGTAGTCATTCACAATATTGATGGACCAGGATTAAGGGACTCTGAAACCCAACACTATCTTGCTCGACTGGCTTCTTGTACCCATATTCGCATTGTTGCTTCTATTGATCATGTTAATGCTCCCCTGTGTAAGTTTAGTTAATATTGTGACATTATCTTGTGCTGAATATATTCCTTGTAAATTGTTAGTGTAGTCAGTCTTGCCATATTTCATCATCTTTAGGCATGTCTTCATGTTATGTTTGCTTGAATTTTTTTTCAGGTTGGAATTGTTTTATTATCATCTGTTGGAGGTTTATTTTGGGTGTCTTAAATTTGAATTGTAAATAGGAGCTTCAATAGTGCAGTTTAGAATTAAATTTGCATAAAATCAATTACTTCATTATTAGTTCACAATCCAAAAGTATAAAGCCTTTTTGAAACATTTTATTGAAATTTTTGTTTGATTTGTGCTCTGAGGATCTGATCCTATGTTTTTATATCTGTTTAACCAGACAATAGGACTTACTGGCATCACCCTTTTAGAAAGTTGAAGAACCAAAACTTTTCTTGTTCTTGAGACTTAAAATCGCTACTATTATTTATTTACCCTTCCGCTTTATAGTCGTTTGTAGGAAAGAAATGAACAAGATTAAAACTGATCGTATTAGAGAAATTAGGAGCGGCACATATTGAGCAAAAGTGGTAGAGTGACATCTGTAAGATAGTTTGGTCAAGTGAGTAAAAGACCAAAAAATAAGAATTGATCAAATGAAAAATAACCTGCACAATCAGATGTATAAGACGATTAAAAAAAAAAAAGCAAAACTATTAAAAATGACTAGGATCTAAATGGTTGCTCCTGTCCAAGACTTAGTGTTGATAGAATATAATGGCATCATTTAATCTATTTAGGAGTAGAGAAATGACTCTTGTTGCAGTAGGGAGAAAAATGAAGTATATGCGACTATATAAAGGATTTTCTGCTGCCTCTTCTAGTTGCTTAACAGTTACATCTTCTGTTGGCAGTTTGGGACAAGAATATGGCTCACACGCAGTTCAATTGGTGCTGGCATCATGTTCCTACATTTGCCCCATATAAGATTGAAGGCATGTTTTATCCTCTGATTCTTGCACACGGCAGTGCCAGCCAAAGTGTCAAAACAGCTGCAATAGTTTTGCAAAGTTTGACACCCAATGCCCAGAGTGTATTCAAAGTTCTTGCTGAATATCAAATTTCCAATCCTGATGAAGGCAAGTTTTTATCATTTTACTTGGATCTCATATGCTGTTCTTTTCATATATAGGTGTCCTAACTGTATTTTTCCCTCCCAGGAATGCCGATCAGTGACCTCTACTCAGTCTGCCGTGAACGTTTCCTTGTTAGCAGCCAGGTTACCCTGAATTCTCATTTGACAGAATTTAAAGACCATGAGCTGGTCAAAACCAAGAGGCATTCCGATGGTCAAGATTGCTTGCACATCCCTCTTACAACCGAAGCACTTCAGAAAGTTCTACTTGAGATCAGTTAGTAGTGAGGATTATAAATTTATGATTCCAATGAAATTGTATGGGGACAAACAAATTAGTTCATACAGTCACTTTCCAAAATTGTATGACAGGCATCATATATTGAATGGAATTCAAATTATCTGAATCTCATTTAGATCAGGAGACTTAAAATATTTGTATTTTCAGGCATGTTTTATGAAGGAAATTACAGTCATTTAGATCAGTTTTTGTTGTTGCTCTGAGAAAATGTTTTGACCATTTCTGATTCCTTAAAGGTGCAAATGAACCAGCTGCTACGTCTTTCGGATTGCTTACATGGGATTGTATAACACTCTGCTATGATAATAAAGCATCAAATATGAGTATCACATATTAAGAAGAAATAAAAGAGACATGTCCCCTTCTCAACCTGATGAGATGGACCATTATGTCAGGAGAATAGAAACCATGTGTTTTTCAATCCAAATCACATAACATGGGTGTATGACTGTATGTTGTATCATTAATTAATAATTTAGAATTGTTTTTGACAAAGTCACACCAATGATATTCAATGGAACATAATAATCACTACATTGTTTTTCGTGGATACAAGTATAAGTAAACTAGATTGTACTAGTTTGAATAATATTTAGTATAAGCGCAAGTAATGGGGTGATGTGAGTTGTGCTGTACTGGAATACGCGTATTTGAAAGATTAATATTTGAAGACCACACTCACTTCATATCATAAGAATGAATGTTTACAGCTTGCAAAAACATGCAAAACTTTATGTTGTCTGGCTTGACTAGTTGGTTGAGCATCTAATACGCCTAAAAGAATTAATATTAATAATAATACAAAGAATAATATCATATTATTGGGGTCTACTCTTCATATAAATGAGGCTTAAGCTTAAAGCCATTATATGAAAAGACATTGAGCTTGAGCCATGAAAAATTAGCCATGGTTTTTGATAGGTTAATTTTCTCTAGGTTGATTAAGGAAAAGTGGAAAATGACACTTGTATAGATAAATATAAGTGTTGTACACTTGTACTACCTGATAATAACTGATTAATGATTATTTGCATCCATAGTTGACTCTTTAAGAACATGTTTTCATGACTTGCTCCAATGAATCCGATTCATTTTTTTTAGCCTTCACGCGCCTGCATGCAATCATGACTTTGCTTTCCATCGAATCCAATCTACTCCCTCCGTTTCAAAATGAGTGTCGCGTCAAATGTCATAGCAATTTTACCAAATTATCCTAATCAACTATTGATTTGTTTTTCATTAAAGAAAAAATAATACTTTGGAAGTAGTGTAACATAGTATTAATTGAAGGGTACAATTGAAAAGAAAAATTATTATTGCATTGGAAATGTAAAGTGACATTCATTTTAAAACAATTTTTTTTGGCTAAAACGACACTCATTTTAAAAAGGAGGGAGTATATTTTTCATAGATGAAATTAATCATACTTAGTCCAATATACTATGATGATGCTCAAAAAGTTGTATACAAAGATTTGGTCATACGACATAATCATGTTAAACATCACATGATTTTTTTTTACAACAACGATGTTTATTCATTTAAATCGATGTAGTAACTATTCAACGTCATTAAAAACATAAATGACGGATCTGTGAATAAATTCACTGCATCCAAATTTTTTTGTGGTGTCCGGAGTTTGAACCTCATATCTTACATATATTATGCATTGTCCTTACCAAATTAATAATATACAACAACGAAACACATACAAATAATATGATAAAATTAAAGTAGCTGAAATACTTATGCATCGGATATGCAATATTGACGCTCAAATCATTAATTAAATAGGAGATTATGAATCAAATGAATATCGCAACAAAACGGCAATCAAACCACCCCGCATAAGAGGACGAACAACACAATACCGCATAAGACGACAAACAACTCAACACTACACAAATGAAAAAAGGGAAATGTTAACCAGTGCCCCTGGGACACTGGTTAAGGAGTTAAATATAGTAGTATCTTGTATTGAAATGCTGTCATTGCATTAAAAGCTTAAAAAGTGTTCTTTTTAACTTAAAATTTCCACTTTTGGCTTCCTTAACCAGTGTCCCGGGGGCGCACTGGTTAACATGACCCATGAAAAAATCAAGAAGGAAAAAAATCTAGATTTACGTGAAAATCACAAATGAAATAGAGAAAAAGAAACATTGCATTTGCATAAGACCATATGCAATGGTTGTTTAATTATTGTTGAAAGCCAAAATAAACCAAAAAAATCAGTCCAATGGTTGTTTAAGTTTGGTTGAAACCGAAAAATTGTTTAGCAGAATAAACAACTTTTCTCCTGCCAGCGACGGACACGCGTCCAGCTTTAATTGCTTCAATCCGGCGCGTGTGCTACACGCGCATACATAGGCGCGTGACAGCAGGGAGGGAGAAGAGAGAGAATCTCCAACGGATAACAATGGACACGTGGCAGTTTTTTATTGGCTGTCCGGATTCTTATCATTTTAATACTTTCACCTCAATTATTTCGTCCAAAATTAATTTAAAAAAATAAAAAAAAATACCAAAATTCATGATTTTTTTTTCTCTATAAATAGAGACTTGGTTTATTTGATTTGGACACAGAAAAAAAAACCAAGTTTTTCACTATATTAGTCTTATTATTATCTTTCAATTAGCAAAATTAGTGAAGTTGTTATCTATTTTTGTAGTGAAATGGAGAACAATAATAACAATTTCAACAACCAGAATTCTTCTAGTTACCCACATGGCTACCAAAATCCCAACAATTTTCAAAATCAAAATCATCAATTTTTCAACCATCCTCCTCAAAACATGCCTAACTATGGTTTTCCATCAAGTTTCAACCCGACATCCTCTGCTCAAAACTATACTCAATATATGAACCCGTCATCCTCTGCTCAAAACTATACTCCATATGGATCTATGATGGGATATTCATCTCAAACACCCCCGGGATTTTCATCTCAAAGACCCTCGTTTGGTTATATGCCAATGGGGACTGAAAATGTTCAGAGTGTTGGTGCACCTGAATTTCCAGGATTTTCAACACAAATAACTCCTGGTGGCATGGCAGCTGCTAATCAAGTCACTCCTGATCCAGAAGATTCAACTCCTAAGAGCAAGAAAAGCCAGCAACCAGGATGGACCACGCAACAAAATTTGGTGTTAATCAGTGCGTGGATTAAATATGGAACAGACAGTATTGTTGGCAAAAATCAGAGAGGTTCAACATTTTGGAATCTTGTTGCTGATTCTTGTAATGAGTATTGCTCATTTGATGAACCACGCGATCATATTGCATGCCGAAACCGTTTTAATTATATGAGCAGCAAAATAAATAAATGGATTGGTGCTTATGAAAGCGCTAAGCGTTTGCAAGGAAGCGGTTGGTCGGAAAATGATGTTTTGAGAAAAGCGCAGGAATTATATGCATGTGGAGGGACTAATAAATTTATTTTGATGGAAGAATGGCAAGCTCTCCGTGATCAACCACGTTATCTGAGTCAAGTAGGAGGAAATATTGGCTCAGGAAGTAGTGGATCTAAGAGATCTCACGACGGTGATGCATCTGGCTCAAACTCTGTAGGATCTACTGCTCGTCCAATGGGTAGGGAGGCAGCTAAAAAAAAGGCTAAAAAGAAAAGCAAGGACGGTGGCGTGGAGGAGGTGGCAAAAGAGTGGGTTCAATTCAAACAAATCAGGGAGACTGAGATTGAACAAATGAAAGAGTTAACCTTGGTGAAGAAGGAGAAAAACCAACTAAAGAGAATGGAAATGTATCTAAAGTTAAGAGACGAAGAGCATCTCGATGACGAAAAGAAAAATTTGTTGGAAATGTTGAAGCGACAGCTGTTTTGAATTTGTTGGAAAAATTTGTTTGTATTCGGTCAAAATTGTCATTGTTGTCTAGTCCCGAGTGTGTGCTTTAATAATTATTAGTGTTGTCTAGTCTAGTCCCCAATGTATGCTTTAATAATTATCAGTGTTGTGTAGTCCTCAATGTTTTCTTTAATAATTATCAGTGTTGTCTAGTCCACACTGTTTGCTTTAAAAATTGTCAGTGTTGTCTAGTCCCTACTGTAATAATTATCCGTGACTTTATTTCCCATACTATCTCAATGTTTGCTTTAATAATTATCCACACTGTTTGCTTTAATATATCCACCACACAAATCTCACTAACTATTTCACCTACTATTCGTGAGAATGTCATCCACACAATATGCTTATATATAGAGACTCATACCTACTTCCAATATCACAAATCTCATTCATATCTACTTCCTATATCACAAATCTCAATCTACTTCCAATATCACAAATCTCATTCATATCTACTTCCTATATCACAAATCTCAATCTACTTCCTATATCACAAATCTCATTCATATCTACTTCCTATATCACAAATCTCATTCCACTTCCAATCTTTCAAAAAAACTATCAATGGATCCTTTTGATGATATGGAAGCCTACACACAAAACCGTTATAATGAAGACACTTTTATGGTCAACCAATTTATTCAGCGTCGAAAAAATGCAGAGGAAAAGGAAAAGAATGCATCTCGTAGAAGAAAATATATCAATAGAGATCATGCAGCGGCAAACGAAAGACTAAGTGAGGACTACTTTGCCAATGAGCCTACATATGACGATGCAATGTTTCGTCGTCGGTACAGGATGCAAAAACATGTTTTCCTTCGAATCGTTGAGGACCTTTCAAGTAGTGATGACTACTTCACCCAACGATTTGATGCAGCCTATAAAGAAGGTATATCTCCCTTAGCAAAATGTACCACAGCAATGCGAATGTTAGCATATGGTGTGGCAGCAGATGCGATCGATGAATATATCAAAATTGGAGGTTCTACAGCATTGGAGTGCTTACGTAGATTCTGTCAAGGAATCATACGATTGTACGAGCAAGAGTACCTGAGAGTACCAACCGAAGATGATCTGCAAAGAATACTACATGTTAGTGAAATGCGGGGGTTCCCAGGGATGATCGGGAGTATTGACTGCATGCACTGGGAGTGGAAAAATTGTCCTAAAGCATGGGAAGGTCAATTTACTAGGGGGGATAAGGGAACCACCACAGTCATTCTTGAAGCAGTTGCATCTCATGATCTATGGATCTGGCATGCCTTTTTTGGATGTCCGGGAACGTTGAACGATATAAACGTTCTAGATCGGTCGCCAGTGTTTGATAATGTGGAACAGGGAAAGGCTCCAAGTGTGAGTTTCTTCGTGAATCAACGTCCCTATAATATGACATACTATCTAGCTGACGGTATCTACCCTTCTTATCCAACTTTTGTCAAATCCATTAGACTTCCTCAAAGTGAACCCGATAAGTTATTTGCAAAATATCAAGAGGCATATCGGAAGGACATCGAACGTGCATTTGGAGTTCTTCAAGCTCGATTTAAAATCATCCGTGAACCAGCTCGCTTGTGGGACATAGGCGATTTAGGTATCATCATGAGGACATGCATCATATTACATAATATGATTGTTGAGGATGAACGGGATACATATTCTCAACGCTGGACCGATTTTGAGCAATCTGAGGAAAGTGGATCTAGTACACCGCAACCACCACCATACTCGACCGAGGTGTTACCCGCTTTTGCAAATCATGTACGTGCTAGATCCGAGTTGCGTGATTCAAATGTTCATCATCAATTGCAAGCAGATCTAGTAAAGCACATATGGGCAAAGTTTGGAATGTTTAGGAATTGAAGATAATTTGTATCGTACTAATTACGTTATTTGTGTGTTGTGTGCTTAGTTTATTGTTTAGCATTTTAAGTTATTTGTGTGCCGCGTGCTTAGTTTCTTGTATTGCATTTCAAATTAAGAAAATAATTAAATATTTAAATAAATTTTGTTTAATTATAATCGTTAAGTGTATATTATTTTAATTTAATTATAATTGATATTTTTATTTTTATGTAATTAAAAATATAAAAATATAAAATTAAATAATAAAATTAAATAAGAATATGAATTAAAAAAGTGGTGGGGTAGAGTGTTGGTGGGGTAGATTGTTTAATGTTGTTTAACCATTGGAGATGGTTATTTGTGAATGTTTGTTTAATGTTTAGGTGGAAGAGAGAGAAAATGATGTGGAGTGTTGGGAAGTGAAAAAGTGGATGTTTAAACAAAAAAATGTTGTTTAACCATTGTAGATGGTCTAAGCTTTAGGCATTGACCACCTTCATTTCATATGTTTTCCTTTGATTTGATCAATCACATGGGCAGTGATAATCACGCGCACGGATGAGAATGGCACTTCCTTTGGTTGATTGGTTCCATTGATTACTTGTAAATGGAGGCGATAATTCCGGGTCTTTAAATTGATTTCAAAGGATTAGGTTTTTTTCGTTGACAAAAAGTTTTTGGAAGAAAAATAGTGATTCTGATCTCCTTTGAGCTCGTTCCACTACTTTTGGATGAAGATTAGACTATTGATATTTCAAATAGTTTATTTGATTAAGTTTTTTTTATCCCTCAACTTTTCAAAGAAAAAAATTCTAGTTGTCAGAAATTCAATCTGGAGGTTAGTAAAACATATCAAGTAATATTGTAAAAATAAAATAAAATAAAATAAAGTAATGCAATTATTCAAGATCAAATTTGAATACTTTTGATCGATAATTAATTTTGAGCTTAATATAAAATTGAAAATTTTACGTTTGGTTTAAAAATTTAAGTGCTACGGAATGACGAAAATACAAATAATATATCAATAAATTTAAATAAAAAAATAAGTTTTGTATATTAGATAAATATACATATTGATTTTCTCTCGTTCGTATATATTAAATATTATTCTTAGAGTCATGTATATCTGTCATAGAAAACACCACCAACAATAGATTGATTCAAGCGGAAAGTGACTTAGGCCTCTTAAGCAGGTGGTCAGGGTTTAATCCCTGACTTGTGCATGTGCAAGAAACTGAGAGAGGAGAATCCACCTTGTGTGTCTCACAGGTTCTTCGGAGATTAGTCACTCCTAAACGGAGGCGGAAACTTCATACCAATAACATGACAAAAAAAAAAAAACACCAACTTACTCCATGCATATCAATCATGAACACCACCAACCATATACATGCATGAATTTTGAATTCATTCTTCCTGATTCTTCATGTTTTAAACATGAATCATAGAGTCATACATCTCAGGTGATAATGAATATTATATTTGTTAGTTAAAAATGTAAAGTGATTGTAAATTCAAACCCTCGTTAGATTTATAAATTATATATCTATTATATATCAAATAACCGAGATTTTTATCATTTATAATCACATAAATTTTGTAAGATTTCATTTGTCTGGACAAATCATAATTCTTTCAATTACCACTTTGAACATAATATATTTCTTGATATCTTATTTCTCTTCAACTATACTTATATATTTTCCTCTTTTTCCTTCTTTAACTTTTTTGCACACGTATGTAAAAATAAAATATACTTGTGTAAACTCTTGGGGTACTTTGTTAGCATTAAAACAAAATTTGATACCTCTTTAACTATTTACATATATTTCCTTAAAAAAAAAACTATTTACATATACTATTAGAAAATAACGATCCTCCAAATATGTATACATAATATACCTATTATTATCTACTAAAAAGGTTCCCTGGACGATGTCCCTCTCATCCATGCCAAGGGTCACCACTACTCATGATTTTCCAAATTAGGTTGCATCAAGAGTGGAAGAATTTGGTTTAACAAATCTTTAACACCAAACTCACAAGCCTTATTGGTTAATTCCTTCATTGATTTTTCTTCCAAAGGGGTCTATCAACCATAAACAAACACCACAAACCAACTAATAACTAAAAATTTAGATTTTTTTTTTATATTGTTGGTGTCATTGAAATAAACAAATACAGTTAGTTTGGTTTCTTATAATTTGAAAGCAACAAACATTTATATTTATACTTTTAATAAAAATCAAAATTTCATAAAAAAATATTGTTTGTAATTTTCAAACGTTAACGCAGTAAAAGAGCAGAAAGATGGACACATGAGTGACAATCTTTTCGCTAGTTATATATAGTATAAATATATAAGTTAAAAAAATTATAAATTCTAACCCTTAATATTGTACATTTTTGTAATCTTTTTAGTTTAATCAAACAACCAAATAAAGTTGCTAACATATATGATCAAACTACCAAATACTTTGGAAATATGACTTAATCATATATGTCTCGAATATTCAAGTCTATACAAATGTTTTAAAATTTACTTAAAATCAACTTAAACCAATGGAATTTATACATAAAACAAAATGGAACTGAAGTCAATACAATAATTCAAGGAACTTACCATCCTTCAACCTGTGCCGCTCCTCCTCCAACATCAGCCTTCGACATATCAAAGTAGATTGATCGAATAAACAATCCTTGATATGCACCGAGTTGCAAAAGTTGTGCTCATGCCGATCAAGACATATGATTTAGGAACCATCATCAACACTCGTTTGCGTGAACACAAGTGGATCATACACAATTAGGCCATTGTATACCAGTAAGCAATACTCATGCATACCGTGATCATCTTCATGATCCCTAGCTTTATGTTAATTGTATTCCACGATACCTATTAAATCCGCTGTTTTCACCTTTATCGCGATATTCTTACTTCCAACTTGCTAACAATTCATATTTTCTTTCAAACTTTGATGTTGTCGTCGAGAGGACGAAATACGGTTGTTGTTCATATTATACAGTGAACATATATTTTTTAATGTTCTTATTCATGAATCGGTTTTCAATGCTTTTGTCTATAAGGTCACGTCAACAATAAAATTCTATTTCTTGAGTACATATTATTTTTATTTTGCATGTATTGTTTTAGTAAATTGTGCTTTTTGAGTTTTTAGGATGCTTATTTTTTAAGGAAGCGAATCAATTCATTTCATTAGCTAAAAGATGCCAAATTTATAACGGCACATCATCATAAATGTTGAGCCAGGATCAGATGGGGTTATCCTCGTTAATTCGTGAGCGACCCCATTAGTTTGTTTCCTATTAAACTCGACATGAGAGTTTTGAAAACTATCCTGAAATAACTGTTTACATGCAGTAATCATACATCCAAGTTCACTATCATCATCTACCCTTGTATGAAAAGAATCCATAACCTATTGTGAATCTAATACAAAGTCTACATTATCAAATCAGAGGTTTGATACCCATTGCAGCGCCACGTGTAACCCAACTGATTCTCTTATCGTAACATCACATAGAGGAGAGAACCAACCAGTTCTCGCAAGAACAAAATAACCTGCATCATCTCAGATACACATTCCAATACCGACTCGGTTAAGAGAGGAGTTGAGGGAGGCATCAATATTGCATTTGTATCTATCTCTTGTTGGTTTTCCCATCGGATCATATCTTGTCGGCTTGGCTCATGATGAGATACAGCTGGAATTGTGCCACCTGCTTATCTGATGAGTTGCGCAGACCTCCAGTCCTCTAGGAGAGTCGTCACCCTAGTCAAAACTTGAGCATTCGTCTCAACATTCTATTGCCATAACTTTTAGATCCTTCTATTCCATTTAGTTCCTTCTATTCCAAAGGCTCCACATAATTGTAGCAAAAAGAGCACTTTGAGATGGGTTGAGTGTAGACAACATAGTAAATACCATCGCGTCCATGTTATAATTTTGCCTAAGCGCATGGTAAATCTTGTCCCAAAGGTTAACCTCACGCCATATATGCATAACAATAGGACATCCTAAAAGAACATGGATATTATCTTCATAATTGCTATCACAGAGCACACAATCAATAGGACAATGCATACCTCTATTGCTTAAGCGAGCTATAATAGGAAAACAACTCTGATTAACTCATCAAACAAGATTCTTAATCTTTGGAGGGACTTTTAATCTCCAACTAAGTTGCCATCGGCCTAGTAAATGTAGATGAAAATTATTTGCGATTTCAGTAACACAAGTTATATAGGCACTACACACCGAATACATACCATTCTTTTATGCTTTCAATATTAACTTATCTTCAGTAACCAGAGGTTGTAGCATTGTATTTAGAATCAGTTGTGCCATATTTGATCAAACAAATTATAAATTAAAGGAGCATCCATACCTTGTGTTGCTGGTCAATAATGTCTTTCACTTTAGCATGGGCTAATGGCGCAAAGATGGGATTGTCATATGCAAAAGACAATCCATCTTTAAGCCATGGTGCACCAAACAGAGGGATGTTATCTCTTGTACCTATGCGCCATCTTGCACCTCTTTTTACAACCATTTTAGCACTAAAAATGCTTCTCCACACATAACTGGGGTTACTTCCCAACCTTGACCCTAAAAAATCATTGTTAGGAAAATAACGAGCTTTAAACAATCTAGTTACAAGGCTGTCAACATCCGTTTGAAATTTTCACCCATGTTTACCAAGCATCGCCACATCAAAAGAAACAAGGTCATTGAATCCCATACCACCATGAGTTTTTATGAACAATCAATCTCTTCCAAGACAACCAATGCATACGTTTTCTCATAGAACCACCATGTTTCCACCAAAAAGCATTTATCATTTTTTCAATCCCATCAATCAATTTGTTAAGGAGGAGATATATACTCATAATATAAGAATGGATGGATTGTAGTATCGATTTTGTCATTATCTCTCTTTTTGTTTTAGACAAACATTTGCTACTCCAACTATTGATTTTGCGTCCTACCATAGAAGGGAGGCCGAGATACTTTCATGTTCCCATAACAACCTGAACACCTAAAGTGTTAGTGATGAAATCTTTTAGAGGAGATTCCACGCGGGTACTATAATAAACTTCAGACTTTGGCAAACTGAAGGCCTGGCTAGATTCAACCTCATAAGTTTCTAAAATATTTTTCATCACTCACGCTTCTCGCTCTTCAACCTTGAAAAAGAGAAAACAATCATCAGCAAATAAAAGGTGAGAAATGACAGGTGCATCAATACAAATTCTTATGCCATGTAAGTCTCCTCGTCGTTCAACTTGTTTAATAAACGTTGATAAGCCTTCTACACATAAAATGAAAATATAAGGAGACAAGTGATCACCTTGTCGCAACCCCTGCTCATTTTTGTCCCACTTCAGTTTGTCGAAAATGGCTTTGAAGGACGAAAAAACATATTCACTCCTTATTTTTTTTTTCTACTTTCAATCAAACCAAACAACTAAAAAATAATCTCACTTCCACTCACTCACTTTTAAGGAAAATGCTAAAGAGTTCCTTTAAAGCATCGGTTAACAATTTTATCTCTTATTTCCTTCCTTCAACTTACTCTTTTAATCCAAACAAAGCATAAGGCTTGAAGGAGCGCCGCAAGTGAATAGAAGTGAAAAACAGTGAAATTACCCGGCCTGGCTCAGAAATGGCTCGCAGCAGCGCCGAGCCGTTAAATTAAAATAATAAAATAAAAAAACTAAATGAAAACGAATCGTTTTAGCCACGTCATTACATAAGTATAGTTTTTGCGTGTTCATAATTTTCATTTAACTTTCATTTTCACATTCTCTCCTTCAACAACAATAACAATAACAATGGAAGAAGAATATTTGCAAAACGCTGGGATCCGCGTCGTTTTTGGATCACACACATTCCAATTCATCATCTTCTCATTTCTTCATTTTCGCGCCTGATCATCTAAACGACACCGTTTTCTTCTTCTTCTTCCTCGTAACACCTCTTTCTCCATTCTCCATTTTCAAATCTCTCTCTCTCTCTCTCTCTCTGTTTTTTTTTATCGTCGTTTTCACCTCGACCATTACCGTTTTTCTCGCTTTCGTTTTCTCAATCCATCAACGTCTTTCAATGTATTCATTCCAATCGTTTTCTCTATATTTCGATCTTTATTATGGATACATTGATCCTCCATGAAAAAATGAACAAAAACAAAATCATGATTAAGATTTCAATTTTTCTTAATTAAATAATAATTAATTAATGCGTGTTTGTTTTGTTTCGTTAATCAGGATTTGATTATCATCATTATTATTAATAACGGTGACACTAATGATCATTTTACCTGTCCAGGTGGAATTTGAACTCTGTGGCTTTGGATTGATTTGAACTCTGTCGCTTGAGGTTATTCTGGATTTGATTGTGATAGCATATAACTGCAGATTAAAGAAAGAAGCGCGCATTGTCGCTGGTTGAGTCTAGTTGTTGGTATCGAGAATTTGAGTATTTTTTAGGAGGGGAAAGAACAATGTCTGTGAGGAGTGAACACCATCAAACGGTACCTCTTTCGGTTCTATTGAAGCGGGAGTTGATGAGCGAGAAAATTGAGAAACCTGAGATTGTTCATGGTCAAGCTGGACAAAGTAAGAAAGGAGAGGATTTCGCCTTGTTAAAGTCTGATTGTCAGAGGATGGTTGGTGATGGGGTCTATACATATTCTGTTTATGGGGTATGGTGCTTTTCCATATTCAATTACTGATTTTGTTATTGCAGGTTTCAATTTCATGTGCTTTGCACACGTTCAGATTGGTTTAAATCTTTATAGAGAATTTAAACCTGAGATATTCATAAATATTGAGATGGAGAAGCTAAATTTGATTTATACTAGCAATTATTGTTTAAAATGCTTGTGGTAATTACACGATCATTGTTTGGAAAATTTATCTGAACTGGTTATTATTACCATTCTATTTTATGGCTTGACTTGATGAACGAGAGAAAAAAACGAGATTAGGTATCATTGCAAGGATGGTAAATGCTGTTGATTTCATCTTGCGGAGTTGTTACTTTTGATAGATTTATTGACAATACACAGAGATTTTGAATTTATGACTCTATTGATGTGAAGTGTGAACTGTTCCCCAATTGTTATGGTTTTGTTTATTTGCACTCCTCTCAGTTGGATGACAAGAAAGTTTTTAGCCATTTATGCACTGAATGCATTGTTGTTATTTTTCATAGTTTTTGTGTGTTTTTCCCTGGTTTCATTTTCTCATGTGGAAGTTTTACTTACAGCTATTTGATGGACACAATGGATCTGCTGCTGCTATTTATTCTAAGGAGAATCTTCTAAATAATGTTGTCAGTGCAATTCCTCCGGATCTTAACAGAGATGAGTGGTTAGCAGCGTTGCCTAGAGCTTTGGTTGCTGGATTTGTGAAAACTGATAAAGATTTTGCAGAGAAAGGTATGGATAATTTCTTTCTTTTAGTGTTTGCTCTGTTGTCTCTTAATTATTTGTATAAGAAGCAAATTAATGTGCAGCAGTGGCAACCTTAATGGGTATATCACACAAAGCATTTGTAAATATTTTTATTTTTATTTTCATCTATCACCCGGAGCTTCTCAGAGTAATTATGGATGTTAAATAATAGAGAGAAAAAAGGGTTGCAGATAATTTGTTCAGTGCTCACTATATTTTGAAACCTTGGTATAATCTTTTGTATTTCTAAAATCCCTGAAGATTTGACCCTAGATCCTTTTGAGAGCAAAGCTATCACAATATTCCTCTTGCTATTATATTTTTGATTTTTAATGGTTATGGTTTGATTGTAAATGATAATAGATGAGGGAACTCCTTTTCAAAGCAGGGCATTTTTTTATATATAACCATATTTGTTAGGATTGGGTACTGGAATTGAACAGCTTAGGCTGAGCTTCTTTGCCTATTTTAGACTCTGGACACGAGTCTTGCCTGTTAAGGCATCAGTGCTAACTAGCTTTAACAATGCGACATTGCTTTTGGCTCGACTATACAAATTTATCAAGAAAGTCATTTTTCTTAACAGAAGTTAAATCTTAAAAATTCCTGTCAGGTTTGGAAGCAGTTTATGTAGTTTGAGTGTTCGACACTTCCTTGATTAAAGCTTGTAGGCACGTAGGAGATGTACTGTTTGCTTGGTGGTTGGGGTGGGGGGAGTGATAAGGAGAGAGGGTTTGATCTCCACCTCCCACACAATACTAACATTTGTTTACTCATATGGACCGTATAGTTAGCACATGATTTAAGTTGTGGACTACATCAGGCAATGCGGTTACATCTTATCATATAAAGCAGCTGCCACTGTTGCATCTTACTTGATATGAGAACCACATTAGTCCGCATCAAACAACTATACCCACAACGCCATTGCAACCACATTTTAAAACCACATGCTAGTAGTTGGCATATTAGAGTATTGTATGGTTGATGAAGGAACATTATGGGGGCGTTTGTTTCGTGGTTACCAAAATTATTCCCAGGATTAACCTTTTCCCAGGAATAAAAGGTGTGGACTTTATTCCAAGGAATGTTCAAAAAATATGTTTGGTTGATAATTTGAATTCCTGGGAATTATTTTTAAAAAATATATATAATTATCAAAATACCCTCGTATCATATTTGGTAAAAGAGACGTGTCTTTGGTTTTCTCTATTACTTCAAATTATTACTATTCATATCAATGAACAATCTAAACATGTAATTCATCAAAAAGAATCTAAACCAGTATATTTGAGAGTTTTATTTCATACATCAATTCATCTATGTTTTCTTTTATTGATGCAATCAAAATAATATGACTTTTGTAAGAAAAAAACAATATGACATTTATTGTTCCAATAAAAGTGCATTGCCTACTAACATCCAATCGAAAAAACAAATATTAAAAGTTGTATGATCTTTTTCCATGGCAAAATCAGTGCAGAGAAGAAATAAATTCTGGGTGGCACGTAAATTGCTATATAAAGGTAGTGGATATATAACCAAAGAAAACGTGGGTATATTGCGGTTTTACGAGGGTAGAAATGGTCTTTCCAAACACAAAGGATGTTAACCGCCGGGATTTGTTGGGAATAAAAACAATGCAGTATAGTGTAAAAAATATTGCTGGGAATAATTCATTCCTTGGAATATTTTTGTGTGCATGTCTACCAAACATGGGAATAAATAATTCCCATCTTAGATTCCTGGGAACTCAATTTGTAACCATGAAACAAACGCCCCCTATGTTAGTAGACCGCCTATTAGACAAGTATATGTCAGGCGTAGGCCCAAATAAGTAGTTCCATATGCATTTGTTAGCGTGTTGTGTTTTTAAATAGAATAAGGATATCTCATGTAAAGGCATCTGGTTGTCATTTGCCGTTGATTGGGAGAGACTAGGCTCTCTAATTCCTAGAGTACTTGTAATAGTTGCTGTGTTTTTAATTTTATCAGTTTGTAACTTGCTTCATTTGAATAATTGCACTGCTGGAAGTTATAACCGCAGGCATTCAATAATATTCTGCAGTATTCATATCCATTCCATATCTAGTTACTTGCCAAATTATTAAGATCACATTAACTAGTGATGGAAGTTATTAAGATGGTGTGACTGAGCTGTGATTGATAGTTTTTATACTTCTCAATTAATGTTTTTTAATTTCTATATTTTGTCATTACAGGACAAAAATCAGGAACAACTGTCACCTTTGTGATTATAGAAGGATGGGTTGTAACAGTTGCATCAGTCGGCGATTCCCGCTGCGTACTAGAATCTTCTGAAGGAGGGATTTATTACTTGTCAGCAGATCATAGGCTAGAAACAAATGAAGAAGAGTAAGTTGTAGATCATTTTTTATTTTTGTTGAGCAACTGTTTGGAATTGTTTCGTTATTAATGGCATCACCCTTTTTCATTTTCATCAGGAGGGTTCGTATCACTTCTAGCGGCGGTGAGGTTGGTCGTTTAAATACAGGGGGAGGTGCAGAGGTACATTTTCTTTTAGTTTTATCCTTTTTAACTCATATGTTTTTGTTCCATAACAAGCTTAAACACCCCACTCTCTTCCAAAGATAAAGAGAAGAGGACAGCTTGTTCATATGTCTGATGCATCCAGTAATACTTTAATTTTTGGTACCCAATGTTTGCCCTGTTAAACCACATAATCAGAGATGAAGAGAGTAATGTGAACCGTACTGTGGTAAACTGAGAGGCGGGCGTCTTGTTGATTACTAGGCCATATAAAATTAAGAATATAGTACTCATTGCATCTCTTTAAAACATTTTACAACCTTTCTTGGAAACTCTTGTTTAGAATCTTTAGATGATAGGTAACTATCTCCCCTATGTATTTTACCAAGAGAAATGCTAGGAACACTCTTTCTAACACTCTCTAACACTCACTCTTTTATTGGGTGAAACTCATGTGGGTCTCACCACTTTATGTGGGAGCCATTTCCAAAGTGAGGGATTCACACGGGTTTCACTCAATACGAGAGTGAGTGTTAGAAAGAGTGTCCATAGCACTCCTCATTTTACCAATACTCTCTTTAGAAGATTTTTGCATTTGAGTTAATATTACTAATATAACTGGCTGACTAGATTAAGAATTTTTGCAGGTTGGTCCTTTGAGATGTTGGCCCGGTGGCTTGTGTCTTTCACGGTCTATTGGAGATATGGATATTGGTGAATTTGTTGTCCCTGTACCATATGTAAAACAAGTGAAGGTTAGTCAACTCAATCTTACACACAGGACAGTGTTTGGCTTATGTTAATACTTTACTTTCCATTTGCACCCCGTTTGCTCTCAAGGTTACTTATTCTGTATATTTCTTTTCTCTTTTGTTTAATCCTACACAGGCATACAAAAAATTAATCCTACACATGTTTTCACCGCTGTTTTGTCTTTTACGTGCATGTATAGTTTCTTCTTAGCAAGCGTTTCTGCTAACCGCATTGTTTCAGAAACTTTGAGGATCAAATGATTGAATTCTTGAGGGGTTATGAAATTGTTGTCTGCTTCCAAGAAATCTTTGTGTGCATTTTTTTGAATGAAGAATTTAATTTATTTCTTTTAATTCAGCTGTCTACCGCTGGAGGCCGGCTTGTTATCTGCAGTGATGGTGTTTGGGATGCTTTACCTGCAGAAGTGGCCCTTGATTGTTGTCGTGGCATGTCAGCAGAGGCTGCTGCACCACAGATTGTAAAAGTGAGATAAATGGTCATCTTTTGAATCATTTTATAATTTTTTTTTGTGGGACTGTTTTGATGTTGGGTATAATAGTAATTTCCGATTTCAACATCATAAGATATACCTTGTTTGCATTTGTTTCTCCTGATGACGTTGTCATATAGTGGTATGAAACTATGAATTGCGCATTTCTTTCTTTTATTCTCACTTCACTTAATGTCTTCAGGAAGCTTTACAAGCAAAGGGACTTAGAGATGATACAACCTGTATTGTTGTCGATATATTACCTCAGGAGAAGCCACCTGCTCCTGTACCACATCAAAAGAAGCCAGTAAAAGGAATGCTCAAGGCCATGTTTCGTAAAAAGTCTTCGGAATCATCATCTTATATTGACAAAGAATACATGGAGCCAGATGTGGTAGTGGAGCTGTACGAGGAAGGCTCTGCTATGCTTTCAGAGAGGTTTAATTTTGTAATATCTGTTGTCAAAGTTAGCAGCTTACCCTAGTTTTTCTCTTGACAATAGAATGCTTGTTTAAAATGCAGGTTAGAAACAAAATATCCACTATGCAACATGTTCAAGTTGTTCATATGTGCAGTATGTCAAGTAGAAATAAAACCCGGAGAGGGTATTTCAGTACATGAGGGTGCAGAAAACCCTCAAAAAGTGCGCCCCTGGGATGGACCTTTCCTTTGCTTTAGTTGCCAGGAGAAGAAAGAAGCCATGGAAGGGAAAAGATCATTAGGTATTTTTTTACGACTCCTCTTCATTTCTGTCAATCTTCCTTGAAATATGTGTCCATAATCTAATCCACTATCTTGGTCTTTTCATTTCAGATAGACTTAGCAGCGGAAGTGACGAATGAGCTCTCATGTATATTTGTATTTTGAGAGCGATCAAAATTGTTCATTCGACTGGAAGTTCAAACCTCCTAGCGTAGCAACAATGACTCCCTTCTATCATCACAGGAGCTTTATGGATCTAATTTGGAATGCCTCATGAAAATACATAATGAAAACCAAAAGCAGTTTGTTAGAAAAATTCTTACATGGAAGTGTAATGGCAACCACCCAAGTTTTGTGAAAGGTTGAGTTATAAGTGGCAGTTCACAACAGGAAGTGGGAGTTTATTCATTCTTTTTTACATATTTCTTTTTCTGGGATCAGTTCATTGTATATGGGTCATTTGGAATCACATTTATATAGACCTTTAATGAAAGTGATCTTCCACAATTGTAATGTGATATAGGGAGTTTAATTAGTACTCCATTCATAGATCAATTATACTGTAGGATAGCTGTGTGTACCTTTTTGAATGATTTATTCTTTTAGCATCTGATTCGGATAATTCCTTTGGCCATATGAAGATTGGGTCTTGTAGCTTTGTTGTTGCTCATGAGAGCCTTTTTTGTAATAATAGTAATGACAATTTTATAACCGTTCCAAATGAAATTTGACCACTGTCTCTTGAGTTACAAGACGACTTTTTGAACTTTGTATGTCTAAATAAAAGAAAATGAAGGGTCTTTCAAAAAAAAAAAAAATGAAGGGATTTCAATATTGTCTCAAAAAAGTAAATAAACATGAGTAAAAAAAAATTAAATTAGAAAAAAATTAAATTGAAATAGCTTTGAAATCTAAAATTCAAAACTATCCTAATTCGAAATGAACAGAATTAATGTCAAAGTATTTCCTAAAAAAATCTTAAGCACACTTAATTCCTTTATGTACATACTCTCTCCGGTCACTATTATAAGCAAATTTCTACTTTTTAGATTCATTTAATAAATGATGTATGTAGTCTACAATATAGACCACATACATCATTTATTGAATGAACCTAAAAAGTCAAAATTTGCTTATTATAGTGACCGGAGGGAGTATATAGAAGTATTGGTATATTGTGTTTTAAATGTACTTTAACGAACAATTGTGTTTATTTTGGTGTTTTTTTTCTTGGTGGTGTCCGGGATTCGAACCCCAGATCTTGCATATATTATGCATTGTCCTTACCAACTGAGCTAAGTTTACGAGGACATATATTTTGGTGTTTATTTATATTGAAAATTTATTTTTAAGTGTAAATTAGAAAATTAGTTTATTATCCTATCTTGATTGTGTATAATCCGGCCTTCACTCCAACATTTTAACTAGAGGCATAAGATACATTTTGACAAAATAATCATATACTATGGTTTATCGAATACTAGATTGAAATAATATATGATAGCTTAGTTTATCTTATCTTATCTTATCTTATCTTATCATGACCTCCAAACAAACTCTAAAGTTTTATATATCATGTTACTACATTTCCAATTGAGAGTAAATAGAGAATCTAAAGTTAACTTCATAAACGGTCTTTACGATATCGACATCTCACTTAAACAACTTATACCGAGAGACAAGCGAATGTGTAGTCGTATATTGGTGGGGTGGCCACAAGTTTAGCTAGGGCTCTTATATTTTGAGTGATATTATGCTATTATACTAACCAATGAAATGACCAAATAAGGGAAAAAAAATACAACCAACATATACCCTTATATCTAAGGTGCATATAAAGGAAAAAGTGATTAATTGTATTTTGATTTTTTAAAAGGGAAAACGAAAGATTAAAGTTTAGGGTGAAAGTCACACATAGATAGTTCGGTTGATGAGTTAAAAGACGTTGAATGAAATTTAATGAGATCCTGGATTTAATCTTTGGAAACTATCATTCCCCCTAACAACTAACATTTACTTATAAAAAAAAGTTTTACAACAAGAGGCTTCTTTATTTTTTATTATTTTATTTATATAAAAAGGACCTCCCAAACTAGTAAAAAAAAATACTTAACTTTAAGAAAATTGCTGTTCACACATTAGAGAAGGCTGGGACACACATGTAAAATACGTTTTTGCCCCCTCGGCAGTTAACTGCTGAGGAATTTTAAATCCGGCTGCAGTTAACTGCCGAGGAATTCCTCGGTAGTTAACTGCCGAGGATCTTCTGCTACAAGTCTGGCAGAAGCTCTCTCATCTCCATTATTCATCACATCTTCAAAAATTTTTTCTCAAATCTCTCTCACAAATCTCTCTAAAAAACCCAACCAAATCCAACCAAATTTATTCAACAAAATCACAAGTAAGTAATTATAATGCTATTAACTTAAATTTTAGTTGTTATAAATGTTTTTATTTTTTAGTTTTTGAGTAGATTTATTTTATTTTAGTTTTTGAGTAGATTTACATAGTATAATTCATTTTTAGAGTAAAATGTTTGTATGATGTTTATGTTATAGTTTAAAGTTTATTGGTCATATTTTAATTTGGTGTTTTAAATTAATTTTTTATTTTAGTTTTTAATTAGATTTACATGTTATAAATCATTTTTAGATTAGATGTTAGTTGATTAATTTTGTTAAAATGTTTGCATGATGATTATGTTATAATTTAAAAATTTTAGGGTTATTTTTTAATTTGGTGTTTTATATTTTTTATTTTATTTTAGTAAGACTATATGATTTATTTTAAGAGTAAATATAATTTGAATAATTTTGCTATATTTTACGTTAATTTTTTTTTTTTAGACAATTACATTTTAGGGTTATTTTTATGATTTTTAGAGTCTATGTATAATTTGCACATTAAGTGTTTGATGAAATGTTTGAATGAGTTTTTCATTGATTATTTTAAATTTCTATGTGCGTAGATTTGAAACAATGGCCGGATGGATCGACGTTCATGCAACATTCAACGGAGGAGAACCTCAAAGGTTGAAGGTTCGGTGCCTTGATGTAACGTTAAGAGATCTCAAGGATCAACTGAATGAATTCAACCAAGGAGTCAACCCAAGAGACACAAGAAGGGTGCAAAATGTTCGGTATAAACGTCCAAAGCTCGACGAGGGGAGCGTATCATTCACTTGGGTGGAGTTAAAGAACGACGAAAACGTGATGAGTATGTTTTGGGAGCACACCAAGTTCCAGTGGATCGATATGCGGGTGACGTTGCTGAGATCAACTGAAGATATCATCAACAGCTTGATTCCGCGAGAAGATCGTCATTAGTTAGGGTAAGGTGCATTCAAACTACAACAATTGTCTTACCTCTGAAATGGGGTGATTCAAACTTGCCAAACGGCTAGGACTCAAGCATTTCGCCTCGCGTTCATGTTTTTCCTTTGAAAAGGTTAAATTCTTGTTAGACTGATTTAGATGAGGGTATTAAGTGTCAAGGAATGGACCTCATTTCGTTGGCACCTGAATACCATCATCTAAATCAAATCTGACAAAAATTTATTCTTTTCAAAGGAAAGCATGAACGCGAGGCGAAATGCTTGAGTCCTGTTGTTTGGCAAGTTTGAATTTACCCCATTTCAGAGGTAAGACAGTTGTTGTAGTTGGAATGCACATTCCAACTGCAACAATTGTCTTCCTTTGGATGGGGTCATTCAAACTAGTTAAATGGCAGGACACCGGCATTCGTCCGGGAGTGTTTTTGTTCCATTCTAAGTGTTAATTTCTTGTTGGCTTCGTTTAAATGATGGTATCGAAGTGTCAAGGTCTGGACCTCATTCCGTTGGCACTTAGATACTATCATTTTAAACCAATACCAACAAGAATTTAACATTTGGAATGGAACAAAAGCACTTCTGGACGAATGCTGGAGTCTTGCTTTTTAGCTAGTTTGAATTGACCTCATTCAGTGGTAAGATAATTGTTGTAGTTGGAAGGTACATTTCCAAATGTAATGTAATGATAGTTTATGTAATGTAACGAATTCACGCTATCGCAATATTTATTGAAATTCACACTATCGCAATATTTATTCGAATTCACGCTATCGCAATATTTATTGGAATTCACTCTATCGCAATATTTCAAATAACATAAAATAATTTCTAAATAATTCCTAACATTTTCTAACACAATTCTATTATAAACAAAATAAAACAATAAAACATTCCCTCAAAAAAAAAATAATAAAACAAAACCTCGGCACTTAAGTACCGAGGAAAACCTCGGCAGTTTAGTACCGAGGAATACCTCGGCAGTTAACTACCGCCGGTTTCATTATTTCCTCGGCAGTTAACTGCCGAGTCGTCCTGAAGCCAGAAAATGACAGAACCTGTTGAAGGCAGAACCTGTTACATGTGTTTTTGCACATTGTAAACACATTGTTTGAATGCCAAAGCTAGTCAAAGAAAATAAATTTGGCTCAATTTAAGTGGCGCAGCTGTGTTTAAATGGCAAAATAAATTTGGCTCAATTTAACAAACACTAATTAAACGAACAAACTAATGAACCAAATCATCAAAATGTCATAAACAAAAAAGAACATAATGTCATCAAAATACATACATAATGTCATGAAAATCCGAAATGTAAACAACAAGTCCTAATCCTACTGCTGGTCCTGGTCCTGCTGGTGCCTCCTCCTCGGTCTCTGGGCTCTCCTCCTGGTAATGATCGGCGCGATCTGCTGCATAACATCCTGCAAGGCCGCATACAACTGCTGAGGGGTCATGCTCATCACCTCCTGACCCAAAAACTCATCAGCATGGGCAACAGCGCCGCTAACCATGTCATAGGTGTCAGGGGAGCTTCTCGCCTCGTACCGCTCCCACTGCTCTGCAACGATCTGCTCCTCGTTTGGAGGCCTCGGAACATCTCCCGGGAGAAGTGGCAAAATCTGAGGGTGAGACACAACCGTGTACCATCGTACATAGCCCTCTGCCATACGCCATGGTTGCTCTCCTGCCTGCTCACCCCAATCATCCGCCTTAAGCGTGTGAGTGCGGAAGTCCGTGAAGGCCTGCACAATCTCAGCCGGTGTCAGCGCTGGAACATCCGTCGGAGGTCTAGGTACGGACTGGACGTATCCGTACTGCCTCAATACCCTCTCCGGCAGGTGACGGTACACCCTACGATCGCCGCACATGATCCAGCCAGAATACCAAAATACCTCCTCGAAAGGCTGGAACTCCTTGTGCCCTTCGTACGGCCTCCAACATACGTCATCAAACGTAATGCGATCAAGCAATGACCGATACGTGGCCCCCTCTCCATGACCCTTCTGAAGAGTCCACCTCGCCGCAACCGGTAAATTTTCAATGTAGTCCGGGTTTGGATCAACAGTGTAAAACTTAGGGAAGTGCGACAAAAACCATGCCTGCATAAACCATACAAATCACATATAAATAAATTAAAGTTAACTAAAAAAATAAAATTTACAATTAACAAAAAAATATAACAAAATATAACAAAATAATAATAGTTAACAAAAAAAATTAAATTTAAATTTAATTTTTACTTACAGTGAGCAGTGTCACGCTTCCCCCAAGCTGCCTGTCTCCGGGCAAACAGGCCTGAGCTAACTCATCGTACAGGTATGCAAGTGCCATCCCTCCCCATGAATAAGCACGCATCCCCGCGTAGCCGTCCGCCATAGCCGTCAAATAGATCAACTGGATGCGTTTGTTGCTTCTATCCCCAAACAACAAGCATCCAACCAAGTATAGAAGGTAGGACTTCACACAATAAGTCCTAACCCTCTCCAACTCCTCCAGCTCCTCTGGATCCTGTGTATCCGCCAAAAGGTTGGCTCTACCAAGGTGCGTCGTATAAAACTCCCTCAGCTTAGGATAACTAATGTATCCACCATACTCAGTATTGCAGATTTTCTCTGCCTGCGACCTCGACGCACCCAAGTGAGTCATCAGTAGTGCCTCTCCCTCATGTCTCAGCATCTTCTTCCGGTGGCCCAACATCCGCCCTTCAATCGGGACATGCATAAGACATGCGACATCATCCAAAGTCACAGTCATCTCCCCCATAGGCATGTGAAAAGTGCTGGTCTCGGAATGCCACCTCTCGCATAGAGTCATCAGCAAAGCGTGAGGCACAGTGGCGTAGCCCAAGTATACCAAATCATGTAAGCCACTCTGCATAAGCGGATCCCAAAACCATCTCTGATTGGGGTTTGGACGTCCGAGACTCAAAATCTTGGGGCCATGATTAATTGGTTTTACAAAACGCTTCTTGCGGCACTGCAAAAATAGAAAAATAAACATAGTTTAAACAATGTAAACATTTAACTAATAAATATTAAACTTAACAAATGCTAAAATAAAAATAAAGAAAACATATAAAGAAAATCACATATAAGAAAACATATAAATAAAACAATTTAAAGAAAATCACATATAAATAAAACATATAAATAAAACATATTTAAAGAAAGTCACATATAAATAAAACATATAAATAAAACATATAAATAAAACATATAATCTAAACATATAAATAAAACAATTTAAATCAAGAAAGGAAAAATAAAGAAAATAATTAAACATAAAGAAAGGAATTAAAAAAAACATATATAAAAGTTAACTAAAAGAAAGAACACATAATTGTTTTTACTTACGTCATCCATATAAAAAAACACATATAAAAACACATATAAAAAACACGTAATTAAACATAAAGAAAGAACATTTAAAAAAAAAAAAATACTTACGTCATCCTTATTATACCAAAGCGGCAATGCCACATGATTGGCATAAGAGTGAAGCAAAGATATGTCCTGCGGTCCTCCAGGAAAGGGAGCGTCCGTAGGCAACACCTCCGGGGCAGCCGCCATAGCAATGTCATCATCGTCTGGCTCCCCTGGCATATGCGGCTGCTCTGGCTCGTCGTACCCACCATCAGTCACATCATGGTGATCCTGATAGTTCAGGTACTCCACCGCCTGGGTCGGGTCAACCACCTGCGACTCTTCAGGCTGTGCCTGAGAAGCCTCAGAAGGCTGAGAACTCCCTGAACCATCCCCCCCCCCCTCCGACCTCTTCCCCTCTTTGGGATATGTGCGTTTCTCTTCTCCTTCTCCTTCCGGTAGCTTTGTGTCTGAGCACGCCTACCACCTATCATCTTAGATGGATCAATGGGCTCCTGATCGGCCATATCTACACAAATTTTTAATAAATTAACATCATTTTCCATAACATAATCAAACACATTAAACACACTAGTCATAACTTAATCATTAACATTAACAACAATCAACATCATTTCCATAACCTAATCATTACCTAATCATTTCTATACACTTAATCATTCACATCATAACCTAAATACACTAAAAAATCAATATACACTTAATCAAACTATAATTAGCATCACTTCTATCATTTCCATAGCCTAAACTAACTAAATAATCAAAATAATTTTCATTGAGGCATTTGATCAAACACTTTGTGTGCAAAGTATAAAACATATTCAAATTGTGTTCATTTGCCACCATTCAAAGCCACATTACCATTTAAACAGCATAGGCAACATCTACATTCATTTATCAATTCAAAAACTACACATGCAATCATCAAATTGTCTATTTTAATCATCAAATCATCATTAACCTAACCACATGCAAACTACTCTAATTTTTTAAAAAAATAAACCTAACAAACTAACATTAACATTGCAATGATTAAGGGTACTTACTTGTGATAATGTGCTGATGATTTGCTTGCAATTCGTGAAAATGTGATTTAGGAGAGAATTTGGATGTGTTTGAAGACAAAGAAAGAACTGGAAACTGCTTCTGTTTCGTGTTGATTATGTTCAGAATTCCTCGGCAGTTAACTACCGAGGAAATCCTCGGCAGTTAACTGCAGCCGGATTTAAAATTCCTCGGCAGTTAATTGCCGAAGGGACAAAAACGTATTTTACATGTGTGTCCCAGCCTTCTCTAATGTGTGAACAGCAATATTCTAACTTTAAAGTCTCTCTGCAAACAAAAAAGGTTTATTTCAAATTTCCTTTAGACCCCACCCAGTTTTATTTTAGAGAGGTCCCCACCCACTCTTGAAGAGCCGTCATGTGCGTGGTTTCCACTTTCCAAATAGATCTCTAATGCAGTATTTTCTTACGTTGTACTCCATCCGTTTCAAAATGAGTGTCGCTTTAGCTAAAAAAATTTGTTTCAAAATGAATGTCACTTTCGGTTTTCAATGCAATAATAACTTTTTCTTTTCAATTGTACCCTTCAATTAATACTATGTTACACTACTTCCAAAGTATTATTTTTTCTTTAATGAAAAACAAACCAATAGTTGATTAGGATAATTTGGTAAAATTGCTATGACATTTGACTACTTTATTCAATTCCTTAATCTGTGTGCAATTGGCTAAAGCGACACTCATTTTGAAACGGAGGGAGTAATTCATATATTTGGTTTGGTTATGGAGTACAATTCTTAATCTCTTATCTTCAAAATGAGAAATAGAAATGTAGAAAATGATTTTGAGTGGTGAAAGTGGTGAGCCTATCCAACCAAATAATGGATCCATGATTAAGATGTCGACCTTAACCATGCTTACAAAATTCCTTCATGCATGGACCACCGTAATATCCACGTGTCTGTGGGGCTCCATCACCTAACTGTTTTTTCTCTTTTATTTTTTGTCTTAACATAGTCAATTTATGGCTCTAGACAAATTAAGGATACAGTCTTTTGGGGTTCACTCACATGACTCTCTCCGTCTTTTTCTGAGCTTTCGTGTTCATTAGTAAAACGTCCACTACTAATTAAGGCCCAAGTATTCCCAACAGTTTGGTCATTATCATCTATCTCACTCTCTTTTCGCAACAAATTAGCGATGGGAGATTGTAATCTTAATTGTACAATGAAGTCAATACAAAATTATCCAAAGAATAGAAATATGGTTTTTAATTAGTACTAATTTTGTCCCTTAAACTAACTGTTTAGGTACTGATAAGAGTATGGTATAGTACTGATTATACAATTTTACACGTATTAAGAAAACTAGTTAATATTTTGTCAAAAAAAAAACTAGTTAACTTGTCACAAAAAAAATACTAGTGTTGTCAAAAAAGAGTTAGCGTATAAGACATTCCAAAATTACCCTTCAATTAATATTTTTTTTTGACGATTTTAATTAATATTTTAATTAAACAATGACATCAACAATTTGTTTTTCACCTTTCAAAAGAAAAACAATTTGTTTTTCAAAAATGTGAGGATAGACTTCAATCTATATTTTCATAAACTTTGAATTTGTATTTGACCTAATCGAATCCCAAAAATTATATCTTTAGTGTATATACATACATATACTAGCAAGTGAAGGTGGATCTCCAACATTACATATTCCATATATATACAATTACACCCTGAAATAATCTTCATTTGAAAAAGGTTAAGGCCATTCAATATTTGACTAGTTCACATGAAATCAACATTAATTGTACGTGGTTTGAAATATTTGCTTGTGAGAAATTCTAGTGTGAGTATTTGATCTCTTACTTTGTAAATACTAAACACGTGTGAATGCACGTGGGAAATTCAGTGACAGAGAACCATGCAGAGATCGAGAGAATTTGGTGGAGCAATTTTCAAACTCTTCATATGTTTCATGGGGACCTCTCATTATTGATAGAATGAGACTTTTTGAAAAATAATGCAATCAAGAAGGATAATGACGACTAATAATTAGGTTAAGAAAATTTAGGTTAATTAGAAAATTTAGGTTAAGAGAGAGACACTCTCATGCAAAGTTATTGAGCACAACCAACTCATATTTTTTGGGTGTAAAAATGGGAAAGCTAAAAAAAGAAGAAAAAACTACCGAATTAAACATTTTAAGGTATGAAGTGTCAAATATATTTTCTAGGAAGAGTCTACGAAGATCTCTAGGAGGAGCCTCCAATACATGTAAATTAAATTTAAGAATTTAAGATAATATTGGATTAAAGCTAACTTTGATCAGAGTCAAGTTTAGGAGAGTTGAGTACAAATAAAATGTCAATGTTATTGTTTTTTTTTAAGGACTTAATGTTATTGTTATTATTAGGGAATGTTGTGTTGAAAGAGTTGTGAGAAACAGTGAAGGAAATTTCATGAGAAGGGAATGTTGTGTTGAAAGAGTACAAAGACTTTCGCTATCATCCTGATTCATTGGTATCCTCCTCCACCAAATTTGATTAAGTGTTTACAAATGGTGCTTCAAGGGCATTTTTCTGGCCATGTACTAGTATTTTTCGAGATTCACATGATGCTTTTATGGGTTGTTTCCCTTCTAATTTAGGCACTAATTCTTCTCTAATATAAAGCTAATGAAGACTATTTGAGTTGTTAGTTGTCTGTTCATGAACTACTAAAAAACTGATGATTTCAGACGAAAAGAATTTCGTCTGAAATATTTTAAATTTTCAGACGGATTAGGGACGATTGCGTACGAAATCAACATACGATGCCTTGGAGTCAGACTCATTTTTAGTTGGAATCAGACTCTATTATTGTTAGGAAAACTTTTGCTAATACTCGTTTAATTGTTGCCTTGGAGCTTAAGGAACCTACAACTTAATCGTCTCCATTCGATCAAGAACATGCAATGAGTTAGCCACAATTTCAAAGAAGAAAACAATTGTGTTGACCACTTATAGCCAATCATGCATTCTTTACATCTGTTTTACTTGGTAGGTGTTGGGTGGATCCTAATCCCAGGGCCGTCCCCGACAATTCGAAGACCCCGTTATAGTTTTGACAACTTTTCATTTAAAAAAATTGAAAAAAAAAAAATCTAACACCACTAATAAAGATAGACAACTAAGTTGCAGTTAAATATATGACCAATGATTTAAACATAACTTTTAACTACAGACAAATATGTATTTATCTATAGATAATGCATAATTGACAGCAAAATTGTTGTCTTAGAGACTTTTACCTACAGAAAAATGACATTTAGTGACAAATTTTTATCTTAGATACAAGTTGGGTTTTTTTTTCTTTCAAAAATTGAGGCCTCTCTAAGTTTGAGACCATGTGTCAAGGGCCTTCATACACTTGCACATTGCCGACCTTGACAGATTCCAACATTAGGATACGCTACCTCAATGTAGTAAAACTGATTTCTTTTTTAACCATCAAAACATTTCTTGTTTTAGGGTTCATATCAAAGTTTTATCTCATTGAATATTTCTGATAATATTTTTAACAAGACAGTTGTATATTGACACATCATTGTTCTCTTGAATTTTGGTATAATATTCCTTGCATGATTTACATATCCTTTATTTATTTCCATATACTGATTAGAGTGTTGCAAATGATAACTGTTTGTTTTGAGATACCAACACAATTACATGTCAATTTCATCATCCGATGCCTCACCACTCTAATTTCTTTGCATAAAAAACTTATACCTTTTCATTTGGCATTTTTTACTTCAACTTTAAATTTCATAGGGCCCCTAGCAATTATTTTAAACAAGTCCAATATTGTAGAGTGGAATACGCCATGCCAATCCCATCTTGTATTAGTGGACAATTTTGGAGCTTTGTGAGCCTCATTTTCCTAAACCAGCACCGTAGTTACTGGTGGACCTGTTAGAACTTAGAAGTAAGGTCCCAAATATAGAACCAAACCTATTTTTCAACACAAGAATGTGAAATTTGTCATCTCACCAATCATCTCATACTTTAGTGTCACCGCCAAACACTCGTGTGTTAGTTTTAGTGCAATATAAGACAAAAAGAACACATTGAAACTACTAATAGTGCAAGAATAACACTGATCTTTATTCACTTATTTATACATATATACTTGGTCTATTTTTATGATGAAAATTTGGTATAATTTTATATGTATAAGTAAGTCATAATGAGATATGGGTGCATCATGCGCACGTACGCAGATTTAATATATACTATAGTTATAGTATGGTATGAAATTAAGATCATAGGAACCACGTGACAAGAAATTTGGTATGTACTGCTTTTTTATTTTCTACATTTTATAATTGTCATGTTAAATTTTTTTTTTGACTTATCATTACAATTTTTACTCAAGTATCCCTTTCACCTTTATTGGTGCAGTATTTTTTATCTTTAAATTGGGTATTATATTAATGCTTAGCCGAATATGACTACATTTTTCTATGAACCTGATATATACATTGACTACTTATGACCACCAAGAGTTTTAATAATATTGCATTCTTAGATGTTTGAATTCAAAACTTTTTGCTAAATTCAAAAGATTATTTTTTCTCCTGGAACAAAAAAAAAACTAAAAAAAATCGTGTTTTGTTAGTGACATACTCTTGATTACCTACATCAATGTACCATGGATTAACTAGTAATTGTATGGATTCTTACAGCATATTTTAATACTTTTACATGTAAGATTATATATATATATATATATATATATATATATATATATATATATATATATATATATATATATAGTTTTGTTATTAAATTAAGTTGATAATTTTAATCTTTAATTGATATTCAACTTAAATTTTTATTTTCAAATTTTCAAATTAAAATTCAATTTTTTCTAATTAATATTAAAACATAATGAAATTTTACCAATCATTTTGAAACTTCAACTTAATATTTAAATTTTTACTATTAATTTTTAAAGAAAAATTAAATTAATTTTTATAATCAGTAGTTTTTCATATTTCACTTTGTTGTCTTTGACTATACAATAATCCCTCCGGTCCATTTTAGAAAAAACAAAAGTATCAAATTTTTTGGTCTTTTTATAAGAAATTTTGACCAATTTTCAAATACATTGGATGTTCAATTTCAACGGTGCCCTTATTTATTATAAAAGAGAATATTAAAAGTAAATAAGTTGGTGTAATCAAGACAATTAATATAGGGGCACTAATGAAATAAATATAAATTTATATGAGTATTAAATGCAAATAACTAGTTTTAAAGTGTTTCCTTGATCTATGTGATTTATATACTTTGTTTCTTGTATAAAGGACTGGAGGGAGTATTATACAGTACCTACGTGTAGTTAGTTATTCTAATTAAGAAGTTTTCAACAAGACCAAAAGCAATTTGACAAAGACTCACTCTCTTTCTTTTCCCACTTTTAGATTCCTCACTTTGTTGTAAACATTCATATATAAATACACAAAGAAGAAGAAAAATCACAAATCCCTTCTCTAGCCACTCATAGAAAATACCATATAGTTCAATAATTTCATAGCATCAAATCTTATTAGTCTCTTCAAGACAACCTTACTATTATGGAAAAACAAATTGAAGTAGAAAATCAACAACAAAAACCATCACAACCATGTTCACACCAAAATTCACAATCCTCTTCCCCTTCTCATGAATTTTCCTTCACAATCTCACACAACTCCTTCAACACAACATTCCCTCATAATAACAATAAGTCCAAATTATCTTCACATAATTCCTTCACAGCACTTGATTTATCACCAGCTGATGATATTTTCTTCCATGGTCATTTACTTCCTCTCCAAATCTTCTCACACTTCCCTTCATCGATATCGCCTCGCTCTTCGACAAATTCCATGGATAGTTTCACCCTCCCTATAAGAGAATTATTCTCAGAAGATGATGATGAAAATCTCCCCACAAAAGACAGTAGCAGCAGCAGCAACAGCAACAATAGCAGCAAAAATATAGAATCATCAAAAAAGGTAGAGGGTAAGTCCAAGTTTTCATTTTTATCATTAAGTTCAAATAAAGGGACAAAAGGGTGTATTAAAGAGAAAGAAGATAAAGTGAAGAATAAGAAGAAGCTGAGATTTGATTTTGATGTGTTACATGCAGTGAAAAAGTACTTAAGAAAGGTGAAGCCATTTTTCAAAATAGAGAAAATTAGAGAACATAAAAAGTCTTATTCTTATTCAGGAAATGTAACACCTAGAACTAGAAATAAACAAGAATTGATGAAAGGTTGGAGTATGAAACTAGGACAATATTATTCAGCACCAGCATCAATGAGAACTTCTCCATCAAACAGTGGTGTTCTTTTTGCTACTGCACCTCTTACTCCTCCTAGTGATAGTAGTATGGAAGAGTTACAAGCTGCTATTCAATCTGCAATTGCTCATTGCAAAAATTCATATTCAAAAGAAGAGAAACTCAATTGCTGATTTCATGAATCCTCCTAGAGATTATTATTATTTTTGTCCCTAGAATTATAATTTCCTTAATATTATGTGATATTTAAATTATTGTGTACATAAAAATGTGTTATCATATAGACCAACTTGTATTTATTTAATTATTTTAATATATAGTATTTATGAATTCCTGGACTCTTCAGCTAGCTATGCATGTACTGTTTCTATTTAGACCAATGTGATAGAAGAATTGATATCAATCCAGAATGCATGGTCAAATAAGAGAGATATATCCGCAAGAAACAATTTTATTTTATTTTTTATTTGAAATAATCCTAGTGATTCTATATGTGGTAGTTTTGACATGATTAATGACATAGAAGTCAGATATGTGTCAGAATTTTTCATCTTTACCCTTTAATGTTATCTCTGACATTGTCTTTGGACATCCATCTACAAAAACCCGAGCATTTGTGCGGCTATGTTATTCATTTTCTTTCATTTTCCTTTGTGGTGAGATTTTGTTCATCTTCAAAACCATATCCAATGCTAGTCCCACTAAAACACATTTGGACCAGGTATACTAGATTGAGTAGATTCCTTTGCCAAATGATGTGTTCTTTTCTGTCACAATCATGTCTAGAAAAAATTTATATAGGTAAATACGATTTGGACATACACCACTCGGAATTTTGGATAAAGATCAAACAGCTCATATACAAACTCGGAATATTAGCTCCCAAACTTTTCTCTAATCATTAAATGCAGTGACTACATTATTTTGTCACTATGAAATTTAGATCTATAAAGTTATGACTGTTGGTGACAATTATATGCATAAAAGGTGTGAACAAGCTTCTGACATATTTAACAGTTCTGAAAGCTCAATCTATACCAACCAAATCATTTGTCCAGGGCAGTCTAAAAGTAGTCAAATAGGAGTATCATCTTTTTTTATTTTTTAAATGGAAATAAATGTTGTTTTCGGAATAAAATTATGTTTGAAAATGTTTATTTTATGAAGAAATTAGGTTGAGTCGCATGCTAAGTCGTTCTCTTTAAGAATTGTGTGGTCATTATCTAAAATTGTGCAAACAAATTATCAACCACGAGGTTTCAGGATAAAACAATTTAGTCCAAAAATTGTATCGAAGTCCCACTGCACTATAAGATCCGTTTTAGAAAAGTGATGGTTGAACACTTTATAAATGAGAGCATCCATAAATCCATTGTCTTAAGGTTTTGAGTGAGAGTGTGGTGTCTCTCTCATTTGTGTGGTTGCTATGGCCGAGATGTGCGCTGTCCCTCAGTGGTTGCTCTGGCGTAGATGTGGCCGGTTCCCCGAGCTCCCCTCGTGACTGAACACCCACTCCAATATTGTACTATGACCACCCAAACTTCTAAAGGGACATATTTTTTTTGAAGGAATAGATTCCGATGAAACAAAAAAGAAAATGGATGACTCAGACCGCATGAACATTGGGAAATGACAACTTGATTGAGATGGACGGACCCGAAAAAATCGAAGGACCAAATTCCAAAGGGACATTTTTTTCGAAGGAACAAATTTCGGAGGGACATATTTTTTTTTTCCGAAGGAATAGATTCCGATGAAACAAAAAAGAAAGTGGATGACTCAGACCACATGAACTTTGGGAAACGACGACCTGATTGAGATGGGCGGACCCTGAAAAATCGAAGGAGCAAATTCCAAAAGGACATTTTTTTCGAAGGAACAAATTTCGAAGGGACATTTTTTTTGAAGGAATAGATTCCGATGAAACAAAAAAGAAAGGTGCAAAGTGACTCCGAAATGTGTCCAGGAGAGAAGAGAAAATGTGGAAATTAGTCAAACTTTGATAGAGATTAGGGATTGTGAAATGACTTGAACACTCTATTTAAAGAGTTGAAAATCGTAATGGTAAAAAAAGTTGATGACTCAGATCGCATGAACTTTGGAAAATGACGACCTAATTGAGAAGGGCGGACCTTGAAAATTTCCATTCATGTGTGATTTTCTATATATTTAAGAAATCAATGACCAATTAAGTATAAGTCTTCCAATAGGAAAAAAATTGATTATGTCAATTCATAATTAATCTAACATTTTTTTTTATCTTTACCCTCCCGTTTTTAAAAGGAATATAGTAACATCGGTTATCTCGAACGAAGCTCGTTAACCATTTGAACATGATCATTTAGACTTTGTTCATGTTAGTTTTATTTTTAACAAGTTGTTTATGTTAGTTTTTGGTTTTGTTTCAAAGTTTTAAATAAAAAACAAAACAAGGGTTTAGTTTTGAGTTTCAAATCTTAATTTCATATCTGAATTGAGTTTTTTTTTGTTTTTTTAGTTAAATCACTATTTTTACTTCATTTCACTATGAATTGTCCTAATATAAAAAAAAATTAAAACATATAACTAGTTCCTTAAAAAAATATAACTAGTCAAAATTTTAGTTTTTCATTTCAACTAAATGTTAATTATTTGAGAAGGTTACTCTTCAGCCTTCTAAAATTTCTCCAATCCACCCCGAAATTACCATTTACCTTCAACGGCAATTAACTATCGTTCAAGATAGTTTTTAAATTGGTTAACCCGATTTAAAAAATGATTCATCTAATTTAAAAAGTATTAAACGATACTTAACCATTGTTGGAGAGGCAAACAACAATTGAGTGCTGTCCGACCAACAACAATTGCAAAAATAAGAAATTTTAAGAATAAATCAAGTAATTTTCATTTTTTAAGGGTTAATAGGAAACCCAGTGGCCCAACACACGTATGACTAAACTCACTGAGCTCTACAAGCCAATAATTTGATTTCATACCCCCATTTATACCTTACCTTACCCCCTAATTTACTTGAAGCCTTGACCTATCCAAAATTCCCATTATATTAACAAATTTAAACTTTTTTTTTTTGTCAAAATCACATATGCATATAATTCCAATTTCAGATGTTTTTTTTGTTTTCAAAACTTCCGGTTTGAATATTCAAATCGGATCTTTTAAGTTTTATGGTAAACTTAGATTTTTCCCGTCTTACGGACCACAAACGGAGTACATAATTTTTTTATAAGAAAACCATTTTTAATTTGTTTAAATTAATGGTACTTTTGGAATATCAAATATTTGGGAGGTATGTGTGTAAATTCAAATTTTGCCACAAGCGATGACTTAATTAAAAGTTTTTTAATACTATTGTTCAAGTTTTTTAATACTCATGTTCAGGTTTTTTTAACAGAGGTATGGGTATGCTTGTTTTTCCAACATTGCTCATGTAAGGTTCATCCTGCTCAGTATGACTTATAAGCAGTGTCAAGTGGGCAGTAGGCAGAGACGAGCAAACATAGCGAGCTAGAAATGAAAGAGTGTGGATGGTTATGAGAGTGCGAATATGTTAGTGGCGACAAGTTGAAAAACATAATAGAGTTGATTAATAGAAAGTGGATGCTCTTATCACATATGTCTAAAAGTGGAGCTAGGAAGGTGGAGCTGTTCACCTTAGAGACGATGAAGCGTGCAAGATTCGAGGTATATGTTCAATTCGTCTTAGGATGTTTTGACAATCTTGAGTTCCTTACAAGATTTAGGTATGTTCCTGAACTTAAGCGAAAATTTGTTATCCACACACAAGTTTTACGGATTAGGCTTTTGTACTAGAATTGAGCATGAGATGATGGAAATTTTGCATGATGCAAATACTATAGATAAAGGTACCAACATGTATGAGTTGTACATAGTATATGGTTCTCCTATTATTTTGTCATACATATTTAGCTAGTTAAGATTCACGTGGTAAAACCAAACTATGGGATATGGGGGTTATAACATGTCAATGAAAGTGGTTTATTTGAAACAGGAACTAAACTAAAAGTGTTAAAAGACTGAAAATGGTCTGTGAGTTTGTTTTAGAGCATTTTGATGAGTTTTGCACAAAGTATTAAGAGGTATAAATGATATACACTTTTGGGAGTTGTGTTGCCTAAGATTTTCTAGGGGTGAATGAAACTATGAGTATTGCGTCATACTTGATCAACAAATGTTTGTTAACATGGATAAACTTTCAAAACACCTGTGGAGGTTTGGAGTGGAAAACCGACATACCACTATAATTTCAAGCTTTTCATAGTTAGCATTTGCACATACCAAACTAGGCAAGCTTAATGCTTAAGCTGTGAAATTCTCGTCAAGAGTATCTATCAACGTGACATACCACTTGACCACCACTGTTAAGAAGACTTTCAACATAATGAATTGGTCAAACCAAACTTTGTTACCACCGTGTTAAGAAAAGACAAGATTTAATTATCTTTATAATGCAAAATATTTTTCCAACCAATGCAATTAAATAGACGATCAGAAAAATACAATAGCAAAGACCATCATCATCTACGGTAAAAATCAAACAATAAAACAATATTTCTACAAAAGTGAGTATACCAAAATAATTAACCTAAAGAGAAGAAACAACTACCGGTAAAATATATCTAATTACTAGCTCAGTGATAAAAATAAAAACAACATTTTTAGGGGAAACCAATCAATATTGCTCCACTACCAACCAACTATCACATGGAACCGGTTACTGGTGTTGCTCGGCAACACTTGCAATTTTGATTCCCTTTACTTTTTGCCACACACCTCCCATTTTTCTTCCTTTTTTTCCCTTCTTTTTTTTAAATTATTGGTGGGTCCCACTTAAGGAGTGATCTCACCCAACAAACAGAGAGTTCGTTCAACCGGATTGTGATAGGACTTGTTGGATAATGATGGTGGTTTAGGGGATAATCCGCATTGAATTTCGAACAACTTCATAAGTAAAATTTGGCATCATATTTTTGCGCAAAACCCTAAATTGGTGAGGGATGAGAGTGAGATCTTGGTGTTGGACCATTGTATCAAAAGTCTTTCTGACGGTAGAGTTATGAGGCGTGTTTCGTTGGTAATAACAGTGTTGCAAGTATAAAATATTAGAGATTCACATTTGAAGGGGGAGATTGCGAGGTTCAATGTCTTATACTTGGTTTAATATATTGTTAATCCCTAACAATATATAAGCGAGAAGACCTATCAATCTAATGATTGAATGTTTTGGGTTAAGATGTGATGTCTAACTCATTAATGTGGTTACTCTCGAGCCAATGTGATAATCCCTCAAGCTTCCTCACGGCTCAACAAATTCAAATTTGATTCGTCATATTGTGATAGTTTAGTCCTTTTCACTAGATCAAACTAACTTCTTCAGATACCCTAATCTATTTTCTATTTTCCTTCTTCAGATACCCTAATCTATTTTCTATTTTCTTTCGTCTATAGACAACGAATCAAAAACCACCTAAAATCCACAAACACGACTCCAAGAATTCGAATTTGAATTTAGAAGATGTCACATAACAATATCAATATCCTTAGTTGAGCCACACCTAATAATAATATTAAAACCATAGTTTGGATATTAATTTAATATCTCATCCAAAACATATATAACTCTTATGTAACAAAGAAAAAGACATGTTATAACTCTCTTTCGTGGTAGAAAAGAAACCTCTTTCAAAATCTCAAGGAGAAAAACCTATATGGTAAAATCTTCAATTGAAATTCCGCAACGGTGGTGGTAGCGGTGGTGATTGGTTGCACGCAAACAAACAAACAAAAGACAAAAGTGTCGTCGTTTTCCTCTTCGTGTTCCTGTTGCTTTCACCGACGTAGCTTCCTTCAAAGGTTGTTTGGTGGGTCCCACCATCTCCCACGGATATTATTTCCCACTTGTTCATCTCATCTCAAACAAATATTGACAATGATTGTTACTTGAAACCTTCCTTCATTTTCCATTATTAATCATTTATCAGTAAGTATTATTATTTATTCAAATTATTCAAATTTAATTGAATTGGATTAAGAATATTCTCACATGAATGAATTATTGTTGATCATTGTGTTTCGAACATTCGAATAATTCAAACAGAATATGCTTTCATCGTTGGTCCCTTTTCATGTCTTCAGATCTCTAATAATTCATTTTATGTTGTTTTCGAAATTTGGTTCTGTTTTGTTTTTTTAGGTTTTGAAGATTTTAACAATAATTAAGAAACAAAACAACGTTAATTTTAGAACAACATGCAAGCTTGGGGGAGATTAGGAGGTTACATAAGACGTGGTGTTAGCAGTTTTTCCGGGCCGTTTCTTCCGTTTGGCGGTGCGGTTGATATAATTGTTGTTCAACAGAAAGATGGGAGCTTTAAATCATCTCCTTGGTATGTTAGATTTGGGAAATTTCAAAGGGTTATGAAGGCGGCGAAAAGAGAAAAGGTTAAAGTTAGTGTTAGTGTTAATGGGGTTGAAACTGATTTTCATATGTGTTTGAATCCTAAAGGGGAAGTTTTTTTTCTTCATGCAAATAACCAACATGGAGAAGAAGAAGAAGAATTGGAAGAACTAGAGGAACGAGAATTAGCAGAAGAAGATGAAGGAGACAATTTGTGGTCTTGTGATGATATTCAACTTAGAGGTAGTAATAAGAGGCAATTCAAGTCAAAAAGTGCAAATTTTAGTTTAGAGGATCGTGTTATAGCTATGAATGATTCTCGGAATTCGAGAATAAATAGATTTGTATTGGGGCCAAGGTCCAGTGGTGATGCAGATTCAGCGGAGCGTGCTGAGGTTGCAGCCAAGTTGTTGGATTTAAGGTGGTCTACAAATCTCTCTTTTGATGAACTTTCCCATACGGAAAGAAAGAAAACTCAGGGTGTTAACTTGGACAAGGAGAAAGTCAAGTTTGAATCTGGCAAGGTTTTGCGCGCTACAACTGTGCAGCTACCTGAGGTAAATGATGTTTGATTTTATTCTTGGTATTGTTAGAGTATTTGCTTAATGAGAATAGGTACAAGACTGAAAAGTGTGTTCTGTTTTGGTTTTTGATACTGATATGTTATAGTTATTGTTTAGGGTGGAAAAATTGAGGGAGTGATTAAGGGTGTTGATCTAGAGATACCGGTAAAGGATTGTGGTAATTTTGATGTTGCGGATGTTGGAAACATAGCGAAGTTCCAAAAATCTCGAACTGTCAACATTGGTCGAAGGGATTGTTCTGTTAAGAAGGTTAGTGTAAATACTCCAACTTCTGAACAACTGTCATCCTTGAATCTGAAGGAAGGGAGAAACACAATAACCTTCTGTTTCTCTACACCTATGATGGGGATGCGGCAGGTTAGTAATGAATAAAATTCTTCATTTTTATTGTTGTTTGGCAAAAGTACTTCTCTTGGGAAATAAAAAAAATGAATATGTGAAGAAGAATGGCGTCACAGTTTAGAATGTGAAAAACTATCTTAATCAATGCGAATAAGAAAAATCAAGAGATCTTATAATTCAAACAAAAATCTCCACTGTATAAAGTAGGATTACAACGACACTCTTAATATGGGAGAATTGGCCTCGTTTTTATCTAACTAGGCTGGTTTACAATATCTCTCACCAAAAATGATGAAAATCTATATAATATTCCTGAATCCAAATTCAGTGTTGTCATGAAATCATTCAATCTCTGCAATCATTAAATTGGAGCTGTTGGATGAAGATCAGGCAACTCTAATTCCGAGTTTTGAATTCAATTTGTTGAAGTCTGAATTTGAGCAGTCCGACATTGATCTTACTTTTCTGGTTGACTGATTACAATGAGTGCATGGTTTTATGACTGTCATAAATCTTGTTCCAAGATTCACTTCGTTAATCTTACCTTTCTCTCGAAGAGGTTTACGAGAAATCACTGTCACTTCTATTATTTTTGGAGACAAACTTCGTTGCTTCTTTTAACTCCTTATAAGTCCATCATGTATTGTGGAGGGATGTGGTTTCATACTTTCATACAAAACTGAGATAGTAGACTTTTATTTGTTTTCACATTTCCTAGAAGCTTTGAAAGTGTAATCTTCATTTTTTAAGATAATGCGATAATCTTCAAAAATCTAGGATTAACTCCTAGACCTTGGAATTTTCTATCTTTTATTTCCCATACTTTGATATGATCAAGATTGTATATTTGCATTATGGAGGGATTTCCTATAACTTCTCTTTCATTTTCTTGTTGTTTATCTTATTGAAATCTCTTTTATTATTGTTTCTTTTATATTAGATTGATGCTCGGATATTTTTGTGGAAATGGAATACTCGTATAGTGATATCAGATGTGGATGGGACTATTACAAGGTGAGGATATATCTTATTGAAAAGGAATCTGTTTGCAAAATAGATTTTATATTCGGACAAGGCACTTGTTAATATTTATTCTTTAGATAGTCACTTGCTTTTTCATAGTTAGTTTGATCTTATCTTGTAATTTGTTAGATTGTTGAGATATCAATCTTTGAGATCATGAGAACAGGGTAAATAGGGAGAATTGAAGAGTAAAATTCTGAATTGTATTGATCAATTTGTTTCTCTTACAAGCACAATAGGGAAGAGTACAAAGCTAAGCTACTCACTACTCTGTCCTAGATGAGAGCTGTCAGTTAGGAAGTTACAGTAGATTCTAACAGAATCTAACTGACATAAAATAACTGAGTTACATTCTCTAATACAATTTATTCATGCTTTGAAAGTTGGTATATAAAGAAAAAAAAGTTCTACAGCAGTCTTGTTGAAATATTGACACCGAGTGGATCAATGGTTCCTTAGAGTGTGTCATGTCTATTTCAAACCCAACAAGGAATATCCATGCCATGATGAATCTCTCTAGAGCTTCCTGATTCATTTTTAATCAAAGACAGTGTATCTATCAACAGATACATTTTTCTCACATATGACACGGTTGAGTCTTAGAGAGAAGACCCGTAGACGCCGTGGTAAGAAGAGTAGATCAAATGGAGGAGAGTCAGGTTAAAAGAGGTAGAGGAAGACCTAAGAAAACTATTAGAGAAACCATTAGAAAAGATTTAGAGGTCAATGAGTTGGATCCAAATATGGTCTTTGATAGAACATTATGGCGGCATTTGATCCATGTAGCCGACCCCACTTAGTGGGATAAGGCGGTGTTGTTGTTGTTGTTGATGACACGGTTGAGTCTTAGTACTTCTCTTATCACTTGAAGAAAACTAGACATGGTTTCGACAGTCTGTGTCTAGTTTATAGTGCTAATGAGATACTGAGGTCTGAGCATCTGCGTGTTTAGTATTCCCTGCTCTTAAGAGAATCGGATATTCTTTATTAATTAGTTGCTTTTTTGTTTCACTTTCTGTCATGATTTTCTGTAATTGGATGGTCCTAATTGAGGAACTATGTAAGGTAAATACGGTACAAGCATAAGTGTGTTAAGCTTGGAGTATATATGCTTTTGGAAAACTGCACTTTGCTTTGTATTTTCACCATAGGATAGAGTATCAAACTTAGTCTGGAATTATCTTTGATATTAATGTAGCCTGTTTGCGCAGTGCTTGGTCTCATTCACTTATACGCCGACTTCTTTGTTTAATAAACTTATGTTCGAAATGAAGTTAGAGTTGCAGTAGTCACTTTCTTATAAAGATAAACTTTATGAGGCCATACTGATGTCAATTAGATTCTTGTAGATGGAGTTTAACCTTTATTCGTCTGTAATTATGTATTCCTGTTGATTTCTTTGCTAAACTATTAATTGAGCTATACAACCTAAACTAGCCAGTAGCATTCACTGATAATGATTGGACATGAAATATTTTTAGTGATAAAGAATCATCCTTTTATCGTTCCATTCTGGAGGTGATTAATGTAAAATTTGGCCAAAATTCACCTAATACTTCAACTATTATTGTCATACCTTTAAGATCGAATTGATTGACAATTTATGAAGTACTATTGTGGGAAATTCATGTTATTAGAAATGTCTTGGTCACTTTTAAGATGATAAGGTAGAGTTTGACATATGTAAGACTGGTTCCCCAGAATTCAATCTGCATGATGATAGATGAACTCCGGATAGTACACTTGTAGAATTTAAAATTTCTTTTCTTTCTTCCTGCAACCATTTTTAACATCCAGATATATGCCTTTGTTCTGGAGCTTAATTCTATGTCATGCTGCGATAATGTTAATTTTTCTCTCTTGTTTTATGTGTTGCAGGTCAGACGTTCTAGGTCAATTCATGCCTTTAGTTGGGATTGACTGGTCACAGACAGGAGTTGCTCATTTATTTTCAGAAATCAAGGTATGTTTATCTTACTTGCATCTTTAAATGTTTTGAGATTACTATAATATGTAATATTTTGTTCTGTTGTTGAATCTTGAATACATTGTTCATAAATCACTGCGTGTTCTTAAAACACGTGGTCTCAAAACAACTAATCAGTTGTTTTATCTGTTAAGGCAAAAAATTGTAAGACTTATATTTTGCATATTTGATCATTCTAATTATTAATTGATGTTCTAGGACTTTTAGATTGAAAACTGTCCTTTACCCTGCCCACACCAACAATCTTCTGGTTTTTATTTATATATCTTGTGCGTATTTATGGAATTTTTCCTTGCCTATTCCACACATCACAGGAAAATGGCTACCAGATACTTTTTCTCAGTGCTCGTGCAATTTCTCAGGCCCATCACACCAGACAATTCCTATTCAACCTTAACCAGGTGATACATAAATTTGAAATATATTTATATGTCAACATTGTACAAAACAAGAAGACAAAAGAAGGAAGTTTACATTCTCCTGTTTGTTTTGTTATGATGCAGGATGGGAAAGTCTTACCAGATGGTCCTGTTGTAATTTCCCCTGACGGACTTTTTCCTTCTCTATATAGAGAAGGTATTCAGTCAACTTTTCTTTCTATTAGTTTTCCTCACTCTTCCCCTTCTATAGTAGTTATGTTTTTTCAGCTCTAGCAATCTTTTCCTAAACATACTGATTATATATATTTTCTTTCTATTTTCAGTTATCCGCAGAGCTCCTCACGAATTCAAAATTGCATGTTTAGAGGTTTGGTTTCTATGTTCACATTTGACATGATTTAAATAATTTGAGTATCGTCATTGCTAGGTTAAAAAGTTGAATTTAATGCTTCCAGGACATCAGGGCACTTTTTCCTCCTGATTCAAATCCTTTTTATGCTGGTTTTGGAAATAGAGACACCGATGAAATCAGTTACCTTAAGGTTGGAATCGCTAAAGGAAAAATATTTATAATTAATCCCAAGGTAATGAGTCTCTCATATTATTTTACAACAAATAAATACTAAAATTTCTTGAATATGTTCTGCCAAACTTCCGTTCTCATGTAGTCATGTCTAAGGTTTCAGGGTGAGATTTCTGTAAACCGACGTTGCTTAGACACAAAATCATACACTTCTCTTCATGCTCTCGTGAACGGAATGTTCCCCCCTACAGACTCATCTGAGCAGGTCTCTCTCTCTCTCTCTCTCTCTCTCTCTCTCTCTCTCTCTCTCTCTCTCTCTCTCTCTCTCTCCATCTCTCTCCATATATATGACGTCACAAGGATTTGTTTATGATTTAACCCTTGTGCTTGCTGAACATTGGTTGCAGGAGGATTTCAATTCCTGGAATTTCTGGAAGTTGCCCTCTTTCTAATAAATTATAGGGATTTTTTTGTCATTAATTGCTCAATCATCTGTCTGGTGAAGGTGGAAGCATGCTGTGCTGTTCCTAGTAGAAATATATAGGTAAAACTGATTTTCTGCTTTACACTATGTCTAGACCCCAGCATAGGAGTTATTAAATGCCTGATAATTTTTAATGGGTTTTTCTTCCTTTGATTAATCAGAATATAGAAGCTCTGTTAGGACTTTTCTTCCCTTTAGGATTTTTGTAGGAAAGATGATTGAATCTAGACCTACGTGGTTTTAGTATGTGTGGAGGAAATTTGTAGATTCAGTAGTAATAATGAGTAACCGAGAGTAGATCAAATAGAGCGCAGCCCAATTGCTACAAAGGAAGGCTAATATGACAAACTATAGGCGAAATTAAGAAATATTTAGATACTAATGGCGTGGTTATCAACATAATTTATGAAAAAACATTATGGCGACGTTTTATCTTAACCATCTGACCTCACTTAGTAGGGTAAGGCATGATTGTTGTTGATATGTCTGTTTGGTGTGTCGTGTGCGACTCATCTTCAAATGCAATACAACAAAATATAACTTTGACCATCAAAGATTATTTTCAAGTATTGGTCTCAATGTCTTGGACTACCTCGTATTACCATTAGTATAATGTTAATGTATTTGTTTGTTGGTCTATGCGAGCTTTGCATCTGTGCGCATGTTTCTTCATTTTGATAAACATTGTTCATACAGGTAACGTGTTGCTACGCCCCATGAAAAGAGCAACATTCTGATGTTAACTTGTGTTGGTGGATTTATTTATTGGCAATTTGAATTGCATTACAAGGATAGAGAATTCATGGAAGTATAGGATAAATTTGTCTGCATATTGCTTCAACATTAGAGCTTCTTCTTTTTGATACAAACATTAGAGCTTCTTCAGAAAAGCTTGATGCTGTGAATATTAGATACAATATAACCTTTAGTTTTAGTTTTTTTCCTTTCTTTTCACCATGTAGTTTGTTAACCATGAAGAATATTTAAACAAGTCCAGTTGCACCGGATGATTACCACAAAAATCTATTGATGAGATTTCTACAAATTTAACACCACCTCATGATTACCAACGGTTCCAAGCTCTGTATAAATTTGTATAAATGCATCAAATCTTGAATGACACTTCTCTTCAGTTCCATTTTGCCAACATATAAAAATGCATCTGCTCCTATTCTTTAAATTACTTATATGTTTATTTTATGTGTCAATCCTTTATGAGGACTCCTCACGTGTAAAGGTTAGTTAATTAGATTGACCGTTGAAGTTCACTAATGTTTGTTTGCAGAGAAATAGGGAAGAGAGAAATAGGGGAGAGAGAAATAGGGAAGAGATAGTGTTTTTCTTTTGTTTGGTGGAGGAGAGAAGTTAAGGAGAGAAATTGGAGAGATCAAATATCACCTTTTTGCTTTCTCTCCTATGCAGCGAAGAAAAGGTGGACAAAGCTGATTAATTATGACAAATACAATTTTGCCCCTGCTTTCAATTGGAAAATAATGATGTTTTTAGTTTTTTTTTTTCAACGTGGAAATGAAAGAATGAAACAATTGGCAAGCTGCTTCACGTTGTGTTTTTTTTATAAGCAAGAAAATAATATACTTACGTTTATTAAAACAAAGATAATAATATATTTACCAAAAAGTAAATTAAATTTGACAAAAGACCTATTATTTAAGTTGAAATATATTTTTGATTAGATATGTTTTTAAACAAGGGCTTATTTGTCATTTCAAAAAAATACTATCTTTCTCTCTTCTCAATTTCTTCACTCTTTCTCTTATACCAAACCATACATCAAATCTACTCTATTTCTCATCTATTTCTCTATTCTTATACTCTCTCTTACCAATTTCTCTCTTCACAACTTTTCTTCTAAACCAAACACACCCTAAGAAACAATGTACAGTAGTTCTTTTTAGACAATAATATACAATAGTTTGAAAACATGCATTGCATTTTGTTTATATTAAAACAACAAGTTATACATGTTTAATAATCCAGTTAGATGCAGGCAGATAATGAACTAAAGTATGACTGACAAAAGTTAAAGAATTTCATCAAAAAATTAAAATATTTACTTTGTTTTTCTTAAACTGACAACCTTAAAGTGACACATAAAAGAAGTTGAGGATTTCCTCACCTTAACTGTGTCATGAAGTTATAGATTTTGACCGTTTGATCTAAATCAATAGTCAAGATTGTTTAAAATTGATTCGCTAATAGTGTAATAAGAACTATTAGATCTTGAATCAATGACTGATTGATTGCTGAGTGAATCTCTCTGGTGCTTTTACTGCGGTGAATCCGTTTCTAAATCGGATGAAATCTTTCTAAACATCGATTCTCTCCTCTAGTTAAAGAAAGTAAAAACCATGACAATATGGAAAGTTGGAAACAGACCAATTTTTTTTTTTTTTTTTTGAGAGAATATTTTTTTTTTTTGACAAAATGAAACAGACCAAATTATTCACATTTTCGGTCAGTTTAGTTTACCACTTAAGATAGATGATGTACGTTCAAGATTATGAATTAAATAATGAAATAAATATTCAACATATTTAAACAAACATTTTTCACCTTTGAGTAAATGTTGTACCAGCAAATAACAATCAATCAAATGAAATCATACATATCATCAAATGCATTTACAAGAAGACTTTAGACCCAAATAGTTCGGACAGATGTAAATAATTTAATGTAGTAGTATATTTACTAAAAAGAGCCATTTATAATGATTCAAAACTTGTAAAAACTTGTACAGTAATTAATCGAAGCTGAATTAAAACTCTTAATTGAGAGATTTGTTGCTCATGTTAACCTTTCTCAGGTTTGTACACACAAAATAATCTATTTTGTGATTCTTATGTTCAAGTGCTTCTCTGCAAAGTGTGCAAGGTTAATGAACTCTTTATCATCAATGTAACCGTCGTGGTTGGCATCGACAGATTTCAAGACCTTGTTACTCTTCCATGAAGCAAAGAGGCCGCCGGTGATTCTCAACACCTCGCGCAGCTCATCTTTGCTGATTCGACCGTCACCATTTGTGTCAAATGATGTCTTTAACCATTGTTTGAACTGTTGCAGAGTCATCACACGCTTTCCATCGCTCGACACATTACGCTCTATAAACGCCATAGAAACAACAGAGTTATTTTTCCTAGCTGCGTTTGAATGTTTATGTTGTCTTGTTGAATGAAAGTTCCAACAGTGACATTGGCATTTATAGTATTTCCTTCTCTTACTTTTAAGTTTTATGTATGATCTACACGCTTTGCTCAAAATAAGTATGATAAACATGCACCATTAGCAATATAATTATAATCACAGATACATACTCGGAAGGGAATAATTAACATGTCCATTTGCAAACAATATACTATATACTATTTTTACAAGCATCATAATTATTATAAACGTACAGTCGAATAACATGTCTAGTAGCAATGTAACATGCTTTGTGGGAAAACAAAGAATAATGCTTTGCATAAAGTTTGGTCGAAACATTAAATTTAAGTCATTATATCTTAGATAAATACAAAAGTTTTTTTTTTTTGTTTTTTGAGGAAATCTTAGATAAATACAAAAGTATTAAAAATAAGGTTTAAATTTGATACCAGTCTCATCAAATATGCCACTTTTTACTTTTAAACAATAAGAAAATATTTTTAATCCTTGCATATATACCCCCTTTTACTTTTGGTTCTAGTTTATTTTTAGCCCATGCATTATTTTTTTAGTTTGGAATTGATTTCTATAATATGTATCAAATTTATTTTAGTCGATCCAATCCATTCAATATGAGCTACATTGCCATCCAACGCGGTTCTACTTGGTTTGAAGGATTAACTTATGTAGTTGTGTGAGATGATATCCGATTAAAAAAAGAAGAGCATTACACATATTACATGAAAGGTTACACTTACGGGACACCACATTTAATATTGATACCTTAGAATGAAAGTAAAAAAATGGAATATTATGAAAATGAATCGGCTCTTCATAAAAAAAGAGAGAAAGGAATCGGCCCTTTCAAAAAACTAATATTGAAAAGTAATGCATGGATCAGCTAGGTTGATAGAGAATTTCTTTTTCTATCTTACAAGCTTTCGAGCAATTTATTTTTGGATTCTAAAATTCAAAAAAAAAGGGGTCCTGGACATATTTTACGTGTTTGGAAAATAAAATTTGAAAAGTCGTAAAGCGCACGAGAAGTTTGGATGGTGGGACAATAAAGCAATCCCATATTTATCGGTAGTTTATTTCCCATCCCTTTTTTTTGTTTATTTAAAAAAATGCAAAATGTATTAGAGTTTAATTTATATACATCGTCAGTGTAAAAAAAATGTTACACATACATTTAATGATGTGTTGTCACATCAATTAATGATGCATGACCAATTATGTGTTTTAATCCATTAAATAATATGACAACACATCATCAAATATATGTGTAGAACTCTTTTACACCGACAATATATATACAAATTAAACTCAATGTATTAATAGGTATTACAGGCTCATATTTTATGTTGCAAGTTTTTTTTTTTTTTTGAAAGAAAGAATTTTATGCTGCAAGTTACTTACCTATGCCTTTATATAAAGACAACTCCACATTTTTTTTAAGATAGACGAGATGACAAAGTCATCATAAACTTACACACATAAAGTGGAGGTACTGGGGTTTGAACCCCGATCATAACGTTCGGCCTAACAATTTCGATATTTTTTTCAGTTGAGTTAGGACTTATGAGATAGACAACTCCACATTTAAATATTGATTAACTATTTTTTTGGCCGAGCCTTTTGTTGGACAAAATTACCTTTAGTAACCTAATTATTTTTAAAATTTAAATCTAAATCTTTTTTTTTTTGGTGGTGGTCGGGGTTCGAACCCCGGACCTTGTATATTTTATGTATCGTCCATACCAACTGAGCTAAGCTCACGAGGACATTTAAATCTAAATCTACGTCAAAATTATAGGAAATTTGAAAGCTAACTACATTTTCCCTTAAACATTTTTCTACTACAAATTTGCCTTTAACAATCTCATCTTTATTTGAATTTAAAAAACATAAATTAAAATAAATATAACTAAATATATTAAAACATGATAAATATATACACACACAATGAAAAACATGTTAGTCTTTCCTCTAGTATTTTATAAAAGTTATTGGGTTCATATACTAAAACGAGATTATATTTGAACACCTCTAACTTTCTAAAGGGAATGGTTCCTCTCATGTGACATGAGAGTATATTGAAATCTCTACCATTCATTGCAAATGAGAAAGATATTTGAGGAGAAAAAAGTTTTAAAGGTGGAAAAAAATGGATAGAATCCATTCTCATTTCTAATATCCATTTAACACTTCATTTTATCTCTATCTTTCCTTTGTGTGACATCATCAACACATCACATCCCAACATATTTGTACACCTTTGATTTTCATACACCAATTCTACATCGCAATTTCTCCCTATATACCTATCTATTCCTATCCACATCACTTATCACATATATCACATCATTCTTTATTTCTATTTGTGACAATTATCTCTCTCATATTCACATTATATTTTTACTCTCTCTCTCTCTCTCTCTCTCTCATAAGTTGTCATGTAAATGTTTGTTCAAATAACACACATCTTTCTATTTCTTTCTCTTGATGTAGAATGGATAATGGGTGTACAAAAATAACTTTCCATCACATCCATTGTATCGTTCTCTCCATTTATATATCTCAAGGTGTTGATGAGGTCTTTGATGCCCAAATATAATTTTTCTTTACAAAATACTATCTTTCCATTAACTTTCTTTTCAATTCCATTCATTCTAAAGAAATAAAAAATTATCTTACTTTTCATTTACTTTCTAGTCACTTTCTTTCCTTTGACATTAATTTCTTTCATGTTCTAAGCGCTCCATCATTAGTATTAAGATGAAGAACACCATACAATGATAGAAGAAGGTATCGACAATCAAGTATCGACATTTGGATTATGGAGCTCGAAGAAAACACTTGTGTCCTTGTCTTAAAAATACAACAATATTAAAACTCTTAAGGTAGAATTTTGCCGCTCCTATGGTCCAATTTGACATGAGAGATCGGTCTTCCCTGTTTAATGTAAGGATACTTGTTTTATACCAAAATCATTTCCTCATTAAAAAAAGGGGGAGATTAGTCACTTTAGTCCCTGAATAGGAAAGGAATCGCCACTTTAGTCCCTGAATGCAGATAAATTGCAAAATAGTCCATGAATGTAGATCATATTAGTCAATTTAGTCCCTGAATGCAGACTCTGTTAGTCAATTTAGTCTCTGAATGTAGACTCTGTTAGTCAGTTTAGTCCCTGAAATTGACCAACAAAGTCTACATTCAGGGACTGTTTTGCAATTTCTCTACATTCAAGGACTAAAGTGACTACTCCTTTCGCATTCAGGGACTAAAGTGACTAATTCCCCTTAAAAAAAGAGAAATGTTAACGAGTGTCCTAAGCACACTTGTTAAGAAGACTAAATAAAAAATTTTGTTTTAAAAATGATGTATTCAATACATTGAACTTTAAAATGTAACTTTTTCTATTTAAAATTTATCAATTATTTTTATTTCTGTATCCTTAACAAGTGCTTTTAAGACACTTGTTAACAAGACCTTTAAAAAAACAACAAGGAAACGTTTCATATTTTATGAAAGAGTGGTGCATTGGGAAACTCGTGAAATTTGTGAGGAGACTATTCAGATCATATAACATAGCTGATACTTTAATTAGTTTATTAAGTACAAAAAATTAAAGACATTTACAATGAATCAAAACTTGTAGTAATCACAATAACAATGTTAAAATTCTTGAGGAAAAAACTACTTTGTAACTCTTATGTTCAAGTGCTTCTCTGCAAATCGTGCAAGATTAATAAATTCTTTATCATCAATGAAACCATCATGGTTTGAATCAACGGATTTCAAGACCTTATTGCTCTTCCATGAAGCAAAGAGGCCACTGGTGATCCTCATTGCCTCACGCAGTTCACCTTTGCTGATGCGACCATCACCATTTGCGTCAAATGATGTCTTTAACCATTGCTTGAACTGTTGCAGAGTCATCACACGCTTCCCGTCGCTTGAAATATTACGCTGTATAAACGCCATGCAAAACCCTAACAAACCCTAGTGTAATTAATTTCGCTAGCTGCGTATATGTGTTTGTTTATGTATTGTTGTTGAATGAATGCAAGTTCTAACAGTGACATTGGTGTTTATATAGTGCCCCCGTTTAGTTTTAAGTATGATAAGGATGGTTCTAAGAAAAGTGTATATGATAAACATGAACTGATATAATAATATTCACGTAGATACATACATTTAATGGAATAAGTAACATGTCCAGTTGCAATAGTATATAATATAGTATTTATAAGTATGTATATAGATATAAATGTACAATGGAATAACATGTCCAGTATCAATGTAACATGCTTTGTAGGAGAACAAAGAATATGTTCGTTACTATATTATTACAATTGGATAGCTTGTTAGGCTAATTGTTTGGTGTAGCAGACGGTGCATTCACACATAAATTCAGAGCAGCCACTTTTGGCTGGACAATGTATTATACTACCACAAAATATTCAGGAATTCTCCTCTTCTTCCAGTAAGTTTCCCTTGCGCCCAGCTGAAATACTCAAACTACCCCTGCGTTAGTTAACTAACGCAAGTGCAAAAATGTGCTCAAGTTAAGTTGCACTTAAGTCACTTTTTTTTTTAAATTTATTTACTATATTCAAATTATTTTATTTACTTTATTCTAATTTATTTTATTTACTTTATTCTAATTTATTTATTTTCTAATTTATTTTTTTCACTTTATTCTAATTTATTTATTTTCTAAATTAGTTGTTCACTTTATTCTAATTTATTTACGCATTTACTTTATTCTAATTTATTTATGAACTTAAAATAAATATTGATTCGAATTTATTCATTAAATAAATACAAATATAAATAAAAGGAAATGAACTAAATTAATATTTATTCATTAAATACAAAATTAGAAAATAAAAGCAAATATAAATAAAAAGGAATGAACAAAATTGAGGCATATAACAACATCTCATTTTATTAATAGAATTCATACAATAATTGATACAATAAGTTATTCAAATTCACTAAATCTACTTATTTTCTTTTTACCCTCTTGGGGTAAAAAATGACCAGCCTTCTTGGGTTAAAATAGTGAGCAACCTTCTTGGGGAAATACATCATCAACCCTTGGGCTAAATTTAAATCTGGTTTTTTATACCCCAAGAAGATTCTTTTTACCTACGGTAAAAAGTTTCTGGGGTAAAAAAAAGCAAATTTAAACTTATCCCAAGGGTTGATCACTTTCCCAAGTCGGCTACTCACTATTTTGCCCGAAGAAGTCTGATCTTTTGCCCCCAAAGAGACTATTGAAAAAAAAGAAAGAAGAGAAATAGAGGGAGAGAGTGAGGAGGGAGGGAAAGTGATATGGTGTGAGGAAATAGGGAAGTATGGAGGGGTATTTATAGGTGGGAATGGTAGTATAGGTTATAAATACCATTAATGTGGTAAAAAAAACATGTAAAATTGGTAAAAAAAAACGTGTAGATTGAATATTGAAAAATTGACCAAAGACCAAAAAACGTTTGTTCTTCAGCTCTGACCACCGGCCAACGTGCGTGAGTTAACTCACGCACATGTCAGTGGTGCGTGACTTAAATCACGCAGAGTTTATAAGGTACGTGAGTTAAGTCAAGCAGCGTGACTTAACTCACGCAGGGGTATAATTGTCTTTTCAGCTGAGTGCGAGCGAAAAGTGCAGGGGAAAGAGCAGAAATCAATATTCAGACGTATCAGATTATTAGTCTTGTTTGGAGGATGATCAACACATTTGGTTGAATTAAGGAATTAAATGGAGTTATTGAGTCAAAGGTTTATGGTTCGAATGCCGACAAAAGAAAAAATATTATCCTAAAAATTAACATTATAAGATTCACCATCAAAAGAAGACCATTACTCTTGTTTGATGATTGGGGTATATATAAAAGAGACACATTGTAAAATAAGTTTTTTTACATCATTACTTCGGTGTTTAATAAGTAGAATATGATAATGTTAGAAACTAACATGATAACATAAACAAATTTTTTACTTCAAAAAAAAAAACATAAACAATTTTTTCTCGGTTTAAAACAATAAAGAAATAAATTTTTCTCTTGTTCAAAATTGAAAAAAGTAATTTAAAATTCAATAAGAAAATATAAATTATCAAAAATTAATTTTAGATATTGAATTGTTGTAGGTATGTTAACAATTGGAGTGAGAGTAGGAGGAATGTCTTGATGGGAGACGGTGAATGGAGACGACGAAGCAACCATAAATACAATAGCCGAGTACTTGCAAGAACTTCAACGATCAAATAAAAAGTTTATCAATGAAAGGAAAGAAATGAGTGCAAAATGACTTTTTTTTTTTACTAAAACTTGGTCTACTTTGTTTTATATAATAAATGTCGGTTGAAACATAATCCATTACAATTAATTTTTTTTTGAAGGATACAATTAAAAAAAAAACTTTCTTCTTCTTTGAAAAAAAAAATGAAAGTAACTTAAGCTTTTATGTGTGGGGGTGGCGGGGGGATACACTTTTCTTTTTTAACTGAATTAAACATTGATATGCTTCCCCTAAAAAAAACATTGATATGCTTGTACAACAACACTATAACAAATGAAATGTTTTTATTTTTTATTATGTATTATTTTTCCATTGAAGACAATTTTATTCAAATTACAATCTAACTAATGTAAACATCTTTTTTTTTTTCCGTCAAATAAGCAAGTGGCTAGAATTCATTTTATAAGGTGAATAAATGGTGTCCAAGGTTCCAACCCCATCTCTTCATATAACAATGCATTGTCGTCTCTGCCAATTGAGTTATGCTCAGATAACACATTTCTTTTTATTTTGAGGGGAAAATGTGAATATTTCTCTTATCTAAAAGATTTGAACTGATTTGTTTATATTGCGATGGTTTATTCTTTTTTATACTCAATCTCGTTGGTGACTTATTTATTGAAATGTTATTACTTATTACTATCAAACTTGAAAAGAGTATTACTTTTCCCACCCTATGGCCTCCTCGCGCGCCCTGTAAAAATTCCAAAAATACCCCTGGTCCGGATTACATTTTCCGGACAAGATTGTTAGAGTTTCCGGATTATACAATCCGGACCAATTCGATAGGCATATTTTGTGTCTTTCTTTGATGTCAAGTGTCTCTGTTGACCGTTATACGACCCCCGCATAAGCTGAAAAGCAATTGCAGGGGTCGTATGAGCGGTCAACAATGACCATGACACCACAAATCTCGTAAAAAACTAAATACATACGACGAAAATTGAAGAAAAGTGGTGAAGTGTGTTCCGGAAAACAGAATCCGGACCAGATGCTATACGCTTTTTTGTGTCTTTCTTTGATGTCAAAGGTCTCTGTTGACCGTTATATGAACCCCACACAAGCTGCAATGCAACTGCAGGGTTCATAGGAACGGTCAACAATGACCATGACACCACAAACACTCCTACAAAACTTAAAAAATTTGAAGAGAATGGAAGAAAATAGGTGAAGTGAAGAATGATGGTGTTTGTTGAAGATGGAAGCCTATTTATAGCCTTAAACAAGTCCTAGGTCATTAATACAGTCAATGAAAACGTGTTAGTGGTTGTAACCGTCCAACCACTAATTGATGGCACTCTTTCAAAAGAAGCCAAGCAATCTTTCAAAAGAAGCCAATGCTGAAGCATTCCGGATTATACAATCCGGAATGTCCTTCGCCCTACAAAGAAGTGCAAACGTTCCCCTCGTTCACCATAAGAGCACCATAATCGCACTAATCCGGAAAATATATTCCGAAATTTGATGGATCATTCCGGATTGTATATTCTGGAACGCCTCAGTGCCATGGCCGGTGGTCTGCCACACGCGTTTTTTACTGTGGTCAAGTCAAAAACGTGTTTTACCACGTTTTTTGACTGCATTTATTCCTTCCCAACCGTTTTTCACCCACCCCTCCCTATAAATACCCTTCCAAACCCCACCATTTCTCACACCATCCCTCTCCTCCTCTTCTTCCTTCTACAACCATGGTTTTCCATCGTTGGCCTTTCATAGATAAGGGCCTCGTTGAAAACTTTCAGGGTTTGTATGAACGGTCAATGAGGATGGAACCGCGCTGCAACAAAGCGCGGTTCATCTGAGGGTCATGTGGGTCAGTGTGGTTATTAGCTTCGCATGCCTGGGCGTAAGTGTGAGCACCCTCTTCCCTCCTCCTCCGATTTTCCTCCAATAGCCAAGTTACTGCTATGTCCGATCACATAGCAGTGGTTAGGCTCTTAGGAGATTAGAATTAAGCTCTTAGGAGATTAGAAATAGGCTTTTAGGAGATTAGAAATAGATTTAGGATGTTATGTAATAAGCTTAAAAAGCTTGAAAATTATTGTAATGTATTGTTCATATATTAATAAAATGAGTTGTTTTTATGTTTGTGTCTTTTTATTAATGTTTTTTATTTTATTCGCATTTTATTTTACGAATTGTAGAGCTTAAAATTGCAAAAGTTCTGCTAAAATACATATCCGGATTTTATAATCCGGAGACATCTGAAAATTACTAACAATAAATTCCGGATTACGGAATCCGGACAAGGGGTAAAATTGGAAAAAAATAGGGCGCGCGAGAAAAGCCATAGGGTGGGAAAAGTAATTCTCACTTGAAAAATATGAAAAGGAGTTGGACTCTTGTATTAGTAAATGTATTGTTCAACTTTTATAACAAACGAAAGAAAAGAGTAAGACATTTTCATTTCCCACTCTCCTAGTTTCTTGTGTACGCTGTTCGAGTTTTCTATTTTACCACTATTTAGATTATATAATACAATTTTTTTTTAATATTTTGGATTATATAATTCAAAAAACACCCACAAATTACCATGGTTTCTGTAATTTTTTTCAAACGATTCAGAAAATATAATCCAATAAAGATAGTATCAGTTCGGATTATATAATTCAAAATATGTCAAACTCTCCATCAGACTAGTTTCAAAGAACAATTGGAGCACATATGTTGTCATGGTTCAAATTATATAATTCGAACTCGTAACATAGATGTTCAAATTATATAATCTGGATTGTATGAACCAAGGTTGTCAGACTCGAGTTTTTACCTCGACTTATTTTATCTAAGTAAAATCAACTCGTAAAATCATACAGGTTTACCTAAAATTAAAATTATTATATACATGACATATATATACAATAAGTGAAACAAATCATCATGCTCAACCTTGTATCGAAATAAACAATATTATTCCACAAAATCATAAAAACATCCAACAAACAATTAAAAAATAAATAAATGGGCTTATGAGCCATAAAGAGAAAAAATGGGGCCAGGAAAAAAGAGACTTTTTAAAAGTGAAATTTTATACTCGCTTGAAATCGGATGATTTCTTCCGATTTCATCGATTTTGTTGCGAGTTAAATCATTCAAACTCAGTGTAAGCCCTGATTTCTCAAAAAAGAGTTTACCATGGAGTTAACATTAAAATCACACCTAAAAACATAAACTCAAGCGACTTTAGTTAACACTAGAGTTTGAGAACACTGAGGTCAGCACAAAGATTGGACCCTTTTTGTGATAGTAACACAATTATTTTTTGGCAAATTGACATCGAATTGCTTGCAACATACACCAAAACAAATTATAAGTACAAACACAACGAAAACATACTATTATGCATCTAGTAACCAATATTCATTTTTTTAAGAAGCAATATCCAATGTTATAAAACAAATTACAGACATAATATCCAAATCAAACAAGACATCAACACAACCTAGGCATGCCCACCTTTAGCACCCCTTCCTCCTCCAACAATACAAGAACCCTCCATGAACCTCAACCACGATCCACTCTAAGCCTTGCCACGATGGACTTCCCTGCTCCACTTAGCCGCCAATTGTTATCTCCAAGGTTATGTCTCTGATGTGACCTAACCGTGGTATAATATCTGCATATTTCCCTCTTGTTCAATAACAATCTCGTCAAGGGGCTCCTCCTTAGGTGGCCTCAAAGCATCTCCCACAATTCTAGGACCCCCTTTAATAGCACTCATTTAAGCGTTTAATAGCGCTTGTGAAGCGCTAAGAAAGCCCCCCGCTATTAAAGGTCAGAATCCTATAATAGCGCTTTCTAAGCGCTATTAAATATCACAGTTTCAATAGCGCTTTCAAAAAAGCGCTAATAAAGCCTCATTTTTGTGCTATTTTTAACTAATGTTTCAATAGCGCTTTCAGAAAAGCGCTAATATAGCCTTATTTTTGTGCTATTTTTAACTGATGTTTCTTAGCGTTTTACATAAAGCGCTAATAAAAGTCCCTGTTTTTATTTTATTTATTTAAATGAAATCTATAGCCAAAAGCATTATAATAAGCAGACAATACAACAAAATACTGATTAGAAGCACTAGTAATCCATTAATCCATTGATAGAAATAAACACTAGTAATTTGTTGATCAGAAACTTAATTACAAATGTCATAAATATTAATCAATCCTAAATGACATCTAATGTACACTTGCATAAAAATGGAAAGTTCGTGCACAATACATATATATGAAAAGCAGCCACAACCACAAAAAAAACACCAAACATTGAGAGGACTCGCGACAAGCGATCCAAATTACTCAATAGATCTACCTGGAGCATATTCTCCTGTGTCGTATGGAATGAAAAATTAATCAAGTATCAATCTATTTCCAGCATAGCCAACAGTTTAAAATAACTCAAAGGATACTAAAGTGCATATAGAATCCACTTAAAATCAAAAGAATCTCAGTTGACAAACAATACAATACAATACATCAAGACATTATGCAATTCATTGTTTGTCTATTAACCTGTCAAACTATCCAGTTCCAATACAAAAATTCCAACAGCCTAATCTTGTGAAATCTAACTTAATTCTTAACATCCAGGCATAACAACTATTTCAAATTACATTAAAAACGAAAATGATGAAAAATAAAAAGAAACTCACTTATATAGTTGGCCATGAAGGAACAAGGAACAAGTATATAAAATCAAAGAGACATAAGGCCATTAGGCCTAGTGGTGATAAATTTCAAACAATTCGGACAGGTGATGTTTTATAGTAATATAGGCAGCTAGCACATGTGTTTTATCTAACATAGAAAAATAGCAAGTCCCACATCGGAAGGTTATCTAACATTGTGAGGTAAGTAATTCTATAAATACGGACAACACATTCTGCCTCTAACACACCTGTCCACTACCAAATGTACTGCAATACATTAAATTGGTGGGCTAGATAAATTAGTCTAAATTTTTACATTGTTTGTTGGTGATTGTATGGTTCTCTGGTGCTCACTTTTCAGTGAAATTCATGTGTGAATTATCACGTACCAATATGAAAACGAATTGCGATTCGGTTAGAAAGAGAATTAAGAATGTATACCTTGAAAAATACATTCACCAAAAGCGCGATTGAGCGGTAGGGTGGGATAAGTCGAACATCAACCAGTGAACCGATTCAAGGTGATCTTTTTTGTGACCAATTTGCTGCTCTGTAAATGATGAAACAATACACATTATTCCCCTATAACCACAAGTAACATCCACTCAAATCTGGGACAAAAAGAAGAATGCAAATGGAAAAATATATAAGCTTGAGTATCAATCAATGGTAACAAACATGAAAGCACACAAATGAAATGCATTCCTGAAAACCGGTATCCAGTGCCACATTTCAGTGTTATTAAACTTATTAGAAATAATTCAAGCACTGCACTTATCGGAAATAAAAACAAAGCGCACAAATATAGCATTTAAGATCCTCAAAATCGAAGCAAAATAAATGAAAGAGAACAAAATCGAAGCTAAAACAAAAAATATAAATATTGAGTAGAAAAATATATGAGTTCTACAAAGACAATTAAAACTCAAACACTAGAAGAAGTTATAAATTTCAATAAAACCAAGCATAATTCATCAACAGGAAGAAACATGAATATTTGTTGAAAACCATTATAGTTGAATTAATGCCACTAACTCAAACACAAATCAAAAGTACCAAGGAAGAGAATAAGCTACCTGTTAGGAACCATGAAGTCTTCAAGTGTAGCACATACTCCTACATCAGGAAGCACATGTTGATTAATACAATATCAACACCCTTGTTAATACTAACGTTCTTTTGAATAAACATTGACCAACTTCAAGAGCATGGTAAATAACATCATACCATACACTTTGAAATAGCAAAGAAAATTCATTAAATTATTACTAGTGATCCATGACTACAATTTTGTTGTGGTAGTACTTAGCGTGTGTTTGTTATAGAGTTGAATTTGACGCAACTGTGCGTTTAAAGAGAAGCTTGCATTTCTAGCTTCACAAAACCATGACAATAGTAGCATTGGGACTCAAGAAAGTTAACTTGAATGCAAAACTAAACTAATTAAACAATTTGATTTTATTTTAACCTTTGGCATAAAATTGTAGTAGTGTTTCCTTCCTCTTATCCTTCATGTTAGTAGGTGTTCTACTTACATAAATGACCACTTCCTTCCCTTTTTCTTTGCTTTTTATGGGTGGACTTCTAGTAGGCATAACCACAACCTTCCCTTTATCATTCCTTTTGTTTGAAAATGGTCTTGAAACGTAGATTAAAGAAACACAGCCACATGTCCCTCAGGTCCCCTGTTTCATTTTTGCCCCATTCACCGTCAGTGCCACACTTGTTTAATTAATGTCACATATACTATTACTACTACTGTATTAAGAGTTTCCTACAAAATCTATCGGCCATTCAGCACTTGTTTCCTAATAAATTTGCTTACTTGCTAAATGTATTAAGATATGTCTTAACATGCATATGACATAAGCGATCAAATGAAGTGAGAAGAAATTTGAACATGTAACCAAAGAAAAGGGGAACCTTTGCCAACAATACCAGAAACAAAAATCAATAACATTTACTTTTCTCTTCATCAAAAGGAATGGGAAAATTCAAGTATAGAGAAAATAAACAACTTACAAAATCCAAGAGCATAGACTTGCATCATATTGATTTTAACAATCTTCATGTTTTTGGATCCTGTTTCAACCAAGACCTTAAAGTAAATTTAATTGATTAATTATGTGAAAAAAAGGTAAGTATAAAATCAAGATAGTGAGAATTCCTACGATCCTAGTATCAATGTTCAAACATGATTTGTAGAAACTACCTATACTCATGGGTGTTTTATTGATTTTTGGCTGCACAATACTTAACTCATGAAACTCGATAATTAATGACGTATGCAAAACCAATTGAAGGAAAGCCAATTGTAAATCTTCAACTGGAGTCCACAAGCATGCTTCTACTTCTACAATTTTCTACATCATTATTCATTTCAAACTACAATTCCTTAGCATCATAAACTACTTTTCGTTCTTAACCAACTTTCAACTCTTAGCAGCATTAAAACAAACACATTCCTTATTAGAATCACAAATGAGTAATGAGTTAAATTAAATTGTGTTCAAGACATAAAGAATATTCAACAAATTGTCTAAACTTTAAAAATGAAATTGAAATATTCATCCTAATCCTGATTCCTATTCCGTCATTTCCATATCTACTTTCCCTTAATTTAAATTCAGTTATTTTCTTTCCTAAATTGATAAATAACCACATTAAATTACCTTCATGAGGTTCCCACAAACTATTTCACATAACTTCGATCTAGTCAAACAAATAATGTTACCCTATTTCAAGCTTCAAATTAATTCATTTAGCTCATTATTCTTGTTATAATTTTTTCTCACAAATGAATTAGACTTACAAGTTTGAGATCATATTACTATCCTTAGCTTGTTCTTCTTGTTATCTTCTATTCAATTCTCAAAAAATTTGTAGTAGCATAGCCGAGCAAAAACATAAAAGTCACTAAAACTTGTGCTTTATGCCTTTTCATCTCTAAAAATTAAACTCCCTTGGGTAGGCATGGCAATGGAGCGGGGTGGGGACGGGTTTTAAATTCCCCGTCCCCATACCCGATTCTCATATACTTACCCGTTACCCTACCCATACCCAACGGGGATGAGAAATTGAACCCCATCCCCGTCCCCAACGGGTTCGGGTATCCCCGCTCCATCCCCGTCCCCGCATTGAATAAAAAAATTTAAGAAAAAATAGAAGATTTTTTGCAACCCCTAGAAAAATATTGTAATGCATTATCCAACAATATGTTCACTTTAACATTTGTTAGACCGATTGATTTAGTCGCTCCTTTAAATATCAATGGTAGTTTTTATAACACGACAATTATCAAATAAAATAACATGGCATATCAACGTAAAATAGTTTTATGCATTCGGGACGGGTTTGAGTATGGGTTCGGGGTGGGTACCTATATACCCGTTACCCGTCCCATACCCGTGTTTTGAAATCGGGGAAAACCCAAACTCATACCCAAACCCAGTCAAAACGGGGAAAACCTGTCAAATTGGGTTTGGTTCGGGTGGGTAACCACGGATATGGGTTTTGTTGCCATGCCTACCCTTGGGGAACACTAAAAGTAACAAATGAATGAGCATAGTAAGCAATGGCAGTTAGATTGGTAAAAATCACCAGAGCAGTTAATTGGTGCAGCTTAAATGCCACCAAACCAATCCCCTTGTCTTATTACCATTAACTCAAACTAAAAGATTTAGCTTATCTAAAGTAACTAATTCACATATAATCCATTTATAAAAAAAAATTATCAGTTGATACTTTAATACATACAAGACAACCATCAATTTAGTCCATCAAGTATCACTCTTACTCCTATCTAGTTCCTAAACTTTATGAAAGTAATAAATAGTTCTTAAACAATATGAAATCTGTCAAGGTAGTCGTTAAACTATACAAAATCAGTATGTTAACAGACAAGAAAATCCAAATGATCAAAAACAAGTAGTTTCAATGATATTAGAGAGTCAAGAGTTATGAGCTGCAAGAGTAAAAAAAATATTATGAACAAAGATATATGAATCGAGTAAAAAAATATTATGAACAAAGATATATGAATCGATAAAGAAAGTACCAATCAATAAATATTACCAATTTCGCCCCTGCCTTTTTCAGTTCCAATTCCACTAACGCAGAACACACAACTTTCTCCTTCCATACATCTTCCTCGGGAGCAATTTGTGCTTCCGCTTTCAATTATCGTGCCGCCTCAATGTTTGCTTTAAAGTGTCCCTCCATGTTCACTGTATTGCACCAATCCGGCGTGGAGCTTGCCATCACATGTCGACCGGCGTCGGGCGGCTGAACATCATACACAAACCAACCTCATAAATCAAACCAGAACACAAAACCACAAACTTTGAAAAACATAACATTAAGCATCGCAAATACAAACAAACCCATCTCAAAAATCAAACAAAAACATAAAAAAAAAAGCTAACATTTTTCGCAATAAAACTCAGTTTAAAAGGGAAAAGCAAAGTTAGTTTGATAATGAAACAGAATGAGTTCAAACTAAACAAAAAATCCATACACAACAGATGACTAAAGTTGGAAATTTCTTACTTTGAACGAATCTTAGGGATGAATGGCTTTAATCGATTCTGGGTTTAATCAAATCTTAGGGTTTTAATTGATTTTCAGGAGAGATTGACAAGATAGAGATGGGTTCGTAGAGACCATGAAGGGTTATGGGTAGAGATATATATGGAGGGTTCAATCGATAGATTTGACGGAGAGACGTTGGTGAGATTGACGTAGCTGAGTGAGACGGCGGTGGATGAGTGGGTTCTACGGTGGTGGTGGTGAGAAGGTCAGAGAAGAGTTTTTATGAGTGAATGAGTGGGTTTGGTGAGAGAAGTGTTTTGTGCGCGTATATGAAATCTTATCCGCCTTTTATTTATTTATTTTCATAAAGCCAAACAATAGCGTTTGGAAAAACGCTATCTATACCCCCTACAACTATAGCGTTTTCTTAAAAGCGCTATTAGTGTGAACCAAAATAATAGCGTTTGCAGAAGAGCGCTATCTAGTCCAATTTTTAACAAGTTTTTCTTAGCGCTTTCTGAAAAGTGCTATAACAGGTCTATGGGTTGCATTTTTAATAGCATTTATCCAGAAGCGCTATTGAAATTGTGCTATTAAAAGCCAAAATTGTAGTAGTGGTTGCAAGTACGGATGTTAATTGGTGAAATATCATCTCATGTTTCCAAATGTCGTATTAATACCATGCATGTCAAGTGCTCTCAAATCCAAACTGGAGATACCACATGGTCAAGAAACTAGGTATAAAACTCAGACACCTACAGTCAGATCGTCACATGAGAAGCAAATTGATGTGGATGCTTAAGAAAGGTTTGGACCTTGTCAAACAGGCACAACAAACCTTTAAGAATCACGCAAGGTTGTCGGTCTATATGGCTAGATGGTTACCAAGCTAGAGGGGGGGGGGGGGGGGGATAGCCTTTTAAAAGATTTTCGGAGATTTGATAAAAACGGATTTTGATGAAATTGACTATTGGAATTTTTGCTCGAACAATCACAATCAATGAATCAACAAGAAGCAAATATATGTGGTATAAGATTTTATCTTAGAATTGAGAGATTCACGATACAAATCTTTTTACACAATCAATTATTAATAATCCTTGAACAAGGTACAAAACAATACACAATTTCAAACCAAACCTAAGCAAACTGTAAGTGTAATTGAAGAATTGAATTGACTTTGCAGTCAATTGATCTAACCAAACTGTGTGAAACCTAACTCAATGAATTAGGTTAATTTTCAATGAAAAACAACTTAGATCAATACTAGCAATTATCCTATCAATTATTCAATTAATCACAAGCAATATCAAAAAGTAAAAGGATAAGGAAAGAGAGAGAACATCAGTGTTTATAGTAGTTCACCCTTTTTCGTCCTCGCTTAGGGCTACGTCTACTCTACTTGATGAAGTACGCCTTCCCCAAGGGCGTCCACTATGTAACAAATGTTGATTACAATGTTTACAAGAGTTCCTTCAAATTAAAGCCCTAATTCTTCAACTCCTATGTAAACTACTCCCCCAAACTTCAAGTACGCCTTGAATTTGGTGCTTCTTGAATCTTCGGGTCCTTGAATTACCCGTGCACTCCTTCGAACTCTTCACTCAAGTCTTCAATGCTACGCCCGGCAAACGAACCCCCTTCGACTTCAAGAACGGTTAGAAAGACCCCCAAGTCCTTTGGAGGTGGAATGAGATTATTCACTTCCTTTGAAGCCTTGATTAAGCCCAATCAATCTTCTTGAGAGAACCAACTTACAATCCCTACTAGCACCCCAGAGAATCTATACACTCAAAGAACAAAGTGATTCTAAGAAAAAGTGTTTAATCTTGAAGAATATATGAACAATGAGTTTTTGAGACCTAGAGAGAATAGTTGCAAATGATTCAATGAATTGAAGTTGAGAAGAAAAAATATTTATATAGTAGAGGGTGAAAAGACATAATTTTTGCACAAAAACAACAGATTGAATCGATTCATTTACCTATTGAATTGATTCAGACATCAGGAAGACTAAATCCAGATGAAGGAAAGTATATGAAGATTGATGCAAGTCAAGAGATATATGAAACGATTCAAGCTTCCCAGATGGATGTTTGAATCGATTCAAGATAACAATGAATCGATTCAGAGAGAGTCAGAGAGTTTGATGATGTTGGAACAAAATGTGTTTAACAAAGAACCTTAAAGAGTTTTGATGATAACAAGGTATTAAAAATTGTAAATTGGACTAGCTAATATTTGTTCAAGTGTACAGGACCATAATTATAAAGTTACATCATCATTGGTTCTGAATGAGCAGATAAAGAGCAAAAGGAAATGAAGCTTAGATGATTCTGAAGGCAAAGCGCTCCTGAAGTCAAGCTGCTCCTGAAGAAATAGCGCTCCTGAAGTAAGCTGCTCCTGAAGAATAGTGCTTCTGAAGACAAGAGGTCCAGAAGCCACATCATCAGAAGCTGCGTCATCAGAAGCTGCAGAAGTCATATCATCAGAAGCTGCATCATCAGAAGCTGCCTCATCAGAAGCTATTTCACCAGAAGCTGAATCTCAACTGGATTTGCAAAAGATTCAAGAATTGAAGAATTATCAATGCAAAAGCTGTCTATTGGATTCGAAAACACAAACAAAGGATTAGTGGAATTTTGCAACGGTCATTTCAAAGGTGTTTGAAGGCTTGTGCTTGCATTTTGGACGAAAGCGTTGACATTGTACTTTGTACGAATTGTACAACCACGTTCTCCACTACTCTGTTTTGTGTCCACGCTTCAAGACAAGAAAACAGCTCCAGAATACGGTCTCGCCTGCATATATGTTCCTTTGGATAAGGAATGGATTTCAAATTGGTTCTTCATAGGACAACAACCAAATCAGGCAAAAGATCATTGGTGAAAGATCAAGCTTCAATAACGACTCTTTGGTGCGCTGGCAATTTCACAACGTCTCTTTCACACCTCTATATAAAGGAGTGAAGACCTAGAGATTTGGTAATGCAAGAACGCTGAACGAAAGACTCACAAGATTTTCACAAGTACCAAACCTCTGCTGAAATTGTTCTGCATTCACTTAGAATTTCTGTGTCTCAAAGTCATATCTTAGAAATTCTTAAGTCCATTGAGTCTGTATCTGATTTGTATTGTGAGCACCTCTGATTGTATATCAAGTGTTCAACCTTAAACAATTTTCTGTGTAATTTTGTTTAGTTAGGAAGTCTCTTGCAGTTGTGCTTGAGCAGGAAGTCTCTTGATTGTGTTCTTGAGCAAAGGAAGTCTCTTGCTTGTGTGCTTGAGCATTGGAAGTCTCTTGCTTGTGTGCTTGAGCATTTGTAATCAGATATTACTCATAGTGAAATCTCCTTGGAAGTGCAAGGGGGACTGGACTACTTCCGGATTGTGGAAGGAACCAGTATAATTGCTTTGTGTCGTTCTTCTTCTCTCTCTCTCTGTTTTATTCCGCTGCATTTAGATTCTGATTATCACTTCAGAAGCTGTCTCACTTAGCTTCTGATCAGTGTGTTCAGTTTTTAGGAGAAACGAAGAATTTTTCAAAACACAATTCAACCCCCCTTCTTGTGTTTTTCTCACCTTCAATTGGTATCTAGAGCCTTGGTCTGTTGTGTATCACTTAACCGTGCAACAGTCAAAGATCTGAGAAAAACATGTCTACTTCTCCTCCTACTGGTCCTAGTGATACTAGCTATAAACATGTCTCACATGATTATAGTGATAGTAAGAAAACCAGTGTTGGAAAAGTTCCAAAGTTCAATGGAGATGCTGAAGAGTTCTCTTGGTGGAAGACCAACTTTTACAGTTACATCATGAGCCTAGATGAAGAATTATGGGATATTCTGGAAGATGGTGTTGGTGATTTAGTCCTTGATGAAGAAGGAGCTGCTGTGGATAGAAAGAAACATACTCCAGAACTGAGGAAACTTTACAAGAAGCATCATATTATCAGAGGAGCTCTTGTCACTGCCATACCCAAAGCAGAATACATGAAGATGAGTGACAAATCCACTGCTAAAGCTATGTTTGCTTCTCTCTGTTCAAATTATGAAGGGAGCAAGAAGGTCAAAGAAGCAAAGGCTCTCCTGCTTGTACATCAGTATGAGTTATTCAAGATGAAGGATGATGAAACTATTGAAGAGATGTACTCAAGGTTTCAAACCTTAGTTTCTGGGCTACAGATTCTAAAGAAGAGCTATGTTGCTTCTGATCATGTAAGCAAGATACTCAGAAGCTTACCTGCCAGATGGAGACGAAAAGTGACTGCCATTGAGGAAGCTAAAGATTTAAACACTTTAAGTGTCGAAGATCTTGTTAGTTCTCTCAAAGTTCATGAGTTAAGTCTTAATGAACATGAGTCTACTAAGAAGAGTAAATCAATAGCTCTTCCATCCAAAGGCAAGTCATCAAAAGCTCTCAAAGTGGTTGAATCTGAAGAGGAAGAACAGTCAAGTTCAGATTCTGAACCAGATGCTGCTGAAATGGCCATGCTCTCAAACATACTTCAATATCTGGCCAAGAAGAACAGAAAGTTTCTCTCCAGAAGGGGTAACTCCAGAAGCTCAAAGAAAGAAGATCAGAAGGGATGCTTCAACTGTAAGAAGCCTGGACACTTCATTGCTGAATGCCCTGATCTTCAAAGAGAAAAGTCAAAGGACAAGTCAAAGAGGTCTACATTCAAACCAAGCAAACTCAAGAAGCAGATTAAGCAGAGTTTAATGGCAACCTGGGATGATTTGGGTAGTGAATCTGGATCTGATAAAGAGGAAGCTGATGAAGATGCAAAGGTAGCTGTTGGGTTGGTAGCAACAGCAACTTCAGAAGCTGGATCAGATTCAGACTCAGAAGATGAAAACGAGGTATATTCCAAAATTCCCAGAGATGAACTTGTTGAGTCACTTAAAGAACTTCTTACACATTTTGAAGTAAGAACCAATGAGTTGAAGGATTTAGAAGAAAAATATGCTGATTTGGTACAACAGCAAAAATCAACTCTATTGGATCTGAAAGCTTCTGAACAAGGACTTAGGGGCTTTGACTTCATGTGTAAAACATATGAAGATCAGCTCAGGTTCTTATGTCAGAAGCTACAAGAAAAGTGTAATGAAAAACCTTTAAGTAACCATGAAATTGCTCTTGAGGATTTTATTATATCTGGCATTGACAGAAGCAGAGTGGCTTCTATGATTTATAGCATTTACAAGAACAACGGCAGAGGAATTGGTTTTCCAGAAGTGAAACTTGAGAAAACCAATCTAAAATCTTGTTGTGAATGCATCAAGGAAGGTCTGAAAACATTCTTTGTGCCAGAAGGGGCTGAGTTGGAAACTGTTGTTCAATCAGAACCTGAAGCTTCTAGTCCTAAGGCTAAGATTACTTCAACGCCAAAGAACTCTAAGTTAAAGGCTATGATCAAATCTGATTCCAAGACTTCAAAGGTCAGGATCCTGAAAAGATCAGAACCTATTCCTCAGAGTCTGGTGAAACCAAAATCTGGGGTTCTGAAGTCTAAGTTTCAGAAGAAGATAGTTACTGCTTCTGAAGTACCAAAACCTAAGGTGATGGTTAATCAGAAGCAACCCAACTCATAGCACAAGGTACAAGAAGTGAAGAGTAAAGCCTTAAGTACTAACCTTCCAGGACCCATAGAACAATGGGTACCTAAATCAAAAAATGTCAATGATGCAGGTATGTCTAAGAGCAGTGCCAAAGCAAAGATCATGGTACCTAGACAGCGGTTGCTCAAGACACATGACAGGAGACAAGTCCATGTTCCTCAGCCTAACAATGAAAGAGGGAGGAAATGTGAAATTTGGAGGCAGCCAGTCAGGCAAGATCATAGGTACAGGAACTATTGGTAATTCCTCTACCTCAATTAATAATGTATGGTTGGTAGATGGTCTTGAACATAACCTTTTGAGCATTAGTCAATTTTGTGATAATGGTTATGATGTGCTTTTTGAAAAACCCAACTGTACAGTAATCAACAAGGAAGACAAATCCATTGTGTTCAAGGGAAAGAGAGTTGACAATGTCTATAAAATCAATTTTTCTGAACTGGCTGATCAGAAGGTGGTTTGCCTATTATCAGTGAATGATAAGAAATGGATGTGGCACAGAAGGTTGGGACATGCTAACTGGAGGTTAATCTCTAAGCTTAGTAAGTTACAACTTGTGAAAGGGCTACCAGACATTGACTATCATTCAGATGCACTCTGTGGTGCATGTCAGAGAGGGAAAATTGTGAAATCATCTTTTAAAACCAAAGACATTGTTTCAACCTCAAGACCTTTAGAATTACTCCATATTGATTTATTTGGACCAGTGAGTACTGCATCCCTATATGGAAGTAGATATGGATTAGTCATTGTTGATGATTACAGCAGATGGACTTGGGTGAAATTCATAAAGAGTAAAGATGTTGCGTGTGATGTATTCAGTAGCTTCTGCACTCAAATTCAATCTGAAAAAGAATCAAAAATTTTGAAAGTCAGAAGTGATCATGGTGGAGAATTTGAAAATGAGCCATTTGAAGCTTTTTGTGAAAAACATGGAATTTTCCATGAATTCTCTTCTCCTAGAACACCACAACAAAATGGGGTTGTAGAGAGAAAGAATAGAACTTTACAAGAAATGGCCAGAACCATGATTCATGAAAACAATTTACCAAAACATTTTTGGGCAGAAGCAGTGAATACAGCATGCTATGTTCAAAACAGGATCTATATTAGACCTATTTTGGAGAAAACAGCATATGAACTCTTTAAAGGAAGAAAACCCAATATCTCTTACTTTCATCAATTTGGATGTACATGTTACATTCTGAACAACAAGCTCTACCTAAAGAAATTTGATGCCAAGGCCCAAAGAGGAATCTTTTTAGGTTACTCTGAAAGGTCAAAGGCATACAGAGTGTATAATTCAGAAACACTCTGTGTTGAAGAATCTATGCACGTTAAATTTGATGACAAGGAGCTTGAAGATAAAACTTCAAAGCAAGGTGAAAGTTTTGCAGAGATACAGGTTCCTGAAGCTACTCCAGAACCTGATCAGATAGCTGAGTCTGAAGATAGTCCAGAAGCTGAACCCACATCAGAAGCACAAGATGAAGCTGCTTCTGATGAAGCACAAGATGGCTCACATCAAGCAGATCCTCCCAGAAACACATTCAAACACAAGTCTTCACATCCTGAGGAGCTAATCATTGGAAACAAAGATAGTCCAAGAAGAACAAGATCACATTTCAGACAAGAGGAGTCAATGATTGGACTAATCTCAATGATTGAACCTACAACAGTTGATGAAGCACTTTCAGATGATGGATGGATCCTAGCTATGCAAGAAGAGTTGAATCAATTTCAAAGAAATGATGTGTGGGATCTGGTACCCAAACCTCAGCACAAGAACATTATTGGAACAAAATGGGTATTCGAAAACAAGCTGAATGAGCAAGGTGAAGTAACAAGAAACAAAGCCAGGCTTGTTGCACAAGGGTATAGTCAACAAGAAGGCATTGATTACACTGAAACGTTTGCTCCAGTTGCAAGATTGGAAGCAATCAGGTTACTTCTTTCCTATGCAGTTAATCATGGCATAATATTATATCAAATGGATGTCAAGAGTGCATTTCTAAATGGTGTCATAGAAGAAGAAGTGTATGTCAAGCAACCTCCTGGATTTGAGGATATTAAATATCCTGACCATGTTTTTAAACTGAAGAAATCACTATATGGCTTGAAACAAGCTCCCAGAGCTTGGTATGATAGACTAAGTAATTTCTTAATCAAAAATGATTTTAAAAGAGGACAGGTTGATACTACACTCTTCAGAAGGACCCTTGAGAAAGATATTCTTGTTGTGCAAATATATGTTGATGATATAATATTTGGTTCTACTAATGCATCTCTTTGCAAGGAATTTTCTGAGTTAATGCAGGATGAATTTGAAATGAGCATGATGGGAGAGCTGAAGTTCTTCCTGGGCATTCAAATCAATCAATGCAAAGATGGAGTCTATGTTCATCAATCAAAGTACACAAAGGAGCTTCTGAAGAAGTTCAAACTTGAAGATTGTAAAGTGATGAACACTCCAATGCACCCTACGTGCACCTTAAGCAAAGAAGATGAAGGAGCTAAAGTAGATCAGAAGCTGTATAGAGGTATGATTGGTTCTTTGTTATACCTCACTGCATCTAGGCCAGATATTTTATTCAGTGTATGCTTGTGTGCAAGATTCCAATCAGATCCTAGAGAATCTCATATGACTGCTGTCAAGAGAATCTTCAGGTATTTGAAAGGAACAACTAATCTTGGACTCCTTTATAGGAAATCCTTAGATTATAAGCTAATTGGATTCTGTGATGCTGATTATGCTGGTGATAGGATTGAAAGAAAGTCAACCAGTGGCAATTGTCAATTTCTGGGTGATAATCTTATATCCTGGGCTAGGAAAAGACAAACAACTATTGCTATGTCTACAGCAGAAGCAGAATACATTTCAGCTGCAAGTTGCTGTACACAACTACTTTGGATGAAACATCAGTTGGAAGATTATCAGATAACTGCTAACAGTATTCCCATTTATTGTGATAATACTGCTGCTATTTGTTTGTCTAAAAATCCAATTTTGCATTCAAGAGCTAAGCACATTGAAATCAAACACCATTTTATCAGAGATTATGTTCAAAAAGGAATTTTAGATATACAATTCATTGATACTGAAAATCAATGGGCTGATATATTTACTAAGCCTTTAACTGTTGAAAGATTTGATTTTATAAAGAAAAATTTGAACATGCACTTTGTATCTGATTAAATGCTTGCTTGCTCCTGAATAGGATTTTAGGTTCTGAAGTTAGTTCAGAAGCGGTAGTCCATCAGAAGCTCTTTATTGAGGTTCTGAGGAAAACTCGCTTCTGATGATGACGTCAGCATCTGAAGTCCAGAAGCTGGATTTGTTGCTTCTGAATAGTTGAATTAGTGGAAACGTTGGAAGTTACCTTTTAAAAAGTAACTTCTGGCCCACTAACTTGGTAGTTACTCTGTGAACTTCTTACGTGGCCTGTATGTGTTGGTGTATAACTAAAAGGGCAATGATGATTTAATAGCTTTGAAAGTACTTTTCACGCGCCCCCAATTTTGTCATTAATGTTATGTTTGTTTGTCTCTTTTGAATTGCAATCGTTTTACTTTTAACACTTTGACAATTCACACACTACTCACTCACAACAAACACATTTGCTCTCAAACCTCTTGCGAAGTAAGCGCATTCTCTCAAACTTAGAACCCTAAAATCTTCATCTTCTTCAAATCTTCGTCAATCATCAAATGGCATCATCAAGCTCAAAACTTTCAGAATCTACATCAAACAAGCAAAGCGTATCAGAATCTGGGTCCATCTACAAAGAGAAGACTATGGATATTCCATGGAAATCCTTAATCGTCCAAGTAGAATCACCAGTGGACTTCACTTCACTCAAGAAGTACGAAGTGGACATGGAAGGCTACGTAGAAACTCAGAAACTGTCTGGCTACTTCAACATGCTAAATGGGCCAACATATGTGAACTTGGTCAAAGATTTCTGGTTAAGGGCTGAAATTGTCAATAGAAAGCCTGTGAAGGCAGCAGATAAACCAGCTGGGTCGAAGAAAGGAAAGAAGGAGATTGAGTTGAATCCCACTTCCTTCAGTAGCCTAGAGATAAGGTCTGAAGTGATGGGTATTCCTGTAATCATCACAGAGGAGATAGTTGCTAAAGCTTGTAGAATGGATGCAGAAGGAAGGTTTCAAGAAATTGTTAAGAAGGATGATGTCCTGCTGCAAAACTACTACAACACTCTTCTGGGTGGTAACAAAGATGCTAAGCCTTCTGAAATGGAGATTCACAATAGAATGTTGGTGAAATTCAGCAACGATTGCTTCTTTCAAAGAGCAGGTGGGTCTGATCAACCCAACAACCAACAGAAGCTAGCAATCTATTTCATGACCAATCTGGAAAAGATAAACTTTCCAAGATATGTATTGGATCATCTCTGCTGGGCTATTAATGAAAGCACAGTCAAAGGAAGGAAACAAGTGCCCTATGGAAGATTGTTCTCTGAGATCTTTTATCAAGGGAAAGTGCTGGATTTGTTGAGAAGAACAAGGGATGCTTCTGATAATTGCTTCGAAGTTTCTACTGCAGAGAAGACTATCAGTAGCAAGACTTTGCATTCAATGCACTTTTTCAAGACAGCTCCTAAAGATGAGAAATGGTTGGAGTTGACCACAGAAGAATCTGAGATTATCAGGGACTTTCCTTCCATAGTTAAGGAAAGTAATCCTGAACACTTAGCTAGATTAGTAGCTGAGTACGTCTTGGAGGAAGATGCGAGGTCTCAGGAGGAAGCTGCTCTTGCTAAAGGGAAAGGCAAGAAGGCCAAAGCAGTTGCTGTGTCAGAAGCTGCTGTTTCAGATGCACCTAAAGGGAAAAGGGCCAGAACTAGTTCAGAATCTGATGCTGCTCCTACTAAAGGAAAGAGGGCCAGAACTAGTACTGAGTCAGAAGCTGCTATAGCTAAACCTGTTTCTATCAAGGATAAAGGAAAGATGCAGAAGATTGGTGCTGCTTCTATTCCTCAGAAGAGAAGAAAAGGTAAGGCAGACTTGGTAATCACTCAAGAGCAGCTGGAGGAAGCTCTTGAAGAAATGGAGAAAGAAGAGGCTGATCCCAAGCTGAAGAAGAAGAAGGCTCCCCTTCAACTTGTGAGTCCTATGGTTGAGATGACTCCAAGAATGAAAAGGATGGCAGTTGAACGTGCTTCTGATCTTATATCAGACAGAAAGGAACAAAAAGCACAATACATTCATCAAAGAGATGAAAAGCTCAAGGCTTTGGGATTGGAAGACTGTGATAGGTTCTACAAAGATAAATTGGCTGAAGTAAGAGCCATTGCTGGTAAGCCTACTGAAGACAATGAGGAAGACGATATGATGCTCATTTTTGAAAATGCTCCAGAAGAGGGAACTTCAGAAGTAGTTCCTCAAGCTGCTGATCCACAAAAGATCACTTCTGAAGCTGGCCCTGCAGATCAGGTAATTCAGATTCCAGTCACCTCTATCCCCATTTCACCTTCTTCACCATCTGTACCTGAACCAATAGAAGACACTTCTGTCTTAGACAATCTTGCTCTCCACTACTCAGGTGAGTTACCCATAGACAAATCTACTTCAGAAAAGGCCTCTGAAGCAACTCCAGAAGCAGCTGCTTCTGAAAATGTTGTTTCAGAAAACCCCCATCAACAAACACCTGAACCACATAAACCCACAACACCCCCACAATCACCAACAGCTACCATTGACCCCCAACTCAACACTCAAACATCAACTTCACCACAACAACCATCAACAGAAACTGACTTTCAACCTTTACCTGAACACTCCCCAGAACCAACTCCCATGGATGTTGACATCTCTCTAGTCAATGTTCAAGCCTCAACCTCTACCACTCACATTGCCTCTGACCAGCCTTCATCTTCAAACACACAAACACACTTTACCATTCCAGTTCCTAACCCTGTTCAAGATTTGGAAATCAGTGATTCTGATCTTGAAATCCTTGAACAACCACCCTCAAACATCCTGGAATCTGGATATATTAATTATGAGCTTCTCTCAATCCTGAGTCAGATGCATAATCTTGTGGATCAACGAAGGACAATTGATCTCACAAGTGCATATGAAGACTCCTGGGCATCTCTTCAGAACCGGGCAACTGAGCTAATTGGAAGCATAAGGGCTAAGTGCATCAGAAGCAAGGAAGCTTCTGTCAGGAAGTTAATGGAGCATCTGAATCAGAGTCTGAGAGTAAGAAGTTCTACACTGCTCCTGGCAAACCAGCCTTTCTTCTCAGAAACGGACTACTTGACCAGAGAAGCCAGGTTGTGTAAGCTTCTGAAGAAACAGATGGCACAGCAGCAGCAAGAAGCTAAGGAAAGGGAACAGGCTCTTCTCCAGAGGCAACAACAGCTTGAAGAACTGTTGCAGAAGAAGATTGAAGAAATGGAGAAGATGAAGAAACAACAACAAACCAACCCTTAGCTGCACACATTTGTGTTATTTTTTTGTTGTTGTTGTTTGTTTTAAATTCCCAGTCCTTGCTTCTGAAACCATTCTGTTTTAATTCTCTTTGCTTCTGAATGCTTACTGATTCTGACTGTTTAGCTGCTTCTGATATTTTAGATATTCATGTTCATATATTTTTGATCTGATTAATTTCTTGTATACTCTCTTTTGTTTGAGTTTTTCTCAAATCTTTTTGTCTTTTATGCTTTTTTTTTTTTTTTATCTTTTTTGATAATGACAAAAGGGGGAGTATATGTGACAAGTATTTAAAGGCTCTGAGCCCCATTAATGGCATTTGAAATTTTTGAAAAACTTCTATCATTTTTTTTTACCTTATTGGTATAAGCTATGAACGAAAGAAGGAGTATCAAAATTCAAGTAAAATTAATTGAACCATTCTTCTTATCTATAAGTTAATTCTTTCAATGATTCAATTTTTTTTAAAAAAGCTCTGATATTTTTATTGTGCGAAAAATGAATTTAATTAACCTGGATAGAACTTAGGGGGAGCTTACAAACCTCACCTTAAAGACTATCAGACTCAGGGGGAGTTTGAGCTTACAAACCTCAGACTCTGAGCTTACAAACCTCAGAACCCCAAAGTCAACTTGTTAATTAGATTAACAACAATTGATCAATTTTAAATACTTTTGTTTGTCATCATCAAAAAGGGGGAGATTGTTGGAACAAAATGTGTTTAACAAAGAACCTTAAAGAGTTTTGATGATAACAAGGTATTAAAAATTGTAAATTGGACTAGCTAATATTTGTTCAAGTGTACAGGACCATAATTATAAAGTTACATCATCATTGGTTCTGAATGAGCAAATAAAGAGCAAAAGGAAATGAAGCTTAGATGATTCTGAAGGCAAAGCGCTCCTGAAGTCAAGCTGCTCCTGAAGAAATAGCGCTCCTGAAGTAAGCTGCTCCTGAAGAATAGTGCTTCTGAAGACAAGAGGTCCAGAAGCCACATCATCAGAAGCTGCGTCATCAGAAGCTGCAGAAGTCATATCATCAGAAGCTGCATCATCAGAAGCTGCCTCATCAGAAGCTATTTCACCAGAAGCTGAATCTCAACTGGATTTGCAAAAGATTCAAGAATTGAAGAATTATCAATGCAAAAGCTGTCTATTGGATTCGAAAACACAAACAAAGGATTAGTGGAATTTTGCAACGGTCATTTCAAAGGTGTTTGAAGGCTTGTGCTTGCATTTTGGACGAAAGCGTTGACATTGTACTTTGTACGAATTGTACAACCACGTTCTCCACTACTCTGTTTTGTGTCCACGCTTCAAGACAAGAAAACAGCTCCAGAATACGGTCTCGCCTGCATATATGTTCCTTTGGATAAGGAATGGATTTCAAATTGGTTCTTCATAGGACAACAACCAAATCAGGCAAAAGATCATTGGTGAAAGATCAAGCTTCAATAACGACTCTTTGGTGCGCTGGCAATTTCACAACGTCTCTTTCACACCTCTATATAAAGGAGTGAAGACCTAGAGATTTGGTAATGCAAGAACGCTGAACGAAAGACTCACAAGATTTTCACAAGTACCAAACCTCTGCTGAAATTGTTCTGCATTCACTTAGAATTTCTGTGTCTCAAAGTCATATCTTAGAAATTCTTAAGTCCATTGAGTCTGTATCTGATTTGTATTGTGAGCACCTCTGATTGTATATCAAGTGTTCAACCTTAAACAATTTTCTGTGTAATTTTGTTTAGTTAGGAAGTCTCTTGCAGTTGTGCTTGAGCAGGAAGTCTCTTGATTGTGTTCTTGAGCAAAGGAAGTCTCTTGCTTGTGTGCTTGAGCATTGGAAGTCTCTTGCTTGTGTGCTTGAGCATTTGTAATCAGATATTACTCATAGTGAAATCTCCTTGGAAGTGCAAGGGGGACTGGACTACTTCCGGATTGTGGAAGGAACCAGTATAATTGCTTTGTGTCGTTCTTCTTCTCTCTCTCTGTTTTATTCCGCTGCATTTAGATTCTGATTATCACTTCAGAAGCTGTCTCACTTAGCTTCTGATCAGTGTGTTCAGTTTTTAGGAGAAACGAAGAATTTTTCAAAACACAATTCAACCCCCCTTCTTGTGTTTTTCTCACCTTCAGATGATACGACTCAAGAAGGAATGATACGATTCAAACATGAATCAATTCATACATAGTGTGAATCGATTCATACAAAGTCAGAAACTTTTTTGAGACGATTCAGACAGGAATGAGTCGATTCATGTGAATACAAGACACAAATGAAAGAGTACCAACATGAACAGTTACAAGTTGCTTCACTAGGGTGCTTTAATATAGTCTAAACAAAATGAAAAGCTAGACTAACAAGATCTAAACTAAAACAATCAAAGATACAAAACCAAACATCATCAAAACTATAGCTAGAGGCTTCAAAGGTATGATTCAGATTTAACAATTAATCTAGACCGTTTTTTGTTGTTGTTCAGATTATATAATTCAAACTAAGATAAAAACAAAAATACAGAGGATGTCCGAGAAGCCTGAAGGATTAAAATGGAAATTCTCAAGGAGTAATGCACAGATCGACTAGGTCAATTTTTATTCAATGTTCGTTGTCTAATCCAATTTAACATTATTTCAAGGTACACAATTGGGTTTAAATCCTCGAAGATCCACTTAAATATATGTACTAGCTCCATTACCTCTATCTACCACAAGTCTCGATATCCATTACAGATTAATTAGAACCACATTTCCTTGCATGGTGGTGTGCAAATATGTTCACATATGTTTCTACCTAAAGACTTTAGCATTCAGATATATATGTTCTTCAATATTTTCTTTTTGACCAGAGCACTTGAATTTTCTGTCTTTTTTGTCTAACACCTTATTAATTTTGACCAGTTTAGTAGCTACTCCCTGCGTTGTGGTCTTTGAAAAAATATTCTCCCTGAATATAAGACCACAGGCAATTTACTAGGTGCAATTTTTTTTCTCCTCAAATATAACTCTAATTAATACTACGAGTTTATCCTAAAATATGAAAAATTAAAATTTGACATTAAAAGACAGAATATTTTATGAAGATTTACATATAAAATAGACATTGAATTCGCTAACCACTTTTATAAGTATATGTGAGAAAAAGTCATAGATACTTATGAGAAAAGGGATAGATGGGAGTATAAATAATGCAATAATTGACCCTAGAAAGCACCTAAGAGCATTACTAATAGCCATATCGGTACCACTGTCCATGGATACAACTGTCAATTTATATAGCTCTCAATATCAGCCCACATGTTTGGGAGGCCAAAAATACTCCAAAGCTAAAATGACCTACATGTTTAGAAAAAATATTGTTCATGAAGCCATATACAATAACAATATTGTTTGGGAGGCCACTTTTTTTAATAGAAAATTACCTCCAAAAATTGTTGATTGACAAAAAAAAAAAAATTAGGCCATGAAGCCTCATACAACTGTCCACAAAAAGATTTTAACATAATGATCTGGGGTTATACAAAAGTTCTCTCAATAGAGGCTCATAATTAAAGGATTTAATAGGGGCTTAGTGGCCCTAGGATTTTGAGACTTATTTGACATCTCTAGTTAGATGATGATTAATTAGTAAGAGCCTAAGTATTTGACAGGAAAATTTGTAATTTTTTTTTGTCTTTAACTCTCTAGATTTTGAGAGAAAGAGACCTAATAATTTAAAATTTAGTTGAGAGGTAAGCAAAGTTTGATCCAAGATCTTGATGAACTTCCTTAAGTTCACTATTTTTTTTTTGAAACAGCCAATATATTAAGCAAGGTTAGTATTGTATCTTATCTGGCGGGATGAACACACCTGAAGTATTACAAAAGCATAATTAATTTGGTCATGATCTCACTATATATTATTGAAGAAAGTACAATCTAAGCTACAAATAATTGGTACCATTAAAAAAAATGTTTCACTTTAGTACAAAACTTAACTCAGTTAATAATACAGTCAATAGTAGGGGTGGAATTTGTTCTTATATATCTGCATGCAAGACACTGACAAAGAGTATCAATTTTTTCTGGTAGCTACTCACAAAGAGTATCCATAACAAAAGTGGTACGTAAGATGATTTTGTCATAATATTTCGTATTAAGACATTTTCATAATAAAACTCTATGAAACTATAACAAACACATGGCCTTCGTTGATCTTAATATAAAGATTCACAAATTAATTGAATAAGGGATGACTAGACAATTGATCAATTGATACCGTCATTGTTAAGCCAATTTTGGAGATAATGTATATCTTATATCATTGAGTAGAATAATGCCTGTTGTCCCTTGTTAAAGAAAAAGAATAATGATTTGTTGTCAAATATAATGTGGCACGACCACGAATAAGTTTTATGTTTTTTCCTTACAGTACGTTTTAAGTTTTCTCAAGTCTTTTCCTTCAAAAAAAAGAAAGTTTTCTTAGGTTTTGGAAATATATATATTCGATTTAGATACACAAGAATCACAAATTGAGATATTTTTATGCATAGGGGTCAAGTGTCGAATGCAACAACGGATATACCAAGCATATTAGGAAATGTAACTCCCTTTCAAAAAAAGAAAGGAAATGTAACTATTAGAAAATATTTTTTTTGACAAAACTATTATAAAATATTTTTATACAAATGATAGAATCATTATTTTTTGTGAAAATACTTTTTAGAATCAAATTTCACAATTTAGATATTTGTATAAGTTGTATTTTAGAAAATAAATACATGACCTGCTTCAAAAAAGAAAATATTATATGACATATCAAAATGAGATTTGATTAAATAATTGTGTAAAATTATTTTATTTTGACGGTGTATAATGTTGAGAAGCATGTAGAGTCCAACAAATAGAGAAAAATAAACTAAGAGAAAGATAAACTTCAGAATTAAATGAATGAAAAAAAGTTGATTACAATTGATGTAGGAAGCACTTTATATAGTAATCCTACCTAAACAAACAAACTTCAACTAATTTGCAACTAATATTAACCTACTTGTAGCAAAAATCTAACATTATCTAGTAATTCTCTAGTCATTTAGATATACAAATTAAACTTTGAAACAATATTATATAGTCTTTATATCCCCTCAAAAAAATATTATTGTCTTTACATAACACATATATGAAAAGAAAAAAAAAACTTAGCTTATCCAACAAGTCAAGGATATATCATGTATTATTTTTGCTTTGTTTGTTTTTCAAAATGTTTCAAATCAAATACCCCTAACACTATTCCATATCACAATCCCTAATCCACTTTGCTTTTTTTGGTGGACACATGCACTAATCTCTTCTCCTAAAACATACAATCATGTTGTTATTCTTTGTATGTTGGAATTTTACTTTTATGTGTTTGTGTCACTTTTATTTCTATTGATTTGATTTTAGGTGCTTCTGTTGACCGTGGTTTAGAAATTTGTGGTTATGGATGTATTGTTATACTCGTGACAAATTGACAATATGCCATCAAGGAAGAAGATGTGAGACCAAATCATTGTAGGGAGAATGGGAGATAAAAGGAGGAAGAATAATGACTATTTATAGTGTTACATTTATTCGTAATTGATATGACATCAATAAATTACTATCTAGAGCATATAATATGATATGTGATCTTTCATGCATTTAAAATGTGTGGTTCATGTCAAATTGTTTTTTTTTTTTTTTTTGAGAGAATGTCAAATTGTTAAATGGTCTTGTATTTCATTTTCAAAAACCAGCTAATAAGACGATGTTGTCCAATCTCATATCTTAACAATTTGGGAATTTTGGTTAGGACTATTCAACACTCACTCTCATCTTTAGTGTGGTTTACGAGTCCAATCATATTATCATGCTTAAAGAGACTTTATTCTCGTGTTAACAATATGAGATTATAGACAAAAGAAACATGAGAAAGCAAAAAGGAGCCTAGATATGGTTTCAATAGAATGCAAATTCTTAAATAATTATCTGATACATAGACTTAACCATAAATTAAGAGTAAATCATAATGATAATAAATAATATAAAAAGGTTTTTTTTTTTTAAGTATATAAATAATATAAAAAGGTTGTAAGCACCCTTTCAACTTTTAGGCATGCACCGAAACTAAATAGTTTGGGTGCAATATACTTTTTTTCTTCGTCAAAAGTTTGGGTGCAATATCTAAAATAACATTTTTCAGCTTTTTTGGGTTGGTTTTTTTCTCTTTCCCAAAATGCTCTCAAATTTTAATATAAATAACACATATAACAAATAGATAAGAATAAATTTAAATATTAAAATAAAAGTGTAACAAACACAAAGGTGCATTTTTTTCTTTATCATTTAAAAGTGTAACAAACTAGATGAATGTATCTATATTTACCTTTTAATTATCCCAATTACACCCTTAAACAACAACTTTTTCTATAATAAAGATTATTGTTGGTGTCATTAAAAAAAATAAGAATTTACATTAGATTTTTTTGTTATATTGTTGGTTACATTGAAATAGATAATCAATCATGATTAGTTTGATCTATTATAATTTGAAAGCAAAAAAAATTTATGTTTTTTCTTTTAATCAAAACCAAAATTTCATAAATAAACATCGTTCATAATTTTCAAACGTTAGCGCAATAAAAAGAGTGGAACGACGGACACGTGAGTGCCCGTCTTTTCGCTAGTACTTAGTATGAGATGGGTCAAGTTTCAACCCCATTGATTTTTTATTTGGTTAAATATGTTTTTGGTTCTTATAAATATGTTAACTTTTTGTTTTAATCCTTCTAAAAAATTTCTTCAACTTTTAGTCCCTTAAAAAATTTTCATCTTCACTTTTGGTCTCTCCTTTAAGGTAAACTCGTATGAAGAATTCATATTTTTGAATAAAATTTTGCAGAAAAATTTATAATATTATAAGAACCTGTCCAAAAAAAATTAGAATTTTTAACAAAACATGAATTTTGTCAAAAAGAAAACAAAACATGAATTAAATATGAATTTTTATATTTTTTATTTTTAAAAATTCATATTTAATTTATGTTTTGTTAAAAAATTCTACTCCCTTAGTTCCCTTTTAAGTGTCTTTTTAGGGTGAATTTTTCATTACTATTTAACTTTCTTTTGGTATTTTAAGAGTACGATTTATCAATTATACCCTTTGTCAATTACTCTTCTCTTTTTAAATAAAACTAATTAATGTTATCTATTTAGAAAACTAAAGTTGATTTCTTGTTATCTTCAAATTTAAGCAATTATTTTTTTACAAACAATGGTTTCAAAAAGAGTTAAAATTCTATAAATAAGATGAGTATCAATTGTTATAAATTTCAAGTGTAAAGTAAAAGAACAGAATTGAGAGAAGAAAAATAAAAGACTACATGAGTGTGAGTTGGAATAATTTTTATATTGACTTAAAATAATTAAAAAATGTGCAAAATATTTAGAAAATTAACAATTGTTCGTTAAGGTCCGTTTGGTTCGAGAATTAGGAGGGGAGGGGAGGGGAGGAATTTTAACGGAGGGGAGGGGAGGGGAGGAGAGATATTTTAATTAAAAGTGTGTTTGGTTCACAAGGGGAGGGGAGAGATTTTAAAATTATTTTACTTTTTTACCCTTAAACTTAATTAAATAAGGATAATAAAGTAACGAAACAATAACGATGTAATCGATAACAACACGATATAGACGATGAAATAATGGATTAGTAATAGCGTTGTTGTTGTTTGTTCAAAAAAAAAAAGTAATAGCGTTGTTACAATTACGAGTAGTGATAAAAGTTGTTACAAGAAAAAATTGTTAATAATATGGAATAAAAGTTGTTACAAGATAATATAACCTATAACCTAATAATAGTAAAAGTTGTTTCAAAATAATATAACCTAATAATAATAAATGTTGTTACAAGGATAATATTGAGATTTTAAATTAATATAAGGATAATTTTGGTAGTGCAATAAAATTTGCTCCCCTCCCCACCCCTCCCCTCCCCTTTCTAAAAATTGAACCAAACACTTCAAATTAAAAATCTCCCCTCCCCTCCCCTCCCCTCCAAAACTCTCGAACCAAACGGGCCTTAAGAGAGAGATAGTGCACAAAAAAATAGGAATTTATTGGACAAAAAGATAATAACTGACAATTATTTGTTACGAGAAAAATATAACATATTAAATTTATTAGAAAGATAGTGTGTCTGCAAAAAAAAAGGAATGTATTGGTGGATTAAAATGAGGGTATAATAGGAAGAAAATGTGCAAAAATACACATCGATAATTTGGTGTTAATTTTCTAAAAATACTTTTTTAAATAGAGGAAGTACATTTGACCGTAAAAACAAAACTATCCCCACATATTTGTTCATAAAATCCACAAAATTTAGGAAAACAATCATAATCTATCCAAAGTTCAGCAAAAAAAAATCATAATATAAAGTTGAGAAATCATTGGCACAAAACAAATCTTTTTTATACGATAACCAAAAATAAAAAATTCAACCGTCCAAGTAACGCTAACAACTACTAAAGTAACCTTCCGAAATTTTATGAAAACTAGTTGGACAAAGTTATCTTCCGTAAAAATCTAAACCGCCAAAACATGTCAATCTCAACTATATAACAACTCATAGTGTGTTACTTAATTCATTAAAACAAAACTTTAGTCGCTCTTTATTTCTTCGAGATTTGTGAAACCATGAGTTCGACGACAATGAAGAGAAGAAATTACAAGTACGGAGATAAAGTGGAAGTATGCAGCAAAGAAGAAGGGTTTGTGTGTTCATACTTTGAAGCTACAATTGTTTCATGTCTCTTTAATGGACAATATTTAGTTCGTTACAAAAATCTTTTGCAAGATGATAAGTCTAGACTTCTCTTGGAGACCGTTCATCCACATGAGCTTCGTCCATTACCACCACATGTTTGTAGTCCTCGTGAGTTTCAACTCAATCAAAAAGTCGATGCTTTTGACAACGATGGTTGGTGGTTAGGGCAAATCACTAGTGAGAAGATCATCGCGGAAGAAGGTCATTACTATAAGGTGTATTTCGACACTACCTATGAGACGATTTGCTACCCTTTTGATCGGATCCGAGTTCATCATGATTGGTTTGACGGAGAGTGGATCTTAGAAGCATAATTCATATCACAATCATGATTGTTAATCAAGACTTTTGTTCTTTCGCTCAAATTATGATACGTAGGCCTGTAGATCGATTATATTGCATTTACAAATTGTAAACTTTGGTCCTGTTTTATGTATTTTAAATTGTAAACATTTATGTTATTGGCAATAAAGTTTAGTCTTTTATTTTCTTTGGTTAATTTTGTAGAATATTTTTTCTTCCAATTATTTGTGTTTGCATCGATCTCTTTGTTGTTCTTTAATTTAGTTAAGTGTGGATGGGTTATAATACCGTTAATTAATTGATCAATACCAGTGCCTGGTTAGGTATAACTTGTAACTTGCGAGAAAAAGAAAGCCTTTTGTGCTAATAAATAGGTTAATTTGTTATTATTATTATCTACTCTAAGCTATATCCCCATTAAACAAGCACATGGAACTGCTTTGAGCTTAATTTGATACCGTGTTAAATTTGCATTCCATCAATTCCTTTCCTTTTTTCCAACAACGGTTGAAAGGATTTCGGGAAAGATTTTCTTCCCTTGAAATAGCAGCGTTCCTAATCAATATCACTATGTAAGACGTAAAAAAATCACCAAATTTTTTTCAGTTCGAAAAAACGTGAAAAAAATGACTAAATTTTTTTCAGTTAAAAAAAATGTTTAAAAAATACTAATTTTTTGTTGGGAGAGATTTTAACAATATTCTACACATTTCATTATAAAATACAAATATGTATTTAAAAATAGGGACTAAAAGTAGTGATTGAAAATTTTATAAGGACTAAAAGTTGAAGGAAAATTTTAGAGGGATTAAAACGAAAAGTTGATCTATTTATAAGGATCAAAAGCATATTTAACCTTATTTTTAACTAAAAACCTCATTGAGTTTTTTTTGAGAAAAAAAAAACCTCATTGAGTTATTTTTTATGTTTGCCTATTTTTCCTTCATTAGAAAATTTAATTTTTGTTATATAGAGTAGTTTAATTTGTTAGGACTGTTACCAATTTATGTTATAAGCGATCTACTTCACATTTCTTGTTTTCTGTTTTTCAATTTATTTTGTTTTGCTTCTCCAAAAGAGATTTGCTTTGCTTCTCCAAAAAAGGAAATATGCTTCTCCAAAAAAGGAATTATAGAGAAAAAAAAAACCTCATTGAGTTATTTTTTATGTTTGCCTATTTTTCCTTCATTAGAAAATTTAATTTTTGTTATATAGAGTAGTTTAATTTGTTAGGACTGTTACCAATTTATGTTATAAGCGATCTACTTCACATTTCTTGTTTTCTGTTTTTCAATTTATTTTGTTTTGCTTCTCCAAAAGAGATTTGCTTTGCTTCTCCAAAAAAGGAAATATGCTTCTCCAAAAAAGGAATTATAGAGAAAAAAAAAACCTCATTGAGTTATTTTTTATGTTTGCCTATTTTTCCTTCATTAGAAAATTTAATTTTTGTTATATAGAGTAGTTTAATTTGTTAGGACTGTTACCAATTTATGTTATAAGCGATCTACTTCACATTTCTTGTTTTCTGTTTTTCAATTTATTTTGTTTTGCTTCTCCAAAAGAGATTTGCTTTGCTTCTCCAAAAAAGGAAATATGCTTCTCCAAAAAAGGAAAAAAAGAGATTTGCTTTGCTTCTCCAAAAAAGGAAATATGATTCTCCAAAAAAGGAAATATAGAGCATATTTTTTTTGGTAGTGGCTGGGGTTCGAACCCCGGACCTTACATATATTATGCATTGTCCATACCAACTGAGTTAAGCTCACGAGGACAGAAATATAGAGCATATACAATAAGTAATGTCTAACCTTAAATTGAATTAAAATAAACGGTTAAAATTTGGTGTCAAATTTAGTTTGAAACTATGGTATCATTTGATCCTATCCTTCAAAACAGAGAAATTGATCCAAACTTGAAAGAAAGAGAAAGCAATAGCTTTTATTTATGCCTAATGCTACTTGTAGCGAAACATAATATAATGGGATCATCGCGACTTGTATTCCATCAAATTTTTATGGTCTACTTACATCTTTTTTCAATCAACAACCCGTGAATTCCACAAAACTCTAAATTTCATTAGTTAATTTCTCTTTCGCGATCCTTTCGTTATAATTAGGGTTAATGGTGCTTTACCCCCTGTAATATAGGTCATTTCCAGGTTTACCCCTGTAAAATATTTTTTTTATTTACCCCCTGTAAAAGTTAATTTCTCTTTGTTGTATTTTATCATGATTGGTTTGACGGAGAGTGGATCTTAGAAGCATAATTCATATCACAATCATGATTGTTAATCAAGACTTTTGTTCTTTCGCTCAAATTATGATACGTAGGCCTGTAGATCGATTATATTGCATTTACAAATTGTAAACTTTGGTCCTGTTTTATGTATTTTAAATTGTAAACATTTATGTTATTGGCAATAAAGTTTAGTCTTTTATTTTCTTTGGTTAATTTTGTAGAATATTTTTTCTTCCAATTATTTGTGTTTGCATCGATCTCTTTGTTGTTCTTTAATTTAGTTAAGTGTGGATGGGTTATAATACCGTTAATTAATTGATCAATACCAGTGCCTGGTTAGGTATAACTTGTAACTTGCGAGAAAAAGAAAGCCTTTTGTGCTAATAAATAGGTTAATTTGTTATTATTATTATCTACTCTAAGCTATATCCCCATTAAACAAGCACATGGAACTGCTTTGAGCTTAATTTGATACCGTGTTAAATTTGCATTCCATCAATTCCTTTCCTTTTTTCCAACAACGGTTGAAAGGATTTCGGGATACATTTTCTTCCCTTGAAATAGCAGCGTTCCTAATCAATATCACTATGTAAGACGTAAAAAAATCACCAAATTTTTTTCAGTTCGAAAAAACGTGAAAAAAATGACTAAATTTTTTTCAGTTAAAAAAAATGTTTAAAAAATACTAATTTTTTGTTGGGAGAGATTTTAACAATATTCTACACATTTCATTATAAAATACAAATATGTATTTAAAAATAGGGACTAAAAGTAGTGATTGAAAATTTTATAAGGACTAAAAGTTGAAGGAAAATTTTAGAGGGATTAAAACGAAAAGTTGATCTATTTATAAGGATCAAAAGCATATTTAACCTTATTTTTAACTAAAAACCTCATTGAGTTTTTTTTTTGAGAAAAAAAAAACCTCATTGAGTTATTTTTTATGTTTGCCTATTTTTCCTTCATTAGAAAATTTAATTTTTGTTATATAGAGTAGTTTAATTTGTTAGGACTGTTACCAATTTATGTTATAAGCGATCTACTTCACATTTCTTGTTTTCTGGACCTTTGCTTATATTATATTATGCATTGTCCATACCAACTGAGTTGAACTCACGAGGACAGAAATATAGAGCATATACAATAAGTAATGTCTAACCTTAAATTGAATTAAAATAAACGGTTAAAATTTGGTGTCAAATTTAGTTTGAAACTATGATATCATTTGATCCTATCCTTCAAAAGAGAGAAATTGATCCAAACTTGAAAGAAAGAGAAAGCAATAGCTTTTATTTATGCCTAATGCTACTTGTAGCGAAACATAATATAATGGGATCATCGCGACTTGTATTCCATCAAATTTTTATGGTCTACTTTCATCTTTTTTCAATCAACAACCCGTGAATTCCACAAAACTCTAAATTTCATTAGTTAATTTCTCTTTCGTGATCCTTTCGTTATAATTAGGGTTAATGGTGCTTTACCCCCTGTAATATAGGTCATTTCCAAGTTTACCCCCTGTAAAATATATTTTTTTGATTTACCCCCTGTAAAAGTTTTTTTTTCAAGAATACCCCCCTAATAGGCCATAAAAAAACCAAAATTTTTGTAAAAATAAAAATAAAAATTTGTTTTTGTATGGCCTACCTATTAGGGGGGTATTCTAAAAAAAAATATATTTTACAGGAGGTAAACCCGAAAATGACCTATATTACAAGAGTAAAACACTATTAACCCTTATAATTAATTTCTTTTGCTTGATAAAACATTGTTGTTTATTTATTTAATATACACCACCACAACTCGGCGATAAAATCCTTCCAAAAAAACATGGGGATATAAAATGAAACTATAGATTTATAGACAAAGGTCATACATTATTTTGGTATATAAACCAATGTATGTCCATGCATAACTGCATAGACTAATTTTTTTCAGATAGTTGATATTAATTTAAGGGATGACATCTCCATATTTTTTTTCTTATTGAAGAAACATTTCCAAAATATATGTTTGAAATACTTTTCTGTCAGAGATCAGATCATTAACCAATAATAGAGGTTCAATATAAGTTTATACATTATTTGATGAGCAGTTAATATACTACCACATATTGCACACAACACTAATTCCTCCGGTTTTCAACCTTACATGATATATAGAGGGTCATAACTCATCATTCACATATATTACTAGTTACTTTCCAAACCCTTTGACAAGAAGATAATCAACTAAAGTATCAATTTCCTCACCACTAATTTGTCCATCATTGTTGGCATCAATATTGACCATACAACGCATGGCTCTCCATCCAGGAACATAGGAACGTAAATCTTTGAGAGCTTTCTTGATCTCACTCTTTGTATAACAACCGTCCTTATTGCTATCTGCTTTTTCCAATACTTCCATTATTTTCCTTTCTGCTTTGATTTGATCTTGAGAAATTGTCTTCTTTCTATCAGGGCGTAGTATAGGCATTGTGAAATTATTAGTATTGCTCTCTAATCTCAAGTTGTTGTTGGAGTTTATATGTGGGTATGAAATTAATGATTATGGTTTAAAAAGTGTCACAATGAGGGGGTTAAATAGAAAGTTGAGTGATGACTTTAACCTTGGAGCATCTAATAAGGTCAGAGAGATTCTAAATACTCCGAATTGGAATTTTTTTTTTTTATTGGGGAGTAGTGTCACTCACTATAAATACTTTTCATGACTTATATAGGAGACTTGAGTTTTTTCTAATACAAACATTTACTACTACCATTAGTACTATTAGGTTTGATGCATGAATAGACTCGATACTATATTATATTTTTATATTAAGTGTAATTTATTATTTACGGAGCTAGTTTGCAATTAAAATGAGAAGTATTTATATATTTTTCTTCTTCATATTTTATCTTTTTAAAGTGAGACCTAGATTGACTCAGAAAGAAGAAAGACTTCAATTTTTCCAAATTTATATAGTTTGTGTTGCTTATATATTTTGGACTACAAAACGGTTTATCATTACTCAATCAATGAGTTTTATCTCTATCAATCAAGAGATGAAAGGAAATCATTGTGCAAATGCTTTACTTCGTCATAGTCACACAATCAATGACTTTTGTTGGTGGCCTCATTTACCTCATAGTCGTAGGTTAGACTTATTTAGAGATGGTTAGGGTTTTTTGAACTATCATTTCACGTAATCTTTTTTTATTGAATTTCGGTATAGTTCCCTCATTTTTTTTTTGTATTTATTCTTTCTCTTCAATGAATTTATGTAGTATTTGCTTGTGATTTTTAGAAGTGTGAAGTGTCAACATAGTTGAAATGTCTCACTTCTAATATGATGCTTATATACAATTTAGCTTATTAAAAAATGTAACAAGTGAAATTTTATTATTTTCTTAATATGAATAACTTGTTTGTAAAATTATGAACAACATTAGTTTTTAAACTAATTAATTTGTTAGTATCAAGTTTGTTTTATGGAGACAAGGTGTATAATACTTATATTCCTATTTTAGAGGTAGCTTTGCACATTTTGTGCTAGTTTACTCTTCATTAACAAAGGCTTACTTTTAAAAAATGAAGTTTATTATTTTTTGAAGAAGCAAAATGAAATATATTAAAAAACGGTGAGAACGATTCGAGCATAAGATGTGCCTAATATATACTCAACAAAGTCGAAGTATAGACAATCGAATAAACAAAAAACAACAAGCAAATAAACCGACTTTAAAATATGGAATAAACCATACAAACAGTCGGGTAGACCACAAAGAGTTAAAATCTAGAAAATAAATTGATTTTTGTGCCTTCAACCACCACGAAGAATGAAGCTTAATTTTATCAAACAAGTGATCAAGAGACAATTTTTTTGACGGAAGTGAACTAAATATGCATACAAATAAAGTGTTTAGCATTAAAAAAGTAAAATTAATAACAATTTTTTCTATAAAAAAATAACAACAATTTTATATATATATTTTTTTTTTGAGATTTAGCTCCATAATTTATTTATTGAGTATCTGGTTCAACCGGCTTTATACGGCTCAACCGGTTGGACCTATCAAACCGAAAACCGGAGATGACAACAGTTCGACCTCCGGTCCGGTTTTAAAAACATTGGTTTTGACGTGTAGATTTATTCAAGTTAAATGATCCAACCTGCATACCCACCTGTAATTGTCACCTCAACAACATTAAGGACGCAAATTAAAAAGAAAATGTAAACTAAATCCAAAATATAACTATTATTTATTAAGTCTTGCTAACAAGTGCTCTAAGAACACTTGTTAAGGATTTAAAAATGAAAATAATTTATAAGTTTTATGGAGAAAAAGTTACATTTTAAAGTTTCAATTTTTGAATGCATCATTTCCAAGTCAAAGTTTCCACTTTACACATCTTAACAAGTGTTCCAAGGACACTTGTTTAGCATTTCCTTTATTTATTTGGTCTCTAAATTAAATATTCGTTCTTATTTATGCATGGTCATGAAACATCATAACAACATTACATAAACGACATATATATTATGAACATGGATTGCTTGCAATTACACATCGCACACATTCACATGGTTATGGGAATCGTGATTGTTCGGTCGAGATCAAACCATATCTCAAGCAGGTTTTGTTTTAATTTTCTATAAAAATTAAAATACTAAGTTTAAAATTTGAACTATTCGACCTTGATCAGTTGACTATGTGACTACGTGCTGGTTGCAAGAAATCTCAGTTATACACACACACACAGAGACACATATACATATGTATAGTTCTTTTCTTTCGCTTCTTTCCAAACCCTTGGTCAAGGAGATAACCAACTAAGCTGTTGATTTCTTCCCACTAATTTGGCCATCATTCATGGATTGTACAAACCTAAATCTTTCAGAGCTTTCTTGATCTCCTCATCATCCTTCGCGTCCTTATAATTCATCTTTGATTTTTCTAATATTTCCATTACTTTTCTGTACAAACCTAAATCATTCAGAGGTTTTTTCTTCATCGAAGACTTGAGATCCATTTTCAAATAATAAGTGTTGATCTTCTCACCCTCTCAAGTGTATATATGGGTTGAAATATGGTTTTCCAAGTGATGTGAGGTGGGGTTTTAAATAGAAGGCACGATTGGTTGGTTTTGGTGGAATGAGGACTTTCTCTACTTCTGAAATAAAATGCTTTTTTAAATGAAAAAAATAGGGTATGTACTATGTAGTACGTTGTAAAAAATGTTTTATACGGACATATGATAAAAAAAATTAAGTATTGATAATTATCCTTAAAAAAAATTATAAAGTGAGTTTACGTGAAAATTTGATACGCATCTAATGGATGTCACTCTAAAACTACTTTATACCGAATGTGCATCATTCACCATTAATCTCTTTCTAAATTGTAACGCGCTATTTTTTCAAAATGGATTCCGTGTAGAAAGTTTCATTCATGCAATCAATGTGTTCAGAGCCGTCCAATCTTAATTAGACATGATTCCAATTCCAATGGCTTTTTATAAATTGATGGCATGAATAGAGGGTTGAGTAGCTTAACTCGTTTAAACTAATGGTTAAGGAGTTGGTGGTCTAAGGTTGATTCTGACTAAGAGAAAAATTAATATAACAATGAACGCATTAACATCTGTCATTAAGAAAACGATTACACTTATGACCATGTCATTAATTCATGACATTTATTCAAAGACACCATAAACTTCTAAGACCATCTACAATGGGGAGTCCTTCCCCTGTTAAGCACCATTGTAAATAAGCACCCCCTTTGTGACACCAATGAATATGGTGTTTGGTGGGTGCTTGTATAGGCACCCTCTCACTCCTATTACTCATGGGTCCCACATGTACAATTAATTCTATTTTTTTTATATATTTAATTATTGTATTATTTTGATATTAAAAAATGATGTTGCAAGGAATGAAATACATAATGGTCCTCATCCAAATCTTGTCATGTACCTACAAAGGAGAGCACAAATTCAAGATAGACAAACTCATCTTCAACTTCAACATGATCTTGTGGAGCATATTTGGCAACGTTTTGGGAGTGATAGTCAACAAGATTAGTTGTTATTTAAAATATGCAATTTTTCATCATTCATGTTATGTTTTTTTAAGTTTTAACTTTTTCTTGATTATTAATAAAAATAAAATAAAAATGTTCTTTTTTAATAATTTATAATTAAACTTTTTCAATATTTTAAAATTATAACTTTTTCAATATTTTAAAATTATATAATTATGAATGAGTATAAAAATTATTGTTAAAATGTAATGATATAGAGTTAGTGTTGGGACCCAATTAATAATTATTTTGAGGTGTTGCGTTGGAGAGATTGGGTGCTTATTACGTATTAATTATAAAACGAATGACGTGTACAGTCGGGACCCATTTAAGCACCCAAATGAAGTGCTGCATTGTGGATGGTCTAAGTACTAATTTGATTGAAGACATTTATTTACAGGAATGGTTAAAAAAATGGCAAGTTTTAATTTATGGATCCATGTATAACTTAAAGCTCCTCCTAAGAAATAGAACCTAATTCAGATTCCAAACAACACCATTAAATTTCATAATTGGTTAATGGATGCCGTCAATGATTAGGGTATCCAATAGCACTAGTAGCGAATATGAAAACGAATAACGTCGTCTACACGTTTTAAATTAGGTTCTTGAAAAAAGATATATACGCTCTATAGAATATAGATATCAAGCTTATTAGGATATATTTTCAAATGTTCTCAAATGAAGATATTCTTTGTGGGTAGGCTAATATGTATTACGTGGTTAGTTAAATCATCATCTTCCAAACACATATCACACAACAAGAACATATAAATATTACATATCTTAGGAATCCAATAATGCAAGTACACATAGAATAAAATAAATAAATAGAACATGGGATAAAATTTTTGATATTTGAGTTTAAAATAAAGATTAATGTAGTAGTGTGACTAAAAGCAAAATTTTCTAAGAAAACATGTTCATGTCAAATTCACTATGCCAAAAAACAGAAGCATGCTTGCTAGACAAATTTCTTACGCTATCCAAAGCACTCACCTACAAATTAAATATATATATTTTTTAAAGAAAGTCAAACTAGTTCATGAACATGGAAGAATGAATGAAACCATTTAAACTCAACTAGGTTTCTCATTAAATTAAATTAAATAACAATTTAACTCTAAACCACCATTTTGAATTGTTGGGAGTCCGGGAAGCCCCGGGAACGACAATGGGTCAAACGTCCAGTATCATAAGAGACTTAAACACCACACTCTTACCCAAAACCTTAAGGCAGTGGGTTTATGGGTTCCCTATCTTATATATCCCTTGTTTCCTCCATTCCGATGTGGGACATAATCACTCACACTTGATTACCCAACAATCTCCCCATCCACACTAGGATCCCGCTCCCGCTCCCCATTGAGCCTAACCACGGCTCTGATACCACTGTTGGGGAGTCCGGAGAGCCCCAGGAACGACAATGGGTCAAACGTCCAGAACCATAAGAGACTTAAACACCACACTCTTACCCAAAACCTTAAGGCAATGGGTCTATGGGTTCCCTCTCTTATATATCTCTTGTTTCTTGCATTCCTAGTTGATGTGTGACATATATAATCACTCACACTTGATTACCCAACATGAATTCCAAAGATTATCATTTTGTAATTTTGAACCCCATAGAGTGTTTACTCTTCCTCACAAATTCATAAACTTTTTTTTCTACCAAAACACAAAAATTTCGACTTTCAAACTTTTATTGCATCAATTCATCACTCACACTAGTTGGCTAATTTCTTTGCACTTTCAATCAAGTTATTCATCATCACCACTCAACAAGTATGTAATTTTATTGATTTTAAAAAATGTGTAAAATCTTTTTTGATGGGAAAAAATGGGTAAAACTAAAACCGTTCTCGTGATTTGTTTACTCTACATTATCTTGTATAAAAAGAATGAAACGTGAAAAATATGATGATTAGAGAAAGAATATGTTTGCAAGTTGATGATGAACCCTAATATTATATTTTGAACCCATTAATTGGAAAGCCATCTTGATTAGAAAAATGCATGTTGATCTTTATGAGAAGATTTAGGAAATATTTTGATTCCCTTCACATATCTCCTTACATAAATCTGAACCCTCAATTCAAAAATACTCCAAGGCGTTGAATCTCTCTAATCGCCTTGGATCCCGCTTACTCTGCAATCACTAAACATTGTTTATTTAGTACAGTAAAAAAAAAACACACTAAAGCACCGAATATGTTTTTTAATAAAAGTCTAAAATACTTAAATTGATTCCTTCAGCAACAAAGGCTCTTCCCAATAAAGAACACGTGAAGCTCTCTCCCTAATCTCTTCCTCAATCTCCAGCTAAATAAATAAAAAATGATATTGCGCAATCACCGACACTCATACATTAAACCATTCACAATTAGAGTATTCTAACTCCATAAGCATCTCTATCTAATAGGGTTATCGATAGAGTGTCTCAAATAAGCATATGTATCTTTTTTTGGTAGTGAAATAAAATATGCATATGCATCTAATATGTACTCTTATTATGGAGAAAAGAATGCATAAGAGTGTCTTAAATAGATACTTGAAATGTAATGATATAGAGTTATCGATGATGATAGATAATAAGTGAGTACTGTTTAAGAAGTTCGTGTTAAGTACCGAGTAGAAGGAATTGAAAGTTTATTAAGTACTAGATTAGTTTTTTTTTTTTTGAAAAAGCTAAAATGAAATTTATTAAGATAGCAATGAATCTTAACCAGCACAAGGAGTGCTAGGCTAGGAGTCTTACAGTAGCAACAAACAAAGGATGATGGGAAGCCCCCAATGGAAAACCCATACACCCGTAAAAATAAAGAAAAATCCAAAAACATATAGGAAACGCCTCCTAACAAAGGGCTATCTCCGAAATCAACAAATAGAAACACCAAAACAGAGCTAACACCACGATCAACGAAACAACATAAACAAAATCCTCAAGCATCGTCACAACTGCCACAGAAACAACTTCTACCACCCACATTCCGCTGCTCGCACACAACCGCTGAACACCAACTTAAAAATCATAAATGAACGATGTGGTTAAGAAAAAAAAAAGTGTTTTTACATTTTGGATGCTCTTAGCTATTACTTACCTTCGTCTCGAATTATACATCTTTTTTTTATTATCCCAACCTCCTTTTATATGACTATTTTACAATAATCATGAGTATTAAAAAAAGTTGTTGAAGAAATAATTTTACAGTTGTATGTGGCTATTACCAAATCGTCATTTATATATATTTAATGTTTTTTTAAAAAAAAGCTAAACTAGCCACCCAAATTAGCACCAGAAAGAATCAAACATGTGACCTTGAGGAAGAGCACACCTTAAATTCCCGAGTCAACACCATCAGACCAAATCAAGTGAATTTTATTTATGGAAAATGCTAATTAGTGCCCTTGGTTTTTATTTACGGGGCATTACTTAAGCAAACAAATATAGTAAGAATTTTTTGAAACTAAGGTTGTTCATGGTGCGGTTTAGATCAATTTTGAGACAAAAATTCATCCGATCCAAAGATAAACTTATTTGTGGTTTGGTTCGGTTTTGAATGATTAATTTTAAAAAACAGATCTGATGTGATCCAATTTAAAATAGTTTAATTTCAATCGGTTTTTGGATATCCAAATTGCAAATTGTAACTTTTTTAATAATAATCTTATACAAATATGGTAAAACAATAAGTTTTATAAAAAAAAAATATAACTTGTGATTTATAAAAAATTAACAGTACGAAATAACAACGATTGATTATCTCAGAAACATATGAAATAATGACAAAATTGATTAAATTAAATTCATACGTAGTATTAAAAGAATTAAAAAGAAAAAATAATTGCTTAATATAATATATTATACTTATAAAAAATGAAAATATGTATTAAAATAGATATATGCGGTTCGATTCAGTTTCATTCTATTTTGAAAAATCAATCCAAAATCCAATCCAATCTGGACGGTTTCCACAAAATGACATCGAAACACATCCAATAAATTTTGATTTTGTGCGATTTTCGATTTCTTGGATCGGTTTGTGGTTTTAATTTGGAATAGTTTGGATACGAACACCCCTACCTGAAACTTGTGTAATCAAATACTTAAAAAATATTATTTTCAACACAAAACTTTTTTTTTGTTTCCTAGTTAACATGACCCGTTATTTATTTAATGTTAATTTCTTATATTCCTGTATAAAGTTGTACATTGATAGTATTAATACGAGCTATGTCTGAAAAAATATAATTACTAAAATTGTTTTAATAAATAAAATATATTTTACCATTGAAATAAACAGTATCAATATTTTCTTATTAATCATGTAAAATTTAAAAGAAACGCATAGAAGGCGTATTGATCTATACATCTATACTATATATAAAGAAAACAACCCCTTTAAGTTCTTTTGGGTTGACTTTTTCTTTTCAAAAATGTCCTCAATTTTCAATACAAATAACACATGTAACAAATAGATAAGAATAAATTCAAATATTAAAAAAAATGTAACAAACACGATAAGAATACATATATGTTTGATTTTTTTCTTTATCATTTAAAAAGTGCAACAAACTAGATGAGTACATTTATATTGACTTTTTCATTATTCCAACTATACCCTTAAATAATTTTATCTATGATAAAGATTGTTGTTGGTGTCATTAAAAAAAGAATTCAGATTATTTTTTTTTTGTTATATTGTTGGTGTCATTGAAATAGATAATTATGGTTAGTTTTTATGTTTTTAGTTTTAATCAAAATCAAAATTTCATAAAAAAAATACCGTTCATAATTTTCAAATGTTAGCGCAATAAAAAAAGTAGAAAGTCGTCTTTTCGCTAGTTACCATATATGCAACTATTTATTTTAGTAAATTAGAAGTGTTACACATGACATTTATAAATACTAACTTGTGCCTTAAGGGCACAAGTTAAAAAGTTAAAGATAGAAATATTTAATTATTTATACCTTTCAATACAAAATTTATTTCTTATTTCTTTTTTTTTAGTTTCTTAATTTGTGCCCTAAGGGCACAAGTTAGCATGACACATATTTTAATACTGGGAGAGAAACTATATATTTTAAGAGAAATGATATTTGTACAATCATTTTATAATAACTTTCTCTCTTATTCTCACAATATTTTAACTCTCTCTCTCTCTCTCTCTCTCTCTCTCTCTCTCTCTCTCTCTCTCTCTCTCTCTCTCTCTCTCTCTCTCTCTCTCTCTCTCTCTCTCTCTCTCTCTCTCTCTCTCTCTCTCGCTTTGGTTTTAGTGTCAATACATACATTTCTTTGTAAAAATATAGTTGTCACATAGGTTGTAAAACAAATGGATGTTCAAATAACCCAACTCTTATTTTAATAAATTAGAAATGATACACATGACATTTATTTTAATATTGGGAGAGCAACTATTTAAGTGGTAAGGCTGATGCCACAACGAAGCTAACTAAACTCTCATATCATAACAAACGATGGCTTATGTTAAACTCATTCCTTTGGCTGTGTTTTTCATTGCCACATTTTGTAAGTATTACCATTTTTTCACCATTATTATATACCGTTCATTTTCAATTCTGTAAGGATAACTATATTTTTTTTTTGTACCATACCGGGCATTTTTATTTGTACTATTTTAGAAATAGTGAGAAAGAAATAACTTGGAATCTACTCCCAACAAATGAACTAATGATAAATATCACCTTTTTCTTCTCTAAAACTGATTAATAAATTTATTTCTTTCAAATTTAATGGCGGTATTGATTTTTTACAGTAATGTTTCCGATGAAGAAGGTAGAAGCAATTAACTGTGACGAACGTAGTTGTCCAGACTGCGGTGTCGGTTGTACTTGTTTATCGTTGTTTGCAGAATCATTATGCATCTCTGGAATACGTAAAGAGGCTGTGAAGAAAATTGGAGAACATCCTAATTTATGTGAATCTAATGTGGAATGCAAGAAGAAAGGAAGTGGAAATTTTTGTGATCGTTCTACTAATATTGATGGCGATTATGGTTGGTGTTTTGCCTCTAAATCTGAGGCAGAAGAATTTACAACTAAATCTAAATTCACAAAAGACTTCTTAAAGATGTCAGTGAGTGCTTAGTGTCCAATACAATTCATGATATGATGCATCTACTTTTCATTTTATAAATAAAGTCTTTGTTTCCAACCAATGAGTTGGATTACTTAGATATCCCTTCCATATATTGTAATAAATGATGCATGTAATTTGGCGTGGAACTATGGTATGTTGTTACTTCCCTTACTTTGTTCTCTAATTCTTCTCGTATATCTTTCTTTTTGGCTTTGATTATTCCTGTCTTATGAATTTTCGCCTATTTAGATGATGCTCATGCCTGTTTTTGAGATGTTGGTGGTCTTAGGACAAACCTAAAATTTGGATTTCTTTTTGGCGTCATAAGTATATATAAAATTTGAATTCCTAAAGTGATAAAAATATTGTTTGAAGATGATAGTTTTAATTACGTTAAAAAATAGTCTAATAAAAACATCAGATTTCATACAAAACATCCTACAAAACAAATACTACGAAAAAAATTTAGATGCAAAATCACTAATAATTGTGTCTACATCAATATGTTCCATCATATATTTCTCTATATTTCAGTGATATACACACTCAACACCGTTATCATGTTCTTTTAGTTTCTCACTTAAATGATTCTAATCATTCACTCCATCGTTTGATAAAATTAAAGACTTTTTTTTTTGAAGAGTCGTTTGATAAAAGACTTGTGTAGTTGTTATTTTGAGAAGTGAACAATTTACAACAAAAATAATACATTGTATTCACATGTTTAGAGTAATAAGACAATCATTTTCTTTCAAAAGTCTCTCAATTACTCAATTTTCTGAAGAAAAAAAACTAAGAATATGAAAAATGCTCAGAAAATTTGCTTATAGGAAATGTAAGATTTGATTCCCTACTATTAGGCTCCTTTTCAATCAAAATGCCTCTGGTTTTTCAATAAAAAATACCCCAACTTCTACGATCATAGATATATAAAAGAGAAATTAAGTGGTCATCGATGTCTACATATCAATATTTGACCCAAGAACATTATTATTGTCGTTGATGTGATTATCATCATTCAAATTTATCTACTCTCGTTTATAAGAAAATTTATCTTTTGTCCCCTTTTGTGATTTTATTAATTCTACGCTCGTTTTTCTTTTTTCACTACTATATGCATATTTTTGCGACAACATTATACGTTAAAATCTTGAAACAAAATGAATAGAATAATAGCACATGAATTGTCCTCGACCATGAAGTTGTCTCTAGAACAATTTTTCTTCTTTCTCTTTAAGTTGCCCCTACAACTTTGTCTATCTCTCTTGTGTCTTTCTATTTCTCTATAATATCTACTATAATGTTGTTGCAAGTTAAGGATTTGAACTCTCTTTAGTAAAATCACGTGATAAATTTTAAATGGATCAATAAAAAACTAAGCATGTATGTTTTTTTTTCTTAATGGACCCCTAATTTTTTATTTTTTTATATTTTAGGGCATGAACTTTAGACTTATTTTTTAGGCCTAGAAGAGTCGTTTTCTTCGCCATGTCTCAGATGCGGACATGGTGATGCTTGCCTTGGTATGGTGGAGTTGAATGTGGTTTGTTGGTAAGTCTCAAGATATGTTTGGATTTTCTCATTTTATCTACAATCATTTTACTATGCAGAATGTTAACGAGTGTCCTTGAGACATTTGTTAAAATATTAAAATAATTAAGTTTATATCAAAAAGTTGTGTAATTATTGTTAAGGTAAAAGTAAAAACTTGTTTTTCCAAGAAAAATTTCTACTCCCTCCGTCTCTAAATAATACTCCCTCCGGTCCTTATTATAAGAAACAATTGACTTTTTTGGTTCATTGTATAAGTGATATATCTAGTCTATATTTACAATAAGATACATTAATTATTCTATGAACCTAAAAACTCAACTTTTTCTTATAATAAGGACCAGAGGGAGTAGTCGTTTAAGGTTTGTGCACGGTTATTAAGAAAATGATTAATTGTGTTGATTTCAATGGTAAAATTAGTTTCATTTACTAAAATACCCTTATTAATTGTAGTTAGTGGAGTAGTTAAGTTGGATGAAATTCAATAAATAAGGGTATAGTAATGGAAAAAAATAATAAATGCTGCATTGATATTCTAAAGTGACAATTATTTTGAGAAAAAGAAAAAATGGTAAAGATACAATTATTGTGAGACGGATGGAGTATTAAAAAGATTCCTTAAAGTCCTTATAGAATACTTGTTAGCAAAATCTTTTAAAAGAGATAGACATAAGTGAAATAATTAATGAAACATACAATGCAATCCACTTATTAAAACATGTCTCATTAATTGAAGATAGATAAATGAAGAAAATCCAGACAACGATAGCATTAATTGAAGATAGTTGGGGAAAATTCTAACATATGTCAATCTCATGTGGAATGCAAGAAGAAAGGAAAAAAGTAAATAGCTATTTATTTTATTAGCAGCAAGTTATAAGTACTGCATGCATGTTCATATTGCATAACACAGGAAGAATTAATTTTATTCCTCCGGTTCTTCTGCGTTACATATAAGCATAGAGGGTTTTAATATTGATTAACATAAACATAAACTGCATATATACTACACTGCATTAAAGCTATTAGCAGGGTTTGATTATTGATCGTATATCACCTCTTAATAATTAGTTCTTGCCAAAACCACGGCTAATGAGATAATCAACTAAAGTGTCGATTTCCTCGCCACTGATTTGTCCGTCTTTGTTGGCATCAGCTTTCATGAAACAAAATATGGCTCTCCATCCAGGGTAGTAAGAACCTAAATCCTTTAGAGCTTTTTTGAGTTCCTCCTTTGTGTAACGACCGTCTTTATTGATATCTGCCTTTTCCAATTTTTCGATAATGTTCCTTTCGAAGTTGATTTGGTCCATAGGCACCGGCTTTGGTTTGTCCGAAGGGATAAACACAGGCATTTTGAAATGTTAAGAGTTGATTGATCTCCTAATTTCTATCAAGTTGTCTATGATTATCATATTGAGGAGAGGGGTTAAATAGAAGTGAGAGTGAATGAGTATCTTTGAATGTTTTTGAAATAAAATGGATATATTCTTCTTTCTGTAGTTAATTCTTTATTTAACGAATCTCTTTTGCTTTTATATTTTAGGATAGGATTCCAAACTGGTCACCCTTTAGTCAAATATCTTGAACAAGAATGTTTATTTTTTGAGTGTGCTTGGACAGAAAGCAACCTGACATTTAATCCAATTTAAAAGCTAATATCTCATCTTCCTTTTTGTAGGAAAAAACTTGTTCCCAACATCTTTATTATCCATTTCCAATACTAGATAGATCAACTACAACAGATAACTGCATACAAACTAAATAATTTATCCTTCAAGTTCTAAGCAAGCGTTTGAGGGGAGAACTAGATAGAGATGACATGAGAGCTCATGTAGATATAGTGTGAAATAAATTTGAGCTCAAATTAGATAAAAGGAGAAAAGTGGAATGTATTTTTTATTTTAAAGCGACAAATTTATCTCTAAAAGTGACGAGGTGTCAAAATTTGAAAGATGTATTGGAATGTATTTTAGGTGGTAATTAAGTTTTAGGAAATGTTAACGAGTGCTCCCGGGCACTAGTTAAGTAATTATATAAGGAAATATTTTTTTTGGAAATTATGTATTTTACTTTTTGAAATTTGAAAAAGTGTTGTTTTTAATGCTGATTTTGATTTTTCTTTCCAATTTTAGCTGCTTAACTAGTGCCTCGGGGACACTGGTTAACATGATGCGTAAGTTTTATATATAGAGAATATATTTTGTCCTGCGAGGAACATTCATAATATATATAGCGATCAAAGTTCGAATTTTGACATAAGAATTAGAAATTTATCTTATCATAAGATAAATTTCTAACTATTAGACTGTAATCCAAATCACTCACCCACTCGTTCAATGACCATTTAACCCTAAATCACCTTTTTTGAATTCGGAACATTATCAATTTTTAACCCCAACATAGAGTGTTTCCTCTTCCTCACAAATTCATAAACTCCCATTTCTACCAAAACAACACAAAAATTTCAACTTTCACACTTTTGTTGCTACAATTCATAACTCACACTAGTTGCTTAATTTCTCTGCAAGAACACTTGAAGCTCTCTCCCTAATCCCTATCCTTCTAATCTCCAGCAAAAAAAAGTCACGTTAACACGCGTCTAAAAAAACACGTGTATGTTAAGAGTCTATGTTAGGAATCCCACAAATATTAAGTATTTATTGAGATTTTTTTTTTTAGAAAAATTAATAAATAAATTAGTACAATTTTAAATACATAATTTTTTTTTGTGAAGGAAAATACATATTTTTTCAACAACTATTTATTTTAATAAATTAGAAGTGATACACATGACATTTATTTTAATACTGGGAGAACAACTATTTATTTAAATAAATTATAAGTGATGCACATGACATTTATTTTAATACTGGGAGAACAACTATTTATTTAAATAAATTATAAGTGATACACATGACATTTATTTTAATAGTGGGAGAGCAACTATTTAAGTGTAAGGTTGATGCCACAACGAAGCTGATTAAACTCTCCTAACAAACGATGGCTTATGCTAAACTTATTCCTTTGGCTGTGTTCCTGCTTGCCACATTTTGTAAGTATAACCATTTTTTTCACCAATATTTTATATACCGTTCATTTTTATTTCTGTAAGTATAACTATCTTGTTTTTTTTTTTTTTTACCATATAGTGCATTTTTTAATGGCTTTATTGATTGTTTACAGTAATGTTGCCGATGAAGAAGGTAGAAGCAAGCTGTAAGGATAATATTTGTGTAGGGTTTTTTCTACGATGCGGTGATGGTTGCTTTTGTTATCCCCAGGTAGGATGCATTCCACAAATAATTGGGGAAAATCATCCTAACATATGTCACTCTCATGTTGAATGCATGAACAAGGGAAGTGGGAGCTTTTGTGCTCCTTCTCCAAATCTTGATGTCGATTATGGTTGGTGTTTTGCCTCTAAATCCGAGGCACAACACTTGTTTTTGAAGTTTGCAACTAAATCTGAATTTACAAAGGACTTCTTAAAGATGTCGAGGACCGCTTAATGTTGAGATATATGCAATCTGGTCACGTTAATAAGAAAAAAAATTATTTTTTGAATTTATTGAATAAATAATATATCTAGTTTATGATATATATATATATATAATATCAGGTATTCATTAAATCATAAAAACAATTTTTCGTTTATTATAGTGACCAACGGGTATGTCCAATGAAATCCATGATATGATGCATCTACATCTTGAAAAATAAGTCTTTGTTTCCAACCGATGAGTTGGATTATTTAGAAATCCCTCCGAATTGCAATAAATGATGCATGTAAATTGGCGTGGAACAAACTATGTTGTTACTTCACTTTAATTTAAGAGCAATGCTATATCTTTAGAAAAATAACATCAAGAATTCTTCAAGAATAAAGAATAGCCAATCACAATGCACTATTTGCCACAATTCAAGGAGGTGTGGCTGAAAAATAGGAAGTGGACAAATTAATCATTCAATTAAAATTTGCCAACTGTGTCTTGAAAAATTCTTGAAGCTATTTTTCTTGAGAAGTAACATTTTCCTTAATTTAATCCTCTATAATTTAATAGTTTACACTTTACAGTAATGTTAATTTCCCTATGTTGTTACTTCACTTTAGTCCTCCATAATTTAAAGGTTTAAGTTGGTCCTGACATTAGAAATGAGAAACACTAAATGGTGCGAGACGAAAATCGACGAAATGCATGGAATAGATCTTTGTCGTTCAGCAAACTATTCCATACACCAACCTGGCATGTATTCCGCCAAACCCGAACGCAACAGTTTCCAAAAAGATGTCAAATCAGTATTCGTTGTCTTTCGTTTGTAAAATTGGCGTACTATATAGCATCTCTCTTGGTAAATTTAGGTTAAGCTTCTTAAATTAAAAAAAAATAAAAAATTTAAGTTGGTCCTTTCTATTCAGTTTTGACTTAACGCCGTGAAAACTCATGACGTATTTAACGACAATAAGACCTTTTTAAAAAAGAAATTGGTCCCTCACATCTATTTTGAGTCATTATTTTAAAATTTATGCGGGGTAACATATTCATTTCTAACATGACAAACTTTTTTTTTTTACAAAACATAACAATGTTTATTAGACTTATTTTTGCTCACATGAATATTCATTGTCGTCTAATAAATGTTATCATATCTTAAATGAATAGACCACATTCTGTCAAAAAAAAATTGAATAGACCACATCATAAAAATGACCCAAATTTAAACTATACAAAGGATTAAAATTCTAAAAACAAAAATTTAATTGCGGGACCAAAAAACCGGTTTTTAAAGTAGAAGGACTAAAACTTCATTTTATTTTTTAGATATGGAGATAAAAAAGTGTATTGCTTATCCTCCATTCTAAAAATCGATTTTTTTCCCCCAATTTAACTTTCTTTTTCCTTTCTAAATTTAGGTCTCTCGTCTCATTTTGAGTTATTTTCTATGATGTGGCCTATAAATTATGAGGCGACAATGTTCATTAGGCCACACTGGATATCGATTTCATCAAAAATATCCTAAATAAGCGTTGCGACGTCATAAATGAGTATAGGTGCGTTTGTTTCAGCTTTAAAAAAAATAGATTTTGAGTTAAAAGAATCTAGAGATTTTTTTTTTAGAGATTTTTAAAAAAATCTAAAGCTATTTATGTTTGTCTACTATCATAAAAATCATTTTTTTGAGATTTGAAACACTTACACTTGAGTTCCTTGCATTAAGAAAAAAATAGATTTTGGAAAAGCTACTTGAAATAGATTTTCATTTTGAGGCTAAAAATGATTTTTTTTAGCAAAATGGATTTTTTTAAAATCTCAAACAAACACAACAAAAACTAAAAAAGTGATTTTTTACTCAAAAAAATAGATTTTTTTCAAAAAAATAGATTTTTTTCAAAAAAAATCCAAAACAATCAGGCCCTATGTCATGCCAAATAAGCGATGTGATATCATAAATGAATATGAAGAATCATAGAACAAGAATTTCAGAAATTAGATGAGGGATCGGAATTTTGAAAAATAAATAAATTGGAGACCAAAAAATTGATTTAAAAAAAATAAAGAATTCAGGGATCAAAAATTTATTTAAGCAATATACTATAATATTTCACAAATGTGTTTTTTTTTTTCTGAAAAATGTTATCGAAATAACAATAGATTGACTTTGGAAATTTGAATATTTTAAGCAAGTAGTTGCCTAAAATTCATCATCTTATTTTAAGTAGTTGACTTAGAAAAATGTTATCTCAATGCTTATTTTAAGCTAACTAAATATCAAACTTAAAGTTGGTCATCATGGAAACTAACTATGCTATACATCGAAAAAAAGAGGATATACAAATACTTTAGTGTTCGTAAAAAATTTAATCAATAAAAGTTGATTTAAAAGTTGGATCAGATGCATCAATTTTTGTTGAACGTTGTTCAAAAAATAAAAACTTTTATTGGCCAAACTTTCTTTTATACAATGCATGGGTTGTTCCAAAAAAAAACTACCATCAATGGCACGATGCATCTACTTACTACTTTAAATAAGCAGTGTTTGTTTCCAACTGATGAGTTGGATTACTTAGAAATCCATCTAGGTTTTATTAAATGATGCACGTAAATTGGTGTGGAACTCTGTTGTTACTTGCTAGTAATGTTAGGAATCATCCGTTACTTGTTCTTTAATTAATTATTCTCATTATGACCCAAACTTTCAAATAGTACACCAGAAAGGCAGGGGTAATATCTATTTATTTTATGAGCAGTAAGTTATAAGTACTACATGCATGTTCATATAGCATAACACAGGAAGAATTAATTGTATTCCTCCGGTTCTTCTGCGTTACATATAAGCGTAGAAAGTTCTAACATTAATCAACATAAACACAAACTGCATATACTACTATACTAGCAGGGTTTGATTATTGATCATATATCACCTCTCAATAATTAGTTCTTGCCAAAACCACGGGTAAGGAGATAATCAATTAAAGTGTCGATTTCCTCGCCACTGATTAGTCCGTCTTTATTGGCATCAGCTTTCATCAAACAACGATTGGCTCTCCATCCAGGGTAGTAAGAACCTAAATCCTTTAGAGCTTTTTTGAGTTCCTTCTTTGTGTAACGACCATCGTTATTGATATCCGCCTTCTCCAATTTTTCTATAATGTTCCTTTCAAAGTTGATTTGATCCATAGACACCCTCTTTGGGATAAACACAGGCATTTTGAAATGTTAAGAGTTGATGATCTCCTAAGTTTTATCAAGTTGCCTATGATTTTCAGTGTCATGTTGAGGAAAGGGGTTAAATAGAAGAAGTGAGTGAATGAGAATCTGTCTTTTTTTGAAATAAAATGGATATATTCCTTCCTTTAAATAATCTCTTTTGCTTTAATATTTCAGGATAGGATTCCAAACTGGTCATCCTTTAGTCAAATATATTGACCAAGAACATTCATTTTTTGAGTGTGCATAACTATTCAATTTGAAGTTACTATCAAGGTTATCAAAATCGGGACTTTACTTCAAGTCGAAAGGGAGTAGCAAAATTGGGACTCGTAAAATCGCAATCAAAATCGAAGTATTTTACTCAAGGACTTTTGTAGAGTCGATGTAGGATAGCAAAGTCGGGACTCGTAAAATCGCAATCAAAATCGAGGATTCTAACAAAAGAAAAATAATGTTAAATATATGTTATAAATTGCATATAGTCATAAATGACTAAAGTTCAAAGTCCACAAAATACATATACATATAAATGTGGGGGAAGTGAAGGAATGAAATTTTTTGGCCTTTTGGGTATTTATAGAACGGGTGGTGGATTCAAATCGGGTCAATTTAAGAACCGGGTCAAAAATTGACCCTTATCAAAAAAATGAACAAAATCCTTCAAAATCCTGCGATTTTGAATGGATTTCACGATTTTGTACGATTTACTGCGACTTTGATAGGATTTTGCCTGTTTTTGGGACTTTGTTATGGATTTGAGTCGTTGAAGCTACGCAAAGTCGCAAAAACCTGGATTTTGAGACTTAAGTCGGGTTTTTGATAACAATGGTTACTATCTCATCTTCCTTTTTACTTATCACTTTAATTTGTTGAAAAATCTTATTTATATTTAACCAAGGGTCAAGAACTTATCTCTCAAAAACAGTTTTTCCTAATTTTATCAACAATCAGATCTTCATCAAGCATGGAAATAAAATTAAAGGATGTAATATGTCAATATCATGAATTTATGACTTACCATTTAAATAAAACTGCAAAAAGAAGATGAAACAATTACTTGTGGAGCACTCCTACTAACACAAAAGTAATCAGTAATTTGAAACAAGTTTTCTAACATCTTCGTTATCCAATTCCAATAAAATAGATCAACTACAACAGATGATTGCATCCAAACTAAATCATTTATTCTTCAAGTTCGAAGTAACCGTTTGGGGGAAGAGCTAGAAAATGATACGAGAGTTGCAACAGTTGCATTTGGACTTAAAATGTACAATCCAGAAACGAAACTCGTCCAGGTTGAGGAAAGAGTGATTTATAAAGTTACACTAAATGCAAGTGTTTTGACAATACGGGAATAAATTGGTGAAACAGACCGAATTTGAATGGTCAACCACCAATGATGATTAGACCACACAGAGAAATTTAAGTCTGTCGACACATTGAGTCGACAGAAAAGGTCACACAGGTGAATACGTGATGGCCACCCATTTTCTTTTTGGGTAATAGAATATCTTTTCTTGATAAGTTAAACTCCTTTGTAAACTTGAAAGATAAACAAGTGAATGTGACCATACATTTTTACTCATGATCTTGACATGAGTGCCGTTTATCAATATTGGTCCAGAACTAACAAGCATTTTGAGATCACATGGTTAATCAATTTGAGGTTAATATAATCTGAAACTCGGTGAAACAAAGTAGTTGATGCATGTCAATAGAGGTTGAAACAATTCGTTACAGACAAGAAAAGAAAAATGGATTGTTCGGCAAAAAGGAATATAACCCAAATATGCAGTGAAATTACAAAGCAGTAAGAAACAAGTCTAAGCTAACTTAGGAAATTGAATTACACATATTTTGAATGTTGGCCCAGTTCTCAGCTAAATACTTTTTCTTTGCTAAAGCAAGATTATAATCAGCTTCAATGGAAGTCATCTTGCCCATAAGGATGGTTCCTTTTGGATACTCTTGATCAATTCTGGACTCAACCTCCTTCCTGGATGTTGCATTGGTTTCTTTCTTGGACCGCACCTTCGTTAACTTTTCTTCTGTTTCTTTAAGGTCTCGACGAAGGATATCGATATGATCAATGAGTTGTTGCTCTTGTTGGTTGAGATCTTCTTGTTCGTTGTTCACATCTGACAGGCATTCCGCCAGTTCTTTGATATTTTTGTGAGCTTTTTGTTGTTCTTGGTGGATATCATGATAGGTGGACACAGCAAGTTTGATATTCGGGAAATCACTTTGAAAGCGGCCAACATACATTTGAATTGCTGTAAAAACGCCAAGTTCAGCAAGGTCGAGGTGATTTTTGATCTCATCTAAACTCTTTAGAAGTAGAGAGATTTCCTCGACAATTCTGGAGGTAGACATGATGGAGTCAATATCTTTACTCACCAAGATCTTTAACTTTGTCATGAGGTCTGAGATCCTTTGAGCATTTTGATTTGGAGAAGGACTAGTAGAGGAACAGACAGAGATTGGTGAACTTAAATGGCTAGAGGCACCCAATTTTGATGCAAGTTCTTCTAATTTGTCAACTGAATAGATGCTTTCACTAGCAGTATCAATATCGACATCCTTGATATCTTTAGCACCAGAAACAGGGATTACTTCATTATGTGGTACGACAGTCATGGCAATGTCCACTTCCATTGTTGCATTATCATCGTCAACTAGGGCTTCAGTATCGGATACCTGATAAAGTTTAAAAGAAAGAGTTGTTATCAGATTGAACGAACCGTTAAATTTGTCCCTTAATATCAAAATTTGAATTTAAAAAGTCAAAATAAGTATTTAAAAAGTCACCTAAAGTCCAAGTATGAGTCACTTGTTTGGCTAAAACAACATTCATCAAAGTGGCCACGGTAGTACTCATATTATGATAGAAATCAGCTAAAATGTATTGACCAATTGACCTAAGGCCTATTTTGTTCCCCCATTCATCAAAGTGGCCATGGTAACAAAGTTTGTGTCGACACAAACAGAACTATTGCAAAAGACATGACCAGATAACCAGAGGAGAAGGAAGCAATATCAGACTTCTGGTTCATTTTTGTGGAAAACTTCAATGAACAAGGAGAAACTAGTAGTGATTTTGTCAAAAGTGTCAGTGATAGGGATTTCCAAAAGAGGATCAATGATGTCACTGTCAGGTTTAAGACCAATGAAAGCAGCGACGTCGAATAAAGTAGGACCCATCATACCATATTGAAAATGGAAATTGGTTGTGGTGCTCCAAAAGAATAACGAAGCAGCAATCAAAGGTGTTTCAATTTTTAAAGGCCTACGTTGAATAAAGTTGAAAATCCCAAGCTCGAGCCATAGGGAAGATTTTGCTCGTTGGATCTTATCAAGCCATTCTACATAACCTTTAGGAGTGTAAGGTGGGGGAGTCCTCATTGAACGCTTTTTATTTCTTAGAGGCTCGACGTGGTACTCAGAAAGAGATGCTAAAATCTCATCACCCTCGGACTTGGAAAAAATACATCAAGGATTTGGGGTGGTGAAGATAGGACCAAGAAAAGAAGGAAATGGTTTTGTATCATCATAAACAAAATGATCTATTACCTGACTTGCTTCCAACAAGTCAATGGTTTCCAAGGCCGGATCGTCGGGAAGCGTTGGCGCATCTGACGAAGCAAATGTCAACAAAGGTTACCATCAATGCAATATGAAGATGTGAGCTTCAAAGCAAAACAAAGAGCTGTGATGCATTTAGCCAAAACAAATTGGTAAAATTACTTTCATCATACCTTAACTTAATTTCAGATAAGATAACTATTTCGTCCTTTATCTTTTTTTCATGTCATTTCGTCCTTTAGATCAATATGCATATGAATTTTCAAATCTATGGTTTTATTTCGATATGAGCCCATAGTTTTCAAATCTATGGTCTTCAACTCATGTTTTCATATGAATTTTAGATTTGATGTTTGAAAATCCATATGCAAACATACCAAAAGAACAAAATGAAGTAATGACGAAATCGTTATCTGAAATTAATGCCAAAAAATTACTATTTTCATAATAATGTAGAATTTCTTCCTTCAATTTTGACAACACAAAAGACTACAATAATAACAACACAAAAGACTATTACACATAAAAATATTAATATATTACACTTCCACTTGGACAGCAAAATTATTAATCAAACAATAAACACAAATTAGAAAATTAGGTTTGGGTTTCTTTCATGTGGGTAATATTCATATTTAAGTAATATAATAGTTTGGTAATTTTACTAATCTATTAACGTGTACGGATATTTGCAGGCACGGTTACCATTACTACATCCACCTTTGTAGCCATTAACTGACGGGTAGTTGAAATATCTGTATATATCATCTGCGGGTACATGTTAAGCTACCCGCTCCATTCCCGTGAAGAATTTTATCTGCAGATACTTACAAGTACAAATTTTTTTCCATCCCTAGTTGCACCTAGTTCGGATTCAAGCATGATTATTTCGGGTTTAGATTCAAATGCCATATACAGTGATTAGATGATGAATTAACAAAGTAATTGTAGATTTCAAACTAAACTTGATCAAATGAGCTTGTTCAGATATTTATATCGAACTATATGACGAAAATATTAAAAAATTATGTACAAACAAGTTCAAAGTAGGTAGGTTCCAAGTTGAGAAATTCAATAAGATTAAAAAGTGAAGAAACCGTATTAGATCACGAAAGAGATATGTTTCTTAAATAACAAACCTATGTTTTGTTGACTAGGCTGCTCTTTAGACGGGCTAGACCCAGATACATTTGATGATCCTGATTTACCATTGGAGGAAGCGTCTTCATCCTTTTGGAGAGAAGGACTTGAAACTTTCTCTGCTCCCATCATTTGATTTTCTTCGATGGCAGAAGATTGAGTGGCGGCCATTTTTGAAGAAGTACCAATCTCCATAGAAACTTTTAAGTTGGAAATAGCAGCAACTTGTGGTTGCACAATTTCTGATGGAATTGTTAAAGGTCTCGAAGGGGATCCAATGGCATCAGTAGTTGGAGGAGATGTTGCCGGATTGTCAGGTTGCAATTGCAACTTTTTCTGTAAAAGAAAAGTTGTTAGTTAAACTCAGAGTGTAAAGGAAAGTTGAACTTACAATTCCAGGTAAAGATTACCATTAGAGTTTGAACTGTCGAAAGCCTTACCACAGAAATAGGCTGAAATGCATCACAAGAAGATATTAGAAGCATACATGGGCAGTAAAGAGAAAGAATCATGACAAGTAATGTAACTTATCAGTTGCAATGACAAAATCTGAAGACAACGATGTTGGTATAGATGCCTATGGGTTACTGTCAATTCATGTGTAATTTCAAGAAAACAAGAAAACGGATAAAAAAAGGGCAGTCAGGTGCATTAAAGCACCCGCATACACAGGGTCCGAGAAGGGGGCCACCATTTTGGTGTATCGTACGCAGCCTTACTCTGTTTTCTACACAAGAGGCTGTTTCCAAGACTAGAACCCGTGAGGCCGTGACCTTTCAGTCACGTGACAACAACTTTACCGTTGCGCCAAGGCTCCCCCTTAAATAAGAAAATGGAAAACAAAGTATTGACAGCAAGAAAGTACCTTAGGATTCTTGGGAGGCACGTTAGAAACAGCAGTGGAGATTTTTATCAATTTCTCTTTTTCAGTCTTCTTAAGAGAAGTATGTTTGAAAACCCTACTAGACCTTCTTGCTTTGAGGGAAGGAGATGCTAACTCAACAAAGTGATCAGAGCCTTTCAAAGTAGATTGATAATTTTTTGAGGATTTTTCTACATTGCCATCATACTTTCCCTTCTTACTTTTCTTGGAAGGTTGTGTGGTTTCCAAATCATCTTCAAGAGAAGCTTCTTTGGGATGTTTTCCTTAAAAAAAGATGGAATTTTACAAATTTCAGAGAAAGGGTTATCTTATTCTTGAATCTAACGAAGCATCTACAAACTTGAACTGACGAAGCAAATATCAAGAAAGGTTCCTCAACATGAATGCAATATGAAAACGTAAGCTTCAAAAGAAAACAGAGCTAAGATGCATTTATCTAGAATTTCTTCCTCCACTTTTGACAACACAAAATACTACAACAGCAACACAAAAGACTGCTATTATATTTTTTTAATAGCAAAATATATATAAAAAAAATAGAAAGAGTCCAAAGTACAAAGAAGCTAGAGTACCATGAGTACCCAGCAACCCCGAAAAGAAATAAAGAAAAACACCCAGCTAGCAGCACCCACAGAAAGGAAACAGCAAGCACCAAACCCAACCACCAACAAACTAGAAACCCTCCAAAAAAGAAATAAACCCCAAGGGAAGGTGGACCAAGCCTACTACCCCAAGAGCAGAGACACAAGCATCAAAACGAACCCAGGACCCCGCTCAAAGGCACCCAAACACAACCCCTCCCCAGCCGACTAACGGTCCCAGCAGATAGTTGATTCCACCACCCACTCATAATGGGAACACGGATACACAAAAGACTATTATACACACAAATATTAATATATTACTTCCACTGGGACAACAAAATTATTAATCAAACAATAAACACAAATAAGAAAATTAGGTTTGGGTTTCTTTCATGTGGGTAATATTTATATTTAAGTAATATGATATTTTGGTGGTTATACTAATTTATCAACGGGTATGGATATTCCAGGTACGGATACCATTACATCCGCCTTTGTAGCCATTAATTGACGGGTAGTTGATATATATATATATATATATAGATAATCTGTGGGTACCTGTTAAGCTACCTGCACAATTCCCGTGAGGATTTTTCCTAAGATACTCGCAGGTGCGATTTTTTTTCCTCATCCTTAGTTGTACCTAGTTCAGATTCAAGCATGACTATTTCAGGTTAAGATTCAAATGCCATGTACTGTGATTAGATGATGAATTAAAACATGATCAAATGAGCTTGTTCAGATATTTATATCGAACAATATGAGGAAAATAATAAAACATTATCTGCAAACAAGGTCAAAGTAGGTAGGATATCCAAGTTGAGATATTCGATTAGATTTGAAACTGAGAAACTGTATTAAATCAGGAAAGTGGCATGTTCTTAAATAACAAACCTATGTTTTGTTGATTAGGTTGTTCTTTAGACGAGATAGAACCAGATACATTTGATGATCCTGGTTTACTATTGGAGGTAGTGTCTTCATCCTTTTGGAGAGAAGGACTTGAAACTTTCTCTGCTCCCATCATTTGATTAGCATTCTGACTTGAATTTTCATCACAGGCTAGATTCTCACATGTACAGGCTAGCATTCTGACTTGATTAGCCAAAGAGGATCCAACAGCACCAGTAACTGGAGATGTTATCAGATTTGTTCTAGGACTGTCAGGTTGCAACTGCAACACTTTCTGCAAAAGAAAAGTGGCTAATTAAATATACATGGACAGAAATAGGCTAAAATGCATCAAAAGAAGATGTTAGAATCATACATGCACATTAAAGAGAAGGCATCATAACAAGTAATATACCTTATCAGTTGCAATGACAAACTCTGAAGACAATGCTGTCTCGCTCTTAGGATTAGCATTCTGACTTGAATTTTCATCACAGGCTAGATTCTCACATGAATTTTTTCCTGGGAAGGTCCAATGCAACTCATATAGCAGACTCAAAGACTACCAAAGGAATTATTTTATCTTGTTTGTTTCCACAATAACAGCCCAAATAAAATATGTTATCGAACATTTACCTGAGCATAGTCCCAAAAGTTTGCGCCTTCTTAAGCAGAGCTTACCATTGTTACTTCCATTCAATTATAAGAGCAGTGTGGTTTACTTATGTTATGATACCAACTTCCCTTCAGTACAAAAGGTAGGGTACGGTACCTAACACTAATAATTAGTAACAAAATCTTTACCATTGTATTATTGACTGATGAAAACCTTATGAAATGAGAAAGTAATCTTGTATTCAACACACATAAACCCTTACGTACTAAAAAGATTTAATTTTTCTACAAAATAAAGTTTGTCCTGGTCATCCGTTAAACCCACAATCTTGTAAGTACAACTAAGTTGGTAGCTGCAGAGACATTTAATGTGTTGGGACGATTACCCACTTCTCCACACTTAAACATGTATGATTCTTATTTGAAAGAAGTAAAAAATGAAAGACCACATTTAATGTAACATTACATGCAAGAAGTAAAAAACAAAGACATTGATGATCTATTAGAAAGAGTGAAAGACAATGTTGTTTATACCTGAAAATGAAAAAACCCTAGATAAGCTGCAACTGTTGATTGTACCTTTGATGATTTTTCTCGTTTTTTCTATCTTTGGAAGGTGGTGTGTGTGACAGTGACCAGAGTTTGTGTGACATCGTTGGTATTGCTGTAAGTAGGTAGCGTCTAGCGTGTGTTAGTGAACTTTGAAATATGCAATGTCAATGTTGCCCTTCTATTTTAAAAAGAGAACCACTAGGTGATTGAGAAACGTGGGGAGTTTTGCGGTATTACGCTTTCTGAGATTTATGTTGACTATGGCTCTGTTTGGTAAAAATAGCGGATAGCTGATAAGGTAGTTGATAGTTTTTAGCTGATAAGCTAGCTGATAGTTTTTAGCTGATAGCTTATAGCTGATGACTGATAGCTGATAAGCTAACGTGTTTGGTAAAACTAACGGTTCAATTAGCTGATAAATGTAAAATGACATAAAGGGCATTCTTAGTTCATACTAATAAATTTATTTTCAATTCATAATAAAATTTATTCTGTGAAAAAAATCATAATTAAATCTATATCAATTAATATAAATTTATTTTAAAAGGACATTTTAATTTATAATATAAATTAATTTTTCTTAGCTAAAATTTATATTCTATTAAGTGTTTATACGTTATAAAAAATGTTAAATATAATAAAAAAAAACACCTAATGTATTATCATATTTTTTAATTGACTTACCAAGATGTATTATCTATAAATAATATTATCTAAAAATATGTAGCTTTCATAAGAGGAAAAAAAATTACCAACACGTGTTGTTAAGTTATCGTGAAAAAAAAGGTTATCGTAAGACAAAAAAAAGTACGAAAAAAATCTATACACAATGTTATTACGTTATCGTAAAAAAAATAAACATTGGAGAATTATCGAGTAATTTAATGCAATGGTTAGATGCAATTACCAAAATATTAATTATAAAGGATAAAGTTGAATTTTGCTTTGAAAAATAAGGGTAAAAATGGAAGAAAAAATAAGAAGCTAAAAGCTATGAGTTCAAACGCTACTTGAAGTAGCTTCTGAAAAATAGCTTATAAGCTCCTGAAATAAGCTATAAACTCGTTGTAAAAAGCGTTACCAAACAGAGCTATTTTTTGTCAGACGAGCTTATAAGCTATGAGCTAAAAGCTAAAAGCTCTTTTTTGGTGTTACCATGCTTCCAAAATGTTACTACTACTATTTTGCTGCAATGTGTTCACATTGTGGAAATTTTGGCCTACCCTACCCTACCCTTTTAGTCATTTAACTTTTTTAACAATTATTTTCACACACATTTCCAAATTCTGATGAGTTTACCCTCACACAGTCAATTTTACAGGAACCGTTTTTTCAACATTTCTGATGAGTTCAATGGCAATGTTTTAAAAGATTGTGTTAATTGATTTATATGTTTCCTCTTTTTATCTTTTTATTTTTTAACACAATCCCTATTTTTATTAAGAGTTTTAATTGATTCATGTGTTGCCTTCTTTTTTTGAAAAAATTAATCCTGATAATTTTTTATTTTAAATTTAAAATTATTTTTGATAAAATTATTTTTTAAAAAATCTTAAACAAACACTTTAAAATGACAAAAGTCATTTTTTTTCTTGTCACTTTAAAATATATTGAACAAGAATATTTATTTTTTGAGTGTGCATAGTTATTCAATTTGAAGTTAATATCTCGTATTCCTTTTAACTTGTCACTTTTGAACTTTTTTGACAAGAAGGCTCAAAGAACTTATCTCTCAAAAACAGTTTTTCCTAATTTTATCAACAATCAGATCTTCAACAAGCATGAATTGGTTCCGATCATTTTCAATATATGAGTACCTGCATTAGAAACAAAATTAAAGGATGTACGTCATGTTAATATCATGAATTTTATGACTTACCATTTGAATAATACTTCAAAGAGAAGAAGAAACAATTACTTTTGGAGCCCTGCCACTAAACCCAAAGTAATGTAAGTACTCTGAAGCAGGTTTCCCAATATCTTCATTATCCATTTCCAATAATAGATAGATCAACTACAAATAATTGCATACAAACTAGAGATGATATGAGAGTTCATGTAGATATAGTGTAAAATAAAATTTGAGCTCAAATTAGATAAAAGGAGAAAAAGATTGTTATATTAGATGTAGGGACTTACCAAGAGATACAAACTAACATTTGAGGACTTTCTTATAAGTGACCATGTATTGATAAGAATAACTTACCAGGGTTTTTACTATAGTCTCACTAGATTACAAATGTTCAAGAACACTTCCAAATGCTCAAGCACATTTGTAAGAGATTTCTAATGCTCAATCACTACTGAAAGACACTTCCAATGCTCAATCACAACTGAGTCCGATAGTACATAAGATGAGGTTTGTAAGCTCCCCCTAAGTTCTATCATGGTTAATTAAATGCAATTTTAATCAATATTAAGTGTATCATAGCATATAAACATAATCATATCATAACTTTCAAAACGTATCAGTTTCTTAGACATATCAGAGCTATTAAGGTCTTTACGTCTAGTCAAGTCTGATAACACTGAGAGTTTAAGTTTTTTAATTAAGCATAAAAACAAAAGTTCCTTAGTCCTCTCAGACTTTGCTTAGGGACTCAGAGCCTAAATACTTACATGTCTCTTGCCCTTTTGTCATCAGCAAAAAAAATGAATGCACAACAGAAATGTAGAAACACGTAAAGAAATATATTAAAATCTTAAATAACCAAAGTACAAGACTGAAAGTGCAGAACATAGGGAGAAAAACATCAAAAGACTGAAATATATTAAAATCCTAAGGCTTGGATCTCAGCCTCTGAATCAATGCTTTAACATTTGCGTCTGGTTCAGCATCCTTATTATGTACAATCTCAATTATATCAGCAAGCTGAGCTTTGATCTCATGATTAGTCTGCATGAAAGCAGCATGATGAGCATCCATAGCTTCCATTATTGTTTTCATTCTATCTTGCTTAGCTGGCAAAGTAACCATTTGAGTTTTCATAGCCTTCTGTTCTTCTTTCAGAACAACCCCTAAAAAAAAATTGTTTCAAAACAATAAGTTATTTGTTTACTTTGATAATTGTGGGGTTTTAAACTATTTTCCGTATGTGTGTGTGTGAATTTGGTAGGATCTTATGATCCGTGCTACGATCCCACGATTTACGATTTCCAGAACACCGCTATAGTTTTAACTTTTGATATAACAACACTGGGTCACATTAGGCACACGTTCAAAGTTGAGAAATTCAATTAGATTAGTAAGTGAAGAAACTACTTGAAATCAGGAAAGAGATGTGTTTCTTAAATTACAAACCTGTGTTTTGTTGACTAGGTTGCTCCTTAGATGGGCTTGAACGAGAGACATTTGATGATCCTGATTCATCTATCACAGCGGTGTTCTGGAAAACACAAACGAACAAATTCAGTGCAAGAGACGGGTTATCAATAACTAAGATATAAATGATACAAAGCTTAAAATGATAATGCAAAAGCATTTGACAACACCGAAGACTTGTGAAAGTCTTTAAAACATTTTCAAATTTCAATGATAGAGAATATCCTAAATGTTGTCAAAGTGTTCTGTTTCTAACCTTGTACCAAGAAAAAAGTGTTCCGTTTCTAACCTCATACTACTATAGGATATGAAGCTATAAAACAAAAAAAGAAAATAAATAAGTAGAAATGCATAATCATGTTTTTTTTTTTGGGTGCAATAAATACATAATCATGTTATATATTAAAAAAAAAAAAAAAAAACCTCATATATCATCATTATGTATAAGAAACAAAGCATCAAAGCAGAACCTACATTGTCCAGGACATTTGCGATATCCATAATCACAGATTGTCCGCTCGGAGGATTAGCATTCTGACTTGAACTTTCATACAGAGGAAGTTGAGTGACTAATGAATTGTTTCATGGGAAGGTCCAATAAAAATAACAAATAAGTATCGATTAAATGTAAGATACAACTCATATAATAGAAGACTCAAGACCACCAAAGGAATTATTTTATTCTGTTTCCACAATAACAACCCAAATTAAATATGAAAAAAAATGTAAAAATATATATCGAACATGTACCTGATGACAGTCCCAAAAGTCTGCGCCTTCTTAAGCTTACCATTGTTACTTCCAGTCGATTATAAGAGTAGTGTACTTTACTTATGATAGCAACTTCCCTTCAATACAACAGGTAGGGTACCTAACACCAATAGAAGTTTCTTAGGGAAGTGAAACAAATAAGTTGGAACTATAAAGGAATAAAAACGTTGAAAAATCAATAAGACATTGTTAAAAAAAACATATATGGTAATAATTCCATAATTCAATTATCACATATTTACATCAATCAACAAAAATAACAAATAACAAATCTTCTGTCAATGAGTAATGGCAAATGGAATCTCAAAAAGATCTACTAATGCAATTAGAATAATGTTTATTCCAAGAATAAAGACATGAGTTTAACACTGATAACAATATCCAAATCATGATTTCAAATCGCAGTTGCGATGCAATGCTTTATATTGCAGTGAAATGCAGCCAATGCGGATGAAATTGCAATTGTGATACTTTAGAAGAGACATCAAAATCCTGTATAGTGTCATTGCAGACCGCAATTTAAAACATGATACAAATAGATAGGTTTGGCTAGAGCTTATCCCGCATTAACTGGTATAAAATGCAATCATATTGATTATGGCTTCATGCTTAGAGCACCAACACAATTGAAGAAAAACCTTTATCAGATCATCATACAATTTGATCAATTGTTATCCCAAAAATAAAAAATTTATCAACGAAGCATATTCCTCAAAATAGAATTCCAATTTGATAACAGCATAATGACATTGAATGTCAAGAAAAGCCAGTTAGATTGGCAGACTACTATGTCAAAGAGCACTGACAGAGATACTTATAGATTACCCATCAACGATGCTTTAATGTTAGAAGTGGAGCTGAACTCCTCCACCACTACGGCTTAAGAACCCATTCCTTACCAACTAAATGAACCTCCATTGCATGTGCTTATTCCCATCAAATGAAATCAAAATTTGAGAGAAAACAACTCACACTAAAAAGAACCTTCTTGATATGAACTAAAAAAAAGGCTTAATAGCAGTTTTCGCCCCCTAACTTTCACGAAGTTGCAATTTTGGCCCCCTAATAAATAAAAACTACAAAACCGCCCCCTAAGTTTTACAACTGTAGCAGTTTTGACCCCCCAAGACAAAAAAAAAAAATAACACGTAGCACCTAACTTTGGGAAAGTTAGGGGCTAAAGCTGCTAAGCTCGGGGACTTGGCAACCATAAGCCCTACCGCTTTCTTTCTTGGAAAAGAGTAACAAAGAATATCAAAACCTATCCAATGGATCACATACATAAAAAACAAAAAAAAAACAAAACAAAAAAAAACACAAAATCAAGGACTGAAAAGAAGCCACAAAGCAAAACAAGAAAAAGACTACATTTGAAAAGAAACCCACAAAGCAAAAAAAACAAAAAGACAGTTTTTAAGTCATCAACGCAAAATGCTCCATTAACCAGCCAAAAACAAAAGACATTGATGATAAAATAGAAAGACAATGTTGTTTGTACCGGGACATGATAAAACCCTAAATAAGCCATTGCTGTTTGGACCATTGGTAGTTTATTTTTTTGGAGGGTAGTGTCTGATGAATTTTGATGTGACAACGTTGGTGTTGATGACTGCTGAGTGCTAAGTAGGTAGAGTGTGTTTGTGAATTTGAAAAGTGCAATGTCAATGTTGCCCTCTCTTTCATCAAAAGAAAAGGACTACCAAATAGGGGTGGAAATGGGCTAGGTCGGGCCGGGCTTTGTAAGGCCTAAGCCTGGCCTACTTCAAAAATTATAGGCTTGAGTCTGGCCTATTACCTGTCATAGGTTCATTTTCGAGGTCTGGCTTGACCTTTTTAAAGGCCTGATGAAGCCTATTTAAAAGCATATTTTATGCTAAGGTCTAACAACACATGTAAGCCTAATCCTAAATAGGCCCGAACTAATTAAGGCCTAAAGCACACAAATATGTTTGCTACTAAATAATGAATTCTTACGAAGGTCTAATCACACCAATATATCAGTTACTAAATAACCAATCATATAAAAACTTGGCTAAAGTGCAACTTTGGCCCCCTATCTTTCAAAAAGTTGCGATTTTGGCCCCTTAAGTTTGAAAACTACAATTTTGGTCCCCTATGTTTTAGCCCCTTTGCATATTTGGTCCTTTTTTTCAATTTTGACCGGTCAACGCCCATGTGGCATGCCACATGGGTAATTATTAAATTAAAAATAAATAAAAAATCATTTTTTAATTAAATAAATGAAAAATATAATTAAAATCATTTAAAAAATCAAGAAAATTAAAAAATTAATAAAAAAATTGAAAAAAATTCTGAAAATATTTAAAAAATCTGGAAAAATGAAAAATAAATAAAAAAATTGAAAAAAGATATAAAAAAATTCTGGAAAATTGAAAAATTAATAAAAATGAAAAAAATTGAAAAAATACGGGAAAAATTTAAAAATTCTGGAAAAATTAATAAGAATAAATAATGATTAAAAAAATAAAATAATATAATAAAATGAAAAATAATGAAAAATTCTAAAAAAATAAAAATGATTAAAAATTCTGAAAAATAAAAATTATGAAAAAATAAAATTTCGAAATTTTCTGAAAAAAATTTAAATTCTGGAAAAATGAAATTTTCGAAATTTTAATTAAAATTTTAATGAAAAAAATAAAAATTCTGGAAAATATTTAAAAAATTCGAAATTTTCATTAGTATTTTTCGAAATTTCAAAATTTTCATTAGTATATATGTCGACCTTAGGTTTTTTCAGTGTATAAATACACAAAAATTCCCGGTTTATAAATACACAAAAGTTCCCGGAAAAAATACTAATGAAAATTCCCGGTTTAATTAAAATTTTAATGAAAAAAATAAAAATTCTGGAAAATATTTAAAAAATTCGAAATTTTCATTAGTATTTTTCGAAATTTCAAAATTTTCATTAGTATATATGTCGACCTTAGGTTTTTTCAGTGTATAAATACACAAAAATTCCCGGTTTATAAATACACAAAAGTTCCCGGAAAAAATACTAATGAAAATTTCGAAATTTCGAAAAATAAACAAAAAACCTAAGCTCGGTTTATAAATACACATGATTAATCTTTTTAATTTTTTCGAAAATTTTGAAATTTTTTAATATTTTTTCAATTTTTTTATTAATTTTTCATTTTTCCAGAATTTTTTAATCTTTTTTATTTTTTTCAGAATTTTTCATTTTATTAGATTATTTTATTTTTTAATCATTTTTTATTTTTATTAATTTTTTGAGAATTTTTAAATTTTTTCCGTATTTTTTCAGATTTTTTTTTATTTTTCAAGAATTTTTAAATTTTTTCTGTATTTTATTAATTTTCAATTTTCCAGAATTTTTTAATATTTTTTTCAATTTTTTTATTAATTTTTCATTTTTCCAGTATTTTTTAATATTTTCAGAATTTTTTTCAATTTTTTTATTAATTTTTCAATTTTCCTGATTTTTTAAATGTTTTTAATTAGATTTTTCATTTATTTAATTAAAAAATGATTTTTTATTTAATAATTATCCATGTGGCATGCCACATGGGCGTTGACCAGTCAAAATTGAGAAAAAGGACCAAATATGCAAGGGGGCTAAAACATAGGGGATCAAAATTGTAGTTTTCAAACTTAAGGGGCCAAAATTGCAACTTTTTGAAATATAGGGGGCCAAAGTTGCACTTTAGCCTAAAAACTTGTGTTTATGAAAAAAAAACTTTAAAAATATCAACAATGGAAGATATATTATATATGAAAAGCTTAATAGGCCGGCCTGATGGGCTTAATAGGCTTTTTCGCAAGCCTTAGCCTGACCTGTTTAATTTAATAGGTCTTATAAAAAGCTAAGTCTGGCCTTGTTAATAAACGAGTTGGGCCGAGCTAGACTTTAAATAGGCTAGGCCGTAGGCCCCTGTCGAACGGTCGGCCCTCTTCCCACCCCTACTACCAAACTTAAAACTCGTCCTATCTGGAGAGGTTAAAAATGTAAATAAGCCTTTATAAAATACTCCTCTCTCTCTCTCCAATCCACAACCGTCCTACTCTTTCTATCACGTACCCACCTTCGTAGCGTCCAACTAACCCAATCGTTCAGCAATCTATTGAAACCCTGAGTGCTAGAGAAGAAGGAATATAGTGTAAGCTTCAATAATTGATTTCTCTATAACAGCATATTTGCAGCTTATAGCACAAACACCATGATAATCACTTATGTTATGTATAAGTTTGCATTGCCTATTTTTATAGCAAAACATAAAATAACCATAAATTGTTTTTATAAGCTATATTCGAGAACTTATGAAAATACCTTTTCTAAGCTAGAATAGTGAAGAAGCCATAACTGTGTTTGCAATTACAAGTTCTAACTCAATTATTATTTATTCAACATTGGTTTGTTTTGATTCTTTTACTATGTTTTGTTTTGTTTTCTTTTACAACTTTTATATCATTTTCGTTGTACACTGAAGTAGGAACTAAGCTTTTAATTCACTCTTGTTTGCATCTATATTAAGACTATACATTTGAATGAGACAAAACTGAAGTAGGAACTATGCTTAAGCTTTTATCTAACTGTTATTTTGGCTTGCTCAAATCTGTTATAGTTCTCTATGATTAATCATTTATTTTATTCTGCAGTTTGTATCAAAATGGATTAAGTTTTAGTTGTAGGCCTGCAACTTTGTTTTCCTTAAATTGAAGTGTTGGTTACTCTAAAACTATGATGTTATATAGCAGCTGGCATTTGTAGAGTCTTAGTCAATCACATCCATCATTGTTGAGTCTCAGATGCATGTTTAATTGTGGAATGATTATTGTAGCTTGTATTTCTTTGTAAATTTGATGGTGCATTTTTTTTGTACGACATGCATGTTTCTTATTTTAACAAAATTTGGATTTTTTTTTTTTGTAAAATTTGGTCTTAAAATTCGGATATTTTTAACATCAAATCATATCCATTTAATCCGGATTAAGTTAAGATAATTGATACCGAACCGTTTTTGTTAAAATAATTGATTTTTTGCTTTTCTTTTAATAGTACACAAGAGAAGAGCTTCCATGGAGAACGGAGATATACCTGAGGATGCCAACGAGCGTATGAATATATTTATTAATTATTATTATGTGTTTGAATTTTGCTGTTTCTATATATTCCACTGACTTTGATTCTTGTGTTTTTTGTATTGTGGCATTTACAGATTGCCCAGGTCCTCAGTCTGATTCTGCTGGAAAATCTGATGCATGTGAAGGTTTGCCCAAATCAGCAAATTTGTGCCACTGCCCCTAAAGGACCTGACCCTGGTTGGTTCCGCCTTTATCTTATGCTTTTATGTTTATTTCCAATAACCATCAACTACTTATATTTAGGCCCTGTTTGAATGAAAAGATTAATTAAACGCAATTAATCGTTTACCATGTCGGTGCTTATATATAAGCTATTTTGATAACAGATGATAAAATAAATCAAAGTGTTTTCATATAAACTATGAGCCGTTTTTGAAAGTTACCCTGTAGAGTTTATTAAAATAAGGTGAAAACAGCGTGTGCCTGTGTAGGTATGTCGTAAGTTGTGTCCATAAGCAGTTTCACAAGTCACACATGCTTATGTTAGTAGATAAGCTAAAATAAACCAGTGGAAACAAGTCCTTATTTATATAAGCTTGTTCAAAAATGATACTTTGAGTTCTAGGATTAGGGACTGTTTTTGAGCATTTTTTTAACCTTGGTGCTTATGTATTAGATATTGTAGTGTGATTTCTTTCCAGGCTCATCATTCTCATTGCTTATTTGGGTTGATTAGCAAAGAAATGGAATAAAATCAGCTCTTTCATAGTTCATGGCGTTGTCGTATGACATTTTTAAAGTCAGGACTAGTGAAACATTTTATGTGATATTGCTTTGCTTAGTTTGTTTATTGTTTGGTCTTGTTATAGGGTTATTAATTCCTTGGGCATTTGAAAGTGGGTATAGTTTTGTGTAAAGGATTTGTTCAATTTGTGAAGTTGGAGATCCTTTGACAGCTATGAAATGAACCATGTGTTGGACATCATTCAATCCAACTTAATATTTAATCAGCATGTTTTTCCTCTGAAACAGATTATAAATATTCTCTCTGGATCCTTTTATTTTGCCATTGTTTCAAAGTTAATGGTGATAACATAATATTTTTTCTTAACGGAAATTGGTAGAAATACCTACTTTCTTGATGTCATATTTTTTCTGTACGACACTTGAGCTGTTTTCGGATAATTTCTTAATTTTATGGAATTGAGAATGTTGAGCAACAAATTGCCTTCATGTTTAAGCATTTTGGTGACATTTTCATTGTTCTTTTGCATTGGTTTTTGCAGATATGGTTGCCATTGCTGAAAGAATGGCCACTGTGAAACATAAGATACTGGTCTTGTCAGGAAAGGGAGGTGTTGGCAAGAGCACATTTTCTGCCCAGCTGGCATTTGCGTTAGCTGCAAGGGATTTTCAAGTTGGTCTTCTGGACATTGATATTTGTGGTCCACGCATCCCAAAGATGCTTGGCCTAGAAGGTCAAGAGATACACCAGAGCAACCTTGGTTGGTCTCCTGTCTATGTTGAGTCTAATCTTGGGGTCATGTCAATTGGGTTCATGCTTCCTCATCCAGACGAAGCTGTTATATGGAGAGGTCCACGCAAAAATGGGCTTATCAAGCAGTTTTTAAAAGATGTTTATTGGGGTGAACTTGATTTTCTAATTGTTGATGCTCCGCCTGGAACCTCAGATGAACACATTTCAATTGTTCAATGCCTAGATGCTGCTAATGTAGACGGTGCAATCATAGTTACCACTCCTCAACAAGTCTCTCTTATTGATGTGAAAAAAGAAGTGAATTTTTGCAAGAAAGTCGGAGTGAAAGTTCTTGGGGTTGTGGAGAATATGAGTGGCCTGTCCCAGCCCATCTCAAATCTCAAGTTTATGAAGATTACAGATAATGGTGAGATGAAAGATGTTACGGAGTGGATATCAGAATACATGAAAGAAAAAGCGCCTGAAATGTTGAATTTAATCGCCTGCAGTGAAGTATTTGATAGTAGCCGTGGTGGAGCGTTGAAGATGTGTAACGAGATGGCGGTACCCTTTCTCGGTAAGGTTCCTTTAGATCCACAGCTTTGCAAGGCAGCTGAAGAAGGTAGATCGTGTTTTGCAGATAAGGATTGTGTCGTGAGCGCTCCAGCCTTACAAAAGATAATAGATAAGCTGATGGAAACTAGTGGGCTGTCAATGACTGCAAGTAATGGAGTGTAACAGATTTATTTCGTGTTCATGTTTGAAAATTGAAACATAATTGACAGAAAATTTGTTTTCTGTCGTAAGCCATGTGAAATTAAGTATATGGGGTTGAGGCAATTTGAGAGATTGTTTTCTAGACAGCTATTTACAACGTAGTTTACATTCATCATATTCACAGTAAAATAAAGTTATCCAATTTGTTTGTGACATTGTAGGTTCTATTATATCTGAAATGTTTACACTTGTCTTGTGTGCGGTAGATCAATTCATACACGTTCTCTACGACAGTCGAAAGCTACAAAATTGTATGCGGATTCTAAATCAGAGATTTAGTAGTTATCTAAAAAAATAAAATTGGGAAGAATTAATTAGATTCATCCTGTTCATCTGCGTTACATGTATATTATTATACAAATTTATCATTGAAGATGATCTAAAAAGATCTGTTATTTGAGTTTACAAAGCTAAGATCTTACTATAATAAGGTAGTGCTTTCATAGGCAAGTGCAAGTTGGATTGAAACTGAGATAAAATTCATGCATATTATACATAATTAGCTATTTTATTTTTATCAGCAGCAGCAAGTATATCACAACAGGAAGAATGACTCATCCGGTTCATCTGCGTTACATGTATATAAGCATAGTAATCAACATAAACACAAACTACATATAACCTCTAAATTATATTAGTTGTTTCCAAAACCACGGGTAAGGAGATGATCAACCAAAGCATCAATTTCCTCACCACTGATCTGTCCATCTTTGTTGAAATCAGCTTTCACCAAACAACGATTAGCTCTCCATCCAGGAAAGTAAGAACCTAAATCTTTTAGAGCTTTTTTTAGCTCTTCTTTTGTGTAACGACCGTCGTAATTCATATCTGCCTTTTCTAATTTTTCTATTATTTTCATGATCCTTTCAATGTTGATTTGATCTATAGGCACTCTCTTTAGTTTGTCATAACTGATAAACACAGGCATTTTCAAATATTTGATAGATTTTGATCTCCTAATTTCTATGAAGTTGCCTATATGAGTGTCACATGAGAGAGTGTTAAATAGAAGGCACGATAATGGGTCTGGTGGTAGTGGTGTGGTGGAGTGGATGAGAATCTTTGTCTTTTTTTCAAATAATGAAATGGATATTATTCTTTCTTTTCTTAATTAATTTATCTCTTTTGTTCCAGTAAAAAAATTATTTTATCTCTGTTGCTTACATTGTAGGCATCCAAAACCGGCCACCTTTCAATTTTTAAGTCAAATATCTTGTCTTGTTAAATGATTGGATTCCATAACACACTCCTAGAGTTTCCCTCCACAAAAAAAAAAAAAAAAACTCACTCAAAAAGTTAATGGTTCTCATCCTAAAATTTTGCTGGTATAGAACTTTTTCTTGTTGAAGGATGGTGGGCACTGGGCATAGAACTTGGCATTTAATTATTAATTTACACTAGCATCCTAATTATTTTAAATATTGAATTAATTTTATTTAAGAATTATCATATATTACCACTGATTCAATGCATATAATAGTTAGGATAAAATTCAAATATTGTTAATAATGTGATTAGTATGAGTGACCGTGAATGTAAAAACTAAAAACTCTTTACAATGAAAATATGTATGAATTAAATCCCAAAAAATGCACTAAATATATTTAACTTTAAGCATATCTACCTTAAAAGTCATACATAAGGTTAATTGTAATCATTGACACCAACAATTAATTATGTCTTTAAATATTCTCATGGAATAATTTTTTTTGGTAGTGGTCGGGGTTTGAACCCCGGATCTTATATATTTTATGCATTGTCCTAACCAACTGAGTTAAGTTCACGAGGATTCTCATGGAATAATTTGACAAGATTGATGTAGGTTTTTTTATTACTTTCGATATGTAAAAAAAAAATATTAATTTTTTTTTGACAAAAACAAAACGACATTTATTCAATGAAATTAATAGAGTACATCAGATACAAACATCGCTAAAAACGTAAAGAGTGAATTTGCGAACAAACGCACAACATCCAAGTTAATAGCATACAAAGGTAAAATGGCTACAAATAATATGATAAAATATAAGTCACTAAAATACTCATGTTTCCGGATCTGCAACGTTGACACCCAAATCATTAATTGAATTTGTAATTGATTGTAGTCGATCTTTCAATAGAAACTAAATGAACACCGCGACAAGACACGAAATCTGTAACGCCCTCCTTTTTATTTAACTATTTTAATTAGTTTTAGAATATATTTATATATTTATATCATGTATATGAGGGATATATGATTTGTTGAGATTAGATGTCTTTTTATAATTTAGTTAATATATTTTGTTTAGTGATATTTTGTTATGTTATATGTTGGTATTTACTAGCATAATATATTTGTTAATTGTTATAGATATATATTTGTTATTTGCTGTATTATTATATATTTAGTAGAGAAATATTATTTATTAGAATATGAGGATTATTAGTGTGAGTGGATTTGGGGGTTAGAATAGAAAGAAGAGTAAGTTGTTGGGCCTAAATAGATTTGGGAAGAATATTTTAGTATTATAAATAGAGAAGCTTAGGTTAGAAAGAGTTTACCCTAAAACCGCTTTTTTGGAAAAGAGGAGAACAAGAAAGAAGAGAAGAGAATAGAAAAGTCAAGAGAAGAGGAGAATACCTTAGGAAAGAAGAACGCTGCTGCTGATTCAGGAATTAATCTAAGGTGAGGGTGAGACTATCTTGCTTTAATATTAAGTTGTAAATCATTAGATTACATCTAACAAAGTTGGGGAGAGTTTGTGAGATTAAGAGGATTAGGGTTTTGAGTGAAGAATTGAGGATTAATGGATGAAAATTGTTAGATTGATGTAGAAACTGTGAACAGTCCTTAGATATTCCGTAGAATGATTATTGGAATAGTTTTGAGGTTTAAAACATATGATTAGATGAGAAGTCAGTGAGTTTAAGAATTAGGGTTTATGAGCGATTTTGATGATTAGATGATGAAGAACCGTAGAATTGATGAGAGAATCATGAACAAACCTTAGATATCATATAGGAATGTTATTAGAAGTAGTTTGATGGTTAGAAAAATGAGAATGGATGAAAAGTTGAGATTCTGAGAAAAAGTGATTTTAAGTGTTTTTGAGAAATAAGTGATTCTAGGATAAGCTGTTTTGGAGATTTAAAAATATGATTTTTCAATAAAATATGATAGGATTTGTCGAATAGAACGCGTAGGCGAAAACGGAATCGGATTCGGAGAAACGGTTAGGTTTTTACGGATGAAACGGTGAAACCGAAAAAAATGGGACTGCACAGAGCTGCGTCGCAGGTGGGCTACTGCCTTCCCACGCCTGGGCGCAGTTTTCCACGCCTGGGCGCAGCAAGGCAGCCCCTCATGGGTGACTGCTTGTTGTGTTTTCGTTGCGTGCTGTCAGAACTTCGATTGTTGCGTTCTTGTGTCTTTTTCACCCCTTTCCGTGTTGAATTAGCTTTCGGTGTAAACATAAAAGTTGTAGATATTTGAGTTAGCTTTCTAATGGTTTTGGTTTGACATGAAAATGATTCATAGTTTTTGAGTTATGATGAAAATAGTCCAAGTGGGTCTTCAGAAAACTTTAAGAAAACTTAACATAACTAATCCCAAGTTAGTCCAAAAACTTATGGTTGGTTTCCCAACTTCAACTTAAGTATTAGGGATTTAATTGAGGTGTTTTATGAGTATTTGGCTTATGTCTCATTGATTAAACTTGATTTGCTTTTGAAGAATGTTTTGGACTTTGATATGAATGTAATTGATTAATGTATATGTGGTTATTGTTGTGATATGTTGGAATACATTATGTGAGTATTGTATGATACATAATATTATGATGTTATATGATGTTAAGTTGATATGATTCATTTCTTATTGATGATATGATGTTCTAGCACTGTTATATGCTGCAATTGTTGTTGTTTGTTGCTGCTGAATCTTAGTGAAGATGTATAAGTCGGTCTAAGTTGTCATGATTTAAGAAGCTGTCCATTTTAATGGAATTGTATAAGATGTTCACGTTGTTATCCAAATTGTAGGAAGATTGTGTCGTTGCATAGTCAGTGATGGGGGCTTAATGCCCGACAGGTTCTTTATGACCTTAGCGATGGGGGCTTAATGCCCGACAGGTCCAAATATGACCTTAGCGAAGGGGGCTTAATGCCCTGGTAGTACCACATGCATAATGAAGTTGTCTAAGTTGTTGTTGAAGTTGTCTAAGTTGTTGTTGAAGATGTTGTTGCATTGTAGAGTCGTCATGACTTATATTTGATGATGATTTAATGATGATGTTTGTTTAAAAAGTTGATTACGAACTTAATTATGAAGTTGTTTTCGATAAATGATATGCTTTGATAATGATATTTATGTGAAATACATGATGATGCTTATGATTATATTTGGTGTTAGATGTTGATGCTTATGATCATTATATGTGTTGATGTTTGTGATTAATATATGTGTTGATGTTTGTAATTAATATTTGATGATGTATGCTGATGTTTATGAATTAGTAATTGATGTTATATGATGATGTTTACGTCTATAATTAAGATGATATAAGATGAAGTGTATAACTAATGTAGGAGATTAATGATGCTAGTTAATGGAGTATAAGATATGTTAATGATGTTTAAGTTGTTGAATGTACTTTATATGATTTATATGCTTAATATTATTGTTTGAGAAATCTCACTCCTCTGCTTGGAAATGTTGCTCTTGGTATGGGTAACTTGCAGGTAACCAGGATTAGTTGCGGTCGTGAGTGGACTCCTCACAAGTGTGTCTTAGGTGCTCTGATACGTAACAGGATGGGATTATGTCTTCTATTTCTATTCCTTACGTATTACTTATGGATTTTTTTGAATAAATGTTGAACAAGACTTATGAGATTTTATGTTGAGGCCCTTGTGCCAAAGATTTATTTAAGTTGTTGAAATTATTCCGCTGGGAAGTTTAAAATAATATGATATTGGATTTTGAAGGATAAATATTTATTTATTCAGTTTATGTTTTTAGAAAAAGAATGTGACATTCCGTTTAAGTTGAATTACTCTGATTCTTATTATGAAATTTTTATGTTGGGAAAACGGGGTGTTACAAAATCAAATGCCGCACAAGACGACGAACAACACAACACCGCACTTAGACGACGAAATAAAAAATGAAAAACTTGATATATGTGAAAATCACTTGTTTATATTGAAAGAAAGGGGGAAAAAGATGTAAAATGGTGATCTAGGTCAAAAAAAAGACCTAAAACCACTCATCCTCGATGAATGAATGGGAAAGAAAGCTTAAAGAAAAATTAGAGCTCCTCTCACTAAAAAAACTAACTTTATAAATGAAATTATAGTATTATGAGTTTTAGTTAAAAATAATTAATTCCGTGGAATCTGAATTTGAATCATAATGAGAACAACAATTCGTCATATTTTATTTACTTTTTGGTCAAACTCTAAATTATTTGAACCTCTTTTATGAGGAACTAAGCAAGTTAAGAAAAACAACAAAAGAGAAGCTCAAGTTAATTAACAATTTCATTAATTAATCTCATAAAAAGACAAAAGAACAATCTCTATTAATTAAACTATAATCGTGGATTTCACTTAAGAACAAATTGTTTGAAGGAATTTGAATTTGAACCCCGATTATAACAATTATTTATGAGATTTTAATTACTTCTAGGCCAAACTCTAAATCATTTAGACCTCTTTTCCGAGTGAACCAGAGAGTTAAAGACAAAAGAACTGGATAGTAGAATAAGAAGATCAAGCTAATTTACAATTTTATTAATTAATCTCATAAAAAGTGAAGATTAATTTTACATGAAGCCACTGTATATATGTACATAACATAACATAGGTAATTTTGGGTCTATATCTAATCTAATAAAACTAAAGCTCGGTTGTGATCATTACTACTAATTCTTAGACTCTAACCATGCTAAGACATAATCAACAACAAAATCAATTTCTTCCCTGCTGATTTTTCCATCACGATTGGTATCAACTTTTCTAAGACAGCAAGAAGCTCTCCAACAAGGCATCCTCGAACCAAATTCCTTGAAAGCTTTCTTAAGCTCATCTTTGCTCAAGCTACCATCTCCATCTCGATCTGCTTTGATCAATATGTCCCTTATTTGCTTTTCTGTCATGCATATGTTCTGTGGCAGACCCTTCAACTTGAACTCTGGCTCTCTAACTATAGGGATGAATACAGGCATATTGTTTATGTCTTGTTTAGCTAGTACTCTATTATTTACTCTCTCTGAGTTGGGTATGGTTTTGGAAAATACCAGTACTTATACTAGCAAAAAGATCAGGATATTCGATTCATATCTATTAATTAATTGGATTATATATGTTCTGCATATCTTTACTTTATATACATATATTTCAGCTTAAATAACACTTGTTTAATTTAAAGTGGGTGTCCTCAAGAATCAATATTCATGGTGATCAGTGTTGAATTAAGTCAAAAGTTTATTGGTTATGATTAAACTCAGGTTTTTTTTTATATGTTAATTTTTGCATTTAGGACACAAGATAAAGATCTAAAAATAAAATTAAAAAATAAATGTTGCATTGAAAAGATATGATTTTAAGTTTTAAAAATTGAATGAACAATTTTCAAAATTAAATTTTTATATTTAGTTTCTTATATTGCATCCTTGTAACACAAGTTAACCAGACATTTTTTAGCCCAAAATATTTTAAGTTTTTTTATGAGTAGCAGCCTAATTTGATACCTAGATGATAATAAACTCACACATTAATGCACATCGACCACGTATGCTAGACTTATGCGATATTCCAATTAGTAGAAACTAAATATTTTAGTGCGTTTCGATGAATAATTCTTTCATAAATTAGAACTAAATTTGGATAATCTTTAGAATGAAGGGATTTTATGACTTATTTTATCAAGGAGAATTTTAAATTTCAAATATCATCCAAAAACTAAGAAATTGAAATTCCTTCCTTGTTCTATATAATACTAGACTCTAACCCGTACGATGTACGGGTTTTGTAGAGTTTCTTATATAAGCATCAAAGTGACTATATTATTAATTTTAGAGTTACATTCAAAGTAATAGAAACAATGAAACTAATTGATGTTTGAGAGTGATCGACATGCAAAATCTCAAAAAAAGAAAATTATAACATTAGTTTGCATCAACAAAAATGAACATGGAATAAAAGTCATAAATTAAATTATGTGAAATTAATCACACATGAAAATAAACACAATAAAAATGAGTGTTAATGGCTTAAAAAAAAGGCCTTTAAGATTACATATCCATTTTAGAAGCAACTATATTTCAATAAAAATGTTAATGGTCTAGTGGTAAAAGCTCTAAGATGTTGTTATGGGTAGTTGGTTCAATTCCTTACAAAACAATTTTTAAAAAAAATATATTTAGACCCGCCAAAAAGGGCAGGATTAGGGTTAATTAAGGTTGATTGGAGAATATCTAACATTTATATATATATATATATATATATATATATTAAGATATTCGTTCCTTTATAAAAATGAAAAAGATTCGTTAGGATTTTTATAGAACTTTTCAAGCATGTGATAGTTTTTTTTTTTTTTTTTGCTTTTTTTAAGGAATGTGATAGTTTTTTGTTTCTTTTGTTTTTAGGGAGGTATGTGATAGTTTTATTTTCACGGGATATACCACGTAATAATTTGATTTATTTTTAATTTAGAAAAATATTGATTTACATTATGTCAACGTGTGGAAAGACGGGCATTCACATAGTCGTCTTTTCGTTTTTTTTATTACGCTAACACATATAGATTATGAACGATAATTTATATAAAAAAATTTATATAGATTAAAATTATAAGCGTAAATATTTATGAATTTCAAATGTAACAAACAAAATTGTTTAAGGTATAGTTTGAAAAACAAAAGTCAGCCTAAAATCTGTGTACAACAACTTGGCAAAAAAAAAGTCTATAGAAACAATAGATATATACAAACGATGACACAACAGGATATGAATAAAAAGCTTATCAGCGAGGAGAAATATTAGGGATTGCTGCATTTTAGAAGGAATTTGTTAGTTTAAATTGGTGCGCTGCATTTTAGATGGAATTTGTTAGGTTAAATTGCTGCTAATCTAATGCAGAATTTTAGAGGAAAATTATTAGGTTAAGTTGCTGCAGACCTAATAAAATTAATAAATAAAGATAAAAAAGGCATGAAATTGGTGCGATGCATTGTTATAGATGGAATTTGTTATGTTAAATAATTGCAAACCTAAAAGTGTAGAAAATATTTGATTCAAAAAAAAAAAGGAGGATAGGAATGAAATTTGTTAGGTTAAAAAATAAGGATTCGGCTGGCCAAAATTATAGCAAACTTGATAACAAAATTCGGCTGGCATTAAGTAAGATGATCAATGGCTAAAATTGAATGGCGCCTAAATGTGCAAGATCTAATGGCTCAGAAAAGTGGAGGGAAAAATGGGGGGAAAATATTAGGGCAACAATAGCTTGAAGGGTTAAGCTTTAGTAAGTTAGGGTAGAAAATATTTGCTTCATAAGAAAAAAGGCAAGAGGATAGGAATAAAATTGGTGCGATGCATTTTTTTAGATGGAATTTGTTATGTTAAATAATTGCAAACCTAAAAGTGTAGAAAATATTTGATTCAAAAAAAAAAGGAGGATAGGAATGAAATTTGTTAGGTTAAAAAATAAGGATTCGGCTGGCCAAAATTATAGCAAACCTGATAACAAAATTCGGCTGGCATTAAGTAAGATGATCAATGGCTAAAATTGAATGGCGCCTAAATGTGCAAGATCCAATGGCTCAGAAAAGTGGAGGGAAAAATGGGGGGAAAATATTAGGGCAACAATAGCTTGAAGGGTTAAGCTTTAGTAAGTTAGGGTAGAAAATACTAGATCGTCTACCCGTGCTGCCGCACGGGTCATAAACATTTAGAAATAATTAAAAATGCAATATCATACATAATACACACATCCAACGAATTTGACAAAAATGACATTAATACAACCTTTGTAAAAGCTTGTTCAATGTTCATACATTCTAAAAACTTCTTTATATTCGACATTTGTAGTAGTATCAATGCAATAACCATTTTCGTCGATTAACAAAATCTTCAAACCATTTCTTGGCGTAACCCTCGACACTGCAACGTATAATTGACCATGCAATAAGATTGGTTGTGTAAGATATATGCCAACTTGCATGAGTGACTGCCCTTGACATTTGTTAATGATCATTGCAAAACAAACAGATATAGAAAACTGCCTCATCCATCATCCATGACTTTTTGCATCAATTGTAGACAAAACAAAGTGGATCAGTTGTTACTCACATACTCGACCAGCTAAAAAGCTTAATTTTTTCATAACATATATTAATATGAACTCACAGCGTTCATAACAGACTCTAAATTATTTACAACGATCCAATTTACAACAATAAGTATTACTATTTACACAAAGTAGTATGAAGCAACATGTCATAAGCATTCTCCATAAGACAGTCATCATGATGGATCAAATTTTTCTTGAAGTTATTAAAAAAAAATAAAGAATGAACCATTTTAAAAAAAAAAAAAAAAGAAGAAGCATAAAAAGTAAAACCTTTCTTGTCATTTTTCAACAATAAAATTATATTCAGTAACTATCTCAAGGTTTATGCAATGTAGTAACTTGTAGATAATGACATTCCATATAATACACTAACAATCTGAACATTCACCACCTAAAGCCAAAACAACCCTCGCACAGCAACACTCAAAAATAAAAATGACACTATGGTCCAAATAGATTTCGTGCGACCAGGACACTAAATCAATGAAGCAGAACACCAGACTCCAATAATAAAATCTGTTGCAGCATATGACATAAACACCACACAATAGAAGCAAAACTGCACGAAACCTGCTACAGCTGAGGTGAATCAAACCAGATTACTCCAACGCAAAACTGAAACGCAGCAAAGGCTAGAAGAACAACTGAGTAACAGCCGCCGCACCTCACAATTCTGAAACAACGCTAAAAGCCACAAAGAACTCATGTTTTGAAAAGAAGAGAAATACTATATTTTCTTTGAAAGGGGTGAAATAATAATTGGCTCTGAACAAAACATCCATTTAAATCCAATTGAATCATTAATGGACTATAACCATCTTATTTTCTTGCTTTGACAACGAAAAGGAAAATAAGGGCACCCTATAATAATATTCAAAAGAATATTCCACAAAATAAGTAGTGAAGGCTTATTGAGAAAAAAGCAAATCAATTGCTTTAAGAAAGGCGACCTTTAGTAAACATTGATTTGATGATAGTTTATGAATTAAAGACAGTAAACTAAACGAAGTATGAATTAAAGACAGTAAACTAAACGAAGAATTGTGATTACTAATAACAAACATACCATATACTAATAGTAACGATTCACATTTTCATGTTAAACATTAAGTATACACAGCAATCAAGAGAGAAAAAAGTCATATTCCATACGACCATGAAGAATTCGCTTTGGAGATATTACGATCACTAATACCAACTATGTTTTCCACACATCTAGAAGATCATAATCAGATGGCAGCTTGATATATGACTTTCAACAATAGAAAAAAAAACACACACACACGCATTAAAAGGAAACCTCAAATAACATTCCTTCAGCCAGCCAAAGTCAGTTAGTCAAACCTACAATTGATAGTAGTAAGAACTCCCGAATTAAAAAAAAATGCAGATGCACACGCAGGAAAATTCTCCAAGTCTTTAATTTTCTACTAAACATGAGTGGGACTCTTGATGTGCACTATTCATGGCAAATTCAAATAAGAGAAGCAAATTCATACTAAAATATGGTGCGAGTCCTTAAGCTTTTCAAGGATGTAGAAAAGGAAAGGTTAACATGAACAAAAGCTTGTGTGCCAAAGAACCTTAAACTCCCACTGCCAATATAACTAAATATGCAGAAAATTTATACAACAGAGAAAATAGTCCAACCCCAAAAACTACAACAAATATACCCAAAATTGGACCTAATGATGGCTACAAACACTATCACAGCATATATAAATCATCAAAACTAAAAACAATACTATAAAGTCATGATCACAATAAAGATCAAATTTACCTATAGTTAGATGCGTAATAGTCGTCTTTAAAATGTCAACTCATATAGAATAAAGAATTGAATACAAAATGCATAAAAACTCGTATGCCCTCCCATTATAAATAAATGTCACAGTAAGGAAACTTCTCATGCTTAAAATAGAGTATATCAATATCACACGGTAAAATTACAGAAATTGAAAACCTACGTGAATAAGCTAAAGAATAGAAAGAAAAAAATATTTGTTTTAAAAATGAGGAAATGATTTAATCCACATGCAAGAAACTATCACAAATCAACTTGAGTAAAAGTAAGAAACAATCAAAAAAGTGAAATTTGAGAAGTAAAACAACTCAGAGATAAACACCGACAACAAAAAACTAAACCAAAACCTAAAAAAATGCAAGAATTATACCATTGTGAAACATACCATCACTGTGCCCTGCTGTAGGTAATCACCACTGCAAAAATTGTCACCGTGAGCTACCGCAACATTGAGCCAAAGCAGTAAATCACCAGCGCGTAAGCTATCAGAGCGAGCTTTCGGCCAACAATATGGATTTGTTAGAAACTTCATTTCAGAAAGGAAAGAATAAAAACCAAGATAGATGGAACAATCAAAAAGAAGGATTAAAGAAGCAAACAAAATGCACAGTTTTACAATTAAAAACTTAAAACCCATTACCATAAAGATACTCTTTAGCATCGAAGAACTCTAACTGAGAAATTCAACCCAAAATAGTTTTGTAATTGTATGCTCACTTATTTTGTACGTTACTTCTTTTTTCTCAAATTTCAACACCTGAACAGCCGATTCATTCTACAAATTTCAAAACAATTGGCAGCTAGTACTTTTCAAACCAAACCATAGAATAACATTACATCCACCTCTACCTTTCTCTAGCTACCTTCACCTGTTTAAAACGCAATATAAATAAAATGTACACCTGAAACATACTGAGGGAAAATGTTTCTAGGAAAATTCCACATACAATATTATCAAATAAGAAGACTGGATTAATTTAGAGTTCAAAGCAGCGGTACAATGATTGGTCGGGTTTTAAAAGCCATATACATGAATAAGTAAATCATGTGCTTTTTGAAAGTAAAACATAGGAGAATGGGATCTGCCAAAGACTCCTTGCTGTCATTAACATTTGTAGCTGCTGAAGGAATCTTACTTACTTTTTTGCTACAATGTTCACCATGATATAAGAAACATAATTGCATTATATCAAGGAAAACAAATCGAACATAATCACACCGATATTCAAAAATGAAATATTGCAGATTCACACATAAACATCTACAATTAATACTTCATTTTCTGCATGTGTGTGTGAAAATTGAAATGGGTGACAAAATTGAACAAAGAAAAACTGGATCTAAAATGGTGCAAATGCCTAATTAACAAAGAATAACTGTAATAGACAATCTCAAGGTGAAGGGTGTTTGATCCAAGCCAGCAAGTAAACTAAAATATTAACACACAAAATTGCTTAGATGTGGGTGTGAAGTGCAGCATGGCGTAAATAGTGATGCTAAAATGACAAAAAAAAAAAAACCAGAGAACAACAACAAATTCATTAAACAAAACTATTAAATAATCTCAGTATCTATTCAACTATTACAATAAGAGAGGTTGAGAATTGTTGGAAAATGAATAGCTATATGACATTGTAGCTTCAAGTAAACATCACTGCAAAAAAAAAAAGGATAAAGAAATACATTACTATAAACAATCCAATAACCTAAGAGAGAAGAAAATTTGAAATAAAATTTATTTACATAGTTCATGATAGCACTTAATTTATTTACATAGTTCATGATAGCCCTTAATTTTTTAGAGAAAACTTGATGCACTTTAATGGCACAAAGAATAGGTGTTCCATAAGAGTCATGTGGAGAAAAAAAGCATAAAATAAAAGCAATAAAAAATGTGAAAAACTATCTTTGTCCAACCTCTGCTGTTGTGCTTGTGCTTTTAATCACTACATGTAGTGGAACTAAGCTCATCGTCAACATTCACCAAAAGAAAAAAAAAAAGAGTAGAGAAAATGTAGAGAAAGAAGGAAGAAGGGATTAGGAGAGAGATGGGGATGCAGGAAGTACACAGAGGAAGAGAGAAGTCATGAGTATCTTAGAGAGTGTTGAGTTATGAGATTGTGAAAAGTAAAATTTTGAATTATGGTAAGCAAGTGACTTAATGAAGAGGACTATCCTCAAATGCCATCAAATCAAATATGTTGATGAAGAACCAAGCTTTACCCTCAAATGCTCTCCATTATTATCCTATCTTAAATTGTGTTAGAAGCTGAACCAATTACCTAAAACTGATACTAACAATAGAGATTGTACCTTTAATCAAATATTATTAACCATCCAAACTTCCTAAACTGATGAGAAAGAGTACAATCAAAGGTGAACTTCATCAATAATGTAACAAACGAAAAATGGTGGGTATAAACTTATATTATAATTAAGCCAAATTCTAAAAATCATATAGTTGAAGAACTGGTAGGAAACAAATTCGAGAGTTCCTCCATTCACAAAGCATCGGCAATATTTAGCAATATTTAACAATATTTAACAATGGTGCAAATAGATTTATACATGCCAAATTTAGTACTATTTGTTTTAAAATGAAATGTGCAATGCATATCTTTAAACATAAACCACGCCACACAATCAAATATGTGTTGAAAGTTCAAAGAAGCATAATTTTAAACATGCGGGGGAGTCAAAACTGCAAAAATAAGAAGAAAAGTTAATTTACAAAGAGAAATTTGTTGCTTATGTTTTCCACATCTAGTAGTTGTTGCTTGTTCTCATGAGTATTTGCCAAGGATGAAACAAAAACCAAAACACTATAAGTAACAAAATCAAAGTAAAATAAAAAGCAAAACATCATGAGAAAACTCACAAAAAAAAGCCTCATCGCATATTAGAAATTCTATAAAACAGAAATCAGAACGCCACTTAGTTCTTCAACTAATTTTAACCAAAGCCCAAAACTTTTCAACAAACAACCCATCTAGCAAATGGGTTGGTTCAAAATTTCACAAATGAATAGAAAAACTAATAGTTTTGATTTGAAAAGGTTCATTCTTTTCCTCTAGAAAAATAAAATAAACATTTTTTGCAAATTTTTAGGTTAAAAATAACACAACTGAATAAAATAAACTCCACTGCCTGGAAACCCCAATAGCTCTATTCTGACTTTTGTCAAATAGCTCCATTTCTTGCTAAAGAAAACTCTGGTTTTAAATTCAATTTGACAGAACCACTTTGTAAGAAAAATGATTACATAACAGAAGAGGAGTCGAAGATGAAATTGAGAGAAACATATGCAGAATTTTTTTTTGTAGGAAAATTGTGCTAGATATTTGCAAACCATTTGAGAGAGACTATCTAAAACTGATGCAACTGCTTCTTCAATTGAAACGGGAGATTCTAATTAGCAATTCGTCCAATCATGTGACTGTCCATGTGCACATCTTCGGATCTTGAACTCGTAAATCTCAAAATGATTCCCACAGCTGAATCCGCCGGCGCAAAAGCTTTCAAATCAAAATTTCAGTTCACTCAACGACATAGAGGAGATGGTGAGATGGGGAAGGTTGTGGTTGATTACTGATTATAGAGAGAGAGAGAGAGAGAGAGAGAGAGAGAGAGAGAGGCGGTGTGTTGGGGCTGAAGTCATGGCCATGTGAGGGCAGGTGGTGGTGGCAGAGGAAGTGTCGGAGTGTGGAAGAGAACCATTACATTTCTGATATTTCTTGCAAAGTTTTTCTTCTAGATAGCAAACCACTCTGTACATTGAAAAAAGACCAGATAATAACATAAGTTGTTTTGTTTCCCTATGCTAGTGAATCAATTTTCAAGGAGTGAGAATTGATCAACGGTTGATATGCTAACCCCACTAATTACAATGATCTAACGGTCTGGATAGATTGGAGCCAAAAAAGTAGGTTTAGGGGTTGGGAATTAGGGTAAGAATGTTTGCTAGGATTAGATATAAAGGATTTGCTTCATAAGAAAAAAGGCAAGAGGATAGGAATAAAATTGGTGCGATGCATTTTTTTAGATGGAATTTGTTATGTTAAATAATTGCAAACCTAAAAGTGTAGAAAATATTTGATTCAAAAAAAAAAAGGAGGATAGGAATGAAATTTGTTAGGTTAAAAAATAAGGATTCGGCTGGCCAAAATTATAGCAAACCTGATAACAAAATTCGGCTGGCATTAAGTAAGATGATCAATGGCTAAAATTGAATGGCGCCTAAATGTGCAAGATCCAATGGCTCAGAAAAGTGGAGGAAAAAATGGGGGGAAAATATTAGGGCAACAATAGCTTGAAGGGTTAAGCTTTAGTAAGTTAGGGTAGAAAATATTTGCTTCATAAAAAAAAAGGCAAGAGGATAGGAATAAAATTGGTGCGATGCATTTTTTTAGATGGAATTTGTTATGTTAAATAATTGCAAACCTAAAAGTGTAGAAAATATTTGATTAAAAAAAAAGGAGGATAGGAATGAAATTTGTTAGGTTAAAAAATAAGGATTCGGCTGGCCAAAATTATAGCAAACTTGATAACAAAATTCAACTGACATTAAGTAAGATGATCAATGGCTAAAATTGAATGGCGCCTAAATGTGCAAGATCTAATGGCTCAGAAAAGTGGAGGGAAAAATGTGTGGAAAATATTAGGGCAACAGTAGCTTGAGGGGTTAAGCTTTAGTAAGTTAGGGTAGAAAATATTTGCTTCATAAAAAAAAAGGCAAGAGGATAGGAATAAAATTGGTGCGATGCATTTTTTAGATGGAATTTGTTATGTTAAATAATTGCAAACCTAAAAGTGTAGAAAATATTTGATTCAAAAAAAAAGGAGGATATGAATGAAATTTGTTAGGTTAAAAAATAAGGATTCGGCTGGCCAAAATTATAGCAAACTTGATAACAAAATTCGGCTGGCATTAAGTAAGATGATCAATGGCTAAAATTGAATGGCGCTAAATGTGCAAGATCCAATGGCTCAGAAAAGTGGAGGGAGAAATGGGGGAAAAATATTAGGGTTAGAAATAGCTATAGGGGTTAAGCTTTATTATATAAGATAAGATAAGATGAATCTGAAATTGATCCTTATAATAGTTTCAAAATTTGCAAGTTGGTTTTTATGTATATAAAAAAATTTCACATCAGTCCCTATTTTTTATATTTTGTGAATTCGTCCCTATATTTTCAATATTTGTAAATTGTGTCTAATATATTTTTAAAAAAAATGTAAATTGTTCCTTAATATATTTTTTAACTTTGCAATTTGGTCCCTATTTTTCATATTTATAAATAGGCCCTGTAACTTTCTGAAATTTCAAGATATGAAAAATAGGGACCAAATTAACTTTTTGAAATTTAAAATTTGACGCAAATAATTTAAAATTTTCATATTGAATCACTTTTCATTATAAATATAATTTATAGTTTTATTTCAAAAAAATTAATATCTACAAGAAATACATCAACAAAGTTTAGGAATGACAACTTTTACTTCTCTATAAAAAAAAATTAAAATGAAGGAAATTGAATTGAAGTATTTGAATCATCTCAAATTACAATTTCTCTAGAATTTTCAATCACTCCGTGCAAAAACATTATTTTTAAAATAAAAAAAAAGCCTAAGAAAAAATATATTAAAGAACCAAAAGAAACCATTTTAGCACAATGTGTAACAGAGAACGCTAACAATCTAAATGATTACAAAACACAACACAGTTGTCCATGCATAGGGATGGCAATGGGTATCCAATAGGTAGGATACTATAGTATCCTTTTCCATATCCACGTTTGTAAAAAAATGTCTGTACTCGAGTCCATAGCCTCGTGGGTAACAACTTTAGTACCCTTCCTCATACCCTATGGGCACCTAAGTGTCCATACCCGTACCCATTACATGTACTTTAATTATAAAAAGACAATAAAAAATATCACAATAGAAATAAAACTACGATTTAATTTTTTTTTTTAAGCAACTCATAAAATAGCAGAGATCGTAGTATTTAGCCAAATAAAAACATCCAAAATATTCCTCGAAAGTTAAAATAAAAACATTCAAAATACATATAAAAAAGTGCATGCTAAAATAAACATCAAATTCATTTAAATCATAAATTTGTAGCTCGTGAGCTTATGAAGGTAAGGATGAAACGATTACCGTATTAGTTTTTAGGTTTAGCTTTATGCTTAAATAACTAAATAAATGAAATAATTGCACACCAAAAATAAATAAAATATTTATTATATTATATAAATATGTATATGCGGGTTGTGGGGCTGGGTGGTATAGTGCCCTTACCTGCATTCATACCCATCTAAATTTGCGGGTAATTACCTGTACCCAAGCCCATACCTATAAAAGCGGGGTTTTACCCTACCCATCGCGGGTATTTTTTGCGGGTGCCTATCGGGCCTGAGTCCAATTGTCATCCCTATCTATGCAGCAACAAAGAAAATAAAATTAAGAAATTGCCTTTAAACACGATAAAGGATGCAACCTCCAAGTGAGATAATCTCAATCAAACAATACAAAATAAGCTTTAACCACCAATTCGTCTGAACTTTAACCTTTTCAGTTAAGGAAGGGAGAAGGTCAACGTTAAGTTTGAAAATTCTATCATTCCTCTCCTTTCATATGATATAAAGCACAGAAGTCCTGATGATGTTGAATGCTAGGCGATAATTTTTATAAAAACCTCCAAGCCCGTTGAACCGAAGATGATCAATAATATTGCCGTGATGAATTATTGATAAACCTAACCAGCCACAAATATGACTCCAAAGCATCCCTTGTAGGAGTCGCATTGAAAAAAACAAGTGATCTCGGTCTTCCAGACAACCACAGTCAGATGAAAATGAATATCGATGTCAGCCAAGATATGTCGCCTGTACAATTATCCTTTGTTGGGATCCGGTCCAACAACAAATGCCAAACAAAAATATTAACTTTGAGCGGCACCGCTTTAATCCACAACACATGATTAAAACCCACGTCAAGACCAACTTCAACCACAATTAAGTTGTTATAAGCACTTTTGACCTTAGTACAAAGATTTATTTAGAGACACTAATAAGTGTTTTCAATGCATACCAAAATCAAATATTTGATTATATTATTCTCTGTTAGCAACATACTCTTTAACACAAACTTTCCAACACATTCTTAAGGTTTCCAAAGATTAATATGGAAAAGAGTAAGATTTTTTTTCTTCTTCTAGACTAGATTACCAAACTCTTTGGGTAGGTTTGCATACAGTTGAAAACAGGGACGGAGCTATGTATAATGGAAATGGGGTGGTTGCCACCCCTCTAACATATAATACATTAGTACTCTTAAATATATATATATATATATATATATATATATATATATATATATATATTGTCGCCCCTGTATCAATAAGGAAAAAAAAAAATATAGTGTTCGTCCCTGTAACAGACTTGCTTACAAACCACAAGAGCTCAAGATATTCAAATCACTATGTAATTTTGTCAAACAAAAAAAATATAAAGCAGACACAACAAAAATATTATAGAGGAACACGTATTTTGTTGGCTTTTTGTTGTATGGCCTTTTCTTTCAATAAATAAACTATATTTTATACGATTTTTTTAAGATAATTTTATTCAATTCTTAATAGTAAAAATGGGGAGCGCTAATATGGATCCGATTCAACGGTAGACCCACAAATTTTTAATAAATTTTAATAAAATATTATTTTTGTTCCTCCATTTTTATTATCATAAAATATATATTTTTTATTAAAAATGGTTAAAGTTAGTTATTATCGATGTTATTTATCATGTGTTATATTTTCGCCACCCTTAATAACTTTTTCTGGCTCCGTCCCTGGTTGAAAATAGGTTCAGCCATGCAATCGACAAACTTGAGGCAGTTAGAATTTTATTTTAAACAAAAATTAAAAATCATATCGAAATTCTAATCATCTAATCTTAATTGAACGGTACCTATACGTTGGTTGCATATAATCATGACCGCGCCTAATTTGTGTTAACAAGAATGATAATTTAGTGACTAAAATTATCATTCTTGTTGACAATGATAAAAAACCTATCCAATAAAAAATAAACTTTGAAGGATGCTAAGGTGGGGTGGTGTAAACTCAAGAGAACAATAACAAGTGAATAAAGAAAATCGACCAAATTGAAGTAAATGAACAACGTATACTTTTGTCCCCCCTCAGCTCTGGATTAATCCAATAACCTCAAAGTTGTATCGGAGATAGACAGCATTATAGAAAAAGACATGAGAGAGGATCTGTTTCCTTAAACATAAAATATCATATTTTTGCGAATGAGGTTATTGGTATAACTTGTTCTCAAATTTTTTAGGTTAAATTACACTGCGAGTCCTTTAAGTTTGAAGTTTATAATAGATTGGTCCTTTAAATTATTTTGGTCTCATATAAGTCCTTTAAGTTGAAGTTTGTAACAGATTGGTCATTTAAGTTATTTTGGTCACACATAAATCTTTTAAGTTTGTAAACGTATTCAATTTAGTCATTTTGTTAACCAAACGTTACAAAAACGATGATCTGTCAGTTAAGTGTATGATTTGGCAGTTAAGTTTGTAAACGATGGACATTAGGATATAAATTCTCAACATAGGAAGAGTTCAAGGAAGCTATTATCAATTATTTTGTGTATAATGGCTTCAATTTGAGGTTCATAAAGAATGACAATGAGAGGGCGAGAGTTGGTTGCAAGGATGAATGCTCTTGGATTGTTTTATATTCCAAGATGTCACATGAGGATGCATGTCACATCATACACTTAACTGTCACATCATCGTTTTTGTAACGTTTGGTTAATAAAAGGATTAAATTGAAAACATTTACAAATTTAAAAGACTTATGTGTAATCAAAATAACTTAATGGACCAATCTGTTACAAACCTCAAACTTAAAGGACTTATGCGTGACAAAAATAACTTAAATGTTCTATTTATTACAAACATCAAACTTAAAAGACCTCTGGTGTAATTTAGCCAGTCTTTTATCTTGTTTTTTTGTAAGAAAATATTTTTTTTCATCTTACTCGTTGTTGTATCTCTTTTTTAGTGCCTTGTTGTATTACTCTATTGGTAGTGAAATGATATTATAATATAACTTCAGATTTTTAATTACTTTTTTTATAAGATTATTATCAAACAATGAAAACTAAAGATTGATAGAGTTATCCTATCCATGTTGAGTTGGCACCAATCAAATGATTCATTAGTCTTCTCAATATAAATGATTTTGATTAGCGTCTATTTAACCTAAATAACTCCACCTACATTATCTTTCGTCTAAAGTTGCATCACTTGGTCTCCGTCGGTCCAAGTAGAGCGACTCTTGGGTCAAATGTGGCATATGATTCTCCAAAGGGTTTTGGTCAAGTATGATACGAATAGGAGTTTTGTCATCTTGATTCTCCAACGTATCATGTATATTTTGCATATGTACATTCAGGTTGTCTGATGGACCACGTTAAACTGACCAAATTGGATGAATACTAGTTTGGTTCATGCACTCTCTTTATAGTTTGTCACAAGGGATACACATAGGCATTTTCAAATATTTGATAGATTTTGATCTTCTAATTTATAATACTCCTTCCGTCTCACAATATTAGTCGTTTAAAGTTTATGCACGATTATTAAGGAAATGATTAATTGTGTTGATTTCAATGGTAAAATTAGTTGCATTTACTAAAACACCCTTATTAATTGTAGTTAATGGAATAGTTAAGTTGAATAAAATTCAATAAATAAAGGTATAATAATGAAAAAATAAAATAAATGTTGTATTTATTGTTAAAGAGACAATAATTGTGAGACGGAGGGAGTATGAGTGTCACATGAGGGAGAGGGGTCAAATAGAAGGCTCAATAATGGGGAGGAGATAAGAATCCTTGTTTTTTTTTTTTTAAAAATAAAATAAAATAATGAAATGGATATTATTCTTTCTTTAGTTATTTTATTCTTAATTTATCTCTTTAGTTCCAGGGAAAAATTCTTTTACCTATGTTACTTACATTGTAGTCATCCAAAACCGGCCACCTTTTAATTTAGTCAAATACTATCTTTTTTTAGCAAACTTTAGTCAAATATCTTGTTAAATGATTGGATTCCATAACTCACTCTTAGAGTACCCATCAGAAAATAAAACTCACTCCTAGAGTTAGGGATGTGGATTTGTTGCTATAAAAAAAAACATGGTTTTACACAGTATTCAATCACAATCATTGATATGAGATTGAGACAATTCAAATTATACATCAGTTCTATAATTTTAACCATTAATTCAAATCAAACGGTCGTGACATATTCCAATGATTTAACCGTAACAACATGAAATTCTAGTTTATGAGTTAATGATTCTCATCCGTGTTGCAAGGAGAGAGATTTACGGCGAACACTCTAGCATCCTAAAATTATGTTTTTTTGTGTTTAACCATTTTAAATTATTTTAAATTTTGAATTAATTTTATTTAAGAATTATCATATATCACCATTGAATTCATTTATAGAATATTCAGGATAAAATTCAAAGATTGTTGATAATGTGACGAGTATGAGTGATGGTGAAACTCTTTACAATGAAAATATATATGAATTAAATCCTAAAACTTTTCACTAAAAACATTTGACTTTAAGCATAACTATAAGTAAGAGTCATACATAGGGTGAATTGTAATTGTTGACAACAATAATTAAAAAGTTAATATCTTTAAATATTCGCATGGAATAATTTGACAAGATACCTCTAGAATTTTTAATACTTTCAATATGTTAAAAAACAATCTTTATTAATGAAATTATAGTATTATAAGTTTCAGTTAAAAACAATTCATTTTAAAGAACCCGGATACGAATCATAATTAGAACAATTATTTATCATATTTGATTTATTTTTTGATCAAACTTTAAATTATCTAAACCTCTTTTTCAGAGGGATCAGAGAGTTAATAAAAACAAAAAATAATAGCAGAAAGAGAAGATCAAGTTAATTAACAATTATAGTTTAACCTAAGAACAAATAGTTCAAAGCAACTCTAGTTTAAATTCTGATTAAAAAATTATTTATGAGATTTTATTTACTTCTCGTCCGAACTTTAAATCGTCTGGACCTCTTTTTCAAAAGAACCACATAGTTAAAGACAAAGGAGCTCGATAGTAGAATGAGAAGATCAAGCTAATTTACAATTTCATTAATTAATCTCAAAAAGTCAATAATAATTTTACATGAACTCACTCACTATAGATACATAAGGTAATTGGGACTATATGTCTATATCTAGTAAAACTAAAGCTTGGACGTGATCATTACTATCTGGTAATCTCTGATTTATGGTAATATTTATAGAGACTGATATATGATGACCAATTTCTTGTAATCTCTAATTTTTCTTAACGATAATGATGTCACTATTTTATTTGTTAAAGATTTATATATTTTTGTATAAATATTTATGATAAACAATATTGACCCCACTTATTGAAATTTCTGGTTCTGTCGCTAATTACTACTAACTCTTGGACTCTAACCATGCTAAAACATAATCAACAACAAAATCAATCTCTTCCCTGCTGATTTTCCCATCACGATTGGTATCAACTTTTTTGAGACAACAAGAAGCTCTCCAACAAGGCATCCTTGAACCAAATTCCTTGAAAGCTTTCTTAAGCTCATCTTTGCTCAAGCTACCATCTCCATTTCGACCTGCTTTCATCAATATACCCCTTACTTGCTTTTCTGTCATTGCTATGTTTTGTGGCAAACCCTTCAACTTGAACTCTGGCTCTCTAACTAAAGGGATGTACACGGCCATTTTATGGCTTATGTCTTATATGTATGTACTGTGTTATTTACTCTCTTTGAGCTAGGTTGGGATATGGTTTTGGAAATGCCAGAACTTATTATATACTAACAAAAAGGTGGTCATCGATCTACATGCATGTGGGTTTGTTCATACCTTTTTATTGTCCCTATCTTACAACGATGTTCCTAAAATCTTCAACTAAACTATTTTTCCTTTGCATGTGGAGTCCTTGTTGGTGAAATTCCACAATTATGAAATTAGCGTGATAAGAGCACTTCAATAGGATAATCTAAAAAAATGCAGATCTTTTTCCTTTATTTAAATTGAAAAAATTTATCTCTTAACTCAGTTGGAAGAGATATTACATATTATATGTAGAGGCCGAAGTTCGAATCCCGGACACTCCACTTCTCCAAAATTAATATGTGTGAGCTCTAGTCACTAAGCTACTTGACAACAAAAATTGAAAAAATTTAAACCGTCTGTGAACTTAAATTTGGACCGTGTGTTTTTGATCGGACGACTTCAAACATAATGGCATGATTCTGGAAAATCTTTGATTGCTTTGAATCTTGCACCCATTTCCTTTTCAACAGAAAAATTTTTCGTTGACAAAAATTTGTCTTACTAAAATATGTAGAATATTTAGTTAAAATAAACAACATTGAAAGATTTTTGATAAACCCTAAATAAATAAAGAGAAACAATACATAATATCATTCCCCTAAAAAAAATAGAATATCATTAAAAAAAGAGAAACAATAAAAAAAAATTAAAATTTTTATCAAATGAGAGCCATTTTTATGTCTAGTATCTTAGCGGTTAGATATACACATTTAAAGTGTAGAGAAGTGAAGAATCCGATATTTAAACCCATATGCTTTACAAATAATATCTCCGATAGTTATCAACTAAGATACACATTTGGGATGAGATATGTTGACTTTAAAATTATGCATAAAGCTAATGAAAATAATCGCGGCTAAGAAGAGATAATCCACCATGTGTATCCAACCAATTTTCTGACGAATATTAGTCATTGACATGATCATAAAAAAAAACTAATAAGTAGTTAATATAATTTTTAAGTGAGTGTCATTATAAAATGAAAAAAATAGATAAGATATTTTGCTTATTTTTTTTTGGGAGGGAGGAGGAATCTTCTTCCATATATCATATGATAATGGATATGCAACATTTAAATCTAATCTCTATCCATCATGAGGGATACTTCTGTTGGGATAATCTTTCTTTTCGATGAACAATTGCACATGAAGCCACTAAACGACACAACTGCCCTATAACTGAAAAAGCCCATAGAATCTAGCCAAATCAAGGAGAATCCCCTTCAACATATATATGGTATATATGCAACTTTATCTCTTCTATCTTCTATCTTCATATACAATTCTGTTGGGAATATTTTTTTCTCTTCTAACCTTTTTTTTTAATGAACTGGAAGCTCGACAGCCATTAGCAACTATGGTTGAAACAAATGTTGACGGCATCTTGCCAAAGTATATCCTATTTTTGATGGGCTAGCTGGGTAAAGAATCTTTGACTCTACTTCAAAGATGAACATGTTTAATTTGAAAATTAAGGAATAGATAAATTTTATTGGGGTTTAAATATGTTTTTGTAATATCATGGATGTTGTCATTTTCTCCATTACTACATTATTATAATTTTGAAATTAATATGTGTGTGACTTTACACACAAGCTAGTTTCATGAGAGTGAAATTTTTGTCCATTTAACGTAATATCAAAGTCAGGTTAAGGATAACAACGTGGAAATCCAACCTAGCATCCACGTTAGACGTGAGAGTGAATATTTAAGTTGTATTACAATTCACTACAAGAAATCCTGCAATTTGCCAGGAAAACATGCCAGGAGCAATAATCCCTGGCAAATTTGCCAGGAGTAATGCCACAAAACACCACTGGCAAATTTACCAGGGGTAACCCCTCGCATAATCCCTGTCTTGTAGTGGTCACATGGACCCACATAGGCTCTTTTCCCTTATCTCTCCCTCGTCAGACTCCTTCTCTCTTCTTCTAATTCATTTTTTGATATTTACTCTCTCTCTCTCTCTCAATAAAAAAGTCTCCTCTATTGAACCAACACCACCAAAAAATTTCGGCCACCATTACTTCACCGTCTGGCATCGTATGACAACACTACCACCACCATTGAACTCCTCTCTTCTTCCTCTTCAATAACCACCCAATTTATTTCTAGATTAGTGAGGTTTCAAAATCTCCATTTATCACCTTCTCTCTCAATTTTCTGCCATAATGAACCTCATTTGGAAAAACTAAGTTGACATTCTTCTTCCCCACGGTGTGAGCAGCAAAACCCCTAACTTTATTGCTTGATCGGAGAACTTTCACCAGCAAACACCGCGCCGGAAACCTATGCAGCCGTGCCGGAAAAGGTCTCCGTCGCGTCTGAGCTTATTTTTTCAGCCACTTCATCCCTTTTCTTTCTCATGGTGAGTTTCTCCATTTTTCATCTTAGAATTTGATATTTTCCAATTTGTAGAAAACCCTGTAGTGTAATATTGAGAAATAGTAAATTTGATTTGGTTCTAACTAATATATGATCAGTATCATTTGTCATCGTTAAGTTATCATTTTCTTATACAAATGTCACTTTCTCCATTTGAGAGCTTAAATCATAAAACATGAAGTTGGACATGTATGCTTTAGACTCCTTCAATTCTTTGCAAAATGAATTTAGTTGATTTCATATTTAGTTGTTTATTTTAATATCAAAATTATATTCTAACTTAAATTTGAAGATCAAATTCTGTTCTAATACTATTATATCTGGACTATGTTTAAGGTTAAATAAATAAGTTACAATGGTTAACTTAGTCATTTGAATTGCTATAGTTTGTTTTATAAACAAATTTTTTAGTTTTGTTAAACATTCAAATGACGAATTTTAAAGTTAATTACGGTCTTAGTTGTTTAATTTTGACTTCATTTTGAATTTATTGTGTTTGTCTTATGGTATTCACTGAAAAGAGACAAAAATTGAGGGGTATCTTTCACTAACTATGTTCAGATTTGTAGTTTAGGAAAATAATCACAGAGTGGTATTTCTCAAGTTACAGAAAGTCTCACTGTTGGAGAAGTGATATCTGTTGACAAACAACTGACAGTGAAGAAGCAGTTTCGGGACATCATTCCAGAGGAGAATTACCCTGCTGAATTCTCTTATAGATCAAAAGTAAGTCTAAAGTGATTAGCTTTCTCTCTGTGTCTATTCTATTTCAGATTAAATAACAGAATTTCATGTGGTTTCAGGTTATTCTTCTATTTTAGAAGATTGAAAGAGCAGATGTATGCTTATTTGCGATGTATGTCCAGAAGTATGGCTTGGAATGTGGCAATCCCAATCAACGTCGCGTATATATTTCATATCTCGATTCTGTCAATCATTTTACACCTCGAAGACAGACTACAAGCGGAGAAGCTCTTCGTACACTTGTTTACCATGAGATATTGGTAATTTGATTTTAAGAATTGTTGCTAATTGCTTTACTTTAGATGACATTTCACTTGATTCCTATTGTTGCTAATTGTTTTCCATGAGATATCGGTCAATGTATTTATGCTTTATTTTTTCTATCATCAGATTGGGTACTTTGACTTCTGTAAGAAATGAGGTTTTGCAACTTGCTACATTCATGCATGTGCTCCTAAAAAAAGGGATGATTACATTCTAAAATGGGGATGATTACATTCATGCATGTAAGAAACGCCGAAGTATGATAAGCTACGGAAGTGGTCAGTCCCTCTCCTTTTTTTCCCTCCTTATGTATGTTGAATTTTCATGAGCTTGTGTAACCATTGAGTATTTATATTCTTTGTTTTTGTAGGTATATTTCAATGCTTACAAAGGCCACTAAAGAAAATGTAGTTGTTGGTTTAACCAACATGTATGATCATTTCTTTGTTTCTACTGAAACACGGTACTCCAAGGTAACAACTGCTCGTATGCCGTACTTTGATGGAGACTGCTGGTCTGGTGCTGCTATGGATCAAGCCGTGATCATTGAAAGAGTGTGGAAGTGACTATGGAAATGCATTGAAGAAAGTACTGAAGAGTCGATCTCTAAAGGCCATGGGATATGTCAATCCTCCCAAAGCCAAAGCTAAAGACATTTTGGTGATGCAAAAGGTATGTCAACTTTCTCTTTTAACTTCATCTAATTGTATTAAAAAACTGGATTCCCTACTGCATTAACGCATTCGGGACATTACCGACCTCTCTTTTACAATATTCTTATGTATGAGTTTTTAAGTTATTTACATTATATGTCCATATAATCTGATAATTCTTCCTTTTCTTTTTCGAACGATATCTATCAGCTCGGCCAAATTATATTGCCCACGAAGCAAAACTTCATTGTAGCACTGTTGTAAACCAATAGTGTCTAGGAAGCGATGGTGTTGCACCAAATGCAAGAAAGTTCAGGAGTGTGAAAGGTGATGATTCTCTTCTCTCATTAAAGATAACTTAAAATGAATACATATATGGTTACACATGTGCACTAGTTGTTCTCTGCCTTCTTTGTTCCCTTTGATTCTTCTATTCAAATATGAGATATAAGTGTGTTGATTTTCTTAATGATTTGGTGTTATTTTCTTCCTTTAAAAAATCAACAAAATTCAAATTGAAGTCGATTATGCAACAATAGATTTTGATAATAAAAATGACTTCTGTCATTGACTTTCACATTTCAATATATTTCAAATGCCGTGAATATGTTATTCTCATCATTAGTATAATCTTTGAATTTTATGCCATTTTAAGGTCTTTGTGGATGATATCCCCTTCATCACTAAACAGAATGATATCATGTTGTGTTTGTTTGATTGATGATTTTAAATATGCCAAATTCTGATGATTTTAGTAATTTATGAATTAGAAAGCTTGTGTTTAATTTTTAAAGAATATTATGTTAAGTTGTTTTTGATCAAAGTGATGTTTAATTTGCAAATTTATCGGTGTATTAAATGTGCTTGTATTATGCGTGCTATTACGTTAATTTCCATTGGTAACTACTTTTTCTAAAACAATTAAATTAAAAAAAACAATTTTAAAACGTTTTTTAAAATTATTTTAATTATTAAATTTTAATATTTTGATTTTTTAAACAATTTAAAAACGTTTTTTTTTAAAAAATTCGTTCTGCATTTTGCCAGGGGTTAACCCCTCACAAATCCCCTGGCAGCGTTTGATTTGATCTCTGAAAAGTGGGTCAGGACGCGTCAGGAAAGTTGCCAGGGGTTGTAGCAGGGACTGGGCCCCACGCAATTTGCCAGGGGCTAAAGCCCTGGCAGGGTCATTTGCGATGAGTAGATTTGCTGGGTATTCTGCTCCTGGCAAAACTCCTGGCAAACGTCCATTTGCCAAGGATTTCTGCATTTTGCCAGGGCTTCTGCCCCTGGCAAAATGCAACATTTCTTGTAGTGATTTACGGTCACACATTTGTAAAGTTGTATTGCAGTTGGATAACTTCATCTCATGAACTAGGTTTTGAAAGTCTTATTCAAACGCACAAACATTGCAATATTATATTAGGCGAAATTAAATTCTATAAGTAGATTGGAGAGTGTGAATTCAACATGTGTGTATAGTTTATCCTCCCGTTTATTTGAAGTTTTTATTTGTTGAGGTTATGAGGATTGCTACTTCCCGAATTTATTTCGTTGTAATCTTTGTCTTGAACTTTAAGTTAAAAGTCTTTTTAACTTAAAAGACTTTTTCTTTAACCCCCGTTACTATAGCTTATCCTCCCATTCATTTGGAGTTGTTATTCGTTGACGTTATGAGATTTGGAGTTGTCTTAAACTTCAAGTCTTTAACCCCGTTTATTATTAAAAAGAAATCACTTAAACAATCCAAAAAGATTAGTAATGCAGAGAAACCGTTTCATTTGGTTTTTGTCCTATAAAATAAAGGCAAATTCTAAGCCCCTAAAGCAAAAAAGATTATAAGCATTCCTTTGATTCTTTTTTTTTTTCAAGCGTTTCCTTTAATTTTTATCTCTTTAGAATTAGAAAATAGGCTTAAGTGCACTTTTATCCCCCCTATTTTGCCTCATTCTGGATTTTACCCCCCATATTTTCAAATTCGGAATTTCAGCCCCCCTATTTTACATTTTTCATGATTTTACCCTCCCAACCACATTTAAACACAATTATGCTGATGTGGCAGTGTTGACGTGGATTTTAAAATAATACTTTCTTTTTTTTACAAAAATAATAATACTACCTTATTGTCCACATAATTAATTATTTGTATTAATTATTATTTTATTATTTACTGTTTTTTAATACACTAATAAAATATCACTTATAATTAGAAAAAAATTGAGAGCACTCAATCGTAACCCATCTTTCCGCCGTCCTTCATTTCTCATCTTAGTTCGCCGTCGTCACCCATCTCCTCCACCCTCACACTAATGACGAATCTCATGTTTGTCTTCCTCCTATTTCACGGTGAATCTTGTGGTTAGGTCAAAGAGGACATTTAGAAAGCAAGAGAAAGATAAATGTGTGAATCTTGTGTTATTTGTTTCGTTTGTTGTGAGGGGTAATGAGCCGTGAAAGGGAATGTGTGTTGGTTGTGTATTTTGTTTGTTGATGCCTTACTGTATTTAGCTTTTGTTTGTTGCATTACAGTGTTGATTTTTCTGCATTTTTCTACGTTTTTTTCGCTGATTTTTTTCCTTGTTTTTTTCTTCATTTTCTAGTATTTTTCTGGTTTTTTTTCTTCCTATTTTTTTGTTTTTTATTTCTCCTGGTTTTATGATTTTTTTTGTTCTATATTTCCTGCATTTTTTTAAAGAATTTTTTCTTCATTTCTTTAGTATTTTTTTAGTTTTTCTTAAATTATTAAAAAAATTCATTAAGAAAATAAATAATAAAATAATATTTCATTCAAATAAAATTAATTAGGTGGATACTAAGATAATATTTTAAAATTCACATCAACAGGGCCGTCCCTGGGGAGGTGCAAACAGCTCAATGGAGCTGGGCCTCCCCAATTTTGGGACCCAAAATATTTTTTTTATTATATAATGCATTGAAAATAATAATATATAGCCGCAATATTGGCAATAAAAACCGCGTGGCCTAGTGGTAATATTCAGCATTGTGATGCTTAGTGGCAGTAGTTCAACTCCCTGTGATGGAATTTTTTTTCTTTTTTTAAGTTGTATGCTTAGTGGCAGTAGTTCAACTCCCTGTGATGGAATTTTTTTTCTTTTTTTAAGTTGTATTTTTTTTTCTTTTTTTAAGTTGTATTTTTTTTTCCAGCATGATAGGGTCTTTTTTTGGCCTAATTTTACTGGAATTGATGTCTATATTTCATCAATATTTTCTCTTCTACTTATTTACAAATAAAAGTATAATATTACTTTTTTTTAGAGAACTTATAATTTTTGGCATATACTTGTCGTATAAAATCACAAAGCTCTAACAACAAACATTATAATTATTAGTAGTTCAACTCCCTGTGATGGAATTTTTTTTCTTTTTTTAAGTTGTATTTTTTTTTCCAGCATGATAGGGTCTTTTTTTGGCCTAATTTTACTGGAATTGATGTCTATATTTCATCAATATTTTCTCTTCTACTTATTTACAAATAAAAGTATAATATTACTTTTTTTTAGAGAACTTATAATTTTTGGCATATACTTGTCGTATAAAATCACAAAGCTCTAACAACAAACATTATAATTATTTCTAAGAAAATAAAAAATATTATAGTTTTTTTTTCTTTTAAAAAATTGTATTTTTTTAGGGGCCTATTTATATTAAGAGAGTCGGGCCTCTAATTTCACAGGGACGGCCCTGCACATCAATACTGCCACATCTACATAATTATGTTTAAATGTGGTTGGGAGGGTAAAATCATGAAAAATGTAAAATAGGGGGGTTGAATTTCCGAATTTAAAAATAGGGGGGTAAAATCCAGAATGAGGCAAAGTAGGGGGGGGGGGGGGGGGGGGGGGGGGGGGTAAAACTGCACTTAAGCCTAGAAAATATGATTTTCAGTCCCCAACGACAACTTTTTTAACCACTATAGGAAAACTTTGATTTGTTAACCACTACACTAAAAGGTAAAAATAATTATTTCAATTTTTTTTAGGCTTAATAGCAGTTTTGGTCCCCTATGTTTCAAGAAGTTACGATTTTGATCCCCTAACAAAATAAATACAAAACCACCCCCTAAGTATTGCCCCTATCGCAGTTTTGACCCTATGCCAATTTTGACCAAGTCAAAGCTGATGTGGACGCCACATGTGTGATTTTTTTTATTTTTTTTATTTTTGTAATTAAAAAAATAATTTTTTTAATTAATTATTTTTTAATTAAATAAAAAAAAGAATTACACACGTGACGTCCACGTGTGCATTAACTTGGTCAAAATTGGTCTGGGGCCAAAACTACAAAAGGGGCAATACTTAGGGGGCGGTTTTTTATTTTATTTTGTTAGGGGGCCAAAATCGCAACTTCTTGAAACATAGGGGGTCAAAACTGCTATTAAGCTTTTTTTTTTTTTATTCCTTTAACTTATTTCTATTTTCATTTTAGTTTCTTAAGTTGTTTTCAACTTGTTTTGATCCTTTAAATTTTAGTCATTTCTTTTACCACTATGTTCCTTTGACACTCCAACTAATCTACCTATGTGTAGTAGTGTAGCTATGTTGATTTGGCAAATGACCGTAAAACGATTTACTTTCTTCCACGAATTATAGATATGTTTTTCTTTTCTTCTTTTCTTTTTATAATAAATCCAAATTCACATTGAGCAAGAAAACCTTGTCTTATATTAAAGTATCGTAAATAAACCATAGTTAATAAGTACATTATGATCTTTATTTTTGGGATTCTATGATTAGTAACATGGTATCAGAGTGATACCTTAGAGATGAAGATGATGATATTTTCGCTTCTGATTCAACATACGATGAAGATGAAGAATTCATCGGTAATGAAGTTCCCACAATTTCTGCACCAATTTTGGAAAATTTAGCTTCTCACAATAGAATCGTTTTTGGCAGTTTCGATTCTCCAAACAATTTGGTTTCAAATCCTTCAATCGAACCAGAATTTGATGGAATCTCCATCAAGATTGGTAAGATTCCATGTGTAACGCCCTTCTTTTATTTAATTATTTTTATTAAGTTATAATCTATTTATGTGATTTATATATATATATATATATATATATATATATATATATATATATGAGGTGTTAGTATTTTATTATGTGGCATTATTCTATTATTTATTAGAATATGAGAATTATTAGTGTAAGTAGAATTGGAGGTTAGAATAGAAAAAAGAATAAGTTATTGGGCCTAAATGATTTAGGAAGAGTGATTAATATTATAAATAAGGAAGCTTAGGTTAGAGAGAGTTTTTACGTTAGACCGCTTTTTGGAGAAAGAGGAGAAAGAGGAGAACTCAGAGAGAGAGAACCCTAGGAACGAAGAACGCTGCTTTTGATTTCAGAAAAATAATCTAAGGTAAGGGTGAAACTAACTTTCAACATTATTAAGTGTATGATTCTGAAAAATGGATTTAGCATGAATTAGGATGAGTTTTGTGAGAATTAAGGATTAGGGTTTATGACCGATTTTGATAATTGAACCATAAAAACTTGTTAGATTGATGTGGAACTTGTGTACAGACCTTAGATATTCCATAGGGTGATAATTAGATGCCGTTTGGATGATAGAACCGTGAGATTTGATGAAAATTGAGATTCTGAGAAAAAGTGATTTTAAGTGTTTGTGAGAAATAAGTGATTCTAGGATAAGCTGTTTTGGAGATTTAAAAATATGATTTTTCAGTAAAAGAAGATAGGATTTGTCGAATAGAACGCGTAGGCGAAAACGGAATTGGAATCGGGGTAACAGTTAGGTTTTTACGGACGAAACGGTAAAACCGAGAAAAACCAGGACTGCACAGAGCTGTTGTGCAGGTCACTGGCTACTTCCTTCCCACGCCTAGGCGCAGCTTTCCACGCTTGAGCGCAGCAAGGCAGCCCCTCATGGGTGACTGCTTATTGTGCTTTCGTTGCGTGCTGCCAGAACTTTGATTTTTATGTTCTTGTGTCTTTTTCACCCGTTTCCGTGTTGAACTAGCTTTTGGTGTAAACATGAAAGTTGTAGATAATTGAGTTAGCTTTCTAGTGGATTTGGTGTGACTAGAAAATTATGTATAGATTTTGAGTTATGAAGAAAATAGTCCAAGTGGGTCCTCAGAAAACTTTAAGAAAACTTAGCATAACTAATCCCAAGTTAGTCCAAAAATTTATGGTTGGTTTCCCAACTTCAACTTAAGTATTAGAGATTTAGTTGAGTTGTTTTATGAGTATTTGGCTTATGTCTTATCGATCGAACTTGAATTGCTTTTGAAGAATGTTTTGGACTCTGATATGAATGTAATTGATTAATTTATATGTTGTTATTGTTGTTGATATGTTGGAATATATTATGTGAGTATTGTATGATGCATAATATTATGATGATTTATGGTGTCAAGTTGATATGATTCATTCCTTTAATGATGATATGTTATTCAAGCACTGTTATATGCTGCATTTGTCGTTGTTTGCTGCTGTTGACCATTTAATGTTACAAAGTTGTATGAGTCGGTCCAAGTTGTAAATATCCAAGAAGTGGTCCATGTTAATGGAATTATAAGAGATGTTCATGATGTTGTCTAAGTTGTAGGAAGATTGAGTCCATTGCATACTCATTAAAGATGGGGGCTTGAGGCCCGACAGCTTTTTCTCACTTTGTTGAAGAGCCTATTTACGCTCATATATGTTGGGGGCTTGATGCCCTGAACGGTACCACATGCATTTGCATATCAAGAAGTTTTTACGAAGGTTTAAGATGTTAAGAGTTGCATTGTCAAGTTGAGTTGCATCGTCGAGTCAAGTGTTGAGTTGAATAAGATGTCTGATGATTTTAAGATGATATTTGCTTATGTTTTAAAGATGATATTTGCTTATGAATTAAAGATGATATTTGATTATGATTTGATATGATGCTAAGTGTTAAATGTTTGATATGTTAATGATGTTTTATGTTGTTAAATGCATTTTGATGAATTATATGTTTAATTTGTTGACTGTGACATCTCACCCCTTTGCTTGAAAATGTTGCTCTTCGTATGGGTAGCTTGCAAGTAACTAAGATTAGTTGCGGTCGTGAGTGGACTCCTCACAAGTGTGTCGTAGGTGCTCTGATACGTAACTGGATGGGGATTTTGCTACAGTTTTCTATTCCTTACGTATTGCTTTGAATTTTCATGAAATAAATGATGAACAAAGACTTTATGAGATTTTTATGATGAGGCCTGCGTGCCAAAGACTTTTATGATGTTAAACTAATTCCGCTGCGTAGTTTTAAAGATTAAGTTGAATAATTTTGAAGGATAAATTATTATCCATTCTATTTTACGATTTTTAAGAAGTGTAGCATTCCGTTTATGATTGAAAATACTCTGATTTATTACGAATTTTTATGTTGGGAAAACGGGGTGTTACACCATGTGTTCTCATTGATTCTTCCAAGAACATCGTCAACTGCGATGGTTCTGTGTTCGATGTGCACAAAGACGAGAAACTGAAGTTTCTTGAACCATAATTGAAGAATTGAGACTCTGTTTTCGGTTTCTCTGAAGCGTCAGAAGATTTCATCAAACACACAACTCTGGTGAGATTGCGTAGCGCTGTTTACGGCGTCGCCACCATGAGGCCTTTCGTCTCCTGATTGTTCGTTGGAAAACAAATAGAACGAACCCTATTCACGTTCAACAACAAGATTCAGATTTTCAAGTTACATGACAAGTTTACTGTGAATAAATCATGGTTAGTTGATAGGTAAACTATAGTTAGTTGGTTGGTTAAGTAGTTAGGAGTTAGTTAAACTAACTCACCCCTATAAATAACTCTCACCATTGTACTCTATAATCATTCTTTTATCAATCTATATCCATTCTCTATGAATTACTATGAGTATCTCCCATATGAATACTCCTATGCTTGCTTTCTTACCGATCACTATGATCTTTATCCTTGAGATTCCATGATTACTAATAGCTACTTAAGCGTTCTCCAATAACTATATTCCTTCACTTAACTTTGCAATTGATAGGCGGCGGTTAAAGAGGAACAATATAATTGGGATGTCTTAATTTATTGTCTTTGCACACTCTTTTCTATTTTTAAAAGAAAAAAAATATTCTCTGTGTTCTGGTCCATCAAAATTCACTTGACATAGACCCAATTACAAGGTAAAGCTCAATAAAGCATCAAACCTAACACTATCCCTTATATCTATATAAGGAGATCTCCTCTCCCAAACAAGGTAAGTTAATTCTTTTCCTTAAACCTCTCAACCCTCTATTTTCCTTCTGACTTGGGGTCGAAACACTTTCTTCATCAACGTGAGTATCGTTATCTTCCTCAAGATAATCTTGTTCTCGAACAAACACTTCGCTTAACTATAACTTCGGTAAAAATGTGCCTTCATCTAACTAATTTGGAGTAGTAATTATAACCCTATGAAATCGAAATCAAAGAAAAAGAAAAGAGGAAAACCAAAAAAAAAAGAAGTAACATCTATTCTATAACCAGCAAATAATGTACACTTAAAAACTGTTTAAATAACTTTTAAAAAAAGATAAAAAATGTCGGTAGCCTTATGAAATAGAAAACTTCTAATTTCACCTTCATAATTTCAAGTTACACCCCACTATCAGGTTTTTAAAATTTCGAATTGAGCTATTGTCTTTTAACTTCATATCATCTTTTCAAATCTTATGTAAATGTATCTAAACTTAATTTATGTAAATGTTCTATTTTTTTTTAATTTAAATATACTTGATCTAAGTTTATGAATTTTTTTTTTTCCAATCGAATTTATGCAAGATCTAGAAACTCAAAACGTGCAATTGATGTTTACTAGGCGTTCAAAAATAAATTTCACATGTGTTCCATTGTATCCACAATACTCCATATGTCCTTCTAGAATATGGTTAACCACAACAAATCGTAATGGGGACACAAATTTCACATCAACAACCAACAATTCTTCGTCGAAAGGTAAACTTTAAACAGTTTGACGACAAACAATTGGATTAGACCATGAATTTGAAAATACTAAATTTGTATTCTTGTCCTCCATGTTAATGAACTAAGACCACAACAATTGTTTTATCTGATCTACGACCTCCCCAACATCAACACTTTTTCCGTTAAAAATATTGGTGTATTTAGTTGTTTCTTCCGTGATTATCGTTTTAGTGTGACGTTTGTTTCTTCATCTCGTTGCAGTGTTCATTCGATCCAAATTGAACGATTAATTTCAATTCAATGAAGATTTAACCAATAACTTTAATATCTTAACATTACATATATACACTATAATCTTAACATTACATATATAAACTAAACTATAATCATGAATATTTGGAACACTTGAATTTTTCTTTATTTTAAATAATTTTAGAAAATAAATAATTAAAGAAAAAAGACAAAACACATGCAAGACAATTATTAAATACACCAAAAGTGTCTTGTTGAAATGAAATGATTGAGGGGTTCCATATAACAAAGTCAACGAACTTTCTTCACTTTCTAACATGTTATAGTTACAGTACACTCCATTGATCCACTTTCTTCATATTCTTATGGCTTCTTCTTCTTCATTCACCTACGATGTTTTCCTAAGCTTCAGAGGCACCGACACACGCTACACATTCACCGGCCATCTCCACAAAGCTCTCCGTAACAAAGGCATCACCACCTTCATCGACGACGATCATCTTCAAAAAGGTGACCAAATCACACCCTCACTTCTCAACGCTATTGAAAATTCAAGAATTTCCATTGTTGTAATATCCAAAAACTATGCGTCTTCGTCTTTTTGTTTACAAGAACTTTGTAAGATTCTTGAAAATGGGGGATTGGTTTGGCCAGTTTTTTATGATGTGGAGCCTTCCAATGTGAGGAACTTGAGTGGGAGTTTTGGAGAGGCTATGGCTGTTCATGAGGTTAGGTATAGTGATGATGTTGATAGGTTGGTGAAATGGAAGAAGGGTCTTCATCAAGTTGCTAATTTAGCTGGATTTCATTACAAAAATGGGTTAGCCATTTTCTTTTTTAAGCTTTTCATTTTTCTACTAATTGTTAATATTAGGGTATCTCTGGGTGGATCAACTTATTTGAGCTTATCTAGGTTTTGTTTGGTAAAATATAGCAAATGGTTGATAAATTAGCTTATAGTGAATGAACTTATAACAAATAGTGATGGCAGCCAAGTTGAACTTATAGTGTTTGCTAAAATTAGTGGTTGAATTAGCTTATAGGACTGACTTATTTCATTTTTTTCAATTAAGATTACAAGGGTATAATTGAGAGAGAAATGACAAGCTTTAAACTTTAAGCTACTTGAAATAGCTTATGAAAAAAATACTATAAGCTATGAGATAGTAAAAAAGCTATAAGTCTGTGAGAAAAAATCGTTACCAAACAAGAATATTTTGATCATATGAGCTTATAAGATATAAGCTAGCCGCCATAAGCTCAAAATTTTGTCTTGCCAAACAAAGTCCTAGTGGCATAAGTATTTGTGAGATTATTTAGGAGGGGAAGTATCTCGTGACATTTTTATAAATTGTTTTTCTACTTATTTTCATAAGCTCTCTAGGATAACTTATGAAACAAGTTTATTAGCTTGTAAAAAAACAGTTTCATTTTATTTTATCTTTTGTTATAAAAGTAATATATCCATAAATCCTTGTATGATTTATTCTATAAGCATATAATTAAGTTGTTTATCCAAACAGATTTTTATAGTTTGATTGGAAATGATTTAGTGTAAACCAGTTTTATGGTGACATCCAATAAAAATCCGCTAATTTGCCAAATCACTATACTTTTGTAACAATATTTAAAATTAATGGTATGAAAGGGAAAAATAGAGGGCTTTTATTGAATGTCAATGTATAAACTAATTTAACTGATGGTTTGTATGCCTTACATTTTTAGTTAGAACAAATAAGTGTTCAAAATATAGACACGTGGCACGTTCGGATTGACTTATTTTTGAGTTTATGCAAATAAATAAGCTTTTATGTATCATTCATAAGCTTTTATGTATTAGTGCGAGCTTATGAATTAGCATAAAAGCTTATTTATTTGCATAAGCTTTTTTTCATAAGATAAAAAATAAGCCAATCCAAACATGGACATGATGTTGACATATGAAGGTAGTTTATGATGTAATAACATGACTTTTGCTGACTTATTGCATAGGGATGGATATGAGCATGAGTTTATTGGGAAGATTGTTGAACAAGTCTCAAAAGAGATTAAGCCTCTTACTATACCTGCTGTTGAATATAGAGTTGGACTGGGGCCCCAAAGGCAAAATGTACTTTCACTTTTGAATGTTGGTTGTGATGACAGAGTTGCCAAGGTAGGGATCCATGGAATTGGTGGAATTGGTAAAACAACTCTTGCTCTAGAAGTCTATAATTTGATTGTCCATCAATTTGAAAGTTCATGTTTTCTTGAAAACATTCGGGAAAATTCAGAGAAACATGGGTTGATATATCTCCAAAAGATCATTCTTTCGGAAATAATCGGAGAGAAGGAGATTGAGTTAACAAGTGTTAAACAAGGAATTTCAGTAATACAACAAAGGCTCCAGAAAAAGAAGGTTCTTTTGCTTCTAGATGATGTCGACGAGCAGAAACAATTGGATGCAATTGCTGGAGGAAATGATTGGTATGGTCTCGGCAGTAGAGTCATCATCACAACCCGGGACAAAGGGTTGCTATCGTCTCACGGGGTTGAAAGTATGTATGAGGTGCATGAGTTGAACAAGAAGGATGCTTTTGAATTGCTTAGACGAAAAGCTTTTAAAACCAGCAAAGTTTGTCCAAATTATGCAGATGTTTTGAATCGTGCCTTGACTTATGCTTCTGGCCTTCCTTTGGCTTTAGAAGTAATAGGTTCTCACTTATTTAACAAAACAATAGAACAATGTAAATCTACATTAGATCGTTATGAAAGGATTCCTGATAAAAAGATGCAAACGTTACTAAAAGTAAGCTTTGATGCTTTGGAAGAAGAAGAGAAAAGCGTTTTTCTTGACATTGCTTGTTGCTTCAAAGGATATGATTTGATGGTCGTCAATAAAATGCTTCATGCCCATCATGGTGACAACATGGAAGATCACATTCAGGTGTTACTAGAGAAATCTCTCATAAAGATAACCGAGTCTTCTAGCGTAACATTACATGATGCGATAGAGGACATGGGAAAAGAAATTGTTAGACAAGAATCACCGAAAGAACCTGGAAAGCGCAGTAGGTTATGGTGCCCTGAAGATATAGTTCAAGTTTTAGAAGAAAATACGGTGAGTGAATAAAATTCGTATGGATGATTTTTCCTTTCATCTTCAACCTTGATTTAGCTTTGTTCATTATTGCAGTTACGAATGCCTACATGTCAATTTTTCCCTATATAATATTAAGCTCTAGCATATATACATGCATATGGGGTTGATTTGTGCTTTTTTTGTGTTAAAAGGGAACAAGTAAAATTGAAATCATATATTTGGATTCCTCCATTGAAGTAAAATGGGATGAAGAGGCTTTCAAGAAGATGAAAAACCTCAGAACGCTAATTATTAGGCATGGTGCTTTTTCTGAAAGTCCCAAATATCTTCCAAATAGTTTGAGAATTCTGGAATGGCGGAAATATCCTTCTGGAGGTGTACCATCTGATTCTTATCCCAAGAAACTCGCCATATGCAAATTTGCCTTTGACTATACATCATTCGTGTGGGGAGATTTCTTAAAGAAGGCAAGTGTGATAAATTTTATATCCCCCATCTTATATCAATAAATTACTCGAATATTAATCATTTCTTACTTGTTTGTTTGACTGTTGTTCTCTTTTAATTTTTGCAGAAGTTCCAAAATATGAGAGTTTTAAATATAGATAGCTGTGGATTCTTAGCACACATGCCCAATATATCTGGTCTTCTAAATTTAGAAGAACTTTCATTTCAATATTGTGAGAATTTAATTACAATGGATGACTCGGTTGGGTTGTTAAGTAAACTTAAAATCTTGAGAGTTGGAAGTTGCAAGAAGCTCAAGTGTTTTCCACCTCTCAAGTTGGTTTCGCTAGAAGAACTCGATGTTTCATATTGTGATAGTCTCAAGAGTTTTCCACATGTGGTAGATGGGTTGCTTAATAAACTTCAAACCTTGAGTGTTAAAAATTGCAACACTATTAGGAGTATTCCACCTCTTAAGATGGCTTCACTTGAAGAACATAATCTTTTATATTGTGATAGTCTCGAGTGTTTTTCACTTGTGGTGGATGGGTTACTGGAGAAACTTAAAATCTTGAGAGTTATAGGTTGCAGTAATATCAAAAGTATCCCACCTTTCAAGTTGACTTCACTAGAAGAACTTGATCTTTCATATTGTAATAGTCTCACAAGTTTTCCAGCCATTGTAGATGGGTTTCTTGGTAAACTTAAACTCCTAAGTGTTAGATATTGTTGCAAGCTCAAGAATATTCCACCTCTCAAGTTGGCTGCTTTGGAACAACTTGATCTTTCATACTGCGATAGCCTAGAGAGTTTTCCACCCGTGGTGGATGGGTTGTTGGATAAACTTAAAATCCTCAAAGTTTTTTGCTGCAACAGTATTATCAGTATCCCACCTCTCAAGTTAGATTCGCTAAAGGAACTGCATCTTTCATATTGTGATAGTCTTGAGAATTTTCCACCAGTGATGAACGGCTTGCTAAAGAAACTTCAGTTCTTGAGTATTAAAAGTTGCAGCAATATCAAGAGCATTCCGCCTCTTCAGTTGACTTCTCTAGAAGAACTAGATCTTTCAAATTGTCAGAGTCTTGAGAGTTTTCCGCCTGTGGTTGATCAGTTGTTGGAGAACCTTAAATTCCTAAGTATTAGATACTGCCACAAGCTCAGGATCATTCCACCTCTGAAGTTGGATTCTCTGGAACTACTCGATATTTCATATTGTGATAGTCTTGAGAGTTTTCCACATGTGGTGGATGGGAGGTTGGAGAAACTTAAAATTATGAGAGTTAAAAGTTGTAGCAATCTCAAGAGTATCCCACCTCTAAAGTTGGCTTCACTGGAAGAACTTGATCTTTCATATTGTGATAGTCTCGAGAGTTTTCCAGCAGTGGTGGATGGTTTTTTGGGTAAACTTCGATTATTGAGTGTCAAAGATTGCAACAAACTCAAAAAATTTCCACCTCTCAAATTGGCTTCTTTAAAAGCACTTGATCTTTCATATTGTGATAATCTTGAGAGTTTTCCTCCTGTGGTGGATGGATTTATGGACCAACTTCAATTCTTGAGTGTTATATATTGCCGCAAGCTCAGGAGCATTCCACCTCTTAAGTTGGATTTACTGGAACATTTTGATCTTTCATATTGTGATAGTCTTGTGAGTTTTCCACCTGTGGTGGATGGGATGCTAGAGAAACTTAGAATCTTCAGAGTTATAAGTTGCAACCGCATCCAGAGTATCCCACCTCTCAAGTTGACTTCCCTAGAAGAACTTAATCTTTCATATTGTGATGGTCTCGAGAGTTTTCCACATGTGGTAGATGGGTTTCTGGGTAAACTTAAGGTCCTTAATGTTAGATATTGCCGCAATCTCAAGAGTATTCCACCTCTAAAATTAGATTTGCTGGAACAACTCGATCTTTCTTATTGTGATAGTCTCAAGAGTTTTCCCCCTATTGTGGATGGACAGCTGAAGAAACTTAAAATCTTGAGAGTTACAAATTGCAGCAATATTAGGAGTATCCCGCCTCTCAATTTGGCTTTGCTAGAAGAACTCAATCTTTCGTATTGTCATAATCTTGAGTGTTTTCCACTTGTGGTGGATGGGTTTCCAAATAATCTCAAAGTCCTCAGTGTTAGATATTGCCGCAAGCTCAAGAGTATTCCACCTCTCAAGTTTGCTTCGCTAGAAGTTCTTGATCTTTCATATTGTGATAACCTTGAGAGTTTTCCAAAAATATTAGGAGAGATGGAAAATATAAGACAAGTTCACTTGTATACAACTCCCATAAAGGAATTGCCATTTTCTTTTCAAAATCTTACCCGACTTCGAACATTATATCTTTGTAATTGTGGAATTGTTCAGTTACCAAGTAGCATTGTCATGATGCTAGAACTGGATGAACTTATCATAGAGGATGGAGGATGGCTATTCCCAAAAGAAGACCAGGGTGAAGAAAAAGTCATCTCAATTCAGTCTTCACAAGTAGAATTTCTTCGTCTCTGGAACTGCAACCTTTCCGATGAATCGTTGGCAATCGGTCTTAAGTGGTTTGCCAATGTTAAAGAATTATACCTAAGTTGGAGTAAATTTACCATTCTCCCCAACTGCATTGAAAAGTGTCACTTTTTATGGAAGCTTGTCTTAGATAATTGTGAGAATCTTCAGGAAATCAAAGGGATTCCGCCAAGCTTAAAAACATTTTCGGCCATTAACTGCATATCTCTGACTTTGTCGTGTACAAGCAAGTTTCTGAATCAGGTCTTGATTTCTTTTTCTTTTTTTAGCTTAGTTGATTTGATAATTGATATTCTTCTTAATATTCCTAAAGACCTAAACATGTATGAATTATTTATGACTAACAGGAACTCCATGAGTCTGGAAACACCAGTTTTGTTTTTCCACAAGCAGAGATTCCAAAGTGGTTTGACCACCAATGCATGAAAGGATTTTCAATTTCATTCTGGTTTCGTAACAAGTTCCCTGCCATAGTTCTTTGTGTTGTTTCTCCATTGACAAGGGATAATTATCAACCTGACGTCAAAGTGTTCATCAATGGCAAAACATTTTTCTACAGGGATCTCGAGGCTGAATATGTGTGGCCGATATCGTTTCATTTACATATTTTTCATATGCAAATTGAAAAATTCAATGATGACGTGGATGCAGCACTTTTAGAAAATGAGTGGAACCATGTGGTGGTTGACTTTGGGTTCGAATTCCATAAAAGTGGAATCCATGTGTTGAAAGAGAAAAGTAGCATGATGGATATCCGATTCACCAATCCAGAGAATGATGTTAATACGGGGATTACTCTTTATCATTGCTCTTAAGCTTTGATTCTGATGTGGATAAAAGGGAATGGGATCAACTCTACCAATTTCAAGAATCCACCATTTAGTTATAAGTATTCCTACAAAGATACTCATGGCCATTATGTTCACACAGGATGTTGATGTAAGTATATCGATCATTATACACAAACTGTTGTAATATTTTCTTCTTGTTGAATATTAATCTGTTTCATTATATGTTTCAAAAAAAATATTTTCTTGTAGAGACATCTTTACATTATTTACTGATTGAGTTTTAATTATTTCAGCTCAGTACCGAATTTTAACTTTTTCTTTCTAGTTCTTGGCAGTGTCAAAGGGGAAGGCGTGGAGATGGATCTTTCTGTCGTGGTTGCGCAGAAGTTGCTGTGTTTGTCTGCATCCTGTTTTGCAAATAACAGTTTTTGGCCATTATAATTTTCTGGATATCTTGGGAAGCATGCCTACTGGTAGGTCTCTTTCTGTATGTTTACAGTTGATTAGATCTTTGTAATGCATTTAGAAAGTTAGTCTCTACTCTACTAGTGCACGGCTTCATTTCATTCACTGCAATATGTCAGATGATTTACTTGAAATATGTGTTTCTTTGTTGGCCAAGGTGAAAGAGTTGGACATGTTTCATAAATTACAAAACCTGCATACATAGCAGAAATTCTTTTTGAGGAAATTTGATTTGAATAATTGCAACCTTCTTCGAGAAATTAGAAGGATTCATCACGTGTAGGAGCATTCCCTCAAAAGGCTGCACATCCTTGAAAGATTTAGACCTCACACTTCTTGCTGCATACACCAGAGATTTTAACTTCTTCAGATTCAGTGGAATCTGTAAGGATTCTTAATGACACAAATGCTCGAAGTCTAAGTGAAGAGGCTATGCAACCTTTGAAAACAGTGTAGGACTTCATCTTCATTGATGCTTCAGTTCTATTGCATCCTGAATAGTGTACTGTCATGAAAATCTGCTTAGATTACCTCTCCAAATTTTCTGCAGATGATGATGACATCAGGAGAAATGTGAACACCGATACAAGAGCCTTGATGGAGTTCAAAGCTGGAGTAAGGACTAAAATGAATCAAGTATGAAAATTGATTCTGAATTGCTGCAAGCTGATGAATTAGGAATCAGATTTGCAAGCTGATTAATCACCATATGATCAGCTTCCGACGTAATATAGCATAATAAACTATTTGTAAGCTTTCTTTCAATAACCAGTTGGACCAAACCACTTTACAAACAGTCCCATGATGGTGATCAGTGAAAGGTTCATGGTGATCAGTGAAAGGAATTTAAGTTGGGTGATTAGTTTACTTATATTACCCTTACCAGGAAAAGTGTAAGTTCAAAGACAAGACATTAATGCATGTTTCCCTACCTAGGATTCAAAGTTAAGCTAACCATTGTTTTAAATGATTTCCTAAAGAAAAATTAATGTTATTGTTGTCACGTTTAAGTCAAATGGTAGCATGTCAATACCCTTGTCTCAAAGTTGTTGTGTTATTATTCCCTATCTTTGTCACATATAGATATAAATGTTTTTTTTGATGCCTATGGACCTTTAAAGTTCCTGAATGTGGGATGCAATTTAAGATGTGTGTGAGAGATCACAGGAATGGTCAAGGCATAAGGGGGAACAAGCATTTGTTTTTGGCCCCCTAACCAACTTCACTTAGCTCTCTACATATCTCACTAATTTTATGACATACCTAACAAAAATTGCTTATATAAATCTCTTCTCACAATTTATTTACTTTAAAACTTCTTTCTGATTTAGGTATTATGATTATCTTACCATGGACCTTAGGACTATCATCTATTTCAATGAATGAGATTAATTGATGAATTCCAATATTGTTAATAAAGCTAGTCAAATACTAAAATGTACTAGGGGTGTTACTTTATTCACATTTATTTTCCTTTCTATTTGTGAAGATGGGATGAGATTTTGAGTGTTTTGCCTTTTGTTTCCTTTCTTTATGGTTGAAGGGATAATTGTCATAATTAATTCACCACCTTTTTGTGCCATGAATGTATTGACTCACCTTACAATGTATCATATCAAAGTTGACCTAGTCAATGCTTAAAAGTGAAAAACAAAAGTACAAAATGAAAAAAATAAAATAAAACTAATATATCTTGTTGTGTATAAAAGTCTAATTATACAAAATGTATGTCACAATTTTCAGAAAATGTACACCAAAAACTTTGATACTGCGTGAAATTGGTCTCATGTATTGGCCTGACCCCACCAAGTTAGTCTAGTCGTGAAAGGGATTACATGAGGCATGAATTGTGATAGTTTACCATATTCAAATGGTTGTACCCATACAAAATAAAATATGCAATGAAATCATTTGGTGAGTTATGAAACACTGACGTGCAACCTATACATATATTTTGTACTACCAACAAAAAACGTGACAACCAAAAGGAGTTTATGATTAAATTTAAACATCATGAATTGGTGGAGCTTCAAAGTTCATGGAAAAAAATAACCTCTCATCTTTATTTACACGTAGGAAATTGACAGGGCAACTAATTGTTGTTGTTGGTGAGCCTCCTCAACTGCTCTCAACACAATTTTCTCAATTTTGTTTTTGCTTGCCACAATCCATAATTTCAGTTGCTGTTTTACTACTCTATCCCTCTCCTATGGTCCCAAAATGATTAAGATGAAAATGAAAACATACATGATATAATACATTTGTCTCTTTTTATAAGTTTCTTTATTATTTTTCAGATATATTAAGAAAAAAGAGTAGTGTAATTAATATGTAAATTTTGTATCTAAATATTATCAAATTGTCCTTTGAATATATATGTGTTCAATTCCGACATTTTATCTTCTAAGATAAGTTAGTAATATTAATAATGAGTATATTTAAAATAATAATAATGTATCTAATAATTTAAAATAGAGCTTATATTAAAAAACAAATTTTCCAAAGTTTATATATATATATATATATATATATATATATATATATATATATATATATATATATATTTTAAAATCCAAAGTTTATATTTTGTTGCAGAGATAGCAGTATTTTTCATTTAGAAATTGTAGGTGTACATAACATAACCTGAAATATAAGTAAAGCAATTCCATTTTGTTCCAATCTCCAATATTGTCTAAGGACAAATGGAGCTATATAAATGGTTAGTCTTGCTTTGAGATTTACTTATAAGTCATAATTCTCTAACAACTACATCCTAATCCTTGCTACTTAAGCCAATCCTCATATTTAACTACTAACACATCCTAATTTATGAAAGAGGGATTCATTTACATATATAGTGTAGTCCCCTCCATTTTAGGCACTGTTATTTCTCCTATAATATTGCACTTTCAAAATGGATGTTTCAAATCTTCATAAGTTGGTGAAGACAGCACCATCCAAAGCTTTGATTATGAGATTCAATTTGTTATGTCTTTCCATCTTTCTGATTGTTTATGCAACCCTTCTTCTCCGTCCTTCTTCTTCGGTCTATTTCGATAATGCAGCTTCACTTGTTAGATGTTCATTGAGAGAATGCCATCACAAGGTAAGGTGAGCCTATTCTAATGGCATGGCATCCCTTTCTTTCTCATCTTCTTCTGTTTTTGCTCTTTGTTTTTTAGTTTTGTTCTATTTTAATGTGTACCAAACATGGAAATAAATCTTTTATGTTTGTGTGATCTTCAACTTATAGGGAGAAAATAGCATAAAAATCAAAGCAGTATTAGAGGAATTACCAAAAGCAAAATCAAGGAATCCAAAGAAGAATGGAACTAAGATAGAAGTACCAAGTTTTCTAGGCGAAAAAATCGGTAAAGGAATGAAAATTGGAACGGTGAACATGGATGAAGACGATGATGTAAGCGAATGGAACATACATGGAGAAACAATACCAATTAATTTCGACAAAGTATCACAATTTTTCGACTGGACAGATTTATTTCCCGAATGGATCGATGAAGAAGAAGAAAGCGACGTTCCGACATGTCCCGAGTTACCAATGCCAGAATTTGCAACATATGAAAACATGGACATAATAGTTGCCAAGTTACCATGCAAGTATCCAGAAGAAGGATGGGGTAGGGAAGTTTTAAGGTTACAAGTCCATCTTATTGTAGCAAATATGGTTGTGAAAAAGGGGAAGAATGATTGGAAATGGAAGAGTAAGGTTGTGTTTTGGAGTAAATGTAGACCAATGTTGGAGATTTTTAGATGTGATGATTTGGTTAAAAATGAAGGTGATTGGTGGTTTTATGAAGTTGATGTAAAGAAGTTGGAACAGAAAATTTCTTTGCCTGTTGGGTCTTGTAATTTGGCTTTGCCTCTATGGGAACAAGGTATGTATGTATTCTTACACACAATTTTGCATAAGTGGTAAAAATCAAGAGTGAGTAATGATTATTATTACTTGAGCTATAAGTAAAACGTTTATAAAGTAAAAAATAGTAAAAGTAAAAAACGATACTGAAAACGCGCCAGGTAGGGGTCGAACCTACGACTTTCTGCTTAGGAAACAGACGCTCTATCCACTGAGCTACAGGCGCTTGTTTGTTTTATCTTCTGTTAACAATTACTATTATATAATGGGGATATATAAATGTTTATTTGAAGTTTATGATGAGACCAGACCAGTTCTTAATTAATCTTTTCTTTATTGTGGAGGACGGTTAAAATTATAGTCAAATTATATTTTATTTGTGCTTCAAAACTAATAGCATTTTTTTAAAAGGAAAAATTCATAACATGTTAACCACTACATTATTTTGCATGCATGACCCTAACCAACCACTATATATTGACTTGTTATGTTAGTAGTTACTTGTTTTGTCAGCATTAATTTGGTCTTTGTCTCAACAAAAGCTTGTTAATACTAGTCCAATATCCTGGTCTACCCAAATTCTTGTTTTCTAAGAAACATTTTCCCTACGTCACAATCAAAGTTGCTTTTTCAATTCTTTGATGAAAAATAATTTAGATTAGAGAACACACCTCTTGTAAGTAATTAACAAGTAGCTTTCAAATTGTTTGCATAATAATAAATTTAAAAATGTTACTAAAAAAAAATTAAAAATGTCGCTCATAATCTTGTTAAAGCGTATGTATTTCAATCTAGTATATTTTACTATCTCTTTCCCGTCTTCACTGTATTGATACTATTATCTTGAATGAAATGATATGCGTTTTCTTTGTCGCAAAAAAATAAATTATAACATAAATAAAAAATTGAAAACAAAATAAAACTATAACATCGTTAATAATAAAATAAAAAATAGTGTTGATTTTGCAGGGATTGACAAAGTTTACGACATGTCCAAAATGGAACAAAACGTAAGAAGCAAAACAAGAGCAAAACATGAAGCCTATGCAACAGTCCTACACTCTTCAGAAAGCTACGTTTGTGGAGCAATAACACTTGCACAAAGCCTCTTAAAAACAGGAACCAAACGTGACCTTATACTTCTTATTGACAGCTCCATCTCCGTCCGCAAACGCCGTGCACTGGCAGGTGCCGGTTGGCAGATTCGAACCATCACCCGAATCCGAAACCCGAGAGCAGAAAATGGAACATATAATGAATACAATTATAGTAAGTTTCGGTTGTGGCAACTTACTGATTATGAGAAAATCATCTTTATAGATTCTGATATTCTTGTGCTGAGGAATCTTGATATTCTCTTCAACTTCCCTCAAATGTCTGCCACTGGGAATGATCAGTCCATTTTCAACTCTGGCATCATGGTTATTGAGCCTTCCAATTGCACCTTCAGGTAGTTTTTAATTTATCAATTAATTTTCTTAGCAACACAATTTAAGAATGTAACTCATACTAATCTAGTAGTTTACTCGATCGAGTCGCCTTCTAGTTTTAAGATTATTTTTCTATGGATTCATATATGTGTGTACAAAATATATATAAGGTAATTCATCTTCTAACAAATGTTATCTTATCTTAATGTAGTGTGCTTATGAGCCGGCGTCACGACATCGTATCATACAATGGAGGTGATCAAGGGTTCCTAAATGAGATATTTGTGTGGTGGCATAGACTTCCAAGAAGAGTAAACTATTTAAAGAATTTTTGGGCCAACACAACAGTAGAAGCAAGTGTGAAAAATGGCTTATTTAGTGCTGACCCTCCAAAACTATATGCTATTCACTACCTTGGTTTGAAACCTTGGCATTGCTATAGAGACTATGATTGCAATTGGGATGTGGTGGATCAAAGGGTTTATGCTAGTGACGTGGCGCACCAACGTTGGTGGAATTTTCATGATAGAATGGACAAGAAGTTACAAAGTTTTTGTAGGTTGACAAGACAACGTAGGACTGAGTTGAATTGGGAAAGGAGAAGATCTTATAAGATGGGATCACTTGATTATCATTGGAAGATTAATGTCACTGATCCTAGAAAATCTGGATCTCTTTTGATGGATTAGATTATTATACAACTTCCTTTTTTTTTTTTTTTTCCATTATGTAATTTTTTTTCTTTTGTTTCATTTTTTGTTTTTGTTTTCCTTAATCTCCATATATCTTGTACCTTCCGTATGGTATAGACATATTCATGTGAAAAACATTTCATGATGATTATTTATAATGCTCGAGTGTTCCTCCAGCTAAGGATACATGGTGCTCCACATTCGACTTGCAGTCTTCCACAAGTCAACATGTGTGCAATTTTCCAGAGAATGTTCGTGCGTGCTCATCGCTTTCTTCATTTAGTAGCGCCAAAAATATGTAATACGAGCTAAATGCTTCATTGTCCAGTCCCACTAAATTTTACCAACTTTGATGTCTCCATGACTTTTTTATACTTCAGTGGACTCGGAAAAATTTAACTGCCCTAGTTCAGCAGCGTTAGCGCTCGTCCAACTTGCTATCGGCTAAAGGAAATTTGTCTGCTCCTAAATCGCCTATTTTCCGATTTTGTCTAACATGATATTTATTACTCCCTCCGTTTCAAAATGAGTGTCGCTTTAGGTGTTTACACACATATTAAGAAATGCAATGATTAAGAGAAAGAGAATGGTTATTTTACCAAATTATCCTTATTAACTATTGGTTAGTTTTAAAAGTAATAGTACTTTGGAAGTAGTGTGCAGAGTATTAATTGGAGGGTACAATTGAAAAGAAAAAGTTATTATTGCATTGGAAACTGAAAGCGACACTCATTTTGAAACAAATTTTTTTGGTTAAAGCGACACTCATTTCGAAACGGAGGGAGTATTAGGTGTAAACATGTGCCCCTGCTTAGTTGTATTATCAGTTAGTTAATTATGAGCAATGTGATGATGCGAGATGTAAATTGAAACTACTATGCGTAAACAGTGTCATCATTGTGCCGTAAAAATAGAAAACTAACTATTAAAAACCCTTTTAGAGTTGCGATTGGCCAAAAGACTAAGCTAAATGCATAGCAATGCCAAAGTAAATTGAATTTTACAAAGTCTGCACCGCAAGCTAAATGCATAGTTATGCTAGAGTAGAAGAATTTTACTCATGCATTTAATGCCTTGTAGAAACGTTGGCAATTGCTTGTTGAATTGTCCTTGGCTTGAAATCCATATTTTTTTTTCCATAGTTTATATTTAGTGACAATATACTTTTCACCAACCCTATTTATTTGGACACCCACCCCTAAATTTTATACACTCATTCTATACCTTATCTTCTCTATATATGGTGTTATTGAGGTGTTTGGGTGTCCACCAAACATTTTGGATTTAGAAATTGTAAGAAATTGCAGTTGTACACTCACCTGAAATATAAGTAAGGCAATTCCATTTTGTTCCTTAAGTCCAATATTGTCTATTAAACAAGGAAAGGAAAATGGAGCTAAGTAAATGGTCTTGCTTTGAGATAAACTCATAGTTTTCTAACAACTACTTTCTAATCTTTGCTACTAAAGGTAATCATCATTTTTAACTACTAACACATCCTAATATTTGTAAGAGTGACACATTTTCATATATAGTTCGCAGTCCCCTCCATTTAGGCATTGTTATTCCATGTTGGTGTTTATACGTAACTCAGAAAATAGGAAGGGAAAAACTAGAACTTTATTGAATTGAAAAACTGCTGTCAAATACAAAGCTGTAACTTAAATAAAAACAAATACTGAGTAACTAACTCCTAATCTTTAGCCACTACTTTATTAGCTAATTAAAAACTGAAATATTAAAAACAAATTCTCCTAAAGACTTAGTCAATCAGTGCAGCTGGCAGTAACAACTGCTGATACACACGTTCAACACTCCTCCTTGTATCAGTAGTTGGATATTCCAAGTTTCTCCCTTAGTAACTCAAACCTGCCTATTGGAAGAGCTTTTGTAAAGATGTCTGACAGCTGGTCTTCAGTCTTGCAGTACTTCAAACACACATCTCCATTCTTTTGGACATCTCGGAGGAAAAATAATTTGATGCTAAAATGCTTTGTTTTACCGTGAAAGACAGGATTTTTGGAGATGGCAATGGCTGCCTGGTTGTCCACCATTACCTCAGTAGTTTCCCTTTGCTCTAAGTGCAAATCAGCTAGAACTTTTCTTAGCCACAAGGCCTGATTAACAGCTGCTGTGGCTGCAATAAACTCTGCTTCAGCTGTTGATTGTGCAACAATATCTTGTTTTTTTGAACTCCAAGAGAATATCCCTGTTCCATAACTAAAACAGTAGCCTGAAGTGCTTTTCATGTCATCCAAAGATCCTGCCCAATCACTATCTGAGTAACCTTGTAACTTGAAATTTTCCGATCGACAAAACTTAATGCCAAAATTTATGGTTCCCTTAACATACCTCAACACTCTTTTTGCTCCTTTGAAATGAGATTCTTTAGCACAATTCATGAATCTTGAAAGAACATTTACAGCATACAAAATATCTGGTCTTGTAGTTGTAAGATACATTAAACAGCCAATTAAACTTCGGTAGAGTGTTTCATCCACTTGTTCTTCTTCGACATCCTTGCATAGCTTCTCCTTTGGACACATAGGAGTGCTCATGCTTTTACAGTTCTCCATATTGAATTTCTTTAACATCTCCTTTGCATACTTCCTTTGACAGATGAATATATCTCCACTTTTCTGCTCAACTTCCATGCCAAGGAAATAAGACATTTCTCCCAAGTCTGACATCTCAAACACTTGCATCATATCATCCTTGAACTGCTGAATCAGTTCAACACTGCTGCCAGTAACTAGGAGATCATCAACATACAAAGAGATCACCAAAAACTTAGCTTGATCACCTTTGACATATAAAGTGGATTCACTTAGACTTTTAACAAAGCCTAACCGCACTAAGTACTCGTCAATCCTGCTGTACCAAGCTCTTGGAGCTTGTTTCAAACCATACAAGGCTTTCTTTAATAGATAGACATTATCTTCATGCCCTTTCACAACAAAACCTTCAGGTTGCTCAACATATATTTCTTCCTCTAGAAATCCATTTAAAAAAGCTGACTTGACATCAAGATGACATATTTTCCATCCCTTTTGTGCTGCAATAACTAACAACATTCTAATAGTATCTTGCCTAGCAACTGGAGCAAATGTATCAAAGAAATCTACTCCAAAAATTTGAGCATACCCTTTAACCACTAACCTAGCTTTATGCTTGTTGATTGATCCATCTGCGTTTAGCTTTGTTCTAAACACCCACTTCACCCCTATGACTCTTTTATGCTCAGGCCTTTTAATAAGTTTCCAAGTCTGGTTTTTATCGATCATGGTAAGCTCCTCCTGCATTGCAGCCCTCCATTTGGGATCTTTTTTTGCATCCCAATATCCTGCAGGTTCAAGGACTGCAACATTGCATCTTTCATAAACATCAGAAAGCAATCTAGTACCTCTTACAGGAGGATCATCAACTAACTCATCTTGATTTTGAAAAGGATCAACTATTGACTTATTTTCTGTATCATTCCAGTTCCACTGCTCATTCTCCATGAACTGCACATCCCTGCTTATCAAAAATTTCCTTGTGTTAGGTTGGAAAACTCTATAAGCTTTAGATGTTGAGCTATAACCCACAAATATACCGGGTTCAGCTTTCTTATCTAACTTGTCTCTTTTAATCCGTGGCACATAAGTAAAACACAAGCATCCAAATATTTTAAAATTTTTTAAGAGAGGCTTGTAACCATACCAAGCTTCAAAAGGAGTCTTCCCGTCTACTGCTTTGGTGGGAAGTCTATTAAGTAGAAATACAGCTGTGTTTGCAGCCTCTGCCCAATATTCTTTAGGCAATCCTTTCTCATGAAGCATGCATCTGACCATTTCCATTATTGTTCTGTTCTTCCTTTCACTCACTCCATTTTGTTGAGGGGTGTAAGGGGCTGTAAGTTGATGCTCAATGCCTGCCTCCTCACAGAACATAGTGAATTGTGTTGAAGCGTACTCAGTGCCATTGTCAGACCTTAAAACTTGAATCACACAACCACTTTGCTTTTCAATCCAATTCTTAAATCTCCAAAATACCCCTGCAACCTCTGACTTGGACTTGAGAAAATAAATCCAACACATTCTGGTGTAATCATCTATAAAGACAATGTAGTATTTGCTCTCATTAAGTGAAGTTGTTCTTTGCTGTCCAGCCAGATCTGTGTGAATCAGTTGCAGCTTCTCTGTTGCTCTCCAGGTTGCTTGCTTGAACGGTAATCTTACTTGCTTACCATACTGACATGCCTTGCAGCTTGGTAATTCAGCATCTAAATGAGGCAAGCCTTGAGCCAGATCCTTTCTTTGCAAATTCAATACTGCTGCATGATGAAAATGGCCTAATCTTTTGTGCCATATCTCTGTACTATTAACCGTAGCTGGATAAGCTATTTGCTCCTCCTTCATTGGATCAAATGAAAAACTTTTGCTTCTCATTTTAATGCTGAAAATTACCTTATCATTGGCATCTTTGATCAAACATTGCTTATTTTCAAAGATGACTTTAAATCCTTTATCAAGTAATTGACCCACACTCAGCAAGTTTTGATCAATCTCAGGTACATATAAAACATCAGAAATTAGCTTTGTACCTGTGCAACTTTCAATGGCCACGGTTCCTTTTCCTTCGACATCAATCAGTTTACCATTATCGATTCTGACTTTTGATATTTGTGATTTGTCCAGCTCTCTGAATATTTCTTTATCATGGGTCATGTGATGGGTACAACCACTATCCACTAGCCAACTTTCACTTGAGCTACTGCTTGTAAAACATGTTGCTACAAACAACCGCTCTTCCTCTTCTTCCTCTTCTTCCACTTGTTGATTTTCAGCTTGAGCCTCATTACTTTGTTGAAAATTGCTTCTGCAAATTCTCTCATGATGCCCAAGTTTGTTGCACTTGTCACACTTCACATCAGGTCTTCTCCAACATTTGAAAGGAGGATGACCGAATTTTCCACAATGCTTGCAAGGAGGAAATTCTCTATTTTTTTCTTCATTTTTGTAGTCGGTGCTTCCAACTGCCTCTTGTTTGTTGAAACTCTTCTTATACTTATTTCCCATGCTCTTTTCTCCTTTGTTGATTTTTAATTTAGCTTGTAATGCTCCTTCCACTGAACCTTCAGACCTTATTATTCTTCTTTGTTCTTGGGCCTGCATAGCATTTACAAGCTCCGCCACGGTAAGCTTTGACATGTCCTTGGTATTTTCCAAGGAAGTGATAGTAGCTTCAAATCTTTCAGGGACAGTCACGAGTATTTTCTGAACTATTCTTGAATCAGACAATTCAGAACCAAGCAATCTTACTTTGTTAGCAATGCTAATAAGTTTATTTGCATACTCTTTAATTGTTTCAGACTCCTTCATCTTTTGCATCTCAAATTCTCGAATCAAATTAAGAGCTTGCATTCCCCTAATTCTTTCATCTCCTTCATATTCAGTTTTGAGGAAATTCCATATTTCATATGCTGATTTGATGGTCATGATTCTGGTGAAGATTTCTTCTGAGACAGCAGCAAACAAAGTAGCTCTTGCTTTTGACTTTCTTGTTTTCCTTTCCTTGTGATTTTTTATCTGAGCCATTGTTGGATTGTCTGACAAAGGAAGAACTTCGTAGTCCTCCTCAACAGCTTCCCAGAGGTCATTTGCCTCTAAATACGCCTCCATTCTTGCTGCCCATATATGATAGTTTTCACCATCAAACACAGGTATTGGTAGGGCTTTGTAGGATGTTTCAGAATCCATCTGATTGATGAATTGAAAGATAGTGTTTAAGCTTTTATGGTGGGTTTCACTCACTTCACTCACAAGTCCCTCTAAGAAGAAGGCTCTAGATACCAATCTGTTGGTGTTTATACGTAACTCAGAAAATAGGAAGGGAAAAACTAGAACTTTATTGAATTGAAAAACTGCTGTCAAATACAAAGCTGTAACTTAAATAAAAACAAATACTGAGTAACTAACTCCTAATCTTTAGTCACTACTTTATTAGCTAATTAAAAACTGAAATATTAAAAACAAATTCTCCTAAAGACTTGGTCAATCAGTGCAGCTGGCAGTAACAACTGCTGATACACACGTTCAACATTCCAGCTAACACTGCACTTTAAAGATGGATGTTTCAAATGTTAATAAGTTGGTGAAGAGAGCACCATCCAAAACTTTGGTGGTCCGATTCAATTTGTTCTGTTTTGCCATCTTTCTGATTGTTTATGCAACCCTTCTTCTCCGTCTGCCTTCTTCGGTCTATTTTGATAGTGCAGCCTCACTTGTTGGATGCTCTTTGAGAGAATGCCATCACAAGGTAAAGCGAGCCTATATCGCTTAAATTTTCTAGGCCGATCAATTTAGTCTATAATATTGTCACAAATTTACTAATTTCATTGAGTATTTTTAATGTTATGATCAAATTATTTGACTAGTACAATTTCAACGACTATATTATCGGACTCCGACAGTTTCAGAGATGAAATTACCTATTTTGTACATTTTTTCTTGATATTTAGAAATGTTGCCTTACCATAGAAATGTATCTTGTATATTTGTGTGATCTTCAAACTTGTAGGGAGAAAAAGGCATAAAAATGAAAGCGGCGTTAGAGGAATTACCAAATCAAAAATCATGGAGGCCAAAGACAAATGGAACTAAAATAGAAGTACCAAGTTTTTTAGGCGAAATAATCGGTAAAGAAATGAAAATTGGAATGGTGAACATGAATGAAGATGACGACATAAGTGAATGGAACATACATGGAGAAATAATACCAATTAATTTCGATAAAGCATCACAATTTTTCAACTGGACAGATTTATTTCCCGAATGGATCGATGAAGAAGAAGAAAGCGACGTTCCAACATGTCCCGAGTTACCAATGCCAGAATTCACAACATATGAAAACATGGACATAATAGTTGCAAAGTTACCATGCAAGTATCCAGAAGAAGGATGGGGTAGGGAAGTTTTAAGGTTACAAGTTCATCTTATTGTAGCAAATATGGTTGTGAAGAAAGGGAAGAAAAATTGGAAATGGAAGAGTAGAGTTGTGTTTTGGAGTAAGTGTAGACCAATGTTGGAGATTTTTAGATGTGATGATTTGGTTAAACATGAAGGTGATTGGTGGTTTTTTGAGGTTGATGTAAAGAGATTGGAGCAGAAAGTTTCTTTGCCTATTGGTTCGTGTAGTTTAGCTTTGCCTATATGGGAACAAGGTATGTTATCTTACACTATTGTAGTTTTTCAAATTTTGTTTTGCAAAATTTGCATTACACTGGCAAAAATCAAGACTAGTCAAGTCTGTATTGCTTGACTAGCAAGTAATCTCAATATAAATAAGTTGTAACAGTTTTTCATCACTAATGAGATCAGTTTTACAACACATACATTCTTCTCTGAACTAACAGCATCTTAATTCATCTCTATCACTCGTCATTAGATTACTTAACAAACAAGAAACATTGCAAGCTGCGCTAACAACTTTCAAACTTCTTGCATTATAATAATAAACATTATTGTGTTCTTTATAAAATTATAACATAAATAAAATAAAAATAGTGTTGATTTTTGCAGGGATAGACAAAATGGAACAAAATGTAAGAAGCAAAACAAGAGCAAAACATGAAGCCTATGCAACAGTCCTACACTCTTCAGAAAGATACGTTTGTGGAGCAATAACACTTGCACAAAGCCTATTAAAAACAGGAACCAAACGTGACCTTATACTTCTCATTGACAGCTCCATCTCCATCAGCAAACGTCATGCCTTGGCGGACGCAGGTTGGAAGATTCAAACCATCACCCGGATTGGAAACCCAAGAGGAAAGAATGGAACCTACAATAAGTATAATTATACCAAGATTCGTTTGTGGCAACTTACTGACTATGAGAAAATCATCTTTATAGACTCCGATATCTTTGTGCTGAGGAATCTTGATATTCTCTTCAACTTTCCTCAAATGTCTGCTACTGGTAATGCTCGATCCATTTTCAACGCTGGGATGATGATTATCGAGCCCTCTAATTGCACCTTCAGGTAATTTTTAATTAATCAAGTAATCCATTTATGAGGATTGGTAGCAAGTAGTAATGATAGAAAATTAGCAAGTGTACTAATTTATATCGAAGTAATAATTTAATTCGTATCCACAGGGACTGTTCTAATCTCTACTTGGCAATTCCATTAATATTCAAGATGTATGTAAATAGGGTGGAGGTTGCCTTAGGCAAATTGGTTTTGGTTGCAATGATAAATAAATAACTGGAAAAAAAAAAAAAAATAAACTTGGTTTTTGAAATACGTTAAGGGAAAGGATTAGATCTTTCGAATCATCTGTCCATTACTAATTAGTAATCTGCACCTAAATCATACAAATGCTATTCAGTTTACGACAATTAACAAAATAACTCAGGTCAATCCCTTGACTCAGAGCCCTCTTCTCTGATTATAATTCCCTAATTCCTTAGGTGAACCTATAATCATCAAAGGTTTTAAGTCCGTTAATTTTAGAATCACAACCTAACAATTTTCTATCCCTAGATCATCCGTTAAGTTGAACAATATAAATATGTCTGAGTTATAAGCTGGTGTCAGCAGTCCTATAATCTCTAAGATCAATTATATTGGGTCAGAATCATAAAAGCATTACGCACAATTTATACTGAATAAACTAAAATAACATTCATGATAATTCAGAGTTGCAGATTACATAGTCATTAGCTAGAACAAAATCATCTATGACCTAATCAATGGAAATTAGCCACTCATGATAAAAGAATTAAACAACATGAATAAAAAAAAGAAATTACAACAGAGACGTTACGGTACTCATGAAGTTTTCTTTAATCATAGATGCTTGCATGATGTAGCTTCCGTTCCCAATTAGTCCTCATCCCAAAACGTGATTCTGCTCCTTTTAGGTTCCTGTACCAAAGCGTGAATCGGCTTCCGGCTGTGGGCAGCTAGCTCCCTTTCTTATGTGTTGTGCGCTTCTTTATATAGGTTCATATAACCTAGTTGCCTTTCCCATTCATATCCTGACAGCATGATGCGTTTTCTTTTCTCTTGGTCAACATAATCAATTTTAGTCAAAGCCCAATTGGTTTTAATTTCTTCTACTAACACATGCTAAATTGTGCCTTTTTGCAACACACCATAGACAAGTGACACATTGATTTGTTTCTCATTCTCTTTAAGCTTAAAAACAGAATTATAACAATAAAACACTATTTGACTCAATAAATCATAAACTATAATAATTTATTCAAAATGATTCTAAATTAAATACTAAACTAATAAAATAGACTAAAAACTTAACTAAAAAGACTCTGAAAATATGGAATGACAGACTGTCATCACAACCCCAAACTTGAACCGTTACTTGTCCTCAAGGAACAAACTTGTTAAATTGACAATCGACAGTAAAATAACAATTACCTGATCAAGCGATAGTACCCAAAAGTTCAACACCTTACTAGATAAAGATGAGCTAGTTTGACTTGTACGCATCCACCAATTCACAACTCCACGCAAAAATATGAAAGGGGTTCACACACAGTCGACATGCAATCTACATATTACCATACGCTTGAAAAGTTTCTAAACGTCAATCAAAATCAATGTCAATGCACACTTTGAGGTCTTAAAGGGTTATAACGGGGCTTAGGTGAAGGTGGGATAATATTTGGATAAGTAGGCTACACAAAATTTGAGTTAGGCACTCCTACGGAAATTAAAGCACAAATTCAATCCATCATTCACCTTTGGAACAACAATTCTTGTAAAGGTACTAGAGAACACTTGTAACTATTGGGACAATCGAGTTTAAAGTTACTCGGATTTTCAATGTTTTGTCCCTTTTTCATTCTTTTTTTTTTCTTTTTTTTTTGATACACCATTTTTGTGTGTATTTTTCGTGATAATGTTCTTTCTTTGTTCTCTAGTACCCCCACCCCAAACTTAGTTGGTTGCAAATTCCAATAGCAACCCCAAACTTATTATTTCGCAACATTCTACAATGCCTAACTCAGAAAAAAAAAATATGGGACAAGTCCTAAAAGTCTCTAAGCTTGTAATGCAGTTTGTCACCGAACAAAAAGTTCTAAGCCTACCGGCTCAATTTGGCTAAGAAAAGGATAAAATATAACAATTAAAATCAGGGTAGGCTTCAAAAAGGCTCACAGGACCAATCACTTTTGCCTCAGTGTGCTAATGACAAAGATCAATCGACAGTAGAGAAACAATGCAAGTTCTAGAAATGTAAAAGCATGGAACACTCTATATAAGTAAATTGAAAAAATAAAATTTGGCCATCAACCTTACAGTTTAGATTTCTGGGAGTTGTGACTACCTATCTTTAACTGCCGTACACTTCGCCTTTGAATTTCAAGTCACTACCTCCTTATGAACTTTTTGGAATACCACTTGAATAAGCAATTGTTACTAAACTGGAAAAAGTCAAGAAACAAGAAAATTCATTAATAATAAACAAGCAAACAATTAAAGTTACTGAAAAAGGGAATTAAACTGACACAACTGACATCTGACAAGTTATTAAAAAAAAAATAAGAATTGATGTGGACTTTGATTTTTTTGTTGTCCATCTTTTCACTTTTTTTTGTTTTTTTTTATTTTTTTTACTGAATAAAAATACCTGCAAAATAAAAAACATTAAAAAAAAAGAGGATGGGTTGCCTCCCATCAAGCGCTTTCTTTTGCGTCATTAAGCTTGACGCCTCAGCCACTGTTAGGGTGGCAAATATGAAAGAAAGAATATGTCATCTTTCTTCTTCCTCTTCTTTGGTAGGAATTCCATGAACTTCATATAAAGTAGCAGATGCTCCCATGATCCAACTGTTAGACTTTTGGCATTGGAGCTATCCCACCTTAAAGAAGAATAGATATACTCTTGCAAAGGAATGGTTTCTTTCAACCCCGTTGGTTGAGACTTCAGGTAGAGACCAACACTCCTCACTTGTGCATTTTCTTCCACCACAACATGACACTCAGTCTCCATCTCAACCAGCTGCTTCTCACATTCATTCGCTTTCCCAACAAGATCACCACACTGAACTTCAAATTTCTCAAATGAAACTTGATTTAATATCAAGAAATCATCTAAAATATTTTGAAGCTGAGTATTGTAATCGATGTTGATAAGCTCTTTCAGCCCTTCGCAATCTGTACCCTGATCATTCACCTCATGATCACATCTCGCATTTAATCTTGAGATTTGATTGTCCCGTTGTTCTATCTTCCAAGAAAGCAAATGTTTTTCATACTCCAACGTAACAATCTCCTCTGTGTCATAAAAGCGTAACCTGTCTACTAACCTGTCTATCATAGCTGCAAAACTTAGATAAACTTTTTAGCAGCAAAGTACAATGAGATATGAAGAGCATAAATCATAACATATATTTTTTTCAATTTTTTTAATATATAGACAAAAAATGTAAATGACAGAAATCCTAAACAATAATGAAATTTCCAAGCTGAAATAATTCAACAGTCCCCGGCAACGGCGCCAAAAACTTGATAGAAAATTAGCAAGTGTACTAATTTATATCGAAGTAATAATTTAATTCGTATCCACAGGGACTGTTCTAATCTCTACTTGGCAATTCCATTAATATTCAAGATGTATGTAAATAGGGTGGAGGTTGCCTTAGGCAAATTGGTTTTGGTTGCAATGATAAATAAATAACTGGAAAAAAAAAAAAAAATAAACTTGGTTTTTGAAATACGTTAAGGGAAAGGATTAGATCTTTCGAATCATCTGTCCATTACTAATTAGTAATCTGCACCTAAATCATACAAATGCTATTCAGTTTACGACAATTAACAAAATAACTCAGGTCAATCCCTTGACTCAGAGCCCTCTTCTCTGATTATAATTCCCTAATTCCTTAGGTGAACCTATAATCATCAAAGGTTTTAAGTCCGTTAATTTTAGAATCACAACCTAACAATTTTCTATCCCTAGATCATCCGTTAAGTTGAACAATATAAATATGTCTGAGTTATAAGCTGGTGTCAGCAGTCCTATAATCTCTAAGATCAATTATATTGGGTCAGAATCATAAAAGCATTACGCACAATTTATACTGAATAAACTAAAATAACATTCATGATAATTCAGAGTTGCAGATTACATAGTCATTAGCTAGAACAAAATCATCTATGACCTAATCAATGGAAATTAGCCACTCATGATAAAAGAATTAAACAACATGAATAAAAAAAAGAAATTACAACAGAGACGTTACGGTACTCATGAAGTTTTCTTTAATCATAGATGCTTGCATGATGTAGCTTCCGTTCCCAATTAGTCCTCATCCCAAAACGTGATTCTGCTCCTTTTAGGTTCCTGTACCAAAGCGTGAATCGGCTTCCGGCTGTGGGCAGCTAGCTCCCTTTCTTATGTGTTGTGCGCTTCTTTATATAGGTTCATATAACCTAGTTGCCTTTCCCATTCATATCCTGACAGCATGATGCGTTTTCTTTTCTCTTGGTCAACATAATCAATTTTAGTCAAAGCCCAATTGGTTTTAATTTCTTCTACTAACACATGCTAAATTGTGCCTTTTTGCAACACACCATAGACAAGTGACACATTGATTTGTTTCTCATTCTCTTTAAGCTTAAAAACAGAATTATAACAATAAAACACTATTTGACTCAATAAATCATAAACTATAATAATTTATTCAAAATGATTCTAAATTAAATACTAAACTAATAAAATAGACTAAAAACTTAACTAAAAAGACTCTGAAAATATGGAATGACAGACTGTCATCAAGTAACACACTCTTAACACACTATTATAAATACACTTTCTTTTATGTGTCTATAATGTTTTATTGTAGTGTGCTGATGAACCTGCGCCACGACATTGTATCATACACCGGAGGTGACCAAGGATTCATGAACGAGATCTTTGTATGGTGGCATAGGCTTCCAAGAAGAGTAAACTATTTAAAGAATTTTTGGACCAACACAACAGTAGAAGCAAGTGTGAAAAATGGATTATTTGGTTCTGACCCTCCAAAACTATATGCTATTCACTACCTTGGTTTGAAACCTTGGCATTGCTATAGAGACTATGATTGCAATTGGGATGTAGTGGATCAAAGGGTTTATGCTAGTGATGTGGCACACCAACGTTGGTGGAAATTTCATGATAGAATGGACAAGAAATTACAAAGTTTTTGTAGGTTGACAAAACAACGTAGGACTGAGTTAAATATGGAAAGGAGAAGATCTAGTAAGATGGGATCACTTGATTATCATTGGAAGATTAATGTCACTGATCCTAGAAATTCTGACTCTCTTTTGATGGATTAAATGTTTATACAAATTCATTTTTCTTCTTCTTTTGCTTCATTTGTTTTTGGTTTTCCTTAATTTTCATATATGTTATGCCTTTCACATGATATAGAGACATTAGTGTGAAGAGTTTTTCATATAGATTATTTATCTTTGAATAGTTGAACTTTGATTCATTAAAATTTTGTTTTGGGTAAAGAAATATAATGATTAATGACATAAGTGTGATTATAGAGATTAGTCTCAAAACTATATAATAATACTAATAATAATACAAGTCACACTGATTAGTGCAAGGAACAAGAGTAGGATGTCATTGAACTTGAATAATTAAGGGGCTTTTAAAATGTGACTTGTAATTCTGAAAAGCCTAATAACACTAAAATTATAAATAGAATTTGATATTGATCCCTTGGAATGGTTGCCAATGAGAGCAATGTCACTTTTAAGCAAAGAAACAACACAGTGCAGACTAAATCCTAAAACCTTATTTGATTTCTGCAGGATCAGATATAGTTGAGAAAATCAAAGTAATTCCAGCCTAAAGAACATCCCAAACTTATGACTCAAATTGTGGCTTTTCGGTTATTGCTAGGAACGTAGAATTCTGTCTGAATATTCCTTCAAAGTTTCATAGATTAAGTCGATGAAAATTCTGAAGCCATATAGAGACGTGAAAATCTATATGTAGTAACAGGATAATCACAATTAGCAAGTTCATCAACAAGTAAAAGTAATGCTGCATTGTATATCCTCAAATTCAGCTGCCAATTAAGCCACCATAGATTTGCAAGTAATTAAGACCAAATTGAGATTAATTTAAACTTCTTCGACATTCAATCAGTGGAACTATATGCTCTTCTCATCTAAGAGAGTGATAGGAAATCAGACGAGAAGAGCATAGTATACTCTAAATTCAATCTGCTAAACAAAGTTAATTAGAATAAGAATGAGGCATGACTTCTTTTCCAGTAGCTATGCCTGAACTGAACCTCGTACAAGACTTTCTTTCCGGCCTTACGCTTCCCAGTCTCAGGAAAAGAATACATCAATGTAGGGTCACTTGTCTTGACCTATAAAATTCTGACTATAATAGTCTCAAAGGTTTAGCTCAAGTGGTAGAGCTAAAATATTTGAAAGAGTTTAAGAATGAATTCCAGTGTTCAACTCTAACAACTAATATAACATGAAAATAACTCAAATATGAAACAATGTTCGATATTGTCCAACAATTAGGCATGGGAATGCCATGAAAATGTAAATTTTATGACTATTTTGAAGGAACAATCACTGATTGTTCATCAAAATATAGATCTCCACTTGTTCATCACTGATTATTCCAAAGAAGAAACAGAAAAACTAGAATGGTTAAAAACAATTTTTCTTTGACAAAATAGTTCCATAAAGCTAGTTTTCATGCACCAAATTTCTCCACTTGAGTGCTAATTGAGAAATGGTATTTCTAGAAGACCCGTCTTCTTTGAGTGCATTAGAAGAAGCTTCTTTCAATTCCTTCATATTATTGCGCAGTTTCTCACCTTCTTCTCCTTCCATTAGACACTTGATCACCTTAGAAACCTCTATCCTTTCCACAATGCCATTTTCATTAACTCTTGGCCTCACTCCCACCTTTAGGCCCTCACTCAACACAACTGCATTCATTCTCTGCTCAGCAAACAAAGGCCATGTGATCAGTGGCACACCATGCATCACACTCTCAAGGATTGAATTCCATCCACAGTGACTCAAGAATCCACCAACTGATCTGTGACTAAGGATTTCAATCTGAGGTGCCCATGATGGAATAACCATTCCTTGCTCCTTGGTTCTCTCCGAAAACCCAGATGGTAAAAACTGCGAAAGATCAACATTGTTTTGTGCTGAAAGATATGCACCACTGGCTGAACTACTTGGTGCTCTTACAACCCATAAGAATTTATGATTGCTCAATTCCAAACCAATAGCCAACTCATCAATTTGTTCTTGTGAAAGCGCACCGCCACTTCCAAAAGAAACATACAAAACTGAACAATGCTGTTGTTTATCTAACCATGTCAAACACTCCATACCATTGCCACTATTATCGGATTTTGTTCCCGTTCCGAAAATGGGCCCAACAGGATACACATCAGGGTTTCCAGTTCCTTCTTCTGTCAATGCTTTTATAGGACCTTTTTCAATTTCCAGGAAGCTATTAACAATAATCCCATCAACATAATGGAATCTTTTAACACGTTCGATCAAGAATTTGTAAGCTTCATTTGATCTATCTTGAGCTTGGTTATATAGATCATGTCCATGAAGTGGTACACAACCTGGTACTTGAACAGGCTCTAGGAGATCTCTGTACTCACATGATGTTTCCTCATCCAACTTTGGCAAATATAAGTGCAAAGACAATGTGGTAGCTGCAGCAGGGAAGTATATATAAGACAGCATGTTGAACTCCTTAGCAAAATCTAGTGCTTCAGCAGATAAAGAATCAACCACCAATGCCACAATGGGAGTCCTTAAAGTTAAGGAGCTTAAGGCCAGATGTAAATATGGCAGAGAGAGTGTTACTGCAAGCTGGATTTGGCTTTCCATGGTAGTATCTTGTGGTAGGTCCTTAGGGTTTACAGGTGGAAGAAAAGTGTAGTTGATGTTTGATGGAAGAGTTTGAAGGAATGAGTTTGAGGCACTTGAGGGTGACCCAAGTGTGGGAATGAAGCAAGTGACATGAAAGTTTGGATGCAGCTGAACAAGTAGCTTAGAGAATTCAAGAATAGAGACTAAATGACTATACCAAGCACCTGGAACAATAACAATGTGAATCGTTTTCTCCATGAAATTTTTTGGTCAAGTTCAAGGGCACGAGGTAGATAGATAAGATAAGATAGTTGCCTTTTGTTTTGTGAGTTATGAAAGGAAAAATTACAAGAGAAAATATATTCGTATTAAATTCATTTTATTATCGTCTCTTCTCTTATTACAATATATTAATGGCTTAATAGCAGTTTTAGCCCCCTAACTTTTTTAAAGTTGCAATTTTGGTCCCCTAAAAAAAAATCTACAAAACCGCCCTCTAAGTTTTGCTCCTGTGGCAGTTTTGGCCCCCCAAGGTCAATTTTGACTCGGTCTACGCTGACGTGGCACCCTAAGTGAGGTGTCACGTGTTATTTTTTTTTACCAAAAATTGGCCTTTGGGGGCCAAAGCTGCTACAGTTGCAAAACTTAGGGGCCAGTTTTGTAGGTTTTTTTAGGGGGCCAAAATCGCAATTTCGTGAAAGTTAGGGGACGAAAACTGCTATTAAGCCTATATTAATATATCATATACATCTTTTTTTTTTGGTGACCGGGGTTCGAACCCCGGACCTTGAATATATTATGCATTGTCCATACCATTGAGCTAAACTTACAAGGACAATATATCACATATATCATATTACATTTTAGATTTCCTTCACTCTTTAGATGTTTAATGGCGAAGTTATATGTGTTAATGGGCAGCCTTGGCTATAAAAAAATATTTTTTATTTGAATAAGTTAGTATATTATATGATTAGTTTATCCTAATAATTTATATTTTACTGAGTTTATTTGACAAAAACTAATAGAAAAATAAGAAAGTAAAAAAACATTCACTTATTTGATGGGTATATTTCATTTTATTTTGATATTTTTTATTGTTTAAGCAACTACAAACAAAACTTTATTAACATCAAAAATTGTCAAAAACAACACACATATTTATTTATTTATATTTTTGGCCCCTCACAAAATGGCTAACTTTGCCGCCGTAGATGTTCATGAAATATTTATTAGTGTTGATGAAATATTTTCTACATTAAAAATAGAACCCCACCTATATTCCCCTAAAAAAAATAAAAAAATAAAAAATAAAAACATATCAATGCAAGTGCTACATGGGCGGATTGAGAGGGTACCCCATGTGACCATGGTCTACCCCCTCCATCAAGATCTTCTTTCGTTCTCACCCGACAACCTAGATCTGCAACAACCACAAGGAATACTCATCCTTAATCATGTTGTGGTTATTTTTTATTCCTTAATAATCATTTTGAGATTTTTATGTTCATGATTGTAGACATGTAACACCGCAACGACGAATGAATAAGTTTTTCTGTCCTTGAATTTTCATCATATTCATCCTTAAATTGTTCGAAATATCTAGAACGTCCTTAAATTTTATAATGTTCAATCAATGTAGTCCCTCCGTCAAGTCTCGTGGAGTTTCAAGTCATATGTCACGTATATAAGGACTAATTTAATTGAAAAAAAAATTTTGCTCAAAAAAATTTAATTGAAAATTTTGAATCTTTTTTTAAACTTTTTTTAAATGAAAGTAATTATAAATTATTACACTGACAAATCAAGACGGGGTTGTGTGTTTTTTTTTTTTGTGGTGGCCGAGATTTGAACCTCAGAGTTGTACTTATCAACTGAGTTAAGCTCACGAGGACGACATAGTTGTATTATATTAGTAACAAGTAAATCTTTTCGATGTAAAAAATCCTAAAATTCATGTTTGGAGGGAGAACAGACAAAATGTTTGAGATCACCTAAAAAAACTTTTGATTTTGAAAACATAGTGGAAATGGTCCATGAATTATGTTACTCATTGTCAAATCAATCATGAAATCGGCACTTAACAACAAGATTTGACGGAGTGACTAAATTGATTGAACATTGAAAAAATTTAGCAATTACAAATAATTTGGGGTTAAAATTAATAGATTTGTGAAAATTTAAGGACGAAAAAGTCTACTTAATCCCACAATGACCCTACCATCAACCATTTGCTAATGTATGTCCACCTCTGCACACCAATTGAAACATGTGACTTGGAATTTTTTTTAACGGAATACCAAATTAACATGCTACTAAGATCTCTGTCCTCTAACTCGACTCATTTGGAGTGTTTGTAAAAAAAAAAAAAATTAAAAATTGCATGGAAAAGATAAACCTGTATGTTTCAACTAAGAAATTAGAAGAAAAGTGATCCTTAACTACGCATTGTGGTTATTCGTGTTTTGTTAAGCTTGAATTTGCAACATTTGTTTTTGTTGGAAGAAGAAGAATATGCTGGGATAGAATTACGAACGAGTGTAATGCACTTGTTTTTTTCACTCATCTACCGAAAAAGATATGTTCCACTTGCTCACCCTAGAACCTGCCATAAAACTTTTGGTGCACACGTGGCCTCTTAAAATTTTAGTTACTTGACCAAAAAATAAGAATAAATTAAAATAGTGTAATTGTTAATTTAATGACTAGCTAAACCAGTTTTAGCTAACATTTCAACATCAACATTATCTTCTCTAAAGATGTGAAAAACCTCTTAAATTCATAAGCTTTGTAAGAGATACACAACTCTTCCAACAACAATTACTTGTAGGCCAAGGAACAATAGAAACATCATTGAAGGCTAGAACTACAAGTTGAGAGTCACATTCATTTCAAAGATTAAACAACCTATTTTTGAAAGAAACTTTAATAGAATGCATTGCGTCATCCAACTCAGCCAAAAGAGAAAAGCCAAGATCAATGTGATTAGTGAAACAACTCCATGAAAGAAGCCATGGAGTCTCTCTTTCTAAAGATGCCACCACTAGCTGCCATATGAATTGCATTTGATCGAGGAAACAAGCTAGAGGAGGATGCGATTGAACTCGAATAATCTAGGGAGCTTTCGAAATGTGACTTGTGATTTTGAAAAGCCTAATAGAATTTGACATTGATCCCTTGGAATGGTTGCCAATGAGAAATGTCACACTTTTACTCGTACAAACAACACTGCAGATTACAACAATTAGGCAGATTATCCCAATATATTTTATGTGAAATATGAGGAGATAGAAGTGGCATTACCAATTATGCATTTATAGTGAGCCTTAATTTTGATAACAGTATTGTACAATAGTTAGGCAGGGGAATGCCATGAAAATACAAATTTTACGACTATTAGGCATCAATAGTGATAAATCACTTCACACTACGTTTGTTATACACAACCAACAACGTGTGTACATATTAAAGACCAGACCAACTCAACTGTGAATTAGAATGTCTTATAAACATGCTTTAAATACACTTAACAAATTCATTCCTTAAAGCTAGTTTTCATGCACCAAATTTCTCCACATGTGTGCTAATTGAGAAATAGTCGTTCTAGAAGACCCATCTTCTTTGAGTGCATTAGTAGCTGCTTCTTTCAATTGCTTCATATTATTGCGCAATTTCTCACATTCTTCTCCTTCCATGAGACACTTGATCAATTTAGAAATTTCCTCCCTTTCGACAATGCCATTCTTATTAACTCTTGGCCTCAGTCCCACTTTAAGGCCTTCACTCAGCACAACTGCATTCATTCTCTGCTCACCAAACAAAGGCCATGTGATCAGTGGCACACCATGCATCACACTCTCAAGGATTGAATTCCATCCGCAATGACTCAAGAATCCACCAACTGATCTGTGACTAAGGATTTCAATCTGAGGTGCCCATGATGGAATAACCATTCCTTGCTCCTTGGTTCTCTCCAAGAACCCAGATGGTAAAAACTGCGAAAGATCAACATGGTTTTGTGCTGAAAGATATGCACCACTGGCTGAACTACTTGGTGCTCTTACAACCCATAAGAATTTATGATTACTCAATTCCAAACCCATAGCCAACTCATCAATTTGTTCTTGTGAAAGTGCACCACCACTTCCAAAAGAAACATACAAAACTGAACAAGGCTGTTGTTTATCTAGCCATGACAGACACTCCATACCATTATTACCAGATTCTGTTCTTGTTTGGATAATGGGTCCAATAGGGTACACAGCCGGGTTGCCACTTCCTTTTTCTGTTAGAGCTTCTATAGGACCTTTTTCAATTTCTAGGAAGCTATTAATAAGTATCCCATCAACAGAACAAAATCTTTTAACACGCTGGAGTAAGAATTTGTAAGATTGGCTTGATCTATCTTGAGCTGGGGTAACGAGATCCCGACCACGAATTGGTACACTACCTGGTGCTTGAATAGGTTCTGGCAGATCTCTGTACTCACATGATGTTTCCTTATCCAATTTGAGCAAATAGAAATAGGTAGACAGAGTGGTGGCTGCTGGAGGGAAGTAAACATAGGACAATATGTTGAATTCCTTAGCCAAATATAGTGCTTCAGCAGATAAAGAATCAACCATCAGTGCCACAAAGGGAGTCTTTAAAATTAAGGAGTTCAAGGCCTGATGTAAATATGGCAGAGTGAGTGTCGTTGTGAGATGAATTTGGCTTTCTATGGTAGTCCCTTGTGGTAGGTCGTTGGGATTCACAGGTGGAAGAAAAGTGCAGTTGATGTTTGATGGAAGAGTTTGAAGGAATGAGTTTGAGGCACTTGAGGGTGACCCAAGTGTGGGAATGAAGCAAGTGACATGAAAGTCTGGATGGAGCTGAACAAGTAGCTTGGAGAATTCAAGAATAGAGACTAAATGGCTATACCAAGCACCTGGAATAACAGCAATGTGAATTATTTTCTCCATGAAAATTTGTGGTTAAGTTCACAGGACCAGGTAGATTGTTGCTTTTGTTCTGTGGGTTGTGAAAAGAAAGACTATAAATAGAACTGACCTAACTATGCACGTGCTGCAACAGAAAGTCAGCAACATGTGTTCGTATAATATTGATGTACTTTTGATTTATTTAATGAGAAAATGTATTCCATTCCTGAGTGTATAAACAAGAGTTAACAATAAACAGGAACAACAAGGGATCTTATCAAAATAATATAGGGTTGAACTTCCAACATCAAGGAAGTCAGTCACGCAAATGGAAACGTGTACTACAAGGATAAAAGACCAATTTATCTCTCCAAGTGATTATTAAGCAAGTAATGTAACTTTTAACACAAAAAATCGATAGCAATTCACTAATAAAAACAGAGCTCAAATTGTTATTTGTCATGGGCTATGCAAAAATACAAATCAAAACCTCATCTGCATGATTTAAATCCGTCATAATATTACACTTTTAAAAACAAGAAAAGAAAAGTATCACTTCAATTTGGACCTAACATTGCCTTAAATATTTATCTTATAACTCCTTCAAGGAGAAGCTATCATCAAATTCTTCATTCTTCTGTGCATATCCACACAACCAGTACCTTCAAATCCTTCTAAAAAATTTGATACTCCGGCATAACACTACAACAAAAAGACCATTCGGAATCGGAAATTTTTCTTGATGAGCGAGCCATTCCTGGGTGATATATATAACATGTAAACTCAAGAACATGGAAGCACGATAACAAGCCGTACTAATGGAGAAGTTGAAAACCCGGAAATTAATCAGATTCATCCAACATTTAGAAACCAACTTTTTAGTATTGGATGGAGCGAAAAGCTGAAAGGAAGGGCATAAATAGTAAACCTCAGAAGCCACTGCTAGATGATGCATTTCCAGATCTGAGATCCGGAGTGGATCCATTGCTTGTTTTGCTGATAATCCCTTTTCCAAAATATTCAGCAATGACAGAAAACCCATCTTTGGAGTTCTTAACTTGCTGGAAAAACCTGTCCTGACTCTTAGAATTTTGCTCTAAATTTCTTTTCATTTCTAAGACAGACCTATATTCTGGGGCACACTCGGGGCATTCTTTTTCATTATCGCCAAGGCACCGCAAATGGAATGAGTGCATGCACATGAAGTGCACAGCAGGCAGGTCTAGGGTGAAAGTGCATGCTGTGCACTTGCTAAGCTGAAAAATCCTCGCATTTGTCCTAAGATCTTGAACCTCTTTCCTCATTGCCTGTGTGTCTTCCTGCACAGAGACAACATACTTTATAAAAATCCTTCCGTGCTGTTTACAGAAAAAATAGCAAATATCTAAGATAGTACAATTACCACTGTAAACTCACATTAGGCAAGGATCTTTTGATATGTGTGTGTATGTATTATTTGAGAAATATTTATCAATAAAACTAATATTTAAAAGAATTTATCATTTCTTATAAAACTAATCTTTTGTATTTACAAATCAATCATCCCGAAACACTAATCTGCATCTTCAGCAGGAACTAAAAGAGATATAGGTGATTAAAATTCAATCCATATAAATTATAAACATGCGGCTTGCTTTATAACATATTGTGATGGTGACCGTAACAGATATTATAGCACAACACATACGCCTGCTTCACATTAAAAGACCACAATCACCTAACGGTCAATGCTCTAATTTCAAATAAGCGTTTTTCATTCCTTTGCTCAGAGAGTTCAAGCATGACAAATTCCAATATCTACATTCTCTGCTCAATATCCAAATTCCTGCTCATATTTAATTACGAGGAAATGATCCAAGAGTATCAGAAACCGTTTAGGGAAGAGAAAAATGTACTATATGTGATGGAGTCCATGTTGCTTGAGTTACAAAGACAACTATCTGCGTATGCTTATACTAGACTCTAAATCCTAATTAAATAAGGAGGAAAAAAAAATGGAAACCACCCCTAAGAGATCACCTATGATACTGTAAACTAATATAAAATGCCATAATGATATTAAGAAATATTTTTCATCTATTCTAGTTCTTAGAAACTGTGGTTGGGTTGGTCAAACACAACTCCACAAAACCGGCTTGTGAGATGAGGACCGCAGATTACAGAAAATAGCATAACACCAAAAATCCACTATGTGAAATAGAAAATACCGTCACGGGCAAATAGCGGAAATAGCGAAATCCGCATAGTGATTGAAATAAGTCATTTATGTACTAAAAAAGGCACAATACATACAAGTAAAAATGGAGTGGAAGCAAATCATAGCTTTTATAAATTTGTGTTGAAAGATTTACGTGTTAAGGTGCATATAGGAGTAATAATCAGACTAACTCTTTAGTTTTTCAATTATAAAAATAAGTAATGCTACGCACAGATGCAGATTTTCAGTTTTATTATTTTATAAAACTCTGGAATTATCTTCTTTTCCCTATTGCCGTTATATCAACTAGCAGAAACTAGAATAGCAGCCGTTATTGCCCTAACAGCGAAACTAGGATAGTGTTGCAGTTTTCATAGCAGATTCATCAAAATCTGCTATGCTACAGCGCTAGAGCACAACTATCAGTGTGATTTGACAACACTGATTATAGTACTTTCTCTCCAGCTAAAGCTTACTAAAAGGAAATAAACTAAAAATATAACTCAGTCACAAGAACAAGACTAGATTACATGTGGACTAAAAGCAAGGTCAGATTGCATCTGAATTTCAAGTTCAAAGATACAATGTTAAAAATGTATGGTTTTATCTTTCAGATATAAAGGGATAAATAAGAAACAATTTCAAAACCCAACATTGATAAATGTTGAAGACACTAGCCATATGTTTTTGGATCATTCATGTTATGTTAGCAACATAATTCTAATATGCCTCTAGTCCTTTTAGGCTATAACTGTTTTCTAATGTCCCAATTGATGCAGACCTCAAGACAGAGAAATAGTAAAACATGAAATGAACACAAATATGAGAAAATGGTTTTGGTATTAGTGAATTAAAAATTGCAGATGCAGATGGGAACACACTCCCAATCACCCCAGAGCTGAGCTCCAGAGAGATTGCAATTCTCTGCCTAACTAACAGAAAACAAACTTCTGCATACCCTCTCTCCAGCTAGCCTCACTGCTTATAACAAATCGTAACTGCACCAAACCCATCACGCTACTCTACTACCACATCAGCAGTATTACTTCGTATTTTTTCTCACATAGACCTTCAACACCTTCGGCCCACTCTGCTGACCCAATATCCTTGTGTTACTATCAATACTAGTGCAATTAATGGAGTGCCGCTTCAAGTAAGCATCGTTCCTGCTGGACTTCTTCAGTCAGGACAAGAATGAGAAAAATAGATATTCATGAACCTGCTTCTAATGGATTTTTTTGTAGGAAGAAAAAATTAAATAAAAAAGCTTAGTTGTGCACACATACAACCATAGGTCCATTGTTTGTAAATTCCTAAAATGTAAAGAACTTCAGCTCTAAAAACTATAGTCTTATCTGCTATCAGTGTCTATTATGTGGAAATCATCGCACTTGTCTACGTTGTTCATAACTAAACCATAGTCTCATCCACTATCGGTGTCTATTTGTATGGAAATCATCATGCTTTCGTCTATATTGTTCATAATGTGACAACAATATTAGGAAATGAGAAAATGGCTATTTGTATATGTAATGGAAGTACGAAAAGACGAATACATAAGCTATCAAATAAAGTTAAGATCAAATCATATGCTTAAGAAAAAAAGATCCAACCTGATATTTTTCAATAGCTTGTCGGTCCTCCTCAATCACCTTTGATTCCTGCTCAAGCTTCCGAGCAATGTAATCCTTGATCACTGAAAGTGTGAGGCAAGGGTTTTTTGACAGAGTTTGAAGGACAATTATGGGGGGTAAAATATTATCCCTTTCAATGTAATTCAAAACTTCTTTTACTTCTTTGGAGCAATCTTCTCCAAGCTCACCGAAATATTTGAGTACATCCGCCCAAAGAGATGGATCCCCTCCTTTAACTGAATCACCCAGTCTTTTGCAGCATGCAATTAATCCCTTGTGATCATGCGCCTGCATATAGCAAGCGATTACTTCCTTATAGAGTTTCATCTTTTCATACAAATACAAAAGCCCATCTTTGAATGAATTCATTTCACACAGTATAATAGCTAAATCAACATCATAAAGTGGATGTTCTGTCTCTGGAGGCCATGCACTCTTAAGCATGTGTAGACCCTTTTCACGCCTTTCAAGACGGCCCTTTTCCTTTTCGGAACTTTTCTGATCAGCAATAGTTCCATTGGTTTGGGCACTTATTTTTGATGTTTTTTCTGATGCTACGTTAAGGTAATCTGCACCCTCATTAGACTGTGATACTGAAGGAAAGTTCAATTCGTTGGATATATACAACTCTAAGAGGGTATTGTTAATCTCCACCTGAGCAGGTGAATCCTTGACCTTATTGGTATATTTTTCAAGAAAATCCATAAGGGAATGAGGGTGATGAACGAAAATGCTGAGAAAATCAACAGGAGATGGCAACATAGACACATACACACCATTTGAACGTCCTCTTTTGTCACCCTCGTCTGTGCAAAGCCTAATGAGAATCTGAATCGTCTCCGATGGCTTGTGCTCTATTAGAATTTTACCATACTCCTTTATTGTCATCCCTGCCTGACTTGATTCAAGACTAGAAATATATTCCAAGGCCTCTTCATAACTACCAAGATCTTCAAGCAAGATCTTCAAGTACCATTCATGTCTCCCAGCCTTCTTTGCAACGTACATTGCATGCTCATGGTAATTGGCAGAACGGCAAACCCTGATTGCTGTTTCCACGTCGAACTTAAGTTCCCCGATGCTGTCTTCACTTTTAATAAACAAGTTTAGTTTTTCAACATCTTTCAATTTGGTGTAACAGTTCAATAAAAGTGTGGTGTGATCTTTAGAAGCAAGACCCTTCTCATGTAGCTTTTCCAAGTAATTTGTGAGGTTGTAGATTCTCTGAGCATCCAAAAACTTTTGTATCACATAAGAAGGTTCAAGTTGACCAATAGTATTTATGTACTGAGCCATTGCCTCATCATAGTCTTGCTTGCTGTATAGATGATCCCCATATTTTCTCAGAACCTCAGAAGTAGCTGCAGCATCTGCTTGTTGAGTCTGAACAAGATTAATTGCCACAGTATATAGGTTTTTCTTGAATAACATGTCTAATTTGCTTTCCATATCCTTTTCCCCAATAGATAAAGTTGATTTGTCTGTCATTATGAGTATGATGTTACCCCATTCATAGAGCATATGAGAAACATCTTTAACCAGAGCACTGTGGGCTATTAAACGATTCTTCAAGTCATAGATGTTGAAAGTATGCTTTCCTGTTCTTTGATCTGCAATAACACACAAAAGGTATCCACGAAACCATCCTACCAATTTTTTTTCTCCCTCGAAAGCCCAACAAGGACCACGTCCATCAACTTCATAAAAATATACTGCCTCTGGTCGACCAATTATTAACTCCTGTTCATGTTAACATACAGAAACATTTAGCATTCAGCAAGGATATGCATACGATAATATATAAAAATATATTGAGAGCAAGGAACAAAGGTTGCATACAGAACGGTCACTCATTGTAACACTGTTCACACCAGATCCAATCTGATCAAGGGTTTGCCTCCTTGGTGGTTGATCATGCAATGAAAACAAGCTCACAGAACTCGGGGTTACCGCAAACAACTGAAGTGATTGACCGTCCACCCTAAACCCAAGTCCAGTGATTGAGGAAAGTGTTTTGTCTGAATGGTTTTCCACCTGAAGCTTGAAACGGGTGATACGCTCCCGTGCAATATCTCCTTTGATGCAGTAAATTGAACCATTGTCTAAGCCAATAGCTATGAGTAGTATTGGAGGCACTTCCTCTAAGACAATAAAAGATGTAATCTGCAGTACACCACAATTCCAAAATCATTAAAAAGAAGCATAGAAATAATCAAATCATGTTACTAACTAGACATACCATTACCATACAGATATAATTTATCTAAAGATAAAAGAGTAACAAGCATATGCATAACAGTGTCATTACCATTGCCTCAGGAAACTGATTAGTGAATATACGCAATATCCCAACACAATCAGGACTCGCTGTGCTCGTACTTTCAGATTGCATCTTATCTAAGTCAAAAACCTTCAGGCACAAAGCTGATTGCTGGGGAGTAAGTTGTTCGTCTTCCCCAATCGTTACCAGGAAGTTGCGTTGCTGGTAAATCAACAAACAAAAGCACACTGTTTTGAGTTCAAATCAAGACCCCTGGAAAACATTTAAACTACAAAAGTCCTTCACCAATCTTTTCTTTTTAACCAACATATAGGCACCCATGTGCTCGCACACACGCACACATACATATGGCCCCTGTTTGGATTAACAACTTATTTGCGGCTTATAGCACACGCACTTATCATGATAAGCGCTTATGTATAAATATCTCTATAGCAACAGATAAAATAAAGTTAAATTGTTTTTGTATAAGCGATAAGCTGTCTTGAAGAACTTATGAAGAAAAAAAAGTGAAAACAGTAAACAACATATGAACAATGGCATAATCTGTTTTCATGAGTTCTCCCAAACAGCCTCGCAAAACTAATGCGAATAGGTAAGCTCAAATAAGTCAATCCGAACAGACCCACGGTACTAAACCATGACATTCTTCATGATGTCAGTGTTGTGTCTATTTCATTACTTCATATACACGATTTTGATTTCCACTATCTACAACTACCCAATTCTCTCAAATCAATGTTCATCCCAAAAATCTATTCATCAAGCAAGCAAACACCAAAAAAGAACAAACTTTACAAAACCCAAAATACATAATTGAATAAATTGAAGGAATTGAAAGAAGAACCTTGAGTTGTTGAATAAAGAGAACAGAAGAAGAATGAGGTTGAAAAGAATAATTGAACTTGAGTCCTCGATCGAAGAAGCAAACGGTTCCATCATCAAAACCAATTACAACTTTACCCCTTCCACTCGAACAACACTCGATTTTCCTCTCCTTCTCTTTCTCTTTCACGTTGTTGTCATCTTGTTCTTCTTCCTCTGGAATTGTGCATTTTGCAACGTACTTCTCCTCGAAGAATTCGAACTTCCGCCATTGATACATGGCCGCCGCGATTCACAAAAAATGGATCGCGATCGGAATCGCAATTCGAACCAAAAATGCGAAGGTTTCTTCAAATTAACGCGTGAATTGAATTTACAACGTGATCGATTGAGGTGTGATGAGTGAAGATACCATTGGAAGAAGCTGCCTGCAACTAAACGACAATTTAGGCTTTGTTTGCCAATGCCATTTTTTTTTTAGCTTATAGCTTAAATTAAAACTTGTAAAGTTTTTTGACAAGAAAAACTTATAAATTAAATTGATATATTTGTTCTTAAAAAAAAAAAAATTGATATATTTGTTAAAAAAAAATCATGAAATTATAACTTTTTTGCAAGCATATAGTTTTTTTTTTATAAACTTTTACAAGTTTTTATAGCTTATACTTTTTAACTCAATGTGATCTTGTAATCTTAATTAAAAAATAAATATTGATTAAATTTTTTTATGTTGTTTCATGTTTATCAATTAGTTGTAACCAAAAAAAAATGTTTATCAATTAGTTCACCATTTATTGATAAAAAAATAAAAATTGTTCACCATTTAATTTTTTTAAACACTGTAAATTTAAACGGTCATCACTTTATTGACTATTTACTAAAAGTTCGTCTACCGTCAATTAATTTAATTTAATAGTTATTTTTATCAAGGAGATGTGTTTGTTTGGTTACATGTTTTAAAGTTGTAAAAATTGATTTAGCAGGTGTACGGTTGATTTTAGGATGTTTGGATTTTATTTATTAAAATAAAAATGATTATATTACTTGCCTGTCGCATGTTGCTTGCAAGAGGTTCGACAATATTGATTGATTCTGGTCTTTTGTTAGCATTTGCAAGGAGATGGCACGTGGAAACATGAAATTTACATCACCCAATTAATGAAATGATGATCACTTTGAACGATGTCTCATGTCTACTGCACTTATCCATCACCGGTCGTTTGCTTTGACATACACCGTTTGAACAAATTTGAGGCAATTGAGTGAGCGGTTGGTTGATATTCTAGGAGTTGATCCATTTGAACTTGAAAATAGTGTTATAACGCTATATGTATTCATGTATGACTTAACTATTCGGAATCAGAGTACCAAAAATATCCGAACGCCTTGTTGGTAAATTTAGATAAACACAACTTGGAGATCAAATGCTTCCATGGAGAAAAAGCATTGATGATGAAAAAAATGAGATCAAGTTACAACAGCAACAAGAAGAGAAACTGAAAAGGTGTTCAGTTTATAACCAGAATGAAAGGAATGAGAAGAGACAAGACGGCGTTTCTAGTTTTCATTTGACGACAACTTAACATTTCTAACAATAGAGGAGGTTTGTGTCATGTGACAAAATAAATAGAGTGTCTATATCATTTTGAGAATCCTTAGGAAAGGTGAGAATTTTTCCTTTTTTTTAATGGAATAGAAAGTGTAAGACGTGTTAATGATGCAGAGACAACACCAACTCTCATTTTATAATGATGATGATTAAAAATTAAAATATAATTAATCGTACAATTTCCTTATATATAAAAAATAAATATGATTTCCTTGTAATCTCCTAGCCTTATATAACATGATCACAGGTTTGACTTTTCATGTAGCAGCCAGTGTTTTACAACAAAAGATGATGAAGAAGCAAACATTTTTGTTTTGTTAATGTGACAAAGGTAGGCTCCACTAACTGTACATGCAACCTTGATTGACTCTTTCTTTCTTTTTTTTTTTTTTTTTTTTGACAAATGATTGACTCTTTCTTTTCTAAATTTAGTTCCATCATTTCATCCTTCAATTCATTTTTTGCAAAATCTAATTTTAATTTCCATTCTATTCCCTCCTTCAATTTTTCACTAATCATTAATTTTTGCTTACTATCAATCATCAATTTTCTTCCTGCTTAATCAGGGTATGTTCTTTTCTTTTCCTACTTTTGTTATTTGATTTTTTTTTTTCTGTTTCCTTTGTGCTTCTTTTTTCAAGGCACCAAGTTTTTTGCTTCATTTTTTTTTGTTCTTTGTCTTTTCAATTCCTTCCCTTGTCCACTCTTTGCATGTCCATGTTGCAAAAAATTCATAATTATTATAGCCAAAAAATTTCTGGTTTGCAAAGTTTGGATTAGTATTTATAAATCATAGCTAGAGTTTGATATAATTATTTCTCATATGGTTTAATAATTCTCTAGCAAATTTAGAATTTTTCTTAAGTTTTTGTTTTTTCTCTTGATATTTGTATCAGAAGAATTTGTCAAGAAACCATATAAAAATTGACTACTCTTCTTCCTGAAGAATTTTCCCTGCAGCAGGAGACATATCAACATTTAACCTATGATGATTAAGAATTGAAAGCTTGCAGAAAGGGTCAATGAATATATCTGAATTATTTTAGGTAAGAAATAATTAATCTGACTTTCAATGTTTATGAAATTGCTTGTGAATTATTTAACCTATTGTATATGTGATTATTCTTTGAAATAATTTTTTTTATATATTGTTATTTAACCTAGTGATAGTAATTTTAGTTTCAATTTGAATATGTATGCATAGGCAAGAACTACTAGCTTTTTTTCTGTTAATTCATGTATCATAATATTCTGTGTTTTTTCAATTTGAATATGTTTTTTCTATACATGTTGCACATGTTGTTTTTGCTTTCATTTTCTTCACACATTGATATTATTCTTTTTCACTTTCCTTTTAGATACTTTTGGCACTCTCAATTTCTTTTTAACCAATGGAGGAAGTTGAAGACAAACCAACCTCCTCAAGAAATGTTGAACCAAATTCACTAGCAGATGCTCCTCAAGAAAATACCGATATAATAACAGCTCCAACCGATAATGACTCTTCCATCGAAGCTTCCATCAACTCACTAGATGATAAAAATATATTAGAACATGACACACATTTTCAAGAGACTAATTTCTCTGAAATAGAATTAAAGTCAACGCGTGCTTCTGATGAACAATCTATAGGACAAGATGAACATCTTCTCTCAGATGATTCAACTTCTACACCGAAAGAAGAAACAGTTCATGAAACAGAAGAAAACCACCTAGGAGCCATAGCTGCCGATTCTGAACTTGAAGCTTTAGAAGATATACAAGATGGTGCTTCAACTGTTACTGCTAACGGCGATGTTGATCATAATCATATGGAACTCTCAACATCCTCTTCTGTAACAGAAGAGTTGCAGATTGACCCCAAAGGTTGTTTATATGCATGCTCATGTTTATTTATTTTTCGCGCTAAAGTGTGATTAAAATTATGATATGTATTGTGTCTTGTATGTGATTAGTTATTGAATTAGTTCTAACAGATCGTCCTCAAACCGAAGTTATTGATGCTCCTCAAGAAAATTTAGCCTCAACCTCAGATGCTGAAGTTCATGTAACAGAACAAAGTCACCAGGAACCTGTGGTTACAGATTCTGAACATGAATCTTTAGATGATATTGTGAACATGCATAAGGATGGTGGTTTTACCGATAGTTTTTTTGATAATCACATGGATCTAACGGCTTCATCTTCTGGAACAGAAGAGTTTCAGAATGATCACAAAGAACTAAAGGTAAATCTGCCTCAAATCAAGATTCCTGATGTTGCTGATGGAAGTGTCGACTCACCTACAAATGAGAAGAAAATTGCTGAAAATAGAGGCATAATTGATACAGCAGCTCCATTCGAATCTGTCAAGGAAGCTGTTTCTAAGTTTGGAGGAATTGTCGATTGGAAGGCTCATCGAATGATAGCCGTCGAGGTATATCTCAATCTTTCCTTTCTTTGTGTTTTGCTCAAAATTTCCTGAATACTTAACTTCTTCATGAAGAAAGATATTCTTTTTCCGTTTCAATTTCGATTGTTTCATTATTATTTGATTTCAGCGAAGCAAGGAAGTAGAACAACAGCTTGAAAAATTGTACGAGGAGATTCCGGAGTACAGGAAAAGATCGGAGGACTCCGAACAAGAAAAAGTCCAAGTACTTCAGGAGCTTGACAGCACTAAGAGACTAATAGAAGAACTAAAACTGAGCCTAGAGAGGGCACAAACCGAAGAGCATCAAGCAAGGCAAGACTCAGAACTTGCAAAGCTCAGAGTGGAAGAAATGGAGCAAGGTATTGCCGAAGATTCCAGTGTGGCAGCCAAGGCGCAACTCGAGGTTGCCAAAGCAAGGCATACGAGTGCCATTACAGAGTTAACATCGGTGAAACACGAGTTAGATTCGTTGCGTGTGGAATACGCTTCTTTAGTTGATGAAAAAGGCGAAGCTATTAACAAAGCCGAAGATGCTGTTGCTGCATCGAAGCAAGTGGAAAAGACGGTTGAAGATTTGACTATTGAGTTGATTGCCACAAAAGAGTCTTTGGAATCTGCACATTCTGCACATATGGAAGCAGAAGAACACAGAATAGGAACAGTCATGGCAAGAGATCAAGATTCTCTCAATTGGGAGAGGGAACTTAAACAAGAAGAACAAGAACTAGAAAAACTCAATCAAAAAATTTTGTTTGCTAAGGATCTTAAATCTAAACATAGTAAAGCTTCTGCATTGCTTCTTGATTTGAAAGCTGAGTTAAATGCCTATATGGAATCAAAGTCAAACCAAGAAGGACACGATGATGGAGTCTCAAAGGAGCAACTGGACAAGTCACATATTGAAATGCAAGCAGCAGTTGAGTCGGCCAAAAAGGAACTTGAAGAAGTAAAGCTTAGCATAGAGAAAGCTACTTCTGAGGTAAATTACTTAAAGGTGGCTGCAACATCATTAAGATCAGAACTCGAACAAGAGAAATCATCGCTTGCCTCGATTAGGCAAAGAGAGGGAATGGCCTCGATTACAGTTGCGTCTATCGAAGTCGAGCTGAACAAAACTAAATCGGATATTGCTTTTGTTCAGATGAAGGAAAAAGAAGGAAAAGAGACAATCCTTGAGCTGCCAAAGAAGCTTCAAGAAGCGTCTGAAGAGGCGAATATGGCCAACTTGCTTGCTCGAGAAGCTTGTGAAGTGCTTAGGAGAGTAAAGGAGGAAGCAGAACAAGCCAAGGCTGGTGCTAGTACAATGCATAGTAAATTACTTGCAGCTCAAAAGGAGATAGAAGCTGCAAGAGCTTCTGAAAGGTTGGCAATACAAGCAATTAAAGCATTGCAAGAGAGCGAGTCGGCTAGAAGCAACAACAATGAAGTGGATCCATCAAATGGTGTGATACTGTCGGTTGAAGAGTATTATCGTATAACGAAACAAGTTCATGATGCAGAAGAAAGAGCCAATTCGAGAATTGCAACGGCAAATTCTGAGATCGATATAGCTAAGGAGACTGAATTGAAAACCATGGAGAAGTTGAATGAAGTTAACAAAGAAATAGTTGCTAGAAGGGAATCATTGAAGATTGCTATGGATAAATCTGAGAAGGCAAGGGAAGGAAAATTAGGTGTAGAGCAAGAATTAAGAAAGTGGAGAGCAGAACATGGACAACGGAGAAAAGCCGGTGAAATAGGCCAAAATGTAGTAAACCAGAACATAAATCATAGTGGTAAACTTGATCAAAATCATCGTGAAACTATTCCTGTACATTACTTTTCAAGTCCCAAGTCTTATGGTCATGCAAACAATGAAAATGGATCCTCACCGGATGTGAAAAGTGGAAAGAAGAAGAAAAAGTCATTGTTTCCGCGACTTTTTATGTTCTTTGCAAGAAGAAAAGCACATCCAACTCATTCAGGGTAGTCACTTTTGAGAAACTACAGTTCTTTCTTTGTTATATATTGCAGTAGTCTTCTGAACTACTCATATTTTCGAAGACTATTCAAAGTGTATACCATACTTGTACATGTTAGTGATTTTGCAGTATTGTGAATGGTTTTCCAATTTCCACTATGTGATTTTTGAGGACATGGAATTAAGTTCATCACCCTTGGTGAGAAAAGAACAAAAAAAAGAAAAAAGATGTTTCTGTATTGTGTATAGCCATTGAATTTCGGCTTCTGTAAAGATCTTTGTGAAATTTTACCAAATCAAAGGTATTTTTTGAGTTTGAGATTTGAAGTATCATGAATTGTGGTTTTAGTTATACAAAGGCAAGCAATTCATTTTGGATAATAAAGTAACTAATCTCATGTACTCATTAACAAGAGAAGAATTTCAGACATGAATTCAAGTCATCAACCTTGTACAGTATACCATTTTGGCCTTGTTTAAATAAACAGTTTAATTTGCAGCTTATCAGTTATAAGGGCTTATCATAAGCTATTTCCATAAAAAAGATAAAATAAAGTCAAATTGTTTTCGTATAAAAGTTGTAAGCTGTTTCTATAAGCTATCTTGGAGAACTTACGAAAATAAGCTGAAAACAACTTATGAACATGTCATACGCATAAGTTGTTTTCATAAGTTCTCCAAACAGTCTCACAATTGCTTATGTCAGATAAGCTCAAATAAGTCAATCCAAACATGCCTTTATATTCACAAGTATAGTCCATAGAAATTTATTTATGGTTCTTATACAATAGGCATGCAAATGCCAATTCATTGTAATTTTTATTTCATTTTATTTGATAGTGAAAATACATATTTAATCTATAACCAAAGGTATATACATCACTTAATTTCCCACACAGCATAATCTTGTCCACTGGTAGCTACCTGTGCATTAGGTGGAAGAAGGTTTCCAAGATCCAATTTAGGTCCAATCTTAACAATAATTTTGTTGTCAATATTAGCCATATAGAGATCATTCTCAGCTGCCAAAATATTCACACTGCTTGTGGCTGTAATTCCATTCCTCTTCCTTATTGCTGTCAATTTCTTTATAGGCTCCATTAGTCCCCATTCTATGTAGTGATCATAGAACTGCATGCACCAACAATTAATTAAACAATTAATTAATACTAAAACCTATAATTAACAAAAAAAAAAAAAAAACATTTTGCATGGAAAATAAATTACAAAATTGTGGTTTAGGCATGTTACTTACAATTGTGGGGTGACCAGGATGAGTAAGAATATAAACATAACCCAGCATAACTTTATCATCTGGAAATGGCCATAATTTCTGAGACCCAGTATCATGATTATCTACAAAAGTAACAGCATTTGATGGCATTATTCCAATCATCCCAGGTGGTTTTCCATTAGCATCCTTCATCCTCCAAAGTTCACCTTGAACAGCAGCACCTAAAATCATCTTAGTAGTAAAATCAAAAGTAGTAACAACACCACCAGCATCATTAACCCATTTAACCAAAGTTTCACGGTGTTTATCTTGATTAGCCAATGGTTTTCCATCTGAACCTAATTCGACGTTTCTATAAAGCTCTCCAACCGCGAAATCTGGCGAGGTTTTTTCCACATAGGTTTTTGTAAACCTTGGAGCATATCCGACAACCATATCGAATCTCCAACCAACAAAACCAACTTCTGTTTTCAACCAATTCATCCAATCTGATAACTCTTGTTGTACTTTCGGATTTGTGTGATCGATGTCAGGTGCACCTCCCCAATCATCTCCTGTTATTAGACGTAATAGTTAGTTAGACTAGTTAGTTTTTATTTTTATCGACTATATGTAAGTCTTGCGTATCTTTTGGTGTATCTATCGAGAATAGTAATACCTGTGTCGTTGTTTCCCGTGCCTTTAAATTGAACATCATTGCCACAAATGTAGGACACGTCCCAATCTAGACGATTGTCGGGAGTACCACCTTCGAAGATGCTAAGTCCATTGTTGTCCAACCTCTCTGCTGTTCTGTGGTTTATGACTATGTCAGATATGGATTTTACTCCTCGTTCACGAAATGCTGCTACTAATGACTTTAGTTCTTGCTTGTTGCCGTATTTGGATGTGTCAAGATCATATAGCCTTTTAGGCAAGTAACCTTTCAATACGAAAACAAATGTGTTTAGAAAAATCCCTCAAAAAATAATAATATTGTGAAGTGGTTAATTAATTACCTTGAGGACCATCATCATGAGAGTTGGAAGGAGGAGGAAGCCAAACATATTCAACACCAGCGTCTGCTATGTCGGGGACCTTGGTCTTCAGGAAATTCCACCATCCTCCTTCTTTTTCACTTGATGCCCACTTGAACCCCTACAACATGTACACATGTAATTCATATTTTTTAAACTCTCTTCTCCACCATATATTAGAAGGAAAAGAAAAAAAAAAATAAAGACACGCACGGACACAACACATGGACTCGCAGACACCAATAAAAAATTGAAAATAAACAAGTAAATTGAACGTAATCAAACGTGTCCATGTCAGACACCGGACACGTTTTTTTGCATAATGATAATAATATCTAATTAATTAATTAAATAAAATGAAACAGAGAGGAGTAGAATGACAAAAGAATGTTGATACCTGAAATAGTATGGCAGAGGAGGAAAAAGAGGGAAAAATAGAAATGCAAAGGCAAAGGAAGCATAGTGAATGGAGAAACTTCATGTTTCTTAAGTACGTATTTAGTCTTGCAGTTATGTTTCCTTTTATAGGCAGGTAGGGTCTTTGTGTACTTGATTTTTCAAAGAGTCGTACCCTGCTTAATTAAGGAGCAGCTTATTCAAACCAATGGAAGTATAGTCTTTAGAAAAATACAAAAATTCTGATTTGCAATGGCATCAGAATTTTATAACCTAGCCAAAGTCTTTATCTAAGTTTGACCAGTAAACAAATAGATGGAACTAGAATTATCCATTCTACTTAGGTTCAAAGACTGTTTGATTAGAGGCTGAAACTTGATGGAATTAGTCTTTAGTCATTTATCTGAATAGTGGAAAATAGTTATATTTGTAAGATGCATGTTTCGCAGGTAATTGCGGTAGGATAAGATCATGTTGAAAACCATAGGTTTAACTTAACCATATTATTAGGGCAAAGTATTATTGATTTTGTTGATGATTAATCAAAAGTCGAAGGAAACTTTCTTAAGAGATCTCTCCACCCAACTATAATTTTCATCTCCAAAACTCGAATCCAAGATCTTGTAGTTTTTGGAGTGTAGCTATTGTATTGATATTTTGTGCATGGTTTGACTAGTTTATACAAGACCATAATACAAATTATTATCTCCATTGACATAAGAGAATGAAATATTGATTTTTTTAAGTGAAAAGACACGAGAGGTATTTTTAATATAAAAAAGAGAGAAAAATAAAAGAGAGTTAAGGGTGAGATTTGAAAACATTTGATAAAACATGGAACAAATGCCCATCTCAGTCCCTCACTTTGTTAGGGTGTTTTGATTTAATCCCTCAATCACTATCATAAAATGTTAAGTTAGTTATTCCCTTTGCAGAAAGTTTATCTAGTTAGTCTCTTTGTCTTGTATTTAGAGACCTCATTGTCGTTAAGTATGTAATTTTATGGATTAAATAGACACCGTGTAAATGTATTATTTTCCTTCACAAAAGTAAATGTATTATTTCAAGGATCGAATTGATACTATGTAATTACAGTGACCAATTTGACATGACAATCTTTCTAATAAGATGGATGGAGGGTCTAACTTAGTTGGTTTACCTCCACTTACTTTTTAAAAAAAAAAAAAATACATTCGCCATTATTTAAATCAATTTTAAATTGAAATGTAATTTTGTAAGTTTCATTTAATTAACTTAACAAAACAAAATTGTTTAAGTCCTGGTGAGCAAGGTCCGGGGGTTCAATACATTGACATATGCAAGACCCGGGGTTCAAACCTCGAACACCAAAAAAAAAAATTGTTTAAAACAAGTAATCATTTCCTTATATTAAAGTGGTTTCTTATTTTTTGTTTTCTCTTTACACAACTCCATTACTGTGCCAAAAAAAATAAAAGTATACCCTATCGGAAAAAAAAAATGACGCTACGATGACGTTAAAAATCATTAATCATAATTTTTTTAGGGGCACAAATCATAGTATTAATTATACTAATCATAGTATTAATTATTAGAGAAATGATACATGTACATCCACTTTTTGACAACTTTCTCTCTCATACTCACATTATATTCTCAATCTTTCTCTTCCTTTTTCTCTCTCTATTGTTTTGGACCAATGGGAAGAGAGTAAATAAAAGTTGTCATCAAATTTGTTAGATATGGTTGTGCAAATATCACAACTCTAATTATTATTATTTTTAAGTCAAAAGGAACATTGTATTAAATAAAAAGATAAAGATACAAAGATTGGGGGACATTAAATCTAACACAGATACAACCCAAACAGAGATACATCATCATAAATCAGTCCTAGTGATCAGTCATAATGTATCCTAACAAAAAATTCATTAATCACGATCATAGTAGTAATTATCAAATTAAGTATTTAATGAATTTTTCGTTGCTCTTTTAAAATAAAATAAAAGATCCTTAAAAAAATGAAACAAAAAAGACATTGACATGATTAAGGTGCAAAACATGTAATAGGGACAAACTTTTAAGGAAACAATATTTGGAATGATGAAAGTGGGTGTAAATTAGTGAGGTGGGTGTAAACAATTTGATGAAATTTATAAAAATAAGTGTAAATAATCAAGTAGATGTAGGTTGCTAACTTACACCTTAATGATTTTAGGTGGGTGTAGCTTGCTAATTTATATCTTAGTGTTTTTAGGTGGGTGAAAATTAACAACCCCAAATTTATTTATTTTTTTCTTAAGGATAATATTTATATTTCATAATTATATTATTAATATAAATATCGGCTTAATTACCTTTTTTGTCCTCTAACTATTTAATTAGTATCGGTTTGGTCCTCTAACTAAAATTTGATTTATTTCGGTCCTCTAAGTTTCTCACAGTTACTACATTAGTCCTTTCTGTTAGTTTTATTCAAATAAACGTTAGGGTTTGTGTTATGTGGGTACCAGACCTCCTGTTTCACACATACATATGAACCATAACATTTACTAATAATATCAGTCACTATTTAATCATAATAATTAATCAGGTATATGACCAAAATGATACTAATAAATAAAGTTAGAGGACCAAACTGATACTAATAAATAAAGTTAGAGGACCAAAAACTAATAGAAAGGGTCAAATGTAGTAACGGTGAGAAAGTTAAGGGACCAAAATAATTCAAAAGAGAAAGTTTAGGGACCAAAATAAATCAAATTTTAGTTAGAGGACCAAATCGATACTAATTAAATAGTTAGAGGACAAAAAAGGTAATTAAGCCTATAAATATCTGTAACTTTTTTGTGTGTGAACTAAAAGTATCCCCTAGACATGTCCAGCAGGGATTAGAAATCGAATTGCATCCCCTCCCCAACGGGTTCGGGTATTGTAACCCGTCGTAATTATTTAACTATTTTGATGAGTTTTAGCATATACTTATATGATTTAAATGTGTGATATATGATTTATGAATTTAAGTAGTTTACATGATTTTTAGATAAATTATGTGATTTCAAGATTGATGTGAAGTATATGATTTTGTGAAGTTATTATGTTGGTGTGACTTATTTTATTATTAAATAAAATAAGATATGAAAAATAAAATAAAAATATTAAGAAGTGGGGATGTGATGTGAGATGAGTAATTTTAGTGGTGAGAAAAGAATAGAAGAGTGTTATAAATAAAGAAGTTAGGTTGAGAGGATAGTTTTACACAGAACGTACGTTTTTGGAGAAAAAGGGAGAAAAGTCAGAAAAGAGGAGAACAAGAGAGAGAGCTGCGATTTCTGCAATAACCAGGTAAGGGTGAGACTAACTTTCAATATAATTAAGGGTATGATTCTGAAGAATGAATTTAACATGATTAGGTTGAGTTTTGTGAGAATTGAGAAATTAGGTTTATGACCGATTTGATGATTGAACCATGAAATTCCATTAGAATGAAGCCAAACTTGTGTACAGACCTTAGATATTCCATAAGGTGATAATTAGATGTTGTTTTGATGTTAGAATCATGAGGATAGATGAAAAGTTGAGATTTTTAGGTTTCTGGCCGTACTGACATTCATCGCTCGCAACTGCGAGCAGCAACACTCGCAACTGCGAGCTATGAACCCATCGCTCGCAACTGCGAGCAACATTACTCGCCACTGCGAGCTACCCCAGATGCTCGCAACTGCGAGCAAGACCACTCGCCACTGCGAGCAACGCTGTTAGTTGCCCAAAATGTTTCCCTTGCGATCCTTTCGCACATGTAATTATGAGTTGATCTTAGGAGTAAGAATGAGGGTTGTTTAGGATGTTTCCAGACGTTCCAGAAGTCTGTTAGATGACTGAGATTATTAGTAATGTTGCATGAGTGATATCTTGATGTGTATGAAATTTATGTTGATGTAATTCATTCCTCAAATGATGTTGAAATATTCAAGTACTGTTACATGTTGTATTTTGTTGTTGTTTAATTGTTGTTGACCATATAAATGTCTTGAAGTTGCATGAGTCGGTCTAAGTTGCAATGATTTAAGAAGTTGTCCATGTTTATGGAATTGTAAGAGATGTTCACGATGTTGTTAAGTTGTCTAAGTTGTATTGTAGGAAGATTGAGTCCATTGCATGCTCATTAAAGATGGGGGCTTGAGGCCCGACAGCTTAATGCTCAAACTACGTTGGGGGCTTGAGGCCCGGCAGCTTTATGCTCACATGTTGAAGAGCCTATTTACGCTCATTTATGTTGGGGGCTTGATGCCTTGAATGGTACCACATGCATTTGCATATCAAGAAGTTTCACGATGATTTAAGTTGTTAAGAGTTACATTGTCGAGTCTAGTGTTAAGTTAAACATGATGTCTGTTGATGATTCAAAAGATGATGTGTTGAATATGATTTAAGGATGATATTTGATGATGATATTTGATTATGATTGGTATGATGCTAAGTGATAAATGTTGATATGTTACTGATGTTTTATGTTGTTAAATGCATTTTGATGAATTATATGTTTAATTTATTGACTGTGAAATCTCACCCCTTCTGCTTGAAAATGTTTCCCTTCGTATGGGTAACTTGCAGGTAATAAAGACTAGAGGCGTTTGTGAGTGTACTCCTCACTTGTGTCTAGGTGCTCTGATACGTAACGGGATGGGTCTTGCTTTCATATCTATTCCTTACGTGTCATTTATGGACTAAAACTTATGAGATTTTCTAATAAGGCATGCGTGCCAAGAATTTTATCATGTTGAACTATTTTCCGCTGCGAAGTTTCAGATTTTGTGATGTTGAATTTGAAGGATAATTATTATTATCCATTTTATGATTTTCAAGAAGTATGTGACATTCTGTTTAGGATTTAAATACTCTGTTTTATTATGAAATTTTCATGTTGGGAAAACGGGGTGTTACAGGTATCCCCGCCTCTTCCCCATCTCCGCAGTGGATAATTTTTTTTAATAAAAATAAAAGAATTTTTTAACCTTGAACGCAATGTTGTAATGCATTATACAACTACGAGATGTTGGCGATCGATGACTATGGTAAAGGAGAAGAAAGAAGTTGTGAGTGTGAGATATGGAAGGAGAAAAGAGAGAACTATGATTGTCATCTTAAAGACTGAGACTCTGACCGTGTGAGTGAAATGATTTTGGGTTTTAGTTTCTATTTATATAAAATGGGTAATAAATTGATTTTCTACATTTGAGACGGCGGGTTTCGGGGTTTGGGTGTGGTTAGGGGTGGATACTTATATCCCTGTTACCCGTCTCATACTCGTGTTTTAAAATTGGGGAAAACTTAAACCCATACCCAAACCTGAACCCAGTAAATATGGGGAAAACCCATCAAATTGGGATTGGTTCGAATGGATAGCCGTGAGTATGAGTTTTGTTGGCATGTCTAGTATCCCCTGCACGCAACTGCAATATACTAATCTCTCGAGTTGGGTAAAATTAAAATGAGTAACACTTGTATTCTTAATGCTGACTTTGAATACATTGCCTCTGCTTAAGATGGAAGAGATCTCATTCAACTCAAATACTCTTGGATTATTATTTGCACTCATTGAGGTAATCAAGATTTACCTTATTTTAAGAATAAACCAATTTTAGGGAATATGTTAATATGTTATGAATCTTTATTTTAAAAAGGTTATATATTTTTATTTATATTTGATCAGATTATTTATTTTAGACTAGCGAAAAAGTGTCCGTCTTTTCCACTCCTTTTATTGCGCTAACGTTTGAAAATTATGAACGGTGTTTTTTTTTTATGAAATTTTGATTTTGATTAAAACTAAAAAAATATAAATATTTGTTGCTTTCAAGTTATAAAAAAATCAAATTAATCATGATCATATATTTCAACGACACTAACAATAATAAAATATAACAAAAAAATTATAATATAAATTCTTTTTTTAATGACACCAACAACAATTTTATTATAGAAAAAGTTGTTTAAGGGTATAATTGGAATGATGAAAAAGTAAGTATAAATATAATCTTCTAGTTTGTTACACTTTTTAAATGATAAAAGAAAAATATATATATTTATATCATGTTTGTTACAATTGTTTTAATATTTAAATTTATTCTTATCTATTTGTTACATGTGTATTGAAAATTGAGGGTATTTTTGAAAAGAAAAAATTCAATCCAAAAGTGCTGAAAGGGTAGTGTTTTCTTTATATAGAGTAAGATATACGATATTTGACAATAACAAAGATTCTGTTTCAAATTTTGTTCTCTTTTATTCCACTATTGTTACCTATAAATAGGTTAGTGGAATATAGACTGAGCAAAACTAACTATCAAGATTATTTGATAGGCTGCGGCACCCACCGGTGCTTCTTGCGTTTTCTACGAACTTAGAAGTGATTATTCCATTTTTTGGAGTAGATAGAATGCTCTCTCCCAAACGTGACGGTTCCGATTAGCGATTTCTCGATCCTAAAAGCGCTTTTGAATTAAACCCTTACCGGAATTGAATTCTACGGTGATGTCTTCTTCGTCGGTACAACAAGTTGTTAAGCGCGCCAAATACAAATCCACCGTGAAAGATCCTGGTACTCCTGGTGTAATCAAATTGACTCGACCCAAACTTGTTTTCAAGCCTAATGATCCAACATCAAACAACAAGCTTCACGTTGATTTCAGATTAATCAAAAGTCAAAAAAACACCAAAGAGGGGTCAAACAAACCACCGTGGCTTAACCTTGTACATTCTCAGGGCAGCAGTTACATCTTTGAGTTTGAAAGCTTTTCAGATCTTCATGTTTGCCGGGAATTCGCCACTGGTATTATTAGCCGAAAGTTAAAACAAAGGATTGGATTTAAAAATTCTTTGATCTTCGACACAAAGCCTATTAGTGATAGTCGGTTAAATCAGGTTAAATTTCAATGGACTCCAGAGATCAAAATATCAGATTTTTGCACTCAAACCAGCAGTTCACCAGGCATTCCTCAATTTTGTACCCAGTAAGATGAGCGAGGTAGATTTCTGGAACAAATACTTTAAAGCTGAATATCTCTTTAGTACCAAAAATGCTATTGCATTGCAGCAGCTGCTGAGGCTGCTGAAGATGAAGATCTTGCTGTTTTTTTGAAAGATGACGAGATATTAGAAAATGAAGCTCGAAGGAAGGTTCGACGGGTCGATCCAACTTTAGACATGGTAGCAGACCAAGGAGATGATTACACTCATCTTCCTGATCATGGGATTTTCCGCAATGGTAGCAAGGAAACATCTGAACCTCAAAATACTCTGTATCGGAGAACATTGTTGCAAGATCTCAACAGACAAAGTGAGGTGGTTCTTGAAGGAAAAACTTTAGATATAGATATGGAACATCCAAGAACAGCGGTAGAAGTGTTTGCTCGAAGAAAACATCTCAAGATATCTGATGGGGTTGTAGAGGAGAGGCGAAACAGAATTTCTAAGATGGTCCAGATTGAAGATCTTCAGGCGGCACAAGATGATCATCCATTTGTACCACTCTGTATCAAGGATCCTCGTGACTATTTTGATTCTCAACAAGCTAACGCAGTAAAAACCTTGGATGATTCCCTAGCTGGTAAGGAGAAAATAAGATGCAATTTGGGTTCTGAGGAAGCCTATGGTTCTTTGAGGGAGTCCATATCTAACATCAAAACTATGGGATTAAGGGATCCTCTATTGAGTCATGAGGTTGCGTTTAAGTTCCTTTATGGATTGTGCCTTGATATATTACCCAACAACACAACTAAGGAGGAACTACTAGATCATTGGGTTTGCAGTCAGGAATTACTGAGGCACTTTTGATCTTCTTATCCAGTAACAACACAGTCTTGTTAATAAGGCTACAAGACTTAAAGACGCCATATCACAAATATATTTTAAACTCGAGGAAATAAAGGTATCTGCACAGTCAGACCTTACGATGCTGACATTAGGAGAAGAAATGCTAAAGGGTCAAAGCCTAATGCTTATGTTTAGTAGAATGATATTTCTATGTTATACCGTCAATTTTGCCGTGACCCCAAAACAGTATGGCTATTTATATTTAGACTTGTGCTAGCAAACTCTCCCAAACACTCACTCCAAACACTCACTTCATTATTCATTTAAATCAAGGAGTTATACACAATGGAAATGGGTTCCACTTGTGGGACATACGGTAGTTTCATCTAATAAGAGAGTGTTGAAAAGAGAGTGTCTCTGACATTACTCTTATCTTGTGGGACATACTAGAATTATTGACGATTTTTTATATATATAATTACGTAGAATTTAATTTCATAAAAAAATATTACTATTATTATTATTAGCGAAAAGACGGGCACGTGCCCGTCTTTCCGCTCTTTTTATTGCGCTAACGTTTGAAAATTATGAATGATGTTTTTTTTAATGAAATTTTGATTTTGATTAAAAACTAAAAAAAATATGAATGTTTGCTGCTTTCAAGTTATAAAAAATCAAACTAACCATGATTATCTATTTCAACGACATCGACAATAATATAATATAACAAAAAAAAATAGGGTTAATTAAGTAAATGGTCCCTGTAAATATTCAGAATTTTGTTTTTAGTCCATATAAAATAAAATCACACTTTTTAGTCCCTATAAAAGTTTCCATCAGCATTTTTAGTTCCTGTCAAAAATTTCCATCAACATTTTGGTCTCTAAAATGCTTAAGGAAAATGTCACAGGGACTAAAAAAATGTGATTTTATTTTATAGGGACTAAAAACAAAACTGTGAATATTTATAGGGACTAAAAACTTAATTAACCCAAAAAAATATAATCTAAATTCTTTTTTTAATGACACCAACAACAATTTTATTATAGAAAAAGTTGTTTAAGGGTATAATTGGAATGACCAAAAAGTAAGTATAAAGATACTCATCTAGTTTGTTACACTTTTTAAATGATAAAGTAAGAAAAAAAAACAAAAAAATAAATATATATTCATATCGTGTTTGTTACATTTGTTTTAATATTTAAATTTATTCTTATCTATTTGTTACATGTGTTATTTGTATTGAAAATTGAGGGTATTTTTGAAAAGAAAAATCCAACTCAAAAGTGCTGAAAGGGGTAATTTTCTTTATATATAGTACAGATATTTACTTGAATTATATATGCATTCAATAAATAATATTAAAATATATAATAATATAAAAAAATATTAGTCAAATAATAATAATAATAATGATAATGATAATAATAATAATAATAATAATAATAATAATAATAATAATAATAATAAAAATAATAATATATTATTCTCTAATTAGAGTATGATGATTATAGTTATAATTATAATTACTAGCGAAAATACGGACACTCACGTGTCAATCTTTCCGCTCTTTTTATTGCGCAAACATTTGAAAATTACAAATGGTGTTTTTTTATGAAATTTTAGTTTTTATTAAAAGTAAAAATATAAATGTTTATTGCTTTCAAATTATAACAAATCAAACTAATCATTATTATCTATTCCAATGAAACTAGCAATATAACAAAAATATAATCTAAATTCTGATTTTTTTAATGACACCAACAACAATCTCTATTATAGAAAAGTTGTTGTTTAAGGGTATAATTGGGATAATAAAAAAGTAAGTACAAATACACTCATCTAGTTTGTTACACTTTTTAAATGATAAAGGAAAAAACTGGACATTTGAGTTTGTTACACTTTTATTTTAATATTTAAATTTATTCTTATATATTTGTTACATGTGTTATTTGTATTGAAAATTGAGGGCATCTTTGGGAAGAGAAAACCAGCCCAAAAGAGTTGAAAGAGGTTGTTTTTTTATATATATAGTATAGAATAGTATAGATAATAATAGGGGGACTAGTCACTTTAGTCCCTGAATAGGAAAGGAGTCGTCACTTTAGTCACTGAATGCAGATAAATTGCAAAATAGTCTCTGAATGTATACTTTGTTAGTCAATTTAGTCCCTGAATGCAGACTCAGCTAGTCAATTTAGTCCCTGAAATTGACTAATAGAGTCTACTTCAAGGACTGTTTTGCAATTTCTCAGCATTCAAGGACTAAAGTGACTACTCATTTCCCATTCAAGAACTAAAGCGACTAATTCCCCATAATAATAACAAGAATAATAAGAATAAGCCTTAAAAAAAGAAAGAATAAGAAATAATTTATAATGTTATGGGTTATACAGTGGTTCCCCCCCCCCCCCCCCCCCCCCCCAGTTTTGAACGAATTTTAATTTACCCCTATCATATATCTTTTTGCTACCGTCAAAATTCACGAAGATCCAAACCCAAAGAAATCTTCAAGTTACAAAGTTGAAATCCAAAAATTTAAAAATTTAAGGTACCTTAGCCACTCATAATTTGAACGAATTTTAATTTACCCCTATCATATCATCTGTTTTCTACGGTCAAAATTCACGAAGATCCGAAACCAAATAAATCTTCAAGTTACAAAGTTGAAATCCAAAGTTTTTCTACAGGGGGTAAGTCAAAACTCGGTCTAAGTAAACATCATTTAACCCTAATAATAATCCCCTAAATAATATATGTTAGGATTACTTGTTAAAAAAATGTATATGTTAGGATAATATATGTTTTCCATAAAAAAAAAAAATAGAGTATACTATTATATGCCTGCCTTCAATATATATATATATATATATATATATATATATATATATATATATATATATATATAGTAGACTCTAATAATAATAATAATAATAATAATAATAATAATATATGTTTGGAATGAAAAAATAATCATATCTAGTAAGATGTCTATTTGTTTTTTCAAATAGCCTAGAAATTTACATCTTCCTTCAAAAAAAAAAGAAATTCACATTTTAAGGTGAATAAATAGGGTGTTCAAAATTCGAACGTTAAACTATACAAATATTATACAATATCCTTATCAACTAAGTTAAACTCACGAGAAAAAGATGTCTATTTATTAAAAAGATCTATTAGGATATTTTTTTTTAGAAATATTAGGATATCTTATCAACCGTCAACGAAATATACTTTTTTCTTGTCAAAAAGATATTATTTTATTATAACGCATTTGACCGGCTTTTACAAATTTTTTAATTGATTTGAATCATAAATTAAAAGAGATATTATTTTATTATAACGCATTTGACCGGTTTTTACAAATATTTAAATTGATTTGAATCATAAATTAAAATAGATTTTATTTTATAATAACGCATTTGACCGTCTTTTACAAATATTTAAATTGATTTGAATCATAAATTAAAATAGATATTATTTTATAATAACGCATTTGACCGGCTTTTACAAATATTTAAATTTAATTTTTTATAGAATATTTAAATTGATTTTGAATCATAAATGTTAATATATGAAAAAGAAATTTTACTCTTCATGTATATAAATACCCTATCATACCTAAAACCATGATACATCATAACTTTTGATATTGGTTCCATTGGTTAGTGAATACTTTAGTTCTAAACAAAAGTAGTTGTTATCAAGATGGCAAACAACAACAGCAAAGAGCAGGTCATCTTCTTAGTGTTACAATATTTGGGTGATGCAGGTCTAAAGAAAACGGCACACACGTATGTGTCTCTTCTAACTCCGACAATTCATGATTTTTTTTCTCTTTAATGATTATTTGTTTAACAATGAATTGCATTTGCACTTCATTCTTTTGTTAATTTACAGGCTTGAGCGTGAAAGCGGGTTGTATTTTGACATGGAACATTTTGAAGATATGATACTCAACGGGAAGTGGGACGAAGTTGAGAAGTATCTATCAGGATTCACAAAAGTTGAAGACAACGCTCACTCCACCAAAATATTCTTTGAACTTAGAAAACAAAAATATCTTGAGGCATTGGACAGGTAACTAAGAATTTTATTTCTTAGTAATAATCATAATTTTTTTTTCTTATTCTAAGTTTTTGTCTTCTTTCATTAGCAACAACCGTAGCAAGGCTTCTGATATCCTCATGAAGGATCTGAAAGTATTTCGCTCAAAGAGTGAAGCACTATTTAAAGACTTGACTCATCTTCTGACAATTGACAATATAAGGTATGATTCAATATTTATTTTGTGTGATGAAGTCCGAATTGAATCATTCTTTATGTGTATAACTTTATTTTTAACCTCATTAGGGATCATCCATTACTTTCAACATATCAAGATGCAAATTCTGGGAGAAAGAATGTGATGGATGAAATTAAGAAAGTCATAGAGCAAAACCCTATGTTAGTTGGCAAATTAAAATTCCCTGCCATTGAAAGTCAGAGGCTAAGGCGTCTTCTAAGTGAAAGGTTTCACACTTATTTTCTTAACTTATCGTAATGCATGCAATGCTTCATATTTTCTTTGGCACATTGTATTAAAATTGATAAATATTTTTTTTACTATACTATACATTTAATCAAGTAATGTATTTCAGCTGTGGCATGTCTCAGAGATAAGAGAAGAGTAGTTCGAAGAAGCCAAAAGGGAGAGCTGATGCTGGGAGACAAAACACATGTTGGAGGATTATTTAACATGTATTTTGATCGTTTTTATTTCTTAGTAGTAATAAATTTTTCTTAATACATGGAACTGCTTGTATGACATATTTTGAGACTGGATTTTGATATGATTTTGTCGTTATTGATTAAGAGTTTGTTATCTTTCTTATAGTTTATTTATTCACAGTTGGAAAAGTTATATTTGATTTGGATATTTTTTTAAGGAAATATTTAATTTAGCTATTGGAAACAAGCGATTTATGTGTGTTGATTAGGAATAAGAAAATTATCAATCGGCTTTTTTGAGGAATAATGATCTAAATGCTTTCGTTAGATTGTGAAATTGCAATGAATTGAATAGTAATAATTTAACCAGAAGAATTATCCACTTAAGGAATATGGAGTAATATACATAAACTTAGTGAGAACGACGTACGGCGTAGTGGATAAATCTTAATGAGTTTCTATACAATTAGACATTTGTAAAACCTTTTTAAGTTTGAGAAAGCATATGACTCGGTTAGTTGGAGTATTTTATATTATATGCTTTGTAGATTTGATTTTTGCTTTAGAAGGCGGAATCAGATGAAGGCGGTGTGTTCTCGGAGAGCTTATTGATGTTGGTTAATGGGATCCCAAGCGAACAAGTGTAAATGGCGGAAACAAGGGAATTCATTGGCACTTTTTCCTCTTTTTATTAGTTGTGGAGGGGGTTGGAGCCTTGATGCAAAAGGCGGTTGGCTTAGGCTACTTTTAGGGTTTTCGGATTCCAGGGGATCGATTCCTTTTGTCTATCTTGGCCTCTTGGTTCGAGGCAAACCCAATGAAGGTGTCTACATGGGTTCTCGTAGTTGAAGCAATTAGAAAAGAGTATCCTCTTGGAGAAATAGATATGTGACTTTGGGTGAAAGAGTGATGTTGATCAATTTTGTTATTGAGAAAACACTCGGATGAGCCATGCCTATTATATGAGTGGTTTGTGAACCCGATCAATTGTATTTTTAGATAAGAGGAGACCTTTTTTTAGGAAACGTTGTGTCTTGTTATTTTTTGGATGTGGGTGCGGTAGTACCACCTGTACTCTTTTTCCATTATCAATTCTAAATAAACCTTTGCAATTTCCAGAAAAAAGTGACCATTAGCATATAATAATTAAATTCTTGAAATAATAATATTAACAGTGAATGTTATATTCTGGAAACAAGCAATGCAAGATTCTTTGTTTTTTTGGGGCATAACAAGACACGATATATAATATATAGTTTATGATGAACACCAAATAGTATTTATAGCACTCAATTCCCACACAGCATAGTCTTGTCCAGATGTAGCAACATGGAAATTTGAGGGAATAAGATTTCCAAGGTCCATCTTTGGTCCTATCTTTACAATAATCTTGTTGTCTATTTTTGCTACATACATGTCAGCTTCAGCTGCTAGAATGTTCACTGTGCTTTTCATGTTGATCCCATTCCTCTGTCTAATTGCACTCAATTTTGCTATCTGATCCTTCAGTCCCCAATCAAAGAAGTGGTCATAGAACTGCATAACAAAAAAATCCATAACTGCATAAAAATATAATCATAATAGTATGTTTATATGTATTAATGTATACAATAATATCAGATAGTTCAGATTTTAAGCTCGACAAATCAAAATTTGATGCTTGAGATCTTCCCGCGCAGTCACTATTTGACTATTAGCAATCAATTTCCGTCTTTTATACAATGCTCAAAACAACATGATATAAAAAGTGAAAAGGTTAGAGAAAGTACTATTGATGGAGTCCCTGGATGTGTTAGAATGTAAGCATAACCCTGCATGACTTTATCAGAAGGAAATGGCCAAAGTTTCTGAGTTGAACCTGTATCATGATTATCAATAAATGTTACACCATTTTCTGGTTTTATACCAATCAAACCAGGTGGTTTTCCATTTGAATCTTTCAACCTCCAAAGTTCTCCTTGTACAGCAGCTTGAAGAATCCCTTTGGTAGTAAAATCAAATGCATTAACAACACCGCCACCATTTTCAACCCAATTAACAAGTTCACCTCTAGCTGCATCTTGATTATAGTTGAGTTTTCCATCTTGTCCGTAAGAAAGCGAATTCCAATACTCTCCGACTGCAAAATCTGGTGAAGTGTTTTCCATATAAATTTTGGTTATTCTAGGAGCATAACCTTTAACAAAATCAAATCTCCATCCAGAAAATCCAATATCAGTTTTGAGCCAATTCATCCATTCAGATAACTCTTTTTGTACTTGAGGATTGAGATGATCAATGTCAGGTGCAGCTTCATAGCCCTCTCCACTATCAAGGTTCCCGGTGCCATCAGAATAAGCAGTGTCATCTTTGCAAATGAAAGATGGACCCCAATCAAGTTTTGAATCAGGAGTCCCACCTTCAAAGAGGCAATAAATTCCTCGGCCATCTTTTCTTTCTGCTGTTCTATGGTTGATCACTATGTCTGCTAGACAATTGATTCTTTTATCTTTGAAAGCTGCAATTAGTGACTTTAGTTCATCTTTTGAACCATATTTTGATGCATCTAGATCATACAGTCTTCCCGGAAGATATCCTGGATTAAAAAAAATTAACAATATTTATAATGTATGAACAGAACCCCCGGTTAAAATGAATAAAGATTCGAAAAATGCAATATATAATTCCTCTAAAAAATGTATACAGCTTGTATTTAAATACTATGGCCTAAATTTAACCATTAGTCTTGAATTGTACCTATTTACTTGTTAGTAACTATGAGCCATATCCAGCTTTATATTTATTAAACGATCTAAAAAAAGTATGCAAAAAATTATTTGGGCCACAACAAGATAGTTTTTAAATTTTGCGTTCCCTACAGTCATGCGATCAGAACAATTGTATGAATATCGAACAACTCATATTCAGCCTGTATCGCAGGACTACAGTGACTGCATCACAATCTGCTCTAAATTCAAATCTAATATTATTTGATGTCTCCGAAACTGCAAATCGGCTGTGATTGAGACTATATCAGCCCTATTTGACTGTGATTCTCTGCTATATCAAGAATCAAAGCGCTACCAAAAACAACCTAATACTATTATTATGTTGCTGTCATACGCCTGCTAGAACTTTGATCATGTAGAAACTTAGAAGATATAAGAAAACATTTGTATATTTAAGTACAAGTATGTGCTCCTATTTATATTTCTATTATAGTATTAGGAGACAAACAAACAAAGTAAGTAATTACACATAAAAGTTAATTGATCCTAACATGATTACATATCAATTACTAGCACAATAATTAGAGAATCATATGTTTGGAAAATGAAGGAAAAATAATGATCATCATATTCATATCCATTAATATTTCATTATGAGTGAAGCAGGTACAAAAATGTATTACCTTGAGGGCCAACACTTTGAGATGGAGGAGGGAGCCAAACATGTGTAATTCCAGCATTTGCTAGGTCAGGAATGAGATTCTTCAAAGAGTTGTACCATCCTCCTTTGTTACTTGATTCCCAGTTGAATCCCTGTAAAAACAATTATTATATTATATACATGCACATTTGATTAAGGTTGTTACTTGTTAATGAAACGTGTGTTATGTGATTTATGTTAATAAAATACCTGAAAGAGCAAAGCAGAAGAAGCTAAAAGAGGAAAAATAGAAAGACAGAGGCAGAAAAGACTGAGCCAAAGAAGAGAATCCATTGCTTCAAATGTGTTAAAAACGTTTGTGCTGTTCTGTGACTTATATAGAAGAAAATCTGGTTCTTGCGTGAAGTAAATAAATTTATTTCATAAAGTCATGATAAATGTATTATTATTTTTTTGACCAAATAATAATAAATGTATAGTATACAGTATACTCAAGATAAAGGGACAAATAAAGGCTTGACTAAAAAAAACAAAGTGACAAATAAAGGAGATATTATCATGGACCAGACCAGAGGAAAGAAGGATAGTGTGAATGTATGAAACAGAAAATTGGGTTTATTAGAGATAAAGATTCACAATTGTGGGAATTTCATAATATTTTGGAGAATTGGGAAATCTTGAGGGACAACCTAAGAGTGTGTTTGGATGAGGTAATTTGAAAATTTTAAAGAATTTAAAATTCTAGGCAATTTACCTCAAAATATTTGAATTCTCTCATAACATTACATTTCCTCAACATTATATTACATTCCCCCATCCAAACAATGGAATTTACCTCAAAGTATTTGCATTCCCTCATAACGTTACATTCCCTCAAAACATTCCCCCATCCAAACACACTCTAAGAGTAGTTTAAGGTATGGGAGTAGTGGGAACAAAGCTAAGGTCTAAAAGAGTCAAAGTTTCACATTTTGGAAAGCTTGATGTTTGTCAGCTAGTCAAGTAGTTATTCCACTGCAAATGCATCCATGTTCCATCCAATGATGAATCAAATCCTCGTATTATCTTGTATCATATGTTTTTTAATTTTCAATTAACTAAAACAAGTTTCAATTAAAATGTATAGATATTCTTTTTTTAATGATATATTACCTTTCAGAGGGTGTCGTACGTAATACAAGAGTTGCCTTGATTAAGAAAGAATTGGAGTGAAATGCTCAATTTTGAACCTTAAAACAGTAGGACTGTATCGGTATTTTAAAATGGTGTTTAAGTAATGAAACTACAAATAAGTCAAAGCCAAAATCATGCATGTGTATTTCCCTCCATAACTTGCATTAATGCAATGGTTATTAGTTATTACATGTTTATGCAGTTTCAATTTTGGTTTTATTTGCCAATTAAGTCATAAGGATCGGTGTCTCACACCTTGATTCTTTGTAACAATTGCTGTATAAATGTATCACTTGTAAATGAATATAAAACATCGATTTTTAATGTGAACGTGTTGTCTTCTACACGTAACTGCAGAGATTAATCTCTTAAGTCGGGTATGAATTGTAGATATTAATTTGGGTGTAGAACCACAATAGGTATCAAAGTTCTCCCTCAAAAGATTCAACATTGTTGCATTCCCATAACTGAAGTTAAACCATAACTTTTGATTAAGCTAGAAAAGATTCATTATCATCTTATCCGAATGCACTTGGATATATAAAACATCGATTGATTCATTCTCATACATAAAGCAAAAATCATAGGTATTAAAAAAAGTTGTTAATGTAATAAATTTGTATGAAATGCGTGTTAATTTTACAGATTTATCTTTATATTATGGGAAATGCTAACCGGTGCCCCCGGGTACTGGTTAAGAGTATGAAAAAGGAAATTATATAGTAGTTAATGCATTGAAATTGTGTAATTAATTTATAATAAAGTCAAAAGCAGTTTCCTTTTATAGTAATAATTCTCTTTTATGCTATGTTTAACCAGTGCCCCGGGAGCACCGGTTAGCAGTTTCCTTTAATTTATAATTAAAGGGACATTTCTGTAAATAAACTATTAATGCATGTGAAGTTTTGTAGAGATATTTAGAGACAATGAATTATTTTTAAAGGATTTTATATAATTATGGACGGAGAGAGTAATTTGATTTGTCTTACCATTTAGACACATTTGACAACAGATTTGATGCAAGGAAGAACATGATTAACATTTTACAATCAAGCATCACTTTTACACAGCCTTTATATTTTTGTAGAACAAATATTTTATTTTAGTGTTAATCCTCCGATTCATATGAAAAGGAAACTTTGGTAATCCGAAATTCGACTGAGAAGTAAGTAAAGTCAAGACAAAAATTATCCTAACTAGGCATCAAACTCGAATTTTCCCAAATAATTTGATAAAGCTTATTAAGCCTTTATGTTAGAAAAAAAGATTTTATTTCTTGTGTTAACCCTTCAGTTCACAGGTGAAGAAAACTCTGGTAATTCGAAGTTCAGCCGAGAAGTAAATTAAGTTCGAAAAAAAATTATCTTACCTAAGAATTGTACTCGGATACTCCAGAATGATTCGATCAAAGTGTCACTTGAGTTCATTAGTCACTTGAGTTCAATCAAGTGGTTTGCAAAACAAATATCTTTTGTTAAACGTTTCTTACCAAAAGCTGTCTACCCGAGTTCATCAAAGTTGAGTAGGGCATATCCTATTGTATGCCGAATTTCCAAGCATGCTGAAAATTTCACAAACATTTGAACCTGAGTTATTCCCTTACTGGTATTTTATCTGCCTTCGACAATATGTTAAACCAACACAAGAGTAAATTCAACTACCCGATTTCTTTAACCAATATGCAAAGTTAGATTTTCAAATTCAACCGATGAATATGCTTCTTCAATTCAACTCCACCCAAGTTTGCATCATGGCAAGAATAATTCTGAGCACAAGTTAGTTCTCATATAATCACAACAATATGTTTCAGCTGTGAAATTGCATTATACTAGGGGAAATTGGAAATGACCATTCACAGACATCATGGCAAGGAAGGCTGCTTTACAAATGAAGAGATATTGACAATAGAACTTGTCTTTTAAAATATTTAACTGGAAATATATTGTACACATGACACACAAATATAGGCAAAGATAGTGAGATGGAAATTCCCAGCATTCACAAGTATAGACTTAAATATAGGCTCAGTGATGCATCAATCCAAGTATTAATGGCAAAAACAATGGAAAGATAGCTCTATATTATTATAAATGTCATCCAAACTATTTCAAACTTGAAACATCCAACTACAGTATTATTATAAAAGACATTGGAAGATTTGCAGAACACTAACAATATCCTTCATTATCCATAACTATATTCTCATGAACCCCTCTACAACCTTAGGAATGATGATCTAACGTATTTAACTATAGATATACTCCTCAGGTTTTGAGGTTATGTATTTAGCTAGATTTCTGTAGTGATAGACATCTCTGCTCACATCTTGGAAGGCTTTGGGAAGATATCCGGAGTAAATTTCTGAGCAGCACTCAAACTTCCCTTAATCTTCATTGCACCCCTGTATTCATACACCACCACAATAGATACAAGGAAGTGAATGGTTAAACAAAGAAAAGCCAAAACGGAAAAAAAGAGAACACAAAAGTCTAGCTGAAATGCTGAACCTCATGAAAGCAATCTGTGGATTCATCTTCCCTAATGCAACCTTAACAAAGTCTTCATCTGTAAATGAAAAAGTTGCATCTGGCTTCCCACCTTCATATGCCCCTATATACACAACCAAATAATCATACATTAAGGATGGCATTGTAGGAGAAAGAAATCATTAAAATTAACCAAGTTGATGGCATGTTTTGGTCCACTTTTATAGGGGACAAAATTGATTCTACGTGAACGTATCCAAACACAAATCATTTTACCTTCAACTCACTTTTAGTCATAATCAATTTTACAAAATCAATTCTTTTTGTCATCGCAGAACCAAACATATATGAAGTATATTTGTAGGGAGAAGATTGTAGCAAGCAAGCATCTCAGTCAAAGCAAAATTATAACAGTTGTTGGTTAGTCTCCAGCTACCTAGAGCACAAACTATAATCTAAAAAGATTGAAAGCATTTAATCACATAAAATATGGAGGATTTCAACCTACTTTTTCAGATTTTAAATAAATCAAAATCTGGACTACACACAACCCAAATCCCTATTTTTGCCAACATAATTGTATCTCATCCATGCACAAATCGCTCACAGATAGTTCTAAATTGCAGCTAAGATTGCAATTGTGATTAATTCATAATCCTTAATATAATGAAAATCTATAGTTAATTACAACCAATGCATCAGTAACTACAATTGCAACTACAACACAATCACAAAGATCCTAAAATCTTGACATTATGGTTGCAATCATAGATAATTGCAATTTCAGCCAAAATATTAGATACTTTCAACCTTAAAGCAATTTCAGAACAATGCATTTTAGATAATTCATCATAAAATTGAATCAAATTGAATTGAAAAGGCTGAATAGAAAAATGAAATTAACCTTTGGTAACTTCTCCTTTCTTGAGATCAACGGTATATGTAACTTCATTGATTCCAATTTTCTGCAAAATTCACAACAAGAAGAGATTATAATTTAGGAATTAGCTTAAAATAAAAAAGAAATGAAATGAAATAATAAAGAAGAAAAAGACCTTAGGAGCAATTTGAAACTGATAAACGAGACCAATTTTTTCGGTGAGTTTTTTGCCAGCGTCGGTGGAAAAGTGTTGTTTCATTAAGTCGATTATCGCTTCTGATTTCAGATTCGATGATGAATCAGCCATGGTAGTTTGGTTGTTGCGTGAATGAATGAAATGAAATGTATCGAATTATTATTGGTTTGGTTTTTGGTTGTTGAATGGATTAATGAATGATTTTGCTTCTTTCTTCGGTAACTTGTATTTATAATGCTGTGAACCAAACCAAACACCTATTCAATTTAAAGGATAAGTTCAAATCAAATTTATTTGTAGTAAGTATACACAAATGGAACAAAAATATTTTGTTAAATCATTTAATATCCTTTAATTTTTTCCCTCAAAAAAAATAATTAATATTATTTATTTTATTTAATTTTTTTGGAAGGAATATCATTTATTTTTTTTCTTTTTAAATTATTTTTTGGTTTGTAGTTGAATGGACTGATATTACTTGAAAATCATGTAAAAACTGTGAGGTTTCAAATTCAAGTAAAAATAAAGATGTTTATAAGATAAGATCTAATACAATTTACTTGGAGTATACATACACAAATGGAAGAAAATTAAAATAAAAATATTTTGTTAAATCATTTAATATCCTTTAATTATTTTTCCATAAAAAAAGGGTTAAATATGTTTTTGGTCCCTATAAAATTGGGACCTTTTAAGTTTAGTCCTTACTTAATTTTAATAGTTCTTTTAGTCCCTAAAAAAAATTTCTACACTCAGTATTAGTCCCTCCTCAATTCAAATTTGTTTAATTTATGCTTAAACTCTTGTGTTTTTGAACAATTTTTTGCAGACTTGTTAAGAACATTACTAAAAGTTTCTCTGCAAAAAATTGTCGCAAAATTTGATTTCTACGTCTAGATTTTGTTAATTTTATCTTTAACTTTTGTTGTCTTAAAAAATTCATATTTAATTTGTTTCATGTTAAAAAATTCTAAATTTTAGTTAATGAACCTTTCATAGTATTCTAAACTTGTCTAAAAAAAATCGTACAAAAATTTAAGAGTTTAAGGATAATTAAACAAACTTTGTTGTAAGAGGGACTAAACTTAGAAGTAATTTTTTTTTGTGGGGACTAAAAAACCTATTAAAATTAAGTAAGGACTAAACTTAGATGTTCCCAATTTTATAGGGACCAAAAACATATTTAACCCTAAAAACAATGTGAGGTTGCGAATTCAAATAAAAATAAAGATGATTGTCTCACAAGGATATCCTCATTTGATAGAGACATTGTATAGCATGTGTAGGGATTGGGTTCAAAGTTTTAAGAGTAAATTACACTCCCCTCCCCTCAAAGATGCTTGTATTACACTTTACTCCCCTCTTATGTTAAAATATGCACTCCCCTCCCCTTTTATTCAAAACATATTAGAAAACTTTTCACTCCCCTCCCTCAAGAGAAGCTTGAATTACATTCCCCTCTCATGTTAAAATCTACACTTTACTCCCTCAATATATTTTTTTTATTTCTAATAATCTAGCAAAAAAATAATAATCTAACACAATTCGAAAAAAATAGTATTGCGGGTCTATTTTAATATGATAAAAATTGAATACATATTTTTTCCCTATTTTTTATTCACAATTTCATTAACACGTGGTTTTAAACCCTATTATAAAATATGAAACAACTCAAAATAAATTTAAAATATGTGAAAAATTACTAAAGACAATAAAGCATGGTTATTTAAAAGTTAATTTTATACTCTAAATTATAAGATTAATAGCGAGATATTTAAATTTAATTATCATTGACATTTAAATTTTAAAGAAATAATTAATTTTTCTTAAATGGTGGTTCAAAATTAATATATATCATAAAAAAATTATTTATGTCAAAATAAGTTAAAGTTCAAAATAAGATAAAGTGTAATGCATATTTAATTATTAAGGTAGGGGTTGTAATTCAAGCATCTTATAAGGGAGAGTGTAATACCCTGCCTAAATACACTGTCAATTTTATGTGTCAGTTATTTTTATCCTTGAGACTTAAGTAAAGGGTAAAATGGTATCAGAGCAGACCTTTCCCAGTACGGTGTGGTTTGGGGACGAACCAGGCGGAAGCTGGTGGGCATGTAACACCCACGGCTGACGAGAGCAGTGGAGTGATCGCCGGTGCACAAGGCACGACAATGAGCGGCTCCCGACAGTTTCTAGAGGAACCGAATAACATCGGAATGAGAGGGATCCTGAGGCCGTGTAGGTATGGGACTACATGGTTGAAGGAAGGCTTATAAGAATTGTTTGGTACTACCTATATCAACAAGATGCATCTTCTTTTTCGGTAGCTCATTCCATAAGAACTCCACAGTTAAGCGTGCTTGACTTGGAGCAATTTTGGGATGGGTGACCTACCGGGAAGTTTCCCGGTAAGCGTGCGAGTGAGGACAAAACACGTTGGAAAGACTCATGTTTGTTTGCAGGGTCAGTCGGCAATGCTTAAAGTCGTCTGGGATGTTACAGAAGGGGGGGTGTAAATTTTAGTTTTTAAGGGAGGGGAGTGTATATTTTAACATAAGAGGGGAGGGAGTGTAATTTACTCAAGTTTTAATTCTCCTCTTATTTACAGTAAAAAAAAGAGGGGAGGGAGTGTAATTTACTCAAGTTTTAATTCTCCTCTTATTTACAGTAAAAAAAAAAACATTAAACTACTTGATAAAAAATAAACATGTCTAACTTAATAAGATTGATATTTTTTTAGGGTTAAATATGTTTTTGGTCCCTATAAAATTGGGAACTTATAAATTTAGTCCTTACTTAATTTTAATAGGTTTTTTAGTCCCTACAAAAAAATTACTTCTAATTTTAGTCCCTGTTACAACAAAGTTTGTTTAATTATCCTTAAACTCTTAAATTTTTGAACGATTTTTTTTAGATAAGTTTAGAACACTATGAAAGGCTCATTAACTAAACTTTAGAATTTTTTAACATGAAACAAATTAAATATGAAATTTTTTAAACGACAAAAGTTAAAGATAATAATTAACAAAATCTGGACGTAAAAATCAAATTTTGCGACAATTTTTTGCAGAGAAACTTTTAGTAATGTTATTAACACGTCTGCAAAAAATTGTTCAAAAATTCAAGAGTTTAAGCATAAATTAAACTAATTTGAATTGAGGATGGACTAATTTATTTTTTTTAAAGACTAAAAGAACTATTAAAATTAAGTAAGGACTATTTGTCAAAAAAAAAAAATTAAGTAAGGACTAAACTTATAAGATCCCAATTTTATAGAGAACAAAAACATATTTAACCATTTTTTTTAAAAGGTAATAAGATTGATATTTATTGTTACCTGAAAAAGAAATTATTATGAATTGACTAATCATGTTTTGTATTGTTGGGGGATGAATTAAAAATGAATTCAATTCAACAACCAACGGGCAACGATGTAAGAATTGGATGAGGGGATATAGGATGAGGCCCATCCCTCACACGCATTTCAATATTTTCAATGTAGCCCTTTTTCTTTAGGATTTGGATTTCACAAGTGACAATTTTGTGTTTATTAATTAAAAAATGCTAGTTGGTGGCTCAAACAAGTAGGCATGTGTGAATTGTAAATAGAAAAGCAATTTTTCAGCTTAACTACCGTTGAGTCAAGCGGTACTTAACTGATGTCGGTTTTCGAACGGTAGTTAACTATCATTGGGGGCATTTTAGAATTTCCCATGTGTTATTAGCACATTCTTGATGTCAGAAAAGCAATTTCCTTTTCTTTAGGATTTGGATTTCACAAGTGACAATTTTGTGTTTCGGTTAAACCATCTTAATTGTGAGGTCTTCGCATTTAAGACCTGGTATCTAATAATTATCTTTATTGGGATTTTTTTTTTTTTGGGTCTTCTAAGACCCAGGATCTCGTTTAAGACTTTTGTTTTTAAGTGGATTTACACTACTTTTTATGAAAATAATCATTGTATTGTTGGAATGTAAATGATGAAGAGTTAGTGGTGGGACTGATTTAGATTTTTTGTCAGAGAATCTCTATTGGAGTGGTTGAGTGTTTATTAGGTATTGTTATTAAAAAATTATAAAAGAGTGAAGTGTACATGTGGGACCCGTTTAAAAACTCAAAATTGAGTGTCTCCACTGTGGATGATCTTAGGAGACATAGTTTTAGATAACATTGGTGAGATTAATGTATTTTAAATGAAAAAGAATGATAGATGAATGATTAAAATAAATTATTTAAAAAAGATAAAGTGGTTGATTAAAATAGGAACAATGTCATCGAATCACCTATAATCAATATCGCCCAAGCATAATCCGAAATTTTTCTATGGAAGATTTTGATTTCACACAAATGGCATTTTTTTAGGGAAGATTTCGATTTCACAAGTGACATTTCTTTTACAACCTGCTAAAATTATTTAGAAATGTTTTGTAAATATTAGCTCAACTGTAAAAAAATAAAAATTGTTAAGTTCGATGTCGTGATCGAAGTTCGAACTCCAACTCCTCTTATATGAATCTTTAATGATTATTATCATTTCATCTATAAAAAAATATTTAAAAAAAAGACTATTTGGAAATTATTAGCTAAAAGTGTAATACAAGTTGATTGATTTCAATTTAACGATCAAAATCAATCAATTAATACATGTTACTCTATTTGATCTTTAACTATAGAGATTTTGAGGTTTTTTTAATTAGTTTGGTCCTTGATCATTATTTTTTTGTTAGATTGATCCTTAAATGTGATATTTGACATAGTTTTTAGTCATTGAATTTGTCTTTAATCCTCAGTTTGTTCCATGTCACTTGAAGGATATTTTTGTAGTTTAAGTATATTTAAGAACTAGCTGGAATGAGCATGTTTCACATATTCAAAGATGATACGATTGTTTAGTACTATTAACATATATTATCTTACACACTTGATTCATAATGTGGTTGGATTTTCACATCTTGTTAGCTCAATGGCACTCAGTACAAGTTAAGATCTTCTTCTTTGCTTAACAAAAAAAAAAGTTAAAATCTTCTTCATTTTGCATTAAATAATATCATAATTGTAAGATAATATAATTATTCTCTTTTTTTTTTTTTACTTCTTTATGAGAAAATTAATTACATGGTATTTTTGAAAAGATAACAATAAATATGGTCAAGCTTGTTTTTTTTAGAGCGATATGGTCAAGGTTGTTAACATTTTCTTATTGATTTTCGGTACAACATAATTTCTTATATAAAAAGTCTATCAAATACTTGTTCTGACCTTATTTAAAAGAGAGATTTTGGTCACCAAAAGTTGATTTATTTGATACAAAATTTGTATCAGATACATCAATTTTTCTTGTTTTAAATGTTTTTTATAAATAGGACTATATAGCGTATGATTTACCGATCAAAATTAAAACGGAACCAGATCTAAAAAAATTGAAAATCGCACAAATAATTATTATGGGATGTGTTTATTTTATTTTTATTTTTTTGTGAAAACGGCTCCAATATGAATGAATTTTACTTAGTTTATAATTATACACACACATACATATACATATTATTTTACCACGTATTTTTAATAGTATTAATAAAAAAAAATTACAATTTGTGATTTGGATATTCAAAAACTTATACAAATTAAGTCGCATTAAATTGTATTAGACTCGGGTTTTTCTTGAATGATTCGTCTTTTGATGAAGTTCATTGACCACTTGAGTCTAATTGATTGGTTGATTGTAGTAGTCCTTTTAAAATACTACATTGCTTACTCATTCATAATATTGAGAAATTATTCCAGAGAACAACCTGAGTTTGATTGGGCTCAAGTGGTTTATCTTTCTTGAGTGTTACTTTTTCCACCCTATGTCTTTCCTCGCGCGTCCTATTTTTTTTTTCCAATTTTACCCCTTGTCCGGATTTTGTTTTCCGGATTTCATTGTTAGAAATTTGCAGATATATCCGGATTATATTACCCGGAATAGTGTTTTACCAGAACTTTTGCAATTGTAAGGTCTACAATTCGTAAAAGAAAATGCAAATAAACTAAAAAAACATAAATAAAAAGACACAAACATAAAAACAATTCATTTTATTAATATATGAACAATACATTACAATAATTTTCAAGCTTTCAAGTTTTTTAAGCTTATTACATAATATCCTAAATCTATTTCTAATCCTATCCTATTACATAAGCTATACCAGTGGCTCCAGCTCTAACTCCAGCCACTGATGAAGAGGAAAGAGGGTGGGAGGAAAGAAGATGGCGGGGAAGAAGAAAATCGGTTGGTGGGGAGACAGAGGGGGCACAAGGGCCTCTAGGGAACAAGAGACCATGATGGTCAACATGACACCCAGACAAACCCACCTCAGATTCAGACTGACCCCTACCTTATTGACCGATCATATGACCCCTGATGGATTTCCAAAGAGGCCTCTTTCTATGAAAGGCCAACAATGGAAACACATCGTTGTAGAAGAGGAGAAGAGAAGAAAGAAGAAGGTGTGAAATTTTTTGAGAAAATGAATCATATTTATAGGGGAGGGGGTTAAAAAACGTGTGGGAGGCCATCAATGCCGGTCAAAAAACGTGTTTTTACACTTGACCACCGCCCCAAACGTGTTCTTTGTGGTGCAGACCACCGGCCAAAACTTATGGTGAAGTCCGGAAGATATAATCCGGATTACGCATGCACTCCGGATTACGTATTCCGGAAAAAGACGATAATGGGGTGTCCCAAAGTGAAACTTGGGACGTTGTGTATGGTGAGGGTTGGTTCGGATTGTATAATCCGGATTGATTCAGCATTGGATTCTTCTATGTGGCCTGCATTGTACCGACAATTTTTATGGTTCTATAAATAGGGGTCCCTGTTTTCATTACATGTAAACTACACTAGAAAAAAAAATCATGGAATTCCCTGGCTTTGATCCGAACACCAAGCTAGCGGCAGTCTACTACAACGGTGGGACACCACCCCACCTGTTTAGGATTCGCGACGATGTCACCCTATCCGGGCTGAAAGATGAGCTGGATCATATCAACCGTCAACTCAACCGCAGAGACACTAGGAGGGTGGTCGGTGTTGAATATCGATGTCCATTGTCCGACTCAGTCGGATCTCTACGCTTCAGCCGGATGAAACTCACAAATGATGACGACGTCAGAACCATGTTCTCTATATATGTGTGTTAGCATATAACCCAATATATGCTTTTCGGATTACAAAATCCAGAAATACATAGGGCGTCAGTGTATTCCGGAGAACGTAATCCAGAATGCTTCAGCATAGGATTCTTTTGTATGGACCACATTGCACTAAGATTTTATGTGGTCCAAAACATCCAAGGACCTCTATAAATACACCCTCTCCGATTTTGATCTTCAATACCAGCAAAACACACAAACACACCAAAGCAAACCATGTAAATTTTTTTCATCAAGCTGAGGATCTTTCTAATGCTGTCGCGAATGGATGAGTTAGCTCTCTATTTGACGGCATTATGAAGATCCTCATCATGCTGTCAAAAATATATAGATAGTCCTTGATGCCTCTTTGATAGATAGATAATTTAAAAATATCAAGAGGTTTCTATGAGTTAGATCTTGTTGTCTGCCAGATAATATGTCATTTGGCAAGGCAGCAGGACCTAACTCAAAGAAATCCTCTTGAAAACACCTTGCCTTTCTTCATTGTGTTGCAGATCTAACTCCAAAGAAGAGGTTCTTATGAACTCGATAATGTCGGCCTGCCGATCGTAACATGTCAGTTGGCAGGCCGGTAGGATCGAGTTCAAAAGCTCCTCTTCGAACACCTTCCCAAAAGATTCATCATTTATGTTATTATGGTTTTTTTTAATTGTTTATTTGTCTTATGTTGCTTTTATTTATGTTATGTATCTTTGATCTATTTTTTTCCAACGCATTCGCAACGAAAACGATCCAAATAAAGGGTCTGGTACAGTTCGGACTTTACACTCCGGACAAATTGCATACGTTCCGGATTGTATAATCCGGAAACACTCAGTAACATTTAGTCCGGTGACGTTTCACCAAAGGTTAGGCCGGTTAGTGGAGTTTGAATGCATTTTTTTACTGTTTTGAATGTGGAACACGATTTATTTGACTGTAATTAAGACCTATGACTTATATAAGGCTATAAAAAGGCTTGGATCTTCAATATTTTCCTTCATTCTTCTTCACCTCCTTTCTTACATTTTCTTCAAAAATTTTAAGTTTTTTAGGTAGCTTTTAGGAGTGTTTGTGGTGTCATGGTCATTGTTGACTGCTCATACGACCCCTGCAATTGCATTGCAGCTTATGCGGGGGTCGTATAACGGTCAACAGAGACCCTTGACATCAAAGAAAGACACAAAATATGCATATCGTATATGGCCGGATTTTATATTCCGGAAGTTACTAACAATCCTGTCCGGAAAACATAATCCGGACCAGGGGTATTTTTGGAATTTTTGCAGGGCGCGCGAGAAGGCCATAGGGTGGGAAAAGTAACACTCATCTTTCTTTCATATCAAATTGGTCTTTAGTCTATTTTAAATTGTTTATAATGTTGGACCAAATTTTACTTTTTATCTATGTATGTTGGCCAAAAGTTTTACTTAACCGTTCAAAAAGATCAATTACATCTTCGATTCATCATGACAAAGAAGTCTAATTTTGATACTGATTGGTGAAACATTCTTCGGTATATCTTTCAATAATCATGTAGAAAGATTGGTAAGAACGGTGTAAACATTTTTAGAGACGAAAAACTAGTTAAACACAAATAAAAGTAAATACATTAACAACTTTAAATTAAGTTAAATGACCTTTGGTAAAGTTTTGGAATATTGTTATTGGGCTGAGAAAGTGTAGCCTTTTTCAACCATTTTCACTTGAAAATTGCTTTTTTGACAAAGAATATTTCATATTGACACAAGTAAATGACATTTTTACCCCCAGCGGTTGTTAACTACCGTTGGGAAAACCGCCGGCAGTTAACTGCTGCTGGTGCCAGCGGTAGTTAACTACTGTTGCATTCTGTATCTTAAGAACGCAGAAACCTCCAGTTTCTGGTTATATGCTTCAAAAGCAAACAAACCCAACTTCACCCCAAATTCACCCCAACTTCAATTGCAAGGATTTGAGCCAAATTTCTTCAAGTAATTAACAAGTAAGTTATTTTCTTTCTATTTACATGCAATGTAGTTTGTTTAGGGTGTTATTTTAATAATTTTAGAAAATTGTTAGTGTTTAGGTTAGGTTTAAAAATTGCAAATTATGTTAGAATTTGATGTTATAATGTAGGGTTTTTGCTGGCATTGTTGTTTAGAGTAGGTTTAGGTACAATGTAGTTGAATTTGATGTTGAATTAACACTAATTGTGCTAGTATTTTAAAATGCACTTAAGGTGTTTGATGAAATGCCTAAGTGAAATAATCTTGCTTTTTTGTGATTTTTTTTCCAAATATGTTAAATTTAATAATGTATATATGTTATAATTATTATAAGGTTGGATTTTGACATTTTTTTGGCAAGTTTAAGAATGACATAATGTTATACGATACATAATTTTTTTTGATGAAATGTCTAAGTTGAATGATTCTAAGTTTGAATTGTTATGAATGCCTAAGTAAATTTTGTTACATGTTAAATACCTTAAAAGTATATAGTTTTTAAGGAAATGCTTAGATACATTCAACTTAGGGATATGCCTAAGTAAAATTTGGTACATGTTAAATGCCTTAAAAGTATATATTTTTTGGCAACTTATTTGTGTTTTTTAAATTTGTTTTGAACAGATATGGCTAGGGACACGATTGAGCGGCAACGGGTTATTAGAGAGGATAGGATGCGGAAAGGTAAAGAGGCGAGTACCGCTAGTGCTCGGAGAGAAAAGAGGGATCAAGACCCGTATGTCCCTAAGACTCGGAAGTGCAGGGACCCGAGGATACATGGAGAGGGCTCACATGCACATGTGGATTACTCATCCCAGGTGGTTGATCCGACACCAGCGCATGATTATGCGGATGATGGTTTTGTTGGATATGATCGGATGGAGGAGGAGAGAATGTTTTTTCAGCCGCCACAAGACGAGGCAGAGGATGAGGGGGTGCCACAGGATGTTATGGAGGATTATCTTGTGGCAGATAATCCTGTTCCTGAGGGTGAGCCTGAGGCGGCGACTCAGCCACGACGTCGTCGTGTTCCGTTGATACCGTCGTATCCTGCTAGAGAGCCTCCATTTCCTGAAGGACCTGAGACCACGACACTGATGTCTGACTACGCGAGGCACGTGGCGAACCCTCTTTGGGTGAACCATAATAATGTAAGTGTTTAAATTGTTTAAAATTCTTTAAATGCTTTAAAGTAATTATTTAAAATATTATGTAGCGTAAGTGTTTTAATTATTAAATAATATGTAGCGTAAGTGATTTAGTTATTTAAAATAATGTAGCATAAGTGTTTTAATTATTAAATATTATGTAGCGAAAGTGATTTAGTTATTTTAAATATTGTAGCGTAAGTGTTTTAATTATTAAATATTATGTAGAGTAAGTGATTTAGTTATTTAAAATAATGTAGCGTAAGTGTTTTAATTATTAAATAATATGTAGCGTAAGTGATTTAGTTATTTAAAATAATGTAGCGTAAGTGATTTGGTATGCCAGAGTCTCTCACTCTCGCATTCTCCCACCTGATGAAGGATCCCCTCCCAGGCCGGCGAACGTGGAGCAGATCATAGAGGAGGAGCATGCCAGGGAGATGCCTGACACACTAACGATCGTCCGGGATGTGGCACACATAGCTGATGATATTGTGGCCAGGCAAGCCGAGATGACCAAAGAGGAGATTGTCCAGGAGGTCATGCGGATAACTAGTACTACTCGCCCTGCCCTTACTTATCAGATTGCCAGGCGGCGCAGGGGGCAGAGACAGGGTAGGCAGCAGGGCTGATTATTATTAGGATTTTTTTATGTATTTTTTGAGTATGATGATGATGATGTATTATTATGACATGGTCCGTACATTTTCCTATTTTTATGACATATACGTACGTACGTTTTATATTATTTCTTATGTTTTAATTTTACCATGTTCCTGTTAAATATAGGATGAATATGTTTAGGTATCAATTGGTTATTAGATGAAAATTTTAGAAGAATTTTCAATTGGTTATTTGATAAAAATCTTAGATGAAAATGAAAATGAAAATTAAAATTGGTTAGGAAAGACACTAAAAAATAAAAATGAGTTTCTAGAAAATGATCAAGCACGTAGCAGCAGTTAACAACCGCTGACTTCAGCTTCAGCGGTTGTTAACAACCGCTGAGTTCCAGCGGCTGTTAACTGCCGGTGTTGTTGAACCAAAAATCTTTTTGATGAATGTTTTAATGATAACAAACCTTATGGAATAAACGCTAAGTTTTATGAATGGTGATCTACTGATGTTTGCACTTAAGTCTTTTCAGAGAAGTAGACAAGAAATAAGTGTCTTACAAGTGCATATATATATTCAATGAAAGAATACCAAAACAGTAGCATCACAAGCTCAAAGAAGATATAGAAAAAATATTGTTTGAATCAAGTGAGTGTTGATTGAAGATTCAACAAGAAGATATATTCTATGATCAATTGACTCATCCTTGTCACCACATGGTTTTCAACAAAGCCTCAAAAGATTCGAGGAATAAAGGGTTAATATTTGAAAGACACTCAATGAACAAGAAACATTGTGTGGAATCACTTAGATGAATTATGAGAAGAATTGCATCATCAAGGTTGATTGACCAAGAAGATATTATCTTCTTATATAGAAGAGAACATTATCAACTTTGATGAAAATAAGGTTCTCTCAATGAAGATGATTATTATGCTCGAAATTATTCTCATTGCATCATCGAAATAATTAGAATCAATTTTGAAGAGAAACCAACCGATGAATGAATTATTCATTAATTGGAGAATTATCAAGGAAGAAAATTCATGATTATATGCATGAAGATTCTATCATAATAAACATAGGATGATCCAAGAATCTTTCATCATTTTTCAAGATATGATTCGGGAAAATAGAAATTAATCAAAGGAATTTTAACTTTGAGAAAGGTTTCTCATGTTCTTACAAAGAACATTCTGGTCATACAAAGTGATGAGAACATCCTCACTTTATGTTTCTTTTTTAACACATATTTACATTTATTATCTTGTTATCTACTAATGTGTTTTGTGAGAATGTTTCAGTGAGAATGTTCTCGAGAATGTTCTGACCTTGTAAAGATAACAAAGCATCTTCATCAAAGCAAATGACAAATATGATCTTTTGATAAATGTCAAGAATGTGCAGAATCAAAGATCAAGGTTATTATCTTTGTCTCACCAAAAGAAGGATCGATGATCATAAGAATCAAGATCCTTAAAGGCATCAAAAGGCAAGAAATCAAGGCAAATCTAGAGTGTATTTGCACATGAGCCTTAGAACTTTTTATGGGATAAAATCAGCATAAGCCCTATGTGTTTTTCGATCCATTAAGGAATAAAAGTGAAAATATCTTCAAAGAATTGATCACAAGTGTCCCTTGGAAATAAAGCAAGTGACATCCTTGAGTGACATCATTGTATGACATCAACAAGTGACCAACAAGCTTCTATAGCAACATTACAGCTCATAACAACTTGCAAAACATGTTCCTTCTTTGCTCAAGTTTGGCTTGTACAGAGAGAACGTTCTAGAGAACGTTCTGGGTAAGCAAAACCACCAAATAAAGATCTCAAAAGTTGTTCCTTGTGATAAAAGCATATGACATCATCATATGACATCAAGATGACATCAGCACGTGACCAGCAAGTTTCTACATCAAGAGTACAACTAATAACATCTTGCAAAACGTGTTGCTTTGGGCCCAAGTTAAGGCTGGAACTAAGAGAACGCTCTGGGCAGTGACGAGAACATTCTCCGTATGCTTTATCTCCAAGCTTCTTTAGAGCACAAATTTGAATTTGAATTGGAGGCTCTAACAGCTCTTTATTGACTTGTTCTCCAAGGTTTTCCTGCTCTATAAATACAAGAGGTATTTGAAGGAGTAAAGCAAGAGTTTTGATTTTACAAAAGCTTTGATATCTCTTTCTTCAATTCTAAAGAAATCAATCTCTTCACATCTCTTTCGACAATCATCTTTATTTCTCATTGAGAACATATTTCTGAATTTGTATTTTATACAAGGATAGTTTGTTTGACATATAAAGTTCCAAACAACATCCTACATATCTTTTGTTTGAGACGCTAGATCCAAACAACATCTTTCTTATTTTTCAAGGATAGTTTGTTTGACATATAAAGTTCCAAACAACATCCTACATATTTTTTGTTTGAGACATTCGATCCAAACAATCACCTTACAAAGAGATAACTAGATCTCAAGTCTATTGGGCTTAATAGTTTGAGATAGGAAGAGTTCCAACCTTTCTTGTGCGAAAGCAAATAATTGTAGAAGCCTGCTGAGGTTGATAATACAGGGGTTACTGACTGATCTGGTGTGATCAAGACCTTATAGTGTTGGTTAGAAGTTTCTACCAACTGTATACTATAGTGGATAATCTCACACGAAGTGTGGGGACTGGAAGTAGCCGAGTTTGGTGAACCAGGATAACTCTCCTGTGTTATTCTTCTCTCTCTCTCTCTCTCTCTCTCTCTCTCTCTCTCTCTCTCTCTCTCTTTCTCTCTCTCTCTCTCTCTCTCTCTATATCTTTTATTTTTACACGATATGCACACACTATCACACGCATTAATATTTATTTATCTCCAGAATATTCTGGTCCTAATTAATCACAACCAAATTAATCCAGAGTTCTCTGATCCTTGAATAACCATTAATATTGTTTTATCATTCACCTTAATAATTAATTACAACTGCTTTATATTCATCAAGAGTTCTCTGGTCCTTAATTAACCATAATATTATTTTATCATTCAGTTTAAATAATTAATCTTATAACTGTTATCCAGAACATTCTGGCCCTAATATAACTGCTTTATATTTATATTCTTCCAGAGTTCTCTGGTCCTTAGTAAAACTGCTTAATTATTTAAACCTTACTCTATCCAGAATATTCTGGTCCTTGATAAAACAACTGTTTAAATATCTAAATATTTTATAATATTCTTTTATCTAACATTTACCAAGAATTTTCTTGATTACATAAACTTGTTAAGTTTCAGGATTAAATTTAAAAAGGGTCACAATTCAAACCCCCCCTTTCTTGTGACTATTTCTTCCACTTCAGGTGTATCATGGAGCGGTTGTTAACTGTCGTTGGGGGCATTAACGTTATTTACTTGTGTCAATAGGAAGTATTCTATGTCAGAAAATCAATTTTCTTTTCACTTTTCTTTTTGGATTTCTGCTTTTCACCCAGCACTTTTCGCTCGCGCCCTGCAGCCATGACGAAAATGCCCCTGCGTTAGTTAAGTAACGTAAGTGTTAAACTCTGCTTTACTTAACTAACGCCGTGTGAGTTAACTCACGCTGGCTTTTTCACTGCCATTTTTCATTCACAAACCAATGGCCTCCACCAATCAAGAAGTGGGCACGGCAATTATACAATCCACAATTCTAAATTCATGCTCCAATCAATGGCTGTGCTTGATTCATATTGATTCCATTGATTCCATTTTCCATATTCTAAATTCATGCTGCATACAATTCTGATTCCACCGATTTTTTATTTTAAGATTTGTCATTGTAGCATGTGATATAATTCTGATTCGGTGAATTTTTCAAACTACATAATTGAATAAAAAAAATCGGTTGTTGTGGAATATGGAACTCTTGTGTTTGTATCTTGCTGTTTACATTAAAGTACAGACGACAGGACAGGAACCTTGTGTTACGCAGCGTGACTTAACTCACGCAAGGGCATATTTGGATGGCTTGCAGGGCGCGAGCAAAATGTGCTGGGTGAAGAGCAAAATTCTTCTTTTTGTTTCGTATTGTTTCAGGTGGGCCGAGTCATGCCATTGAAATAGATATTGGGATACAAAGAGTATGACTAGTGCAACCCCCACCCCCACCCCCCCCCCCCCCACACACAGACAAAACCCAAAAAGCGTACTTTCTTGCCATTTAAAAAAAATAAAATAATAAATATTAGCTACAGTTGAGTTGAGTCGTGTCTGACTACTATTCAGGATTTCAAAATATGAACATCCATTTACATAGTTTGAACCCATGTTTTGACAAAATGCAATATGATAAAAAAAAAAATATATCTCATCCTTTAGAAATGGAAAAATATTAGCCATGTTCAATTTAGTCATAGTTGAATTGTGGCTAACTACGCATTTGGATTCTAGAACTCCAACAGCAAAATAGTCAAATTTTCACATTCGGATTTTAGAATCGGAACTTCTTTTTTACATGTTTCAAACACAACTTTTGACAAAATACAGTTTCATAATTGTTTTTCTCCATCCTTTTAGAGAATATGAAAGGTCTGAAACATATTTTTTTGAAGAAAAATTAAAAAACATTTTCAACAACTATTTAAAAGTTTAAAATAAAATTAAACTGCTTTTAATTAAAACTCTGTTCGTTTTATAATTATTTGAACCACCCTTGACTTTTATTTATGCAGACTAAATATTAGTTGTAATGAGTCACTAACTAAATTGGAGCTCATTATGAAAATGTGAGAGACTAATGTAGATATTATTTTTGTCATTTGAGTGAATTGGGCCACACACAAAAACTGTGAGGGATCAAATTAAGTTTTCACAAAAAGATTAAGAGGGATCAAACTGAGTTTTCATTATGTACTTGAAGAGAGTACGTCTCATACTTAATTCTATGGTGATTGGAGAGGCTTAGGTTGAAGGTAATTTAGAGGGGATGAATTAAGTATGAAATCAACATGGATTACCCTGGTCCTACGTAATCCTTAGGATCTTGGGGAATCAGAGCTACGTAGATCTGTATTGACTGGGACTTAGTCTGCTTAAGTGAAAGGTGTATGTATAGGCATGGTGGGCAACCTCTTTTTCTTTTGTTATGGGAGCCTTCTCCTTGGATATATCTTGTTGTTTGTTACGTGAGTTGGGGTGGCCATTCCTATCTGATAAATGGTTGCGAGTCGATTATTCCTATATGACAATTGATTGCGAGTTAGTCGTTCTTATCTGATAGCTAGGGGCAGTGGCGGGGCCAGATAAAAAAAATATCAAAAAATTATATTGTAATAAATATAAACCGTAAAATTGATCATAAAAAATTAAACTACACACGTTAAGTTGGATGGATGAAGAGGGCTAGATAGTTAAATGGATTGAGAGACGGAAGTGAGAAGAAGGAAATGTTGTAGGTGCATACATGCACATGCACAGGGTACAGGAAGATAATGAGTTGGGTTTGTTAAAGAAAATAAAATAAAGAGAGAATGGGTTGGCTGGGCCAACTTAAAATTTGCTTTAAAGTCAAAGGTATTTTCGTCATTTTAGGATTAAAAAAAATAAAAAAATTGAAGGGGGGTGGGTTGTGGCCCCCCTACACCCTTGTAACGCTTCACCACTAGCTCGAGGCAAACTTATCATCCTAGGACGCCCTTTAAGATATATTTATTATGCCGGTCCACATTGTTTGATTAATATAGACTTTGGAATTGTTAGAAGTTTCATGTATCATGGTAATGCGATTATCAAAGGTATTAACGCACACCAGGAATGTTAGCAACACACATTTTAGCACACTCTCTTTGATTGATTAAAATTCACATGAGTCCCACAAAATCATGTGTGTCCCATATAAATTTGGTGGTTTCTATGCGAATTTTAAACAATCAAAGAGAATGTGTTGAAAAATATGTGTTAAAATGTGTGTTCCTATCATTTCTCTAACACACAATGGCGTATTGGCGTTCAATTTCACGTATAAAGTGGTGTACAAGTACAAGACACCTAGTCAGTCTTAAACAATTTTATGTTTTAATGCATCGTATTCATTTGATATAGGAGTGGAATGATAAAGTGCTAATTCAGCAAAATCCATATCTCATTTGGCACTTACTTGGTTGGTCCACTCAATAATTCTAGTGGATATTCAATTTCTTCTATTTGGAACCTCAAACGCGACCAAGAAAAAACAAAATAAAAGCATTCACATATTTGATATATTTCATATTGTGATATGAATATAACAAGAGGAGACAATATTTCATGATCAGAAACACCAAAATCTGGCTCAAGGAAACAAGCAATATATGACAATAATATGTTATTATGATCAATACTAGGACAATACGGGGTGGCACTTGAATGACTTTGAGTTGAGTGACTTTGGTGACTTTAGTGTATTTTAGATGAAAGAAAGTGATGATTAAATGATTAAAATAAATTATTTTGATTAGAGAGAATTATTGATTAGGAGAGAGATAGAGACAAAGACACCCAAAGGCACCGAAGTGCTACCCGACAATACGACCAGGCTAAGGCCCCTCCATGATGTGGTCCTCAAAAGAAAACTAGAACGGTATTGTGGTCCTCCTCCTCATCAAGAAAATATCAAAACCATTAACATGAGTTTTAAGGCCACACCAGTAACACCACGTAGCCCCTAAATGAATGTATCATGTGATTTTTTTAGGGATTATATTATTGCATAAAATTTACTGGACCAACCATCCAGAGCATTGGTGGTTATTTTTCAGCCTCATGAAAGATTATGAACAAGATGAAAGGCTGAGGCCAATTGTGCAGTGTAGATAAATTACGTTTTTCTTTAGGTTTTGTTTTGTTTCCTCTTATCACACCATACACTGCATATGAACATATCTAAATAGAAATTTAAAATATGGGTCATACAAACAAATGCCTAAGTGCATCTTTGATATTGTGGTCGATATGTTATAATCATAACAATTCAACGTGAATTTTCAAATCTACACTTGTAACTTTTCTAAAATTACAACGACTCGATGTGATTCTAGCAAACTAACTGTGATACCAAATATGAATCCGTCTTTTTTGTTAAACTCAATTTTATTTTAGTTAACATTGGTCCTTAAACATTATTCCTTTGCACATAAAAAAAATGACGCACTTGGACGGATTTTAGAAGATTAGGGTCATGCTAACAAGTGTCATTGGGACATTAGTTAAGAAGTCAAAAATAGAAATAAATTATAAAATGTAATGTAAAAAAAGTCTATTTTTAAAGTTTTAAGGTGTTTTTTTTTATGTTAAGTTTTAAGGTGTTGAATACAAAATTTTCAAAATAAATTTTTTCTTTTAAACTTCTTAACAAGTGCCCTAAGGACACTTGTTAGCATAACCCTAATTTTTTTTTAGGAGGATTAATCTTTTTTGTTATTAATTAGCATTGTAATATGGATTAGATTATTCTTTGATAAATTTTCGGTAACTAATTATAATAGTAGTATTGTCAAAAAAAATTATTATAATAGTAGTAACCAAATCCCCTTGACTCTATTTATATCAAATTCTCATGCTTTGCAGAGTAAATGAAATTATGAAAGATACATCCCCTGTTGAGGCTTTTCCAATCTTTTTTTAAGGACGCTTGCATGGGATTTTGTAGGATAGAGGGGGCAAAAGTTGAAGTGCCCACCTATGAAAAAAATTACATAGTTAATTAATATAGAAAAGATAAAGAAAAAAGATTAATTTATGGCTATGGAAAGTGGATTTTTTTCTCAGCAATGATGTCATTCATTTCTTCCCCAATGAATCTTTTTCTAGCATGCTGGTAGATTCTCTCCAACACCTGGCTGGGAGTCCATTCAAAGGCAATGGAAATGGGCCATATTGAATCCCACAGTGTGATCCTACCACTTCCAACCTATATACCAAAAGCAAAATCTTTCACATATCACATAACACAAATTTACTAGTATCATTAGCAAGAGATATTTGATCAGTTATTGGAAATTTGACATTTCATTTTAATTTGAAAATGTATGTCAAAATTGTGTTTCTCTTTTCCTAAATGAATTTGTGCATTTAATTAAAAAAATGTATGGCAAAATTATAAATTAATAAATGAATTTTTGCATTTGGTTTATTATTTATAAGGTATATAGTTGTCCACTCTAAGGAAGAAAAAGAAAATTGAACATTTTAAAAAGTTGTGCATTGAACTTTTAAGACGAATATTCTATATTAAATTTTATAACAAGTGCTCTTAGGACAAATATTATAAATTAATTTGACTTTTTTCTTCTTCTCTTGATTAAGTATAATCCATTCATTGATCTCCTTTTGTTTCTAACATTTTATTTTCTCTTGATTAACTATAATCCATTCGTTGATCTCTTTTTATTTTTATCATTTTACTTTCACTTGAATATTAATCAACAATACCTAAACTTGACGACCAAATGATGGATCATAATAAGGGTCTCCAGCTTAGCAAGCTCATTGCCAGGACAAGCATGTACTCCACTACCAAATGGCATGAAAGTATTTGGTTTTGGTGAAACCTGTATCAACAAATAACAAAATTACTATTCATATATTTGACAAGTAATTAGCCTTAACCATGTATTACCATTATAATTGACTCATTCGTACCTCAAATCTTGAAGGGTTGAATTTATGAGGCTCTGGAAAAAATTCAGGATTATGATGAATATTTCTGAACAGTGGCATTGCTTTCCACCCTTTTGGGATTAGGAATCCTGGTTCATAATATTCTCATGTGAGTCATATTTTTCATGTGCTTGCTCGTATATTATTTAAAATGAACGTTTTTCACATTGGGAATTTTCAGCATAGTATAATAGTATGGACTCAAAATAGCTGTGACATTACATAGTGGATAATTTGACCCTAGAAAAAATTTCCCATTTTGAATGCTTTTGCAAATATAGAAAGTATTGCTCTTACCTTTGTACTCTACATCAGCTACTGCTTCTCTAAATGGAAATGATATAACACTTGCCATTCTCATGCTCTCCAACACAACCTGAAAAATTCCACAAAATTCAATTCTTAGATTCTTACTAATAAACACAACAAGAATAAGGATATAAACTTCTTGCATTTATAAAAGTATCCTCCGCGCATAAATGCCGAGACTAATAACAAAGTTTGAGATTCATTTTAAAAATTGAGATTGAAACATTGCATTAACTGCTTATACCTTATAGGTAATTGGCATGTTTCTAGTCTGATTCCAATTCAGCTGTAGTTTACCATCATTTTCCTTGTGAATTGCCTTCTGCTCAGCCTACAAAGCAAGCATTACCACAAATTATAGTGTCACTTGACATAGATATGTCAAATCTAAAAAATCTTTTATCATATGGTCCACCATGGATTGGTATTTAAAAAAATCGCTCGAAACTTCAATGACGACAAACATTGCCATACATAAGTAGAAGTTCTCAATTCTCTTCGTCTTCATGGTTGAGACACTGACTTCATTGATGTCGGTTTAACAAAAACAAGAAAAAAACAAATAGACGTGCCTCAAAACTCAACACATATTCGTTTTTGTATGTTTTTGTCAAACAGACGACACCAATTAGATTACCGACTCAACAGTAAAAAACGAAGAGGATTCTGACTTTCTACTTTTAAGAGACGTCTTCGATCTTCAGTAGAGTTTTGAGTGAACTTTAACTTCTGGTCTACAGTGAACCACCTATCAAAGCAATCCACCGTAGAAACCACCAAAAATTAAACTAAGTTAAATTTCTTGAATTTATCTCTTGATCGTACCTTTACACATTCGAGAAGTTTTGGTTCATCATGCAAGTACTTGATCACCCATGTCATGACAGTAGCTGTGGTATCCTGAGCAGCAAAAAGCACTCCAATAATGTTATCTCCAATTTCATCATCAGATAATATTTCTCCTCCTTCTCCTTTCCAATTCAAGAAACAGCTCAAAAGATCTCTTTCACTTTCAAGCAACTTCTTCTCCTTCCTCTCACTAATTATTTCCTTCAAAATACTTCCAAGTTTCTCTCTTGCCTTCACAAAAAGTATAGTAAAATTCAAAAACAATACATTTAAAAACATAAATTAAATTTCTTGAATTAATATAGTACTTACCAAGAGTGCTTTTTTGTATTGTGTACCAGGAATTTGAGTTGGAAATGAATTGTAACCATTGTCAACAATCCAATAATTCTTCTTTAGCTCTTCCCTCAACCTTGGCTCTAGATTGCCAAAAACTTTGAGAATACCAACTTCAAAAGAAAACTGCAAAAGATCAAAGATGGACCACTTAATTAATTATTGACCCTTTATTGTTCCACACATCACATTCCACATAACAACAATTTAGTAAAACCATACAAAAATTAATGCCAGAAATGTGACACTTCAATATAAATAGTACTATATAATAATCAATTCAATCATTGGTCCAATCATTGTGGTTTTAAATTGTCGTCTGCAACTTGAATCACATTTGAGTAAGGTTTTTGCAATATCAAATATTGCAACACCAATGTGACTACAGCCGCAATTTAAAATCACGCGATATAGGAAAAAAAAAACTAGCTAAAAATAAATTATAAGATATAATATAACCTACTTTTTTCATTTCCTTAAAAGTGTTAATTATGCATCCATCATCACCCCAAGATTTGATGGTGGAAAGGGCTAAGGCTTCAATTTCAGGAACCAAGTTGCGAAGTGAATCGAGGGAGAGAGACCTCTGAATAAGCTTCCTCAAACGCAAATGGTACTCACCTTGGTGGAAAAACAAAGCACAAGGACCAATCAAACGTTCTTTGCTTTTAGGATATGTTGGTTTAAATAAGTGAGATTGTGTCACCAACACAAAACGTGCAGCTTCAGGACTTGCCAACATCACACACTTACATCCAAGAATGTTCGTCTTGAATATTTCTCCGTACCTAAAATTAATATATTAATAACCATAATGTTTTTTAGTTACATTCACAATTAAAATGTGTCTTATATAGGTATTAAAAGTTTAATGAGATTAAAACAATAGTGTTTAGTCCTCATATCATCTACAATCGACCACACCATAAAGACTACTTTAGATATTCAATTTGATTCTCTGCATGAATTGGATTAGTCACGGCAGAATTATTAGATGAGTATGGAGAATTTAAATATTTTATCTCTTACTCCCTCCGTTTTTTAATATAAGCAAATTTTGACTTTTAGGTTCATTCAATTAACTATGTATGTGGTTTATAATATAAACCACATACATCATTAATTGAATAAACCTAAAAGTCAAAATTTACTTATATTAAAAAACGGAGGGAGTATAAATTTAATGACTCTGCGGTGGCTACATCAGATGCAGAGAATCTGAATCCATAAAAATGATGAGAGAAACATGGAGGCGGAGTGGAACTAGATAGGTAGCATAGCAACCTTTTTTGTTTGGAGAAGAAGAAAAGATTTGGGTCTTGGGAGTAGAGTTGAAGGGTTTGTCCTATGTAAGGCCACCCCATTGAACCAGGAGGAAGTTTTGCACTTGTTTGTTTTGTTCTAGGTCGTTTTGGAAAGAACATAAATGAAAATAAGGTAAGAAGAAAGAGGACAATGATGTAAGCCAAAGTTGAATCCATTTTGGTGTATTATTAGAACAAGAATCTAATAAGGTTAGAGTTTTCCTAATATAAAAACAATTGTTGAAGAATGTTTTGAGCTCCAGTGTTAATCTGGAGTTATCAAAACAAAGGGGGAGAAGTGACCTTATATAGAAGAAGTAGTGCATCTTGTTGAGTGAAGGCTTGGAGGTTTGAGATAAGAAAAGTTGAGTTCTAATTTTGTATGCACATAAAAAAATATAAAAATTGGTGGGAACTATTCTCTTAAAAGGAAGTAGGGGAGGGAATTAAATAATAAAGTTAGTAAGACATGAAGTTTTTTTTTTAAAAAAAAACAAACAAACAAAAAACTTAGTAAGACATGAGTCTCACCCACAACACGACCATGGCCTCCGGGGCACTCTTTAAGGATCCAAAATTTAGCAATTATTCATTTAAAAAGTCAACTATTACAATTTTCTCTACATTAAATACACAGCTTTTTATAAAAAAAAAAAACTTACTATTTAAAGTGCTTAAAGAGTATCCCGAAAGCACTCGTTAACATTTCCCTTAAAATTTTAGTTAACCCATGTAAGTTTTTTTTTTTTTTTTTTGACATGAACCCATGCAAGTTATTAAGGTTTCGTTACTAAATGAGGTTGAGTCTAATGTGATAAATTAAAATTTGATACTAAACGAGGTACTCACATTAAATGTCCGACCAACGTCGGCTCAATAGTTTTGAATTGAGACCTTTTTGGTATATTGAGTGAGAATAATATAAAAATTAATAAGTTTTTCCCATACGTTCCTTTGACTGAAAATAACTTTATTTGGGGTGTGTTTGACATTAATTGTGGGTATCTCTCCAAATCAAAATTTGAACATTAGTTTGTCATATTTTTCGAATCTAACCCCTTCTAATAGAGTTAACTCCATTAGTGCATGAGTTTTTTTAAAAAAAATTACTTGATTGTTAATATATGTTAAAAATAATATTTAATATAGACATTATTTACCAATTGTTAGATCTTAAAACAACAAAATAATATAGAATTTTGATGAAAATATAAATTACTTTTTTAATTTTGTAAACTTTGATCTTATACTACATGTCTTGATAGAAATTTAAAGAGAAAAAAAAATTAAGGTACATATTATAACCAATAAAAGAAGCTAGCATTGAGATCAAACTTGCAACATGAATCACAAATTTTGAATTAACTACCATCTAATCTAGGATCAAACATGTTTGTAGAATTCAACTAATATAATTATATTTGAAGTTAAAAATGTGAGGCCTTTAAAATTTGGAACCAAATGCACATGGCCTATAAAATTTGAGGTTTAAAGCTCATACTTATAATGAAGCCCGGATACGTAGTGCGATACGGGTACGATACGATCCGGGTACGCGAATACGCGAAATTTTTAAAATTTAGGATACGATACGGCTAAGATACGTTAACAAAATATTTATATTAAAATTTATATGCGTGTAAAATACTTAAAAAAACATTGATTACTCATACTATATAATCATAAAAGTTACAATTTACAAAAAAAAAAAATACATATGATCAAAATAAAAAATGTAAAGTTTTTGTATAAATCATATTCTATTTTCATTCATATGTTAGGATATCAACAAATGTATCAATAAAAGAACTCAAAACAAAGTTTGTTTAATGTTGATTGATTAAATCTCCCCTCTCTCGTTACTTTCATCCACCAAAATCATAATATTTAATTTGTTAATTGAAAAGTAATTATAGTGATTCGTATCTTAAATTTTCACAACACAATCTCATTTTTATACACTTTATTTTTTTTGGATATGTCTGTGTGAAGTATCTTATAAGTATCTGTGTGTATCTGTCGAGTATCTTTTAAGTATCCGATAAAATATATATTTTAAATTAAAATAATTAATTCCGATACTTCTGGGATACGGTATCCGGAGTATCCGCGGAGTATCGGTCCGACACGGGTACGGCACCATTTTGGAGTATCCGGGCTTCTTAGTATAAATGTGATCGGAGGAAATATTCTAAACTAATAAGCATGAATTCTGCTTTTTACCTAAAAAAAATTTGCTCATTCCCAAGTGAAATGACCAAAATGTCCATGTGTGAGTTAACTCCCGCAGCATGAGTTAACTCATGCTAGTGCGAATCTCAGCATGAGTTAACTCACACTAGTGTAAATCTCTGTGTAAATCTCTGTGTGAGTTAACTCACGCAAATTTAACACTAACGTGAGTTAACATGCGTAGGGGTATTTTGATCAGTTCAGTTGAGAATGAGTAAAAACTTTTGGGTAAAGAGCATAATTCATAAGCATCTACATGTATGCCAACTACATGATTAAGTGTGTTTTTATATCTAGTATATGCATTACATTCTAATCTGATTCATAAATCTTTTATCAATGCATACTCCAGATTTATAAATCTGATTTATACTTTAGTAATAAATTGATTTATGCTAAACTTTTTTTTATGTAGTATGCATTACATACTAATATGATCTTTTTTTTTTTTTAAAAAAAAAAAAAGCAAAATGATAGTTATTCATTTAAATTGATACAGTACATCATTCAACAACGCCAAAAATGTAAATAGTGAATATATAAACAAACTCACGACATCCAAGTTAATACAATACAACGGCAAAATGCCTATAAGTAATATGATAACATTAAAGTGATCGAAATACCGATGCATCCGAATATGCACCATTGACGTACAAATCATTGATTGAATAATTAATCTTTTAATAAAAACCAAATGAACATCGCAATAAGACACGAAATCAAACAACGTCGCACAAGACGACAAACAATACAATGCCACACAAAACGACAAACAATACAACGTCGTACTCAAACTATGAAATCACAAAGAAAAAAACCGAGATCTATGTGTAAAACACTTATTTTGATTGAAATAGAGAAGAAAAAAAAAACTATGAATATGGTTAATTTCGGGTCAAAAAACTATGTTTTAGGCAGATGGAATCTTAATGTATTATTACATATTAATATGATTATATATGTTGGTTGCAAATTCTACATGCAAATTCTATATGCATTTCATCTACACACAATTTCTATATAAATTTGTTCTACAAATTAAATTACTTAATGTTGTTGGATTGGAGTTATGTTGGTTTTGTGGCATTGCTTGTTAAAAAAGTGAAAATAAATAAATAAATTTGTCGGACAAGTCAATCTGCTAATCCGTCAGTCCGCCTGTTGATTAAGCTGGTGTATGTGTTTGAGTCCGCGCTCTTAAGCTGGTCTGCTCCGCCCCGTTGGCTTGCGGGTTAATAGAGGACCATACCTAACTGGGCGGGGCAGCCCATATTGTAATGCCTGATAAATTCTTTTTGACTTTAACAATAACGAGAAGCAAATAACGGAAATTTCAAAATCTCAGTGTACCATAAATAATGCTACAATATATTTGGATGAGGACATTGCCTTGGTGAATTGGAATATTTGTGGTGTTGAGCAGGCAATGGCATCCAGCTAAGGTGTCAAGATATGATCAGAATTCTTAAGATTAATTGATAATGATCCTATATATGATCCTCATGGACCCACCGATGTTGTTTATACTCTCTCTGTTTTAAAATGAGTGTCGTTTTATGCTTTAGCACACAGATTAAGAAATAGAATGAAATAATCATTAGATATAAAGCTTTTACTAAACTGCCTTACTTTATAAGAAAAAGACAAAATTAAAATTGCATTGAAAATTGTGTGAGAGAAAAGTTGGAGTATTTATTGAGGGTAAAGTTGGAAGGAAAAAAAATTAAAGTTGTATTGAAAATGTAAAGTGACATTCATTTTGAAACAATTTTTTTTGCTAAAGTGACACCCATTTTGAAACGGAGGGAGTAGAAGATAGACAAACTCTATTGAAAATTCATTGAAAAATATATGTACAATAATTTTGCAACAACTTTTAGAATAATTCTCTTCTACATTTATATTGTGTTTTTACTTGTCCTCGTGAGCTTGACTTAGTTGGTTAGGACAATGCATAAAATATGCAAGGTCCGGGGTTCAAACTTCGGTCACTACCAAAAAATATTATTGTGTTTTTACCTTCTTTTTCTTTCTTTCTTTCTATTGTTTTCGTCCAAAGAAAACAATGAAAACAAAGTTGCCTTAAATATGGTTATACAATACTATTTTAATATTGTGTTTTTACCTTCTTTTTCTTTCTTTCTTTCTATTGTTTTCGTCCAAAGAAAACAATGAAAACAAAGTTGCCTTAAATATGGTTATACAATACTATTTTTCAAATGATCAAATGAGTACATTGAACCATAAAATTATAATAGAATTGTTTATCTCACACTATTGACTTCTCGTGCCCCTTACTGAATTTCAGATTATATATTCTAAAAATATAAATCTCATTCAAATTTTTCAGTTTTTTAAATCCAAAATTAAGTGTGCGAGAAGATTGTAGGATGAAAAAATAATCTCAAAAAATAGAAAACCCAAGAATATTCCGCACACCAAGACTATGCCCATATTCAAAAATTTATTGTGTTTGATATAATTTTATGTATTGCTTAAATGAAAAAAACTAATTTTATGAATTAAAAGTTTTGAAGATATATATTAATCAATAAAATTAAGAAGTGTCGTGGATCAAAATTATAGTTTCTAAAACCTTTCATATAAAAAATAAGAATTTAGATTTCGACACATTCATAAAATACATCACTGATTGATAGATCTAGATTGAACATGAAGGGAATTGGATAGCAGGGTTCACTCATTTTGGAAATGGCGGTGATGCACTCTTGGCGGAACTTCGTGCGATTCAACTTGGGATTGCAACTTGTTATGATCTTGGCTATACACACTTCATTTGCGAGAGTGACTGTTTGGAAGCAATAGACCTTATTCTCAATGTGACAAATGCAAGTTTGCATGTGTATGCCTCTGTGTTACTAGAAATCTCAGATGCCTTGCACCATGGGACTATCAATTTAGTTCATATTCCAAGGGAGCAGAATATATGTGCTGATTTTATGGCTAAGAAGGGTGCCCATTCCGCTTCTTCAGCTCATTGGGAGCGTCCTCCAGATGGCTTAGAGTCTCTCCTTCTGAGAGATAAACTAGCTATGTAGTGTTTAGTTTTTTTCCTTTTTTTGTTTCTTTTTGCTTTGTTACTTTGTAACACCACCAAAAAAAAAAGATCTAGATTGAACAATTTAAATTTCAATGCAAATTTTAATTTTTATATATAAAAATTAACTTTAAATAGAAATTGTCTCATTTCGATTTAAAAGTCGTTGTTGTGATGATTAAGTGAGTGTGTGCGGTCCGTAATTGCAGGGGATCCAAATTCATAGTATAAGGGGTAATTTGTAAAGAACTAAACGATGATAATATTATGTTAATAAAGGGGTGTTAAATGAAATTCATAATAAGTTAATAAGTTCAATTTCTTTTGTGCTTTTATTTAAAAGCAGAATTAGTACGTGAATAAGTGAGGAATTTAGGGTTCGAACCTCAACCTCTACATGCTGCAACCTCTATGTCAACTGAGATATGTTCATGAGAACCCCATAATAATATATTTACTAGTTTAGAGCCCTGGCGTTGCCCAGGTTAAATTAAATAAGTTTATAATCTGTATGTCCAAATACATGTGTAAGTATATTAAATTAAATTTATAATTATAATAATATCTTAAAAATAAATATAAATGGTTGGATGAATATCCAATGCAAGAATAAAATGTGTAACAAAATCAATAATTAATTATTAATCCAAATGGTAAGAGTTTTGAGTCCCTTTAAGCATGTGGTCATGGGTTTGTTTCGTGGCACATGCATATGAGAAAAAAAAATTGATTGAAAGGGAATAATCCACCTTTTGTGCCTCCCACCGATTCTCGACGGAGATTAGTCATCTCTATCGATAGTGGAACTTGTGAACCTATATCATAGTTACCCAAAATTAGTATAATGAATAAATAGACAAAAGACATATAAATTAACTCCTTAAAAAAAATTATACATCTTCACAATGGTTATAGTTTTATAAAATATTCTATCTTCATAGAAAGTTGCTATAAATTTATGGTAGTTATTAGAAATTAAAGATACTTTTTATCTCATAACATATTACATCAAACAACGAAGATTGATATTTTGTAACATTGCCGCTTAATACAGTGCATTGCATTTTGATCCACTAAAATATCATCAACAACAAAATCAAATAAATATTAGCATAGAAAAATAATTAAGTTGATGTGAAATCATGTTAGTGAACGTTCAAGAAGAAAAAATTTGATGCATGCTCTATCATCCATAAAAACCATATTGATTAAATATATTGTGATCTCTTTAAAATTCGGCCTTCTTCACATTCTAATGATCGAGTCTCGATATTTTATATTTAGAGTGTGAATAATGTTAATAAAGTTTCCCCAGAAAAATCAATAGTATATGAAAAAGTGTATGATTTTTTTTTTAGAAGTGATATTTGTCAAACCTGAAGAATAAGAAAGGTTTATTTCAAAGTTGTTTAGCAAAAATCCCTTAATTTTATAGTCCTAAAAATATGTGAAAAATATGTGAATAGTTAAAAATTGAATTGGCATATGATGCTAAAAGATAAAGAAATAGCAAATAATTTAAGAAATTTAAAAATTAGGTTTTAAAGATAAAATATAACAATAACCTTTGAAAGAAAAAAAGAATATAATATATGTAGTTTGTTTTTTTTTTTTTATAAGGCTGTTGATGCAAAAAGCATCAACTATATATTAAAAAAGAAACCAAAAAGAAAGGGGGACAAAAAGCCTTAACCTTTCAACCATTTACAAACCTATAACAGGGTAAGCCTAACCTATCCCTAATGTAATCAGCTCTAACTTGTAAGTGAATCTCATTCATCCATAAAATAGAATTACACGACATACCAATATTTGCTAATCTATCAGCACAACAATTGCCTTCCCTAAAAATATGTGTGACCAAAAAGTTCATCTGCCTTGATAGAGAAAGGCAATTATCCCATCTAGTTCTGATTCTCCAGGGAACTAAAGAGATAGATTTGAAGGCCAGCAGGACTAACATAGAATCAATCTCTAACCAAAAATTAAGCCAGCCTTTACTATGAGCAATCTCAATAGCATGCATGGCTCCTGATAATTCAGCAAATAAAGAGGATCCTAAACCCAAGTTTTGAGCAAAACAACCTATACATTCAGCTTCGTTGTTTCTGAAGATACCACCACACGCAGCCTTCGATGGGGTACCACCGGCTGCGCCATCTATATTGAAGCCTCCTATTGAGAACAGAAGCTAGCCAACTCCATAAATTAAGGGCAAAACTGCAATGAAAGAAAAGATGGGTGGCAGTTTCATGAGCCTTAAAGCAACAACTACACATAGAGGCTAAAGACATTCCCCTCAAAACAAGTTGGTCATCGGTGGGAGTCTTTCCATGCTTAAGTCTCCAAGCTACCAAAGATTTAGAGGGAGGAATGTCAGAAGACCAAATAGCTTTTGACCACTTAACCTTCTGAGAATGAGAGGCTTTGAACACATAAGCTTCTTTAAGAGATAAATCACCATTATTAGAGTGTTTCCATATCCATCTATCAGAAGTCGGATGCATTGGAAGAGTAACTTGAGAAACAAGATTAGCCAAATTGGGAAAGTAAGCTAGCAAAAACTGTGGAACCTCCCATTGACCATTACGGATGAAATCACAAACCTTGGCAGATAAGTGACCAGAGATATGAGGATTAAGATGAAGTTGATGGGATAAAGGTTCCCCACACCAAGAGTCATTCCAAAAATTAACAAAAGTTCCATCACCAATTAACCAAGTGGAATTAGCACTAGAAATAGAGAGTTCAGGCTTCATACTACTCCACAAAGAGGAATATATATGGTAAGAAATAAACTTACCATTCTTCAAAATTCTAGCTCTAAGAAAGTTGGCCCATTCCTTATCTGAAGTCAACAACTCCGAGCACATTCTAAGGTTACTAGCTTCATTGAGATGAACAAGAGATCTAAGACCCAGCCCCCCTCATCAAAAGGTCTGCAAACCTTCTTCCAGGAAACAGTCACAAGCTTCCTTTTTTCAATGTCTCCGCTCCAAATGTAGTTTGTTAAGACAATTATGTTACATAAAAAATAATAAATAAAATATACTAAAAATTTGAAAAAAAAATTTCTTGAAATAAACTATGATAAAGCAAAATAAAACAACATTAAAAAAATGGATATAAAACAAAAGGAACCTAGATTTATTGTTAAAGTTTGAATTGGAATATGATGCTAAAAGATAAATAAAAAGAAGTAACATGTAATTTATGCAATTATAAAAATTAGGTTTTAATAGATAAGATATAACAAAAACAAAACAAAAATATATACTAATATATTTAGTTTGTTGAGATATTTATGATACATAAAAAATAATAAATAAATTATTTAAAAAATATAAAAAAATAATAAATTTAGTTCAATAAAATACATGATATTATAAAAACATTAAAAAATTATACACTGGTATATTTATATCAAATTAAAATAAATATTATTCAAAAATAAAAAATATTCAAAATAAATGTGAAAGCGACAAAAATATTGAATATAAAAAAATAAACTATTGAAATAAATTATGATAAAATTAAATTAATTTTTTAATAATTGTACCAAAAAATGATTTTTTAATCCGATAATGAAGTAACATATTTATTGGAAAATATCAATGTAATGTATTTAGTTTGTTGAGATATATATATATATATATATATATATATATATATATATATGTTAAATAGAAAGAAGAAAATTTTTTAGCGTTGAATGCATCTCTCAACTATGTTGGCTCTATTATTCGAGATTGTATTAGTTTTAAGGATAGTTTTCGTAGCTTAAATTTTTTGCATGTTAGGCGTGAAGCCAACCAAGCTGCTCATTATTTAGCTAAATATGCTCTTAAGAATTTAGATTGCATATGGGTCGAAGAAACTCCGCCTTGTATTTCTACAGTCTTGCCATTTGATTTACAGTTAAAACTCTATAAATTAATAATGTCAGGACCGGAGAAATTTATTAATTTAGAGAGTTATTAATTTATCGATAAATTAATAATTATTAATTTAAAGAGTTTTTAAGTAATTATACTGTACATACCAAACAAAAATGCAAATTAGTCTATGCCTCTTAGAATTACGTTGCAGCGAACATTGGGACTCAACGTAAATTAGTAAATATTGTGTTCATATGCATTTGAAATCAATGATGACTTTTAAAGTACAATAAATGTAAACAAGAGGAACAAATGTGTTTAGTGAATTCTTAATATATATTTTTTCAGTTTCTATGAATTATTAATTTATGATTTTCTTGGGACCGAAAATTATAAAGGGATCTCCCGAAAAATTATTATCTTATTATTTTATCGAGTTTTTCAATTTTTTACATTGGCCCAAGTCGGGACCGGACAAATTTATTATTTTAGAGAGTTTATTAATTTACCGAGTATTAAATTAAAGAGTTTCTACTGTATTGCCAGACTTTCCTTAATGAAATTGTTTTCATCGTCAAAAAAAAAAAGAAAGAAGAAAATCTTTTTGATGAAAAGAAAGAACTTGTTGAGATATCTATGCAAAATTAAATCTTCACCTAAAAATAGAAGATTAATAAAAAAAAATTAGAATAAACGTGGAGTCGAAACGTGATATAAAATACCTTACGTTATTTATATACTATTGATTGATTGGGGTCATCAATGGAGTTAAATTTTGTAGCCATAATTTTTGAAAAAGAAAAGCAAAAAACAGAATGATGAAATTTATGATTTGGTTGGTTGGGAATCAAAATTGAATAAGGTATTATAAGTGTGTGTGTGTGTGTGTGTGAACATTAGAAGAAGTGTTTAAGATGTTTGAAAAGTTGTCTTCAGAAATCAAACAATAAAAATAACAAAAAGATGAAAACATGTTAATTATAAAAAAAGTAGCATTAGAAAGTGTTGAAATATATATATCAAAGTATATGTATGAGAAATAATAGAATTGGTGTTTGACAAACCTGAAGAAGGGAAAAAGTTAGATGAAAAGAAGGTTTGGAGTTTCCGTTTGTACTCAAAATAATTGAACATGTGATTAGCAAAAATTCATTTATTTATAGTTAACATTTGCATTAGAATATACTGCTAAAAGATAACATAATAACTAATCAAACTTTTTTTGTCAAAAAAAAAAAAACTAATCGAACTCTTTTTTCCTCAAACAGAAAAACTAATTGAATGATACAGTGCTAAAAGTAACTAATTGAAGCTTCTTTTCCTAAAATAAAATAACAAACCAATTGGAGTCTTTTAATCATATAATAAGATCATATATGTAAACTTAATTGAAAGTATTATATGTAGTTTGTTGAGATATTTCTGCTACATAAAATTCAAAAAAAAAAACTAATCAAACCCTTTTTTTCTCAAACAAAAAAACTAATTGAATGATACAGTGCTAAAAGTAACTAATTGAAGCTTCTTTTCCTAAAATAAAATAACAAACCAATTGGAGTCTTTTAATCATATAATAAGATCGTATATGTAAACTTAATTGAAATCGAACCCTTTTTTCCTCAAACAGAAAAACTAATTGAATGATACAGTGCTAAAAGTAACTAATTGAAGCTTCTTTTCCTAAAATAAAATAACAAGTCAATTGGAGTCTTTTAATCATATAATAAGATCGTATATGTAAACTTAATTGAAAGTATTATATGTAGTTTGTTGAGATATTTCTGCTACATAAAATATTAGAAATTCAATAAAAATTCAAATAAAATATTGAGTGGATAAGATTAAAAGTTTGTTGAGATATTTATGCGAAAGAAAATATTTGTTTTAAAAAATAGAAAAATAATAAAAATATTAAGAATGAATGTGGAAGTGACACGTGACATAAAAAACCTTACTTTATATACTAGTTTAGAGACCCGGCGTTGCCCGGGTTAGATATTAAATAAGTTTTATAAGTTTGTGTGCACGAATACATGTGTCAGTATATTAGATTGAATTTATTTAAATTTACAATTATAATAATATCATAAAAATAAATATAAATATTTCAAAAAAATTAAAAATAAATATAAATGATGAGATGAATGTCCAATGCAAGAATAAAAAGTGTAACAAAATCAATAATGAATTAGTCCAAGTGGTAATAGTTTTGGGTCCTTTAAACATGGACTATTACTTTCCCACCCTATTGCCTTCTCCCGCGCCCTGTAAAATTTCTAAAAATGCCCTTGTGCATTCCGGATTTTAAAATTTTGATTCATGTTTACTATTTTGGATTTTATAATTCGGACAATTCTTATGTATAATCAGTCATCAGACTCTCTCACATTTCAACAGTTTTGAGTTTTCCTTTTAAAAACAACAAAAAAAACTAAGTAAAAAATGCTAAAAACCTGTCAAATAAAATCATAAAAATATAAAAATAGTACCAAAAAATTCTAAAAATCAAATAAAACTAACGGAAATTTTTTCGGATTTTTCTGAGAATATGAAAATTAATAAAAATGAAAAATGGGTCTAAACGATGGAATTTTGGATTTTGAGGGGCGGAGTCCCGTAAGAAGACCCTTCTATGGGAGTCATGGTCCTTGAATTTTTTCTGATTTTCTGGGGATGTTTCGGAGCAATCCGATCAAGTAGCTCGTAAACCCGATTTTTGTTAAATAAAATATTGGTTTTTAAAAATAGAAAAAATAATAAAAATATTGAGAATGAATGTGGAAGTGACACGTGGCATAAAAAACCTTACTTTATATATATACTATTGATTGATTGATGTGTAGTTTGTTGAGATAAAAAATACTGAGTGCATAAGATCAAAAGTTTGTTGAGATATTTATGTTAAATAAAATAGAAAAAACAATAAAAATATTGAGAATGAATGTGGAAGTGACACGTGGCATAAAAAACCTTACTTTATATATATACTATTGATTGATTGATGTGTAGTTTGTTGAGATAAAAAATACTGAGTGCATAAGATCAAAAGTTTGTTGAGATATTTATGTTAAATAACATAGAAAAAACAATAAAAATATTGAGAATGAATGTGGAAGTGACACATGGCATAAAAAACCTTACTTTATATATATACTATTGATATACTATTGATTGATTTGAACAATCCATGTAGCCGACCCCACTTAGTGGGATAAGGCGGTGTTGTTGTTGTTGTTGATTGATTTGAACAATATGTAAATAAAAAAAGTGTATAAATAAAAAAGAGAGAAAATAACATTTTTACTACATTACATTTATCAAGTATTGAACAATATTTAATTACTATCAACAATAGATTGGTTCAAGAGATAAGAAACTTGGTATATGCAAACCTACCTTGTATGCTCTCTAGGTTCTTCAACGAAAATTAATTACTGTTAAACAACGGTGAAAACTTCATACAATCATACAATTGAAAAAACGTAATGAACATAGTCTCGAAAATTAATAGTGTCAATTATTTTGAAAAAAATTTATTTTGCGTAAGGCTCGAAATTATTTGAGAATTTGTAAATACATCTCTAAACTAAAAATGTTATTTTTAGAGGTATAAAGTACTATAAAGTAAAAATGCTGTGATCAAATTGTTTTTTTTTTTACGGTGTGATCAAATTGTTGAACCAATATATGTTTTGCAATTTGATATTTTCCAGTACAATTCGACTAACAACAACGTAAGAGAATTAGTGGCCTAATTATTAAAAAAATAAATTAGTTCTACCAAATTATAAATACTCCCTCCGGTTATTAATATAAGCAAAACTTAACTTTTTAGATACATTGAATAATTAATGTATTTAGCCTATAATAAAGACTAGATACATTAATTATTCAATGTATGTAAAAAGTGAAAATTTATTTATAATAATGACCGAAGGGAGGATTTTTTTAAGGAAAATTACAAATATTTTTTGTTTAAAACCCCACTTAAAAATTCATGAATAATATCATTAAGTGATGTACTGATATAGTGATGTATACAATATAGAGTTTGCAACGAGTAATCATAGAATCTTAGTGTGTTTTTTTGCTTTCTAATGGCAAATATTTTTTTGTTATTTGTTACGTTAATATTTTCTTCTTGTCAGAATTTGACTTGTTAATCCTTTATGTGTCTTTAATTATATGTGATGGATCTAGATCCTCTTCTTTTTTTTAGGGAAGGATCTAGATCCTCTGTTGCCTCCTCTCTATCATATTTGCCCTAATCTCCTGTCGTTTTTATGTTTCTATTTTTCTCATCATTTTGTTCTCTCTCATCCTCATCTCTTAATTTTTAATCTTCAATTTTTATTTTCTCTCATAAAAAAATCACATAGGCACAGTGGCGGAGCCAGGAAATTTATGGAGTCCGGGCAAAAAAATTATCGCAAATTCACATGTGACATAATATATAAACAATCATAAATCGAAATAAAAGAGGTTCCTCATTTTGTCAACAAAAATACAATTTAAAATAGGGCTATCAATTGAAATTGACCATGTAATATACGTGAAGTCTGAAAAATTGACCCTGTAATTAAATAACATGTATTCTAAACATGTAATTCGATATTTTTATTGTTTATAACTCTGTAATATACACGAAGTCCAAAAAAGCAACGAAGAGATTGAATTTTTTCATGATTTATTAGAGGCGAGTTAAGAACGTTAAAATATGGCTTTACACAGAAAAATTATAAATTTTCGACAAACGACAAATTAATTATGAATTTTTAAAGTGTCAAAAACTCAAAAAACAAAACAACGGAAATCTCGACCTATAAATCGAATTTTGAGCTCATTATTTGCAGAGACATCTATAAAAATACATAAAAAGGATCTCTAAAGTTTCATAGAATTTCGAATTCGTTTAAATTTATTTTGATTTTTCAACCAAAATGTGCAAAATTAAAATTTTGTTCCGCGTAAGTTTATACTCACAAGTCAAATTTAGTTTCCTAATTTTGTAGGCATGACTAGAACATGATACAAACCTTCACAATGAAATTTTGTAGTTTTTAAACTAGATACAAATTAATTATAAATTGTTTAAGAAATTCATAATTATGAGGGAATAAAAATTCATAATTAATTTATCCATAGCCGAAGAAATTTAATTTTTTGTGTAAAGCTATATTTTAACGTGCTAAACATGTATGAAAAAAATAGTGAAAAAATTCAACGTGTAGGTCACATTTTTAGACTACGCGTATATTACAGGGTGGTCAAAAATAAGAAGAAACTCAAGTTACAATGCTAGAATATATGTTTTGTATTTTACAGGGTCATTTTTCAGACATAATGTATATTACAGGGTCAAATTGAACAATTAACCCGTTAAAATAAGAGAGATGAACCCGTTAGCAGTGTGCTAAATAAAATTAGGAGGTCAATGTCTTTTCCGAGCCTATTTGCGTATGAGAATTTTCAGATTTTGCCAAATTTTTCTTTTTATAAGTGTGTTAATGGGCTTTTGGGTTGGGTCTAATGTGCAAAAATTATCGATCGAGCCCGGACGACCGTCCGGGGTCGCCGGGCGGTGAAACCGCCCCTATATAGGCAGCAATCATGTGGCAGCAAAAGTACTGAAAATTTACAATGTCAAAAAAGAAAATGTCGTGGACACCCTCTTTTTTAACACATGCTCTTTTATTTGATGAAATTTGTGCAGGTTTTACATTTTAAAAATAAATCTTATATAAAATGATGAGACTCATATATTTTTTACCAAACAAAAAAGTGTTAGAAATAAAGTGTTTCTAACTTTAAAAAAATAATATAGTGGAAGCATAACTTTTTCTTCAAAGGGTACATGGTGATTAGTAACCCTTGCTTGATTAGCTCAAACCATTACACGTTGCTCTCTAGTAGGGTTTAGTTACATGCAACGTGTTTGGTCAAGTACATCCATGATGATGGAGGTTTAGCATAAGACAGAGTATCTAGATGTCAAGTCTGTCTATTAAATCCTCTAAAATAAAAACTTGTCTATCAAATGGGGTTAACTCTAAATCTTTTGTACAAGTTTTTCAAGATTTTGAGTTTAAGTGGGATCTAGAAAATAATGGACCTCTTAAGAGTTTCATTCAGATGTTATTTGATTTAATACATTGTCAATTAACATTTACTAATATTTTTATGTTTTTTTTTAAATTGTTTACCTTTTTATTTTTTTAATTAACTTTTTTTAATATTTATGTTTTTTTTCTTCAAAACATGGTTATTTGTGACAGTTAAAACCAAAAAAAAAAAATCATTTGTGGTGGTGGTTTGAACCTCCACAAAACCCTTTTTATATTAATTGGATTTTTGTGACGGTTTAAGTCGCCACTAACCTTTTTAAACGAATTGATTATTTTTATGGCGACTACCTCAAAATGAGCACCTTTTAAAATAATAAAATAAATTGGTTGAAAATTTTGTGAGGTCCCAAATCATCATAAATTTGTGGTTGTTTATGCTTCAAAGTCTTCACAATAAGATGGTTTATGAAAAACATCAATTTATGGTGGCAGGAACGAAACAAAATTACAAAAAAAAATATGAGGAGCGAGCATCCGTATAGATCAAAATGGTTATGAGTTGGCAAATGGATCGAACACCAACACGGTAACAAGACCTACGTACCAGCAACCTGTTGAACAAAGCAGCAGGCATAATAGCTCTTTCGAGCGTACAATCACATTATTGGAGCGGAGATAGACCTGAAGCCTTAAGACCTGCAGATCTCAACATACCTGAAACATCAGAGAATCAAGCACATGACCACCAACACTACCAGTTTCAAACATGTTTGAACCTAGATCGAGAGATGAGTCCAAATCCATAGTAGCCAAACAACCCTTTCGGGTTAAAAAAACCAAACCCTATCGGGTTAATAAAACCAGACTAATCAAACCCTTTCAGTTTTACTAAAACAACCACCGCAAAATAGGCCAAGGTTGTTACCACGCACAATCTCCGATAAAAAACACAGAATAAACAAAATACAAACAGATTGAAACACAATCACAAAAGAAAAAACAAAGTAACCACCGTTGCTACATCACAAGAACAATGCGCAACAATAAACTGACAGAAGCAAAGCAACCCCACAATCACAACCCGTCGTGAACAGTGACCACGATCTGAAAGTAGTTGAACAACAACCAAATCGTGCACAAAGAAACGAGAAGAACGAAGGAGGTGTTTAAGAAGGGCTTCACGACTGCGCTTGGAACAGATGACGGCAGCTAACCAAAACATCCCAAAAGAGAGGTTCATGTCGTGACACCATAAGTTGACCCAGAAAAACCAACCAAAACCACACCCATCACAGAAAAACGGAGAACACGTCGGCGGATCTAGCAGGTTTTAGATCTACAAACAGAGCGCCGACGGGAGAGGGGGTGGTGCAACCGTTAGAATGGTGAATGCACCACCAAAACCTAGTCTACATCTTGAAGAAAGTTGATTTAGGTTAAATAAGTTTTTTGTCCTTAATATATCAAATTTTAAGTCTAGTCCCTTAATAATATAATGCGATGTTTTCCCCTTACAAAACTCTATGTTTTATTTTTGCTCCCTTATGGAAAATATTTTGACATTTGAAATTTTATGAACATATGTTTGAGTTAGACATAATAGTTTAGACACATCTTGACATTAATATGAATTTAAATTACTCATAAGATACCATAAACAAAAAAGAAAATTGTTTGAAAGGTAAAAAAATCTCGTTTTATTTTTTAGAAATTAAAATCAAAATTCGTTATCTTTTTAAGGACGAAAAACTTGTTAAGCCTTAGTTATATTATTTTTTAAAAAAAGTCATAATTATATTATTCTTGCGTCAAAAGAAACTACATTATAAATATTGTTGGTACGTGTTGAGCAACATTGGTGGTGGTATGGTAGGTTCCAAATTTCCCTCTTTGGCGAAGCATATGCATGCGTCCTTTTTCTTATTTTGAACATAACATAATATATTACAGGGTGGATTTCACAAAAAACGTACAACAAAAGCCTGAGCATGAGACAGCTGCCCCTTGTAATTGATCTTCTAAGATTACATTGTCAGTGTAACCAGTCACCATTATACACGTTTATAACTCAAAAAAAAGGACCAGAATCTAGAGAGACACCTACCTACTACATCAGCATCACCGATGCATGATTGTTCACCTTGAAGGAATGACATGTAATTCTCTTAACTTGAGTTTGGACCTTTAATCAATATGCCCATCGATCTCAAAACCAAGCATAATAACTTTCAATAAAGTTACGTTTGGTTGGCAGCAAACGCAAGTCTAAGGACAATAACATGCAACCAAACATGCAATTAGTCGATCACTTAAGAGAAGAAGTTTCCATAAACTTATTGTTGTGTGTAAGAAAAATTAAACCTTTTATTTTTTCAGTTGTATATGGTTTCAAATCTGCATATGTTAGTCTTGATATGCATAGTAGGTCCTGAGTGTAGAGAAAAGGAGGTGATTGTGTTAGGTGCACTTGAATCTTTATGACATGGATCAAATATGTAATCAAATGAATGTGATCATGTCGTTGCGTGAAAGCAATACATTGTATAACTCGAGTATAATATCAAATAATTACATAAGAGCCGCTCCACATGTGTCTGGAATGAAGTGAAAAATAAGCAAGAGTTCTCAAATTTTCTTGAATGGACGTGGGTAAAAAAATTAGTTCATTATAGTATAATTCTTTTTGTAAAATGGAATCTATACACTCTTAAAAGAAAATCAATGGAAATAGTTGACATTGTGATTAGGAATGTGAGAATCAATTTTACGTGCCTACAAGAAATTAAGTGGGTAGGTCAAAAGCAAAAACTTTGATACAATGATAAAGTTAAATGTAGAAACGGAGTAGGCACTATTGGTCATAAAGAATAGAAGAAGGATATTGTGGATGTAACAAAGGATATGAGATTGGATCATAGCCCTGAAATTGTCCTAGAACAAGACACCTTTAATGTTATTTGTGCGTACACACTTTATGTAAGGTTAGAAGAACACCTTAGGGAGGACTTAGAAGTTTTACTTCAAGATATATCAAAAGATTTGTCTAGGAGGGGAACTAAATGGGTATGCAGGGAGTGTATCAAGATATTTTAAGGGCTTACATAAGAAGTATGGCCTTGAGGAGGTAAATGGAGGGTAAATCTATCATAGATTTTTCTCCGCCTTTTGATCTTACTATAGTTAATACTGTTGAGTTTGCAAAATACTCATTAGCTTTATTTCACTATGAAAGGGCCTATATATAGGCAAGGGTACATAACTTGGGGAGCAAGTAACAACACATAACAAACACTCCCCTAATCTGAGCATGTAACAAGCAAAACTCTGATTAACAACAACACTAGAAACAAACAGAAATAACAAAGAACACAAATACAAAGATTAAATGTCTGTCTTCTTCATTTCACAAATCCCAAGCTTTGCTCTCAACTTGCAGAAACTTTCAAGCTTCAAAGGTTTAGTGAAGATGTCTGCAATCTGATCTTCTGAAGTACAATGTACCAACTCAACTGTTCCATCTTTTGTAAGATCCCTCAGAAAATGAAATCTGACATTTATGTGTTTGCACCTTCCATGCAAGATAGGATTCTTGGACAGCTTTATAGATGAACTATTGTCACAATAGATTTTGGTGCAGCTTCTTTGGGTTTGACAGAGATGATGAAGTATCTTTCTGAGCCAGATTCCTTGACAAGCACATGAAGAGGCTGCCACAAACTCTGCTTCAGTAGTTGAGAGTGTAACTATAGCTTGTTTTTTGGAACTCCAAGATATAGCTTCCGAGCCAAGTCTATACACATAACCAGATGTGCTTTTCCTATCATCCACATCTCCTGCATAATCAGAATCAGACCATCCTTCTAATTCACAGCACAACTCTCCCTTTCTATATAAAATCCCATACTGCAAGGAACCCTTCAGGTATCTCAAAATGCGTTTTGCTGCAGCAAAATGCATCTCTGTTGGCCTTTCCATGTATCTGGCTATGAGACATACAGGATAGGCAAGGTCAGGTCTTGTAGCAAGAAGGTACATCAAGCATTCTACCATTTTCTTGAAGTTGGTAGCATCAACTCTTTTTCCACTTTCATCTTTAGAGAGTCTGTTACCAGGAACAATAGGATTGCATACCATATTGCATTGTTCCATACCAAACCTTGAAAGTATTTCTTTAGCATATTTTTGCTGAGCAATGAAAATTCCTCTACTGTCTTGAGTAACTTCCACACCAAGAAAGTATCTCATTTTTCCCAGATCAGTCATGGCAAAGTTTTTCTTCATAGAACACTTGAAATCATCAATTAATACTTCACAATTGCCAGTAAATATCAGATCATCCACATATAGACTGACAATTAGTATCTTGCTATCAGCATGCTTCACAAATAGAGTGTGTTCATTAGGGCATTTTCCAAAGTTTTCACTGCAAAAGTAAGCTTCTATCTTACTATACCATGCTCTTGGTGCCTGTTTCAGTCCATATAGAGCCTTCTTCAGTTTGTAGACACTATTGTTGTCTCCCCTTTGATATCCCATATGTTGTTCAATATAAACATCCTCAATCAGTTCTCCATGCAGAAAAGCACTCTTCACATCTAACTGATACACATTCCATCCTTTACAAGCTGCAATTGATAGAATCGTTCTTAGAGTATCCCATCTTGCTACTGGGGCAAAGACTTCATTATAATCAATACGATATTGCTGAGAGTACCCTTTAGCTACCAGCCTGGCTTTGTATTTCTCTACTTCCCCTTTTTCATTCAATTTGGTTTTGTAAATCCATTTTACACCTATCTTCTTAGCTTTTGAAGGCAAGATGGTGAGTTCCCAGGTATTGTTTTTCTCAATTGCATCAATTTCTTGATCCATAGCCTTTCTCCATTCTTCATGTTTGATGGCCTCTTCATATGTAATTGGATCATTGTTGGTATTGAAGACAGCAAAACTATGTGACTCAGCTTCTTCTTCTGTTTCTTGGCCAGTCACATAATCATCCAGATAGCTGGGTTTCCTCCTTAATCTTGCAGGAGGTGTCTCATCACTATTGTCTGACTCAGCATTGTCCTCATCTTCATGTTCACTATCTGAGGCATCACTAGTACTATTTTCAGCTACTTCACCAATATCTTCATTTTGTTCATTATTACCATCTTCTGCTTCAATTACTATAGCTTCTGGTGTGGATTTCTCACTCCACTCCCAACCTTTATGCTCTTCAAAAACAACATCTCTGCTCACAATAATTTTGTCATCAATAGGATCATACAGCTTGTAAGCTTTGGATTCCTCACTAATACCAAGATGAACACACCTTTTACTCTTGTCATCCAATTTTTTTCTATGAGCATCTGGGATATGTACATAAGCAATGCACCCAAACACTCTAAAGTGTTTTACTGAGGGTTTTTTATCACTCCATGCTTCCTCAGGAGTGACATCTTTGACTGATAAGGTAGGACTTCTGTTTAGCACATAGGTGGCCCATTTAACAGCTTCAGGCCAAAAAGTTTTTGGGACATTTCTTCCTGCAAGAAGGCACCTCACCATGTTCATAATGGTTCTGTTCTTTCTTTCAGAGACACCATTTTGCTGAGGTGTATAAGCAGTTGTCAATTGCCTCTTAATCCCTTCATTGCTGCAGAATTCATTAAATGCATTAGATGTGAACTCACCTCCTCTATCAGTTCTCAAGCATTGAATCTTGCATCCAGACTCTCTTTCAACTACAGCTTTGTATTTTTTGAATGTTTCAAAGACACTTGCCTTATCTTGCAAGAAATAAACCCAAGTCTTTCTACTAAAATCATCAGTGCATGTGAGGAAATACATGTTTCCACCATTGGATTGTGGATTGACAGGTCCACACACATCACTATGTATCAATTCCAGTTTCATAGTGGCCCTCCATTTTGCACTTTTTGAGATTGGTTCCCTATGCTGCTTTCCCACCATACACTTTGAGCATATGTCTGAAACTTCCTTCAATTCAGGTAGACCCTTCACCATTTCTTTCTTTACAAGGGTTTTCAATCCTTTGTAACTCAGATGCCCATATCTATCATGCCACAACTGAGTTTCACTTTCACTTGAAACCTTCAAACACTTTGGAATGATAACAGGAGCATGAATGATGTACATTCTATTAGCAGACATTTGTGTTGACATGATTAACCCTCTTTCTTCATGAAACACTTTGCACATATCTTTCTGAACATTATAGTGAGATTTTTCTGCTGAAGTTGCCCTATACTCAACAAATTATTACTAAGTCCAGGCAAATAATGAACATCAGTAATAACTTATATGATTCCTCCAATAAACAACTTCAGATTCCCTTTTCCCATTACTTGCATCATTGAATCATTTCCTAATTTCACTGATGATCTAAAACTATCATCAAAATCAAACAGCCATTCCTTTGTTCCTACCATGTGATTGCTACAGCCAGAATCAAGAAACCATACCTCATCTGCAGCTGCATTTGTGAATTCTTGCTTTGCCATCAGCAACATCTCTTCACTATCATCAAATTCAGCATAGTTAGCATCATTTTCCTCCCAAGTGGGGCACTCACTCTGATAATGACCAAGTTTGTGACACTTGAAGCATTCAATTTGATCTTTGTTCACTCTTCCTCTACCACGGCCTCCACGTCCTCTTTGACCAGTTCTTGCTCCTCTGCCTCTCCCAAAGCCTCTTGCAGATTGAGAAATCTTCAAAGCTTGTTCTTCCTCTTTTGATTGTTGTGCTTGCATTCTTTGTTCATGAACAAGAAGGCTACTCTGTAATTCATCTACACTCAGAGTAGTTACATCATTGGATTCCTCTATAGAGCACACTACGTAATTGAACTTTGAAGTCATAGAACGCAGAACCTTTTCCACTATCACAGTTTGTTCCAATCTTTCACCATGTGATGTCATGCGATTTGCTATAGCAAGAGTTCTTCCAATGTAATCATTCACGGACTCACCTTCTTTCATGGAAAGAACTTCAAATTCACGACGAAGAGCTTGTAATTGAGCTCTTTTAACCTTTGTTGAGCCCTGGTATTTTCTGCGCATGGAATCCCAAATATCCTTTGCTGTATCACGAACAATAATAGTCTCCATGATAGAACGATCAATGGATTGAAACAAATAGTTCTTGGCTTTGAGATCACGAAGCTTGCTTTCGTCTGCAAGTCTTCTCTGTTCTGGTGTTGCATTTGGAGGAGCAACGGTAACACCGTGTTCAATCAAATTCCAGTATTCTTTGGAGCGAAGAAGATTCTCCATCAACATGTACCAATGATCGTAGAAACCATCAAACTTGGGAATTGCAGGTTGAATGAACGAGGATGATTCCGCCATTGTTGAAGCTAGAGGAAGAAACTGCGTGAAAAATGAGGAAGAAGATGATCGGAGAAGATGATCGGAGCCGCCGTAACTGACAAAAACCACCGTAACAAACGGAAACCACCGTAACAAAATTTCTCTCTTTCCCTCTCCGTCCAAATGAAACTGCGTTTCTTAATGACTTTGGAGGAGAATTCAGGGCCCGATTTAGGCTCCTGATACCACTTGTTGAGTTTGCAAACTACTCATTAGCTTTATTTCACTATGAAAGGACCTATATATAGGCAAGGGTACATAACTTGGGGAGCAAGTAACAACACATAACAAATACATTGCTTTCAGAAAAGAGATTATCATATTTTATCACATACAAGAGTGAGATGACATGTTTTCAAATATATTTCATTGTTTTTCAAACATATTTTATCCAACATAGAGTATTTGTTATGGATGTAAAGGTTGAGAGGAGAGAGAAGATAAGAAATCGCACTGGGTCTCCACGGTTCAAATGGTGGCTTTTGAAGGAAGAAAAACAATGGACTTGACTACATTGGATTTTACAGAAGTAAATGATATGTGAGGCAAGATGGGACAGAGTATTAAAAAAGGTAACAAAAAAGAAATTGGGAGAATCAAGAAATTTCCATACTAGCGGTAAGAATATTGGTGATGGAACGAAAATGTTCAAAGTTATAAATAAATAAAAAATATTTTAAAGATCGGTCTATTTGTGAAAATGCCAAAAATTGAGAAAATTATAAGGAAGTTTTCTGACTACTCAAATTTTCTAAGTTGTCGCATGTCAAGTTAGAGTTAGCCCTTTTCAATGTTTCTTGATAGGAGAGGATGAAGAGAAGTAATCAAGAAGGGTGATTACTCCCATTCCCAGCCGTCTCAAAGACCATACCAAACCCTTCCGGCAAAACTACACCTCAAGGCTCAAGGTATTGAATAGTTGAACCTTTTTCGGACATGTCCTACCAGCATTGACAGTGTTAATGATTGGTTTCGTTTAATCAGATCTTGACACTATCAACTTGCGTGGATCTTAGGAGAGTGTCGCTTGTGTACATGTATGATTCCGGTTAGGGTCATTTATTAAAGATACCTTGCACCTCCACATACATCCATCACAATCATCAACAAACATATACGTGTGAGAGTTGAATACCTTAATTATAGTCTAGAGTATGCATGTTATGTTATGGTATTGTTTAACTGCAACAATCATTTCATTCCGTTCGTGTTGGTAGATGTGGCTGTGTTGGTAAACATGTAACCATATTCATCACATATTTATCAACATACTCAAAATTTAATGTACGCAAGTATTGTTGCGGGTTGAGCTCATTGTAGTCAGAGTTGGAAACCTGTTCAAGAGTGAGGCACTCAAAGCTCTCGCGTTAGACAGACCAATAAAAATTATTTCTCATTAGATTTTGCAAAACAAAAAGACATCATGTTATAACAAGGATTATCTCATGCATGCATATACATTTGTGACAAATTTATTACTTCAAAAACTTTTTTTAATACCCGTGTTCTTCGTAAACTATTCATGTAAAAAGGGACGGAGAGAGTATATATTCAACCTTGTCTTAGGTTTCATTTACGGTTTAAAATTATTAGACCGGCCCTAAGTTAGAACATCGCCGTCACCATTGTTATGAAACTATACTTGAGGTTTTTCTTATAAAATCGTATCCATTGAATTTTAAATTCATAAATCAATGACTTGTATCAGACGAGTATTTCTCATATGAATGCAGAGATTTAAACACGTTATTTGATCACACACTAAAAAACATATGATATAGATATTTAAGATAAGGGAAATTCTATCAAGTGCTTTTAGGGCATTGTTTAAGCATTAAAAAAGGTAATTTTTACATTGAAAATTGTATAGTTATGACTTTTACATGTAGTTGACTTGTATTTTTAAGACAAAGTTTCTTTTTGTTGATTCCTTAGACAATGACCTTAGGACACTCATTAGTAAAACCCTTAAAATAATTCATATTATTTAATTATTATTTTCTTTTTATTTACTCTCAAAAAATATGTTCAAGTTTTTGTATACATCCTGTGAGTGCCGTACTGCCTCTAAATTCATTGAATTGGAAGATCGTGAACGTGAAGTGTACACGAGGATCCGCCATTTAGTTGTTTTGTCTCCATGGAACAAATCATAAGAATTTCTGGTCATATTCACACACGTCAAACATTATAATTAATTATTGTACTCGTGAGCTTAACTCAGTTGGCAAGTACAATGCAAAATATATGTAAGGTCTGAGGTTGAAACTTCGACCACCACAAAAAAAAAAAACATTATAATTATTAGACATCTGCGTTGAGATATACTCTATGATGAGCCTCAAGCCCCCTGAAGTGGATTGGGTCGCTTTTAATTTTCATATTATAATTTTTATAAGTTTATAAAATAATCGTAAAACTTGCATTAGTAATGGTCAGCCTTCACTATATCTATCATATCGTCAATCTCTTGGAAATTGGTATTTTCACTGGTACAAAAAACACTTATTGACACATAGACTTTAAGTGGACATCTATCCACCTGACTTAAAATTTTGGGTAAAAAAAGTGTTTAACTTCAATAGATATTAAATTGTTTTACCCCATTTAAATATTTCTTCATTTTTTGAGGTTTGACTCTGCTATAACTGGAAGAAAAGAAAAGAAAAAAAAAAGGAGTAGATAATTGTAGTATAACGGTTGACCATTTAGGGTTTGCCTTGAATGCCTTGTAAAAAAAAGAGGTTTTCACCCTCAATCCTCCCACACACTTCTCATTTTATTTGCCCCTATTCTCAAATTGCTCAAGCCTCTTCAAATCACTCAAGTCTAGGCCAAAACTAGAGATTCATGCATGCATTTTGGACATGACTTTGCGGGGACTAATTTCACAAAACATAGAGAGGATCTACATGTTTGATAGAATTCCGATCACGCACACCAAGTGGTGTGGATTGCATGCTCGAACTTCCACTCCAACTTTGAATTTATTAAACATTTTAACGAGCTTTGAATTTATGTAAGTTAAGAGACAGTTTAATTTATAAAAATATTTTTTATTTTGATATCTTAAAATTTATGTATGTTTTAGTTATTAAGAAAGGGAAAGGAGACTTTTAAAGTGAATCGTTATAATGAAAAGAAGATAATAAATTAGATGGAATGATGTGTCTTAGGAAATAATGAAATAACTTAAATAAATTAAATAAAAAAAGAAATACTTTCACGACCCTTTTAATCTTGCAATTCTTTTCTCTTAAAAAATAAAATTCTAGGATTGGCACCCTATTTGACCAATGTTCATTTGGCCAAAAAAAGAAAAATAAAGTTAGGGTCAAATTAAATTATTAAAAAAATTAAGAAACTAGATGACAAATTTGTATTAGAGTATTATTAAGTGACCAAATTGACAAGTACTATGCACAGAGCTTCAAATTGAAGGATCGTCATTAGATGATTTGAATTTTGAACCAGTGAGTGAAATGAAAAAGATAGCTAGCTAAAGATTGTGGCTGAAAGATATCATAAGAAAAAGACTCGTACATTTTTTCCAAATCAAAAGAGAAGATGGATAATTAAGGGGACCCAAAAGTTTACGATAGATATTAAAAGATGTGTAGTAGTATATGCTAGGAACCACAATTCTCTTGTACATTATTACATGTCACCATTTTTCCAGCTGTAAGGATGCATCCAGTAAAGTTTATGCATGAATTATTGGTCGAATCCCATGATACAAGAAAAAGAATGAGAAGAACACGACACTACTAACTGCGGCCTCAAATTGTTGAGATGTAGATAAAATGTAATAATAGTTAGAGACAAAATTGAACGACTTTGATATTTTATAAAATTGAAAACAAAATTGTTCACTTTTATAAGTTCTTTATTCAAGTTATCAAAATGATGAGGTGCAGTATGGCCTTTAGAGGCTAAAAGATTTGTACACTAAAATAATAGTATGCCTTCTTAATTATGTCAAGTTATCAACAACTAATTTTTGTTACACTAACATATAATAGAGTGCAATTCAATTGTTTATGAGTGGAGACATTTTTCATCCATATTTTGAGAGTCAAGTACATGCTATCAATATACATTAAAATTTCAAAAGTCAAAATGGACATTAACAAACTAAATCTTAATTCTGACAACCAAACTAATTTCTTCCATATATGACGAATGATTAAGAATAGTAAAAGATCAACAATCTTTACTTGCATCCATCTTCAAGGGAAAATTGTTGTTGGTGTTTGTTCATGTCAACTATAAGTGGTCTCTGAAATGACACATATTCAATCATATGTTCACAAATCATCTGTTAGAATGAGAGAATGTTGATGTTGAATTTGGTGATAGCCACACTAAGTTCCTTGTAATATGATACCAAAAAAATAGTCACTCTTAGACATTTCAACACACACATGAGGTACAAATTTGAAACAAACTAAAAATAACATTAAAACACAAGCAAATAAACCTAAAAAAAAAAACACAAATACCTCAACACAAACACCACATCTCAAAATGAAAAGTGATGGAGCGGCCAAAAGACAAAGTTATCATTGTGGCTTTCTAGAGAGCGAAGGAAAACATTCGATAATTAAGGTGGAAAATCTAAGGTCTCCGCTGCATATGTCGTTTTTTGTATAACCTTCAAAGAGCGCATGTGCGCCTTATTTTCACACACACATACATATGAAGCTCACATAAAGTATTAGGAAAATCTCAATCTCACGTAGAATAGTGATAAAAAAAATTATTTAACCCTTAAATTCAATATATAAGTTTTAAAAAAATGCTTAAAAAAATTCTTGATATTTAGCTTTTTCACGGAAATTACTCTAACTTCGCTTGTGAATATAATATTGGAGTTTATCCATTTATGTATATATCAAATTCAATAGTATTTTTTGGACAAACTCTAAGAACTGATGTCAATGTTGCCTTTTAATGTCTGTCCTCTCTCCTTACTTATAAAAAAAAGAACTCTAATTAATAGGATTTTTATCTCCTAAGAACCGATGGGTTAAAACAAAATTGCTATATTAAGAATGAGAAAAGGCCAAAACCTAATATGAAGCTGAGGTAATCAAGGGTGTTGTACTCAACTTAGAATGAGATCAATTGGGCAATTATGGTTGGCTCTTCGATATACAATGGGCCAATGAAAAACCATTACATACATCAATGAATCATGCATGTGTGAATATAAGACAAAGAAGTCTTAGGATGACATAAGAAGAGTATGTATTTTGGACAAGAAACACAATGAAGGAATAGACATGCGAATTTTAGACAGTCCCAATTTGAGTATACCAAGATATTTAAAATGAAAAAATGGAAGAGGGCGATAGCTCTAATACGAGGACGTGAATCTTTTAATTACGTCCACTCTCGTACACTATTTTTTTTCTTTTTCTTGAAGCTTTTTTTGCGAAGAAGAGAATGATAAAAGACATGCGATATTTCCTTCAAAAAAAAAAAGACATGCGATATACCCTTAAAAAAAAGAAAGGCCATGCTATATATATTTGCTATCCAGCTTCATCCAAAAAAGACAGCAAAAGTCCAAGCCGGTGGCCAATCTGCCTTAGGATTCAGTTTTATTCATCAAAGGTGTATTTTTCTATAAATTTGACATGTTCGAATCAAAGGTAAAGCTACTAAAACTCTAGTTTTAGGTCCACCAACACATAATTATTTATTAAGTTTTTTTTTTAGAGAAATTATTTATTAAGTTTTATAAATAAAAAGATCACATATGCACACAAAAAAGATTTCATATATGAAGTTTGTTTCCCTCAAAAAAAAAAAAAAAAAAAAAAAAAATATATATATATATATATATATATATATATATATATATATATATATATATATATATATATATTTGTGTGTGTGTGTGAACTTTGTTTTAGGTTTTACGTACTATTGAAAATTTTTATACCGACCATGCCATTTGACACCAATCTCCACTCAAATTATTTTGAAAATAAAAAAGAGCACAAACATTTCTTGTTTGCTTCTTTTTTTCCATTGACAAGCATGTAGGTACAAAGGAACCACCCGTGTCCGAATCACTTGAACATGTGTGATCCTCTGAGTTTCTTTATTTAAAAATTCATTTTGCATTATACACAAAAAATACAATACTAAAAAGACTTCTAACATTTGGCTTTTAACAATAATTTAGAAACTCCTCTAATAATAATTTAGAATTTGATCTTCACCTATTCGAATAGGGAAAATTTTGGGTTGCCTATTAGAAATTGATCCACATATTAACTTGATCCATTTTTTGGATCCGACTTTTTTATATAGTGAACACTTCACTTTAACACGTAAAGTATCATATATAGACAATTAATTAACAAATCAAAGTTATACATTGTAGGCATATATATAATATAACAAATCATGACTTTGTTCAAATAACGGTTTGATAATAAGTCATTGAGTTTATGTTATTGGAACCAGCTGATTTCTAAGTTAGTTGAATCCGTTTAGGGTTTACTATATATTCTATTGAAACTCTAATCTTGGTAAGTTATGGTTTTGATATTATTCAAACTCTGATTGTCTCCTTTGTTATTCTCTATTCTCTTTGATTCTCTACATTGTTATTCTATCTCTTTTTTCTTCTCACTGCCCGATGTGGGATTTGGATGAATACCCACTCAGACACAACAAATTTTATGTTTGATTGTTTGGTTTGGTTTGATTTCTCTCTTTGGTTGCTTCTTCTTCTGTTTGATTGATTACTGATTCTCACTCAGTTGATTCGTCTCTTTGTTTGATTGCTTACGTCCCTATTGGTTTCTTCTGTTTGGTTGATTATCTCCCTATCGATTCTTTTGTTTGTTTGATTGCTCCTCTCCTTATTGATTTTTCTTTTGATTGTTTCTCCAAGTTGATTCTTCAGTATGATTGTTTCTCTCTTTATATTGGTTCTTCTGTTTGATTGATCTTCTTCATATTGGTTTCTTCTATTTAATTGCTTCTCTCCCTATTGGTTATTATGTCGGATTGATCTTCTTCCTATTGATTCTTTTGTTTGATTGCTTCTCTCTATTGGTTCTTCTATTTGGTTGTTTCTCCCTTGTGGTTATTCTATTTGCTTTGACTTGGTTCTTTATCTCTTTGGTTTCCTCCTTTCTATGATGGAAACTTACTTTGGTTGTTCATCTGCATTGGATACGATATTAGTTTGTTTGATTTATTTTCAGGGTTAATTTGTAATAAGCTTAAAGCTTAGTAAACTTTAGTTTGAGGAGTAGTGTTAAAATATTACATGTTTTTAGTTTTTTTATTGTGTATGTTTTTTCGTTTTTTGTTGACAAACTCTCGATGCATTCTAGTGATGCATCATGAGTTTTTATTGTGTATATTTTGGTCATTATGGTTTTAAATTTGATCTTTAAGTTGTTATATATTGTAACTCTAATTTTGCTATGTTATGGTTTTGATATTATTGGAACCCTAGCGACCTCTTTTGTTATTCTCTATTCTCTAAAGTGAGTAAAGTATAAAGTACAATATTGTTAACAATAACAACCTTTGATTTTTTGTACTTTATACTTTACTCACTTTAGAGGATCCAAATTGATTATAATTGACGAATTAGATCATGATTCGATAATGCAAATATGACTATAATCAGCAGATCCACGACATCCAATTTGATGATCCACGTTTACTATATAAATTGGATCATGATCCAAGTGATCCAAATTCAAGATCCAAATTAATCATGGATTGGGTCATGATCCATTTGCTCCAGACCAAATATAGTAAGTTTGATATATTTTTATCATTGCATTTGGTCAAACGGATCACAATCCTATTTGTTGAGCAGGATCAATGTGAATCATAAGATTGTTTTTAAATGAAACATATGATCCAATATGATGATCCACATGGGTCTTTCTTAATAGGTTGGATCATGATCTAGCTTAAAAATTGGGTCATGATTCGTCGGATCCAATCTGATGATTGATGCAGATTAATATTAGTTTTATAATGGGTCTAGTTTAACCTTACAAAACCATCTTGTAAGGTGATGGAGACTTATATTTATAAATTTTAATTAGGTCTTATCTTTTTTTCTATGTGGGACTTGTATTTTTCTCAATACACCCCTTCACGTCCAACATTAATGGGCTTGGTGTTTGAATTTAATTGGTGGATGGTCTGAATCGATATACTCCGGTTCTATTTTAGATTTCAATATTAGGTCTAATTCATTTTTACAAAATTGACATGTAAGGTCATGAATATCATTGTTTATAAACTATAATAAAACCTTACTATGGAACTTCAATTTTCTTTCAATAATTTTGGAAGGTCGGTGAGAGGCCCAATGAACTAAGGCTCATAAGAAATCACTGTTAACTGCCGATAATTTTATTGTTGTTCCCACATCAAAGGAATCTAGAAAACACCACGAAAATACCAAAATATTTAAATAACCTCATCGACAGTTAATTGTCGATGGATTTTAACCGACGGTAGTTAACTGCCGATAAAATTTGAGATTAAATTTGTCATTTCATGATGTTTCTTAGCTTTATGCAAAGTGTAAACAACAATTTTTCTAATTAGAGCTCATTGACAAGTCCTACGACTAGGAGACTATAGCAGCATTGGATCAAGAAGTAGCAACTTATTTTCTCTCAAACAAAATTCTAAAATTAGAAGGAAACAATTTGTGAAACAAGACGGGGCATATTAGATTTTGATGAAACGTCTAATTTTGTTGGTGATGATATTTCTTCGTTGTTTTGCCTAAATATTGATCTCTTTATATAATCTATTGAGGTGTTAGTTGATGCGTTGGAAAATTAAAAGTGTGTTGAGATGACATAATAAATATCTATGAGGGAATGTAACTCTAAAGTGTAATTCAAATTGTTCGGTATAAATTGCATTTTTGGGATGACAATGTTAGAAAATTTTAAATTTTTATTTTATTTTATGAAGTATTAGAATTTTGCGTATTACAAATACCACATAAAAACTAAGAATTTGAGATTTCTAACAAGAGATTTAGGATAAGCGATTCAAGCTTCAAGCAATGGGTCAAACACATATTCAGAGTAGAGATTGAAGACTCGTATGAGTTCATAGTACATAAATAATTGGGTTAATTATGTTTTTAGTCCCTATAAAATAGCGACCTTGTAAGTTTAGTCCCTACATAATTTTAATAGCATTTTTAGTCCCTAATTTTGTTTTTCTGCACTGAGTATTAGTCCTTACTCAATTCAAATTTGTTTAATTTATGCTTAAACTCTTAAATTTTTGAACATTTTTTTGCAGACATGTTTAGAACATTACTAAAAGTTCGTCCGCAAAAAATTATCGCAAAATTTAATTTCTACATCCAGATTTTATTACTTTTTATCTTTAACTTTTGTCGTTTTAAAAAATTCATATTTAATTCATTTCATGTCAGAAAATTCTAAATTTTAGTAAACGAACCTTTCATAGTGTTCTAATCTTGTCTCAAAAAAATCGTTCAAAAATTTAAGAGTTTAAGGATAATTAATCAAACTTTGTTTTAGCAGGGACTAAAATTATAAGTAATTTTTTTTTATAGGGACTAAAAATGCTATTAAAATTAAGTAGGGACTAAACTTACAAGGTCGCTATTTTATAGGGACTAGAAACATAATTAACCCTAAATAATTTGATTAAAAAGAGTATGAAATGAATATCAGTGGTTCTCATATATAACGAGAGGAGATTGATCAATAGAGTTGCAAAGAAATGATGAAATAAAGTAAAGGAGCCAAAGAGCAGTAGCGCGCCGAACAGGCGACCCTATACCGAAGTCTCCACCTCGCCTATGGATTGAACCTCTTCTCCGGAAAGAGTGAGTGTAGTGGTGAACTCTTCTTCTAGCAGCCCTTTATCCTCAACCGGAGGAAGCAAGTCGGTCAATCTCGTAAGTCTACTTTCCCATTCTTGTACAGCTAGTAGGCGGATAAATTACTCGTGAAAAAAAAGAGCGTAATATCGAGGGAAGGACCAGTCCGGCAGTCCCCGACTAACTAATAGGGATTGAGGCAAGGGAAGTACACTCTGGTCACTATTATAAACAAAAATTCACATTCTAGGTTCATTCAATAAATGATGTATGTAGTCTATATTAAAGACCACATACATCATTTATTGAATGAACTTAAAATGTGGATTTTTGCTTATAATAGTGACCGGAGGATGTAGCTCTTAGGGCATTACCTGACTAACCTCATCATAATAACAAACTCTAACTACCTACAATCACCTCTAACAACTAATTAACTAAGACTAACAGAATTTAACTATCCTAACACCTTGTTCACTTTATAAAGTGTGAATCTCAAATTAGTCCTTATAATTTACAATTTAAACAAGCTTTCTACATGTTTCAAAGTTTACGTGTTCGCGTCTATTTATTTTCAATTTTTTAAATTGTTCCTTGTATATTAAAAAAAAAAATTGTTCCTACAAAATTTTGAAATTTACATTTTGGTCCATAACTTTTACAATTAGTTGGTGCAATTCCCTTATATTTTAATTTTGCAAATAGGTCTCCGAATTTTATGAAATTTTCAATTTACCTAAAACTTTCAAAATTCCATTCAACCAATTTTCATTATACTCTTAAAACTAGATCTTTTCCCTGTGCTACCGCCCGGGACATTAAAAATGGAGAAGCTGATATTATTCATTACATAAAAAATAAAATAAATAAACATAAAAAGTATTTAAGGGCGTACAAATATTGGGTCACACATTTTCGAATATCTCCTTATAAACTACATTTGAAGTGGTGCTGATACATTTGAAGCTTAATAAACCAATAAACTACATTTTTGAATATAGTAGTAATAAAAAAGTAATAGTTATGTTAGCTGGTTTTGATAAAGGCATGACAGCAAACAGAAGAGAAAAACATGAAGCCAGCATAACAACTACAGCTGCTAGCCCAAAACAGCATCCAAAACTCAGCTACTCCTCAAACAGGCACGACACCAGTTTCAGAAGCAGTTTCAGACGTGAGTGAGTGAAGTCCTACAATAAAATTAAATAACAAAAACATAAGTGATTTGTACAAAACTGGAAACAACAACATCAAAGGATGGAAGACTTATATCTATCAAATCATGGTAGGCAAGCAGCACCTGGATTCCATTATTTGCCAAGGGATTCGATTGAATTTGAAAAAGAATGAGATGTGATTCATGTGATTCCATGGTATGGTATATATACACGTTCAGATTCATTCATCATGTATCATGGAAATGATACCTATATAAGATAAGAGAGTATTTGATTTTGAGTGCTTTTCATTGATGTACAGTAGCTTACATATATACATAAGAATACCTTACAGTAAATGGAAAGATAATTACTTCTATAGTTGACCAAGACTCTATTCTATGAATTAACATTATATCCTAGTAAATGACAGTAATACATACTAATTGAATATAATCATATTCTGATGAATAGGTGTTGACTGAGATATCATACTTTAAATGCCAAAATATTATAATGAATGTCTATCCTTTAATAACCTATACATTGGTATCATATCAAAGGCTTTGGAATCAATAACAACATTAAATGCAATCATGGAATGGGGAAAACCACAACCAAAAGCGTTGAACTTAAAAGGCATGGGGAATTTAACGTAAAATGCAATCAGATTAGATCAAAGGATGAGATGAATGCTTAGCTTGCTGATTTGATCAAACGGCCCTGCTTGATTGGCGCCCAAAATGCTTAGGTTTAGGGTTTGCAAGGTATTTAGCATTGTTAACAAAGATTAGATATAAGTATGATTTATAAAACTCGCCCAGAAAATTTTAGAATAGAGAATTTTAATTACTCTCTAATTTATCTATAATTTCCAATTTCCAATTTCCATGTTTAAGACCTAATTTGACTTCTATTATGATAATAACTATTGAATACGAAATTTTGGACAGGATTCTCTGGTATTTTGAGCTTTCTTTTGTATTTTTCTTAAACTACTTACATTAAGTCTCAATTTTGTGCTAGAGAAGCCCCCAGTAGCTAGCTGCTGATTAATGCTACTTTTTTTATGTTGCACTTTTGTGTAATGAAAAAAAAAATTGATTTGCAAAATCCTTTTCACAAATACAGCACATTGTAAAACATTTCCTAAAAACAACTAACGCAATAAGGAAATATTACAATTATAACGTGAATTTATACAGAATACAATACTGAGGAAAACAAGTTTAATCCTTAATGTTTGGTGGTGTTGGTTTAGGACAGTGGAGTGTGCTCCTCTCTCAGGTTCGATTCTCCCAACTGTCAATTTCGGTTAACTAGTTTGGCTTCTTAAAAAATATATATAAGCTTTAGGGTATGTTTTTCGTTAGTTAGTTTAACCCTCCTCAAATGTGTCATCCGTTATTCAATCAATTTAAGCCGTAAAATTACTAGCATAAGAGATGCTAAGCATGTGTTTGTAACTTCGTTACATTAAGATTTATATACCGATAACGCCTCATACATTTAAGAACCAAAATAACGGTTTACTCTTACACATACAAAGAGTTTAATCTTAAGTTTCCAATAATAAGTTAATTCCAATTTCCAACCATTAGCTTGTGTAATTTTTGTCAACTCCTCTGCTTGTTGCTGCCTAAGAACGTTTCATTTTGATAAACCCTCATATTCTATGCAGCAGAAATAATACATTCCTGGTAACATCTCCAATGGAAGAAGATTTGCTGATAGAAACCATCTGAAACAGAATTTGGAATTTAATGGTCATCACTTAGTAAGAACATTGATTAATTTTTTTAATTTTGATAAAATTATTTTTCCTTATTGTGATACTAATACTATTGATTGTTTATTTATCATAATGCAAGTAAGAATGTTGTTAGGAAAAATAATACACAAAATAAAACAATACCATACCATATCATTTCCATTTGCCTCAAAAATCCAATGATTTTCGTCGTTTCGCGTTGCTTGTGTTTTTCTTTTCACATTTAACTTCTTCGTCAACAAAGTTTTGATCCGACACTTCTGCACGAGCCAAGAAAGACATTAGTATGAGAATTAAGAAAGACATAAATAATTAAGTATAGTTAACTATTTGAATAATTGGACTTGTTAGAATATTTGACTAACCTGTATCGCTCCAAAGCATATTTTCATGATAAACTTGTGATTCATACATATGAAGTTGTCCTGTTTTTGAGGAAATTTTCTTCCTTTGGCTTGAAGTAACAACTTGTTGAGCTGTAGGGGATGGAGCTATTGCATTTTCTTGTTTGATTGAAGATCGATAGTGTTGAATCCATGGACTTGCAATAAAATCATTGTGTGGATTAACTTTACTCATTTGTGGATTTTCTCTCTCAAAATTTATCTTTTGCCAACAACCACCTCGAAGAACCTTGAACTGTTGGTAAATGCGAAAAAAAATTAATACACATAGTTTTAAAATCACATACTCTGTTCATTATTTTGATAAGTCTCGATGAAAATATACATCAATTAAATAATTTTTTAATTTGTGTACAAGAACGTTAAACTAGCAAATTGAAGTGAGTATGTTAACTAGGTGGAATACTAAAATAATGAGTCACACTAACTATAAGGATAATTTTAGAAATATAATGCAAATTTTTTTACCAACTTCTTTCATTTGTGTAATTTTTTGTCAAGAGCTTTCTATATAGGATAGAGTCATAGAGGAGTATTTAAAGAAGTTGGTTTAGTTAAAGTTTAGAGCCATATACACACTACAACATATTCTTATCGCTAGGTTCTTGAATCTTGATCGATTTATGCTTCATGCATGGTTGTGGCTGAAGGCGTATAAACTTGATTTTTTTTTTTTTTATTTGATTTGCATTCGTGGTGGATTAATTCATCTCTTTATCTTGGGTATGATACTTCATAATGGTGGTTTTGTTACACACTTACACTGGACCGTGTGTTTGTATACGGTCACTTTGTTTTGATTCCTGTTAGGCACATCTTGTGTGTTTTTTTTTTTTTTGTGGGCTCATTTAATATTATATATTTTCCTTTTGGCTTCTTAAAAAAGCATATTTTTATCTCTCCTTTTTTTCTTAGGCTTACATAAAGTTACATTTCATGTGTAATTCTCACTTATCTCCTAATTTTAATATTTAATAATTTATTGTCACAAAATTTTCATATTATAGGGATATTGAGATGAACCTGGCCAGTAGTAGATTCGTTGGGCCTTCCTTTGCTGGAAAAAGAAGCCCCTGGTTGCTTGGAATCATATAAATCATTAACAAAAGATGCTTCTATAGACTTTATATACATGCTGTGTTTCTCATCCGTCCACTCTTCAGTTTCTCTAATTCCCTGATAATTTTTCATAACAAATAAACATTTAGCTGGCTAGATCCCAATAAGATCATTTCTGCATTTATTTATCAGTTTAATCCGTATGAATAGCAAGTGAAATCGGTATCCCAAAATTTACATACTATTCATACATATAAATTGTACACCAACTACTTGCAAAAATAAGATTAAAATCTATTTGCTAAATTCCTATGGTAGATATTTATTTGTACAGAATATCTTAAATTAATTAATTAATTATAAAAAGCATCACATTTAAATAAATCAAAATTTTAGTTATTTTCTGTTATAAAAATAATGTTTTTTTTTGAAAAAAAAAATCATACTATATGTAATGTTAATTATAATTGATATAACAATTAAACATAAGCCAGTTATTTATCAAAATGAAGTAAACACAAGCCAGGTTTGAATGTTAGCACAATAAAAACCAAACGGAATATTCTTCATTTCTTCTGAGAAAAGATATTTTCTTGTTCAGATCAAACTAAACTCACGAGAACATGAATAAATGCATGTCCTTTAAATCTACTGAAAAAAATAATGCATGCACTTTGATACAAAAACAAGAAAAGAAAAGAAAAAAGCATATGCACTTTGATATATAATAATAAAAATATAATATCTTCTCTTCACTTCTTCAGATCAAAATGATGATAAAAATATCCATCTTTATTGCTCTCAAAATATCTACCTTTATTCTATTTTATATTTTTATTAGAAAAGGACAAACTTAACTAAGCCCTTCACTAGCAATAATAGCACTTAGGATAAACATTAAATAAATTAGAGCTAACTAAAGTTGTTATCATCTCCTCTAATGAATGATCAACCCCCTAAATCTCCATCTTTATCCTTAATATTAAGCATATATAAACTTTTTTTCACTCTTAAAGAAAATTGCAAAAAAATAAATGCAAAAAATAAAATAAAATCATGTGGTGTAAAAACTAAAAACACAAAGGAGTTGACTAACAAAATATCTAAGAAACATTTAGGGAGAAAGAAAAGAAAAAATACCTCCATATGAATCGGGTTGACTTGTTGTAACTGTGTTTTTTCTTCTTCTTGTTGTTCTTGGTTTTTGATAAGAAATTTGTGTTGCGTTCTTTCGTTCAAGAATGATGAATGAATAAAATGAAATGAGAAATGAAAATAGAAATAGAGAGAGAAAGTTGAGACGGTGTTATTGTTGTTGGAACAAAAAGAGAATGCAGTTGTCTGCGCTTTTACACGTGTCGTGGGACCATCACATGCCACGTCACTTTTAGCCTTTCATTACGAACGTGGTTATCCTTCTATGGTAGATATTTTCATTGAAGCATCCAAAATATCTCTTCTCTTTTTTTTGTTTGATCAAAAAAATATCTGTTATCCTTTCTCCCTCACATTTCTTAATCTTATGATAATCATTAATATTTAGTATTTTATGTGGCGTGGACATTACTGAACTTTGGAAATATTTATTCTTTCTTACTCACCATATTTTTATTCTTTTTTCAAACATTGTATTTTTTATTTATTATTGTAATACATTTATAGGAGGAGATATGAAAATAATGTACTTCTTCTTTTTGGGGCTGGTCTAGATATTTTATCTATGCATCTGTACTTTTGTCTGGCGAAACTTCTTTTGGAAGGGATTGAGTGAAATAGGTTGAAAACGACAAATAGATATTTTGAAGTTTACTTGCATCACATATAAATGAGGTGGTTTAAATGCTCTTTTGGTCCCTTAAGTATTTAACAGGTATCGCTTTGTTCCCTTAACTAAAAAAAAGATTGTTTGAGTACTTTAAGTTTTCTTTTTAATCTCGTTTTGGTCCCTTCTGTTAGGTTTCCGTTAGGTTTAATAAAAAACGTTAATTGTGGACATGTGTCACCTTGTCATTGGCTCTGAGATTTTTTTTTTCCAAAAAAAAAATTTACAAATTTTTTTTTCTAAAATTTTAATTTTTTTTTGTAAAATAGAAATTCCCAGAACCAATGACAAGGTGACACGTGTCATTTTGTCATTGGTTTTGGGAATTTTTGTAAAAAAAATATTATTATTATTTTTTGTAAATTTTTTTTATTTTTTGTAAAAAAAAATCTCAGAGCCAATGACAAGGTGACACATGTCCATGAGTTCACGTTTTTTTTAAACCCTAACGGAAACCTAATAGAAAGGACCAAAACGAGACTAAAAAAAACTTACTCAAACAATCTTTTTTTTAGTTAAGGGACCAAAGTGATACCTGTTAAATACTTAAGGGACTAAAAGAGCATTTAAGCCTAGTTTTAAGTGAAGTAATTTATTGTTGGGGAGTTTGGGGAACCGGGAGATGCAATGGGATAAACGTTTAAGGACGAATGCTAAGGACATTCTTTTTTCAACACTCATTCTTCTATTGGATAAAATCAATGTATGACCTACTATTTTAAATAGAACCTATTTCCAAAGTGTGAGACCCACCAAGATTTAAGCCAATTAGAAAGTGGGTGTTGGAGAAAGAGTTGAAAAGAGAGTGTTGCTAGCACTACTCAACTTCTAGGACTTTTAAAAGACTTAGATATCAAATCTCCACCCAAAACCCTTAAGGTATCAGGTATATGGGTCTCGTCTCTTATATATCAAATGTTTCCTCCATTCGTAGTCGATGTGAGATATTCTCACACTAGAAACACAACAATCTCCCCCTTAAGTGTGAGTCGCCCACATCACTAACCTGATCCACACAAGGATCCTGCTCCCACCCCCCCCCCCCCCCCCAATCGAGCCTAACCAGGACTTTGATAGTGTGAGTCACCCACATCACTAGCCTGATTCATACAAGGATCCCGTTCCCGCCCCCACTGAGCCTAAACAGGGTTCTGATACCAGTTGTTGGAGAGTCCGGGGAGCGTCAGGAGCAGCAATGAGTTAAACGTTCATGACCACTAAGAGACTTAGACAACATCTCCACCCAAAACCTTAAGACAATGGGTATATGAGTCTTCTCTCTTATATATCCAATGTTTCCTTCATTCTCAGTCGATATGAGACATAATCACTCACACTTGAAACCCAACATTTATTTCTAAATCAAATAAGCAGAAATATATTTATTTTTTTACTTAAATGGTGCTACTAGAAATGCTTACTTGGTTACAAACACAAATAAAAAAGATTTAGGCATACATTCATAAATAAATAAAAAATTAAAAGAAAAAATTAATTGTATGATGACTAACCTATTGCTTATTTATTTTTCTTCATTTGTGTCGGTATGCACAAGCTCTTTTATTTATGTTTGTGGCTAAGTACCACTTACTCTTGTGAAAGTTTAACAAATACAAATAAAATAATCTTCTTTCTATTTCCTTTTCACAAAGTATTAATAATTCATTTTTACTTCATTTAATGCATTCTTTTGATTTATCATGTACAAGACCAAGTTGCTGGTTTGGTCAACTTGGATACATTTTGGATTTTATTTGATTTAATTGAATTTATCTATGTACAGATGTATTTGTAAGACAATTTGAAAGAGTTTACAAAAATAATTTATGATACGATAATAAACTATTTTTAAGCTTTTTACACATGTTCTTTTGTTATAATTTATAAAAATATTTTATAGTTTATGTAAAATTATTTGATTCTATTTAAAATTTTGTTATAAAAAAATTATTTGATTCTATTTAATATTTTGTTATAAAAATAGTTTATAAATAAACGTTTATATCCCCTAAAAAAACATTTATATTATAAGTAATGTCATTAATAATTACATAATTGGTTATCCAACTATGAGATGAACCTGGTTTAGTTAGGAATGACAAACTAGGTTGGTCTGTCTTGTTTTGGTCCGCTTTGTTTTTAACTTGTCAAAAACAAGATGAAGCAGGGGCAGACCAATTTAATTGACCGAGTTTAAATTTTTACCTTCATTCTGCTCTTTGGTTGATGACGGGTAGTCGGAACGATACACCAAACAGTTTTTTTAATTTTTTTTATTTATATTAATCATAAAAATTCATAATTTTGTTGTTGTTAATACTAAAAATTAAAAAATATGAAGAGTTTTATTTGAGGAGAAGAAATATAGTTTTATTAACTTGATTTGGCTTCTTTTTTTAAGAGTTTAACTTGATTTGTTGATGTAACCAAAAAATCTCCAACAGCATAATGAATAGCAAGCAATGAACTAATGATATAGTGTTATAGTATAATTCACGTGATCTCTCATTAACAACTTTGGACAGCCCCCTTGTCAAAAAAAAAAAAAAAAACTTTGGACAGCTCCGTCCAAAGTTGGTAGCTTTTATTAAGCTAGTATTCTTTGGACAGCCCCGTCCTGCCTTTTCAACGAGTTAAACTAGATATAACAACTTAAAATATCGAGTTCAAAATATCAATTCAATCCGTCTAATTTTACTGGTTAAACATAAGATATAGAGTTCAAAATATCAATTCAATCCGTCAAATATTACTGGTTAAACAAGAAGCTCAATCCGTTTTGCCACCACCCTAGTTAGATTGGTGTATAATTTCATCTTGTACCAAAACATTATTAGATTATTATGCCATTTTCCTAGCTTAGGTTTTGGGATTTGGAGTCGGCTGGGGGTGGCATTTGACAAGGGTTAGAGAAGAAAAAAAGAAGAAAAATGCTTGGTGGTATAAGCAACAGGACGAACTGTGATTATGTGAATCCACAAAATCACGACAAATTCCAAATCCGTTGGCTGGATAGTAAACAACGACCGAGAAAGAGACGTAAGACAAATCATATTAGCTACAAGCTTAAAAAAATGAACAAGCTACAAGCTTAAAAAAAATGAAACTGGCAAAGCTCAAAGGAACATTATATTTATGTTTATTACTTTTCCACCCTATAAGTTTCTTGTACGCCCTTTTCGGATTCTAAAATCCAAAATGTTTCAACATGTTTTTAAAAGTTTTTATGGGATGTTTATGTCGTTTGAATTCTATAATCCAAACCGCTAGAAAAAAAAAAGTCTATATTTTTTTTTTTTTTTGAAAGAAAAAACAGTCTATATTTATATATTAACAATAATTGGGTCAATTTAAAATGTGAAGCATCTTGCTAAGCATCATTATCATCCAGATCCTGATTATTTCCCTTTTTGTTTAGGCTTTCAGGAACTTTTTACTGCTGTTGACATTCATTCTTTTTCGTTTATTTATTGATTTTAAGAAAATGTAGTACATTCTCAATAAGAAAAGTGATTCGAGTATAGTAGTTTACGACGATGTTTGATGCAGCTATGCTTAGAAACAGCTACACCAAACACACTGACAATTGGTTTATCTTTCTTTGAATATTCAACCAGAATCATATATTACTAGGGTGTGACCCCGTTATTATTCTTAAGACAAAAAACAAAAATTGTTTTGCAAAAGTTCAATCAAAATATCTGTATACCAACAAAAATAAGAGCCAAAATTTTTTCTATACTTAACAGAATAATTGACTGGATTTGACAAGACGGAAGTGGAACTGTATATGAACAGAATAGGCTTTGACATCATGCCAAAGGACAATCATAGTTTGAGAGCTTAGAAAGCAGAGGAAATGAGCCCCCCCTCCCCCCTGGCATCAACTCCCCCATGATTCATGACCTTACTCCAGTCCTGCCTGCATTGAATTTTTAATATGCTTGCTTCTAGCATATAGTTGTCTACAATCTTCACATGCCAAGCTTAAATTAATAGAATACATGATCCAGTAAAATGCAAAACAAGCAGTTTTGATTCAAGTTTCTGGCTTCGGTTCACTTTCTGGAATGGCAGTATCTTGCAAATCAATCCTCCCTGCATGAATACTGCGTGTTAAAACATGTGCCTTACAATAATGGTTTTTAACTAATATTAATATTGGACTATTGGTCACTAGAAGATACAAACTGCTAAAACCAAGTGTTGTTGCATCAGAAAAAATTAGAACGTGCGAATTTGCAATGCCTCGAGTTACCAGTGTACATACGTGCATTGAGTATGGATAATCATACCTAACAAGGAAATCAAGGAAGGAGATTTTGATGACCCGTTTACTCTTATATCTTCATCTGCAAAATACAATGTCAAAATCTGAGGAGGGATACTAAAAAATTAAAGCAGCAAATGACAGTTGTTTTAGTCAACAAGTATTTGTCGTATTCTTGGTCATCCTAAGGTGCGGTTATTTTATTTGTCCGAGTAATCTTCCTAGGCCATATTTACAACAGTTGGATTTAATGGCACGAAAACACGTTTCTTTACCAGAAATTATTTTGTTCTCAAATGCATTTCCCAGATTTTATTCGTAAGAACTATTAGATTTAGATGCCATCTTTTTGTGCCATTTTATGTTGCTCTATCATATGGTCTAATACCTGTTCCACAACAAATGTCAAATACCAAGAAATCTAGCAACTGTCCTGCATCACCCCGTCTTTATTGAGCTGAATCTTAGTTCATTCATTCTCTTATCTCAGTCAGTCAGTCATCTCCCAAGTTTAGTTAGCAAAATAAATTATCTTAGTCTCCCAGCTTTCTTATATAAACGTAAATCCGAGAAATCACCAAATACGAATAAAATTCCAAAATTACGTTTTGTCCTGACAAAGTATGGAGCACCCAAAGTTGCATACCTGTACTTTCAATCGATTTAAGGATGTCCGATTTCTTAAATGTATATCCTATGAAATTAGTGTCTTTGGATGTCAACATCTGCAAGTGTTGAAAACAAATATCACAACTTTTCAACTTTAAATAAACAGTAAATTATCAAGGAAGCAGGAAGCTGTTCAAAAACAACATCAGAAGTGTTTCAGCTTAAAAAAAAAAAACTACTAAAGCAATGATTCTATAACAAATTTGATAATAACACAGAAATAGAGGACAACAGATTTTGCTAGACCTCTCTACTCCAGCAGAATGTACTAACTGTTCATCAAATTAACATTCTAAACCAACAAAATGTTGTCAACTAAACTATGACCATATGTAAATGTAACAAGAGGCAGACATAATTATTTTTAAGAAAAATAAAGGGTACCCAAAAATAAATTGTCTAAGTTATTATTAGTTAAAGAAATGGTGCAACCAAAAGGAAGTGTTCTTTTTTTGTATATCTGCAATATGCCCATATGCACCGGCACACACACACACAGATATATATATATATATATATATATATATATATATATATATATATGGCATGGAAAATTTCAAAGACACCAGCAGATGTGCAACAATTAAAAGTCCAAAGCATGGATGCTCTAGCTAATGATCTCGATAAATCAAAAGGTTAAAAAAATACCTTTCTCCAGGGTCCCACAGTTTCTGTTACGGATGGTGGGCCAACCTGCCAATTATGGAAATCACAAGTTTAGGTGCGCTTCCAAAGTATGAAAATACTCCCTCTGGTCACATTCATAAGCAAAACACAACTTTTTAGATTCATTGAATAACTAATGTATTTGGTCTATAAATGTGACTAGATACGTTAATTATTCCATGAACCTAAAACGTTGATTTTTGCTTATATATGTGACCGGAGGGAGTAGAAGACATAAATCAACTAAAATGTTCAATACTACCCAAAAGCTACAGTTTCGGAAAATATTCTGTTACCGACTCATTGTCTGCACATGATAACAAAATTGAAAGGAAAGGTCCAAATAACTCACGTGGATCCCATCCAGTGACATGAGAGGAAAGTGGGGTCTGGACCCTTGAATACAAAATGGGTGAGGGGTTTTTTATATGAAAAATTTCAAGGGTGAGATTTAAAACACGTGAAAAAAAAAATTGAGAAAATCCAGTATAAAAAATACTTCTTTGGAAAAGATTAAGGAAACAATTTCAAACGAAAAAAAAGTTTAAGCTTATATTTAGTCTGCATTTTCTTTATCACTTCGAAAACTAACTGATTTTATAGAACCAACAACAGCTACAAAACCATTTTCCCACTTGCTGGGATCAATTAGATGCATCCAACAAATATCACAAGGTCCTAATATGAATCACATCTGACTATAAACCATTTATGGCATGGATCACCAATTCTTATAGAATCATTAAGAATTGGTTTAAGACTGTTATTGCCGTAAATCAATGTTAATATTACATTAATATATAGATACAAAGAGACGGTAATTCATTTTTGCTTTTTAGAATTAAAACTGTAACCATTTACTGTAATCTACCCAACAACTCAAACTTTTAGGAACATTGATCATTAACAATGTACTACAGGTTTTATGATCCAACATTTAGTAGTTGGATCCTTATTACCCCCCTTCTAAATACAATCATGAAATTCTGCTTGAGCAGAAGGCAAAGTGGGGTTTATGTGTCTTCCATGCAAGAGACCTGAGGGTGGCCATAATTAAACAGTAGCAGGAACAATAATTTGCACTGTGTTGAAGATGGGGACCAAAATTTAGTGAATGCATATGATATAACTAAACCATTTAGGATATTATCTTGCACATGCATAATGACACATTTTCTTTACCTGTTCCATATGTTGGCAATCAAATGATTTTAGAGCTTACCACAAATTATAGCATGTGAATAAATTTCACTCATTTCGAATTCACAAACTTTCCTGTAATATGTACTTACATCAGGAAACTTTTCAAAGTTCTGTGTGTCCAAGTCTCCAATGACTGTAGGTTTATATGCAGCTTCCAATTCATAAAGCATGTCCCATTGAACACCCCTGAACCATGGATGAGCCTGAAAAACAAGTGTACTGTGTTTAAAATTGACTTATGCAAGTTAGTAGTATTTGGAATCTTCTAACAGCATAACACTAACTGCCTGACATATGAGGAATCATCAATTTCTTAACTAGAATAAATAGGTTGAGAGAAGGAAAAACAAACAAGGAATATAGTTAGTATTTTAATGAATTGTCATTACAAACCGGCTATGTGTGTTCGGTTTCGCAGTAGAGTATTATAATTGATTTTGCTTCCTGTCAAACATGATTTTAATGAAAATAGGAAATTGAAAGCAAACAAGAAAACAATTCAAAAACAAATCAATTATACAAAAACAATTCCATTCAAAATCGCATTTTTCGAGCAGTCACCCAAACACACATCATTCTCATGAGAGATGTTACCTTTATTTCGTCTACTCCTCTTGTTCCTAGTCTTGTGTCAACGTCACATAGTAAGCGACAGATGAGATCCTTAGCTTCGGCTGATATCTTGGGTTCTTCAGGGAATTTCAGGCATGTTTTCCAGTTCACAATCTGACACAAACAACACAGGAACACCAACTTGTTAGGAAAAATTAATTTAGAAGAAATAGAGAGGATATAAAATTCAATCAACAGCAATACCTTACGGCAGGTCATCCTGGGATCATCAGAACAAAATGGAGGATATCCAACAAGCATCTCATACAAGATTGCCCCAAGAGACCACCAATCACACTCTATTCCATACCCCTTCTTGAGTAAAACTTCAGGGGCCATGTAATCAAGAGTTCCAACAGTTGAATATGCCTGAAGTGTAAAGTTGATAAAGTTAACAGACTTCGTAGTTTAGATATCAAACAAAATTGCCCCTTAATATTAAATAGTAGTGGCTTGATAAATTTTCAATAAAAAGTTAAAACATTTTTGGATTTGATTGTTCTCTTTTTTGAAAAGAAAAAGAGTTCCCTGGAAGATTTTGATTATAAACAGTTTCCAATACCAAATAAATTAATTCAGACAAACACTTAGACACTAATCCATACGCTTCAACTATTTGTCTGTTACAACAATGGGTACACATGACATACTGAGGAACTTGACATAGGGAAGACTCATACCAATGCACGGCGATTACGCTTCCACGCCTGTAATTGTTCCTTTGGCATCAACCAAGGGGAGACAAAATTATATTCAGTTTCACTAGTTGATTCTTGACCGTTGAAATCTTCATTTTCCAATAAAATTGTTGAATACTTGTCATCAAGAGTCTTGCATAAGCCGAAGTCTGAAAGCTTCAAATGACCATTTTTATCCAGTATAAGGTTATCTGGTTTTATATCCCTACAAGCAAAATACCGTCAACTCAACTCAGCATAACACTACTTACTCTCAATAAATTTCAAAATATTCCCTCAGATACATGTTGGTATGTTACATATAATCTTATGTAAGTGGTAAATGTGGCTTTGATCACCTGAAGACAAAACGTTATTGGAAGACCAGTTGACTGTACAATAATTTAATATAATCATTTCACAACAGCATAAAAGTGGACAATGATTGGAGTGTCCCTGACTATAGTCCTTTAAAGTCTGATGACAAGCTAAATATAAGTCACATAAGCTCTACTCAACATCTGCATTCCTTGTTAGTATGGTAAGCTGCTTACAAGTAAGATACTTCTTTTTGCTACTTCAGAGCAGTGTTTTATTTTTTTAGACCAAGCCGTGAGCTAAGTTTTACCTCCCAAGTGTTCTCTGCCTACAACTCATAGTCTGTTATGCTGCATAAACTGGATATTGCCAACCAATAGAACAAAAATTGTACAATTTGAAATTAGCCATACCTATGTACATAGTTGTGCTGATGTATTGAGTTGATAGCAAGAATACTTTCGGCAATGTAGAAGCGAGCAACATGTTCAGAAAGAATATCTTCTCTCATTAACAATGTCATAATATCACCACCAGGTAAATATTCCATGATGAGATATAGGAAATCTGAATCTTGGAACGAATAATGGAGTTTTACTATGCATCTGCTATCAACCTCTGCCAGCAAGTTCCTCTCAGATCGTACATGTTCGACCTAAATTAGAAGAATGACATCACGATGTAAATATAAGCATGCTAATTGATTCTAAACTCCAAAGGAGAGACTAACTTCATAGATGGTTTTTTGTATTCTGGCATTGAAATTCTTAACCTGTATATAATTATTAAACCCAAAGCTTACAAGTTACAATGATTATTTTACTCGATTTTTATCCATTATCAAAGTACATATGAAATCAGCTTCATGATCATGACTGATAAATAAAATTGCGAGACAACATAACTGCTAGAAACAGCATGAAGGTATAAAGAAGAATCAAGTTTGGTGATTGCACAGTGCCTTCTAGTAAAATAAACAGAGTTACAAAAATAAGATACTATTTGCTGGTTAACAAATAAGAAAAACTATACAAAATAAATGCATCCATGTAACATCAGTTTACTAACAAATCACAATTATATGCTGATAGCTGAAAACTATCAAGGCATCCCAGCTGGATAGATTAATGATTTTGAGAGTTAAACTCAAATTTTACCATATATGCAAAACAAAAGTCAAACCATCACAATATCAATTAGTTTAATTAGGGAAGCATTAATTAATTGTAGATTTTGCTGCTTTTCTGTGGTAGCTGGTGTATTTTTTAAGATTAATTCATTAAATTAGTATGTGCAAAATTTGACAACTGGTACCTGTCCACGGCTAAGCATCTCTGACTTCTTCAATTTCTTCATGGCAAAAATCTCTCCAGTACTTTTAGCACGGCATAATCTCACCTACATTTTTCAAAAAGCAAACAACTTACACTGATGCACGAACATACTTTAAGATCATAATAACAAGCAAAGACTACATCAAAGAAACTACAAGTATATGAAGTAAAATTGTGTTTCTGTACCTCGCCGAAAGCACCTTTACCAATTACTGTTAATTGCTCGAAATCATCGATTCCAATTTTACGTCTCTGAAGCCTCATGTACTCGGTTTCTTTACGCTCTAAATTCCTCATCATCACCTCCTGCTCTTCCGCTGGTAATTGAGATTCCTGCACTTTCCGTTGTAGTGCTCTGCGCCTGGAAAACAGAGCAATAACAAAATTCAAATAATAACTCGTCATAATATTAAATAAATTCAACATACCACTATCATAATAATCACAGATAAACTACATGTTTAAATGCAAATAATATTATAATTCGCATATAATCTATTACTATTGATACATAATCTATAATCTAAAAATCTATTACAATTAAATTATAAATTAAAAATCTAAAAATCACATACTTCATGAAACAGAGCAATAACTAATTTCAAATAATAACATTTGATATTACTTACATAAATTGTTATTCTACATTACATTATTATAATCATCACATGTACCAAATCATAGATAAACTAAATGTTTAAATTCAAATAATCTTATAATTAACACATAATTTAAAAATCTATTACTGTATGCTAAATTAATAAACTCTTTGCTGAAGGATAATTGATTAATCTACACAAAATATAAACTAAACTTAAACAAACTATTAAATACCGAAGATCATCACAAAGCGAAAGTAATAAATACGAAAACGAAAACAGTGAAATGCGAGTTAGGTAGTTATGTTATGTACCTATCTTTGCGATCCTGCAATCCTTGAAGATAATTCTTATAATGATTCTCGATGAATTGTTTAGCAGCAGCAGCTTTCTGTTTCGTTACCGGAGAAGAAACCGATACATCGGTGCCGGAGTCAAAGTCACCGCGATCATACTTCATGTTAAGAGCTCCGAGACGAACGGTTCCATCGTAACCGTCCATTCCGATCGGCGATCACGAGATCTAAGGTTGCGAATGCGATGATGATGAAGGAGGTGTTGTGTAGAGTGAGGGAGGTGCAAGTAGTATTAATGTTGTTGGTGGTGTGAGTGGGAACGAAGGAAAGAGAGGAAGAGGGAAGTATTTGTTGGAAATGAAAAAAAAAAGTGCTTCAAAGCTGTAATGAAGCTGTCTTATCTGTAACTATGAGTTGTCTTTTCTTAATTTTTTATTTTTTAATATTTAAAAAATGGCTCGGTAAATATAGAGGGAGAATTAAGACCCTATTTTGTCTTTTTGATTAGTTGCATTACACCATAGTCAATGTAATGCTCTATAGACTAAGCCTGTGTTTGGTTGAGGTGAAAAAGAGAAGAGAGAAGTTGGTGAGAGAGAAGTTGGAGAGAGATAGCTAACTTCTCTCGTTTGGTTTGCGAAGAAATTGTGGAGAGAGATTCTAAAAACGCGGGCCCCACTGCTTTTTAGTTTCCTCTCTGATATGCGAAGAAAGACGGAAGAAACTCATTCTGCTTTTTTGTTTCCTATACTACCCCTGTCTTGTCCTATTTATTCATCTTCACCATTGAAGAAACTCGCTGAACTTGTGAAGAATGAAGATAGCTAACATGTTTTTTTTCTTCTTCATGTTTTCATGCTATGGATAGGGACCTGCGCTGAGAATAGTTTTGTGGATGGTTCTGTTTATTAATTCTAATTGTGAAATTCAAGTTTAAACCCCAATTTAATTTGGTAATGTTATGGCTGCGGACAATGATATACAATATGTGTGGGAGAATAGAAATTAAGATGGGTCGGTCGGTTAGCAATGGCCGTGGAAGGAGATTAGAAACTAAGAAAGGGAAAGATGTTCGCTTCTTCTAAAATAAAATAAAAATATTGATTAGCCAAATTAATTAATACTTTGATTATAAGTCAAATTAATTAATATAATAATTAGTTAAATTAATCTAATTATTTTGTAGGAAAAAAACATAATTTAATTATTTAAGCTACTCAAGATTTAAACAAAAACAAAAAACAAATTAAATCAAGAATTAAATAATTTTTATGAGATTTTTTATCTCAAGGGTATTTTTGTACTTTTGGATATAAACAACACTTCTCTCTTCTCTATTTCTTTTCTCTTTATCTTATACCAAACAATCCATAAAATCTACCCTATTTCTCACATGTTTCTCTCTTCTCATACTCTCTCTTACCAACTTCTCTCTTCATAATTTCTCTTCCAAACCAAACACACCCTAAATAAGGTAGCTTTTTCTTCTTTCTTGCTTTATTATTTATGATTTTTCCTTGTTTTCTCTATTCTTTTTTATAAATTTCCTTATTTTTCTAGTATACTTATTTGAAAAATAGAAATATTTGATAAAGAGAAATCCCTTTTAAGAGAATGAATGATAATTTTTTAATCAAGTAGTTTAGTGACTATGATTTCATCGTTTTAAGTTGGATAAATAAATTATTATTTTTTGACAAGATGAATAAGTGAAACATGTCATTTCCTATATACTCCATAAGGACGATTGAATGATTTTTTTTGTAAGGATTGAATGATAGTTTATTTTTATTTTATTTTTATATATATGGATTGAATGATAATTTTTTAAATAGAAAATATAGATGGAGAAGATTGAAATTCACATACAAAATCGGAGAGTATTACTAGCGTATTTTTTTTTACAAAACACATATTTTGTTTATGATGAAATATATGTGTTGTCTACCAATAGAAAATGGTTTTACACCACCAAAATAAAATAAAAATGGCTTTAGACCTAACTTGGAGTGTGAACGGAAAATATAGCCAAATATGTCAACATTAAAAAAAAACATAATTTTAATGTGTTCTTTTTACACCTTTCAAAAAAAAATGTGTTATTTTTACATTTTGTCAAAAAAATTGTGTTCTTTTAACATAGTTATTTATTTTTTTAGGCTGCTGTATTAATATTGTCAAAAAGTTACTACTTTATCAATCCCTTCAAAAAAAATTACTACTTTATCAATATAAATAATTCTAAAAGGTTAAATAATAAAACTTTTTTTTTAACAAACTAAAATGATATATATTAATAACAACGATGATCCACTCCGCACAAGGTGTGCTAAAAATGAATCATCGAACAAGAATTACAAAGATCTGGTACCAAATAAAGAAAGGCACCATCGAAAACAATCCAAAAAAATTACAGGACAACACCCACACACAATAGCGGGTGTTTCCAGTTCCACACATGATACCATAAATAGTGGATGTATCACACTCCAAAAATAGATGTCTAGATGTTTCCAAAACCTCGCAACCAACCGCACAGAAAGAGTCCGCTGCTGAGAGTATGTTCCGCGTCAATAAATTTGCCCGCACTGGAAGTCTATCACGAAGAAGGCGCCACACAAACAAAGATACATTCGTCGTAATATTCCTATGTCAGACATCATCAACAAGGCTCATATCCACCGTATTTTGTTGTGGCAACATTAAATTTGGTGGGTGTCCTATAGTAAAGATATATGTTAACGTTTTTTCATATAGTGTGAAATCCATCATAATATTGTGATTTTTTTTAAGGATCATAATATTGTGATAAAGATAGAGATAATTCAAAAATTAATATTTAATATTATTGAAGTAAGGATAGTATATTTTTGAAATAGTATTGTTTAATCAATAAAAAGTAAAAACTTATACAAAAAAATTATATAATTATGACTTTTACATTTATATGGTTTATGTATTTCAGACAAAACTTCTTTTACTCCATAGATTCTTAAACATTGCATTCAGAATTTGTTAGCATATCAATTTTATATTAAGCTTTGTGTCAATAAATTTAGGAAATTCATTTAATCTAATTTAATTAAATTAAATTCCAGGGTAAAGACCCCTTTTGGTCCCTGCAATATTGAGCAAATTCCGGTTTCAGTCCCTGTAAAAAAAAAAAAGTTTAGATTATGTCCCTATCATTTGAGATTCTTCCACTTTTGGTCCCTCCACTAACCCTGTCAGCAGAATCTGCACATGTGGCACGCTGACTGTGTATTTATTTTTATTTTTTATTTTTTTATTGTGCCAAGTGGAATTTGTGATTTTTTTAATAAAAAATTCTTAAAAAAATTAAAAAATAAAAAAAATATGAAAAAAATCTTAAAAAATAATGAAAAAATTTAAAAAATCTTAAAAAATAAAAAAAATCTAGAAAATTTTATAAAAATTTATATAAAAATTTATAAAAATCTGGAAAAATAATGAAAAAAATTTAAAACGAAAAAAAATATTAAAAAATATAAAAATTCTTAAAAAATTCTGAAAAAATAACGAAAAATCTAAAAAAATTTAAAACGAAAAAAAATCTGAAAAATCTTAAAAAATAATGAAAAAAATTTAAAACGAAAAAAAATATTAAAAATCTAAAAAAAATTATAAAAATCTTAAAAAATTCTGAAAAAATAACGAAAAATCTAAAAAAAATTAAAACGAAAAAAAATCTGAAAAATCTTAAAAAATTTAAAACGAAAACTATTTGAAAAATCTTAAAAAATTTAAAACGAAAAAAAATCTTAAAAAATCTAAAAAAAATTTCTGATTATTTGTTTTTGAAAAAAAATCTGAATATTTTGCAAATTTAAAAAATTTTGAATTTTATTTTAAAAAATTTTCAGGAACTTAATTAAGATTTTTTTTATAATTTTTTCGAAAATTTCGATACGTATTAATTTTTCCAGATTTTTTTTATTTTTTCATTTTAAGAGATTTTTATAATTTTTCCATTATTTTTTCAGATTTTTATAAATTTTTAAGATTTTTTTTATTTTTTTTCGTTTTAAATTTTTTAAGATTTTTTAAATTTTTTATTATTTTTTAAGATTTTTCCAGATTTTTATAAATTTTTAAGATTTTTTTATAAAATTTTCTTGATTTTTTTTATTTTTTATGATTTTTTTCGTTTTAAATTTTTTCATTATTTTTTAAGATTTTTTTTATAAATTTTTATAAAATTTTCTAGATTTTTTTATTATTAAAATTTTTTCATTATTTTTTAACATTTTTTTCATAATTTTTTAATATTTGTTCAGATTTTTATCATTATTTTTAATTTTTATAAATTTTTCTAGATTTTTTTTATTTTTTCAGATTTTTTTTCGTTTTTTTATTTTTTTAAGAATTTTTTATTAAAAAAAATCACAAATGCCACGTGGCACAATAAAAAAAATTAAAAAATAAAAATAAATACACAGTCAGCGTGCCACATGTGCAGATTCTGCTGACAGGGTTAGAGGAGGGACCAAAAGTGGAAGAATCTCAAATGATAGGGACAGAATCTAAACTTTTTTTTTACAGGGACTAAAACCGGATTTCGCTCATATTGCAGGGACTAAAAGGGGTATTAACCCTAAATTCTATTATTAAATTTGTTGTTGAGAAGAGAGAGTGGGATTGTGCATCGTTTTCCTCACATGGAAGTGGTGGAATCTTTGGAAGCATTTTTCACATCCATCATGAATAGCAGATTCTGACTTGTGGAGAGATACATAGAATCAGACAACGCTATTGTCGGCGGAGATCCATATATCAAATACTTCCTCCGGTCACTATTATAAGCAAAAGTTAACTTTTTAGGTTCATTTAATAAATGATGTATGTTAGACCACATACATCATTTATTAAATGAACCTAAAAAGTTAACTTTTGCTTATAATAGTGACCGGAGGGAGTAGAAAATGTTTCATAGCCACGTTCTAATAATTATGCGTGTAAATCACGCATTTGTTTCACCAGCACCAGGTCTCGCAGTGTGGCAACGTACAGTAGGGGTCCATGTTATGTTACGAATCTCAACGGTGCATGGTGAGGTTTCCGACCCTCTATTGCTGAAGAATTTTATGAGTAGATCGACCGTGAGTTCAAACATATGATGGAAAAGATTTTAAATAAAATTCAAGATAAAAGTCAACACTTCTACGATATACTCCTTCCGGTCACATTTATAAGCAAAAAAACATTTTTTAGATTCATTCAATTCTTAATATATTTGGTCAATATATAGGTCAAATACATTATGTATTCAATGAATCTAAAAAGTGCATTTTTGCTTATAAATGTAACCGGAGGGAGTATATTTGATCGTTGATAGCACAAGAATGAACATATAATAAATTGAATGTCGACTACTATACAAGTTTGAGAAATACAAACCGACAACAATAGAGGTTAAGTGTGTGTTGGACCTTAGCATGTAATGTTGATGTTGGTTCAACAAAAGTAATTGTCACGAATGTGTTATGTCACTTAAATGGCTGGTACTTATTTTATTTTGAAAGGTTAAATGTGTTGTTGATGGGAAATACTTGGGTGCCATTGACCTTTGGTGTCATTGATATCATTAGTTCATTTAGATGAGAGAGAATAATGAATGAATGATTAAAATAAATTATTTAGATGAGAGAAAATAAGTGGTTGTGAGAGAGATAGGAACAATGGTACCAATGGCACCAAAAGCCAATGGTACCCAAGTGCTACTCGTTGTTGATCTAAATATGTTGATCAATAGTGAGCTCTTGTGGTCGGATTCGGGAGAACATTTATTTGACCAAAAGAGATGCTCCAAGGTTGATGTTTTATTAAGAACTAATAGAGCTTTTCTCTTAAACTCATTCGACTAAAAAGACCTCTTTGTTAACGGTTGTCTTACCACAAGCTTATGGTTTGCTTTTATTAGCTTATACTCCCTCCGGTCTTATATATAAGATAAGATTCTTTTTTCAGGTTCATTGAATAAATTATGTATTTAGTTTATATTATAATCTGGATACATTAAATGTTTAATAAACCTAAAAAAAGTTTATTTTCTTATATATAAGACCGGAGGGAGTATCATTTTCTGATAAGTCAATCCAAGTAGATTATAACGTAAAACCAATAGCTTGTCATAATTTATATCAATTTTACTTTTGTAATCTTAATTAAAAAAAAATCATAAAATTCATTACTTATATGTCATTTCATATTTATAAACTAGTTCAATCATTAATTTTATCAAACATCATATATTCAATAAGTTGCTTTTAGCCTATTTGTTATAACTTTTTTGAGAAAAAAAAATTATTTTTTTAAAAAATAATCATTTTTAAGCGTATTACATTTGTTTCATCAACCCAGACAAAAAATCCAAATTATCATCATTGTCCATTGGCAAAGGGCATGTGTAGAAAATGCCTTCAAAGGTTCAAAGTATTGATATTTTCACATCACTATTAAACATGAAACTTGAAGATGAAACTCGACTTTTAGAGTTGAGTTGATGTACAAAGGTTTTGAAGTAGCTATATTTTTCCAATTTGATCAATTTCGTCCCCGTCTTTTTTTTTTTTTTCATTTTCGGTCAAATTAGTCCTTGAACATGTGACATCTATCTTGGCAAGTCACATCACCGGTTAATGACTCAATTGATTGACATTTGTAAAATTCAGTGATCTATTAGCTATTTTGAAAAATTCAAAAATGAAATTAATTGGTGTATACAAATTCGAGGATAAAATAGTTTATTCACTATTTCTAATTTTTATACTTAACAAACTAGCTCCTTATTAGGCATGACAACAAAACTCATACCCACGGTTACCCGCCCGAACCCATACTCAATTTGACAGTTTTCCCTGTTTTGACCGTGTTTGACAAATGTTAAAGTGAGCATATTGTTCGATATGCATTACAACATTGCTCTATGGGTTGCAAAAAAAACTTCTATTTTTTGTTAAAAAACTATTCAATACGAGGATGAGGATGGGGCGGGGATACCAAATCCGATGGCGTAGGAATACCCGTAAACGGGGATGATTCAATTTATCATCTCGTTAGCTATGAGTAAGGTAAGAAATAAATATACGAGAATCGGGCATGGGGACGGGGAAGGTGAAACCCTTTCCCGCCCCCAGCCATGCCTACTCCTTATTAACCTTCATCAGCCCTAAACTATCTTATCGGTTATAATCATATCTACAATCATAAACATTTGAATTTTTAGCTAGATTTATAAAAGAAAGCGGCGCGCTCCGGTTTGAGAGAGGTAGCCGGAGACCGTAGTCAATATGGCGATCACCGACTCCGACTATGAAGGCGCCGCTATTCAATCTCTCGGTTCTCTCTTCAATGTCACCCAAGTCTTTCTCTGGTAACTCACTCACTCTTCATTCTCTCTCTCTCTCTCTCTCTCTCTCTCTCTCTCTCTCTCTCTGCAACAACTACGTTTCATTTACCTTTTTACCCTTCTTTTTTACAGGGACGATGGATTCCAAGTTCAACCATCTTCCGAAGCTGATCACAACAACAATCACGATTCATCAAACCTCATTCCTGGCTAGTGCTTCTCATTCTTTACTTATTTATTTTTCTCTGATTAATTAATGAAAGGTTTTGGATATTGAAAGGGTTTTGCATTTTGCTTTTGTTTTATATTTTTGTAGATTGGAGTGAGATTATTGTTTTACCCGAGGATTTGGAATTGAGCAAACAAATGAATGAATTGGGTCTCCCTCTTTCCTTTCAGGCAAAGAATGAGGTACCTATAGTTATACAAATTACACTGTTTTCCTGATATTATGATATAGTAGAAAGTTTGGTTTCCATATTCAATGTCTAAGGAGTGACAGTGTTCAAGTTCTGGCTTGAATCAATTTAGTGTATGTTTGGATTGGCTCGCTGAGTTTCACAGAATTACGGTGTAGCACTCTGGTTTTAGCGAATCACGGTGTCACCATTATTTCGTCTAATTCACAGTGATTCCAAACATGCACTACATATACTGGCTCCAATTAGGCTACTCTGAGCTCACTAGCTGTCAGCTTGGTAACAAGCTCAATTAGCCTTTGCTGCCCAGCAACTTAGATAGTGAGCGAAGCTCGGATTTGTGTGTCAATATTTTCTACATATTTAATTAAATAAATGAGTTTATTTGTTACAAAAATAAAACCAAATGCATATTTTACTCAAGTGATTCACTCAGTAGACAAGTGAACCAAGCTAGCTATTATTAGCTCACAAGTGGGCTTTGCTATTACTTTTCTTTTTTAAACTACGGACTATATAACATGTTTTTCTAAAATAAATTAAGTGTGATTGAAGTATTATATGATCGTTTATCATGTTAATATGTTAACTTTTTAAAAAACATTTCATAGTGTCAGTAATTTAAAAATGAAATGTAAACCCTCCCCTCCCTTCCCCTCCTAAACCCTCCATCCAAACACACCCTTAAGGCTTGATTGTTGATAACTTAGCTTTGCAATAAATTCAATAATATTTATAGGTCTTGTTTATACAGTGACTGTCTAAATTATTACTATAAAGGGGGTGTTTGGGCAAACAACTTAATTAAGCACTTGTGTATAGGTTGTTTTTATAAGCAATTTTAGAGAGATTATGAACATAACCTGAAAACAATTTATAGGCTTATACCTCAGGTTATTTTTATAAGCTTTTCCAAGCACATACACAAATGAATATGTCATATAAGATAAGCTCATATAAGTTATTCAAAACACATCCAAAAGCCATAGTTATAGTTTTATAATAGCGAATATTGTCTTTTCTCTTGTTGAATAAGCATCAACACCCTTCTCTTCTATCATTTATACCCTGCTCTTTATATATATAAGATTATTACTTTCAGAAGTGCCATCAATCATATGTTGGCCTATCTTGTCATAGAAATGTGGACCAGTAAAAGGCAAAAAGAAGGGTGCACGTTCCAAGCAGCCACGTACTTGCAGCAACCCTGTTGATGAAACTCTAAATGAAGTGAGTGCAGAGGAGGTTATATCTCTTGCTAAATTTCATGACAAAACTAACAGTTCATTATCTTGTATATCAATGCTGGGCCAAAGTGAATCATCCTACTGTGATGGTGCAGCGGAAGTTGACATGGCTCAATCTGTCCCTGGTGAAGGAGATAATTCAACATGCTGCACTGGGTTTGCTAATGGTGTTTCCGAGGAAAGAATTAATAGTATAAATAATGAAGAAACTAATGATGCCCAGAACCGTGACTTTGATCTTAAAATTGCACATGCCTCAGATACTGGAATCTCTGCTGGAAGCCATTTAACAGGTGCTGGTGACAAGGTTTGTGGGATAGAACTGGGCGAAGTTGACAGTGAATGTTTAGAACTTTCACCATCTGTTTTCAAAAATACAGATTGTGAGACTATTTGGAACGACGATGGTGCTGCCACTTGGCAGTCGCCAGCTAACGAATCAGAATCACTTCCCATGAGTTTGGAAGGGGTTGCATATGACAGAGTTGATGGGTCAATTGATTGTGGTGAATTTGGAGATTGGATGGTGTTATGGGATACTTTCTATGGGAGAAGATACTTCTACAATGTCAAAACAGACACTTCTACATGGGACCCACCCTCAGGGATGGAGTATCTAGCATTTGGTGGGTGTACTGAATTAGATGATAGTGAAGCTCTAAAGTCATTAGAGGAGTGTCAAACACAAAGCAGCATCAAACAACCTGAAGAAACCTTGGTAGACGAGAACTTATCAGGAAATCAACATGAAGAGTATTCAGCTGAGATTGGAGTCGCTGCTGGAAATTTGGTCTCTGATATTGCTACAAATAGTGAAGACCAATCTCTTCATCATTCAGATGAGAATCTTGAGAGAACTAGTTGCAACGGCAGAGTTTCATGCTGTTCTGTATCAAATACCCTGGATCACGTCGTTAGGTATTTTATGTTCTAAACTTCTAGTTTTACTTCAAGAATAAATGAACTGCTCGATAATATATTAAACCAAAGCAAATTTTTCTCGACAAATTTATCAAGCTTGCAAATAACAATATAAGTGCTGGACCTAATGTATATTTATCTGCTCTCCTAACAAATTACATGTTTTGCAGCTCTAACAATAGATGCAGTCAAGCAACATCAGAGGTCGATCATACACCAACGGAAAACATGGTAATTGATACGCCTGAATTGGATAGTAAATCTGATGCTTTCATGTCAAAACAGAAAAAGAAAGTGAAAAGAAAACACAGGCGGAAGAAATTATATTATGAAACTGAAGGTATGAGATCAATGTTTTTTTATTGGAAACTGCTTCTACAGCATGTCTGCCTTCTGCAGTATGTTGCTATTCTAATGAATCTTTAAGTTAACTGGTTCCAAGTCTATGACAATATTTTCTAAGGACTCAAACATATTTAGCGCTCAACAGATGCTTATATGAGTACTTTGCTGTTGTAGTAGTTAAATAGCTAGAATACTGGATAGATGCTTGTGTGATTAATAACAACTAACATGCCAATGTAACGCTAGATATTAATGCCTGCATATAAGTTTTGTCCAGTAGCTGCCATATGTTGTTCAAAGTTGACGGCAATACCATTGTATTGGACATTTTTCATTTTGCAGATCTCGGATTTCAAAAAATGCCTGAAGCTTATTCTGCAACAATTGAAAAATATTGGTGTCAGAGGTATATTTTATTCTCTAGATTTGATGATGGTGTAAAAATGGATGAGGAAGGATGGTTTTCTGTCACTCCAGAGATTATTGCACATTATCAAGCATCACGTTGTGCAGGTGGCACAGTAATTGACTGTTTCACCGGCGCTGGTGGGAATGCCATCCAATTTGCACAACGGTGAGTAGTGGGTATTCACTAGTCTTGTGTTATAGCCTGATAAATTCATCTTGTTTTTGGTTATTGTGATGAATAATGTTAATGAGTTGTATTGTATTCACCAAACTCAGAAATAATTGATGTTTTCGTAGGAAGACCAAAAAAATTAATATTCGGTTAGTTAAGATTAATCTGTGCTTATGGCAATTTGAATAAGAAGATACCATAGCAAGGGAGAAACAGTAAATATATTCTTGGGTTTGTTGTTATACTCACATTTATACACAATGTGTTCCAACTTGCTTTGGGTTCAGTATGACGATATCAGCCTATATGAGTGCCTTCATGTTCTCAATGGATTTGCCTTCATAATCTCAATGGATTGTTTATGGCTGTAACATCACTCTTCACTCTTTTACCGGATTTAATATTGATGTATACAATGTTTTTGTTTCACTCAATGGTGTTTGTTCTAATTGGATTGTTCACCTGGTAATTTGCAAATTTAATTCTCATAAAGGCTAAAATATGGTTTTGGTCCCTGCAAATATGCCTCGTTTTGGTTTTAGTCCCTGTAATTTTTTTTTGTAGTTTTTGGTCCCTCCAAAATATTGTTTTTGAAAATAGTCCCTGGCCCCACTTTTGTGATGTTTTGCATACGTGGCACATGATGACTGAACCCATTTTGTAGAAAAAAGTTCCTGTAAAATATTTTGTTTTTGGAAAAAGTCCCTGCAAAATATTTTGTTTTTGAAACCAGACATATTTGCAGGGACCAAAACCATATTTTAGCCTCTTATAAATTGCACCATTCTGTGAGCAGTATTTGTTTATGTATAAATTGTGTGATTGTATGCTTGCATCGGACATTCTTAGCATATATCCATCATTCATATTGTCCTCCTCCTTGTCTTTAGTTTATATATGTATTACATTCCACTTTATTTTAGTCTAGTAATTGCCACTATTCATTTCATATAAATCTTAATTATAAACGGATAAAATGATAACAAAATCTCTTGTTTTATGTAGACAAGTGATTCATGTTGGGTCATTGATGTAGTTTCACGATAAAACAATATTCATGATGACTAATCTAATTTGTAGGCATGACATTGTTATATTGGTCAAATACTTGAGTCTTTCTTGGAGAAGGTTCTTTGAAAATGATTATTGATTCTTTTTTTTTTTTTGGTGCAAAAATGATTATTGATTCTATTTGATGTTACAGGTGCAGACATGTGGTTGCAATTGATATTGATCCATTGAAGATTGATTATGCTAGGCATAATGCTGCTATTTATCGAGTGGATGATCAAATTGACTTCATAGTTGGTGACTTCTTCGTCTTGGCACCAAAGTTAAAGGTGCTAAAGTTTCCTTTAGCCATGTCGCATTTATTTTGGATTTTTAAAAATATGAGTAGCATTAGAAAGGCAAGCATAAAACGTCAGGTTTTTGTCCCGTCTTTATCCGTCTAATTTTGATCTCTTGCCTCTTCCTAACTTTAACAAACCTAGGTAATATTTGTGCTATGCGCTGTTGCTTATTGGACATACTTTATCCTCATCTGTATCCTCTTGATGATCATGATCTCCCTGTTTATTATCTCTCTTAAAATTCCTTGAAAATCAAATGATTCTGTCAACTGGGATGTCAGGTATATACATTATATGAAACAATATTTTATTGGGGGTGGGGGAGCACATGAGTGGCTCATTTGTTACCATTACCGTACTGTTTATTTCTAGATGAGCAGTACTGATGTTGTCAAGCAATCGATTTCAGATATGTTATGTTTGGATGAAGGATATAAGGGAGTTAGAGTAATTATGAACTTATGATTATTCAGGGCAGTTGGTTAGTTAGAGGGGATACCATATATAAATAGGAGAAATAAGAATGAAAGGAATAGTTATGGACATTTGATAGTTGTGATGAAAGGAGAGATCCTTTGTGAAGAATTATATTCTCTATTTTATTTCAGTTTTTCAATCATACCCTTGACTCTTTCTATCTTTCTTTCATTTCAATTTCTCTGGTTCCTAACGCGCTCCATCAATTATTCTTTCTATGACTTAGTTGTTGCATTTAGGCTAAATGCACTGTTTACTATTTCCACTGCTTCTGGCCAAAGATTTTTTCTGGGCTATATATTCTCTATTAAAAATGTCTATCATAATAATCAGTATTTCTAACTAAACTTTGGTTAGTATCTTCCTATCCCAAGAGTTCCATGTGACATGTTTCTACTTTCTAGTCATGGCTGATTCTGTTTATTATGCTCTTTCCTTCAAGTCAAGTTAGGAGGCAATAACTATTTAACTATTTATAATCTGATCTACAATTCTAAAACTTCAGTTAAAATGTGTTAATTATGATAACAAACACCATTATTTCCCATTCTTCATAATAGCTTATGCTTTTAGTATGGTTGGTTTTTCGTATAATTTGTATGCTTCTTTGACCATCAAGGTCTCCGGGATCAAATCCTTACTGTCCCCACTCTTCTAATTAAATTTAAAATGCATGCCTGAGGTTAGGGTGGGCCTATATGTCCAAAATATTGATGAAAGTCGTTTTGGGCTTTATACTAACAGCATATACTTTTGCGATAGTTGATTACCAACTGTATTTTCTTTCAGGCTGACACTGTCTTCCTATCTCCACCTTGGGGTGGACCAGATTATGCCAAGGTTGCGACTTATGATATGAAGACAATGCTTAGACCGCATGATGGGTAGGTAGATGCTTGTTTTTTACTTCATCAGCTCTCGTATGTAAGCAACAACAAAAGTTACCTCACACCCTTTAAGAAAAATAGTTGATCTCATTTTTATTTTCTCAAATTAATAAAAAAAGTAATATTCTTCAAAAAAAAAAGTAATAGTATTATCCAAATTGTCCTTTATGGGAATTTGTTCCCTAAGAATAAAATGGTTATTGAAAATTAAGACCTTAATTAGTTCGAGGGTATTATAGGAATAATTTAATTCAATATAGTAGAATTAATTAAATTTACTTGTACTTTGGGTCATCAAACATGTATTTTGATGTTGCTTATATTCAAGACCGGATTGAGTAGTTTTCCTTTTGATTTTATCTTCTAGTTATATCAATGTTGTTAAATAGCGACTATGTAGAGCTATTGCATAGCGGAATTTGAACAAATCGCTATTGTTAAATTGTTATTTAGCACATAATATTGTGAAATAGCTGCTATAGCGGTGCTATAGCAATACTGCATAGTGGAATTTGAACAAACTGCTATTTTCTACAATCCACAATTAACATATAGCACAAGTATCTGCTGCATAGGTTTTATAAAAAAAAAAGTATTTTCTGCATAGATAGTTAGATACAAAAATTTCCCTCCCATTTTGACTAAATGCTGCATCTGTGTAGACATACTCTGTTCAGTGTTGCTAAGGAGATTGCTTCCAGAGTTGTCATGTTCCTTCCAAGAAATGTCAACTTCAACCAATTGGCAGAGTTATCTCTATCTGCCTCTCCACCATGGTCGCTAGAGGTAATTTCAACCTTTTGTCTGTTTGATATGCTTCATTTTGGAAATTCAATCAATAAAAACCCTCTTAACATTTGAATATGAATAATTTATTGTCTACTATAGTGTGAAGGGTGTTGTGGACTAGTATATACTACTGAGATAAAGGTTCAACATGATCAAATCACTAATCATTAATTTTACCATGACCTTGTTTTTATTTTGTTTCCTGATTTCAAAGTTTTGTACGTGAAACCGTAGAAGCAATAGTTTTCACAGTTTCTTGCACAAAACTTTGCAAACAAGAAACATTTTACTGTTTCTTGGACAAAATCTTCGAAAATCAGAAATAAAGTGAAAATAAGGTAATATTTTTTTTACAATTAAAAATGTAAACAAAAAATGTATTTGGAAACTATGCATGCCACTAGTCTTAATATCATTTTGTTTCATCAACTGGCGAAACAGCTTTGTAAGTTTGTTTGAACTTCAACCGCTTGGGCCTACTAAGAGTTTTATTGTATAAAATTGATTAAAACTAAATTCTGATTACAACATCCAACCTTAAAGGTGTTACAACTAAAATGTGACATAGATGTAAAATAGAAGGACGGAACACTCATGTACACATAAGGAGAAAAAAAAGCAAGGCGTGCTATCGTTTTCAGTACTACACTACCTTTAGTGATTTTATGTGAAGTATATTGGCAGGTAGGGAACTTATTATATGTTTTATATGGCAGCATAACTTCATTATTTTGGTTGGTAGCTTTTCGCCTAGTAAATTAACTCTTCTATCATGGTGACAGGTGGAGAAAATTCATTTAAATGGAAAATTGAAAGCAGTCACAGCTTATTTCAGTTGTACATGAGATGGAGGGTGCTGAGTTAAACAGATTGACTTCTGCTACAAGTGAATCAAGCAAGGATGATCATTTCCTTCCAGAACAAAGACTAGCTGAAGAGATTTTTAAGTTATTCTTCTGGTATTTTTATACATGTTTTCCTGAGCAACTCTCTAAGAACAAAAACGCCATGGATGAAGCTTGAAGATTGAGAGAGAAGAAAGAGAAACTATATTTCATTGATTACTGAAAAACGGTTACAAGGCTTGTTTATATAGAGAAGCTTGTAGTGACACCTCATCACAAGCTTCTAACTAACTACATGAAATGTAAATGCAAGCTAAATGTTAAATGAAATTACAAATACATCACAATGCCTAGCTTGTGTCCTAAGTAACCTCTGCATTCTTCTTATCATGTACTTGCTTTCTCTTGTCATCTAAGTTTAGCTCTAATAAACTCTAACTTACGTCATGTTTGGATAGATGGGCTTGGAGGGGAGAGGAGGGGAGAGAGTCTATTTTTATTTTGTAAATTAAGGAAGTTATAAAATGTCTTTAAAAGTAAATTAAGCATGATTTAAATATTATACTACCATCTGTCATATTATTTATTTAATATCTCAAATATATATACCAAAATGTAGACTCAGTTAACCCTTCAAACCCTCCCTTTCAAAACCCTCCATCCAAGCATACTTTTAATTTCATGAATGTGGCAATAACAATTATTCACCCTATTCAAATACATTTTATAGCCCATGTCCCTTTCCATGAAATCAGAATGGCATATGAGTTCACACTTCACATATTTCGGTGTGTATGATTGAACACAATTTCCTTATTAAGGAAATAATTATTAATTAAAACTATTGGTTAAGCTGATTAAGATTTTCTATCTGTGCCCTTCAAAAATCACGTAATGGATGCCTTAATTGCACCTTGCTACATTTCCTCCAAATGAGACTATAACATAGCACACGATTAAGATCCTATGTCATTTAGTGAGAGATAGATACATAAAAGTATGTAGTGGGTCCTATCACTAAGTGGGTCCCACTACTATTAATTACTTTCAAACTTTTTTGTGTCTATATCTCTCCAATTTCTTCTCCGCAACTGCTTACACGTTATTACTACGATTTTTTTTTTTTAATAACAATAACAATATTCAACATTCAACCTTCATTCATTCGTTCACTACAACTACCTCTTCTCAAGTCTCAAACAAATTCTTTCCAGCCACCAAAACCATCATCCTCTCGTTCCCGGTCCGGTTATGTTTTCCATCCCCAAACCCAAACCGGCCGAACCAGAAACCGCTAACACAAACATCATATGGTTCCGATCCAGTCGGCGCCGTAAGGCAAGTTACCGATGACGTGTCCAAGTTCTAAGAAAAGCCAGGATTTCGAAATCATCTCCGGCCGCCTCGCCCGCCCTGGTAACAAAACCCTAACACTAACACTAACACATGTGATTACATTGAATTATATCATTATTATTATCGGTGTCGACGTGCCAAGGAATTAATACTTGAAATTCGGTGTTCAGGAAAATGGATGGATATTGCAGCAGGGATACTTTGGCGGCAATGTTTGCTTGGTTGGTTCTCAAGTGCTAGAACCAGACTGGATTGAATCTTCTCAGTCAGCTACAACTCCTTCATTGATTCGCTAATTGATCAAATCGTTGACGGTTTGTTCTATGATGATAGTGAGGGTGGTGAACTCTGATGAGGAATCATCTCATTTATACATATCATCTATACGTGTATAGGTATATCTAGGCTATAGTATATAGGATAGAACAGAAAAAAAATGATCATGTTGCTAGCATAAACATAAATGATCGATCATGTTGTAGAATACTGCCTGATAATGAATGTTACGAGAATTTAATATTGAACCACGATGATTTGGTGGTGTTGGGGTCAACGAAAATTTTCATTATTTGGTTAATGTAGTTGTAAGCCATCGTTTCTTAATCCTATTTTTGTCTCTCATCCTTCCAAGTATTCATCAAATCAAATACCGAATGTCTAACCAAGTGATTGGATGGTTAATAAACTTCACCTAAAGACGAATCGTTGGGAAGAAGAACTCAAGTTCAATTTTGGTTGGAACAATTCTTGACCACTGAACAACTCTAGCTCGATCACCAGAAACAACAGAGTTAACGCAAAAATGGCTATACAAATGTACATGTTTTTGTTATCAAGAACTTGAATGCTAAGCATTTTTATAAACAAGAAAATTATGATTTTAATTAAGTTTGTAGACTTTGGTTATACATGTGAGCTTATAATAGTTTAATGTTGAACTATGATGCACTTTCGATTCTTTGAATGCACTCCAGTACACTTGCATTCTTTGCCATCGATGCCATTAAGGCTTCGTGGATTGACTTGTTGTTTTTCAATAGAGAAGCAGCGAACAACAACTGCAAATATGAGCTGCCAGTCCAGCCAGTCCAGCCATTGATACAACAGCCATTCTGAAAAAACAAGCAATAACATCTTTACCTATTTCATCACATTGGTACTTTGTTCTTAACAAATTACTACAAACTGGGATAATTTCTTTCTTCATTTTATTATAATTGTGAGGTGTCTTGTGATTCTTAAGATTCACCATATTCCATGTTCATGTCATATCTCATCTGAGTTACCGTGACTTTGACAAAAGCTACACTTTGAAGCTTCAATCAAATCACGGTGCTACCGTGATTTCATCATACTCGCCGTGATTCCAAATATGTACTAAAGCTTCCTACTAAAATACCTATATATCTCCTTAGCATCAAGCTGACCACTATAGAGAAGCTTTTCAAGCCTATCATCATTATGAGATTGACATGCTCTTTTCCAATATCCAGTGAATATCCCAAAATGGGTAAGCGGAGCAGATAAGCAACTAGAATGAACAAAAGAACAAGCAGAAGCAGAGTTAGAAAACATAATGAAACTGTAAAGTGAAAAGATATATCTGATACTTGTGTATAAATATGAGCCAAAAAATCAGTAGAGCAGTACTCAAAAAGTGGGCTGCTTCATGTCTAGCAATCCTTTCTCGATAATCAGGAAAAACTGCTGAGAAGCTGCTAATAGCTGCTTAGAGAAGCCTACATTAGCATCAATCAATGCTATGGAAAACACTGAGCAGAGGGCATTCACTGCTACATGGGAAGCCTAATTCTTACCCTGGAGATGTGCTACCTATGTCCAAAACTACTAAGGAAGTACTTCCAATCAAGTATGGTACAAAGAAGCCCCAATCCTGCATGAGTCAGCAAGCATTAATCAGGTATGGTAAATAAGGTGAAAACTATTAGGAGGAAAATTATTTTCAACCAAAAAACTTATTTTCCATTTTATCTGTTTTTTTGAAGAAGCCAGACTGTCCCACCAAAATTGACACACTCCAAGGTCCCAAGTGAACACCACTAGGCCAACCCAAGTGGGTTCCATTTTCTCTATGATATTTAGGCATAACAAGCAAGTTGAAAGCAATTCAATTTTAAAATTTACACTTTTCATTTATCTACCAAGTACAGCCTTAAACTTCTGTTTAATAGTCATAAGCTAAATGTATGAGCCTGTGAACTTCAAAGAGGTGACAATTCTAAACCGTAAAAAAAGCATAATGCAGAGACTAAACTTGTGATACAGGTGAGAAAGGAAATTCCATTTTGGCTGCTCTTAACTCTCATTGGCTAGATATCATTTACAATCCATAAAAGACACTCTACTACCATTATGCACTTTCCTAGATAAATGGTTTTCGCAGGAATAAGCTACAAGCCTACAAGCCAAATGGCCTGCCAGTCATAATTTCAAGTTGTAGATTATATCGCACGATATGTCTGCAAGATCACATTGCATATGTGATGCTTTCGAAAATCACGAAAAAAATATTCAATGTCATGTCGCAATAAAGTGGATGAGCTTTGATGCTAATTTCAAAGTCCTGAGACAAATTTGCAATGGACTATGTACATCTCAAACATAAAATAAGTTCAAACCACAATAGACTATAGACTATGTACTTAAATTATAAACTGGTTTTTGAGACTCCCAGTTATGCTAACCTCTTGGTGAACATTCATGTGATTATGTGGCAAAAATTGGAATTTTTTTTACATTGGTTATTTTCTGCGTAAAGGAAATTATTGTGACGATATTCTAGCTAAGTTGGAAAAGCGAACAGCTCAGACCCTTTCGTCGTGGTCTGTGAACTTCTCGATTGTCTTTCCTCTTCTTTTATCCGATGCTCTAAAAGTGCCATTTATGGGGAACTAATTTATTCCTTTTCTTGTCTATTTTCCCATGTAACAGAAAAAAGGCCAGAGAGAGTATGTCGAGACATAAATTAATTCAGTTAAACTCAATTAAGATTGTACTGCTTGCTAAACATTCCTGAAGTTAAGAATGTCTTGTTAACAGTTAACACATTCCTGAAGTTAAATATAACGGTTTACAATATCACTCGTTTTCAGAAATAAAACATTATAGATATAGATGACTAATGTGTGTTCTGTAGATGGATCTTTCGTATAGAAACAAGCAAGACTGGGCATGAAAGCACCAATTAAGATCCATGGGAGACCCAAAATAGAAGAAGATAGTGTCATTTTACAACATACAATCTCTTAGAGGAAGTCAGTCACGCATTAACTGATCAACCGAACTCAATTTACAGCAAAAACTTCATCAAGTAGAATACAACAACAATTCAGCCTTATCCCACTAAGTGGGGTCGTCAACCGGAATATATATAGTATATACATCAACACTAAAAAAAACCTATAAATTCAAACTGTTGCTATTGGCTGTCACATGAAGCTTAATTCCCAGCAAAAGTTATGCATGAAAATGTGGCAAGCTACATTTATTTTTATTTTCACACTTAAACAACACTGCACAACAGCATGGCCTTAATTGCGCCAAATCGTACTACTATCTTGCATAACCATCATCTTCTGCCTTTAAAAAGTTGCCAATTTGCTCTAGCGCCTGCAAGATACAGAAGGATTATTAGATTTGCATCGGTTATACAGAATTTAGATTCAGCTTTAGCATCCGTGAACATTTTAGTTTGCCCAAAGCTAACAAATTGAAATGGAGTTACAAAGGCATGAGGCAGAAATTGTGCAAGACCTCAATTGCAATTACAGTTGGAGACAAATCAGACGCATCTTTTCGGCCTAGTTTTGTTGCTATATCTGCGCATAAAAACAGCACAGCATCAGAAATTGCAATTTGATTGTTATCATGGAATAATGTGTGTTGAGCTTCACAAAAGATTGTAAAGCAACAAGATCACTCTTTTTTATTGGATAAGGATATATACAGTAACATGAGTTTTAAATGTTTTATTTTGAGCAAATCTCACACCATGACAAAATACACATATCTTCCTGTTCTTTCTTACAGGATCTGGAAATTTTTATAAGTTTTAATTTCAAAACAGAAAAGAAAATTTAGACATACTTTCTAATGAGACTCTAGCATTGGCGTTGGCATAGAATTCACCTCTCTCTTCAAAAAGAGCAGACAAACGCATCAAAGCCTGCATGTGAATTACAACTGGTCAAAAATTTTTGTGAAAAATATTTTTTATGCAAGTTTGGTGACCAAAATTATGGATGATTAATATGATATGTTTTGTCACAAACACAAAATCCTATTGATGTGAAACAATTTACCGCTGTGTATGCATCTCCTGCTTCATCATGTAGAAGAGGGCGAGAATTGGTTCCTACAGCTGCAATTCTTTTGGCCAATGCTTCCACTGGTACATCTAACCAAACACTAACCCCCTTGTGCATATATTTCCTGGCAATCCATTTCCATACAAATACATGTAAAGATGAGGAAATACTTATCATAAAAAGTGAAGCATAAACTTTCCTCAATACTATTACTCCCTCCATTTTTTTTCTTTTGATGTTTTAAAACTTCAACTATATTCCAAAATATTTGATGTTTTAGTATATTTAATATTGTTTTCCTACCCTTGATGAAAAACACACCATAAAACTATTAAAGGAGTTATGACCTTTGGCTTATCACATGTGAATTTAATCATAAATAAGGACAATTTAGTCCAAAACATACAAATATTTATATACTTTAATTACTCTTAAGACTTGTGCCAAGAGCTAAAACATCAAAAGATAAAAAATGGAGGGGGTAGTATGTTAATTTGTATACCAATTAATAGGCCGCACAACAGCACCTCCACCCGTAGAAATGACAAGTTTATGCATCAAGGACAGCTTATTCAATGCCTCGGTCTGAAATGGTAAACAAACAAATGAATAACGACCGTGTTACAAAACCATAGGCTAGCCGGAACAATTCACAATATCTTAGTATCATAATAGTCAAACAGAATAATAGGAGTTAGGAGATATAGTAGTGACTTCTCCGCACATGTCATCATCAGACACTATGTTGTTTAACTTTATTAACATCGTATTCCAGAACCTTGTAACAAGCTTTTATTGAAGGACATGAGTTTCAACTTACAGTTAATATCAAACTAATAGCACATTCCGCTACACTGTAGCGATACAGCGCCGCTATAGCTGTTATTTAACAACACTGATGACAACGCCTTATGAACTACAACCAGTAAGTACCTAATTGTTTATGAAAACCTTTTTAAGAGAGGAGGATTTGTTTTAGGGAGTAGGCGTAGTTGCTAAAATGTTATTTTAAACAAAGTTGGGGGTGTAGAGATAATCCAAAACTAGAAGCCAGCATAACAAGAAAGCAAATGCCTCCAGACCTCGACTATAAATGTAAACTAAGTCTCATACCCAGCTGATTTGATCATAGGAAATTAATACTCTGTTGCCAAACCTGTATAGTTGGACAGGGTGGTCCACTGTCCATCTGTGACATGGGTGGAAAAAAAGGCTCTCATATTGTTAAAGCAGAGGACAACTCACTCCTAGTAGCCCCTCAAAAAAAAAAAAACTCACTCCTAGTAGCAAGCTGGAAAGAGGGAGTGGATTCCGCCATATATGTACAATCAACCAATAGAGGTCACACTCTTTCCATGCCCATTTGTTGTCTCTACAAACTAAATCAATTTACTAGCCGAAATCCTACCTGGTTGGAGAAATATTCTTCTATTTCAATAAAAGATCTGTAAATGTGGGACGGACATTCCACTGACTCGGTAAAAGGAACTACTTAAGCTAGTTATACAAACTACAAGAAAATATTTTGTTTATTAGAATTCTCTTTGTTTTGATGTTCTGTACTATCCTGTGACACTGCTAAGTGTCAAGTACCATTATGAATTGGTATGTAGCACTGACTCACTGCTAATTGTAAAGTACCATCATGAATTGGTATTTCAGCACACATCAATGTAGCACTGACACTTCACATCGAAGGCGTGTCTAGTGTCCGACACGTGACAGTTTGCGACACCGACATGACATTCACACATGTTGCTACATTCAATTATTCGATTATATCAAATTATTACCGGTGTCGACGTGTCAGTGCTCTCCCGTCTCCTTGGAGCAGTTTATAATATATAGAAGCAGAAAACAAGGGTACTGAGATGTAATTATAGAAATAGGAAGATCTAAACGTTCAGACAACTTAAGAAAAATTATAACACTGAAGAATATGAAAACTTGAAATTGTCCTTTCCAACTGACCTCCTTATCACGAAAGAAAGATTCTCCATAGAGTTTGAATATATCAGCTACAGAGTTTCCATCAACCTTTTCCTCAATCAATGTATCACTATTACATACACATGAGTAAAAAATATAAAATCAGCAAGACCTATAATATAACCATGAATCAAAGTAATTGTTTTGCAATAGGCAGATGTAGACACTAATAAACGAATTTCAAACAAAACTCTTGTATCAAAACTAGAGCAAAATTCCCATGATAACTGACCCCTCCCCCGTTTTTATCTATTGCATAATAAAATTGTAGACCCCTTAATATCACTTGAATATGAACACTAGTTGAACCTCATATCAAATATTAAATGTAGTGTGATGATTACACACACAAAATGATATTGTTTCTTTATAGCCTATTCAAATGGTACATTTGGTAAAAAAATAAATATATATATATATATATATATATATATATATATATATATATATGTATATATATATATATGGGGCTGCTAACTTGCACCCACCCCAAAACACTAAGGTGCAAGTTAGCAAGCTACACCCACTAGTATTTTACTAACACCCTTTAGTCTCTATTAAAATTTATATAGAAGGTCAATTTTGTAACTAACTTAAGGACATAGTTGTTTTTCATGCATTGGATTTAAAAAACATTACATGTTTTTTTAATACGCTTTTTTAGTACAATGTGAGACAAACTTTAAAGAAAACAATATTTGGAATGATGAAAGTGGGTGTAAATTAGTGAGGTAGATTGCTAACTTGCACCTTAATAAATTTATAAAAATTAGCCTAAATAATTAAGTAGGTGTAGGTTGCTAACTTGCACCTTAATAAATTTAGGTGGGTGTGTAGCTTGCTAACTTGCACCTTAATGTTTTGGGGTGGGTGTAAGTTAGCAGCCCCTATATATATATATATATATATAGAAGAGGGTGTATCAAATGAGAGGACAATTTATAATGAGAGATGAGAGGGTGAAATAATGACCCTTAGATTAAATCAAATGGTTGTAATTAAATTAGAGCTAAAATAGCTCACGTGAGTCGTGACACTCCTCCTCTCACGTTTACTCGCTTCTGAGTTCTTTTCCCTTTGAAAGCTGAAACGTTTCTTATTCCATATTCCATCTTCCTCCCTGCACATCATTCTCATTCACAACATCCTCAGTGCAGAAACGTAAATGCGTCTTCTTTCTGGCTGAAACCATTAATATTTGTTCTCTGTTTCCATTGAGAAAGGATGAAAACTTTCAATTGTCCTTTCTACTGTTTTTCCATTTCTTAGAAAACTTTCAATTGTCCATGGATATTCATGAATTAAAAATCATGATGATTAAGAAGATTCCTCTATTCTTCTAATCCATTGTTTAAAGAAAACGATTTAATTTGAATTGAATTTTTTATTAAATTTTGGTGGTCCGAACTTGTAAGAGCACAAATACGAAAACCTAAATCCAATTTCCAATTTAAAATTTGAAGGTGAAAAAACTAGGAAGGAATACAAGAACGATATTAAAATCTGAGATGAATGGCTTGTGTAAAGAACATGCAAATTATCAAAAACAGTGGAATAGAATTATGGAAAACGAAGCAATGAACTGAGAGGAAGGGGAGTTGAAGCAAACAGGGATAAAAGGTAGCGCTACCCTACATGATATTTTTTAAACAAAATTTAATCATAGCCTTTGATTTTAATCCAATGGCTAATATTTGATCCTCTCATCCTCTCATTATATTTACTCCTCTCACTTGATCTCCATATATATATATATATATAGTGTGATGATTACACACAAATGATATTGTTTCTTTATTGCCTATTCAAATGGTACATTTGATATAAAAAAAAATTAAATGCTACACAATTTACGTGTTTTGGAAACTCATCTTTCCCTATGAACAAAGACAAGAAATTAATATACTAACCAATCACAAAATGAATAGCTAAGAGCTTGCGACATAATTTTCCCCACAGTTGTCTTCCCAGAGCCCATCATTCCTGCATGTCAATTTGAAAGTATTTTGAATGCCAAAGTAATCATACTTGTATTGCATGCCGGGTAATCACGAGACATCAACCAAAGAAACTTACCAACAACATATATACAGCGCTCATTTAAATACGGCAGAATCTGTTGCGATCTATTCTGCAATTTTATTGGTTCAAGTAAGAAAATGGTATATAGATACTTAGAAGAGCAACAAAAACTGAGCTGATGATAGTACTATCTGTTGATGGTTTTGCTTAAAAGAATGGAAGGATATAGCATCAACTAAAATGAATGATCTTAGATTAATTAAAAATGATGAAGAGCATATGCTATTACCTTTAGAATCAACTCTTCCTCAAGGGGAAACTTATGCCCTCCAGATTCCAATGTTGAAGCTACAAGAGTAATATCAGAAACAAAATGTAAGGATACAAAATGAGGAAGCACTTATTTTAGTCGGCAACAAACTAGACCTTGTATGAGCATATTAAATAAATTTGCTCAAACACCACACTTTTCCTTGAAATATGCAGTAAATTCCTTTTTTTCAATTAATCGAGCATCCAATGGTAAAAGCTAGCTTAATATTGGCTAATGTAATTATCAATTCAACGTGATAGAAAATATACTCTCGCCAAGCTGGTGTGGCTAATATCATAAAAGCTTAAGTTCCATGAGCTACTTGTGATTGGATAAATGTTGCAAAAGCTGTTTGTGGTCTCAACATTTGTTTTAGAAAGTAACAATGGATGGAAGAGACCAAAAGTTAACTTAAAGAGCTTATTGGATTAACGTGATAACAGCTTAATGTCTGAAAAAATGACGCAGACACATACACGACACTGACACGCTGACATCAACAATAATTAGAAGGAAAAAAAAAAAATGAAGTCATTGAATATAATCACATGTGTCGGTTAGTATATGACGCCACATGCCAACACCCGAACACGCTTTGGATTAGAAGTGTGTCGGTGTTACGGGCTACCCGGTAATTACTCAAGATAATCATATATACAAATAAACCATTGCATATTAATCACGTTATGTTTTTCCGACATAGGTATTCAAATAACATTCAACTGAAAGAAGCATGTAAAACTTTATTTGACTCCAGTGATTTTGGTTTCATGGAACAACCTAGCAAGTAGCATCTACAAATTTGCTTAAAAAGACTTTCAAAAACAAAAACAATGTCAATTAATGTTTAATTACAGCAAAACCTGGCATATTGTTGTAAGAACAAGCAACTTCCATAGAAACCTTCTTGTGCCGAATGGTGTGAAGCTTTTTCAGTCTACCGGTCCGACTCAGAGAACAACCGGTTATTCTCACACATTTTTCGGGTCGGGTCAGAACCGGTAGATGAAACATTTGAAAAGATGTAGCATCCATTACATACAATGGGAATACACCGTAAACACTGAAACGAATGTTTGGATAGCTGCAAAATCAATTTCCCAAATTGGAGCTTCTGCTGGCAAAACAAAAATCGATTCCAATCTATAATATAATTTTCAGCAACAGATAGATATACTCTACCTAATTACCCTTAACCTCTTCTCCAATTTCCCACACAAGTGCGTGCGCATAAACGATTTTCTTCTTCTTCGCATAACCCAAATCCAACACTCTAACCAGATGTATAATGGATAAATAGTAGAGTGGGAAAAGAATATTGAGAGATGAGGGAATGAGGAACTATTACAGAAAGAATAGTGAACGATTTGGAAGGAGATTGAGCCCTCGTTTGTTTGTGCGTTTGAGAGCGATTTATACCGAAGCTCGGTGAGAATTGATTCAGTGTTATTATGAAAATATTAGTGGATGCCCACCACTAATACTCCCACCAACCCATTTTCCATTTTCTTCACCAACCATGCTCTTTGTTTTCCTATAAACTAGTCGAGATACCCGAGTGCTACACGGGTAGCGCGGCGCCTCGTTCGCGTCTCGGCTGTGCTGGTATAGTATTTTTTTTTGTCTATGGCGAAAACATGTAAAGTATTTAAAGCATAATAATGTATATATTGATCGGTATTAATGAGAAATTATAAAATAATTAAATTTTAATATGAACAAATATATATTAAATTTTAGTATTGACGATATTAAAAAAGCTAATAAATAAAAATAATCATAGTTTTTATTTACTAATATGTTTTAGTGTGAAAATACTAATAAGCATCCTGTGAAAAATATATTTCACAGGTTTATGTAATATTGTTATCGTAAAATATATTTCATAAATAAACATATACTAACATATTACCCTAAAAAAAATCTAGTGAGATATATTTTTGTTAATATATAGTCCATACACTCATATATATTTTATCAATATATATAGTTCTCATTAGATTTCAGAAATAAGAATATACTAATATATTTTCGTAAAACAAACATATACTCGTATATATTTTTATTAATATATAGTCCATACACCCACATATACTTTATTAATATATTAATAAAACTTAGGCAGCCGCGGTGTTTAAATAGAGATATTAAAAAATATTAATTTTTTTTGAAAGATTAAAAAATACTAATTAAAACTAATCACTCGTTATAGTTACTAAAATGGGTCCCGTCTTACAATTGTACACTCCAACGGGTTTTTTATTGATACATTTAAAAAAAACAAAGGAAAAAATTGAAGTATGATTAATCATAGTATATTATAATTTTTTTTGTTTGTTTTAGTATTGACGATATTAAAAATAAATGAAAATATATTTCACAAATATTTATCAATATATAGTTCCCATTAGATTTCAGAAATAAGAATATACTAATATATTCCCGTAAAACAAACATATACTCACATATATATTTTTATTAATATATAGTTCATACACCCACATATATTTTTTGAATATATTAATAAAACTTAGGCAGTCGCGGTGTTTAAATAGAGATATTAAAAAAATACTAATTAAAACCGATCACTCGTTGTAGTTACTAAAATGGGTCTCGTGTTACAATTGTACACTCCAATGATTTTTTTAGTGATACATTTTCAAAAAAAAAAACAACGGAAAAAATTGAAGTATGATTAATCATAGTATATTATAATATTGTTCTTGTTTTATATTAAAAAAGCTAATAAATGAAAATACATTTCATAAATAAATATATACTAACATATTCCCGTAAAAAAACATATAGTGAGATATATTTTTGTTAATATATAGTTCATATACTCATTTGTATTTTATCAATATATAGTTCCCATTAAATTTCAGAAATAAAAATATATTAATATATTCCCATAAAACAAACATATACTCATATATATTTTTATTAATATATAGTCCATACACCCACATATATTTTATAAATATATTAATAAAACTTAGGCAATCGCGGTGTTTAATCAGAGATATTAAAAAAATACTAATTAAAACTGAGCACTCGTTGTAATTACTAAAATGGGTCTCGTGTTACAATTGTAGACTCCAATGGGTTTTTTAGTGATACATTTAAAAAAGAACAGAAAAAATTAAAGTATGATTAATCATAGTATATTATAATATTGTTCTTGTTTTAGTATTGACGATATGAAAAAACTAATAAATAAAAATAATCATAGATTTTATTTACAAATATGTTTGAGTGTGAAAAATATTAATATGCGTCCCGTGAAAAAACATAATTAACGTATTATATAAGGTGACATTTAGGGTACACAAATTGTTAAATTTGTGCACCCATACACAAACACTCTTTGAACCTTTGATTTATCACTTTTGAAAATTTAATGGTCAGGATATCATATATAGGCATACTTAGACCATGTGGTCTACAAAAGTTGTTTACTTTATAAAATGGTTCTTAAAAGAAATATGAATTTTTAGGATGCATTTATTCATATATATATATATATATATATATATATATATTGGTTGCTATTTTTCGTCAACTACTTTTGTTTTTTGTATTAACAGAGTTAAATTCAATTATTTATATATTTATTTGTGCAAAAAATTCATTTTTTGAATTTATATTTTACTTTTTGAGAGTCATTTTTTTTCTTCTTAATTTTATAAAATTCTTTTACATTTGTCTCAATACCTGACATCATGTGCACCCATAAACCTACTTTATATGAAGAAAAAAAATTCACTTGTCAAACCTAAAATATAAATTATTAACTAATATTAAATTTTATCGATTCCATTTTATCCGAAGAAGTTAGACTCTCATAACGTTGCAAACCAATTTTTAAATCTCCTATAAAAGAGGTGTTCATGTTTAATATCTGACAATATCTTGAATATAATTAACAATGTGTAGAACATTATTTCAAAAAAAAGTGCAAAGAACATGTAAAAAAGTGTGCACAGGAACAAAAATATAGAAAAGAAATTATGCAAGTATATTTAAAATTATTTGTTAGAACCTGTAACAATAACAAATAAAAGAAGTAGATTCAGGCTGCAAATAAAAAATGAGGTCTTATTAGTGACGGAAAAAATAACTCTCCTTTATTAACATTTCAATGTATACTTTTTTATAAGAAAAGCTTAACTTTTAATATATGTTTTATTAATAAACAAATATACCACAATTCGAAAAATTCATTTTCACTAAGGCTGACATTATAAACAACTTTTGTAAATGTAGACCATCACTATATCCAAGCCATTCAATTTTTAAATAGTAAATATAAGGTTAAAAGTATGTTTGTGTATGGGTACACAAATTAATTTGTGGACCCTTAAAGTCACCATTATATAATAGTGTTATCGTAAAATACAAAATCATATTCTGCTATCACAACAACACTTGTTAGTTTCCTCTAAAAAAAACTTGTTAGTAAAACCGAATTGAAAATTAGTAGAGAAAATGAAGTTAAAAATGAAGAGAGAAAATGAAAAATGAAGAAAGTAGAAAAAGATTAGAGAGGAGAGTGAGATTGAGAGAGAAAAGTTTATTATTAAGAAAATAAAGGTGAGTGAAAAGTTTGTTATTAAATAAATAAAGATGAGAGCGAAAAGATTATTACTCCATCCGTTTCAAAATGAGTGTCGTTTTAGGTGTTTACACACATATTAAGAAATGCAATGATTAAGAGAAAGAGAATGGTTATTTTACCAAATTATCCTTATTAACTATTTGTTAGTTTTAAAAGTAATACTTTGGAAGTAGTGTGCAGAGTATTAATTGGAGGGTACAATTGAAAAGAAAAAGTTATAATTGCATTGGAAACTGAAAGCGACACTCATTTTGAAACAAATTTTTTTGGCTAAAGCGACACTCATTTTAAAACGGAGGGAGTATTATTATAAATAAAGAAAGATGAGAGAGAAAAGTTTATTATTAAATAAAGAGAGGTGAGAAAGTGGTTTTTAGTAAAGTGGGTTTTGATAGTGGATTTGACAAAAATAACCCTAAAGTTGTAAAGAAAAAAGTTTGGAAGAAAATTGGGTATGGGTAGTAAAGTAATAATGGTATTATTCTGTTTTCATATAATGATAGGTGCCTTGTAAGAGAAACATATACACACCGAAAAATATACTTCTCTCACTTTTCTCTCTTTTTCTTCATTAAAATATATTTTATAACACGTTATCAGCACGATAGTTTCTACCAAGGGTTTACACTACTACTAGGTATATTACCTCTACTCATCACTTTAATATCATTACTTAATATTGCTATATATATCATTTATCTTTATCGTCTTAATATTATTATTATCTGCCCCGGTTATAGAAAACTGGCAATCTGTCAAGTGATTTATAACTAAGAGTGGCTATTATTATTATTACTAGATTGATGACCCGTGCGCCGCACGGGTCTTATAAGCTGAACTAAAAATAATAAGTTTGAATCCTTTTTTTAGGGTGTTGAAACATAGAAAGAGAATTATAAGTTCAAATATTAATATGTTCCAAATTAATTGTAAAGGTGTAAGTGTGCATAAAAAAAATGGTCTCCATGCGGCTTAATAAGAGATTCACAAATTGAGTATGGTGTTCTGAGACATAAAAAGAAAGTAAACTAAAATACAGCATGTCATTTCCTCCTCTTGTATTAATTCTTTTGCCGTTAATCATCTCCATTCATCATAAAAAGTCTAGGGAATCATCACCCTTTTAGTGAGATGCTTTGATGTCCATGGATATCATGACTCCATGAGTGCTTTAGAATCCCCAATGACAATATGATCTTTAACTCTTGTATCCTTGAGTTGAAAATAGTAAACAAAGTTAATAGGAAGGCAAAAAAACCCCACCACAAAAAACCAAAATAAAATAAATGAGATCAAAAACAACAAATTCACAATAGAAGCATGAATATTGTTTGAGAAATTGAAGCCTCTATTTTAGTTACAAATCAAACCAAGTAACAATCTAAACATATTAGTTTCTTATCTAAGATTGCAAACACATCCAATAAGTTGAAGTAATTGTTAAACTATTATGATTGAATTACAAAAGTCCACATTGAAGAAATTATTACTATAAAGAATATAAAGCATTATGATGACAAACTAACTAACAACCTTCTTAAAAATGGCTAAAGTTGAAACTGAAATAACCAAACAACTAAAATAATCAGGAAACTTTTCCAACATACACATCAAGAGGCATAGAACAATATCTTTAAATTTCTTGATAGGAGGCAGAAGAAATTACCTTAAGTTCATATTGGTGGAGTATTCACAGGGGGTAATGCGGAATATGTGCGAGCCCCCTCGAATGGAAAAAATCCATCAACAATAAAAGCTTTGCAAGAAGCAAAATCTATTAGAGATATAATGAATGCTCATCTTAAGATGAAAGACTACTTTTCCATGAGGCTTGTTAATATAGTCATAAATCTAAAGCCAAAATGTAGAGTATCATCCGAGGACTACAAAAAAAGTAGCATAAATCCAAATTTATTCCCTCAAAGAAAGCAACAGATTAGTATATATGCTAATTAGAGTTGCAAAAAATTTGTAAAAATGGAATTTGATAATATGGAAATTCAAAAAATGTCAACAACCTCAAATTATATAAACCAACCAATTTTCTTAAAACAGATTGGCATGTGATAGATCAATGCCCAAAATAACTTGAATATTGAATGAAAAATATGCATCAATCAATTCATGTAAACATCATTTTATTTTATTTTTGAAATAGCCAAATTTATTGAAAGCAAGCCTATGCAAGACGCACACGGCTGCCAAGAGACAAAGAAAACATACAAAGGTTACGTATGTATGCGGACAAACCTTAAAACCCAAAAAGCACAATTACAACTACCAAAAGACCACCATAACAGGACCATTGCTGGCCGTATGTGAGCAGACAGCAGTAAAACCTCTCCTTGACAGCAGGGAGTCGGCTAAGTTGTGCTTTTATAACAGCCAGCTAAACAGCTCCACCACCAACACAGCTAGGAAAACCACCAGGACAGCAGAAACAACCGATAAAACACGCCAAAAACTGCAACAACTACAACCCTTTAACTCGTTAAGACCGCAATTGCAGAATTACAATATTCTCCTAGCCCTTATATTCATGTATGAAATCATGTAAAAATGTTTCAATTAATAAAGAAAATGGATTACCTAAACTACATCAACCTCAAAGGGAGAACTGTCCCCAATGATGAGTCAATATTTAGTCTACTTTTATGCATTATTTAGTTTAGTTTTATTTAGATTTGAATTTATTTTATTGCAATATTATTTCCTTTTTGAATCTTTTTACTACAATTGCATATTTTATATTTCAGGAACGAATATATGATGGAAGGAGCCTTGGAGCAAAAGAAAGGAGTCTGGAGCAAATTCGGAGCAAAAATACGAAGATACGGAGACAAAAATATGTCTCCCACAAGTCAAAAGCTTGGCACGGCCCGTGCCAAAATGTGGCACGGCCGTGCCACCCTCCAGGATACCTTTTGCTGCTTTTTCTTCAAGCCCAAGTTACTCTGTTTTAGTTTTACCGAAAAGCCCTTGTAATTGCTTAGATTTTAAGTCGATTGTAAAGCTATAAATAAAGTAGCTCTCCATCACAAATATTCATCTTTTGTTCTTGGAATAAAAGTTCACTTTTACTTTATTGTTATTCTTCTTCTTCTTCTTCTCTTCTATGTCTACAATGAACGTTAGTGAGTAGACTTCTCTTGTCTTGGGATTGTTGGATAAGTCTAATGACATAATCCTAATCGAACCAAGCTTTAACCCTAATTTCATGTAACCGTAACTTCTAATCTAGATTCACCGTTTTAACATGAATTAACCATTATCAAACTGTGGAAACGAAAGTGGAGGGTTTGATAATTGTTAATCCATCATCTCAAATATCAATTCATAATGCAAAAGCGGAGCTTTGATATTGGAACAAGTGAATCTAGACAAGAATTGTAAAGGCAGTGAAATAGTCTTTGCAATTCTTGAGACATGTGTAGTTTCAATCCTTATAAGCTTCTTCTAGTAATCAAGTCAGCAAAATAGGCTTGGTTGCTAGGGGTAAATCTCACCGGACTTGATCGGAAAGGTGAGGGGCTAAAGGGAAACCGGTCTTTAAAAATTAGGTATAAAACATGAAATTATAAGTTAAGGTTTTGGCTAGTGAAGGATTCGTCATTATGATGAACCAATAATCCCAAGGCTCCTTTTATTTTTATTGTTTTCCTTTAATCAAAAATCCCAATTTTATAATCTTAAAACTTTTTTCTAATCGTTGTTGAAAGTTGATTGAATTCATAACTCCCTGTCGGAACGATATCTTTTTATTACTACTTCGATAGACCGTGCACTTGCGGTTTGGCCTATCACCCAACCAGTTTGACATATGATTGAACAATGCCCAAAATAACTTAAATATTGAATGAAACATGTTACTAAGATTTCAATAGCAAGATAATTTGTCATCTGCATCGCACTGTTGGATCATGAAATCCTTATTATTCGATTTGAAATTAAAAGATCCAGAACACAATATAGTAATCAAAGCTTAACAAATCCATCAACTCTAAATTAAAATTGCAAATAAAAAACAACAAAGGTCATGCCTCATAACAACAAAACCTGGAAGCAATATATAAGAAGATATCTCTATCTTTCCTTGTAAAGATAAATACAGTTTATTAAAATGTAGTTGACACTGTGATTTCAATTTTATTATACTCAAATGACACACGATAAATACATGAAATAATTGATAGATAGAACAACTCTACTTACCCAATGGCTTCGAGTTAAAGGGTATCGACACCTGTATAAATAGCAACAAATCAATACTCTTTTTTCCTTTACTTTGCAAAACTGATACATATCAAATCCAAGTTAAAGCTTTTTTTTCTCCTTTATCTCATTCCTCTGGCTTTCATTCATATTCATCATCATAAACAACATCATCTATCAATAGACTACTTTCATATTAAGTTGCAGTGGTTCAACAAGTATGCTATTCACTACATTAATTGTTAGCAAGCAATTAACATATTGGTGTTTATAAAAAAAGAAATACCATATGTGGTTCTAGTAAACCATGATTATAAAGTATCAATCATTTTATTTTATTAACACCATTCCTACCAACTAATGAATATGTTAAAATACACGATAGTAAAATCTGATACTCGTTTGCTACCTCTACAACCTTCTTCCATTGTCGTCATGAGCCAAACTTGTTCTTAGGAGAATTCGAATTGAAACCAACAAATGGAGACGATTTGAAGATATGGATTTGATGCGTGATTCTATTATATTCTCACTTTGTTCAATCTCACGATTCTTTGTGGCAATTTCCTGATCCATGTTCCCTGCAACATTCAAAATATAACAATCAAAATCAATATATTTAATTTGTGGTAATCAATATTTAATATAAGAGATGATAGCAAATTAAATAACAACGCGATTAATAAACTCATCAAACTACAAATAACCAAAAACCAAATTAAACAAATGTTCTTACAATTACCTTGATTTGGAAAGAAACCTAAAAATCTATTGAAAACTATTTTGAACAGCAAATGAATTGAAAGGGAAGAAAGATACTGAAATTTCAATTTGTAGTTAACCTTTTTGCCACAAAGAACAGGAGAAGTTAAAAATCCCTTTGATTTCAATTCCCAATCAAACAGTCATATTCACAGAGAACAATAACCATATTTGCTTCCTCTGACTCAACGCTCAAAAAATTTGATCAACCAACTCAATCTCACGGGTCAACAAATCAATTAAGAAGATTGCATCAATGTATAATTAAAATAGCAGAGCAAATTGGTTGAGACACATTGCATACCTTAATTATCATCTTTCATCTCTTTCTCGGCCATGTCTCGCGGCGTGGGTGGTGCGCGGCCAAGCTGCCAATTGTGTGACTGGCATTGAGATAAACTTCATCTCCTCTCTACAACGCACAAATTGGAATAACCACACGGTATTTTAGGCCTTATGAAGTGAAAGGCTTTGTAAATCTTTAGGCTTTGGAAAAGAAACCTTAGTTTTAGGAGGCTTTGATATCACAACTCCACACCACCTACAAAAACTATACAGTCCCAATCAAGATAAATGATTCAATTAATCTTGGATTTCCCTCACACACATTGACCATGGAAACAAAAAAAAAGCCAACAGGAAGCAGCAAATAAGGCATGTGTTAACAACATGAAATCTCATATATTAAAACTTAAAATTGGAGTATACAAAAATTTTAAAATTGGAAGTAGACTAATTATAGGGAAAATACATTCAACTATTTATTTTTCCTAATTATAGACTAATTAGTTTGTTTATTCAATTGCATGAAATTCATAATTCAGAATAACTTGATCTAACTTATGACAATGCGTGATCATGAATCAATAATCCAGATTAGGTTTTACTTAAATCTAACAGCAGTAACTCAATTATAATTGAAAATTCTCAACAAAAACAAAAATATACTCCATGTAGTAGCAGAAACCGATTTCTTTCAAAAAGTTATCGGTATATTGATAAGTGTTTAAAAGTGATATATTTCGCATAGGAGTTTAGGCGTTTTAGTGACTTGTTTTGCAAGATTCTCTATGGAAAACTCCAAATATTGTGTTAATATGTCATTTATGCTTTTGAGCCTTAGTCTACCCTTTTTGTGCAGGAAATTACAAGCAAGGAGCAAGAAATGTCAAAGTTCAAAGAAGCTACGCCATTAGCGTGTCCTACGCTATTGGCGTGATGAAGAAATGCCAAAGGTCAGAGGGATACGCCATTAGTGCACCTGGGGCGTGGATCTGGAGCACTCTTGAAGAGTACGCTAATAGCGTATTCTGAGCTATTAGCGTACAATGTCCAGAGAGCTACGCTATATGCGTACCTGGAGCGTGGAAGCAGAAGCTGGGTTTGAAGAGCTACGCTATTAGCGTATTTCACGCTATTAGCGTAAATGCTCCAGAGAGCCACGCTATTAGCGTGGCTGGAGCGTAGCAGCAGGGCAAGAACAACGTGGCAGGCTCCCATTGGCCAAATTATAGGCCGCCTTACCACGCTATTAGCGTGAGTTGCGCTATTAGCGCAGGTGCAAAAACACAGGCCTTTTAAATAGCATTTTTACCTCTCTTTTAGGTATTCACTATTCCATTGAAACATTTTATACATTTCTAGAGAGAGGTTAGAGCTATTTCATAGAGAGAAACACAAAGCAAGTGATTAAGGAGTAGATTCAACCCTAGATTCATTGAGACATCAAGGATCTTGGCATGGAATCTTCATCTTTCCTTCATTCCTTGCATTAGTTTACATGTCTATATGTAACTAACCTTCTTTGTAGTATTGAGGTAACAATCAAGCTATTATGTAATCTTTTGATCTTTTAATATATATGGTTCTAGCTATATGATTCAATATTGTTGTTATTCTTGCTTTTAATGCTTTCAAAGAGATTCAAGATGATTTGGACACAAACTCTTGAATCTAGAACTAGAATAACAATCTATCTTATGTTATATCACTCTTGACAAGTTTGTAAACCTTTGATAATTACTTTTAATCAAGATTTTTATGCTTTCGGATGCTTAACCAGGCTGGACACGGTCGATTAAGTTATCCGATCGACTTTGTTATCGTTTAAGGAATTTGGACACGAATGTTTAAACGATAACCTAGAAATAACGATGTCGCTTTGGACACGAAGGATATTGTAGAAATGATTGTAATAATATTGGTTATAAAGCTAGAGTCTGTTAATCGATCGAGAGATTGCTGCTGTTATGCTTGCTCGTTATCTTATACCGCAAGCGAAATAGTTCGATCCCCTCTCGTTTTTACTTTAGTGTCAAACATGGATATAGTGTTACAAACAAACAAATTATATCCAAACCCTTAATGTGAACGATTGTGTAAATGCTTATGATTAAACGTAACTCCCTGTGGAAACGATCCTATATATACTCACGTGTACATAGTTATATGACGTGTAGGAAAAATCTTACATCAAAATGGCGCCGTTGCCGGGGAGTAGCGGATAATTTCATAAGTATCGAAACAATTTTGTCATGTTAAGCAATTTTGCACAAACTGGTTCTTGTATATTTGTTGTACATATTTACACCTATACTTTCTTTTATGTTACTAATCACTTGGTCAAGTCGATGTGTCCAATCGAGAATTCAAAGGAATCTTAGAAAAGAAGGTCGTGTTGGCATCACGAATAGATTGGTCATTAAAGCTTGATGAGGCATGTGAAAGTCGTGCCACTTGCCGGTTGAACTAGAGCACAAAGCGTTTTGTGCGCACAAAGCGTTTTGATTTCTTAATTTTGACCAAGAGTAAGTGGGCGAATAGAGGAAGGTTCAAATACAAGAATGCGGAGAAATGCGCAACAAGCGTTGAATCTTCTAAAAGTGTACAAGTAGAAGGTGAGCGCTATTATGGCAAGCGGATTGTGAAACAAAACTTTGAGCTAGGACAAATGGTGTTATTTTGTAACTCAAGATTTCGGTTAATTCTGGGAAAGCTCAAGTTTAGGTGGTCTAATCCGTTTACAATCAAAGAAAAAAGGCCTTATGGAACGGTAGTGTAGAAGTTCCAATGACAAAGTCCGACTGGACGGTGAATGGGCAAAGGCTTAAGCCCTATTTCGGGGGTGAAATTGATCGGTGTATGTCGACGATTTCACTAAGCGAACCGTGATTTCTTCAAAATGCGTCGAGCTCATGACGTAAAACAAGCTCTTGCTGGGAGGCACACCCAGTTTTGTAAGTATTTTTATGTTTATTGCATATAGTGGTAGTACATATACATTTACAAGCAGAATGAAAAACTTTGAAAAACTGATCCTGAAGCCTCACGCCATTAGCGTATTTTTCGCTATTAGCGTGGGAGCTCCAGAGAGCTACGCTAATAGCGTGGTTTTGGTGTGAGGGAAAATTTTTTGTGGGCCCAAGGGGAGTAACTCCCCTTAACTTCCCACAACCCACTCCTCTTATTCCTTTTACGGTTTCATTCTTCCCTTTCTCACTCTCACACACAAAAACTTCTCTCACTCACACACTAACCCTAAAAATCAAAACCCTTTTCTTTTGGGTCAATTGGTTCCAAGCATTCATCTTTGCATCATTCATTCTATTGCTTGCATCCAATCACTGCACTAACAGGTTTGATTCTCTTCCTATCTTTGTTCTTAAATTTGAAAAAAAAAAAAAAAACCATGCTTTTGACATGATTAGAGATGGTTAGGTTAGGGTTAGAGTTTTGATTTGTGAATAGAGATTGTTCTTTAATGATAATAGTTGGAAAAGGAACAATAATCATAACCCACATGCAACAAACATTCATCTTTTGATTTTGACCCATTTTGTAAATTTGAAAAACAAGGGTTTTGAATGATTTGTGTGCCAATGTTGTGATTCTGATTCCTTTTCATGATTCTATTGTGTTTTAGAGACATAGGATGAAACCTAGGGTTGAAATATGATGGGTTGTGCTGAGAAATTGCAGGAACAAAGATTTTGAAAATTTGAAAATTGCAGGAACGAAGAAGTACGCTATTAGCGAAATATACGCTAATAGCGCAACTTTTCCAGAAAAATTTCGCTAAAAGCGTATCCTACGCTAATAGCGAAAGTTTCCCAGAAAAATTTCGCTATTAGCGTGACTGGCGCTATTAGCGTAGTTCTTCGTACTTGCCCAGATTTTCAAAATTTTTGATATTTTTAAATGACCAATTGTAGTTTGTGCTAATATTTTCTATGCAATATGTTGGTGTTTCCTGGTTTTGTTGCAGATGGCACCGAAAAATGCTGAAAAAACTACCGGGACTAAGCGTCCTAGAGGCAAAGGTGCCTCTTCCTCTGCTGCACCTGCAATCCCAAACCGTTTCCCCACCCCTGCCCACTCTGCCAGGTTTAAGAAGATGGCACAGTACAAAACCTGGCACGAGAAAACCTTTGACATTCACCCTAGTGGTGAGCATTCTGATATGCTCCACATTTTCACTGGTCGCAAATGGACCAAACTCCTCGTGCCCGCAACCGAGATTAACACCGACCTAATCAGGGAGTTCTATTGTAATGCTGTCCCTGATGCCTCACCCGCTACCTTTGCTGAGACTTTCTCTTGGACTTCTTACGTCCGAGGAAAGCAAATCCCATTTGATAGGGATGCAATCAATGATTTCCTTGAAAATGCTTTAAACCTTGAGCCATTTGAGGACCCCACAATGCCCACCTTGTGTACCTATGCTAAGAGAAACGCTCAAGGAAATTGGAAATATCAGCAAATTGAGCGTGATATAATGAACAAGGGTAGGCTATTTGTCAAAAATGACAAGGGAGAGATTAGGCATGCACTTACCAAGGAGATGACCGCTACTGCCCGCTTAATTTTCCAATTCCTTGTCCACAATGCCCTTCCAAGAGCCCATACTTCCGATGCCCCAAAAGCAGTTCTACCACTCATCTGGTGCATTATGAAAGAAGTGCCTGTTGATATTGCTCGCATCATTGCTAATGAGATGAAGGCTGTGGCTTTGAAAGTTGCCACTGGTGCTAAGAAGGTGGCATTGTTCTACCCGGGTTTGATTATGGGATTGCTGAAGGCTAATGGAGTGCCTATTTCTGGACCCTATGATGAGGATATTGAGGGGGCCATTACTGACACTCATATTCGCACTTGGGAGAAAACAGAGCAGAGGGCAGCCCAATACCATTTCTCTGATGATGAAGGTGGCCCATCTGAGGCTGCTGGTTCTTTTGACTTTTCAGGTTTGCAGACCTTTATGCTGGAGCAGCAGATGCATAACCAGTACGTGAGGGACCAGAACAGCTTCTTAATGGACCAGAATGAGGCAATTTGGAGGAGCAACATGGGCATACACCAGGACCTCTACAATGCTCACATGCATCCGGGAAATGCTGAGTACCCGGTTATGACTCCTGAGCAGTACCAGGCTTATGTTCATTGGCCTGAGGGCAGGCCAAATCCTTATGTGGGGGTGGCTGATGCTGTTGATGATGAGGCGACACCTGATGATGCTGGAGTCGTGGGTGATGATGATGATGTGTACCAGGATCTTGATATGGATGATGCTGGAGAGGATGATCAGTGAACTTGAGTTTTTAGTGATGTTTTTCTTTTTGCTTTATAACTCTTCGTTTTTATTTCATGTTGGAACATATGTTTATTTTGGTTGTATTTTGTACTCTTCAAGCACTGTGGTTTTTAGTGCTTGATTTGTTACTTTGTTACTTTGTTACTTTATATTTGGTTTAATAACTTAGTTTTTTTGGTTTAATAACTTATGCTTTGGATGAAATTTTTGTTTACATCTTGCTTGTGTTTCTCAAAAGAAAATTGCTCATGAACAATAAATTTTAAAGTGCTCCATGGAGCCATGTTTGAGCAAAAGCAGGTGAGTGATAATGATATTACTTGTGATAAAGCGTAAGGCCAAGGTATTGGTTTTCTTTTATTCTAGGTTTTTAATAAGAATTTGAAACTTGTACTTTGCACAAAATATATATCATTTAATTCTTTTCATAGACATAAATATTTTTGAACCACTTAGTACTTAACATAAATGTGAGTAGCTTCAATCTGTTGTATATATGCTGGAGACCAATAATCACCGTCTAACTTGTTTTAGTTATGTTAAATCTGATAATTATTTTGAATTGTTTGAAAGCATGGAAAGGATCAAGGCACTTTTTGAATTGAGAGTAACCTACTTGACCACATAAAGCCTACCTGTGAGAAGAGCGAGTATCTGATACCCCAATCCGAGCCTAATGAATCAAGTCCTCAAACATGAACTGTCAATATTCATAAGCACAATGCTTGTTGAATTTGCCTGAAATTTTTCAAAAATCCAGTTCATGGTTGAATCTTATAGGACTTTGATATTTTTACTTTGTTGAACCCTTAACCTTTTTGTACTTTGTCCCTTGCCTTAGGATAGGGGAACATTCAATTAGAGTTTTTGTTGTATTCAAGTTGGGGAGAAAAAGGAGGCATTATATGTTAAGTTCTGGTGAAGTTGTAAAATAACCTGACAACATTGAATCAAAGAAAAAATTGTACATTTGAAAAAGAAAAGAAAAGAAAAGAAAAAGAAAGTGAAAAATCAAAAATAGAATAAGTTGTCAAGGTTATAAGTTTGATTGTTAATCACCACAGGTTTTAATTCTTGGTAGGGAAGTATATGGATTTCAAGTTGTGATACAAAAAAATGTTCCTCTTTGATAGGCTTTCTGATCAATTGCCCCACATATGACATTTCTTTTGTAGCCCGGCCAAGTTATAACCCTTGCAAGACCTTTTGATCCATGCTTTTATGCTTTTTGAGACGATATTTGGATGGACACCTAACTTAAATAGGATGTTAGCATGATTGTTGGATGTGTGTTCATTACCTCATTCATTGTTATCATTATATTGCATTTGCTTTCATAGAAGTGTGTTAGGTGTGGTTCATAGATAGTTATGTTTATGTCTTGAAGTTTATGATGTATAGTTTGTGCTTAGGACATTTGTCGCATTCTTAGTTTGAACCTAGAGTAGCGGAGGACTTCATGCCTGTCCACGCGATCATTTTTGAATCACCATTTGTTTATTTTTGTTTTGAATTGTTTGACACCATGTTGAAAACCTTGTCCAAAGCCTTGTTAGTTTCCTTTTCAATTGATTTGTTTGAGGACAAACAAAAAGCCAAGTTGGGGAGAGTTTGATAAGTGTTTAAAAGTGATATATTTCGCATAGGAGTTTAGGCGTTTTAGTGACTTGTTTTGCAAGATTCTCTATGGAAAACTCCAAATATTGTGTTAATATGTCATTTATGCTTTTGAGCCTTAGTCTACCCTTTTTGTGCAGGAAATTACAAGCAAGGAGCAAGAAATGTCAAAGTTCAAAGAAGCTACGCCATTAGCGTGTCCTACGCTATTGGCGTGATGAAGAAATGCCAAAGGTCAGAGGGATACGCCATTAGCGCACCTGGGGCGTGGATCTGGAGCACTCTTGAAGAGTACGCTAATAGCGTATTCTGAGCTATTAGCGTACAATGTCCAGAGAGCTACGCTATATGCGTACCTGGAGCGTGGAAGCAGAAGCTGGGTTTGAAGAGCTACGCTATTAGCGTATTTCACGCTATTAGCGTAAATGCTCCAGTGAGCCACGCTATTAGCGTGGCTGGAGCGTAGCAGCAGGGCAAGAACAACGTGGCAGGCTCCCATTGGCCAAATTATAGGCCGCCTTACCACGCTATTAGCGTGAGTTGCGCTATTAGCGCAGGTGCAAAAACACAGGCCTTTTAAATAGCATTTTTACCTCTCTTTTAGGTATTCACTATTCCATTGAAACATTTTATACATTTCTAGAGAGAGGTTAGAGCTATTTCATAGAGAGAAACACAAAGCAAGTGATTAAGGAGTAGATTCAACCCTAGATTCATTGAGACATCAAGGATCTTGGCATGGAATCTTCATCTTTCCTTCATTCCTTGCATTAGTTTACATGTCTATATGTAACTAACCTTCTTTGTAGTATTGAGGTAACAATCAAGCTATTATGTAATCTTTTGATCTTTTAATATATATGGTTCTAGCTATATGATTCAATATTGTTGTTATTCTTGCTTTTAATGCTTTCAAAGAGATTCAAGATGATTTGGACACAAACTCTTGAATCTAGAACTAGAATAACAATCTATCTTATGTTATATCACTCTTGACAAGTTTGTAAACCTTTGATAATTACTTTTAATCAAGATTTTTATGCTTTCGGATGCTTAACCAGGCTGGACACGGTCGATTAAGTTATCCGATCGACTTTGTTATCGTTTAAGGAATTTGGACACGAATGTTTAAACGATAACCTAGAAATAACGATGTCGCTTTGGACATGAAGGATATTGTAGAAATGATTGTAATAATATTGGTTATAAAGCTAGAGTCTGTTAATCGATCGAGAGATTGCTGCTGTTATGCTTGCTCGTTATCTTATACCGCAAGCGAAATAGTTCGATCCCCTCTCGTTTTTACTTTAGTGTCAAACATGGATATAGTGTTACAAACAAACAAATTATATCCAAACCCTTAATGTGAACGATTGTGTAAATGCTTATGATTAAACGTAACTCCCTGTGGAAACGATCCTATATATACTCACGTGTACATAGTTATATGACGTGTAGGAAAAATCCTACATCATATATCAAAGTTAACATAAATCCAAAACACAATTAATAATAATAATAAGAAAATAAAAATCAAACTACTTCAATTAGAATAAAAAAAAATTTGATTCAAATCTACTTACCATTGTATTCCTCCTTTTCAATACAATCCAACGGCTATGAAAATCCTCATTAGAAGATCTAAACAAAAAAAACGCAAATCAGAGATCCATCACAACCAAAAATAAATTATGAATAATGAGATAAATCGTAATTACCGCATCATCAGCTTCATCGGAAGCGTGAACGAAGGAAAAGGAGCACCGCGATAGCGATAGGGAAAACCTTTCGTTCCATCGTTGTTATTACCCTGTCTCTGTTTTCTAACTGAATTGTGAAACCCTAGCTTTGATATAAAAGTCTGATTATGTTTCTGAGATCTAAATGATAAGAGTTGGAGAAGAAGAAAAAATTACCATCAAGAAAGGAAATAGAGAAAGTGATGAAGAGCTACAAAGGGAGGATGAAGAAGTACGTATGTTTGCTTGGAAACAACTAAACTTCTGCTCCAAAGGTCAAAGAATTGGTCAAAGAAATTAACGTGATTCATTGTATCAAGATGGCACGTTACAGAGTGGAGGAAAACAAAGGATAAATTTTTGCTCTGATTCCCATCACCATATTTTTGAAAACATATGAAATAGTTGTTTCGGAAAAATAGGGCTATAGATAAATATGAAATAGTTGTTTCGAAAAAATAGGGCTATAGATAAATATGAAATAGTTGTAGGGCCAATTTGTTTCGGAAGTAGAGATAAGTATGAAATAGTGGTTTCGGAAAATAGAAGAGATAAATATGAACTAGTTGTTTCGGAAAATAGAAGAGATAAATATGAAATAGTTGTTTCGTAATTAAGGTTTAGGTGGCATTAAGTAAGATGATCAATGGCTAAAATTGAATGACGCCTAAATGTGCAAGATCCAATGGCTCAGAAAAGTGGAAGGAAAAATGGGGGGAAAATATTAGGGTTAGGGATAGCTTTAGGGGTTAAGCTAGAGATAAATATGAAATAGTTGTTTCGGAAAATAGAAGAGATAAATATGAAATAGTTGTTTCGGAAAATAGAAGAGATAAATATGAATAGTTGTTTCGGAAAACAGAAGAGATAAATATGAAATAGTTGTTTCGGAAAATAGAAGAGATAAATATGAAATATGATGAATGGCTAAAATTGAATGGCGCCTAAATGTGCAAGATCCAATGGCTTAGAAAAGTGGAGGAAAAAATGGGCGGAAAATATTAGGGTTAGGGTTAGCTTTAGGGGTTAAGCTTTAGTAAGTAAGATTATGGAGGTCTAAAAACCCCATCTAATCTAATTTTACTTTTATGCTTTATGGAGGTCTAAAAACCCCATCTAATTTAATTTTACTTTCATGTTTAATGGAGATCTAAAACCCCATCTAACTTTTATATTTAATGGAGGTCTAAAACCCCATTTACAATATTGATTCATGAGACAGATAATTAAAATTTAATGTGATTATCATATATATTTATTTACCATATATGTTGTATTGTGATTTTCTATATTACTCATGTGTCCTAACATAGATGATATTTAACACTTAAAATATTTTTCTCATTATCCAACGTTAATGAACAATGTTTTTAACGGTCATGAACAGTGAAATCAACGGTCATGAACAGTGATTTCAACGGTTATGAACAGTGTTTTAACGGCTATGAACAGTGTTTTTAACGGTAACAATAACGGTCATTTTTACAAAATTCACTCTATAAATACCTCACATTCATTCATAATTTTCACATCTCAAAACATTTACTCATACTTACAAAATGGCTAAAATCTTTTTCCTGTGCATCACTCTACTTGTGGCCATTGTGTTCTTCATCCTTTTCACCCATATTGAAGAATTGGGAAAAGATTTTGTAGAATTAGCTATAATTGAAATTTTACCATTTTTTGGCTTAGCTTGTGTGGTTACTTTTTGTTTTGATAGAGATTAGATTAAAATCTTATAATGTTTTGTAATCGTTATATTTTGTAATCATGGTTGTTAAATAAAATGGTATTTTTATTTCCGTCATAGTATATATATATATATATATATGTGTGTGTGTGTGTGTGTGTGTGTGTGCGCGCGTGTGTGTGTGTGTGTGTTGAATGATGATTATGCTCTTCTGTATTATAGATTGAATCATGTCGAACCTTGCAAAACTTGATTTTGAGGCTCTTAATATTTCTGGAAAAAATTATCTGGCTTGGGCCCTTGATGCCAAAATTCATTTAAATGCGAAGGGCATGAAGATACTATTAAAGAAGGAAAAGTAACAACTGATCAACAAAAGGCTAAGGCCATGATATTCCTTCGTCACTGCCTTCATCAGGATCTAAAAAATGAATACCTTACCATAGAAGATCCAAAAGTTCTTTGGGACAATTTAAAAGAAAGGTTTGACCATCAAAAAATTGTCATCCTTCCTAATGCTCGTCACGAATGGATGCATTTGCGTTTACATGACTTTAAGTCTGTAATTCGAATATAACTCGGCTGTATTTAAAATTATTGACATTGTGTGGAGAAAAAGTGACTGATGCGGAGATATTAGAAAAAACATTCTCCACTTTTCATGCATCTAATGTGATCCTGCAGCAGCAAAGGTTTTAAAAGGTATTCTGACTTGATATCGTGCCTGCTTGTGGAAGAACAAAATAACGAGCTTTTACATGGACAAACTCGTGGCCGTGGCCATGGACATGGTCGTGGACGTGGACGTGGTCGTGGACGGGGACGTGGTCATGGTCTTAATCGTAATCACAATGGAGATTACAAAAACACATTTTCTCACCAGAAGATGAAAAATGTTGGAAGGAATGAGATTGGTCAAAGCAGAAAAAATAATGAGAGTATTTGCTATCGTTGTGGTGGTAAAGGTCATTGGAGTCGTACCTGTCGTACGCCAAAACATCTTGTTGATCTTTACCAACAATCACTTAAGAATAAAGATAAAAAGGCTGAAACTCATTTTGCATGTGAAAATGATGAAGATGATTATGGTAATATCGATATTACCCACTTAGATGCTGCTGATTTCATTGTTGATCCTGATGAAAAGATTGATCATCTCATTAGAGATGAAAATATCCAGGAATAGAACCCCACCAATAAAATGTTTAAGAGTACCTTATATTTTCCTATAATAAAAGTGTTTTATGTTATGTTTTTATCTAATGATAATAAAAGTTTTACAGTTTTATGTTGTATCTATTTGTTTTATGTTATGTTTTATCTGATAATAATAAAAGTTTTATAGTAATTCTTATATTTATACTTATCTCTTATTTGTTCATTTTTAGATAGAATGAATATTAACATTAACCCCAATAATGAAGATATGTGTCTCGCCGATAGTGGAACAACTCATACAATTTTCAAGAATATAAAATATTTCTCCTCTTTGATAAAGAGACAAACCGGTGTTAGTACTATATCTGAAAGTTCAAAGATAATTGAAGGCTCCGGAAGAGCTAATGTAATATTGTGTGGAGGAACAAATTTAAAAATTGAGAATGCATTATATTCTCCCAAGTCTCATAGGAATTTATTAAGTTTCAGAGATATTCGCCTAAATGGATATCATCTTGAAACAAGAAATGAAGAAAGTATTGAATATCTTTGTATTACAAGACATGAATTGGATAAAAACATGTGTATTAGAAAGGCTACCTGCCTTTTCTTCTGGTTTGTACTACACTTACATTAGTACAATTGAAGCACATGCAATTGTAAACCAGAAGTTTACAAATCATGATAAATTTGAGGTTTGGCATGACCGGTTGGGCCATCCCGGATATATAATGATGCGAAAAATAATTGAAAATTCATGTGGTCATCAATTGAAGAACTAGGAGATTCTTCAATCTAATAAATTCTCATGTACCTCTTGTTCACAAGGGAAGTTGATAATTCGGCCATCATAAATGAAAATTGAAAACGAATCTCTAAATTTTTTAGAGCGTATACATGGTGATATTTGTGGGCCAATACACCCACCATGCGAACCATTTAGATATTTTATGGTTTTAATTGATGCATCAACTAGATGGTCACATGTTTGTTTGTTATCAACTCGCAACCAGACGTTTGCGAGATTGCTAGCTCAACTAATTCGAACAAGAGCTCACTTCCCTGATTATCCTGTAAAGAAAATACGTCTTGATAATGCCTCTGAGTTTTCTTCTCAAGCTTTTAATGAGTATTGCATGTCCATTGGAATTGATGTTGAACATCCTGTAGCACATGTTCATACACAAAATGGACTTGCAGAATCATTTATCAAGCGTATAAAGTTAATTGCAAGACCACTTCTCATGAGAAGCAAACTTCCAATTTCCACTTGGGGATATGCAATTATGCATGCTGCAACATTGATTCGCATCAGACCAACAAGTTATCATGACTCTTCCCCTTTGAAATTAGTTTTTGGTCAAGAACCAAATATTTCCCATCTAAGAATTTTTGGATGTGCGGTGTATGTTCCAACACAACGCACTAAGATGAGTCCTCAAAGAAGGTTGGGAATATACGTTGGATATGAATCTTCATCAATTATAAAGTATATTGAACCCACAACAGGAGATTTATTTACAGCTCGATTTACTGATTGTCATTTTGATGAATCAAATTTCCCAATATTAGGGGGAGAGAAAATGCAGCTAAAAAGGGAGATCAGTTGGAATGAATCTTCATTATCTCATCTTGATCATCGAACAAAACAATGTGAACTGGAAGTTCAAAAGATAATTCATTTGCAAAGTTTAGCAAATCAATTACCAAATGCATTCACTGATCCAAAAAGTGTGACTAAATCACATTATATAAATCCGTAACAATTGAAAAAATACTACGTAGAATATAAAGGTTCTCCCATATTCCACGGGTTTGTTATTTCTTTCACTATATAAACGAACTTATGTAGCCTATATATATATATATTCATTGTCATTCATATAATGTTAAGAAGGTTGCGTTAAAATTGACAATTGTTTATTATGAGAGGGAGAGAGTGCGCAAAAGAAAAGGAATTTGTTGGAGAAAAAGATAATAACTGACAATCTTTTGTTACGAGAGAAATATAAAATATTAAATTTATTGGAAAGATAAAGTGTGTGCAAAAAAATAGGAATTTATTGGTGAATTAAAATGAGGGTATAATAGGAAGAAAATATGCAAAAATACACATTGCTATTTTTGTGTTAATTTTCTAAAAAAACGCTTAAAAAGGAACGGAGGGAGTAAGAGTTATTTGTAATATTTTTTTTATCAAATGGGTGATTTTTAATAGAATACCCTCAAATGGTTAATTAAAACTATCCCTTTCAGCACTTTTGGGCTGACTTTTTCTTTACAAAAATACCCTCAATTTTGAATACATATCACACACATGTAACAAATAGATAAGAATAAATTTAAATATTAAAACAAATGTAACAAACATGATATGTATGTATGTTTTTTCCCCTTTGTCACATTGAAAACCCTTGAAATGCCATGTATTTGCGATGCGGATGAATTCGTCCAGTCAGCAAGTGAGACCTAAGCAAAATGGTGCCAAATCAGCAAGAAAATGAGGCCAAGGACTTTTTTAAAAAACAAAAAATTTTGAAGGGATGAATTTCAATTTTTTTTTTTACCAGGGACCAAAACCCAAACTCGCTATATTTGCAGGGACCAAAATCATATTTTAGCCTATTGTGAAATATCTGCTATAGCGGTGCTATGACACTACTGCATAGTGGAATTTGAACAAACTGCTATTTTCTGCAATGCACAATTGACATATAGCACAAGTATTTGCTGCATAGGTTTTATCAAAATAATGTATTTGCTGCATAGATAGTTAGATACAAAAATTTCCCTCCCATTTTGACTAAATGCTGCATCTTTGTAGACATACTCTGTTCAATGTTGCTAAGGAGATTTTTTTTTTTGAAACAGCATATATTAATAAGCAAGGCGAGCGCAAGACGCACAAAGCCCGCAATAGGAGGAAAAAGAGTACAAGCAAGGCCTTTAAACAAAGGACCTTACAACACCAATACACCAACTCAATAAAAAACCCCCTAAAATACAATTCCAAAACTGATTGGAACAGGAAAACAACAAGGCAGTAGCGCTAGCTATGCACCAAGAGAGACAAAACTATGAAACAAAACCACCAAGCCAAAACCAAACTGCTCCAACAGACCTACACAACAACAGCACAGAAAGCCAATGCAGAAGCCACAGCAGCGCACAGCCCAGACCTACACAACAACCGCTGTCACCCCTTTCGCTTCATACAATCTCTCGGATTCCAACACCATTCGTAGTAAAGGCAAGAGGCAATCCGAAGTCTAGACAGTGACCAACACCAAGACACCGCCTTAATATCATCCACAACCTCGTCAAAATTCTTGAATTGATTTTTAAAAACCCGGGCGTTCCTCTCCTTCCAAATCATCTAAATCGATGCATGCCAAATCAATGAAAATGCTTTCCTTAGCTTCCTCGAATTAACCTCCCCACACCAACAAGCAAAGTGAACGAGCAAGCTTTGTGGTGTGATAAAATTAATGCCTAACCAATTGAGAACCTTGCGCCATATTAACGAAGCCACCTCACAATGAAAAAATAGATGGGACGTTGTCTCCTCCGCTAACCCACACAACACACAAGTACAAGGTGCCCCGGTAGGTAAAACCCTCCTAGCCCGGAGATTTAATCTCGTCGGAATGCGATCTAAAATAGCCATCCAAGAGAAAGCCACCACCTTGGATGGAGCCGGGCTCTTCCAAAGATTCCGGAATACACCTTCCTCAAGAGCACTCACCCCTTCATCAAGCAACAAAGAATCCTCTAAAGCTCTATAAGTGGAACGCACCGAAAACACACCTCCCTCATCCGGAGTCCACACCCATCTATCATCCTCAACACCCAACATCACTCTATCAATTAAAGCCAATAGATTTTCAATTAAATTCCTTTCCTAAAGAAACGGTTGCCTTCTCCATATTAAGTTCCAAGACGCCTCCCCATTTAGGACACTCCACAAATCCGCTACTTTTGCCTCTTTTTGGGTCGAAATAGAAAAAAGCTGAGGAAAAGCAAAAGCTAGAGGTTGGTCACCAATCCACCTATCATTCCAAAAACTAGTACCCCTCCCATTTGACACCTTCCGTTCCACGTTATTAGTAAACCAATTCTCCCTAACTCCACCTTCCAAATTCATCAACTCCTTCCACCACCCCGATGCAAAGCGAGGCAACCTTACCCCATCCACCGGGACGAGCTCGGAAATATTATCTCCATATTTGTCCTTCAACACCATTTTCCAAAGAGGATCACCTTCTTGGAGAAGACGCCATTTCCACTTGGCCATAAGGCTCAAATTCACCCCTTTAACGTCTCTCACCCCTAACCCTCCCTTGCTCTTTGGTTGACAAATCCGCTTCCACTTGACCCAACAAATCTTCCTACCCTCTCTAACGCCTCCCCAAAGAAACTCTCTTTGGATCCGGGTCACCAACTTCAACACTTTTACCGGAATCTTCATGAAAGATAGATAGAAAATAGGGATCGCATTCAAAACGGAATTAAGGAGAGTAATTCTACCACCAAGGCTAACATATTTTGTACCCCAAGAATTAAGCCTATTCCTCAATTGCTCCAACATAGGTTCCCAAGTCGCCACCTTTCTTGAGTTAGCGCCCACCGGTAACCCCAAGTATTTAAACGGGACACTACCTTCTCTACAATGCAAAAAGCCACAAGCCGCCTCCATGAAGTCTCTTGGAACATTAACTCCTATTAAAGAGCTCTTGTGAGAGTTGACTTTCAATCCGGACGCCATTTCGAATCCCCGCAACATAGCCTTCAAAGTCCAAAGATTGTCCACCGTTGGCTCACCTATACAAAGGGTATCATCGGCATATTGAAGGTGAGATATCATTAAACCCCCATTCTTAGTTTCAAACCCTTTGAATAAATTCCGGTTCACCGCATTTGCCATCAACCCACTAAAGCCTTCCGCCACTAAAAGAAACAAGAAAGGTGCTAGAGGGTCACCTTGTTTCAACCCTCTCTTCACATTAATTTCCTCTGTAGGACTACCATTAACAAGGATAGACATATTACCCCCGAACACACAAGCCTTCATCCATCTAACCCATTTATCGCACATTCCTACTCTTTTCATCATATACTCCAAAAAACCCCAATCCACGGAATCATATGCCTTTTCAAAATCAACCTTGAGGATTAGACACTCCCGTTTGGATTTCTTAGCCAAGTCAACCACCTCATTCACCACTAACACTCCATCCACCAAATGTCTACCTTTCAAAAAAGCCGATTGAGACTCGGAGATAATAGAATTCATTACCTTAGAAAGCCTTGTTGCTAACACCTTAGAGAGAATTTTATAAAGGCAACCAAGAAGAGATATGGGGCGGAATTCCTTCAACATTGACGGGTCTTTCACCTTTGGGATTAACGTCACAAAGTAGGAATGAAAGCTCTTCGAAATTTTCTCATTCGCATGGAATTGGTCAAACATAATCCGGATTTCATGCTTCAAAAGATAACAAAATTCTTTGACGAAGGCGAAATTGAAACCGTCGGGACCCGAAATTTTGTTACTATCACTATTCTTCACCACCGCTTCAATCTCCGTAAAAGAGAAAGTTGCAATCAAATCTCTATTTTCATCATCGGAAAGCATAGCAAACGGCACTCCATCCAACGTCGGCCTCTCCCACCTCTCGTCCGCCACTTGCCTTTGAAAATAATCAACCAACGCTCTTCTCACATCCGTAGGTGAATCCACCCACCCTTCATCCACCTTAATTGCCTTAATTGAATTTTTCACCGCCCTTGACTTGACACATCTATGTAAATATTTAGAATTTTCATCACCCTCCTTAAGCCACTTAGACTTCGTCCTTTGGATCACACTAGCCTCTTTACTTTTGAGAAGTCTCCACATTTCCTCAAATTTTACTTTCCTCATCTCTACTTCGGCGCTACTCAACGCCCCTACCTCACCCTTGACATCAAGCTCCGCAATATCATTAACAAGGGAGGCTACTTTAGTATCTAAATCCCCATACTCTTGCTTGTGCCAAGTTCTAAGAGCTTCCTTCAACGTCTTGAGTTTATTCTTCAACACCACACCCATCCACCCACTACCGGTGCTATTCCTCCACAAATCCTCCACCTTTTTGAAATTTTTATGTTCCAACCAAAAGTTATTGAAGCGAAAAGGTTTTGGCCCCCAATCCGAGCTACCACTTTTGATGAGCAACGGACAATGATCCGAAATTGTTCTAGGGAGAATCCAAAGAGAGGCTTCCCCCCAACAACTATTCCAACCTTCCGACACAAGAGCTCTATCAATCCGACTCATCGCAAGGCCACTAGCATGGTACCAAGTAAACTTACGGCCAAACGGTGCAACATCTAGAAGATCCACATTCAAAACAAAGGAATTAAAGTGAAAAATCTCCGTTGTCATAGTCGAGGAAACTTCTAAAGTGACCCCCCTCCTCTCCTCCACATGTGACACCGCATTAAAATCACCCACCATACACCACACTCCATCACCAAAAGTATTTTTAAGCAAAACAAGTTTCTCCCACAACCTTTGTTTAGCCGCCAAATCACATTTTGAGTAAATATTCACCACAAAGCAAACCTCCCTACTTCTCCCCCATTCCAAGCACACCCCCACAAAACCTTCACCCACAACCGAGAAAAGAAGATTTGAACAAGATTTACGCCAAATTGAGATAATACCACCACTATTACCAACGGAAGGGAGGAAAGCCCAATCATAATCTTCACTCCCCCACAAACTTCTACATACGGAATCCGATACCACTTCAAGCTTTGATTCTTGAATGGCCAAAAAATCCACCCTTTGATCGTGCACCAATTCCTTTATAACTTTTTTCTTCACCTTCCCCCCCCCCCCCCCCAAACCTCTTACATTATAAGAGAGAACCATCATTGGGAAACCATCTCTCCCTCCCTTTGTCCATCCTTTGACACCTCAATATCTTCAAGGTTCGCCAAATTAGATACCATATTTAAATCCTTCACAGAAAAATTAAAGCCATTTGATTTTTGTAAGGTAAAAATCCGGGAAGCCGCTAAATCTTTCCGAGACATACCCGGCAGTTCTGACAACGGAGATTTCGGTACCTCAGCCCCTGATTCTTCCAAAATCAAGCGAAGACCCGATGCCGGAGTCATCGGACAATCACTTGCGCGTTCCACCTCGACGACGGTATTTCCCACTCTCTCCCCATCAACATCTTCACTACTAATCAAAGATTCCACCACTTGCTTAGGACCACCCTCTCCTAAACCACCTTTACGCTTGCCATTACCCTTGGTTTCCTTAATAGCCTTTGCAAATTGAAAGCATTTGGGTGCTCCAATAGATGCAGCTCTATGTTTTCTACAAATTTTCTTTCCGCCCCTCCTGTTAATTAAAACCTCCTGATGAAGAGATAAGTCAGAAATGGTATCTTCAGAGTCCAACAGGCTAGATTGGGATGGGGCCCCAACAACATGCAAAGGCCCATTAGATGGACCACTAAAATTATTACCCACTCCATGAGATGGACCCGCCTGTAGCTTCCCATGGCCCGCGCTGCCACCTTCCAGACCTGTGGACCCCAAGTTGTTGACTTCCAAAACAAATTCAAAATCTCCCTTTACAAGCCCTCCTTCACGTGTTGCATCCTTGAAAGGGGCAGGGAGATGAGACACCCCATCAGCCGCTCCTAAGGTGCCACGTGGCACCTGCCAGCCACCTACACTCTCCAAATTCGTTCCCCCATTCCCCAACTGCTCTCCTTCACACTCCAAGAGGGACACGTGCTGCTCCCTTTGTGGTACCGCCAGGCTTTTTTCCCCAAAATCCACTCCAATACCCTGTGATCCCATACTAGTCACTTCCAACATCCCTTTTTGCCCTACTACCTCTAAGATAGGATTAGGCCTATCACTACTAGACCCTCCCTGTACGGAATTCACTGTATGCTCCCCTTCTTCAATGGAAACATCATCCTCCTCGCCGGACAACTCCTCATCCACCACCAAATTCTGCTCCGGCCGCCCCTCCTCATCCTCCTCCCACGAAACACACCTCTCCTTGGACATCTCAGACTCCTCCTCCTTACTCCCCTCACCTTCTTCAAACACAAGAACACCCTCAACAGCCCATATGCTAAAAACTGCTCCCATAACTTTCACTTTCACCTCCTCCTCTATTCTCCCCATCTTCTTTGTAGAAATTAGCAGATTGGCCACATCCAGCCTTCTCCTACACACCGTGTCATCATCAAAATCAATGAAAGTTCCAAAAATAGCACTCACCCTCTTGAAAAAGTCTTCATTCCAAATGTGTACAGGAATGCCTCTAAGTTGCACCCAAGTCCTCCTTGTCGTTGCCACCTTGTTAGGAGACCATGGCACCACCTCTGAAAAAGTAGCAGACCACCAAGCCCTCTTTTCCGCCCTCGCAGCCGCTAACTCCCCCTTCCGATCCTCCTTCAGCAGCACCAACTTCTCCCCCATCGGAACCACCTTGATACCACGCCAACCTTCCATAAATATACACGTTTGCAATGCATCCGGTTCAAGATAGGACTTCAATCTGCCAACCAGACAAGACTCCAACTCCTCCAGCAGATCTGTCGCTGGAAGGACCTCTAACATTGTTGTAACTATTGCCGGCCTCACAACTGGATCACCCTGCCGCTCCCCCGCCAACGCATTCCGGAATGACGTCCCAGCCTCCACCTTCTTCCCTTCGACCCATTCCTTTCGCCGCAAAACCTGAACAGGCTCCTCCTTCGCCTCCCTATCAAATTTTGCTTTGTTCACTTTCAGTTTGTGATTACCCCACCACACCTCCTTCAAGCTCTCCTCCAGCTCCACCACATTGGCCACATCCCTAAACTTCACAAAAGAAAATCTTCTTCCCCATTTATCTAGCTTCTTAGGAATAAATACAGCTCCCACTCTACCAAAGGAAAGAAAAATCTTCCAAAGCTCCCCCATATCCACCTCAATCGGATAGTTAGTGACAAAAAAAGAGAAAGTTCCTTTGTCCTCTTGATAGCCACCACGCCTTGTGGCAGCCTGTGGTGATGGACCTTCGTGCACTCTTTTGTTTCCCTGAGATTGACAAAATCTTTGAAAATCGGAAAAATGTGAAAATAAGGTAATTTTTTTATAATTAAAAATGTAAACAAAAAATGTATTTGGAAACTATGCATGCCACTGGTCTTAATATCATTTTGTTTCATAAATACTGGCGAAACAGCTTTGTAAGTTTGTTTGAACTTCAACTGCTTGGGCCTGCTAAGAGTTTTATTGTATAAAATTGATTAAAACTACAACATCCAACCTTAAAGGTGTTGCAACTAAAATGTGTCATAGATGTAAAATAGGAAGACGGTACGCACATGTATACATAAGGAGAAAAAAAAAGCAGGTGTGTGCTATGATTTTCAGTACTACACTACCTTTAGTGATTTTATGTGAAGTATATTGACAGATAGAGAACTTATTATATGTTTTATATAGCAGCCTAACTTCATTATTTTGGTTGGTAGCTTTTCCCCTAGTGAATTAACTCTTATATCATGGTTCCAGGTGGAGAAAGTTCAGTCGTACATGAGATGGAGGGTGCTGAATTAAACAGATTCACTTCTGCTACAAATGAATCAACCAAGGATGATAATTTCCTTCCAGAACAAAAACTAGTTGAAGAGATTTTTAAGTTATGCTTCTGGTATTTTATACATGTTTTCCTGAGCAACTCTAACAACTTATGTCATGTTTGGATAGATGAGTTTGGAGAGGAGAGGAGAGGAGAGAGCTTATTTTTATATTGTAAATTAAGGAAGCTACAAAATGTCTTTTTAAGTAAATTAAGCGTGATTTAAATATTATACGACCATCTGTCATATATAATATTCTTTTAAATCTCAAATATATATACCAAAATTTAGACATAGTTAACCCTTCAAAATACTCCTTTTCAAAACCCTCCATCCAATCCATCCATACTTTTAATTTCATGAATGTGGCAGTAACAATTATTCATCCTATTCAAAATGTAAAGCAGTCAGTGTAACTTTTAGGTGTGCAGACAGAGAGAATGGTGTGTTGATTATATGTACTGTATTTATCAGGCAAGGGAACAGAATAGTAATGGCTGGCTCATATAGAGATTAACAAAATAGATTGCCGGCTACAAAACTTATTTTGGTAATATTGTGGGTAGAATAAAATAAAGTGTGACAGAATAAAATAAAATACTTGAGGCTAAAAAACAAAGATATTTAGATGAAGTTGAATGAAATACATTTTTAGGCTTCATTCTGTCCGTTATAATTTAAACAATTCAAACAATAAAATTTGTAATATTTATTTTTTGATTTCATTTTATATTATATTATCCTTTCCTATTACTTTGACAACATTTGGATGGCAAATGGAGTCGTACGTGTTTATGATTAAATCCCCATCCCTAAGTATTGAGGAGGTCTAAGGGCAAGTACTGGCGCACATATTTTGGCTCATTGTGAATGAGGATCAGTTTCTATCTTGTGAATCATTGCAATTTTATACTTATGCCTTAGAGCATCTCTAATGGAGTCCTTACTTAACAAGGATCACTTCCTGTTAAGGACCCTCCATTGGAGAAAGAAAAATTGAGTCCCCGTTAAGGAACGGGCAACTATATAAAGACTCTCTCTCTCCTGAGTAACTAACGGGTCCCACGTTTAAAAAAGTAATAAAATGTGTACTACTTGGTCCCACTTGTAAAAATGAGTAATAGATAAATTATTTTTGTTTAATATGTAAAGATAGTGAGACATATTTAAATACTTTTTATTGAAATTCTTATTAGTGTATTGCCATTGGAGTCATTGAATCCTTAATAGGTACTTTTATAGCGTGCAGAAGTGAGATAAGTCTTGCACCATATACAAATTTGTTGTTTTTATCATTTGATCAATTAATCTTACAATTGAATCAGATGATTTTTTTTATCATATGATGAGATTTATTAATCTAATAACGATCTGTTTTTTTTATTCGTGGTCAAGACTGACTTGTTTGTGCATATTAGAAAGGAAAAAAAAAACTATTGATGGGTATCCAATATTATTGGCTTATTTTTGTCTTTAATAGTTGCCAGCTGGTAGCTTTTTCTATTGTGTAAGAAGTTTGACTACATCCTTCTTATAGAATATGGTAAATGAAAAAACATTTTAAATACTTACATAAATTTATTCAATATAGTATATAGGATATTTTATGAGAATTAGACCTGTTTTGTGCAACATAGACGGGATATAAATTCTTAGTGCATGTTTCGATCGACAATGTGTTTGAGCATAAAAGCGAGTCATCATAATTTTAACAAAAGTTACACTTGCAACTTCACAAAATCACGATGCCGTAACGATTTTGCGACTGCGTATCCAAATAAAGACTTAGTTACTGAGTACTATGGTCAAGGTAATTTTTGTTTTTTCAGAGCAAGGCTAAGTAACACTGCTTTTAATAGAGTAACACTGCTTTTAATAGAGTAACACTACTTTCAATCCATAATCTGCGCTGAAATCATTTTCTTGATATATTTATCAACACCCTTTTTACTTATTTAATCACAATAATATCCTCCATTATTTTGACACAAACAAGATTAAAGGAAGTTTGTGAATGAAGATTTGCCAGAATAGCATGAGTAGATCTAGCCCATGTCCCTTTCCATGAAATCAGAATGGCATATGAGTTCACACTTCGCATATTTCGGTGCATGATTGAACTCAATTTCCTTATTAAGGAAATCGGAGTAATTATTAATTAAACTATTGGTTAAGCTGATTAAGATTTTCTATCTATGCCCTTCAACTCAAAGATCACGTAATGGATGCCTTAATTGCACCTTGCTGCATTTTCTCCAAATGAGACTATTGTTATGATTATGACTAGATGCATTAAATTTTGCCAAATAAAATGTCAGAATCAGACATCACATGCACGAGCCTTCCTGCATATAAATAGGAAACATTAATTAAAAAAATCAATAAAACCGAGGAGAAATGAATGGATCCAAAGAATTGATATTGTGTCGGGACAGAAATATATGGCTGGAAATTGTTCACTGTTATTTTCATCAGATATAGCAACTCAAAAATAAACTTTTTTTTTTATCTCTTTTTTTCTTTTCCTTTTCTCTGCCTTTCATACATAGTATAGATTGCAAAAATTAAATTTGTGGGAACAAGAAAATTGTACTCCAAACCCACCTTATACTAAAACTACCGACATTATGATTTTTTAGGATCACCTTTTGTCATTTTCGGCCATGATTGGCCAGTTCTTTTTAAAACGAGTATATTTTTTTTAATTGAGTTTTGAAATATTGAAAGTCCTAAGGATCATCATCATGGATGAAAAAACATTCCAAACTTTAGAAAGGACAATGAATGTAAAGATGTTTAAGAGATAAAGTTGATGGACAAAGTTGAATCTTTAATTAAGGACCTTGAAAGTGAAGGGGTGTGAAATACAAGGCTAATGAACATCGTTGAGTCGTTTAGTGAAAGAAGTGAAAATAGTAAAGTATTTGTTGGCAAACGAAAATGATGAATTTGTGAATAAACTTACAACATTAAAGTTAATAGAATAAATGATAAAATGCTTACAAATAATGTGACAAAATCAAAGGGACCGTAATACTCAAAGTGAAACGGCAAAACCATGAAAAAAAAGGTTATGTAGATACTTATTATTGTTGTGTAATATTGTGGGTGGATGGATTTTTTTAAGATGCTAATAAGAAGTTAAATTAACCTATTCAAACTGGCAACAGAGGGAATCGAACTAGAAACCTTAAAAACCTTAAAGATGAGCACACTCGCAGGTCCTAAGTTAATACCATCAGATCAACCCAAGTGGGTTTAGAAGATATTTATGTTAAGAAATTAGTTATTGAAAAATTTACAATCAATCAAATTATTATGTGTAATTTCACAATTATAAACAAAATTAGTCTACATACAATTTAATTATTTTTGGGCAAGTCCCTATGATGGATTAGTGAGGCGTCCACATGGAAGTGACACACATGCATTTAAACTCCATCACATATCTTCTAATAGAAAAACACGTGGAAGGATTAAAACGACTTATGTGTAACAAAATTAAGGGTGTATTTGTCTATTTTTCATATCTAGAGATCAATATAAACCAACATTTATAATTTCTACCAATTTCACCATTTGCTCTACCAATTTATGGCTTTGTTTCCTTAACACAAAGGTGTTGAATTAAAAAAAAAAATTAAAATATTAGCCGATGAACAATAGCCACTTTTGGTTTTTCTTTTTCCTTCTTCATTTTTGTTTGCATTACAATATTTAGCAATAAAAGAAAGCTAGGAATATTTTTATCATGAGGCACTTGATGGATTTGAGTTTGGCCCCTATTGTTGAATGTTGAGTTTTACGCATGTCCCTAACAAAGGACATGTGAATTTGAATTCAAATCTACAAATGCAAATTTCATGGTATAAAAAGTTACGAAACACTTTTGACCAATGTGACAATCACCAAAGGTTTGTTTACACCAATCAGTGTAAAAATCAGAAGAAAAAACCACTCTAGTTATGATGAGGCAAGCAAGTAGTGTAATGATTTGGCCCCCCTCACCAATACTTGTATGCATTAAAAATTTCGTTAATATGATAGCCAAAAAAGTAATCCTACGTACTTTAACATCAAAAGTTGGAAAGAATGGATGAGTAGTTATAGTGGCGATCAAGTAGGACCTCTGAATCCTTAACAGTAAACTGCATGCAGCATGCATTGCATAATCATCATTATTATCATACTACTACATTTGTTTTTCAAATTAAATCAAAAGACAATAATACCCCATGTAATTCACCGTCCAATATGCACGTAATCAAGGCAAAGTGGATCTTATGGTATTTCATATGGAGTCAAATTCCACGGTCAATGGTAATTAGCATCATTCAACATAAAAGTAAAACATGCCTAAAACACCGAAAACACAAAAAGACCGCGCAAAGTCACCTTGACAATAAACATGTGTGTCAAATGCTAACGAGTGTTCTATTCGATTGTTAAGAAACCACATTAGAAGAGGTCTGCAAACTAAAAAAAATTCAATTTCCACAGTATATTATATTTTGAGCAATGGATAAATTGTAAATTTGATGTAATATACGAGTGGTGATTAGTACTATAATGAATTCAAATGACATAAATGTGTGTAAATACCCAATAGACTCACTAAATTAAAAGCCAAATGTCAATTATAACATGTTATTTTGATGGATCTTATGAACTTTAAGCGTGTAACTAAACCTTTTAGCTTTAAATAGAGGCTAATCACCATTTAGACCATCAAAATGCTAAAAATTGAGTTGTTAAGTCTTCTAATCAAAATTGTCAAAAAAAAAGTATATCTTTTAACTTCACGGGTATGATTAGAAGTAAGGTTCGAATGCAATGAATTCAAGAACTATAAATCACTTTCAATAGGTTTTGATTTCTGCATCAACGATAGTTCAAAGAATGATCATTTTCATGATAGATGGTCTACATTGATTGAGGAATTTCAATTTAATCAATAATTTTACACTTACATAAATTTGATGTAGCACATAGCTCCATCATATTTGTTGTACACCATAACCCCAATAATTTAGTACTTACTACACAAATTTGATGTAGCACATAGCTCCATCCTATATGTTGTACACCAATAATTTAGTACTTACTACACATTATGTGAAAAGACATTGGAAAACAATAGTACATGGCAAAGTCTAGGCTCTAGCAAATAGACCATATTCCGTTCCAACCAGCTACACCATCCCTATGCCCTCCAACTCCATCACGTTCACTCATCTACAAATAGAACCTATTACGTTCCAACCAGTCATCGTTTGTCCTTCAAAAATGCCTGCATACCTTAGCTTAACTTATCTTACCTCATCATATACTTTAGAATCACATATATCATTTTAGTCAAACGACAATGACGCGTTAAATTAAATACAACTCAAAAGCAATCGTACTCTTTGTTTCATTTTATATTTAGTTTAATGGGCATGCAGATTGAAAGTGTATACTAGTTTTACACCGTCATGTAATAAGAAACAACCAATTTATCATGTATGAGTGTTATGAAATCGAGTTTTATATAAAATGATGAGACCTACGTAAGTTTTATCAAATAATAAAATAAATGTTGAAAAGAAAGTTTTTTTTTTAATTGTTCTCATCCATCACGTCATATAATTAGTTTTAAAAAAATCTTAAAAAACTTGTTGGAACACAAGGATGTCAATATAAAATTAGGGATAATAGTCATTTTGGTCTCTGAATGTGTAATGAATAATTACAATAATTCTTCAATGTATCAAAATTTTAAAATAGTCCTTGATTGTACACTTTGTTAGCCAAAATAGTCTTTGACGCTAAAATAATCTCTCAATGCTCACAATAACTTTTTCAATATGAGGACTACAATGATAATAAGTAGTAAGCACTTATACGAACTGATATGACAATAAGTAATTATATTGAAAGACTAATATGACAATATTAACGAAGCATATTAACATCAGAGACTATTTTGACTAACGAATAGCATGATCAAGGACTATTTTGAAATTTTTATACATTAACAGACTATTGTGACCACTCATTAAATATTTAGGGATTAAATTACAGAAATGATAACTAGACACATAATTTTTGACACAATACAGACACTATGGGCAATTTGGACATTTCGTACTTTAAAACAAGGGCAGTTTTGTCAAAACAACACACCCTCTCTTCATCTTCTCTACTGTGTGTGCACTGTGCGTTTCTTCTCTCCCACCAACGCCATCCTTCCCGGCCACACCCACCACCGCACCTTCCCTCATCATCAGATCTGACCCCCCAAATACGCACCACCATCCCTTCGTCCTTTTCTTCTTCCGTTGTCATCCGCCCTTCTTCCTTGCAAGAACAACAACCAATCACGACCATGTCGTCGTTGAGCTTAATCGCACGCCGACGTTGCTATTTCAACCAAATCTCTTCAGATCCGAACAATTTGAACGCCATAGTTGCAGAGTGGTGGAGGTGGTTGGTCGTCGGCGATTGGGAGAGTCGCAGAGATGAGATACGGTGTTCGGTGGCCAGAGAACAGTGAGAGAGAGAGCACATAACTAAGAGGCGGAGGTTGTGGCGAGGTGCAAAGAAAGACGTCCGAGGAGGAAGCTAGAGCAGTGGTCGGAGACACAGTGCTGTAGTGAACTAGAAAAGAGAGAGAGAGTGCAGACAAGGGGGAAGAGAAGAGGAAAAGAGAAAAAAAAAGTAAAGAATACTGTATAAAATACGGTGGTGTCGTATTTGTGTCTGATTTTTTGTGTTTATTTATCATTCCTGATTAAATTACCATTACCCCAAGTTATTTTATGCATTTTTTTCTCTTTATTTACTAAATTTAATGGAAGTGCACTGACGATGTAAAATAGTTTCACTTTGTCTTTATCCTCGTGAGCTTAGCTACCTGGTAAGAACAATGCATAATACATGCAAATGTCCGGGTTTCAAACATCGGCCATCACCAAAAGTTTCAGTCTGTCTTTCGATAAATATTCATGGTCTTGCTACGTAAGCATTGTAAAAATAATAGTTATCCAATTCTCAATTGAACGTTGGTGTAAAACTAGTTTACACTTGCATTGTTTCTTCCATTTTCTCTTATTTAATTATTACAGTACACACTATATTTACACTAAATAGCAATACCCGCCATATTTACTTTCTCTTCACTCTCTTGGACTATGCTTCTCTATTTCTTCATCTGGTAAATGCAAAACCAAATGCAAATGCGAATCGATGTTTGTTAACAATGCGTGATTTAGGGTTTCACGAACAACGACGCTCGTGGAGGCGTAACACCGGTTCAAGAACACGCAACACCACCGGCAACACCGTCACCGGCGGCTGCGATACAAGTCCTGACTCCGTCATCTTCACTCTCGAATCTAACCTTAGTCTCTTCTCCTCCGCTTCCGCCAGCGTCGATCGCTGCTCCTTCGCTTCCGATGCTCACGACCGCGACTCCTTAAACTCCGAAATCTCACTGGTACTTCACATTGCATTGCACTGAAACTGAATCTCTCATTTTCGTAACAATAATAACGAAATTCGTGTAATGAAGTTCAAATTCGTGCTTCGAAGTTCTAACAAGAAGATGAACTTGCAGCATTTGGCAGGTCACGGTGGTGATTTTGCTCCGAGTGAAAGCTGGAGTGGTCCAGATCCGGATCCGGATCCGAATCAAAATCATAACAGAAAACAACATGCAGATTCAGATTCAGTTCAGAAAAAGAAACTTCGCGAAACTCTTTTCTCTGGAAAAGCAGAAAAAACAAAAGGTTCGTTACATTCACATTCACATGCATTTTCCACTTTCTTTTTCTCACTTTTTAATTATTTATTTTGTTTTTCATTTTTTATATAAATCTTGCATCGCACTATCAACATCACAGTTCAAAAGGAAGATAGTGACATTGATTCTGAAGACGGAAATCAACTTTCGGAGTTTGATTCTGCAAGAAACTCTTTCTCTCTAGCACTCAAAGGTAGTTTACTAATTTTTATCACTTCAAGTCTTCAATTACGAATTTAGATTTTGAGTTTAGTTTATTTTTTTATTTGATTGAGTTTGTTTTTTTGTATTTGGATTAAGAATGTCAAGATCGGAGATCGAGATGTGAAGCTTTATTTAATAAGCAAGATCGGCGAAGACCTGCTTCGTTAGATCTGAACAATGCTAATGCAACTGGAATTGGAACTGGTTCTTCCCCTCGATTAGTTGGAGCTATGAAGAAGAGTATGGTTCAGACTAGGAAATCGGGAACGGGTACAGTGACGGGGACTGGTACATTTCCGAGTCCTGGAACTCCGAATTATCGTCATTGTCAAGGTGGTGTTGCAATGCAAAAAGGTTGGAGTTCTGAGCGAGTTGTAAGTGGGGGCCGGAAGCAAGTTGGTAATGGTGTGACTGCGTTGTGTTTAAGTAATGGGAGAACGTTGCCGTCTAAATGGGAAGATGCGGAGAGGTGGATTTTGAGTCCTGTTTCGGGGGGTGATGGAACTGGAAGGGTTTCAGTTCCACAGCCACTGAGGAGACCTAAGTCGAAGAGTGGTCCGCTTGGTCCACCTGGTGTTGCGTATTATTCGTTGTATTCGCCTGCAGGTCACTTTTTTGATGGAGGAAATTTTATGACAGCTGCTTCACCTTTTTCTGCTGCTGTTAATGCCTCAGCTGATGGGTTTACAAATAGTTCTGGTGGCAATGGTGGTGGAGGGCTTCCCACACGAACGGATCCTTGCATGGCTCGCTCAGTTAGTGTACATGGATGCTCTCAGATGCAGGGTCAATCGTCGATTCCTTCCCGAGGTTGTTATGCTAATCTTAATATAATATTCATTGATGAAATTTTACCTTATCTAGTTTTGAGTTGTGATTTTGATGTAATTTGTATGTTAAGTTATGCTTGAGTTCTGAACACTTCATACTTTTTCATTCTGTATTAACTATTGTGATGTGGATTGAACTCTTGGTTTCGTAAGACATTTCAAATGATGATACTTGATTGTTTAGAATTTTAATATGCTCTGGTCAAGAAAGTGACACTGTTACTGCATTCATTAAATCAGAGTCTTTGGATGAAAATTGGGCAGCTCACATTCTGAGCTTATGTTTTGAATCTGATTTGCGGATTGTTATTTCTTGACTGTAGCAAATCCACGTTATGAAAACTATTATGCTTAATGATGTAATAATTTAAGTTTAGATGCCATGTCATGTTAGTATTATGTGATTATTATACCATACTTCTGCGTACATGATATAACTTTTCTTTTCTTTTTCACGTTGGCTCCAATTTACAGAGGAGAAGTTTGATGCTTTCAAGGATGCGGGCACCAATGTATCCCCTGCTGTTTCAAGAAGGGACATGGCAACCCAGATGAGCCCAGAGGGTAGCTCATGCTCCTCTCCCAATATGAGGACTTCTTTCTCTGCTTCCACTCCACCTTCCCTGCCCGTCACAGATTTGCAGAGTATCTCTTTCTCTAAAATGGATATCAGGGATGTGCAGGTGGATGAACGTGTAACCATGACAAGGTGGTCCAAGAAACACAAGGCCCTATTCACTGGTAGAGGTTCAGAAAATGTTGACAGCTGGAAAAAGAAAGAAACCAGCACTCGATCTTCATCTTGGGAAATTTCTGAACGCTCAAAGACTGTTTCGAAGTACGTCTACTTTTGCTTGCATCAATTTTGTTAATTTTTTCATCTGCTAAATAAAGGAAAATGATTTTGAACAACATTAAACCGAAATCAATGTCATATAAAGAATCTGCCAATAAGAAGTGAAGTTTTCCCGTTGAAGTCAACTCCCCCCTTCTCGCTCTGCTCTTAACCAAATGCCATGAGCTACCTTGAAATTATATGGTTGGAGTTTTTGGAATTTCTAGCGATGTATTCACTAAATTTGCTATGTTATTGGCAATGAAATGATTAAATTGAAATGCTAAGTGTGCAATCATCAGTAATCTCTCTTTATTACCACCTTTCAAATATGGTACTGATTGACCATCCTATTCAATTCAAACTAGAAAATAGAAAATTCTTTAAGTATTTGATCTGATAATTGTATTCATGCTGAGAAAACTCATATTACTGACTTAGGAATATCATCACATACATTGTTTTTAAATTGCCAGTAAATTTTGTTTGTCCCAGGGCTAAAAGGGAGGAAGCCAAAATCACCGCATGGGAAAATTTGCAAAAGGCAAAAGCTGAAGCAGCAATACAGAAACTAGAGGTAAACAAAGAACCACTTGAAGGGATTTTTATGTACAAAACCCTACTAGCTCAAGTGATCATCCAAGCAATTATTGCTCCTACATACACATATATTATCTTAAGTTTCATTTTGGGATTCTCCCTTGTTTTTTTTATTTCAGGGTGCTGAATTATTTCCCTCTTTCCCTAAGTTCAATTTCGGTCATCTATGTATTTCTGTCTATTGACTTGCTTTTACTATTGGGATAGTAAAAGTTAGTTTTCTGATCAGTGATCTCTCATCCATTATCTTAAACCGACAAGACTAGTTATGGACTAATGTCATTACTGTTGTTTATGCCTTCAAATTGTGAAGTTGGAGAAACTTGCAATCGTGACACGATTTAGCAAGCGTGTCACGATTTTCCTGTGCCGTGAGCATGTTTTGCAGGGTGTCCAATCGTGACACGATTTTGGGAAAACGTGACACGATTTTCGGCTTGCTGGGCAAGTTTTGAGGATAAGGTTGGTCGTACCTTGGGTCGTACGCACCAAACGTGTCACGATTTGGGAAAACGTGACACGATTTTGACGGTTGCAGAGTACTATTTAAGTGTTCTTTGCAGAATTTGAAGGAGAGCTTGAAGAGAGAGAAACTTGGGACTGCAAAGGAGGGAACTTTAGGGTTGAGTGTCTTTGTAGTGAGGTTCTCTTGGGTTGGGAAACATTGTAAACACCTTGGGTGAGTGAAAATCATTGAGTGTCTTGTTCATTGGTGAGATTGGGAAAATGGGTAGAAATTAGGGTTGTTCTTTGTGAGCTTGTTGAAGCTAATTTCTTGTAACCCATTTGTATCTCTTTGTAAGAGCTCATTGATAGTGGATTGGAGAGATCAATCTCTCCCCCAGAGTAGGTCAAGTTGGACCGAACTGGGTGAACATTTCTTGGTGTGTTTTGTTTCTCTTCTCCCTTTATCTTTTGCTTGTGGTTTTGTGCTTTTCACTTTGATTCCTAGATTAGATCTAGGTGCTGTTATTGTTGTTATTGCTTGTGTTTACTTTGATATTGGTTACTACTTTCCTTTGCTCCACACATCATAGTTTGTATTGGTGTGATTTTGAGTCCGAATTCACAACAATTGGCGCCGACCGTGGGGAATAGGAGTGAATTGGTTAAGTGAGTACCATGGGTTCAAAGTGGGACATCGAGAAGTTCACCGGAAGTAATGATTTTGGGTTATGGAAGGTGAAGATGCAAGCGGTGTTGATACAACAAAAGTGTGAGAAAGCTTTGAAGGGTGAAGGTGCGTTGCCGGTCACCATGACACAAGCGGAGAAGACCGAGATGGTGGACAAGGCTAGGAGTGCCATTGTCTTGTGCCTCGGGGACAAAGTTTTAAGGGATGTCGCGAAGGAACCTACCGCGGCGTCGATGTGGTCAAAGTTGGAGTCATTGTATATGACCAAGTCTTTGGCTCATAGGCAATTCCTTAAACAACAACTCTACTCATTCAAGATGGTGGAGTCAAAGACCGTGATGGAGCAATTGACGGAGTTCAACAAAATCCTTGATGATTTGGAGAACATTGAGGTGCAACTTGAAGACGAAGACAAAGCTATACTCTTGTTGTGTGCTCTACCGAGATCATTTGAATCCTTCAAGGATACCATGCTCTATGGCAAAGAAGGCACTGTCACCTTGGAAGAAGTTCAAGCGGCTTTGAGAACCAAGGAGTTGACCAAGTCCAAGGACTTGAGAGCGGATGAAAACAGTGAAGGCCTTAGTGTTTCAAGAGGAAATGGTGGAGGTAGAGGTAACCGAGGAAGCTCAAAGAGCGGTAACAAGGATAAGTATAAGTGCTTTAAGTGTCACAAGTTTGGTCACTTCAAGAGGGATTGTCCGGAGGACAATGAGAACTCCGCGCAAGTTGTGTCCGAGGAGTATGAGGATGCGGGTGCTTTGGTGGTGAGTTGTTGGGAGGATGAAGGTGAGGTTTCTCACCTTGGTATTGATTCTTTGTAGAGCGGTGTTCGTCTGGAGAGACGTTAAACACTCAACATCAGCCTGGAGAGGCGGTGTGAATAATACTCGTGATCAACCTTTGAGGTGGAGTTTCAAGGTGAAGGCATAGTGTGTGTACGCATTCGGAAGTTGAGGTAGAGAAAGCTCAACTTGAGGTGGAGTTGGTGACACCGGGAATGGTACGGCCATGGAGGCCTTGGGTGTTATGCTCTAGTTGTGAGCATGTGAATTCTTCATGAGTACGGAAGGCATTCCAGGGGTTGAAGAATGTATGATGTGGCTTGTGTGATTGCCTAAAAGACCAAGGGTAATTGGATGCAAGGTGATCTTCAAGGAAGCGGGAGACGTTCCGTGGTTGAAGAGGGTTTGGTGTAGACTTGTGGAGCTACTTGGTGTAGTTGGATGCAAGGTAAAGAAAAAGGGGATTGGTGGTTGATGGTTAAAAGTGGCATCATCATCAATTTGAAGTCAAGGTGGAGAATGTTGTTTATGCCTTCAAATTGTGAAGTTGGAGAAACTTGCAATCGTGACACGATTTAGCAAGCGTGTCACGATTTTCCTGTGCCGTGAGCATGTTTTGCAGGGTGTCCAATCGTGACACGATTTTGGGAAAACGTGACACGATTTTCGGCTTGCTGGGCAAGTTTTGAGGATAAGGTTGGTCGTACCTTGGGTCGTACGCACCAAACGTGTCACGATTTGGGAAAACGTGACACGATTTTGACGGTTGCAGAGTACTATTTAAGTGTTCTTTGCAGATTTTGAAGGAGAGCTTGAAGAGAGAGAAACTTGGGACTGCAAAGGAGGGAACTTTAGGGTTGAGTGTCTTTGTAGTGAGGTTCTCTTGGGTTGGGAAACATTGTAAACACCTTGGGTGAGTGAAAATCATTGAGTGTCTTGTTCATTGGTGAGATTGGGAAAATGGGTAGAAATTAGGGTTGTTCTTTGTGAGCTTGTTGAAGCTAATTTCTTGTAACCCATTTGTATCTCTTTGTAAGAGCTCATTGATAGTGGATTGGAGAGATCAATCTCTCCCCCAGAGTAGGTCAAGTTGGACCGAACTGGGTGAACATTTCTTGGTGTGTTTTGTTTCTCTTCTCCCTTTATCTTTTGCTTGTGGTTTTGTGCTTTTCACTTTGATTCCTAGATTAGATCTAGGTGCTGTTATTGTTGTTATTGCTTGTGTTTACTTTGATATTGGTTACTACTTTCCTTTGCTCCACACATCATAGTTTGTATTGGTGTGATTTTGAGTCCGAATTCACAACAATTACTGTGGGCTGTCTAATAGGATTGTAAATGTCTTAAAGACCACTTTTTTTTACTTCATCATAAACTAATCTAACATGATGTATGAATCATATTTTTTGTTAATTCATTTCACAACCGCATGCATTAAGAATCCCTTTCTCCTTAAAAATAAAGGAAAGTAATTAGAGAAGATTGAGTGCGATCTCATTATTTTGCTATTTCAGATGAAGTTGGAAAAGAAGCGAGCATCTTCCATGGATAAGATTATGAACAAACTGAAATTCGCTCAGAAAAAGGCTCAGGAAATGAGGAGTTCAGTTTCAGTCGACCAGGCTCATCAAGTTGCCAGAACTTCTCACAAGGTTATGTCATTTCGGAGAGCCGGCCAGATGGGTTCTTTGAGTGGTTGTTTCACCTGTCATGCCTTTTAAGCTTCTACAGCATTCCTTTCTGTTCAAGTGAAGCTAGGTAATTTTTTTCTGTAATCCTTGTCCTAGTAAGATGAATTGTATGCTAATATATTCGTGGTTTTGAAGATCTTCAAAATAACACATTCTTCAATATCAATTGTCTACATAATTTAGAATTTGAAGGGTTGTGATTTTTGTCAATTGTACCATAGTTTTAGGTTATGTGTAAGTGTAAAGGTTTCTTATGCAAGTTATGCTAGAAACAGTATTAATTTGACATCTTTTAAAACTGACCCCATTTCCTGCTTCAGATTCCTTCTCTTACATCCGAATCTTATCCATGGGTTTTGATAGCCTCAAGTTTACTAAATTACTATTCCCTTACCTACTTGCCATTAAATTTGCATAACTTACATCCTTGTTCTTCTTTATGCTTTTTGATTAAGGCTGTTGCATGCTTGACCAGGTTTCAGAAATCAGAAGGATTTAAATCTGCAACGTGCTAATGAATGAAAGATGTAGAGAGAGCAGCTTACTATGTTGACACTAAATTGGTGTCTTTGCAGTTTTGCAATGCATGAAGTACAAGCACTTTAGCCGGTAGAATCTAAGTGCCTTGTAGCCTCATCCTTGGGAGTTCGTATTCAAAGATAAATAATATATGTATGTACTTAGGCCAAACTTTAGAAATAAGCCTCTTTTTGTACTCTTTTTCCTACTTGATAGTTTCTGTTCAAATGTAATCTATTAACATGAATATCATCTATAGTAGAAGGATGAATTAATCACAATCTCTGCAATTTAGCCTTTCCATCTCAAAGTTACGCATGCTTAAATTTGTTCTTTGTTCTTTAGTTTGATTTCTGTTTATTTCTTGTCCCCTATCACATACTGATTTTGCTTCAATGATACAACTTTTGGCATGAGATACACACATGAATATATATAAGGATCACTGGCACTGGGAAATGGTCATATGCCATTGATTAATTTATTCATGAAATCATTTATTCTGTCTATATCTTCCTATTTTTACAATAATTGATCAATGAACACTTTAACATCATAATGTAAAAAAATGGAACAGAAATGTGTCGATTCGGTTGAAGGTCACAAAAGCATAGACATTAGTCATCCTTGGAAATTAGAAGCTCTAGGTGTTTGTCTAAGAATCCCAGTCGGGTAGCATTGACATAATCTGCAGTGAAATGAGCTGGTAGTCCTGGAATTATCAATCCAACAAGCCTGAACAATGCCATGAACCAATTCTGTTTATACTCTTTACCTATAACAAATGGTAGAAGGAAACCTCTAATCACCTCCCAAACTGCGTTTAAGATCTTTGGTATCACCCAGAACAAAGAGAAATAGTTCTTGTTTGGCTCCTCCTCCAGAATCTGGATTTCAATACATATAAAAAGCACTCAATCATATATCCTTTCTAGACAAGTAAAGTAAAGCAAAACACAAAACAGAACATATTCACTATTAAGTAGATTTCATACCTGCCCTTGGTACAAGCTGTTGAAAAACAGACAAGGACTGAAGTGCTTAAAGAAGAGGGATTTGTCATCATAAGGGATCCTAGGAACCATATCATTGGAGTAAACATATCTAAAGTACTTCACATCATACTCTCTCAACTTGCTTTTCATGAACTCTCCAAACTTCTCGTCTCCAACTCTTGGTTGCCCAAATGTATAAACACCTTCTAACTGATCTAACAACGGTTCTTCATCATGAAATATTAGCATTGCGACAAACAGAATAGCCAATGCTCCACCCAAACTATGCCCTGTTAATATGAATTTTGCATCCTTATTTTCCTTCAACATTTCTCTCAGTTGCTCTCTAATTGCGTAGTAAGCATATTGATGCTGGCTTCTTTCATCAATTTCTTTAGGCCATCCACCGTTCTCTAATAGTCCCAAAGCTTTCATGAACCCACCATGCATCTTACCCACGTTTGGTAGGTCATACCAGGAGATATCAACGTCTGTTTTCCATTGCACAGCGTCAAATGGAGTTGTGCCTCTAAATGCAACCACAATCAAGTTTGGCTCAGACTTGGTATCTTTCACTATCATAGCTTTTGTAGACTCCATTTTTTGGTAATCTGCATGGCATCGTTTTGATTGTCAAATAGTCTATAAATTTCATTGACACACACAAGTTGCTAGCCAGATATCCCAATTTTATCATTTGAAAATCATGGAAGGGATAAATTATTAATAATTGAAGTGTTACTGATGATTATTTTAGAAATATCTTTTTAAAGAGAGATTTGAACTCCCTTCATTTAAATTAGAGAAATGTTAAAGAATGTCCTTAGGGTATTGGTAAAGAGGATAAAAATAGAATTTAACGTTTTAAAAATTAAAATATCTTTGAATTCAATGCAAACTTACTACTTTTGATTTTCTTAACAAGTGCATTCTTAAGACACTTGTTAGCATAACCCAATTAAGGATAAATTAAAATAGGTCAATGAGAGGTAAAATAAAATAAAAATATATTTGTATAAACTAAACATGTCACACGGTTATATATTTTTTGAAGAAGTATGTCACATGTATAGAGATATGGATATTATACATATGAAAAAGTCAAATATGTGTAGGACTAGGTTACCTGTCAATAATATTATAAACACTTATTTAATAGTTTTATGTTATGGGTATCTTAAGTTTAATGTTATATCTTGTCTTATTGACTCAACAAATTATGAATTATAATATTTAAAGTTATCATATCTAATTGATAAAAAAAAAATAAAAAACTAATATCATCTTATGTTTATTAATACTCTTCACCACAATAAGTGTTATATATTGATTCCACTAAAAAAATGCCATATTTTTTTTCCTTCGACATAAAAAAATTATAAATGATTTTTTTTTTTTATCATTTTAATAAAAAAATCTAACTTTTAACTACCATCAACTTGAAAGGAAAAATAAATTCTATTTTAAAAAGAAAATCAAACATATCAATATCAATTCGTCATTCTCAACATCAATTTTGGTTTAAATTAGACATGAACTTTAGAATGTGAATATGATGATGGCAAATTATATGGAAAAATTCTAAAATTATGAGGTGTCTTTGTAAATATGATGATGATTTGACTTAGTTTAAGAGTGTGCAGAAAATTAATTATGAAGCATTTCCATCAATGTAAATGTTAGGTGGGAAACCAATTGTTAGGGCAGATTCCACGAAACAATGCTGTTATAAACAATTTCTCCTAGTAGCATTGCATTATTTTCTATTGTTACTGTATTTGAGTACATTATCATTAATCATGTATTGTCCTATATAATCAAATTTTTCCTTCAAAATGCAATATATAATTAATCAGCATCCCCAAATACATGTGCTTACGTTGTGCTCATGAATTCAAATGTTCTCAAAAGTCAACTTAGGAAAAAAAAATTGCCTCAAAAAAATTAAACTTATCATAGGAAAAAAGTATTGCATAATGATGATTCACCAAATTTCTACGTTCGTATATCTTACAAATTATGAAGGATGGCTTCTTAACATTACTTACCGTTCCAAAAGCTGTATAGCCCCAAAAATTCCATCTGCAAACAATAAGATAAAACCAAGTTGATTGGTAAATAATCACAAAAAAGTATTTACTCTAAATAAAACTATGGTTCTTAGCATGTTCAATATAGAAAAATCTGCATATATATGAAACTATAACTAGAACTTACACCCCAATTATTTCTAACTGCATTGCTAATGACTTGTTCATTCTCGTACGAAAATTTAGAAGCCATGATAGATAGTAACCCTTTGTACTTTACATCCTTATGATGAATATTTTTGTCTAAATCAACTCTTGTGTCAAGGTGGCCAACCACCGATAAGAACTCCGCCGACGACTTTTCCGGTGTTATCACCTCTCCTGCACCACCAAAATTTAAATTCATGTAAACTTTATTTGCTCAATTCACTCATGCATGCGTGCAAAAACAAAGAGAAATTATTAATGAAAGTGATCATGATGAGAAAATAAATAATATTGATAATGATAAAATGAATAAACCTTTAAGAAAGTTGAAGAAGAGTCCAATGAGCCCTCCATTACTTGATAAACAATTAAGCCAAGACTCCAACATGTCTCCAATAATTTTCAAGAAGGGATCTATGGCAACAAGAACAATTTGTGCAACAACTGAAGTAAAGAGAAGCCATCTTTGTCGAAATTTTCTTGCCTCAAGTCCTTGTGGGCAATCAATGAAGCTTCTATTTGCTAAGTTTGATGAAAACAAGAGGCTTCCTAGTTCCACAACACTTGCTTTTTGTGGCCTCAGAAATAGATAATCTCCATGTATTTGTTGTTCGGAACCCATAGCTTTAAGAAATGCCTTAGCAAAAGAAAATTGTAAGCAAGAAATGTGAATGAATGATGTAGAAATATATTGATAGAGATATATGAATGGATTATATTATATATAGCGTAAACGTGTTACAGAAAACCTTATGTCTACATTGCAATGCACGTATATATATAGGAAATGGAATTCAGATTTAAATAATTATTTTCATAATGTTTATTATACATTTGTATATTTATATACTGCAAATGGGAAAGTTATATTAATTATAGTATTAATTAATGACTTAGGACTTGTATTTTGGAGTTTTGCTCTTATAAGTTCATTTTCCTTCGCTGGTTTTCGTATATTTATCGCAAGTTGGAGATTAAATATACTTTTTTTGGTGGAAATTGGAGATTAAATAATTAACCAAGAAAAAGTAAGAGGTAGTATTCTAGTTGCCATTTTTCTGCAGGTCTTTAATCTTTATTGGTCAATATAGGTTTATTGACTAGGATTGTCTACCAACCCAAGCGTAAAAAAGATACCCCATAGCCCATAGAAAAAGAATACAAATGAAAGAAAGAGTAAAAACAATACAAATCAGAAATTTGATTTAGAGAAGAAAAAAAAAAGAAATTAAAAGTCGTAAAAAAATACATGAAAATGCCAATATAAGAAAATCAAAATATGAAATAGGGGCACTGTTTTTTTTTTATAACAAAAATAAGGGCTACCCTATCCTAAAACACAAATCCATTATGGTTCATTGGTTCATCCTAGCACACAAACCCATGGCCTGACTCAACATGTGAGTCCAAATTTTGACCTGGGTCAGACAGAGAAAATTTGAGACCATCTTCTTCACTAATTAAGTTAGCCAAGCATTTGTCATATTAAATATTTATAATTAAATGAAATTTTTTTAAGTATTTTTTTTGTCCACAATTTGAAGGCCCAAATTTTAGAAACCTTCCACCATATGAAGGTTATGGAGCTAACCAAACTGATTTGAGACTGATAAGAGCATCCTTGCCTCTAAGGAACACAAAGCAGCCATTACCATCCATACCTCTTTAAAGGGCGCATGCAAAATTAAGTTTTATATTGAGATGCCTTTTAGAGAAAATTCACTACTAGTTGAGAATAATTGATGTGATAAAAAATCAATTTAAGAAGTTATTATAAAAATCTTTTTCGACTCATTAGTATTGAAAATCAAATTGAGTGAACCACACAATTTCATGAAGTACTCATCCGACTCACTTTTTTTTTTCTTCTTCTTTTGGTCAAGTAGTTTAGTGATTAAAAATTCACATTTTTTAAGTTTGATAAGTGAGATGTCCGAGGTTCGAGTTCAGTCTTTACATATATTATACAATATTTCTATCAACTAAATTAAACTCACGCGAACCACACGACTTACTCTTTAAAATTGTATTTCATTCACTAAATTTGTTTTAGACCTTCCAACAAAATTTGTTTTTCATCATATTTTATAAAAATAAAAGGTCGCATATACTGATTAAAAAGGTTTCATACATTAAAATTTGTTTTAGATCTAATGTACTATTAAAAAGTATTGAACCAACTTGATCGTGTAACCCAACAAAGACTAGTCGTGGACAAAGCTATTTGATATTTTACATAAGTTGATTGGCAAAACAAGACTATTTTTAATAAGAAAATTGAAAAATATTTTCTATTTTATTAAATGTTCAAGATGTTCCCTTCGAAAAAAACAAAAATTAAGATGTTTTTCTTGTAATTTTTTAAAGAAAATTGCTAAAGGCATTTGTAAAGGATTCAAATGAGAAAATTTTATTCTTTTATAGAAGAGAATTTTATCTTAATAACCATGTATTAAACACATTAAAACTTAAAAAAATCTTTTTTTTTTATATATAAAACGTATCAATTACTTTCTCGTTTGAAACTAAATCAAGTTTTATATAGCAAGACCTTTTCTAAAACTAAAATATCAATACTAATAAATCGAGATTCAAAGTTCAAACTTCTAATTCCGTGTAATCACACTATTACTTGCAAAATCGTGTCTAACTATATATTATTAAAATGCCATTATATGATAATCATCCCATCTGCTACTCAACCTATTTTTTTAATTAATGCTAACAATAGTAACAAACATTTAAATGAATAAAATACAACATCGTAGAATTTATCAACAAAAAAAAATTCAACATCGTTGAAGTCGCGTTGTATCATGTGTCATTTGTCATGTAAAATTCGGGGAAAGATCGAAGAACCAATTATTGATGGAGACTCCTTGAAATGGACCGTTTCCCTCCATTTCTTGCTTCTAAGGTAAAGCCTCCTCATTGCAGTGAAATCCATTGCAGTAGTTACGTGATAAGATGTGTGAGCCATACTTGATCTAAGGTTTAAAAATTATTGTCTATAGTGGTCAACTTTAGTGGTGTGGTGTGTACCATATGTAGAATTAAACAAAACAAAAAAAATTGAACAATGAATGGTACCAACTTCAAACTAGATTAGTGATATGATTTTATAATTAATTCGTTAAACTTGATTCGTTAACCTTAATTCATCAATCAATGAGCTGAAAATAATCTTTTTAATATATATATATATATATATATATATATATATATATATAATTGATATCTTACTTAATATTTCATAATGATTAAATTCATATAATTATTATCTTAACCTTAATTAATTATATAAATATAATATCAATTATTGAAATGTTAAAGTATTTGTTTTATGTATAAATGAATAATATTGTATTGAGCTATAATTGGGAACAACGAGTAATCGGTTGAATTGTTCTCTTTTGTAAGTCCGTTGAGAGATCACTTTCTCTACTAATGCTTATATATTTTTGTTATTTCATTAGGTTAGAACACACTCTCATGTAAAAGCAAAAGCATCAAGAAGGGAGAGAAAAGCTCTCAACCATCGCAACGTTACTCAATTACTCTAAATGATCATTCAATGCAAGGTACACAATCTACATTATTTCTTTGATAATATGCTATAACTATGTATTTATAATCCATGGCTAACTATTAAATTATTGTTGTTGAATCATGAGCGTTCGTAATTGTTGTTGGATTATGAGTTTTTGTAATTGTTAATGAATTATGAATGGTTGCTATTGTTGTTGAGTTGAATTATGAATGTTGGTTATTGTTTTTGAATCATGATTGTTGATTTTTGTTGTGGAATTATGAGTGGAAGTTGAATTATGATTGGTGGTCTTGTATATTATGTTTCAGTCTGATGCATGAATGAATTGAGTTTTAACCCCCGAAAGAATCAGTTCATAAATCCTGATCCCTGCCAAAATGAAAAAATGGAGAATCCGGTGGTAACCCCCAAATTAGAGCGATCAAGAGATGTTACCTGAAAGATTTGGGAGTTACGAACCGAAAGGAGCATTTTAGGATATTTGAGGGGAATAATTTTTGGATGGACATGAGGATTTGGACACTCTATTTGATCACACACCATGCTATAATCATTTAAAAACCAGTGAATATTTAATTATTACCTTTTCCACTTTTTTCTTTTTATGTGTGTGTGACCAAATTATATGTCTAAATCTTTGTATCCACACCAAAATTGTTCATTTGAGAGACATGTGCATTTTAAGGGGACTATTTAGCAAATTTCTTCTTCATTTTGGACAAAATATAAAGGGTTTAGGCTTAATACACAACCAACACAAGGTCTTTTTTAACAGTTACACAACGCCATTTTATGAATTCTGCTCTTCTCCCAGCACATTTTGCTCGCGCCCAACTGATTTGTCAATTATACCCCTGCGTGAGTTAAGTCACGCACCTTATAGCTTTGCGTGACTTAAGTCACGCTCCTTTGGCCTGTGCACGAGTTAACTCACGCAAGTTGGCCGGTTGGTCAGAGCTAAAGAACACACATTTTTCGGACTTTGGTCAATACATTTTAATTGGTTTTGCACGTTTTTTTTTTTTTTTAAGTTTTTCACGTTTTTTGACTATATTTATGGTAAATATAACCTATGTTACAATCTCCCCATATAAACACACCTCTAAACTTCCTCATTTCCTCACACCATCTCACATTCTCTCCTCCTCACTCTCTCCCCCTATTTCTCTTTTTCTTTTTTTCTTTAATAGTTTCTAGTTTCTTTTTGCCCCTTTGAGGTATAAAGTGGTCAGTCTTAAGGTAAATAGTGAGTAACCGACTTGGGGAAGTGATCAACTCTTGGGATAAAATTAAATTTCCTTCTTTTTACCCCAAAAACTTTTTACCGTGGGTAAAAAGAATCTTCTTGCGGTATAAAAAGAACCAGATTTAGATTTAGCCCAAGGTTTGATGATGTCTTTTCCCCAAGAAGGCTGCTCACTATTTACCCCAAGGCTCATCACTTTTTACCCCAAGAGGGTAAAAAGAAAATAAGTAGATTTAGTGAATTCGAATCAAATGTATCCTTTATTGTATGAATTCTATTAATAAAATGAGACGTTATATGTATTAATTTTGTTCATTTCTTTTTATTTATTTTTGCTTTTATTTTCTGATTTTGTATTTAATGAATAAATTTGAATAAATATTAATTTTGTTAATTTATTTTTATTTATATTTGCATTTATTTAATGAATAAATTCGAATAAATATTTATTTTATGTGAATAATTAAATTAGAATAATGTAAATAAATAAATTATAATAAAGTAAATAAATTAATTTGAATAAAGTAAATAAATTAGAATAAAGTGAACAAATAAATTAGAAAATAAATAAATTAGAATAAAGTAAATAAATTAATTTGAATAAAGTAAATAAATTAGAATAAAGTAAATAAATTAATTTGAATGAAGTAAATAAATTAGAATAAAGTGAGTTAAGTCACGATGCGTGACTTAACTCACGCTGCATGACTTAACTCATGCTGAATCACTTAAGTTGCGCAATTTTCAACACTTGCGTTAGTTAACTAACGCATGGATATTTTAGGTATTTTAGCTGGGCGCGAGCAAAATGTGCTGGGAGAAGAGCAGAATTCCCTTTTTATTTCTATACAACTAAAAATGTTATAATTGCTTTGCTCTTAAAATAATGCAATTATATGACATATTTTTTTTTTTTGTTTTGTTTTAAAGTGATATTGAATTTTTAATATACTCTAATATAAAAAAAGCCTCAAATATAGTCTTCTTTTGGCCTCAAAATATGTTGAATGGCACTGGTCTTATGTAATTCAAATTGTGTTTTTAAAAATCTTTTATGTGAAGATATTGATAAATTGTGTAGAGGCTTTATTTGAGGAGACCAGAAGAACTCTACACCTTATTTCTTGGGACGTGGAGTGCAGCAGTACAGATCAAGGAATATGAGGTGTGAATTTAGTCTATATGATGAGGGCTAGTTGAAGATTTTGTATCCAACCTTCCTTTGTGTATTTGCTTGGTTTGGAATGATGTTTGGTGCTCTTAGTTGCTTCCTCTGGTGAATTATACTTCTTAGCATATTCTACATGTGGATTTGTTCAAAACAAAGTCCATGTCTATTGATCAAAATGGATTACATCCTGTGTAGAAAAAATATGCATGTATTTAAAATAAATTGTTGTCCAACATGCAGTTGTTTCACAAGGTAACCTTGATGGCAGCAAACGGCGTTTCTAACCTTAATCTCTTGCATCTAGCCACTTCATAATCAAGAAGCACAGACTCTGACACGGACCGCACCTTGGCTTCATGTATGTGGAAGAGTTCTTAGAGAAGATAGAGGTAACTTTTTGTTAAATTCAGGGCTTTGCAGGTTCTTTGAATGGGATCATGCTTCTCAAAGGTGGTTGCTTACACACGTTCTTGTGAAACACATGTTGAAGCTATTCATCAAGTTTATAACCACGTTGATGACATTTCTGGACTCATTGTACACAGAGAAGCTAATCAGAATGCAGATAGTTTGGCAAAATATGGCTTGATGTTGGAGATTAATTAGTGTCAAAATTTTCAAGTTTTATCTTTATTTTATTTCCAATGTCTTTGTTGGCTGCTGCTACTAATTTTCCTAGATGTTTTTTAATTCTTTCTTGGGGCTTATGATCCTTTTATTTAAAAGAATAAACAATACTCTAATGCTTTCTTTGGTTTAGAAAAGGAAAGGAAAAAAAAACAGGAAAGTGGAAAGAATGTACTCCTTTCGTCCCACAGTAATCATTCTATTTGATCATCTCACCTAAATTAATAAAAAGTATGCTAACTTATGATTTTTATCCCTTTAAGTTATTTTTAGATTTCAATTTGGTCGTTGAGTTTTTTTGTTTCATTTTGGTCCTTCAAATTACAAATGTTAGACACTTCATTCCCTTGTGCTTTTTTAGTTTCATTTTGGTCATTTGATTTACAAATGTTAGATATCCTTAATATTTAAATGGAAAATAGTTCTGCCCTAAAGCCCTAGCAAAACCCTATGCATCCTCCTCAATTTTGTACTGATTTAAGGCATGGAGGGAAAACCCTAGAGTTTGAAACTGAGGAATGACAATTTAACCCTTCATGAGTGCTGAATTCTGGGGGCGCACACTGTTCAAAATACCACCACACAAATGGCCAATAGGAGAGGATGCTTCACGTGTGACCTGCAAACACTATCATTTCTCTCATAACAGAACTCAAACTCTCTCTTTCTCCCATACGGTTTGAATTTTCCCTTCTTCTTCCTCTTCTCTGAAACCATTTCTCTCATAATACAACTTCTCTCTCTCATTCTCTTTCTCTTCTCATAACCAGTTTCTTCTCTCTCTGAAAGCCATATCTTCTTCTTCCTCTCATCCAAACCTATTTCTAATTTTTCCTTCACAAATCCAAACACACACTCTCTGTCTCTCTCCCTACTCGTGCATCAGGCGGAAACTATGAGACGGCAGCGGCGACACAACAAACTGAGCCGAAGGAGATCCAATGAATGAGGGTGATAGGATCCTCCCTTCATTCACCAGTTCAGGAAAAGATTTATGGTGTTTTGTGGTGGCAAGGGTTTTCTGCTTCTAGAAGTTTCTAACAGAGTTTGTGTTAACGGTGAAATTAGAAAGGGGATCGCGGTGGCGCTAACGGATGGAGATAGGGTCTCGTCGCTGGGCCCTCTCAGCTTCATTAACACATGGTAATCAATCTTTCCAGTTTTTCGATTTGCATATTTCATTCTTTTTCAATCGATTTCTTCATTTTCACTATTTCAGTGTATTGATTCATTCTCCAATTTATCATTATTGATTTGTTCTTAAATGAATTCCAAGATACAATTTTTCTCTTACCCATTATTTTTTCTGTTATTGTTTTTTGTTATTTTATTAATCGATTTATTTAGCTTAAAAATGTGACTTTTTGTATTTGAATTATAGGTGGAATAGACTATTTGCAAGTTTGCAAAGAAGGGTTTGACTCCATCGCAGATCGGTGTTATTCTTAGAGATTCTCATGGAATTGCTCAGGTTAAGTTTATCACTGGCAGCAAAATCCTTAGGATCCTCAAGGCTCATGGTATGTTCTTTTCTGTTTGTAATTGTTATTGGAATTTTTTGTCATTTTAGAATTTGGGGTATGTTTGGATTGGCTTCTTTGAATATATGTAGAAGCTTAAGCACTTCTGGGTCTGGTTGAGAGAGCTTATTGAAACAGTGTATGGCATTTGCATAAGTTGTAAAACAAAATGTTTCCACTACTAAATAATCATCAACCAATATACTCATTGTTATTTGGATCTCACAACATTACATATCTTCCACTTTTGAGTCTAAATTCATTCTTCACAAATCACGCTGACAATTTTCCTTCCTTTCTGCTGCAAAATAGCACTATCAATGTAAGCTTGAGTTACAATGGCTATGTGAGTTAGCATTTCTAACTTTGCAAAATATGAATGGCTATGTCATAGATGAAATTCATCTCCTTATAACATGAAATATAAATACAAATTACTGCTTAAATATTAATATTTCTCAATCCAAACCATTCATATTTCAAAAATAAATTACTATTCTATGTCTCTACCTCAATCATTAACATAACTTCAAGATGTTAAACACACATTCTCGTAGCAACGTCCACTTGATCATGGCTTATTTACACTTTCTATCGCACGGGTTATTGATGAGATTCATGTAGAGGCAACATATGAATTTTGATTTAAATGAAAGATATTCAATAAAAACAACATAAAATATATGTCAATTTCATTACAATATTAAAGGATAAACATTTCGAAAGTTTAATCAATGACATTTTGGAACACCTCATCATTCCATATCTAATGGTTGCCGTTCTAATTCTGTGCATATATATTGACTTATTTGATCTTATATAGGACTACAATAAGCCAAAACACTAAATAATACAACGAGGATCCTCAAGGCTCATGGTATGTTCTTTTCTGTTTGTAATTGTTATTGGAATTTTTTGTCATTTTAGAATTTGGGGTATGTTTGGATTGGCTTCTTTGAATATATGTAGAAGCTTAAGCACTTCTGGGTCTGGTTGAGAGAGCTTATTGAAACAGTGTATGGCATTTGCATAAGTTGTTTTCAATTTATTTGCATATGGGCACGTGTGGATTGTCTTATTTGTACTTATTTGGTAGCATAAGCACATGTGAAACTGATTAGGAGAGTTTATTGAAACAGTGTTTGACATTAGCATAAGCACTTGTGAAATTGATTATGAGAGCTTATAGAAACATTGTATGACAGGTTTGGCACATTTAGATAAGCAGGCATAGCTTATGAGTACACGTTATATAGGTTATATCAGAGAATTTTTATTTATCTTTCAATCTCTTTTGACACTTCAATTTGAAACTCCAACATGATATTGGAATTGAAAGTGTTACTTTTTGTGGCATTTGTTGTGGGAAGTTGATTCCAGAATTTTTCTGTATGTGATTTGATAAAACAATAAAAAAACTAATCCTTTTTAGGTCCATCCTTATCATTAAGATGCATCTCTGATTCTTAAATTTATCTCTATTTCAAAATCCTTTATTTTTAATAGTTATTAATTTGGTTTTTTTATGCCCTGGGACCTTTTTTCCTTGCAAAGTCAAAACAAGATGCATCCATATAGGAAAAGAATTAGTTTAGCCTGCCCTAATTGACATTTGATATGTATATGTATTATCCAGAAATTTATGTGACATGGTATGAATGTTTTCAATTTTAAATTTTAAATGTTTGATAGCATTCACATGAGGCCTTCAGTTGGTTTTCCATCATGGCATGCAACTGAGAGGAAGTTAGTCTTTATCATATTTTTTACTCTGAGAAGAATAACAATATAACACATTGTTTTATCTGTGTACAATGACTGATGCAGTACTAAATATTTCCTCATTTTATTACTTAATGTTTGATATAAAAGACAAAAGATGAATAACAATGCTTGACTAAAGAATGGATAGAAATGAGGATAACTAACCTTTCTTCATTGCAGTTTCATATTCCGTTCAACACTAAATTGGTGATTCTGCTTGAAAAATACTTGGGTGTTATTCTCCTCTACTAAGAGCAGGTGCACATGTGAATTTGTTTATCTCTTTTAATTTGTTCAAATCATTAAGGGTAATGAACTAATTGGGAGAAAGGAATTGGCTTATTTAGACTATAAATACTTTTTTGGCTCATTTTGAAGAAGAAATAGATAATATCTCAATATCTAAAGAAACTATAGTTGTAAAACAGTCATGAAAATCGTAAGTTTCATATTTCTTTCATCTGTCATGACAGGAATTTCTGATTAATTGGTGTTGTAGAGGTCTCATGGTTTTCAAGTTGGAATTAGATGGCTGCAAGTTTTGTAACTCTGGTAGTGTTGTGTTTGGAAGTTAGGCTATAATTGTTGGATGTTTCTGGACAGAATTGAAATACTGTGAACTCTATTTTTGGTGGTTTTGACTTTTATTTTAATATAATTTTGCTTTTTCAAAAAAAAAAAAATTCTTTGTGCTTTGTGGTATCTTCTCTATAGAGGAAAGAAAGATAACGTAACAATCATATATGAGATGCAAAATATCATTTTGGCAAGTGGACGTTGCTACGAGAATGTGTGTTTAACATCTTGAAGTTATGTTAATGATTGAGGTAGAGACATAGAATAGTAATTTATTTTTGAAATATGAATGGTTTGGATTGAGAAATATTAATATTTAAGCAGTAATTTGTATTTATATTTCATGTTATAAGGAGATGAATTTCATCTATGACATAGCCATTCATATTTTGCAAAGTTAGAAATGCTAACTCACATAGCCATTGTAACTCAAGCTTACAATGATAGTGCTATTTTGCAGCAGAAAGGAAGGAAAATTGTCAGCGTGATTTGTGAAGAATGAATTTAGACTCAAAAGTGGAAGATATGTAATGTTGTGAGATCCAAATAACAATGAGTATATTGGTTGATGATTATTTAGTAGTGGAAACATTTTGTTTTGCAACTTCATTATTGGTTGGAAAGGTTGAGTCAATGTGAAATGAACTCCTTTGTCCAATCTAGAAGCACTGATTAAGTTTAGGGAACTTTGTTTTCAACCATTTCTTTATTTCCATTTTACGTACTAATTTGGACTTTGAACAATGTGTCGGAATCTAATTTTTATTTTAAATGTGTATTATGAAGTATAAAGTATTAATATATACTTACTTTGGTGATTATAATTGTGTGAAGGGGGAGTGGTCAATGGCTCGATGGGACGATTTTTGTTGTTGCAGGGGATGCTAGCAGGTGTTTTTGACCCCTGCGTGTTTGGTTCTTTGGGACCCTGCTGTTATGTGGCTTTTTATGGGTCCTGGCTTTGTTTTTTTTGGAGTTTTTTCCTGGCATTAGTGGAGTGCAGCAGCGGCTGGTGTGTCTGGCATCAGCTGGTGTGTTGTGCAGCTTTCAATTCTACCAAGTACTTGAGCTCTACTGTCAGCAATAGCTTTGTTATAAGCTTCCATATAAATACAATACTTTGTATTTCAATAGATATGTAAGAGTTTCTATTCTCTCAGTCGCTAAAGATTTAAAGTTGATCATCATGTATGAGAGGTAATTACAAGATTGTGATTGACTTCACCTGATAAGGTTATTCTGGTCATAAGTATTTTGGTCGTGAGTTGATCATCATGTCGTGTTTGTAATGAAAATTTCCTTTCGTTGTATTATTTAGTGTTTTGGCTTATTGTAGTCCTATATAAGATCAAATAAGTCAATATATATGCACAGAATTAGAACGGCAACCATTAGATATGGAATGATGAGGTGTTCCAAAATGTCATTGATTAAACTTTCGAAATGTTTATCCTTTAATATTGTAATGAAATTGACATATATTTTATGTCGTTTTTATTGAATATCTTTCATTTAAATCAAAATTCATATGTTGCCTCTACATGAATCTCATCAATAACCCGTGCGATAGCACGGGTCGGCGACTAGTTTTGATCTCTTTAAGTTACAGACTTGGATTCCTTAGGTTACAAATTTTAGGGTGTGTTTGAATTGAAGGTTTACTTTTTTTTTTTTTTTAAATTACAGACTATATAACATGTTTTTCTAAAATAATTAAGTGTGATTGAAGTATTATATGATCATTTATCATGTTGATATGTTAACATTTTTAAAAAACATTTCATAGGATTGGTTCAGATTCACTATCATGATCTTGTTTTCCTCATCAGAAGGTTTTCCCATATATTCATAAATAATCAAGAGAAAATCTTCAATGTTCCACAAATGAATTTAGACACACGCAGTTATAACTCATCATCCCAAAAGCTTATGCTTTTGGACAACATATAACAGACAATTAATATAGACATCCTTCCAAAATTTACTAAAACTGAATAGCTGATAATCGTTACATTACAGTAAAATACATCTTAAAAACTAGTTGCAATGTGTCACGGTACTTGTTACAATGGTTGAACAATAACTTAAACTATAACTATGATAAGCAACAACACAGGACACATAACTTTCAACATAAAATTAGAGATTTATACCGTTGAAATAAAATATCCAGTTACATGTAGACCTCCATGCCGATGAATTTAGAGGATTGACATAGAGGACAAAAACTAAGCTTACTTTCACAATCTTTACAGAGGCAAAGATGCTTGCAAGGTAATAAAACCATCGTCACTTCGTTGACTCTGCAAGCCTTACATTTCATCAAGTCTTTCATATTGGAATTTTCATTGGAGAGCAGATGAAAATCAAGCGAACGACCATTACAGCAAGAAGCTGTATCATCTACCTCGCTGTCACCACACCCTTCTTTACTGTCCCTACCTTGGAGATATGCCTGTTGGAGGTTAAACTTGAGAGCAGCAATCATGTTTTCGTTATATCTGGCTCGTTGTTGCCACGCGCCTGCTTCTACACTTAGCTGTTCCATTTGATCTTCAAGTTCCATATTCCTCTTGTTGATGTTTTCTACCTCCGTTTCTTTCTCGCGAAGTTTTTGGAGGACCTTGTCTTCAATGATTGAAACACTTTGAAGTTGTGTTGCCTGAACTTTCTCTAAAATTGTTTGCCGCAATTGTTCACCCTATTAGAGAGAAAATTAATTAGCGTAGCATTTTCATTTGAAAGAGAGAGATTTCATTTCTTCATAGATGCTAAATTAGGCTCTTACGAGTACAATATATACAGGTTAGAATGCATCACAATACGGCATTTGAACTTCAAATTAATTACTACAAAGAGAACATATATTTGAACTTCAAATCAGTTTGATAAGATTTGTGATTTGTGAAATAATCGATTGGTGATACACGTATTTATAACACAAAAATGTAGTAATCAGAGCACTTTCATAATCAACAGAAAAAATAACAAGAAAAATGTTACACAATCTTTTCTCTATCTTTGGACAATGGCTTTACGCAATGTCAAATATCAAAACCATTGTCTAACAAGCACAAAAACATTTATACAATAAATGCTACTTTGACATGCTGCTTAAATTTATTTTTCAGTTCAAGCAATGAAACAGTGTTTGAGAAAACACTGAACAGATCCACTTACAAATCATCAGCATACGATATATCAAGTGTGTGTAAATATTAAATAATATGGTCCAGTTACCGATCATGATGAATTTACATTTGAGTGACAATAAAACGAGCTTAATTGAAAATTATTTACTTTGAACAAGTAACCCATAAACCAATAAGATGCTAAACTAGACATAGAAAACCTGAGCTAACCTGCAGTTTGAGAAATCTGTCCATCTCTAAATCCTGCTGCTGTAACTCACGATCAATGTCATCCCCTATGAGAGACAATAAAGCCGAGTCTCCTGTTGAAGCCAGGCGAGTGTTATCGAGCGACAATCCTAACCCCGTGGACACAGATCGAGGTTGCAAGAAATCCACAGAAGATATCTGAGAATTATTCTCCAAAAAATCCTGTTCTTTTAGTCTTTTCCTCTCTGGTTCCAAACCGAAATTCCAATGCAAATCAACACCACCATCACTTCCATCAGCCGGAATGACAGGACCCGGAGCAAAACCAACTACATGAACTAAACCCCCAAAAAAATCAAAAACAAAATAGTCACAACACATGAAAATGTAGGGTTTAACTTACTATATGAATCCCAAAATTAAATCTAAAAACCCCTTCAATAAAATGCTAAAGAAAAAACTGAATAAACTTTGAAGATTTACACTTTCAAGCAGTTAAATCATATCATTCTACAGCATGAAAGAAAGAATTTTAATTCAAAATAACCAAAAGGGTAGCTTATATCTACAAAGCCCCTAAGAAAAACCTAAAGAAAATACTAAATAGACTTCAAAGATTTAAACTTTCAAGCAATTAAATCATTTTACAACACAAAAGGAACAATTTTGACTCAAAATGACCAAAAGGGTAGCTACCAAAAATTCATATTTTTCATTAAAAATTTCAATTTTTAGAGCAAAAATTGATGCAGCTGAAAATAAAAAGCATAAAAATGAAACAAATTGAATAAAGATGAAGAATTTGCATACATGGAGGAATGTAAGGTGGATGCTGAGACTGATCTTGCAAATCAGTAGGGTTGTAAAAAGCCATCTGCTGCGACATCTGACCTTCAATTGTTTGTAAATTTCTGAAATTAACCAAAAATTAATTAAGATTAGTGAGAAATAGATAATTAAAGGATCAATTACAAGATTAAATTATAAGAAAGAGAGATTAAAAAAAATGTTTGGTAAAGTGAAAGGTAGAAAGAAATTGGAATTATTTTGGAATATTAAGAGGGGTGTAAATAGTAATTACCTGAAAGATTTGGTTTGTGGTTGAGGTTGTGGTTGTTGCTGGTAGTGGCGTTGAAACTGGTCTTGAAGAAAAGCCATGGAGGAGGAGGAGGAAGAAGAAGAAGAAGAAGAAGGAGAGAAGAGAGAAGTCTCTCGAGGGAATGTGAATGTGAATGGCGATGAGGACAATGAAGAAGTTTCTTCTATGAATTTCCACACTTACCCCTTTCCTTTATTTATTCACGAAATTAAAGATATCATATGGATTGGACCAACTTTGAGATTTCGACAATCTAGGCCCAAATATGAACTCACCAAGTGATTTTTGGAAAATACTCTCCTCACTTATGAAATTGTTCACTACTGCCGCTGCTGCTTTTAAGATCGGTTGAAACAATTTAAAAAGTGATTGAACCGATTTTTAAATGTTTCAGCGACAGTTAATTGCCATTGAAAAATATTTAACAACAATTAACTGCTGCTGATATAAGACAATGAGTAATTTTCTGATTTTTTTCATTATACGCTCATGCGATGACTATTTGTTAATTATTGAATATATTGAATATATAAGAGTTATATGTGGTGCTCAGGCTCTGGTTAGTCATGGATCATTTGCTCATTGTTGCTTTCGACGCTCTCCCATACTTCACAAACGAATATGAGAAATTCTTGAAGTTGTTTAGCTTCAAATGAAGTGTACTATCTATGGTGGATTATTATAGTTCTATTGAATTGTGATTGTCAATGCTAGGAAATGTGTAGACAGTTGAAGAAAAATATGTAACAATTTTAATCAAGACAAAGATTATTACAATTGGCTGAAATTGAAGCATCTTGAAAAATGTCCCACATTGCTTAACATTACAATCATAGTTCAAAAGAACTACTCCCTCCTGTCACTATTATAAGCAAAAGTTCACTTTTTAGATTCATTCAATAAATGATGTATGTAGTCTATATATAGACCACATACATCATTTATTGAATGAACCTAAAAAGTCAACTTTTGCTTATAATAGTGACCGGAGGGAGTATAATACTCCACCATAAAAAGTATACATTACTTGGTTTTTCTTACATGCCTAGGTTTTCCACATTTTGAACATCTCACAATTATTTTTCACTTTTCAATTTTATTTGTCCAAAAATGATTTTACTCACATCTTCATAAAAACTCAAAATTTCCTTCCCATATACCAAAAGAGGTTTGCTATGCCCATGGAATGGTGAAAGAGATCATATGAGGCTTATCGTTTTACCTTCATCATCAATCTCCTTCTAAAATGTGAGTCTCCCACATCCTCTACTTGCATCACCATTACAACCAACAAAATGTGTCTTCTAACTCCATCCCTTATTCACTCTTTCCTTTACCTCTCACTATGTCTCTTTCCCTCTCTTTTTTGCTCTTCTATCTTCCTTCATATTCTTCCTCTCTTTATCTTCTTTCTACCATGTTGATGTCGTGTTAGGGTGGAGAAAGTTCCTTCCAAAGAATAGAACAATCAGTAAAGAAAAACCAGACAGATTAGAAAATCGTCCATGATAGGCAAATTCGATCAAGATTGAGTAGTGCAAATTGTTATCTACTCCCTCCGGTCACATTTATAAGCAAAAAACACTTTTTTAGGTTCATTGAATAATTAATGTATCCGGTCACATTTATATGTTAGATACATTAGTTATTCAATGTACCTAAAAAGGTGTTTTTTGCTTATAAATGTGACCGGAGGGAGTATATCTCAACACCTATTTGAGTACCCTACACTATCGCACAAAAACACGCATATATTTTACGGTCATCCTTATCGTGATTTGCTAAAAAAGTTGTATATCCTACAAGTAATGTTTACTGCTCATATTTTGCTTCATTGTAAAAGTCATATTTATATTTGAGAAATGATATTTGTACAACCAATTTCTAACAACTTTTTGACAGCTTTCTTTCTCATACTCACATTATATTTTTATTCTCTCTCTACCTTTTTCTCTCTCTCTCTCTATTGATTTTAACCAATCAAAATAAATAAAAACAAAGTTGTCATGGAAGTTGTTTAGAAAGAGGTGTACAAATATCACTACTCTTTATATTTCATATTTTTCTTTTTCATAAAAGTCAACTTTAGAATTACTATCATAAAAGTCATGTTTACTGTTAACGTCTTTCTTGATCGTGAAAATCATTTTTAGAAAAAAAGTTGCTGGGTACCCAAATTGTTTTCGGAATTAAAGAAAAAGTTTACGGGGTGGCCAAAAGATTATTGGCCACACTTAACAATTTTATTGAATAATTTGCCTTATCCCTCCGTGGACTTCATGCTAAATGGGCTAGTCTATGGGCACATTTTTTTTAAGTAAATCACTTTAACATACGAAAATGAGAAAATCACCATCTCTAACAACATTTTTTTTTTTCTGTCAACAAATTTACAATGTACAAAGTAGAGACCATCATAGAGTTCAATCTATCACATAGAGGTCGACCCATCAAATTTTGAAGCCTAAAACAAGATTTGAGAAGAAGCATTTAAGAAGTTAGAACAATATGGGATATTTAGAAGTTTGAATTACGTCCATGTAAAAAAAAAATTGTTTGAAAATGGTCCCTGGCCCCACTGTTCAGCTGACTTGGGATGGTATTCGCCACGTGGCAGTTGCTGACTGTGCAACTTTTGCCACATGGCGCTGACGTGGCGGTCCACTTAATTAAAAAATAAAAATAAAATTCTGAAAATTATTTATTTAAATTTAAAAATCATAAAAATAATCCTAAAAAATCTGAAAATTATAAAAAATTTCCGAAAAATCTGAAAATAAATTTAAAAATCACAAAAAAATTCTAAAAAAAATCTGAAAATTATAAAAAAATTTCGGAAAATCTGAAAATAAATTTAAAAATCATAAAAAATATCCAAAAAAAATCTGAAAATTATAAAAAATTTCCGAAAAATCTGAAAATAAATTTATAAATCATAAAAAATTTCGAAAAATAGATTTTTTAATTTGAAAATTATATATAAATTTTTTTCGAAAAACAATGGCAATTATATTTTCTGAAAATAAATTATAATTTAATAAAAAAATCTAATTTCTTATTCTTTTATGAAAATTCTAATTTTAAAAAAAATTATTTTTTTCAGAAATTTCAGGATATATAATATTCAAAAAAATTAATTTTATATTGAAATTTATACAAAAAAATTAATTCAGAAAATTATTTTAATATTTTAAAATTTATTTTCAGAATTTTTAAATTTATTTTCATATTTTTCGGAAATTTTTTATAATTTTCAGATTTTTTTCAGAAATTTTTTATGATTTTTAAATTTATTTTCAGATTTTTCGGAAATTTTTTATAATTTTCAGATTTTTTTCGGAATTTTTTTATGATTTTTAAATTTATTTTCATATTTTTTAATTTTAAAAACAATTTTCAGAATTTTTAAAATATTTTTTTAAAATTTAATATTATGTGGCATGCCACGTCAGCACCACGTGACAAAAGTTGCACAGTCAGCAACTGCCACATGGCCAAAACCATGCCAAGTCAGCTGAACAGTGGGGCCAATGACCATTTTCAAACAAATTTTTTTTTACAGGGACGTAATTCAAACTTTTTTTTTGACAGAGACGAAAATCAAAACACGCCTATATTACAGGGACGAAAATCATATTTAAACCTTTTTATTCTTCTATTTTCTAAAAAATGCAGTTTCGGGTTCCTCATTTTAAAAACCAGTTTTTTTTATCCAATTTAAAGCCAAGTTATATTATTTTGACTATGGTAAAATAATTCAAAAAATAACAATCCATGGTCACAATGTTACCATTTTTTTGGGGCAAGGTCATAATGTTACCTAAAGCTCAAGTTTCCAAAAATGTGAAGAAAATCAAATCCTATTGTTGTGTTGGGTGAGGACCACGTCTGAAATGAGGGTAGAGTAGAGGTAGGGATGATGATGGAAGATGATTAGTGTTCACTACTAGTATGAATTAATTGATTGCCTTAGCATGCATAGATATCAACTTCTTCCTTATTTGTATTTCGTTAAGATTCGTGTCTTCATCTTATCTTTTGTTCCTAAATCTTTTTTGTTCATGACACTCCACATGCTCAACGGTAGAACACTACTCATAGCTTGCTTTTTTATCCACCTTATACAGAAATCAAAATATTTTGAACATCAAACAAAATTTGATGTTACACACTAGCCAACCAGCCAGAAAAAGGGTTGAATTGAATCGACCAACTAACTTGTCCACTTTTTTTTCTTGCTACATTAGGCTTTGTTCTTGTGTAGAATTACATAGACCTTATATAGGAGTAGTTTCTACTTAGGCTCCTCAATAAAAACTTAACATTTTGAAAAATAAAAAAATCATAATTAATTAAAGTAACATTAAAAAAAAAAGTCGCCGTTGCCGGGGATCGAACCCGGGTCACCCGCGTGACAGGCGGGAATACTTACCACTATACTACAACGACTGATTTGCAATAATCTAGTCACTCAAGACTAAACCATCCAAAGCAAGTGGTTGCATGTTGCAGAATGTTCATTAGCTTCCTTTTCTAATTGATGAATTCTTAAAATGTTATTACAGTTATCAATGGCACAAAGATTGTGTCAAACCGTGTTGCTAATTGTACCACAAACAACCTAATGTAGTGTCAAATTTGAGTTCAATTGTAGAACATGATGTCTGAACAAAAACTACCCTTTTCAAAATGACATGTCCAAAAAATCCTTTATCTCTGGTGAATTCAAGCTGTTTATGACACATCAGAAGAAGGAGTTTTTCCAATCCTTGTTGTATCCATAATCAGTTGTGGCATGTTGTTGTGGCTGAAAACATCCTTCACATCAGAAATAAGAGTTGTTAAGTTCAATAAACAAATAAATGAAGTAACTGTTCATTAAAATTATTTTGTATCAAACATGAACCTTAATAGAGGTTTGAAAACTTGATGAGGTATCAAATGAAGCTAAATTTGTCGCCGAGGGTATGATTACAGATTGATTTGACATGCTGCATTGTTCTGGAAAACTAAAAGCTTGCCGTGCGAAATATTCATTGTTAGCAGGCGGGGTAATTGCATTGTTAGAATTGTGAAATCCACTATTACCCTCATCAAGATTGAACAACTCAGTCTGAGGAAACATCGTAGGCCGCGATCCTCCTGATAACGACATTGGATGCAAGCTATAACCATTTCTCACCATTAACATCTGCAGAATTAATCACAAACACTAAAGTAACAATTAGTCCATGATGGAATAATGGACCTATAGTCACTTTGGATAAATTTTTCAAGAAACATTCACAGAGAAAATAAATATTTAAAGAATCAAGAAGCTCTTTTATTTAATTTCTTCCTTAGCTAATTGTGAAGCTCAGTAAGCTAGAAGATGATCCAAATTGAGTCATAGGTCGAGTTTGGACTTCGGATAAACGATTTGATTAAGTGTTTATGAGATTATGCATAAACACTTACATATAAGTGTTCACATATAAACTGTTTCTATAACAAAAGATGATATAAATTTAAACCGTTTTCATATAAGCTATAAGTTGTTTTCTTAAGCTAGCCTGAAGAGCTTACCAAAATAAGTTGAAAATATCTTATGTACATATTATAAGGTGTTTCTAACTATAAGCTCTCTGAAACACGCTCACAAGTGCTTATACCAGTAAATAAGCGTAAATAAGTCAATCCGGACAAACCTTAGCCTTTTGTTTCATCAACAACACTTGACAATTTGACATGGTTAAGGACAAATCTATTGCACAAAAAAACCATTCATAATAGTATTTAACATGTTTTAGAGTTTCATTGTTCATCTTAAGTGAAAGAAAACTCACTTGCACTTGAAGCTGAAGCTGCTTTAAATATTCAATGGCCTCATCTAACATTGAAGCTTTATCTGTCTATTAAAAATAAACAAACACAAAATTACTCACTCATCCACAAGAATAAGAAGTAAAATAATAATATTTTGTAAGATAAATTAAAATAAAGTATAAAAAGAGATAAGATGCTAGAAAATTTACATAAATACATCACCTTGTTAGAATTTGGAATTAAATTTTGTAAAGCTTTCAATTTCTCATTAATCTTACTCCTCCTTCTCTGTTCCATTCATTAAAATTCAAAATCAGAAAGGCAAAAAAAAAGTAAAAAGAATCTTTCTTTTTAAGGGTAAAAAATATTGAATTGAACCTTTTCAGACAAATTATGGAACTCTGCAGCTCTGCTTCTCTTTGAAGAAGAACGTGGTGGTGGGGCAGCCTTTGATGATGGCAACTCTGAACCTTCATCATTCTTCAAACAAAAAAAAGAATAAAAAAAGTCATCAAAATAATCACAAAAGTTTAAAAAAGTTACATAGAGATATCACAAAATGTAATTTTGAACTTGAAAAAAAAAGTAGCATAAGATCTACCAAATTTTGTTTTTGAGTTTTCTTAACTTATAAAACCATATTAAGTGCATGTTTGATATCACGGTGTTAGCAGAAACAAGCTCGTGATTTGGACAAACTTGCCGTATTAGCAAACAAGCCCTAATGGTGCAAGATAAAGTTATAGTAATATTTAGGAAGTTTGAATTATGGTATTTATTTATGTATTTGAAGAAGTGATAGTAGAATATAGATATATACCTGAGCAGAAGAGGAAGAAGAGAAATGAGGAGGAGGGTAAGAGATGGTGGAAGGATTAGGAGGATAGGGATCAGAAAAATTGAAAGATGATGAAGAAGATGGATCCATGAGTTGGTTGAATAAATTGGAGAAGTCTTGAGAATCAGGAGGAACAAGTGATGGGTGTGTTTGGTGTATATCATCATCAGAAGAACCAGCCATTATTGTTATTATTGTTATGAAACTTTGAGGGAGAGAGAGAAAGAGGAGAGAGAGAGAGAGAGAGAGAGAGAGAGAGAATGTTGATGGTGTTCTGTTTCTGTTCTGTTCTCTCAAGCGATATGCAAGTAGTATATGATATGCTGAGCAAGAAGGTTAGAAATAGAAAAACCGGACAAAAAGAGTGACGTTGGGTTTATGGAAGCGGGATTAACGTTTTAAATTGGTATTCTCTCTCTCCACCACCTTCTTAAATCTTGTCTTGCCACAAAGTAAAACTAGAATTAGAGTAATAAATTAAGTAGTGCTGTGACATGCTTTGAAATCTCACAATGAAAGCGCATGGAGCCATGCGCTAGGTGCTTCAGCGCATGACTGTTTATTTTAAGGATGTTATTAGTAGCCTACATTAGATGCAGGGTCCGATGTGTTAGCTACACCAACCTATACAACATAAATTGTATTAGTATGGGAGGGCGCACAAGTCGTTGTAGGGTTTGGTTTTTTTTTTCTTCCGGCTTTTAGAGTGTTTAATGTTTGAAGGTCAAAACTTTTTCTTTTTGCGTAATCTTATGAAACCAAATGAAGGGACTTTTATGAACTATAGAGGCTAAGGGTTGAGGATCTTTGAGTGAGATTTTTAGGATAGGAAACATTGTAAACACATTGGATGAGTGAAAATCTTTAAGTCTCTTGTTCATGGAAAAGATTGGAAAATAGATAGAAATTAAGTATATCTCTTTGTAAAAAAACTCATTGACAGTGGACCAGAAATATCTCTCTTCCCAGACATAGGTCATTATTGGATCGAATTGGATAATCAAATGGTATTTTGTTTGTTTCTTTATTCTCTTTAACTTTGTTCTTGCTTTGCTTAATTAGTTTTTAGATCTGTCGTTATTGTTGTTGCTGCTTTAAATACTTTAGATTTGGTCGATACTTACTCTTGCTCCACATATTAGGTTTATTGGTGTCATTTGATTTTTCAAATTCACAACACATAATAAAGTTATGAGCAATGCTATTCATTGCGAAAAGATTTATCTGGAACCATTCACAAACCAAAATCAAGCCAATGAAAATTTTGGGATGAGCGGCTATCAAGAAATAGTAGGTGAGTGGAAATCATGCCCCCTGTGTCGTGATACGTTCGCATTGTGTTATCTAACTATGAACAGCACATAATTTTTTTTTTTATCTTGTATCCAAAATTAAATCAAAATTCATAACTTATTATTATTAATGTAACAGAAAGAGAAAGAGAAAAGTAAAAGAAAATAGCATCACACCCATGGGGGGATCTAATATATGACTTGGTAGTTATAGCCACACCAATTTTTTTATTTTATTTTTTTAGATATGAAGGATGTCCATAAAAATTAAATGTTAGAGAATGCTACTGACTTATTTATTTCAATTAGCCTAAATAAAATTACCAAAATTGTTATTTTAGGTGAAATATCATGTAACCTTTACATTCATTGAGCAAATTTTTTTACACCATTATTTCACCAAAAACTTAGTGTAGGATCCCCCCCCCCCCCCCCCCCCCCAAAAAAAAAAATACCATATACAAATTGAATATAAATACGATCATTTTTTATGTCCAGAATGTTTCTCTAACAACAATATAAATCACATTATAATTTTATATCAAAAAACAAACACACACTATGTGGACATAGAGACAATATATCTCCATGTCCTAATACCCCATGAATGCTTTCTTCTGCGATGATTGGAATTTGGAACTAGGTTTACCCCAACGATTATATATCTCCTTTTACCATGTGTATAGTATATATCCAAACCACCATTTATGTGTTTTGGTCAAGAAAAAACACCATTTATGTTAACTGTGTTTTTTTCTGACCGTTTTTTCATTCTTTTCTAGATTAAATGGATATCTTCATCTATCTCTTAGGGTGCAACTGGATTAGAGTCTGAAGTGCATGCACCAAAATTGTTTTATACTAATATCCGATTACAGTTTACTATTCTACCACTTCATTAATTCACTTTTTAAGATATGTTGAAATTATTTGTAAGAAGTGGTCTTATTTAATCTACTAAACTAAATAAGAAAATAAATGTCCGTGGAAATTACCATTTTGCCCTTCTGAGGGCATTTTGGTAATCCTGTAATTTTGGAGAAGGGCATTTTGGTAAAATTAACGGGCATGGCATATATATCTGGGTTTGCTCACACCGTACACAGTTCTCTTCTTCCTTCAAAATTTCCACCCGTTCTCTTATTCCTCACACCGCGACCTCGCCGTCTCCGCCGTTTCTTTTTTGACAAAATTTCTGCAGCATGCAATTCAAAGATCATGACCCATGTAGCCTCAATTATCTTATGCAAGTTTTATTTTTTTAATCTTCCACTCTCTTGTCCCTAACTGAACCTCACCACCATTCTCACCATTATTGAGATTTAATCAAATTCAAGCTTCAAGAGTTATGCATGGGTGATTTTGGAACTGTTTGTGTGTTGTGTTGGTGACCAGAACCAATTAATTGGAGGATGGTACAAAGTAGAGGTTTGGCTGTTAAGGGAGGTAAGGGATTAGGAAAGGTACTTGCTTATTCATTTTCTTCTTCCATTTTCTTGATTATCAATGGTGATTTTTTTACTTTCTTTGGATTTGGGTTGTTGTTTGGTTTTGTGCAGGAAAATTGATGTAGGGATTTCGTAGAATTCAACTTTTGGTGAATTGATTGGTGAAAATAGAGAATGTCAGGTATGTGGCCTTTTTAATTGATTTTTCTGAAGATTAAATTTTTATATCTGGGTTGGAAGTATTTATTGAATTTGATGATGGGTTTCTTCTATTTTGGTGATTGACGAATTTTTATTTTTCTGTGAAAAAAAATGATTTTGAAGTGTCAGATTTTTTTTATGGGAATTTTTTTATGTGGGTCAGAATTATTTGTTGAATTGAATAATGGATTTCTTCTGTTTTGATGATTGGTGATTTATTTTTTGTTACGAAAAATTCAGTTGTTTTGATGATTTTGGTGTTTTTATGAAAATTTTAGTTGTTGATGATTTTGATTTTTGATTTTTTGTTGTTGAAAACTTCAGTTGATTAACCCTGCTGATAGGACAGTAGATAGAGACTTATCACTCATTCAAGAATTGGGTTTGAAGTTTGTGTATGCTATGAATACACACGTACATGCTGATCATGTTACTGGAACTGGCCTCATCAAGGTATGTAGTATGAACCTGATGGTAAATTGTGAAATGAAGTTGTCATAATAGGTGCTTTTGTATATACAAAAACAGTTTCACAGAAATTGCAAAAAATCTTAATTTTATCAAAATAACCTTGATGATTACATTGGTCGTTAAGTTGTCATAATAGGTGTTAAAAATAGTTTATATTGTGAAAAAACTTAAATTGTGTATGCTATAAGCTATTTTGATGACATTGGCTAGGATAGGTCCTTAAATCTAAATTGTGAAAAATCTTAATTTTATCTAAATAGCTTATAGAAATGGTGTTTTTATATATGCTATAAGCTATTTTTATAAGTTATATTGTAGAACTTATGAAAATAAACCAAAAAAAGCTTGTGAAAATTTTCATAAGCTTTTTTCCACAAGTTCTCCCAAACAGTCTCACAAAACATATCTCAGCAGATAAGCTACAATAAGTCAATCCAAACTAGCCCTAAATAAATCAAGGGTGTATATATGCTTAGTGTTTGATGTTATGTGTTGTTTCTTTATTTTAATTAACAATTCATCTCTAAATTTCACTGTTTCAGAACAAAGTATTGCAGTGGGCTGCATAATGGCGACACGGTGAGATGGCTTTGCAAGACGGCGAACAAGCGGCAAGACAGAATAACGATTTGGGTTCTGACCATTAGAAGGGTTGTTATAAATTGGTTCAGCAGCGTTTCAAGGAAGAGAGACAAAAACGTGCAAGGAAGTGAATCGCCCTCAATCTTTCTCTCCATCTTTTTCGTTGAATTTGAAATCTTTGAATCAAATATTTCTTGCAATCTGATGCTCAATCAGTCGTTGAACTCGAATCTCTGAAACAGGATTCGCTAGCCGCCGTAAACTTCCGGTGATGATCATCCTCAATGTCGCCTTCCTTTCATTCATCATGACCGGCTTGAAATTGAGTTGATGTAGGTAAGCTTTATCTTCCGGTGACTTCTGCCGATGTTTAAAAATAAGAATGTATGTAAGCTTTAACATGTGTGTCTGTTATCATTGATCAGTTGTGATCATATCTGTTATGTAACCTATTTGGAGGGTATGCGTTATCCCTAGCAACTTCAGGTTTATCCCCTCAGAGGTCTTTCTTAATGGCATTTGTTGAGGTTATTGCTGCTGGAATAATGTGTATTGCAGCACTATGTTTCCAGTGGAACTGGTATGGAAGTATAGAGAAGTGGCACAAGCAAAGGAAGTGTAAGTGTCTGTTTAATTTTTAAAAACATATTTTGTTTTCATTTTCTAAAATTTGTTGTCAGTTTATGTTGATAAAAATAAGATGGAAGACTCCTGTAATTGTAATGAAAAATCAGGCTGGTTATAGATAGGGTAGTAAATATCCAGTTTGCTCCCTTATTTTTATAGGGTGTGTCAATTTGGTCCCCTGCTTTTATAAAATGTCACGTCAGTCCCTCACTTAGTTGTCACTGGAGTTACATACTGAGTATCAAGTTGTCCCTGAAATTTCATATTCTTAGTCCATGAAATTACATACTTAGTGTCTATGAAATTCAAGCGATGAGAAAATACATGACAAATGGACTAATTTGACAAACTTTCTGCAAAGTGAGAGACCAGCTTAACATTTTATGATAACAGGAAACTGAATTGAGTTAATTATTCAAATAACTCCATCTTTCAGAACCAGGTAGATTTTAAAATATCAGTTTGAAACGATGAAATTATTTAAGAGACATACCTCTTCAAATTCCAATATTCAAGTTCAAATATTGATATGTTACATACCTCTTCGGGATTCACCACACTGACAAAGAAATCCCTCTCTGCCAGGTTTCTACAATGATTTGGAATCATAGTTAGGCATAAAAAATCATGAGAGATGAGTTTCTCCCACAATTTTGATTTAAGCTTGATATGTTTCTCCCATAAAAAATCATGAGCGATGGGTTTGTTGTGTTTTACACGGTAATTACTTGCTATAATTTGGTTGTTACCTTTTCAGGTCAGTTAATGGTGCTCTTGCTTAACTGAAATTGCCAGATTGTGACTACCAATGGATACTGAAGCGCGGAAAATTCTGCACGATGTAAGTAGAAACCTCGATTTCGCGACTTTTATGAACTGTGGTTTATTTTGGTCGCCGTGACTTTTATTTTGTTTGATTAGGTTTATTCATCGCTGTTAATTTCTCATTTAAATATTGTTTTAATGATTTTTGGTTTATTCTGTTACAAATGCACTCTGAGCACTCATAATAATTGTATGCAAGTGTTAGCAACAAAGACTGTGTATATTTTTTTAGCGTCATTGTCTTGATCTTGAACATTAAAGGCTAGGATTAATTATATTTTTAGTTGCAGTGTTTCTATATTTCTAATGCAGTTCTTGTGAATTTAGATTATAAAACATACAAATATTTTTAAAACAAAATCTTAAAGATGATAAATGAATTCAAGGCCTTACATTAAGATAATATTAGCTTTTGAAATTACAAAAAGAAACTTATAGTAATTTCACTTACCCTATTCTTGGCAGGTGCTTGATGAAATCGGTGTGGATATTGCCTCAGGTAGGAATAAGCTTTTATTAATCTTTGCACTTATATCAACTGACAGTGCTTTTGGTCAAGCTAATTTGTATTTTATTTGTACTCTTTTGGCAGTTATCAGCAGCTCCCAAAGGGGGAATCGCAGCAAAGAATACTGAAAATGTTGACAGGTATCTTCCGTGTAACTCTTTCGGTATTCTCTAAAAACAAAAAGAAAGTAAAGAGAAAGGAATATATACACTTCTGTATAGCTTTCTCTAATATTCATTTTCCTAAAAACTACAAGCGGTTCCGGCTTTCAGGATCAAGAAAGTCCCTACACCTGATTTTATTTTTTTATTTTGTTGTTTATGGCAATAACTAGAAAAGGTATGAAGGTTAATCATGTGAACTTGCAGGTCCTTATCAGAAAATTCATTGAGCTCCATGACAAACAGGTACTAATATCCATTGTAGTTGTATTAATGAATTGAGGTTATAAAAGAACAATCTCAAGATTCTCAACCAACTTAGTGATTACATATAGGAAATAATACACCATTACTTGCCATTTAATTGTGAGTCATCAATTTTTTATGTGTTTGCATTATTTTGGTTATATCTTGGTGCTTGAAATTTGCAGTGGCTAAAAGATATGAACTGAATAAAAATTCAAGCAGAAATTTGCAGTATTTTTTGTTTGATTATGGACTTGACAATATTAACACTATACAACTTTGAGATATTTATCTTTCAATATATGATTTCAGCTTCTTCTCTTGTGAGCATGGCAAGTCTAAGCCAACAAGGATGCTGAACAGCAAACTCCCAAAGTTATGATATAAAGTATGTATGTGGACTCAAGTATGATGCTTTTGTAGTGGTTTGAAGTGACTCCAATCACCAAGTTTGCATGTTGTTTTTAGTATGTACTGCTCCCTTTTCCTTTTTGACATATTTTAAACTCAAATTTCATATGTTGATGCTATCTTCTTTTTAAATTAACCATTGCTTCAACAAAATAATCGGAAGTAGCACAGTGAAGTTTGAAATATGGTTGAAATAGTTTCGATTGTCTCAGGAATTCTGTCATTGTGAGGTTTTGCAAAATTGAGGAATGGTGTTTCTAGGTTGTATTCAATGTAATTCGGCACATTTAATGGTAAGCGTGTTACCTTTGTGGGATAAGAATAGTTTATTCTCCAATGAGAATAGTTTATTTTGGTCCAAGTTCTCTTTAGATAAACAGATGTAGTGAAATTGGCAATTTAGAATTTGATGAATCAAATCTGAATATATTTTGTCATTGTTTGCCCTTGATTTTACTAAGAAACCATGTCATGCGTGTGTGGATTTAACAGAGTATTTTGAAAGGAAAAAAATATCTTGCCAAAATTTCTCCCTTCATTTGTTATGATATGATTTATTCTTTGTTTTTACTTATTATTTTTTATTTAGGTTTTTTGTGTATAATTAATTTTGTTTAATGTTTTATACCTCTGATTCTGTTTGATTCAATGTTTTTTATTTACAAATGAATACCCTATTTTATGGGTCCAAGTGAGGAAGATGCGATTTCAGACATTGGTGATGGTGGTCATGCTTTAATGGTAAAGATAACCCCAGTTTTTCTTTATATTTTGCACATCCATTAAGTTGCTTTAATAATTTGCTTGGTTTGGCTAATAGTTCAAAATGATCAACATGTAAAATCAGAACAAGTGATTGCTGAGATCCGCGTGGGAACATATACTTTTAATTTGAAAGAAAGGGTTCGAAAACATATTTATCTTATATTTGGTTGTGTGCCATTAAGTTGCTTTAATAATTGATAGTTCATATTGAATTTAACAACTTCATCATCACTAATTTATAGTTTCATGTGAAAAGATGTAAGTAATAGGGAACCCTTCCATTTCATATTTATCTAAGGTCATTTAGAATGACTAACAATTGAAGTCTATCATGTGAGGAAATTTTGTTGGAATTCATAGAGAAAGTGAAAACATTGAAGGAGACACGGCCCAAAGCTAATGCTATTTGGTCTGATTTTAGCCAGAAATGGTTCACTCTGATGCACTCCATAAGGCCATTCATTTTTAGACATTATCAAGAGATTGCAGATCATGTAAGCCTATTTAATGATAACACTTAAAAAAACCTCTTATAAACAGGCAGTGTGTTTATTTTTCGTAAGTTGCTTGGAACGATATTTAACCTACAATATAGATATATTGTCCTAATAATTCATCATTTTCATTTCTCTTCCTTTATGTGAAACATTTACAGATCTTTTTACTAGAGGAATAAACATCGAAGCGGTTAATGTTGTTATTAACTTTGATTTTCCGAAGAACTCAGAAACTTATTTACACAGGGTATGTTTGGTTTCTGCTCATTTTGAATCCAATTTGCTTTGTACCAATTCCGTGTACATATTCTGATGGATGTTCTGCTTTTCATAGGTTGGTTGGTTGGTCAGGGAGGTTTGGTCACCTTGGTTTAGCGGTGAACTTGATCACGGCCAAATCTTTTATGTTATTCATACCAAGAATGAAGAGCCTGTACATATGCTCAATTATTTAAGTATTTACTCTTACAATAGATTTTGCAAATTTGTAATTTTTTAATAAGTGAGGGTAGATAAGGCATTGAATTTTGAGTCCTGAAATCATCTTCTTAAAAGAGAATGCGCCCTTTATACAGGCAAACGGGATCTAACATTTTCTTTGTTAGATGGTGTGAATAATTGAAACACTAATTTTATTTTATTGGCATCTCATCTTGTGTTGATTGAGTATGCATTTCGGTCAAGTGACGAACATGCGATTGAAGATTAAGTGTTTCTTGGTTAAGTTTTCTTTTTTCTTTTTTCTTCATCACTAGACTAGCATTAGACAATGAAGAACCAAAATTCTTATTATGCGATCTTCGTTCTCAAAATTACGAAGAATGACAATGTTTCGTAATTTAAACATCTCTCCTTTAGAGCAATTTTTTAAAAAAATACGTAATTCAACTTGTGCGAAGGCAACAACGATCTTAAGGGTTAGCATGGGTTGAATTACGTAGAGGTTGCATGTTTCAACGATAAATCAATGCTAACCCCGTTCAAAACGATAAATCAGTTCAAAGAAGAGAAATTTGTGCATAGAGGTTGCATGTTGAGGCAGAGTAACAAATATAACGTTCTCTTGGTATAGCATGGAATCATATTAACAATAATGCAGGGAGAAATTTGTGCGTAGAGGTTGCATGTTGATTACAAGATACGTAAATTTGAGGTTAATGCCACTCAACATGCAACCTCTACTTTCTGCCTCGCCGTCTCGTGCAGAAATTTGAACACCGCAACATAAATCATGCAGTAAAAGGTGGATAGAAATTAGATATGTGGAAATTTGTACAAATGAGTGTTGTGTTTGTAGTTTTGGATTGATTTTGCTTCAATTTTGTTTTAGATATTTTAAATATTTGGATTCAGTTTTGTATGAAAGCAAGTGTTGTTAAATTCTGATTCATAGATTGCTATACTACAACTGGCAGAGTATTGGGTTGGACTGAAAATATAACATGTTATAACAATTAACCAGAATTTGTTTAGCAGACATGCAACTGCTCCATAAAGCTTGTGATTGATATGGCTATAAGAGTTATCCATCTAAATTTTTATTACTAATGAAAACTAATCTATCATTCTAATCCCTTTGATATTTCATGGCCTTTTTCTCTATTAAAACCCACAATAGTGGCATAGCCACTTTCAATTTGACCCGTAAATTTCTGCTTTGTTATCCATGCTCTCTCTTTTTGTTTCTGAACAGTTTTAGTGGTAATGAGTTTTTTGAACCCTGAGCGTTTACGCCAACGGGTTCGTTAACATGTTGCACGATTCAGATCTCATGAACACGGAATTCTATCTTTTGGATATCGAAGGCTGGCGAACGAAAATGCTGCTCAATCCGAATAGTTTTGTAGGTAATGATGATTAAACTGGTTTGGGCTGTTTGGGGACTGTTTTTGGATGAATTTTGACATGTTTCATGCAGGAAAATTGGGTCAAATCTGCAAAATTGTAATTTTCCACGGAAGCTGGCTCGAAATATTTGATCTTAGGTGCATTTTCCTCTGGAATCTAACTGTTTGGGTACGACCGGACAACTACCGATATCTAAAAATATCCTTTCTTAGCTTAGAATGTTTTATATATCCTTTCTTAGCTTAGAAGGTTTTATATATTTGTGTTTGCCAGTTTTATATATCCTAAATTTCGAATCAGTTTACTTTTAAGCGTATTAACAAATATGTGTTTGCCAACAAAATTATCCGAAAAAAAGCAATCCATCCCGTGCGAAGCACGGGTTGACAACTAGTTATGAGAGTAAAATAAATTTACATTGAAAGTGCATCACCTTTTAACTCATTGAATTATATATATGAAAATGAAATAAAATACAAGTATGTATGAGTCTATATTACATGTGATTGGTGGAGGAGGTGTAAATAATCAACGTATCATGAATTGAGAATTATAGTTTAATTATTTTCAAAGTGATTAACAGGAAACCAAAGTGTACTCGAGCTATTGAACAAAATATAATTCTATGATAAATTGACATTTTACAATGGACCAAAGTTAAACATTGTCTTAAAAATGGTAGGCGTAACATTATTGATTTTTTTTTTTTGGTTACATAAACATTATTGAAAATATGCTAATATCTTATATATAATATTTTCTTATTATCTTTTATGAAGGCATGGCTCAATTATTGTGTGAAGCGATAAAGTAAAAATAATACTATAAAAATATGAATGCATATTTATTTTGAAGAAAAATGTTCATTGGTTTTCTGCTATGGGATACAATTTGCTTCTAGAGAAAACTGATTTATTTATTGCAGTGTCAGATATAGTTTTGTTTTATTGTTTCTTGACGTGTTCATCAATATTTGTTCTTTCAGATTATGAAGGAAAAAAAGAAAAATGGTTAAGCCTATCTACTAAACTAAATATAAAAATTAATGCCCGTTGATTTTACCATTTTGTCCTTCTGAGGGGCATTTTGGTCATTTAGAAAATGGTAAGGAAGGACAAACTGGTAATTTTACCTAAGGATTATATATATGCCAAACCACAATTTTTTCTCTCATTTTCTCTGCTCTTCCTCTCTCTAGAAATTCCCTAGAAACAAAACTCTCCTCCCTCTCTCTACTTCTCTCTCGGCCTCCCCCTTTCTTCCAATTCCTACCAAATTCATCAACCAAATCCATTCCAAATCAACATGCAAGCTTGGAAACTTAATCCTGGTAAGATGTTAGCTCAAATTCAAGCTTATTTCTTCAATTTGGCTTTTTCAGGTTTTTTTTTCTTTTCCAATTTGAGTTTTAGGATTCATTCTTTGCTGGAATTCCACCTTCTATCAACTAAAAGAGATGAAAAGAAATGAATAAATATGGCTTGATTCATGGAAGTTGGAAGTTTGGTTAATGGGGTTTATGGGTACGGTGGTTGAACCTGAGAGAGAATAGAAGATGAAATTCTCCCCTTTTTCTACTCAAGTTGTTGTTTTCTCAGCATAATTTTCGTTGGAAATTCATAAAGTATGAATTTTTTTCCCTTTTCACTTTCTGGGTCATCTTCATATACATTCAATTCAATATTGTTAATCAAATTGTTAATTATGTTGTTAATGTTGTTGTTAATAATTGATCAATTGAATTGTTAATTTTTTGATTTAATTCTGTGATTTTGATTGTGTAGGTATGAAGAGGGTTAGAGAAACTGTTGAGGAGCTTCTTGATGTTAGTTTTCTTTTCTTCAAATACTTTGAATAAAAAAGTTTTGATTTTTCCATTGTTTTGCTTTACATTGAAAAAAAGTTTTGATTTTATTTGTTTTTTCAGGTTTATGAAGGAAACCAAGGTTGGCCCTTTATTGAAGAGGGGTCTTACAAGCTGCTGATTGAAATTATTCTTTGTAAAGAATTCAGAAATTTTACACTTATTTATATTTTTTCTTCACAATAAGTTCTCATGACTCATAAATGGAAATGTGTAAATTATACATTGATTTTTTAACCAAACTGAAGTAGAAATGCAGCAACTATTCCCATCCCATGAATTTTACAATTCTGAGAGATATCTATGTAATTTAATTTATGTGATTTGTGCAGACATTAGGTGATAACAAGGTGATAGTGAGGAAGCAGATAGGATCAAGGCCATCAAAATGTGATACAAGGTGCAGATTCTGGGGTCACTGTGAGGTTATTGAAGTTCCAGCAAATCCACGAGCAATGACTGAAAAGATCAACCCTTCAACTCTGCCTACAATTGCTTATGCTAGGAGGCAAGATAATTCCAACTATAAACCTATGGTTATGATTACTTTATGATAAAAACTTATATTTCAGAAAATTTGGTTGATTACATACAATAAATGCCAACTATGTTCTGCTTTAGGAGCCATCGTCAAGAAATCATGTGAGTTAAAATTTGGTTGATTCACTCCTCTCTTTGGTGTGACTTGAAATTTGCTTTGAAACAAAATTTTATCATTGATTGTCTTTCATTATATATGGTATTCTTCAAAGGTTTATTTAGTTTTGGTTGGGGAAGATCTTTTCTATGTTTTCCTTACCTTCTACAGTGCAACTAATTTCCTCCTTTCTACATTTTACAACTGAAACAATAATTTTGATACTCTTTGGATTATGTACAGCTCATAGAGGATACTTTTGGTGGTTCTAACTTCTCTAAATATATAATAGGTAATAATGCTTAAGTTGTCTGCTATATTGTTGAGTTGATAAGGGAATGATGACAAAGATTTGATGCCATTCTTGTGTCTATGATGGTTAAAATTTGGTGATGTTATTGAAAGTTTTGCAAATGGTATTGATTTATTTATTTCTGGGAATGGTATTAAAGATTTGTTGCCTTTCTTATGCGTATGATGGTTCAAATTTGGCAGTGTTGTTAAAAGCTTTGCTTTGGTGTTGAAATGAATTTGAATCTTATGAGTTTGAATGTGACTTACCAAACTCAGGGGACTACTAGCAACTGTGAACTTGACTTATTAAAATCTAATTGATACTGATGGTTATTTATAAGCCTTACAAAAGTTACAATGTCACATCTCATGTTTTGTGCTAATCATGTTTGTGTCGTTAACGTACTTTGATTTTGTGGTTTTGTGGTTAATGTTAAGGCAATTCAATGACAATGAGCAAGACTTTTAGCTATTCAACTGAGTTTTGGAATTTGAAAAAAAAAATTGGTTGATTTGTTAAAAAGAATTTGTTAAAGAAATGCATTTTCACTCTGTAATCTTGTGTGTAGAAGTACTTTTCTGGTATAGCATCAATGCAGATTTTCTATGCAATGAATCTTTGAGAAGCATTTGAATTACATTGAGCATATTGTTGATCTGAAAGGAACCTTAGATTGTGTACGTTTTTAGTGAGTTGTGTATGGAAAATCCTTTGTTCATGCTTTCTGTTGATAATTTTTGGTTTGTGGTGGAGGAGTTTCTGGCATGGAACAAGACTTTTAGTTATTCTTTTGAGTTTTGGAATTTTAAAAAATTATTTGGTTGATTTGGTTGTGTGATTTTGTTAGAGGAATGCAATTACAAACCAATTGATAGAGAAGGATTTGTTAGTTGGTTATGGTGGAATTTTAAGAAATGTTGGTTAAAATTTGTATAGACCTACTGTTAGAAAAATGGTCATAAATATTTGTGCTGGCATCATTTTTGAGGGAAAATTGAACCATTGGAAAATAGACAAAATTTAACACGAAATAGGCTCTGGAAGAACTTAATTTTGTTATTCTATGACTGAGAAAATTGAGTTAGAAGTTTGTGCTACTGAAGTAAAAATCTGAACTGTTGTTGTTGGAATGTTCTGTCATATCTCTATGTTCATACACCAGTTTGGAATAGGACTTATACCAGTAGAAAGAAGACAGAAATTAACTTGAAATAGGCTTTGGAATTGCTTAATTCAATTATGTTATGATGGAGAAAACTGAGTTACAAGTTTCAGTTGTTGAATAAAAAATCTGCTCTAATGTAGTTGGAATGTTCATGTTGAAATATTTGGTGCACCGCCCGGATTGAAATGACAAGGATTGAAGCATATGTCTGGAGCTATGGTTTTAAGAGCAAGAGAAGAGAAGAGGGCTGAAGGGATAGCAATGGCAAGAGCTTTGAATTGGAGCATAATCTATTGAGAGTGTTCAGAATAAGTCATGGTGAGTTCCTTTTTAGCTTAGAGCCTTACCTTGGGTAAAATGTGTTTATGAATGAATTGTGAGACAAAGAACATTACTCCCCTCCCTCCCTCCCTCCCATTTCTCACTCACGGGTCGTTCATGTTTGTTATATGTGCAGAATGTGTAAAGCTCTAATGCCAGGGGATGAAGAAAGCATGAGTGATGAAGCAATATGGGAAACTCTTCGTGTAAGGTAAGTATTCCACATAGTATAGGGATTAGTCTCTATACTGTTAGTCATCTAGATTCTGTTTTTAAAAAAGTTATGCGAATTTTTGTGTGAGCTGCTAAAAATAGAGCTGCTAATTTTTGTGAACTTGGCCAGTTAATTTGGAGTTTGAATTCTCTAATCCTTTTGCAGATGTTCCTTTATCAAATGCTCTGTGGAGTTGCTTATTGTCATTCACATAGAGTTCTTCATTGAGACTTGAAACCACAGAATTTGTTGATAGTCGCACTAATTCAGTAAGGCTTGCAGATTTTGGATTGGCTAGGGCATTTGGCATACCTGTCAGAACATTTACACATGAGGTTTACTATTATTTACACATTTACACATTTGGCATTTGTTTTTTCTTAAAGGGTTTGATTATTGAGCATGCTTAATTATGATTGTGATAAAATTGATGATGTTTTGTTTGTATGCAAAACAGTTGAACATGCTTAATTATGATTAGTACTAGATAATATAAAAGTGAAAATTATGATTGTAACATACCTGTGATATAATTCATGCTTTCATTTTTCAAAGAGTATAATTTCAAATGTATCTCTATTCTCTAAAATTTGTTATGTCCTATAATTGTACACACAGTTGATATATGCCTGCATAAATATGAATCTGGTGGTTGCGAAACCAATTAGATTGGAAAGCTTACTTTTACTACTTTAATACTGTCAAGTCTTATATTTTTATATTGGTTATGTGATTTATAGTGATTTTATGAATTGAGCTGTTCGATTTTACAAGTTATGTTGCGTCAGTCAGCTTAGAAAGTTAATATCTTAAGCTTGGAAACTCCTTTTCGAGTGGGACCAGTTGCGTTTGAAAGAGGACTTACAGTAGTTTCTTCATGTTTAATTTCATAATTTTATAATTTGCCTATATGTCCCAGTTGCTATTTAAACACAGCTGTTCTGTCACAGAATTTTAAGGTACATGGTTGACTTTAGGTAATCCAAAACTTGAGTTATATGAATCGGCTTGAGAAGCTGTTTTTCCAAGTTTATGTCTATCTTTTCATCAATGTGTATGTTATGTTGCAGAGACAAAGAAACATCATGAAGAGTCTTAATGGTTATAAGGTCTTTGAATAAACAAAAACTTAAGAACACTCTATTAGAACTTCTTTGATTTGAGTTGTGTTTTTTTCTCTTCCATTTTAGGTCTTAACTTTTCTTTATTTTCATGATGCAGGTTTTTATTTCCATTGCTTTCTTAATAAATGACTACAATTTGGCTGACTTGGTTTCCCTGAACATGAAGTTATTGTCAAGTCAAATAGGTCTGATTGTTCATGTGTACAGAGTGTTGAATCTTCCTTTGTTGCTGATGTGGACTCTACATTATGACCTGAAGAAGTTGAAACTATGGTAAAATTTCAAAGGTGATATTTATGAGTTTAGATGTGGTTGTAAAATGTCTTGCTTTGGCTATCTTCCTTCATTTTCCTGATTTCTTTACATCATTTTTGCAGGTTGCGAGATTATATGAGTGGGTTGTGTTATGAGGGCAACTTACATATCCAGGTTAGCTTCTATTATTTTTTGGTTTATTTCGTTGCATTTTGTTTCTTTGTAGATGATCTTAGGTGTGCCTCTTTAATGATTTTAATGGTGTTTTTTTACAATACTATATAACTTCATTTTACCAGCTCATTCGGTTTACAATATGTTGGTTCTTTTATTTAGAGTTAAACACAAGATTCATTGTTTTGTTCCCTAAAAATAGTCTTCTTTTATTGTTGTGTGCAGAATATCCAATTTTTGTATATTTTCACATTATGCACTCATCTGTCTATGCTCTGTGTTTCCACCATCTCAGCATATTGGTGATGATATTGCTTTTGTTGGAAAGGACATCTGGAATTTGAAGACATATATGGTTGAATATGAATTCACATCTGTAAGTTAATATGTTTTGCCACTGAGAACCTCAATCCTTTTTATCTAACATCAGGTTTATGGTTGAATTTGAAATCGCATTGGTAAAATGTCTATACTTGAACATTCTTTGTTTTGATCAAGCATATATGAATGTGAAGTTTTCATGTATTTTTCAATGAAGCAATTATGTGTGTCATATATGTGTTTGGCGTGACATGTAGAACTGATAACCGCTTTGTTTATATATGCGTGTCATTGATTTCTTCACACCTAAGTAATCCATATATTTCATCCAGTGGACATTTGGTTGCAATTTTGTTACAATGTAGTTTCTTTTTAGTATGCTTTTTTAGTATGCTCTAGGGTTATTTTTACATATAGTTTCATCGCCTGCTTATAGGTAAACACTTTGTATAGACACCATCGGTTTAAATTTATCAAAAGTTGGCCTTATAACAGTTTCCTAGCTTTGCTTTGTATGCTGGATACCAAGGCAGTAATCCAATTTATCACTCATTGCTCATTCTTCTTTTTATTCCAAACTATATCAAAATTATATATTTTAGTGCCTACATTCTTATGAACTCTGATATATTTCAAGACATGGAATGTATAACAAAAATTGTGGCACGAATCCTTATAATGGATGTATAATTCTGATTGCAGAGTAATACAGTTCTTTCATTGTTTTTAACTAAGTAGAATTATACAGCAGCACTGCATATAGCGGACAAAATATGTCACACACATGATACTCTTATAATCAGAATTGAAAATCCTTGTATACCATGAGCATATAGACCAGTAGTGGTGGTATGTAGCATCTGAAATGTATATTTCTGCCTACTTGAAGTCAATTGATAGCTAATGGTGAACTGATAGCTACTTTTTCTGAATTTGGTTCACACATCTCTAACATTATGTTAAACTTTCTTTCATTCATATAGTAAAAATATCTGCTTTAACTCTTAAGTGAATGAACTTTCAAAGAAAGTCCTTAGAAATCTACCACCTTCAACAGGTTTAGCTTGCTCTTCATTGATAGTTTTTTGGGATATACTTTGGATTGATGATATAGAGTAGATGAAGTTGATTGGGATACAGTGTAAATTAGATGAATAAAAAATATTTGTACGAATTTTTGTTGTTCTCAAGGAAATCTTGATTTCTTTGTTGTTCTGAATGAAATCTTGATTTCGATGTTTATACTAAAAGTTAAATTTTAATTTACTCAAATTACTCTTTTTATGCAATAAGTGAAGATTGGTTTAATCTCTATTAACTTTGTACATGCGGTGACATGCCTAAGACTTTTGAGGCCTTAGGCGAAATTTATTAAAAGTGTACTTTATATTATATCATGAGCACCACATTGACAGTAACTAATTTTTCAGTTTTTCTTTAATTTTTGATGATCAGGGGCTTATACTCTATGTTTGATATTTTGATGCTACTGAAGCTGTTCCATATACAACAGAGAAGAAAATAGATGTGGTTGTGGAAACTACAGTCTTCTGTCAAACCTGTGACCATTCTGGAACCTGATCTCTAAATGGAGCCAAGCCAATTCCTTCAGCTAAAGTAAGCATCACCTGCAAAACACACAAAGGTCATGTTAGTTACTACAAGGTTTTTCAGACAGACAAAAATGGTTACCTCTATGCACAACTAGAAGGATTCAAGATGCAGCATTATATAATAGATCATCCACTTCACTCTTGCTTCGTGAAGCCTGTTTGGTCTCCTCTTGAAAGTTGCAGTGTTCTAGCGAATGTTAATTACGATTTGAATGGATCTCCACTTCGTTATGAGAACAAGAGATTGCGCGGAAGTAGGTATGAGGCTGTTATATATACAGCTGGTCCCTTGGCTTTCCATCCTCCGGATTGCTCAAAGACTCACTACTAATGCCTCAAACCATTATGAATTACCCTCCATCAACCATTTTGAGATTCATTGACTATTATTATGCTGTTGCTATGATTTGTCTTTGTATTAATATAAGTTTTCAATTTTAAATTGTATCTTTTGTTATTTTTTTGGTATATTGATTCACAAATTGTCATGTTAATGCCGATAATTAAATTCATATAATCAAAAAAGAAAACAACAGTAATGAAATGAAACCACTCATTCTATTAGACACCAAATCAACACAATTCTGCTTAGAATTAGAATTGGCACTCAGCAAACACTTTGTTCCTACCCTAATGGGTTGGCTTAATGGCACTACACTAGGTATGCAATGCCCAAATGTGTACAAGATATTCTCAAGTGAGGTTTCTAGATCGAACCTTGCGAAAAACAAATCCACCTTAAATATTGTGTTATGGTTTATAATTATCTGTCATTTCGCAATCTATCCGTCCGATATAATATTTTGTCAAAAAAGTAGCTAACCCCTGTGCGAAGCACGGGAATGTAACTATTCATTTTTTAAGAAAAGAGAATATGTTTTAAATTCAATGAAACCTTTAAATTCAATGAAACCATTTATTTGCAGCATTTCTTTCTATTAGGTTGAGATTGTTGTTTCTTCTTCATCTTTCTTTTTTGTCTCTTGACTTTTTGTTTGTTTGGGGCTGAAATTTCCAGTATGCATCTTGAAACAGGACAAAAGAGCAGCTTGGTTATGTTGTTGAATTTAGGTGTAATCCATTATCTATATTACAACAATGTGTCACAACAATTTTGAATCGAATTTGTACAACTTATTTAAGAACATAGGCATTATTTCCCTTAATTCATTAAGGTGTAATTCATTGAATGCGCTATTTCCCTTAATTTGCTCAATTTTCGTGTATAACAAAATCTTTCAAAAACACGATATTTAACCCGTATGAAGCACGAGTTTTTAACTATTTCATGAATCAAGACTTAGTGAGGCTTTGATTAATATTTTTAATGTCTGTGCAATATTCCTTAATTTGCTCATTTTTGCTTTGGAACAATTTTTTTACAAGATGCGTTATTCAACCCTTGCTACTTTTCCAATGCACGTTTAGCCTTCTCAATTGTTGTCTTCACTGCAACTTGCTTTGTATCTCTCTCTACAAAAAAAAGTCCTTAACGTTTTCATTTGTTACTCGTGATAAGCCGTTTTGAACATTTCATCTTCTAACCCGTGATGCAGGAGTACTCTAAATATTGTGTTATGCTTTATAATTATCTGTCATTTCGCAATCTATCCGTCCGATATAATATTTTGTCAAAAAAGTAGCTAACCCCCGTGCGAAGCACGGGTTTGTAACTAGTTGAAAAATGAAAATGGAAAAAGGAAAAAAATAAAGAATAAAGTCAAAGACGTCATAGTAATCATCACAGTCTTATCCAACCAAAAACGACCAGCAAGACCAATTTATTATAGAGCCAAAATGTGACATTCCCGAGGCAACTTTTGGTACCGTGTTGTGTTGCTCTTAATTTTCCCATAGAAAATAAAACACCTAACCTCTGTTTTTCTTTGCTAGACTTCCCTTTTTTGGGGCTCAAGTTTTGCTAGGGTTCATGACTCCCAATTTTGGTTAGGTAACTTTAGGTCTTCTTAGGACATGGGTTGTTAAGATTCACAAGAAATGTGCCATGGCCAATTTTTTGTAAGAAGGCATTAGCCAATGAAGATAAGAAACGGAGAAAATCGAATTTGAGACTATGAGAGAACTAAATTTTAAGATCTAAGTCAACAACATCATACCAATTTAACTAGATTATGTGTCATGGGCTATAAATGAGCTTAATTTGATCTCCCAATAATTTTTTGTAAAAGATCCTTTGACATTTCATGAGCTTTTTGGATCTTTTATACTAACACAATAGTTTCAGTTGCATCACAATTAGCCGGCACATAATCAACCAATGAAGAATGAACTGACAGCTGAATCAACCGTCGGTTAAATGTGACTACCAAGTCTAAATGGGCTTGGAGTTTGTTATATGCCTTATTGGATTGGTGGTAATGTTTAATAAGTTTTGAAGTGACTATATCAAAGTTTATCAAGTAAAAAATGTCATATAAACACTTCATTATATGTGTAGCATGATATGAGAGGTAGTTGTGAAGAGGGAAAAAAAGAAGATAAAGTTGACATTAAGATCGGTTTAAAAGAAAAAATATATGAATAAACATTCATTCCTTTAAAATTAGGAATGATAGTTGATAGTCAATCAACCAACGAATAATCATTCGTAACAATACAATTTTATGCTCTCCACTCATATTTAATCTAATGAGTTATTACATTTGGCATCTATATCCCCAACACCTACAATTCATCATCTATGCATATCACATTGGGTTGGGTATGTATAGCCACATAAATGGTTAGTCATCATAAACTCAAATCGTGTATAGAGTGAAGGAACAAGGATAAGCAATGTGCATAACATGCTCATCGTGACTAACAATATTCATCTATGTCCAACAAGACATAAGAACAACAAATCAACATGACTCATGCATATAAAATCCTAAAACTATGATGAAATGCATGTGGATCCATTTTAAGCGAGGTCAGAATACTAAAACGTGCATGATATTCCAGAACGAGCATAATTTACAGCACAACAACGGTTAAGGGAAAAATCTGAATGAGCATCCAAACATGTACTAAAATTTTTTAACTTATTTTTATTGAAATAGCTAACTCGTATATGAGAATTGATCCTGGAGTTCAAGAAAAAACACACACTGGGGTTGTTTTACTCAAAATTTTAATTTCTAGTTAAAACATATTCGTCCTACAAGCATTTCAAAATTATTTTCACATAGTAAAACTCATCAAAAAGCAACAGCATTTAATATATAATATCTCACACATATGAGGAGACCAAAATATTTTTGATTTCGCAAAAATAATCATCTAAATGTACAGATTAATCTAAACAAAACAATTTTATAGGAAACACGCTAATAATGTTACCACGCAAAGTATAGGGGTCTTGGGACACTCATATTCCTCATTCACATTCCTTGTACCCCTTACCTTAATAGAATTTCCTAGAATTCACAGATTGTTTTTCTTGTTTGATTAATTCATAGGAACAACCTCTAAACTTATGTGGAGTTTAGAATTCAGTTTTACTGACTACATTAAGCCTAAGGATTGCGGTCCTCTTCTAATAACGGATCACTCGGTATCAAAATAATCGGCTCAAAACGAATTACAACACAAATCACACAACAACTTTGTCTGTCCATGTTATTTTTGTTGTATCCTGAGCTAAGAGGTCTGATTGAGATGTTCTTGGTGGTGTTGGAAACTTAGATGCTACACTTGTACTGCATAGACTATGGTTGGCTTATCTACAGTTCTAGGTATCAAATTTGAGTCAAACAAAATTCAAATGAAAGGTAAGAAACAAAGCTACAGCCTTCAAACACATGCAAAACATAACATACCAAATGCACGCAAGCATTCAAGATCCTAAATCTAAAGAACAGGAACAAGGGTGTGGAAGGGATTAGATTCCCTGACTAAGAGAGGTTCCCGGATTTAATGTGAGACACACCTCAAATAGTATCATCTCCGACGTAATATAATCTACGGGAAACAAAAAAAGTGTATGAGTTCACTTCAACATATGTTGGAGAGAAAAGTTTGTCATACATGTAATACATTTTAGTGTATTCCAATTCATCTCTCCTTCTCTCTTCTCCCCGACGAATTCCCCTAGCGCAACCCATTTTCAGGCTTAGGCCCATTTTCATTTCCAAGCCAATTATCATGCATAATGGGGCATGGGCCTACCAGTTTCACGCCTTTAAACTATGATTTTTGCTCAATAAGCCCCACCAATTGCTCATAATTTTAGAAAAATAACCATCAAGGGTTACGACTCGATGCAGTTTTACTCACAAAAAACAGTCATAAGCAAAGGGAGGTAAGAACTGATGGATTGGGCAATTTGAGGAGCTTATTGAGCAATCACCTTAAACTATTGGCATAAACCTTTCCTACCCGTGAAATGATTTCAAATGTACACATCCAGCAAAATGTAAATATTATACAGCCTAGAAACACACCATAAAATTTTTTAGAAATGTGGGATGTTTGAAAAATAGCCCCTAGACCATTTTAATCTCTATTATACCTTTCAAAGTTATATCCCACATATCAACAATCATAACAGGGATGAAACCAATAAGTGCAAATATAGCAATGTATAAAAATTTCCCAAATGTAAAACAATCTTTATCAGCTAGAGTTTAGAAATATTCCTTCATCCAACACCAATCATCTCATGTTTCACCTTAACCGGGAGATAATTGGTTTCCCCAAATAAAACAAAAAATGATAATAAAGAAAATTTGGCTAAATCTTAAGGGCCATTTAATAAGTAACGAAGGCACCAGAAACTTCAACTTCAATTAAGCAGAATTTTCCTGACTAATTGTGCCAGTTTTCTTGACCTCTATGTGTTCATCTTATCTTATAATAAGATAGAATAGAATATGAGTCACAAGCCTCATGTTGCCAAGCCTGTTGTCTTACAAATTGGACAGATATTCTTATGCGTTAGCCACTGTTTAATACAGTCGATGTGATAATCATGCCCGCAATCCAACGATCCAATATCATCTTCATTTTTAAACTCCTCCTGTGCATCATATAATTCATGTGGTAAGAACAAGATCCCATGTGCAGTTGTGCACATCACATGCATGCAAATGACAGAAAACAGAAAAAATCATGGTTTACCTGACAAACACAGCAGGGTTCTGTCTCACTCTGAGAACCCAATCCATCAACTGAGTATTTCTTCTGTTTCAAATGTTTCATAATGGTCTCCTCATTCAATCCTGTGCTGACATTTCCGATGCGTTCTTCCAGAGCCAATAGCTCCTATTAGATTCAAAAGTATTGCACAATCAGGGATTTTCATAGTGTTTATAAATTTCCATAAACACATGGATCCAAATGTTGAAACTAGGTTTACCTCATAAGACATGTTATCAACATCAAGCCGCATATCCCTGTGCCTATCATGCATATCAGCAATCCCAGCAAACATTGAATGGTCGAGAATCATAACATCCTATCACAAAATCAAAACGCATGTCTTAAAACAATATCTTAGTAGTATAAGTATAAAAGTCAAGTAGGTCGCACACAGCCTAAACAAGATAATGAACACAATTATTTTTAGTGTTTTCAACCATGGAACAAGCTGATTGAGGGCGGCCAAACACAAGACTCCCGGCACCGAAACTTAAAAAAACCCAACATACCATCATATACTTGTATAAGAATAGTTCCTATCAAAATAAGGGAGAAAGTAGTATTGTTAATTATTAATGAAACTAGAGCAGAGCAATCCTCGCAGCAAAGGCGAACAAACACCTATGACCCCAAGCTAAACTCCAATATTCAAATGAAGAACAAGAAGCTCTGGACCCCTCAAATGCTTCAAATCTGGATTATATCATTCTTACATCTTAATGATAATAGTTCTTAAAATTTGGGTTGGACCTAATTCAAGACTGGCTTATAATGTGATTGATATCTTCTACTTATAAACATAATTTAAAGTCATGTTTGATCTAATAAGGGACTCTCAACAGTCCAATACACCTTCTCACACCCATGACAAAATATCTAGAGCGTGGCTCAAGTGGCCCAATAGCAGGTGACCCAACAACTCATGGATAGGTTATGATACCATCTTAAACTTGGGTTAAATTTAACCCTACAAAACCGGTTTGTAAGGTGATGGATGTCTCCCACTCTTAAATACATTTTCAGACAATATCTCATCCAATGTGGAACTCACAACAATAGTCTTTGGTAACGTTTGATCAACAGGTTAGATGAGAACAGAACAAAACTTCAACGGAAGATAAAAGGAAAGAGCCAACGATGAGAACAAAATAGAAAAAATGACTGCCAAGGTGACGAGTGCCTCAGCTCTGTAAGACTGTAAGCTCTATATAGGCATTATCTCTGGTCAATATAGGACTTGAATGTTTTTCTCAATGCTCCCTCACACCCAACACTTCTGGATTTTTCTATACGGTGGCCAATTAACGACTCTAGGATGAACTTTGACACCATCTTAGAATTTGAGTAAGCCCTAATTCAACCCTACAAAACCAACTCGTAAGGTGATGACTTCTAAAATTTTATAAGCTCTATTTAGGAATAGTCTCTAAATATATAAGTGCAAGTTTGAGCAGAATTACAAATATATAAGTCATAGGGGGCCCCCAACAATTCATCACTTACAGCTAAACAGATCATGTAAACATATTTTGTTTTATAACTTAATTAGAACTGAACCAATTTTAAGACATTGAATTTCAAGAAAGCTTTACTAGTGATCAGTGCATTGGTCACTAGTAAAGGTGATGACTTCTAAGGTTTTATAAGCTCTATTTAGGAATAGTCTCTAAATAAATAAGTGCAAGTTTGAGCAGAATTACAAATATATAAGTCATAGGAGGGCACTTAACAATTCATCACTTACAGCTAAACAGGTCATGTAAACGTATTGTTTGTTTTATAACTGAATGAGAACTGAACCAATTTTAAGACACTGAATTTCAAGAAAGTTTTACTAGTAATCAGTGCATTGGTCAACATACACCGTTAATTTAAAATAAAACTAACCTCAAACCGCAGGTTCCCACCCCTACGCATGATGCCCAACACATTGCGGAGCTGCACAAAATATAAAGAATGTCAACTCCAAGAGAACAGTTATTGCTCATAAAAATACAGATATATCAACGAAAAGGAAAATATCTTGAGGAGGAAGCAAAAGATTATTGGCTCAAACAAAAAATACAAGTTAAATTATCAACATATAAGATTAAAAAAAAACAATATTTTCTGAACATTTACCAATTACCACTACAATAGTATTGAAATGAAAGAGATAAGAGATTAAAAACAGACCTCGGATACAAGTCTACTACTTCCTTCACCAGCAGCAGCCAACGATCGTAAGGAATAGGGAATTCCAAATTCACTATCAGCTGACCTCTCCAACCATGGAGATGATCCAGGGTTGGTCCCAGATGGCAGATTTCTTGATTCTGACGAAGTAGAAGGACCACGCAAGGAAGGATAGTTATTGCTTGAACTTCCACCTTCAGAACCGGGAGAAAACAAGGACCGACGGACATATTCAGATAACCTACGAGGATACTGCTGAGGATTAGGACGAGAAACCCACGCCGAGACAGATGATGGATTCATAGCTGGGGGATTTGGCGCAGTTCTTGATGACGAAGCAACATTTCCTGGAATACTTAAGTTTGCACTGCTCGAAGACCTAGTTGGATTTCGAGCCGCATTTCTTACATTTGCAGGTACAAACAATGGGTGATCTAAAATGTTTCTAGCCATAGCTCTTGAGCCTGCTTCCTCATGTGGTTGATTATCCCTATCTAAGCCTAAAACTGAATTTGATGAATGGTTGTTTGTTGAGCTAGAACCACCACTCCACCTGATGGATTGCGCACTCCTCGGTAACGCAGGAACATGAACCAGAAGAGGCTCGCTTTGAGGATGCATCACATTTACTGGTTGTACTGACCTCAAGTCCAGAGGATTATTGATAGGGTGGTACCTTTGCAATATTGGAGCAGATGAAGGAACACTAGAGTTTCTGATCACACTCCCATTTGAGAATGTGGTTGGAGGAAGAGAAATTTGTTGGATTTGTTGGCTTGAAGGATTTATCCTCAAACGAAAATTTCTGTGGAAGCTTTCCGAGCTTCCTGCAACAGTTGACCCAGGTATGGTTTCAGAAGATCCGTCCCCGACACTCAGGCCAAGTCTTGCATTCACCTGTTCTGCCGGTGCAGATTGGTTAAAATTGTTCCCTGCATAATCCTGAGTAGGAAGAGTATTCCAAGCACTGCCAACTGTATGCTGACTATAGCTAGAACTTCCACCGTCTGAAGATTGTCCACCATTTCCTTCAACTGCCTTTCGTTTACAAGATACACGGCGGGTGTCTAGAGAACAACCTGGCCGACCATCGGTATCCCCGAGATAAATGCTGTTACTTCCACCAGAAGGAAGCAAAAAAGAACCAGAAGTAATCGGAGGTGGAATATGCTCATTTAGAGGACCACTGGATTTGTGCACGTTGGGATGTTCAACTTCCACATGATAGCTATTATCGATGCCATTATCTGTTAAACTGGCATTTAAATTGAGATTTTGTGGCACCAAATGAGAATTGGGGCTGCACATATACATAGGACCTGTATTGACATCATCCAATGAAAATGCATTTGTTGGTTCGAAGTGCCTTTCTTCTAGTCTTGGACCAGCTATAGCACCACCATTTATCGGAGGTGATAACCCTAACTCCCTTTTCAGCTCATTGTTGTTAACTTCGTTCTGTGTATTACTGGAACTTGGCTCTCCTAAGCTCCATCCGCTCAAGTTCTGCCATTCATGGTTTAGAGAATTCCCATGAGGCGGGTTCATCTCACTTGGGGAAAGCATAAATTCGGGTATCCGATTTTCGGCAGGAGTGTGCATATTATTCCAAAAAATGTGCTGATCAACTGCAGCAGTACTTGATGTAGATCCACAATCAAACTCGAAGGTTTCAGACGAGGAACCAATTGTGCCTCTCTGCCCTTGCATTGAGAAATGTATATGTTTCCCAACTCAATACAGTTTTATATCCGAAACAATTTCCTCAATGAAACAATGCACAAAAGTTTAGTTGACCTGTCCAACAAAACACACAACAGTGATTAGCAAGCATTGAAAGTGGACACAGGTTAAAGAACTCACTATCACTAAAATGCTCTGTCATAATAAATAGTGATCATCGGGGAAACCAGGTTAAATATTGGTATGTCAACAAGCACTAATTCTACTTCTACATCATCACACAAGATAACAAAATCAACATACTTCAACTTAATACAACCATATCCATCAAGATAATCAATGTAGCTAAACTTCATCATAAGCACAAAGCTCGTGATGGAGAACATGAAAGCATTTCCAAATATTACAATCACCATTATCAATCAAGCCTCATTAAAAATTGTTGCATATCAACAAAAGTAATCACGAACAAAGTAGCTTGTGTTGACAACACATATTCTACTTCAACTTAATAACGCAAGATAACAAAATAAACATACTTCAACTCAACAAAATCATATCCATAAAAAAAGTCAATGTAACTAAGCTTCATTATAGGTACAAAGTTCATGATTGATAACATGAAAGCATTTCCAAACATCACAATCACCATTATCAGTCAAGCCTCATATAAAAAAAAATTATGATCAACACAAGTAATCAAGAACAAAGTAGCTTGTGTTGACAGCACAAATTCTACTTCTACATGATAACACAAGATAACAAATGACCTCTTTGGATTGGCTTATTTGAGCTTATCTACTTGCGTAAGTTTTGCGAGACTGTTTGGGAGAACTTATGAAAACCGCTTATGACAATTTCATAAGTCTTTTTCAGCTGATTTTCATAAGTTCTCTAATATAGCTTATAAAAATAGCTTAAACTTATACATAAGCGCTTATCATGATAGGTGCTTATGCTATAAGCCGCAAATAAGTTATTTATCCAAACAGGCCCAAAATCAACATACTTGAACATAACAAAATAATCAATGCAGATAAGCTTCATCATAAGCACAAAGTTCGTGATGGAAATGAACATGAAAGCATTTCCAAACATCAAAATCACCATTACCAGTCAATCCTATATAACCCTGCAGTACAAAAACCACTAATGCAGCATTGTCAATTCATCATCATCAAAAATAATTTCAACACAAACTATAAAAATAAAAAATACCCATAAACAATAAAACATAAAGTCAACTCCTTTTTACAGTAATCAACAAAACAAAGAAAACAAAAACATAGGTTTTTGCCAAAATCAGAATAACTATAGCATCACCAAATTGGGTATAAACCAATCCAAAACCATCATGGATTAAACAATTCTAGACCCACAAAACAAAAACTAGACTTTATCAATGATAAGGTTAAAATAATCGTAAAAAAACAAAATCCATAAATTTTTTGTGAAAAAAAAAGCTGAAAATGTTCTTCCAAACAAACCCAGAATTGTAAAATTTAAAAATTAAAATAAAAAACCCATAAAAATTCAAACTTTAATAGCTTTTGAATCTAAGCAAAACATAGAGTGATCAAAGGATGAAAAAGTGAAAGAAGCTTACCAGATGAAAATGGAAGAAGGTAGATCTATGAGAAAATCAATGGAAGAGTAACTGAAAAAACAAGGAAAGAACCAAAACCCATGATGTTTTTTTATTGTCTTTCTGTCCTATTTCAACACCTGATGAAGGAAAAAATAGTGAGAAATGAAAGGGAAAATGGAAAAAAGAAGAAGAGAGGGTGGTGGTGTTGTTGTTGTGGAGGAAGAGGAAGAGGAAGAAAATAATGAATTGAAAAAAATGAGATAGGAAAAAATGAAAAATGTGAGGAGAGATTAAAGAGGGTAGTAATCTTCAATTTACAAAAACAACCCAATTGTGATGAGAGAGATTAGAGAGAGAGAGAGAGTGTGTGCAAAAGTCATTGCTTTGGTTTTGGAGGTGGAGACACAACATAAGCAAAAGTCATTGCTTTGACATTTCATGAGCTTTTTGGATCTTTTATACTAACACAATAGTTTCAGTTGCATCACAATTAGCCGGCACATAATCAACCAATGAAGAATGAACTGACAGCTGAATCAACCGTCGGTTAAATGTGACTACCAAGTCTAAATGGGCTTGGAGTTTGTTATATGCCTTATTGGATTGGTGGTAATGTTTAATAAGTTTTGAAGTGACTATATCAAAGTTTATCAAGTAAAAAATGTCATATAAACACTTCATTATATGTGTAGCATGATATGAGAGGTAGTTGTGAAGAGGGAAAAAAAGAAGATAAAGTTGACATTAAGATCGGTTTAAAAGAAAAAATATATGAATAAACATTCATTCCTTTAAAATTAGGAATGATAGTTGATAGTCAATCAACCAACGAATAATCATTCGTAACAATACAATTTTATGCTCTCCACTCATATTTAATCTAATGAGTTATTACATTTGGCATCTATATCCCCAACACCTACAATTCATCATCTATGCATATCACATTGGGTTGGGTATGTATAGCCACATAAATGGTTAGTCATCATAAACTCAAATCGTGTATAGAGTGAAGGAACAAGGATAAGCAATGTGCATAACATGCTCATCGTGACTAACAATATTCATCTATGTCCAACAAGACATAAGAACAACAAATCAACATGACTCATGCATATAAAATCCTAAAACTATGATGAAATGCATGTGGATCCATTTTAAGCGAGGTCAGAATACTAAAACGTGCATGATATTCCAGAACGAGCATAATTTACAGCACAACAACGGTTAAGGGAAAAATCTGAATGAGCATCCAAACATGTACTAAAATTTTTTAACTTATTTTTATTGAAATAGCTAACTCGTATATGAGAATTGATCCTGGAGTTCAAGAAAAAACACACACTGGGGTTGTTTTACTCAAAATTTTAATTTCTAGTTAAAACATATTCGTCCTACAAGCATTTCAAAATTATTTTCACATAGTAAAACTCATCAAAAAGCAACAGCATTTAATATATAATATCTCACACATATGAGGAGACCAAAATATTTTTGATTTCGCAAAAATAATCATCTAAATGTACAGATTAATCTAAACAAAACAATTTTATAGGAAACACGCTAATAATGTTACCACGCAAAGTATAGGGGTCTTGGGACACTCATATTCCTCATTCACATTCCTTGTACCCCTTACCTTAATAGAATTTCCTAGAATTCACAGATTGTTTTTCTTGTTTGATTAATTCATAGGAACAACCTCTAAACTTATGTGGAGTTTAGAATTCAGTTTTACTGACTACATTAAGCCTAAGGATTGCGGTCCTCTTCTAATAACGGATCACTCGGTATCAAAATAATCGGCTCAAAACGAATTACAACACAAATCACACAACAACTTTGTCTGTCCATGTTATTTTTGTTGTATCCTGAGCTAAGAGGTCTGATTGAGATGTTCTTGGTGGTGTTGGAAACTTAGATGCTACACTTGTACTGCATAGACTATGGTTGGCTTATCTACAGTTCTAGGTATCAAATTTGAGTCAAACAAAATTCAAATGAAAGGTAAGAAACAAAGCTACAGCCTTCAAACACATGCAAAACATAACATACCAAATGCACGCAAGCATTCAAGATCCTAAATCTAAAGAACAGGAACAAGGGTGTGGAAGGGATTAGATTCCCTGACTAAGAGAGGTTCCCGGATTTAATGTGAGACACACCTCAAATAGTATCATCTCCGACGTAATATAATCTACGGGAAACAAAAAAAGTGTATGAGTTCACTTCAACATATGTTGGAGAGAAAAGTTTGTCATACATGTAATACATTTTAGTGTATTCCAATTCATCTCTCCTTCTCTCTTCTCCCCGACGAATTCCCCTAGCGCAACCCATTTTCAGGCTTAGGCCCATTTTCATTTCCAAGCCAATTATCATGCATAATGGGGCATGGGCCTACCAGTTTCACGCCTTTAAACTATGATTTTTGCTCAATAAGCCCCACCAATTGCTCATAATTTTAGAAAAATAACCATCAAGGGTTACGACTCGATGCAGTTTTACTCACAAAAAACAGTCATAAGCAAAGGGAGGTAAGAACTGATGGATTGGGCAATTTGAGGAGCTTATTGAGCAATCACCTTAAACTATTGGCATAAACCTTTCCTACCCGTGAAATGATTTCAAATGTACACATCCAGCAAAATGTAAATATTATACAGCCTAGAAACACACCATAAAATTTTTTAGAAATGTGGGATGTTTGAAAAATAGCCCCTAGACCATTTTAATCTCTATTATACCTTTCAAAGTTATATCCCACATATCAACAATCATAACAGGGATGAAACCAATAAGTGCAAATATAGCAATGTATAAAAATTTCCCAAATGTAAAACAATCTTTATCAGCTAGAGTTTAGAAATATTCCTTCATCCAACACCAATCATCTCATGTTTCACCTTAACCGGGAGATAATTGGTTTCCCCAAATAAAACAAAAAATGATAATAAAGAAAATTTGGCTAAATCTTAAGGGCCATTTAATAAGTAACGAAGGCACCAGAAACTTCAACTTCAATTAAGCAGAATTTTCCTGACTAATTGTGCCAGTTTTCTTGACCTCTATGTGTTCATCTTATCTTATAATAAGATAGAATAGAATATGAGTCACAAGCCTCATGTTGCCAAGCCTGTTGTCTTACAAATTGGACAGATATTCTTATGCGTTAGCCACTGTTTAATACAGTCGATGTGATAATCATGCCCGCAATCCAACGATCCAATATCATCTTCATTTTTAAACTCCTCCTGTGCATCATATAATTCATGTGGTAAGAACAAGATCCCATGTGCAGTTGTGCACATCACATGCATGCAAATGACAGAAAACAGAAAAAATCATGGTTTACCTGACAAACACAGCAGGGTTCTGTCTCACTCTGAGAACCCAATCCATCAACTGAGTATTTCTTCTGTTTCAAATGTTTCATAATGGTCTCCTCATTCAATCCTGTGCTGACATTTCCGATGCGTTCTTCCAGAGCCAATAGCTCCTATTAGATTCAAAAGTATTGCACAATCAGGGATTTTCATAGTGTTTATAAATTTCCATAAACACATGGATCCAAATGTTGAAACTAGGTTTACCTCATAAGACATGTTATCAACATCAAGCCGCATATCCCTGTGCCTATCATGCATATCAGCAATCCCAGCAAACATTGAATGGTCGAGAATCATAACATCCTATCACAAAATCAAAACGCATGTCTTAAAACAATATCTTAGTAGTATAAGTATAAAAGTCAAGTAGGTCGCACACAGCCTAAACAAGATAATGAACACAATTATTTTTAGTGTTTTCAACCATGGAACAAGCTGATTGAGGGCGGCCAAACACAAGACTCCCGGCACCGAAACTTAAAAAAACCCAACATACCATCATATACTTGTATAAGAATAGTTCCTATCAAAATAAGGGAGAAAGTAGTATTGTTAATTATTAATGAAACTAGAGCAGAGCAATCCTCGCAGCAAAGGCGAACAAACACCTATGACCCCAAGCTAAACTCCAATATTCAAATGAAGAACAAGAAGCTCTGGACCCCTCAAATGCTTCAAATCTGGATTATATCATTCTTACATCTTAATGATAATAGTTCTTAAAATTTGGGTTGGACCTAATTCAAGACTGGCTTATAATGTGATTGATATCTTCTACTTATAAACATAATTTAAAGTCATGTTTGATCTAATAAGGGACTCTCAACAGTCCAATACACCTTCTCACACCCATGACAAAATATCTAGAGCGTGGCTCAAGTGGCCCAATAGCAGGTGACCCAACAACTCATGGATAGGTTATGATACCATCTTAAACTTGGGTTAAATTTAACCCTACAAAACCGGTTTGTAAGGTGATGGATGTCTCCCACTCTTAAATACATTTTCAGACAATATCTCATCCAATGTGGAACTCACAACAATAGTCTTTGGTAACGTTTGATCAACAGGTTAGATGAGAACAGAACAAAACTTCAACGGAAGATAAAAGGAAAGAGCCAACGATGAGAACAAAATAGAAAAAATGACTGCCAAGGTGACGAGTGCCTCAGCTCTGTAAGACTGTAAGCTCTATATAGGCATTATCTCTGGTCAATATAGGACTTGAATGTTTTTCTCAATGCTCCCTCACACCCAACACTTCTGGATTTTTCTATACGGTGGCCAATTAACGACTCTAGGATGAACTTTGACACCATCTTAGAATTTGAGTAAGCCCTAATTCAACCCTACAAAACCAACTCGTAAGGTGATGACTTCTAAAATTTTATAAGCTCTATTTAGGAATAGTCTCTAAATATATAAGTGCAAGTTTGAGCAGAATTACAAATATATAAGTCATAGGGGGCCCCCAACAATTCATCACTTACAGCTAAACAGATCATGTAAACATATTTTGTTTTATAACTTAATTAGAACTGAACCAATTTTAAGACATTGAATTTCAAGAAAGCTTTACTAGTGATCAGTGCATTGGTCACTAGTAAAGGTGATGACTTCTAAGGTTTTATAAGCTCTATTTAGGAATAGTCTCTAAATAAATAAGTGCAAGTTTGAGCAGAATTACAAATATATAAGTCATAGGAGGGCACTTAACAATTCATCACTTACAGCTAAACAGGTCATGTAAACGTATTGTTTGTTTTATAACTGAATGAGAACTGAACCAATTTTAAGACACTGAATTTCAAGAAAGTTTTACTAGTAATCAGTGCATTGGTCAACATACACCGTTAATTTAAAATAAAACTAACCTCAAACCGCAGGTTCCCACCCCTACGCATGATGCCCAACACATTGCGGAGCTGCACAAAATATAAAGAATGTCAACTCCAAGAGAACAGTTATTGCTCATAAAAATACAGATATATCAACGAAAAGGAAAATATCTTGAGGAGGAAGCAAAAGATTATTGGCTCAAACAAAAAATACAAGTTAAATTATCAACATATAAGATTAAAAAAAAACAATATTTTCTGAACATTTACCAATTACCACTACAATAGTATTGAAATGAAAGAGATAAGAGATTAAAAACAGACCTCGGATACAAGTCTACTACTTCCTTCACCAGCAGCAGCCAACGATCGTAAGGAATAGGGAATTCCAAATTCACTATCAGCTGACCTCTCCAACCATGGAGATGATCCAGGGTTGGTCCCAGATGGCAGATTTCTTGATTCTGACGAAGTAGAAGGACCACGCAAGGAAGGATAGTTATTGCTTGAACTTCCACCTTCAGAACCGGGAGAAAACAAGGACCGACGGACATATTCAGATAACCTACGAGGATACTGCTGAGGATTAGGACGAGAAACCCACGCCGAGACAGATGATGGATTCATAGCTGGGGGATTTGGCGCAGTTCTTGATGACGAAGCAACATTTCCTGGAATACTTAAGTTTGCACTGCTCGAAGACCTAGTTGGATTTCGAGCCGCATTTCTTACATTTGCAGGTACAAACAATGGGTGATCTAAAATGTTTCTAGCCATAGCTCTTGAGCCTGCTTCCTCATGTGGTTGATTATCCCTATCTAAGCCTAAAACTGAATTTGATGAATGGTTGTTTGTTGAGCTAGAACCACCACTCCACCTGATGGATTGCGCACTCCTCGGTAACGCAGGAACATGAACCAGAAGAGGCTCGCTTTGAGGATGCATCACATTTACTGGTTGTACTGACCTCAAGTCCAGAGGATTATTGATAGGGTGGTACCTTTGCAATATTGGAGCAGATGAAGGAACACTAGAGTTTCTGATCACACTCCCATTTGAGAATGTGGTTGGAGGAAGAGAAATTTGTTGGATTTGTTGGCTTGAAGGATTTATCCTCAAACGAAAATTTCTGTGGAAGCTTTCCGAGCTTCCTGCAACAGTTGACCCAGGTATGGTTTCAGAAGATCCGTCCCCGACACTCAGGCCAAGTCTTGCATTCACCTGTTCTGCCGGTGCAGATTGGTTAAAATTGTTCCCTGCATAATCCTGAGTAGGAAGAGTATTCCAAGCACTGCCAACTGTATGCTGACTATAGCTAGAACTTCCACCGTCTGAAGATTGTCCACCATTTCCTTCAACTGCCTTTCGTTTACAAGATACACGGCGGGTGTCTAGAGAACAACCTGGCCGACCATCGGTATCCCCGAGATAAATGCTGTTACTTCCACCAGAAGGAAGCAAAAAAGAACCAGAAGTAATCGGAGGTGGAATATGCTCATTTAGAGGACCACTGGATTTGTGCACGTTGGGATGTTCAACTTCCACATGATAGCTATTATCGATGCCATTATCTGTTAAACTGGCATTTAAATTGAGATTTTGTGGCACCAAATGAGAATTGGGGCTGCACATATACATAGGACCTGTATTGACATCATCCAATGAAAATGCATTTGTTGGTTCGAAGTGCCTTTCTTCTAGTCTTGGACCAGCTATAGCACCACCATTTATCGGAGGTGATAACCCTAACTCCCTTTTCAGCTCATTGTTGTTAACTTCGTTCTGTGTATTACTGGAACTTGGCTCTCCTAAGCTCCATCCGCTCAAGTTCTGCCATTCATGGTTTAGAGAATTCCCATGAGGCGGGTTCATCTCACTTGGGGAAAGCATAAATTCGGGTATCCGATTTTCGGCAGGAGTGTGCATATTATTCCAAAAAATGTGCTGATCAACTGCAGCAGTACTTGATGTAGATCCACAATCAAACTCGAAGGTTTCAGACGAGGAACCAATTGTGCCTCTCTGCCCTTGCATTGAGAAATGTATATGTTTCCCAACTCAATACAGTTTTATATCCGAAACAATTTCCTCAATGAAACAATGCACAAAAGTTTAGTTGACCTGTCCAACAAAACACACAACAGTGATTAGCAAGCATTGAAAGTGGACACAGGTTAAAGAACTCACTATCACTAAAATGCTCTGTCATAATAAATAGTGATCATCGGGGAAACCAGGTTAAATATTGGTATGTCAACAAGCACTAATTCTACTTCTACATCATCACACAAGATAACAAAATCAACATACTTCAACTTAATACAACCATATCCATCAAGATAATCAATGTAGCTAAACTTCATCATAAGCACAAAGCTCGTGATGGAGAACATGAAAGCATTTCCAAATATTACAATCACCATTATCAATCAAGCCTCATTAAAAATTGTTGCATATCAACAAAAGTAATCACGAACAAAGTAGCTTGTGTTGACAACACATATTCTACTTCAACTTAATAACGCAAGATAACAAAATAAACATACTTCAACTCAACAAAATCATATCCATAAAAAAAGTCAATGTAACTAAGCTTCATTATAGGTACAAAGTTCATGATTGATAACATGAAAGCATTTCCAAACATCACAATCACCATTATCAGTCAAGCCTCATATAAAAAAAAATTATGATCAACACAAGTAATCAAGAACAAAGTAGCTTGTGTTGACAGCACAAATTCTACTTCTACATGATAACACAAGATAACAAATGACCTCTTTGGATTGGCTTATTTGAGCTTATCTACTTGCGTAAGTTTTGCGAGACTGTTTGGGAGAACTTATGAAAACCGCTTATGACAATTTCATAAGTCTTTTTCAGCTGATTTTCATAAGTTCTCTAATATAGCTTATAAAAATAGCTTAAACTTATACATAAGCGCTTATCATGATAGGTGCTTATGCTATAAGCCGCAAATAAGTTATTTATCCAAACAGGCCCAAAATCAACATACTTGAACATAACAAAATAATCAATGCAGATAAGCTTCATCATAAGCACAAAGTTCGTGATGGAAATGAACATGAAAGCATTTCCAAACATCAAAATCACCATTACCAGTCAATCCTATATAACCCTGCAGTACAAAAACCACTAATGCAGCATTGTCAATTCATCATCATCAAAAATAATTTCAACACAAACTATAAAAATAAAAAATACCCATAAACAATAAAACATAAAGTCAACTCCTTTTTACAGTAATCAACAAAACAAAGAAAACAAAAACATAGGTTTTTGCCAAAATCAGAATAACTATAGCATCACCAAATTGGGTATAAACCAATCCAAAACCATCATGGATTAAACAATTCTAGACCCACAAAACAAAAACTAGACTTTATCAATGATAAGGTTAAAATAATCGTAAAAAAACAAAATCCATAAATTTTTTGTGAAAAAAAAAGCTGAAAATGTTCTTCCAAACAAACCCAGAATTGTAAAATTTAAAAATTAAAATAAAAAACCCATAAAAATTCAAACTTTAATAGCTTTTGAATCTAAGCAAAACATAGAGTGATCAAAGGATGAAAAAGTGAAAGAAGCTTACCAGATGAAAATGGAAGAAGGTAGATCTATGAGAAAATCAATGGAAGAGTAACTGAAAAAACAAGGAAAGAACCAAAACCCATGATGTTTTTTTATTGTCTTTCTGTCCTATTTCAACACCTGATGAAGGAAAAAATAGTGAGAAATGAAAGGGAAAATGGAAAAAAGAAGAAGAGAGGGTGGTGGTGTTGTTGTTGTGGAGGAAGAGGAAGAGGAAGAAAATAATGAATTGAAAAAAATGAGATAGGAAAAAATGAAAAATGTGAGGAGAGATTAAAGAGGGTAGTAATCTTCAATTTACAAAAACAACCCAATTGTGATGAGAGAGATTAGAGAGAGAGAGAGAGTGTGTGCAAAAGTCATTGCTTTGGTTTTGGAGGTGGAGACACAACATAAGCAGCTTCCATTCCAACCATAATGTGAATCATCATATATATTTACATTTTACACTAATTTAAATTAAAATATAATATTAGTCAAAAAATAATAATGATATAATGAATTACCAAAGGTAACCAAAAAAATATATTACCAAATGAGTTTATCTTTATCGGAAAGGATTAGACTCTCGTAACGTTCCGTGTCAAGGTTCTTTATCACGATTTATTTTTGTTGAACATATTTTTTATTATGGTGATTGTCTTCCTTTAGGAATAGGGTAATTAAAATAAAAATATAATATTAGTCAAAAAATAATAATGATATAATGAATTACTAAATGAGTTTATCTCTATCGCAAAAGATTAGACTCTCATTAAGATTACGTGTCGAGGTTTTTTTTACCATGTTTTAGTTTTGCTGAATAAATTATAGATTATGGTGATCGTTTTCCTAACATAAATAAAAACGTTATGTATCAAGGTTCAAATTTCGTTGCGAGAGATATTCATACTTAGTATCCGACACTTCTCGAATATAATTAGATTCGATGAAAATAATATATGGAAAATATAAAAAAAAAATCAAATTAAAAATAATACAATGAATTATCAAATGAGATTATCTCTATCACAATGGTTCAGACTCTCACATCATTACGTGTCAAGATTCTTAACCATATTTTACTTATTTATCGATTAAACGCTGAATCATCAAAGTCGTCTTTCCTTGAAAACTTGAAGTTTAATATAATTTTAATATAGTGTTGTCGGTGTAAAATGGCCTACCATGTTAATAAATCACAATCAATTATATGTGCTATTTTTAAAATTGTTACTATTGAAGATAAATATTTTTTTTAATAATTGAAGTTAAATATTTTTAACAGCATAATTACATGATTAGTTAATAGTATAATTTTTATTAAAATTATATGACTAATTAATAGCATAATTTTTTTAGGGCAGTTGTGTATATAAGTTAAATTATAATACTCTTTCTTTGAAAAAAAATATATATATAATACTCCTTCTAGAATCACTTATAAGTAAAAATATTAATTTTTACACTTATTAAGGAGGTTAATTAAGTGTATTTAATTTTTTAGATTTCACGTAAAAATAAAGAAATATATTTACTAACTTTCTCCTAATCTCCTCTCCAAAAAAAAACTTTCTCCTAATCTGTCACAATATTGAAAAATAGTTTAAAAATATTTTTAGAATAATAACATTAAATGTTCATATATTAGGTGTCATTTGCTTATATCTGAGTCACTTGCTGATAATTTTGTCCAGGTTAATAGAATGGTAATTTTAGAATTAAGAAAAAGATTATCAGGAATGTTAATTGGTAAATAATTAATTACTTTGTAAATGATAATGTGAATAGAGGCTGAAAGGGTGCCTGCTGTGCTGCCCTTGTTTGGCAGCTTACCAAATAGGTAATGTTTGTTGTATTGCATGGATCCTTTGTTTATCAAATTTTAAAAGAAAAATTAAAAATGCATCTTTCTCTACTTGTGTGTTGTTGTATTGCATGGGTCCTTTGTTTATCAAATTTTAAAAGAAAAATTAAAAATGCATCTTTCTCTACTTGTGTGTCTCTAAACAAACAAAAGTAACATAATGCTAATAAATGACCAGTGTTTGCCAACACAGTCCCCACTTCCCCAGATTTTTTTGAATAAAACTGACCTAGTATTCAAGTCAAAAAGAAAAAATATAGCCTAGTAATTCTGTAAAAAAAAAAAAAAAAAACTTGCCTAGTATATCATTCAAGGCAGATTTTATGGTAGCATTGAGTGTTTATATATTTTGACCAATATCCCTTAAAAATATATATTGACTAATATTTAAAAATAAAAAAAAATAAATACATTTTGACCAATATAATATGATATGACGTAGATAAACGAGACTTTAAATATTTGGTCAAAATCATTCAAAAAAAGTTAATGTTTGAATATTTTATATTAGACTAGTGTGAATAAGTAACTAATAGTAGTATATTTTTTCTAAAATGTCAAACGTCTCAAATGAGTCTTAGTATCTCGAAAAATTTATTGCTCATAAAAATAATTCTCAAAAAAAATTAAAATTTTAAAACTTAGTCAAAAGATATATGTGGAAGTTAGCAAAGAATAAACTTTTGTTTTGAATAAGTTATAATATATTTTTGTTGAACTAATTGAATTCAAATATATGTACTATTTTAAATACAATAACTTGTATGATTATTATTTTTTTGACTAAACTTGTATGATTATTATACAATGTATGATTATTATACAATTCCACAAGTTATTATACAATGTTTCATCAAACAAAAAGTTAGTATTATGCAATGTAACAAGTTATATTTTTATGATTGAAAAATAAAAGTTACATATTTATGAAAAAGTAACGTAAAACTCTCACGCCAAAACAAGAACCATCCCCACTTCTCTAAATATTGTGTTTCCATTGCCTTCACGTCAAGCACCCACTTCTCCCATTCTCTTTTACCATCCACTTCACATTTATTTATTCACATGCCCCTCTCCTATCTTTTTTCTTTTTCCTTTTTGGTTTTAGAATTCAAATATATTCATAATATATAGTAGGGTTAATATGTGTTTACCCCCTGTAATATAGGTCATTTCCGGTTTTACCCCCTGTAAAATATTTTTTTTGGATTTCGTCCTCGTAATTTGAAGATTTTTGGTTTTGGACCTTCATGAGTTTTGACAGTACAAAATCAAAGATATGGCAGGGGGTAAACCGAAATTTGCTCAAATGAACAGGGGGGTAAACCAAATTTTTTTCAAATTACAAGAGGGGTAAACCTAAATTTGCTCAAATTACAGGGGGTGAAATTTTCAATGAAGGTCTAAAACCAAAATATTTTCAAATTTCAAGGATGAAATTCAAAAAAAATATTTTACAGGGGGAAAACCGGAAATGACCTATATTACAGGGGGTAAACACATATTAACCCAACATAGTAATCAATTTGATTTGTAGTAAAAATAGAAGTTAATATAGTGCACGTGGCTTTAGTTATTATAATAATAAATCTTGGGTCCACAACTATATGACATGCAAATTTACCTCTTTCTCAATATGATGTGTCCAAAATCTTGATGCTAGACTGTGTGAAATTTGACTAACTATTTATGGACTTTTTCTTTTGTTTTTGTCTTTGTCTCATATATGATAATGATATATCCCCCAATTTGGCAGGGTGAAGAAATTATGTGGCTTGAATAGTGAATAAATAAATAAAATGACCAAATGTGAAGCATCCTAGGGTCCCCAAATTTTAAGTTCGTACCGTTTTAGGTGAAATTTAGCCAAAGTGTTAATGTATACCTGCAGCTTGCCTGTTGTGGGTTGTGATGATGCATGCACAATATTGCTTTTGGGCATTTGAGATTACAACCAATTTATCTATCAATTTTACTTTGCTTTAAAGAGGTGTGAAGTCATGGACCTTTATTAATCCCCTGGTACCACCTTTGCAAGGCCAGTTCCACCACCACACCACAATCTCTTAATTTGATATTCTTGTTTTTCCTTTTTTAGTTATCATCTAAAGTATATGTGGATTGTATTTTCTATCTTAATCCCTTTGGATTTGAAAAGAAGAGGATATTGGTAATCCAACATTCAACAAGATGATAAGTAAAGTATCATCAATGATTATTATCGACACTAGCGAAAAGATGGGTATTCACGTGCCCGTCATTCCGTTCTTTTTATTATGCTAACGTTTGAAAATTATTAATGGTGTTTTTTTTAATGAAATTTTGATTTGGATTAAAACTAAAAATATAAATGTTTGTTGCTTTCAAGTTATAACAAACCTAACTAATCATGATTATTTATTTAAACTAGCGAAAAGACGGGCACTCACATGTCCGTCTTTCCGCTCTTTTTATTGCGCTAACGTTTGAAAATTATGAACGGTGTTTTTATTATGAAATTTTGTTTTTAATTAAAACTAAAAATATAAATGTTTGTTGCTTTCAAATTATAACAAACCAATCTAACCATGATTATCTATTTCAATGACACCAACGATATAATTGGACATATTGGTATACCTAATATCTCTAAATTCAATGTGATGATCATCCGGTTTTCCTTACGATCTGTGAAGTCCAGATACTTCAAAATGGATGACGTATCGGTATCCGATATGTATTATGCACTGATACCTGTCTGATACGCCTCGATACGCGCCAAAAGAGTGTCTGGTGATTAAATCTTATGTAAAAAAACACAATTGTCCGATACTTTTCAATACATCGGGGATACACGAGGGATACATTTGTGGAAAATCGATGCGCGCGAGATACATAATTTTTTTTTTTTTATTTTTGGGATATATGTAACTGACTAAGTAATGGTGTTCATTCTTGTTGTCCACTTTCTGTTTTGTCTCTTTTTGTTGTTTTGAGAACGTTTCTGTTGTTACATGTATGTTCGATCTAGGTTTGCGTCAGTTTTTTTTGTTTTTGTTTTTGAGTTTTAGTCCACAGTTTGTATTTTGAGTTTTACTCCGTAGTTTAAATTTAATTTTTTATTAAAATATCTTGATCATATCGTATCTTAAATTTTAAAAAATTTCGTATTGACGTATCATATGTGTCTCATATATAATACTAGCATGGACACCCGTGCCAAGCACGGGCTAGAATGTCGTTATATTTGATGGAGGGAATATTGTGATGTATCATGTGTTACTTAAAATTTTAGATGGAGTTTTGGTTGTATCATTATCACTTGTGTGGTTTCTCTTTATCCAAATTGTCGATCTACATCAACGTAGGCTCCCACAAAAAACCCAACGGTGGTATCACATTCGGGTTCGACGTTGTGGGGGATCGAGAGTTGTTCTTGGTGGTGGACTACAGACACAAAGATCCTAACACTTAATGGAGAGATGTTAATGTCTCAAGTGTGAGTTAAAATTCCGTATTGTATGCAAGAGTAGATGTGAGAAACATATAAGTGAAATGACTCATATACATAATGCCTTAAGACTTTGAAAGAAGATAGGATGTGAATCTCACTTCTGTGATTGATCTTAGCTTAATGTGATAATACAATCCATTGTAGGATCCTAGCCTAATGTGATGATTTGTTTCGTTATTTTTTGAGTGTCATTTGTTTAATTTTTCATCTTAAATTTTAGTTATTGAACGTGATTAGCTTTCATGCACAACAAAAATAACCTTTGTCATTTCAAATTCCTTCATTTATGGTATTTCATGGGATCTTGCAATGGAAAAATGTATATGTATGATGAGTTGACAAAATACATATTCGTTAGACATTTTAAAAAGATGTACATATTTTCAATAAATCTAATATTTTGGTAGCATAATTGCCCAGTAATATTCAACTTCTTCAACAAATCCATAAAATCACCAGCAATTCATTATGTTTCCTATGCTCTCACGAATAAAACGCACACTCCTTATTTTTTTTTCTCTTTTCATTTCTATCAAGTTCAAATTCATTTTTAATCTTCTTTTCTTTTATAATTTACTTTATCTCTTCTCACGAAAGAAAGAAACAAACACCCCTCTATGAAACTGCCGCCAACCCACTTTTTTTTACCATGTCGTGACTCTGACCTTATGTGATATCTCACCAGATCACATACATAATAGTCTCACACTTAAGGGAGAGATGTTTATGTTTCATATGTGAGTTAAACTTGTGTGCAATAATATACATTGAGTAACATATAAGCAAGAAGAACAATATACCTAATGTCTTAAGATTTTACGCAAAGATGTGATGTCAATCTCACTTGTGGAGTTTCTCATAGTCAAATGTGATGGTCCAACCCATTGTAGACTCCCTCAGAACTCTAAACATTATAGTGAGTTAAACTTGTGTTCAATAATATACATTGAGTAACGTATAAGCCAGAAGAACAATATACCTAATGTCTTAAGATTTTACGCGAAGATGTGCTGTCAATATCACTTGTGGAGTTTCTCATAGTCAAATGTGATGGTCCAACCCATTGTAGACTCCCTCAGAACTCTAAACATTAAATTTTTTTTTTTTAGTTTTTGAATTTCATTTGTTTAACTTTTTATATCAAGTATAAGTTTTTAGATGTCATTTGCTTTCATACAATTTTTTTATCCAATGAATATTATATCAAATACCTCCATATTTGGTCTTTGGGTGAACGAACATGCGAATGGAAAAATACAAATGTGTTATGCTGAATTGAAAAAGTACATGATTATTAAACATTTTATAAAGATGTGGCGTTTTTTTAACCGAGTCTATTTTTTGGTGAAATATTTACTCTTAAATTTCCAACACTATTTAACTGACCCATAAAATTGTCAGTAACTCGCTATATTTCCGATACTTCCATGGACAAAACACACACTATTTTTTTCCCTTATCATTTCTTTCATGTTCAAATTTCTTTTCATATTCTAATTTAATTTTATTGTTGCTAAATTTATTTCTCTCGTTTCATGAAAGATGGGAACACAAACTTCCCTCCGCAAAAACACCATTAATCCATTTTTTTTAACCATGTTGTGCCTTCGCCTAACCTTATTTGACTAACAACAAATTACAGACGCATTGAGTCTCACACTTTAGAGATATATGTTCATGTGTAAATTGTGACTTAAAGTTCCACATTATTGGATGCCAAAGTAGACGTTGAGAAACATATAAGTAAGATGACCAATACACCTAATGCCTTAAGGTTTTGGATAATGATGTGATGTCAATCACAATTGTGTGGTTTCACTTAGCCTAATGTGATAGTCCAACCTACTGTAGACACCCTTAGAACTCTCAACATTACGATAAACGGTTTCGTTAGTTTTGGGATGCCAATTATTTAATTTTTATATCAAATTTATGTTTTTGGGTGTTATTCACTTTCATGCAATATTTTTTAATCAATCTCTAAGATATTAAATTCCTTATCCTTTGATCTTTGTTGGAATTTAACCATAGATAAACACTTAAGTGTTATGCTGAGTTCAGTTAATAATAAATTTTGTCAAAAAATAACTGTAATAATAAATTAATAACCATTAGTTATATTTATAAAAAAAGTTCAGTTATTAAAATTCACCTCACAGAATAAATTAAATATGATTCTTTCAAAAAAAAATCATGAACTTTATCCAAAAAATGTATAAAATTATATCATTAATCCCTTTAGATAATTATTCGTTTATAAAACATCTTACAAAAATATTTAACATGAAAATTTAAGATTTTTTTTTTAAAACATGACTATGAATATAATATTTTTGCATATTATATTTTTTTTATTTTGAAATATTTTATTTACTATAATTTAGGATAAAATAATTTTTATTAAATTATAGCTATCAAACACCATTTAACATAAAAAAGTTTTTTAAAATAGATAAGTACAATTTTTCTCACCTTTCAATTATTTTTTTTACCAAACGACTTTAACTTTATTTTTAAAGCTCTTATTTTTAACTTTAAGCTCAAAGAAGCTTTTACGTTAAAAAAAAAGCTGGGCCAAACGCAACCTTAATATAGGATGCGCGACCTTGAACTGAATATATAGATAGGAAACTACTTTGTTCTCAATATTATAAAGGTCTCTGTAAAATAATGAACACATTGTAAACAAAACCGATAAAAGAAATTTCAATAATGTTGAGTTTCCTCCCAGTTAGAAGAAACACAACTAAACTGGAAGGAATTAAAGTCGATTAAACTGAGATATACTTTAGTTATAAATCCGATAAGTTCTTTGTAAATTTGAGGAACATTGAGTAGCAATATGGTCATCCGTAAACAAATATATGGGAAAATAAATATGTTACATTAATAGCAAAAGAAATTTAATGAATAAGATCATATCGTTATATGATGAAAATAATGTCTCAAATGAAGCATTTTCAAAAATGATATATGGTAGACAATTATTTGGAACAAAATAGAAATCATGAGAGAAGATTCAAGATCCCTTTCGTTTATGCCTTTCTTCAGCTTCAAAATCAATTTCTCAACAAATTATTTGATAACTAACATTCTCCCTCTTATTTTCTCCTGTACAGCTAAAAATCCAATTATTAGCAATAAAATCCTAAACCATGGTCACAAACCATGATGAAGGGGAACCGTCTGATGCAATCAACAATAAAATTTGATGAAATTGTAGGAACTAAAGGTGTTCTTGATCTTCTTACCGTTCTCAAAACCATTTTTGAAAAATAGTAATAGTGATGAGAATAGGATAGGAGATAAAGATCTGAGCTATTTTATTTCCTTTTTGTGACAAAAAGAATCATTACTTTTCACTATTTTATTTTGGTTTTAATTTGATTTTAATAGGTGAGAAACAATTCAACGATAGTCTTGAATTAGACCAATTGTCAACATTCTTTTTTAGGACTGTTATAAGTGTTGAATAATTTGAATTTAATTTCATTAATTGGCAGTTGATAGTTTCTTGTTTGATTTTTTTATGGGCAGTTTCTTGTTTGATTTGATATCAGGCAATTAAATTTCCAGATATCATTTTGATCATAATAATAAATCGAATGATTTCTTAAAATAGAGGCAGTATGTGTTGAGACTGAAATACCAGGTGCTAAGCATATACCATGTAATGGAAATTTGAATTTTTCTATCATTAATTAGCCTGACATTAATTAGAATGAGACTATAACATGCCACATGTACTTTTGAATGAAAATGGTTTCACTTGTTTATATTGTAGATGTAGATAAGGATACGGATAGAGATATTGATAGTTTATCCGAGATTGTTGTCTTTTTTTTTTAATATAATTTTAAAATAAATAAAAAAATATGGGTATGAAATAAAGGCAAATAAATATTATCGATGTTGATGAGTGACTCAAACAACCATAAGTATGTGTTTTATCATGCAATTTGTAAAAAAATTAACAAAGAAGTTTGAGTATGTGTTGATGGCAGAAATAAATAAATATGGGGAGATAAAAATGGAATGCTTGATTAGGTGATAAAGAGTATTTGATGCATGTGAACTAATTCATCAAATGAAATGAATGGATGGGATTTGATGTTAAAATAATTTATGTGAAATAATATATATCAACGCCATGTTTAGTGAAAATGAGTGATTGACAATAGAAACGAAAAAACTTAATAAATTAAATCAGTTCTTTTGAATAGGAGCAAATGAAAATAATAAAGAAAATAGTGAGGTTTAGATAAAATTCATTGAAAAAAAATAACTAAAATAAATTTTCTACATTTTCGCAGGGGTCGGTCTTGTTCTACAACATACATGAATAGTTTGCACCACAAAAATGTAAGATAAAAATATAATATCTTGAGAACAATCAACTAATATGTTACCCAAAAATACTTGAGAATTCTCTGTTTTTTTAAGGAAGAATTCTCTTTTATATGCACAACTTCAACAAAACATTGACATGCCTTTCACATATCTCTCATTATTAATAGTGGCAAAAAAATAGTTTTGGAATGAAGAAATCTGATTCAAAACGTCTTTCAATTACTTCGCTTCAAATTAATAGAAAAATAATAAAATTCATTAAAACGTGAAGCAAACTTTTTCAAAAGGTGTAAATATATATGGGGATGAAAACCCTAAAATTAACAGAGCCGACAGCTGAACCTATAAAAGGGAATCAAAATTCGGAAGGAAAAAAAAAGGTGCCTAAATCAATTTGATAATAATGAAATCAATAAAATTGAATTGGCCAGGAGGTAGAAATATTTGCATTTCAAATAAATGATATTATAAACAATTTGTACGAAAGGAAGATGCATATACAAATGATGAAAGACAAATTGACTATATATAGAAAAAAAAATCAAGACTGGCTAACTTAATATGATGATGTGTTGATTACAATTTGATTGGATGATAATTAAGAATTATGTATCAACATGTAATTGGTACATATCTTGTCATAAGCCGTTAGAACTCGAGGGTATCATAGGATGAATATGTGAATTTGAACAAAAATACATGGATATATACAACATGTAGTGGAGTAATATCATAAATTGAATCAATTTTTGAAATTAGAGTTATGAAAAAAATTTGTTAAGAAGAAAAGTGTTTCAATAAAATAAAAGAGAGATTTTGAGAATAATTTTAAAATTTTATTATGAATTCTAAATGATGTGAAGATGTTTGAGACGGACAAACAATATTTATAGGAAAAAAGAAGCAAGTAAGTCACATCAATTATGCCATTAATTTAGTAATGAAATTAGTAACACATTAAATAGCAAAAATAATTTGAATAAAATATTCCATTTATTTTTTTGTCATTATAAGCTTTTTAGTCAACTTGCATAATCATGTTAATTACATAAGTCTTGCACAAATCACATAATATGTACCAATTACGCAAAACATTAAATGCACCTTTCAATATAAGGATGCCATGTGTACTATCAAAATAAAATAGTGCAAATATATATAATAGAGATGGTCTTCATAGCTTACTATCCATCACACAATGTGTCTAGCATTCAAAAAGGGGGGCTTGCGGGATTTGAATTTAAACTCTAGTGGATTGCTTTACTAAAAATAGAAATAGTAATCAAGTTTTAAGATTAAAAAAACAAAATCCTCCTTAATCCCTTCTTACTTAATTTAACAAAGAAATTGAAGACCTCTTCTTTCTCATTTTGAATGTCCATTACTAATATATTTTTTCTCCTAATAGTTTTAGTCGCATCCTTCCAAAATTTAATAACTTTCTTTAGTGTTTTTGTTTTTTCTTGAAAAGAGAGTTCAACCACATCAACTAATGGATTCTGATATTTAAACGGTGGTGTGTGCCATTGTTCGAATCATGGGTATCTTATTTTATTTTTGGGTTAAATATGTTTTTGGTCTCTATAAATATACCAACTTTTCATTTTTGTCCCTATAAGATTTTTCTTCAACTTTTAGTCCCTATAAAATTTTCCATTTTCACTTTTGGTCCCTCTCCTAAACGGGAACTAAAACGAAAAGTTAGTATATTTATAGGGACCAAAAACATATTTAACCCTTTATTCTTTTTTGAATTTGGTCATCTTTGTGCTTTCTTTCTTCCCAACCCTTCTAAACGGGGTTACTTTGCTTTCCATGACATGTCTCCACTAGGTAGTTTTTTCTATTATTTTATTTATTTAATTTGCCTATTAAATCAACTTGTTATCTATCCAATTTGTTGGATTCACAAGTCATAGTGTGATGGCCTCTTTGAATAACAACGGAACCATTAATTTGTTGGAACATTAGTCCTCTAGGCTCTAACCGAATATCTAAAGTTTTCCATGATTCTGACATTTCTGGCACCTTATGTGTATATTTTTTTTTTGGTTACAACCTTATGTGTATATTACGACAATAGATAATATTTCCATTTACGTGTTTCAATTTACTAATGCTATTATAATTTTTACACAATTTAGTTAAGCAACTTTTGTTCTCTGCATATTTTTACATAATTGTAGTTTTCATGAATACTTGATTTGTATGATGACCCTTAGCTGAATCAAGAATTAATTATGCCTCTTAAAAGATAAAAAACAATATGATGAATAATCTTATGCATTTTAGAAAATTTTGAAATTGAGAAAATGCATTGTATTTTTTTCAATAAACAACCTCGTTCAATTAAAAAGAGAAACAGAATACAAAGGTTGTTCTACTTGCATAGAGATATTCACCAGCCAAGTTTTGGTACCAACAAAATTAAGAGAATGCAGTCTACAAAGTAGAACTCAAATGATAATGTCGATATTGTTAGATTTTTTTTTTGAAAGAAAAGAAACGTCGATATTGTTAGATTGGGTATCTTCATTTGAGTTTACATTTGAGACCTTACAATTATGTGTACGTATTTTAAGTGGTGTTTGTCACTTCGTTTATGAAACAAACAAATATATATATATTAAGAAAATGCAACAAATCACGGGCCACTACATTCATATTCCTAGCTAGTGATATGTCTAACAAATATTATGTCAAGATGGTCCATCAACATGCGACAGTCCGAGATAATTGGCTCTAGTGCAACCACTTCCAATTGATTGTACATGCGTCATGTTTGCGACATTAGTAATTCAAGGTCTATGTTCACGACTAAGGGTCAATCTAGGTCTAATTATGTTAGCAATTTAAAGTCTATGTTCACGATGTTAAACAAAGGACTCAATTATCTAATATAAAACCTTATGTCTATGTGAAACTCATATTATAAAAAACGTTAAAGACCGTTAAATAAAGTCATACCTAAGCAAATGATATATCTAGCCTAATGTTAATAGCGAAATATAGTCTAGAATCAATTCAAAATTGATCAGAAGTTTAAATTAAGAACAAGATATATCAAATAAACATAATTTGAATTGCATTAAGAAAAGGACTCATAGATCACGTATTCCCAATCATACCATAAAGATACATCATTCAATCTTAATCTATAAGAGTTTAGTTACACATGATAAAGGTAGCAAACAAAATAATTCAAAGGGTAAAAGAAAGATACATTAACAATAGTGTAGATCTTTAAACTAGTTTCCAAACCATGAAAAATGCCACCTTAAGGTTCTTGGATCGCAACTTATGCACCAGAGTCGTAAAAATTCAAATTCTTAACCTAAATATTTAATCTAGGGTTACGATCATTTGAAATATATAATTCCTAATAAAATTTAATAGCGAACAAAAAATAAATAAAATAAAAAGCGACATTAAATCAAATAAATATCCAACAAAAATAAATAGAGGTTCATCTTAGGGCTCTAACCTAAAAAGAATTATTTACACATGGTAACAAAAAACAAATTACTAAAGATAAAAAAAACATATAAAGAAAATCAAGGAGAAGATAAAAACTCCTCTGAAGCTCTAGAAATGCCTTCCTCTTTAACTGCTCCAGTTCTGAACGAGAAATTTCTGAACGAGGAAGGTTGATATTTATAGTGAGAGTTTCTAACTGGGGTTGGGCTAAAAACACCCCACAAAAAAGTAGGAAAAGACGCTTACGCCTCATTTATAATGATTGGGGTATGGTCGTTACAGACGTTTTGGTGAGAAGAAATGGGACAAAGAGTGAAGAAAATTGAATGACCAGTCCTGGCTAACTCGTGATGCACACTATGAGTTATGCATCACGCAACTTGAAGAGAATTTCCAATGACCAACCTCATCAGAGTTCACGTCTCGCAATGTTCAATGTGCTTCACGCAATGACGGTTCTAGAAATACTTGGAAACGCGTGCCTATAAATATAGAAGCCCTAGGTTAGTGCAAAAGGATCATTTGACGACTAGACGAAAGCAAAAGCACGATTTTAGAAGGTTAGGAGCAACTAGAGCCATTCAGAAGCCAAAGACTCATCAATTAGTGATCCTTTATTTATGTTTTTCTTTTCATATTCAATAGTTTATATGTTTGGGAAGCATGAGTAACTAATTTTCTAGGTTAGGTCGTGAATGATGAACTTCTCCGTTATTGTTTGATTATGTAACTTGTAACATTCTTTGAATACAAATGATTGCTTTGGTTGTATTCGGCTATATTTATTCTTAATATTTTTACATCTTTACGAATGTCCATAATTTAATAGCTTTGGGGCTTGACTTAATATAATTGTTCAATCTTTAATAGCTTTATAGATGTTATGTTAATGTTTTGTTACAAGTTTCATATGATCAACAATTGTCAAGTGCAACCCCCCAAACCTTACATATCCTAACAATTATCGTAGTAGTTAAGTTTAGGGTTCACAATTCTTGTGGATACAAACTTATAAATTTTACTATTTTACGACGATTTAGTACACTTGCTAAAACCAACATTTGATAAATCCTCTAAAAAAAATCAAATAAAGTAGTAAAAAGACTCTATAAAAACACAAATATTTATACTATATATAAAGAAAATATACGAGTTTGAGCTGCCTTTTTAGTTTCCAATTTTACCATTTATTTAAAGTATTTTACTTACTATTATATCCTTTTTATAACAATATTGAAATTATTAATTAAAAATAGATAAATCTCATTATAATACTCCAGTACAATAATAACAATATTATCTTAAAAATATACTAGCGTCCAGACGGGCACTCTCGTGCCCGTATGTCCGCTCTTTCTATTGCGCTAACACGTGTATTGAAATAAAAGTGATAGGTTCAAAAAGAAAATGTTACTTTCAAATGGTAGCTATTACATGAATAAAGATATATAAATTGCTATTTAATAATACAAATAGTTTTAAACATAAGATAATAAACATATCTCTCACTTAACATGTACACCTCATATTATCTAAGATGCTCAAAATAAAATAGAAATATAAATGAAACATAAGAAAATTATAATATCAACCCGTTATCAAAAACCTTTCACTGTGATTCCAAATACACAATTAATCTCTTTCGCCCCTTGCCAGTAAAAAAATAATTTCTTTAAGACTTTGCATTTCAGATGCCTAGAATAAAGTTTATTACATAATCACAGATAATACTCTAATGGCATATATACTTTCATCAAAAGGAAGTTCTATACTAATTTAGTGAGTAGCCTCAGGAAAAAAAATTAATGTAGTGAATAATAAGTCAGAAGAAAAGACTAAAACCAAAACATGTATAAACGGCTCAAAGCAATGTAATACTCCGGACAGAGAGAATAAATTATTTGCTCCAAAAAATTGTAAAAGAACCAAAGTTGAAAATATGTACGGGAATAACAAATTGAAGTTGTAGTCGAATATGAAAAGTCTTGATCTTGCTTACATAGTGCTCTCATTTTTCTCTAACTTCACATATTTTCCTCTCTGCTATACTCACATAATTGATTGTTGCATTAAAGGAATATTTACCTCTTAAAAAAAATCATAACACAAAGAATGAAACACAGAGAATGAAAGCCACCTCCCGACCTTCCCTCCCTTATGAATTCATTTGCAAATGTCTTCCCAAATGAAGTAATTTACACTTGCGACGATGGAATAAGGATTAGATGTTCTGTTGTTAGTAAACTGATATGCATAGGAAAAAAATCTCCATAAAGAACTTGAAGGCAATATGAAAAACAGGTTGGAACTAATCTTAAGATCACATAGAAAATAATAATATAATGATTTAAAAAATGACAACTAACTTATTAACAAAAGATTTTGTTACATGACAATGACGATTAAATTTATATTTGACAATTACAGTAGTTTCCTATTAGTTTCTCATTGTCACCGAAAATCAACATCCAAAGAACGGTATATCAGCATATGTCTCAATATTTTGCCCATTTGACAACCACTTGAGGAAATGGAGCGGTGTTCTTGCATAATGGTTGTGTTACATCTAGAAGCATATAAGTTTGGACCACCTCAAGTATTGGTCCAACTTGGACCACTTTTTCTTACCACTAGATTAAATTAGTCCACTAGATTTTATCATGTTCTACCTGCAGGAAATCTCTCTCTCTTGTTCTTTCTTACGCTCGTCTCATTGCTTTCAGAAGGCTATGAAAATGTCAGTAAGGAGACAAGGGCACTGTTTCTTCCTCCCATAGAGATTATCCAACCAGTTATAAGCAATTGTCACCACCGTTTCCCTCAATGATATGTAACCAAACAAACAATCTTCAATTTTAATCAAACACTTTTAAAATAAAACAATCAAAAGCTCTCTATATTGTTCCTCAAATCTTAATTGGTCCCTTCAATTTCAAATTTCTCAAATACAACCACCGTTTCATCACCACCAGTTCATTTATTTCCCCTTTATTATTTATTATCATCATAATTTTTTTTATCCATTCAAATATTCTTTATATTATAATGTACAAACCCATCTTTCTCAATCTTAATTAATTATTACCATCCACACAAAAAATAATAGACATATTTATTAATTGATCATGTGTGTATGAATTAAAAAAAAAAGAGTTAATTTTGTTGAATAACTCAATCCTGTGTTAGGGAATGATAAGCGGTTCACCGTCAATGCCATCACGACGTTCTTCTGCTTCATTACAATCCTATCAAACATTTGTTTTCTTTCTATTCCACCGACTTCTCTCCTCCACATGCTTTGAAGATGGTGCGACGGCCATGGAAGGACCTGCAACTCATTCTTCTGTTTTTTTGGTGGCGACAAATCAATTAGATTAGGAGAGAGATAGTGATTTGGTGTAGTCAGACCATGATAATACTTGTGGACTCATTTAATCTAAAGGTAAAAAAAGTTGGTCCAACTTGCACCCATCTATTAGGTGGTGCAAACTAAATGCACCCTATCTAACATGTCTCTGATTTATAAATTATCATCCTTATGACAATGTTGTGCAAAGTACTGGAATTAGAGACACTTTAAATTATATTCTCCGTAAAACTTGTGATGATGATCCATACTTGTCATTGGCACATCTATATCTATGCCTATTAATAAAGGGAAAACTTAGTTTTGGTGTAGCCTATTTTTTTTCCAATTATACCCTCCCTTTTTAATGAGAATTTCACATTTTTGTCTAATAATTTTCTCCAATATATATCAACCATTGTCAACATTTTTACCCTTCAAACTTCAGGTTTGATTTTTTATTGATTTTTTCATGTTGAAATCTACTATGTATACAATCATTTTGATTAATTGCTTTTTGAAAGTTTTAAATTTGTTCTTTTATTGTGTGAGGTTTTTTGGTTTTTGTGTTGTATCTTTGGTGATGCCTCTCTCTCTGGCTCTCAGTTACATTACCAACGGGTTTTGTGTATTTTCTATACTTTTTTTTTCTTCCTGATAGTCGTGTAATATGGAGTAAATTTGAATTTTATAACTCTGATTTAGTTCTTGAGTAAATTGTAATTGCAGTTTCTCTTTAAATGGTTTTGTTGTTGCCAATTACTTTCACTTTTCTCATCATGTAAAGGCTGCAATTATTCAAAACATTAATAATGATATGCAACTGGATATGATTTCCTGTATATTTCTCTCCCCAACCATCTCTCTCACTTCTTTCATGTGTTGCAATTGAAGTTCGAATGATAAAGAAATTAGTTCTACACTTAATGCCCTCAGATACAGTCTGTTTTCTCAAATTTTCTTAAATATTTGAATCTGAACCATAGTTAAATCAAGTTTGGTGTTAAATTGCATTTCTATTTGCCATTTAGTTGCATCTGAACCACATTTTATTTATACTTCTTCATCTACCATTATTTGCTACAATGTGTTTTATTTTGTTTATGGTTTGCAAATATGACATGCTTTAGTGTTATTTTTTAGAAATTATTTTTTTCTATATCAGGTACATGTCAAATAACAAGCATGTTAAGGCAAAGTATTCATGGACCATTGGAGCTCAATGCAACACGTGTCTGTTTTGATTCATTGTGGTTGATCAAATTCATCTCTAGCATTGGACCATTACTGTTCTTTCTTTTGTATTTTTTTCTATAGGTTGTTACTATGAGAATTAAGGATTGGAAATTTTGTAGATTATTTATATGGGACTGCACAATCTCATGGCCTACGATCCGTGGAACAAAATGCACAAGCAACAGTCAACAATCAAGACCAAGACAATATCGAAAGGAAAGACAAACACAAAATGCAATAGATAGAATACAAATAAAGCATTTCGAGTATATAAAAGAACAGTTACGTGTACATTTGTGTTAGAATAAAAAATTGTACAAAGAAGATTGGTAAAATATATACACTTCAGTGCAATAAGGAGATGACAAAGACCCAGATGAATCGTAGCCCAGTGGGGATGGGGAGCTCACTTAGTTGAGTCAAGGGATTGAATGAGTTAAAGATATATCATAATCTTAAATATTACTCTATGTTTCTTCATGATGGTGTTAAATAAATTATTATAGTATTTGTGTATGACATATATCAAATACTCCATCCGTTTTAAAATGAGTGTCGCTTTAGGTGTTTACACACATATTAAGAAATGCAATGATTAAAAGAAAGAGAATGATTATTTTACCAAATTATCCTTATTAACTATTGGTTAGTTTTAAAAGTTATCCTTATTAACTATTGGTTAGTTTACACACAAGTGGAGGTACTGGGGTTCGAGAGTATATACATACATTAGCGCAGTAGAAAAAGCGGACAGACGGACACGAGAGTGCCCGTCTGGACGCTAGTGAGAATTAATAACAAACACAGATAATAAAAAGTAATAAAGTACAAATTATAAAAATCGAATTCATTACTGAAAAATGAATAGTGTAGAAGACCCCTCTTGTGAATGTTATGCTTCCACTCTGAATGAATCAAGTTTCCACATTTGTCCTGTTAAATAAAAAATCAATGTAAAATTTCCTGAACTTCATTTATTACGTAGGCCTCTCCATCTGGTATGTTCTATTTGAAGGTTAATATATATTTGTTACTCAAATCTAACACCATTGAGAGGCAAATTTTGCAACCGCATTAGTAGTGTAGAAAAATTATTCAAAGATATAACATTTCATCGAAGTTTCTTCTGTATGGGTCTTCAAGTTGATGCAAAACACTTCATTGGAGTTTTCAAACAATTTTTTTTTGGGTAAAAAATATTTCATTGGAGTTAGAATCCATAGGCTGATGAGAGTTACTACTTTAATTGCTCATTGTCAATCTCAATCTCATCATTCCTATTTTGCTTTACAAATTTCTCCTTTGTAAAATTAACACATGCATGTAAAAAAAGAATAACCAAAAGGGCACTAATAATACAGTACATGTTTGTGTTTTTAATAGGAACAAAATAGTAAAAGCACTGAGAACCCATACAGCACGATACCAAAGACGAATAACTGATGATACTAAAGCACTAAGGATGCATAAATTTATTTAGTGGAAAATCAGAAACTAAGTAAGATAGAAAATCAGAAACTGGACAAATGAACAAAAAGCAAACTATATTATATTTAGAAATCAGTGTAATTACCGGTAGAGGATATGATTTGGCTGCCAAAAAAATAAACTGCAATCGTGATATTCCTATCATTTTCTCCAATGCACCATCTCAACCCTCTTTAATTTAAGCATTTGTCCTTCTCCGTTAATGGCCCACGACTCTCATTTTTCCAATCTCTCTCCGCTTACCTGTGAGAGAATGTCGTGGTCCCGTCATGGACATAGAGATGCCTGTGGTTATCCATGACTTCCTCTTTTATTTTCATTTTCTGTTTTCCTGTGTGTAAGTGTTTTACCACCGAAGAAAAGGAAAGCAGTATATGTAAGTTAATATTGTGTGATAACTGAGTAATACAAAAGTGAGGAAAACCGCAAGTGTGAGAGAGGTTACTATAATGTGGAAGTTACTAATACTAATTTTGAATATGAAAACCGCAAAGGATAAAACAGGAATGAAAAAGTTAATATAGTGAAACTGAAAAGGGTATAATAGGAAGGAAAAAAGGCTACACCAAAAGAAAAGTATTGCCTTTATTAATAGGTATAGATAAAGGAAATAGGAGATTTTGTGTTTGATTTTTCATTATTTCAATTATACTCTTAAACAAGTTTTCCCATAATAATGACACATTGTTGGTGTCATTGTGTAACTGAAAAAGATAAGTGTTCTGGACCGGCCAAAAGGATTTTTGGCCCATTCACTTAGGCCCAACACAATCCAAAGCCCAAACACCATGTTTGACAGCATTACTTGCGACACACCCCTTTCCCACAAGGGGGTGCATGGAGCGAGCGAGACCGGTTCAAACGAACCACAACGTCTCTCTGCACGTTCCCGCAATAAACTCTCTGGCAGTTACACTTCCCACGATTTCGTAACCGTCAGAGCCAGGTGTGCCATTACAACGGTTCTGCAGCCCTCCACCTCTATATATAGGGGACTCGCTGCAGTCCCCAAGGTAGAATCTAACTCTTCTTCTAAACCCTCACTCTCTGATCTCTACTTACTTGAGCTTCGGAGTGTCTGCAGGTACCCCCCGCCCCCCCCCCCCCCCGTTCCAAGGAGCACTTTGGAGCATTCTACCACCACTCAACCACCGCATTAAAAACACCGACAATCACCTTCTGATCAGGTACGATCAATAAGCATGGGTTGTTACAATAAGTCACATACATATATATACATATAATTTTTCTTTAAAAAAAAATCTATCTGTATAATTTTAACCAAAATATAAATTTCATAAAAAATTAATTATAGTTTACACGTATCAGCGCACTAAAAGAGTAGAGTGTGAGTCCCTTCAAAAAAAAAAAAGAGTAGAGTGTGAGTCAACCGCTGGTATAATATAATGAGGATTCATATGGCCCCATCCTCAAGGTGCAGAACATCAATGAAAATCACGTTATGGTGAAGTTCTTGTTGTTCCAAACTGAAATGAACTTTCCCATAATTTCTAGCTCTTAAAAACTCTTCTACAAAGTCCCAAGCTTTCTCTCTGCCATAATAACAACGGGGTCTATTGGAATTTTATGATAAATAAAAAAGGGAAATGTTAACAAGTGCTCTTAGAGTATTTGATAAGAAGTTTAAAGTATAAATTTATTTTGAAATTTATGTATTCAACACTTTAAAACATCAAAAAACACTTTTTTCTATATGAAAGTTATCAACTGTTTCCATTTTTTAATTCTTAGGGCACAAATACCCTTAAAGCACTTGTTATCAAAACCCATAAACAAATTAGGAGCCTCCCTAATCTTCCAAGAGGTTGTGCTAAAAACTTGAGTACCTTTATTATCCTTACTAGAAAGCCACTTATTCATCCAATAGTTGATACTTATATTTTAAGAAATGAAGGCCAAATTATGAAGAGAACCAAAATTAGTGTTTCAAAATTGCAAAATGTTATCCACTATTTCCACCTCCCAGCATAAAGGACATTGTTGATCCAGATAAACACCCTTTTTCCAATGTTAGTTTTTGTGGGTACGTAAGATATTCTCTGCTACTATCCATATAAAATTCTCGACACAATCAACAAGAGAAACTTTCTAAAGAATAATCTGTAGTTTTTAGTTAGGGTCATGAGATAGTCCTAGTCAGTCCTCCCTCAGTTATTAGACCCTGATCATATGAGTGGTTGACCTGGTAAAGAGTTTTCTATCTTTTCTCAAATTCCAAATTTTTGTCCTTTGGGAGCCTATAAGAGAGATAGGGATATTCAAATTATGTTGTCCCTTGAGATGATGGAAAAGCGACATACATCATATGCACACAAATATGAACCGTATTTATCACATAATCGAAAAGATATTACCAGAATTGATTTTTGTAGGGAACGTTGCCTCTAAAAAACTGATCAAACTACTCGTGATGATCCAAAATTGTTCCACTCTCATCGGTATCTCCATCGTCATATGTTTCTCCTGCTCAGAGGCACGTATTTATCTAGGAAGACTTAATTTCAAGGTCCAAAACATCAAACATAGCCCTTAAGAACCCACTAAAGGCGGCACCAATCTGGTAACTGAAGTCGTCTGTATTGTGCATACGGCTAGAAGACTTGCTATGTTCCTCTTATTGTTATAGAGACATATGGAATGAAACAACACATAACTTGAAGAATTAGCAAATAACAAACCCAGAAAAAGATATAACTTGAAGAACAAGCACATATGCTCTCTAATCAAAGGCCATTAGTGTGTAATGATAGCATTTTCCATTTTCAAAATCAAGAGATTTAACCAACTCAACAACATTTTCACTGTTTTATGAAACTGATTTTTCTATGAAAATGTACAATGACTAATTGACCAAAAATCCCAATTTATAATAAAAGAAAGTAACGAAAAATGCATAACTTCAAGGCTCAAAATTCTAATTCTCCATATATGAAATCATGAATTGAAAGAAGAAAATAAAAGGATATGGTTGAGATTGAAATACACTGTTGTTTTTGGATTTCCAAACTGTTAAATTTGAATCTCCAAATTCTATCATCTACCGAAGTTGTTACTAGGTTGAGTCACGACCAGGTCGCTCTCTTTAAGACGTTTCGTGGCACTACCCAAAGTTGTGCAAGGTAGACTATCAACCACGCCGCCTCCAGGATAAAACAAGCCCAGCTACAACTGTTCGATTAACTACTGCACTGTAGAAAAATCGTTCGAGAATTACACCCTCAAAATATGGCTCAATCGTTTGATCGAAGCCACTCGATACGGTACGTAACCGCTCTATTCAAAACCGTTCAAATTAATATGGTATTATTACCATTCTATTATGGTGCTGAGACCACTCAAATATGGTGTTACCACCATTCTAACTTCTCCAAAACATGAATATGGCACTACGACCACTCAAATATGGTGATACCACCATTTCTCTTTAAAATAATATATATATATATATACTGCTAAGATCATTCTTTAATATGATCTTAATAGTACTCTATATTCCGAAGAATCATATATTATCGAAGGGACTATGAACTTAAGACCAAGGGACTATGGTCTTAAGAACACTCTTAATACCGAAGGGACAGAAAGGAGTAGAAGCAGAAGAAACTCGCTATCGCAAGTCGGAGGGAGAAGAGAAGAAAAGAATTCCCGACAACTCAATGAAATTCTTTTCGGTGTGAAGAATGAGTGGGGGGAACTTCTCCTTTTATAGGGAAAGTTTGTAACAAAAAACGAGTGACTTGGGGATTAAGTCTGCTTAATCCTTAAGCAAACGCGTTTTGTTTCTTAATTGGATATATCCTGAAGTTTCTGGATCGCGTTTTGGATTGGGTCGGATCGTAACAAATTTATTTGTTACGCGTAGCGCTTACGGATAATGACTAAATTAATTAATTAATTAATTAATTTAACATTTTCAAGTAACAATATATATATATATATATATATATCATTTTTTTAATCCACGACCCATATATAAACACTTACTAGTTGGGGTGACCCTCCAATGTGGGACATTTTTAAGTCACACCTACACACTAGTTCTTTCATAGTGTTTTTCTTTCCAATTTTCTTCACTAGAATTAACTAGTGTTCCAACAATCCCCCACTTGACTTCAAAATGGTTTCGTAAACTTTTCAATAAGATTTGCTAATTTACAAAGGTGTCGCCAACAACTTGAACCTTTGTATAGTGGAAGGTATTCTGATTTAACAAGAGTTGCTTACAGCATTGAACTCTATCTCAGACATAGAATCCACATACAAACCTTTTCATAGGTGTATTCTAAAAGCCCGTGCGTTTTAAGGCCCTGCACGTGTATCCCGGTTTTAACGAATGCTCTAGGAATTCTGCCTCGAAATTCCATAGGACTGGCCTAAGTTCCACATTCGTATAGGTGAGTCTATCAAGGGTACTCTTGTAGCTGTGTACCCCACTCAACATAGAGTATAGATCTCATTAAGAGTTACTATTACCTCATCCTTCTTTCGCTGCAGGATCATGCTTTCTATATTCTTTCTCATAGCATGTTCTACCACTTCATGACTTGTTTTTACCCATTGAACCTATTTCTTGGGATCTCCAGTCATGTAGGTCGGGTTACCATCACTTGTGGGCTATAGGCATTAGTCCCATCCTACTGGATGTTTCTTGGACTTTCTCTCTATTAAGTCCTTTCGTCAAAGGATCAGCTAAGTTTTCATTCGTACGTACAAAATCAACTCTAACCGCTCCAATTAGAGATACACTCTCTAATCGTGCTATGTTTTCGCCTTATCTGTCGTCTCTTACCATTGTAATAACGATTCTTAATCTTTGCAATAGCCGCGGTACTATCACAATGAATTAACACAGCAGGTAACGGTTTTTCCCATAGAGGGATCTCAACTAGCAAGGATCTTAGCCAACTTGCTTCTTCACTAGTTTTATCTAGTGTTCTCATCTCAGATTCATTCCATAGTGGACTGAGTCAATATCATTTGTTTTAACAAACAACTCCTCTAGTGATGCTCAATGTGCAAACACTAGTCACTAAATATTCATCTGAAAGATGTTCAATTCTATATCTTGTACCATTTAAGTACAATATGTTACTCCTAGTGAAGTAATCTTAGAGTCATAGTCTTCTTAAGGCACCTCATGACTCTTTCTATAGCATGGCAATGCTTCTCATCCGTCTACTAGTGAACTTGCACAAGAGTTTCACGACATTGACAATGTCGGATCTAATACATTCAGTGGCATACCTAAGTGCTGCCAATGATGCTCGTATATTCTGTTTTTCTATCTCAAGTGTTCTTACACTTGGATCATAATATGTGATTGCAAGTTTACGGTGAAATAATTACATTTCTTTAAGATCTTCTCAACTTTGTGAGATTTATCAAAAAAGTTATCTTTTCTGATCTAGTAATCTTGAAACCAAGAATTACTTCAATTTTTATTTAGGTCTTTCTTATCAATGTTGTTGATAAACAATGATTTCACATAATTCATAACTTGAATCTTTAAATCAAATATGAGCAAGTCGTCTTCATAGAGACATATGATCGTGCAAATATTATTTGTCACTTTCATTCACTTTATACTCATTCGATAACATTAGAATGTCAAATTTTTCATGCCATTCCTCAGGAGTTTATTTTAGACCATTCAAATAATTATCTAACTTACAGACCTTGTTTTCTTGTCCATGAATTGCAAAAATTTTCAGGTTGTTTCATATAGACTTGTTCTTCTAGTTCACCATAAAAAGGCAACTTTCACATCCATTTGGAGTACTATCGAGTTATAAACGGCGGCTAAAGGGACTAGTACTCTTATGGATATGATTTTCGTGACTGGTGAATAAATGTCGAAGAAGTCTATATTTTTCTCTCTGTTTAAAACCTTTGACTACAAGGAAAGCCTTGTATTCATCAACCGTACCATCAGGTTTTAGTTCCTTTTTTTTTTCAAAATCCAAATACAACCGATTGGTTTTGCAACTATGAGACAAGTCAACCAAGTGTCATGTTTTGTTAGACTCTAGAAAATTCATTTCATCGTTTATTGCTTTTGCCATGATTATGCATCCAATGAGGATATAACTTCTTTAAGGCTTAATGAATCTTCTTCCAATGTATAAACCAAGTTCATACTCTTTAGCAATTTTAGCTTTCTTACCTCCTTGAGGTTCTATAACATCTTGTATGATGTTTTCATAACTATTTCTAATTACATGAATGTGATTAGATATAGTGCCCCCACTAGTTCTTAATTTTTAAAGGGAAATTTATTTTGCCCCCACTAATGTCGTGCTCCCATTAGAGCCCCCACTAGTGCCCCCACTATTCTTTAGTTAAAGGGGTAAATATTTACATAGAATTCGGCATCTTTTAAATTCTATGATCACTTTAACATTTAGGTCATAAAACCTATATGTTTCGTTATTTATCGCATACCCGATGAATACATATTCATAGGCTCTACTAGTGAGTTCAACTCTCTTGGGGTCCAGGATCTAAATATAGTCCAGACAATCCCAAGTTCAAAAAATAAGACAAGTTGGATTGTCTTTTCTTCAAAAATTTCTTAATTAGAATTTTTGTTCTTAGACTTGGGTACTCTATAAATTTCAATTTTCGTTATAAAAATTGAACATTCAAGCACATCAATTTTATTTTCCAAAATTCACAGTCATCAATAAATATGATAAAAATATCATTTTATCATTTCTAATTTATGTGTTATCAAATTAACACATATCATAATTTATTATGTTTAGAGATTCAATTCTCTAAATTCTGATTTATATGAACTTTTGGTTCATATATCTTGACTGCAATAAATAAAATTGTTTAATTATATAACTTTGGAATTAAGTCCAAGTTACTCAAGTTTAAAATTAAACACTTGTTCGTGATCAATTTTGATATGTCAAATATTTAAAATCACACAACTAATAACATAGAAGGAGAATTTAATTTTTAACATACCATCAAAGTGCAATCTTTTTCCACAAGAGTGCATGGTACACAAGTCTCTCTTTAAGTCTGAGTCAACTCAGTCTTATTCAATAGAAATCTGAAATTCAGATTCTTTCTTATTTTTAGAATATACAACACGTTCAAACCTTAGCAATAGCATTTGGAAAAAACGGAAATTCTAAATTCTTGCTGTTGACTTGCAGCTCTTTATACCCAATATGCCATAAAACCATTTGTATAAGCCTTTGTATGAGTGTATGACAATTCTTTATTGTTTGAAAAATGTGTGTGTCAAATTAATTAGTTTAAGTGTCTTATTCCTTTTCGTGTGTTTTCTAGTTACTGGCAGAACCTTCCAAACCACAGTACACTCGTGAACCTTTGAGTTTAACATCACGTAAGAGACGCTACGATTTATCAACGGAACCTTATAATTATCAATTCTTGTTACTATTTTGTAACAAGAGTACGTGACATCACATGTTCCAATTTTCAAACCGATTTAGGGTATTTCAATTTTTTTAGTGTTGTTGTTTGAAACAACAATCACTTCAACGTTTCAGTCAAAAGATGTAAATCTATAGCTTGATTTATCCTTAATGTTTTTAGGGACAACTTAACCTCAATATGTAACTTCTTCGGTAGACATAGCATATCGAAACGTCTTAAAATTGTTGTTTTTGGATTTCCAAACTGTTAAATTTGAATCTCCAAATTCTATCATCTACCGAAGTTGTTACTAGGTTGAGTCACGACCAGGTCGCTCTCTTTAAGACGTTTCGTGGCACTACCCAAAGTTGTGCAAGGTAGACTATCAACCACGCCGCCTCCAGGATAAAACAAGCCCAGCTACAACTGTTCGATTAACTACTGCACTGTAGAAAAATCGTTCGAGAATTACACCCTCAAAATATGGCTCAATCGTTTGATCGAAGCCACTCGATACGGTACGTAACCGCTCTATTCGAAACCGTTCAAATTAATATGGTATTATTACCATTCTATTATGGTGCTGAGACCACTCAAATATGGTGTTACCACCATTCTAACTTCTCCAAAACATGAATATGGCACTACGACCACTCAAATATGGTGATACCACCATTTCTCTTTAAAATAATATATATATATATATACTGCTAAGATCATTCTTTAATATGATCTTAATAGTACTCTATATTCCGAAGAATCATATATTATCGAAGGGACTATGAACTTAAGACCAAGGGACTATGGTCTTAAGAACACTCTTAATACCGAAGGGACAGAAAGGAGTAGAAGCAGAAGAAACTCGCTATCGCAAGTCGGAGGGAGAAGAGAAGAAAAGAATTCCCGACAACTCAATGAAATTCTTTTCGGTGTGAAGAATGAGTGGGGGGAACTTCTCCTTTTATAGGGAAAGTTTGTAACAAAAAACGAGTGACTTGGGGATTAAGTCTGCTTAATCCTTAAGCAAACGCGTTTTGTTTCTTAATTGGATATATCCTGAAGTTTCTGGATCGCGTTTTGGATTGGGTCGGATCGTAACAAATTTATTTGTTACGCGTAGCGCTTACGGATAATGACTAAATTAATTAATTAATTAATTAATTTAACATTTTCAAGTAACAATATATATATATATATATATATATATATATATATATATATATATCATTTTTTTAATCCACGACCCATATATAAACACTTACTAGTTGGAGTGACCCTCCAATGTGAGACATTTTTAAGTCACACCTACACACTAGTTCTTTCATAGTGTTTTTCTTTCCAATTTTCTTCACTAGAATTAACTAGTGTTCCAACATACACCTGTAGTGGTAAGTAGGAATATTGTGCTGTATTCTAATTGCTTCTCTTTGGAACCTGTGAAACTGCAAATACTATTCATTGTGTTGCTTTCTCCGGATGTAGATATCCACTTAACAACTATAAATAAATTACTTATACCCTTGGTCAGTTTGGCACTCCATGGTTTGTGTGAAATACTTTTCATGGCCACATTTTTAAAACCCCAATTTCGTAGTCATGCATCTTAAGAAAATTAAGGAAAGAAAAGTGAGCAAAAAACTAATCAAAAAACCTGTTATGAGCACTGCCTGTCTAAGGAACCATTCTATGTGGAAGACAAAAGTCAACAGCAGCATTTAATTGCTCAAAAGAAATAACACTCCCGCGTCCATCTGTCTGCTTTTTCTACTACGCAAACGCCTGTATCTAAACAAAAGTGATGGATTGAAAAAGAAAATGTTACTTTCGAGTAGTAGCTATTCTATGAATAAAGAGATATAGATAGATAGTAAGAGAATAAGAGAGGATTGGAACACACAGTAATTGTTATTTTTCAATACTAACAATTTAAAACATAAGGCAATTGACATATCAATCACTTAAAACACGTCATACTATCCAGCATGCTCACAATAAAATAGAAATATAAATAAAACATAAGGAAATTTTAATATCAAGCCTATATCTAAAACGTTTGATTGTGATTCCAAATGCACAACTAATCTTTTAGCACTTTGCCATTCAAAAACAATTTCTTTAGCACATTGCATTTCTGAAGAGGAATAAAGTTTGTTACATAATCACTTCATCAAAGTGTAGCTTGGTTATTGCGCTAAGGAGCATTGAAAGAGTTTTAAGGAAGCCCAGAGTTCAAAACATGTATACTTACCTTTTGAGTTTTCTCCTACACCTTATGTTTCCTAATATCTACTCCTTATGTTTCCTTGGTTAGAGAAAATTTGATGTTTATACCAAAGGATAACGGTTCTTCCATGGCCCTTTTTCACTGCCATTCTCCTTGTCTTCTTCTTGTTCTTCTCTCTTTACTTCTCACCCTCTTTTTTGTTCTCTCTCTGATAAGAGGCTGATCTTTTCAAGCTTCGAATTTGTGTATTTGTCGAAACTTTTTCACTTTGAATTGCTTGACAGTGGAAAAGTATTATATTTAGGAAGAATGAATATACACAGTAAAAAAGAGAGGGTGTGGTGACTTCACTGACTTGTGAACTTGAAATCCTTTAAATCCAAAAATAATAAATACAAATTGAAATCCAAAAAGAAATAAGTGGTTACCTTTTGTAAAAAAAATTAGTGGTTACTTTACTCTTGAATAGAATTCTTTTCGTATGACTTAGTTCACGAACTGAATTGTGTATTCAAGATAATACCGTGAAACTTTATCCTTAACGATAAAAAACATTTAAGGACCTAATGATAATTTATTTGATATTTCTAACCTAATTGTAAATTATAAAAATATACGTAGGTCTAAAGTTCAATTACATATTTTCTAAGCGCAATGATCGGTTGCTTACATCATTTTCCTTATTTTTATAAGCAACTGATAATATTTTTTTAAGAAAAATGACGTAAGCAACTGATAAATGAGCTTAAAACAAATAGTTATTTGAATTTTAGAACTATATATATTTTTATTATTTACAATTAGGTTAGAAAATTCAAGTAAATTATCATTAGGTCCTTAAGTGTGTTTGATAGTTCTTAAAAAAAAGGTGTGTTTGATAGTTAAGGATAAAGTTTCCCCATATATCACAAATACACAGTTCGTTCGTGAACTAAGTCATACCGAAAGAATTCTATTCAAGAGTAAGGTAACCACTAATTTATTTACTAACTACTAGGATATAAAATTTCACTTAATTTGCAGCCAAAAAAATCACTAAGAAAATTCTTGAGAATAATCAACTCCATTAAGATCAACAACTTCATATTACTAAACTCCTAAAAGATGCCGTTTAACTAATGTGCATTTTAACTATTTTAACTACAAGAAGTTCCAAATCATGAATTAAAATCATTATAATAATATATCTAACGTTAAAGATGAATTTTTTTTAAGGGGAATGAATTTTTATCCTTATTTCAAAAGTAACTTATACAAACAAAAAAAAAAGATGAATTTTTATCCCCAAAAAGGAAGGTGTAAAAAAGAAAGAAAATAGGAAGTTATACCCCACACCCCTACATTTATACTTTTACCCCAACATTTAACACAAACTACCAAATTTACCCTTTATATAAAACAAAACAAAATTAACCCTTCACCCCCACATATACCCTGAACCCTTCTCCTTCAACGTTCAACCCCTTTTCTGGAAAAACACTCTTCTGATTCTGTGTTCTTTCTCGTCCACTATTTCATGTGTTTAATTGTTTTCCGGAATCATTCACGAATCCTTCACTATTATGTTTTTCAAGATTTTCTAGGTTAGTGGTAGAAATCTTTCCACGAAATCGTTTTCTGGAAAGTATTGTCGTCGTCCTTTCACGAAATCGTCTGAGGAATCGTGTTCCCGGAACCGTGTTAACCAAAGCGTTCTGGTTGATTTCCGGAAACCATGTGCGAAGTGTTCCGGTACTTCTTCCCGGAATCGTTTGGCCAAGAATTCCGGTTCAGGCAAAAAAAAAATTACGTTTTTAATTTTTTTTGTTTAACTCTCTGAAGTAGCTTTTGTCATGATCTACTTTTTTTTTTATATTAGATATACTAATTAATGGGCATAGATATACTACTGATCAAGGTTACCTCTATATATGCAAATTAATAGATGTTGAAATATAATTACATTGTTTTTGTAGCAAATTGAATTAATTTAGTTATTCATACTATGTCCATTACTTACTTGATTGTGTTATTCCATACTTACTTGTTGTCTGTTGTGCTAATTCTGATTTTTTGAGGTCTGCGCCTCTTATAAGCAATTGCTACTTCAATTGCTTAATGAATCATTGTACATGGAAAAGACCGATATGTTTATTGTTTAGAATCTTTGTGAATCTTATAAGCAATTGATACTTCAACTCTTAATGAATCTTTGTGCTTTCTTATGTGTATCTCTAAGTAATGGGATTGTTTAGATTTTAGAAGGTGATTGTTGCTTTGTCTGTAAAGATCAAGAGCACATTAGCCAAGCTTGTTTATGTATTTGGATTTTGGAGTAGTTTATTTATGTGATTAAGAGTTAAAACAGTTACTTATATTTTTGTAAAGGATTCAAACAGCTACTATGGTTGAAAAACTGTTTTTGCTAACTAGATACAGGCCCCGTTTGGATTGACTTATTTTGAGCTTATGTGAGCTTATCTACTCCCATAAGTCTTTTTAAAGGTGTTTGGGTAAATCAGTAAAAACATCTTATCATAATTTCATAAGCTGCTTATGCCATATTTTAGTAAGCGCGCACACACACACACACATATATATATATATTACTACCAAACAATATTTTTCATAGAACAAGCACATATATATATATTTTTTTTAGGGTTAATTAAGTTTTTAGTCCCTATAAATATTCACAGTTTTGTTTTTAGTCCCTATAAAATAAAATCACACTTTTTAGTCCATGTGACATTTTCCTTAAGCATTTTAGGGACCAAAAATATTGATGGAAATATTTTAAAGGTACTAAAAATGCTAATGGAAAAATTTTATAGGGACTAAAAATGCTGATGGAAAATTTTATAAGTACTAAAAAGTGTGATTTTATTTTATAGGGACTAAAAACAAAATTTTGAATATATACAGGGACCATTTACTTAATTAACCCTTTTTTTTAAAGGTGTGCTTGTTCTATGTTTGGTAGTAATATTGTTTTTTATGGATTGATGTTAAATACATGGTTTTTATACGAAATTGTGAAAGAAAATTAGTGTGTATTGGAATGATAATTGGGAAGTGATTATTATTGTGTATGAGAATGATATTTGGGAAGTGATTTTAGAATAATTGATTATGTGTGGATATATACGAAAGATTACTTGATACATCTCCAGCTAGTTGTAGTTTGAATGATCTGATGCATGAGATTGAAAGGAGGAATTTTTTTTTTTATGCCCTAGTTGAAACCAAAAAATCAAAAAATGCCCTAGTTGAAACAAAAATACCAAAACTGCCCTACTTTTTCAGAGTTGACTGGTATGTCGCAAGTTGGACTTGCAACCTACCTATGTCGCAAGTGGGAATGGCGACATACCCATCTCTCAAATTTTGCAATTTTTTTGTCTTATTGTATGTCACAAGAGGCAATGGCGACATATTTATTTATTTACATGCATGTCGCCATTCCAAACTGCGACCTATTTATTTATTTATTTATTTGGCATAATAAGACAAAAGTAGAAAGATATAGGTCGCAACTCCCACTTGCGACATAGGTAGGTCGCAAGTCCAACTTGCGACATACCAGTCAACTCTGAAAAAGTAGGGCAGTTTTGGTATTTTTGTTTCAACTAGGGCATTTTTTGATTTTTTGGTTTCAACTAGGGCATAAAAAAAAAAATTCCTTGAAAGGAGACTTCAACAAATCTCTGAAAATCTCGTATTTTCAAAGGCTTTAGATTTTCAGTCAAGAATATCGGCTGGCCTCGTAACTCTTTGTATGGGTGTCATCCTCGTGTCATTTTGGTGTTTCTTTTTTCTAATGTTGTGTATGGTTTTTCATTTTCTATGTATGTATCATGTATGTATGTATGTATGTATGTATGTATGTATGTATGTATGTATGTATGTATGTATGTATGTATGTATGTATGGTTATATAGACTATACTGTACTATATGCAATTTTACTATTGTTCTTAACAAATCTTTTTGAAATTGATCGTTACATGTTCTAATACCTTATTCTCTCCGTCTCCCTCTCTAGAGTTTTTTTCTCACTTTATCCATTTTCTAGGTTTCCTCTCTTCTAATATTCTATTCTATCTTCACTCTTAAAATTCACTTTTGATTTCAGTCCTAGTTCCCTCTTTACCTTGCCTACAATCAATCTCTTTGGATTATGAACATATAGTCATGTTGTTGCTCGCAATCTATTTTTCCTCTTCAAACACCCTTCTAAGTATATAATTCTTGTCTCTATATCCCCTCATTTTTATCACACAACCTATTCCAATTTTAACTCAGAGAGCCATTGTCTCCCCCTTTCATTATCATCCTATCCCTTTAAATCATGACTTTTTTTGGCCATACAAATGCTAGTAAATTCATTTACCACATGCAATATCAGTTTCTTCTCTCGACTCTCGTACACAATACCCTTTCTCTCAAGTTGTGTCATGATGCACGACTACCCATCTTCAAGTTTTCAGTCTTGAATTTTTGTTATTGTCTTTCTTGTTGGTTGATTTCTCTCTCTTTTTTGTGATTGCTACTCTTTATTTGGTTGCTTCTCTTTTTGTTTGAATTTTTGGTATATAAATTATGTTGTTGGATTTCTTGCGTGATGTTTTCTCTCCTTTGCCGTGACGGTTTAATATGGTTTTTGCTCTCTTTCTCTCTTGTTGTTCCTCTCACCTTTTCTTGTTTGATTTTTGGCTGTTAAATTTATGCGATTATATTTTTTGTTGGTTGGTTACTCTCTTTATTGTGATTTCTTAGTATGGTTGTTGTTCATTCTTTGGTGGTTGTTCTCTCATATCCTCCTTTTGTGGTTGAGTTTCTTGTTTGCTGGTTTCTTCTAAATTATATGATGATAACTTGAAATTAGACAATTTCAAGTTATCGGTTATCATCATATAATTTAGAAGTATCCAAATGATTGTGGCCAGTTTACTTAATTTCTAGCTATGTTGTTCTTTTGTGCATGTAGCACATACGTGCCTCAACATCTCGAATCAATTGCCTAACCATTTGTCCTAAGTTTGATCTTTCTTTTGTTTTTTAATGGAAGACCATAATTATATAAATCATTTATAAACAATATATTAAGGTTAAACTTGTTACAACACCTTATGGTCACTCTAATGTCTTTTATCTATTTCTCTTCTTACCAATCAAAATCATATTTCGTTTCATTCCTAGAAATTTTGTGGTTATTGCTTTGATGGTTGTTTTGTTTTATTGAAGGCTAAAGCCATAAAGTACATTGAATTATTTCTCATGCGGTTTGGGGTTCACCAACCATTCCCACCAACAGACCACCCGTCCTATGCATCTCTGCTACAACCACATTAGGAACAATTGCAATCCTAAAAAGTCCCAAAAATCCCCCACCCCAGTCAATCCAAGGATCGTCCCAAAAATAAGTTTTCTCCTTATTACTCAAGATTCTAGCTAAGTGGTGATCAAAAAATTTGAAAACTAAAATATAGTAGCCTTGACTCAGAATAAGTTTTCTTTGGATGGATTATGCATCATTCTTCCAAGTTGAAGTCTTACCATCACCAATATACCTTCAACCACAAACCATCCTCCTCTAACCACAGCCTCCAACGTCATTTTCCTAACAAAGGTAAATTAAATTCCTGAACACGTATGACACCAAGCCCCCCATCATCCCTATCTAAGAAAATTGCATCCTAGTGAATCCAACGAACCTTTAGATCGTCACATCACCCTACCCTCCCTCCCCAATAAAAAAGATTCAGCAATATTCATGCCCAGTAATATTGTCCAACTCGACATCAATTTCAACAACAATAGAGTAGCCTCGATAACTCTAATATTTGTCCAACTTTTTTCTCCAATAATCAAAGTATCATCTGCATACCCAAGATGAGTCAACCGAAAGGTTGAATTTTGAAAAAGGGAAACACTAACAGAGGCACATAACATATAATTCAACCTTGACATTATTTCTCAAAATAATATTTTTCTATATTTATAAAAACAGTTTTTTTTTTCAGACAAAAAAACACTTTTTATAAATAAAGAAATAAACAATATGTTGTGAATTAACTTGGGAGTGTTGAACTGTTGTGTGTGCCTAACAAACTATAATTTACACATACATATACAGTAGAAACTCTATAAATTAATAATGTCAGGATCGGAAAAATTTATTAATTTAGAGAGTTATTAATTTATCGATAAATTAATAATTATTAATTTAAAGAGTTTTTAAGTAATTATACCGCACATACCAAACAAAAAGGCAAATTAGTCTATGCCTCTTAGAATTACGTTGCAGCGAACCTTGGGACTCAACGTAAATTAGTAACTACTGTGTTCATATGCATTGGAAATCAATAATGACTTTTGAAGTACAGTAACTACTGTGTTCATATTTCAATAGAGTGTAATATATTTTTTTTCAGTTTCTATGAATTATTAATTTATGATTTTCTTGGGATCGAAAATTATAAAGGGATCTCCCGAAAAATTATTATCTTATTATTTTATCGAGTTTTTCAATTTTTTACATTTGCCCAAGTTGGGACCGAATAAATTTATTATTTTAGAGAGTTTATTAATTTACCGAGTATTAATTTAAAGAGTTTCTACTGTATAAGGATGAATCAACTTACTTTATAGTTTAGGGGTGTTCAGAGGTCTAGTTAACTCTTTTGATCCAATGACCCAAACCAACTCAACACATTTTATTCAAATTCGATCAAGTTTATGTCAAATTCAAATTAACCCGCTCAAACATGAAGTTGTTTAGTTTAGATAATGGATTTATGATTTCAAATTTGCAAATCCAACTTGTTCATAAAAATGTGATTTTTATATTTTGATAGAAAAATGTTTCAATTTCTTTTCAAAAAATATTTCAATTTAATTCAAGTGTCAAAATTTTGAATTGTAATATTTAGTTCAAGTTTTAAAATTTTAATTAAAAATAAAAATCACATTTACGGTGGGACATGTAGCCTTCAAAGTTGCATCAAACAAAGTGGTCAGGCATAAGAAAGCGTGTTCCGATAATTGATATGCTTTTATACCATTTGTGTTTGACACGTTTGACTTTTTAGCACTAGAGGTTGTTGACCTTCTACATAGAGTTCAAAGGGTCATGCATATCAATATTATTTTTCATGGGTCGATGAATGATGTGTTTACGATGATTGATTTTGCCATCAAAAAAGACTTAACGGTGCAACTTGTTGCTTGTTTGTAGGGATGGCAATGGGTACCCAATGTGCATGGTACTACACTGCTCTTCCCCATACCTGCGTTTGAAAAAGAATATCCGTAGCCGAGCCCGTATCCTCATGGGCAACAACTTTAGGGCCCTTCCCCATACCCTATGGGTACCTTAGTGCTCGTACTCGCACTCATTACTCACATTTTAACTATGAAAAGACAATAAAAATATCAACAAAAAAAAAAACTATAGTCTAAAATTTTTCAAACCAACTCATAAAATAGTATGAATCGTAGTATTTAACCAAATAAAAAGCATCCAAAATATCCATCAACAGTTGTATACCATCATGAGGAGTCGGTTACTGTATCCAAAATATACATGTTCAGATTAGGCTTAAATAACTAAATTAATTAATTAATTATACATAAAAAATAAACCCACTTGGGTTTGCCTAGTGGTATTGGCTTGGGACCTGGGAGTGTGCTTCTCCTTGAGGTCTCAGGTTCGATTTTCTCTAGTGTCAATTTAGGTGGGCCAATTTAGCTTCTTCAAAAAAAAAATTATACATAAAATAAATAAATTATTTATCATATTATATAAATAGGTATATGCGGGTTGCGGGGCTGGGCAGTATAATACCCATAGCCGTGTCCATACTCATTTAAATTTGCGGGTAATTACTCAAACCCATGAAAGCGGGGTTTTACCTACCCATTATAGGTCTTTTTTATGGGTACCCATCGGATCTGGATCTGGGTCTCATTCATGTGTAATTTTCTATTAAAAATTAAAGAGAGACTAAAAGTATTAAAAAAATAAAAATAGTTATTTAATTATATATTTTTCTTAGAGTTTATTTTTTACAAATATTTATCATGGAGTTGGACCCAATGATCCTACCCAAACCAAACTCATTCATCATTGGATTGGGTTGTTTGATGTAAAAAATACACTAATCTCCCCCCTCCACATCCTTCTAACACGTCCATCTCATTTTCGATTCAGGCCATTATATTTTAGACGTTTCCAACTACTACACAAGATGTTAGCACACATTTGTTTAAATTTATGATGGTTTTACGTTTTTTCTTTGCTTCTAGAATTTTGGTTTAGTTCATACTTTAGAATCTGAAATGTGGTGCTCATCATTTTGGTTTATAAAATCCAAAATATGTTTAGAGATCACTAATTTCTCTATGATTTTGTCATCATTTCATATATGAATGCACATGTCGATCGAGTCAAGAGAGGTGAACCCTCTTACGAGCCAGAGCCTAAGCATGTACCTAAGCTTGAACCAGTATAGTATAGGACGAAGCAATTGGCAAGTTACATGATGTTAGCTTCGTTCAAAGGTACAATTATTTACTCCCTCCGTCCCTCAATAGATGACCTAGTTGACTCCGACACACGTACCAATGCATATGTTTTATCTTTGATATCTTCAATTCTCTACTAAAAAAAATTATGAAAATTTAATATTTTAAAAGTATTCATCGAGACGAATCCAACATCTTACATGATATTATTTATCTTCGTGAAATAGTAGAAAAATATGGTCAAAGTATGTCAAGTCAATAATGTATATTGTCAACTAGGTCATCTATTGAGGGACGGAGGGAGTAATTGTTAAACATGTTAAAAATGTTATATTCCTTTTTTTTTACTGGTTAATATATAATGATGTTGACGCAGATATTCCAATATTTTCAGGGTGTTGCCGCCAGGGATTATGAGTATGTATAGAGAGGACCGGGACATGCATGCTAATATTTTTTCGGCAGTAAACTGCAGCCGGTTTTTGAATTCCTCAGCAGTTAACTGTCGAGGGGCATTTCCGTCTTTTATATGTGTTTCTCAGCCTTATGATATGTGTGAACAACAATTTTCATCAAGAGCACTTACATCGGTCATAAACTTGTTACCGCATCAAATCGTTGGCAGCTAGGATAATAGCTAGTGACCATCTGCATGAGGGAATCCTAGTCTGCGATATTGTGCAGCAAATTATCACAATTAACAGAGGCTTAGGGAACATTCCTTTACCACCGGAGGAGGAGGGGATTAGGGGTCGTGTTACTCGATATGATATTTTTACGTGTATTAATGGATTCTTTGTATATGCTCTCCGTAGCTCCCAACGTGCGTTTATTTCGAGTTATATTCGTAGATTTTTTGAAATAAAATTATAGAAACATACATGTTTATGTTTGTTACAAGTTTACTAAATTTTATTTATGGGTATAAAATGTTCTTGAGAATAGAAATTATTTTTTAGCGCGAATGAATTTTTATCCTTATTTCAAAAGTAACTTATACCAAAAAAATAAAGATGAATTTTTATCCCCAAACAGGAAGGTGTCAAAACAAAAGAAAATATCCCAAAAAGGATAGGGTAAAACAATTATATCAAAAAAATAAAATGATTTTTTATCACAAAAAAGGGATGTGTCAAAAAAAAGAAAATATCCCAAAAAGGATACGAGTAAAACAATTAGACCAAAAAAAAAGAATTTTTATCCAAAAAATAGAATGTGCAAGAAAAAAGAAAATATCCCAAAAAGGATATGGGTGAAACAATTATACAAAAAAAAAATGAATTTTTTTCCCAAAAAGGATACGGGTAAAACAATTATACCAAAAAAAAAAAGAATTTTTATCCCAAAAAAATGTGTAAAAAAAAAGAAAATATCATAAAAAGGATATGGTCAAAGGGATTTTATAGCAAGTTGTGCAACCGTGTATGACGCGTGATGATTTCTTACTAAATGGGATTCAAAAAAGGAAAATGTTAGATGGTGCGAAAGACCGGTTCGTTCAAATCACGCGAATCATTGCCTGATGTATTTATTTCAATCCAAAAAGACCAATTTACTCTCACTTCATTAACAGAGGAGTGAACGGTTGTGATCCAAAAGACCAGTTTCACTTTCACTCTCACATCCATGTCGCTTCCGTGGATAAAATATATCGTCTCATGATTGTTTAAAGTCGCCACTTCTCATGTTGGTCAAAGCTTCAAAAAATTACCTAAATAAATAAAAGGGAAGAGATTTGCAAAGAAACCTTGGTCTTCCATTTTGCACCATCCAGAAAACCTTACACATGTCTCTTATGCTTCTAGGTTCACTTGAGTGTTGTCAATGTTGACGGTAACGTGGTCTTATACTTAAATGCTTCAGACATCGTTCCTAAAGTTTAAATCATTTGTTTTACTTTTTATTTTAAAAAAGAAAACAATAAATTGTGGATTAGTAAGTAACTGCTTTTTACTGTGCAACTCATGTTCGTGTGATTTGTGCGAAAAAGCATTCGCACCGTTTAGCACTACTCTTCAAAAAAATCCGTGAAATGGAAAACTTGTTATCACAGCCAATTAGAAAATGCCATGTCCTTGTATGAAGCTTATGTGACAAGATTTCCTTTCTGGCATAATTTTAGCTATAAAAACAGAGTCACACTCTCTCATTTTTCACCATTTGCACTATCCTCTCTAAAACCCTTAAACCCTTAAACCCAAAACCTCTCCAGTTTTCTCTTTCCTTTCAGCTGCAATGGAATTGTTTCCACCTGGCGTTGGCTTCGTCCCTTCTGATGAGCTCCTTGTTAGCTACTACCTTGCCAACAAAAACAATGAAGAGATTCAGAATTTCAATGGTTCTGAGCTAATTAAGGAGCTGAACCTATACCAGTATGACCCATTTGAATTGCGTCTTACTCCATCCTTTTCCTTCCGTCACCCAAGGGAATTTTATTGCTTCACTGCCAAAGTTGATGAGCAGAGGAGGTACTGTAAGACAGGATTTTGGATGCAAAAGGGAGCTGTTCGAGACATTACCATTGGAGCTGATAACGTGGTTCTAGGAAAGAAGTCTCTCTTCTTTTTCTATTTAGGAAATTCACCGATGGACGCTGTCTAAACCAGCTGGACTATGTACGAGTACACTCTTGCTAACAAGCCTCAGGTATGACATTTGGGAAAACTAACCTTCCCTTTTGTTCTTTATTTCATCAATGATTAATTAATGTATTGGTAACTACTAACTATTTTTATATATAAATAATTGTGCAGGCTCCTTTTGTTGTTTGTCGTGTGTTTGACTGCCCACCAGGGATGGATCTAAAAGGTGAGTTCGGAGCCTTGACGGATGTTGAAGAAGGCGATGCTGCTGGCGATGACTCTGATGTCGCTCAGAAACCTATGGGGGCTGGTGCTAGTGCTGCTGCTGGTGCTGGTTCTGCTGCTGATGCTGGTCGTGCTGCTGAGCAAGGTGATGCATCGTATTTGCAGGTAAAATATATTCCATTTTGTTCTCTCTTTATATTTTGTTGTCAGTTAGAATTTTAGAATAGTTGAATGTGTCATAAATCATAATTTTTTTTGTTGCATATGTACTTGACTGATATTGGGCATAAGTTTTAATAAAATGTTGCGATTGAATGTGGGCCACAACATCACTGATTTTGATGTCTGTATGGCCAATTTTTAAATCGTGGTCGCTGGCTATTGCATCACAAACATTGACAGTGTAGATAAAATTTATCAAAACTTTGGTTTAATTTCAAGTTTTCATATTCGATTCTCATTAGTGTCAATTTTGTGGGATAACTTGGCTTCTTACAAAAAATTCGGGTTATTGTTAAGAGTCAATCAATTAACGTTGTTGATGTTCTTTGCAACCGATTCTTTAAAATTTCAAAAAATTTACAACTCAATCCATTCATGTGATTGTAACATGTCAAAATGTCAACTTGTGTGTAGAAATTAAATGATAGTAATTCTCAAAACATATAGCAATTGATTAAGTTAATGTAGCTATTCTTACCAGATTCTTCAAATCGCGTCCTTTTTTTATTTAAATTTTTTTGCCATGACAAATTCATCATAAATATTGTTGTTGTTGTCGTCACTTTTTGACAATGCAACTTTTCATTTCATTTTATGGTAGAGACAATAAGGTATTGTTGAAATATTGAATTGCTTTGTTTTGTTTTGATGTTTATCAGGCGAGTTATGCTGCATTTCTTGACTGTGTTGTCTTCTACATGGAAGCTATGACACCGGAGCAGCTTAAGCATGCACTTCTGGACGAAGATTTTCTTGAACTCGCTGATTTTGTATAAATTTATTGGTTTTTACGACATTTGTATTCATAATGGGTTGATCACCCTCTTAGAACTCAGTTGATGGAATTTATTTTCTGATGTGGTTGAGGTAATTTTCATGGAATGTTCACGCCTCAATAATAAGGTAGTTATTGTAAGATATTTGCATGTTAAACTCTTGAGCGGTATTTAATTAAAAAATTATTCAGCATTTTTCTTCTTTGTTTTGGGCGTGGAGATTTTTGTTCAATGCCTTATGAAAGACAATTATGCCCAAGAGGAATTGAGTTATACTTAGATATTGGAGTTAGTATTCAAATGATTTCCAAATGATTTCTTGGTTATATTGAAAACTAGTAATGGATACTTCATATATCTTTTGAAAGAGGAATGCAAGCTTTTACCTACTGTTGAACGCTCTTTTTCTTATTGGTTTATTTTCCTATAAAATTTTACACGTTTTTTCAAATGACTAATTTATGAGATACTATTAAAATGTTTTTTTTAATAAAGTAAACTAAACATAGATTGTTCAACAATGTGTTGTTAGCATTTCACCGGATGAATCAAGGATAATCACTTTAAAAGAAAAAACATGTAATAATAATTTTTAACCTTTCATAACTTAGATTCATCACAACCTAATTACTTTGATCCATCATCTTATAATATGAGTTTCACAGAAAGTTTACAAAGAGGAAACATGGATTGCTACAATTCACCACTTACAACTTCTTTTGGAGTACTATCTCCCTCTTCATTAGAGGTTTTTTTTTTGTTAGTTTAGTCAGCAATGGTTGTCCTCTTCACATGCAAGTTGTGACGCCCCACCATTGATAAGGACCTCCAATATTTTCAAATGGCCTTCCCTCGTTGTTGCTGTTGTAGTATAGCCCCGGAACAATCTCACATTTACATTAGCTCCCACATTCTATTTAATCTTAACACTTCATGTCACATATCTATGGTTTGAAATTGAGTAAATAGAGCACACCTAAATGGAGCAATGATGGATGTCGCTATTTGGACAAATATCACAGTCATACATTGATAAAAAAATATTAAAAATTCATGTCTTCTTTTGTTAAAGAAAATTAAATATATGCATGGTACTTTTACTAACTCTTTCATAATTACCCCATTAAAACTAAAAACGAAAATCTCTTTCATTATTAATTATTAATCTTTTATTTTTTACGGTTCTTATTAGAAAAATGGGAAATAGCAAAAGTCAACTATCGAGGGAGGATCACCAGAAAGTAAGGACAGGATATGAAAGGAAAAGAAAACAGAGAATGGACAAGGAGCAAACACAACAACGACTACTTCAAAGACGAGAAAATTATAAACTGCGGAAATAAAAAAAAAAGGAAATGAACTTGAAATATCATGCACTAATGATATCGTTGAGCCAAACGTGGCCAATCAAATTTTCACAGCTATGAATTTTTCAAATACACACTTTCAAGGAACCCATGACAACGAAGCAAAATCAACTACCATACATTAATGACCCAACACTTGGTTAGTGATAAAAACAAAATTATATACTTTTACACCTATTTTACAATTACTATTATTTATTACTAGAGAAAAGACGGGCACTCACGTGCCCGTCTTTCCGCTCTTTTTATTGCACTAACGTTAATTGTTGAGTTCATAAATAATTGTTATATGCCTTGACAATATTTTGTTTATAAATCCATATATCAATAATTTCCATTAATATTTTAAAATTTAAAAGTTTTAATCAAAATTATACAAACAAACATAATAAAATAATCACATGCGTTAGCGCAGTAGAAAGAGAGAACAAACGGGTACGATCAACAACATTAATTGGTTAATAAAGAGAGATCAAAATGGAATATATTTTACCTGCAGGGTGCCTTCAAAATCTGTGAAATTTGAAGCACCGCCTTGCTCAGCAGCAACACTAGTACCAGCCCCATCCCCAGCCCCCATAGGTTTCTGAGTAACTCCATTCATCTTGTCAGCAGAGTCATCTCTAGCACCATCACCTTCATCAACCTTGGATAACGCTCCAAACTCAGCATCCAGATCCATCTTTGGTGGGCAGTCAAAAACACGACAAATGACAAAAGGAGCCTACAAAATAATTGAAAGAAAATAGTTAGTAGTTATGAATACATTAATTAATCATCAATGATTTAAGGAATCAAGGGAATGGTGGGTTTTCAAAAAGTCCCATACCTGAGGCTTGTCAGCCAAAGCATGCTCATACATTATCCAGTTAGTTCTGATAGCAGTGTTGGGGGAACTTGCGAGATAAAAAATAAACAGGGTCTTCTTGCCCAACACAACATTACCAGCACCAGTGATGTCTTGAACAGCTCCCTTTTTCCTCCAGAATCTGGTCCTGCAGTGTCTTCTCTCAATGTGTTGAAAGAGATAATTTTGTGTTTGGCATTGAGATTGAGTATGAACATCCTTCATACTTTTGTTTCACTTGTAATTCTATTGGTCATTCATCGGATCATTGTGAAAAAGATCTTGCCAACAGAATTGCTCGTGAGAAGGTGACCACTAAAGATAATCATGTTAAGAATGTTCCTAAAAGGCATGTTCAAGTGCAAGACCGTAGTAAAATTGTGGCGGACGAAGATCCTATTATTCTCGACATAATGAGATATAAGGAAGTAACAACTAATGTGTTTGCCGTTGATGTTATAAACCTTGAGGAAGAACTACATTCTAGCCCTTCCGTTGGGGAAGTTCAGGTTCAATCAACTCCTGTTGAAGCGATGAAAGAAAAACAAAGTGAAATACCAACAGGGCAATGAACTTCCTTATATGCGCATTGTTGGTCCTTGGAGTGACGTTGTGACAGACTTGGATTATATTCAAGACTCCCCGTCTTGGAATGGTTTGAGTTCTTCCAATGTCATGGTTACTAAAGATGTTTTAAATCCTAACATCACTCATGACTTGGAGATTTTGCGGCCATATTTGAAATGCAAAGATGCGTGCAAGTGAGCCTCGGATTTATACTGATGAGGAAGAAAGAGAGGTAGCTATCAACTACTTGAAGAACCGCTTTGTTGCTAGAGAAGAGCCTTTTATTGAGGTGTCTAAGAGTAAGAAAAAGAATGTGCAAAAAGGTTTTCAAGTTCATAACTATGTCCCCCTTCTCCTTTTGTTTTTGTTTCTTTTTATCTATACATTTTCACGGTGTTGTAGTTGGTTCACCATCTGCTCCTCTTCTTGCTTAAAAAAAAATATAATCATCTAGTTCAGATGCTTGACAGGATTAAACTACATTCTTGACGGTGGCTGAAGGCATATGCCTAATATCATTCTTTATTATCATGTTTAGTGGACTAATCAATCTACTTGTTTAAGATTCTCCACCTTGTAATTCCACCTTTTGACTTTTCGTCTTCTTTCTTTTTGTTATATGTTTGTTCCGACTCTATTTTGAGCCCTTCTCTTGTGCTTAATTTTCTCTCCTCTCTTCTTTATTTTCATATATGAGGAATGCTAGGAACACACCCTCTAACACACTCCTATAACACACTCCAATAAAAATTTGCCACATCACCCCTTCTTTTTGTTCCTCTAACCGGTTACTGGCTGTTCAAGTTTGCTAAACTTACAAAAAAATAGTGCGATTTTTTTCCACCGTCTTTCTAGTTCCACGGTGACATTTTTGCAGATAGAGATACCATAATGTTTTGGTAGTGAAACGTCATCATAGATCCATTTCTCCCATTCTCGTCCTCAATTTCAATTCCCTTCTCCTATGTTCTAATTTACTTTCATTCTCAACTTCAATTTCTAACAACCACCCCTCTTCTCAATTTGTGTAATTGCAAAATGAAAGAAAAAGTAAAAGAGAATCATGGTGATGGTGAGTGTGGAAACAAGTATTGGAATCATGGGTAATGAATTGGGGATGATAAAATTTTATCATGGGTCTTCAATGAAGAAAACTTTGTCAGCGGTGTTCTTCAAAAGGGGTATAAGGGACATCAAATTGAAGAAAAATCTGAAATGGGTCTTTGTAGGCCGGTGTGATTACCTTTCAAGGAAGATGCTCTTGTTGATATCTCCGGCACCACCATCCACAAGGTTTCCAGTGTTGTCTCTTTCTTTGCAAAATAAAAGTGACGATGAAAAAAAAAACTTTTTTTTACTTAAACTGTAGCACCGGTAGCAGGTTAAAAGCATAAAAAGAAGTGGTGAGTTGGCTAATTTTTATTGGGGTGTGTTAAAGAGTGTGTTAGGGAGTGTGACCCTAGCATTTCTCTTCGTATATATATATATATATATATATATATATATATATATATATATATATATATATATATATATATTGGTCTCTGTAAAAAAATGTTACAATATTTACATATGTTAAATGATAAGTTCGGATGTGTATACCAATATCATTAAGGTCTTGTAGAATTTTAAGATCTATGAATAAATTTATTATTTATCAATATAATTTTTAACATAATAATATATAAAAATATATTTTGGTTGTTTCTTAAAATATGTTACAAAAATATTAGTTAGAGATTGAAAAGTTCCAAATTGTGACAATTGTTGACAAAGATGTAAATTGTGAAAACTGTGAAAATTTTGTGTCGCTGTGGTTCCGTTGATCCAAATTTGTAATGTGAACTTAAATTGTTGAGTTGTTCTGACACACCTTGTGCTATAGGAGTTGTTTATGGTTTTTAATATATTTTCGTTAGCTTCTTAAAAAATATGTAATAATAATTGATGCTCAGGACATGAAAATATAAAAGTTCATTTTAAATTATTCTTTTACATGAAAAATATTTATATTCTATAACTATACTAATAACTTGTGTCTATAATAAGAAAAGCTATTTTTCTCTTTTGACATACGATATTCATGTATTGAAAGAAATGTAGCATAATTTGTTAGTTAATCTTGAGATACAATTTAAGCTTCTAAAATATTTTATTGTCATCAAATAGCTCAGATACGGTCAAGATAAACACAATATTGGCTTTTTCCATAATAAGAATTATTTGTCTCACGAACCTAACTATAGGAGAAGTGGTAGAATTGACCAATCATGTTGATACGTCGTCCTTAAGTAGTGCTTTCTAATCTCACCGCATTTCCGACTTCTCTTTGTAATTTTGTCTGCATTTGATCTTCAATTAGAACACAATTAATTTTCAATTCTCATAAACGAGAACTTATTGTAAAAACAATGATATACAAATGAGCTTAATTCATGTATCAAGTAGATGCTATTCTTTTCTTTAAAAAAAAAAAAAATTAATTTGCGGTCGGTTACAAAGAAGTTGTAACAGAAAGAATTATTATTCATATTTAATTCATATTTTGTTAAAAGAAATGTTAAAATTCTTTCGAAGATATTCTTATAATATTTTAAAGATTCTTGCAAAAACCCATTCAAAACATGTTTAACACTACATTTATTTAGTTGAAACAATTTACATTTTTGTAGACATTAAATTAATTTAGTGGAGGATAAATAAAAGGGGAATTAGTCACTTTAGTCCCTGAATGGGGAACGATTCGTCAATTTAGTCCCTGAATACAGATAAATTGCAAAATAGTCCCTGAATGTAGACTTTGTTAGTCAATTTAGTCCATGAATGCAGACTCCGTTAGTCAATTTAGTCCCTGAATATAGACTTCGTTAGTCACTTTAGTCCCTGAAATTGACCATGCAGGGACTGTTTTGCATATTATCTGCATTCAGGGACTAAATTGACGAATCGTTCCCCATTCAGGGACTAAAGTGACTAATTCCCCTAAATAAAATGATGATATAGATTAAGAGAGTAGCAAAGTTTCAATAAAGTGAAATATTTTTTTTGTTAGAGATGACACATCAGCACAATTAGACCAACTAAAATTTGTATACATATGATACCATTAGATAGTAACCGCTAACACACCTCTTGGTCTCCTGTAAGAAAATAACACACCTCTTGGTCACAAATTAAATTTTTTTTTTAAGGACAAATTATATTAATACAACATTCACAATGATGTGTAACCAAAAAAAAGACATTCACAATGATGGCATTAGCGAAATGAGTTGAAATTAAATGTTTTTCTTTTCTTTTCAAACATGAATTGTGGACCGCCGATATATTCTTAAAGGCTTGAATGCCCTCTAGACGTCCTCCGAAGGGTTCCTAGGACCTAGGTGCGCCCTTCCAGAGGCGCCACGTCAACTAACTTGTAGAAGCATCTAGAGCTCAGTAAAAATACTTAATGCCCACATTACTTGGTGTATAAGTCATGCAGAAACAAGCCGCGCGGAGGGCTAGGATTCTCAAGGCATCACAAAAACAGACTAAACATTAGTTTCTAATATTGCACTCACTGCAAGTACAGTTGGCGTCGTCTGTTGAACCCTCGGTAAAACGAAATAAACCGCAACCCTGAATTGCACCCTTCATCGTGATTTAGGGTCAAGCCGCAACCTCTAAAACCGTTTTGGCGATCTCACGAGGCGATGGTTGAGCACAACCGATCCGACCACGATGTTGTGGCAGTGATAATACCCCACATAGATCTGCCGTTTCATTATTTTGATAGCACATTATTATTTCTTTTGAATGCAGTAATTCTATAATTTAATTATTTAGTATACACAAACACATGATTCTCCTTTTCTCTCTGTCGATCCAGTCTTACTTCCAGCATCGCGTGATGCGATTTGGCTTTTGATCGGATCTATTCAATTGCATCTGGAAACAAGATGTCAACCTCTTATTTTTGTTTTGTTTTCGACGATTAGTATTATATTTGTTGATTCGGCGTTATAATGTTTAAATGGAATAAGCAATTTAAATATAACAATGACTTTCATTGTTTTTCTTGTTTAGTTTTATAGTAGAATTACTTTCAGAAGTCTGAACACATTTGTTATACTCATGTTGTTGTGTGCCATTTGATTTGGATTATATATGCTTTCTGTTAAGGGTATAAGTAATTGGGAGTTACTTTTCCAATCCTGGGTTTTCTCGCGCGCCCTATTTTTTTTTCAAAAATGCCCTTGAGTTTCCGGATTTTATAATCCGGAATGTTTTCTTTTGTTAAAGGGTGAAAAAATGAGTAACAGATTTTTCCGGATTTTATAATCCGGAAATTTCAAAAAATTAGGGCGCGTTACATGATGTTTCCGGATTACATAATCCGGAAACCCCCTAAACACCCTTTTTCAAGGTAAAACATTTCGGATTATATAATCCGAACTGTATCAGCACAAATTCTAAACATGTTTGTAACATGGATACTCATTTTAGGGACAATATTAATCTTTCAAACTCTCATCCTTCTGTTTTTGGGGTCATTGTTACCTGTTCTTAGTCAAAAATCGGGTTTTCGGGCTACTTGATCAGATTGCTCCGAAACTTCCCCAGAAAATCAGAAAAAATTCAAGGACCATGACTCCCATAGAAAGGACTTTTACGGGACTCCGCCCTTCAAAATCCAAAATTCCATCGTTTAGACCCATTTTTCATATTCTTAGAAAAAATCCGAAATTTTTAATTTTTCATATTCTCTGAAAAATCCGAAAAAATTTGCATTAGTTTTATTTGATTTTTAGAATTTTTGGGTGCTATTTTTATATTTTTATGATTTTATTTGACAGGTTTTTAGCATTTTTTATTTAGTTTTTTTGTTGTTTTTAAAAGCAAAACTCAAAACTGCTGAAATGAGAAAGAGTCTGATGGCTAATTATACATAAGAATTGTCCGGATTATAAAATCCAAAATAGTAAACATGAATCCGGATTTTAAAATCCGGAAACCTCAAGAGCATTTTTTAAAAAAACGCAGGGCGCGGGAAAGGTCATAGGGTGAGAAGAGAGTTGTTGTTGTTGTGCCGTGGCCAAAACAACCGCCCTGAAAGCAAATTTCTGGTGCACTTCTGGTGCAATCCAATATCCGGTTTTGCTCCCCAAGGTTTACACAACTGCGTGTCTAAACCCGTGCACTTGAGGTCAAACACGATGTAGCTTCACAAACCATGACCAGAATAATTGAGTGGAAGAGAATGCAACATTCTTTGTGTCTCAAAACACACCCTAGAATCTCCACTCATTACAATGTTTTTATCCTCTTATATATGAATACTCTACTCCTATACTTTGCCAGGTTAACTCCATATAAATCCTTATTCCCGTTGCCAATCATCAACCGTAACAGTAAATCATATATTATTTATATAAATTCTCATATGTTAATTCAATTAATTTAGTTTTGTTCTTTGTCATTAAGATAAATAACTATAAGAATTAAGCCAGCCAATTATACGATTTTGTAAAAGTAATTGTTGGAGTATATGACACATGATTGTCATTATATCTACAATCCCCCACTAATGACAAGTAAGAAAACGAGTTATAACTTAGGCAAAGTATGGTTGAGAGAAATAAAAACTCTGCAAGGGAAGGTTTTTTTTCATGCTTAAATATTAATGTCCTAAGGATTAAATTAACATGTAGTGACGTGAGGCAACACATCATGTCCATAAAGTGAAGCACTCTTAAATTTAATAGACTTAATTTGAGACCCCACAAGAGACACTTTTACCTTAAAGATTGTGATAGCTCCGCGATAATTATTTCCACAATATTTAAGACCTTTATCACCTTGTGTTGCTCATGAGTGCTCTAGAAAGATTGCCCAAGTCAACCTTCTCACTCAAGTAGGTAAATTCTTCAAGTGTGTCTCAAAAGCACCACCATAAAAGGTTATGAATTTATTAAGAACATAAAAAAAATGTTCAACCTCAAATTTAACAAGCGGCGAGTCCATCAAGTCCGTCTCATAAGGACCACCCAAAAATTAGGGCTATGAACTCATTTAAGAGCTAAAAGTTCAACCTCACATTAAGCACTACCACACGCCATAGGGCTGAAAAATGTAGTGCATATAGGAGTATTCATATGGCCGTTTGACCACGAATTGGGTATCCACCATAGTTTCCTCCACTCAAGGCTTTATATTCATCCCCCTCGACATATCCAGGACAACTTTTGTAGGTAATCATTTCACATAAGGATCTTAAGTTTTTTTTTTATCTTTTCTCACTTCTCGTATAGTGAGATAACTTTATTTTTAATTCTTTTCATAAAAGGATTTGTGTCCTCTTATAGACACTATTATTAGTCATATAACTTATAGCTTGAGATCACAAAATATTTAGAAGGTGTAGATCTCCTCAACAAAGGTATCTCATTCACACCAAGTCTTTCAAATATTATGCTTCTTGACCTGCAAATTTAAGTTGGACTCCAAGTTCATCTCTTTATCTCAAATTAGGTGATGATTCATTTGAACTAGCATCCAACATTCTTTACCATTTATTGGCGAGGGAACAAAATGATTCTTCTATCCATGTAATCCAAAGCAACGTGTTACAAAGAAAAACCACAAAGTTAAAAACTTCCAAATATAATTAAATAAATAAATTTTGCTTTTAGATTGTTGGAAATATTAATAGAAAATAGATTTCAAATGGTTAGGAAAGATAAAAGAGAGTTGTTGTTGTGCCATGACCAAAACAACTGCCCTGAAAGCAAATTTCTGGTGGACTTCTGGTGCAATTCAATATCCAATTTCGCTCTCCAAGATTTACACAACTGCGTGTCTAAACCCGTGCACTCGAGGTCAAACACGATGGAGCTTCACAAACCATGACCAGAATAATTGAGTGGAAGAGAATGCAACATTCTTTGTGTCTCAAAACACACCCTAGAATCTCCTCTCATTACAATGTTTTTATCCTCTTATATATGATTATTCTACTCCCATACTTTGCCAAGTTAACTCCATATAAATCCTTGTTCCCGTTGCCAATCATCAACCGTAATAGTAAATCATATATTATTTATAATAAATTCTCATAAGTTAATTCAATTAATTTTTGACAGTTTTGTTCTTTATCATTAAGATAAATAACTATAAGAATTAAGCCAGTACAGTTATACGGTTTTGTAAAAGTAATTGTAGGAGTGTATGATACATGATTGCCATTATATCTATATAGATAACCATACATTCATAAAAAATGAAAAACCATACATAACATTCAAAAGAAGAAACAACAAGCATCACACGAGGATGACAACCATACAAAAAGTTACAAGGCCAGATTGCCATCTATCTATATATCTTTGAATTAGAAGCTTGAGCTATTCTTAGGCCTCCATTGTGATGATGTGGCATCTCTGAAAAAGCATCTTACTCTATGCTAAAACCTTATACTATCATCTCTTATAAGTATTAATTATTATTATTATAAGCCCCACTACATTACACATATTCTTTACTGTTACATTCTCCCGGCTTAAATAAAAAAAAAAACTACACATGCTAACATGGACAAAATGCATTGTGTCCAATTTATTCCTTTGGCTAATTTATGAGTTACCGTTTTTATTAATTAGCAATCCAACACTTCATTTTAACATACAAGTAGACTGATTGCATCCTAGACTTTTCAATTTCCAAAAGCTACAACGTATAAGCATCATTGTTTTGATAAAAATGAATTAAGTGATATTTATTCATTAAATAAGAAATCTCTCACTCTTCCACTATCCTGGTTTTAATTTGTGTCCATATATCTTTCCTCAAATATATTCATTCATTTCTAATTCACATCCTTGATCACACATATATAATAGCATTCCTGAGTTAGATATCTCATCTTTCATTCATAACCTTGATATCACACACACATCATTCTTGAGTTTGATATCTCATTTTTTAGTCATAGTATTTTTTTTTTTGTATGTATCATAGTATTATATATGTATAATATGTAATATTTGTGTGTGATAATTTAGTTTCTCCCATTATCATATTTGCCTAATACTTTATGTATCAAGTATCGATTGTCGAAATCCATAACAATGTTTTTTTCCCTAAATTTCCATGATCATGAATCACCGAGTCAACATATGAATAGTGGAAATTATCAACCAAGGAGAAAGAAATTAAAAGAGAGAGTTGTGTTGATGACAATCAAGCTATGTCATCCGTACACAAATTGGCCTCAATACTTCATCAACCATGATGAGTGAAAGAGCAACACCATGTATCTCCAATACCAAGAATTGGGTGAGACACTAACTATGAAGAAGAAAAAAAAACAGAATACATATTAGAATCTATTTTTTTAGGGATCATATATCTATAATCAAATTAATGAAGTTGTTAAGTTTGAGTTAAAAAAAAAAAAATCCACCCTTTATCTTTATTCTATTTGGTGTGCTTAATTGAGTGAATTCAATTGTGTTGCCATTCTCATAACCCATTGTATCAGCATCTAATCTTAATTGATATAAGCATCTAATCTTAATTAATATATTTTAACGTATTTTGAACTTAATTTGAACAAATATGTTTCTAATTGTTTGCTGGACTGGTGTACGGTATTTTCAACTTTTATTTGCTTATTGCTCTATATGCAGTTTCATATTCAATTTTTACTATGGAGCCATTGTAGTATATTTTTGCAATAATTTATCAAATTTATCTAATGATATTCAATATGAGGAAGCCTGTGAGGTTCCTCAAAGCTCTTTGATGCCATCAAAGAAAAACACAAATAAGCCATTGTAGCACTTACTTTCAGCAAATTGTCCTACTCAGTTTTTTCTTCATGAAACTATATGTTGCATCAATTTAATTAATATTTGATCCGAAATGAAATATTAGAAAAAATAGTAGTTAAAAAGTCTATGTATATGGACTAACAAAGTATAAAAAAGTATAAGAGACTTGAGCTTTTATAGACTAATACTATTATAGCATTAGTGTATCCAAAAATATTATCTTTTTCTTAACAAATTATAATAAACTTAAGTTTTGTTAGAATTAAAAGAAAAAATAAAATGAAATAATATGTTAATTTGATTCTTTACTATTATTTTTTATTGAAATGTTACTATAAAGCATTCATTTAAGTTAGTGTCTTAGGTTGAACATGTATCTATGATTTTAAAGCATATTAATATTGAAATGTGTCTTTGAATTTTAAAAGCTTTGATGTTTTTTTAAGCTAGAACCGCATTGATATGACATACAAAAAAAGTCTCACTCTTTTTGATACTATCTAATTTTAAGTTAGAATTGTGCAACCTCTTAAAAAAACTTTCTACTCTTATTCTATCTAATAATCACTAATATTGATGTAATTAAGCATATTAAAAAAAATATCACCCTTTATTATTCTATAATGTCTATATATGATTAAATAAACCTGGGAACATAAACATTAATTTGAAGAAAAAAAATAGACAAACAAAAATATGAATTAAGCAAAGTGACAATAAGGTAAACCAAACCGTTGGTTAAAATAATTAGGACCAATAAAAGTCAGAATAAAATTCCAGAAATGGAGGTTTGACAGAAAAGTCCAAAATAAGCTAATTTATCACCATAATAATTATATTTTCAATAAATATAGGAAACCTTAAATAAGAAATAGGAACATAAAAATAAGTAGTTATGTCACATTGCGTAATTTTGAAGAACATGGTTAAAAGATGAAAAAGACAAAACCACCAAAGATTAATCATATCCTAACTTGAACCTATTGCAACATTTCGTATGAGTAATACTGACATGAAGCATAAATGACTCTAACTTTAATAGAAAAGAATGTGAGATTTCAAGATAAAAAAAAACACAAAGCAACATATTATTACACCACTACGATACCATAAAATAATTTTCTTATATGATTGCATTAAGGTAAACTATGATATATGTCTTTTAACTTATTAAATATTATAGAATCCACCAAAAACTGTATTATTTGTCCTTAAAATAGTTACACAAATCTACGATACAAATCAATATAAATTCTCATATGTTTTAAAAAAATACTCCTATTTTAGTATAAATTAATATTAAAATAATCATATCACTACATTTTAAAATATTATAAATCAGCAAAATACATTTTATTATACCTATCACAATTTTATTTTCTCAAATACAAGTTATAATCCAACCCATGCAACACACGGGTTAATTCATTATGGGTTAATTATGTTTCTAGTCCCTATAAAATAGTGACCTTGTAAGTTTAGTCCCTAATTAATTTTAATAGCATTTTTAGTCCCTAATTTTGTTTTTCTGCACTGAGTATTAGTCCCTACTCAATTCAAATTTGTTTAATTTATGCTTAAACTCTTAAATTTTTGAACAATTTTTTGCAGACATGTTTAGAACATTACTAAAAGTTCGTCCGCAAAAAATTATTGCAAAATTTGATTTCTACATCCAGATTTTATTACTTTTTATCTTTAACTTTTGTCGTTTTAAAAAATTCATATTTAATTCATTTCATGTCAGAAAATTCTAAATTTTAGTAAACGAACCTTTCATAGTGTTCTAATCTTGTCTCAAAAAAATCGTTCAAAAATTTAAGAGTTTAAGGATAATTAATCAAACTTTGTTTTAGCAGGGACTAAAATTATAAGTAAATTTTTTTTTATAGGGACTAAAAATGCTATTAAAATTAAGTAGGGACAAAACTTACAAGGTCGCTATTTTATAGGGACTAGAAACATAATTAACCCATTCATTATTATGTACATTATTATGTACGCATTGATTTTTTTGTCTCTTTTATAAGAATCCTTTTCTATTTTCAAGTACATTGATTAATTCTTTACCAACATACCCCTATTTATTTTATATCTTTTTCTTTAATCAGCATTAAATACTACATTGAACTAACTCTCTCTTAAAGGACAAATTTGTAAAAACAATAGTAATTACAAACAAATTTAAAACCAATTTTAATTTTCTTAATTCCCGTTATTTTTCCAAAAGGACCCTATAATTAGGGACGGAAGTAGTAATATTTATAGTTTGAACTAGCTCATGATAAAAAAAATTATAATATCTTAGTTTTTTTTTTTTTGACAAAATATTTTAGTTAGTATTTGTCTCTCCCTCTAATTTTTTTTGGCAAGATCCGCCACTCAAGATGATTCCCTTAAATTTGGGGTTTTCTTTACTTTTTTGGTCAGACTATTTTTAATTTTTAAACAGTATTACCGTTTTTTAGTGAAATAAAGGGTCCGTTTAATACGGATTAAAATAAAAATGATTTTGCCATAAAATATTATTTTATAGAGATTTTATGAAAAATCAAATCTATTTTGCCTTTGTTTATCCTAATAAAAATCAATTTTTTTAAACAAATAATATAGTTTGTTTTTCCTTCAAAAAAAATATAGTTTGTTTTGATGCAACTATATAAAAGCGATTTTTTTTCAAAATTTCTTCAATCTTTTAATCCATATTTTCTCTCACCTATAAAAAATTTCTATTTTAAAAAAAATGCTTTTGGCAGATTCTTATTTGAAGCTGTTTTAGATTCTAATTTTTTGAAAAAGCTGTAACAAACGGATGAAATACTCTTAAAGATGATTATTTTAAAAAAAATGATTTTTTTTATTAAAAAACCTATAACATTATTTAACCGTGTTTTAACAAACCCGTGCAACGCACGGGTTGAATTCCTAGTTATATCTATATAGATAACCATACATTCATAAAAAATGAAAAACCTCAAAAGAAGAAACAACAAGCATCACACGAGGATGACAACCATACAAAAAGTTACAAGGCCAACCGATATTTTTGACTAAAACTTTAAATTAATGAGCGTGCTATAAAGTCCCTAAAACATGAGATTCGTTAAAGTTTCCTCTCAATCTCATGCATCAGATCATTCAAGTTACATCTAACTAGAGATGTATCAAGTAGACTACTTGCTTTAGCATAGAGATCCTTTTACCACAACAAAATCCATTACTTACATTGAAAGATAGCAAAACAACTCACAAGAATAAAACTTACAAAATACATACAAAACTTATAAAAATGGCCATCGTACAAGGGCGGGCCTGGCCTCACAAAATCAGCGAAGCACAATTTTTTTGCAGGTATGCGTCAATGGCAGAGCCATGAGTAATTTTTTGAAGAGGCAATTTATTTAGTGTATATATATATTATTTCTTCCCCCAAACATGTCATGCCCTCACAATTGCGAATACTCTTCTCAAGTAGGTAGCCGATGGAAGCTAAAAGAGTTTTAACTAGACAGTCCACGATTCAAATTTTGAAAACCAACTTATTCACTGATTTACTAACAACAAACATATTTTGTTATGTTCAAATAACATAACATATAGATACAAATATATCTCAAGAACCATACAGACATCATGAACAGTTTTTATGCTATTATAATTGGCTCAAAGATACCACAAAAGATTACTCCATCCAGCGAAATGCTAACAACACGCTGTTGACCAATCTATGTTTAGTTTACTTATTAAAAAACAATTTAATAGTATCACATAAATTGGTCATTTGAAAAAAATGTGTAAAACTTTATAGGAAAATAAACCAATAACAAAAAGAGTGTTCAACAGGTAAAAGGTTGCATTGCTTGCATTCCTCTTTCAAAAGATATAAGAAGTATCAATGACTAGTTTTCAAAACTTTTCATCATAACCTAGAAATCAAATGGAATTTAAACCAATTCAGATGTAACTTCAAACTTTTGGCTATAAGAAAAAATTAAGTAAAAATATGAGTGGTTGTAAAAAAAACACAATAGACATACCAAATATGAAGCAATCATATAAGCTATACAACTACATGAAGAGTTTAACATGCAAAGATCTAATAATAACTACCTTATTATTGAGGGTCATCAGACCATTCTGAATACAAATGTTTAAGGGATAAATACTCCCAAGAACAGGACTAGAAATCATGAGTCTTAAAAACAAATAAATTTATACAAGGTCAGCAATCTCAAGAAAATCTTCATCCATAATTGAAAGCATAATTTGCTCAGGGGTCATAGCTTCCATGTGCAAGACAGCATAGTCAAGAAATGCTGCATAACTCGCCTGATAAACACCAAAAACAAACAAAGCAATTCAATACTTCAGCAATACCTTCTTGTCTTCATTATAAAATGAAATGAAAATTTGCATTGTCAAAAAGTGACAACGACAACGACAAAAAAAATAATAATGAATTTATCATAGCAAAAAATTTAAAGAAAAATAAAAATGACGTGATTTGAAGAATCTGGTAAGAATAGTAACGTTAACTAATAAAAAAAAGGACGTGATTTGAAGAATATGTTTTGAGAATTATAACTTAATTTCTACACAAAAATAAAAATAAAAATACATGTGTAGAGTGATACATACAATTGACATTTTGACATGTTACATTCAGTAGCAAAGATTGAGGCAATCAAAAAATACCATCACATGAATGGATTGAGTTGTAAAATTTTTGAAATTTTAAAGAATCAGTTGCAAATAAGATTAACAACATTAATTGGTTAATATAAAGAGAGATCAAAATGGAATATATTTTACCTGCAGAGTGCCTTCAAAATCTGTGACATTTGAAGCACCGCCTTGCTCAGCAGCAGCACTAGTACCAACCCCATCCCCAGCCCCCATAGGTTTCTGAGTAACTCCATTCGTCTTGTCAGCAGGGTCATCTCCAGCAGCATCGCCTTCATCAACTATAGCTCCAAACTCAGCATCCAGATCCAACTCTGGTGGGCAGTCAAACACACGACAAACAACAAAACGAGCCTGCATAATAATTTTAAAAAAAAAAACAATTAGTAGTTGCCAATACATTAATTAATCCTTGATGAAATAATGAACAGAGGAAAAGTTAGTTTTCGCAAATGCCATACCTGAGGATTGTTAGCAAGTGTGTACTCGTACATAGTCCAGCTAGTTTTGATGGCATTCTGAGCGGAATTTCCTATATAGAACATAAAAAGAGACTTCTTTCCCACCAACATGTTATCAGTTCCAACAGTAATGTCACGAACAGCCCCCTTTTGCATCCAAAATCCCGTCTTACAGTGCCTCCTCTGCTCATCAACTTTGGCAGTGAAGCAGCAAAATTCCCTTGGGTGACGGAAGAAAAAGGACGGAGTAAAACGCAATTCAAACGGATCATACTGGTACAGGTTCAGCTCCTGAATCAGGTCAGAACCATTGAAATTCTGAGCCTCTTCATTGTTTTTGTTGGCAAGGTAGTGGCTAACAAGGAGCTCATCAGAAGGGGCGAAGTCAACACCAGGTGGAAGCAATTCCATTGCAGCTGAAAGGAAAGAGAAAACTGAAGAGGTTTTGGGTCTAAGGGTTTAAGGGTTTTAGAGAGGATAGTTCAAATGGTGAAAAATGAGAGAGTGTGACTCTGTTTTTATAGCTGAAATGAAATTCTGCAAGAACGGAAATCTTGTCACATAAGCTTCATCTGAGGGACGTGGCGTTTTCTAACTCGTTGTGATGACAAATTTTTCATTTCGCAAGATTTTTTGAATCCCGTTTAGTAAGAAACAATCACACGTCATACGGTTACGCGACTTGCTGTAAAAATCCCGACCATATCCTTTTTGGGATTTTTTTTTGTTATGCATTTCCTTTTTGGGATAAAAATTACTTTTTTTTGGTATAATTGTTTTACCCGTATCCTTTTTGGGTTTTTTTTTTTGACAGATTCCATTTTGGGATAAAAATTCTTTTTTTTTTTTGGTATAATTGTTTTACCCATATCCTTTTTGGGATATTTTCTTTTTTCTTACACATTCTATTTTGGGGATAAAAATTCTTTTTTTTTGGTTGGTATAATTCTTTTACTTATCTTTTTGGGATATTTTCGTTTTTTTGACAAATTCCTTTTTGGGATAAAAAATCATCTTTTTGTTTTTGGTATAATTGTTTTACCCTATCCTTTTTGGGATATTTTCTTTTTTGTTTTACACTTCTCTTTTTGGGGATAAAAATTCATCTGTTTTTTTTTCTTTCTATAAGTTGCTTTTGAAATAAGGATAAAACTTCATTCCCCCTAAAAAAAATTCATCTTTAACGTTAGATATATTATTTTTTATGATTTTAATTCATGATTCAGAACTTCTTGTAGTTAAAATAAATAATTAAAATACACATTAGTCCTTTTTTTGTCGAAAAATCTTTTAGGAGTTTAATAATATGAAGTTGTTGATCTTAATGGAGTTGATTGTTCTCAAAAAAATTCTTTTTAGTGATTCTTTTGGGTGCAAATTAAGTGAAATTTTATATCCTAGTAGTTAGTAAAAAAAAAATAGTGCTTACCTTACTCTCGAATAGAATTCTTTGAGTATGACTTAGTTCACGAACAGAACCGTGTATTCATTTGCGGGGAAACTTTATCCTTAACTATCAAATACATTATTTTTTAAAAGAACTATCAAACACACTTATGGATCTAATGATAATTTATTTGAATTTTCTAACATAAATGTAAATTATAAAATATATATAGTTCTAAAATTCAAATAATTTTTTTAAGCTCATTTTAAATCTATGTATGGAGTCATGTTAAATCTTCTAATTTAGAATCTATAAATTTAGTATTAATAAAGAACCAGAAGCTCATTGAAACAAAAAAGGGTGACAACTTCATAATTAACATGAGATAATGTATGACACTTACGTCGTTTTGGAGATTCTTGCATAAAGAATGCCGTTTCGAGCTCTTATTTTCATTTAAGACTATGAGGAGACTGTGAAGATAACCATGAAGAAATGTGAAGACCATTGCAAAGAAATTATGATCCCTTTCTTATTCTCTTTTTCAAAATTCTTGAACAAAGGTACCGTTTAAAGTTTTCTTAATTTATCTACCCAATAGATCAGGAGTTCAATATAATTCTGAAAATGTAAACATGGAACACACAAATCATAGTAAATTGGAGTGAAATGAATAAAACAGTTTAAATACGACATGTATAGTCATGCTCAAATTCCACACAAATAAGTTATTTCTTCAACTTTCTAAAGCTGAGTTCGTATATAAATTGAGACCCTGAAATATAACTTCCAAAAAGTAACCAAAGTTAGAAATTGAAAATGATAACATACAACCGACGTAAACAATCATCTTCTGCTGCATAAGTCATGGTATTAAAAGCAATATTCATATAATTGTATTATGAATGGTTTTATATTTGACATGCATTCCAATACACCCAACGAGGAAGAATGTTTATAGTTTTTTGTTAGTTTTGAGAAGATTGCTTCATTCAAATTCAAATACAAAACAAACATTAAGAAGACCTTAATTGAGTTCAAGAGCAATAAAAAAGGAGAATTAATCAATTGCTATGATTTAAATGCGACATTTTACTTTAAAAAGTCATTGAAAAATTGTTGTCGTTGTTGATGCATGTTGAGAACAAAATTAAATACAACAAAAGCAAAGAATCAGTATAAATTATAGAACACTGTAAATGGCGTAACATGTGTCATATTCTTGATATTATGGTGACTGTTTTGTAGATTGTGATCAATTTTCTTCTACAACTTATTTTATATCCAGTGAACATGTGTATTATTCGATAGTTATACATTTGCAGTTTCTATCAGATACCAAATGTAAGCTTTTTAAAAAGTTTATTAGTCAGATCATAGCCATATGCATACCCTAAACATCATAGTACATACCTATGCAAGTTGAAGACCACAATTCTTCGTTGTTCCCTCTCATAAAAGTCATATATATGCAGTGAGAATTTGACGTTTATTACTTTTATGTCTCTCAACAATCTTCATGCTTTCACTTCGAATATACAATTGATTCTTTTCATTTTTCTGGTGTTTTTCTTCTTGAACACAATTTGGCCTTATCTTTCAATCTGTGATAGGATCCACACAAAAAAAAAAAACAAATACGAAATCGGTGAACATTAACCTAACTCAGTCAGATTTAATAAATGAAAGGAACCATGTTTTCATGGAATGATCACACCTCAATAATAAGGTAGTTATTATGAGATCTTTGAATGTTAAACTCTTGAGGTGTATTTAAAAAATTATTCAGCATTTTTCTTCTTTGTTTTGGGCATGCAAATTTTTGTTCAATGCCTTATTGGAATTGGTTGTTTCAACATGCTATTTATTTTAGTATGATTTGGGAAACTTCACCTTTCTCTTCGCCCTTTGGTTGCAAGGCCAATTCCTTTTTGTTTGTTCTACTCTCTTTTCCCTATCAGATAAATCTGTGAGTACGAATACACAAGAATGGCGAACGCCTTGTCCCTTTAGTTGGGGCAATATGCCTCCATGTGTTTGCTTTTCTTATTACTCTAATATGTATAAATTATGACTAATATTTTTTGTGAAAGTGTAAAATATCTATTATCTATACTTATAGTTTTAATCAAAATCAAAATAATTTTAATTAAAATTTTATAAAAAAATATGTTTCGTAATTTATACATATTAACGTAATAAAAAGAGTAGACAGACGAACACGGGGTGCCCGTCTAAATGTTAGTATATATAATGAATTAAATTGAAATTAAATGACACCGGTCAAAATTTGGAATCTATGCATGGGGTCAGGTTAAATCTTCTAATCATATACTAGGATTCTAAGTACCAAGTTTCTACCTTGCAAAATTTAGTATTAATAAGAGTCATTTTCAATATATTTTGGCAACTTTCAAGTTTTAGATATAAGCGTAATATTAACTTGAGGATCATAATGGACCACTAAATATGAGTTTTCTTCAGAATTTTGATATTTCTATAAAAAGTGAAGTTTTTTATGATTGTAATAAAATTGTAATTTGGCGAGTTTACTATTCACCTCGCTCTAGATTTGGGCAAGATATGTCTATTCAAGATCATAAATGATGGGATGTTAATTGACGAAAAATGGTATTTTCTTAACTACTTCTCCTTTAAAGTTATAAAAGGTGGAAAATTGGATGAAGAAAGTGAAGATGAACTTGAAATGGATGAAGCCTGATCTATTCTATTCTTTGTCTTTTAGCTTAATTTTAATGTACTCTTTTAACGGAAGATCGTTTTAAAGAACTTTTGCACTTGTACTTTGCTATCATTTTGATTATATTGTGTACTACTAGTATATGAAAGAAAATTATCAATGAAACTTTAATGTTAATTTTTTTTTCTTCTTACTTTGTTTATCTATGTTAAATTTAATTCCTTCATAATCATAAAAGGGTGACAACTTCATAATTAACTTGAGATAATATATAGCACTTACGTCGTTTTGGATATTCTTGCATAAAGAATGTCATTTTAAGCTCTTATTTTCTTTTAAGACTATGAAGAGATTGTGAAGATAAGCCTGAAGAAATGTGAAGACCACTGTGAAGAAATGTGATCCCTTTCTTTTTCTCTTTTTGAAAATTCTTGAACATAGGTACCGTGTAAAGTTTCCTTAATTCATCTATCCAATAGAGGAGTTCAATATAATTCTGAAAATGTAAACATGAAACACACAAAATAGTAAAATGGAGTGAAATAAATAAAACAATTTAAATAAGTATTCTAATATTTTTTGGCAAGAACCATAATATGACCTGTATAGTCATGCTCAAATTCCACACAAAGGAGTTATTTCTTCAACTTTCTAAAGCTAAGTTTGTATATAAATTGAGACCCTGAAATATAACTTCCAAAAAGTAACAAAAGTTAGAAGTCGAAAATAATAACATACAATCGACATAAACAATTATCTTGATGCTGCATGAGTCATGGTATTAAAAACAATATTACCGACAGAAACATATATTATGAATAGTTTTATATTTGACACTCATTCCAATACACCGAACCAGGAGGAATGTTTGTACTTCTTTTGAGAAGAAACGCATGTTTGCTTCATTCAAATTCAAATACAAAGCAAACATTAAGAAGGCCTTAAATGAATTCAAGAGCAATAAAAAAAAGGAGAATTAATCAGTTGTTGTGAATTTAAATGCGACATTTTACTTTAAAAAGTCGTTGAGAAATTGTTGTCACTATTAATCAATAGTTGTACATTTGTAGTTTCTATCAGATACAAAATGAAAGCTTTTTAAAAGGTTTAGTAGTCAGGCCATAGCCATATACATGCCCTAAACATCGTATGGTCGATCTTAAGTTGAATCAATTATCAAAAGAAAAAAAAATAAAGGGAACTAAAATGAAAGTTTCAATCAGGTATTAGGTTAGAGAAAGTAACATTTAAAATAGTTTTGCACTACCCAATAAGATATCTACATAGCACATGCCTATGCAAGTTAAAGGCCACAAACCCTCATAAAATTCATATATATTAAGCGAGAATTTAACGTTCATTACTTTCATGTCTCTCAACAATCTTCCTTCCACTTTGAATAAACAGATGATTCTATTCACTTTTCTGGTGCTTTTCTTCTTGTACACAGTTCAACCTTATCTTTCAATCTGTGATAGGATCCACACAAAAAAACAAAGACAAAGCTTGATTTACATGAATCTAACTCATTTACGTACAAAATTTGACAAAACAAAAAAGAATCAATAAATGAAAGGAATCAAGAACCAGTTGTAACACTCTTCTGCATGCACTTCTTCATCTCTTCTCTCTTCAAATTCATCCGGTCAAGGTTGATCTCCTACCGATATTTATTTACCATAGAAAACATGATTCCTCCAATATACCTACAAAAACATATAAATTCAATCAACCATAATTACAGCTACAAAATATGAACAAAATACTTAGTATTTCTTTGAAGTACATAAACTTTTGATTTCAAAAAGAAAGACAACAAAAACTTTTGTAATAAGGATAATCAATACTTATCAGCATAACCAAATCCAGTTAAAACGTTTTGTAATTACTCCTTTAAAACAAATTTAGCGTTGGTGTTCTATAATACTCACACTGAAATTCAAAGTTTGGGCGTGTCAAACAAGTCTACCGTACCCACGATGAACGCCATATGTACTAACGGTGAATACAACAACATTTATCCCACCTAATATGTGTGTATGTGTGTTGAACATGATCCCTTATTTGAATGGATCCCCCCCTTTTATAGAGATTATTTGGGGGGTGGGGGGTTTAGGAGGTTGCAAATAGTTATAGAAGAGTTAGAGCATAAGAGGCAAGTTGGAGCGTAAAGGCGGCCCAAGTTGAATCAGTTCGGAGTTCAGACCACATATGACGTACCTCTGACCCAATATTATGATACCGGTCCACGACGTAATAGTAGATTATTTAAAAATTCTTTAAAAAAAAGATAATTCCTATATTTAAAAAATTATTAACATAATTATGAAATTTAAAAATATTAATAGTTTAAAATTCAATTAAATTATTTCTTTTACTTTTCTTATTCTAATTATGTAAGATTTTTTTTTTGTTAGTTCATTACTTTATAACCGACAAAAAGTTATTTCCTAACCTTGAGTTAGAATTTTTACATTTATTATCCAATTTCCATTTTACTTTCATAGTTTTATTTTCCATTTGAAAAATAGTGAACAAAATTTTATCATTGATTACAGTCTTTGCCAACTCATGGAAAATCATATTTTTTTCCTTAATTTGTAATTTATCTTTTTTACTTTGTTTTCTTATATTAATTGTTTTTAGATTTTCCTTAATAGCTAGTTTTCTTTTTTTTATTTTCCATAGTACATTATTTTCTAATTTTAACTTTTATTTACTTTTATTGCATATTTATCCAACTGTTGTACTTAGTGTTTATCTATCCAACTAATTTTTCAATATCTTCAAATTATGAGCAACAATAGAATTTAGGACTAATTGTTTAAATTGGCCATGTAAAATACACGATGTCTGAAAAATGATCATGTAAAATAAAAAATAGATATTTTAACCTTGTAATTTGAGATTATTCTTATTTTTGACCCTATAATATACGCGTGGTCTAAAAAGTGATCTAATGATTGAATTTTTTTCATGATTTTTTTCAGGCATCCTTAGGATGTTAAAACATGGCGTTACACAAATAATGGGATTTTTCCGACTAGGGACAGATTTATTATGAATTTTTATTCCCCAATAATTATGAATTTTTTAAACAATTCATAAATTCATAATTAATTCTTTCTTAGTTGAAAAATTCTAATATTTTGTATAAAGTCATATTTTAACGTTCTAAATATGTCTAAAAAAATTATGAAAAAATGTTACCTCTACGTAGATTTTTTTGGACTTCAAATATCTGAACTTCAAATATATTACAGGGCAAAATAATAAGAATTTCAAATTACATGATTAGAATTTATTTTTTATTTTACAGAATCATTTTTCAGACTTCACATATATTACGTCAATTTTAATAATTAACCCAATTTCTCTCACCTCCTCCTCATGCTTCTTTTCCTATGTTGTCTCTCAATTTCAACTCATCTATCTCAATTCAATACAATTCCGTTTGATTTAATTAAGTGAATTATATAATTAGTTGCCGGATAGTTTTTGAATGTATCTAGCATAATTAGGAAACTAGTTATTGAGAATTGAAATCACCGGCTCATGTAATCTTCAAACTATATTTGTCATTCAAAAAGAATAATTTTGGAACAAATCATCTGATATGATTGGTTTTAAAATTGAAACTAGTTTTAATCATATTTCTTATAACTTTAACAAAATAATACTACAATATTTGTTATGTGTGCACCAAACATATGATATGATAAATGTCTATCCTACCACTATCATATCTCATCTTTATCTAACTTTTTATCATATCTTGTCTTTATCATATCATGTGTACCAAATAGACCGTTAAAGATTATGGTAAACTATGTTCAATAAAAGATGAATGAGTTGGGACATCAAGTTATGTTTATTAAGTTTTTTAGTGGGAAAATTAATTATGTCATTTCATTAATCAAAATGTGATCAATAGTCGATACAACTTGGTGGATTAACCAAAATATAGAAATTAGTTGTTATTGTGTCCGTCTTAACTAACTCATAGACAACTGCATTTGTTTGTCTCTGTACACACTCAACATTAGAGATTTCATACAGTTAACTAAACAAAATTTTACAACCATGTATAATACCCTCCATTCTGCTGCATCATGCTTGGAAGCAACTCTATCAACCGCTTTCTTTGAATCAAGTTCAAAATACATAAGTCATAAGCTTAACTCATGAACCCATTGATGAGCCAACAACAAGTTGTTATGTCTATTAACTATCCATTGAACTTATTTAACGACATAATTAAACTATGTTAACCATCAAAATTGTTGTCAAATTTTGTGTCAAAATATAAATGCTAAAAATGATAATACATTCTTTCATTTTAGATAAAAGAAATGCTTTTATTAATTTCAAATATAAGAGAAAAAAATTGTTTTTTTCGTGAAATAAATAGTTTAATTTAGATTTCAGAATAATTTTATTTCTATGACACAAGTTTTAACAAATGGCATTCTGAATATTTTATCTATTTTTTTATTAGAAAAATAATAAGATTAAGTAATTACCCAGTGATAAATAGGACTATAACCATCTTCGAAAAAGGAGAGGGCGATTTATACAGTAACCAAGAAACAAAAGTGTCTAGACCCACAACCACCAAATTTGCATATCAAAGACCTCAAATCTATCTTGAATTGATCCAAGTCATAACCAACCAACATCACGATTTGAAGCAGAACCTCGTTTTTGCGAATCTTAAACAACCAACAAGTTAGAAGAAGGATAATGATTTGTATATTTGACACAACTTAAAGGTCCAACCAAGATCTACAGTAACGTGGCTACAAACCACAACATAGCCCAAAATGAGAATGAACGACAAGACACCAAGGCGGTGAAAGGTTTAAACATAATAGATTAAATCGTGTGACTAGGGTCGATGACGCCTACTTGTTATGCCCCTGTCGGGGTGATTGGATGCGGCAACCGTGAAAACGACGAACGCACCACCGAAGCTCGGGATACATCTTGTTAAAAAACAATTTGGATTAGGAGGGCTAGGATTAGGTTTGCATACAAAGGTTGGAGCGAAACTTGTACGAGAGAGAGAGAGAGAGAACTCATAATCAATCAGTGATGATATATTGAAAACTAGAAAAGAAAAAAGATACTCGTATCAAGAAGTTAACTCCCTGCGCTTTCCACTGTTCAAAATAATTTGTTGTACATTTCGTGGTTCTCCCAAAAATCACTCAATTTTGAAACACAAAAAGTAATAAAAAAATTAAAAACTTGACAAGTTATATGTATATATAATATTCTCTCTATCCTATATTAAGACACCATTGACCATATCACACATATCAATGCATATCTTTTTATTTAATATCTTTTATTATATATCAGAAAAATTAAGAAATAATTTGAAAATATTCATAAACATATCCAACGTCTTATATGATATTATTTATCTATTAGTCATAATATGGGACAGATAAAGTGCTCCCTCCATCCCATAATACTTGACACATTTGACCTTATTACGCACGTCAATGCATAATTTTGAGCTTAAATATCTTGAATAATATATTAGAAAAAAATTATAAAAATTTGATATTTTGAAAATACTCATCGAGACAAATTTGATATCTTGAATAATAATTCACTACTCATCGAGACAAATCTAACGACATCTTATATGATATTATTTATCTTTGTATATTAGTAGAAAAATATGGTCAAATTAAGTTAGGTCAAAATTACACTTTCTCAAAAGAGTCATCTTATTGCATAACGGACGAAGTATTAGTTTTGAATAATCACTATTCTTATTATTCTTATTATATCTATTAATTATTAATTATATATTAGTTTCAACCTTCCTTCCTAGTATATTCAAACAAATCTTGAAAACATACAAAGACTGTCCCTATCAGCCAAATTCATTTTCCCATAGTGAATGTCTTGCATTAGTACAAATACAAATAAAATTTGAACACTAAGATAATATTAAATGATAAATAAATTACTCATGTCTTCGACATTAATAAACCAATTTATCTTTAAAGAAAAGGTATTTGTGAGTGTTCACAAACATTTTGTATTGAGTAGTGATATTTGAACAACCATTTGAGACAACTTTTGATGACAACTTTTTTCTCTCTTTTCATTGGTTAAAAACAATGGAGAGAGAAAAATGAAGAGAGAATAAAAGGATAATGTGAGTATGAGAGAGAAAATTGTCAATAAGTTGTCACAAAGTGGTTGTATAAATATCATTTCTCTTTTGTATTTGTCCCTAAGTATGGAGCGACCTTGTGGTTGGTGACATTGGTCAACTACAATGTCACAAGCAAGTATTCTCTTACCACATATGAAGCACTCCAACCAAGTTCTTTTCCGTCAAACATCTCAAGTAGTTGCAATCCAACCAAACAATGGTGATTGACCAACTGCCACCACCAATGATAGCTTTTATCCTATTGCAATTCCCGTTCAAAATGCGGACCTAGGATGTTGCTGTGTTAGCTATATGCAACACAGAAAAACATAAAAAATGAAGATGACAATAACATACAAAAAATCATCAAAAAGAAATAGAAGGCAATCAATTGTTGGAAAATAAACTGACTAAAATTTTTAAAAAAATGATGATTTATTTGTGTAAAAAAACAATAACAAAGCATATTTCGAAAAGCACTAAAACTGTTAATTAAAAGGAATGCATAAGCATCCAAGAGTGAAATAAACAACCGATAGATCCATAAATCCAATTGTTGGTAATCCTAAAGCATGACCAAATAAAAAATAAATAAAAACAGAAGTACATAGAATGCAGTAACTTCCTTGATGCCAACAAACATTATCAAACTAAAAGACCGGCAAAAAAAAAAAAAACGGGGGGGGGGGGGGGGGGGGGGGGGGGGGGGGTATAGAAATGATGGTGTGGAATTCATGTAGACGGATTAATAAAATCTAAGAGTCGTTGAGAGAGAGTGAGGCTAGTTGATCCGCCGGGCTGTTTCCTTGCTGTTGAGTAACATTTCTCAAAACCTCCATGGCTTCAGCAACTTTAGCCTTGAGAGCATCTGGTGACTCAATCAAATGCAATACTTCAGGCTGGTCCATCTCCAGAAGCATGCCGGTAACCTTAGCTGCTGAATCATGTTCCAGCTGATCTACTAGCGGATACAAAGCCTCTCCAAGCATCTAACCATACAAGAGAAGATATCAGTAAAGGTTGTACGCCACAACAATCATAGAGCAGAAAACCAAAACATGAGAACTGAACCCAAATTTGCAGAAATATTAGCAGCAAAAAGGAACTTACAGTCCTCTGCTGTTCAGGGGGAGCATTCGCAAGTGCTGTAGCCAAAGCATGAATGGGCATGGGTGGTACAACATCACGAAGTGGCAAACCTCCCATGTCATAGGACATCATTCCTCCACCAATGTTTTGCACAGGGGCATCTTGAATGTTGCTGCGACCAGGAGGGTAGCGATAAACACGTTGCCTTGGAAGCATCTGAGCAAAAACATGAATTTCCCTGTCAGTACCTCAATATGAAAGATGAGTATAATGATATCAATCATAAGCAAAACTGCATAAAAGCAGACCTGCTGCTGCATCATTGGCACTTGCTGTGGGGGTTGTTGACCAGGACCTCCTCGGCGTCCACCAGGGCGCTGACCTTGTTGGCCCTGCTGAACCATTGGAACAAAGTAGCTTGGCATAGGACCACCACCAGGTCTCATCCCAGGAACAAGCTGCTGCTGATATCCAAATCCAGCCTGCATTTATTATTGAAGTGATTATTGATAAATTTTGAACTAAATTGGTTATGAAAATATAGAAGTTTAATTGTTCATCTGATGAAACTTAATCTCAAACACCAGCATACACAGCAAAACATGTTATATGTGAAGGGAGTAGAATACAACATAAACTGCCCACAGTTTTGCATCAGTATAACAAGGCCCACAAGTAAAACAAAGTCAAAATGAACAGGCAAAACAGAACGACAAGCTGATGTAAAATTTTATTTTCACATAAATAAAAACATTCTAATGCAATGTATCAACAAAATAACAGCTGAATATGGCAGGAAAAATATGATAATCATACTTGTGGAGGCATCATAGCTGGGGGTCCTTGGCCATACATAAATTGTTGTCCAAGACCAGGAGTACCAGGAGGGTAGAGTGGTATTCGGGGCGCAACAGAAGGTGTAATTGCAACAGGCCTCATTTGTGAAAATTGTGCCTGCATGAAGAAAGTAATTAAGATAAAAAATTAACAACCTACAAATAACCCTCCGCAAACATATCATAGACCATATAAGAAATAAGAAAAAAAGGGGCACTATATAGAGTAAGGGAAATGGTATATATATATTATGAAATGTCAATGATACTAACAATCAAACCAATGTTATTTAACTCGGAAAACTCATCAACTCAGTTGGGGCACCAAGACGTTAGTCAAAGTCAAACTGATACTAGTTGAATTGCATGTCTAGAACTACTAATAAAATTACATTTACATATTCTATAAACAACTTGAAGTTTTTAACAATTCTGAAATGAAAATAATGTCATGTTTAATACAGCTCAATTGCAATGCATGCTTTTAATGTTATATTAAGTATAGAAAAATTTATGAGTATGACAAATATCCCACCACTCCTATCTTTAATTTGGCAACAAAAAGAACTTAAAAATAACACCTCGCATACTTCGAACGCCTCACTTGGAAGGGAAAATAAGTCTCACAGTATGCAAACCCGGTTGGGTTCGCCTGGAGGTGTTGGCTTGGGAGCTTGGAGTGTGCTCCTTTCAAGGTCCAAATTCGACTCTCCCCGGTGCCAATTTTGGTGGGAAAGTTTGGCTTAAAAAAAAAAAATAAAGACATTCTCACAGTATACAAGGTGCCTCCACCAACAAGAGGGACACAACGACAACATCCCAATGAAAAAAAGATTCTTGAAGCTAGGCACAATTATCATACAATATATGGAGTCAGCATTTTATGAGTCAAATAAATAAAAAGTTTCATGTTTAAGTTAATCAAGGATAATTTTTGCAAACCATAAAAAACGAGAGGTTTCTGTCACTGAATTAAATATATGTTAATTAAATATAAGTCAACTAAAAGAAGAACACGCAATTCCAGACCCTCTCTTACAAATATTGAATAACAAAATAACTTCTGAACTACTCTTACGAGCATGTTACCTGCAATCTTGCTCTTCTATCTTCCTTTCGCTGTGCAACAGCAACATAGAGAGGTTTGCTAACGATCATTTTGCCATTCATCTCTCCAAGCTGCAAGTAACATCGCATTTTGCATATGAATGTTATATTACAGTTCTTCACACAAAACAAATACAATAGCCACCAATAGTTTTAGACTTACAGCTCTTGATGCTTCCTCTGGAGTTGAAAATGCAACAAAGCCAGATCCTCTGCTGACACCATTTGGGTCTCGCATAATCTGCAGTATTATGGGTTAAAAGAATTTAATTGGCCAACGTCTGCAGCATTAAAAAACGAATTGACCGACACAGATATCAGTTAAAAGAATAATAGTGCGCACCTTGTACGAAGTAATTGTGCCAAACTCAGAGAACATTTCCTTGAGTTTTTCATCAGTAATGGAATCATCCAAGTTTTTGAGATACAAGTTCAGACCTTGAAATTTGTCTACTACAGACTCCTTTACAGTCTGCTCAAACCTTCCTTTCAGCTCTTGCTCACGTTCAGATTTTTTCTGAGCTTTACCAACATACCACTCCTTGTCATCAACTTTTTTACCATTCAATGCCTCAACAGCTTTAGCAGCATCTTCTGCATTTTCGAAATTGACAAATCCAAAACATTTCGACCTACCATCAGCATCTCTCATCAAAACAGCACTAGTAATGGTCCCATAAGCTCCAAATTCATTTTTCAAGTCATCTTCCGTAAATGACTCTGATAGGTTTTTCACATAGACATTGTTAAATTTTGTCTTACTGAGAACGTTATCTCTATCTTGCTTCCGTAGGAAATGACCCACAAACACCTGCTTGTCATTGATCAGCATTCCATTTAACTTATCAATTGCATTCTGAGCAGAATCCTCAGCCTCAAATTGGACAAAACCATAGCCTTTAGACTGACCAGAACCATCAGTTGCTATTTTGCAAGACATAATTTGTCCGAAAGAAGAAAAAGTGTCATGTAAAGCTTTGTGATCAATCGTCTTATCCAAATTCTGCACAACCAACAACATCATAAAAACCAATCAGGTTCAGTTCAATTGAAATGACAGACAACAGAGACTTCATTTCCAAACTACTCACATAAATCAAGTGTATACACATAATATTGTACTTCGTTAAACAACAAGACATATACAACTAAGTGGAATCAGCTACAAGAACAATCCCACTATCTAGTTCTTCAGTGGATACAATTCATAAAATTCCAAGACTAATTCCAATTCCATTGATTAAACTATGGATATACCTGTTTGATTGGCTTATTTAAGCTCATCCATTGACATAAATTTAGCGACTGTTTGGGAGAATTTATGAAAATAGCTTTTGGCAATTTTCATAAGCTTTTTCAACTTATTTTCACAAGTTCTCCAATATAGCTTCTAAAAACAACTTATACCATAAACTCAACTTATTTTCATAAGTTCTCCAATATAGCTTCTAAAAACAACCTATACCATATACAAAACAATTATAAGCTAATAATAGTACGTGTTTGTGCTATAAGCTTCTAATCAGCTGTTCATCCAAACAGACCTCAAATCAGCCTTTATTAGTCAAATAGGCAAATACAACTCTCAGATGTTTATTTCAAAAAGGTCCCTGCTACTCACAAATTTTACATTTATTAGTCATTTTGAGAGTCCTTAAAACACTAAATTGATAGTATATTGGTGAAATATACGAACTAAATGATAGTCAACTGTTAAAATAAAGAGACCTACTTGACAATAAGTCGTTAAATGTAGGGACCAATGTGATAAATATTCATAATCTCCTGTATCGATTTCGGAGACAAATTCAGAGAATTCCCGACTAAACTGCCTATAAATTCTACCAAGATAAGAGATAAAAAATGCACCTTGATAAAAATATTAGCAGTGCCGCTCTTGCGACTACTAGGATCACGATGAGAATACATAACCCTAATAGATTTGTTATTCAGAGGAGTAAAATTCAGAACATCCAAAGCCCTAGCCGCTGAATAAACAACAACAAAAAAAATTCACAAATCAAAATCCACAATTTCACCAAAACCCTAATCACAAAACATATAAAATTCAATTTCAATTCAACAAATTAACAACGAAACTAACCATCCTGAGGGTTAGTGAAATTAACATAACCATAACCAAGCGAACGACGAGTAGCCAAATCCCTACAAACCCTAACCGAAACCACTTGTCCAACTTGATTAAAGTGATCGTAAAGCTGAGAATCGTTCACATTCACCTCAAGATCACCAACGTACAACGACGTCGTAACGAACTGATTTGGTGTCGAAACGACGCTGCCGTTTGAAGGTGCTGGAATCGGTGCCGGAGTTTGATGCTGAACCTGAATCTGCGCCATTGAAACTTCTTCACAAATCGATGATAATAACGATAATGATAATTGATTAATAGAAATTAAACCCTAATCAGTTCTGCAAAAAAAGTTTCAGTTTTTTTTTTTTGGATTTTGGATAAACCCGCCGGTGATCGGAACGGGAATAGTATCAGCGGAGAAACTGAAATTTTTTTGGTTTTTGGGAGGGCAGAGAAGGCTGCACTGCACCGCAATGGTGCTTACGTGTTTTTTGGTATATAAACGAAACGAAAGCGGAAACCCTAGTTTTGTTATGGGCTTTGGTAACAGTTTGGATTTTGGGCCCAAATAGACGAGGTTGTTATGATGGGACATGGCTTGTTCTTGTCTTTCTGTTATTAGTTTATGTTGATGTTTCTATATTTGTTTTAGTCAAATATTGACTTTGAACAACAATTATATGGGGAAACTGTCTTAAATGGGTTTAATATAATACTCCCTCCGTTACAAAATACATGTTCAAGTCAATCACTTCACACATGTCAATGCACAATGAAGTATTTTACTATTTTTTATGTGTGAAAATATCTTATACGGGCGATTGTAATCTCTTGAGTAAGGTACACCGTAATGAATCATAAACTCATCCTTAAGAGATTTAACAATGTTGCATTCGGATGATTGAACTCGAATTTAAGATCTCTAGGTAAACTAGAAGACATTTATTACGATCTCATTTAGGTTCTCATGGATATTTGGTCATGGGTCTTTGATATAGTCATATATGGAATAGTCAACTTCTTAATCCACCTCAAAAATGCAGGGGTTTATCGGAAGCACGCTTCCGCTGATTATTTTATCAAAAAATATGATATTGTGTTTTCATATATTTAAACATGAAAAATTGTAAATTTCATTTTACATTTAATTACTTCATGGACACTCTCTTTCTAACGCTCTTTTTAACAATCTTTTTTGTCAGATAAACTTATGTGGATCATACACTCTATAAATGGATCTCACTTAAAATGGTGGGGCCCGTATGAATTTCATCAAATAAAAAAGTGAGTGTTTGAAACAAAGTGTTCGTGGCATTTCTATACTTTAAAATATTTTCTTATTTCATTGTGTATCTTTTGAAACAAAAATACTTTTTTTTGACAAAGAAACAAAAATACATTTAGAGTAACCCATTATTTGAAATTTAATAGTAGTATGAAGCGGTTTGAGAGCATTTGACTCATTTATTGGTATAACTTATTCATTTATTCTGAAAATTAAAATTATGCAGTGTTTGATTTTTCAAAAAATTCTCACCATGTGTGATAAGAGGGACGGTGGACCTATGATAATGCCAAGGCGAGTAAGTTTACCCCAAATCATGCAGTGGCAAGTTGAATTGAAACATATGGACAAATGATTGATGCTTTGGTGCTTGATGACATTATCTTGACACCACACGAATATCACAAAGTGAATCGTCCATTTGAGAGTTCACTCTTCTTAGTCTACCTTCGTTGATGCTCCACGTTAATCCCTTAACTTATGTAGCGATGCGTTAAAAATGGACCTAAGATAATGCCAAGGCGAGTAAGTCGACCCCAAATCATGCAGTGGCTAGTTGAATTGAAACATATGGACAAATGATTGATGCGTTGGAGCTTGATGACATTATCTTGACACCACACGAATATCACAAAGCGAATCGTCCATTTGAGAGTTCACTTTTCTCAGTCTACCTTCGTTGATGCTCCACGTTAATCCCTTAACTTATGTAGCGATGCGTTAAAAAATTTGATCGTGTTTAGGGAATATTGTGTCCAATTCCTCCTCCATGTAATGTAGACACGACATTCCAAACTACCCTGTTGATGTGTACAAAGGGTCATTCAAAAAACACTATTCCAGTGATATATCATGGCCAATTATATGAGATGGATTGGTTCTTCAGGGTATCACACGCCCACGTCCTCCTTGTTGTACCCCATAATATATCATCTTCTACACTAGTTGGCCAATATTCTTTACCCCAACCTAATAACTTTCCAAATACGTGAAAACTAAATTTTCCATTAGCCTTAATGTCATATATATCTCATGCACCAATATGCCTTGTTAATCTTTGTGATGCTTTGTCGATCCCTAATATGGTTTCTTTGATGATCCTTCTAGGTGGTTGTTTTGGAGATCCATAAGAAGCGTACACATGGTCTCAATTTGAAGGATCATAAGACACATATATATACCATTCAGCATGTTAGTCTTACAAACTCCTCCTTTAGCTTTAACTTTATCAAGTAGTGAACACGTTGAATTTGTATAAAGAAATACAAGTTTTCACACGTCTTTAATACCCCATTACCCCGTGATCAAAAATCTCTCATGAGTTCTTTCAAAAAAAAAAAATCTCTCATGAGTTAAGCTGATAAGCGTAAGTTGTAACATCCCAGACTGCTTTTAGGATTGCCGACTGACCCCACAGACCAACACAAGTCTTTTCAGCGTGTTTTGTCCTCACTCGCACGTTTACCGGGAAACTTCCCGGTAGGTCACCCATTCCAAAATTGCTCCAAATCAAGCATGCTTAACTGTGGAGTTCTTATGGAATGAGCTACCGAAAAGAAGATGCATCTTGTTGATATAGGTAGTACCAAACAATTCTTATAAGCCTTCCTTCAACCATGTAGTCCCATACCTACACGGCCTCAGGATCCCTCTCATTCCGATGTGATTCGGTTCCTCTTGAAACTATCGGGAGCCACTCATTGTCGTGCCTTGTGCACCGGCGACCACTCCCCTGTCCTCATCAGCTGTCTCGTCAGCTGTGGGTGTTACATAAGCCACCCATCACCAAGGTTTGCACTCGCAGGCAGCGAGTGAACCACCAGCAACAGAGCACTCAACACCCAAGGGGTGCAAGTCACCCAACAGTCACGACCCACCCAAGGGGTGCAGAGTTAAGAGATGCAAATCAAAGAGGCATGACCCTTAGTGTAGAGACGCATCCAATGGGGCCAAGAGGGGCAACCCAAGAAGGTACAACTGGTGGAGAAAGGACGCAACCCTTAAAGCCAAACAACACCAGTTCTGCCAACGGTTACCAATAGGAACAGTCACAACTATTATGATTAATTGTATCTATTATGAGCGGGTGTGAATTGTAATATAAATAGAAGTAAGCCAGAATAGAAAAAGTGCGTGGAATTGGGAAGAATCTGGATTGTGGAGAGACAGACTCTTGAAAACCTGTGTTGTATTATATCCCAAATTATCTATATAAATAATATATATATTTCTGTTCCTTTATTGTTTTTAATTCCTTTTGTTCTGATCCTTATCATAAGCGTTGTCAAAAATGTATCCCACTTTTATAACAAGTCCAATTTTCTTTCTCGAGCACTTCATACTCCTCCATGCTTAATTTCCTCCAAAAAATATGAAGTGATAAATGTACTTCAGTCCCTTGCCATTTAGCGAGTTCTTGAGAATTTGTTGTTTTTATTTTATCAACTTAAAATTATTGCGCTTCAAACTGTTAATCTACTACTGAATTTATCAAGCTAGAACTATTGTGCTTCATTATGCAAGTATGTTTAGTGTCATTTATTTTGAAGGATTATGTTGTAATGCCATTTGTTGAAGAATTTAGTCTTAACCTTAATTTTTTTCTTATGAGTAGTCACAGTTACCAAAATAATTAATTTTCAGTTTAAAATAAATCTTCATACTGTTTATATTTTTTTTTAAACTGAATACACTTATACACCGAATCCATTAAGCACATTGGAGATCTTAATGATAAATCATATATCTAACAAATGCGGTTGCATTAAACTATGAGAGAAACCAGTATAATTGCTCTCTCTCTCTCTCTCTCTCTCTCTCTCTCTCTCTCTCTCTCTCTCTCTCTCTCTCTCTCTCTCTCTCTCTCTCTCTCTCTCTCTCTCTCTCTCTCTCTCTCTCTCTCTGCATTCAACTATGTTTCAGACTCTCAACAAACCATGTTTTGCTTCAAACAAACACTTAGAAAAAGTTGTTGAAAAAGACAACACAATTCAACCCCCCTTTTTATGTTTTTCTCACCTTAATACTATTGTTCTTCAACAATTAAAAAAGATGGAAACAAAGTTGATAGTATTCTTATGTGAGTTTGTTATCATCAAAGATTTTTCAGAAGGTTAAACCAAACATCATGAATGCGATAATAAAACATTCATAAAACTATTACCGTCCGAACAACTACCATGAATCGAGTATCGAAAGCTAGGATTAATATTCATTCAACACATGGATCCATCTATATATTCGTAAACACATAAATAGTATTAAAAATGAGTAATAACTCAATAATATTGGGAATTCAATTGCATAAAGAAGTGTTCTATGGATTACATGGTTCAAATAACTACGAAGAAGTTCATCTACTTGACCTGTTCAAAGAAATATAGCTACTCATAATCAAAAGATACACGACAACCGGATTCGAGAATTACACATTAATATATGATGATTGAGGCGTTTGAATTAATCTTGTTTCCAAGTGATATCCTAAGTCTTCATCAGCTGAAAATCTTTTCCTCTGCTCTCTTCCTTATATTTTTTCACCCCTAGGTTTGTGTTGGATGCCACATTAAAAGAAAAACAAAATCCTCCAAATCAGGAGCTGCCTTGCGTGATGCATATGGAAAAATTTTACACCCTGAATGATGTTCATGCCACATAGATCTTATCCTCTGATTTTTCACCATTTTGCGTGTTGTGCAGCCTTCCAACAACTAATAACATCTTATTTCTTCATACTTTTCCCCATTTTTCTTCAGTGTAACATCCGTTATGATGACTATGCCCCAAGATATCACTCGGTTCATCTTGTAAAAAACATAGCATGATCATATAGTTGTCTTGTTAGGATGAATTTAGATGGCTTAAAGGCGCTTGAAATTCAAATCTTCAATGACATTCCAAATTCTTTTTACTTTTTTACAATACTGAACCAAAAAAAGTCAAAATACTTTCCTAGAAGATTGTAAAATGACTTCAAAAAGACTCTAAAAATATCATATGATATATATTGGGTCTGTTGTAAGACCAAAAAATGAGCTTATAGCGAATAGCGAATAGCTTATAAGCTCGTCTGACAAAAAAAGCTCTGTTTGGTAATGTTTTTTCACCACAAACTTATAGCTTATTTCACGAGCTTATAAGCTATTTTTCAGACGCTATTTCAAGTAGCGTTTGAGCTTATAGCTTATAGCTTATCATCTTTTCTTCCAATACTACCCTTATTACTTTATCTAAAATCCAGTTTTACCCTTTAGGATTTATTACTACTCTTATAATTTAAAATAACACATTAGTATAATAAACATGCCTGGTTGCCTTAAAAAACAAATGTGTTTTTATTTTTTTATTTAAGGAATTTCAGTTGGTCTTTTTTTTTTTTTTTTTTTTTAAGTTTCACTTCGTCTACTTTTTTTTTTTTGAAGGGACTTCGTCTACTTACTTATATATATATATATATATATATATATATATATATATATATATATATATATATAGAATATAAGCTTAATATTTGCTCCGTTATTTAATGAAAATATACCACCTTGGTTTTGAACTAAATATACCTATAATTTTACCTTGCTAATAATGCATTTAACTTCCTTCAAAAAAAATAATGCATTTAACTGTTTTATAAAGTAAAAACACTTAAATGAAAACAAATGTAAAATTTAATTTATATTATGTAAAATTTAATTTATATTATAAAAGGTATATTAGATTAATAGATTTAAATAACTTAAAAAAATTAATTTAATTTACAAAATTCTAAATACTTGAATATAAATTGATATAAATTTAATTATAAATTAAGAATACCCTTTTATGTCATTTTACATTTATCAGCTAGTTGAACCGCTAGTTTTACCAAATACTTCAACTAACTTATCAGCTATCAATCATCAGTCATGACCTATAAGTTATCAGCTATAAGTATCAGCTATTAGCTATAAGCTAGTTTATCAGCTATTCGCTATTTTTATCAAACAGAGCCATTGTTATTAACCAACTAGGGGACATTCCTCTTCCTTTTAGGGTGTGTTTGGTAAAAAGAAGTTATAAGTTAGCTGATAGCTGATAGCTGGAAAGCTAACTTATAACTGATAGCTTCTAGCTGAAAAGTTAGCTTGTTAAAATATAAAGTGTTTGGTAAAATTAGCTGTTGAAGTGGCTGATAAATATAAAATGACAGAAAAGTGCATGTTTGTTTTATTTTTTTATTTTTTTATAAATCATATATACAATTTTTATTACTTAATGCATTTCTTTTTAAATGTTTAAATTTATTTCAAAATATTTTCATCCCCCAAATAATAAATGTATTTATGATTTCAATTGATATTTTTTATTTAACAAGACTTTCTTTTTATAAATTTTACTTAACTAAACTTGCTTCACTGTTTATTATAAATTTTATATAAAATTGTTTATTATTGAATTAAGAGCAGGTAAAAAAGAAAGTGAACAAGAAAATTTGAAAAGCCATACCATGATGCTAACATGAAGTTAAACGTGGGCAGTTGAGTAAGAATATGGGTAGTTTTTTTAATTAAAATTAAATTAAACTAAATTAATAAAAGGTTAAAATTGAAAGAAAATATAAAAAGCTAAAAGCTATAAGCTCAAAAGCTACTTGAATTAGCTTCTCAAAAAACGTTATAAGCTAACGAGAAAAGCTTGTTACCAAACACGTCACGTTTTCATCCAACGAGCTTATAAGCTAATCCAACAAGCTATAAGCTAGCTTATTTGTGTTACCAAACACAGCCTTAATGTATTTGTCCTTTATTTTGTTTTTCATGCTTTTAGTTTTGTCATATCGGATGATGTAAGGGGCGATTTTATTTCTCATTTGGTTTCATAGTTTTTTTTCCTTATCGTAAAAAAAATGAGTGCCCTGAATCTAAATTTTTAAATCCAAGATTTTGTAAATGGTAGATTATATGCATAAATTCTATTGTAAATTCTCAATGAAGTTTGTGGTTTTCTCTAACCTTACATGGGGTGTGCTTCCCCTAATTTATTTATTTATTTTTTTCATTAAAAAGTATAGTACTAAATACATTGTTTATTTTTTTAGGGAACTAAATACATTGGTTGAAAAATAAAAATTATAGAATTGTTATTTAATGAAAACACAGAATCACCAATTTTAAAGTTAGCTCTAAAAATATGTTTATTTTTTACTTTATTTACTTTTGTTCTAAAAAGTCTAAAGACGAAACTCAAATACTAACTTCTAAAAGTAGGAAATAACATATTCGAACCAAAATTCACTCTTTTACCATATAAATTGTACTTACATGATGTCTTTTCTTACAGTTGCTACTACCTGCTAGTATGTTTTGCACACACATACTCCCTCTGTCCCAGAATATCTGGTCCAATTTGATTTTTCACACAGATTAAGAAAAATGTATAAATAAAGGGGAAAATGGAATATATTGTATTGGGAATGATGAAAGTAGTATTAATTAGAGTTATATTGTATTGGGAATGATGAAAGTTGTATTGAAAATTGAAATGAGTCAGTTATTTTGGGACACTTTTTTTAGTAAATGGGTCAGATATTTCGGGATGGAGGGAGTATTTGTTACTCCATCCATTTCAAAATGAGTGTCATTTTAACCAATTGCACACAGATTAAGGAATGAGATAAAATAGTCAAATGTCATACCAATTTTACCAAATTATCCTAATCAACTATTGATTTGTTTTTTATTAAAGAAAGAATAATACTTTGAAAGTAGTGTAACATAGTATTAATTGAAGGGTACAATTGAAAATAAAAAGTTATTATTGCATTGGAAATTGAAAGTGACATTCATTTTGAAACAAATTTTTTTGGCTAAAGCGACACTCATTTTGAAACGGATGGAGTATTATATAATTTTAAAATACAACCAATTCATAGTGTGTCTTCTCATTTTGAAACGGATGGAGTATTATATAATTTTAAAATACAACCAATTCATAGTGTGCCTTTTGGCGACTATAGACTTTTAATTATGAGTTTTTCAAATTGTTAATCTTTCTTTCCCTCCCAATTCTCATGGTGGGTTAATCATTGGCCCTACCAAGCACTGTGAATCTGAAATATAGGCCTAAATTATTTGCATGTAAAAGATGAAAACAAATACTAAATGAACTCGTGTACCCTTTCATAACTGAATTTGGCCTTACTTTATGAAAGTCTGATCTATAGTGTAAGTGGAGTATCCGGTGTGATTATTATGTAAGATTTCGGCTAGATCGAGGACAATTACATGCTTTATTCAAATTTAAACCTAAAATATGAGAGTATAGTATATAACATGCTTAATTAAGATAAGATTAGTAGAAGTAGGTGCGTGGACTTCAGTGTCTGTATAGCTTCACCTTTTAACCTAAAAGCTTTCGATTCACAAGCTTATGTCGTCTAAAAAAGGATTTATATTTTCCAAAGTCACACCTACTACGCTGAAATCAACAAATGAAAAAAAAGGTGACAAATAAGTTTGGTTAATTTGGCTCCAAAGTCATGGAATAACATTACGTGAAAGAGTACAAAGATACAGTAGTGACAACATCTTTGTCTTTCTTCTTTCCCAATGTAAATGAAAGAAGAAATTACGTACTAAAGCAAATTAAAGCACATTTTGGAAAGAAAAAGCTAAAAATTGTTATAGATCAAACTCCTTCATCTGCCTTCTGGGTGTAATGGGAAAAGCTCTAGAGTTTTATGTTCCTCTACTTTGCACATTGACCAATTTTTCTCTTCCAAGTACTCAAATGGCCAACTCCTACTCTTCTTCAATGGACTATCTTCTTGATCTCTTTCCATTACTTGCACCTGTCCAAAAAAATGTAACATATTCGATTAAATATACAAATTTAACCTAGTAACAAGATTATAGTATTTTAATTAGTATACTATTGTTCATGGTTTTAAATTACGGTCCTACTTTCCTTTTAATAAAAAAAAAAAAATTACGGTCCAAGACTATAGTTGCGTCGACAATATAAAAGATTTTAAGGTCTCTGCCACGACATTTCGGAACCACAATATATAGCTTAAGTTGAATATTATTTGAATATGAACATACCCTTTTTGGGGTGTCCAAAGTTGTAATAGTACTAAAGGTGGGGGACACAGACACAAGTGTGGTGGTGGGAGTTCGAGGACTATGAGGAAGGCCAAGACTGTTACGTTTCTGCTTTTGTCTCTCGCGTGCTTTGTGGTTTTGGAACCAATAGAACACATTTTTCCCTTCAATTTTACCGTACTTGCTAAGTTGAACTGTGATTTGTTCTATTTGTTGTGCATTTGGAGTTCTCATTCCACCTCTGTATAACATCTCCAATATTCCTATTTGTTCTTGTGTTGGATTCCACCTTGTCCCTCCTGGAATATGCGTTTCAACCTATACATACACAAATAATAGATCATGATAAATAATTAGCATACAATTGCCAAGTCAAAAGCTTTTAAACGACAAATATTTGTCGTTTAATATTTTTTTCAAGTAACTCTCGAGTCTCATATGGAAAAAGAGGAAGTTTATGTTTGAAGAATTATCATACACTAAATATAGATACATCTGAAATTCGGTTCAACAATTTTTCCCGGACCAAAATACTTTATTAGTATTATAGTAAAAAATATGTTATTACCCTATATGTTACATGAAGTTAATGTGAATTATTTATGTTGTTCTTGATTATACTTAATTTTTTATTGCATTATACGCACACGTGAGTTAATTATACCACCCTACTGCATGGATGGACAGACTTAATTAAAAAAATGGAAATGAAACTAAGTAGAGCTTAGTATATGAACCTGGCTTTGCGGTGAAGGTGGATCTTTCTTGTTATCATCAGAGGAAGAAAGACTAATTCTAGGAGCACTTTCGGGTCTAATGAAGCTCTTGAGATCAAAAGAAAGAGAAGGGGTGTTAGAAGTAACATTATCGGTGTTATTAGAAGAAATTTTAGGTGCAAGAGGACGTAAACGCTTGCAACCAAGTGTGAGGGAAGGTTCATGCTCCCAAAATCCACGTGTGAATTGATGCACTTTCATGTTTATGTTTAATATAATTTTCCACACGGTCTGATGAAGAAATAAATGATAGGGAATGTGATTATATAGAGAGAATGAATGAATGAAATTATGAGGATGAGAAAAAACAAACAACAGTGAAAAGTATACAAAGTGGGAAATGAGGTGTTGCCTGTAAGAACCAAGACCAAATGATGAGGTGCAGTTGACTTTTGAATTTCCCTCTCTAAATTAAACCAAAAGTAAAACACGACAAAATTCATCAAATCAAATCAAATATTAAAGTTTAACAAAAAAGCACACTGTAAACTTACATTTTGTACCTTCGGAGAATACTGTGCCTGGGTTCATTCCAGCTGCCAGATGAGTAACAACCTTTGGATTTGATTTTTATACTAAAAAATTATTGTAAAGCATTTTTACTACTCCAGTTCATTTATTTATATTTCAAACGAGTAAATCATCATATTAGTCTCTCTCTTTGTAAGTAATTCTTAAATTAGTTTCTCAGTCAAAAGTGATTTAATTAAGAAACTTTTGACAATATTTCAAAGTAATTTATGTCTTTGTCAAAAGTTTCTCAGTCAAGTGTCTCATCATGTGACAAAAACATAGAGACAGAGATCTAATTGAGAAAGTTTTGACAAAGACGACAACTATTTTGAAATATTAATAAAGTCAGGGACTAATTTGAGAATGACTTACAAAGATAGAGATCAAATCGGTGGTTTACTCTATTTCAAATATTTAGCAACTAATATAGCAAAATGAGATTATTATAGTGTAATTTGATTATTAGATGTATATATGGGTAATAAAACTAAGAGCAATGATATTCTAACAACCAAAAATCAACAACTTTTGTGACAACTACCAATTTTCAAAGGAAAAGTAGACAGTGACACGGAAACCAAAGCAATAGAGAGAGAAAGTAAAAAGATAATATGAGTATGAGAGATAAAGTTGTCACATAGGTTGTCACAAAATGGTTGTTAGAATATCATTTCTCTAAAACTAATTATTGTTAGCACATACTCCCTCCGTTTCAAAATACATGTCCATTTTAGAGAAATTACACATACCAAGGAATCAAATAAATGTTGTCATTTTTAATGCAATTCTTTGTGTTTTTTCTATAATACCCTTACTCATTTATTATTTCATTCTATTATTTCTCTCTCTACAATAAATATATAAGGGTATTATTGATAAACCAATAATTAATGTTGCATTGAAACTTGAAAGGGACAAGTAAAATGAAACAAAATTATTCTCCAAAATGGACAAGTATTGTGAAACAGAGGGAGTACATAGAATGTATTAAGATCAAAATATGTTTAACTTTATTTGATAATAAAAAGCAGTAGAACATATTTAAAAAGGTTTACGGTGATCACACTTTTCTTTTCTATTCTCATGTCGATCACTTTAAAATTTCTTCTTGTTTTAACTTTTTCATTCATCAAATCAAATATCACAAATTTTTTTACTTTTAATTTATCTTTTTTTCTCTTTCCTTATTTTTTTTCACACTCATGAAGGGGAATGTTGTACACATATCTGAATCAGAATGAATGAAGAGGATGTAAACGTGTGTGGACACAGGAGTTTATAGGTTGGCCCGTCAAATCGGGTCGTTTAAAATTTTCTTGCTTTCATCATAAGGTGTTCTCACTTTTCGGTGGCCTTCGTGGTTCTCTCTCTTTCAAAGCATTTCCTCATCAATTAAAGTTAGTGAAGTGAAGAATGAATGCAAAAAGATTCCTCCAATCCCAAAACTTGAAAATGGAACCCCTTTTATCTGCTTTTTCAAGATACGGATTTTTATATGAGGAATAAAATGCAAGAGTAATGAAAGTGAGCATATTGAGAAAATCTAAGTCTCATATATGTACTCCCTCCATTTTAAAATGAGTGTCGCTTTAGGCAATTGCACACAAATTAAGGATGGAATGAAATAATCATTAGACATAACACTTTTACTAAATTGTCCTTACTTTATAAGAAAAAGACAAACTTAAAGTTGCATTGAAAATTGTGTGAGAGAAAAGTTGAAGAGGGTAAAGTTGGAAGAAAAAAAATTAAAGTTGTATTGGAAATGTAAAACGACATTCATTTTGAAACAATTTTTTTTGGCTAAAGCGACACTCATTTTGAAACGGAGGGAGTATAAAATAAAATTAAAGTATAAAATGAGTTTATAAATAGTGACACATAACCTTCAAAAATAAAAATAGTGACACATGTTATTTTATAAGTCGATTTTGTAAGGACGAATTAGATAACATTAGGAAAATACTTGGGTGACATAATGTCACCGTGATATTAAATCTGGGCCACACAAATGTACTCATGGATGTGTTGTGTGGCCTAGATGCAAATGACAATGTGTGTTGTGTGGCCCAGATTTAATGTCACGGTGACATTATGTCACCCAAGTGTTGTCCATAACATTATGCAAGTTGATTTAGAACACCACAAATTAAATCCATGCATCAAGTCGAATGGGTGTGGTGTATTGTGAAAAGTATTCTTACCTGAAATAAAATAAGGAGTGGCATAAATTTGTAAAAAGTGACATCTCATCTAAAAAGCCGGTTACTAGTTTTACAAAGATGTATTAGATCTAATATACAAATATAATAAAAAGAATGTTGAATATACTTCAAGAAACCTCACCTTTCATTGTTGTAAATACGAAAATATAAGCTAAATCTTGTGTCTATAAATTTATAATGTTATGACCATATAAATATTTTTCAAAAATAGTTTCCTTATCAGATCGAACCCCATAGTATCAACTCCTCTACTTTAGGAACTGTAGCACCAATTTCCCAAATTCTACTTTAATACTCAACGTATAGATCATGCATTCGTGATATAGCCTTAAAATTTTATTTCATTCATCTTTTTATCCAAATTGACTATGTTGGTGTATTATTATAATTTACATAGACTCCTCAAGTGGAGCCATGTCTTACGCATATTACTATATAATAACCAATCAAAGATTAAAATGTATGTATTTCATTCGCATTGGTTAAACATATTCTCACTTCCCTAAGCGACATGAGGAGTGGCCGGGCAATAATTCTCACTTCCCTACTAGCATATGATTGAGTACTCTTGAGCAGCTGGGAATTTTTCCATCATAGTTCTTTGAATTAACAATATAATTATACATACATTATATATAAATAATATGTCAAGATATAAGTATAAACTACTCCCTTAAAAAAAACTATAAACTACTAACTTAGTGGTAACTTATCGAGTACTAACATGTAATTTCAAAAAGGAGCACAGACCGCAGAGTATATGTGTTTGGTATTATATAGTATCTTCTCATTAATTAGGTTATATAGTTTTTTTTTTTTACGTACTGCTTATAAAAAATGATTGAATCAACATGGCAAGGTGTTTTTATATTCTTCCACATATCAAAAGCAATTAGTTAAGATGAAAAGTTTAATTTCAATATCTAAATTCATTTATATACTATGAAATTGATCGATTAATGTCATTGGGATGGTTGAGAGCCTTGTGTGTATGCATATATAAATGACCTACACATAATTTTTTTTTTCCGGGACTTAATGCACTAAAAATAGAGGAAAATGCCAACAAGGGCGAGGCCATATCTCCAATCCAATATCAACGCGTCATTTTAAGAGATACAAACAATTACAAGAAATTAACTTTCCATAAACTCTCCGGGGCCAAACCTAATTGTACCATTTTTCACTATCTTCCCATGAAGAAGAGAATTACAAAAGGCATCAAGAAATCTAGTTCCCAATGTCTCAAGAACATTCCTTAAATTTCTCTCATTTACCCTCTTATAAACGTGTTTCTCAACCCTAAAATCTCTCTCTCTCTCTCTCCCCCAAAAGGCACCAACCGTTTTCTAAGAGTATCCACATTTGGTTCTTCAAAATTATACAAAAAGAAAACTTAAATAGAGTCCCAAAACCTTTAGCCATGCGCCTAACGTATCATTGACAACTTACAACATTCATAGCGTACAAACCCATGCATGTGCCTAACTCACAACATCATATTTTAAACATAATGAGATTTTAAATCACACTCAACAATATAGCACACGTAAATTTCGTTATTTTTTTTTTCTAAAAAAAACCTCTAAAAACATATACTTTCTTTTTCGTTGCCAAAAACCAATATGTTGCTAAAATAAATGGTGCTCAAGTCCCATTACTTGGAACAAAAATAAAAGAAGCTTAATAATATTAGAGTTTTAGAATTTGAAGCTTAGAGCTCAAAATACATTTACTACTTAAAAATTCTGCTTCCATCCTTGCTTGTAGAAACTTAAGTGTCATTCAGTAAGTAAAAATTGTTATAGAAAATTGAAATACTTGGTCTAAATAGATCAATTTTTTTATCACCTTTTTTGACCAACTTTTGATTCTATTTTAAACGAAGTAGTATGGAATATGCGACAATTGGAGCAGCATGATGCTTTGAATTTTGATGATCGTTGTTCCATAATTTTTTGGATCATACTAACAAATGTCTTATGAAAGATGAAACTTTACATTAAAAATAGCACATTTTATATTTTTAGTTGACTACAACAATTCAATAAAATATTCTTAAGTCTTAACAAGAGTGGTTAGAAGTTTTGTAAAAAAAAAAAAAAATAGTGATTAAAAGCATTTTCCCAATATTCTTTTTCTGCTATAAGTGAAGTGGGATTCAAAATCGGCGCACGAGTGGGAGGCTCATGGCACACGTGTTGTAGTCAAAATACATGATCACCAATCATCACAATCATGCACCTGCAATGGAAGGGTGAATATTATTCCACTTACACACTTCACAGTATAGTTATGATTTTTTTGACGGATAAACTATGGTTATGATTGTGAATGCCGTTGTGCTACTTTGCTTGCCACTTTGCAAACCAACTCAGGTACGTCACTGCCCAAACATAAACTTTCCTCTTCCGGCCAATAATGCCTGTCTTGTGTTAACTCAAAAGACATTCATTCCTTCTTGTTTTACAAAATTAAATATATTTCAATAAGTTTATTTCTCATGATTAAATAAAAACAAACTAAATATATATTCAAGAACTAGCCGTCACCCATTTCTTCTTCTTCTTCTTCTTCTTCTCATTAGAGGGGTGATTTAAGATCAATTTTGACCCAAAAATCACTCATCCGAGTTGTTTTTCCTTCTATCTTAATTGAAAAAGTAATTTCACATATTTTTTGTTTTCTTTCGTTTGCTTTTGTGATTTCGTTGTCTTTGAACGATTCTGTTTGTTTTGATTTCTCGTTTTTGTGTGGTGTGTTTTTGATTTTCTGTCTTAGTGCAGTGTTTATTTGATTCAAGTTGAAAGATTAGCTTTGAGCAAGTGCAGATCCGATCAATGACAATGACTTTGGCGTCGTCAACGTTGCAGATCCGGAGACTTGAATATAGTCATATTAGTCATATTTGTAAGCATAGATACTTTGCCGTTTTATGCTATTAACATGGATGTTGTGAGTTTGTTCACAGATTCATCCTTTTTGTTTTTAGCGAATTTAGATTTGTATTGTATCGATGCACTCTATCAATTTGAATGAATGAATATCGTTTATGTTATAAAAAGATAAAATAAAATATATATATATATATATATATATATTCAAGAATTGGGGCAACATCGCATGTTTTCGATTAAACTAAGTCCACAATGCTTTCAAAATATGTCCAATACTTATCACCTGATCAATGGTTTAAAAAGGTGTCTTTTTATTTTTTATTTTTTATGGTTTGTAGTGTGAGCTTTTTAGTAAATAAGTTTTTAAAAAGTCTTAGCCTTCTTTAGCTTTTTGTGTAAAAAAAAAAAATGTAGTTTGATCTGGACCTCACGTAGACTAGGCCGTCGATCCTTGTCAGTCAGTCTAATTTATTTCCACCTTTATAGATGAGTAGGAGGAGTATGCCATAGTTGGATTTGAAGAAGAATTTGACGACTTTTATTGATTCTGATGAATTTTATAGTTCATTAATGAATTTGAGAAAAGAAATTAGGGTTCATATAGTAAGAGGAAGATCACTCATGAGAGAAAAACATTCAAGATCTACTCTAGGATAACACACAAATTAATGAACCACTCTAGTATATATTTACAAGCCACATTATTATTGTTTATCCTCGTATGAACCGTAACGGACACCTGTTGTAAGAATCGATTTGGTTATGTCAAAGTGTTGTACACCTAATGTTTTGATGATAACGAAGCAAATGAACATCATCTGATGTATAGATGACAACTTAACGAAATAAATAATTGTCTATTACGTATTGAAGTGTGCGGGTTTCTAATGTCTTTGTAATCATCAAGTAGCTAGCTTCAGACAAGATTGATAGAAGATTTAAGGAATCAAAATTATCAACAACACATCAACCTTCAGAGCATGGACACATGACAAATAATTTCCAAGCTCGGGACGAGTTGATCAAGGCAAATCAAATATGATATGCCCGGTAACGACACATGAAGGTACCAATGACGATGCAGTGCTCCAGCACGGTGGTGGTGCGGTCTTCAAGGTGGAATGAATGGTGCCTTCAGACACGTTAGCACTCCAACACTCAAGTCAGTGTAGGAAATGAGGTTGAATGTGTAAACGTATGAATCGTACCTTGAGGGTGACGCAGAATCGCCCTTATATATGAGGAGGAGGCGCTAACAGATTTCGTGAAATGCGGCGCCTCATCAGGGAGCCGTTGGAGGCCACGTGAACGATGCAGGAAGACGGGGGCGTGCTTCAATGCGGTTGTGTGCACGGAGACTAGCGTGTTCACTCAGGTTACAATGCCTCGTTATAAGGGTTTCATGTCCACGTGTCACCATAAGATTGACTTTCTAATCGGTCTAGAACAAAATCTAATCAACAAATCATCTTATTAACGTAAAGTCAACCGGGAATAAAGCATCGTTTGCACCTAAGCTACCCTCGTGCCATATATCACACCCCTTTGTAAAAATAAATTAGATTCATTATAAAAAGTACTTAATAACCTTTAAGATTCAATGAAACTATTGCACGAACACTACAAAGTTAATTAGGAATTTGATCATGTTACTAAATAAAAATGAAAAATGTTTTTTTTTTTGAAAAAGAAAATGTTTTATTTAAAAAAATTATTTCCTTTCTTTATTACGAATATGCCAGATGTCAAAGCTATAATCATATCAAAGTTGACAATTAAGAAATTGTTATGAGCTTGAGGCGATTGTTTTGGACTCACATAATACAGATCTCGTATCTGATTGTACCACATTTGCATAATTGCATTATCTCCCTTCAATCACGATAACACAACTTCATTTTTATTTCCTATCGACATGACAATATGTCATACTATTTGAATCATGTGTTTGAGGATAAAGGGTTCCAATGTCTAGCTAGCTATAGCTAGCCAACTTTATTTATTTTTGATATAGAGCTGGCCTATTTTATTCACATATATACATTATGCACAGGTCTTTATGATTATTCTTCATTTTCCAAAATTTATTGTTTTAGTTGTATTATTCACTTAGTAGGTTATGGTAAATATTTTGATTTTTTGGGTTGCCAATCTACTAATTAGGCTTCATAATTTTGAATGAAAATTTCCAAGAACGTTTAAAATATTATAAGAATCTCTTTCAATTTTTTTTTAACAAAACATGATATATTACTACTATTTTGTAGGATGTTCATGTTCCTAATTTTAGGACAGATGACAAGCCAGTTTGAAAAGACACTAATAATAGGGAGATTTGCTTTCAATACACTTATCTTTTTCAAAAACCTTCCCTTAATTAGGTTTATTGGGTGAATCTTATTTGGAGCCCCTACATTCAACCTTCTAAATATCTTTTGAATTGGAGGCTATCACAAAGAAGTTCCTACATTTGAGAATTTGTGTGCTAGAAGTTGCGATAATGTTTCTCATTGTAACTTATGTGGCAAGGCAAGTCTAGTCAACATCTTTTATAGGATTGTGTTTTTCCGGAAAAATCTTTGGACATGGCTTGCTTCTACTCTTAACATTGTTATTGAAACTTCTTTTATTGATGCTGATCTGAATATATATGTAAAAGATTTTGGTCTCCTAATTAAATGCAAAATTGTTATTATTGATGCTATTATCAACTTAATTGATGTGATTTGGTTTTGTGGAAATAAAAGAGGTTTGATAACAAGATTATTTCTTGTTAATCGACGTCATATATGGTGATCTCCGATACTTCCCTTGATGGAAACCACTCTAAAGGAACCTCTTTCTTAGGTAAGCATGAACTTATGATTCTTAAGACTTTTTCTGGTTTAAGCCATATGCTACCAATGCTTCTCAGATTAAAGAGGTTTTATGACACCCTCCTATTTTCTCTTGGATCAAAGCAACATTGACGATATGTCAATAGGTTGCCCTGGACCACCCGCTTGTGGTGGTATTTTCAGAGATAGCTATATTGCGACAGTGGGTTGTTTTGCTCAAAATTTAAACATATACAAAGCTCACCAGGGTTTTGGATAACTTCAAAAAAATGGTTGGCTATCTCTTTGCTTGAAAACAAACTCTTAGTTGGTTACTTTGACTTTCATGAATCATGGTCTTGTTACTTTTGTTACTTGAAAAATATATAGAACAAACTCTTAAATTATACATAATTAGTGTAATATAATTTTGTTCAATTTTTTTATTTAAAAGACATTGAAAACACAATACTACTATATTCTTCTTATATATATTTTTACCGTAATAAGTAGTCTTTTTTTAGAGGCGTAAAAATAGTTTTATATTTAGTGACTATATTTGATTTGATTTCTGTAATTGGACGTGTTTTTCGTAGGTCAAGGATAAAGGTTAAGGATGAGGACAGTGTGAGAGGTGAAATTAGGTTGCACGACCCAGCATGGAGCCCACACAGTGGAAATACATCATTATTATGTGAAGACAATGCCATCATTTGCACGTGTTTATGGACCATACACATTACAATCACATGAACTAACACAGCACCAACAAAATTAGTATATCATGGCTTTTAATCATGATGTTATAGTATTTTTGCCAATGAAAAGAAGCCTAAAATGGTTAAATTTGGAAGCAAACGACAGTTGTTGTGAAACAGGTTGGTCATATAGTCATATTCCTATAAAAAAGAAGTTAGGTCATAAAAGAATTGATATGTTAATCATCTTTGAACAATTATTGAGAGTTTAATTCTACGACTTTGTTAAAGTTAGCGCGATTAAATCAAATAATTTAGTTTAAGTGATTAACGAGTCTCCATACTATGAATCGTTTGAAAGAATATGAGTTTGATGTTTGTTTAGAACTGTTTTTGACTAACATTTACTATTCTCTACCAAACTCCGAATTATTAGGGTTTCCCTTTCTCTTAGAAATTAGAGGGTTAACACAAAAAAAAATTAGTGTGATTAAATCAAGTAATTGAGCTTAAATAGTGTGAATTGTTTGAGAGAATTGAAGTTTAATTTTTTGTGAGAATAATTTTTGACAAACCTTTACTTACCTCATGCCAACCTTCGAATTATTCTGGTCTCCATTTCTATTAGAAACTTTAACAAAAAAATGTTAGCATGTGTTATTTACTTACCACCGCAAGTGGTTTATACGTAAAATCAAGTTGCTTAAAAATGGAATGTTGTTGACAAGGTGTGGCCATAGACGAGGCCAAATTATTACTATTTTTTTTACCACAGACCAAATTATATTTTGCAAAGTTCTAGTCTCATATGGATAATAAATTTAAGAGGTAAATATGGTATGTATTTAAATAAGTAATTTGATTTACTATACATTTTTTTATGATTTGTGTAACCTGATATTAATGAGTTAGATGTAAATGATTTATGATAGAACATTATGACGTTGTTTAATCTATGTATCATATCCTATTTAATGAGATAAGATTTGATTGATTGATTGTTGTTGTTGTTGTTGTTGTTGTGATATTTTAGTTAAATAGACTTCTAAAAAAGTTTTAACTTTGTCTCTTTTAAAAAACTATTTTGTTTGATTAAAGTGAACTTGATGTAGGTCGTAAGCTTCTGTTAGTTAGTTTAACTTATTTCTACATCTAATTGTCGGGGTACCAATCTGATAAATAGTTTTTTTTACTTAAAAAAAATAGTTTTTTTTTAAGACCTAAATAGATATAACTCAAAGTATAGGATTTGGTTTTTTATTGTGTGCAATTTTTAGTCCAACTCAAATTTTTTTATTGGTTTGAGTTAATCCGCGAATCCGACAATTTTTTTTACCCAATTCAAATAGAGAGAATTTAATTGGATTGTATATGACGATATACAATTATACATGTCTACTTGTTTTCAAGGACATCATATATAAAATTTATCTATTGGTAAAAATAAAAGAACGGTAAATAAAGATGTCATTTTATTTGATGGGCAAGTAACTTTTGATCTTTAAATGGGCCAAATACCTCCCTGGGTCCTTTAAGTTTCACGTTTGTAACAGATAGGTCTTTTAAGTTTCAAAGGTTACAGATAGGTCCTTTAAGTTTCTAAGGTTTCAGATAGGTCCTTAACGGAGGTTGATAGAAAGGACCTATCTGAAATAAACTCGAAACTTAAAGGACCTATCTGAAACCTTAGAAACTTAAAGGACCTATCTGTAACCTTTGAAACTTAAAGGACCTATCTGTTACAAACGTGAAACTTAAAGGACTCAGGGAGGTATTTGGCCTCTTTAAATGTTACCAGTCCTCATTTTGCTTGGAAGCCTTTTTTGCTTGGAATATAATGAAAAGGGACTATTGATACTAATAACATTCCTGATTGCTTTATATAATGACAGAGAAAATGAAATGTGGGCAACATCATTGTATGGATGGAAATTTAGTCACAACCTAGACATCTTTATAATATAGTTCACTAATTAACTCATGACTTTATGTTATACAGTGTTAATTCTCCTTTTCTTTTCATTTTTTTCTCGAGAAAGAAAAAGTTGAGGGCATGATCACATTTGGCATGGAAATATTTGTCACTTCATGTAAGGGAAAAGTCGATGTACAACGCGGGAAAAAAAGGGTTTTGTAAATGGATGACAGTGCCTAACACAGTTGAATTCATGGCAAAATACGATCCTTTTTCAGTTTTTCCCTGTTAAAACTTTTTCACTCTTTATATTCCTTATTTGCCTTTTTCTTCTTTTTACATTCTTTTACTTATGGTTCACCAATTGTGTTGTACGCACGAACTCAAAAAGAGTTAATAAAAAGCTTTGACTATACTTTTCCAAAGTCTAAACGCATATCTAACTTTTCATCATCATGTTTCAGCTTTTTCTTTTATGTAAAATAAACTTGGTAAAGATTCAATTTCCCTCCACGGAAAAACAAAATAGAACACAAAGTTAAAACAAATACTACTACTACTATTATAATACGTATGTCAATTGTCAAGTGTAGTAGAAGATTAGATATTGAAAAATATGTAAGCGAGAGAAATCATATACCTAATACCTTAAAGTTTTGAGTGAATATATGTTGTGTAAACTCACTTGTGTTGTTCTTCTTAACTCAATGTATTGATTCAACCAAGAATCACACTTGAAGAGGATGGTTTCTTTTAATTTGGACCACCTAAAGTTTGGGTCCAACTTGGACCTGTTGAATATAAGTCATGGATATATTATAAATAAAGTCCAACGGTTTGGATTAGTTGTTGGGAACCTGCACAATAAGTTGTCTTATGTTGCATGGGTACATGTTCTACGATGAGAATTAATTTGTTTATGTCCTTTTTTTTCGACAAATTTTATGTCCTTTTTTTTCGTTAAGAGTGCTTGTGGATATATCTTTTTTTTTTTTTGTTTGTTTATGTCCTTTATTTTTTCCTTGTGAATTGAAGAGCAATGAATTATTTTTACTATTCTACGATGTAGTACGTTTATTTCAAAATATTTTGTTGGGATATATTTTTAATGTAATTCGAAATAAAAAATTTTGTTTCTTGAAGCAATGTATAATTTTTTAACCAATTTATCAAAATTAACTAAACAATATTTAATATAACAAATTTTGGGTATTTAATTTTAAAGAAAAAAATTGTTTGTACAAACATATATATATCACGACCTCCAAAAAAATATAACAATGTAATATTTTATTTTTTCAGTTTAATGTAATTTGAAGTATAAAAAAATTTTATCAACTTTTTTTATGCATTTAGATCTGCAGGTCGGTTTTTCTCTTCATTTGAACTCTATTTTTTTTTCCTAACATCTGTTGAACTCTAATCAATTTTCGGAAGAAGCCATCAATAAATTTTTGGGGGAAAAAGTGAGGATTTGTTAGCTCAAATTAATGATATATAAGCAACAATCCAGCAAAGAAATGTGACTTTTAACTTTACTGAAAAGAGGATTTACTCATATGTTTTTTATTGTGGTGTGTTGTGCTGCTTTTTAACCTGAACATTACTTTCTATAGTAGGTCATTTCAGTGGTCCAATTTGGACCCAAACAATAGATGGTCCAAACTAAATGGACCCTGAAGAGGATATGTTGTGATGTCAAATGTGAGTTTAAGTCCCACATTGAATAGAAGAGTAGATGTATACCTAATGTCTTAAGTGGATTGAAAAGTAAATGATTTAATGTTTTGGGTAAAAAATGTGGTGGTCAAACTCACTTGTATGATTTCTCTTAGTTCAATGTGTCTATCCAACCTAATGAGACTCTCCCCTATGGTCTAGGAACTACTTACATGTATGTTTGATCTTAGTTTTGGTAGAAGATACAATTTAGAACCGTAAGAATCTTTGTTCTTATTGGTTTTGACAAAACACATGTGTCATGATATATTAAATTCGAGTAAGAATCCCACATTGGATAAACACGTGCATGTTGAGCAATATATATAAGTGTGATCACTCATATGTCTAATGAAATAAAAAATTTTGTCCCCCCAACAGTAATACTATAGTCAATGATTTGACTAACTCCTTATATCAAAAAAATTCGCGATCAGGGTATTCATGCGGCATGTCCTGTTGTTGTAGTGCCAAAGACATTGCAAGAATATGTGGAAGAAAAAAATTGCTTTTGCTAGGGGGACATTCTCATATGAATATATGAATATACGTTTGAGGGATAAATTATTGATATCTCTAACTTGAGTAAGAGTCTTACATTAGATGAAAAAGTGGATGAATAATATATAAGCGAGAGACCCATGTATGCCAAAAACTTCAAATTTTGTATAAAAATATGTCAAATTCCACATGTGTCGTTTTCAAAGTCCTATGCAATGGTTTCAATACTTGCTCATAACGTAATACCACATGCATAAATAGAAAGAAAAAAAAAATCAAGCTTAAAGAAATCTAAAAAATAGAATTCATGAAATTCATTAATCGATAAGCTTATCAGCTTCTCTCACTCCCGTCCCGATTCTCCACAAAAACTACCCTACCCCCTTCCCCAAATAAACAGTTAAGAAAAATTCCCAAGGACTTTTGATTATTAAATTTTGTAAAATACTTTCAATGATTTTGTGAACGTAATGTTTTTGACACCGAAAAATGAATAGATTTGGGTTTTTGTTCATACAAAACATAACTTGTTTTCACCTCTTAAAATGTAAGGGAAATGTTAACTAGTGTCCTTAGGACATTTTTTAAGGACTTTAAATAGTAAATTTTTATGGGAAATTGTGCATTTAATGCATCAGAAATTGAAGTGTTAAACTTTTTCAAAGTGCCCCTTGAGGCACTCGTTAACTAGTGTCCTTAATTGGAAAAAGTGCCCCTTGAGGCACTCGTTAACGAGACCCAAAATGTAAAATGAATTTTTGGTCCCAAACATGTATTTAAGGGTAGAGAAGCATAAATAATTTTAAAATAGGATTTTTTTTCTAACCGTCACGTACCGGAAAATACTCAGGTGACTTTAAGTTTTGGTGATTTTGGTGTATTTTATATGAAAAAGAATGATAGATGAATGATTAAAATAAATTATTTTGATGAAAGAGAATTATTGATTTGAAGAGAGATATAGACAAAGGCACCAAAGTCAACAAACACAAAATCACTTAAGTGCAACCCTCACGTACTCTTGACACTTCATGCATTTTTTGTGTGACCTTGGATATTTCTGTTTGGAATGTGATCTTCAATTTGACATATAAACAGTTAACATATGTCTTCCATTATATTAAGACCAAAAGTGATTGTTTAAAGTGACATATAAGAGTTAATGAATACAAATAATCGATACATCATGAAAAATATGAGGGCTAAAATTAAGGATGACAAAAAACATAATGCCCGCAGGTATTTGTGGATAAAATCCGTCACGGACACTGGGCGAGTAGCTAAACAGGTATTTATGTGTATAATAAACGGATATTTGACTATCCGTTAGTTTATGGATACAAACACAAATTTGATGATGCATATGTCTGCGGGTACCCATATCCGACAATAAATTCAGTAAACTACTAAAATATTCGTGTGTGTGTGTGTAAACACACACACATAAGAGTTTGAGGAATGCATATGATATTTGGATGTTTATTTGGATTTTTTTATGTTTTTATTTTACTTCAAAAATTTGTATGGATTATACAATAATCATGAATTTTGTATGAATTAGGTATAATTTATGAAATTGAAATGGATTATGTATGGATATTTAAAAGTTGATGCTTTTTGGTAATTAAAAGAGTTCTTCTTTGTACAAAAAAAATTCAAAAATTCATGGGTATCCATGGACACCTCAATACCAACGGGTTAACCGTATAGTGGATACCCACACGAGAACGACGCGGACACGAGTATCATATTTATCCAACGGGGCGGGAACGAGTATCAAACTATATGTATCCATAGTTACCAATTAACATCCCTAGCTAGAATGAGATAAATATGCTATAGTAATACTATGAGCAACTCCACTACTTATCTTCGAATATGACACAATAAAGTTGGGTCTACTAAGTAAGAGACTTTCACATTAAAATACAAGATCACCTAACTCTTTAAAAAGGAGCATTGGAAGTGACAAGAGCATCATATACAGGTGGCATTTAACATGGGAAAGTCTAAAACTTTTCCACCATAGGTCAGTTTGGTTTTAGTCATTTGATCAAAAGAAAACCACAGTATTATCATGCTCTCTCATTACTAGATTTTTTTACACTATCTTTCCCAACCATTCTCTCTCCTCCATCCATGTCTCTCTCACCCAACACCAACTCCCCTTCAAACATTCTTGGTCGTTGTGGTTGTTGTAATGACGGAGGTTAAAGGATCTGATACGATTGAGAAGTGAAGGTGAACGATTGAGTTAAAGTTGTTGGGTTTGGTCGTTTTTGGGTGGACCATTGAAGCGAGAAGCTAAAGCTATGATACCTATGACAAGGTTTGCAACGATGAAAATAGAAGAAGGTGTGAACCATGTTCCCATGAAAGTTGTTGGGTCAGCCATCGTTGGTGAAGAAGTTAATTTCTTCATTTGGAAGATTTCATTGTTTTTAAAGATTTTAATTTTGTGGGTACTTGATTTTTAGTTGATGGATGCAAGCATTACCGGAGAAGATCCTTGTTGCAACTGTTTTTCTTATTCTTCTTCTTCTTAAAAAAAAAAAACTGTATTTCGTATTCCTTTTCTTTCATTTTCCTTTATTTTCATATTAAAAATCTTGTCTTTTTTCTGATATGGGTTTGGCCAGTCTGTGTTATTTTCTTATTTTTAGAGCATGTTGCAAAAACCAATTTTGATTGCAATAAACTTGTTGCTAGGATGTTGAGCAAGTAAGAATAAGGGCACTGTTAATTTGTTATTTTCATGATTTATTGGTTGTTATGCCTTTTGAGATGTTGTTGATGATGATTATAGGACTCGTGTGGTTCTTGTTGTGTTTCATGTTGTTGTTCTTTTTAATTGAAAGTGAGTGTAAAATTCCATAGGTAGAGGTTAAAGACAATGAAAGTGAAAGAAGAAAAAAATATAGTGCAGGCAGACTATGATAAAACTAATACTCCTATTTAATCTAATGGTAAAAATCAACCGACCCATGGTGGGAAAGTTTTAGACTTTCCCATCTTAAATGCCACCTCATATACATATTTGTAATTAGTTTCAAACAAAAAAACATACATTCCGTTTGTTATGACCACTTTGATAACTTATATCAAACCAAATGGTTTCAGCTTCTAGAACAATGACAAAGGAGTGAAAATAATATGATTTGTCAAGTAATAGTAGCCCTGAGAATCTCTAAAACACATTCCACGCCCCAAGATAGAATTATTGTTGAAAACTGCTTGCACATTACATTTAATCATGCCTACTAGTGGTTTGATCCAAGTATGAAGATGATTTGAGTCGTGTACAATTGATTTTGCTCTTTACATGCAAACTCCATTTGTTGGAGGGTGCGAGTGAGAGGGATGGAGGGTGCAACAATAAAATGTCAAAAAAATTAGTATAACACAAGTGAGATTTAAGCCCAAAGCCCATAGAAAGCCCTAAATTCCGGTTATATCCGGTCTGATACCCAACCAGAGCAAACCGGTCTAACCATCCGGTTCAGTATTTAGAACACTAGACTAGAGTTTACTGCTCTGGTCTGGTCCGGTCCCTCTCTTCCTCTCTTGCATAAGATATATCAAATACGTTTTCGGCTACTCTGTATATTCTATTGTTTTGTGGCGGTGTGTGAAAATATGCGTGGATTGCGAAAATCGAAGAGAGTTTCATGGCCTTCCGAGTTAGATCTTTGTCAGGTAGTATTATATATAAATTACAATCGATTACATCCAATAATCACTTCCAATAATCGATTCATTTTTAAACCCTAATTTTTTCATATATTTCTTCAATTTTGACCAACTTCATCAATCATCTAATCTCCAGAGGAAAATTTCCTGATTAATCCGATCGGACCTTTTAGCTTTGCATGTAAATTCAGGATTTAATTCAATTAAAACAAAATTGAATACATATTCAATTAAAAAAAATTTGAATTGAAGTTTTAAATAGCAAAGTGATAATTTTGAATGATGAATAAGAAGAAGCAAAAAAAAAAAAAAAAACTGGAGAAAAAAAGTAGACTACACTGATAAGGAAGTTAAGATGTATTTGGGATTGGTTATAGTGATTTAATGATGAATTACTTGTGGAATTTGAATCTCCCTAATGAGTATTTATCTGGGTTGGTTGCTGTTTCTTTTGTATAGTCTTGTGCTGTGTAATCTTTGGTAGATTATGTGAGTTGTATTGTACTATTATTTTTGTCATGTATTACCGTATACTTTTTTAGTACATTACGATGTCATTTGATATATGTAGCCAACCCTACTTAGTGGGATAAGTTTTGGTGGTTTTTGTTATTGTATTTGTTGTACTGCCATGTATTTTCGCGTATAGAAATAATGTTTTTGAATTGAGACTTCTGACGGGTGTTGATAATCCTAGTCTTTCAAGAAATTGCAATTATTTTGCGGATTATAAGCATGCTTTCAGTTTTCTTTGTCTTGGGGTGGTGTTAATTGGATTAGATTAGATGGTGAATGGTTCGATCATATGTTCTGATTGTATGAGCAACTGCTCTTGTGGGTTATTAGTGTATTTGGTTTATTGTTTGCACGTGTTACACTACGCACACCAATGCCAATGCAGGGCCAAACACGCGCTATATTTTTGTAAATTATTGAAGTAGTTTTGCCTTTGATAAATATCTTCAGCATATATGCAAAAATGTAGGCACCATATTAGAATTAGTTTATAATGCTCTTAATCTTATCTGAACACTCAAGTTTCCATTCAATGAAGTTACTTTGAAACTTTTTACAGTCATTCTGTTAGCCTTTTTATGATTGGACATTAGTTAAAAGTTTGCCGTAGTGTTAGTCAGTGTTGTCAAATATTGGCTATGACGGCGCCATGGAGGATTTCCGTGCACGTTTTTTGACAACATCATAGCCAAGTTTTAAAAGATAGAGCTGCTGTGGTGTTATACTGCAGATTTTTAACTTTCCACAATGGACCACCATCCACCATTGATAATACTAGTTTTCCATTTCTTCTTAGTGTGTTCTTGTGGTTGTTAACCAGGCTGCTTATGCTTTGTATTATCTCTTTGTACGTGGATTAATTGATTTCTCTTACCTGTTCTAGTAAAGTAATTGCTTATGCTTTGTATTATCTCCAAAAATCCAAAAAAATAACATTAGTTTCAGGTTCCAACGACATGTGGTTCCCTGTCCAATTTAGTTGCATTTTTCGATCTTTGAGAATTTTTATGCTGTTGGTTTTTTCTATTTTAGAAAAAGCCAACCCCACATAGTGGGATAAGGCTTGGTTGTTGGTTGTTGTATAACCCGAATATCTGATCTTTTCGCTTCCTTGTTTTGTTCATACGAATTCTGTTGCTCATGTGTTAGACCGGTGTTAGTGTGGTTTCAAGTTGTCCGTGAGTTTAATTAAAGAAATCTTGTGTCCTTTTGTTTTCGCTGATATTACTGTTAGTAAGGATATTTTGGTGTTCAAACAGGCTTGGTAGAGTTTTGCAGCTTAGATATGTTGTCTCTCTCTAAAATTCTGTTCTTTTTCTGTTTCAAAAGGAGACTGAGTGCAAGATCTCAGCCACTTCCAACATGGGAGGGCCAAATCAGTGTGATATTTTCTGGAGATGTACCGCTGGTGCTTGCAGAAGTATCGGAGGTAAAGTTGACAGAAATTCTTGGTTGGTCAGCCAATTAATTCACTTCAGACAACACCTGTCATAGTGAGGCTATATAAGTTGCAATTGGTCTTTATTCTCTAACACTGGGATGGAGAGGTGAAGGTCTCGGGATCTGATTAGGGCATTTTGAAAAAGCTTGCAATTTGGATTTAAGAATCTGTTTTCACTTTTAATCAGGATCTTAACTTGGTGCCTCAGTCTCAATGCAGAGTTATAGAGAGAAGGGCCGATCCTCTTGTTGGGCAAATTAACGAGATATCAGTGTCTCCCCTAGTCTACAATAATCATAAAAATATGAGTAGTAGAAGATATTGATTCCTGGCCTTCTAAGTATCTCTAGTATGAATCTTATGGATGGAAAATTGAGTATCATCAAGTCCTTTATTATGATTACCCATAATAATTTGAATAAGAAAGAGTTTGTTATATGATATGAAATATCTCTGAAGTATTTATTGTGCGTTCAAAATGGCTATAAATATTCTGGCTATGTCTCGTTGTGTTGTTTTCTAGAGATAACAATTTACATTCAATCATCAAATATTGTGCTTGTATGAAATCTATCACAAATCGCTTAATCTATTCCACATATATTATTAATATTATCAAAAGTTTAAGTGATCATGATAGCAGTTTGATGCAAGTTTATTTTGTGTGCCATCTTTTACTGTCATATTTTAGTGGTATTTGATTTTTCTCTATTACTTATGATTTGTTATCAATAAGCTTGTGTTTCTCTGTTTCAAGTGTTTGCAAATTAGTAATCGCCACTTTCATCCAAAACCTGTTTATTTCTTTGTGCTGTGAGTTTTTGTGGTTTTGTACTACACATTATTTTAGTGTCCTTTCCTTGCACTCTTTGTGCTTGGTTAGGCGTTTATTTATATATATTATCTTGGCTTATTAAAAAAAAAGTAACCACCATGCATGCACTTGAGAGTCTATTGAGTGAACAGAATCAATAATTTAAGATGATGTTGCCCAGATGTTCATTATAAAGTACATATTATAAGAGTGCTAAGAGGAAAAGGACTGTTTCCTTTTTGTTGAATAGGTTAGATTATTCTTATCTGAGGAATCTCCTTCACAAGTTGGGTTGAATTCTCAAGATCACCTCCAAGCAAAGATATCATCCTTGTTGCCTCAAGGAGAAGCTGGTTCTGATGATATTTTACCTCCTGGATTTGAGGGAACTCATGCTTCAAGTCAGTTTGACATTAAGCCGTCCGAAATACCAGTTATTAGCTGGATTAAACCACCTAAGGTATTTTTGTAGTTATATTTTAAACAATATCCATAGTAATCTTCAGTAATATTTATATTTCAACGTTGGTGCAAGAAAGTAAAGGAAAAAAAGAAATGATATTTGAACATCTAATTTGCATCAACTATTTTGTCAAACCTATGTATATAGCGGTTTTTTCGTAAAAGCAAAAGAAAAAAAGCTTCAAAACAGTATGCCAATATATCATCAGGGTATGTATTTCTAGGTTGTTGGGAAAGTTGTCAAAAAAGTGATGTCAATATATCATAACTCGAAAAAAAAAAAGGTGAAATGTGAGTTTGCTTGTACTATTTTATTTTAATTCTTCATTATTTGTAATTGTGCGATTCTGTCAGATCGTGCTAGATCTCACATGGCAAGTGGTGGCTGGAGAAGAAAGCAAAGAGATATTTGATCAACATCAGAGGGAGATGAGAGTCCTTGAAGCTATTTATCCACGAATATCTTCCATTCCTCCAAAGTACGAGTCTTCTCTTGCCTTGTTTGATATTTCTTTTTTTAGTTTTTGCACGATTTTTTTAATAAAAGAATTTTTTTCCTTCCTTCGATGCAGTCCTATTTCAGTGGATGTTGACGATTCCCATTACATTGATGGTCATGTTGTCGTGATCCCAATTACGCCTGTTGAAGATGGGGATGTGGGAGCGGATACATTATCTCCTGGTATATTGGATGGTTCAAACACTGTTACGACTATGTCGATGGTGTCTGATGTAGCTGCTGCATCTGTTGCTTTAACTAGCTTAGTGAAGAGCAGTGAACATGGTAATTTGATTGATCCTGAATTACTCAATAATATTCTCAACAATCCGGAAGTGATTGAGAAGTTGGTTAGAAATTATAATGTTCAAAATGCACAGTATGCACAAAACACCGGATCATCATCAAATGTTTTTTCACATCCTCCTAATCCCTTTAATCAAGTTGAGACCACTACATCCTCATCAAATACTTTTTCATCCACTTCTTCCTATACTCACACAGCCGGAGGTCAGATGGCGTCAACTATGTCTACTCAATGGCATCGTAGGCCTGAAATCAGTCCAGCTATTGCTGCTACTCCTGTTGAGGTCCCTTCAACAAAAGATGTAAACTACTATAAGAGCTTGATTCAGCAACATGGAGGAGATAAACAAGAAGCACTTCCATACTCCTCCAGTAATCGCCAGAACCAGCAACCATTATCAAACTATGATACAGTACACAATTTTAGAGCAAAAGGATCAAAACCAAAAACAACGAAGCCTTGTATCTTTTTTAATAGTTCCAGAGGATGTCGGAATGGAGCTAACTGTACCTTTCAGCATGATGCATCATTTCAGCCCCAACAAGGTAATCCCTCGTCAGGGATGCATAGTTCAAAGAGAATGAAAATGGATAATGAGATCAGCAGTTAACTGAAGTCTTACATGGCTGGTGATGTTGGTTGCCATTTATTTTGATGGGGAGGCCTGGATGCATGCAAGGTCTATTACACATTTGATATGGTCAAGTTAGCGTTTTATATGATAGTTGGTTTTGACCCTAATTTGCCGCCAGTTTCTGATCATACATTTATCATTTTTGAATATGTGTCTCCTCATGACCGAAAATCTGCAGCTGCCTCTCTTTCTTGGTGATTCTTTATGATTGTAACTAAGGATGAGGTTTTGATGTTGTAACAGATTGGAGATACCACCAGCTGGATGATGTATTTATACATTTTTTTCTTCTCTTTTTTTACATTCTGACGGTATAAATTGATTTGCATTTCCGTCCATTTTAATTTACTTTCATGTTAAAATTGGCATAAATGGAAAGTAAACAATAAAGTTGCTCTTTGTGGGTGATGAATTAGTTGGATTGAATCCTTGATATGAAATTTTCATTTTGAGACAAAAAGTTTCAAAGAGTAATAAAATTCATGAAAACAATGTATGTGTTCTTCAATTTTTTGGTTTTATTCTCTCGTTCGCACACACACCACTTGCGCGCGCGCGCACACACACACACACTACTTGTTTAGAAAGCTCATTAACCGTTATGGTCCTAATTATCGAAAAATAGTTGCAATGTTGTTATTAGCATATACTGGACAAAGAGAATTAATGAGGAAGTTGTTTGTTTAGTTAGACAAGTGTTTGTAGAAACAGGGGAATACAAGGACAGAGGGGGGTATCATCATTTTTCTCAATATTTTAATGAAATGGTCCATTCTTTTTTACTGTATTCTTGAGTTTTTAACAATTGGTCTGACCAGCCAGATCTTGGAGGAGTGCTAGTATTCATAGAGATGGAGGTTGTTCAAATGGTGAAGTTGATATACTTTTATGGGTTCGATCAGCTGCAATGAGCCGTATTCAACTAGGTGGTTCTCATAGCCATATACACATATGTTCTCAGAAACGATTTTAAGAAAGGGGGGAGATTTCAATGGTCTTCTTTAAAGATATTGTTCGCCTGCATGGTAGTATTTGAAATTTGCACAAAATGAAGTAAATTGAAAAGGTAATCTTAGCTATCAATGATACTAGAAGGAAACCTCACCCTTTCCTAGTCTTATACGAGGGTTTAAGGTTGGATAACCAGATGTAAGAATCAGTTTTACGTAAGATCAAACCTCTAAAATATGATAATGGTGAAAGTACTTATCATAAAGTTGCTGGATCCAAAGTTTATTAGGATTGTGTAGTTACTAGTTAGTCCCACACATGCTTACAAAAAATACCAAAGCAAATAATGATTCAAAAGAATAAAGAAAAAAAAAATGAACAAGTAATGTTTGCTAACGAAGTTTTGACAATATTAATTACGTCTCCGGTTAGAAAGCAATTATGATTCTTTTGGATTATTAGCGAAAGTATAGGGTTTATAATTTAGAACTTGTATTTAGATACTACGCTCCATATTACAACATTAAACAATTGACCATATTCAACTATCTACACCTTGACAAATATCAACCCTTTTTGGAGATCAATTGTATGATGTTTGCATCTTTGACGGTCGATCGGTGACCAGCTTGTTCATCATATCAACTGTATGCTAAGAAGTGTGAATATTTTCAAGTGATATCTTAATCTTAATCTTAATCTTAATCTTAATCTTAATAATATACAAGCATGGAACAACAAATAGCAAAAAAATTTGCAACAATCCAATGTGTCACATCCTCAAGCCACTACATGTCACATCATCATTAAAAAATAATTTTACTTTTGCCATTTTAAGCATTTACAAACAATAAAATATCATTATCACACATTTTCTCTCTTCAATTCAAAATTCAAATTTCAAAATTTTTCAAATTATTTTTTCCCTCCTACATTTTCTCTTATCCCAACAAACATCACTTTCTATATCCTTTATGTCTCATCCACTCTAAACTTCTTTCCTTTTTTTCCTCATATTCTATCTAACACACAAACTCAACATAACTTTCTCTTTCTTCCTCACACTCACTCACGTTTCTCTCACCCTCCCTCCATGAAACCCTTTTCTCTCTACCTTCTTTCTTCATTTCCGATCAACTCCGGCCAAAAATATACAAGCATGGAACAACACTCATCACATAAAAATAAAACCACCATCATCTTTCTCTCCTCATCCTCTACAAAACCCACTCATTTTTTCCTTGATCAGAGCAACAAATCCACCGTACCGGAATGACTAAGTAATATGACAGGCGGCGAAAGTAAGAATTCCAAATCCATTTTTTCGTTTTTTTGATTCCTGATCTAATGTTATGTTAAGATTATAGAACTACTCTGTCTCTCTGGTTTATCTTTGTTACAGTTCGAAAATATCAATTTTTTATTTTTGATCTGGAATTTTCATCATTGGTAGTGAGTTTTGAGTTGATTTTAAATTTCAATATCAATGTTTGCGTACCAAATTTTAATATCATTGTTTGCGTTTTGTTACAGGAAGGCAATAACATTAATTTCTCAGCATTTGCAGTAGTTTGAGGTACATTTTTTTTTTCTCAGACAAATGCTCTCTGTTCTAACATTTTTAATTTTGTGAATACAAACTGTTTGTATAATTTTGTGAATAACCTTAATCATTATAAATTTGAAATGCAACTTTATTTGTTGTAGGCTATAAATTGTGAATTGATGAAATTGTTATAATTAGTATTTTGTTGATTTTATCAAATTTTAATGAAATACAAATTTTGTTGTTTTGGTCATTTGGTCTTAAATTGGTGTTGAATCTGTCTTATTTTAGTGTTTAGATTAACAAAAAAATTTGCATATCATTTTATTTTATTTTCATTGTGAAATTGAGCACTCACAACAAAGCGTTTGAGGAAATATCTCAAATAAAAAAACTTCAAATTTTGGGGATGAAGATGTAATCACATATTTCAGATTTATCCTAATGAGCTCTTTGTCTTCAAACTTATAGACTAATAGTGATTTTGTTATTTAAAAGTTACAATTTTGTTGGTTATAAAGTTTTCACATGTGTTTGAATCATTTCCTTCTCACTTAATTATGAGATGTTTATCACTCTACTTCCTTTAATTTCTTGGTTTGTGTGCAGCACCTTTCATTGCTTTTTCAGAAATTCAAAAGGGATGAAGGTGAAAAATACATCCCTTCCTTTTTTTGCATAAATTCAGGGTATCTATAAGAGGTAATGGGAAACATTGATTGATTTTAATGGGACATTGATTGATTTTAATGGGACATTTATAATTCCTTTTGTTGTTACCAAATGCAGGTGAAGAACGATGATTTGAAAATGAAAGTTAAATTAAAAAATTGGAGAGAAGTTTGATAATGGTTCAAAGTATGTTGATGATGAGTGCTGAAGAGGTAAATTCTAAACACAAACAAATAGGCACAAGATCAGGATTAAATATGAATACTGTTTGAAAACTTAAGTCTCTTTTTGAGGGTTACTTCTGTCTTTATTTATTTTGAATGTGTCTGAATTTGCATTTTGATTTTTCTTATCCTGTCCTACACAAGAGTAACTCAACAATTAAGTCAATTAGCTTTCATGCTTAATACATACAAGACTTTGAGAAGTAATTTGCTAATTTTTGGTCAATTATTTATTAGACTAGATTTGTCAATTTCTTTTTTGATCAATGAAGTCAATTATATTTGAGACTAGATAATTCTTTCTTTGGTAAAGGATCAGTTTTCTCACCCTATTAGCTTCTTTTGTGAAGTGTGCTAAGAGCATAATCAACTTCTTATAAGCACTATGAGTTTTTGCTGCATGATTTGTTTTTTGAAAATTTGTGAGTTGTTAGTTTCATTTTGTTTTCTTTTATTTATGAGAATTTTTTATGAAGTTTTTCCTTTCATTCATTTTGTTTCAATTTTTATGTTTTACCATTATATTTTGTATCAATTTTTCAATTGAAGTATCAATTATCCAAAAGTTTTTTTTCACTGAAATTGTTTAATGTAGGTTTCGCTTTAAGTTATTTGGAATTCTAATTTTCTTATGAATGAACTAACACTTCATTTATATGTATTTTTGTTACAGGTTCAATTCTTTTCAGTTGTGATGGAAAGGTAATATATTTTGTATTCTTTTCAGTCTTGATGCAGCTTATTTGAAGTTTAATTAAATGGTTTTATGATGTGGAGGTTTTTTCACTCATAACAAGTGCTGCCTTTGTTGCAGGATCAATTTATTAGAAAACTACTAGCTTATGCATGTGAGGTTCAGTAATATACAAATTTCAGGTTAGGTTCCTTTGTCTTTTGGTTCATTTCTTTGCATTTTTTTTCATTGTAGTTGATCAAAGGTGTGCATTTTTTTGGCATTAGCTTTTTGTGATTTGCCTTGCTGGTTTTATGCTTAATCCATGATGCTATATCAAAGATTTTGTAGAAGGCCATTTTCTAAATTTTCTTCGCACTGGTAACCGTTTTGTCTATTTTTTTAGTTGAAATAAGAATTTATTTTCATCTCTATTAATAATGGCAACTATCGTTTATGTAGTTGATGCTGAAATTTAGTGCATCAATTTATCAATAAAATTTAAGGTTGTTTAAGGCACACAGAATTTTCAAGTTGAATCATTGATGATTGCTAACATGACGATGACATAATTGTATCTGCTTTTTGTTTCTTTAATTAAATGAAGTGTATAAGAAATGTTCAGTTAACCATAAATTAGAAATGAAAAGAATTTTATCTTGAGAGGAATATAATTAAAATCTACATTAGATAGAAGTACTGCTTGATGTTTGGTGATGTGAATTAGCTACTGGATGGTCACACTGGCTTTAACTTTTTAGTAATTTTCTTATTTTAATTTTGGATTTTCTTTGATCTGCTTTAAAACGAGTATGTCTGCGATGCCCTTGGTTATTAATTAATAGTGATGAACAAGACATGTCAATTGATAATCATGAGTGATTGAGTATATCCACATGTTGAATAATTTTATTTGTCTCTCTTTACTATAGGGTCTAATATGATACTGTGCGGCAAGCTTAAGATAAAATGAGACTTTACTATTTTTCATTTGGGCTTTTCTTTTTTGCAAGAGAGGACTTCATTTGATAAGCCTCTTTTTCAGTTTAACAATAATCCTATTTTCTAACCATATTTGTGGATCTGATCTATTTTCATTTAGTATAGTCAGCTAAATGATATAATTTTTGCCGGACTATGATTATATTCATTTGCAACTATCAATAATTAGATTATCTGCACTAACACTAATCACAGCTTAATAGTGTTCATACTATTAGTCAGTAGTGTGTCAACATATGGAGATACATGTTTTTTTTTACTTTTGATTGGAAGTATTGACACATTACAATACTATTTATTAGATAGTTTAAAAAGTATTGACATTTTACACATTACGATACTATTTATTAGATAGTTTAAAAAGTATTGACATTCTGGAAGTATCACTGAATTTGTTTCTTACTTTTGACACATTACGATACTATTTATTAGATAGTTTAAAAAGTATTGACATTTTACGTTTCTAAGAACGGCCCTTATTATCATTAATAGTTAGTTAGTTTTTTGACCCACTCATTACATATTCTGGAAGTATGGTGTAATATCAAAGTAGTTTTCTTTGTTGATAGTCACTATTTATTTTCTTAATCTGACATGATCTGCTGTTTTTAGTTTAAGTTGTTGGGGTCAGTCCCTATTTGTTAGAGTTATGGTATCCAATTCAGTAAATGAGGTCCTCTTCTCTCTTAATATGATTCTTCGAAGGACATTCGTTTTGTATTGTTGATTGTTGAAGATCATCTTTTGTATCTCTTTTATTAGAAACTAGCAGATATACCACTAAATAAATTGTCCATGAAGGATTTTAGTGTTGCCTTCAAGTTACCTTATGGCCGAAATTGACATTGCCTTTTATTGTCTGATTCTTCTTTTACATTTTTGCAGATGTTGAAGCTTTGTCGAAGAGATAAATATTTTTATTCAAGATATAAACCATAAGGTAACTTTGTTTTATACTCGAGAAAAATACCATGACATAATAACATTGGAGATAATTAGTGGGAATAATATTAAGGGGTTTTACAACCCATAACACTCTCTCAACCTTTTTGGACATTTAAGTATAATTGTTATATAGTTTTACCTATTTGAATTGTGTCACGGCTTTAGGATTGGAGACTCTGGATTGCAAACATGCCATTGCAACTACTAGATACACATTTATTCGAGACGTGCCTTTCTTCTCAAGTCATACGATGCATACATGTGGGGTTATTTGTGTGGAGGCTCCGCGATTTATACTGGAAAAGGGTTCAACTGAAGCTACCTCTTTATCCTCAAATCAAATGTCACTTGCAAATTTTGAGGCAGAATAACTGTGAAGAATCAAACCAATAAAATGTGTACACTGATATAGCTTTCAAATTTAATACTTATAAGTAATTTAAAAGAAAGTAAACCTGTGAATATCGTTTTAGCTTCCATATCAACATCTATATATAAAGACCAAATGTTCGTTTCTCATGAACCTATGTATACGCTTGGATATTAATAGTTCATATCTCTTGCAAGTATCAATATTATAATCGAATTTTGCAGGACTCATTTTTGAATGCATCTCATATTTCCTTTCTTACTTTGTCGGTTTATATTTTGAGGCAATGTCAACTACCTTTCCTCTGTAATTTTTGTATTTTTCTTCTATTTCTGCTTTGTAATGATTATTTGAATATGAACTTTCCTAATGCTCGGTTTCTTTTCTATTTCATGAGTGAAAGATGCAAATCAACACGGTATCTAAATAGCCGGATTTTGTGTTATAAAACTCGCCATCGTTTTAATAAGTTGTAAAATTTGTGCAATATCACTTGCAATGTTATCATCTATCATTCATTAGGAACCACACCCATTTAAGTCCACTTGCAATATCTCAGAGTTTAATTTATAAGGATTATGTTTTTTGGATTAATTGTTCTTCAAAGTATTGACTACTTTTTTGTGTCTTTATAACATAAGTAGTCATTAATTATTATTGGTCAGTGATATTTAATTACTTTAAATTAAATTGAACTATATGTCAAACGATTACGTCTTTAATTTTATGATGACAACATAATCCAATTTGTCTAATAACTAAAATATATGTTTGTATTTTAGCGGTACGTTCATAGTAATAAGTTGTTAACTCCACAGAAAATCAGTTTGCCCGTGCGTTGCACGGGTAGAAATACTAGTTTATTCAAATACAAGTATCTCTTGGATCTTCTAAAACCCCTACATGGATAGTTTAGTTTTGACATGATACTCTTTATTAAAATTTACCAAATAAAATACATTTTAGTTGTCACAATGCAAGTGATGTCCACTTTGCTCAATGCTGAGTTCCTTCAGAAGTCTTGTAAGTTATAAATCCTCTTTGGTAGCCTCAACTATGTTTCGGTTGTATATAACATATGAGTTAATTTGATGAAGACATATTTTGTCGCAAACCTCCTATTTTCTACTAAAAAATATATATCTCTATAAGAGTGAAGAGATTATCTTGTGTAGATCTCTTATCATCCTATCCTATACCACTAATTAGTAATACTTCCTTGTTTTTTTGGTACATTTTCTATAATGAAGAGACAATCATATTCTTTGTTCATTTTTCTATTATAAAGTAAGCAATGAGACCCAAAATCATACAAGAGAAAGACGATACTTGTGCAAGCTTCTCTTCTTAACAACCAGCAAATAAACTTTATTTGCAATTAGGAAAACATCATCTCTCATTAAATATGTTCTTATGTATCTCATTCTGAACTTTTAGAGTCGATTAGTTAAACATACATTTATTGTGAAATTTGATAAACTTTCAACAACAAGACATTGCCACAAATATTATCTCTAAAAGAAAAACATGTAATGTAATTATTTGAGAGTGTTGTAAATATTACTTCCTTCGTCCTAAATTAGAGAAAAAAATTATCTCTAATTCTAAATCGCTTATATTACCAATAAAGCGCTAGGATTACTTTTTCAATTATAGTATTAATTATTTATTACTTTCTATTCACAGAATTTTTTAATTTATCTTTTATGTATCATAAATGAAGGATAATTTTATAAAATAACTCATAACTTATCTTTTTCCTATAAAGTTAACAACATTTTTATTTGAAATGATCAAAACAACTAATAATTTAAGACATAAATGCATTTTGTTATATGCTTTTTCGTGTGATTTTTAACTAAAAATACATCGTTTTTAGTTATAAAAAAAATTATAGATTTGAAAAAATCATGAATAACTTAGTTAATCTCTCAAAAAAAAAAAATGAATAACTTAGTTAAGAACCATATAAAATACTAAGAAAATGCACCTAAATTTTGTTCTCATGAAAACTCACTTCTAAATTCCTTAGACTATTTTTTTTTTCTATACCTCTTTCTACCACATCACCGATATATTATATATATCATAACCATCAGATAACTATATCTATTTGTTTTCTCTCATAGTGTCATTGAGGTGTTCCCGTATCCTACAAAATTTTCGATTTACAAATACTATATTCAAGACATGGAGAAAAAGGAAAATACTAGTGTATAAGTTTGACAAGTATTTCATTGAAGGTGATGACAAGCACAGGTGACAAGTTCACAACCTCTCTTGAGATTTAGATGAGATCCTCTAATTCCTCACCCTATTGCTTATCCACTTGTCACTATTCCGTAAATTGACATAAGCATTGCTGCATTAGTAATGTTTGCTCATTTCTTTTAATGAGGCGGTTCACATCTTTATCATATCTTTGCCTCTTTCCATAACATATTTAATTCGATCAAATATTAACGATGATGACAACATATATAATAGAGATTATTTATAATTAACATAAGCCTAATCCGTCATCATTATATTAATAAAATTAAGCTAAGTTTACTAAGATTCCTTAATTTCTCTATTGGATGAAAAGTAAAAGGATTCTCCTTCAACAACAAAACAATTATTCGATGTCTACTATCTTTCTCTAGCTTTAATTCTCTAGCCAAGCCAACCGATTCTTATGAAAACTATTTAGTCAATCGAATAAAAGGAACCAACTATATAGCTAGCTTCTACAACAAATGTCTAAATTCTTTACATAATTGCACATATATATTTTTTTTAATATTGGCCGGAATTATCTCAAACTAAGAAGAAGAAAAAAGTACTAGAATAACATGATTATTAATAAAGATATTCAACATGAAAAAAAAAAAAAAGACAGTTCAATTAACGGGAAGGGGTTAGTTCCAACTTCCAAACCTCCCATGGTATCATGTATACAAAGCTTTATTATATACATGATATATATAAATAAAAATAAGGATATATTGATATTAAATTAATATCAATATTCTTAAAATTGTATCATACACTTACAATAGCGATTCTTGATATTACATGGAGATATATATGATTGTTGCTGCTGCAAGAAGAGACGAAAATATCATCTTGATATTTTTTTTGAGGGGTCTCTAACATATATATTCTTGATATGTTACAAATTGTTGTTAACATATATATGATACCTTTTGCATGATCAACAATCTTCAGGTTTTGGAAACTCATTCAAGTCAGGTTTGAGAGAAGAAGTAGAATTGGAGTGAACATGATTATTGGAAGAAACATGATGATGATGATTAATTAGAGAATTAGTTTCAATAGCATCAACTCTAGCACCAACTTGTGTAGCTTTTTTCCTTATTGAATCAGCCGACATATTCCCACGTTGTTGTAGATTTTCTTCATCTTCTTGTTGGTCTTTGAACAACAGTTCTGGAAAATTAAGGTTTGCAGAAGGACCTCTAAGATAAAACACAGCAGTATCATAAGCACGTGCTGCAGCAATAGGTGTTATGTAAGAACCTAACCAAATTCTTGATCTCTTGTTTGGTTCTCTAATCTCTGCCACCCACTTACCCCACTTTCTCATCCTTATTCCTCTATATGGTTTCATAGCTTTTTTCTCTTTTTTCATCCCCTTATTGTTATTGTTATTTTTGTGATCTACAGGGATATTGGTTCTTGAATTCATCGAACAACAATATTCCCTATCTTCTTCTTCCATACCCTACCTACCTAATACCTATCAAGTAACTAATTAAACTATATAATATAGCTAGTTCCTATCTTATCTTTGAGAGATATGTATACTCATATATGTTATGGTTATATGATTATGAAAATGAAAACTTATAGAACAGTTGCCAACCGGATGGAACAATAAGAGAGATTCCTTTCACACCCGGAAAACACCTGCCCCTAAGAATCATGTTTGCTTGTGTTTCAATTTCTATTTATATACATATCAAGATGGACTATATGGTAATATATTTTCTTGATAAAAAACAAGTATATGATAATTGATTATGTTTATTTATTGTTATTTATATAATAGCATTATGAATAGAATAAAATAAAAAATCTACAAGGCGTTGTAAAATGGAATATGGTAATTTTTTTACTACTAAAAAATTGTGGTAATTATTACAAATTATGAGTTAAGGGATATGCATTAACCATTGTAAATTTATTTTACATTGAGAGCTAATAAAACTCAATACTTTGTTATTTGATAAATGTTAACCACTGACCTTAGAATAATTGATAAGAAATGTAAAGTAGAAATTTGTTCTTAAAATTTGTGTATTCAACACATTAAAACATGAAAAACAACCTTTTTAATATTAAAGTTATCAATTTCTCCAATTTTTTCATTTTTAAATCTTTAATAAATACCTTAAAGACACTCGTTAACCAGATTTGTTATTTTATAGAATAATTTCAAAATATACTAAAGGTAGTGAAATTTTTTGAAGTACTAAAGGTAGTGACATCGTAGGATAGTGAATTCTCATTAAATCAGACAGTAGGTTTATTAAACTTCAATCATAAATATGGAATATTAATCAGAGAGTTTTTTTTTTTTTGAGCAAATTAATCAGAGAGTTGGTTAAATTTATTTTCTGTATTTTTTTTATAATAGGATAACAATAAAATCGTTGTGTGAAGCTGTGCACCGAATGAGAACATTAAAGAGCATTTGTCATTTTCTTTTTGTCAATAGAAAATCATAGAGCAATCAAATTTCCATGTGTTGCTTGATGAAGTTGCCACGAGAGAGCTTCCTTTTAGAGATAAAAATTAGAATATAAAATAAATAAAAAGGTGGCCGACACAACCCCTCATAACCATCCTTGTCTTTGAATCACAAAAGCCATTGCAAGTTTGCACCAACAAAATACAGTGCCAGTACTCACAAATAAACTAGGAAAAAATAAAATATTTTGCTTTTGTTATAGTTTAAAGTGGAAAAAAAAAATGCTAATGCTAATCAAATAATTGAGTTTAAGATAATAAGCTCTTTTTAAAATAAATTATTGTGAGAATTAAAGTTGATTTATAGTGAAGATAACTTTTTATCAGATTTTATTTGTTTTCTTATTAGGGCTTTTTTCTTCTAATAATTGGATTGTTATGAAAAGTGTGAATAATGTTTTTTTGGGGAAAATATAGATAGACGCCATTTTTCCATACCACTCTTGTACACACTCTATGGGGGAGGGTATTTTGGTAATGTGCAACAAATGATATGTAGTTATTTTGGACCCACATTACCACATGTTACATTTATGTGTGGAGGTTTAAGGGGTGTATGCCGACCTATCTGTCTATCTATAAACACTCTTTTTTTCCTCTGAACAATGGATTGATTTAATTTCTTCTCATACAAGCAATTAATTATTGTTAGTCAAATATGGGTTTTGAGGCAACAAATCATTTTTGCTTAGATAATTATGAAATGTATGTTGTGTTGGTGGGTGTAACAGGGAAGAGGTGGATGAAATCGGGATGGTGAATGATGTCGGTGGTGAGTGAATGGACGGTTGGATTTGAATGGGATGAAAATAGAGGGTGACGTTACGTCCACGCAAATAATACAACAACATCCCACGTGTTACGTAGAAAATACAGTGCATTTTTTTTTGGACATCAAATGCGAGTCTCTCTTGTACTCTTTCTTATGGCTTATAAACTACAGTGTATCCACAATTAGTGTGAGAATAGGCAGGTCTAAGGGAATCAAGATCCTTTTCATTTACAATTCCATTTCTTCCGTTTGAAGAGATAAGACACAGAAAATCTTGAAAAAATTATAAAGTAATTAATGATGGTGGAACTCATTTAATTAAAATATTCACTATCTCTTTTTTTGTCTATCTCTCTCCAAATTGTATTCTTCATTTATTTTGACAAATGAATAAGATCTTAACTCGGTCCAAGGTAGGTTTTGTAGAATTTAATTAGTTTGATGAATGTTCGTTGGTGTCTTGGGATACTCTTTAAGAACAAGAATTGATAAGTATTTATAAAAGGTTGTCCAACATTGTATATCTATATTGTATATATACTATATCATTTTTTAATTAGTTGTTTCTCTCTTTTATAGTCACATCAATAGTTATAATTGATGTATTTTTATACTAGTTGTCCAAAAGTTGTTGATTTTTAGATGTTCATATAACAATATTACTCTTTATAAAAATATATATTTTAAAATAAATTATATACGTACACTTCACTCATTTATATTTTTTCATATTGGCATATAATAGATCAAAACTCATGTATAAATATATATTATCACATTTTAACAATAACTAATTATTTATGTGAAAATGAAAGCATGTGTCATATTAAATAAAATTCACCTTAGTTTCGTCAATTTATATGTGTGAGACCCATTTTTAAAATAAGAGACTAAATTACATTGATAAGAGAATGAATGTTAAAAAAAAAAAAATTAAGATAGAGTGTTTTATTTTATTTTTTTTGTTGCCAATTTTCTAAGTTAGAAATACGAGTAAATCAGAAAGTTACATTTCTATTCCATCTTGATGATTTTCAGCTCATCACTTGATACATGATAGAGTAAAAATGACATGATTCACTTAACATATTATACAGAGCCGTTCCTATGAAATAAGAGGCTCGATTCTATTTTTAAAATAGGCCCCAGTAAAATCAAAATGCAATTCTTTTTGTGTAGCTAAGCTTCTTTAAAAAATCAGAATCAGAAGAACTTTTAAACACGAAACAAAACAAAATAAAATTAAGTGAAAGAGAGGTGAAATTTACCTAACGGTGACGTTTGGAATGTCACTCCTACGTCATAGGAAAGGGGAAAAAGAATGGTTTATGCGAAAAAGAAATAATTGTTGTGATTCTTTTAATGGGGGTGGGTATTATAATTTTTTTTAGGCCCATAGTTTCTAGAGGCTCGTGTCATAATTCACTAAACTAAGAGAGGGAATAGTAATTTATCCTTTTCTTTTTCTCTTATTCTTACCACTCTTATAGTTCAACATTTATGTCTCTAATGCATATTTTTTTAAAGGGTCTCTAATGCATTACTGAATTTAGAATTGAAGGCTTGTAAATTAATAACACGACAATATAGATTATAGGTATAGTTTTCCTTTGTAATGACAAAAGAGAATTAATCAACAGAAATAGGCATGTTTGGTGTTTGGTCATCGTCACCAATCACCAAGATAAAGATCTATCAAGGGGTGGTCACGATAAAGTGAGGACACCATTTGCTTCTTTTTAATTAATTATCAGACACGAAGATGATAAAATTAATTAATTTTATCTTCAAAATGAATTATTTTTTTTATCACCACGACACATTTAATACCACTACCACTTTTTTAATTATCATAATTTAATCAACATGATTTTATACTTACGTTTGAATGTATTTATCATACTTTTTGGTACCTCACATAACACCGTTTTAAACCTACCCTTTATTTATGTTTGTGGTTTGAAAGAAAAGTTAGACTTTTTAATCCTAAGTGAAAAAGTGCATGATGATAAAGTACACTTTCATAAAAATTGATGGGTGTACCCTGTACGTGTGTACACTTTCATATATGTAAAAAAAATTTGTATGAAATATATTTTGACATAATTATTCTTATGGTTAAAGTTTATATATTTCAACCAATTAAATGAACTTAGTGAATATTCTTTTAAAGGAGTGCAATTCTTTTTTAATGGAAATGAATCCAATTCACTTTACCACTCAAAACAAAGGAAGAATGATCCAAATTAGTTGATGGTTGATGCAGGCTCCACCTTAGTTTCCAACATGGGACATTTTAAGTCGGCAGTCCATTATGTCCACTAGTGTTGTTACACTTCAAAATTACCAAATTATCTAGTTAACGTATAAATATAAAATTAGTTTACGGTAGTATTTTAAATCTTTTGACTTTAACTTGTAAAATAATAATCTTCATCAAGTTAAAGTACACAAAAAAAGAACTTTGTACTGTCATACACTTCGAGTGAACCAAATGAACCAAAATTACACATATATCTAAGGGCTAACTTGTTTATTTTATGGAAAATGTTAACCAGTGCCCCAGGGGCACTGGTTAACAAGACCCCAATTTTATTTTAATTTTGGTAGATAGGTTAACTTGTTCAAGTAGTATTTTTTGACAAGTGGTTGACTTGTTTATTTAATGAGTTCAATTTCAATTCATATGATTTGATTTATAAACTATAGGAACATTGCGGGTCCTTAAAAAAGATCAAGAAACTATAGGTGAAATTATAATGCGTTATTGTATTGGAACTGTTCTGGATCGGTAAGAAGACCAATCCCACGTTGTCACGTGGTTTAAACTTGCACCGTTTTAAGGTCGTGTGTCTAAAGGAACACGCCAACTTTAGTGCACTACACCGCATCCACTCGTCTTTGCGCGAGGATCACCATACACGTGTCCTCTTACCGCTCCTAATCACATGCCGCAAAATCCGGAGGCGGTTATTTTCAATGCGCGTCTATATAAGGGTGACTTAGCTTCACCTTCAATGTATGATTCACTTTTCACAACACTTTCTACACACTCTTTCTCACTTCCATTACCGACTTGAGCGTCGGAGTGCTAACATGCCTGCAGACACATTTCGTTCCATCGGGAAGACTCATCGCCACTGTATCAGAGCATTTTCAGCTACTGTTGCTTTTCGTCTATCCTCACATGACAGATCAAGAACACACCATAATAATACTGGAGTTGCTAGGTTAAATTCTCCCTGTTAGAGTGAGATTTGAAAGTTACTTCATCATTTTTATGGGTCTTAATTTCAAGTTTTTCAGGTTACATTGAAGTCGCTACTGACACCCTCTCTATTGAGCTTCATGCTATTCACTCAACATCCTAGAGGGAGTCAACACCTAGATTCCATAAGGATCTCTTCAATCTTAACTAACTAGCTTTCATTGCTCACACCCTCTAAACATGAATTAGTTGTGCAGATTTCCTAACTAAATTAGATGCTTCTTCTAAATTGGTGTTTATGGTTCACAGCTCTCCCCCTCATTTTTTTACAAACTTATAAAAAACATAATCAAATTTATATCATTAGATTTAATTTAAAACAAATTTTGATAAAGTTTAATTTATGGAATTAATGAAAGAAAACTTTGGTTTAGATCTTAGTCCTTTTAAAATCACTATGTCGCATGTAAAATTAATAAAACAAAAAGAAGTAAAAAAAGGAAGAAAATATACCAAAACCCTCAAAATAAACAAACAAGACAAAACCGACAAGACTATGGACCAGAGTTGCCAAACCGAAACAAGACAAAATTTAGGAAGCTATAAGAAAATATACTTGAGACCAATCAGGTGTGTATATAAATGCGAAGTAAGAAAAATAAATAAATGCAAGCACCAAGTTTTTTCATTGTATAATAATAAAGTACCCACCTATCATTCGTACTATACTATTGTCACATTTTCAAACGGACTTTTGGTTTAGTTTAACATTTTTCTCTCTCAGAAGTCAGAATGCCATGCACAGCAAAGCTCACGAACGAACGAGTTGTCTCTTGTGATTAAGCAGTACTTTGAGTTTTGAGATATGCATTACCATTCAGAGTGCAAGGCAATCTTTGGCCAACTTTATCACAATTATTTTCGACTTAAAAGATTTAGTCAATTCATTCACATGATTTAAATTTAATGGAGTAGTTTACTCACTTACAATACGCAACCGACACACTGATTATTGGCGAAAAGAAACGGTCGAATATCATAACATTAAGGCAAATAAATTATTATTTGAAGTAAGAGATTAATTAGAATACTTTGCCTCGACATGTAGTAAGTGAACCTCTTTCAGCCACTGCTACTTTGTTATTGGATAAGGAACATGGTGAAGAAGCCGAAGCAGGTTCAGAACTGAAGAAACGCAAGCGGGACAAAGATGCATCTGAAGCACAAGTTCCAGAAGTTGATTTACATGTTAGTCATGGTTTTTATTATGATAATGAGGGGCAATGGTGTTTTGGGGTGCTACAGTCCAGCAATGGTACTGAAGAGGGTAGTATGTCTATTACTAGGAATAATCCTTTGTATGTCAATCAAGAAGAATCGGCAGATCCTGGGGATGTCCAGGACTGCCGGGAATTATGAGTCTTATTGCCTGGAATTGCCGAGGTTTAGGGAGCCTGAGTGCAATTCCAAACTTAAAATTCCTAGTTCGGTATTACAAACCGGATGCCCTCTTTCTTAGCGAGACATTAGTCTTCAGTAATAAAATTGAGGAATTTCGTTACATTCTTGGATTTGATAACTGTTTTGTTGTTGATAGACAAGGTCGCAGTGGTGGCCTTGCTCTTTTTTGGCGTAATTCTTTTAATTGCAGGCTGCTCAATTATTCTCAAAACCACATCAATGTTGAGGTTGAAGAAAGTTCTAGAGGCAAGTGGCAACTAACCTGTTATTACGGGTTTCCTGAAGGGAGAAGACGAAGAGATTCGTGGAATTTTATACGACAACTGTCAAGGAATACTCAACTGCCTTGGTGTGTAATAGGGGACTTCAATGATATCCTTTATTCCCACGAGAAGAAAGGTAGAGCTGAAAGACCCGTGGCTCATCAGTGGTTTTCGCCGTGCAATTCATGAAGCAGGTTTGATAGACATTCACCCTGATGGGTATCCATTTACATGGTTCAAAAGTTTGGGTACAGATAGAGCGGTGGAGGAGAGACTTGACAGAGCACTCGCAAATGAGGCTTGGTACCAAATTTTTCCAAATGCTAACCTCGATAATTTAGTTGCACCGTCATCAGATCATTATCCCATATTGCTGAATAGGGAACCTAGCATTCGTCCTTGTAGGGCTAGAAAGAACTTCAAGCTTGAAAACGCTTGGCGGCTTGAACCAAGCCTAAAGGAGGTGGTGCAAAACTGTTGGCAGCAACAAAGTGAATCTGATTTGGTCACAAGGCTAGGAGGATGCGCAGAGGAGTTGAAACATTGGAGCAAGACGCATTGCAATCAGTTACGAAGTGACATTGAGGAGTGTCGTAGGAACTAGGGGTGTTCATGGTTCTAAACTGCATTTGAACTGAACCACATTAATGGATACAATTCAGTTTTTAAAACCACTTTAAAAAAAACTGGTTTATTTTTCAAACCAGTTCCAGTTCGGTTTAAAACCGGTTCAGAACCGGTTTACAGTTTTGAACCGGTTTATTTATTTCGAACCAGTTTCGAACCGGTTTACAGTTTTAAACCAGTTGTTGAACCAGATTATTCTCGAACTGGTTTTCAAACCGGATTTTAGTCATTGTTTATTAGGATATCCTTTTTCAAAACAACTTATTTACGTAAAACAGCTTATTAGGATCTCCTTTTTCGAAATAACTTATTCAAAAAAGCTTAATTACGTAAAACAGCTTATTAGGATCTCCTTTTTCAAAACAAATTTTTCAAAACAACTTATTTATGCAAAACAGCTTATTAGGATCTCTTTTTTCAAAACAAATTATTCAAAATAGCTTATTTATGCAAAACAGCTTATTAGGATCCCTTTTTCAAAATAACTTATTCAAAACAGCTTATTTATGCAAAACGACTTATTAGGATCTCTTTTTTCAAAACAACTTATTCAAAACAGCTTATTTATGCAAAACAGCTAATTAGTATCTCTTTTTTCAAAATAACTTATTCTAAACAACTTATTTATGCAAAACAACTTATTAGTATCTCTTTTTTCAAAATAACTTATTCAAAAGGGCTTATTTATGCAAAACAGCTTATCAAGATCTCTTTTTTCAAAATAACTTATTCAAAAAGGCTTATTTACGTAAAACAGCTTATTAGGATCTCCTTTTTCAAAACAAATTTTTCAAAACAACTTATTTATGCAAAACAGCTTATTGGGATGTCTTTTTTCAAAACAAATTATTCAAAACAGCTTATTTATGCAAAACAGCTTATTAGGATCCCTTTTTTCAAAATAACTTATACAAAACAGCTTATTTATGCAAAACAACTTATTAGGATCTCTTTTTTCAAAACAACTTATTTATGCAAAACGACATATAAGGATCTCTTTTTTCAAAATAACTTATTCAAAACAGCTTATATATGCAAAACAGCTTATCAAGATCTCTTTTTTCAAAATAACTTATTCAAAACAGCTTATTAGGATCTCCTTTTTCGAAATAACTTATTCAAAACAGCTTATTTATGCAAAACGACTTATTAAGATCTCTTTTTTCAAAACAACATATTCAAAACAACTTATTCATGCAAAACAGCTTATTAAAATAAGTTGTTTTGCATAAATAAGCTGTTTTGAATAAGTTGTTTTGAAAAAAGAGATCTTAATAAGTCGTTTTGCATAAATAAGCTGTTTTGAATAAGTTATTTCGAAAAAGGAGATCCTAATAAGCTGTTTTGCATAAATAAGCTGTTTTGAATAAGTTATTTTGAAAAAAGTGATCTTGATAAGCTGTTTTGTGTAAATAAGCTGTTTTGAATAAGTTATTTTGAAAAAGGAGATCGTAATAAGTTGTTTTGCATAAATAAGCTATTTTGAATAAGTTATTTTGAAAAAAGTGATCCTAATAAGCTGTTTTGTGTAAATAAGCTGTTTTGAATAAGTTATTTCGAAAAACGAGATCTTGATAAGCTGTTTTGTATAAATATGCTGTTTTGAGTAAGTTATATTGAAAAAAGAGATCGTAATAAGTTGTTTTTGCATAAATAAGTTGTTTTGAATAAGCAGTTTTTGAAAAAAGAGATCCTTATATGTCGTTTTGCATAAATAAGTTGTTTCGAATAAGCGGATTTTTATAAAAAGAGATCCTAATAAGCTGTTTTGCATAAATAAGTTGTTTTGAATAAGCAGTTTTTGAAAAAAAGGTCCTAATAAAATTTTAAATTATTTTTATATATTAAATTATTTAATTAAAAATTAATATAAAAATTTGAAGAAAAGAAAGTGTACTAAAAAAATATGGTTCAAATATATTAAACTGGTTCCGAACCGGTTTTAAAATTGAACTGAATTGTTTTTGAATTTATGGTTCAGTTCATAAACCATTTAAATGGTGCAGTTTTTTTTTGTCCAGTTTGATTCAGTTTATGGATACAATTCAGTTAACCACATTTTTTGCACACCCCTAGTAGGAACCTTGCTAGATTCCGTGGGTCTGTTGATGCTGAATTTTTTGAGAGCCTTCAACGGAAAATGACTCAGTTACTAGTACAAGAAGATGTTTATTGGAGGCAAAGAGCTAAAAGTCATTGGTACAAGGAAGGAGATCTTAACACCAAATTCTTCCACGCTTCAGCTACAGCAAGGAAAAAGGTAAATAAAATTCTTTCTCTAGAAGATGAAGCAGGGGTCCGTGTGTCAGATGATAATGGTATGGCTTCAGTGGCTAAATGTTACTTTGATGAACTGTTTCGAGCTAAACAAAGTACAAGAGATCCGGTGCTCAATGTTATAAATAAAGTCATTTCCGAGGAGGATAATCATAAACTTACAGCACCTTTCTTGATAGAAGAATTTAAGGAGGCAATGTTCTCAATGCAAGCCGAAAAATGCCCAGGTCCTGACGGATTTAATCCTGGATTTTACCAACATTTTTGGCAACTGTCAGCCCAGATATTTTTCGTGAATGTTGTTCTTGCTTAGAAAGTGGTCAGTTACCAGCCTCACTCAATTCAACTAATATTGCTTTAATCCCTAAAGGTTCTGAGCAACGGACAATGAAAGATTGGAGGCCAATTGCACTTTGTAATGTTCTCTATAAGTTGGTGTCCAAGGTGTTGGCGAATAGATTGAAGAAAATTTTACACAAATGTATATCTGATAATCAATCTACGTTTGTGCCAGGACGGTCAATTCTAGATAATGCGATGGTTGCGATCGAGGTGGTTCACTATATGAAGTCGAAAATAAAAGGGAAGAAAGGTAATGTTGCTCTAAAATTAGACATAAGCAAGGCGTATGATAGAATTGATTGGTTGTATCTTAAGGAGGTAATGATCAAGATGGGATTTTGTCATCAGTGGGTGAATTGGATAATGATGTGCATAGAAACGGTTGATTACTCAGTGTTAGTTAATCAACAGACGGTAGGGCCTATCATTCCAGGGAGAGGACTCCGGCAAGGGGATCCTTTGTCCCCGTATTTATTCATTTTATGTGCGGAGGGGCTGTCAGCTCTCATTCGTCAAGCAGAGGCCAGGGGCAAGTTGCATGGCGCAAAAGTTTGCAGAAATGCACCGATTATCACTCACTTATTGTTTGCCGATGATTGTTTTCTGTTTTTCAGGGCCACGGAAACGGAAGCACAAACTATGAAGTCTATATTGACCATTTATGAGGCAGCTTCTGGACAAGCTATAAGTCTTCCTAAGTCTGAAATTTACTACAGCCGAAATACAGGAGCCGATGTACAAAATAATATTACTTCAATCTTGGGAGTTCATGCAGTATTAGGCACGAGTAAATACCTTGGCTTGCCATCAATGATCGGAAGAAGTAAGAAAGCAACTTTCAATTTTATCAAAGACAGAGTGTGGCAAAAGATTAATGCCTGGAGTAGTAAATGCTTGTCGAAAGCTGGGAGAGAGGTTATGATAAAATCTGTGCTGCAAGCAATCCCTTCATATGTTATGAGTGTGTTCCTGCTACCTACCACACTTGTAGACGAAATAGAAAAAATGATAAATGGCTTTTGGTGGGGAAATGGAGGGAGTAGCAGAAGGGGAATTCATTGGCTATCTTGGGATAAGCTTACGGTCCATAAAAATCATGGAGGTATGGGGTTTAAGGATTTGACGGCATTTAATCTGGCAATGTTAGGTAAGCAGGGTTGGAAGTTTCAATTTCAAAGTGAATGTTTGGTTTCGAGATTATTCAAGGCTCGATATTTTTCCCCGAAGCGACTATTTGGGGGCGAAATTGGGCCACAACCCAAGCTTTGTGTGGCGTAGTATTTATAGCGCCAGAAGAGTTGTTAGATCGGGTGTTAGATGGAAAATCGGTAACGGTGTCAACATTCCAATTTTCGATGCCCCGTGGTTAGCAGATGGAGGTTGTATCTCAGGTGAAGGACAAACCTTGGAGGTTATTCAGCAAGCCAAACTTGATTCTCTTATAAATCCATATACAAGGAGCTGGAATTATAATGCTATTAATTATTATTTTGATCGCAATACTGCACATCGTATTCTTAGGACACCTCTATTTAATCAGGTGGAGGAGGACCAATTAATATGGAAGGCTGAGAGGAACGGACACTATTCTGTCAGAAGCGTGTATCGTTTGTGTATGGAAGAAATAGGGGATATTTCATATTTGCACAGGCCGGGCTGCTGGTCAGACATTTGGATATTGAAAGCTCCACCTAAGGTGAAGAATTTAATTTGGAGAATTTGTAGGGGGTGCCTGCCAACTCGTGACAGGTTACTTGATAGAGGCATTAACTGTACCTCTATGTGCTCGTTGTGTGAAGGCAATTACGAGGATGCGATACATGTACTGTTCGACTGTCCAAAGGCAAGGAATGTAGCAGAAATTGTCTTCCATTTGATTCAAAAACTGCCACAACTAAAGTTGGAAAATTTTGTAACTATTGTTTGGAGTCTTTGGAAGACGCGGAATATGCAAATTTGGCAAAATGTGTCCGAAACATGTCAAGCTACTGTGGAACGTGCGCGTAAGTTGTTACAAGGGTGGATGGAAGCAAATTTATGCAAGGCTCGGCTGGGGGAGGGCGAACAACATCTTGTTATGTGTGCTGGCAGCAGCAGTTCAGAGACGGGAGAGTGCGAACAGAAGCCTGCTATGCGTGCTGTCCACACCGTATCAGCTAGCAGCAACATCTTTGCGATGGGAGAAGGCGAACAGCAGCCTGTTACGCGTGCTGTCAGCTCCGTATCAGTTGGCAGCAGCGTTTTAGCACAGCAACAGCGCATCAAATGGCAAAAACCAGGCAGGGGAAGGCTTAAGTGTAATGTCGACGCTGCATTTTCGAGTTCCTTGAATGTTATTGGATTTGGTATGTGTATAAAGGACGAAACTGGACAGTTTGTGGTTGCAAAGACGCTACGATCTAGTCCTATATGTGATTCAAGCATAGGTGAAGCTTTGGGCCTGTCATATGCTATCCAATGGGTACATGAGCTGCAACTCACTAACGTCGATTTTGAGATGGATGCCAAACGGGTTGTAGACTATTACATTAAAGGAAGCAATGATATATCTGAATTTGGCGCAATCATTGATGATTGTAGACGTCGATGTTGTTATTGGTTTGAAAACTCTAAGGTTGAGTTTAATAGGAGACAAGCGAATATGGTCGCTCATACTCTTGCAAGAGAGGCCATACTCCTAGCTAGTCCCCAAATTTTTAATGTTGTACCTTCTTGTATTGGATCTTTAATTTCTAATGAAAAGCTATAAGCTATTTCCTCTCCAAAAAAAAAAAGATTAATTAGAATACTCTGACAGTGTAAAAATACTTTACACGGCCATCCAATAAAAATCTACCACATCTATCATCTTTTAAATGGTTTAATTGAATAGAAAAAACTTATAATTAATTCTGGAGACGAGTAATTGCATAGGTCGTACAAACTATCAGTTCTTGTTAAAAGTCAATTTTCACAAAATTTATTGGAGGGAGTTAATATTCCTCAAAATTGGTTGAAAGAAGCAGCTAATATCCTACTCCCTCTGTCTCATATTATAAGCAAAAAAAAAAAAAATCACACTTATTAAGAAAACCAAAACATAGTAGTTTGCAATATAGTTTATTGTATTATCCTTGAAATATTGGTTATTGGTTATTGAAAAGATGAAAGAGAGAGCAAATTGAATGAACTTTGCATTTAATTTTCCTTTGGAAAAGATAAATGTTTGAAACAATATAATTAAATATGATAAAAGTTGGTCTTTTTTGCTTATAATTTGGGACAAAGAAAATGAGTTTCTTTTGCTTATAATTTAGGACGGAGGGAGTATATTGTAAGATTGGATCCACACCATTTAAGTACTCTTGGTTTATCAATCGGGGCAAGCCCTAAGAAAACATATACATGACATTATGTGATTGAAGCAGTTAGATCAAGATTATCAAAGTGGAAGAATAAACAGTTCCATCTACTTTTTATCCTTTTTCAAGGCTACGAAACTAAAAATAAAACAAAATGACTAATCCGATGGAAACAACGTTAAACTTGAAGGACCTTAAAATGCATTTCGCCTCAAAATTTATACTTCTTAAACTCTATTATAAATGATAGTTGTGAACATCCAAAACTTGTCTTAATAGCTCTAATATCATCTTATCTCAACTCTTCAACAATGATTATATCCTCTTAAAAAATTATGCATTGACACACCCAACACTTGAATATGTTCAAGAAACACGTCCAAAAAAAGAAAAGAAAAATAGGGCCTCAATGTAGTCTAGCAGAAAATTGAAAATTGCTCTTCTCACATAAAAAAAATTGCTCCCTCACACACACAAAAAAGACCAAAATAGCTCCGATGGCAGTTAACCACTGCTCGCTACCAAAACACCTTTTGGGGTGTGAGTGAGCAATTTTTTATGTGAGACGAGCAGTTTTCCATAAAACTCTTATGTGGATGTCCCACATTTTTCTTTGTCAAGTAGTCTAGTGGTTGAGACTCACATTTTAAATGTAGAGAAGTAGGGAGTTCGGAGTTCGAACTCCAACCCCTATATAATATTGTCGTTGCAGCTACCAACTAAGTTAGACTCTACTTCACATTTTGTTATCACACCGGTTGTGATCCTATCTCACATGTATTTGATGATGGTTTGCATGTGGCGATAACAATCCTTTCTCCTCAAGAAACCATTTATAATGCCTCCGTATATGTCTTATTTGTTGTGTATTTTGAGGGGTTCTATATTGTACAAAAGAACTTCTATATTTTCAAGGTAAGGTAACTAATAAAGTCGACAAGAATATCAAAACAAAGTATCGAGTTTAGTGTTAAAGACACCGGCGAAACTAACAATATTTGTATTCCACCTAAAATCAAACTTAGATAGCTAAATATATATTATTAAGGGTAGGTTAATATAAATATACCTACTCATTCAATTTTTTTTTTCCTTTGGGGTAGCAATAGCTACCCTTTGTTATGAAAGCAATCGCCCCTGATTAGAGAAGTATAAATTTTCAGGAGTTAATATGGTTAAGGGACATTTAACTTCATAGTAAAAACATATGCTTGTCATATCATCAACAATCAACCTTAAATGCATATGTTGGGAAAATGTCAAACATTTTGATAATAGGGTGGGGTGGAGGCCGGTGGGGTGTCGTAGATTTAAAAAGAGGAATCAAAATTGTAAATGAGGCAAAAATTGAAGGATTAAAACTGCATTTGAATCAAAAATAGAAGACGATCAACTTTTAAGTAAACTCAAATCCACTCAAATCAACAAAATAACCTACGTTACGTTACGACAAATAACAAACTACATTTAGGTCAAACAAATGATTGAACTTATGAGGTTAATGAATTCTACCAAATGACGAATCGTTTGAGAGAATCCTAGTTCAAGTATTGGATGGAACAATTCTTAAATATAATATATTTATCTCTCATTTAAACTCCGGATACTAAGTCCCCTTCCTCAAGGAACTAGAGGGGTCAACATGCAAAAAACAACATTTAGGCCTTGAATATTACCAATTCAAGTTTAACTCGATTCCGACTATTCTTATTCATATTTAAAAGCAACCTATATGATTTTTTTTTTTTTACAGATATAATATTGTTTGTATTTACAATATTATACAAGATATATTTTGTAGGGAAAATTCATATTCTAAGCTTTTATTGTCGCTCTTCGTATAGGTCTAAATTGTAATTCAAACTTCAAAGAATATCTTAATTAAGATATCCTTAAAGTAAGAAACAAATTCTTACATATTCTAAACATAATATAAATTATATCATAATAATATCTTATTTTAAATCTAAAATCTTCTAAATATATTTAGACACATTATTTTTAACAACTTCCGTACATTAAATTAATAAAAAGTGGTACTATATATTACTTTAGTACGTCAAATTGACGATCATTGGTAATTATTATGGAGTTGTAAGATTCTTGGATTGGAAGGTACCCTTGGGCCATCGAAGATAATGCTGTGATAGGAGGGTTTCTTTTTTGTTAGGCAGTTTGCATTAAACTCTTTTGTTAGGCAGTTTGCATTAGAAACAGTATTTTATAGGATGCTTTTTTTATAAGTGAAGTGATTATGTCAATTTTACCTTTTTCAAAAAAAAAAAAAAAAGGTAAGATGAACTAGCTAGAGCTTTCATACTTGAGCTTGGTCATTGATATAATGAAATAAAAAAAATTCCTGTTTAAAAAAGGTTTCTAAATTAGAAAAGAAAAATATTTATATTAATAAGAGTTCTGAAGCCACTCCCTGATAAATAGATTCACCGTTATCATATTTGCTTCAAATGTCCACACAAATAACTTCGTCATCTTATAAAATTAATTAAAATTTTTTGAATAAAAGATGCTTAGCATTTCAATATTAATAAGAGTAGCAATACAATGTGGTTACATCTAAATGAATAATAAAATTGTTGCTATTGAGATCCTAAATAACCAAAGAACTACGTCAATTTGCTCCAACACAAACTAACATAACAGATACAAGTTGCAAACAACATGATATGATCACTCAAACATGTAATGTAACAGAAGTACTACACTTAAAATGTTGATATCAAACTGAAATCTATCTTTCAATTAATCATGGCTGTCATCTAATACATATAATATATAGTTTATATACAAGAGGGAAAAAAAAATGAAAATTACAGGTTTTTTAAGTTAATGTATTCATGCAATTAAAGTATTCGAATTATCACTTTGGTTTACATGTTATTCAATGCAAGTGGTTGAAGATTGAGATGTCCATTTTCTAAAATACAGATATAGTTAATTATAATACTCCAATTTTGCCCGACCAGTTTTAAAATTCTAAAATAAATGTAATATGTGTTAATTTTATGAGGTTTGCTGTCATTTTTTAAGCTTCTCATAAAATCTAAAAATCCTTCATTTTAATTATTAATCTTTATTTTAAAAAAAAAATGAACAAAAAGATAAAAAAAAAAAAAATGGAATGGTAGTCATGTTCACCAAAAGACAAAATATACGAAGGTAGAACAACAAGCAGTTGGAGTGGAGCATCTGTGACACTATCTCCAACAGTGATGCCAAATCCTCTTTAGCATTTGCTTTTTCCTTTTTTCCATTTTGAGCTTTCATAGTCTCTGTCTTTACTCCAACTTTGGTCTCTTTCCCCCCACAATAACAACTTTGGTCTGCAAATAACCAACTTTGAATATTTAGTAGTTGCTCTTCACCTTAACCTAGTTTTTTTTTTTGGTTACAACCTTAACCTAGTTTTGACTATAAATAAGAACGCCAAATCAAGAAAGAGTAGAAAAAATAAACAGAGGGGAGAACTCCTATTCTCATATGTTAAAACAAGATTCTCATAAAAATCCATTATCTTCCTTAAACAAATTCCACAACTTTTAACCACCACATCCTTACTCACATTCACCATTCACAACAACTTTATTTTCTTTGTTGTGATGTGTGTGTTTTAAGAAACTTCTAGTTTAGGTGTTTTTTAAAAAAAAAATTAGTTATAATATTAAAAAATAAATCAAAAGCTTTGGAATTTGAGTGTTGCTTTTTTGTTTTTGGTCGAAAAATATGAGCGTTTCTAGGCAGCCGAATGAATATTTTGATGAAGGAAAATGTTGGTTTGATGCACCAAAGGTAAATGATGTGTTATGTTGATAAAAGTAAATGATGTGATATGTTGATAACGTAAGACGGAGAGAGAAATAGAAAGAAAATGATGTGTTAAATAATTGTATGAATATTTGATATGTTTAGTTATCATTGACGTTTCTCTCTCAAAATAAAAAATATATATATCATTGACGTTTGATGAATTAGTTTGTATGTCGTTAATATTTCCTTTCATTGCCATCATTATGTATACAAAAGATTTATTTTCTAATTCTAGTCATGTAAAGTCGAAGGTTTGCTCACTTTGCAGTCAATTTTTTAATCGATAATTTCTCATATAAGTTTACACTAATTGGAAATTTGCAAATTCCGTTCTAGGTTTAGTCAATCAATGTTGTGATGGAAGGGAAATTTTCCAAGTATTTCCTGCTGCAAATGATAGTGGGTGTGTATTACACACAAATACTCATTGTGCTGTTTCTCATAATAATTCAAAAGTATTTACTCATTAAATTTAATCTGTGAACACTTCGAAATTAACATGATACATAATATATTGTATAATGAGTATTAGTGTTTAATCCACAATCATGACTATTTGCATGCGGAACACTTGACGAAATTTTATCTTTCATCACAATATTGATTAACACCTAAAATCATGATATGTGATTGTAGATTGATAATCAAAGTATTTTATGAGAAATTATATATATATATATATATATATATATATATATATATATATATATATATATATATATATATATATATATATATATATATATAGCATGAATAAAAATAGTTCAAAAAAGTAACTTTGTAAAAACTAGCAGGATAATGAGTTGTAAAGGGATCTTCAAAAGTAAGGTACACATCAACCTCTTACCCATTTTCACCTTTGTAAATTTGTGTCGCAAGGTCATTCATCTTTGTCTTTAGAACCCTTCGAATTTATTCTTCCAACCCATGCAATTACAAAACATGTATTACAACATCATCTAAATATTCCCTCAAAAAAAAAACATCATCTAAATATCTCTCATAGAGAAAATATTACAATTTCGCTCACATAGATAAATGCCCAAAAGGCTTGCTAACTTACATTATGAGCAAGCCATTTTATATTTCATAGACTCTCCTGATTTTCTTGATTTGAGCTACACATCCATTTACATCTTTTCCTCTCAGTGTAGATTCTTCAGAATCCTAAGATTCATCAAAGATCATCAACTTCATTCGGTCAAATGATATTTCTTTTATAACACTTGAGAATTTATTCGTTGAGAAGTGGTTGTTGGAGTAAATTAGGGAGTGTTGGCACACACACAACCCGCCATTTGAATAATGTACTTTGATGAATTATTCTTGCAGTTTTTGAACATAGACGATTGAGAGAAATCACTGTTTTTGTATATAAGTGTCAAACAAAAGAGAAACTTGTGTCAGTCTTTGAGGAAGGTGCCTTGTTGGCTGCACTTCAAGAGGTTCAGACAATGATGAACTACTAGAGAATGAACTCTCAAGAGTCAATGGAGATTCAATCTGTTCTTACTTGGAGAGACTTGTGAAGCTTGAGTTGTTGACTTCCTTTGACTAGAAGTTGAGTGTCTTCTTGTCATCAAAAGATTTGAACTTTCACTCTATCACTAAACTCAAAGCTACTTCCATTGAGTTATAGTGTTGACTTATCGATTCTTATTTGTTGATTGGAGGTGCTGATTGACTTTTATTCTTTTCGTTGATCTTTGCTTACTCATCTTTTTTATAAATACAAAGTAAAATATATTAAATTTGGAGTAATGTAAATAGTATTAATTAAATGGTAAAATTAGATGTTTTTTTTGAACAAGAAATGGTAAAATTAGATGTTGTTTTGAAAATAGAAAACAGATCAGTCATTTTTAGGATAAATCCTTTTTTCCAATGGGTTAGTTATTTTGAACCGAAGGGACCACTATGTGCATCATCTTACTTATTTCATCATAAGGTGTTTAGCTTCTTATTAAGAGTTTGTTCGTTATAAGATTAACAAAGTTTAAATTCATTTGGAGACGATCATTAGTGTTACTTTAATAATAATAACAATAATAATAATTTTCTCCTTTCCTATTTTTTTTTAATTTATAAAAAGCATTGTGCATTACTCTAAGTCAATTTCTTCTAATTTGCATATATGGTAATAGTAAAGACATCGGATAAGGTTAAATTGATAAAGTTGTGAAAGCTAATCAAATATAACACCCATGATGAAACGAGGGGGTACAAATTATTGTAATCATTACAATTATTATATATGCATAATACACTTGAATGTTTAGGATCAAGGAGAATAATGCATCTCAAGCAAGGGAAAATGCCATTTCAAGTTAGAAATAGCCTCTGAATGGATCATTCAAATGTAATATAGTTGATGCGTTTTCATTCCAACACAATAAAGTTGGGGGTGAGTGTGTGCAATAGGAATGATCAAGGAAGCTACATTCTAGCAAAGATTGAATGGTTCTCGCCTATCCTTTATGTCGATGTTAGAAAGGCCTTGTGATCTCTTTGAGCTTTACCGGTGAGCTTTTCTAACATGGAACATTTTCAGTCGGCAATCCATTATGTTCATCGGTGTTGCTACACCTCAAAATTACCAAATTATCCGGTTAACATCATGTCGCATTGGACGTTCAGTTCAATGTACATATATACTCTTGAATAAAATAATTTTGCACTAGCAACATATATATTTTAAATTTAACCTATGAAATAATAATCTTCAATAAGCTAAAAAACACATGTACTGTCATAAGCGAACCAAATGAATCAAAATTCATTAAACAAACTAACATGATTTCACAAGCTCAATGGCGCTATAAACAGGGCGCGAGTTCCATTGTCTAGATCTACTTAGCTTTGACTCAGTCTAATGTCTTCAAGACCTACATACTATATTAAGTAGACTCGAGCAAGAATCGGCTTACCCTCGTTCAGCTGTAATAGCACTTGCATAATCTTCCATCGACTAGGATGAAAACCACATGCCCTCTAATCGCCTATCTGCCAATTTCAGAAAATAGGATAATTAATTTTATGCTTAGACAAGAGTTTTAAACAAAGAGACAAGGAGATAACAATACAATTCATATCGTGGTGCAGGGGTAAAATGTCGCGCCGACATGCGACTTCAATTTCTCAACACACATTACATTCTTGCAAAGCAACCTTCTAATTTTTTTTTTTTCAAAACATTTATAAAGCAGTTAATCATAAAGGAAAAGTTAAGCCCGGCCGGTTTAGAAAAACTGTCCAGTCCACTATAACCAGTCACCTCCCAGTTCTGAGTTTTAAAACGGTCCAGTCCAGTTTTAAAACTCTGACTCAATAAGAGTTCAAGAACAAGCAAAAAAAAAAAATACAACTCAAAGAACCGGTCGGTTGCCCACACCATATCCATGGAAAACTCAAGTCAACAACGCCTACACACACGAGGTTGCAACCACAGGTGAAATTCATAATTAAAACACCTTCCATCTTCAACTTAATCCAACTTGACAATAGAAACTTTAAATTCTCAAGAACTAGAGATTCACGTCCCACTCATGATAACAAAAAATCAGTGTTTCCTACACTACACCGTGTTCTAAATGACCCCGTAACATCCCCATATCTCAATGTCATTTTATATGGGTTACTTTTGAGAGTTGTGATTTGGTATATTTTCTGATTTTGTGTTTCCTACAAAACTTACATTTCATGTACTATATTATACTCTAATTGTAAATGAAAGTTGTGGGCTTCTAAAACTTATCTTATTAGCTCTTACTTTATCTTCTCTTAACTTTTCAACAACGATTATATCATTTTCACAGATTATGCCTCAATGAACACATCCAATACCAAGATAAAAAGATAAGGCCTCGATGTACATGTATGTAATCATGTAGATAAATCATATGTGGTTCACCTTTAATTTTCACACTAGTTGTAATGTGCTCATGTGTTTGATTGGTCACATGCAATAAATAAGAATAGTTTCTTCTTCTCCACAACCTTCCAGTATACCACCAAATATGCCTTATCATATATTTTCAAGGGTCTATATTGTAGTCAGAGGACTTCCTATCTTCAGGGGGTAACTATTTTTTTTTTTGAAACGGTAATTAGTTGTTAAATTGATATTAATACAAGTCTACAAGGATATTAAGACAAGTTTGGTCCATGGTTTGAACCCAGATCCTCTACCCCGTAGGTGGTAGGTTAACTAATAAAATCCACTAGGACATTGGATTGAGCGTTTAAGTACAGGCTTAAATGTAATTTTCAGGAGTTAATGTAGTTGAGTTCAATATTTAACTTCAAATAAAGAAAAAAAAATATAGGCTTAAATGTTATTTTGGTCCCTTTATTTTGTCTCATTCACTATTTTAGTACCCTATTTCTAAAGCTACAATTTAGCCCCCCCCCAATTTTTAAAATGATTCAGACTTCCCCCCCATATACATTTTGAGGTTGAATTTTGATGATGTGACAAATGAGATGCTTATGTGGCCACTCAGTTGATGACACGACACTATCTAAGTGGATTCTTACTTGATAACTAATTTTTATTTCATTAATATATACATTATATCACAAATACAGTCAAATTTGATGTAAAATATTGTCTATGTGGATCCTCTCTTAATAACTCGTTTTCATGTCATTAATTTAGTTGACACATAAGCATCTCACTAGCCAAATCATAAAAAATCAACCCGAAAAGCATATATGAAGAAAATGTTCGACAAATCATTAAAAATCAACCCGAAATGCATATATAGAAAAATGTTGAACATTTTCAAAACTGGCAGGATCAAATTCGTGGATTTAAAAATGGAGGAACCAAAATTGTAAATGAGGCAAAAATAGAGGGATTAAAATTGTATTTAAGCTTAAAATATAAGACGACCGATTTCCAAGTAAACTCCAATCCACTCAAATCAACAAAACAACATCATTCATACATTCACTTTTATCATATTTGCTTCCAAAGTCAAGACAAATAACTTCATCAGCTTATAAACCTAACAATATTATTACTATTGAGATCCTTCATAACTAAAGAATCATATCAACTTATTACTATTGAGATCCTTCATAACTAAAGAATCATATCAACTATAGAACCATAAACTATGAATTTGCTCCCCACAAAAACTACGAACATAGCAGATTCAAGCTGCCAACAACAAAATTGACATATAACAAAACTACACTTCAAATGTCCATCTCAAACTACAATCTATTTATCAATTAATCATGGCTGCAATCTAATTCATATAATTTTATATTCATAATATACAAGAAGAAAAACAAAACGAAAAGGTTCAGAGCAAAACATACCATGCAAAACATACCATCATAAGCCGGAAACTTCAGCAGTACAGAATGGTAAAGAAAAAACTGCAGCTAGAATACTTCATTCCTCAGATAACCACAATGAAACCCTTGAAGTTACCGCTACACAACATTATAATCAATAACAGTATAACAATATCCTCAATTCAACATAACTCAACTAAACCTCAATTTCGATAATCCATTCTTGCACCCCCCCAATTCAGTCTAGCTTCGTTTAAAACAGTATTTCCAATTGTGTATCGCGGAAAAAAACAGTTTGTTCAAATTCTACTATGCTACAGTACTCTAGCGCCGCAAAAGTCGCTATTTGACAATAATTTACACCATATAGCGCATCCCATAACAATAGTGATTTCTTCGAATTCAGCTACGCGTTAGTTTTAGCACTGCTATAGCCGCTATTTGACAATACTGAAAAATAGAGTAAAATCAATAAACATAAAACCCATCTTCATCTTGTTCTCCATCTATTATATACCCATCATCATCATAATCATCATATTCTTCTTCCAATTCATCATCCAAATCCTCTTCCACTGTTCCTCCCATCAAATATTCAACATTTCCATTCACAACAAGAATCCAAAGAAGCCACAAATCAGCATTCCTCCCCAAATCCCTACCCCAATAATCCCCAACAACAACAATTTCTACTTTCACCTCCCTAACTTTCTACAACATTTTCTCAAACACGGAATCATCCGAAACCAAAACCAATGAATCAACCCCACCACTCCTCATCTCCCACTTCAACGACGAATCAGCAGCCTTCACCTTACCATGAACCGTCACAATCTTCACAAAAACACCACCTCGCCGCAACCCCGAAGCCATTCCAAATCCAGCCTTAAGTGGAGCATTATTGCAGCTTCATTATACCTATGATTCCTTCGAATGAAATTAACCTTAGAACGTTTCAATTTAATAGATTTCAATCGATTCAGCGTCTGATACTCATGAACTCGCTTGAAGTGAATGTTGACATCGGTAAGTGATTTGCATTCGTAACCACAGACACGGCAGAGAAAGGAATTAGGGTTAGGGTTCCATAAAGGCTGTTGATGTTGTTGGCAGTTCCAACGACAAGAAAAAGGGTAAACCTAATGAGATGGAAATTATTCTGAACATCACATCTGAAAAGACGAGGAACAACAAGCTTTTGAACAGAGGAATTTCACTGAATAGGTATCCCGATTCACGTGCTTTAGAGGCATTAGGTATAAAAGACAATGTTATGGCACTACTTGGTAACATAGGCTGGAATGATTATGTAGGAGAAACACACTACACCTTCGAAACCTTTACACTTGAATTTATGATTACCATCTGTTTTGTTCAGGATAGAGAGAAAGTCACGTAGCCAAAACACATTGTTTCATTTAGTTTGGGTAACGTAGAGTACAACATATCACTTACTGAATTTTGTGACAAAATGGGTTTTGCAAGCGCGGGGCTCATTCGTCTCTCGTAACCCGGATATTAGGCCTCAAAATTATGACCAACAGGAGTTTTGGTTACAAATAAGTGGGCGGGACCATTATGAATCTAAATCTGTCAAGGCTAGTATGATACATAACCCTGTTTTCCGCTACATACATAGAGCTATGTCATGCACCATTTTCGGTAGGGCGGAAATGGGAACGGTGAGGAGTGATGAGCTATTCATTTTTTGGGCTATGGTTAACAAATGTGCTGTAAACGCTGGCTACTTACTTTTAAGTCATTTGGCATCTGTGGCGGCTCAACCCAAAGGCAAGATAGTGGTGGGGGATTGATTAGTTTCATTGCTTGGAAGATGGGAGCGAAAGTTGCAGCCGAAGAAAATCACATTGAGAGGAACTATGCCATTGATCTTGATTTTTGTAAACAGATTCATATGGTTTGGGATATAGATGGGAAGAGAACGAATTTTCAATTGTTGATATTCAACGAAGATTTAATTTTGTTGCCAAATCCATTGAGAACTGACACAACAAATCTAGCAAATTGGCTTTATCTTGATTTAGATCCACAGGTATCTCAAGAGCAGTCTGCGCAAGATGAAGATATGGGTGATAATCAGGAGGAACAACAACCTATAGGAGGAATGCAAGATGACGATGATTGACGTGGAAGGTTGGAGGCTATGGTTGACAAGATGAATGAGGAGATTTTACTCCAAAGTCAAATGCTTGTAGCAACGATGCAGCACCTCAACACCGAGTATCCTCTACTCGGTCCAGAATAATCATGTTACACATATTTTACTTTAATGCTTTGTTTTGGTTTCATTTTGAAAATGCTCTTTTAAAAGCATTTGAAACCTTGTTAAGATATGTTATGAACGATCCATGTTTAATTATGTTGTAATTTATTTTGCTCTGAACTTGTTTGCCTAGAATATGTTATGCACTTTTGTTATGAACTTTTTCCTGAAATCTCGCACCATACGATACCTGCTAAGTTGTGCGATACAAGTTCTTCAACTTAATAGGTATCGTATGGACAAAAGTGCATAACATATTCTAGGTAAACAAGTTCAAAGCAAAATAAATTACAACATAATTAAACTTAGATCCATTGTTCATAGCATATCCTAACAAGGTCTTGTTTCAAATGCTCTTAAAAGAGCATTTTCAAAATGAAACCAAAACAAAACATTAAAGTAAAATAGGTGTAACATGATTATTCTGGACCGGGTAGAGGATATTCGATGTTGAGGTGCTACATCGTTGCTACAAGCATTTGTCTTTGGAGTAAAAGCTCCTCATTAATCTTGTCAACCTTAGCCTCCAACGTTCCACGCCAATCATCGTCATCTTGCATTCCTCCTATAGGTTGTTGTTCCTCTTGATTATCACCCATATCTTCATCTTGCATAGGCTGCTCTTGAGGTACATGTGGATCTAAATCAAGATAAAGCCAATTTGCTAGTTTTGTTGTGTCAGTTCCCAAGGGATTTGGCAACAAAATTGAATCTTCGTTGAATATCAACAATTGAAAATTCGGTCTCTTCCCATCTATATCCCTAACCATATGAATCTGTTTACAAAAATCAAGATCAATGACATAGTTCCTCTCAATGTGATTTTCTTCAGTTGCAACTTCCGCTCCCATCTTCCAAGCAATGAAACTAATCAATCCCCCCACCACTATCTTGCCTTTGGGTTGAGCCGCCCCAGATGCCAAATGGCTTAAAAGGTAGTAGCCAGCGTTTACAGCACATTTGTTAACCATAGCCCACAAAATGAATAGCTTATCACTCCTCACTGTTCCCGTTTCCGCCCTACCGAAAATGGTGCAGGACATAGCTCTATGTATGTAGCGGAAAACAGGGTTATGTATCATACTAGCTTTGGCAGATTTAGAATTATAATGGTCCCGCCCACTTATTTGTAACTAAAACTCCTGTTGATCATAATTTTGAGGCCTAGTATACGGGTTACGAGAGACATGAATGAGCCCCGCGCTTGCGAAACCCATTTTGTCACAGAATTCAGTAAGTAACATGTTATACTCTACGTTACCCAAACTAAATGAAACGGTGTGTTTCGGGTCGGTGACATTTTCTCTATCATGAACAAAACAGATGCTACTCATAAATTCAAGTGTAAAGGTTTCGAAGGTGTAGTGTGTTTCTCCTACAAAATCATTCCAGCCTATGTTACCAAGTAGTGTCATAATATTGTCTTTTATACCTAATGCCTCTAAAGCACGTGAACCGGGATACCTATACAGTGAAATTCCACTGTTCAAAAGCTTGTTGTACCTCTTCTTTTCAGATGTGAAGTTCAGAATAATTCTCATCTCATTAGGTTTACCCTTTTTCTTCTTGCCGTTGGAACTGCCAACAACATCAACAGCCTTTCCCTTAGAAGCAATTTGTCAAAATTTGTGTTCCTGTCGCAAAAAAAAAAAAAAAAAAAAAAACCAGTTATAAATCAATCTTAAATGCCACTCACATGTAGGGAACGCAATGGGACCCAATGGGTAGGTTACTATAGTACCCTTTCCCATACCCGTGTTTGTAAAAATGCCCATACCCGAGCCGTACCCTCGTGGGTGACAACATTAGTGCCCTTCCCCATACCCTATGGGCACCTAAGTACCCATACCCGTACCCATTACCCGCACTTTAATTATAAAAAGACAATAAAAAACCATTACAATTGAAATAAAACAATGATCCAATTTTTTTTTAAAGCAACTCGTAAAATAGTAGAAATCGTAGTATTTATCCAAATAAAAAAAATCCAAAATATTCCTCTAAAATTAAAATAAAAACATTCAAAATACATATAAAAAAGTACATGCTAAAATAAACATCAAATTTTGATTTAAATCATAAATTTGTAGCTCGTGAGCTTATGAATATAAGGATGAAACGATTACCGTATTAGTTTTTAGATTTAGCTTTATGCTTAAATAGCTAAATGAATTAAATAATTGTACACCAAAATTAAATACAATATTTATTATATTATATAAATATGTATATGCAGGTTGCGGGGCCGGGTAGTATAGTGCCCTTACCCACAACCATACCCATCTAAATTTGCGGGTAATTACCCGGACCCAAGCCCATACCCATAAAAGCGGGGTTTCACCCTACCCATTGTGGGTATTTTTTGAGGGTGCCCATCGGACCTGGTCCAATTGCCATCCCTAACATGAAAGTTGACACAAACACACACCCTTCTACTTTTTTGGCGTTATCTCTCAGCAACTTACTATTATCCTAATTGAAAAATCACACACTACTAATAAAGACCAAATATGCCTTATCATATATTTTCAAGGGTCTATATTGTAGTCAAAAGATTTCCTATTTTTAGGGGGTAACTTTTTTTTTTTTTGAAACGGTAATTAGTTGTTAAATTGATATTAATACAAGTCTACAAGGATATTAAGACAAGTTTGGTCCATGGTTTGAACCCAGATCCTCTACCCCCTAGGTGGTGGATTGAGGGTTTAAGAAGTATAAGCTTAAATGTAATTTTCAGGAGTTAATATAGTTGAGTTCAATATTTAACTTCAAAGAAAGATAAAAAATATAGGCTTAAATAAAATTTTGGTCCCTCCATTTTTTCTCATTCACTATTTTAGTCCCCTATTTCTAAAGCTACAATTTAGCCCCCCCCCCCCCCCCCCCCCCCCCAAATTTTTAAAATGATTCAGACTTCCCCCCCATATACATTTTGAGGTTGAATTTTGATGATGTGACAAATGAGATGCTTATGTGGCCACTCAGTTGATGACACGACACTATCTAAGTGGATTCTTACTTGATAACTAATTTTTATTTCATTAATATATACATTATATCACAAATACAGTCAAATTTGATGTAAAATATTGTCTATGTGGATCCTCTCTTAATAACTCGTTTTCATGTCATCAATTTAATTGACACATAAGCATCTCACTTGCCAAATCATAAAAAATCAACCCGAAAAGCATATATCTAAGAAAATGTTTGACAAATCATCAAAAATCAACCCGAAATGCATATATAGAAAAATGTTGAACATTTTCAAAACTGGCAGGATCAAATTCGTGGATTTAAAAATGGAGGAACCAGAATTGTAAATGAGGCAAAAATAGAGACTAAAATTGCATTTAAGCTTAAAATATAAGACGACCAATTTCCAAGTAAACTCCAATCCACTCATATCAACAAAACAACATCACTCATACATTCACTTTTATCATATTTGCTTCCAAAGTCAAGACAAATAACTTCATCAGCTTATAAACCTAACAATATTATTACTATTGAGATTCTTCATAACTAAAGAGCCATATCAACTATCAATTTGCTCCCCACAAAAACTACTAAGATAGCAGATACAAGCTGCCAACAACAAAATATATCAAATTGAACAAACATGTAACAAAACTACACTTCAAATGTCCATCTCAAACTCCAATCTATTTATCAATTAATCATGGCTGCCATCGAATTCATATAATATTATATTCATATACAAGAAGAAAAACAAAATGAAAAGGTTAAGAGCATAACATACCATCATAAGCCTGAAACTTCAGCAGTACAGAATGGTAAAGAAAAAACTGCAGCTAGAATACTTTATTCCTTATATAAACACCGCAACGCAACCCTCGAAGTTACCACTACACAACATTATAATCAATAACAGTATAACACTATCCTCAATTCAACGTAACTCAACTAAACCTCAATTTAGGTAATCCATTCTTACACCCCCAATTCAGTCTAGCTTCATTTAAAACAGTATTTATTTCCATTTGTGTATCGCGGAAAATAACAGTTTGTTCAAATTCTACTATGCTACAATGCTCTAGCGCCACAAGAGTCACTATTTGACAATAATTTACACCATACAGCGCATCCCATAACAACAGTGATTTGTTCAAATTCAGCTACCCAATAATTGTAGCAATGCTATAGCAGCTATTTGACAATACTGAATTAAAATAGAATAAAATCAATAAACATAAAACCCCTCTTCATCTTGTTCTTCATCTATTATATACCCATCATCATCATAATCATCTATATTCTCATCTTCTTCCAATTCATCATCCAAATCCTCTTCCACTGTTCTTCCCATCAAATATTCAACATTTCCATTCTCAACAAGAACCCAAGGAAGCCACAAATCAGCATTCCTCCCCAAATCCCTACCCCAATAATCCCCAACAACAACAGTTTCTACTTTCACCTCCCTAACTTCCCTCAACATCTTCGAAAACACCGAATCATCCGAAACCAAAACCAATGAATCAACCCCACCATTCATCATCTCCCTCTTCAACGACGAATCAGCAGCCTTCACCTTACCACCAACCGTCACAACCTTCACAAAAACACCACCGCGCCGCAACTCCGAAGCCATTCCAAATCCAACCTTAAGTGGAGCATTATTGCTCTTAGCTTCATTATACCTATGATTCCTTCGAATGAAATTAACCTTAGAACGTTTCAATTTAATAGATTTCAATCGATTCAGCGTCTTTCGCTTCTGATACTCATGAACTCGCTTGAAGTGAATGTTGACATCGGTAAGTGATTTGCATTCGTAACCACAGACACGGCAGAGAAAGGAATTAGGGTTAGGGATAGGGTTCCATAGAGGGAGGTTGAAGAAGGAGTGTCGCTTTGTGTAAGCGGAGATTGAAACGACGTCGCCGAAGCGTTCGGCGAAGGTTTTGAGAGAGAGTGCGGCGTTGTATGGTGGTCCATGTGGTGGTTTGTTGTCGAGGTCCCATAGGATTATAACCTTTTTGTTATTGTTAGTGACTTGTTTGGTGTTTGGGTTTGTGGCTTTGATTGAGCATTGGAAACGAGCTTTTGAGGAGAAGTTGTTATTAGTGTTTAGGAAAAGAAGAGAAGAAGTTAGTGTTGTTGCGTTTGCGTTGTGGAGAAACAGAGAATGCATGTTTGGCTTTCTAGCATTGCTTCAGAAAGAATGCATTTTCTGACAGAAGATGTTTTGAGCTTAGAATTCTGCTCTTTACCAAAAGTTTTTGCTCATTCCCAACTGAACTTATCAAAATACCCCTACGCATGTTTCCCTACGCTAGTGTTAAATGCAGGGGTATTTTGGTCATTTCATTTATCATTTTGGACCTAATTTTTCAAGAGAGCAGTTATTTGCACCCCCGTTTATAGTTGTAGACCTACTTTTTACACTACATAATGTAAAAATTGATTGTTGTTATTCATACATAAAATATATGATGGGTTGTATATAGAAAATTTAAATTGATATCTATGAATAACAAAATGGGTATCTTTTTTTAAATATTTATTAATAGATTGATTATACACAAGTGATTGATGTGTAGGGTGTGTAAGTGTTGTGAACTCTAATGTATTTTTGGTAGGTGCGGTTTGGTATTTTGAGATGATTGGGTGTTTGTTGTGCTTTGATAAACCATGATTTAGGACATGTTCATTACTTCACATGCTTGTTTAGTTATGGTTGGATCACGTCTATAATAGTTGACATGTATTTGATCCACTTAAAAATTAAAGAATGGTGTAATTTTACGATAGTAAGGTGGTGGTATAAGTCAGATAATTAAAAGTATAATGCAAATATCATGTGAAAGGATCTGCAATTTACACCAGTGGTGTGTTCAACTACTTGAGTTTTTAGTTATAGTTGTTAGTGTTAACCTATAAATAGTTTGGTTTGGGTATGTTTTTGGTGATTTTATGTTGACTTTTGGAGTAACTCAATGCTTATGGGAGATTTATCTTATGTTGACTTTTTGTACTTATGTTCAATTTTTGGCACATTTTGTGCTCTATCCATTTGTTTTAAAAAATTGTTAGAAAACATCTTAAACAAATACTCCCTCCGGTCTCAAATATAAGAAAAGATTTTTTTTTAGGTTCATTAAATAATTAATGTATTTATTTTACAATGTAGACCAGATACATTAACTACTCAATAAACCTAAGAAAAGAATCTTTTCTTATATTTGAGACCGGAGGGAATATGTCAGTTTCAGAAAAACATCAAAAATATTGAACAAAAATGATTGAACATGGAAGCTCTACTAATTTTTTTTACTCAAGTTCTCATGAATACTCCAATTTATACTATCAATCATACATCACAATTGGTTCCACTTAGCAGAAAAAGTATAATCTTTTAACTTATCCTTGAATTAAAGAAAAGTGAGGAAGAAATTCTTATTGACCAAGCAATCAAGCAACATCACCATCTTACGAAATACTATAATAACACTACAAAGCTGTGGTTATGTAATGAATTAATAACAAATTAAGTCCACTTATCCTTATCTCCATCTATCTGAAAAAAAGCAATTCAATTATGTATCATCATCAAATTAACTGGTCTGACAATAATTAATTATTTGGTTGATCGACTTTATGCCTTATGTACGTTTTGAATTAAAAAACTAAGATGAACTAGACTATGAAGATTCTCTCAAAAAAACTAGACTATGAAGATTCTTCTATTAGAAGCTTAAGCATAAGAAAGATTGTTTAAGCTTATGAAGATTAGCAAATGTTGGTTTTGACCTCCTCCACTTGTTAACCTTGATTTATACTCCAAATCAAAAACAATAGTTTAGGAGTCCTAACTCAATTGATAAAATGCTGAAATCGTTAGATCAAACGTTATGATTAGAATTCGAACCTCAACAGCTCCACATGTGTGTGTGAGTTTATAATAACGTTACAATTTCGTCTATCCATTAAAAAGAAGTTATACTTTATGTTTTTTAGCTTCCCTTGCTTTAATATTGAACCTTTCAACCAAAATTACGCCTTTGAATATATATATTCCAAATGTTTTCATAGTTCATTAACCCATCCTTTTGTGTATTTTCTTTAATAATACACAGTTACTAATCACACTTCACATTTTTGCCGACTTGTAAAGTTCTTGACATTTTATTTTAGGTATTTTATATTTGTCTGATGTGAGGCAATTTGCTCATAATAATGGCTATATTTAGGTGTCTCTATGCACAATGAGTTTGGCATATGGAAAGAGTAATCAGCCATGATTCGTAGAATAAGACAAGATACGCATGTGGAAATGTTTCTTTTCTCTCCAACCTACTACTACTAGTATTAGTGATTAAAACATGGAACATTGAGTTATGAATTATGATGTTTGGTGCATGCATTAATTAAGTGCTATAGGAACTCTCAAAACTCTTTGCATATGTATCTATGATGGAATGTTGAGAGTCCATTGGAAAATTTAGGGTACACAATGTCAATAGTAATGGAGAAATTTTCTTCACCACTATACTATAACTTCGAATGTTCTAGATACTTATAATGTATGTGGTCTTAAAGTACACATGAAAGTATATGTGATATTTTAAAGAGTATTGTTATATCTCGCGACATAATTTGTCCCGAAGGCATCACAACAAGCATATAGCCTAACAAATTTGGTTAAAACCGGAAAACAAAGGTCGGTATTGATATGATTTAGAAGATATATTTAGTGTAAAATAGACATGGTGAAATATTTGTTATATTATCTCTCGCAATATCTAGCAATACTCTATTTAAAAATTGTGGGGTTTGAAATGTAGCCCCAATGCTGGTACTGCATTATTATTTTTTTAAATGCAACTAATATTGCTCCTTAGTCCTTACATGCATGATTTATCATAAACTCTGCCCTCACATTTTTTTGGTAAATCTTAGACAAAAATATTTCAGTCAGATAACTTTTATAGCTCGTCTCGGGATATCAGAACCAAATCAAAGGATATCAAAACTTTTATAGCTCCTCTCATATCATTAGTAAAAAAAATTTTTGAGAGATAAGATCCTCAATGTTATACATTATGGCAAAAAATATACTGACAAAAGAAAACTTTAATGAAATAATCTCATATATTCACTCTTCTTATATGCTTTAAAAGAAGGAAATTGCTTGATCCTGCGAGAGAATATAACGCGAAAAATTCCCGAACGTGTTGTTGGCAATTACTTTGAGACTGCACTGGTTTTCTGATTTGCATCCAAGGGCCCATGTTTTCCTCCAAAAGAAATCTAAGGATGGAAAACAATTCGGGATCCATTCGCTATGTTGCAGTTCGCTGCAAATAGCACTACTCTTAAAAGAAAATCAAAGAAATAGAAAAGAAATAAGTGTACTAAAAGAATGTAGTAGCAGGGTATGGCAGACCGGTAATCATGTAGTAGTAATAAATTTTGGCCATTAATTTTAGATTCGGCGGTTCAAATTACATCGTTAATTAAATAATTTTAAACGATCTTGGTCATTGATTTAGATTGGACGGGCAAAATTTTTAATTGCACGATCAAAATATAACCTGAAAATAAAATAAAATAAAAATAAATAAATAAATAAGACCATGAACATGCCCAAAAAGATGTCTTGTAACGGCAAACCAATTTATGGTTTTTTAATGAGTGTTTGTGGGTTCCCATAAACTAAATGAAAAGGAACTGACAAAGAATATGCACTCCAAGAAAAAAAAACTCAACCTTCAATTCATGTGTTACTTTTGGTTTTGGTAACAACTCGATTCTGCCACCTTTGATTAATCAAATCTTAGTCCACGCAAACAAATTCTCCATTTCTTTTCCTCCCTTATTATTTTCTCCATCTTCATTCTTTTTCTTCATTTATATGCATAAGAAATTGAAAGCAAAAATAGAAAGAGTAGAAAGAATCTGAATTGATGAGTCAATGGATACATGTACATGTTGCTATTATAGCAGCCTTAGTTGGATGTATTTCAACCCTTTTGTTTGTTTTCATGTGGTGGTTTTGTCATCACAAAAAAGATCAAAAGAGATTTGTTGAATCAAATAGTTTGAACAAAAGAGAAAGCCAAGAACGAAACAATCATTTTGATCAAAGAAGAAAGAGCAAAGGAAGAAAAGATTTGTTCAGCTGGAATGATCATCCATATCTAGCTTCTGATGCTATAGAAAATGGATGGTCAAGATTTGCTTTCACTAGCTACATGAGTAACATTTCATCAAAAAAATCAACTTCATCAACCTTTTTAGGATCATGTGGAGGTAGTGATGAATTTGGAAGAGAAAATGCGGCTGAAATAAGCTGGGAAGTGTGTCAAGGATCAAATGAATTCATGCAGAAGATAAGACTCAATCCTGGTTTAAAAGAGTGTTTTTTTCATCCAAACAACAGTTCTACAAGTGTTGCTTCTGTTATTAGGACTTCTCTGCCTCTTCCTGGTCCTTTTTTGGGGAACCATGCATTTCCACAAGAAGCTTATTTTGAAATCACTATATTGTATTCTTCTTGGAATGGAGATTATGAGTTGGTAGGAAGAAGAGAAGGGGAGAAGACAAAACTACTTATTGAAGATATTTCAAATGATGAAGGTGATTTGAAAAGTGTTGAAGAAATGAAAGTTGAAGGAAAAGGGATAAGTGAATCTGTGATGTTGTCATTAGGATTAACAGGTGGAGGAGGTGTTCCTTTAAGAGTTCCAGGAACTTACCCTAGAAGCATAGGGTTCAACTCCAATGGTTCTGTGTTTCTTGATGGTAATTATAAATTGCACCCCCTTGTCATGTACATTTTATTTACCATTTGAAAACATTACATTCTATGAAGCACCGACACTCCTCGGATTAAGCGTGTCCCGGTGTTGGACACGCGTCGGTGTTTGACACCGATACCGACACGACATCTATGATTACACTGAATTATGTCATTTTCTCAAATTATTATCCGTGTTGGTGTGTCAGTGTCCGTGCTTCATAGATTACATTTCTAAAGGTCAAAATATGTTGGTCAATAGGTAACACTAATAAAATGCTGCACAAATTCACAAGTAATATAGTTTTAATACTTTTACAAATCTTGTTACAATTTCTGTTTCTTTTTTCATGACATATAATTGTAACATTTGGTCACAGGAATGAAACTTGTATTTGAGTCTGAGAAAGCACAGTGGGTGGGAACTGATACAGTAATTGGTTGTGGATTTGATCCTAGGCAAAAGAAAGTTTTCTTCACATTAAACTCAGAATTGGTGCATGTGATCTACTGCCAATCAGAGGAATTCAGCACTCCACTATGTCCAACTTTGGCTGCAAATATAGACATTATGGTTTTGGTTAATTTTGGACAAATTGCATTCAAATATGCTCCTGCAAATGCACAAAGAACACCAAATCCATGCTTCATAGCACCACTTGTACATTCCCCTGGTGCTGCACTTGGATTTGATGACAGTAAGGAACTATTCTCCATGGGAAGGATTGATTCTCCGTGGCAGAATCGATCGGCAACAAAAGGAAATAACATCAATGGGAATAATAATCTAGCAATTGATTTTGATGAAGAGTCTGAAGCTGACTTATTTGAAATTGTGTTGGATGGTACAGAAAAATCACCATACTCAGTGTCCTTATCATAGGTTACAGCAAAAAGGTTGCATAGTCAAATGTAGTTATGTTGTTTCCATTAGCAGTTAAGTGTGTCTGTTTTGGTGTCTGACACATTTTTCAAATGTATGTTTCAGTGTCTTATCCAATATTCGTGTTTGTGTCAATATTTCATAGGTTCCGGCTTTCACATTTGAAAGCACTAAAATTATGTGTAGACACCAAAAATGTATACACTCAATTTTTTGCTGCTTGATAAAAAATGAGCATGGCTTTGCTGCACAATCGTCAACTATCATTGAAGTCAATGATCTCGACCATAGATAAAGATTGAAACGGCTAATATTTGAAGTTATGGATTAGTCGAGTCACAATTTGAGTCATCTGATTTTTATCCAATTGATTAAATTGTCTAATTAAGGGAATTATTGACTAATATTAACGAATCATTCATTCCCATATATGAATATTCAAAACACAGAAAGTGGTTCATGTAAACATTCTCTTTGTTGGTCCATGTAAAATAAATTGACAATGACATAGCAAAGTGGAATAAAGAATGAAAGAAAGAAAGAGGAAGTTACATCATTATTGCTACAAGACTAATGCATTAGTTACTGTCATCATTAAGCAACAGTGTATAATTGCATTAGTGTATGTCTAATGTTTTGGTCTATGTTTAGAATTTTAATATTTTAATTAGTCTACTTTTCCAACTTTATCCTTAGTGGGAGATAAAACTTAAACTAATTATTTCCAACAAAAAAAAACTTAAACTAATTAGGCTTAATTGCACTTTTGACCCCCTATCTTTCCAAAACTTGCGGTTACAGCCCCCTAACTAATTTAAATACAAAACAGCCCCCTAAGTATTGAATCTTTGGCAGTTTTGGCCCCCAACGCTGACGTGGCACCCTAAATGAGGTGCCACGTGTCATTTTTTTTTAATTTTTTTTGGCCTTGGGGGGCCAAAACTGCCAAAGATTCAATACTTAGGGGGCTGTTTTGTATTTAAATTAGTTAGGGGGCTGTAACCGCAAGTTTTGGAAAGATAGGGGGCCAAAAGTGCAATTAAGCCAACTAATTACTATCCTAATTGATTAAGTGCAAATGTTTTTATCTATCTGTTAAAGAATTCACTCATATTCTACCAATAAAAGTCATCTGTTTATCAATATTGTGTAACCGAGTTGATATATGATCAGAGATTCAACTAAAATGCACCTAAAATGTTAACCCCTTAAATAATTCTTTGTATATCAATAATTGTGGATCAACTGGCAAATGCTGAAATTGTAAGGTTAGACGTCGTGATCCGGGTTCGAACCTGGGACCTTACAATTGTGTGTGAGTTTAATTTCAGTGGATTTCCACTTCATATAAGACATAAAACCAAAAAAATTATGGATCAACTCATTAAATGAATCTTAGAGTGTGTTTGGATGAGGTAATTTGGAAATTTTAAAGAATTTAAAATTCTAGGCAATTTACCCCAAAGTATTTGAATTCTCTCGTAACATTATATTTCCTTAACATTATATTACATTCTTTCATCCAAACAATGGAATTCACCTCAAAGTATTTGAATTCCCTCGTAACATTACATTCCCTCAAAACATTCTCTCATCCAAAGACACTCTTAGTATCTTGAATAGTAAGTAGTATGTGAATTTGATCACAAGACATCATGGGATTAAAAAAACACTAGAAAAAACCACTTATGTATTTGATGGTCGCACTTCACCAAAACTAAAGCAGTCGGTGGCTTGGTGTGTGCGCCTACATATATTAATCAACTATCCTCGTTTGAAGGGTTCATGCATCTAACTTAAATAATCTTTCATAATCCTGACTACCATAATTTTAATATTCTACACTTACGTTGGTTGGTTTCAAAGCACCTTTCAACAAACTCCAATTGTAAAGGACAGAGGTGTTATGTGTTGCATTTTATTATTATTAAATTAATTAAATAAATAAAACCACATTTTCATCAAACTCCATTTGTGAAGGACAAAGGTGTTATATGTTGAATTTTATTATTTTAAAATAATAAAATTACACAATCATCGTGAGCTTCACTAAGTATGACTTTCTAGGAAACACAACACGGCACGAAACAAGTAAATGTGTCCTAGGAAGTAATTTATAAAAACAAAAATAAAGCATGATACTACATTACTATGTCAAATGTATCCCTTTTAGATATTCTTATGGCTTAAGCTCTTCAGGTCCGCTATAAGATTAATCACATCTAATTTTTTAGAGCTGGAAGAACAAATTGCAATATAATGCTCACGTTGAAATGATAACATGAAACCAATTACAAGTTGAGGAGGAAAATCCTTCAAAAAAAAAAAAATTGAGGAGGAAAAAAAAAAATTCATTACAGACAGTCAAATTGCAATTCAATCATGTTGCTGTGAAATTGTAAAATTTTGGTAGCACTTCTGTGAGTAACCTCTGTTTAAATGCCCTCTGTAATATAAAGTTGTGGTTACTTGTTACATTTGTTCTATAATATTGTAGCAGTTAAGAAACAGAAGAACTGCATTTTTCTACAAGAATAGGCTGCTAGTCATGACATTTCATTGGAAATAATGTTCAGAATACAATGGGGAACATAATTGAAAAAACTAGACACAAGGTAAGTATATAGCCGCTCTAGCTTGATGCATAACATATTTCACAGAGGAACTTGGTAAGGAAGACAACTTGTTGACACTCAGTTATTATTGAGCGAAGTTCAGAAACTCCCTGCACGGGACCATTAATACATTACAATCCACTACACTTTGAGTCCTCTTGAGAGCCTTCTCCAAGGCCAATTCAGAGCCAAAAACAGAGTAACTACCTATGTACGCCCGTCAACATAGAGTTTTTAGATCGTCTACTTTTTGACGTTTGAAGTTATTAACATTTTCAAAAGACATGTTAAGTATCCAAACTTTCTTAATGTATTTATTTAGTTCGTCTTTCCCTCTCATTCCCCCATATTTTCTCTCATTTGTTCTTGCTTTCTCTTCTTCACTTTTGCTCTCACTCTCTCTATGCACTCTAGTAATGTGGCATTTACATATTTGTTTTGAATCTCTCAATGGTCATAATGTGTTGACTTCATCTTTGTTGTCATTCAGAATGTGCAATAACTTGGTTCTTGGTTTAAGTTTTACGTTCTTCCTTTAATCAGCTGCAAGGACAATGGTAAACATTTTATGCCTATATTTATCTAGTGATGATGAGAACTCAAGCCGAATCAATAAAGATTGTGCAAACATGAAACACAGTGATCCTAGACCCTCCAAACGATAGATTTAAGCATCGGTAGGAAAGAGATGCAGGCACATGCACCAATGAGGCTATAGTCACACGTTATAGTCTTCAACGCAGTATAATATGAATATACTCCGAAGAATATGATATTCCACAATGAAAACATGGCCTGGAAGTATCATGAATGAATTGCAGAGTCTGCTAATACACCCAAAATAGTGGGATGATATTGTCCATCCTATTTAAGGGCGGGTGGGCTAGCAGGTTGGCCTAATAGAAAATAAATAAAAGATTTTGTGCTAAACAATGACAGGCCAACCTGTCAAAACCTGCCCCCGAAAAAAGAAAGAAGAAAGAAATAAACAATATAAAAAATTGAAAATAAACAATAAGGGAAAGTTAACTTACATTTCAAACGGAAAACAACGTTGACTAGGTATTGAACAATGGTAGGGTCCTTCGGCAACCTTGTTGAACAATAAACTAATGAATGAATGGTGTAATATTGGTAATTTGGTATTCAAGAGTCAACTGGCAAAAAAAAGGCTAACGCAAGTCATAAGCATTTCGCCGAATAATGATTGAAGAACATCATATACAAAAAAAAAATGTACTGTTACCCTGAGCTAGCCCAAAAAATATTACATAAATTACCAACTACAGGACTTCCTGTATCAGCCTGGATTTCAAAATTCCTCACCTAAAAGTGGAATGAATAGAACTGACATTTTGGTACATTAAAACAAGCAGAAGAGAGGTGTACAGGGTTCATTTATGACCATCAAGGACTAATGCCGCAACCCTTTGCAATGACTCAGACGCCTTGTGTAGATCAGACTCTGAATGCCCTGCAGAAACAAATAATCTAATTCCTACAGGTAATCGACACTTGTCCAATGTTGATCTTCTGGAAGCCGCCACAAATACAGAATCTTCTTTCAAAACCTGTGAATACAGAACATTAAGTACCAACAAAACTGAAATAAGAAATATATATTGTTCATCCAAAAAATAAATAAACATCTTCAGACTGCATTTCTTACACGCTCGGCAATATTTTCAAGCAGATGTAGATCATCTTTCAAAGAACCCGTAGACTTCTTTAATTTCAAATAAATAATTGGTGACTCTGGATGACTTGCAATTGTGAAGCCTGGTATTTTCGACAACCCTGCAGTAGCCAATGTATCTAAGAATCAAAGTTCTTTAATTATAAAATCCTTGTTTTAATTGCAGGCAAAGGCATAAATAGCAATTCTAACTTTTGTGCACAAGCCAAATCATGGACACTACTGCAATACAGTTCCATCAACGAAAGTAACTGTCAGATCAAAGGCTACCTTTCCATAACACAGCAATGTTGTTCCTCAAATTTGTTAACAGATTGGGATTTTCATCAAGGACATCAATAGCTGTAATGGCAGCGCTTGCAAGATATGGAGGCAAAGAAGCAGAAAAGACATAGCCAGAGCTACTCAACCGCTGCAAGGTTGAAAACATTGAGATATTAGAGCAGGGAAATGGATGAGAAATAGTAGTCATCATCAACCAAGGTAGCAAGAGCTACTCTTTTTGGGTTACTTAACATGTGCCCTTAGGGCACAAGTTAGCAAGGCTCCTATTTTTATTACTTAGTTGGAGTCTAAGGAAGTAAATTCTTGATTTCCACATTTACAATCTTTCCTCTCATTTTATGTTCAGTATACATGGAAATCAAAGATGGTTAGAATTCAGTATCCCATAACAATACCATACTTGGTGATCTACAACTCTTGCACTTCCGGTGCAGAATCCTCCTTCTGTGGCCAATGCATGTCCCATAGAAGCAGTTATAAGATCTAACTTCTCAACCTGCAGAACACAACCACAAATCATAATAAATAACAGCACAATTTTGAATATATATACCCACGCTAGAACAGAGTTTTCAGTACATACTGGTACTCCATAGTGTTCAGTGACACCTCTTCCAGAACTTCCAAGCACACCAAATGAGTTGCTCTCATCCAGTAAAATACGAAAACGATATTTTTCCTTCAATTCAATGATCTCATCTAAGGGTGCTATTTGGCCAGAATTCTGAAGAAAAAAAAAAAATCAAGGAAACATTTGTCAATAGTTACTGAACAAGCAATTTTAGTTTGCATGCAGCAGGTTGAAGCATATTGTGAGCATAATAGATGTTAGTATCACAACTACAGAAAAAAATAACTATTACAACTTAATGGTTGAAAAAACCAGGGCAAGTAGCAAAAGTCATTTAAGGAACAACATTGCAATAGACACCAATATAATAGCAACACAAACAGGCTCAAAGTGTTTATTTCAATCCTTTATAAATACATATTGAAATTTCATTTGTTAATTATTGTACTATCTCAGCAGAGATAGTAGTCATATAGCATTTTTTTTTTTAAATCAGTATCCAGCCCAAGGACCGACTAATCCGGGGGACCAATCCCACCATCCATTAGGGGGGATCCCAATTAAAGCCAGAGCAAAGCTCTATATGGACTAGCCCACAGAAATTGGCACCGTCATATAGCACAATTTACTGATACCGCAAGTTGCAAGAAAAAGCGGCAATTAGTATAACTGATTGCTTTTAAACCTAAAAGGTTGTGAGCGCTCCATTGGAAACACTGTATAGATGTGTAAAGCTAATAAAACAACATGCATGAAAGACAAGATCTACCTGGTAGAGAGCTTCAATGACAATATAACGCCTCAAATTTTTGGTCCCCTTATATTTGGAAGTAATGTTCTCTAAAGTTTCTCTTAAGGAATCTATGTTATTGTGCTTGAAATATACCACTGTGCTTCTAGAAAGATAAAGGCCATTCTGTATTCCCCAGTGGACTCCCTCATCCCTGTTAAAAGATATAAATTTATGTATGAAACTTGAACCTGCTTGAAACACCAGATTTATATAAACAACGCCTCCATTGATCAGCTGGTACAAGTGACTTGTGTTCGCTATATTTTGAAATATAAAGTGGATGGAGAAGAATTTGAATCATTCTTTACACCATTTTAATAAGAAGTAAAACCAGTGATATAAATCATTAAAATAGTTCTACATGTGGTATCTGGTTATCATCAAGTATAATGTCATCGGACCAAAAAACCGAGGAAATTTTTTTTTTGAACAAGAAAAAACCGAGGAAAAATTGAACAAGATTGCATAGTCAAAATATAAAGACAAGCTAGGCATACTTACGCTACAATTATATCTCCTTTTTTAGAGAAAGCAGGGATAGCACTGAACATGGTGGAAAGCCCATAAGAGTACAGAATTGAATCAGGTGTTCCTAAAAAATTTGATATTCTCGCTTCACAGTCAAGATGGACATCTGGGCAGAGGAAAAGCAACATGAGGGAAAGGGAACGGGCATTTCCTCAAGAACAAACTTTAAGATCGAGGCTTACCAATTGTTCCATAAAACCCACGGGGACCACAGGAACCAACACCATATTTCTCTAAAGCAGACGAACATGAGTCCTACAGACAGTAAATACGGCCACCATCAGCCCAGTGCCCAAAAAAAAAAAAATGATATGGGATCATTTCCTTACAACTTACAAGTAACTTTTGATGACCTATAAGCCCAAGATAGTTTGCTGAAGCAAAATTTACAACTTCTTTACCATTAACTATGGTATGTGGCCCAACAGCACTGCATAAGAAACACCTCGTTATCAGCAGTAAACACAAGATAATAAGCTATTTTTTCAGAATAACCTACTGTTTAGCTTGCATATATTATGAGCCTGTCCAAAGTCAAGACTGTAATCCTAATGTTTCACTTGCATGATGAATTGAGCTCATTATAGAAACTTGTCGAGAGAATATACTTCATCAACAAATAATACTTCTTGAATAAAACGTACAGCTCCCAAAATATGATAAAAGATAACAGTTAGGAAAATGTGTGACATTGAAAACAAGAAGGGGGCATCTAAAAACCTATGAAATCACATGAGAGCTTTTAATTTATACTCGTTTCTTTCAAAATAAAGAAGCAAAAAATTTAAGAATTTAAAGGGTGGTCTAGCGAACAAGACTCCCATTGTAGTGGGTCCAGGTAGAGTCTGATCAACTTAACCCTGTTATGGCCATGACTACCAGGTCACGAGGTAGAAAACTTACAATGTGCCACTATGCCAGGGCTCGCCCTAAAAATTTTCATGTTTTAAGGGTCGGTTTGACGAGCCAACCCTATAGATTAACAAAAATTATGTCAGCCATATGCCTTGATAGTCATCAGCACTCACCAAATGATGAGCGTGGCATAATTAGCCAACTGACCCTTTTTAAGACAAGGAAATGTATATAACCACAAGCCCATAAGAACAAAGTTCACAAGTACAAAACCACATAAGGTAATATTAAGGAAGGCACTTCGTCAACAAAACGCACAAGTAACATATTTTTGTTTTTTGACAAAGTAACATAAGTTCTAATGTGCTAAAAACATTTAAAATGAGAAAAATATATGAGGATGATGCCTCCAGAGAAAATGTAATTACCTCTCTAGCACTGGCGGTTCATAATGTGACTCTTCATTAAGAGAAGGAATAAGGGGTTGTGGAACCCATTCATCACATAGTTCATCAATTTCCTACGGACATTAAGCACAAATTTAAAAAATGTCAAAATACAACATGATGATTCTCATATTGAATTGTACAAGAACCAACATGGAACGATATGGTTAGAGCTTCCAGAGTCCAGACAGTAATTTTTTAAAAAGAAAGAATGAAAAATCCAACATAAAAAATTCAAAGATCAATCGTTCTTGTAAGCTCTAAAACATCATAAAGAATAATAAGAAACACCCTATGTAAGATCCACAGTCTTAAATTTGGATTGAGCCTAATTCAACCTTACAAAACCGGCTTATAAGGTAAGGGTTGTCCGAGCTTTATAAAACATCGTAAAGAATAATAAAAAACACCCCATGTAAGATCCAGTCTTAAATTTGGAATTTTGGATTGGGCCTAAGTCAACCTTACAAAACCGGCTTATAAGGTGAGGATTGCCCAAGCTTTATATACACCACATAAGGCATATCTCAAGGCAATGAAGGCAACCCAAATGCCGCAATTAGGCTGCTAGGGGCGGACCGCAATGAAGCCTATTTCCAACACACAGAACTACTAAAAACCACAATAGACAAATGTACATTACTCAATCTATATTTAATTGTTTGCATAAATTGTAATATCTTAACATTAATGGAAAAAACCACTTTTCAACCGCACAACATACTAACTTCGCATGCAAACTAGAGGAAAAGCCGGCTACCATTTTGATTAAATAAGCAAATAGAGTCATTTTATCTTGAAACCTAAAGTCCCATTGATAATATAACAAATGCCAACTTTATTATTTTCACATAAATGTCTTACACAACAAGCCTTATACAGCTCCGCTCCACTCCACAGAAGTAACACACATTCATAAAATAACTCAAAAATCAAATAGATATAACAAATCAAATAATATACATACATACACACAGAGAGAAAGAGCAACAAACCTTGTTTGACAAGGGTCTTTTAGGAGGCTTGTAACTTTTCTGAGAAAGCAAGAAAAGTATAACCACTAAAAGTAAAACTTCTATAAACAAATGTCCTTCAAAACATAAGGTAAAAACAGAGAAAGCTCATTAATTAAGTGATTAATATCATTCATAATCATCTATAAAGTTTAAAAAAAGAATAGAAATTACATTACAGAACATAGAAGATTACCACCAATATTGAATCCAAAAACTACAGCTCGTGCAGAAGGAGCATCTAAAGCATATGTAACCAAATCTATAGTAGTGTTCACGAAATTGATAACTGATGAAGCCATCGTTGTCTAAATGTATCAATGAAATAAGCAATGAAGCTTTCAAAATCACTCATGCATGCGCATTCCCGGTAATCAAATTTCACGAAATCGTGTAGAATGCAAATCCTACAAGGTATATGAAAATTGAACATAAATATTCAAAATAACACGTAGAAAGGACGAATTGATTGACAGATTCAGAATCAAATGAGAATGAAGAGAAGTTTGTATATCTCACGTCTGTGTTTCATCTGCGTTCGTTTCTTCTTTGTTTCTTCCTTATTGACTTTCTTTTTACTTACTTTTAAAACAAAACAAAAAAAAAATTGTCTTTTATGCTTGATTATTCTCATTTTATTTAGTTACAATAAAAAACATTAATTGTTTCTGTCAACAAAATAAAATAAATAATTTGTCAAAAAAAAAATTTGGAAAATTACATTGACCTACCCAGATTTATTTAAAGGAAAATGCTAACAACTACCTTAAAGGTAAGAGTATTTATTAACTGTGTAATCAACACATTGAACCATTAAAAAACAATTCTTTACATAAAAAATTTATCAGTTGTTTATTTTTTTTTTAATAAATGTCATTAGATCACCTGTTAACATAACTCTTACTTCAATAACACAAACACTTCCTTTAGTTTTCAAAACTCACTTACTTCCCCTCCTTTTAATGATGTCCAATTCTGTTAAATAAATAATACAAAAAAAAAAGGATATATTATGTTGCAACGATAATTCTAGAAATAGGTGGTTAATTTTTGGTGATTTCAATTTGGTTTTGTGCCAAGCTGAAAAAAAAATGGAGGTAATCTTATTGATAGTAGTATTACTAACCAGTTCAGAGACACTATCCAGCAGTGTGGCTTTAATGATTTAGGCTACATTGGGGATATTTTCATCACATAAAAGCTAGATTGGACAGATTCTTAGTTAGCAATCAATGGTTGTATGTCTCTGATCATATACCTTTACTTTTAAAAAAAAATTCGTAACTCTCGTTTGGATATAATATTTGCGGCTCCCCCCAATATTTCGGGCAAGATCCGCCACTGTTCACTCTACTGCTACTAACAACTACAAACTCTCTCAAACTACGACAATGAAACAAAATGTTGCTCCCAATTATTCATGGATCATGGTGGAATTAGATTTAAGGCGAAGAGTTTACTTTTCATCGTTCCTCTCAAGATGTAATAATTCATTTATGGTAGACTCACTCACACATGTTTATGGCAGATGGGTTGTTAGCATTAACAAGGATAAAAACCTAGTTTTGTTTATGTGATTTTACTTTTAGAAGATATGTTTTGGGAGAATATGAAATCCTGGAGGAACCTTCCTACTCCTGGATCTAAATTAATTACAAATTGGTTTACCTTAACGTTGGAGGTGCTAGAATTATTATCCGTATTGCACTGTTAAGAGTGAACGTTAATGATATTTATGGTAGATTGTTTGTACCTTTATAAAAAGAAGAGAAAAAGTGACTTGTTTCCTCGTTTTTTGTTATGAACTATATGCTCTGTTTTGGGGGTTAAATATGAAATGAGTGGAAGAACCTTATGGGTGGAAGCAACTGTTAACATTTAGAGGCGTTAAATTGAGAGGGGTGGGAGATTGCACAAAACTAGAGGGAAACAAATTGGCTCAATAGTTTAATCTTGAAACTCTAAAGCCATATTCCATCAACGAATGATATAGTCTTCAATATTCCTCGATCTTCAATCTTCATCAATAACAAATTGTGTCTTTTGAAAAGACCTTAAGGGAGGTCGATCTAATTTTCCTTAAAAAAGTTTAGCAAAGACAAAACCAATTCATTTCATTAATAACAAGTGAGTACAAATAGAAAAGAACATCGTAGAATATACAAGGACTAGCATGAGATAAGGAAGTTCTAGCAATGTTATGAGCTATGTTATTTGTTTTATCTCCTGACATAACACAACATATAACTGGTGTGATAAGAAATTATCTTTAAATCTAGATATGATATCTACGAATAATTTGAGGAGAAGAGTCAGAGTTAACAGTTTCAACAAGAAACTTACAGTCTAACTAAAAAAAAACATCTGTCATGACTTGATTAACAACAAAATTATAGCCTCAAGTAGAACAAGGGCCCCGACTTCTGAATGAGTAGAGTTGTGAAGAGAATACTTTGATAATCCAATCAACAACACTATCCTTGAGCAGTCTTTGAAGCAAATGCCAAAATATGTAATAAAATTATTATTGAAAAGTGCACAATCTACATTACATTTCACCTTGGAATGATGAGGTTTAACACACGGGTATTTCTTGATGTGTACCCTGATGTGGTTAACTTGCTCTTTGTGTACAACATCATTTATGGAGAGTTATGTGCGCAATGAACAATGCAAGAGGGGGTAATGTTGACACCTTCCCACAACTTAGTGTTTCGACTTTTCCATAAGCTCCAAAGGATCATCGACGTCGTCACTTGTTACTGATTTTGAATCTTATCGAAAAAAACAAATAAAAGAGTAGTAAAGTCGTCAGCGGTGCACAATAGTTCACACACAATACTATCCAATTGCACTAGTTCCCAACAACTCATAACTTTTGGGTATACAAAGAAAGAGTGAATATGGAATTCGGGTAACAATTCACAATGTACACATGTATCATCGATACAGAGAACCTTTTGAATCAAACAAGTACATGTGGGGAGGCAGCTTTGAGGTAGATGCCAAAGTAGATACCGTATTCTCTAAGGGACTTATTGTTTCCATGTAATATTCCAATTACGCGCATCAAAAACAGATGAAGGCACAATTTCGACTGCTAAAAACTTGCAGAAATGGCAAGTTGATTTAACGATATAGTTATCATAAATACAGAGTGACACCTGAAGGGAAATCGAGATCACAAAAGGCAACAGAATAAAAAATTTATATTTCCTTTCCTTGGATCATTACGAATTTGACATGATCAGTGATAAAATATTGCCTCTCAAAGTGCAGAAAAGAGTTTCGATCATAACAAAGCAATGGAGCAGTGCCTCTACTCGTCCACACAAACAGATCTCCTTTGGTTCCCGATGCTAGCCAAGTGATCATAGGTTCAAAAAGAAGTTGCAGTTTTAGGGTTTCTCAAAAACGTGTAACCTTTGACTTTAGTACAAGGGTTCTATTTATAGAACTACTTGTGTGCTCTGCAAGTCAATAATCACTACTGGGCTTCTGTAAGCCGATTAACTCATTTAGCATTTTGCTAACTAATTAGCGACATTTGATAATTGCTCCCCAAGTTGTAAGTCTTACTTATATTTCTCCTTTTGATCGTTCTATTGTGTGTGACCCTATAGGTTCTTGTAACTTTGGCAATAATATTAAATCTTATATTTAATATTATAAACAGTGAGCAGTATCTAGCAACACATCACTATTACCCAAGTGACAAGAACGTCAAGTGATCTGACGAAACATTTTCCTTGATAATGTTCACGCGTACAATTACTCATTTATCCTCGTATTTATATTGAATGCAAGGCATAGATTTTGTCACCCTTGTATAGATCAATATTTATATTTTTTGATCCCGAAATATACTAAATAACGAATAAGCCCAATATCTCATATTAACTTCATTTGGCATGGCCATGCAATTTTACAGTCATATTTCATCAAGAGGCCTAAAGATATATCTCCTGTTATGAACGATGGACAAATCCCATCTAGGACACTCATGTCCCTCAACATTATTCGTCAAATGCATGTTAACCAACGTTATAGTTATCCTGTTGCAAACAACGTTTGAATGACAATAAAACACTTGAGTCCACATCTAGGGATCATAGCAGTTTCATGTCTAAGAGTGACATACATCATTATCTTTATGAGAATATCTTATGACACTTTCCTTACATACTATGTAGTATTCTCACAGTGGGTCAATCCAGTATAAATATCACTCTTAATATTTATACATATGTATAGACTTAATATCTCATAGTAATGACCCATGAGATGTGGTCATCCGTCTACATATATAATAGTCTCTACGCTTTATTATTATCCCAATTTATATTAAAGATTGAATGCTGATACTTTTAAGAATAGTGTTCTTTATGTTAATGTAATCTTATGATTAAGTCACACTTAATGTTCTATCACATGAACTATATATTCCATGGACTTTATTAATCTTAGAACAAGCATAATAAATAATACCTTATTTTATTTAATAATAAAAGTCATGCATAAACTATTGGCATCTAGGGCTTACACCAACGACGCCAAACCTAAGTATCATTCAGACCACACACATGAAGGGGTAATCAAAATAGCTGAAACTTCCGAGGCAGGCAAAATGGCGCTAATAAGAGTATTGTTCCATGAGTGCAATGATGAAAAATAAATTTGTATATGGCGTAAATTTAAGTTATTTGTGTACATTAGACAAAGTCGATTATTATTACTAGTAAAAAGATAATTAGTTTTTTTTTCTTTCTTATATTGTTGGATGCAAAACTATGTCTATATTTTGTGTCACTTTTGAAGGGTAAGAATTTAGTTAAGAGACGTTGAATTAATTTTAACATGTTTTAGTGTTATCTAGTAGAATTGAGTTTTCATTTAGAAGATTATGTTTGAATATAGAATTTAAAGCTTTTAGTATCTACAAAAGATTTTAATCTTGAATTTACGTCACAACAAGATATTTACCAAGAATAATTGTTTGCCCTGCATTCCCTAAAGTGTCGCTTTAAAAAATAGTTGGATCACGAAGTTAAGATGAGCATTTCATTAGTTTATCCGTCTGATTATTAATAATTGAAAGGAAAGCAAATAATCTCTCACTCAACTTGATTTTTCAAATGGAAACTTTTGTAAGACGTGAGAGTTAACTAACTAAATTGATACAGGACAGACACATTCTTTACATTTGATTTAAAGCACAACAATGAAAGAATAATTTTTTTTTTTTTATAGTTAACAAGTTTAATACAAATTTCAACCACACATCATGGTTACATGATATATACAATATAATTACATAATTATATTGATATGATGCAATCAGTGTTTTCAAATGTGTATAAGACCTCTAATGATGTTGCAAATGATGTCTTATGACTCCAAAGGGATTACAACATCTAGATCATCAATTTGTTTGACACTCACCAAACATGTGAGGAATTAAAGAAAATATAGATGTCACCAATTTTTGTTGAAATTGCAGGTTTGGTATGCATTCCATTGTATATACAAAACAAAGGAAAATGAAATATCCGACAAAGCATGTAAGTATATGATATTTTGTTGATGAAGTATATAATATGATACCTAAAAGTTAAGTGAACAATCATACACGGACATATAAATAAAATTTGGGTTGAAAATTATCAGCACCATTTTGTATAATTTATAGTTATAATTTTCTTAGTTTGTTTATAGTTACTAGCGTCAAAATATGATAAAATTTTAAAAATAATTAATCAAGAGTAAAATTGGAAGAAATAATGTTACATCAAACTTCAATATTTTTTTATACAAGGTCGCATTGTTCCTATTATTGTGGATTGTTTATTCTACAATTGTTTGTGAATCATTCCTATCTTAATGAAATTTAACTAATTTTTTAATTGAATATTTAAATAATTATGATAAAATAGTTTTAATGATGGGCTAAAATTGAAAAGAAAAAGTACAACGCAAAAAAGTGTATTTTCTTTATATATTGGTATAGATAATTGAAACACAATATGTTCAAAAAATTATAGATAAATTAAACATTTTATTTTGTTACCATAATATTGGTATGAAGAGAGTCAAGATTCGAACTTCTAACCACATGTTTAAGGAGCTCAAATTCATGACCACTTGAACTAATTCATTGTTGGTATAAATAAATTAAACTCAATTTTTATTTTTATTTTTTTGGAAAACAATGTAAAATGTGAGCACCAAAATCAACCAAAGCATACAAATTTATGAATATTTAGATAAAAATAATTTCATCAACTAAGACGATATTATTATAAATAAGTCATTTTATTTGTAATTATAAAATTTAAAAATAAAAATATAATTATACTTATCGCACATCATTCGATAGTATTTGATTTTATAATACACTTTAATCTTTTATGCGAAAAAATTGCTACTGCATGTTATAACCAACGAAAAAAACTATTGCATGTTATAACCAAAAAAATAGTCTCTATTTTTTTTATTACTGTTGCTTTGTCAAAAAAATTTCTTTTAGGGATTGTCAATTATATTATTCATAACATCCAATATATATAATATTAAATACCACTTATTAATCTTCGTAATACAAAATATCTAAAATATTACATAGATACATTCTTTTTAGCTTGTACCCACGTTGTGTAATAATAAGTAAATATTTTTTTTCTTAAAAAAAGTATTAGTATCATTTTTAATACTCTTAACAACATATGGTATTTGGTCTAAAGAAACTACATATAGTACTTATTATATATTTTTTGAAAATATAGCACTTATTATATTTATTAAGCGTAAATTTATAATTCTTTGTGTAAATATATGGAAGCATTGTAATATCTCTTTGAAACCAAGAACTATGCGAACCTATCTCCCTCAATACCAACAACTATAACACTTTCTCATTTCTTATGTTCTACGACTTCCAGTTAGGTAAATGCAATTTTATTTTGTAATTATATACACTGACCTGTCTGGCTTCTTAGAGTGAAGTGATTGTAGACCAAGATTTTCGGGTGTCAAGCCATTGATTGGACTTGAACCTTCAATCTACCGGACTTGCTCGATTTTATTCTTGGGAAGGGAAAAAGAGATTGAAAAACCCTTTTTGGATCCGGGGGTCGGTTACGATTCGGGAAGGTGTTAGGCACCCGCGTCGTTCACGGTACTCCGTGAGAACCTCTTTCTAACTTTATTTTTATTTGAAAATTTGTTGTTAAAAGTTGAAGTGAAAGAATGGAGGGAGAAGAAGTAGGAGTTTTTTGTTATTTTTATTTGATCGATTTGAAAGGAATAAAGCCTCTGCCTACGTACCCTTAAAAGGGATCAAAACCGCCGTAGTTCTCTCTTAAAAAAAATATTTTTGTGGGTTAGGTTGATTTTAATTTGATTTTTGAAAATGATTTTGAGAAGGATTGCGAGACCTCAAGGTATAGAAGAATGAAATGAGAGTGAGTTTGTTTCATTTTATTTGCGAAATTTGGTCTAAGTTCAATTAGAGTTCATTTAGGAATTTGATTAAGAAAATAAAGGAAAAATCTCTTGGATTTGGATCCAAGGTTTATTAAGAAAAACAATTTGACTTTTGCTTATTTGATTTTTGAGACAAAAAAGATTTTTCTAAACTAACGGGAAGCGAGCGTAACAACGTGAAAAATAAAGCGAGTGTAAAGCAATGAATAAAATGGTGAAGTGTCGGTGCTTGTGTCGGTGTGTGCAATTACTACGCTATTACATACCCTTCCTAGATACACACTAAGAGAAGCCCAAAATAAATTACATCATTTTCCTAATTATACACACTAAATATCATAGGGCTTTAAATAAATTGCAAGAGGAAAAGAAAATGCATGAGATTATACTAGAATTTAAAGCAAACAAAATATAATGAGGTAATAAGAGACTTAAATGAATCACATACTAGGATGAATTATCAAATAGAAAGCATGATGCCAAAATTTTAAAGCAATGCATGGAGTAGAAACTGAAATATTAAAGCCAAATCAACACAAGATATTATGGAGTAAAGATGTATGGAGTAATGTTTTTTTGAAATGTTAAAGCAAAATAAAATAAAATAAAAAAGTCATGGAGATTTAAAGTATTCAAAAAGCTTGGAACAAAGTTGCAAAATAGGTTTAAAAATGCATGAGTTGATAAAATGATTTGAACACACCCAAAAATGCAGGATATAAATCCTTTCAAAAGCCTACATGAACTAAAAGGTAATAATATGCATGAGATAAAAATTTAGCTATTTAAATGAATTAGATAAAATGCATGATAGGAGAAAAACGATTTAAACCAAAAAAAACACATGAATGTGTGAGTAAGATTAATATGCTAAGATAAAAAGTGAAGTGAAAATGCAAGTGACGAAACTAGCAAAACATAGAACAGGGGGGTGCCTAGCAGCAACACAGGGTGTAAACAGCAAGCAGAGAAAGTAGACAGCAAGCAAAATGGGCCAAGGAGTAAAACTGTGGGCTTGGAGTAAAGAAAAGCTGAACCGGTTCAGGAACCGGGTCGGTTCGACCGAACCGGTTCAGCAAATACAAAAGCATATTCCCGTTTCATTCCTCTGTTCCCACGCCACCAACAAAATTCATTTTCTTCAAAGATAACCAACACCAATTCTCTTCTCTCTCTCTATATTTTTTTTGACCAACTTTCAAAAAGAATACCACACAAACATTAAGATGAATGGGGAAAAAAAGGAGAAGAAGATTACCTCTTCCTTCTCAGCTTCGGATCTGCTCACGCACAGCTGAGCTTCAATTTTGCTTCTTGCTTTTGACTCTCTTTCCGATCCAGTTTCCGTGCTCCTCTCCTTTGGATCGAACAAAAGGAGGTGATATTATGCCTTGCTGAGATCGATTCGTTCCATCAGTTCGAAATGGCTTGCGTGTGTACTTGTTTCCCTGTTGATTTTCGAAAATATAGATGTTGATTGAAATTGGAAGTGGCGTGCTTATGTGTGTTGTTATGCTGGATTCGGGTTTAACCAAAGAAAGAAAAAAGGCTGTGAGTTGTTACGTGAAATAGGAATTGGAAATGATGTTATGGTTTAATGTTTGATTTGTAATATGGGTTAAATTTTGATGGTGATTTTCGAAGTGTTTAGGTTATGGGTTGAAGAAGATCGAAAGAGTTGTTGTTGATTATTGATGGTTTGATCGGAAAAATTGGAAAGAGCAAGAGGCAAGGTGTTTGCGGCTGCTATGATTGGTTGTGTTAGTCTGTTGATTTTTGGTTCAAATAGGATGAAGAGTGTTCTTCAAATATTCTTGAAGTTCATATAAAAATTCTAAAAAAAAGGGTGTTTGATTCATTCTTGTGGCTGCCGATAATTGGAAAGTGTTATTGTGAAATTCTATGCAGCCCCCCTTTTGCCAATGATTGGCACCACTACTTATAGTAAAAAACTAGGTTATGAAAGATGAATGTACTAAAGACCAAGTTACCCTTGAAGAAACTTGGAGACAAAGGAAAGAATTAGATGCTTCTTGGACCAATTAACAAAGGACACATGGACTTAAGACAAAACAAGTTATTAATAAAACAAAATAAAAATGACATTAAAAGCAAAAAGAATAAATAGTTAAAATGAAATAAAATAAAATAAAATTGCAAAATAATATAAAAGTGATAAAAAAATGTAATAAAATTTAAAGCTGTCGAAACTTCGACTGAGACGACTAAAACTCGCGGTGTTTTTAAAACACGAACAAAACTTTTTAAACAGTTTAATCATACGGACAAAAGGAATTTACCTAAAAAGGTCTATTTATCAAAGAAATGAATAAAAGACTTTAAAAGCACGCGTAAAAATTTAAAATGTCTAAAAAAACAAATAAAGCGATTTCAACCAGATAAAGCGCGAACAAAATTTTACTTGCAAGATAAAAGACTTTAAATTATTAAACAACGACTGAAGAAATTTTAACTGGTTAAAGCGAATAAAAAAAAGAAATTAATCCGTTTTGAAATATAGACAAAAATGGGTAAAAACAGAGCAAGGTGGTCAAAATTTGGGGTATGACAGATGCCCCTATTTAAGTTTCTTCGTCACGAAGATTTGAAAGAAGACTTTTAAATCGATGGGTCGAAGAGACTTAAATACTTAAGTACACCAAATTTTGACCAGCTGAAAAGCTAAGAATGCGATGCTTATGAATATAATGATATGAATGCAAACGATGCAAGTATGAATGCAAAGACGACAAAAATAAACTAACTGGGGAACAAACTGATAGGTCACTGGGGAGAAAAGACTGTCTATTACCTGTCTGTGGTAAAGACGAACATACAGAAGATAAAGCTTGAACGGAACGTAAAGCTCAGACGGAAGATAAGGCTTGGGACGGAAAATAAAGCTTAAGACGGAAAGTAAAGCTTGTCCATTACCGACAGCCCGTGGTAAGGACGAAAGTACAGAAGATAAAGCTTGTCTATATTGATTAGTATTGATGAAGTGATTATTGGATGAGATCTACCACTTGAACACAAATTGATTGTTGACATTTATGAATTAAACACCTTGAGGATGACCTTTTTATGTATTGGATTAGTGACGCCTCTTGAACACAAGCTGGGGACGACATATTAAGGGAATGACAGGTAAACACAAGCTGTCTGTGGTTTGGGACTGACTATTTGAAGCAAAATAAAAGTTCGCGAGAATCCACTCGACTTTTGACGAAATGTTTGAGAGAAATCCACTCGGCTTTTGATGAAAGGTTTGCGAGCATACACTCGGCTTTTGATGAAAGGTTTGCGAGCATACACTCGGATTTTGATGAAAGGTTTGCGAGAATACACTCGGCTTTTGATGAAAGGTTTGCGAGAATACACTCGGCTTTTGATGAAAGGTTTGCGAGCATACACTCGGATTTTGATGAAAGGTTTGCGAGAATACACTCGGCTTTTGATGAAAGGTTTGCGAGAATACACTCGGCTTTTGATGAAAGGTTTGCGAGCATACACTCGGATTTTGATGAAAGGTTTGCGAGAATACACTCGGCTTTTGATGAAAGGTTTGCGAGAATACACTCGGCTTTTGATGAAAGGTTTGCGAGATTACACTCGGCTTTTGATGAAAGGTTTGCGAGCATACACTCGGCTTTTGATGAAAGGTTTGCGAGCATACACTCGGATTTTGATGAAAGGTTTGCGAGAATACACTCGGCTTTTGATGAAAGGTTTGCGAGAATACACTCGGCTTTTGATGAAAGGTTTGCGAGATTGCACTCGGCTTTTGATAAAAGTTGGCCAGAATCCACTGGGCTTCATAAGAGTTTTGCCAGAATCCACTCGGCTTTTGATAAGAGGTTGCGAGAATCCACTCGGCTTTTGATGAAAGGTTTGCGAGATTGCACTCGGCTTTTGATAAAAGTTGGCCAGAATCCACTGGGCTTCATAAGAGTTTTGCCAGAATCCACTCGGCTTTTGATAAGAGGTTGCGAGAATCCACTCGGCTTGGTAAGAGTTCGCCGGAATCCACCGGGCTTACAGTGAATGACTTCTCTGGACCAGACACACTGGGGTAGACGCTTTTATGAGATACAGTTGAAATAAGACACGAGGTGGTAAATGCAATGATATTTTGTATGCATGCAATATGTGCATGAATGTTTATATGCATGAATATATGTATGAATGAATGTATGAGTACATGAATGTATGAATGTATGACTGTATATGACAGGTGAACTCAATGAAACAAAACAAGACAGATAAGATGGGAGATGGACAGACATTGCAGTACAAGCACTCGGCAATCTTCTTTGGGGATAACATTACTGGAGATGAGTTAAACACTGTCAGGGTAAAGCTCACACTCAGACCACTGGTGGGGGAACAATCCATAACCACACCACTGAAGGGAGAATGCCCCATAATCAAACCGCTTGGAGACCAACTCATCAATCAACAATTTGGCAGAAGTCGCCATCTCTAAGGGATAAAATACATCAATCAAGCCACAGATGGGAGACACCGTCAATTAAACCATAGGCAGGAGTCGCCATTCATCAAATCACCGGCAAAAGTCGCCATTTCTCGGGATAAAACCCAACAATCAACCATTCTGGCCAAAAGTCGTCACTCGTAAGCCAGCACAAAGTGCATTCTTTCCATTCGACCCACTTGAACTGTGATGCCTCTGTCCTTATTTTCTTTTTCATTTTTTTTTGTATATATTTTTTGAATCCCTAACTTTTTCCTGGATCGCCCTTTCGGGTTTTCAATCCACCGGGAATATACTTTTTTTTTGTATGCCCCTAATTTTTGCCTGGACCGCCCTTTCGGGTTTTCAATCCACCGGGACGCTCATTTTTGGCTTAAGCCGCCCTTTCGGGTTTTCGACTTAGCGAGCTCTTCTTTTTTTTGTATTCTTTTTTCTCTTTTTTTTTTTTTTTTTTTTTTTACAGAGGTCATCGCACAGCACTTGTTCATAACTATCTTGCAGAGTTTAACTGTCCGTGGGACGAATGTTGATGTATGTTTCTCTTACTCATAAGTTCAAAGAAGATGTACCTGTTGTTTATGCTTTTCAAAGGACATTAAAAAAGATTTTTTATTTTTTGCTTTAAGTATTCACATCAAAAATAGAAGAAAATTATGCAAACAGAATAAATGAGAATTTCAAATAAATGGGCACAGGCTCAAATTAGATGTAAAGGAGTGGTGACCTGCTAAAGGCGTGGTTCCACATATTTTAAAAAGTTTGGAAAATGGTAATTATATGGAAAAGGTACGTTGAACACAATAACCATTGTGCCCCCTAACAACTTTGAATTCCACTGTTCCGAGTCTTTGACCTGCAGATGCTTTATATCGGGAGTCCTTTGACAGTTAAGATGCCCCAGATGAATCATACTTGATTTGATGAAGATGCCTTGCCATAAGTCGGAAGTCTTTTGACGACTGGAATGCCCCAAGTGAGTCATGTCCGACCAGATGCAGTTACTTTGTTATAATCCTTAACTTTTGCATAGGTCGCCCTTGCGGGTTTCAACCTATCAGGATAAACATATTTTTTTATTTTCATTTTTTTTATGTCTCTAACTTTTGCATGGACCGCCCTTTCGGGTTTTCAATCCATCGAGACGCTTTTTTTTTTTCTTTGCCTAAGCCACTTTTTCAAGTTTGCGACTTATCGAGCTTTTTATTTTAACAAAGTATTTCTTGACTGCATCGGTATTCACAGGACATACAAGTTTGTCACCATTCTTTGTAATTTGGTATCCATTTGCTCCTGGAATCAGGTAACATATTTTTTTTTGAGCACAAAGCCACTTTCTTGACATTCATGGGGACGAGCCTTCCTTGTGGAATACTTGCTTTATCCTTTCGATATAACTGTCCATGGCACACGGCAGTAACACTTTTGAATTCAATCAAGCTTGGCTTTCATTGGAACTTCCGTTGACAGGAATTTGACCTCCATGTGAAGCATTGCCTTTATATTGTATATTGAGGGATGGTGGGGGGGTTGCCCCTGTTAAAGTGTGCACTTGAAGTACAATATCCCTGCAGGGCAGATGGAAGCATCTCGTGCCAGTCTTTGTACATGAAAGTCCTCTTCTGGACAATCTTTCTTGATACTTGCAGCTTCGACGGCCAAAATGCCCTAGTAGGCAATATATCACATTTAGGAAACTTTCATCCTCCTTTTCTTCTGTTTCGAACACAGAGAACTCAAAGTCGAGAGAGAGCATAGGGTTAAAGTGTTCAACGGGTTTATTAATGCATGATTTGATTATTGATATAAACATTATGATTATGCAGGTATGTGAAAATGATTTAAAGAAAGAGAATTTTTTTTGGTTTTTTGTATTACCATTTTTCCAGAAAAAGCACAAAATAAAACAAAGTCGAGATCGAGACGACCTTTTAATTAATGATGAAAATACATAAAGCAAAAAGCCCTAAACAAGTTCACTTCCGTCTCGGGGGGGACGAAAGGTTTTTTTTTTTTTTGAAAAACATAAAGCAACAAACAAACATATTAATTAAACAGATGAGTAGTAGAAATAAACATCAACGAAGACCCAGTTGCAGCTAAACATTCCATGTAACAACATTAGACGTCAAGATCCGATAACGGATTAGCTTGCACCTTCAAATTCAAAACTCTTCAAAAGGTATGAGATTTTTCTGGATCAACTTCTGAACTATCTTCTGCAATGCACAACAGTGCTCAATATCATGACCTGGTGCCCCTTGATGGAAAGCACAAAAGAGGTCGGGCCTGTTCCGGGCTGACAATTTTGTTGGCATTGGCAGAGGTGCCTTGGTATAGACCAAATTCCTTTCAAGCAACTTTGGAAGCAACTTTGCATACTTCATGGGAATGGGATCGATCTGCTTCCTTGAAATCCGTTGTCGAGGCTGTTGTTGATATTGCTGAAACTGGGGTTGATAACCCGAACTTTGCAGAGCATTTGTGACAGGCATAACAGCGGCAACAGGATGATAAGCCAGATACTGTTGTTGAGGCTGACCCTCCTCCATACTCATATCCTGGTATTCCTCCTCTGAACCATCAGTGGGAACAATTTTTTTGATCAAACGTCCTTTTCGGACCCATTCTTCGATACGCATGCCCGCGGTCATCATATCCGCGAAATCGCCAGTTACACTTGCAAACATATGCTCAAAATAGAACGGATGCAGAGTTTCCAGGAAAATCTCGGTCAACTCTTTCTCTTCTAGACGTGGACGAACTTGTTCAGCTAAATCTCTCCAACGTTGGGCATAAGCTTTGAAGGATTCATTATCATTCTGAGTCATGGCCTGCAGTTCCTTTCTGTTTGGGGTCAAATGCAAGTTGTAGTTATATCGCTGGACGAAAGCCTCGCACAAATCCTTGAAAGTTTTGATATCATCCTTGCTCAGACCCATGTACCATATCAGTGCAGCACCAGTCAAACTATCTTGGAAACAGTGGATAAGGAGCTCATCATTGCCTACTTGAGCAGACATCTTTCTCACGTACATTATCAAATGAAGCTCAGGGCAAGTGTTCCCTTTGTACTTCTCAAAATTAGGGACTTTGAATTTGGGTGGTATAACGACATTGGGAACCAAGCAAAGATCATAAGCATTTTTCCCAAACAGTTCTTTCCCACGAAGAGCTTTCAATTCCAACTGTATTCTGTCAAACTTTTCTTCCAGTTCAGTTATCCGGTCGTATTCAACCACATTTCCTGAGTGATAGGTTGGCCCAGGGCCCTGCTGAGTAGTATGAACCAAAGGTGATGAGTAGGTCATAGTAGCTTGAGGGAACGAAGGGCCCGATTGAGAGATAGGCTTTGTCTGTTGCACAAGAGGATTTTGAACCTTAGAGACACCAGGATGGAACACTTCACCAGAACTTAAAGGTGTACTCCAGAGATAACCTTCCAGCATTGCATGTTGAGGAGTACTAGCAAACACTGTTGAAATCGGGGTTGTGGAAGCAACCGTCTGAGCTTGAGTGCTGACAACAGGAAAGGATAATGGCTGACTCTGTGCAACCGTCATTAAAGATACTAAGTTCCTCAAAATCTCATTTTCGGCCCGGAGGGTTCTCACCTCTTCACGAAGCTTGTGGTTCTCTTGTTCAAGATGATGCATTCTGATTTGCACGAGTGTTGTAGATGCGGGTAGACTGATGGATTGACCTTTTGTAGAAAGAACCAAAGTATGAGACACACGCTAGAAACTATGAATGCAAAATGATGCATGATATGCTTATGCAAATTTTTTTTTTTGAAGGACTTATCGAAGCTAATTTGTAAACATTGTAGAGGAACACGGTTTCATTTGAAAATTGTAAAGATATTACAATCGGTTTCCTTTTTCAAAATGTAAGAACGAAACCAAGGACAAAGTTCTTTAACAAAAGCAAAAGCTTAGTTAAGATTTTTTGAAATTGTATTGCTTGGTGTTCATTCTTACAAGGTCCATACCTTTGATGTTTACAAAAAACTTGGCTAAGTCCTTCAACATTTTTTTTAATGGATGGAAAAAAAGGTTTATGGATGAATGCATGTATGCATGGTTATGCTAGAATACATAGAATACACGAGGGGCTAGATTCACAATATTGGTGTTGAAGGTAACGCCATTTGGTAAGGACTATGGTTTCAAATTGCACTTGTAACAAGGGTTCTACCAAGTTCCCAACTTACAACTACCCTTATGAATATCTCGGTGCGTAGGATTAACTCCTAGACCAATAATTCGTAAGGAAGTCTAGTTTGAGTGTAGTATCGCGTGACGACCAAAGTCAGGACTACTCCTGGTTTAGTCTCCGCACTACGTCCTAATAAATGGCCAAGATGGGTTAAGGGTGATCTAAAGGTTCTCAACGCTTGATGGATTTCAAAAATAATAACGCCAATCACGACTACTCATGGTGACGTATATATACTCTTGAACCCACGTTGAGTGGAGTTATATCACATGCACACATAGGCAGGACTACTCCTGGTATGGCACTATGACCGTACTCCGTCCTATCTTAGGTTTCACTCAAGTCCGGGAGTAGGACTTCTTTTCTCACCCCTCACGTATAAACATTTACAAAGTATATACAAAAGATAAAGCAAAAGTAATAAAGAAAGAAAGGTGGGCTAAACCCGCGTAGGATCCCCAGTGAAGTCGCCATTTTTGTAGACCAAGATTTTCGGGTGTCAAGCCATTGATTGGACTTGAACCTTCAATCTACCGGACTTGCTCGATTTTATTCTTGGGAAGGGAAAAAGAGATTGAAAAACCCTTTTTGGATCCGGGGGTCGGTTACGATTCGGGAAGGTGTTAGGCACCCGCGTCGTTCACGGTACTCCGTGAGAACCTCTTTCTAACTTTATTTTTATTTGAAAATTTGTTGTTAAAAGTTGAAGTGAAAGAATGGAGGGAGAAGAAGTAGGAGTTTTTTGTTATTTTTATTTGATCGATTTGAAAGGAATAAAGCCTCTGCCTACGTACCCTTAAAAGGGATCAAAACCGCCGTAGTTCTCTCTTAAAAAAAATATTTTTGTGGGTTAGGTTGATTTTAATTTGATTTTTGAAAATGATTTTGAGAAGGATTGCGAGACCTCAAGGTATAGAAGAATGAAATGAGAGTGAGTTTGTTTCATTTTATTTGCGAAATTTGGTCTAAGTTCAATTAGAGTTCATTTAGGAATTTGATTAAGAAAATAAAGGAAAAATCTCTTGGATTTGGATCCAAGGTTTATTAAGAAAAACAATTTGACTTTTGCTTATTTGATTTTTGAGACAAAAAAGATTTTTCTAAACTAACGGGAAGCGAGCGTAACAACGTGAAAAATAAAGCGAGTGTAAAGCAATGAATAAAATGGTGAAGTGTCGGTGCTTGTGTCGGTGTGTGCAATTACTACGCTATTACATACCCTTCCTAGATACACACTAAGAGAAGCCCAAAATAAATTACATCATTTTCCTAATTATACACACTAAATATCATAGGGCTTTAAATAAATTGCAAGAGGAAAAGAAAATGCATGAGATTATACTAGAATTTAAAGCAAACAAAATATAATGAGGTAATAAGAGACTTAAATGAATCACATACTAGGATGAATTATCAAATAGAAAGCATGATGCCAAAATTTTAAAGCAATGCATGGAGTAGAAACTGAAATATTAAAGCCAAATCAACACAAGATATTATGGAGTAAAGATGTATGGAGTAATGTTTTTTTGAAATGTTAAAGCAAAATAAAATAAAATAAAAAAGTCATGGAGATTTAAAGTATTCAAAAAGCTTGGAACAAAGTTGCAAAATAGGTTTAAAAATGCATGAGTTGATAAAATGATTTGAACACACCCAAAAATGCAGGATATAAATCCTTTCAAAAGCCTACATGAACTAAAAGGTAATAATATGCATGAGATAAAAATTTAGCTATTTAAATGAATTAGATAAAATGCATGATAGGAGAAAAACGATTTAAACCAAAAAAAACACATGAATGTGTGAGTAAGATTAATATGCTAAGATAAAAAGTGAAGTGAAAATGCAAGTGACGAAACTAGCAAAACATAGAACAGGGGGGTGCCTAGCAGCAACACAGGGTGTAAACAGCAAGCAGAGAAAGTAGACAGCAAGCAAAATGGGCCAAGGAGTAAAACTGTGGGCTTGGAGTAAAGAAAAGCTGAACCGATTCAGGAACCGGGTCGGTTCGACCGAACCGGTTCAGCAAATACAAAAGCATATTCCCGTTTCATTCCTCTGTTCCCACGCCACCAACAAAATTCATTTTCTTCAAAGATAACCAGCACCAATTCTCTTCTCTCTCTCTATATTTTTTTTGACCAACTTTCAAAAAGAATACCACACAAACATTAAGATGAATGGGGAAAAAAAGGAGAAGAAGATTACCTCTTCCTTCTCAGCTTCGGATCTGCTCACGCACAGCTGAGCTTCAATTTTGCTTCTTGCTTTTGACTCTCTTTCCGATCCAGTTTCCGTGCTCCTCTCCTTTGGATCGAACAAAAGGAGGTGATATTATGCCTTGCTGAGATCGATTCGTTCCATCAGTTCGAAATGGCTTGCGTGTGTACTTGTTTCCCTGTTGATTTTCGAAAATATAGATGTTGATTGAAATTGGAAGTGGCGTGCTTATGTGTGTTGTTATGCTGGATTCGGGTTTAACCAAAGAAAGAAAAAAGGCTGTGAGTTGTTACGTGAAATAGGAATTGGAAATGATGTTATGGTTTAATGTTTGATTTGTAATATGGGTTAAATTTTGATGGTGATTTTCGAAGTGTTTAGGTTATGGGTTGAAGAAGATCGAAAGAGTTGTTGTTGATTATTGATGGTTTGATCGGAAAAATTGGAAAGAGCAAGAGGCAAGGTGTTTGCGGCTGCTATGATTGGTTGTGTTAGTCTGTTGATTTTTGGTTCAAATAGGATGAAGAGTGTTCTTCAAATATTCTTGAAGTTCATATAAAAATTCTAAAAAAAAGGGTGTTTGATTCATTCTTGTGGCTGCCGATAATTGGAAAGTGTTATTGTGAAATTCTATGCAGCCCCCCTTTTGCCAATGATTGGCACCACTACTTATAGTAAAAAACTAGGTTATGAAAGATGAATGTACTAAAGACCAAGTTACCCTTGAAGAAACTTGGAGACAAAGGAAAGAATTAGATGCTTCTTGGACCAATTAACAAAGGACACATGGACTTAAGACAAAACAAGTTATTAATAAAACAAAATAAAAATGACATTAAAAGCAAAAAGAATAAATAGTTAAAATGAAATAAAATAAAATAAAATTGCAAAATAATATAAAAGTGATAAAAAAATGTAATAAAATTTAAAGCTGTCGAAACTTCGACTGAGACGACTAAAACTCGCGGTGTTTTTAAAACACGAACAAAACTTTTTAAACAGTTTAATCATACGGACAAAAGGAATTTACCTAAAAAGGTCTATTTATCAAAGAAATGAATAAAAGACTTTAAAAGCACGCGTAAAAATTTAAAATGTCTAAAAAAACAAATAAAGCGATTTCAACCAGATAAAGCGCGAACAAAATTTTACTTGCAAGATAAAAGACTTTAAATTATTAAACAACGACTGAAGAAATTTTAACTGGTTAAAGCGAATAAAAAAAAGAAATTAATCCGTTTTGAAATATAGACAAAAATGGGTAAAAACAGAGCAAGGTGGTCAAAATTTGGGGTATGACAGTGATTATAATTTTTTTTCATGATTTCAAAGAGTAGAAAAGAATGAGAGGAGAATAATTTCTTGATATATTCAAATGTACAGGGGAATTGTCTCTTTAATAGAGAAAGAATTAGAATCCTAATTAATTGCAGAGATCCTACATAATTACAGGTTAATGACAATAGTTGACTACCTAATAATACAATAACTGAAAAATAAACAATATAAATGGTATAATATTCTAATTAATATTTTGATTCTGCGACACTCCCCCTCAAGCTGGCTTGAAAATGTCTTCCATGGACAGCTTGCGAGTTATGTAGTCAAAAGGTTTCTTGGGTAGTCCTTTGGTCAAGATATCTGCCAATTGTTCTGTAGTGGGAATATAAGTCATACATATTTGTCCCCTTTCTATTTTTTCCTTGATGAAATGTTTGTCAACTTCAACATGTTTGGTCCTGTCATGTAGGACTGGGTTGTGTGCAATAGATATTGCAGACTTGTTGTCACAATACAATTTTATAGGTGGAGAATTATAAAAATTCAATTCTTGCAGTAGCTTTTCCACCCACAACCCCTCACAAATTCCATGAGCCACTGCTCTAAATTCAGCTTCAGCACTACTTCTTGCTACAACACTTTGTTTCTTGCTCCTCCAACTAACCAAGTTTCCCCCTACAAAAGTACAATAACCTGATGTTGATCTTCGATCAGTTATACTTCCAGCCCAATCTGCATCTGTGTAGGATTCTACTTGGAGATGTCCGTGATTTTTATAAAGAAGTCCCTTCCCGGGTGATCCCTTCAAGTATCTTAAGATCCTGAAAACAGCTTCTTGATGTTCAGGTCCTGGTGCATGCATGAACTGACTCACCAAACTTACAGCAAAAGCTATGTCTGGACGCGTATGAGATAAGTATATCAGTCTTCCTACCAATCGCTGATACCTCCCTTTATCTACCATATTTCCAGCTTCAGCAGGCTGCAATTTTATGTTGGATTCCATGGGTGTCTCAGCAGATTTACATCCAAGTAATCCAGTTTCTTTTAAAAGATCCAGAACATACTTCCGTTGATTCATAAAAATACCCTCCTTTGATCTTGCAAACTCAATTCCAAGGAAGTATTTTAGAGGACCAAGTTCTTTGATTTCAAAGACCTTAGCAAGTTTCTCCCTTAAGCTTTTAAGCTCCAAGCTATCATCACCTGTTAATATGATGTCATCCACATATACAATCAAAATAGCAATTTTATTAGTGGCTGAATGTTTATAAAACAGTGTATGATCAGCTTGACTTTGGATGTAACCAAGTCCTTTTACCACAGTTCCAAACCTCTCAAACCAAGCTCTTGGGGATTGTTTCAAACCATACAAAGACTTCTTCAATCTACAAACTTTATTTCTTCCCAATTTTTCCTCAAATCCAGGGGGAAGACTCATGAACACTTCTTCCTCTAGCTCTCCATTTAGAAAAGCATTCTTTACATCAAGTTGATGTAAAGGCCAGTTCAAGTTGGCAGCAAGGGATAAAAGAACACGTATAGAGTTGAGTTTTGCAACTGGAGCAAAGGTCTCTTGATAATCTATACCATAAGTTTGGGTAAATCCCTTAGCTACTAACCTAGCCTTGTACCTCTCCACACTTCCATCTGCTTTGCACTTGATGGTAAAAACCCACTTACAACCCACCTTCTTTTTGTCATGTGGTAGGCTCGCAATTTCCCATGTTTCATTTTTCTTGAGAGCATTAAGCTCATCTAGGACTGCTAATTTCCAGTTGGGATCATCTAGTGCTTCCTCAATGTTTCTAGGCACAAACAAATTCGTGATTTTAGAAGTAAAGGCTCGGTAGTTTTGGGAGAGGTTTTGGTAGGAGACATAATTGGAAATGGGATAGTTTGTACTGGTTTTAAGTGATTTCTTGGTGCAAGTTCTGGTTTTTTTCCTAACGGCTATGGGTAGATCAATATTAGAAGTGGAAATTTCAGAATTACCTGTTTGTTCTTGAGGCATCTTTGTTGAACCATCATCCGGGGTTTCTAGTTGATTGGATGCTGAAATGATGGACTGACTTCTGACCTTTTGAGGATATTTCCGAGCATAAACACGAAGCTCTTGTTTTGATTGTGGTATTTCCTTTCCTATTTGGGCACCACCTAAGTCTGGGACAAGGTTTCCCTTATCAATTTCAGGATCTGTTTCCACATGTTCTACTTCTTTATGTGCAATTGTGTGATCAATTAATTCTATATCCTCAATGTTAAAAACAGGATTTGGTAAAGGTTCATTCAAATTGTTGTCACTTAAAAAATTGTCTTCATTAACACTCTCCCCCTGAAGGGAATTTTTGTGATAGAAAGATTGTAGTTCTAAAAAAGTGACATTCATACTAACATGAACCTTCTTTGTGTTAGGATTGTAACACTTGTACCCCTTTTGGTTGGGAGAATAACCAACAAAAATACATTTTTCAGCTCTTGGATCTAGTTTAGAACGAGAGTTAGGGGCATACATAAAAACAGTACATCCAAACACTTTTAAAGGTAAGTCGGTATGCAATCGACATGCTGGAAAAAAAGTTTTGAAAACATCCAATGGTGTGCGATAACTTAACACACGAGTGGGCATCCTATTTATGAGATATGATGCTGTTAGAACCGCATCCCCCCATAAAAATTTAGGAACATTGCTCTCAAACATAATGGCACGAGCTACCTCAAGAAGATGTCTATTCTTTCTTTCAGCTATGCCATTTTGTTGAGGCGTATTTGGGCATGTTGATTGATGATGAATACCTTTATGTTGAAAAAACTCTCCGAGGTTTTTATTAAAATATTCAGTACCATTGTCACTTCTCAAAATGGAGATTTTTGCATCAAATTGAGTTTCTATCATTTTTGAAAAACATTTAAATATCTCTGGTACTTCAGATTTATCCTTCATAAGATAGACCCAACATAGCCGTGTATGATCGTCAATAAAGGTCACAAACCACCTTTTCCCAAATTGAGTTGTAATTTTAGATGGACCCCATACATCACTATGGATTAAATAAAAAGGTTTGGATGCATGATAAGGTCGAGAGGAATAAGGAGTTTTATGACTTTTAGAAAGAACACAACTTTCACATTCAAAAGAAGAACAATTAACATTTTTGAATAAATCTGGAAACAAATGCCTAAGATATTGAAAATTAGGGTGCCCTAGTCTATTATGCCAGAGCATTATTAGATCCCTAACAGAGGCAGCTCTGATACCACTAAGGCCATGAGCCACTTTATTCTCTAAAACACCCTCAAAGTAATAGAGTCCATCCATCATTTTAGCACTGCCAATCATCTTCCCCGAATTCCGGTCCTGAAAAATACAATGAGTGTTAAAAAACTTTACATAACAATTTGAGTCTTCGCAGATTTTACTAACAGAGAGAAGGTTATATGAAAGTTTTGGTACATGTAGCACATTTTTTAAATCAATGTGCGTAGTTAAAGGAATTTTTCCTTCTCCTGCAATTGGTGAAAAACTTCCATCTGCAATTTTAATTTTTTTATTTCCAGGACAAGGTGAATATGTTTGAAATAGAGAAGAAAGGCCGGTCATATGGTCAGAAGCACCTGAATCTATGATCCATGGTGCATGCATATTTGAGGTGCAACTTAGAGAAGTAGGGGTACTAAAATTACCTGTTTGTGCCAAAGAAGCATTAGGAATACCAGACAAAGAACTAGATTTTAGCAACCTTATGAGCTCCTCAACTTGATCCTGGTTCGGCAAGGATTTTTTAGCCGCATGTGCTGCAGGAACAGATCTGGGACCCGGTTTGCCATTTTTCAGATGTGCTGGTTTCCCATGGAGTTTCCAGCAGGTCTCTCGGGTGTGACGTGGTCTGTTGCAGTAGTCACACACGACGTTAGATGTGTTCCTCTGATTTGAAGAACTTTTAAGGGCAGCAGTATCCGCAATCAAGGCATTGGTCTCAGGAGGATATGGATCAGATTTTGCCTTTCCCATCATGACACTCCTGCGAGTTTCCTCCCTTCTAACTTCAGAAAACATTTCTCCTAGTGAAGGTAAGGTTGATCTTCCAATGATCCTTCCACGAACTTCATCTAACTCCTCATTGAGACCGGCAAGAAACTGGAAAATTCTTCCTTCTTCCACTGTTTGTTGATGGTGTTTCTCATCGTCGGTTGAATTCCACTTATAGGTGTTGAAGAGATCAAGTTCTTGCCAAATCCGTTTTAAGGAATGAAAGTATTTTGTGACATTTTCATTTCCTTTCCGAATTTCTCTAGCCTTCAATGTAAGTTCATAAATCTGAGACTTATTTTCCAGATCAGAGTACATTTCTTTCACACTTTCCCACAATTCTTTTGCTGTGGAATAACACATATAGTTGCTGCTGATTTCCTCTTCCATGGAGTTTACCAACCATGTCATTACCATGGAGTTTTCAGCATCCCACACATCATGTTGTGGGTCACTAGCATCTGGTTCTTTGCGATCACCAGTAAGATAACCCATTTTTCCTTTGCCACGGATATACATCTGGACAGATTGAGACCACCTAAAATAGTTCGACCCATTGAGTCGAAAAGAGGTGATTTGGATAGAATGGGAATCACCGCCATAAGCAACCTTCTGCTCATTTTTAGGCAGCATGTTTTTGGGAGTTCTATTCTCTTCTTCACTGTTGACTGAGGAACTGTCAGTCATGGAAGTACAGAGGCGCAGGCTGCAGAGAAATTGCTCTGATGCCAAGTAGAAAAGAATGAGAGGAGAATAATTTCTTGATATATTCAAATGTACAGGGGAATTGTCTCTTTAATAGAGAAAGAATTAGAATCCTAATTAATTGCAGAGATCCTACATAATTACAGGTTAATGACAATAGTTGACTACCTAATAATACAATAACTGAAAAATAAACAATATAAATGGTATAATATTCTAATTAATATTTTGATTCTGCGACACAAAGTGATAAATTGTTGAATTTATAATTTATCCATAAAGTAATACAACATTACAAAATTTTATTTGATTATTTATATAATTATTTAATTGATAATATATACATAATATAAATTGTAAAAAAAAATACATAACACGTAATATAATACATATTAATATTTACACTCACTTTGTATTTTTAACATATATAATATCCATTCTCACACGACATTCATGACTCAAAAAGTCATATTTAATACATGAAGAATGATAAAGATATGTAGTCTTTGCAAACTATATTGGTGGTCATGTATGTAGTTAATGATGTTATATGTGATTGAAATGCATGACTGTAAGAGTCGTGTTTAATTCAGGATAATGAGAGAAATCAATTGCTTATGATTTATCTAATATTTAAAATGATTTCTTTTAATTTAAAATATAATATATTAATCGTGTTTTATATTTTATTTGATCAATAAAACATGCTTTCACCAAAGTTTAATAGGTTTTTAAAGTACCTCTCTTTGGTAACCTGTCCCTTACTCTGTGTTACAGAGTTTGTAATTTTTTCATCAATTATATCTCCTATAATATTCCTAATGGTCCCATTAATAAATTTTGCTTATAAAAAGAAAGTTAAAATTATAAAAATAAAAAAAATAAAGATTTAGTGGGATGTGAAGATTGAATTGAAAAAAATAAAAATCTGTTTCAATCTTGTGGGAGTGTGAAGATTAAATTGAAAAAGTAAAAATCTATTTCAATTTTGTGGGGGTGTGAAGATTAAATGTATTATTATAAAATAACCAATACTTGTTTTGTTTTATTTTTGAATTGTTGGAATTATTATATAATTGAATTTTGGGTGTTAGATGATTTGTTGCGTTGTTGAGTTGGTCGAAAAGAAATTGAGAAACTAATAAATTAAGAAACTCAAACAAATTCCAACAAACTTTCATTTTGACCGTCCAAATTTTCAAAAAACTTTCTTTGCTTTTTTTAATTCACAAAAACATGATGCGTGGATGGATGTGCTTTTAGAAAGGATTAAAATTGGTATTTTTTTATGATTTGTTGGGGATAAAAGCGTAATTGTTGGGGTGTAGGGTAAATTCTCCATATTATCATGGCAAGTTCAAGGCCCTTGTCCTGATATTTTGGGTTTCATCCTTCCGCAATTTAGAATTTTTTTTCATGTACCCCAACATTTGTGCCTTCACCCTGCAAATTCCAATTTTACCCATTTGACCTTACCCTAGGCCCCCACAAAAACATTTGCGATACATCATTTTTTAATCCTTAGATTCCAATTGCTAGTTTTGAAGCAAACACAAATTGAATTTGCCCCAGCAAACTTTTACCTATAAAATTGGTTGTTATTGGGTTCATTTACCATCAAGTTTTTTTTCTTTCTTTTGTTGGTTTCAACACAAATTTATTACCTTAAAAATTGAAACAATACAATCATCATAAAAAAAGGAAAAGAAAACCAATCGAATGATTTGCAGGTGGCAGTTGTTTTTGTGAAGATTAGCAAATGTGATACTTCAGCCGTCTTAAATTATAAGTCGCTTTGACACTTTTATGCATATTAAGAAATCTCACTTTTGGTCCCTATGAGCTTAGCTCACTTGGTAAGGGATAATGCATTTATATGTAGGGGCCGGGGTTCGAACCTCAGACACCCCACTTATTCACCTTTAAGGTGAATTTCTCTAGCCGCTAGGCTACCTGACAAAAAAAAAAAAATCTCACTTTTGTGAACTTTGTTAAAATTTAAGGTTGTTTCCCCTCTTTTACCCTTCACAAACAATTAAAGCTTTGTAAACAAACATTAATATCACCCTTTCAAATTCAATCACAAAATACAACTTCTCTTCTATCTCTTTAATTTTAAGTGCAGTACAAGGCAACAAGACAATCGAATGCAGTATAGTGAATATGAAACAACAAGGGTGAGTACACAACACTACCTCTTTCTATATCCCTCCCTCATAAAAACTTGAAAAAAATTCATTTCATTTCTAAAAAAAAAAACCTCCAATTTGTTCATGAAAATATTTCAAGCTTCCCTCCAAATTTTTTAGAGTGTCTGACTGCCCTTTTTCCTATAAATTAAGATTATTGAACTAAACAAACCACATACCAATATGACTTCAAATCATGTAGCTTCTCTTTTTAAAATGGATTTAAATGATGAATTTTTTCCTCAAGAAATTGATAATGGAGATGTGCAATGTCAAGATTCAAACGAAATACATCATTTCGCTGATATTATGCATTGTACCTATCAACTGAGTTAAGCTCACGAGAACAGTTTATGTCTTTAGTATAATGTCCTGCAAGCACATGTTAGCATTTCTTTATGGATAAAAAACACAATTAACAACAAATTACTTATAAAAAAGATATCTGATTTTTCCACACTTTCATTTTTAATAGTGAAGCTTCACATTGTCAGTCAAACTTACTAATTACTATTGCCAAGCCAAATTGACATGGCATACTTGAGCCATCCTGTAAAGTAATTTGGATTAGAGTCATGATCTACAAAAATATTAATCTTATCTTTAAACATGTTGTTTTATATGATTAGGTGATTAGATACGTTTTACAACATGATTATTTCACATTTTCAGTCACAAACGTTTTAATTGTGTTTCCTAGTGGGTGATGAATTTAACACAAAATTGAAACATGCCTTTATAGTAACTAGTAAGGACTTAGCCTTTCACCAATGCCTAATCATATGCCACTACTTATTGTCCTAAAAGTTACTATTCCTACCTTTATGTGTTTATCTAGCTAGCAATGCCTTCAACAGCACATTGACACATGCTAATGAATAATGATAAAAGCCTCCACTGCTGCACATGTCATGTCTTCAACTCCATGCTTTAAGATACAGGGTCCAAAGCAAGAGGAAGAAGATACATAGTTTGTAGGTATATGTATATTGCAATTTTATCCAAAAATGGACATATAGCATAGAGCCATATCTCGAGGCAAATCACATAATTAAATTACTTTTTATTGATTTGTGATGGGTTGGACCCATTTTGATTATTATGCTACAAAATCATTCCTTTTCTATGAAAATATATGTAGTTGAAATGAATGAAAGAGAGTTAATAAGACAACGCTATTGGAGAATTGAGTTATAGTCCAAGTAGTTCTAATTACACCATTATTAATAATTACAGTAATGATTATGATTAATAAAGTGAGGAGTTGCGAGGGAGAGATTGATAGAGTAAAAGGAGGGTGCAATGGGATTTTTCCACGTTCAAGTAATTGAAATATTGGTAACTATTCGATCCAAATTGGATAGTTGAGATTCAAACTCGAAATTTTGAATTATAAAATAAAATTAAAATATGTATCTTTTAAAACGTCTAATATGAATCGAACAACCATCTATATTTCAAATACGTGAATATATGATTTCTGACTCCACATAAATCCAAATTATAAAAGGAGGTAGAAAGATGTGAGGTTTATTGATGAAGAAAAGGAAAGGGAGGATTATAAATGATGTTTAAGAAATGGTGTTTATTAGTGATGGAAAAGGAGATGGGATGGGAGCATGTGATAATTTAAAGGACCACATGGGTAGAAAAAAGCATTTGAGAAAAAAGTTGGGTAAGATGATAGGTTGGTCGAGAATAAAAGAAAACGTTGGTGCATTGTTAGAGTCTCACTGGAAGCATAAAGGAAAAGGCTAAACATGTTGAGAAAGAATGGATCCTACTAAATTTTAATTCCCCAACTGTTTGATTGTGCTATTGCTCTGATAACATGGCCAACTAAGTGATGTATGTGTGTATAATTAATACTACTAAAATTTAAATAACTCTAGAAATTAATGCATGATCCAAACATAGGATTATGGGAATAAGTATCTTTTGAAAACTATAGGACATTGCAAAAAAATTATACTAGTACTAGATTGCAAGATATAGTTAATTACTACACCAAACAAAACTAATGAAGAATTGATTAATCTAAAAATTAATATATTAAACTAAAAGAGAGAAAGTTCATATCAAAAAAATTAATTTTTTTTGTTATATATATTATGTAAATCATTCATTTTCTATCAAATTTCTATCTTTATTAGTTTTGTAGCATAAACAGTATTGAAACTTCTTGCACAAGTTACACTTCGTAGCTTCTCCAAAATTATTGTGGACTATTATGATTCCACGATATTTATCGTGATACCAAATATAAGCTTAGTATTTACATAAAACAAAGTTTTATGCATGCAATACAAGTACAAATTGTTTAACTAAAATACTACCACTTTTCACACATAGCCAAAGTGCTATTTCGTTTTCTAGTTTGGTAAGATCTTGAGGGGTGTGTCGCCAGTTTCAATCTCATACCTAGCATAAACAGTATTGAACTTTCTTGATGTAACTAGTTAATATCCACTTAAACTTAACTTCAAGTGCTTAACAATGATGTAATATCGTCTCAAGAATTAAGCTGAAATAAGCAGTTTGAAAAAAGGGCCACGTTGTGGTTGCTTCGTTTGCATCTGAGGCAACGTTCGGATGACAGGAATCCAATGAATGAAGAGTTAGGTTGAAAAAGAAACTTGAGATTTGGATATTATGTCCCCACCCTTCTACAGTTATTAACTCTTCCTTCTACTTAAAGGTGCCAAGAAATATTAGATATATAACAATAGGTTTTGTGAACAAGTAAAATAGTTTAGCGTGTTTTTTTACGACTGAATCAATAAGTTTTATCATATCTTATTTGATTTAATAATGAGTTTATTGATTCTATGATAAAAGCTAACCGATGTATGATGCAAAACTTATTTTATTTGTGCTCCATGGAACTAACTAACAATAATAAAGAAAAAAAAGCTAAGCACAAGACATGCCGTTTTCTATTTTGGATTTAGTTTAACAATAAAATTTGTATAAAAATGTTAATTTCATGGTTTAGTAAAATAGTTTATTCTTGATAATTTTTAGATTTGAGCTTGACAATGCAATAGATACGTATAACTATGTTTAGAGAAACAACTTAATTAAGCTCATTAATCACTTAAGTTAAACTTGCAATAGGTTGCATATAAATACCTAAATAGGTGTCTAAATTGAAATAAACATATATTGGTTTTAACTAACTCATCTTTTGTTGGTGGCAAATGCCGAGCTCCCCTATGTGTGTATATGTTAAGAATCTCATTTAATGAATTATCATTTAGATTAAATCCCTTTCATGCGCTAAAATTCCAGCCGTTGGTGCTTTTGTTGAGAGTTTGATTATAAAAATGGTTATCTTTAGGATAAATTAAGGCACTCTACCAAATTACTTGTATGCGACTGAACCCAACAAAGAAGAAACCATTACCATTCGACTCTTAAAGAGGTGACCCTGAGGGTGGGCGGGAGCGGCGGCAGCCTATGGCACCGTTATTTTAGTGTCACCAAACTTATTATTTTTACTTAGTAGTTAGAACTATATAGATATATATATCTTTTAATTCGGTTTGATTAATTATATTGAAAATATATTTTTAAAAAACTTTGATTATAAATGAATCTTTTGCAAAAAAAAATGTAAGAAGAAAACTATTGCAACTAGCGGAAAGACGGGCACTATCGTGCCCGTCTGTCCGCTCTTTCTACTGCGCTAACGCATGTGATTATTTTATTATGTTTGTTTATATAATTTTGATTAGATTTATTATATTTTAAAATATTGATGGAAATTATTGATATATTGATTTGTAAACAAAATATTGTTAAGGCATATAACAAAATTATTTATGAATTCAACATATTTTAGTTTGCCTGATAAAATAATGATCATTTATTGTTTATTCTAATAGTAATTAGTAACATCATAACATAAATGTATAAATGACATGTTATGTAAATGAAACATTGCTACGATTGCGATAAAAGAATATCTTTAAAAACTATATTTTTCGTAAGTCTCCATCTTCTCCTTCTATTTTCTCTTCTTTAATGAGAACTTTTGTTGAATTTTGAGAAACTCCTCTTAATAAAGCTACATATAATTGACCATGGCTGAAAACATGTTGTGGAAGATAGATTCCGACATTGAGAATGGTCTGCCCTTGTAACTTATTTATGGTAATAACAAAACTTAATCTTGGTAATAGCACAAAGGGAAGTCCTGAACTCGCATTTGTTTTTAATTTAATCCTGGGCAAGAATGCTCTTTTTCCAGCATTGCTTCATGTTAGGATTTCCACATCCAACATATTCTTAAATAAGTCATGACATAACAACCGTGTCTTATTACACAGGTCATATCTAGGGTCTATGTTTCTCAACAACATCAAAGGTGCACCTTTTTTTACCTTTAAAATATGTGGAGGGATACTTCCTTGAGCAATTGAGTTTAAGAATTCATACTAATGTAAGTTATGAGTATCCCCTTCAACTTCGTTAAATGACAACAAATTATGTTCTTCTCCTGGAAACTGATTGATAATTATGTCATTCGATTTCTGAACATCATCATTTGTAGGTATAATTATGGCTCTTTCGACCATATACGATGAATCCCATCCATGCAAATCTAATTATGGAAAAATATGATCAATAAGAGTTTGTATTGACTGTTCTCCTTCCCATGGTAATGCGATTTGAGGAGGTATCCTCACCATATCATTGGGTTTGGTAGGTTCAACATTGTCACCAATTCTCATAAGAAATTGTGCAAATTCAAGATCATTCATTGATCGCATATTTTGTACCAAACGTAGGACTTTGGTATTAGCACACAAATCTTTTCCTAAAATATTTTGAGTCCTAATCTTTTTTTAGAGGATTTAAAATCCAATCTTTAACATTATTTTTTACTCACGTTTGTTACCAATCTTTTTTTTAGAGGATTTAAAGGTCATCTTTAACACTATTTTTTGCTCACGTTTGTTACTAATATTTTTTTTCAAGGATTTAAAGTCCAATCTTTAACATTTTTTTTGCTCACGTTTGTTACATTTATTTTAATATTTAAATTTATTCTTATTTATTTGTTACATGTGTTATTTGTATTGAAAATTAAGGGTATTTTCGAAAAGAAAAATCCAACCCAAAAGTGCTGAAATGGGTAGTTTTTTATATATATAGTATTATATATAGTATAGATATAGTGCTAACAAATCTTTTTCAAAAATATTTTGAGTCCTAATCTTTTTTTAGAGGATTTAAAGTCCAATCTTTAACATTTTTTTTTGCTTACGTTTGTTACTAATTTTTTTTATAGGATTTAAAGTCCAATCTTTAACATTATTTTTTGCTCATGTTTGTTACTAATCTTTTTTTAGAGGATTCAAATTTTGTTTAGTTTGAACTTTTACGGCCATTATTTTTGTTTAAAAAAAATTAAAAAAACTCATAGACTCGCGAGAAATAAAGCAGGAAAAAAACATAAAGTTCAATTTTTTTTTTTTGCATAAGTGATCATCTCAAATTCCCATTTATTCATTCTTCTAACAATAGTAATCTACTAACCTTGCAAATAAAGCAGGAAAAACATAAATTTCACACAATTAATATTAATATGATCAATTTTGGATTGCGAACGAATACCCATAATTACTATGATGAATTCTGGATCGATTTGAATTCATGAGAAGAGACATAAAGAATGCAAATATAATTTTTAAACTCTTTGTGAGTTTGATCTATGTGGTTAACGGTGGTAAAAAAGGGTTAACGGGGACGATTAGTGACATGAATTACTAATCCACGTGTTATTTTATAATTGACTATTTGTATTTAAAATTAATGGTATTTTTGGAAAGAAAATTCAAACCCAAAAGCGTGCTAAAAGGGGTAGTTTTCTTTATATATAGTATAGATAATTAAAAGGGCACAATTTTATTGTTTCGCCAAATACGCCAAAAATCTTAGGATCAACCTTGGTTAGGGGTTTCACATATTGGGTATATATGTACATATATATCCTATATTTAAACCATAAGACTCCTTCATGTGATATACTAATATTTTGAGTTGAACTCTCCTCACATGCTTTAGTTTTAACGATGTATATCCACAAATGAGTACATAACAGTTATATATTGAGGAAAATGTATTGCAATTATGGCCTACTAATCAATTTTTTGTCACGCTCCAACTCTAAAGTCTATATAGGTGCAACTTCAGAAATCTGTAGGCACATGGACATAGTACACATACATTCAATATATTCCATCAAACTGCACTCACAAGTCACCACCCATCTTCCCCTTGTGATCCCATGAGTGGCCCCTTTGCAACTACTTTGATCAGTTTTTTCAAACGATCTTAATTTCCACCGGCTTTGTATCGAATCTGAATGAAAAAACTAGTTTGCATCCAAATATGGACATGTTGAAATTATTTTTAGGGAGACAGATTAGGATGTCAAAGGGTATAGTTTTAGGGAGAACACATGAAAAGACTTAATCTAGAAGGTAGAGTGGAAAAATGTGGATTCAGCAAAGTGTATATATGTGCAAGCAATCATGAAGTGCAAAGACATGTGTTTTTGTTTTTTCTTTTAAAAATAATTTACGATAATTCAAATAGTAGATTGATTGCGATGTTTTTTCCCTTTACGACCTCTTCGACGTGTCTCCATGAACTTAATTCAGTTGATAGAGACGATATTGCATAATATATACAATGATCGAGGTTCGAACCCTAAATACCCCACTTATTCATTTTTAAGAGGTGAATTTCTAATCACTAAACTATTGAAAAGAAAAAAAAAACCTCTCCAACGAGACTCACAAACATTAAGTATAAAGACCAAAGAAGTTGGAATTCAAAATTGCATCCTGCATATCAACACTCACACAACATTTCATCATCTAAATTTTCTAATGATAATTCAAATAGTAGATTAATTGTGATGTTCTTTTTTTCCCTTAATTTTTTTTCCAACGAGACTCATAAAATATTGAGATTGAAGAAGTTGCGAGTTCGAAATTGCATCCCAACACATCAATGCTCACACAACATTTCATCATCTAGGTTTTTTCGTACATGACGACTATTTCTGATTCTAACAGATAAGATATAATTTTAAGCTCAAGTTACCAAGTTTATTATTATTTTTTGTTGACAAAAACAAAACGATATTGATTCATTCAAATTGATAGAGTACATAATTCAAGATTGTTAAAAACATAAATGATGAATCTCCAAACAAACTTGCAATATCAAAGTCAATAGCATACAACGGAAAAATGCCTACAAATAAAGTGATCAAAATACTCATGCCTGATTTACAACGTCGACGTCCAAATCCATGATTGAACAACCGATCTTTCAACAGGAACCAAATGAACACTACAACTAGACAAAAAATTAAACAACACACAAGACGACAAACAACACAGAACACACACTCACATGACGAAATCACAAAGAAAAAAAAGCCTAGATCTACGTAAAAATCATTTATTTAGATTAAAATAAAAAGAAAAAGATGAAGAAGGGTGATTTCAAATAAAAAATATTAACCTAAAACCAACTCTCAATAAAGAGAATGAAAGAGAGAACTCAGATAGACAAAACTAAAATCGACTTATCGGAGAGAGCGCACAGGAAATAACCAATAACCAAGTTTATAGTTATTTACTAACAAATCATTTTCCTATTATGCAAATGTCTCTCTATTTTTTTCTCACATAATATTATACAAATGTGAGAAGCACTCCAAAATTTTGTGACATGGATGCAAACCTCATATAATACTTTAGTACATTAGCCTTTTTGAATTAGTTCAAAATGACTTTAAACCAATTTTTGTCTTGTTAAAGATTTATTAATGTTGAGATCCTCCTTGTTTTTCAAAGACTCAAACAAATGGAACACTTCTCTAATTAATGAATTATAAATAATATTTTGAGCATATGAATGTGCATAGAGATCCACATTTCTAAAAGTGGTGAAATAATTTGATCTTTATACATTTCAAAATTAATAATGAAACTTTTCATTTATTTTAGAAATGGAGAACATATGTCTATAAAGTTAACTCAGTTGATAACATTGATATTGTTAAATTAAACACCTTTATTCAAGTTCAAACTCGAGACATCACAATTGTGTGTAAATTTTATGTGGTGTTTGTCACTCCATTTTACAGACAAGAAAAATGAAGAGGATATAATAACATATGTTATAATAGATTTAATTCATAAATACTGTCGGTATAAAAAAATTACATTGTTAACCCATCATAATCATTCGATCATATAAAATGTTTAACTTTAATCTACCTCTAAAATTACACATATAAATGTAAGCGATAATGATCGTAATTAGTTGACGATACAAAACGTTTTACAATAAAATGCAAACAAAAGTTAAACGAAAAAAACTTGAATTGGTACAAGTTAAAAATATATATAATTTAATTATTTAAAAAATATTTATAATCTAATTATTTTCTTCCCTAAAAAAATTAATTATTTTCTCTTAGTGTGTGTTTGGTATAGCGGTGACGAGAATTGATTTTGATAGAATTGAGTTTGAGAGAATTGATTTTGCTTAAAAGTGAGTTGGATGTGAATTGATTATGTTTGGATGCACTTATTTAAAAGTGATTCTTATGAGTTGGTGTTGTTTGGATAGTTTGAATCAAAATTGATTTTGAACATTAAATGACCAAATTACCCTTTTAATTGTATTTAACTAAATTTTCGTTTTCTTTTTAGATAAATATTTCAACTTATTTTTTTTTGACAAAAAGTAAATATTTCAACTTATCTAAAATTATAAATGAATTTCAACTTCAATATAAATTATAACCCTTTTTTTCACATTATTTTATTTCTTTTTCATTAATTTTTTTTTGTTGAAGAAAGTTAATTTAACAAAAGAAACATAAATAATAGAAAGCCCATAATAACACCGCCAAAGAGTTAAATAATAGAAAACCCAATTGTTGTCTTCAACCTACGGCCAAGGCACTGCAAGCGGCAGTCGGCAGACATTGGAAAAGTTTATTATTGTTTTTTTTATAAGTTTTTTTTCCCATCTTCTCTTTGTTCATCTTTAACATTCACGAAGAAAAAATGGTAAGTACTGAAGCAAAATATGTGTAGGAAATTGGAGAAGGGTAATATGGTAAGTAAGGGTGCGTTTGTTTCAGCTTTAAAAAAAAATAGATTTTGGGTTAAAAGAATCTAGAGATTTTTTTTTAGAGATTTTTAAAAAAATTTAAAGCTATTTTCGTTTGCCTACTACCCATAAAAATCTATTTTTTTTTAAAAAAAAATGAGTTTTAACATGTACATGTGTTATCTCCTTGTTGTTGAAAAAAATAGATTTTGAGAAAAGCTAATCTTAATAGCTTTTCATTTTAGGATCAAAATAGATTTTTTTTGATAAAATGATTTTTCTAAAAATCCTAAACAAACACTTAAAAAAGAAAAAAGTGATTTTTTTAAGGAAAAAAATAGATTTTTTTGAAAAAAAAGCTTAAACAAACGGAGCCTAAATCTGTCATCAAACATTAAAACCCTGGAATCGATTCTCTGTTGCCGCAGAAGCTTCAATTTGTGGCTTCTTATAAACCTGCGTTTGGGACTGTTTTCACGATTGACTTAATTGCTTTTGCAGGTATCCAAACACCAAACTTTTTGGTGAAACCGCGTTTTAAAAAGTAAACGCAGGTTTGAGGCAGCGTCGAAGCTCGCGAAAAATTTATACAGGGGCCAACTATAAAGAAGGATTTTTTTGAAAACAGACGTATTAAATTTAAGGATAAAATATATTTTTAGTCCCATAAATTATAATTTTTTAGGTTTAGTCCTTAAAAAAATTATTCAATTTTTACTCAGTTTTTTAAAATTTTACAAAAAAAGTGTTTTTAGTCTTGAATTTAATCTCTAACAAAAAATTAAGGACTAAAATTAACAAATCTTAAAAACTTAACATAAAAATCGCTATTTTAAAATGTTGGGCAAAATGCATTTGAAGAACCTAATTTCATCAACTGTCTGTTTAATAATAGATTAATAATGTCTTTTCAAATATAAATAAATAAGTTATTTGCAAGAAACTCATTGTCCATTTAATTTGTCTATGACTATTGTCTTGATAATTTTTATTGTTGAAAAAGGTTTCTCTATTGTTGTTATTGAGACCGAAAGTATCAAACCATACAAATAAATCTATCAATTTTGTATTAGTTTTTTTACTTTATTATTTATGCTAACTTTTGCAACTAATTTTGTTTGAGGTTAGCTCAATATTTATTATTTAGGGTAGCCGGATATAAATACACACCGACTAATTCAAGAATAATATTTTTTTTGGGGTAGCCAAGGCTACCCCTCCCATATGAAGGGCTACGCCCCTGGTTTGAGGGTTTCAAACGTAGAACCAAACATGTACTTACTATATTCTCTTACTATATTTTCTTATTTTTGTGAATGTGTCCAAATTATGTCCAAAATTCTTGTGAGTAATCAAAAGTTTCTGAAGATAAACAACCTTAAATAGACTCTACAAATTTTACTAGGGGACCTCCAAATTTTGACCTAGCTAGGTATAGGCCCCGCCATATTAGAGAAGCTAAATTCCATGTGAAGTTAAGGTCCAACCAGCTAGATATGTCCAGTGGGAGGCCAGGCCAGGTGGGGCTCTACCCACTTTATTTTCTTTTATTCCATTTACTTCCTTCCTATCTTTCACCCAATTATATTTGTAAGGGTCATGTTAACTTGTGCCTTAAGGATACATGTTAAAGAACTCAAAAAGAGTAACTTTGCATTGGAAAACATAGTATTTTAACTTTTAAGAAGTTGACTACACAACTTTTAATACGTATATTTTTATAATAAGTTTCATGTACCCTTAAAGGCACAAGTTAACATTTGCTTATTTCTGGTGCTAGATTGACTATTGTGTTTATGTTTGTGTTACCACTTACCACCCAAACCCAAATTGTTTCTCCCTTTTCTAATATTCTGTTCATTTTTAAATATGTGCCGTATGAATGGGATCTTTCCTCCTTAAATTTAATAACTGATCCTATGTTATCACACCCTTACCCTCTTTCTTTTCATTTTTTGATAGTAGTTTATTTTCTTCTCACATTCTTATTTCTCTCTCCCCAACAATTTTATATAAGAACAAATAATAATGATGATGAGTTAGGAGTGGCCTCAACATAGCTGATTTGATTGGCTTCCTAATATATGTAGTTCAAACAAAAACAACACTTTCGTTTTGCATGTCTAAATCATTGCTTAGAATTATTGACATATATTGTGCTGATTAAGGAATAAACAACTTACTAAACCCTTAGATGAAGGTCACAACAAATTTGTTAAATGGTTTTAAAAGTCATAAGTGTCCCATCATATGTAATAAGATTGCATGTGACATATAAAATGTTATCTAAATTCCATTATGAAATATTTATGAGAAAGGTCCCATTCTTACACATATAAATTTTCTTATACATTCGTCTCAAAAGAAAATTCTTACATATATTAAGTAGATATATTTTATTGACTTAATTAAATACCAATTTGATTTGTTTTGAGTAAAAACAAATATAAGTTTATATCTTGTCTCACTCAAAAAATTTGTTGCCTCAAGTTTTTATTTTTATATCTAATTTTAAAATTTATACGTATGTATCTTTTTACCTATCTACTAGTATTTCCGTCTCTATATGTAAGATATTAATTTTTCTAATTTTTTTTGTCCATTACAACAAGGCTCTTTCTAAATTCACCTAAAAAAGGGCTCTTTCTAAATTATAAGATACATTAGTTTTTTTGAGGGAAAGATACATTAGTTGTTTTTTGACAATTTTTTTTAACTAAATGAAGAAAATTAAAAGATGATATATTATTTATAATAATTGAAAGATAATTTAAAAAAGAAAATCTATTATTAACTAATTGAATGTAAATTGTCTCTGTAACACTATATAATATATGCAGGAGTCAGAATTCGAACCCTGAACAATCCACTTATTCAACTAAACTACTTGGAAAAAAAACTAACTAAATGTAAACACTAATTTCTTGATTTTTGTTGCATTGTAGAGATGTTCTTATACATATTATACATATACAACTAGAGAGTTATTAGTAAAAAGTTAACAATACTCACCGTATTTTAAATTAAATTAAGCTTCCTGACTATGAAACACAAACAATGAATCTAAAGTTGATTTTAGGTGGCACAAAGTGATACTATGAACCTTAAATGCGTGCATGGCAAATATAGGGGTTACAATATCTCAGACATATCCGAGGGCTGTGTCGTTGAAGCAAAAATGGTATCATTGGTATGACATATTGTGAAGTGTGAACGTGTGTGATAATGACACTGAATCCAGTTCCTATTCACGTGGTTTGTGCGCTGTCGCTGTGTGGTTTGGTTCCTTTTTTTCTTTCTTTGCTACCTTCTTTCTCTAATCTATATTCCAACTAGATTACATTCCATTTTCACAACTCATTCTTCACCTCCAATTCAACACCTTTGCCACCCCCTTTTACCTTTTCCATTTAGCTTGATAAAATACTTATAATTAGGTGAAGTTTCTTATTATACAAATTTTTCTTTCTTAAATATCATCCATGTGAAACACATAAATTGTCTATTCAATTCAAAGTACCAAGAACATTTACGAATCATCTCTAAATATTCACATGCATGCATGAGTTATTATTACCAAATTTATAAATGATCCAGACTTAGGAGATAGGTTGATGAAGTGGAAAGTTAAAAGAGGTCAATAGTTCGAAACCTTATTCCATTCACTATCCGGTCACTATAAGTAAAAATCTATATTTTAGATTCATTTAATTAGTGATGTATTTGATGTTAATTCTATAACACATACATTATTTAATAAATGAATCTAAATTGTAGATTTTTGTTTATAATAGTGACTGAAGAGTACATTAACTATTTTTGTAAAAAAAAAAGTAACATTAACAAGGGTTATGCTAACAAGTGCATGTTATGAATTTTATAAATATCAAATCAAATATTTTTTTTTATTAAGAAAAATTATGTTTCAACTTTTTAAGAAATAAATTAGCACAATTTTTAATACATAACTTTTAGTTTTGGTATATATTAACATGATTTAAAAAGTAAAAAAAAAAATTAAATAAAAATTGTTTGTATAAGAGGAGTGTTAAAACACTTTTTTTAGAGCTAAAGACAGACGTTTTCACCCATATCATCTAACATATTCGTATCTATCATTTTAGTTTCTTTCACTCAAATTCGATGAGATGTATGTCTGAAAAAAGAGACATATAGAAAAATAAAAGAACACGAGTGTATAACATAAAAACTTCAAAGTGAATAAAAAATCATGAACGCTGATTAATGACAACCACAAAATAACACAGTAAAATTGATATTACATATAGCCTATACCAATCAACTCATTGTCCCAATACTCCCATTCTCTCCAAAGAAAATATCTAACATACCCATCACAAAACACTAACACGAGCATAAAAGAAAAAAATAGTGATATAAATTTAAAATTGTTTCTACTAGGTGTATCTTGTAACGCTTTATTTACAATTCTAATTGATATGAGATTTTATATTTTCAACCAACATTGACCTACATGTGAATTTTGATCTAATATGAAAAAATGTGTGTAATATAATTTGTTAAAATGATTAATTACCGCGGGTTTCGGTTGTTGAAAGCGACCTTTACCAGAGAAGAACATAACTAACTGTTGTGAAAACGGGTAGGGGCAATTAAGGAAAGAAAGTGGTAAAAGAGTAAGAGCACGCAACCATCTGTAAAAGTACATTAACATTACAGTGAAGCCAAAGAAAAGAAAAAAATAAAAATAATAAAATAGTGGTTGTTGTCCTTACAGTTAGTTCCTTACATTTTATTTCCATAATTACCCTCTCTCTTTCTCTCTCCTCCTTCAACTATATCTACTCTCTCTCTTACTCCCACAGTTATTCCAACAACAATGAGAAGAAAAACCAATATTCTACATGCTTATTGATCTTCTCTTCACAATTCACACTCTCTCTCACTCACATTGTTTTTTTTTTTTTGTTTTGAAAAACTCGGTATCTGATCCAAGAACCTCGCACTCACATTGTCTGTGTGTAAAGTGATTTTGCTTCTTCGTGATGGAAGCAGGTGAAGATTGTTGTGTGAAAGTTGCGGTTCATGTGAGACCGTTAATCAATGATGAGAAGCTTCAAGGTTGTAAAGATTGTGTAACTGTTGTTTCAGGGAAGCCTCAGGTGCATTTTCTATCAACAATGTGATGATGATTATGCTTTTGATATAGATTTTGATTGGTGAATCTAAGGGAGATCTGGATCCATGATTGATTGTGTAATTGAAGAAGATTGGTTCTCAATATGGAATTGTTTTTTGTGATCTGATGATGATGCTTACTTGATTTGGATGTTAACTTTTTTGGTCATAGATTGATTGGGATATTTTGAGGTCATGTTTGGAAAATCAGCTTAATTAAGCGCTTATAGCATAATTGCTCATCATATAAGAGCTTATGCATAAACTGTTTTTATATAAAAAAAGGAAGAATAAATAATGTTAAATGTTTTCATATAAGCTATAAGCTGTTTTCATAAGCTATTCTTAGGAGCTTATGAAAATAAGCTGAAAACAACTTATGGTCATGGACATGTCATAAGCTCTCTCAAACAGTCTCTATATTTCAGTAGATTAGCTCAAATAAGCCAATTGAAATAGACCTTGACTATATTATATTTTTGGTTGGGTTGGTTTGGGTAATTGTTGGCTTGAGAGCACATATTAGTGAAGTGTTTGGAATGCTTCAACTTAAAATTGGGAAAAGAAATTCATTTCAGTTGAATTGAAATGATTTGTGAATTTTTATGGTAATGTTTACAATTTAGCAAAATCTTACATGCCAAGTGATTGGTAAATGAATGATATCCTTAAACTCATATTCCTTCCAAACAAGTTTTCTTCCCTCTGAAATAGCTTTGTCATGATATTATATCATTAAGTACCTGAAAAATTTGGGTTGAATTATATATTAATGTTTACTATGATACAGGTGCAAATTGGTGCTCATTCCTTTACATTTGATCATGTTTATGGGAGCACTGGCTCACCCTCATCTGCCATGTTTGATGAATGTGTTTCTTCCCTTGTTGGTGGTTTGTTCCAAGGATATAATGCCACTGTTCTCGCATATGGTCAGGTATAGTTACTGCAGGTCCTGTTTGAGTAAACAACTTAAATAAGTGCTTATGTATAAGCCACTTTTATAACAGATAAAATAAAAGCTAAATTGTTTTCATGTAAACTATAAGTTGTTTTCATAAGCTATCTTGGATAACTTATGGAAATAAATTGAAAACAGCTTATGCACGTGTCATAAGCTGTTTTCATAAGCTCTCTCAAACCGTCTACATGTGCTTATACCAGTACATAAGCTCTACATGCTACTGCAGCTATTTATCTTTGGTACATGACATTTTCACTCTATTGCAGACAGGTTCTGGGAAAACATACACAATGGGCACTGGCTCTAAAGATGGTTATCAAGCAGGAATAGTACCCCAAGTTATGAGTTCCTTGTTTAGTAAAATTGAGACCTTAAAGAATCAGATTGAATTTCAGCTGCATGTGTCCTTTATCGAGGTCCGTTGTTAACTTTGTTACAGCATACAGCCATTGTTTTGAAAATATAATTGTGCTTTAATATGTAAAACTAATAAATTCTGTATTTGTGAAGTTGTTTCGATTAAGCATCTAACAACAAATTTTATTTGCTAAAAGATTCTTAAAGAAGAAGTAAGAGATTTGCTGGACCCGTCCTTTATTAGCAAACCAGATACTACAAATGGACATACAGGGAAAGTGACTATTCCTGGTAAACCACCTATACAAATTCGCGAGGCTTCAAATGGCGTCATTACTCTAGCAGGATCTACTGAAGTCAGTGTTGCGACATTAAAAGAAATGTCGGCTTGCCTAGAACAAGGATCATTGAGTAGAGCAACTGGGAGCACTAATATGAACAACCAATCCAGGTTGCTTATCTATTTTCCTTTTCTACTTTCAACTGCATAATTTCATTTTTATTCACGATATGCTTTTTCTTCCTATTTTTGGTTTGATTAACTAGTTTTGGATAAATATGCTAAAAAATATTATTAAACTAAAACCTTTCATTAATTAGCTAGTTTTGTTTATTTCGCTAGAGTTCCTTTCTGTCTCTTATTTTTGTTCTATCCTTTGTCCAACTAGTCGTTCCCATGCCATCTTCACCATCACATTAGAGCAGATGCGGAAGCTCAACAATCCTAGTGAGACCAGTTTAAATGATACCATGAATGAAGACTATCTTTGTGCCAAGTTGCACTTGGTAGATCTTGCTGGATCAGAACGAGCTAAACGAACGGGTTCTGATGGTTTACGTTTTAAGGAAGGTTGTTAGATGACGACATTTCTCACTTTCACTTTCCAAACATTCTTTTGATTGTGATGTATTCCCTAATAATTGCGTCTTTCAAACAGGAGTTCACATTAACAAAGGCCTACTAGCACTTGGCAACGTGATTAGTGCACTCGGAGATGAAAAAAAGAGAAAAGAAGGCGTTCATGTTCCTTATAGGGATAGTAAACTTACCAGGCTTTTACAGGTTTGATTTTATGATCTCTATGTATGTTTATCCTTCTTGCAGCACATATCCATCCACATCACAATGTTGAAAAATACTTCTTATTATGCAAAATTAGCATGCTCACCAGTTCCCATTACTCAATATTCATCAACACAAAAAGCACATGTACATCTGTATCATGCTGCAATAAAATTCATGATTCGTCTTGATAACTACATCTACTCTTTTCTATAAGAAAGAAGAAATCATCAGTACTGAGATGATAAAACAAATAAAAGAGGAAAAAACGTACGAAGGATTTTTATTCATTTTTTCTTTCTTTGATCTTTTTAACATAGTATTATTTTCTTTTTCGATATTTGAATTTATATGTTAAGTTAAATGATTTGCAGGACTCACTTGGTGGTAACAGCAGAACTGTTATGATAGGTTGGTTGTTTTCCTTGCCTCTATCCAAATCTATATATTTTTCCTCCTATTATTGGCCCTCAAATGATTAGCTTCAAAAATCATATCTAATCTTCATGGAGCTTTTATTTTATTATCTTCCTGCTCTATCCCAGCCTGCGTAAGTCCTGCTGACATTAATGCCGAGGAAACCCTTAACACTCTGAAGTATGCAAACCGTGCACGCAATATCCGAAATAAGCCTATCGTAAGTATCTGCATAAGTTTTTTGTTCCCTTTCATTCATTTGGAAAAACTGAGATAATTGGTTGCCTATGTATTAATATTATAGACATTGACGCTCATGTTTTGTTTATTGTGCCACAGGTCAATAGAGATCCGATGTCCAATGAGATGATTAAAATGCGACAACAACTAGAGAATTTGCAAGCAGAACTTTGTGCTCGTTCTGGTGGCTCTTCCGATGAAGTTCAGGTATTTAGTTTCTATTTTTGAAGTCTTCGTTGCTTTTAATATTTTCCTGTAATAGGTAAGTGGTCACACAGAATCGATATCATTTTGTTGCACAGTTGAAAATTAATCAATGTGTATTTTGTGATTTTAGAAATAGCATCCTAACCTCAAATGTAATTGGGCCTCTATTTACAGAACTTGTAAAACAATTTGATTCACATCAATTGCATATATTGATATGGTTATAATTTTATGATAATATATAACCGATATATAACCGTTTTGTCACTGGCTATGTAGGTCCTCAAGGAAAGAATTTCTTGGCTTGAAGCAGCTAATGAGGATCTTTGCCGCGAACTTCATGAATATCGTAGTAGGTGCTCTGGTGCAGTACAAAGTGAAAAGGATGCTTATGTAAGCGTCTCATTCATCTGCTGATAATCTTCTTTGGATGAATTAATATTTTCTCAAATTTTCAGTGCCTAGATATGTGCTTTTTATTTTGGTATTTGGGCTCCACTACATGAAGTGATTTCCATTATTATCATCATAAACATTAGTGAAAGTGAGTTCAGGATATGCTGCAAGGCTGTAAATTTAAGTTTCAAACCTTCATTTTTTCAGGACTGTAGCATGTACAATGTAAAGACTGATGGACTTAAAAGGGGCTTACCTTTCACAGCCCCCGATTATCCAATGAGTGAAGCAACGGGTAAGACTCTTTTTTGATCTGGATTTAATAATCTGTTATTAATGCTAATTCTAAATGTGTGCCTTACTTTATCTGCCATGTCTTAAATTTAGTCAAGTATAATTCTCAAAACTTCTATGACTCATGGTTACAATTACCAATTTTAGCAGGGGATTCAAGGGAAATTGAAGAAGTAGCGAAAGAGTGGGAGCATACACTTCTTCAAAACAGTATGGATAGAGAGTTACATGAATTGAATAAACGCTTGGAGCAGAAAGAGGTTGTTTTAATGCATATGAATAATTGAACACGTTCATGACATATTATGCCTAATAACCCTTTAAATCAACGCACCATGGGTGGTATTCTTCGCTTTAGCTTACAAAATGGCAGTATTCTGCATGCGTCTGACTAATTTATAGTAAACACATGACTATAAAGCTGATCTGAAAATAATTATATTATTTATCGCAAGGGATATAATCAATAAAACGACACCAAAATAAAAAATAATGATGAAAACATCAAGTGGTTTTCTTCCCTCATTTTATTAACATGCGTATTCGGATTGATGTCCATACAGTCTGAGATGAAGCTTTTTGGATCATCTGATCCTGAAACACTCAAGCAGCACTTTGGAAGGAAGATCATGGAACTTGAGGATGAGAAGAGAACTGTCCAGGTTCAATAGAAATTCTGCAAAGTTATTTTTCTCTTACAGAAAATTCATATTCATTTTTTTTTTAAGAACAGAAAATTCATATACATATATACACCTCATTTGTGATGCAGCAAGATAGAGACCGTCTTTTGGCTGAAGTTGAAAATCTTGCTGCTGGTTCTGACGGGCAAACACACAAATCAGAGGATATCCATGCCCAAAAATTAAAAGCACTCGAAGCCCAGGTGAAATAGTGTTTTTCATTTCAGTTTGTTCTTCCGTTTACTTGATTCGCATCAGTTCAATTCTTAATTACTAAAAGCTTTTCAAAATATATGAATGCTAGATTCTGGATATGAAGAAGAAACAAGATAGCCAGGTTCAGCTTCTAAAGCAAAAGCAAAAAAGTGATGAAGCAGCAAAGCGCCTTCAAGATGAAATACAATCTATAAAAGCCCAAAAGGTTGATTGTTGTACTTTGTCAAATCTAGAGTTCTCAATATACTCGTTCTACGTTCTAAATTGAATACTGTTGCCAGGTACAATTGCAACAAAGGATAAAACAAGAGGCAGAACAATTTCGGCAGTGGAAGGCCTCTAGAGAGAAAGAGCTGCTGCAAGTATGTTAAGCGTCCTCTTTTTTGTATATTTTTTTCATTTCATTGGTTAATGATGCTCTTGAGCTTCATTATCAGTTGAACATTTATTTATGTAAAAAAACATGAATTAATACTTTTAGCTTGAACTTAAATGATATGTGGTGCTCCAAAGCTTTCAAACAACTCAATTTGGGCAAAAATTAGAAGCTGGCCGGTGTGATAACTGATCACGACTAGTTGAACACTTCCACACACTATTAACTTGACTTCCCGCCATATATGCTCTTTGACCTTCTATTAACTATATGTTTGCTAAACAGTTAAAGAAAGAAGGAAGAAGAAACGAATTTGAAAGGCATAAGCTGCAAGCTCTAAATCAGCGTCAGAAAATGGTGAGTATTCTAAAGTTGTTGGATGGCAACCGCCAACCTTATTCTACTTAATATTTTTTGTCTTACATACTTCTCAATATATATTGTACAAGTCATTGGGGATTGAACTATATACCGTTGGAAAATTTGAGTTACTATAAGTTCTATTTCTTATACTTCCATTTAACATGTACTCATGTAAGGAATGCAATTGTTCTCCATTTTCAGCAACGGTTGCTTTTGTAATCCAGAAGAGTATATTTTTCAGATATGTGCAAAATATTAATTTAGAGAGGATGCATGCATGCATGCTATACCTTCGATTCGTTATTCATATGTTCTTTTAGAGATAATATTCACTCATGCATAAAGCTAAATCGTGCCTCTGAGAGTATTATCAGATACATCTTTTTCTTAGAGCTAAATAAAACATTATTTTATGATGTAATTTGGAGAAGCCAAATTAAAATGACATGTTGTCAATACGTCTGTTTTCTGTACACAACATGAATAATTCTTTAGAAAAAGAATGAATGGTTTAGAGAAACAACTGGCGCCAATATTATTTTTTGGTTAGGACTGATAATTGTCCTTGTAAATAATTATAAATAACTGAATATTTATTCAGGTTCTTCAGAGAAAAACTGAGGAAGCTGCAATGGCCACCAAGAAGTTAAAGGAATTGTTAGAAGCTCGTAAATCTTCTAGCCGAGATGCATCAGGTATGACTTGTTTAATAAATAATAATTCTTTCAAGTTTTTTAAGCTAAGGATGATTTTTATTTTTTTTAAATGCGTACCGGAAAGTGGAAACCCTCTTTTAGTGAATAAACCATGAGGGTTTCAGTGCATTTAATCTCCCAATTTTAATATTGTAATTGTCTTTTATGTTGTAGTTACAATGAATGGGAGTGGAACAACTAAACAGGTAACAAACTTTTCTTTCTCTTCGAAGACTCTTGATTTTCAGAATATCTTTTAAGTAAGCGACTTATTGAGTTTATTCTTTAGAGCAATGAGAAGTCCTTGCAACGGTGGGTTGATCACGAGCTAGAAGTCATGGTAAAAGAGCATGAAGTTCGTTTTGAGTATGAGAAGCAGAGCCAAGTGTATGCAGCACATATTCCTAATCTATGTTTCTTACTGATTTAAGTGTATCGTAATCTTTAACACTGTGCCACAATCTTCAGGCGGGCTGCACTTGGAGAGGAGTTAGCCATGCTGAAACAAGTAAATGAATTTGCTGCCAGTGGTCTTAGTCCTCCAAAAGGGAAGAACGGATTTGCTAGGTCTGCATTACATAATTTTTTTTGCAAATGCCTACCTCTTCAGCTTTTGAAAATATCGGTTCTTTCAAATATTAGCACGTGCAATATAAAATAATAACACCTCTCTTGCTTTCTGCTCGCTTTTAACTTCTCTCAGAGCATTATCCATGTCACTAAATGCAAGAATGGCCAGAATAGCTTCACTGGAGAACATGCTGAGCATATCATCTAATTCACTTGTGGCAATGGCTTCTCAACTATCTGAGGCAGAAGAACGAGAACGGGCCTTCACTAATCGTGGACACTGGAACCAGTTGCGCTCAATGGGAGAAGCCAAAATTTTGCTTCAATATATGTTCAACTCTCTTGCGGACACTAGGTGCTTTGTTTAGCCACCAGATATTTAAATTTTTTCTCCTGGTCTTTTTCTTTGGACACGATAAATGTGCATTAGTCTAAGTGCTAAAAATTTGAATGTTTTAATTTGCATATCCGATTCAATTCAACAAACCATTTATTTTATTCATAGGAAGTTTAGAAATTCACGAAAAATATAGAACAGTGATTGATGATATTTTGTCTACTTTTCTAGTAAATAAAATAAAGTAGAGATATAGAGGGAAAGGACATCAAGATGCACATGTATAAATTATTTTATATACTGTTAAATTTGATGTATGAAATGTTAAACTACAGGTGTCAAATGTGGGAGAAGGATATGGAGATAAGAGAAATGAAAGATCAAATCAGGGAACTTGTAGGTCTACTACGGCAAAGCGAGATCAAGAGGAAGGAAGTTGAGAAGGAACTAAAAGTGAGAGAGCTAGATGATGCAACCACATTGGCCAAGCCAGTTTCGGTAAGATCCTGTCTTAAAATTCAAAAGAAAATAAACTAAGAATTTGAAAATAAATTGGTTGCAGTGATGTCTTCCAAAAGGTCAGATATAGCCCTAGAATGAAACTATAAATCTATAATACTATCAAAAGTAACAACTTAGGTAAGTAGGACCCCATACAGTCTTGCACCAGCAGAGTCAACCCATAATCAAAATAAACAAAAATACTTTTTATCTATAAATTTTAGGGTGAATTCCACTATTTTTCCCTTAGGGATACTGAAATTATGTTTCCCTGTCTTGATATCTGAAAATGTGGTTCACTAAAGTCTATCTTAACGTGAATAAGTCTCCTCATAGAAATGACAACTATAAACTAGTCTCTCAAAGACATTTTTCTTTTTCTTCTGTGACTCGCAATGTTGTGAAAGCTATTTTTGAACATTTCTACAATCCACTGAGATTTTAGATGTCCAAATAAAATTTTACACATCCCTATTTACCGGATTTCATATATCTTCGTAGTGACTATCTCCTTCGGTCGGATTTATTATTGTCATCATTTTCCTTGTAGCTGATATTTTGTGATTGTTCTTGCGATTTTTTTTTTGTCATGTATCTTATACTTGTGTTAGTCATTGTAATTGTCATCAATATATTGCTTCCATTGTCATTAGCTAATTAGTCTTCCCTTGACTTCAACAGGGAAACTCTCCAAATTCATTGAAACACTCTGTAGACGACATCAAGGAACCTTTATCTCCGGATCCTGTGCCAGCATCGAAACAGCGCAAATATACACCAGGCATTGCTAATGGCCAAGTGAGGGAATCAGCAGCATTTATAGATCAAAGTAGAAAGGTAATTTATTCTCCACTAGTATTTTAATTGTCATGTCTTTTCATTGGTCTAAGCATGAGATTTGTTATTGATGCAGATGGTACCCATTGGGCAATTGTCAATGAAAAAACTAGCAGTTGCAGGACAAGCTTCTGGCAAGCTATGGAGGTGGAAAAGGAGCCATCATCAGTGGCTAATACAATTCAAATGGAAGTGGCAGAAGCCATGGAAACTTTCTGAACGGATTCGACACAGTGATGAGACGATGATGAGAGCAAGGCCACGTTCACATACTTTGCCTCAAATCAAGTGAATTTGATAATTAGCGTGATCAGCCATTTGTCGTGGCTTAGATTTCACTATATTTCTTACAACAGTGATCCTAGGCACAAGACATAGAAAGAACATTTAACTAAGTACAGGTAATAACCCTTGTTTATTTTTATATTTAAACAACTTCAAGCCTTGCGCCATACAAGCTTTCAAATTATATTCTTCCGAATCCATTTAACACAAATATGTATCAACACGTTAATTTATTTAATTGTCGTCTAACTCAATGCTAATTAATTATCCAAACACAATCTTAGCTTCTTTTATAGATGGACTGATCTAACATTCTGACTTGTTTCTGGCTGCAGGGTGATGTAAATGGTTGCTAACAGTATATACCTCTATCAGTCTGGGTCAATACTACCCCAATCTTGAAAATGATTCCATAGTTAGTTAGTTACAGCATACGGAGCATTTTGTGAGGTGTGTTGAAATGTTCCCTGACAGTTATCAAATAATTGAGCATGGAAGATAGTTGCTTGCTTGGAGGCATTGGAAAACATATTTCCAGACAAATTATATTGGAAATTTGTCTGTCCATACCAACACTAGAAGGAGAAAAAGGAAATACTGTATTTTTTGTCAAGTCTTGAAAATGTGTCGAGGATCTATGTTCCTTAATGTTATGTTTCTATGGACTTTTTTGTGTTTGATTCAATCATTGATTTTTGTTGATATAATAAATATTGTAGTATTTTTGTCACATAGTAACAGAAGGAAATTCCTCTATTTTTTCCCCCTCTCCTAGCCTGTGTGCTTGTGTGTAAATGAACATTAGTTAGTGTCTTGCAAAAGTTTGTAGTCTACCATACGGATTTTGTTGTAAAAGATTTTTTTTTTCTTACATCATTTGTAAGATAAACACTATTTTCACGTATTAATCAGTTTTTTTTCTTCCAAAACTGTACTATTGTACTCTCAAGAATTCCCATGCTACCAGTTGCCAACAGTGCGCAAGGCAACAAACAAGCATTTCAGCTCTTATTGACCCTCTTGGAGATTTGCATGTTGCTTTGCATGCAAGTATGAAACCATGAAGTTTGGTATGTAGTACGGGTGTAATGATACAAGTAGATTTATTTTTTTGAAATCTAGGATACGATATAGTCTAAATACGTTAACAAAATTTAAGAAGAAAATTATATACAGTATTTTATTTTTATATTTATACTAAACGGGATAACCAGAAAGACAACACGACACATATAGGAGCACTGTACCCCTATTACAGGTGGCAAACAACAAAACAAAACAAGACTGAAATAATCCTCTAAAACATTGGCATAGTTATTTGCTTCTCTACGAATATGCCTCAGAGACCTTCAACCCAGGCAAATGAAGAAGATGAGTAACATCTTTGATTAAAAGAACTGCATTTTGACAACCTTGTAATTCATATCGACTATGGTGACAGAATCAATGTCAAATATCACCACCTGATTCAAGCTGAATTCCCTTGTCAAATTAATCCCAATGAGCAAGCCATGAATTTCTGCATGTATTTCCTGGCATAAAATGCTGCATAAATTTAAACCTCTATATTAGGATATAGGATATCAATAGAAGTATCATTAATAAAAATCAAAACAAGTATTCTTGTCTTTATACATAGACAACAATTCAAAAGTAAATCGAAAGACAACTCTGCCAATCTAAGAGGTTCAATATCATCTTGAAGTGAATTATGTACATCTCCAATCCATCGGTGTCTCACAATATTGTTTCACCTTTTTTTTTATACCCTTCATATTGGATATGTATTCACGTCCACCAATAAAGTATCTCATATATATCCAATAAAATACTTTTTAAAAACAAAAATTCAGAAACCAAAAATATATTGAAGGTGCAGTTGCTCCAATCGTAACATTAGAGACATGTACATCATACACAACCTTTACTCGGACTACTCTGTATTGGTAACTAAATCACTATGGTTACAGCATTGGAGTCTTCAAAAAAGACCAACCAAGTTTAATAATTAACTCCACTATGACCACAGTATGACTTTTCCAAGGACCAAGGTACAAGAGGCATTAATCACTTCATATCGTAGATTCATGGAAAAACATAAGCATCGCCATAGCAAAAATGCAACCTTATATCCAAGCATTCAGATTAACAACACCAGTATGTATAGTGCTCGTCTCTGCGGGTGTTGCTGACAAGGCCTCCACACTTCAAACAAATGAAGCTGCTTCCATCAGAAACTGCATCTAATACTACTTGCGTCCTGCCACTTTCTGCAAGTATGGATGTCCCATTAGCATCTGCTGTTACTGATTGGTTGGTAATGTTTGTTGCAGATGGTTCGACCATTGCAGGCTGAACTTCAGCAATGGCACACTCAGCAAACAAAGAAGCCAGCTGATCAGCCGCAGCATTCTGTTGCAGTCTACTTCTATACTGCTCACGAGCACGACTCAAGGACTGAAAAACAGCTTCATCGCCACCTTTATTCTTCACTGCTACAACCACCTGTTTCAATTATAAACAAATATCAGCCACCACAAAGACTTGCAGGTTTAAGAAGAGTTCGGTTAGTTTTCTGTCCACAGTTTCAGTTGATATATGTTGACTGATAATTATGAAAATACTATTATATTTTTATTTTCTTGTTTTCCAAACTGAATGAGCAAGTGGTAAAATCAAAACTTAGCTATTTTTTTACTATTTTCTTTATTAAAATACAAAAAATAAATAAAAAAACTCAAACAAAAACAAATGTAATTACTAGTGTAACATATCAACTACAAATGAATTCACATAACAAACCAAACACCGTCTAAGTTTTTGCCTAGCTTTTCTCCTTGGGCAAGTACATACTATATTCCACTTTTGTTTAAGCATGCATTATGTTTCATATAGGTCTGCTACGTATTATTTAGGCTGAGATAGTTAGAAAAAATAAAGGCTTGTTTCAGCAACCGTTCATTAAAGAAACTGATGCCTTAGGTTGAGGCAAAGGTGTTGTCTTAAGTCAAGGTAAACACCCTGTTCTTTATTACTCAAATTGAGTCCTAGAATGCAAAAGCAATCAGCTTATGTGAGAGAGATGTAATGCAATATCTGAGGCCCTATTCAAGTTTAGGCATTACTTGATTGGTCACAAGTTCATCATTCCCACCGATCAAAAGAGTTTGAAATCTCTTAATGACCAAACCACTCAAAACCCTAAACAACAATTGTGGCTCCACAAATTTTTGAGCTAAATTTCTCGATAGAATAGAAGCTGAAAACTTGGCTGATTTCCCCAATTTAAAGTAGCAGAAACTTTTGTTCACACTATTGTCAAATTACATGGATTTCGTTAGTTCAAAGTTTCAGAAAGGGACAAGGTTTTTACAGGGAAGTTTTGGCAACATCTTACTTTTCTCAAGTCCATAGTTATGTTATGATTTATTAAGGAAGAGTTTATTCTTAATGAGTGTATTAGTAGAAATTAGAATGAGCATAGTGATTCAGCTCCATCTGTAACCGAAACACAGGCTGTAAAGGGACAGGTGAAGTGTTGAGAGCTCATAGTACTCCCTCTGAATCAAGGGAATCCGAGGCATTGGATAACGTGTGGAGTGTTGAGAGCTCATAGTACCTCCCTCTGAATCTCTTCCCCAATCTGTGATACACTGCTGCACCGATTCTGCAGGGTTTTCTTTCCTTTATTGCTTTCCACAAATGGAACTTGTTTCATATTCTACTTTCTGATTCATTGGATTTTAGTACACATTAAGCTTATTCATTATACATTTTCCCTGTGTCACTTAATAATTTTTTAATAAAAGGGTCAACACTTACATCAGGGTTGAGAGGTAGAGCAGTCCATGGAATCAAATCTTTCCATATATTCAATAAAATACAATCTTTACAGCCTTAATCTTAACCAGTTCCTATCAGTTTCACACATCAGAACATATTAATGTCATCTGCTTAAATAGCTGAGTCAAGCATCACCCTTTACAATGCAGGTTCTTGAGACATAAGAAAGGGATAAAACTGTGACATGTCCCAAAGCTGATGCATTTTGGAATAATGACATAACGTGAGTGATAATACAACCTCTCAAAATGCACATAAATGTTATTTGAGCAATAATCTGGGATGACAACTTGGACAACTTTTTAAATGGTTAATAACACAGTTCACACATGTGATTAATGAAATGTGAGATTTGGTTAATAGATATATCAGGTGTTGCAACTTAAACAGCCTAATGAAATTTATTAGCCACAAATTTAAACACGATTAATCTTGATTTTCAAGTGTTGAAATCTACATGTAGTTGAAACACTTGAAATTGTGGTTAGTTAAGTTCAATTGATGATTACTGAGTTATCAAACTTGATATACCAATTAACCACTCATTGAACTATGTTAACTAAGTGTGTGATCTGCGTTAACCATTTACGAAGTTGTTGAATTTTGCTGTCCCAAATTGATGTTCAAATACCATTTCAGTAAAATGTAGGGTGACACAAACCTACCAAGAGCCACTCTCTAAATAAACACTCCATAAATGCAATAAAAATACCATTTTGATGAGGCAAGAAACTTTGTGTTCTTCTAAAACTCATGTAAATGTCATTAAGGCAATGCTAGTTTGATAGTTTCAGTATGTTTGGGAACGGTATGAGTTCACGAGAGGAAGAAATCCTCAAAAGTTACATGACATTTAGAAGTTTGAAATCCTCAAACAGCATCAAAGTTAAGAACTATAAAACTCTATAAGCTAAGGTTTGAGTAGTTGCATGATAATCTCTCATTATAGTCATTTCCCAAACAAAACTCCTGAATGGTTGGTTTTGTTTGATCTCAAAGAAAAGTGATTTAGTAAACAAAAAAAGCAGCTATAATCCAATCACACACTTCAATGTCCTACTGATTAGTTAAGTGAAGTTACCAGCAACAGTTCATTACTTCATTTCAACCTAAAAAAACGTTTTCAGAGAAATTTAACACACAAGAAAATCAAGACAACCCAGTAACAAATTTCAAATACCCAGAATGCTTAACATAACAAATAACCAAACTAACAAATAAAAATCATAACTTTTTTTTTTTTTTTTTGAAGAAAATCATAACTTTATTCATATGAAACCCCTAAAATTCCCTTCATAGTCTAAAATTTTGCACCAAAATGTCACTACACTACAAATTACAAATTGTGAATCACAAAATACATTACCAACTCAACATGCAAAATAATCCCTAATTTTTCTTAAATTAGTTAATTTGACAAGTTAATAATTCGAATCTTGATGTCAAAGAAAGTAAAAAAAAAAAAAAAAAAAATTACCGCTTGAAGGGCTTGAGAGGGTTTTCCTTGATTGATGAATTGGCGAGCCAATGTGAGCAAATCACGAACGGCGTCGTTTTGACCGGAGCTTGAAGCCTCCGTTTCCATCATCTCACCATCCATTTTGTTCAGATAATCGCTTTTTAAATAATCGATTTTGTTTGAAAGTTCATTTGAGAGTTTTTGTTTGGTTTTGGTTTAATGAGAAAGTTAGAAGAAGGAAGGAATATGAAAGAGAGAATAGAGAGGAAGAAATGGTGAAGAGTTGGAACATGAAAATGAATATGGTTCTTTCTAGCACATTCTCTTGTTTTCTTTCTCTGTTTTGAAACACGTCACCTTGAATATGATGTCATCATCCATGTGAGTTCAGTTAGGTTAGAGATGGGCCTAGTTTATGGCTTAGGCCCAAGAGTGAGCCCACTTACGATCACTTCAATTTGAGGGAAATTTTACGCTATACCCCGACACATATACTTTCACCCCTACAAATATTCAAAAATTCTAATTTTACCCTTTTTCGATTTAACCTTTTACACATTAATTTTTCACCCTTACCTTCAATATTTCCCAATTCAGCATTAATTCACATGATATTTTTGCAGGAGTGCATTTCGGATTTTTTCCTTCACCATAAACGTTTCCCAAATTTTTTCGAAACATTCATGTTTACGTGTCCGGAATGAATACTGGAAAGCTATATAAATCCTTTCCGAAAATATACAATAAGGTTCCGAAAATATACTGGAAAGATATATACATTCATGTTAAGAAATCATCAAGCCAGCCATGTGTAATGAAAGTATTCGCATGCTTTGAAGCAACACCAGCACTATATATTATATCCCCATATTGTCATCACAAAAGAGTGAGAGAGCAATTCACGATGCTGGAAACAAATAAATATTTAAAAAAAAAATTTCATGCCTTTTCGGATTCAATAGAACAGTGGCAAATGATTCTATGAAATCATGAATCCAAAACTGGAACACGATTTCCAGGAAACAAAATAACCATGTCAAACCCATAAAACATCAATTAATAATTCAGAGAACAAATATAATCACCGGAAACATGAAATTCACAATGATTCCGGTAACAATAAAGATTTAGGAGTTGATCTAGGTGAAAGAAAAATGAAATCAGAAGGTTTTCCGGCAAAGAAGGGTTCTGTGGGGGTGAACAAGGGAAAGAGAGACTGCAGTTTTCTTTTATACAAAGGGTAAATTTGACATTTCGTGTCAAATATTGGGGTGAAGGTATAAATGTGGGGGTGTGGGGTAAAATTTCCCAATTTGAGTTGTTTCACAAGAGACGGATCGGGATTCACTGCCGTAGAAAAAGCAAGTTATAGCTAATCTCAATCATTGATTTGAAATCAAATAGTTTAGATCTTAAATTTTCGGTTTTACACATTAAAACAATCTCAACCGCCAATTCTTGTTCGGATGACCTAGATCTGTTATAAGGTCCTGTTACAACTACAAAAAATCCGATTCAACCAAAAACAAATCTTTGTTTTTAAACTACTGAGAACCAAATTCACATTTTAATCTTTTTTCTTCTTCTTAGAGCTACTTCTCCGTTTAAGATATACAATGTGTCAAAAAATAGCATGATATGCATACCTTTTTTTAGTTATAATTTGAACTTTAATTCGTCTAATTGTGAGAATCTATTATCTGTTGCGAGACTCAACATACATTGATTTTAAGCACTTCGTATTTAGTCTATAGCTTAGCTAACACCTTCAATTGAATAAACTATCATGAAAGTACTTTCACTGTATTTTTTTAATGTATGAAAAATGCAAAACCATTTTTGAGTATATCTTTTGTTGGTAATTTCTTTGATCAATGTAACTAACAAAAGACACATTTAAATATGAAGCTAATTAATGAAACACAAACTTAAAGATCAATCAAACAAACTAAATGTATATTTGAGGATATTTTTGTAATTTTGATAAAGCTAAGGATTTTGACGACAAATACAAGGACCAAAGAGACTTTCACTTGCTATGATTTTGTTTTAGTGAAAATTGATAGGGTGAGTTACTTGTCTCCATTGTTACGATCTAATGGTTTGACTATGAATCACAATGACAAATCCATAAATTTGGATTTGTGAGTGTATTGTTGTATGATTTTTTTATAGGTAGATGAAACGATAATAGTCATTGAAAACTCACACACACAAATAAAAATTGTGATTCAAGAGCACTGTTCTCGATGATTGTATTTGCATTTTCAAGAGCATAGTTAGAGGAGACATCAATATTTGATTCACTTTAGAATTTGGATGATAATTTTCAACCTCGAGTCCAATGCAAGCAACGGTGCTTTCCTCCTTTTTTTTTAAATGCTTTTTGCATTAAAATGATTAAAAAAATAAATTTAAAGTATATATTATGAGATTATTGACATCCACTTTAGACTTTTTATAGGTGCTAGGAATATTTAAAAAATATAGTTAAGTTGTTTAAATAAAGTGTTAAGTAATATAAAATATTAAACGGAGTCGATTTAAACCATCAATAAGAATGTCCAGGAGGTGTATGCTCTAATATATCTCTGTTAATCCTTTTTTTTGTTTTTGTTGAAGGAAGTCAAAAAAAAATTCCTTCATGTGTGTGATTTTGTCGCTACTTTTTTCTTCATATTTTTTTTTAGATTCTCTTACTTTTTGTAGGTATTCTCTCTTCTCTTGTACCTGTTTGATTTATAAACCGATCATGGGATTTGAAAAAATAGATAGCAAGAGCCCTTATTAAACCATAAGACAACTTTTTGTTCAAAATATAAACGATAAAAATACAAAAATAACATTTTTTTTTTATTTCTCTCCAATATAATCATGTCTTGTATTATTCTCTCCCGTCTTATTTTGTCATGTCTTACATAATGTTTTGCGAATCAAACTCACCTTTGGAGTCATTGCATTTTTTTTAATATGTTGTTTCTTTTTTCCTCTCAAACTATCTCTAATCCTCGATGATTTCAACAATCAAAACGCACCATACATCTACAATAATGATGACACACCACCCATACCTACTATGACAGCCTTAATAACAACATGCTACAATAGAATGTTTGTGCATCTGATTCAAACTCTATATAGGCCCTTCACCTCTTTCATACATTCAACATATATAGCTTAAACACATCAACATATATAGCTTAAAAAACATATATAGCTTAAACATATATAGCTTAAACATATATAGCTTAAACACATCAACATCCCGGATCAACCAAAGTTTAGGAAGACTTGCACAGTGGCGGATCTTGAATTTTTTTTCCGGGGGTGCCAAATATTTGAAGAATATATATTAAAGAGTTTCAAAAATTTTACATGATTGAAAACTGGTGTGGTGGTAATGTTGTCATGATTCATGCAAGGGGGTGTTGGTTCGATTCCCACCAGGACAGTTTTTTTTGATAAAATAAGAAAAATTCGCTTAGAAAAATATAAAAAGCAGTGTGCCAGGCAGGGGCGTCCCTGAGGGGGTGCAAACAGCTCAAACGAGCTGGGCCTCCCTCAAGGATGGGCCTCAATTTTTTTTATACCCAGTAGTAATAGTATCTCCAATAAAAAAATAGTATTGCTTTTTAGGCCCCCTTAATATCTCCATTCCAGCAACTTCCATTCCAATCATAGATGGCTGGAAAAAGACTTCTAGGCAATTATCACCAAATTGACCTCTTAATAATCTTACATGTCTAACCTCACCAAATATACAATACGAAGAGTTGATTGATGAATTTGCTTCAGTAAATACACGTAGGAAGTCTCTTTTTGGTGCGAATGAAGACTCTTTTTGAAGGTATTCGCCTAAACTCGTTTTATATTATCTATTGCTCTTTTAAAAAAAATACTTTTGATTTTATCACTGACCTCTTTTCATTCCCTGAGCCGAGCCTCCGAATTCTCAGGGACGGCCCTGGTGCCAGGGATCGATCGAACAGAAAAATATAAAAAGCAGTGTGCCGGGGATCGAACGCGCGACCTTTAACAGAGTGGGGGGACTGCTTAACCGCTGCAACGACATTGAATTAGTGAAATACCATGCATAATATAAAATTTATATAAAAACTGGGGGGTGCAGTGGCACCTGGGGTCTCTAAAGAGATCCGCCCCTGGACTTGCATGATCTGTTTAACCAAAATACGCATGATAAGTTCAGATGATTGATGCTATCTCCACGAGACTTCTATCTAGAATGTTGAAGATCAAATAAAAGCAGAAAAGGCTTCAACTTTTCCTGGACCTAAAAGAAAGTGGAAAAGATAATATTCACAAATGTTGTTGGTTGTCCTTTTTGTTCTTTATCTAGTCACATAATAATAATGTTGCGTATATTTTATAAAGAATTTGATTCCTCACCAAACACTATCACTGTGCTATGGTAAAATCACTGGTGTTCCCCCACAATATGCCCACATTTGGTCGTGTTATAGATTAGAGAATCCTTCAAAGTTTTTTTTAATTATTAAAAAAAAAAAGATGTTCGATTAAATTTTATCTTCTCATGTGATAATATTATTTTTTAGGCAATGAAAAACTACTTTCTTTACACATATAATATTACTTTTTTTTTTTCCTTCTTATAAGTTCCCTCTATTCGAGACGTGTTGGACATAAATATAGATACATCTTCTATCATAGATTCAAATATGAATTTATCACATTGTGAGAGTTTAATATCTCCTACTAGAGTCAACTTTTGTTGACAACAATATCACTATTTAAAACATAACAATTTAATAAAATGTGATCATACATCTTTTATATTCTTGTTTTATCCACAGTAGTGCCAACATTACTTCACCATTATTATCATATATAAAAGAAAATCACACTGATTTTGTATCATTGTCCAATAGTAGCTCATTTTTACAATAATTATCTAAAGAGAGACCGACATAATCCACTCTTTCAACATTAGGATATATCAAATGTATAATTGATGCTTTGAGATAAAAATTATATAATCATATCAAATATATATAGTACTCCCCACTTAGGCTATTTGCCGGTTCAAAAACACCAACAGTGCCTAGTGACAATGCCTGCTTAAATGAATATTATTACGCCGTTAGTTTTTAATTAATCAATTATGTATGCATTGCATTGTTAGATATAATATCTTTTGGCTTAATAGCACTTTTGGCCCCCTATGTTTGCCAAAATTGCGATTAAGGCCCCCTATCTTTGAAAACTACAAAACCGCCCCTTATGTTTCGTTTTCGTTGCAGTTTTGGCCCCCATGGTCATTTTTGACTGGTCCACGCTGACATGGCACTGACATTACTTATGTGAGGTGCCACGTGGCATTTTTTATTATTATTATTTTTTTTTTATTCTTTTTCGTTTTTTTTCCATTTTTTTTTATGAAAAAATAAAAATAAAAAAACAGAAAAGGACAGGGTCACGTGAGGCATTCAGATGAAAGTTAGCACTTGGAAATTTTGGCCCCCTATCTTTCATTTTCTCACCAATCTTCTCCACAATCTATCTTCTCCCCAGCAATACGATTGATGCAAAAAATCAGAGACTGTGACTTCGTTTTACGGTTTGAGCTGCTATTTTTGGTTCCATTGTTCGATTGTAGGAGTATTCTGCATCTAGGGATCTAGGGTTTGTGTGACTGTTTTCGGAGAAGATGAAGTGGGTGGATAAAGGCGTGAATGGAAAGAACACTGGGGAAAACTCTGCACGTCGACAAGATAAGGAGACTCCTGACAAGAATGGCTCAAAGTAAGATTCGTTTTTGTCTTGGCTTTTGTCTTTGCTTGAATCTAGGGTTGTCTTTTTGTGTCTTTTTTGTTTGGTGTGTGATGTCTGTTTTCTGTTGCATATAATACTGCAAGTAGGGTACTTTGTTTGTTGTGTCATGTCTTTTTTGGCTTGATTTGTATAAAATAGTTTAACTTTGAATAGGATCTGTATGTTGCATATAATAGTGTAAGTAGATTGCTTTGTTTGTTGTGTCATGTCTTCATTGGTTGATTTGTACATATACTGTAAACATACTTTGTACAAATACTGTCAACATACTTTGTACAAATACTGTCAACATACTTTGTACATATACATTGTATGAATACTCTTGTACACATATGGTTGGTGAGGGTATTGAATACAATAATAAAGTCATTGAAGGACCTTTTTTAACTTAGCTACTATTATATTGCTTGTAGGGCTAATGAGAACCAGTCACTAAAGATAAGGTTTAGATACAATGGTTACTTTAGTGGGGATCCTAACTTTGAATACAAAAGGGGTGATACTTATGACTATGGGGGCACGTGGGACTTAACTGCAGTTAACCTAATTAATTTAGACAAGCTGGTGAGAGAGATAGGTGTAAAGGGGGACTATACTGTCTGGTATCCTGTGGCTGGAGGAGAACTGAAAGATGGTCTTAGATGTATCAAAACTGGTGGGGATGTTGACAGGTTTTTAAATGACTATAAGGCTGAGGAGAGTGTAACTTTTTACTTGGAGCATCTTGATATAGAAGAACTTGATTCAAGATATGCGGATGAGGAGCATTCATATTCCCCTTTTGAATCTGATAGTGAATCAGATCCTGAGTTTGTAGCTGCTGAGGCTGAGGGTGATGAGTCTGAAAGAGATAGTGATGATGGGGTGTCTCTGGTTGACAGTGACTATGAGGAGGGCTTTGACTGGACAGATGTGCTGCCTGACCAAGTGATAAATCCTGAACCTGTGGTTAATAATGTTCTAAGTTTGGTGGCTTTTGATAGTTCAAACAATCCTCTTGCAACAAGGCTTGAAGATTTTAATGATGAAAATGGAGATTCAGATGATTTATCTAGCATATGCTCTTCAGATGAGGATACTGGTCGTGGTAAGCAAAAATTACATAGGTTCAAATTAGGTGATGAAATTACTTTTGTGAAGGGACAAGTATTCTCTAGTGTTGAACTAATTAGGACATCTGTGAGAGAGTTTGCATTGCAAGTGAAAAAAAATGTTTACATTAAGAAAAATGAGAGTAAGAGGATTGTGGCCAAGTGTGATGACAATTGTCCATTCTACATGAGATTTAGCAAAGCTGCAGGGAAAACATACTTTGTTTTGGTTACTTACCACCCTGATCATAAGTGTCACTACAGTGGGAGAAGAAGATTGATTAGAACAAAATTGTTGGCTCAGAAGTTGGTACCACTCTTGAAACACACACCTCATCTGAGGATAAAGGCATTGAGGGATTATTGCAAAGAAAGGTGGGGAGTGATGTTAAGTACCTATCAGTTATGTAGGGCTAAGAAGAGGTCTTTGGAGTTTATACATGGTGCCATAAATGAGCAATATGCGCATCTGAGAAACTATGCTGAGGAGTTGATGAGGAGCAATCCTGGTAGCACTGTTTTGATTAAGTGTGCAGATAGTGATGCAGGTCCAATTTTTAAAAGAATTTATGTGTGTTTCTATGCATGCAAGAGGGCTTTTGCAACTACTTGTAGACCATTAATTGGTCTGGATGGGTGTTTTCTGAAAGGAAGAGATGGAGGACACTTATTAGCAGCAATTGGGAAAGATGGCAACAATCAAATGTTACCAATTGCATTTGCAGTAGTGGAAGCTGAAACAAAGGAAGTTTGGGATTGGTTTCTTGAACTGTTATTGGGTGACTTGAATGGGATTGCTAACAAAAAATGGTCTTTCATATCAGACCAGCAAAAGGTATGCAATTGTTATTAGATAATAGTTGTTATTTATAAATGTCTTATTGTTTAATTATGTTTTAATGATGTGTTATTTTCTGAAGGGACTGGTGAACACAATTGCATCAATTCCTGATACTCATGAGCACAGATTATGTGTAAAGCACCTATATGGGAACTTTAAGAAGAGACATGCAGGGGAGCATTTGAAGGAAGCAATGTGGAAGGCAGCTAGATGTACTACAATGCCTGAATTTAACAAGGCAATGGATGATTTGAAGAAAATGGATGAAGCTGCTTGGAAGGAGATGAGTGAGCATGCACCAGGTACTTGGTCAAGGGTTGGGTTCAGCACATACACTTGTTGTGATCTACAAGTAAACAACATGTGTGAGGCATTTAATAGTGCAATTGTTGATTTAAGAGAGCAAGCTGTTATATCCCTTGTTGATGGGCTAAAAATTTACATCACAAATAGGATAGTAAGACTTAGAGATAATATGCTGAGGTATAATGGTGAAATTTGTCCCATGATTAACAAGCTGTTGGATAAGAGTAAGAAAGAAGCTGAGGGCTGGTCTCCAACTTGGAGTGGAGATAGGGGGTATGCTAGATTTACAGCTTACAATGGCACTGACTCATATGCTGTGAATCTTGGAGAAAATTCATGTGCTTGCAGGAGATGGGATTTAACTGGCATACCATGTCCTCATGCAATTGCTTGCATCTGGTATAACCATAAAAATCCAGATGACTATGTGGCTCATTGGTACAGGTTAGTAAACTTACTGTCTAAGCATTTATGTTTTGTTTAGTTTACTTCATAAAACACATTACAAACATCTTACAACTCATGTTGAAAATATATAGGAAATCAACTTTTTTGGACACCTATGACAACCTCATACTACCATCCAATGGACCAAAATTATGGCCTCAAGTTGACCTTCCACCTATCTTGCCACCATATGTTAGAAGGGCACCAGGTAGGCCCAAAAAACTAAGAAAGAAAGGTAATGATGAGAAGGTCAAAAACTCTCAAGCTGGTGCAAGTGGTAGTAACTCTGCCCCCAAAAGAAACCAAAACACTATCAAGTGTGGAAGGTGTCATCAGCTTGGTCATAATGCTAGAACATGCTATGGCAAACAAGCTGGTGACAGGATGATTGCAGCAGGGGGGAATCAGGTACAATACAAACTGTAATGTGTTATATTTTTTTTGTTTATAAGTTAATATGAATTTAACTTGCCTTCTGCCTATGTCAGACCAATACAACTGTTCAGCAACCTGATGCTCCACCTGCAACCAAGAAGAAAGGGCCAACCAAGAAGAAAGGGGCTGCAAGCACCACTGGAGCAAGGGCTGCAAGCACTACTGGACCACCAGCAGGGGCTGCAATCACTACTGGACCACCAGCTGCAAGCACCACTGGAGCAGGGGCTGCAAGCACTAATGGACCACCAGCTGCAAGCAACTCTGTCTCAGCTGCAAGCAACTCTGTCCCAGCTGCAAGCAACTCTGTCCCCAGAAAGAAAATTGTGAGAACCTCTATGCTAAGCAAATCTGTGCCCATGGTGAAGCCACATATAGTGGGAGAAAACATTGTGATGGTTCCTAAGAAGTGCATGACAGTTGGTATGAAGAGAAAACCTGATGACATGGAGCCTCTTGGAACACAGCAGTCAGTCAACAAGAAGTAATGCCACCTATTTGATATGCCTGATGGAGACTTATTATATATATTTTGGGTTGTAATGCAATTTAAGTACTCTTTTGTTGGCATTTTATTTTGGGTTGTAATAGTTAAGTTTTCAAACTTGGTCATGTGTTATTTTGGAACCTTTGGAACACATTAGTTCAAGCTATGTCTTATTTCAGAACCTATTAGCATTCAAACATAAGTTGGTTGTAAATTAAGTCTTCTTTTGGATATGCTATGTTATTTTGGAACCTTTGGAACACATTACTTTTAGTGTATGTTATGTGTTATATTTTGTCCTCCATATCAAGATGTTCATCATTCTTTCATTAGCTTGTATATGTTCTTAACCAAAAACATTTTTCAATAATTTGCCAACATCATTGGTTACAAACATTTTCATTCACTAGATCAAAGGTTACAAACATACTAGATCAAAGGTTACAAACATTCAATATAATTCACCTTCTTACAACATTAAACAACTTAAAAACATAACATCAAAACAACATTCAACCTTGTTTCATAGCTAAACCTAAAGCTAAAAGGACAAAGATGAACAACATAATTCCTAGCACAGCAATGACAATTACAAATCTCTTTTCTTTCTTCTTCAATTCATCATTCTTCCTCAATAGCATTCGAATTATTTTCTTCTGCCTATCAGGTACCTCAGGATCATACCACCTAAAAAAATTGCATTTTCTTCTGACAAAGTACCTCCCACAGCCATGAAACCTCCTCCCTGGATTCTCATCAGTCCAAGAAGTCACCAATGGTGAATCAACACCACAATGACAAACCAACCTACTTCTGTGCTTCAATGTTGATCCACTAACCGATGAGGATGAATATTCTACCATTTTTTGTTTCCGGTCAAAAACTCAGCTTCTTATGCAGGTATGCGACAACCAAGAACAAACAGATGAGGAAGAAGAAGAATAAAGAAGAAAACAAGGAGGACGATCGGAGAAGAAGAAGGACGAAATCGAATTCTTAGAAGAAGAAGAACAACAAGGAAATTGATTTTGCAGATTTGGGAAATTGGGGGTTTTAAAACCCTAGTTTATGACCGTTGAAGAAGGCCTCACGTGACCCTGTCCTTTTCTGTTTTTTTATTTTTATTTTTTCATAAAAAAAAAATGGAAAAAAAACGAAAAAGAATAAAAAAAAAAATAATAATAATAAAAAATGCCACGTGGCACCTCACATAAGTAATGTCAGCGCCATGTCAGCGTGGACCAGTCAAAAATGACCATGGGGGCCAAAACTGCAACGAAAACGAAACATAAGGGGCGGTTTTGTAGTTTTCAAAGATAGGGGGCCTTAATCGCAATTTTGGCAAACATAGGGGGCCAAAAGTGCTATTAAGCCATATCTTTTTGAGCTGGAAAGCCATGCCTGGCTGCAGTGCAGTCACTGAATAACCAATTATCATTACTAATTTCTTCCACGTTATGGGAGTAGTTGAGCAATTTGTGTTCCCCTCTTCTTTTTACTTTTTAGTTTTGTCAAATGAACAGAATGTTGTCTGATTTATGCCTAATCAATCAGTGTCATTGTCAAGGATATATACAAAAATCATACGTAGTTATGTATCAATAGATGTTAAATTTATTTATTTAGAAGACACCCGCGAATAATATTGTAATTTCATTAATTTGTCTTCACCACACTTGCAAAGTTTAGTTTAACTCAGCTTATTATTTGTGATTAGGTTAGCAACACATTAATTTACATATGAAAGAAATGTGACAATGTATTTTGTGCAGCTCACTGTCCTGATAGTGATAATTGTCTGAAACTAACCTAAAAGATTCAATTTTTACGAGAAATACAATTCGGACTCTCGAAAATATTACTTAATCAAATTGAATAAGTATCTTCATGTAATCAAACAATTTAGATGTGTGCTGTATAATATCTTAAATGAATATTTTTTAAATGAGGTAAAAACAAAAAGACATCATTTTATCTGACGCAGAACAGAAGCAAAGGTTAGCAAGCACTAAACCTAAAAGAAAAACAGACAGGTTGCAAACGACAAACCTATTAAATAAGTGTTTTCGGAATCCACCAGTATTGAGAGAAAATCTCGAATAATTTTATTGAATGAAAATAATTGCCTTTTAGGCTGCATAATGTTCTGTTTAAATAGCAAAAGAAATAACAACCCCGTGGGTCGAAATAAAACGAAACGAAATAATAAAAGAAAGTTTTAGAAATTGCTAAAATATTAAAAGGCGGTTTCGGGCCTTCAGATGACCTCGAATGACTAAAATAACCCTTACATCATGGCAAAGCGATGAGTTTTGCTCGTGAGGTCCGGGGCTTTCCGAAAAGATATAATTAGGGTCAAACGGACACCGGATGCAAAATCTGCACCATTCCGACTGAACCTTTCTTGCGCGCCACTTCTTCCTCGATTCGTGCTGCTAACTTGTCTACATCATTATCATGTATTTTTAAGAAAATATTTGAAAATGAATCTGTTATACTTGTTTATGTTTAAGATATTCATATTATCAGAACGAACTCCTGAAGAACTTAAAAAATCTGATAGTTTAAAGAAAGTTTGAAATGAAATATATATAAGAATATAAAAATCTCTTTGAGATTACAAATTGAACATTTGAATAATGAAATATTTGTGAATCATAAACCTTATACAACAAATATGCGAAAATGAATCAAAGATCCTTTTATACACCGAGAGCATGATGAATAAATAATTGATCAAGATATTATGATATAGTGTGCCAGAAATAAGAATTGTTTTGAGGGGATTGATGTTGATGTGGATGCCACTGTTCAAAAGGCACAAAGATCTATTGTGAATTTTAAGAGTGCTAGTACGGTGTTGATGGAGACACTAAGTGGAGGTCCAATTTTGCCAATATCTGATGTTCATTGGACACCTCCTTTTAATGGTTTCTATAAGCTTAATGTTGATGCAGCAGGTCTGATAGAGGGTGATAAGTGGGGTATTGGTGTTGTGGTGAGAGATAATGAAGGTGTTGTCGTTGGTGCTAGTTCATGGCAAGTCTTTTCATTACCAGATTCAGAGGTTGCAGAAGCTTTAGCTATGCGGAAGGGTTTGGAATTTGCAAAAGACATGTCTTTTTTGAATCTTATAGCATAATCAGATGATTCTAATGTGGTTTTAGCGTTGAATGCTCACGAACAATCTCTCAACTATGTTGACTCAATTATTCGAGATTGTATTAATTTTAAGGGTAGTTTTCGTAGTTTAAATTTTTCGCATGTTAAGCGTGAAGCCAATCAATCTGCTCATTATTTAGCAAAATATGCTCTTAAGAATTTAGATTGGATATGGATTGAAGAAACTCCGCCTTGTATTTCTGCAGTCTTGTCATTTGATTTATTGCCAGACTTTTGTTAATGAATTTGTCTTTAACGTTCAAAAAAAAATATTATGATATATCATTTGTCCTCAATTACTCAATATATAACCAAGATATAATATGTCACCTATACAAAGACATTGAAATGAAGTCATTTATATGTTTTAAGGTTATTTGTTTATATATGATCGTACAAATACACCACCAAGTGATATTCTTTGTCTCTATGATGATTGTCAATATTAACTAACAGTTTACAGAAGATTTCATCCATGAAAAATACTATTATATAATATCATGTCCACAGTCCAATATGACGTGCATGTGACGAAACCACAAAGTAGTGCAAATGTGCAATAGCTATAGTTTTTATATATAACCATAAACTATGTGTATATCACTTCTTTGGACTACTATCCACCCAATAACCAATCATTTTGCTTATATGCATACAAAAATAAAAAGCAACTTGAAAGTTGGCATAATTAACAAACTGCACTTCTTTCTGCCTACTAATTGTGCTAGTGTTAATTAGTGTTACCTTTGAATCAATAGAAAGAAGAAGAGAAAAAAAATGATGAGTAGCATCTTTGCAAAATTATTGTTCTCAACTTTGTGCATGCTCTTTGTGTTCAAAGCAGAATCTTTGGTATTTGCAGACCAAAGACTTGCTATAGTGTATCCAGTGATACAAAAATTCAAGTCCTTGATTACTTCAGATCCATTAGGTGTTACAAAATCATGGGTAGGTTCTGATATATGCAACTACAAAGGATTCTACTGTGATCATCCACCAGATAACAATTCTGCTATTGCTTTAGCTTCAATTGATTTCAATGGTTTTCAACTAAGTGCTTCTACACTTAATGGTTTTATTGATAAACTTCCTGATATTGCTCTTTTTCATGCAAATTCCAACAATTTCATTGGCACAATCACTTCTCAAATTTCTAAACTTCCTTATCTTTATGAGCTTGATTTAAGTAATAACAAATTTTCTGGTCCTTTTCCTATGGCTGTTCTAGGCATGAACACTTTAACATTCTTGGATATAAGGTTCAATTCTTTCTCTGGTGGGGTCCCACAACAGATATTCACACAAAACCTTGAAGTACTTTTTATCAATAACAATCTCTTGACACAAAACTTGCCTGATAATTTAGCATCAAGTTCAATTTTTCTACTCACTTTGGCTAACAATAAATTCATCGGTTCAATACCGAGAAATCTTCCAAAAGCTTTGTCGAGTTTATCCGAGGTGGTTTTACTAAACAATGAGTTAACAGGTTGTTTACCTCATGAAATTGGTTATTTTCAAGAGGCAATAGTTTTTGATGTTGGAAATAATCAACTTACTGGTCCTTTACCAATGTCTCTTAGTTGTCTTGAGAAAGTTGAGGTTGTTAATTTGGCTGGTAACATGTTTTATGGAATGGTGCCTGATTTCGTTTGTGCAGGGTTGCAGAATTTGGTGAATTTTTCTTTGTCAGATAACTATTTTACACATGTGGGACCTTTTTGTAGGATGTTGATTCAAAGAGGTGTTCTTGATGTTGGGAAAAATTGTATTCATGATCTTCCTTTTCAGAGATCAGTGATTGAGTGTGCTGATTTCTTTGCACAGCCAAAGATTTGTCCATTTACTTGGTTTCATGGTTTTTATCCTTGTAATTTTCCATTTAAAAAATCATCAGTTTCTTCTATTCCTTAGATGTAAAATTTTCCTTCACATTACTTTTGTGTTGCAATTCTTTATCTTTTTTTTTGGATCATGAGTAATGTATAATAATTGTGTTGAACATTTTCTATTTGGTTCTACATTTCTTCATGTCAATGTATGCAAATGATAATTACTTCAAAGTCATTTATCATTTCTATCATGAATTATTTTACCAATAGTGTGTTTTTGGAATGCATGTCACGTTCTGTATTACATTTTGGAATGACTTCTCAGGCCCCCCTTTTTTCTCTTCATATATACCATTTACTATCTTGCCAAGGGCAAAGATTAAAACTCTTAGTTATTTGAGACTTAAATGAGAGAGAAACTCCCTCCAAGGTTATGTTTGGGAGTTTATGAGGAGTCGGGAGGAGAGAATTTTGGCAAAAAAAAAAAATGAAAGAATGATAGTCCTTCAATCAGAACAAAGAGTTTATTTTTCTTCATAATAGTAAATTCATCAAATTGAATTGTATTTTTGTGCTAAACAAGTATTTTCCATTAGGCATGGTGTGATTTTTTTACTATTAATTAACGAAATGAGTATATATTTTGCATTAGGCATGGGATGATTTTTAAGGAATTAACAACCACTTTCGTCCCTAAAAGTGACATGCATTGTCGCAATAATCCCCGAATGAATTTAAAACATTTAAAACTCCTTGAATCACTTTTCAATTAATCGGTTTAGTCCTTAATGTTAATTGGTGTTTGTTAGTTGTGATGATATGTCACATTTTTTACTCAGCAGCCGCATATGTGGCACAATTTCTTCACCATATTCTTATCCATGCTATCAAGGACCTAAGTGACAAACTAACATTAGCACATACTCTCAATGTACTTCACCAATGTTACTTTGAAGTCCAAATGCATAAAGCACAATCTCCAACAACTTCTGCCTTAGGAGAATTTGTTCAATACCATCACAAAAGGCATTACAAATAACTGAACACTTGACACTGCATTAAAAGTAATCAAAGACATTCGATCCAAATGGAGTCTCAAAACATGTCCTTGTTGGTATGAAGAATGGCCTAGAATTCCTCTTGACAAATGAGAAAACAATGAGCTTTCCAACTCATTTGAATGAAAATAAATCATCGTAAACAAATCTCTCTTCTGTTCTTTTCATGCACCAAAACTCTCTTGTTTTATTCAACACAATAACCTAAAAGGATCACCAATAAGAGTATCTACCCTCCAAGAATCTACAACTCATTTTGAACCTTTCCCTCTGTCGGCAAAGACAATGAGTCCAAGCACTTGATGACAATCCCTTCTAAATATGGATTACAATGCTTCCATTGCACATCGAAATCGATCTTTTGGCCGTAATAACGGTGGTAGTCTGGTAGATGATCTGAAATACAAGAGACTAAATAGAACTATTAAGATCAACTTTCCATCTTATAATATGTTTTATTTAGCTTTTCAATTTGGTCCTTGTGAACATGGAATTGAAATTTGAATGCAGAATTGTCACATAAGCAAAACAAATATGACAACTCAACAAAAGCAAACGGAAAAATGAACCGTATTTCACGGCAGGGATGAAATTGTTTAACGGAAGTTAGACTCGAGGAGTTTAAAATGTTTTTAATTAATTCATTCGGGAATCATTGTGACACCGCGTGTCACTTTCAAGGACTAAAATGGCTGTTTACTCTGTTCTAATGTATTAACCAAATGTTCTATGTAATGACTACATGGTTGTGAATGTTAGCAAATATGGAACGAGGTTCAACTTGCCTTAGTTGGGCTTTGGATTAAAAGCTAACTATCATATTACAAACAAATTGCTATTACTATACAACAATTAACATGAATGTATATATACTTCAAGTTTACAAAGAAAAGGTGCATGGACATTGGACAACCTTCAATGAGGAGAATCTAAAATTCACAAAATAATGAGCTTTTCAAAAGTACATGGTCTAAAATCTGTGTTATTGCAAGGATAAGCACAAAGTCACTTTTTACTTTCTATTTGTCTTAGCTGCTACACTATACAAAAAAGGGCTCTTACTTTTTTCATCACTTGATCATCTATGCTCATATAGACATAGTTGATAACCTATTTGGTTAAGAGGCACCCAGTGTCACAGTGTGTGCCTTAAATTATTTTTTTATGTGATAATAATACTCGGAGGAAATTAAGTTTTTTTTTTTAACTAAGTGTGTGCCTTATACTAGTATCTGACTATGTCTATCCATATTATGTAACTTGAGTATTTAAACCAAGACAAGTTTTTGGAACTTAGTCAGATAAAAGATTATAAAATGGATAGACATATCTTAACTGCTCTAGTTGAGAGGTGGTGGTCTAAAAGACACACTTTATTTTTCGATAGGTGAACGCACAATCAAGTTGGAGGATGTTTAGATATTGGCAAATTCTATGGTACACCCAATATATTTGAGTGTACCGGTACATTCACTCTTTAAATTAATAGTTAAATGAGTTGTTTTTTGAAGAAAAATATTGTTTTTTTATCACTTATAATTATAATAACTAAATCTTATTCATCAAAAGTGTCAACGAAATAAAATTAATTTTTTTTGAATTTTTATCACTTATGATTGAGAACATTGATTATTTTTTACGATAATATGTAAAAAAATTACTATGATTCTTATAAACAATGAAATGATGTTTTTTCTTACGAAATGATCGTTCTATAAAATATAAATATTGAAAAATAGTTATTTCTTACATGAAAAATGATCGTTAATTTATAAAATTATGAAGCGAGAGTACCGGTACACCTCACTTTGTGAGTGTACCGTAGAACTTCCCTTAGATATTACTCGATTTATCTTATGGAGGACGTGTCTTTACAGGTGCGCTTAGTGTTGATTGGCCAGTTTTTTTTTTTTTTTTGAATTGTTAGAAATGGTAATTCCAAGTAACGAGAGGAGTGGTTACAACATATCGTTGACGTGGTTAACTAAAAATATGAATTATGGTCTCATAGAGGATTCACCTTTCGAGTATAAAATACAATGTACGAGGAGATACATTCTATGGCTCATCGATGGATTTTTGCTTCCAAATTCAACTGGCTACTATGTACACAACTATTGGTTGCCTCTACTAGCTGATTTTGAGCAAACAAAAACATATAGTTGGGGATGAACAGTTTTTTTTTTATTAATCCACTATTAAAAATTATTGATCTATTCTTTTAGATTATTATGAGAATCCAAGGCATGATATCATCAGTTACAAGGTTCAATTTGATCGCATACAAGTAAATCAAGTAATATATCCTAACTTTTATTCGTTTATTTTTAAAAAAATAAATCAACTACTTTACATTAAATCTTCTCTTTTGTGGCAGTTTATATGGCGGTCAAACAAAATCTACAGCACAACCGGCCAAATGACTTTTGGGATTTTACTGCAACTACTTATTTCATATGTTTTGACAAAGTTGAATGGCATCTAACGAATAGGATCAAGCTTCTATTTGGTTTACCGCATGATATACCTGATCCACCAGTTGGCATACGACAATACCACACAAATTGGACTGGAGGTTCAAGGAATGAATCGCAATTTTCACACGAGTGTAACCATTGGTAAGATTGAAGTATATATAGAGCTGTCAAAATGGGCCGAGCCCACTGGGCCGGCCCCTTGACCCACTATTCTAGAACGGGTCAGACCGTAAAAAAGCATGAAAAAAAGGCGACCCTATCTTTTTGGGGCAGCCCACCGGACCTATATTTTTCAAGGGTTGAGTCGGGCCGGCCAGCCGGGCTTGCGGGCTGGCCAATTAAAAATATTAAAAAAAATTATAAAATAATTTTGGTTGACTTTGGTAAGAGATATACCAGAAATAGAAGATATATTATTGTCAGCAGTACCAAGTGTTAAGGAGACTTAACTCCAAAAGTTTTCAATTTTATAATTTATTTTGTCTTCTATTTTGAGTTGTTGGATTGGTAATTATTTTGTTATGTAAGACATAACTTGTTTTCAATTCCAACATTGCACTTTGTGAGTTGTGATAAATATTATCTTCTTTTGCATGAATGTATTTTGTGGTATTTATCTTTTATGAATATTGATTTAATAGATGTTTTTGTGGTATTTATACTCTCTATTTTTGCACGGATGTTTTGGTGGTATTTATCTATTATGGATATTGATTTAATAGATGTTTTATATGTCACTTAACTAAGTTTATGAAGACGTGTGATTATTTGACAGATAATAATTTGTGATGTTTTTAAAAAAAATTATGCGACATGTAGCTTTATTGTTCTTAATATCACTTTTTTATATAAAAAAAAAATGAAATAATACATTTTGAATTAAGGAACGGGCCGGTCCATCGGGCTGTGTATCCCATTGCTAATTGGGTTGGGCTCAATTTTGGCAGCCCATGAATAAAGTGGGCCGACCCCCTTCAGCCCATTTGTATATGATGGCCCACCGGGCCAAGGCGGGATGGGCCAGCCCATTTGACAGCTCTAAGTGTATATATATATATACTTTACCTCAAGTGCGAAGGAAAAATCTAGTCCCAAGTCCTAAATATATGGAATGATTTACATCCATGTGTAATCCAAATTTGAGGATTGATTATCATGATGTACCACTTGAAGTGTCGGAGTCAGAATCGAAGCCAGAATCAGAGCTGGAGCCAAAACCAGAGAACAACAACACACCAGAACCAACTGACTTCTTTTTGCTAGAATTCTTTGCATAAATTCCTCAACAATATTCCCAACCACTGAACAACCAAATAATCACCGACACAAGACAACAAATACAAACTACTGACTTCATTGAATTCCTCACCCTTTGCACAATATTATCCCACCATAACCAAACATAACACCATAGATGCTTAAATTTGATGGGTCATCTTACATTAACGATTTCATTTATCTTATGGAGGAAGTGTCTTTACAGGTGCGCTTAGTGTTGATTGGCCAGTTTTTTTTTTTTTTTTGAATTGTTAGAAATGGTAATTCCAAGTAACGAGAGGAGTGGTTACAACATATCGTTGACGTGGTTAACTAAAAATATGAATTATGGTCTCATAGAGGATTCACCTTTCGAGTATAAAATACAATGTACGAGGAGATACATTCTATGGCTCATCGATGGATTTTTGCTTCCAAATTCAACTGGCTACTATGTACACAACTATTGGTTGCCTCTACTAGCTGATTTTGAGCAAACAAAAACATATAGTTGGGGATGAACAGTTTTTTTTTTATTAATCCACTATTAAAAATTATTGATCTATTCTTTTAGATTATTATGAGAATCCAAGGCATGATATCATCAGTTACAAGGTTCAATTTGATCGCATACAAGTAAATCAAGTAATATATCCTAACTTTTATTCGTTTATTTTTAAAAAAATAAATCAACTACTTTACATTAAATCTTCTCTTTTGTGGCAGTTTATATGGCGGTCAAACAAAATCTACAGCACAACCGGCCAAATGACTTTTGGGATTTTACTGCAACTACTTATTTCATATGTTTTGACAAAGTTGAATGGCATCTAACGAATAGGATCAAGCTTCTATTTGGTTTACCGCATGATATACCTGATCCACCAGTTGGCATACGACAATACCACACAAATTGGACAGGAGGTTCAAGGAATGAATCGCAATTTTCACACGAGTGTAACCATTGGTAAGATTGAAGTATATATAGAGCTGTCAAAATGGGCCGAGCCCACTGGGCCGGCCCCTTAACCCACTATTCTAGAACGGGTCAGGCCGTAAAAAAGCATGAAAAAAAGGCGACCCTATCTTTTTGGGGCAGCCCACCGGACCTATATTTTTCAAGGGTTGAGTCGGGCCGGCCAGCCGGGCTTGCGGGCTGGCCAATTAAAAATACTAAAAAAAATTATAAAATAATTTTGGTTGACTTTGGTAAGAGATATACCAGAAATAGAAGATATATTATTGTCAGCAGTACCAAGTGTTAAGGAGACTTAACTCCAAAAGTTTTCAATTTTATAATTTATTTTGTCTTCTATTTTGAGTTGTTGGATTGGTGATTATTTTGTTATGTAAGACATAACTTGTTTTCAATTCCAACATTGCACTTTGTGAGTTGTGATAAATATTATCTTCTTTTGCATGAATGTATTTTGTGGTATTTATCTTTTATGAATATTGATTTAATAGATGTTTTTGTGGTATTTATACTCTCTATTTTTGCACGGATGTTTTGGTGGTATTTATCTATTATGGATATTGATTTAATAGATGTTTTATATGTCACTTAACTAAGTTTATGAAGACGTGTGATTATTTGATAGATAATAATTTGTGATGTTTTTAAAAAAAATTATGCGATATGTAGCTTTATTGTTCTTAATATCACTTTTTTATATAAAAAAAAAATGAAATAATACATTTTGAATTAAGGAACGGGCCGGTCCATCGGGCTGTGTATCCCATTGCTAATTGGGTTGGGCTCAATTTTGGCAGCCCATGAATAAAGTGGGCCGACCCCCTTCAGCCCATTTGTATATGATGGCCCACCGGGCCAAGGCGGGATGGGCCAGCCCATTTGACAGCTCTAAGTGTATATATATATACTTTACCTCAAGTGCGAAGGAAAAATCTAGTCCCAAGTCCTAAATATATGGAATGATTTACATCCATGTGTAATCCAAATTTGAGGATTGATTATCATGATGTACCACTTGAAGTGTCGGAGTCAGAATCGAAGCCAGAATCAGAGCTGGAGCCAAAACCAGAGAACAACAACACACCAGAACCAACTGACTTCTTTTTGCTAGAATTCTTTGCATAAATTCCTCAACAATATTCCCAACCACTGAACAACCAAATAATCACCGACACAAGACAACAAATACAAACTACTGACTTCATTGAATTCCTCACCCTTTGCACAATATTTTCCCACCATAACCAAACATAACACCATAGATGCTTAAATTTGATGGGTCATCTTACATTAACGATTTCATTTATCTTATGGAGGAAGTGTCTTTACAGGTGTGCTTAGTGTTGATTGGCCAGTTTTTTTTTTTTTTTGAATTGTTAGAAATGGTAATTCCAAGTAACGAGAGGAGTGGTTACAACATATCGTTGACGTGGTTAACTAAAAATATGAATTATGGTCTCATAGAGGATTCACCTTTCGAGTATAAAATACAATGTACGAGGAGATACATTCTATGGCTCATCGATGGATTTTTGCTTCCAAATTCAACTGGCTACTATGTACACAACTATTGGTTGCCTCTACTAGCTGATTTTGAGCAAACAAAAACATATAGTTGGGGATGAACAGTTTTTTTTAATTAATCCACTATTAAAAATTATTGATCTATTCTTTTAGATTATTATGAGAATCCAAGGCATGATATCATCAGCTACAAGGTTCAATTTGATCGCATACAAGTAAATCAAGTAATATATCCTAACTTTTATTCGTTTATTTTTAAAAAAATAAATCAACTACTTTACATTAAATCTTCTCTTTTGTGGCAGTTTATATGGCGGTCAAACAAAATCTACAACAAAACCGGCCAAATGACTTTTGGGATTTTACTGCAACTACTTATTTCATATGTTTTGACAAAGTTGAATGGCATCTAACGAATAGGATCAAGCTTCTATTTGGTTTACCGCATGATATACCTGATCCACCAGTTGGCATACGACAACACCACACAAATTGGACAGGAGGTTCAAGGAATGAATCGCAATTTTCACACGAGTGTAACCATTGGTAAGATTGAAGTATATATAGAGCCGTCAAAATGGGCCGAGCCCACTGGGCCGGCCCCTTGACCCACTATTCTAGAACGGGTCAGGCCGTAAAAAAGCATGAAAAAAAGGCGACCCTATCTTTTTGGGGCAGCCCACCGGACCTATATTTTTCAAGGGTTGAGTCGGGCCGGCCAGCCGGGCTTGCGGGCTGGCCAATTAAAAATATTAAAAAAAATTATAAAATAATTTTGGTTGACTTTGGTAAGAGATATACCAGAAATAGAAGATATATTATTGTCAGCAGTACCAAGTGTTAAGGAGACTTAACTCCAAAAGTTTTCAATTTTATAATTTATTTTGTCTTCTATTTTGAGTTGTTGGATTGGTGATTATTTTGTTATGTAAGACATAACTTGTTTTCAATTCCAACATTGCACTTTGTGAGTTGTGATAAATATTATCTTCTTTTGCATGAATGTATTTTGTGGTATTTATCTTTTATGAATATTGATTTAATAGATGTTTTTGTGGTATTTATACTCTCTATTTTTGCACGGATGTTTTTGTGGTATTTATCTATTATGGATATTGATTTAATAGATGTTTTATATGTCACTTAACTAAGTTTATGAAGACGTGTGATTATTTGACAGATAATAATTTGTGATGTTTTTAAAAAAAATTATGCGATATGTAGCTTTATTGTTCTTAATATCACTTTTTTATGTAAAAAAAAATGAAATAATACATTTTGAATTAAGGAACGGGCCGGTCCATCGGGCTGTGTATCCCATTGCTAATTGGGTTGGGCTCAATTTTGGCAGCCCATGAATAAAGTGGGCCGACCCCCTTCAGTCCATTTATATATGATGGCCCACCGGGCCAAGGCGGGCTGGGCCAGCCCATTTGACAGCTCTAAGTGTATATATATATATACTTTACCTCATGTGCGAAGGAAAAATCTAGTCCCAAGTCCTAAATATATGGAATGATTTACATCCATGTGCAATCCAAATTTGAGGATTGATTATCATGATGTACCACTTGAAGTGTCGGAGTCAGAATCGAAGCCAGAATCAGAGCTGGAGCCAAAACCAGAGAACAACAACACACCAGAACCAACTGACTTCTTTTTGCTAGAATTCTTTGCATAAATTCCTCAACAATATTCCCAACCACTGAACAACCAAATAATCACCGACACAAGACAACAAATACAAACTACTGACTTCATTGAATTCCTCACCCTTTGCACAATATTATCCCACCATAACCAAACATAACACCATAGATGCTTAAATTTGATGGGTCATCTTACATTAACGATTTCATGCCAAATGGTTACATTGACCAAAAACCAAAACCAACTTGGCACATCAAACACCAATTACCCTAAATACAACTACCCAACCTACAACAACACAACTTACAACAACCCACTTTACAACAACCCACACTACAATCACCTAACGCGGAATACGATTAATCAACATTGAGTCGTTAGTCATTGAACTGTAATGATAATCTATTCTCAATATTGGATGGCCTACAAAGGAAGACGATGTGTTGTTTGTGAATATATGTCTTGGCAAGAATATTTTGGTTTTGATGATTGACAAAAGAAGTCCTAGAAGAACAATGATGCAAAAAGCGGAAAAGAAGATTCAAGCTTTCTAATCTTGAGTTTTATTTTTATTTGTATTAGAACCTTTTTGTAAGTGGTTAAAAAGCTCTCATGAAAAAAAATCATGAAAAAAAAATCACACACTCACAATGATTTTCATCTAAAGTGATTTTACATGAAAGTATTTTTGCATGAAAAATCATAATTTATTTTGGAATTTGCATAATTATTTTTTAACATAAAAATAACTTTTGGACTCTATTTTTGAAAGAACATGCTACAATTATTTATGCCCTTAATGATACAAGTTGACCGAGTTTAATTGAGCAAAATTGTTTTTCATCTCTCGGAATAATAATTACATGTGGGCAATTAATCTTTTTGTTACCGTTGGTTTATATAAAGAAAAAAATCCCTCAAAAAAAATCAATTATTTAATGGCATATGATTTGGAATGCAACGGCTACTTTATGTAATTAAGGGACAAACGGTTTTTGCAACGGCTACTTTATGTAATTAAGGGACAAACGGTTTTTTCTGTAGTGGCCGGAATTTGAACCCCGGACCTTGCATATTTTATATTTATACATTGTTCAAACCAACTGACCTAATCTCACGAGGACACAAACGGTTAGTTTGTTGACTTAATTATCCAACGGCTATCATTTTTTTTTAAAACGATTGCATTCTCATTTTTACCTATAAATAGGTGTTTTATGATAGTTGAACAACTCACATTTGCACTCAAACATTGTCAAAAATATTATTCATCACTCTCATTATTTTTACACTTGCTAATTTATTATCTTGAGAGCTATTTTTATACTACATAGTTGAATTGTAGTACTTGTGCTTCAATTTGTTATATCTACACATTTAGTGTATTATTCTATTGTTGTAATTCTTATTTGTATTGGGTGTGATCCCAAGGTTTCAAGAGAGGTGATATCTCTTGCTTTTAATGACTCTTCAACAAATGATTGTTTTGTTTGAAGAGTGCTCTTTATTTGTAAAGGTTACCAGCTTATCCTAATTAAAATGATTGTTTTGTTTGAAGAGTGCTCGTTCTCAAGGGGCTTTTTCTTGGGGACTAGATTAGGTCTTGTTGTTTTAGGCCGAACTAGTGAAAATCTCTTTATTTTTTGATGTTATTTATTTTACCTTAGCATCTCTATTTTTCGTATAAAAACTTCTATAAGCACTTTTTATCTTTTGGTTAAATATTTTCTGGTGCTTAATTTTTTGAAATAACTTAAAGATCACAATTCACCCCCCTCTTGTATGTTTGAAGTCACTTGTTTAACATTGTTGATGCTTGGTCCAAGCAATCAAATGCAATCAACTACAAATAACAATGACGAAACTAAAGCTCAACAAAATCATAGACAAAGACCTCGGTGTCAAATAAATCCTCCACCACGGCAAAATCCCTAAAGAGATGCACTTAGGTCATGGTGTGGAACAAGACATAAAAGATAATAGTTGTATCATATTTTATAATATGTCATGTTTCATTTGTACTATTAACAATTTCTTTTCTTTTTATTCTAAATTCATTTTAATTCATAGTAGAAAAAATGGCTATAGTGCATTTTTCACCACTAAGTTTTAAAATTTTGCGATTTTGACCCACTATTAAAAAAAGGGTTAAATATGTTTTTGGTCCCTATAAATATACCAACTTTTCATTTTAGTCCCTCTAAAATTTTCCTTCAACTTTTAGTCCTCCAAAAATTTTCCATCTTCACTTTTGGTCCCTCTTTTAAAGTAAACTCATATGTAGAATTCATATTTTTGAATAAAATTTTGCAAAAAAAATAATAATATTATAAGAATCTCTCCCAAAAAAATTTAGAATTTTTTAACAAAACATGAATTTAATATAAGTTTTTATATATTTTATGGTTAAAAATTCATATTAAATTTATGTTTTGTTAAAAAATTCTAATTTTTTTTGGAAAATATTTTTACAATATTCTACACATTTCTGCATAATTTCATTAAAAAATACTAAAATTAACTTAAAAATAGGGACCAAAAGTAGTGATTGAAAATTTTATAGGGACTAAAAGTTGAAGGAAAATTTTAGAGGGATTAAAACGAAAAGTTGATATATTTATAGGGACCAAAAACATATTTAACCCTAAAAAAAATAAGGTAGAAATGCAATTTTGGTTTCACAAAAGGATGAAGAAAAAAAATCGCCTATATTGAAAGAAAAAAATTACCCTATTTTGAAACATTGTCTACCCTACATTTAAAAAAATTACCAAATATGCCCTACATTTCCAGAACTACTGCCACCCCACAAAGAATTCTGCTCTTAACCCAACAGTTTTTACTCATTCCCAACTAAAATGACAATTCTACCCCTACGAGAGTTAACTCAAGTTAGTGCAAAATTCTGCGTGACTCAACTCACGTTGTGTGAGTTAAGTCACGCTAGTGTTAATCTCAGCGTGAGTTAACTCACGCAGCTTCTGTGCTCGTACCAGAACAGGCACTAGTGCCTTGTTCCCTGAATTCCTTCGTTCCTTCAATCATACATAGGTACAACCATTAATTCATTCAACCAAAACTCACAATTTAGAGAACATTCATTCAACAATTCATTAAATCATGCATTCATTCATTCATAATTTAGATATGCAATATTAACGAAAATTAACTAAAATGTCATAAATAAGCGCAAACGCGCAAATGTAAATATATTACATCCAAATCCGACAAAATGTCATCAAAATACTACAAATATAATAAAGTCATAAAATAAGAATCTACTGATGCTGCTCCCGCGGACTCCTACTCCTCCTTCGTGGAACCGGCACCTCGTCAAACACGGTATAATCGGACCGGATGCCCTCCAAAATGCTGAAAAAGAGTGGATTTGAAACCACCTCTGGAATCTCCATTGCATGCTCCACTCTGGCTCTCATTTTGTTGATGACCTGCAATGGATCGGGAGGAAGTCTGGCCCACTCCTGCTCAACAATAACCTCCTGGTAGACAGGTCTAGGAGCTATGTACTCAGGAACGGGAGCAGGGCCGACAATAAGAGGATGGGATACGCGGTAGAACCATTTAATGTACCCATCTGAATGCTTCCACCCTTCGTCATCCGGGACCAGCGCACCCCTCTCCTGCTGGCAAAGGACATGGACAACAAACTCCAAGAAGGCAGTAGCCACCTCTGCTGGGTCAAGAGGCCCAATCGACGTAGGAGGTCTGGGAATGGTCTGAACATAGCCGTACTGCCTCAGAACCCGCTCCGGCAAGTGACGCACCATCTTTTGTTTCCCGGCCATGATCCATCCGGAGTACCAGCACACGTCCTGAAAAGGCGTCACGTCTCGTCGGTGCTCGTACGGCCTCCAGATGACATGACAATGCTCCATCGAGTCCATCAAGCCTCTGAAGTGTCCAGCATCAGCAAACCCCCTTTTAGGTTGCCATCTACTAACATACGGGTTCACCCGTTCGTAATCTTCATATTTCTTCCTCGGAACAACATGTCTGAAGTGAGCTATAACCCATCCCTGCAAACACAAAGAGACAAAATTATATCAGCACACAAGTATCATACAAAAAACTATACATGTACGATTAACTTAAAAAAATAAGAAAAAATATATATTACCACAAGCAAGCTCATGTAACCACCAACGGCGCCAACATGTGAGCTGGAGGTAAGAGAAAGCTGCTCATACAAGAAAGCAAGTCCCATCCCGCCCCATGACCACTCGCCTAACTCATCCAAATTCCGAATCGCAAGCAGCCACAACAGATTAATGGTTTTGCTGTTCTTGCCGGCAAAAAGGGTGTAGCCAAGCAAGAGCAACAAAAACGCCTTAACACAGGCAGGTTGAATACGACTCTGCTCCTCCGCCTCCTCCTCTGATAAATCCTCCCTCACCAATTGGTTACACCTATTCAACAGCTGCTCATAACGCTCTTTCAGGACTGTGATAGTGACATGAGCACCAGAATTATTACTCACCTGCTCCACCGCTTCCTGCATCGGAAACAATAACTCATTCACCATCAGCTCTACACCCTGGTCATGAGATAAATCATCCTCCTTAATGAGCCGTCCAGCGATGGGGATGTCTAGAAGACAAGCCACATCATCTAGTGTGACGGTCATCTCCCCAATAGGCAGATGGAAGCTACTGGTCTCCTCATGCCATCTCTCAGCCAAAGCACAAACTAGCCCGTGAGAGATGCTTTCATACCCAGTCAGAAGGAGGGGCCTTAGACCGGATGTATCCACCGGGTCCCAGAACCAACGGTTATCATCTACCGGCAACGGAAGTGACAAGGCAGAAAGCTTAAGTTTCTTCCCGTGCGAGACACCGGTCATCTTACGCTCCCCTTGCAACTGAAATAAAAAAAAATTAAATAAGTAAAATAAACATGAAATAATCTTTGTAAAAAATAAATGTCACGTATTCTAACAAACATCGTTAAAAAAATAATATGTAAAATAAATATTCTAAGTAAAAAATAAATGTCATGTATTCTAACAAACACCGTTAAAAAATACGTAAAATAGACATGAAATATTCTAAGTAAGGAATAAATGTCATGTATTCTAACAAACACCGTTAAAAAAAATTAAATAAGTAAAATAAACATGAAATATTCTAAGTAAAAAATAAATGTCACGTATTCTAACAAACACCCTTAAAAAAATTAATACGTAAAATAAACATGAAGTATTCTAAGTAAAAAATAAATGTCACGTATTCTAACAAACACCATTAAAAAAATAATACGTAAAATAAACATGAAATATTTTAAGTAAAAAATAAATGTCACGTATTCTAACAAACACCGTTAAAAAAAATAATACGTAAAATAAACATGAAATATTTTAAGTAAAAATAATTAGTAAAATAAAGAGTACAATATAATTAAATTAAATAAAGCAATTATACTTACTACTTTATCGCTCCAAAGCTTGCATGCCACGTGTTTACCGAAGTTCGGTAAAAGAGACAACTCATAAGGCCCCCCTGGAAAGCCGTCATCCTCCATACCAAGCTCAGCCTGCTGTTGAGGGTGTTGATACCCCTCGTGATACTGAGGCTGATACCCCTCCTGATCTTGAGGCTGATGCGCCTCCTCCTGATAATGTTTCTGATACTCCTCATGATGATTTTGTTGATCCTGATACTGTGTCGCGTCCACCATCTGGGACGGACCCGTCTGTGACGTTGATCCCCCCGCAGCATCAACCATATGAAGTCTCGTTCCCCCACCTCTCCCTCGACCAGCCAAAGGAGGGCGTACTACTTGCTTCTCCCTCCGTGCGCTACTAGTAGAATTATGCTGCGTCCCTAACCTAAATCTGTCAGGACTCTCCTCAGGCCTCTGAGACATATCTGCACAACATTTCAACAAGAATAAAATCAGTCAATGAGACATTTTCATACGGACAATTCAACAACATTTCTAACCATTCAACAACAACACTTATATTTCGACAGTGTCATTTCAATCTGTAAACTACCACATTGGAAACAAACTAACTATAATCAACATTAACAAACATATTTCTAACTAATTTCAACATTAACAATCCAAAAAAAAAAAACAAAAAAAAAAACCATTGAGACATTTTATCAAATACCTAAAACTACCACATTTCACTCTAAACAACATCTAAAATACAATTCCAAACTTAATTCATCACTAACAATCATAAAAACTAACATGCAAGCCAAATTTATAAAAACCTAAAAATGTTAAATTTCTTAAAAAAAAATCTAAAATTTCAACAAAAAAAATGCAATGAAGTAGGATAATCATCACTTACTTGATATTGTGGGAGAAATTGGCTTTGAATGCGCAAGAATGATGAAATTCAAAAAAATGGGGACAAAAATCGAACTTGGATGTTTTGAAAATGAAGGAACTGTGTTTCTGTTTTGCTGATGACTTAAGTCACGCAGCGTGAAGTCACATAGCTTGAGTTAACTCACGCAGCGTGACTTAAGTCACGCAGAAAACATAACTAGCGTGAATTAACTCACACAGGGGTAATTTCGTAATTTCAGTTGGGAGCAAGCAATTTTTGTTGGGTAAAGAGCAGAATTCCCCCACAAAACCCCCTTGCGAGGTAGTCTGGTCTGCCAGACCCAGTTACAAGGTGGGCTGGGCTTTTCCCCCTTTTTGTTGTTGTGTTTTTTATGGGGGTGCAACACCCAATTGTGCGCACCCCCACCCCTCTTTTTGTTTTGTTTTTATGGGGGCGCAATTCCCAGTTGCCGGGTGGGCTGGGCTTTTCCCCCTTTTTGTTGTTGTGTTTTTCATATAATTCTAATTTATTTTCATATTCTAACAAGTATTTTGAGGTGCTATCTATTTCATTATTATTTCCTATTTTAATATTATTTATAATCTAATTTATTGTATAATATTTTTGATATATCTCTAGTTTTATTAATTAAATCCATAAGTTCTAAGGTTAATATATTTTTAGTTCTGCTTACACTCATTTTCTAATTTCTTAATTTTTCTTTGTAAAATAGTTATTTTACCCTCTGATTCTAGTTTTTCTCGTTGTATATTATTTCAAATTTGTTGTAATTTTAATTTTTTAGATTTCTCATCTGAAATCTTAGATTTTTCTAAATTATCCATTTTAGTTATTTTTAAATCTTAGTGATCTAAACCAAATAATTCAGATTTTTTTTCTAAATTTCTTTTAATAACCTTAGTCATCATCTAAATAATCCCAAATTCCATTGTTTTCTATCAAAGCTATATATTCCTCCATTAAAATATCATCTATCATATTTTGTAATGCATAATCTATTTCATTTTCCTAAAGTATTGCTTGTCCGCATAATTTACAATATTCCTCACAAATTTTTGTCTTTATATCCTTTGGTAAATTCACTTTCCATAAACATCTTAAGTTTTTGTAAAAAAAATTTCTTTATTTTCAATACTATCTTCATATTCTATATCCCAATCTTTTAATTTTATTATTATTATTTTTTCTTTGTCATTGATACTAAATTCAGCCGTACCTATTTTTGTTCTTTTTTAGATTTTTCACGATTTTCTCATTTTATTAATAAGTTTTCTTCTTTTATGAGTGATCTTTATATTCTTCATCTATTTTTTCACTAATGTCTCTTTGTATACATTCTTCTAATTGATTTGTATAATATTTAATATTATTTCTAACTATTTATTTTCTTAGTTCTAAATTAAATACTGATAATCTAGCTAATTCTAAGCTATTCATATTCTATTTTTTAAAGGGTTAATTATGTTTCTAGTCCCTATAAAATAGCGACCTTGTAAGTTTAGTCCCTACTTAATTTTAATAGCATTTTTAGTCCCTATAAAAAAAAATTTACTTATAATTTTAGTCCCTGCTAAAACAAAGTTTGATTAATTATCCTTAAACTCTTAAATTTTTGAACGGTTTTTTTGAGACAAGATTAGAACACTATGAAAGGTTCGTTTACTAAAATTTAGAATTTTCTGACATGAAATGAATTAAATATGAATTTTTTAAAACGACAAAAGTTAAAGATAAAAAGTAATAAAATCTGGATGTAGAAATCAAATTTTGCGATAATTTTTTGCGGACAAACTTTTAGTAATGTTCTAAACATGTCTGCAAAAAATTGTTCAAAAATTTAAGAGTTTAAGCATAAATTAAACAAATTTGAATTGAGTAGGGACTAATACTCAGTGCAGAAAAACAAAATTAGGGACTAAAAATGCTATTAAAATTAAGTAGGGACTAAACTTACAAGGTCGCTATTTTATAGGGACTAGAAACATAATTAACCCTTTTTTAAATGAGTTGTTAATTCCTTTACTTGATTTGATAATTTATCGATATTATTTTCTTTAATTTTCTCTGGTTCACTAAATCTAATCGGTCTTGGTATTTGGATTTTTTTTAATTCTAATATCTTGATTTATTTATAAAAGTTTCTAATTTTGTTATTTCATTTTTCTTTGGATAGTAAATTTTTCCTATATCCTCAAATAAACTAGGGACATCAATTCTATTATTATTTTTAAGAGTAATATTATGATGAGAATTTTTTTTTTTTTTGATAAACCAGGAGAAAAGGCAAGCATCAAGAGGCCTCGTCGACATCCCAACTAGGTTGGCACCCCGAGAGACCTCCATCCTATACCGCCTAACTCAAAATATTATTAAAAAAAGGGGGAAAAAACAAAAGGAGGGGGGACCAAACCAAAACCCTCCAAGGAAAAAAATATATACAATCAACAGAAAAAAAAACAGCCAAACTACAAAAACCAACTAGGGGAATCTATAATTTGGTAAGCCACATCTATCTCGAAAGAAGTCATATTTGAGATCAGCAGGAAGTGCATCTAACCAAATCTCTCGTACCATGGAATGTCCCATATTAGCTAGCTTGTCAGCACAACAGTTCCCTTCACGGAATATGTGAGATGAAATAACCTGAATCCCCAACTGTCTAGCGTTGTGCCATCTGTTACGTAACTTAATCGGCACCAAAAGAGGATTCGAAAAAATCAAAATAGCACTAGATGAGTCACTTTCAACCCATATATGCCTCCATCCCTTGCTGGCCGCAAATTCTATGGCAATAATAATGGCAAGGACCTCCGCATAAAACACAGACTGAGAACCAATGTTGCAAGAGAAAGCACCACGGAAAGTACCTAGACTGTCCCTAAACAGCCCCCCACAGGCGGCATTCTCACCAATGACAGAACCATCTGTGTTTACTTTAAGCCATGGTGCTGTAGGTGTTTTCCACAAAACCAAAATAATGTCTGACTTGACGACAATTAGGAGAAACTGCAAAAGAGTCAAGAAAAGCTAGATCGGAAGGAATACACTTACCTTTGGATAAATTTCCAGTCATTGCAATAAAGGAGTGTATACGAATTTTGGCGGAATGCAACGATGGTGTCGAATAAGAAAATCTCAAGGAATTTCTAACCCACCAAATAACCTGAAGCGTGTGTAAAATAGCCGCCAAAAAAATATCCGAAACCTGAGAAGAGCATGTGGCCGGCCTGCAAGAGAGAAGAGAATCTACCGAGGAACAATCTATAACCCGGTGAAGCATGTTTCCTATCCAGTTCCAAAGCTGCATTGAAAAGGAACAACAGAGAAAAAGGTGCTCGGATGACTCTTCCGCATTCATACAAAGATTACAAATGGATACCATGTAGCAGCCACGACTTCGAAGATTCTCATCCGTAGGCATCTTACCATGCTGGAGTCTCCAATAAATACAAGAATGCGAAGGCGGTATTGCTGAACTCCAAATAGATTCCGCCCAAGGTAGCAAAGTGGCCCTTGGACGAAGAAAAGAAAATGCTTGTTTCGAACTCAGTTTGCCATCAGCAGCATTTGGCCAAATCAAAACATCATGCAGCTGCCCTCTAGGCAGCACTAAACCATTCACTCGCTCCTGCACATCCCCAAGAAGAAATACCGATTGAGGCAGCACCAACTTTCCATCTACAATTGCTTCCGAAACCGTCCCTTTAAGATGTCGATGTAGATTATTATCAATGTTTATCAAATCTACAAGCGGCTCCCCTAGCCAATTGTCCGTCCAGAAATTAATATTCTCCCCCGTTCCTATAATCCAAAAAGAATTTGCCAAGACTGTGCCAATGTGTACCTTGATGCCCGACCATACCGACGATTTAAAATAACGTAAATTAGGCTTACCATTAGAGAAGTAACGCCTCTTGAAAAGCATGGACCATTGAGAATTGCCGTCCAATAAGTCCCACAACAACTTAAAAATTAGCGCTTCATTAATCAATCTCGTAGGCTTGAGATTCAGCCCACCTTCCTCCCAAGAACGACACATCACACTCCACGAAACAGTGCAGATTTTTTTAGTAAGCACATCGCCGCTCCAAATAAAATTCTTTAACCAAGTGTCCAGCAAACGCAGCAAGCGTCTAGGCCAAAGATAAACATGGAAGGAGTAAACCAGCATCCCATGTATTATTGATTTAACAAGCTGCACCCTGCCCATAATTGAGAGAATATTTCCTTTCCAAGTAGCTAATTTGTTCTTAATTTTGTCAGTAATCATTCGGAAATGAGCCACCTTTGGTTTTCCTTGAAATATAGGACACCCTAGATAAAGAAAAGGAACAGCCCCTGCATTGAAACCCAACAGACCGGCAATCATATTTTTACGAGATACAGACATGTTACCCGTGAAAAAACGGCTTTTAGCATTGTTCACAATCTGACCCGACACCTCTGAATATTTGCGAAAAATATGAAGAAGTTCTCGGATATTACTCTTTAACCCTGTGCAAAAAATCATAATGTCATCGGCATAAAGAACATGAGTTGGAAGATTAGTACCACGGCAGTATGACATAGGAATGAGGCGACCCCTTGCTGTAGAAACCGAGAGAGCTCTGCTAAGCACCTCCTCGGCTAAACAAAAAAGAAGAGGTGATAGGGGATCTCCTTGACGAACTCCACGAGAACAACTGAAAAATCCAACTGCTTTCCCATTGATCAAAATGGACAGACGAGCTGATTGTAAAATTTCAAGAATCCAATTCACAAAAAGAGGAGAGAAGCCGAAATTATTCAACACCATTACCAGGAAATTCCAATCTAACGTATCAAATGCCTTTGAGATGTCAACTTTGAGAGCAATATTACCACCGTATTGTTTCCTATCAAGGGCATTTATCGCTTCTGAAGCCAGGATGATGCACTCTGAAATATTTCTATCCCGCACAAATCCCCTTTGTTCAACAGATATAATCCTCGAAGTAATAACAGATAACCTATCCGCCACAATCTTCGTAACTATTTTAAAATGAAAATTTGCGAGAGCTATAGGTCTATAATCTCCCATAGACTTATCCCCTGGACATTTCGGAATTAACACAATCATATTAGAGTTAATATTTGTTGGAATCAAGCCATTCCGGAAGAAATCTTCAACCGAGTTCACCACATCATCGCCTATCACATCCCAAAAGGTTTGATAGAAATTCCCACCAAAACCATCTGGACCCGGAGCTCCATCACCATCTAGGGAAAAAACTGCATCTTTAATCTCTTTTCTCAAGGGTAGCCGCCCCAACATATCATTGTCAGCATTCGTCACCAAAGTTGGAATCACCTCATCCACCAGAGTATTTTGAACACAATTATTGTCCATGCTGAAGATTGCCTGAAAATAAGAAAGAGCATGCAATTCTATCTCCGCGGAATCAGTAATAACATTGTTACCATCCTGCAAAAAAGAAATGGTCTTTGTAGCTTCGCGAATTTTAGCGACCCTATGAAAATAAGCCGTATTGCGGTCACCATTAACAAAGTTTTGATCACGGGCCTTCTCTTTCCATAATTGCTCCTGTAAATTTAAAGCCTTTGTCAATAAAAGTTGCGCCTCCAAGTCTTGTATATATAGCTGATCTGAAAACCCTTCGGAATCAATTAAGTGTTGAATTCTATTCACTTCATCCACAGCAAGATTCACTTGTCTATCCACATCACCAAAAACCGTACGGTTCCAAACTCTAAAAGCATTTTTAACATTTCTAAGCTTAGCTTGGAACCGAGCCATGCCCTGCCCTCTAACTCCTTTGGACCAAGACTCCATCACTAAATTCCGACAATCATCATGAGCAGCCCACATTTTAAAGAACTTGAAAGGTGTTGCGTGCTTAACCACAGAGAACACAACCGAGACCAACAATGGATTGTGGTCAGACTGATGTCTAACCAAAGCTGTACAAGTAGAGTTCCGCCAAAAATTTAACCAATCATCATTACAAACAGCCCTATCGAGCCGAAGAGCCACATTATCATCACCAAATCTGCCATTTGTCCAAGTGAAAAAAGAACCTAATGTTGGAAGATGATGGAGAATATTTGCATTTGACCAATTTAAAAAATCTTCACAAGAAAGATTAGGAGAAGGACGCCTTCCCCTTTTCTCATGAGCTCCTAAAACCGCATTGAAATCACCAACAAACATCCACGGTCCTTGGAAACACCCTTGAAGATATGTGAGGTCTGCCCAAAGTTGCCTTCGCTTCAAATAATAGGTACTTGCATAAACCGCAGCAATAAAAACAGTTGACTGATAACAAGATATCTCCAAAGCAATGCACTGATCAAACACAAATATTACTGTTGCTAATAAATCATTTCCCCACAGAGCCCAGAGATTAGGCAACAAGGGGCCCCTGTTATTAATACAATATTTTGAAACACCTATAGACGGCCAATACCAAGAAGGAATGCGATCAAAATTGACCATTGGCTCCGCAATAAAAATAACCACAGGTTTATGAGACAAAAATAAATTTTTTAAAGCAATCTGAGTATCATTGTTACCGATACCTCTAGCATTCCAATAGAGAAAATTCATTGGGAAGGCGGTTTTCTATCTCCCCGTGCACGGGGTTTGGATGGCTGCTGATTGTGGACTTGCTTAACCTTAACCTTCTGTTTCTGATTTCTAGTGAGAACTTGCATGCTACCCTCCGAAGCTTCAGCTGCTGAACAGGCATCATACTCACGAACTCTCTCCCACAAATCTAACCCATGTTGGATATTTTTACTGGGATGAACTTCATGTCTTTGTAAAACTACCACATGATGGTCATGTGTTGCGCTGCTGCCCCCAACTGCAACACTAGCAGTTGTTTCGGTTGGCAAAGGTTGAATTTGAGAAATAGGAACCTCAACTATACCTTCCAAAGACCCATTAAAATTCTCAATAGTGACATCAATAACACGGGCTAAATTTTCTTGGTCTTCCTGTATACCATCCAACTCTTCATGCATGTCCTCATGCGTATCCGTGAATGGTCTTGGAACATTATCACGAGCACCCTTGGGACTCTCCTCCAGCTCCCGTGGGCTCACATGATCATGTTCCACACCATCCTGAAGTGTTTCAGACGTATCTTCTATCACGGGGTTCTCCAACACCTCCCGTGATGTCTGATGTGTCTGATCCACCCCGTTAGGTCGTACGTGCTCACGCCCAGGAGGGGATGAATATGCTCCACGTTCATTAGAAACCTTAGGACTCTCCCCCAGCTCCATAGGTCTCTCATGATTGTGTTGCACACTATCCAGAAGCGTATTGGAAACATTAGTTACAACGGGGTTCTCCAACTCCTCCCGCTGCATCTGATGCGACCTCCCCGCTTCTACAGATTGCACGTCAACGTGCGCTTCAAGGGAAACAGGCTCAATCACTGGCATAGTATGTGGCACCTCCCGAGGAGTTATTAAATCAAACACATTGTGTAAAGGGATGCTGAAGTTATTCGATCTATCAAATTGAGATGTGGCCACCAAAGATGAACTAACCGGACCCAAAAATGAATTAGACAATGGAGCCGGTGATGCCAGTGAAACTGAAACCGATGATGTGGGTATAGGGGCAGTAGTTGCGGTGTCCGGAACTCTAAGAGTGGTAGAAACAGTCGAAACAACCGGAACCGGAACCCATGTGCTAGTGTTACCAGAAGAAGTACCCACATCATTTTTGCTTCCTTTTTGCCGAATAGGATGTTTAGGATCTGAGTCGGCAACGACAATCTGTTTCCCACGATCATTCTTGTCCTTCGGCGGTTGCGGATGCAACCAACGACATGATGAAATATTGTGCCCAATAGAGTGACAGTGTTGACAAAATAAAGGCATTCTCTCATATTGCACTTCCACTTTGAAAGCGAAGTCCTCTCTTTCGACTAGGATTTCATCATACAATTTCTTTGAAAGGTCAATGTCGACAAGAATTCTAGCATAGTGCCCAAAAGTACGGTTTCTAGTAGGTCCATCAATATCTATTGGAGTCCCAACCGCACTCGCAATTTCCTTCAACGTTCGCTCCCGCCAATATTCATGTGGCAGCTCCACTAACCGGATCCAAAGCGATACATGTGTTTGCTTTTGTGTCTGATACTTGAAATCTTTAGTCCACTGTGATAACCTTAGCAAACCCGGCTTAAGATTAACTGTGCCTACTGCCCAAATCTTCCTATAATCCTCCGCCGAATTAAAGATAAAATCATAATACCCCTTACCAAGAGGCACCATCTTCCAACTAGTCGTTGTTGTCCATAACTTACTGATCTTGCTGCTGAGATCACGGGCTGAATACGGCTTCTCCCCTTTGTTAAGGGTTAGACGAGCCCTTAACGCATATTTACAATCTTCCACACCCTTACGGTACTCCTCTTGAGTGATTTTTATGCTCAAAGTGTCGCCTTTAATGCATGGTGAGGGGTAGGGGCTGTCATCAGAGGCTGAAGCACCCGCAAGTGCTGCTGCAAAAGACTTAGGTGCAGCTGAATTCGAGTGTACAGGTGCTGCAGATTGCACCGTTTTGGCAAGTGATGGCGCGACATCAGACACACACGGCCATTGGCACGTGTATGCCATCCGTTATCCGTTAACAGAAAACCAGAGCGATTTTAATAAAGAAGCACGCGTGAATCAACCTTTGTAATGCACAAGTGCATTAGCGCGGTTGCGCGACTTCAATTTGAAAAATCAAGCTCCGACAGATACGGAAATTGAAACTGTGTGCTGAGAGTTATTAAAAGAAAAACGACAATGGAATTACTGATCACAACCGCGGTTCCAGCCAAAGCAAAAGGAGGAAACGATACAGAGGGCGAAATCAGAGATGTCTCTAATCATGGGAATCACGTGAACCAACCTTTGCAACACCCTAGGGCATCGTCACGGCTGTGCGTTCTCAACAGGAAGAGATTTCAGTGATTTAAATTGTTATATTATGATGAGAATTTGTTAGTGCATAATTAACACAATAAGTGATAGAAATATCTTATCACCCGGTCTCATCAAATTTCCTCTTAAAAATCTATGTTCAAGGCTAAATGTTTATCTTTGAGTATCTAAAGGGATTTCAATATTAAGATGTATTTCAAATTTTAATTTAACATAGACTTAATTGCCTTGAACAACTCCAAGTATTTTATCAATTGGATCAGTAATTTTATCATCCTTTAATACTAATTCTTGAAAAGTTGCTTTAATTAAAACTTGTATTGCTCCTATGTGAATATATCCTATATTATTCAACTCTTGACAAGTGGAAAACCAATTAAAGAAAGAGACATTCAGCTCTTGACAAGTTATGAGCTCCCTTTCTACACACAACAAGCAAATGATGAATTATAGGACTAGTGTCCTTGAAGAACTATGTGCTAGTCTCAAAAATAATTTAAACCATTCATGTGAACGGTGCATGAATTCAAAGAATGTTGAAGCAATTAGTCAACACATGCAAGACTTCATGTGTCTTGATGAGAAGGAAGACAGAGATGGATGCAATAGTAAAAGAATAGTGTTTGAGATAAAGATGTAGCTTTAAGTGATGTCATAAGAATTAATAAAAATAAAAGAATGAATAGTAGCAAATAGTACTTTTGGTGAATAGTAGTAATGACATTTTGTATATAAATAAGGTCTCATATTTATGTATGAACCAAGTTGTATTGTAAGAAAAGTCTCTCATGTAAGTTTCCTTAGGAAACAGAAGCTAGTCCTCTAGCTTTGCACTTGTGTGCCTTCATTAAGTTCTTGTATCATGTATGCATAATCAATTAAATTTATCATTTCCACTTACTGAAATTTAGTCATTCTATTTATTACTACATATTTACCTACTAATAATCCTACTTAAGCTACGGAAGAAGCGGTGGACCAACTCTAATTCATGAAAATTATGAGCAGGTATATCTACTTAACTTTGTCTACTTAATTCAAGTTTTTATCATGTATATGCCATAATGTTAACTATTATGTTTTATTTAGTATTATTTACTATTATTGTTGAGTACTTTCATTTTAAGAACTTGTTAATATAATTATTTTCTAAAAATGAGTGACATAGACCACTTACAAATTGCCGAATAAAATGAAAATTATGAGCGAGGTATTTTAATTGATCCCACTCTATTTCAAAAAATACAAAAGGAAGATCTAGACTGAAATAAAGATGCTAATATGAAAAGGCAAGGAAAGAATTAGAGGAATGATGAAAATGTTTAATCAAAAAGAGAACATTATATACTATGGAAAATTAATTAACGAGGCACATATGCATATATCGGATGCTCAAGGATATACATATATAAAACTATTAAATAAGAAGAGATTTATGGAGTTAAAAAAAATATTAGGAAGGAAGAACGTATGAATAAGATAGGATATATTCATATAGGAGCTAGGAGCAATACAAGTTTTAATTAAAGCAACTTTTTAAGAAGAAATTAATTCTCCGGTAGAACTAGTATTAAAGGATGATAGAATTACTGATGCAGTTGATAAAATACTTTGAGTTGTTGAAGGCAGTAATTTAGCCTATGCTAAATTAAAATTTGAAATACATCCTAATATTGGAATTCCTTTAGATACTCAAAGATTAGATCAAACACTTACCCTTGAACAAGATTTTTATGAGGAAATTTAATGAGACCGGGTGATAAGATATTTTCTATCACTTATTGTGTTAATTATGTACTAACAAATTCTCACCACAGTATTACTTTTAAAAATAATAATAAAATAGATGTCCTTAGTTTATTTTATGATATATGAAAGATTTACTATCCAAAGAAAAATGAAATAACAGAATTAGAAACTTTTATAAACAAATCAAAGATATTAGAATTAAAAAGAATCTAAATACCAAGACTGATTAGATTTAATGAACCAGAGAAAATTAAAGAAAACAATATCAATAAATTATCAAATCAAGTAAAGGAATTGACAAATATGAAGAATTAGCTAGACTATCGGTATTTAATTTTGAATTAAGAAAAGAAATCATTAGTAATAATATTAAATATTATACAAATTAATTAGAAGAATGTATAAAAAGATACATTAGTGAAGAAAATAGACGAAGAATAGAAAGATCACTCATAAAAGAAGAAAACTTCTTAATAAAATTAGAAAATCATAAAAAATCTAAAAAAAGAACAAAAATAGGTATGGCTGAATTTAGTATCAATGACAGAAAAAATAACAAAAATAAAAATAAAAGATTGGAATATAGAATATGAATCAAGAAAAAGATTTTTACAAAAAAAAATTAAGATACATATGGAAACTGAATTTACCAAAGGATATAAAGACAAATTTTTGTGAGGAATATGGTAAATTATGCGGTCAAGCAATACTTTATGAAAATCAAATAGATTATGCATTACAAAATATGATGGATGATATTTTAATGGATAAATATATAGTTTCTATGTATTATGGGGGAATTACTATAGAGTTAGCTTTGATAGAAAACAATGAGATTTGGGATTATTTAGATGATGACTAAGGTTAATAAAAGAAATTCAGAAAAAAAAATTCTAAATTATTTGGTATCATATCACTAAGATTCAAAAATAACTAAAATGGATAATTTAAAAAAATCTAAGATTTCAGATGAGAAATCTAAAAAATTAAAATTTTTAAATAAAATACAACGAGAAAATAAATATTTTACAAAGAAAAATTAGAAAATGAGTGTAAGCAAAACTAAAAATATATTAACCTTAGAACTTATGGATTTAATTAATAGAACTAGAGATATAGTAAAATATTATACAATAAATTAGAATATAATATTAAAATAGGAAATAATAATGAAATAGATAGAGCCTCAAAATACTTCTTAGAATATGAAAATAAATTAGAATTATATGAAAATATGTTAAAAAATATAAACGAATTTAATTCCGTCACTGAGGGTTTACGACGAAGGATTTAGAGACGAAATTACTAAATTCGTCAATAAAAAACGTCACTATTTCAACGTATTTCAGTAGTGGTTCACACTCTTGTGAAAAGTGATAACCATTCGATTCGTATTCATACCACGTTTTGAACCGTTTGTCTAATTTGTGGAACTGTCGCATGTCCTTTGGGGGGCTTGGTATATCACGTTGCAAACCAAATTGGAGCTTGACCCTATCGGTTGCATCCCATTCAGCTTTGTGGAACCAAATTGTTGTTGCACTACAACAACATAAGAAAAGTTGTTGTAGTGCAATCCCAAAAGTTATGTGGCAAATTATGTGGAACTCTCATGGATGACCTCTATTTAAACTGGCACAAAAGAGAAGATTTAATGTACAGTTGACAGTTTTGATATTTATAAATAAACAAATAATTAAAAAATCAAAGATATATTACTTGACGTTCTAATATGCGATCAAATTAAAGTTTGTATGATATAGTGTCATGGTTAGGATTTTCGTAGAAATATGAACCAGTTCTCGTCCATCTAACAAATTATATCAATGAATTAGTAACATAATAAAATTAAATTTTAAGAGCGAATATTTAAGGGAATTATTAATAAAATTCGGTAACCATATCTACTTTTTTCTTAACGGAAATTAGAGTAAGTTTTCATTGTTAGGAGCGATATAACTCAACCTACAATATCCCAAAACTTGTAGGAGAAAGTTACATTCAGCTAAGGGTTTTTTGTCTAGGTGTGACACTTCACACATGCCATGATAAAGAAAAGTCAAAACTGCAGAACCCTAACTATATGTTCTTGTTTGATTAAAATCCATTAGCAAATACAACCAAGAGTTGTGTACAAATAATCTAGTTGTATTTGGGAACAAGAACTCTACAATGAGCCATGTAAGGTACCTCCTAGTATGTTGTATTCTTGCTTCAGGAGGTGAATGTTCATTAAGGTCATTGGAGATAAGATTGTCACCTAACCACTTCAATGAAAGAGTATTGACATCTCTCTCGTCTGCTGGAATCTCTATTCCTACTAATTGAAAACAAGTATCCCATTGAAGATTTGGCGGACCAGTAACGACATGTCCTCCAATAGGTAAGTCGAGTAACATGTATACATCTTCCAACGTGATGGTGCATTCACCTATTGAAAAATGAAAAGTATGTGTCTCAAACCTCCATCTTTTGACAAGAGCGGTTAAGATATGTATGTCCTCCAATATTTGAATGTTTTTGATATTTACTTATGTATCTAGTATTTTTTTTTGTTATGATGCAAAGGATGAACCATTAGTCTCTTGCATACGACGACACAAAGACCCAAGTCCATATATCTTCGATTATTTAAGTCAACCTGGGTTATTAGAGGTTTCTCAGATAAATTATAAAATCGACAAGTCGTATCTTAATCGCTCTTGTCGAAAGACGGAGGCCTGAGACACATACTTTTCATTTTTCAATAGGTGAATCACGTTGAAAAATGTATACATGTTACTCAACTTACCTATTTTAGGACAGACCGTTAGCGGTCCGCTAAATCTTCAATGGGATACTTGTTTTCAATTATTAGAAATAGAGATTCCAGTAGACGAGAGAGATAGTAATACTCTTTCGTTGAAGAGGTTAAGTGGCAATCTTATCTCCCAATGACCTCAATGAACATTCACCTCCTACAGTAAGAATACAACATACTAGGAGGTACCTTTTATTTCTCATTGGAGAGTTCTTGTTCTCAAATACAATTGGATTATTTGTATTTGCTAATGGATTTAAATCAAACAAGAACATATAGTTGGGGATCCGTAGTTTTGGATTTCCTATATCGTGGCATGTGTGAAGCGTCACACCCAAACAAAAAAGTCCTAGTTGGATGTAACTTTCTCCTACAAGTTTGGAGATATTGTAGGTTGAGTTATATCACTCTCAAAAATGAAAACTTACTCCAATTCCTGTTAGGAAAAAAGTAAGTACGGTTACCATAATTTTTTAATAATACCCTTACATATTCTCCCTTAAAATTCAATTTGTCAGGTTACTATTTCATTGATACAATTTGTTAGATGGACATGAACATGTTCAGATTTCTATGAAAATCACAGTCATGACACTATATCATACATACTTCAATTTGATCGCATACTTGAACGTCAAGTGATATATCCTTGATTTTTGAATTATGAATTATTTGTTAATATCAAAATTATTAACAATAACACTAAATATTCTCTTTTGTGTCAGTTTAAATGGAAGCCATAAAGGAGAGTTTCGCACAATTTGCCACATGACTTTTGGGATTGTACTACAACAACTTTTTTTTTTTATGTTTTGACAAAGTTGAATGACATGCAACTGATATGGTCAAACTCCAATTTGGTTTTCCACAAGATATACCAGGGCCACCAAAAGACATGCGACAATTTCACAAATTAGACAAATGGTTCAAGACATGGTACGAATCGAATGGTTATCACTTTTCACAAGAGTGCAAACATTGGGATAATCGACAACAATATACTTTACCTCGTCTACAATAAAAAAAGCCTATTCTCAACTCCTCGGTATATTGATTGGTTTACGACCTTATGCAATCCACAGCTTAGGATTGCAACTTATAATATACCAGAGGAGGAGCCACAATCAAATTCAAAGTCGGAGCTAGAACCAGAGCTAGAACGTGAACCAACCGAAAACAGAGCCACATGACTCCTAGTCACAAGAATTTCCTTCAACAATATCAAATCCTTACTCACAACCACCTACCAACCAAACGACAACCAACACAACATAAAACACACATGGTTCTATAATGTATGAATTTTTCGACATCCCACAACACAATATTATCCAACCACCACCATATACTACCCCGAGAAATGCTTACGTACCCAATGATGGGTCAACTTAAATTTAAAATTCAATTCAAAACTATCGTTACCATGACCCAAACAAATTTGGCCCATCCAACATCAATTACCGTGCCTACAACAACCCACAATATAACAACATAATATACAACAACCCATACTACTACCACCCACCAACACCAACAAACCTACAATCCAAATTCAGCTAATTCTCTCTGGCTATTGAGTTTGATTTTGGAAATACTTCTGGTTTTGAAGTCGAGTACGGTCGGCCATCTTTGAGTCGTTTGTCATTGAACTCCAATGATAATCAATTTCTAGATGTGGGATGGTCTACAAGGAAACACGATGTGTCATTGACATTGGGTCATAGTAGTCGGATGCAATCAACTACAAATAACGATGATAGAGACCAAACTGAGCCTCAAGTAATTCATCGTGAAATAAATTCTCAGTTGCGTCGAAATAAAGCAAAAAAAATGCCCCAAAGCGATGGTGTGGAATATGACATTATTTATAACAATTGTAGATTTTATTGTAGTTTTTTTAATCTATTATATAATTATTTTTAATTTACTAAAATTCAATTTTACTAATTATTTAATAAATAAATAAGAATTTGAAAAAAATAAGAATTTCAACTTGTTTCTGACACAAGCTGAAGTTAAACATTCAATGGAAAAAGAGAGAGAAACTCGTGTGCTTCTCGTTGGTTGGAACGTCGGTGATTCCCACACCTTGGACATTGATTAAAGAAGAACAAACAATCATGGTGGTTGAATCTTAGTATTATGGATGAAAGATGGTTGTGAATGAAGTGAGGAATGAAGAGAAAAGGAGCAAAATGAGAAAGGAAATGACAAAGACCCCAAAAAAAAAAACTGAAAATCAGAATAAAAAGAAAGTGAACATGAAATGAGAAACAAACTAAGAAATTAACTAAAAAGTATGTCAAAAAAAGAAATAGAAAGAACTTTCCTTGTTTGTTGAAGCAAGATCCTGAGTGCAGAGAAATACTTGAGCAATTTTTCCAAGAGCTCTCCTTCCTTGTTGAAGAAATTAAAGAGTGTGTTACTTACACCAGCTCAAAATGGCCTCTACGATCCTTTTTTCTTTTTTATGGAGTGAGCTTATATGGTTTTTTTACATAGAGAAAGAGAGGAGTGTTTTATACAGCCTTCAGCAAATTCACCACCCTTATATAATCCAATAATTATAAGGGAAATGTTAACCGGTGCTCTCGGGCACTGGTTAAGGAGTTATAAAAGGAAACATTTCCTCGAAAATTGTGTATTCTATGTTTTAAAAGTTAAAAAATTACTCTTTTCAATGCAAATTATAACTTTTATTTCTACTTTTAATTTCTTAACCAGTGTCCCAGGACACTAGTTAACAAGACCCTAATTATAAAAATCCAACGGTAACATTGCACTGTTTTCTCTTTTTCAAAAAAAACATTGCCCTGTTTACTCGTTAACCAAAGGCACCAAAATGTGTCAGAAAAGGAAGTATCAATCAATGGTACTCCCTCCGTCCCTCAATAGATGACCTAGTTGACAATATATATTATTGACTTGATATACTTTGACCATATTTTTCTACTAATTCATAAAGATAAATAATATCATGTAAGATGTGTCCTCGTGAGCTTAGCTCAGTTGGTTGGACAATGCATAAAAATATGCAAGGTCCGGGGTTCAAACCCCGGCCACTACAAAAAAAATATCATGTAAGATGTTGTTGGATTCGTCTCGGTACCAAAAAAAAAAAAGATGTTGTTGGATTCGTCTCGGTACCAAAAAAAAAAATATCATGTAAGATGTTGGATTCGTCTCGGTAAATATTTTTAAAATATTAAATTTTCACAATTTTTTTTGGTAGAGAATTGAAGATATCAAAGATAAAACATATGCATTGGTACGTGTGTCGAAGTCAACTAGGTCATCTATTGAGGGACGTAGGGAGTAGTAAAAATCAACCAACGGTACATAACTCCAACTGGTGACAAATATGTCGATGAAAGTAACGTACATATCTTTCTTTTTATGAACAAAGAAACATATAACGATTATTAGTTATAATAATAAGTTGGATACATGTATTAGGGAGATAAGAAATGAATATTTAGTAAAAAAATTCTTGTAAGAAGCTTATGGCGGGTGTTTAAGGATTGTCTAACCATCCTTGGTCGAAGACTTAACATGACTAAAATTTTTCAAAAATTTCATGTACAGTGTGGAAACGTTTTCAAATTAAAGTAGCTATAAAAGACAATTTATTTAGGAGATGTGTCATTGGAAGAGGGTCCATTTGGTTTGTCGACGAGTTTGGTATCGAAGAAAAGAGTTTGGTATCGAAGAATCAATTTCTCATCTTTTCTTCGAGTGTAAGGTTTTTGCAGGTATTTAGTACTCGGTTTATAAATGGGGGTTTCATCAGTATTTCAAAAGGAATGCTTGTCATATTTAGAACAATTTGAAGGTTTGATTGACCACGGAAAAGCATTCGCTATTAGAGTCGGTGTGATAGGGTTAGCTTGCATATGGAATATATGGAGGTCAAGGATATCTACTTAAATAATATGGTAGAATTTGTGGGGGGAAAGGTCTTAGAATTGGTTGAATGCTAAATCAAATGGCACAAATTATTGCATTAATCAACAATATTTGAATCTAGAGTCAGCCTTGGATGTGTGGAATTGTGAGTTTGTTTGTTGGAGAAAATCTTTCATGGACACAACCACAAATCAATATTAGAGCATTTAAATTGGTAGGGTCTTTACCATTTGTACATAATAGGTACCCCCAATGTGGAAAAAAAAAATTGGGGGTCTCTTAAGACCCAGGGTCTAACTTAAGACCCCTAATCTTAAGTGGACCTCACACCACTTTTCAATAAAATAATGGCTTAATTACACTTTTGATCCTCGTGTTTTGCCAAACTCGCGAAATTGGTCCTGCCCTTTTAAAACCTGACAAAACTGGTCCTTCAGTCATCATTTTTGTTGCACTTTTGGTCCTACCCCCCCATTTTTTCCTCCAAAAACGCAGATGTGGCAGATTTTTAGCTGATGTGGCAAAAAAAAAACCCTGAAAAAATAAAAAATTTCAGGAAAAATTAATAAAAATAAAAAATGATTAAAAAAAATAATATAATCTGATAAAATGAATAAAAAATAAATAAAAAATAATAAAATCTGAAAAAAAAAAAACTGAAAAATACGGAATTTTTTTTAAAAATCTGGAAAAATTAATAAAAATAAAAATGATTAAAAAAATAATAAAATCTGAAAAAAAATAAAAAAACTGAAAAATACGGAATTTTTTTTAAAAATCTGGAAAAATTAATAAAAATAAAAATGATTAAAAAAATAAAAAAATCTGGTAAAATGAAAATTTCTGGAAAAATTAATATAAAATAAAAAAATCTGGAATTATTTTTCCAGATTTTTTTTAATCATTTTTACTAATTATTTCAGATTTTTTTTTATTTTTTCAGAATTATTTTCTTTATTCTTAATTTTTATTAATTTTTCTAGAATTTTAAGATTTTTTTTGTAAATATGATTAATCTTTTTTCAAAAATTTTATTTTTTTAAAAATGATTAATCTTTTTAATTTTTTAAATATGATATTTTGAAAAATCTTCAAAATTTCTTAAAATCTTTTTTAAATTTGATTTTTAATTTTTCAAAATCTTCAAAATTTCGTAAAATCTAGAACAATATCTGAATTTTTCATAAATTTAAAATTTTCGAAAAAAATATGAAATTAAGATTTTAAAAATTTAAATAAACTAGATTTTTTATAATCTGAATGTTTTTTAATTTTTGAAAAAAAATATTATTTACGATTTTTTAATTTAAAAAAATATTTTGAATTTTTTCAGATTTTATGGATTTTTTAAATTTTCGAAAATTAATTTTTTTATTTCGAATATAATCTGAATGTTTTTATAATTTTTAAAAAAAAATATTTTTTTCGATTTTTTAATTTAAAAAAATATTTTGAATTTTTTCAGATTTTATGGATTTTTTAAAATTTTGAAAATTAATTTTCAGATTTTTTTTAAAAAAAATTTCATTTATTTCATTTTTTTGAATTTTATTTTATTTTTGAATTTTTTAAATATAAATGAAATGATAAAATTGTTTTTTGAAATTAAAAATCCTTGTTTTAATGACATGTAAATAGTATTTTCCTAATTGGCAATGCCACATAGGCCTTCATGTGCCACATCTGCGTTTTTGGAGGAAAAAATGGGGGGGTAGGACCAAAAGTGCAACAAAAATGATGACTGAAGGACCAGTTTTGTCAAGTTTTAAAAGGGCAAGACCAATTTCGCGAGTTTGGCAAAACACGAGGACCAAAAGTGTAATTAAGCCTAAAATAATCATTATTTAAATCAATTTGGTTGTTTTTCATTAATAAATAGTTATTGGTGGACCCATTTAGACATTTTGATAAAGGATCTCCATTGGAGTGGTTTGAGTACATGTTATGTACTATTATTAAAAAATAAAAAAATAACGTGTCTATGTGGGACCCGTTTAAGACCTCAAATGTGAGGGTCTCCAATATGGATACTCTTAGGCACTCACACATGAAATAGAAAAAATTTAAGAACAATTATTTAGTCAATTCGATTGACATTATTCAATTCAATTGTATTCTCTTTTATTTTTCTTTTGATTTTGTGTGTGCCTAAATAATATTTATTTGGGCTTGTGACCAAACAAGTATATCTCTGTTTGTTGTTGTCGATGTTGTTTGATCCAGTTTTGGTCTAGCATTAATAATCGAATTACTTTCCACAAGGTGAAGCTCGTGTTCTTTAACTATGGTCTATTATTATTAGTAGTAGTATCTTTTCAATTAAAGTATAGATTTTTTTTTTTTTGAAAGAAAATTGAAGTATAGATATTTGAAAACTTCAATTATTTAATTAATAAAGAAGGATTAAATTATAAGTAAAATCGTTTATATAAAGTAAAATATATAATATAGAAACTTAAATTTAAAACTGAATTAAAATGTAAATGTAATACGTGAAAATATTTTTTATGTAACCATTCAATATGATGAAATTTAATTTTTAATTATGAAAGAAATATATATTTTTTTATAAAAATATATATATATCTAACTATAAATTTAAATTAATAAAAATGGTCACTTAAATACCATGCATAAAAAATAGTGACTAGTATAAAGGATCTCCGCCAAAAGTTCAGTTGACATGAATTGAACACAAACTGTGTGATCCGTTAACTGAGTCAAACCTTAGGGAGACCCATATTATGTTGTAACCAATGCAAGAAGGACACACACGGACCACATCACCCCTCACAGTTACCTCATAATTTACTCCCATGCTTTGTCTGACTGTGGATAGAGCCATAGGTGAGAAATTGAATAGATGAACTGAGTAATTAAGAGCTTATTTATACATATATGCAGTGGCGGAGCCAGGAATTTTCTAGAGCCTGGGCAAAAATTTTATCGCGAATTCATATATGACATAATATATACAAATACTCGTAAATAGAAATAAAAGAGGTTCGTTATTTTTTCAACAAAATTACAATTTGAAATGAGAGAGAAGAAATATAACCTGACAATAGCATGCTAAATAAAATTAGGAGGTAAATGCCCTTTCCGCGACCTCATTAGGCGGTGGTTCTTCTACTATGGCTTCCGGTTGCACAACATTCACATTACTTGTTCTATCAACCAAAAATCTCCTCATCTATACTAATCTACCTAAGTTATAAACATCACATTATTAGTTACAATACATTCACCATCCACAAAACAAAAAACAAAAAGTTGAAATCAAATAGTTGAATGTTTATAAGTGCGGAACGGATTGACATTCTTTGAATAACCGAAATTCCAATCAAGAAAAAATGCCATACAATGTAACACAAACATGAACAGCAATAATGGCATAAAATAGGGCAACTAGCATACAACATTAAACCTAAGTTCATAGTTCTTTTCACCTGCATAATCATAACTACCCAAGGTTTGGTTCTAAGCTAGAAAGGAACTCACCTAGATTAATCTGGCCACTTTCAGAACAACTTATGCTTAATTTTAGAACCAAGCTTCTAGCCATCCACCACTATTGATTCATTTAGATACCAATTCTCTCAACAAAAATCACAACCGTATAAGTATAAATAACCACACAAAATGAAAATATTTAACAATTAACACAAAATGCACACATTATAAATTGAAGTTGTGATAATCACAACCTTATAATCACAACCGTAATAGTTCCTTCATTTCATAAACTCTCCACTCAATCACACAAAATGCACAATTCTAAATTAGGGTTTGGAAAATCAAAATTGGGGATAATCAACAATTCTAAATTGTGGTTTGAAATTTGAATAATCAACTCATTGAAATGATTCACCCATTAACAAATAACAAGCAACAATAAAATAGAACAAACAAAAAAAAACATAGAACAAACCTGGAGAGTAGAGACTGGAGAGGAGAAAGAGGAGAAGGAATGAAAATGACTGAGAGTTGAATTTGAGAGAGGGAGAGGTGCTAGTACTTGAGAGAGAGATGGAGAGGAAAGTGAAAACTGAAACAGAGACAGAGAGGTGAGAGTCGCGACTCACTCTGAAGGAGAAGAGTTTTTCTTTGCTTAACGTACGCGCGCTGAAACAATCTATTTCTGCCCATAAATTTTTTTTTTTAAGTAGGAAATGGGCTAATGGGTTGGGCTTGTTGCAAATAAAGCAGAAGTTGAGCCTGGGCTGGAGCCCAACCTAGCTGGGGGGTGTATCCGCCCCTGCAGATATGATATGTAAAATAAAATCTAAACTAGAAGTTGGGGCGCATGTTATCTTTTATATAAATCTTTACGCTTGATCTGCCATTTTTTTAATTCAGGTCCTGCATGTTAGCTATCTTAAAGACTTGTTTGGGCGCCTTGTTTGCATGGCCGTATCTGAGGCAGGGCGAAGAGGGCGACCGCCCCAAGCCCCAAAAAATAAGTGCGAAATTTAGGTCCTAATATTTATTTTTTTAGGGTTTTATTAGGCCGTAAAAAAAAATTACTTAGTTTTTTGTATGAAGTTTGATGTTTATATATTTTATTAGTTAGAACCCAAATTGTAGGTTCGCTCTAGGCCACCAAAATCTCATAAACGGTCTTGTTTGAATGAACAAATTGAGTTTTATAAAGTTTAAGTGTAACTTGTTTTAAACGATATGAAGTATAAACATTTTTTAAGGTACTGTCTTTTTAGAAACTCTGGCCACGTGATATAGTCGAGTTTGATAAGGTATTTAAATTTGTCATGAACTTACCCATAAAGAAGTTTATAGATTCAAGTATTTGTATAGACTAGATTACATTATTGAAAAGGTAAAAGAGCTCATAATGTAGGAGGCCTATTGTAACAATAATAACAAAATAAAAATTATTTATGGCTATTTTGTGTATGGTTCATTTGAAAAGAAAGAAACAATTGTCTTTTTCAACAGTAAGAGCAAAATCAGCAGCGTTGACTTGATAACATTAAGCTTCTGTCATTTTGATTGTTAAAATTTAAATATATTACGTTTATTTTCGACTGTCATCTTTGGAGGCTTAATTCACTCATGTGCTTAAGAGTGGTTGCTTAGTATACTTAATAATACCTCCGTCCCAATTTAATTGACAGTTTTTCACACATATTAAGAAAAATGTATAAATAAAGGGGAAAGTGGAATATATTGTATTGGGAATGATAAAAGTAGTATTATTTAGTGTTATATTGTATTGGGAATGATGAAAGTTGTATTGAAAATTGAAATGGGTCAGTTATTTTGGGACACTTTTTTTAAAAAAATGGGTCAGTTATTCCAGGACGGAGGGAGTAGCATTTAGCGTTTTGTTTATTGTTGTAATGATTTGTACTTTTGTCTAGTTGTTCCTCGCACACCTCATGCAGAAAAGAATTAATGTTGTAAGGTTTAGAAGACTTGCTGGATAATCACCTACCGGTCTTTTGATCAAAGCGAGTTTACATCTAAGAAATACACGCTCTGACTTCTCTCTACCAAATCAACTTCTCCCTCAATCGACTTCCTTTTTCTCCCTTGCCAATCCAAACCTTCTCTTTTGCGATGTAGGTCCATCATAGGTGATGGTGTGTCCAGCCTTCACGGCGGCATCACCATCACGTTTCCAGCTTGGGTTGCTCGTCGTCGTTTTCGCCGCCTTTCGCAAGCTTCTCTTCTCCGTTGTTGGCCTTTGACTCCGCCGTCGCCAGTTGTTGTTCTAACTGTTGTTGGTTCCGTTCTGGTTTTAGTTGGGTTCGATTTGGCTTTTCGATGTGGTATGGAAGGCAGAGGAGGTTATTGCGACGCTGCAATTAGCTGGATTTTGTGTTTTTCCGTTTTGCTCATGGTTTGTTTCTCAGATCTAGTCCGCTAGCTATGGGGTGCTGCCGTGTTTTGGTTTGTTGCCGGTGGTTCTGTTCATGTGTCGTCGTTTTCGCAGCGGGTTGTTCGTTTTGTGCGTCTCCTCCGGCGGTTTGGTTTTATTTCTTTTATGTCCTTTTCTCATGTTTTTACTGTTTGTTCGTGATCAGAGATTGTTTGGGTGGTTTTGGACTATGGCCGCGGGTCTGGTTGGTTCTGTTTCAAAAACTCGTAAGGGTATGGTTCTGTTAACCCGAGAGGGTTTGGTTACTAATAACGTATTGGACTCTTCTGAGGTCTTATGCGTCTGTTCGAAGTGTTTGGTGATCTGACCTCTTCGATTCTCTGATGTTCCAGATCTGTTGAGATTTGCAGGTTTCAAGGCGTCACGTTTGCCTCCACTTCGGGTATCACCTGGTTATCCGTTGTCAGTCCTTGATTGTTCTCGAAATGTTTATGCTCTTGCTGTTTTATGCAGGGGGTTGTTGGCACTTGGATTCTGGTACCGTGATGGCGGTCAATCCATTCGCCATTCTCAAAACCTAAATGTTCTTTGCAGGTGTTCACTCAACATATTTTTTTGTAACTTGGTTTCGTGCCCGTACGCGGGTTCGCTAGGTTAAGCACGTGATGGGTGAACTTTTGTTAGGATAGTTTACGGTTGTTCCACTTGGTCATCACTATTCCTGGGTCAGGCCTAATGTCCCCCAGTCTCTGTATCACTCTCTTTTTTTTTATTTAATATATTTTTCTTTGGCCTAAAAAAAAAAACTTGTTGGATAATCTTAAAAAAACTATATGGGATTAGAAAGAAAAAAAATCTATCGTATATCATAAAAGGTGGACCCCCACAAGACAAATGGTGAAATTATAATGTGTGATATTGATAGTGTGACTTGGCATGGCAAGTTGGAAATGTGGAGGAAGCTTCACTCCCATACTTGTTTGTTGCACAAGACAATAGAAGGGATTCTTCGGGATCCTACTTATCTCCATAGCATGTTATGGCAATGTGAGATTCAAACATCTTGCGTGTAATCGTGACGTAGTGATCCTCTTTTTTTTTTTTAATAGAAAGAGGCATTGATCTTCTTATCAACAACATATTGAGTCCAACATATTATATCTCATAAGGGTACTTACATTTCATTGGCTATCTATTTGCATGCCACACTTGGTGCATTTTCAAATATTTTTATTAGATTGTAGACATTCTATATTTTTTTATTCATGGTTAAATTGATGTATTTTAGAGCTGAATTCAAACTCATGACATCTGATTGAGTTTTCGAAATTGAATATCTAGTTTGTATATTATTATACAATGATCTTTTTTGTCGAAATCATACATTGCATCTTTTTACGCAAAATCATATGCTACATAGTGCATGGGGATTGGGTGGATTACATGCTAGGAGATAGTGTGTTCGTGGTTTGCTTTGGATCGATTTTGAAGTAAAAAAAATCATTTAAAGTAACATCTAATTTGATTTACATTGTTTTTTTATAGGGTAGTGTTAACTTGTGCCCTTAGGGCACAAGTTAAGATTCTAAAAAGGGAATTAAATAATAAATAATGTCTTGAAAATAGGAGATTTTAAATTTCTAGAACATTAAATGCACAATTTCCAACAAAAAGTTTCTATCTTTGATTTCTTAACTTGTGTCTTGAGGGCACAAGTTAACATTTTCCTTTTTTATAAGTATCCTTAAAAATAGGTGTCTTTTATTCCAATGCTTTGTCTGCCTTATGGTATTTATCTTTGGTCTATTTCCAATACGTCTTGTATTCGAAATAGATTTTTCAATATAATATTTGATTTGCCATAAAAAATAATAGTGTCTTTGATTTTTGTGCAATTATAATTTATTTGAATTGATTTGTAATTTTCATTTAGATGAATTTGAATTGATTTGTAATTTTCACTTAGATGAATTTGAATATGACATCCATGTTATGTGTGGATAGACCTGGAACGAAACTCAACCAAAAGGGAAAACCTTTTGGAGGCTTGCTACATATTCAACAGTGATTTTTTTTTTTTAAAGAACTATTCAACAATGATTGATGGACCATTATGCTCTTTATGGGTTGTGGAACCAATGACAAGGGCTCTACAGAATCTATATTCCATACATATGTTTGTAAATTTATACTTGTATATAACTTTGTGGAATGATTCTCATACGTAGTTTGTTACTTTATACTTGTATATAACTTTGTGGAATGATTCTCAAATGAAATCATGAAACCTTCTATAAGAATGATTTTCAAATAATCATGAACATTGTATAACTTTTGTTTGTACAAAAATAAGATAGTTTTAGAATTATCGAATAACAATTAAAATAATCATTAGCATTGTAGAATTTTACTTAGACGAGCATATACAAAAAACCCGACCACCATAAAAAAGACGAGCATATATGATATGAGAGACAAGTATAAGTTTTCTCCCCTCCAAAAAAGTATAAGCTTCCTATCCTCTCAAAAATAGGAAAAAGTTTTTTTTAGGTAGAAAAAAGTGTAAGCATCCTAAAAAACAAAAAGAGACTTATAGTGGTATAAGCGCCCAAGTCATACCCAAAATAAGTTAGAGAAAAACACTTCAGTTTATAATACATAATTTTTATAAAACTTAAATTATTCTCTAAAGTTACACTACCTCAAAAAAAAAAAAATCCCATGCAAACATTTTAAAGGTAAATCCCAACCGTACATTAGTGTACATCACCATTTTATCTGTTATTGTTTCCAAAATCAAATTATCCAACGAGGAATGTTATTTGAACAACATTTTGTTAGGACAACTTGTTGTACAACCAAAATAGACAAAGAAATTTAGATAATAACATAAAAATCAAAGCAATAAAGAGATAAAGTAAAAACACAATGTAAATATGAAAGAGAAAGTTGTCGCAAAAATTGTCAAAAAATAATTGTTCAAATATCATTTCTCTTATCCGATTGACACTTAATTTTTCTAAAAATCGTGGAGACATGGAAGGTGACATTATTCTTTTCTTTCTTTTTTTGGAAAGGGGTGACATTATTCTTGATCTCTAAGGAACTGTTAGTCTTCCCAATCAACTACATGTGATGTGATTATATCTTGGGTTTTCCTAACTTGTGAACCTAAAAAAATGATAATCAATGCAAGCAACCTCCCAAAAATATCTGATGTGCAGAATTCATATCGAAAACGTTAACTAAGTTTCGTGTATAATGTCAATAAATCAAGCTTATGAGTCTTTTTCTAAAGCTAACGAGCCTTTGACCTCAAGGGTTAATTCCAAATTATATACAGTAACTTAGAGAGATGATGACCTTGTATGTTAATGTCACAGGCTCACATCAGGAAGTTTTTATTTTTAAACAAACAACATTATGACATTTTTTAAAGATATTTTTTCAAAGATTGTTTTGTTATAAAGGTTCTGCTCCAGGATTGAAAAAATATTTTATGTCAAGCAGGCCAACCTAGCATTTTCAATAATTATAAAAATTAATTTTTACCATTTTTTTTAAGAGACTGCTTATTATATCTGTTTAGTGGCTTTTTCCATATTTGCTGTGATGAATGATGATGTAAACATTGTGAACATTTGTGGTTGATAGTTTGATATACAATTTTAAACAATGTCACAAAATATTTAAAGAGAATGATATAATATGTGATTCAACCTAAAATATTTTTCGATGAAATTTATTTTCCAAATTAATTTGAAGTTATTGATTTGATTTGAGTAATTAATTATAATTGACTTGACAAAAACCATAAATGAGTAAAAACCAAATGGAACTGTACTTCCGATTGAATTGGATTAGTGTTGGTGTGTCATGGACACAAACGCAATGAATGAGATAAGTTTCTCACACAAAAATAACAAGAGAAATGATATTTTGACAACCACTTTTTGACAACTTTTGGACAACTTTCTCTCTCATACTCACATGATGTTGTTATCCTCTCTCTTCCTTTTTCTCTCTCCATTGTTTTTGACCAATAAGAAGTGAGAAAAACAAGGTTGTCAACAAAGTTGTCATCAAATGGATGTCAAAATATCATTACTCAAATAATAATCAACAGATTCTTTTCTCACACAAAAAGAATGAACAAATTTTTCTAAACAAAAGACGTGATTGAAAATAAAAAGTCGACAATTGGCCCACTTGTGTGGGTTCGATTATTTAATCACACAGAAGAAAACAACAAAATTGATTCCTCTAGATTATACGACTGGTGTATCTACCCTCCAGATTTCAATGTTTTTTGCTTGCACTATTAGAGAATCCACATCGGAGACACTCATCTGTGAGGTCTTAAATGAGTCTCACATTGATACATCATTTTTTTATTATTTTTTAATAATAGTACCTAATAGGTACTCATCCACTCCAATGGAGACCCTCTAACAAAAGGTCTAAAAGGGTCACACCAATAACTATTTATTTAAGACACTATTATCTATTTGAGAAAAAGTAATGTGGGGTCCACTTAAAAATGATTATTTTAAGAAAAAGTAATGTGGGGTTCACTTAAACATAGGAGTCTTAAGTAAGACTCTGGGTCTTAAGAGACTCAAAAAAAAATTCTACATTAGAGATATCTATTAAGTACGGGTCTTATATGGTTAAGACCTCACCAATATGGATCGTCTTAGCACAGTTTTGTTATTCTCAGAGAAGAAAAAACAAAGTGAAAATTAAGATGTCACAGTCTCCCACCCAATTAGAACACCCACGATGTGGCACATCCTCCTTCGCATGACCATTTTTGTGTTGACTATCTTACTCTCCTGAACTCTTATCCACAAGGTAAAATATTTGTGTCACTACAAAAAAAATATTTTTGTCAAAAATGAAGTAAATGAAATTATCCCGGGTTAAATAAGTAAATGATTTCTTTAAATATATCTTCTAAAATATTCATCAGGGTTTTGATTCCTCTAAAACTGTTCATCAATGAAATTAATCCCTATTTTTTAATCAATTTATGTCTAAACTTCATATTTTTTAATGAAATTTTTTAGAAATGGGTAGAATACTATGACAATCACTCCAAAAAAAATAGATTTTTTTAACAAAACATAAATTAAATATGAATTTTTATGTTTTTGGTGCTAAAAAATTCATATTAAATTTAAGTTTTGTTAAAAAATTATAATATTTTTTGGAAAATACTGTCATAATTTTCTATTCATTTCTGAAAAATTTCATTAAAAAATATGAAGGTTAGACATGAGTTTATGGATGGACAATTTTGAAGGGACCAAAAGCTTAAAGAATATTTTAAGGGGACTAAAATCAAATGTTGGTATATTCATGGGGACCATTTACTTATTTAACCCTTAATTTAATAATAAAATTATAATTATTCAAGTTTCTTTTTTAGGAGTTAATCGAGTTAGTTGTACATTCACGTTATTATATTTCTTATCCTATATAATATATATATATATATATATATATATATATATATATATATATATATAATATTGAGGAAAATTGGTTTTAATATTTTATAACTAGATGTTGACTAAAAATAGTTTTTGATAATTATAATTTTATCATCACTCAAGGATCGTAAACAGTTTCGATTTGCAACCGGGTGAATAAAGAAAAATATTTTAGCAAAAATTATTGAATCAATAAAGTGTAACTAAAGCTCAGTTGGTATGGACAGTGCATAATATATGCAAGGTCCAGGGTTCAAACCCCGGCCACCACCAAAAAATGCACAACTCACTCTTTTTTGAATGATAACCACGTACGATAATTAAAAAAATATTGGTTTAATTTTGATTCTTTTATCTTTACTCACTCATCAAATTGGTCCTTCATTTTAAAATCACCGAGTCTTGGTATATAAAAGAAGGGTCATGTTAACTTGTGCCCTTAGGGCACATGTTAAACAATCCAAAAATGGAAACATTTTCTTAAATTTTGTGCATTCAATTATTGAAAAGTAATAAAGTTAAAGTCAAATACATTAATTACAATAGAATATTTCTATTTTGAATCATTAACTTGTGCCTTGACGGCACAAGTTAACATTTCCCATAAAAGAATCATTCGATTTTGATGTCCTTTAAATTTGTATATTTACAAATGATAACGTAATCTTTAAAAAAAAAATATCGTAACATATTTTAAATGACATGACTTAAAACTTTTTTACATGACATAGAACTAGGTTGTATAGATTGATTAATACTCACGAAAATCATCAACAACTTCATTTTCAATTTAAATTTCATCATTTTTTAAGTAAAAAGATTATCTGGTGGCAGGACCACATTTAAGTGAATTTAAAATTGGACGACCAATTTTATAAATGAGTGAAAATAAGGGGAATATAACTGTAATTAAACCTTTTTCTTCAAAAAAAAACTGTAATTAAACCAAAAATATTTCTTAAACACCACAAATAATTATATATTTAATAGAGAAAAATATAATATTGATATAGAATTTCTTTACACTATCAATATTATTTTAAGGATTTAACTTCTTTTTTTTTTGAAGGAAGGATTTAACTTTTTTAGTCAGTCGGGACTTAAATTCTCATATTTTCAACTCATTAACTTCTTGAACTTCTTTCAAAAAAAAAACTTCTTGAACTTTTAGCTTAAAACAATTGAGCTATGTAACCCTTTTTTAAGAATTTAATTTATAAATATTGATAATGTACAACTGTTGTTTTATATATGCATTTGAACAAATCACTTTGAGATAGCTGGTCTCCAAAATATCTCCATACATATATATATCTACTCGACAGTAATTTTTTGAAGGTTTATTAAAAAAAAAAGTAATTTTTTGAAGGAATCTAGTTGACAGTGTTTGATTAGATGCATATTTACGTTGTTCTTCAAAAATATCAAAATTAATCGCTTATTTTAAAGGCACGTTATTCTCATTACAAATATAGAGCACAGATATTTAAAATACAATAACTTTGTTGCTTTCCTCAAGAAAAAAAAAAAAAAACTTTGCTGCTTTATTTGATTCATCTAACTCTAAGCATTCACGTGAACCGCGAGGAGGCAACCATGAAAAAATATTTTTTTTTTTGAGGGAGAGGCAACCTTAATATTTAAAGGCTGTTTTACATCTTAAAAACACATACTCCGTAAGTCCGTATTATACATACAAGTCGTTGTTACGTGAAGGAATGAGGAAACATGGATGGAGGAAAAAATAATCTCTCAACTTGAAGTTTATGTATATAAAAGGGTCGATGCTAACATGCATCTTATTTATCTTTTTATAATATATAAATAAATAAGAGGGACTTAAAAATTATTGGAGAAATATTTTGAGAATTTCAGAGGACCTAAAAAATTTATTCAAATCCTCTACACATTTTAGCATGTTCTCAAAATTAAAAATATATCAACTATAGTTACTTTATTTTATTTTTCTACGAAACTGCATCTCGTCTTAAATATGGTCGTAGATTTTTATCTTTCTCCTCTCTTTCTTACAAAGCTCTTACATTTTCTTCTCTTTAGACTTTCAAATAAAGCTTAAGCGTATATTTCTGGGAGGAGGATTTTGGGTGGTAAGTGATGACTTGTTTTTCTTTTCTATGTTAAGCACACTATAAAATGCATGTTGTTAAAAACCACCGAATTGTGGTTGAAGGATCATATGTTAGTATTTTCTTTCAATTTTATTAGGAGCAAATAGTCACTTTAGTCCCTGGCTCTGCACCTCGCTGTCACATAGGTCCCTGACTCATGATTAAATACAAACAAGTCCCTGACTCTACACTTCCGTTATCACTTTAGTCCCTGCCGTTAAAAAAATCTGTTAAGTGATGACGTGGCACGCTGACAAGGAGTATGACGTGTCACAGGGACTAAAGTGAAAGTAAAAAAAATGGTCACTTTGGTCCCTGAATCGAAAATCAATATCCTCAATTTACTGTTAGATCACTGACTGTGTATACTTACTGTCAGTTAGGTCTGAAGGTGAGAAAAACACAAGAAGGGGGGTTGAATTGTGTTTTGAAAAATTCTTCAATTCTCCTAAAAACTGAACACACTGATCAGAAGCTAAGTGAGACAGCTTCTGAAGTGATAATCAGAATCTAAATGCAGCGGAATAAAACAGAGAGAGAGAAGAAGAACGACACAAAGCAATTATACTGGTTCCTTCCACAATCCGGAAGTAGTCCAGTCCCCCTTGCACTTCCAAGGAGATTTCACTATGAGTAATATCTGATTACAAATGCTCAAGCACACAAGCAAGAGACTTCCTTTGCTCAAGCACACAAGCTAGAGACTTCCTTTGCTCAAGAACACAATCAAGAGACTTCCTGCTCAAGCACAACTGCAAGAGACTTCCTAACTAAACAAAATTACACAGAAAATTGTTTAAGGTTGAACACTTGATATACAATCAGAGGTGCTCTCAATACAAATCAGATACAGACTCAATGGACTTAAGAATTTCTAAGATATGACTTTGAGACACAGAAATTCTAAGTGAATGCAGAACAATTTCAGCAGAGGTTTGGCACTTGTAAAAATGTTATGAGTCCTTTGTTCAGCGTTCTTGCATTACCAAATCTTTAGGTCTTCACTCCTTTATATAGAGGTGTGAAAGAGACGTTGTGAAATTGCCAGCACACCAAAGAGTCGTTGTTGAAGCTTGATCTTTCACCAATGATCTTTTGCCTGATTTGGTTGTTGTCCTATGAAGAACCAATTTGAAATCCATTCCTTATCCAAAGGAACATATATGCAGGCGAGACCGTATTCTGGAGCTGTTTTCTTGTCTTGAAGCGTGGACACAAAACAGAGTAGTGGAGAACGTGGCTGTACAATTCGTACAATAGTACAATGTCAACGCTTTCGTCCAAATTGCAAGCACATGCCTTCAAACACCTTTGAAATGACCGTTGCAATGTTCCACTGATTTTCTGCTGTGTTTTCGAGACCAATAGGCAGCTTTTGCAATGTAGATTCTTCAATCTTTGAATGTTTTGCAAATCCAGTTGATCTTCAGCTTCTGGTGAAATGACTTCTGATGAGGCAGCTTCTGATGATGCAGCTTCTGATGAAGCAGCTTCTGATGAAGCAGCTTCTGCAGTTTCTGATGGTGCAGCTTCTTCAGCTTCTGATGATGTGGCTTCTGGACCTCTTGTCTTCAGAAGCACTATTCTTCAGGAGCAGCTTTACTTCAGGAGCGCTTTGCCTTCAGAATTATCTAAGCTTCATTTTCTTTTGCTCTTTATTTGCTCATTCAGAACCAATGATGATGTAACTTTATAATTATGGTCCTGTACACTTGAACAAATATTAGCTAGTCCAATTTACAATTTTTAATACCTTGTTATCATCAAAACTCTTTAAGGTTCATTGTTAAACACATTTTGTTCCAACAATCTCCCCCTTTTTGATGATGACAAACAATAGTATTTAAAAAAAATTGATCAATTGTTGTTAATCTAATTAACAAGTTGACTTTGGGGTTCTGAGGTTTGTAAGCTCAGAATCTGAGGTTTGTAAGCTCAAACTCCCCCTGAGTCTGATAGTCTTTAAGGTGAGGTTTGTAAGCTCCCCCTAAGTTCTATCCAGGTTAATTAAATTCATTTTTCGCACAATAAAATTATCAGAGCTTTAAAAAAAAATTGAATCATTGAAAGAATTGACTTATAGATAAGAAGAATGGTTCAATTAATTTTACTTGAATTTTGATACTTCTTCGTTCGTTCATAGCTTATACCAATAAGGTAAAAAAAAAATGATAGAAGTTTTTCAAAAATTTCAAATGCCATTAATGGGGCTCAGAGCCTTTAAATACTTGTCACATATATTCCCCCTTTTGTCATTATCAAAAAAAATGAGATAAAAATAAGCATAAAAGACAAAAAGATTTTGAGAAAAACTCAAACATGAGAGAGTATACTAAGAAATTAACTAAATAAATCAGACAAAAGTATATGAACATGAATATCCAATTATCAGAAGCAGCTAAGCAGTCAGAATCATTTAAGCATTCAGAAGCATAGAAAAATAAAACAAGATGGTTTCAGAAGCAAGGACTAAAAATTTAAAACACACAACAAACAAAAGATAACACTAAGGTGTGCAACTAATGATTGGTTTGTTGTTGTTTCTTCATCTTCTCCATTTCTTCAGTTTTTGTCTTCAACAATTCTTCAAGGTATTGTTGCTTCTGGAGAAGAGCCTGTTCCCTTTCCTTAGCCTCTTGCTGCTGATGTGCCATCTGTTTCTTCAGAAGCTTACACAACCTTGCTTCTCTGGTCAAGTAGTCCTTTTCTGAGAAGAAAGGCTGGTTTGCCAGGAGCAGTGTAGAACTTCTTACTCTGAGATTCTGCTTCAGATTTTCCATAAGCCTTCTGACTGAAGCTTGCTTGACTCTGATGCACTTAGCCTTTATGTTTTCAATGAGCTCATTTGCCCGGTTCTGAAGTGATACCCAGGAGTCTTCATATGCGTTGGTGAGATCAATTGACCTTCTTTGATCCACCAGATTATGCATGTGACTAAGGATTGTGAGAAGCTCAGCATTAATATATCCAGATTCCAGGATGTTTGTGGGTGGTTGTTCAAGGGTTTCAAGATCAGAATCACTGATTTCCAGGTCTTGAACAGGGTTAGGAACTGGAATGGTAAAGTGTGTTTGTGTGTTTGAAGATGAGGGCTGGTCAGAAGCAATGTGTGCGGTAGAGGTTGAGGCTTGAACATTGACTTGAGAGTTGTCAACATCCATGGGAGTTGGTTCTGGGGAGTGTTCAATTTCAGTTGGTGGTTGTTGTGGTGAAGTTGATGTTTGAGTGTTGAGTTGGGGGTCAATGGTAGCTGTTGGTGATTGTGGGGGTGTTGTGGGTTTATGTGGTTCAGGTGTTTGTTGATGGGGGTTTTCTGAAACAACATTTTCAGAAGCAGCTGCTTCTGGAGTTGTTTCAGAGGCTTTTTCTGAGGTAAACTCAACATTTTCTGGAGGAATCATGTTGAGAGGTTGAATGTTAAGGGGTTGAGGGTTAAGGCGAAAGATAGTATCAATGACTCTTTCTCTCTGCTCAGCCATTTCAGCCAACTTCTCATTAATTATGTGACCAACTGGTTCATAAGTAGTTGACTGAGAGGGCTTTGTGTTGGTTTTGGTTGATGTTGACTGGCTTTTTACTGGTTTTTGAAAAAGTTGAGCTAAGGGTATATCATCATCAGAATCATCAGAATCTGATAATGATGAGGATGCGGAATCTGATGATATATTAATTACCTTCTCTGGTTCAGGATCAGAATCCTCTTTAGCAGACTCACTGATCATCAGCATCAGTTGCTTGGCTTCTGAAACTACAGACTCTTGTAGGTCAGCAGCAATTTCCAAGACCTTTTCAGCTGCTGCCTTCTTCCCTTGTAAGTCCTTTAACTCCAAATCAGAAGCAGCTTGAGCTGTCATGGTGATATGAGGAAAATCCTTGGTCCTCCTCAAAGCTGGCTTCCTCTTCCTCTTTGGTATAGCTGGTTGTACAGGGGCAATACCAGAACTTAGGACTACACAAGAGTTGTTGTCTTCAGCTACTTCTTTAATTGATGGCATTGCAGAACCACCAATCTTAAGCTTGACAGAAGCAGGTCTTGCCTTCTTTGCAGATTCTTCAACCTTCAGATATTCTTCTTTGGTCATTTTCCTCTTAACACTCCTGCTTTTTGCCAGAGGCACAGTACCACCATACATTTCCTCAGGTACCTCATCCAACCTGATGACCTCTTTGGTTGCCACATAGTGTTCCTTGATGTACCTCATCTGTACTTCAATAGGATCCTGTTTACAGATGGGTGGAAAATCCCTCATAAGATCAGACACGACATGAGATTCACTTAGATCAGTTCTAAGTTTGGTGACCTTGCTGATCAGCTTCATGTTCTTGAGAGTTTGAGCATTTATGAATGCTCCAGTTTTTGTATCCAGCATCTGATCTGTGTAGCCTTGAGCTCTGCTTAAACTGTCCAAGACACCTCCTTGAAAGAATATCTCTGACAAGAGTCTGCCATAAGGAACCCAAGGCCTTGGTTTGTCCTGCAGCTGACTCTGTTTCAGACACTCTACCAAGTACTTGAACATGTATTTGGGCACATTCACCTTTTCCTTCTTGATGAGGTGCTGGAGAAAGACCTTCTGAGCCAAATTTGGTTTCTCATTATCACCACATGGAAACAAATCCTCATTCTGAATCTTCAGAAGCATCTTGGTTTCCATGTTTAATTCAGCATATTTCTTCTCCTTTTCAGAATTGAATATAACCAAGTTAGCTTTTTCCTTCCAAATGCGTTGTTCAGCAGCACTTAAAAGATCAATTCCAGAGTAATATCCAGACACTTCAACCTTAAGAACAGCTTCTATTTGCCATTGAGTAATTCTTACTGGAATACCGCAGATACTTGATCTGATTTCATCCTCAACAAACGGTGCAAGACCCATTTCTTCTCTTGTTTTCCTTTCTAATTCAGGATACATTAACACCATCTGACTTTCCTCAGCTAGGGATGCCGCTCTGTTGTAAAATTTTGCTCTTACCCAGAAGTGTCTAACCAGAGCCTCGTATGTTGGTCCATTCAACATTTTGAAGTAATGCATGAGTCCTTGCTCTTCAAAGTAGCTTCTGATCCAACACTTATGAAAACTCAGAGAATCAAAATCCACTTGATTCTCTATCTGAACTTGTAAATCCCATTCTTCCAATTTCATGCTTCTTCCTCTGTAGTCATATTCTGGGACCATTCGTGAAGTAGATACTGAATCTTCTTGTTGCGAACTTGATGATGCCATTTGATGATTGACGAAGATTTGAAGAAGATGAAGATTTTAGGGTTCTAAGGATGAGAGAATGCGCTTACTTCGCAAGAGGTTTGAGAGCAAATGTGTTTGTTGTGAGTGAGTAGTGTGTGAATTGTCAAAGTGTTAAAAGTAAAACGATTGCAATTCAAAAGAGACAAACAAACATAACATTAATGACAAAATTGGGGGCGCGTGAAAAGTACTTTCAAAGCTAAAATCATCATTGCCCTTTTTAGTTATACACCAACACATACAGGCCACGTAAGAAGTTCACAGAGTAACTACCAAGTTAGTGGGCCAGAAGTTACTTTTAAAAAGTAACTCCCAACGTTTCCATTAATTCAACTATTCAGAAGCAATAAATCCAGCTTCTGGACTTCAGATGCTGACGTCATCAGAAGCGAGTTTTCCTCAGAACCTCAATAAAGAGCTTCTGATGGACTACTGCTTCTGAACTAACTTCAGAACCTAAAATCCTATTCAGGAGCAAGCAAACATCTAATCAGACACGTAATGCATGTTCAAATTTTTCTTTATAAAATCAAATCTTTCAACAGTTAAAGGCTTAGTAAATATATCAGCCCATTGATTTTCAGTATCAATGAATTGTATATCTAAAATTCCTTTTTGAACATAATCTCTGATAAAATGGTGTTTGATTTCAATGTGCTTAGCTCTTGAATGCAAAATTGGATTTTTAGACAAACAAATAGCAGCAGTATTATCACAATAAATGGGAATACTGTTGGCAGTTATCTGATAATCTTCCAACTGATGTTTCATCCAAAGTAGTTGTGTACAACAACTTGCAGCTGAAATGTATTCTGCTTCTGCTGTAGACATAGCAATAGTTGTTTGTCTTTTGCTAGCCCAGGATATAAGATTATCACCCAGAAATTGACAATTGCCACTGGTTGACTTTCTTTCAATCCTATCACCAGCATAATCAGCATCACAGAATCCAATTAGCTTATAATCTAAGGATTTCCTATAAAGGAGTCCAAGATTAGTTGTTCCTTTCAAATACCTGAAGATTCTCTTGACAGCAGTCATATGAGATTCTCTAGGATCTGATTGGAATCTTGCACACAAGCATACACTGAATAAAATATCTGGCCTAGATGCAGTGAGGTATAACAAAGAACCAATCATACCTCTATACAGCTTCTGATCCACTTTAGCTCCTTCATCTTCTTTGCTTAAGGTGCACGTAGGGTGCATTGGAGTGTTCATCACTTTACAATCTTCAAGTTTGAACTTCTTCAGAAGCTCCTTTGTGTACTTTGATTGATGAACATAGACTCCATCTTTGCATTGATTGATTTGAATGCCAAGGAAGAACTTCAGCTCTCCCATCATGCTCATTTCAAAATCATCCTGCATTAACTCAGAAAATTCCTTGCAAAGAGATGCATTAGTAGAACCAAATATTATATCATCAACATATATTTGCACAACAAGAATATCTTTCCCAAGGGTCCTTCTGAAGAGTGTAGTATCAACCTGTCCTCTTTTAAAATCATTCTTGATTAAGAAATTACTTAGTCTATCATACCAAGCTCTAGGAGCTTGTTTCAAGCCATATAGTGATTTCTTCAGTTTAAAAACATGGTCAGGATATTTAATATCCTCAAATCCAGGAGGTTGCTTGACATACACTTCTTCTTCTATGACACCATTTAGAAATGCACTCTTGACATCCATTTGATATAATATTATGCCATGATTAACTGCATAGGAAAGAAGTAACCTGATTGCTTCCAATCTTGCAACCGGAGCAAACGTTTCAGTGTAGTCAATGCCTTCTTGTTGACTATATCCTTGTGCAACAAGCCTGGCTTTATTTCTTGTTACTTCACTTTGCTCATTCAGCTTGTTTCTGAATACCCATTTTGTTCCAATAATGTTCTTGTGCTGAGGTTTGGGTACCAGGTCCCACACATCATTTCTTTGAAATTGATTCAACTCTTCTTGCATAGCTAGGATCCATCCATCATCTGAAAGTGCTTCATCAACTGTTGTAGGTTCAATCATTGAGATTAGTCCAATCATTGACTCCACTTGTCTGAAATGTGATCTTGTTCTTCTTGGACTATCTTTGTTTCCAATGATTAGCTCCTCAGGATGTGAAGACTTGTGTTTGAATGTGTTTCTGGGAGGATCTGCTTGATGTGAGCCATCTTGTGCTTCATCAGAAGCAGCTTCATCTTGTGCTTCTGATGTGGGTTCAGCTTCTGGACTATCCTCAGACTCAGCTATCTGATCAGGTTCTGGAGTAGCTTCAGGAACCTGTATCTCTGCAAAACTTTCACCTTGCTTTGAAGTTTTATCTTCAAGCTCCTTGTCATCAAATTTAACGTGCATAGATTCTTCAACACATAGTGTTTCTGAATTATACACTCTGTATGCCTTTGACCTTTCAGAGTAACCTAAAAAGATTCCTCTTTGGGCCTTGGCATCAAATTTCTTTAGGTAGAGCTTGTTGTTCATAATGTAACATGTACATCCAAATTGATGAAAGTAAGAGATATTAGGTTTTCTTCCTTTAAAGAGTTCATATGCTGTTTTCTCCAAAATAGGTCTAATATAGATCCTGTTTTGAACATAGCATGTTGTATTCACTGCTTCTGCCCAAAAATGTTTTGGTAAATTGTTTTCATGAATCATGGTTCTGGCCATTTCTTGTAAAGTTCTATTCTTTCTCTCTACAACCCCATTTTGTTGTGGTGTTCTAGGAGAAGAGAATTCATGGAAAATTCCATGTTTTTCACAAAAAGCTTCAAATGGCTCATTTTCAAATTCTCCACCATGATCACTTCTGACTTTCAAAATTTTTGATTCTTTTTCAGATTGAATTTGAGTGCAGAAGCTACTGAATACATCACACGCAACATTTTTACTCTTTATGAATTTCACCCAAGTCCATCTGCTGTAATCATCAACAATGACTAATCCATATTTACTTCCATATAAGGATGCAGTACTCACTGGTCCAAATAAATCAATATGGAGTAATTCTAAAGGTCTTGAGGTTGAAACAATGTCTTTGGTTTTAAAAGATGATTTCACAATTTTCCCTCTCTGACATGCACCACAGAGTGCATCTGAATGATAGTCAATGTCTGGTAGCCCTTTCACAAGTTGTAACTTACTAAGCTTAGAGATTAACCTCCAGTTAGCATGTCCCAACCTTCTGTGCCACATCCATTTCTTATCATTCACTGATAGTAGGCACATCACCTTCTGATCAGCCAGTTCAGAAAAATTGATTTTATAGACATTGTCAACTCTCTTTCCCTTGAACACAATGGATTTGTCTTCCTTATTGATTACTGTACAGTTGGGTTTTTCAAAAAGCACATCATAACCATTATCACAAAATTGACTAATGCTCAAAAGGTTATGTTCAAGACCATCTACCAACCATACATTATTAATTGAGGTAGAGAAATTACCAATAGTTCCTGTACCTATGATCTTGCCTGACTGGTTGCCTCCAAATTTCACATTTCCTCCTGTTATACCCTAATTTTGGACCTAAAAATACTAATCAATTTCTCCTTTTCTTGCATTATAAGTCATTTGAATTGTCTCTGATCAACTGCATCTTTCTCTGCATTTTATTTCAATGTTATTTGTAAAATTTACATGCAAGGGTATTTTAGTCATTTCCTATGTCAAATCTCTCTCAGTCTTTCAAAATTTTGTTTGAGTCCTTTCAAATAGGTTGAATAAGTCTTTGTTTCATTCTGTGTCAAAATCCATTCCAAAATTTGCATTTGAAGTCATTTTGAGTCAGTTTTGCCCCTAGGGGCATTTTGGTCATTTCAAGTGTCAAGCCTTGTTTAAATCCTAAAAAATTTGTCTCTGAGTCTTTTAAATTTTGCTTGTATGAGTCTTTGAGTCAATTTCTGTTAAAAATCCATTTTAAATTTGCATCTGAGTCATTTTTAGTCATTTTAGCCCCAGGGGCATTTTGGTCATTTCACACGAAATTTCGGCAGAGAGGTACTTTAAAGTACCTCATTTAGGCCATTGGTTCGTTTTAGTCCGTTTTGTCAATTTTAATCGTTTCACTTTACGTTATTTTCCAATTACCAATTTTAATTCATTTTATTTTTTTTATTTTTAGTCCTAAATTCCTAAAAATTGCATTTTTAGTCCATTTTTGTCCAAGTCACAGTCCAGGTGCCACGTGTCCTTCTTTCATTTGTCCAAGAGTTAGTTATGCCACATGTCATCATTTAACAGGTCCAGCAGTCACAATTGTCAGCTATAAAAGCCACATCACAGTCAAAAGGTCAGTTTCACCAATCATTACAATACAGTCATCAAAAACACTTTCTCTTTCTCTCTCTCCACCAGAAACAGATCAAAATCATCAAGATTCACATGAACTTGATGAATCTCATCAAGAACACATGAATCCCAAACCCTAACAAACTCAATTCCTCCCCAAAAATCATAACAATCCGAGCCAAATTCATCAAAATAACCACAGATTTCTCAGTTACGAGTTAGATTCGTCTGAATCCAACAACAACGCCACCAAATCACACAGAAATTGAATCAAAAATCAGTACCGAATCATAACAAATTCGAATCCGAAGATTCCAGTGCCAAATCACACATCCGAATCCAGTTCCAACACTGAATCAAGCAAAGGCTCAGATCAAAGGAGCAACACAGAGGAACGGTGCCAGGGAAGCCGTCGTCCACAACAAAAGAAAAAAGAGGAAGAACGAGTTGCGGCAGTAAAGAGGTAGAGACACAACGCAAAGAAAGCAGTAAACGGTTAGTTCTTCCTTCATCCTTCTTTCCAACTTTACTTTTCGTGGTTTTAAAATGTAGATCTAGGCACATACGAGTCTCTCCTTGAAATTTCAAGCACGGATTTGGAAAGAGCATAAGAAAAGATTTACGAAACTGTACAAAATTTTGATTCCGAGCTGAAGCGCCGCCGCCGGCGCCGGAAACTAACTCCGGCCGCCGCGCCGGCATGCCAGGCCTCGCCGGAGAAGATGAAGACTCATCTTCTTCCGGCATCTCTTTCCAGATGCGTGTTTGAAGGGAGAGAAGAGAGTTTCTCTCTCTAGGTTAACCTTAGAGAGAGAAACGGTGGTGAATTGTGTGAAAATCCCCTTGTATTTTGTTTATATACCATGCCATGATCCTGTGTGTGCGCGTGTATCCGTTTCCCATGTATCTTCGCCACCAATGGCCTTTGGATCTTGGATCTGATCCATGTGGATCAATCCAACGATCCTTAAGCAATCTGGTGAACCGTTTTATGTGATGTATGGGCCTGGACCTAGTTTTTCTGCTGAATTTCGTTTTTCCTCTATGTTTTTGCTATGTGCACCACACTGCATGCTGTTTACACCTCCTGCATACCAAAATTTCTTTAAGAAGCTCCAAATAAATTTCCACAAATTTTTGATGACTTTCTTGATGTTTTCTAACCGTGTTGCATAATAAAACCTGATAAAAAATATGTGTAGTATTTTTATACCATTCTTGATAAAACTAGTATTTTGTTTGGTACTTTTTAGTCTAAAAACCTTTAAAAAAATTCCTAAAAAATTCACATAGGCTTCTTGATATTTTTGTAGCATTTTTGTGATAATTTTCGCCTGTTAAAAATGGTTAAAAAATAAGGTGTGAATTTTCTTGCTATTTTTGTCATATTTTGTGTTAAAAATGATTGAAACTTTGCTTGATTTTAATCCAAATTGCTTGATAAATGTTGGTGACCTATACTACTTGAGTTCATAGGATTTTAGCTACTGTTTGTGTTTAATTTTGTTGCATAATTGTGAATTTTGGTAGGTTACTTAGCTTACAAGTCATTAGGTAGTTAAATAATGTAAATATGCTCCAAATTTGTTTTAAAAATGTCAAGTAAATCATGTAGCCTTAATTCCCATTCCAAAACTTGTTTCTAAACCTTTAAAATGTAATTGGAATGTGAGAATTATAGGTCACTTGGTTCTTGCATTTTATGAACAAATTTTAGCCATGTTTGCACTTATTTTCTATCTTTTATATTCTAGTATTTCTCTTACTTCACCTCTTTGATATTGCCTTATGCTACTAACCTTTTCATTTCATATTTCATATTCACCATAAGCATCTCCATTTCATCCCATTCTCATCTCTATTCTTCTTGCAATATGATTTGTACCAAAGTTAGAATGTAATAATTAGGAATTCTTGTAATATTTTACTTTCATGCTTTTAATTTCTTGGCAAAGAGGCCATAGAATGTATCTAGGGTATGATGTAAAGGACAATGGACTCTAATGATGTACACCGACACAAGCACCGACACATGCACACACATCACTATATAGCTAGAATATGCATGTTTAGATGTATGCTTAGGATTGTATGTTTAGATGAATGCCTAGGACTTATACTTAGAAAAAACCAATTTTCCAAACAAATGTGAACAACTTCACTCAAACCTTTTCCAAATAAACCTTGGGATCCAACATCCCATTGTATTTTCTTTTCCATTTTCTTAATCAAATTTCAATGAAAATAATCAAACTTTGACTTCTTTTGCAAATCACTAATCAAACCTCACAATTTCCCAATCTCATGCCCTTGAGGCCTCTTTCTATTCTTCAAACTCCAATTTTCAAACTTAAAATCAACCAACAAAAACAAAAACATTTTTGGAAGAGAACTACGGTGGATTTGATCCCTTAAACGGGTACGTAGGCAAGGAACAAAATTCCTTCAATTCAACTAAAATAAAAATCCAAAAAACATTCTTCTCCCTCCAATTCTTCATTTAGTAAGTCTTAGGCTTAATATTCTCTTTTAAAATAGCATTTAAAAATAAAGCGCGCACGTAGAAATTAAAGACGGTTCCTATAGGTTACTATAGTCGTTATGGGTGCCTAACACCTTCCCGTAGCGAAAACAACTCCCGGACCTCGATTCTCAAGGGTTTTGCTTACTTTTTTCCCTTCCCAAGAAAAAATAAGATATCACCGGTTTAAAAGGTTCAAACGTAATCAATGTTTGACACCCAAAAACCAAGATAAAACACCTCCCTCTTTCATTGTTAGGCTGAGGAACATGGACTTGTCTCCTGTCATGTGTCTTGAGCAACCGCTGTCTAGGTACCATGATCTTTGCTTTGGCACTGCTCTTAGACATACCTGCATCATTGACATTTTTAGATTTAGGTACCCATTGTTCTATGGGTCCTGGAAGGTTAGTACTTAAGGCTTTACTCTTCACTTCTTGTACCTTGTGCTGTGAGTTGGGTTGCTTCTGATTAACCATCACCTTAGGTTTTGGTACTTCAGAAGCAGTAACTGTCTTCTTCTGAAACTTAGACTTCAGAACCCCAGATTTTGGTTTCACCAGACTCTGAGGAATAGGTTCTGATCTTTTCAGGATCCTGACCTTTGAAGTCTTGGAATCAGATTTGATCATAGCCTTTGACTTTGAGTTCTTTGGCTTTGAAGTAATCTTAGCCTTAGAACTAGAAGCTTCAGGTTCTGATTGAACAACAGTTTCCAACTCAGCCCCTTCTGGTACAAAGAAGGTTTTCAGTCCTTCCTTGATGCATTCACAACAAGATTTTAGATTGGTTTTCTCAAGTTTCACTTCTGGAAAACCAATTCCTCTGCCATTGTTCTTGTAAATGCTATAAATCATAGAAGCTACTCTGCTTCTGTCAATGCCAGATATAATAAAATCTTCAAGAGCAATTTCATGGTTACTTAAAGGTTTTTCATTACACTTTTCTTGTAGCTTCTGACATAAGAACCTGAGCTGTTCTTCATATGTTTTACACATGAAGTCAAAGCCCCTAAGTCCTTGTTCAGAAGCTTTCAGATCCAATAGAGTTGATTTTTGCTATTGTACCAAATCAGCATATTTTTCTTTTAAATCCTTCAACTCATTGGTTCTTACTTCAAAATGTGTAAGAAGTTCTTTAAGTGACTCAACAAGTTCATCTCTGGGAATTTTGGAATATACCTCGTTTTCATCTTCTGAGTCTGAATCTGATCCAGCTTCTGAAGTTGCTGTTGCTACCAACCCAACAGCTACCTTTGCATCTTCATCAGCTTCCTCTTTATCAGATCCAGATTCACTACCCAAATCATCCCAGGTTGCCATTAAACTCTGCTTAATCTGCTTCTTGAGTTTGCTTGGTTTGAATGTAGACCTCTTTGACTTGTCCTTTGACTTTTCTCTTTGAAGATCAGGGCATTCAGCAATGAAGTGTCCAGGCTTCTTACAGTTGAAGCATCCCTTCTGATCTTCTTTCTTTGAGCTTCTGGAGTTACCCCTTCTGGAGAGAAACTTTCTGTTCTTCTTGGCCAGATATTGAAGTCTGTTTGAGAGCATGGCCATTTCAGCAGCATCTGGTTCAGAATCTGAACTTGACTGTTCTTCCTCTTCAGATTCAACTACTTTGAGAGCTTTTGATGACTTGCCTTTGGATGGAAGAGCTATTGATTTACTCTTCTTAGTAGACTCATGTTCATTAAGACTTAACTCATGAACTTTGAGAGAACTAACAAGATCTTCGACACTTAACGTGTTTAAATCTTTAGCTTCCTCAATGGCAGTCACCTTTGGTCTCCATCTGGCAGGTAAGCTTCTGAGTATCTTGCTTACATGATCAGAAGCAACATAGCTCTTCTTTAGAATCTGTAGCCCAGAAACTAAGGTTTGAAACCTTGAGTACATCTCCTCAATAGTTTCATCATCCTTCATCTTGAATAACTCATACTGATGTACAAGCAGGAGAGCCTTTGCTTCTTTGACCTTCTTGCTCCCTTCATAATTTGAACAGAGAGAAGCAAACATAGCTTTAGCAGTGGATTTGTCACTCATCTTCATATACTCTGCTTTGGGTATGGCAGTGACAAGAGCTCCTCTGATAATATGATGCTTCTTGTAGAGTTTCCTCAGTTCTGGAGTATGTTTCTTTCTATCCACAGCAACTCCTTCTTCATCAAGGACTAAATCACCAACACCATCTTCCAGAATATCCCATAATTCTTCATCTAGGCTCATGATGTAACTGTAAAAGTTGGTCTTCCACCAAGAGAACTCTTCAGCATCTCCATTGAACTTTGGAACTTTTCCAACACTGGTTTTCTTACTATCACTATAATCATGTGAGACATTTTTATAGCTAGTATCACCAGGACCAGTAGGAGGAGGAGTAGACATGTTTTTCTCAGATCTTTGACTGTTGCACGGTTAAGTGTTACACAACAGACCAAGGCTCTAGATACCAATTGAAGGTGAGAAAAACACAAGAAGGGGGGTTGAATTGTGTTTTGAAAAATTCTTCAATTCTCCTAAAAACTGAACACACTGATCAGAAGCTAAGTGAGACAGCTTCTGAAGTGATAATCAGAATCTAAATGCAGCGGAATAAAACAGAGAGAGAGAAGAAGAACGACACAAAGCAATTATACTGGTTCCTTCCACAATCCGGAAGTAGTCCAGTCCCCCTTGCACTTCCAAGGAGATTTCACTATGAGTAATATCTGATTACAAATGCTCAAGCACACAAGCAAGAGACTTCCTTTGCTCAAGCACACAAGCTAGAGACTTCCTTTGCTCAAGAACACAATCAAGAGACTTCCTGCTCAAGCACAACTGCAAGAGACTTCCTAACTAAACAAAATTACACAGAAAATTGTTTAAGGTTGAACACTTGATATACAATCAGAGGTGCTCTCAATACAAATCAGATACAGACTCAATGGACTTAAGAATTTCTAAGATATGACTTTGAGACACAGAAATTCTAAGTGAATGCAGAACAATTTCAGCAGAGGTTTGGCACTTGTAAAAATGTTATGAGTCCTTTGTTCAGCGTTCTTGCATTACCAAATCTTTAGGTTTTCACTCCTTTATATAGAGGTGTGAAAGAGACGTTGTGAAATTGCCAGCACACCAAAGAGTCGTTGTTGAAGCTTGATCTTTCACCAATGATCTTTTGCCTGATTTGGTTGTTGTCCTATGAAGAACCAATTTGAAATCCATTCCTTATCCAAAGGAACATATATGCAGGCGAGACCGTATTCTGGAGCTGTTTTCTTGTCTTGAAGCGTGGACACAAAACAGAGTAGTGGAGAACGTGGCTGTACAATTCGTACAATAGTACAATGTCAACGCTTTCGTCCAAATTGCAAGCACATGCCTTCAAACACCTTTGAAATGACCGTTGCAATGTTCCACTGATTTTCTGCTGTGTTTTCGAGACCAATAGGCAGCTTTTGCAATGTAGATTCTTCAATCTTTGAATGTTTTGCAAATCCAGTTGATCTTCAGCTTCTGGTGAAATGACTTCTGATGAGGCAGCTTCTGATGATGCAGCTTCTGATGAAGCAGCTTCTGATGAAGCAGCTTCTGCAGTTTCTGATGGTGCAGCTTCTTCAGCTTCTGATGATGTGGCTTCTGGACCTCTTGTCTTCAGAAACACTATTCTTCAGGAGCAGCTTTACTTCAGGAGCGCTTTGCCTTCAAAATTATCTAAGCTTCATTTTCTTTTGCTCTTTATTTGCTCATTCAGAACCAATGATGATGTAACTTTATAATTATGGTCCTGTACACTTGAACAAATATTAGCTAGTCCAATTTACAATTTTTAATACCTTGTTATCATCAAAACTCTTTAAGGTTCATTGTTAAACACATTTTGTTCCAACAAGGTCCCTCAATCGAAAATCAATATCATCAATTTATGTTAGGTCCCTGACTGTGTATACTTACTGTCAGTCAGGTCCCTAATAGTAAACACGAAATTAGGGGTCAAAATCCAAATGCACGTCTGAATGAACTACAAATGCTTACATCTTTCATGCCAACTCCAAGGGGTCCGAGGCCAACTATGTGATGTTTGTTAGTTTATTTATGTACCAAAATTGCTAAATTATAAGCACAACTGTGGTGCGATATTTTGTTTAATATTTTGCTGAATCATTATGTAATGACTTGTTGAATTATATGCCCAAATATGGTGCAATCTTTTAATTACTCTATGGTTGACATTAATGACTTAATAGTTATGTTATGGAAACATTTGTTATTAAACTATGGAATCATTTTTATAAGTGTTATAATAATATTTTGATATTTAGCACAAATACCTTAGTGTTGAGTAAGTAGCATGTTAAACTAACAACTTGCCAAAGATCTTAGTGAAATTTCGTGTTTAATGTCAGGGTTATAACTGATAGTAAGTACACACAGTCAGGAACCTAACAGTAAATTGAGGATATTGATTTTCGATTCAGGGACGTAACTGACAGTAAGTACACACAGTCAGGGATCTAACAGTAAATTTAGGATATTGATTTTCGATTCAGGGACCAAATTGACCATTTTTTACTTTCACTTTAGTCCCTGTGACACGTCATACTCCTTGTCAGCGTGCCACATCATCACTTAACAGATTTTTTTTAACTGCAGGGACTAAAGTGATAACGGAACTGTAGAGTCAGGGACTTATTTGTATTTAATCCTGAGTCAGGGACCTATGTGACAGCGAGGTGCAAAGTCAGGGACTAAAGTGACTATTTGCTCATTTTATTAGCATCTTACATACCATGCGAGTTTGTTTCGTTTTAAAAATAGGGAAATGTTTCTTTCAAAAAAATAAAAAAGGGAAATGTTAACAAAAGGACACTTGTTAAGAAGTTTAAAAAGGAAATTTTATCTTGGGTATGATGTATTCAATACATTGAAAGTTTAAAAAGTAATTTTATGTACATAAAACTTGTAAATTATTTATATATTTGAATCATTAACTAATGCCCTAAGGGCATTGGTTAACAAGACCCTTAAAAATATGAGGGAATGAAAGTGGCTTTAATCGAATGAAAGTGTAAAATTACATTTTCCACCTTAGTAATGCATAATGTCACATTAAATAAAATAATATTTAAGTCCAAATTTTGGTGAAATAATAAATGAATAGGCCTGATAATTTTTCTCTAAAATTATCTCTACCTTTTCACTAAAAAGCCTCGCACGCCTTTCACTCTTTTTTCCTCCCCAATCCAAACCTTCAGGTAAAGATGTAGAGATTTGATGGTGGTGGTGCTCTCGCTTTTGATTTTCATAATTGAGGGCTTAAATCTTTAATAGTCGCGACTTAATCTTGTAGTTCCTCTTACTTTTTTTTTTGTACGACTCTTTTGTTCCTTTTGCACTTCTCGTGCTAGGGAGAACTGTTTTCGTGATATACATAATTTATTTTGCCTTATTTGTAAAAAGTTTTGAGCCACATTATTTTTTTTTTCCTTTTATCAAACTAGTCAGGATCACATCATTACCTGAACAAAACCACCTTAAGGTTGAGTGGATTAGACCCAAACTTAAACAGGTTTTGGTAAAATGCGGACTGATTTGAATTTGTTCATTGGGTTGAACAAGTCACAAGAACCCGTTTGGTAAAATGCGGATTGATTTGAATTAGTGCATCAGGTTAAACAAGTCACAAAAACCCGTGTGAATACTCATAAATAACAATGTGTCATTTTACTGTTTATCTACATCTTTATTTCGTTTTACATTTTACAATTTATATGCATTGAAAAATACACAAAATAAATGACACCGTAATCAACATAAAAAATTGATATAAACAAAATATTTTTCCATTTCTTTAACAAACATAAAACTCAAAATACTCCTAAAAAAATTAGTAAAAGTAATCTAAAAATATTTAAGTAAATACGTATAAAATACTTATACCTTTATTATAAAATGAATGGGCGTAGACATGTGCCCAATCAAGAAAGAGATTCCCAATTCTGTGGGTACTCTACTCTCCTTCCGTGTCCCCACCGGCCCCCCAATCACATTCAATCCACATGCGCTCCCCCCTCTTACTTGGATCACTTGTCCTTACCTTGCACTTTCTCACTCTTCCTACCTTATTATTACAAAGTCGTCATTTTCAGTTTATTTTGTTGGACAAGAGTTTCAGTTTTATATATTTATTCAATTGAATCATTCAAATTAATTTTTTAGAATAATAAATAATTTTCACAATTATTAAAACGAATATAGTTTTGTCCACCGAAAAAAACAATTATAGTTTCAAATATAAAGGTTTGATCTATTAGTAAAATGACATACCTTGAATTAAAATAGTATGATTTGAGCTATACCACCCTATACTATACTAATACCATTCAAGAAATCCTTCAAAAAAATACCTTTGAAGAAAGATAAAAATGTAAATACTTTTTGGGTCTATTAAAGATATTTTATGTGCATAATTACAAAACTAATTTATCTAAAATAATTGAGATTCATTTAAAATGTTGATCCCTTTATAGATATTTTTTTATACACGTTGATTGAGATTGAACGCTAAACCAAATAGTCAAGGGGTTCAAGTATCCAACGTTTATGTCACACTACATTACTTGATATTTTTGTAAGTGCATTTTGATATTAAAGTCTTATATATCTCGAATCGAACACTATCCCTTATCTTAAATTGTTTTCATTAAAAAATAATATATAGTTTCCATCATTAATAAATCTTAGCAAACAAAATATAATCTTATCTTTGCAAAAAAAAAAAAAAGTCTTATCTCAAACAATCGTGCCTTAGCTGTATTCTCCACGTTAAATTTACTTAGTTCATATCTTTACATCTTATCTCTGTATATTCTTAGTCTAATTTTAGGAAAATATATTTTTTATAAGGTCTTAGAAAAATATTGTTAGTCATTATCAATAACCCATCCATCAAAATAAATAAAAAAATCCCACGCTATAATTTCTTACCTAATCAACATCGATTATGATAATAAATATAATAATTATCTATAATTAAAATAATTTAAAATTAATCCATTTTCCAATTTCCCACCCCTCGTGTCTTTATAAGGTCCACGTTCACTTCACCTTTTCTTCTCATTCTTTCTCACCTTCTTCTCCTTCTTCATCTTCCTCCAAAAAATGGATTCATCGATGAAACTCATGATCGTTTTCATCTTAGCCACTTTCACAGTTTCACTAGCCTTAGACATGTCGATCATCTCCTACGACAAAACCCACCCAGACAAATCAACAAGCAAAAGAACCAACAAAGAAGTGTTGACTATGTACGAAGAGTGGTTGGTGAAACATGGAAAATCCTACAACGGTTTAGGTGAAAAAGACAAAAGGTTTGAGATCTTCAAAGACAACCTTAAATTCATTGATGAACATAACGGTTTGAATTCGACATATAGATTAGGGTTGACCCGGTTCGCGGATCTAACCAACGAAGAGTATAGAAGCAAGTTTTTGGGAACAAAGATCGATCCGAACCGTAGGATGAAGAAATTGGGTGGTTCTAGGAGCAATCGTTATGCGCCACGTGTCGGTGATAAATTGCCTGAATCTGTTGATTGGAGGAAGGAAGGTGCTGTTGTTGGAGTCAAAGACCAAGCAAGTTGTGGTAAGCACTTCGATCACTTATCTTAAACACTTTCGATGCTTTTTACTTTTTTTTCTTTTTCTTTTAAATAAAAAATAAATAAATAAAGCTAAATTCTTTTCTTTGTTTCTAATCATTCTTTGATTTTTTTCTCAAAAAAAAAAAATCATTCTTTGATTTTAAATTAATAATTAATAATATCTACTGTCTGTTACTATTGACTTATTGTGAATATTATTTTGTTTTTAAATTTTATGATCTTATCTTTGATTTACTGCCATCCATGTGTAACAATATCTGGGAAAAAATATTTCAGTGTTAATGATGTACTTTAATTTGTGGCTGAAAAATATTGATTTTATTTATTTAATTTTAAAATTAAATACAAGGCTTTTAATTTTAGATTTTTCTTATTTTCTTGGATATGTTATTAGGATTTCATGATTCTTATTTGTGATCTGACTATGATATGAATCAAAGTATCAACTCTTGATCCTGATAATTCATCTGGATTTCCTTATTTGCTTTGGGATTTCATGTTTTATAATGAAATCTACAAAAATAAATAAATAAATTGAAGAAGAAACTTACAAAATTTTAATTCATAAAAGGGCAACCTGCGCACTAAAACTCCCCGCATAAGTAGGGTCCGGGAAGGGTCCCATAATTTTTTGGTGTATTGTACGCAGTCTTACCCAGTTTCTTGGTGTATTGTATGTGGCCTTACCCGGTGCACAAAATTTTAAATCATACACACTGATAATCAATTGTCCTCCTAACTCTCAGATCATTAAAATTGTTTGACTTTAATTATACATAGACCATACGATTGATTTTGATTTACTGATAGTGTTAAACTAAAAACAATTCTTTGGATTTCGTTTGCAGTATGGATTCCTTTTTTTTTTTGTATTACTTAATACTTAAGTTCTTTGTTTTGTAGTCATATAAGGTCTGTTTGGAAAGTAAATATAGTATAAAGAGTATCATCACCACAGCTGATGGATATCTTACACCTAAAATCACCAGAATTCTTGGTTTGCATTTGTTTGTTCAATATGGGTTTAATTGATATGCACTTTTATCTATCAATCAATCATAACATGGCTCGAAATATACGCCTTTAATCATGTCTACCTTAAAAGTCATACGAAATATATATTTTGTGACTGTTTAACTACCTTAAAAGTTTTACGACGACGGTGCATCAAAATTAATCTCTTTGAATATTCTCAAAATTGTTAAGAGAACACGTAGATAATCATGTAACATGTGGTTTGTGCTTGTCAATCAGACTCAGATTCTTCAGCTCCCAAGAGTACTCAATATATCAATCATTGGTGTAATAATATGGCTCTATCTTACCATAATATAATGCTTTTTTGTTTGTCAATAAATAATGAATATCCTTTATTTCTTGAGCAGAAGTATTAATCACTCTTCTAATGAAAAAGCCCTTCACCCCATGATTAACTGAGTTTGATTAAGGAACATGATAGTTTTTGGCTTCTTTTAATTGTATTCATACAATTTAATTTGTCCACAAAAAATTGCTAATATTATCTTCTTTTTTTCAATGAAGGGAGTTGTTGGGCATTCTCAGCAATCGCAGCTGTTGAAGGAATAAATAAGATTGTGACAGGAGATCTAATTTCACTATCAGAACAAGAACTGGTGGACTGTGATACATCATACAACGAAGGATGCAATGGTGGACTTATGGATTACGCCTTTGAGTTCATCATCAGTAATGGTGGCATTGACTCTGAAGAGGATTACCCTTACAAGGCTATTGATGGTAGATGTGACCAGAACAGGGTTAGTTACTTGGTCATTGATTTTTTAATGACAATAGTAAATGTTTGTGGAAGATAGTTAATCAGTAGGACTAGTTAGTTAACACTCTAATTCTTTCATTGGTTTTAAACTGTTTGGTTATTCTCTTTGTGCGCAGAAAAATGCTAAAGTTGTTACAATTGATGACTATGAAGATGTTCCTGCTTATGATGAATTGGCCTTGCAAAAGGCTGTTGCAAACCAGCCTATCGCCGTTGCTGTTGAAGGAGGCGGTAGGGAATTCCAGTTATATGAATATGTAAGTTTCTAAATTAATTCTACTATGAAACTAGGAATTTTATACTGTGTTGCATTGGGATAACGTCATATTCATGTCATGGATTTTGATTCCCTGACTGCAGAGAATTTGGTTTCCCTGACTCCAGGGAATTTTTATTCCATATTCACATAATCACGCAATCTTAGACTAGTATTCTGACTTTCTAAAATGGATTCAAAGCATGTTTCAGATGGTCCGAAATCACAAAGCGTGATTGCATGACTGCAGTCAATCTGTTTCCGAATGAAAGATATCCCTAGTAGTGGCTATATAGCATGGCAGCAATGAATGGAAAGAGTCGAAATTTCCAATGTATCTAAACCATATTGTATCTAACAATACATTGGAAATTTTAGTTCCTTCTCTTCTAAACAATTTATATTTTCCTCATTGCCTATACATTCGATAGAGACAAATATGCTACATATTGATTTTGAATAAAAATCATCTGTCTGGCAAGTGGTTTTGCTATAACTATCCTTCACATTATCTTCAATAGCCTGTTAATTTATTTTTTTTTACTTTGCTTCACAAGATTGGTACATACTGTTATATTTCATGAACTTTTTGTTAGAATGTATTCCATTTGTCTCTTGTCAGGGTGTATTTACCGGTAGATGTGGAACAGCACTAGACCATGGTGTTGCAGCTGTTGGATACGGTACAGAAAACGGGAAAGATTATTGGATTGTGAGAAATTCATGGGGTGGTAGCTGGGGCGAACAAGGTTACATCAGACTCGAACGTAATCTAGCTTCAAGCAGAGCAGGAAAGTGTGGAATTGCGATCGAGCCATCTTATCCAATTAAGAATGGACAGAACCCCCCTAACCCTGGACCATCACCACCTTCACCTATCAAGCCACCATCTGTCTGTGACAGCTACTACAGCTGTGCTGAAGGCTCTACTTGTTGCTGTATTTACGAGTATGGAAGATCTTGCTTTGAGTGGGGATGCTGTCCTCTTGAGTCTGCTACTTGCTGTGATGATCACTACAGTTGCTGCCCTCATGAGTATCCTGTCTGTGACACTCGTGCTGGACTTTGTCTTAAGGTATGTCCAAGTCAACCTTATCTTTTACTTGCTTGCATTTTTGATTGGATTTTCACTTGGAACCAATGCTTTAAAAGCCAAACCGGACATTGAAACGTAAAGACTTCAGTCATGGTTCAACCGTTTTAAACAGCTCAAATTGGAATGAAACCACGATCAAACAGTTTAAATAACCGAACCGTAGATAGTGTCTGTTCATTGCTCAACTGGTTGAACTGTCTTGTCTGGTTCCATTTTTAAAACATTACTTGGAACTAATTGTTGGCTACTATTTTGGATTTTTTTCCTGTTGATAGGGTGATGTCCCTTTTGCGTTCATTTGGACTTTTTGAATTATATTTTATGTTTTCAGTTAAAATATGATTAGTTTTAGCAGAAAAAACAATTTCTCAATGTTAAGTGTTTGTAAGTGAGTTAAATGAGATAGTTTTCTTAAAAAATTGAGATGCATTATGCATATTATGTTTAGAAGAGCTTATAAAGATAGCTTATAATATATCCATAAGCTGGTTTCAGATTATCGTCATAAGTTTTATGTGATAGCCTATAATTTTTTTATAAAAAGGCTTATGCACTATGCAGAGTTAAACTAATAAGCTCTAAGTATTATATTATTTGAGTTTATCTACTGAGACTGTTTGGGAGAACATGGAAAAATAGCCTATAACATGTCTATTATTCGTTTTCATAATATTTTCATAAGCTCTTCAGAATAACTTAAGAATACAACTTATAGCTTGAATAAAAACAATTCGACTTTATCCAAACAAAGTCAAATTCTTATGGGAAAAGAACTTATAGAACAAGCTCTTAATTTAGTTGTTTTATCGGGAATTATCCAAATTTGTATGGATTGTTTACACTTTTGCTTATCCAAATTTTTATGTGCTTGATCACAGGGCAAGAACAACCCATTGGGAGTGAAGTCATTCAAACGCACTCCTGCCAAGCCTCACTGGGCCTTTGGTGGTAAGAACAAGATGAGCAATGCTTAAGTCATCGACTCAAAAATGTACGTGCTGAAGGATAAGATGAGGAGGAACTCAGGAAGATTAAAGGACTAAAACACTAGCTGAATGCCCTTTTCCTTAGTTTTCAAAGACAATGCACGTAACATTCATATTTGTTCGCTATTTTATGATACAAACAGATACATTGTGTCAAATTTCAGTCACACACTGACTGTGTACATAACTATGCATTGTATTTGCATTGTATTTCTATATTCAAATTCCAAACCAAGAACTTATTTGATTATTGTACTTTTCATCGTTTGTAAATTATCTGATGATCATTCAGTAATGCTTGGATATATTCATATATAATAACATGTTCATGTGTTACTTTTGTTGAGTATCCTGGTCCTTACGTGAAAGCACATGCATTGATGCTTTATGTCTTTAGCTTAATTGCGTTAGTTGTGAAGATATTTTTTGATTTGATACATTATATTTTGATAGAGAAAGCGCATGTGGGACAAATTGATGGTGATAATATAATCAAGCATCCATGTTGAAACAATGAATGCATTTAGATTCCAATTTGAAACAAAGGCTCGTTTGTCACATGTTATCATGATAGTCAAATTGGGATAAGTATTGTGTATTGTTCAACCACTTGATACACGAACAAAAAAAAAATTGACTCAAAATATCATATATAAACTATAAAATACTTCAAATTAAAATAAAACTCAAGTCATAAACAATAGTAAATAACATAAAGCATCCTTAGTTCAATCAAAATCAAACATATAGACCGTAGAGTGTAGGGAAAACATATCGTGTATGTGCTGGAAGCTGTAAAGGAAGAGAAGGTGAGCGGCTTTTGGGAATAGCTCCAAATTAATTGATAGGTTACAAAACAAAACCCTTAATACAAAATGGTTCACATGCATTATTTGATGGGTCAAATAAACCCGACCCAAGGAAACCAGGTAAATTTGGGGGTTTTTTTGGAGGGTCATGCAAAACCCAACTCGGTCCATAAAAAACGAAATTTTTTTTGGAACTTTTCGCGAGTCGCGCAACCCGGGCAGGTTTCTGCAATTGAAACGCAAATGTCACAATATTGTAGGGTACTAAATTGAATCATGATACATGGGATACGCCCACAATACAATGTCATTTGGGATACAAACCCATGGTTGTTTTCATATCGTATCAAGATACATATGGTGGGATACCGACTATATTGTAGATTATACATTCATAGAGTTTTTTCCTTCCTTTTTTTAAAAATCTATTGTGTTTGTTTATCGTAATGAAAAAATATTTTTTTTTCTTCTAGAAAATGTGTTATAAAAAATAATTAAATGGAAAAAATGCTCGTAGGGACAAGTCTTAGCCATTAATTCTTTTCCTTAGATCCGAAGGATTGTATTATTTATTGACTATTACTTTTCCCACCCTGTTGTATTCAACCACACCCTATTTTTTCTTCCAAAAATACCCTTAGTCCGGATTACACAATCCGAACTGTTTTTGGATTATGAAATCCGGACAAATTCGTGGATTTTGAAACTTGAAGCACCCTGATCCCTAGGTGCAAGTTAAATGTGCATGCTAATATGCATAAGAGGATGGAGCAATCAAATGTGGGTTGAGGGTTGATTGAGGAGACAATTGCTCTTTAGACACCTAACCATTGCTCATAGACACCTATTGAACCACAATTAATTGTCATTTTGCACACCGATTTAAAAAGTGTGTCGAATGGTAGTCAATTACGGTTCGGCCTTTTCTAAGTGTCTAAAGAGCAATTGTCAGTTGTGGAGGCTTGAATTGGGGTTTTGATGGTGAATGATTATATGGTTTCTCAAACTTTCAGAGTTGTAGTGTTTACACTGCTGAGTAATGTAATGGCCAATGGGGGAGTCAACAATCGGGTGCTATCATTTCACTCGTTGCTATTTTTTGGTTTCTTGGGTGCTATACTTAGTGAGCGCTATTGTCTAATAGTTTTAATATGTCGCATAGAAAACAACTTCATGGACATCTACAACAGAAAAGAAAGAAACAAATTGAAATTAATATTGAATCTCAAAAGTGTGCTCATGAAAATGAAAATTTTATTGTCAAATATCCTACAATTTCTGTTCATATAATGATGTAAATCCAAATAAATTATTTTCTACAGCTGAAAATTTAGAGAATGAACAAGTAAATAGGGAGTAGAGCGAGATAATTTTAGTGAATTCAATAAAGAAAAGCTAAAAGCTAAAGAACATGAATTCACTACTCCTATAAGGTTTTAATTACTACAGTTTAGAAAATAAGGAGTAGTGAATTTTCTAGAATTCACTACTCTAGAAGCTAAAAACTGTAGTAATTCATTACTGTAGAAAGTTCTAGAATTCACTACTCCTATAAGCTAAAAACTGGTTGTTCCATTACAAACTCTAGAATATAAGGTTTTAATTACTAGAATCACCTTTCTATACGGCTTAAAGAGCATGAATGAAATACCAACCCCTCATCCTAAATTTTTCTTATCAATAAAGAAAAGACATGAATTAAGTGGTCCACAAATGACTTTCGTGAATAAATGGATTGATTGACAAATCAGATTTCAAAACAACACCGCATATTGATTAACATCTTAAGAGCGTATATGAAAAGAAAAAGAGAATTAGAAAGATGTTTTAGTTAGGATATTTTTTGATTAAAGGGAAAAAAAAAACAAGAAAAAGAAACTAAGACAAACGATTCCTAGAAACCCCGGAAGCGTCCGCCAACAAGATAAGGTTCAATTGAGGAGGTGGGGAAGTCCACATCATCAAAGTGTCCACACTATTCGCACCAAACTTTGCCAACCAATCAGCACACTCATTGCCTTCTCTGAATGTGTGGTTGAAGGTCACTGACCAAGGGAGGGAGATTTGCTTTCTGATGAGAGAAAGTAATGTTCCATAAGGATGGAAATCATGTTGATGCTCCTTAGAGATCAAGTTCAAAGCTGTCTTAGAGTCAGATTCCATAATAATAGTCCGGTAACCAAGATCCCAAGCCAAATAAAGGCCTCTCCAAATAGCTGAGAGTTCAGCTAGCAAATTAGAAGCTCTACCACATGATCCGGAAAAACCATGTAACCAAACTCCAATATCATTTCTTAAAAGGCCTCCAAAACCCGCATTACCTGGATTACCAAAAGAAGAACCATCCACATTCACCTTGATGCAACCTTCAGGAGGAGGGTACCATCTCACTTGTCGAGACACATGACGGTTCTCAGATTGCCCAAGTGCACGCACCATGGAAGAGTGATATGAGCATATGCTATTGATTGAAGCCCATGCATCTTTTTTCACATTTTGAAATATCTCCTCATTTCTGTTCTTCCAAATCTCCCAACATATCACAATAAAAAGAGACCCTGTTTTAGTTAGGATATAATTTATGTTGAAAGATATCTTGATTACAAAAATTAGCTTTTTATAGAACAAACACGATTATTAACGTAGAGAACAATCGATATCTTTTCTCACTTGAGAAGATTGTTGAATGGCATCATGTTATGAAAAAACATCTTGATCACATCACTACTCTCTCTCTCTCTCTCTCTCTCTCTCTCTCTCTCTCTCTCTCTCTATATATATATATATATATATATATATATAGTTATAGGGGTAGTACTTAGGTGACATTGTGACATTGGCCAACCACAATGTCACAAATATCTTTCTTTTTTCTCTTTCACAATATTTTTTTGTTTCTTTGTACACGTGTGACATTGCGGTTGGCCAATGTCACCAATGTCAACAACCACAATGTCACCCAAGTATTATCCAGTTATAGGGCATAATAATTCGCATAAGATACCTAAAATTTCAGGGATAACCTTGCCTTTAAGTTATAAATATTTAAATATTAGGATTAGGATAGGATAGTTTGATCCCTTAGATACATTCCCAAAAAAGATCAAATGTATAATGTTTATAACTTTTGAGAGTAAAATAGAACAAAAGAATTTTAAAGGATCAAATTAAAAACTAAAAATAACTTGAAGACCAGAAATATAATTTAACCTAAATTATAATTTAACCTAAATTATATTTCGAGCAAGAGTATTTAATCTGAAAAGGTATTTTTTGTTGGTGAAGACATTTAATGTGAAATTTCAGATTTGATTATAAGTCACCACACTCTTCTATCTTCGTGTGTGTTGATTTGAACATATATTGACTCCTAAGGCAATATAAAAATGAAAAGAAAAGAAAAACTAAATATTTCGAGCAAAGATGTTTCTTCTCTAGCAAATCAACCTTAATTATATGTTTGGGGCATGCTTTAAGGGCCTGTTTGTTTTGGATTTTTTTTGAAAAAAATTTATTTTTTTGAGTAAAAAATCACTTTTTTAGTTTTTGTTGTGTTTGTTTGAGATTTTTAAAAAATCCATTTTGCTAAAAAAATCATTTTTAGCTTCAAAATGAAAATCTATTTCAAGTAGCTTTTCCAAAATCTATTTTTTTCTTAATGCAAGGAACTCAAGTGTAAGTGTTTCAAATCTCAAAAAAAATGATTTTTATGATATTAGACAAACAGAAATAGCTTTAGATTTTTTTAAAAATCTCTAAAAAAAAAATCTCTAGATTTTTTTAACTCAAAATCTATTTTTTTTAAAGCTGAAACAAACGCACCCTAAATCGGTGAGTCAAACCAAGACTGGCTTCGTTTACATGAAAATAAGGTCTCTTGTATTTTTCTTTTATCCTTTTTGTGTTTGGGATGTTTCATTTACAATTTTTCTTTGTTAAGTATTTTGGTGGCTAGAATTTTACCTTTTTAAGATGAATGAATGGAGAATTCGATATTCGAACAATAGTCCTTATATATATAATACAGTATCCATGTCACTTGAGCAACACTCACATGGACTCATTTACTATTTTAATATTAGTGATTTTTTTTTATACTATTTTACTTATATTAATATTACAGTACAGTTATATAGACACGCTATTACATGGACTACAAAAAAAATTATCACTCATCTAAATAAGTTATACTTCGTCAGACAAACGTTTAAGAAAAATTATCTAAACATATATCAAACCGAAGAAAACCAATTTTAAAAACTTTAATACAGAAAATATTGGAAAACTTTAGTAAAGACTTTTAGAAATGTTCTTAGGAGTGAAATACTGTTCTTTGTTCCTCACACCACAAGTGAAGGACGCTTTGTTGGATTGCATTTTTTTTTTTTAATAGCTTGGATTGCACATTATAGGTTGAACCTTGCAAAACCATGTGCATAAGAATGAGGAGAAGAGGCATCCAGCAAAGTCAACAACACAACTATTATGACTCTTTATGCATATCTATTAAAACTTACTTTTTATTGATATTAAAATATATATTGTTTTTTTTGACATAAAAATATAATTTTCTATTAAACATAAAACTCAAGTTTTTTTTGATAGAAAAATATAATTTTCTATTAAACATAAAACTCAAGAAAACTAAAATTAACAATTCAATTGCATACCATACCATGAAATAAGTTTTTAAATAGACTTTGAAGTTCGTTTAGCCTATTTAAAAGTAGGTAAAATGAACTATTTTATGCCTTTAATGTGAAAAAGCCCTGTAAATAGATTCTCAGATCAGGGAAATTTTTTTTTTCGATCAAATATCAGGCCAAACTTTTAAATTGGCCTAAAAAATCTTACGACAGACCGTAAGCCAGACTCCGATCTTTTAAAGTCTGATTTAGCATATTGTCACCCCTGCCTACAATTCTCTCTTTATAACAAACAAGAGCACCCTCTCACTACTAACTTCTTTCTCTACCACTTCACTACCCTTCTTAGCTCTTCTATGAACCTTCCATATTTTTTTGTTTACTCAAAGTATCATTGGTCTCACGTCATAATGTTTGCTGAGGACATAGAGCTCTCCTTAATAGCAAGTCTTAAAGATAGCAATTAATTTAGAGACTATTCTATACCCGATCCTCCAAGTTTAAATAATTCTCTAAATGAACAATTATTCTAATTTGTATCCAAATAAAGCGACCCCAATATCATTTTAGCATTGCCTATGTACTGTACGTGTATTCATAGACCTTAGAATTTTAGGAGAAAAAGAGTGTAGTGTTGGCTGTTGGGGACCAGAGGCAAATACCAATTGTCGCCTACAACAGCTTTGATGCAGACTTTCAAATTCAATTATCACTCTTTTTTCTTGCATTTCATTTTCAAAACCAGCCCACAAAATGGAGCACCACACTTCATAGGGATGGGTCTGACACATTTGTCCCACTCCACTTGCAATCTAGCCCAGGTAAAGGGTAACTTGATCTTTATTCCCTTGAGGTTATGAGAGATTTGCAACCATTGGTTAAATTTAGTACTACCATCTAACAGGCATTTATCAAAGTTATGAATGTTATAATTGGAACTACTTTTTCATTCTTTTAAATTGCTTGGTGAAAAAGGTTCACCTGTAAGTGTCTGTTTGCTCCAGCTGTGGAAAAGTAAAAAAACATACGTTTGGAGAGAAACTATAAATTTGAGCTTCAGAAAATCACGGTAAAATTGGTTGTAAACGTGAAAAAACAGGCTTTAACATCAAACCAAACACACTATAAATTAGATTAGATATGTTTGGTCTGAAGAAATTTCAATTTGATATACAAAATTGTCATATTTTTGTTTTGTTTTAGTTTGTTGGAAAATGTCAATTCAGTGATAAAAGTTTGATCTTATAACTGTAATTTGTAAATGATGAAATTCAAATTACTTTTGAGATAATAATTGTAAAGTGATCATTAGTATCACTTAGCTTTAACCAATAATAATTTTCCCCTTCCCTAATATTTTATTTAAAAAAATTGTTTCAGTTTCACTTTGTTTTCAAAACTACATATATTTGAAAATAGGAAACAAGTAAAATAAGGTAAAAGTGTTCAAAAAAATGTTTTTTCAAACTATACATTCTCTACACTTCTTAGTCTACAACTTTTTCAATTATGTTTTAAGTTTTTTTATATATGAAATAAGCATTTTGTATGGCTTAGAAATAATTTAGACAATTGGGATCCGACCATAAGGTATTGAGGCAACATCAATGTCTTTTCACACAATAGAAGAAAAGGTGAAATGTTAGTGCACAATAATTTGTAGCAGATATTATCAGCATTGCATTTATATTTAACATTAATGAACAAAAGGAAGAAGCAATAGTACATAGCTATGATTGATTGAATATTTGCCACACATAAAATGTGCCACCCATACCATTGTGGTGGCCTAATCCCAGTGGTACAAAATACAACCATCTCTCTCATAATTATAATTATAATTATTACATGCAAACTACTACAACTAGTGTTATTTGTTTAGGAATTAGGACCACCCTGCCTTTCCTTTTTGATCTCCATAATTAGCAATATGAAATGTGCCCTCTTCAATCTTCACTTTGTGGCTTGTGTTATTGATCCTATTTGTTTCATGAAGTTGAATGTGATTGTTAGGCAAAGAAAGTGGAGGTGACCAAAGTGGTGGCATTGATGTTCCATTCTGTGGATGATTTAAACCTAAGTTTATGGCTATCATGGAGAAATAGTTGGATCTTTCATCTTGCATGTTATTAAGTTTGGTTACATGGTTCTTAGAAACTTCATTGCTTTCCATCATTTGGAAATTTGGTTTGGTAATGCATGGATGTTGAAATGGTATGTGTTGTGGTCTTTGAAATGAAAGTAATCCTGGCATGGTTTGGAGGTAGCTGAATTTCCTTTGTATGTTGAGCACTAAATCAAGATCTTCTGCAATCTGAACACAACTTGTGATTTGATAATGATTTTCAAGAAATATGAAATATTTGAGTAGATCGTGATTTTGGTCTCTAAATATGTGGGTCGGTGTGACTATAGTCCACGAATGTATTAAACTTGCAAAAATGAAAATCTGAGTGTATCTTTAGTCTGTAATTTTATGGACTAAATTGACTAACGAAAGATATATTTGATGATCAAACTAACTAATGAAATATACATTTAAGGACCAAACTGACTTAGCATAGACACATCATGTTTTTTAATTTTGTTACATAAGGACTTGCTTGACATTTAAAGAACCAAAATGACGATTTTTTCGAAATATTTAGGAAATAATCAATCATTTCAGTCCTCAATTGTGTGAGGCACTGTTATCACTATAACCCTTGAATTCTACACGTATCAAAATTACAAAAACATTTTAAGGTGTGTTTTATGTAAATAGTTTTATGAATCAAGCTGACTAACGAAAAACATATTTGATGACCAACTAACTAATAAAAGACAGATTCAATGACTAACTAAGTAACGAAAAATGTGTTTAGATATCTTTTTATAATTTTGATACATTTAAGAATTGTTAGAATTGTTGTGACAGTGCCGCGCATATTTAAAGACCAAAATTGTTCTGTGCTCATATTTTGAAGGAAAAAGGAGCAGTACCTTGTTAAATGAACCAAGTTGTACTAAGCCTTCTTTGACAGCAATGACAGCAATAGTCTACCAAAAATGAATAGTAATTTGATAGCATTATAGTTAAATTTATCTGACAAATTTGAATATTGCTGTTCACATAATTAACATGAAAATGAAGTTTTTTTTTTGTCATTATTTGAATCAATTTCCCAACTAACCTGAATGCCTGAATTTAACTGAAACTCCCATGCCCTTGGTTGCTGTCAAAATTTAAAGAGTTGTGTTATTTGAACAACTATTTCAATGTTAATTTATGGGACAACGGCAACCATAATTTACAAAGAAAATGAGGTATTGACAAAAATCAAAGCAATAAAGAGAGAAATAAACATAATCTGAGTATGAAAGAGAAAATTGACACAAAAGTTGTCAAAAAATGGTTGTAAAAATTTCTTTTCTCAAATTTAAAAGACAGTTATAGAAAGAAAGAGAAATCAAAACATTTAGAATTTGCACAAAGGAGGACAAAATATGAAGAACTTTCTACTTTTATTTCTTTCAAAAAACAAAATCCCTTACATGATCAATTGAAGCATTCCATGGACCAACATAGTTAGCATCACACCCATTTTGAGTGTCACTATAAACCCATTTGTGACCATTATCTGCTGCAACTTTCCCCACTAATCTGCATAATATTTATTATACAATATATATATCAAACAATAATTTTTTTGTCCCACTAAAAAGATAGTAAAATCTTATTTTCTTAAACATGGCAAGAAAGTGTAAGGTTTGAGAAATGTTTTTGTCTCTTACCCTTCTCCATAACTATAAACCTCATGAGACATTTTGAAGAATACATCAGCTCCAAATCTTTCATTCAAGCATCCATTCTTCCTTTGCTCACATTCATTAAAATCACAGAATCCATCTTCCCATACAATAATCCTAACAAACAAAACGTGTTATTATTTCAGAACGTGTTATTAATATTTTACACACATGATTTGTTAATATTTTATCGAAAGAACTTATAACTAAAATGAGACAAATATAACATATAGGATAATATTATCACCATGAAATAAAACTTACCAATTTCTTTTATTTCCCTTGGAACGATCAAGAGAAGTCCCTCCAAATTCCCACCTTAAACAACAAAGCACATTAGTAGTCTATAAACATTAACATAAAGTCAAATTTCCTATACTATAAAAAAAAGTTTTTTTTTTTGCTTGAATATTTTACGTTCATTAGTTAATATTTAGTATTTTACCTTGGTGGAGGAAAGATACGTGGTACTACCCTCCAGAAAACAGCATAGACCCATTTGGAAGAAGTTGAAGAGGTAGGAAATGAGCATAAGTTTCTTAGAGTATGTTGCAAGAGAGAATGAAGCAAGGGTAATCCACTTTCCATTGTGCAAAAAGAGTGGGGAGAGTGTTGGGAGTATAATGATCACATTTGAAGGACCAAAATGTTGAACACTATTGTAAAATGGTACCCCACTCACTCCATTATGGTTGTAATTTTTAGAGTGGACCTAGACTTTCCCTTTCAGCTTGGTGACCGGTGAATAGTGAGTGACATTTATAATTGGGGTAATGGTCATTTTTGTTCTTGAATATCTAACGAGTAATTATAATGGTCCTTCAATATATCGAAATTTTAAAATAGTCTCTGATTGTACACTTTGTTAGTTAAAATAGTCACTGACATTAAAATACTTGCATTGTCATTTCGGTCCCTATATAAAAAGAGTTATTGTGAGTATTGAGATATTATTTTAGTGTCAGAGGCTATTTTGACTAACAAAACACACAATCAAGGACTATTTTAAAATTTTGATACATTGAAGGACTAGTGTGACTATTCCTTACACATCCAGAGACCAAAATGACTATTACTCTTTTATAATTCAAATCTTCTTAAAAATGAATTGGTTAGAGTTTGATATTTCCTTGACTGGCAAATAGAAGTTTCATTCTCTTGCTACTTCTCTATAACTTGCTTCTTTAAAACATTTTTTTTTCATTTTTTAATTTAGAATTGAAATGATTTCTTAATCAAGCATTGCTTTGGATCGTTGCACTCAAATCATGGCTGCATTTTTGCTATAAATTTTCAATTTTGCCAATTACGGTTCAAGTTCTGGAAACAACTTTTTGAGTAAAAAATAAGGTAAATATGTGTACAATACACCAAAATGGTGGGACCCCTTCTCAGACCCTACGTATGCGTGAGCTTTAATGTATCGGATTGCCCTTTTTACTAGTTTGAATGTATGCACTAGAAAATAGTTAATTAGTCCGATATGAAATTTTCATACGAAGAGAGTAATAAAAGACGTATGACAAATCATTCTTTGGGAAGGAATGCATGGTAAGGGAAAAATGTAGAGTACTCCTATCATGCTATTTACTCCCTCCAGTTCTTTTTATAAGATACATTTGATTCAACAAAATTTGATGTATTTGGTTTAAATTTGAACCAAATACATCAACTTGTTGACCTAAATGTATCTTATAAAAAAGACAGAAGGAGATATCATGCGTAATATCATTTATAGCAACTCATATTGACTTTCATGCAAAATTTTCACATCATTATCTATTACCTCCGTCTCCCTAAATAATCTTGGGATTTGTATTTGTCACTTTTGCTAAGTTTTTTTTTTCTTTCAATTAACATATTGACCGCGTTAATTATTATCAACATATTTGTAATTATGTTGCAATTTTTTTTATGCAATCTGAAAATAAATAGCATGATAGGAGTAAAAACTAAACTTATTATCTCTTCTAAAGGATAAATTTGTAAAACAATAATTAATTTGGTGGGTGTATGTTGGGTCAAGTGAGGGAACTTCATTAGACTGGATTATCACATTAAACTAAGAACAATCACAAGTGAGATTGAACCATGAGGGGGAGTCTCGCTAAGTTGAATCGCCACGTCTTCACATTGGCTTAAAAGCCTCATTAGGTTAGAGTTTGATATTTCCTTGATTAGTAAAGAGAGGTTTGATTCCTTGCTACTTCTATATAACTTGCTCTTTTTTGGATTTGAATTGGATACAGTTGAAATCTCATGCATTCTCATAGTATTTGTCATATGTGCATCGATAGCAACACCGGGTTTTAAGATCATATTTTAGAGATCCTTTTTTAAAAAGAGTTGCACGTTTTTTAAACTTTCACTCTTGATTTTAAATGATCATAAGTGGATGTATTAACAACATGAATGAATGACATTCTGACCACATACTATACAAATCTTGTTTTTTGTTAACATATTAGAAATACGATTTTTCCACCAGGTAACAAATATTCTTTAATATCCATCAGAGAATCTATGAGGTACACAAGGTGATGTTTCTCCTTCCAACTAAATTTTCTCCACATGAAAGAGTTGAGAATCAAACTCATGACCACTTACTTAAGGAGATCAAATCTCTTAACTTTAACTAATATATTGTTGGTCATACTATCCAAAGCTGTCTTCTTCTTTTTTCATTTTTTTAATATATAACCGAAATGATTTCGTAGTTAGGCATTGATTTGGCTAATGACACTCACTCAAATCATAAGTGTTTTTTGTCATAAATTTTCCAATTTTAACAAATACAAATTTTAATATATTCAATAGAATATGGTTAATTATGTTGATGTGTCACATTTCCCCTCCAACAGGATTATCTGATCTCTTATATTCAAACTCTGTGGGAACCTGATTCCGTAGACTTTAGTCTTTTCTTTTTTTGTTAGCTTTGTACCAAAAAAAATTTATGTTGATGTGCATATTTTCATACAAAAAGAAAAATAATGAAAAACGTATACGTGTATACAAGTCATGCTTTGGATGAGAATATATATCATATAATGTAACTATGAATGACGAGGTTGAGTTCAACTTCACTTGCTTGATAATGCACGAGTTTAAGAGATGAGGAAATTCTTCACAAAAATAATTAGTTAGTCAATTGACACAATGTCTCCATGAGTATGACTTAATTAACATGGACAATGCATTGTTATATGCAGGAGTTCGGGTTAAAACTTAAAACACTTCACTTTATTCAACTTAAAAAGTGAATTATAACTATTAAACTACTTGACCAAAAAAAATCCAAGTTGATACTGTTGTGAATTCGGACAAAATCACACCAATGAATAACAAAGATGTGTGGAGCAAAGGAAGTGGTAATCAATAGATAAAGTGTCTCCAAGCAACAACAACAAAAACAGATCTAAATCTAAGTGTAGAGCAACACCACAAGCATAATCAAAGCAATAAAGATAAGCAATGAAAGAAAGGAACAAACACACCAAGATGGTAACCCAGTTCGGTCCAATATGACCTACTCTGGGGGAGAGAGCAGCCCTCCAATCCACTAAGATGAAAGTGATACAAATGGGTTACAAGAAATTAGCTTAAAAGCTCACAAAAGAACAAGACCTAATTTCTACCCATTTTCATGTCACCCACACTCACAATGAATCCTAAGAGAAAACACAAAAGGAAGCTTTTGATCCTTCCAATGGTGAAATCTCACTACCCAAGGTGTTTACAATGTTTCCCAACCCAAGAGATCCTCACTACAAAGACACTCAACCCTAAAGTTACCTCCTTTGTAATCCAAGTTTCTCTCTCTTCAAGCTCTCCTTCAAAATCTGCAAAGAAACACTTATATAGCAGTCTTCAGCTGTCCAAATCGTGTCACGTTTGTCCAAATCGTGACACGTTTGATACGTACGACCCAAGGTACGACCAACCTTATCCTGAAAACGTGCCCAGCAAGCCGAAAATCGTGTCACGTTTTCCCAAAATCGTGCCACGATTATACACCAGCAAAACATGCTTTCGGCATAGCCAAAATCGTGACACGTTGATGAAATCGTGTCACGATTTCTCTGTTTCTCAAAACCACAAATTTGAAGCCAAAACAACAGATACCATATATACAACATTAAATGGGGTAATAGTCACTTTGGTCCTTGATATTGTAATGAGTAGTCAAAATAGTCTTTCAATTTATCAAAACTTCAAAATAGTCCTTAATTATGCATTTTGTTAGTCAAAATAGTCTTTGATGTTAAAATATTTAATTAATATTGTCAAATTTGTCCTTCAATATACTTACTTATTGTCATATTAGTCCTTATAAGTACATGTTTATTGTCATTTTAGTCCCTATATGAAAAGAGTTATTGTGAGCATTGAAAGGTTATTTTAGTGTCAAAGATTATTCTGACTAACATAATGCACAATCAAGGACTATTTTAAAATTTTGATACAATAAAGAACTAAAATAACTAATCATTACACATTCAGGACCAAATGACTATTACCCCAACATTAAATGATTGGATTGAGTTCAACGTATTATAGGTATCGTTTTAGCGCAATCTATCGCGTTGGGTTTTGTCTTTGTCTCTATTGCAAGTATGGTCATATTCAACAGCAACCTCAATTCAGAACTAATCATTACACATTCAGGACCAAATGACTATTACCCCAACATTAAATGATTGGATTGAGTTCAACGTATTATAGGTATCGTTTTAGCGCAATCTATCGCGTTGGGTTTTGTCTTTGTCTCTATTGCAAGTATGGTCATATTCAACAGCAACCTCAATTCAGCACTGTGTTTGCGATTGCAAGTGTAGTCTTTTTCAATACCAATTGAATTTACCACTTTTTTAGTTGAAACCAGAAGTTCATAATTAATTTATTCAGACACTAAGATCTATTTAAGAATTGAGATCTCCTAACACATGCTATTAGGATCGAACACCGAGTAACTATCAAGAGATTTAACTATTTACTAACCGTGTTACACTGTATTGGTTGAATAAATTCAACACGTACATTTGAATAAACTTCCTTACACACGCATATATTTGGTCAAAAAAAGAGTCTTTTACACTTGTATTATCTTTGCTCAACTCATTGTTAACTAATATAAGTGTATGTTTGGGATCCTGGTCAAGTTTTAACTAAAAAACAAGATTTTTTTTCTTTCTTTCTAATCCACCATACTTAGGGTTTTTGACCCCTAGTAGGTGTCGCAAGGTATACCACGACATAGGTCTTTTGGATCCTCTATGAAACTAATTATCAAGTTGGCAACAAAACATTTGTATTTTTTTTTTTAGATTTCTTTTTTACTAAAGTAACTATCTTTCAAGTAGACAACTCTAAAAATATATATATTGAATGTGAAATAACGAAAACTAATGAATTTTAAATATTTATATTTTCCAGATTATTGATGGTGGATTTGCTGAAATCACTATGATCTTCATTATTTTAGCAAATCTAGTGAACATGCACTAAAATTATTGTTTTAAGGGTGAGTAGGTTACCAACTAAAATTATTGATCATACTAGTTTATTTTGTACAAAAAAATACATGATTTGTCTCATATTAATTGTCATATTTGCAAAAGAAATATCATTTTAATTGATTATTTTTTCAATTCTACATTTTAATTAATAGTATGTGCGTTACCCTCGAGTTATTTTTTTCAATAACTATCTTTATCTCTTATTTATCATATATATATATTTAAATAGTCAAATTAATATATGTGTAGATAGAGAGATTACTACTTTATGCCACTCATAAGTCCTTGGACAATAAGCCAAGGCAATCAAAACTTAACTTTCAGATTACAAGACCACCCAAAGGTACGAGGGGACATGGTTTTTAATGTTTGCTCTACAAAGTAGAGAATGGGCCAGGCTAAAATAAACACGAAGTAGGTGATGCACCCATAGGTTGGGGGCAAGCAAGCTAACTGACAGCTGATATGAATACATCTATTATTCTCATAACTCATTTCATTATTTCATGGCTTAAAGTTTAACCGATGCAATATAACAGCACCAACTCAGTTTGGTGAAATAATAATTATCTCAATATTGATTAATTCACTTATATATCTACTCAATGCTAAAGTAACCTATTTTTCAACCACAAAGTTGGATGCAAGTGATTAATACACTCTACCTAAAGAAACAAACTAGGCTTATATCCGAGTTTAATTCATAGTGATGAAATAATTTGTCGTCAATCTTTACTTCTCAGTAATATAAATCAATTCAGAGATCATTTTTTGCTGTAATTTTTTGACAGCACAAATACCGTTGTATAGATATTATTTAAAAATTGTAAACCTAGTGATATAAGTATTTTAGACCGTTTAAAAAGTATATTTTAGACTACTCACAATATCTTACCCTAAAACTGTCAAAAAAGCATCTCACTCTATAGATGTCAACGCCATAACCTGAACCCACAATAGGAGTATTATTTACGACTACAAATCATGTAATGCATTATTTGGAGGGTGTTTGTGGGGTTTGATTTGATTTTGAAGTTAAAAGTCATCTGAACTACGAGATAAAAAAAAGCATGTCATTTGGTTTGGAATTCGGCTGGTTTTTTAAAAAAATCAAACCAAACAAATGTGATTTAAGTTGGTTTGGTTTTTGCGATACAGTACGCAACTACAACACTGCTGATAGGATCACTTTTAATATTAAAGCAACATGGAAAAGTTGCTGAAACTACAAGCAACAATAGAATCCTCATTTTGCTGGTAGCACTAGCAGCCATTGAAATGATATGATGCATGTGAGATATATAAGATAGCAGTGACAGGAAAAACAAAGTAAAATAAGGTGAAAGAACAAAACCTAAAATTTGTTTCCTTTCTCATGAAATTACTGACATACCAATTTCATCCCATATGAAACATTAGAAAGCAAACTAATGAATGGGTTTTCTGAGCGAGTGTTTGGGACTTTGGGTTGAGTGAATGTTTTTTAGGGAGTTTGATATGAGTGACAAGAGTTTAGTTGAGCTAAAGTCAGTGTTTCTCTAAGTCTACGGTTCGATTCACATCGCACAACTTATATTAAATACACCACTCCAGCCTTTGTTATTGAAGATAGATTAATATGGAAGGCTGAGAAAAATGGTAAGTATTATGTTAGTAATACACATTGTCTTCTTAGTTGCATCTATCGGGCGTTGGAGCTCAATCTCGAAGCTAAAAGCCCCTCCCAAGATAATTTTTTTTTAATGGCGAGTGTTCGGATGGTGTTTCCCGACCAGAGCCCGTCTTAGCATATATGTGTTATTGGTGTGTCCTAGTGCTACCCAAGTTTGACGTGGTGTGAATCTTTAGGACAAAATTGATAGAACTCTTCAACAAAATTAGAACATAGATGTCGTGATTTTTAATCTTTTGCACCAACTTCCTCCGGTTCAAAGTGAGCTTTTTTTTTGCCACAGTTATGTGGAGCTTGTGGAAGTGTAGGAACTTGAAACTTTGGCAACAACATGATAAAACGAGTTTGCAGGCAGTCGAGCGCACATCTCCTTAATGAATGGAGAGCAGCCCAAAATATCAGGTCCCGAACCCCGGCAAGTTCTAGCAATGACCAACAAGGGTCGAGCAGCAGTGGCTTGGTGACATGAACGAAACCAGAAATTGGTAAACATGTAACATAGATGCCTCGTTCTCGTCGTCATCTAATATGATGGGTATTGGCATATGTTTAAGAGATTATGCAGGTGAGTTCGTTATTGCTTAAACTGATTGTTTCTCTCTATGTGATGTTGATGTGGGAGACTGGTGGGTTACACACGACGTTGACTTGGTTAGCAAACTTTCAGTTTGATAAGGTTGATTTTACTCTAAACTCTAAGAAGGTCGTTGATTAGTTTATATCCGATATAAGAGATAATAATGAATTCGATTGTATTATATCTGCTTGTAAACGAGGATTTTAAAATATTTTAAAGGATTTGTATATATATATAGGTCGTTGATTAGTTTATATCCGATATAAGAGATAATAATGAATTCGATTGTATTATATCTGCTTGTAAACGAGGATTTTAAAATATTTTAAAGGATTTGTATATATATTTTCAAGTTCAACTGATATAATATTTTCTTAAAGAAAAACCATCTATAGGGGGTAATATTTCTTTTTAAAAAAATGAAATTACTATTTACCACAACAACCAGAAAGAATGAAATGACCATAACAACCTCAAGAAGAAAAAGATATTACAGTGAATTGAATTTTCTTCACAGACACTTCATCGTTCGTGGCAGTACCCAAAGACGACCAGAAAAATCATAAATCGCAGTTTCAGTTTAACTCATTTAGCGTTAAAATAAACAATCGAATTGAATTAGATTGAGATCATCATCATCGAAGAAGAAGAAGAAGAAGATGGAATATTTAGGGATTGATTTAAGCTGTGCAATTGGATCTCTTCGTAACGGAAACATTCCTGAAAAAGATTGCTTGCTTCCTCTCATTTCCAAACTCCTCGGTTACGCCATCGTCGCCGCTTCCACCACCGTCAAACTCCCTCAGGCACCAACTCTCCTCTTCTCTCAATTTACCGTTTTTCGTTATCGTTTAACTAATTTCTCTTCTCTCAATTATCGATTGAGGAAAAAGAACTTAATTATGAGATTTTGATAGTTTGTTATGCACATGCAATACTTAATTTTGTAATTGAATTGTTATAGCTCAGCTCTTTATTAGTGTTGTATTCATTAGTTTCCAAGGAAATCTTCATTTGTTAATAAGCATGTTTTGTTTTGTTCGGTAAATGTTGATTTAAGTGTGATTAGTGTCATTTTGGTCAAAAGGGAGTAGAATTTTAACCTAGAAAGTTAGAGTTCGGTCGTATACGGCGAAAGAATGTAAACAAGTTAGATAAATTTAAGTAAAAGTGAGTTGAATAATTAATTTGAGGCTGAAAGTTACATTTGGAGGCATAAACTCCAAATTTGAGCTTCAAGTCATGATTAATTTTGGAGGCAAAATCAATTTTATATTTCTAGAATTACTTTGTCTTTTGCAGAAATGTATCAATTTTGTACTTCTAGAGTTACTCACTCTGTATTTTGTGAAAATGAATGCAAATACGCACTTAATGTCTGCACACTTTGAAATTCAACTAGAGTTTGTAATTGCGTTGATATTGTTAAGCGCAGATTTTGAAAATTTTGAAGCATCAAAGTGTGAGAGGACTTAGTATGTTGTCGTTTGAGCTTGAAGTTGTTGGATATACCATAGCACTGGCTTACTGTCTTCACAAAGGCCTTCCCTTTTCGGCTTATGGAGAATTGTTGTTTCTTTTGATCCAAGGTGTGTGCTAATGTTTTGTAATTTTCATTTTGCTTATTCTTTTGTCAGTATATGTTTTTCATCATTCTTCCATTCAATCATTATGTTATATCATGCACTTTTAAACGGGATTGAGGGGAGAGTTGAATGAGAATGATTTGTAGCTAAAATGTTGACTGAAAAAGGAATAGAATAAACAAAGATAATACGACAAAACAAAAGAAAGGCAAATTTTGGGTGTTTTATTGGAATGCTAACCGCTTGAGTTGTTTGGCAGTAAAGTGCCAAGAAAAGCACGAGCCAAGTGTCTTGGTGGATGAGTAGACATGCTAGAAAAGATAAGAAATGAAATGAATGAATATATTTGAGAAAAATGGGGATATTAGTACTAGCAACAAACAAATTAAAATTTCTCACATAAGACAATTCGGTAGTCATGTGAAAAAAGACCAATAGAGATCCCAATAAGGATAGTTGATCATGTGGACATTAGTAGTCCAATAAACAGAGGTAGAGGTGGACCAAGTAAACTCTTAAAGGAAACAAAGGTTTTTAATTCAAATGGTCTTTCTGCTATCAACTGTAGTAAAATTTAATAATTTTAATTTGAAATTTCTTAGAGATGTAGGCTGCATGGCCATGTAATCTGAAAGGTGTTAGCTTCTATAAAAGTTAAACCAAATTTACACCTCAGCCTTGATATGAGATCATTGATTTTTTTCCTGGTTTGTTACACCGCAAGAACTGGCCCATTGACTGTGTTTGGGTATTTCTTTTTCAAGCATTCTCTCTATTCTTACTTGGTGGAATCGTATATATATACTACTTTGTCATGTGTATTCTGTTGATGATTTTGACTAATTTTACATGCTGAATTGCTGATATTCCTAATTGCTCATTAAACATAGGCTGTAGATCATGCTCTATATTTTGTTAGATATATCTTACTCTTCCATTTACGTGAATTTGTCTAACTTACTTCGTCCTCTCCGTTTCTGATACAGCTCTTGTATTGGTTGCCATAATCTACTACTATTCTCAACCTATTAGTACAATCACATGGATTCGGCCATTGATGTATCCTACTTGCTTGCTGAAGCACTAATTTTCATTCTCATATTATGCAATTTAATCAAATATTCTCGATCATTTCCTTGATAAATTGGTTTTCAGATATTGTGCTGTAGCACCCACAATCTTAGCTGGTAAAATTGATCCTGTCCTCTTTGAGGCCTTGTATGTGAGTAATAACTTTATGTTCAATATGTATTTACTTATGCTGTTGAAATTTTTCTCCTATTGTATCTGCAGTATTCATCTGTCAATTCATGGTGTCGAATGTTTTAGCTTTTGTTTTATAATAATTAGTAATCTATGTTCTCTATGGCCAATATTATTTCATGCAAATATGATCTTTTGCAGGCATCGCAACATGCAATATTTCTGTGTGCAAGGATCCCACAAATATTCCAAAACTTTTCTGTAAGTGGAAACATGAAGGGCTGTTCTGTATTCATGCTATATTGTGTTGGAGAAAACACTTAGTTGTCATGAAATTTATAAACTTATTTGTTTTCTAGTTTTTACATACATACATGATACTTGATTCTCCGGTCAGAATGGCTACTTTTTCCCTTTAAAGCAACTGGTAAATAAGTTATTTTGTTGTGTAGTTAATGATGATCTACTTGAAACTAGTAAGATACATGGTTGTCAAACTTTGGAGTTAACAAATACAATCATACAAGTTTCCAGCCCAGTATTAAAATTGAGCTAACTTGCTAAAAAAATTGTTTTATGTAAATTTGGGTAGACTCGCATAGATTCCCAAATGAAACGATGATAAGGCTCCACAGTGCACAAAACTTCAATCTCACCTATTGTGGGTTGTAGCACTAAACTCCACGAATATACAACGTGAACCATCTGTAAAGGAGGTGAATGATGTTGTATTGAGTCTCAACCCCATAGCTCCCAGCATAAACGTAGTGAATAAGAGAAAACATAAACAAACCCATCTTTGCAAGTTCACAATAATCCAACTGGCCAACAAGGTCAATGCCCTGATGAGCTGAGAGTCTGAAACCTAGCTCTACTGAGATAAATCTAGCTCCAACTAGGGGAATTCGGTCCCATCATTATTTGTCTTGGTAATTTTGAATGTTTGTCAATTTGTACGTTAATTTTGAACTTAGTACACTCTTTTGCATCCTGAATTGTCAAAATATCTTGTAATTTGTGAATTTGTCCATCATTTTTGAATTGGTCTGGTCTGGTCATGTGGTTAGAGTATTTATTAGAAGGTTGAATAACTACTATGTACATACTGTTAAATTATGTTTTTAATATTGTGATAGATGCTTTAAAATTTATTTTTGTATTAAGTAAACCCTTCCAAATTTACAAATTGAGTCTATGTATATTTCATGAGTTTGCGTAGACCCTTGAGTTTGACAACATTGATTACATGACAAACATGGTTTCTATGTATGCCGTGTTGCCATTCTATCTGTATTTTGAGGAAAACTAGGAGCTTGTATTCCTCTTGTAATGATAGGCCAGAATCCTGTCAATCCTGTCAACTTTGTTAATGTGGATATGCTGAATTTTTCATATTTTGCCTCAATGTTCGTTTTAGATTTTTTTACAAAATGTTTCAACTAATGAAGTATGTCAGCAATTTGTTTTTCACCATTCTTATTTGTCACTGGTAACTCTGGTTTGAGCAGAATAAAAGTACAGGGGAGCTCAGCTTCTTAACTTCTTTTATGAACTTTGGAGGCTCAATGGGTAAGCCAGTAGATCTTTAATACAACTTAGGTTACATTACAGTTTTCATTTGTTGGAATGGATTACTAATTTATTTGCTTATATTTGCTGCAGTTAGAGTATTCACCACCATCCAAGAAAATGCCCCAAAAAGCGGTATCCTTTCTTCTTAATTTGTTTTCACCGTCATTTCTCTTGTTTTGGTCATTGTCATCCGTGAATATTAGATCAGTTTTTGGTCTTAATACTAATAGTTGTGCTTAAGAAAGTAAGGACCTATTCTATTTTTGTGTATAGAAACATTTATTTGTTTTAAAAACCAAAATATGTTCGCAGGATGTCCCTCCCTATCTCAATTTTTCTGCAGAAAAATGGAACCAATTTGAAAATATATTCCCTATTTGCCTCTTTTTTTATTCTCATTTTGTGGTATTGTGTTCATGAAATTGCTATCTTCACCTATTCTTTGCTTGATAACTTTGTTTCCATCTCACTGAAGTTACCTACTCTTATGTGCAAGACAAGTGGGTCCTTCACCCCTCGTGAAATTACACTTTTTTTTGTGAACTTTTTAGAAATTAAGTTTGAGAAATCCCAACAATACGAGGTTCTTTTTCCCTATGTTCTATGGGTTCTTTCTCCGTAACTGTTTGTGATTGTAGACCAAAAGGTGTTTTAGATGTCCGGGATAAATAAGAACTATCTGATTTTCATACTTTGATTTATATTTTTGGGGAATAGTTTTCATGCTTTGTTATTGGCAATTGAAAAAGATAGTAGATATTGTTACTTTGTTTACATCAGAACAAGAGCTGTTTGGATTAGATTTCTGCAGAAGCTGATGGGAAAAAACCACATTCCAATTCACTTTTTACCAAATCAAAGAATTGTAGCCTCGGTCAACCTTAAGTTTAAGAGCCTTCCCAATGCCATAACAGACAGGCACATTTTGTGATTTTGGAAAACTGGTTCTAACAATTATTTTCCCATTCGCATTCCCCCTTTCTATGAAACTGTTCTTAAATCTGCCTTTGAAAATTAGAAGACAAAACTAATCCGACTACTATTTGTGGTTGAAGGGTAGAGTGAAACACTTTGTATTGAGTGTTAGGATTTGGATACTCATCTTTTTTTGGTAGAAAATTTAAATTGTAGTTTTGGGAGGGGGGAGAGAGAAGCATTTCTATTGCAAGATCTATGATCCCCTATACCAGAAAACATAGATCGCTATTTAAGGGAATTTGTGTATTTCCCTCTCTAAGAAAGGAAACTCATTTTCCTAAGGATGAGTCTATTGAGAGCTTTACCTCCTGTTCATTAGTTTGCTACAGAGATGCTTAATAATTATCTTCATCAAGTCACATTCATATACAGGTCACTTGGATGATCTAATGAATATGATAGTAGATCACTTGAGAACTCAAGCTCTCTATAGACGTGCTTTTCTTTATCCTTATGAAGCAGAAAACCTGAAGTTCATTTTTTCATGCTTATATATACCTGTTGTAAATGTTCTGCGATGTAAACTGTAAAGCCGTAATATGTGCTTAGAAAATGGTTATTTCTAAGCAGTTTGCTTTTCAAGTTTGTTACCACTATTGAAAGCCACTTTAATAATCACATTGTTCCTATCATTTTGTTGAGGAAATTGAACATATTCTACCAAGTTTTTATTGTTCCATTATTTCAAAACAAACTTTTGGGGTTGTGTCTGCTTAGGGATCTGGCAATTTTAATTAGCAAACCTATTTTTTTGGAAAATTATGTCATCCATCTCTTGACTTACAAAGTTCTGGGTACATTTCAGTCTTTTTGACATTTATGTGTATACAGTACATTTATTCTCTTACTGTTAATTGTGACCGTTTCCTTAATTCTATTGAAGTTCTACTGGGCTATGGAATTGGTGTTGCAACGAATTTTACAATCTTGAGTCAGATAGTGATGTACCAAAAGCCTCAGGCTGCGAAAGAGAAGAAAGTTAAATAGAAGAACTATATGGAGTTGTCCATATTCCTTCATCCTGTTCAACTCTCAACAGGTGCTGCTGCGTGCACAGGCGATACACAGAATTTTATCATTCTTAAATTAACCCACTGAATTTTACGGATTTTCATGTGCTGATGGGTGGACCATTTTATGATAGCCAAGGGTGCATAAGAAACAGGTGTATGTTGTCATTTTATTTTAGAACCTGTAATTCTTATGCTTGATTATTTTGTCGTTGTCTATCACACGATAATTTTTTAAAGTATCTTATCGTTGTTGATTCTCTTTATATGGTCATGTGATTTATTACTCATTCAAGCTAGTTGGTCCTTGTGGGATGAATCGATTTAGCAATATATATGCATGCATCTGTTCTTGATGAAGTGATAACAGAGCAGAACGAAGAGCTTTTAGTTGGGCTCATAATAAAGGTAATTTTTCATTCGCATGCTTACAAGTGAGAAACTTTTTGTGGGAAGGAAAAAATGTCATATCGTTGTGAAATTATATTCTTATCATAATTTACTAGAATTTTGGTGAATTCATAATTTTTTTTTTTAGTATTTAGAAAAATAATCATATTTTTAGAATATCAAACTGAATCAAACAATAATTTTTTGGAAATCAGTGCATTTTTCAAGAAGAAAATAAAAACTTGGCCTCTTAAATTAGGAAAACGAATTTGGATCTGTCAAAATTTGCAAGCATTAAGCGAGGAATGAATATGCAATGATCTCAATTTTTATTTTTATTTTTATTTTAAGGAAAAACTTAATCTCAATATTACTTGTTCGAAATGCAAAAATATTCTATGAATATTCTACTGCGATCAAAGAGGGATACATCACCACCAAAAAACAAAGGGATTATTTCAAATTCCCTAGCATCAGACCTATTGATATCCTCATCATCAGAAGGATGCAGGTTTGCGAGCAATATGCTTTTATTTTGAAGGAGCAAGGAGACAAAAGATTGGACAATTTGCATCCATTTTCGTGTGTTAGACTCAATTTACTAAAGCCAAAACAAGAGCTGTACTATGTTAATTTTAACAATCAAATTTGTAATTGAAAATGCTCAACTCTTTACTCAAAACATGTCATATCACAATCGACGTGTATATCACAATTGTGACTGAGTCAATAGTGACCGAGTCAAATGTACAAGAGATCTTTTGTTGCCTCTCAAAGTTCAAATGTACAAAAAATCTTTTGTTGCCTCTCAAAGCATCTCCAATGGAGAACCCTTAACAAGTCCCTCAAGAAGAGCTTAAATTTAAAATATGTATCTAAATGAAAACCAAGAACAGCTTAAAATTAAAAGATTTGTCTAAATGAATTTATGTGAAAAACTTAATCCAGTTGTATAAAAATAAATACAAACGAGGATAGAAAAAATTAAAGATAATAAAATATAAATGAGGTTAATTATGAGTTATTTAAATGCAATCGCCATTGGAGTAAAAACAGGTCGAGTTTGCTTAAATTTTTGGGTCAATGTCCTTAAAGAGTTAGTTAAGCAATCCATTTAATTCCTCACTATTAAAGATCCTTTCAAGAGTCTACACATTTGAATGTAACATGCACCCAATATATAACCTGAAAAACAAATATCTTCGGCCATTGACTACCAAACATCTGATACAATGCTATAGTTTGATGAAACATAGATACAACAATCATAAATCATACAAAAACCATACAACCTTAACCTCTGATCCTATACACACTGTTGTTTCCAGTCCTTCAAATCTTGGAATCCAGTCAAGAGTCGAATCAAACAAACAATGTAAAATCTACGCAGGATGAGTGAGAGGAAAAATGTCATTTGACACTTCAACCGTGAAGATTCAATTCAAAATTCAAAAGGCAATAAACATCACACGGCATAAATATCAAATGTTAAGTACAACATATAGAAAATCAAATGATACAGGACAATAATAATATTGAAAAATGGTCAAAAGACAACAAGCTTCCTTATGCTCTTGTCTCTAACCATGGCGGGCACTAGTGCTACCACCTGACCATCTTCTCAAAGTGCTAGCCACAATTTTCCTCCCGGACAGTAGCCCTAACCTTTGCTTGAATGAACTCGATCGAACAGTACTTCTCGATGCAATATTTGCCGATGTAGATGCCGCGGAGCCGGGCATTGCAGGAAATTCAATCCCATTCTCTTGTGCTCCACCATCACTAGCACTAGCATCTTGAAGTTCTGCTTCAACCGCGTCCAGATTCACAGCTACAGAAACCCTAGTGTGCCTCAACCAATCCCCACCTTCAGGTGTAACACCCTTACACTTCTTGACCTTCACTTTCACCAAATTGGGACACCCATTTGCCAAAGCTTCCATCCCAAGATCAGAAACAGGACAACTCTTGATGCAAAGTTTCTTCAAAGCCAAACACTTTGCAGCAATGCAAGATATCTCAGGATCACCAACAGTATCACTTGCACACAAAGCCAATCTCTCTAGATTCGGGCAATTCGATGCCAACATTTCCAAACTCACTCTCGTAGGGTTAACACCAATAAGCACCAATTCTTGCAAATTAGGGCAAAACTTTGCAACCGCAATTAACCCTTCATCGCCAATCCGATTTGCCTTCCATCCATCAATATGTAGCTTCCTTAACAACTTACATCTTTCTGCTATCGCAACAAGTCCCATATCAGTACACTCGGGTGTCTTAACAAGATGCAAAATCTCCAAATTCGAACAATTCGAAATAGCTTGCAATCCAATATCACTAATCTGAAGCCTCTCAAAATGAACCTCAACAATCATACTCGCCACTCTTTCAGCCATAAGCGTAAAAAGCGTATCCCAATCACCGGAACATCGAAATAGCTTCAAAGTCTTCAAATTCTTAGCACCTAAAATCAACGAACCAAAACACTGTCCATTATAAAGTTCCTTCAAACAAATCGTCTTCAACGACGCAGCGGCCACACCCGGTCCAATCGGCTCAGCCACCGCAGTCTCAGCAATTCCCCTAAGCCGCTTCACCGACAATTCCTCGAGCGCAGCGCAATTTTCAAGCACCGCGTTCATACCTTTAGATCCAAAAGTACAAGATCCACACGATAATTTTCTCAAACCCTTACAATTCTTAGCAAAAGCTTCCATTCCAGCATCCGTAAGTTCGCGACACGCGCGGAGCTTAAGGCGCGTGAGATTAGGACAACGCTCGGAGATTATCACAAGCGCTTCATCTCTAATACTCGCAGATCTACGATCACACTTCAACGCTAATTTCGTCACTGAATCAAATCGATTAAACAGAGAAGGAATTACCGGAAGAAGATCAAACTTCGCGTTCAACGAAAGCCGTTGACGACTCTGTCCTTCAACGTGAAGCCACCGCCGGCAAACGAGTGAACACTGATTCCGATCAGAGGGATTCAACGACTGAAACACAATCGCTAAACATTCATCAGGTAGATCTGATATATAATCGGAGTTTCCGATTCCGTCGTTACCGTCACCGTCAACCGGATCTGCAACATCGTCACCGTCGTCGGTGGAGATCATCGGAGAAACCAAGGCGGTGGATCTGTTGGTTTTGGTAGATCGGTTGCCTGCACTTTCCCGGCGGTTGGTTCCGGTGACCGTGGAAGCTGCTTGGCCCATCCACGGCTGATATTGAACTATCGGTGAAATGAACGGTTAAGATTGAAAGATGCTCGTTTCTTAACAGAAACTATAACTGTGTGAGTTTCATCATCTTTGTATTGTTTTTTTGGATTTCAGAGACTGAAAATGCGGATTTGAAATGAATGTTGAATTTGATTAATTTTTTTTGGTTGGGTTGTGTTTGGTGTGAGACTCGATATAGATGGAGAATGTGATTGGGTGTGGGTGAGTTCATTGGGTTATCATGGGGGTGTTTATTGGTTTTGCGACACGTGGAAGTAAGATGGAAGGTGCAGGCCGTTGTGGTGAAGGTTGATAGGGACTGGAAGTAGAGGACACGACGGAACGGAAGTCATGAAAGAAAAGTGGACTTCTACTTTGCTTTGTCTTCTTTAGGATAATGCTAACTAATGTTTGAGTGTCCTTTAAAAAATTTAAAGGGAAATGATAACTTGTGCCTTTAAGATACTTCTTTCGACTTTTAATACATGATCTATTTGACAATATACATTATTGACTTTTTTTTGGTAACAAAAGGGAAGAAAAAAAAAAACTAAAAAGGACCCATACTAGGGTCGAACAAACTCAACACCCCTGGCATCTGCTAAGAGGATAGAGGTCATATCAGGAGGGGCTTCATTCAAAATAACAAAGCTACTACCACTAAGAGCACCCTTTTTAGCTAGAAAATCAGCTGCAGCGTTACCCTCACGCAAAGTATGTCGTAAACTAACCACCCAATCTCTACGAAGAAGGTGTTTAATAGCCATGACTAAATTTCCATATTTGTGATGAACATTAAAATCCTTTTGGATGAGGTCAACAACAATAGTTGAATCAGAGAGACACACCACATGCTTAAATCCAGTATCCCAACACAACTTCAAACCATGGTATAAACCCAAAATCTCAGCATGGAGGATGCAAGGTCTACTAATTTTTCCAAAGAAACCATGCAAAAAGGAACCTGTATGATCACGAATAAGACCACCAAAACCTCCCAAGTTGGAATCAAGGAACACACTGCCATCAACATTAAGAGCTACTGAATCCATACTTTGACCATATTTTTTTACTAATTCACAAAAATAAATAATACTCCATCCGTTTCAAAATGAGTGTCGTTTTAGGTGTTTACACACATATTAAGAAATGCAATGATTAAAAGAAAGAGAATGATTATTTTACCAAATTATCCTTATTAACTATTGATTAGTTTTAAAAGTAATACTTTGGAAGTAGTGTGTTGAGTATTAATTGGAGGGTACAATTGAAAAGAAAAAGTTATTATTGCATTGGAAACTGAAAGTGACATTCATTTTGAAACAATTTTTTTTGGCTAAAACAACACTCATTTTGAAACGGATGGAGTATCATGTAAGATGTTGGATTCGTCTCTATGAATATTTTTAAAATATTAAATTTTCATAATTTTTTTTAGTAGAGAATTAAAGATATCAAAGATAAAACATATGCATTGGTACGTGTGTCAGAGTCAACTAGGTCATCTAATATGAGACGGAGAAAATAGTTTATTGGAATGTATGCATTACATTTAATCTTTAACTTTTTAATGAATTGAATGCACAAAATTTTAGAGAATATTTATTCTTTTGGATTTCTTAACATGTGTCATAAGGGCACAAGTTAACACTACCCAAATTTAAATGGTGAAAATTATTTGTTGTATTGAAAGTTGAAATATTTGTTTTTTTAATTTAAATTTTTTAAAGAGTGTTTCGGTTACTCATTAACAAGACCTTTTACTTTATTTTACTTATTGAGAACGTCAATAGAATGAAATGAAAGATGAGATAGTTTGTCTTTGCTCTAGTCTTAAATACTCTCGTCGTTCATTTTTAAATGTTGTTTGATTATGGATTTAGCGTTTTAATTTAACTGTCGTTTTTCATATTTTAAAGGTATGATTTGTCACTTATACCATTTCTCAATTACTCTTATCTTTTTCAATAAAACTAATTAATGTTATCTATTTTTTTTAGAAAAATTAATGTTATCTATTTGAAAAACTAAAGTTTGTTATTCTTAGACAAGGTTTGTTTTTTATTTTTATTTTTATTTTTTTTTTGAAAAAAAGTTTGTTTTTTTTGTTATCTTCAGCATTCAAAACTATGTTCTAGTGTGTAAATCTAGTATTGATCGAAACCATAGTTGAATCCTTAATTTTGATTAAAGGAACTGGAGGAAAGTTAATTTTTCTTAACTTTTGATTAATGTGAAGTTGAAATATTTTTTATTTTGTTTTACAATTATTAAAAAAAAATATGTGTGTAGTATTTAGATTATTGATAATTGTTTGTTATAGGAGAAAAATAAAGTATGTTAAAAAAAAAATTGTTGAAGAAAAAGAGAGTAACTAACAATTGTTTTTTTTTTTTTGACGATAACTAACAATTGTTTGTTATTCGAGAAAGATAACGCATAAAATTTATTGGAAAGAGAAAGTATATGCAAAAACATAGGAATTTACTAGTAGATTAAAATGAGAGTATAATAGAAAGAAAATATGTATAAATAAACCTCCTTAATTTACAGTTATTATTATAAAACGACACTTAAAAAAGAACGGATATAGTATAAACAAACACTCACTGAATTTATATCATAAATTAGATAATCAATTACTCAATAATCTTTAATAAAAAACATATTTAAGATCGGAGATAATGTACAATAAATATGCATCATTATTTAAAAAACATATCCTATTTTAGGTAAAATCTAATATAAAAATGTTTAAGATTTTCTTTATTAAAAAATTGTGAAATGCTGTTGCAAAAGATTTAGATATTTTTAGGTAAATCTACATATTTGTGTGATCATATTTTATTGATAAGATTGAAAATCGTTTATCTCGATGGAAAGTTCATCATTTAATAAGGGAATGCGTCTCATTCTCCTCAAAGTATTCTTATTTGCGCTATTGATTCACTTCTTTTTCTTCTTTAAGGTTTCTACTCAGGGGGATAATTGCCTATTTACTCGATCATATTATTGATAAGATTGAAAATCGTTTATCTCGATGGAAAGTTCATCATTTAATAAGGGAATGTGTCTCATTCTTCTCAAAGTATTCTTATTTGCGCTATTGATTCACTTCTTTTTCTTCTTTAAGGTTTCTACATTAATCATTTCTAAAATGTAATTTTTGTTTAATTCTTTTTAATGGGAGGCATTGAAGAACTAGGAAAATTCATTGTGTCAAATGGAAATAAGATTGTTTAGCAAAAAAAGGATGGGTTAAGGGTGTGTGACGCATGAAACTTTAATTATGCAATGTAAGGATAACTGTGTCAGAGGTTTAGAGTGGAGAAGATAAAATTTATGGTTGGGTTAAATAAGTTTTTCGTCCTAATAAATATAATAGATTTTGATTTTAGTCCTTATAATATAAAACGAGGTGTTTTCATCCTCACAAAAAAATTTGTTTTGTTTTTGGTCTCTAATGAAAATAATTTTGACGTGACGTTCCTGACATTTTCTTATTATAATACGAACATACAAAAATTGAATAAAAATAAACGGACATAACATGAACACATTTTAAACATAAAAGACTTATAATCTTGACATTTATATTAACATAAATTGGTCATTATGGACCAAAAACAAAATAATTTTTTTTAGGACGAAAACATTCTAATTAATTTTTTAGGGACTAAAATCAAAATTCGCTATATTTTTAAGGACGAAAAACTTGTTTAACCCATTTATGATTTAATATTTTGGCTACAAAATATGGATTGTTATATTGTAAGTTCAGGTAGAGACTCGTCGTGGTGGAGTGATATTTAAAGGATATGGGATTACTTTGAATTGATCGAGCTAGTTGGTTTAAAAAAAAATGGCAAAGATTATTGGCAATAAAAGGAATTCATTGTTTTGACATGATATTTGGGTGAATCTGTAGTGTTAAAGGATCAATTTAGCAGAATACATAATTTGACAAGTAATAAAGATGATTGTGTGGTTGATATGATGCTTAGTGAGGAAGAAGGGGGAAGGTTTATGTGGTGTGTGTTGTTTCAATAAGAGGTAGAGTTGGTTAAGAGTGTTATTTGTTGGTTGATAATATTGTTTTGCAATAAAACTCAATGGATAGGTGGACTTGGAGAAATGTTTATGATGGTGATTTTTAGTCAAAGGGGCTTTACCATCTTCAACATAAAAGTGTGATAATTTTGACATTAATACCAACGTAAATTGAACAAAAACAAAACATAATGTCAAGATTATCACTCTTTTATGTTCAAGATGTGTCGATATTACATTCGCATGTTATTCTCAACTCTTGTATGCCAATAGTATGTTAAAGAAATGCTAATAATAACAAGTCAAAATTATATCTATTAAGGACCAAAAACAAAATGAAATTTTTCGCGAGGATAGAAACATCACGTTTTATTTTTTATGACTGAAATCAAAATTTACTATATATTTAAGGAGGGATGACTTATTTAATCCTATATTTTAATTAAGGTCCTCTTATTAAAATTAAATCGTTGATTTCCAATGCATTCAGATGTACAGAGTACACTTTTTCTTCTCAAGGTTAGTTTTCTGGTCAGTTTTAAAATCTAAAACATGGACAATTTTGAATTTTTGAAGGGCGTGGAAGAACAGGGGGAGGAAAAATAAAAACTGGTCTGATTGTGTTTGTTGTTGAACCTACGATTTTGGACTAAGATTGCAAGCAAACAATCAAAAAGAACTAGGAACGGTAAATTTTTATCGCACACTATCATCTTTTGAGAACGTAAAACATGTTCAAAATAAAATTGGATTATAAAATCCAAAAATATGGTGCATGAGAAGGTTGGAGGGTGTGATGATAGATTCACACTAGGAACTTCCTCTTTATTGGACTGAGCTACAAGGGTTGCTTAGTTAAGTACATTATTTGTCTCTTTTAAAAATAAAATTGGAATTTCTAGTCCCACCCTCGTCTTTCTTGCACGTCCTTCATAATCTTAATTTGCATCCGTTCAAATTTTATAATCTAAAGCAAGTTTTGACATTTTTGGAATATATAGTCCAAATTATACAGACTCTGGAAAACAACAGAAAATGCATGTATACCTATGTACATTTAACAAACACATTCATAAATTTAAAGATTTGACCAATAGAAAGATATATAATTATATCAAAAAATTATTATACATAATATGTGTTTGGTTTCCTAATGATATTTAGTTAAACTAATTTTTGGTGAGGTCTATGCTATCTCAATCATCACTTTCAAGACTATCATCTTCAACTTTTACTCCATCTACAACCTTCTTATCATCTTCATCCTTTTCAAGGCTTTCAAACTATCACCACGTCATCTTCGATTATCTCATTACATGTAACATGAATGAATTCATTATAACTAACCATCCCGTGGATAAATCTAGGCCCTAAGGATCATGCATCATCTTTACTGTGGCGATTCTATATTACAAAAAATGAAAGCTAAATCCCAACATTTTCTCTTAGTGGACAAGGCGATGCCATTTTCGCATTTCGACCATTTTGTTGTTGCTAAATGACAATTGCTCTTTAGGCACCTTAAAAAAAGGCTAGACAACAAATAATTGTTGTTCGAACATTTTTTCAATTGGTTAAATCAATTTTTAAATTGTCTTTATCGATTTATTAAGTTTTCGAACAATTAACTACCGTTGTGTTTTAGGTGCCTAAAGAGCAATCCTCTTTCTAAAAGTTGTGTGTGCAAGTTGAGTGTTTTCAACTTGAGTGTTGCTAAAGTGGTCTCCGCAAGTTTTTATGGAAACCGGAACTTGAGTGTTTTCATTGATTGTCTGTACAAAGTTATTTTGAACCGACCTTCCACCACATTTAAACTCAAAATACTATCATATTTCTTTTATGTACACATTTTTCAAGTAATTTTTTTTGTGTGAGACTGTATTTTGATTTGTGTATGGATCGGAGTAGCCGACCATTTTATTTTCACTAATAAAACTATCTAACCGAGAATAAAAATTAAAATATAATTCAGTAAAAAACAATTAATTTTGACAAGCTTAAGAGTGAAAAACAATTTATCAAAATCTAACATAAAACAAACATATCATAAATCATTTTCCTACCAAACATGTCACGATGGCTTTGTACATGGAATCAGAATCTCTTGTCTCCCCCAAGATAGATACCATGGGTAGCATAACAAAGGCAGTGCCATTTTCAGAATCGTACTAATTTATTAGGTCCAACAAATTGTGGCGTGTTTCATCCACATGCGTATCATGAGTGATAAGAACTGCATGATACACTGCTTCTATTATATATTTATATTTATATTTATAGGGGTTTGCTACAATAGACCCACTCATTTTCATGAAGGTCTATTTTAGCAAGGAGCACCTTTTCACTTGGACAAAAATACCCATGTTTTTGTTTTTTGAACCAATTAAAATTAAAGGACACAAATGTAATTGTCAATTTTTCTTTTTATTTTCTATTTTTTTTACAGTCCTTTTGCTTCTCTCTTTCTCTTTCTTGCTTCTTGTCTTTTGTTATTGCCCTTCACCAGGTTCCATGAATTGATGTCCTTTGACCTTTCTTCCTTCCATTCCGTTTTATGCTTAGCTAATTCATTTTTGAACAAATATGCTTAGCCAATTCTAATTCACTATTTTGATCAATCAAAGGTTAAATGTCATCTGCAGATTCTAAATCACGATATTGTTCCAAAATTTAGAATTGCTTCCAAAAACTAACAAAAAAATATCGCCTTGTTGATGTTAAGGAAGGCAACACGCGCAACTGAAATGGGTGGCGGAGCCGCAACAGCCCACGGCGGCGACTGAAACTAGGATCCTATTTTGGGATATAGGGTTTCATCAGTTCCTTTTCTGTGTAAAACTAAAATCGAAAACATAATTGGAAAAAAGAAATTGAAACCTCATAAGATTTCAAGAGAAGAGAGATTGCAGATTAGAAAACTAGAACACAGAGAAAGTGATGAGGGAAGAGGGATGACAAAAACTCAGAAAAAGCGCTAGATACGAGATACCAAAGAACAGTAAGAAAAATAGAAAATAAAAAGAAAAATTGACAATTACATTTGTGTCCTTTAATTTTAATTGGTTCAAAAAACAAAAACATGGGTATTTTTGTCCAAGTGAAAAGGTGCTTCTTGCTAAAATAGACCTTCATGAAAATGAGTGGGTCTATTGTAGCAAACCCCATATTTATATGCATATATGTTTTGTCTTTATTGTTTTGTTGCCATAGTTGGTATTCTTCTTAAAGATTCAGATATTTGGAACTGGTCACGGGTGGGGGCAAATGATTCTTTATACTAGAACCAATTAATCAATTCGGTATCCTTGTGGGTTACAAGTAAAACACTTTGTTCTTTCACCTAACCAAATCAATATCAAATTAATAATAGAGATTAATGAATGTATACGTACTAATATTTTTGAAGAGAAAGAAAGTTTTAGTTCTACATCATTTTCCATTAAATTAAATAAGACAAAGAGAATAGGTAGTTATTTCAGTATTTTATTTCTGTTAAACATAGACGGCTTAGTAGATAGATTATTGCATGTTGATGTCGGTCCTTTCCTCGAACGGGTTGTTTGGTATTCTTCTAGTTTCTTACAAAAAAGATTCTTGTAAAAAGCAAATAAAAAGAAGTACACTGTGTTATTTAGATTCTTCAAGTTAAAAGTAACCAATTAGAAATTGATCGGAGTGATAGGAAATGTCGACCTTATTGAACACCAATCCGTCGAGATGCAAAGTGTGGTCTTGCAAGCAATTCGACACTCAAGTCAGTAAGGAAACAAGAGTGAAACGTATTAAAAGGATGGAAGTTGTGCACTTTGTCATTGTGATGAAGAGTGCATTTTATAGGCATAGATGTAGAGTCATTAGAAGGTTGATAAGAGTTTGTTACATATAGTGTGTCATCAATCTCGAACTCACATCAGTTACATGCCGTTGAGGCGTTACATAGCCTTGGAGTGTTGATTGCATGAGACGGATCCAATGCCTCTGGACTTGGTTTGGTAATGTTTTCGGTCCGGAGTGCTTTATGGTTCAATGTATAGAGTATCGTGGACTTTGGACCGGTCCAAAACAATAATCAATTAAAAACAAGTAAGTATTTGTAAATTTCCAAACTTCATCAATTACAGTTAACACATATCGTTAGATTTTCTTGCTTTCACACTAATTATAATTTGGTTTTAGTTTTAATCATGATTGATATTGACGATCTCTCTAACCTTACATGAAAGTGTGTATCTTCTCAAAATTTCTATTTATAAAAATAAATTTGATGGCCTATGTTAAAATTTGTTGAATAAAAATCACTACTGTAATTGGACCATGTATAGGGAGAAGCTATGGAGCTATGGACCATCTGCCAGGTCCCCCCAGCCCCATATGAATCCGGACCTGCCTTCTCAGCGGTCTAAACATGAACCACACATTTCGACCAAAAACAATGAAAGAATTACCACACACAAATAAAGAAATTCAAAGCATTATATGTTTTCTTTTTGTTGTTGACAGTTTTAAAGCATTATGTCTACTGTTTAATTAGTACATTGTACATTTTTTTAGAAGGGACTTCTCTGAGTTGCATGTTTGGGATGCTAGTTATCAGATCACATGTGATAGAGTAGTTTGTAATGTTTGAGTTTTTTATTAATACTATATTAATGTAGGTTTAATCCTTTTAGAACTTAGTATATACACTCTGTTACTCTTGTACATTACTAACACTTGCTATTATAATAGAGGAGTAGTTATGAACCCTTCAGGATGCTTAATGATGACAATGTTGATATTTTATCACATACAAAATTATTGGAACACTAGTTGAATTTGAGTGGAAGTTGCAAGAGCGAACACAAGTTCCTTTAGAAAGAACTAGTATTGGTATAAATTGAAAAAAAGTCTCACGTTAAAAAAGACATATCCACTAATAGAGTTTATATAAGTTGAGGTTAACCTACAAGAGTGTGCCTTTAATATACTCACTTATGCGAACTGGTGAGCGTTTTTTATATATATGCTGCCGCCATCTATTCCGGCTCGGGTCAAAAATTAATATATATTTTCTTTTACAAAATATATATATATATATATATATATATATATATATATATATATATATATATTTCCTGTGTAAGTTTTATAAGAGGTTATTTGTTATGCACTTAGGGTGTGTTTGGTTTGCAAAACAGTAAGTACTGGACATAACAGTACAAGACAGAACAGCACAACACAAGGCAGAACAGCACAGGACAAATTTTTTACGGCAATGAGTAATTTTATTTTTTATACGATTTTTGGGGGACAAAATGCTATTTTGGTATTTTATACAACTTGTACGTGGGACAAAAAGTTGTGCTGTGGTTTGGTGAGGGACAAAAATATGAGTTTTTGTCCTGTCCCTTGCCTCCAGTTTGTCCTGTACCTGAAACTGTTTTACAAATCAAACACTTGACAACTAGAGTTGTTCTGTCCTGTCCTTCATTTTTTAGCAAATCAAACGCACTCTTAGGGTGTAGACCTATTTTCACAAGCATTCAATCACATCTTTATATATGCAAATGTTAGCGGTTAATATTTTTCTTTAAGGAGGAAAAATTGTGAGCAATAAGGATCAAACTCAGGATCTCTTTCGTCCATCCCAATTCATACTGTTAGGCTACGCAATCGGGGCTAAACATACCCAACTTGATAAAATTGCTAAAAATAATTTATACATGTGTTCTATGTAAGAATAAATCCATTTAACTACTGTATTTGCATGTATTAATTAACTCCCTTTGTTGGGGAACATATCGGGAGGAACATGAATCTACACCAACTTGATGTTGTTGAAGGACTAAGACAAGTTTGATCGAAACAATAATATTTTACTAAAATATCTTAATAAATTATTGGAAAAATCAAATCCCGCGTAGATTTAATTTAGGCCAAAAAAGTTTAATAAAAATGCAGTCTCATACTATAAGACGGTTTTATAATAATGAGTCGGACCTTTACTCAAAAAATAATAATAAGTCGGACCTAATATATAAACTCAATATAAATAACTTGTAAAAGAAAAACTCAATATAAATAAAATTAATTAAGGTGGAATTTAAATTACAATCTTTGTCTTAGTTAAAGAAGAAATAGAAAAAGTACACAAAAGGAAGATGCAAGAGGGGTTAGGCGTGGACAAGGACAGGGACAGAGTGAAAGACACAGAACACGTGATACGAATCCTTTGGAACACATAAAAACAAATGTTTTTTCTCAGTGGTGGGCGAGAAAGCAAGGCCAAGTATCTCACAAAAGATTCTTCTCTTTCTCTCTGATTCTAATTCTATTTAGAAAATTCTATAAAGCAAAATTTAATTGAAATTAGTATTATTTTTTTATGATGTCGAGAACATTAAACTTTTTTATCTCCTTCATTTAATATGTGATCTCCACCTTATTTGTTCAATAATCGAATAATATTTGTCATCAGAGGTAAATTACCCCAATTCATCAAAGGGTAATGTTAGCCTCACCAAAATAGGTTTTTTTTTAAGGGTCTTGTTAACCAGTGCCCTAGGGGCACAGGTCAATGAAACCAAAAGAGGAAATTTTAACTCAAAAATGACACTTTTTAAACTTTTAATGCATTGACTACACAACTTTCAATGTAAATACTGCATTGGAGGCACCAGTTAACATTTCCATTTTTTTAATAATCAGTTATCATTTTTATCTCAAGAACATCAAATTTCTACATCTCATTCATTCAACATGTGATCTCTATGTCATTCGTTTCATAATCAAATCATACTGATCATCAAGGGTAAATTACCTCTAATTCATCAAGAGGTAACGTAGGTCTCGCTTAAAAAAATACGAATTTTAAATTCCCTAAAAAATAATTCATAAAATTATCATTAATATTGCTTTACTAAAAGTTCCACAATTAAAAAAACAAACAAAAAAATTCCACGATAAAACAGGCCTGATGGCAACCTCTACCAATCCACATGCAGTCATTGCTTTTAGGAAGCACACTCTCTTGTCAAATTTCCCTCTTGAACAAGTGGCTCTCTGCGTTGGTCCAGCAGCTTCTAACGTGGAAGTACTTAACCATTTTTCATCATGGAATCTTGCATCTTTTTTGCTTACCTTTTCCTCTCTCCATCAATACTCAAAATACAGTATATACCCAAACACCCTGAATTTTATTTGACTTTTGGTCTCATGATAAAATTCATGTTTATATATATATATATATATATATATATATATATATATATATATATATATATATATATATATATATATAGGGTTTTGTTACAAGCCACCATTTGAAGGTGTCTTTTATCAAGTCACACCTCAAGGTGTGATTTTCACTTTTTAGTTATAACTTTGCTAAAAGACACCTTCATAAAAAGTAGTTGGTGTCTTTTAACAAATGCTCATAGAATAACTTGATAAAAGACACCTTCATAAAAGGTGTCTTCTATCAAAACCCATATATATATATATATATATATATATATATATATATATATCAACTTTCAAATCTATTAATAATACATTTTCAGGTTTTATCCAAACTCTCCCAATTGAGATTCCTCACAAAAAATTGTTTATGTGGCAACATTCTAGGGTCTTTCTATTAAATTTCATTATTTCAAAAAGAATTAAAATTATAATAGTTATTATAATTATAACAATGGTATTGTGGGGAGTCCGAGGAACGCCGAGAATGATCATGAGTTAAACGTCGAAGACCACTAAGAGATTTTCATACTAGGTGTATTTAACATTTCCTCAATTTCTAATCGATGTGAGATTTAATCACTCGCACTTGAATTTCAGCATTTTGTCCATTTTTTGGCTTGATTCCTCGCTGAAATTTCTTTGATTTTTATTAGGAAGTTTGTAGTTCATCTTTGAGAATTTGAATCTCGACCCTTCTCAACTTCACCCAAACTCAATAGTGTTCGTGATGACTTTCGAGTTGGTCTATCTCCATTTGGAAATGCTTCGAACCCTGTGTTTTTTCTTCCATATATTAATTTTCACTTGCAAAGGTCGACAAATATTTAAGGTAACACTTTACTCAAAAAACTATATTTAAGGTAACACTAGTTGGGTTTCTCTGAAACAACCTTGAAAATATTTGAGATGCTCGTGGATTCTATTCGCGACTTTAATGGTAAATAATTTATATATATGCCTACTTTTTTTTTGGAATATATATATACTCCTTCAGGTCCTATTTATAAGAAAGATTTAACTTTTTTGATGCATTGCATAAATGATGTATTTGGTCTATATTCTAGACAAGATACATCAATTACTCAATGAATCTAAAAAATCAAATTTTTCTTATAAATAGGACCGGAGGGGGTAATATTTGATTTGTCGTAAGACGACGACTGAGGCCTCAACTTTAATGGAGATGAGGGCTACGCAAGATGAAGATAGGGGTTGTAATTACTAACAACGTCGGGTGTTAGTTACTGACGCGCGAGCTAGAGGATTACAAAAGTCTGTTTATTTACCCCTTCCAGAATGAAATATGAGCAAAAGTGATAATTGAAAGGTTAGTGTATGTGGTTAAAAATTTAGTCCACATACATCAACATCTGACCTACACTTTTTGTTTATATTTCATTCCAAATAGAGTATGTGGACAGTTTCGAACCCTTTACTCTTATAGACATAGTTGGAATTGTCCTTCTTGATGAAAATAATATGGTTATGATCAAAGCTTGATATATAGACACATTTATGTTAGTTAAGTGTCGATTTGATGAAGAGGTGAAAGAGCCTACTCAATAAGTTATATCTTTTTTGTTTTTGTGTTTGATGTATTTTTCTTTTTTCATTTGTCTTTAACTTTGATTCTTCATTTTGTTGTAGGTAAAATGTCTTATTTTCAAGAAAGGTCGGTGAAATTGAACCAAAATATATAAATCATAATTATTAATTGTCATATTATTTAATTATTTTTATATTTAACACATATTTATTAAAATTGAAGAAAAATTTAATGATATGTACAATATTTTGGTCAAATATGAAGTGCCAAATCACATGACCTTGAAACATCATCAAAATTGATCCCAAAATAGAGCGAGGAGATCAAAACTAAGAAGAAAAAACATCGAAGGACCAAAAAGCTTATTTTTAGAATGGAGGATCAAAACATCATTTTGTTTTAAAACAAAAGTGCATTTATGTTTATATTTTATCGTTTATAATTATCTATTTATTTTGGCCACATGACCTCGTTAGAACGAGATGTTGAGAATACAAAAAAGCAAAACAGCAAATAAACAGTTATGGCTTATTGGCTGTCCCAAAAGCTAGGATCAAAGAGGTCGACATTCTGTTTCTTTCATGCATTTGAACGTTCCTTTCATTACAAGAGTAAGCATAAATACATGGTTAACAAGTAAAGATATAGCCAACCTAGTCGGTGCTTTTTATTTTTTAGCTTTTTCTTGATATAAGCAGGGTGGCCTTTTTGTATGTGTGGATTTTCAGCTTATCTAAAAGAAAACTATATGTGGATGTTGAATGCTCGCATATCTTATCTCAAAAGCTTTGGCGTTATCAATTGCAACCAATTAAAATTCTGATTTGTTTACAACTAGCTATAAATAATACAAAAAAATGAGTAGTTTTTTTTAGGGAAAAAAATGTAATTAAATAGCTAGATAATTGTTCGAAAACTTTTTTATTGTTACTTGGTCTAATTAGGCCAGTTAGCTAATATAAAAGATGTTTGAGATGCATGTACGTACACCATTAATTTGAGACATGTAGGGGGTATTTGGATAAATAGTTTAAGTAAAGGCTTTTTCTTTAATAAAAAAACAATTTTAAGTAGTGATATAAATTATTTTTACATTGGAAAAGAGAATTAATGAAAATAAACTTTATATAAATTTGATGTAAGTTGTCTATATAAGCAATGTAAGAGACCTTATAAAAATGAATTGAAAACAGATGAGAGGTAATTTCATAAGCTATATTCATGGGTGCTTTCAAATATTTATGCTAATAGTTAAATCTTAAGATAAATCAAACAAACTCTTCCAAAATACAACTCGGGTGGAATTATGGAAAAGATGTGTCATTCAAGATGTATACCAACAAAGTTGTGTACTTTGCTTTTAGAGAAATTGAAACAACAGGACATTTATTTGCAAGCTGCACAAAGACAAGATTAATATGGGAGTGCATATTTAAGTGGATGGATTGGTACGTAGCAGGGTGGGAAGATGAATTGGTTGATACTCCCTCCGGTCCTTATTATAAGAAAAAGTTGACTTTTTAGGTTTATTGTGTAAGTGATGTATCTAGTCTATATTTATAACAAGATACATTAATTATTCTATGAATCAAAAAAGTCAATTGTTTCTTATAATAAGGACCGAAGGGAGTACTTTTTTGACTTTTTAAAGAGTGTTTGTAAAGGGAATATTGGTAGGAAAATGTATCATTTAATTTGGTTAGCTACAACATGGTGCATCTGGTTGGAGCGTAATAACATTCTTTTTAATGGGAAGGTGGAAAATATTACGAAAGTGGTTGATTTGATTAATCGGATAGCATGGTCTTAGTGATGCCCCATTTCTCGTGTTCCAATCTATTTTAAACGTGACTTTTTTGAAGCTAGATATTCAAGCTTTCGTCTATTCGGACGTTAGGAGCATTTTGAATGCAATTCCAAACATACTATTAGTTTATTTATAGAAAAGGAAGAAATAAGAATCTAGTTTTTGCTAATTGGTGCGCTAATCCACTATGTTATTTTCAGTGTATTTGACTTGACGCTTTGTTGTGGGTTTGAGTATCCCTTGAACTCAAAAGTAATAAAATCATTTTGCTTATAAAAAAACCTCATTAAAGAAAAGATATTATTATTTATTATATTAGATCAAAGTAAGGTAGACAGTGGCGCCGCCGTGGAACCTTCTTTCTTAAACCCTTACGGGTTTGTTCCTCTGGTGTCGTCGAAAATCGTTTCTTGTTTGATAGATATTAAAACCTCACATTCTTGAGGTTCTATTTAGTTCGGGTGGTTGGTCATTATACCCTTTGAGGGTTACTTTGGTATTCTTCTTGTTTGTTGTTCTCTAAAACTCTCGAGGGTCTGAATGGTTGTTTGTGGATCAAGATCGGTCTGGTTGTCTTCATGTGCTGGTGGCTTTCTTGGTTCGTGATCGCCTTATATAGAGGTGTTGCTACTTTTTTATGGCCACATTATTCGTCATTGTTATTGTTATGTTTCTCAATCCAATGTGTCTTTGGTGTATTGGACTGGTAGGCTAAAAATGGTCATGGATTTAATGTCGTTTAGTTGTAGAATGTATGTGCTTGGATTCGTTTCCGTGTTGACGGTTGATCTCACTCATTGTAATCAAAATCTAGATCCATTGCTTATCATGTCACATATCTCTCTCTCTTTTTTTTTTTTTGCAATTTGGTTTTGCATATGTACGCAAGCGTGCTTGATTGTGCTAGTAGTTGTGGTTGATTACTCTAGATTGAGATCTGTAAGCGGGTGCGCTTTATTGTGTTGTTTATAATAGATCAAGTTTATGTCTCTTATTCTTTTATACTTTTTTTTTAATTTTAATTTATTTAAGGTGTCACAGTGCTATCTACACCCCTATTTGCTTGAATATATATACACTACAACCATTTGGAGAAGAGAATATATATATATATATATATATATAGGGAGATGTTAACTTGCACCCACCTAAAAACACTAAGGTGCAAGTTAGCAAGCTGCACCTACTTGTACTTTACTAAAACACTCTTTTGTCTCTATTAAACTTTATTTTAATTAAAAGGACATTTTTGTAAATAGCATAAATAATATTTGTTTATAATAGAAAAACATGGGTGTTTTAGTAAATAACTAGTAGGTGCAGCTTGTTAACTTGCACCTTAGTGTTTTTAGGTGGGTGCAAGTTAACAGTGGGGGCTGTTAACTTGCACCCACCTAAAAACACTAAGGTGCAAGTTAACAAGCTGCACATACTTGTACTTTACTAAAACACCCTTTTGTCTCTATTAAACTTTATTTTAATTAAAAGGATATTTTTGTAAATAGCATAAATAATATTTGTTTATAATATAAAAACATGGGTGTTTTGGTAAATAACTAGTAGGTGCAGCTTGTTAACTTGCACCTTAGTGTTTTTAGGTGGGTGCAAGTTAACAGCCCCCATATATATATATATATATATATATATATATATATATATATATATATTATTTGAACAATCATTCAGTTGACAACTTATAGGACAACCATAATTTAAAAAAAAATAATTAGAAAATTGTATGAAAACCAAAACAATTAGAGAGTTAAAGTAAAAAATAATGTAAAAATGAAAGACAAAGTTGTCACAAAATTGATACTCCCTCCATCCCAGAATATCTGACTCATTTTCTAAAAAAAAGTGTCCCAAAATAACTGAGTCATTTCAATTTTCAATACAACTTTCATCATTCCCAATACAATATAACACTAAATAGTACTACTTTTATCATTCCCAATACAATATATTCCACTTTCCCCTTTATTTATACATTTTTCTTAATCTGTGTGAAATGAGCCAAGGGGTCAAATAAATTGGGACGGAGGGAGTATTCAAATACTATTTGTCATATATAAAAGTGCACAAGAGAAAGACAACACACCAAATATTTTTCTATTATTTAGTGTTCCATATTTAAAAAGTGAAGGAAAATAGAAAACATCTTGTGGGTCTCACAATGATTCTTTTTCTTGATTTTGAAAAGAAACATAAGATGGACCACTTAATTTTACCAATTTTCTTCTATATTTTCGTTAAATCCTACGACTTTTCTTGGAGCTGATTTCGCTTTTAAATATATACTACTATACAAGTTTCTTTATTTTCATTTTACATCAAAATCAATTAATTTTCTTTCAAGAAAATCAAACCAATTAACTTAAAATCATTTCATTTTTTTTCTCATTTTTCTTTTTCTTAACTCTACTTCTTCTCACATTATTTTATACACCAAACATAACATAAATGTCAAAATCATTGTTCTGGGCACCCAGTATTAGTAGTGAAATTAAATTTACTAGTATTATTATATGAACAAAAGGTAATGGTAGTGAAATGGTATTGGAACTTGAAAGTCTTGTATGTATTGAAAATTTGCAAATTGTTCGCCGCCATGGCCCCTTAGTTTAGCACTTGGGTGACATAATGTCACCGTGACATTAAATCTGGGCTATTCGCCGCCATGGCCCCTTAGTTTAGCACTTGGGTGACATAATGTCACCGTGACATTAAATCTGGGCTACACAACACATATTGTCACATAACATCTGGGTCACACAACGCATACAACACATCTGGGCCACACAACACAACACATTTGTGTGGCCCAGATTTAATGTTATGGTGACATTATGTCACTTAGGTATTTTCCGAAAGGGGAATCCGAAAGTGAGCCACCTTGATCATTTTAATATGGTCACAAGCCACACTCACTCTCTTTATTTTTTTTGTCTTTGGTCCACATGTATTAGCTTTTCCCTCAACCATGGAATACAATTAACAATATTATTCCGAAGATTCATGCATCTGTTAGTTTAACTTAAAATGACTAACTGTTGCAGCAGGCTCCTATATTTTACTATTTCAGTCGGCAAGGAAACTATTTTTTAGTACTAATAATCTCCATTAATTAATCAGTGGTACCAGACAGGTTCACAAAATTAAAAATAAATTGAGTATTCTAAAATCTAATTATATTAATTTTAATTGTTATATTGTTTTTTATTTCGTTGTCCTTGATTATAAGGTCACTTTTGAAGATTTGTTTGTCACTATATAAAAGATGTTAAACTCGAATTTGTCAAGTTAAACTCGAATTTTCTAAAATAATTTGTTTTAGGTGAAATTTATAGTCTCTTGGTTGGCTCTTAATGCTTTTTTTAATATTAAAAACGAACTTCATTTATAAGCACCGACAATATAATTTTATTTATTTATGTATTTTCTCAATTATGCTATTGAAATTTTTTAAGCTATTTAGTAAAATATAAAAGTGACAGTTTTGTGTTATTAGGCATGTATAAAAAATTACATTGTTAGTGTATAAAAATTAATATGGTTAAAATATGTTTCGGTGATATAATTAATTAAATTACCAGCCGAGCTACAATTTCAATAGGAAGATTCGTTGTTTAAAATATGATATAGATACTGCTAGATCTTTCTTTAATTAAAGTGTTTGAAAAAAATTAAATATAAACAAATTGAAGAAAAGTTCAAATTGAACATCTTGGCTCTTTTTGATTTATGATTAATTAAACATTTGTTGGTGAAAATTAAATAATGATACTAGTGTCTGTAGCAGCAGTTAAGTCGACATTAAATAAGGTAGGACCAATTAAGGACTATGATATTGAAAATCTCGAGGATTAATTAAATGTTTTGATACCAACAAGCACAATGCACGAGATTGCATCACGTTGAGTACTACTACTGTTACTGTAACAATGACGTGGTGGCAGTGGAGTTTGACTCATTGATTCTTTGCTATGAAACTTGTGGGGTGGCACTTTGGTGACATTAATGTCACCGTGCCATTGCATCTGGGCCACACATTGTCATTGCCATTGCATCTGGGCCACACAACACATCTAATGTCACCCAATGTGTGGTCCAGATTTAATGTCACCGTGACATTAATGTCACACAAGTATTTCCCAAACTTGTGATTCTATTTTTAGATTCAAAAACGGCGATTCTAATTTTTTTTTTGATACCAAAACGGCGATTCTTTTTACCTGCAAAAATAAATTCGTGATTCCTTCATAAGTGAATCTTTTAGATATGGACAAAAACATAGTAATTCAAGTAATTAAATACGTGATGAGAATTAAAAAAATATCTTTTTTTTAACAAGTAAAAATAAAATACATTAACATCAAAAGAAGATTCTCTCCAACATAAGATATGTCAGAGAGACTCCCATCAAAGTTTACAACAATAACAATTTGAAGAAATAAACAACTGAAAGAGAAAAAAATCAACTAATATTCAAACAAAACAAAAGGACATAGCTACCAACTATGATAACCAAGAAAGCAGCTTTACTTTATTCAGAAATTGGAGTATTGATTTTTCCTTATTTTTGAATGACGTGTTGTTTATTTCAATCCATAAAACCCAAATGCAAGAGATCTAAATTAGATGCACGAAGGAACGTCGTGCTTTAGAAAACATTTGTTGAGTAAGCGAACCGAACAAAATGATCCAAGATATGAGGAGGATCAACCCAAGAGAAACCTATCCAAGTATGCACAAAGTGCCAAAGAGAACTAAAAGTATTGAAAGATAGAAACAAACGTTGAGTTGTCTTTACATTACCAAACCCACTCACACAAAGTCGTGATTCGTGAGGAATTATGTCGCGTCTAACCAAATTGTCATTGGTCGGCAACCTATTTTGAAGCAGTCACCAAACAAATAGAGAAACCTTGAAGGAAATATCTTTATGACAAATGAGTTCTGAAACTGCAGTGAAACGATGTGGCTCCTAACTAGTAAGCAAATGGTACCCTAAATACATTGCTTAAATAATGTGTAAAAGAAAATTTTGCTTTGCAAATCAAATATTTTTCAAAGTAATAATTACATCATTATTTAAGCAAAAATTATTTCTTTTGAGTACTTAAACCATGCTTTAAAGATATTTGTTAGCATTTTCCTTAAAAAAACCACAAAGAAAGCAATTCAATGAAAGTCGGATTAACCAGTGTCCTTTGTTAAGAAACTTAAAATAAGAAATTGGAAAATTGCTAATGAGAACAAATTAAAAAGCTAAAGATAATTTTTTTTTAACTTGTGTATTCAATATTGTAAAAGTTTAAGCATGTATATTTTTAATACAAAATTTATTTTTTATTTTCCCTTTTAGTTTCTTAGCTTGTGTCCTAAGGTCACAAGTAAGCATGACCCTGAGAATTTTTATAATGAAAAAAAAAAGCTTTTTTAAGCTTTTAAAGAAATGACGCAAATTGAAAATCTAAATATTAGGTAAACATAAATTTTGCAATAATTTTTTTATATAAAAAATATTAAATGCACAATTTTCAAGATTATGTTTTAATATTTAACTTTTTAATGTGTCTATATAATACAAACCAAGTGTATGGTGTAATATTAATATAATTTTTTCGTTGTTGCTAAATAGAATAGAAAAGTAATAAACTATCACTCTGGTATGTGAATATGTGATTCCTTCAAAGTATTGTCCTTATTTGAGTACGATTTATGACATTATTGATGATAGCATACGATTGCAAAGAATCAGAAACATGAAATTGAATATGTTGACCAAAGGAAAGACTTGAATGATTTCATCAGAAGCAAAGACTTTCTTGTGTAGACATTTCACTTTTCATATTTGATCTGTAAGAGGCAAATGCCAAACCATCGTTGCTGGCGACCATAGTCATATGGTCATGATATATCAAACACTCTTCATGCTTTATGCATGTGTTAATAGAGGATATATCTTTTAGATGATTTTTCTACACATAAAACAAACATTAGCAGATAAATTGTTATCTTAGACTTTGTTATCATCGAAACTCTAATTTAAGATTACACTTTAGTTCAACGATATATAGAGCCTTACATAAATATCTTAATTTTCTATGCAATTAACGCATTAAAATACTTGAATGCATTATTAAGGAAATTATAATAATCAGTCTTAAATATTTTACTATTTTTTAATTAGTTGCACTGCAAAGATGCATGCAAACATAAAGTCTTGTGCGGTTGTGTTGGTTTCCTACTAGGAAGAGAAAATATCCGATTAAATGTTGGGTTGCGTAGCAAGACTTAAAGAGCCTTGTGTAGATGCGTTGATTTTCTACGTAATTAATTCATTGATTGGAATGCATGTAACATAGTTTCAATGTGTCATGTTTCAAATGCATATGTTAAGTTTGCAATAAATGATTTGATGTTTAAAGTGCGTTGTAAAATGGTGTGACACTATCTAATAAATTGAATAGTGACTAAAGAATATTTAATGCATACATATATGGATATAAGACTGGAGTAGAGTGCATTATTGCATCAATTAACACACAAATATATATATATATATATATATATATATATATATATAAAGATAAAGAAATAAAGATATATCTATACAACAAAAACAAAAGATAACATTGTCATTAATATAGTCGAAAATATCATTCTTAAGGTCTCATACAAATGTCACAAAAATAGATACCACTAATCTAGAACATAGATAAAATCGCAACAACCATGTGTAAAGTTTCATTAACAATAACAACAAAATAAAAATTATCAAACATGTATAATTGTTGAATCAGTCACTGCACGTTAATTATTTATTAATTAAGAATAAATAGGCGAGTTGATAAAATTGATGAAAAAAGATAATTACCAACAAATAATAATATTTAGTTAAAAAGTCAACATATTAGAATAGCACACAATGATGATGAAATACTAACAAATATTAATTATTAAATCTTAGTTACTTATTAATTTTTTTTAACAAGCCAAAATGGAATAAGATTACCACAAGTGATTCATCTCCCACAAGGCATGCAAAAGAGAATCACTCAAATAAAATACAATTTCAGGTCACGGGTGCCTCAATAGCGATCACCAGAATTAAAACAAAAACAACATGAAGATTACAACAAAATACCCATACAAGACATAGGGTGTTGCCACCAGTCGTGGTAGCTAAAAGCAAAAGAATGTAAATTAGCCTTTAGCCACTGAAACGAAAGTAGTTTCACCCTGTCTGTTATATTGTTAATTGACGTAGCCTTCTGATTAAAAATGTGATTGTTCCTCTCCTTCCAAATGGTCCAAGCACAAGCTAGCCATATTATATGTAAGAATGAATGTAATACTTGTTGACGTAACAGATTGGTGAAGATGAAGAAAAAAGACAATTATCATCGGATAATAATATCTGACCAATAAGTCAACATATTAAAATCACATCTAATGACAATGAAATGATACCGTTAATGTTAGGTTGTTGATGATATGCGATGTATTCATGTGTGTATAATATATATGTTGATGCTTTAGTTAAACCATCCACACATACAAATCATAGTAAGGTCCAAGCATGGTTCAATGATAGTTGTTGATGAGTTAATCCATTGCAAATGAACTCAAATCGTAATATGAGTACCCATACTATAAATACTAGAATGTAGTAAAGTTGACTAATTTGGACCTAAGACAATGAACGAGGGTTGGAGAACGAGGGTTGGACATCCAATCAAGCCCATCGTTAGGCCATCAACAATTGGAATAACTTTTATCTAGGTTTAACATGTCATATAATACCATTTTGAACACCATCCAATCATTGTTAGGAAAGGATGGAATATGGAATTTTACCCAGTGACGTAACCAAGAAATTTGATTAATGCAGACAATATTATACAGTACAAATATAATTTTTTCTCTCGCATAAATGATAAAATGACGACACTATTATTATTATTATTATTATTATTATTATTATTATTATTATTATTTGAAGATTACAAATTTACTCCCTCCGATTCTATTTATAAGACAAAATTAGGTCAACAAAAGTTAATGTATTTGGACTGAATTTTTAACTAGATACAACTTTTGTTGACCCAGTTTTCTCTTATAAATGGGACCGGAGGGAGTATATCATTATATATTCAAAAAGTTGCAATTACATTGATATCTACAAATCATAATTGTTCTCTGCGTGTCTTTATATTTTAAAACTTTCAAAAACATATCTCTTTTATATGTAGTGATAAAAAAATTCAATAATTTATCTCTCACATTATTTTATATCTAGTTCTTCGCAAATAAATCTTTTTAATATTTTTTTAGCGGGTGCATCAGTAAATTTTGGTGAAATAGTTATAGATTAAAAAGAGCTAATAACGAATTAAGAATTTCTTTCAAAAAAAAAATAACGAATTAAGAATTGTAGTGGGGCAATTGACCAAAAACCTTTTATGAGGCGTAGTCATCGGATGTGCCCTAGGTTTTGTTCTAAACTAGAACAATCGTCAATCAATCGTAAGTCACAATTATTTTTAAAATCATACATATAATTAGTTGTAATATGCATACAATGTAAAAAAATGCTCCAATTAGGTGTGAAAATTAAATTATGCTATTTTAATTATAGATCATGTTAACAAATACTTTGCAAGCATTGTTTAAGGAATCGAAACAAGAAAACTTTGTCTTCGAAAGAAAGTCAATCAATTGTCAAAATTGTAAACAAAATTTTCTATACAAAAATTATACTTTTCTTTGAAACAAAAAATTACTATTTTTATTGTTTAAACAATGCTTTAAAGACATTAGTTAATATTTTTATTCAGAGGTCATGCTAACAAGTGCTTTAAAACAAATGTTGATGCCTAAGACATTTGTTAACGAAACACAAAAGTCAGCTTTGCATTGAAAATGATTTTTTTTACACATTGAAAAAGTTTTTTTAAGGACATGTTGAAAAATGTTGATTATACAAATTACAAGATATTTTACCATATTTTGTTCCTTAATAAATGTCATTAGCACACTTGTTAGTATTTATTTATTTTTTGGAGGGTTTATTTATTTAATTATTTATAATTTTTAAAAAGTGACAGACAATTATTTTTTTAAAAGTGTCGTTTCAAAAGAAAATATTTTTAAAAAGTGACAGACAATTGACAACCAAAATATAAGTTATTAACTAGCAACATACCCGTGCTAAGCACGGGCCCGTGCTCCGCACGGGCTGATCCTTAAATCGTGATTTAGGCATCAAAACGCATTTACAATATTATTTCCATTGAGAAATAAGAAATAAAATTAATGATAAAAATGAAGATAACAATAAAAATATTGAAATAGTTGTTATTAAATATTATAAAGTGGTAGACAAAAAATATGTGAAAATATTATAAATAATAAAATCACAATAATGATAACGGGAACGTTAATATGCCCCGTGTTTTTTATATATCATTGAAAAATATTTATAAATTTTTTAGCATTTTTTTAATTTTTATATGAATTTATAAACAATAAATATGTGTATCGTGCAAAATTCTTATATCAAATTATAATTAGTATTAGGGTAGTGTTAACTTGTGCCCTTAGGGCACATTATAATTAGTATTAGGGTAGTGTTAACTTATGCCCTTAGGGCACATGTTAAGAAATCCCAAAAAAGAAATATTCTCTTAAATTTTGTGCATTCAACTCATTAAAACATTAAAAATTAAATTTAATGCACGCATTCCAATATATTATTTCTCATTTGGCTTCTAAACTTGTGCCTTAAGGGCACAAGTTAACATTTCCCTTAGTATTATAATTACTCCCAATATTATTTAGAAGATACAATTAGGCATGGTAATGGGGTGGATGAGGACAAGTTTTACCTTCCCCGTCCCCATACCCTACTATCATATACTTATTCGCTACCTTACCCATATCCAACAGAGATAAGAAATCGAATCTCATCCCCGTCTCTGACGCGTTCAGGTATCCCCGTCCCATCCCCGTAGTGGATATTTTTTTTAATAAAATATAAGTATTTTTCTGCCTCAGACGCAATGTTACAGTGCATTATCCTGCAAAGAAATGACGACAATAGATCATGGCTATGGTAATGGAGAATAGAGAGAACTCTGAGAAGTGGGTGTCATCTGATAGACTAAGATTCTGATTGTGTGACTGAAATGATTTATGATTTGAGTTTCTTTTTATATAAGAGGGGCAATAAAATGATTTTCTACATTCCAGACGAGTTTGGGTATGAGTTCGGGGTGGGTATACCTATATCCCCCTTACTCATCCCGTACCCGCATTTTTAAATCGGGGAAAACCCAAACCAAGTCAGAGCGGAAAAAACACGTCAAATTGAGTTTCGTTCGGATGGATACTCGCGGGTATGAGTTTTGTTGTCATGCCTAGATACAATACATAAAAAATTAAACTAATTAATATGTGACTGATTGTTGTCCCATGTATGATTTGTACAACAATATTAGTTAGTGTCTAAGTAATTAGAGAGTAATGTCTGTCTTGTGTTTTTTTTATAGTCATTCTTTAAAAGGATATAATGATTAATAATGAGTAACGATTAAAAATAATAATTTTATAATATGACATTAAGATAAACAAAAAAGCATATGAAAATCATTTAATTATACTTAAGAAGTAATCTTGAAGATGTGTAATTTTATGTAAAGTAGTTGTATTTCTCATAATAACTACTAACCCCATGTATAATTTTCCCTAAAAAAAAAAACCTCGTGTATAATTTATAAATGAGAAAGATTTTATAACTCTCCCAAATTATGTTATTTGTGATCATTCAATTGGATATAATTGAATAAATTTAGATGTAAAATTATGTATAGAAATAGTCCTATGCTTTTTTTGTCAAAAAAAAGTCCTGTGCATTTTTCTTTTTCATTTACTCTTTTTTAACGTGTTTTTTTAAGTATCGGTATAAAATTTATTTATTAATGTATTTTATTAGAAACATACGATGAGATAAAATCACATGTACGTCATAAAGTTTATTTTTAGTAAACGAAAATTAAATATATGACAAATTTGTTACGAATTAAAAAAATGACATTCAATAATTTATAGATTTTTTTATCATGATAAAAATCATCTCTTTATAAAAAATAATTCGGGACCCGTTTTGTTACAAATTAAAATAAAAGTAATTTTGATATATTAATTAAGAGAATTTATGAAAACAAATCATGATTTATTTTGTTTGGTTATTGTAATTAAAATCACATGTTTTAAATAATTTAATTTGTTTGGATACAACTATAAAAATGGATTTTCTGTTACAAAATTACAACAACTTTAATAATTAGAGAAAGATAATAGATTTTAAATTGTTTTTAACTCTTTAGATATTTAGAAGTTGAATTATAGAAAAAACATTAAGTTTCATAATTAGAGAATAAATAATTAGAAAATAAAAGATTAAGTTTGTTTGTTATTTAAAAAAAGATTAACTTAGTGTGTTTTATCGAATGAGTTTGTTTTAATTTGTTTTTAAAAGAGAAAAAATAGCGGAAGGTTGAAGCAAAAGACACAAAAGTATATAATTTTGATGACGTGTTAAAAAATTAAGAAGGGGTAAGATTGTATTTTTGGTAGACATTAAGTTTCATAATTAGAGAATAGATAGATAGATTATTTTGACCCAAAAAATACAGATATAATTTAATTTGTTTTTTTAACAAGTCTCATCCCACTCAAGAAATAGCACCTGCCTGCGAAGGGGCACACACCCCCTATGGCCCAAACCAAACAAACCGGTTGTGACTCACGAGACCTCAAAATAAAAAATAAAAAATAAATTCAAATCCATCACATAAGCATTTGAAGTCCGAAATTGCCTATAAAAACGCCCCTTGGGTATCATAGTTTGTTGCAGACTCCAAACATCAATAACAAAAACACCGTAAGGGTAAAGTTCAGAGAGAGTTTGAGAGAGAGAAACATGGGTGGTTGGGCAATTGCTGTGCATGGTGGTGCTGGTGTTGACCCTAATCTCCCTCTTCAACGTCAAGAAGAAGCCAAACAACTTCTTACTCGTGTTCTCAATCTTGGCATCTCTGCTCTTCGTTCCAATCTTTCTGCCATCGATGTTGTTGAACTTGTGGTATGTGTTGTATATCTCACATCACATGTACCATAATATTGTCCACACTTCCTCGTACCCACATACACATGTTTCCATCTTGTCATGTCCCTTTTTTGTTCCTTTTCCACCGTTACCATTATTACTTCATGGCTACCATAACAAATAACCGTGAATCTAATACATGCATTGTCATTATGAACCAAACTACATGATTAACAAGAATATATTTTAACTATTCCAAGGAATTTGGAGGGGATTATTATTAATATTTATTTATTTTTGTTATTGAAGGTGAGGGAATTGGAAACGGATCCATTATTCAATTCGGGTCGTGGATCTGCCCTGACGGAAAAAGGAACGGTGGAAATGGAGGCTAGCATAATGGATGGACCAAAAAGACGATGCGGTGCCGTTTCAGGTTTAACCACAGTAAAAAATCCAATTTCACTGGCTCGTTTAGTCATGGATAAATCTCCTCATTCCTATCTTGCTTTTAACGGCGCTGAAGATTTTGCTAGACAACAGGTTCGTGTTCTCTTTACCTATTCCCACGTGTGTGTCTTCCTTAAACAACGTTAACCAAAAAAACCAAATCTCTGCAAAAAATTTTTTTGTTTGTTTTATCTTTATTTACAAAAAAATAGGAAAAGATATTTTATTTTTTGGGTTGGTGTTGGAACTTTGCTAAGGAGAATCTGTTGATTATTACGAATTATTAATTTATTATTAGTGCTAAATTACTTAAATTATTTTACTTGTTTTTGTAGGGTGTGGAGGTTCTGGACAATGAGTACTTTATCACCGCTGACAATGTTGGTATGCTTAAGCTGGCAAAGGAAGCAAATACAATCTTGGTACGTAATTATTATCAAATTCAACCATGGATCTTGAATTATTATTACATTGTACGGGTTAAAAGGGGTCCAGAGTGTGTGTTTTTCTGAAAAGGGTCTTTTCACATATTGAAATAAACGTGGGTAAAAATTATTTTCAGATTGGGATTCTTTTACAAAGTAAAGAAATATTGTATTCATGCATAGTTTGGACCAATTAGTACACTTTCTCTTTATTTAATATATATTTATATCTACCAAACTCTTTTGTTTATAAACAAATCTCAAACTACCAATGAAGACAAAGTGTTTGTTCAATTATTAATTAATTATTGGTAGCAATATGATTCTTTCATTCATTTTTTACGGTATCTTTCTTTTCATATTTAATTTACAATTTGAAACAACATAATTAATTAATTATTGATTGTGTGCTGCAGTTTGATTATCGGATTCCATCTGGATACGAAACATGTGGTGCAGCAGTTGAAAGTCCAATGAAAATGAATGGACTTCCAATGAGTGTCTACGCACCTGAAACAGTCGGGTGCGTAGTTGTGGACCGTGAAGGAAGGTGTGCTGCTGCCACGTCAACAGGCGGGCTAATGAACAAAATGATTGGTCGGATTGGTGACTCACCTTTGATAGGAGCCGGGACCTACGCGTGTAACCTTGCTGGCGTCTCATGCACCGGTGAAGGTGAGGCTATCATACGTGGCACTTTGGCGCGAGAGGTGTCGGCTGTGATGGAATACAAAGGTCTTGGTCTTCAAGAAGCAGTGGATTTTGTCATTAAGAATCGTTTGGATGAAGGATATGCTGGACTCATTGCTGTTTCTAGTAAAGGAGAAGTTGCTTATGGATTTAACTGCAATGGCATGTTTAGGGGATGTGCTTCTGAGGATGGGTTCATGGAGGTTGGAATTTGGGAGTAGAAAATGTTGCAATTGTGCAATATCTTGTTACTTGTTACTGACTTAGTTGCCAGTGAAAATTGTTGGGTCCTTCTCTTTTCTTTTAATTTAGTTTCTTTCTTTGATTTGTTTTTTAATTTGGGTTTTAGGGTGGGTTAGTTACTACTAGTTGTTTCATTGCAACTTGCATTAGGGTCCCGGTGCTGTAATTATTTAGTTGTTTAAGAGGGATAGAAAATGTGAAATAATAGTAGCAACATCTGTTTTTTCATTTATCTCTTATGGAAATAAAAAAAAGCTGGTGACATGCCCCCCTAAGATACTTGTGTACCTTTTTTCTTCTTCTCATTTATTTATCAAGCAATTTTTCTTTTCTTTCCCCTGTTTTCAAAGCAGAAAATGTGAAATAATAGTAGCAACATCTGTTTTTTCATTTATCTCTTATGGAAATAAAAAAAAGCTGGTGACATACCCCCCTAAGATACTTGTGTACCTTTTTTCTTCTTCTCATTTATTTATCAAGCAATTTTTCTTTTCTTTCCCCTGTTTTCAAAGCAGAGTACAAATATTTTTTTTTTTTTTTAGTCAAGTAGTCTAGAGGCTAGAATTCACCTTTTTCAAGGTGAATAAGTAGGGTGTCTGGGGTTCGAACCCCGTCCCCTGCATATAACAATGTATGTCTCTGCCAACTGAGCTAATGCTCACGGGAACAGTACAAATATTAATTCTATTCCCATAAGTTTGGAATGTGGAAATCGTTTTATGTTACTTCATAAATGCAAGAGCCTCCTCCATTCACATACAAGAGCAACTACAAAAGAAAAGATAAATAATAAAACAAAAATAAACCTACCAATACAGGTTCCTAGAGGCTAGAGGTTATTAGGGTACCAAGTTGATAGATTTTGAATCTCACTCGCAAAATTACATAATTCATATAGAGACAAAACTACCACTACTGATTCCTAGGTCTACCAAATATTAACAAACTTGAATCTTACTTTCAAAAACTACCTACATGCATAAACCTTCCTAAAATTCTTAGTAATGCGGGACTCTGCTGCAACTTCAACTGTATAAATATTTCATGTGAATCAAACTTTTAAAATTGTTAGCACTTGAGCCCGCTTGGATCACATCTAGACACATAGAAATGAGGTGACGGATAATGTCACGAAATGTTCGTCGAGGTGGATAAATATGGGTACAACATTTTTCGAGACAAACCAATTACCTAACGAAAGACATATTGGTTTGGGAAAAGGATCTGCGAAATATAAGTATTTTGTAATTGATCATATGACGTGACAAAATCCTGATTTCTTATTGAACATCGTTATAAGTATTTCGAAATTATTTATAAGTATTTGAAAATTGATTGTAAGATGTGACAAATTAATGAAATGCATGTTTGGATGGGCGAATGCAAATCAGATTTTGCTTAAAATTACGGCAAAAAATCATTTTAATGCAGAAACTCTAATTCTTAGCTTCTTAAAATCACGACATATTTACATTAAATAGTGTACATATGTGTTTTTGCTTCATCAAACGCCACTTCAAACAGGCACAAAATCTTATTGAATACCAACGTATGCTAAATTACAATAGATTGTTGATACTTATAGATTAAGTTTGCTAAAGGGCAGGAGTTCTTTTTTTCATACTTATGACATGACATCGTTATGCTAAACGATAGTAGTCTATAATTAGTTTCAATTTTTATTAACTACTAACTTTAGAACAGTCAATTTCAAGAGTCAATTCTATCAAATTTATTGGGGTATTACGTATACATGAAACAGCCCTCACGAGAAGCAAACCTCTATGAATGGGATCTTGAAATGGTTGCAACTTACCACTAGTCCATTCCCCTTGTAAACATTCACATAATAAGAAAAAAAAAATGAGCCCACATGTAATATTGGAAGTGTTGTTCTTCCCTTTGGCTTTCTTAACAGAATTTGTTCACTTGTTAGTACTTGGTACATTACAACCACAAGTTGCTTTTGCAGAATTTCAAACTCTCTTAATTAATGCATATACATTGAGTGGTAAATACTAAATTAAATTGTGGTTGGTGTTGAACCAAAAATAAAACAAGAAAGTAAGGGCCGGCGTGATAACTAAAAAGCTGATGATGACTGAACATGTGTGACCAAGTTGTATGACAATAAGAAGAACATGGATTGGAGAGGATCGTACCACTATATTACACGGTAAAAAGTTAGAGAAATTGAATACAAAATATTACTCCCTCCGTCCCATATTACTTGACCTAGTTGACTCTGTCACGTATGCCAATGCACAATTTTAAACTTAAATTTCTTTAATAATCTAGTAGAAAAAATTACGAAAATTTGATATTTTGAAAATATTAATCGAGACGAATCTAACAACATCTTATATGCTATATTTTGTTTTTATATATTAGTAGAAAAATAGAGTCAAAGCATGATACATGAATTGTGCAAATATTCTAAATAGGTCAATTAATATGGGACGGAGGGAGTATAATTAACAAGTATTGAAATATATATTTAAGCACTAATTTTTTTTAAAAGCCAAGATAAAGTTATACTGTACAATAAAACCAACGAAAATGTTGAAATTGTTAGGCCGAATGTCATGATCGGGGTTTGAACCCTGACACCTCCATTTTATGTGTATAAGTTTATGATACTTCGTCATTTCATCTACTTAAAAAAAAATGAAACAGAACAAAACACTAGGAGTGTACATACAAAAACTAGCAAGTATTAACATGAAATAACAAACCCTAAATATTGAGAGGTTGTATACTTGAATGATAGTAATTATAAGAGAAATCAACGACTTTTGATTTGATCTCAGAACATGCAAAAAATTTAATCATCATGTTAATTAGAGAGCCCTTATTGCGATTCTGAAGACCAAATACCACATGGTTACAATGCTTTCATATCAATCAAATACAAATCATCCATATAGAATGAAGATGTTTCCATTGTACTTTACCGAGGGATACCAAACCGATAAATTGAACAATGTGACGAAAACTACTATCAACCATAGCACAACTATTAATTCCCAACCAATTCAATATATCATACCACGATTTTCTAAATAAAAAAACAAATGTTGAGAGGTTTCATTCATATTGCATCCATTCACACAAAAAACAGATTCTATATTATAAATCTCATGACAAAGCAAATTATTTTAGTCGGTAGTTTAACAATCACCATGCAAACAACAATATCTTTAATAGTACTAATTTGTTTTAAATAACGTTACACATCGGCAAATCTTCTACATTGAATTTAGGGGTGGGAATGAGCCGGGCCGAGCCGGGCTTTGCTTAAATAGGCTAGGCCTAGTTGAAAAAACTAAGGCCTAAGCCTTGGCCTTTTACCTATCAAAGACTTTATTTTAAGCCTGACCTGACCTTTTTAACAGTCTGGCCTAGCCTATTAGCTTGTCTAAAAGCCTAGTTTGTGTTTCAAATTTCAAATAGAGTATTGTGCAACGTACTTAATATAGAGATAAACATTAATTACATACAAATTAAACTAATAAAACACAATTGGTGTGAGTAACTCTTGTCTCGTTAGATGAAGTTCATATGATATATGAGGGAAATACCAAGAGTTGTGTTATATCCCAAATACAAAATAAATAACAAATACTGAACTAATAATTGTGGTATGGGAATTTGTAGGATCAGTAACTCTTTTTGATATATATATATATATATATATATATATATATATATATATATATAATAAATGTGGAAAAATGTAATATACTTATATACGGGCCGACCTGATAGGTTTGATAGGCTTTTTTATAAGCCTAAGCCCGGCCTAATTAAATTAACAAGCTTTTTAAAAAGCTCAAGCTTGACTCATTTATTAAACGAGTTAGGCCGAGCCGAGCTTTTAGTAGGCCGAGCCATAGGTCCCTGACGAGCGGCCTGACCTATTTCCACCCCTAATTGAATTAATTAAGGTTCCATTTCCATTCGTCCTCCAAATTAACCTGCTAGAAACATTAGTCAACAAAACCGTACACTCCTCCAACCACTAAGTCCACCTCCCATTCGAACAAGCTTCTTCTCCACCTCCACCCCTCCTCAATCTAAAACACTATTTTTCACAATACCTTGGACAATAACATTTTTGTCAACAACTAGACTAAATAGTATACTAAAACACTCCTTCAACATCATCCAATCCACCCACGACTCATCCCAAAACAATGTACTACATCTATTTATTATTTGACAGTGTGCTAAATTAAGTGATCAACTTTATTAAAAAAAGAAGAAATAAGTGATCAACTGTTTTCTTTTTTGACTAGATTAAATTATTGAAATTTTAAATACCGAAATTTTAGGGTCTTGCTTTCGGCCAACGAAATCTTGGAGGACATATTTTATATTAATACATAAATAAAAAATAGCATTTCATGTATTATATAGTCGATTAAGGGGTAATGATTATAAAGGTGATCTTTATTCCACCTAACAGCATATCCTATTCATAAATCTTCTGAAACATATGTTTGATTTTGTTTGTCTTCATAAAGAAACTTTTACATGCTTTGCAATTTGAAATAGTGTCATCACAGCGTGTGTTCAACATACACGTATATTTGGAGTTTGGAAGAGTGTGTCCTAAATGTTACTATAAGATTATGAAAAATGCCAAGGATATTATCTTTTTGTACTTGGAGTAGGTACAATATCAGATATTATCTTTGCGCTTGGGGCAATGACACAGCTAATGAGGTTTTAACCGAGGCGCGTCTATTGCTGGTTGAAAACTATTTCCAAACCCCCTCTTAGGCTTGGGGCAACTCAAGCCTTCGAGAATTTCTGGAAGGACTCCCTTTGGGGTAAAGTCCTAAAAAAAAAAAGGTACAATATCAGATATTAGGGTTTAGTACTGTATTGGTTATGTCTTGAGAGGACTCTCAAGGAGGTTATTTATAGCCTGTTACGAGCTTGGTTTCCCGTGACTTAAGTCCCAAGCAAAGAGGACTTTTAAGTCTTTTTGTCGAGCTCTAAAGGCTTCTTGAAGCTGACTGAGGCGACGCCCATGGAAGGACGCGCCTAGGCCATATAGGCCATTCGGAAGAGCGTCCTGGGCCTTTTGGAGGGCTCCTGGACCCTTTTGGAGGGCTTCCAAGCTCTTATGAATGTATTGACGGTCCACTTTTCAACAGTCTCTTCAACACTCAATCTTCTTAAACGACGACGAATACTTCGTGTTTATAGTAGTGTTGGTAAACAGTTAAAAATAATTGATACAACTTCAATCACAATAGTAGCATGAGAAATTGTAATGTGGCAATCTAAATTGCAGCCATATACTTTGTTTTTTGAAACCTTTAGAGCAAGCTAGCAGCTCCACAAAATACAACATCTAATTTTGTTGGAAGCACTCTAGCTAGTTTGGTGTCAAATCACTTGCCATGAAATTACACTTGGTGGGTCTCTGCCATACTCTGCACACCACCGATCACCCTCTCTTTCTGTCATATTTTGATTTCTAATGCAACTTGTTTGTATAGACATGCATTAAGAGGTCCCTTCAATGAACAAAAAGTTAAAATACATCAGAGACAGAGAGTATCACATGTATATCTTACAATATAAAGCAAATCTCCCCGACAAAGATTTTTCTTTTTATAGTATCAACTTTAAGCTTAGTCGTACCTTGTTATTATTACATTATGATGATTTTAGATTTATAGTTGGCGTGATTATGAATATCAATGCATGCATTACATTTATTTTCAAAATGTTAATAATTTGCATGATTCAATGCTTCCAAATTTAGATTTTATATATGCATATATCTATATGATAGCTAGCTCCTTTTGTTGTTGAAGGCTTGCTCTAGAGAGTAGACACGTCTGGTATGAAGTGGCTACTTCAGTACTTCTACTCCACCATCATTCTGAGCTTGAAGTTTCATGTAATAGGACACGTTCTTTTTGCTGTTTTATCTGTATATGCTAGTCTCTTGATTTTTTATTTCAGTGTTTGACTTTAATTAATATATGAATAAATATTTATCTTTCTAAAAAATTTAATTGCGAAACTCACGTACACAAAGTGATAAAAATTGAGGAATTACATATTCAAACCGGCGTTCTAGCGTATTAAATATCCCTGCAATCTTTTACCATTTTAACGTATTTAGGAGACTTAAAATTTTTATTTTAAAAGGGCTTAGTTTTGCTATGGATGAAAATTAATGGCATAGTTTTACATACTCCTAAATATATATATAACCTTAGTATCAAGATTTTAAATCATTGTTGAGTCATTAGGTCTAACTGTCATCTATGCATAAGATGACCTTATAACCATAATACTTTTTACATACGGTTGCAATGAATGAGATTGAAGCTCTGTTTGAGAGTTTGAAGAGGAGGGAGATAATGATTTTGAGGGTAGGCCAACAGAGCAATAAATAGAGAATTTTTTCACATTTTTCGAGAAAGAATTTTTGTAAACAATGTTAAATGAATGTTTATGAGTAATTTTTTCAATACTGAAAGTTTTACAACATAGATTGAATTTGGATAATTTATACAAGCCCTACAAAACACTTCTCGAGCGCAATTTTTAAATTCACTCAAATTATAAAGATTTTGTATTATAAAGAAAAATAGATCTTTGTCGACTTTTTCTCTCAAAGTCCTCAATTTTTTCCGCATAGTTTTTCATTGTTTTTAAACCCTCCCTTCTCCTCCCATCCTATACTCCCAACACACTTTACCACATTTTACTGCAATATAAAATCACTTGCAGCATAATTGCAACAAAAATTTAAAACTATGCTTATAATACATTTTCTTTGAAACCCTACCCGGAATGACTCCAAATAATTTCAAGCTTTCCATATACGACCACAAATGCATAAATTCTATTTTTATTGATACGGAGGCTTAGATCCTCGCTGACTAGGCTCAAGGACACTCTGTCAGTCGTAATAATTATATAATACAGAGCTTTTATATGGTCCAAGCCATGCTGAGCTTGATTATTCCATGAAAATTGCTATGATCCAAAATGCATAAATACCTTTACAAAATGCAATTGTATTTCCTCATCATGTACGGTCTAATCTAAGGTGGCGTCTTCGGTCATTTTCACTTGATATGAATTAACAGATAATTTTTCTGTATCATAGTTAGTATTTAATCAACTCCCCCTGTAAATAAGCATAGTGTTTAACAACAAAGACATTGATAACTTAATTTTATTAGCTCTTGAATTGAAATATAATGTACCTTAATACATTCCTTAAGATGGTTGATGTTATTGCAGCAGAAATGGAAAACCAATTCTACTGTAATAATACTCAAATTATAAGGAAAATTAACCAAGTCATACAAAAATCTTCCTGTATGTTTGATAGTCTGAAATTGTCTGCCTAGCATCACTTCAATCTTCCTTATTTACAAGAGTTTGGGTATAAGATAAGATTTGGCTACATTTCAAATAATTGAATGATATATTTTTATGTGTATGTTCAAATCTTGTATCCAAAAGCTTTTGACGATTCACGTATTTTCCTCAACCTTCCCCCTCTTAGCCTCATGATCGTGCGGAGATAACAGCTCGACACACACCATTAATTTACGAACTGATCATGGTCATTTCTACTTTATAAATATTTTTTGTGTGGTCACAAGAGAATTGTTGTATTACGTGAACATAAATTTATTGGAGTTTACCATTTCCTTCGAACATCTCCTAACTGCATTAGACCATGATTTATTTGAGATTACCATTTTTTATCCTTGGATACAATTAAATTGGGCCAGATGGGCCTAGCAAGTAGCAAAATACACCAAACATTGACAATTGCTTTTCTCACATACTCAATTGCTCTCCCGCACTAGTAAAATAGCATTACACCCCCAGCGACAGTTAACTGAGGCAGGCTTCTCAATGTAAGAGCCAATGGCAATTAACTACTGTTGAGTTATAATGGTCTTTTACTAATGTGAGAGAGCAATTGGTTATGTGCGAAAAACAATTTTGCCAAACATTGTGGCGCATTTTGATGTGTGGTATGTCATTTTTTTTGTTGACAAAATGTGGTATGTCACCTTTCTTCAAAAAAAAAAAAAAAAATGTGGTATGTCACCTAACCGGCATTTTCTCCCATTCAAATATTCCCGTCGATGTCGACAAAATGTAGCATGTCACCTAACTAGCATTTTCTCCTATTCAAATATTCATGTCGATGTCCCAAAAATGAATTGGAAACTAAGTAATTATATATACTTGTATTTTTTTTTGACAAAATTATATATACTTGTATAAATGTTGTTGATAAATAAATAAATAAATTGAATATACATAATGAAGAATGGAGTAAACCATCCAGCGCTACGCGTTGTTCATAAGTTGTCAAATCAAATATAACATACACTCTCAGTATCAAATCCAATTTACCAAGTCAAAATGTGAGTTGTTCGATCTTGATAAGATAATCCGAATTGTGCGACTGACAAATGTGTGATCATTTATCTGCCTACTTAGCTTGTCATGTAAATGCATAATTAACTAGCTAACTTGTGTATAATTAAATTGATGGCTGTTGGAAGCGAAATAGGCATGTGCTAACTTGATGCCTAAATGAACCTCAGACATTGTGGTAAGGTGAAGTTTATCTGTCTTGAGATGCAATCCCTTAGCATCAACACATTTGACATTAGGAAGTTTGATACCCAATTGAGCATGTCTCACCTTCTCTATAAACTTGCCTTCCCCTGATGCAAGTGCTACCTGCATAAAAATAATTTAAGTGGTGGTGCTTTTCTTTATTTTATAAACTACGTTGTCAAATAACATAATGAGTATGATGCTCATGTCATTTTTTTTAAATTTTTTCACAATCATAGTTTTTAAATTTATGCATTTTACGGTATGCAATCAATTGGTTGTCTTTGTTATGTTCTTCATCCCATCTTCATATCAATCAAAGGGTCCATGACTCCATGTTGCACCGTGATTATTTGTTGCTTTATTACCTCTTAACTTTATCATTTTAAAAAAGTTGTATTTTATTGCTTTCAATTCTTGCTAATTGGATTATTGGTACCAACTTAGTTAGGATATATATGCCTTTGTATTTTTTGGTGGTGTCTGGAATTCGAACTCCAGACCTTACATATATTATACATTGTTCTTACCAACTGAGCTGAGCTCGTAGGGACATATATATGCCCGTGTCTATCACAACTTGCACAATTGATGAAGAAAAAAGCATAGGTAAGAGACATTAATTATCACTAGCTTATTAATTCTCGCTTTTACTTAATTGGATCGTTATAAAAAGAGCAATGATATTTGAACAATTATTTAACACAATTTTGTGACAATTTTTTCCTTAAATTTTCTTATTAGTCAAAAACAATAGAGAGAAAAAAAAGAAAGAGAGAATAAAAACATGAGAAATGTTATCTTGACAACCTTTTGGTTGTCCAACACCACATATTTATACCGTATAAGTACTATTTCATTTTTTAATTACTTACTTCTCTCATAGTCAAACCATTAGTTATAAATTTTGTATTTTTATATTGGTTGTCAAATAGTTGTTGTTTTTTGGATGTTCAAATAACATTGTTCTAAAAATATAATGCGAGTATGAAAGATAGTTGTCAAAAAGTTGTCATAAAAATGTTGTACAATTATCAATTCTCTTATAAAAAATAATGGAAGAAAAAGTAGATTGAGATAATGGATATTATAATAAAATAAAAAACAAGTTTTTTAACAGGAAAAAAACCAATGTACAAAAAGAAAAAGTTAAATATACACAAAAAATTTCATTATAGTAGTTCTGTTTTCAATAATAAAGGGAATTCTTGTAGTGCTTTTGTTGCCTCATTTCATTATTGAAAAATCAATAAAATTATTTCATATATTATTAAACAGATTAGTACGGGTTTAAAAAAACAAAACTCATTCAAGTTGTCACGTTTGTCAATTGAGAAATGTTAAACCGTGTCCTTAAGACATTGATTAAGAGAATTAAAATAGAAAAAATGTATTGAAAAATGTCAACCTATAATTTTTTGTTTTTTAACAAGTGCTCTTAGGACACTTATTATTAGCACAACCCTTGTCAATTTGTTAAACTACTAGTTGAACCTCCATAAATTTTTCGAATCATGCTAATAAGTGTGTCATTTAAAGATCCTTGTTAATGATTCAAAATTTAAAATGAATATTGTTTCAATGTGTTGAAGACATAATTTTTCAAATAAAGTTTTTGTTACTCCCGTTCCGAATTAATTGAGCCGCTAGCTCATTTCACACATATTAAGAAAAATGTATAAATGAAAGAGAGAGAAAAATGGTTTTAAGTGCTTTTGTTAAGTATTGGTGGATTCTCCACTATCATAAATACAAAGTGGAATATGTATTGAATTGGGAATGATGAAAGTAGTATTAATTAGAGTTATAAAGGGAAAAAAAGTAATTAATATTGGATTGAAAAGTAAAATGACTCAGTTATTTTGAAACACTTTTTTTTTTGTAAATGACTCAGTTATTATGGGACGGAGGGAGTATAAAATTTTTAATGAGTGCTCTTTAATGTTTCCCAAACTTTTTTGATGGATAATTATGGGCTAACGTCCAAAATTTTAAATTAAAAAACGTCACAAGTCCTATCATTTACATTCATCACGCTCGTTTGAAATTTGAAATTCGAATATAGGTGTGCTCCCTTCCTGTCTTCTTTTAAGATTTTCAACTTTTCTATGTAGATTGGCACGCAGAAAATCCAATAGACTAAAAAACGCAAACATAATTTTAAATAACAGATGAACAATGCTTAAAAAATGCATAAAAAAAATATTCATTTTAAATATTTGATTTTGATTGAACACTATTCCAGATGGGTGAATGTATCAAGAAGACAAAAAAGACATTGTACCAACAAAAATATGACAAAAAAAGAAAAAGTAGCATTAAAAGTAGAAAGAAACTAACCTGAATAACAAGAAGAGATGGAAGTTGAAGATCTAACCTAAGATTCTCAATTAAATTCTCCATTCTATATTTATACCCTTCAGCATCTTCTTCTCTTACAGTATCACTCTCACCTTGATACCATAAAACTGCTCTAATTACACCATCACCATCCTTAACCGATTCAATAGATCTTCTCACCAATTCATTATACAAATGTGATCCATTTCTCCACTCTTCAATTCTCGTCCCACCAACTGCACAAGGAACAAGACCTATAACACATTCACCACCACTCATTCTAACAATTTCATTTGCAAAAGCAAACCCGGGTCCAACACCACAAGTTTTTCCTACATCTATATCTGCATGAAGAGGCTCATGAGCTTCTTCCCATTTGAGTTTTGTATTTAGCTTTAAAATTGATGGGCTTGGTTTGCATTCTGGTGGGATATTACCATCCCATTTTCCATTTAAAACACCTCCTCGACCAGCCATGTTGCTTTGTCCTGCTAATATGAAAATGTCTTTAGTTGCTTTGCCACAATGGGGTAATGTTACAACCAAAACACACAAAAACATTGACAATATAATAAACATTAGCTCCATTATTAATGTTGGAGCTAAGGAAAATGTGTGTTGGTTTTTAGGCATATGGAAGAGGGATTATTGATAATATAAGCGTGAGTGAGGGAGCAATTTGTGTAGGGATATCATGATCATGGGATAAACAATCGTTAATTAGGTTTCTAGCGTGCTTCATATGGGACCCACCAAGGATTTTGCAACCATTATGGGTCATTATGTTGGTAGTTGGCACTTGAAAATCAAATTAATGTGATCTCCATAGTTCATTTAACGTCTCTACTCTTACTACTATGATTAATAGTGTAATGAAAAAACTACTTTATCAAAACCCTCCTCTTTGATCAAACATATTGTAACAAGGAGAGCTCAAATCTCGGTTTAGATTGATGAAACTGAATAGAGCATAGTGGAATAGAACAAAATAGGTACTAAGATGGATCTATAACATCATTCCTATAATTATCAAAGGCTATCAGGTTATAGTTTGCATCGACTATAGAAATTGAAGTCTAGCCACCCCTAAATTATGGCATGCTAGTATCCGATATGTTGGTCGATGCCACAACTATCCATGCAATTCTTCTATTTATTGATGACAATTTTGGCTATAATCAATTAGTCATGGCTAAAGAGGACATTCATGTAACTACCTTAAGATGTCTAGGTCCCCTTGGGATCTGAGTGGATTGTCATGTCATTCGAATTAATTAATTAAATAATGTTGGCGCCACTTATCAAATGGTTTTTTTTTAAGAAGTTAAATTAGCCCACCTAAATTGGCTCTAAATACCATTTTCCATGACTTAATTGGCAAAATAATGGAGGTCTATATTGATAATGTTGTGGTCATTCCATAAAAAAAACCGTTTGGTAGAATTAGAGTAGACCCTAAAGAGAACGAGGTTACACGGTTGAGAGATGAATCTAGTTAAATGTATGTTTGAAGTTTCAAATGTGATCTTCTTAGGATTCTTGCTACACAATAAAGGGTAAAGGTGAATACAAATAAGGCCAAAGGCATCTTGGAAGCTCGACCTCCACATACAAAGAATTAGTTGCATAGTCTCTTAGGAAAAATTAAATTTTTGAAGAAATTCATATCTAAATTGGCTGGAAAGATGAAAGCATTATCACTTGACATTTACCAAGTGAAAGCAGAGGAACAAAATATGTAAAAATGTACCTCCTCAGTGTTTTACCAAATCCACCCATCCCCAAGGATGTTGATCCACATAGTTGTGGCCGATCTTCGACCGTCATTGCATGCATATAAGAGCCAAATAAATAAGAACCCCTAAATGTCTTGAATCCCACACGATCTATATTAACATAGAAGGATATCAACGATTTGAAGATGGGAGCTTCTATGGTGAAGTCGGGCATATGACTTTTTTGGTGAAGGGCCTAATAGGAGAGTGCCACGTGGAATCATTGTATAATTGTTTTTTTATTTTTTTAAAAAGACTTTTCCTATTCCAAGATCGATGTTAGCTCTGATACCAGAGATTGGGCAGAGTGCGGAAGACTTTTTCATAGGCAAATTTAGATTTTTTTTTGTCTAGTTTTTTGAGCTGTAAAGACAGCCCTACAACTCAGCTTTGTAATTTACTTAGCTCTTTTTGTTCTAAGATTTCAAAATCTCTTTTGGGTGGTGTTATTCTAAGGCTTTGACTTCTGAATAACGGTTTTTCTTCAAACAAATCTTTCTCAGCTTCTATCAAAGAAAAGCTATTTCTTGCTAAACATCTGAATATGGGTGACTTTGTAAATAATTCATCAATATGAATTGTATTTTTTTTATAAAAACACAATAGCTACTTCTATAAAAACAAATTTTATAAGAACGAAATACTTAGTAGTATTGAACTTCAATATTCGTTGTTTACATAAGAGCTCTTATTTATAGTGAAGAGGGTTCACAGGTGGTTCACATGTCCCTTTCATAAAAGCTGATAAAATGTACACTCAACAAAGAAAAAGATAAACAATAATTTACATAATTATTTCCTTATGCGTAAAGCAATAAGGTTTATCACTAAGTGGTCCCCATCTGACTCAAATGTGATAAGGTACCACTGTACACTTTAGCCTACTACATGACGCGTGGCTTGGTGATTGATTTTTCCTTGTCGTTTTGTGCCGACATTTTCTTTGGACAATTTTTGCATATGTGTCCTATGTAATATGTACCAAAATATCTACAACATTTTTCCTGTATGATTTGTAAGTACCTTTTCATGATCATTTTTTAACTAATCAATTTTTTCTTCAAAATCTTTTACCGCTTTGATATCCTTGTCTTTTGCTGCTTTTCTAGAGTTTATGTATATGATCGTTGAGGCGTCTTCATAGACTACTCTATAGTTTGTCTGTCGTGACAATCTAAAAAACTTTTGATGTATGATTTTCATTTGGTTGACGTATACGGCTGGATGTCATTTCGTGCTTTCTCTGCTCATGACTGGCTACTATTTGTTTGAAATTCCAATCTTGATTAGATACAATGAAATGGGAAAGTTTGAAGCATATGTCATTTTCGGCGGTCCAATGAAAGGCATCTACAGAAAATGGGCAATTGCAAAACAACATATCATCGACAAGAATGTACGCCACAAAGGCTACAAGACGATGAAAGAAGCTGAACAGGCACTTTACGGTTCATACAAAGAGGTTACAACAACGAAAAACCTCCAAAGATCTCCAACAATGAAGTCAAAAAAGAAGATGTCAATTGACAAAATTCGTCAGCTCGAACATCAAAAGAATTTCCAAATAACTAATCTAACTTATATGGAGTTTAGCCTCAGATGGAAATGGATAAACAACTATGTAGAAGAATTCACCACTCAATGCTTCTACCCATTCAGCAGATTTGGTTGTACCAAAGCAGTCATATTACCAGGAGTAGACAGTACCACATGTCTATCTTTCTTTCAGAATGATTTAATCCATACCATATATATAGAAAAACAACCAGGAAAGACTTTTGGAGAACTCAAGTTCCTTCCAAAAGAGTTACAAAATTTGGCACATTCAACAATTTGTTTGCCAAAGAAAAAGAGATCTTTCTTGAGATCGACTCCACATATCCTTGGTATGATGAAATTACCTCGGATCTTATCACAAAACCATTGTATCTAATCAAGATTGGAATCTCAAACAAAGAGTATCTAGTCATGAGCAAAGAAAGCACAGAATGGCATCCAGCCGTATATGTCAACCAAATGAAAAACATACATCAAAAGATTTCTAGATTGTCACAACAGACAAACTACAGAGTAGTCTATGAAGACGCCTCAATGATCATATATAGAGAATTTAAAAAACCAGCAAAAGACAAGGATGTCAAAGCCGTAAAAGATTTTGAAGAAAAAATTGATCAGCTAAAAAATGATCATGAAAAGTTAGCACAAATCATACAGGAAAAATGTTGTAGATATTTTGGTGCATATTACAAAGGACACGTATGCAGAAACTGTCCAAAGAAAACGTCGACACAAAACGACAAGGAAGAATCAATCATCAAGCCACGCGTCATGTAGTAGGCTAAAGTGTACAGTGGTACCTTATCAGATCTGAGTCAGATGGGAACCACTTAGTGATAAACCTTATCGCTTTACGCATAAGGAAATAATTATGTAAATTATTGTTTATCTTTTTCTTTGTTGCATGTACATTTTATTAGTTGTTGTGAAAGGGACATGTGAACCACCTGTGAACCCTCTTCACTATATATAAGAGCTCTTATGCTCATTTGTAAACAATGAATATAGAAGTTCAATACTACTAAGTACTAGTCCTTGCACCCGTGCTGCCGCACGGGTCATAAAAATTGCATATGTGTAAATCCTAAAAGCAAATTTTAATAGTAAATATCAAACCTTGAAACATAAAGTTTATAAGTGACTTAATACAATTGGGACACGACAAAATTCAATTCATGATAAATTGCGAAAAACTTCTTTGTAAACGACATTTAAAGTATTGTTGATGCAAACCCCGTCGTCGTCTGTCAGAAGTATTTTCAGCCCACTCCTAGAAGTCACGCGCGAAATAGCAACATAAAGTTGACCATGAGAGAACACAGGTTGTGAGAGATATACTCCAACTTGTTTGAGAGATTGGCCTTGACTTTTGTTAATAGTCATTGCAAAGCATACACGGATGGGAAATTGTCTTCTATTGAATTTAAACGGAATTCTTGTGTCAGATGGTGAAAGAGATAATTTGAGAGAAATTGAATTAATAATTTGTGTAACGGATGGGAGATTGCTTTGTTGAACAAAAATATCCGTTCCTTATTGGATTTTAGGGCATTGTTTGTAGGGTTGAATACATGATTTTCCCTCATTCTCCTTTCCTCCGGTTTGTTAACAACTTCTTGCCTATTTGCTTTGGGTGCCTTTGTTATGATGTCGCATCAAATCTCTTAGACTTCTATCAAGTGCTTTGAACAAATGTTTGTGCATCATAGGTGCTTCATCCCAAATGATAAGCTTTGCGTTGATGATAAGCTCGACTAAATTTGTTTTTGGAAAAATGCCGCAAGTAGAGCACTCGTCAACCATAATTGGTAAACTGAACCTTGAATGAGCAGTCCTTCCCCCAGGTATGAGCAGTGCTGCGATTTAAGTCATTATTTGAACCCAAATATGTATACCTTATTTCCAACAGACGACACATTGCCTTATTTCGTAAATTAATTATTCAAAGGTATTTTTTTTTAACTAAATAGTGAGTTGAATATATAAACTAAACAATATATTAAATATGTTAAGTGCAGAACACAACTTTAAACAGTGGATGAGTGAACCCTTTATCTTGTAAATAATACACCGTTTCTCCTTGAGAATAATTAATTTTAGTAGGCTGCGATTAATTATTAGACATCGTTAAAAAACTGAAGAAGAATGGAAAGAATCACAGTTCTGATCTGAATATGTTTTTGCTCTATTTACTTGTTAAAAAATTAAATTTCGGAAAAGGTTTGATCTATAAGTGCAGCTTCTAAAGGAGGATACACATTTTACTTCACAAAATATGCTAGTCCATGCACCATTTATATTTTATAATCTATATTTACTTGTTACTCATAAAAACATATTAGAAAAATAACATTCATTGATCAATAGATAGAGCTGAGTACATTCGAACCAAAAGTCTACATCGACCAATACATAAAAGGACAATTATTGAACATAATTAAAATCAAAAATTGAGTTGTAAGCTCAATATTAACCAAAGTTTTGGAATTAAACAAACACTAAAAAAGCAACAAAATTCAAAACAGACAGGACTGATAGAAGTTGTTCATAATTTTAGTCCTTTTTCTCAATCTTACAGATTTGAGCTTGACAGTCTTTGTAGCAGACACGTCTCCAGCATCAGCAGAGAGAGAGGGGATGAAATCCATCAAAACTTTTTCAGCAGACCTTTTCCCAATAATCTTGCTGCATGGGGTAGTATCCATTTCTTTATCCTTGTCATCGTTGTTAGTCACATGGTCCAAAGCATCCGTAAGGTTAACCATTGTATTGGATGAACCAGCAAAATTGTTTTCTTGGGTCTGAATTAGAAGATAATAATAACATTATAAAATGAAGATTTACAAATAGTAGATGTCTCAAATCAAAAGTCAAAAACAATTCACAAAAAAAATAAAAATAGTTTACCTCATCAGCAGTCAATGTCAATGGCGGCTCCCATAAACACGATTGTAACCCAAGAACCAAATTGCACTTTGTAAAAATCACAAAGAGCATTGCAACCCTTTGTCAAGTAAATTCCCTGGTTATTCCTTTCCACGAGTACCTCAAACCGATTTTGTTTTGGGTCTACCAGAATTGCATATTGATTGATCTGGTCTCCAAAATCATGGGAAAACATCATTGGCAACATAATAGCACCATGTGTAAATGAACAATGTTGTTAGGGTTTTGGTGAAGAACAATAAACAAACGGGCTAATTGACTGTACTTAGCAACTCACATAAACAATTCAAAATAAGTTTGGAAAGTCACTCTGCCTCTAAGAAAAAACGGAAACAACAAAGATCCAACTATAAAATACTGTAGAAACTCTAATATGATATCTTAAAACAAAACAAAAAAGTATTTTATATCTAACAAATTTGAGATGCAAAATTTCTCTCATATAATTTACGCTGAATCATTAAATTAGCTTCATAATGGCATATTCATCTGTTATATATAAGCTATTATTGTATTGTATTTTTAAATTGAAAGTAAGTGTTCAAGAAAAGTTATAAGGATAGCTTTATTTTGTTTTTCGCATGTTAACTTGATCTGTTATAGTGGTTAGTAACAGTTGATGGTTGGCCCTACAGTTCTCACTTTTAGTGAATTATATATAATGATCACTGTTATCTTTGTTAAAGCAACTTAGGTATTAACTAAGCTAGTAATATATATATATATATATATATATATATATATATATATATATATACATATATGATTCTTTAGCACAAAAAAAGACCAAGGATCAGGTGCATATAAATTACCTTTACTGCATGAAACCAAATTAAGTGTGAAGAGGATAAAGTAAAAAAATTTAAAGATATTGTTAGCTGAATCATTACTGGTGGCTATATGTAACCAATTTGTTCAACAATATCTCTCTTTATGATCTTGAGATGAAAAAAAATAACAAACTGAGATTTCTTCTAGATTCATTTCTAATTGAGAATAAAAGTTTAATCACCAAACCATGAAGAACTGCCAGATTACATAAATAAGAAGAAAGGGTTAAACTTTCTTCAAAACAAAAAAAGAAGATCAAACTGTTGACTTGTATTGTTTCCAAAACATGGAAAACTTATTTTTTTCTTAAGCCACTTCATAAAAATGTCTCATTTGCAATAAAAACCTACATAGAGAATTCTTTGATTGTACTAATAAATATTAAGCATTAGCAACCTTACTTCAGCCTTGATTGCAATGCAATATGAAGAAGTGTAGTACATATATGCAATATGTGTTATTATCATCCAGCTTTACCATTGTCATCCTTGGTTGCAATGGATCCTTCAATAAGCTTTATAATGATTTAGTTAGTTTACATGAATATTCAATCTAATTTTGATCTAATGCAAAGAATGATAGTTGATGATAATAAAAAGATTGCCTTTGCTTCTATGATCACAATTTCAATATATTCATGGCCATCCTTGTTCACCACAGTCCTAAAATCTATGGTTTTTTTGTTAACAGCATATATTATATATAAAAGGAGCTTCCACAAAGGTAGTGGGAAAAGCTCAAAATTACACAGTAGGATAAAAAAGATCCCCACGCCCCAACATAACAGTACCTAACAAACCAGCCAAACAAATCCTGCTACAAAAGGGCCTAGAAATACAAATTCTGCAGAAAAAAATCTTCCAGCAGAATAGAAACAGACCAGAACACCCCTTAAAAACAAAACACCCGCAAAAATCAATGATTGTTATAGCAAGCTTCCAACAAATTTCCTTTGCTAATGTCTTTAATATCAATGGTCTTAACATTGTATTTGCACCACTGCATTAAAAAGGCATAGTTAAACCCTTTGGTCAAAAGAAAGTTACTTTTAAACCTAAATTGTGGACAAATTACACTCAAATGAAGTTCTAAATAATTTTTTAAAAAAAATGGCACATCAAGAAGTTTCACGGATCCAATTTATTTTCCACTGACTTCATTCATCCTTTAAGTGATATATGAAATTCAGTCTTAGTTTCTTGTTAAAACATACTTGGAAGTGTTATCAAATTTCCATGCCAGCAATTCTTCTTTCAAGGTTCTACCACAATCACTTTGTATTGCTTCCGGTTTTGAAACCTGTATAAGATGACAAACACACAAAATTATACTTATGCAACAACTTAAAGATTACAATTACATTCTTTAAAGCTTACCACAACACGTATAGGTAGTTTAAAACAAAAAATCAATGAGAGAGGAGAAGAGCAGCGATAGAGAGAGAATGAGAGAGAAGATCGTTGATGAAGAGAAAAACCATCCGCGAACATGTCGATTCACTGAGAACTCCAGCTTCTTCAAGCTCCTTTCCTATCAAATCGAACAAATTAATCAAAACAACACCGGTGATACCAAAACCCTAATCGTGAAATCAAAATCAATCAAAACGTAACAAAACTGAAAACGCATACCGAGGGATCGAAGGTCTTGAAAATGTTGTTGCATAGAAGCATTCTCTTTCAATAAAAATTGAAGAGGATTATTGCCTTGGCTGACCGGCGGCGATGAAGAGAACACCCAAACCTAAAGACACAGAGAGAAACAATGAGAGAGAGAGGGAGAATTGAAGAAGAACGTGGAAAAATGAAGGAAAAACGGCAAAGCAATTGGGAAACGGCAAAGCAATTGATTACTGATTGGGATACCAAGATAAAGTAACGTTTTTGGAAAATGAAAAAGAAATTAAAGTGGGGGACACAAAGGTAATTGTGAGATTAATTGCCTTTTAAAATGTGTGTTTGGTAAAGGATATGCATTAGTGGAAGCGAAATTATAACACCAAAACAGCTACTGGTCAAGTGGTTAAAGTTATTGGATGGAGGCTATGGGTTGCGAGTTCAACTCCCTGCAGAGACTTTTTTCAGAAAGATTTTTTAAACAACCTCTCAAAAAAGGCATGATTAGGTTTAGGTTTAGGGTTTCACAATGAGCATGCATTGTGAACCTTAGTATTAGTTCAACTCCCTGCAGAGACTTTTTTCAGAAAGATTTTTTAAACAACCTCTCAAAAAAGGCATGATTAGGTTTAGGTTTAGGGTTTCACAATGAGCATGCATTGTGAACCTTAGTATTATATATTAAGATTTCTTTACTATAAAACTTGTTTTTATAGAAGTAGTGCTTGAGATAAGACTCTGGAGGAGCTAGATCCTTGAGGTAATACTCTGGAGGGATCACCCAAATCAAAATACAATCATTCAAAAGATTATATCTAACTACAACAAAACCAAAAACATCAACAAAATCTCAAAGAAGATCAAATCAGGTATGAATATATCTTTATTAAATTAAAATTTACTTTTCAATATCATTTTATTGGCATGATAAGCGAAAAACTAGTACCAATTTTAATTTCCAAAAAAACTATAGAATATGACTGAGGTTTCAAACTTTGATGGAACATCTAGTTATTATGCTGATGGCTTACTAGATCATAAGATAGAAGAAGCAGAATTATCTTTAACTGCTGAAGAAAACTTTAAAAGAAAGTTTAAAAAATTCAAAGAATTTTTCTCAAGGAAAAATATTTTGAAATTTGGAATAATGATCGGAGAGGAAGCAATTCTGATTGAAACTACTCAAGGAAACATAGTCATATCTACTATAGATAAGACTCAAATTGAAGAAAAAAAATGAAACATTTTCAGGAAAAGAAAAAAGTAAAATTGATTATATTCATATATCAACCATTCAAATTTTAATCAAAAGTACTTTTATGAAAGGTATTGATTCACCTCTAGAAATAGTCATAGAAGACTCTAGGATTTTAGATAAAAGACAAGCAACAATTGCACAAGGAAATTGTAATTTAAAATATGGAATAATGAAATTTGATATAAAAAAAGTACTTTTTGATTCACCTCTAGTAAAAATGACTCAAAAACAAATGAAAAAAGTAAAAAAATATTATGTGCATAATATATTTAAAAAATTTAAACAAACATATCCTCTTTTTGTCATTTTATTTTAATCAGTCACTTCAACATCTAATTCTACCAAACGCATTATTTTTAATAAGCAAGCTTTTCAGCTATAAGCTATTAGTCATCAGCTATCAACTAGCTTATAGCTTATTTTTACCAAACAGAGCTGAAGTCTTAAAAACAAATAATTCAGGCTCATGTATATATCATGGTATGGAATCACTATGACATTTATAAAAATAAAATAAAATAGAATAATAAAGTGATAAATTTTTGGGAAAAGTTAGAGAAAGGTGGGTTAATAAAAACAAGTAGTCTATAACCGTTGTTTTGCATCGATTCATGATGGAAAATAAACAAAAGAATGCCAAATCGTGGGAAAAAAATAGTTCCTTTTTAACTGTCACATTTGTTAAAAAAATTTGTTCCTAAATAAGTGTCACTTTTAGAGTTTAAGATTGTAATATGTCAATTATACCCTTAACTTCTCAATTACTAAATCTGCCACATTAATTGCATAGTATTATTTGAGCCTAATCCAATTCCTCTACTCCATCATAAACATTTTTACCGAGGAAAAGTGAGCCATGCATTTACTGTATGTAGTGAACGTGAGCCATGCATTTGGAGTACCAAGGAAAAGTTACACTAAAGATACTAAGGGTAGAAAAGGAAAAAGAGAGTTAATTATGCTCTGCTTTGGTTGTAGCAAATTGAGTAAAAGCGACACATATAAAGGAACAGAGGGAGTATATGAAACAAAGGTGAGTTAAATTTCCATAAAAAAAAGGTTGAGACCAAGCAATTATAAGCAATAACCATAGACACAAAAAACAATGAGATAATGATGTCAATCACCAAATCTATGTTGAGTAATGGATAATTGAAAAGAAATTAGATGGTACCTTGAAGAGAAGAGTGAAATCCAAAACCCAAGTAGCAAGCAGTTGATGAACAAACACAAAGATCGTGAGTTTTTATAGATCATAGGTGAGAATATTTAGTGGGAATAGCAACTCAAAGAATAATAGCGGGAATAGCAAGGGCAGAAATGATATTTTATTGAAGACAATGGGTTTATATTCCTAGGGAATAAAACTTTCACAAACTATCTCATCTCATCCCATGGGAATAAAAGGGGGGAAAATAGGTGGAACATGGGTAAATGGCTATCCTTGAATTTTTTTTATTCCTAGACATATTTTTGCTGTTCTCATCCACCAAACAAAGGAATATTTAATTTTAGGAATAACGTGACACATCAGAGGTGTCAAATGGACAACCCTTTATTTACCTATGCGGAAAGAAGATGAAGAACAACCCTTAGTTTACCTTTGCGAAGCCAGTTCAGGTAATATCCGGATTTATCGACCGTAACCAAGTGAAACACAATCAGTTAGCTACAGTCATAGTACTTCAAAAGCATTTTAAAATGAATATGGATCAGTTTATTATTGAAAAAAAATGATTTTATTAAAAAAGAACACATCCCCGAAGTATATGACATATTCTGAGATTGCAAAAATTGTAAGAAGAATGAGTTGTGTGAGATAGCAACGCCAGCACTACAAGCCTCGAAACACATGAGAGTTTGCATTGTCAAAAGAACCCCCTCTTTTGTTACCTGTGTTTTTTTCTTCCACAAGTACATTATGGTTGATTATACACATGATTAAATGCAAAACACACTTGCAAAACAAAATCAAACTAGTTTGCATTGTCAAAACATAAATGAGAATTTCCAATATAGTCATGTATCTTAAACATATAAGAAAGAAAATAATCTTAAATAGTCATGTCATCCCAAGAAAATTGTAATATTTCACATTCTACATCTGATACAAGTTGAAGATATTGATAACATGTGTTCAACTTTTTTGTGTTTTTTGCAAAAGCAAAATGAATACTATAATCCACCACTCCAAGCACAAGGTCTGAAGGAATACAGATACCAAAAGGTTCATGAGGAGAAATAAAGCTGAAGACATCAAAATCAACACAAAAATAAGCTAAGACTTAATCAAACATGCATAACCAAAATTTGTTAATTTTATGAGACGGACAATTTGATCTAAAAATAATTCATATCAATTTTGTGAATTGTACAAGTTAATTGACGGAGTATACGATTAAAACTATTTTGAAATAAAACTCATAATGTATCGATCAATTTTTTTTCATATGATTGAGAACCTCAAAACATATCAAGCCACAAAACCTTCAATACCCAATGAAGGAGAAAATTACCACACCATATATCTTAAAGGATATCATGTCCATTCAAAATATATAGACAAAATCGATGTTGTCTTGCAAAGAAGCATTGTCAGACCAACACTTTCATGGTATCCACCATTTCTAAAACAATATAATCATCATCATACCCTATGAACAAGACAAATCACTCATTGATAATGAAAAAAATGAAGAAAAACAAATGTGGAAGCACAATTAGATCAGAGGAGAAATAAAATTATAGAGATCAATAAAACCACACAAAGAAATAAATAATAGTAACAAATATCAAATTACAGAACTTTTAAATTCAATAGCACGTAATATGCATAAGAAATAAAATAAATGTCGGCAAATAAAATAACATGATTTGGAGGAAAGGAAATAGAAGAACTTGAAAAAAAAAAGGGAAAAAAATAATTGATTCATGACACAATAAGTGGTAAAAGAATTCACACATATAACATTTAGGCATCACAATATGAGGGATACTAACACCCACATTGCCAAAGTGGGAGGTCAATGTTTTGGACAAATACCATTTTGTTGAGTGGGTGGAGAAACAATGTATTGTTGTGAGAGAGATTAGAGGTTTGATGTATGAATTTAGTAACTGACAAAAAGAAAAAGAAAAAAAAAAGAATAGAAGTTTAGTAATAGAAAACAATTATATGCATTTAGGGGTTACAGTAACATACAATCAATAATTGAGAGGATTGTAATTGGAAACATACAATTAATAATTTAATGATGGATAAGTTTTGTGGGAGGGCGAAATTGGAATGTGGTGGAAAAAAAATAAAGGGCAAAATAGACAAATTGAATTATAAAGTTGGGAAATAGTGTTTGCATCACTATCTTTCAATTTATAATAATAATAATAATAATAATAATAATAATAATAATAATAATAATAATAATAATAATAATAATAATAATAATAATGATAGATAGATAGATAGATAGATTGCCATGGTGTTCATTTCTTGAGCCATACGATTCATTAGATGATTATCCGTCCTAGGAGTTCAGGTTCACGCCTCATATGATTGAAATAAGAAATATTTTTTTTATAGATAAAAGTAATGCAAGGAGCATTACCTAAATGCATTAAACAAAAGAGAAGTAAAAAAAAAAGGAACTAGGTCAAGACCTCTTCAAAAGGATGTGAACCTAAAGTTAGGTAAACCAAACCTATTCATGTTATAATCCTACCTAATACAAGGGGACCCGAATAAGAAATATTAAAGAGACAAGAGACTGCGTGATTGTAATTTATATTGAATACTTTTACCTCCAATTCTTTCAAATGATCAATATTTTTTATGTTATTCTTATTGAATATTTTCAATTTTTTAGTTACAATATTTTTTTGGGTTAAATATGTTTTTGGTGCCTCTAAAAAATTTCTTCAATTTTTAGTCTCCCAAAAGTTTTCTATCTTCTCTTTTTCTCCCTCCTTTTAAGTAAACTCATTTGTTGAATTCATATTTTTGAATAAAATTTTGCAGAAAAGTTTATAATATTATAAGAATCTCTCCCAAAAAAATTATATTTTTTTTAACAAAACATGAATTAAATATGAATTTTTATATTTTTTGCGGTTAAAAACTCATTTAATTCCAGTTTCTCTTATAAAAATATAATTTTTTGGGAGAGATTTTAACAAAACTCTGCACAATTTCATTAAAAAATACAAAGTCTACTCATAATTTGACATAAAAATAAGGACCAAAAGTGGTGATTAAAAATTTTATAGGGACTAAAACGAAAAGTTTGTATATTTATAGGACAAAAAACATAACCTTTTTTAACCTATACAAATATCATATTTATTTATCTTAATTATTTTGAAAGAAACTATAGTAATCTAAAATTTTAGTGAGTAGTAACTAAAATCTATAAATTACTGTTCAAATTAGAGATTTAAATCAGATACTTATGATCGATAATTTAATTTTGATTTTAATCTAAAATTAAGAATTTCACTTTTAATTTATAAATTTAAGTGGTGCTATTTAAATCAGATACTTATGATCGATAATTTAAGAAACTATAGTAATCTAAAATTTTAGTGAGTAGTAACTAAAATCTATAAATTACTGTTCAAATTAGAGATTTAAATCAGATACTTATGATCGATAATTTAATTTTGATTTTAATCTAAAATTAAGAATTTCACTTTTAATTTATAAATTTTTCAAGTGGTGCTAATTTTTTTTTTTTGAAGAAGCTAAATTAGTCCACCCAATTTTTCAAGTGGTGCTAACACTAAATTAGTCCATCCAAATTAGCACCGGAGTGAATCGAACATGAGACCTTGAGGAGGAGCACACTCCCATATCCCAAGCCAATACCATCAGACCAACCCAAGTGGGTTTAATTGGTGTTAATTTTAAGAAAAGGAATGCAAAATGTCACAATAACTAATATATCATTAAATTTAAATTATGGAAAAAGAGTTTTGAATTTTAGATAAGTCATACACAACACACACACTCTCTCTCTCTCTCTCTCTCTCTCTCTCTCTCTCTCTCTCTCTCTCTCTCTCTCTCTCTCTCTCTCTCTCTCTCATAATTTAAATAAATATGACTTTTGAGTCATGTATGTCAATCACCAAGAACACAACAAACTACAAGTATGACAATGTTAATATATATCATGTAAAATAATTCATTTTCCCTAATCTTCATGTATTAAATATGATTCTTGAACTCACACATGTCATGTGAAACTTATCATTATATATATATATATATATATATATATATATATATATATATATATGTTGAAAATACAAAATAATTGTTAATATTGCCTCTTATTAAATTTACCTACTGTGTATCTATTATTTATGAAATAACTTTTTTTTAAATAATTACATAAAATTTTGTAATGTTCAATTATTTTTAGACAAATTATAATTTTCATTTGTTATCTCTTGCGACAAAAAAATTACTTACTACTTTGAACATTATCAACATTAATTATTTATTTGGTGTCTTATTTTTCTTCATATATTATTTTTTATTCACTTTTTTTTCTCACACATAAAAATAAAGTACACTTGTGCAAAAGCCGTATATCTTGCTAGGATTAAAACAAAAATAAGTTTTGTTCTAACTGCTTACGTATATTACTATAAATATTTGGTGCCCTTTAAGTATAGGGCACTAAATGGATGATCATCTCGACCATGCTCAAGTCCACCACCAAATGCATTTATGTATTGTTTAAATTATTGTTCACCGTTCTTTCTTTAGTTCGGTCTCAAGTTTTGAGAACAAGTTTCTAATAAGAAATAGAGTTAATTAAGTTTTTATTTCCTATAAAAAGAAGTTCGTTATGAGTCCTTATAAAAAGAAATTGCATTTTCTACTTCGTACAAAATTTTCAATTAGACTTTTTAATCTTTGCTGTTAAGTGAGGCAAACATAGGGTAACGTGGCACCACCACATCAGATTTTTTGATGACATGGCATATGATGCAATAAGTATTATGACATGTGAAATGTTGAATAGGATTTTGTTTTTAATAAAAAATTAAAATAATTATAAAACTAGTTAAATAATAAGCTAAATTACACTAGGATCCTTTAAGCTGTTTATTTTTAACAAGTTGGTTTTAAATTTTTTTGGTACCATTTACGTCCTTTAAGTTATTTAATTGTAACAAGTTAGTCTTTAAGTATTTTTTTTTACCACTTAAGCCCTTTAAGTTATTTAATTGTAACTTTTAAATGTCGAATAACTTACACTTTTAAGATTTGAAATCCCTCAAGTTGTTACGCTTAAATAACTTAAAGGACCTAATTGGTATGGAAAAAACATAAAGGATCAATTTGTTACAATTAATTAAATTAAAGGTCCTAAGTGATTACGGAAAAAACTTAAAGACCAATTTGTTACAATTAAATAACTTAAAGGACCTCTGGTGTAATTTAGCCTAAATAATAAATTAGTAGCTTTATAACCCTAGAAATTTAGAATTGGGATTTTCCTTCATGGCAAAAGAAGAGAGAAGAATTGTCAAAGAGTCCCAGACCTAAATCTAACGAAACAAATTGAACCTGAGAACGAATATGCAGTGCAATGTATGTCATTTAGGGATAAACATAGAGTTATCTATACTTCACTGGTGAAATCTTTGAGTGATTTTGAAGGAAGTTGATAGGGTTATTTTAAGTGGGGTGACCCGACTTAATAAAACGTTTCTAAGTCTGCCACCTATAAGTCGGATCCAGAACCGACTTAAAAAGTCATTTTCACCCTACTTAAAAAGTGTTTTCTGTGTGTATGTGTGTGTGTGTGTATATATATATATATGATGAAATTAATTGCATTAAGGAGTGAAAGAGATGTTAAATGGGAAGAAAATATCATTTTCTCAATTGATTAAAATGGTGTTTCTTTCGTATACTATGTCAAATGCTACGAAGTTGTTGAAATTTATTATGAATATACACGATAAAAGTTCTCATTTGGTTTATACTGATTTTCGATCGACGTGGTTGCATCGTTATGTTTTTTTTTATTTCTAGGAGTGAATTGTTTTTGATTAATTGTTGTTGATAATGAACAATTTAAAGAGGATAATTTTGTTAAAGGGGAAGATACTTTTATTAAGCAAAAACTCGCTGAAGGGAAGGGTGGTAAATCTAATGGAAGACTTGGGATATATGATTTTGTTTACCGTGGAAACTAAAATCGATGGAATAAATTGAGGATTAAGTTTGAAGATAGAAGGGACTAAAAAGTGTCATTTCTCTCTATAGACTAAAAACAAAATTATGAATATTTACAGGGACTAAAAGCTTAATTAACCTAAAGAAAGATAATGTTTGCAAACTATGAGAAAACAACTCCTCCAATGAAATGGATATCATGCAAATATTGAACTCTAGTATATCAATCGTTGATGTTATTCTAAATTTACGACTTCAATTTTATAGAATTAAAAAAAAATATCTACTAGTATGTCGTGTCTGTCTATCTATTTTTTTTATTCCACCAACACGTGTATCTAAACAAAAATGATAAGTTGAAAAAGAAGATGTTACTTTTGAGTAGCAGATATCCATAAATAATAAAGAGATATAAATAGATAGTAAGACCATCCACAATGCAGCACCCCATTTGGGTGCTTAAATGAGTTTCGATTGTACACGTCATTCGTTTTATAATTAATACTTAATAAGCACCCAATCTCTCCAACCCAGCACCTCAAAATAATTATTAATTGGGTCCCAACAATAACTCTATATCATTACATTTTAACAATAATTTATATACTCATTCATAATTATATAATTTTAAAATATTGAAGTAATTTAATTATAAATTATTAAAAAAAACGAACATTTTTATTTTATTTTTATTAATAATTCAAGAAAAAGTTAAAACTTGAAAAAACAATATAAAATTAATGACGATAAATGATAAATTACATAATCTTTTTTTTTTTGGGTAGTGGTCAGGGTTTGAACCCCCGACCTTACATATATTATGCATTGTCCATATCAACTGAGTTAAGCTCACAATCTAAATAACAACTAATCTTGTTGACTATCACTCCCAAAGCGTTGCCAAATATGCTCCACAAGATCATGTTGAAGTTGAAGATGAGTTTGTCTATCTTGAATTTCCAACGGCTATATGCTACAAGCAAATTCAAATTCAACTATTTTCTTTAGGGAATCAAATTAAACTATTATTTACATCTATTATATTTTTTTTTAAATATCAAAACAATACAATAATTAAATATATAAAATAAGTTACAATTAATTGTGCATATGGGACCCATGAGTAATAGGAGAGAGAGGGTGCCTATAAAAGCACTCACCTTCATAAGCACCATATTCATTGATGCCACAAAGGAGGCGCCTATTTACAATGTTGCTTAATAGGGGAAGGACTCCCATTGTAGATGGTCTAATAGAATAAGAGAGGATTGAAACACACTTTATTCTATCCAAGATGCTCAAGGTACAATAAAATAGATAAGTGAGACATAAGAAATTGAAATGTCAAACCTTTGTTTAAAACCTTTCACTTTTATTCGAAATGCACAAGTAATTTCTTTAGCATTTTGCATTTCAGAAGCCTAGAATAAAGTTTATTTACAAAACATGTATACTTACCCTTTTTAGCTTTCTCTTCCTCCTTGTGTTTCTTGTTCTTTACTCTATGCTTGTTCTAGAGTTCCCACTTGAGTGCTTTATACAAAGAAACCACAAAGTTAAAACATAAAAGAAAAAGTTGATGGAATTGAAGATTATGTCAAATCCTAGTAGGAAATAGATGGAAAAAAAAAAAAAAAACATTTTCTTCTTGCTTAAGAGGAATCGGTTTTCCATAGAGAATATATTTTGAGCATGGAGTGTTTTAATTTCAATTTAAGAGATAAACACTAAATGCTAATGGTAGAATCTTGTTTCACTTTGTATTTTTCTGCGACTATCTTTGCAGTTTTTGTGTTATATGTTGTTATTTCTTATTTCATTGCAGATTTAAAATTGATGCCTTATACTACGCAAACTTCATGGACATACTATCCAATCTCAATATGAATGCATAATAAACATAGTATCCAATCTCAATATGAATGCATAATAAGATGCGTAATATTTCAATCAAGTATCAATAACATGCAGAAAGGAAGATATTAATGAATCAATGAACGATAAAGAGTTTTTATGCCAATCTATATGTTAGCTATCACAATCTTTAATTTTGAGCCAGCCTATAGATGTAACACAAAATCAAAGAAAATAAATTACAAGAAAATATAAGCATGAAATGGAAACAAACAATAGAAGAATAAAAATTGAGGAATATCAAACTCCACTGTGACTCTTCCATGGAGTGGTGCTCTGGAGTAAAATGAATTGAATTTGAATCGAATCATGAATCAAATCAAGATATCATGCATGAATCAATTCAAATCATCTTATTTCAAAACTCTTACTCTCTATTTTGAATGAATCAAATCATGAATCAATTCTTTCTTCAGGAACATTGGTTCTTGATGATGGATCTCGATTCATTCTATCTAAACCCACAACTCACTTTTTAACATGAGTCGAATCATGGCTTATTTTGAATTGATTCATGGAGTGTTTTTACACTGTACTTCAGCTCTCATTTGTTCTAAACCACTTTACCTATAAACACAACCCACTCATTATTTTTTCATCCGAAATGTCAACTTGTGTCCTTAGGGCACATGTTAAGAATTCCATTAGAGTGAATCATCAACTTCATCCTTGAATTTGCATTGATCGGCCAAAATCATCCCCCAATTATGCGAAATATCAAATTAGTCCTTGAATTTGTCATATGTCAATCAATTTAGTCCATCCGTTCAATTTGGGTGTTAACGGTGCTGACGTGGTTGTTAACCTCTCACATAGGTCTCCATGTCAGATGTCACACAAGCAGGAACTAATTTGGCCGATAGTGACCAAAATTTTCAAGGGCTAAATTGATTGATTTGCAGAAAATGCTTTGCTCTTTCTTCCCCAACGACTATTTCTTCCCCAAATATATAAAATTGGAACCCTAATTTTACAATCTGTAATCTACACTCCAAAATCCTCAAAATTTCTTCCAATAATTAGTGGTAACGTTCTTCCCCAATTCAAAAAACTTCAAACCCTAATTATTTGACTAACTATCAAATTGATCCCTGTATTATATTAAAAACATCAAATTAGTCCTTGAATTATTTAATCAGATATCAATTTGATCCTTGAAGCATATATGTGCAGAACAAAATAAAAAAGTCAGAAGATACAATTTGATCCTGAAATATTTCCAGCACTTTCTGCATTTCCTGGCACAACATTTCCAACATTTTATGCATTTCCTAGTACAACATTTCCAACAACAACATTTTCTGCATTTTCTTTTGAAGGTGACATAGATGGGGGAAAAATAAGTAGCATTAAAATATATGTACTCATATTTCTCAAGTTTGAAGCTTAAATGTACTAGTATGATAAACATGGTAATTTAATCAAAGGAGAAGGCATGTGTCCATGTTGTTTCTTTTTCTTGATCTAACATCTCCCATATAATATAATTTGAGTGTTTGGTGTATTTCAGTTTTAATGGATATTATGGAAGCACAATGTTTTACTGTTAATATCTTGTGCATCAGTGGACTTTTCCATATGACATTTTGAATGCTACAGTTCTGATCGTATGCAATTTTGCAGTTATGTGGTGGTAAAGCTTCAGAAGGGATTTTTGTTGGTACTTTCCTTTCTATGTCTTCAATAGCAGTGGTATGAGAATATAAGCAATCTGCTTATGTTCCATTTTAAAGACTGTCTAATGAACTTCCATGTCGATAATAACTTTTATGTTTCTTCAAAACACTATCTCCTTAACAAAGAACGAAATCTCCTTCAAAACACAATATTTTCCAACGTTGATCGATGAAGATGATGATGATTTTGGAGAGATGAAGATGGTGAAAGTTTTAGCAGGAAGGAGAAGAGTCAAGGACTTGTTTGATGTGTATAAATGAAATGTAAGGATGCAAATGAATGGGTAAGAGAGGGATAAAAATGGAAAAACAGAAGAAAAAACTGAAAGTGAAAAGTTAAAATGAAATTTGTTGCTTTTCAATCAAAATGGTCCTTGTACACGTGGCTGACTTGATGACACGTGTACAACACATCACAACATGCAGGAAGACGCCTCATCACCACTAACGGAGAGATTGGACGGTGGGACTAAATTGATGAACGTCTAACGAATTCAGGGACTAATTTGATATTTCGTATAATTGGGGGATGATTTTGGCCGATTCATGAAAATTCAAGGACGAAGTTGATGATTCACTCAATTCCATTAATAGAAATTATGTATCAGAAATTATGTTAATTTATGGTCTCAAACTTTGTAGCGCTCTGTGCATCATACTACTAGTGGTTGAACTAAATTGAGTGAATTTTTCCATCAGAACTAGATTAGGCCCCTAGCAGTATAAACCACAACGTTATCTTTCTTCCCTTTATCTTTTACATTTGTGGATAGTATGAAATTAGTCGATGTCAGTTGAAAATTTCTTAGTTGGGAATCCCATTGCTTCAAGCGATTGGCATGGAGAGTGGAACTTTCTCCCTCAACTATGGGTTCCTTAACTTATCCAGTAAGGTGTTAGGTATGGTTGTTTTGGATTTTTGAGCTACACTAAGAAATACGTAAAAGTAAAAGATAAGAACATAAATGTAAAGGGATAAAAAAAATACAAAAATCAGCTTATTTGATTATTTCAATTTGTCAATTGTAGTGTATGAACTAAATATTTATAGTGAAATTGTTGCCTACTAGCCAAACAACGTGGCCTATAGTGTTAAACCTCTATTCGGCTAACTTCGTAGGCGGTGTGTGATAACTCCCTTGTTAATGGGGTCGTGGCGCCTCACGTTCAACTTTAGTATCGTTCTCCCCTGCATGATCTGTTGACAAGTTCCTTAGTGTGCACCATGCATAGAGATCGAGTCATTTCCCTCATCCTTCAAAGCTATTAGTGGTGCTACAAGCTTTCTCACACAATTGTCTAGTACCAATATATTTTGATTTAGCCATAAGGCTTTGACGACCCATATATTGAGTAATTGACCTTGGGAAAAAATCAATTTTCTCATTCGGCTACTCTAACAATGCCTAACCTTAAATCGGTAGGGATGCTTCCTCGTCTAATAGTCTAATTGCTTGTTTGACGAGATCAGCAGGATGGTTATTTTGAAGTGTAAACTACATTTTGTTGTATATTTTTGTAAGTAGCAATTTGTTGTATAAAGTTCAGGTTTGATTTGCAATTATTGAATTATTCAACTTAGGCAAATTTGTTTATTGCTATAGATTAATTTATTAATCAATTGAGAAATCCTTGTTCAAGACTGAGTAATAACATTAATCTCCATTGCTAAATCATTTTGGTTTTATCTTTTGTGGTTTGCATTCTTTTTGTAGCATTTCATTCATAACTAGTATGATACCCTGCTAAGCACGGGGAATCAACGTACTGATCAATAAAATTTTAATAAAAAAATATATTATTTTAAATCAAATTTAAAAATAATTTACACAAAATTATACATCTCATACAAAATTAGTTTATATTTAAGTTATTTGACATATAAGTCGGCGTAAATGTAAAGCGAATTTACTATAAATTATAAATTTAATAGTGATATTGTATAGTTTTTTGTTAAAAAAAATATAGTTGTATTAAGAATTAATTTGTCAAAATTTGCAATTTGCTCCGCTGGTACAAAAGATGCCAATCTCATATTCATAGTAAACCTTGGCATAGTACAATATACCAATAGAATGGGTGAATTAATTGAAGAAACAACAATATCATGTCTTGATCAGCAATGTCGGTCTAAAATCACCATCCAAAATTGTTTTCATTCCACCAACCAGTCTGTACAAATTGTCAGGATCTATCTTTGTCATGATGTCATGCCTTGATATTCGACCAATTGCTTCATAATAATATTAGTGCACCACCAATTCCTTAGCCCACAGTAATAATTTCGTTTGGCGAAGTAGTTCTTCCTCAGAACTACCCATTTTCATGGTTGTTGATAACTCCCTAACCTCAATAGGGATTGTAAGCGCTTAGCATGTAGTTCTTCCACGTGGTAACAAAAGAGCTGTAATTTTGCTAAAAGCAACATTCAAAACAATTACCCCTTCGGATCTAAGAGCCGAAGACAGTGTTTTCCATATAAATGTTTTCCCACTACCAACATAGCTTTATAAAAAACCACCATTATTGAAAAGAAAAGACTCCACGATCTTATCATATACACCCATCTATTCATTAATCAACATCAATTATCATTGTCAATTGAGCTCTGTCATAATTTAGCATATCAACAATAAGCTTATTTGTGACAAACGGCGTGTCATAAGTGTTTGGTCGCATCATAGATTTGAATTCCTGAAGCAAACTTCCGTTTAGTTGAAGTAGCTTTTCAAACTGGATTAAAAATATATTCTACAAATCATCATTGATGATTCATATATCTACAACTTAAATATAAAAATTTTGAAAAATTAATTTTAAAATGTATTAAAAAAAAGAATGATATAAAAGGTAAAAATACATATAAATTGAAACAATCTTTAATTTTCAACTACTTCCTCCGTTCTTATAGAATTCTATTTGGCAACAATTTCCAAATTGCATCACATGCATTATTAGCACTTGTCACTATACTCATAGCTATCAGGGTCAAAAACTACCTATTCAATTGATGACTCGAAGCCAAATCACTTGATTTTGTAATTCCATCTATAAACTCTATCTCATCAAGTAATCTCAAATCATAACATGCTCCTTGGAACGTGTCATATGTATGACCAATAACTAAAAAAATACTAGTATCACTGTATTATTTCATTTAAAAACTACACGTAAAAAATCAAAGAAAGATTTATAAAAATAAACTAAAAAATTGTTACACTATGTTGTATGTTGGCTTTTGAGAAATGATATTTTTAGTGGACTTATGCTTTTAACTGTTTAAATTAATCAATATTAATATTTTTTTGTTAATATTTATTTATTTACTATATAAACATAAAATATACATACATATTATTTATGGTCCAACCCCAGTAAAACCATTAATTTTTTTTTTTAAGAAATCAAAATGATATATTAGAACAAAGGGTCATCTTCGAGGTACAAGGTGTACCTTAGAAGATCACCACCAATTACAGCAAACGTTCAATGACGAATAAAGAAATTAACCAATTCCCGGACATAATAATAGGGTTTGGCACCGGTTAAAAAAGCTATAATGAAAAAATACAACATTAGCTTTAAACCACCAGAAAGAAAGTAGCTTGACATTCTCCAAAAGCTGTGCGGGAGAGCTTTGATTACCTTGAAATATTCTAGCATTCCTTTCTTTCCAAATTACCCAAGTTGTAGCAAACCAAATCAAATGCATGAAAGAGCGTCTAGAGTGACCAATACCTGAAGAGGAACCAAACTGAAGAAAGTGGTCCATAATACGATTTGGATCCACAGAATGAACACCGAGCCAATTCCTAACAAGCTGTCAAAGTTGTCCGAAAAAATCACAAGATAGGTGTAAAACCATTAAATCTTGAACCAGCGCTTACACCGGTTCAATTTCCATTTCAATTTTGATAATTTTGATAACATTGATTATGATAGGTGCTAATATTTGTCATATATAAAATAATTGATAAGATTCTATATGAAATTATGAAGTCAAATTTTTTTATTTTATTTGTGACTACTAATTTAGTTTTTCTAAACATACATGTGACATTTGTCAATGTAAGCAATTTGTTCACATGAGAAGAAAGATTTGGAAGATTTGAGTTTGACACTTGCAGAAGTCACCCATATTGGGTGTCTAACAACAATGGAAATAGTCATCCTCAATCAGTTGAACCTAATTTTAGTGGCATAGCCTATCCTAAAGATCGAAGTTGTGAAAATGTCTTTTCAGACTCACTTTGGTGTCATGTCAAAAATTTATAATTACAATGAGTCACAAAAATCTGTTACCATTTTTTCGTGATCAAACCCCTTAGATTGTGTTCAAAAATTTGTTTGTTCCTAATTTTTTTTTCTCTTATCTCTTACTTATCATTGATTAATTTGTTATTAAAAAAATTGGGTGCTTCATTGTTCATTTTCAAAGAGTACATTACTTTGAGTAACATGATCAATACACATGTGTTTCATGACTATGTATATAAAATCATATGTCATGTGAGTAACATGTGTTTCACAATTTTTATAACCAATTTTCTTCTTAGCTCACTGGTTAAACAAAACGCCACAATTAGGGATGGGAATAGGCTAGGTCGAGCTAGGCTTTGCAAGGCCTAAGTCTGGCCTGCGGCCTGTCATAGACCTACTTTTTAGGCCTGAGTCTGGCCTTCTGAAAGCCTGATACGGCCTACTAGCCTGTTTAAAAGTCTATATCTTATGAACATGTTTAAATAAGCAATGTGATCTAAGTTTAAATGGACTAGCGAACTAATAGTTCAATTAGATTAAACACTCTTTTGATAATCAACACTAGGTTTTAGGAAATTCGACTATATATTGTATCATATTTCTATTCTAGTTTATAATAATACATTTAATTCAACAAATTATTGTATACTAATAAAGCTTAAATTATTGAAAAAGTTTACATATTTATATTTTAATTCAAAGTACAAATATAATATAATAATAAATAATATTATTCATATTACTTAAATAGGCCGGCCTAATAGGCTTAAGAGGCTTTTTGAGAGGCATGTGGCCTGACCTTTTAAGCTAAATAGGCTTAAAAAAAAGCCTAGGTCTTCTCTATTTAAGAAAAAAGTCTGGTCTGGCCTGTCATAGGCCAAGCCGTAGGCCGGTCTGGCCTATTCCCATCCCTAGCCACAATACAATAAACGTGAAATGCTGAAAATGGTTATAAAGCCATGTAAAAATAGAGGAACAATTTGCTTTCTTTAAAAAAAATAAAAATAAAATAGAGGAATGATTCATACTGTGATATTCCAATTTTCTTTTGAAGGGACGGTATCTAAAAATAAATTGTATTTGAGTGCCATTTGACTGTAAAGAGCAATAAAGAACAAACAATGAAAACTAAAAACAGTTAAAAAAAATGTGATAACAGTGTATGATGTAAAATTATCCTAATCCAAATGTCTAATTTATAGACATATTTCGCGAGATAATTTGATAATACAGGTGTTTCTAAAAATATAAAAATTAGAGAAACAATTAAAGAAAAGGAGCATGCTACTTTTTTTATATTATTTTAATGATTTCTAATTAACGTACCGGTTTGAGAAACAATACAATATTAAAAAATTGTTTTCTTGTTTACGTAATGATTTTTATTTTAATGCGAAAATTGTTATTTAGAAATTTAAATATTTTTTACGGATACTTTTTTTGTTGAGAGGTTTTACAAATACTTATATAAATTAAATAAAATATTTATTATATTTTTAATTTTATTTTGAATATTTATAGCTATTCACCAGTTTCTAGTGTTGAAACTGTGCACAAAAACATTTGCTATATGCAATTTCTTTTCATGACTTATTATACAATTCATGAAAATAAAGCATGATTTTCATGAGTTTTTATTTCATAAAACAATTAAAATTTCATCATTTTTGAATCATAGTTCGCATAATTAATATCTCCAAATTTGAATTTTTATAGTTAAAAGAAACAATAGGTGTAGTCAAAGCTATATTATGCTCATCAAACAATTATCATATATGAATAATTTAGATTTTTTTAAGGTTAAAAGAAATAATTGATGTAGTTAAAGGTATATAATGTTTATGAAATAACTACCATATATAAATAATGTTACCTAAATAAGCTATGATGAATGTGGTGAGAATATAAAAGGTTAGAAAAACTAATTTGAAATAGCACCAAATGAATGAGAAAACTTGATTCATTTTAAGGTGCCAAGTGTCGATCATTTCTTACGAGGTTTGCATTTTCATGAATAAATTTGAGGAAAACTCTCAAATATTTAATATAGATGCTAAATTTTTTAAACCACATTTACGACTAAATAAGTAGTAGCACATTAACTATGGAGTTGACTTTATATAGTTGTATAAATGTATAGACTTTTTATTTTGCGGGAATAAAAATGTAAAGACATATACACCTATTGAATGTAGTGGCGGATCTCTTAAGGGGCAGGCAGGTGTCATGGCATCCCTCACATTTCCCTTATATACTATATTAGGTGTATTATATCAATAACAATTTGGCTGTTGCAGTGGTAAGGGGGTGCCATAAATTGGTATAGATTGTAGTTCAACACTACCCTATCTGGTGTTCTTTTTAATATATTTATCTTTTACTTTTACAAATTGTATTAAAAAAACATTTTTGATGGGATTCAAACCCACAATCTCTTGATGCTTTCAAAGAATTCATACCACTCGGATTAACTCAAGATCCGCCACTGTATACACCTAACTCATTGGCAAAAAAGAAAACAATAAATTAGGATTAACATAAGTGTAATTTCTACTAACAAAAATCAGTGTAGAAATGTTCATACCTACAAAAAATATATATTATCCAAAGAAATTCATTTAAGAGGAAACTACTTGGGTGTTTCCATTGGGAACCTTGTGCTACAAGGCTTGTGTGCAAGCATTGCTGTGTTTTCGTGTTGTGATACTATCCGCGTGCGTTTGATAGGAGAATAATCCACATTCCCACAATTTCTATAGCCACCGTTTTGAACTAAAAAGAGGTGACAGTTCAACCAAACGTGTATCCTTTTCACAAGTGTCACAGGCAAAAAACTAACTTCAAGTTCAACTTTTCTTAGTGGTTTTTAAGTACTCTTATGACATGGACAAACCTAAAAGGAAAACATCATTAAAATATATGAAGAAAAAGAGTGAGGTACCGCGTAATAGATTGCGTTGTACACATACAATAGAATCAAAAAAACCGTGTGAAAACAAATCAGATTCTGACAGCAGCATGAACTTGCAAAAACACTTTGTTATAGAGACTAATCACTCAAATCCAATATATAAGACCACAATCACTCAAATCCAATATATAAGACCACAATAGACGATAAAATTATCCCACATAAATTTCAACCGTGTTACATGTATGTTAGTAAATTGACTTGGATCTCATCCAAAAGGTTAACTTAAAAGTTGAGGGTGGCTAACTACATGTAGCAACCATGACGATTAGAACTCCAATACATACTCCAACAATTCATTCCTAAGATTGGATTGGAACTCAAACCTTTTATTAAGCAGAAAGAAACTCTGATTTATTTCACTAACCTAATATCAGTAGAAACATTCTTCTGGGTATATAAGAGTCAAACTCTACCTTTAGAAGAAGTGAAAGCAAGGAATTCCAATTTCTCCTCCACACGTGGAAGCCATAATTAGAAATATAAAAAGTCAAAAAAAAAAAATGATATTCTAACAACCATTTTGTGACAACCTATGTGACAACTTTATCTCTCATACTCACATTATCTTTTTACTTTCTCTCTCTATTGCTTTGGTTTCCGTGTCACTATCTACTTTTCCTTTGAAAATTGGTGGTTGTCACAAAAGTTGTTGATTTTTGGTTGTTAGAATATCATGACTCAAAAAAAAAATACATATTTTACTCTTCTAAGTTCATTCTTTTGGTATTAATTCGTCCAACAACTTTTTTTTAGAGTCCAACAACTTTTCAAATATTGAAAAAGTTGAATTAAAGACGTAACTTTAGAGATATATATAAATTGTCTCTAATTTTTTCTCTAAATATTAAAAATATGAAAATTAAGGGTTAAATGAACTTACTTGATGTCGCAAATTTATCACGAAAGACACGCAATAATCAATCTCAATTCGCATTGAGTTGTAATCACACAATTTAGATTCAAATTCTGTAAATTAATATTGAACGATCTTAATCATTAACTAGAAATCAGATAGTCGAGATTATGTAATTTTATGACACAAATACAACAGAAAATCTAAATCACTAACCCAACTTTTTTCTAACAATCTTATCATTAATTTGAATCTTTTTCTCTAAGTTCGGCAGTAATATTTCAACATTTATAGTGATGACATAGCAAATTTCAGTCAAACAGCTTGCAGCTTTTAAGGACCCACATGGAAAAAAAAAGCATTCACCGCCACACTTACCAACTTGTTAGTACACATGTACATATAAAACCTAGTAGCAGCTCATAGTTTGGACCAACACAAGTGCAACAGCTAGCTAGACACATATAGTTAGTTACATACACTTCAAAACAAATACTAAAATAAACAAAAAAGGGTTTGAGATAGCAAGTTATGAAGATGAAGAGTTTGTGGATTGTGTTATTTATCACAATGGTTGTGGTATCTTGCGAGTTCTGTTTTGTGCATGGCAGAGTTCTTCGACCGGAGGCTCAAAATGCACAAATAGCTGATGGTTGTAAAGGAACAACTGAGGGGTCTGTTGGAATGGCAACGTTTTCTGTTTCTTCAAATAACTCAAGTTTTCGTGATTCAGCAAGAAGCTTGTCTTTTAGATTAACTTCCGGACCCAGCAAAAGAGGCAAAGGACATTAGTTGGTCGTATGCATGAATTATTTTTTTTAACTCTGTATCCGGTTCAAAGATCGACTAATTTGCGTTTTGCTATATATGTTCTTACTTTGGTTTTTTTAGATGCAAAGAATTGTGGCTAATTTTTACGTGTTGTGTAAATTCTTGACAATTCTTCAGAGCTTAGGCCTCACTTTTCACCTTTCGGTATTTGGTCTCTTTTTTGTTTCCACTTCCACAACAGAGACATTGTCACCTTGATCTGATATGTTGTAGTTTTATATCTATTTCAAACAATTGAATCTGAATTTCCTATTTTCCTGGTTGAACTAAAATTCCCTTTTATTTTTCAGTATCTTAAATATAAAACTTGTCAAGTCTCTCAAACAACTTTTGGAGACAAAAACATGGTTAATAATGTACTTAAAAAGGGTTATTATTATAATTTTAGTTTTTTTAACCAATTGCACCTTAATTAATTCAACTTAAATTCCTTTTTTTTCACTATCTTATCTTATTTATAAAAGTTGTTAAGTTTCTAAAACACTGTTTGGAGGCAAAAACATGGTTAATATTATTCCTAATGAGAGAAAAAACAAACTCAATTGTTGATAGTCCAAGTACATCTTATCTTATCTTATTGGCTTAAATATGTTATTCGTCCCTGCAAATAGGGGTCGCTTAAAATTTCATCCCTGCAATCGCTAATCCTTTTTTTTTGCCCCTGCAAAGTTTAATCAGTTAAAAATTCGTCCCTTGACCAAGTTAATGACTGCCACGTCATCAAATTAACAAAATGGCATGGGAATTGACGAAAATACCCCTGGCTTATTTTTTTTTGTTTTTTTTTCTTCAAAAAAAAAATTCAGTTTTTTCCCGAATTTTTTTTACGATTTTTTCCAGAAAATTTTTCAGTTTTAATTTTAACAGTTTTTTTCCGAATTTTTTTTTTTTACTTTTAATTATTTTTTCAGATTTTTTTAATTTAAAAAAGAATTTTCAAAATTTTGAAAAAAAATTTTTTTTTGAAGGAAAAAAAAAATTTAGCCCAGGGGTATTTTCGTCAATTCCCATGCCATTATGGTAATTTTGATGACGTGGCAGTCATTAACTGGGTCAAGGGACGAATTTTTAACTGATTAAACTTTGCAGGGGCAAAAAAAAAGGATTAGCGATTGCAGGGACGAAATTTTAAGCGACCCCTATTTGCAGGGACGAATAACATATTTAAGTCTATCTTATTTATAAAAGTTGTTAAGTTTCTTAAACACTTTTGAGCCAAAAAGGATGGTTAATATTGTTCCTAGTGAGAGAAAAACATACTCAAGTGTTGATAGTTCAAATACATTGGATGGAAATATTAATAGTCATAATGATATTCAAGCTCTAGAATTTTTTATTACCATTAATTCTTTATGATTGTTGAGCCAAAATTTATATCTTAAGATTGGTGTTACAATAATGTTAAGCAATATTGATCAACCATCATGATTATGCAATGGTCCATGCCTTATAAATACATAAACAAGGAATTACGTGCTTGGTAAAAAGGTCGTATTATGAAGCAATATTGGAAATAGGCTTGACAGCAAAACCCATATCTGCAGATACCCGCTCGAGCACACTTCAATTTGATTGGTTTTCCCTGATTTGACTGGGTTTGAGTATGCGTCAGGGTTTTCTCTAATTTCAAAACATGGATATGGGACGGTAAAAGAGATATAGGTAGCCACTCTGAACCCATACTTATACTTGTACCCGAATGTTGAAAATTACTTTATTACTCTATGATTCTTCTCAAGTTTAAAATTACTTTTTTTTCCCTTACAACCTCTTTCAAATTTTCACATATTTTCATAAATTCACAGCTCCTGTAAGCTAGAAAGGATTTCAAATTTGGTCTAAAATAGAAGACAAATCAATTGGCGCAGAAAAGGAGAAATCAACATCACTAAGTACCGAAGTACTCAGTTGAGTTTTACTGCAAAATGAGAAGTACAAAATGTTCCTTTCTCTCTCTTAGTTCTGCTTCTACGTGATATTTCATACTTCTCAATTCAGAGTAAAACACGAGTGACTGATATAATGGGATCAATGCCTAATATATATAGTTAGCTCAAATAACAGAAAGGAAGTTAACTACCTAACAACTTTGCTTAACACGAACAACTTTCTAACTACTTACTTTTTAACTACTTAATTGTAGTTAAAGACTAACTAAACTAGATTTAAATTACCAACTCTTATAAGTCACCTACTCTCTCATGCTCATAAGAAATCATCTACAATGATATAACAATGATGACAACACTATTAGAAAAAGAAAAAAAAAAACGTTTTTGGAAATATTTAATTATAAATTTTTCCATATTATCATATAAGCTAATCTCCTATAAGCTAGAAAGGAATTCAAATTTAGTCTACAGAAGACAAATCAGTTGGTACAGAAAAGGAGATTTCAAAATCACTAAGCACTGAAGTATTTAGTTGAGTTTCACAGTGAAATAAGAAATACACAATGTTCTTTTCTATCTCTCGATTCTGCTTTTATTTGATATTTCATACTTCTCATTTAACAGTAAAACTTAGCTGACCTAAACAATGTAATCAATGTCTAATACATATATATAGTTAGCCCAAATAACTGAAAGGAGTTAACTCCCTATCAACATTGCTTAACTCAACAACTTTCTAACTACTTAATTGTACTTAAAGACTAACAAAACTATAATTAAATTAATAACTCTTATAAACCATCCACACTCTCCCATACTCATAAGAAATAATTTACAATAATGAAATAATGAGAACAACACTTCAAAAAAATCTTTTCCAAAATATCTAATTCTCAATTGTTTTCATACAATCCCTTTGAAATTTTTACATATTTTCATGAATTAACAGCTCCTTTAAGCTAGAAAGGAATTATAATTTTGTCAAAATAGAAGACAAATCTATTAGCATGAAAAAGGAAATATCATAATCACTAAGCACCGTAGCATTCAGTTGAGTTTTACTGTGAAATAAGAAATGCAAAATGTTATTTTCTCTCTCTTTCTTTCTCTATTCTGCTACTACTTGGTATTTCGTACTTCTCTTTTCACAGTAAAACTCAACGGACTAATACAATGGGATCAATCCCTACTATTTGAAAAGAGTTAACTATACAACTTTACTTAACACAACAATTTTCTAGCTAATTGTTTGTAGTTAAAGACTAGACTAGCTAAACTAGATTTAAATTACTAATTCTTATAAGCTATCTACACTCTCTCATGCTCATCAGAAATCAAAAACAATAATGAAGACAACATTTTTTAAAAAATAAAATAAAATCTTCAGAAAATATCTAATTCTCAATAGTTTTAATATAATCAATAAGCACAGAAAAGAATTGATCATGGTTCTAGTGAGCCTCAACGACCAAACTCACCTAAACTTTTATTCGTGAGCCTCCAGGAGCAAACCTACCTAAACTTCTAATTAACGGACAGTCAATTAGTTACAAAGTTGCTCATGAGTTAACCAAAGTTGTTAGGTAGTTAACTCCTTTCAATCAATTTAACTCTATATATATACAAGGAATTGATCCCATTGTATCATACTATCATTCAGTTCAGTTTTAAAGTGAAATAACAAGTACAAAATATTCTTTTTTCTCCTTCAATTCTGCTTCTACTTGATATTTCATACTTCTCATTTCACACTAAAACTGAACCGAATTATCAATGAGATCTATCCCTAATATATATAGTTAACCAAAATAACCGAAAGGAGTTAACTACCTAACAACTTTGCTTAACTCACAAACAACTTTCAAACAACTCATTGTAGTTAAATACCTATGAAGCATGAATACAGACACGGACATTGACACGCCAGCGCCGATATTAATTTGAGAAAATCACATAATTAAATATAATTATATATGTCGGTCCCATGTCGGTGTCAGATGCCTATTCGACACCAGGGCATGCCTAATTCGAGAGGAGTGTCCGTGTTTCTTAGCTAAATAAATACTAAGTAAACTATATTTAAATTACTAACTCTAATAATAGTCATCTACATTCTACTGTCTCTATATACTTTTGATTTGAATGCAACAAATGCAGAACAAAATAAGACACAAAAAGCTATGAAGTTAAAACAATATCATATTTCACACACAAATTGGATACTCAGAGTATAACTCTACATCCTCTGATTCCACCAATTTCTAAACAATGCAGATAAAACGAAAATTAGCAACATCAGAATCAAACCATAACAGTAATACCAATTCTTTAACAAGCAAACCCTAAAATGCTAAAATTAACAGAATGATCAATCAAGATTCAAAACAGCGGGGGAATCAGCGGCAGAGGAAGGAGCTCCGACGGAGGCGTTACCGTCATCAGCGAGACGAGATTTAGCTTTAACGGTTTCGATCATGCGCTTACTGATCTCCTTCGAGTAAACCTCAAGAATCGTAACGCTATCGTTGCCCGTGGAAGTGGAAGCATCGGCGACGGAGAAAGCTTCGTCCTCGATCTGGCTAGCGGCGGCGGAAGCTTCGTCAGCGGACATTGTGCCGTAGCGTTTGGTGAGGACTGAGGGAGTGGAAAGTGTTTCGATCAAACGGTTTTTGACGGCGTCGCGAGTGCGTTGTGCGGGAGGCCATATGGAGTAGTTTCCGGTGAAATTTGGTTGTTGCGGTGGAGCCTCCGTAGAGGGAGGTGGAGCGAGGGAGGAGTCTTGTTCGGGTTTGGCTTCCGGGTCGGACATTGTGAGGTGAATTTGAAATGAATTGGGATTTTTCTCTTTTTGAGTTTTTGTATAGAAAGAGGGAAGCGTAACGGTTTGATATTTATTTATTTTTTATTTCGTTAATGAAAAGTATGAGAGTTGCCTTATAAAGTAAGATCTATAGAATGGGACGGTCTACCTTTTTTGTTGCTTAAAAATCTAAATTACATCACAATTTTCTTCTCAAATTCAATTTTATTTGTTTACTGTACACAACTGGAGTTCGAATTTATCATTGTATTGAATTTGGCTCCTATAAAGTAAGTGGTTAGTGTCCCTAATCTATGATCATATCTTAATTGGTATGGATGTTAAAGTATGTAAGGGTTAAGGTTTGAATCTAAAAATATTCCGTTATTCATCTTAAATGGGTGAATTTCATATCTTGACAAAAAAAAGTAAGCGGTTAGTAAAGTAAAAAAAACAAAGATTGAGATCTTAACCAATTATTAACTCATTTGCACACGGTTAATATTATTTCATTTTACTTTATAAAGTGAATTGTTAGCATTGGTCAATTGTTGCTCATGTCGCTCCCTCGAACTCCCTCAACAAGTAGTATTATAGCCATTATTCGATTTGGTATGCAAGCGGAAGTGGGATTATAGTGTTGGATCAAGTATAGTGATGTTAGATATTCACACTTGAGTGGAAAGTTTGAGTGACTAGTTTCAAATCGACTATGAATTGACAAAATGTTCAATATATATAAGATGTGATTCACATACTTCATGCCTAAAGATTTTTGATGGAGGGCGGTGTCTCTCTCTCTTGTGGTCATGGAGCATTAATATGTTGTTATCTTTGGCACTTTCTGGACTCCGAAACACAACTTTTCTAGCGTCCCAATACAATTTCAACTTGAATTTTTCAAAGCTACAAATGTGAGTTTTTGATAGACGTGAAATATCCTTGTGATTTTTTAATTTTTCAGCCAAAAAAGAGCGAACACGCAACTTAGTGTTTCAGTGTTGAGAGTTTTTTGACAACTTTATTGTGTTAGGAAACACATAGTAAACACCTTGGGTAACTATGAATCATTAGGGAAAGGATTCAAAAAACTTCTAATGTATTATTGAGTGAAAATCATTGAGGTTAGAGAGAAAGGAAAAATGTAGAAATTACAGATTGTTCATCTTGAACTCTGAAAGCTAATTTCCTGTAAGATATCTCTTGTAAATACTCATTGATATGAATCGAAGAGATATTGTCTCTCCCAAACGTAAGTCAATTTGAACCGAATCATTGGATTGCTCGTTTGTTTGCTTTGCATATAAATTCTAGATTCATTATTGTTTGAATTCATTGTAGGTGTTGCAATTTTCATCAACCAATCATGTAAAAAGTTTACCTATATTGAGAGAGTATTCTGAACTGATTTCCAACTCATAAATGTACTCTATCTCTATGGCAACCAAAAGTATAGTACTAGTAGTAGCACTTTTGCATACGTTATTGAGTGTTAGCAACACTAACTAGATAGTAGCTACATCAAGAGTTCAGTAAAGCGAATCACTATTGAGTTGTACTTCAATTTCTTTTACTTTCGTTCTCTTTTTGTCACTCTATCTATTCTTTCATATCGTCTGCTATTATATTCGAGCATGCAACTACAGTTAGATGCCCCACTGCAACTCGTGTGATACGAAACTGTTGCTTCAGTTTAAATGTTTAAATTTTAGTAATTAAATAAACTCACACACGAAAAGTAAAAGAAAATTACAAACACGATAAATATTTATTCAATTATATGATATTTGCACACAAAAATTAAAGAATAAATTACATAATTGTGGTGTCCTATAACATTTGATCTATGAAGAGTAACAAATACATTGATTGGTTAATTATGAAGAGTAACAAATACATTGATTGGTTAATGGAGTTGCAACATCTCCAATGAAATTGGTAACTTACTCACTGACAGGGGATAACATGGAACGATAACAGATTAATGATTCAGTGCCACTGCCACAAGAGGAACATTCGCTCCTCAAAAAACTTCAAGACATTAGGTATGGGGAGAACTTATCGTTACATCTAACATTTTATTTTTTATACTATATATTTAACATACATATAGTAAATTTATAATTGACGTGTGACCAATCACTCACACATAAACTCAGCAACATCAATGATTTATAATTGACGTGTAACCAATTACTCGCACATAAACTCAGCAAAATCAATGATTATGTATCATATCCTACACGAGAAAAAGATGGATCCTATAGGACCGGTCAAACTATTTTTATTCTATATGTGCTTTTTGATTCTTGTTATCGTTTAGAAAAAATTGAACTATACATTCATCCGACAAAACTTCCGGATCATGGTTCAACTCACGATCAAACCCTTAAATATCTACATCATAGATTGTGTCCTTTCACGGTTCAACATTTTGATATGGTTTTTATTTTGAAAATATTCTAACATGAAAATTCCTTGGCAAGTTAAATAAGAAATTTAGAATAGATAGAGACAAAGGAATAAAAGAAACATTTGGTCAACAAAAAACAAAAGACATTGTAAACATTAACCATTTACTTCACTACTATAAGTTCCAAATTTACATATTGCATATATATAGGAGATATTAAAATGCTAATTGCTAACTAACAAACATGCTAAGTAGCCACCATATTGCTTAACTTTCAAGAATTCATAGTTGACAAAATTCATCAAAGAATTTTACAATACCTCTCTAGTCAAAGTCTACACATTGATCAAAGTTGCTCATTTATCAAACTTGACTCACATTATAAATAAGCAAAGCATGAACAACTCAACGATTGTGAAGAGGGTCTGAAGTATTAGGAACTCTCCTCATCTGTGACATATAAACATCAAATGGTTGAGGTGTAGGCTGATGTTGATGCTGCATTTGACTATGTTTCTTCTGTGGCTCAACAACTGAAGACTCTTGATTTTCTCCACATACTAAGAAAGTAATAAGCAAAACAAAAAACATTACCTTCTTCAACCCCCCAACAAATGAACACTTATGAAAGTGCATGTTTTTTGTTACCTTGATGAGGTGGTAACACAAATGCAATGCATACATATATAAAGTTGGATGAATTAAAGACAAAGAAGCACTTGATGATGTATATGAAAGCAGATGAGAAAGCTAATAGGCTTTGTTTGTTTGTTTTGTTTGAGCAGTGTAGAAGGAAAAAGGTGATGCAGTGTTTTTCATTATGCACATCACTGCAAACAAGGGACACATCTCACGAGAGGGCTTTTTTTTTCTTACTTTTGCTTTAATTTATTCTCTGTGTTTCACGAGAACCTTTTGTTTTTATGGGAACCAAAAATTATAGGAAGCTCTGAAACTATAGAAAATTTTATATTTAGTATGTGTAAACAATTTTAGAGACTCAATTGGCTGATTTAAACTAACTAATGTGATTGAAATTCTTTTATTTTAAGTACAATTATTGTACTAAGTGAATGTTTGAATTGATTGTGTTAAAAGTCACACGTTGAATGAGATAAAGATCACAACAACGTGTTCATAAGTGGCGGATTGTCATCACTTTACAAGTCAATTTTATGATGTTTAGTTAAACATAATGTAAACACTTAGATTGGTTTTAGAATTTGTCTAGATTCGTTGAGCTAATAGGTCATTCGGATAACGCTTCAAATGCCCGATCCTGAGAATGAAATGATGTGTTAATAGTAGTCTCACATTTGAGGAGATAATTTTTAAAAATATGTTTATAAAGAGTGAATAGTCCTCACCTTTACAATCAATTTTATTAGAATGAGTTTTAACCAACTTTCTGCTGATCAAACATACACTAAATTCATAATTCCGCGTAACTAAAGATTGGATCTAGAAGAAGAGATTGCTTTTTTTCCAAAATGTAACAAATCAAGTTTCAAAATCCGACTCTACGTGACCATATGTATGAGCAAACTATCATTTTGATCCCTAAATATGTGAGATATTGTCATTGTAACTTCTAAATATTTTAAAAACATCCATATTTTCTTTTTGTTAGTATTTTTATGGATTCAATTGACCAACAAAAAGACACATTTAAAAATTAAATTAACTACTTAAAAAGAGATTCAAAGTCCAAAATAATTAACTTTTAAAAGAGTGTGGATGTATTAATAATTTTGATGTATTTAGAGACTAAGTATGATATCAAAATAGTTGTTTACCTTAGTACTTAATACTTACTATACCTCTAATAGAGTGAACCTATGAAAATTAAATACAGAAGAAAATATTGTTAATTTGTTTTTATTTTTTCTTTCTATGATCTGTTGCTGATCAATGTATGACTTTATTCTAGCTTTTAGTCTCCCCAAAACAAGGGCCATTCCAAGATCAATTTATGGCCAATGTATGTCTTCAGATTTTGGCTCATGTGCTTTTCTTTATTTCTTTGTCCTGGCATTACTTGTCTGATTTGTAAAGGTAACAAGTTTTGCTTACTATAGCTATTTATGCTAGCTGCAGGACCCAGTCATCAAACAGATTGTTACCTAAAAATGAGTAAGTTCTAGTCTTCAACTTCCGAGTATCTTTTGCTTTCAGCTTTTTCATTTTTTGGGTTTTGGTTTTGCTATGGGTAACACCCTAACATGTCGTTGTCTCAGCTCAGCCATCATCCATAATTGCTCTCTCATTCTTTCAAGGACTTTATATTTTACAGATATTTTTTTACCCATTGCATGGGTCATTGGCATGCAAATGCACCACTCTCCTATGTTGCAGAAACTTTTTAAAGTTTAGTTTGTTTATTGTGTCCTACCATTGCGAATAGGGAAATGCCAATCAATGTCATCGGACATCGGTTAAGGAAATAAATATAGTAGTATTGCATTAGAATTTGTGTGATCAATTTTTCAAAAGGTGGTGTAAAAAGTGTTGTTTTCAACCTAAAACTTGTTTTTTTTACTACCTTAACTATTGTTTGGAACACGGGTTAGCATGATCCGGTGAAACACCTTTTACAAATGATAAAACCGTGAAAATTTTACACAACTCAAAACGGATAATATTTCATAAACACATTGTTGTACTTGAGATCAAAACAATAAGAAATAAAGTAAATATAATAGTTTCAATCTTATTCTTCAAGTTATTACTGAAAAAGTTCATTGATAATCTAACGTTCACACGAGAAGTAAGTAAAATTTGGTCAAAATTTATTTCGGTTAAACTCAACTTCTTCTTAACAACTCAACATTAACTAAAATCTTGGAAATAAGTAGTAAATAAATAATGTAAGGAAGGCTTGCTTAAAGTAGACGTTTTTGAGTGGTCATGTCATGCGTGAGACTAATCAACTAATGGGTGTCTACCAAATGCCTGAAGAAATGGCTTGATTGTGGATATTTAACATTAGAGAAATGATATTTTGACAACCACTTTTTGACAACTTTTGGACAACTTTCTCTCTCATACTCACATGATGTTGTTATCCTCTCTCTTCCTTTTTCTCTCTCCATTGTTTTTGATCAATAAGAAGTGAGAAAAACAAAATTGTCAACAAAGTTGTCATCAAATGGATGTCAAAATATCATTACTCTTAACATTAAAAACCCGCAGGGCATTATACACTTTTGTTTTCTCGTGTGTTTCCGTGACAAGTGGTGTTCTTCTTCTTTTTTTTCTCCAAAAACAACGTGCCCATGTTTATCTATAAAAAAATGTTTACTATACACTTAATAAATAAATAAGGGTCTCACTAACCAGTGCCCTAAGGGCAATTGTTAAGGATTTTATAAAAAGAAACTCTATCTTAGAAATACAAGTCTTTACCTTTTTCTTAGCAATAATTACACTACTTTCGATGCAAATTTACTTATTTTAGTATTTTAATCAATGCTCCAAGGGCAATGGTTAGCATTCTCTCTATGAAAACTCACATATTGAAAACTCACACATACGGTGAGAAGAGGTTGTGGTTCAAACTTTGATAATGACGTTTGACTTTATAATTTTAGTATTTTTATCAATTGAACTATGATTTAAAAAAAGATAAATGAATACATTTTATAAGAGAAAAATAAAAACAAAGATTGAGATAATAGATATGATATAGTCCCGTGAGCATAGCTCAGTTGGTAGGACAATGCATTATTATATGCAGGGGCTGGAGTTCGAACCCCAGACACCCCACTTATTCACCTTATAAGGTGAATTCTAGCAACTAGACTATTTGACAAAAAAAAAAGATATGATATAATAAGGAGAGAAAGATGAAATTATGAAAAGTGTGTTCAATTTACAAAACATAAAATAATGGATAGAACCATACATGATAACAAAACAAAACAATACAATGTATATAACAAAACTGAACGGGGAGAGGGGGGAAGAGAGAGTTGAAAAATAAAAAAAGGACATTTTAGTATTTTCCATAGCTTGTATTTTGGATAAAAAAAGTTACCCATGGTTTAGTGAAGGACATAGTTTTCATTTCTATTGTTATCTGATTTGTTGAGTTCCATGATTGAGCTAAATAGTTAAAATAGTTCATGGGTCAAGGTTCGAATCTGACAAGGAAAAAAAGATTATTAATATACTAATATTTATCATTAAAAATGAACCCTATGTGTCGAATGAATGTTAAAAAAATTAAAATGTCTAAATATCATTGTTTATTTATCGCATTTGTTTATAAGAATAATGTTTAAAATTCAAAATATTAAATCAGATATCTAATTTTAAGTTTTATCTTAAGTTCATTAAGACATTTGCTTTAGTTTTTTGAAGTACTTAAAGCACTTGTTAGTGAGACATTTATTTATATACTAACGATGGAATAAAAATGTATTTTTATCAATCGTTTACTTAAAAAATATATTCATTCATTGAAATCGCTATAATAAGTGTCAAAGACAAACAAAACTTTAACGTCATTAAAATTGATAAAAAAAATTGCGAACAAACTTACAATACAAAAATTGATCAAAATGATAAAATGCCAACAAAAATGACAAAATCAAATTGATCGAAAACCTATTAATGACAATTTTTTGATAAATTTTCATATGAGTTAAGCTATTATTGGCATGACTTATCAAAAGTATATAAACGGTTAGAAGAACAACTCTACGAACAATAGATTGATTTAAGTGGTAAAAGATTTTGATCCCTTAAGTAAATTGTAAGGAGTTTGATCATTGACTCTCTATTGTATATGAAAAAATTTCATTTGGGAGATGATAATCCACATCGTGTACCCCATGTAAGTTATTCGAATAAGATTAGTCATTATTAAACCATGGTGAAAACTTCGTACCAATAACACGGTAAGAAAAACTAATATTGGACTATTACATTGACTAAACTTAAGTAGTCCAGACACTAGAATTCCACCATTTTGAGATGAATATAAAAAGGGAATCCCGAGCTCAAATTCTGACATCTTTATATATAATACAACGTCTTTATCAACTCACAATAACTTCTTATTAATGTCTTTAATTAAGTGATATGACACATATTTAAATATACTAATGAACTAATATGTCAATGGGATTAAAATATATTTTAAAACTTAACATGATACTTAAATATTATAACTGTATTAAATATTATATTTCAAAAAAATATTATAACTGTATGTGACTGTCCCTAAAAAAAATACTGTATGTGACAGGTTATAAGGCATGTAATTTCTAAAAATATAAAAAAGAACAATGTAATCTGAAAACATTGAAGGTCCAATCTGCTTGCATTTAGAAGATCGCGATATTTCATATTGTTTTACGTTGCTAATCAAGTAGTTAGTTAATTCCCCTCAAAACAAAACAAAAAGTAGTTAAATATAAACAAAAAAAATGTTTATATTTAGCCTGAAGACCTTCATTTTTTTTTTTGACGTAAAAGTATTTTATACTCTTTCATTTTTTGTTATAAAAGTCCATTAACTGAAATTTGGGAGGATATTTAACTGATAATCAATTGTATGATATTTGTTTTTTCTTGACATAAAAAGGTCATGCATTACCGTTAGTATCAATTCATAAACGTTTTGTTGTATAACAACATGAAAATGATATTTCAAATGGAAATGGCAAATCCATGTCGATCATAAATAGTATGCAAAGTAGATAGTTGTTACAGATGAAATGTTAAGAATTGACTCATTGCATGACTTCTGTGTCTCACCATCAAGAGGCGTGTTTTTTTTTATAAAAAAATTGTAACACTCACACAAAATGTGATCACATGTACAAATTTTATGAGGTTGTGTAAAAAAGATGAAAATATTATGAGTTTGTGTAAAAAAATGTACAAATTATGAGATACTCATACTCAATATATAAGTAGAAAAGGTATGAGCAATTTGTGTTATACATATTTCCTCACATTTAGCACTTTGTTGGGGTTTCTTTGTTAACATTTCTTTACAAACACTTTCGAGAAGTACCTTTCTTTTTATCTCATATATTTTGCTCTCTTTTTTATCATTATTATATTTATTTGTATGCTGGAAAACATATGTAGGAACTAAGGAGTACGCAGAGTCTTTTTCACTTTGTGTCGGGTTTCTCTTATTTTTTATTTTTTTAGTTTTATATGATCATATGTTGGAGTGAGTACAATGTATCATAATTTCTTATGTTTTATGAACAAGGGACTGGAAGAGAGTTATTAGGAATATAATTTTAATGTTCTATTTTTTAGGACTAATTTGTGTCAAGTTTTTTAATGTTCTGTTTTTTTTTTCAAAAAAATAAATAAATGTTATAGTTTTTGCAATTGGTGTCAGACATGCTAAACTTCAAGAATTGATGTGATGTCAATTTTAATTGATCCTCCATTAAATTTAGGGTTAAATATATTTTTGGTCCCTATAAATATGTCAACTTTTCGTTTTAGTCCCTCTAAAATTTTCCTTCAACTTTTGGTCCCTATAAAATTTTCAATCACTACTTTTGGTCCCTATTTTCAACTTAATTTATGTATTTTTTAATGAAATTGTGCAGAAATGTGTAAAATATTCTAAAACAATTTCCTTAAAAAAATTAGAATTTTTTAACAAAACACAAATTAAATATGAATTTTTAACCGTAAAAAATATAAAAATTCATATTAAATTCATGTTTTGTTAAAAAATTCTAAAATTTTTTTGGAGTGATTCTTATAATATTTTGAATTTTTCAGGAAAATTTTATTAAAAAATATGAATTCTACATATGAGTTTACTTTAAAAGAGGGACCAAAAGTGAAGATTGAAAATTTTATGGGGACTAAAAGTTGAAGGAAAATTTTAGAGGGACTAAAACGAAAAGTTGACATATTTATAGGGACCAAAAACATATTTAACCCTTAAATTTATTTGACTAATATTCAATCATTTACCCCAATATACTTCCATTGTCTTTATAATGTTCTAATTATTAAAATATATATTGAATTTAGGTTTTAATGTCTTGAACTATTTAAGTACTTTTACATTTGTTAGAAAATTAATCTTACACATTTCTTTGTGCTCTCTTTTTGTCATAGTTTAGTTTGTATAATGAAATAAACTTTCTCCTCTTGTGCTAGGATGAGGACAGAAAGGAAAACGCAAACTTTTCATGCCAAAAGGACTATTCCTATCTCTCAAAACCCAATGAGTGGGTCTTTATGTGTTAGAAATTTGAGGAAGAATCAACTTGGAGGGGTCATATTTGGATGCACAAGAAGTACAATGAAAGAATGTCTATCTAAACAACTATTTGGTTAGTTTTTTTTTCATTTGATTGCTTTTATGGTAGCACATGTAATAGGCTAATTGCTATTAACCTATATCTCTTTATATGCTTGTACATATTAGAATCACGTTTGAGTTAGTTAAACATGTTTTGACCACAAATTGTTGGAAATGGATTTGGTGGTGTAAAATACAACACAATTTTTATTTAGGTCATTAGATGGTTTGATTAAATTATAATAGTACCATATGCCAATAAAGATCAAATAGTCATAATTGAAAACTGTGTCGTTTCACTATAGCAGTGGATTCTGGTTCATAATTGATTCTAGTTTCAAAATCAATTATACTTTAAAGTTAATATTTTTGGCTTCTCTAGTAACATAGAATCAATTCTCAAATTTATTGACATATACATACACACGCGAAATCAATTTTGATTCAAAATATTTAAACATAATTTAATCAATTCAGCTAAAATTAATTTTTGCCACTACAATGATACTCTGAAAAAGAAAATTGACATTGTTCTGCTGCAAAAATTACTCATTTTAGTAATTGTTTTACAAATGAAATTCTTACTTTTAGGAATTATATTGTGATAACTCATCATTTACTATGGGATATATGATCATTTATTAGTAACTAATAGGTCTTTTTTTTATTTATTTAAATAGGCTTACCAGCTCGACATTTTTCCTATGTGAAGAACATTGATCCTGGGTTACCCTTGTTTCTATTCAACTACACTGATAGGAAGCTACATGGAATTTTTGAGGCATCTAGCATGGGAAAGATGTATATAGACCCTTATGCTTGGATTAATGATGATTATTCCAATGAAACACAATATCCTGCACAGGTACATATGCTAATTGTTGTCTAGATACATACTAAGCTATAAATCATATGATGGTGATTCATATAAGGCTTATTAAGATTAATGCCCTGGTGTTATTGATATTTAAGGTCAAAGTTCGTGTTGGACTTCAGTGTCGTCCGTTATCTGAAGATAAGTTTAGACAAGCAATTGTCGGGAACTACTATGATAATAACCATTTTAGGTTTGAACTAGACCGTAGTCAGACAAACAAGCTAATGTTTTTACTTGCTTCTGCGGCAATAGCTCCTGGTACACCTGTACCACGATATAATCTGAATTGGAGATCGGCGTGTCCATCTCTTCCATCGTGTGAAACTTTGAAGAAAGGTAAAGCATTAGAAATACATGAACCACACATTTTATTGATTCAAGTATGGATAAAAATGAATTGATTTACTTGTTTTCTAGATCGCCTTGCTCAACCAGTGCATACCCACCCAATTAAGAAGAAGGTAAACGAAGGTGAGAAAAACCGTATACATAAGAAACTATTGGAATTGACTCTTGGCAAGAAAAACCAAGACCTTCCGTTTCTAGACAATGTAAATGGTGCTTCTAATGAGAGCAAGATAAAGGGTTATATAGAGGAACATCCATGTTTAGAGAAGAAGGGAGACAATGTCAGTGCTTCGTTCAAGAATTTATACACCATAGTACAGGTTGTTAATGTCGACGAATAAAATATTTTAAATAGTATAAATTAATCCTATTTATATTCAACTAACATTAGTGCATTTTTCTAATCGGTCCAGAGAAGTGAAGAACTAAAAGCTTTTCAAAAAACATATTCGCAGATGAATGGTTACCACGAACAAAAACTGGTACAATTTATTTATCATTGATACCGACAAAAATTTAATCATGTCATTCAACTATGTATCACCATCTTTTGTATGCTCATGTATAATGTTGGCATGCTGAAATTGTTTTATGATCTTCATACATATTGACAACATAAGACTATACATGAGCAACTATAAAAATTTTAAAATTCTCTTCATTCATAGATTCTTGCTACTATTTGAAATCCTGGGATGTGTACCTCACATGCCACACTAGTACACTACATGCTGAGTTATTATTTTCCTTCAAAAATTAATATTTAGTTATTGTTTGAAAAGTTGATTTTTCTTTCAATCTCCTTTTATACTAGAAGTGGTAAAAGAAATAGCTTTTGTACTGCATTACAAGTTTAACACTAATATTTGCATAAAACTTCCTTTCAAAGTTTTAAGAAATAAATAAGCCAAATATAACTCACTTCAAATCCAATTAAAACCAAATCAATTCCATAGAACTACATTTATTAAATGTAAAAACAAATGTACCACTATCCAAGTGATAACAGAGTCATAATCATCATTTGGAAGCACTCTTAACATTTGATACCTCAAATCACAATTAGTTTATGTTGTATATCTACCATTAGTCATGTTGTCCATATCACTATTGGATTTTTTATTTATTTATTTATGTTATGCAAAAAATGAAGGCATCAATGGAAATTCAGATTGTCAAAGATCATGGTACAACAATGTTTGAATGTACAAATATAGAGAAGACAGTTATCCGGTCATTTCAGCCTGAGAGTGCAATCAAATATTTTCCACCTATGAGCTCTATTGCCTTATACACTTCGCAAGTACAATTGAGAGGTGAGGTTTTTTTTTTTTTTGTGATGGAAATGGTTTTGTTTTGGGTATGACATGTGTGATATCTTGATTTTTTTTTCTTCACCTGGATTGAATGAAGAAAAAGTCTTGGCTAAAGTTTCTTTGAATAATGTTGTGTGTGCAGTTAGTGGTTATACGAATGGATTTGAATGCTTTACAAATACTGAGATGCTTAATATGGACTATGGAAGGTGGATCAATGTACATTCAAACTTAGACAAGGTAAATTAGCTTATGGTTTTATATGATCCAATTTTAAAAAGCTTTACTGGAAATATCAAATGACATATATGCATAGCTTGAATGTTTGATATTATTATACATAATTAACTATAGGTCACTTTAAGAAAAAAGTTGTAACAAAAATATCCTCTATGACTATCTAGAATCATTAAAATTAACATTATCCACTTTATACTTGTGTATGAACAACTTTAAGAATATGAAGTTGATTATTCCTTGTTGATTTGTCGTTCTTGATTGTTAAACCAACCAAAGAGAGCATGTTGAAAAGTGTACGTTGCTAGCATTATTTAACTTAATAAAATGTCAATTTGTTTTATGTCTTTGGACATCACACAAAATTTGTAAACTTAATTTCACTTATATATTTACAGAGATTTGATCTTGCATCAATGGAACTGAATAGCTCGCTTCATTCCAACGGTGGATATAATGAATTTGACTATTTGAAGTAAGAATTTATGGCTTAATTTTTACATGTTCCATCCATCTATACATATATATTATGAATTATGAATATATTATGCGATTTTGGATGAAAATATAGTGTTCCAACTTTCGAACAAAAATCTATCTAAAAGAAATTTCAATTATGCAGCGAACATATTTGTGCAAATTGAAAAATATGGAGTAAACTTTTAAAACCACAACTATGCACAAAAATAAGATGCAAAATGTCATAGGTCCCAGGAAGACAAATTAGGAATTGTGTTAAAATGAACTTGAACAAAAAAAATAAAACGAATAATATCATGTTGATATTATGCACTAAAACTTCACCATTTACTTTTTAGGCATACCCAAGATGGCTCTGGTGAATGCACAACGGTTCCATACCTGGAACTCTTTGATCCATGTCTTGAAGCACGGATGGAACTAATGAATCATCTTGGGGACCCAGGGGAGTCAAAGTTCTTGAAAACATTTTAGATATAGTAAGTGCATTTGTTAATAATTTTCGTTCATAAATATATTTTTCATTCATGCGTAAAAACACGCGATATATATATATATATATCACTAAAAATAGGTCACATATTTGTCGTAATTGCGGCAAAAAAAAATACGGACATATTTAAAGATTTACGGGATAAATAATTTTCATCGATAAATAAAAAATATAAAACAATTTGAGATTGAAAATAATAGTCTATCACCCGCGCATTGCACGGGTTAACACACTAGTAATTTATAGTTTGTTATATATATATATATATATATATATATATATATATATATATATATATATATATATATATATATATAACCCATGAATGGAAGGCAAGCAAACAATAATATGCGCAGCTAAACATTTTTGGAGGGCAAAACTAATCATTGTAAACACAACATTAATGGATCTAGGAAGCATAATATTAATATGCATGTTTTCTCATGTTTAGCGGCGCAATAGTATCTGGTGCTTGAAAACCAAAAGTATCAAATACAAATGGTATAAAAACATATTAATTGTCAAAACACGTTTTCTCATGTTTGGTCACTTTGTTTGACGCGGCTTTGAGGGTTGACTGTCCGCCATAAAAGTCTCAAACCCCAATCACACAAATGGTGAAGCCCCAGACTCTACACAAATAGAAAGTTAAGAGTTACGATTAATTGTGACTATAATTTAGAAAGTTAAACAACATTGTTGAGATCACACAGAAAACTAATTACATCTCAAAAAATGAGTCAACTTTTTATTTGTTTATAATTACTTTGTATAATTAAAGTCATTTGTATATTGTTTTTTTATTATCCAAAAATAAATTAATTTTTAACCTCGCCTTTTCTATATTGTTTATTTTCTCGTAAATTTTTTTGAAATCAGTTCTATTAAAATGTAGTAAAGCATTTAGCTCCTTTTACATATCATGGGTTGAACTAGTATTGCATATTAGTTTGATTAATCAATCAACTTAATCTAATGCTATTATATTTTTGCAGTTTTCTGAGGCAACGTTTATGGTAATGATGGAGATAAACAACAATGGCGACTTTAGCAACAAAAAAGAATGCCGCAATCATGAATTAGACCCTAATTATAATAGCTACTAAGCTAATTTCAAATTAATATAATACTTTCATATAATCAATAGGATATAAATTATAGCATACCTTGCTTGTAATATTCTACTCTTGACTAATTGAAACCACTTATGAGAAAGAAATGATATTTGAACAGCCATTTTGTGATAACGTTTGTGACAATTTTCTCTCTCATACTCATGTTGTATTCTTACTTTCTATCTCCATTGCTTTGATTTTTGTGTCAATCCTTACATTTCTTTGTATATTTAGTTGTCAAATAAGTTGTCTTTAAAAGTGGTTGTTCAAATAACATTTCTTTTTTTTTTTTAGGAAAATGATAGTTACATGTTGGATATTTGTTTATGTGTTACCATAATTTAGAGCCCATTGAAATTTAATAAACAGACACCTAACAAAACACTCAGGATTCCTGAAACATTAATTTTTACAGAAGAGAAATGATATTTGTACAGCTATTTTATGACAAATTTTTGACAACTTTCTCTATCATTTATTCTCTCACTATTTTTTTCTCTCTCCATTGTTTTTGACCAATGAAAAGAGAAAAAAGAAGTTGTCATAAAAGTTGTCTCAAATGGTTATTCAAATATCACTACTCTTTACCGAATTCCACCCCTCAAAATAATTGACCTTTTAAATTTTCAATACCTCTACTTTCATCACTTCCAATTCAATTTTTTATGTAGTTTTCATTTAAATAGACTAATACATGATGAAGATACTTGTTTAAAAATGTTATTCTCTCTTTCATTTATACATCTTTTTTAATGTGTAAAATGACCAAGTAGGTCAATTATTTTGAGACAGAGAGTAGCAGGTAATCAAGCGCAGTAGCAAGAGCTGTTAAAACAGCATTGTATTTACCTTATTGAAAAGACATAATTTCTTCTTAATCTTGTTCCTATATAAAGTGTTAGCATTGCATAGCAAATTACAGGAAAGTATTGACACATAACATGACCATCCTCCCCCACAATCGCCCAGCCCCAATAAACTTACATTGCTAAGAGGGCCACTGCTCTCAGCAACAGACTTTAAATAATGTTTAAACTGCACAGCTTGAGTTATGGAACAACTTACTACGAAATATTGGCTTGAGCTCACAATGATCTTCTAGACCATGCCAGTTTAACATGATAAATTATATTTGTTCTATCATTTTGGAACAACTTTTGAGATTGGGAGTACCTTTTCTTCCCTCTTCTTTTGGGAGAAGAACAATAGAAAGCAAGAACATAATGAGAGTATGAGTGAAAGTTGTCCCAAAAATCGTCCAAAATAATTGTATAAATATCATTTCTCAGTTAACATATTCTATTTTAAAACATGACCTTTGCCATAACGGATATTTCACTGGTTGTGAAATTGAGGCAAAAGAAGAAAAAAATAACCAACTTAACAGGCTGAGATGATGTCACCAACCCAGCATTTTTTATGACAAAATTTTGATTTCTGCAGATCAGAGCTAGAACATCATAGAATGGAAAATTACGTTGAAAACCTATAGCAGTTTTCTGTACACAAAAAGAATCAAATTTCCTTGAACTAACACTTGCAAAGAGATTTCTAAACTGTTAAAAAGAAAACCTAATTCAAACTAATAGGAACTATATTTCAAGGCATACCCATCAATCAACAATTGATACATTAAATGCCATAGTATTTCATGGCAAAACCCTCAATCAGCATTAGCAAATCACTTCAATCTTCAAGTTAGGAGACCGTTTTGTCCATGCCACTGCCAGTAGTTGAAACTAAAGAGCCACAGCAAGAAAAATCAAGACGTGGTTGACTAAGGATCAGCCCCTCTAAATTCAAAAAAAGAAAGAGATATCTCCGGGGGAGAGGGTGTTGTTGCCACGCATTTGAACTGTGACCAAAACAACAAATGGAATCAGCATAAATGCATCAGATGTGACAAGTGTAATGAAATAAATAACTCAATTGTTTAAAAAGCTTGGGCCAAGGTAGGACAAATTAAGTTTGTTTGGTAAAAAAGGATTGACAATAAGCGTGCAGGAATATCACCTTATGCTGTTTGTATTTATCTCTCACAGCTTGCAAAGAGCCGCCTTTCCTACCAAGGTACAAGTCATGTATATTTAGAACACATTCCTTCAAGTCTGCAGGTTTATATCTGGTGAATTCATAGATGGCTGAATTCTGTAATCAAATGGAAATATTTTAGTAACTGTGTCAAAGTCAAATACCAAATATAGATTGTACATGAATTAAAACATTACCCAAGGATGAGTCTTCGGGCTTAACATAAAACGAGCAAGAAATACAACTGATGCAGCCACCATAGAAGGCAAGAACTTCACACAATTATAATCCAACAAACTGAGCTCAGCAAGGTAAGAGCAAAGGAACTCAAACTGCAACTCAGAAGCCTGCACAAAAGAGATAAAAGTATTAAACAAACCAAAGTCTCCAGATTTGGCACACATAAACGGAAATGGGTTTGCCTGCAACATTTTGAGTAATAAATAATAATCCAAGTAAAATTGATTTCAAACTTCTGGATAACTAGATTTGAAACTTCCTATAGCACAAACCAAAGATACTTTCTTTGTGAAAGTGGCTACTAGCTAGATTGGCCACATTTGACAAAAAATTTAGGGTTGAAACATCTCTTTGCCACCAGATATGCAGCAGAGGTATTCTTAAAAAAGTTAGTAAGGTTGCATGGGTTTTGTTAGTCTGCAGAACAAGATAGGAATTTGATTTTCATGAATTAGTATTGAATGAACTATCCAGAAGGTTCAATTCCCATCTCAGACCCTCCCAAAAGCTCAAAGTTCAACTATTTCTCCAAATGACATGACAAAACCCACTCTAATTCTCTTTCTATTTATATACAACATCTCTTATTTTCACAAACAATCTCCCTATCTTAGATGATACTATTTGATAAGAGAGAATAATCAATGTCATAAAGACATAAGCACACACAATAGCAAAAGTAACCAAAAGTCCCACACTACTAAAAGTTGAACATAAGCACACATAATCACCGAATCCATGTCATAACCTATAACTACTATGAGATGGGTTGAAGAATGAGATAACTTACATCAACACCCTCTAGACCAACTTTAGTGATGAATCTTCTGCAAACAGAAAAAGAAAAAATGAAAAGTGAGCTAACATTCAAAAACAATTCCATTCAACATACAAAGAAACATAATCAATAAAACACACATGCCTTAGGAATGTCTTTATTGTAGGACCACCCAATTCAAACTTCAATGACTTCAAAATATCAGCCTCCATGGTCAAAACCTTTAATCAAACAAAATACCAAAACAATACCATCCAAAATCAGCAAGATCCAAAACCAAACAAACATTCAACAACACAAACAAAAAACTTAAACTACAAGATTCACCTCTTCCTTGGAGTATGTATTGTCCGTAATGTAACAAAAGTCCTCAACCTCAGGTGGCTTAATCTCTTCATATTTTCTACATCCAAAACAAATAAAAAATCAATAAGCATAAATAATAAATAAACAATATAGACTAAAATCGCATCTTGGCTCCTCACAATTTGTTTATAGTCCAATATACCAGATTAATTCCTGACATTTTCATAAGAGTAATCTCTGTTAAAATGGGTCAAAATTAATAGAGGAACTAATTTAACCACCATTATAGAATGCAACAAACCAATGTGAGTGTTATTTTAATTTGGGTGCAAACAAATTGGGAGGGACCAAATTAGGTATTTATTCATCAATACAAAAGTACAAATCAAAACAACAAACAAAAACAAACTTACGAAGCAACCAACATCGAAGCAACACCGAGTAATTGCAACTTCTGTCTAGTTAAATCATTCAACGACAAAAACCGATCAATATAAGAAACCGAAAAATAAAGCGTATCGGAAACAAGCTTGTATTCTTCAGCAACTTCAACCAACCAATCCACAAGAACACCCCTCATACTCGCGTTAACATCCCTTTGAACTTTCTGTATATAATCACACAATGGCCTCTTACTAGAATCAACCTAAAAACAAACAAAAACAAAAACAAAAAAACCCTAAATTAAGCAAAAAGCCCCAAATTAGGGAAAACCAAAACCCTAATTGAAATTTGAAGTTAAATTAAGTAAATCAAATTACCTCCATGTTACGAAGATAATCGTAAATATCAGAAACATAAGTTTCACATAACTGAGGATCTTCGAATTTCTCCAATTTCTCCGGTACCGGAGTTTCATCGGAGTTTGATGAAGTAGCAACGTTTCGTTTTTTCTGCGTTGGTAAAACGACATCGTTTGCGTTTGTGATTACGTCGTTTGTTATTTCACCGAGAGGAACACGTTTTCGTTTGCGTTGTTGTTCACATAGTGCAGCTACGGCTTTTTTCTTTGCTTCACGTTGAGGGCGGCGCGTGGGGTTAACGCTCTTTGGTTCCATAGTGAAGAAGAATGAAAAGTGAATGAATGAATGAAGAAGAGTGAGAGAATGAGAGGGTTTTATTTTAAGTTTTTATTATCTTTTTTGAGCGGAAAAGTGGTTTGAAATTTTTGTTAAATTTGTTTCTATAGCGGAAGCGCGTGGTTTCGAAAATTTTCAGGTGCCGGTGTTCCCGCCTTGTTTTTTGGTGTTTTGAGAATTCGGAATTTGGTTTTGGAGAAGGATTTCTAAACGGGTGGGTCCGGAAAATAAGCGGGTGGGTGTGTCAATGATTAATGCTACTTTTCAGTTTTCTTTTTCTTTTTGACTCTCATTAATTACCAATCTCCTATAAGTGTTGCGGCTAGATTTTAACTTGAGAAACTTGCTCGGGAAGGAAAATGCCAAGAACAAATGAAAGAGATAAAAAAAAATGATTTTAAAACTTCCTTTAGGAGTTTGGAGGGATGGAAAAAGAAGGTATTTTAGGCTTGAAAATATAACGGAAAATGAAAAAAACTTTTATATTTTTTAAAAAGTACTAGTAAATTATTTTGAGAACTACTAGTAGTTGGTGAATCTTATTCAAAATTTAACTTAGTTGAAATAGACATTGTAGATGTCGATGAGAACTACTAGTAATTCATGTATTTGTTTGAAAGAACTAGTAATTCATAAATTAAAAATATGCTTCTTGTTTATGTGAGTTAGCTTAGTTGAAATGGATATTGTAGATATCGGATTTGAACATCGAATTTATCACTTGTTTATCTTAGAAACGGGATTTTAAGTCACTAAATTATTTGATACAATCACAAAAGTATTTTTCGTTTTTTTTTTATTTTGGTCAGATAATCTATAACTAAAAATTCATCTTTTAAAAAGAATAAGTGACGAGTTCAAAGTTCAAACTCCGATTCATCTAGACACAAACCTCAATGTCAACCAAGTTATACACACATGACTACTTTTTCATTTACTTGTTTGGCAAAAATTATGATAATAAATTGTTTCTCTTACCAGTATTGTGATTGTGATCAATACATACAACTAAACTCTAAATAAATACAAACAGGGCGGATCTTAGTGAGGTGAGAGGAGGTCAGTCATGGCCCTCACAATTAAAATAAAATAAAAAATCGTAAAGCCAATTAGAATCGTGATAATTGATAGTGATTAATAAGTGTCCAAAGTTTATAATATTATACGAATAAGCATGGTTTTTCCTAATTTGTTTTTTTCTGGATAATTAACAAAATTTATACTTCCTCCGTTTTTTAATATAAACAAAATTCACTTTTTAGGCTCATTCATTTAATGATGTATGTAGCTCATATTATAGACCACATACATCATTAAATAAATGAACCTAAAAAATGAATTTTGCTTATATTTAAAAACGGAGGGAGTAGGATCCAAAGTGTGCATTATATATGACTAGGGATGCAGAAAATTATTTCAATATCGATGGATATTAAAACTAGTTTTGTTTCTTGGATTCCCTACTTCCCTTTGTTTCTTTCTTTAAACTATTTGTATCCTTCCGATGTGAACTTGGATATGTTTCCTCTAATTTTCTTTACAAAGATACTAATACAACAATGCTTTCGAGATTTCGTTTGTTGGATTCTCTCTACTTCCATCTTTTTTTTTTCTTCCTGCAGTTGAATTTTTTATCTTTTGTATGTCTTATGCAAACCTGCACTCTTCCTCTCTTTCGATTGATTTTTTTTTGGTTAAACTTTCAATTTTTAAATAAATGGGTCATAATAATATGAAGTTTGATTACTTGATCAAAAAGTTGTCACCAAGAATCAAACATTCTTAAAACAAAATCGTCATTTTATAGAGTTCACTAATCACTTGAGTCTGATTGTTTGATTTCTCTTTTTTGTTTGATTTATAAAGGGTTAAACAAGGTAGGTTTTGTAAGAACAATAATGAAAACTATCTTTTCACCTATAAAATAGAATATATTAACTAATTCATCGAGACTTCCCAACATAAGGTAAACAACTCATTTTGTAATTAAATGTTGAAGCAGCCCCTCTGTCAACCAAGAACGTTGACACTGATTAACATACTCTTATGAAAATTGACCTTAAGACCCAAAGTTGCCTAAAAAGGATAAGCAAAGCTTTTAATGCTCTGATATTCGCCTAACTTTTGATTCCCACTAACAATGTATCATCAACAAATTGTAAGTGGGAGATCGAGACATTATCTGTTCAGCTAACCTTGTCCATAACCCGTATAAAGACTGACCTCCATTAAAGCGTGCATTATAACATTAAGGCCTTCAACATCGATCAAAAAGAGAAAAGGTGAAAGAGGACCACCTTGATGAAGTCCTCTTTTAAATTTGAACTCATTGGTTGGGCACCCATTCGCTACAACTAAAGTTGAAGCAATATTGACACATTCCATAATCCACTTTTGCCATAAAGTTGGGAGATTCATTTTATTCATGACAAAATCATGATATTGCCAATCAACCCAATCAAAAGCCCTCTCAAAGTCAACCTTAAATAATAACATTTCTTTTTATTAGATGCCTAACATCCTCCACCAACTCATTTGATATCCCAATACCATAAAGGATCTATCTACCCTGATTAAAAGCTTATATAGATTTCGATATAACACTTTCCATAACAATGCGAAGTCTTTTGGCCAGCACTTTAGCTAGCACCTTATACAAGCTCTCCGGCAAAGAGATCGGCCTGAAATTTGTCAAACATTGAGGACGTTCAACCCTAAGGATAAGAGCTATAAGAGTGCTATCAATGCCTTTCGTCAACTTCCCATTTCGATGAGATTAAAAAACATATCGCATAAGGTCACCCTTAATATCATTCGGTCCTTTTGTTTAAATATCATATTTTGGTCCTTCATTTTTCAAATCTTTGATATTTTGACGCTTGGGACGGAACTTTGATGATATAGTAAGACATAATATGTAGCCCTTTCATGTAATATTAACTTTTAGAAAATAGTCAAAATAGAAGGAAAAAGACATGTATTATAGATTGTTTAGAAGCTAATCAAGATGTAATCATATTTCCTTAAAAAAATGTACGTATTATTGCCATATCATCCATGAAATCTATATATCAGTGGACATATTATCGAGGTATTCATGTATGATCACAAGACCTAATCTATAATGCTTAAGCACGTATACAATGCGAAAATTCTCTTAATAATTAAAATAATAATAACATTTTGAAAAGGAAAAAAGGTGTCTCCCAACGTGATTGTGTCCAAGCACGATAAATTTGATCTTGTGACCGTACAATAGTATCCACACGTTAACATATCCAGGTATGTTATTAGATTTTAGTGGCCAAAGAATGAATTTACCATTCGGATTTTAACTAATACGTAGTAATATATCAAATTTGAATTCCTGTGTAAATAATTTGCTTTAAAATGATAGTTATTATTACATTAAGAAATCATCTAATAAAAACATCAGACTTTATACAAAAAATATTAAATTTTCTATTTAATATCCAGATGTTCATACAAAACAATTCTACTAGCAATTTTGGATGCAAAGTCACTAATAACTGTGTCTATGTCATTATGTTCTATCATATCCTTCTCAGTACATAAAATGGCTAGAATAGCCAACCATTCTTGTGACACTGGCGATCACAAATCGTTTTTCAATATTAGTAGTATGCTCAACATTATTCTCATGTTCTTTGAGTTTCTCACTGTATCATTTGGTAAAAGACTAACGTGACCGATATTTTGAGAAGTGGACAATTTACAACAAAAACAATATTTTTTTAAGAAGTTAAACTAGCTCACCCAAATTGATACCAGAGAGAATTGATCTTGAGATTTTAAGGAGGATCACACTCTAAGGTCCCAAACCAACGCTACAAAACCAACCCAAGTGGGTTAACGAAAAAAAGAAGCAATAGGTCGTTCATTATTCAATCTTTTTCTTTCAAAAGTCTCTTCGTTGCTCAACTTTTTGAAAAAAATAAGAATATGTAAAATGCCCATATAGTTTGTCAATAGAAAATGTGAGATTCAATTCACAATAGACCATTTTTTAATTAAAATGTTTGGTTTTAGCATCAATATTATTCTTATTTATAGGATCATAGATATCCAAAGAAGGGATGAAGTGGTCATCGTTGTCTTCATCAACATTTGACCCATCAAGAACACTATCGTTGCCATTAATGAGATTGTAATCATTCAAATGTTCATTAGATTGTTCTAGACTATCTTCTTCTATGATAAATCCATCATTATTTGAAGACTCTTCTACTCATTTACAAACAAATTTATCTATTGCTTCGTTTTGTGGTTATGTTAAATATAACGCTCAATTTTTTTTTTCTTTCACTTTTCCATTACCAAATGCATTTTCTCGCGGCAACACTAGATGATAAAATAATGAAACAACAAATAGAATAACAACACGTGAGTCGTGCTCGCCTACAAAACTGATGTTGGAACCCTTTTTCTTCTTTCTCTTTAAGCTTCTGTTGCAACTTTGCCTTTCACCCATGTGCATTTCTATTTTGTTATACGTTGCTACAATGTCATTGTTGCAAATTAGGGATTTAGTGTCTGTTTGGTTCAGCTTTGAATATAATTGATTCTGACATAATTGATTCTGATAGAATTGATTCTGACAGAATTGATTCTGAGAGAATTGATTTATGTTTGGATACAATTATGTAGAATTGATTAAACAAACTGAATGTTGTTTGGATGATTTTGATCAAAATTGCTTTTGAATGTATAATTACTAAAATAGACATAGCTAAAGGAGAATTGATAAAGAAGGAGAATTGATAAAGGGCAATAAAGGAAAATAAAAGGTTGTAATAATAAAATATACAATTTACTGTTTATAATTGATTCTAGAAAAGCTAGAAGCTAGGATTTGTAGCTTCATGGAGAATTGCTTTTGGAGGATAAAAGCAATCTGAAAAGCCAAACCAAACATGTTGTTTTTGGCTAGAATTGCTTTTGGAACTGCTTATAATTGCTTTTTGGCTAGAATTGCTTCTGAAAAGCCAAACCAAACAGACCCTTAATCTCCCTTTAATAATATCACTTGATAAATTTAAAATGGACCCACAAATAACTAAGCATTTAAGCACTGTATTTTTGGCTTAGTCAATCCATATTTTTTTTTTAATATATTTTGGGACCTTATGTTAAACTTATTTTTTCAAGTTTAGGATGGTCGCAATAAATTAAGTTTGCTTTGGTAAAAAAAATGATACTTTTTTTTCTTCCAAAAAGTAATAGAACTTGGGAGCAAGCATTTGGAATCTTAGCTAACAAATTGGTATTTAAATTAAATTAAAAGTTAATTTAAGTAAGATTAAAGGATCAATTGGGCACTCTAGAACCCTTTTTTTTTTTTTTTTTATAAGAAATGCCAATTTATCCATCTAAGTACTTTAAAGTAGGTTAAATTATATTTCTATGGTTCTTAAGATATTGTCCGGTTGACAATACCGATATATATTTTCATCCGAATTCAAATCTAGCATCTCGTAGTTCTTTGTGTGGGTTTCTGATGGTCCTATGAATTTTAAAGTAGGTTAAATTAGTATTTTTATGGTTCCTAAGATCTTGTTCGATTGACAATACTAATATTATTAGATCAGATATTTTCATCCGAGTTTAGATCTAACATCGCGTAGTTCTTTGTGTAAGTATCATATGGTCTTTGTCACTTTATCTATATACCAATATAATTAGTCTTTTATCATTATGACTCATTTTATCTTGATTGGTATGTGAGATTTTTGAGAATCAAATTGGTATTTATTTCTCTCTCTCTAACGACCACACATATTTATGTGTTTTTTTTCTTTTCAATAACCAATTCAAATATGTACTCTTCTTCTTCTTAAAAAAAAAAAAAACAAATACGTACTACTCTTTATTTAATGAAAAATATTCTAATTACTAAAAACCAGCTCAAAAAATAAAAACAGTAAAATTAAATTAACTAAGGTTAGTTTCCTTTCCATTCTTACTAACTTGTTGCATAATATTTCATTTCATGCTATTTAACACATGAAAGTATATACTTGTCAGTCAAATACCCACCCATATTCTCACATTAAAACAGTTGGCTGTTTGTTAAACATAGAAAGCTAGCTAGTAACTAACAACCGAACAAACACTTCTAATTCTAATTCCAATTCTAATTCTTATCTCAACTACAAGTCTTCTTCAATCTATTATTTTCTTCCCTCCAACATATACACACTCAAGGTCTTATATTGTTATGCAAGAAAATTCACAACAAAGAAAATAAAATTTCATCTCAATGCAAAGGTCACTATGGTTACCATTGTCTAATCCTTCAACATACCAATCCTCAATGGTTCCAATTCAAACACAGTCTCACTCTATTGGATGGCAAGAAACTATGGCGTTCTTTATTGCTACATTCACCATTTATTTGTGTGGCATGTACACTATTCATCATCTTTCTTAAACATTGTCACATTTTTTCTTTTCTTTTTATTTATTCTTCTTTCATTTTAATTGCTTTTGCAGTTTCAACTAGTCTTTTATATGGATTCTATGGCGATTCTCGTTTGATTCTTGGTCCAAGCTCATCACGTTTGATACAATCACGTTCGCTTTTTGTGGAACAAATTGAAGTGACAAATGAGTATACCAATACTAATAATGATATTCATCTTTATGCTTTCAATGAGAAACCCGAGTTAAATTCCGAAATAAATTGGACTACATCAAAGTTTTTAGTTGTTGAAGCATATAGTCGCAAGGTAGGAAACATTTTTTTTTTTACTCTAATGTTGTCTTAAAGCCTATGAAGATATTAATTTGATTATTTTTCATGTATAGGGAATTTCTTTGTGGTTAAATGAAGGTTCCACTATTTGTTTGAGGTGGGAAGCAGAAGCTAGCAGTTTAAATAAGCTTGAAGGGATAGTGATTAAAGGTTATTATTTCTTTGTAATCTTGGTTTTCTTTTTATTATGTTATTTTTCAAGAATTTCATTTTTCTGATGAAAGATTCATTCTTGTTTCACAGGAGAAAAAAGGTTTGAAAAACTAGAGCCTAACAATGGTAAGCTGATTCCAAAGCTAATACTGTTAGACTCTTTGCATTAACATTTAGCATGCCACTTTTCATTTTCAATGCTGATCAAATGTATATAGGTCACATTCGGATAAACAACTTAATTTTCAGCTTATACTTATCACGTATAGGTGCTTATTATAAGCTATTTCCATGACAAAAGATAAAATATAGTCAAATTGTTTTCTTATAAGCTATAAGTTGTTTTGATAAGCTATCTTAGAAAGCTTACAAACATGTCTTAAACTGTTTTTATAAGTTGTAACAAACAGTCTCTCAAGTGCTCATGCTCGAAGATAAGTAGTTTACAGTCTTATTCGATGTACAATTCAGTATATGATTCTGTACCGTTATGGCCAAGATTTTAAATAGTGATTGCTTTGCAATGTATAACTTTGTTGTAGAAAGCGGTAAAATATGGCCTCAATCACAACTGCATAGTTGCGTTAACAATAAAAACATTGATGTCGCAACTCAAATTGCGATAACAGCTGACTTAGATAAATTTCTAAACATATGGTTATGAAAAAAGTGATATTAACATAATCTTTTAATAACATTGGAAAATTTGTGTTGAAATTATGTTCTGTTAATAATTACTACAATTGGCAGGTAAACAATCTGAATACATTGTTGAGGAAGATGATAGGTACCAAATTGGGATTTTAAACATGAATGCTAGGAGCATAATCTTGACTTTGCATATCAATGTTTCTGCAAAGATATATGATACTTCGAAAGCCACGAATAAGTGCTCTACTCGGAATGGATCGTGCAAACTTGACCTTTTTTTCCCTATCACATATTATTTAGTTCTAACAGCACCAAAAAATGTAAGACTAACTAATTATTGCTATAATTCATATCATCTTTTTGTATATTTTTTTTCAATGTATATTCATTATGGTTCCTATGAATTGATTACAGGGAAATGATGATGATGATGCATGGTTTGTTGAAATTTCTTTCATGGCTCGTGTTTTTTCGTACGTAATCCTTTTAGGTACCTTAAATTAAACTATTATTATTTTATGAAAACTTCGTTTCCTATGTTACATTTTTTTTTTTTTAATATCTATATGTGACTTTTACCTTTTTCATTTTGAAGGACTTTTCATGATTGTGATTTTTATGATATTGAAATGCCTTGGACCTGATTATGGTGAAATTCACAACGTCGTTGATGCGCGAGAAGTTACTGAAACCGAACCTCTGATGCAGCCTAATCCAGTAACATATGGAACAAACATTTTTCATGGAAAGGAAGAATCAGATTCAGATGGGTCAGAGGAGTTATATGATGAAAAATTATGTATAATTTGTTATGATGAACAACGCAACTGTTTCTTTGTTCCTTGTGGTCATTGTGCCACTTGCTATGACTGTGCACAAAGGTATGCACTAAATCTATGTTTGAATTTACCATGAAATGATAGCGCCGCAGTGATTTTACTTAACTTGATGTCAATTTGGAGTTTCAATGAAATGATAGCGTTGCAATGATTTTACTAAACTCGATGTCAGTCCAAACATGCATTAAAATTGGAATTATATGAGATTCTGATTAGAGTGCTTTTGTGCAGGATTATGAATGAGGAGGGCAACTCTAATTTGGCAGATCAAAGTGCCACCCCTACGAACAAAGTTTGTCCTGTATGCCGGAGACTTATTAATAGAGTAAAAAGATTATTCTAGAGTAAACATATTATTCAACAGTTAGGTTTATATTCCTGTATAATATATAAGTTTTAGAGGTCTGTAAAACGGCACGGTAATTGCAATTTTAGCCGTATTGGATGCATTTTTCCGCGATATAATTGTCCACAATGTCTCTAGGCCGTAATCTCAATTTAGAATTATGGTTACTGGTTATGCTTACAAATATGCAGGTTGATGTATGAGGATCACATATAGTCAATAGTTAGATTATGATTATGACATTGAGTTCGTTTTATTTATGGCAGCAAGCAATATACATGTCAATATTTTATCACTTCCAAACTTGAAAGATCAGAGGAGTTCATTGACAAATTCTGTTGTTTCCAACAAAGCCTAACCTTCCTCTAACAAGATTAGAGGTGCATAATTATGTGTGGATATAATAGTGTATAAAATTTACTTCATATTCAAACCAGCAACTGCTGAATAATGATGGAACTTTAATGTTCAAAGAATAAAATAGGATTAAATCACACCCAAGTATTTATTCAAAAAAAAAAAAATCACACCCAAGTATAGAAAATACAGCAATTCAACAAAATGCTTGCTGTCAAAGATACCATCAAACAGCCTAAAAGGAAAATTTGTTTATTTAATATTAAGAAATTAAAAGTTTACATTACAAACAGATACAATCATGAGAATCAAAGTATTTATTTATTTTATAAACTAAAAAAAAAAAACCATAAAGCCTGATTAACACATTACACAAAAGGGCATTATAGAGGACCCTGATTTATTCCCATTCTCAGCATACCAATTATCTTTCACAATACTATATGACACAAAGATTAATCAGCTAAGAAGAGTGCATATATATCTCATAAGATAGAGATATATACATCATACATGCAGGACAGTAGTGGAACAAAGTTGTATATATAGAGTATGGTGAAGAAATTAATTAAGGGCATTTTGGCTTTCCCTTGGAGTTCTTCATGTCCCTATAGCAAGGGCACTCATGTTTGTTCCCATAAGTTCCTGATGGCACACACTTACATTTACCGCAACATATCCCACAAAACTTCATGCATCTGTCCTTCATCCCAGCTTTAGAGCACCTCTGCCCACATTTGGAGGAACAGAAACGGCCTGAATCTGATTCATATATTATATCATCAATTGTTGAATCTATATGTCCAAAATAAAAGTAGTAACATATAAAAATATACTAGCTGATCTTTAGCTATATGAACTATAGTATTTATGAATTTTTTATAGGTCGTTGAATGAAAGGAGAAAAAAAAAAAATGAAGTAATGAAGTCATTGAATTTGTCAAGAATATTTAATTAGATCATGAACTTTTAATCAAGCCCCTAAACTTTTAAATAGTTTATAATTAGATCCCTCACAAATTTTTAGATAATTTGAATTAGATTGTTAACCTTTTAAATAATTTATCTCTGGGTCTCTATAAATTATGAGACCTAATTATAAATTACTTAAAAAATTATGCAATCTAATTACACATTTGTTGCTCGCTTGTCTTTCGTTTATGTGTGTGTGTGTATTTTTTCGATTTGTTTGTTAACAAAGTAAAATTATACCAAATTTACAAAATTATCCATTAAAAAAATTCCATTTGAAAATCCTATCTAGAAAATAATTATAAAAAGGAATTTTGGTACAAATTAAATAATTTTTTAATCATTGTACAAAAATCTTAAACTATCCATCCAAGATTTAAATGAGTAGTGTATAATTAAGTATTAACTATTACTAATAGAGTAATACAACCACTAATTGAGCTTATGACATACCAGTACCAGCAATGGACATTTCGAACATAAATGAGCTAAGGATAAGACACACAAGTAACATAGCTGCAAATGCTGGCTTCATCTTGCTGCCAAAGTGTAGAATAGAGAGAAAAGTTTTAGATGAACTATGTTAAGTTATATGAAAGTGGCACTCACTAGAGCAGAGGAAGGGAAACTCACTAAGGAAGTTTGAGGCTTATGTGGTTGAATTGTGTGAGTGAGATTATTTATAGTACAAAATGGGTAGGTCAAAAGGTGGGAAGGTATAACTAAAGGGAATTGGATCATGCTCCCCTCTAATTTTAAGGATTTCGCACATTCGCGCACTCTAGAATATCGGTGGTGATTTGATTAAGATTGGACGATTCAGATTCAAACTCAATTTTTTAAAATTATATTATAATCAACAATTTTGTAAATCGTTCATTTTAATCAAACGGTCACCTGTATCTCGACTACGTGAATGTTGAATCTCCGGACCCCAGTTAAACCAAATTCAAGGTTATTGAGTCAATTTATGAGTCTTTTAGCTTTGGTTTGTGAAATCTATTGGCATCTCAAAATTGCAAGCAAGGAGACAGCTGGATAGTGGGTTTGGTATTGTGGTATTATGTGCGGAAGCCGCGTACGTACTTTATGGCTTTATTGATCCATACTCGAATTTAATTGTCGTTTGTCCCCTATATATATTGATCAAGATGAAACGTTGCATCAGCATTTGCATATTGATATTGTCAAATTGCCATATTCATTGCATTGTATGAGTTGTTCATAGCACCAAAAACTCTGTTTGTTTACGTGGCTTTCTTCTCTGGTCCCTCACAAGCTCACATCATGATCACACTCTCCTCTATATTTTGTCCATCTATATATGAATATAAGATGGAAAAAAAGTTCCCTCTCAAAAAAAGAAGTTTAAGGTAATATTGGCATAACTATTTTTAATCGTATGTAAGAAGTTCCCTCTCAAAATTTTCAAACAGCAATTAAATTCAGATTCATATTTGATAATTTGATAAGTAATTAGTTAGTCATTCATTGCTGGGGCATACAGCTAACAACAATATATTATTGTACACTGTTACACATTACACTACTTCCTTTAAAATTCATTTTTTTTCCTTTCTTTCCTCCCCCACAATAAAGAAATGTAACATCATGTACTAAATAATTTTGGAGGGCGTTGATATCATTGTCCTATGGCAAAACTATTGCCTTAGCTCTTTAATTAATACATAGACTCGATGAGGTGGTTGGAATAGAGAAAAGTCTCAAGTGCACTGATTAATATGGAGTACAAAAGAAATGTTTAATCGAGGAAATTTTTTTATCGTGCACTTGTAAAAACAACGATGTTATATGAGACGAAGAGTTGGACGTGGTAAAAAACACGATAGTTCGGACAAAAACACATTCATGCATCCACCTGTATTAGAACAGATCATTCATTACATTCATGTCACTATTGAGTTCGGCCTCCACGTGTCTCCCTCCTCCCTCACTAAGCTCCTCTTATTATACAAACGCAGATTGGACGGATGTCCATATGCAAGAAGATCTATCTCTAGTTATTGTGTACATTTTGGTGATAGTTCGATCTCCTGGTCAGCGAAAAGGCAACATACATTGATCTCGATCAAGTGGAGAGGCCAAACACCGAGGCGTAGTTAATGTAGTATTTAAATAATTGTCGGATTAGAAACTTACTTTTAGAACTATACACTATCATGTTACAAAAGCTATTTATGTATATTGTGATAAAGTAAGAGCAAGATATCTATCGGATGATCCAGTTCTACATCAACACACCAAACACATTCAGATACATATACACTTCATGCATGTAAAAAAAAATTGCGGTCAAGTACAATTCTTACGTGAATGACCTTTTGGTTGCTCTCAAGTAGAATTGGCTTTCTCTCCAAAATTGATTCTAACTTAAAATTAGAAATTCAAGCTTTTTATTCTATAATACATTCAAATTTATGCATAATCAATCTTATCACCTGAGAATCGAACACTAACTAAATATGACAACTTGTGTCCAAACATAATAAAAATTGATTTTGCTTTCCGAATTCATTCTAATTCACAGATTTTATTTCCACATTTAGTTTCTAGTCTCTCCAGAAAGGTAGAATTTAGAGGTTTTAACAACTTTTACACAAATGTATTTAAACATATGCATAAACTTCATTGTATTCAACTCACTTTTAATTATTATTATTTTTAAACCAATTAAAATTAAATTTTATAAAAGGGATAATAGTCACTTTGGTCCTTGAATGTGTAGTCCTTCAATGTATCAAAATTCCAAAATAGTCCCTGATTGTCCACTTTGTTAGTCAAAATAGTCCCTAAAGCTTAAATAACCCCTTAATACTCACAATAACACTTTTGATATAAGGACTAAAATGACAATAAGTAAATACGTATAAGGACTAATATGACAATAAGTAAGTCTATTGAAGGACTCATATGACAATATTAACGAAATATTTTAATATCAAGGACTATTTTGACTAACAAAGTGCACAATCAAGGACTATTTTACTATTTCAATACATTGAGGGACTATTATGATTACTCGTCACTCATTCAAGGACCAAAGTGCCTATTTTCCCTTTTATAAAATCTATTAGTTCAAAATCAAAAGTTGTCATTAGAGAAACAAACAAACATTAAACGATCATAACATGTTACACTAAAAATAACATACGTGATGAATTGTTGATGTTCTAGAATAAGTCCTGTTTTATCTTGGTTTTCGGGTGTCAAACATTGATTACGTTTGAACCTTTCTAACCGGTGATATCTCATTTTTTCTTGGGAAGGGAAAAAGTAAGCAAAACCCTTGAGAATCGAGGTCCGGGAGTTGTTTTCGTTACGGGAAGGTGTTAGGCACCCATAACGACTATAGTAACCTATAGGAACCATCTTTAATTTCTACGCGCGCGCTTTATTTTTAAATGCTATTTTGAAATGTTATTTACACCTAAAGTTTGCTAAATGAAGAATTGGAGGGAGAAGAATGTTTTTTATTTTAGTTGAATTGAAGGAATTTTGTTCCTTGCCTACGTACCCGTTTAAGGGATCAAATCCACCGTAGTTCTCTTCCAAAAAACGTTTTTGTTTTTGTTGGTTGATTTTAAGTTTGAAAATTGGAGTTTGAAGAATAGAAAGAGGCCTTAAAGGCATGGGATTGTAAAAAAGTGAGGTTGAATTAGTCATTTGCAAAATATGGTCTAAACATGATTATTTTCATTGGAATTTGATTAAGAAAATGAAAAAGGAAAATACAATGGGATGTTGGATCCCAAGGTTTATTTAGAAAATAGTTTGAGTGAAGTTTGTTCAAGTTTTCGGAAAGTTGATTTTTTTCTAAGTATAAATCCTAGGCATTCATCTAAACATACAATCCTAAACATACATCTAAACATGCATATTCTAGCTATTTACCTAAAGTGGTGTGTGTGCATGTGTCGGTGTTTGTGTCGGTGTACATCATTAGAGTCCATTGTCCTTTACACCATACCCTAGATACATTCTATGGCCTCTTTGCCAAGAAATTAAAAGCATAAGAAGAATATTACAAAACTTCCTAAGTGTTTACATTCTAACTTTGGTACAAATTAAATTGCAAGAAGAAATAGAGATGAATATGGGATGGAATGAAGATGCTTATGAAATGATGGAACATGAAATGAAAGGGGTTAGTAGGACATGACAATATCAAAAGGAAATGATGTAAGAGAAATGCTAGAATATAAAGGATAGAAAATAAGGGCAAAATGAGTGCAAATATGGCTAAAATTTATTCATAGAATGCAAGAACCATATGACCTATAATTCTCACATTCCAATGCATTTTTAAAGGTTTAGAAACAAGTCTTGGAATGGGAATTAAGGCAACATGATTTACTTGGCATTTTAAAACAAATTTTGAGCATATTTACATTATTTATTTACACAAGTAACTTGTAAACTAAGTAATCCATCAATATTCCCATACATGCAGTAAAATCAAGCACAAACAGTGGCTAAACTTCTGTGGAATCAAGTGGCATAGGTCACCAAAATTCATCAAGCAATTTGGATTGAAATCAAGCAAAGTTTCACTTATTTTTAGCACAAAATATGACAAAAAAAGCAAGAAAAATAACACCTTATATTTTTTTTTACCAATTTTAACATGTGAAAATTATCACAAAATGCTACAAAAATATCAAAAAGCCTATGTGAATTTTTTAGGAATTTTTTAAAGGTTTCTTGGACTAAAAAGTGCAAGAAAATTATTAATTCTAACAAAAATAAGGAAAAAATGCTTCAAATATTTTCACACAGGCTTTAGCACAAAAAAGGTCACAAAAATGTTGAGAAAAATATTAAGAACACATTAGAAAAATTTAGAAACTTTTTTGTGAAGAAATTGGACTGGAAAGGGTGCAAACAGCAAAAAAAACAACAAGAAGCATGCAGGATAGGGGGTACGAAAAGCAAAACGAACATACAGGCATGGAAGTTGGGCTCAGGGAGAGAGGGCCTGGGTCATGGAGCAGACCATGGGTTAAACCATGGGTCGAACCGGTTCAGTGGCCTATATAAGGCCTTGAACCGGTTCCTCCTCCATTTCCCCATTCCTTTTCTCTCACTAAAAAGAAACTAGAGAGAGAGAGTCTGCAAACTCTCTCTTCTCCGATGAGACCTTCCTTCTCCGACGTGGTGGCCCACGGTGGCGCCGCCGCGTCGGAGTTTCAACCTTCTCCGATCTGAGAACTAAGTACATCTTCTTAAAGCTCTTTCTCTCCTCTTCATGATTTTGGAAACGTTTTCTTGGAAACAAATTCAGATCGGAGCAGATCTAGGATTGAATCATTCGGTTTTTCATGTTTTCGAAATTCATGAAACGAAACCCTAACATGCTCTATTTTCTTCTCTGGTTACGAAATTGAACTCGTATTTGAAAAACGAACGGTGAATCTCCATGATTTTTCAAATTAGGGTTTCGTTTCGAATTTTTTGATTTCTTCGAAGTTTTCACTTCGATTCACCGTTTGTTTTCAATCTGGAATCTTCGATGATGATTTAAAGTGTAAACGAGAAGATTCTTGTGAATATACCTGGATTAAAATGGAGATTCGAACAAAGATCCTTGTGAAAGCTTTCTGGTGAGTTGGAAACCGAAAATAAATCGGTATTCCCTTCTTTTTCTTCACTGATTTGAATCTCACTTCGATTCCTCTTCTTCTTGTCTCACAAAATCCCTCGTGATCGCACGTTGTGCTTGGATTGCGAAGGTATGAATTCAATGATGAAGATTCGTGATGAATCTCTGAGAATTCATGTTAATTTGAACTGATTTTGCACAATGATTGCTGAATTACACCTTGTATTGTTGAAATTGCTATGAATCTTGATGAATTTTGAAGTTCTGGAATCGGTTAGGGTTTACGTGTTCTTCATGTTCTTGGAAATTTCTGGAGTTAGTTAGGATTTTGATTCTGGAGAGAAGAGAGAGAATGAGGGAAACGTGTTTATTGAGTTGGCACTTTGTGATTGCTTCTGTCACTGCATTGATGAATTGGCTCCTTTTATAGGCTGCCAAGTGGCCTCGGTGGCCAATGAAAGCTTGCCACCTGTTCTGGACTTGTAACTAATTCGAACTGGACTGAAATTTTGCTTTAAGGACCTTTGTGCAATTTCTGGACTTTGAGGGACCATCCTGCAAAATTGTTAAGAAATCTGGACTAAAGTGTAATTGACCAAAAGATTTAAAAAGTTTGACTTAAAAAACGAATAAAGACAAGGACCTAAAAAGAAAATAAGGTGACTTAAGGGATTGAAATGCAATATTGGACACTTTGGACTTAGAAAAAAAAAACTAAAAATAAAATTGAAAATAAAAAATGATAATTTGACTGAACGTAAAGTGGAACGGTTAAAATTGACAAAACGGACTAAAACGAACCAATGGCTTAAATGAGGTACTTTAAAGTACCTCTCTGCCGAAATTTCGTGTGAAATGACCAAAATGCCCCTGGGGCTCAAAACGACTAAAAAAAGACTCAGATGCAGTTAAAAAAATGGATTTTTGACAGAGATTGAATCAAAGACTCATACAAGCAAAATTAAAGGACTCAGAGGCAATTTTGAGGGTTTAAACAGAGTTTTAACACTTGAAATGACTAAAATGCCCCTAGGGGCAAAACTGACTCAAAAAAATGACTTCAAATGCAATTTTTTTAAAATGGATTTTGACATAGAATGAAACAGAGACTTATTCACACTACTTGAAAGGACTCAAACAAAATTTTGAAAGACTGAGAGAAATTTGACATAGGAAATGACTAAAATACCCCTGCATGTGAATTTTGCAAATAACATTGAAATAAAATGCGGAGAAAGATGTCATTGATCAAAGACAGTTCAAATGACTTAAAATGCAAGAAAAGAAGAATTGAGTTAGTATTTTTAGGTCCAAAATTAAGGTATAACAAGTCCCCCCAAGTTAAAATCTGGCAACTTGACACCTGCCCTAGATCTCTCATTCTTTGTATATGCCAGCATGTGCATGTAATATAACAGTAATAATAAAGTAGTAATTGGTGTCACAGTGTGGTAGGGGCGTAGGGCTTGGTGTGACAAGAAGATTTCCACATTTGAATAGTCTCGATTGTCATGGAAGAAAGAAGATGGTTCCACTTCCACCAAAAGAGACGGTAGCAGTTCAGTTCATTTGTACCTTATATATCTAGAGTTGGCCATTAAATCTGCAAATTCACGTGATATGTTGTCGGTGGACTAGGTACAAAGGTAAGGTTTGTCCCTATTCTTCTGTAGATACCTCCATCACCAAATATACCCCATTTGTTTCTTTCCAGTGAAATTGGTAAGAAATTTTCCAACTTGCATGCAGTCAAATTAAAACCAAGTCTAATATAGGGTGGATCTTATCTTGAGGATCTGAGATTTTGAGTCCATTTTGAGGAGAAAAAAGGACATACATATTGATGACTGGGACATGCTTATACAAATATATCATTTATAATATTTTAACGTGAGTACTTACTTAATAAATACACACTTTTTTCAATTAAGTTGATAGAATTGAGAATAGGCTAGATCGACCGATACAGTTTACCCTATGTCAAGTTCAAGTTAAATCATACCAACTTTGAAATTGAGAATGTTTAGAATTTTAGAAATCTATTTAACACAAGAGATTATATTACAAACAAAACAAATAATTCTTTTAGACTTTTTTTTTTAAGGAAAAAAAAGTCTAAAAGATTTCTTTGTTTTGTATTAAATTATATTTTAGACTTATCAGACTTACTTATTGGAATAAATATTTTTTTATTATTTGATTTTGTGTTAAACTATATTTGCTAAAATTTTCAGTAATTTAAACATGTTAGTTTACATTAAATTTTTTATATATTTAAATGGATTATTATAAATTAAAATTAAAATATGACATCGTTTAATGTCGTATAAATTATATAAAATATCATGTTAAATTTTAAAATGAAGGATAACTTCATCAATCAATTGGTTTGCTAGTCTATTTAACGATAGATCAAATTACTTAATTAAAGATGGTAATATGGATTAGTCTTTTTTTAAGGATACTTATAGATTATATCAAACTTTTTAAAAGGTTAAACTCAAACCTAAGTATAAATTTATTATAGATCTCCTCCATATCGGATTTGGATTCTTTCCATTGAAAATTTTCTCAAATTTTCTCAAGTGGAATCTCAACCATTAAACATGAGAGAAAGTGACAATTAGATTATAAAGAAAAATGGTTATTGTATTTTAAGGGTGGAGATTGAAAATGAGAAAACTTGAGAGATTTTTCAATGGAGAGAATCCAAATCACTCCATATCAGATATGATGTCTTTCGCTAGCATCATATACAAACTTCTTCGTAATGTTACATTTTAATACTACTTCCTATGTTAATATTCAAAAACAGCGACGAAGGAACCAAATTATGTTGGAACATAAGCATCATCTTTACGAAAAATAAGGTCATAAAAAGGCACAAATCTTACACCATTTTTTTTTCCTTCATATTCTACTGGTTTCTCGTGCGCCTTATGAATTTTGGATTATATAATCAAAAGTGTAAAACACGTTAAAATTCCTCCAAAACGTTCCATAATTTAGGATTTTATAATTCAAATAGGGTTTGCGAAAAGGTTAGAGGGTGGAAAAAGAAACCTATAAATCTTTTAATGAACTTTTGGTTGAACCACAGCCCATATTAATCACAACAAGCATAAAGTGGGCTCGCCTCTGGCTTGCTTATACTGGGTTTGAGCTTATGAGCTTAAATTGGTTCCTGATTTTTTTTTTTCATTTTAACCCCCCATATCTCTAAGGCCCCCCAAAAAAAATTTCCTCCTTATTCATGAGTCCGCTATACCGGGAGCTATCTCTAGTTTGCCTTGTTCTTGGAGTTATTTTCATGTGATTATGGAATCTCAATATCACCCTGAGACTGTGAATTAGAGCCTATTTCGGATTTTAGATGCCGAAATACTAAAGAGATGTTTTGGATTCTAAAATTCAAACATAACTAGTAGTCAGAAAAACGCAAATAAAACACTAAATGTTTGAGAAAATGCAAAATAACATCTTGTTTTGTAGTGGGTAAACTCTCAAAAGGGATGAATTCGAGCAACTTGATTTGAAATATGACACAATGCAGCAATTTTCATATTTGAGGGGGTTTAGAAGTATTTTAGAGTAAAATACGAAAATGGAGAAATAATAGAAGGAGTTTGAGGTTGGCTTAATACATCATTGTTCAGATTTTATAATCCGAAGCATGTTTTTAAGTTTTCGATTGTACAATCTGACCAAAGATCAAATGAGTAAAACGAATGACGTACAAGAATCATGAAGGGTTCGATGAAAATTTATATTAATTTAGATCTCATGTTAGGCTAGTGTTGTTCGAACACGTTTTCTTTTGCCTTGTAATGATTGAGGGGTGTTGCCCTCATTTTTATATTGACCTATTTTTAGTTGAAAAAATGAGTAAAAATACGTAGAAGACACAATTATAAAAACAATATAATTTCATTCTCCAGCTTGGTCTTATACTATACTCCCTCCGTCCCATATTACTTGACCTAGTTGACTCTGTCACGTATGCCAATGCACAATTTTAAACTTAAATTTCTTTAATAATCTAGTAGAAAAACAAAATATAGCATGTAAGATGTTGTTAGATTCGTCTCGACTAATATTTTCAAAATATCAAATTTTCGTAATTTTTTCTACTAGATTATTAAAGAAATTTAAGTTTAAAATTGTGCATTGGCATACGTGACAGAGTCAACTAGGTCAAGTAATATGGGACGGAGGGAGTATAATAATTGCAATGGAAAAAGAAAAAATTGTTTAATTCCATTGTCACTAAAACCAGTTACATATCGAGGGAGAGACTTCATATTTCCTACCTCTAAATAGTCTATAAAAAAGTTAAAATATAGAGGTGGTCATGTTCACTGCATGCCCCCTAGCTCTGACCTTGCTCTCATATACTTGGTGTGACCTTCCCTCAAAAAAAATATACTTGGTGTGACCTTAAGCCTAACCATATATTATGTACCCTAACCATATAACAAAGGATTACACAGTTACTCACTACCAAAAAAAAAGGTTTACACAGTTACTGAAGCCAACGAGGTTATTCTCAACCAAAAAAAAAAAAGCCAACAAAGGTTGTATAAGCCAACCAGGATTATACAGTTACTAAAGCCAACAAGGTTATTCTCAGTAAAAAAACACAATCGACAAGGTTGTATAAGTCATAAAATGTTGCGTCACACTAAAACACATCACTTTAAACTCCCACTCATCACTGTTCGTTACTCATTTGAGCATACCTTGCATCATAATAAGCTCAATAATTTGATAGAAATTTTATAGATTGGTCCCTAATTTTTTATATATCGGTCCCTAATTTTTCAAATTTTTTTATATATTGGTCTTTGTATATTTTTTTTTCTTTCAAATTTTACAAATTGGTCTCATGCTTTTTTAGGTTTTACAAATTGGTTTCTAAGCTTTTCTAAAGTCTAAATCTGATCCAAAATGTTAAAATGGTCATTTTGAACCACATTTCTTTATAGATTTATACTCTTACCCCAAAACTTTTGAAATTTAGAAAAAAATACCCAACTCTCAATATTATTTTTTTGTTACAAAGGCGAGATTAAACAAGAAAACAGCAAAAAGAGAAAAACAAACCGAGTGCTAATGTCTCAAATAAAAAGTTCCAACATCACTTTGGAGGAGAATTAGGAGATCCGCTAATGGAGAATCGTGACGAATGAGGTCAATGTTCAACGAGACACCGAGCTAGGCCAAAAAATACGCACAATGATTTCCCTCACGAGAGATGTGGCTAAGTGTTTCACAGCTGATTACTTTACTACAAAGGAAGAGAGTAATTAAAATATTTGATTTACGAATTCTTAGTTTAATTTCCTGGAGAAAAAAAAAAACATAACTTGCAGTTATCACTTCCAAACATGGATAGCCTTGCAAGTCTATGTGATCCAGCAAAAACATATCTAGTTATCATATTATTTAATATTTTTAAAAGCATATAACTCACCATACATACTAAATAATGCAATATTTTATCTATATTGGTATATAGTGACAACTTAAAAGTTAACTATCAACCGACTATATCGTCATAAACTTTTATGTTCAAATTTATCATTAACAATCCAATCCAGTTTTAAATTTAAATATATACAATATTTATAACTCGAAAATAATAAAATATATTTAAAATGAAGTGAAGTAAGAAAATGAAGATAGGCTGACACACTTTGTCCATCTCCCGCTTGAAGTAATAGTATGTATAAATGAAATTTATTTTTTGAGGATAACCTAAAAAGAACTCAATTTATTATGTTTATAGTATAGTTAAGAAAGTGGAGAGTGATCCATGACCATATGAATTAGGTCTAATAGAAGAGGACTTCTTTTTTTTTAAAATATTTTAAGCTGTAATTAACAAAAGAGACAGATTTTTCACAACCCAGCAAATTAAAGTTCAAATTTCGTCTAAAGTATTTAAACATTTAATATTTAATAGTATTTCAAGTAAAATTAATATAAAGGTGATTTTATACTTGGGTGGCGTTTAATTTGGGAAAGCAAAGTTCTTTCCCATGCTGGTGCAGTTCAACTATCCACCATTGATATATTGATTATTTTATTTAATGGTTGAGATTGATTGAGATTAAGGAAGGGATACCTACCACTTGAGACCCCACAATTACACTATTTTAATGGAAAATGCAAGTTGTTTATTTCATTTAAACACGCCCATCAGGAACGTGCACTCACTTCTCTCTATGAAATTACTTTCTTTCTCTTTATTTTCCTCTTTTTATTTTTATGAAAAATAAATCCAAAAAACAGGAGGTTAAGAGATGCAGTCTCAAAGTTCATCATCGCTTGTGAACACAACCACATAAACTACAGCTTATCCAGATCCACTAAAAATGGGGATAAATTCTTTCAGAATTTTCTTCAAAGGAAAAGTACAAACAAACAAACAATGACATCTGTGAACAAGAAGCATACTAGAATGAGAAAGAACTTCAATAATTGAACAAATCTCAGAAGTAATATTAAATCATTTCTTATTAATCGCATATAAGGGGCTTTGCTGTGACAACCCATTGATATCTTTGAAACAAATGAATCTGGAAGAAAAATAGCAATGAACTCAATAGTTTGTGAAGAAACACTTCCCAGGTATGACATAAACCCAACATCCTGTCACAATCAAGCCTCACACGACAAATAAAACTAAAAGGGTGGATTTAGAAAATCAACCACAAGCCATACAAAATACTTTTATAGTTGTCCTTATTTCTTGATGCATCACGATGATGTAAAGGCAAAGAAAAATTGAAATGAATTATTTGATTTGATTTTGTAAGTAGAAGGCAGAAGCTTCCAAGTTTTAAGCGCGTAGAGTGTCACTTGCTTTGCATTTCGTGGGTGAATGGTTTTTATCATGTACAGAAAATAAAACAGAAGTGGGACCACGTGGGAAAATTACCGGTGGCAACTGCCACGTGTTAGTGAAAAGCTTATTTTCCCATCATGGGAAACAACTTAACTGTCCCAAATTAAACGCCACCTTATACTTGTATTCAGTGGCGAAGCCAGAAATTTTATCGAGCCTGGGCAAAATTTTGACCGCAAATTCACATGTGACATAATATATAAATAGTCATAAATCAAAATAAAATAGGCTCGTCATTTTGTCGATAAAAGTACAGTTTGAAACAAAAGAGATGAAACATAACCTGTCAATAATGTGCTAAATAAAATTAGGAGGTAAATGTCCTTTCTGAAACCTCTTTGCGGTGAATGTTCGAAGAATATCAACATGTGACTTGAATATCACCCGCTCGGTGTAACATATCATCAAGTCATTGAACCACACATCGTTGATCTTGTTGAAAACAATTATTTCTCGCGGGCTTATAAGATTATTTTACTAGCTCATTGACATGGTTTGAAAACTGGTGGACTTCCAACTTTTGCCATAAATTTTGTTGCCATAAATTAAATGAGCAATGGAGTATATATAGATTTTAATTTATGTGAGTATTAAGAATTTTTGTGAGTCTCGAGTATTGGCTTGGGTGAATGGTATAATAGTTCATAGTTAAGGAGAATTATTTTAGTTAAGTCACTTCAATAATTTATTTCTAAAAATTGATTATAGTAATCAATTTCAAATTCCAATGATATTGATTATAATATTTTATTATATTGATTAAACTAATTTTAGTGGTAATTTTATGAATTATTCATTTTTAGAATTTATAGTAGAATAGAAAATATAATAAAAATAAATAAAACAATGATAAGTTTTAGTGACACCGAAACCGTAGGTAGAAGTCCATAATGTTTTTAAAATAGTCTTCTTAGAATTAACTACGTTTTGTCCGTAGGTAAAAGTGGAAAACATGCAATGACAACCATTTGTCACTGACAGATAGATTTAGCTACGGAAATTTGCCCTATAGTGACGGATTTTGGCTGTCACTATAAGTCAAATTTCTTGTAAATTTCTTTTAGCGATACAAAGAAGGTATGGGTTGAGCCCGGGCGTGTGCCCGGGCTAGCCGGGTGGTAAAAACGCCCATGCTTGTATTTTATTTTGAATGCTACAAGATTGTTTGTTACAAAACGACAATGGGAAAACAGATAGGGGTATCCCTCCGTGATGAGCGACGTGATTAGGAGAAGTGCTTGGAAAAAAGCAAAATCTTTGGTAATAGTGGGTGGTGTGGTGTGGTGTGGTGTGAAGTGAACGTCCTATATACCCAAAATGCAAATTTGGTTGGTCAAGACTCAATACATCTACAACTAGGGTTTTATTCAGGCCCCACCCCTACCACCTTACCTCCAACTCCAAGATTGACTGCAACCTTTGCCTTCAAAGTTCAAATAATATACTATAGTAATATTTATTATCATGATGTATATTGACCCATGGATGGTCTCTTAGACTTTGTTTAAGAGTTTGGAGGAAACGAAAATAGAAGGATTTTGAGGGTGTGAATATATAGGAACGTAGATAAATCTTTTATATTTTTTCAAAGAATATATTTTTAGATAATGATAAGTTAATATTTATGATTAATGTATTTTTTATTTTAAGAATATTATAACAACATTTATTAATTTTGAATAATTAATATAAAATTTTTAAAGCTCTCCTCCAATACAATTTTTGAGTTCTACCAAATGACATGAGGATAGTTTTATGTTAGATTTTATGTTACAAAGAAAAACAAACCCTCTCAAAACTCTTCATTCCCAATTTCCTCGGTTTCTTTCACTTACTTCTGTTTTTTTTTCTTACCCAAAACGCTCTCATTCTTTTCCCTTAAGATTCGCAAACAAAACTTTACATATAAATATTGTAGTTGTATGGACAATTTAACATACAAAGAAGGTACTCCCTCCGGTCTCAAATGTAAGAAACTTTTCACTTTTTAGATTCATTCAATAAATGATGTATATGGTCTATAGACCATATACATCATTTATTGAATGAATCTAAAAAGTGAAAAGTTTCTTACATTTGAGACCGGAGGGAGTAGTTTAATCCCATAGATCTTCACTTCTCAATTAAGTGTGTGAAATGACAAATACGTAGTATATTGTTATTTGTTAAACTAGTATTTTTTGTTGTTGTTAGGATCCAAACATTGAGTTTTTAATTTCTTTAACTCAATCAAATGAGCTCCTCATCCTTGTCTATCAATTTCTATTGTTTGAAAGTGATTCATCTATTTGTTTTCTATATATCCCTGTATCTACACGAATAAAAAGTTCATCTTTTAATATGAAAAAAGTGGAATTGATCTAGCATCAAGTTGTTGTCATATCGTAATTGGATACTTACTTGTTTATTATTCAATTAAGTTTCATTTTCCCTCGTGGCTGCAAGTTGTAAAATATTAAAATCTATATATTCGATTTTTCAATGACCAGTTACTGTTATTCAAGAAAAAAAAGGATCAATCTATGATCTTTATCTCTAGATGAGGAAATATATCTTCGGTTTACGTTTTCTTAACATAGCTCAGTGACCTACCAATACCTAACTACGTAATTTCGATGCAGTTGGTGAATTGGTGAATGGTTGATGGTTACATGACTTCGACATGGCTTGAACCGGTTAAAAGGAGCAAATTTATCCAAATTTGTACATGGAAAAGAAAAATCAAGTTAACACATTTTAGACCTAATATTAATATATCAAATCAGACAAATGTAAATTATTAGGTCAAAACCGACACATTTTTATTGATATGATTAATTGGATATTGAAAAATATATTTGTAGAGTTATTTTTGAAACTACTTTTAAGACAATTCTCTCCCGTATAAACATTGTGTTTTTACTCAATCTATATTTCTAATTCTCTCTATGTTGTTTTTGTTTCAAAAAAAAGGAGAAAAAATATTGTCCTAAAAGTTATCTTATGAATTGTTGCACAAATATAATTTCTTTTGGATATCTGGCATTTGCTGCTATTTAAATTTAGGACTAACAAATGAGAGTTTTTTTAAGTAGATAAATGATGTTTTTTTTTACAAGTCCAATAAAGGAGAATTAACATAGACTGGATCATAATTAATATATTTGCTTTTAATTTAAGTATATTGAAAATAGACTTCCTTAAAAAACTTATGTATTCTTTTTAGGGTCCTGCAAACCGGTGCCTTCGGGCACTGGTTAAACATACCATAAAAGAGAATTATTACCATAAAAGGAAACTGTTTTTGACTTTATTATAAATTAATTACACAATTTCAATGCATTAACTACTATATAATTTCCTTTTTCATATCTTTAACCAGTGCCCCGGTTAGCATTTCCCTTCTTTTTATTAGTGGTATGAATATAAACTAGATACCTGGTTTATTCACTTTAAAAGGTGAAATTTTAGCTACAAAACTATTTAACAAAAAAATAAGTTTAAGTGCCACCGATTTAAAGTTTGAACATATTGATCTATATAACTTTTTTGCCATTTTCAAAAACGTAAATGAACTATTATATACATTCTAAAGAAAACTCTGATTGAACCTCAAAATATGTTGATACTAGTTCACAAATCTTAGATCAAAGAACAAAAATACCAAAATTGTTAGATCTGATGTGTGATCTGAGTACGAATTCAAATTTCTATAGTTGTGTGAGAGTAATCGAGTTTGCGAATGAAAATCGACTACTGGGTGACTCATTTGGCTGATTTAGAGGCCCAACGACAACCATAAACACTACACCCCAATTGTATCGTTTCCAAATTTCTAATGGATTTGAGACGGTTTAGATTATTTTTTATCAGGTAACATGACTAGAATTTCACTTTTAAAAATAAATAAATAAATAGATAATCTGAGGTTCGAACCACTATCACAATATAATTATAAAATGTCTATTATATTAATTGAGATATGTTCGCATATACAACAAGTTTGTTTAGACACTAATAATATTCTCTTTTATTCAAAATATAATATAAATATACTTAGTTGACACATATTTTTATGTAGCCATATAAAAAGAAGCTATTAGTTAATAAACACATATTAATTTGTAGGCAACTATAATTTTGAAGCGCATGCCGTGGTAGGTGATGTTTTGAAGATGTCTGTCATCATGGGTTTGCACCGATTAATTTAAAGTATTATCTTTTTTCAAATGATGATCCTTGTTAGTCCATTTTCATATTAGTTTAAAGACAAATAATAAGATACAAGATGTTTTTATCGGACTTGTCTCGTAAATATTTTTAAAACGTTAACATTTTATAATTTTTATTAATAGATATTAAAATAAAAAATTTTGCTGCATGAAATAGTCAATTGTTTGTAGTGTTTAATATGAGACGAAGGAAATCTTCTCAAAGAAAAATGAGACGAAGGAAACTAAATAGTATAATATTGTTGTTTTGAGAGAATCTATTTTCTAAATACATAAATTAAGTAAACTAAAAAGTATAATATTATTCTTTTATAAAATGTGTATTCATAAAATGCACTCATTTCTATTTTCTGATCTTGAAAGAATTTTTTTGAGAGAATTCCAAAATGTATATCATAAAAAGATCACCTTACCAATCAATTTTCGTGGTCCTCCATCTGCTTCCCATATGCCCAATCCGTTTCCTTAATTTTTTCCTCACTACTGTAGTCGTGTACTCCATATCCATTCCCCTAAACAACAAGCCACCGAAAAAAGAGATACATAATTAATTAAGTTAAAGTTTTTAAAATAGTGCAATTGCAACTGGGTTGTAGCTTTATAGACATTGATCTACAAATTTGAACTTTAAATTTCACACTTCTTAATGTTCAAACCTCGGCCACTAAAAAAAGCTTCAAATACAATTACTCCATCCGTTTTAAAATACATGTCCAAGTCAACCACTTCACACATGCCAATGCACAATTTTGACTGTTAATATCTTTAATTATCTAAAGTAAAAAATTATAAAAATTTAATATTTTGAAAATATTGGTCGAGACAAATCAAACAACATCTTACATGCTAATATTTGTATTTATAGATTAGTTAAAAAATATGGTCAAAGTAAGTCATGTGAATAGTGCACATTGCAAAAATTGGACATGTATTTTGAAACGGAGGGAGTATTATTTAAAAACTGCAAAAACATTGTAAAAAAAAAAACCCTACTTAAACGGCTAAATTCTTTTAAAAGTTTTAACTCTGCTGCAATTTAAAAATTGAAAGATGCCATTATTTAAATTAGAAAAAATGGAAACAAAATAAAATAAAATTAAAACAATCAATTTTTTTGGTACAAGAACAAATCCTAATGTAAAAAGAAATTAAAAAACTAACATGATGTTCCTACTTATGGAAGCTAAAAAAGATAATCAAATAAAAGACTCTAAAACTCATTAAAAGGGGTCTCCAAAATATTAAAATTCATAAAATCCATCGAAATGTTAAAATTAGCAAGCCAATCTGCACGTATGTTACCTTCACACGTTATAGGGTTAACTTGGACAGTCCAACTCAACTTAAAAAACTTTCAAATACGCCGAACCAACCTAAAAATAGTCCCACTAAACTTGCAACTATCACTAATCATGTCTACAAGAATCTACGAGTTATTTTTAACAAACTCTCATGTTAAGTCTATTAGAACTCAAACAAATGAGGTTTCCGTTAGCTAAGACAATCACATTTCTTCATAACTTTCGTATCTTTGATGAGATTCCAGCATTTATTACTAATTTAATGTTTCATGAAATGATATAAATTATTTTCCAAAAAAAAAAGAAACTATAAGTCACTTTTAAAAACAATCAATTTTTTTTTTAGGAAAAAATGGATGGATATAGGAGTCGAACCGTGCTCATCAAAGTGTATCACTAGAAACCAAACCACTACAACATCTTTTTTTTTTTTTTTTAAAATAATCATTATTTTTTTGTGGTGGCCGAGGTTTGAATCTCGGATCTTGCATATATTATGCACTGTCTTTACCAACTGAGCTAAGCTCACGAGGACATCAATTTTTTTAATTATGAATGTACTTTACAAGTTTCGACAAATAAATAAAAATACTAACGAATGCTCTAGACACCTTTAGGAATTTTAATTAATGTATTCAACATATTAAAAATTAAGATATTTGATTTTTTTTATAATTTTTTTTGATACCATAATAATTTTTCTTATTTTAAAATTGTAAAAGTGTTTGAGAGCATTTGTTAACTAGATACTCCCTCTGTCCCATAATATAAGCAAAAAAAAATCATTTTCTTTGTCCCAAAATATAAGTAAAAAAGACAAACTTTTATCCTATTTAATCTTTTTTTAAAAAAAATCTCTTTTCCAAACAAAACTTTTGTTTATTCTCATAAAATTAAATGCAAATTACATTCAATTTTCTCTCTCTTTCATTTTTTCCATAACCAATAGCCAATGAAAATTGTTTTTACATTTTCCTATAAAACTTTTTTCAAAAAAAAACACAAAAAACCATAATCCAAATTCTTATGTTTTAATTTTCTTAATAAATATGATTTTTTTTCCTTATAATTTGAGACGAGGAAGTATTTATTTTCTTAAATCTTTTTTGATGAAAAAGAAATAGTAGTTATATAAGATAGGAAGAAAGGAAGAAGCAACGTTGGTAGAGCAGTAGTGTATAGACCACAGTTAACCTGTCTGGCGGCAATACATTTCTGTCCCAAACAAACTAACAACAACAACTCACTTTGCACTTTGCTTAACGTTTCATTTGTTGTAACAAACCAATTTCCGTTTCAACACAACAACAGCAATCTTCAATTTCACACACACTCTCTTTCCCTTTCTCTCTCTCCACAGTGGCAAAGTTGTAAAATGGAGCGAAAACAAGGCTTCTTTTCATCCCTTAAAGACGAAGTAGTAAGAGGACTTTCACCGGCGAGGTCACGTGCAAAATCTCCGGCGAGAAGTGCTTCTCCTATGTCAGGACTTCTCCGTCGCCGGAGAAAAAACCAAGGTATTCCGCCGGAGTTGTTTATGACGAGATCGGGAAGTTTAAGACCGGTAGAAGCTTTATCACCGTTGAAAGAAGGTCCTGATGGAACCGACGGTGAAGATGTTGGTAACAGAGGTGAAGGAAAATGGGGTCATTGGATGAAGGGTCAATTAGCTAGAGCACCTTCCGTTTCTTCTTCGAGTTCTTCTTCTTCTTCAGCATCCAAAAAATCTGATCTGAGATTGCTTCTTGGTGTTTTGGGTGCTCCTCTTGCACCTGTTCATGTTTGTACTACTGATCCTTTTCCTCATCTCAGCATCAAAGACATTCCCATTGTTAGTTTTTCTATCTCTCACTCACTTTATTTTTTTCCTGTTAATCCTCCGGTTATCAGGGAATCTGTTATTCTCTGGTCTCAAATATAAGCAAAAATTATTTTTTTAGTTTCATCGAATAACTTATATTTATAAGTCAGATAGATCAATTATTCAATGAATATGAAATTAGAATCTTTGTTTATATTTGAGACCAGAGGGAGTTATGAAAGCTTGATCAATAATTGTTCAACACATTAATCGAACTCAGGTTCTCGGGTTGTCTCGAATGATTCGTGCTAAGGGATCTCATTAACCACTTAAGCTAAATCAATTGATTAAGTTGTTTATCTATGATGTCACAGTTTTGTTTATGTTGTTATGTTTGAAAATCTAATAGGCTAATTAGGTGAAACATCATAGGTTCTTTATTAATTTGTTTCCTTTTTCTGTTTTTTTTGTTCTGTGTTTTGATTGGTAGCTAGGAAATTAATGGGGTTTTGACTTTTGAGTAACTTGGCAAGACTAGGTGAAGTTGCTTAAATGCAATTGAAAAATCTGCAAAAAAGTGTTCTGTTTTGCTATACTATGTGTGTGTTTGGTTCTGGATGTCAAAAATTGTTAAATGAAATGATTTTAGTGAAAAAGCGAATTGAATGTGATGTGATTTATGTTTAGAAAGGTTCATGTAAAAGTGATTTGAACGATAAATTTGAGTGTGAAAATCATGTTTGGAGTCCAAAGCTATAATCCTAGCTTCAAGTTAGAATTAACTCTGTAGGCAAAATCAAATTCTTCACGCATCACCCAAACATGTTAAAATTAATTGTATTCGTGTTTAATACATGGTTTGTGGTTTTGTGCTACTCTGATTTTCTGTATCTTGTCAGCCAAACCTCGGTTGTTGGATTAATCTAACAGCCAAGATATACACATTGGGTCGTTAGATTAATCCAACTCCCGATACCGAAATTTGGCTGGAGATACTGCAAAGGATCCAAGTTGGGTTTTGTGCTCTCATGGTCTATTGGATGATATTCGGGTGTGTGCAGGAGAGATAGAACTGGGGAGGGGAAGAGGGATATTGGGATTTGTGTTAGTTACTTTTGATGCTATAATGGTTTCTCTTTTTCTACATTTGGTATGAGTAATGCAATGTAGTGTTGTGGTGATATAATTTGCTGTTGTTGCAGGAAACTTCTTCTGCTCAGTACATATTGCAGCAATACATTGCCTCTTCGGGTGGTTTGAAGATTCAAAATTCAATTAACAATGCTTATGCCATGGGAAAGGTGAGGATGATAGCCTCCGAGTTTGAGACTGCTAACAAAGTCACCCGTAGCCGGAATTCCTCCAAAGCTGCAGAGTCTGGTGGATTTGTCTTGTGGCAGATGAATCCGGATATGTGGTATGTGGAGCTTGCTCTTGGTGGTAGTAAAGTTCATGCTGGTTGCAATGGGAAGCTCGTGTGGCGCCACACACCTTGGCTTGGTGCACATGCTGCAAAAGGGCCGGTGAGGCCTCTTCGACGCGCGCTTCAGGTGAATTTTTAACTGTGATGTTCACTCCTAAATTAACATATATGCCTCTTGTTATTAGATAAGTAGTAGTTTCTTGATAACCTTTTCTCCTTATCATTCATAAGTTAGTTTTATTTCTGTTATAGTTTGTTAAGGGATATTGGGCTTCGTTCATCTTATAAATAAATAATCTGTCATTAGTAATCTTTTGTTCAATTAATTGCTCAATGATATGACCCAAGAACAACTGCTACCATGTTTATCAATTTAGACTTGTTGAATTATAATTTAGACTTGTTTCTATGTATAGGGTCTTGATCCAAGAACTACTGCTAGCATGTTTATCAATGCAAGATGCATTGGGGAGAAGAAGATAAATGAAGAGGATTGTTTCATCCTCAAGCTTTGTGCAGATCCGTCGACATTAAAAGCCAGGAGCGAAGGTCCAGCAGAGATCATAAGGCACGTTTTGTTCGGATACTTTAGTCAGAAAACAGGACTTCTTGTCCATTTGGAAGATTCCCATTTGACCCGCATTCAGAACAATGGAGGCGATGCAGTTTATTGGGAGACCACGATAAATTCATTTCTTGACGACTACAGGCCTGTTGAAGGGATTATGATTGCTCACTCGGGTCGATCTGTAGTGACACTTTTCAGGTTTGGAGAAACAGCAATGAGCCATACTAAAACCAGGATGGAAGAAGCATGGACGATTGAGGAGGTTGCGTTCAATGTCCCTGGCCTTTCCATAGACTGTTTCATTCCTCCATCAGAGCTGCGATTTGCTTCTATAAGTGAAGCTTCTGAGCTTCCTCATGGTCAGAGGGTAAAGAGCGCTGCGGCTACTGCTGCATACCAGGCCAAAGTTGCGCAGTTCCAAAAATCACACGAAAGCAATACGAATAACATTAACTGGACAGTGGATGTTTAGCAAAGACCAAGTTTCTGAATTAGCCTAATTGTTGTAGCTTTATTTAAGGGCCATTTGGTTCACGGGATGACAAATTACTGCAGGTAAAACGGTAAAGATTGCAGCAGGGTTCATCAAATTTGTAAATAGAACTGATCAGTTACAATCTTACAGATTCTGAAAAATGATTTCTATTACTCTAGGTTTTTGGTGGACGATTATGTACATCAAGGTTAATGTTTTTTCCACATCTTTTCCTATAGTGTGAAATTGGGAATCTGCTGATTGTTTTATAAGTTATAACTCCTGTTGATGTTTCTTAATATGTGAATTGCGAAAGCATTCTACCATGATGTTTCAAGATCACTAGATCAGTATAACCTAGTTTTCGTTGCTGGAAAATTTTGGCTTTGGTTTCAAGGCACTAATATTGGTTTGGTGATGGTAATTTCAGGAAAATTCTCCATCTTTGATAAAACTGTTGAAGAATATTTGAATGTATATAATGCTAGTTTTTATTATGAATTGTAAACCAAGTAGCCAGAGTAAGTAGGAGCTAAATTGTTCACAGAACTAGGATCTTTATGCTTTTGTGCACTGTTAGATTAGAACTATATTTTTCTTATTTTTTTTATTAGGAAAAGAAAACTATTCAAATTTAAATCTATTATGAGCTTATGACATTTCTTGTAATGTTGATGATAGTTTTTTCCTCGTGCCGTTGGATATAATAATTAGTCTGTCCCTTATGTCCCATGTGCGCCGCTAACACCGAATATGAATCATGAGGCTTTCAACATGCTTGAGATGTTCACTCTCTTTGATTAAGGCTTTATTTTGTAAATTTAATAAATAATTGTAAAGAAATTTTTGAGGGAAATTTTAAAGAAATTTATTAAGTGTTTATTTACAAGTTACTATTTTAGAAAATTATTCAAATAAGTTGAAAAGTCTTTGAATGTAAGTGAGTATGTTTGGTATTGATGATTAGCTTTATAGCTTTTGCAAGTAGGTAGGTTTCCTCTAAGTCCATGTTTAGGCAGACCATCCAGCATCCCAATTTTCCAAACTTTATTTTTTGGTAGAATTCAAAGCCTTTTTTATTTATTAAAAAATAAAAAGTATGAGAAAAGAGTAAATATTTGGTGTGTTTTGGACCAAAGCTAGATTAATGGCCAGAGCCATCCAACACAGTAATTTCTTCCGGATAATCTTCCCATCCAAAACAATGGATTTCACTTACTAGAATGCTCTCGTCTGTGCCAATTCCATCAATTACTTGAACATTCTCTTATAATCTTAGACTAGATGCACACATTTGCTGCCATCAAATATTGAAATTTAGATACTATATTTAGAAATGATTACTACAAAAAGTGGAAATAACGAAATTTAAAACGGAAAAAAATAAAATCAATCACTAATGTTAACATCTCTAACACTTCATTTCCAAAAAAAAAGTCTCGGTTTTTTTTTTTTGGTGGTGTCCAAGTTTCGAGCTCATGGAGGACAAAAAAAAAATTCTCTAACACTTAGGGACCAATATTGCATTTTTTTTTTATTTCTAAATTGTTGCCGTTATTTAAACTTTTTTCTTTACCAAACATTTAAACTTTTTTCTAGTAATGATAGTATCCGCCTCTGTTTTCCTCCAAAACGCAACTCCAGTTAACATATTTTCTTCTACAATTTTCTATTCTTTTCCTCTTAATATTTTTTCAAACAATATAAAGAAGAAGACTTGATCATATTAACTTTGTTAGAAAAAGAGAGTCCTCATGAGCTTAAGCTCAGTTGGTAGGGACAATGCATATTTTATGCAGGGTCGGGGTTCGAACCTCAGACACCCCACTTCTTCACATTTAATTGTGTGAGCTTCCACTAGGCTGTTTGACCAACAAAAAAAAAACAACCATATTTTTTTTAAAGTTAAACTAGTCCATCAAAATTAGCATGGTCATTCCAAGTCTCCCGATGGTACAAGAAACAATCATATCAAATTGTCTGTTTGAATAATATCACCAAATTCGTTGAATTTTGGTTTCGTTGAATCTTGGTTCATAGTCCGGCTCAGATATATTATTAAATCTCATCTTCTATAGTATGTTATTATGTTTTTCAATGGAAATTGGATAAATAAATATTACTAAAAAAGTAAAAGCGTCCATTTCTCTTGGTTCAACTTGAAACAACATTTTCTTCCCTTCAAGCTAATAATATTCATAGCCGCCTTTATAATGGGTTGAAAATTATTAGACGTGGTAAATTTGAAAACTATTAGCGTGAATCTGTGAGAGAACTTTAATAAAAAAACAGAATCACATATAAAAAAAAATATTTGCATAGATATGAATGTTGTCAATGGTATGTTGTCCACATAAACTACGTATTTGCTTTTGTCATCTGGTGAAAATCATTCAAAGCATGCATGCATGTATGCCATTCTTCTCTCAACCCTAGTGCCACACACTCACACACAGAAATAAATATAAATAGGATTCATTCTTTCAAGCAACACATACATCCTTGTATTAGCATCACAAATCTTAATAGCATCACAGACATAGTATATAGTGAGAAAAAAAATGAACTGGTGGTTGGCTAGAGCAACTGGTGGTCCTGGCAAGGCAAGTTCTTACGATCGTCATACACCATCGAACTAAATTTGTTCTATGTTTTTCATTTTAATTTCCTCATCTCCCCTTTTTTTCCTTCCCTTATAATGCCAATGAATTTGATATATCTATTATGAATGACGAATAAACACTGGGCTCTGAGCGAAAAAAAAAGTTAAGTCTAATACATTTTACGCTTACAGATTGATTTTGCAAGGGTTGGGTTAGACCCGTGTTTTTTTTACAAAATCTTTGAGGTCTTAACATAATTATTTCAGTATGAGTAATCAACTATAGTTAGTTGATAGGTAAACTAGAGTTAGTAGGTTAGTTAGTTAGGGAGTTAGTTACTCCTAGTTACTCTATAAATACCTCACTTTATTGTACTCATTCAATATCTTTTATCAATCTAATTCATCATACTATGAGTCTCTATGGATATCTCCCACATAAATACTCTTATGCTCTCTTTCTAGCTGATCACTATGACCTTTATCCCTGAGATTCCATGATTACTAACAATAATCACAGGACAACTGATTTGGCGTATGTTTAGATTCATGTGAGTTTGACGGAATTACAGTGATCCACCATAATTTTTTTAAAATAGAGTGTAACTTTACAAAATAACAGTGGCTCACTATGATTCTAACAATCTCACCTAAACACCAAACATATCAAATTACTTATTTAAATATGTTCATATTTTTTGAAGGAAAATATGTTCATATGATTAGACTTTTAAGTGACTAACATGTCATACCAGATTTTCAGAAAATGAAAAATCAAGCCTAAAAATAAATCTATAAATGAATACATACCAAAACGATGTTTCATAATTATCCTCTATTATTTTTTCTTTTCAACTAATGTGAATTCATTCATTCATGCAAGTACAGATCACAAAATTCGAGGAAGCACCACGAAATGTCCAAAATGTAGCATTGATTATAGGCGTGACAGGAATTGTGGGAAATAGTCTAGCAGAGATCCTACCTCTCAAAGATACACCAGGTGGTCCATGGAAGGTTTATGGTGTGGCTCGCCGTCCACGACCAATGTGGAATGTTGATAACCCTGTTCACTATATTCAGTGTGATGTTTCCAACCAAAACGATGTTGAATTGAAGCTATCCCCTTTAACAGACGTGACCCATATATTCTATGTCTCGTGGACCAGCAGGCCCACAGAGGCTCAAAATTGCGAGGTGAATGGTGTCATGTTGAGGAACGTCCTTCAAGCCCTAATCCCAAATGCTCCAAATCTTTGCCATGTGTCTCTTCAGACTGGTGCCAAGCACTATGTAGGACCCTTTGAAATGATCGGTAAGATCAAACCTCACGAGTCTCCCTTCATAGAGGATGTGCCACGCCTCGACACACCCAATTTCTATTATACATTAGAGGATATCTTGTTCGAAGAGGTTAGTTCATTACACATTATTCTCAGTGATAATTGTATGCAATAACAACAACAACAACAACAACTGAGTTTTACCCCACTAAGTGGGTAAGACTTACAATTTCACATCATCCATAAACAATCCTTAAATAATTCATTAGCTTTTTATTTCAATGGTAATATACAAAATACCCTAAGAAGCTCACATTTGTACACTTTTTTTCTTTCATTTTAGATGACATTGAACTTGAAATTTTGCTTTTCTAATAATATGGAATCTTCTTTGTATGTTGCTGAAATAAAGTACATTGCTTAATTTTAAGCAATTAACTATGCTAAGTAATCAAGCCCCAACACACAAAAAATAAGCAAAGTTGTTTATGTATAAGCAACTAGGGCTAAAGCTGCTCTTAGAATTACACATCATAAGTTTTAGAACTAATGCTATTATACTTTCCATTAAATTATCTTTGTTAAATACATTTTTTTGTGGGAATTTTGTTAATAAAGCATTAGGCATGCCTGATAATATAGTGATTATATTTTAATAGTGCATCTAACTCATTCTTATATAATCGGCTTGCAGGGGAAAATATGTCAATCTTTATAAACAATTTTCAAATCTATATTTCTTCAATGCAATACTTGAGCTTTAACCAATATAATTCTCTTGAATTAGCCCTATAAGAATAATTATTTGAAGTTATCGCAACCTAGATTTTAAGATAAGTTAATTAGTCTTTATGAAAAATAAAGTCCAAAGACAAAATTATATCAAGCAAACAGATCAAGTTTAGTATTGAATTTAAAAGACATACTATACTAAACAAATAGTTGAAATCTCAAATCAATTAAACCTTTTTCCAATCTGTTTCTAACTTGTTGAAATTGTACAATAGGCTTGGAATAATATTTGGTTGGTTAAATTAATCTTGGAGCTTATATTTAGATTTAGTCACCTAAGCAACAATTAATATAACTGGCATTATATTGTTATATAATTAAATCAATTATTTGTTCAACTATTTTATTCAGGTGGGTAAGAAAAAAGGAACGACATGGTTCATTAATCGACCACAAGTTATCTTTGGATTTTCACCTTACAGCATGATGAACGTCATTGGCACGCTTTGTGTTTACGCCGCAATTTGCAAGCATGAGGGTCTTCCTTTAAGGTTTCCTGGCACAAAAGGTGCATGGGAGTGTTATTCGACAGCTTCAGATGCTAATTTAATAGCCGAACAACATATTTGGGGTGCAGTGGATCCTAATGCAAAGAATGAAGCCTTCAACTGCAGCAATGGTGATGTTTTCAAATGGAAACATTTGTGGAAGGTGTTAGCAGAACGGTTTGAGATCGATGATTATGGATTTGAGGAGGGGTCAGAGTTAAGGTTGTCGGAGATGATGAAGAATAAGAGTGGGGTGTGGGAAGAAATTGTGAGGGAGAATGGGTTATTGCACACAAAGCTTGAAGAGGTTGGAGATTGGTGGTTTGCTGATTTTATGTTGAGAGTGGAGGGTGTGTTGGATAGTATGAACAAGGCTAAGGAACATGGATTCTTAGGATTTAGGAATTCTAAGAATTCGTTCATTAGTTGGATTGACAAGACAAAAGCTTACAAGATTGTGCCATGATAGTTTGGGTTTTGAATTGTCATAAACTTTTTGTTGTGGTAAATAAAGTGGGTAGGAAGAGTTATATTTTACTTTTCTATGTTTATGGTGTTTGCTCCTTTGTAATAATGTTGTGGCTTTTGTATGAAAAAAGTTTAAGATGAGGAATGTTGTGATCAATAAACACTTAGAGTGTGTTTGGATGAAGGAATGTTTTGAGGGAATGTAATGTTATGAGAGAATTCAAATACTTTGAGGTGAATTATTCCATTGTTTGGATAGGGGAATGTAATGTAATGTTGAGGAAATGTAATGTTACGAGGGAATTCAAATACTTAGAGGTAAATTGCCTAGAATTTTAAATTCTTTAAAATTTCCAAATTACCTCATCCAAACACACTCTTAGAGTAGGGAAAGTTGTAGTTTCTATGTGCGTTATGTACTAACATATTATAGTTATTTTTATATTTCTTTTCTATCATATTAATTTGATACATCCTCCTTTTTACATTTCTCTTTATCGCTTGAAAATGATGTAGCATTGTAGACCTCTCACATAATTGAGGTCATGGCAAGATGATATGTTCTTATCACCTATTGCTAAAAAAAAAAGAGCAATACTTTATATCCCGAAGGTGTTTATAGTGAAGGAATCACGATTTGCAATCCAGCCAATGGAGGCTGCAAAACATGGGGTCAGGTTTTTATTTTCTATATTTTATTATGAAGCAGTCAAATTAATATGAAATCCAATGGCTATTAACTTGACAACAAATTTGGGAACCACTCACGAAAGGAAAATGCTTTTTTGTGCGAAAGAAAAATTCGCGTAAAGCACACGAATGCCTTTGACACAGAAAATATGCAATATTCCATACTCTCTTCTTGCCTTTGATTCAAGCGATATAGCATCCAGTACTTTTAACATATAATATGACTTATCATATGATGTTTTGGCATGTTGAGGTAGATAATATCATCGCTGACACAAATACACCCTGTTCACACATGATTATTAAAACATAAACAAACAAAAAATCAATCCATTGGCAAAAATTGAAGCATCCAACTAATTTTGTTTGCAAATCAACTAACTAGTGAAAGAAAGAAGCTATTGATTAATTGAGTTCACTGAGGTGATGGGTTGCACTAGCTGAAGCGGTGCGGTGGTGGCAGTTTGTGACAAAAGATGAGATCAGGAGTGGAGATCATGGAGGTGGGATATTGTATTTTTGTCCGATACATTGATTTTTATTTATTTATTTTATTTTAAAAAATTCACACAAGCTAAATAAAATTCATGCATAACGTGTTTTAACAATTCGTGCTCCATTCGTGCATGTGGTGTGTCGCACCATTTAGCACAACTCCTCACGAAATGGCTTCCAGCAGTATCTAGCATTTCGAAAAAAAAAAAATCCACTTTCTCAATTTCTTAATTTTTTTTAACTTCTTTACGACTCATTGACACCTCTGCTCATTTTCAAATGATTTGAGTTCATATTATGCATGTGAACTAAAAGGAATATGCTTCAAGAAAAAATAAACAATTTTGCTATAAGTATTGTTATGCTCCGAGACACAAGACACACATGTGAATTTTATTTCAATCTGCATATATATAATATAACCATATAACATGGCACAATGATACAAAATGCATAGCACATAGAAGCTAGCTAGTTATATATATCTTAGATAAGGCACAACCAGTAAAGGCCGATAGAGTTATTTAGCTATATAATTTTTATATATCATATAATACTTTCACACACTCACAAAATGATATATATATATATATATATATATATATATATATATATATATATATATAAATATATCAATAATAACACACAAAGCATGGCCACAATCTCTCATCATGGAAGGATTTCAATTGCAGGATTACCATTTTTAGCTGCGGTGGATCGAAGATCTTTGCTAGACTTAGGAGCGAGAGGACACAAACTACGGTAGATGGGACACCAGTTAGGAGGATCATTCAAACACATATTATACAACAATGAACAATCTGGACCCAGACCCGGCTCAGTCGAAATCAACTTTTGAGATTCATAAACATGGTCATCTTTTTCGAGCTGATTAACTCTTCCTGCACTCTCAGCACTATAGCCATTCAAAATCACCACAACAAGGAGAATCAAAATAAGTAGAGCAGTAATTTTTGCCATATTGTATGTATGAATGATTATTTTATTTTCCTCTTGTCGATGGATATTTGTTTTGCATGGAATAAAATCGACTCCAAACCACTCCAATTTATAGAACTACATGATTTCCTTAAATGAGAAGTGAATGAATTAACTTTGCCTTTGCATGGGAAAAATATTTTCACAAAATTAGGGTAACCGTGTGGGAACCATGGTGTTAAATATGAAGGTTGACCAATTGATTATTATAGAAGGAATAATTAATTAAGACAGGTGAATTAATTAAATACTATAGCAAAACTGGCTAACAAATGAAATTTTAGTGTGATAACTTTTTTGACTCATTGATTATGCATTTTGTCTTCGCTTGCTGCATGCCTCCAAGCCACACTGAAGTGGTTGATGATTCTATTTCTGCACTGATATATTTTCTAGTCATAGACTTGTATTCTTAATTTGTTGCAAGTGAGTGTGTGAATGTAATTATTAATTTGTTGTTTCTTTCTTTTTTTTCATATTGGAAAGAGATTGTGAAGGATAAGGGTGGGTGAAGAGATTGTGAGGGCTAATGGGTTAAATCCCACTAAGCTTGAATAGGTTGCAGACTATTGGTTTGCGGATTTTATAATGAGTGGTTCCATTTTGGTTAAAGTCGTTACCCGATTTAATCAAATTTTATTGGTTTTAGTTGGGTTGAAAACCAGTATATTTCAATCAACTCCAAACTAATCTAACTAGATGATGACCAAACAACAAAAGCATATTATGGGTTCACTCAATTCACCGATGAGTAAAATGCTTAATTGTAGTTTCCAACCCTCATGGTTTATCAATTGTGTAATATTAACTCCTTAGTTTCAAATGTGCGATTTCGGCCCCCTACTTTGCCCCCTTTCTGAATTCATAGTCCTCTAGTCAGACTTTGACCAAATATTGACAATGAGGTGCTTGTTACTTGTAAGGAAATAACATAGTTGAAGAAGAAAAATAAACACAATCATAACACAAGAATATAATGTGAAAACTTTAAAACTGGAGAAAAAACCACGACCCTTGTGTAAACCACTCTCACCCCAATTCCCCAATACAACCACACTCTCACAAAGCAAATATTTAAACTAAGTTTGATATAAACTTAAAGTTTTACTAACCGGTACATTTAAAAACAAAAAACTTAGGTCCAATAAGTCCCATGATGAGGTGGGAAGAGTTATTATTTACTGTTCTATTTTCTTGGTGTTTGCTCTTTTGTAATAATGTTGTAGTTTGTTTTATGGAATTTTTTAAGGGAATAACACACTACTTGAAGGCAGAAAAAACCTACGCAATCCATTATTTTTTGTAATTAATTTTTATTCTAAAAGGACAATAATATGAAGTTTCAGTCCAGAGGTGTTAGTCCCTCAAATTTGTGAAATAGCAATTTAGACCTTTAAATTTGACAACATCAATCAATTTAGTAGTTTTTTCTTTCTTTCTAAGTTTAACACTATATTTTAAAAGATGTTGCAAAAGACTATTCAAGTCGATATGTATGTCTTTCATTAGATTGCTACTATAGAGATATTTTGACGGAGGAACAAAATTTGTTTATTAATTAAATAGACTAATTTGTTATTTAATACATGTGAGAGATTAAATTGATCAACCTTTACAATTTTAAGGACAAATATTGATTTTCACGTTTTTAACCTGAACAAGAACACTTCAGAACAGCGCGCAATGCAGAAACACTCACAAAATGCGATTATCCAGATTTAGCAGAAAGCGCAGAAACAAAAACACAGCAGCGGAAACGTTCACACCAGAAATGTGTTATCTGCGTTAATGCATAAACGCAGCAATGCAGTAACAGAGTATGCAGAAACATATTTTCTAGCTGAAACAGAAACATGCAAAAATTAAATGCAAGGGAGCCCTAATTGACATAGCAGAAATTAACAAGAAAGAGATGAAGAGAATTGTGAGTACAAGATTGATTACGGAGTTCAGTCCCAAAAAGATGGACTACTTCTCCAAGAAGAGCAACTCCTTCACTATCAATCAAAGAATTGAATCCGGTCACAAATAGGGAACCACATGATTCCCCTCAGAACCTAACAAAATTTGCTAAGAAACGAAGACGGAAAAGAAAATAACTTAGAATTGAAATGTGACTACATTGTTGAAATTTAAAGAAAAATAAGCATGGAAGATACACTTATATTCTTATAGCTTGAATTCATTTTCAGTTTACGATTAGGGTTCAAAATGTAAGTATTCAACCTTCTTTACAACATATGACAAGCAATCTTTTAGTACTATCTTCGTTGGACCATAAATCTTGTTTGCTTCCATTTGCAGTTTAATATGCGTCGTCTACACTCTTATCGGTGTCAACTTCCTTCTTGTCAATTATTTTCAAACTTTGTTCAATGTGTACCAACTTTTCTTTCATATGTCTACCAACTGTTGAATTATTTTCTTAATTTCTTCACCATGGTGTGGCATAGCAATTATTTGTCGATCCAAATTTTAGATTTTTTCATTAACACTCCGACTGAATTTCAAATCATCAGAACTTCATTTTCCTGAAAACCGGGGGTAAGAGAGAAAAAAAGGTTGGCGTTGTTAACTCGTACGATCTTGTTGGCCCCTCTGTTTGCATACAGATTCAAACCTTTTTCATGGCTTCATATTGTGTGTCACATACACTTTTTTTAGTACAATGATAGTTTTTGTTATGGATGTGGTTCATTTTATTTTGAAATAAAGTAGACGTGGTTGTTTATTGTGTAGATAATAAAGTGGATGTGGATCTTTTTGAGCCAGTCCAATAGTAAGGGTGGACAATTGGACCAGGGTAAGCGACCCTTAAACTGAATAGCAATAGTGAAAATAATAGTTGTTTTGTTAACGAGTGCATCCGAGACACTCTTTAAACATTTTACATTAAGAAAAAATTCTTATAAAAAAGTCATATATCACAATTTCCGATACATTGAATACATAAACTTTTATGAAGACTTACTTTTAAGGTCATGAGTTCCCCAGGGGCACTCGTCGGCATTTCCGAAATAATATTAATATAATAAAAACGAGGATGTCATGGGCTTATGGCATAATGGGAATCACTGTCTCAAGGAATACAGCTTTTAATAGCATGTCACTTATAATACACAAACATCATAATTCAACATCACACTATCTTTGAAACGAAAAAAAAATGAACTGGTGGTTAGCTAAAGCATCTGGCACTGGCAAAGCAAGTTATTTAACCATTGTTCTATGTTTTTCAATATCCTCCCCCTTTTAATTTTTATTTTCAACTAATGAGATTTTACTCACTCTCTTGTGCCTGTGCAGATTACAGAATTCAAGGAAGCACCACGAAGCTTCCAAAATGTAGCATTGATTATAGGCGTGACGGGAATTGTGGGAAATAACCTAGCAGAGATTCTTCCCCTTGACGACATTCCAGGTGGTCCATGGAAGGTTTATGGCGTGGCTCGCCGTCCACAACCAACGTGGAACGCTGATAAGCATGTTCACTACATTCAATGCGATGTCTCTGACCAAAAAGACGTCGAATTGAAGCTTGCGCCCTTAACTGACGTGACACATATTTTCTATGTCTCGTGGACCAGCATGCCCACAGAGGCTCAAAACTGCCAAGTAAACGGTTCAATGCTAAGGAATGTCCTTCGAGCCCTCATTCCAAATGCTCTGAATCTTTGTCATGTGTCCCTTCAGACGGGAACTAAGCACTACCTTGGATCTTTCGAAGTAATCGGTAAGATCAAGCCCCATGAGTCCCCTTTCACGGAGGATGTGCCACGCCTTGTCACATCGAATTTCTATCACACACAAGAGGATATCTTGCTAGAAGAGGTTGGTAGATTAAACTAAACAAACAAATTATTCTCAATAAAATACGTCACTCATCATACACATGCAATTAGAACTGCACATAATAGAATTAGTATCACAGCATACATTATGTATATAATCAGATGAATTATATTTTTATTCAGGTGGTTAAGAAAAAAGGAATGACATGGTTCATTAATCGACCACGTGTTATCTTTGGATTTTCACCTTACAGCGTATTTAACCTCATTGGCACGCTTTGTGTTTACGCCGCAATTTGCAAGCATGAGGGTCTTCCTTTAAGGTTTCCTGGCACAAAAGGTGCATGGGAGTGTTATTCTACAGCTTCAGATGCTAATTTAATAGCCGAACAACATATTTGGGGTGCAGTGGATCCTAATGCAAAGAATGAAGCATTCAACTGTAGTAATGGTGATGTTTTCAAGTGGAAACATTTGTGGAAGGTGTTAGCAGAACGGTTTGAGATCGATGATTATGGATTTGAGGAGGGGTCGGAATTGAGGTTGTCGGAGATGATGAAGGATAAGGGTGGTGTGTGGGAAGAGATTGTGAGGGAGAATGAATTGTTGCACACCAAGCTTGAAGAAGTTGGAGATTGGTGGTTTGCAGATTTTATGTTTAGACTGGAGGGTGTGTTGGATAGTATGAACAAGGCTAAAGAACATGGTTTCTTAGGATTTAGGAATTCTATGAATTCATTCATAAGTTGGATAGATATGACTAAAGCTTACAAGATTGTGCCATGATGATTAATTTGAGCTCTCAGCTCTGGATTGTGCTAAATAAAGTCCCATGGTGGGGTGGAAAGAGCAATTTTTTTTACTTTTCTATGTTTTATGGTTTTTGCTCTTTCTGTAATAATGTTCACCTGTTGGTAATTTTCTCACTTTCACTAGTTCTTAATTCTCTTAACTTCTTTACACCTCTGCTCATTTTCAAGAGTTTTATATCATATGAAAGTGAATTGGTGGTTTTATCTATCTAAATTATTCTGCCAAAAACAAAAACTAAATTATTGCGGCGCCTTTAGTACTCTCCTTTCGTCCATCCGTTGCGTCTTGCGAGGATGGCGTTAATAATATTTTGCCGTTTCAAAAAATATATAAGATGGTAGATATACATGACGTATATCCCCATTTACTCCTTATCTTGCTTAAAGTAGTTGGTTAATATGAAATGGACAGAAAGAATAATGAAATACTTAAGAGCTATTGAAATTTGTACATTATATGCTAGACAAACAACTTTGGAAGAAATACACAAATCAAACTGCAAATGACATATTAGTAATTTTTGAGTTACACTAATTTCCCCACCCCTAATTTGTGAAGAAAAGAGGGATATATGGGCAGCCTGATGCACTAAAGCTTCCTGCGTGCATATTGTAACATATATAGGAACTAAAAGGAATATGGTTCAAGGAAAAATAAAAGATGCTACGTATTGTGATGGTCTCAGACACAAGAAACACATGTGAATTTTATTTCAATCTGCATATACCAGTATAAGCATATAACATGGGACAATAATACAAAATATATAGCACACAAATAATATATATCTTTCACTGGACATAACCAGTAAAGCCTGATAAAGGTTATTTAAATATAAAATTTTGATACCATAACACACTCACAGTCACAAAAAACTGATACATATAGATATCAATAATAACACACAAATCATGGCCACAATCTCTCATCATGGAAGGATTTCAATTGTAGGATTACCATTTTTAGCTGCGGTGGATTGGAGATCTTTGCTAGACAGAGGAGGGAGAGGACACACACTACTGTAGTAGCCACACATGTTAGGGTCATTCAAACACATATTATACAACCCCGAACAATCTGGATCCGGATCTGGCTCAGCCGAAATCAACTTTTGAGATTCGTAAACATGGTCATCTTTTTCGAGCTGATTAACTCTTCCCGCACCCTCAACACTATAGCCATTCAAAATCGCCACAACAAGGAGAACCAAAACAAGTGAAGCAGTAGATTTTGCCATAGTGCAAGTATGAATGAGTATTTTATTTTCCTCTTGTTGATGGATATTGTATTGCAATGGAATAAAATTGTCTCCAAACCACTCCAATTTATAGAACTATATGATTTCCTTAAATGAGAAGTGAATGAATTAACTTTGCCTTGTCATGAAAAAAATATTTCACAAATTAGGGTAACCGTGTGGGAACCATGGTATTAAATATGAAGGTTGGCCAAGTTGATTATTATAGAAGGAATAATCAATTTTACAAGTGAATTAATTATGTGCTATAGCAAAACTGGCTAACAAATGAAATTTTAGGGTGATAACTTTTTTGACTCATTGATTATGCATTCTGTCTTCACTTGCCGCAAGTGGTTGTTCATTATATTTCTGCATTGGTACATTTTAAGTCATAGACTTGTATAGTTATATTCCTAATTTTTTGCAAAGTGAGTGTGTGAATGTAATTACTAATTTGTCGTTTCTTTCCTTTTGCAGATGGAAAGAGATTGAGAAGGATAATGGATTACAACAACCCACTAAGTTTGAAGATGGTGAGGACTACTGGTTTCTGGATTTTTGATGAAGTGGGTGATATGCGAGTAATGTTTTTCACAAGACAGGTTAGATCGGTTTTGGTTAAACTTGTTATCCGATCCAATCAAATTCTTTTGGTTTAAGTTGGGTAAAAATCAGTGTTTTTCCTTGTCAACCCAACTAGATGATGAGCAGAGGAACAAAAGCAGATTAAGGGTTTACCCAATCTAATGATGAGCAAAATAAATAATATACAATATAACACAAAATAAAAATCACAATTTTATTTTAAGAGACCGAGCTCACACGTTTGGAATCACAAACTCATTATCCAAACCAAACCATTTTGAAATCGAACGGATTGGTTTGGGTTAGATCCAAACTTAAATGGAATTCTGGTAAATACATGTTAGATTGATTTAAGTCATCGGTTTGAACGAGTCATCTGAACTTTGAACATCCTTTTCAGGTAAGATGGAAAGGAAAATAACTTAGAATTGAAATGTGACTACATTGTTAAAATTTAAAGAAAAATAAGCATGGAAGATACACTTATATTCTTATAGCTTGAATTCGTTTTCAGTTTACAATTAGGGTTCAAAATGTAAGTATTCAATTCAACCTTGTTTACAACGTATGACAAGCAATCTTTTAGTACTATCTTCGTCGGACCATAAATCTTGCCTGCTTCCATTTGCAGTTTAATATGCGTCACGTCGTCTACACTCTCTTATCGGCGTCAACTTCCTTCTTGTCAACTATTTTCAAACTTTGTTCAATGTGGTGCTTAGTGTACCAACTTTTCTTTCATATGTCTACCAACTGTTGAATTATTTTCTTAATTTCTTCACCATGGTGTGGCATAGCAATTATTTGTCGATCAAAATTTTAGATTTTTTCATTAACACTCCGACTGAATTTCAAATAATCAGAACTTCATTTTCCTAAAAACCGAGGGTTAAGGAGAAAAAAGGTTGCCGTTGTTAACTTGTACGATCCTGTTGGCTCCTATGTTTGCATACAGATTCAAACCTTTTTCATGGCTTCATATCGTGTCACATACAATTTTTTATTTTTTTTTTACTGTAATGATAGTTTTTGTTACGGATGTGGTTCATTTTATTTTAGAATACAGTAAATAAAATAATTTAGAATAAAGTAAATAAAATATATTAGAATAAGTTTTTTTTTTTTTGTTATAAATTGGTCTATTAAGTCATAAAATATTTGCACCATTATCCTATAATTTCATCAAACTTAATCAAAAAGTGTTTATGTGGATGTTTAAAGTTAAGTTGGTTTGCCCAAATTCATTGCTCTCAAAACTAGAGCTCATAGGAGTGTTATTCGGTCATGATTCAAAACAAAATTGACCGATTACTTGATTTATAAATTGTTAATCAAATATTTATTTGTAAAATTAGCCTTGAAATTCAAAAACAAGAAGGAGAAAATGTGTATAAGTAATCATGTTTGATGTCATAAGCACTTCTGAACCTACTATCTTCATGTTAAATGGTCTATAAGCACTTTTTAACGAAGTTGGCTGAAAAGATGGATGACAGTGTAAATATTCTATGACTTAAATGATCAATTTGTAACAAAAAATAACTTAAAACCAATTGGTAACAAAAAAATCTTAGGACTAATATGTTATAAATATATCACTTAAAGGACCGCGGGAGATATTTGACCTATTTTGAAATAAAATAGGCGTGGTTGTTTTTTGTGCAGATAATAAAGGATTTCTGCTCTTCTCCCAACAAGTTTCGCTCCCACTCAGTCAAACTGACCAAAATACTCATGCGTTAGTTAACTAACGCAAGTGTAAAATTAACATGACTTAAAAGAAATATGCTCTTCCCCCAGCACAAAACACTCGCGCCCTGCAGCCATGCCCAAAACGCCCATGTGCTAGTTAACTAGCGCAAGTGTAAAATAATGCGCAAGTTAAGTTAAGTAGCGTGAGTTAAGTGGCGCAGAGTGGCTACTTTTTTTTTTTTAATTTATTTACTATTTTCAAATTATTTTATTTACTGTATTCTAAAATATTTTATTTACTTTATTCTAAATTATTTGTTCACTTTATTCTAAATTATTTATTTTCTAAGTTATTTGTTCACTTTATTCTAAATTATTTATTTGCTATATTATAATTTATTTATGCACTTAAAATAAATTCGAAATTAGAAAATAAATTCTAATTTATTTATGCACTTAAAATAAATTTGAAATTAGAAAATAAATTCAATTTTATTTATTCAATATTTATTTATTCAATACATAATCATAAACATAAAATAAATGCAAATATAAATACAAATAAAAAACAAAATTAATAAATATAACTCTCGTTTTATTAATATCATTCAAACATTACAATAATCAATACATATATTTTATTTGAATTCACTAATCTACTTATTATCTTTTTACCCTCTTGGGGTAAAAAGTTATTTTTACCCTCTTCGGTATATAGCAATAGCTCTTGGGGAAAATAGTGATCAGTCCTGTTGGGGAAAAAGACATCAAGATTCCTTGAGGTAAATTTAAATTTGGTTCCTTTTATAGCCCCATGATGATTCTTTTTACCCATGGTAAAAAAAATTTGGGAGTAAAAGGAAGCAAACCTAATTTTACCTCAAGGTATGATGTCTTTTTCCCCAACTCGACTGACCACTATTTCCCCCAAGAGCTACTACTATATACCTAAAGTGGTATAAAGAGCCTAGAGACTATAGAAGCAAAAAAGAAGAAGAGAAAGAGGGGGAGAGAGTGGGAGGAGATAATGTGAGGAAAAGAGGAAGTTTGTGAGGGTATTTATAGGTAGGAATGATAACCTAGTTTGTATCTACCATAAATGTGGTAAAAAAAACGTGTAAAAGTAGTTAAAAACGTGTAAATTGAATGTTAAAAACCTGACCAAAGTGAGAGAAAAAACGTTTGTTCTTCAGTTCTGACCACCGGCCAACTTGCGTGAGTTAACTCGTGCAAAGGCTCTGTGGTGCTTGACTTAACTCACGCAGAGCTTATAAGGTGCGTGAGTTAAGTCACGCAGCGTGACTTAACTCACGCAGGGGCATATTTGGAAATCATGCTGGGCGCGAGCAAAATGTGCTGGGGGGAAGAGCAGAAATCGACTTAAAATTACGTTGTTTTACACATGCGTGACTTAAGTCACGCCGCATGAGTTAACTCACGCAGGTGTTACCCCCCACGTGAGTCGCCAATACTCAAACTTGTTTGTTTTTTCTTTCTTTGAAATTATCTCCTACAATTATGTCAACCGTGGTATCATAGTTGAATTACAATATACTGCATCCACCTTGATGGTAATCCTATCACACCTCTTGTCATCATGAGCGAGAGTATTATACTCAACTTGGGGTTGGATTATAATCATTGGTGAAGTTATTTGAGTCTTGAGATACTTAATAAATTATGCTGAGCTGTTTTCGTGAATGTACTCCAGGTAAGAGGTTCCCAAGCGAGCACATTAGATCTCTGTGTGACAAGTAATTAATTAGAATAGTATAGTAATATAATGAAATTAACCACAACCAACTAAAGAAATGATATTTTTGCAGCAGAATTTTGAAATTGATAGGAAAAAGGTCAACCAGGGAGTTCCTATCCAATGAGATATCATAAAAGCCATACATATATTGCAGCCAAGTCAGCACACACACTATCCGTATGAAAGAAATGAGTGGCTCAACATTTCAATCCAAACTGTACATTTCAAGTTGTACTAGCGTGAGTTAACTCACGCAGCGTTAGTTAAGTCACGCATATAATAAAAACGAGGATGTCATGGGCTTATGCCACTCACTGTCTCAAGCAATACAGCTTTTAATAGCATGTCAACTATAATACACAAACATCATAATTCAACATCACACTATCTTTGAAACGAAAAAAAAATGAACTGCTGGTTAGCTAAAGCATCTGGCACTGGCAAAGCAAGTTATTTAACCATTGTTCTATGTTTTTCAATATCCTCCCCCTTTATTTTTTATTTTCAACTAATGAGATTTTACTCACTCTCTTGTGCCTGTGCAGATTACAGAATTCAAGGAAGCACCACAAAGCTTCCAAAATGTAGCATTGATTATAGGCGTGACGGGAATTGTGGGAAATAGCCTAGCAGAGATTCTTCCTCTTGACGACACACCAGGTGGTCCATGGAAGGTTTATGGCGTGGCTCGCCGTCCACAACCAACGTGGAACGCTGATAAGTATGTTCACTACATTCAATGCGATGTCTTCGACCAAAAAGACGTCGAATTGAAGCTCGCTCCCTTAACTGATGTGACACATATTTTCTATGTCTCGTGGACCAGCATGCCCACAGAGGCTCAAAACTGCGAAGTTAACGGTTCAATGTTAAGGAACGTCCTTCGAGCCCTCATCCCAAATACTCTGAATCTTTGCCACGTGTCCCTTCAAACAGGAACTAAGCACTACCTAGGATCCTTCGAAACGATCGGTAAGATCAAGGCCCATGAGTCCCCCTTCACGGAGGATGTGCCACGCCTTGTCACACCCAATTTCTATTACACACAAGAGGATATCTTGCTAGAAGAGGTTGGTACATAAAATTATTGCAAACTAGACTTTCTAAAAAAATGTCTTTACAACAAAAGATTATATAAAGTAAACAAATAAGTTTAGTTTTGAATTCGAAACAAATACTAAACTCATATGATCATATAAATATCAATACATTTGTTCAGGTGGGTAAGAAAAAAGGAACGACATGGTTCATTAATCGACCACACCCTATCTTTGGATTTTCACCTTACAGCATGATGAACGTCATTGGCACGCTTTGTGTTTACGCCGCAATTTGCAAGCATGAGGGTCTTCCTTTAAGGTTTCCTGGCTCAAAAGGTGCATGGGAGTGTTATTCATCAGCTTCAGATGCTAATTTAATAGCCGAACAACATATTTGGGGTGCAGTGGATCCTAATGCAAAGAATGAAGCCTTCAACTGCACCAATGGCGATGTATTCAAGTGGAAACATTTGTGGAAGGTGTTAGCAGAACGGTTTGAGATCGATGATTATGGATTTGAGGAGGGGTCGGAGTTGAGGTTATCGGAGATGATGAAGGATAAGGGTGGTGTGTGGGAAGAGATTGTGAGGGAAAATGAATTGTTGCACACCAAGCTTGAAGAAGTTGGAGATTGGTGGTTTGCAGATTTTAGTTTGAGACTGGAGGGTGTGTTGGATTCTATGAACAAAGCTAAGGAACATGGATTCCAGGGATTTAGGAATTCTAAGAATTCGTTCATTAGTTGGATTGACAAGACAAAAGCTTACAAGATTGTGCCATGATGATTAATTTCAGCTCTGGATTGTGGTAAATAAAGTCCCATGGTGGGGTGGAAAGAGCAATTTTTTTACTTTTCTATGTTTTATGGTTTTTGCTCTTTCTGTAATAATGTTGTGGCTTTCTTTTATAAATACCATGGTCGATGTATGAAAAAACCACTGCTCACTGCTCTTGAGCAAGGAATGTTATGATTTCTATGTTTGTCGTATTTTTCCTTTGGTGAACAAATTTTCTATGTTTCTTGTGTGGTATTCTCTCAAATTCTTTACACCTCTACTCATTTTCAAAAGAGATTATATTATATAGAGTGAATTGGTGGTTTTAACCATCTAAATTACATATAAGATGGTAGATAAACATGTCTATCCCCATTTACTCCCATGGTCCTTGTCTTGCTTAAAGTAGCTGGTTAATAAGAAATGGACGGAAAGAATAATGAAGTACTTAAATACTATTGAAATTTGTATATTATATTCTAGGCAAACAACTTTGGAACAAATACACAAATCAAACTTCAAATGACACAAATCAAACTTCAAATGACATCTAAGTAATTTCTGAGTTACATTATATGCTTCAAGAAAAGAAAAATAAAAGATGCTACGTATTGTGATGTTCTGAGACACAAGAAACACGTGAATTTTATTTCAATTTGCATATATCTGTATAACCATATAACATGGGACAATACAAAATACATATAGCACACAAATAATATATATTTTCATCACTGGACATAACCAGTAAAGCCTGATAAAGGTTATTTAAACATATAATTTTGATACCATAGCACTTTCACGCTCGCACAACAAACTGATACATATAGATAGATAGATTGATAGATATCAATAACAAAAACCACGGCCACAATCTCTCATCACGGAAGGATTTCAATATTGGGATTACCACTTTTAGCTGTGGTGGATTGGAGATCCTTATTAGGTTGAGGAGGACAGTGCTGATGGTAGCCTGGAGGACAATCGTCAGGAAAAAATAAACAGATGTTTTGCCACAACGAACAACCTGGCATCGGCGGCGGCGAGAACACCTTTTGGGATTCATAAACATTGGTCATCTTTTTCGAGTTGATTACCTCTTCCTGCACCCTCAGCACTATAGCCATTCAAAATCCCCACAACAAGAAGAACCAAAACAACTGAAGCAGTAAATTTTGTCATAGTGTAAGTATGAACTATGAATAATTATTTTATTTTCCTCTTGTGGATGGATATTGTTTTGGATGGAATAAAACTGACTCCAAACCACTCCAATTTATCTAACTATTGATTTCCTTAAATGAAAAGTGAATGAATTAAATTTGGTTTTGCGTGAGAAAAATATTTTTAACAAAATAAGGTAACCGTGTGGGAACCATGGTATTTTGACCATTATAAAAGGAGTAATTAATCAATTGAAATTAATAAGTTAAATGATATAGCAAAACTGGCAAACAAATGAAAATTAAGGGTGATGCCTTTTATTGAGCCATTGATTATGCATTTGACTTTACTTGCTGTATACTTCCAAGATATACTTAGATTAGACTCATATTCTTAATTTGTTGCACCTGAGTGTGTTAATGTACTTACTAAATAGTTATTTAATACTTTTTTCAGATGGAAAGATAATGTGAAGGATAAGAGTGACGTGTGGGAAGATATCGTGAGAGAGAATGAGCTAAACCACTAAGCTTGAAGATGTTAGCAACTGGTTAGTTGTGGTAGTTATGATGAAAGTAGAGGTCATGCTGGATAGTATGAACAGAACCAAAGGAACATGGGTTCTTGGAACTTAGGAATTCTTTGAATTCGTTCATAAGTTGTATAGATAATGCAAATGATTGCTGCTAACATAGTTGAAGTAAATTGGTTCATAGAATTGCTTTTTGCATGCTATTTTTAGTTTTAAAAAGAAAGTTGGATAGACAAGACAAGAGCTTACAAGATTATGTTGTGATGATGTATCATGTATGGACTCTGAACCAGGAGTAAATCAATATTTTAGTCCTTGAAATCTTAGAGCATCCCAATGTTAAAATTGACATTGGATTCTTACCTCATTTTCAGTAGATCATAATTAACCATATCACTACTGCGAATTGTGATAAATTTTGCTGCAACGGTAAACTACTTTAAGAACTCAAATGGATTTCATCATTTACATATTCTCCCACTTCATATTTTCCGCCCTCGAAGTTACTAAGCCTTTGAAAATAAATCGATCAAGAGTTACAACCCGATCTAAAAACAACGATCGGGATGTAACCTCCGTAATTAGTGTGATAGGAGTAAGAACTCATAAACCTGAGAGGCTTTTGAGCAACTTGAGAGACGGACAGAGCATCTATCTCTTTGTCCTCTTTCTTCTACACATATTTGTTGCAAGAACCAATGTGTAACAGTGTAAGAGTCTCTGTTCTTTGAATTTTGTTGAAATTAAAGTCAACTAAGGACAAAGCATTGAAAAGATGAAAAACTCATAATATTTGATCTCGCTACTCTTTTTGAATAGGAAAATTTAGTACATCAAATTATTTTTAAACGACTAATATGAATCAAGAATTTCAGAAATTATTTTGAAACTACCATAATTCTAAGAACTAAAAATGCTCAACCCAACAATTTCAAAAACAGAATTAAGTTATTCCCTTCTATTAGTTATTTGGTATGTTTACATTATGTTATGTGCTCTTGTAGGAATGCTTCCGTTTCTGTCTTCTCTTCTCTGCTATAGTTGAGAAATGAGTTTGAGTTTTTTTATATTTTCTTCATATCTCCTTTCTCTTTATCCCTCTTTTATCACATCATTTTTTCTCTCTACAGTTTTTATCTTTGTACATTCTGACACCTTATCATTTTTGGGCGAGTTAATGTGTCCATAAGTTGATTAGATGGTAGATAGACATCAATCCCCATTAGTGTTCATCTTGCATAAGTAGTCCGTTAATAAGAGCTGAGCAGAAAGAATAATGAAACATCATCTTCAATTTGAACATGCTAAACTAACAGCTTTGGAATCGGAACAGATACACAAATCTAGCTGCAAAAGACATGTATGATATGTATACAAGTTTACAACATTTTATAAGTCATTCCCCTTTATCAACTTCACCTTACTATGTAGTACAACAAAGCTATTTGCAAATATTTTGAGTAGCAAACAACGAAAAATTGAGGAAATTCTATGGTACACTTCCTATGGTTATCACATAGGTTAAGAAATAGGACACTAACCTAGGTTTTATGAACTTGAATATAAAACTTGTCTGATCCTAATGCTGCAGCAAGCTACAAGTTGATGATAATATATCACATATCGTAAATCTTCCTTCTACCTCGTGTGACGTGTAATTAAAACTGCAGAGACACCAATAAGTATAAGCCACAATACATTACTGCAAAGTTATGAAGTACAAAAACTTAGAAAAAGCATGGATGAATAGTGAGTGGGAAAAGAGAAAAACAACAGAACAATAAACAAGACCTTTGAGATAACGGCGACACTGCTAATGTAATAAGGCAAAATCCCTCAATTTCTAAAGTAGTAAGTTGTTCATAAGAAATTTTACAACATGCAAGTAAATGCAAGTGTGTCGGTGTATATGAATAAATTACAATACCGACTTACCAATCAAGCAAAGGAGAAAAACAATTGAAACAATTATTCGAACAGGCCGACTGTATTGCATTTGGTATTGAGATCTTTGAAGCTGTCTCTGAATAGCACCACACCATCCATAGAGATGCTTGTCATAGCATTCATCAGAACTATCGAGGCTACTTTTACTTCTTTCGTAGCATGCATTGTTTCCCTTTTTTCAATAAAAAATAAAATAAAGAAACACAATGTTAGTAATTCAACAAATGCAATAAAAACCACACAACGACGTTTCAACGATGAGCAAAACAACAAAAGCAGAATAAGGACTCACCCTGTTCAATTCAGCCATTGGAATTAGTGCACCATCAGTTTCTTTATGATGATCCACTGTTTTCAGTTTTCTATAACCATTCCTCGGCCACTTCAATTTCGAAATTGATTCCACGGAACTAAGAAATCCTGATAAACTTGGCACCTTATGCATTGGATTTGGACCAGAAGAACCGCTGGAGGAACTAGACTGCTGCGGATCATCAGAAACTGAAATTTTCCAAAAACCAATATCAGCACTAGCGCTAGCTGCCCTACGATGCCCACGTGATACCTCCTCCTTTTCTTCCCCAACACCAGATGCAACTGAATTTTTATTATATAATCGTGGGTTGTTGCTTTCAGCTGCCGGCATTCCCGAAAGAAACAAAGCAAGCTCGTCTTTTTCTCCTTCGTCCAAAACCACCCATGTCTGAGATGCCTTTCTACCTGGAGGGTTCGTTTCATCTAACGCATGCTCAACTTTTTTTATCTTCTCCTCAATAGCAGTGATAAAATCTCGATGCCTAGTTCTTGCATCATCGCCCAAGTCTCTGTTATAACTTAACCTAACTTCGCGTTCAAATTCCTCTAACTGCATATCCCACCAAAAAAACAATCAAACCATATCCTCATCAAATATCTCAAACAAACTACATACATATTTAGCAAGGTCATTCAGCAAGAATAAAATTTACCTGCCATTTAGCAGTGCCAAGGGTAGTAAGTAAATCTCTTCTAAGTTCATTAGGGTTCCACATGCTGGAAGTATTTTTGGTGGCATGTATCCATGTCCTATATGTAGATTCCATCCTTCAACAATACAATAAACACATATCAATAATAACCATAAATTTCAAGCATTAGTGAATTGCACATGATAATTTTATGCACAAAGATGAACTTCAAAATCTCAAACCTCAAGATTTTCATGAATTCAATATCCAACAAAGTAAAAAAATATAAAAAAATACAGAGTACCAAAAATTCAATTTCTATATCAAAATTTTCTTATTCGAAATCAAATAAATAACAATTTAAATAAAAAAGAAAAGCTAATTGAAAGAATCTAATAATAAGAATGAAAATTGGTACCTATCTGCAGATTCCTGAACTTCTTCGGCAGCATTAAAAAATGGATCTTTTTCCCACCGATCAAGACTTGACGCCATGAATTAAAATGGGTCGCTTGAAATTTTGAAAATTGATGAAAATTTGGCTTAAAATTAAGAACAATAATGAACGAAATATAAACCCTAATTGAGAAAATCTCTGTTGAAATCACCAATGAATGATAAAATTGAATAACATTAAGTTGGTGGGTCGTTAATTGAAAACAAAAATAAAATGGAATCAAATCATCAATAGATCCGAGAGAAGAGTTCTGGTTAGTTTGTTGGTTTTGAGAATGAAGCGGGTATAATAGGATTAAGGTTGTTGTTTGTTTAATGTTTTTATTTATTTATTTGCCACCATTTTATTTTGGGTCATATTAACTTGTGTCCTAAGGGCACATGTTAAGCAATCCAAAAAGGGCAACTTTGCATTGGAAAACATAATATATTACTACCTCCGTCCCTAATTATAGGACCCTTTTGAAAAAATAACGGGAATTAAGATAGTGGATATTTGTATTAAATATGTTTGTAATTACTATTGGTTTTACAATTTTATCCTTTGAGAGAGAGGGTTGGTTTATGTTTTCAACATGTTATTTATTGCTTATTGAAGAAAATGATGTATAATAAATAGGGGCATGTGTGTAAAAAAATAATTAATGTAGTTGGAAATAGCAAAGGGGTCTTATAAAAAGGGACAAAAAAAATTCTCAAAAGGGTCTTATAATTAGGGACGGAGGTAGTATCTTTTAAGAAGTTGAATGCACGACTTTTTATGTGTAAATTTCTTTAATAAGTAAGTTCCTTAACATGTGCCTTTGGGGGCACAAGTTAACATTTGCCTTTTATTTTTATGTTTATTTATTGGGTGTTGAAGTCAACGAGATTTTCTCAAGTGGAAGGGAAATAATGGATCAATGATCACAATGTCACATGTGGTCAATAATGTACTGCCTCATCATCCTGCTCTATTTTGTATTTTTCATTAGGGCCAATTGGGGAAGGTTCGGGTTTTAGGGGTGAGTGAAAAAGACAGCATATATATTCTACATTTTAATTTTAATCATGGTAGCTTTTTTGTTTTTTTTAGAGGAGTTTTTAGTTATCATATAAGAATTATTTTATAATAATATTGATCAATTAATAATTCATAAGGTATTTGCCTTAGGAAAAAAAAATCATAAGATTTGGATAATAATTTTTTGAAGGGATAAGGTATTGATAAATGATTCTGTCGTCAGGGCCGTCCCTGGGGAGGTGCAAACAGCTCAATGGAGCTGGACCTCCCCAATTTTGGGGCCCAATTTTTTTTTTTTAATATATAATACTCTGAAAATAATAATATATAAACGTAGTATTGGTATTGACAATAAAAAGTGTGTGGCCCAGTGGTATATTCGGTAGAGTGATGCTTAGTGGCCACAGTTCAACTCCCAGGGATGGCATTTTTATTTTATTTATTTTTTTAAGTTGTATTTTGTTCCAGATTTATATTTTCAACTCCTAGGGATGACATTTTTATTTTATTTATTTTTTTAAGTTGTATTTTGTTCCAGCAGGGTCTTTTTTGGGCTAATTTTATTGGAATTGATGTCTACATTTCATCAATATTTGTTCAACTCCCAGGGATGGCATTTTTATTTTATTTATTTTTTTAAGTTGTATTTTGTTCCAGAAGGGTCTTTTTTGGGCTAATTTTATTGGAATTGATGTCTATATTTCATCAATATTTTCTCTTCTCCTTCTAATTACTTACTTACAAATAAAAGTATAATATTAATTTTTTTATAGTACCTATAATTTTTGACATATACTTGTCGTATAAAATCACAAAGCTCTAACAACAAACATTATAATTATTTCTAAGAAAATTAAATAAAATAAAAATATTATAGTTTTTTTTCTTTTAAAAAAATTGTATTTTTTTAGGGGCCTATTTATATTAAGAGAGCCGGGCCTTTAATTTCATAGGGACTGCCCTGTCTGTCGTTATCACAACTCATAAGCAGTTTTTCATTTACAAGAATTTATGTTTCATTTACAATACCAATGCAACTTGCAATATTGGCATAAGGTGTTGAATCCTTGTTTCTATGATTAATGTTTTTTCTTTTTAAGAAAAATTGGTAGATATTCAGTTATTTAACCATTTGATTCGAAGTTTGATCCGTACAGGCAATTAAAACCCAATACAGAAAAATATATTTGTAAATATTAAGTTTTGGTCAGCTATACATAACTTTCTTTTCAGAAGGTCAGCTTTACTCACTTGATTTTTCTTTACTAGTAACAAATCATGCAAAAGTTAGATGAGTCAACAGAGGATATAACACAGTAAAAATAGGACTATATAATTGCATGAGAAGATAGAATACGCAATTCAAAGCAACTATTACACTGAAGATGAGCCATTACACATTTACACAGTTTTGTTCATGTACAAGAATTATAATTCCTTATCAGTGTTCACTTCAACCTTTTGCCTAATAACAAACAGAAACAGCAAAGAGACACATAACATTTTCACAAGCCATTTACCTCTGCTTTGTTCCACTCAATTTGTTGGGCCTAAAAGCAAAGCATTACAAGAGGACTCATTATTTTCCCACCCTATTGATTTCTCGCGCGCCCTATGCAGTTTGGATTTTAGAATCCAATTAAGGCACGCGAGAAACTCATAGGTGAGGAAAATAATAGCTTTACAAGAGCAACTTTCATGGGTTGTATTTGCAAGTATTCCAAAGCCCATCAATAGTTAGTTTTAGCCCATAAACAACATCACAAATCTCAAGTCCAACTAAATGCAATTGGACTCCCAACCTTATGCTTCCCATCATTCCATTCCAAATAGCCAAAACTCTTAGTTCCAGAAGGCATTGAGCCACAAATAAACCTCACTTTATAAACCTTCTTCTCATACACCTCCTTAAAACTAATAGTCTCCGGTTCCACCACAACCTTCACCGACAAAGAATCCACCGATGACAACACCACTGAAGCATTATAAGTTCCCGGAGTTCCCACGTTTGTAAGAACCCTATTGTATTCAACAATTATCGGTTTATCAGAACCACCACCAATTCCCGAAGCAGTTTCCAAAGCAACAGCAAAAGAAGGATAGTTAAAATCTTCAACCCTGTATTTCTTCCTTGCATCACAAGTAAACTCTCTCCTCGCAGCAAGTTTGATCTGATACGAAGTGTAGTTTAAGGCACAGAAAAATCCAAGATAGTCATCGACGTTGATGTCATAAACAAGACCAGGATCAAGGGCAGATACAGGATCCACGTGACCTGATCCAAAATCAAAGGGAGTAGCTGGTTTCCCGGTTGCAACATCTACAATTGTTTGTCCGTTTTTGTACGAGGTGTATGCTGTGGTCATTAGTGCTGACCGTATAGCAGCAGGGCTCCATTCGGGGTAAGCACCTTTAACTATAGCAGCTAAACCACTCGCGTGAGGACATGACATGGATGTTCCTGATATAATGTTGAAATTCACGTGCCTCTTATCAAGAGCTAAGCCGGTTGGACCAACCGCACCAGTCCAACCGGCTAAAATGTTTACACCGGGAGCTATTAAATCCGGTTTAAGAATCTTCGGTGTTAAACTATTTGGTCCTCTTGAACTGAATGCTGCTACCACTGGTGAAGGTTGAACTTGTAAGTGTGTGCCCCCAAAAACAAGTTTAGCTCTTGGATTTTTCGTAGTAAAAACGTAGTCTTTTAAAACAGTGCTTGATTTTTGACCCAATGCTGCTGCTGGTAGAAGATGAGAATCAGCAATTAACTCTTCACCATATGCTTCATTGTTTACCAAAATCATTCCAATTCCACCAGCTTTTTTTACAACAAGACCCTTTTCAACTCTTGAGTTTCCACCTCTTTCACATATCACAATTTTACCTATAACTTTTGAACTTGTTAAAGAATCAGGTATACAAAGATACCCAACTGAGGAATCACTAACATTACCTGCATAAACAAGTGGTAGCAATGAATCAGTTAAAGGCTTTCCACTGTAAAGTGATGCACCAGTGTAAGTTTTTCCATTTCCAAGTGTTATATAACTAGGAAAATCGCGGTCAATTGTTCCGGCACCAACGGTTGTTATCCATGGTGCTACATTTGACAAGCTTTCAGCACTTGGTCCACCATTTCCTGCTGAAGATGAAACTAGAATTCCATGAGACATTGCTGTGAAAGCACCAATTGCAATGATGTCTCTGTAGTAATCCATTATGCTCCCACCGATGGACATCGATAAGATGTTAACACCGTCTTCTATAGCTTTATCCATTCCAGCGGCTATGTCTGAAGTGAAACAACCGCTAAGCCAGCACACTTTGTAAGCCGCGACACGCGCTTCTGTAGCCATGCCTCTTGCTGTACCAGAAGCTAAACCAAATAAGCTAGCTTCTGCTACAACAGAACCTGCTGCTGTTGTTAATGTGTGACTTCCATGTCCATCATCATCTCTAGCTGATCTTGATTCTGTTGTTTCATCTATTGGACCAAGTGCTGCTTCATACCCTTTTAAGAAAAACCTTGCACCTATGAGTTTTCTGTTGCAGTGTGATGAATTCATGTTGTTACCGGTTTCACATACACCTTTCCAATTACTTGGTATTGGACCAAGTCCTGTGTCATCTAAGCTTTTTAGCTCTGGCCATATACCAGTGTCAAGAATACCAATAATTACTTGACTTTGTTGTCTAGAGTGAGGTAAAAGAGTGTTTGTTTTTGGCAAACCAAGGAACTGTGGTGTTCTTGTTGTGTGAAGTTGGTATCTGAGTTCAGGTATAACATCGAGAATTCCCGGCTGTTTTGAAAGTGTTTCAGCTTCTTGGTTAGTTAGTCTTGTGGAGTATCCATGAGCTATGTGTTTGTATGTGTATAGAATCTCTGCTGTTTCTGATACTGATTTTAGCGATGTGTCGAACCAGTTAAGGTGATCAGTGAATGTTTCTGGCATGGTGGATTTGTCCATGTGAATTATGTATGTGTTTTTGGTTTGTGCTGTTTTGGTTTGTGCGGTGGTGTATCTGCTGCAGAATACTAGCAGCAGAACAATTTGAAGAGACTTGAGAATCTGCATCTTTAGGTTGTCACCAAAGTTCTGTGAATGATATTGTTATTGAGACAGTGTTTTGAGTCTATGGCTTTTTTTGGTTTTGATTCTGGGATATGAGAATGTATGTGTTGTGTGGTATTTATTGATGATTTGGAACCTGTGGATTGGAACTGTTGAGTGTGTATGATTGATGAAGATTCTTTTAGCAGCAAAAAATATAGTATAGTGATTTTTTAAGAAAAGACAATTTTGTTTTGTTTTATCGATTCAGAGTTTCAACTCGAATTCTTCTGAACAATTCATCGGTAATTAGAGCTCATTAAACAATTAATTTCAGTTGGAAAATGTAACAAATTATAAAAAGTAAGGATTTTTTTATTTTTGCTGAAGTGGAGCAATTATAGGTGGTCAATGTCTGGGAGGGACAACCAGTAAAGTAGTGTTGCTACTTTCTTTGCCTTCTTTTTCAAAAAATTTGATGTTTAATGATAACTACTATACATGCGGCTGCAAATAATTGGAGGTAGGATATCATTGTAGTACTTGTTTCTACTTTTTATAAAGAAAAAAATAATTTCATTTTAAATTATTTGTCATGTAGTCCTTAATACCTTACCAGCAGAATTAATGTGACTGATTTCATATTTTGGACCTATTAAGAGGTTTGAACGAGTAAGCAAGTAATCAAAATGCTATAGCATGGATAAACTTCTCATGTTATATTTCCCATTCTTAAATTAAACGTCTTTAAGAAGAAATTTTATCAGTAACTTGCAGAATTTATCTAAACTGAGCCAATGAGACAGAATGCAATTTTCAGGTGCCATGGTATTGCTACAAAAATATAGGGCTATTTACGACAATATATAGACAAAATCTATCACCATTTTTAAATAATTGACCCTTTATTTTTTCATTCAGTTGGCATCTTCACTTGGTCTTATATAAATAGTAATGTAGAATGACTAGACAGCCATTGTACATAAAAAAAAGATCTCATCCATATATTATTCTTTGGAATTAAGAACCATTTGGATAAAGAAAATTTAGTGGTACACTGCACTCAATCAAAGAGAAAAAAACGAGTGATTCTTTTGCTTTTTGAGAAGTATGGTTATGTTGGGCGTGTGAAATGATGACTATATGACTCTTTCAATTATTTAACTAGGTAAAGGAGAAACAACAAGGACAAGCTAAGACAAATACTATTTATATATGCATTTTGTACCTACAATTCACTCATTTTGCTCTCAAAAGAAGTCTTCAAGAAAAAGCTCATTCCTGGAAATTTTTAAATAGTTATAATATAAGCAAGATAAGGTCATCCAACAACAGAACAGAGACATTACCAATCTGCATAGGTTTTTTTATTAAAAAAACAGTTGTTGAAAAGGTTTTATATAAGTAAAATAGTTGGGATTTCTTGCCCTACAGTGATATCTTTGTGTCGTATTTTCCTTAAAAAAATTGTGATCACAATCGTAGTTGCAATTAAATCGTGTAATTATTGATATTGTGAAAATTATATATTGTGGTCAGAAGTTTGATTCGTGGACGATGTGTATAGAAAAATATATTGTGAAAGATGTTGATTCTACTAAATGAATATCTATTACATTGTAATATGATTTCTGTCGGGATATCTTATTTCTCCCAAAATCGAAAAAATTGTGAACTAATGTTGTGCTCTTGTAAGACAAAAGATATTGCCGCAGCGAATCGCAATTGCAACTAAATATCACAATTTAAAATCATGCTCATTGGATTGAATAAATTGCAAAATTCTCTTTGTCCAAAAATGGAAAGATAATCAAGTTTCATATTGTGTCATCCTGTATATCCGTCAAGAACTGTGCAAGATTGTAAATTTGTAACCTATAAACTGTTAAATCAGAGTTGCTAAGACACTGTTCATAATAGTCATTAGTAGTTAAAAGTTAACAAGAAGAAGATAGATTTCTGAATAGACAAGAAATAAAATGGTCCAATAATTGAGATTTGAGACGTTTGAGGGATAGCTTCTCCAACTAGTAGTAAAGTTGTTTGCTATGCCATTATTTCTGTCAAATAGCTGGAAGAATGGACCTACCATTTCTTAATGCTAACCACTATAAGTTAACCAACTTGCTTTATGTACTTAATATACTTAATAATGTTATGGCTTGAAGTCAAGTCTGAAAACAAATGAACAATGTCGTGGTTTGAAACAAGAACTACTACAATTATTGGAAGGCAAAAGCAATTTACGTAATGCGTTATTCTGCTTTCATTTGAACACGTCTCATCCAAATAAAGATACCATTGCGTCCGCAAACCTTAGATTGGTGTTGGTCCAATCGTTAAAGATTGAACTCAGATTCCAAAAAGAATATGAATTTGAATCTTGTTGTAATGTGAAGAATTCGTTGGTGAATAATATATAATTATCTTTTATTTGTGTGGTGAAGATCAAAGAAATTTGGTGGTGGTTCTTCTGTAAGCATGGTTGTTGTCGCGGTGGTTCATGGTGTTTCGGCATGGAGAAAAGCAATTTCGTCCACGAAGGAGAATGTGTATGCAGACATGTTAGTACTTCCATGCTCGAGTCAGTATTTGAAAGAGGTGGATTGTGTGCGAGAATTGGGTGAATGAGAATATATCTTGCGTGGTGCTGAGTCACCCTTGTATAGTTGAAGAGGTCAATAACTACATCTCGGTTTTGCGGCGTGAATCCTGGAAAGCCGTTGGATAAGATTTTGACGGTTGGGATTGATCCTATGCGGCGATACACATAAGGCTTTTTGTGCACCTTCACGACGCTTGTCTTTGAGGAATATGAGCTTTAGCTTTATTGGATTATTCGCAAGAGACTTTATACGAACAATTTCTTTAAGCACTTTTTGAGTCTTGAAACTTTTTCCATACTACGTACGTGTTTGGATGGGCGTTAAGAAAAAAAAACGTGAAAACGTGCGTCGGGTGAGACTTCGTCAATCCAACCAGACTTTTAGTGAGTCACCATGACTCAATTCCTCTAAACTTTTTTCTAACAATTAGATCTTCTTTACAAAACATAATAAAATCATTGGGTCGTGTTCAACTTTGATTGTGTTAAAATTTCATCGTTGATGTGAGAATCTTGTTGATGAATAATATATAAATGTTACTATAAGTGCTACTTTCCGGACCTTGAGACTTTCTCTAGCTCCCGTAAATCCCTATGACTCAATTCACATAAAAAAAAAATCTATAAAAAAATACCTTTGGGTCCCCAATTATTGGAATAAACAATAACAGTTAGGTCCTCTTTGCAAAATACTCCCTCCGGTCTTATATATAAGAGAAGATTCTTTTTTTAGATACATTTAATAATTAATGTATCTAGTCTTCATTGTAAACAAGATACATTAGTTATTCAAGTTATCTAAAAAAAGAATCTTTTCTTATATATAGGACCGGAGGGAGTACCATACAATCAAAGTTTAGGCACTTTAATCATTAAGGTTAACAACAAATTCTCTGTAAAGTAAAATTCAGACAATTATTTACCATCCTGGATTTATTGGGAGGTCAGCATCGTTCGAGAAGCAAACACTAATGAGTGAGATAATAGTGGGAACGTTTGGACCTTTTTCCCCACATTATTTTTTCAACTATGATATCTCTTCGTAGAGGGGCCAATAGTTGTAGGAGATTTTGTTTTGAGTAGAGTCAGCACCAAAGCAATCGTCTTAAACCTCAAAAAATATTTGAAAAAAAATACCTCATATTATCTAAAGTTTACTTGATAAAGGCCTCGTATTCTACCAATTTTCCTCAAATACTATTATGAATTTCAAAAGAACCTCATCTTAAAATTCGTCATAGGCTTTAATATGTGTTGGATCGGTCCTGTCGTTGTCGTTGAGGTCTCTATACTAAGGCATACACATAACACATCCATCAAGAAAAATGGCTTTGTTCTAGGAACAAAATTTCAGGAGTACTTAAATTTCAAACAATAAATCTATGACTTAAGGTGAATATTACTAGTAATATTTTTGGTTACTAACTAGTATGTCATAGATGAGAAGTATACTGGATTTTGTTTATGACTAATCTCTATCATAAAAAATTTGATTAATCAGTTTTAGTAAGATCTCTCATTCTAATACTAATATTTTTGTATTCACAAGACTTGATTTTCATGACCATGGATAAACAATTCAACTTGGTCCTACTTGTACCAGCATAGCATTCGTTCTCCAATAATAAATGTATCACTTATACTTTGAGGAAATCATATTTTCTTCCATTTTTGACAGAAAACTCATTCCACATCATTAACAATTAAATGATCAAATATAGTACAACTACCCCTAAAAAAAATAGAGAAATGATATTTTAACAACCACTTTTTGACAACTTTTGGACAACTTTCTCTCTCATACTCACATAATGTTGTTATTCTCTCTCTTCCTTTTTCTCTCTCCATTGTTTTTGACCAATAAGAAGTGAGAAAAATAAGGTTGTCAACAAAGTTGTCATCAAATGGATGTCAAAATATCATTACTCCTATTAAAAAGAGAATTCATCATACAAACTACAAAATATTTTTTTTAAAATAGCTAACCCTTAGTAGATGTATCCAACCAATCAAAATTTGTATGATTCAGTTCATATATACTAACCGTGTAAAGATTTTTCACATTTTCATTCCATCGTAATTGTCCAATCGTTAAAACCAGTTTAACTTTTATCATATTTAATTTAACTTAAAAGTCATATAAATGATGGTTTCTAATTAATTTACGGTGTACTAGTAAGAAGTTTGAAGAGAAAAAACATTTTCTTGATTCATTAACATATGAATGTATTACTTTTTTTCAAACAAGAAACGGTAAAATTGTCTTTTATCAAAACACAACGTTAAAATTGTCTTTCTAATTTTATTTTTTTAGTAGTTCTAAATTTCTAATCCTATTAGATACAGTGATTAACTAAGATATGATAGTCTACTTAATAGTTAATACACAATCTAATTTCATATATGGTAGCTAACAAGTCACAATCTCACACCAGAAAAAAAGGACAAAATCAATTTGGAACCATTTGTATAAGAGAAATGATATTTGTACAACCATTTTGGTACAACTTTTATACAACTTTCTCTCTCATACTCACATTATGTTTTTATTCTCTCTCTTCCTTTTTCTCTCTCTATTGTTTTTGACAAATGAGAAGAGAGAACAACAAAGTTGTCTCAAAGGTTGTACCAAAATGGTTGTCAAAATATCACTACTCTTTGTATAAAGTCATCTATGGTTGAATGATGACGTTCATTCTTCTTAATAGAATTGACATCCAACAAAAGCTTTAACTGCATGGATTATAATATATCGCCAGAACATAATTGAAAAGAATTAATTTCATATGCATATCGACCCAAAAACAGTTACATTCACGTTTGCATGCTATATTTGTCATCAGTATCTTCAAAATTCAAATGATGCAACCATAGCAAGAGGGTGACCCTATCGTTTGATACAAGACAACGGGTGTTTTCATCAACCAAAAATTTAAAAAAAGATACAAAAGTAAGGAGACGTTGTGACAAGAAAGAAACATCTCACATGCATCTTTGAATTAATTATGATCAAATAGGTGTTAATCAAACAGATTATTAATTCTATATAATATATCATAAATTAAATAACAACATTAAAGTTTACTAATATTAGGCCCAACCCACTATTAGCCCGCCAAAAACGGGGTGGGGCGGGGCGGACCAACTTGAAGGGGGTGGGCTCAAACTCACACTTTGTCCCACCTTAAGGCGGACTAACGGGGTTGGCGGGCTGACCCGTCTATTTTTTTAAAATATTTTTTTGACAATTGTTATTAACAAATATGCTGCTATTATAAAAACAATAAATTCAATATAAAGACTCTAACATTAAACAAATCTCAAAATAAATCCACCATACATTGAACAATGTCCCTCTAAACTAAAATTTGTTCAATTTTACCCATTTTAAGGATATTTAAATAGAAACCTTTGTTTTTAAAAATTAAGACAAGAAAGAAACCAACTGTAACATATCATGGCTTTAAAAAAGAAGAAAGGAAGAAATTAGCAGATCAACGCAAACATTAAGAGCCCGTTTGTTAAAGCTTTTTTAAGGAAAAAATCACTTTTTTTAAGAAAATAATCACTTTTAAGAATATTGCATCCGCTTGTTATAGATTTTTAAAAAAATCAGAATCTAAAAAAAATCTAAAAACAACTTCAAACCAAAAAAAAAAAAAATGAGAAGCTGTTGAGAGCAGCTTCTCAAAAAATAGAATTTTTTTAGAGGAGAGAGAAAATATGGATCTAAAGATTGAACTAATTTTGTAACAAAAAAATCGCTTTTATATAGATGTATCCAAACAAACTAAATTATTTTTTAAAAAAAGTGATTTTTAATACGGTAAACAAACGCAAAATAGATTCTGATTTTTCATAAAATCTCTAAAAAATAATCTCTAAATTATTTTATGTCAAAATCACTTTTATTTTAATCCGTAACAAACGGACCCTAAGTTCACTCAACACAAACAACAACTAAGATAAATGAGCAACAAAGCTTACCTTAAACCCAAGTGAATCAGAGCAAATCTGACTCAGACCGAGGATGTAAATTAAAAATTCGGTCACTAATAGTAAAAAAAAAGTTTAATAAGCCTGCGGGCCAGCCCGTCCCACCCCGCTATGGCCTGCTTTTTTAACAGGCTTAACAGGGGCAGACCAACTAGAGAGATGGGCTCAAAATCTCACCCCATCCCGCCTAAAATGACGGGTTTAACGGGCTGGCTCAACGGGCCGGCTCCGTTTTGCCACCCCTAGTCTCCGTGTCCATAAAGTAACGGGTAGTTAAATACCCGTTTAAATATCCAACCCGTACCCATGACGGATTTTATCCGCGGATACCCGCGGGTACAGATTTTTTTGTCACCCCTAAATAGTCATAGTGAGTTTTGCTCAGTTGATAGGAACAACATTGTACCATAATATATGTATATGACCAGAGTTCGAACTCTGGACACCTCATTTATCTATCTTAAAAAGATGAAATTCCCACTGGACTATCTTGACAAAAAAAATAATGAATAATAAATAATTCATAAGTATTTGTCTCATACGAATTTTCCATCGAAGCATTATCTTTTTTGGTGAAACAAATTAAGAATAGGGTGTGAATACGTTAATCCATTTAAATAAAAACCAATCTAAAAAAGAGAATAAAAAAAAATCAATTATATATATTTTTGTTTTGAAAACTTGGTATCCGATCTAAGAACCGATTAATTCGAGGGGATCAACCCCATCGTCATCTTGCGGATGGTCCTGTTTAAAGTCAGAGCAAAGCCATGTATGAACTTATCCACTGAAATTGACAGTAGTGAGAATCAGAATGAGACCTTGAAAGAAACACATTTCAAGATCTCAAGTCAACCACTAGGTCAATCACAAATGGAGAAAAAATCAATTATATTAAATGATTGAATTTCAAATTCAAAACACTACACATATTTGGCAAGGAACACACTTTAGAGCTTTGTTAGCAAGTAAAATTAATATGATTTTAAAATAGAGATATTTTCTCAAAGTAAACGGCATCTTATTTTGCATGTAGGTGGCTATAGATTATTTGTATTTTTGCTAGAGAAAATATGGAAGCTAACAAGAGAGAATGCTTTTAAAACAATGTTTTGACATTTTTTTTTATAATTTTTAGAAATATTCAATTTTTTTAATATATTTTAAAAACTTCTATAATATCCTCTCAAAAAACTTCTATAATATCCTAAAAAAAGCTTCTATAATATCTCAAAACTTCTATAATATCCTCTCTAATAATAATTTTTCAGTAGAATAGGATAAGAAAAATAAAAAACAACATCAAATATCTCAACTTAAGAGTCAAATATCCTCTCTAATGAGTTCAAATTTAAAAGAGGACTTCGATAAGGCAATCATTTGTCACATTTTTTTTTTAAATTGTTGTTGAAGGTCTTAATGCCCTTATGAAATCTAGAATAGAGGTTGGTCTCTTCACTAGTTACTTAATCGGCCGCTTAGGTGGCATCTCAGTCTCTCACTTACAATTTGCTGAGACACCCTCTTGTTGGGAGTCAAGAGTTGGGCTAATGTTTGATCATGTACATATGTAGGAAGGTGGGTTGATGATAATTTTATGTGAGTTAGGGGATGATACTTCCATTTTATTTTGGTGGGATCCTTTGTTGGAAGGAGTATCTTTGAAAGATATATTCAACCACCTATTTGAGCTTTCTGGTAACAAGATGACTATGGTGGTTGAGAAGGAGCATCTAGGTTAGGTGAGGGTGGTGAGGCTTGAAAATTGTTTAAGAGGTGATGGGCGTGGGGGGAGGAGCGAGCGAGGGAGTGTAGTGATATGTTGAACTCTATTATTTTGCAGAATAATGTTCATGACAGTTGGAGGTAGAATTTGCATTCTTCAAAAAATTACACGGTTAACAATACTTATAATTTTCTTCAACGATCATCAACAAAACATTGAAGTTGACAATCTGGTATTTTGGCATAAAGATGTCCCTCTCAAAGTCAATCTTTTTGTGTTGCATCTTCTTCTCAATCGTCTTCCAACAAATGATAATTTGTTCAAGTGATAAGTGATTCCGGCTACCTCTCAATCTTGTATGGGAGGGTGTGGTAACCTAGAGGACGCGGCTCATCTTTTTTCGTCCCTGTGACTTTTTCCGTCAAATCTGGATTGTTGTTTTCGATTGGTTAGACTTCTTCATGGTTACTCTGTTTCGTCAGTTTTAGTGTTATGGAAAGAATGATATGCCATAATTTTCAAGAGCAAAAATGATAATATTCATCACTTGCTTGACAACATAAATGCACTATCTTTTGGATGGTTGAAAGGGAATTACAATAACTTTGCTTTTGACTACCACATGTGATGGCTCAATCCCTTTAATTTCTTGTAATGGTTTTTCTTGTTATCTTTTTGGTGTACGGTACATGTGCATGATTTAACTTTGCTTCACTCTAGCACTTCTTATAAAAATAAAAATAAAAAGTCGAGACCCATCGAAGTATCATATGCTGCCAACAATTTAACCACTAAGCTGGCTTCTCTAAAATGTCAAGACCTTAGGCCAAGCTATGGCACCATAACAAGGATTCAAGGAGAACCCCTAAAGAAATTTTAAAGCAAGTTGAGAGTCAAACTCCACTGCAATACTTTTTAAGTTTTATAGCCTCTATAATAACTAGATCAATAGTTTTAAAGTCTCGCATGATATCTAGATTTAGGACTTACTAGAATAAGCAAAATAATTAAACACTTATAAAGTCAAATTGTTTTCATATTAAGTTATTTCTGTAATCTATCTTAAGAGCTAAAGAAAAAAGTTGAAAACAATTTTTAAATATGTCATAAGTTGTTCTCAAGTTTCTCTAAAAAAAAACACTCAAGCTCTACTATTACACCAAGAGTGTTGGATTAAGTGTGTGTTTGAATTCGACGAGATATTGACAAAAATACAGAGAACACCAATTTTTACAAAAGCTATACCTTCCAATGTGATTTTACTATTTTGTCAAATTCACGGCTCATCAAAACACACACTTAGATTGTCGAGTAAATTACAGTGTTTGATAGAGGGGAAAAAAGAGAGCAAATTATAGTGTTGTGACAGCTTTTAAAATAGCAATCACAAAAATCTAAAGCTAATTTCTATTCTTAGAAAAATTAAAACTGAAAACAAATAATCAAACAAAATTAAGTCAAAATTTGTGCTGTTTGTCATTATTGGAGCTGGAGCTAAAAGATACTGTCTTACGTGATGAATAAATGCTATGCACAATAGTTTGATTATGTTCTATGGTTTGGATCTATATTGGAGTGGTCCCTGAGACCAAACCTAGGTCTGATTTTCCATTTCACATGCATTGTTGAGTTGACAATTACACTCAAGTTCAGATGAACCTATAAAAATTATTCCTTAGCCTGTAGTTTGCATTAATGCAATGTCGAACTTTCACTCTACTTGTCTATTGTGTATGCTCAAGCTTGGATTTTCTAAGTAAATGTTACTCCCTCCGTCCCGGTATAATTGACCTACTTTGGTTTTTCACATAGATTAAGAAAAGTGTATAAATGAAGGGAAAAATGGAATATATTGTATTGGGAATGATAAAAGTAGTATTATTTAGTGTTATATTGTATTGGGAATGATGAAAGTTGTATTGAAAATTGAAATGAGTCAGTTATTTTGGGACACTTTTTTTTAGAAAATGGGTCAGTTATTCCGGGACGGAGGGAGTAGTACTATATTCCATTTTTATGACTAGTGTTTAATATTGCAAAGCATTGATAGAGGTATATACATACGCAATTCAATGCAGTACATATGTATTCAATAGCAAACTACAACTCTACAAATAAACAAAAATGTTAAATCAAAATATAGTACTGTTGAAAAGCCAGACATTACCTTAGACACTTTGAATTGAACTGAATTGAACTCATTGATCAAATTGGGACATTGCAATAGTAACATTTAAAACGGCCACAGGAGTGACATAAGAACAGTAAATTAGTTTTAACAAACAGGAATTATTAACCTTGGACTGCACATTAGATCATATTTACACGCATTTATTTATCTACATCAAATATCTATTAACATTTAACGGTTTTATACTGAAAAAGACGTCACAATCAACACTTGATTTAAGGAACAAAGGAGAAAACAAACAGCCCAAGAATTTATATTCTTCAATAAGAAAAGAACTTATATTCTTGGAATCAGTCTTCTTTTTGCTGAAAAGAATGTAGGAAACTGTCCCATGGCGCAGAGTATAAGCAGAGAGACGTCATCATTTCTGAACCTGAAAAATTCGATACTAGTTAATTTATGTGTATGCAATTTATTAACGATTTCAGTTACTGAATTAATTCTAAGTTCTAACCATAACATCGAGAAGACGGAGGTAATATAAATATATGGCATGGAAGCAAACATCGAATATATTTTCATTCCTAAAATGATGATATTATTATTTACTAGTTTCAAACATCAAATTCTACTGCAAGCCGTCATTGAAAAGGAAATAAAGAAACACAGCATAGAATGTATCATCATTCTGAATGATTTCAAAATCTTACATTGTTTTCCAAATCTGACACTGTATGTGGGATATGTTCCTGGGCACTAGACTCTTGAACAAGTTCCCTGCAAGAGACAGACACCGTAAAATAAGACATACAAATGAGTGAGAAGACAAGCCAAGCAAAATTTGAGTCTAACAATATTGACCAAAAAGGTAAGTGCATGTTTGGATGACAGTGGGAGATATGAAATTTGATTTTAATTTGAAGTTTGAACAAGCATGCTTTTGATATGTTTGACTACTTCGTATGAGAACTGATTTTACTTCATTTGACTAAAATTGATATAAAAGTATTTTTCGCATTGAAAAAACATATTCATATTTACATCAACTTACCTTTAGAGTGAAAACAGTCAAAACATAAATCAATATACTTCAATCTCAACTTTAACTAAGAGCGTGTTTTGAATCGAAATGAAGCTCTAGCTTCCGAGGTGGAGAGCCTTAGGATGCGGCGGTACCACCACAATTATAAATCAAATTTACAAAACCATGTTCAAATATGCCCTTGATCACATCAGAGGTATGATGATATAAGTTAAAAGCACTACCTTTCAGTTAAGATAATTGGTTGATGAGACATAGCTGAGCTCAAATCAGGAGCAGCAGACTCAGAAACTTCCGATCCTATGGGTTCAGCTTCAGTCATTCCCTGCAAAAAAAAATTGCCTCAATTCCATTGCTCATGCAATTTAAGTTATTAAAACACAAAACTCTTCCAAGAGTACAAACTCACAGCAGAAGTATCTTTCATCCATCCCGGAACTTTATCTGAAAGAAGGCTGATATATCGCTCCATAGCAACTTCTGGACTCATGTTCCCCAGCTTTTGCCAAGCATTCCTTGCACAACGGAATCAGTACTGTCGATCATTCATAAAAAGCAGCTCTCAACCCCGTTATTATTAACTAGCAGTCAAGCTATACCGTGCAACTAGTACAGCACATCGGTATGTGTTGCTTACATTTACTCATCAAGTTTGAGCATTTGACACCCTTTTTTTTTTGTAGGAATAAGTTTTAGACGAGTTGGGTCCCGGGATTTCCCCAGGATCAGGGAAAGCCTCAAGGCTCAAAGAATGATCATAGAGGTACTTACATATTACCCCCAATGAGGTCCTCGCATCGGCAGCGAGATTCAAAACTCAGCTCCTTGTGAGATCGGAGTTGAATTCTTACCAACCGGACCAACCTACATGTCTCATTTGACACCTTTTTTCTTTCATGAATAATACCTGTGTTTTCATTTTATTGATTGGCTCATTATTAGTCTATATTTTGTGTATATTACTTCTCGAGGAATACCAATCACGTAGAACGACCGAGAGACTACTACTTTTTTTATAGGCAAATGTTAGTTGTTAGTATTGTTGGAGGGAGGGGGAAATGTTAGTTTCCGGGATCGAACACGGGACTTCCTTAAATCTCATTCAACGCCCTTTAGCTCACCAATCGAGCTACCTAGCGGGACAATATTGAGCTTTACAATGGTCTTGGAGACTATTCTTGATAACATTATAGCCTAACTACTATTTATGGACTAGTTTATCCTATTCGGTTTTATTCCATGTACTTGCTTGTGATTCAATCTTATCCTCTAAACCTTAATAATAAAATGACAAATTTTCATCTTTGTACCTAAACAAATTTGGTAGTGATTAGATTGTAAGAATTTCCAGCTTTCCCCAAGTACTATGACTTACTATGAAAGGGATCCTATAACCAATCATATGGTGGGTCCCTGATATGCCCAATTTCTTACTTTATTTAAAAGGAAAACTCTATTGTGTATGAAATTTGATAAAAGTTGCATGAATGAACATGATTAAAGGGGGTGTTTGGAAGAACTCACTTGAGCTTCTCTTATGTCATAAATACATAAGTGTATGGAAAAACTTATAAATTGTCTTACGATATATTTCTAAGTTGTTTTGCCTTATTGGGGGTAGCTCAACGAGTTTGCGTTAAGAAAGTTTGAACCTTGGTGAAGAAGGAAAATACTAACCATAATTACTAACAATTTGCCTATCTAAAAAAAGGTTGTTTTGAATTATTTTTATATTTTCCCCTCAAGTAGCTTTTACCATAAGCTGTTTTGAACTTATGCAGAACCTACTTTCATTTCCTACTCAAATCTAGAAACACCCTATACATAGTTTTCATACAAAAAGGGCTCAATTAAGCTAATTATCCAACCTCATTTCCTATTCAATTATAGAAACAGCTTCTACATAAATTTTCATATCATAGAGTGCTCAATCAAGCTGCATATCCAAACATACCACAATGAGAATCAATGCAAGCAGGGTAAAGAGTTACTACTACAATGACATCTAACATACATTTCACTTCACCGTATTATTAATAATCCTCTCTAATTATCCTAATCATGTGACAATATTTAAGTACTACTAAATTTATATAGCATTGTTATATTCAAAGCAACATAGTTCAAAACAACAACAATGCAGGTTAGTTAAACAATTAAACAAAGCATAAATTTCTAACACATAAAAATGTTGATAAATTGATACCATTTCGCACGTGCGGCGAGTTTAAGCGGCATAGGTTGAGATTCACGACAGGGTCCTTCCATAGCAACCTTATGGAGTCCATACAACTCCATCTCCAAATCATCATCACAATTACCAATATACCCTTTCTCACCAACATATTCTGTAGCCGCCATAAACTTCTTCTCCACCTCACTTCTCTCTATTCCTTCCCATTCCCATTCTTCATCACTCTTCTCTTCATCCTCCTTCACAGAAACCAACTTCTCCGTTAAGCTTTCTTCAATGATTTCTTCCACACACTCCTCGTTCCTCTGTTCCACAGAATCATCACTTTTTGCAACGGTTTCCTCAACAAATTTGGAACAGTATTCAACCTCAGCATCTGCTACTGCAACGTCTGAGTTTGTCGGTGGCGACTCGGCGGCGACGTTGGAATCAGAAACAACTGTAGCATCGGTTGTGTTATGTTCTGTTTCTATATTTGTTGTTGTTGTAGTAACTTGAACCGGTTTAATAAAACCGACTCGGCTTTCGGTTTGAGGTGTTTGAGCCGTGAATTGTTGAAGGACCGGACCGAGCGGTTGGTGGTGGACATGATGTTTGGTAGTTGTTTGAGTGTCGGTGGTTGCTAAGGAAACAAGTTTTGCAACGATGTAAGAAACAAGAAGTGTTATAATTGCAGTGAGGTAAAGATCCATAAAGGTTTTAAGCTCCATAACACTTTGGAATTTCTTCTATTTTTGTCAGTGAAATCAAAATCTAAATGAAATGTAAAGTGAGAAGGAAGAGTTAAAAGGTGGAGGGAGAATTTAGGAAGGAAATGATTAGAAGGAAGGAACAGAAGAAAAAGATGTGAGAAAAAAGAGGAAGGGATAAACTTTCTGTATAGACAGAGTAAAGCATATTCTGCGGGGTTTTTTGCTTTATGCTTTGGAATAGTTACGCACATTTTGTTTTTAGAAAAAATAATCTTATTTTTATGATCAAATTGATTCAATGAGAGTTGAAAACATACATAAATTCAACATTCAATTATGGAATGTACCTAAAAAAATGGAATAATGTGTTAGATTGAATTAGTAATTAATTAAAGTTGATTTGTTAATCTAACTCAAATGATCATTCACGAGATAAGAAATCAATACAAAGAATAAAGGCAATAATGTAACACAAAGACCATCAAATCACAAAAACAAAAAAAATAATAAATGAAAAACATAAAACGTTTATTTATTTTTTGAAACTTACTTTTAATTACTTATTTATTTTTTTATTAAAAAAACAAACTAATCCACAAAATAGATATAAAGGAGGCTCGAATTTGAGACAATGAGAAAAGCACGGTTCAACTTTTAAACTAAGGAGGTGTATTGGATTAGGATTTAGAAGGACAATTTTTGCTTAAAAAAGTCTCTAAGATTTTAAAAGATTTTGTATGATTGTAATGACTTACATGATTTTAAAAGACAATCAGGATTTTCAATTTGGATTTCAATGGATTTACATCATAAGATTTTAAACGATTTTATGGATTTATAAGATTTCAAAAGATTTTATGAATTTTAAGGACTTATTGAAAAGAAATGATTACAAGTTTACAACACACTCTCTATCATAATATTTTGAATACATACTCTTATTTTTTACTTTACTTTTATGAGAGATAGAGAGGGGGAAGAGAGGGGAGAAAAGAGAGGAGATTGAGGGAGAAGATATATATATATATATATATATAGGGAGAAGAGAGAGAGAGAGAGAGAGAGAGAGAGAGAGAGAGAGAGAGAGAGAGAGAGAGAGAGTGTGAGAGAGAGAGAGAGAGACGAAGAGAGAAGGGAGAGATAGAGAGAGAGAGAGAGAGAGAGAGAGAGAGAGAGAGAGGAGGGAGAAAAGAGAGGGGAGAGGGAAAGGAGAAGAGAGAAGGAAGAAGAGATAAGAAAGAGATAGTAAAAACTTTTAAAGAAAAACAATTCCAAGAAATCTTATGTCTTCATGAAACATTTTTTTTTGTTAAAATTTCACTAGACAATCTCACAAAATCCATCAAAATCTAATTTATTAAACAATCCTTTGAAATTTGAATGATTTTGAATACCATGAGACTTTTTTTAAGTGATGAAAAGTCTTAATTGAATAACTCAAGACTTTTTTAAAATGACAAAGAATCTTGATTGAATACCACAAAACTTTTTTTAAATTGCAAAGAGTCTTGATTGAATAACACAAGACTTTTTCATAATTAAAAAGTCTTTTAAAATCCCTTAGAATCCTAATCCAATACATCCCTCTAAGTCAGAAGATCAACTCAAATAAGTTTACTTTATTCTTTTATCTCGTTAGAAAACTAGTTATTATGGCCCATTTTTTTTTACGTTAAATGACAAACTCTCGTTTAAGACATCCAACATCGATGTATTCATGTATTTGAACACATTAATTTGATAAACTTTTTGAAAAGATATTTTATTATTTCATTCAAATGATTTTAGATCTTAATTTTTTTATTTACTTATAATAAGACTGACATAAAAAATAAAAATAAAATAGTATAAAAATTGTTGCAACTTTATCTTTGGATAACCTTTTGGTTTTGGGTAGGGTAGTGTGGGTCCCATTGTATAATACACGGATGAATGAGTCACCGACGTGCCGTAACGGAAAAGCGCATAAAAGAGGTCTCGTATGCCGGCGTTCCGTGAGATCTGTGATCATACAATACTGAAATGAAAAGAAAACATAAGAAAAAGTGAAAAACAAGACTCCTATAGAAGAAATGAGATGCACACACCAGTCCACAATAAAAAGAATGGAGAACAGTGAATGTCTTAATGCCACTCAACATTGTGTATCTTTCACAACCACATTAGTGATAAGAGTGATTTGTAGAACTTGATCAACGACGTCTCGTTCAGGTGGATATCGGAGATGTTAAAAAATTAACGATTATAAGTCTATTTTGCGAGATTCTATATAATTTTGTGTCGGTTTTAGGTTTCGGTTGATTCAAATTCCCGCAAAGTGGTGTAGTGGCCACCCGAAAAATTTAAATAATTCAATTATAGATCTATTTTGCGAGATTTTATACAAATTTTATGTCGGTTTCAGATTTCGATTGATCCAAATTCCTGCAAAGTGGTGTAGTGATCCACCCGAAAAATTTAAATAATTCAATTATAGATCTATTTTGCGAGACTTTAAACAATTTTTCAACGGTTAATTTTAGTGGTCCACCCAAACTTTTTATTTTGGCTCCGCCACTGGGCGGATCCATGAACAAATTACTAGTGAGACTAAAATTTTTGGTCCCTTATACGGAGAGTCTTACTTCCTCTAAATGTAAATTCACATCGCAAAATGACTTGTTACTTCCTCTGTCACATAACACAATTACATGAAACGAAATCAGTATATTTAAATCTAAATCAAGTAATTTTATATAAACTACATGAACTTCCTCCTTCTACAATTTGAAAGATGTCTCCAATCTCTAAGATTTTGATTCTACTAAAAACAGGAGTAATGCTTGAAGAGAATCTCGCAAGATGGTTCAGTCTTACTTATGCATATATAAGTTAATTGATCTTTGTATTACATGATAACGAGTTGATGTAAAAAGTATCATCACAGCATGTGTGATTCCTGTTGTAATTTTTGACAATTTTTATTTCAAAATTATTTTTGTGTTAAGTGATTAATTTGTTTACTTGGTTAAAGAGTTATGTGGCATCTATTAAGGCCTATAATATATTATGCACATGTCTTTCGTTCTTAAAAGTGGGAATTACCACTAACTCATCAAGTAACATGTCATCCTTATTTTTCTCTTTGAAAAATATGGTCACAACTATATATTCTTGCAATCAGTAACACAAGAAACAGAACATGAAAATACACAGTTCCTCAAAACAAAACAAAAAAAATTGTTTTATTCTCCTCCGTTTTACTTCCGATAAACATATGCCTGGTAAAAATTTGTGATTCTTGTTGTGTTGTTACCTCCATAACTAGGAGAAGTACTCTAAGGAGTTTGCGCACATTGAGGCGGATAAATTTCAAGGACAGTCTTCGTGATGCCTCAGGTTAATACGAACGTGTTCAATTTTGCTGCAGGTTTACTTTCTAGTTCATCTTGCATAATCTGGTTTGTTGTTATTTGAAGTTGTGGTTGCTTCGTTATTTGAAGTTACGGTTGCTTCCTTGTTATTTTTAATTAAAGTTGTGGTTGATGTTATCGTTCAAATCAATATTACTAACGCATCAGGTATAACAATTCCTACCTTAGAAGATAATGAGGTTGCACAAGATTTCCACCATTGTAGTTGCAATAATTAGATCAGGCAATCTTTGTCAATCAGAAACGATTTCTTTTTTTTTGATGCATCCTATATTCCTATATAGAGTAAGACATTCATATTCCACAAACCATAAATGCAATTAGACGAAGCAGAATATGTGTCTAGATAAGGCCACACACTCATACTTTGAAAACCATTTTCTCAAAATTCAATTGTTAGTCCCAAAAGGTACTCGCAATGAATAAGTGTTCCCAGTTACACTAACCTTTTCCTGTTTCTAATTGCATGTTGTCCCTTTGGCCTCTGGTATCAATCTTGTAACCTATAATTGCCTTACGACTTTCAATCAAATGTGATGTGATGTGATGCTAATATTTCATATTTTAATTCTTCAAGTACAATTGGGGGGAGGCTTTTGAAATCATATACAATTGGAGACACATCAAGTCCTTGCATTTGATTCTGAGTATCATCTCATTTTCCATAGTATGCATCTGAGAGACCGAAAATTCAATCTTTATTTCAATCTCTAAACGTATTAGCGACCAATTTTTATGCTTGAACGGCCAAAATTTCTGTCATTAAAAATGAAATTTCTATTAGTGTCAGATTTTTTTTTTTAATTTAGGTGTGGCTATAGCCATACCATTCCTCGTGTATACATGTCCATGGGTGTATACATGTCCGTGGGTGCAATACTCTAATGCTCAAGTCATTACGAAAGCAAAAACTAAGAAGTTTTGGTTAAAAAGAATGTGCATCTTACTTTGTTGTGAAGGATTATGTTAATAGACGATGAAGATGAGCCGTTGGAGATTGATGGAGTGGCCGTTACAAATGACGCCCATCAATGCTTGAATTCGAAAATTGCTGGGATTTAGCCTTGAGATAACGAAGGATTTGGGCCTTGGGGTAGTTAACCGCCAATGAAATTTGAGGTTAAATTTGTCATTTTCTGATGTTTCTTAGCATTGAGTGAAGTGTGGAAAAACAATTTTCAATGAAAATTGGAGGTTTTAATTGTGTTGATTTCATGTTTGAATTTTAGAATTAGTATGACTGACATGTCTGATTTATAGGATCGGTAAAATGTATAAATCAGTGTAAAAAAAAGGTTAAATATGTTTTTAATCCCTACAAAATTATGAGTTTTTAAGTTTAGTCTCTATAAAATTATAATATTGTAGTTTGTAAGAATAGTCCTTGTTTAAAATTTTGTTTACAAAAAAAGATAATTATAGTACTCCAAAATAGTTCCTATAAAATGCAAATAGAAACTAAAGGTAAATAAAATTCTTAATTTTTGTGACATAAAATGTTGCCTAAAATAAACAAATATTTTAGACAACATTTTGAAATGTTTTGGAACAGGAAAATGTTGTTTTTATGGGCCCTAGTCCAACTGGACCTTTAAGAGGCTCCTCCCTTGACCATCCTTCTATATAGGTATTTACTTTTTGCTCTATAATTAGGCTCCTCCCTTAAGAATTACCCATGCTAAATTCCACCTAGTTATCCATCCATTAAGATTCTAAAAGTTACTAAAAATTAATTTTTCACCGTTTGAGGTTCTGTTTGGATTGGTGGAATCCAATGGAATGGAGCAGAATGAAGGGTATGTAATGAGGTTTCGTTGTTTGAATTGTTAAAATATGGATGGAATGGAGTGGGACATGATGAAATACATTCCATCCCATTTCATCATTCTCTCTTATTTTTCTTCCCTCCCAATTTGAGGTGTATGAGATGGAATGAAACCTGTTAATACATGATTATCTTTCTCTCAAAAAAAAAAAATACATGATTATCTTTTTACCCTAATTTTTTATTTCACATAAATGTAGCATTTCTTCTTCTACCTCTTGTGTTTACGTTTTTTCTTATTCAGATCAATTTCTTTCTATAATACTTACAAGTACAAATGGTCATTTGTTGATAAACCAAACTATTAAGATATTTTCTACACTGTGCTTCATGTTTTTTCGTTTCCCTGATCATTTCTGCATATATCAATAACTAATTGCGATTGTGATTTTTTTTTTTTAAAATTTTTTTCGTTTCCCTAAATTTTTGGGTAGCATTTGGGTAACAATGGGTGCCAATGTCATGTGACATCGACCAACCACAATATCACAAATGGTTTTCTTCTCTCTCACACACAATGCTTTTTTGTTTTCTTGTACACTTGTGACATTGTAATTGACCAATATCACATGACATTGACACTCCAATGTCACCCAAGTATTACCCAAATTCTTTGCAGTCAATTATGAAAAAGTTCTATAAGTTTGTGGTTGGAGGCATACTTCAATAATAGAATTCTATGGCTCAATATAATATTGATTTTCTTTGGTAATTATTATAGTTATATTTAAATTAGGGTATAATTTTTTTTTCCGACAATTGCTGTTATAGAAGTAATAACATTTTAATCATTTTGATAAAAGATAATAAGGGTAAAAATGAAATAAAAAAATTATAACATGTTCCGTTTCATCCACTTTTCAAACAACGGAATGAAACTGCTCTGTTCCATTCCATTCCATTACATTATGTTCGATTCTATTCCGCTATGTTCTCTTCCATCAATCCAAACAGAGCTTGAAAGTCTAAAAATTATATTTTGAACATAAATTCATTTTATTTATTCTTAGGGTAATCAAAACATTTGTTAGCACCCGATACGCCATTAACCACATGACTAAAAGGTCTAAGCTATTTGAAGTGTACTAAACTAGTTCTTTTGGCATTTTAGTGTTTGTTTGGCCGGTACGGAAGCTCGAGAAATGGCCATTTGAGTAACCGAGTTTATGTCGTTAATTTGACAAACAATTGAAATGAAAGAGGAAAGAACACTGGTAGAGACTCACAAATCGAGCAGAAAATAGGTGGAAAGAGTGTAAAATTTGTATACCTAGAATGTGTTGACTTGTTTAACCTTTGGATCCCTATATATGTCAGATGTTATTTAAGGCTTGATTATCACTTTTTTATCAACTTGGCTATGAATAGCACCTATTTTAAATCCATATCAACGTTATTAAATTGGCATCATGTGTCAATTTAGGAGATTGCCACATAATTCATCCACTTGGCAATTAGCAAATGTAGGTATTAAATCAGGTATTATTTGGTAGTTGTTGTTTTGAACTAGGCTTTAAATGTTTGTTTTTGATACACTACGAAAACACAAACAAAAAGAAAACAAAATATACCAAAGAGGAGCAAAACTACTAATAGTGTCTCAAGAGCCCAACCATAAACGTATCTGCCTCCAAAAGATTCAAACTTATCTTCACTGATGAAGCCAAGTTTAGCAAGGAAGTTGGCAAAGTGCTGATTACCCCCCAAGGAAAATATGGACAATTCCAATGTTCTAATCAAACTTCAATAAATCCTTAATAATCCGTACTTATCTTTGTCACAATATGCTTCATCCTACTTACTTACACAACTCTTTAACACTTTTTATTTATGTATAGTAATAAAAATTAGTAGTGTGATTAATATGTAAAATTTGTGTCTGTATGATGACCTTATTATCCTTATTTCAAAAAAAAAATATTATCCTTCTATGTAAATATATTTAATCGTCATTTTTCATATTTAAAGTAAATTGATAGTATTAACAAGGGGTATATTTGGAAGAAAAAAAATGAATTGTATTTCAAAATCTGTAAATAATCTTATATTAAGGGACAAACAAATATTTCATAAGGATCATCCTTAAAAACAATCATAAGGATCATATAATTAGGGACAAATAAAATATGATATTTTAACACAAAAATTTATTCCAATTTATATGTTGTTCATCAATGAGTAATTTATCCTTTAAAAAAAAAATCAATGAGTCATTTATGTTGTTTTCTTTTTCTTTTCTTTCTGTTGTTAAAGTTGTAGTTTCTATGAAAGGGGTGCTAATAATTTGAAGTTCGGTTAGGAGATAAGTAAAATATATGATCAAGAATTGTTAACATACAAATTGAAATTGATTTATCCCGAATGATTCGTCTTTTTGATGGAGCATGTTAACCATTTGTGCCAACAATGATATTTTAACACAAAAAAGTTCTCAAATCAAAATTATGTGAGATGCATATAATTTAATAAGATTTATTTTTTTGGAAGGCCTTAGTAAAATTTATTGACAAAAGAATATGACTAATTTAAATTTTAACTAACAAATAAAAAGATGTTTAAAAAAAAAAACTAACAAATAAAAAGTAGTTGAAAATAGAGTAATCCCACATATTTCAAATATAACATAAATAAAACTACTTCACATTCTTGGATAGTTTAGGATATATATTTACTCAATATATTTGCAACAAAATACCCATATTTTTATCATTAGTTGTTTTATAAATTCTAATTTTTAATGCATTGAGTATAAATACTCAATTATAAACAATCTTGTAAAAATAAAACATCTACAAGTCCTATTGCTACAACTTTTTTAATGAAAAAAATAACCTTTTTAAACAAAATAGTCACTTTTAGGAATTTTCACCCGATTGTTGCAAGTTTGAAAGGAAAAAAATGAGAATTTAAAAATAATCTAAATCTGCTTTAAACGAAAAGCTATTTTTATGGTGTTTGTTTTAGATTTTTTTGGGAAAAAACTTTTTATTAATATAAAAATCACTTTATTTAATTTTTAAGTGTTTGATTAGGATTTTTGAAAATATTTTATCAAAAAATCATTTTTGACTCTAAAAATGTAAAGTTGTTAGGATTAGCTTTTCCGAACATCTTTTTTTTTTTTGAATAAACAAGGAGGTAATGTATAAACTATTTGAAATAAAAAAAAGTTATTTTCATGGGTAGTAAACAAACATAAATAACCTAATTTCCTCTCCATTAAAAAAAACATAAATAACTTTAATTTTTTTTTAAAAAAAATCTATATTTTTCAACACAATTTTAAACTAATTGCGAGTATTTTTTTTTTGGTTACATAGCAAAAATAAACTAATTGTGAGTATGAAGTATGGAAGTTTTTTATTTATTTAAAAAAACAAGAAGGTAACGTATAACCTATTAGAAATCATTTCTTTTTTTTAAAAAAATATTTTAAGGGTAGTAAACAAACATAAATAGTGTTAATTTTTTTTAAAAAAATCTCTAGGAAAAAATCTATATTTTTTCAAAACAATTTTAAACTAATTGTAAGTATGAAGTATGAAAGTTTATTTTTATAGAAAAGCAAAAAGTGTTTCATAAATCTAAGTTTAAAACAAATTTTAATAAGAGCTCTAAGTTTGAGACACTTGTTAAAGAATCAAATATAAAAATATTGTATTGAAAATCATGTTTTTTTCAAGGAGAAAATCATGTATTTGATTTTTAAAAGTCTAACATTGTTATTTTCAAGACAAAAAAAAAAAAAATCACAGACTTACAATAATTCACATATGAAGAAAAACGGTTGTTCCAAAATTATAGTACTTGACACTTTAAATTTATATAACTAGTTAGCATTTTTCAATTTTTAATTATATAATCTATTTAATACACAAATACTACTTGATAAAAGCAATGATGCAAAAAGTATTATTCTCTCTTCAATTTATACAATTTTGTTTATTAATTCGTGTGAAATAGATCAATTATATTGTGGGATGGAGAGTGTATTTTTTTTATTCCTTTATAACTTTATTAGCACATGTTAAAGTCAATATTGAACACATTATTAAAACAAAAATCAATTATTTTTTTCCATTGGGAGTGCACATTAATTATAGAGCAAGACTTCTATCTACTCAAACACAAATAAATTTGGACTTAAACGCATACAAATGATAAAAAAATAAAAAAAATAAAAAAATAATTTATTATTATTGTTGTAAATCTTTCCTTTTTATGCTCTTACTGTCCAAATCATTTGTGCTTCTCTTAATCCAAATTAATCTTTCCTCTTTGTTAACAACTTTGTTAAATCTATGTAAAAAGTGTGAAAGAAGTTTATAAACAGAGAACAAGGTAGGATTAGAGAGCACGTTCCTCAATTATATGAATGAATGTGGTAAGTACAAGTATTTAAGGGTGTGGCATGGGAGTTTCATTCTCATTCATTGCTATGACTGTCTGTATAAGTGTTAATTGATCATGCAGACACAACAATGAAGACACTTCTGATCAAGTCTTAAATGCATTTGTAGTGGAATGCGAGCCCCAAAGCACGTTATTACTCCTGACACAAATAAAGCAACTCAACAAAAGTTGGTAAATATACACATAAAATAAACTAAAAACACATAACCATACCATAAGTGCTTTTTTGTTTATTTAGGGGGAACCTCGTTGTCTTCCTCCTCTCTTGAACATCTTAGTATCTTTTTCTGGTTTAGGGTTTAGAAAGAAGGGTCATTTTGAGGATATTTTAAGGTTTAGTGACATCATGAAGGTTTCTGGCTTATGTACTTTGTTCTTGATGGTTGTGGCAGCTTTTACCTTTTTTAGCTTCAAAAGTACCACAGCTCCCCCTTGGTTTCCAGGTAAATTTTCTAGTATCCCTTATTGTTTATTGTTATTCATTCATTTATTTTCAGACCCTCTTTTAACTTTTTGTCAAATGTGTTGTTGTTTTATTATAAGAACAAGTTGTTTTTGGTTCAAAAATAGGATTGTATGTTTTGAATATTGTTTTGGCTTAGATGGTTTTTCTTTTCATGTTATCTTTGAGAAGAGCAGGGTGCATGCATTGGTGATGAAAGCTTCCAGTTCACAATCTCTTAAGATTTTTTTTAACAAGTTCTTCCTTCTATTGTTTAATTCCTTTTAGATTGATTAATTTTTCATTGGCTTTGTGTCATGGTTTTAAATTGTTTTTGTGCATGCAACGGCTGTGATAACCTAGTGATATTAAAGAAATCGTGGTCGCCACGGAAATTGTGGTCCTAAAGCTTTCGTAGAGACTTGGTGTATGTTTTAGATTGACATTGAGTTTGTGTCAATGCGTTTTTGACAAACACTTTAAAACTTCGGGGCGACTAAAATTTTATCAAACTCAAATACAAACATGCACATGATAAACCTTGATGTTGCATGTTGCAGCTACGATTAAACTTTGGTTCATTAGTTAACAAAAAAATTAGTTGGTTCATGCCAAGATTTCAAAAATTGTGTCTGTCTACCACAACTTTGACAACAATGTTCAGGTTTTTTTATGACTCTGCATCAACTATATTTGATTACAATTTTTGCAATAGTTGCAATCGCGTTTTAAAACATTGGTATTTGTTATTATTGTATTGATTCTCACATCAATCATAGTCACATTATTAAATCATTTTCTCATAAAAAAAAAAGTCATTTGTGTGAGTGTGCCCAATTTTTTTTTTATGTCCCTCAAAACTTGAATGTTTTGAAATTGTACAAGTATTTTATGTGAACCCTTCATGTATATATTCAATTCAGCATAACTTTTTGATGTCACCTCAGATTTTGTTGGTACAAGATGTGGTGATAAATCAACACCAATGGCAGTAAGCAGGAAATTGAAGGTATGGATGTTTTTCAAAATTCATACTCTTCATCTCTGGATTCAATACCCACACATGTAGTTATATTTAATTTAATTTCACAAATTATTACCTGTGTCATGTGCGTGTTAGTGCTTCATAAACTAAACGGCCAAATCATTATTTTATTTTTTTGTGGTCGAATTGTATCATTTAAGTGTTCCATTCCTTGAATTTTCAGGAAAATTTTCATAGTATCAAAAGAAAACTTGATGTAGGTCTTGATGATTACGGTCCAATTGATCCATCACCTGATTCTGGTGCAAAGAATGTGAATCCAGGACCAATTGAACATGGAACTCCTCTTAATCCATACATACCAAAACCTCCACCTCCTAGTCATGGTCAAGACGATTATAATTAGGAACAACTTGTTCTTAATTCTCTTTAATTATGCTACTAGAAGCAATGCTAAAGATTGTAATAATGATGCTACTAATGTAGTAGTACTATTAGTTTGAACACTATTTAACACTTTATGTATTGTTGTTGGGTTAAAAAGAGTCTTCAAAAGAGTATGTTGGGTGGCATTTCTCATGCTCAAAGTGAAGACCGTGTGTATGTTGTCTTTAGTTTGCATAGGTTGTTGTACAATATCTCATGGTTATTCTGTCTTTGGTTTCTCATGTGTGTTATGGTTGTGAAAAATAATATAGTGCTACTAATTATTTGTCTTTTTTTTTTTTTTAAGTTAAAGTATCTCACACAAATTAACACGAATATGAGACTTGAAAGTAACATATTTTAGTCTCAAACCAATATTATCAGGATAATTTGTTATTTCGCATCTTATAGAGGGGCCAATGTATGTAATGTATTGTATGCTCGTTAATTTTTACAAGTACTTTTCTCTAAAAAAAATTACTCCATGCTGTTTTTAATACTACTTCAGCAATGATTTTTTTTTCTTCATCTTTTCTTTTAATCCTTCTTTTCTTTGGATACTTGTAAGTTCAAGGCATTAATTTACCGTTTTGTTACTAGCATCATTCCCTCCAATGTTCATCTAGCTGAAGTGAAAAGTTATTACTACAAATTACCATACAAACATTTACTGCACTTTTATAGTTCCGATAAAAAAATGTTTACCGATGAATTTATTTTAAATGTCGGATCATCGTTATCACCACCAATGTAACTATCCCGTTTTTTGTCCTAAATAGTAGTAGCACAAATCACAAACAATTACTACCTCCGTCCCGGTATAATTGACCTACTTTGGTTTTTCACACAGATTAAGAAAAGTGTATAAATAAAGGGGAAAGTTGAATATATTGTATTGGGAATGATAAAAGTAGTATTATTTAGTGTTATATTGTATTGGGAATGATGAAAGTTGTATTGAAAATTGAAATGGGTCAGTTATTTTGGGACACTTTTTTTTTAGAAAATGAGTCAGTTATTCCGGGACGGAGGGAGTAATGATTTTTAAGATATTTCTTCTCCCAAATTATTTTTTTTTTTTGAAAGATTCTTCTCCCAAATTATAAGTAGTTTTGATCATTTCATGCAAATTTCTTGTAATTAATTTTTTGTCAAAAAGAAAGAAGAATATTTTTTTTAATCGGCAAAAATGAAATACTCCCTCCGGTCCTATTTACAAGAAACAATTTTCTTTTTAGATACATTAAATAATTTATGTATTTGGTTTATGTTATTGACTAGATACATACATTGTTCAATGTATCTAAAAAGTCAACTTTCTCTTGTAAATAGGACCGGAGGGAGTATATATTAACACCAAACAGGGTTGCCTCCTCAGCACAAGACATTCCAAAGAGACGACTAAAGTTCACAAAGTTCAAACAGAAAACCGACATGGTTAGCCAATGCCCAAACAATCGAGCGGTCATACTAACCAACTGTGAACATCTGAAACATAAACAACAATTGCCGCCTTCATCCACCAATACGAGGGGATTTTAACTTTTTCCAACAGGTTAGACATATGGGTTTCCTTGTTACTAAATAGCCTATTATTACGTTTGTTCCATAAAACTCAAACACAAACGAGCCAAATGAGTTGCATAAAAGATCTTCTGGTGACCGAACCCCCTGATGAATGAGTAAATTGAAGGAAATGGTCATCAGTGCTAATCGGGTCAGCCCCATAAACACCAATCCAAGCACGAACTAAATGTCATAACTCTCTGAAGATGGTACAAGAGAAAAATATATTAGGGAAATGTCAAAATAATAGTCGTTTAGAATTTGCGTACGATTTTTAAGGAAATGATTGATTGTGTTGATTTCAATGGTAAAATTAATATTATGTGTTTTAAAAGATGTGATTATCGCGGTGGAGGTCGCAGAGACTCACCTCTATCACCGTGGAGGAATGCATGTTGAGGTTCGGGAAGTAGTTCTCCCCACTAAGCTGTCTTATATATTAAGGGACGAAGAAAAGTTTGAAAATGATTTTATAATTAGAGACAATGGGAGTACATTAAATGAATTTGAATTTAGGGTCATGTTAACTTGTGCCCTTAGGGCACATGTTAAGCAACCTAAATAGAGCAATTTTGCATTGGAAAACACAATATAACAACTTTTAAGAAGTTGAATGCACGCCTTTTGATATGTGTATTTCTATAATGAGTATCTTAACACGTGCCTTGAGGGCACAAGTTAACATTAGCCTTGAATTTAAGTAGTCGCACCACATTGATAATCTTATGAAGACAAACAATAAAGATTTTGTTATAAATATTATAAAAGCATACTACTAGGTCATATATACTATTATGTTTGTTCCCAAAGTCATTGATGTTTGTTTCTCAAGTCATTGTTTTCTGTATAAATAGAGCTCACATATAACCTAATTGGAGATCATAAGATAATAATATAATTCTTCTCTCTCTTCCTCTCCTTCTCTCCATTCTTGTTCTTATTTCTATATTTTAGTATTTAATCGCACAGTTGTAGCTGGTCTTGTTCTATCCTGGAGGCAGCGTGATTGATAGTCTGTATTGTGCAAATTTGGACAATGCCACAAAACATTTTAAAGAGAGCGATCTGGTCGTGACTCAACCTAGTAACCAACTTCGATAGATATTCTCTTTTAAAATGAAATTTGAAAAATTCAAATACAAAAGTTTAGAAAACCAAAACTAACACTTTAAAATAAAATATAAACACAATTTGGCCAAATTACACATATTATTAATAAAAATAATTGATCACATTTAACTTATGCATTCTCAATAAGAAATTAATTTTACTTTCTTAATCTTCCAACATAGGTGGTTACCCTGTTTTTCTTAAATAACATGACTAACTTTGCTATTTCTTGAATAACATGTTTAGTTTTGCCCAACAAGGACACAAGTTTGTGATGCATCTGATCTCAGGGGTGATATGCATTTTCCAAATTAAATCTTTACCATGGAGTATATAGCATGATGTTTTGTCAAAATAAGCAGAGAAAAGGTCATATTTATATTTTACCAGCATATTTGGTCATATTTTCAGCGCATCCACAAACCTCTATGTCCCTTTTCCTAAAATTGCATAACTAATTCTTCATCCTAGCAGATTTAGAGCCAACCATTATCTAGTATTTTCTTTATAAGGGCTCAGAGCTTTCAAATAAACTACTTGTCTTCCGAGAAGTCACTTGGTTGAGAGTTTCTCTCTTTTGAGAAACTCGGTTCGAGAACCAGCAACCAAAGACTCAAATAACCTACCTACCTTTTCATTAGGGGGTTCATTTGAGTTCCAACACCATGAAGGTTTCTTGTGCTTTGTTCTTGATGGTTGTGACAACTTTTATGTTTTTTAGCTTCTTGAATACCACAGACGCCTCTAAATTTCCAGGTAAATCTTCTACCCCTTTATTATTTATTGGTATTCATTTATTTTGAGAAAATCTCTTGCAATAATGATTTTTTTTTTTTGTAAAATGTGTTGTTGTGCTATTATAAGAACCAGTTTTTTTTTTTTGTTAAAAAATAGCATTGGATGTTTTTTCTTACATGCATTAATTCCTTTTTTGTTCATGGCTTTGTGCCATGGTTTTCAAATCACGTGGTTACTTATGCATGCAATTGCATACATGAACTTAATACCCCCTCCGTTTCAAAATGAGTGTCGCTTTAGCCAAAAAAAATTGTTTCAAAATGAATGTCACTTTTGGTTTTCAATGCAATAACAACTTTTTCTTTTCAATTGTACCCTTCAATTAATACTATGTTACACTACTTCTAAAGTATTATTTTTTCTTTACTGAAAAACAAACCAATAGTTTATTAGGATAATTTGGTAAAATTGCTATGACATTTGACTATTTTATTGCATTCCTTAATATGTGTGCAATTGGCTAAAGCGACACTCATTTTTAAACGGAGGGAGTATATTAAAGAAATTTGTTCCCATAGAAATTGAGGTTGCATTGTTTTTGTAGAGACTTCTTTATATTTGGATTGCATCATGTTTTTTGTACTAGCTACACTTTAGAGGTTTAAATATTAAAATGACATTGTATTATTTTTGTCAAATTTCCTGTCTATTCAAATATGGTTAGGTTTAATACAACCCAACAAAATCACTTTATGAGGTAAAAATTGCCCGCATTTATAAACATTTATTCAGATCATCTCTACCGATGTAAGACATTAATGAACCTTGATATAATGTGGCAGTTACGTAAACTTAATCCTTGGCTCATGACAAGATTATAAAAAAGGCATCTGTACTATAATTTTGACAACAATGTAAAGATTTTTTTGTCCCTGCATCATATTGTTACAGCTGCAATTGCAGTTGTAACTTCTATATTGGATTGCAATTTCATTTGAAAACATAATTCCGAGTTTGATTCTAACATCAATCATAGTTGAGACTTGATAATTTCCCTCAAAACTTAAGGTTTTGAAATTATACAAGTATTTTATATGAAACTTTCATGTATATATTCAACTAAACACACTTTTTTGTTGCCAACTGATCAGATTTGGCTGGTACAACCACACCAATTGCAGAAAGCAGGAAATTGAAGGTATGAATGTTTTTTAAAATTCATTCTCTTCCTCTTGAATCAATACCAACACATGTAGTTACATTCTATTATTTCAATTTCATAAATTATTACTAGTTTCGTGTAAGTGTTAGTGCTTCATTAACTAGATAACCAAGTATTTTTTTTTTTTAATGAAATTGTATTTTTGTAAGGGTTCCTTTCCTTGAATTTTCAGGAAAATGTTCATAGTATTATAAATCGGGTAAGTCTTGATGATTACAGTTCAGGTGAACATGCACCAGGTGTTGCGAAAACTCATTCAGGACCAATTGAACATCGTTAGGTTACAATCCAATTGATCCATCGCTAGGTGATGCAAAGAATGCTCATGCTGGACCAATTGAACAAGAAACTCTTATGCCATTCATACCAAAATCTTTGATTCCTATGAATTTTTATGGTCTCAAAGTATTGAATAATTTTTTCATTTTTTTGACAGTCAACAATTTTTTCATTTTTAATATCAATAAAAATAGGGAAATGTTAACTTGTGCCTTAGGGCACAAGTTAATGAGTCAAATGTAAAAATATTTAATTGTAATTAATGCATTTGAATTTAATATTTTTACTTTTGATTAATTGAATGCACAAAACTTAAGAAAAAGTTTCTACTTTTTGGTTGCACATGACTCATAAAAGTATGCCTCTGAGAATGGAGCTTCCACCACTAACATAAGTGCTGATTGGCTTGCTAATTTCAGTCTTACCATGAATTCTTGGAATTTAGTTTTGATAATCTCCTAGGCTTAAATGCCTAGAAATGTTCGATTAGTTTTTTTTTTCTTATGAGATTTTGCCCTCTTGTACAATATATATATATATATATATATATATATATATATATATATATATATATATATATATATATATATAAGGGGGATGAAATTTATGAACACTGCCAACAAAAAAAGTATCCGTAAATTTGTAAAAATATAATTGCATATTTGCATGTAATTTACAAAAAAGCTACGAATAAAATGCCAAACTACACGGACATAGATTATGGTCACAAATACCAAAGGGGGAGTGAAGTCTACTTTAGATATTTGTTGGAACAATAATTAAACGTTGCTTAAAAATTATTTTTCAACAACCGAAAAGGTTATTGGGATGAATCATGGATTAGGCAACTCTCTTTAAAACAATTCATAGCTCTATCCATAATTATGCAAGTAGATTATCAACCACGACGTCTTTGGGATAAAACGACACAACTATAATTGTATCGAACTCCTATTGAACTACATGATTCGTTCTAAAAATACACCTTGAAATATGATGTTAAAATCTTTCAATATGAGACTAAGACTACTCTTGTATGATGTCATGATCACACTAATATAATACTAGAACCACTGCAATATGATATTATGATCATTCTTAAACCAAAGAGACAATAGTGTTATGACCACTCAAATGGAATACTAGGACCATTCTTAAACTAAAGGAACAATTATTTCCTTGAAGGGACAAAATTTCCCCGAGAAAATTACCAAAGGGACATAAAAGAAAGGGGAGAAGAGGCTCAGAAACGCGTCAAACAAAAAAGGTAGAAGAGAGAAAGCTGGAAAGTTGCACAATAAATGCGATTTATAGTATCAAACTATTTATAATTATCGATCCATAGAGAATTGGACAATGAACATTCAACTATTTGTGTGTTAAAAGTTACGGTTTTATACATATGGTTGATTGATTGACAAATTATAAAAGGGGGTAAAGACTATTGGATGTAAAGTTGTGATGGGGTTAAGCTTTGTTAGTTAGTCTGCCAATTTCATTCCTTGATCGATTACAACTCCTCATATCTCAATTATGCCTTCACATATCGTCTTTCGAACATCTCGATATCTCGTAGATAATGAGAAATCTATTATATCCTCTCTCTTATGATGTCTCGATCAGTTAGGTGATAGAATAGCAATATGTTCCAATATTGTGTTTGTGTGTGTGAGATTGTACACCTAACTTGATGTCTCACAACTAACATCTACAAATGTCCTTATTCCATGTCCTTTGAATAACAAACAAGCCTATGTCTAGCACTCCCTAACCAAAAGATCAATTTTGAATTCCAAATCGACAAAGTATTGTGAGAATAGAAATTGATATAACGAAATAGAATTTATATAGAACTAGTCACACCAAGTATTTACATCAAATTTCTAACCAACTACACCTAATCGCAACACAAAGAGATGTTAGTTACAAAACTAAAAAGCACTCCAATTATCAGATCCTTTTCTAGGAGTTTGACTCTCTAATGAAGTCCTAAAAGGCCCAGAGCCAAAGAGATCCGAGTCATCAAAAGCAAGAAAACCATGATCAAAATTCGCACTACTGCGGACAGAATCAAAACTTACTGGTGGTTGTGCTTCCCGAGCAGGTAAAGATACATTATCGTGTGTGCTAAATGAATCAAATCTTGAAAAGTCAAAAGTGTTCTCCAACCAGTCTCTAGGCCTTTGCGGGGAACTGCTTGAGCTGAAAAGTGGGGTGCTTGGAACAGAATCATCAAAACTGAAACCACTGGTCTTCAGGAAGAGATCACCAGCCTGTGGTGAAGATGTTTTAATGGGGTTGTGGCCCAGGTCTCCAGAACTAAAGAAATAGTTGTCTCCAGCTCCATCCAGCTCTCTCTCCTGTAAAAACTATAAGCAAATTTCCAAAAGCAATCAGTAGACTGCTAAGAGTATAAGAGAATGGCATTTAACCCTTTGATACCAGGCACAATCATAAAACCTTATAACAGCTATTAATTCTTAAAAACCAAATAACCATGAATTCGTATCAGTCATAAGTATCGTGTATAACTATCGAGGTCTCTTGAACCTTACAAAAGGAGTTGAGACTCAATACAACATCGATCACCTCCTTTGCAGATTAGCTAGTATTGGGATATCAGCTGCATATGTGGAATTGAATATTGGGATATCAGCTGCATATGTGGAATTGAAAAGGGAAAAAAAAAAAACACGGCACCACTGTCATTTTAGGCATTTTTGCAAAAATAGTTGATTTGTTGTAGACTTGCTCAATCGTCCCTCTAACCCGCGAGTTAACCCAACTGTGATAACTAGAGTCTTCAACTCATACAAGCCTATGAATCAACTAGATAAGACAGCCATGGTGCTGACAGATCTGATCGGTGACCTATTCCTGGTAAGCATCAGTCCAACATTGTCTTTTTGCCAATAGCTATGAATGCTTTGATTAAATCCTCTACATGTGAATCATCCCAACCATCCGACACAGTGTTGGCTCTAACAGTGCTCTTTTTTGAAAACATTATTTGACAGCCCTTTTTTGGGAAGGCTATTAAAATTGTATTTTTTGTTATCTTAAAGTTACTAAGTTTTTAAATTGTGTTTTTTTTGTTGTCGTGTGGGTTTATTTGTAACTAGCTTTTTCTTGACAAAAATTTATAACAAGCTGAGACCTTGGTAATTCTTCAATTTGAGGTTAGAATATCATATTATCATTTTTCTGTTAGGAGTCTTATCATATTGAGTAATGGTACTAGTTTGGCGACTTTTCCTAGACCACTGGTATACATAGGTGTGGTGTGCTAGACTACTATCAGGTTAGTGTTTCCAAAATATTACAATAATATATCTATCAAGTTACAATAAAGCAGGAGAAATGCAGTAATTAAACCACCAACATTGGTGCTGACAAGTGAATATAGCAGGAGAAATTTAAATAGATGTGTGTCCTTCAAAAGAAAGGATTTTACTGAAACAATACTTTACACGCAAGAGCTTGCATACCTCTTTGCTACTGGCATTGAATCCCCAAACTGAATCGATATCATCATTTGTGTCGAAGGTTCCCCAATTAGGTTCATCAAAAACTCGTTCTTCAGAAAACACAGACTTCTCACCACCATGATCACTGCATATGCAAGATTATATACCAAACAATTATTTTACAAGATCACAAGATCTATCCAATACCAAAAAAAATAAAAAATGAAGCATATGTTGGTAACCGTGAACCAAAACCAATTTCAAACAAATAAATAACCTTTCCAATCAACAGTTGGGAATAAAATTCCTTATCATGCATAACAATAACAACCAAACCTCAACTCTATATCATGCACATGCTTGTAAAAGTTACATCAATCTAATCTAACACTATTTTCTAATCCGTCAAAGAGTTTTTAATGCATACTATAACCAGTTCATAATATACTTTGTGGCTATTTAAGTTTTCTAGGTATGTCCAGCTTGTTTCTCCTCTCTTGTTCTTTTCCTTTACTATTTTTGTTGACAGAAAAAATGGTTCAGATATTGTTTCTAGGTTTTGTCTGACAGTGGTAAAGATTGGTTCGATTTATTTGTATTTTGGGTGACTGAAATCACCATTTTTGTACTGTAAAAAACTCAACAGAACAACAACATGTGAAGAAGAAAACCCATGAAAATGAAGAAAGTGAACTGTAGATACTTCTCTCTCTCTCCTTTGATTATGACATTTATCTCTTTTTATCACTAAACTGTTGGATTAATCCAACGGCACATAATTGCAAAGGAGACTTCGCAGGATAATAAAAGGCAGGAGGGGATCCATTTCCAATACAAATAATCACCATTTTATGCAATGACAATCATTATGATCCCCACAAACTTCAAAAGGGCACAGAGAATATAGATGATCAGTAAAATCCAAATGAGCAACTCGACCATGATTAGGAAAAACTAGTGTGCAAATCTTAAAATCCATACCTTTGGGTTTCTTGGGTGTCATCTTGATTACGGGGTGAGCTATCTTCACCAGAAGTCTTTCGAATGTCAGAATGAACAAAGCCCCTATGTGGACTTCCGATAGTACTGCTTGCAAATGGACGGTTAGGAGCACTTTTTGCAGACCCATCATCGCTTTTATTAAAAACAGATCCGTTGCCTACTCCTTGTTCATTTGTAGTCTGAGGTTTTTCTGACTTATCATCACTCTTAGGCGACGCTACAAATTTTGGACTGTCAATATCCAAAGCTTTTGTGTTCACAACCTTTGGTTGCTTTTGTTTTGGAGGTGCTATGGTGCTTTGCACGTCAAGAGTGTATTCTTTGACAGGAGCAAATTCTGCTAGAAGAAAGAAAGCATGGTAAATAACCAAGAAATTATCCATATATTTCCAACATTATCCAAAAGAGAACGGATAGGGACCATAAAATAAAGAAATTTCAGTTACCCATAATTTTAATCTCACCAATATCATATAATATCATTTCTCCTAAACCATATAACTATTCAAAATGATCAAACTCTTACATTAGACAAACAGGTAAGCTTAGAAAATGATTACATACTATAGCACAAAAAAGTATAGTTCAACAGCTGGCGAAGTGGTGTGTAAAAGAAATACAGAACTACAGATGCAAGAGAGGTGTATATGCAGGCAGGGTAAGTAAGAAAAGCTAGGAACTGAGCATATAGATAAGAATAATGATATCCTTAAAGATCTTAGTCTTCTATTATTATCATTTTCAGCTGATAAAAATGCATGTGTCGTGAGTAAGCAGGCATGGCTTGAAATTCAGTCTTCCACATATTGTTTCCTTATATGTATATGTCAATTGATGATAATAATTGACAAAGCCTTAAATTGTGCATCACATGTACATACGCATTCAATCCTAATAGAGAGGGGCAAATACAGCTAGGAAAAATAAAAATATACTAAGCGAACTAAACAAAAAAAAAAAAAAATGCACACTTTAATACTTCACAGACGAGTTTTGTTTTAAGATAAACCGTGCTGCCTAAATTATAAGAGTAGTGATAGAATATTCTTATCGAAACAAAAATGCAACAACAACCACCAAGCCTTATCTCACTAAGTGGGGTTCGCTACATGGATCAAATTATGCCATAATGTTCTATAATAAATCTTATTTCGATCCAACTCATTAATCTCTACTTCTGCCTCTAATGATCTGACTATCCTCCATCTGATCTACTCTCCTTACTAAAACATCTACAGGTCTTCTCTCTACATGCCCAAACCACTTAAGCCCAGTTTCCACCATCTTTTCTACTATAGGTGCTACGTCATCCAATATGAGAGTCATATATCAACTAATCGCCCAGATAAAATGATAATTATCCAAGCGTCCATGTCAATGTGGTTTCATATCCTTTTGCAAAAAATCCTCAAAATTTATGGCAGATACCACACAATTTGCATATCATTTGTTTTTTGTTTTTAGTAATTAATATTTAATAGAATATCAGATCTAATTAGTGTTATTTTGTTTACCTTTATCTTCAAGCTTGTCCCAATCCTCATCCCAATCAGCAGCTCCTTCTTGGATACCAGGTTGCCAGCCTAAAGGATTAATTTGAGTGAGGTCGTATAATACAATATATATATATATATATATATATATATATATGTATATATATAAGTAATGATGTAACAATTACATTATTAAATATAAAAAATATATTGGAGGGGAGCACATGACTCATGAGACTCGTGAGCAGGGTACATCAAAGCAAAGAGAAATGGCATGACACAACTAAAACAAGCAAAATAAGAGAAGGTGATAACTGAATCAAGAGGCCAACAATGAACGTAGCATGTGAAAAACAATAAAGCAGATCCATTTAGCAAAAAATGAAGAGTCAATTTGTAGTCAAGGAAGAGTTTTCTGAGCTTAATTAAAATAAAAGTAGAAAAATGTCAAATGCAGCAAAAGGATTTTTATTTGGATCAAATATGTAGTTTATCTTGTACACTATTCTCAGAAACATCGACCAGTTTCATATCTTTTCATACAACCAAATCACTAATACAACATTTGATAACAATTATAGTAGTCCCTATTACGAAGAACCATATAGCTAATTTAGTGTCAATCGCAATCCATTATCATATTTTGCTTTAAATGGACTCTTCAAAAAATAGTGCCATGAGAAAACATTTGTGATAAGCAGCAACAATAGTTATATAATATTATATAGAGCCTTTCCATACAGAATTGTGCCGCAAAGTAGTTCAAAGGTTACATAAGAAAATCATTAAACTGCATGTGTTAAATGCCATGCCACTTGATCAGGCAACTAATATCAAGTTGTGCTGGCTCAAAAAGTTTTAATGCTGATACAAAACCTGTAGTTCAGCAATTGAAGGCTACTTCCTCAAACTAAATATCAACAACACTAATGCAACAAATATCATATAATAAAGTAGAAGACATGAAAAGACTTGATAACACTTGAAAGGAATAGTAAATAGAAAACGCTTGAAAGGATATAGCAACTATAAATTTGAAATTACCAAAAGGTAGCTCTACTAATGTCGTGGGTTTTGCACGTAATCCATACTTCTTGCACAGTTCATTTAGAGATTTCACCAGTTCATCAAGGATAGAATTGATTTGATCAGCACGGACCTGAAAATTGTATTTGGCTATATTAGATATGGAAAAAGAAATCATGATGGATGTGCAGAACAGGTCATATTCAAACACACCTGTACTGTGTCATCAGTATTTACATCATGTTCCAACTTGACAATCCCTAGATATAATTCAATTTTTTTTCCTATACATACAATAAAATAATGTGATATAGCGATGCAAAATTCGGGAAAAAAAATGTGTCAGCATATGTTCTATGAGTTAAAGAATAAGCCATATGTTATTGGACCTGTATGTCAGGGAATGTGGCTTCCTCGGTTATCAACTTGGATGATACATCTCCAACTTGCTTATATTTATCTTCATATTTCTTTGCTAGAATCTCTACCTGGAATTCATATATTGAGCCAATTATAAAAGTTAAGACTTAACGTTATAGGTCTAATAAGGATATATGCAATGTTTATCAGCATATATCCTTTTTGTGGTCTCGTTAAGACGATCGTCGCATCTGCTCTTGTATATAACCTTTTGCAGGCAGAAAACTAGAAATTTATTTAAAAAAGAAAATAAAAGAAAAAGGAGTATTGACACGACATTTTTAAGCATATGCAGCGCATGAAAGGCAGCTTTTATGTATTTTTCTCTTCTAGGTATCCACGATTCTATTGTATAAATACACAAAAGAGTCCAGCCTGGGTTCACAATAGAAGAAATCTATTTCGTAGGCATCGCTCTTCTGGGCCAGTGGTTCCTAGGTACATACATTTTGCATCCTTAAAGCTCAATAAATCAAATCACATAGTAAAAGTTTTGACCAAGATCCATTCTTTCACAAGTACAATAAATCCCAATAGTAGACAATCTGTCTCCCAAATTACATTTCAATTACTAGCTATATCAGTACATTGCACAAACTGCAATCTAGAATATGAACTTTCCATGCAATCTTTATAGATACAAGTAACAGCTAACAATTTTCATATGCAAGTTTCAGTCAGCGGCATAATGTATAAAGAGAACAATCGTACTTCCTATTGAAACCAAATACAACTTACACTGATGTTCCACCATATCCTCAAACTAATGAAACCAAATACAACTTACACTGACGTTCCACCATATCCTCAAACTAATCAACTTTAAAAGATGACCATACAAAGTATGTAGATGGCATATATGACCCCAAAAAGAGTTGCTTACTATGAAACTTCAAACCAATCAAAGTAGTATTTGGCAGTTAGCCAATAGATAAGCAAAACCGTTTAGGAAACACATGTAAATATGTGAGATTTACAATCAGAATAAAACAAAAACCAGCAGCTATGTTAGCGGAAAAAGATGAACAAATAAACATGTCATCCATTGAGGTGGTACTGCTAGGCTATAGCTTGACTGTCACTATCCTAAGTCTTTTAAGATTGAGTACGGCGATTTTGTCAGAGGGAGGTTCAATCCTCAACAAAGGCGCTAGAACCTCCTAATGTACCCCAATAATAAAATTAAGTGATTGAATTTGGCATATTTAAGGCACAACGTAATGTCGCAAAGAGATAAATATACAGTAGTTACCTTCTTATCGGCTTCTGTTGCTTCTTGAAACTTCGAGTTAATTGAAGTTTGCTCATCTGAACTCAGTTGATTTATGAGATGCTTCTCCATGACTGGAATTTTGGATTTCTGCTGCTTGTTCTGAGGTCCTTCGTCAGATGGAGGGACAGCAGCCGTCCTTGGTGGCCGACCTGCAGTAGGGTTGACATGTCGAGCCCCAGATCCAGTCATCACTTGCTGATGTTGAACACCTTTCGAAGATAAAAGGAGGAAGAGATAAGAAATTATAGAACAAAATAGTTTCCAAAATAACCCAAAAAAGCATGGTAGTTAGTTCTTCGGTACAAACCTGACTGATTTCCCCAAGTTAAAGGACTAAGGAGATTGGCAGGTTGATCACTAGTCAGTAAATCAAGAAGAATGTTATTTGGAAGTACGGCTGGAAGAGCATGTCCCTCCCTGTGTCGCTCCATTAGGTGCAATGCAATACAAAACTCATTGAGAGAAAGCATGCTATCATTATCTTGATCGGATAGGTCCCAGACCTGCTTCAAAATCTCTGGAAAACATAAAACATGGCATGCAAAAAATGATCAGTGAATTAGCTAGGCATTGAAAGTTACGAGCAGAACACTAGAGAAGTAGAAAAACAGAGCAAAATTTTTAACCATGGTCCAAACAAAAGGAAATGAAGTAGATAATATACCTCTTGGTAATGCCCAACTAAGAAACATGTCCATCGCCTGTTCCCTTGTGATTTTCCCATCTCTATCCTTGTCTACTTCCATGAATATATTCATATATTTCTGAGTCATTCTTGGCCACGGAGATTGGGGCTGACCTGACGCAGAATCCTGCAATCTGACTGAAAGTCCAGGCAAACTGTGCATATTAGGTGCCTGAATGGAGGCATGCTGGTTCTGCTGAACAGAGTGAGTAGCAAGTGAGCTCTGCAAAGAATCAGAGGTGGTGGTCCTAATAGAACTCTGGTTCCCTCCAGATACAGGAAGAATGGCAGATGAAAATCCTCGTGGAGAAGAATCTTGGTTGGGCTGAGATGAGGTGGCTGAGAAAAAATCCCCTCCTCTGAAAAATGAATCAGAAGCAACAATACCATTGACAGAGGTAGGATATTGTGATTGTGTAGGCCATGTGGGGGGTGCAACAGTTAAAGCAGATGATGTAATTGCAAAACCAAACTCCTCCTGAGTTGAAGCAGTAGGACTAGTTCCTCTAACGTGTGGTCGTTGGAGAGGTCCTCCTCCAGCCATGTTGCCATAAGCAGGCAAGGCGGAGGAAGTTGCAGGGCGAAGTCCAGCAACAGCAGGAAAGTAGTTTTGATTTGGAAATGGTCCAACAGGTGCGGATGGCGGGGGAGTAACAGTGGCAGGGAAATTGATCTGAGGAGCAGGAATCATAGATGCAGCTGTACCATACAATGCACTGTAGACTATTTCAGGAGTGAGGTCGTGCTTGTTCTGTGCAACCGTGACAAGTTTAGGTGCATTGTAGAACTCTTCACGACCTAAGAAACCACTTTGATTTTTGTTTGCGAATTTCAAAATCTGAATTTGCGATTGATTTAGACAGATAGCTATATACTAATAATAAGTCTATAACTACTACTACTACTGTTAATATTACACTAGTGTGAATGAAAGAATGAATGAAGTTAAGATTGATTAGTAAGGAAAGAGAGAGAGAGAGAGAAACCTGAGCAAGGATTTGTTGGGGCAAACCGGAACCTTGGAAGAAGGAGACGGCTTCAACGCCGCTGATACGACCGTCGCAATCCAAATCGGCACGACGGAAAAAAGCATTGTTTTAGGAATTGAATTGCAGCGCAACAGAAGCAGCACACAATTCAGGTTTTAGGAATTGAATTGAACCGATCGCCAATGAATCAACAAATACCCTCATTTCATCGCCATAAATTCTGTGTTTAGTAGTTATCATTGCTGATTTCAAAATTACCACAATCTTTCTCCTTCTAATCCTATTTCGCTTCCTTTTCTGTTCTCATCAATTTTTTTATTTCTTTATTTTTCCTAAAACCTTTGCTATCTATCTATCTATCTATCTATGTGTGGGTGCGTTTGTTTCAGCTTTTAAAAAAATAGATTTTGTGTCAAAAGAATTTAGAGATTTTTTTCTAGAGATTTTAAAAAAAATCTGAAGTTATTTGTGTTTGCCTACTATCCATAAAAATCCTTTTTTTTTTTAAATGAGTTCTAACATGCAGATGTGTTATCTCCTTATTGTTAAAAAAATAGATTTTGAGAAAAGCTAATCCTAGCTTTTCATTTTAGGGTCAAAATAGATTTTTTTTGATAAAATGATTTTTCTAAAAATCCTAAACAAACACTTAAAAATGAAAAAAATGATTTTTTTAAGGGAAAAAATGGATTTTTTTTGGAAAAAATCTGAAACAAACGGACCTATATATTTCTCTCTTTTCTTGTTAATTTCATGTTCCATAACGAGATAAACTGTTTTTAATTTTTTATTTTCTCAATATGATATTTCCTGTTGATTTTTAACCATTTCTTTCTTTATTTTGTATCTATTAGGGTCCGTTTGTTTTAGATTTTTTTCAAAAAAAATCTATTTTTTCCCTTAAAAAAATCACTTTTTTCATTTTTAAGTGTTTGTTTAGGATTTTTAGAAAAATCATTTTATGAAAAAAATTTATTTTGACCCTAAAATGAAAAGCTATTAGGATCAGCTTTTCTCAAAATCTATTTTTTTTCAACAACAAGGAGATAACACATGTGCATGTTAGAACTCATTTTTTTAACAAAATGGATTTTTATGGATAGTAGGTAAACACAAATAACTTCAGGTTTTTTTTAAAATCTCTAAAAAAAAAATCTCTAGATTCTTTTGACACAAAATCTATTTTTTTTTTAAAGCTGAAACAAACGCGCCCTTACTTTAATGGCAAAACTAATTTGTAGCTGTTTTGTTCTTTTCTTTTTGTTAGCTTCTTTCCAAAAAAAAAAAACTCACACAAAAAAAATTGAAAAAAAATTAAAAAATAAAGAGTAAATTACACTCTCCTCCCTTTGAAGATGCTTAAATTACACTCTCCTCCCCTCTTATGTTAAAATATACACCCCCTCCCCTCTTATTCAAAATATATTATAAATTTTTTCACTCCCCTCCCCTAAGAGAAGCTTAAATTACATTCCCCTCCCCTCTTAGGTTAAAATCTACACTTTACTCCCTCAATATTTTTTTATTTCTAATAATCTAAAAAAAAAAATCTAACACACTTCGAAAAAAATAGTATTGTGGGTCTATTTTAATATAATAAAAAATTGAATACATATTTTTCGCTATTTTTTATTTACAATTTCATTAACATGTAGTTTTAAACCCTATTATAAAATATGAAACAACCCAAAATAAAATTAAAATATGTGACAAATTACTAAAGACAATAAAGTATGGTTATTTAAAAGTTAATTTTATACTCAAAATTATAAAATCAATAGCAAAATATTTAAATATAATTATCATTGACATTTAAATTATAAAGAAATGAATTAATTTTTCTTAAATGGTGGTTCAAAATTAATTTATATCATAAAAATATTTATTTATGTTAAAATAGATTAAAGTGTAGTGCATATTTAATTATTTAGAGATGAGGTTGTAATTCAAGCATCTTATAAGGGAGGGGAGTATAAATTTTACTTTGCAATGGAGGGGAATGTATATTTTAACGTAAGAGGGGAGGGAAGTGTGATTTACTCAAAAAAAAAAAAGAGGTATTGTAAACACCAAAAAAAAAAAAGAGGTATTGTAAGTTACAAATTAGATGAGTTGAATTTCGTAGCTCAGAATAAGCTAAAGATTAGAGTGCAGAAATTGTGTTTCAATACAAAATAGAGAATATGTTCGGACTCAAATAGTTCCATTTGAAAAAACATGTTTGCAAATTCCAAATCGAAATTTCACAATTCCATTTTAATATGGTGAACCAATATGGTTGATTTGAACATCGCCCTTGTGATTGTAGCAATTATGATGTGTGATATTGTTCTTTTTCTCAATGTTCTATTCTGAATGTCACAAACAAATACATAGTTTTGTGTTTAAGTTTGTGAAGAAATGAGAAAATGGTTGTTTTGGATTTGAAGTGTCTGGTGTTTGTTGAATTTGTTTGCAAGATTATTCTCTAGATTTTTTAATGGTGATTCAAGTGTTTTGTGAAAACATGTTGGAGATGATTGTGGATTTGAGATAAAAATGCAAAATGAGTTTATGAGAAACAATAAACCGGGAAGAGATCCATGTGTTTAAATGAAATTTTTTAATCTCAACCATCTACTTTCGATTTGGTGGTTGATAATTGTTGTTCTTCTAAGTCCAAACAAATACATAGACTCTTATCTGCTTGTTGAGAAGCATATGTTTGGTTAAGTATTATTCTTGAATAATGAGAGAAACATAAACTACTTTCACACCAGGATTAGATAACTATATACAAAACTTCTCAAGTTTGAATTAATATCAGCATCATCTAATACTCACGAAGAATTGAAGCACTTGATTTACTAAGCATCCAAAGGCAAGAATTTTCAAGGATTTTGGGTTAATATTTTCTTCATTTTCATGTAGCTATTTCAATTATTAAACAAAATTTGTTATTTACCAAGGGAGTCCTATAGTCCCCTTATATTTGTGTTGTAGTAATCTTATAAGAAGATTTGAATATTTATGATATCTCCACTATCCGTAATTTGTTTTATATATGATTGATTGATGTTATACCGATTGTTTATATCTTATTGTGGTTTCACTGATTAAACAAAATTTGTTATTTACCAAGGGAGTCCTATAGTCCCCTTATATTTGTGTTGTAGTAATCTTATAAGAAGATTTGAATATTTATGATATCTCCACTATCCGTAATTTGTTTTATATATGATTGATTGATGTTATACCGATTGTTTATATCTTATTGTGGTTTCACTGGTTTGTATTTCTACTTTGTTGAAGTTAATTTGTGCAATGGTAGATTATTTTGACACTTGCTACTTATGTTTCTATTTTTAGAATTATTATGGCTGTGAAAATATATTTTTATATATAAAATTCTTTTTTGAAATAAAATATTAATTGTGTTTTAATTTTTATAAATGAATTTAAAAAATAATTCAAATTTTTAAATCAAATTATTTAATATGAAACTTTTTATTAAATTTTTAAATATTTTTTTATGAAAAAAAACGGTTTGACACAGGCATGTCCCTCGCAAAGTCCATGACAAATGCAATCAACTAGAACAAGTGATAGGGGTTTTATCAGGGGTTTTGCCAGGGATCCGCCCCTCGCAAATTTTTCAGGGGTTAAGCTCCTAGCTTTAATTTTGCGACGAGCTGCTTTGCCAAAGATTTCATCCCTCACAAAATCCCTATCAAACGTCGTTTTGTCAGGGCTTTTAACGCGTTTGCCAGGGATTTTGCCCTAATAAATCGCTAGGTTTCTTGTAGTGAATGTCCTCAAAACTTAATCCAAAAAGAATAAATTTAGCTATAGAAAAATTGGGGGATGAAAACACTTCTTGTTTTTTAATTAAGCTAGTGTGGAGCCACTGGGGTAAATTGAGGAGTGACCCACCCAACACCATCAATCTACTTCAACCTTAATGTTCCTCTTTTTTTTCTTTTTATCATTAGCTTTTCTCTTTCTCTATAGGTCTTGTTGAGTTGGTCTTCTTAAGATATAATATAAAGTTTTAGGGAGCTCGTCGTTCCAAGCCTAACTATCCTATGCCATCTTATCCATTTCATAACAAATTAACAATGGGACCAAATAAAGCATCATTTGTTGAAGCTTCGTAACCCTTTAATTTATTTATATTTGCTTTAAAAAAATTCCTCAATCTGAAACAATGCGGTTGAAAGCGTGTCAGACACTAAATATACATGTCTTTCGCAATTGGATTCGAATTTAATTCACTACATTGTAGTAGTCTTGCCCCTTACCCTAGACCCATCAATTTAAGTGGTAAAGAATAGTTCGTTAAGGTCAATGGAAAGCTACTTGAATATTTCTCATATTTATAGGGAGAGTAATGTTTGTGCTGATGGTCTTGCTAACTATGGTTTAACTTTGACAACTGTAGATATGTTTTGTTCTGATATTATCCCTGCCTTCATCAGGGAGGAGTACATTAAGAATAGGATGGGAATGCTCAGTTTTAGGTTTATCTCTTACGGAGAAGGTTGTAGTCTGATCCCCCTTTTCTATCTTGGACTTCTTTTTTGTTTATCTATTGAAGTGATGCTCTTTGCATCTTTTCTGAAAGGAAAAAAAAAAAAAAACTACTTTGAATATATATAAGGACTAAAAATCAATGTTTGAAGTGTTTGTCAAGTGATGATGCTTCCATATCATGTAATCTATCTAAAATAATAATGTAATTTCAGTCATGTACGGGTTGTTCGGTTATTGATTTTAACTAATCATAACACATGCTTTAAACGGACCACTTAACCCACTATTCCGCATAAACATTACACTTTTCTTTCTTTTGTGATTTTGTACTACCTTTTCTTAAAATGTGTTCAAACTCGTTGTCCTAGTCAATTCTACTCACTTTCTCGTTAATTAGAAATCTAGTCATATTTTATATTGATATGCCTTCAAGCTGACAAAGTTTATGAAAGCGGCAAAGTGATGTGTTGCTTAAACTAAAATTTATACTTGAATCGGTGATAAGTGTAGGAGAAAATTATATTAGTACTTTATGGAAAGTTTATCTGCTTTTGTTAATTGATAATACCATAGTTGGCTGGCAGTATTTAGAAATTTCATCCCCCTTATGATCCAATCCATACGACATTCTCTAGTCATTAAATTGATTGTACTAACAAAATCAAATCGATCAAAGTGTGATTATTTAAAATTGATTGAAAATAGTATAAATCTCAAATTTAAAATTATTTTAAAAACATAAGTAATTGAAAATAATAATAAAGTAATACATGGCCCATTAGCTCAGTTGGTTAGAGTGTCGTGCTAATAACGCGAAGGTCGCAGGTTTGAGGCCTGCATGGGCCATTTATATTTTTTAATGGGCCATTTATATTTTATAATATTTTATATTTTATATATTTTATATTTTAATGGGCCATTTATATTTTATATTTTAAATTTATATTTTTTAATGGGCCATTTATATTTTATAATATTTTATATTTTATATATTTTATAATATTTTATATTTTAATGGGCCATTTATATTTTAAATTTAAAATATTTTTTATATTTTAAATTTAAAATATTTTTTTAACTGTGATATTCTTATTATTTTAATTATGATATTCTCTTGTCTAAAATATTTTTTTAATTGTGATATTCTTATTATATTATTTATGCTATTATCATATGTATATTTTTTTATATTTCAAATTTAAAATATTTTTTTAATTGTGATATTCTTATTATTTTAATTATGATATTCTCTTGTCTAAAATATTTTTTTAATTGTGATATTCTTATTATATTATTTATGCTATTATCATATGTATATTTTTTTTTTGTGCATATATATATATATATATATATATATATATATATATATATATATATATATATTGTCCCCATTTATATTTTATATTTTACATCTAAAATATTTTTTAATTATGATATTCTTATTATTTTAATTATGATATTCTCTTGTCAAAAATATTATTATATTATTTATGCTATTATTATATGTATATTTTTTTTTTTTTTTGCAAAAGAGGGCAAGTTGCAAATCTTATATATATATATATATATGGGATGTATCAAATGAGAGTAGTAGTTATTGTGAGAGGGTGAGAGGACTCATTAAAGAGGGTGAGAGGAGTAGTATATGTATATATACACACACACACAAAAGAGGTCAAAAGTCCAGAAGAAAAAAAAAAACAACTAAACGAACATTCCTAAGCATGCAAACCTCAGAAATATCATCAAAGAATAGATTATTAAGCTCACTAGGAGGGGTCTCCAAAATTCCAAGAATTCATGGTAAGGCTGAAATTAGCAAGCTAATCATCAATTTTGTTGTCTTCCCGTCAAGTATGATATGAACCTCAACGTCCAAGATATTTCTGATACGTCAAATCAACGAAGGGGTCGTCCCATTAGTCTTGCAATTATTTGTAACCATGTCAATAAGCAATTTTGAATCACTTTCCACATAGAGATGTGAAATTCCATCACTTCAAGCTAGCTCCAAACCTAAATACAAACCTCATATTTCTGCATGAAGAGCATCACAAACTCCAATCTTGCGTACAAATCCTTTGAGTCATCTGTCATTAGTGTCGCGAAGAAGACCACCACAACCCGCACAATTTCCAAATTCTCTTTGCACGCCCCATCACAATTGAGTATAACACATCTCTCATGAGGACATTTCCAACCAATGGTGCAATCTTCGTTAGTCATAGAGAACGCATAGACGACACTAGTTGGTCTTTGAAAATTATCCTCAAATTTTATTCATTATGATATTGTCTTGTCAAAAAAAATATTTATGCTTTGTTTTAGCAAAATATTATTTATGGTATTATCATATGTATATATATTAATATAGTAAAAATTTATAATAAAAAATTGTATTGGTAAAAAAACAAATAATTGTTTCTAGAAAAAATTGTTGAATACAATTGGAAGCATCCAACATGGTTAGTGTTTTCAGCTAAAGATACTTTTCTTGTTATGAACTAATGGTCTCTATGATGTCTCTAACATAAGTTTTTTTTCTTTCTCTTTCACAGAACTCATAAGTTATATAAGAGGCATTATTTTCTTTTAATTTTTTTTAGAGGGGAAAACACAGTTAAGAATATTAAGTAAAAGGGTGGTATAAGGCCCTTACCCTACTTATTCGGACCTTAGGACAACCCTGGCCCCTGGGCATAAAGGATCCAAACTAGGTGAATGGGTGGTAAATTAGAAGAGACTGTGCTGTACATTCCTACTACTTAAAGAAGTGCATGACAAAGACACTACATGTAGGAGCATCCTAAAAAGTGATGCTTTTTGATTAGCTAGCAAAATCATATCAAATAAACCTTATTCCTTCTTTCTGTTGGGATAAAGATCATAATAGAATCGCAATTCATGTTAAACAATGATTGTTGTATTTGCAATAAAACAGTGATAACACCATCATTAACATTCTCATTAGACTTGTACCAAAAAAAAAAAAATTCTCATTAGACAAATAGCTAGAATTTAGTACAGAATTAGAATTAACAAAGCTAAATTCTCCATCATTTTTCCATCTTAGCCGCAGGTATATCTTTTATTTTGGGAGATTTGTTTTCCTTGTTCTCTCACTACTCTATCCACAAAATGATTATTTTGTACAAAACATTCTAGAAAGCTGTCTTCATCTCAAATTAATACTCTTCTCATGGAGATGATGGCCCTCTGTGGGTAGAGAATGACCAACTTTACCCACCAGTCCTATTTTTATTTTTTTTTTATCAATAATAAATTCATAGTCGTCAATTATCCTTCTGAGATTGTATTATGGTTGTACTCTTTTTGTTGTATTCTTTGCATATCTTGCTTAGAACAATGTTGATCAATAAGTTTTGCTAATTGAAAAAAACATCAATTATCTATGACCTTAAAAAATAGTCAGTGATTATCTATGACCTTAAAAAATGTCAGTGAAACGAAGAATTCTCGGATTGTTTGCAGTTGAAAAATTCTTGCATTCACGTATTTGTTATATTGGATTATGCATGGTCGGATGATTCATATTTTATAATTGATATCTTAATTTTAAAAAAAATAACTTCTACAGTAAAATATGGATTGTTTGATTTCAATAAATGACCATCAATATATCGGCGTTAATTTCCTTAATGTAGAGCATTGCGTTTGAACTAAGAGAATATGAGTTGGAGATCCCATGTTCGAACTAAGACGAATGAGTAAAATATAATATAATATAACAAACTAACTATTAACATTTGTCAATTAAAAAAAAAAGTTTACAACCAGCACAAACAAATTGTATTCTAATTTCTGAAATGAGTTCTTTTTTTTTTTTTACCAAAACAAATTAATACTTAATAACCCTGACATGCCCAGGTCACTAATAAAAAAACATTTGATTGATGACAAACATATAGAAATAATAATATGCAATTTCTCTTTATTTTCGTTTATAACTAGATAATTGGAAATGACGAGTTTTTATTAACTAGAATCTACAATGATTTATGGGAATTAAATTATTTTCTTGACGATTTTTTTATTCTTTTTTTTTTTGGTAGATAGACGAAATGACAAAGCCATTATAAACTCACACACACAAGTGGAGGTACCGGGGTTCGAACCCCAGTCATGGCATCCGGCCTAACAATTTCGGCATTTTTTATTCTATTTTGGTCAATTTGTACAAAGGAAAAGATATGAACCATAATGAAATTGAGTGCATAAGAAGGAAGTTTGCTTTTGGGTGGTCCTAAAGATTATACATGCTAGCTCTTACATATCTTTTGCGTTAAAAGTGAATGCATGCATGTGTAGCTAGCTGTCCATAATATTTCTGTAAATTTAAGTGTCTCCCATGCTATCCCACCCCCATAACCAACATCCATGTAGGGCCTTCGTTTTACCCTGTGCGAAACCTTACACAAAAAGTGGTATAACATACACGGAGATAGAAGAAACATACTCCCTTTTAAACAAGATATATGCTTAAATGCAGTTTTGGTCTCCTATTTTAGCGAAAGAGCATTGTTGCTATATACCGGATACCAAATTAGTTTTTGTGAAATCTCGTGAGCGTGTGTTTGAAACAAAACGGATTAAATGACTTAATTCCTGGAATTTATGAAAATCACCCGGTAGTGGTGATTGGTAGCCAATCGCAGCTATTCCGTATTCTTTGTGTTTGGTTTCTTCGCTGTATTTATCATTTTTCAATCACAATTTTACTCCCCATATTTTTAATTGTGTGATTTTAGTAGCTCATTTTAAAATATTTGACAACGCATAATTTTGACCATACACCTTAACGACAAGACAATAAATTGATTACTCTCACTCCTTATACTTTAATTGAACTTCTTTTGACTTTAAATGTTTGGTCTCAACTCAATTTAACACACTACTTTTGAAGAACCTCAACAATTACTTGTTTTGTTTTCATGTCAGATCACCTAATTTATTGTCGCCTTGTTAAATTGTATAGTCAAGTTATGGATTGGTCAAAATTTATAAATTGAGAAATCAAAATTGTACAATTAAAAATAAAAGTATCGAAATTGCGGTTTTAGAAAAATTGAGGACTAAACCCGCATTTAAGCCTAAACTATAAACAAAATTCAACCAAATTACATGTATTCATAAAAATAATTATATAATCCCAATAAAAAAACTGTCTCCTGTTTAAATTTTTCTCTTTAACTAAAAAATTGATTCATTGTAAATATAAAAATTTAATTTAATTTTTTTGAAGAAAAATAAACTTTAATTTATGTTTACTTATAATTCATTTCGGAAAAAATAACTAACTGATAAGATAGATATCAGTTAGTTATTACGAATAAAATGCCGAACTACAGATAGACCATATGGTGCCGCACCTGATGTTTGACGATGATTTGCACCTGATGTTAATATAATTCTTGAGTTTTTTCGCAAATTGTCTGACAAAGAGGCGAGTAGTGAAGAAAATGACATTTTTTTCTCTAAGAATGTCAATCATGCGTCTCAGAAACACTTGGGGCATTTGTGTGGTTTTAGGGAGACACATAATCTTGGTAAATATTTGGTTGTGTTGTTAATAGAAAGAGCTTCTAATGAAGAATTTATCAAGTGCACGAAACTATCAAAGCCATATTTTTAATTGAGAATCACAGGGAATTTTTATATCCACTTCAGTACTTATTGAATGCAATTGCATTCTCTAAGTAATCCAAATATGATTCGATAATCAGGATTATCTGGTTTTCTCACTTATCACTTAGTGTCTGTTTGGTATTGCGTTTGCAAAAAGGATTGATGGAGATCACGACAAAAATTCACTTTAGCGTAAAAGTCAGTATTTAGAACTTTTAAAAATCACAACAAAAATGCATTGGACAACGTAGAAACATGATTTTGTGTGTTGCAAACGGGAAACCAAACACACGCTTAGTTTAACTTCTACTAATACTTATACTATTTTTATACTCCCTCCGGTCCTTATTATAAGAAAAAGTTGACTTTTTAGGTTCATTGTGTAAGTGATGTATCTAGTCTATATTTATAACAAGATACATTAATTATTCTATGAACCAAAAAAGTCAATTGTTTCTTATAACAAGGACCGGAGGGAGTATAATATATAAAAAACTTCTAATGTTATTGTTGGCACAAAGTCAAGAAAAAAAGTTATTTGCAATTCTCGGAGCATATGGGCTATATAAAATAGGAGAATGTTAACCGGTGTCTTTGTGACATTGGTTAAGTAACTAAACTAAATAATATTTTAGAAAAAGTGATTTAATATTATTTACTCAAAAGTCAAAATTTAGAGCAATTCTTGTGTGTGGTCAATGTGGTCACAACCACAAATATAGATTATTTAACCATTGTTCTGAGAACTAGGAATGTAAATGGATATCTATGGATGCGGATAGTGTGATATATGTGTCTGCTCCATTGGATAAATATGAAATTTGTCCTCTATCCGTATTCATGCGGATATCCGTTGTTTAGTGGGTAATCCAAAGATTTTGAGGTATCCGCAAGTTTATACAAATATCCATGAATATCATTTATAAAAAAAAATGTGTTAATTGTTTTTAGTTGAAACGTAAAAACAAAAGTTCTTTCTCATGTATTTTCTTTTCTTTTTTGCAAAACATAATATCTATACATTACAAAAATAACAAAGATTCTTTTAAAAAATAAAATAACAAGAAAGATCATTGACTCAACAAAAACATAAATAAATTTCATTACATTTAAGAAAAATAAAGTTTTTTATTTGACAAAAGCATAAATAAAGATGATCATATTCAACAAAACAAAGCTTCTTGTTTCAACAATCCCGACCACTTTCACTTCCTTTAAAGGATTGTAATACATATTTAAACAGTCGTGTGATAACTAATAACACTCATAGTGCCGAGGTTTTTTGCTTAGGAAGTTAAAATATATTAATGTTATTCACGTAATTTACTCGATTTAATAAAGGGTATAGATATTTGCGGATGTAGATACCATTAAACTTACATCCATATCCATTAATAAGCGGGTAGTTAAAATATCCGTTTATTTTATCTATGATATCTATTAAGCTATCCGCTCCGTATATCATAGATAAAATAAACGGATATTTTAACTACCTTCATCCGCAAATATCCACAGATATGGATTTTTTTATCATCCCTACTAAGAACACTAGTTAAAAGACCCTATAAAATATTAAATTTAAAAAACGGACCGCCAGTTTTGAGAGTTAAAAATCAACAAGTGTCAAAGCAACCTTAAAATCGTGCAAGCTCCAAAACTCAATTAATAATCATAAAGTAATGTTGGAGACTATAGTATTATTATTATTGAGAAAAAAAATATGAAGTTCATTCTAACTTTTGCACATTGATCCATTATCAAAAGCGAAACGGCTACTTTTGATTTTTTCTCATAAACGACGATTTTACAAAATTCACAAGCAGTGTCGTTTGCGTAACGTCTCTCACCGAAGATTCATTCCCTCGGCAAAGCGCAAATAACCCATTTCCAACTTCAAGGTTTGTTCTTTATACTCCTTCACTCTTCTTCGACGTCGTTTTCATCGTTTGCTACACTTATTTTTATTCTATCATAATAAAAAAATTGCGTGTCAACTAAGGCACAAGCCTCAAGCCCCACGAATCCACAACAAAATGACGTAAACGTGTTTGAAATTACCAAACTACCCTTCTCCAATTCATTTCTAATGGAGATAGAGGGATCGACCGACCAAGTGAGATTTTACAAGACCTAGCTTTCTCAAGAAGTTTAAGGTCTATAGGTCCGTAAATTCTAACACATTTACTTTTACTTTGAGTTTGATCTTTTAAAAAATTGACCTAGTATGACCTTAACGTAAGTTATACCGAATGTTCTTATTGAACCGAACTAAGATGTAACTAAAGAATAAAGATACTAATCCTCACGAAAAAATTTAAATTAATTTAAGAAGTTGACATCATCCCTCAAATAATTTTTCATACGCATGAGTTAGAAATAGACAAAAGTCTTAACTTTAAATCTATAATCAGAAATTTATTTATCATTAGTTTTCATATAAACGAAAACGACAAATATACAAACAAGTGACTGAATCAAATGATTATCGAACTTTCAATAAGACAAATCCTTTATCAGAATCTAAATTCAATTTCTATGTAAATAGTTATTCACCATATTTTATTTACCTCCTCCAACTTCTTCTTTTTTGAGAATTTACCTCCACCAACTTAACACCAAACAACGAAAAATGACAAATATTCAGATAAAAAAGTCACACACATTAAAATTTGCTTTGATGACAAAAAAATAGCTTTAAGATTTACAATAATTAAAAACTTAATAGGCCCTCTCTTCAACCTTAATAACTTGTTGGGCCCTAGAAAAAGAAGAAGAACTGAAGTCACGGCGAGTGCATTAATTCTCTTCAACAACGCGCGTACGTGTATAGCAATTTTGACGTCACTCTTTCTGGTACCTCACCTTCCACCTTCACATTTTCGGTGTTAATTTTTCCCAAATCCAAAACCACAATCACAATCACAATCACGCTGCGTGTGACTCTCACAGTCACACTAATACGAACGACAGTTACACTCTTCTCTTCACACCTTCATAACAACGTAACGGTCAAATTTTCGCTCTCATTTTTCAACCTCTTCATTAATTCATACCCAAAAAATCACGCTCGCAATTTTTTCTCTGCTACATTACTCTCAACGTTAAATTTCTAGGGTTGGTAATGGTTCTAGCGTGATTAGTGATGAATATCGTTTCGTACATTTCGTGTTAGATTTTTGAAAGAAAAAAAAATGGTTACTGCGATTTCAACAACCACGACGACGAAAAACACGAAGAGAGCATCAACACCAACGAGGCCACCGTTGTTACCTTCTGAATCGGACAATGCAATTGTACGAAAACCGAAAGCACGAGAAGTTACTTCTCGTTACATGTATTCATCTTCTTCGTCTTCGTCTTCGTCGTTTTCGTCACCGCCGAAAAGAACTAACTCGCCATTGGTGAATAGAACGGTGAATTCGACGAGACAGAAATTGACGACGCCGGTGACAGTTACGCCGTCGGTGAAACGATCTCAGTCGACGGAGCGGCAGAGGCAACGGCAAGGTACTCCTCGGCCTAATGGTGAGACTCCGGTTGCTCAGAAAATGTTGTTTACTTCGGCGAGGAGTTTATCCGTTTCGTTTCAGGGAGAATCGTTTTCGATGCCGGTGAGTAAAGCGAAACCGCCGCCAGCGACGGTGCAGAGTTTGAGGAAAAGTACACCGGAGAGGAGGAAGGTTCCGGCGACGGTTACAACACCGACAATTGGAAGAGGAAGAGTGAACGGAAATTCTGATCAAACAGAAAATTCGATTTCTAGGTCAGTGGATCAGCACCGGTGGCCGGCGAAATCACAACAGAATCAAGCTAATTTCATGAATAGAAGCTTGGATTGTGGTGTTTTGTTGAGAAATTCGAATGGATTTGGAAGCAATGTGGTTAGGTCATTGCGGAATTCGTTATTGGATCCTCGAGTTTCTCACGATGGTGCTACATTGAGATCAGAAAGCAACAAAAATGGTGGATCTGAGCAGGTAATTGAACCTGAACTTGTTCCTTCTGATAATGAAAGTGTTACTTCTGGTAGTTCTTCTGGAGTACAGGAGTTTGGAGGTGGAAAACCGCAACGATCAGCTCGAGCGATTGTTGTTCCGGCGAGGTTCTTGCAAGAGGCTACTAATCCATCTTCGAGAAACGGTGGAATTGGAAACAGATCAACAGTTCCTCCGAAGCTTTTGGTGCCGAAAAAATCAGTGTTCGATAGTCCTGCATCGTCTCCACGAGGAATTTTGAATAATCGGTTGCAAGGTTCGCCAATTCGTTCTGCAGTTCGTCCTGCTTCTCCAAGTAAGCTAGGGATGCCATCACCGAGGTCCCCTTCGCGCGGTGTGAGTCCTTGCCGTGGAAGAAACGGTGTTGCTAGTAGTTTGAGTAGTAGATTTGTTAATGAGCCTTCTGTTTTGAGTTTTGCCGTTGATGTTCCAAGGGGGAAAATTGGAGAGAACAGGGTAATTGACGCGCATTCATTGAGACTCCTACATAACAGGCTTATGCAATGGCATTTTGTGAACGCTAGAGCAGATGCTTCCCTTTCTGTGCAGACACTGAATTCTGAGGTATATTTTCTTTTTCAAATTTCAAATTTGGTTTTGTATTTAAATGTTATGTTATTAATGTTGTGATTGCTTGGGAGTTACTCTTTGATTTTGTGTTGAGTTTCGTGTGGATTGTATGGATGTTAATGGAAAGATAGTTAATAGATTTTAGTTCCATTTTAGCAGAGAACATTTCTATGTTTATTTATTTTTTGCTATTTGGTTTGAATTTTAATGTTAGTTATGCTATTAATATTCTACTGGCATGTGCATTACTCTTTGAAGTTGTATTTAAGGTTTTAATTTAAATTGTAGCGAACATCGCAGTGCAGTCATAGTTACATCAGTGCAGTTGTAGTTACATCCTTGTCCTTGATATTGTTGACATTATTTAAAACTTTGGCTGTATTGGGTCTCATGTTGATTTGAAGTTAAGAGAAAGACAGTGAATGTATTTTGTTATGATTCTAGTTTTAGTTACCTTTTTTATCTTTTTGACTGAGAGTTAAATTATTGTGAAGATCAATTCATATATAGGATCTTATATACAACTTATCAATTTATGTTTTGTTTTCCATTTTGGTTGTCTGGTTGGTTTATTTTTTTACATATTTATTTTTTTCCTAATATTCTTTCTTGTATCAGAAAAGCCTCTATGGTGCTTGGGTAGCTACATCGAAACTACGTGAATCTGTTGCAGCCAAAAGAATAAAGTTACAGTTGCTGAAGCAACATTTAAAGCTATTATCCATCCTGAATGAGCAAGTATGATCCTTAGCTACATGTGCTGAATTTGCTGTTGTATTTTTAGTTTTGATTTGATATGATTTTTCATCATTTCTCCATTATTTAGATATTTGTGTCATTTTCTCCTTCATAGAGCAACAATCATTCCATGGCATTTGGCTTCATGTAGATAGTTTTGTTACTTGTCCATTTGTATCATTACTGGGCACATTAGCTTTGCTCATTTGTGCGGTTTTGTTCTCTGATAGAGGTTACTGGGAATATTTTTGTCAAATTGAAACTGTGCCAAAATGTATACATACTATCCTTTTCTTTTTTCATACATGCTTGAGGTATTTACTTGCAGTTGTAGATAAGGTGAATATGGTTACATTGACTTTATGTTCAGCTTTCATAGTAAGTTCTTAATAGAAACTATTTTACTCAGATGATCTATTTGGAAGATTGGGCTATTCTGGATCGGGTGTACTCTGGTTCCCTCTCAGGAGCGACCGAAGCGCTAAAGGCCAGCACCCTACGTCTTCCTGTTTTTGGTGGTGCCAAGGTATTTTTCTTTTCTCTTCCTGTTTATTGCTTTATTTCTTAATTATTTTAGTTAGTCAGTGACATTTAGTAATTCAATTGCTATTAGCTATTAGCATATCTGGGGATTAACATGAAACCACTGTATTTTGCTACAGATAGATCTACTGAATTTGAAGGAGGCTATTTGTTCAGCAATGGATGTGATGCAGGCCATGGCATCCTCCATATGCCTACTGTTACCGAAGGTATATAATCCTTTTGCCATACTGCCATAATGAATGTTGGATCTCGATTATATTTGTGACGAAGTGATGGTATACAAGTGTTATTTTATGCCAGCTTTTCAATAGTCTTTGAAATTCCCAGGCTAGATTATGATTGTGGTAGAAAATCAACTGAGGTTATTCTATGCATATTTGTGTCTTGCCAAGCAAGCAGAAAATAAAAGCACAGAAGTTTTAATGGTTCATATATAGGCATAAGAATCAATGCAAGCAAGTTGATTGACATAAGATTTTGTTTTGTTAAAGTATAAGTTTTGCTTCTTAAAACTTCACATCTAAACCACTTCAAATTCTCTTGTCTTCTGTACTGGAGACTTGCAAGTTTAGCCCACCATCACAGAAAATATTTTAAGACTTTTAAGTTATCAAACAAATCATTGGTGTGATACAAAAGGATGATGCCTGTCATCTACTAAGAATTGCATCTTTTCTGTAGCAATAATATCATCTCTATGTATAAAATCACCTTAACATATTATAAAACCCTATGCTTTTAGATTCATCCGAAACTATACTTAACACAGCTTCTCATCGCTGTAGTTTGGGATTTCAAACTTAGCAGGGTCATTTTTACACCACATATTTATTTAGAGGTGGTTTGCTTTATATGCTCCGTAATCTTCTTGATTTTTTTTTTTTTTTTTTTTTTTTTTATGATTGGGAATTTTCATATTTTCATTTTATGGATAACCAGCATTTGGGATTTAGCAATTGGCATTTAAAAATAATATCTGAAAGCATTCTCCATTTATAGGTTGTAAATGTAAAGTCACTGGTAGTTGAAGTTGTCAGCATAAGTGCAAAGGAGCGTTGTTTACTTGATGAGTGCCAAGATCTTTTGTCAATTATTAGAACTATGCAGGTAAGTTTTATATTCGGGAAAGAAGTGTTTAAGTTTTAAAGTACTTGTCTTGAATTTCATTGGATGATATTGTTGTGGCAGGTATAACTTAACTTTAAACTCATTGATAAAATTCGTTTTTATTGGCAGGTCAGAGAGAGTAGCCTGATATCGCATAGTATACAAATGAAATGCTTACCTAGAAGTCAGCAATGAAATTGACAAGTAAATAACTATATTGTCTGACCTGTCCTTTTTGGGGTGCTAACATCATAAGTATAACATAGGAGTGGTTAGTTAGTTTGGTGCTGAATTCAATCCATGAAACGGTCTTGATTGATTAGCATAGTGAGGATTGCAAAGTGTGAAGATTGGAATTTGTCGTTCTTCAAATGGAAGTTTGCATACAGTTTTCTTGTTTAGTTTTTTGTCCTTATATCCTTTAATTGTCAAATGATGTATATAAACTGTGTAGCTTTTTACATGTTAATTGATTTTTTTGGTTGTATTTATTAGGTATTATTAATTAGAGAAATATCATGTCTAACACGTATTTGTATATGGTTTAGATTAGATACAATGTTTTTTCCCCTCAGTTACATGAAAAAGTTACCAAGTTGTATATTTTTATACGGTGTAGGAATATGGTGTCAACTCTTTGTTATGGAGTATATAAATATGGTGTTAAACATAAAAAACGATATCCACATGACATTTCTCACGTCAAGAATTCATAGCAACTATTTTCGATTGGTAAAACAAGGTCGAAGAATATTTAAATTCTGAACTTTGATCTTGCAACGGTCATAATTGTGCAAATAGCGTTTATTTTCCATTTGTTCTCAAAACAATGATGTTTTCTTCCAAAACTCCATATAACTCAATCAAAAAACAGCGAATTTAAATAGCATATTCCAACCAGAACCACATATCTTGTCATCAATTATCTCAATTAACCTAATAAAAGAAAATATATATTTTGTTGTGTCATTTTCTTCTCTTTTTTCATCAGCTCATCGCTTTTTGATGCACATATTGAATCAGGGATTTGAATCAGTTGTTTAATAAAAGAGTAAAATACACTCCCCTCCCCTCAAAGATATCAATATTACACTCCCCTCCCCTCTTGTTACAAAACACACACTCCCCTCCCTTAATAAATTAAATGCACTGCAACTTGATCCATTTGTGCATTTTGAAAGAAGCAACTGCCAAGTTAATTTGCAGACAATTAAAAAAGACTCCACCGCTAAGAATTTCTTCAACCGATATATGTAATATTTGGATTTTTTCCTAATTTGAAACAAGTTAATTTGGATCTTCAACCCCAAAGCCGTTCTCAACCAATCTTGATCAATTGCAAGTTAGATGTCCATGTATTGAAACAGATCCAGATATGATAAAGCGCACAACCACAAGACCTTGAAAAACGCTCAACTTTGTGACGCTGCCATATGAAACTTCTTAGTTGTATTAGCTGGAGTCCAAACTGAACCTAAAGTTGGATAGTTGTAACAGTCTTTGAAAGAGGTGGAGTAACATGCTTGGAGAAGTTAAGGGTTATTTTGGTAAAAGAAAATATTGTGCAACATAAATGATTAAAAAGTTAACAGATTGTTTAAAAATTGGGAAAAATGTGTACTGTATTTTGTAACTATCAAGGGAGGGGAGTGTGTGTTTTATAACAAGAGGCGAGGGGAGTGTAATACTCATATCTTTGAGGGGAGGGGAGTGTATTTTACTCTTAATAAAATAATACGTTGTCTTCACATGAACATGATCAATCATCACTATTTTGATTGTGTTCATAATCTATAAAGTTAACTTCTTTAGATTTAGACGACAATGTTGTTGTAATACGAATCCATCTCATTTTTTTTTTTAAACAAAATATTTTTCAGGGTATTGATTCTTTTGTGAGAGTTGAACCTTTTACAAAAAGACCCATAAATAAAATATTATTTTAATATTATATAAATCATTATAAACTATGACAAGTATTCTCTATTAGCATAAATGGTGGAAAACAATGGATTTAATTTTTGTTATTGTGGATGACCGTACGCCAATAAACTTGAGGTGTGTAATTATTGAGCTAAAAAATAATTCGCAAATTTGTGCGATTCTCCCATAATACAATAAGTTCTTCTCAACGATAAACATGTTGACGATATCGTACACGAGAAAAGATATGTGAACATTGGAAAAATTTCTCCCGTTGAACTTCTCTATCTCAAATTTTGCTGCCATGGTTTTACACCAATTTTTTCCCCCTTATTTGTTGAGGGGTTTCCACGTAAATATTGTGTGTTCGGTTTCTCTTTTCTCGTCTCTTATTTTAGCTGTGTGATAATATTTTGTTACTCTGGTACCCAACAAGATACACATAGTAACCGAGGAAATTATCATATCAAAATTAATATTGGGTAATTTTACATAATACTTAATAAGCTACTGGTTTTGTTAGTTCCGTAGAACTTCCACTTATCTCCACTTGAAGTTAACTCAAACAAGCGTTAGTGGTGTTTTGTTTTTGGTGTACAAAAAACTACTATTTCTATGGAAAGAAACAATGTATTACCAATAGTGATATAAGTCATTTACCAAGTAAAAAGAAATAGAGCAACACATGGTTGAAAGTTGAGGCTAAAAGCGCGGTTTTCAAAATAGGGGTTAAAATCGGTAGTTTTGGAAATTTGAGGGGGCAAAAGTGCATTTTAACCTACATTAAATGCATCGAAGCTTACTTTTTAACTTGTTTAAAAATCGCAAATTAAATATTATTTGTTGATAGATTCCTATCCAATATTCAAATCTCTCACTTTCACACCCCCTTCTTCCCACCTCCCCTCTTGGGGGAGTTCACAGCCTCGACCTACGCCCCACTAATGCACACACTACAATCTCTAGTAACTTATGTCTCGCTCATTCCACAATTGAGCACAACAAGAGCACATAACAACTTTAACTTTCAAAATTGTTGTGGAAAGAAGCATATTAACATTTTTAGAATTTCGTTAATTTTTTTTTAAATAAAGTCTTAGAGAAATGTTATGAACATCTATCTTCTATCGGACAAAATTCATGTGGATTTCACTACTTTATATGATGTCTATTTTTAAAATATGATATTCACATAGATTTCATCCAATTAAAAATTAAATGTTAAAGAAAATGTTAAAAAGAAAGTGTCCAAGACATTCCTCAAAGTCTTAACAATTAACACAAAACAAGCTATTAAACAAGTTAATAAAACGGACCAAACTTTTAAAAACGAGAGGACAAATTTATGTTGGAACAAAGTAACTATTTTGTGTTGATTTTGGGAGAATGAAAAGAGAGAAAGAGAAGAAGAGATTGAGATTAAGAGATTAGAGTTTGAGAATAATGAGAGGAGTATTATTGATTTCTCAATTCCAGTTACAAAGTCCATACGATATAGTAGCTATTTATAGGCATGGTTTAGTTACACTTGATTGCTTAACACACAAGCAATGCTTATAATAAACCTTAACTGTTTTATTTGCAAGCTAATCAACTGAAACTAACTTTTAACTAACTTAACAAACTGAATTAAACAATCCAAACAATTTAAAAAAAACACATTGTCAAGTAATATGCATAATCATGCTTTAATTTTTTAAATTAGGGCTATCATATTCAAGAAAAGTCTGATTTCCAACCCACTGTATTCACACCTCTACTTTAGTACTTGTTTAGTAGTCAAATGTTTAGATAAAAAAAATTTCGGCTCAATTTCAAAATAAAAATTGAACAATAAAATGGAAAATAAAAATTATGTTTGAAGGCAAAAATTATAAATCTTAACCCCAAATTAAAATCAATTCTACAAACAAAATCAATTATAATAAAAAACCTACAAATACACCAGAAACAATTTTAGATCTTTCGAATATCTTTTGTTATTCCAAAATGTGTGGATGTAAAGAGTAAAGACGAGAGACTTGGAATTTGGAAATATAGCATATTGCACCGTGATTTAGAGACAGATGGGCACTCAGAGAACGTGTGAGGACTGAACAAAAGGTGTGTTGTGTTTGTGAGTAGTTTGTTGTGGGAGAAGCCAAATATCATGCAATTCAGCTTCATGCCAACCTATACTGTGTGGACAACAACTACGCCACAACACCCATATGATTCCACAGGTTTATTTAATTGGTGAGTTTTAAGTGAATAAATTTTAAAATAGTTTAAGGGTCTTAGTTGAAATAATTTAAAATTTAAGGGGTACAATAAAAAGTTAGAGGGACTACAATCAACACATAACTCAAGTCAGATGTATCAAAATTTTAATGGAGTACGATTTATATAGAGATAAAATACCTATCAAAAACGATTCCACTAGGTAAGGGATTGTCTCACTTTGGAGAAGAAAAGTCACTTGATTTTCTATCTTCCTATCTTCTTAATCACCATTCTTTCTTCCACTTATTTTCCCTATTATTTGGGCTAATGTTTGATAAAAGTAGTAGGTGGCAGATAAGCTAGTGTATATTAAGGGCTTGTTTGAATGAGTTTTCGTTTTTAGTTTTTAAAATCTACTTCTTAAAACAGTTTTGACAAACAGTTTTTCAAAAGAAAATAGAAAAAAAAAAACTGTTTGGTAATATCATTTCTTAAAACTGTTTTGAAAAAGAGAAAATGAAAAAATTTGTTTGGAAAACTGATTTCTAAAATCTGTTTCGAAAACTTAAAAGAACAAAACTGTTTGATATATTTTATTTTTAATAGTTATTTATTTAAATCATAATATATTACCTAAACAATTAACTTCTTCTAATATATATATATATATATATATATATATATATATATATATATATGGGGATAAGATCAAATGACACCAAGGTGTCAAATTAAATTTGACACCAAATGCTAACCATTAATCCAACTTTAATCTAACGTCTCTCATCATTTAATGAATTGATGAGAGACGTCGGATTAATGGTGAAGATTTGGTGTCATATTTAAAATAAGGACCAAAAGTTATCTTCAATATAAAATTACCATCAAACTCAAAAATAAGTATCAGAAGATGAAGGTAATTTTGGAAAGAAAAAAAATTCATATATAATTGTATCTAAACAAAATTAGTTGTTTTTTTCAAAGAAGTGAACTCACACCTCATAGACTTATTTATTCTGCTTTGATAAGACAAAAATATTATATCACATACTTTCATTTTGACAATAAATTACTAATTAAACAAAAATCATTAATAATGAGTACTATTTTAGGAAATCCAATTATATTTTATTTCATGATGGGGAGATTTTTATTTACGTAATAAGACAATTGTATAATTTTACTAATTTAATAATCAGTACGGATTTCTGCGAGTCCGGGTATTTTAAATATGTTTATCTTATTCTATATGTGTTAATAATTTTGCTAAATCCAGTTAATTGTATCCATCAATTCATCTTTTAATTTACGAATAATTAAAATATGGTTTGTTTTATTTTATTCGTATGTACCTATTATGATAATCGTCACGCACCGGTAGATAGTGAATTTAATTTGTTGATATCATGCACACATAATTTTGGTCCTCATTAATTATATGTCTGACCCAAACAACACCGTATAAATACATTGGTTTTATTCATATTTTAAAACCTTTTTAATATGTTTTTCTTATGAAATTCTATTTTCAAACGTTTTTGAATTTTGTTTTAATTGTACTATAATATTATTTTATTCAATAAATCATAGATGCAAATGTTTTATGAGAGTCAACTAAGAACACTGTTAACCCACGAAATAGTTGCAGAATAGAGTGAAAAATATTGTCCAAGAACAATGAATAAAGTTACAGAATATTACGGTAATGCCATTAATGAAAACTGGTTACTTTTCCGTGTTTTCTCATTTCAAAATTTTGAAACGAAAAACGCAAAACCGAAAACGAAAACACGTTAAAGCTGTTTTGCTTTTTTACTTTTTAAAACAGCAATTTTGAAAATTGTTTTTAAAAACAATTTTCTAAAACAGCATATCCAAACAAGTTTTTCCTTTTCAAATTTTTAAAAACCAAAAAACTGTTTTTGAAAACTAAATCAAACAGGCCCTAAGTGTTTGGTAAAATACTCTCTTGATCCTTTAAGTTTAACAAAAATATTAGATTCTTTAAGTCGTTAATTTATTGTACCTATATGAATTTTTTAAGTTTTAAATAGGTCTTTTAAAAGATAACGGTACATTAAATTAACAACTTAAAAAACCAATTTAAAATTGAAAAACTCGAAGGACTAATGAATTATTTTTGTCAAACTTAAAAGATCAGAGAATGTATATGGCCTAAGTGTTTAATAAAGCTTTTTTTTCTTTTAAGTGAAGTGTTTGATAAAGTTTTTATTTTTTGAAGAGAAGTGTTTGATAAAGTTTTTTATTTTTTTGACAAAAGTGTTTGATAAACTTATTAATCGAACTAATTGATCAATATATAATGATATTTTTAATTAATATATTTTTTTACAAGACTTTTAATTAATATATGTGCACTTGAAAATATAATTTTTTTCCTTTCAAATAATGCACAATGATTTTTTTTCCCCGATAAATTAGTGGTATTTTTCTCCTCTTCTTTTGATAAATTAATGGTACTCTTCTTTAGATGCCTATAATTTGTAAAAAAAAAAAAACAGATACCTATAATTGAGCAATTTCAGTAAAGTTTTCGCATGTTAAATCAAAAATTAACGTGGGAATTTTTCAGTTTGGCACCATATGTGAAAAAACATAAAAATCCTTAGATGCCTATAATTTGTAAAAAAAAAAAAACAGATACCTATAATTGAGCAATTTCAATAAAGATTTCGCATGTTAAATCAAAAATTAACGTGGGAATTTTTCAGTTTGGCACCATATGTGAAAAAACATAAAAAATATGACGGCTGTGGGATTTGAACCCACGCCCTTTCGGACCAGAGCCTAAATCTGGCGCCTTAGACCACTCGGCCAAACCGTCTTTGATGTCTTACTGCTTCTGTGTTTATACTTAATCGCCTCTTACGGTTTAAAATATCCCTAATATTTTTTTGACTGTGTATTTTTTGTATTAAATGCTGACTTTGCTTCATTGATTCTTTGTTTTTTGTTTCATGATGAATAATTAGCATGTCAATTCTGTATACTTGTTAATGTTATGTAAACTTTTTATCAATCTACTTTTTAACTCATCCACCAAACTAACAATTCAACTGTACACTCTTAAATTCTACTTTAAAATTAAGTGTCTTTTTACATGTTTTTTTAAATGGATTAAGTTTCATTGCTAAACATTATTATATCAAGTAGCGGTTGATTGTTCTCATAAAGAAATGCATCAAATTTAACTCGTGTTATCGTTTTTAGCGTGGCCTTTTTTATTTTAAAATATACATATGTTTATGGGAAATGCTAACGAGTGTCCTAAGGGCACTCTTTAAGGACTTTATATAGTAAATTTTTATGAAAAATTGTGCATTCAATGCATTGGAAATTGAAGTGTCAAACTTTTTCAAAGAATAATTTCTTAATTAGGAAACCTTAAAGAGTGCTCTTAGGACACTCGTTAGCAAGACCCGATGTTTATCATAATCATAGTATTATAGTAGAAAATCATTGGCGTATCTACTAGGAATTAACTAGAATTAGAAAACGTGCGGATCCAAAAAGTTGCATCAAATTCAAAGTCCACGCATTAAGCATGGTATAGTTAGCATAATCACCAGTTGATTAATTACCATGAGAATAAACGTTCTATAGCATGAACACAATAAGGGTATACTCCCTCCGGTCCTATATATAAGAAATGATTCTTTTTTAGATACATTTAATAATTAATGTATTTGGTCTTCATTGTAAACGAGATACATTAATTATTCAATGTATCTATAAAAAGAATCTTTTCTTATATATAAGATCGAAGGGAGTATACCTTAATTAACTTTTCTCTCTTACACGCAAAGGGTGTTTGGCCTAAAATTGGGCACTTTCTTAGCTAACTAGAGACGGTTTTATCTTTGTCCGTTCTTATTTTAATTTTGGATGCTTCATAAGTTCATGCATCTGGAGCAAAGTAAGGGTGATGTATATAACGTAGCAATTATGTGGTAAGTAATTGACACGTACAATATACAAAGTAATTACACGGCAAGAAATTCAGATTCTTTTTCTTTTACATCATACACCCTCTGGTCACTAATATAAGCAAAAATCTACATTTTAGATTCATTTATTTAATGATGCACATGATCTTTATTATAGACCACATACATCATTAAATGAATAAACCTAAAATGTAGATTTTTGCTTATATTAGTGACCGGAGGGTGTACATATGTAAAAACAAGATTCAATTCTTCCTTTTCTTACTGTACCTCATAAGCACACATGTTAAACGTACCACACCTCATTATTTAATGTTTGTGGATACATGATTGGGTTTTAGCAATCTTAGACCATTTACATTCAATGACGTGGTACAATTTTAAAAGGACATATGAAATGAGAGAAAATTATAAGCATCAATGTTCATGTATTAAAATAGTACAAGTAAAGGTAATGACTATTCCGAGGATAAGTAAGTGTACGTATATTTGTCATCAACCTAGTTTGATCACAATGCGTAGATGCGAAATTTCGTTCTTATCTATAAACATCCTTATCCTAGATTGAAACTTCGTCATTTGGGATAAAAACAACTTTTTTTTATTGAATTTTACTTGTTACTTTCTGGTCAAGGAACTTTACTTGTTTTAAAAAAAAAAAAGCAAAATGGGGTATAAGGAGGAAAAATAAAATATGATTCGTACTTTACATGCGAAAAACGCTCGGAGAATTATATTCTTGAGGTTATAGGACTTGAAGTTAAGGAGTTTTTGAGTTATGTAATCAAGAATTAGATAACTTTTTGGTCTGAATAAATATATCAAATTTCGTTGTTTCGGTAAATTTTAAACAAGTTTTGGTCTTTAATATTTTTTGTTGTGACTTTTGATTTCTATTTTTAAATTAATTTATGCGTATTATTCATATTTTTGAATAAATTCTAACACATGTTTCAAATATTATAACAATCTTTCGCATAAAAATTTGGATTTTTTTTAACAAAATATGAATTTTTACGCAAAATCTTTATACTAACAATTTAGAGTTTTTAGAAATAGCCTATTCTAAAATCCTCTCCTCTAAAGATGTCCAAATCATCATAATCTTACTTGGCATTTGTTCCAAAAATTTCTCCTAATTTTTAATACAAGCTTAATAATTATAATTATTATTAAAAAACCGTTTTTTATTAAACATTAAATTGTACATAAAATACATAGTTGGTTACAATCAAAAAATTATTAATATAATAATTGTTTCGATTAGAATTTATATGTTACATTAAAAATTTGTACGTTACAATCAAATAATTATTAATATAATTATTATTCGATTAACATTTAAATGGTACATTAAAAATTTGGTAGGTTACAAAATTATAATAAATAACTTGAATAAATTATATTTTGAATTTTGGTCCGTTACACTATGACAATAACCTACTAATTAAAAATTTAATTGTAGTAATTAGTTTTTAAGGTTATATAATTAATTTTTATTCGTTACAGAATTATATTACTTAATATTAATAAGATATTATTAAATTTCAAATGTTATGAAGTTAATTTTTTGTAGGTTACATGAAATATAATCTAATCGTTTAATGCACATTTTATAATATTAAATATGTTGATAATATTAATTTTAAAACTGTCAAATTAATAATTAATAGATATTAACCGTTATGGTTCTATTTTTAATATAAATAGTAGCGCTTTTGGGTACAAGTACACAACAATCACAAAATATAGTTATTCTTTTTCTGTTCTCTGGTTCTCTGATATCTATATTCTAAGTTATTTCTGTAATTTTTTCTATTGCAAAGAAAAATGTCTACGAAACACGACTTCATCTTTGATGTTTCGCCAAGAAAACAATCGTGGACATTGGTCGTGAGGGTTGTTCGTGCTTGGTTTGTTCAAGACTACAAAAATAAAAAACTACCATTTCCTATGGAGTTGGTTCTAATGGATCGAAAGGTACTTTATTCATACGATTTTTTTTTTTTTTAAAGTACAGTGTTTTAATCTTTGTTATCTAGGGTGATCGAATAGGTGCGTCTATACGAAGAACATTGATCTACAAGTTCAAGGAGCAGCTTCAAGAGGGAATGGTGTTCACGATTTCCTCATTTGATGTTGCTTGCAACAGTGGTTCGTATAGACCATCACACAACGAATAAAAACTGAATTTTACAATCAACACAAAAGTCAAAATATCTAAATCTTCTTTGGTCCCAACAAACATGTATTCGTTTACACTGCATTGTTGGAACAAAATGTGTTTAACAATGAACCTTAAAAAGTTTTGATGATAACAAGGTATTAAAAATTGTAAATTGGACTAGCTAATATTTGTTCAAGTGTACAGGACCATAATTATAAAGTTACATCATCATTGGTTCTGAATGAGCAAATAAAGAGCAAAGGAAATGAAGCTTAGATGATTCTGAAGGCAAAGCGCTCCTGAAGTCAAGCTGCTCCTGAAGAAATAGCGCTCCTGAAGTAAGCTGCTCCTGAAGAATAGTGCTTCTGAAGACAAGAGGTCCAGAAGCCACATCATCAGAAGCTGCAGAAGTCATATCATCAGAAGCTGCATCATCAGAAGCTGCCTCATCAGAAGCTATTTCATCAGAAGCTGAATCTCAACTGGATTTACAAAAGATTCAAGATTTGAAGAATTATCAATGCAAAAGCTGTCTATTGGATTCGAAAACACAAACGAAGGATTAGTGGAGTTTTGCAACGGTCATTTCAAAGGTGTTTGAAGGCTTGTGCTTGCAATTTGGACGAAAGCGTTGACATTGTACTTTGTACGAATTGTACAACCACGTTCTCCACTACTCTGTTTTGTGTCCACGCTACAAGACAAGAAAACAGCTCCAGAATACAGCTTCGCCTGCATAGATGTTCCTTTGGATAAGGAATGGATTTCAAATTTGTTCTTCATAGGACAACAACCAAATCAGGCAAAAGATCATTGGTGAAAGATCAAGCTTCAACAACGACTCTTTGGTGTGCTGGCAATTTCACAACGTCTCTTTCACACCTCTATATAAAGGAGTGAAGAATTAGAGTTTCGGTAATGCAAGAACGCTGAACGAAAGACTCACAAGATTTTCACAAGTACCAAACCTCTGCTGAAATTGTTCTGCATTCACTTAGAATTTCTGTGTCTCAAAGTCATATCTTAGAAATTCTTAAGTCCATTGAGTCTGTATCTGATTTGTATTGTGAGCACCTCTTATTGTATATCAAGTGTTCAACCTTAAACAATTTTCTGTGTAATTTTGTTTAGTTAGGAAGTCTCTTGCAGTTGTGCTTGAGCAGGAAGTCTCTTGATTGTGTTCTTGAGCAAAGGAAGTCTCTTGCTTGTGTGCTTGAGCATTGGAAGTCTCTTGCTTGTGTGCTTGAGCATTTGTAATCAGATATTACTCATAGTGAAATCTCCTTGGAAGTGCAAGGGGGACTGGACTACTTCCGGATTGTGGAAGGAACCAGTATAATTGCTTTGTGTCGTTCTTCTTCTCTCTCTCTGTTTTATTCCGCTGCATTTAGATTCTGATTATCACTTCAGAAGCTGTCTCGCTTAGCTTCTGATCAGTGTGTTCAGTTTTTAGGAGAAACGAAGAATTTTTCTAAAACACAATTCAACCCCCCTTCTTGTGTTTTTCTCACCTTCAATTGGTATCTAGAGCCTTGGTCTGTTGTGTAACACTTAACCGTGCAACAGTCAAAGATCTGAGAAAAACATGTCTACTCCTCCTCCTACTGGTTCTAGTGATACTAGCTATAAACATGTCTCACATGATTATAGTGATAGTAAGAAAACCAGTGTTGGAAAAGTTCCAAAGTTCAATGGAGATGCTGAAGAGTTCTCTTGGTGGAAGACCAACTTTTACAGTTACATCATGAGCCTGGATGAAGAATTATGGGATATTCTGGAAGATGGTGTTGGTGATTTAGTCCTTGATGAAGAAGGAGCTGCTGTGGATAGAAAGAAACATACTCCAGAACTGAGGAAACTCTACAAGAAGCATCATATTATCAGAGGAGCTCTTGTCACTGCCATACCCAAAGCAGAATACATGAAGATGAGTGACAAATCCACTGCTAAAGCTATGTTTGCTTCTCTCTGTTCAAATTATGAAGGGAGCAAGAAGGTCAAAGAAGCAAAGGCTCTCCTGCTTGTACATCAGTATGAGCTATTCAAGATGAAGGATGATGAAACCATTGAGGAGATGTACTCAAGGTTTCAAACCTTAGTTTCTGGGCTACATATTCTAAAGAAGAGCTATGTTGCTTCTGATCATGTAAGCAAGATACTCAGAAGCTTACCTGCCAGATGGAGACCAAAGGTGACTGCCATTGAGGAAGCTAAAGATTTAAACACTTTAAGTGTCGAAGATCTTGTTAGTTCTCTCAAAGTTCATGAGTTAAGTCTTAATGAACATGAGTCTACTAAGAAGAGTAAATCAATAGCTCTTCCATCCAAAGGCAAGTCATCAAAAGCTCTCAAAGTAGTTGAATCTGAAGAGGAAGAACAGTCAAGTTCAGATTCTGAACCAGATGCTGCTGAAATGGCCATGCTCTCAAACAGACTTCAATATCTGGCCAAGAAGAACAGAAAGTTTCTCTCCAGAAGGGGTAACTCCAGAAGCTCAAAGAAAGAAGATCAGAAGGGATGCTTCAACTGTAAGAAGCCTGGACACTTCATTGCTGAATGCCCTGATCTTCAAAGAGAAAAGTCAAAGGACAAGTCAAAGAGGTCTACATTCAAACCAAGCAAACTCAAGAAGCAGATCAAGCAGAGTTTAATGGCAACCTGGGATGATTTGGGTAGTGAATCTGGATCTGATAAAGAGGAAGCTGATGAAGATGCAAAGGTAGCTGTTGGGTTGGTAGCAACAGCAACTTCAGAAGCTGGATCAGATTCAGACTCAGAAGATGAAAACGAGGTATATTCCAAAATTCCCAGAAATGAACTTGTTGAGTCACTTAAAGAACTTCTTACACATTTTGAAGTAAGAACCAATGAGTTGAAGGATTTAAAAGAAAAATATGCTGATTTGGTACAACAGCAAAAATCAACTCTATTGGATCTGAAAGCTTCTGAACAAGGACTTAGGGGCTTTGACTTCATGTGTAAAACATATGAAGATCAGCTCAGGTTCTTATGTCAGAAGCTACAAGAAAAGTGTAATGAAAAACCTTTAAGTAACCATGAAATTGCTCTTGAAGATTTTATTATATCTGGCATTGACAGAAGCAGAGTGGCTTCTATGATTTATAGCATTTACAAGAACAATGGCAGAGGAATTGGTTTTCCAGAAGTGAAACTTGAGAAAACCAATCTAAAATCTTGTTGTGAATGCATCAAGGAAGGTCTGAAAACATTCTTTGTACCAGAAGGGGCTGAGTTGGAAACTGTTGTTCAATCAGAACCTGAAGCTTCTAGTTCTAAGGCTAAGGTTACTTCAAAGCCAAAGAACTCTAAGTCAAAGGCTATGATCAAATCTGATTCCAAGACTTCAAAGGTCAGGATCCTGAAAAGATCAGAACCTATTCCTCAGAGTCTGGTGAAACCAAAATCTGGGGTTCTGAAGTCTAAGTTTCAGAAGAAGACAGTTGCTGCTTCTGAAGTACCAAAACCTAAGGTGATGGTTAATCAGAAGCAACCCAACTCACAGCACAAGGTACAAGAAGTGAAGAGTAAAGCCTTAAGTACTAACCTTCCAGGACCCATAGAACAATGGGTACCTAAATCTAAAAATGTCAATGATGCAGGTATGTCTAAGAGCAGTGCCAATGCAAAGATCATGGTACCTAGACAGCGGTTGCTCAAGACACATGACAGGAGACAAGTCCATGTTCCTCAGCCTAACAATGAAAGAGGGAGGAAATGTGAAATTTGGAGGCAACCAGTCAGGCAAGATCATAGGTACAGGAACTATTGGTAATTCCTCTACCTCAATTAATAATGTATGGTTGGTAGATGGTCTTGAACATAACCTTTTGAGCATTAGTCAATTTTGTGATAATGGTTATGATGTGCTTTTTGAAAAACCCAACTGTACAGTAATCAACAAGGAAGACAAATCCATTGTGTTCAAGGGAAAGAGAGTTGACAATGTCTATAAAATCAATTTTTCTGAACTGGCTGATCAGAAGGTGGTTTGCCTACTATCAGTGAATGATAAGAAATGGATGTGGCACAGAAGGTTGGGACATGCTAACTGGAGGTTAATCTCTAAGCTTAGTAAGTTACAACTTGTGAAAGGGCTACCAGACATTGACTATCATTCAGATGCACTCTGTGGTGCATGTCAGAGAGGGAAAATTGTGAAATCATCTTTTAAAACCAAAGACATTGTTTCAACCTCAAGACCTTTAGAATTACTCCATATTGATTTATTTGGACCAGTGAGTACTGCATCCTTATATGGAAGTAGATATGGATTAGTCATTGTTGATGATTACAGCAGATGGACTTGGGTGAAATTCATAAAGAGTAAAGATGTTGCGTGTGATGTATTCAGTAGCTTCTGCACTCAAATTCAATCTGAAAAAGAATCAAAAATTTTGAAAGTCAGAAGTGATCATGGTGGAGAATTTGAAAATGAGCCATTTGAAGCTTTTTGTGAAAAACATGGAATTTTCCATGAATTCTCTTCTCCTAGAACACCACAACAAAATGGGGTTGTAGAGAGAAAGAATAGAACTTTACAAGAAATGGCCAGAACCATGATTCATGAAAACAATTTACCAAAACATTTTTGGGCAGAAGCAGTGAATACTGCATGCTATGTTCAAAACAGGATCTATATTAGACCTATTTTGGAGAAAACAGCATATGAACTCTTTAAAGGAAGAAAACCCAATATCTCTTACTTTCATCAATTTGGATGTACATGTTACATTCTGAACAACAAGCTCTACCTAAAGAAATTTGATGCCAAAGCCCAAAGAGGAATCTTTTTAGGTTACTCTGAAAGGTCAAAGGCATACAGAGTGTATAATTCAGAAACACTTTGTGTTGAAGAATCTATGCATGTTAAATTTGATGACAAGGAGCTTGAAGATAAAACTTCAAAGCAAGGTGAAAGTTTTGCAGAGATACAGGTTCCTGAAGCTACTCCAGAACCTGATCAGATAGCTGAATCTGAAGATAGTCCAGAAGCTGAACCCACATCAGAAGCGCAAGATGAAGCTGCTTCTGATGAAGCACAAGATGGCTCACATCAAGCAGATCCACCCAGAAACACATTCAAACACAAGTCTTCACATCCTGAGGAGCTAATCATTGGAAACAAAGATAGTCCAAGAAGAACAAGATCACATTTCAGACAAGAGGAGTCAATGATTGGACTAATCTCAATGATTGAACCTACAACAGTTGATGAAGCACTTTCAGATGATGGATGGATCCTAGCTATGCAAGAAGAGTTGAATCAATTTCAAAGAAATGATGTGTGGGATCTGGTACCCAAACCTCAGCACAAGAACATTATTGGAACAAAATGGGTATTCAGAAACAAGCTGAATGAGCAAGGTGAAGTAACAAGAAACAAAGCCAGGCTTGTTGCACAAGGGTATAGTCAACAAGAAGGCATTGATTACACTGAAACGTTTGCTCCAGTTGCAAGATTGGAAGCAATCAGGTTACTTCTTTCCTATGCAGTTAATCATGGCATAATATTATATCAAATGGATGTCAAGAGTGCATTTCTAAATGGTGTCATAGAAGAAGAAGTGTATGTCAAGCAACCTCCTGGATTTGAGGATATTAAATATCCTGACCATGTTTTTAAACTGAAGAAATCACTATATGGCTTGAAACAAGCTCCCAGAGCTTGGTATGATAGACTAAGTAATTTCTTAATCAAAAATGATTTTAAAAGAGGACAGGTTGATACTACACTCTTCAGAAGGACCCTTGAGAAAGATATTCTTGTTGTGCAAATATATGTTGATGATATAATATTTGGTTCTACTAATGCATCTCTTTGCAAGGAATTTTCTGAGTTAATGCAGGATGAATTTGAAATGAGCATGATGGGAGAGCTGAAGTTCTTCCTGGGCATTCAAATCAATCAATGCAAAGATGGAGTCTATGTTCATCAATCAAAGTACACAAAGGAGCTTCTGAAGAAGTTCAAACTTGAAGATTGTAAAGTGATGAACACTCCAATGCACCCTACATGCACCTTAAGCAAAGAAGATGAAGGAGCTAAAGTTAGATCAGAAGCTGTATAGAGGTATGATTGATTCTTTGTTATACCTTACTGCATCTAGACCAGATATTTTATTCAGTGTATGCTTGTGTGCAAGATTCCAATCAGATCCTAGAGAATCTCATATGACTGCTGTCAAGAGAATCTTCAGGTATTTGAAAGGAACAACTAATCTTGGACTCCTTTATAGGAAATCCTTAGATTATAAGCTAATTGGATTCTGTGATGCTGATTATGCTGGTGATAGGATTGAAAGAAAGTCAACCAGTGGCAATTGTCAATTTCTGGGTGATAATCTTATATCCTGGGCTAGCAAAAGACAAACAACTATTGCTATGTCTACAGCAGAAGCAGAATACATTTCAGCTGCAAGTTGTTGTACACAACTACTTTGGATGAAACATCAGTTGGAAGATTATCAGATAACTGCTAACAGTATTCCCATTTATTGTGATAATACTGCTGCTATTTGTTTGTCTAAAAATCCAATTTTGCATTCAAGAGCGAAGCACATTGAAATCAAACACCATTTTATCAGAGATTATGTTCAAAAAGGAATTTTAGATATACAATTCATTGATACTGAAAATCAATGGGCTGATATATTTACTAAGCCTTTAACTGTTGAAAGATTTGATTTTATAAAGAAAAATTTGAACATGCACTTTGTATCTGATTAAATGCTTGCTTGCTCCTGAATAGGATTTTAGGTTCTGAAGTTAGTTCAGAAGCGGTAGTCCATCAGAAGCTCTTTATTGAGGTTCTGAGGAAAACTCGCTTCTGATGATGACGTCAGCATCTGAAGTCCAGAAGCTGGATTTGTTGCTTCTGAATAGTTGAATTAGTGGAAACGTTGGAAGTTACCTTTTAAAAAGTAACTTCTGGCCCACTAACTTGGTAGTTACTCTGTGAACTTCTTACGTGGCCTGTATGTGTTGGTGTATAACTAAAAGGGCAATGATGATTTAATAGCTTTGAAAGTACTTTTCACGCGCCCCCAATTTTTGTCATTAATGTTATGTTTGTTTGTCTCTTTTGAATTGCAATCGTTTTACTTTTAACACTTTGTCAATTCACACACTACTCACTCACAACAAACACATTTGCTCTCAAACCTCTTGCGAAGTAAGCGCATTCTTCTCAAAACTTAGAACCCTAAAATCTTCATCTTCTTCAAATCTTCGTCAATCATCTAATGGCATCATCAAGCTCGCAACGAGAAGTTTCAGTATCTACTTCACGAATGATCCCTGAATATGACTACAAAGGAAGAAGCATGAAATTGGAAGAATGGGAACTACAGGTTCAAATAGAAAATCCGGTGGATTTTGAATCACTCGCCTTCCATGAGTGTTGGATCAGAAGCTACTATGAAAAGCAGGAACTTATGCATTACTTCAAGATGTTGAATGGACCAACATACGAAGCATTGGTAAGACACTTCTGGGTGAGGGCTAAGGTTTATGACAAAGCTGCGTCTATAACTGAAGAAAGTCAAATGGTGTTGATTTATCCCGAACTGGAAGGGAAGACCAGAGAAGAAATGGGTCTTGAGCCATTTACAGGTATTGAAATCAGGTCAAGTATTTGTGGTATTCCAGTAAGAATTGCGGAATGGCAGATAGAAGCTGTACTCTGTAGAGAGGCCTCTGGAAAATACTCTGGAATTGATCTCTCAAATACAGCTGAAGAACGCCTCTGGAAAGAGAAAGTAAACTTGGCCCTGTACAACTCAACACAAGCAGGAAAGTATGCTGATCTAAGCATGGATAAGAAGCTGCTTCTGAAGATTCAGAATGAGGACTTACTTCCATGTGGTGGAAGTGAGAAACCCAATTTGGCACAAAAGGTCTTTCTTCAACACTTCATTAAGAAGGAGAAAGTGAACGTGCCAAAATATATGTTCAAATACTTGATAGAGTGTCTGAAACAGAGTCAGCTGCAGAATAGAACCTGGGTACCTTATGGAAGACTCTTGTTAGAAATATTCTATCAAGGAGGAGTCTTGGACAAGCTAAGCAGTGCTGAAGCCTTCACAGACGAGTTGCTTGATACTAAAACTGGAAAGTTCATTAATGCACAAACCCTCAAGAATATGAAGTTGATCCCTGCTGTCACCAAGCTTCATACAGATTTGAGTGAATCACTTGTTAAGTCTGATCTTATGAAGGACTTTCCACCCATCTGCAAGAAGGATCCCATTGAAGTGCAGATGCACTATATAAAGGAACATTTTGAGGCAACCAATGAGAGAATCAGATTGGAAGATATTCCAGAGGAAATGTATGGTGGTGCTCTGCCACGAGCCAGAGGCAGAAAGTCAAAAAGAAAGATGACTGCAGAGCAATATCTAGAGGTTGAACAATCTGCTAAAAAGGCAAAAGTTGCTACTGACAAGCTCAAAATTGGTAGTTCATCAGTACCTTCTATTGAAGAAGCCATTGAAGACATGGATTCCAGGATGATCATGGATGTTGGCATTACTCTTGATCAACCTGCAATACCAAAGAAGAAAAGGAAGCAAGCAGTAAGGAGGACCAAGAACTTCCCTCATGTTTCTAAGAAGACTGAAGTTGCTACTATTGTGTCAGAAGCTATTGGAAAAGCTATGGAGATTGCTGCTGAGCTACAAGAGTCTGTAGTTTCAGAAGCCAAGCAACTGTTGCTGATGACCAGTGAGTCTGTTAAAGAGGATTCTGATCCTGAACCAGAGAAGGTAATTAATATATCATCAGATTCCGCATCCTCACCATTATCAGATTCTGATGATTCTGATGATGATATACCCTTAGCCCAACTCTTTCAAAAACCAGTAAAAAGCCAGCCAACATCAACCAAAACCAACAAAAAGCCCTCTCAGTCAACTACTTATGAGCCAGTTGGTCACATAATTAATGAGAAGTTGGCTGAAATGGCTGTGCAGAGAGAAAGAGTCATTGAGACTATCTTTCGCCTTAACCCTCAACCCCTTAACATTCAACCTCTCAACATGATTCCTCCAGAAAATGTTGAGTTTACCTCAGAAAAGGCCTCTGAAGCAACTCCAGAAGCAGCTGCTTCTGAAAACGTTGTTTCAGAAAACCCCCATCAACAAACACCTGAACCACATAAACCCACAACACCCCCACAATCACCAACAGCTACCATTGACCCCCAACTCAACACTCAAACATCAACTTCACCACAACAACCACCAACTGAAATTGAACACTCCCCACAACCAACTCCCATGGATGTTGACATCTCTCTAGTCAATGTTCAAGCCTCAACCACTACCACTCACATTGCCTCTGACCAGCCTTCATCTTCAAACACACAAACACACTTTACCATTCCAGTTCCTAACCCTGTTCAAGATTTGGAAATCAGTGATTCTGATCTTGAAATCCTTGAACAACCACCCTCAAACATCCTGGAATCTGGATATATTACTTCTGAGCTTCTGACAATCCTTAGTCAATTGCATAATCTTGTGGATCAACGAAGGACAATTGATCTCACAAGTGCATATGAAGACTCCTGGGCATCACTTCAGAACTGGGCAACTGAGCTAATTGAAAGCTTAAGGGCTAAGTGCATCAGAAGCAAGGAAGCTTCTGTCAAGAAGTTAATGGAGCATCTGAATCAGAGTCTCAGAGTAAGAAGTTCTACACTGCTCCTGGCAAACCAGCCTTTCTTCTCAGAAACGGACTACTTGACCAGAGAAGCCAGGTTGTGTAAGCTTCTGAAGAAACAGATGGCACAGCAGCAGCAAGAAGCCAGAGAAAGGGAACAAGCTCTTCTCCAGAGGCAACAACAGCTTGAAGAAATGTTGCAGAAGAAAATTGAAGAAATGGAGGAGATGAAGAAACAACAACAAACCAACCCTTAGTTGCACACCTTAGTGTTATCTTTTGTTTGTTGTTTGTTTTAAATTCTTAGTCCTTGTTTCTGAAACCATCTTGTTTTACTTTTCTATGCTTCTGAATGCTTACTGCTTATGACTGTTTAGCTGCTTCTGATTTTTTAGATATTCATGTTCATATATTTTTGATCTGATTAATTTCTTGTATACTCTCTTTTGTTTGAGTTTTTTCTCAAATCTTTTTGTCTTTTATGCTTATTTTTTACCTTTTTTTTGATAATGACAAAAGGGGGAGTATATGTGACAAGTATTTAAAGGCTCTGAGCCCCATTAATGGCATTTGAAATTTTTGAAAAACTTCTATCATTTTTTTTTACCTTATTGGTATAAGCTTTGAACGAACGAAGAAGTATCAAAATTCAAGTAAAATTAATTGAACCATTCTTCTTATCTATAAGTTAATTCTTTCAATGATTCAATTTTGTTTTTAAGCTCGGATATTTTTTATTGTGCGAAAAATGAATTTAATTAACCTGGATAGAACTTAGGGGGAGCTTACAAACCTCACCTTAAAGACTATCAGACTCAGGGGGAGTTTGAGCTTACAAACCTCAGATTCTGAGCTTACAAACCTCAGAACCCCAAAGTCAACTTGTTAATTAGATTAACAACAATTGATCAATTTTAAATACTTTTGTTTGTCATCATCAAAAAGGGGGAGATTGTTGGAACAAAATGTGTTTAACAATGAACCTTAAAAAGTTTTGATGATGACAAGGTATTAAAAATTGTAAATTGGACTAGCTAATATTTGTTCAAGTGTACAGGACCATAATTATAAAGTTACATCATCATTGGTTCTGAATGAGCAAATAAAGAGCAAAGGAAATGAAGCTTAGATGATTCTGAAGGCAAAGCGCTCCTGAAGTAAGCTGCTCCTGAAGAATAGTGCTTCTGAAGACAAGAGGTCCAGAAGCCACATCATCAGAAGCTGCGTCACCAGAAGCTGCAGAAGTCATATCATCAGAAGCTGCATCATCAGAAGCTGCCTCATCAGAAGCTATTTCACCAGAAGCTGAATCTCAACTGGATTTACAAAAGATTCAAGATTTGAAGAATTATCAATGCAAAAGCTGTCTATTGGATTCGAAAACACAAACGAAGGATTAGTGGAGTTTTGCAACGGTCATTTCAAAGGTGTTTGAAGGCTTGTGCTTGCAATTTGGACGAAAGCGTTGACATTGTACTTTGTACGAATTGTACAACCACGTTCTCCACTACTCTGTTTTGTGTCCACGCTACAAGACAAGAAAACAGCTCCAGAATACAGCTTCGCCTGCATAGATGTTCCTTTGGATAAAGAATGGATTTCAAATTTGTTCTTCATAGGACAACAACCAAATCAGGCAAAAGATCATTGGTGAAAGATCAAGCTTCAACAACGACTCTTTGGTGTGCTGGCAATTTCACAACGTCTCTTTCACACCTCTATATAAAGGAGTGAAGAATTAGAGTTTCGGTAATGCAAGAACGCTGAACGAAAGACTCACAAGATTTTCACAAGTACCAAACCTCTGCTGAAATTGTTCTGCATTCACTTAGAATTTCTGTGTCTCAAAGTCATATCTTAGAAATTCTTAAGTCCATTGAGTCTGTATCTGATTTGTATTGTGAGCACCTCTGATTGTATATCAAGTGTTCAACCTTAAACAATTTTCTGTGTAATTTTGTTTAGTTAGGAAGTCTCTTGCAGTTGTGCTTGAGCAGGAAGTCTCTTGATTGTGTTCTTGAGCAAAGGAAGTCTCTTGCTTGTGTGCTTGAGCATTGGAAGTCTCTTGCTTGTGTGCTTGAGCATTTGTAATCAGATATTACTCATAGTGAAATCTCCTTGGAAGTGCAAGGGGGACTGGACTACTTCCGGATTGTGGAAGGAACCAGTATAATTGCTTTGTGTCGTTCTTCTTCTCTCTCTCTGTTTTATTCCGCTGCATTTAGATTCTGATTATCACTTCAGAAGCTGTCTCGCTTAGCTTCTGATCAGTGTGTTCAGTTTTTAGGAGAAACGAAGAATTTTTCTAAAACACAATTCAACCCCCCTTCTTGTGTTTTTCTCACCTTCATGCATATGATGTTTTCAATGAATCTTACGACATGAAATGTAATTTGAATCATATTTTTATCATCAAACTAATTTCAAACCCCCATCCCTTTCTAACAACGTGAAATAAATTATATATTGATGTAGTTGGTGTCTTGACTAGGGTGGATTTTGTTTGTATGAAGACGTCAAATCAATTATATTTTTTTTGAACAACGTCAAATCAATTATATTAAAAACCCTTCAAGCACAAGATGTGCCCAACAAAGAAAAATATAAAGTTCAAGACGCATAGATACAAAAGAACCAAATCATGAGGTAGAATAACCAAGACAAGTAGAAAGATTATTCCACCAACATTTCAATTCGAAATACGTACATGATTTCTTAGCATTTTGTAACCAGTAAACGAGAATTGTAAATTTATCTAACAACACCATAAACTGGTTCTTGTGACAAAAATGTAAGAATTTTGTCTTTCCAAATAATCCAAATGCAAGTCAACAAAATCAACTGAAAATTAAAACTAACTTTTTTTGGAACAATTGAGAACCACTGAAATGAAGAGTACCCTCACAATAATTAATTGGAAGAACACAATAATTCCAACCACTTCAGAATATTATGTCATATGCTACCAAAGAATTCACACTAAAAATAAAAAAGATAATTTTCCTCTTTTTCACATCTGCCAGAACATAAAAATAAGTCCATATATATTTTAAATACTCCATCAAGCTAAGTTGTCATTTGTTAGAATTCAGATATTCAATAGCCTCCACGAAAAGAGGGAGACATTCAGAGGAGTTACTTTGTTCCTAATGAGATTTTTTAGAGCCATAGGTTCATCATGCTCCACTTACATCATTAGATGATATACCCCTTTGTCAGGGTACCTTTCACCATGATCAACTTTAAAGAAACTTATCAAAAACGCTAGCCTTAAAAATAATGTTGTCCAACAAATAACAACAATATATCCCCTGCACCACATTCCAAGAAAAATTCTATGACATCGTCTCCACCCCATCCAACCCTAACCTACGTATCTCCTTAAATGGTATAGAGTTATTTTGATATAACTCAAAAGTTCTTCTAAATATATCACACAAAGGACCACTCTACAACCACGAATCATGGCAAAAAAAGGAGTATTTTTATCATTACTCTCCACTACCATCAAGTTGTTATCAAACCAATTTCTAATCCCCATCTCCGCCCCTATTTTAACACCATGGAAGTAATTTTACCACACATACGCCTAACTGTCCCCACTCTTCACATGAACTCACCCAACCTATTCTAAGAAGCTAAAACTTTAAAATGCAAACTCATTTATCCATATTAGCCTCCAAAACATTCACGTAACAAAGATAAGTTAAAATTTTGCATTATACGAACCCCCAAGAAACAACTATATCGACCAAGACACACCTTATCTCACTTAACCCAATTGACTTCCGTAGCTTCCGCACTCTCTCCACACTAAAAATAATAAGGATTCAATAAAATAAATTTTCCTTAAGTAAGCCTTGAAGAATGAAAGAAATTAAACCAATTGTGGTGGATATTGAAGGAGAATATAAAGATACATTACTAGAACATTGAATTGAATTCGAATGGGTCAAATCCATTTGTTTTTGTTTTTAATATATAATACATTATAATATTTAATTATTATTTTAATTATTTGTCAATTAATTTTTAAGAGATATCAGTTTGAACGTACTCTTTTTTCTATCTTCCGGTAAATTTAAAAAGGCGAATCTGACAATTTTGTTGGCAAAAGTTAAGTTGTTCCTAGGTAAGTATTTATAACTATCAACTTGATTATTTAATACCATTAAAACGTACATATTTGTTAATTTACTTGAACCATTTTATTTGTTTCTTTAAAGATTGGAAAACGGTGTTACAAATTCTTTTCAATCAACTAAGATCACATTCAACTGTTAAATTATGGAGACAAAAAGAACTAAAGAAAATGTATGCTTATTTTGATGGAGATTTTTTTCCACAATCCTTTTAGTAAATACATTTTCTAATAAATGGTAAAATAATTACCTTTATTTTTAGTTGCCTGATCTATCACACATTAGCATACCAGAAGAATTTTTTAACGTTACTCTTAGGATCACCGTTGAGGAGTTGAAGAACTTGCATGAAATTGAGTGGGTTGACATAGATCTCCTACCTTTTTCTTCCCGATGTTTGATGGAGGTTTTACTTTGTGGGTTTCGGTTAGGAACATTAAGAAGGAGGAAGTGTTTGCTTGGAAAAAGAGGAAACGATGAATTCGAAATCATAACTACACTAAAACATAACGAAAGTAGGTTAGATTGTTTTAATTTGTGACCCAGCTTGATCTCTAATTAAAAAAAATGAAGAGAGGAGATTAAATAAAATTGTTTTCTCAAATTTTTCTCACTAGAGATAATTTGCTTCCGAGAGAAATACTCTCTCCAATATTTTTTTAGGGACTCTCTCCAATCTTAGATATAAAAAATAAACAACTACATTTTATTATCTTAAATTAAAAAATATTTAAATTAAAAAATATATATATAACTTACCTTGACTCTATTTAATGTTATTTATCCTAATATACATTTTAATTCATGTAAGTTTTATTTTTAATATTTTTTTATTCTCATGAAACAAGTTCCAATATATGGTACTTTTCATAATTTTATATTTTTTTAGAAACATTCGAGAAAACTAAGTGCATATAAGTAAATTTTTGAAGTTAGATATTTTTTTATTATTGAAATCCGAGAGAGTATTGTGATTAAATAAAAAAGGTAATAGCTTTATTCAAAGTGGTAGATATTTTATTATATTTTTATAAGACAAGAGCAAAAAGAATAATCTCAATTAAGTTGGTACCCTACTTTAATTGATTGTCAGTTGCTCATATATATTATTAAAAAAAAGGAAAAAATTATATAAAACCTAGGAGGACAAAAAACCTGATCCAATCAATCCAAGTGGATCCACCCTAACAGGTAATACATCAAAAAAAGATCAACAAAGTGGATTCAACCCTAATTATTTCTAACAAACGAATACCATTAACGATAGACGTTTGTGAGGGCCAAGCGGGTCTATAATTTGGCGAATTGATCGATCTTCAACACACAATTGGATCACGTGCCATCAACTCCCTGCAACAACGGCAACAAGCATTAACGACTCTTTCGAGTCCATACAGTCTTATGTCAATCAAGGATTAATGGGATACAAAACACAGACATATTCTTGAGAGTGAGGAGTAGATTCAACCGCCAACACGGTAATTAACAAATCCACACACACTAACTGTTTACTGTTATGATCAACATCAAATTAACAGTCATTTCTGGCCCAACATAGTACCGCAACCACCTCCAAAGAAAGGGAGGAGACGGCGGATTCGAATGACCCACCATAACCAATCCACACGACGACAAAAAAGGTGTAAAACAGTGGCAAAATAGAGGATAAAGAACGGACCCTTTCGGGTTTCAACCAAACCAACGCGGGGTTCTGCCATTGAGAAGCCAACACACAGAACTAAACAAGATCGTCGGTGACAACCAACAATTTACGAATACCAACAACTCAGCAACCACCACCCGTAGCAGATGCGGTACTGGTTTAATCGGAAACCAACGATGCGAATTGTTGTGGGAACCAGAAAGAGGGTGGTGCGGAGGGACGACGCTACTCATCGCACCATCGTTTCATGTTGGTACATCGTAAGTGATGAAGGTTTCGAAAAATTCGAAAAAAGGGGGTGAGGTGGCCGAAGATTTCTAAAGAGAGGGCAGAACCATGATGGTAGATTATAACAGAGTTAATCATACCTCTTATTAATTAGATATATTTTTAAGTATTTAGTAATTATTTATAGTATTTTTATATTTTAAGCATAGTTGTACTTTTTCTCACTATTTTAAGCAGAGTTGGCATGTCCCTGCCAACTCTGTCTCAATTTTAAATATGAAGATAAAATACTACATAATATCAAAATTCTAAATGAAATCAAACTAAAAAAGTCAAATAATATCTAAAAAAACTTATTTATGTGTAAACCCCATTAAAAAAATTTAAATAAAATGTATCCCGTGCTTGGCACGGGGCGTTACACTAGTATCAAACAATTTAGGAGTTGGAAGTAGTGGTGATCACGATTCTTGTGTATGTATTCCGGATGGTACCATGGTACCATCATTTGACACCTCGGTTTCATGTCATTAATTTAAAAATATCTATTAAACAATTTAATAATTAAAATTTATAAAAAAAATTGAAAATAAAATGTCTAAACAAATGAAGAACCCTAACTTGGCAAATCTCCAAATTGATGACGTGGTAATGAATTGTCTAGTGAGGATACCATGTAAGCAATGTTAAGTAGGATCCACATCATTAACGCCACCTCATCTAAAGTGAAGAGGTACCAAAAATTTCCGTTGACTTTTTAAATAGGGGACCAAAATGTTAATTTTAGAAATAGAGGTATCAAAAGTTAACAAAATTAAAAATAGGAGGATCAAATTGCATTTAAACCAAAAACAATATTTCTATAGAAAAATTATCAATTGTTTTCCTTTTTTGAATCATTAAAAAATGTCTTTAACAAAGAGCCAATATAAAATAGAGAAATGTTAACCGGTGCCCCGGGCACTGGTTAAGAAATTAGAAAAGGAAATATTTTTTTTGAAAAACAATTTTGTTTTTTAAAAGTTGAAATAATTCTCTTTTCAATGTAAATCATGTCTTTTATTTATACTTTTAACTTCTTAACCAATGTCTCGGGGCACCGATTAACAAGACCCTATAAAATATTATTTTTGACTAAGTAATAATACTACACCATTTTTTCAAAGACCTTCTTGTTTTTGTTTTATTTGCTTAACCAAGCTATTAAGCACTTTTTGATATTCTCCGATAGATATTTACTTTTTAGAAAAGAAATAAAAGTGAAGTACAACTATTATATAACTGTAAAAACCGTCAGCAAGACACACAGAAACAGAATCATGCGCAACTACTAGTTTCAAAGTTTCAACTGAACTCAAACAGAAACACTCCAACCACGCCACTCTGCTCCACTGTTTCATGTCATCATAATTATCCCATTTTACACACCTAATCAATCATTCTAAGTTCTAACCACTCAAAATCTCAAACCAATATTCATAACATATATTTTCACAAAAATAAATAAATCAATAAAATTTAATAAATAAATTGAATTGCCACCAAGTAAATTACAATCTTAAGCATAAGAAAAGTAAAAAAAAAAAGAGTCCAAAGAAATGAATCCTCCAACCCAAACTTTATACAAAAATCAAATAATCCTCAAAATTTTCCAAATAATTAAACAGAAGAGAAATAAAATAAACTTGCCTACTAATCTTTCACTAAATCTACAACAAATTATTCATCACTGAAAATTCGGAATTTCAATCTTGGGCACCACGAAAACACGAGCTTTCTTCTTCATCATCACAGGATGAGGACTTTCAACTTCATCTTCTCCAATCTTATTAGCAAACTCCGGATAAGCCGGGATATTCAGATCGAAATCACGTTGATGACTATGTGTGGATCCCACACCTTCAGAGACAGTTACAGCAGAAGCAGAAGCACCACCACCAACAACACCTTCGTAGTGACAACGTTTGTGTCCACCCAAAGCTTGTCCTGTCGGAAACGACCTATGACAAATCGAACACTCATGAGATCTAACACCACCGCCACCGTTTGTGTTGGCTGAGCTAGTGGTGGCAGCTGAGGAAGTTGATGGGTGATCATCACCACCAACACCAACACCGCCACCGACGGAGTTTTTGCGGTGACTTGCTTTGTGTCCACCGAGGGCTTGATAAGAAGAAAACTCTTTGTTACAGACAGAACATTTGTAACTGAGTTTGGTGTTGTTGTTGTTGTCAATGGTTGTTGGTGGTGGATTCAAAGGCTTGAAATCATGGCGGTTGGTGTGGCCACGAGCGAGCATGATGAGACAAAGAGCGAGATACTCTTCTTCAGTGCATGAACGTGAACGTTTAGAACGTTTACGTTTAGTCCATGGTAGATTTGGTTCATCGAAGGTGAATTTTGGAGTAGTAGAAGTGGGTGAGTTAAGTGCTTCTAGAGCCATTGAGAGAAAGAAGAGATAGGTATTGAATTGAAATTTTTTTTTAGAGTTGAGTTTTGGTATGAGTGGAAAAGTGTGTGAGCTCACTCGGTTTATAAGGAGGTGAGGATTGAAGTGGAAGTTGCGTGACAAGTGGTGAGCAAGTAAGCGCGGTGGGCAAGCTAAATACAATACAACAATTAATTAATTAATTGATTAAAATAGAATCTCAATATACAGGTGGATATTATAGTGGAGCACGTTTAGGGTGAGTTTCTTTCTTGGTGGCCAAGGGTGACTGACCTTAAGTCGGTCAAATAAAGTGTAACACTATGGGACTGAAGTTTTTCTTAGAAGGAACTATGCTAACTTCACGCATTCACGCAGTCATGAATTTTGTGACCGTTCGATCTCCACATATTCACACATGAGATGCGTGACTATTGGAATTTATTCTCTAGATTTTTTTTATAGTTACTGACTGCGCAAACATTTACACGAGTTAAAAGATTTACGATCTTCTGATTAAAATCAGACAATCCAAAAAGTTCGTAAATTTTAAATTCTTTTACTTTAAAACTAAATTTATCGAACTTCAGATCTTGAAAAGTCTAATTAAAATCAAAATAGAGACTAACCTACTTCTACCATTGTGTGGATTCATACCCCACTACACAATTTAATTTTTTTATAATTATTTTAATAGCTTAATTTTTTTTAACTAGTAGCTTAATTTTATTTTTTTTGAAATATTATTAGATAGTGCTAATATAACTAAAATATACTGTATACTAGAAAGTATTAGAAGAAGTTCCATCTGAATTACCTCACATTTTTTAATCACTTTAACAACCCTAGTTTTTTTTTTAAAAAAAAATCCATAAGTTTCTTCTACCGAAGTTTTTTTTTTTTTGGTGCAAACCGAAGGAAATTCTATTCAATGTATGTTGGTCACTAAATATAACCACATCCTCTCATATGATATCCAAACATTAGTCCTTCATATTATCGAAATCTAATTTATCCAATAAACTCAATCTTTAATGCTCTGTAATGACCCGTTTTTATTTGGACATTTAGGTTACTACCCTTTTTTTGGAAGGGATTAATGTTACTTCCTGTTAAAGCTAATTAGTTGATTACCGTTTTAATATTCTTAAGAAAAGATAAATAAATATGAAATGGAATGCCCGTCAATAAAATTATAAGGCGCATTGATACTTTTTTCTTATCCAACAAAATATTTTACTTAAAATTATCATGTTTGTTTTTAATATTACAGTTTTATATGTAATTTGCCTCCATAGGCAATGACTGAAGTGAATTCATGTTCGAGAATAAGTCGTAAGTCGTAAGGCACTATTGACCATGAGAGAAGTGGAGAAGGGACTGAGAAAGTAATACACCAACTTGTGGGGAGTGAAATTTGAAGGAAGACTAGTTCTAAATTCCAAAAGAAGTTTCTAGTCAATATTCTGAATAAAGTACAAAAGAAAGGTTCTTTTTTTTGTTTTTATTTAATTTTGAGGGGTCTAAGTAATGTGAATGAATGCGGTCACAGATAAGGATCTCATTTCAATAGCAGCCGGCACGCTACTGTACTACTACTACTACTAACCAACTAACTATGCAAAATGCAACTCAACCAAACGACTTTTCTATTTATCAACAATTTTATGGACCGACCTTAAAGAAAACGTTACTATATAAATATATTGATTTAATTTACATTTTGCAACTTGGAATGTGAATGGTGATGGGTGATTAATTCATTGCTTGTATCCTATGAATTATTTATTAATCCACTTGAAATTGGAATTCTCACTCAGAGATAGAGTAGTGTGAATTAAGATAAATGCAAGAGAAATACTCCCTCCGTCCCGGAATATCTGACCTATTTACTAAAAAAAATGTCCCAAAATATCTGAGTCATTTCAATTTTCAATACAACTTTCATCATTTCCAATATAATATAACTTTAATTAATACTACTTTTATCATTCTCAATTCAATATATTTCACTTTCTATTTTATTTATACATTTTTCTTAATCGTGTGAAAGACCAAACTGGCTCAGATATTCCGGGACGGAGGGAGTATATAATAAGAATAATAGAATATGGTGTTGTGGTTGATACAAATTGCATCACGCATTTAAGATAGAGGCACGCTATCAGCATTTGAGATGTGGTTTGATTTGTTACACGGTAGGTATAATGGAGTAATGAGAAAAAGAGGAACAAAAAATCATTCATTTCACATGGGAGAGTTTTCTTGTTGGGGTGTATGTAGACTCTCAGTGTCACCAAGTGGAGTAGACTTCCACTGGCAGTGGCACATTATATGTAATGTTCATTATAATTTTAAATCTTGATTCTTTCCTACACCGTTTTTTCGTGATTTGTTTGTCTTCCATCTTACTATTACCTCCTCTTTTCTCACTTTCTTTGAGTGTCAAGTGTGAGTTAGAAGTTCCATATTAATCAGAAGAGTCATGTTAACGAGTACTCCGGGGTACTCTTTAAGCATTCCTAAAGAAGAAATTATTTCACATGAAAAGTTAAGATTTTCAATTTCCAATGCATTGAATACATTAATTTTCATTAAAAGTTGCTTTTTAAAGGTCTTAAAGAGTGCCCCGAGGGCACTCGTTAACATTTTCCTAATTAGAAAAGTGGATATCAAACAACATACAAATGAGAGGATATGTATTAATATGTGTAACGTTTTAAAGTTTTCGATATAAATATAATGTCCAACTCATTTGTGTGTTTGCTCTTAACCTAATTTGACGAGACTCTCCTAATGACTAAACAATGACATCAAAGTCCATGGTTTGATGAAGAGTATCAACTTCTTGTATCGAATGTATGCCAGACAAATGTGGTCGTTGATGATGAACGTGAACGACGATGCTAGCGTGCGTGAATAAAAATTGCATTTTGTTATTTAATTATACAATTTTTATGTTCAAATAGCACTTTGTAGCCTTTTTGCAACATTTGAACAACACTTATAAGACTTTGACCAATGAAACATTTAAGAGTAATATTAGCAACACTTTCTTTTCAACATCCTTTTTAACGTTCATTCTTTTATTGAGTGAAACCAATGTAGCTCATACCACTTTATGTGGATCACATTTCCAAAATGTAGGCACCACATTGATTTCATTCAATAAAAGAATGAGTGTTAAAAAGAAAATGTTGGTAGCACTCTTCAAAATATAAAGCATATGAAATTAGTTTCAAACTTCGGTGACTTTTAATTGCAATAGTTTCATTGCCTTTTAGAGCATTTTGTGCTCCACTCCCAATTCTGACTTTGGAAATATCTGTTTTGTTGAGTTTTTGAAAGAGCAATGATAATTGGACACAAAAAAAACCAAGACAATATAAACACCGTATTTTTATAGAGTATTTTTCCTTTTTTTTTGTTTTTTTTCTTTCTTTCTACTCTTTCCTTGTTACTCTCTCTCTCTCTCTCTCTCTCTCTCTCTCTCTCTCTCTCTCTCCCCCTCCATTTTCGGTTCCTCTCTCATAGCTCACACCACCACTGTCAGACACTCTCACCCCTCCATAAGTCTCCAGCGACGACCGTCATTCTTCTCTTCGATCTATTTTTTTTGCAAAGACGAACGCAAAAACACAGATCTGAAACTACAGAAGCACAACAACACAGCACCCAGAGAGAGAGAGAGAGAGAGAGAGAGGCGATCGTCGGTGAGAAAAGGTGGTCGCGATGGATTGAGGTCGAATCTGGAAGGATGGTGGTGCTAAGGACGATGGTTGTGGTGGTGGTTGCACCTCTTCGCCGGAGTTCTCTCTGACATGATCTCTCTCATCGGCGGTGGTGATGGATGAGCTGGAGAAGAGGAGTTGAGATGAGGACGGTCAACGGTTTGGACTGCGGGGTGGTGACTGTGAGGACGGTCAACGATGGTGGTGGTGTGGTCTGAACTGTTTAGAGAGAGTGAGGGAGAAAGAAAGAAGAGGATGATGAGAGAAAGAGAGAAAGAAGTTGCAGCTGAAAATCGAAGCATACCACTGTATTTTAGTGAAAATTACGAGATTGTCCCTGATGTTGTATTTGTGTTTAAAAATGTGTGTTTAGTTATCATTTCTCTTTTAGAAAAGATCTTGATCATATGTCATATGGTTTTCTCTAAAAAAAAGTACTCGTAATATGGTTTGTGTCCTAACACCCCCACTTTTCTAGTACAGAAATAATATTTGAAAAATCATTTTCTGCCAATTTTTATGACAATTTTCTCTCTCATACTCACATTATGGGGTAGCACTTGGGTGACATAGAGTTGGGTGACATTGGTGACATTGACCATTCACAATGTCACAATGCTTGTGTTTCTCTCTCTTTCACTTGCATTGTGACGTTGTGATTGACCAATGTCACCAATGTCACCCAACTCTATGTCACCCAAGTGTTATCCCACATTATGTTATCATTTTCTCCCCTTCTCTCTATCATTTTGGTTTTTTTGTCAAGACTTATATTTCTTTGTATTTTTGGTTGTCTCATAAAGTAGTTGTTCAAATAACATCCCCTTTTTAACACATTTTATATCAATTGTGCTAATCGTTAGATGTTTGAATTCTTAAACAAATACTTGGAATGGATATATTTTGTTTTATAAAGAAATCGTTTTTTGAAAAAATCAATTTATGTCAAATATTTATTTTTCTATTTGAAAAATGAAATTTATCATGTTGTTCTAGGGGATGCTATTTTTACTAAAAAATACCATTTCTTTATGTTACAAAAATTAAATTTTATTTTAAAAAAATTATTATACCATTTGCGAATTTGAATCCAAATTTGAATTAAAAGATAAATTAACCACTAGGTGTAAGTTTGAATTAAAAGATAAATTAACCACTAGGTGTAAGTGCATGCTAAAATAGTGTGTATGTACTCTACTCTTATATGAACTAGGCATGGCAATGGTGCGGGGACGAGTTTTACCTTTCCCATCCTCATACCATACTTCCAAATACTTACTTGTTACCATACCCATATTTAACGAAGATGAGAAATCGAATCGCATCCCCGCGTTATCTCTGACGGGTTCGGATATCCTGTGTAATCCCCATCTCTGCAATGGATATATTTTTCTTAATAAAAAAGAAGTATTTTTCAGCTCTGGGTTCAATGTATTAGCATTATCCAGCAAAAAGATGACGGTGATCGATGACTATGGTGATGGAGAAGAGAAAGACCGAGTGTGTGAGATGTGGAAAGAGAAGAGAGAGAACTTAGAGAAGTGAGTGTCGTCTTAAAGGCTAAAATTTTGATAGTGTGAGTTAAATGAATTACGGTTTAAGTTTCTATTTATATAAAAGGGATAATTTGATTTTTTTTTTTTTACATTCGAGACGGGTTTGGGTATGAGTTCAGTACTTATATCCCTATTACTCGTCCCGTACCCGTATTTTGAAATCGGGAAAGACACAAACCTAATTAAACACAGGAAAAACCCATCAATTTAAATTTGGTTCAAACGTATACTTAAGAATACGGGCTTTGTTGTCATGTCTAATAGTCACAATTTCTATGAATGGAGAATACATCTTGAAAATCATAGTGTTAGACAAAGTGGTCGATTCATTAACTTTTACGGGTAAGAGCTTATTTTTTTGGTAGTGACGGGTAAGAGCTTATAACGTAACACATTAATTTATACGTCCCCAATAAAACTGCAATTGTAAACAATTTATTTATTAGATGACTTAAATTCCATAGATAAATTAGTTCTATTGAGATGATATTTGTGTGAGATCAACGTAAAACATTTTAATCTTAAATAAATTAGTTCTAGTGAGATCATTTCAAACACATCTTATTCTAGTGATACTAATTTATAAAAATAAAAAACTTTTATGAAAATTCTTACAATTTTAAGGATTAATTTGTATATTCAATCAATCAATCAAAATATTATTCCATTAAAAAAAGTTTTTTAAAAAAAAAAAAAAACTCCTCCAAAAAGGCTTAAGTCTGCTTACCTATAGTGTGCTGGATATTTATGTTCTTTGTTCGGGGACCAGCAGCTAAACCTTTTTTATTAGGCAATCAGCCAAACTTTTTTTTTTTGAAGCCAAGCAAGCAGCCAAACATAAACAAATACTAATATATTATTGATTGTCTAGAATATAAAAGTAATTCAATATCAAACCAATTAATATTAGTTAAAGATAAACATGTGATTAGGTTTACAATCAGGGATGAGAATAGGTTAGATTTTATAAAGTATGAGTTTGATCTACTTTAAAAATGTTAGGAAAAATGTAAAAAAAAGTGTCCTTAAGTAAAAGATGTAATTTTTGCATAAAAATATTGTAATTATTATTTTGACAAGAGTTTGATTTATCATTTGTCATAAATTCATTTTTCTAATTGCTAAAGTTTAACTATATAGATCGGGTACGCAAATAATGTCACATATGCAAAATATCCGTTTTGCTATTTTATTTTTTTTTAGTTTGAAATGCATTGTTATTGACTGCATTAACCCTATCTAGCTAATTGAGAGGGAAAAAAAAAAAATCATATCATGTCTTCCATGTGCTGGTAGTGCCATATACATGCATCACACACCTTTTTTAGCAGTAGTACTTTAAAGCTTATGGTCTTAGGTCTTTGAATCTCTTTTGTTTTACGGATCAGTCTTCCAAGTGACATACTAGTATTATACTGTGCTAACTTTTATTGTTGAAAGAACTTCAATTTCTGGAGTGGTGAAGATCTTTGATTCATTTAAAATTTCAATAAAGATTTCAGTTGCCTTTTCTAACAGAAAATATTCCATAATACCATACACTTTTTTTTAGAGGATAATATCATACACTTATACTACTTGCCATTTCCTCTCTTATTAACTCTGCCCATCTTAAAAAATAAAAAAAAAACTCTGCCCATCTTTAAAAAAAAAAAAACCTAGGCTGCTTATCATAACCAATTGGCCACCTTAGCAATTTGTTCTCCCAATCATTTTTACTCCTTCCCACCCCAAACCGCCTAAAATTACCTCAACGTGAGTTAACTCGCGCTCACACTGGATATCAGTGTGAGTTAACGCACGTCGAACCCCAACATAATGAATTTATGTTAAGAGGTGGGTGTTGGTGCCCCACTATGTTTTGAATAATTTGTTCATAAGTACTACTACATTATTTTTGAATAATTTGTTCATAAGTACTACTACATTATACATATGATCATTTATTTATGCTTCATATATTTATAGAATGAAAGTTGAACCAAAGTTTCTATCCAAAATAAAGTTGGACTAATTTCCCCATCAATTAAAGATGTTATGTGGAAAAAAAAGCCCAAAATGAGAAATAGTAATTTTTCTCTAAGTTTATGTAAACTAGAAAATGTTTTATATTTGTTGATATACGTATTATTAGAGGTATTTTTATAGTAGTATTGGCAACTATATAATAGTCGAAAGAGCTTTCGCCGCAAGGAATTTCATCGTGAATCTGATGCGAAATCGTATTAGAGATGAATGAGTTAGTCATTATTAATTATTTAGTTACTTATATATAAAGATATATTTTTATCGATATTTAAAATGAGAAAATCAATTAATATTTGCAATGTATAGTTTATGCTTATTATATAGAGTTGTGTTATATGTAGAACCAAAATTGAACAATTAATGCAACACCCTTTGACATTGTGAGGAGCATGCAAATCGAAATCATTAAAAAAATATTAAAAAATTGCAAAAGAGTTGTTGGTTGTACCAAAATGATGTTCATATATCATTCCTCTATTATATATGTTTCTTAGTAAAAATTTGTATATATAGTGCTCCCACTACTAAAAACTTCTGGATCCGTCACTGAACGTAAGTTAACTCACGTTGGGTTGCATTCAAATACAAATTGAAGCTCCTTCTCTATAGGTCTTATTGAAGCATCTAATTCCTCAACTATTCCACGTGCAGTAGTTGTTTCAATGGAAATGCTTTCCAGAAGATCATTGACTTGCTGAAGAAGTGTGGCCTTGTAAAAGAACTGTTTAATTAAATGTTAGCAGAGCTTCGAAGAAGTTTCAACAAAAAACATCAACATGATCACGCATGGATTCTCCACATCAATCTGCAAAACAAAAAGACTAAACAATAGGTGCAAGAGCAAAAAACCCACTAGAGAAGCAGTAAAAGGAATTGCCAAAGATTTATTGCTTATTAGGTGAACAAAGAGATAGAAAACCTTGCACTTTATTCATATATACAAACCAGAAACCTTCCCAACTTCTCAAAATAATATTAATAATTAATCACTTTTTTATGGGACAAAATTATTAACCATGAACTAGTCAATAGTTCGTTAGTTCTTCCAGTCATCCATTTTATAAAGAAACGTTAGAAACTAAGCATACAAGTACTAATAATTTTTGCTATGTTACAGAAGTTACCAAGAAGCAAAGCAGAACAGCAATTTCAGAATTATTTGAAGGCAACCCAACATGAGTTAACTTACGTTGAGGTTTGGAGAGCGTTAACTTACGCTGATATCGAGTGCGAACGCGAGTTAACTCACGTTAGGGTTATTTTAGACAGTTTGGGGTGGGAAGGAGTAAATAATATGATTGGGAGAAGAGCAATTTGATCTCTAGCAATCCCTCTTTGGCCCATCTATTAGGCTAAGGCCCAGATCAAACTTCTTCGTAATTCTTTTTAAAAAATTACTCTTTAGGCACCTTCGATTGCTCACAAGCATCTCAATCTTTTGAAAATACCCCCATCAGAAGTTACGAACCATTCGCCTATGAACGGGAGTTAGGAACCATTCAGGACTTTGATGCATTTGCAATATGCCTTTGAAGCATTTTCAAACCAATTGCCTCTAAGGTCGTTTTCTGTTAAATTGAATCAAATGCTACAATCTTATTGAAGTTTGAATACTTGCCTGTTAGTTGCTGTTTTGGTGTCAAAGCTGCTAGACATATTGCAAATGTTTCTAAATCCGGCATCAACAAACGGTTCCTGTTCCCCGGCGAACATTTTGTAACTTCTAATGAAGGTATTTTTGAAAGTTTGGTGAGCTTGTGAGCGATCCAAGGTGCTTAAAAAGCAATTTCCATATTTTTTTTTAACAAGACCTTCATAATCTAGCCCAAAACTAACACATATATTTTTTTTTAACTATTACTTTTTCCACCCTACTCATTTCTCGCATGCCCTATTTTTTTTACGAAAATGCTCATAAGATTTTTGGATTCTATAATCCAGATTGAGTTTTCCCCTTGTTTTTGCGTGGAAAAATGAGTTTTTCACCAATTCTAATTTTATAATCCGAACACCCTAAAAAATAGGGTGTGTTCCTTGCTTTTTTTTTCGGATTATAGAATTCGAACATCCCTTAAACATCATTATTCAGGGGGAAAACAAATTGAGTTATATAATCTGAACTGTATCAGCATAAATTTTGAACTTGTTTATAATATGGATAGCCAGCTTAAGGGCCATATTCATTTTCCTAACCTCATCCTTCTGTTTTAGGTCATTGTTAGTTGTTCCTAGTTGAGAAATTTGATTTTCGAGCTACTTGATCAAATTGCTCCAAAACTTTTCCAAAAAATCAGGAAAAGTAAATCAAGGATCAAAACTCCCTTAGAAGGAACTTCTTACCATACTTCTCCCCTCAAAATCCAAAATTCCATAGTTTAGGCCTATTTTTAAAAATATAATAAAAGAATAATTTTTCATATTCTCAGAAAAATCTGAAAAATTTTGCATTAGTTTTATTTGGTTTTTAGATTTTTTTTTGGGTGATATTTTTATATTTTTTGATTTTATTTGACATGTTTTACCATTTTTTTATTTTGTTTTTAAAAGTAAAATTTACAACTGCTGAAGTGAGTGAGATTCTGATTGTTGCTTATATTTCCATTTTTTATCTAATTTTTCATATTTTTCAGAAAAATCCAAAAAAAATTGCATTAGTTTTATCTATTTTTTAGATTTTTTTTTGTGGTATTTTTTTTATTTTATTTGACATGTTTTACCAACTTTTTACTTTGTTTTTTCTTTTCTTTTTATATGTGAAATTTACAACTGCCGAAGTGAGAGAAATTTTGATTGCTGCTTATATATAAGCATATTTTTGATATTCCCGCCTCATCTTCATCCCCGCAGTGGATAATGTTTTTTAATAAAAAAAAAGTATTTTTTAGCCACGCGTGATTCTAGTAATTGGTGAATAAGTGTCTTATAAACCTATTTTTTTTCCTTTGTCAATAACATTTGACAACAAGATGAGCCTTACATTTATCAACCAAACCATCATGTTTTAGTTTCATTTTCGTAATCCATCTACAGCCTATTGATTTGCAACTAGGAAGCTGATGGTCGGATTTAGGGAAGTGTACCAAATCGTTTACCAAGTAATAAAGTGATAAGTAGAATATCGTATCCACAAAGATTGTCGTTTCAACCAAACAATTTGCGTTACATATTTGGGAACAATAAAATAGATAAAAGATAAAGGTTTAGAGTTTTGCAATTTAATATGTTTCAACATAGCAAAGTTTACTTGTTTTGATTGCGGAATGTTAGCGGCGATTATGGTTCTTCAAATCCCCTCAATTTAATTGTTGGAATTACGTAACAATCAAGTTTTATTCACGGTATTTATTGTTATCTATCTAAGTGATGAGTTTGTGGGGTTTTACTACCTATTAATTGTCAAGTTGCACCTGCCGATTACACGAGTAGGTACATGTGGTGCTTTACTCTCTCAGAGATACGAGCTCGTTTTCCTCTAGATGCCGAGTTGCACCTGCTGATCACATGAGTAAGTGCGCGTGGGGTCTTACTCTCTCAGAGGTAATTGAAACAAAGACTTGAATTAGCGTTCCTAAATTCCCATTCATGTGGCCCCAATGCTCCTAATGGTTCGCTCATCTATGAATCTTAGAAGTACATAGCGCGCGCACACACACACAGACACACACACTCTCTCTCTCTCTCTCTTGGTAGTTCTACAAGCGGACAACCCTATCTACCTTACCAAGGTTTGAGGAGAATGAAGTTGCTGGGCGGATTTAAGTCGTGAAGTCACATGTTTTCCTAATTACTAACCAGATACTTCCTGATTGGAGTAGGTTTGCACCGATATTAAGTTATGTCACCTCCTTAAGTACTTTTTTCTCAAGGTCCTGCTCTATAGCTTGTTTCCCTAATTACTAATCAGTTACTTCATGATTAAAACAAATATAAATATCAATATTAGGTATGTCACCTTCATAAGTGCCTATGTATCAGGGTTATGCTTCAGAGGAGACAAATCTTACACACGACAATAAAATTAAATATCATAAAGAAAGTAACCGAATAAAGACTTTAAATTAAATAAATTATCCAACAACCAGAATAGAGGTTCATCTTAGAACCCTAGCCTAAAAAAAATTTAGTTACACATGGTAACTAAATGCAAATTACAAAAGAAATAAAACATACCTTAGAAAATCTTGGAGTGAGGAGAGAAACTCCTCCCTTAAAGCTCCTAGTGTTTGCCTTCCTCTTGAACTGCTTCGTTCTGAATGAGAAATTATGAATGAGAGAAGTGCTATTTATAGGGAGAGTTTCGACCTGAAGGTGGGCTAAAATACTAGGATTTTGCCACAAAAAAGTAACAATATTCAGTCTTCGTTCGTAGGAAACATGCGTCGGGTGCCCAGGACCATGGTCTAGGCGCATGTGAGTGGTGTCTCACAAGGGCGGATCTGGACTCACAATATTGGTGGGGCATAGTTTTTTTGTCAAATAGTTAAATAATTTATTGTAGCCAAAACCTAAAAGCTAAAATCAATTTCAATTTTAATATAGTAACCAAAATTGAGAGTTTATAAAAAAATAAAAAAAAGAAAAAGGAGAAACGACCTAAAACAAATTGTCTGCACATTACCAAAAAAAAAAAACAAATTGGGAGTTTAAAGAATAAGAAAGGATTGCCTACACATTACCAACACGAAATACTCTACAATAAGGTTAAAGCAAGAAGAAATTTAGTCCCACATTGGTCACTTTCAAGACATTGAGAGATGAGTTAGCTTATAAAGGGTAAATAGGTCTTTACTCCCCTGTAATATAGGTCATTTTCGGTTTTCCCCTTGTAAATTTTTTTTTCGATTTACCGCCCTGTAAATTTTATTTTTTGATTTACCCCCTTAATAGGCCAAACAAAAACCAATTATATATTTTTTTCAAGAAATTTTCGTTTTTGTTTGGCCTATTAGGAGGGTAAATCAAAACAATTTTTTTTACAGGGGGTAAATAAAAAAAACTACAGGGGAGAAACCGAAAATGACATATATTACAGGGGGTAAAGACCTATTAATCCGCTTATAAATAAAGAGTGTACTGGCTCCAAAGATGCAAACAAACAAAACACACTCCTTGTGGGTCCTTTATTGTATTACTTTGTTATAGTAACGTTCAAAATCTGAACCAAAAGCATGTCCAATTAAAATAGATTTCTGCTCTCCGCCCATCACTTTTCACTCGCGCCCTGCAGCCATTCTGAAAATACCCCTGCGCTAGTTAACTAGCGCAAGTGTAAAAAAAAAGGACTTAAATTTTACACTTGCGTGACTTAAGTCACGCTGCGTGAGTCACGCAGAAATTAACACTTACGTGAGTTAACTCACACAGAAATTAACACTTACGTGAGTTAACTCAGGTAGGTATTTTTTTCATATCACAATATGCTTTAGCATATTCACAGATTCATATTTTGGTTGAATTTGATCAACCCACTTAACCCATTTGTGTTGGTAGCACCAGCCATTGAAACAGATTTTGAAAGAAAGTTCCTTTGAATCAAAAACAGAAAACAGAAGAAGATATTGGTGGTGCTGGTGGGTTAAGAATAAAGCTTGCAATGGATTTGAGAAAATAAGCAGTTCTGAGAGTTGATTGAGTACTGTGAGAAGAAGGTGAAGCAATGAAATCTTGTTTCACCTCTATAATGGTATCTTCTTCTTCCAATGTTGGTTTCTGTAACAGCCCGATTTTCGCTAGTTTTATTTTATTATTTATTTATGTGTGTTCTGTGTGCTCTTATGTGATTAATTGTCTCTGTGTGTATTTTTGGTTGGGATTCGTAGAGTTCGGTGTTAGAAGGGTATTTTAGTCATTTTGGGCTTAGGGGCATTTTGGTCATTTTGAGGGCAGTGGCAATTTTGTAATTTTGCAGAAAATTATTTTTAGTGCTTAGTGAGGGTTTTATTTTACTAAGTGCTAGAGGGTGTAGTAATTATTTTATTTACCGTTAAGTGACCGTTAGTGTTATATTTTACCGGTAAGTGAGTAGTGACATTTTGAGTGTTAGAATAGAAATGGGTTAGGCCCATTAAGGTTTAAGAAATAAGCCCACTTGAATAGAGCTAGTATATAAACTCTAGTGTTGGTGAGAATTAGGTTTACAAACATTTTTATTTCATTTCATTTGAGAAGAGAAGAGATAGAGGCTAGAGGGAAGAACAAGGGTTAGAGCTTGAAGAGGGGATTCATCATCTAGGAGCTAAATTGAAGCTTTGGTTAGAGATTCTTGGTGTTAGAGGTAAGAGGGTTAGGTTTCAACCATAATTCATCTCTTTTCCTTTTTACCCATTTTATGAAATTGATGAATTAAACCTAATTGATTGTAAATTCGTGTTCATGTTTTGATGCAATGTTTGGGTATGTAAATTAAATGTTAATTGAGTTGTTGATGATGAAATTACATGCTTAAGTTGTGGTTATATGTATACTTTGCATTTTTGCCCAAAAATGGTGATATGAGATGTTGTTGTGATGAATTGTTGGTGAATTCATGATGTTTAGCTGCTGTTGTTGTTGATAGATGTTGTTGTTGATGATTAAAACATTGGGTAATCATAATTGGAGAGTTTGATATGACCTTGTGTTGTTTTTGAATATTTGATGAAAAATGGGTCAAATGGTGATTTTTGTTAGGAGAATGTTTTGGGGCAAATTTTATATGGAATTGGGTGTCTTTTCATGTTTAGAAATGTTTAAACAAACTTTGGTATCAAATTTGAGCTTTGGGAAGTCAAAATTGGGGTTTTGGGGTGAAAAAGTGAGTTTTTCTCGTAACAGGACTGTCCCAACTCGCCACAGCGAGTGGGAGGCGAGTTGGAGGCGAGCAGGAGGTGCTTTCGGTGATGCTTACTCGCCTCGCGAGTAGATTTACTCGCCACGGCGAGCTGCACAGTGGCAGCATCCCCTGTTTCGCGTTCTTGCGTCTTTTTCCCTCGTTTCTGTTTTGAATTGGTTTTCGGTGTAAACATGAAAGTTGTAGATAATTTTGTTAGCTTTCCAATGGCTTTGGTTTGACTTGAAAATGATTCTTGGTTTTTGAGTTATGAGGGAAATACTCCAAGGTGTTCTTGGTGAAATTTTACGAAAAATCCGCATAACTATTTCTAAATCGACCCAAACCCTTTGGATTGTTTCCAAACTTCAAACTTATGTTTTATGAGTTCAATTAAGGTGTTTAGTAGTATTTAAACTATGATGTGAGGGATTTAACTTGTTTTGCTTAGAAAATGGAAAAATTCTTGAAAAGTGTTTCGGTGAGACGAACCTTGTGATTTTTATGAATTCTTCGTATTTGGCCGATGAAATGCTTATGTATCCTCTACTGCACCTATAAGTGACTTGTGAGAATACATGGCATAGGCAATTGAGCTTGTTTACTTGGTTTTGACTCAAAGTGTTCAATTAACTTAATGTTGTGATTTTGAGAGACGAACTTAACTAAAGATGACTTTTGAGAATCAATTGACTTGTGAATCCTTATGGATATTTGATATCACATATATGGAGATGATTGGTGGTGTATATTTGTGTGACAACTATATGTTGCTTGTGTTGTGGATGTTGTCGGCGATTGTATATATGTTATGTGGTGGTGAATTGTTGTTAATTGCATATATACAAGTTTTGGTGATGGTGAGGTGATTATTGTTTGTGTGAACATATGCATTTGTAGTTGGGTCATATGTTCATGCATACATGACTGATGGTGGTGGATTTTATATCCAATTGAGGTGATTACGATGTTTTTGTTGCATCGAAGGTGACGACCTTGAGGTGTTTGGTACCACATGCATCTAGATGAGTCTTGAGACATTGCATAAACTGTTGGTGGATTGAATTGCATTAAGATGTGTTTTGATGGTTGATTATTGCTAATTGTACTTGCGGATTGAATTGTTAATTGTTGATTGACAAGGTGAGGTTGTGATATGTGTATGATACACTTGTGGATATGAACTTGATATAATGATATTGAATGATCTTGGATTACTTATATGTTGTGAATATTGAGGAACTATGTATGAATTGTCATTCTTTATCCTTGATTATATCTTTCATCTTCAAAGTTCTTGTTAATCTTATATGGATTATGATGATGTAATGCTAACCCTCAGTGGTTTACCACCTACCTTTCCGTATGGACGGGTAGATGGAGTGCAGGATGCTTAGTTGTTGCGTATTGATGCCGAGGAGTGGATTTCCTCTTTTTCATGCAAGTGTCTAGATTAGGGCTCTGATCTAGGATAGTCATTGCATGTTGTTTATTTGACTTTGTATTTTGGAGTTGTTGAGATATTCTGTTATTTGAGATTTGGAGGATACAGTTGTATTTAGTTTGAAGATCCAGATATGTTTATGAATTATATGTTGTTCCGCTGCTATGTTGTGTAACATGATCTTTATGCATGTATGATTTGTGGTTTATTCGAAGACGTAGCATCTATTTCTAGAATATGTTAGTATATTTGCGCGTTTTACCGCTTATTAGAAATAGGGTGTTACAGTTTCTTCATCATATTCTTCGTCTTCACCATTGCTTTGAGATTGTGATGATTCAGATTCGATGGAAAATGAGAATTAGATAACAAAATGGGTTTCTAAGTTGAAAACATAATGATGTTGTAGTAAACTTTACTTTACAAAAACCATTCTTCAACCATAATATGAATCTGTGAATATGCTAAAGCATATTGTGCATATGAAAAAAAAATACCTACGTCAGTTAACTCACGTAAGTGTTAATTTCTGCGTGAGTTAACTCACGTAAGTGTTAATTTCAGCGTGAGTTAACTCACGCAGCGTGACTTAAGTCACGCAAGTGTAAAATTTAAGTCCCCTTTTTTAACACTGGCGCTAGTTAACTAGCGCAGGGGTATTTTCGGAATGGCTGCAGGGCGCGAGTGAAAAGTGCTGGGCGGAGAGCAGAAATCATTAAAATAAAATATTATTGGGCCTGGCTGGGCTTGTGTGGCACTTGCCACACTAAGCCTAGTTCAGGTCCGCCCCTGGTTTCATGTCATGCGCATATGAGTGCTGTCTGGGTGCTGAAATGTCTGTTTGTTCGTCTTTTTGGGTTTTGCTTCCATATAAGATGCCTTGGAACTTGTGAACAAAATTCCTCCCTCAGTAATATCTTCTGAGGTCTCTTGAATCTTTATTCTTTCATCTTCCCAAAGTCCTCACAAATCTTCATATGTCTTGCTTTGCTTATTTACATGATTTCTTCGTGAATTACATCAAAACACCATAAAATTGCTATGTTTCGGGAAGAATAGAATTACAGACTCAAATATAGAAAACGTTACAAATGTCCCGAAATCATAAGCAATTCCTCTAATACTCCTCTATAACGTAATATGACCTAACATCAGAGGCAATTCGTGTTTCATTAGTTTCTAAAAAATCTGTTTCATCATTTATGCTTTCTTTTCATAAGTTAACATCCAATGAAGACAAAACTTCTTAAAGGCTAGACAAATCCTCTTCCCATGTACATGATTTATAACGGGTTCATATATGTATAAAAAATCAATGTATATTAACGCATACATTTTTAATTGGACAATGATAACAAATGTTTTAAGAGTATTGTTTAAAGAAACGATAATAAGAAAATTTATCTCGAAAATATAAGTCAGATATATGAAAAGGTGATAATTACAAAACTTTTTATGAAAAAATTACTACTTTTTTATTGCTTATAACTATATTTACATAATCATGTAATTCATCATATATAATTTTTACAATGAAATATATGAAGTTACAATGATATTATTTCGGAAACATTATCCTCATCGTCCCTTAACTCAATTTCATATAAGAATTTTGTGTTTTATATTTTCTCATGTCATTTTTGTCCTTTTGGTCAGTTCGCGTATGAATTATAAAAATTAAATCTAAAATCCATATGGAAACATAAGTTCGCGTATGAATTATAAAAATTAAATCTAAAATTCATATGGAAACATAAGTGATGAATCATAAATTTGAATTTCCTCAAAAAAAAAAAAACATAGATTTGAACACTAAGATCTCATATCAAAATAAAACCACAAATTTGAATCTTGAAAATCCATATGCATTGATCAAAATAACGAAAATGACATAAAAAATAATAAAGGACAAAATTGTTACTTGAATATTTTTTTTTTTTTTTGTGGTAGTGTCCGGAATTCAAACCACAGACATTGCATATATTATACACTAGTTTAGAGACCCGGCGTTGCCCGCGTTAGATATTAAATAAGTTTTATAAGTTTGTGTGCACGAATACACGTGTCAGTATATTAGGTTGAATTTATTTAAATTTAAAATTATAATAATATCATAAAAATAAATATAAATGATGAGATGAATGTCCAATGCAAGAATAAAAAGTGTAACAAAATCAATAATGAATTAGTCCAAGTGGTAAGAGTTTTGGGTCCCTTTAAACATGTGGTCATGGGTTTGTTTCGTGGCCCATGCGTATGAGAGAGAAAAATCGATTGAAAGGGAAGAAAGTGATTGAAATATATATATATATATATATATATATATATATGTATATATATGTGTATATATATATGTATATATATGTGTATATATATATGTATATATATGTGTATATATATATATATATATGTATATATATATGTGTATATATATATATGTGTATATATATATATATATATATATATATATATATATATATCAAAATATATATATATGTATGAGAAATAATAAAATTGGTGTTTGGCAAACTTGAAGAAGGAAAAATGTTAGATGAAAAGAAGGTTTGAAGTTTCTACTTGTGCTCAAAATATGTGATTAACGAAAATTAATTTATTTATAGTTAGCATTTGCATTAGAATATGCTGCTAAAAGATAACATAATAACTAATCGAACCTTTTTTTTATCAAAAAAAGCTACTGATTAATAATATTAAAACGAAAAGGACCTGAAAAAATAGTATAGGTGATAATAGTTTAGGTGATTAATAATATTAAAACGCTACTGTTGAAACGAAAAGGAAAAAAAAATAGTATAGTTGTTAGTTCAAGGACTTGAAACAGAAATAATAGTATGGGTGTTAGTTCAAGTACATGAAACTCGTAGGTGTTTGTAATGGATGCCAGCAACAATAGTTCAAGGACCTGAAAGAAAAAAAAAACCGGTAAACTCACTCGCAGGTGTTAGTTCCCTCTCATATTATATATAAAAATAAAAATCTAAGCATAAGAAAAAGAAACAATAGTATAGGTGTTTGTCAAACCTGAAGAAAGAAAAAGCTTAGATCAAAAGAAGGTTTGAGTTTCAGTTTCTGCTCAAAATATGTGTTTACGTGATTAAAAAATTCTCCTTTATTTATAGTTAAAAAAATAAATCGAAGCCTTTTTTTCCTCAATGAAAAAAACTAATTGAAACTTCTTTTCCTAAAAAAAAGAAAGAAAAAAATAAAGGAAGATTTAATGGATAGTATTGAAAGTATTATATATAGTTTGTTGAGATATTTTGGCTACACAAAATATTAGAAATTAAATATAAAATTAAATAAAATATTTAGTGGATAAGATCAAAAGTTTGCTGAGATTTTTATGTCAAATAAAATGTCAAATAAAATATAGGAAAAAATATAAAAATATTAAGAATAAACGTGGAAGCGACATGTGGCTTAAAAAAACCTTACTTTATATATATACTATTGATTGATTGATTGATGTGTAGTTTGTTGAAATATTTCTGCTACATAAAATATTAGAAATTCAATAAAAATTAAAAAAAAGATACTGAGTGCATAATATCAAAAGTTTGTTGAGATATTTATGTTAAAAAAAATATTGGTTTTTAAAAATAGAAAAAATAATAAAAATATTGAGAATGAATGTGGAAGTGACACGTGGCATAAAAAACCTTACTTTATATATATACTATTGATTATTCTTACCAACTGAGATAAACTCACAAGGACACCTAAAATTAAGTTAAATGAAGACAAGAGTAATTTTGCCTATTATTTTTAATTTAGTAAAATACAATCATGATACGCTATAGAATAAATTTGAATGAAAATTTTACGCTATTTAAACATCTTCATCCTTCTTAAAAAAAAATCTTCATCCTTCTCTTTCAAAAATTAATATTCATAAATAGAATGTTATCATACATATTCAATTTCAAGTATACCATTTTAAAATTTTAATATAACATAGATTTAGAGAATTAAACAAATGAGAAATAAGTGATAGGATTTTTTAGAGTTAAGTGATAGGTTATGGTCTAACATTTCATGTATATGTTATAGAAATCACGCAAACTAAGAAAAATTGATAACTGAAATAAATATAATTACGATTATTTATCTAAATTAACTAACCAATAGTGCATTTTCATTATCATAAATAAGTGAAAAATAATAACTTTGAAGTAATTCACATGGTATTAAGTAGAAAGTACAATTAAAAAAAACTTAAAACTACATTAAAAATTGCATGACACTTTTGTAACAATATTTTTATTTTATTTTTTATAGATTTTATTTTTTATAGATAGATGAAATGGTAAAGTCATTATAAACTTACATATATAAGTGAAGGTGTTGAAATTTGAACCCCAATCATGTTGTCAGGCCTAACAATTTAGACATTTTTGTCGGTTGAGTTAAGAGTTGTGACAATATTTTAAATGTGAAGTTATGAGAGTGTGCATTATATTGCATTAGTAATTATTTATGGGGTCATGTTAACCATTGCCCCCGAGGCATTAGTTAAGAAAGTTAAAAATAAAATTTTTCTATTAAAACAACAAATTTTTTACTATCATAAAGTAGAACATTCCACTTTTCGTCATTTCCCAATGCAAAATTTCTATATGGGAAATGCTAAGAATGTCTTTAGGGCATTGATTAAGAAGATAAAAATAGAAATTTTGTATTGGAAAATGGTAAAAAATGACAAATTTAACTTTTTAAAAAGTTTAAATATTGTTGAATTCAATACAAACGTACTACATTTAGTTTCCTTAACTAGTGTCATAAGGACACTCGTTAGCATAACCATTTCTATATTTGTCTCCTTAACTAGTGTTCGGAGGACTCTAGTTAACATTTCCCTTATTTATAAAAGAAAAATTATCTATAGACAATCATGCACCTATTGGATATCATGAGAGAGTGAGAGAGATGTTACGTTAGTAATGTGATAAGAAGAAAACAAATTGAGAGGAAATCAAATGTTGAATAATTATATGAAAATTAGAGATGTCCATGTATTATCACTCTTTATAAAAATGTGTAATAGTTTGAAATTAATATACAATATTTTTATATTTTATTTAGAGACAAACTTGGAATAATGTAATTAATTAATATTTCATTTATTTAAAAGTAAACTAATAACTTTCGTTTTTAAGTCTAAATATGTATAGAAGCAATGATACGCGTGACGTGGCATGGGCTGTGTGGATGTCTGAATGAGACATGCATTGAGAATTTGTGACCATATAGTATGAATATATTGTTAAACTAGTTTGGACACCCGTGCCAAGCACGGGCTAGAATTTGGTTATACTTGACGTAGAGAATATAATTATGTATCATGTATCGATTAAAGCTAAAAATTTGATAAAATAGTGGAGGTTGAACAACAAACAAATGGAAAAAAAAAAAAAACTCATACCTAAACCTTAAAGTTTTGAATGAAGATATGGTATAATTCTCGCATGTGTGGTTGTTCTTTCTCCAATGTGCCGATCCACACCAGTGATGTCTCCCCTTCAAGGTCCAACGACGGTATCATATCCCGGTTCAACATTGTGGGGGTGCGGTTCTTGGTGTTGGATCACGTATACAGAGACTATGATACTTAGTGGAGAGATGTTAATTTGTCAACTGTGAGTAACAATTTCACATTATATGCAAGAATAGATGTTGAGCAACATATAAGTATGGTGACTCATATATCTAATATCTTACGATTGGTGCAATATCAATTTCATTTATATGATTGGTCTTAGTCTAATGTGATGATACAACCCATTGTAGGCTTCCACAGAAGACATAATATTATGATGATTTTTTTGTTTCAGTTTTTGGCTGTCATTTGTTGAATTCTATTTGGTTATTTCACCATATCATAGATACAAAGAGTCTCACGCTTAAGGGAGAGATGTTAATGTGTCGTGTGTGAGTTAAACTTCTACACATTAGATGCAAAAGTACATAATGATCAATATATAAGTGAAATGTGGTGTCAATCTCATTTTTTTAGGGGTGTGTCAATCTCATTTGTGGGGTTTCTCTTAGCCAAATATGAAGATCCATCCCATTGAAGACTCCCTCATAACTTCAAACATTATGATGAAATATTTTGTTAGTTTTTTAATATCATTAGCTTAATTTTTTATGTTAAATATAAAAAAATCATTTTATTTTTTTGCGTTATTTTAAATTCCTTTATTTTTGGTCTTTGGAGGAATCTAAAAATGGAAAAACGCTAATGTGAGATGTTGAGTTGACAAAATACATGCTTATTAAAAAAATATATGATAGATAAATTAAGGAAATAATTTGATGAGTTACATATATACGCAAAACCTTTGATTAGTTTTAGGATTAATTAGAAGCTGACCCACTTGTGTTGTTTTAATTTTTTGTATTATCCGTTTAGGGTTGACCTACACTTTTGCGCGGATTTACTGGGTTAGGTTTATGTCCCCCTAATTTGTATTTGTATCTCCCCCTTTTTTTAATAATATAATATATATATATAAGCACAAATGAATAAAGTCTAGTTGAGACGTCATATATTCTCTTTAAATTGTGCTTTTAATTTAGAAAAAAAATTACAAATATGATATGTAAAATTTACATTTAGATGTCAACGTATATTGAAGGAGGACACAATCGAAAACCAAACTCTCCACTCAACGAAAAAGGGATTTGAGAATTCGAGAAGAATTTCAAATTTTAGAATGAACGTTGAATTTTGAAACAGTGTGAAAATGTTGAAAGTTAGAAACAATATTTTATAAAATAAAAATCAATTAAATAACCTCAATACCCTCTTCCCCTCAAAAAAGAAAAACATCAATTACTCCTTTAATTTTGTGATATAATCAATGTATGGATATCTTATAGGATAAATGTATAGTTGATTAATGATATGATAAATGTCTAATCTTGAATATCATATTAATGCATTCCTTTCTCACTAAAAACTGAAAATGTACATGCTGATGTGGATTAGTTTGATAACATTTAATGAGCTTAAGCACCATATATGTACACGTGTACTTTTGCATTTTCTGAAGCCAAATCTTTATAATAGAGAAAGTTTTTTTTATATATTAAAACACATTTACGTGCATTTGTTATTTTTTTTGAAAATTACGTGCATTTGTTATTAAAACATATGACATAATTTTAAAAAAAATCAAGATAAACATTATAGGAAATTCGTAAAATTGAAATTTGAAAAATTACCGAGTTATTGGTAAAATTTAATTTTAGATATCATTCAATTCTCCTTTTTAATTATCTTTGTTATTATTATTTCACAAAAAAAATTCCTTTAGAATCTGGCAAATAGACTTTAATTTTACATAAAAAAAAATTGAGGACACATCAAGGTCTGGACATGTCTCATGACTCAATAAGCACTTACAAATTTTTTAGAGATCCCTTGTCAAAGAGATCTTCACGCTAATTGCGGAGATTGAATCCACACCTTGAAATTGAGTCAACTCATTATTAGCAAAACCAATCTTGATTAGGAATGCTATTATTAGTATTATTAGTAGCAAAAATAGTGAATCAAAACATGATATCATATAATGGTATCATTTAAATAACATTTTTTCATCTGACTAAATAAATTAGACATTTAACAGAATCATTTTAATTTAAATTACCACATTAATGACTGTTATTTAAAGAACATTTTATTTTTTAGTCTATTATTTGTCTGACCTATTAAATGACACAGTTTAATATTTATTGGATCAACCCAATTAAAATGACACATAAAATATAATTATTTTAAATTATAAAAATATAAATTTCAAAATTTAATCCATTCAAAAAAAATCAAAATTTAATGAATTTTTTTTTGTGAATTTGTCAAAAACTTTTTTATGTAAATTAAATATTCCCTTAAAACAAATGAATATAAAACATTAATTAAAAGGTTAAAAGATTCAAATAATTCGTTTTTTTATACAGATAGGAAAATCGAACTATTTGAATTTTAAATGTCTTTCATTTATTTTTTATAATATACTACTTCAATATTTGTTTGTTTCCATTTTTTTTTTTTGGTTTAGTTGTTTCCTTTTTTTTTGGTAGTGTTTAGTTGTTTCCTTTAATTAAGGGTTATAATTAACGCTATCATTTAATTTTATTTTTTTCTGTTTCCTGTCTGATCCATCAAATGATGCATTTTCATTCTAAATAATTAAATGACACATTTTAACCTTTATATAATCATTCTAATTTAAATGACATATTAATTACTCTTAAATTGCTTTATCATTATATTATCCTTAATAGATGCGAAAATAATTATATTTGAGAACTATGTTAAATTATTAAGTATACAAAAATACATGAAAATTTTGTGTTAATATAATTCATTTTTTGTTATATTTGAGAACTATATTAAATTGATTTTTTTTTCTCAAAAAAAAAATCATTTTGGCTTGTTAAAAATACGAAATACGTGAAACTTAGAAAGGAAAAAAAAACAAAAAGAAAAAAGGCATGACATTGAGACAAAAGATTGAAAATAATACGATTTTTGATTGAAATGGTGGGTGGAATTGCTTGCAAATGGATGATATTTATAATAAAGGGTAGATAACAAAATTAACAATATTATTTAGTAGTCCCCACAAAAAAAAATTATTTAATAGTAACTATCTAATTGACAAATTAAAGGAGAAAAAAGTCATATATTGATTGTCAAATAAATAAGATGAAATGGCACTTAAAGGATTGTGTATTATCTCATATATGGTCAAAAGAAATAAAAAAGAAACCATGTATATTGCTCAATGGTTGATTGAAGCTTTTGATACATTCTATTGAAGAAACTATGATAAGTGAAAAGCCGTCATAGTAAAACATGATGATTTAAGATGTCTTCTTATTAGAAAAGGTTTGTCCAAATTAGATGATGTGAACCAATTGTATGCAACATTTATGATGATGTTTAACATGTTCGGAGATGTGTTTGAAATCATCAATTAGGATTCATCAAATAAGAGTTCATGTGTAGGATTCATCAAATAAGAGTTCATGTGTAATATACGTTTTTGTGCAAGACAAAAATTCATAAAATAGATATAGATAAAGGCTAAATCAATTTATTGAGATTAGTTTATCGACATATAAATTCATTAAATAATATTCAATAAACCTAAGGCATCTAAACTCTAACATCTTGATTCTATATCAAATACAAAACATTGTCTTGACTAAAAATTATATCGGTTGATGCCTCTAACATCTTGATTCTATATCAAATGCAAGACATTGTCTTGACTAAAAATTATATTGTTGATGTTGAACATCTTGAAGTCGTAGAATGTAGACACATGCTCTCCAATGAGATCCTGGGAAAGTAACATTATCAATTAACAATTAGATACAAATAAAAAAGAAAATCCACCCCATAATCTACGACCAAGTGATTAAACTTCTATGATTTCAAAACACATAAAAAATAATGAAAAAAATAATGATTTGTTGATGGGGAAGAGACACATGAAAATAATGAAAAACAAATTGTCTATATATAGGGGAAAAAATCATGGCATGATCAATTTTGATTGGTTGATGAAAACTAAATGAGTCATTGTCCATCTTGATTGGCTAATAAAAAAACAAATGAGTCATAATTCAATTTGATTGGATGATAAGAAAACATTAAATGTGATGAAGAATGTGAAGATGCCACATGTACTTTTGCCCATAGAAGTAAGCTTTTGTATTATATAAAGATTAATTAGTTTAGTTTGGTAAGGCAGTTTAATAAGGACGAAAAGAGCTGTCATATATTGTACCTCAATGTTTCAAATTGCACACAATTTTTTGAAGTGCAACGGAAATAAGAAGAACTTGAGGGCACGGTATATATTAATAGATGGAGTTTCTGTAAAGAGAATAAAATCAGATTTATTTTCTCTTGTCCTATCTTAGTTTCTAGATTTTATTCTTTGGCCTTTTTCAACTCCTACAATGTTTCTTTAAGCCCTTGCCAAGGGTCGTGCTAATGGCCGGTGCAATTTTTCTAAAGAACAACCATGAGATGACCTCACCAAACACACTTTGAGTTTGAAGACAAATTTTGCTATAAAAAATTGGACACCAACATTCTTTTTTTGACGCGTGTAAGGAATGGGAGCGCAAGAAACGGCGGAATCTATGGTGATAGCTTAATTAAGGGACTATATCCTGATTTTATTTGTGTTATTTGGCTTTGTTAGGGTAATCTGTATATTGGATTACTGAAAACTTTGAGGAATTCGATTAATCTTTGATCAATCTTAATTTATATATTTGATATCACAGCTTGGCTCCTAGCTTTGTGGTAGATATTATTCCTTCAGTTATGCATATGTTGGAACCATCAAATACATACTTGGTTTGAAGTTGGTAAAGACGTAAAGTATGTTTAGAGAAAAGTAATTTTGCATAAGTAGAGACTTTGATTTTACCTTCAATGTACTCCTTAAGTTGAATTGATTGGTCAAACTAAATTGGGCTTTCAAGTACTTTGATATGAAAGTTGTCGTTGAATTTAAAAGTTAGTCGATGATTCGACTAATAACTCTCTGTGATAATGTTGTGGGTGAGGTCGTTGGCTTTCATACGACGTTGAAGTGGATGGCGGATCTTCACTATGATAATGTCGACTTTGCTTTAGACTCCAAGGTAGTGGTTGATCATTTTAAATCAAGTGTAGAGGATGACAGTGAGTTTGGTTGTATTATGTATGCTTGTAAACAGTTGTTTGAGAATAATTTTCAGAACTGATCTCATGTCGAGTTCAATAGGAGGCAAGTCAATGAGATCTCTCATGCATTAGTAAGTGTAGCACCATCTAATGCTAGCTCTCATGTCTATGATGTTGCACCATCGTGTATTTCTTTTTTGATAGCTAATGAAAAACAATGAATATCTACCTTAAAAATAACTCTCAACAATGATGATATTTTTTTTTTCTTTTTGCAAGCAATTACACCAAGAAAAATACTATGTCATCCACTGTGGGTTCTTCAACTTCTCCAAATAAGGTTAAATGCAAATTGTTGGCCTTTTCAGAACTACTAACTAATAAAAGAATAAGTAAATATAAAACAAAAAGATAAATGACAAATGTAAGTAAATACGATAATTTGTCATCGTGAGCTTAACTCAATTGGTAAAGACAATGCATAAAATATGCAAGGTCTGGGGTTCGAACCCCGACCACAAAAAAAAACGATAATTTGACATTGTGTGTTGATAATGGTACTTACAATAAGATACTTTTAGAAATAACACCTATCTTATTGGCCAAGCATTTTGGCCTACAAAGTCTAGCACTAACTATTGCAATTTGATTAAACTTACGGGTAAGGTGCATGACCGTGTCAGTTAATGAGTATATATGGTGCCCCACATTTGTCTTGTTTCTCCATGTTTTGTAACATTTTTATTTGTCTATTTGGGCATTAGCTAATCGGGTAGCACTTTGGTGCCATTAATGACACCGTGTCATTAAATCTGGACCACACAAATACATTGTTATTGCATCTGGGCTACACAACACATCTATCTTGGTGTCATTAATGACCCAGATTTAATGGCACGGTGCCATTAATGGCACCAAAGTGCTACCCTAAACTCAATTCAATTGTTGGTCATTTTCGAGACAAACAACTAGATTATTTCTAGGTGTAAATAAAAGTATATGATGTTGATATTTATTCATTGTGGAACATTAAATATGAGCAAAATCGCCTAATTGTTGATGGGATTTAGTGCGTAGATATAAATGGTGGGTGGTTTAAATCGATAAGTGTTAATAATTTATTATGTTTTGTATATTGGTTCTAGCTCACGTAAACAAAATCGACTTGCAAAGTAAGAGGTGTCCCTAATTATCGAGAGATAAAAAAGGTGAGATGTGACACTCTTTATAAACTCATTTGGATCTTATTGTATAGTCGGAATTTGATCATTTACCAATCTAACTAACCTCTTGTGATAGACTCAGCCCTCGTCTCATCTTATACCTTTTATACTGTATTTATAAAAGTCAGATGATTGTTGTTGGTTTTGTTGATAAAGATATAATTTTTGTTCATTAATTACATCTTCAAAGGTATCTTTCATAAATACAATCGAAATAAATAACATTTTGTTAGACATATGTTTGAGAAACATTACTCAATTGTATTATTTTAATTACATAAATGATATATTGACAACTAAAATTGTTGTACAAATATCATTTTTCAAGTTTTTTAATCGGTTTTTGCTTGCTTTGGTTTTTATTCCAATACCCACGTTGTCTTGTATATACTTGGTTGCCCTATGAGTTGTCAAAAATGGTTATGCAAATAATATACCTCTTTTGATTAAACTTAAGTTTTAAAAAGGGAGATTAGTCACTTTAGTCCCTGAATAGGAAAGAAGTCGTCACTTTAGTCCCTGAATGCAGATAAATTGCAAAATAGTCCCTGAATGTAGACTATGTTAGTCAATTTAGTCCCTAAATGCAGACTCCGTTAGTCAATTTAGTCCCTGAATGTAGACTCCGTTAGTCACTTTAGTCCCTGAAAATTGACCAACAGAGTTTATATTCAGGGACTGTTTTGCAATTTCTCTGCATTCAGGGACTAAAGTGACTACTCCTTTCTCATTCAAGGACTAAAGTGACTAATTCCCCTTTTAAAAATGAGATTTAATCAAACATATTTAATCTAGAAATTTAATCCAAACATATCTAAATATTGAGGAACTAAAACATATATACTTGAGTTCATGAATAATTTTATTTTTTTTAGAGATTTGTTGAAATGAAAGGCTAAAATTTGTTTTACTAGTTTTTTAAGAAACAAAAATAAATATTACCTTAACACAACTCTCTTCATTTTACTATCATCTACTACAAATAATTTATGAGTAATGTTATATGAACATCTAAAAATCAACAACTTTTGGACAACTAGTATAAAAATACATCAATTATAACTATTGATATGACTATAAGAGAGAGAAACAACTAATTAAAAAATGATATAGTATCTATACATTATAGATACTAGGTGTTCAACCCGTGCGTTGCACGGGTTTGTTTAAATTTTTTAACAGTTTTTTTTATCAAAAATAATTTTTTTTGACAACAATACTGAATTTTTATATTTATGTTCTCGTCAAGTGAATACAAAATATAAGGAGATAAAAATTATTTTTGATCTAAATATTGTGTATTCACCTTATATAAAAATTAACAAAAGTGCAGTTCAATAGTCAGGGGACAGTTTAATCTGTAGTTTCTTTTACAATATGTTTTTATTCAATAAAAATTAGTGGATTATGATAAAACTTTCTTTTTGTTTCCTTTTTTTTCTTCCATTTTATTTCTATCCCCTCATGCTTTGTTGTTTTCCTTTTATTTTAATCTAACTTCAACCTTATGAAAAAATAGTGAATTTTATTTAGATGTCAGATTGTTATTCTAACTTTAGTCGATGAAATTATTTTATAAAAAAAATGAAATAACCCCCTTTAAGTAAAAATAATTTTTAAATAATTTTTTTTAAAAGAATATTTTAATAGAGTAGTAATATTATATTCATCTTAATCCCATTTTAGTAAAAATAGAGTAGCAATCCTATATTCATCGTAATCCCCTCTACAAAGAATATTTTAAATAAAATTTAATTTGATTTTTTATAGTTTCAACATTGTATATATAAATGGTGCACGATATTTTTAGCATGTTTAGTGTTAAAGATAAAAACAACTTTTTTATTACAATAAAAATATTATTATCTACAAAGCATATGAAATTGTATTTAGCAAAACTGAAAAATGTGATAGGTTATTTCATCTTTTCTTTGCATCCAGATTGAGTATTATCATTGTAATTGAGTCCATACTTTTTCAATTTTCACCTATATATATACATTTTCAATTCAATAAAGTCAATTGAAAAGAATACATTAAAAAATATTTTTTAAAAATAGCCTAAATTAAAAAAATAAAATATTACTCCTTGATGTTGTCAAACAAAAAATTTCAAATATAGTCATTTTATTGTCCTATATGGTTTGGAATGGACAATAAAAGGCATGAGAGTCCAATTTTCAAACATATGCATATCATTGGTACTTCTGCAATAACATAATGACATGTAAATATATAGTGTGGCATGAAAATAAATATGAAACAGAGATAAGAATTTTCTCACTTGAATAATTGCATTAGCTGATTTGTTTGTGGGATATCTAGGTTGATATTAATCTTTGTTGACTTTGATGATGACATGCATATAGTATCACCTTTACAGTGAGGGGAAAAAAGTTTTTAGGAAGTTTGCACATAAATCAAAATTTTCAATTGAAAATCCACACTATAAACCTTACCTTAATAGTTCTTAACTTTTCAATTGAAAATCCACACTATAAACCTTACCTTAATAGTTAACAGAGATAAGAATTTTCTCACTTGAATAATTGCATTAGCTGATTTGTTTGTGGGATATCTAGGTTGATATTAATCTTTGTTGACTTTGATGATGACATGCATATAGTATCACCTTTACAGTGAGGGGAAAAAAGTTTTTAGGAAGTTTGCACATAAATCAAACTTTTCAATTGAAAATCCACACTATAAACCTTACCTTAATATAGTTCTTAACTTTTCAATTGAAAATCCACACTATAAACCTTACCTTAATAGTTGTTTATGATTCTACTAATTATAGAGTAATGTGAGAACAATGAATTTTGTAACCCCGATGCCAGCTTACATTGTCCAACATACTTGAATTGACCGTTTTTTTAATAATAAAAGAATAGTTATGGGAGGACATATATATCTATCATAGACAATTAATATAGATAAAAGACATGAGATTCTGAGTGAAAAAATATATAATTTCAGTTGAATGATTCTAGATATAATCAAAAATCGGATGACAAATGTAACAAACCACCAAATTATAGAATAAGTAAAAAATAATGGAAGAAAAATCAATATTAATGTAACGATGACTACCTTTTCATATAAGAAGTGACATTTCAACAAAATCCACATATTTCTATGGCCTGCAATGAAACTAATAAAAGAAGAAATATTAAAAGGAATGAACATGAAAAATACCAAAAAAAATGAAATGAAAGACAATGTAAAGATGGACAACCTTTTCGTATAAGAAATTGCATTTCAACAAAATTCACCTATTTCCAAAACCTGCAATGAAAATAATAAAAGAAGAAATATAAGAAGTAATGAAAATAAAACTACCAACAAAAAATGAAGTGAAAGAAGAAATGGGAGGAGGATAATAAGTAACATGAGTTGTTACTAATTGAGGGAAAATAAAAGGTTAGTGGTGGCTAGGAATTAATTGATGGAATAGAAATAGCGTAGTAGAAACAAAAATGAACCAAAAGATGAAATGGAATTGGAAGAATTAGTAACATATCTATCTATTAAAAAGTTTTTTTAAGCCACTCTTTAACAAACCAATTATCAAAGTCAACAAAGATAGTGGGGAAATAGAGCACTATTCCCCTTCTGTAACAAACCAATAGTGGGGTTTGTGGTTTTGGGTGCGTTTGTTTCAGCTTTAAAAAAAATAGATTTTGAGTTAAAAGAATCTAGAGATTTTTAAAAAAATCTAAAGCTATTTCTGTTTGTCTACTATTATAAAAATCATTTTTTTTGAGATTTGAAACACTTACACTTGAGTTCCTTGCATTAAGAAAAAAATAGATTTTGGAAAAGCTACTTGAAATAGATTTTCATTTTGAGGCTAAAAATGATTTTTTTAGCAAAATGGATTTTTTAAAAATCTCAAACAAACACAACAAAAACTAAAAAAGTGATTTTTTACTCAAAAAAAATCCAAAACAAACATGCCCTTTAATTGGTTTATGTTAAAATTTCTTAAACCGTTACATAATTTATTCAATTAGACTATGAAGGGATATTCAATTAGGAACTATTAAAGAATGACATTATTGTAAAATATAGTGGGTCATGTTTAATTATAGATGAGAAGCTTTAAAAAAAAATTAGAGATGAGAAACATCTCTAAAGCATGCCACATCGTCATAATTGAAGCCTAAGAATAATTCAAGTTTCTAATTCAAAGATATATATATATATATATATATATACACACACAATGTTGGACAACATATCATTTCTCATAATTTATCCTACGAATACTTTTCTTTAATAACTATCGGAATACTTTTTGTTTGCGCGAAACTACTTATTGGAATACATTAATACAAAAAGTAGGTTACACACATAATTTTATATCTGAGTTTTAGTGTACTTTTTGAGAATGACAATTACAGTCACAGGCTCACAGCTGGAAGTGGAAGAAAATGCAAAGATATTTTTGCCAGACATTTAACTAACGGCTTTGACTTTGTTGTGGTGGCATGATTGCTGACGGTAACGTCAAATACATTTCCGTATGTAAATGTACTTCGTTGCTGTCATTGACTTGGATGATATACGCGCCTCATCAAAATAAAGTTTTTGCATGGTTTTACAAGCAAAATGGATTAACTATAGTACAAGGTATATACCCTAATCCATTACAACATTCATTCTCATCCACTTCAAAGACAAGGTATACAACTATTCCACCAATCCAAAAAAGAAAATTTGTATTCCTCACTACCCTACACATTAACCAAGACTAAACCAACGTTTCATCGATCATCTCTATAAGTTAAAACCAGACAATTTCATATATGTTTGTTTCCTCGATCTCTCACATTGCTTTTATGGCCTATATAATGTGTACCTTTAAGTTGGCCGCCACACCGTGCTATTGAGATTTGGATGTTTTTAAAACATAAATTTAATGCATGTTTTGAATTACGTTGAGCTCATCCTGGATTTTGTGAAACTCACATTAAATCTGAACATGCAATTAGTCAAATTCTTGAAAGGAACACGTATTCCTTACTTTACAACTCTACATTTACTTGTTCTGATGTACTCCCTCCGGTCACATTTATCATACCTAAAAAACAACTTTTTAGGTACATCAAATAATTAATGTATCTAACCTATAAATGTGACCGGATACATTAATTATTCAATGTACCTAAAAAGTCATTTTTTGCTTATAAATGTGACCGGAGAGAGTAGAATTTAAGGTAATGAAAAAAGATATCATAGAACTTTATCAACATGTGTTGATCTAAGTGGTAATAGACTTAAAACACTTTAAACTTTAGATGGGTAGAGATTTGGTCTCAAAAACTTATAGTTACATGTATCTGAAAGTTCTAGTTAAAATGAGATAACCTATCTTGTGCGGCGAACAAATTTTCAAGGAGAGATTAATTAGTGTTAAATAGAGATGCATGATTCATATTTATAATATGGTTATAAAAAAGAAATCATGAAGCTTTTTTCCCCTTTTTTGACGGAAGGAATTCATAGAAGTTTGGATTGTAATTTAAGAATTTTTTTTATTCAACTTCTTCTCAAATCAATGTTTGAAACTGATAATCAAACTCAACATGTCTTTTATTTATTAAACGCACTCAACATATTTAATTATGGTTTCTCATTTTGTAATATTTTCCATACAAGCATGGTTACATATAATTTATAGGGGTTTCAATAAACCTTTTAGATGAATCTCATTCTATCATTTCTTTATGGTGTTGCTGCTGCAACTTTTAAAGTAAGGACAATTAGCTAATGATGTCAAGTCCCAAAATAGACATATTAACGATAAAAAAGAAAAATAGGATCGCACACAGCAAAATTGGAAGAAAACAAAAATCAAAGTCAGAAATGTTCACACAACGATTCCCCAAATTCGGAGGATTGCAATATTTTCCAAGCATTAGTACTAGACCATTTCAATTCTCCTCCATGTCGGATTTATTCCACTTGGATTGTATTCACAACATAAAGTTCCACTCCACATCAACCCGAGTCGAGTCTAGCAGAACCGAGTGTGTCAAACTAAAATTTGAATTTCATTAGTTTGAAGAGATTTTCACATTTATAGTCTGTTTCAATTGACATACTTTAGCTAATTTATTGGCATAAGCACTTGTATGATTGCTTATGAGAACTTATGAAAACAACTTATGACAAGTTGTTTTCAAGTTATTTTCGTAAGCTCTTCAAGATTGCTTTTAAAAAATGCTTATAATTATATGAGAACAATATTTTAGCTTTGTTTTATGATTAATATAAAAATAGGTTATCCACAAACACTTTTTGTTATATGTGCTTATGCTATAAGCTGTAAATTAATTTGTTTATCCTAACAAAGCTTAGTGTCTCATAGTGACTCAAACATAGTTACCTCCTTAGAAGTAACTTGTGGGAAACCAACAAAAAATGTTATACTTTTGCCATATTGTAATTGCTTTTTGTTCTATTAATTTAACTTCTGTCAAAACAAATAGTGCCAGGTTTTGTTTAAACCCCCAAAACATTCCTGATGAAAAGATAAGACCTATTTTATATTAGGCACAATTATTAAAAAGGATAAAAAAAAACACTTTGATTATTGTTTAAAAAAACTGATTTTCTTACTTTGTCAAAAACAACTTTTATATCGCCCAAATTATCTGAAAATTCTACCCCTCTGTGAGGGGGATAAAAATAATTCTGTCCAAATTCTAAGAACATCTCTACTTTGTCAAAATATGAGGGCAAACTGAGTTGTTAGCTTAATAGTCATGCATTTTAAAATATTAATAATCTGTATGCTTTTAATTAATACGTCACGAGACCTTAAAGGTCCATTTCTCAATACACTACTTGTTGTGTTCGATTTTAATAAAATAGAAAAGCATAATTTATTCAGCTGTACTATTTTATTATCAAATGATTAACTTTTGACAATAAAGAAATATATTATATTTTTATACAATTTTCTTCTAGTTTAAATAACATTGTGAAAATTAAGAAAGTGTTTTGATGAGGTAATTGAAATTCTAGAAATCCTTTTTGAGCAATTATTGGGAAATAAAAAATTTAGAAATTAAATGATTCAATTGAATTTATTTATATTTTCATTTTTTTGGATGGAATAATACAAATTCTTCACTCTTAAACTTTGTTGGACTATTTCTATAGTAAGGAGAATAAATCATATGAATGATAGTCAGCTCATTAGAGAGTAGAGACATAAGAAGACCTAGAAAAATTATGAGAGAAATTATTATGAAAGACTTAAATTAATGAGTTAGACCAAAATATGGTTTATGATGGCATATTATGAGATAGTTCCATCAATGTAACTGATCCCACTTAGTGGGATAAACAAACATGGTTGTTAGACTATTTTTATAAAATTTCAAAAAGTTAGAAAACAATATCAAAATATGAAAAATAGGGACCAATTCGCAATTTTTTGTGTGTAAAATATAGCGAAAAATTTGGAAGTTTTTAAAGAATTATATGGACCAATTTGTGATTCACAATGTATGAAGTAGGGAATGAATTTCAAATTCTTAATTTTTAGGTGATATTTGAAATTTCGTAAATTTATCTTTGACAAAATAATTCATAAAATCTTTTGATGTTAAAATTTCTTCAAATTTATCATTCAAGCAATATCATTTAGAGAGAAGAATTTAAATTAGTTCTAAAATTGCATTGCCTAAAAAATTTCCTTATCCAAACACACCGTGCATATTTATTCTTGGTTTGGACTTTGGATGCAAGAAGAAAATGATTCAAGAGAACATGGATAAAAAGAAATTAGGTGTGTTTTTATGTATACTATTTGTATGAATAACATACGAGTGAAATGTGCACCAGAAACAAGAGATTAATGTGTATATAATGCAGCCACGAATACAAGCTATGATCTCTTTATAAACTATATTGATATACTCATGATTGATGATTAATACAATCTCTTTATCCGTATATAAAGTGTACATAAGTGGCATAATACATCCAAGATAACATGCATGGTTAAAACATTACAACTAATTTTGAAATCATTTGTATAAAAAACAAGGTATAAGAATTATTGATCATGGATGGATTGTACATTATTTATTTATCCTAAAAGCTTATCTCTATCCTTATTGTATAGGTAGTTAATGTTGTTAATGTAGGAGTTGAAGCAAAGGTTAATGAACTTGTTAGTACAACATACACCACAAGGAGACAATGACCGTTCTACACGGTTGCTATGTCGGTTTTAAAAGTACTTATAAGAATATTTTTCAGATTCATCCCACGATGTATACCCAACCTAATTGTGACTTCAAATTTTTTATTAACTTAACACAATTCCTTTTAATTTGTTTATTATATACATGGAGACTCCCACGTTCGTTGTTCAATTTCATAATTAAACGCGCATGCTAAGCTCACACTTTTTCTTCTAACTCCTAACTATCACTATCACCATAATTAATCAAAATATTTATAATTAATCTAACTAATGATCATCTCTCAATCATTAGACTTAGACTCCCCTCCCTCCTGTTTCAGTTCTAAATAAGTGTAATTAACAATGTTTAAATTAAAACCATATTGAAGAATTATATTATTGTAAATTATCATACCATAAACTTTGGTCCCATATGAGTTGTCGTTTGCTTTGTATATGGCCCCTCAGTGGACTTCCCTAAGTTTAGTTACATAGAACTAGGACAAATCCATTTTACAATAATTACAATTTTAATATTTCTATTTACATATTAAGTCAATGCTTATACTACTAACATTTTTCTTGTGATTGAGTATAAATATGTCCACAACTTTTTGATTATGGCAAAGCAAAACATTTTACTTAGCTTTTAAAAAAAATATTATAACCTTTAGCAATTTTTTTCCTAAGCATATACATTATAGAATATGGAACCTATAGGTACTTTCCCTGAAGGAGAATGGGATTTCTTTCGCAAAATGTTTGCTAGTGAAGATCATGAATATTACTCACAACAATTTCTTGATCAAAATTCACTTCTTCTAGGGAAAAATGATGGATTGAACAATGGAACACAGTCCACATTTTGCACTGCTGAAATTGGTGAAAATGAGCGTATGTTTTATTCTTTTGATCATGCTCATATCCAAAACTCTAACTATATTTCTCAATCTCAAGAGAATAGTTACAATAGCAATTCTAGTGCTAGTGATGATACAAATTACTATTTTAGTTATCCTGATCAAGTACTAGTAAATAATATTAATAATTGTATATCCAATGATTTTTGCATGGATGAGAATTTGTTTGCTTCTTCTGTTCCATCCCTTAATGAGATTGTAATGGAAGAGAATGTGAGAATGAATGAAGATTCTGCAAGTGATGATCATATTTTGGAGAAAAATGGTTATAATACTCAAATAATGGAACCTGTTCATCTTCACACCGAGCATGAGTTGCAAATGCAGCTCAAAAGGAAACTTGATGTGATAGAAGTGGAGGTTCCTGTTGAAGAAAAAATTAACAACAAATCAGAGAATCCGAAGAAAAAACCTCGCATTTCAAAAGATGTAAGTTTTATTTTGTACCTAATCTTACTAGCAACAAAATTAACGTGAAATCCGTCTCTAATTCCGCTTTTTAGTGTTGAAGATGCCGGATATGGTGATCAATTTTATTTTTTGTCTCTAATTTTCGTCGTTATTTCAATTATATAGGGCCAAGGATGCATGAAAATTGCAAGGTCAAAGAAGAATAAGAAAGTTGCTAACAATGAAGAGGAGATTACAGAAGAGATTAATAATAGAGGATCAAATGGAAATAGCTCTAGTAGTAACATTTCTGAGGATGATAATGCTTCTCAAGAAAATAGTGGAGGAACTACTCTCAACTCAAATGGGAAGACAAGAGCTAGTAGAGGATCAGCAACAGATCCCCAAAGTCTATATGCAAGGGTAACTAATCAATTACTTCAACTCAAACAAAAAAACTAGCTTGATTTATTTATATATTTTCATATCAAAACAAAAATTAGTTTATGCATATTTATGATACTTTTTTTATTTGGATTTTGCAGAAAAGAAGAGAGAGAATAAATGAGCGACTAAGAGTCTTACAAAATCTTGTACCGAACGGAACAAAGGTAATATTAATTGTTGATGTATTTTTGTTTTAATATTGAAATTGGTGGCATTTTCATGCGACAAATTCATTGGTGTGTAATTAATTGTACAAGAGAATTAATTTCATTGATGGTTTATGCAGGTTGATATAAGTACAATGCTTGAAGAGGCAGTCAATTATGTGAAATTTTTACAGACTCAAATCAAGGTAAAGCACAATAGGAGACATTATATATGGATGAATAAAATTTAAATCCTTTTTTTTTTAATATAAGATATATTCATAAAAGACAAGTACTAATTAATAATCATTGTTTTATTGTCTTTTTTTAATGTAGCTTTTGAGCTCTGATGATATGTGGATGTATGCACCACTTGCTTATAATGGACTTGACCTTGGACTCAATCTCAACCTCAACAGTTCTCTACCACTATGAGCTTCAAAGATATATGCTTTTTTTTTTTCTCACTGTAATATGTAGCAATTAAACGGGAAACAATTCCTTAGTAAGGGGAAAAACATAAAATGAAATTGAGCAATTATATATATGTGTATTCTTTTTTTGCAAAGGCAAAATGAATGAATTAAGAAACCAATTATATATTATGTATGTATTCTAAAATAGCAATATCATGCTCTAAGAAAGTATAATCACTTTCTTTATTAATCACGTGGGGTAGTTTGTTTCTGACTTTTGTATTTGAAAGCCATTAAATGATTAAGCAGACATCTTTGTTGCTCCAACTTTGGGACTGTCTTATGTTGAGAGAACAAAGTAGTAATGAGCTCAAACATACACAAGTGATAAATCAACCTCGTGCTCCTTACATCAGAAAAAGAAACCATGAATATCTTATTGAAGTTCTAAACTTCTTTTTTCAATGAACCTAATAACCTTGGCCATCCAATTTTTCTTTTCTTAAAAAAAAAACTGATCAAACAATCATTATAGTATAGATAAAATCACCATTCAGTTTGCAAAGTTCTGAACTTCTGATTACAGATTCATAAGGTCCTGACTATATTTGAGATAAACATATTTGTCTGATTGTCAAGTGTGAGTAAAAAGATTGCATGAGTTTTACATTGGATAGAAAATTAAATGTTGAACACTTATAATAAGATGATTTATGGTTAAGATGTGGTGTCCAATTCCACTTTGTGTGGCTGCTAAAAGTCAAATGTGATGATCTCGCGGACCTTCTCTCTTGACCCAATAGTGGTATTAGAGTTGATGGTTTGACCGACTCTTCATATTGAAAGGCTTCGCCACAAAGATAGTCAGAAGACGTGTCTTGTTGATGGCACACTAATGGAGGTGCAAATGTATGTCGATAAAAAATCTTCTGCTTAAGGGGAATCATATACTCATATAAATTGATCGGCTCACACTTGATGAAAAAATTGTTATAATATCAAATACGAGTAAGGGTCTCATGTTGGACGAAAAAAGAAATGTTGATTAACATATACGTGAAAGAACTCATATAATAAATGTCTTAAGGCTTTTTATTCAGATATGTTGTTTAATTCTACTTGTAATGGTTTTTCAAAGTCGAATGATTCCTGAACCCCCATGTTATCCAACAATAATAGTACAGGGCTATTATATGTGCACCATGTCAAGCATAGGGATGCACCTCTGAGAACACTAGCTCACGTAACTAACTAAATTGTGGAGCTGTTACAAAGCTAGCTGCTAGGTCATATGATAATCTGATCCTATGTTCCTAATAATAAAAGAACAACAGATCGATAATAAATCAAATACGGGAAATAATTATACTATTTAGTATTTACTCTATCCATTGGAGATGATGTATTTTTTAGAGTAATAAAATGAGAGCAAGCTCAGCTATCAAATGCTATTTATATGCTTAATTTTACCATCAATAATTAAAAGTCACTACAATTTATATAATGAGCAATATTCAAGACTATTGAAACTTGAGATCATTCAACAACCAAAACTTTCATAAAGCTATGGATCACTTAAAAAGTGACATATTGGCACGTATGATTTAACTATAGGCCTAAACAAGTCATCAAACAACTTTCCCAACAACAAAAAAAAAAATTCCAACATCACGATTTGCAAATCAACTAGTTTTACATGCATCAATTAATTTTACATCAGTTAAAATTAGGGTGGAAAAAAAAAACAAAAAAAATTAAACTGAACCGAACCAAACTAAAAAAAACTAAATCATTAATAACAATTTTGAAACTGAACTGAAATAGTCCGGTTTGGTTCAAAACAGTTCAGTTCGGTAACTAAAATTCGATTTCGTTTGGTTTATTTATTTATTTTTTCAATGGCACCAATAATAATAGTTCAGTTCAGTTTGGCACAATTCGGTTCAGTTCGAAATGCAAACTGTTCGGTTCGGTTCAGTTATTTTAAATTTAGCAAACAGTTCTATTCGATTCAATTCATTTTCATCCCGAACCGAACCATGTTCACCCCTAGTTAAAACAAGCATTGTTTAGTAATTATAGTATTATGTTACGAGTGAAGTACGAAACAATCATACACATGACATTGCCCACGTAGTGCATGTTGTTGGTCAATTTGTGAATTCTCCTGATACAGTGCATCAATCAGATATTCTTTGCATTTTCCGATATTTTTCAGACACCCAGTTTTAGAGTCTTTATTTTTTCCTTTATCTTCTTTAGAATTGTGTGTTTAATGTGTCCATGTGAGATTAACTCAATTGATAGACCATTGCATTATATATAGAGGTTGAGATTCGAACCTCAAACACCTCATTTATTCACCTCAAAAAAGTAAATTTCTAACCACTAGGTTATTTGACAAAAAAAAGTTGCGTGCTTACTCTATTTTGGTTGGATTGGTGACACCATTAATCGCAGACCTACCACATGCTTTTGTAGTTACGTGCTTACTCTATTTTGATTGGAAGTCCAAGAAGCAAGTGTTGTTTTCTTATTCTTTCAATGATATAAGTGTCCATATTTCTAATCGCGTTCATATGTATTGTGATACCAAGAGTGTCATTCAAATCGCCAACAATTCAAACTTTTATGATTGCACCAAGCACACCGAGGCTCACGCATCACCGCCTTTAATATGACACCATAACCTTATAGTTTGTTTCTCCATCCTTGCATATTGTTGTCACTTTTACAAAAAACACATTCATTTAATATTTTTGGTTCTTGATTCATTACAAGAGATACTTCTTGTTAATGAATCAAGAGTTTGACGACTGATTTCAATGACCAATCTGTAATCTAAGAGTATATTTTTTAAAGAATCTAAGAGTATCTTATATTATATCTTACGATTAGATTTTATATATTACCTATTACTATTATTATTATTATTATTATTATAACCAAAATTTATCTCTTGCCTTCAAGTTTATCCCATCAGCAAAATAGTTACTTATAATTAAACACAATGTTTGCCCTCGTGAACTTAACTCAGTTGGTATGGATAATGAATAATATATAATTGTATAATATATGCAAGGTTCAGGGTAAAAACCTCGGCCACAAAAAAAAAACAATGTTTTTTTTGACCGACTAAAGTTTTGTTTTTAAGAACAATAAATCTTAATCTTAATATATATAAATGTTAAACAGTTCTGATAGGTTTGCCCTAATTCTGATCCCGCCTTTTTTGGTGGGTCTGAGTAATTTTTATGAAAAAAAGAGTTTGCAAGGAATCGAACCAGGTACCATTTGCTTACACTTTACAAGTATAGCCACTATGCCACTTCTCTTTTTGTTGAAATATTGTTGCTTCCAAAAATGAAATACATGACTAAAATATTTTTTTTAAAGCCCCAACCGCCCTAGCGGTTACCTCTCTCATAGCAGTTATTTTTTAGTAACTTTATTGATAGTAGTTCTTTTTCATATTTTTTTTGATGTACGCTAACTACGTGTTACGATATTAAAGTTGCATCTTTAAAATTGTAGATAATTTGACTGATTCATATGATAATTTTTTTCATTAGAAACTTCACTTTTTCCTGTATTATATTACATGAAGTTTTTGTTCTGAATTTTTATTTGCAAAAATCATTAAAGTAGACTGACTATAACATTACATTGTTTTGACAAAGTAATGACTTTGATTCTATATTCATTTTTGTTGATTTCCATATTCATTTTTGTTGATGCAAACTAAATGTTGTTAATTTGCTTCTTTGAGATTGTGCATGTCGATCACTCTCAATTGTCACTTAGTTTGATTGTTTCTGAGTTTAAATGTAACTCTACAATTAATAGTATAGCCAATTTGATATTTTATATATGAAACTCTACAAAAACCCGTGCATCGCACGGGTTAGAGTCTAGTTTGAAGTAAAGTTTTTTAAGAACAATAAATTTGAAGCAAAATGATGATTTATCGGAAGAATCTTTTACTTTGGTAAACTCAAGAATCTTACAAAAGCCTTAACTTTCCTTGTTTTTAACACATCACTCTCACTCTTAACCGTTTCCAAATAACTCCAATGGAGGGGGAGAATCTTCTTAACACAACAAAACTCAAACGACAACATACAGAAACCACCGTAACAAACTCACCACTCTCCACCACCACCACTGCCATGACCTCCGTCGAACATCCTCTAAAAAAGCGAAAGCTCTACGATTCTCCACCGTCGCAATCGCCACAACCGGAAACTAGCTCTCACTTTCTGCAAACCCTACCTACTCCGCCGTTGTCTCAAGATGAAATTCTCGCGAAACGCAGAAACAAAGACGCAATTCGAAACCTCTATGAAGGTTACAAGCGAATTAAACGTTGCATCCTTCAGAAACAATCTTCCTCCATACCTGATCTTGATCAGAATTTTCTTGCTCTCATCGCATCTTCGAGAGGTAATCGTTTTTCGTCATTTCTTTCTGCAGACTTTGTGTTGTTCAAGTAGAATTTCTTCGTGTATGATTTACTTGTTAATTAGGGTTTTAGGATGTAATTACTTGTTGATTAGGGTTTTAAGATGTAATTACTTGTTATTGAATCTTGAGTTTACTGTAGAATTGAAAACCATGGAGGAATCGTTTGTGCATGGAATTTCACTAGGTTCTGTTGTTTGTTTGCCTCAAAATGTAGTTTCTGTAATTGATTGCTGTGGTACTCCTTTTAACACTGTGTTTTGAGTAATGAAAGTTGAAAATAAAATGATATTGAATGTTGTTTGGAATGGTTCTGCAGTGAGATAAATTGATTTTGAATGAATTTATCTTGTAAAATTGATTCTGAGTTGAATGTAAAGTGATTTCTGTTACGATATATTCATATAAAGGTGAGTTGAAAAATGAATTCAAGGCTAAAAACCAATTGCAGAAGCCCAAAGCTACAAATTTTAGCTTCGAGTTAGAATCAATTTTGGAGGCAAAATTAATTCTATACTTCTAGAATTAGTTTTTAATCCTCCAAAACTGGAACCAAACATGCACTCAAAATTTCAATTCACATCAAAACTGTTTCGTCTGAGTAGTCAGTGATAGTGAATTAGTGATACACGAGTCACCTGGAGGCATGTCTGCTGAGCATGTATCGCTATGACCGACTCCCCCAAAATAATAGATAGGGATATGGGGGGAGGGGGTTGAGCTGGGCGAAAGAGAAAAAAATTAATCTAACAACTAACGATTAACATTTGCCATTTAAAAAAAAGACAGGGATATGCATATGCTCGTTAAATTGTAAGGTAATGTTAAAATCAGGAGTGCAAACAGAGAATAGTAGTGATAGGAGAATTCAACACAGAATTTAACATGTTTCAACTTAAAGTAGACAATAGACCTTCGTGCATAAACAAGGAATAACACTAAACACTTAAGTCCTAATCCATCCAAACACTCATTGTGACTGAGATTTAAAATGCTTCACCTGCCACTGTTGAATTACTGATTCAGCTAAATTTCAGCTCAATATATACTTCTCTACTTACCCATGTAGGAATTCCATGTTTGATTGAATCACTGAGGTAAACTGCAGCTTTCTGTACATTTGAACTAGAACTGTCCAAGTTACACGCATTGATATGTTTCATTTTTGCATGTTAGCATCTTGGATTTCAGAATCTCCCCACTTAAGGCCAAATTAGTTGCATAAAGCACAAGATATTTAAGTTTCAATATCACCTCAAATAGCCATATGTGTACATCATGTGGTGTGATTTTGTAACCTTATTAAATGCTTAATATGCAAGCAAACTATATTTCATTGCCCATAATGTAGGAACTGATAGAAAAATCTTCATGATTGGAGTTGGAATTCTCTTTTTCTCAAAGTGAAACTTTTAAAATGTGTCAGGTTGTACGAGTGTACAAAGAATTGTGGCCGATTTAATTCCTCGATATGCTGGTCACTGTCCAACAGCTTTGGAAGCCGCATCCAAAGTCATTATCAATATGCATAACTGGAGTTTGGCATTGACTAGTAAGGAAGAGGATTCCAATGGTATTGCATTTGAAACTGCTAAAGCATGTATTTTCGGATTGGCTGATATTTGCTGCATTGCTTCTTCAGTAGCACCAACATCAGCTGTAATTAGAGGAATTCGCTCAACAGTTTTTCAAAATGTGCTCACCTTTTTTGTTGTCTTATTTGAGGGAAATGATGTCTTAAAGATGATTGACAAGAATTTCCTGAATATGCAAGATAATCCCGAGGTCTTTTCTGAATTGAAAGAAAAGGTTTTAGATGAAGATGATTCTTCATTGACTAAATTGTCTAAGTTCCGTGCATTATGTATACTTAGGGTATTCTTCTCTTGTCCAAAAGAATTGCTTGCAGCTTGTTTGGAACTCTTAGGCTCCACCACAAAAGAGGGATCTTCTAACGAAGGACAGCGTTTTCTGAGCATGGTGACTAGCATGCTTAATTATGATGAAGCAGTTCACCTTTTGGGTAGAGCAAATGATGGACCTAAATCATGTAACGATTCTATTGAGGAAGGCATCAAAGAGATTGAGGTTGGCGAGAAAGCCGTCACCAATGACAACCATATCTCCGATGCGATTCAAAAGAGCTGTTTGCTTATGCTGGTAATACTGTGTTTGTTATCTTCATGTATATTTGTATGTATATATATCATTTATTGGCTCTATGTATTTTTCATTTTTTGTCATGCTAGTTTTTTTTTTTGTTATTACATGCATGTTCTCTGTCTATTTTGAGCTTTATTATTGGTCTAGTCTGAAAAGTATTTATGCAACTTGGAAAACCATGCTGTTTTTTTCATGGTGATCTCTCCCTTGGAAGAATTCCACCTATGCCCTTATCTATTATTTAAACCTTTAATAGCCTTGTCTTAAAATAGTTGTGCATAACTGCATATATTATAGAAGTTTAAGTTAACTTGAGCTTTAGGGCTTGTCGTCTAAAGCAGAATTTTTTTATTACTGTCATTGTGTTAAAAAACACATCAATATAGCTTTCACAGTCAAGCTTCCAGAAAGACACATCGATATAGCCTCCATAATTTGCATCAGTACACGAAGGCCGGTTCATTATCCTTGTTCTTCACTACTTCTAATACTGGTGGAAGGTACTGATTCCTTTAAACAGAAGACAGACGAGGAACAAGAACAGAAGCAATTGACTCAAATGTTGATCTGGAAGACAAAGACTAAGGATGAGAAGTTTGGAATCAAATTTTAAATTACCATTCTCCTCCTGAAGGTGATTGGGGGAGGGGTGAAGGACACGTGTTCATGGAAGGTGACATCCATAGAAACAAAGTATCAAAGACTTAGGAGGATAGTAGCAGCATTTGTAGCCCTCTTTGCTAGGTGCATAGGCATAACCCAAAAAGAAGCACCTGACTGCACGGGAGTCCAACTTAGTTCAATGTGGTTTATGAACATGGACAACACACCCAAAGGCCCGAGACTAAAAGCTCTAGATGATAATAAAAACAAACAAATATGAGAAACAAAACAAACATTACATTACTCAAAACACGGAATGATATCCGATTAATCAAATAGGCAGCAATCAATACTACCTATCTCTAATATTAGTTTGAGACAGGCATTTGAAAGAGGAAGGCTCAAATAACTTCACTTAAGAGACAATTTTTCCTTTCTTGTGGCCTTATTTTGCTTCGGGGTGTCAACCATAAATTCATGAATGATGCCATGTATACTATAAAAGCTTGAAAGCCTCTGATTAACTCATTGCTTTCTATTCTTAGAACATAAACTTTTGATGTGTTCCTCAAATTAAGTTTGTACCATATGGCAATTGAATGAAAAGTTTAGGTATTTTGATTTACCTTTCATGAAAAGTGAAGTTACTTGAGTACAATAAAATCAATAAATACAAGCCATCTGACACCAGAGATATTAGAAACGGATAGATCCCTAATCACCTAAAGAGTAGATTCCTAATTATCAGCAAATGGTTGAACTCTTTTATGAAAAACTAGGGAAAAAAGTAACACAAAGGTGTTTAGAAAACTCACACGTATCTCATTTAAAAGATTCAACAGACTTTTTAGAAAACAAAGCTGGAAACATAGAATTTATTAACGAACGAAAATGGGGATGCCCAAGCACTTGTGTTGAAGCTAAACTTGGGAGGCAGGAGATTTGGACTCGTATCAAAGGCACAGCAATAGTACCTTCTGATCAGAACATGCATCACCTCTTTTATCAACAAGGTAGTACATATGTTCTCTAGCAAATCCAATGTTTTCCCCTGGCTAAATCCTGAAAAAAACAATGGATGGAAAAAAGGTTGCTGCACACTTCAGGTCCCGTGTAAGTTTGTATATAGAAGCAAGATTATTGGAAAGACTGGGAACATTTAGGACATTATTAAAGTGTAAGGAAGGGTGAAGTTGAATTTTTCCGCTTTTAGTAATAGGAGCTTAAGATCCATTAGCAGTGATAAGATGTTGCTTTCTGGATAGTGTGCAGTAGGATACAAAATATAAGGAACACAATCATATACAATCAGTTGCAACGATGTCAAGTATCCACAAATACACAGGAATAGCACCAGTGACATTAAGAGAAGTCAAGGATGAAATGAGTCAGTCGTGAGGCCCAGAAGCTGGAAGTGGCCCCAGTCGGCCCATGTAGGGATGACAATCTGCTTTGGCAGTGCAATGGCGGAGATCGGCAAGGTGGTATTGAAAACAATGAGAGGAACAAGAATATATGGGATTCAAATGATCCAGGAAAAAAGGAGCTCATATCGAAGGTGGGCCCCTTCAAACAGAACGGGAGACACCAACGAGGATACCATTGAACTTTGACGGAAAATAGAGAACAACAGGGTGTTGCTTGGGTTGCACATACTGGAGAAAGGAAGTCACTATTGTGGTGTGAGGGGGGGCATGGTGTGATCTTCTGGGTTCGAGCAGGTTTTGGGGCGATGATCCTCTTAGTGTCGTTGCTGGTTTGACATCAGTGGCAGGCAATGTTTAACAAAATTGAATAGTGACAGACGATGCCAACAAATTGCTTTAATGGGTGACATCCAAAGAGTAATATAGGTCAAACCAATGGTTCCAAAGACTGCAATGAAGGCAGCCAAGAGAGCTGAATGAAGGTGATAGGCCCGTGGCTCGAGTGTACAGGAGGAGGGAGTGAATGAGAAAGAGAGTCCAGTTGTAGATAATGAGCTCAAGGAGGATGCTGATTTGGAAGTGAATGGCCCAATTAATCAGTGTGTTTTGGCTGCACTTGAAGTGGAAGGAGCAAGTGAGAAGGCGAAGAGGATGGTAGAGTGGACAGGTGGTAGTCTAGGAGTGGGAGAGAATGTGTGGCGAAGGGAAGAGAGAGGCTGAATTGAGTATTTGGGGGGAAAATTGTAACTGAATAGGTAGGAAATGAATTAGGAGGTTATTGGTAAGGAAGAGATCAGGGAGATTTCGCTGGCTCGAGGGTATTCAATACTACATTTTTCCTTTCTTATCCATATTGTAAGGAGGTTTCCCTCAAATCCGTTGTCCATATTCAGTGTTAATTCTACATTTCCATAATCTATTTCCAGTATAGCTCTTGTTATATCCCAATATTTCAGTCTATTTGGCTTGTGATACCATATGGATAAGTGTTTTGAAATATTATTGAATTATGTACAAGCACTAATCCAATTATATAGACTAAGCTCTACTTAACTGGCTTGATTGATGAGCCTAATACAAAAGTTGCTAATAACTACATAATATTTGCCTATGAGGCTAAGTCAATAATTACATATTACATACTCACAACAATAAGCATTCGATTGGTTAGCCATGATGGTGCAATTGTTCTTTTGTTATGTTATTTTCTGTTGTGCTAGTCATGGCCGAGTTTTTTTTATTGTATGGTTGAATGCTGATATGTTGTTATTAATTGACTTCCGTAGCATATGCATTGCTCGTGAAAGAGCTCCGTTGCAAATTTAGTACTTATTGGTTATGCTGTTTAATTTAAAGTTTTAGTTCTAATTGCTTCTTACTAAGAGACTGTTGCATGTCCTTTCTATATAAGGTTCTTAACAAGGACCCCTCACTGCGGAAGTGGACTCTGCGCCGATGTAAGAAGTTGCTTGACTCGCTCACTAATGCTTCACCGGAAACTACATCAGTATTGCAAGGAATTCTTGGAATGTTCGCTCAACAGACAGAGTTAGAAGACTGTCAAGTAGATAGTGATGAAGATAAGTCCGATTCTTCAATCTTCACGAATAGAAACTATGTGATTCCTAGGATCTCCGAGGAACTTGAAAATATTGGTGAAAGATCACAAAAAGGTAGCAATTTATGAGTTCATGTTGGTTCTTCTAGTGATAGTTTTACTGATAATGTGTCTGAAAAATATGTGACTGTTCATTTCTCTTCTGTTTCTCTTGACAATGTTTCTATTTTTAAAGCAGGTTCGCACTTTGATAATGGAGGGGTATCAAGGTCTGTGGGCGTTGAGAAAGGTGATATACCCCATGTTAGATGTTCCACACCTAGGGACTCTGTAAGCCATCAGATGTTCTCACCTACAGTTAGAACAGCAGTAGACTTTAGGAGTAATTCATTTGATGGTAGAAATGAATTCCCAAATGTTGAGAAAAATCAAGTTTCAAATATAAATTTCAATTCACCTCTGTCGAGGTCCTCTAGTGGAGCTGTCAGCAATGTTCTGGCTTCTCCCAATCATCGTTTTATGTCACCAACTTCTTTAACCAAAAGTCAAATTGTTTTGTGCTTTGACGGGGATCCTGCTGCTGTAGATATTGTTGCTGCTTCTAGGCAGCTATGGGTAGGTTGTGTGGCACCTGACATGCCTGAAAGCCATATTAGGTTTCAAATAGAGAGGTTTGGTCCTATTGAAAAGTTTATATTCTTCCCATCGAATGGATTTGCTTTAGTTGAGTACAGAAGGATAATGGACGCAATAAAAGCTCGACACTGTGCACCTGGAAATTTTCCTTGCCGTGTAAAATTCATGGATGTGGGACTTGGTAGTAGGGGTGCAGTGAATGGTGTTGCAGTTGGCTCTAGTTCTCATATTTATGTTGGAAATGTTTCCAGTCAATGGGCCAAGGATGAGATTCTCCATGAATCAAGGAAAGTAGTTTATAAGGGTCCTCTCGCTGTGATTGATCTTAGCTTTGAGTGTGCGTTGCTTATGGAGTTTGAAAGCCCTGAAGAAGCTGCCTCCGTCATGTTGCATCTGAGACAGCTCCGAAGAGAAAGAAGTAGTTATAGCCCACATTTTGGTCCAGGAACAGTTAATGTTGTAAGTGGGCATGGTTATATGGATGGTGCAAGACCTTTGCCCGCCCCTGCTCACCTGGACCTCAAGGTCAGCAACTCTGCTGGATCACCTCATGCTCGAGCTTTACATGGGAGCCCTGCCGACAGCAGTCGAACAAGAATGTCTCACTTGTGTAACATACTAGCTTCATTGCGTGCAAAGTATAATATTAATCAAAACATAGGTCTCCATGATAATTATATGACTGGAAATAGTTGCGCTTCTTCCACGCGTGAGGAAGATGCAGTGCCATCCAACACTCTGTGGATAACAATTCCTCATAGTAGCTCCCAGTTCCTCACAGATGATGAGCTAATGAGTATTTGCAACCTTGCTATTGGAAACTCTGGTTCCATTGCACGGTTGACACAAGCAAAAATGCAAATGGGATGTGGTTGGTTTGTTGAATGTAGTAATGTTGACGGAGCAGTTACAGTCTTAAACAATCTGCGTGGTTGTCCAGGACTGTTTTTCCAAATAGAATTCAGGTTACACAAGATTAATCTTTTTCATGTACATATACACATCAACATATTTGTTGATTTAAGTGTGGTTCGTGTTTTTTATTTTTCTGTTTGAAAGCATATGTCTTGAACTCCTACCTTCGTTTTCTTAAATGTTATTGGAATGGTTCATCTGTTATCAGTAGTGGGCCTTACAACTTAGAATCCAACAGTAATTTTTTTTTTTTTGGTACAAAAATCCAACAGTAAATTTATTAGTAGTGTGGATAATATTTTTTCCAAGCACTTGTATAGAATAAAAGATTAGTATGGAAGAAAAGTTGAAATGATGTTGCAATAAGTTAGAGTACTATAACTAATAACTTCTTTCATAAGTTGAAATCAACTTTTGCATATATGTTTTGTCAGAATCTTTCTCATTTAACTTCACACAATCACCTATAATTTTGTAAGGTCTTTTTCTTCTTTATTTCATGAGTTGGAAACTGAATACTTATTTCATTTGAAAAACTTCTATAGGCTAGAAGCTAATTCAAATCAGGCCCTCATATATGCATTCTGATGATGTTTTCCGTTGATGTAGATTATTTATGTTTTACACCACACTCAGCTGATCTTGAACGTTGTATCTATGTGTGCAAGTGATTCTTATTTCTTCCAACAGCTTTTAAATTGTTTTATAACAAAGTCTTTTGGACAACTAGTAGTATTCACTAACTTTGTTTAGTTCTTCTTGTTCAATCTCTACACAGCAATCCAGGGAATCAGAATGCTGTTCCATTTGCAATTAAACCTGAAAACCGTGCTATGGAGCTTGTCTCCCCCAGAATGAATGCTGAGAATCGTAGTAGTGGAGGACATGGCGCACCTCTGTCTCAATCAAACTGGCACTTCCCTGATTCAAGAGAGATGCCAGAAGTTGGAGGAAGGAAACCTGATGGTTATGATCATTTATCACTGGATCCTCGTCAAGGAGGTAATATTTTATGGTTGTACAGCTTTTTGTGTGTCATGGAATTATGGATTAAATATTTACAATTGTGTTTGTTTCTGAAATGGAGTCCCTTCTGCACCAGGAAATGTTCCACATGCATACTCTGGAGCACATGGACCTTCCATTCCACCACCACAACAAATTCAGTCATCTCCTTTCACCCGCCCTGTTTATGTTCCTCCAAATGGCCAATGGGATCCCCATGGAATAAACAATCAGTTACCTGTGAACCAATACCAAACTGTTGTAATGCCAAATAATTTTAATGGCAGTCCTTTTATACCTGTTTCAGTAACTCCACTTGCTCAAATACAGGGAACTCCAATGCAACCGTATAACCAGCAGATTCCTCCCTCAATTGTACCACCACCCTTATCATCCTTGCCACCTCCTCAGCCTGAAATGCCACCTCCTCATCCACATCCTCCTTCTCAGCCACCTCTACCTGAGACACAACCCCCCTTGGTTCCTCCACCTCCTCCACCTGGTTCTCCTCCACCTCCTCCTCCTCCGCTGCCTGTCCAAGAACCAGTCAATATGGAATGTTCGGGGCAGCCGCTGCAGTATCAGTGGCAGGGAAATCTCTGTAAAAGTGGAGTTAGCTACTGTACAATTTATGCATGCAGGGCAGATTCAAATATTTGCAGCTATTCGAATGTCTTGCCTGAGCCTGCTGAGTAAGAATTCATATTTTGCTTTCTTACTTACTGCTCATCTTAGAATTTTTATATTGGGTCTAACTAATCCTTACAAAACCGTCTTGTAAAGTGAGAGGTGCCACTCTTTATAAATCTAATCAGGCCTTATATTTAATCTATCTGGGACTTGGTTTTTTCAATAGCTCAGAATGTTATTTTCTTCAAAAATATGCTAGTTTAAATTCCTTGTTTCTGTTGCAGATGGCCCACCAAATTAGACATGACTAAACGCACAGATTTTAAACATGTGCAATCAACATTTGCTGCTACTCCATCTCATAGAGTGAGTTATCAAATATCCTTTGGGGATGTTCCCTGCCTTCTCCAACATCTCATATGCACCATATCATGAACTGTGCCTACTTTATTGTTAATTGATGTTTTATTCCAGGCTATTACTTTAGATGAGCATTCGCAGTGTATGTTTTTAGGTTTATGTAGCTCGGTATTAAGAAGTATGTTCACTCAATCTCATGTAGTCCCTTCTCCATCCTATGATTCCCATCATTCCCCTTGTAATTAGCCTAATTTCACCTGTGACTGAGATGTCAGATAGTTAGCTTCCCATCACCATCTAGACCAATCTGTAAATAGATTGTAGCTATACATAATTCCTTAGGAATTCTTTTGAACCTCATTTCAGAAATTAAAAAAATTTCAGTTTTCTATCAGATTTTCTCCATCTAGTTTAGATTTCCAAGACTCGGCGTACTATAACATGCCCAAACATAACCAGCATGCTTTTGTCCCCATTTGTGCTAACGTGTATGATGGGATATACTAAAGATTGTTACATTGATTTATTGGCGTTCTTTTACTTATCAACTGCACATCATTCCAAACATTTTATTGACATCCCACATCAAATAGAGATATGACCAAAGCAGTCTTTACAAGGCTTTGGTAAGGCAGTGGTGGAGAAGGAAATAATTTGAAGGAAAAAAAAAACAGAGGAAGATCGATGATCGAAAACGAAAAAACAAGATATAAAAGAGAAGAGGGAAATCAAATTAGGGAAGATAAGGTAAAGGAGATAAGCTGAAAAGAGAAAAATAGGGGAAAACAGGTGAAAGAAAGGGAGAAGAGAGAGGTATAGTAACAGAGGAAAAGAAGAAAGAACAGAAAGAACATAGCTTTACACCTGATAAGGAACTCGCGAGAGGAACGCAGGCTTGCCAGAAATGGAGTTCGATGTGAAGAGAAGAGGATGGAAGCAGTTTAGGTGTTGAGAGGTTTACCATTTGGGTATTAGGTCGTGATTATATACGAATCAATCCTCGTGAACTCTGTTTTTCTCTTTTAAAGTGGTCATGTGCAGCTGCTTTTATAATGTTACTATTAAAAATCCTACAAATACTTATTTTTGGCAATTGCCACTGGTAATTGTGGCCGCTGTTGCCTGTTGCAGTGGTAACAAAACAATCATAGCATATTGGAGTTTATAGCGTTTTGCACAAACCCTGTACACAATAGTTCTATGGCGCCACCTTCTTAAAGAGAAAAAAAAGGATCTATGGCGCCATTATAGTTGCTATTTAACAAGAGTCTCTCCATAAAACATATTAGTATGCATTGCACTGCCCTGCCATTCCCTGAGTCTGACTTTATTGTGTTGACTTCTGATGCAGAGGGAAGTGTGCCGTTTAATCCCATCTTCCACAAGTGAAGACAGAAGGGTATGTTTTCTTTTCATCATTTGTTTTTCATTTCAAGATGGTATTGTCTTAGAACTGTGCACCGAATCTTATTTTAGTTTACCCGTACAGTATAATATTACTTATTCAGTGAGACTTCTAGGAGCTGCAAAATTATCTTGCAAGTTACTTGTTGTCATATGTTTTTGATGAATCTTGTTCTGAGCAAGGAATGGGAGACCAGTGTTTAACTGCTGGCTGAGATATACTTAACATTATCCCAATTTAGTATATTAAACCAAATATGTCTCGTCTCTTAGTCCCTTTTTTAAGAATTTGGTTCTTTTTTAAGTGATGTTTGTATTTTAATAGTAAAGTGTAGTACAAAATATAGAGTATGTTTTAACAACTCCATGGTTTGTTTACTTGTGCATGTTTTAATAGTGTTGGAGTTGTGAAATTTTAAGTTAACAGGAGAGAGAGTATAATATATTATTGATAATAACTTCATACCGACTTGATGGCGACTTCATTTAAATGACTAAATAATAATCTCCGTATTATAGGGAAATCAGGAAACAAATAGTAATACTAATAAGTAAAAAATCTGGGAAATAATTTTAGGTTGTAGGTTAAGTAGTGGCAGAAAATGGTTGCTGGAAGTGATAATGGTCGAAAAAGGAGATAATGGCATAAAAGAGGAAATTATTATTACATTCCCAAACTTCTGGAAACTCGGCTGTAGAATAGTGACGGGACATGTCACTGGTGTTTGAACCAAACTCTAGATATCATGTTGAAGTGGTTTGGACTTTACATAGGACGCCAGAAAAATAATAACTTTGAATATTGTTGATAACTAGCGTTTAGACGGGCACTCTGTGCCTGTCTTTCCGCTCTTCTTATTGCGCTTATGAGTATAAATTACAAACAATAGATTTTGTGAAATTTTGATTAAAATTATAGGTATATAGATAGAGAAATGATATTTTGACAACCACTTTTTGACAACTTTTAGACAACTTTCTCTCTCATACTCACATGATATTGTTATCCTTTCTCTTCCTTTTTCTCTCTCCATTGTTTTTGACCAATAAGAAGTGAGAAAAACAAGGTTGTCAACAAAGTTGTCATCAAATGGATGTCAAAATATCATTACTCATATAGATAATAGATATTTTGCACTTTCATATTGTAACAAACTATATTTATCCTTTTCAACAATATAACAAATATAATATTTTTAAAAAATATAATAAATATACTATAAATTTTATCTTTTTGAATGACACCAACAAAAATAATGGTTAAATTTGCTCAAGGGTATAATTGAAAGGAGAAAAAGCCAGCCCAAAATGGTCTATTTTCTTTATATATAGTATAGATAACTTCATACCGACTTGATATTGACTTTGAGTACTAATCCCTATTTATAGGGAAATCAATATGCAAGATATTCTAAGAAAAGATAAGGTGATAAACCAAGATTTTATAACACAATAGATACTTTACTTTCTGACAAATAGTATTCATTTTCCAATTAAGAGTTAAAACTGTTACACTTTGCTCTCTAGGTTTCACCCTTCTGTGCAGAGAAGCCAAATTCCTTTCTTTCAACATCATAAATCATTCATATATATTATATTTACGTTCACATGTAATACAAAAGAGAGTTGGAATGTGATTTGTCCTTGTGTTGACCCTGTGTTTGTCAACCAGTTTCAGGATTTCGTATCATATTTAAAACAGAGGGATTGTGCTGGAGTTATAAAAGTCCCAGCTTCAAAATCCATATGGGCAAGGCTGCTATTTTTACTTCCTCATTCACTTGAAATGTGCTCGTTGCTTTCTATTGCACCCGATCCATCTGATTGCCTAATTGCTTTGGTTTTACCCAAAGAAACAAACTCTGACTGGTTATAATAATTGTCCAATCATAGGGTAAGATCATTGAGCATCACGAATGTATGTAAGTTTTTATGCTTTTTGCTTGAGATGTAGGATTCTTTGTAGAGATAAGCAAATACATATAACTCAAGATGTCAGTAGAGCTGTCAAAATGGGTTAATCTGGCCCACCTAGATTAGCATAACATGGATTTGAAGTTACTATCACATATCATTTATAAATTTTTAATGAATTTAAAATAATTTGGTATGTTATTGAGATACATCAAGAGTAACGTTATTCAATATAGAAGTGTTACGCTATTTTGACATATTTCAATTACATCAAATTATTTTAGTTTATGTAAAATTTTGCTTACATGATTCATGTGATAGTAACTTTCAAACTAACAGTAAATTTTGTGGTATAAATATTAGATAAAAAGTTATCGACTGATGTAAATTATCCAAGTATTATAGTGTAGTTTGGCTTCTCCTTATATACATAAAATTTGACAGTTATGTTTTTATGTTTGTGATGATTCAACACTATCCATATAGCACGGCTTGGAGGTCGAATATGGAGGCACATAGAGAATTGAGGTGGTAGAGTATAGATGATACGCAATAGAATAGGTCGCACAGATAATAGAGTTGAGAGGCACGGTTATGAGGGCAAAATAAGACACGTGTATTTCGTCCTATCGGTTAATTTAAAACTCAGTCTAAACTTAGGATATAAATTATAAAGACCCGTTGGGATAAGATTAGAAAATGGTTTAATTATCATATCCCTTTGAAGCATTAAACTGAAGATTTAAACATGATATGACAGGTTTGTCATTTCATGTCTCTTTACCCTAACTATCAAACAAACTTTTACATTTTGCCATAATCAAATATTTATGGTATGTTTGAGTTGGTGGTATAGAGTGAAAAGAGGTGAAATGGGATGAAATTAGATAACATCTAGTTTTAAAATCCAACAACCTATTTCATTCCATTCTTCCCATAGTATTTTGACGAAAGAGAAGCTTTGGACAATTAAAATGTACAGCCACAACAAAGGTAGAAAAAAGACAGCATGATGAACAACACAATGGTCTCAAACACCAACTTAATCTTAAAAATCACATAATTTATAAAGGAAAATGGCCAATAATTCCTCTTCCACTTAAGTGCAGACAAAATATTCTTCTGCCTCCATGATTCCTTGCTTAGTCTCTTGAAGAACCATCTCTTAATACATCCCATGTCCCTGCACCGTCTCAATAAGACAATAACCTATGTGGATCTTCTCACTCTTTAGCTTTTACGGTTTTTCTTGTTGCCTTACATGTAGAAGAAATAATTTCAGTTTTATAGTGGGGAAGAGAAACGTTAGTGGAGGATTGAGGAATAAGTATTTTCTTAGTTCTTACAATGCGGTTGATTCTTAGACCAATATAGCATTCTTAATTCTATTAGCTTAGCAAAATATGCTTTGCAAACTAAAGACCAAAGAATATGTTGAAATGGAGATAATTATATACTAATAAAAGTGTAAGCTTTGTTAGTGAGAAGATTTGAGTGGGTGGGTGCACAAGGGCAGCTAGCTTTTCATAATGTGTGGAATATTCTACCGAAAGCTCAACCGTAAAACTTTAAACTATCGGGTTTGTTATTCCATTCAAAGTACAAAATGTCTAGGATATATTTACTAGGAGCAATCCATGATTAACCAATGGCTAATACAACATCTTGGTTTGACAGACAGAAAATAATATACTCCCTCCATCCGAAATTGTTTTGGGAAAAAAGTCTCAAATTGATGAGCTAAAGTTTCTGACAAAATAGAGCAATCGGCTTAGAGCATCCACATCCATGCCACTCTATATGGGTGGTATAAACGGGTCCCACATAATACTTTATACACCCTCCGGTCACTATTATAAGCAAAAATCAACATTTTAGATTCATTCATTAAATGATATACATCATTTAATGAATGAATCTAAAATGTTGATTTTTGCTTATAATAGTGGCCGGAGGGTGTATTATTTCACACTTTCCAATTATTTAAACAACTTAACTACATTTTCTAAATATTCATACCACTCTTCCAAAACTTAAAATGGGTCCCACTAATCTTACAATATACTCCAAAAGCAAGTTAATAAAATATTTCAAAAGCAAGTTTTCAAAAGATTGGCAAAAGCAAGTTAATAAAATATTGTTAAAGGAGTGAATGGAACCGGTTCCATACTTTGCTACGTATCCAACAAATACCACCTCCATCATGTTAATTATCGGTGTCCAAACTGACACACAGTGGCACACGTTGGAATGGATACGGCCGATGTTTATGCTCTTATGGCACTGCACTAGGTATTTTTGAGCAGGAACTGCACGCAGGTTACCCATACCTTGTCCTCGGCAGACCCTTGCGCTAGGGCCTGCCGATAAAAAATCAATACTGTCTGTCATTGGTGTGTTGCTGCTTGCTACGTTCACATTTTCTTGGCCACGGGTCCTCTTCTTTCCAATTCAAGATATCATTTAATCAAAATTCATGTTGGTTACTGTAGTTGGTGTTGCTGAATTGATACGCATTAAAGACTTTCCATGGTTAGCCGAATTACCCACTAATTGGTGTGTAGAATATATAGTAACAGCAGATTGGCTAATTAATAATTGTTGACTTTCGGTTACAGAATTGCCATTCATTGTCTCATTTGGATAATAGAGAAACTGGGAGCCCCTAATATGGACCTCTTTTTTAAGGGTTCACCCATGGTCCTTACTTCATGACTGGGAATAGTAGGTACAAACCCCTTTTTTATTTTTGTTTACTGTACACCCTCTTCTTCCATGTGAATCTATCCATGGTCCTTACATGACCGACAAACAGTGGGTAGTTTTCATTTTTTTTTCTTCTGGTTTACACTTCTAATTGATTGTGTCATTGAAACTAATTTGTAGCAGCTTTAGCTCATTGATATCTCCTTAAAGACCGGGTCAGTTTCAAGAAATCTAGATTGAAATCAGTTTGTTATGAATAGTTAATCAGTTACGGCCTCTGCTCCCGCTGCTATCTCTTGTCTTCCCCACGCTGATTTTGGAACAATTTATGAAGATTTCTTTGCTTAACTTTCAAGGTTGACTCCGCTGATAAGAGAAAATACACGATAGTTTTGTTCTGGTTGTGACACGGTGTCGGCGTTTGCAGAAAACATGTTGAAGAACGTTGATTCATGTTTAAGGCCTTGTTCAAACACTTGTTTCATGGAATCTCTATTCCAAATGATTGTGAACCTAACGAAATTGAATTGTTTAATTTGAAATTAAATTGTTGTATAAATGATGCAATTGATCAAGTTGTGGAAATAAATACTGAGTTAGAGATTTGTTGAGAGTTGAACTAAATGATTCATTGGTGTCGATTGAAAAGCTCAGCCATAAGATAGATTCACATGGAAGGAGAGGGTGTACAGTAAACAAAAATAGAAAAGAGGTTTGTACCTACTATTGCCGGTCATAAGTAAGGATCATGGGTGAACCCTTAAAAAAGAGGTCCATATTAGGGGCTCCCAAACTTAATATAGCTTGCTAAATTTATCCTTAAGAACTTCTCCTTCCACCCTCTCTCTATGCTACAAACATCTTCCCACCAAGATGAATCTAAACTACTCACTTCATTCCTTAATATATGTAATTTTTGGAATGCTTTCCTATAATCAATGATGATCTTGTTTGTTAAAATTGTTTATAGTATACTCTTATATTTCATTTCCCTCACTTCGTTATAAAATGTCGATCTTCATGGCTAAATAACACAACTGTTATCACGCTCCTTATAAAATGAAGAGTAAGAATGTTCTAAAAAAAAGAATAAAGAGTTAGGTGGTATTCCATTTCATTATTCTTTCTTGCAAAAATTATCAGGTCAAAGTCAATGAAATTTACTCCTATTGTTTTTTTTTTCTTTCAGTTTTCTTGTCACTTTCTATGGGCCAATGCTGCATTTTTTCCACCCCGGATTCACACTTTCTTCGGTAAAACAATTTTACCATATTAAAAAAAAAAAAATCAAATTTTTACTCTGATTGGATGATATCATAATAGTAACATATAAGATTTTATATTAACATAGAAATAGAAAAAAAAATATATATAACTCAAGAACACTTGAATAAGATAATAAAAGATTTGTTTCAACTTAATCAAAAAAGTCTAATCTAACTTTAAAAACACTTTAGTATTAAATCTTTTAAACGAGAGTTTATAATTTATTGACGTCCTACCTTCTTCAAGAGAATCGATATTTGGTTAAAAAAGACCATGATACAAATTTTTTTTTTCTATAAAAAAAAGACTTGATGCAATTTTGACTGTTTTGATTTTAAGAAATAATATAAAAACATTCTTCAAAAAAAAAAAGAAATAATATGAAAACAGAATCGATTCTCTTTTGAGCTTTCACATTTTTTTCTTTTTCTATAATAACTTGACACAGTTTCAGCTTTCACATGAAACACCAAATCCGACCAAAACCATCAAACCTCAAAAACCAACCAAATCACAAAACATAAAACCTAGTAAACTCCGATGAAGAACAAAAACAACCTTAACATAATCACAAAAATGAACAATCATAACATCACTCACATCAATCTTAAATCACTTCCAATGGATCCAAATATTTGGAGCAAATTACCACCTGAAATTCTTGAATACATCCTTTCTTTTCTTCCTCTCAAAACATTCATGTCTCTAAGATCAACTTGCAAAGGTTTTTGGCCATTGATTTTCTCTCCTTCATTCATTTCAAAACATTCACCTTCATCATCTTCATCTTCTTCTTCACCTTTTTCTTCTTTTCTCTTACTTTCTCACCCTCAATTCCACCGTCACTTTCCTCTCTATGATTGCAACCTTGGAACATGGCGTAATATTTCTCTCTCTTTCTCTGATTCACTTCACTCTTCACCTTCTTTCACTACTCTTGTTTCTTCTGGTGGTCTTTTTTGTTTATCTGATTCACTTTCATGTTCTTTACTTGTTTGTAACCTTTTAGCAAAATCCAAGAGAAAGATTCAATATCCAAATTTCAATATTCACATTGAGCATCTTACATTTGTTACAACACCAAAAGGGTATGTCATTTTTGTACTATCTTCTGAATCAAATTCAAGTAGTGTTTTTCTTTATGAATCAAGCTCAAAGATTTGGAAGAAATTCAATGGTTTTGGTCCAATTCTAAGTGATAATCCTCATCAACAAGGCGTTTACTTTAAAGGGTGTTTGTATTTTGCTACACCAGAACCATTTTCTGTTGTGTATTTTGATTTGCAGAGTGGAAAATGGGAAAAACCAATTGCTAATTTACCTGAACAACTCACTTTTGTTAGATTGGTTAGTGTGAATGATGATGCTGTTGAAGAAGGTAAAAAACTGTTTTTGATTGGTGGGGTTGGGAGCAATGGAATTTCAAGGAGTATTAAATTGTGGGAAATGAGTGAAGAAGGAAATTGGATTGAGATTCAAAGTTTGCCTGATCTTATGTGTAGGAAATTTGTGTCTGTTTGTTATCATAACTATGAGCATGTTTATTGTTTTTGGCATGAAGGAATGATTTGTATTTGTTGTTATACTTGGCCAGAGATTTTGTATTATTTGGTTTCTAGAAGAACTTGGCATTGGCTTCCTAGGTGTCCTTCTTTGCCTTTCAAATGTAGCTGTGGTTTTAAGTGGTTCTCTTTTGTTCCTAAGTTGTATGCTGAAGTTTGAAGACTGAATGAAGGGTGAATGTTGTTTTGGGTATTTTATGGTTAGGATATGATGATCCAGTTTCGGTTATTATGTAATTTGTTTTTATTTATGTTTTTGTGACAGATTTTGGAATTGAATTTTGTCCAAGGAAACTGTTTGTTGGAAGATGATTTCTGATTTCATTCATGTGTGATTGTGTTTGAAGGTTTTAAATTGATTGCATTTTCTTGTTACCTCTTTTTTTTTTTTGTGGAGAATAACGGTATTCAAGCGGGATACTGCTGTGTAGATTGCAATGCTTGTTTATTTTTGCCGCGGGTGTGTGTTCAACGCGTGTTAGTATCAAAGCTATAGTTTGTAGCTTCTGTTAAATCACAGTCGATTGGCGTTTGAATGCGAGTTGAGTGTTTGTAGAAGTGAAACCAAACATATAGCAGCTGGGAATCATTGCATATGACATGAAATAACTGATATTAACATTTGCATATGCCTGCCTGCTGACAAATGAAATTACTAAGTATATGATTCCACCATACTTTAGTTCAAAGTTTTTCTTTTGCATATTTCTTGTTCTGATTGATTTAACGGTTGAACAAACTATAAGACATTGTAAATTTATGAAACTTGTAATCTTGTGAGAAAGTGATCCAATAATCAAATTATTCTTTGAATCAACAGTTTTGGTTAACTCTGACACAGAAAATCATCACAAATACTATTATAACAATAATATTAGTCTTTAGTGGTTAATTATGATGAAATGCAGGTATAACATACCTAATGAGTAAAAAATACTAGGAAGTTGCAATTTTGACCCCCTAACAAAATAAAATACAATTCAGTCCCCTAATCAAATTATTTTCTATGACTGCTATTAAGCCTTTTGGATATAATGAAACATTTGATTCTTCTCATACATTTTTCAATTAGTTAAATATATCCGAACCAAAAAAAAAAAAAAAAATTAGTTAAATATGTACACCTTGCAATACAGCTACGTGTGAAAGGAAATACAAAAAATTGGAAACCGTCGTAGAAAATAAATGCATTGGAATGTCCCTATTGGTACTGACAAAAGACGTGTGGCTTGCATATTTGAGCTGCAATCAACAACATCATGATGATTTCAAATGATTAATAACATGTTGACTGAGTTAATTTTGGGTATAGTATTCATACTCGGTAGCATTTGTATGAGATCATAATTGGTCTCTTCTAAATTAACAACGTATATATATTCTGGATTCCAACATTGCTCTAAAAACATAATAAGTAATGTTGAATATTTAAGTATAGTTTTATCACATATTATGATCTTACCCGACTAAAAAATTAGTCTTTAAAATTGCAGAGATATGATTCAAATATAACAGAAAATGCAATAAGTAAAACCAATCCACTTTGTCGTTGAACTACAGCGCTTCTAAAGTCGAGAATATATACATCTCTATTTTCTAGAACACTTTGACCTTTTCAAATGAGTTGAAAGCTACGTATGAGCTTTTTCTTTGATAATTAAAAGTTAAAACTTTTCTTTTGTGCAAAAGTTAAAAACATTTGTTTTTATATAATTATCTTCAATTTTGGGAGAAATTAGTTGCAGTGTCAATCGAGCGATCTGGCTTACCTTCTAATTTAAGTCGGTCCAATATATTTCTCTGTTTTCAGTCAAATCCCAAACACATTTATATATAAATAAAGACCAAAACCGTGTACCAAAAATAAATAAATAAATAAAGACCAAAACCATATATGATGTGATGTAAGATTTTTCAATTTGTGAAATGTTGACTCAGTTTCGTCATATGTGATATGAGTTTTTTTTTTTGAAGGAATATGTGATATGAGTTATATGAGTACTAACACCAATTTTTCATTAATTCAAAAAAAAAAAAAAAACACCAATTTTTCATAAAAGAAAAAATATAAGTTAGTCACCTATATCTTTATTTATTTGTATATATAGATTCACCTATAATTTTCATATGTGATAAATTGGTATTATAAATATTTTAATAATGTTAATTTTAGATTTACATTTAACTAAACCTTTTTTATTTTGACAAAACGTTTAACTAAACCATAAAAATACGAAACTTAAATTCTATGGTTGTTCTAGTTTGTTGACCAGCCCATAATTGCGTTAGATTAGAGCTAACGAAAATATTTTCTTGGCATTAATTTGTTCGTCCAACCAACGATTAGCCATATATATTAATAATTAACGTTTCACACTCAAATTATCAAAACAAAAACGTTTCAAACTCAATTATTTTACCCTCTAACAATTTTATAATAGATGATCCGATCTCAATCCTCTAAGTCCGTTGCACAATTTTTCTAAGATATTACCTGCTTTGAGTTTGATGAGTTATCATGGTTCTATCATTATAACCTGCATTTAGTTTCGATCCACAAACAATAAAAAATTTATCAGTTTTTTTTTGAAAGAAAAAATATTTCTGTTGTATTGAGAAATTTAAAACAATAGCTTTTATTTTATTTTACTTTTTTGTTTGAATTGTCCAATATTTTATTTTAATAAAAGTTCAATTGTCGTTCTAAACATTAAAATATCAACAAAAGTTGTTAATATGATATCGTATGTGAATATCGAGTGAAAAATTACTTGTTAGATTTATTTTAACAAGTTTTTAAAAAGAACAAGAACTAATAAAATAAAGGCTTAATTGCAGTTTTAGCCCCCTAACTATCCCAAAGTTGCGATTTTGGCCCCTAAGAAAAAAAACTACAAAACCACCCCTTAAGTTTTGCAACTGTAGCAGTTTTGGCCCCCCAAGGCAAAAAAAAAATAAAAAAAATGACACCTGGCACGTCACTTAGGGTGCCACGTCAGCGTAGACCGAGTCAAAATTGGCCTTAGGGGCCAAAACTGCCACAGTTGCAAAACATAGGGGGCGGTTTTGTAGTTTTTTTTCTTAGGGGGCCAAAATCGCAACTTTGAGAAAGTTAGGGGTTAAAACTGCAATTAAGCCTAATGGGGTGTTTGTTTCATGGATTGCAAATTTATTCCTAGGAATGTGACATTGGAAATCCTTGGTTCCCATGTTTGTTTCAAGTTATCATAAATTATGCCTAGGTATATTTTATTCCTAGGAATAAAATTTACACATGACTTTTCCATTTGTTATTCCCATGTTAAAGTAGGGGAATCTTTTATTCCCATGGGAATAAGAGGTAACCACCCATAACTTCCCACTATCACACTATTTTAACTCTTTTATTTTTTATTTTAAATTATAAATTAAATATATTTTAAAACATTTCTGGGAAACTAAAATAATTAACAAACACTTTAATAGGATTAAGATTCCTAGGAATAATGTTCCAGGAAAAGTTATTCCCAGGATTGTAAATTTAATCCTTGAAACAAACACACCCTAAAATAAAATAATACTACCTCCGTCCCGGTATAATTGACCTACTTTGGTTTTTCACACAGATTAAGAAAAGTGTATAAATAAAGGGGAAAGTGGAATATATTGTATTGGGAATGATAAAAGTAGTATTATTTAGTGTTATATTGTATTGAGAATGATGAAAGTTGTATTGAAAATTGAAATGAGTCAGTTATTTTGGGACACTTTTTTTTAGAAAATGGGTCAGTTATTCCGGGACGGAGGGAGTAGCATATACTCCCTCCGTTCCTTTATAATTGTCACTTTTGCATAAAATTTTTGTTCCTAATTAACTGTCGTTTTCAAAGTTCAAAGTATCATTAAATGTGGCTTTACCTATATTACCCCTATATATTTATTGCAGAGAGAGAAATGTATGAAATGAAGTATTAAATGATTAAGGTTATTATAGGAAAAAGATAAATTATTGTATCAAAAGTAGTAAAAGTATTTGTTGTATTGGTTTGTGTAAAAAGTCAAAATGTGACAATTAAAAAGGAACAGAGGGAGTATCTAAAGGCTAATAACTAATCCTCTCACTTTTTTGACTATCTAACAATTTTCCATATTAATAAGGTAATTGAATAAACGAGATCTGTTGGATATTTTTTAATTATTGACTAATGATATTGAATAAGAAGCTGGAATAGCTCAGTTGGTTAGAGCGTGTGGCTGTTAACCACAAGGTCGGAGGTTCAACCCCTCCTTCTAGCGAAATTCTTCTTTTTACGTGCTTTCAACTTTCAACTACAGTTGTTTTATTATTTCATCTCCAAATCATTAAAAATACGACACAAAATTAAACTTAAACCAGATTCTTTTTATACTCAGTTACAGTTACCACAAACATAACGACAAAAAAAAAAAAATAGTAGTAACATACTAGAAACTAATTAATGTTGTTAAACATTAAACTAAATACTAATATTTGCTTATTCAATCAAAAACTTATGTGCTTAATCCCAACATGGGATTGAATTAGAATGTTTGATTGCGAACAAAATTTAATGCATTCCCCTAGATATCAGTAATATGATTCTGCACAGATAAAATCAGATGATTGTGAATGGGAAGACGTATCAAATCTCCCAAGACTATAATAGCTGAATCTAGTTTCTAATGTCGCCGCAATTTGATAAGGACTATATATATTCACACAACTTAAATCTGCACAATTCTCTTGAAGAAGCTTACGAAATGTTTTCACTTTAACTACAAACGAGTAGATTTTCCACCAAAACAACCCAGAAAGAACCAGGGTGAAAGGACAACACTTTTGTGGGAGGGAAATGAAGACAAAACGAGCATGGTCGAATGCCGTGAAAAGCGAGATGGAGACAAAGTGTGGATGCTTGATTGCCGCTATCTCTTTAAAAGAATATGAACAAATTTTGTTCCTGAGATTTCATTGGTATTGTTACAACAACTACCTTCTAAATATATCCAGTCAATTATGCATGAAGGAAGCAACGGCTGGAAATGTATAAATGCATCTGAACACAATTAATAAGTTACACAGAATACTTGGTAGTTCAAAATTAATAATTGCTTAAATTTCTTCCACCAACTAGTTTTCAATTAGGATATTATCAATGGTTTATAAATCATACACAGTGACAATGGATTTCTAATCTTCAGATATCCAACCAATCAATCATTTGAAGAAAAAAGGGACAAAACAACCATGAAACCAACAATTGATATCAATTTCGTAAACTTTCTTCATCACGTTCAACTTAATTGCCGAAAAATGTGACAGTAACTTAGCATATTGTCCGTATTTTAAACCCCTCTAAGGCTTGAGCAAAAGTGAGAAACCAAACTTGGGACTATTTTCCAATGCCTTTGTTTCGAAGGCACCAGAGATTGTCAAGAATGACCTATGTGTAAGATGATGTTGCAATACAGCCTCAAGATTGCCATGGTTGTTCAGCTTTGCCTTCACAGTTGTTTGAGGATCAACCACATAAGAACATCCAACCGTCAACGTGTTCTCATTTGTAGAGAACCTTCTGCTAATTTCTCCCACAACAGCTCCCCCATTCAACTTTTCTAGGTCACGCAAGTACGATACCTTCATGGAGTCTCCCTTGTCAGCTCTGAAAAAATGAAAAGCAACTAAAACATAAATTTACAATATTGACATTGCACAATAATTAAGGCCCCGGAAATTTGCAGGGCTCGGTATATCTTAGTGCAACCGACACAAGTAACAGTTATTCGATAAGTCTTCCAAAGTCGGCAATGACTTAAAATCGCTTATGCAAATACATCAAAAAATTGCCAGAGAAAGAACATCCCATCCAAGTAAAAATAAAAATGGTCAATAACTATTGTATCTATAAATAATTAACATTGTATAGATTCTGTGTAGTTTATCATCAAAATCACCACTGAAGAGCCCTTGCACACTGCGCTTTTGGTCCCCACTGCCTCCTACAATGTGCTTTTTATTCTTCCTTCCTACAGTGTATTGTGCAGTGTTTTGCATACACATCATGTCATTTTGATTTAGGACTTGAATTTTGAAATTTGTATACATTAGCTAATGTTTTTTGCTTATGTCATGTCGTTTTTACATAAAAATGTCATGCTCTTATTGATTATATATCTTACAATTGATGATAAGATTCAATTCACAACTCAAAAAAATGTGTTCCGATTCACAATATGAATCTGGATTTAATAAAAATACCTCAGTTACTTACAAAAGTACTGAAGCACTGGAACTTGGCAGCTTCAAGCACAATCCAGCATTATACTTTGTAAAGTTGCCAACATGTGTGGAGTAGCTGGTTTCTGCTCCAAACGCAATACCAGGAGTACCAATTGTCGCAGAAAAATCAATAGCAGGCTTTCGATTTAAATCCACAGCAGCGGTAAAACCAGCATGATCATGAAGATATTGAACCTCAATCTAAATAAAACAAAACACACAAATCATCAAAATTCTAAAATCCTACATTTTCGGTCCAAATCCAATCTTCATATACCAAACAATCCCTAATACCTTGCCGGATTTGTAGTCAGGTAATCGAACAGAAGCAAGAACTTTCGCAGAAGGCACAAAATCTGTCGAACTAAATGTTGTCAACACCTGAAGAACATACATGGATTACAACACAGCTAAACAAATAAAAAATATATAACTGAATTTTAAATCAATTAAAAGCCTGTTTGGATCAGCTTATTTGAACTTATCTAATGATATGAGTTTCATATCACTGCATGGAAAAACTTATGAAAACAACATATAACATCATTATAACCTGTTTTCAGCTTATTTTCATAAGTTCTCCAGTTTTACAATATAGCTTATATGAAAACTATTTAACTTTATATTGCTATAGATATAGTTTATCAATAACCGACACTTTTGATTGAAGGTATGTACAACACGTCACGGAAGCATGTGATTACAGTTCAAGTTATTATCGGTGTGGACGTGTCAGTGAGAGGCCGAAATAGAAGATAGAGAGAGCTTACAGTTGAATCAGTATCAACTTTGAAATGAAGAGTTTTGTTATTATGCTTAAATTGAGCAGCAACATCTCCAGAAGAGAGCCCTCTACTCTTCAATAATGTAGAGTTCAAATCCTGAAATTATGATTAGCAATAATAATAATCATGAATTAATTACTACTAAACTTGCGGTAAAAAAGGAATATGAATAGAAAGTAATTACTTACGAGACCGGAGTTGGTGGAGGAGGAGATGGTGAGTTTTTGATCGGAGTTGTAATCTTTTGTGAGAATATCTGCGACGGAATCGAGATCGGAAAACCAAATCGGAATCGGAAAGATAATTAGAAAAAAAAACTGAGAAAATTGGAAGAAAAAAAAGTGTGAGAATGAAAGAGAGTGAGTGTTACCTCTGGATTTTTTGCCAATATCGGAGAAGAGGCCAGGTCCTTTGGAAGACATTGTTGTTTCTTCGTTGGAAGCAGAAATGAAGAAAGAACGAAGGGTTTATGTAAACCCTTTTCGTATTCAGAAAGCACAAAACAATAAAAATAAAAAAGAGGAAGAAAATGCTCTCGTTGAGAGTTGAACTCAAGACCTCCCGCTTACTAAACGGGTGCTCTAACCAACTGAGCTACGAGAGCTGCTTGTCAGATAAAGAAGATAACAGTACATATCGATGCAATAACATGACAACAAATTAAAAGGCTTGAGAATTTGTTGAGAGACCTATTTTTTTTTTTTTAAAGTAATTCATTTTATAAACAAATAATTAAACAGAAATTACATTTCAAATTCAAAGGGTTTTTGAAATAAATTAGAGAACGTAAATAATAAATATTTAACCCAAGTAAATGATAAGTTCAACGTAAATAAATGGATGGTGGATAAAAAATTGTGGTTATTTACAGTTTTAATCAACCTGCTTATATGCCACTAGTCCATTTATGATTTTTTTTTATTTACTTATTGAAGTTTTTGTACAATGATATTCAGATTATTACTTCAAGATGATCGCTCAATAGGCTGATTTAATTGCTCAAAATTTGCAAAAACAAGCATCGAAAGTTAGGACTTGATCGGTTTTTTAAGATAAAAAATGTCTATTGAAAATTATGTGATGACCAATTCTGATAGACCTATTGAGCAACCATCTTACTTTATAAAAGTAGGGAACAAAAGAGGCTTTCACGTTAAAGATTTCTAGCTCTCTTTGCTTGTTTCCCTTGGGGGTGACCCCATCTTTCGTCATAAAAAAGAACTTGTGAAATCCAAAACCAATTAAAGTAAATCAATCTTACTCTAAGATCGAATGCTTGAATTTTGATCAACTATCTTTTTCCTAAAAATCTTTATTGTTGATTTGCGGTACTCGCCTCTTGGCATTACCTTTTCCCTCGGTTGCTTGCAGCTCAAGCCAACTCAGTAATTAGTTCTTTTTTTTCTTTTTTTTTTTTGATAGTTGTAGCCATCCTCAAAGGGTAGTGGCTATAAGTATAAAGCCGTAGGAGTAACAATCATGAGAACATTTTTTTTACTTGAGATAAAAGCATTGGAGAAGTAAAGAAAAAGGAAAACTGTCATGAGAGAGTATCCAAGAGAGAACCTTGATGATTCATTGTTGAATCATACTTGAAATTTAAGGTGTAACTCTCATATTCATAGTGATTTTATAGTCGGATTTTGTCTCGGAGATGTAGAGCAGTGCGAACTCCGTTAACAATCTCTCGTATTTACCTCTCTTTCTCCCTTTGAAGTTTCTTCCATTTTTTCTTGCATTATCGATTATGATTTTACTCAATTGTTTCTGTGAGCTTTTGCAGTTGTGTCTTCATTGATTTTTTCATTGATTCTTTATTAACAAAGTCGCAACATTTATGCAAGATTTGTTGATTGCGATGTAATAAGACAAATACTTCAAAAGCCATTTGCAAGCAACTTTACATGATTCCAATGTAAAGAGAAACAAATTTATTTATGGCAAAATGGAACAATAGTGCTCAATCTTCTCAGTTACAAGCTCTATAATTCATGGAACAATATTCACCAAAATAGTTTGGCTTTGTAAAGTAGTAGTATAAATTATACAACATTTCTGCATCCAATCTTTTGGTGTAAACTTGAACTACCAGAAAAAGATGGAGCATCGATGTTGAATATGAAACACTTTACACACTGAATATAATAATAAAATTTAAACCATATTAATTTGGTAATTTGGTAGAATCAAATAATCAAACTTCATGTTCTTTTCACCAATGAAATTCCAGTAGGGTCACCTCCCCATTCTTCAAGCACAACCAAGACGTTCCCACTTGGACTCAACCATGACCGAGGAATATGATACCTATCCAAAAGATTAAAAAAAAAATTACTCTCATAATCTCAAATTACTTACATCATTATTGTAAAGTACCTCGTTATATGAAATCTTACCATTTCTGTGTTGGTTCTCCACAATTTGTCCTGCATTTTGGATTAGTAAAAGTTCCAGCGTAATTACATTCATCACAATTACCATGTGCTATATATGCAGGCCAATGACGACCAATGCTTTGGTCGTTTATCCATATTTCACCCTTTCCCATGCTACTCATATCTAGTGCCACTGGATCGCTGCCACTCGGCGCGTCAAAGGTTGTCTAACAAGATTGAAGAACTCAGATTTATTGAAAATGCAGATGGTCATATGTAACATTGGCAAAGGTGTAGCATTTTTAGTACAAATATTCTTACCTTGTACCATGTCAAAGGTTGTTTTTTAACCAATGATGATCCTTGTGTCCAATCAATGGAGGAACTTCCAGTTATGGTATGAAGGCTCAAAGATTCACCCTTTAGTCCAACCTATCCAACAACATAAAATTTGTCTCAACAATGTACATAATATTAAAAGTTTGACTTAAATATTTTTTTAATCTCTATAAATGAATATACGATATATCAAACCTTGTAAGACCATTTCTGCCAAGACAAGTCTCTTGTCCCCTCATCTAGACCCTTCAATGTTACTGGGCCTAACACCCCAACATTCCATGTTTCAAAGTGCAGACCAACATTCTGGTATTAATTTGAAAGTAGAAAAAAATTAATATAATACTTATCATAAATTTGAAAAATGTCGCCTAAAATGTGCGACCAGAGCAACCAAAAGGAGTGTGCATCGAACGAGATAATACTAACCGGAAGACCCACAGCAACACTAAGTAAAGAAATCTTGTTATTGCCGACCTTTAGGTTAACACTTTCACTAAATGTTAATTTAGGATTATCCAATCCTCCATACACAGTTCCTACATTCATATATAACTTAATGTTAATTTAGAATATATAAATTGGAATTTATCATGAAGGAATTTCTAAGAAGAAAAGGCATACTGACCTGAAAGTTGACCATTAACAAAAACATGTAGAACATGACCTGCTGAATTTATGGTAAGAGTAGGAGATTGACCATTCTTTACAAAACTTTCATTAGGACTAATGTTTACACTGAAAATGGATAAATGATAGAGTTAGTATCAAGACTCAATGATTAAAATTCCAAATTTTTAATGTGTTTTAAGAAGTTAGGAAAGTTAAAAAAGTTCTTACTCTGTCAAATACCACAGATAATCTGAAGAATCGCGAGTAACGTTGATTTGCTCCCAAAGTGCATTTGCTATGATGGAATCGTCGTCACTGGAGTAGGCAGGCTCTTCACTGTATGACTGCCAATCAAATGTAGTATCCATGGGAGTCATCCTTTTATGGAAGCTATGTCCATTAACCTGCATGAAATTAGTAAAATTTTATAAATGTTCAAACTTCAAAAAACTTCTAACATGGTAAATACAAAACTTATTTAACATGTTCAATTATCTTGTGTTACCGTTGCCGTGTTGAAAACTACAGTTTTGCAATCAGGAAGAATGCTGACAGACCAAGGTGGTAGATCATATTTGCCATTTCCAAATGTAACCGTTGCCGCAGATTTTGTGTCGTAGTTTGCAAGGAATGCAGCACAGACACTGGTACTTACGTAGTACACATGCGCCTAAGATTACATTAACAAAAAAAATCAAACTAGGCTTCAATAAAGTAACAATTTTGGACCATAATCTTATCATGAACTGAGTCATAGACTTTACCTCAAGGTTTTTATTTCCAAGCCATGTGACTGTAGGATCCACAGAAATCAAAGCTGGCTCACATTGTTTTATTGCTTTATGTAAATTTTTCAGATGGCTCCATTTTGGTTCATTTGGAAGTCCTAATATTTTGAAAGGCGTTAAAATATTTCTAATTGTTGTTATAATTCAAACCATGAAACAATTTAAACCTTATTGCATACCATATTCATCAATAGGAGCATCATAATCATAGCTTGTGGCAATAAAAAGGCCACTAGATGTTCGACCAAAATTAGTTCCTCCATGATACTACAATCAAATATAAAGATATGAGACTAAAATCAAAGTTTCTAGATCATATAACTGTGTAGTGATTAGTGAGAACTTAGAAGTATTCACACAGGATTAATCAAATGTAATTATGCCATCATATTCATATACCATATAGTAGTTAACAAAGGAGCCACGATTTTGTATGAATCTAGCAACTGAGTATGCCAAGTCTTCAGTTGGTCTATGAGATAGAGCACCACCGAAATCAGTGTACCTATAGAATAGGTAACATAAAAATTAAACATATGATCCCAATTCCCAAATGAAATATTTATAGCTTTAAATTAATGGTAGCATTTGAATGAGTATGACTTACCAGCCAGACCAATTCTCAGTCCACATTTTGGGTTTAAAGTTCTCGTTGGGAGTGAAGTTTTCACAGTAATATCCATTGCAAGTGTCAATCTACAACATAGTTCGGTAAATATATATCAAACAGAGAAAAATGAAAGTAAGAATAAATTAATTTAGTTTTTTAATCCTTTATCCTTCAAATTTGTACCTCTTCTCTAACACTAAACACATACATTAACATACAACTCATCATCTATAAAGCAATGACTCTGACAAATATGCCTGATACGATTGACACGACACAGATACGAACACGCTGATACTGCTAAGGTAAACTTACAACGGGATCAGGTGCGTCTTCTTGCTTGCACATGTCCCAAGGTACACCAGTATCTAGACCTACAGCCATTTGAGCAGCCCATTTTGTGTAAGCCTTTCCAGGAGCACCAATTTCCCATTCCACAGGTCCATACTCATTCTCAATCTATCAATTCAAATGAATATCCAATTTCAGTATTAGATTAAATTGAGCATCGCTTCTTATTTATTTATTTTTTGAGGGAAAGCAACGCTTCTTATTGTAATTGGCTCCAACAAAAACTTTATAATAAAAAAAAAATGTTAATGTCATTTCTTTATTTACCTGAGACATAATTATTGGACCACCCTGAGTTTGAAACAAACTCTCTGCTTTCATCATGTTCACAATTTTGGTCGTGAATTTTTGCATAGCAGCCTAACATATATACATCATGCCAAAAGTTTGGATTAATTAAAAATTAATTAATAAAAAAATAATCAACTATACATAAATAAATCATTAGAATAATGATGCTAAAAATTGAAACTCCAACCTTAAATGGCTCATTGTCTGTTCTGAAAGCCATCCCTGGAACATACTTGAGCCAAACAGGAAATCCTCTGCACATAAATAATTATTTCATTTTAGAGTGCTATTTTATTTTATTTTTTTATTCTCATGAACTACATCATTAAAATCATTACCCATAATTCCATTCAGCACAAACGTAGGGACCAATACGCAAGTGAACATAAAGACCAGCTTGTTGTGCTAGCTTGACAAACTTTACTAAGTCAAATCTATCTTCGAAGTAATACTGAAATTTTTCAACATTATATGAAACTTCAATGAGTGAAAAACAACTAAATTGAAGCACTATTAAAAGAAATAAATATCTTCGTTACATTTCCAGGAGAAGGCTCATGTCCATTCCAAAATACATAGGTTTGAATAACATCAAGGCCTCCATCTTTAGCCTTTTGAAATAAGTCTGGCCACATCTGCATTAAGAAACATATTTGATGAATTTTTACCGAGAAAACTTATGTACACAAGACTCAAATCCAAGACATTGCATAAGAAAAATCTATCTTGTATAGATACAGGTATGGGATACAGTTTTTTTTTTCTCAAAAAAATTAAGGTACTATACTACTATATGTTAATATACATTTTATATAAACAGTATTAAATTGTATAAAAATATATGCAAAACCACAAATAAGTATCTATACTACATTAAAAAAATAGACAAAAAAAAGTTGCGTGCCTTTTGCTTTTAGTTTTATCTTTTATATAAACTTTTTATTAACAAATTTTTCAAATATCTATGCTTTTATATAAAAAGATATTGACTTTTGGTGCAATATTTTTCCTTCCAATTTTACGAATGGTTTAAACTCTTTTTTTACCATATTATCCTTCCTTACCAATCAAATAACTTAACATTTTAAATAATTGGATAAAATTTTACAACTATTAGTTTTATCGTCAAAATAAAAAGTTTTATTCATCAAAATAAAATAAAAAATGTGCATGTTGGTGCCCGTTGGTAATTACACCCTCTGATCATTAATATAAGCAAAAATTTGTTCTTAAGGTTCATTTAATAATTGATGTATGTGGTCGATATTATAGACCACATACATCATTTATTGAATGAACTTTAAAAATGAATTTTTACTTATATTAGTAACCGGAGGGTGTAATATATAACAAAAATACACTGGCAAAATTTTTCCTAGTTTACTACATTCCAACTTATAATAAAAAAAAAAAATATAGATATCAAAATACATAAGACAAGAAGATAATATTTATTTTCATATAATAGAAAATAAAGAAAGGTGTTCATTGCATAATATATGCAGGGGTCGGGTTCGAACCCCAGACATCTCATTTAGTCAGTAATCTCCTTATTTTAAAATTTGACTGTTTTGATTATTCCATAAAATATTTTATCTAAAATATGATGATATGACTTAATTTAAATGAACTTTTTAAGGAGAAGCTTTTTTACAATTTTATTGATATTGATCTTTTCTTATCATTAGAACATGTAAAATGTCATTTAAAACATATTACATTACTAATTTTTTAATTCAAAAATATTATGGAGGGACCAAAAATTTTAGATTTTAAAATAGGATGACCAAACCCACAAAATGGTGAAAAAAGGGGACCACGATTAAGTAACAACAAACATATACATAATTTTGGTTCATGCATGGATCTATCTGTAAAATGAATAAATAAAAGAGAAAGGAAAGCAATAATTTGGAGAACAAAAAAACAAAAACTAATGTTGTACACATGTTGGATGGAGGTTGGAGTGGAATGAGTGTACCTCGGGTGTGCTTCTTGGATAGTGGATGGAGCCAGATATCAAAATTCTTCTTTGTCCATCAATCACAAGGGCTTTGTGATCATAACTCACTGAAGCAGTAACACCACAAACCCACAAAGACAATAATAAAATCAACCCCAGCATGTGAAACTCTTTTTGCATTGTTAAATTCTCCATCATCAAAACTCTTGAATAGCTGAATAATTGATTCAGCTATTTTTCTCAACCCAACAATGGTGTGTCTTTTGTTGCATTCACTTCTATTTGATAATTTGATATTTATAAGAGTAGAAAGGTGAATAAGGGACTTAGAGAAAACGGCTTCTAGTTTTTGTTTGAGGACAGATGTTACTTTTTGAGAGATAGAATGTTTTGTTACAAGGTGAGGTGTGTGCTTCTGATGGGTGAGCTGAGGTGAAGGGAATGCAAATGAAAGTGCTTTTTATAGATTTGGAAAACGATGGGAAGAGAAGGGGGGAGTGTCATTATGTGACTCCCTGCTCTTCTAAATCATTCACATCATTCTTCACAAGCATTGCCCGTTTAAGGAAACTTTAGCTCTTTAGCATTGTGGAGGAAGATTGGCATTGCATTTTTTTTAAAAAAAAAAATTATTAAAAAGAAGCAACTTTTCCATCAAGCATTGTTCCGACTTCAAGTTTGTCGCACCACCTTCTCATTGTCGGCTTTAGGTTTACGTCCTTCACGGTTTTGTGCTTTATAAAAAATGTTTCTTGGGTTGAAGAATTAAGATGTTGCTTATTAATTACTCTTGACCTCGATTTACAAGCAACGCCAATGTTCCGATCTCAAGTTTGCCACACCATCTTTCAAGGTATTGTCCATTTTGGATGTAAGACCTTTATGATTTTGTCCTTTATAAAATGTGTCTCGTTAAACCGAGAAGTGTGGATGATGTTTATAAACTTCACTTGATCTTGATTCTCAAACAATGTGTGGCTTTTTGGTGTACTAAAATAGTTAATGATTAGAAATACTTGATGTCGCAACCCTGAATTGTTATGCTTACATGCCCTGTGAAATCTAAAGAGCGGGTGAATAAACTTTCACGACTTTTGAACGAAAACATGGTTTTAAAAACGTTTAATAGAGTTTCAAGAAAAGGGTACACCTGCATTTATACAGGTTCGACTACTATCGTCATAGATGAGAGAGTTTCTTCCATTTATCAATATTGAATGTTTGAGGATTACAATTACTAGAACTCAATGAACCCATATATTATCACATCTCTGCTTGGATACAAAAGAAAGATTATTCACTCTTTTGTAATTAAAAATTTTAAATTTAGAACTTGAGTAATCTAATTTCCTCAAAAATTCTCAATAAAAAGAATTAGCCAACTCCTCTAAAGTTTCTCATGAAAATCCATGTTTCTATGTTGACAAAGATATAGACTATTTTGAAATATTCTTAAAAGTTTCTCAATTAAACTTATGTTTCCATATTTTTTCACACGACGAGGGACTTAATTGAAAAACTTTTGACAAAGACAAAGACTATTTTGAAATATTAATAGAGTCAGTGATTAATTTGAGAATCACTTACAAAGACAATGATCAAATTGATGGTTTACTCAAAAAATTATTCGCTCTTAGAAATTCATAATTTCAAATTTAGAAGTTGAGTCATCTAAATCCCTCAAAATTTCTCAATATCAAGTATAAGTTGTCTAAAATATCAATTTATTTTTTGTCCATCAAACATCATATAAGGCAAAACATAGTTCCAATACTTGACTTTTAGCAGATCAAATATAAAGGTATGATAAAAACACAAGAAATGATGAGTTGAACTGTGTTGGCTTTTTTCTCTGAAAATATTTTCTAAGTTAAACAGAGAAGAAAGAATAGATCAACACATAGATTTATCCTAGTTCACCTCATAATCCTGGATTACGTCCAGTACCCCTCACGCTTGAGAGAATTTTTCACTATAATCAACCTTGATTACAAAAGTACTTAGACACCATGTATAAAATTTCTTTCCATCCTTGAGGACTTCCTTCAATCAACGATTAAGAGTTTACAAGAATTTGTAGTTTTTATTTACACTTCGAACTCAAAGAGTGGTAAACTAATTTAAGCACAGTACAAATAATTTTGTATCTAAAGAGTATTTTTAAACACTTAAACAAATTATACGATGAAGTTTTGTAAGATCTTTTCTAAGTATTTTTTGCGCTAGAATTTGATCAAAGTTTTGTCACACTTAATTGTGTGTGGTTCTCTCAACTTCAATTCTTTATAGGAGATTTGACTCGAGTCGTTACTTGTTTAAAGCTTTGACATTTTGTTGACCATATTTAGATCAGAGCTTTGTCATTAGAGTTTCTCTTGAGTATTCTTTGTTTAGATTGTTAGTTTTTAAGCCAGAATGCTGACTTTATAGTCATATTTTAATTATATGGTCTTGCACACTTAAACAAACTTTATAGTACCCCAATTGTTCTATATGCATTATTTTCATCAAAACCTTAAAGATATTGTTCTAAAACTCATCTTGATCCAATAAAATACACCCTAATTTGATTGCCTCCAATAGAATTTGGCTGAAAAAATACCATCCTTTGTTATATCTGACTTTGAAAATGGTCTTATATTTTTAATAAATCACTGCTTCTTTTTCTTTATTAAAAAAAGGGAACAATGTTTCATCAAAAAAATTATGTTGACATATCATTTTCTGTTTTTGAATGAGTTAATACAACAATATTAAATACTTCGTCTAAGTTTACTAAGTCCTTCTTTCAAAAAATAAAAAATTTACTAAACCATGAAAAGTTGAAATAAAATAAAATAAATTAGAAAACACTTCATCGAATATGATATTTCAACGCACGCGTTTAAAAGGTGAGCTTTCTCACGTGCTTCTGGATTGAAATTTGGTACAGTTACTAAAGTAAGTAAAGTAAATTGAATTTGGTGCAGTTATTAAAGTAACGGAAATGTTAACGGTGTCCAGGTACTAGTTAAGGAAGCTAAATATTGTAATGTTGCATTGCAACTTGTGTATTCAAGATCTTAAAATATAAAAAACGACATCTTTAATTTAAAACTTTCTCTTTTAACTTCCTTAACTAGTGTGCCCCGGGCATTAATTAACATGACCCTAAAGTAAATAAATTAAGTTAAGTAATCTTTAATTACACGTGTCATCCTACACCCCAAGACTTGGTTACACATGTAAAAATGTTATCTCCCTCTCTCCCATATAAATTCTCCTTTCGTACACTTCTTCGTCTACACACCGTGGCTCCGAACCTCCAACCCGAACCACAACCATAGCATCCGAACCTAATTCCAAGCCTAACGCAAACACCGATATGGGAACAGAGAGTTACACATACATGGGACGAAGTTTCAAAGAATTCACCATCAACGACGATTCAACTTCCTCCGCTTTCAGTGACTGCAACAGTGACAGATCCGGCGAATTCGCCACCACTTCTTCTACCTCCCGACGACTCTTCCTCGCCTGCGCTTCCGAAAATTCCGATGACCTCATCCGTCAACTTGTCTCCGATCTTCACTCCGATTCAATCGAAGAACAGAAACAAGCTGCCATGGAAATTCGATTGCTCGCAAAGAATAAACCGGAAAATCGAATCAAAATTGCTAAAGCTGGCGCGATTAAACCATTAATTTCGTTAGTTACTTCACAGGACCTGCAACTTCAAGAATACGGTGTTACCGCGATTTTGAATCTCTCTTTGTGTGACGAGAATAAAGAACTAATAGCTTCTTCCGGAGCTATTAAACCGTTAGTTAGAGCGTTAAATTCAGGAACATCAACAGCTAAAGAGAACGCTGCTTGTGCTCTCCTTCGTCTATCTCAGGTTATTAGATGTAATAGTTAGTTATACCGGTTAATTATTAGTTGTTGTCATTGATTATTGAAAGTTCTAACGGTAATGATTACAGGTGGAAGAGAACAAGGCGGCGATTGGAAGATCAGGTGCAATTCCGTTATTGGTGAATCTTCTAGGAAGTGGAGGAATACGCGGGAAGAAGGACGCGTCTACGGCGCTGTATACTCTGTGTTCTGTGAAGGAGAATAAGACGAGAGCGGTGAAAGCGGGGATAATGAAAGTGTTGGTTGAGTTGATGGCGGATTTTGAATCGAATATGGTGGATAAATCGGCTTATGTTTTGAGTGTGTTGGTATCGGTGCCGGAGGCGAAGGTTGCGTTGGTGGAAGAAGGTGGTGTGCCGGTGTTGGTTGAGATTGTGGAGGTTGGATCGCAGAGACAGAAGGAAATTGCGGCGGTTATTCTGTTACAGATTTGTGAGGATAGCGCGGCGGTTCGATCCATGGTGGCTCGTGAAGGTGCCATTCCTCCTTTGGTTGCTTTGACGCAGTCCGGCACAAATCGCGCCAAACAAAAGGTAGAATATTATTATCTTTACTTTTTTTTTTATTAATTATATATTGATAATTTGATATAGATGTTAATTATTCAATAGCGTAATTTTTCAAAAAAAAATTATTCAATAATCTAATTTTCGAATTAGATGACTCGAGTCTTTTCCTAAATTTTGTTTTTACTCAGCTAGTTCGATTTAAATTATTGGCTCAAATTTAGTCTTGATTTATCTCTTTCAGCTTAACTAAATGTTCGAATGTCGTTAGTTTGAACTCAGCCCTAAATCGAAACTCTTCTTTTCTATTTGTTTTCAATTTAATTAGAGGTCATCAATTCAAATTTAGTACAATTAATTAACTATATATCAATGGTTCGAATTCTTCATTGATTGGTTCGAATGTAATTTTGATCTTTTTTTTAACAAAAATGTAATTTTGATCTTGAAAATGCAGCAGCATAAAAAAAATTACACACATTGCCATTTTAGTTTAAATATTAAATGAATTATTCAGCTTGAATTCAGCATTGCTCCCTCAACTTGCGGTAGCTGACGTTGCATGGTGCCGTTTATTGCTTTGGTGGAAGAACATGTAATGCCACGTCGACTCATTGTTCTTGCAGAATCGACCTCCACCCACCGCAATTTTTGCCCTATTGTCTAATTGTGTCTAATTAAAATGCTCCTCATTGCGTTCATACGACAAACCTGCATTATTATTAATTTATTATTATTATCATGTAGTAATATATTTCGTAAAATCTTGAATATTCTTATTGAATGGGTATAGCATTATTTTAAGAACTATTTATGTCGTGGAAGCTTATCATGCGGCTTGTGTTGTGCTTTTTTTTTCTATAGTAGTGCCACATGTTTGGACAATAATGAAATTTAGAAATCACGTTAATATCTCAATCATTTCATTTTTTTTAATAATAATGTTTTTCTGTTTTTGGTGGGTTCAGGCTGAGAAACTAATTGAGCTTCTGAGGCAACCAAGATCTACACGTACATCAGAATGATAACATAAACCCTAGCAATTATTTTATGGTGCTAAATGACAATCTCACACGTGCTTGTTAATGTGTAAACATCGTGGTCAAGAACACAATGAATTGGTTCTCGAAGAGAGACAGAGAAAGAGAGAGATCAAGTTTGTAAATATCTTCTTAACGGAGAAGCTTTGTAAAGTTTGTGGTGTAAATCATACGGTTTGAGTTTTGTTTGCTTTTTTGGACTTTAAAGAATAATGTTACTTTTTATCATCAAAAAAGAAAAGAATAAAATGTTACTGGTCTTTTATTTTCTTTTTCATTTTATGAATCGTTGAATTCTCTCTTTTGGGGCCCTTTTGCTGTGAATGTTCTTATCACCGTTATAAGTGTGGTCCTAACTCCTAACTTGACCAATAAAATGTGGTACTAACTTTATGGTCTTAAATTCGGAACATTAACAAGATAAGAAAGGGCAGCACTAAAACATAAATAGTTCTTTTCCTGGGATATGATATTAAATTGCCATCATGGATCACATTCTAATCATCAAATTGGTGAAATGTTACATGTAAATGTAGTCCCACTCCCATGTAAATGGGGCACAAACACATCTATGATTGTTGTCACAATTAAAATAGTGTATTGCATTTTAAAACGCTGCTTTTAAGCTTACGACAATATGGAACGGAGTATCTTATTTTGTAGTACTTGATTGGCCATCGGGAGCTAACATCAAAACAGAGAGAACAAATAAAATTTTCTTTTTTAAGAAAAATAAATTAAATAATTTGATATAATTGCAAAGTGAGAAGATATCTCTAAATGTGTTACCAAACAAAATATCTTTTATGACCATTTTAGGACGAATCACTAGCAGATATTTGTTTTTAAAAAACATAATTGGAAATTATTGAAGGATATTTTAGAGATGTATAAAAAAATGAGTAAGGTAGAAAATGATGGTTTGAAAGGTGTGGCTTCCACATGAATGGCGAGAAAGAGACAGTGAAGAAAACAACAAGAATTGAAAAGAAAGTGGGTTAGGAGTTAAGACTTTAGAGCGCATAGTCGTAAGCAGCTTTGTTTTGTATGGTTTGCTAATTGCTATTATATATGTTTTCATCTTTTCACTTCTTGTGTCAAGGAGTAAGTGTCGAGATGCGAGTTGGGGTACTTACAAGTACTCTGACACTCAAATTAGTAATTGCTAATTGTTATTAAAACTGTAGAATTTGTGTGCCTTGAGTTATAGTCTATTGATCCATTTATAGAGCTGAAGGAAGAGTTGTTGGGATGGCCGTTGAGAAGCCATTTCAATCAGTGTTGAATTGTCGATCGTTGATGTGCATTTATGGTCAGAGGCGTTATGGTTCTATATGAATCCCAATCCTTCATATCGTTGGGGATATCGGGTTAGTAAAGTATAGCTTAAGGCGAAATTTTGATATGTTTGTGCAATGCTTTTGGGCTTTATACCGGATGGAATTCGTGATCTTGAGTTAGTCTAAAACAATATGCTTTAGTTTATCTCAAATGCATTTTCATATTTTTATAGTAAATTAACATGTTGGTCTTTAAAATTGTAAAAATTTATCAATTGAATCTATTAAAATTCACAAAATGACAATTAATCATGAAAATTAAAATTGTAAAAATCTATCAAGTGAATCTATTAAAATTTACAAAATAACAATTAATCATGAAAATAGATAACATGATTCAACTTAGTCATTTTTCCGAATTTAGCATCACAATTTTAAAAGTTTTATGTATGTTCTGATGTAGTAAAAGACTATTGAAGGAAATATAAAAGTTTTTCATTGGTTTTGATAAATGTTTCTCAAACCCCTAAAAAAAAGGATAAATGTTTCTCAAATCAATATCGTAATAGAGAATTTAAATTAATCCACGTTCCTTAATTTATGACGTGGAATTCTTATTTTATTTTTCTAACACAAAAATGAGATTAATAAGTGAAATATATGAGATTCAAATTTCAACTCCTACATATTGCAATGCATTGTTATTAATCAAGTGAGTTTTGCTCACGAGAACAATAAAATATGTGTTTATTCTATTTCTTTATTTATGAATGATACATCGACACGTTTCTTTATGTTACTTATTACATTGAAACACCTAATTCCCTATACCAAACTAAAAGACCAAATTCCATATTACTATTATTTAATAGTACTTTGATCTTGAAAGAGTGGGAGTTAGTTGTTCAGTCCTATTGAGAATGATAGATGAACAGGTACAAAAATGAATCATGCGTTGACCATTCCAAAACAGAAGAAAAGACAAATAATACTGGTACTAGTTTATTCCAAAATCATTATAATTTATTATACATTTTTCAACATTACAGTTTAATCGATATTAGATGAATGACTCCCAAGTTAATACATTTTACCTTCTTTTTTTTTGGTACATTTTACCTTGTATTTAGGAAAATAATAATAATAATAATAATATGTTTCGTGTTGAGTTTGTAAGTTCAGATTGTAACCTAAGAGGGGGGTGAATTAGGTTTCTAGGAATATTGGTTAATTTTTTAGAGTTTAACGTTGTTGATATTTTTCCGGTAAATAATGATGAAGGTATGAATGCGGAAAAATAAAAGAGTAAGGGAAGAAGAAAAGACACAAGAGAGTTTATAGTGGTTCCCCTCTAAACCTTAGGGTCAGTCCACTCCCTTCACACCCCGCGAAGGAATTCACTATGTTAGAATCTTTGTTACAAGCAATCTCACCCCAAGACCCCCTAACAATCTTTCTAACATAAACACAAGAAAGAAACCCTCTCTCTTGATTACAACACAAACACCAAACACTTTTGGTGGACTTTGAATCTTCCCGAATCAAAGAACCTTTTACAACAATCACAAGATAGCACCCCCACTATCTTAAACAATAATTCTCACCAGCAATGGTAAGAAACTTTACAACAAAGTAATTGAAGAATAACAAATGTATGGCTGTATATCTTTATCAATATCACTCTAACAAATGGACTTAGTGCTCAGAAAACTTTTTAATAAATGTTAAAGTGTAAGCAAAGTTTTCCAAACAATTTGAATGAAAGTTTGAAAGTAAGTGATATTGAAAATGTCAATTGAAATAATGAAAGTTGTTGTGTATAAATTGTTTTGATTCTCAATTGAATTTATAGAGGCTAAAAAGATGTTTATGAAGCAATACTATTTGTTGAAAAATGGTTACCAATGAATAGACATATCTTTAAAATTGTACCTATTCATAAAAAAAGTATGAAATGCATTTTAAAATAAACTAGTCGTTTTGCAAAATAATTGAGGAATAACCTGTTGGAAGATTTAAACCAAGAACTAGCCGTTCCACCATGTTGATTTAATTAAGTAAATAATTTTGATCAACGGAAAAAAGTATATAAAGAAAGTTATCCAAATAGCCGTTGATACAAGGTGAAAAGGCATATCCATGTTTAAATATTTTCAACTATATGAAAAACAATTAACTTGATTCACGTAAGCCATATTTTTAATGGTAAAAGTAATCATGCAATTTTCATAATAAATTATGTAAAAAAAGATTTCATGCAAAATCACATTTATATGAAAATCATTGTGAGTGTGTGATTTATTTTCAAAAGATTTTTAGGCATTGCTTCACATGAGAACTTAGAAAAAATGTTTGTAATTATTTTCTGAGCATTCTAAGTTATTCCATAAAGTTAAGAATGATAAATCAAAGATTAGGACCATACTTACCAAAATATAATTATGAAGCCTAAGTCTCATTGTCTTCATTCTTCAACTTGAGCCTCCATGGTTTTTCTTCTTTTGTGATGTGTGTTTGTTATCATCAAAATCCAACCAAGTCTAAGAAGGAAATCTTCTTCACAGAGTTTATGAGAATTTGGAGAATTGGAATGAAAAAGAGCCATAAGGCTTTGATTGAGAAAATATTATCAGAGAAACATTTTGATCAAAAAGATGTTAAGAGTACAATAGTTAAGAGTACAATATTATCAAGAGAATTACAATGATTATTCAAACTGAAGTAACTAGGTAAAAAGGGGGGTAAACTAGCAAATGACTTAAAAGATAGAAAAACATAGCAGGCTCAGATTGTAGCCCAACAAAGCTGATGATGTCCAGGCCCCATATGACGAATCCAGAACCTTGTGAACAAAACAACTTCTGAACCAACAAAACAACTTCTGAACCAAAGCACAACTGAATGATGACCAGCTTCTGAACCAACAAAACAGCTTCTGAACCAACAAAACAGCGTATGCTTCTGAACAACAAAGAATGCTTCTGAACAGCTTCTGAAATCTGAATCTGAATTGAACACAAACTGCACAACACCTTCTGAAACATGCTTCTGATAATGCTTCTGAAACGCTTCTGATGCTAAACTTGCTTTTGAAGAATACGGCTTCTGAAACGAAAGAGCTTCTGATGAAAAAACAGCTTCTGAATCAAAGAAAACAGCTTCTGAATCAATGCTTCTGATGAGTAACAGCTTCTGAAGGACGCTTCTGATGAGTGATTCCAATAGCTTCTGACAAACACTTCTGATGAGTGATTCCTAATAGCTTCTGACAAACGCTTCTGATGAGTGATACCAATAGCTTCTGAAAAATGCTTCTGAACCGAACAGAGAAGACCAAACCACACAGATTTCCACCAGTAGCAAAAGATGAATTGACCAGTATCGAAAACAGATACAATGAATTGACTACGATTAAAAACGGTTAAGGTACGAATCAGATTTATTGAACCATGAACTACGGTTACACCGCCGGGATCGAAAATCAATGGAGAATAACCATCACCTCCGGCGAACCAAGGCGGTGCTGAAATGACAATTCTGAGAATGTTAACAAACTTCATGAAAAGATTGATTAGAACCTTGAAGAAATTATCACCGCTGAATTGATTTGCGATGGCGAAACTGAAAACAACGGAAGGATCTAGAAAACTCTGTGGTTCTTGATCTTCCGTAACAATCTTTGTTGAATTCGCTACAGATTCGAATAAGAAATCGAACGAATTAGAAAAATCACTTGCATTCAATACTGGTGATGCAGAAACAGGATCATTCAAAACACATGAGATTTCACCAATCTTGATGCTGCAACCTTCAATTGCTGGTATAACAGATTTGATTGGCTTGATAGGAACAATTTCTGAATTAAAACTTCCAAAATTGAAAGAAACCGCTTCAGTTGAAAGAACTGTAGAATCTTGCGGTGGTTTTCGAAGTGGCGGTAATGGCGAAAACTTCTTTTCTACCTTTGATTTCTTCCATAGATGACAAACAATGGAGTATGCCATTAGAAAAGATGGAGGATCGAAAAGAACAGTGAAGATTTCTTTGTGCTGAAAAGTAGAAGATTTCTCCGATACAACGACGGAGGATTTCTCCGATACGGCAGCGGAAGAAGAAGGATATCCCCGAGATCGCAACCGAGGCGATGATACCATGTTGAGTTTATGAGAATTTGGAGAATTGGAATGAAAAAGAGCCATAAGGCTTTGATTGAGAAAATATTATCAGAGAAACATTTTGATCAAAAAGATGTTAAGAGTACAATAGTTGAGACTTATTTATAGAGCTAACTCCTAACTAACTTGCTTGCTCTCCAAACTATCTAGGTAACTTGCTCTCCAAGTTATCTTCTCACTTGTAACTAACTATTAACTAATCCTAATTAACATACTAAATTCTATGAATCTTAACATTTCGTAAGTACCATTCAAGAAATTTGATATGTTATTTCGTGAGTTTGAATCCGATATTCTTTACTTCTTAGCATCTAGCATATGTAAGTTTCGCTACTATGATTTTAGAAAAGAAAAAAAATCAATAATTTATATGAATAATTTAGTAAAATATTTTTCTATTTAGCTCCAGTAAATATTGAACAAATATAGAAATATTGTTCTTTCTAAAAATTTGAGTTTCGCCACTATGATTAGTTTATTTGCATCCATGGTGTTTGATGGAAAGCCCCAGAGATGTTTGGTTGCAAGAAATATTGTTTTGAATGAGAATCTAATAGCGTCCGCTTCAAACAAGCTTGGAACCTCTTCTTAAAAATTGTTGTTGGATCTAACACAACCTCATAGTACTGATATGTGAAGTGAAGATTATCCTCATTTATAAACACATGTTCAAGCTATCTCTCGTCATCGTCTGACTCTTAATGCATCCTCTTACGTTCAATACTATTGGACTTGGTGCGTAGATATAAATGGCGGGTAACCCAATAACAAAAATCTAATATGAAATGGTTCAAGGGATATTGAACCAGACTCTTATACCGTCTTAAAAGTTGTGGTTAGCCTATCACAATCTTGTGAAATTGATTTGTGAAGTAAAGATTGTCCTCCCTCCCTCTTTATAAACACTTGTTCATGCGATCTCTTTAACACCTCTCCAATGACATTAATTTCTAGTGGAATCTCAATCATAGAGATAATTTAAGATATAAAATGAGAGATAAACAATTTTCAATGATGAGATTTAAATTGGAGAAAATCTAGTGAAAATCTCACTAGAGGAAATTCATTCCCGCTGCAAACCACTCTTTCTTCTCAAGTCAACTAAAGGGAATACATTCCGCCGCAAACCACTCTCTCTTGTGACGTTAACAATTAATTCATTCACATACAGCAAGTTTAACCAACTTTGCGAGCCTGTGTAATTGTAATGTGCAACCAAAAGAAAGTTGTTTTCACTTCAAAAAAAAAAAAATGTGCAACCAAAAGATATTGAATTGATCGTAATTGATTGGTTGCTTCAGCTTGGATTAGGTTATTGGTTTGGTTATTGATTTTTTGTTTCTCAAACTTTAGTGATGCCTAAATCTTGATTGGCTTAGTTATTTACGCTGTTTTAGAATGTAAATGGGAAATATCTTAACACATTATTTCTCCTTAATTATGCTTGTACGTTCCTTATATTATCTAATGCAAGATGTTGTTTCCTGTAAACAAAAACACACTTTTTATAACATATACAATTTTATTGGTTAAAATTTAAAATTTATTATGTTAAATTTATAAGAGCATCCACAATGGGAGAGTCTTAAACATTTAAGACCTGGTACCTAATAGGTACCCCCATTGTGAGAAAAAAAGTGAGGGTCTTAAAAGATGCAAGGTCTAAATTAAGACCTCATTCTTAAATGGGCCCACATCACCTTTTTATTAAAATACTAATTAAAAAGTGTATTAGAATAGATAGTGTATTAAATAAATAATATTGGTGGGACCCAATTAGACCTTTTGTTAGAGGGTCTCCATTGGAGTGGTTGAGTACCTATTAGGGATTATTATTAAAAAATTATTAAAAAGTGATGTGTCAATGTGGGACTCATTTAAGACCTCAAATATAAGAGTTTCCATTGTGGATGCTCCAAGGAACCTACTTAATTTAGTACTCCCTCTGGTCCTATTTACAAGAGAAAATTGACTTTTTAGATACATTGAACAATGTATGTATCTAGTCAAGAACATAAACCAAATACATAAATTATTTAATGTATCTAAAAAGTAAATTGTCTCTTGTAAATAGGACTGAAGGGAGTAAAATTCATTTTAGTTTCAACCGACAGAAACGTGTATTGAAAAAAAAAAATGTTTTACAGAGTATTGCTTGCTATACACTCTTCTCATGATGCATACTCGTTTTGTTCACAATGTCATTATTACAGTATTATTTTTGGTGCAAACAATGTCATCATTTCTAGTGGCGATTAATTAGAAATCGTTCAAAATTATGGGCAACGAGAGAAACTCAGCCACCAAAATTGGCTACTTCAATTGCTACCTTACCTACAACCAAACTTCAGACATTCTCAAACACATATTTTTTAATACAATTTCTTCAATTAAGTAAAATTCGTATGGATTTTACTAAATCACAAAATCTCATATAACTATGTGAGATATATGTGAGTTTTAACCAATTGAAATATTAAAAAATGTGTGTTAAAAAATACTATTATCATTTACTCATAATATGAAATTGCTTTCATATAGACCCAAATCATTAGCAAATTAAAACGAAAAGTCGTAGCATCTATCACCACATGACTAATTCAAATATAATGATTATGTGGGTTATAATTAGTTTGACATTAATTAAAATAGAATTCACGTACATTCCACCTTGTTTGCAACGTGGAACTTAAGAGAACAATAAAAAAATTGTTGTGTGTGAACTAAAGCATGCCACTTAAATTGAGTGCTTCTAAAGATCTTACCTTGAATCCTCGTTTTATTTTTAAAGCACGTGAATTGATAGAGACTTTAAGGCAATAGATTCACTCGGTTTATTTTCTCTCATGTCTTCTAGGTGCATTCAATCTCGCTATTGAATAAATAAAGATGAGATGAATTATTAATGTAAAAATTGAAAGTGAAATAATTTAATGATGAAATTGAATACATTTGAAAGACATGAGAGAAAATAAATAGAGAAGTTCCTATGAGCATAACTCAGTTGGCAGAAACAATGCGTTGTTATATTAATGAGTTCAGGTTTGAACCTCAGACTCCTTATTCATTTTGAAAAGATGGATTTTAGTCACTAAGTTACTTGATTAAAAAAATTTGAAGGAGTCCATTCCCAACATAAATAGAGCAAGAGAGTCAAAAAATACTTTCTTCATCCGTTGTCAATTATAAGTAAATTTTGTTTTTTGTTTTACATTCATTTCTATTAATGATATATGTTGTCTATATTATGAATGAACTAAAAAGTCAAAATTTATTTATAAAAGATGGAGTAATTAACAAGACCAAAAAAGGGAGAAAAAAATGCATGTCGGGCTGAGTTTGCATGTATATAATGGACGAAGTCCGATAAGGTTAACTGGTTCAACTCTACTCTACCGTCAGAACTTAGTCAAAGACTCAGCATGAAATTAAAAGACTCTACCGTGTCTTTTTTTCAATAGAATTAAATGATGATTTAGTCGTTGATCATTTAAATATCTAGTGTTTTTTTAGAAAACAAAATTCTAAGTGTTGTTAATGCATTTCGAATTGGCAGCAAATAATTTGAAATACCGCTAGCTTGTTAAATACCTCTGAAGTTTTTTGTTTTGTTAAGAAACTAGTTTGAGACCCGTGCCCGCACGGGAAATGTTTTACCGAAAAATTATTTTTTATATTTTAAGTAATATAATTTTTTAAATGAAGATATGCATTATTAAATTTCTTTTTCGACAATGTAAATTATTATTTTTTTTTTTGGAAAAAAAGCTTAGATGCATTTCTTTAGCTACTCTTCACATGGTTCTTAATTTAAAATACAATTTTTGTGGTTGTTAGAACTAAACTGTCTAAAAACAAACCTTAAGGATGAATCGATTATGATACACGTGCGATGGAGTACCGGAACGGTGGAGGAGATGCCCCGGTGAGTGTATTGTTGATGATTAAGGCGAGTGACGACGGTACCTGCAAAACAGACACATGATACATGGCGTGGCAGAGGTATCATGCTTCTATGGACATCAGGGGCCAGTAATGATCGTGGATGGTAAGATAACATATGAGGTCGTCCAGAGATCCCGTTATGTGTTGTGATGAGCCTGAATTGTATTATGCGAGAGCCTTCAAAAGACGTTGTTCATCTGCATATCTTGAATAGATGAACCGTCGTAAGGCCTTTGATGAGTCACTATATGAAGTGGCATAGTTTAACTTGTAACCTCAAATGACAGAGTTCGAATCTCATATGAGACAGTTGTAATTTAGTCATTAGTGTCGCTATTATTTATATAATGCTCCCTTCTAACTTTTTTTAATCACTATACAAAAGAATACCTAAATAAATGCACCTAAAGTTCTCTAAAAAAAACAGACTTAAGTTTTTTCTTTTTATTTTGTTTTTAAGCGTAATACTAATATAAAAAACATAAAAATAGACCCAAACATCTCCTCTCCCCCTACACATGAAAGGGTAAAATAATGCAAAACAATGCATATTTTTTTGGCATAATTTGAAATCAAATTCAAATTTACAATAATTGCAATTAATGTCTATTTATAAAAGGAAAGTATGTGATGGTCTAATTATTGTTTTTGACAAATTTAACAATAAAGTATTTGTTTTTTTTAACTAAAATAAAAGTACAGACAAAGGTTTGCTTTAACGGAAGAGGAAAATCTTTAACAACATGAAAGACCAAAACAAACCCGTATAAAAAGCAAGACAAATGAAGTCATAGCCTAAGGCATCACAACTTAATTATCTCCCTTAACATGTGTGTGTGTATATACTCTTAAAAAAGACTATACTATTTTAATTAAATATTGAGAGTAAGTACCCTTTTCATTTTGTAAAAAAAAAAAAAAAAGTACCCTTTTCATCCAAAAATGAGTGATCAATTTGCAAAATGAAATCGTTTTAAAATGGTTCTTTTTTTAATGTTAATACAACATGAATTACGTTTTTTTAATTATACACTCTATTTAATTTTATCTGCATCGCTCTTCGTTAACATTCCACCATGTTTTGACTTCTTCAAACACTCCCATGACCTTTAAACATTTGTCCCATGTCAAAAAAGTACATGTCTTAGAAAAATAATAAACTTATTTTCCCTAAAAAAAATTCCTAAACTTATTTTATTGATTTTTCCTTATCTATCAAATGACAATGCCGCTCCCGCCAGTGGCGGAGGTACCACAGGGGCCAAGGGAGGCCGTGGTCCCCCCACTTTTTGCAAAAAAATTTTCCTACTTGTAATATACTATGGTTTTCTATGTTATTTCACCAAAGTCAACAATGTGGTCCCCCTCAATATTATATGTCAAGTGGGCCTAGCCTTTTAACTTGTACTGAAAAAGCCTTTTAACTATGTAATTTCTAAGGACAACAAAGACAAAGTTAAACCTAGTTTTCTCTTTCTTCCAATCTTCCCAATCGTAGTTATCAAGCTGCCTCTTGGACCACCCCTTTTGTCTTCTTCCTCATCAGATTTTGTCTTCTTAAGGTAAGTGTTTAATGCTTTTATTATATTTTGAATTGTTGGTAGAGTAGTAATCTATAGTAGGTATTATCGATTTGTAATATGCTACAATTGGAAGATTTGAATTTTTCTTTACTGTGCTATGGATTGGTCCCTTATTTAGTTATGTTATTGATTGGAAGATTGAATTTTGATGTTCTCCTTTATTTAGTTGTGCTATGCTGCTACGCCATTATCCCTTTTTTAGTCCTTTAAACCATTGTCAATTTGTTGATTGATTTCACAATTGATTTTTCTTTTTGCATTTATCTGTACTATTTTTTAATTAGAAATTCTATGTGCAGTTTTTTACTTTCTTTAAATTTCATTGAATAATTGTTTATGTTTTTTAGGTTGAAATATGGTAAAAAAAACAAAACAATTCTCTCATTTTTTAAGAAGCAAAAGAGAGATGATGAAGAAATAGAACCATCAAATTCACTTGTTAATGATGAAAGTGTTGATAAAGTTGAACAACCAAAAGAGTCATCAAGTGAACAACTTGCCCAACCACCTCTTTTCAAAGTTCCAAGGATTGAACAAGAAAAAATCAGTATTGATACTTTGATCCGTGATCCTGGAAAACGTCCACTAATATGGGATTATTGTGTGAATCAACAAGATGAAATTCGTAGGGCGTATATGATGTTCGGACCATATCAATTTTTGATGGATGTGTACCCACTTTCTGGTAAGGAATATCATCCTCGTCGATTTCAAGCTCATTGGTGCAAAGCTTTTCCTTGGTTAGAGTACTCACCTGAAGAAGATGCTGCCTTTTGCTTTCCTTGTTATTTGTTTTCTAAAAAGTTAAGTCCTTTTACTTCAAAGGGATTTAGCAATTGGAAAAAAGTAAGCAATGGAAAAGATTGTGCATTTTTATCTCATATTGGGAAAAGTCCTAATTCCTCACACAATGTTGCTCTTAGATGCTATGAATGTGACACCCTAAATCCCAAAAATAATTATAACTATTATTTAATTAAAATATAGTTTGATTCGCAGCGGAAAGTGCAAACAAAAAAAACTTTTCTCATAATATAAGAATTCTTCCACAAAATTTAGGATATCACATTGACTCATGACAAACATAATTCAGATTTCACTTCATTGAAATTTATAATAAAATTAACATCAAATCTTTTGCTTTCAAAAACATTTTCTTTTACATCACAGACAATGGTTTTCTCGTACAAAACTAAACAAGTAAACATATCCCTCTTCCCGTGTCACTATCAGAGCGGTGCTTTTCCCCAAAAAACCGACGACACAAGACAAGTCCTCACGAAGGCATGTACTTGACTCCAAGACTCATAACCTATATAACTACGGTTTCGCAACCGCAGGGCCAAGCCATCAAACACAAACAACGAAGGGGTGAGTTCCGAGAACATGTAATAGTATAAAAAAAGAATGAGAAGAACACGTAAGCAATTAAGTCAAAGTCAAAAACAATTAGGCATATAATTCAACAATTATATCTAACATCTTAAACTTCATTAAATAGCATCGTTAATCTTCCTACATTAGTCATAAACTTCATCATACATCATCAAAAATACGATCATAAACATCACCATATATCTTCATAAATATAATCATAAAGCATCATCTTATAGCATCATAAGTACAAACATAAACGTCATCATATATCATCATAATTATATTCACAAAAGCATCATCACATATCATCAATTAATAATCGCAAGCCGTATATCATCTTAATCGTAACATCATATATCATATTCACATATCATCAATAATAATCATAGACATCATATCATAAATCATATAGCATCATATCATAAATCATATAGCATCATATCATCAACTTATCATAATAATTATCATAAACATCATAATCATTCATAAAGCACTTCATTAATAGCTCATCAACATGACATATTAACAACTCGACAACTTGACAATGCAACTCTTAACAACTTAACAACTTAAATCATCGTGAAACTTCTTATATGCAAATGCATGTGGTACCATTCAACAACATATATGAGCGTAATTAGGCTCTTCAACAAGTGAGCATAAAGCTGCCGGGCTTAAAGCCCCCAACGTATTTTGAGCACAAAGGCTGCCGGGCCTAAAGCCCCCAACTTTAATGAGCACGAGGCTGCCGGGCCTAAAGCCCCCAACTTTAATGAGCACAAAGGCTGCCGGGCCTAAAGCCCCCAACTTTAATGAGCACAAAGGCTGCCGGGCCTAAAGCCCCCAACTTTAATGAGTATGCAATGGACTCAACTCCTACAACTTAGACATCTTGAACTTCTTAAACAACTTATATGATTCCAATAATTTGGACAACTTCTTACGACTTCACAACTTAGACCGACACTTACAACTTTATGACATTGATGGTCAACAGCATCAAACGATAAACATCAACATCTTTAAATAGCATCATCATCAAATACACATCATTAAATAGCACTTCAGTTATACATCATCAATTAACACATCCATTTCACATCATCAAATAATTCACAAATTACACTTAGTCAAATAATACATCAATTATACTTTTTAAATATCACATCTTTACATACCACATCTTTAAATCATATACATCTTCAAATATCACATAGTCAAATAATATATTTCATTTACACATCTTAAAATAATACATTTAGCACTATGGTATCCAAGACACATCTATAAGGAGAATAAATCTTATTTCATATTCAAAGATAGTAAGAATAATTTCAATTATTATCTCTATAAAATCACATAAAAAAAATAAACTATTATTTATACTAGGCATACGGCACCACTACAATTCCAACTTCTAATACATAACATCACATCTATATCAATCATTAAATAAGTCATCAATCTAAATAGTTGCAGCAAATCAAGCATAAGCACCCACAAATTTATCCATGACTTCAAATATCACGTATTCAGATAGTTTAAATCAAGCAACACCTTAATAATGTTTCTAATTCTTCTTTTAACCTCCCACATCTAAATTTGCACATTAATTAATTATTCTCTCAAAGGGCTACAACCGTCGCGGTGAGGCCCGAATGAACTTTGGGAAATACGGCTTTCCCGTTCATCCCAATTAATTTACACTCATGATCTCGAACTCTTCTCTCTCACCCCATACCTGGATTGAAGCTTTAACACAACTTAGTGGCAATGAATTCAACTGACTTAACAAGTTATCGTCTCCTTCTATCAGTCATTACGATCAAATACCGACAATTGGCCAATCTTTTGAACACCGTACCCAATTAATAAAATCCAATATGAGATCCGCAAAGGTATTTTGATTCAGCGACATTGAAGTAATATTCATACTATAAAAATACAAAGCCAAAAGCACATGAAGATAATGGTGGCAGGAAAGTATAGAGATTAAGAATTGCAGTGGGGATATCAAAGGTAGGTGCAACGATGGGAGAACAAATACTATCATCGCCGTTGTCGGTCTTGCATCAGGCTATTAGGGTTTTATTTTTATTTTTGAAGAAGGCTATTAGGTTACTAAACAATAGTACATAGCTATATACAATACTAGGACTTCAAGTTACAACCACGTATATCTCATCAATAAAACAAATTATTTATTTATATACCATATAGTTTAGGTCATTGATATTCTCACACACTAAAAGTAACCTCAGTTATACAGATAATAACAAAGCTTAAAATAATAACATCAAACTAACATATATTGTGTATTTTAAATTAAATACAAATAGATATAATATTAAGTATTAACTGTCAATAATTCAAGTAGATTACTAAGGCAACCACATTAAGGTGATTATTTGGGAAAAAAATACAAGTTATCACATCACAACAAACACACGTATTTATCACAATATAACAAAGATATCATAATAAGAAATTTGGGGTGTTACAATGAAGATTTCAAGAATCACTCTTGTCAGATTGAAACAATTCTATACAAGCAAACTAACCAACAAATATTGAGTAACCGGTTGCGGCTTAAAACATCAGTTGATGCTGTTAGATGGTTAACATTTCAAGCTTGTCCTTTTAGAGGGCATGATGAATCATTGGATTCTAGAAATCGAGGTAATTTCCTTCAAATGATAAAGATATTGGCTGATTATAATAAGGAAGTATATGATGTTGTGTTGGAAAATGCCCATCAGAATGCAAAATACACTTCACCAACTATCCAAAAAGAAATTTTGCATGTATTTGCTAAGATGGTACAAAAGAAAATTAGAGAAGAGATTGGCAATGCAAAGTTTTGTTTACTTGTTGATGAAGCTCGTGATGAATCGAAAAGAGAACAAATGGCCGTTGTTGTTAGATTTGTTGATAAGAATGGATGTGTCAAGGAACGTTTCTTGGATATCACTCATGTGGGAGATACCACATCATCCACACTTAAGGAAGGGATTTGTTCAATATTGTCTCGTCATAATCTTGCCATTCAAAATGTTCGAGGCCAAGGATATGATGGTGCTAGTAATATGCGCGGAGGGGTGAATGGTTTACAAGCTTTGATTCTCCAAGAATGTCCTTATGCATATTATGTACATTGTTTGGCTCATCAATTACAACTTGTTCTTGTTGCATCAGCTAAAGAAGTAGCCGAAGTTCATACTTTTTTTCAAACTCTGAGTAGGATTGTCAATGTTGTTTGTTCTTCTTGTAAACGCAATGATGAGTTGCAAGCTGCGTTTGAAAATGAAATTATCCATTTGGTTGAAAATGGTGAGATTGAAACTGGAAGAGGGGCTAATCAAGTTGGAACATTACAAAGATCTGGAGATACTAGATGGAGTTCCCATTTGAATTCAATATGCAGCCTTTTACGCATGTATAATGCCACTCTTTCTGTTCTTGCAGATTATGCGGTTAAAGGATCGAATGCTGCTCAAAGAGGTGATGCTAAATATGCTTTTAATGTAATGATGTCATTTGATTTTGCTTTTATTCTACATGTGATGAAAGAAATAATGGGAATCACTGATAGACTTTGTCAAGCTTTGCAACAAAAATCTCAAGACATTTTGAATGCTATGTGTTTAGTCTCTAGCACAAAAGCACTAATTCAAAATCTTAGGGACTCTGGTTGGGATTCTCTTCTAGAAAAAGTCAAAGCTTTTTGCAACATACGTCTCATTCCAATTCCTGATATGAGTGCTTCTTTTTATGATTTAATTCGGTCTCGTCATCAACAGGACTCTGTGACAATTGAACATCATTATCATGTTGACATATTTAATGCCATCATAGATTTTGAACTAAATGAGTTGAATTGTAGATTCAATGAGCAATCAACTGAGCTTCTTATGTTGAGCAGATCTTTAAATACCAATGATGCATTCAAGTCATTTAATGCTGGTGACGTTTGTAGTCTTGTTGAGAAATTTTACGATTCAGATTTTTCTATTCAAGAAATGACTCAATTGGAGTATGAGGTGCAACGCTATGAGTTTGAGGTGCTTAAAGATGTTAACTTTCATAATTTGTCAACTATTGGTGAATTATGTCAAAAATTAGTTGAAACAGGGAAATCAATTTCGTTTCCATTGATTGATAGATTGCTCCGACTTGTTTTGACTCTTCCCGTGTCAACAGCAACAACAGAACGTGCCTTTTCAGCTATGAAACTCATAAAAACAAGGTTACGCAACAAGATGGAAGATGATTTTCTCAAAGATTACATGGTTGTTTATATTGAAGATGAGGTTGCTGCAAAATTCACCTCAGATATGATAATTGATGATTTTGACTTCATGAAACCACGACGAGTACAACTTCAAATGTAATGGTTAGTTTATATATATTTATTTGACAATATTAACTTTGAATGTAGTTTTTTTTTTAATATGTAGTGCATTTAAAATTTTATTTTTGTCTTTACTAAAGTATACATTTTAATCTTGGTCCCCCTAATGTTTAAATCCTGGCTCCGCCTCTGGCTCCCGCTCTTATATTTTTATACGTTAACAGTTACATTAGCCGTCAACAAAATATGAATTTACCCATTTAAGTTGACACTAATCAAAATTATTATGTCTTACGCTAACATAAATAAATGATTTTTATTGGTGTCAACCCGTAGTTAACATATATGAATGATTTTTATTGGTGTCAACTCATATAGGTTAATTCACATTTTATTGATGGGTAAATAAGAAATTTCTTATATTTTACTCTTCATTTTCAATGTATTCCATTTTTTTAACGAAAAATGTGTTCCTTTTCTCTCTTTATTCAAAAAAGTAAATGTGAGAAAGAAAGATATATAAAAAGAAAATAGAAATAGAATTTTTTTGTATAGCGAAATTTCATTCATAATTTAATTGATTAAGAGGCAATGACTTAATGTAATGATCTAATTGATTCACAGGTATTGACACAACTTAAAAAGCTATGTCTCAATTAAAACCCTCTTGATTTTTGTGTGAAACAACAATTTTTTATTAAAATAAACAGAATATTAGTGATACCGTTAGAAATATCAATTCACATTCTGATAGAAAAGATCTAAATTACAATAGCATAGGCGTTAATCCATAGTCCCTTATACATAACCAACATTTGTATTATGACATATGATACATTTTTTCTTCACCAACTGTGTCATATTCATAAGCTTTGCACCTTAACTTTACATTGATGGTAAAATAAGGAAAGACATTGCAAAGACATCAAATGTAGATATTCCATCCAAAAAAGTCTCCAAATCAGGGTTGCATAAAAAAAATGCAATTGATTTTCCATATACAATTGCAGCTAGAATATTGAAAAAACAATACATGTGTCAATTAATTCAATGACTACAACGCAAGTTCCTATATGTGCAACAAAGCCAAAATATAATATAGAAAAATAAAAAAATAAATACATGTGACAAACCCTATGGAAACACAAATTAAATAATAGCTTTTAAGTAAATTGGTAAGTAATCCTTATATTTACTTTTGCTTTGATTTCATACATATTGTAATTTTAAAGATTTTCGATCAGGTTCAACGATGTTTCATGTATAATTAGGACTATCTATCTCCACAACACCCTAAGATTTAAATATAATCATTATTATATAAGAACAATTCATACAAAATCAAGCTCTCAATACAAAAATGAACAGTAAAGTATCCACCAGTAGAGAATGGTATAGCCCTGCACATGAGGTTAGGAAAAAAAATACATCTTATACTTAGTTTCATAACACATCAAAAGACTATGGGACATCAAAGTATAAGAATGCGATAGCTAGTTTCACCATATGCTTAGGAAAATGAGAGAAACCCATTGCTCCAAGAAGTGAAATCCCACCAAAAACTCCTTGATACATTGCAAGGTATATTTTGATAATTTTGAAAGCTTGCATCAAATCAAGAATATTTTGATACTTTTGAAAAAGAGATGGAAGCAATGATATGGTGGAAAATGACAGCAGACTTAGCCTATTTATGGGATAATCGAGAATGTTGTTTTGTTAAGTCAATTAAATTGTAGTGATAAGATTTTAATGAAAATGAATATGCATTAAATTTACATCATGTGACAGTTTTAAGTCAAACAATTCTCTCCCACAATTTTTTGCTACACGTTTTTCTAATAATTTTCACTAATATTTTTTTGCACTTTTTTTCCCTGAGTCATTTTCACCAATATTTTGCTAAATGTTTTTCTAATAATTTTCACTAATATTTCGGTACACGTTTTATTAGCTATTTTCACTAATAATTTGATTCATTCTAATTAATATTTCACTAATATTATCTCCCTAATTTTTTGGTGTACACTATTTATCTAACGGTTATTCGTAGACTCATTTTTTTTTCAAGTGATTCACATGGATTGTTAACCTTTATATCCATTTCAACAATAATTTAATTTCTATTTTGAAATAAAGAACCAATTGCAAAATGATTATTGGTGGTTAATGGAGAGTCAACTCATTATGAGACATTCAAACTGAGAATTTGTTCCATTATTTTTTTGCTACATACATCTAAATTAATTATGTTGTAATTGAATTATTTATGTTGTCACTAATCAAATCGTGAGTAAAAAAATTTGGTTCTGATTTTTTATTTAATTTTTGAAACAAAAATGGTCCTAATTTTGTAGGGCCTATTATATTTTATCTAAGTGATTATAATGTATTGTTAGAATATTTTATCTAAGTGATTATAATTTATTGTTAGTATTTGGGCATTTTTTTGTTGAAATAAAAAACTAATTATTTTATATGCTAGATAGACATATAAACTATTGTGACTCTTTTTTCATTTGTGTACGTTAGGTACCAATTTTTCCAATTAAACAAAGAACAAACTGTTATATTTTATGGTATTATTCCATGTGAAAATAATATAGGGGCTTTTTCCTTTTTTTTCCAAAGGATTATCAAGCATTCCAAGAATTACTATTTTTTGTTTGATGAAATAAATAAAAATTAACAAATTTAAATGACGACAGAGAAAAGTCAAATGAGAAATTTAATCTTGCCAATTAACATTGTCTTATATAATTAGTGCCATGAAAATTGAGAATTTTAATCATCATTTGCCAAGTGGCACAATGCACATGTGGAGAGTCTAATAGAAAAGAAGCATTTAATATAGGTCAAGGTAAAACATTTGCATATGTATATAATATAGATAGATATAGATATAGAATAGATATAGATATAGATAGATAGATATAGATATAGATATAAATATAGATATAGATATAGATACCTCTAAAGCTAATATGACGAGATGACACTTTACCGCCAATAATGTAGGCTCCAACGGAGGAGTTATTTTCTCACAACTTGAAATCAAAGATCTAATTTCAGTTAGAAGAAATGTTCACATTTACTATTTAACAATATCTTCAATATAATTATCTCGAGTGTAGAATCTTATAGGGAGAAAAAAAAAACTACATCAAACCAAATAAGTCTACAATTCTAAATAATTTATGTGTGTTATAAATATTATAGTGGATGTCCAAATAGCAAATGGGTTAATGGGCTATACTACTAGATCATTGGGCTTAGTCCATAAGCTATTCTATTTCCCTATAAATAGAGCTCATTTGTAACATTCTCAACCACATCAGAGAATAATAATACTTCTCTCTATTCTCTCTTCTTCTCCTTCTCTCTATTATTGTTTCTATTTACTTAGTTTCATAACACGTTATCAACACGCTATAATCAACTAAGAAGGTGAATAGTTCTTCTTAATCTATTATAATAAGTTGTAATTTTGTATCGATGATTATAGGCTATTGTTGCAATTCCATCAATTTGGAATCAATGCCTTATAGATACATATTATTGTTATTATACAAATTATATAGTGTTTGTTTGTTTTTCATTAAACATTCATGCATCCCTGAAGGATTGCATAAAAGATTGATCACATCTATAATATAGCTCCCGAAGAACTATATTCAAAAAGGAACGCATCCCTGAAGGATTGCTTAAAAACTCAAATTGTTTTCCAATGAATTCCTGATGAATTCAAAGGTGCTGTATCCCTGAAGGATTACTTAAAACCTCAATTTTTTTCAATGAATTCCTGGTGAATTCAAAGGTATTGCATCCCTGAAGGATTGCTTAGAAACACAATTTTTACGGTGCATCCTTGAAGGATTGCACAAATGAATTGATTAGATTTATATTATTTTTTTTATCAAGATTTGATTTAGTATATAGTTCTTAAAGAACTTAAAAGAAACTATTTTTTTCCACCATGAATTCCTGCAGAATTCAACGTCCATGCATCCTTGAAGGATTGCACAAGGATTGATTTTTTTAGAAGGCATAAGAATTTATCGCATTTTGAGATATATTATAAAGTTCCTGAAGAACTCAATATTATTCTGAATGAATTATGGAAGAATTCAATTCAATAGTGAAGCATCTCTAAAAGATTATCAAAAGAATTGATATGATTGTGTAGAACTTGAACTCAGTTTGTTTTTACAATAAGTAACAAGAAAAATTGATTTTATGTATTTGCCCAGAGCAAATATATACATTACAGTTTATTACTATCATGTTTCAAATTGTGATGATAAATTACCCTCTTTTACTTATTGGTTCTTTAGGAGAGAAATTGGTTTCTTAATTACATGCCTTGCAATTTTAAAATAGAAATATGTGACAAGTTTTCTTTGTTTTGCTTTTATTTGCATAACAATCATTATTCGAAAGAAAAATGCCATATTAATTCGTTTTAATGTAATTAATTGACATTACAAGATAAATTAATTTGTCTTAATGTGATTAATTGCCTTGTTAATTTGTTAAGAGATAATATTCCTGTTTTTGAAATATTATTTTGTGTGCTTGTAATGAGAAGCAAATTTTAAAAGCATATAAGCAAATTTTAAAATAAAAATATATGTGGTTTTTTTTTAATCAACGTGACAAGAAGTAAATAATTGATATGTTTTGTCGTGATTTTGATTGTAATAATTCTCTTGATATGCTTCTAAAACATTTGAATTTGTAATAAGACTTGTCTTTAAATATGAGATCACATCATTAATTAGGTTTCATTTTCATAATTAAGATTTTATTATTGCAATTATTATTATTACTATTGCTTGGTTCTTGATCCTTGTGGACATATTTTTGAAGAAATAATTTTTTTTAAAGATTAAACCATATATGAAAGATTTCTCAAAGAATTATAATTGTTTATTAATATCATTTATGATAGAATTACAATTGTTTATTATTAGCACATCCTTGAAGGATTACTTAAAGAATGATTTTTCAAAGATCATTGGTTATGAACATTTGTGATATAGTTCTTGAAGAACTAAAATAAACATATCATTGGAAGCATCCCTGAAGGACTACTTAAGGAATGAATCATCTCAATCATTGTTCATGAAGATTCGTGACATAGTTCCCAAAGAACTAATACCATAGTATCAAACACCCTTGTGGGCCATAAAAAAAGTGATTTTTCTTGGTCACCGTTTATGTAAATTTGATGTTGAGTTCTTGAAGAACTACACATTTAAATCATAACAGAACATAATTTATAAGATCTATTTGATCATAAAAAAAAAGGAGGAAAATGTGAGACAATACATGTTTTTATACCACTCGAATATGCTCCTGAAGTAGCAAAATGAGTGAATATCTTCAAAAATATTTTTGAAAAATTACTCGCATTTGTAATTGAATAATGAGTGATTTTTGATCAAAATGGTGAAAGGTCACATTGAACGTCATTCCCAGAAGTGAATGGTTCATACTATTTGTGTTATATAACTAAGGGTTAAATATGTTTTTGGTCCTTATAAATATACCAATTTTTCATTTTAGTCCCTTTAAAATTTTCCTTCAACTTTTAGTCCCTATAAAATTTTCAATCACTACTTTTGGTCCCTATTTTAAAGTAAAATCATATGTAGAATTCATATTTTTGAATAAAATTTTGCATAAAAATTCATAATATTTTAAGAATCTATCCCAAAAAAATTTAGAATTTTTTAACAAAACATGAATTTAATATGAATTTTTATATTTTTGATGGTTAAAAATTCATATTAAATTTATGTTTTGATAAAAAAAATCTAATTTTTTTTGGGAAATATTTTTACAATATTCTACCCATTTCTGCACAATTTCATTAAAAAATACAAAAATTAATTTTAAAATAGGGACCAAAAGTAGTGACTGAAAATTTTATAGGGAGTAAAAGTTGAAGGAAAATTTTAGAGGGACTAAAACGAAAAGTTGATATATTTATAGGGACCAAAAACATATTTAACCCTATAACTAATATCATAATTATGGTAATTGATTTAGTAAAGATTACTATTGATATGATACATGTCAAGGTCGTACGATTTCTTTAGTATGAACTTAGATCAGTTGAGAAATTACTACGTGATCAAAGATTTTATTGATATGATCATATTTCTATTATATGGATTGAAATTTGCAAGATTGTCTCCGTATTGATCAAAGTTTGGTTATGATTTTCTTCTATATGGCTTGGATTACAAGGTAAGCACAAATTCTTCAAGATTATTATCTCATAAATATTACATATTAGATATATATATTTTCTCGTGATCTCACATGTAATTTACATTGTGAGGATATCAAACTTTTGAAATATATCTTATGGACAAATTTTTGTTGCGTAATTATTCACCTGAAAAATACATATGATTTATAAAGTTTTTTTTTTCTTGGATAAATTTTGAGTTTACCTCTTTTTATATCTATAGTAATACAAGAGATAAATCAAGACTTTATCATATTTATTATATAGTTTTATTTGGAAACATTATGGATAAGAACAAATGAAACACATTATTGTAAACCAGAAGTTTACAAATCATGTTTCAAACCTCAAATGGATAAAAACAAATGAAACACATATTATTGTAAACCAGAAGTTTACAAATCATCTTTCAAATGGTAATTCTTAAAAATATATAACAATCCCTGAAGGATTGCTCAAAATGATTTTTCTTGATCATTTATGATATAGTTCCTGAATAACTATATAGATTACTCAAAGCTCCTGAAGAGCTAATGTATTGTTACATAGAGTAACAAAATTACACATTGAGGTTACATTTAATATAGTTTTAATGAGTTTTAAGATATCCATCTAAATGGATATCATATTGAAAAATATATGTTAAACATCTCTATTACGAGATATACTATGGTGAAAATAAGCATAATGGAAAAATGATGTTGTCTATGATTTGTAATACGCATATATTAGTGCAATGAAAGCACATATTATGTAAACCAGAAGTTTACACATTATATTAAGTTTGTCGTTGGCAAGACCGGTTGGGTTATCCCGGATCTATTATGATGCAAAAATAGATAAATTTTAATGGATTTGTATTGAAGATCCAGTAGATTCTTCAATCAAATAATTTTTTTCTTCAAGGAAGTAGAAAATTTGAGGATTTTAGTCCTTCAATACATGTAAATGTGTATAAGGTGATATTTGTGAATAAATACATCGAAAATATGGATCAACTAAATGACATGTGTGGTTATTGTTAACTCACAAACCTGAAGCTTGTGACATTATTCGACCAACAATGTATGATTATTGTTAACTTACAAACCAGAAGTATGTGAGATTATTTTGTCAACAAATTTGACAATGAGTTTATTTTCTGAACTTTTCAGAAAGCGTTTGATAAGTATCATTTGTCAATTAAAATTGATATTGAAAAATTGCTAGCATATGCTCATAAAAAAATGGATTTCAAGATCCATTCTTTAGGCGTTTAAAGTTAATTGTATGATTGATACTTATGAAACCATACATTATAAACTCTATTTTGGGAATCAACAATCTTTTATGTTGATATATTGATTTGCATCAAGCCAACTTATTACTATATGTAAGTCCTCCCTCTAATTCATCATTGGTTTTAGGTTAACAATCTAATATTTCTCATCTTAGAAATTTTTTGGATGTGTTGTGTATATCACAATTGCTCCAATATAATACACTAGGATAAATCTTGAAAGAATATTGGGAAAACATTTTTGATATGAATCTCCATCTATCATAAGTTTTATTAAGTCAACTTGTTTACAACCCAGTAGGTTGATTATCGATTGATGGATTAGTTTTCCCAATATTAGGGGGAGATGATAAGCAGCTAAAAAAATGTGAACCTGAAGTTCAAATAAATTATTTGAAAGGAAATATTACTGCCTCATCATGATCCTCAAGATATAACTCATTTGCAAAGTTAAACAAATTGAATATTAGCTTCTAATGCTCCAAACGAAATAGATATCCCTGTAGGATATTCTAATATTGCAAATGAGTCTCAACCGTGCCTGAAGCATGATAGACCAATCGGTTCCAAATATAAAAATCATCGAATAAGAAAAGGAGCTTAAAGGAAAGATAACCCAAACGTGGATATAGAAAATCTAAAAGAGTGTTATGACATAATCGATTTTCCAGTTCCAGAAGAACTGATCAGGTACCTAAAATTTATGAAATATCAATTAATTATGTCATGAATGAAAGATCTCAATGGAATGAGATGGAACCGAAATGAAGTCAACATTGACGTGTTTTTGCATATAATATAGCGCTATATGTGATAAGTAAAAACGAGGATCACATGTTAAAATCTATTAAAGTTATAGATAATCAAAATATTTACAAATGAAAAGAGACAATTCTAGTGAAATCAAACTCGCTTCATAAAGCAGACTTTTTTGGACTTGTAGTCCACACACTTGAAGGTGTGAAGTTAAATGGATATATATGATTTTTCGCGCGAAAGGGAAATTAGATTGATAAAATACATGTATATAGAGTTTGATATGTTCACCGGAAGTGAATTGGTAAATGTCTACCATTTATTTTTAACAGACAACTATTTTTAAGAGACATATTCACCTGAAGTGAATTCAAGAACTTTTTCATACTTGATTAAGTTTAGTAGCACATGAAAGGATCAAATTATATGAATGATGCACTACAATTTATTTGTATCACTCACTTAATAGTGATGATTATATGAAACTCCCTGAAGGATTTCATTTGCATAAAACATACCATCAAAACTATTGAAAAGATGGCATCATTTGGCCATCTTAAGGATTTGAAAATGAACTTGTTATAATTGAATTTATGATAATGGTATAAATATTATTAGAACTCCTGAAGAGATTTTAAATTTTGTTATATAAAGGTTGATATGGACAAATCTCATTCATTGTCTACTCCAATGGTTGTAACATCCATAGATGTGGAGAAAGATCCTTTCAGACCTCAAGAAGACGGGAGAAGAACTACTTGGTCCTGAAGTACCATATCTCAATGCAATAGAAACATTGATGTATCTTGCTAATTATACACGTACTGAATATCATTTTCTGTCAATTTATTATCAAAATATAGTTCTTCACCTACACGAAGACATTGGAATGGAGTCAAACATGTACTTTGTTAGCTTCGAGATGCAAGTTATTTGTCAAATCCTCATCATGGTAGATCACAAACGGGTTACTTGTTTACAAGTGGAGATACAACCATTTCATGGAGATTTGTATATCAGACCATAACAACAACATCATCAAATCATGCAAAACTTTTAGCACTTCATGAGGCAAGTAGAGAATGTGTTTGATTAAGGTCATTGATTCAACATATACAAAATAATTGTGGTTTATCTTCTGGAAGAATGGATGCAACAATCATTTATGAAGATAATACATCATGTATTGCACAGTTGAAAGAAGGATACATTAAAGGAGACCAAACAAAACATATTTCTCCCAAAATTCTTTTTCACCCGTGATCTTCAGAAGAATGGTGATATGCATTCAACAAGTTTGTTCGTGTGATAATCTTGCAGATGATTTTACAAAGTCACTCCCAAGTAAATTTTTTGAGAAACTTGTATTAAGAATTGGTCTTCTCCGTATATTTGTCTTCATGAGGGGGAGAAATAAATGTGTCCTGCACTCTTTTTTCCTTCACCAAGGTTTTGTCCCATTGGGTTTTCCTGGTAAGGTTTTTAACGAGGCAGTTCGCACTCAAAAGGATATTGTACTCTTTTTCCTTCACTATAATTTTTTCCCACTGGGTTTTATTTTAGTGAGGTTTTAATGAGGCATATCCTCGATGGACATCCAAGGGGGAGTGTTATAAATATTATAGTGGATGTCCAAATAGCAAATGGGTTAATGGGCTATACTACTAGATCATTGGGCTTAGTCCATAAGCTATTCTATTTTCCTATAAATAGAGCTCATTTGTAACATTCTCAACCACATCAGAGAATAATAATACTTCTCTCTATTCTCTCTTCTTCTCCTTCTCTCTATTATTGTTTCTATTTACTTAGTTTCATAACAATGTGGTCTTTTTTGAGTTATCATGCTATAAATACCAAATTTCTACTGTCAACTGTGACAAACCTAAATCTCTTATCTTTTAGATCAATTTGTTAATTGACTAAGACGTGTAAGAAATATTCTTTTCCCAAAATCAATGTAATATGATTGTTGTGTAATAAAGTTTAAAATATCGTTAATAATTTTTCGATGTGTAAGAGCATCAAACCTACGTCATCAAGGTTGAAGAACAAATTTTCAATCAAGTGATTATAAGATAACCGTGAATATTGTTCATGTATAAAAAAATTGAAACAAGTGTTTAAGTGAATTTCTTTTAAGAATTAGCAAAAAAAAACATTTAAGCAATACTAAAATGTATGCTTAATATATTTTTTGAAGCAATGTATGCTTAATGTATAAAAATACGTCTGTATGTGAAAAAAATAAAAAGCGACACTATAGGAAATAATAATATACATGCATAATTTATATTATATTATATGTGGTGTTTTTTAAGTTATCATGCTATAAATACCAGTTTCATATTAACCATGATGTCACTTTGCTACGATAATTAACTCGTAAAATGTCTCCATATACATATACTTATAGAGAGATTGTTCCCTCCGTTATTTTTATAAGAGATAAATGGGTCAACAAAAATTAATTTATTTGGTCTACATTATTAACCAAATACGTCTTTTTTGATTGACTCATTAGTCTCTTATAAATGCAAAACAAAAAAACTTCTACTAGTTGTCTACTATCAATACATAGTCTACTATCAATATATAGTTTTTTTTTTGTTGAGTTTATAGTGTTTTTCCCCTGTAAAATAGGCAATTTCCGGTTTATCCCCCTACGAAATTTTTGGTTTAGAATTAGTCCTTATAAAAAATAATTCAAGAATACGCCCCTAATAGGCTATTTAAAAACAAAAATTCCAGAAAAAAAGTTCTGAAAATGGCATATTAGGGGGTTATTCTGGTTTTTTTTTTTTTAAAAGGACTGATTTCAAACCAAAATTTTTTCTAAGGGGTAAACCGAAAATGACCTATTTTACACGGGGGAAAAGCACTATTAACTTTTTTTTTAAATCAATGCATATATTTTAAACTTATTTTTTTTACAAGGCATAATCTTATTTCACGAAGCATATATAATATTCAAATTTGTATTTTAATTTTTAAGCTGTTATTTTTTCACTATATATATGTTTCTCATGCGCCTTTTTTTTGTTATTTTCAAAATACCCGTTGTTGAGATAATAGAATTCGAACCATATTTCGGATTTTATAATCCAAAATGTTGAATTTTTGTTTTCGAACACACTTCTATGACCTGGGAACCCAGAGATTGGAAAATAAAATGTTCGGATGACCTAGGAACCTTGAGATTTGAAGATATAGTGTTCGGATTATAGAGTTTGAAATTTCCTCAATGGTTTCTCCAAGACATATTCATGTATTAGTTTAAGGAATAATAACGGTCAAACTGTAACTACTGTCAAACATATTTATAGTGTATGTCTCGAGTATAGTCAGTCTATTAAGGCTAGAGATGAGAAATGCAGTATTTGATGAAATCATTGATGGAGAATAAGTATGTGTATCGTTGTTGGAAGTATGTTGATTTCGATTATATCAAAGATATTTTTTGGATGCATCCGGAATTCATCAAGTTGTTTAACACGTTTTCCATTGTGCTTGTGTTGGATTCCACATATAAAACCAACAAATATTGTCTTCCGTTGTTTGAGTCTATTAGTGTCACAACATCTTAGAGTCACATCATACTCATATACACGCGTCGTTTCAGACGAGCGTGATCATGTTTGAACATAGGTTCATAGGAAATATGTTGTGGTCTAAGTTGGTTAGAAACATATCAAGGAACGCTTTGCATTTTCTCGCAGATGAGGTTGATCGAGCAGTTGGATGTGGTACCAATAAATCTATATGTGGTTGCTTAATTTTCATCACATACAGATTGTCGTGTGCGTATAAAATTGCAAAAAATATCAAGAACACCCTCCCCCTCTCTCCTTTTGGATGAAATTCACACTCACATGAAATGGTCGTGATTCGAATATGAAGGTGATTGTACAAATAGAAAAGCGTTAAAAACGCATATGATGAGAAAAATAATAGCCTATTTTTTATTGCATGGAGAGACAAGATTCTAACACTTTTAATTTAGGGTCTTGCTAACAAGTGCCCTTAGGGCACTTTGTTAAGGATGCAAAAATAGAAAATAATTGATAAATTTAAAGTAGAAAAAGTTACTTTTTAAAGTTTTCATGCATTGAATGCACCATTTCCAAGACAAAATTTCTTCTTTGGTCTTCTTAACAAGTGCCCTTAAGACATTTGTTAGCATTTCCCTTTAATTTAATACTTATAAAATTGAATGACCAGAAAAGGTCGACCTCACATGAGTTTTCGTTGACAAACCCAATATCACATTATAGGCCTAAGGCCTTATTTAAGTTTAGTTAGGAACATCCTTAAAAAAAAAAGAAATAGTGTCAGCATATATGTTTATTAATAAGAAGCCCAACTTGGACCTAAATAATGAAAAATGAACCTGGCTCATTTTGAAGTTTAAAAGTGACAATGAAAAAGTAATGGATAAAATTAAGAAAACAAATGCTTAATTACGGAAAGCAGCATTTGTTCAAAGATCAACTGACTAAAATCAGATTCTCAAGCACGACAAAGCATTCGATACCCACCTAAAAAAGGGATTAAATATCTTTAATAACTCAAAAGAACTACTTCTATTTACAGTAAACTAAAAGAAAATGCATAGATTAACTGCTTAAGGAATTTCAAGTAAAAATGAACTAGATTATGTTGATTAGCATATATTAACTGATTAATAGGTATTCGACCTATTATTTATGTTCTTTTCTTCTGCCCTCTTGCATGCAGAAAAGTGGATTGTAATTTTACATATGTATAATCTTTTCATTATTTTTTGGTTTTTTTAAAAGGCTTTATCTTTTCGAATTATATATACATGTAGACTATAAAGGGGATTTGAACAAATAACTTTCAATTTTGGTCGGGCTTTTTTTCCATATAAAATTGCACTTGAAAACATATTTTTGGAAAAAGGAAGTGGTAGAACTTGTAGGATAATCCATGGAAAAAGGAAGAAAAAGAAGAGAAAAGGAAAATTATGATGAATGCGGAAGAACAATGTTCACTGCCATATAGAGAATATTACAGTATAGAGAAAGTGAATCAACATTGTATTGAATGATTACAAGGGGAAGGATTGCAAGTATATATACACAATGTGTGAAGGAAAAGTCTCTAACTAACTGTAACTAACAATCATGACTAATTGTAACTATAGTTAGTTTATCAGTTAAGTCCAATGTAATGTATAAAACACAGATGACCCTTATAGCAAGTAACCATGTTAAGGCTTAGTATCTAATAGTTTCAATACTCAATTTGATTCTATATAAAATTTTGGATTCAATTTGATCCCCTCGAAAGCTAACTCAGTGGTGAAATCATTAGTTAGCTACCACATAGCTAATTTTGACGATGCTCGTGACTAAATGACCTTGTCAATGTATTGTTTGTAAAATAAAAGAGCAATTCATATGAAATAATACACCAGGTGTCACATTGAAACCTAAAATAAATTCGACGAAAACCAAATTGACACATATACTTAATCTTGTATGTACTATTTCTTTATGTTGATTTTAATGATATCCTTCACGTGCAACTATTAAGACTATTTTATTTGAAGGTTCATAACACATTTAAAGGTATATCAAACTATGAAATTCATTACTAGTGTTTTAGAGAATGAATCTATACAATTATTTTTTTAAGGAATTCCAACTATTTACCTTATTGACTTACCCATGCAGCTTTATGAATTTAAAGAAGAGTTGATAGAAGACATGTTTTTAGATAGACTACTATGATTGATGATATGCAAGATATGAATATGTAAGATTTTAATACGTGATCCTTAATTAATTTTTTTAATAAATCAAAATTTGTTTGGTCTAAAAGTACTTAGATGAGTTTGTTTGAACAAAGCCAAAACCCATAAAACAAGTGGACCATTCATATCGTGGATTGGATTCTAGCAAGAAATCCAAAATGCAAAATATTATGACCGGATAAGCCATTGTCTTAAAACTTACCAAAAGTCAATCATAGTGCATAAGGTAGCATCAAATCAAATAATTGAAAATCACTAGATAAAATTTTAAAACACAAAGAATAAACCAGTAGAAAACAAAAGACCTTTATAACTAGTAACTACTAATAATCATCATCAAGTCAAAAAAACTACTAATAATCATCATGATGATGATAACAATAAAATCATATATAAAAGAAACAAGGCATTTCTCTTTTCTTTTTTTTCTTTGTTTCCTTTTTTTCATATCGCAAATTAAAAGTAAAAGAACCTAAAAATGGCCACACATCACGTGACATCACGTGCAGATTCTTATCCTACATAAAAAAAATCTCATAAAATCTATGAACCAAAACCCACACATTATTCGACACGTGTCCACTTCGAACCTCTAGTACATGTCTTCTAGAGTTTTAGACCAGTACAACCATGGTCCTTGGTCAGCATCCAATAGTTATAAACTCTCAACCACGCGCCCAAGGCAAGCTTAAATACCACGCGCTACTGTGAAAGTGCTATCTCCAGTTGATGAGCCAAGTAAGAAGGAGCACTCAAATGAGGAAGATGCCCCTCCGTGTCCAGCCACTGCACCGTACTCTTCCCGCCAAGATGCTCCTTCATGTACGTCGCCACCGTCGCCGGAACCGACATGTCTCTCGCCGTTTGCATGATACAACAAGGTACCTTAACCAGTCCTAGAATCCCTCTCAGATCACTGTTGAAAACTGTCCTTGAAACAAAGAGAGATATATCTGGTCTCATGTTAAAGAGCGTTCTAGAAAATTCTCGAACAGCTGTCGGAACATCGGCCCCGACAGCCAGTGGAGCAAAACCGTTCACCCACGCTTCATAGTTTGCTTCCATTGCTGAAAAAACTTGCTCAATTTCTCCCTGCTCGAATCCTCCGTGGTAATTTTCACCGTCGTTCAAAAATCTGAATAAATAAATAGTCATGTTACAATTTTAGTTATATCTGTCAGCAGTTATATTCATAGGCGAATCGAAATGACAAGAGCGTAATAAATGACAAACGTGTTTAAAAATTAGTTATGAGTGTGATGAATGTTGTGTTACCTTGGGGAGGCACCGATAAGGATGAGTTTGGAGAAGAGCTCAGGGCGGCGAATGGAAGCTAGCATTCCGATCATGGCGGAGATGGAGTGACCGACGTAAGCACAGCGAGTGACGTGGAGGGAATCAAGGATGTTGAGGAGATCATCAACGTAAGCGTCAAGAGTTGTGTAACGGCGGTAATCAAAGTAATCGGGGTTGACACTGCCGGCGCAAACGAGGTCATAGAGAATGACTTTGTAGCTGCGGGTGAAGTAAGGGAGCACGCGCTGCCATGCTGATTGGTCGGTGCCGAAGCCGTGAGCGAAGACGATGTATTTGTCGCCGGAGCCTTCTACGCGGACATTGAGTGCGTCGAGGATGGAAGTGCTGCCCATGTTTGGACAAAAGAAATGTGTGGAATTTGATTTGAAGGTCAAAGGTGTGGCAGTGGATAGAAACGATTGTTTATGTTTTGGATTTGGATGTATAAGAGATGTGTGTTTTTTGGCGTTTGGCTTTTGGGAATTTAGGATATGAGCCAACGTGAATATAAATACTAGCCTCGTCTGTTTTTTCTATCTCACTGTGTTTTTCCTTTATTTGAGTGGTATTTATAAGAAGAAAAAAAAATGTTGTTTAGACACTCATTAAGCCACTCTAGATCATGTGGGAGAAAAATAGAAAAATAGATGTAATACATGTAATATTTTGACAATATGATAATAAGAATGAGATGGAAAGAAAATAATATGTTGAATGAGTGTGATGAAATTGAGTTAAGATCATCTCAACTTCTTAAAAAAAAAAATGAAATTGCTCATTTAAGAAAGTGAAAAAAAGACATTAATGAATTTAATTGGTCTACCAAATATGAGTTCATTAATCATGAAAAACACCGAACTCCTTGTAAATGGAAACCTTTATTTCTTTGAGAAATGAAAAAGATTTTGATGCTAAAAATTTAGGAGTATCCAACTAACATTGTTGTGTTTATATTGTCAAGATTAGAATCAGCGTCAGTCATTTACACACAATATATAACTCCAAAAATGGAATTTAAATTAGGGAAAACACTTGTGTATTGTTAAGATTAGGGTTGCGACGATACAAGTATATCTCTTAGATCAGATGTATTGTGACCACATGACACACACATCTCAGACGATCGTCTTGATCGGATGATCTGAATTTTAAAGTTGATTTTTATCTTATTAAAAGCTAAAATTTGGATTTGGAAATATGGATCAATTCATCTTGATATAGCAGCCAAAATACATGTGTGTGTAACTACATGCAGTCATAAGGCTGTGCACACAACTTGAACCCCTGAAAATGTATCGTATCAACCACACACCTTACTTGTTGTGTCTAGACTAACTATTCTTTAAAAAACAATTTTTTATACATTAAACTTATTACTAATTATTTCCTTAGCGCACTTGTCAGCAAAACTCTATGAATATTATCAAAAATCAAATGTGAAATCGAATAGGAGATGAATGTTAAATGATTGTTTAGTTATTTTTATAAAAATATTTATATTTATAATGCCACAAATTTTTATACATGATACCTCCACCTAGGGGCGGATGCATGTTGGAGCTATGTGGGACTATAGCTCCACATGCTTTTCCCTATTTTTTTATTTTTAGTAGATAAAACACATAACGTCAAAAAAAAAAGTAGATAAAACACATATATCACACACGTACGGTAGCAAATGCAAGTGTTGACCATTTTTTTCAGCTATGAAAGTTGTGAAGAGTAACCTATGTAATAAAATGAGTAATCAGTGGTTAAGAGATGCTCTATTAACAATTAGCAATGATGTCATTTTATCTCATTTTCAACAAATGGATATGAGATGATTTTCATTGTAATGTATTGTATCAAACAATGAGGTAATAATATTTGTCGATTAAAAAAAATTGTTTGTATTATTATTTATTTGAAATTTTAGCTCTACATGTACTAAAGTCTAGATCCGCCCCTGCCTCCACCGTTCAAAATTTCTGGATCCGAAGCGCGTCTCAAATGTGTGAATGGAGATAGTCGGCTCACACTATGGAGCGTGATTGTTGGAGCACTAGTACACAAACAAAGGGTGACGCTGATGATGACGAATAAGGAATGACAGTAGATGATAATTAATTCAACATGTATGGTTGTACATTCATCCAAGTTCAAGGCACTGGAAAAAAACGAGTACATGTGTACCAGTTGCTAGTTAGCTTCAATTTTCACCAATCACCAGTACATCATAATCCAATTGTCAAGGCAACAATTGCTATCATTTGCTGTAGTTTGGTGTAGACGTGACAGAGATAGAATCTTTGCATGAATTGTTGTTTGATTAAAAATAGAAAGATGTAATGTAATAACATAGTGGAATCTGATTCATTGGAAGTAGCCTTCAAATTTCTTTCCCCTTCATTTACCTAGCTTAAAAAAATTAAATTAAATATAGTACACTATGCAGTATGGTCCATTTCTTTCTTGTTTCCACAGAATACAAAATTCACACACAACAGGAAAATCAAAACGAATATGGAATTGACAAAGTCTGCACTTTTTTTTGTCTATTCGTAAAATTTCATTGTCTCTCTCTGACAAAGATGTAGCAAGCTGCTTTCACCATCTCTAGTGTCTAGCAATATGCTTTTACTCGAAGCCACTAGTTAAATGCATATATAAAGAACTTCACTTATCTTCAATTGCTAATTTATGAAAATTTATTATATGCATGCATCACATGATGCTTTCCTTTTTTCTTCTATTTTTTTATTTATTAAAGATGCTTTCCTTTTATTCGATAAACATATATATTGATACAAAATTCTAATGTGAAAGTTGATTGTCAAAAAAAGTTCCTAATGTGAAAGTTACGTACCATAACAATTAACTTTTTATTTTTTTGAAGAAATACAATATAATTAACTTATTATTTCTTCAAAAAAACAATTAACTTTATATCCATTAAAAAAACAATTTATTATATGCAGTTTTAGCAAGCACAAGTTTTTTTTTTTAAGCTCTACCTATGACGCAAAATAGTATAGGAAGTCCCAATTATATATGAAGTTTGATCAAGTAATAATAATTATATTAAAATAGATTTGGACCACAGAACAGGATTCAGATTAGTGGATATAAAAATATACTTCCGACCAGGTGGATAAACTAATTGACTTTAGGAAGAAAAATCTCTCTGAGTCTAATTTTATATATGGAACTTTAGAGGATCACACAGTATCCTCAAAAAATTTAAACTCCAACAAGTTAACTTTATAGTACATATGATTCAAAATGCAATTCATTAATTTGATATTCATTTGTTGTATCAATTAGCAATTAACAATGATTTATATATGCGAGAGAAGCTAATATTAGAAATGAAATATCGATGTAAAACAATTCACAATGAGCTTGATTTTCATCAATTAAAATCACAAATTCGAGCTTCATGAATAGAAAATATGTTCTTCCAATTCAATTTGGATTATTTGAGATTCAATGTAGCGCCTAAGTGTGCAATTGATATGTGGTGATAAAAATTAATTTCAAATGAGTTGATTATTTAAAATTTATTTTGGGTAAAAGTTGGTTGAATTTAATTAAAGTGATTTATATTTAAAATATATTTATATAAAAGTTGGTTGAGCAATAAGTTCGTATATTATAGAGCAAAAGTTCAAAATTAGATTAGAATTAATTCTAGAAAGACAATTATCTTTATTCATAACATTCAAACATGTTAGAATCAATTTTATCTAATTCAAAAGTAAAACTACACATACACAAAATACTTGTGTGTAATCTCCAAGAAAAAAAAAAACCCTAATGAAATAGATAGTATAATGTTTTTTTTTGGTGTCTGGGGTTCGAACCCCAAACATTGCATATATTATGCATTATCTTTACCAACTGAGCTAAGCTCACGGGACAGATAAAAAAAGGGCAAGCTGTCAAGGACCTCAAGGTTCTACATAAAGCCAATAATTTTGCACCATAGATCATCAATGAAATCAAAGATAAGAGAATGCAAACAAGGCTCATCCAAAAAGAAGTAGATAAGTTTTGAATATTGGGCCCTTGCCCTAACTGGCATATTCATTCATATTGTGACCCCAACGATAAGGAGAGACAATGTAGGTATTCCAAAGTTCTATATATGGTGTTGGCACAAAGAAGTGACCTAGTTAGTAGTTGGGACAAACTTTCTTCCATGTTTAATTGTTCTGCTGACTCATTACTCTCTCATATGTTTTCCTTTTGCCTTTTCTAAACCTTGACTTTTTTTCCCTATATCTTTAAAAAGATAATGCTTTGTGTTTAGCCATCTTCTATCTATTATTCTTGACTAAATGGAAAGTTTAGAATGAGAGAGACGTGTAACTAATCCTCATTAATTAAATGCAAAAACAAATTCTCCACTACTCCCTCTGTCCTAAATTATAAGTAAAAAAACTCATTTTCTTTGTCCCAAATTATAAACAAAAAAGACAAACTTTTATCATATTTAATTATGTTTTATCATAAAATTACTCCCTCCGTTTCAAAATACATGTCCAAGTCAACCACTTCACATATGCCAATGCACAATTTTGACTGTTAATATCTTTAATTAGCTAAAGTAAAAAATTATAAAAATTTAATATTTTGAAAATATTTGTCGAGACAAATCAAACAATATCTTACATGCTAATATTTGTATTTATACATTAGTTAAAAAGTATGGTCAAAGTAAGTCAAGTGAATAGTGCACATTGCAAAAATTGGACATGTATTTTGAAACGGAGGGAATATCTTTTTCAAAGGAAAATTAAATGCAAAGTGCATTCAATTTGCTCTCTTTTTCATTTTCTCTATAAGCAACTACCAATGAAAATTATTTTTACTACATCTTCCTATAAAACTTATTTTAAAGATAACACAAAAAACTGTGTTACAAACTACTACATGTTTTAGTTTTCTTAATAAGTGTGATTTTTCTTTTTTTTGCTTAGTAATATGAGACGGAGGGAGTACTCCCTCCGTTTCAAAATGAGTGTCGCTTTAACCAAAAAAAATTGTTTCAAAATGAATGTCACTTTCAGTTTCCAATGCAATAACTTTTTCTTTTCAATTGTACCCTCTAATTAATACTCTGCACACTACTTCCAAAGTATTACTTTTAAAACTAACCAATAGTTAATAAGGATAATTTGGTAAAATAACCTTTCTCTTTCTTTTAATCATTGCATTTCTTAATATGTGTGTAAACACCTAAAACGACACTTATTTTAAAACGGATGGAGTAATATATTATTCTTGGGTACGTGGACAAAGAATTAAACACTACCTGAAACATAAGAAACGTTGAAAACATCCCACAAATGCAAAAATCTAAACTCTATTTAATGTTGCTCTTTATTTTTGTCACTAAAGTTTCTTGGGTTTAAGTGAGTTACATTTGAAAAGTCAAATAGATTTGACTCTTTAGTAAGTATGAAATCCGAATTTGAGATTGCAAAGTTATTTAGTATTTTTTGCTTCCACTATAGCGGTTTAAATGTATTTTTTGTGACATGAAACAAAATTTTACTTTGTTGATGATTCTAACAAATTTATCCTTGAGGAGTATATGTGAAGATGGGAAAAGAAGCTCTCACTGTTTTCCTTTGTGATTTATTCTCAGCACTGCAGTGCAACCAAGTTATGGTGGGTTTGGGTACAGGAAGCTTGAAAAAAAAAAAAAAAAAAAAGAGAGAAGGTGCTACCTGCCTTTGTGGGAAAAAAAAGATAAGGATTCTAATTTAATTAATCCAAAAGTGTCATACTAAGGAACGTACTAAGGAACGTAGCCGAAACACTTTTTAAGAATTCCAAATTTAAAAATTAATCATTTAAAAGGTTAAATATTACATATTTCGATTATGATGTACTCCCTCCGGTCATTATTATAAGCAAATTTTGGCTTTTTATGTTCATTCAATAAATGATGTATGTGGTCTATATTGTAGACCACATACATCATTTATTGAATGAATCTAAAAAGTAAAAATTTGCTTATAATAGTGACCGGAGGAAGTATTAGATGCACGAATTTTCATAAAAACTTATTATTAAATGTCCTTAAAAAACGTCATGTGGCATTTGTTAACATTTCCTTTAATACTCTCGTTAGCAAAATGAAACCAAAAGGCAATAAGAAGGTTATCCCAAAAACAATATAGGGTTGACCCACCAACGATTAGTATCAAAATTTAAATCTAATTTTCTTGCTTTCATCCATAAAAAAGAGAGTAACTTTAATTCTATCAAACATTTTAGTCATTGTCTTCTCCTTTTACCGAAAACAATGGAAATTTCTTTCTCTCTAAATAATTCAATCAGAGGTCAGCCAAACAATATATATATATAGATGACTTTATTCTTCTAAAATAACCACACAATGAACTAAAATGCAAAATATATATGATCAGACAATTGAAGGTGATTCATTGGAGAATATTTATTAGTTCTTTTATGAAGAAAAATAATAATATATTTGTTAATTTGAAGAGATATTTCACAATGAACACTCTCATTCTTATTAATAACAAATAAACCTATACTACTACTAATAAAGAGGATAAAAAAAAGGACACAATTCTTTTGGGTATAGCATATTTTCAATATTTATAAATCATCTTTAAACAATTTTACTCTTGCATCTATCTATATTATTAAAGGGCATATACAAAAATCAAATTCTAAGAGTAGTCACAAAACATCTAAGTGGTTGAGTAATTAATCAATTGATATAAATTGTAGGAGAAGCTTTTAATTTTAGATGTAATCTAAGACCAAATAAAAAAATTCACCAAATCAACAAGAGGACTTTTAGGCCGGTCTTGTTCACCAAAAACAACTTGATTACATTGTTTCAAATAACCCAAAAACCATCCATATTCAATAAAGACACTCCTTCACTTTTTCCCCATGAAAAATCAAACCTATAAATTGAATAAGATGTCTAAAACTGATGTTTGGAAAGCAACAATAGTTGCTCGAGGTTGTTATTGTATATTTAATAATTATCTGTTTTTTATTATGATTTTTTTTACAATAAAATAAGTTTTCATTTAAAATTTGAAATAACTAGAATACAGTAAAATTAGCTATGAATTAAGACATTTGTCATTCATATTTTATAATTCAAATACATGTTTTTTTAGGGGAATTCAAATACATGTTATCAATACACATAAAAAGATTCAAAAATCATAAGTATATTAACAAACCAAACTCTTAACGTTAACAAGTAAACTAAATTGTTCCATATACGACCAATGATCAAGATTAATGAAAAATCCACGATCTTTAATTGCATTCAACTTTAGGGGGAAAAATATCGGTGGTGTTCGCCCATTTTAGCTATATGTAGTCTTTAAAATGACCAATTCAAATGAATGGATGACAAAGTAATTCTATCATATTATTACGCATGAGAATTATTTGATGGGATTTTAGAGTTTAGACTCTTTTACACGACTTAAGGTGATTTTAGACATACTCATTGAAATCCACTTAAATATACAAGTCAATTACCATATTTTATCTTTGATTCATCTTAACATATGCCAGGTACTATATCTAGTTTTGCTATTTTTCTTCTTCAGAGATCCACACAACAATAATTACATAGAATTGTACTATGTTAACTTTCCTTTTTTATGCACGCGTGTAATGACTAAGTAGTAGTAATATAAGTTCCCACTTATTTTGTGGTCATAGAGCTCTCTACGTTAAGAATAAAATTAGGATGTGACCTTTGTATCACATATTTTCATGACTTTGATATACATGATGTTCTTTAAAGTTCATGTCAATGGAGAGAGTACATCACTAGAATTTGCTGCGCAAGCTCCACCAATTAAATATATATGTGCATGCTCTTTTCCCCCTCTCTTTTTAGCAAAAGTTCTCATCCAATCCACACAAACTTTACGTTTTTCCTTGCTGCAATCATCAATTCACCACACAACCATTCTGACACTACAAAAAATAAGCTTGATTGCGGAGGTTTTATTGGGGAGGTTTTTAAAAAACCCCGCAAATTGGCTTATAAAATGACGCGTGCACTTGATTATGTAACAAATACACCCTCCGGTCACTATTATAAGCAAAAATCTACTTTTTAAGTTCATTCAATAAATGATGTATGTAGTTCATTAAATAGTCCATATACATCATTTATTGAATGAACCTAAAAAATGAAATTTTGCTTATAATAGTGACCGGAGGGGTACTTATTATTCTACGGCGGTTCAAAAACCCCCACAAAATTGAAGTAATTTTTCCCATTTTTCCATTATCCCGCTTGTTTTTCCCTATGCGCTCTTTGTTTTCACAAAAATAAAAAAATAAAAAAGGTTATGGGTAAAGAAACTCATATTTCAGAAACAAAGAACCCATCTCACTCTCTCTCTCTCTCAACGTGAAAACCTCTGTCTCTCCAAACGCATGGTTCTAACAGTCTCACTCTCCGTCGCCGCGCCGCCACAAAATCGTATGTCAATCGATTTGTTTACATTCCAATTTGTGTTTCTTTACGATCTTTTTTTAGTTCCGAGAATAGCTCGCTCAGTCATCAATCTACTTTAGCTTACTCAATCATCCTTCTCACTCGAAATCCATCCAGAAAGTAAGTGAATAACAAAACTCATCTCTGTATATTGATTTGTTTACGGCTAGGTTGTGATTTGGGATTTTAGGGTTTCTGATTTGGGGTTTTAGAGTTCTAATTTGGAGTTTTTGATTCACGTGCTCCTTCAGGTTGTGATTTAGGATTTTTGGGTTTCTGATTTGGGGTCTCTGATTCATGCTTTCCTTCAAAATTGGGTTTTAGGGTTTCAGATTTGGGGTTTTTTTAGTTGGTTTTAGTGTTTATGATCTGGGTTTTTATTTATTTATTTATTTGTTGCTACATTGTGATTTTGTGTTTTTGTGGTTTTTGTTACTGATCTTTTTTTGTGGTTTCTATTTCATGAATTCAGTCATGGATGCTGTAAATTTGAATGTATGACTCTATTGTTGGGAGTCTTGATTTGGAAATAAAAGAAATCAGAAGCATTGCTATCAAGCAGACTTTCATGCACATTAAGTCACTTTGATACTTGGTATAAGATATTGAGTTCCAACAAGTTACACTAGTCTAATGTCCTTATTGTTATACTGACAGAATAGTCTAATAGTCTAATGTGTGAGCGGCATACGACTTCGAAGTTGTCTGCGTTTAAGGATTTGCATAGGATTACGTCTATGGGGTTTAGAGGTGAAGCGCTTGCTAGTATGACTTATGTGGCGCATGTTACTGTTACTACTATTACTAAAGGCCAATTGCATGGTTACAGGTTAGGTTTCTTTCTCTCTTTCAATTCAATTTCTGTAGCATCGACACCTCTGATGAAATGTGTGTCCGGTGTCTGACATAGACACCGAGACATTTGATTAAGTTTGAATAATCTATTTTCTCAAATTATTACCCGTACGTACAAACGCCTATCATGATAAGCGATTATGTATAAGCTATTTCTATAGAAAAAGATAAAATAAATTTAAATTATTTTCTTATAAGTTGTTTTTATAATCTATCTTGAAGAACTTATGAAAATAAGCTGAAAACAGCTTATGAACAATGTCATAAGCTGTTTTCATATGTTCTCCCAAACAGTTTTGCAAAACTTATGTTAGTAGATAAACTCAAATAGGTCAATCCAAACTGGCCTAAACTAAAATTAGTGAAATGTCATAAGTTGATTTTAATTAATTGTCTAGTTAATGAAGACAAATTGAAGGTTATTATTAGGATGTTCTATTTCGATTATAGAAATGCTAGTACTCTTTTTGGAACTATGTTGTGATTAAATGTTTATGCTCTTCTAAATAAACAATTGAAATCGGAACATTAATTCAGTCTCTGAAATTGTAGATGACATGCAATTTGGTTCTTGAAATTAACAAATCTCAATATTACTAGTCTTTTTAGATTTGTCAATTTGGTTCCTGATAATGTGATTGTGAAATTTTTAATTTTGAGGATCATTTTGAAATTACGTTAATTTCAGAGACTAAATTGCTTGACTCTTACAATTTCAAGGACTAGATTAGTGATTCACTCAATTGGAATTGAATGTTTACATGTAACCGATTGAGATTCTTGTGCCTGCATGTGCATGTGCTGTCAGGTTGAGAATCTATTCTATAATATGGCTGCAAGGAAGAAGACGCTACAGAATTCCTCGGATGATTACTCAAAGATAGTAGACGTTGTCAGCCGGTTTGCAATACATCATACCAATGTCAGTTTCTCTTGCAGAAAGGTTGGTTTTTGTAACTTGAACAATAAAACTAAGCTTATTTACCACTACATTCTTATAGCGGTATGCGTTGTGAGTTATGTATGTTAATTAATTTCCACTGATCATTTGGGACTCTACTATTACTATTAGCACGGAGCTGTTAAAGCAGATGTTCATACAGTAGCCACATCTTCAAGGCTTGATGCCATCAGAACAGTTTATGGGGTCTCAGCTGCTCACAATCTGATTGAAATTGAAGCTTCAGACAATGATCCATCTTCTTCAATTTTTGAGATGCATGGTTATGTGTCTAATGCTAACTATCCTGCCAAGAAAATCACTATGGTGCTTTTCATCAATGGTATACATTATATTAGCTATGTAAACATAAACTATGATGCGTTTTGAAATGTTTAGAGGTGTTTATAGTTATTAGATGAAGTCTCTGCCAGTGTTTGTTTATTCTGTCAGATAATATGTTTTGCCACATAGAAACTCATAAGGTTCGTAATTGTGTTTGTTTACTGCTGTAATTTTGTTTTGTTTTTTACGAAGTTTCGTCAATGTATTTTAACTAATGAAGTGTTTTTTTTTTTTTTAAATTTCAGTCGAGCTTAATTCATCTTTGAACACAAGAGGATCGTGTGGTGGAGGCAACATCTGATGTTTTTAGAGTATATTTAAGATTATATGTTAGTTTTATGTTTTATATCAAACATCAAACCACAGTTGGTTAGATGTTCAAGTTGAACAAGAGTAATATTAGTTGTATATTTAAGTTGAACAAGAGTAATATTAGTTGTATGTTTAGTTCTGATGATATCCCTTTTAGAGGAAGACATATTTTATTCTATTATGTATTATGTGTTGTATTGTTACATTTGATATTTGATTATATATGATTTTTTTTAACTACATATATGCTATAATGGTTAGATATTTATTTTGGAATTTTGAGTGTAATGATATAATTTATTAGATATTTACCATTCCAATAAATTAGAAGAAAAAAGTAAAAAAAAATAAAGATCCACAAAAGTATAAAAATGCATAATTTATTTTTTAAAAAAATATTATTGTATTTGAGGAGGTTAATAACCCCCACAAAATGGTTGACATACTGCGGGGGTTTTTTGGAAGCAATACCAGCGGTTGGCCAAAACTCCCGCAAATAATTTGTGGGATTAGAATAAGCGGGGGTTTTGAAAACTGCCACAAAATATGTTGTGGAGGTTAAAAACCGCCGCAAAATAGTGAAAAAACCGCCGCAATTCATGCGCGTTTTTTGTAGTGTGAGTAAAATGTCATTTAAATTACTTCCACTATTATTCAATGATTATCACATTTATTTAGCATATATTAAGAAAATGAGCTATGCTATTTACAACGGAAAAAAAAACTTCACGAAAGTATCCCGATATAAACTTTGGCCGATTAAAATTTAGCGCTAGCAGAATATATGGGTGTGGTGGGTGGATAACAAACAGGTCAACAATAATCATGCAATAAAAATATTTCACCTGCGTCGTGAAGGTTTCGCTGGCCCATTATTCGCTAACAATAACATTTCTCAAAGAAAATATGATAAATGAAAGAAAAGGAGTGATGATTCAACTAAGTTATCCTTATTATCTATTAATAATTGTCACTTTATATTTTTTATCCGTCTCCAAATAACATAGAAGAACTAAGTCCAACCCGATATAACGATGTGCAATTTAAATTGTGTTTCGTTTAAATTATATTACTATACAGGAAATTGGTAACTTAATACAAATTCTCAACTTGGTTCCGAGCATGCAAAAGTAAGTAAATAATATGATCCTTAACGAATTTGAATCCTCTACAGCCCATTTAATGATCTAGCAGATTGTAGAGTCGTTGGATCTAAATCCCAAAAATAATGTACTTGAATTCAACTAACTCTTGGAATACGTTGCATCGTGCAGCATGTATAGACATCTGTGAAGCCCCGATACTTCAAAATGGATGACGTACCGTACCCCCTGCGTATCCTGCACCGATACCTGCCCGATACTTCCCGATACGTATCCAGAGAGTATCCAAATATTAAATTTTAATTTTTAAAAAATTAATTATCCGATATTTTCCGATACGTCCCGATACACACGGATACCTGTGTTTTTTATATTATTTTGATTTCTTTTTTTTTTGTAAAAAATAAGAATAAAAACATTATATTACTATAATATATATACATTTCCTTTATCTTTATTTGGTGCCAGTACGACCCACACCACACCACACAACACAATTGCATCTTTCCCTTTCTAAGAAATTAGGGTTTCAACTTTTTCTTCCAAACTGGTCGCCGTCCACTTTGGCCACAGTCGAAGTCTTGGTATCGGACGACTTTGGTATATATTGCGTATGTAATTGACTAATGATCACTCTCTTAATCGTCAATATTATTTATATTTATGTTAATGTGCTACGAGCCTGGTTTCTTGTGTTTGTTAATATATTTGCATATTAAAAAAATGGTTATAATTATATTGTACATTTAATTATATAATTTTTTTTATTAACGTATCCTAGCCGTATCGTATCTTGATTTTTGAAATTTTTCCGTATCGACGTATCGGTGCAGTATCGTATCCGTATCGTATCTCGTATCCGGGCTTCACAGATAGACATTCTTTTGCAATTTTTGAGAGTAATGGTTTGAAATTCAATTGAAATTCAACCATCTCCTTGTATTCTTCAGTTTGAAATTAAAATTTACAAAAGGAATAAAACTCATAACACAATCTACATAAGTTGGAAGAGATAGTGACTCATTCCAAAAAAAAAAGTCTATTTAGTTTAATAAACTCATAGTCTCACTTCTTACTTAAATTCACCGATGTAAAACTCATAACACAATCTTCCAAAGGTTCTTGATTATCATTCTGATACCACTTGTATATGAAAAAATATTTTATTTAAATATACAAAAAATCACATAAAACTTTAGCTTAAATATAGTTTTTGGTTCTCTGTTTAACATTTAAAAATAGTAACTTTTAAATTGAATATTGGGTAGTTACGACTTTTACATGTGTTTGATTTGTATTTTCAAGACAAAATTTCTTTTTTGTGGTTTCCTTAAACAATGCTCTTAAATATTTGTTAGCGAGACTCATATTTTAATCATGACATAGAAAATAAAATAATAAAATTTAAACTACACGTATATGCACTATCGTTGTGATGTGCCAATTTGGTGTTCTTGGTTACATCAGCAAGAGTAAATTTCACATTGAGTGATGGAGAAATGTTTTGAAATGAATTTAATAAACTGAAGAACTATGTTTTGAATTTAGAAACAGATGGGTTAAAATCGTAAACAAGTAAAAAAGAAGAGATTAAAAATACATTTAAACTTAATTTGGACGTCAATTGATATGTATATTTGTCATTTGAACACTTAAAAATAGGGATTAATGATGTTCGAAATCTTGAGTAAGTATATTATTTAGCAGATGTTAAATGAGTTGAAGCAATTTATTATATTCACTAACCTTTTTCCTAAACTCAATACTACTACTACTTATTCAAAGAGGTATGTTATTTGAACAACCATTTTTTATACAACTTATAGGACAACCAAAATTATAAAAAGAAATGTATGTCTTGACACGAAAACCAAAGCAATCGAGAGAGAAAGCAAGAGCATAATGAGTGTATGAAAGAGAGGGTTGTCCTAAAAGTTGTAAGAAAATGGTTGTACAAATATCATTTCTCTTATTCAAATTGTGCTAATTGATGTCAAAATTAAACAACTCATTTTGATAGAGAGAAAAATTGGAAGAGTAATGATATTTTGACATCCATTTGATGGGGGATAACAGCATCATGTGAGTATGAGAGAGAAAGTTGTCAAAAAGTGGTTGTCAAAATATCATTTCTCAAATTGGAAAGGTTCGTAATGAAAGAGAAATGATATTTGTACAACCATTATGATACAACTTTTGTACAACTTTCTCTCTCATACTCACATTATGTTTTTATTCTCTCTCTTCCTTTTTCTCTCTTTATTATTTTTGACCAATGAGAAGAGAGAACAACAAAGTTGTCTCAAAGGTTGTAACAGTTGGATGTGGTACCAATAAATCTATATGTGGTTGCTTAATTTTCATCACATACAGATTGTCGTGTGCGTATAAAATTGCAAAAAATATCAAGAACACCCTCCCCCTCTCTCCTTTTGGATGAAATTCACGCTCACATGAAATGGTCGTGATTCGAATATGAAGGTGATTGTACAAATAGAAAAGCGTTAAAAACGCATATGATGAGAAAAATAATAGCCTATTTTTTATTGCATGGAGAGACAAGATTCTAACACTTTTAATTTAGGGTCTTGCTAACAAGTGCCCTTAGGGCACTTGTTAAGGATGCAAAAATAGAAAATAATTGATAAATTTAAAGTAGAAAAAGTTACTTTTTAAAGTTTTCATGCATTGAATGCACCATTTCCAAGACAAAATTTCTTCTTTGGTCTTCTTAACAAGTGCCCTTGGGACATTTGTTAGCATTTCCCTTTAATTTAATACTTATAAAATTGAATGACCAGAAAAGGTCGACCTCACATGAGTTTTCGTTGACAAACCCAATATCACATTATAGGCCTAAGGCCTTATTTAAGTTTAGTTAGGAACATCCTTAAAAAAAAAAAAGAAATAGTGTCAGCATATATGTTTATTAATAAGAAGCCCAACTTGGACCTAAATAATGAAAAATGAACCTGGCTCATTTTGAAGTTTAAAAGTGACAATGAAAAAGTAATGGATAAAATTAAGAAAACAAATGCTTAATTACGGAAAGCAGCATTTGTTCAAAGATCAACTGACTAAAATCAGATTCTCAAGCACGACAAAGCATTCGATACCCACCTAAAAAAGGGATTAAATATCTTTAATAACTCAAAAGAACTACTTCTATTTACAGTAAACTACAAGAAAATGCATAGATTAACTGCTTAAGGAATTTCAAGTAAAAATGAACTAGATTATGTTGATTAGCATATATTAACTGATTAATAGGTATTCGACCTATTATTTATGTTCTTTTCTTCTGCCCTCTTGCATGCAGAAAAGTGGATTGTAATTTTACATATGTATAATCTTTTCATTATTTTTTGGTTTTTTTAAAAGGCTTTCTCTTTTCGAATTATATATACATGTAGACTATAAAGGGGATTTGAACAAATAACTTTCAATTTTGGTCGGGCTTTTTTTCCATATAAAATTGCACTTGAAAACATATTTTTGGAAAAAGGAAGTGGTAGAACTTGTAGGATAATCCATGGAAAAAGGAAGAAAAAGAAGAGAAAAGGAAAATTATGATGAATGCGGAAGAACAATGTTCACTGCCATACAGAGAATATTACAGTATAGAGAAAGTGAATCAACATTGTATTGAATGATTACAAGGGGAAGGATTGCAAGTATATATACACAATGTGTGAAGGAAAAGTCTCTAACTAACTGTAACTAACAATCATGACTAATTGTAACTATAGTTAGTTTATCAGTTAAGTCCAATGTAATGTATAAAACACAGATGACCCTTATAGCAAGTAACCATGTTAAGGCTTAGTATCTAATAGTTTCAATACTCAATTTGATTCTATATAAAATTTTGGATTCAATTTGATCCCCTCGAAAGCTAACTTAGTGGTGAAATCATTAGTTAGCTACCACATAGCTAATTTTGACGATGCTCGTGACTAAATGACCTTGTCAATGTATTGTTTGTAAAATAAAAGAGCAATTCATATGAAATAATACACCAGGTGTCACATTGAAACCTAAAATAAATTCAACGAAAACCAAATTGACACATATACTTAATCTTGTATGTACTATTTCTTTATGTTGATTTTAATGATATCCTTCACGTGCAACTATTAAGACTATTTTATTTGAAGGTTCATAACACATTTAAAGGTATATCAAACTATGAAATTCATTACTAGTGTTTTAGAGAATGAATCTATACAATTATTTTTTTAAGGAATTCCAACTATTTACCTTATTGACTTACCCATGCAGCTTTATGAATTTAAAGAAGAGTTGATAGAAGACATGTTTTTAGATAGACTACTATGATTGATGATATGCAAGATATGAATATGTAAGATTTTAATACGTGATCCTTAATTAATTTTTTTAATAAATCAAAATTTGTTTGGTCTAAAAGTACTTAGATGAGTTTGTTTGAACAAAGCCAAAACCCATAAAACAAGTGGACCATTCATATCGTGGATTGGATTCTAGCAAGAAATCCAAAATGCAAAATATTATGACCGGATAAGCCATTGTCTTAAAACTTACCAAAAGTCAATCATAGTGCATAAGGTAGCATCAAATCAAATAATTGAAAATCACTAGATAAAATTTTAAAACACAAAGAATAAACCAGTAGAAAACAAAAGACCTTTATAACTAGTAACTACTAATAATCATCATCAAGTCAAAAAAACTACTAATAATCATCATGATGATGATAACAATAAAATCATATATAAAAGAAACAAGGCATTTCTCTTTTCTTTTTTTTCTTTGTTTCCTTTTTTTCATATCGCAAATTAAAAGTAAAAGAACCTAAAAATGGCCACACATCACGTGACATCACGTGCAGATTCTTATCCTACATAAAAAAAATCTCATAAAATCTATGAACCAAAACCCACACATTATTCGACACGTGTCCACTTCGAACCTCTAGTACATGTCTTCTAGAGTTTTAGACCAGTACAACCATGGTCCTTGGTCAGCATCCAATAGTTATAAACTCTCAACCACGCGCCCAAGGCAAGCTTAAATACCACGCGCTACTGTGAAAGTGCTATCTCCAGTTGATGAGCCAAGTAAGAAGGAGCACTCAAATGAGGAAGATGCCCCTCCGTGTCCAGCCACTGCACCGTACTCTTCCCGCCAAGATGCTCCTTCATGTACGTCGCCACCGTCGCCGGAACCGACATGTCTCTCGCCGTTTGCATGATACAACAAGGTACCTTAACCAGTCCTAGAATCCCTCTCAGATCACTGTTGAAAACTGTCCTTGAAACAAAGAGAGATATATCTGGTCTCATGTTAAAGAGCGTTCTAGAAAATTCTCGAACAGCTGTCGGAACATCGGCCCCGACAGCCAGTGGAGCAAAACCGTTCACCCACGCTTCATAGTTTGCTTCCATTGCTGAAAAAACTTGCTCAATTTCTCCCTGCTCGAATCCTCCGTGGTAATTTTCACCGTCGTTCAAAAATCTGAATAAATAAATAGTCATGTTACAATTTTAGTTATATCTGTCAGCAGTTATATTCATAGGCGAATCGAAATGACAAGAGCGTAATAAATGACAAACGTGTTTAAAAATTAGTTATGAGTGTGATGAATGTTGTGTTACCTTGGGGAGGCACCGATAAGGATGAGTTTGGAGAAGAGCTCAGGGCGGCGAATGGAAGCTAGCATTCCGATCATGGCGGAGATGGAGTGACCGACGTAAGCACAGCGAGTGACGTGGAGGGAATCAAGGATGTTGAGGAGATCATCAACGTAAGCGTCAAGAGTTGTGTAACGGCGGTAATCAAAGTAATCGGGGTTGACACTGCCGGCGCAAACGAGGTCATAGAGAATGACTTTGTAGCTGCGGGTGAAGTAAGGGAGCACGCGCTGCCATGCTGATTGGTCGGTGCCGAAGCCGTGAGCGAAGACGATGTATTTGTCGCCGGAGCCTTCTACGCGGACATTGAGTGCGTCGAGGATGGAAGTGCTGCCCATGTTTGGACAAAAGAAATGTGTGGAATTTGATTTGAAGGTCAAAGGTGTGGCAGTGGATAGAAACGATTGTTTATGTTTTGGATTTGGATGTATAAGAGATGTGTGTTTTTTGGCGTTTGGCTTTTGGGAATTTAGGATATGAGCCAACGTGAATATAAATACTAGCCTCGTCTGTTTTTTCTATCTCACTGTGTTTTTCCTTTATTTGAGTGGTATTTATAAGAAGAAAAAAAAAATGTTGTTTAGACACTCATTAAGCCACTCTAGATCATGTGGGAGAAAAATAGAAAAATAGATGTAATACATGTAATATTTTGACAATATGATAATAAGAATGAGATGGAAAGAAAATAATATGTTGAATGAGTGTGATGAAATTGAGTTAAGATCATCTCAACTTCTTAAAAAAAAAAAAATGAAATTGCTCATTTAAGAAAGTGAAAAAAAGACATTAATGAATTTAATTGGTCTACCAAATATGAGTTCATTAATCATGAAAAACAGCGAACTCCTTGTAAATGGAAACCTTTATTTCTTTGAGAAATGAAAAAGATTTTGATGCTAAAAATTTAGGAGTATCCAACTAACATTGTTGTGTTTATATTGTCAAGATTAGAATCAGCGTCAGTCATTTACACACAATATATAACTCCAAAAATGGAATTTAAATTAGGGAAAACACTTGTGTATTGTTAAGATTAGGGTTGCGACGATACAAGTATATCTCTTAGATCAGATGTATTGTGACCACATGACACACACATCTCAGACGATCGTCTTGATCGGATGATCTGAATTTTAAAGTTGATTTTTATCTTATTAAAAGCTAAAATTTGGATTTGGAAATATGGATCAATTCATCTTGATATAGCAGCCAAAATACATGTGTGTGTAACTACATGCAGTCATAAGGCTGTGCACACAACTTGAACCCCTGAAAATGTATCGTATCAACCACACACCTTACTTGTTGTGTCTAGACTAACTATTCTTTAAAAAACAATTTTTTATACATTAAACTTATTACTAATTATTTCCTTAGCGCACTTGTCAGCAAAACTCTATGAATATTATCAAAAATCAAATGTGAAATCGAATAGGAGATGAATGTTAAATGATTGTTTAGTTATTTTTATAAAAATATTTATATTTATAATGCTACAAATTTTTATACATGATACCTCCACCTAGGGGCGGATGCATGTTGGAGCTATGTGGGACTATAGCTCCACATGCTTTTCCCTATTTTTTTATTTTTAGTAGATAAAACACATAACGTCAAAAAAAAAAAGTAGATAAAACACATATAGCACACACGTACGGTAGCAAATGCAAGTGTTGACCATTTTTTTCAGCTATGAAAGTTGTGAAGAGTAACCTATGTAATAAAATGAGTAATCAGTGGTTAAGAGATGCTCTATTAACAATTAGCAATGATGTCATTTTATCTCATTTTCAACAAATGGATATGAGATGATTTTCATTGTAATGTATTGTATCAAACAATGAGGTAATAATATTTGTCGATTAAAAAAAATTGTTTGTATTATTATTTATTTGAAATTTTAGCTCTACATGTACTAAAGTCTAGATCCGCCCCTGCCTCCACCGTTCAAAATTTCTGGATCCGAAGCGCGTCTCAAATGTGTGAATGGAGATAGTCGGCTCACACTATGGAGCGTGATTGTTGGAGCACTAGTACACAAACAAAGGGTGACGCTGATGATGACGAATAAGGAATGACAGTAGATGATAATTAATTCAACATGTATGGTTGTACATTCATCCAAGTTCAAGGCACTGGAAAAAAACGAGTACATGTGTACCAGTTGCTAGTTAGCTTCAATTTTCACCAATCACCAGTACATCATAATCCAATTGTCAAGGCAACAATTGCTATCATTTGCTGTAGTTTGGTGTAGACGTGACAGAGATAGAATCTTTGCATGAATTGTTGTTTGATTAAAAATAGAAAGATGTAATGTAATAACATAGTGGAATCTGATTCATTGGAAGTAGCCTTCAAATTTCTTTCCCCTTCATTTACCTAGCTTAAAAAAATTAAATTAAATATAGTACACTATGCAGTATGGTCCATTTCTTTCTTGTTTCCACAGAATACAAAATTCACACACAACAGGAAAATCAAAACGAATATGGAATTGACAAAGTCTGCACTTTTTTTTGTCTATTCGTAAAATTTCATTGTCTCTCTCTGACAAAGATGTAGCAAGCTGCTTTCACCATCTCTAGTGTCTAGCAATATGCTTTTACTCGAAGCCACTAGTTAAATGCATATATAAAGAACTTCACTTATCTTCAATTGCTAATTTATGAAAATTTATTATATGCATGCATCACATGATGCTTTCCTTTTTTCTTCTATTTTTTTATTTATTAAAGATGCTTTCCTTTTATTCGATAAACATATATATTGATACAAAATTCTAATGTGAAAGTTGATTGTCAAAAAAAGTTCCTAATGTGAAAGTTACGTACCATAACAATTAACTTTTTATTTTTTTGAAGAAATACAATATAATTAACTTATTATTTCTTCAAAAAAACAATTAACTTTATATCCATTAAAAAACAATTTATTATATGCAGTTTTAGCAAGCACAAGTTTTTTTTTTTAAGCTCTACCTATGACGCAAAATAGTATAGGAAGTCCCAATTATATATGAAGTTTGATCAAGTAATAATAATTATATTAAAATAGATTTGGACCACAGAACAGGATTCAGATTAGTGGATATAAAAATATACTTCCGACCAGGTGGATAAACTAATTGACTTTAGGAAGAAAAATCTCTCCGAGTCTAATTTTATATATGGAACTTTAGAGGATCACACAGTATCCTCAAAAAATTTAAACTCCAACAAGTTAACTTTATAGTACATATGATTCAAAATGCAATTCATTAATTTGATATTCATTTGTTGTATCAATTAGCAATTAACAATGATTTATATATGCGAGAGAAGCTAATATTAGAAATGAAATATCGATGTAAAACAATTCACAATGAGCTTGATTTTCATCAATTAAAATCACAAATTCGAGCTTCATGAATAGAAAATATGTTCTTCCAATTCAATTTGGATTATTTGAGATTCAATGTAGCGCCTAAGTGTGCAATTGATATGTGGTGATAAAAATTAATTTCAAATGAGTTGATTATTTAAAATTTATTTTGGGTAAAAGTTGGTTGAATTTAATTAAAGTGATTTATATTTAAAATATATTTATATAAAAGTTGGTTGAGCAATAAGTTCGTATATTATAGAGCAAAAGTTCAAAATTAGATTAGAATTAATTCTAGAAAGACAATTATCTTTATTCATAACATTCAAACATGTTAGAATCAATTTTATCTAATTCAAAAGTAAAACTACACATACACAAAATACTTGTGTGTAATCTCCAAGAAAAAAAAAAACCCTAATGAAATAGATAGTATAATGTTTTTTTTTGGTGTCTGGGGTTCGAACCCCAAACATTGCATATATTATGCATTATCTTTACCAACTGAGCTAAGCTCACGGGACAGATAAAAAAAGGGCAAGCTGTCAAGGACCTCAAGGTTCTACATAAAGCCAATAATTTTGCACCATAGATCATCAATGAAATCAAAGATAAGAGAATGCAAACAAGGCTCATCCAAAAAGAAGTAGATAAGTTTTGAATATTGGGGCCCTTGCCCTAACTGGCATATTCATTCATATTGTGACCCTTGCCCTAACTGGCATATTCATTCATATTGTGACCCCAACGATAAGGAGAGACAATGTAGGTATTCCAAAGTTCTATATATGGGGTTGGCACAAAGAAGTGACCTAGTTAGTAGTTGGGACAAACTTTCTTCCATGTTTAATTGTTCTGCTGACTCATTACTCTCTCATATGTTTTCCTTTTGCCTTTTCTAAACCTTGACTTTTTTTCCCTATATCTTTAAAAAGATAATGCTTTGTGTTTAGCCATCTTCTATCTATTATTCTTGACTAAATGGAAAGTTTAGAATGAGAGAGACGTGTAACTAATCCTCATTAATTAAATGCAAAAACAAATTCTCCACTACTCCCTCTGTCCTAAATTATAAGTAAAAAAACTCATTTTCTTTGTCCCAAATTATAAACAAAAAAGACAAACTTTTATCATATTTAATTATGTTTTATCATAAAATTACTCCCTCCGTTTCAAAATACATGTCCAAGTCAACCACTTCACATATGCCAATGCACAATTTTGACTGTTAATATCTTTAATTAGCTAAAGTAAAAAATTATAAAAATTTAATATTTTGAAAATATTTGTCGAGACAAATCAAACAATATCTTACATGCTAATATTTGTATTTATACATTAGTTAAAAAGTATGGTCAAAGTAAGTCAAGTGAATAGTGCACATTGCAAAAATTGGACATGTATTTTGAAACGGAGGGAATATCTTTTTCAAAGGAAAATTAAATGCAAAGTGCATTCAATTTGCTCTCTTTTTCATTTTCTCTATAAGCAACTACCAATGAAAATTATTTTTACTACATCTTCCTATAAAACTTATTTTAAAGATAACACAAAAAACTATGTTACAAACTACTACATGTTTTAGTTTTCTTAATAAGTGTGATTTTTCTTTTTTTTGCTTAGTAATATGAGACGGAGGGAGTACTCCCTCCGTTTCAAAATGAGTGTTGCTTTAACCAAAAAAAATTGTTTCAAAATGAATGTCACTTTCAGTTTCCAATGCAATAACTTTTTCTTTTCAATTGTACCCTCTAATTAATACTCTGCACACTACTTCCAAAGTATTACTTTTAAAACTAACCAATAGTTAATAAGGATAATTTGGTAAAATAACCTTTCTCTTTCTTTTAATCATTGCATTTCTTAATATGTGTGTAAACACCTAAAACGACAATTATTTTAAAACGGAGGGAGTAATATATTATTCTTGGGTACGTGGACAAAGAATTAAACACTACCTGAAACATAAGAAACGTTGAAAACATCCCACAAATGCAAAAATCTAAACTCTATTTAATGTTGCTCTTTATTTTTGTCACTAAAGTTTCTTGGGTTTAAGTGAGTTACATTTGAAAAGTCAAATAGATTTGACTCTTTAGTAAGTATGAAATCCGAATTTGAGATTGCAAAGTTATTTAGTATTTTTTGCTTCCACTATAGCGGTTTAAATGTATTTTTTGTGACATGAAACAAAATTTTACTTTGTTGATGATTCTAACAAATTTATCCTTGAGGAGTATATGTGAAGATGGGAAAAGAAGCTCTCACTGTTTTCCTTTGTGATTTATTCTCAGCACTGCAGTGCAACCAAGTTATGGTGGGTTTGGGTACAGGAAGCTTGAAAAAAAAAAAAAAAAAAGAGAGAGAAGGTGCTACCTGCCTTTGTGGGAAAAAAAAGATAAGGATTCTAATTTAATTAATCCAAAAGTGTCATACTAAGGAACGTACTAAGGAACGTAGCCGAAACACTTTTTAAGAATTCCAAATTTAAAAATTAATCATTTAAAAGGTTAAATATTACATATTTCGATTATGATGTACTCCCTCCGGTCATTATTATAAGCAAATTTTGGCTTTTTATGTTCATTCAATAAATGATGTATGTGGTCTATATTGTAGACCACATACATCATTTATTGAATGAATCTAAAAAGTAGAAATTTGCTTATAATAGTGACCGGAGGAAGTATTAGATGCACGAATTTTCATAAAAACTTATTATTAAATGTCCTTAAAAAACGTCATGTGGCATTTGTTAACATTTCCTTTAATACTCTCGTTAGCAAAATGAAACCAAAAGGCAATAAGAAGGTTATCCCAAAAACAATATAGGGTTGACCCACCAACGATTAGTATCAAAATTTAAATCTAATTTTCTTGCTTTCATCCATAAAAAAGAGAGTAACTTTAATTCTATCAAACATTTTAGTCATTGTCTTCTCCTTTTACCGAAAACAATGGAAATTTCTTTCTCTCTAAATAATTCAATCAGAGGTCAGCCAAACAATATATATATATAGATGACTTTATTCTTCTAAAATAACCACACAATGAACTAAAATGCAAAATATATATGATCAGACAATTGAAGGTGATTCATTGGAGAATATTTATTAGTTCTTTTATGAAGAAAAATAATAATATATTTGTTAATTTGAAGAGATATTTCACAATGAACACTCTCATTCTTATTAATAACAAATAAACCTATACTACTACTAATAAAGAGGATAAAAAAAAGGACACAATTCTTTTGGGTATAGCATATTTTCAATATTTATAAATCATCTTTAAACAATTTTACTCTTGCATCTATCTATATTATTAAAGGGCATATACAAAAATCAAATTCTAAGAGTAGTCACAAAACATCTAAAAACATCTAAGTGGTTGAGTAATTAATCAATTGATATAAATTGTAGGAGAAGCTTTTAATTTTAGATGTAATCTAAGACCAAATAAAAAAATTCACCAAATCAACAAGAGGACTTTTAGGCCGGTCTTGTTCACCAAAAACAACTTGATTACATTGTTTCAAATAACCCAAAAACCATCCATATTCAATAAAGACACTCCTTCACTTTTTCCCCATGAAAATTCAAACCTATAAATTGAATAAGATGTCTAAAACTGATGTTTGGAAAGCAACAATAGTTGCTCGAGGTTGTTATTGTATATTTAATAATTATCTGTTTTTTATTATGATTTTTTTTACAATAAAATAAGTTTTCATTTAAAATTTGAAATAACTAGAATACAGTAAAATTAGCTATGAATTAAGACATTTGTCATTCATATTTTATAATTCAAATACATGTTTTTTTAGGGGAATTCAAATACATGTTATCAATACACATAAAAAGATTCAAAAATCATAAGTATATTAACAAACCAAACTCTTAACGTTAACAAGTAAACTAAATTGTTCCATATACGACCAATGATCAAGATTAATGAAAAATCCACGATCTTTAATTGCATTCAACTTTAGGGGGAAAAATATCGGTGGTGTTCGCCCATTTTAGCTATATGTAGTCTTTAAAATGACCAATTCAAATGAATGGATGACAAAGTAATTCTATCATATTATTACGCATGAGAATTATTTGATGGGATTTTAGAGTTTAGACTCTTTTACACGACTTAAGGTGATTTTAGACATACTCATTGAAATCCACTTAAATATACAAGTCAATTACCATATTTTATCTTTGATTCATCTTAACATATGCCAGGTACTATATCTAGTTTTGCTATTTTTCTTCTTCAGAGATCCACACAACAATAATTACATAGAATTGTACTATGTTAACTTTCCTTTTTTATGCACGCGTGTAATGACTAAGTAGTAGTAATATAAGTTCCCACTTATTTTGTGGTCATAGAGCTCTCTACGTTAAGAATAAAATTAGGATGTGACCTTTGTATCACATATTTTCATGACTTTGATATACATGATGTTCTTTAAAGTTCATGTCAATGGAGAGAGTACATCACTAGAATTTGCTGCGCAAGCTCCACCAATTAAATATATATGTGCATGCTCTTTTCCCCCTCTCTTTTTAGCAAAAGTTCTCATCCAATCCACACAAACTTTACGTTTTTCCTTGCTGCAATCATCAATTCACCACACAACCATTCTGAGTAAAATGTCATTTAAATTACTTCCACTATTATTCAATGATTATCACATTTATTTAGCATATATTAAGAAAATGAGCTATGCTATTTACAACGGAAAAAAAAAACTTCACGAAAGTATCCCGATATAAACTTTGGCCGATTAAAATTTAGCGCTAGCAGAATATATGGGTGTGGTGGGTGGATAACAAACAGGTCAACAATAATCATGCAATAAAAATATTTCACCTGCGTCGTGAAGGTTTCGCTGGCCCATTATTCGCTAACAATAACATTTCTCAAAGAAAATATGATAAATGAAAGAAAAGGAGTGATGATTCAACTAAGTTATCCTTATTATCTATTAATAATTGTCACTTTATATTTTTTATCCGTCTCCAAATAACATAGAAGAACTAAGTCCAACCCGATATAACGATGTGCAATTTAAATTGTGTTTCGTTTAAATTATATTACTCCCTCCGTTTCAAAATGAGTGTCGCTTTAGCCAAAAAAATTTGTTTCAAAATGAATGTCACTTTCAATTTCCAATGCAATAATAACTTTTTCTTTTCAATTGTACCCTCCAATTAATATTCAGCACACTACTTCCAAAGTATTACTTTTAAAACTAACCAATAGTTGATAAGGATAATTTGGTAAAATAACCATTCTCTTTCTTTTAATCATTGCATTTCTTAATATGTGTGTAAACACCTAAAACGACACTCATTTTGAAACGGAGGGAGTACTATACAGGAAATTGGTAACTTAATACAAATTCTCAACTTGGTTCCGAGCATGCAAAAGTAAGTAAATAATATGATCCTTAACGAATTTGAATCCTCTACAGCCCATTTAATGATCTAGCAGATTGTAGAGTCGTTGGATCTAAATCCCAAAAATAATGTACTTGAATTCAACTAACTCTTGGAATACGTTGCATCGTGCAGCATGTATAGACATCTGTGAAGCCCCGATACTTCAAAATGGATGACGTACCGTATCCCCTGCGTATCCTGCACCGATACCTGCCCGATACTTCCCGATACGTATCCAGAGAGTATCCAAATATTAAATTTTAATTTTTAAAAAATTAATTATCCGATATTTTCCGATACGTCCCGATACACACGGATACCTGTGTTTTTTATATTATTTTGATTTCTTTTTTTTTTTTTTGTAAAAAATAAGAATAAAAACATTATATTACTATAATATATATACATTTCCTTTATCTTTATTTGGTATCAGTACGACCCACACCACACCACACAACACAATTGCATCTTTCCCTTTCTAAGAAATTAGGGTTTCAACTTTTTCTTCCAAACTGGTCGCCGTCCACTTTGGCCACAGTCGAAGTCTTGGTATCGGACGACTTTGGTATATATTGCGTATGTAATTGACTAATGATCACTCTCTTAATCGTCAATATTATTTATATTTATGTTAATGTGCTACGAGCCTGGTTTCTTGTGTTTGTTAATATATTTGCATATTAAAAAAATGGTTATAATTATATTGTACATTTAATTATATAATTTTTTTTATTAACGTATCCTAGCCGTATCGTATCTTGATTTTTGAAATTTTTCCATATCGACGTATCGGTGCAGTATCGTATCCGTATCGTATCTCGTATCCGGGCTTCACAGATAGACATTCTTTTGCAATTTTTGAGAGTAATGGTTTGAAATTCAATTGAAATTCAACCATCTCCTTGTATTCTTCAGTTTGAAATTAAAATTTACAAAAGGAATAAAACTCATAACACAATCTACATAAGTTGGAAGAGATAGTGACTCATTCCAAAAAAAAAAGTCTATTTAGTTTAATAAACTCATAGTCTCACTTCTTACTTAAATTCACCGATGTAAAACTCATAACACAATCTTCCAAAGGTTCTTGATTATCATTCTGATACCACTTGTATATGAAAAAATATTTTATTTAAATATACAAAAAATCACATAAAACTTTAGCTTAAATATAGTTTTTGGTTCTCTGTTTAACATTTAAAAATAGTAACTTTTAAATTGAATATTGGGTAGTTACGACTTTTACATGTGTTTGATTTGTATTTTCAAGACAAAATTTCTTTTTTGTGGTTTCCTTAAACAATGCTCTTAAATATTTGTTAGCGAGACTCATATTTTAATCATGACATAGAAAATAAAATAATAAAATTTAAACTACACGTATATGCACTATCGTTGTGATGTGCCAATTTGGTGTTCTTGGTTACATCAGCAAGAGTAAATTTCACATTGAGTGATGGAGAAATGTTTTGAAATGAATTTAATAAACTGAAGAACTATGTTTTGAATTTAGAAACAGATGGGTTAAAATCGTAAACAAGTAAAAAAGAAGAGATTAAAAATACATTTAAACTTAATTTGGACGTCAATTGATATGTATATTTGTCATTTGAACACTTAAAAATAGGGATTAATGATGTTCGAAATCTTGAGTAAGTATATTATTTAGCAGATGTTAAATGAGTTGAAGCAATTTATTATATTCACTAACCTTTTTCCTAAACTCAATACTACTACTACTTATTCAAAGAGGTATGTTATTTGAACAACCATTTTTTATACAACTTATAGGACAACCAAAATTATAAAAAGAAATGTATGTCTTGACACGAAAACCAAAGCAATCGAGAGAGAAAGCAAGAGCATAATGAGTGTATGAAAGAGAGGGTTGTCCTAAAAGTTGTAAGAAAATGGTTGTACAAATATCATTTCTCTTATTCAAATTGTGCTAATTGATGTCAAAATTAAACAACTCATTTTGATAGAGAGAAAAATTGGAAGAGTAATGATATTTTGACATCCATTTGATGACAACTTTGTTGACAACCTTGTTTTTCTCATTTCTTATTGTTCAAAAACAATGGAGAGAGAAAAATGAAGAAAGGGGATAACAGCATCATGTGAGTATGAGAGAGAAAGTTGTCAAAAAGTGGTTGTCAAAATATCATTTCTCAAATTGGAAAGGTTCATAATGAAAGAGAAATGATATTTGTACAACCATTATGATACAACTTTTGTATAACTTTCTCTCTCATACTCACATTATGTTTTTATTCTCTCTCTTCCTTTTTCTCTCTTTATTATTTTTGACCAATGAGAAGAGAGAACAACAAAGTTGTCTCAAAGGTTGTAACAAAATGGTTGTCAAAATATCACCACTCATGATAAAAAAAAGGTGGTTGTGTACGTAAAACTTTGATACTTTTGAGGTGAGGGTTCCAATTCCAAAAGAATTTGACGCGAAGAAATAGGTGAAACTGAACAGAAAAGATAATGGGAAAAGAGATAAGGAGACAAAGGGTGGGACTAGACTTATGAATGACAAGCAAAAGTAAAGCAATGATGCGATTAATTAACGTTTGATTAGATATGGATTGCACGCGGCGTGCGTAAAACACACATTCTACACATCCACACATCACACTTTTCCTCTTTTATTATTGGTGTATGACTAGTACATGACGGGAAATACTTGTGTGACATTAATGTCACGGTGACATTAAATCTGGGCCATACATTGGGTGATATTAGATGTGTTGTGTAGCCCAGATGCAATGACAATGACGTTGTGTAGCCCAGATGCAATGGCACGGTGACATTAATGTCACCAAAGTGCCACCCGTACATGACTGGGTTCACTCCTTCATTTTTTTCAAATAAAATCTTAGGTTAGTTGGGTCGTGTGATTATGAGCTACTAGTCGCCGACCCGCGCTGTCGCACGGGTTAATGTTGAGAATCATATAGAAGCATCGTATGAAGCATATAGAAGCATATTCTATAACAGAACTATATATCCAACCAATTTGAAAATGATATTACTACTTCTGATAAAAGTGGTAATAGTAATATCACAATTTGAATGATTTGTTGTCAATTTGAAAATGATATTACTACTTTTGATAAAGGATCTTAACATTGATATTACTACAATTCTTTATCATAAATGTTTTGATGCAACTGAAAGTCAAATGAGTTAAAAAAAAACTTAGAACATAACATAAGAATTACCATCACTGCTAAAACTACTAATTCTTGCAAGAAAATTACTTGACATCTTCAATTTTCACACACAACACGTTTGGCTTTTTTGTGGTGGATGCACCGTCTTCTTTCATAATGCCTTTCTAGTTGGAGTATGTGTTGAATCAACAACAATCAAGTCATCCTTAAGGTTTCCTGAATGATTAATTGAACAAATAATTAGTCAAAGTAAATTAGTTAAATAAATCTCGACTATATGCCAGCAAATAAATTTAAATAAAAAAATATATACAAATGGGGCTTGATCAGCCAACTAACCTTAGTCCAGATGCAGGGGCTCCAAAGCAGGATCCATCAATGTTAACCTTAGTCCAACCAATATCCGGAGGGTGCCAGTAGACATTCTCAACAACACTTTGGTGTTTTTGGCCTTAAAGGAATATGAAACATATGTGATAATTTGGTATCCAGCATAGCAGATTTAGAAGCTTGAATTATGTTGAAGCTACAGCCTACTTCCACAATAACACTCCGAAACATAAGTTCCATCGAATGCACATTATTATTGAAATATCTATCATTATGTTTTATCTAAATCCTCCAGATAATGTGCAGAACTGCTGCTATCAAAACCTGGTGAACCTGTTTGCTCCAGTTACCAACACAACTCTCAATTCAGACATCTAGAGCAGTCCAGGCCTTGGTCAATCCCAGTGCACAACCTCTGCCAAAGCTTCTGCGTTTATGGGCAGCGGAAGAAAAGATGAGTGGATGTTTCTTCATGTTGATGACAGAAACAGCAGATTGACACAATCTTGCAGCCCCTTTTCCTAAGATTCTCATCCGTCGGCAACTTGTTGTCAACTAATCTCCAGAAAACGAAAGACCTAGAGGGAGGGACGAAATTGTTCCAAACTAACTTACACCCTCACCTTAGGACCAGAGATGTGCAAGGTGTTATAGGCAATTTTGCTAGTAAGTTCTCCATCAACAGAGGCCCTCCAATTCAACCTATCACGGGAATCATCGATGGAGAGGGTAACCATGAGAATTTGCTTTGTTAACTCTTCAGACTTTTGTATCAGATACATGGGGATATTCCAATTACAATCCAGAATTGGCAAGCTGAACAAAATTGAATTATAGATTAATTGATACCAAAGTGCTTAACAAATAATAAAATTCAGTTACTATATATATTAAGTATACCCTATGAAAGCCAAGACTTCTACAACGAATGCAGTGGAGATTTACAATGATATTCAGATATATGGAAGTAAAGTAAAGGTAGTGTAGCCAAAAAAAATTAAATTAGCATTGTATTGTATTTTATTGTAAGTTATTTAAATAGAAAATTCTACTGATCAGTCTCCAAATGAAATTTATCAATATTCAATTTTAAAATTACCTTGTAGAACTTGAGAAGCATTTAGGGAGACTAAGAAGCACTTGCGAATAATTTCTACAGCATCGGAGGTGAAATTGAACCAAAATGAGATAAATGGAAAGCTTTCATATTCTGTAGTTAAAACCCTTATCTCCATTAATCTATCATAAATTTATGCAGTAGCTACATTTTAATCATTCCTCACATTCTTATCACTAAAGCTTGAGTGTGCTGATACTAAGGACAGCATCAACTCTAAACTCAATTAAGCTATCAGAAAGTTAATCACAATTATATATAACATAAGATACTCATGTCAAACTATAGAATAGAACTGTGTGACACAGCTATTGATTTAGGAAAGAAGGCATGTGAAGTAGGATATGCAAAATCATAACAGAGTTTGTATGGGTGGAGGAGGCAAAGTCAAGGAACTAAGCAAACAAACGGATCAATGAACAAACAAACTGAAGAAAGTTCATAAGCTACTTTGTTAAACCTAAAAAAAGTGATAAATTTCTTTTTAACTCAATAAGGATCAATTTCATAAAATCTAAAAAATATAAACCTAATTTATGAAGAAAAACAAAAACAAAAAAATAGCACCACCATACCTTCCAACATTTGCAGGTTACGGCTATGCCAATGACTCCATAGAGTTGCTAGCATCATTACCGAAAAGCATTTTAAACTTCAATTCATTGTTAGATTTACCTGAAGCAGCAGTGTCCTCAAATTCATTATCAACATCAGCCCCAAATAACTCATTGACATCATTCATCTCAATTTTGACGCCTAAAAAAATAATATCTAATTAAAAATCTTTATATATGAAATGCAGACCAATTATAGTGTTCACTAATGATCAGCTTTTATTAACGATGGACATTCTTCGATCCTATAGACTAAAAACATACCTGAATTCGACGGTACATTTGAATCTTCGGCATTATATATACAACAAATGAGCCATCCATCCATCCCTAAGGGTATGTCCGATATATATACAGCATATATATGGAGAAAAGATGATGAGATTCGATATTTTATATCGCAACTAAAGTATAAAAGCAAACATTGCATACCGATGAATCACAATTTGATCATTTTTATATTCAACTTGATCACATCTTGATTAAATTTAAGATTCTCCTAATATTTGATTGTTTCCTCCGTGATACAATTTATTTCAGTGTCAACAGAGTCAATAGCTTGTCAGAAAATTGTGCTCAATAAGTTTATTATTGCATTGTTCAATATCAGTGATTGAGGACTTTTAAGATTGAATAAATAATGTGACAATAGTTTAACATAAGTGCACAAATATAGATAATGAGAATCCTCTGTCAAGCATTCAAAATACAACTATTCCATTTGAAATAAAAAAATCCAGAAAACAATATAGTCAAATTTAAAACTTCAATTCACTTCAAGCAATTTCATTCCTTCCTTGGAGAAGAGTGTCACAACACTCACACAATAGTTAAAACCCTTTAGATATATTAAATTACTAATTCACATAATCATCCATCACTTATTTGTTAAAATTTAATGTCACTTGCAATGTGAAAAGTAAAGAAGACCATTTAGGACTAACACATACTTCACCCCCACTAACAACCTTATTTTTCCCTATGAGCATCATATTTTTTTATAACAACAAATTTTATTAGGCAACTTGTAACACCCACGTCGTGGCTTTCGATATCCCGCTAGGTGGATACGAAAGGTTCCCGACCTAAGGGGAACGGTTTAAGCCGCAAGGGACCCCCACGACAATAGTAGGAACCGAAACACATCGGAATGAGAGGGATCCGGAGGCCGTGTAGGTATGGGACTACATGGTTGAAGGAAGGCTTATAAGAATTGTTAGGTACTACCCATATCAACAAGATGCATCTTCTTTTCGGGAGCTCAATCCATAGGAACTCCACAGTTAAGCGTACTTGGCTTGGAGTAGTACTAGGATGGGTGACCTACCGGGAAGTTTCCCGGTAAGCATGTGAGTGAGGACAAAGCATGCTGAAAAGACTCGTGTTGGTTTGTGGGGTTAGTCGGCAATCCTGTAAGCAGTCTGGGATGTTACACTTGGTATCAGAGCAGACCTCTCCCAGTACGGTGTGGTTCGGGGACGAACCAGGCGGAAGCTGGTGGGCATGTAACACCCACGTCGTGGCTTTCGATATCCCGCTAGGTGGATACGAAAGGTTCCCGACCTAAGGGGAACGGTTTAAGCCGCAAGGGACCCCCACGACAATAGTAGGAACCGAAACACATCGGAATGAGAGGGATCCGGAGGCCGTGTAGGTATGGGACTACATGGTTGAAGGAAGGCTTATAAGAATTGTTAGGTACTACCCATATCAACAAGATGCATCTTCTTTTCGGGAGCTCAATCCATAGGAACTCCACAGTTAAGCGTACTTGGCTTGGAGTAGTACTAGGATGGGTGACCTACCGGGAAGTTTCCCGGTAAGCATGTGAGTGAGGACAAAGCATGCTGAAAAGACTCGTGTTGGTTTGTGGGGTTAGTCGGCAATCCTGTAAGCAGTCTGGGATGTTACACAACTGCTGCTAGGCTAAAACACAAGCGCCCAACACACCAAAACAGCCACAACCCCTCAAAATCCAACAGCTGCAACAACAACGTAAAACCAGAAAGAAAAAAAAACTACCAAATAACTGCAGCAAACCACACAGCAGCCCTACACACACAGCAGAACCACACCAGCAGCACCCAAAAAATTTATGAAAACAATACCGAACTTAGATTTACATTGAACCAATTACCAAATAATAAGTATTCTTCACACAAAAAATAATAGTATGACTATTAAACAACAACATTTAATAAGAATGATGTCAAGGGTAGGGGCAAAACATTTGGAGCGAGTGAACCAATTTCAATAACAGTGAACCACTTAACAGCAGATAGTAACAAAAATATTAGGAGCTATCAAACCCTTGTGCTGTTTTATGAAACCAATTAGTATCAGTGAACAAACGCATTTCTACACGAAAATGGAATCAAAACACTGTCAAAAAGAAAACAAACCGCAATAGCTAAAGAGATGTTAAAATGGCGATGAGAGCATCAACAAAATTGGAAGAGCATAAATTGAATCGAAAGACAATTACACCTACTCAATTTCTGGTGCGCGTATTAATTTAAAATGAGGAACGTTGTTAAAAAAATCAGATTTAAAGATCAGAGATATAATCTAATGCATGGACTAAGATATAATGTTATTCAACAAAAGAGAAAAACCTTTTCAATTAAGCAAAGTAGTTGCAGCATCTTTTCATGTAGAAATGCTGATTTCCATTCTACAAAATAAAAAATAGAAGAGGAAGGGTAAGATGAGAAATTCGAATATGTCAAAAGCATCAAATAAGCCTACATAAACTTAATGCAATCTAAATCATTACATGCTATAAGCCCGTATACTGTGTAAAAACAAACAAAAAGATGTACCATTTTACTTCCTACCTTTTGAAGTGGTTTGAGAATATCTTCATTTTTTCGCCGATAATTAGAAGACTTTTATTAAATAGCGTCACACGTCTAACAGTGGCCAAGGAACATCTTATGGCCCATAAAAATTATACAAAATAGATCAATACATACTGGAAGAGATACACCAAAAAACAAAACAATCTAATACTATAGCCTATAAGTCTATAATGATCTTGCAAAACACCCAATGCAATGAACTACCTATTTGCTTCAAGCAATGAGATTTAACACCAAGGCCCCCACTCGATTAATCAGAGCTCTAAAATAGCCAAACAATGAAACATAATCAGCAGGAAAACTTTGCACACCAGAGGTAAAAACCATAAGAAAAAAGACAACAGTAAATACTCTTGAATATCACCTAGTTTCCATGATCCTTCTCAATTTACTAAGAGAATACCAGCAGCAGTAAATACTCTTGGAAATACTCTTCTGCAAATAAAAAAGATGTTGTTTACCAAGGAGTGTTGAAGTAAACAACATGAAGATTGCCTTATATTTATGAGAAGGGTCCTCATAGAAGCCATTCAATTTTCTGCAAACTGAAAAGTAGAATAAAACATAAGATATGTTGAATATGTTGAACAATATACACAACCATTAAAATTTATTGAAGCAACTCATATTGAAACTGGGAAGATAGATGGCAACTCTTTGTAGAACAATTGATTTGCATAAATAAAATTTGAATATAAATGCATTTATAGAAATGCAAATAGATTAAGTTCAGACACTAAATAACAGCTCACAAAAATCACATATAATAAACTCTTAAATTTACTCAATCAAAATTCAACATCCATTCATGAATGACAAATTTCAGCCTAAGAGTTTTCCTTGCCCAAGATGTGATTGTTCAAATGCACCAACTAACTCCTTGAACCAATACCTGCACTAAAACAAATTGATTAAACAGATGACCAAAATAATGACACACAAAAGTAATAGCTGCAACAAACAAAACCAATATATTCAATTTGCAATCAACAGTAATCAATTTAAGAGATAATAGCAAATTAGATAGCAATGCAATTCAAAAACTCATCATATTACAAATAACCAAAAATCAAATTAAACAAATACTTTCACTCTTATTACAACCCCCAATTTGAAAAAACCATAAACTGTAAAATCAACAAACAAAACTCACAAAAATCTTATGAAAAACAATTACCTTATTTTTAATAGAGGCCTAAAAAGCTGTTGCAAGCCAGTTTGAACAATAAAGGAATTGACAGGGAAGAAACATATAAGATGAGGAGGCGGTGGTGATGGGAGGACGGTGGGCTGGTGGCGGTGGAGCGTTTGAGACGAGACAGAGAGAGAAGACAGAAAAAGGGAGAGTGAAGGAATGAGAGGAGGATGGCGATGGTGGTGATGGGAGGATGGTGGGGCTTGCAGAGGAGGAGAGGGTGGAGGGTTTGAGAGGAGGGAGAGAAATCAGAGAAAGGGAGGGTGAAATAATGAGAGAAGGAAGACGAGTAAGAGAAAGGGAAGTTTGGTGTGTGAACTCTGAGATTGTATACCCAATAGTCAAAAGATTTGTTATGCACATTATTTCTTTGAGTTTGTCAAACCTATCACAGACCATATGGTTTATTAGTCAACTTGGCACCCAATGCATGAAACTTTGACAGCTTTCCACCAGAAGGGTAAAAGGGTAAATTGTGCAGCAATATATATGAACCATCTAGGGTTTTCCCTCCAAAAGGCTAGCAGTTCAAAATGGTTGGGTTTGCAAAGGGATTTTCTAGGGCTAAATTGCAGAACTTTGTTACTTTTATAATATTAAGATATATGCAATTTTTAAAAAGTAATTAACCATGATGATTTTGATAGTAAACAATGTGTGAAGACTAAAAAAGTGTGAAGATTTCTTTTCGTCAAATAGCTCAATAGTTAGAATTCACTAATTGAAGTGAATGAGTTGAGAATACAAGTTTTAATTACAACTCTTACATATCATAATGTCATTGTCAATTGAGTTAAAGGATGGAGATTCAACCAAAACAAAAGTGTGAAGCCTGATTTTTTTTTTTTTTTTGGTACAACAAGCATAAAATAAGAACAACATAAATATCATTTTTATCAAATAGAAAGAGTTAACTACTATCAGGGTCGGTTCCTCTAAAAAAGATGGCGTGGCCTTTGCTACAAAAAAAAAAAAACTATTCTTGAATGACGGGTATCTATTTATATTTAGTTATCCCAAATAAGTTTGGTTGTCTAAAATTAGCATAAATACGAAAAAGAAAAATTGCTACATGATTCATAGATTATTTTTTTTTGACCAAAATGATTCATAGATTTATTCATACTGCCTTGATACTTTCAATCTCAATAACAACTATAGGTAGAAAATATTTCAACAACAATAATTAGAAACAAATTAAAAGACCTCTAAAAAAAACAAATTAAAAGGATAATAAGTTCTTGGAAATAACTTGTTTGTTTACATTGAAAAGGCATTAATAATCTATTTATTAATCAGTCAATTATGGATAAAATTGACTTCTTAAAATGTGTTTGCCCAACTTTTTTAAATATTTGTTGTCAATTTTTATTTCGTTTTTTGTTGCTCTAATATTTGTTGTCAATTTTTATGGATTTTTTTTTCTTCAATATTTGAGGAGTTTTATCGTTCTTTTTATTTGTTCATATAACACGTCATGTCTTCATGAGTTTAACTTAGTTGATATAGACAATGTGTAATACATGTAAGGTTCGGAGTAAAAAAATATAACTCGCCAATTTTTTGATAGAATGAGGAAATAATATATTCTCAACCAGTTGCAATTCGGAAAGTTATCGATTGATAAATTTGTGAAAGAATGAATGCAGGTTTGTCTTTATTAAATCGCGTACTTTGTGTTTTATACATATTGATATATCGAGAACTACATACACAACAAGGGTCCATAGCTCAGTGGTAGAGCATTTGACTGCAGATCAAGAGGTCACCGGTTCGAACCCGGTTGGGCCCTTTTTGTTCGAACCCGGTTGGGCCCTTTTTATTTTATCGGGCCCTTTTTATTTTATCGGTTGGGCCCTTTTTATTTTATATTTATATTTATTTTTCCCTTTTTCTTTTTCTTTCATACCATTTGCTTCCCATTCCCTAACTACACTACTTCACATTTCGCAAACTTGAATAACCAAACGATCTCTTTGAAGCCTGCTTCGTCCCTTTTAATTTTTGCTCACCATAAACCATTTTTTTCCAACTCCTATATCATTCTTAAGAGGCACCACAAACACTTCATTCAATCATGTTTCTATGGCTCATGACAATCACTGGTGTATTGTCCTCGTGAGTTTAGCTTAATTGGTAGGAACAATGTATAATATATGTAAGGTTCGGGGTTCGAAACCCGAATATCATAAAAAAAATAAATAAAAACAATCATTAGCGTATTTGTGGTCTTGCATGAAATGTGATTTTATGTTTCTTGCATTGAAACTTTAATTTGTCAAAAAAAAAAAATCCATTGAAATCATTATAATGTAAGACCAATGATATATTATATGCTATGAATGAAAAAAATCATAGGAATTGCAGGAAACTTGATTGTCATTTTTTAGTAAAAAAATATTGTGATTTTATAAACTATAAAGTAATAATTTAAATTAAGTTCTTCTGTTCCGTAGAAGCATTATTCCTTCTGAGGCTCAGTTGTGTGTTAGTGGTTGCGGTCATCAGGAATCAGAGATTTATTTTTAACATGTCGACTATTTGGTCAGATTTGGTAGCTTGTTAGGAACTGGTTTTGTGTTCATTCAGTTGATCCATCTAACATTGTCGATCATTTTCATCAGTTTGGTTCCTCTTCAAGTTTTGCAAAGTCTCGTCGTTCTTTCATGCATTTGATATGATTTGCTAGCTCTTGGGTGATTTGGAAGGAAAGAAATCAGAGGTTATTCCGTGGTATAGAGAGCTCTCCTATTCAGCTTCTGGAGAATGTTAAATTTCTTTCCTTTTGGTGGTTTAAAGCTAATTCAGTTGTTTTTCATTATAGCTTTCATAATTGGTGCCAAAACTCTTTCATTTCATATGTGCGGGAATTGGTTGATTTTTGCTGTAATTATCGGGTGTCTTCTTGGTATTTTTTGTGTCGGGAAGGTAGTCCGCTGTTAGTTATATATATCATTTTGATTTCTTAAAAAAAAAATTCTTGAAAGAAAATCTTATAAACTGTAAAGTAATAATTAAATTAAATTCTTGAAAGGAAAATAAAACAAAGATCAATGTTGTTACCATGGATTCATCAAAATTGCAAAATAGTATAAAAGAAACTCTCCCATTAAAATAGATGAGTTTGAATCCACCTGAAAAGTCTCGAATCGACAATTGATTTATTACATCAACATCTCACTTGTCTTGTTACCCTATTCTAATCTCAAATTCAAGGATAAGGATTTCATGCAATCTCAGCATTACTACATTCTCATGTGGTTAGTGTAAAGTGTATATAAGGTAGGAGAGATTGAAAAGAGTCTGTGTTACCTGTTAAGGGACAAGGTTGCTAATGAGAAGGAAAAAAAAAATCCCGAAAATTTGCTATATGCATGATTTTTGATTTAGAGAATTTATTTTCCAAAATCAAATGTAGTGAAAATTTCGGACATTTATAAACTCCAGAGACGAAAAATACAAATTTAGAAATAAGAGGACCTCTTGTTATAAAAAGAAAAGAAACAAGAGGGTATATACATTCTAGGTTTCCCCGAGTCGTTTGTAGTATAGTGGCAGCTTCGTCTCCATGTAAAACTCCAACTATTTTAGTACCCCTCTCCCATGTATGTATGTAATTTTCATTTTCTTCCCTTTTTCTGCTGTTACTGCGGACAAAATTCCCATACTTCGAGTCTAATTCCCCATTAAATATATCAACAATGTCAACAATAAAAAGCAGATCTTGTTTAGTTACAAGAATTAGATGTGTCACAACTTGGTCTGCCAAATTTGAGTAAAATGAGAAACTGTTGCAGTTGTTGCAAACTACTAACCCCCCCGCTAGCATGCAATCTGCCAATCTCGTCCAGCCCAAAAAGCACTGGTTTTGACTGGCCAGCACTTCCGACCAGCGCTACATCCATCCAAGGGCAGGCTGCAGAAAGACCTTGATATTCTTTTTCCAAAGATCTGCCACCAGTGCCAATTTTCGATAAATACTCGTTGATTTTCCCGTCAGAAAACTGCATATATGCAGAATATTTACTAGAAGGATTTGGAACAATGCCAATAATAAGCTCTTCAAGTGTATTTTGCTTTAAAACTGTTGCATTCCAACCTGAACATGTCAGCAATCCTGGAACAATATCCTCGGAACATTCAAGTTCTATTTCCTGCAAATAGAAGCCTCGAAGTGCACCCTCGTTTAGTGAGCTTTGGAATAGGTCATTGCTGTGACTGAAACCATAATGCGAAACAGATAACAGCGTATGTGAATCTAACCATACAAGATGTAAGATGGATCCAAACACCGTTTCAGTACGAGAGGCTTCAACACTAAATTCTTTCCCCTCCAGTTCTTCCCAAGTTTCAATTGATGGAAGCTCTACAACGCATAAACTACCATCTGAAAGAAATGTAGCTAACTGGTTCTTGGAGTTTTTATGGTATACTGCCATACCCCGTACATGAGAAGAAAATTTTAGGCTAAGTACATAGGAGGTGGCATTAAGGATAAGGATAGTGGTGTTACATGAATATTGGAGCCATCGTTGACTAGTGCAACGGAATTGTCTGTAACAGCTGCGATCCAAACAAAATTGTAAACTGTAATCTGACCACCAAGAGTCCAACAAATCAACTGCAAAGGTTTTTCTTGATTCCACATGAACCTGACTTCGTCATGCTTCAAGTATCTAATTTCATGCTTCAGGTACCAATGATTGTTGCTAAAATACCATAACTTTAGAGCCTCATAATTTTCACATTCGACAACACCGGCAAGAAGATCAGAACTGCAATTCCACTTCAGAAATCTTACTTTCGCATTAATTCCTTCACCAACACTAAATTTGCTTCTTTCTAATCCATTTCTCTCATATACAGCTTTTCTATCAAATACAGCTGCAATTTTAGCACCGCTGGGCATCCACTCCAAAACTGCTCCTGCAAAAGCTTTTTCCTCCGAAGAAGCAAGTAATGCCCCTGAATCTCGTTCCAAAATCTTAAGTTTCCGTGATAAATTAGAACAACGCATACTCATCGTAGCAAAGTATTTTCCATCTCCTCGCCATGATATAGGATGTTGTTCCATAAAGTTTCTCCATCTGAAAAACAGTAGTACAATCACTATTTTGAACCAGCTCTACATAAAGAGACAACCAAATTTGCAAATAATAATATACAGCTACAAGGCACAGACATTCACTTGTACTGTATGCGAGTAGTTAAAAAAACCTAATAGAAAAATATATAGATCCAATTTGGATAAACTTCTTACAAACACTTATGTAAAAGAAATATTAAAACAATCTTACAATTACTATAGGTTCTTTAAACAGAAACTTCTCATATAAGTTGAAACTTGCTTCTGCATCTCAATTTTTTTCATTAACTTCTATCGGCCACATATAAGCTTATAAAAACTTCCCAGTAACTGAACCACCATAAACTTATGGTCTGTTTGGATTAACTTATTTGAGCTTATCTATTTATTGGCATAAACACATGTGAGACTGTTCAGGAAACAACTAATGACAAGTCCATAAGTTGTTTTTAACTTATTTCCATAAGCACTCCAGGATTTTATGATTGATTTTTACACTCAATTTCAAATAAATCTATAATTCACTCAAAATCAATATCCTGGCATAACCAAACATACACTTAATTTATGCTAAGATTGTAATAAAATTTGTGAATAGTCCAGTCCTTACTTACGTGAAGACCTTGATCATCATCATCAAAGAGTGATATTTGATACAACAAAATTTGTTGTATGAAATAGTTCATCCTAACAAATCCCAATCATGAGTCATAACCAAAACCAAAACCAGTAACCACAGCAAGCAATAACTTCACCATCAGGACTAAGCGAAATACAACTAACACCGCCATCAACATTCCCAACAACTTGAGTCACGTTCGCATCAACATCAAAAAGCAACAAAAGTCCGTTCGAAGTTCCAAGTAGAAGCGCTTCTTTCTCCATGAGATAATCAAAGGAAGTAACGGTATCATCAGGTTCAAGATCAACGATGGCATGGGTAGTGGATAATGATGAATTGATTGTTGTTAAGAGAGATGAGAAGTGTGGATGAAATTGTGGGAAGAGAGGAAGAAGAAACGGTTGCGTTAGATATCTAAGGCGGAGAATCGGAAAGTTTCGTCGTAAAGGAACTTCATGGAAGAGTTTTAGGTTTTTCATTTTCAAGCTACCGTATGATGCATCTAAGGGCAGAAAAACCCCAGAGTGCTTACTAATGTTATCTGCGGGAAAAGAAACGAGGCAGCATAAAAAAAATGGCAGTGAGAATGAACTGTTCGTTACACAACACACTCTCCATTCTTTCACTCCGTTCCAATTCCAATGTTTCACACCTCAAATCCAACAAACCCTATTTCCATTTCCCTTCTTCTCCAAGAGCAGCTTTCTTCTGCAAATGCGCCACTTCCTCAAATGATGACAAACCCTATGTCATCACAACCCCTCTTTACTACGTCAACGCCCCTCCCCATATGGGTAGCGCTTATTCCACCATCGCCGCCGACGCCATTGCTCGATTTCAGGTACCTATTCATTTCACCACAAATTTGTCCCTCCGTCTCAGAATAATTCTTTTTAACATTTTTCCTTTCTCTGTCTCGAACTAATTGTCACTTTATAATACCAATGTCACAAACCTTAAACGACTATTATTTAGAGACGGAGGCATTATTATCTAACTTTAGTGGGTTAGTTTGGTTTCTTGATGAAAAAAAAAAAAGTTATTATCTAACTTTGGAATTTTAATTTCGTTGTATGTAATTTGACAGCGGCTTTTGGGAAAGAAAGTTATATTCATTACCGGCACCGATGAACACGGTGAGAAAATTGCAACTGCTGCCACTTCTCAGGGTTCCACCCCTACTGACCACTGCAATCTCATTTCACAAGCTTACAAGACGCTTTGGAATGATGTAATTCCACTTCCACCCTTACTTTTTTTTTCAAGTAGTAAATCGTCATTATAGTCATTTTGAAAGGTTCATCCATTTAGTGCCTCAAATTTACAAAATTGCTATTTAGTCCCTTAACGTGAACAATGTCCGTCAATTTAGTCATTTTTCAAATTTAGTATCACAAGTTTAGAGATTCTATGCTTGTCTTGACGCAGCAAGAGACCGACTATTCAAGTAAACATTAGGTCTTTCAGTAGTTTTGAACTTTTGATGCATTTTTAGTAAATATGGTTTTCAATTGATTGACTTTCTTTGATTTATAGGACCGTAAAATGGAGGACCAAATTGCTTGACCCTAAAATTTTGAGGACCGAAATTTTAATTATTCAAGTTAAATATTCTTGTTTATGTGTTTTATTTTTACGAATTTTGTAATTGCAGCTAGATATTTCATATGATAAGTTCATTAGAACAACGGATAGCAAGCATGAAGCAGTTGTGAAGGAATTTTATTCGAGAGTGCTTGCCAATGGTGACATTTACCGAGCTGATTATGAGGGAATTTATTGTGTCAGCTGTGAAGAATATAAGGTGATAGTTTTAACTTCAGGTTCTAACTCCTAGACTGACAATTTTTTCTTTTTAAATTGTACAAGCTCTTTACTTAGAAGGGCATGATTACTTGCTTCTAGAACTTCAAATGGTTCTATTTACAATCCTTTAATAGGAAGATAGATAACTGCCTCTCAATCTGATGATGGGAAATTTTGATTGAGATTGTTCTCATCTTACTCTTAGTTTCATATTTTTACTTGAAGAATGTATTGCTATTTGGTGCAGGATGAGAAGGAACTGCTTGAAAATAATTGTTGTCCGATCCACCTTAAGCCTTGTGTTTCAAGAAAAGAGGACAATTATTTTTTCGCATTGTCAAAATATCAGAAGTCACTGGAGGAAATTTTGAATAAAAATCCAAATTTTGTGCAGCCATCTTTCCGTTTACACGAGGTAAAGGAATATGGAGTTCATTTTTCTCTTATCTGTATAACATACAAGTTTCCTCTATCTGTCTGTTACATTTCTCATATACTGCAATTTAAGCTGGCTAAATTGAAATTTACTTTGAGAACTTATTTAACTGCATTCACTTGAGATTGTTCACAATGGAAACTTATCAAATTAAAATTGATAGAGTAGACTAGTCATGATGTAATTAAACTATTCTATGTTTCACAAGTCTTGGAGCTCGAGTTCACAACTAATCTAGTCAATTAACACTCCTTACATTACACAAATTCTAAAAGAATAAGAATATTCTAAAAACATTTAAATCTTTTTATTTTTATTTGCAACACCCCCGGCATGAGATGACATGACTATAAGTTTATATTTTGTAAGGTCGTGTAACTGTATAGTTTTTCATTAAAGTGATTCTGTGGTCATTACATATATTGGGTGTAGAAGAGGGTAAAAACCAATAGCATCCCAAATTGATTAACTAAGTTTTTCTGTTTCCCCTTGTCCGTGTGTTTGTTTTATTAATCTTATTGAGCTTGAAATCTAATTCAATCATTTGATATGTTAATCCCATCTGAATTTGATCACTTAATGTAAGGAAAAAGAAATACAAATACAAAGGTGTTTTATCTGGCTTGTTTTAAAAACATCCCTACCCTTGCATGCTTCCCCAAAAATAGTGGAATAATGCTTTACAGCAGCTTCACCTGTGAGATAGGTATTTCATGAATTCCATATCATCTCTTTCAAATGGGTTTTCTTTAATAATTTATTTTGCTTTAACATTATGGCGTAATTTGATCCATGTAGCCGACCCCACTTAGTGGGACAAGGCGTTGTTGTTGACTTGTTGTTATTGCAAAAATAATTTCTATATAAATTTCTAGGTTCAAACCTGGATCAAAAGTGGCCTGCGGGACTTTTCCATTTCCCGAGCATCGGTTGATTGGGGCATACCTGTTCCGAGTGACAAGACTCAGACTATATATGTATGGTTTGATGCTTTACTAGGGTAAGAACTTTTATTTTATAATAATGTGTGCTCCTCTTACTTTCCCTGGCTCTTCTATTAGATTTCAGTTTCTGTTTAACATTATTGGTGCTTGACGGAAATACGTTGGTGAAATACATATAAGTTCAGATTATGCACAATTATTTGTATGGAAAAGTGATAAAGAAAAATCCACACTTCTGCTATGCTGTATAATACTCCCTCCGTCTCAAAATAATAGTCGTTTAAGATTTGTGCATGATTTTTAAGAAAATGATTAATTATGTTGATTTCAATGATAAAATTAGTATCATTTACTAAAATACCCTTATTAATTGTAGTTAGTGAAATAGTTAAGTTGGATGAAATTCAATAAATAAAGGTATAATAGTGGAAGAAAAAAAAATGTTGCATTAATATTCTAAATTGACGATTATTTTGAGACATAAATAATGCTAAAGAGGCAACTATTTTGAGACGGAGGGAATATCTTTCATCAATTCGATTGTCAATTACATAACTAAACCCTTGTTGAACACTTTATTTTCCTTTCTTTTTTTATGTGCAGCTACATATCAGCACTAGCTGATGACCAGGAGCAACCTGATTTACTAAACACTGTTTCTTCAAGTTGGCCAGCTACACTGCACTTGATTGGTAAGGTATGTCTCCTCTTTTCTTTCCTATTTTTTCAAATCTCTCTCTCTCTCTCTCTCACACTCTCTGTGCGCGTGTCTATTTTTAACATACATTTTTTCATTTCCCTTTTCTTAAGTGAGAAATATACGATTGCTGTACTCTTAACTTGTTAAGGCAGAAGGATGTCATAATTCCTTTTTATTTTCTATCGTTTTGATACCATTTTTTTCCACTTGTCATTATTCTCTCTTATAGTCAATCCCAAATACTGGGAAAAGGCTATCATACTTGTTCGGTCAAAATCTCTTTCTACTCGGCATTCTCCATCTTAAGTAATTACACACCAAATCCATCTGTATTTTTGTGATGGTTTTGTTCATCCCTTTATAGTTCATTGGTTTTCTTTTGTGACTGCAGGTAACAGCTACTACACATGTAACAGTTACTAATTTATAATATATTAAATACTCAATTACTAATATTATATAGCTTCTTCCCTTAGGAGTCCTATTACTTACACAAAGCATTCGAGTTCATTATTTCATTAATGGTTTTGTTACTCTGTAGGATATTCTACGTTTCCATGCTGTTTATTGGCCAGCTATGCTAATGTCTGCTGGGTTAAGCCTTCCCAAAATGGTATATGGCCATGGATTCTTGACAAAGGTATTAGTACTCGGACCTATTTATTATCTTATGTTTCTTTTTGAGGTAACTTGGTAGTAAGTAGTAACTTCGTTAAATTCCATCCTATACTTAGAAGAGATGCTGAATCCTGTTCATGGTTCAGTGAACTGAACCATATTGAACTGAAAAGTGAAAATATGGTTCATATGAACTGAACCAAGCCGCTGCAGTTGTGCGGTGAACTGTTGGTGAATATCAAAACCAAACCAAAACCATTGTGAACAGTACACTGAACCGAACTGCTCAATTACCACTTCAGTTTTCAATCACACAGGATACATACAAGAGTGTAGTAGAAACTGAGAACAGAGTCAAAGAAAGTGTTATGAGTACCTCCAAAAAAATAAAACGAGAATGCTGCTCAGTTGCCACTTCAATCTCTGCTATGTCAGTAAAGTACATTTCATTCCATTTATTGAATTTGGATTTATAATAACATATCAATATTAATATATTTGAAATTTCTAATTAAAAGCACCTAATTATAGTATCGTAAAAATATAATTATAGAAAATATACAAAATCAAATTCGATGATTTCTGAATTTTCAAGGAAACAGGGTAATGATTGTGTCAATAAAGCTAACAGGATAATGAGATGAGAAATGTATACATGCTTAGATTCTTAATTTATATCTGTATTTTTTAGAAGCTTTTTAAAAAAAAAAAAACTAGTTACAGAGCTTCAATGCTTCTTTGTTGCATTGGCCACTTGGACTGACATGCTTTCAGACTTTTGGCACCTAGCAATGAGTACGTGATTGAGAAATACAAAGCAGAATGAACAAACAAATACTTGTATTATTAACCATTGGTCACCGACTCACCATATTTCAAGCTCTTCTCCTGAACTGGGTTCTAAAGCGAACTGAACTGAACTTTGAGAAGTTGGTGGTTAGTGAACTCGTGTCAACTAAACAGTTTAACAAACTGAACTGCGTCACCAGTTTGGCTCTTTTGCAGTTTGGATCAGTGCAGTTCATGGTTCGGTTCATTTTTTTAATGAACCGTGAACTGGCCCAAATTAATGCTGAGTGTCAAATCTGAGCAAAGCAAAGGGAGATAAATTACGCCTTTCTCCTCTTTTTTGATAGCTAGGCCATTTTTTTATCATTCTTATGCTTGATAATGATATTAATAAATTATTATTTATTGAAATAAATAGTTCAATAACATTGAGGTGATGGCAGAAAAAACTCAACTTTAAGTATAATAATAGTACTTATATTGGTTTGTTAAATTACCTTAATGCTTTATATAGTTTTCTTTTTTACTGCAATGCTTCAAACGTATTACTTAGAAAATAAGAGCTAAATAACTATACGCCAATAGTGTTAGCAAGTTTTATACAAGTGTTCAATCATATTTCACCATCTTTCCAAATCATATCATTACTTAAATCTGGTCAAAATGTGGTTAGGATGGGGGTATATGATTGGACCTCCTTGTAAACTTGTTAAGATTATCGGTGTATTATTAAACTCAGAAAAAAATTATATTTATACTCAACATCAACAGTAGTAATAGTAATTTGATTGTTGGTATGAAGACCATAAACTAAATTTGGGCTTATGTGACCAAGCAAAGTTTTCTAAATCTGTTTCTTATTTAAATGTTATTTCATGCAGCAATGTTTTTTATTTTGAAAATGTTAGGATGGTATGAAGATGGGCAAGTCACTAGGAAATACGCTTGAACCAAACGATTTGGTTAGTAAGTTTGGGACAGATGCAGTTAGATACTTCTTCCTCAGAGAGGTGGAATTTGGCAATGATGGGGACTATTCAGAGGAACGCTTCATCAATATTGTAAACGCACATCTTGCCAATACAATTGGTACTTTGAGCCTTGCTTTCATTGCTTGTAACATTCGTCAACAGCATATTGCTTTTACTTTTGAATTTTTACTATGATTCTAATGCGAAATCTCTTTCACTATTTTGGCAGGAAATCTTCTTAATAGGACTCTAGGACTTCTGAAAAAGAACTGCCAATCAACACTGGCAGTGAATTCCACTACGGCTGCAGAAGGAAATGCATTTAAGGACAATGTAGCGAGGCTGGTAAAGTCTCTAAGAAACTCTAATATTTCTGTAATATCTGTACTAAAATTTTAAAGCATGCCTTTTGCAACAGTTTGAGGTTATGCAAACTGTTCCTTCTATTTTGTCCTGTGTTTAATTCCCCTGCCGCCGGATGAAACAATCTAAACAGATGAAAAGAAGAAAAATATGGTTTTCAACTTAGATAGATTGTTATAGGCTAGATGCAACTCTATCTGCGAGAGCCCGGCCCAGAAAATTGTATTCATGCTACTCTATTTCATTATTATATTCCTAATAAAAATGAAATAGTTATTTGTTTCATGTTATAACATATCACATTAAATCACTAGAACTGTTGTTTTATATTATATTTCGCAATAGAACAGCACAAACTGACCCTTTGTTTGTGTTCTAAATTGTGTTTCTATAATTGCTAACTTCATATGTTTTAAATCCATCTTTCAACCATTTGTTGATAAGTTGTGGGAGCTGCCTGTAACACAAAGGTTGATCAATATTTACTTTTGTAGGTTGATAAAGCTCATATGCACTATGAAAATCTCTCCCTGACATCAGCTTGTGAGGCTGTTCTGGAGATTGGTAATGCTGGTAATTCCTATATGGACGAGCGTGCCCCTTGGTCTCTCTTTAAGCAAGGAGGTACTGCTTCTGAAGCAGCTGCCAAGGTATTATCCTCGAACATATATTACATAAACTTCATACAATAAAATGTTGGTCTAAAAGTTAATATCGTTAAACAAAAAAGTAACATCATTAGATTAATCATTGTATTTTATTTGCCAATAATATTTGTAACATTATTATAAAAGATAGATTCAATGGTTTGTTTCCACTAAATCTTTACCTGATATTTGATCAAATTAAATCCAAATACTAAACCCCTTTTTCTTTTCTCACATTAATCAATTTGCTTTTCATATATTGTCATCAGCAATTGAAATTTGTTTTTCGTCCTTAACCAAGTATAATAAGCATATTCCATATCTCACTTCTTTTCGTTTGTGTTGAAGATAAGCAAATGCCTAATAAAGAATTTTCACTTATGATCTTGGAGCAGGACCTTGTAATTATATTAGAGACAGTGAGAATTATTGCCATTGCACTATCTCCAGTTACTCCGAGCTTGAGTTGGAGAATATATGCTCAACTTGGCTATTCCAGGGACCAATTTGATGCAGCAACCTGGGTATCTCTCTCTATCTTACACACACACACACACACAAATTCTGTTATAGTGTTTGATTTAAGTTGTTTTGCATTGTAGAGAGATACCAAGTGGGGTGGACTTACGGGTGGTCAGGTCATGGCTCAACCTCAACCAGTCTTTGCTAGGATTGAAAATCAAACTGAAGTGGAAGAAGACAAAGGGGTTGCAGTCGGTAAGAAGACTCTGAAAAGTAAAGGGAAGTCGAAACAAGCTCAAGAAGTTGTTGGAGCTTAGATGCATTGCCCTATTCTGAATTAATTTTGTTTTCACCAACTTCTGTAATGTAAAACTAATTCTTTTGCTAATGTGCACACAGATTTTTTTTTTTTTGACACACTATTTATATACTGGAACATAGTACATGTGCAAGAATATTTACGTGCATTATGCATGTGTATGTATGGAAATTTTGAATAGAAATTTCGATATTTTTCTTTTTGGGAATAAAGTTCATGGTTTTAATATTTGTATTTGACCACTCACTCTCAATTTAGTTCATATCTTTACCCAGCTTTTATTAAAATGGTTGGTACATCAATGAATAATAAAAGAGTCGGAAATTGGAAACATGATAAATTCACCTTAAGCTCCAAAATACTACTCCCTCCGGTCACTATTATAAGCAAAAGTTCACTTTTTTGATTCATTTAATAAATGATGTATGTAGTCTATATATAGACTATATACATCATTTATTGAATGAACCTAAAAAGTCAAATTTTGCTTATAATAGTGACCGGAGGAAGTACTTTTTAATTTGACCAGAAACAAGGTTATCTTGCTATCATCACAACTTTAATTCAAAAACACCATAAATATTAGTAGCAAAGTAAAATCCAGCAAAGTGCATAAAACCTTAGCATTTTAAGTTCAACTGCAACCCCTTCAAATTTGAGTATAATCTCTATCATTCTAAGTTCAACAACAACCTCTTAACTAAGTAAGGTTTGACAGAGTCAGAGATACTTTTGCAATGTTAATAGTCATAGTCGTTTTTTAGAGCGAGTCATAAAATTAAGGACCAACTTAATCACTTAACTAAATGTCATTGTTGTTAACCGTGTCATTAAACAAGTCTTGACGGAGGGATTCAAGTGAGTAATGTTTATTTTTGTAATCGAGTTAGGGGTAACTTACTAGTTTTAGGAGTAACTTAGTACTCCTAGTTTAGTTGTTTTTATTTTTTACTCCTCCGTCCCTCAATATTTAATCTACTTGACCATTTCACACAGTTTAAGAAAAGTGTAAAGATGAAAGAAAAAGAACGATACTTTTACTGAATTGTCTTTGTTATTATTTTTGGGTCATGTTAACTTGTGCCCTAAGGGCACAAGCTAAGGAGCTTAAAATAGAATTAATAAATAAACTTTATATTTAAATGATAAGTTTTGAAACTTTCAAAGCATTGAATGCACAACTTTTAAGAAAAAATTTCTATATTTGGTTCCTTAACTTATGCCCAAGGGCACAAGTTAACATTTTCCAAAAAGTATTTATAAAGGGTAAATTTGTCAAATTCTACTTAAAAATCTAAGAAGGTCAAGTATTGTGGAACAAATATTTTTTTCAAATAGGTCAAGTATTGAGGGACGGAGAGAGTATTGGGCGGAAGGCCCTATGAATAGAGGGGGGACTTCACAAAATTAAATGACGACAAAATAAAAAGCATTCTCTGCTGTTGCTTTTACTAGATTCTCTAATCTAATGAAATCATCCCCACCTCACATGGTAGACACCTATGTTCCTATGTTCTCTTCAAACGATATCACCATGTGCAACCTTTTGAAAATGTTGTCACCCATGATTGCTTCTTTTCCGCAATCACCCAGAAGAATTGTGGCTCATTTTTATATTAGCAGTACTGGTCTGATTTGCTAAAAATAAAAAATAAATTCTGATTATTTTATTTTCAACTACTGCTATTAAAGAAAATAATACATTATTTATATTTTGTTCCATCATGGTACGATGTTAATAATTGTATTCACCATAATACGGATCATACCCTTCATTTCTCAACTTGCGTGTGATTGACAAAGCAACATAGAACAAAAATAGAAGTTTTTAAAATTAATCTACGTAAAAGATATCAATTTATGGGCTACAAATATCCACAAATATCATATCATATCATTATAAATGATAATCGTTTACATGCACTTAAGTATAGTTTCAAAAAAGAGGAAGAACTCAATTATTTAGGCTACTTAAATTGAATAATCTATTGTAGAAAAATAATATTTGTTTGATTTGATATAATCATCAAAATATGTGCAAGTTTGGCGTTAAACTTTTTATAAGAAAAATTTGAAAATATGAATCACTATATGAGGAAAAAAACAATTTTATATGAAAACAAAATTATGGAATAACTACATGATAAATTGAACAAGATTAATTTAATTTTAAAATTCAAATAAAACTAGATTTAACATTTAAAATGGAAAGATAAGAAAGTGGTTGATGAGCTCTTTTCGGCGAAATTTTAGGAGAATATGAATTCAAATTCTGATTTAAATATTTAAAAATTCTAGTTCTTTTTTTTTTTTTGAAACATCAAAATAAACATATTAATAACAGGAATTATTCTAGACCCGAAAGTACTTGTAACAAAAAAAGACCAAAAAGCATTTTGATGGGATGGTAAGTGATTTCTTCCCCCTTAGTTACATTGTTAAATATTTTTATAGATAATTTTGTCATCTATTATAATATTATTCGACTTAAACAAATTAATCTATACAATTATGCACAAATGATACACAATTAAAAATAGGTTTAAATGTGTCATTGGTCCCTGCACTTTCATCAGATTTTGGCATTGGTCCCTGCACTTTTTTTTTGTTTGGCATTGGTCCCTGCACTTTGTAAAAATATTGGTATTGGTCCCTCTGTTAACTTTCTGTTAAAAAAAAACACAAAACTAACGGAGTGCCACGTGGCCCAATCATTTCACGCCACGTGGCACCAATACCAATATTTTTACAAAGTGCAGGGACCAATACCAATAGTTTTGTGTTTTTTTTACCAGAAAATTAACATAGGGACCAATACCAATATTTTTACAAAGTGCAAGGACCAATTCTAAACAAAAAAAAGTGCAAGGACCAATGCCAAAATCTGATGAAAGTACCGGGACTAAAGACATATTTAAGCCTTAAAAATAATGGAACTATTCTAGCACAAAAAATTCATAGAATAGCTATTAGCTCACAACAAGATTCATCATCATACAACGACTAAGAGCAAAAATGGCAAAAAAGGAAGAAACCATCGAGAAGCAACGAGCCTAAGACAACTTATGGGATCAAACCACCACTAAACAAAAACTTTTACTTGACCTACAATCTATGATACTGAATGACTAATTTGGTCCGATTTTTGAGTATCTAAAATTATTATTTTTTTAATTCATGTAAATGATATAAAACAACCTATTTGAAAATATAAACCTACTAACCTCGTAAATAGTATTAAAACATTTAAAACCAACAAATAATACTATATTGCAATATATTGTACTAATAAAACCAATAAATAAATTAAAATATATGTAAATGTTTGGTTATAAAAAAATAAATCCAAAATCTAATCTGAGCGGTTTTCACAAAAAACTCTTTATGGGTCGCTTTTAACTTATACACACATATTAGCAATACATTTTTTTAACATACATTATTCAACACATTCTTTTATATTGGTTGAAATTTATGACCCAGTAAATTATGTTGGTCCAACATAAATTTAGTTAGATCCAAGTGTGTCGAGGATTGTGATATTAATATTTTTCTCATAATAGTATCACTTCAATAAACAACTCTTTATGGGTGTATTCGGTAGTGTGGTGTAGATAGTTAAACATTCTTAGTGATGAGCAAATTTTTTTAAAATTTTGACATTAACACTCAAGTTGAGAGTATTTTTTGACGGGAAAATGATTTCACTAATAAGTGTCTGACATCAAAACCAAAAGCCCAGACAACCGCAATAGAATTAGGAGTTTCCTCAATTCAAACACTATCATAATTAAAGAAAGGGTCTTGTTAACCAGTGCCCCCGGGGCACTGGTTAAGGAATCCAAAAATAGAATTTTCTGTCTTGGAACTATAAACTATCATTTTTCATCAAGTAATAATTACATTACTTTTTAACAAAAACTTACTTCTTTTGGTGCTTAACCAATGACCCGGGGGCACTGTTTAACATTCTCCTTAAAGAAATCAAATGGCTAAATAATGAGCACTTGATTAGCAATTTTTCTAACATTTGAAAAATATAAATAATGAAAGTAATCGGATATACCTTTGCAATCCTCTATGATGATTCCCATGTAGGAAGGTAAATTATCGCGTATTTTGATATACCTTTGCAAAATCTAAAGACTGCCTTAATTGATGTTCAAAATATCAAAAATTAATCTGTGTATGAACTCCAAGCATATTTTGAAACCATGTGGGTGATCCCTTCTAAGGCACCACCGGAAAAAGCTTCATTTTGTAGCTTCTATATATTAACGTGAAATAAAATTGAAAAACAAGACTTAAAAAATGAACGCATACCAAACGAGCTGTAAAAAATTTGTCGCATTCTGAGGACAGACAATATAGAATTTAAGCTTGGTATTTTTTATTTAAAAAAGTAAAATAAACATCACCATTCTATTTCGAACGAACGATCAAGGGTGTGACGACTATGTGAATGCGTCAAATTTTTTAATGCAGTCAACCCGATTTCAAATTCAGAGTCTTTTTGCCATGTTGCCACTTCTTGGTAGCAACCCATCATGACAGCCTTTGGTTTTGCTTTCATTTCACTTTCATCCATTAAATGTTGCTCCAACTCGAACAACCTCTTTACTTCCATATGTTACAGACATGTACTATCAACATAAAGTATGAACTCAGATAATAACAATAACATATTGTTGAAACTTGAAGCTAACTCAAAGTCAATCCACCAAAAATCTGCTGCAACTCTGTACCGCATCCAGGACTATTATGATCGGAGATAATAATGTTTGAGGTCAACAAATCAATAAAATTATGACTCTTTCATAGAAATTTAGTTTAACAAAGAATTGAATGATCTTTTACTAAGCTGTATGGAACAAAACATTCTTCATACAAGTATAAAGAGAAAGTAATAAGTAATCATTGAAGTAGGTATATGAATCTAATGGAGTATATTGAGTCGTAAATTTAGTCTTTAAAATTAGAGAAAAAATATTTGTACAACCACTTTATTACAACTTTTTGACATATTTCTCTCTCATACTTACATTATATTCTTATTCTCTCTCTTCTTTTTTCTCTCTATATTGTTTTGGACCAATAAGAAGAGAGAAAGTGAAAGTTGTCATCAAAGTTGTCCCAAATAGTTGTACATATATCACTACTCTTAAAATTATTATTATTTCAAAATAGTTTACAAAATTTAAAATCTTTTATCATGTGTACCCGAATACACACGTTTTTTAAGGGACACAAAAATATAGAGAGATTTAACTCAAATTGCAACGATGATATTGTTAAACTGGACACCTTCACCTGAATTTGAGTATGAAATCTCTATGTGTGTAAATTTCATTTGGTACTTGCCACTTCGTGTGTATGTGTAGGGTCGTGTTAACTTGTGCCCTTAGGGCACATGTTAAGCAACCCAAAAATGGAAATATTTTCTTAAATTTTATGCATTTAATTATTGAAAAGTAAAAAAGTTAAAGTCAAATGCATTAATTACAATAGAATATTTCTATTTTGAATCATTAACTTGTGCCTTGAGGGCACAAGTTAACATTTCCTTAACAAAAATCATCATATAATTGTCTCAAACATATGTAGGCTTAAGCATAAACAAAAAATAAGTTCAAATATCATGAGTTCTAATCTAGGTTCAGAATACAACAGTATTAAATCTCTTAAAAGAGTTTTGCCACTCATGCAATCCTAAAAACAGTCAAACTTGTCCCCTCGAAAAAAGTCAGACTTGATGTAGTTACAAGCAATGCTGAAAAAAATAAGTACCACATTTATTTTTTGAAGGGAATTTTACGACATTTATTGTTTTTTATTTTTCTGAAGAAACGACATCTATGGTTATTGTTTTTTTGACCGGATATTTAATGGTATCATAAAAAAAATTAACTAATTTGTGCGTAAAATAAATTTTCATAAAGAATATCATTTAATTAGTAACATATAATGAAATTAAATTATAGTATTATTAACGTACCATTTTCCCCTAAAAAACTCCTCCCATTTTTTTTTGACTCGATTAACTATTATTCTTAATTAATACACAAATTTTTTGTTGAATAATTAATACATAATTTACAATGTTTGCTTCTACCATATGGTCTAACGTTTGTGAATGACTAGAAACATTGCTTCTTAGCAACAGTTACGAACTGGACCAAAGCCAAATCTGGGTTAGACCCGAGCCCGCTGAAGACAAGCAAGTCCATACGATGACATACCCTAAATTTCACTGGATAACAATTCTGACCTATATATCTCGGACCGTCCATTCTGAATCCAATGTCAGACAACCCCTCATATGGTTACAAATGTCCTTCATGGACTTCTGAGTTCTGTCCCTGTGAAGGCTTAACAACTATTAAAATCCTACTTATTCCTTATAAATACTAATGCACAATCTTGGGGTTAGATATCTCAGTCTTTATCATATTATTAGACGTACTCTCTTAAGCCTCATCGACTTGAGCGCTAGAACACGTACAAGTACAACACCCTCCTCCGTTGGAGAAGGACTCACGATGGATGACAAAGAGTTCATCTCGTTTACACAACGAATCTCAATCCAACAAACGACCTTCCTAGGTTCGGAAGGATCGGCAACTATGGATGGGACTACGTCTAACGAAAAAGCTTAAACTCCTACAATATGACAAATTTATTTTCAAACTTCAATTAAATTTACATTTAATGTTCGACATATTTCAAATATGAGTTACTTTTGACGCCGGGAGGACACATAATTAATCTTATATTCAAAAATTATTATTTAAGTAATGTCCTCGTAAAAATAAGTTCCTATGAAAAATTAATTTAAAAGGAAGAGTAATTTATGGAATGCATTTATAATTTTATCATCCCTAAAAAATTTATGTTTTTAGCATTTATCTTAGTCAAAAAAATATGTCGTCAAAAAGAAAAGTTAACATTATTATTTAAAATTCTTTTTTGACTAACAATTTATTATTTTTTGCTATATACAAGTTTTATATTTTTGAATGAATATATTTTTCCTATTATATTAACGTTATGAAATTTTAACCGAAGTTTAAAGATGATTAATTTTGTCGAGTAATTTTTTTTTGGTAGTGGTTGGGGTTTGAACCCCGGACCTTGCACATATTATGCACTGTCCATAACAGCTGAGTTAAGCTCACGAGGACTTTTGTCGAGTAATTTATAGACACACGAAGTGGTTTTTTTTAGCACAATCAAATTTTTACCATACACAAAAGGAAATAATCCAACCCCTAACTACTTGATTAATGATTTTAAACTCCTTACCAATTGGATATATTCATTGTTGATAAATCTAGTTTTATATTTATGTAAAACTAATTATGTCATGCAACTACTTTTTTTTTTTTAAAGAACCTAAATACAATTTATATGGAAAATAACTTCATAGATCCCTCCAAAAAAGAAAAAATGCCTAGATATTTAATATGCATTGACACAAATTTAAATGTATAATACCTACTTTTTTGACCAAATTAACAATTCCTACTTTTTTTTTTTTTTTTTGATATTTTGATATACATAAATATTTCCTTGTAGTAAAGTTGATAATTTTTCTTAACTTTGCATGAAACGTATCATCTCTAATCTAAATTTCCTTTCATACAAAGAAATGAAATATTGGTTTCTGCATAGTTGTCACTCCATTTTATAAAAAAGTGGTTCATCTTTATTATTTATTGAAAACTTTATACACTTTTTTGGGTGGTGTATAAAAATGCAATATTATAAGAATGAATTTGAAAATATAGCGACAGAAAAAACAGAAAGTTGAAGAGAAGGGTCTCTTTCATGGTGTGTTGAAGACTGCAAAAAAGTCCAGATTTTTGGAATCTGTGAAACTGTTGCGGTAAGTCCAAAGCTGCGTTCCCATTAACCTTTTTGTCTACACCCATGTGTTGTTCTTCTTCTGCATTAACCTTTTGTCATTTCTGTTTCTAATCAAAACCCATCATTGCTTTTCACAAAAAAAAAAAACTGTCATTTTTCATGCTCCCATCAATCATGGGTTTTTTTATATTTTGATTTTCTGTTGCAGAAACGTGTCAATTTTTTGTTACATTGTGTTTAGAAGAAAAGTTAGTTTTTGATATATATAATTCACCATTGTTGTGTATTTGTGTTTTTACTTGTGATCTTGTGTTGTATCAACACAACATTTCATGGTACAAAGTTGGGAAACTTTGAATTATAGGTAAAAGGGTTGTTTTGCATTCTTGATTTATTTAGTTACTTGTGTGTGTTTGGTTCTGCGGTGATGAAAATTGATTTGAATGAATTGATTATATATAATTGGTTTTAGTTAAAATGAGTTGAATGGGAAGTGATATATGTTTGGTAATCTTACGTTGTATCAATCATTTCATGAAATAAAGTGGGGAAATGTTACTTTAGTGTGTGTTTGGTTTTGCAGTGATAAAAATTGATTTTGAATGAATTGATTTTAGTTAAAAGTGAGTTGATTGTGAGGTCACTTATGTCTGGTGATCTTGTTTTGTATCAACCATTTCATGACATAAAGTTTGGAAATTTCAAAGTTTCGGTAAATAGGGTGTGGCATTTTTGGTTTATTTAGCTACTTGATACCAATGTTGCTTTAGTACATTATATTTATTTCATTTGTTTTGATTAAATTGCAAATTGTAGTGATAATTGATACGGATTGATGTTTGAACATTGATTTTCTTGTGCTCCTTGTGAAGGTCGGTATTGAGGAGTGATTTCTATTAGCTTCAATTTCAAAAGGAAAAGATTCATAGTTTTTCCCCATTTTACAATTTGATTGTTGAGGAAGATGTTGTGTGCTTGTTCTGGAGAGCAACACAAATTCGAAGAGGCACCACAGTCACCGGATTCCCTAGCAACAAGGGATTTCTCTGCTAGTGGGTTATCTTCAAGGACTGGAGACTGGGATTCAAAACTAAATGAAAATCAAGTTGAAGATGCTGAATCTTCTCTAAAAGAAGCCGCCTCATTAAACTATGAGGTAGAAATTAAAGAACCTTTACTCTCTAACAACATTTTCAATTGCAATTCATATTGTGTTTGTGGGTGGCTGAAATTACATTTGGTTATGAATTTTCCTTTTGAATTGTGATAGAGAGAAGATGGAAACAAACTAGAGAGAATGCGTTTTTGGAAACACTGTAAACAATGTTTTGAATTTTTTTAGAATTTTCAAAAAATTCCATAATGTCTTCTCTGATGTTTATTTTATCGGTGGAAATCGAAACAAGAAACACCAACATACCATAACGCGTCTCTTTATTTATGAAGTTGTTTCTGCTAATATTAGTTGGAGTTGTACTAGTAACTGTTTTTATGTTATTTTCTGTTTTTTTTTTTTTTATTATTATTATGAATTTTAAGGAAGCTAGAGCATTGTTGGGGAGGCTTGAATATCAAAGAGGGAACTTTGAAGCTGCCCTACACGTGCTTCAGGGTATTGACATCAGTACTTTGACCCCAAGGATGATCAGGGCTATTGCTGAGAGAAACAAGCTAAGGAAACCTCGGTCCAAAGCGGGTACTGTGCTACCTAATTTGATGTCAATGCATTCGGTGAGCCTGCTTCTTGAGGCAATTTTGCTTAAAGCCAAATCCTTAGAGGAGCTGAAGCAATACACTGGTATTACCACCTTCATATAATCATTATCTTGTTTCAATGTTTTCCATAATGTACATTGTTGTTTTGTTTGATTGAGGATGCTCTTTTTAAAAGCTGCGTTTATTGAAAGTTTTGTTCTTAGACCAAGTCTTGAACAATCTCCATGTTAGCATCAATTCATATTCATAAATGCCTGTAAATGCTACTACATTATGTGTGTTTTTGCTGTGTGATGTGGCCGTTGCACCCACTACTTTGCGGCCTTTGTGGGTTCTACTGTGATTTCCAATCACACTGCAATTGCAGCATGATGCAGTTGCGGACACTGCCATAACATTGCTCCCGAAACACGTGATGTGGTCTGCAATTTGAAACCTGATCATCATCTCTTTTACACGTTTTCCATAATCTACATTGTTGCATTGTTTGATTGGGCATGCTCTTGTTTAAAACTGCAATTATTAAATGTTTTGTTCTTTAATGAAGTGAATCTTGAACAATTTTTATGTTAGCATTTCATATATGCCTATAAATGCTGCTACATTATGCGTGTTCTTGCTGTGTGATACGGTCATTGCAAACTACTTTGCGGCCGTTGCAGTGTTTTGAGTTTTATTGTGATTTACAACCGCACCACATTGCGGCATTATGAGGTTGCGAAAACTTCCGCAACATTGTAGCTGCATCTTGTGACTCGGTCCGCAATTTGAAACCCTGATCAATATGTCTACACATTTTCCATAACCTTCGTTGTGGTATTGTTTGATTCAGCATGCTCTTGTTATTAGCTCCAATTACTGAAAGTTTTGTTCTTTAATGAAGCGAATCTTGAACAAATCTCCATGTTAGGATCAAAGTGTGTTCATAAATGCCTATAAATGCTGTTACATTATGTGTGTTTTTGCACTCAAAGATGTCAGCACTAATTATTGCTGCTTTCTTATCTATCAGAGGCTGCAAAGGAGTGCAGAACAATTGTGGATACAATTGAATCAGCTCTTCCTAATGGAATGCCGGACGGTATTGGTGAAGAATGTAAGTTGCAGGAAATGTTCCACAAAGCATTGGAGCTGCTTCCAAATCTATGGATCAAGGCAGGTTTTCTAGATGAAGCTGTCACTGCTTATCGGCGTGCTCTGGTCAAACCATGGAATTTGGAGCCAAGGAGGTTGGCCTGTCTACAAAAGGATTTAGCTACCACACTGCTCTATGGTGGTGTTGAAGTAAACCTACCTTCTCATTTGCAAGTGAATGGTCCAACAACATCAATGAGTAACATTGAAGAAGCAATACTTTTGTTATTAATTCTATCAGGAAAGATGGAACTTCAGGAAATAGATTGGGATGCTGAAATAATTGGTCATCTTACATTTTCGCTTTCAATGACTGGGATGTTTGAATCATTGGCAGACTGTGTAGAGCAGATCCTACCAGGTATCTTTGGTCGAGCTGATAGGTGGTACTTTCTTGCTCTTTGTTACAGTGCAGCAGGACAAAATGAAGCAGCGTTGAACCTTTTGAGGAAAGCTTGTGGTAGTTCTGAATCAAAGCATATGCCTCATTTTCCTTCATATTTGTTTGGTGCAAAACTGTGTTCCCAATATCCAAATCATGCTCATGAAGGCATCAAATTTTCACAGCAAGTTATCAATCTAGCCAAGCATCAAAATGAGCATTTTTTGGTTCAAGGCCAACAAATTCTTGGTGTTTGTTACGGGGCTGCAGCTAGAACATCTGTAGTGGATTCCGAAAGAGTTCAATTTCAAAGAGAGTCTTTGAACTTTCTAAATGAAGCTGCTCTAACTGGAAATAATGACGTGGAAGTGATGTTTAGCCTTGGACTTGAAAATGCAATTCAGAGGAATCTAGATGCAGCTTATCAAAACATAATGAGGTACTCAGACATGATGGTTGGAAGTTCTACAAGAGGTTGGCAGCTGTTAGCTCTCATAGTATCTGCACAGCAGAGGTTTAAGGACGCAGAAACTATAGTTGAGTTTGCTTTAGATGACACTGGGAGCGTTGATCAGTTAGAGCTACTTCGACTCAAAGCTGTACTTCAAATTGCGCAGCAGCAACCAAAGCAAGCTATTGAGACCTACAGAACCTTGTTAGCAGTAATAAATGCCAAAAAGGAGATTTCGCTTCAAGCTAAGAGCTTTGAGTTTGATCAAGCAAAAATATTCAGGGATGAGGTGCGTGTTCGTTACTTTTGAGGAAACATCACTTTTATGTTGAAACTAGTTAATTAAATCTAGAACCATTAAAAATAATCCTCTACATTATTATATGCAATAACTTTCATTTATTGTGGTACAGGCTTATCGTCTGCTATAGTAAAAGATTGTGAATTTACAATTACGAACAATTTGAAATTTTATCGCCTAGTTTAGATTCAGCTCCTGAATTTTTAACAAAAATTTCCCTTGCTTTTCATATTTTGCAGGCATTAACGGAACGGAAATTGGAAATGGAAGCATGGCAAGATATGGCAACCATTTATACAGATCTTAATTCCTTTCTTGATGCAAAAGCTTGTGTTGACAAAGCCCAATTGCTAGAATTTTTCTCTCCCAGAAGTTGGCATATTACAGGTATGGAACCTGAACACTGTTTGGTCATCTTTGTTATTGATGATAAGCCGAATGTTTCAGCTGTGCATCTTTTTGGCCTTGGTATTACCATATATTAACAAATCACTAATATGCAATTACATGATTATGGCAATGACAGGGATGTTGTTTGAAGCTCAATCATTATACAAGGAAGCGTTTGTTTCGTTCTCAATCTCGTTGTCAATAGAACCTGATTATATTCCAAGTATCAATTCAACTGCGAAGTTGTTGATTAAACTTGGTATGCAATCACTTCCACTAGCAAGAAGCTTTTTAATGAATGCTTTGCGATTGGAACCGACAAACCATGAAGCTTGGTTCAACCTTGGATTGGTTTCAAAAATGGAGGGTTCATTAGAACAAGCTGCAGATTGCTTTCAAGCTGCATATGAGCTGAAGCTTTCAACTCCAGTTCAACAGTTTGAGTGATTGAGACTTTGGCGAACTTAAATTCTTTGTGGTTGAGGAAAGTAAGCTTCACCAAGAACATAATAGACAAGACATAAGCAGCGACTGATAGGAAAAATTCATTGTATGGTTACCCTTGTTTGGTTAACTGATTCATAAAAAATGTATAGCTCAAGCTAGTTGCTTAACTATAGATGTACTTCAACCTGTTTCCAATGAATTATCAGTTAAATTTGACAGATTAAACACAGGAAATCAGAAGTTTGTTTTCGTTGGTACAATACGTTTTCTTAATTGTTACTTCTTATCTGTCACTGGTTCTTTTTTATCTGTTTTTCGCACTGAGAAAGGTTTTTTATCTTCTTTTTTTTTTTGTCATTCATCATTGTTTCAAGTTACTCATTCATGGTCTCAAGTATGTAGTATGTCCATCTTGGAAATATAGAGGACTTATCTTGGTTGTTAGGATTAATGGAATGAAGCTGTAGAGGGCAGAGCTGGCAATTAACTACGATAATCGAGCTTTACCATAAACAATGATTTGAAAAGCTATCATACTTCGTGTTAAAAGCTCATTTGGAAAATTGATAGAATGATGATTTGATTGGATTAGGTACCATTTTTCGTTTCTTAATTTGGAGGACTTTGTCATGGTCATGCTGTTAGCTTCTTATTTGGATTCTTTGGCAGTGTTTGGCTGTCTGTCTACTGTTCTTTACAGTGAGGTGATGGCTTTGCTTCATGGTTGTGTTGGGATTGGAACCTACAAGGCTATGCTTCATGGCTTTTAAAAACCATGTGTTATTAATTAGATTCTTTGCACACTATTCAGGGCCCGCTTTCTAAAAATCATTTCTGATATTACATACTCCCTCCGTTTCAAAATGAGTGTCGCTTTAGCCAATTGCACACAGATTAAGGAATGAAATAAAGTAGTCAAATGTCATAGCAATTTTACCAAATTATCCTAATCAACTATTGGTTTGTTTTTCATTAAAGAAAAAATAATACTTTGGAAGTAGTGTAACATAGTATTAATTGAAGGGTACAATTGAAAAGAAAAAGTTATTATTGCATTGAAAACCGAAAGTGACATTCATTTTGAAACAAATTTTTTTGGCTAAAGCGACACTCATTTTGAAACGGAGGGAGTAGACACTAAACTGTTTTTAGTCAATATGATTGAAAAGACATACTCTAGACACTATAAATTATGTTTTTCTCTCCCTTTGTTAAAAATTATTATCTCAAAAGCCAATTCCAAATAACTATTTCTTTTTCAACAAAAAAACCTAGTCATATTTACAGGAACATGACTGGTCAACTGATCCTGAGAACAGTTCCAGTGAATATGACCGGTCAACCGATACATGAACAAAGATCTATCATAAGTTGTTTTTATAAGCTCTAGGAGACAGTCTAAAAAAAATTGTAATAGATGTTTTTAGATTAATTCCATTTTAAAGAAATTAAATTATTTTTGTCAAGTAGTCCAATGATTGAAATCTCACCTTTTAACGTGAATAAGTGGAGAATACAGGTTCAAACCCCGCCCCTACATATATAATACAATCTCTCCATCTTTTTCTCTCATGTTCTCTAATATGTCATGTCATCAATCTCATCCTTTCATATATGAAACTCACCTTTTTTATTCAACTGTGTAGATTACACCATTCTCTCATCAACAAAGATAATCCATTCCCAATAGGTAGAAGCTAAAAGCAAGACATTGCTTTCCCGTTCATTTTCTGAAATTATACATTTGTATTGCACGATTTACCAAAAGCACATCTCTGGATGAACAAAATTTCCAAACTAGAGAGAGTAGACTCTGAAAAAGGGTGCCTTCTATGGTGAGAGAGTGTTTCATATCTCCCACGGCGTGGGAGTGAGCTTATACTATATCTGTCCCGCAACTCATTCCTCTCCATTATGCGTTTTTTATGGAAAGGCGGATATAAATGTCACACAGAAAGCCGAGAGGAGAGACAAACAGAATATTTCATTGTCTAGTATAAAAACGAATTGTACAAATGAAACAATTGCACTCAAGTTCCTGTAAATCATCTTCGGGACAAGGGAAGCATGTTGTGTAACGCTGTGTATAGAATCGGACTGGACCTGTCATTGATACTGTAACACAAGAAAAGAAGCCAATCAGGCAAATCAATCTTCCAAACAATAAATAGAGATGCATTTTCATTCTGTCAAATCAAAAGTACTTAATATTCCTTTCTCAGTTAACATATATCAATCTGTTACAAACATAAAACAACTGATCCTAATCTACAATACCTTAAGAAATCAATAAATTCAATCTAAATCAAACAGGTTTGTTCATTCACTACTTCTTGTATTTTTCCAAATTCAATTAGTCCTAAAATTTTCAATCACAAACTCAAATTAGGCACAACTTTATTATCAATTTTTGCATACCGTTGTTAACTTCCATAAATTACAAAGCTAAACAAAGTTGCATAACCGAATGGACAGAATAACTACAAAGTATCAGATAGATCATTCACCTAAATGTAAAACAACAGACAAATTTATTGTCTATCCTCAACCCATCTGCCACTGCATCCACAAATAAAAAAAAGGCAAAACACAACATGAGTGACGTATAAAAATATGGTAGAAACTCGTATTCAAGAAGCACGAGATATATAACGAAAGAGTCAATTTAAGGGTAGCATGAATTAAGAATTGCTGAAAATAAAGTGGCATCTCGAATCACCAAACCTTCAGAGTTGGTTCGCCATTATTTGAGTTTGCAGCTTGCTTTGACATTCCTTTTTGATGTGCCCAGATTTCTCAAATTCCTCTTGCCTGCAATCAACACATACAAGTTAATCAACAGTTACATAAATCATCATCAGTTTGTCATTAACAGTAAAATAACATCATAAGAGTATTTAATTTCTCTTGTTTATTCATGCATCATCCCGACCTCAACATGTAAGCTTAAATTCGTTACATATTTAAGGCCTGTTTGAGTTTACTTGTTTGAACTTATCTAGTGGCGCATGTAAAACTATTTGTGAGAGCATATGACATGTCCATTAACTTTATTTAGCTTTATATCTATAAACTCTATGGTAGCTTAGCTTATAACTTATATAAAACACAGTTTGACTTTATTATATGTTGTTATAGAAATAGCTTATACATAAACACTTCATGAAAATACAAAGAAAACTCACGTACAACTATTTTTTTCTTTTGTTTTTTGTCGAGTAAACCATTCCACGAATACCATCAGGATCAGCAACAAAACCCAAAGGTCGATAAAAGCCAAGAACTCTTGGCTCAGAGTAAAGAGCAATATTGGTAATCCCTCTTCCTACAAGATCCCTCATAAGCCTCTCGACAACAGCTTTCCCTAGTCCAAGCCCTTGAAACGAAGGATCAACAACAACATCCCATATTATGGCATTGAAAACACCATCACCAGTAGCTCTTGCAAATGCAACCGCATTATTCTGCGACTTCCTCTCTTGTATCCATACCATTGAGTCAGTGTGCTCGAGTGCAATGCGTATTTTCTCAGGGTTGCGCCGCGGAAACCCTACTGCTACGAATACTTTGTTAAGTGCTTCTAGGTTTAACCCCTCTGCGGTTCGGCGGAGAATGAAACCTCGCTTTTCTAGGGTTTCGTCGGATATTGAGAGTGGGTAGTCTAGGCTTGCTTGACAAGAAATGGTGAGGTTTCGTAGTGGGTGAGTTTGTGATTTGAAGAAGTTAAGTCGTAGGGAGGATGGAAGAGGAGCATAGATGTTGCCACGTAAGAGCAGCATATTATCACAACAAGAAGATACTACTCTCTCTATTCTTCAGAATTTGTAGTTTTTTTCTTCCTGTGTTTGTGACTTTTGTTTGTGTGGTCTGAGAACGAGTGATGTTTTTTCTGGTTTGGTTTGTGGTTGTGAAAGAGCTGTTGAGGATAATGTGATTGGTTTGGTTGGTAGTTTATTGTATGTATTGCCTATGTGCTTTCTTCTTGTTGGGTCCACAACTAAGTCACAATAGCCATGCTTTAATTTGCAAGATAAAGTTTAGACAAGGGAAAACATTAGGGGGACTGATTCGTTATTGTTTTTTTTATAGGAGGTCAAAATTGTAAGATTGTGATACTTCGGGGATCAAAACTGCAATTAAGCCTTTTTTTTTTTTCTCTCATGTAAATGTGTCATGTCATCAATCTCTCAACCTTAAATATTTTCATTCATTCTTTTAAATTTAAAACACATCTCACCTTTTGTATCCAATTATGTAGATTTCACTAATCTCTCATCAACAAAGATAATCCATTCCCATAGGTAGAAGCAAAAAGCAAGACATTGCTTTCCCGTCCATTTTCTTAGATTAAACATTTGTATTGCACAATTTACCAAAAGCACATATATCTAGACAGACAAAATTTGGTGATTTTTTGGATGCATATACTTCTAAACTGGAGAAAGTAGACTCTGAAAAAAATTATTCGCTATCCCTTAACCATTTAATCCAAATTGATCCAATATCTCATAGTGATCGATTAATAATACTAACGCAAAGCAAATCAAGCAAAGTTGGCATCTTAACATGTTACATGTAACTATGTAAGGCCCTCAAAGCTGGAATCAGTCAACAGGTTGATGAGCCGAGTTTCTGTAGAACGAAAATGGTTTTGCTGAAATTAATATCATACAAAGAGAAAGAGAAGTGTGTCAAACTACCTTCGCAACATATACCCATTTTCTTTCACCACCGATTCTTTACAAACAAACAGAACATTTCATTGTCTAGTATAAAAACAAATTGTACAAATGAAACAATTGCACTCAAGTTCCTGTAAATCATCTTCGGGACAAGGGAAGCACGCTGTGTATAGAATCGGACTGGACCTGTCATTGATACTGTAAAACAAGAAAAGAAACCAATCAAATCGAAAGCACTACTTTATATTCCTTTTTATATTAACATAAATCAATGTGCACAAACATAAAACCACTGATCCTAATCTACACTGCTTTAAAAAATCAGTGAATTCAATCTAAATTCAACTGGTTTGTTGGATTCACTACTTCTTTGCATTTTTCCAAATTAATTTAGTCCTAAATTTTTGAGTGCAAACTCAAAACAAACAAGGATATGCTCACTTGGAAGTACATCGAGGTGCGCAATACAATAGGCACAACTTTTTATCAAAATTTTGCATATAATTGTTAAGTTTCATAAATTTTGAATACTAAACAAAGTTGCATAACCGAATGAACAGGATAACTATAAAATATTAGATAGATCATTCACCTTACAAACAGATATATTTATTGCCTAACCTCAGCCCATCTGCCACTGCATCCACAGATAAAAGAATCAAAACGCAACATTAGTAACGAATAAATGTATCTGAAAATTGTTGGTCAAAAAACATGGGCAGGAAAGAAAGCAGCATATTGCAAGGAAAATTCATTTTAAAATAAATGATAACAAAAGTGGTAGAAACTCTTAATAAAGGTGGCATCTCGAGTCACCAAACCTTTAGAGTTGGTTCGCCTTTATTTGAGTTTGCAGCTTGCTTTGCCATTCCTTTTTGATGTGCACGTGCAGCTCGTCCTGCTGCAGATTTCTCAAAGTCCTCTTGCCTGCAATCAACACAACACATACAAGTTAATCAACAGTTACATAAATCATCAATTTGTCATTATTAACCAGCAAAATAACATCATAACATCATTTACTGTCTTTTGTTTTATTCATGCACCACCCCCACCTCAACATGTAAGCTTAAATTCATTACATATTTAGGGTGTGTTTGGATTGACTTATTCGAACTTATCTTCTGACATAAACGCTTGTGAAACTGTTTGGGAGAGCTTATAGAAACAACTTATGAGATGGGCCCGTTTGAATTGCCTTATTTGAGCTTATCTCTAGTGTATGAAACGTATTACACATGAATGTATTACATCATTGAGCTCTACAAATAACAGATTATAATCAAAGTTGAATTGAAATTTATACAGTAGTTACCAAAATTCATTTTTTAATACAAATTAATCTAAACCAGTATGATCACAAAGAATATAAAAACCCATATGAGTATTGAAATGAAAAACCCAAATCCGTTAAAAAAAAAAAACTTTGTAGGAATTGTACAATTAAGTTTGGTGGAATATTCAGGAGAAAAAAGAAAAGGGGAATTTAGAGAAAAAGGTTTAAACCTTTTCTGAGCGGCTTCAGCAGCTCTAGCACGCGCTTCTTCAGAGGCCAATCGTTCTTCTTCTTTGGTCATGCGCTTGTCACCGCCACCGAAGCAACCAAAGCATATACCCATCTTCTTTAATCCTTCGTTCATTTTTTCTCCCTCTTTCTCTTTATATATATCGCTATCCTGTTTCTACCTGTTCTGTTTTTTTTTTTTTTGTTTGTTTGAATCTCAACTTCTTTGTCTTTTTCTCAATATTTTATTTTTTGACAAAGTCTTTTTCATTATTATTCGTTTAATTTTTTAAAAAGGTAGTAATTTATTTATGGTTTTACCTTTTTTACTTTAATATTTATGGATTTGATTGATATGTACCATTATGTGAAGATTTTTTTTATGTCACTCAATTATAATTTTTTTTTAAAGACACTCAATTATATCTTTAATGATAATAAGATTTAATAACTGATCTTTTAATATGAATCAGTGATCATTGTTGTAAGACAAGAAATCAAAAAACGTCGCACTCACACGACGAAATCGCGAAGAAAAAAATCAAGATAGCTATGAAAATCACTTGTTTAGATTAAATGAAAGAGAAAAAGATGGATGATTTATGGTCAAAATTTTACCCAAAATCACTTCCTCAATGAAAAAGAAAATGAAAGAGATGATCTAATAAGAGAAAACTATTATCGACTTGTAGAAAATTAATTTTAAGCATAGAATATTATTGTTGATATATACACCAGTTAACATGATCCTTAACTTAATAATATTTATTAGAAAATTCCTCAAAAAATAGTTTTTATAAAATTGTACCCAAAAGAATATAGGTATAAATATATTCCTACCAAAATTTAAAAGAAAATATACAATATATTTAGCTATAATTTTATGGTCTAGTTTTGATTGAATTGTTTGAACGCGGTAAGATAAAGGAAGCAGAAGTAAGACTACGAAACCAGATCGCGCTTGAAAGCCAGTGGAGTGAGCGAGCTATGAGCATGAATACGATGAAGCTGGAAGAACAAGAAGACCTAACCCTAACTCCCCCAACCTCTCCTATCCAAATCGACAAAGACCTAACACTCCTTCCACGAATCAAACTCAACCTCACAATCCACCCTTCAAACCCATCCTCCCTCACCTCCCAAATCGACCAATTCCAACTAAAATCCTCTTTACTCACATTCCTTCAAACCTCCAAAACCCTCCCATTTCCTCTCCCCGAAGAAGATCTCATTTTCAAACGCGTTCATAAAGACCCTAAAAAACGTAAACGCGATGAACCTCTCGTTTACGGTACACTCCACATATGGAACCTAACCTTTCTCGAAAGCAAAAACGACGTCGTAGAGACTCGTAACCGTTTAGTTGAGAAAATGAATGGGATTGAGATGAATTTACTTGGTGTTAAATTTAGGCTTGAGGTTAGTGTTTCTGATTGTGATGATTTTGAATTCATGAAGAAAGGTTGGGAAGAGTTTTATGCTTTTGGGAGTGGGAATGTGAATAGGAGGAGGGAGCCGGATACGATTGTCATTAGAGGTGTTCCGTCGAGGTGGTTTGCTGAGACTAGAGTTTCTTCTAAACCCTCTATGCTTGTTACTCATACCATTTTTGAAAAGTTTGGCAAGATAAGGTGTGTTTTTCTTAAACCCTACAAAAATAATTCGGTTATTATGAATATGAATTTAATGTGTTTGTAGCTTATGTTAGTGCTTGATGAAAATAAGCAATAGATGTTTAGAGTTACTTAGTGCATGTTTGGATTGACCTATTTGAGCTTATGTACTGACAGTCTGACATGAGCACTTGTGAGACTTGGGGCCCATTTGGATTGACTTATTTTTGAACTTATGAAAAAAAGCTTATGCTAATAAATAAGTTGATTCATAAGTTCTCATTAACGAAAATGTGTCTTCATAAGTTGTTTTTTCATAACTACCTTGACAAACTTATGAATAATACATAAAAGCTTGTTTATTTGCATAAGATCAAAAATAAGCCAATCCAAACAGGCCCTAATTGAGATAACTTACGGAAACAACTTATGATGTCATAAGTTGTTTTGAACTTTATTTTAGATATAGCCAGTACATAAGCACTTATTTGATAAGTGCTTTTGTTATAACTTATAAGCAAGCAGTAAATTAAATTGTTTGTCCAAATAGGTCTTAGTTTGCTTAGTTAGTATGCTGGGGTTTGTTAATACTTAGTTAGTTTGTTAATTCTTCAATAAGCTCTAATAGTGAGTTTAACTTTGGGTTACAGTTCAACTGCTTTCAACAGCTCTAGCTGAGACAAATGCGGGTTCACAGTTCAACTGTCCAGTTTTGATTTTTAAACATTTCTAGTATCTTGCATGCATCTTTTCAATATGGTTCGTTATGAAATTTCACTAGTAGTTTTTAAGCTCACTAGCTTAACTTTTCACTTTGATCTCCAACAATAGAAGCATAGGTCAGTGACTATTTTGACATCGGTTATAGATTTTGTGAGCTTGTCAATCGAAAATTCTCCACTTCTGGGAGAGTTACTTTAAGCTTGTAAGCGTTTATGGAGAAGTTGAATGAATGAGTTTTTTAAAAAGCTAATTTCAACTTATCAGAAAAGTTATTATCTAGAAGACTTGTAGTTCTATTAAAATTCTTGTAGTGTTTCTTTTTCTGCAAGTGTTTATAGAGAAGAAGTTTATTCAATCTAGCTTTGCATCTGTTGTGATTAATAGAAGTATAAGTCACTTTTATTTGTATGTTTTTAGTGTAGAGATTAGTATGACAAAGTATGTTTAGGATCATGAAAGCCAGAGTTTACTTTGTTTTTGTTATCCTTGTTGTAAGAAGTAAAAAGAAATGGCCTTACCAACAAACACAAGTAAATTGAAAAGGCTGATGTTTGTGTTGCCTGTGTGAAAATTATTCTATTTGGCTATCTTAACAAGATCTCACACACAGCTGTCAGTAATGTGATTGTACCTGATTCTTTTTGGATTGACTTATTTGAGTTTATATACTGCTGTAAGCACTTGTGAGACTGTTTGAGATAACTAACACAAACAGTCCATAAGTTTTTTTCAACTTATTTCTATAAGCTCTTCATGATAGCTTATGAAAACAAATTATAACTTAAATGAAAATAGTTTGACTTTATTTTATATTTTCCTGTAGATATAGCTAATACATAAGCATTTAATTAAGTTGTGTATCCAAATAGATCTTAGTTTGCTTAGTTAGTATGTTGAAGTTTGTTAATAGCTAGTTGGTTAATTCTTCAATAAGCTCTAATAGTCTGTTTGACTTTTGGTCATGGTTTAACTGCTCTCAACAACTTGAGCTTAGACGAAACTGCTATCGATCCGCTCAAATAAGGTCATGGTTTAACTGCTTTCAACAACTTGAGCTTAGACGAAACTGCTATCGATCCGCTCAAATAATTGAGGCGGAGACAATGTTGGTTCACTGTTCATCCGGTTGAACTCTCGGATTTGGTTTTTGAAACATACCTAGCATCTTGTATGCATCTTTTCAATATGATCCCTTATGAGATTTCACTTGCAGTTTTCATGCTTGCAAGCATAACTTTTCACTTCCTTTGATCTTCAACAATAGAAGCATAGGTTGATAACTAAGGCATTAGGGGCTTTTGGACTAGCTTATGAGTTATAGCTTTTGTGAGCTTAGCAATTGAAATAAGTTTAAGGATCTTCACTTATGGAAGAGTTAGTACAAGCTTCCAAATGCTTGTGGATTGAATCAGAGAGTTTTTGAAAAAGCGGAAATGCAGAAGTTGATTTCAACTTATATATGAAGTTATTATTACCTAAAAGACTACAGTTCTTACAAGTGTTTTTTAGTATTTCTTTTTCCGTAAGTGTTTGCAGAGAACTTTATTCAAACTAGCTTTACACCTAATGTGATTGATAGAAGTATAAGCCACTTTTGTTTGTATGTTTATAGTGTAGAGATTAATATGAAGAAGTGTGTTTGGGTGAAGACCAGAGTTTACTTTGTTTTCACTATCCTTATTTTAAGTGAAAAGAAATGAACCTATCAACAAATATAAATAAACATGAAAAGGTTAATGTTTGGATTGCCTATGTGGGAATTATTGTAGTTGACTTGCTTAGCAAGCTCCCACACAGCTGTCAACAGTGTGATTGTACCTGATTATTTTTCTCTTTAATTTGTATTTAACAGGAATCTTAATGTTGCTGAGGACGATTATTCAGCTAAGGATGCAAATGAAGACAGTGGAGATCTAGTTTCGGGGCTTTACTGCAAGATTGTTGTTCAGTTTGAGAAATATAAAGACTTCCATAATGCATTGAGAGTTCTCTGTGGTCGCTCTTTGCAAAAGGTATTGGTTAGCTTCTAGCTTACGAGAATTTTCCAATTAGGTAATTGATTTCAAATTTCCAAAAATCCCGTATACATTTGCCCATGAAGAAGTTGGAGGAGAGAGTTTCTGAAAATGTCGTAATGTAGAAGTTGATTTTAACATACGTGGGTTGTTTAGAAGATTTACTGCCTTTGCAAAATCATTTTAAATTTTATTTTTCTACAATTATTTGTTGAAAAGTTTATCGAAATTGGGTGTTCAGTCTCTTACTATATTTTTTGTCACTTTATTGTGGAATCATACATATCAATAGTGGCTAAAGGAGCTGCAATAAAATTCCAGAAAATGCTTGTTTTGATGAGAGATAACTGTGGGAAAAGCAAGAATGTGATTGGATTGGTTGATTTCAATAACACCATCCTTGTTTTCCACCAAATAGCAGACTTAGCGCATGTTAAACCTTTTAAAACCTTAATTCTTGCATTTTGTAGATAACAAGTTGGTAACAAATTTTGTCAAAAAAAAAAAAAAAAAGTTGGTAACAAATAGCATGTCTGTAAAATTCCACATGCTTGTACATGTTTTGTTATCGTTATTTTACATAATTAGATATTCCTATTCATGTGCCGAGCAATGAAAGTAAAAGTTTTTTGAGCGAGTGCTGAAACTGATAATGTGCAGTAGCAGACTTGCATTACATTCATGATTCATGATAAGTATAGGTGATGAAAGCTGGGCAGCAATTAGCATGAGGAATACTTTGCAAAATTGAAAGCATGGATATGATTTTGATTCATTTTTTATGATTTGTGAAATTACCATTGAACAGCAAGGTTCAAGGTTAAAGGCTGACTACGTGGTTACTTGGGACAAAGATGGATTTTTTCGTAATTCAAGGAATCAACCTCAGGAGAAAAATAACGCAGTAATTGCAGCCGATCATTACAGAAGTGAAGCTCCCCGGCGCCAGGTTTACAATTCTCGCCACAGTCCAGATAGAGTGCGCCCAAGGAGATTCAAGGTGAGATTTCGATATTTCAAGGGCTATATTTTTATTTGTTTCCTTTGGTTAACTAGTTGGACCATCTGTATTGACAAGGAACCCCTTTATTTGATGCAGGAATAAGGACTCAACTTTTTGTTTTATTTTGGATACAAACTTGGCAACATTGTTGTTATGAACTGAACTCAAACTTAGACACATTGAATGTTTGCTGCCGCGGGCCTTCGGGGTCTACTTAGGCTTGTGGGGTTGGATAGTGGGATTGTATTAAGCTGTTATAACATATTATAATTTCATTATTCCACATTACGAAGAGCCTCAGCAGTTAAAGTTGCTCCTTGTATCAAGATCACAAATGTAAGGTAAAACTGTATACGTACTGTCTCAGTTGGTGGGAATTTTATAACACCATATAGTCCTTTAATGTTCCATGTTAAGACTTGAGTCACTTTAACTGAGAAGTATGCATCTGCATATTTGGATTCACTTGTGTGGGATGTAAAAGGGAATTTTAGAAACATAAAATTGTTTTTAATAATTTCTATATTAATCTTCTTAACAAGTGCCCTTAGGGCACTAGTTAGCATTTCCCTTTCTAGTATAATTGATTTTACTTGCAAAGTGAAGTTCAATTTGAAGTTCAAACTGGAGCTTTTATTGAAAGAAACTAACTGCAGTTTTAAATTTGTTGTTGTCAATTTGAATATATTAAAACCTAGTAAATCACTTCATGTTTTACTTATTTTTAAACTAAGCAATTTACATCACTTATTTTTTTTTTTCACATTATACCTCGTCCTTTTTTAACTTTTTCTACAGCTGCAGTTTTATGGTCGCTGTGGATATTATGCTTTGAAAGCACACTGTATATGAGGTTATAAAATGTATATAATCCACAAAAGTCTAGATTTATGGTTTGGATGATTATATATTCTATTTGAGCTTACACTGATAGACCTATGTGGATTGTCACTCTTGTCAGTGAATAATATAGATAGATTACTCCGCCATATCAACATTTTTTTTTTAAATAGATAGAAATACTTTAGTGAGTGGGAAAAAACTATTTGCTGTTTAAGATGATGACAAGAACATAGAATTATGGCGGAGAAGTCAACACCAACGTTTTTGCTCAAAAAAAAAAAAGAAAAACACCAACGTTTTAAATAAAATGTGTACAACCATATGTTATTCAAATATGCACTTAATGGAGCCAAAATGACATCAGCCAAGTTGGAATACATATTTTTACTCTAATAAAAGGATAAGGAAGACCTGAAATAAAATAAAATAAAACTCTCAAATAAAAATAATAATTAGGTTGTTGAACTTTGGTGATTAATGAACTTCATTTAAAATCGTATCAATCGAGAGTGTCTGAATTCTAATATTTGTTGGAACAATTTTTAGTTATGGTTACTTACTTCTCGACTCAACTATGAATTTTCGATGTCCATCTAAGACCAAAAAAAACACAGAACTCTCCAACGAAATTTTTTTTGAGCGTAGATAAATTTTTTCTGCAGCATCTGATTTGATCTAAAACCTAACTTGAGAGAAACTAAACTCCTGACGAATTGGACCAAACATGTGTTGGTGCAGTTGAATGTATAAACTAATGATATTAATTAATAATTAATCATCACAACTAAAAATGTATTTGAATAAACTCAATGTATCTTTCTCTCAAAATAAAAAACTCAATGTATCTTAATAGAGCGTGGTAGGTTGTGCAATCAATAGTTTCTTCAGAATCGGTAGCGTAATGATTTTTTTTTTTTATTATAAAAAAGAATACATCGATGACCATATCAATGAGAATTATTTTATAATTGTTTTATTATAATGTTTAGATTCAAATTTCTAACCTCCTATTCATTTCAAATATCTTGATAGGCTGAGTAACCACCACAGCCAGGCATGTCACTATTTTCTGATCTATATTGTCCTGGAATTTTTAGCTAAAAGGAAAGAATTAAAATGCTAGTTAATTAATCAAAATTCAGAGCATTTTATTTCCATAAGCAAATTTTACATAAAAAGAGAAATATACCAGGGGCGGCCTATTGGATTATTTTGGATATCATCATGTTTGTTTCTTTCAACTTATGTCACATTCTTTGAATGTAATAATGATTCTAAAATATTCTAATAAAAAATAATGATTCTAAAATAGAAGTGGTATAGGAACTAACTTGTTGACATAAACTGCACAAAACTGTACATCTTGGAATTCTTGGTCTATTTCTTTTAAATATCATCTTATTACTCCACTTAATGAAATTTCACTGCTCCATTTCCCTCAAATGAAGAAAATCCAATGTTCCACAAGTATTCATCTTAGAATTTGACTCAATTAATTATATCACAGGCATTGATTACATAAACTAATCCTAACTCTACCAAAATCTACACTGAATTTTTAAAATTGCAGTTACATTGCACTTGTGGACAACAATTTAAAACAATGATCTACATTGAGAACAATGAACATGTAACAAGAAAGGTTGAATAGTCAACTCTTTTCAAGCAAGTCTTCATTCAAAAAAATATACAAGTATTCACATTTCACACAACCAAAATTCTAATCCTAACCAACAAAAATGCATACATGGAAAAGAAAAAGAAGGAGAAACAAAAATAAGAGAGTGATCTGAACAGCATACAATGATCACCAACTTTTCTTGTGTGAATGTTTTGCTTGAATCTTGTTCTTGGAAACATCATCAAAATCACCACCACTTCTTGGAGAAACTAATCCATCATTAGTAGTAACCATTTTCTTCTCACTCCATCTTCTAACATAATCTTTCTTTTTGTTAATCCCTTCATTAACCACCATCTTTTTTTCACTAAACCCTCTAACATAATCTTTTTTCTTCACCACCCCTTCATTTTTCTTCACCACCCCGTCATTATTCACTACATCCATTTTCTTCTCACTCAAACCTCTAACATAATCTCTTTTCTTCATTTCATTTCTTGATTTAATATCCTTCAAAGTTGGAATAACATACCACAGAATACAAGTGAAAATTATTGCAGCTGTTCTTCCAAACACAGTCAACAAAACCAAAATCATTATCACAACAAATGGCAAATAGAACAATGGTTTCTCCATCTCAATATTCTTCATATTCCATGAAATTCTCTTCTTGGGTTGGTTTCTTTCTTCCATAGCAACAATTGATGATTCAGCAGAAGACTTTTTCTCCGTTGACTTAGGACTCAAGCTTCTTGGTTTCACTACTTTTAACTCTTGGCTCTTGTTTTTCACCTTAACAACAATAGGGACAAAATCATCTTTATTTGAATGAACAAAACGAACAAAAGAAATATCATGAGGGTTCATTTGTGAATAAATTTTCTGCCTTTTATCATTTAAATCAGATAAAAGTGCTGAAAATTTATCTAAGCCACGTGTGGAATAAGGGTTATTTTTGCTATCTTTTCTTTTGTATCTTCTAGGGCTTGAATTAGGATTTGCACGACATAGTTCATCATCATCTTCTGGATTGAATGTTCCACAAACAAAAGGGTTCAACATTTTAATGAAATTTTGGTTTTTAGAGATATAAGCTTTTGGTTTGAGAAATTATGGGAATTTGGAAGTTATGTAGCTATAGATATGGGTTTAAACTGGTGACTGGCCATGGGCCCACATAAGAGTCAAACCAAATAATAAAGGATTTAAACTTCTAAGTAATAATCTTATAGAAGTTTCCTAAGGGATATTATTGGTATTTGACTAGTAAGAGAGGAGGACATTTTGTGACATATAGTTAGTTTATAGTCTTTTTTTGACCAATTGCATATGAATGAATTCTTTGTAATTAATAGTACACTATAGTGCCGTAAGAAATGAGTTATGGGAATGGGATAATAGGAAAGACTTGAGAGAACATGTTACTTGTGGAGAAGGGTGTTGAAGAACTAGTCTTTGATTAATAAATGTAAACATGGTTCCAAGGTGGCACTATGTTCTATATCGATCTGTAATGCCTTCTAGAAAGGTAGTGCATGGTTTGAATATGACATGAATTGTCAAGAAACTATTGACAGGGGATGTAGTTGTCAATGGATAAAATAATGGGATTTTTTTTGTTAAGAAATCTGCAGAAATAGTATATTATAATGTTGAATGTGGTAAGCATGTTTGAAATTTTATCTTGGTAGTTTTTAATGGAATTAGATTAGATTAGATTTGTTAAACGGTTGATTTTATATCTACTAATTTCTATTTCAACTTGAAGTAGCCTATCTCATCTCATCTCATAATATTGCATTTGGATTGAAGAGGGTTATGTGACTCACTGACTTACGTTTATAGTTTCGCATTAAATTTGGGCTACGCGCCATGAATTTATAAAGATTCAAGACAATTTTGTAAAGATTAATGCACAAGATTATAATTGTAATGTTAAAGATATAACTAACCATATGTAACTCCACTCAGAAAAAATAAGATATAACCATTAACCAATCATATTGATGACCCTAAAAAAAGCATATATTGATGCAAGTGGTAAGTAAGGGATTTGAGCCCTTTAAACATTTGGTTGAGAGTAGATAATTTATATTGTGTATCCTACATATATAATGTCAAAAAAAATGTTAAAAGGTATAACGCTCCATTTGTAATGTTTGATTATTTTATTTCTAACGAAGTTAATGTTTGATTTTCTTTCCGTAAGATATCATCATAGGCTCCTCTACATGGCGTAATATTATTTGAGAAGTGTCGAACAATAAACATAGATACATATACATATTTCGGTCGATGTTTGAACTTTAGTTTATCATATTTATATTGTGGGTATTTAGCCTCTTCCCTCACTCAACTATTGTTGGTGATATCCTAAGGCTTTAATCGATATAATATTTATTTTATTTTTGAGTAATGTTTTTTTAAATGAGTGCTCAAATTCATTTATAAAACATTTTTTTTAGTAAACTGATAAGATATCTTAGTATTAATATTTATACTCATTATCTATTGCATATAATTCTAATAATTGATACATGTACGTTGCACATTTTTATACAGTACAATCATTCAATTATATCTTATTATTGTGTTGTTATATTATTTTATAAAAAAAAATTAGCAAACATGGTCTGTTTGGTTCGAGAGTTTTGGAGGGAATGGGAGGGAATATTTTTAATTTGAAGTGTTTGGTTCAATTTTTAGAAGGGGATGGGAGGGGAGAGGAGGGGGGCAAATTTGATTGCACTATCAATATTATCCTTAGATTAATTTAAAATCTCAATATTATCCTTATAACAACATTTATTATTATTATATTATATTATCTCTCAAACAACTTTTATTATTATTATTATTATTATTATTATTATTATTATTATTATTATTATTATTATTATTATTATTATTATTAGGTTATAGGTTATATTATCTTGTAACATTTTTTTTTTGGTGGTGTCCGAGGTTCGAACCCGGACCTTGCATATATTATGCATTGTCCTTACCAACTGAGCTAAGTTCACGGGGACTTGTAACAATTTTTATTATTATTAGGTTATATTATCCTTGTAACAACTTTTATTCCATATTATTAACAACTTTTCCTTATAACAACTTTTATTACTACTTGTAACAACCCTATCACTAATCCATTATTCTATCGTCTACGTCGTGTTGTTATCGATTACATCGTTATTGTTTCATTATTTTATTATCCTTATTTAATTAAGTTTAAGGGTAAAACAATAAAATAATTTTAAAATTCCTCCCCTCCCCTTGAGAACCAAATTTTTTTTATTTAAAATATCTCACATCCCCTCCGTTAAAATCCCTTCTTCCCTCCTCTCCCCTCCTGATTCTCGAATCAAACGGACCCTAAATGACGTGTTACGATTGAATGAAAATTCAAAATTTTATATTTATATTATTTTGTATCATTATATTTATTAAACTGTTTTTTAAGGAATATTTATTAAACTCTTGTTTTGATTTTATATTCATGTATGTTTAGATATTAATGGAGTATGATAAAAAAAAATTGTCTAAAAAAAACTTTTTTCAAAAGGAGTATGATAATATCTTGAATTGTGTGATATTTTTGATTTTTTTTTAAATCATAGTGATTATTTTGATATTTAATTATAAGAATTACTCCATTTTAGAGGACATTAATTATGATTATTTATAATTTTTTTAGGGGATAATAATTTTATAATTGTTCTAAGAGAATTTAAACATCCATTTTTAAAATTACAAAATCAAACTCTTACCATAACATATTATGGATTATACGTCTCATTTCAATATACTCGAAAATATAACATACCCTTATTTAAATAAGATATTCAAAGAGGGTCGTACTATAGATTTATTTTTGTAGGAAAACGTGGTGCTTTGATCGTGAACGCAACCATGAGGTAACCATTTGATGATTTATATTGTCCAAATTAAATTCATCATTTTTATTGTTGTGATGTGTTTAGTGGGAATTCCAAGCATGTGTATTGTCTGCAAACAATTGTGAGATAAAATTAAAATATATGACAATGTTCTCTCCCAAGGTATTGCCAATGTCATTAGTCATTCCTTGTAAATATGCATATCCAATGTATTATTTATTGTACATAGTCAATGAATGAAAAACCTATTACAACTACTTTTTTTTAGAGAACCCCGTTACAGCTACATATTAGTTGAATACACTTGTTTCAGTCATTTTTTATATAAAACGGACAATCAAAGTATAGTAAATGTTAAGCTTGAAAAAATACACAAGTCATCAATTACTTCAAAAAAGAGCACCAAAACAACGACACTATCAAAACAAAAAGAAAACTTAAATCAATTTTATGGTAAAATTACACCTGGACATTTGAGTGATTCATTAATCCATTGATAATAATCATAAGAGAAACTCTTAATATATAGAACATAATGTCTTAACATTCTCAAAATTTGGAATAAGGGAAAAGAACAAAAAACTGAAACATTAAACATGATTATGAATTGTGATTATAAACATTGATATGTTTTTTTATACATTAGGTTAGAAACAAACAAATAAAATCTATTAACAGTGATGATATTTTCATACGTTGGGTTAAAAATAACATATTACTTTCTACCAACAAACGAAATTTATGAACAATGATGATATTTTATATAATTTTTGTTTTGGCGAAGGTTGTAGGTTTAGTAATTTTATTTTTTTCGTTCGTGAATGAACAAGTATAACAAACCCATAAACGAAAACTAATTTATTTCGTTCCTGGAAATCGTCATTTTGAAACACAAGAGTGTCCGTATGCACACTAGTAACAATTAAAACACAATTTAAATATATATTAATTCTAACATAATAACAAATGAAGAAAAAAAAATTAGAAAAAGAAAACAACATAAATGTCCAGGTCATATTCATCTGATTTAGCTCGTTTCAAAACGTTGTAAAAATATCTAATAGGCACATCTTTTATCTATTGTAACCTTAGCAAGTTTTGGAAAACCGATAATCCTTTGTTTTACCAAACCAATCATTACACGATGCAAAATATAGCAATTGTTCTTCATCCCATAAAATCATTGTTGACGTAATTTGTTAATTGCAACAACAGTTATGGTTGAGTTTTCAGGAACCCAATTATTTTATCTTTAAGCAATTGTTGCACATGTATATTAGATGGGGGAATAAATTCTCTCAATTTTTCTCAATCGCAACAACTAATTAAAACTATTGAAATGTAATATCTTCTTTAGTTCAAATGTAAACATATTTCTGAGTGACAAATATTCGTCTTAATAATAATTTATATAAAAATCATAATTAATCTAATATATTTGAATATAAAATATATTTTACATCAAAAATCTATCATCCTCATATATTAAATTAAAATTTAAGAAAATGATGAAAGATAGATCCAAAAAATCTTCTCATTATAAAAGATGTTTTCAAATAAAAAAAAATACATATAGCAATGTATTAGTATTTAATGGATGTGGGTCTCGAACCATTTTCATTTTTTTTTATTACCGAGCACTATAGTCAAGAGCAATAGTCATTGAGAGGTTTTTTCATGTTATTAAATTGAATGAAAATAATCTAACTTTCAGGTTTAAGTTTCATTTTTTATTTGTTGATTGCTTTTGAATGTTAATATACCAAAGATTCTTACAAATTGTCTTGTTAAGCAAGTAAGTCACCCTATGCAAGCAACAGTCATCATACACACACACTCACCCTTATGTTGACACGTGTAAAATAGGTTAAATCTGAACTGTAGAAAATTATTATTGCTTTAAATAGTAGTATAGTGAGACTTAGAGAGAAATCACGAAATCATATTCTACTTCCGTCAACTTCTTCTTCTTCAACAAACAACGAAAACACTTTCTTCCTCATAACAAACACAACAATGGCCGAAAAGAAAACTCGTCCCCTTCTTCATGAACATTTCAAAGAGTTGGTGAAATTTTGCGCAGTCAATTTGTTTGTGATTGGTACGGTAATCAACTGTCGTAACCAGTCGCATCATGATATTTTCTTCCAGAATGTTGAAGTCAAGATGTACTTAAAGTTATTCCTGTATGGATTCGAGATCCTATTCGCTTGTCATTCCTACTTTTTTGATGTATCCTACCTCAGCAAGTTGATCCCTCCTACAAGATGATATCATTATTGCATTGGAAGAAGTGGATTTGTTTAGGTTCATGGTGAAGGGACTAATTTGTTCCAGTGTGGCAGAAATCCAAGATTATTGTTAAAGAGCGATCATGTGGAACCGTGTTCATAATATACACAAGTTGTGAACCCTCTATGATGGTATCTTTTGAACAATATGTGTAATACTTTGATATTTCAGATTTGTTTTCATCATTTATTGGTACATATGTCCCCCTATGCCTAATGTAAAACATTAACAATGTGTCACCCGACTTGGACTTGGATATCATCTTCTTCAATTTTTGCAAAATATTATGAGAAGTGTAAACATTATGATCTTTTAAATCAAGTATGTTTTTGTTTTTAAAACCAAACTGATGAATCAATTAAGACTTCAACCTCCGACCTACTATACGACCTTCTGGAACCGATGTTTGATTTTCCAACGTATAAGACAAACCAATCCCAAGACATGATTTCGCCATAGTTCAATGTTTAGAACTCAGTAAATTCTTTGGAGTAAAGCGAAGAAAGATGCCGCGCACGCAAAGATAGAGAAAAACACCAGAAAAACAATCAAAAGAGGAATTTTCATTAGAATACTAATTTATTACCGTTTGGACTTTGTAGCGCTTTTAATTTCATACAAGAATCTTGGTTTGTGTTTGTTGATGTTGGTATTTGAGATTTGTGTCTGTGTTTTAATCGATGATGTGTGTTGTACTAAGGTCGGCTGTTTCTTTGTTGTTTTAATTTACTTATTGATTTTGTTTCACCGCATACGATAATCACAAAATTCTAGATCGATACAAAATAAAACACTTATGTTTATTTTATTTGGCTGTTACATAACATAAAATATTTACCATAAATTTGTGAACCTATTTGTGTTATCTCTTAATTTACATTAGTGTGTGTCACTCACGTTTTGAAACTCTCTTTATTATTCTTGTTTTAAAGAGAGCGAGAAAATTATAAAACGTTTTTTTTAAGGAATTTGCCACCAAATCAATCTTATATTAACATGATTGTTATAGTATAAATTATTATTACCAAGATATTTTTGAATATGCAATCTATATTGCCCAACATATTTATATTTAAAAGAAATAAACAAAAACTGTAAGTTATATTGAGGTTAAACAACCTATATTGATTTAGATTTGTGTGAACCCATTAATAACTCTAGTAATTTATGTTTAAAATGATAATTTATGCATAACTGACAAACTTGTGTCTCGTATTTGGATAAATTATACACATTCCTCTTTTGCCTACTAATTAACTTGTGAATGAACATTTTCTAACTAATTAAAGTAATTATGAAATATTAATCTACCAGTAAAAAAACATTTATCTCGTATATGGTCTATACTTGAAATTTCATAATTAGTACTATATTATAGTGCATTATAATTAGTAAAGAATACTTATCACATGTATAGTTTATCACTAAAATTAACGCATTATAATTAGTAAAGAACACTAATCACATTTATAGTTTATCCCCAAATATGTTATTTCTGTTACATAGTGAGAAAAAAAATAGATTAACTTTTTTTGTCATTTATCTTGTTGTTAGAGAATGTTTTGCTACGTAAAAGGTTTTCATATATAGGATTATTACTTCAAATTACCTAAAACGAGTGTAGCATGTTAGAAATAAAATAATAGGGACACACAATTAGTTAGAATGTGAATTCATTCATATCAATCTAACTTGTAACTTACATCTCAACCAGATTAAATACTCTTATGCACTCCAAATGCAAAATAAAAATAATATTTTTAACACTGGCCTATTTATAACAATTAAAGGTTTTTATTAAAAAAAACAATTAAAAGTTTAATCAAGTGATTTAGCTCAAATGATTAATGACATTCCTTTAAGATGAATTCTTCAGGCATGTTGAAAGAAAAAAGATGAAAAATGATTCGGGAGAATTTGAGTTAATTTCATGATGGAACAATTTTTACCAAACTTTATTTACTATCAAATTTTGGATTAACATGGTAAATTCTCATGAAAACTATAATACCAAAAAAAATAATTAATTAAATGTTTATTCTTAATTAAAGATTTATTTAAGGGTGTTAGCCTATATTTTTGAAGGCTATCATTAAATGCAGTCTAAGAAAGTTGACCTTATCATCGAAGAAATAAAGCGCCTCCTTTCAGTTCCAAAATTCTTTCAAACCAGCCTCCAGTGATGAACTGGGATATTACAACCTACACGGGAAGAGAAAAAAAAATTGATTATCATTTACCTTGCTTTGAAATTGAAAAAATAGTTTATTTAAGTTTTCAGTCATATAAAAATACCTTATTGTTGACAAACTTGAAGAGAAGCCCATGAATTGCTCGCCGCATACCCTGATGTTCAATGTTGAACAGATCGAAAAGTTTTGGTAAGCAGCCCCCATCAACCATGGCCACTTGGTTATGAACATCCTACATTAAATTTAAAAATAATGGGAAATGTTAACTTATGCCCTTAAGGCATAAGATAAGGAACCCAACATAGTAACTTTTTGTTGGAATGTGTGTATTCAATTTAACTTTTGAATTTATAATAAATAAAATACACAAAATTTGAGGGAATATTTCTACTTTTGAATTTATTAACTTGTGCCCTAAGGGCACAAGTTAACATGACCCAAAAATAATATATCAAAAGAATAACAAAGCTGCAGCAAGCAATTTATCCACCAATTTGATGAAACTAGCACAACTACAGTGCACAACAACAATCCAATTGAATGGAACCCCAATTCTTAAACGGCAGGGAAAAAAAATGGAAATTGAATAACAGGGAAGAATAACACGTAGCAGCAGCAACCAACAATTCATATGCGCAGCAAATTAAAGAGGTTGGCAAATTCTAGAATGGGAGTTCACTTTCGAACAACCATGCAGCAAGCACACCACCAAGGATTAATTTCACAAGGAGATTTAAATAAATGGTAGTAGCAATAACAGCACGAATGACAACGGGAAAATAATATATTGATAAGATTTTACAACTACTAATTAAAAACAAACAGAATTTACCTTGCCTAACTTATGCAATAACCCGATAGTATATAGTTTGATTTGTCTGTCATCCAATTGAACCGTTTGCATCAACATTGGTATTACACCAAGTTGCGCAAGTGCAACCTAAAACATTCATACAAAACAATTGAACACAATGGTTACATTCTTAAAGTCTAACATTCACAAGTTTGGTAACGCCTAGCATTCTAAAAGTCATAGGTTGATCAGATAATACGATTATGAATATATTGAAAGTAATGTCAACCTTGTATTCTTCCTTCCGAGTGACAATCGTACAAAGGATACCCAGGCCCAAATCAACGGTCTCAGGCAAGTTTTTGCTCTGGTTTCTGTTTAAGGAAAGATAAAGAGCAACTGTTATTGGAATAAAAAAAAAATAATCCTGCAATCCAAATCTGGAAATGAAAATATTGAGTCCATCTTTGCTCCATTTACCATCATGGATGTGTGACATGTGGCAAAATAAATAATCAAGGGTTGGGATTAAAAGGGTTGGAAAAAACATTGTTTTGTCAAATACAAGGCCACACGCTTCTCTTTTTTCTGTCAGATACAGGCCTAACCATGAAAATGCTAACAATTTGTTAGCATTTTCATAGATAATCAGCTTAAAAAAGGAACACCAGTATCGAGTTAAATAATTGATGTTCAATACAGTAGAAACCTAATCTATCTTTAAAATTGATGAATTCCCCGCCGCCGTTGTATGAATGGAAAGGGCAGGGCCGGCACCGGCGCCGGCGAGAGGGAGAGAGAAGCATGGAAGTGATGATGGTGAGAGGAAGAAGAAGGGTCATGAGTGGAATTGTATCTGACAGAAAAATCAGAAGCGCGTAGACTTGTTTTTGACAAAACAATGTTTTTCCAACCCTTTTAGCATGTGTTTGGCAACTTTAAAAATCACGGTGAGTTTTCACGGTAGCATAGAAGCAACAAATAGGAGCTTCATAGAATCACGTCAAAATATGCATTGGAACGCGAGATTGGAGATTTAAAAGCTGATCCAAACATGCTATTAATCCCATTCCTTGATTTTTTATTTTGCCACATGACACACATCCATGATGGTAAATGGGATAAATTGAGGAAAGTGAAATGGAGCAAAGATGCACTCGAAAATATTATGCTTTTCATACCTGATTATCTTAAGAACGGGTTTAATGACCATATCAGTTGGGAAATCCATGTGATCTACTAAAGCAGGAGCATTAACCGCTAAACTGAAAATCAACCGAAGCTGCAATAAAAGAATATTTAATGTTCATATTAAATTATCATTGTGGATGGATGGCGAGAGAGAGAAATAGACATACAACAGAACGACGAATTTCTTCATCTTTGCACACCAACATGTCTGCTAAAGACAGCATAATCTTCGGTGCAACCGTACTAATCTGTAGATAATGATTGAGTTATTAGATAAATAATATCAAATATAAAATAGCTTTATTTTTTTTTTATTACAAGAATATTAATAAATACCTCCATAGCATTTTCTTTATTATTAAAGCAGAGATGATTTAGAACATGGAGTGAAGATGTTTTCACTTTAAAATTTGGTTTTGCAAAAAACCAGTGAAACAAAGGAATTCCATCATCTATTTTAATGCCCTGAGGGCAATCAATTAGATGAGCAATTGTGTTCATAACCACGCAACTTGTTTCGGTATCACGAGCTGAGGAGGATTCCCGACGTTGATGCATTTTCACAATGTTCACGAGATCCTTAATCACGCCGGAACCACGAACACGTTCTTTATGTTGCTGCAAACAAAAAAATAATAATCAGAAATTCTGAGACAAAGTACCCTATATTTTTTTAAAGCTAAAACAAAAGCAACCAAAAACCTTTATGAATCCATGCTAGCAGCTAATATTTATCATGACTGTTAGGAAACATGGCATCCATGGAAGGAATGAGAGAAAAGCTATAAAAGTAACTTATTGATGGAAATGAATATTATTACAATTGGGAAAAGTTGGTTACAATGTGACACCTTAAGCCTATTTATAGGCACTAACTAACTAGTAACTATATGACTAACATATATCTCTAATAATGACAACAATAACACACTCACACTCAGTCATATTAGCCGGTATAAATGAAATAACTAACTATTAATAGAAACTGCATAATATATATCACACATACTACAATAAGGTAAGCATTGCAAATTTCATACTAAATTCAATATGATCAAGTCAACATCACTTACAAAAATATGTTGAAATCTATAGAAGAAGGAAGGGTATTAAATTCAATTTCGAACCATGCTTCTACAAAAGACAACTCAAAGCTTTGCATCATCGTACTCAAGAAACTTACAAAAATGTTCATTAAAATGCTACCTTATCACAAAAGATTTAAGACTAGCAGTCCTTATACAAAATGGAGGTATGAACATTTTATAGATTGAAGAACCATATACTCAACATTCAGAAATTCAGAGCTATTCAGAGATGAATAACATTACCTCCGAATCCGGGTCCTTGTAGATCCGCAGAAGGGTTTTGCAGCAAAGCCTATGCATCGTATCAGATGGCCCTTTAAGATGCATTAGTATATCATCTGTTATACTTCCAGCCTCAAGCATACCGAAGTCTACACCTAAAAACACATAAAACATAAGTTAAATTTGATACAAAGGAAAAGATTGAAGAAAAATCTAAGATTTACCAGCAACTAGTAGTGCTTGGAGATCATCCATAGATCTCAAGAATTTGCTCAAGTCCCTCATGTATTCAGTCCCGTTGCCAGGATTAGCATCTCGGAGCGTGGCATGGATACGGTCAACACTTGCTTCGACATCGTCATGTTTCCGTTTGCGATTTCCGCGAGAAGCCATCAGAGAAGATGAATCGATGATGCAGCGGCGAAGCTAGCAAAATTTTCATGAGGTGGCCATATATAAAGCAAAATAAATTATATTTCAAAATTAATAGTAAATTTTACCAATAAACAAAAAAAATCAAAGAATATTACTATTTTTTGGGGGCTAACCCTCCGGTTTTTAGGAGACGGGATCAAATATTAATCCAAAGTTTGATTGAAAAGTAAGTAAAATCAAACAAAAAAATATTTCTACCTAAAATTGAACTTGGGGTAGCCAACTATATATTATTAGGGGTAGCTAAATGTAAATATACACCTACTTATTCAATAATTTTTTTCTCTTTGGGGTAGCCATAGCCACCCCTTGGTCCTGAAAGCATACGCCCCTGCGATGATGGGTTTTTGGTAGTGGTAGAAGACTAGGGTTTTGGGGTTTTGACGGGTTTTGGGGTTTTGACGATTGAAACTTCTTTACTCCGAGTTCGAACCAATCTCCTATGAGTCCTATCTCTCTTTTTTTTTTTGTTATTATATTATTATACCCTTTTGTGATTATCTTTCCTTATGCACAAATTAAAAATAATAATTATTTTTTATAAATATAATATAATTATTTAGTTACTCATATGTTTTATAAAAAAAATTAAAATTATTTATTTAGTAATATTAGCTGATTTTATAATATATATAAATGTAATTGTATGCAAATGTCTTCCTAAAAATTTAAAGTATACATGTCATTCTAATTTTCTTATTAGCATTAATTATTTCTCCAATACATAAAAATGCTTACACACATCCCCGTTAGCTTGACTCAGTTGGTAGGGATATTGCATTTTATATGCAAGGCCTGGGGTTCGAACCCCAAATACTCTACTTCTCCACAGTTAAATTGTGTGAGCTCTACCACTAGGCTATTTAACAGAAAGAAAAATAAATGCTTACACACTAGACCCATGTGGCAATGCATTTTACATGTAATAAACAAATTACCTTAATGACAATTTTTAAATCATAAATAATTACCTTAATTAATTATTTCAAATAATAATAATAATTACCTTCATTTTTCATAAGTCTAGAGTAAAATGACATAAAAAAGAACAGTGTCAAACTAAGTTGGGACGCTTCTCTAATCTGTTGTCAATTACTCATACATATTATTAAAAAAATGAAAAATTACATAATAACTAGGGGGACATAGAACCTGACTCGGTCAACAACCCTAACGGGCAAAAAAAAAAAAAAGATCCACAAAGATCCAACCCTAAATAATCCTAACAATTAAGCGCGGCTCTAAAGTTTAGTGAATGAATCGATAGTCAACACTGATGGGATAAAACCGCAAGTGCACAGTTCTATCGAAGTAGTAATAAAAGAGTATCGTTCCGACAGGGAGTTATGAATTCAAATAACTTTCAACAATGATTAGAAAAGAGTTTTGAGTTATAAAGTTTGGATTTTTAATTAAAAGAAAATAACAATAATAAAATAAAAGACCTTTCGAGCCTAACAAACCACACGCGAAACATTACTAGATCTGGAAAATCAGAAACCAGTGCAATGACGACAAGTTTTGAAGCGGAACCTGAAAACGAACCTACCCTCGTGGGTTTTTCACGCCATCGTGAGTCAAGAACATCACTGTCGCGTACCAACAAACACAACCTCATTTGGTGTAACACAGACGCGAAGATGGTGGTATAACCTACCCACCAACCAACACGTTTCGGAAACTAAGCGCAAAAAGATCGTAAAGTCGCCGACATATCTCGCGGTTGGAGGTGGTGCAGAGGAGAGAAACTCATCGCGCCGCCACCACCACAAACCACTACATCTCTCCAACATTGTTTGGATTGAAAGAGATGAAAGACGGTTTAAAGTTTGAGAGAGGTCAGCTACCTTAATTAATGTTTTAAATTGTACGAACAAAAAAATTATCATGATTTTATAATTTCAACTCTATTTTATTACTCAATTTTAACTTAATTATTGTATTTTCTTTATGCTTTTTTAATCTCCAAAAATAATATCATACGTAAATTAAAAAAAATCAATTTTACATATTAAACCAAACAAAAAAAAATCTTTTTCAATTCTAATGTCGACTCTAATAAGCCAATCTTTTTTTTGGTGTCGTCTAGGGTCAAACTCCGAACCTTGTATATATTATGTGTTTTCCTTACCAACTGAGTTAAGTTCACGGGAACTCTAATGTTTTTCTAATAAGCCAATCAATTTTACATATTAGGTGATTGATATTTTTTTTTTTTATTTCGGCTCATATTTACATATTAGGTGACTAATGTTTTTATAAATTGTTGTTTTAAGGGTTAATAGTGTTTTACATCCTGTAATATAGGTCATTTCCGGGTTTGCCCCTTGTAATTTTTTTTTGATTCGGTCCTTGCAAAAAAAATTTGTTTCAAAATACCCCCTAGGCAATCTGAGTATGCATATTCGCTGATGTGGCACGTTGAGTCATCTTTTTTTGATGATGTGGCGCACAAATTGTATAATTAATTGTTTTTCATTTTTTTTATGGGTACACATTGCATTTGTGCTTTTTTTAAAAAAAAATTATATATATATATATATATATATATATATATATATATAAATTCATTCATATTAATTTAGAAAGAAAAAAAACTAATTTTTGAAATTTTAAAAAAAATTGAATAAATTAGAATTTTTTTCGAAAGTAAGAAGTTTTATTTTTTATTTTTTTTGTGGTGGATGGGGTTCGAACCCCGGACCTTACATATATTATTTATTGTCCCTACCAACTGAGTTATGCTAACGATGACACTAATAAGTTTTATTTTATAAAAAAATGAAAAATTATGGAACTTAATATATTTCGAAATTTTTGAAAATAAATATAAAATATATTTCGAAAATTAGAATAAAAAAATTGAAATAAAAACTCAAATTTTTCTTTCGAAATTAGTTGAAATTGACTCAAAATTTGATGGATGAAGAATATTGTTGCTAAAAATATAAAAGATTTGTTTCAAATATATTTTGTGCTGAAAATATATTTATGGACAATAAATAAATTTTTGTACCGTATGAAGGAAGATTTGATGCAAATATATTTTGAAAGGGAATAATTGATGGGTCACTTCAAGAAGGATTGTCCGGAGATTAATGGTAATTCCGCACACAAATTGTATCTGTGGGTTATGAGGATACAAGTGCTTTGGTGGTGTGTTGTTTGGAGGATGAAGAAGGTGATGTTTCTCACCTTGGGAGTGATGCCTTGAGAGAGGATGTTGAATGAATGATTAAAATAAATTATTTAGATGAGAGAGAATGAATAGTTAAGAGAGAGATAAGAACAAAGGCACCGAAGGTAAAGGCACCCTAGAACTGACTGTAACGCCCGTTTTGATTATTTAATTATTTTAAATGAGTTTTAGAATATATCTATATGATTAGTGTGATTTATAAGATTTATGTGATTTATATGATTTTTAGAGAAATTTACGAGACATTGTGACTTATTTTATTGTTTAATAAAATAAGATTCGAAAATAAAATAAATATTAAGTTGTGGGGTTATTTTGTGTAGAAATATATTTATTATTTGATGTAGAGATATATTTGTTATTTTGTGTAGAAATATATATGTTATTTGGTGTAGAAATATATTTGTTATTTTGTGTGGAAATATATTTGTTATTTTGTGTTGAAATATATATGTTATTTAGTGTAGAAATATATTTGTTATTTTGTGTGGAAATATATATGTTATCTGGTGTAGAAATATATTTTTTTTTTGAAAGATGGTGTAGAAATATATTTGTTATTCAGTGAAGAGGTATATTTGTTATTTGGTGTATTAATATTATTAAGTGGGAGAGATATATATTTAATTTAGAAATAAATAAGATTATGAGGAAAAGAGTAATTTTGAGGTTATTAAGTGGGAGAGATATATATTTAATTTCGAAATAAATAAGATTATGAGGAAAAGAGTAATTTTGAGGTGTAAGATAAATTAGATGAGGGGTTATAAATAAAAGAAGTTAGGTTTAGAAAGACATAAAACGTACGATCAATTTTTGGAGAAAACAAGGTTTAGAGAGAAGAGAAGAGAAGAGAAGAGCAGAAAAGAGAAGAGAGAAGGGCTGCCAATCGATAATTCTAAGGTAAGGGTGAGACTAACTTTCAGTAATATTAAGTCTGTAATTCTGATAATTAGATTTAACATGTTTTAGGTTAAGTTTATGAGAATTTGAGAATTAGGGTTTTGAGAGAGATTTGATGATTAGATGATGAAAACTTGTAGAATTGATGTTGAACTAAGTTTTACGAGATTTTATATTGAGGCCCTTGTGCCAAAGATTATTTAAGTTGTTGAAATTATTCCGCTGCGAAGTTTAAAATAATATGATATTGGATTTTGAAGGATAAATATTTATTTATTCAGTTTATGTTTTTAGAAAAAGAATGTGACATTTCGTTTAAGTTGAATTACTCTGATTTTTATTATGAAATTTTTATGTTGGGAAAACGGGGTGTTACAATTGGTATCAGAGCAGGTCGGTCCGTCCGGCCAAGTAGATGAGTCGTTGTGTCGTGTGACGGTAGAATACTGTCGTTGTGTTTTCTATTTAATGGTTATGTTTTATTATGTGATCATGTTTGACTGGCTAACCTTAATGTGGTTTTTGTGTAATGTTTGAAGTTACTATTTTGTTTAAGATATTTAAGTAATAATTAAATTCATTTATCTCTTGTGCTTTGAATTTCGAGGACGAAATTCTTTTAAGGGGGTAGAGTTGTAACGCCCGTTTCGATTATTTAATTATTTTAAATGAGTTTTAGAATATATCTATATGATTAGTGTGATTTATAAGATTTATGTGATTTATATGATTTTTAGAGAAATTTATGAGACATTGTGACTTATTTTATTGTTTAATAAAATAAGATTCGAAAATAAAATAAATATTAAGTTGTGGGGTTATTTTGTGTAGAAATATATTTGTTATTTGATGTAGAGATATATTTGTTATTTTGTGTGGAAATATATATGTTATTTAGTGTAGAAATATATTTGTTAATATATGTTATTTAGTGTAGAAATATATTTGTTATTTTGTGTGGAAATATATTTGTTATTTTGTGTAGAAATATATATGTTATTTAGTGTAGAAATATATTTGTTATTTTGTGTGGAAATATATATGTTATCTGGTGTAGAAATATATTTGTTATTAGTGAAGAGGTATATTTGTTATTTGGTGTATTAATATTATTAAGTGGGAGAGATATATATTTAATTTAGAAATAAATAAGATTATGAGGAAAAGAGTAATTTTGAGGTTATTAAGTGGGAGAGATATATATTTAATTTAGAAATAAATAAGATTATGAGGAAAAGAGTAATTTCGAGGTGTAAGAGAAGTTAGATGAGGGGTTATAAATAAGAGAAGTTAGGTTTAGAAAGACATAGAACGTACGATCAGTTTTTGGAGAAAACAAGGTTTAGAGATAAGAGAAGAGAAGAGAAGAGAGAAAGGCTGCCAATCAATTTTTAGTCCCTATAAAATTTTCAATCTTCACTTTTGGTCCCTCTTTTAAAGTAAACTCAGATGTAAAATTCATATTATTTAATAAAATTGTCCAGAAAAATTCAAAATATTATAAGAATAACTCCAAAAAAAATTCAGAATTTTTTAACAAAACATGAATTTAATATGAATTTTTATATTTTTTAAGGTTAAAAATTCATATTTAATTTGTGTTTTGTTAAAAAATTCTAATTTTTTTTAGGAATTTTTTTTAGAATATTTTACACATTTCTGCACAATTTCATTAAAAAATAAAAAAATTAAATTAAAAATAGGGACCAAAAGTAGTGATTGAAAATTTTATAGGGACTAAAAGTTGAAGGAAAATTTTAGAGGGACTAAAACAAAAAGTTGACATATTTATAGGGACCAAAAACATTTAACCCTTTTTTTTTTCTTCAATATAAGCAATTAAGGTATTCATTTGCAAAAAAAGTCAGCCTATTTTTGTTTTGAACATTGTCTAGACAATTTTCTTTGTTGATACTCTTATGTAGTTGTAGAGGTCAAAAGTGTCAAAATTTAAAAAATAAATTTATCATCAACTGATAGTTTTTTTTACTTGAATAGTTCAAATTTGGAGCTATGTACTAGAGAATCTACACAGGTAAAATTAACACCACATTTTTACACAACTTTAAAGTAGCAGATATATAGATCCTCTTACATATGTGGTTCAATATCCACTTTTTCACACACAACAATTGTTAATAGGCTTCCCCAAAGGCATTGACATTAACTTTGACAATGTTGGGGGAACATGCATAAGGAAACCCTTCTTAACAAGAGAAAACGTTGTTGTTGAAGTATCAGCTGTAATTTTCTTGAACAATCCTACAGTTTGGCACTCATTCGTGTGCTGGCTGGTGCAACTTTACCTCTAGCTCAGTGCCGAAATTACACAAACGCCTTCCATGCACTTCACCATATTATTGCAGATGAAGAGGTTCGGCCACTCTGATATTGTAGACTAATATTGCTTGAAATTATTGCAAGAATTATTTTTTAGGGTTGAATGCTTGCAACTTGTTGCTACTATTGTTTGACTACATTTTAATCTATTGATGTTTCAAAATTATATACTTTCCTTCCATATAAACCCCTTTTATAACATAATAACTTGGTGAAACTTTATGCAAAAATTAATTAGCCATATGCAATGATGTGAAAGTGCCGGTGTACAATAAGTCCAGGTTGAGGAGGAGTGGAAAGACTTATTATTTTGGTCCTCAACCAAAAGCAGGAGCCCCGGGAACTACCGAGGACAACCCAATTGACTTATGTGATGAGGGAGATGATTATATGTAATTGTTTGTAATGTCTAATTGTTTAGGATTTTTTTTTATGTTTTTGAATATGTTGCGCATTTTGGTGTTGAATAAATCTAAATAATGAGTTAATTTGAATAAAGTTGCACAACTACATGAAATCAATTAAAAAAATACACAATTTTATTTAATTTTAATTTCATCTACATTACATTACGTTCTCCCTAAATATGTGGTATCATCATCATCATGATGTTGGGTTTTAATTAAATTCTTGAAAGTTTGCTGAAAATGTTGACATTGAAGTGTCTTATACTTATTGTTCAAATTTGCAAGTCTGTTTGAAAACTCAAAAGAATGAAGAGAACACAACACATGTATTCTACTGAATCAACTATATATGTTTTCACATCGAATTTCCTCATATAAGATGAGTAATCACAAAAAGGAATGCAAAAATTCATATTTTGAATTTGATTAAAAAATTCATAAAAACTTTGATGTTTTGGTATTTTGAGTTTTTGACGCATTAAAAATTCATATTTTATTTGTTCGTTGTCGGAAAATTCTATTTTTTTTGGGAAAATGTTGTGTTTTATGTCCTTAACATGTGTGCAAAAAATAATGAAAAAATTCAACCTCTATGTAACTTTACTGGACATGTAGTTGAGAAAATAATTGCGATTTTATGCGTTTCGGTAAAAAATCAAAATAAATTGAGGCGTAGTCGAAATACTACGTAAATTTACAGATCCTCTATATGTAGGGGTGTAAGCGGTTCGGACTAAACCAACGAAACCGAAAGTCCAAACCGAACCAAACCGAAAAAATATTCGACCTTGTTTGGTTCGGTTTGAAACCGATCCGAAGCAATCAAAACCAATCTAGTTTGGTTTGGTTCATGGTTTTTCATTTCGAGATCCGTGAAACCGATGAACCAATTCGATGATAACCCCACTCCTTATTTTACTAATATTATCCTATCTCACACAAACTTATGGTTAATCCCAAAATTAAAGTCCAACATAAAATACTTTTTAATCCATTCACTTTCTCTCATCATTATCTTCATCCCATCACATCAGTCAGACTCTTTCATTTCTACTAAAAAATAAACCCTAGCCATCAACCACACCAAACCAATAGTTCATCACCACCGGCCACCGCTCTGATCGTTTATCTCTTGGTTAGTTTTATCATGTTTATGCCATTGATTTGTTATTTTGACAATGTTTTAATTATAGGATGTGCTTTTTGGAATTTTTGTGTTTGTTGATGAATGATGTATGTATGTATCATGGATTATTGAAATATTTGAGTTTGATGAAGTTGTTTTTGAAGAATGATGAATGAATGAATTTTGGATCATATGTATGAAATATTGAGTAAGGTTAGTTATGAAAAGTTGTTTGAAAAATAGAGAACATGAAAAAACAAAATATGAAATACAATTATACAAAGTTCAATGAAATATTTTTGTGAGAATATGATTTTTTTTAATTGTATTATTAAACAAACCGATCAACCGAACCAATCCAAACCGAACCAAACCGATTAGTTTGGTTCGGTTTCTTTTTTGAAAAATAGTGAAAACCGAACTAATCCGAACCGATGAAGATTTCATCGGTTCGGACATTTTTTTGACTGAAAACCAATCCAAACCGAACCGTTACACCCCTATCTATATGTATTTTTATAGAGGTGTCTGCAAAAAAATAGTTCAAAATTTGATTTCTAGATTTGATGTTTTGATGTCTTGAGTTTTAGGTGGATTAAAAAATTCATATTTAATCCATCCCTTGTTGAAAAATTCAAATTTTTTTGTGAGATGTTTTTTTTGTCCTAAACATGAGTGCAACAAATTGTGAAAAAATTCTACTTCTAGGTCACTTTTCCTGACTCGCACCGGGAAAAAAATTGCGATTTTCCACGGTTTTGGTCGAAAAATCAAAATAAATCGAGACTTAGTTGGAATGCTACGAAACTTTACAAACATCTTTATAAAAATACATATAGATGATTTGCAAAGTTTCATAGCATTCCGAATAAGTCTCGTTTTTTTTCTTCTGATCGAAACGCGCAAAATCACAATTGATGCTCTGCCAGAAATCGAAATTAAGTGCAGTTGAGCCAACGATAATTAACTGCAGCAGGAAAATATAAACGGAAGTTAACTACCGCTTGAGGCAAAATGTATTTTTCATGTATTTTTAGGAAAAACTCTTGTTAGAAAATCAATTCTCTACTCTTTAAGTGGAATACGTAGTTCTTCAAAAATAAAATTGAAATAAGTGGTTCTATTCTACCTCATTGAATATTTAATATTACTGATTGTCTTAAATAATCTATGGTGGTGTGTAACACCGGTTATTTAACCCTGCTTGTCCCAATTTAGTACACATACTGTAATTTTTTTTGAAAAGGAATGTCTTTGACACCAACATAAGTTAACTTACGTGTTAAGAACATGACTGAACGTGATTTATGTCACGTATGTTGTATTCTAACGTGACTTAAGTCACGCTGAGTATAACATCTGAAGTGATATAAATCACGTGGGGGTATTTTGTGGAGTTTGATTGGGAGTAAGCAGTTTTTTTTATGGGAGAATAGCAATTTTCATGTATTTTTTGATTGAGAAGTTATCCAATGAGCTTTTTTTTTTATAAACTATTAATTTTTCCACCCTATGTTTTACTAGTGCGCCCTGTAAATTTACCAAAAATGTCCTTGAGCAATTCAAATTTTAAAATCTGAACTGTGTTTTCCTTTGTTATAAGGTGAAAAAAAAATGAGTTTTTCACCAATTCAAATTTCAATACCTTTTGAAGAAATCTTATGACCAAGGACAATACCCTCGGTAACCATGAAGTGACAGTTCTCCCAATTAAGTACCAAGTTAGTTTCTTCACATCGTTTCAGCACGATGTCCAAACTTTTCAAACACTCTTCAAATGATGAACCAAAAACCGAAAAATCGTCCATGAATACCTCCATACACTTACCAATTAAATTGGAGAAGATAGCCTGAACACACCTTTGGAATGTTGCTGGTGTGTTACACATGCCAAAAGGCATTCGTCGATAAGCGAAAACACCAAAAGGACAAGTGAAGGTTGTCTTCTCATGGTCTTCGGGATTCACAGCAATTTGATTGTAACCGGAATAACCATCAAGGAAGCAATAAAAGGATTGACCGGAAAGTTTCTCTATCATTTGATCCATGAAGGGCAATGGGAAGTGATCCTTCCTTGTTGCTTTACTGAGCCTTCGATAGTCAATGCACATCCTCCATCCGGTAACGGTTCTTGATGGGATTAATTCATTTTTATCATTGGTGATTACCGTCATTCCTCCTTTCTTTGGAACCACTTGAAATGGGCTAACCCAAGAACTATCCGAAATTGGATAAATCATTCCAGCTTCAAGTAGTTTTACTACTTCCTTTCTTACCACTTCTTTCATTGTTGGATTTAAGAGGCGTTGTGGTTGTGCAACCGGTTTATAGTTTTCTTCCATCATTATTTTGTGCATGCAGTGAGATGGACTTATCCCTTTCAAGTCGGATAATTTCCACCCTATAGCTTCCTTTTGGGCTTTCAAGATCTTCACTAACTTTTCTTCTTCATCAACGGACAAGGAGCTATTGATGATCACTGGTTTGGTACCATCATTCTCAAGGAAAACATACTTCAAGTGCGAGGGTAGGACTTTTAATTCTTCCTTGGTGTCATCATTTTTGTTTTCTTCTTTGGATTCTTCTTTTAATTCTTCAAGAATGGCTTGATGTGGAAGAATCTCTTTTAAGGAATCCAGCTCCTTCAAGCACTCTTCAATTTCTTTGGCTTCTTCGGCACTTATGGTGTTGAGTGCATCTGTTAAAGCACTTTCAAGGGGTGTTCTTTTATGGATTTGCTGCTGTGTGGTCATGATGACTTCTTCAGTAGCATCTAGTTTAAAACATGCACCCTTGTCATTTGTGTGCTTCATGGCTTCTCGAATGTTGATGATAACTTCTTCATTGTCAACCATAACCTTCATGATATTATCATCAAGGTCAATCATCATTCTAGCCGTCTGCATGAAATTCCTCCCCAATAGTAAAGGTACATCTTCATCCTCCTCAATATCCATCACTACAAAATCAGCTGGGCTTGTCAACTTTTACCAGAACATCTTCAACTATTCCCAAGGGTGTGGCGAAGGATTTGTCGGCTAATTGCAATGTCATTCTTGTCCGCTTGATACATAAGTCACCAATTCTTTTGACGACAGACAAGGGCATGAGGTTTATGCTTGATCCAAGATCAAGTAATGCTTTACCAACGGTGGAAGCGCCAATAGCTACCGGAAGAGTGACTCTCCCCGGATCTTGTTCTTTATTTGGCAGTCTTCGTTGGATAATGGCGCTGCAATTAGCGTCACGCTGGACTACTTCTTCTTCATTAATTCTTTTCTTTTAGGAAAGGATTTCTTTCATGAATTTTGCATACGCAGGCATTTGTTCCAATGTTTCAGAGAATGGAATGTCAATTTGTAATTTCTTGAAGAGTTCAAGAAACCTTGCGTATTGCTTTTCCTTATCTTTCTTTGATGGAGCATGTGGATAAGGTAAGTGTTGAGTTAACACTTTCTTTTCAGCTTCTTTCTTCTTTTCTTTCTTTCTTCCCACATCTTTCATAACTACTTTTTTTTTTCTTTTTCGACTACTTCTAATTTATTTTCTAATTCCTCTTCCTTCTCCTTTTCTACAACTATTTCTTTTTATTTTTTTTATTTTTTTGTTTTTCAACTAACTCTCCTTTATTTTCTATATCTACATCCTTCTCTAACTCCACTACATCCTCTTCCTCGACAACATCTTCAACCTTCCTTTCAACCTCAATATCTTTACCAACCCCTTCACCGATCACTTTACCACTCCGTGTTGTTATAGCTTTTAATTGCTATGATTTGCAATGCTCTTTTGAATTTGGTTGTGTGTTGTCGGTGAATGTTCCTCGTTGATTAGCTTGAGCCATTTGTTGAGCCAATTGGCCTACTTGTGTCTCAAGGCTCTTGATTGAAGCATCGGTGTTCTTTTGATTGGTCATAGACACTTGTATGAATTGTTTCAAGGCTTCATCGGTGCTTTGAGGTGGATTTTGTGGATTATTTTGTGGTGGATATTGGTATGGATTGTTGTATGGTTATTGGTAGTAATTTGGTTGTGGTGGATAGTAGTAGTTTGGCGGAGCTCTCCATTGTTGGTTATATGGGTTTCCTTTTGGAAAATTGTTGTTTCCTGGATATATTCCTTGATTGAAGTTGCTTGGATATGGGGCTTGATTTGAACTTCCGGCATGTTGTCCTTGTTGTTGAATTGGTCTTTGTTGGTTTCCCACAAAGTTTACTTCTTCTTCAGATGGTGGTGGACAATAACCAGTAGGGTGATCACCAAAGCATAACTCGCAAGAGTTATGCTTTTATTTTTCTTGTTTATTTAATCCTTTAAGAACATTATAATTTCCTGGAAATAACAAAGCACAAATATGCTCCTAAGATTTACTGGTTGATCTTGCAAGTAACTATTTTTTAAACCAGCAATTGTTTGCCAAAAATCAGTGTAAACAAAGGGACAACTGCAACTTTGATTTCTAGAGGTAACACAATATCGCATTAGTCTCTTAATTTACCAAAATTGCAAACACATCCACAAACATAACTTTTATCATTCACCTTGATCATCAAGTCTATTTTTAGTAGTCAATTTAATACTCAAATGTATTTTCCCTTGATCAATTTAGTACTCGATTACTAGATGAAATAATTTTTAGTTAGACTATATTTACCTTATAATCGAACTACGAATTATTAAGACATTTCCCCTAAAAATCGGTGGGTTAACACACACATACAAAGAGAATAATGTTTTTACATTTTTAATATATTTAAGAGTAAGGAGGTAGAAATCCTCGGTATGAGTCTGATTTAAAACATGTAGAAAAATGATGTTAACCGTGTAGGAAAGAGTAATCTCATTGTTTGCCGGCTTGGTTAAAGTCTTGTCTCAATCCTAGCCTCAACATGTATGGTGTTCTCGGTATGGTTTGGACCGGTTATGAGGCAAAATGTTATTTGATCCAAAATAAAAATTATATGTGGTTCGGTTTGGATGAATATTCTACAAAACTCTAATTCGATCTAAATAAATGCGGTTTAATTTGGTTCTTTTTTTATATCCAAGATGAAACATGTATTTTTTTTATCAATATTAATATTACACTTATGCGGTAAAATAATAGATTTGATGCAAAATATAACACAAATATATTAAAAAAATCAACATTACAAAATGAAAATGATCAATTATATTTGAAACATATGAAATGATAATAAGATATATTAAATTAATACAATATATAAGATTAAAAACTAACAAGCAATATATCAATTCAATATATCATACTAATAAAATAATAAATAAGTATTTTTTTTGGGACAAATAATAAATAACTATTAACATTAATTTTATCAATTTAGTTTGGTTGGGTTTTGAAAAAATGATTAAAAATCTGATATGATCTCAGCGGTTTTTTTTGTAATCTTCAACTTTTTTGATCAATTTACGATTTTACATTGGATCAGTTTGAATTTGAACACCCCATATATCACTAAAGAATTAGTTTCTCTACATATTCTAGTGCAATTGCTTGTTGCAGATTTAGGAGAGAATTAAGTTAAAAAAATAGAGGATCATGATAGCAATACAATTAGTTTATGTGTATTGTTTGTGTTTGAAGCGATATTGTGACATATAAAAATTATATTTGCGAATATAGGGATGACATATTTTTTTAACATGTGTGATGAGTAACGACAATAATCCTTTAATATATCAAAATTTTAAAATAGTTATTGACTGTGCTCCATGTTAATCAAAACAATTCTTTATGTTAAAATGATTTGTTAAATATTGTCATGTTAGTACTTCAATATACCTGCTTATTGTCACAATTTCTATAAGTATTTATCGGTCAAAAAAGTTAATGTGATGGATTATTTTAACTAGACAATTTTGACTAAGAAAATGCATTATTTTAGAATTTCAATGCATTACGTGTCTAAGTCTTTTGATTTACCTTTTTTACATGTTGCCCGTTTGTATTCAAGCCTTGTTGTGCTTTGTGCATACCCTTTCACCAATCTTCAACCTTTGCTGTCAATAATCATTCTTCAAGGTACTTTCACTTCATTTTTACTAATCATTCTTCTTTCTTTACCAATAATCACCATTATGTTAACTGTAATGTTTCTTTGCTATTTGGTTTCTTACTTTCCAAATCTCTTCTTGTAAAGTTCAAATTTTTCTTGTATTTACTTCTTAGTTTCTCTTTATGTGTTCTAATTTACTTATTTTTCTTTTTACAACATAGTGTGTAGCCATGAAAAGAAAAAAAGGTTCAATTAGGGCTAGCCAAAGAGGCAATGAAGCAAAAGAGAAAGATGAAGGGGAAAAAAGTAATGCATGTTGCCCTTATTTTGCCAATCTTCCATCACACCTCACTGCCCACATTTTGCTTAAACTTCCCATTAAGTCTCTTTTAATTTGTAGATGTGTATGCAAAACTTGGAAAACAATGATTTCAGAACCACATTTTGCTAAATTGCACTTTGAGCGAGCACCAATTAGTCTCATGATTCGAAGTGGTGATGGAAACCGAGTGTCAAGAACCCTGTACCTTCTTGAGTGTGAGCCTGAAAGGTTTGAGATTGAAAGCAACAATCATGTGAAGCTTGAGCCTATATTTAAGCTTCCTCTTCGTGATGCTAAATCGATTAGGGAGAAAAGAGACGAGATTGAGAATAAATCCAAACGCCCTCTTTGTTCTGGGAGATTAGCTTTGGAGAAAAAGAATGAGAAAGTAATGGGGGGTAAAAAAGGGGTTTATATTGCTTGTAATCCGGATCATGATAGATTTAAAGTTGTGAATTCGTGCAATGGCTTTCTTTGTTTAAGTGACCCGTCTAACGGTATCCCTTTAGTGATCTGCAACCTGGTCACCGGGGAGTTCATAAGACTTCCTAAAGCTACTACAACTCCTGTCAAGTTGAACACAGGTCGAATGCGTGGATTTTCTGGTTTTGGTTTCCAATCTAAAACTAATGAATATAAGGTGATAAAAATGTGGGTAAGGCATGTTAAACGTACCATTCGTTGGGAGTTTGAGCGTGTGATCCTTGCGATACACACTGTTGGAACATTGTCATGGAGAAATATTGAAGCGGATCTTCAGATTTCTATTTCGAGGCTTGAGTGTCCCACTTGTGTGAATGACACACTTCATTGGATCATATATCATCGTCAAGAAAGGTCAATGTTGTGTTTCAGTTTTGAAAGTGAGAGATTGCAATCATTCCCTTCTCCTCCACATGTGTTTGAAAATCATAATAATGTTTATGGAAATCAGCATATCGGCATGGGAGAATTAAAGGGATTTCTTTACATTTCTGATGCATGTTCTTTCCATGATGTTACATTGTGGGTTATGAATGAATATGGCATTGGGGAATCATGGACTAAGGTTTACAGCATTGATGCTTCATCCAGTCCTTTCAGTAATCCTTATTTGCAGCCTTATGGTTCATGTTGTTGGCCGATAAAACACTTTGAAGAGGGTGCTGTCATATTGTTATATCATTCCTGCAATTGTTTTATCTACTATGAACCTGAGAAATATGGGTCCAAAGTTTTTCAAATTCACGGGACTCGTTCAGAAGAGATTGAAGTAATTCCACATATTCCAAGTCTAATCCCATTGAAGGATATTGTGAAAGGAGACAATATTGAGGTGCTGAATATTCACTCAAGGTAAGGATATAGCTTCTAAAGTTTTATTTACCCAAATGAATCTGATACTCCCTTCAAAATTAATCATAATTAATTTGATTCATAAGACGAGTATTCGAAGGGACATGTGTGAGTTTCCTATGTTACCGTACCGCCTATGATTTGATTTCCATTTTTGGCATTCTATTTGGAGAAATGAAGGCTTGTTGTTATCTATAGATCTTCTCACTTAAGGTTGTATTTTCATCAATCAATTGCTTTCACAAATAATCTATTTATAGTGTTTTTTATATTTGTTATAACTTTAGTTCTGATATCTACCGCCTTGATTTATATGTTGGCTTCGACTGTTAATGAAAATAAGTTCAGGTGGACGGTTGATCCAATTTTTCATTATTAATTACATCTTGTAAGTTTCTTTTATGCCTTATGGATCTTCTTTAGTTGCTAAGTAGTCAATAGTTTCACAACACAATCCCCTCCCCTGCAAATTGCAGTTTTAGCCAGTATTAGATAAATATTGTTCCCTAATATTGTTTTTATTTATTCATATAGGTGTGCAAAGTTTAAATTGCTAGAGGAAAATGAAGTTCTTTCCTTATCCCAACAAATTGTGGAAAGTACACATTCTTCATCATATTATCCTGACATAATAAATATATCTTCCTCCGAATCTGATGGTGAAGACTGAAGAATTCAACGAAGTGCCCACTTCTTAAGAATATTACTGCATGTGTGTTTTCTCATCGATTGGTATTATGACCTGTGCTTAGTACAATTTTAGGCACATAACTCAGTGTTTGTTACTTAATATTGGTCTTATTTTATATAGATGTGCAAATTTTAAATTGCGTGAAGAAAATGAAGATCTTGAATGAGGACTCTTGTTAGGCACCCTCCTCCGGTGAGACTTTTGATGAAAGAGTACAACTGAAAAAGAAGGAACTTCCATACAATAGGCAGGGTTATTCTAAATCACAAGTTGTGATTTTTGAAAAAAAATACATATCTCGCTTTAGGATGCAAATGATGTCTTTTTTTGTAAACTTTAATCTCTATGTTCATTATCTATGGTTTTGGGAGAATGGCTTGCTATCTTTTTACCTTGATTAGGAAAAACTAGACAGTGCTTAGTGCTCAGTTTTTTCCTTCAGTTTCCTGATGTCTTATATATGCTATATGTTTTTCTTCATCTATCTTGTCTTCTTAGATTCTTAGTCTTTATCTGCTCCTTGAAAAGGGTTTCTGAATCCTGAGTGTGAAATATAAACCACTTACTTGAGGAGCTTTGATCAAATTGGTTAGATTTAAACAATTTCAATTTTTTTTTGCATGATGTTGTTTGAGATGTCAGATGATATTATAAGCATCGTGTCACAACATACAAAATAAAGAATTTAAGGAAAGCATGCTTGAAGACACAAACGCTACGTTTATGAATTAATGTGTCTTATTATTTTTGTCAGTAAACAAGTTGGTTACAATTATAGTAAAATACATGTATAGGTTATAGTAGTGGTATTTTTTACTCAATTAAAATTAGAGTAGTTGAAAGTAGATTGTGCAATTCAGATTTTGTTTTTGTCTTAACGTTGACGAGCAAGATCCCTCTGCCATTGACTTTAGATATAGGATAGGCGGCCAACCTCCTGGAGTGAGCAATGTGGTAGCAGTCTCAATTCTCGTATGCTTAACACATGGTGGAGCTAAGGAGCTTCAATCCGATTACTTCTTAACAAATTAGTTTTTGCAATTTGTGAGGGTCGTTCTAGCTATATACGTTAAACTTCCGGTTTCCAATTGGGTAATTTGAAGTTCGGTTAGGTGGTGGTAAAGTCAGACAAAGTATAGTAAAATAACGTGTGTAGTGTAAATTAGAGTGGTTGAATATAGTGTGTGGGTAAACACATGACAGAAGGGTCCTTAATAACTTGAAAACAAAGTTGAAATCAAGGAGAACAAGATTGCAGTATATTGACATATATGTTTCTTCAAAAAAGTATATTGGCATATCTTGTAGATGTAGACGAGTTGCTGAAATCAACATTTCCAAAACCAGCCATAAATATGAATTTCCTCTTCTACACTTGTATGAATAGATATGAAGTTTTTTCGACTGGTGTGAGCTTGTCGACAAATTATAGTTCTGAGGTTGAGTTGAACGGCGATGGAATGGACACAGACTCAACTAAAAAAAATGGAAATGATGAAGTTGATGTTGTTGGCATGTTCATATTATTATACCACTTACTAATTTTTTTCAAAGCAAATTAGGTATTAGCTATCACACTGTAAAGAGACCATGGTGTTCTCATTGTAACCCAAAATGAAATTTATGCTCCTTTAATCTAGTTTTTTTTATTTAGAAGAATCTGGGTTTATGTGCACTTTTGATTTTCTAGAATCTGTGTTCATTTTGACGTTTTAACAAAAAATGTATTTTTTTTCAAGTCAAAGGTAATTTCAATGCCTTTATCTTTCCTTTAAGTTGCTTATCTTTCAATATTACCTGAATTTTTCAAAATTTAATAATCAAACCCAGACTGTTTCAGCCACAATAATAACATTTTATCTGCAATCAGAGTGACCAGCTAATAACAGAGTTTAAAAATTGTTTGAAATGCCACACCACCTCAACGTGAAAGCAACTTATATAAAGAATGAAGTTTTTCATTATTTTCCTCAAACCATAACATGTTATTTCATAAAAATGTAGATAAATTGCAAAATAAACATAAAATTAAAAAATAAAAAATTTGGGGCATTCGGAGAATCGAACTCCGGACCTCTCGCACCCAAAGCGAGAATCATACCACTAGACCAAATGCCCTGTTGATGTTTAACTTTTCTATAAAACATATATATATCTATAAAACATAGCTGCATAGTAGTATTAGATTTGTTGTAGTGGGACATAATATAAGCTGTCATCATAATGGAATGGTTGGGATAGGTAAGACTAAGATGGCAATGATGAATTTTTACGTTCATGAATCTCTTAGTATAGATTTTGTCTATTGAATAATTAAGTTTATGTAGGCTCATTTTGTTAAGTTATATAAATTTGATAAAGTTATACAAATTGTTCATTTTTCATCCTAATCTTGTGATATGCTTACTTCAATGATGGTAGAGAATCTAGATCAGACAACAACCAAAACATGGCACGTAAAAGTTAACACCACACCCAACTCATCATTTTATATGTTGCATAATTACATTGTCACCTTTATTTTCTTCTCAACTTTATTTAATCATCCCATAGTTGTTCATACTTGTAATACAAAATATATAAAAATAAGAAGAAAAAGAACAGCATAACTTTTGAAGATCAATATATCTATCTAGATAGATGCTTATACAATTACCAAAAGGTTGTTTAGTTTGGTCTGTCAGTAACATGCATGACAACTTCATCCATTCTTGTAATTCAAGAAATGAATGTATTCTTCTTTAATTTGTTTGAAAAAGTTAGATCCAAAAATGAAACCTAGCCAGCTGGATGTTGAATCATAATTCCTAAGTTGCTGGCTGGCAGTTGTGATTTTCAACTTATGGGACCCCATAATTAACAAAGTAGCTTTCTAATAAAAATCTACACATTTTTATAATTTATTAGACCAAAATATCTAGTCAAGAATGCAATTCATTAGCAAACATTTTATGCACTAATTTAGGACTTTGATTAGAGACCTACTTGGTATAAAAAGAAAAGGTTGAATCATTTTTATTTTTGACAATTTAGTTTTTTTATAAATAAAATGGTAACATCTCACTAAAATCACATTTCGTGGTAAAACTTATAAATCATGTCTTCAAGTTATAAATAAAAATAATTCTAGTCGAGAACAATGAAATATATCAAAATCAATTTTAAGTCTTCAGAATCACTTTTAAATTCTTTTAAAAGTGAATCCAAACATGCAATTGGAGCGATGCCCCGATGATATATTAGAGCTGCTAGCACAGAATTACTGTTCCAGAGTCCAGACTAAACCATAGGTACTTTACTTTAACAACATAATCTTGCAAAGTGCTAGTTACACTTATTATTTTTCCTTAGTTTTAAAGAATTTATTTATTTATATTCAGAGCAAAAAAATAAAATAAAAAAATAAAAGAGAAAAGTATAGTTAGGTGATGAAAATTTGATCAAAATGATTGTCACTGACAATATAATTGTTGGGAAAACTTTACTTTAGTGTGTCCACAATTTTCTTTATACCACATTTCTCCTCCACTTTAGTTTTATTTCTCTCCTCTTCATAATCTTTTTTGTTCATAGACTTGTTGCAAGTTGGTGAGGTAAGAAGATAAGGAAAAAGAATGGCATTTGCAGGAACAACTCAAAAGTGTATGGCTTGTAGCAAAACAGTTTATCTTGTTGATAAGTTAACTGCTGATAATAGAATTTTCCACAAAGCTTGTTTCAGATGTCACCACTGCAAAGGAACCCTCAAGGTCTATGTCTCTCTCATAACCTCTTAGACATTTCTTTTTGGTCACATATATATAGTCTAGTTTAGCCTTCTAGTATTGGATCTGTTAGAATCATAATCATCAAATTTAGTACATGTTTCAATAGACAGTGAGTTTAGCGAAATGACAATAACACCGTAATTTTATTGAAGCTACAAAGCATAGCTTAAGTAAAAACTATGGTAGCACACAATGAAAATCGCCGTGAATCCAAATATGCAGTAACAATTTTCTTTAACCAGTTGTTCATAAGCATTTTCATCTCAGACCACCGTAATTTTCATGTTAATGAACTTCTTTCATCATTTGGCTTATGGAGGTATGTTACTACATTGAAATAATTTTCATATACAAGTTTGCTGATAGATTAACGTATATACAATTCAGCTAAGCAACTACAATTCTTTTGAGGGAGTTCTTTACTGCAGACCACACTTCGACCAACTGTTCAAAAGAACTGGTAGCCTTGAAAAAAGCTTTGAAGGTAACAAAGGATACATAACTGAATTTGTTAATTAAATGTGTCACAGTACTTTTTTCTTGTCAGTGTCTCAATTGTACTTTTGTTTTGCATACCTAGGGACACCAAAAATTGTCAAACCAGAAAGAAATATAGATAATGAGGTAATGAATTCTAAATCTAGGTGTTTACAATTCACAGTAGTAAATTCATGTTTTCAGCATTCCATATGATTTTTTGAGCTGTTTTAATCAGAAACCTGCAGCAGCTAAAGCCTCAAGTATGTTTGGTGGAACAAGGGACAAATGTTCTGGTTGTCAGAAAACAGTGTATCCAACAGAGAAGGTAATTAGTGTATATGTTTGGAATTACGGCTAGTTTAACAATATCACGGTGACACTGTAATTTTGTTGTAATTCTAAAGTGTAGCTTTTTCTAAAATCATGGTGGACCACAGATTCTGCCAAACTCATCACAAATCCGAACAAAATTATTTTTGAGTTTGTGATTAGTTTGGCAAAATCTCATTGTGCGACCGTGATTTTGGCGAAAGTTGCATCTAAACCCTGATGTTGAATACAAAACTTATTGTTCTACTAATGAAATCAATAATTTGCATTTATAAAGGTTACAGTGAATGGAACTCCTTACCATAAGAGTTGTTTCAAATGCTGCCATGGAGGGTGTACTATTAGTCCTTCCAATTACATAGCCCATGAGGGAAAACTCTACTGCAAACACCACCATATTCAACTGATCAAGCAAAAGGGAAATTTGAGCCAGCTTGAAGGTGACCATGAGAAAAATGCTGGGAAAATCAATGGCGAAGAAGTTGCAGCTGAAACTTGATGACAGAGTCTTAAGTCTCATAAATTTTTCTGCAATCTCTCATGTTTTTGCTTGCCATTATGGTATTCAATATTTGTTTGCAAGTGTGCGGATCTATGAGACATAATTACTCAACTTATAAGTTGTTTGTTTTGTTTTCTGTGTTTTATTTTGATTTTAACGGAAACCAAATGTAACTCCGGTATGGAGTTCGTTACATGGTTTTATTGGCGTCTGGACTCTGATGCATCTTTTGGAATAAAAGCGTATTAATAGAGTTCGTGGCTACACTTTCTAGTTTCCATCAATTATTTTCAGCTCAATAAACATAGCAACTTGTAGTTGTGGGTGAACAGGTTGAAAATTAGAATAGGTTCAGTTCTAAGATAGTTTTAGTCCTTTCTTACATTTACCAGTGCCATCAGAAATTGAAAATAAAGCATGAACCAATTTCTGCTTGTAGTTGTAGTCCTCATGGCAATATAACATTTTATACAGCCTGCAATTACTAGTTTCAATGATCAATATGATCATAGGAGCATGTTGATGGAGAACTTCTAAAGGATAAAAACTAAATTTTAGGAAATTGATCATACAGTAGCCAATGCATTTTTCTTATTTGTAGTAGTTATTCAACTAGCTAGCTACTAACTAGCAAAGTTGCAATTAACATTCTCGGACGAGTGCAAGTATGGCGAACTGATGAGTGATAAGAAGTATTCGATGAAGAGGGGAGCCACCCTAAACCTTAAGACATTAGATATGAGTCCTCTTACTTAAAAATTTGCTCAAGATCTAAATTTTTATCCAATGTGAGACTTCTTACTCGTAGTCTCACACCTCACACAGTAACAAGTTGATCGGTTGCGTACAAAAGGAATCATATGATAGATGAGATGATAGAGCATTTGACTCGTGTTCATAACGAGAATGTACATCCATGCCAACAATCACAGCAGAAATAGAATTTTGATGGGACTGTGGCAGATGTAGTCCTTTTGAAAACATAATAACCTTACAAACTGATGACATAGTGGAAAAATAAAGGATGGATTTTTTTTTCACCCCCAACCTGATTCAGAAAAACACATTTTTTGCTGCCTGTCACACTTCTCACAAATCATGCCATATGGAAGTAAACTTCCAAAAAAAATGTTATGTTGAAAAGTACCCATAAATAGTTGGGCCAATAAAAATCAGTCCAGTTGCTAATAGGTAAAAATTACCAGAGAGCTACAAAGTGCACCATTTCGTTTTTGAAGAAATCTACCTCTGCACAAATCAGGAGCAACCTGTTACCTCCATTTTCAGTAGAATATTGGATATTGAAACAACACACCGTTGTAGCCTTATGTTGAAACTAATGCCAATGGAGAAAAAGAAGTTCTTTTCCTTTCTGTATTCACCCTTTCGTTTTCCAAAACTCATTACCTAACACCACATCCATCTTGATACAAATTTGTCATTAGTACAGTAATTCCATGTGTGTGATGCTCGCGCATATCAAGCAGTTTGGAGAAAATGTCAGGGACAATAGACGTGAAAAAAAAAAAAAAAAAAAACTTAGGATTTGCTTATATGAAAATGATTTATATGAGACCATATGAAGTCACAAACTTCTTCCAAAGCCATCATTGTGTTCAACAACTAATAATAATTCATCTCAAGTAGAAGAAAAAACCTTAGAATTTGAGAACTCTGTTTATAAACTGATGTCAGTCTGCATCAATTCAATCAAAATTTAAGTAACTGCACCAGTCCTGTAAGTAATAACACAAGTAACTTTTTTTTTTACGGGATGAAGTAATAACAGAAATTATAACTTGTACAAGCCAATATCAGTAATTCTACAACAAAGGGACTGTGTTTGAAATTTGAATCATTACAATTTACAAGGGATGAAATGTAAAAGAAGGGACTGACAAGATGTCAATTCCCATTATTTTGCATACATAAATTATGATAAAAGGAAGTCCAAACTCCAAACCAAAGGAAGTCACAAATAAAAGGTGACTCACAGGTAAGGCAATGTGCATAATCTTACAAATGAAACAGCGCCTGCTTGACACTGGCTGTCTAAGATACAGTTAAAGAAGCAAACTACCATCTAAGGAAACGGTCATAATTTCACAGCTAAAAATACATTGTGCACAATGTACAGGTGACATCCAGCTACATGATCAATGTAGAAGGGTTTACTGCATCCACGATGCAGCCATCACGGACAATATTTTTCATGTCTATGACAAAATTGTCCCGAACGAATCCAAATCCAAAAGTACCATCCTGGTACTGCCAAATCCTTCCCTCAGCACTCCTAGGATTTGTTGCTCCAGCAAGGTCAGGAATAACTAAATCATAACTTGAGTTTATGTGAAGAATTCGATTTACCACTTCATTGTCTGACAAATAGAACTGCTGAATGTGATTTACCCCTTCAACATCAGACATAGGGAACTGCTCATGATTTTCATTGTGTGGTTGAACCGGTTGAAGATGAACGCGACTGCCATACATAGATTCTTCCTCTAGAGGAAAGGGAGCTTCCAGAAATGTAGCATTGGACGTCCAGAAAACCGGGGCATAAGTAGAAAACCGTTCAGGAGGATCCCCAAGCCGTCGACAAGCAATCCCCCCAATGTCATCATAAGCCACAAGGTAAAATGCTAAACTCAAATCTGCACAAATTCCCTGCATCATTGACAGTTTCAATGAGCTAGAGCTCCACTATCATTCATCTTCAAAATCATCAAGATTCAAAACAAAATATAGCAATTTGCAGTATACCAATGGTTTACTCAAAATGCAACCAATGGGGGTGTGGGGACAGATTGTTGCTGATCTATATCAACATGACTTTGACTAAGGTGTGCATCAGCATCACCAAAAACTCCAACATGATATAATTAAGATGCCATAAAATGGAAATCAATGATCATGATTCTTTAGCTCTTTTGTCTTTCTTTTACTAACATTTTGCAGTTTGAATACTATGAATAAACAACATGTTGCAATAGCAGCTCAACAAGATAACCATATCAAATATCAATCATCAAATGACAGATACCAAGCACCAAGCTATCATGTTATAATTTTCAACATTGAAAACATAATTGAGCATAAACAACAAGCAACAGATAAGAAACACCTTCCAAAGGCCTTGCAAAGGCCGTGACGCTGTCGGCGAGCAATTCACAACCTTGACAAAATGCTCAGGCTCCCATTTCCTCCTAGCCATCCTTTCCTTCTCCTTCCTTCTTTGTCTCCTCGATCTATCGCTTCCAGGACTAACCCGGTTCGCCAAATGCTGATAAATCTCCAACATCCGATCAGGCGGAGATCCACTATCAATCCCAATCCCATCCTCTCCACCAAAACCACAATCCTCACCGCCGTTATTCCCAAAACTTGAACTCCTCCCAAACACATTCTCCTCCAATACAAAATGAGTTTTCCCCATAAAACAAACATTCACAGGAATCAATTCACTACCATTACCATTATCATTGAAATTCAAATCAGCTCGACCATTAGGATCCAAAAGATTGACAATTTGTCCATCTTCAGAAAGACCCATTTTCAAAAAAGGCACCTTTTTCACCTGATACCCACAAATTTCAGATTCTGATTGGGTTGGTGAAACCCTAGAACCAGCAATAAACGATGAACCCCATTCAAAGAAAACCAATGAAGGTGATTCAATCACAGCACTACCAGGACCACTTCTCCTCCAAAAACCAATGAGATTATCCCATTCATGAAGAACAGTATAGAGATTTCTATAGAGAATTTTACCTTCACCCCATTTTTTGATTTGGGTTTTGGAACCCCATCTTCGATCACAAAGGGAAAGCCAAAGCTTTGCATCATCGGAACAGAGTGTTCCGAATTGCTTTGAGGTACATGCGAATGAAGCGATTTCAATGGGACCCAGAAATGAGAGGATGCATAGCTGAACATCTTCTGGAAAATCGGTGAATGAAGGTGAAGATGAAGAAAACTCTTCATTGAGATTCTTCGCCATTCTTGAATTGAATTGGAAGATTGAAGAGTTGTGATTAATAGATATAGATTTGATTTTGATGAGTTTGGTTTGAAAGATTCCTGGATGCTATGGAATCATTCTCTGTTAAGGAATTTGAGTGAAACAAGGTGAAGATTGAAACCAGAACAGTGATTATGAAACACGCACGTGCGTGCGTGATGTTTCAATGAATGTGCTTGAGTTACGTTGTTGATTGGTGGAAACATTTTGGATAGGAAAGAGGCCCATTGGATATTCGTTCGGTTGGTCCAAATATGCGACCAAAATAGGTGATTTTGTTTCAAATTATATTTGTTGATTCCATAGTAAAATGATATTTTAAGGAATGTTATTTCTTAATTGTAATGTCTGCTTTATTGGTTAATGTTCCAAAATTCATTAGTTGGGGATCAGAAAAACATGGTTGTCGTTCACAAGACGCATCGCTTGACATTGTACCGGGGTCCCGAAAACCAATCAATTTCTTCTGGGCTTCTTTCACTCTTTTAGGTTCATTAGGGGTGTTATATATTTCAGTTTCCAGTTATTATGGTAGACATTTTTTCTCTTTGATTTCATCTGAATTTGTAGTTCCTTTTTTGCCACAAGGGGTCACCCTGACTTTCTATGGAATCGCAGGTTTCTTTCTAAGTTTACATTGGTGGCTTCTAATTTTTTGGAATGTGGGGAGTGGTTATAATTTTTTCGATGAAAAAAATAGAATGGTGTGTTTTTTTCGTTACGGATTTCCTGGAACATATCGTCGTATTTTTCTCCGAGTTCGTATGGAAGATATTCAGTCTCTCATACTACAAGCTAACCCTAACCCAGAACCCAGTAGTGGTGTCCTTTATATGCAAACAAGAGAACAAGGGACCATTCCTTTGACTCCTGTTGATGATTATTATGATAGGACTCCACGCAACATTATACAAAAAGCTTGGGACTTGCCCTAAGAATAAATTCGGTAAACTTGAAACAAGCACACCCTAAGGCAAGTTTGTTTACGTAGAAATTTACTCTTCTTATTTAGGAAATTGCTCATTCCTTTATATCAGCGGCAGTTTATTGCCGTTTGACATTTCTCAATGACAGTTAATTGGCGCTGACTCATTTAAGATTGGGTAAAAATACTTAAAAAGTGATTGGACCGATCTTAAAAGTGTCAGCAGTGATTGGACCGATCTTAAAAGTGTCAGCGGCAGTTAACTACCACTGAAAAATGTTGAGCGACAGTTCACTGCCGCTAATATAAGAGAATGAACAATTTTAAAAGGGAGAAGGGGGATTTTCATTTACCTTAAGATTTAAAAAACTAAAATCTGGATTTCTCAAAACTCTATCATTTGTCAAAGATTTTAAAATTTGGAAGTGAAAAAAAACTCCTTCATATATGTTCGAATTTTGAAATTCAAACAAAAGAGACTTCATTGGCTATCTAATCTTTGATCCATATAAAGAAAGTCACACACCTTAAATATGGACGAATGGAGAATCTTAGACTCGAACTCACGCTTTAACACATCGAATGTTTCTACAACAAGATGTTGTTTGACATTTCTTATTATCAAGATATAAAAGAATTAATTTGTCAAAGATGATAAATTTTATGCATGAGAAGTTTGCATATACTTATAGCGTGCACTTGATTTGGTAAAAAAACATGGACTAATCTGGACAACTTTTTATGTACTCTGTTTGATTTAAAAACTGATCATGAAAGAGGACAAACAAATAGCAGAGACTCCACAAAAACATGAATTTTAGTCTCTCACTAAATCATGTGAAATATTATATTTTACTAGTAATTTAATAATATTGATATGACTTAATTGCAGTTTTTTTTTCCTTTATTTTAACCATTTGCAGAATTGGTTCCCCTATTTTAAAATTTGACGGTTATAGTCCCTCCATCAAATATTTGGTCTAAATTATGGTGATATGACATGTTCTAAAGGAAGTTTTTAAGGGAACTTTCTTACGGTTTCAATGATGCTGATATTTTCACATCATTAGATCATACACCAACACATTTAAAATATATCTCATCATAAATATTTAATTAATAAATATGATGGGTGTTATGGGTTGAGCAAATGCTCGTAGGCCCATTTTCACAGGCCCGATACCAAAAGGTTCAAATACATCGATTGGGCCATTTTTACTCGCAATGCACCCCCTCCTCGCGGAGGGGGTACTCAGTGCAAACAGAGACTTGTTCAAACAACGATAACATCTCCTCCCATGACTCATGCGAATCTTGCTCGGCGATTACAGATTCTCATGAATCCGTAACCGCCGAGCCTCACGCGTGCCTTAGAACGACTCATGCGGTTCCACACTATATAAAGGGGGCTCTCAGCAGTCCCCAAGGTGAGATTCTTTCAACTCTCCTAACCCCCTCACCTAAACTCATTACTGACTTGAACGTCGAAGTGTCTGCAGGCACACACCCCATGTTGTTCCAGCCGAAGCAATTACTTGCAACCATTGTCTAGCTCCGCATTGACAGTCACATTCTGATCAGGTACGATCTATGAGGAACCAAAACTATCAGATTTTAAAGTAAGGGGACCAAAACTACAAAATGGTGAAATAATTGGGGGGGGGGGGGGGGGGGTCAAACTTGCAATTAGCCTATTGATATATATGGTGAATGGTGGTGACCAGCCACCAAAGCTCCGTCGCATGCCATTGTGATATCATTGAAATTTTGCTTGGGACCACAATGGCATCACCAAAGACCCTTTGTATATAGATGTAAGGTCACCAAATCTCCTTCGTGGACCACCACTTGCCACCACCCTTGTTGGATGTTGTGGATGGTGATGATAATCTCGCTAAGTGTATTTTGACGCATTTATGCGTTTAAGACAATTGTGATCATTGGACTGTGGTCGAATAATCAAAATTTTAAACTTGATATCTTTTATTATTTAAAAATAAATAAACATATATTGGAATCTAAATCATATGACTTCGATTCAACAAACTCAGTTATCTTGTATGTGTGGATGTGTCTAGCTGTAACAATCTGATTTGTTGGTAGTAGTGATGAAGCATTGATATACTAATAAATTATATGAAGTTTTTTTTTTTTAGAACAATCAAGAAATAAATTATATAACTTGAATCAACAATGTAAATAAAATTTATAGATATATGACTAATTTGCAAAAAAAATAAAATAAAAAATGAAATGATAGATTACATATTTAGAATTGGGTAAAATATGTTTTTCATCCCTGCAATTATAGGCCATTTGATTTTTCATCCCTGAGCTTACTAATCCTCCCATTTAGCCCCTGTAAAAATTAATCATTTGAAAATTCGTCCCTCATCAGATTTAATCACTGCCACGTCATCAAATTAACAAAATGGCATAGGAATTGACAAAAATACCCCTGGCTCATTTTGAAAATTGTTTTTAAAATTAAAAATACGAAAATAAATTTAAAAAATTTAAAAAACAATTTAAAAATTCTGAAAATAAATTTTAAAATATTAAGATAATTTTCTGAATTTATTTTTTTTGTATAATTTTCAAAATAAAATTAATTTTTTTGAATATTATATATTCTGAAATTTATGAAAAAAATGATATTTTTTAAAAAAAATTAGAATTTTCATAAAAGATTTTCAGAAATTTTTTATGATTTTTTTAAAATAATTTCTCGGAAATAATTTTCAGAAATTTTTTAAAATAATTTTTTTAAAATAATTTTAAGAAATTTTTTTAAATAATTTTTCGGAAATAATTTTTTAAAAAAATTTTCAGAAATTTTTTAAAATAATTTTCGAAAATGATTTTTTAAAATAATTTTCAGAAATTTTTTATGATTTTTAATTTTTATGATTTTTTAAAAATAATTTTCAGATTTTTTCGGAATTTTTTTATGATTTTTAAATTTCTTATTTTATCTTAAATGAGCCAGGGGTATTTTTGTCAATTCCCATGCCATTTTGCTAGTTTGATGACGTGGCAGTGATTAAATCTGATGAGGGACGAATTTTCAAATGATTAATTTTTACAAGGGCAAAATGGGAGGATTAGTAAGCTCAGGGATGAAAAATCAAATGACCTATAATTGCAGGGATGAAAAACATATTTTACCCTTTAGAATTTGATGAAACTAAATTAAAGAATCGCATATGCACAATTTTGCCAAAAAAATCGAAATTCAAAGGAAGACCAAGAAATAATCATCTTTTTGTAAAATAGAGACAATGCTGTGTCAAAAACCCTAAACATTCAAAGTGATCAATCAAACAACTTATGTTAATTCAATTGATTTTTCATTCTCTAACAGATTTTCTCCCCGATTTCAACAATGTATTGTTCTTCCATAACTTCCAACAATGTATTGTTTTACCTTAACTTCATCGATTTGGAGATCACTAAACCTCGTAAAAGACTTAATACCAAACTCTGTTTCCCTCTTGCTTCTTCTAAAAAGTGACAATTCCCTCTGAGAACACGGTGGTTGATTCTAGTGGTTTGAAATTATATTTTTAAAGTAAATAAGTGGAGAATCCGAAATTCGATAGAGAAACAATGAAAATTGAACGCATGAACTTTGTTAGTGGCTTCTTTTTCAATAAAGTTTTTTTTTATTACACCTGCGGGATTTGATAAAGGAGAAATGGAAATTTTTATTACACTTAATTGCAAGAACTGACTTTTATTTAAAGTGGTGAGGATTTTATTAAGCTCTTAGGCATTGTCTTAAAATATTACACCATCATCGGTGGTTTAGTATCTCAATAAAGCTTTTTAATAGAATAAAAGTTTAGATATGTTGAATTCTATTAGAGTTATGCATTATTTCAAAGAGATAATTGACATAGATATTTATAGACTCTGCTCCACTGAAAATTGAACTAACATCTTTGTTGAGTATACATAAACTATTTATCTAATTTTTTGGGTTTCAATTATAACTAACGTTTCATTTACTAGGTTTATTAAATCACCAATACATTTAATCTATATTATAGATAAAATACATTAATTATTCTATGAATCTAAATGTAATTTTTGCTTATAATTAAAATCAGAGTATTAGTTTAAGAGAAATACTAAGATTGTCCTAAGAACCCTTGTTAAAATGTCTAATCAAATAATTTTATTTTAAAAATTATACATTTGTAACTTTCAAACTCATCAATATTTCATTTCTACTTTTCTTAACAAGAGTTCTGATTAACATGAGATAGATAGAATCATCTTCATTTTTTTTTATTTGGAGAGATAAAAAAATTAAAAATAAAAAAAATAAAAAAAATTAATAATAGTAGAATTTGGTGGTAAGACTCACTATCTATCTATATTTTTTTAGTATCTATTTCTTTTTGAATTACCTACAAAGATCCTTTTAACATACTCCCCCCGTCCCATATTAGATGACCTAGTTGACTCTGACACACATACCAATGCATATGTTTTATCTTTGATATCTTCAATTCTCTACTAAAAAAAAATATGAAAATTTAATATTTTAAAAATATTTATCGAGACGAATCCAACAACATCTTAAATGATATTATTTATCTTTGTGAATTAGTAGAAAAATATGATCAAAGTATATTAAGTCAATAATGTATATTGTCAACTAGGTCATGTATTAAGGGACGGAGGGAGTATTACTTTTAGTGTCATTAACCCCAAAAATATATTACTTTTAGTTGAATCTTGCTAACGAATGTCTTAAGAATACACTTTAAAGATTCTAAATTAAGGAAGTAATCGTTGAAAAAGTCTTATACTTTAATTTTTAATGCATTAAATATACAAATTTCTACGAAAACTTACTCGCTAAAGTTCTCAAATAATGCCTAAGGCACTCGCTAACATTTATCCTTTTTAGTTTAATCTCTCTTACTCTCTTAGCATAGAAGAGTGTATTCTCTTCATTTGTACTAGCTAGTAGTCAGCCATGGGCCTCCCTCAGCCATGAGCCTCAAAAAAAAAATTAATACTCACCAATACTACTGCCTTCCAATTTTTTTTAATACCCCCAGCCATTTTCTGTCCCTTTGTTTTAGCCTTTTAGGCCTATTACAATTAGGTCCTCTTGCTTTTGGTGTTAGGTGGAGATTCCTCATGTATACAGTAGTCATTTTCACCTTTGGGTGTACCGCATATATACGACACCTTATATTTATCTTTTAAAAAATATAAATAGAACATTGCTATTTTAAAAAAATACGTTTTGATTTTATCACTGACCTCTTTTCATTCCCAGAGTCGAGTCTCCAAATTCTTAGGGACGGCCCTGCTGGTAGTAGTGATAACGCATTGATGTATTATTTGATTGATGGCGTAACGTAAGAAGAGTAAGATTGGTGAGTTGGCGCCGAATAGTGAGTATCGAACCAATGAAAAATGATATTCATTGATTGCATGTAATAGGAAAATGGTAGATACGACATGTGGAAATGGAACAAATGTAACCGCTTGAGAAGGAGACAGTTTCTGAATGAAGGAAAAAGACAGCGTGAGCAAACCAATGGTAATAGTAGAGCTTAGGTGTTTTCATGCATGCCAACCTCAACCACACGCGTTCTCTTCTTTTTCTTCTCATTGGTTCCTTCTCTTCTTCTTAAATGCTTTTATCGGTGATGACCTCTACTCTATCACTTAATAATGTACTCCCTCCGTTTCAAAATGAGTGTCGTTTTAGGTGTTTACACACATATTAAGAAATGCAATGATTAAAAGAAAGAGAATAGTTATTTTACCAAATTATCCTTATTAACTATTGGTTAGTTTTAAAAGTAATATTTTGGAAGTAGTGTGCAGAGTATTAATTGAAGGGTACAATTGAAAAGAAAAAGTTATTATTGCATTGGAAACTGAAAGCGACACTCATTTTGAAACAAATTTTTTTGGCTAAGGCGACACTCATTTTGAAACGGAGGGAGTACTAAAGTTGCCCGTACACTACCCCATTTCATCACCCTCTTTAACTTAGGTTTTTAAATAGGGAAATGTTAACTTGTGCCCTTAAGACACAAGTTTAGAAGCCAAATGTAGAAATAATATATTGAAATGCGTGCATTAAATTTAATCTTTAATATTTTAATGAGTTAAATGCACAAAATTTAAGGGAATATTTCTTTTTTGGGATTTCTTAACATGTGCCCTAAGGGCACAAGTTAACACTACCCTTTTAAATATGGGAAAGGTTAACTTGTGCCTTAAGGCACAAGATAAGGATCTTAAAATAGAATGAAATAATAAATATTGTATTGAAAATATAAACTTTTTAAGCTTTTAAGGTTATGAATACACAATTTCTAAGGTTAAATTTCTTTATTTAGTTTCTTATCTTGTGCCTTTAGGGCACAAGTTAACAAGACCCTTTTAATATAATAACTGTGATTTCATCATCCTCTGTAACTTACTTAAAGTTTTTGGTTGAGATGTAATCATGGATCAATTGGTTTGGTATTAAGGTTACTTTCGGACTCTCTAGTCAAGAGATAATAACAATGCTATAAATATTGAATGTAAAAAACTCACACTAAAGAGAGATGGTTGGGTTCAAATATGGGACCAACCACCCTCAATTAGATCATAAAAATATGAATTTTTCATAGTTTTAAAACAAACCCACAAAATTTAATTTTAGAACTCTAGTAGTTGAAAGAGACTCAAATCATTTCACTCAATTACTATTAACTATGTTATAATTTTGTATCATTGTCATATTGGAAGATAGAGTAACATGTTAAACTTAGGATAATGTTTCATGGATGCCATTTTCTCCATACACACGTTGTATCATCCATGTGAGAGTTTGTGAGAGACACAAAAGGTGAATTTTTTGTGTATGTGGAGATCACGTGGACACATGTCACAATTGTATGTGGGTGTATAAGTGGTACATGTCACCTAAGGTGGTCTATGTAGCACTACCCTAAACTTAATGGTTAGTAAACTGTAGTTATAAACTTGAACAACCGATCAAATTTAAATCCCAACTAAAACAATTATTGATCAGAATTTACTTACTCCCTCCGGTCACATTTATAAGCAAAAAACAATTTTTTAGGTACATTGAATAACTAATGTATTTGACCTATAATTATGACCGGATACACTAGTTATTCAATGAATCTAAAAAGTTGTTTTTTGCTTATAAATGTGACCGGAGGGAGTACCTCATAATCAAACTTCCATTCACTTATACCCCTTCTATTGAAAATATAAGGGCTAAGGCAAAAAAAATTGCAAGAGAGTGAGCATTTTACAAGTAACGGGTGATCAATCGTGACTGTCCGTATTAAATACTACATTAAATCGACGGTCATAACATCATTATCCACCACTACACACATTTAAGTCGTGCTGCCCCAAATTTCCTTTATTTTTCACTCACTCAAAATTCCTAAACTACCACTATAGCATGTTCTTATCCAATAATATCATTATGTGTAAGCATGCATGGACCCACATTTTCTGCCCAATCCCCAAATGTCATCTCTCATCACTCTAACCAACACGTACCCACCGTACAATTCCAAGTGTCCCTTTCCCCTTCTTTCTTACTTCATGTTGCCTCTTTCTTATTGGTCACTTTTCATAACTCTTTCATGTACTTAACCTCTCATCAACTTCATAGACACATAACATAGCCACACATTTGACACCGTAACCTCCCTTCCAATCCAACACACAATCTTCCTCCTCTTTATAACAACTCTTTCACACACCCTTCATTCTCATTGTGTATTGTTACCTTCCTCACATATCACATAGGAATAGGATCCAATCCTATCCAACCCAACAAGTTTTTTTCTAGCAAAAAACTTTTTTGAGAAATTAAGGTAACATTAACGTAGTACAGTACAACAATGATCAAAACCTTAAATCCATACCCAAATCCAGCAAAAACAGCTGAGATTATGTCAAGGTATAGACCAATAGCACCAAAGCCAGAAACATGTTCAAGTAACAATTCAACGAGTGATGGATCTTCATCATCAAACTCACTTTCTCAAAAGATCAAACAATCTCCTTACCTTAGGAATCTTTGGCCACAGTTACAAGCAAGACCAACAAGGACAAGAAAGAGAGGTAGAGCTCCTATTTCACTACCCTCTTCATTGAAAAGACAAAAAACACATGTCTTAGGTTTTTGTCAACCTTTGCATGTAACATCTCCAATAAAAAACCTTACTTTACAAGGTAATTTTGTTCCTCCTTCTTCACTTCCTCAACTCCCTCTTCCAAATCATGGAGTTGGAGTTCTCAATTGCAATAATTTGGAGAAAAATTCTAATAATCAAAATTTGGTAACACTCCCTCTTCTTCCATTGTCTCCTAATTCACCTCATAATAATAATGCACCAAAATTTGAACTAGAGGTGATAGATTTGAACAACACTAAAGTGGAAGTTCCACAAGAGAGGGATCTTTTGCAACAACTACAAAAACCAGCTTCTAGCACAACCAATGTCATCAATGTGATCACGCCGCAACTGATTCGACCAATTGGTTCATGCATAAATGTTGGTTGCATAAGTGAAGTTTCAACTATACCATGTGTGACAAAAACACCTAAAAAACCACAAGAGTTGGAACAAGAGGTTGAGTCAGAGGAATTGCCAGCTGTCATTTCAGATTCAAACAACAGGGTTAGGATGGCAAATTCAGCTTACAAAGAAATGGTGGGTCAACCAGAATGTCCTTGGCTTGAAATTCAATGTGGTTCATCATGCAAGAGGATTAGTGGTGAGGTAACATTGCAACTTTCTGATTCTTCAAATATACCAATTTCTTCAAATGGATTTTCTTGTTGGGTGAGGATTGAATGGGATAATCATGGACAAAAGAAAAATTGTGTGAATGCTTTTTGTGATGTTGTCAAGTTGTGTTGTGATCAATCAAGGGACTATGTTTTCACTTGGAGGTTTCATACTCGTTCTAGGGAAGCTTCTCAATCCAGTTGCAATGCTTGAAAATTGAAACTTGCACATAGTTCTTCTCTAGAGTGTACTCTAGTCTATAGTATAGTATGAGTAATTAATTTCTTGTCTCAGCTAGTTATAGATATATACTATATATGTGTATATTTAGTAATAGTATATAGTATTAGGGATCAAGTATAGTTTTTTAATTAAGTTTCTTTCTTTTACTAAGATGTGTACAAGAGCTTGTGCTAAAAATATATATGTATCAAGGAGAAGCTATTTAGTTACTATAGAATTAGTTTAGCTTATATGCATTAACAAATAGAGTGCATGCTTTTCCAAATCATTTTATATTGTTAACTACACGTGGTTAATTATCATTGGTATATGATACATTACCCATAATTTTTCAAAGGGAAATGTTAACTTGTGCCCTAAGGGCACAAGATAAGGATCTTAAAATAGAAACAAACAATAAATATTGTATTGAAAATATAAGTTTTTGAACTTTTAAGATTATGAATGCACAATTTCCAAGGTTAAATTTCTTTATTTAGTTTTTTATCTTGTGCCCTTAGGGCACAAGTTAACAAGACCCTTTTTAAAATGGCACTTAGGTCTCACCAATTAATTATTGTCACATTGGTATCCACTTTTTGTGCCACATAGTGTTTGGCTTGCACTATCACATATGAACAAATGGACACAAATTTGGGAGAATGCAAGCTAAAAAGATCTACACTATTTTTGACCCTTAAAACATTTGAAGTGGTATGGTTAGTTAGGATTTAATGAAAAGGTTGCAAGTGATTGGTGAAAGTAAGATAAGATCAAAATGTGGACGCAACTTGGCTACATTTTTTAGGTAGTGTTCATCTAACCTTTAGGGGAATTATTCCAAAAAAATCTAACCTTAGGGGAAAAAGCATCGAAAATTGATGAAAATGTTAAATAAAGGAGAGTATGTGTCACATTTTCATGATCCCTTTTCCGAAGGGGAGAGAGGCAAGACATTCTCTTTATTCTCTTATTTTTTGACCATGCTCGACGGATTTTTAACTATCGGTAATATAAAAAAAATGGTAGTAAGTTTTTTCTTTGACCCTTTCCTTAGGAGAATGAATTCAGATCGGACCAGGGAGCAAAAAAATAATCTTCACATGTATTAGCAAAAATAAGCTTTTATATTCTTAGAAACACATTTAAAATAAGTTTCACATGAATTAGCAAAGAAATCCTTCAAAAAAAATGTATTGGCAAAAATAAAAAAAGCTTCACATCCGACCACCAAGGAGCAGAAATAAAAAAGGCTTGTGACTGATTTTCTCAATGAGATCATAAGAAACAAATGAATAAACTTCATATGAAGAGTTTACCATGGTTTCAAATCATACCAAGTCTGACCAAGAATGTTTTATTCAAATTCTCTTTAATTCTGGTTCTTAGTGGAGTTTATTAACAATTTGAACCCAAATTTTTTCGTCAGACCATTTTTTAAATAGACGAGGTTAAATTTTTTTGTCGGACAAAGATTAAAAAAATATTATTTTTTTGTTGCCTCTCACTGCTTGGATGGAGATTTTAAGTTTAAGGCAATATGTTGGGAGGGGAATTGATGCTACAAACATTGGGCCTCGGGTTTATATCGACGAGGAAGCGATAGCGCCTGCTATTAGTTATCTCAGGAATTATTCTGCTACTACAGAGGAGCCTTTCACTGAAGTGGTTTCAAAGGCCACGAAAAAGAATTTGAAGAAGGGTTTTCATGTTCACAATACCCGCTCTAGGGGTAGGTTACCTGATTGACATGAAGACTTCCTTTGAGTTTGTTTTCTTTTCTTGCTCTCTTTTATTTTCCTTTTGGTTTCTTTATTTTGCTTTTATCACTCTAGAGGGTTTTGGTCTATGTCCCCCCTCTCATTTTGTTTTTGGTTTTTATCTATATATCTAGGTGTTGCAGTTGGTTCATCAACTGCACCCTTTTTGCTTAATTTTTTTTTAGCTTAAAAGCCATAAAATATTTTTTTTAATCCTACTACAATAACCTATTTGATTAAATATAAATAATTTTTTTAATTAAATTTGTACGTACATTGAATTTAATCATGATTTTGTTAACCTTTTTAGGAATTTAAATTTATTAGTCCATAATATTTTTCACATTTTGAAATGCAGACCTATTCAATTATATAATTTTTTTAAATTGTACATTGAATTAAATCTTAATTTGTTAAATTTTTTAAGAATTTAAATTGACCAGTCTATAATATTCACATCTTGAAATGTATTATTATAAATACTGAACTATTTAATTAAATTATAAATACTATTATTCTTTATTAAAGTTTTACATTGAATTAAATCCTTATTTATTAACTTTGTTAAGAATTTAAATTTATCCCTATTTAATTAATATATTATTATAATATTTTTCATTTTACAATGTATTATTATAAATTAGAATTGTAATATGAAGAAGATATTTATTAGTCAAATTCGTTAAAATATCATCTTAATGTTAAGAGAAGATTTAATCTTATTGATCTATCAATTCGTTTGTCTATTTAAACATATGTCAAATTACTTATTTAAATACGATCGTATATGGATTCTCATAAAAATCGTATGGACTAATTTTTTAAATAGACTAACATACGTATAAGAATTTCAAAATATTCAACTTGGATCTAAAAAATAAGTTTATTACAGGCTACAACTTAGATTTAAACTTTAATATTTTTAACAGACAAAACATAAGTTTTGCAAATCTAACTCAATCCTACCTACTTCCACCTAGAGTTTTATGTCATATTGGTGCACTACATGCAAAATCAATTTAAAAATTAATTTATTTTAAAGTAATTAAACGATGAGTATCTAACGAAAAAAACTTTAACATTATGTTCTACACTTCAAATTTGAGCTCGCTAATTTTCTAAGAGAGGCTTACAGATTCATTTGTAAATACCTTTTGAATTCTAAGATCTTCTCTATTTTAGAAAGAGACATCATTCTCTAAATTTCTTTTTGCAAAATGAACTAAAATAAGTAGGGTGTTATAATTTCGTTCACTCAAGAATTAGAGATGACAGTGAACCAGCTTCTCAAAAATTAATAAACTAATTTAAGTGAGTGTGATAAATGAAGAGAAGATTAAAAGTTTTTTTTTCCATTATAAATAAATACAAATCAACATTTAATTTAATTCAAATAAAAATCTTTAAAAGTAATCTATAATTTTTTTTTTGTCTTAAGTAAGTGGATCCTAAATTTCAAAATACAAAATTTGAAACAAGATATATTTAGTTTGAAACAAATAATTTCTAAATTAAAATTTGGGGTAAGTAGCATATTAACCAGCAAAAATCAAAGAGGGAGTATGAAAAAACTATTATGAATGCCAGAACACATAAAAATGCAGCGAAGAGTAATAGAATTGATTAAATCTTTGGCTGTTGGTGAAGCGTCAATTGTCGATCAATCTAAGAAAGAGCAGGATAAATCTTTCCTTATTTAACAAGGTAAATGACCATGCGTTATGATCAATGGAAGGAGGAATAAAATCGAATATGGTCCTTCAATGCAACACATGAAGGATAAAATTGACGCTATACCAACATCCAAAGATGAAGGACAAAAAGTGGTCCGATTTATTGAAGAAGATAAAATTGTTCAGACCATTAATCTTAATAGCCACTTAATGGTAAATAGTAATACTCAAGTTTTATCTAATGTTACAAAATTTGTTGTATTCAGAAATTAGAAAAGTAACTCTTTGAAAAAGAAATCACCACCGAAGATATTACTAGGTTGAGTAACGACCAACTCTCTTTAAAATGTTTCGTAGCATTTCTCGAGTTTATGTAAGGTAGACTAACAACTGCACCGCCTTCAAGATAAAACATCAAAGTTCACCTGTTTGATTACGTACTGCACTGTAAGTAATCGTTCGAGAAATAACACTCTTAATATGGTATTAAACCACTCTATATGGTACGAAGGTCACTCGAAACCGAAGGGACATAAGGAGTAGAAGAAAGGAAGAAGGACTCGTCAACACAAGTTGAAAGAGGGAGAAGTGAGGAAAAACAGGAGAAGCATCAACTGTGTTTTTCGATATGAAGAATGACTGAGGCGAGCTCTCTTTTTACAGGGAGAGTTCGTAACAAATCCGGAGCGACTTAAGGATTGAGCAAACTTAATCTTTAAGTAATCCGCAGATTTGTTTTTCTCGTGAGTGGATATATCCGAATATTCTATTTGATCGGATTATAACGAAACTTATTCGTTAACATTTTCAAGTGATAAAAAATATATTTCTTATTCACCCAAGTCCATCCCAGCCCGACAGTGTCGCATGTGTGAAATATATATATATATATATATATATATATATATATATATATATATATATTCGTAAGCGTTCACCCGTTCGCAAAAGTGGATACCCCAAGGGCACATTCTTGGAGGCAGTGGCGTTGCTAGGACCCTAGGTTAGGGGGTTCAAACTTTTGATCATTGAATGTTTACTTCGTTGTTATACTGATTTACAAATGTATCAAAATTACGAATAAATTCACATGTGTATTTTATTAGTCATTTTAGTCCTCAAATTTGTTTGTAAATAGTTAATTTAGTCTTCAAAAGTGTTTTTGTTGTTCAATTTAGTTCATAAAATTGCAATGATATGGTCATTGAAAATATGTTTTGAATTTAGATATATTTAAAAACCATAGTATTAGTGTCCCACACATCCAAGGATCAAAATAGTTTGTCTATCTAGAAATAAAAGAGAGTTGGTGCAAAGCTTGTATTTGAGGGGGTTCAAATAGATAAATATATAGGATAATTAGTATAAGGGTCATGTTAACTTGTGCCCTAAGGGCACAACAAGTTAAAGAGCTTAAAAAGGAAATTTAAAATAAATTTTATATTGAAAGTATAACTTTTGTAACTTTTAAGACATTTAATGCATAAGTTCCAAGAAAAACTTTCTACATTTGTCTTCTTAACTTATGCCTCAAGGGCATAAGTTAACATTTCCCTTAGTATAAAATCATAAAGTTGAGGGGGTTCAGCTGCACCCCCTGTGTTGTAGCTGGCTCTGCCCATGCTTGGAAATATGTTTTGAATTTAGATATATTTAAAAACCATAGTATTAGCTGGCTCCCCCTATGTTTGGAGGTCACCTCCCTCTTATATAAACACTACTAGTGTGTGTCCTATCGACATTTTTCAATTCATATCGACACTATTCTTTCCTAAGGGGCATGTGTTTATTCTTTTCAACTTCATAAACTACTAGTGTGTGTTCAGCTAGTATTTCAACAAAATTATAAGGAAGGGAAAAATCCTTACGAAGCAGCAAGTTAGATCAAGTCACTCTCACCGCTCCATTGCCCTACCTAATGACGGGCTGTTGTCCGCTGTTGTTAATCTCTATGATTTATGCAAACACAAATACAAGATAGTACAAAGCACCAAAAATTACACATTATAAATATTTTACAAAAAACGTGCAATGAAGTTAAATCAATTTTACAATTCAACGAAGCCTACAAGAATGGTTTGAGACAATCACACATTAATAGAAGCCAAATAAGTTCTTGGACAAATTGTAACATGTTGGTAATGATAGTGATGATCATTTCAATTTCCAGCAAGGCATCAATAAACAACCAAAGTTATCCTCTCTAAAAAACAACTAAAATTATGTACCACATTTTAAATTCTTATTCTTCATTTCCTCTTTTTTTTTTTTTTTTTTTCATCCTACGTATCAAAATATTGTGGACTTGTACAATGCCAAAAGAAAATGAGCTTATTTTTATTATTTTTGTTTATAAAAAAAAATACATGTTATGAAATATTCTTTGGTACATAAACGCAGTGCTAAGTAGTTTACCAAATCATGTTTTTGTTGGATAAAATAGATAGTAGAATTAGGGCAGAAAATAAACCAAAAAATGAGACAAAATAAGAATAATAAGATCACTGTCATTGATAATTTGATAATATATATATAGTATGATCACAATTGGTTATAATATGATCGTGTGTACCAATGAGGAATAAGGACACCGGCTTTGCATATTCTATGCTTCCACAGTTGTCCTTTTGTTTTTTTCCAACAACATGATGCCATTTGTATCCTTAAACACATCGACCTATGTCTTCTTCTGCCTCCAACAATTCACTCTTTCTTTGTCTCTCACAAACACAACTCTTCATATATAGTTATAGTTATACATTATCTCTAAACTTCAACCATTGACATGCATAAAAAACAATTAATGGCATTGTTAATGGTTCCTCAAACAAGTGATTCTCAAGATGCAACAATCACTAAACTTGAATCAGCATATTCTGATTTAGAATCACTTCTTCAATCATCAAAACAAATGGAACAAAACATCGAAACAATGGAAACAAGGTTTGATCTTTTACATGGATCAATCACAACAGCATCAAGAAGAGTACATCCTTTACAATCTTTATCCATGTCAAGAAAAGCACTTGATACAAGAATCAATAGAGCAATTTCTCCTGCTCTTGCTCTTCTCGAAACTTTCAAACTCGCCGAGTCTCTCCAAAACAACCTTCTTAACCTCTCTTCAAAGCTATCAACAGAAAAGACTCATCAAAAGAGGCTTTCAAAGCTTCTAGATTACATGGATTGTGTTGATCAGTTAAATGAAGCTATAAACTCTATAAGTGAAGTTGTTGAGCCAGTGATTATGAGGCTTCAAGAAGTGGTTGAGTTTATAAGCAGAACAAAAGCTGCTGATCAATACAGAACACAAAGGTTAAGAGAAGCACTTATAACTCTTAAAGCACTTTATGAAACTGAGGTTGATGAAATGAGATTTGAAGGTTTGTTGGATCAGGCCTTGCTTCATATGCAGGATGAGTTTGAGGTTCTTTTGCTTAAATTAAAGCATAGGAAGTTAGGTGATATGTCACATATGCAAAATGATGGTGATGATGATTACAAGGTTAGCTTTGAATTGGGATCTGAGTTGGAAATTGAAGTGCTGAGAAGAATTTCAAACACTCTTGCTGCCAATGATTGCTTAGATATATGCATTGACATCTATGTTAAGGTAACATTTTTGAGATTATTTATCTATAATCATGTTGACTATGTTATTTGTTTTCTCTTAAAGTAATTCATTGGTAGTCTAGATTTTGCATTTCACAGTTTCAATCTCTATAATCCAAATATAGATATTTTTGTGTAAACATATTGCTTGTTAGACACAACCAAAGTTAAGCATATAAAAATATTAACAAAATAGGGTAATATTATCTTAAGATGTAAGTAACAAAAAAGGGTAGTATATGTTATATGTTACAGTCTCAAACTTGTAATAGTTTATTTACACTAAACATGAATTTTGTTGTGATAATTCAACAGGTAAGATATAAAAGAGCTGCAAAGGCATTAATGAAGTTAAACCCTGATTACCTAAGAACATACACCCCAGAAGGAATTGATGAAATGGAATGGGAAAACTTAGAAACATCAATAACCCTTTGGACACAACATTTTGAAGTTGCAACAAAGAAAGTTCTTTTATCAGAAAAGAAACTCTGTGAAAGCGTTCTTGGCGAAATCATAGACGGACTAATCCATCCAGAATGCTTTGTGAAAATATCAGACAAGATCATGGCAGTGTTCTTTCGATTTGGAGAAGGCGTCGCCAGAAGCAACAAAGAGCCACAAAAACTGTTCAAACTATTAGACATGTTTGAGTCATTGGAAAAACTCAAACCATATGTACTTGAAATCTTTGATGGTGAATCCGGCGAGGATATCTGCGTGCGGTTTCGTGAGCTTGAGAAGCTAATCATTGATGCATCAAGCAAAGTATTTTGGGAATTCGGGTTGCAAATTGAAGGAAACGTCGACGGTTTTCTCCCGCCTCCACAAGATGGTTCTGTTCCAAAAATTGTTAGATATGCTGTTAACTACCTTAAGTATTTGTCCACAGAGAATTACAGAACAACAATGGCTAAGGTTTTAAGAACAGAACAAACATGGAAAACCGAGTTGATGTTATCTTCGAAACAATCCGAAACAGACGAGGATTTATTGAAGCATGCTATTTGTAATGTAATGGAAGCACTTCAAAGAAACATAGAATCCAAACGTTTGAGTTGTAAGGACAAGATTTTGGTGAATATATTCATGATGAACACATATTGGTATATGTATATGAGAACAAAGAACACAGAACTTGGTGATTTGTTGGGTGAGAAATACATTAAAGAAAGTTACAAAGCAGTGGCAGAAGAATCAGCTTACTTGTACCAGAAGCAAGCTTGGTTGGTTTTGGTGAAGATTTTGGACCATGATGATGATATAAAAGAACAAAAACAAGGGAAGGAAAAAAGCATTGGAAGGTTGGTGAATGAAAAGATTGAGACATTTTTTAAGTGTTTGAGTGAGATTTGTGAGAGGCATAGGAGTTTTTATAGTATACCTGATGTTGATTTGAGGGAACAAATGAGGGATTCAACAGTGAAACTTGTTGTGCCAGTTTATGCAGAGTTTTTGGAGTCTTATTCAGGATTTTTGCAAAGGAAAGTTTATCCTAGTCCTCAAAGGTTGCAAGGGTTGCTTGGGAAGGCTTTTGGTTCTACCAATGATTGGAATTTGAATGGTGGACGTAATTCTGGTTCTTTGGAAACTGATATCAGAAGGTCTAGATGAGATCATGGATTCATTCAGCTTCAGCTAAAATTATTTTTGTGTCTATTAATGTAATGTATGTACTTACTATTGTGTTTTCTATTGAAGTAAAATGTACCAAAGTTGATAGTACAGTTGTTAAATGAAACTCGTAAAATACCATTTTAAGATATAAAAAGATTTGTCCATCATTTAATTTGTATGTTCTTAGTGAGCAGGGTTTGTTACTAGACCGCTACTTTTTATAATCATCGATTGAACTCAAGTGATTAATGAACTCCAGTTAACGATGAATCATTCAGAACCACCAAAGTTTGATCTATGGCTGGAACAATTATTGGCCAGATTTAACTTATCTCCTTATCGAATTTGGAAATACTAGGGTCCGTTTTGTCCATAACTAGAAAAGAAAACAAAGTCATTGTTATAACAACACACATTTAGTTGGCGCACAAGTTGAAACTTAAACAACCTTAAGTTTTAGAAGCAAGTAATTAAGGCATATACTAAAACTCAATGCAACTCTAGAGAGCAAAAAAGCAAAGGTAGGATTAGAGGAAGAGACAGAGAATGGAGAGAAAGAAATAATTGTTGTGGTGTCAACAAGATCAAGAATATCACTATCAAGGAAAGGGTGGAAGTGTTTTATAAAAATATCAAACTCTTTCATGATGACAATAGAAAGGGCTTCTCCACCTCGACTATGTTTTGGTTATTTACCTAAGTCATAGTTAGGCTTCCATTCTCAAAATCCTCACGAGTTATTAGTAGTCCATAATTCATCCTCACAGTTTGGGCAGTTGTGCATGCAAAACTTTGGTGTAGATTTTTCTTTCGGTAATGCATTTTAGATGAGTATTTGTGGAACCATTTTTTCTTCTTCTAAACTTTAATGTATAAATTCTTTATTTTTATTTTTTTCAAAAATCGTATTCAAGTTTCCATTACACCATTACAAATGCATTTGAACAATTGAAAGAGGGATAGAAAGTCGTTACAAAGTAAAATTATGAGTGTTTGAGTGTTTTTTTTCTTTTTCTTTTCATTTGATTAATGTATTTTAAATTTGAAAATTTGACGCGGCAAAAAACAAGCTTTCGTAAACGTGAATATGATTGTGAAATTAGTTTGTGACGATAGCGTCGATCACTAAAAATACGTGTTTGAATTTCACGAACCAATCAAAACGCTGTCAAAACACGAAAAATTAGCTGAATTGGTAAGACCATGTTTCAACAACCAATCGTCACTCAACCCGTGTCAGAAACCATGTGAACCATTTAACTATTTTGAATTTGAAAATTTGATGCGGCAAAAAGCAAAATCTCGTAAACGTGAATATAAATGTGAAACTAGTTTGTGACATCACGTCAGTGCCAATCACTAAAAATAAGTGCTTGAATTTCACTAACCAATCAAAACGCTATCAAAAACACGAAAATGAACTGAATTGGTAAGACCACGTTTCAACAACCATTCGTCATTCAACCCGTGTCAGAAACCGCGTGAACCATTTGATATTCGAGTAATACTTTTAAAACAAATATGGAATATTTCTTTAAATAAAAACTTAAAAATCTTAACCAATTAATACGTAGCAAAAATACCTAATTGGTTAAACAACGATTCAACAACCAATCACAATTCAAATCGTATCAAAAATCGCGTGCACCATCTTATTTGTAACCATGTTATTGGTGTAAAGTACGATTTAAAGTAAAATAATAATAATCAATATTTTCATTAAAGTTTTTTTGCCTTACTTATAAATATTAACCAAAGCAAAATCCTTTAGTTCATATCTTTGGGTTTTGGTTGAGTGGTTCTTACAGTCACAGTCCAACAAGGCACAAGCCTTTTTCATCTTTCACCTTCACTTTCACTGTTCCAAAACCAAAGAAATGTTAAAAAACAAACGGAACAACTTCTTCAACAAGAAGGAAGCTTGGGTAGCAGTAAAAACAAAAGAGAGTGAAAAAGGAAAAGGAAAAGAAAAAGAAAAAGGAAAAGAGATTGAAGAAGAAGAAAAAAAACAGAGTTTGGTAATGGAGGAGGAGAAGAAAGAAGAGAAGAAGAAGAAAGTTTATTCTCCTCTTCCTTCAAACTATGTTACTCTCGCTCAGCTTCAAGAGCGTTGGTTGAAGCAACAAAATGAAAAAAATCAACTAGAAAAAAAGGAGGATCATCAACCAGTGGATGAGCGACACGTGGCGGTTGTGGCTGAAACGAGTGTAACCGTTTCTAGGTCTAATCCTGTTGATCGAAACCGCGAAGACTCGGTGGATAACCACCGTGCGGTGCATGTTGCTGTCGCCAATGAAGACGGCGGGAAATCGGTGACTGAAGCTGGAAGTGCTGATTATCGTAATCGCCGCGGAAATCGTGGTGACTCGGTGGAGAACCGCCGTGCGGTGGTTGTGAAGTCTGATGACAGCCGGAAATCAGTGACCGGAGCTGGAATCCGCGACGGTAACGCTGATAATGCAACTGATTCTAGGTTTATTGCTGTTGATCAGAATCGGCGTGGAAATCGCGACGACTCGGCGATTAACCGTCGTGGAGTGGTTGTGGTGTCTGAAGAGAATCGGAAACCTGTGACCGGAGATGGAATCGCTGATAATGCAACCGTTTCTAAGTCTAATCATTCATGTCGTAATCGCCGCGGAAATCTTGAGGGTTTGGTGGAGAATCGTCGTGAAATCGGCAAGGAGGATGAAGATGAGCAGAAATCGGTGACCGGAGATGGAATCGGCGATAGAAGCGTTGATCTGGATGGTAAGGTGGAGGAATCACAGAAGAAAAAGAAGAAGAAGATCAACCCATCGACGAGATGGAGACAGAACAAGAAGGCTAAGGAGAAGGAGGAGAGAAGAGCAATTGAAGAAGGTAGTGCTGCTAAGGAGGATGAAGTAGTTGCTGAGAAAACGAGTGTGAAAATCGAATTGAAAGATGAAGAGATTGTAGATTCGAAAACAGTTGATGAAGTTGAAGAGAAATTGAGGGTTTTATCTGTGAAATCTGAGAATGGAAAACAGAATTGGAGGTTCAGAAAAATGAACTATGGTATGAGAAAGAATGGTGATGGCGATGGTGACCATCAAGGTGATGGCCATGGCCATGGGCATAGACATAGCCATGGTCATGGTCATGGTGGCCATGGGCATAGGAATTTTAAGGAACAACAAAGCTCTAAGACTTGGGTGAAGAAGGATGGCAGTGTTGGAGAAATTGAGACATAGTTTGGTATTTTTGTTAATTAATTTTCATTAATTTTAGTGGATTATGGTTTATTAAAATTGATGTAATCAAGTGATATGATATGATTGAAGGTTGCATAAATGATAGAGGAGGTGTTATTATGTCTGGCTAATCAACATTTTGAGATTGTAATTGCTGTGAATGATTGATTATTAATGAACAACTTTTGCTGTGAATTGGTTATTAGTGTGATTTTAAGGCTTGTTTATTTTCTCTTGATTCTTGTGCTTTTTTTAATTGAAGATTAAGTGGATCATTTGGTTTGGATAAAATGGGATATGTTTATGGTTTTGGCAGCATTTATCATAGGAAGAAATTTGGAGTGTGTTGTAAACTGATGTCAACAGTAGTAAAGTAATGAAAATGGATCAATAGTAGTCACATATAGTGAATGAGTTAATATAAAATGTGGTGTGCCCGGTAGGTTAAATTCGACCGTCAATGTCGAGTTTGTTTGATTGAACATTTTCATGGTTATTTGAGTTTAAATCAAAAATTTCTTTTATATAATTGAATTTTAAATGGTGTTTTTGTCACTGTCTATGAAAAAAAATTATGAAATAAGTTATGATGATCATAACTTCTTATCTTGGTGCACTGCCCCATCTAATATGAGAAATTATATTTGTACAACTAATTTGTGATAGTCTTTTCTCTTATAATTACATTATATTTTATTTTCCTTCTCCACTCTTTTGATTTTCATGTCAATATCCACTTTTATTTGTATACATATGGTTGTCTCATATGTTGTGTAAAATGATTGTTTAAATAACACACCTCGTCTAATATACAACAAGTCTTTTGTCGTCTTAGAGCAATAGGAGAAAATAATTTTTGGAAGTCCGATTTCTTTGAAGTAATTTTCATCATGTTATAAATATAAAGTTTATATTGTTGGGGAATACATGGAGCCACTCAAGGTGAGTTATGCCTCTCTTAATTGAATACTTTTATATGTTAAAATCAACAATCGAACTCTTAACCATTTTTTTAAAGAACTCAAATCTCTTAACATTTTAACTCATAGTCCGCATTTCAAAACCATGACAACCACACAACCGTGTTCCAATGTACTTAATTTTGCCATGAAATGGAGAAGCTAGAATTTCTAACTTCACGAAGATGCATGAATGACAAGAATTTGATGTGGTTTCAAGGCACCCAAGTATTTTCCCGATTTCAACCATAACATGAATTGTGTACATCAACCTAAACCTCAAATGCAGCTCATAACTTTGTCTTTACCTGTATTGATTATTGACCATCTTTGAATTGACCAAAACTTACTTAGCACATGCAACAAGGAGAAAAGAGAAATGATATTTGAACATCCATTTATGACAACTTTTGTGACAACTTTCTCTCTCATACTCACATTACTTTTTACTTTATCGCTCTGTTTGGTAAAAATAGCGGATAGCTGATAAGCTAGCTGATAGCTTTTAGCTGATAAGCTAGCTGATAGCTTTTAGCTGATAAGCTAGCTGATGACTGATGACTGATAAGCTAGTTGAAGTGTTTGGTAAAATTAGCGGTTGAACTAGCTGATAAATGTAAAATTACATAAAAGGACATTATTAATTCATATAAAATTTATACTAAGATATTTGATAATTTAAATATTTTAAATTTAATAAATGTTTGTATTTTATTAAATTATTGTTTTTCGGTAAAAATTTATTTTCAATTTATTTCGATTCAGTTTCCAGTTATTATACATTAATAAAAAAAAACTAAAGTTTACGAATTTATTTTAAGAATAAAATAAAAAATAATCAATTCATAAGATTAAAAAAATTGTTAAAAAAATGAAGGATAAAACAAAAAAAAAACATACGTTACCAAAAAATGGAAACTGAATTATGGGTTTTAGATAAATTCGTAAGCTCCTGGAACGAAGGATAAAACCCTTCAGTTCATTTTAATCTTATGAATAAAGTGAATCATGGGTTTTATTCAATTCATACGAAGGATAAAACGAAGGATAAAACAATTTAGATAAAACATACGTAAACATACTTTACCAAAAAATGAAAAATGGAAATTCATACTCTAGTTCCTTCGTTTTTATCCTTAATAAAACCCTTGTTAAAAAAAACGAAGGATAAAGTGGAAACTGAAGGGTTTTATTCATGTTAAAAAAAAATGGAAATTGAATACGTTACCAAAAAATAAAAACTTGGATAAAGTGTAAATTCATATAAAATTTACACGTTACCAAAAAAAAAACATATACATACATGGGTTCTAGATAAAGTGGTAAGGGTAAAAATGGAAGAAAAAATGAGAAGCTAAAAGCTATAAGCTCAAACGCTACTTGAAGTAGCTTCTGAAAAATAGCTTATAAGCTCCTGAAATAAGCTATAAGCTCGTTGTAAAAAATCGTTACCAAACAGAGCTTTTTTTGTCAAACGAGCTTATAAGCTAAAAGCTAAAAGCTATAAGCTCAGTTTAATGGCTTACCAAACAGACCCTATCTCTCTATTGCTTTGGTTTTCGTGCACATACCAACTTTTTCTTTGTAAATTATGGTTGTCCCAAAAGTTGTTAACCAAATGGTTGTTCAAATAACACTCCTCAGGAGAAAAAGCACAAAATCTTCTTCCCCAAATGCTCAGACACATACATCCCTTGAGCCATTTCCTTTCTTAGCTTCTTCTTGATTATTTCAACCTTTTTCCCTAAACTCCTTCATCTAACAACTTGCATTCCATTTACATGAAATTCTTCCTCACTTTATACCACGCACCTAAAAAACTCAGCGTGAAAAATGGATCTTGCATGCTACCCTCCAAATTACTGGTTGCCTTGAAGCCAATGTTGATGACAGTATAAGCAACTTTACACTGTCATATATAAGATGTAAAACTAATATAACACCATTAAAACAACAACAATTTAATATTTCATCTCCATAATAAAGTATTGGTATTTTAAAATAGATGGTACATTTAATAGAATTTTAAGACTAAAATTATGATTAATTTAAAAAAAATAAAAAAGAAGAATACATGGATAAGTAACTATTCCAACTTGGTCCAATACCTTACTTCACAAGATTCAAAGCACAATCCATTAATATTCCTATCAACAACTCATTTCCACATAATCTCTAAGGATCATAACGGTTTCCCTCCATTCATTGCCATAGCAAGCAACAGCATACAAATGGTGGTGAGGGATCCAAAACGAGATCGTCCATCTGATGGCTCGTTATTACGCTCCTCGAACCCTCTTTCCCATTATAAAATACGCTAGATGAGAGAGAATAATTGATCAAGAAAGATAGAAACAATGTCAGCAATGTCATCAAGTACTTATAGACACCACCTCCATCTTTGAGACGACAAAGCGCTATTCAACTATATCAACAAATCTCTCTCGTTCATTTGGATCAGTAACTTTTAAAAAAAGTTCTTTTTTATAAGAACGAAAAGAAATGGTGAAATAAATAAATGAAGTCGTAGGAAAAAAACATTTCATATAGGAGGCTTAATACTTGCTCCTCACAATAAGATTAAAAGCTAAGTTAGATTCTAAAATCAAATTAAAGCAGATATCGAATAATATTACACAAGATTAAAAGTTTAGCTTTGTAACTTCAAGGTACAAAATTCAAATCCTCTAAAATAAACATCAATGTCACCTTAATTAACAAAAATAAAAATCCTTTCCTCCAATACCTCTTTATTTATGGCAAAACAAATTCTTGTAAACACAACCTTCTTAAATCTAAGAGACATGACATAGTTATGCATAACCCTTTCCAATTGTTTTTTGAAAAATCTTAAATAATATTGAGCAAAATTTTATATTTTAAGGCTGAACTAATGTAGAAATATAAACTCGTAAACTTTTAGTAAATTTTTCAATTTTATCCATTATTTATGTCTTAAGTGCGACATAAATAGTGAGTACAATGACTTATTTTCATTGGTTTCATATGATGTTGAGTGAATTACTTATTGGCATTTTTTTAAGACAACTTAGGTATCACTTTAAGTTTTTGTTATGATTGATTTTTCGTAATTGATTTGACCTTCCTAGTTACGTTTAAATAATATTTTTGTCTTGCAAGGTTTTTTCCCCTTATTACCATTCTTTTGTGCTTCTTTAATCTTTATTATGTGCAAATTTTCTAACTGAGGTTGATCGGCAAATTGCTACAACAAATCTAAAACTTCATCATTCATATCAACTTAACTCCTTGAGAAAAACGAACAACAATTTGGATTTAAATTTTGCCTTTCGTCACATATCAGCTTATATAAATGAATTCCAGTGTCTATAGAAGTTAGCCACATACTATATGATTCACTAACACCAGATTTTCCCATATGCTTCATACCTGATAGTGATAGTTTTTGGTTTTTTAACCCTCCGATTCTCGTGAACTCTAGTAATTTAGAGTTCAACGGAGAAGAGAATAAAATATGGCGAAAATTTGAGCTTAGATTCTTTTAAATGATTCAAAATTAAACTTATTAATCATTTGATCCCAACCATTGATAGCTTTTATCCGTTAATTTTTTTGAAAAGGTTAAAATCTTTTATTCATTAATATTATCCAAAGACCAAAACCCACATTTTTTTTAATAATTAAGAATTGTGATCAATATCTACATGTAAACCAACACCAATTAAGATTGCATCACATGCAATTTCTGACAGTTATTGCGACCTTGACCTAAAACCTTGCCTAAAATGTAGAATTCACTATCATCCATGTCAACCTCATATTACCCTTTTTATAATATATAGAAATTGAAGCAACAAATTTGACTTTAATCTATGTGGTATGCACTGGATTGACTGTCATGCAGTGTATGAAAAAGAAATAAAGTTCATATAGTAGACAAGGCAATGGAATCTTATTGTGTTTTTATGTAGGACTTTGAGTCTCTAGTCGATGTGGTATGACACTGTTGCAATAATCAATATTTGACTTAATTTGCAATCTAAAGGGGACCATTGTAGCCATGCATGCTAGCATCACTGTAAACCCCATACTGATGAATACTAAAAATAGTAAATTAATCAACTAAAATGTTCACATTGTAATTACACATCTAAAAAGATTTGATATTGTATGTAAACAACTAAATATACCATTCACTAGTCTTTTAATAAGACATTTTAATTTGGAGGGAAATTTATATAGGACTAAGAGAACTAAACTCACAAGAGAGAGCATTCGTAAGTGGAGAGTAGGTTTTAAATTGCGGCTACAATATATAAGGATTTTGAGGTCTTCGCAACTACATCACATCTGCATTTCGACTGCATCAACCACATTTTGCAACAAACTACGACCATAATTTAAAACCATTTTGCTGCAATATTGGTTTGAGACAGCTGATAGCAAAAAAACTCAACCAAAAATTAATAATAATAATAATAATAAGAGAGTGCATTCCCAAGTATTTTGTTGGTTGTTGCAAATCACACATTTGTAGTCAAGTTGAAAATCCAATTATCATTGATAGAAGTAAGAAACTAATCATAAAAGTATCATTAGTTATGACTTAGGTAAAATTAAAATTAACTTTTTGTCCTAAAAAAGGACATCACTAACTTTTTCTCTTATCACATCCTTTCTCTCATTCTTCACTAGCAGACACCCTTGCACACAATTGCCAACTGGCAATATTGATTCATTCACATAAGAGATAAAATAAGAAGCCAAAAAGATTGTACAAAAGGACACACATCAGTTTAGAATTTTAAGGCAATTCCACTATATCTATCTTTTTCTTAATGATTTTTTTCCCCATCTTTTATTCTTCTCCTCTTACTTATGTTGAGAAAAACTATAAAATAAAGCACAAGGGTAAGAACTAAGAAGCATAGAAGATACCTCTAATAAGACTTCTACCACTCTATGATATTTCACTTGATCACTAACTCATATTGAGAACTACAAAAAAAAAAAACAAAAAAAAAAAAGTTGGATTGAATGGATATATCTGCCTCAAAATATAGTGATGCTAGTGAATCTGGTTGGACTCACTACTTGGTCCAATCCTCTTTTTCTGAGAGTTATTTTCAAAGTAAAGGTGAGATTGTAGAGAATGAAGGAAAAGGAGCAAAAATGAATGAGAAGGAGGAATCTGAAGAAGATTTATCAATGGTATCTGATGCATCATCTGGACCTCCACATTATGACAATGAATACCAATGTGAGAATTGGTATACATGTCTTTCTTCAACGACCAAAGAATCCCAAAAGAAGAAAAAAGTCAAAGAATATGAGACAAGTCAACAACCTTCACCTCTTGATGACACTGCTAGCTCTCAATTTTTCAGTTGTCCAAAAAAGAGTCACAAGGTTAATCTTATTGATTGGCTTATTTGAATTTATCTACTAGTAACATTAACATAAGTATTTTTAAAATTGTTTTGTATAGCTTATGAAAACAACTTATGACATTTATGAGTTGTTCACATCCTATCTCCATAAAACTCTACATAATAGCTTATGAAAAATGTCTATAACTTATATGAAACTGTTTGACTTTTTTATTTTCTATAGAATTGTCTTGTTTCACTATATTTTTCTTCTTCTTATTTTTTTTTCTTTCGGAAAAAGACTATATTTCTTGTTATTAGCCATGATAAAATTGTTGATGGTTTATTTTGTCGAACAGAAGAAAGACAAAGACAGTTTCTTAGGGAATGGAGCAATGAAGAGTGCACTGGATTTTTCTGAGTGTATATCTACAACAACAATAAATGTTCAACTCTAGTTCAATTGGTAATTCTTTTAAGATTTAATTTGTATACGTTGTTAATGTAAAATACTTTAATAGATGCATCTAATCATGTTCCGCGATTGTCATCTATTAAAATTATTTCTAAAATATCTCTTTAAATATTTGCATGGTGATATATGATTGAATGCATGTAAAACTTTTTTATACAAACTAATTTATCACCATTAGTCATTACATTATTACTATAAGCCACTTGCATGCCCATTTCATTCTGTTGAGCTTGATTTGTGCAGAAAAATAATAAACTCTAGAAGCATTTTAGTTTCTTTGAGCATTCTCTTGCTAGAAAGCTAGCTTCAGAGGAGCCAGGTGATCTTGACGATGAAAGAAAATGAAAGAATTTTAGGGTAACACTTGTCAATGCTATTGCATTGTTGTGGAAAGAGAGAATAATGGGTGTCAAAGGAGGAAACTGTGCAATTCAATGACTGTCAAAAGGATCATTTATTCTAGTTCTTGTTTTGTTATTTTTCGTTTATTTTCCATTCAATTTAATGTCTCACAAACGGACCTCAGTTGTTATATATGAAAATTATACTCCTTTGGTCTCATTAGATTAAACCGATTGATTATGACAACAGAATACATTAGGGGTGTAACGGTGCGGTTTGGATTGGTTTTTAGTCAAAAAAATGTCCGAACTGATGAAACCTTCATCGGTTTGGATTGGTTCGGTTTTCACTATTTTTCAAAAAAGAAACCGAACCAAACTAATCGGTTGAACATTTTTCACTATTTTTAGGGGATGCATCATGTATTCGATGCCAATTTTATGAATGTCATGCTTATATAAGCTCGAGTGTAAACAGAGTATCATCCGTGCACGTAACTACAGAGACCAAGCTTTGTAGGATCTAAATGGGAGACAAAGTCTCCCTAAGACTGGATTCAAACTCAGAACATTGGTTAAGCTAGAAGAGACGTGTGGCAACTCATCTAAACCCCCCTTGTTGGGTATAGAAGCATAAGCTCTATCATCATTCTATCAAAAAATGAAAGTCTGGTGTTTGCAAAATACCCTCTTCATACAAACAACGGATATTCCCTCCTTCGGATTAACAGCCTAATTTATAATACTGTGCAAATAAACACAAGATTCGACAGAAATGCTAACGCCTACACCATTAAATATTGAACAAGATCACAAAATATGAAACAATCACAATGAAGTAAAACTATTAGAAAAAGTTGCTAGCATTCCTCATAACTTGAACATGTTAAAAGAAAAAATAAATGACTACCCAAAAAAAATGTAAAACTAATATTAATAGAACAAAATTGATTATGACAACACAATACATGATTCTTAATCCCAGCAAAGGAGAGAAAGAAAGTGAAACAACAAAATGGGACATTTATCACCATGATGCATCCCCTAAAGCTGAGAATAATTCTATTAGGTAACCTATGCCCCATAAATATGTCTGTGGACTGGTTGAACATCTAAACTACTGACCACATCGGACCAGGGTTTTTCTATCATAAAGAAGTGATTATTTGAAATATGAGATAGATATAAGACACGATCTTTTTCGAACGGCAAAACTTCAAAGTTTTCAAAGCTCTTTGGCAAAACTTCAATGTTCTTCCTAAATTTAGTCCGTTTCTTAACTTTAAAATTTGGTGAATTCTTGACAACTGATTCTCGCGTACGAAACATTTCACTTTCATCTGATTCGCGAGTATGAAACATTTCACCTTCATCTGGCTTCACGGGCAAGCGAAAGTCAATCAAGCACATAGCCCTGAAGATTGAACAATTTCAAAAGATGAGAAAAGATTACAGATATTCACAAATCATAAAAGATCCCAAATAAACGTGATTTATAATTGACTCATGTAAATCATGTCATCCACTTATATGGGATAAGACTACAACGCTACAAGTGTGATCTCGTGGAATCTTTGTATTGATAATGAGATATTAATACATAACTATATACTTATTTTGTAATTTATCACACAGATCCTACATCATAATCATAAAACGCCAAAATTATGATATCAACGTATGAAAGAGGATTAACTTTCAATGAACCACCATTCACATACCAAAATACCAGCTTTTAATCCAGCCGGTCCTTTTTATTAGAAACATACGACACAAACATAGACCACAGACTGTAAAAGTAGTTAATACTAATTTAACTTCCAAATATAACGTTATCAATAATTAATGCATTTACTTGCTAAAAGTAAAAAATTATCAAAAGGGAAATTTAAAAATTAATATACCTCAAAATTGTTATCTAAGGAAGATCATATTTTATAATTATTTTGTAAGAAAGATCTGATTTGGCATCCTCAAACTCTTTTGTTTCCCTGATAACACCTAGTTCAAACTTATTTGTAGGACTCATACAGACAGATTTTAGCAGCTACACCAAGATTTTAAATGCAAATCCAGAAAGATCATAACACAGACACAGCATGGAGAAACGGAATGAAGAGTAAATTTAGTGATTGTGTGAAATCATTGAGAATGTGCTTGAATACATAAAGAGGAAGTGAAGCCTGTTAGACATTTAGGTTTTTCATGAATTTAATAGCCAATACAACATAAATTGAAACATCTTCTGTAATTTTTTAAAGATAACAGTCATATTCCTAACCAATTAAAAATGGAGCGCTTCATAATTAAACATAGATTGAAACATCTTTCGCATTTTTTTGAAGATAACATACTGTTTTCTATTGTCAATTGCGGATCGCAAAAAATAGCAGTTTTTTCCAATTCCACTACATAACAGTGTTATAGCACTGTTATTTCACATTTAATACTAAATAGAGTATCGGGGGACAATAGCAATTTGTTCAAATTCCACTATGCTAGCTCTATGGTCGCTATTTAACAACACTGTTGTTGAGCCATGCTACGACAAACGGACTCTTTTGTTTAAGATTCCAGTATAAAATCAAACAAGTAAAACGGTCGGAGAAGCAATTTTAAGTGCTTTGGGTTTGTTTACTTATAATTGTGTGATGAACATCTTTCATCTACGTTTGATCATTTCAACAATGCAACACATTAATATTAAATATAAATAAATACCTGGAGCTATAAACCATCACAGAAGATGAAGTTGAAGAGGGAGGGAATGAAAGTCCGATGACTTCACCAGGAAACTCGTGAAATCTCCTAGGAAGAACAAATGTATTCCGCACTGACCAATCCCCCCATTTCTTGGCATCTACGTCGAATTCATACACTCGATTTGAAGAGGTTGTAACTATCAGTACATTGTTGATCTGGGGTGAAAATCCACAAGCTGTAACAGAGGCACCATCCAATGTTGAAATGAACCAGTGCTGCCTATTGCACAAAAAATATTTATTAAAGATGATTACATGGTATGGATATCAAATTTATTGATGGAACGGCACCCACATCCGACAATCAAAGAGCATGAGAGGTGTTGCCTAGGTATTACCGGTCAATCAAGCCAACAACTCTCTACCGAAACAAAATATTGATATGGTGAAGTGTGAACTACCACTTAGCAAAGGTTGTCTTGTGTGCATTTGTTTGTATCTTCCTTAAATTGTTTTTTATTATCAATTTGAGGTCTCTAAATTAAAAAGTTGAGCAAATTAGAGACAATACCTTAGTAAATCCAAGTTAAATACATAGATATCTCCAAAGCAATTCACGGCAGCCAACCACTGCTTATCAGAACTAGTAAACAATTTTGTGATGGGTGGTTCGGCTGGTGATAATCCATCATCTTGCAGTTCACGAAAGGGTGTAAAAGTATGTACTAGTTCCGAGCTATTGACATCCACAACCTTATAGCATTCAAAAGCAAAGAATATCAACAAAACAAACAAAATAAATGCTTAATCCAAATATCAAAAACCGCTAACAAGCAAATGCACCAAAAGAGCAATTTAGAAGTCGATTATACAAACCAATTTGGAATTGATCAATGTTTAAACCCTAGAATCAAACATAATGAGAAACAACAAAAATGGCAGACATCAAGAACTAGAATTTATCGGTTTCCGACATACAAGTTCCAGAACAGAAAAGAGCAAATTATTTACAAAGACCATCATAAATTATGGAGGGAAGTAAGCATAGAATTAAAAAGTCTGGAAACACACGGGCAGTGATGTAAAGCATCCACACTATGCATAATCCAAAATTTTAACTATAAACATACATTTAGAGATGAAGAATAATGCTAACTTACATATATCCTTCTATCATAGCCAGCTACTATCAACAGAGAGGAATCATGAGAAAAAATCATTGAATGGGCAAATGGTAATCTCTCAGGAAGCTTCCTTTTACCAAAACTCCATGTAATTTTTCCGGCTTCAGATCTCTCCACTTTATAAAGAGTAGGCTTTTCATTATCAGAAAACGCAAAAAACTCCCCTGAATTAGCAAGGGTGCTACAAATTATCCTACGAGATGCCTTAATCTTGAATCGGCCAACAGTTTCAGATTTTGCGTAGTCTCCAGTTCTGCGAACATTTCTGAGATGTAGCAAACGGACTTCTATCCAATGTGAAGACTGCAGTAAAAGCATTGGTGACTGATTGAATGAAGTATTAAGTGCTACATGAATGGGTGTTCTTTGAGGCACAGGACAGATACAGTGAGCTTTAAAATTGGTGAATTCTTTTACGGGGTATGCATAGAGTTTTGTGTCATCTCCTGCTGAGATAAGCATGGGATGCCCCGAATGAGCCCATTTGTGGTAACTAGAATCGTCTGGCTTTTCTTCACGACGAGCTCTTTTGATCCTTTCACCTGGCAAAGCATCTGCCAAACAGAAATCCATGGCTAAGGAAACAAAATGACATAAAAAATACTGCTCATTTGGATGAACTTTTTTTACAGCATAGAATTTATTTTTATGAGTTGAAAAGAACTATTGGTTTAGCTAAAAGATTGATCTGATTCTCAGAAAATAGCACCACAATACACTTCTCATTTTTCTCTAAAAAAAACTTCTCCAAAATAATTCTCACACACCGTACATACAGATTGGGTAAGCAAGCTCATCCAACCAATACATAGTCGCAAATACAACTAATACGAAATATATAACAAAAACTATAAAACAATAGAACTTTCAAACATACCTTCTTGACTTATCGGCACAGCAACAGTCAAGGCTCGGGCGTCAAGTTTATTAGCTACTTCATAATCAACGTATATCCACTTCTCTTTCTCTATTGTTGACTCAGACAGCTTATAAAGAATAACCTTCAAATAAAAAGTTAAACAAACATTATAATTCACTAGGAGATTAACTATTGGGAGGCATTTAATCTTATTAAATTGAGCCAAAGAAAGGCAAGAAACAACAGTTTAAAGAAAAAATAACACTAAATTATTTTCACTTACATGCAACATTAATTGCATTTTTCTTAAGTGAATATAAAAAGCATAAAGCAAGATCAGTTGAAGATAGAGACACAATTACATTTTAAACAAAGAGGAGTGTATCTGACTCTGTAGTTAAGAGCTAACGTAGTGGCCGCAACTACGCCATAGCATGGCGTAGCAGCCACTAGGCACTACAAGATCTGCTGTTGCATCGCAGTTTCAGGTAGCGGCTGTAGCTGACACAAACGTGGCCAAATCACAGTAAAATACAAGCTGTAGAGGCCGGTATGGTGAACCTTTCGCAAAAAACTAAATATACCCACAGCTTTTGAGCAATCGCCGGCAGCTCTGTGAGATTCCAGCAGTTCCATAGTTCACTTGCTACTCTTCTTTCTCTCACCACTGCTTCTTCATTCTGTCTAACTCTCGGATCCGTGCATGACTTTTCATTTTCAAATAACTGACGCAGCAGTGGGATTTAGATAGCTGAAATTCAGGGAATAGGGCCACGTGGCCCATTTGTTTTATCTTGGTTTTTTGTTTTGGCCCTCACGGGCTAAATAATCATATCTCAGAATGGCATGGCATCATTAATTAATAAATTGAAAACATTCAGAAGAATAATATGATGAAAACAAATAAAATGATGATATACAATATAATAAAGAAAATAATTACTTATAATATAAAAGTAACATATAACACAACAACAGCAACAATAAATCAGAAACTGTTTGATAAAAAAAAATCAGGAACTGAAAGATAAGTTAAACAACTCATATTGTCAGACAGCTAAATGTTTTATTACACAGATGAACATAAGATCGACAGTTTGTTCACTTCATTTTAGTGCGTAAAAGATAGAAAAAATATGGTTCATAACAATTCACAAATTACGCAACTACATACCTGTCCATCGGCACCGGCAGAGAACAGCATATTGTGATCAGGGGCTACTGCCAGAGCATGTACATCTCCCTTGTGTTTAGTAATAGGTTGTTGAGAGGGAGCTCCTTCACGGCAATCCCAAAACTGGACGCTACCACTGCTGTCTCCGCTAACAAGTATCCCAGACCTGAATAATAACTACTTAATCAGCAACACAGGTAGCATACAGAAAGTGGTACTCCAATACTAAAATCAAAGCAATGCAGCAGTAAATGTGAATCGCAGAAGTGTGCAAATCATTGACAGCTAAGCAAAACGATGCAATTGCATTCACCTTAAATACAGTAGTGACCATATACAAAGTTCATGTCCACTGTCCCTACCCAGTCCTGCTGACATATTATGAGCTTCGATACCTGATTTGGCATCCCAGATTCGAATTATCCTACAAGAGTAGAGAGAGAAAAACATGTTACCCAAATAATGTCAAATAAAAAAGAAGAGAGAATTATGGAGCTGAATGTTTTTAATTTGTATTGGTCTTATGCTTTTTTTTACTAATTAAACATGCAACATCAGTTCTAGTATGAAAATAGGTTACAAACTATAAAGTCCTTGTAACTATGTGAGTGACACAAGATCGTAGTCAGAAAATGATATACTCCTTCGGGTCACTATTATAAACAAAAAAACTACTTTTTAAGTTCATTGATTAACTAATGTATCAGGTCTATAAATATAGACCAAATACATCAGTTATCCAATGAAGCCAAGAGGTATCTATTTGCTTAGAATAATGACCAGAAGGAGTATATGACTATACCAATCACGGCATTTATACATACCCATCACTACTTCCTGAACATATGAATTTAGCATCCGTGCTCCAAGTCACACTTAAAACTCGTCCTGAAAGCAATACCGTAAATCATTCTCTGAACGGGAAACAAACATAATAGAGGGAGAAGAAAAAATAACCAAGACAAAGAGAGTCCAACCTTTGACCCGGTTCAGGGACTTTAAATATATAAATTCATTTGCATCAGATATAGTGTAAATTTTAACACATCCATCATCAAAAGCAACTGCGACTCTTGGCACCACTGAATTGGATTGCTTGAGAACATCAGGTGAATCGGAATCTTCATCACTTTCACTGTTCTCGTTTTCATCCGAACCATGAAATTTCTTCAAATAACCATTCCCTATGTGATGACCATTAGTTTCAACATCGTCACTTTTAGCCAGTGTCACAGCCATTTTCCAGATTGAGACACCAGTTGATTCAAGCACCATCTGTAACCACGTGTCATATTAAACAACAAAAAATAACAAAACCATTAATACCATTAGTCAAGAAAGTACGATAAAATAAAAATAAAAGCACCACTCGTTGATAACATAACAATCTTTCAAAAGGCACAATAAATACATATTACACTAGCGAGGAACTGCAAAGACACACTCTCAACCATTACTAACATATAAATCCAACCAAGAGCATTTTGGATTAGCTTATTTGAACTTAACTACAGACTTAAGCACTTGTGATACTTATTGGAGGAGGCTATGAAAACAGTTTGTTACATGCCCAGAAGCTGTTTTCAGCTTATTTTCATAATATCTCCAGTATAGGTTATGAAAACGGCTTATAGCTTATATTCAAACATTTTTTCTTAATTGTATATAGTTTATAATCGAAATAGCTTAAACATAAGCACTTAAATGAAAAATGCCTATCCTATAAGGGCAAAATTAAGCTATTTATTCAACCAAGTCCTATATAACTAACAACCAGCAACTATCACTAGACTAAAAGTACCACTTAATTCTATATCTTATCATCTAAGATCACTTCAAAAAGTTAAAAAATTTCACTGATCCATATAAAACTAAAAAAAAAAAAAAAAGAGCTTATTATGAAATGTTCATAAGCGATGAAAATGCTAAATGGCTTATACAAAAACAATAACTTCACTCATAAGCTGCATATTTAATTGTTTATCCAAATAGGCCTTAATTCTACATCTTCATATTAAAAAAACACTTTAAAAAATTCAAAATTTTCACCAATCTATATAAAACTACTGCGTAACAAAAAATTGACCAAATAATCAGAAAAAATCATACCGTTTGTTTCAATTGTTGGAGATCCCAAAAAGAAACAGAACCATCAATATTAGAAGAAAACAAACGACCATGAGGAAATCCACCACCAGGACACCAAATTAACGAAGAAACAATTCTATTAGGGTCTCCATGAATTGTCTACAATATCAAATAACACACATTTAATCTCCAATTAACAATAATTAACAACAAAAAAAAAAAACTAATTAATTTGCATTTTGTATTATACCAATTGACAGTGCCAACCAATTGTATTAGCAGAAACAAGCCAAAGCTCTAAAGAACCATCTTCACGCGAAGCAGCAACACGTGTGCCGTCTATGCTTGTAGCTAGAGCTGTAACTGGTGAAGGTTTCCAATCTTCGTTTTTGAGTTGATACTTCACTTTGATCCTATCCATCTTAGAAGACATAGAGATGAAGAAGTGAAGTGAAGAAAAAGTGAGAGTGAATTGATTAGGGAGAGAAGAAACTGAGGAACAACGAGACGGCCATAGTTAGGTTTCGTTTTGAGGTTTAAGCGCGGTGGCTCTAAGCTCTATTTATATTATGGGTTTTTTCTTCAAGCCCAATTCAATTTTCTACAATTTTTTGTCCTTGGCCCAAAATTTATCTTAGGTCAAAAATAAAATATTATAATTATGAAATATATATATATAATGTGTTATATAATTTGGATGAGTTTGATAATAAGAGTGTATAAGGGAGGAGTGTAATGAGTTTGATTCTATAAGTGTTTGTGTGTTTGGATTTTTGAATAGTCGCAGTGGCATCGTGTGTTTTGGGCGCATTTCACTTTAGAGTGACAGTCTATGATACGGTAGTAGTGACTCATTCACTTACCAAATATGGATAAGATGGTGTATAAATTCATGTTTACTAATATATGTATACGTGTGCTAAGCAAAGACTAAAATTTGCGTTTTTTATGCAATTAAATGTCATTAGTTATGGGATAGATTATATCATTTGTGTATGGTATTAATTATTATATTTTTACTTAAAATAAAAAAAAAGTTAAGATAAAAAAATACACAACGTCAACTACGCGCGTATGTAAAACTTTGGTTACGCGCCTTGTGGTGTTCAAAGTTAGTTAGGAACGTATATGTGCGCGCGCACTTGCAGTTACGTATAGTGAAGGATGGAAAGAGATTTATGTACATATAATTGATGTTAACGGTCGAGAATAAATCTTTCAAAAAAACAGTTGAGAATAAATATTTCTCACCCTCTGTATTGGGAATAAAAATAGAGTCAAGATAGGTAAAATATATATATATATATATATATATATATATATATATATATATATAATTTAAAATAACTTATAGCTAGGATATATTTTTTGTTTATGTGTACCAAACATGGGGATAAATATTTCTCATCTTTTTCTTAGGGGAAATATTTCTCATCTTAAATTTGTATTTTTTAAAACAATATTGCGGATTTTTTGGTCAAGCTTGGAGCTTCCTCATATATTGATTTTTCCCTCCACGCTTTACCTCTTTAAGGCGTTCGAAGTCTTCAAAGGATTGACGCGGCTGATTTTTTTTTCTCTAGAGTGTAGCTTGTTCTTTTGTTCTCTCTTTGTTTCACTTCTTTTCATTAGCATTGTAACCAAAAAAAAATATTGAATTTTTAGTTGGGAAACAAACTACTCCTAGATAATATAATATAATCTTTTTAAAATAAAAAAACATAATATAATAATGTAGTATCTGTGTGACAAAACCAAATGACAGAAAATTTAGAACTTGAATGAAATTTGATGAATTGTCAATGCTCATAGTTTATACGTGACTTACATAGTTTTATTTTTTATTTTTTAGGGATGACTTACATAGTTGATTATTTTTGTTTTTGCCGTAGCACCCAAGCGATTATTTTTTATGAATTGCCGTGGTACCCAAGGCCTTTCATGTCCAAAATATCAAGAATTATTTTAAAATTATCTATTCCATAATATAATAGAAATTTCATATTGCTCAAAAAAAAAATACAAATTTCATAATCAACTAATCGATTTGTATATTTATAATCTTTGAAAAAAAAAATTAATTTGTATGTATACAAGATTTTCTTGTCATCCGTGTATAATAATGTAAGACATATGTGTATGATTTAAGACATAATGATGTTGCATGAGTATTAAAAAAATTACCTCAAATTCAAATAACATTTGGCACTATCATCCTGTTTGTTTCTCTATTTACGAGAAAAAATTACCTCAAATTCAAAATAAATTTAATTGCAATTTGGTACCCTATTTCATTAAAAATTTATTAAGGAGAATGTTAAGCAGTACCTCTCGGACATTGGTTAAACAACTAAAACAAATAACTTTCTATAAAAATGGTGACTCTTGGTCCTTCTATTATTATATTTGTGACAATTTTGGTCTAAATTCATGTTTTTCCTCTAAAAATGGTTACTTTTGATGCCAAAAAAAGTGAATTGCAGTCTCAAAAATGATATTTTGTCTTTAAATTCAACATTGGGGCAATAAATCGCATTTTTTTGGGACCAAAAATCACAATTTAAAAGAAAAAACTTGAGTTAGAACTTAGAACCAAAAGTTCAACAGATGTGAAAATATATGGACCAAAAAGTTTCAATTTAAAAAAGAAATGACTATTTTCGTGAATTTGATAAATTAGGACGACCAAAAGTACTTGCACATGAGTTTGGTGTGTATGTTGTTCGTCCAAAGATTAGGAGTTTGTCATATTTCCATAAATAAATGTTTGTTGTGTGACCATGTAAGACTTTCATCCGAAATTTATGCAGCTACCATCTATTACATATTGTATATATTCCTTTTGTTAGAAGCATTTAAAGTATACAGGTTCAACAGGAATCAAAAATTAAACCGCCATCAGAAGGAGCTGCGCTGTCACCAACATTGCCCATTTCCATTTTCACCACCCCATCCTCTTCTTTCTCAACCTTCAATCTCTGCTTGAGAACAGTAATTAAAGTTTAAATTAGAAATACAACTCATGCAGAATTGAAAAACCAATGAAAACTTACAATCAACAGCAATTAACAACAAAAAACATGTGACATAAGGTAACTGTTGGCAATTCCGCCTTCATTGCGGTCCGTCCCTAGCCGCCTAATTGTGGTATTTGGGTTTCCTTCATTGCAACCTCCAACACCTTCATTGTGTTGGATGTTAAGGGGTGGATTTAGTCCCTCATTGCTTGATATGACCCATGTGGTGTTTATAAAGCTTGGGCAACCCTCACCTTACAAGCCGGTTTTGTAAGGTTGAGTTCGACCCAACCTAAATTCTAAGAGTAACACAAGTTTTAAAAATATAAAAGAGTTATCAAGTCTAAGCACTAATATTACCTTTGTCTTAGGTGCAAACATACTTTCATACAGTTTAGCATCTTTTTTGTCACTATCAGCTTGAAGTTGCTTCAATTTCATCTTTAGTACCTTTACCTCCCTGGAAAATGAAAAACCATGTTCTCATAATGATAAGCTTTTAATCCAACAATTAATTTCTCAGGAGAATCAAATCAACCATTTATAATTACCTGTTTTGTGGATCCACCTCAAGAGCTTTCTTGATGTCTACATCTGCTAAAAGAAAGTCTCCTGTCTCTATATATGCTTTTGCTCGTCTATACAAAGCTTTCACATTTTCAAACTCAACATCAAGCACCTGATCAAAAGAATAAGTGTGATATGGAAGTTACACTCGAGCCTAAAATAATAATAAATGTAATATGATTGGCTACACTTATATAACTCAGGCATCCATGTTAAAAGCTGAATGATGAAGCAATAATAATCTATCCATTTACTCTTTTGCACCAGTGGCTTATAATATTGCAGGACAAAAAGGTTACTTCTCAACTGCTATCACTAGTTGAGTCTATGAAGATTCAACAAGCTTGCATACTACAGACCATACCAGACCAGAAGAGTTCGGTTCAATCACCTCTTCAGTTTGTTAGGTCAATGCAAACTTGAAATGATGGATTTTTTCAGGGTTATTTTTTATCCCTGAATTCGTTTATACTGGACTCTGAGATGGAAACAAAACTCAACTCCTTTAAAGATAGGTTCATGTTGGGATCTTAGATGCATCAGTGGAGTCAAGTGCTACAACTGAGATTAATGCTTTATGCGCTACTAAACCTTACAGATCGGCTTTTCAAATTTGGGTTTTTTTAAAAACAATGAACCACTATTATTTCAAGCATGTTTGGAGGAAATGACCATTATGTTATAAACCCATACAATCGTCTTCAGGCTCGTGATTCTCTGCGAGTCTATATGAATCTACTTGAGTTTACACAAAAACAAATTTTGTACGTGAATTAACTCGACTTTGATGCTTGGAGTCGTAAACTAGTACGATTGTGTGCTCGACTATGCCAAATGAGTCGATTGGCTGTTTACCTGAGTACATAGTTTGATTGCTCCAGGAAAGTCATTCAGTTTAAGGCAACAAGCTGCACCGTTCAACCAGCATGAAACTCTCAACGATTTAGCTAACTTTTCCTCATCATCCCCTAAAGATCCATCTCTGCTAACAAAATCAGCAGCCTGAGAAATGGGTATCATGGAATTAGACCAAAGTCGTGAATTAAAAAAATATTAATGAAACTTGAAAAGTCAAAGTTGTTGCAAATAAAGGGTCCACCTTATCATACTTCTTCGCTGCTCGCTGATATTTGCCACTTTTAAATAATAAATTTCCTTCTTCTTTCTTCCTCCCAGCCACCTCAATTTTTTCATTACTATTTAACTCCCATGGTGCTTTCTCCTATGAATTTGAATCAAATAAAAGTTAGTATTATTGAAACCACTAATGTAGATAGACACATCACACATGTATGTGCATAAATGACAAACTATCATACTGCAAGTTAATTTGTTTTCTCCATGCTAGTAAATGATATAAGTTTGAGTGAATCAGCATTTCAATCCTCGAAATTGTAATTGTCGACAAATTTAGTCCCTCAAATTTACAAAGTAGCAAATTAGACCTTTAAATTAAAGAATATCAATCAATTTAGTCATTCAATCAAAATATCTCTTTAGCTAGCATCCATGAAAATTAATGAAAGACCTGCATATTGACTTAAATAGTCTCTTGTTGCATTAAGAAAAACTTAAAAAAATTGTAATTGAGGTGTTAAATTTAAAAAACAAAGATACTAAATTGACTAACATTCGATTTAAGGGACTAAATTGATATTTCATAAATTTGAGGGACTGGATTGTCCCACCCTTGCAATTTTCAATGGCGAAAATGCTCGGATAAGTTTCCATCACAGTCTATATAAAAAAACCTAGATCTCCAATTCCTCAAAGCACCAAGGAAGAGGATATATTTCCTTTTACCTTAATAAAATCCACCATTTCAATGTCATACACTACTTTTGAGCCTGGTGGCACAATAGCAAGATCTTGTTTCACTTCAACATTTCCAAAAGCATAATCGGGATGTATACTGATTATGGCCCTTTCACCCTTCTTCATTGTTGCCACTGCTCGGTCTAAACCAGTAATCACTTGTTCTACAGATAGCAAAATAAAAATACTAGCATCATAACTTCCTAGAAGTCATAAACAGTTGATTATATGGGGTAAAAAAGCATGCAAAGGATAGTGGTTGAGAAATGATAAGAATATACTCACCCTCATCGGTTACAAATTTCAAGGGTTGTGTTTCATCAATTCCTCTTTTTTCGAATACAGTGCCATCTTCTAGCATAGCTGTGTATCTGACTGGCATGGCAATTTTAACAAAACCAATCAGTAAACAGTGGCTCCTTCTTCCTTTCCCTCTTTTACTTTCTTGTGCAATAAATAACACCATACTTCTAGTACTTTTTCCTACAATAGGACTTTTTCGTAGAAAATCATTCAAGAAAAAATGCTACATGCAAGTGAATTGTGTAGCTTTTATTGTCCGTTGACTTCTATAATAACTATTGCATTGTCTTTCTTATATGTGCATAGAAATGTTTTAACAGCCTTTTCGACAAAAGCAGCAACAACAAGTCTTTTCCCACTAGGTATGCTAAAATGAACATTAAGGGATGCAATAAGTCTGAATTTGAAAAATTACCGTCACGTTATCAAGGGTTTGAAAATATCCAATAATCTTTTAGTAAAAAAATATATCAGAAATTTCTTATCATGTCGTGTGACTACAAGCCTTATAGTTCTGAATCCGTTCTGATTTGAATCAACTGAACCAATAATGAAATGTGAGTCATTATCTTACCCGTAACATTTGCACCCTCATTGGCTGTGAAAGCACCCTCCCCTTCTTTAATAATCTTCTTAATCACCATGGAGTCACCAGTAACATTTATGACAGGCTTGAAGGACACCAATTCAATATTAACATGGAGCATTGAGTCTGGTGGAATTGAACGGAACCCGCTGCCAGCTTCACTCCCCTTCTCCCCAAAGGCATCTACATTCACCGCATGAAAACAATTCAAGACTAATTATTTGAGATATTGGACCGTAGGATTCATGAAGTCTTTTATTTGGTTACCAGAAACATAAAATAAAGATATGATACTGGGTTAAGTAGAAGAACAAGAGGCGTACACTGAGGTTGAACAATTAATTCAGCTTTCTCGCCCCTTGTCATAGTCATGATCACTTTTGGCAATCTAGGAAGAAGATGACCTTCAACAAGTAAAATAATTGGTCACAAAGACTGGGATGAAAAATGAAATCATATTCCCCGTTCGGTGAAATAAAATAGGAGTGCAACTTAACAGTGTAACCAGTATTACCATCATTCACATAGAATTCAACTCCTCCTTCCGGAGTTTCTGCAACAACAGTGCCATCTTCAAGTGCCACCTGATACTTCACTATAGTTGCAAAAAAGACCAAAAAGACTAATAAGCTGACACAATCTTCAATATTAAAACACAAGCCAGAAAAAAGAGAAATACAGCAACAGAAAACATCGTTAAAATGGATAATAACATAATAAATCTCAACTTGTTGCCATGTGGGAAGCAAAAGAATTATGTATAAGCAGCTGATAGACTACCAAGGACTTCATCAAGATCACCGGGTCGATCATTCCCTTTCCCCTTCTCCATAATTTTCTTGATAATTCCACCATCTTTGCAAACATCCACCACCGTGATCCAAGAAACGAGTTCCACCTCAAATTGCACAACCGAGTTGGAGTCTTGTGGAATGCTTCCAGACACAACAGAAGGTAATGTGAACAATGCCACCTCTCCTTTCTTCATGGTGACGATTCCATCATCCAATCCAGCATACAATTCACCTATCACACCCACATTAACATTATGAATTTACTCCTGAACCACAAACAATTCACCTTAGTGCAATGTATGGATTCGCGGTGAGCTCGGCAGATTCACGGTGTGTCTCCGTAATTTTGGCAAAAATTACATTTTTGAGCTTCAACAAAATTACGGTGTCACAGCGAATTCGCCAAGCTCACTATCAATCAAAACACACGCTTAGAGGGTAATGTAATCTCAACCGATGATGAACAAATCACGGTTGAAATTCCAATGTATATATGATCTGCCTTTCATGTACGAATTGTCAAATGGGCTTTGGATCTCACTCTCAAAGGCTAGCATTACCATCCTTAACCCGACTCTAATGTCATGTTAAATGAGCTTGGATCTCTCACCCAAAAACTAGCTCAAAGGATGAGGGTGCCCAAGCACACACTCGTTAAGGGATTTAGATTGTACTCGTTCCAATTAGCCTCAATGAGCCCGATATTGTTATTTATAGTCACTACCTCCCCGTGTTAGGATTGGGTAATTTGCGCGCACACACATTCAACAACAAGAGAACCTTGGCAATGTGGGACTCCGATACAACTTCAATACTATAATTTGAAATCCAAAGGACACCCACATAAAATCTATACTAAATAACAACAAAAAAAACATTTTTTTTATTGAAATTACAACAAAACTAAATTATTGTCATTTTTTCACTCACCTTGTCCAAGAGAAAATGTGACAGGAGAATCAGAATCCCTAGCAGAACCCAATTTGGTTCCATCAAGCAAAGTTCCAACATAATGAACTGCATGCATTTCAACAAAGAAAGCATTAAAGGGTGTTAATTTTACATTTGTAAATTCATTCAAGATTGTAGCATAAAGATGAAGATGATTAGGAGCTGACGAGTAACATGATCGTTGAAGTTGGGGGTTTCCCAACCGTGTCCGATTTTGAGAAGCTTCTTCTTGATCGGCGAGTTGGAAGTGAGTTGCCTTTCTTCGCCGAGCTTTTGAGGTGGTGCTGATTCGATGACTTCGCCTGGTTCTTCATCGAGTTCATCTTCTTCTATCTCCGATAACACTGCCATCGTTACGAAAAAGTGTATGCTAATGGAAATAATGAAATGAAATGAATGCAACATTCTAAATTATTCTTATATGGAGTATACTTTTTTATTTGAAAAATAATAAAAATATCAAACCCATAAGTTTAAAGTTTAAAGATATTTTTGAGTAGTCATATTTGTTGATCAACTAGTGTACCGCCCCGTGCCAAGCACGGGATACATTTTATTTAAAATTATTTAACAGGGTTTACATATAAATAAGTTTTTTTAGCTATTATTTGATTTTTTTAGTTTGATTTCATTTCAGAATTTTGACATTATGTAGTACTTTATCTTCATATTTAAAATTGAGACAATAAATCATTGTTTATCGGGACAAAAAAGTTAAATTTTATAAAGATATAACTATTTTTGTGAGAGGGATAAAATAGTGAGAAAAAGTACAACAATGCTTCAAATATAAAAATACTATAAATAATTACTATATTCTTAAAAATATATCTAATTAATAAGAGGTATGATCACCTCTATTATAGTCTACCATTTTGGCTCTGCCCTCTCTTTAGAAATCTTCCGCCACCTCACCCCTTTTTTTTTCCAAAACTTCATCACTCACGATGTACCATCATGCAACGATGGTGCGATGAGTGGTGTCGTCCTTCCGCACCACCCTTTTTTCGGTTTCCACAACAATCCGCGTCGTTGGTTTCCGATTCAACCAGTACCGCGTCTGCTACGGGTGGTGGTTGCTGAGTTGTTGGTATTCGTAAATCGTTGGTTGGCACCGACGATCTTGTTTGGTTCTATGTGTTGCCTTCTCAATGGCAGAACCCCGCGTTGGTTTGGTTGAAACCCAAAAGGGTCCATTCTTTATCCTCTATTTTACCACCGTTTTAGACCTTTTTCGCCGCCGTGTAGATTGGTTATGGTGGGTCATTCGAATCCGCCGTCTCCTCCCTTTCTTTGGAGGTGGTTGCGGTACTGTGTTGGGCCAGAAATGACTATTAATTTGATGTTGATCATAGCAGTAAACAGTTGGTGCGTGTGTATTTGTTAATTACCGTGTTGGCGGTTGAATCTACTCTCCACTCTCAAGAATATGTATGTGTTTCGTATCCCATTAATCCTTGATTGACATGGGACTGTGTGGACTCGAAAAAGTCGTTAATGCTTGTTGTCATTGCAGGGAGTTGATGGTACGTGATCCGATTTTGTGTTGACGATCGATCAATCGCCAAATTATAGACCCGATTGGTCATCACAAACGTCTATCGTTAATGGTATTTGTTTGTTAGAATTAATTAGGGTTGAATCCACTTTGTTGATCCTTTTTTGATGTATTACATGTTAGGGTGGATCCACTTGGATTGACTGGGTCAGGTTTTTTTGTCCTCCCAGGTTTTATATAATTTTTCCCTTTTTTTAATAATATATATGAATAAGGTTAAAAAATTCTTCATGAGAATAAAAAAATAATAAAAATAAAACTTACATGAATTAAAATGTATATTAGGATAGATAACATTAAATAGAGTCAAAGTAAGCTATACATATATATTTTTTAATTTAATATAAAAAAAAATGTAATTGTTTATTCTTTATATCTAAGATTGAAGAGAGTCCCTAAAAAATATTGGAGAGACTATTTCTCTCGGAAGCAAATTGTCTCTAGTGAGAAAAAATTGAGAAAACAATTTTCTTTAATCTCCTCCCTACATTTTTTTTAATTAGAGATCAAGGGTCACAAATTAAAACATTCTAACCTAATTTCGTTATACTTTAGTGTAGTTATGATTTCGAATTCATCGTTTCCCCTTTTTTGCAAGCAAACACTTCCTCCTTCTTAAAGTTCCTAACCAAAACCAACAAACTAAAACCTCCATCAAACACGGGGAAGAAAAAGGTAGGAGATCTATGTCAACCCACTCAATTTCATGCAAATTCTTCAACTCCTCAATGGCGATCCTAAGAGTAAGGTTAAAAAATTCTTCTGGTATGCTAATGCGGGATAGATCAGGCAACTAAAAATAAAGGTAATTGTTTTACCATTTATTAGAAAATGTATTTACTAAAAGGATTGTGAAAAAAAATCTCCTTCATCAAAATAAGCATACATTTTCTTTAGTTCTTTTTGTCTCCATAATTTAACGGTTGAATTTGATCTTAGTTGATTGAAAAGAATTTTGTAACATCGTTTTCCAATCTCTAAAGAAACAAATAAAATGGTTCAAGTAAATGAATAAATATGTACGTTTCAATGGTATTAAATAATCAAGTTAATAGTTATAAATACTTACCTAGGAACAACTTAACTTTTGCCAACAAAATTGTCAGATTCACCTTTTTAAATTTACCGAAAGATAGAAAAAAGAGTACATTCAAACTGATATCTTTTAAAAATTAATTGACAAATAATTAAAATAATAATTAAATATCATAATGTATTATATATTAAAAATAAAAACAAATCGAGTTCACCCATTCGAATTTAATTCAATGTTCTTGTAATGTATCTTTGTATTCTCCTTCAATATCCACCACAATCAGTTTAATTTCTTTCATTCTTCTAGGCTTACTTAAGTAAAATTTATTTTATTGAATCCTTATTATTTTTAGTGTGGAGGGATTGCGAAAGCTAGGAAAGTCAATTGGGTTAAGTGAGATAAGGTGTGTCTTAGTCGATATAGTTGTTGCTTGAGGGTTCGTATAGTGCAGAAGTTTAACTTATCTTTGTTACGTGAATGGTTTTGGAGGCTAATATGGATCAATGAGTTTGCATTTTAAAGTTTTAGCTTCTTAGAATAGGTTGGGGGGAGTTCATGTGAAGAGTGGGGACAGTTAGGCGTATGTGTGGTAAAATTACTTCCATGGTGTTAAAATAGGGGCGGAGATGGGGATTAGAAATTGGTTTGATGACAACTTGATGATAGTGGAGAGTGATGAGAAAAATACTCCTTTTTTTTTGCCATGATTCGTGATTGTAGAGTGGTCCTTTGTGTGATATATTTAGAAGAACTTTTGAGTTATATCAAAATAACTCTGTCATTTAAAGAGATACGTAGGTTAAGGTTGGATGGGGTGGAGACGATGCCATAGAATTTTTCTTGGAAGGAGGTGCAGGGATATATTATTGTTATTTGTTGGACAACATTATTTTTAGGGCTAACGTTTGTTGGACAACATTATTTTTAGGGCTAACGTTTTCGATAAGTTTCTTTAAAGTTGATCATGGTGAAAGGTACTCTGACAAAGGGGTATATCATCAAAAGATGCAGGTGGAGCATGATGAACCTATGACTCTAAAACAATCTCATTAGGAACAAAGTAGCTCCTCTAAATGTCTCTGTTTTCGTGTAGGCTCTTGAATATCTGAATTCTAACAAAATGCCAACTTAGCTTGATGGAGTATTTAAAACATGGACTCATTTTTATGTTCAGGCAGATGTGAAAAAGAGGAAAATTATCTTTTTTTATTTTTAGTGTGAATTCTTTGGTAGCATATAACATAATATTCTAAAGTGGCTGGATAATTATTGTGTTCTTCCCATTAATTATTGTGAGGGTACTCTTCATTTCAGTGGTTCTCAATTGTTCCAAAAAAAGTTAATTTTAGTTTTCAGTTGATTTTGTTGACTTGCATTTGGATTATTTGGAAAGACCAAAATTCTTACATTTTTGTCACAAGAATCAGTTTATGGTGTTGTTAGATAAATTTACAATTCTCGTTTACTGGTTACAAAATGCTAAGAAATCATGTACGTATTTTGAGTTGAAATGTTGGTGGAATAATCTTTCTACCTGTCTTGGTTATTCTACCTCATGATTTGGTTCTTTTGTATCTATGCATCTTGAACTTTGTATTTTCCTTTGTTGGTCATGCACATCTTGTGCTTGAAGGGTTTTTAATATAATTGATTTGACGTCTTCATACAAACAAAATCCACCCCAGTCAAGACACCAACTACATCAACATATAATATATTTCATGTTGTTAGAAAGGGACGGGGGTTCGAAATTAGTTTGATGATAAAAATATTATTCAAATTACATTTCATGTCGTAAGAATCATTGAAAACATCAGATGTAGTGTAAACGAAAACATGTTTGTAGGGACCAAAGCAGATTTAGATATATTGACTTTTGTGTTGATTGTAAAATTAAGTTTGTATTCGTTTTATGATGGTCTATACGAACCACTGTTGCAAGCAACATCAAATGAAGAAATCGTGAACACCATTGGAGCTGCTCCTTGAACTTGTAGATCAATGTTCTTCATATAGACGCACCAATTCGATCACCCTAGATAACAAAGATTAAAACACTATACTTTAAACAAAAAAAAAAATACAAAAAAAAACAAAAAACAAACAATATTAAAAAACTACCTTTCGATCCATTAGAATCAAATCCATGGAAAATGGTAGTTATTTATTTTTGTAATCTTGAACAAACCAAGTACGAACAATCCTCACAACCAATGTTCGCGATTGTTTCCTTGGCGAAACATCAGAGATGAAGTCGTGTTTCGTAGACATTTTTCTTTGCAATAGAAAAAATTATAGAACTAACTTAGAATATAAATATTAGAGAACCAGAGAACAAAAAAAAGAAGAACTAAATTTTGTGAATGTTGTGTACTCGTACCCAAAAGCACTACTATTTATATAGAAAAATAGTACCGTAACGGATATCTATTAATTATTAATTTGACCGTTTTGAAATTAATATTATCAACGTCTTTAATATTATAAAATGTGCATTAAAGGATTAGATTATATTTCATGTAACCTACAAAAATTTAACTTCATAACATTTGAAATTTAATAATATCTTATTAATATTAAGTAATATAATTTTGTAACAGACCAAAATTCAAAATATAATTTATTCAAGTTATTTATTATAATTTTGTAACCTACCAAATTTTTAATGTACCGTATAACTGTTAATTGAATACTAATTATATTAATAATTATTTGATTGTAACATACAAATTTTTAATGTAACATATAAATTTTAATCAAAACAATAATTATATAATAATTATTTAATTTTAACGTACCAATTTTTTAATGTAACATATAAATTTTAATTGAAACAATAATTATATTAATAATTATTTGATTGTAACGTACCTATTTTTTAATGTAACATATAAATTTTAATCGAAAAAATAATTATATTAATAATTATTTGATTGTAACCAACTATGTATTTTATGTAAAATTTAATGTTAAATAAAAAACGGTTTTTAATAATAATTATAATTATTAAGCTTGTATTAAAAATTAAGAGAAATTTTTGGAACAAATGCCAAGTAGGATTATGATGATGTGGACATCTTTAGAGGAGAGGATTTTGGAATAGGCTATTTCTAAAAACTCTAAATTGTTAGTATAAAGATTTGATGACAACATTGTTTTTCTCTTTTTTTATTGGTTAAAAACAAGAGAGATAGAAAGAAAGAGGGATAAAAAGAACATCGAGTATGTGAAAAGAAAGTTATCTAAAATTTGTCATAAACTGGTTGTACAAATATCATTTCTCTTAATTTTTGAGTAAATATATAATTTTACCCTGTGAGTGAGAAGCGTTGACTACTGGACTAGTAGGTTGAACTGGTATGAAGCATCAAGTTTAATCATAAAATTAGAATATTGATTACTTCATTTCATGGATGAGTACAACATATTTGTTGCGGGATTTAAGTCTTGATAATATTATTAGTTTTGAAGAAGATAAATTAGTCCATTCAAATTGGCACCGGAGATAATCAAACCTGAGACCTTGAGGAGGAGTATACGTCAAAGTCCCAAAACAACACCAACAAGCAAACCCAAGTGGGTTAACTCTTGATACGATTAATACAGATTGCAAGAAGTTTTGCGTGAAGAATGTCTGTGCAATATAGTCAGAGAAACATGCAAGTTACGAGAGCATTCCATAAAAGATTGTTTGGTTTTACACTTGATATACAATCAGAGGTGCAATACATATGAACTCTGATACTTACGAATTTCTATATGAAAGTTTATAAGAAATTCTCTAAGTGTTTATGTGTTGATGATTTTGATAGAGTAAGTGCACTAGTAAAATTCACAGCAATGTTATGTATTCTTCAATTCTTCAAGTCCTTATATAGGCAGACACTTGAGAGATGTTGGAGAGTGTTAGCGCAACAATTGAGTTCATGAGAAGTTTGATCGGTGACGTTGGAATGTTTCTTGATTTGGTTAATGTCGTTGAAATTCATTTGCTTCAAATGGAATTATCCATTTTGTTCTCTTTGTCCTTGAAGTTCTCTGTTTGTTTCTGCACGTGATAAGTAGAAGATAAACTGTACCATCAAAGTCTGATAGTGACCTTCCATCCGAAGACGACAAAACCAGTTAGAGGCTTACGTGTCCTTCAGAGTCTGAGAGCCTTCAGAACCTTCAGATGCTTGACTTCTTCAGAGTCTTCTGGAAGTCTTCAACTTCTCATTTGTTTCAGACGCTCTTATATGTGCTCATAAACTTGTTCTTCCAAAATCAAATCTTGATTTAACAACACGAATTTAATTTTATGGTCCTGTACACTTGAATACGTAGTAGCATATTCAATTGTTCTCTTACACTTTGTTATCATCAAAACTTCAGAGGCGTTGTACAAAATCCATTTTGGTTCAACACCCGTCAATGTTTTAGCCTTTATCAACCGTTATGAGGCATTATGAGCCGTAGAGGATATGAGGTGAGAAGAATCTTCTCATTTAGGCCTATGTAGAAGAGGGCCTAATTGGTGGTATGGGGCTTCTGGTCAATCAACAACAGTTAATGAGCATCATTTGTGGCTGCAATGACATCTGGCTTTGCAATGGCCTCTTTATTGACTGTGATGATGGCCTTTGTTTCAATGATTATGATTTTGAATGATTTAATCATTTTGCCATGACGATATACTCATGGTTCTCCTGATCGTCAATTGCCTTAAGTGAATAGAAATTTTCGACTATCTCTTACAGTGAATCGTTAGTTTTCAATAATTTCGTCACTTGCTCGACTTGGTTCTTACAAACTTCTCTAATAGCGGAAATTGCCTTGGTGACACCGTCTATCTTGGTGGAAATAAGACTTTTGTAGTTATTAGTCATTTTATTAAGTTTCACCTCATCTTGCGGTTGTTCATTATTGATATCTCGTTTTTGTCATTTCGATCATCCCTTCACAAGTCACAGGATTTTAGACAACACAGTGATTTTTTGTACCATTTTTTCATAATAAATAAGTCTTTAGCCATTTTTTACTTTTCTTCAATATGTAATAAGACATGATATATTTAATATACCTTCTCTTGTTATTATATGAAGAAGATTAAAAAATGGCGGAAGAAAGTAGCGAGAATAAAGCGGGTGGAGAAAGTCACTATATTGTTTGAACCCTAAAAATTCATTGTCAAGGATGGTCGAAACGATGAAAACATTGCGATATACCAACGATGGAAAACAACACGATGAGACAAAACTAAATGAAACGAGTGATGCACTCAATGCTCTTATTTTCGTTAAGAAAAGGCAGTAGCCGCCAAGATATAGGTCACCGCCAAAGAAGTTAGTCAAAAGTGAGTCAAGTAAGTGAGAAATTTTCCGAAGAGCCTAAAAAATCATTGTCAAAACTCTCTTCAAATTCAAGCGATGACCAACAAAAACATGGAAGACACCGAGATGACAAAATGATTAAATCATACAAAATTTTATTGGAAAAAAGGCCACCACTACCGCCAATATTAAACCATCATAAGAAGGAGCTGCACTGTCACCAACATTGTCCATTTTCATTTTCCCTTCCCCGTACGTCCTCTTTTTTCTCAACCTTCAATCTATACCTGGGAACAATAACAAGAGTTTTAATCAAAAATATAGTTTACGCAGAATTAAAAAAATACGAAATCTGAGATTAACAACAAATATTGGCAAGGAGAAAACATGTTGGCAAGGAGAAAACATGTGATTTAAGGTAACACAAATTATACGTGCACAAACATAAAAGACTTATCAAGTCTAAAAACTAAAATCACCTTTGTTATAGGCGCAAACATATTTCCATTTTAAAAGCTCAATGAGGTAATATTAATCCATCCATTTACTCGTTTGCACTTAATGCTTTCACTGTTGGGAAAAAAGTTCACTTTAAACCTATTATTACCAGTTGAGTCTAAAGAAGATTCCACGAGGTTAATCCCTTATGCACTATGGAGCCTCACCAATTAGCTTTTGCGATTTGTGTTTTTCTTTTCTTTCAAAAATAAAATAAAATTGAATCATTGTACCAAAAAAAAAAAAAATTGAATCAGTTTTATTTTAGGCATGTTTGGAGTTATAGCCTCATACAATCGTCCTCAAACTTGTGATTCAATGAGTCTATACGGGTCTGATTGAGTTTATAGAAAAACAATTTTGTAAGAGAGCTGACTTGAGTGTGAAACCCCAAGTCGAAAACTAGTATGATTTCGTGTAAACTCAGCATTATGACAACCATGATTATGAGAACTAACGACTCGATTGATTGTTACCTTAGTATCTAGTTTGATTGCTCCAGGAAATTCATTCTGTTTAAGGCAAACATGTTGAACCACTCAACCAACATGAACAACTTAGGTTGGTTATGCTTATCATCACCAAAGGATCCATCTTACTAACAAAATCAGCAGCCTGAGATAGAAATAGGTATTAAGGATTTGGACCAAAGTCATGAACTAAAAATATATTAATGGAACTTGCAAGTAAAGGATTAACCTTTTCATACTTCTTCCATGGGGTTATGGCTAGCCGTAACAACCACTACAAATTAGAGTTTTGATATTTGGCTTCCTTGTTTGCTTAGCGACAATTTTGGAATTAGTTGCTACGAAGTTTGAAGGTTTAGAGTGAATTTCCACTACTTGGCCACTTAAAGGAGTCTTCGTTGCTCCATGATTTGGCTTGGTAAACAAGTCTTCATTCTTTGTCAGAAATTCCATCATTATCGCACAATGTCGTAAAATTACATCATCTATTTATTCAATACAATAGAAAAATGTAGTAAAATGCAAATAAACTTAAATAAAAACTTAGTTAATAAATAAGGTAAAATAACATGTTATTAGTTACTAAGAAGAGTTTGTACATACCAAAAACATGTCTTGAAATGCAAAAACATAAGGGAAATAAACTAACATGTTTCTTTAAAGAAAAATCTTAGTAACAGACTGTTTATTTCATTAGATAGACACTAAACATATACAAACCTAATAATAACATACATGAATAAGATGAGAAGTTACTGAGCAACATCTGTGGTGGCAACTATCATAGTGGGGGTGGTGGCCTTTTTTTTTTTCTTTTTTTTCTTTTTTCAATTGGGACTTTGATGATTTAATCCTTTCGTCAAGTTCGGCCAATTTTTGGTCATGTTAGTCATTGTCTATTACCAAGTTGACAGAATTTTTTTATCATCCCATTATGATGAATACTTAGGGTTTTTGTTAATTACTACATCACTTCTCCACCCGGTGACTCATTACTCAGGGTAACATTTTCTTGGTGTCCGACAGCTATCTTGGCAAAGTATAAGAGAATTACATCAATAAATCATTTCATTAAACTTTATCTTTTTCTGCAGTTGTTCATAGTTGATGTTTCTCAATGGTTTTGTCAACCATAAACAATTGAGCGAAACTTAATGAAATGATTAATGTTTATAACACTCTTATTTTTACCAAGAAAGAGGCAAATGTCACCAAGAAAGATGTCACCGTTGAAAAAGTTAGTCATAAGCGATTTGGGCAAGTGATAAAATTATCAAAAAATCCTAAGATTCGTTATTAAGGGAGAATTGAAACTTTCCGTACGTTTATGGCAATTGCATATCTACAGAACCAAGAAGAGGCCTAGGTTGACGAAATGATTCGTTATTAAGTTTTTGGTAGTAACTTATCAACTTATTTATCTATGTTATTGGGTCTATTAAATCTATTATTATTAAGTCTAACTCATGTTTAATGTGTATGTCTTTCTAATGAATGAAACATTACTATGTTATTATATCTATGTTGCAAAAAAAATTCTTAAAAGAAAAATGTTACTTTGTTTTTACCGAATTTTTTTACATTACCTGAATGTCTCTGATCTCTATATGTGCTTGTGCTCGTCTCTACAAAGTTTTCACATTGCAAAACGCAACATCAAGCACCTGATAAAAAGAGTCAGCTACGTTTATAATAACTCAGACATCAATTTATTATGGTTACTCTCATATAACATGTGCTTCCCTTTTTTTTCTTGAAGGAACATGTGCTTCCCTTTTAAAAGCTCAATCATGAGGTAATATTAATCCATCCATTTACTCGTTTGCACTAGAGGCTTCGGAAAAAAGTTCACTTTGAAACAGTTATTACCAGTTGAATCTACGACAATTCCATGAGGTTAATTCTTTGTGCACTATGCTGAGTTGGCCTAAGGGTAAGGCTACTAAAGCCCTTGCTTTAAGCCTACACAAAAAAATATTTTTCTTTATATTATATAGGGTAAATTAAGTTTTTAGTCCCTATAAATATTCACAGTTTTGTTTTTAGTCCCTACAAAATAAAATCACACTTTTTAGTCCCTATGACATTTTCCTTAAGCATTTTAGGAACTAAAAATGCTGATGGAAAAATTTTATAGGGACTAAAAATGCTGATGGAAAATTTTACAGGGACTAAAAATGTTGATGGAAAATTTTATAGGGACTAAAAAGTGTGACTTTATTTTGTAGGGACTAAAAACAAAATTCTGAATATTTATAGGGACAATTTACTTAATTAACCCTATTATATAATCAAAAAGGCGTCATATACATATTAAAAAGACCTCATATATAAAAAGAATAAAGATGGGTAAACATCCTTAATGTGTATATCACTTTGTACCACTCTGACAAATTTCAGTTCACCAAATATATGGTCTATGTGATCACATTTTTTCAGTCGCGTGACAACTATTTTTCCAGCATTTAAAAGCTGAAAAATGTGGTCACGCAACTAAAATGCACGCGACCACTATTTTTCCACTTAGTTAACCAAATAAATAGTGGTCACACAACTAAAAAATGTGGTCACACAGGCCATATATTTGATTAACTTAAATTTTCTAGAGTGGTACAAAGAGGTGCAGAGATTGTTAATATAAAAATATGTTTTAGGCTTGGCTTGCTTTTGAAGATTATTTGGTCAGGCTTGCCACTGTAGAGCCATACAAATCAGCTTTGTTGGAACAAAATGTGTTAACAATGAGCCTTAAAGAGTTTTGATGATAACAAGATATTAAAAATTGTAAATTGGACTAGCTAATATTTGTTCAAGTGTACAGGACCATAGTTAAAAATTTACATCATGTAAAGGTTCTGAAGAACAAAAAAAGAGCTAAGGAATCAAGAAAAGGAAGCTTGAAACCATCTAAGAAGAAAAGTGCATCTGAACACAAAAGTGCATCTGAAGACAAAAGTGCTCCTGAAGAATGATGACGTCATCAGAAGCTGAAAGTTATCAGAAGCTGAAAGTCATTAGAAGCGGATAGTCATCAGAAGCGGATAGTTCAGAAGCGACTTCATCAGAAGCTGAAGCTCATCAGAAGCTGATTATCACCACAAGCTAAAGATTCAAGGATCAACATTTCAAAAGCTGTCTATTGGATTCGAAAACACTGCAGAAGACTAGTGGTAATTTGCAACGGTCATTTTGGTGAAGATTTGAAGGATTTGGAAGCTTATCTTCAAAAAGCGTTGACATTGTACTTTGTACGAACTGTACAACCACCTTCTCCACTACTCTGTTTTGTGTCCACACTACAAGACAAGAAAACAGCTCCAGAATAACAGCTATGCCTGCAAAGATGTTCCTTCACAATGAGAATGGATTTCAAATTGGTTCTTCATAGGACAACAACCAAATCAGGCAAAAGATTATTGGTGAAAGATCAAGCTTCAACAACGACTCTTTGATGTGCTGGCAATTTCACAACGTCTCTTTCACACCTCTATATAAAGGAGTGAAGACTTAGAGATTTGGTAATGCTGAACGAAAGACTCTCAATATTTTTACAAGTGTCAAACCTCTGCTGAAATTGTTCTGCATTCACTTAAAATTTCTGTTTCTCAAAGTTCTTATCTTAGAAATTCTTAAGTCTTAGAGTCTGTATCTGATTTGTTTTGTGATCACCTCTGATTGTATATCAAGTGTTCAACCTCAAACAATTTTCTGTGTAATTTTGTTTGTCTAGAAGTCTCTTGCAGTTGTGCTTGAGCATAGAAGTCTCTTGATTGTGTTCTTGAGCATAGGAAGACTCTTGCAAAGTGTGCTTGAGCAAAGGAAGTCTCTTGCTGTGTGCTTGAGCAATTGTAATCAGATATTACATTCTAGTGAAATCTCCTTGGAAGTGCAAGGGGGACTGGACTACTTCCGGATTGTGGAAGGAACCAGTATAATTGCTTTGTGTCTTTCTTCTTCTCTCTCTCTTATTCCGCTGCGTTCAGATTCTGATTATCACTTCATAAGCTGTTTCACTTAGCTTCTGATCGGTGTGTTCAATTTTTAGGAGAAACGAAGAATTTTCCAAAACACAATTCAACCCCCCTTCTTGTGTTTTTCTCACCTTCAAGCTTTTGCATTTTAGGTTTTTTTAAACAAATAAAATTGAATGAATCACTATTATAATTGTAGGCATCTTTGGAGTTATATGTATAGTCATCCTCAAATGTGTGATTCTATGAGCCTATACGAGTATGCTTGATCCTCGAAGAGTATCAGAGGTACTTCACAAAGTAGTAAAACGGAGAAGAGCTCGAGGGAAGATAAAATAAAAATGAAAATACACCTAGAACTAAACAAAACATAAACACCAGTATGATAAGTGTTTAATTAAGTTGTTTATTTAAGCAAAACTTAATTTTTCAGTTGTTGAGGTTACTTACTTAATTTTTAAACTATCACTCTTACCTATTCTTTCATCCAATTAGTTAGTCATTCAGTTAACAAAATTGATTGATTTTCATGATAGTTTAAAAATTAAATTGATGCATTTCTATAGTTTAGGGACATTATTTTAGTTGATTTTTATGGTTCAGTGATTAAATTGTCGAGGTAATAGTTTAGAGATTAAATCAATTGTTTATTCCTTTTATTTTTTAATCACATTTGAAGATAAATGCAAGAAACATTTTCTTTCTAGCACTATCTCTAATATTCACTCTCTTACCATGGAAAATTTATTTGAGTCTCATCGCTTTATTCTAAATTGTGAGACATACATTTATTTCATCCAATAAAAGAGTGAATGTTAAAAAAAGCGTTCATGACACACTCTACAATCTACACTTGATATCTAAATGACACCCACAAAAAATGTGTACCGATAAAAAAATAACATAAAAAACATTTTTTTTGAAAGAGTAACATAAAAAACATTGTTTTTTGAAATAATAACAAAACTAAATTATTGTTTCTTTTCACTCACCATGTCCAAGTGTAGATATCGCAGGACATTCAAAATCCCTTGTAGAACTCAAGTCGTTCCATCAAACAAAGTTTCTAACATAATGAACTGCAGTTCAAATAACACTATAGGTTGCTAATTCTACACTTATACATTCAAGATTTTGGCTTAAAGATGAGTATGAGTAACAACTAACGAGGTATATATAAAGAGGTTTGCTTGACATGGTGACACCTCTCAAAAACTCTTCTATTTTCTCTCTTTCTACATTTTTTCAGCAACCAAACAACTCTCCACTTATTTTGCTCTGATTTATTGTTCATATTTATAGCCAAAATATAGGTTAAGATCATTTGTGGATGAGAAAGATGCCAAAAAAATGCTAGTGCCTAAACTGCAAGGTTGTTGATTGCGCAGAGTTGCATGTGATATTTGGACTTTGGAGCACAAAAATGGAATTTTGAAAAAAGCAAATGGAAAAGTTAAATTGAAGTTATATTCAGAATGGCAAATCATATTTTGGCATGTTGGTTATACTTCTTCATACTCGCTGTAATATTTTTATTTTATGTTTGACATTTAGTTAAATTGGTCAAAGATTTGGTGAAATTGGTTAGAGAGTGAAGCACAGAGAAGGTTGTAGACTTTGTCCTTCTCTTTCTTTTTTAAAATTTGTTTTTATTGTATTTTGTATTATTATTTTTTTAGTGAAAGATTAAGAATAAACAGTTATTTTAGTTATTTACATACGCTACATATATATTGGCTTGCATAACAAGCAATTTTGTTGACTTGTAGTTTTAGTCAAGTGAGATTTTTAGCCATTTTAGGTGAATCAAACCAGCCTCCATTGAAGAAAATACGAGAGTTCAATTTGGGATCCTTTACCGCCATGTCAACCAGCGTATAAATTTGACTAAAAATGTCATACAAGTTGCATATATTCTTACAAAAAAGTCAGACTAGTTCTTTACATGTGGTAATTTGATTATTATCTGATAACTAAAAAGAGATTAGTAAGCAACTCTGGCTCTATCTAAAATATATAGGAAGCAAATCTGGTCATTATGGTCATTACATTGATCTAATCCAAACGGTATATTGACATGTTTTCTTGCCATAAACAAAAATAATTAAAATGTACATGTTAAAGCTCATGTATGTTAGTATGGTTTATTATACAGTCCCTAAATAAAAAAATATATTTCACTTTTATCATCTAAATAATTTTTTTCCAACATTCTCCCAAGTTCGAAAAAAAACAAATACTTCCATTGCCCTGCTTCGTATATATGTAGATTACACTTTATACGCAGAACAAATTTGCATCTAGCAAAGTATGAATTATGAAATGTGTGCTATTAATGTTTTTTTTTGAAGAAGTGTGCTATTAATGTTATATATATATATAATAGACACAAAATGTTTTTTCAAGAGAAGATGCTTATAGCATTTCATGAAAAATAACATTATAAATACAACCTGGGGTATTAAGATAAATAACGGGACTAACTAATAATGTGGTCTCTCCTGCAAGCGCACGAGTAACCGCATTTGCTTGTCGCCTAGTAAACTCAACTCGAGAGTCTGTGAATTGATTGGTGAAGAGAGATTGACAAGCCGAAATGATTGCGTGAATTCAGAGACATCATCTTTATGAGAATGGAAAGCATCATGAGTAGTTTTAGAATCCATTGCAAAGTCAGCATTATTGAATTGCATATCGTAACCATTCCAAAGCATGATATAGACCCAAAGCTTCGCCAACATGAACCGAATGAACAACATCAAAGCTTATGGTTTTGGCTAGCACAAAAGCACCGTCATCATCTCTCACACAAATGCCTATGTCGGTTCTGTTCGTAGCAACCGAAAAACCTACATCCACGTTACACTTGAGACGTCCTCGAGGAGGACACTGCCAGTGCACAGGAGCCACTGAAGTCGCGGACAAAGGCTGCAAGTGCACACCAGTTGATGACACCCTGTCATCCTAGTTTATTAGGCACTTTTTATGTAATGTTTGGGCCGTTTTTGATGTAATTCTGGGAGCTAGAAGCCAAAAAGGAGGAAAAACACAAGTTGAGGAAGTCAGGAATCGATCACCGTTGATAAAATTTTTGTTTTATTTTATTTTTGTTGATTTTCTAATGTTGTGTGTTAGTATTATTTTTCTTTGTTGAGATATTTATCGTCCGTAGAGTATGGAAGAGTTTGATGATTGTCTTCTTTTACAACTACGGGATGAAACTGAAAATTGTCTTCTATCCGCACAATGTCGTATACTTGAGGGACAAATCATGAGAGATACATTCGAAAAAGATCTCCTTCGGTTTCTTCCTCATAGATTTGATTTTTGTAGAGAAGGACATATGAGTGACACTTTTGATTATTATGTCCCAATGCCGAAAGAAGATCTGTTGGTCATGGAAGTAGAAGAAGATACGACTTTCATGAAAAATATCAATTGGAAGCAAATTTTACCTACTCAAATTCTTCCCCTAGATTCATATGACGAGAAATTTCATATCACGGATGTTTTGATTGAATTCATGACTGATAATCATGTTTCGATTGAAACATTTGAGAGTCAATGTGAGAGGTTATTTGAGCAAGTGGTTGAGCTTAAGAAGCTGGAGATTGGAGATAAATTCATTGTTGTGGAAAAGAAAGAAGATGAGGGGGAATCAATAAATATTGAGGCTGATCTAGTTGGTAAGGAAACTCAAAAGTCTCAACTTTGGAGAGATTTAGATGTCCAACCAGAAATTCCTCAACAAAACATTTCTCCAAATTTTTTTAGCAACAAGGCAGGGAAAAAGGAAGAGATTGATGAAGTCCTAGAAGCCATTTATGCCTTGTTCATTGTTGTCCACTTGAAAATGATATGGAAGCAACATCATCTATTGCTCAAGTTCATGGAGTTCTTATCCAACAAAAGGAAGAAGAAGGATGATGTGTTCTTTGTATCGTATATGCCACCTTAACAGTGGTTGATGCGTCAAGCTAATGACATTAAAAAAGCGCTTCGTGGGAGGCAACCCACGTCAGTAAGCAATTTTCTAGATTTTTTTTCTGTTTTTGTTATTTGATTCAGTACTTTGTTTCAGTTGTATTTTGATTTGAACTTGAGTAGTGTCCCTTATTTGTACTTGTTCTTGAACTTGTTTATTATTAATGAATTTGTTTGTTTCATGTGACCTATTCCAGTTTAGTAACAGTGATTTGATGAAATGATATTCTGAAAGTTCAAAAAGGAGGAGTGACTTGGTTTTTCAAAGGCGAAGTGTACGGCGTTGCTAGGTAGTCACAACTCCCAGAAATCTCAGTCATAAGGTTCATTGCCAAACTTTGTTTTCCAATTTACTTATATGTTAGATTAGATTTCCATGCAACTACATTTCTAGAACTTGCATTGTTTCTCTACTGTTGATTGGTCTTTGTCATTTACACTTTGAGGCAAAAGTGCTTGGTCCTGTGAGCCTTTTTGAAGCCTACCCTATTTTGTTTACTTTTGCTTTATCCATTTTAAGCCAATTTGAGCCGGTAGGTTTAGAACTTTTTGTTCGGTGACAAACTACAAATGAAGCCTAGAGCCTTTTAGGATGATTAACCCGAAATTTTATTTTTGAGTTAGGCTATGTAGAATGTTGCTAAATGATAAGTTTGGGGTTGCCTTTGGAATTTGCAACCTAATAAGTTTGGGGTGGGGTACTAGAGAACAAGAAAGAAAGAAAGAAAAAGAATGAAAAATACACACAAAATGGTGTATCTAAAAGTTTGAAAAAAAAAAGAGAAGAATGAAATTGAAAAAAAAGGGACACACATTGCTATATCCGAGTAAACTTCAAACTCGAAGTGTCCCAAGTTTTGAAAATGTTCTCTAGGTACCTAGAATCGTTATTTCAAAGGGGAATTGGGGGATTGAATTTTGTTTATCACTTGTAGGAATGCCTAACTCAAATTTTGTGTATCTTACTTATCCAAATATATCCCATCTTTTACCTAAGCCCTGTTATAACCCTAAAGACCTCAAAAGTGTGTAATGACTTTGACTTTGATTGATGTTTAGAAACTTTTCAAGCGTATGGTAATATGTAGACCTGCATGTCGACTGGTAGAACCCTATTTCATAATTTTTGCGTGGAGTTGTGAACTGGTGGATGCGAACAAGTCAAACTAGCTCATCTTTAGCTAGAGGGAGATTGAACTTTTGGGTACTATCATTTCATCAGGTGCCTGTTATTTTACTGTCGTTTGTCACTGTTGCAAGTAAATTCCTTGAGGACAAGGAATAGTTCAAGTTTGGGGTTGTGATGACACCCTGTCATCCTAGTTTATTAGGCACTTTTTATGTAATGTTTGGGCCATTTTTGATGTAATTCTGGGAGCTAGAAGCCAAAAAGGAGGAAAAACACAAGTTGAGGAAGTCAGGAATCGATCACCGTTATTTCCAATCAACCACCGATTTTGCTGCTGAATTTCCAACTTTCAACACTGGAAAAATCGGCTACCGATGGCCTTGCATCGGCTACCGATTCTGCCTTTTCTGGATCGCATATTTTGGGCTTAAGTGAGCAATCGGTTACCGATTGGATGCCATCGGTAACCGATTTTGCCTGTATCTATTTAAAGGAACTCGGTCTCAGACTTAAAGGGACGATTTTTTGGAGATCAAAAGGCATAGAAACACATAGGAGAGTGATTTGGAGCGACTTGGAACATCATTGAAGGGGTTTTAACAAGGTCTATTCATGAATTCACCTTGTAATTCTTCTTCTATTGTTTATTGCTTGATTATGTGTAACTAAACTCTCCTTTGTTGGGGATGAGTAGACCTAGATGAACATGTTTATTATGACCTAGTTTATTTTATTGATTGAAATTCATATGATTGTTTCTCTTATTTCCGTTCTTAATGCTTTTTATTGTGTCGACCGCCTTTAAATTGATTTACGGTTTATTTTGTGATACGGAAGTGGAATTGATAAACGCTTTGAAATAAGAGATCCTTGCCTTTGTAATCTAGGAATAGATACAAACCCTTGGAATCATTAAGAGAATTCTTGTTCGTTAATGCTTAACCCTAATCTTCAAATTCACTAAGGAATTAGGTCTTTATTTTAGGTTTAAAGTTTTTGTCACCAAGGAATTAGGGCAAGAATAAATTAGATAATTCGGTAACGATCATATGAGTCGATTCAATAGTTGAGACTAAGTTATTAGCTTTTCATGGTCATCTAGCGAAACTCATCCCTAGCATCTTTCTCCCATTAATCTTAATCACTTTATTTTCCGTTATTTTCATTATTGCACTAAAAACAAATCTCGTACCTTTTTGTTCAAATAAGTCTTAAATACAATTCAATAAGTATAACGCAATCCTCGAGTTCGATACTCGGTTTTACCGTTTTAACTTTACTACTTGCACGATTTCGTACACTTGCGAAATTCGCCATCACCAGTCTGCTGCAAAATACGACTTGGTGGCTGCATATGTGTGCCTTGGTGATTGGAATCAGTTCGGGTAGTATTTGCGTGTTGCCACTCTTCAATCATGACGCACGATCTATCAACAGTCATGGCACACGACTCATTCTTGTTCTCCCAAACCTTCAAAATGTTTAGATGAGTTGAGTATCAAAGTTCGGATGACACTTATAAAACTATATCTTATATACAAATTATCTTAGAAACATATCATCTTGAGAAGTTATACTCATGTTTTTATTGAGTATGAGTCAACTTCTTCCCGACCAAACTAACACATAATAACTATATTCTAATAGTACTTCGACCATCCCATCTTGTATAAGAGTAACTAGGTTAGGTCGAGGGAGTTAAAAAGTGAAATCATAAGGGTCATTGTTTGAAACCCCGTCATAAATACTAATGATACTAAAAATGATAGACTAACCAATGAGAAATAAGATTTAGCAAAAAATCATCAAGGTTTTGGGAGAAAAAGTGAAGTCAATAAAAATGGATTGACCGGAATACATTGTTCGCAAGGTTCCTTCACCCGAAATACTCCCTCCGTTTCAAAATACATGTCCATTTTAGAGAAATTACACATACCAAGGAATCAAATAAATGTTGTCATTTTTGATGCAATTCTTTGTGTTTTTTCTATAATACCCTTACTCATTTATTATTTCATTCTATTATTTCTCTCTCTACAATAAATATATAAGGGTATTATTGATAAACCAATAATTAATGTTGCATTGAAACTTGAAAGGGACAAGTAAAGTGAAACAAAATTATTCTCCAAAATGGACAAGTATTGTGAAACGGAGGGAGTAGCATTTTTCATTAACAAATTATGAAATTGTTCGCAAGGTTCCTTCCCCCGAAATAGCATTTTTCATTAACAAATTATGAAAACAAGCCAAATTTACAAATCTTGTGGCATCCCTACATAAATAGAAAACAACTAATTTAATTATACATCCAAAACACAAGATTCAATTAAAAAGAGATTATGATTCAATTAAATCCATCTCTTAATTTCTTACAATAACTCACACATTGCTAAGACTAAAAAAGTTCCAATTCAATTCAACAATTAAATTCAGAAAGCAACAACATTTCTTCTATGTCCAACAGCATAACTCTTTGATCTAGGATAAGAATCAGCAACAAAACCAACTTTTCCTTCAACACTAGAATCAAAAGGCATATCCTCATCAATCTTAGCCATTCCAACACTACTAGACTTAGGTAACCCTTTATTCAATTTCTGCTGTTGTTGTTGCTTGAGAACTAAATCCACATCAATTCTATTAACTAAAGTTCTAGCAGAAGCAGCCCTAACAAGCTCAGCAAAATCTTCATTACCCTCTAATGATGCTGATGATCTTCTTGATGATGATCTTCTTGATGTTCCTGCACTTTGACTTCTTGATAAAGAAAATTTACTAGCAGCATCCATTGGATAACTTCCATAACTCATATTTTGACCACAGTTTGTTATGCTTCTTACGTATGCATCTCTTGCTTTTCCTAATGCTCTTATTGGTGAACACATGATCCTCACAAACATGTTTTGGTTCTGTCCCTTCCTCATCATAATTAAGAAAGATGGTTTAAGAATTTTTTTGAGAGAGAATAGTTTGAATGTGAATATGTGAAGTGGGTTTGAATTGTAGTTGTGAATCGGGCTTTGTGTTTATGTGTATATATATGATGTGATATTATGATATGAAACCGTGAGCAGAAGCAATGGGAAGACTTTTTCATAGCACACCGGATTGAGAAAACGTTGTTAGGATTAAACTATTGTAGATAAGAATGAATACTGTGAAACGTGTTCAACTTTGATTATAAAATTTAGTGTATAGTTTGATTTAAGGAACATTATTATTATTTAGTCTAGGTGTTGAAAATTGAAAACGAGTGAAATAGGTGACTTGTTGGAGCCTAGCTATGCAGATAAGTTTGATTATTTCTCTTCAAATTAATTAATTTAAAATTACATTGTAGCTAATACCCCATTAATCTAGTTTGTGTGTGAATGTGCTCGTGAGCTTAGCTCAGTTGGTATGGACAATAAAGTCCGAGGTTCGAACCCCGGCCACCAACAAAAAAAAAGTTTGTGTGTGAATGGGCTACTTACATAGTAGCTACCCAATTAATTTACTTATTTCTTGATGTAAAAAAACTAATTTTTTATTGTTAGTTTTTTTTTTGAAAGTTTTTTTTTAGGCTTAAATGTGTAATTAGTCCCTACACTTTCATCACATTTTGGTATTAGTCCCTACACTTTTTTTTGTTTGGTTTAGGTCCCTGCACTTTTAAAAAAAATTGGATTTAGTCCCTGCCGTTAGTCAACTGTTAAAAAAAAAAGAAAAGGAAACAGAATACCACGTGGCATGCAATTACTGGGCCACGTGGCACTATACAAAATTGGTTTTGCAAAATTCATTAAAAATTAAATAAACAAAAAGCTTTAATTTTTTTAATATTTCAATCAGTAAAAATTAGCAACCAACTTCATCCCGTGAATCCACCATCACCACACAACCTCATCTCCTTCTTCCTGTTTTGCTTCATCAACACCCAAATCATCTTCTTTATCTTAGATTCTTTAAAAACTCAACAACCCAAAAACACAAACAACAACAATATTAAACCCAGAAATTCACCAATGAATCAATCACCATTCAAAATCCTATTATTAATTAATACTATAAGTTCATAAGGCCTTGAAATCACAGAAGGGGTCCGAAAATTCAGAAATAATAAAAATAAAAAACGAATCAAAATCCAATAACATGTTTGGGTTGTGGGAATAAGGGAATTTGAAAGAGAACATCGAAGAGTTGACGAAGATGATGAATACGACATTAATTTTGAAGATTGGGAGTGACGATGGATTTGAAAGATGGAGATATAGGTTCCTGTATTATTAATTTTTGTGTTATGTGTAAGGAGGAAGTGGGTGATAGTGGTGTGAGTGAGAACTTGTTGTGGAAGAAATATGTGAGCTGATACGTTTTCGAAGATCCCGTAGAAGTTTATTTTTTGTTTTATTTCAGAATTAATTGTTTTATGCAAATTAATTAATTAATACTATTATTAATTATAAACTTATAACTAAAACCACTTGTATGGTGCCACATGGCCCAATAATCGCATGCCACATGTCATTCTGCTATCCTTCACTTTTTTTTAACAGTTGACTAACGGTAGGGACTAAATCCAATTTTTTTACAAAGTGCAGGGACCTAAACCAAACAAAAATAAGTGTAGGGACTAATACCAAAATGTGATGAAAGTGTAGGGACTAATTACACATTTAAGCCTTTTTTTTATTGTTAGTTATTATGTTAATTTTTTTTCTTTTGGTCACAATTCGAACTTTGGTTATTTCATTCATTCAACCCGTAGCTTAAACTAGCAATTGAGTTATCTAGTCCTCCAATTAAATTTTATTGATTTACAATGGATAAAAAATCTGCAATTTTTCTATCAAATATTAACCAACGCCACTATGTTCGATGATAATCAGTTTGGTTCGAGTGATTCCATCATACCATAAGACATAATTTGAAAACCAAGAAAAGTGACATTTTATATATATTATAAAGATTTGAAAAAGTAAATTTTAAAATTTACCTAGATAAAGTAAATTCTCAATTTTTAAACATGTTGGATTCACCGGTTTGAAATCATGAACTCATACCTCCCTAAACTGAGCCACTTAAGTATAACCAGATCAACACAAACTAAGCTCAAATCAAACACTTGGGATTGGGTCAAGGAATTAATAGTGCTGACCCGCAAGCATGAACATTGAACACCCTTAAGTAAAGGATAATAGAAGAACTGCTAGTGCTAAAAATGCATGCTATTTAAAAATGCATGCCATTTGCGCACATTATTGCGGACAGAGTGCTTACCTACATTTTGTAATCATTTTATAGATAATATTGAAAGAATTGTTGTTGTGACTTGTAAGTTGTACTACTACTCTCTCTTTTTCCTTCCTTCTTTTATTGACTTTAATAATATTAAATCAAAACGCTATTCACGACATGCTTTGTATTAATTACGATGATTTTTATATCAAAAAAATACTATGTTTTAGTGCATCCAACAAGATATGAATTGATTTTTGCATTCTTGACGACTAAGGGTAAGGGAGCTTCTTCTTAGCCAAAAAGACATGGATCCAACCTATTCTCGATGTGGAAATTGGAGAAGCTCTAGACTTTCTTTTGGTTCTAAATTGGGTTCATGAGACACAACTGAAAAATGTTGATTTTGAGCTTGATGTTGCAACCTTAAAAACGTCTCAGAATGTTGATGCTATTATTAGCTTTTGTAGGCTTACGTTTGGTAATTGTAGAAAATTTAGTGTTGTGGACAAATCAATGAAGTTCTTCGCGTTCTTACAAAGGTGACTGCATCTCTAGCTAGCTATATTTCAATTGTTTATCGATAATTCCATTTGTATTTTAGATACATTTGAAGACGAATGTTAGTTGTTAATATATTGTTAGAGTCTAGAGGAGAGGGGAAAATGTTAACGGTAAGATATAAATATTTATCATTGGACTACACCTTTGAAGACTCTTGTATTTGAGATATTGTTTATAATATCTTTCTTGAAACAGTCATATATAATGGTTTTACTTGCTTCCTGTTTGATACATTTGATACAACTTTTTCACACTTTAAAAATAGGTTACGCATAAAGTGTAGAATCCACGTGAATTTTACTCAATTAAAAGAGTGAGTGTTGACAAGAAAGTGTCCATAGTATATCTCTAATTTGATTGCATTTGTAATCAAATTTTTCAGTTGGACTCTGAGGTTCATTAGGATCGGGACAAACATCAATGCTCAGTAAACGCTAGTAGAGTTACTTATAAATCACCATAAAAAAGATCATCACATTGACAATTGAAATTGAACTCACAACGGATGAGTCTCCAAGTAATTTCCGTTACGACTTTTGCTCCATATTTTTAAGTCAACACATGTGTACCATTCGTATTTTAAATAAATTTATACAAAGATGTTTAGAAAATTATAGAAATCTCTTCCAATTTTTTTAACAAAATATGAATTAAATATAAATTTTTAATTAAATAAAACTTAAAAATTCTTATTAATAATTTATCACATGTTTGAAAAACTAGAGGTTTGCAAGAAATCAAACACATGTCTTTAGTGCTATTTAGGGAGAACTGTTCATCCCCAATGGCTTGCTGTGGGATTAAGTTGATTATTTTAATTGCTTAGAAATTTTTATAGGGGGTGGCCCATTTAGTTTGGCTATTGATTAAGTTTAGCTAGGGAATGAGAGATAATTAGGATGGCGATTTAACTATTATCAGAGTAGTAGGTCGTCAGCTACTGCAGCACGGTACTCAAAAACTTTCTGCAGGTCTGGCACACTTAAGATACTATATCCCATAAAATGTTGAATTAAAGCTATTTGTTTTACAATAATTTAAGCACTTTACAGCTGGAAAGGACTGCAAATGCAGACTGACATAAACAAAAAACACTTTTCAACTTTCAAGCATCTCTATAATACTCTATTACTCTATAAACAATCTCCATAAATAGTGGAAGACGCCTTCCTATGAAGCATTGGTGTTCAGCTGCATTTGTGGTGGGTTTCCCCATTCCATTAAAAAGATTCCAGTTTTAAACCTTTTCATCTCTTCTTGATCCTTTTCTATCTTTAAGGTATTATTTTTCTATGCAATCTGTCCAATAAAGAAGAAAACTTTCACTTAAAATACTTGTTAATTCATATGAACATGTTATAACTAAATCTGCAGAGAACAAAAATTTCTCAGCATGGGCTAAATCTGCACTTATATTGTTGCTCATGTATATGTTAAAACTACTGATTCAATTGCTCCTACAATGAAATTTGTACTAAACATGTTCAATTGTTTGAATGTACGACAGGTACCATGAAAAATTAGATATGAGCTCTTACCAAGAAATGAATTGCTCTTTCTACAGCTTACAAACATGAAAGAATCGGTGAGATTGTTTACTACTTCTAACTACAATATTTAACCTATTTAACATAAGTGTTATAGCCTCTCATAATTGATCATGTACAGAACTTAAACTGAAATTCAAACTCAAGAAAGAGCATTTTTTATCTATAAATCACTAAACCATACAAAACATAAACTCAAAAGAGATTTAGTCAAGAAATAGAAAAGCCAAACAGACCTTATGTCAAGGAGTTCTTGGGCTTTTTGCTGTATCTTCACAAGATTTAGCCAAACAGACCTTCTGTGCAAAAATGAAAGTGATGACTACATAACAAAACAAACTATGAAAAATACATATTAATATGACACCAATGCATATCCAACCACATCAATATAATTTGATGACCAAAAAGAGTTTGCCAAAAATTGAGACATTGAGGTGGATGTATAGTCATTACAAAAAGCACCATTATCATACAAATCAGGTTAGCCCATTTAACATACACCTAAAGGTTTTTTTAAAAAGCCAGATTAAATTCCATAGATCAATAAGTGACCAAGATACATAGATGTTCGAAACAAGTAGAAGCGTAAAAAAAGCATACATAGATGTTCAAAAAAAATAAAAATCTACAAAACTCGCATACATAGGCTGTCATGGTTGAGTGTGTAAAAAAATGATAACATTTTAAACGGAACTAACAAACTTTCAATTTAGCAGAAAGCAAAAGGTTTAATACCTGCAGTTAGTCTCTGATGTTGAAGGCGATTTTTTCTGTTGCAAGGACAGTACAACCTCTACCATCACATGAAATGTGTATTTGGAAAGGTCTTTTTCTCTTTTTATTGTGGTGATTAAAATTATCATCCTTTCTGCAGCAGTTTGAAATTCAACCTGAAAGGAAATCAACACAATCAATCAATATTTATCTTACGTTTGAAAAAGAGGTTAACGAGCAAGCAAAATATTCAATAATGTAACATTCCCATTATTTAATTTTTCTTTAAATTTTTTGTTGTATCAAAGATTCTTGACACCTCTTTTCAGATTGGAGAAGAACGGGATAACAACTACACCAACATCACTGCACTGGTGCTTTCTTATATGGATTGAGATCCAACAACATCGCAACAACTACAACTCATAAGACTAAAGCTTCCACTTATTCAAAGGTGTTGATCAAATTTCTGCTATACATCCTTTTATGATATTCATTAAACTTCTGCCATCCTCTTCATTTAGGAAGGTGGATGCCCTCATTATGAAAGAAAATGCTAGATCTTCTAAATTCCCAGGTTTGGGGTATATAAAATTGTCGAGTGTAAGCACGGGTTTATGATGCTAAGTTGAACATTACACTTTATTATGGTAGTTGAGTATTCTTTACCTTTATAGACTTGGGCAAAAGGAAGTGCTATAATTGAAAGTATGCCATGGAAAGTTCAGTGCATACGGTGCAACCAGCAGATGTGCTACAATCAAAAATTCAAAGCAAGGTCTATCAAAAAGCACTTAAAATGAAGATTACCGGCTTGAAGCACTCTCATCTAAGATGAATCTATCACTCATCACCGTATGCCTTCCTCCACATGAGCAATCCTACCAAAAAACAAACAAGATCCCTCCTTATGTCCAGCTCCCTACCAATTACATTAAGCATACCCAAAACAGTTGCAACCTCAAAATTGAGAATACGTTATTTTTCTTAACCTTTAAACAAGTAAAAAAAAAAAAAATCTTCAAAATAGTCATCAAGGCATTTCAGAACGACAAGGCAGCCGCAACATAAAACTTTCATAATTATGTGGTATAACCCATTTACAAAATTATTAATTAGTATATTATCATATACTCCCTCCGTCCTAAGTTACAAGCAAAAAAAAAGATTTTCACACTTACTAAGAAAACTAAAATATTGTGGTTTGTAGTATAATTTCTTGTGTTATCCTTGGAATAAGTTTTATAGAAAGATGTAAAAACAATTTTTATTGGTTATTAGTTATAGAAAAAATGAAAGGGAGAGCATAATGAATGCAAATTGCAATTAATTGCTATTTGGAAAAGATGATTTTTTGAAAAAACATAATTAAATATGATAAAAGTTAGTTTTTTTTGCTTATAATTTGGGATCAAGAAAATGAGTTTTTTTTGCTTATAATTTGGGACGGAGGGAGTACTAATCAATGTATTACCATATACTAATAATGGTGTAACCCCAAATAAATATAAGATAACGGTTTATTTGGTTTCCTACTTCTTTTTTTTTTTTTTTTGAATAATGGTTTCCTAATAAATACATACACAGTAAACAAACATTTGCGTAATTAGTGTACTCCTATATACCTAAAATTAGTATATGGGAAACCAAAAATCTAAACTCAGACACAACATATATCAGCTTCAATCATTAATTAAAAATTAACATTTGGTCCCATTTAAGTGAATATTTTCACAACAGAAAAAACACAGACAAAAAATAGACATCCGAATTGCTTCGTTCAGTGAGAATGATATTTAACAATTGTCAACAGATAGAGGCTGTCATTTGGTAGATAAAATAGTGTTGCCGAAATACGGCATCGCATTCTTTCATAGTAATTAAAGTAACCTAAAAGCTGAAGCTTTGAACTAATATCCCACCTTATAATACTTGACTCTTATTTCACTCATATTTCAAAACATGATGTTATATTCGATTTTTTTATATAAAATCAGAATAAAAAACATTTGATTTTATAAAATTAGTGGATAAATTAGAATCCCAAATCAAGTGTATGAGAAAGAGAACACAGTACAATGCTTTTAAAGTAATTCACACTGTAGTTCAAAATGTTTGTTCCAAAAGTTTCTGAAAACTAAAAAGGGGGAAAAACTCATAGCAACAAATACGTGACATAATAAGGAATAACGTAGAAAATACATGAGAAGAAAGAGCAAAGAAAATCAAAGAAAAAAGACATACCAAACAATTGATCGAAAGAAAACTGAAAATAATTTGGATGCCCATGCTGGTGTGTGATTCTTTCGTCTATGTTGTGGAGGATACTCGATTGAAGGAACAAGAACAATTTGGTCGGAAAGTTCTTTCAAAAGAGATGACCATTTTTGGATCTACCCCTTTGTGATTCTGTTTGACTATATAAATAGAGAAGGTTGAGGAAAAAACGAAAACTCGACTCTTCTAGCCAAACGAGGCTGATTTCGGCGGCGGTTGGGGAGAAAAGGTTGTCGCGGCTGTTGTGGGGGAGGATGAATCAGATCTGTAAATTAGGGTTTCTAATGAGAAATGAGAGTGAGAGAGTAGGGTAGTCGCTGGTTTCATGTGGGAGACTGGGTTCGGCCCAATTCTGTTTAGTGAAGTGGTGTAGGCCTAAAACGATGGTGTGGATAGCAATATGTCCAAAATGATATTTTTTTTTTATATTACATTTAAAAAAATCAATTTCAACCTTTACTTCAAAAAAAAAAAACAATTTCAACCTTAAATATTATATTATTTATTTTAAAAACACTTACACTCTGAAATATATCTCACAAAAAAATTATAAGCTTGCAAAGATAAGCTATAAACTCATCATGGAAGCTATAAATTTATTTAGTTTGGTAAACCAATTTAAAGTAAGGGACAATTTAGTAAATATCCCCCAAGCTATTTGTTATAAAATAAAACTGGGTCTAAGATCCTTCAAAGGAAAGGGTCTAAGTTGACAAATTAGTGCAAGTTAACAAATATGTTTTAATGAAAATTACTAAAGTAACCCTCAAACTATTAGTTTCAAATAACAAAGATAAAGGATTTCTTTGTCTAAATGAAAAGTGCATGGGTGAAAAAGGGAAACAAGGTGAACAGTTTAGAACAAAAAGGGGTATTTTTTACATTGTGAAGTTGAACAGTATGTGAAAGGATGTGCTCTTTATCAATGCATCTTTAGCACAACAAAGTACAGAAAGAGAGATTGTATTCTTCTTTGTGGATTTCCCCTTGATGGTTAATATTATGTATGTGTGCTTTGGTGGTTTTTGTATTATTGCTGCTGTTGCTGAGTGATAATATTTATTCTTAACCGAATATATTTGGTCTGCTCACGTTGTTTTCTAACTTAAATAAAAATTAACAGGATATTCCAGCCGTGCGTTGCACGGGTTCGTACACTAGTTTATTAAACATAACTGCAAAAAATCTCTAAATATACACATAAATTCATTTAAAAACAAAGACCAAAAGTTATAACATAAAACATTTTAAGGACTTCTTTCAAAAAAAAAAACATTTTAAGGACTAAAATTTACTGAACTCTTCCGAAGGATTAAAAACAAAATTTAAAATATTTATATATAGAGCAGAAAATCATTTAATCCTTTACCTTTTTAAGGATTGTATATTACTCCGATCTTTTAGCAGATTATACTATTACACAGCAGCACGTCTCTGAAAATAATTGGACTGAAGAGTTGGAGGCTTTATGCTTCGAGAAGAATAGAAGGCTTTTCCATAATCCCATGTTGGCGACTGAGAGAGACTCCTTTGAATATAGTTTGACGAATTTGTCACCCATGTTCCTTTTACCTACTAAAATTACCTACTGATAGAGACTCATGTGAATTTGTCACTTAATGATTTGATCTAGAAGATCTCAAATTTTAATTTTGCTTTTTTATGTATTGCAATTTTTGAGAGAGAAAATATGAGACATAAATTTCACCTAAAAAACACATTTTAATCTCAAGGAAAAAACCCACAAGCTTTAAAAAATAAAAACTCCATCTATTTTTTTAGTGTCAAGAGAATAAGGAGAAAATTGATCGTCATTCACAGAGAAATTTGTTAACATTTTTTTTTTTGGATGAAGGCAACTCATGTTAACATTGGTTTAAGCTTTTATATTTGGTGTCGAGCTCGTTTGTTTGTTTGGACATCGGCTGATTTGTGTTTGTATGCTTTGTTTGTGACACGTTGTGATGTAAACTCTTTGAGGTCTTTTTTTGACACATATAAGGACTCTAATATATTCCATTTGCTTCTTAAAAAAAAATATTTGTTTCTAAGAAAAGACTCAATTAAGAATTGGGATCAAAGTGGGCTCAATCCCCTTAAATTATTCGTCCAGTTGCATTTTGCACTCTACCTAGAATCTAATTTTTTTTTTCCAAGATCCCATTGGAATTTAATTGATCATGGGTATTGGGTTGAACTAATCTCCAATTGCATATTTCAGTTTGGCAAAAAAGAATTAGAGCTAAGGATGAGAAAGAAGATGAACTAAATTGGGTCTTTTTTTTTTATGAAAAAGTTTTTCTTTTCTAGTTGAACATGGGCATGAATATGATGTTTTTTAATTTTTTTGGGTGATATTCAAGGTGGAGTGAAGGAAAAGATAAGTGAGAATGGGAGGTTGAAGATAGTGTAAAAAATTTATGTTGTAGAGAGACTATTATAACCCATGTGGTTCTATTTAATCCAATGGTTCAAAGTGCATTAGACCAACATGGACAAATTTAACACCGGTCTATTTTATGCTTTTGTCGCGTGTGAAATGTATTGAAATATATACTAATTTCTAATCTCATTTTAGACTCACTTAATTGTCTTAGTTATTTAGTTCATTAATCATGCAGTCAAATATATTCATATATTTAGACATAATCATGTAAACAAAGATAAACATGTAATTAATGAGTTAGGGAAATGAGAATACTAGGTAGGTGTTAGCCTTCATTTTTATCTTGTGTATATTTGACAGCTAAAAGAAGGTTCAAAAGCTGCAAAATAAGTCCATGATTGGAAGTTGCTGAGTTTGACACGTACTGAGAGTTTTCGATAGAAATCAGAGTCCGACAAGCATTGGAATAAATCTTATTTTTAACAGTTGACTAACGGTAGGGACTAAATCCAATTTTTTTGCAAAGTGCAGGGACCTAAACCAAACAAAAATAAGTGTAGGGACTAATACCAAAATGTGATGAAAGTGTAGGGACTAATTACACATTTAAGCCTTTTTTTTATTGTTAGTTATTATGTTAATTTTTTTTCTTTTGGTCACAATTCGAACTTTGGTTATTTCATTCATTCAACCCGTAGCTTAAACTAGCAATTGAGTTATCTAGTCCTCCAATTAAATTTTATTGATTTACAATGGATAAAAAATCTGCAATTTTTCTATCAAATATTAACCAACGCCACTATGTTCGATGATAATCAGTTTGGTTCGAGTGATTCCATCATACCATAAGACATAATTTGAAAACCAAGAAAAGTGACATTTTATATATATTATAAAGATTTGAAAAAGTAAATTTTAAAATTTACCTAGATAAAGTAAATTCTCAATTTTTAAACATGTTGGATTCACCGGTTTGAAATCATGAACTCATACCTCCCTAAACTGAGCCACTTAAGTATAACCAGATCAACACAAACTAAGCTCAAATCAAACACTTGGGATTGGGTCAAGGAATTAATAGTGCTGACCCGCAAGCATGAACATTGAACACCCTTAAGTAAAGGATAATAGAAGAACTGCTAGTGCTAAAAATGCATGCTATTTAAAAATGCATGCCATTTGCGCACATTATTGCGGACAGAGTGCTTACCTACATTTTGTAATCATTTTATAGATAATATTGAAAGAATTGTTGTTGTGACTTGTAAGTTGTACTACTACTCTCTCTTTTTCCTTCCTTCTTTTATTGACTTTAATAATATTAAATCAAAACGCTATTCACGACATGCTTTGTATTAATTACGATGATTTTTATATCAAAAAAATACTATGTTTTAGTGCATCCAACAAGATATGAATTGATTTTTGCATTCTTGACGACTAAGGGTAAGGGAGCTTCTTCTTAGCCAAAAAGACATGGATCCAACCTATTCTCGATGTGGAAATTGGAGAAGCTCTAGACTTTCTTTTGGTTCTAAATTGGGTTCATGAGACACAACTGAAAAATGTTGATTTTGAGCTTGATGTTGCAACCTTAAAAACGTCTCAGAATGTTGATGCTATTATTAGCTTTTGTAGGCTTACGTTTGGTAATTGTAGAAAATTTAGTGTTGTGGACAAATCAATGAAGTTCTTCGCGTTCTTACAAAGGTGACTGCATCTCTAGCTAGCTATATTTCAATTGTTTATCGATAATTCCATTTGTATTTTAGATACATTTGAAGACGAATGTTAGTTGTTAATATATTGTTAGAGTCTAGAGGAGAGGGGAAAATGTTAACGGTAAGATATAAATATTTATCATTGGACTACACCTTTGAAGACTCTTGTATTTGAGATATTGTTTATAATATCTTTCTTGAAACAGTCATATATAATGGTTTTACTTGCTTCCTGTTTGATACATTTGATACAACTTGTATTTTACACTTTTAAAATAGGCTCAGCATAAAGTGTAGAATCCACGTGAATTTTACTCAATTAAAAGAGTGAGTGTTGACAAGAAAGTGTCCATAGTACATCTCTAATTTGATTGCATTTGTAATCAAATTTTTCAGTTGGACTCCGAGGTTCATTAGGATCGGGACAAACATCAATGCTCAGCAAACGCTAGTAGAGTTACTTATAGATCACCATAAAAAAGATCATCACATTGACACTTGAAATTGAACTCACAACGGATGAGTCAACTCCTTGACAATTGAACCAACATTCATTAACTGCTAAATTAATATTTGTTACCCATTGACGCTTGCCCCTTATATTTTAACTTTGACTTGAAATAAGTTTTTTTTTTTATCTTTATAAATATTTCAAATTTTGTTTTTAGTCCCTCTAAAAAATTTCAACAAGTTTTGGTCTCCAAGTGATTTCGTTACGACTTTTGCTCCATATTTTTAAGTCAACACATGTGCACCATTCATATTTTAAATAAATTTATACAAAGATGTTTAGAAAATTATAGAAATCTCTTCCAATTTTTTTTTAACAAAATATGAATTAAATATAATTTTTTAATTAAATAAAACTTAAAATTTTTTATTAATAATTTATCACATGTTTAAAAAACTAGAGGTTTGCAAGAAATTTATTAAACATAACTGCGAAAAATAATTCAAAATCTCTAAATATACACATAAATTCATTTAAAAACAAAGACCAAAAGTTATAACATAAAACATTTTAAGGACTTCTTTCAAAAAAAATAAAACATTTTAAGGACTAAAATTTACTGAACTCTTTCGAAGGATTTTTTTTTTTTTTTGGTTTAAAAAAGTTTAGGTGGGTTCGGCTCCGGTCACCACCAGGGTCAGGGCACACCTCCGGGCCCAAAGGGCACTTATAGAGGTACTTACAGATCACCCACCAACACTGCCCTCACATCGGCAGAGGGAATCGAACACACAACCTTCTGCAAGGAAGTGGCCCGTTCCTTACCAACTGAGCCAACGTCTGTTGGTAACTCTTTCGAAGGATTAAAAACAAAATTTAAAATATTTATATAGAGCAGAAAATCATTTAATCCTTTACCTTTTTAAGGATTGTATTACTCCGATCTTTTAGCAGATTATACTATAACACAACAGCACGTCTCTGAAAATAATTGGACTGAAGAGTTGGAGGCTTTATGCTTCGAGAAGAATAGAAGGCTTTTCCATAATCCCATGTTGGCGACTGAGAGAGACTCCTTTGAATATAGTTTGACGAATTTGTCACCCATGTTCCTTTTACCTACTAAAATTACCTACTGATAGAGACTCATGTGAATTTGTCACTTAATGATTTGATCTAGAAGATCTCAAATTTTAATTTTGCTTTTTTATGTATTGCAATTTTTGAGAGAGAAAATATGAGACATAAATTTCACCTAAAAAACACATTTTAATCTCAAGGAAAAAACCCACAAGCTTTAAAAAATAAAAACTCCATCTATTTTTTTAGTGTCAAGAGAATAAGGAGAAAATTGATCGTCATTCACGGTATAATATTATTTGTTAACATTTTTTTTTTGGATGAAGGCAACTCATGTTAACATTGGTTTAAGCTTTTATATTTGGTGTCGAGCTCGTTTGTTTGTTTGGACATCAGCTGATTTGTTTTTGTATGCTTTGTTTGTGACACATTATGATGTAAACTCTTTGAGGTCTTTTTTTGACACATATAAGGACTCTAATATATTCCATTTGCTTCTTAAAAAAAAATATTTGTTTCTAAGAAAAGACTCAATTAAGAATTGGGATCAAAGTGGGCTCAATCCCCTTAAATTATTCGTCCAGTTGCATTTTGCACTCTATCTAGAATCTAATTTTTTTTTTCCAAGATCCCATTGGAATTTAATTGATAATGGGTATTGGGTTGAACTAATCTCCAATTGCATATTTCAGTTTGGCAAAAAGAATTAGAGCTAAGGATGAGAAAGAAGATGAACTAAATTGGGTCCTTTTTTTATGAAAAAGTTTTTCTTTTCTAGTTGAACATGGGCATGAATATGATGATTTTTAATTTTTTTTGGGTGATATTCAAGGTGGAGTGAAGGAAAAGATAAGTGAGAATGGGAGGTTGAAGATAGTGTAAAAAATTTATGTTGTAGAGAGACTATTATAACCCATGTGGTTCTATTTAATCCAATAGTTCAAAGTGCATTAGACCAACATGGACAAATTTAACACCGGTCTATTTTATGCTTTTGTCGCGTGTGAAATGTATTGAAATATATACTAATTTCTAATCTCATTGTAGACTCACTTAATTGTCTTAGTTATTTAGTTCATTAATCATGCAGTCAAATATATTCATATATTTAGACATAATCATGTAAACAAAGATAAACATGTAATTAATGAGTTAGGGAAATGAGAATACTAGGTAGGTGTTAGCCTTCATTTTTATCTTGTGTATATTTGACAGGTAAAGAAGGTTCAAAAGCTGCAAAATAAGTCCATGATTGGAAGTTGCTGAGTTTGACACGTACTGAGAGTTTTCGATAGAAATCAGAGTCCGACAAGTATTGGAAGTGTTTGACAGAAAGGTGGGAACTGACAGACAGTTAATCTAGTAAAGAAGTCAGTTTCAAGTGGTTTCAAGTGTCCGGACACGTGGAAGGCATTTAGTTCTCGACGAAGACTGGTAGTTCTTAGCAATTTAGAATTCTAGCACTCGAAGTAGCAACGTCCAGAGAAAAGAGTCATGCAGAATGTATGTAATCTGGTTTGTCGAACCACCTTTACATTAATGCAATGTAATTTACCTTTTCTTTAAGTTTATGCGTTTAAACTTTAAAGTCTTTTACTTGCATTTTCTTTACTTTCAAGTCCTTTACTTGCATTTTCTTTACTCATCTTTGTCGAAAGACAGTTATCTTCATACGAAAAACAATTTTCTACTTTTCTTCATCTTGTTCATAAAGCAACCTATGAATATGATGAGCATTCATGTATTTTCTGGAAAAAGATTGCACAACATGTCCTAGGATTTATGGTTTGATCCGGCTTGTAATAACCAAAATCAGCCCTATTGTTTACCAAAAATACCGATAAACACGGGTAACATTTTCACTTTATTAATATATGTAAAGTTCATAGTTTCTTTTATAATTTACCTTTTCTTTTATAATTTAGACACTATAATAAATTAGTGTCAAATACTAAGGTCTTGTGTTCCAATGAGAATATAAAAAGGGTAAAAACAAATATTATCGCATCAAATTAGCAATTAATTTCCTTATTTAAAAGAAACTGTAGTGTAAAATACTACGGTCGTGTTCTCCAAAAAAGGGTAAAAGAAATGTGCATTACATATTTAATTTTTTTTTGTGGTGGTCGGTGTTTGAACTTCGAACCTTGCATACTAACTGAATTAAGTTAACGAAGACGCATTATATATTTAATATCCATATCAGATATACCATCAAAAAATAATTAGAGAGAAAAGCTTTTTCATCTATATCTTAGAAGGAGATTTCAAATAGCAGGGAAAAACCGTTCGCATTTGTGTGCATAGAAATATTGAATAATTGTGATTTTATCAAATTTTTGTGAAAATGATCGTCTTTGCATCAAGAGGGCATTAACGTCGTGTATGGTGTACGTGTTTGGCAGAGAGATTTCATGTATTATCTAGAAAGGTGTGAATGCAAATTTTCTATTTAAAAACAAACCACACACAAATTCTGTTCAACTCACCTAATTATGATGTAAACTAAACTAAGCTATATATTATGATAGGAAAATGTTATTTATCTAGAAAAATAGCATCAAGAATTTTTCAAGACACATGTGGCAAGTTTTAATTGCATGATTTATTTGTCCACTTCCTATTTTTCAGCCACACCTCCTTGAATTGTGGCAAATAGTGCATTGTGATTGGTTGTTTTTTATTCTTGAAGAATTCTTGATGTTTTTTTTCTAGAGATATAGCATTGCTCATTATGATATGTCTGTTAGCACTTAGCAGTAAGTCATGATACTCTCATGCTCACCAACACGAGACTCGTGAAAAATAACAACTGAATATTCTCTTTTTACTTTTTATTAAAAAAGAAATAATTCTCTTGAGGAAAAAAATGAGTGAACAACAACAAATTTTTCTGTAAAAGAAAAACAACAAATTTTTTAATTTTCTTTTGGAAAGTGAAAGACAATAGTTGCAGCCACACGATGTGTGAATTCAATATTTCAATTATTTTACTTTGCTTACAAATAGTTTTATTTCGAGCAAGCCTCTTTTCAATAAATCAAAATCTGGTTGTTAATATGTTTAATAAAAAAAGACATATTCTTGTTTGAGTAAAGGAAAGACATTCTTAAAAACATGTTTACCGAAAAAGCTTGATTATATTTTGAAATGGTCAAAGTTAATTAAATTAATAATTATTTGCACTATGTTAGAGTGGTCATCAACCTCTTTTAGTTTTAAAAAAATATATTTTACAATTGTCATTGAAGACTTGCACACACCAATGGAAAACTATAATTGTTGGATATCAATTTCTTTTATTTCCATGCTTATATTTTTTTTTTCCTTTGGGCATAAACAAAGGCCAAATTTTAGATTCGAACAATATTTTAGAGTTTATTTGTATTTTTTTTGGTTACATTCGTATGTTTTCTAGTGTAAACCGAATATCCTTCGTGCATGCAATTGTAGAATTTAGAGACTAATCCATAAGCCGTGTGTGACCTAAATGGACGGCAAACTCTTCCTAAGAGTTTTAACGCTACTTAAGTGAACTAATATAATAACTCTTTTATTTTTATTTATTTTTTACTGTAATAATAATAACTCTTTGATTGCTGTTTCCTTCAGCAACAAAAACATCTTTGATTGCTGTTGTTATTATTATATATATCTTTTATTGTTGTTTTTTGAAGGAATCTTTTATTGTTGTTGTTATTGTCAATTTGTCATAGGTAGTGCTCTTACATTTTTGAAACAACACATATTAGTATTTATAATCACTTTTCAACAAAATCAAAATATTCTGTCAAAAAGACATAAAAAAAAAAAAAAAAATGCCCATTCAACTTTTATGCGTACGTACGTAGCAATGAGGAAAAATTCTAACCAATTAAGTCGAAATTAAATAGATTACTACAATGACTATCAAATTAAATTTAAATGAGTGGATTGAGTCCAACTAATTACACTATTTGTTATCAATTTGCTTTGGACGTTATACCTTACACCCCTGCATTTATACTTTGACCCCAACATTTGACATAAAGTACCAAATTTACCCTTTATGTTAAATAAAACTTACTCTTTCACTTCTTTACCCACCCTTTTCCTGGAAAACGTTTGCAATGTTCACCCCCACCTTGTTAAAAAAAGTTCCAACAAACAGTAAGCATCATCAGAACCCTTCTTTGCCAAAAATGTTTCGATTTGATTTTTCTTCTACCGGAATCGTTTCTCCAGGTTTGAGGTTTTCTGGGTTTGGTAAGGTTTTCGCCCTATGACTGTGTTGGATTCGCCGAATCATGTTCTAGGTTACCGGAATCGTTCTCTGAATCACTGATTCCTGAAATCGTTTGATGTCTCTATCTTCCGTTTCAAATAATTCCTCAAAATTTTCAATGAATACTTCAGATTCACCGTTCACGTCCTTTAAAATTTGTTTTGAAATTCCAGCAGACATCAATCGTTTCATGTCCCTATTCTTACTTGGCCGTTGGGTGTCCCACTGTTGCACAATTATTTTTTGAATTGATTGGTAATGGAGTGTTTCCGTCTCATGAAGTTTTACTGATCATAATTTTTTTTTTGTTCTTCCTTACTCAAGCTTTTTTAATTAAAGATAGCTGCCATTCTATACTTCTTTCGATTCTGTGATGTTATTGTTGTTTAGTTTAATTCTGTCTCTTTTATTAATCTTTGACAGATTTTTTTTAAAATAAGAAAAAAATGGAATTTTAATTAAAAAAAAGTGCACCACAATACTTTGATATAAGGCTTTCCATTAAATATTATCGAAAAGGCTGTGTAGAGCTTTCCGGTGGAAAAGTAAATAAGTGTTCTGGAAAAATTTAGAAAATGTTTTATATGAAGGAATGAATCGGAAAATACATACATAGAAGAATATCATGCAGGGGTGAATTCATACTAAATAAGAAATGTTGAAAGTTCTTTCAAAAAAAAAAAAAAGAAATGTTGAAAGTGAGGATGAAAAATTAATGTGTAACAAGTTAAATAGTAAAAAGGGCAAAATTGGAAATCTATGAAAATTTGTAGGGTGAAAGTACTTTGTAGGGTGAAAGTACATATGCCGGGGTATAGAGTAAAATTTCCATTTGTTTTTTGTTTCGCCCTATCAAAGTCCAAAAAATAAAAGTCCATAATGTTTTAAAAAAAATTAAATAAATATACTTATCATAGGTCTCAATTCAAACCGTTAATTAAATTGAGAAGTGAAAGTCCTACTCTGCTGAGAAGAAGGACCACTTCAGTTAATGACATGTCCACTTCTTCCCGTTTACCTCACTTCAAATTTTCAATGACGTTTGAACTTTGAATTATCACTAATTATTTTTCTCAAATCAAATACAACTCATACTTTTATGAAAATAATATTCCATATTAGATGAGAGCAATTTCTTAAGTAACGTTTCTATAACCGAGTCATATATTCATAACAATAGAATTTCAGCCAATGACTAAATTTTTTCAGCAATTTCTCAAGTAACGTTTCTGTCAAGTAACATTTGAATTTTTGAAAAAGAGAAACGAACGAATCAACCCTCCCCTCTTCAGTTTGTCAAAAAAAAAAAAAAACCCTCCCCTCTTCATGAGATTAGTTAACAACAAAAAAGTCAAATATGAATGCAAGTGATCTATAGGTGTAAGGTGTTGGAATATTTTGGTCTGGTGTAAAAAACAATCATCTCACATGTATTACATAAGAAAGAGTTGTGTTATTTGAACATCAATTTTAACGATAACTTTTTGGACAACTACAAATTTACAAAGAAAATGAGGTATTAAAACAAAAACTAAAGAAATAGAGAGATAGAGTAAAAACATAATGCGAATATAAAAGAGAAAATTGTCACAAAAGTTATTAAAAAATGGTTGAATATATATCATTTTTCATCAGAAAATAAATCATCTCACAAGTAAAACAAAAACGATTAGAGACACCTTGTTTTGTACCACATCTGCTTTAACTTGATTTTAATTAAGTTTTGCATTTTTAGGCATAGGCACATAGACACACATGAAAATTGACAAGGTTTGAAAATTGGCTCAATTTGAAAGGAAAAAAACAAACAAAAAAAAATCTCATTGCCGTTGTTTGTAGATGTGGAGTTAAAAAATGCGAGAAAATTGCTTTTTAGGTATTTAGGCATTGCTCGCATCTCAAACCGACGAAAATACATCAAACGACAATTAATTATCGTTCAACGTGGATTAATAGTAAATTGTCGTTCAAACTCTGAAGGAATTTAAGAACGGTGATTAATTAACGTTCAAATAGCAATTAAATCATTGAAAATAGTATCAATTAGCTTCACATATGTCCTGCCACGTCAATTATTGTTTAAGGTGTGCCAGATATGCCTTAACATAACATCATTCAGCCAATAAATAAAAACTCTTAAGAGGATGAGAACATCTCTCCTTTTCTTTGCTTCATTACCATGCATGCGTGATGCGTGGAAAATAAAGCTTACATACTATCCATCCCCAGCAAGAAGTCCAACAATGCAACTGATTGAGTGGATGAGTAAACACATGCAGCTTTTGCAATTTCACAAACTAGAAGAAGCTTATCCAATAGACCACAAAATTCAATACAAGAATCAACTCTTCACAAATTTGGATATGAACAAATCTAATGTCCTTTATGAACATAGGTTTCCAGTATTCTATCTATCCTTTATGAATATTGGTTAAGGTTTCCATACAGATCAAATATTTATTAAGAAACATTAAATATCAATCTTGTGAAAAATAAATAGTCACAATTTCCAACACATAAATTTTATCTTTGGTACTTTAACATGTGCCTTAAGGGCACAAGTTAACATTTCCTTTACTTTTATTATACGGCTGATTTGAATGGTAATTAATTACAGTTCTTAAATTTCCATGAAAATATTTAATACTAACTAGTATGGATACCCGTGCCAAGCACGGGCTAGAATTCAACCATACTTAAGTGAAAAAATGTTGTATGTATCAAGTGTAAGTTACATTTCAACATTGAATAAAAGAGTAGAGGTTGGACAACATATAAGTTGGAAGACTCATATACTTAATACCTTAAATATTCGGTGAAAATGTAATATCATTCTCACTTGGATGATTGCTCTAGCTCCAATGGATCGATCCACACCACCGTGAGTTTCCCCATAAATTCCAACGATCGTAACAAAACTCGGTTCGACTTTGAAGCGGGAGCGCAAGTGGGAGAGTTGTTATTGTGTCAAATGTGAGTAAAAGTTCAACATTGAATTCAAGAGTAGATATTGAGCAACATAATATTTCTAATATCTTAAGATTTAGGGTGAAGATGTGATGTCAATATCACTTATGTGGTTTCTTTTAGTCTAAAGTGATGATTAAACTAAATGTATGATCCCCGGTAGTAAGAAAATTATGAACTATTTGTTTTTTTAAAGTTTTTAGATGTCATGTATTTCTTTCAAATAATTCTTAATTCATTCTTTCAAACATTAATTTTAAATGAAACATGAATTCAATTTGTATGAATAAAAGCTCTCGCCAATTTGAGATTTTGAATGAGTCGCTTATATACATTACTCATTTATCTTTTAATAATAATACTTCATAAGAATGTAATTTCTTCAACTATGAGTTCCACAAATAACTATATTGTTATATTCCAACAACACTTATTTATTTTAAAATAATTTATTTAATTAGATTTGTATAAAAGTGAAGAGAGTCGTTTCATAAACATTATTCTCTATTAGGCCCACCACTGTTTATAATGGTGTTAGCCCTATGGCTTTAAAGCTAAAGGGGTCCTAGTAATCTTAAGTTAAGTCGGGAGGTTAGTAAAGTTTGACCATTAACTGTTCCACCTAGAATCAAACTCATGTTCTCCATAATAATTCGTCGTTGATGGAGCTAATTGACCACATGAACAAAATTTCTTGTTTTATTTATTTATTTTTTTAATTTAACATCGTGGTGATTTTGTTTGAATCTACAACAATTACCAATCAACATTTATTTATCCTCTAAAAAAATTAACATTTATTTATTCAATATTGGTATTAGCATTTTCTTTCTATTTTCATAAACTCCTAAAACATACAACACTCATGACATTCATATTTAAAAATAGTTTTTATAATATATCGTTTCCATTTTTTTTTTTTTGAGAGAATATCCTTTCCATTTATATAAATTAGAGCAATCAGAAAAATATACTCATGAGATATTTTGTATTTTTTCTCTCAAGTACTCCAGCGGTTAAATTCACACAATGAGGGGTATAAGTTTGAACATTGACACATGCATATCAATATCAAATGGAGCTTCCAACCGAGTTGCAATTATAGGACTGTAAAATTTATTTGAGCATTAATATGAATTATGAAATTTATTTGAAATATTTTTACTAAAAAAGCATTGATTGTAATGTGATTGAACTCAAGTGGTTAGTGAGTTCCAAATTAATCAGGAAACCCGAGTTTGATTTTTCAGTAGAACAATCTTTAGATCAAACTCCGGTATACAAAGAGGTCCTTTACAACAAAAATATTTTTTTTCACAAAGAAAAAAATTCCTATTTTGAGAGGTAAAAAATTAATTACTTCACAAATGTTTATAATTTGAATTTAATTTCAATTGAATACCGATATTAATCATATTTATGTGGTTAAAGGTCACTGCATGAAATATATTAACAATATAAATATAAATTCCATATTAATAAAAAATGGGAATACAATCTTGGTTTAATTTCAAAGTAACTTTTTAAAAATTAGTAACAAATTTGCTTAATTTTTTTTTTGTAGCAATTCTCATGGTCCAAGACAAAAAATTGTAAATTATAATTAGTGATGATGGTGCTATGAATAAGAAACTTCTATAATAAGCTGAAAAAATTTAATGTATATAGTATAATATTTAAGGCTTTAGTAAAAAAATTAAGACTTTTTTTTACAAAAGTTTAAGGCATTGTTGTATACTTAGAAATATTTTATCACAAATTAATTTTAGCATATGTGGTCATATCAATGAACAAAGTTCATTTGATTAAATGTCATAATATTTTCAAATGAAATTCAAGATGATAAAAACAACAATTGGGACAAAGACTATCACTGAAATGAATAGAAAAGACCGTGTTGGCTCTTTTTTTAGATTCGATTTATGTCCCTAATTTTTTATCGAGTTAGATTTACGTCCCCTACTTTTTTTTCTCCATAAATTTTATTTTTATCTTAAAAAAACTTGTTAGTGTAGATCCTTAAAATGTCAATTATTTTCTATTTTTAATTTGCAAAATGTCTTTTTTTAGGGAATTAGCAAAATGTCTTGAATACAATTTAAAATGAAAGACATAAGATTTTATTGATTATCATAGTTTAAAAGTTATATATCTAATTAAGAAAAAAAGATATCCTATAAAACAAATGCTTTTTTAATGTCAAATGTTAGTAATTAGTTAGATTTTTTTTCTTTCCCGAAACAAAATTAATTGTTTTCTTCTTCATCCAATTTTGTACCAAAAACCTATAACATCATGGAAAAACACATTCACACCAAACCAATAAATACATTGAATTAGACAATTGATATAACATTAAATTCTTGCATGGTTTTGCATCTTTTGTAGAAAAATAAAAGAAAAAAATGTCATGTAAACATGCTATGTTATGATTGAAAGTTGAGTGGAAAAACATACAATTTGATTGTTATAAGAATTATATTTGTTGGAAAAAAAATTATATTTAGCTTATTGTTAAAAAATACATGTATGATTGAAACCTTTCATGATTTTGTTAAATCTAATTGGTCAAAAATTAAGACAAAGGGTGGATAAATCCATTTGATTGGCTGAGAAATCAAACAATGATAATAATTTGATGGTTGTCATTGAAACATGTTTTTTTTTGAGGGGGCAAAGTGTCATTGAAAGTTATTAATAAGAAATCAAAAATTCATTTAGTTTTGTCATTATAAGACTTTTACAACTTTCCACTTATAAATAAGGTAATTAATAAAAATATTAATGCAGTTTTAAAGCATATGTGATTATTAATTTTAATAATAGAATGAATGATGGATACAAAAATATGACGTTGAATTAAACATAATATTTTTTCACTTAAAAAACATAATAATTTAATAATCTGTAATTAGGATATTAATTTTAAAAATAGTATATACTCATTTAAATATTTAATCAGGATGAAAGAAATAAAATATAAATGATTGTATGGTTTACTATTTTTTTGAAAATGCACTTAAAATTTTAGGGTAGCACCTTGCTCCCTTTTAGTTAAAGAAAAAGGAACTTTTTGACTCAAAAAACAAAAATCAAAGGTGCCATAAAATCGATTTTCTATTGCGTATTTCTTATCTTTTTCACTCCAAAGTTATCAATTCAATCAATTTTTTGAAAATAGGATGCATTTCTTCTTGTCTATTTACTGGTTTCCATCTCAAGCATAAAGTAGCAAGAAAAAAAATCAAAAATCAAAATAACATATAAAAGAGCAAGATGTTAAAAGTAAAATAACAACATAAGAAAAATTAAACAAAAAAGAATAGATAGATAGAAAAAGTTGTGAGTATTGAGGGATTAAAATAAAACAAAAGGGGGATAAAAGTGATTATATTTGAACGTGGTAAAAGAAATCCTTCGTATATATTCTAATTTATATGTGATGCATTTCTTCTTTTCTCTTGATTGGCTTCCATGTCCAAAATAAAGATCCGAACAAAAACAAAGAACATATAAACACCAAAAGAAAATTGAAAAGAGAATATGAATAAGAAACATCAACCTAAGAAATCACATAAAAAGGAACATAACAATAAGAAACGTTAAATAAACAATAAAACAATAAAAAATAAAAAATAAAACAAAAAGATAATGAGGTTGAAAGCTCAAAGCAGTGATTTTTTATGGGAGGAAGAGGTAGATGAAAATAATAAAAAAAAATCAAATTGTCTATATATAGGGAAAAAATCATATCATGATCAATTTTGATTGGTTGGTGAAAAATAAGTGAGTCATGATTCAATTTTAATTGGCTAATAGAAAATGAATGAGTCAAGATCCATTTTGATTGGTTGATGGAAAAGCATTAAATGAAATGGGGAGTATGAAGATGCCACGTGTACTTTTCCTCAAAGATGTAAGCTTTTGTATTATATAAAGATACTCCCTCCGTCCCTATATATAAGCGCCCTTTGCCTCTAATAAAAGGGTGTTTATATATAGGGATGGAGGGAGTAATTGTTATTGTTTCAGAAAAGAAGACATAACGTTTCATTAATAAGAATGTGTTATATATTCAGAAGAACCGGTCAATGAATTGGGTGAACCGTTGATATTAACATTGAAAGTTTTTATGGTAGGGTTGGTCCTTAGATTTTTTGGATCCTAGACGAAACAATAAAATTGTACCCTTTTAATTATTTCAATAGTTTTATTCTTGCATTTTTTGTTGCAAAAAATGTATTTATAATTAAAGTTTTCTACATTTTCCACCTATCGAGTGCATGTGGTCAATAAAATAGATTGTGTTACAAAAAAATTTCACCATGTAGCTCTACATTTACACCATCATCCTTACATTACATGGAAAATTGCTGTTGACACATTGCATAAGGCTGTGGCACACATGTAAAATACGTTTTTGCCCCCTCGGCAGTTAACTGCCGAATTATGAAACCGGCTGCAGTTAACTACCGAGGAAAACTTCGGCAGTTAACTACCGAGGAAAATTGAAAACTTCGGCAGTTAACTGCCGAGGAATCCTCAAACCCTTTTTTTTTTTTTACAAAAACCATTAATTTTTTTTATTCTTTAAACCTAAATTTTCCTTAATTAAATTTAATTCTTTAATCCTTTTAAGGAATTAAACACAATTTTTTTTATGATTTCATTCATGTGATTTTGTTGCCATAAATGAAGAAATATGAGAGATGAATAATATTCGGTAGTTAATGGACCTAAACTGATAATTCAATAAAAAAAATGCAACAACAAAAAACGTTACAAATGATAGAATAATTATATTTGTAATTATTAGTAATTAATTATAATATTTAAGATATTTTTTTGTTGTTCACAAATTATAATATTTCAGATATTATTCATCTCTCTTTCAAATAATTATATTTGTAATTATTCTATCAATAATACCTTTTTTTTGTACAAATAAAACCATTTTTCTATTCTTCAAAAAAAAACATTTTTTTAATTAATAAACGTGATTGAATATGTAGTAATTCTATGATCTCATATTTTTTTATTTATGGCAACAAAATCATATGAATGAAATCAACAACTTTATAAAAAGAATCGTGTATTTAATGGCAACAAAATTCATATTTCTTCATTTATGGCAACAAAATCACATGAATGAAATCATGAAAAGAATTATGTTTAATTCCTTAAAAGGATTAAAGAATTAAATTTAATTAAGGAAAATTTAAGTTTAAAGAATAAAAAGAATTAATGGTTTTTGTAAAAAAAAAAAAAAAGGTTTGAGGATTCCTCGGCAGTTAACTGCCGAAGTTTTCAATTTTCCTCGGTAGTTAACTGCCGAAGTTTTCCTCGGTAGTTAACTGCAGCCGGTTTCATAATTCGGCAGTTAACTGCCGAGGGGGCAAAAACGTATTTTACATGTGTGCCACAGCCTTATGCAATGTGTCAACAGCAATTTTCCATTACATGAGCCACTTTACCCTCATATATAAACTAAAATCTTTCATTTTAAAAAATTTTCTCAGTTTTTTTTTAAAGGTTTCCGGTTCACAAAGAGAGAACTAGAGTGTTGGTTTGAAAATAAATTGTAATACAAATTTTCTGAAAAATGTAACCTAACCAAAATGGTTCTTTCGTGAGTTTAATTTCTTAAAAGAAAATTGCAAATCGAAAATGCTAATTAGATTTTGGCATTTAATAAACTGAAAATTATTTTACATAACATAAACGTCATGTGGAGGTGAACTCATTATTTTCCCAATTCTGAATTATCCTCGTACCTTACTGGTTTACTCACATGTCTTTTCTTCTGATCTAGTCTCTCTTCCATCAGTCATCATTGCTTCTTCCATCGGTCATCATTGGAATTTTCATTGCTACTAGTTTTTAAAGGTTTTTGGTTCATGAGGAGAGAACCCGAGAGTAAGTTTGAAAATAAATTGTAATACAGATGGTCTAATATGACATTGTCATTGCGACTTTTTAGTAATTTGTAGGGGTAGAAGGCAATTTATCCTCGTACAAAATGTGTTTTAAGAGTTTGATACTAGTTTTTTTTTTTTTTCCATTTGAAAATTTTAATTGTTTTGACCCCCCAAGAAAATTGTCAGTAGCTAATATAGTTTTAAGAAGAGTATTTCTTTTTCCATCCTCCAAAACTATTTTGGATTATATAATTTTAAATGTTATAACATGTTTTTACATCTTTAGATTACATGATCTAAAACGTTCTAGAGCGCGAGAGAAGCTAATAAGGTGTGATAAATAAATTCTTTTTCAAAAATATTAACGAGTGTCCTAGAACACTTTTAAAAACCATAAGTGTAAGTATTTGTGAAAACGTGTGTATTCAATGCAATGAAAATCGAAATATTTAACTTTTTAAAAAATAATTATTTATTTTAAAATGTTTGAAGAGTAGACTGGTTAATAAAACTTAGGATTAAATATGTTTTTGGTCCCTATAAATATGTCAATTTTTCGTTTTAGTACCTCTAAGAAATTTCTTCAACTTCTAGTCCCTCAAAAATTTTCCATCATCACTTTTAGTTTCTCTTTTAAAGTAAACTCATATGTAGAATTCATATTTTTGAATAAAATTTTTCAGAAAAATTCATAATATTATAAGAATCTCTCTAAAAAAAATTAGAATTTTTTTAGCAAAACATGGATTTAATATGAATTTTTATATTTTTTACGGTTAAAAATTCATATTTAATTTATATTTTGTTAAAAAAATTCTAATTTCTTTTGGGAAATTTGTTTACAATATTCTTCACCTTTCAACTCAATTTCATTAAAAAAATACAAAAATTAACTTAAAAATAGAGACAAAAAATAGTGATTGAAAAATTTAAAGAATTAAAAGTTGAAGGAAAATTTTAGAAGGATTAAAACAAAAAATTTGTAAATTTATATGGTGGACCAAAAACACAATTAGCCTTCAAACTTATTCTTTCATAAGAAAGTAAAAGGAATAACGAGCTTGAGACTTGAACCGAACCGCTGGAAATTAACACGTTCATTGAGTGGCCTTGTCTCCGGCGACTGAAAATATGGGAAACAGAGAGAGTACAGACGGACAGATTTGTGACGGCGCCGCCCATCAAGGAACCTTCTTTAGGTATATCACTCCATCCATTCATTCATCTTTCGTATCATTATATATTCATAATTCTCAATTTTTATCACTAGTAGTTCCGTTAATCCAATTCACGGAACAAAAAAAATAAAAATTGAAATCCCTCTTTACCAAATTTAGTCCCTTGCAAAAAATAATGCCAAAATAGTCCATAACATTTTTATACCGAGAACAAATTAGTACCCGACTCTGCTAATTTCTGAGGGACTAAATTGTGTCTTCACTCTAAAACATATTATCTATGATGATTTAACTAACACGTTTGTTGGGATTACACTATATGCAGTCAATCTATAAAGGAGTCCATTTGCTATGATTTAGACTCCAAGAAGAATATGAACCAAAATTCAAATAGTACACAAAGTTGTAAAGTGATTTCAAACCTCTCTGAAGACTTGATGTTTCATATCTTTACTTTGGTTCCTCTTAACTCTCTCCTTAACTCTGCAAGGTATGTATGCAAATCATGGGCTGCCACTATTGGCAGCTCCCATTTTTTTGAAGAGTACGAACGCCGTGCACGTTCTAAACCTGGTCTTTACGTTGAAAACTGTGAAGCACATGGTAGTTCTTATTTCTTGGAATTCAATGACGATGTGAATGGCCAATTTGAAAGGACTGAATTGGGAACACCTCATACAACGACACATTTAATCAGTACTTGTGATGGTATATTGCTGCTTTTGAGTATTTCTGGACAAATCTTAGTCGCAAACCCCATCCTCAAGCGCGGGCTTAGAATTCCTCCTTTTCCAATTCCTCAGCGACGTATAATATTTAGGCGTCAATGTACTATAGCACGTGTTCCTTTCACTTCCAAATTCAAGCTTTTCTTTTTACATGTTCTTGCGATTTCTGCTTCTGTTTGGTATGTTTTCTACGTGCTAAGAATAGGAATAGATAACTCGTGGAACGAGATAGCTAGAAAAGAAGCTTCCCTTCAAGGGACTTTTTTCCGGCAAATACTTTATGGGTCTTGTTAACTTGTGCCCTAAGGGCACAAGATAAGAAACTAAATGTAGAAACTTAATCTTGGAAATTGTGCATTCATAACCTGAAAAACTTCAAAACTTATATTTTCAATGCAATATTTATGTTTAAATTCTATTTTAAGATCCTTATCTTGTGCCTTAAGGGCACAAGTTAACATTTTCCATACTTTATAGTGGAGGCAATGATCTTTATTGGATAACAGATGATAAAGTGATTGTGATGGATGTTGACAAGGAAATTATTGTACGAGAATATTTATTTCCCTCTACAGAGATTCTACAGGTTGCAAGATTTTTATGGATGGGAAATCGCTTTTGTTGTATTGCGCATAAAGATCTTTTTACAACATTTCAAATCTATATTTTGGATTTTGATATGGGAAAATGGTCTCGTTATCATGAGATGGGACCTTTTGATTATGTGGCTGCTTGCAATCATGTGCTTAATATTTTGTATGTGGTACCTCGTTTGTGGATCAATGATCAAATCATCTTTAAAGTATCTCTACTTGGAAGAGACATCGAACACATACATTTTGGTTACAATGTCAAGACCAAACATTTGACAAAGATTGAGGGCATTACCATGGGCAATTTTAAGGTATGGCCTCACGTTAACAGTTTAGTTTCATTTCCAAGTACTCCGACATAGCTAGGTTTCCTGGTATTACTTATGTTTGTCTTAGTTGGGCATAACAATTAAACAATTATTTATGTTTTTATTTAATTATTTACGATTGCTATGGCCAAATAAAAGGTGAAGTTTTATGTTTAAAGGGTTTGACTTAATTAATTAATTTATCCAAATTTGATTTGGAAACACTTGGTGAATGTTTGCTAATTATTTACAGTTTTTGTCTTGACCCATTAATGATGATCACACACGAAGCAGTTGTAGTTTTGAATTGAATTATAAGCTCATTTTCCATGCCATTGACTGTGCTTTGTAACTTATTGTCTTGTTAATTGGAACTGATCGAACTTTTTGGTTCATGGATTCTTTGATAATCTTTCCCTTTACTGAAGTTATGGTTGAAAACAAATTACTATTTCATTCCATCATTGTGTGTATTTATGTTGAGGCATGATTTTAGTTTTCATCTCTTGAAGCAGTGAAGTGAGAGTGAAGGTAACAATTCAGCTTTCATTTCACAACATAATGTTGAAACTTGAAACTGACCTTATAAATTTTTTCCATCTACCTCTTCCTACTTCTTCATCCATCAGTTTTCGAAACTACCCTTTGGAAAACCTTGGCCTCTCTTCATCCCTTCCAAGAACACAATGATTTTTGATTTCTTGGCTGTCAAACAACCATGTGAAAACCAAAACCAAACCCTTTTTGAGAACCAATATCAGAGAATTGTGAAATGTAGCAATGAAACAACCACACTGATTATATAAAGAAAGTTGGATTCATGGTAAACTCAGTCATTTCTAGGCCAAGGTTCAGGTTCATACTCTCCAAATGATTATGGAACAAATGAAAGGAAAAAAAAACTCAGCAAATCAACAAAGTCGTTCCTTGTTAAATTTCTTACACGTGTCTTATACCATGGTTGGATCATTCTCTTGGATTTACCACTTATTGAAGATTAAATGAACACATTCTTGTGATTCATAAAATTTACCTGTCAATTACTTTTTTTTTTTTTTTTGGTTTCTTGTTGGTTTTGAATTTAAAACTAGTCGAGATACCCGTGCTACAGCACGGGTAGCGCGGCTTCGCCGTGCTGTATGACCGCGGCTCTGCCGCGTGTCGAGTTTCGGCTGCGCTTGGTATAGTGATTATTTTTGTTGTCCATAGTGAAAATATGTAAAGTATTTAAAACATAATAATGTATATATTGATCGGTAGTAATGAAAAATTGTAAAATAATTAAATTTTAATACGAACAAATATATATTAAATTTTAATATTGATGATATAAAAAAAGCTAATAAATAAAAATAATCATAGTTTTTATTTACTAATATGTTTTAGTGTGAAAATAAGCATCCCGTGAGATATCATAATTAATGTATTATATAATATTGTTATCGTAAAATATATTTCATAAATAAGCATATGCTAACATATTCCCGTAAAAAAATACAGTGAGATATATTTTTGTTAATATATAGTCCATACACTCATATATATTTTATCAATATATATAGTACTCATTAGATTTCATAAATAAGAATATACTAATATATTCCCGTAAAACAAACATATACTCATATATATTTTTATTAATATATAGTCCATACACCAGCATATACTTTATTAATATATTAATAAAACTTAGGCAGTTCTTTCAAAAAAAAAACTTAGGCAGTCGCGGTGTTTAAATAGAGATATTAAAAAAATTCTAATTTTTTTTTTAAAGATTAAAAATACTAATTAAAACTGATCACTCGTTATAGTTACTAAAATGGGTCCCGTGTTACAATTGTACACTCCAATGAATTTTTTATTGATACATTTAAAAAAAAACGGAAAAAATTGAAGTATGATTAATCATAGTATATTATAATTTTTTTGTTTGTTTTAGTATTGACGATATTAAAAAAAATGAAAATACATTTCACAAATAAACATATACTAACAGATTCCAGTATAAAAACATATAGTGAGATATATTTCTATTAATATAGAGTCCATACACTCATGTATATTTATCAATATATAGTTCCCATTAGATTTCAGAAATAAGAATATACTAATATATTCCCGTAAAACAAACATATACTCACATATATATTTTTATTAATATATAGTTCATACACCCACATATATTTTTTGAATATATATTAATAAAACTTAGGCAGTCACGGTGTTTAAATAGAGATATTAAAAAATATTAATTAAAAATGATCACTCGTTGTAGTTACTAAAATGGGTCCCGTGTTACAATTGTACACTCCAATGATTTTTTTAGTGATACATTTTAAAAAAAACAACGGAAAAAATTGAAGTATGATTAATCATAGTATATTATAATATTGTACTTGTTTTAGTATTGACGATAGTAAAAATGCTAATAAATAAAAATACATTTCATAAATAAATATATACTAACATATTCCCGTAAAAAAACATATAGTGAGATATATTTTTGTTAATATATACTCATTTGTATTAAATAGATATATACTAACATATTCCCGTAAAAAAACATATAGTGAGATATATTTTTGTTAATATACACTCATTTGTATTTTATCAATATATAGTTCCCATTAAATTTCAGAAATAAGAATATATTAATTTTTTTTTGAAAGAAGAAATAACAATATATTAATATATTCCTATAAAACAAACATATATATATATATATATATATATATATATATATATATATTTATTAATATATGGTCCATACACCCACATATATTTTATTAATATATTAATAAAACTTAGGCAATCGCGGTGTTTGATTAGAGGTATTAAAAAATACTAATTAAAACTGATCACTCGTTGTAGTTATTAAAATGGGTCTCGTGTTACAATTGTACACTCCAACGGGTTTTTTAGTGATACATTTAAAAGAAAACAACAGAAAAATTTGAATTATGATTAATCAAAGTATATTATAATATTGATCTTGTTTTAGTATTGACGATATGAAAAAAGCTAATAAATAAAAATAATCATAGATTTTATTTACTAATATGTTTGAGTGTGAAAAATATTAATATGCGTCCCGTGAAAAAACATAATTAACGTATTATATAATAGTATTATCGTAAAATACAAAATCATATTCTGCTATAACAACAACACTTGTTAGTTTCCTCTAAAAAAAATGCAGTGAGATATATTTTTGTTAATATATAGTCCATACACTCATATATATTTTATCAATATATATAGTCCTCATTAGATTTCATAAATAAGAATATACTAATATATTCCCGTAAAACAAACAAATACTCATATATATTTTATTAATATATAGTCCATACACCAACATATTTTTTATTAATATATTAATAAAACTTAGGCAGTTCTTTCAAAAAAAAAAAAAACTTAGGCAGCCGCGGTGTTTAAATAGAGATATTAAAAAAATACTAATTTTTTTTAAAGATTAAAAATACTAATTAAAACTGATCACTCGTTATAGTTACTAAAATGGGTCCCGTGTTACAATTGTACACTGCAATGATTTTTTTAGTGATACATTTTCAAAAAAAAGGGAAAAAATTGAAGTATGATTAATCATAGTATATTATAATATGGCTAAAATATGCTTTTGGTCCCTGCAAATATAGCCAATTTGGGTTTTGGTCCCTGTAAAAAAAAACTTTTGAAATCAGTCCCTGCAAAATTTTTTGTTTTTTAAAAAAGTCCCTGGGCCCACTTTCTTGCTTATTTGGCAGGTTTTTGCTTAGGTGTCACTTGCTGACTGTATATAAACTGTACACGAGGCATTAATTTGATTTAAATAAATAAAAAATAAATTAATAAATCAAAAAATGTTTTTATTTATTTTTATAATAGATTTTGTTTGTTTTAAAATCATTAAAATAAAAAAGGGGAAGAAATCTTTGAAACCCAGCAAACATATATGCAGCTTCTCTTCTCATACCCTTCCCCAATAATTCCATAAATCATTCCATTCACTTTTTAACCAAAATCCATATTCTTCGACATCAAATCACAAACAAACAATTCCTTCAATTCTTGTACTCCCTACTTCAAAACTTCTTATAAACCATAAAATTTTATTCTCCTTTATCAATTTTCTACAATGGCTTCTTACACGGTTGTGTTGATGCTTGTTGCCACACTATTGGTTAGTTCCACCATTGCTCAATCTCCATCCTCATCTCCCACCATATCCCCTGTTGCCACTCCACCCAAATCCTCTCAGGCACCATCTCCTTCCGCTGTGTCACCGGTGGCATCTCCTCCAGTACCTGTGAAGAGCGCTCCCTCTCCTTCACCATCTGCCATCAACTCTCTTGTCTCGTTTTTTCAAACTTGTTCCGTTGAGGTGTTGTTTTTGAGTTTCAAACAAATTCTATTTGTGTTTCTGTCAGCAACATTTGGTAATGTATGGTACAGAGAGATGCAGATCCGAAACATAATCTGCCATGTGTACCTCTTTGTTCTTGTTGAATGATGAATTAGTTTGGATGAAGAAAGAGGAAGAAAAAGATGAAGGGGAGTTTTTTTTTTTGGTTACATGATGAAGGGGAGTTGATGAAGAAGAAAAACGGAATCTGGTTATTTATTTCAATTAAAAATTAAATGTTTTTTTTATTTTTAAAAACTAATTTTCTATGAATTAAAATGATTTTTAAATATTTAAAATAATGTAAAATACCACTTTTGTGCCACATGTACAAGATAATACAGTCAGCACCTGCCACATTTGCAAAAATGGGCCAAATCATCAGTTAAGTGGGGCCAAGGACCTTTTTAAAAAACAAAAAATTTTGCAGGGACTGATTTCAAAAGTTTTTTTTTACAGGGACCAAAACCCAAATTGGCTATATTTGCAGGGATTAAAAGCATATTTTAGCCTTATAATATTGATCTTGTTTTAGTATTGACGATATAAATAAAAATAATCATAGATTTTATTTACTAATATGTTTGATATTAATATGCGTCCCATAAAAAACATAATTAACGTATTATATAATAGTATTATCGTAAAATACAAAATCATATTCTGCTATAACAACAACACTTGTTAGTTTCCTCTAAAAAACAACTTGTTAGTAAAACCGAATTGAAAATTAGTAGAGAAAGTGGAGTTGAAAATGAAGAGAGAAAATGAAAAATGAAGAAAGTTGGTAAGAAAAAGATAAGAGAGGAGAGTGAGATTGAAAGAGAAAAGTTTATTATTAAAAAATAAAGGTGAGAGAAAAGTTTATTATTAAATAAATATAGATGAGAGAGAAAAGTTTATTATTATAAATAAAGAAAGATGAGAGAGAAAAATTTATTATTAAATAAAGAAAGGTGAGAAAGTGGGTTTTAGTAAAGTGGGTTTTGATAGTGGATTTGACAAAAATAACCCTAAAGTTGTAAATGAAAAAGTTTGGAAGAACATTAGGTATGGGTAGTTAAGTAATTTTGGTAGTATCTTGTTTTTATATAGGTTTAAATGTGTAATTGGTCCCTGCACTTTCAACAGATTTTGGCATTGGTCCCTGCACTTTTTTTTGTTTGGCATTGGTCCCTGCACTTTGTAAAAATATTGGCATTGATCCCTGTACTTTTTTTTGTTTGGCATTGGTCCTTGCACTTTGTAAAAATATTGGTATTGGTCCCTGCACTTTGGAAAAATATTGGTATTGGTCCCAATCATTTCATGCCACGTGGCACCAATACCAATATTTTTTCAAAGTGCAGGGACCAATACCAATATTTTTACAAAGTGCAGGGACCAATGCCAAACAAAAAAAAGTGCAGGGACCAATGCCAATATTTTTACAAAGTGCAGGGACCAATGCCAAACAAAAAAAAGTGCAGGGACCAATGCCAAAATCTGTTAAAAGTGCAGGGACCAATTACGTATTTAAACCTTTTATATATTGTAAGTAGAGTAGATAGATAGATAGAAGATAGATAGATGGTTTCATTGAACTATCCCTGCATACATTCATGTATATATGTAATTCTTGGTGAATGTTGAAAATGGTTCCACCAGAATTCACAAATTTTTGGTCACAACTATTTGATTGTTGTTGCTGCAAAACCACATTCCATTTTGAATCATTTTCATTGTTGTTTCGTGCTTGAACAGCCATCTCCTTCCATATTAATATATTCCTCTTCGTTCAGAAGCATCCACAAATGAATAGCATAAAAGGCTGTTCACAAAGTATAAACTTAATTACAAAATTCTACTCCATTACTCGTCACACAAATGGAGGGCATTCCTATTATAATACCGTGGATTTTTATATAAACTACAATTGAACAGTTTTCTAATAAAAATAAACAATTGTTCACATATCTAACTCAATTTTCAACCATGTAAACTAGTACTCGCACAAGGACCAAGCAAGAAGAGAATAAAAAAAATGCATAGATGAGTAAGCACCGCCATAATTCAATGTAATCATCTGTACCATAATCACTTCAACTCATTTTTTACCCATAATCATTTCTACAATTGATTTTAGCCTTAAATTTATTGTTAAATCACTTTACATAAATACATCCAAACATAATTCAATCCATAAACAATTCTACAAAATTAATTCTCTCAATCAATTTGTGTCACTACAGAACCAAAGTAAACTTGAGTTTGAGGCTTGAATCAGTTCACCACAATTGAAACCAAACATATTACTTTGAAGTTAAACCACGTTTCGTTGTAGCAAACGTATTAAAACTAGCACAGATAGATTATTTTAAACGATGCTCCACTTCTTGAGCAAGGGAATGTGCTATGGAAAGGATCAAATTCACTAATAGATACTTGTATAATTAGAAACGGATGGTGGCATATTTTTTTTTTGGCACCGGCACTACTAGAAGATCCAGCAGGATGACTTTCAATACATTGAAACTCACTGTCTTCAACAGTGGCCTATGAACATGGCAGTAAGTAAAGGTAATGGGGGGATAAAGTACACAATAAATAGATATAATAAAGTCTTCCTTGTTTTGAAGGAACAATTAATGAAATTCTTTGGGGTGTAACAAAGTCTGAATTTGAAATGGTTGTTTTCTCATCAGAAACGGGACCATGGAGCAAAAAAAAGTGTCCTTCCCAATTGGTTTTGGCTTTACACAATCTGCCATTTCGCTGCCTGGAGTTGCACATGAAGGGATTTTGTATTTTATGGGGAGGACTAGTATTCTTATGTACGACCCTTCAACAATAATGAAAAATGTGACATCATTAATTTTCCTATAGATACATCTGCAAATGACATTCTTTTTAATAGTCGTGTTGGTGTGTGTTGTGGGAAAATTCGAATGGCTTGTTTTTGTACTCTTCGAAGCTAGGTGATGTTGTGTTCTTGCAACGAGCTCATAGAATATTTGTTGGAGGCTTGAAGATTAATAAGATTGATTGTGTTGTTCATTGGATTCATGGTTTCAATCGTTGTAAATGATTTCTTGATCTTCCATTGTGGCCTATTCCAATTCCATCCATAACGAAGCATAACAGAGTTATGTAGAATTGTTAACAGAATGTGTGAACGTAGTATTTTCGCACTATTATGAGTCCCACATCGGGGAGAATAGCTGAAGCTGTGTGGGAAAGTGGTTATAAAATGAAATTGTATGACCCTGAGTTACATACTTACCTGGATGGGGTCAATGGGTGATCAAGAAGGCTCATGGCCTAGGTTGGTGACCTCCATTGCACTTAGGAGGGGCGCCTGCCTAAGGTGTTCTCAAGTAGAACAGCCTACATCATAATTTGTTGCTGTGGGGGCCTGCGTTCGCGCGGCCCCCTTCAATAATAGTCTAAAAATTTTCAAACTTTTGTGAGGTGAACAATTTTTTTGTTTTGCAAAACAGAAGGTTAACCAAATATTTTTAGTTCTTATAATTTAAAAAGAAAAAAAAAAACTAAATTCCAGTTCCTGTTATTGTTTGGGCAGTTTATTTTTATCGCATATGGTAAAACACAATAACTTTCAGGCTCATCTTTCATAATTCTTGTAGTTTATCAAATTGATTAAGAGATTATGATTTCACTTGTTCTGTGTAAATTTTTATTATTTACCCTTTTTTTAGAGGTTATTTTTAATTTATTTATAGGCGTGTTAATTAATCAGCTCTTTTGGGTTGCTTTCTAAAAATACCCTCAATTTTCAATACAAATAAAACATTTAATAAATAGGTATCTAAAAATACCCTCAATTTTCAATACAAATAAAACATTTAATAAATAGGTAAGAAAAAATTTAAATATTAAAATAAAAGTGTAACAACCATAAATGTCCAGTTTTTTTACCTTTTTATTATCCCAATTATATCTTAAACAACAACTTTTTATATAAGATTGTTTTTGGTGTCATTAAAAGAGTACGAATTTAAATTATATTTTTTGTTATATTGTTGGTTTCATTGAAATAGACAATCATGGTTAATTTGATTTGATGTAATTTGAAAACAAAAAACATTTTTATTTTTACTTTTAATCAAATTTAATATTTTATAAAAAAACACCATTTATAATTTTCAAACGTTAGCACAATAAAAATAGCATAAAGACAGGCACTGAAGTGTTTGTCTTTTCGCTAATGAGAATAAAGGAAAGACATTGATTTGCCAATAATCCGTCATTTCTGGTCAAAAACCAATCATATTTTTTAAGGTCTAATTGATACAACGAAAAAGTCAGCTCAAAATCTTCGTAGATAACAAAATTAAGTTAGTTAAGTTTTTTTTATTGATCTACTAGTACTTTAATTTTATTTAAATTTTTGTATTTACGTATTCGTATCGTATACCTACAAAACATATCTCAGCATTCAACAAATTTTATCAGACAAATATCTTGGGGGATGAATCAGTTTTAGAATTGTCGACTAACAAATTGGCTGGCATATCAAAGACAGTGGAGGACTGGAGATGTTGATTCGAATCACCATAGATTCACAACTGCTAAATGTTTTTCAATATTATAAGGGAAAACAAATATATCATATAAACTTCAAAATCATAATACTAGAAGAGTAATTCACAATCCACCTGAAAGCGTCTAAATCCTCTCTCTTAGGTTAATATAAAACCATGAAACCCCCAAAACTTCAGCCTCTATACTGAAGCAGGTACCAGAAGCATCCCAAATTAAGTCAAGTAATCCAAAGCATCCCAAATTAAGTCAAGTAATCCAAAGCATCCCAAATTAAGAAATTAAATCAGAGACCTCTCTATACTTACAAACCTAACAAGCTTCTACTAAGTTAACCTTCTTGATAAATGCAAGCTCATGGAAGGATTCAATCAAACAAAGAACCTTATAACATTGCCCAAATTTTATCTACGTTTAAATTACACAAGTGAAAATAACTCTTACACCAAACCGACAACTAACGAAGTGATTCCACACTCGTTCAATATCAATCATTCCACTTCATTCAGAAGCATCCATAAATAAATAGAATAAAAGGCTGTTCATCAAGGAGAAACTTGATCACAAAACTTAACTCTATCGCACATCACAAAAGTGAAGGGCATCCTATTTAGGACCGTGCAAATTTGATATTAACTCCAATAAATCTTTTTATCTTCCTTCACCGAACAACTTTCAAATAAAAATAAACAATTGTTCACATATCTAACTCGACTTTTGAACCATTGTACACTAGTATTCGAACTAGAAGAAAAAGAAAGAGACAATAAAAAAATAAAAAAAAATCACAGATAGTAAGCACTGCACTGCCATCATGGCAAAAATTACTGCAACTAATATTTGAAGAAAATGTATATCATCAAAATTTTTAACATTAACTACTTAAATGAATGCAAAGCATTAAAACATATCCAAATTTGATGAGATCGTGACCAAGTCAGAACAGTAAAACATTTGAAACTAAGGTACAGCTGTCTTCAATGCCCACTAAATATTCCAAACTCAGACTCCTGTAAACGCCTTCTTGGCACCGGCACCACTAGAAGATCCAGCTGGGATGACTTTCAATACATTGAACCTCACTGTCTTCGAAAGTGGCCTATGAACAAGCAGAAGTAAAGGTAATCGAGGGCTAAAACACACAAAAACAGTTCCTTACTTGGATAAACAAAACAAAAAAAAAAGCTTTATTATTCTACAATTCTACAATGATCTAACCTGCATTGGCCAATAATAACATGATCCCCTTCCTTCACTCGGAAACAAGGTGATACGTGTGCAGGAATATTAGAATGGCGCTTCTCATACCTAATAAGAACAAGCATACACAACAAATAGTTAACACAGCTGTAGCATACAAATACAGTAAACTGCGCACCCTGGTAAGAAAGGGGAATGAATACCTCTGATATTTCTTAATGAAATGAAGATAATTCCTCCTAACAATAATGGTTTTATTCATCTTAGCACTATGGCAAGTACCGGATATGATACGACCTCGGATTGAGACATTACCAGTGAAGGGACACTTCTTGTCAATATAGGTTCCTATAAGATTAAGAAAAAGGTATTAGATTACAAAAAGAAAGGACCTTATATAAATAAATTGGTAACATAAACAAGACATGGCTTATTTGAGCTTATCTATTGACATAAGCACTTGTGACATCATTTGCGTTGCGAGGACTTATTAAAACAGTTTAGGACATATTCATACGCTGTTTTCAGCTTATTTCCATAAGCTCTTCATGATAGCTTATGAAAATAGCTTATGGCTCTGTTTGGTAAAAAAATAGTGGATAGCTTAAAACAATTGAATGTCATACAATCTGAGTAACTACAGTTTCATATATACAAACCTATCAATAATAAACCAATCTACCTATGATTCTTAAAACACAATGTGAATTAAAAAGTGAGTTTATGAGTATATAATTACTCCATTAAACCACGAATATGAAAATTGGAAACAATTTGAGAAAGAAACCTTCAATGGCTTCCCTAGGAGTCTTAAAACTAAGGCCAACAGTTTTATAAAAGCGATTGCCACCCTTTCCAGGTCTCTTCCCCTTCCCAGATATCTTCGAGCACAAAAACACTTTATTTTGCTTCAGAAAAGCCTTCTCGGTCTACAAATTCAAAATCACAAACCAATTAGTTAGTAAATCCAAGATTTATCAAAACAAAAAATTCAAATTATAGATTAATGTGAAGGTAACAAACTAACTTGTTCAGCCATGGTTGGTTGAGTTGATGAAGCTTTGTTTCAGAAACCGAGTTTTGCACCTTGAATCTGCCGCAGTAGGTAACCCTAGCCTGTGAAGACGATGATACTTTTATAATAACGAAAGAACTATTTTTTTTTTTTTTTAAATTTTTATCATTTGGGCTTTTACAATGTTGGGTAACTTTTCATTTGAATAGGGGTATCTTGTTTCACCTCACCTTTTCTAACACACCCCCAACACTGAACAACTTGGCAATAACGATATTGCTAAATTGGACACCTCCACTCGGATTTGAATCTAGACTCTTGCAATTGTGTTTGTGAATTTTATGTCGTGTTTATCAGTTTGATTACCGATCAATGAAAAAAAAGTTTTGTTAGAACAAATGTGTGGAGCATCGCATCACATATAAACGAAACTTCACTTGAGAGTCATTTTTCATCATGGCAAGAAATTTTGGATGAAATTTTATTATTTAGTATTGTTATTTTTTATTTATTTATCATTAGGTCTTGAAGTAACCAATTTCAAGACACTATTTTCGACACACTAAATATGCACATCTCTATCGGTTAGGTTTCAAACTTTAGTTCACCGTATATATTGTTAATTTTTTTGTTCGTTTATACTTGCTTTGTTATTGATACAAAAAGTCGCAGAAAGTTAGAGGATTAAGAGAGTTGAATAAGACTAAGTCGAGGGAAGCGATAATCTTATCGGCTTGTGAGTCAGAGCTTTAGAGACAGTAAATTGGATCAAATTTGAAATTATAGTTAAATACAATTATTTGATTAGGTAAAGAAGAATAAAATTCTAAATAAAAGTTTGTATGAAGAATAAAATTGGAAGAAAAAAAAGCTTCAAATACTTGGATATATTTATCGCTCTTTTAATTTCTGTTCAATAACAACATTTGCTTCTTCTTCCAAGTAGAATCTTCAAAACGTTAACACTAGTCCACAATCTAGCTTCCAGAAATTTCAAATTCATCTTGTTTTTCACCATATTTTTGCACTGTAAAATCAAGTTCAAACAAACTGAAAATAAATTGGACTAGTTGTACTATCATGTACCATCCATATATGAACAAATTGGCTTATATCAAAGACATAGGAGATACTGATTTGAATGACCAACTACACATACAATAACAAAGTGAACAAAAAAAAAATCTAAAGTTCATAAACATATGAACATAACAATTGGCTCTATATGAACAAAATTTTTATTTTTCATTGTATTGTTGTAGTAAGCATACACTTAGAAATAAAAATACTAGTAGAATAATTCACACTACACATTTTCAAAAACTCAGAAGATTTCTGTTTCAAAACAGGATTACAACCACTCTGAATCACAAGCAATAATTTTGAAGCCAATCCAGCTTCCACAGCCTTTGAAGCACATTCTTCAGGTGCAAGCTTGTAAATAGCCCATAAAATTGACAATGCAAATTGTGTACAATTTTCTGAGACTCTCATCAACATCTTTACCACATTAGGTATAATGTTTGGACATTCTTTCAATGCCAATTTCCCTTCTTCAAGTGTTGACAATACCTCTAATATATAAAGTGCTATCTCCAAACACTCATTGTTCAAATTTGGTAAAATCTCAATCAATTGAGGAATTGCACCTATGCTTATCACAGAACTTCTAATTGATTCATGACAACATAATACTTTTTTAAGCAATGTGAGACCAATTAAGATCCCATTTGGATGTTTCTTATCTCTCACCAATCTCAATAATCCAACCAAAAGACTCAAACTTGAAACAATCTCAATCATAGTTTCATTTCCTTCCAATTCCATCAACAACATTTCAATCAATTTAGCACAATTCATCTTTGTTTCAATAGTTCCTTCATTCATAATATCAACAACCAATGAAACTTTAGCAGCATGCATAAGATACTTTCTCTTCAATTCTAAACTCAAATCCAAATTCACAATGATACCAATAGCTTCACAACCAACAACATGTGAAGTAAAAGAACCTAACAAAGAACAAACCAAACCAACCCCACCATTTTCCAACACTGCTTTCCTAGCACAAACATGAGAAACAACAAGTTTTCTAAGATCCTTAAGAGCTTTGACTCTACTTTGACCCTTTACCTTCTTGAGTGTCTCCAAAGTTTCCAAAACTCTTCCTTGAACATCCTCAAGCTTCTTCTTCATTCCCAAGTACTTGTGTGAGAACCAAGTAAAGATCAATTGTTTGAGAGTGTTGTTTGGAGTGATTGAATCATCCCATAACTCTTGCATTGTTGTTGGACATGTTTTGTGACCAAGTGAAAACCATTTAAGGATGTTGGATCTATCATAGGTTTGACCTGTGCAAAGTGTAACAGGCTCTTGCATTGGTTCAAGTGAGATTGGACATATAAACACATAAGGAACATCATCAATTGAATCAAGCTCTTCAATTATCAACTTGAGATCCATTTTTTCAGTGTCTAAGACACTGAAAAAACAACCTTTGAAAGATGTTTCAAAACCCAACAAAGGATTATTAATCTCATATGAAAGCATTGTTGAATACCCTCTAAAAAATGAAGAAAAATGATTTTTTTGGTTTGATGAATTGAAGAGTGTGTAGAAAGTGTGGAAGGATAAGAAGCGTGTGGGAAAGAAAAGGAAGGTTGAATGAAAATGCTGTCAAAGGGACAAAGTTTATTGCTTTTGCTATTTTTTTTTCCCACTTTTTCTATGGTCAAAATTCAAAAAGTATAACCTTGCTTATTTCATCATCTTTGATATGATTGAGTCTTCACTAACACCAAAGCATTCTTCCTCTTCAAGCTCCACAAAAAGTAAGATATCATCAAACAAGATTACCCACATGAACAAACTAGCATAAAAAAAGTTTCATTTTCATGAATGAAGAACAACAAAATGATGTATGAGAGACCACTACACAACACTTTCTTACATGCTATGCTATATACCAAAATTCTATATACCAAATTAATAGTATACATTTTTTTTAATGTTTAACGAATACTCATAATAGTTTTTCAATGTATCCAAATTTTAAAATAGTCTATGATTGTGCATTAAGTTAGACAAAATACTCTCTGACATTAAAATACTTAGTTAATATTGTCATGTTAGTCTTCATTATACTTACATATTGTCATATAAATTCTTATAAATACTTATTTATTGTCATTTCAATCCATATATTAAAAGAATATTATAAGTATTGAGAAATTATTTTAACGTTAGACTATTTTAATTAACAAAGTGCATAATCAAAAACTATTTATACGACTATTCGTGACATATTCAATATCAAAACGACGATTACTCCATACAAAACAAACATACAAGAGGAGTGTGCTAGTATTTTTATAGTGTGTGAGAAAGCACGGGTTCACGTTGGAGCAGTGTAACTTTCTTCTTCCCACGTGCAGTCCTATAGTTTAGAGACAGTGACACAGTGCGCAAGGTGTCATTTCTTGTTCCCACCTTTTGATTTTCTTTCTCTCTATGAATTTAAGAAGACAGACACTATTGAGTCAAAGAAAATGAATTTATGAGTATGAAATGTGGGGCCCAATAGGGGACAGCCTTGAAGTTGAAGACGCAATCTGGGACAAATAGTCAAAAAGGTAAATAGATGCCACCAACCCAAAAATTGAATTGCTACGATTACTGGTCCAAGAGGGAATCATTTGAATTTCAACCTTTTTTTAAGAGGGAGCATACAAATTTCAAACATCTCGGGATGCTTCCCGTATTATTTTCATTTTGGATAAGTCTTAAATTAACAATTATCTTTTAAAAATATTATCTTAATTAAGAAAAGAATTTTCGTTTACAAAATATTATCTTTTATATGGTTTTTTTAAAACTTAACTTTGTTCCATATATCCCGCAATCCTTTAGGTGTTATGTTAATAACAAATTAATCTTTTAAGTCTTTTTTTTTTTACAAGTTAGTCATTTAAGTCATAGAATATTTACCTTTGTTGTCCATTTTTTCAATCAACTTCATTAAAAAGTGCATATAAACCGTTTACAATTAAGGTGGTATAGGTTCAAAAGGGTTTATGACATCAAACATGATTATCAACACAAATTTTATTCTTGTTTTTGAATTCAATAGTATTATAAACGGTCAATTTTGTTTCATCAAGACCAAACATATGAATTATAGTTTTGAGAGATGTGAATTTAGATATACTAACTTAACATTAAATGTCTATATAAACATACATTTTAACGAGTTTGATGAAAATAGTGCTCCATCCGTTTCAAAATATAAGCAAAATTCACTTTTTAAGTTCATTCATTTAATGATGTATGTGGTTCATAATACATACATCATTAAATGAATGAACTTAAAAAGTGAATTTTGCTTATATTTTGAAACGGATGGAGTATAATGATGTAAATATTTTATGACTTAAATGAACTTGTTAATATCATAAAACTTAAAGACCGTGAATGATATTTAACCTATTAAAAATATGTTCTATTTGCTAAAATTACCTTATTAATTAATACTTGAAGTTATTGTAATTATTAGGTGAATTGAGATACTACCCAAAATGAGTGAATTTATCATTATTATATAATGATTTGAGTGTTAAGCACTCAAATATAAGTTCTCTAGAACCTTTTTCCTATTCATGATAACTACATAGTGCTACAAAACTTAGTCGGTATTAAGATCAAATACATAATTTATTTAATAAATATAAAAAATTATTTTTTATTTATAATTAAGACCAAAGAAAGTATTATAAAAAACTTATATTCTTCGATTTTTCGAGTTTTGGCTAAAGTTTTCTCGTTTCATCCCTCACTAACATCAATACTTGTTTTTATTTTTGACAAACAACAATATTTGCGTGTTTTACACAAATTAAGGAAATATTATAAATGAAAGGAAAAGAGAATAATATTTTGGCTTCATTGCAGTTTCAGTCTCCCCATTTGTTCAATTTTTGGATTTTGGTCCCCCTGTTTTTAAATCCGCAATTTTGGTCTCTCAATTTTTTTAATTTTTGAAATTAAATCCAAGATTTCAACCTCAACATCAACTGTCATATTAGAAATGAGGTTAATATCTATCTCTCTTGGGACAATGTTAGAATTAACCTCCTTAACTGTTTCTTCTAGGATAAAACTGCTACAATCCCAATTCTCCTCAAAATTACTTTCAACTTCATTCTTCAGTATAATCATCACTTGTTTTATCACTGTTTGCAACATATTCTTTATCTTTAACAAATTCATCTTCACTGACTCCTTTAGCACCAAATTCACCTTCAACTTCAACAGATACACCTTCACCTTCAACAAATTCAACTTCCCCTCACCTTCAACATCACCTTCATACTCATATTCAACATCAATAACCACTTCCTCTTCAATTGATTTCCCTTTCCCCTTGTCACAAATATCCTCTGCAGTTAGAAATATTTAATTTTTTAAAAAATAATTTTTTAATTTAATATCTTGAACAAATATCAGACCTAAAAAAAACATAAGGTTAAAGAAAATCATAAATCTCAATGAAAACATACAAAGTAACTTACATATAATCTATCAATCAATTAAATAATTCTGAACTTGAATCCAAGTCAATGGTTTCACGAGAGTATTTTGAATGAAATGGTACAATTACTTCTTTTAAGAAAAAAAGCTCAAACTATAATTTAAGTCTACGGTTTAATTCTTGATCACCCCAGAAACAAATAGCAAGGCTCGGGTAAGAAGCAAAAGTCCCTTTGCTTTAGATAGGAGAGTACCTTAGACCTACCTAAGTATTTTAGGCTTTGATGTTGGAAAGTAGTACAAAGTGTGTCAACCGAAAGATATTGGCGGTCTTGGGGTTAGGGAGGTTAGACTAGTTAACTCGAGTCTTCTTGCGAAATGGAGATGGCGATTATTGGATTCTACTAATGCTCTTTGGAAGGAGGTTCTAGTGGAGAGGTATGGTCCCAAGGTAGGTGACTTGTTGGAGGAAGGGGGTGTAGGGTGGCCAAGTAATGCATCAAAGTGGTGGAAAGATTTGGTGTCGCTTGCAAAAGGTGACGATGGCGATTGGTTTAATGTGGAGGTGGTGAGAAAAGTGGGGAATGGGGCAAATACGAGTTTTTGGAAGACAACGTGGAGAGGGGATATGCCTTTTAGTGTTAAATATCATAGGCTCTTTTCCATTTCATTGAATCAAAATGATATGGTGCAACGACGCCAAATGTAAATCGAGGGGAGTGGTCTTTTAATTGGAGACGCCGCTTGTTTGTGTGGGAGAACAACCTCCTTATGGATTTATTGGCGGACTTGGAGGGGTTTGAGTGTTCCAACAACGAAGATAGGTGGAGATGGAAGTTGGAGGATGATGGTACCTTTTCGGTTAAGTCTATGTATTTGAAGTTGGAGGGGATGGGGATTGGGGAGGGTGGTCGTCCGGATGGTGAGAGAAGAGTATTTCGTCAAATTTGGAAGTCCGGAGCTCCTTCAAAGGTGATGGCTTTCGTTTGGAAGGTACTTTTAGACCGTATTCCGACACGTTCTAATTTAGAGAAAAGAAATTGTCTACCTAACGATATTGGCAATAATTGTGTTTGGTGTGTGGAGGTAGCCGAGACCTCGTCGCATCTCTTCCTTCATTGTGACATGGCTAGGAATGTTTGGTTGAATGTGATGTTGTGGTTAGATTTGAACTTTGTAATGCCACCGAATTTATTTCTTCATTGGGAGTGTAGGAGTGGGGGGCCTATTAACAAGAAAATTCGGAAGGGATTGCGTATGATATGGGAGGTGGTGATTTGGGTGATTTGGAAAGCGAGAAATGGCCGGATTTTTAATAATGAAAATGCGAGGTGGGATGAGTTGGTGGAGGAGGTAAAAGTGATGTCTTGGAGGTTGCTTTTAGGTAGATTCAATATTCCGGCGTGTATGTTTTATGAATGGAGTTGGTGCCCCCGGGATTGTTTGTTGAGGTAAGGATGGTTGCCCCTTGGTGCTTTGCGCGGTCTGCTTGGTATAGGGTGTGTTTAGGGCTGTCAGAGGAGCTGCTGTCATGACAGATAGCAGTTGTGAGCTGCTGTTTTTTCTGCACAGCTGATGTTTTTTCTTTGCTTTTGCCTTGCTCGCTGTTAGTTTGCAAATTAGTGACTTCCTTTTGCTGCAGTTTGGTTTCGCAGGCAGTGGTATGGCTATGGGCCTGAATTTTGGTAGTTTTATTGGATTTCAGTGTCATAGCTTACGCCATAGTGCTTCGTTGTTTTGTTTTGGTTGTTACGCTTATAGGCGGCACCTTTGTTATTTGCTTCCACCGCTTCTTCGCGTCTTGCGAGAGTTTCGGTTTTAATAATATTTTGCCGATTCAAAAAAAAAAATAAGTGTGTCAATTGAAATCTTGGATTCAATTTAGAAATTTGAAAAATTGAGGGACCAAAATTGCAAATTTAAAAATGGAGGGACCAAAATCCAAAAATTGAATAAAAAGGGAGACCAAAACTGCAATTAAGCCAAAAATATTGATGTTATCACTATTACTATAAATGAAACCCTTGTAAAAAATTATTATAAACGAAATCGAATGATCTGTGAATGATGCACATAATATTAATTAGATGATATAATTAGAAATAAATAATATTAAATTTGAAAACTGCAAAGTAAAATTAATTTAGAGTATATAGTTTTTATTTTTTTTAGTAACCAAAAAAAGAGTATATATTTTTTTTTCTCAAATGTGCAACTTATTACGTGACTAATGGAGTATTTAAAAAAAGAAAAAAAAGGTACTAGTCATTCGGAATTTTCATACCGATTCAAGGGATATGGACCAATTTGGAGGTATGCTAAAAATAACTCCAAAAATTGTGGTTAGCTCTTGGAATAGATGAGAAAACTTGAACAAGCCCAAGCCCCTCTCTATCCAGGTTTATTGCCTAATGCTGACTAGTGAGTAGTGACTTAATTTTCTTGTTGAGGGAATGCAATCGAATGACTAAACATTAAAGCAAGTAACATTTGTTAAAAAATGGTTAGGTCAGATCTTAACGTTCAGCGAGTGTTAATAGATGTACTTACATTTATAAAAATTCATCAATGAGATCATCATGTTTTTAGAGAGAGTTGAACTCACTACTTTATAAATGAGTCAATTCCTTATCAATTGAGTCAACATTCATTGTTGGCTATCCCAATTCTTATAGATTAAATCCTTCCTTCCGCAAAATATAGTGAGCTTTTAAATTTATCACAAAGTGCATTATAAATATGTCATTAGGAATATATCATTATGACATTTTATTTTTTTGTCATCGACGGTATCTTGTTTGAAGCTATAGACTAATCATCTGAGGTATGAAGAACCATTTAAAGGCCGACTTCTCCTAACACTATTCATTCATACCGACCGAATAGAGTTTTTTTTAGCACATGTTAAAGGACCTTCCAACATCTTAATGTTACTACTTAGATCACAAGCTTGTGTTACCAAACTCGGCAAGTTTGCGTTACCAAGCTCGACACGTATCAACTAAAGTTGAAACTCATGACCACACAGAAGTCCGATGTTGTTTTAACCGAGACCTACTAATGTGTTTATTCTCCCCTACATTTAGAGTTCAAGATTAAATGTGTTTTCTTTTAGCAAAATGGTTCTTACAAATGTTGTGAGATCACAGTATTTTTACATACTTCGACCAGCTAGGAGGCACGATTAGAGTGAATATAAGCAAAAATAGGGCCAGTAACAGTTATGCTTAGATAGTAAAGTAATACTTAGTGGATGATTAATGATCGAATTGTCAATCAATATGCATCACAATCGGATGGTTAGTACTCCCTCCGTATTGTTTTCTTTTGATGTTGTAGGACTTCAACTATATATTTCAAAAGATTTAATGTTTTAGTATATGGGATCCCCTAATATGGACACTAAATTAAAGGGATAATTGATCGACCTCAACAAATGATGGGCTATAGCCGGTCACTGTTTTTTTGGCAGAAAACTACTTAATATTTTTTATTATTATTCTTGAGAATTGAGAATATACTTTATAAATCAAGCTTAATTAGGAGAAGATGAAGATCCTCTTCCTAGATCTATTGAAAAGGTTTAAGCTTTCACTTCCACTTGTCCCTGCTTCTCTAAAGTATTCACAAACAACAATTCTTTTAGCCTTGAACACAGCACTATTGGACTGTGATTAGTTTTAAGAAGATGTTCCACTTTGGTTTAAACAACAGTGTTGCCCAATAACTCAGAGTTCGACCAATTTCCATTGATACCTTTGTGAACAAAATACCTCTGATAAATCAACACAATTATGGAGAGAATGAAGATGAAATTTTCTCCAGGTGGTTATTCATGTTCCACTCTAATGGTTATTCAAACTTCAGTTTCAATACTGGATTATTGATTACGAGTACAACTTAATTTAACACAAGAATCAAGTATTTTGAAATTTCTTTTCAATAAATTTTCGACGACCCATTTTGGATTGATAATAGGATAACTGTACTGCACACCTACTTTCATGTCATAACACTCAAAATGAAAAGAACTTAAAACAATATTATAAAAAGTGAAAACCGGCTATTGTGGGTAAAATTGAAAGGTTCATGCGTGGACCCTTTCCAAAAGGGTGCATATTAGAGGGACCCTTAGTATATTTAATATTTTTTTTCTCAAGTTTACCCTTGTTGAAATACACACCATAACATTATTAAATCAGTTGTGACCTTTAACTTATCACATATGAATTTAATTATAAATAAGGACTTTTTAGTCCAAAACATACAAATATTTATATCCTTTAATTACTCATTAAAATCTATGTCAAGAGGTAAAACATCAAAAGATAAAAAACGGAGGGAGTGGTTGAAATAGTCAATTTGGAATATGTAGAAATGCTCCTTTTATGAGTAAAATTTGTTAAATACTTTAGTGTGTTACATTAAATACACAATTTTAGACTGTTAGTCAGCATTTCTTTAAAATATAAGTACAAGTATTTAGTCCAAATTTATAAATCAGTAATTTTATGTCAAAAATTTATCCAACACTTTTAACCGTTAGTCTGTATTTAAATATGGTTTATGATAGAACATTATCACGTAATTTAACCTATGTAGCCAACCTTATTTCACAGAATAATACTTGGTTGTTGTTCAACCGTTGGTTAGTACTGGGAGATTCTTGTATAGACTTTACACTAAAGATGCTTCTGATGATGCTTTCATTATTACAGTTAATATATGTTGATCATTACAATTATTATTCTTTGCTCTGCTATGTTTTTTGTGGCAATTGACGTACTAACATGTCACTTTATTTGACTTCATCTATTCAAAAATAGTGATACACTTAAACCTCATTTAAGCGCTCTAGTGGTACTGATTTACAATTAAAAGTATCATTGTCTGCTATATATGGTTCCTAAGAATTAATTCAATCTGACTGTTGAAGTTGAACACTCACAAATGGACTAATTAGCTGCCTTATTTTCTTCATGGCAGTGGTCCCACTACAAGAAATGTGAACAAGTCTACTTTAATGATGTTACTTTTTACCTCAAATCTGTCATGCCTTGTGTGGCCACCCTTTGTTAATCTGACTAGTCCATTAATTATAGTAATTTGATCAGCATATTTTCTTGAAATTGAATTAACTCTAGGTTTCCTTTATATGAATGGAATGGTAGTTAAGAAGTTTAAAAAAATGTGACTGAGAGGTTGTTTTCTCAAAGGGTTACAATTTGATTGCTTGATTAGTCATCAAGTTTTATATTTGATGACTGAATTCATTGGATGGAGTTTATTTCACTCAAAGTTTTGTAATTTGTAACAAATAACCATAACATTTCCATGGTATGACACTATATGAGGCCGTGGCATTTGGACTTTTACAAGCTCTAAGGTGTGCACCAGAAATGAATTGTAAGCAAGATGACATTCTCGGTATTAAAAGGAATATGTTTGAATATGGTTCTGTTCTTAATTAATTATTGTAAAAAGAAAAAATTGTCCATTTGAATATGGCAACGAATACATCTATCTAGTACGCTCTTCACACTTAATAACTTCAGTATCAAGCTGTATTTGAAATATTATTTTCATTAATTTTGTTTGAAATATTGCTTGGGTCTCAAATATAAAAACAAAAGTTAATTAAAGAAAATTGATGTGTTTGAGTCAAAGTTTGAACAAAATACATCAATTTTTTTGACAAACTTTTACTTATATTTAAGATCACATAATATACGTATTAATTAGTCTATCAACTTTTTTTAATATACCTTAAAAGTGTATATGTGCTTGTTATCTAAATAGGGAAGGACTTGGTACATGGCTTTTCTAAACAAATTAAAGGTTGTAATTATAAATCATAACCAATCACTTGCATTTCCACGTGTTAGGAAGCAACTTCTCTGTGAAGGATGATCTTCAATAGAAATTGGCTCGTGACTTTGTGAAACGTTAATATCCAATTTCAGCTTTGATTTTTCATTAATTTCATGGACAAAATTATGGATGATGACAATTGACAAAGAAACAAACATAGCCGTGTTTGACACTGCTCTTAGAATTTTTTTATCACCAACAGCAGCATATATAGTTAGCGAGGAGGCCATAGAGTGGACCCTTTATATAGACAAAGGATTTAGGGTTGCTTGAGATTCATAGTATTTTTACAACTGTGTAAGTGTGTAACAAACAATGTGTTCAAACTTCAAAGCTTAAATTCTCATGTTGCATATTTTAATCGAAAATCATAGGTTGGAATTTAATTGAAAATCGTGAATGATGTTACATGTTGGAATTAATATTAATCATGAAAACCACTGATTGCTGTCTATGACTTTGTTTGACTCAAAAGCATGGAATTTAGTGCATTCTCTCTTACCAGGTCACCCAATTACTATAGTCTGATTACTAGATTGATTGTATTTTAAAGGGTCTTGTTAACGAGTGCCCCGGGACAGTCTTTAAGCATGTTAAATTAGGAAGTTATTCTTTAAAAAAGTCAAACAGTTCAATTTTCAATGTATTAAATACACAAGTTTTCATAAAAAGTTACTTTTTTAAGCTCTTAAAGACTGTTCCGGGGACACTCGTTAACATTTCCCTATTTTAAAATATTGATCACTACCTCAAACTTTATTAGTTTGATGTTTTTTCTAAGGATATTTTGATTTTTTTGTTGTTATTAAAATATGTCGAAACTTGATAGATATACTTCGCTGTTGAATGTAGATTTTTTTTAAAGGAAAATTCTATGGTGAAGTCGTGAGAATGACTTTTTTGGTGAAGTTAACCCTATAACATCAAAAATGTAGTGAGTAACACCCCACTCTTTGTACAATGACATCAAAAGTTCAATCCTCATAGTATCATCAATAGATTAGATTAACAAGATTACACTTAATCTAATTTTATCCTACCTTATTTTAAGTGTAACACTCCACAAAGTGTAACACTTAGATTTTATCATCAACTCTGTTTGCATGTTAAAGATTCCAACGATAAAATAGTAATTGTAAGTCCAAGATGTTACAAACATTACTAGATGAATTACTATTGATAATTAATCATTAATCAACAATTTAAAAATGAATCAAACATTAAAATCAAAATTAACTTTTTCAAAAAAGTTAGTTTACTGACTGCACCATAGAAGCTCCCTTTTTTTAATCACAAAAGCTATAAATAAACCCGTTTTTTAAGGATAAATTAAACCCGTCATTTCTTCCCTAAAAAAAACTCTTATCTTCCTAAAAAAAACAAGCTATTATATAATATGTCCACGGTTCAAACTCGTGCCAACATATATTATGTAATGTATTTATCAAATGAGTTAAACTAACAATGACAAAAAAAAAATGAATGTTTTTAATCCCTATGAAAAGACTAAAACCACTCATTTTTAAGTCATGAGCTGCTTTAGCATTGGTGTCATCATTCTGTCGTCAATTCTTACGCTCTTTAAGACATCAATATGAATATTTTGTCATGTGCTTGATTATATTAATATAATTAAATTAAAGGGTTAAATATGTTTTTAGTCCCTATAAATATGTCAACTTTTCATTTTAGTCCCTTTAAAATTTTCCTTCGACTTTTAGTCCCTATAAAATTTTCAATCACTACTTTTGGTCCCTATTTTAAATTTAATTTTTGTATTTTTTAATGAAATTGTGCACAAATGTGTAAAATATTCTAAAAACAGTTCCTAAAAAAAATTAGAATTTTTTAACAAAACACAAATTAAATATGAATTTTTACCATAAAAAATATAAAAATTCATATTAAATTCATTATTTGTTAAAAAATTCTGAATTTTTTTTTGGAGTGATTCTTATAATATTTTGAATTTTTCTGAAAAATTTTATTAAATAATATGAATTCTACATATGAGTTTACTTTAAAAGAGGAACCAAAAGTGAAGGTTGAAAATTTTATAGGGACTAAAAGTTGAAGAAAAATTTTAGAGGGACTAAAATGAAAAGTTGACATATTTATAGGGACCTAAAACATATTTAACTCTAAATTAAAATAGTAAATTGTTTCAATCATACTATCATAGTATAACAATTATCTATAGTTTATTCCCGGTTACAGTTCTTGGGTTAGAGCAAAAGATATAGCAGTTAGTCTTATTCACATTAATAATATTGTTTTCGACACCGTCCATAAGTCCTAACTCATTTGATAAAAATATCAAAATTATTAGATTGGACGCCGTGAATGAGGTTCAAACCCCTGTCACTCCATTTTTGTGCGCAAGTTTCAATAAATATTTGTCATTTCAACTATCTATAATAGAAAATAATGTTATTGACACTAAACAGTGTTTTAAACTATTACATGTACAATATATATATATATATATATATATATATATATATATATATATATATATATATATATATATATCCTCACCTGCATGGCTAGAAAAAGGATCAGACTCAGAGTTGACACATATACTTACTTACATAATACATACTATAACTTGCATACTATTATTTACCGACAAGGTCTTTCCACCAACAACAGAACTCGAACAAAGATTATTGTGAGATTTGAGTTGAATCCATTGTAATTCTTAATTCTTTAATAGATATGCTTTGTCACAAAAGTTTTTTATTTCACAATCACTTTGTTATAAAAGTTATTAAATTACATAAAATAATTCTTTCAAAATATTTGATAGAATGTCTTCACTCCTCGTACTTGAGATTAAAGCCATCTTCCACAATTTCTGATTATGCTGAACAGCAAATTCTTCATTCAAATCAGAGAAGCGTATGGGGTGGTGTGTGAAAGCTTTCTTCACCCTTAGGTTGAAACATGAAACTATAGGAAAATATATGCATATATCCGTACATGTATATATTCAAATATAATTCAACAAAAACTCAATAAAATTAGGCATATTTTTTTTTATACATGAAACAAAAAATTTATATATTGATCATATATTGCTTTATTGCATTATTATGTTGCTTCCATTCTAAAGACATTAATTTTTGGGTTTATGCTGAGTGTAGATATAATCGAGATGTGCAGCTAGAGTCCTTCTTGTCAAACATTCTTGTTCTCCTTCCACTCCTTCACAATTCTCATTTTCTAAGTCTACAGTACTTGATGCCTTGCTAGAAACAATATCCTAATTCAAATGAAATATGGGAAATAAATTAACATTTGAACAACCTAATAAACAACACCAGCATCACAAGAATAAGATAAAATAAAATATTTAATTAACATGGAATTTATGTTTATAGAATCAGTTTTTTCAAAATAAAAACAAAAATAAAGAACACAACAAAAAGAATAACTTAACATCTTTTGTACTACATATGCTTTCACTAATTACTTAATTAAGAAGGAAAAACGTACCTCATGTAGTGAAGAGACACCTGTAAATACAAAATTAGGACGGGAGGCAGAGGTTAAACTCAAGCTTAATAGAAGAGCTAAGGTGAAGAGGGTGACCAGTTTTGACATAGTGAGTTCACTTATTTTTTTCTTATCACTTAGATTCTGTGTTGAGTGGAGGACATAGAGTGGACCCTTTTATATAGACTAAAGATTTAGGGAAGCTTGAGATTCATAGTATGTTTACAAGTGTGTAAACGCCACCAACAATGTGTTCAAACTTCAAAGCTTAAATTCTCATGTTTCATATTTTGTTGACTTTTATTGCCACATCTAAGTGCGGGATATATCCAGGGTTTTGCTAACAAATGCTTTCGGGACACCGTTTAAGGGGATCCCAAATATATAAATTATTTCTTAAAAAATTCAAACACTTCAAATTTCAATTCATTGGATACACTTATTTTCATAAAAACTTATCATTTAAAATCCTTAACTTGTGTGTCATAGGGGCATTCGTTAGCATTTCTGTATAAATTTTGATGTCGATCCCCTATACTTTGGTGGTGGGTGCATGTATGCCACATACTAGTATTTACTATATATATTTTTAGTTTTTTGAATAAGCCAAAGATTTATTAATTAAAGAGAAATGTTAATTAGTGTCTTGAAACACTCTTTAAGGCCTTTAAATAGTACTTAACTTTTTATAAAAATTTATATGATCAATATATTAAAAATTGAAATATTTTCTTATAGAACAACTTTTGGTTATAGAATCATTTAAATAAATTATTCTAGCACAAGGGCTACAAAGAATAGAAAGTTAAGAATAAAAGATAAGAAAATAAAAAACAAGAGTAAAAGGATAAAATAGAAAAAAGGGTTAAGGCAAAAAAGAAGTCCTAAGAAAACATAACGAATTGGACCCTAGTTATGAAGATTATCAGAGAAATTTTTGAACTTAGCCTTTAGTCCCACCACTAAACTAGAACTTTCACACAACCTAAGATTTGGAACGAAGAAGATAAATCTTTACCATTTTTTTTTTTTTTGAAGAAAGATAAATCTTTACCATTATTGTTGTGTTAAATCTAAATGGTCCAAAAACAAGCCGACCCAAATGGCATGGAAGTAAGTACACGATTCCTTTGAAAAATAGTGAAGTCCTCAAAATTGATTAGCATGCAAGATGATATTGTTAGAAAGAGTTGTAGAAAAACCTAACTCAAGCAATTAGTTGAATCCAAGATGATGATTACTTTATGAGCTATGTTTGGTCTATGTAGAAAGTATATCTTTGAGCAAACGTCGAACCAAAAGAGACCTTTAAAGGAACCACTTTATTCGAGATCAGATCTTTGCACGGAGAAAAGACATCTGACTCGAGCTGAGAAAGGAGCTCATAATCATCATTAATTGAATAAACATCATTTTTTTTGGTTACAATTGAATAAACATCATTGCTATCAAGAAACTACTTTTAGTTGTTAGAAATATATTTCTGCAATAAAATATTAACCAAATCAAAGAACATTCAAAAACTAATTCCTCCTTCCCTAAAAAAAAAACTAATTCTTCCTTCCAAACAAACAACCAAAGCCTCCAAGTCCACCCGCCGCTATCGATACCCCACCCTAATTTGAATATCCTAGCTACACTCACATTTTTGTTAAGTCATCTCAGAGAGCCTACTAAATCTATCTCAAAGTAGGCCACCACCCTACCAAGGATCTCTCCAAGACACTTTCAGAGACCAAAATCTAAAAAATGGTTTGAATGTGAAAGACATTTTCAGATACCAAAATGAAGGTTTTTTCTATGATTAACTGCATATTCGAGATCATCACATGCATAATGGATAAGCATTTCTCAGAGTGAACTATGTATAGTTGTCCAATGCTCACTTTTAAGGAAATCACATTGAGTTTCGTATACCTGTATGAATCTCATACATTGTATGTTCCAATGCTAAAAATTACCTAACTTTAAAAAATTCACACATTTTTATTTGCATGAAACCATTTTTTATTCAAATAATACGGTAGATTAATTAAGCCTGCTTCAATAAAATCGATACAACTCACTTTGACATCTCAAGTTACTCCAATGAGTACTAAATATAAGGAGTGTTTATTTTTCCATAAAACCCTGAAATTGATAATAGATATCTCTATTGGAGATATACTCTTACTAGAATGTCGACCCGTTCGATGCACGGATCCAACTAACGAAGAAAAAACGATGAAAATTTTACACCATATAACAAAATCATAATAGAATAGTTCACATTAAATTAATATAATAGTGAAGAATCTTACCTGATACATCAATTACTATACATTATGAAATATTTCTTCATAAATGACGTTTGAGGTCACATTAGTAAGGCTTGTGCCTAAAAGCATCAAATTCTACCGAATGTAGACAATATAACCATGATCAATATTGGAACGTTCATTATTATATGTGACATATTAAAAAACGAAAATCAGCCAAATATCATAAAAAAAATTATTTGTTGTTTGTGTAATTTACCACGGTTTAGGGTTTTTTTTTTTGTTGAGAGGAACACGGTTTAGGGTTTGCTATATATAGCCGAGTTTGAATGGAAATTAAGGTAGCCGAGTTTGCATGGAAATTAAGGTATTCTGTTTGTAAATGTACAACAATTTGTCAAAAAAATAGTCTACAGAAACAATAGATATATACAAACGATGACACAACATGATAGGAATGAAAAGCTCATCAGTGAGAAGAAATATTAGGGATTGCTGCATTTTAGAGGGAATTTGATAGGTTAAATAGGTGCGCTACATTTTATATGGAATTTGTTAGGCTAAATTGCTGCTAATCTAATGCAGCATTTTAAAGCAAAATTATTAGGTTAAGTTGCTGCAGATCTAATAAAATTAATAAATAAGGATGTGTAAAAGGAATCAATTAGTTGTTGTCGTTATGGAAGGTTTCATCGCACTAACACTACAAGAAATGTTGCATTTTGCCAGGGGCAGAAGCCCTGGCAAAATGCAGAAAGCCTTGGCAACTGGACGTTTGCCAGGAGTTTTGCCAGGATCAGAATCACCAGCAAATCTGCTCATCGCAAATGAACCTGCCAGGGCTTTAGCTCCTGGCAAATGCGCTCCTGGCACAAGCCCTGGCTCAACCCCTGGCAAATTGTGTCAGCTTGCATGCAGCTTTTCTGGCGTTGTGCAGGCTTTTGCAGACTGTGTCAGCTTCACATCAGTCATTTTCAAAACATGCCAGGAACATTGCCAGGGGTTAACCCCTGGCAAAATGTGTACGGATTTTTAAAAAAAAAGTTTTTTAATTGTTTAAAAAATCAAAATATTAAAATTTAATAATTAAAATAATTTTAAAAAACAATTAATTATTTTTTTTTAATTAGATAGATATTTCTTTTAGGGAATGATTATTAGATAGATAGTAGGCATTTTTATGGCCCAAAATTAATACAATAAATTGATAAAAATTGATAAGAAACATATACATTCTTAACAATGAGATAATCTAGCCGTTCTCTCACAGCTCAACAAGATCCATACGGACTTGCTCATCTTTTGAAGTGCAATTTCTATCTATAGGAGCAAAATAATTCAAACATACACAATTCAAACATTTCTAAACAATTCAAACACAATTCATAATTCGTTAACAGCATAGTCTAATACTTAATGCAATAACTCATACTCAAATTTTCATATAAACATACACATTAACAGTCAAGCAAACAAAGTGTGGAAGCAAATCGGTATGTGGAAGCAAAGCATGACAACAACAAACTGTGACTGATAGAGTATATACAAACCATTGCAACTGAATTCTCTAAGCCAGCACTAATACCAAAATCAGTAATTTTCGGCTCCCCTTTGAGATTTACAAGTAAATTAGCAGGCTTTATGTCTCTGTGAACTAAATATCTGACTCCGTGCAGATAACTTAGACCCTTCAAAAAGATTAAAAAAATAAACCAAGTTAGTAGCATATCTCAATTCACAATGTTTCAGTAATGAAAATTTAAAATGAAAAGTAAGAATATATGCTCCTTACACGTGGGAGCTTCTGAAACATGGATGATAAAATAGGTTCGGGTATCGTTCTACAAGACCCTCATAACAAGGTGCTTCACATAATATCCTTATCTCCTAATTGTCACAAAAGTATCACCATCAGTCAACATGAAACAATTATAATTTGGCCTTCTTAAATGCTTGACAGATCATCATCAAGAACAAGTTTATGACATTGACAGATCACATATCTCGTGTACACCATTGACGCCTTAACGCTATCATGAATAAGTTTATGACACAAAATTGACCTAAAACTACCATTGCATGGTATAGAAAGTATCTAACATGATATCATTGTAGTATAGTATTTAGTTTTAATTTCTACCTGATATATGAACACACATCAAGCAGCTCTTTCATTTGAAAATCACTAGTGAATCAAGTTGTCTGGTCTAACCACAAATTAATAACGCATAAACACACCTTTAGAGCACCAAATAGTAGCAGCAAATACCATCAAGAAAACCTAGTAGCCATGCTAAGTTTAAAATTGAAATTAACCACATGTTGTATTGTTTAATTTGAATCGCTTAACTAGAATTGTAAATTAAGATTCAATATCGCAATGCATAAAATCAAACAAAAGTATCAGAATCTTACGGAAAATCCCGAAGCAGATGAGTTATTGATGTTAAAATAAGCTGCGAGTGAGAACAGATAATGGACATGTCATAAATTGTTTACATAAGCCCTCGCAGAAATTGTCACGAGTGTTTATGTGAGGAGAGAAGTTTGGATAAATCGACCCAAACAGACTCATTCAACTACGCATAAAACATACATGTAAGAAACTCACCGAACTGTCGCCAATTTCGCATTTGGTTATGACTGAAGTACTCTTTGTCCTTGAAAACTTCAGTGTTGATTTTGGTGACGCTCTAAGAGATTCTCCAAATAAAGAGGTTGATTTCAAACTCTGCCTCATTGCAAAAATATGTTAGTATTCTTCTTCAAATAAAATGAAAGCATAAATATCACACATAGAATAAGTTACATGATGATAGAATAAAGTGCATAACATAACTTTACCTTTGATTATTATTTTGTAAAACTTATTTTCTTATATCTACAATTTTTCTCCTTCTAACCCTGCAAACAGTGAGAGACATATTAAACAGAGTTCTACTCAAGCCTAACTCACTCCATTAAACAGCTTGCCATTTAGAACCTAGACTCTAGAGTCTAATTACTCTACTTCTTGTTCCAAATATGTATCATTCATGTTGCACAAACTAATATACCTTTCTTCGCATCATAAAAGTGTACACGGGTTAGAATGAGATTAAATTCATGTTCTAAGGTTAGGAATATAATTCATGTTGTAGTTCTAGTTCTAGTGCTCGAAAGCCATTACTGGAATTGGCTTACCAGACAGTCCTAAGGTAAGGTATATCACTCACATTCATTATATCCATGACAATAAATAAGTATATACAGTAAAATATTATAAAAATTGTTTACTCAAATGCTAAGAGTTCACACCAATCATTAACTACAGGAACAGGTATTTTGAGCTTAGTCTTTGATTGAACAACTAGCACCATCTCATATTTATTGCTCTACTGAGATGATAATTATGAATATGATATCTAGGATCAATGTATCTATCCTTACTTTTTGATAAGTTAGATAAATTGCTCCTGTCTTGAAAACTAAAATAGAAAATTCTATAAAATCAACAAGTCAATAAACATGAATCAAAACTATAAGCCGTAAGAAGTCCCTAAAATCTGATTAGAAATTACCAAATCTACTTTCACACGTCCAAAAGGGAAGGAAAAAAACTTCAATTTGATTTAGGAACAACCCACCTAACCCAAAATTTTCATGAATTTAAGATTACTCAGAAGAAAAGGATTCATTAATAACAAAAGTGGAAACTCCTTACATTAATTTGGGAATTGTTCAAATTCTGGAAATTGAAACTCTCCCTTTCTTTGTTACTTAAACAAATTAACACACTCAAATCAAATAAAGCCAAATGAGATTTTGAAGTGTACTGTATCGATAAACACTAAATCCTTGGAACATACCTTGGTTCACGGTGGCGTGAGGGTGTACCTCCGCCGTCAACGAAGTTTGTTACCGAAAAGCTCACCAAGGAGAAGACAAGTGATTAAATGGCCGCGAATCAATTTTAGGTGCGGGTGAGGCGAGCTCCAACGCGGTGGAGGTGAACTCCGGCACGGTGGTCGTCGGTGAAAGTGCTCCAATCTCGAAATAAACATAGGGGTTTTCTTGAGAAAAAGGTGAGAAATAAGATTATCAACTTAGTTTCTCAGAAGGGGGCTCATAATAGCAAGGTAATAAGAGAGAAGGTGATGATTGGGGTTTTTCAAATCTCCCCAATCAACAAAATAAATAGGTAGTTTTTGAAGAGGAAGAAGAGAGGGTTGCAATGGTGGTGGAGGTGCAGTCATACGATGTCACACGAAGTCGCAGAAGGCAAAAGGAAGGGCAACAATGGTTTTGATGGAGGAGGAAGTGAAATAGTAGAAAGCAGAATGTTGGTGAAGGGTTTGTGTCGTGTGAGAAGAGAGAGAACATGAACCATCTTTCTAATAATATCCCATTTTCCTTATAAAAAAAAATAATAATAATAATAAATCGGGTCCCACCTTTACACTTTGCCAGAGGTTATTTTAATTTGTGAGGGTCAAACCATTATTTTATGAGAATCGGGTCCCACCTTTTCTAAAGTCATGTTACCAGGGGGCCTCCCTGGCATTGCTCCTGGCAAATTTGCCAGGAGTTCTTGCTCCTGGCATTATTCCCTGGCAATATGCAACATTTCTTGTAGTGTAATTAATGACACTATTTTAGATCTTCCCTAATCCTTTTATAAATAGTGCCTTTTTGTTTATTGATAGATAATTTGATAATTAGTGCTGCCGGTAACTTTCCAAACTCATTTTGTATTTCATTGTAAAAAACAAACACATATTTCCAAACTCATTTTAGTACTTAATTAGCTAGTTGTGAATCTTGTGATACCATTTTGGTAGTGGAAGGACAAATATTTATATTTCTTTTACGCACATGTTACAAGTATGGTCCTCTCTTTATACAACTGTTAGAGACTTAGAGTGATTCTTTACCTATCACACATAATTGACAATTTTCAATTATTGTGTTATTATGTCAGTGCTTCACCTCCCACAATTGTAAAAAAATTTGACATATGCTTTGATGAATTTGTAAAACGATTAAGTTCAGAATTCGTGAAGTCAAAGAAATAAAAATAGTAGAATGAAAATTTGTGTAAATAGGAGCAAGAATTTGTAGGAAAGAACGAAAGGTTTTCATGGAAAGGGAAAAAAAAAAGAACGAAAGACAAAACTGCATGATTAATGTTAATTATTGTCAAAATTAATGAAAAAACCAAAAAAATGCGCCGCTGCCGGGGATCGAACCCGGGTCACCCGCGTGACAGGCGGGAATACTTACCACTATACTACAACGACTTGTTTGATTACTTGGTCGTATAACACTTAAATATTCATTAACTCTAATAAGCTCCGCTACATTTTGAGAAAACAAAAAGGTATTAATTGGATTAGTGATTTATTGAGGTATAATTTTGTTTTTTAGATTCAAATCCCCGATCCATTAATTTTTGTTATGCTTTCCTTTGAGTTATCGCACTTAAATATTCATTAACGCTAATAAGCTCCGCTACATTTTGAGAAAACAAAAAGGTATTAATTGGATTAGTTATTTATTGAGGTATAATTTTGTTTTTTAGATTCAAATCCCCGATCCATTAATTTTTGTTATGCTTTCCTTTGAGTTATCGCACTTAAATATTCATTAACGCTAATAAGCTCCGCTACATTTTGAGAAAACAAAAAGGTACTAACCCCGATCTAGGCATGGCAATGGGGCGAGGTGGGGACGGGTTTTACATTCTCCGTCCCCATACCCGATTCTCATATACTTACCCGTTGCCCTACCCATACCTAACGGGTATGAGAAATTGAACCTCATCCCCATCCCCGACGGGTTCGGGTATCCCCGCCTTATCCCCATCCCCGCATTGAATAATTTTTTTTAATAAAAAATAGAAGTTTTTTTGCAACCCCTAGAGAAATGTTGCAATGCATTATCCAGAAATATGTTCACTTTAACATTTGTTAGACCGATTGATTTAGTTGCTCCTTTAAATATCAATGGTAGTTATTATAACACGACAATTATCAAACAAAATAACATGACATATCAACATAAAGTAATTTTCTGCATTTGGGACGGGTTTGGGTATGAGTTCGGGATGGGTATCTATATACCCGTTACCCGTCCCGTACCCGTGTTTTTATATCGGGGAAAACCCAAACCCATACCCAAACCCAGTCAAAACGGGGAAAACCCGTCAAATTGGGTTTGGTTCTGGTGGGTAACCACGGGTATGGGTTTTGTTGCCATGCCTACCCCGATCCATTAATTTTTGTTATGCTTTTTCCTTTGAGTTATCGCACTTAATGAAGCATTTGATTTCTCCGTTAAAAATGTTCAATTAACTTTGATTAAAATTAGGGAAATGCTAACCGGTGCCCCCGGGGCACTGGTTAAGGATATGAAAAAGGAAATTATACATTAGTTAATGCATTGAAATTATGTAATTAATTTATAATAAAGTCAAAAACAGTTTCCTTTTATGGTAATAATTCCCTTTTATGGTATGCCTAACCAGTGCCCGGAGGCACCGGTTAGCAAGACCATTAAAATTATGCTTTTGCTGATGATGTACTAAGTGTGCTACATTTATTATTACAAGCTGATGTTAGACTCAGAGTTACATTTAATAACTGAACGTATGACTACAACAGGGTCTAGTTGTTGTAGCAAGTAACCATAAGTTGATCTATTGTGTTTCAAATTTTTGTGTATTTAGTGATTAGTGATAACATTTTTTTTTTTTTTGAAGGAGTGATAACATATTTTTCTTTTAAAGGGTAGTGATAACATATATGGTTTGTGGGTTTTATCTTCTTTCATATATCTTTTTAAAACACTGATCGTTCCTCCCTCCATCTATCTAATATTATAGAAACCTATAACTAAAACCACCTATTTAAGAAAAAAAATGTTGAAATAATAAATTTGTATGAAATGTGTGTTAATTTTACATAGTTACAGTTTATTTTTTTTGAAAGAAACATGGTTAAAGTTATTAAATAGGAGCATTTTTGTAAATAAATCATTAATAGATGTCGAATTTTATTAAAAGTCTTATATTTAGAGACAAATAATTGTTAATAAAGGGACTTATAATTATGGATGGATGAAGTTGCTTACTCAGTTTACTCAACTTTCTTCTCTCTTTGTCTAAAAAAAATATCCTTCTCTCTTATATATTACTCCATAAGTCTCATATCAAATGGCGTTTAAGGTTATGCACATTTTTTAAGAAAATTACAGATTGTACTAATTTTTTATGATAACATAAACTTAATTCATTAAAGGTCTCAAACGTTAAAAAATAAAAAAAAAACGACGTAACACATGATCCAATCAATTCATGCCACGTTAAACGAAGAAGTTTTTTAATAAAAAATTAAATAGTTAAATAAAAATCAAATAAAAAATTTGTTTTTTATTTGTATTATTCTAAAAAATAAACTTGAACAACCTAGAATGTCATCTCTCCCCTCCCAGTGTAAACTTGCCTCCTACCTCCAACCTTATTTTGTAAAACATTTGTCTAAAAATAAGAAGTCTTAAAAAATCAGCAGCAAATAAAGGAATACGAATTGACATAGGACTCACGAAACTTTAGAAAGGTGCTCCATCGACGGATATTATTCAATGAAGAAGATGATACAATTCGATTAGGAGAAAAAGTCTTTTCCGCTAGCAAGATTCAACACGAGCATAAAACCATATAAATACCAAAACTAAGAAAAAAGAGCAACCAACCACTCTATTTATTATTTCATCACATTGCACATTTGAAAGGTGGAACCTTCCAATGCTATTATATATAAAATAACAATAACTTAACAACAATAACAATGACAAGATTTGTCATCGAAACATTTTCCAGTTGCATGTATATTTTTGCATTCAATCTTGCAAAATGCTTTGCAAATCAAAACCTCCCATTTACGACAAAAATGACGTGCATAGATTTCACATGGTTTTGCCTCAGGCATCGTCATTTGATTTCCTACAACAAATAGTACAATTCAATCAAACATAAACATGGTTAGTCGAATAACTGTTACTCGATCATAAAAAATTGTACAAAACAAACTCAAGTGTCTTAACTCATACCAAAATTCATTGAAAAAACAAGCAAAAGAAAGGACAAACAAATGAGGAATTTCATTTTTTTTTTTTTGGGAAGATGGCTAAGGGTTCAAAGGTGGGATTGCACTTATGAGTATATGTATGTAGTGTGTGATAAAGAGATAAAATGCAAGTCAACATATTTTTCCATTATGACAATAATTAATAAGGGTATTTAATGCTATTAACTATTGACCAAATTCGTCCACTTTTTTGTGCATATCTTGTGCTGAATTTGATGCATTTTTTAAGAGTATTGCTAACTTGTGTCTTGAGGACACGAGATAAGAAATTAAATGTAGAAATTGTGCATTCATAATCTTAAAAGTTTAAAAACTTATATTTTCAATCTTAAAAGTTTAAAAAAATTACATTTTCAATTCAACATTTATTTTTTTAATTCTATTTTTAGGTCTTTATCTTGTGCTCTCACAAATTAGCATTTTCCTTTTTTTTTTTAATATATCCTACATTTTGCCGCTTCAACAAATATAAATAATTGATCATTTCATTATAAGATAATGTTTCATTAAATTGAATTAATTATTATTATTCTATAATTAATTTAATTAATTTCAAATAATGCATTATTAATATTTATTTTTTATTTTTATTTATTTGCAAGTAATATAGGAAAAAAAATGTAACCGCAAGGAAAAATATATTTGGTGTAATGCATTTTCCTTTTTTTTTTTAATATATCCTACATTTTGCCGCTTCAACAAATATAAATAATTGATCATTTCATTATAAGATAATGTTTCATTAAATTGAATTAATTATTATTATTCTATAATTAATTTAATTAATTTCAAATAATGCATTATTAATATTTATTTTTTATTTTTATTTATTTGCAAGTAATATAGGAAAAAAAATGTAACCGCAAGGAAAAATATATTTGGTGTAATTATACTGAATATTGATTGATCAAGATGTATCTTGGGTTGGTGGTGGTGTGCTCGTCGTCAACATTGCACCACTCTTTAACCCCAACGACCATCTGGTGGAATTTAGTCTACAACGGTGCCCTAAATTGTTCAAAATGTCGATCTATCGCGCTCACCTTGGTGGATTGGCGGTTTGTCACTGTTCCTTTCGATTAGGAAGTTTGGCTTATGGGTTATGGTTGTTTGGTTGCACAACATGTTCTGCGTGTTCCTCATTATGTTCTAAACTCGTGGGTGTGGGTTTCTCTTCCCGAATTTGTGGCTTTACATAGTTTCCAACGACCTTCAATCTTTTGTCCCTGCTACCTCTTTCGTTGCTGTTGAGTGGGGTTGTCATGATCCGAATTTGCCCCTTCAATATGGGTTAGCTCCATCAATGCGTTGCTTTTTGCTTGATGGTTGTTTTGTTTGCTCCGAAGTTGGCTTTTTTCAGTATGTTGGGTGCTGGTTTGTTATTTATGTGTCGTCCATTTACGATGGTGTTGTTGGGTTTTCAATTTATCCTTTAAAGCGCTTTGGGTTTGATTAATCTGGGATATTCTGGTCTCAATTGTTTTCAACTATGGACTAATGGTTTAATCTATGGAGGGGATTACACCTACCACTTTTTTGCAATGTAGTTTCATGCTCGTGCTTCTAGTTCGCTATATTATGCATTGGTGGGTGTTCTTTTGCCTCATATTTTGATTTCTATGCCGTATAGCTCTTTGTTGTTGTTTGGTTGTTTTGGTTTTATACCCCTTTGGACAACACATAAATATCAAACCAGCAACCAAGCTACAAAGAAAGCCAACTGCGGAGCAAACAAAACAACCATCGAGAAAAAAGAAACACCATTGATGGGGCTAACCCATATTGAAGCACAAATTCGGATCATGACAACCCAAATCAACTGCAACAAAAGAGGTAGTAGGGACAAAAGATTGAAGGTCGTTGGAAAATATACAAAGCCACAAATTCAGGGAAGAGAAACCCATATTCTCACAAGTTTAGAACAAAATGTGGAACACACGAAAAAATGTCTTGCGATCGTACAACCATAACCCACAAGGTAAACTTCCTGATTGAAAGGAACGACGACAAACCACCAAGCCACCAAGGTGAGCGCGACATATTTGTGTTTTGAACAATTTGTGGTATCGTTGGAGACTAAACTCTACCAGATGACCGATGGGGTTAGAGAGTGGTGCAACCTTAAATGCGAGCTCTCCACCAACCTAAGCTACATCCTGATCGATCAATATTTAGTATAATTATATCAAATATATTTTTCCTATCGCTTATATTTTTTTTTTTGCTTATGTTACCTGCAAAGAAATTATTAATGCAATATTTGTAATTAATTAAATTTATTAAAAGAATAATAATACCTTCAATTTATTGAAACATTATCTTATAATAAAATGGTCAATTATTTATATTTTTTGAAGCGGCAAAATGCTGGATATATTAAAAAATGCCTCAAATCCGGCACAAGACATGCACGAAAAAGTGGACGAATTTTTTGGTCAAAAAAAAAAAAAGTGGACGAATTTGATCAATTATTAATAGCATTAATACCCTTATTAATGGTTGTCACAATGGAAAATTATGTTGACCTGCATTTTATCTCTTTATCACACACTGTATACTTATAAGTGCAATCCCACCTTTGAACCCTTAACCATCTTCCCAAAATAAAAAACATGAAAATCCTCATTTGTTTTTCCATTCTTTTGCTTGTTTTTTCTATGAACTTTGGTATGAGTTAAGACGCTAGAGTTTGTTTTGTACGATTTTTTTATGAGTTAGTGGTTCTACGACTAACCATGTTTATGTTTCATTCCTTTTAAAAAAATAAATTATGTTTGATTGAATTTGTTGTAGGAAATCAAATGACGATGCCTGAGGCAAAACGGTGTGAACTCTATGCACCTCACTTCTGTCGTAAATGGTTGGTTTTGATTTGCAGCACATTTTGCAAGTTTAAATGCAAAAATATACATGCAAAGGGAAAATGTTTTGATGACGAATCATGTCATTGCTATTGTTGTTAAATTATTGTTATTTTATATATAGTCACATTTGAAGGTTCCATCTTTCAAATGTGTAATATGGTGAACTAATAAATAAAGTGGTTGGTTGTACATTTTTCTCAGTTTTATATGGTTTTATGCTCGTGTTGAATCTTGCTAGCAGAAAAGACTTTTTCTGCGAATCAAATTGTATCTTCTTCACTCAACAATATTCGTCGATATGTCAATTTGTATTCCTTTATTAGCTGCTGCTTTTTTAGGGCTTCTTTTTTTTTAGACAAATGTTTTACAAAAATATACATGCTAGACTCAGACTTTGAATCTCAACCTTACTCTTGATGATAAGATCACTCCCTTGATGATAAAGTTGGTTATGTTGGGGAGGAAATAAGATTGGAGGTAGGAGGCAAGTTTACATTGGGAGGGGAGAGACGAGGTTTTGGGTTGTTTTAGTTTACATTTTTAAAATAATACAAATCAAAAATAATTTTCTTATTTAACTTAAATCATTTTTTATAAAAAAAACTTTATCTGAATGTTTCATGTGACATGAATTGATTGGGTCATGTGGAACTTCGTTGATTTTTTTTTTTTTAACGTTTGAGACTTTTAATGAATTAAGTTTATATTATCTCTTCCTTTTTCAAAGCTCCGTCAGGTATAATCTCTTCCATTCAATCTATTTTTAAATTTTTTTTTTGGGGAGGGAGTGAGGACAACAGGAAAATTTCCTGGATCGCTTGGAACTCTATCTGTTTACGTAAAGAAGATGGAGGTTTGGGGGTGAGGCAGTTGAAAGAATTTAATATTGCTCTGTTAGGAAAATGGTGTTGGAGGCTGTTGGTGGATAGAGGAGGGTTATGATATAGGGTTTTGGTGGCGAGGTATGGTGAGGAGGCTGGGAGGTTGGGGGCCGGAGTGTTTCTACTTGGTGGAGAGAGTTAGCGAAGATTAGGGACGGAGTAGGTAGTGAAGGTGGGAGGTGGTTTGCTGATAGAGTGGTTAGTAGGGTAGGGTCAGGAACTAATACTTTATTTTGGCATGATAGGTGGTTAGGAGATGTTCCATTGTGTAGGAGATTTAGCCGCTTGTTTGATTTATCACTGAATAAGAATAAAACAGTGGCTGAGATGTTTTCTCCTGGTTGGGAGGAAGGTGGAGCTGCGTGGGGTTGTCGAAGAAGGTTGTGGGATTGGGAGGAGGAGATGATAGGCGAGTGCCGACAGTTACTTGATAATTTTGTTTTGCAGACTGATGTTTCTGACAGGTGGCAGTGGCTCCCTGACATTACGGGGGGGGGTTACACCGTGCGTGGAGCATATCAGATTCTATCAACTCAGGAGCATCATATAGGTGACGACATTGGAGATCTTGTTTGGCATAAACAATTACCTTTGAAGGTCTCTATTCTAGCTTGGAGGTTGTTGCGGGACAGGTTACCAACTAAAACTAATTTGCTCCGGCGCGTCATAATTCAACCCACGGCCAAGTATTGTGTGTCGGGGTGCGGAAATGATGAAACAGCTCTTCATTTGTTCATTCATTGCAATATTTTTGGTGCTCTATGGCAGCATATACGACATTGGCTTGGTGTTTATGGAGCTGATCCGTATAACGTCCATGATCATTTCTTGCAGTTTACAAACGCTTTAGGAACATCGAGGTCACGTAGATCTTTCATGCAGCTTCTTTGGCTATTGATAGTGTGGATTTTGTGGAACGAACGAAACAATAGGCTATTTAATAACGTTCAAATGTCCACCTTAGACTTGTTGGAAAATGTCAAATTTAATTCTTTGTGGTGGCTTAAAGCTCATAACGTTAATTTTGTTTTAGGTTCTCAAAGATGGTGGTCGGACCCGTTACTTTGTTTGGGTATCGACTGACATTTGTTTATGTTTTTGTAACTATTGACAAATTGTATGTTTGGGGCGCCCCCTTGAGTACACCTTGTGCTTAAGGGGGAAACACTGTCGTTGTTAATATATTTCATTTTTGATTCTTCAAAAAAAAGTTTATATTATCATAAAAATCAGTACAATCCTTAATTTTCTTAGAAAATATGCATAACCTTAAACGTAGGGGTGGCAAAATGGATGGATCGAATGGATTCGGATTTGGATTCTAATGGATGGATCAAAAAAGGTCCATTAGTCCATTATAATCCACTATTTTTTTCCTTAAAAAAAAATCATCCAATCCATCCAATTAGAATAAAGTCCATCCAATCCATCCATTATTAGATTTTAATGGATGGTTAATCCATCCGTTCCATAAATCAAAATGTATTTTTTTTTTAAAGTGTATTATTTTTTTTAAATTGCTTATTACGATCTTTTTTAAAAAAACTGCTTATTTTTGCAAAACAACTTATTATGATCTTGTTTTGAAAAACAACTTAGTAATGCAAAACAACTTATTACGATCTCTTTTGAAAAAACAGCTTATTTATGCAAAACAGCTTATTATGATCTCTTTTAAAAAAAAACAGCTTATTCGAAACAACTTATTTATACAAAACAACTTATTAGGATCTCTTTTTTAAAAAACAACTTATTTGAAACAACTTATTTATGCAAAACAACTTATTGCGATCTCCATTTTAATTTGTTTACACACTTTTTATAAACCTGTTGAATAAATTTGAATGTGTTTACAGGGTTCGTTCCCTATTCTAATTTCTAATTGACACTCCTAACACTCGTGTGTGCTAATTGGATTGTTTACATATTTGTTGCCATTGTTAGATTATATAGAATAGAGTGGAAATGAATAATATATTATGGCATCTATCTGAAGTCAGTATGGAACAATCAATTATCTCCAAATTCATTCTGCAAATTGAAGCAGTTGAAAATTGAATTTTGTAGTAAATTGTCAAATATATTTCCATATTATGTGCTTGATAAATTCTGGAGACACTGACTGTAACCGATTGTCCTGCATTGGAAGTTATATTTGAAATGAAAGGTCTAAAAGCAGATGGTGGTAGACAAATGAGGCTTGTAATGAAATTGGCAACCCTCACTTTGAAACTTTTACCGACGCTGAAACACATATGGACTGGGAATCCCAACGAAAGCTTCCACGAAGTTTCAAAACATTCGCCTATTGAAAGTTACTCAATGCAAAGGCCTTAATCATGTTTTCCCCTCTCTGTGGCTAAATGACATAGGGATTATTGTAGCACAAGATGAAACGGTTGACACTGTTCCAATACTCTATTTTAAATAAGCTGTTTTTTTAAAAATATCCTACTAAGTTGCTTTGCATAAATAAGTTATTTCGAATAAGTTGTTTTGCATAACTAAGCTCTTTTAAATAATTTGTTTTTTAAAATGAGATCGTAATAAGCTATTTTGCATAAATAAGTTGTTTCGAATAAGTTGTTTTTTAAAAAAGAGATCCTAATAAGTTGTTTTGTATAAATAAGTTGTTTCGAATAAGCTGTTTTTTTAAAAGAGATTATAATAAGCTCTTTTGCATAAATAAACTGTTTCGAATAAGTTGTTTTTTAAAAATATATTGTAATAAGTTGTTTTTCATAGATAAGACGTTTTGAATAAGTTTTTTTTTTAAAAATAGATCTTAATAAGCTCTTTTGCATAAAAAAAATAAGGTGATAATCAAAAATAAAATTATTTAAATAAAAAAGATTAATAATTTTTGAAGTTATCCATTGGACTTTTTTATTTTAAAGAGGTGATCCATTGGATTTTGAAAATAAGGTGGATGGATCAAATCCATCCATAGTTTTAAATGGATGGATCCAAACCAATCCATGAACAAATTTTTTAGTTTGATAGATGGATTGGATGGATTTTGTAATGGATGGATTGGATGGATATGAATCTCATGGATCATATTGCCACCCCTACTTAAACGGCATTTAATATGATACTTATGGAGTAACTAATAAGAGAGAAGATTTTTTTTTAGAGGAAGAGAGAAGAAAGTTTTTTTTTTTTTTTTTGGTTAACAAGGCAGAAGAAAGTTATGCTATCCATTACGAATAGCAAGCAAAATGTAAGAAAGCGAAGAATACAAGTTTGTCCATGTACAATCGGTTTAAACGTCATGTCTCGTTTTCGCTTTCGTAAAATACATCATTTCTCTTTGGAACAACCTTATTTTGTTTTAGACGTTGGTGTTGATTTCGTATATCGTATGAACCTCTTTCAATCGTTTGGTCTTAACTTTAAATATCATGAACCATCTCAATGCTTATAAGATTGTTGTTGACGTAAATCAAACCAATACAAATGTGAAACAATAATATATATTGATATATTTCCTTTTCATATATATATATATATATATATATATATATATATATATATATATATATATATATATATATATATATATATATATATATGTCTTATTGAACAATTATTTGGTTTCGAAAGGCATGTTTAGTGCCAATAGTAATTTTATGGGTGGTTGGGGGTTGGGTTAGTATAGATATAATCGAGATGTGCAGCTAGAGTCCTTCTTGTCAAACATTCTTGTTCTCCTTCCACTCCTTCACAACTCTCATCTTCACTAGATGAATTGCTAGCCGAAACATCCTTCAATTGAAACATGAAAATTCTCAAAATCCCAATCAAATATCAAGTGAACAAAAGAATAAACAATACCATGCATAAAATAAAGTATTTGGACTTTTAATGCCTCACCAACATAAAAAGAAATTTTATAAAACCAAGCATGAAATAAGTATATGAAAATTGAGAGAGAAACAAACCTTGTTTAAGGAAGAGGCACTGTGAAGTCCAACATTAGGACGGGAGGCATAAATTAAGCTAAAGCTCAATAGAAGAGCCATGACGATAATGGTGGAAAATTTTGTCATTTTGAGTTTTCTTTTACTTTTATGTTGAGAGGAAGACTTAGAAGTATATCCTTTTATAAAGTATTCAATGCATTCAAACTTCAAATGTAAAATATGTTATGTCTTAAATGTTTTTTTTTTCTTTTGACCAAGTCTCAAATGTTGTTTATTTTATTTATTGTCACGATTTCTTAACTAACTGGCATTTCCATGTAGCAAATATGATATCCTCTCAACAAATAAAAAGTAGAAAATATGATATGGATGGATATTGTAGATATTTTTGGTACGATGGATATTATAGATATGGATAAGTTTTTACTTTTTTTTTTACAGAATATATATTAACTATAATTAAAAAAAATGTAACTAATTCAATAAAAAATATTAAAAAAGATATATATGGATATTAGTCCAAAAAAAGATACATATGCATATTTTTCGTTCTTCGGCAAGGCCCAACTTGGCTCTATAAAAAGCCCAAAAGGTTTTCTTCAACAAAAAAAATAAAAAAGCCCAAACCGCATAATTAATGAGTTAATTGATTGTTGAAATGAAAGAAATTAAAAAAAAATTATTGTTGGTGTCATTAAAAAAATAAAAATTTAAATTATATGTTTTTGTTATATTTCGGCAAGGCCCAACTTGGCTCTGTAAAAAGCCCATAATGTTTTCTTCAACAAAAAAAATCAAAAAGCCCAAACCGCATAATTAATGAGTTAATTGATTGTTGAAATGAAAGAAATTAAAAAAAAATGTTGTTGGTGTCATTAAAAAAAATAAGAATTTAAATTATATGTTTTTGTTATATTGTTGGTGTCGTTGAAATAGATAATCATGACTAGTTTGAATTGTTCTAAATTGAAAGCAAAAAACATTTATATTTTTCCTTTTAAACAAAATCAAAATTTCATATAAAATACCGTTCATAATTTTCAAACGTTAGTGCAATAAAAAAAACAGAAAGACTTCGCTAGTATATATAAAGAAAATATGAGATTTTGGGATGAATTTTTTGTTATTCTAATTATACTTAAGGATGGGAATAGGCCAGACCGACCTACAGGGGCCTACGACCTAGCCTATGACAGGCCAGGGCAGGCCAGACTTTTTTCTTAAATAGAGAAGGCCTAGGCTTTTTTTAAGCCTATTTAGCTTAAAAGGCCAGACCACATGCCTCTCAAAAAGCCTCTTAAGCCTATTAGGCCAGCCTATTTAAGTAATATGAATAATATTATTTATTATTATATTATATTTTGTACTTTGAATTAAAATATAAATTTGTAAACTTTTTCAATAATTTAAGTTTTATTAGTATACATTAATTTTTTGCATATATAAATGTATTATTATAAACTAGAATAGAAATATGATACAATATATAGTCGAATTCCCTAAACCTCTTGTTGATTATCAAAAGAGAGTTTAATATAATTGAACTATTAGTTCGCAAGTCCATTTAAACTTATATCACATTGCTTATTTAAAGATGTTCTCATAAGATATAGGCTTTTAAACAGACTAGTAGGTCGTATCAGGCTTTCAGAAGGTCAGGCTCAGGCCTAAAAAGTAGGCCTATGACAGGCCGCAGGCCAGACTTAAGCTTTAAAAAAATATTGCAGGCCAGGCTTAGGCCTTGCAAAGCCTAGCTCGGCCTAGCCTATTCCCATCCCTAATTATACTCTTAAAAAAATTCTTATAATAATGTGATACTCTTAAACAAATTTTCTTATAATAATGTGATATTGTTTTTTTTTTTGAAGGAAATAATGTGATATTGTTGGTGTTATTAAAAAAGATAAGAATTTTTGTTATATCTGTTATATTATTGATGTCATTGAAAAATATAAATATGATTTGTTGTGTTTGTTACATTTGAAAATCACAAATACCTATACTTATAATCTTAATTTATATAATTTTTTTTATAAAATATCGTTGATAATCTACACGCGTTAGCGCAATAATAAAAATAAACAAAAAGAAGGGGTATGTAGTACACATAACGCTAGTAACCTAATCTAAATATCATGGTTCCCATGGTAAATATGATGATGATAACGATAAAAGATATATCAATTAAATAGAGCTATAATATATTACACAAATAAAAGATATATCAATTAAATAGAGCTATAATATATTACACAAACTATGCTACAATTACATGGTTGGTTTAAAATTTCCTTTCAATCTATATGTATTCTCAGTTCTCATTTTCTATATTCTTATAGTGATAGTGAAATTCTTGATTTCCAGATTTTTTTTTATTTCAATGATTATTTTTTATCTACTAGACTAGATGAAAGAACTTAATCACTACAGCCTCTTTTTTTTTTTTTTTTGCTTTCACACCGGTTTTCGATCCATCAATGGTGGACGATTAATCCGGCTCATACGTAGAGGCATACACACTGGCCAAACGTTGTTCTCCGTGGAAATCGAACCTGGTATTCCCCAGTTACGTCCTTGGAAGGAGCTCCTTACCACTGGAGCCCAAACATTTTAAATGTAAGTAACTCTTAACTTTTTAGATTCATTTAATAAATGATGTAAGTCATTTTTAAAAAGCTCATGGTTCACGGTTTTAATTCTCCACAACTTTTTAGATTCATTCAATAAATGATGTAAGTCATTTTTAAAAAGCTCATGGTTCACGGTTTTAATTCTCCACATGAAGATTACAGTTGGATATATTATAATAAATGATAGGAATCAATTGCTTTCTTTTTTCAACAACTTTGTAGAGGAATTTACTAGAAGGAATTCAATTAATGGCTCGCATATTAGCGGAGGTTGTCACATACCCCCTCCGTTGTTTATTATAAACAAATTTAACTTTTTAGGTTCATTCAATTAATGATGCATGTGGTCTCAATTAATGATGCATGTAGTTGATCACGTGCATCATTAATTGAATGAACGTAAAAAGTTAAATTTACTTATAATTGACAACAGAAGGAGTACTCAAATCTAAACTCTGAAGGTGAGAAAAACACAAGAAGGGGGGTTGAATTGTGTTTTGAAAAATTCTTCGTTTCTCCTAAAAACTGAACACACTGATCAGAAGCTAGGTGAGACAGCTTCTGAAGTGATAATCAGAATCTAAATGCAGCGGAATAAAACAGAGAGAGAGAAGAAGAACGACACAAAGCAATTATACTGGTTCCTTCCACAATCCGGAAGTAGTCCAGTCCCCCTTGCACTTCCAAGGAGATTTCACTATGAGTAATATCTGATTACAAATGCTCAAGCACACAAGCAAGAGACTTCCTTTGCTCAAGCACACAAGCTAGAGACTTCCTTTGCTCAAGAACACAATCAAGAGACTTCCTGCTCAAGCACAACTGCAAGAGACTTCCTAACTAAACAAAATTACACAGAAAATTGTTTAAGGTTGAACACTTGATATACAATCAGAGGTGCTCACAATACAAATCAGATACAGACTCAATGAACTTAAGAATTTCTAAGATATGACTTTGAGACACAGAAATTCTAAGTGAATGCAGAACAATTTCAGCAGAGGTTTGGTACTTGTGAAAATCTTGTGAGTCTATCGTTTAGCGTTCTTGCATTACCAATTCTCTAGGTCTTCACTCCTTTATATAGAGGTGTGAAAGAGACGTTATGAAATTGCCAGCACTCCAAAGAGTCGTTGTTGAAGCTTGATCTTTCACCAATGATCTTTTGCCTGATTTGGTTGTTGTCCTATGAAGAACCAATTTGAAATCCATTCCTTATCCAAAGGAACATCTGTGCAGGCGAAGCTGTATTCTGGAGCTGTTTTCTTGTCTTGTAGCGTGGACACAAAACAGAGTAGTGGAGAACGTGGTTGTACAATTCGTACAAAGTACAATGTCAACGCTTTCGTCCAAAATGCAAGCACAAGCCTTCAAACACCTTTGAAATGACCGTTGCAAAATTCCACTAATCCTTTGTTTGTGTTTTCGAATCCAATGGACAGCTTTTGCATTGATAATTCTTCAATTCTTGAATCTTTTGCAAATCCAGTTGAGATTCAGCTTCTGGTGAAATAGCTTCTGATGAGGCAGCTTCTGATGATGCAGCTTCTGATGATATGACTTCTGCAGCTTCTGATGATGTGGCTTCTGGACCTCTTGTCTTCAGAAGCACTATTCTTCAGGAGTGGCTTACTTCAGGAGCGCTATTTCTTCAGGAGCAGCTTGACTTCAGGAGCGCTTTGCCTTCAGAATCATCTAAGCTTCATTTTCTTTTGCTCTTTATTTGCTCATTCAGAACCAATGATGATGTGACTTTATAATTATGGTCCTGTACACTTGAACAAATATTAGCTAGTCCAATTTACAATTTTTAATACCTTGTTATCATCAAAACTTTTTAAGGTTCATTGTTAAGCACATTTTGTTCCAACAAACTCACCTCCCTTCAACTTCATAAACGTTTCTAGTTGTCCAAAATGTATCATGATTCATGACCATGATTTTTTAATATTACATCGATGACTACAATTTAGTTGGTCTACGATAGACCTATTTTGAAGATTCCAAAACATACAAAGCCTAAAATGATTCTCATTTATTTTTCACCAACAATGTCATTTATTTGCCAAAGAAAAGTCACTTGTAACATTGTGGTTGACCAATGTCATTTTATTTGCCAAAGAAATGTCCTAGTTCAGGTTTATTATTGCTACCCTATTTGATGGGTATCACTTGGGTGACATAGAATTGGTCAACCAATGTTACAAGTCTCTCTCTCTCTCTCTCTCTCTCTCTCTCTCTCTCTCTCTCTCTCTCTCTCTCTCTCTCTCTCTCTCTCTCTCTCTCTCTCTCTCTCTCTCTCTCTCTCTCTCTCTCTCTCTCTCTCTCTCATAAGGATTGTGACGTTGTGATTGACTAATGTCACTAGTGTCACCAATTCTATATCTCCCAAGTGCTACCCCTATTTGATTGCTTTAGTTGTGCCTTGGGTTTAAAGGTCAATAAGTAAACCATTAAATTAGTTTCTCTTTTGTAAGCTATTCTCAGATTAGTATATGACTTTATTAATATTTCAAACTAGTCCATATCTTTTTCAAAAGTTTCTTAATTAGATCAATTTCTTTATGCTTGTGGCACATGACGAAAGACCTAAATGAGAAATTTTTGACAAAGACAAGACTAGTTTGAAATATTAATAGATTTAGAAACTAATTAGAGAGTAACTTATAATGACCGAGACTAGTTTGATGGTTAACTCAAAGATCAATATTGCCAATTCTAGCACCTTGTAAATCTTTGGCATCTGAAGCACCACATCTCCGAACAAATCTTGGAATTTTTTATTCTCAAAGGAAGAGCATCAGGAAGTGATTTTAATTTTATCATCCAGAAAATGCAAACAATTTCTGGTAGACTTGCTCTAGCTTCTTTAGTTTTTACTTCCATCACATTTAGAATGTTTGGCTCCCTCAAAGCATTTGTAACCAGTTTGACCAAACAGCCCGGAATTTCATATGGAAGAATGCTAACAACTTTGGAATTGATTTGGTGGGTTTTGCAAAACATTAGCTGTCCTAATAAAAAGATGGGTGCTCTCGACATTCATACAACTAGATATGCTAACTCACTACTCATTGGAAAAAGCTAGTTTTGGGACATACTTCAAGCCCTCATGTATGTTTTGGGTTAATATTCCATCCAAGAAATATGTGTCTAATGCCGTCTTTTTTCGCATTCGCACACTCCAGGTTCCTCTACTTGGAACTCCATTACCAAAGCAAAGAATGTGATTAAGAATGGTTTTGTTTGGCAAGCTGGTTGTGATTCATTGTCTTTCTAGTTTAGTCATTGGATTTCTTTTGATCCAACTTTATCGATGTTGCCTTATAGAAATTTGAAGCACTACGCCCTTTGCTTTTGTTGTGGAAATGACAAGGACACCTTCCTCCGTTGGTGTCCAAGATTAAAATCACTTAAGAAACCTTTGATTAAGTCTTGCATCACCTATCCCAATTTTTTCTCTACTCATGACAGTTGCATTTGGCTAAAAAACGGTATCTCTAGTTCTCAAATAAACCTCTTTGTTACGCATGACTAGTGGGCTTGGAGGATCAGTAATTCTACTTGCCGTTCAAATTAGATAGTAACGTTGAAAATAGTGTCTTTAAGAGAAATGAGAGAATGAATGGTTCATGCCTTCATGGCAATTTAATTTAGATGGTATCGTTGAAAATAGTGTTTTAAAAGTCCAAACATTTCACGATTATTAATAACTCTCATATTTTTTTACGAGTTAAATATGTTTTTAGTCCTTCTAAATATGTGAATTTTTCGTTTTAATCATTTTAAAAAATTTCTTTAACTTTTAGTACTTCAAAAGTTTTTCATCTTCACTTTTGGTCCCTCCTTTAAAGTAAACTCATATGTAGAATTCATATTTTTGAACAAAATTTTGCAGAAAAATTAATAATATTATAAGAATTTCTCCAAAAAAAAATTAGAATTTTTTAACAAAACATGAATTAAATATGAATTATATATTTTTTGCGGTTAAAAATTCGTATTTAATTTATATTTAGTTAAAAAATTCTAGAGTTTTTTTGGAGTGATTTTTTTTACAATATTCTACACAATTTTATTAAAAAAATACAAAATTTGACTTAAAAATAGGGACCAAAAGTAGTGATTGAAAATTTTATAGGGACTAAGAGTTGAAGAAATTTTTTAGAGGGCTAAACCAAAAAGTTAGTATATTTATAGAGATCTAAAATATATTTAACCATTATTTTCACATCCATGCCATTCATTTATTTAATTTGTCTATTTTACTGCACCCTCCAGTTAATATTATAAGCAAAAATCAACATTTTAAATCCATTCCTTAAATGATGTATGCGGTCTATAATAAAGACTACATACATCATTAATTGAATGAATCTCAAATGTAAATTATAAAAAATAAAAATAAAATAATACTCTCTCCGTTTCAAAAAAATTGTTTCAAAATGAATGTCACTTTCAGTTTCCAATGCTAATAACTTTCTATTTTCAATTGTACCCTTCAATTAATATTATATACACTATTTTCAATATATTATTTTTTCTTTAATGAAAAACAAACAAATAGTTGATTAGGATAATTTGGTAAAATAACATCTCTCTTTCTTTTAATTAATGCATTTCTTAATATGTGTGTAAAAACTTTAAACGACATTCATTTTAAAACGGAGGGAATATATACTTTGAAAGTCAAGATTAGTGTTATCCTTTGAAATTTACCACAATTTCATAACCAACTTGTAAAAGAAGTCGCACGGGTCACGTAACATTGTGATATTTAGATAAAAAAATCAATTATATTGTTGCTATTGTCAAATATTTAAAGATAAAAAATATTTAAAAATATTAAATAAAAATGTCAACAATAATATAATGTTCCGATTAAATCTATTATATATACAAAAACATATTAAATATTTGCATTGTGTTTGTGTCCGTTACAGTTTTTTTTTTTTACTTTTTATATGTGCGAAAACAAATTATTACTATCTCCGGCCCTATTTACAAGAGAAAATTGACTTTTTAGATACATTGAATAATGTATGTATCTAATCAAGAACCTAAACCAAATACATAAATTATTTAATGTATCTAAAAAGTAAATTGTCTCTTGTAAATAGGATCGGAGGGAGTATTAGTTAATATGAGGCATTAGACATGCTCTCGGCCTTACAATTGCCTCGTGACCTCCAATTGGTTAATATGAATTTCGAGACGGACTCTAAAACCGTAGTTGACCATATATACGGTAAGATGCAAAGCGTTTCTGATTATAGTGCAATTATCAATGATTGTAGACGTCTTATAACTTGTGATTTACCGAACTTTGATGTAAAGTTTATTAGAAGACAAGCCAATGAAGTAACCCATAGCTTAGCTAGAGATGCTCCATACTTTGCTAGTTTTCGCATCTTTATTAGAATTTCATCATGTATCTCTGACCTTATTATGAATGAATTGCATTCATTTTTCTTTTGTAAAAAAAAAGTGCGAAAACAAATTATTATTAGTTCATGCGTAACACACCCACTTTATTTATTAGTTGATCAATGATCATATTACACATTCGATGGTATTTTTTTTTGAAAGAAACACATTCGATGGTTGGAACCTTCCAATTATTTTAGTGACATAATAATAGTCGCAACTTAGGCACAACAATTACAATGACATGATTTGTCATCATGACATTTTCCAGTTGCATGTATATTTTTGCATTCAAACTTGCAAAACAATTTGCAAATCAAAACCTCCCATTTACGACAAAAATGAGGTCTGTAGACTAAACATTGTTTTGCCTCAGCCATCATCATCTGATTTCCTGCAACAAATTGTACAATTTAATCAAACACAAGCATGATTAGTCAAAGAATCGCTAACTAGTAAAATTTTGTACAAAACAAAACCCAAATATCATAATTCATACCAAAACTCGCTGATAAAACAAGTAAAAGAATGGAGAAACAAAAGAGGGTTTTCATGTTTTGATCTTGGAAAAATCGTTCAGCTTTCAAAGGTGAGATTGCACTTTCAAGAATAAGTTTTTTTTTTTTAAGCGTGGTATAAAGTATAAAAGTATTAGTTTCTTATATAGATACATACAAGTCAAAATATTTTCTCTCAAAAAAAAAAAGTCAAAATATTTAGTCAACATATTTTCCGATAATAACAACAGCTAAGTTATTCATGGCAAATGGTGGATAATATTTTTTACAAAATATTAACTATTAATGAGTTGACCAATTGATTAATTGTGTTGACCAATTGATTAATTGGAAGATATAATTCATTAAATTGAATTAATTATTATTATTTTCAGAATCATTTGAATTATTTTTTCTTTTTGAGGAACATTTTAATTAATTATTAAATATTGCATTATTAACATAATAATTTTTTTTTAAATTCTTTCAAGTAATATAAGCAAAAGTCTTGACCAACAAAAAATATATAGGCAAAAGTCAATATTTGGTCTGATTAACCAAACACATTTTTGTTTAAAAAAAAAAACACATTTTGACTTATACCAGAGGAATTAAAGGTTAAATAATATTATTTTTTTTTGAAAATATTAAAGGTTAAATAATATAGGTCAAATGCATCTAAAGGTCCTTTAAGTTTTTCGTTTTTCCCAAAGTGGTTATTTAAGTTTCAAAAGTCCCAAACAAGTCCTTTAAGTTTCAAAAGTCTCAAACAAGTCCTTTTAGTTTTTAAATCGTTTCAAACAAGTCCTTTTAGAGGATGATGATGATGATTCAGATGATAGCAACAACGAGCATTATTATCCACCATTTGCCATGTCTAAAAAGATGACTAATTTTAAGTGGGTGTTAGGAGCCAGATTTGGTACCAAAGATGAGTTCAAGGAAGCAATTACCAACTATGCTATCTATAATAGGACTTGTTTGAAACGATTCAAAAACTAAAAGGACTTGTTTGAGACTTTTGAAACTTAAAGGACAACTTTGGGATGCATTTGACCAATAATATAACATGCTATAGTTTGTAATTTTTTAATGTGTTAACTAGTGGGATACACGGACGACAAACTACTATTTTTTCTATTTTGATAAAAAAATAAAATATTCATTCATTCAAACCCCGACCACCCAAAAAAAATTGATAAAATACTTTGAGACATTATAACTTAAATTAAAAAATAATTTTTGGCTTCTTAACAAAATGTAAAATATATGTCGTACCCAGAACTTTCTTAGCCTTCTAAACATTTTTTTTGCGTATGGTTTGTTTTTTTTTTTTTTTTGACAAATAATAACGCAATTGATAAATGAGAAAGTAGAGACATCCAAATAACAGAAAACTTTTCTTCATTAAAATTTACTTGCAGGTTGCAGCACATGCAAACTACTTTGGCATGCTAAAAGACATGGTTGCTAAATTCTCTCTGTTCTATTTTTCCATTAAATAAATAACGGTTCAAATATATTTTCCTAAAACAGCAATAGAAAGAAGTGCATGTTATCCTCCACTCACTGACACTTTAATATATTATGCTATAAATTGTCCAAAGGAACCGACTGTCAACAAAAACATAACTGTCCCTTTACCTATAGAATGTGCTTAACTAAGAAAACTACCCTAGAATATTCCTGTTGTGTTTTGAGTAATAGCTACACATATTTTTATTTTTTTGACACAAATGAGTATATAGTTATTAACTAGTGATACATGCCAGGCTTTATACTATCTTTAGACAACATCACATAAGTTAGTGAAAGTGTAGATAAAAGTAACCATATTCTTCATCAATGTCATAATAGTGTAATACTTGGTGTGTGTGAATAAGTAAAATATAATGTCAGTAGATCAAAAAAATAAAACTTTTGAATATAGCACGAACTTTGCTTTATGTTTAAGGTTCTGCTTTTTCTATTTTCATCTCCGCACTGAATTCCACAAATTACTTTGTTATTAGAGGTGTAACAAGCAAAGCCAAATTGTTCATGAATAAAGCACATTTCTGGAAGAAAAAAATCCCTACAAATATACTCTTGATGATTAATTATGTACATAATATCTATCTTGAAAGATGAAAAATCATAGTTAAAAAAGTATACGTGCAACATGATGAAAATGCTTATAAATAGGTTAGGGCTAACCGTTTTTTTAATAGACAATGGTTAACGATGTTTTTTTTTTTTTGACAAATGGTTAACGATGTTAGTAGTTACATAAGTTTCTGAAAATTGAATTTGGGATTTCCTTCATTATACATACTAATGACATATCATACTATATATAAAAGTTGCCCCAAGCCATCATTTTAGCCCTAATTAAACCTAAACCCTAGAGAATAAAATTCCTGTTTTAACCCTAACCTAAACCTTAATTACGAAACAGCTATAGTAACAAATGAAGGAGAAAAAAAAGCCGCGAACAACAGAATAGAAACCAAATTATGAGAATAACCACATCTCTCTCTCTCTGTTATGCATGTTTTCTTCTCTCTCGCCCCCACTGCTCTCATATGCTTCTTCAATCGATCTCAGGTATCTTAGTTCATATACTCTTTCCTTTAATTAATCGATTCACTTTATTTTCGTGGTCGCACGCTACACTATATGGCTCGAATTTCATTTTTTGATTCTGTTTTCAGGGGTTTTGAGGGGATAAACATCATCTTTTGATAGTTTAGTAAAAATTTGATTTTGAGTTTGATTTTATATACCCAGAGACCTTTTTTTCCCTCATTTATTCTCTTCTGCTCATATCTAAATCACTCTTTTTTCTTTTGCCCAGATCTTCATTTATGACAAGTTACAAACTTAACTCCGAAGATACAGGTAATTCCATCACATTCTCCATGGTTCTTTTATTTTTGCTTTTGTCCCATTTCAGTTTATTTTTCATTTTTTGAACAATGAAATTAAACTTAATCTTATTCTTATTGTGTATGCAGAAATTTGTGCTTAAAGCGAACATATGGGATGGATGCAACCATAAAGTCAAGAAAATCTTGCAGAAAATTGATGGTATGCACCTATTAATATGATTTATTTACATCTTAAAAAACATATTATGCTTTCAATTGTTATTATCCGAAGTTAAACAAAACCAAACTGGAGTGTGCATCTGTTTCTTATATTGTAGGCTTTGTGAATCAGTTTTTCCACTTACTTTTGCCTCCCCCATCTGTTTGATATAATGCTTTTATGAACTGTCACCTATAATTTGGCTTATATTGTGATTTGTGTGTTTTGGCTGCAGTGATATAATGCTTTGATTTGTCTGTTTTGGAATCATGCCTCAGACAATCTCTAATATGTCCTTAGTTTGTTTATTGTTTGTTCTTTATAACTTCTCTCCACTGTTGAATCAACGTCGCCAAATGTTGTATCAAATTTGGCACTGATCTCATCCGTCAAGATTGTTGGAAAAACACTATAATTCTTTTATTCCTTCCTCTGTTTTTCTCTTTCGAAGTGCTCAAAGCGGCCGGCGGCGGCACCAATTGAAGGTTTATTGTTCCTTTCTTTTCTTCTAAAAAATTCTAAAAACTACATTTGGTGCTAATTTTTTTTTGACAGCATAATGTGGATGCACCGGTAAAAGAGGAATAAGACGTATATCAATGAAGAAAACAATTACTAAAAAGAGGTTTTATCAGTTGTTTCATAATTGTTTTTTAGCTTAGAACAACAATGATATGGGATGGTGCACTGCATTTTTGCGGTCTATTCTTTTTGTTTCTAAAATATATTTAATAAGGTTGCTTCAAGTTGAGCCCTAAAGCTTATAGTTAGTAAAGGTTCAGATAGCATATATTAATTACTCAAAATATAAAAGAAAATGTTCATCAGTAAGGATTATAATAAGAATATGGGAAGGAGTTGAGTTTAGTTCAGGGTTTTGGAGCAATCATACTATATATAAAAGTTGCCCCAAGCCATCATTTTAGCCCTAATTAAACCTAAACCCTAGAGAATAAAATTCCTGTTTTAACCCTAACCTAAACCTTAATTACGAAACAGCTATAGTAACAAATGAAGGAGAAAAAAAAGCCGCGAACAACAGAATAGAAACCAAATTATGAGAATAACCACATCTCTCTCTCTCTGTTATGCATGTTTTCTTCTCTCTCGCCCCCACTGCTCTCATATGCTTCTTCAATCGATCTCAGGTATCTTAGTTCATATACTCTTTCCTTTAATTAATCGATTCACTTTATTTTCGTGGTCGCACGCTACACTATATGGCTCGAATTTCATTTTTTGATTCTGTTTTCAGGGGTTTTGAGGGGATAAACATCATCTTTTGATAGTTTAGTAAAAATTTGATTTTGAGTTTGATTTTATATACCCAGAGACCTTTTTTTCCCTCATTTATTCTCTTCTGCTCATATCTAAATCACTCTTTTTTCTTTTGCCCAGATCTTCATTTATGACAAGTTACAAACTTAACTCCGAAGATACAGGTAATTCCATCACATTCTCCATGGTTCTTTTATTTTTGCTTTTGTCCCATTTCAGTTTATTTTTCATTTTTTGAACAATGAAATTAAACTTAATCTTATTCTTATTGTGTATGCAGAAATTTGTGCTTAAAGCGAACATATGGGATGGATGCAACCATAAAGTCAAGAAAATCTTGCAGAAAATTGATGGTATGCACCTATTAATATGATTTATTTACATCTTAAAAAACATATTATGCTTTCAATTGTTATTATCCGAAGTTAAACAAAACCAAACTGGAGTGTGCATCTGTTTCTTATATTGTAGGCTTTGTGAATCAGTTTTTCCACTTACTTTTGCCTCCCCCATCTGTTTGATATAATGCTTTTATGAACTGTCACCTATAATTTGGCTTATATTGTGATTTGTGTGTTTTGGCTGCAGTGATATAATGCTTTGATTTGTCTGTTTTGGAATCATGCCTCAGACAATCTCTAATATGTCCTTAGTTTGTTTATTGTTTGTTCTTTATAACTTCTCTCCACTGTTGAATCAACGTCGCCAAATGTTGTATCAAATTTGGCACTGATCTCATCCGTCAAGATTGTTGGAAAAACACTATAATTCTTTTATTCCTTCCTCTGTTTTTCTCTTTCGAAGTGCTCAAAGCGGCCGGCGGCGGCACCAATTGAAGGTTTATTGTTCCTTTCTTTTCTTCTAAAAAATTCTAAAAACTACATTTGGTGCTAATTTTTTTTTTTGACAGCATAATGTGGATGCACCGGTAAAAGAGGAATAAGACGTATATCAATGAAGAAAACAATTACTAAAAAGAGGTTTTATCAGTTGTTTCATAATTGTTTTTTAGCTTAGAACAACAATGATATGGGATGGTGCACTGCATTTTTGCGGTCTATTCTTTTTGTTTCTAAAATATATTCAATAAGGTTGCTTCAAGTTGAGCCCTAAAGCTTATAGTTAGTAAAGGTTCAGATAGCATATATTAATTACTCAAAATATAAAAGAAAATGTTCATCAGTAAGGATTATAATAAGAATATGGGAAGGAGTTGAGTTTAGTTCAGGGTTTTGGAGCAACTACTGTTTGTTTGAGGGCTGATGCATTTTTGTACTTTTCTGTTTCGGCTGCAAGTTTGTTTCAATTCTTTTATCGTCTGCTTGGATTTGTTTTCCATCTGTGTTTGTGCTGCTGTAGTTTTGTTTTGCAGGGTTATCAATTCAGGTTCATTGTTGAGGCTGTTTTGTTGTCCTGCTGCAGTTTCGTTTGACATTGATTTTTTAGCCAATTCATTTTGTTTCTAAAATAAATTTATTAAGGTTGCTTCAAGTTGAGCCCTAAAGCTTATAGTTAGTAAAGGTTCCCTTAGCATATATTACTCAAAATATAAAAAGAAAATGTTCATAGTAAGGATTAGAGATTTCAAACTTGATTTTGAATTATTTTCCCAGTTATGCAAGCAAGTGACTTTGAAATGCATTTAGTATCACCTTGCTTCTCTCATATCTACTCTAATTATTTTATATGATATGTGTAGTGGCCTTCATCTTTTGTTTAGTCTATTCAATTAATCTCTTTTGTTATATTTTTTTTTTTAATTATTGAGTTTGTTTTATCTTTCCATATATCATATATATATATATATGATGAACGCACATATCGTTAAGGGTTTAGAGGTCATTATGAAAGTGTGCGAATGTTGAATGAATGCCAAAAGGGTTTGGTTGTATATAGTCCCTTGCATATATAAAATATGTTTAGTATCCCTTTCGGTTGATAGCTTTTAATACTAATCAAGTTACCTTCTAAAAATTCTGAAATAAATATGGTTGAAGTGAAAGCAAAATTTCTTTGGTATCCCTTTTCTGGTTTAAGTGGAAACGTTAGTTTACTAATATTTTCATAGTTGAATGGCTGGGGCAAAATTCTGAAATAAATATGGTTGAAGTGAAAGCAAAATTTCTTTGGTATCCCTTTTGTGGTTGAAGTGGAAACGTTAGTTTACTAATATTTTCATACTTGAATGGCTGGGGCATATCACATATATTTCATACTTGAATGGCTGGGGCATATCACATATATTTTATATATCTGTTTTGGCATTTTATTGTTTCATCCCCCGTGATTTTGGCTTATAGTTACGTGTTTTTTCTTCAAAAAGTCTATGGTATGCATAGTTTGTTCCCTTTCAATGTGAGGGCAACCCTTTTTTCAGTTGATTCTTTAGTATGCCTTTTTAAGTTGATAGACTTTTATGCAACACTTTGATGTCCATGCGGTGTCCCTTTTAATTGTTTTGGTGGGAAAACATTCCTTGGCCTAACATGAGATGAGAGTATTATGAATTTGTTGTCGTTGGGCAAACGAATCTTATACATTTCTTTATGATTTGTTTGTCTTTGTTATATACTCAAGATTAAATATGGGTTCTGCCATGTAGTTTAATGATAGACTCACTTTTTTGTCAAATTCATCTTTGTGATCATAGTGATTTTGTATTAATTGTCATAATGTGGGCTGTGTGACCATAGTGCCTTTTAAAGGAAAATCTGGAGTAAGCTTGATTATGAGTTTGTATAGAGGGCTTGGTTTCTACTAATTGAGTTATTGAGGGAGTTTGTAACCTTTTGGTTTCATTGTGCAGTGAAGAAAAAATATGAAAAACATGAAGTTGTGCATGAAAGGTTGTTTTAAGTCATACGCTGGCACACTCTTGAATCCTTGCTGCAGTTATGCCTCTTGGTGTGTTGATAATGAAGTTGTGCAGCCTTCTTGAGCAATGCAACAACGGTTCTGTCATTTACTACTATTTCGGCTTGGTTTTGTACTTACTGATGTTTGAGTGATATGGCTGCTTAGTGTCACGTTGTAAAATTGATGTGGCATAGACATGTAATGATTATACTTTATTTGTTTTGTATTGTACCAATGTTTTTTTTTTTTGATTTGGGGAGTGAGGAGTCTTTAATTGGTGTAGTCTTGACTGAATGGTGTTACTCTATTAGAGTTGTTTTGTATTGAAGACTTTGTACCCGTTTTTTAAAATATATCATCTATTAAAATAAAATGTGATCTTAATAGGCTTAATTAAATGAGCAAGCAATAATATGACAGAAATTTTTCTTTTTAGTATTTGAAAAATAAAGTAATGCTTCAAATTGTTAGATACTACCAAAAAAAAAATTGTTAGATTTTTTTTTTTTGAAGTTTCAAATTGTTAGGTAAATACATGATAGTTTGCGTATTTAATACATGTATTTGAAGTATGTATTAAACTGGTAATCATTTTGCTTTATAGTGTTCCTTCAATACCGCGTCTTTTTTTTTAAATGATACATATTAACGGTTAGTTCTTACATTATTTTTTTTCTTCGTTCGGGTTTGAACGTAAAACATTCAACTACTTATTACTTAACTGAAATCAGTTGAGCTATGTAACCCCCAACTTCATTACACGTGTCTGATTAAAAATACTAATAATTTAAGATCTCAGACCCGTGCGTCGTGTGGGTTTGATGTGCATACTCATGAATTTTTGAACACGATTGTTGCTTCTGGAATTCCAAAAGGTTTACATTTCAAGGTTATCATTGACTCCATCAGACAAAAGAATCTCATTCAAGTTTCAACGAAGACAATTTCCATTGGTTGTTTCATTTGCTATGACTATGAATAAAAGTCAAGATAGTCGCTTAAACATGTTGGAGTCTATCTGCCTCAATCAATTTTCTCCCATGGGCAACTATACGTTGCCATGTCTAGAGTTACTAATAGGAAAGGCTTGAAGATATTGGTTCATGATGACGAGGGTGATGATACAAATGTAACATCAAATATGGTTTATAAAGAAATATACCAAAATGTACTTTAGTTGGTTCGTATTACAAAAAAACTTTGGATATCCTTATTAATGTGTTTTGTTATACTAATACTTTTATTTCAAATATGATGTGCTTGCTTTATTTATATTCTAACGTTTGTCAAGGATTACTTCACTATACATTGTCCAGTATTATTAGAGACCCGTGCGATAGCACGGGTCAAAAGTCTAGTATCCATTGAACGTTTAGATAATTCAAACAATAGAAGTTAAATTAAATAAAACCCTTATCATTCCCCTAAAAACACCTTGACCATTTTTTTTTTTGACGGAACAAACCCGGTCATATGTAAATATGCTTCTTTGCATACCATGAAAGGTACTCTTATCTGGATTTTTTAATTATGCGTAATGTTCCACTTGATTGAAGCCTTTGACTACACCAAAGAAGACAATTTTGAGTAAGCCATGGTATCAACACTAAGCAATATTCCATAGGTTTAACTAATTTTAAGATAATATTTTAAACAATTTGAACTAAATTTTCATTATTTTTATTTCAATTCAATATATCTTACACTTTTAATTGATTTTGTCTTCTTCTACATTGTTGTACCTATAATTTCCTCTCTTTTTTTCAAAAGCCAAAATTTCATGTGTGCCTATATTTTTAGCCCCAAACATGACTATAATACTAGCTATTTGGCGCTGACGGGATTATGATTTTCCACGTACTAAACATTGATTAGTCCACATTTACCACGATGATTTATTTGTAATATTCATGGATGCAACTTTCATGGCTTCTTCACCTTTCATGTTTACGTGTCCAAAATGACTTCGGCGCATAACTGTGCGGTCCGGTAACTTTCTAATCTAATTTGCTGCATGTGTTTTCAAAGATTGATCCTTCGTCATTAAGCTAAAGCCAATCTTTTTCACATCGTGTAGGACCCCATTATTTTACTATAATAATAATTATAATAACAAAATAAAATATTTTTTTAATAAAGCTCATCATCTATCTGATCATAACTTTCCCCACCACCATATGCTAACCTTACAATAAAGTTTTATAATTGAGAAATGATATTCGTACAACCATTTTTATACAACTTTTGTACAATTTTCTCTCTCATATTCACATTATCTTCTTATTCTCTCTCTTTCTTTTTCTCTCTCCATTGTTTATAGACCAATGAGAAGAGAGGACAACAAGGTTGTCCCAAAAATTGTACCAAAATAGTTGTTCAAATATCATTACTCTTTATAATTTGCATGAAATTGAATAGTTGGTATAATGTACCGCATTTGTTTTTCCTTAAAAGAAAGACATCCACCATACGTACATATGAAACCCACTTTTACTTTTTTTTTAATCTTTGGAAAAATGCACCATAAAGCTTCTCCAATAACTTTTGTTATGTGGAATTTACCATGTTGACCCTTTCTTTTCATCCTTTAAATACCCATCTCATACAATGCAGTTCTTCCCTTTTCCCCTCCTTTCCTCCCTTCAACTCATATTGAAAATAATTAGCAATTTCTTTCTTCCTTTCTCTTTGTTTTGTTTTTCTATTTTCTCGCAGCAATGTCCTTCCATGAAGAGGAGTATCCGGTCCGGCTCACGTGTGTTCCGGTTCATGAAACCATGTTCACACAAGGCGAAATAGAGGAGTTATTTTCCCTCATTAACCAACCGGTTGATCCATCCAGTCCAGGGTCCGGTTCACAAGGATCAAGTCGTGCGGTTTACTCGACCCGTGAGAGAAAAATAAGGAGAATGCAATCAAACCGGGAGTCGGCTAGGCGGTCACGTTGGAGAAAGAAGCGGCACGTAGAGAACCTCACGAACGATTTGAACCGGTTGAGAATGGAAAACCGGGAACTAAAAAACCAGCTAGGGTTAACCATGCAATACAATCTCATATTATCAACGGAGAATGAACGTCTAAGATCAGAATCAATGTCCCTCATGGCAACACTTTTGGATCTATATCGGACTTTAGAGACAATAATTTCACAATAGAAGCAAATTGCATTGAGCTTTTGCAAGTAGTCTTTATAACTAAATAATATTACAACAACAAAAAAGAGACACTATGTACACATGAACACCACATGCATATTAATGAGCACGTTAGTTTTAGTTTAACTATTAATTACTAGCTATATACAAGAAAAACCAACCATAGGATGTGCATGGGTTGGAAAGTAAATGCTAGCTAGAAGCTATAGTTGAAAGTTATACATTTTTTTTCCTTCTTTTTTATTAGGAGAAGAGAAAATGATTATCACATGCGCATGTGGTGGTTTCGGGGAACCCCACGTTGTTGGAAGCAAAGACAGAGATTTGGGGATGTGTCTACTTTTTTATGTTGTTGCATGTCACTTTTGTCTTTTGGTAGCTTTTGTAAATTGTAATGTTTTTAGTGGGAGTGATGAAAAGTAAATTAGTGCCGGCGAGCATTTTGTAATTATTATTTGAGTGGTTTCAATTGGAATCTTATGGAATATTTTGTTTGTGTCATTGTATATAGTGGTCATAATTCAATGTAAATACGCTAAGTATCGACCAAGCGAAGAATGCCATGTTGTTGTTTCTTCTTTTTGTGTCTTATAATTGGATTTTGGATAATCGCAACTATATTGAATTGACTAAGACCCGATAATATGGACAAAAGGTATAGTATTAATTTGGTTCATGTCTTCTGCCCTATTTCATAGAAAATAAAACTACAAACTAAGCACTATAAAAAAAGAAGGTGGTTCCCTAAAAAATAAATAAAAAGGAAGTGGTTAAAAAAGTAAAAGAGACGTGAGGCCAATATTTCGGTAATGAGGTCATAGAAGAGGCCCACATACATGTGAACAACTTTTAATTTTATGTTACATGAGAAAATAAAGAAAAGAAAGCAGAAAAAGAAAGAATTATAGGACCATTTTGATTGATTTATTAAAAATAAATAAGTTTTATGTATTATTTATAAGTTTGTTAAGATGGTTTAAAAAAATAATTTATAAATATACAATTTATGTTGGTGAAAATTTATTGATTAACATAAAAGTTTTTTTATTCGTATAAGCTATTTTTCATAAGCTAAAATATAAGTCAATCTAAACAGGCTGTCATGATAAAATACACTTAAAGCATTAACAACGGAAGGTAGGAATGACGATGGTTAATGGAGCATAGTAAGGAGGTTGAACTATTAACTTTCAATTTAGCAGCTTTAAAAAAAAAAAAAAAAACTTCCAATTTAGCAAGAGTATATGTACATGCGTTGTCCTCCCTAAAGATATAAAGAATGTAAATATGACTCTAATCACTTGTAAGATAAACTTGGATGTGTTTCAAGAGATTTACGTAAATGATGTAAAGATGGAGTGTCCTTCTTCTCCAACTACACCACATGTAAAGTCTTGGAAACAAAAAAATTTCCTACAACCCACCTTCCAGCAAAGCTTGAAACCAACCAAGAGTGCTTGCATCTTGACATCATAGTCTGGCATCCTTAGATTCGTCACTGTGTTCCCACTGACATCGTGGACAACGGTATCATCATCTCCATGCCACAAGCACACGTTTCTCGAGATTGACCACGAGAATCGTAGGAGACGCAGCCCAAAGCTTGTTGAGCAAGATGAAACTTGAAGAAAAAAAATAGTCGCAATCATAGAGTACCGTAGGATCCGTTGAACATTGCCGAAAACCAGTTTATTCTTTCTACAACAAATGTTTATAATAAGAGGTTGCAAGTGTCTCAATGCCCCTACCAAAGTATGAATTACCTTAGCAATTTAACTAAATCACCATGTGGACAACGAAATACTGTATGGAAAAACATACGTCTTCCATACATCAACAAGGAAGTCTAAGGTGTGTGTAGATTAGAATGCTCTCAAAAGCTCGTATGGTTGGTTATTTATCAACAGCCTTTGGCATATATCGTCTAGGAGTTAAGGAAATTTCTACTCATTGTTTTATTTCTTTGTAGTTCCTTTTTTTGGATATCAACCCCTAATTCCTTTATAAAAATCCCTGAAATATATTTGATAACAATTGTGAAGTGTGTCAAATTGTACCTAATCATAGTGAAAAGAAAATTTTACTTAGTTTTAAGAAAGTTTGTAACCCAAAAAAATTGCAAACGTTTAGTTAACAATAATAAAAGGCAAAACTAGGTTGAATCCCCTCTTCTGCACCATCATGATCTCAAATTGTAATATTCAGTTGTGTTTATTTTTATTTTTTTGAATAGCAAATATATATATATATATATATATATATATATATATATATATATATATATATATAAAAGAAAGGAAGGAACCGTACAAATACACCAAAGGTAGTCCGAGGACACCCAAAAAAGAAAACGCAAACCCCAGGAAAACTCCAAGCCCCAGAACAAGAGCTAGGAGAAGACCAAAAGGGCACACCAAAAAAACACAAAAGAACCAACAAAAAGGAGCCAAAAAACAGAAGCCCCACACCACCCAAACACCTGCAAAAGCAAAGGAAAACAAGGAGGAACCGAAGAAGCCATACCGGAAGGGATGAGACAGAAAACCCCACCCAACACCCTGCGACCCTAGGGGAAAACCCCCCTACGAACCCCTACCGAAGCCAACACAGGACGGGCTGCACCTCCCACTCATGGAAAGAGCAGGAACTAGCATGGCACTTAGCCAGGAACCACTTCCAAGCTAAGAGTTTTGCTCTACCCACCATGGGCTCCTTTCTGAGGGCGCCACCAGGAAAGATAAGGTCATTCGGGGAAGTCCAAATTGTCCAAATAACAGCATGCCAAACTAGACGCAGACCTAAGCTAACTCTCTTCCCCCCCCCCCCCCAAGCTCGTAAAAGACAGGAACTGCTGGGCAAGACCTAGAGGAAACACCAACTCCCACCCCAACCATCTAGCAACCTGATACCAAATCGGAAAGATCGCGGTACACTGAAGGAACAGGTGCACCGAAGACTCGGACGGCGCCTCACAGAAGACACACCCCAAGTCCCCCTCGGGGAGCAGGACGCCACGCCTCACAAGGTTAACCCTGGACGGAATCCTATCAAGGATGAGCTGCCAGGAGAACACAACCACTTTCGCGGGTACCTTCGACTTCCACACCTTATGCGGTTGTGTTTATTCTTCCTAACATTCAAATACTGACATAAAAGGTCTAAGACAACTTCTTCACTCAAAACCTCTTTTACACAATAAAACCCCCTAATTTTTTTGGGTGATAATTTGTTATCTAAATGAGCTTATGAGCATAAACACCAATCTTTATTATTCAAACTTTTACCCCCATATTTGGATATTCCTAGAGTAAATGAGCTTATGGCTAAAAGTCTGAGTTGCAATCTTTACTATTCATCTTCCAATAGTGAAGCAATCTCAAAATCAGTTCTATAATAATTAAATTAAAGAAAAGCATAAAGAACATATATCAATAGTTAAATTTAAATAAACATCAATTGCATAAATCAAACAAAAATTCAACTACTTAATAGATTTAAAGAGGTTCATCAAATTAATCCTATTATAAGGAATGTGTGTACTCGCATTTGAGGAAATAGAAACTTTGATAAAGAAAAGATATATTACATATATGGAGACTCGCTGTATCTTCAATCACTTGTTCTCAAAGGATGAATCCTCAAATTATAGTTCTTCACAATATTTTTGTTGTCATTTCTAAACTCCGAGGTCCAATAACATCTTAAAATATGACATATTCTGATGCATCAATCTCAAATGATTATTCTTCACCTTTTCATTTATGATAATAAAAATATATCAATAACTAATAATAGTAATTTAATAGAATCACATTTCTCCTTTTTATATATTTTATTTTCTTAATTTTTGTAAAATCACGGTTTGCACAAGATAGAGAAATATCAATCGTCTTGTGAGCATAACTTACTTAGTGACATTGCAACTTATTTATGAAATTCTAAACACGGTCAATTTGAAAGAAGAAAAAAAGAAGGAAAATTGTTGTTGACACATTGCATAAGGTTGTGTCACACATGTAAAAGACGGTTTTGCCCCCTCGGCAGTTAACTGCCGAGGAATTCAAAATCCGGCTGCAGTTAACTGCCGAGAAAAACCTCGGTAGTTAATGTTTTATCTTGGTTTTCGGGTGTCAAACATTGATTACGTTTGAACCTTTTTAACCGGTGATATCTCATTTTTTCTTGGGAAGGGAAAAAATAAGCAAAACCCTTGAGAATCGAGGTCCGGGAGTTGTTTTCGCTACGGGAAGGTGTTAGACACCCATAACGACTATAGTAACCTATAGGAACCGTCTTTACTTTCTACGCGCGCGCTTTATTTTTAAATGCTATTTTGAAAATGATATTTACACCTAAGAGTTTACTAAGTCAAGAATTGGAGGGAGAAGGAAGTGTTTGAATTTTTATTTTATTTGAATTGAAGGAACTTTGATTCCTTGCCTACGTACCCGTTTAAGGGATCAAATCCACCGTAGTTCTCTTCCAAAAATGTTTTTGTTTTTGTTGGTTGATTTTAAGTTTGAAAATTGGAGTTTTGAAGAATGGAGATTGAGAGGCCTTAAAGGCATGGGGTTTTAAGAAAAATGTGGGGTTTGATTAGTTACTTTGAAAAAGAAGTCAAGTATGATTAATTTTTATTGAAATTTGATTAAGAAAATAAAGGAGAAAATCAATGGGATTTTGGATCCCAAGGTTTATTGTGAAAATGATTTGAGTGATATTATTCATATTTTTTGGAGAAAAGGATTTTTCTAAGTGTAAACCCTAGGCATTCATCTAAACATGCAATCCTAAACATACATCTAAACATGCATATCCTAAGCATACATCTAAGAATATTCTATGTGGTGTGTGTGCATGTGTCGGTGCTTGTGTCGGTGTACATCATTAGAGTCCATTGTCCTTTACATCATTGGCCTAGATACATGCTATGGTCTTGCAAGAATTTAAAAGCATAGGAAAAACATTACAAAATTCCTAAATTTTACATTCTAATTTTTGGTAAAACTTAAAGTGCAAGAAACAAGATGAAGGAGGGGATGAAGTAGGGAATGCTTATGAATGAATGAAACATGAAATGAAATAGTTAGTGGCATAAGGAATGATAGGAATTGAAAATTATAGGCAAAAGAAATGCTAAAAGACTTGGCAAAAGTTAAAGAAATTTTTAACCTAAAAGTAACTAAAATCACCTAACATTTACCATAATATCAAGACAAGTATATGACCTAGAATCCTCACATCCTGACAAGGTTTCAAAGGCTTTATTGTAATCAATAAAGTGAGAATTATGAGGACACATTCAAGTCAAGAATTATGATGTATCTAGGCATATTGGCATCATTTATTCACAAGCATAACTTGAAAACCAAGCAATTAAACCTAATTCACACACATGCAACAAAAAACACACACAAACAGTAGCTAAGACTTCACAAAATCATATGGTATAGGTCACAAACTTTCATCAAAAAAATTGGAACTAAAATCAAGCAATTTTCACAAATTTTTAATACCAAATATCACAAAATAACAAGAAAATTATCACATTATCTTTTATCAATTTTTAATATGCAAAATCATCACAAAAATACCACAAAATTATCAAGACATGTGTGTGAAAATTTTTAGAAGTTTTAAGAATTTTTAGACACAAAAACATAGGAAAATTCACAAATTTTAACAAATATAGTAAAGAATTAACAAGAAAATATTACATATTTTTAATCCAGTTTCAACACATAACATCATCACAAAAAACATCAAGAAAGTGATCAAGGACCCATAGAAAATTTTGTAGGATTTTTCATGAAAAATTTTGGACAGATAGGGGTGCCAATAGCAAGAAGCAGTGACAAAAATAGTAAAAAAAAAACAAAGGACCAACGCAGAAAGCTTAAGCCCAAACCCAGGCCCCATGGGAAATGGATCCTGGATTATCCAAACGTATCAGGGACGTTGGATTGATCCAGGATCCCCAAACCCTAGATCAAACGGTCACAATCACGCAGCATACCATAAGGTGGTTCAGGCACATGGAAACAAGGCATCTGGATCATACACGTGGCGAACCAAAGATCCAACGATGTGGATTGAGAAAAGAAATGAACCAAACTGAACCAGACCGGTTCATGTGTTTATATAAACACAAGACAACCGGTCCAGTTCATTTCCTTCTTCCCTTTCTCTCACTACAACGTTTTAGAGAGAGATGCTCTGCAATCTCTCTCTTCATCTTCTCCGATGAACACAACGGCGGAGGTGTGGTGGTTCGCCGGCGGCGCCACCACACCTGAACATTTTTGAAACTTTTTTACATCATTGTGTTCATCTGAGTCTCCTCTTTATGATTCTGGAACTAGTTTCTTGAAACGAGGCCTAAATTCGAACAGATCTACGTTCGAATCTTACGTTCTAGGGTTTCAAAAAAAAAAAAATTCTAATCTTCTTGGAACTAAACCCTAACTTGACCTATTTTCTGTGCTGATGACGAATTTGAACTCTGATTTGAAAAATAAACGGTGAACCTTCGTGATTTTACATTTTAGGGTTTCGTTTCAAACTTTTTCGAATCTTTTCGAAGTTTTCATTTCGATTCACCGTTTGTTTTCAATTTTAACCCTTCGATGATGATTTAAAGCAAAAAACGAGAAGGTTTTGTATGTTTACCTGATTTTGATTTGGAGATTCGAACAAAAGATCCACGCAAGCTTCTGGTAAGTCTTGAACTGAAAATAAATCAGTTATTCTCTTCTCTTTCTTCTTCACTGGTTCAGAACTTGCTTCGATTCTCTCTTCTTCTCACTCTTGATGCTTCGTTTCTGTGATCGTTCAGGTTTGTCACTAGGTGATGAACTTGAGCTTCGAATTGCAGAAGCAAGAGTTCGATGATGAAGATTCTTCAATGAATCTCTGAGAACTGCTTTGAATTCATTGCAATTGATAGAAATTTTTGTTACTGGGAAAGTTAGGGTTTGTGTGTTCTTCTGTGTTCTTGAGTTTTCTGGGATTTTTGATCGTAACAGAATAGAGAGAGAGAATGATGATCTGTTTCTGTGATTTTGATGTGTTGGCGCAATCTGAGTGGGATTGTGATGATTGGGACCTTTTATAGCTTGACATGTGTATCTGTGAGCCAATAAGGGTTCGCCACGTATTCTGGCCCTTAACTGATTCTGGACTTGGAATTTTGGACCTGGGGCCTTTCTGCAAATTGTGAAAATTTAAGGGACTGACCTGCAAAAATAAAAAAAAGACTAGAAAAATAACCTGGACAAAAAAGGACCATTCTGCAATTATTAAAATTTTTGGGGACTGAAATGCAATTGACCAAAAAAGAACTAAAAGATAAAAGTTTGACTTGGAGGACCAAAATGCAAATTAAAAAGAAGAAAAGAAAGAAAAAGGACTAAAGTGCAAAAACTTAATAAAAAAAATTGAATTTAAAAAATGTAATTTGGAATAAACGTAAAGTGAAACCAATAAAAGACACAAAATGGACTAAAACGAACCAACTACTTAAATGAGGTACTTTAAAGTAACCTCTCTCTGCCAAAATTTCATGTGAAATGACCAAAATGCCCCTAAGGACTAAAACGACTCAAAATGACTCAGATGCAATTTTTAAAGTGGTTTTTTAACAGAGAATCAAGGCAAGAGTTTATACAAGTGAAATTAAAAGACTCAGAGACAATTTTTAGAAATTAAACAGAGTCTTGACATATGAAAAGACTAAAATGCCCCTAGGGGCTAAACTGACTCAAAATGACTTCAAATGCAATTTTTGAAATGGATTTTGACATAGAATTGAAATGAAGACTTATTCAAACCAATTGAAAAGACTTCAAACAAATTTTTAAGGACTAAAATGAGTTTGGATACAGGAAATGACTAAAATACCCTTTTTCATGAATTTTGCAAGTAATATTGAAATAAAATGCAGAGAAAGATATAATTGATCAGAGACAGTTCAAATGACTTGAAATGCAAGAAAAGAATAATGGAGCTAGTATTTTTAGGTCAAAAATTAGGGTATAACAGTTAACTGTCGAGAAAAACATTAATGCAGACAGCAGGTTCTGCATAAATGCTAAGCATTTCCAAGCCATTTAAAGGCCAGTTTTTACCTGTAATTAAACCAGAGCATTTCCAAAGGCAATTCAAATCATACAACATTGAAACTCGGTTATAAACAAGAAAAATATAATATCTTTTACAATTGTCCATAATTAAGTCAAACCGACATTTGGTTCAAACTACACAAAAGTTTGAAATTCATCAAAACGGAACATAGTGTCCATAATCAAACAACACATTACAACTCATTACACATCATTAAATTAAATCCCTACTTACATTCATCACAATTGCATATGGAACGAACATACATATATAATACATTATTTTCCACCATATTCCGAAACATAAATCCGACGTCGCTATCGTCTTTAACAAGCCAAGGCATATAGCTTGCCGTTTTCCATGCGTATTCATCTCTATCTTCTCCTAGGTCTATGCATGGCATTTGACCGAACAAGTGACGTGTATATTGATTTTCACCAAGATGCTCAAAGTAAGTGTTAAGTTGTGCCTTCAAATCATCAAGAGAGTCCGTCGGCGTTATCATAACCTTAACCGTCTTTTTAAACGCGGAGTACCTAACACGCCCTTCAATTTTTGCAACCACAGACATGTTTCACTTGACAAAAGCTTTAAGAAAAAAAATCATAGATTAAAACAAAATTAAATGGAATGTAATAACGAATAAATCAAATGCGTAAACATTAATAAGCTATAAATAAGTATTGCACTAGTTTCAAGTAAATAAAAGTCATATTATCATATATATCAATATAAATTACATAATGTTACTTATATATTGGCCACAAAAAATTGGCGTTACAATTTCGACCCCAAAATATACGTCGGTGTAATTTCTACCAAAAAAAACAGGACTAACACCGACAAAAAAATCACTCGTTAAAGGGCAAGTGATTGGAGAAGATCAAGTGACATAGAATCTTCCTCATCTTCCGCAATAACTTCAAATTGATGCTTTGGTTTTTCGGGAGTGTCCAACAAAATAGGCGCCACTTTGTTTGACTCCTTTTGTGGTTTCGGCGGTTTGTTTCCACTTTCAATAGTCATGAGCTTTCGGAACAACTCATGTTGATCCAAATACTCATCTTCCCAAGTCACCGCATCTTGTTTCTTGTGATTGTGCCACTCCGTAGATGATGGAGGTAGTGGACAACCATTCTTCAAGTAAATAAGCACAAAATGATTGGGAATTACCCCAAGGCACATGATGGGAGTTTTTTGCTTACCCGACGGTGGTGGCCCTCTTAGTGGGAAAAAAGATTCCGAGTTACCAACTTCAAGATTTGTCAACACGACCACACACCTTTTCTAAACATTAGCAACAATGTGTCCCATATCCGGAAAAGTCAACCACTTATCAACAAGATGTGCACAACTTTTTGTATTTGTGGGAGGATGTAAGCCATTTAAAATGTAGTTATAACGATCCTCACCCGCAAATACTTCAACATAATCATCTCTATGATCTTTCAATTCTTGAATAAGATGTGTACGAATCATGAGATGATTTTGTTCGGTAAAGCCCATGAACTCGGCTATAGCCCGGAATCCGCAATGTCCATCGCCAATAACATCGACCACTTTTTCAATAAATGGAAGCATGAACCGTGGCATATAATCAATAGGCCTCATAACCGGGATAGCCTTAGGCTTTGGATACCGAGAAGGTGGTGGAAGTGGGGAAATTGGTGCTTTACCAAGACGAGCACCTTTTTTCCTTTTATATGATGATGTTGTTGGTGATGGCGACGGTTGACTTTCCGGATTTTGGGAATCAACAACCTCCCAAGAAGAAGGGATCCGACTACAACCACAACCACAAATTTCCTTGTCCATGCACAACAGTTTCGCATGCACATGGTAGGTCGTAAGATGTCCTTTAAACACAACCACAAATTTCCTTGTCCATGCACAACGTTTCCCTACAACGTGACTCTTCCATAGCAATGTTGTCCAAAGCATATCTAGACACATGATCACCTAAGCCGGAGCACAAAGTGACATCTTTGAATCTATGTTCCAACACGGTAACGCTCTGACCAAAGGTTGTTTGTATCGCAGTGAATTGAAGCAACAACATGTCATGTATTTTCTCCCAACAAGTACCCAAATCACCCACATTATTGTCCAAATATTTCTTCACCAAAGCATGAGCTGATTCTACCCTATTGGTGGATCTACAACCAAGATGCAACACACGGTCTGTCCATGCCCTCACTATTTTCTCCTTCACTTCATTCAAGGTGGTCATGGCATAGGCTAGGAAAGGTGGGAAATCACTACAAGCATCTTGGAACTCCACTAATGCATTTGCATATAACTCTTGAGTGGGCGATTCAATCTCCTTGACAACATCGCGATTACTCACCTCTTTCCCATCGTTTTTTCCCAAAGGATATTTACAATCTAAGACGCAACTTTGTTTAACATTTGCTTGCACATGAAAGTAACAATTTATTGCATAACTTTTCGGGAAAACAATTCCAACCGTTTTCATCAAAGACCCATCCATGTCAGTAACAATCACCTTAGGCATATTCATCTTTGACGTAAGAAGTTTACGCAACATTTTTAAAACCCAAACAAAGTTTTCCTCTTTCTCATGCATCAAGAATCCAAACACAACCGAATATGTTAAATCGGTCGAAGTTACCCCAACTACCTCAAACATTGGCATCTTATACATGTTGGTTTTGTAGGTGGAGTAAATAACCAAAACCGTTGGAAAATTGTTAAACAACTTAACGGATGTTGGATGAGCCCAAAAGATATCTTCGATTGTAGTACTTTCACTTTGTGTTCTTGAGTAATAAGTATAGTTGTGCTCCTCCAACTTCGAGATTAGATATTGCAACGGCTTCTTGTCACCTCTATCTGCCTTCCATATTTTTTGACGTTCATTGTACACTTGCTTCACATTTGTCATGCAATGTGTTCTTTTGTTCTTCAAGTGTATCAAAATATTTCTTAGAAGCATCTTGCTCTTGGTCAAGTCACGTACAATCTTCTTGTCGTCCTCCTTTAATCTACCGGCAAGAATGTGTCCTTCTAAAGCCGGCTCCATCGCATGGTTGTGAACTCCGTTAAGAATGTTCAATCCTCATTTATTTGTTTGCGGACTTTGATATCCACTAATCATGAACAAGCACCCGCATTTTCTTGAGCCCGTTGTCGCATGCTTCGGTTTTTTTTTAGGCACTTTATGAGCTTCACTCCTTTCACACACTAGGCGCAACATTGGATGGATCAAGCTTGATCTTTGTGTAACAATTGTAAATCCCGCCTTATTTGCTTGACAACGTACCCACCCAAGCAATTCTTCTCTATCTTTCCACTTAACGTCGTCCGAAAAAAACCTAGCCGTGTCAACTTCGTGGGCTTGAAGTGGGAGGACACCGGGGCTAACATATTTAGAAGCTTCAACATGGACGGAAGCTACATCAATGTTTGGTTTGGCTTCAACCTTAGGTGGTTTGACATCTCCGGAAATTTGGACTAAATTTCGTTTCGTCTCTCCCGGAACATCTTCCGCGTTCTCGACCATTACTATAATTAAACAACACAAAAATATGAATTAACAACTAACTAATGCATAAACATCAATGCCATAATGAACTAAAACAAAAAAAAAACAAAGAAAAAAATTTGAAAAAATGGCAGTAGCTGCCATTTTTTCGTTGTGGAAATTTTTCCCAAGTATTCCTCGGTAGTTAACTACCGAGGTATTCCTCGGTAGTAAGCTACCGAGGTTTTCCTCGGCAGTAAACTACCGAGAATCCCCATGACAGGGTTCTACGTAACTGACGTAGAAACCCATTACATAACCAAAAAATCAACCGAAAAAAATGCACAATACCTGTTTTTTTACGTCAAAAGTGTGTTGATACATCCTATGCTTGATGCTTGAATCATTTTGGAGCAAGATTTGATAAAAAAAAAAAATTAGGATTTAGGGGGGATTGGATGAAGTTTATGGAAGTTGATGAGAAAATAGTGTGTAGGGAGAGCAGGTGACTGTTTCATCTGATGAAACATATTTTCTCGGCAGTTAACTACCGAGGAAATCCTCGGCAGTTAACTGCAGCCGGATTTTGAATTCCTCGACAGTTAACTATCAAGTGGGCAAAACCGTTTTTTACATGTGTGCCACAACCTTAAACAATGTGTCAACGGCAATTTTCAAAAAGAAGAGAGTATCAATCAGTGCCCGTTTGGTTCAGCTTTGAATATAATTGATTCTGAGAGAATTGATTCTGATAGAATTGATTCTGACAGAATTGATTCTGAGAGAATTGATTTATGTTTGGATACAATTATGTAGAATTGATTAAACAAAATGATTTATGTTTGGATGCAATTATGTAGAATTGCTTTTGAATGTATAATTACTAAAATAGACATAGCTAAAGGAGAATTGATAAAGAATGAGAATTGATAAAGGGCAATAAAGTAAAATAACGTGTTGTAATAATAAAATATACAAACCTATACACGTTGTTCAAGGAGAATTGATTCTAGAAAAGCTAGAAGCTAGGATTTGTAGCTTCATGGAGAATTGCTTTTGGAGGACAAAAGCAATTCTGAAAAGCTGAACCAAACACGTTGTTTTTGGCTAGAATTGCTTTTGGCACTGTAGAGAATTGATTTTGGGCTAGAATTGCTTCTCAGAAGCCAAACCAAATAGGCCCTCAATCATTGTCTAGATAAATAAAGATGCACGTGCAAATTTTGGACTCAAGTAAAATCTGCCTTCAAAGTTACAATATCACTTTTTTGATGAGTGGTTGTTTTTCATCCAAATGCAAGGAATGGATTTGAATTTCAGATTTGTAGCCCCCATGAAATCCACTTTGAATCATCTTCAAGAAATTGAAGAAGAAAAAAAAAATTTAAGGAAATGAAAATAAAATATATTAAAGTATGAAACTAATTATTTCAAACTTGCCTGTGCATGAATATATTATTGCATGGATAAAATCCTTTATTTTTTTTTTCTTTTGAAAATTTTGATTTGAAATCACTCTGCTGGTTGAACTACCTCCTGCCACCTATTTCCTTTGTCTACTTCTTTAGAACTGCAAGTTCTATGAACTTACCAGAAAATCTTTGTTGCAAAAAAGTTTAATAAAAGCATGAGTTGTCATCTTTTGACCTAAAAACCAGATTAGGCAAATTAATAATACTTAACTTTAATTTTTGAAAAAGAATAATCATAAACAGATATGGATTTGATATCAATCCATTGTGCATGTATTTTATTATTTTATTTGTGGTGTAAGCTTCCTTTTCTTTTCAATAATGGATAAGACAAGGCTATTTACTATCTTTTATTGTCGGTTAGGATGTCTCATATTTCTCAATTGTTCTGTACATGAGATCGAGTATAGTAGACAAATTATCATGCACTAATTTATAATGTTCCTTTCTATACCTTTTTCTAATTGAACTTAATCCAAAACAGTCATTTTTAATCTTATATATGGACATCCCAACAGTCACAATTTCTTTCTTAAAAAAGGATATTGTCAAACCAGCTAGCAAAAAAGTCCAATGAGTTTGTCGTTTAGTTGATTGTGCATACTGCATAGCATACCAAAACCCAGACCCATTTATTTTGCAAACACATTTTCAGTATTTGAGTGTGTGTTTGATTCACAACGCTGTAAATAAAAAGGGTATTTTGGCATGGATAAAAAGTTGTGTTGTTTTTCGATTTAGAAACGTATCTTTTAAAAGAGAATTTACTACGAAAGGATTATCAGGTTGAGTCACGAAAGAATTATCTTTTAAAAGAGAATTTTCCACGAAAGTTACTCTCTTTACATTTCATGACATTATCTAAAACAATGCAAGCTAGACTATCAACCATGTCGTTTCTACGATAAAACAACCCAATTCAAACTGTGCAATTACCTACTAAAAAAGAACCATTTTTTTAAATAATGCTTGAACATGTGGCGACAAGTGCTTGGAGAATGTCAAGTGTCTTTGGTGTCTAAACGGTACTGAAGTGGGATCCTTTTTGAAAACAATGTATTAACATTTTAAAAAAATATTAAAAACACTAGATTTGTTTTTTTTTTTTAAAATTGTAGAAAGAAAATAGTGGAAAAAATATTAGATTAGTTTTCTCTCATGTTTATTGATTGAAATGAATATTGACAACGTGAAAAGTAAACAAATCCTAAATTTTTTGCAAATAATATTATTCAATTTTAACAAATCATATTTCTTAGGATAGATATAAATTTTGAACTAAATTACACTTTTGATCCCATAAATATTATTTTTAGGTTTCTCTTTTGATCCCTTAACATTTTTTTTTCATTTTTTTTGACCCCTTAAGTTATAAGTGTCCGACACTTTGGTCTCTTATATATATATATATATATATATATATATATATATATATATATATATATATATATATATATATATATATATTGTTTCATTTTTCTCTCTTTTTTTACGCACATTAGACACTTTAAATATTTTGGTCCCTTTAGTTACCAACATTAGACGATAAAAGAGATGACTAAAGTGTCTAGCATTCGTAATTTAAGAGAGTGAAATATCTTATGTTTATAATTTACGAGGCCAATATATGCAACATACAAAATTTAACGGATTCAAATGGAATGTAAAAAACTTAAGTGATCTAAGTGTTTGACATTTATAAATTAATAGACCAAAATGGAACGAAAAAAAAAAAAAAACCAAAGTGAAACTTCAAAATAACTTAAACGACTGAAAGAATCATTTAGCCCTAATTTTAATGTGACTAAACATCTTTGATAAAACCCCTAAAAAAACATCTTGATAAAAATAATGTTAGAATTAGATTGTTAATTAAAATAAGTTGCAAATTTATTACAGTGTGTGTATCTGTAAGATACTAGTATGAAAACCCTAAACTCATTGAGAGTGAATTTATTGTGAATGCAAAAACTTTAATTAAAGTGGGTTAAAGAAAAACTAGACAAGTAAAGTTTAAGTCATTGTCAACATCCTTCTGTCAAATATTAATCTAAAACCAATCAGCTTAACTGTGTCGTGATTCATTTAATCAACCTTTTTTTTCTCCCACTTAATGTATGGTCACATAATCTCACATAGAATGTCTGTGATTGATTCCAATAAAAACAAAAGATAAAGCAAACTCCCCTTAGAAAGAAAAAAAGATAAAGCAAAAGCAGTAAAATAAAATGTATTTCAAAAATATAAATTTTACTCATAACCCTCCAAATGCATGAACTACCCAAAATACTATTTATTTTAACAATTCGGGAAAAAATCTTTCAAAAAACACATACCCCATATGACCCAAGATCCTATTATCAAGAGGAAGTGTTTTTCAGATAAACTATGGAGTGTGCAGAGATAACATTATGAGAACCGACATCACAACTATGCTGACATTTTAGATTCTCAACAATCAGTGGCGGAGGCAGGATTGTTATAAAGTCTGGGCAAAAAAAATTTGCAACACATTTATAGGGGTTTACATAAGAAATTGCAAGCAAATAATTAAAAATCTATAGAAATTGCCAATTTATGAGGGTTTATATAAGAAATTTAGGGAGATTTACATAAGAAATTGAAAAAAAAATTTGGGTCGGAGCCCGGACAAGTGTCTGGGCTCGCTGGACCTTAGAACCGCCACTGTCAACAATCATTTACAATACACTCTTAAATCTTATTAAGAATAGAAAAGAAAAAGAAATACACTCTAATGTTTTGAATTTTAAAACATCGGCTCAAAATCTTAAAGAGTAGTTAATTATCGTTCACTGTCGAGTGAACTACAATTAACTACAATAAGCCAATTACAAGGTGTGGTAGTGGAAAAATTACAAAAAATGCTATGAACGCATGGTACTTAAGTGCCTTTGAAAGAGCGGTTAATTGTCATTCACTATCGACGACAATTAACTACCCTTGAGGATATTTAGGAAATCTCGGGGGTGGCTGAGAGAAAATTTGGAAGCCCATATGCCATGAAAGTCCATGATGAACAGAAAATATCCGTTTGTCGAAGGGTATTTCCGTCAATCTCTCGAAAATTCAAATTCCGCTAAGAAAAAGAGTATAGTATAGAGTAGAAGTCTAGCAGATCCCGCTCCAAAGTTTGAACAACAGAAAAGCAAATGGAAAAAATCTGCGTTGCCGTTAGAGTTCGTCCTCTCGTTTCTTCAGATTCCGTCAATGGAAGCTTCTGGAAGGTCCACGATAACCGCATTTCTCTTCACAAGATCCATGGAACTCCTCTCTCTAACTCTTCCTATGCTTTCGGTATTCAATTTTCACTATCATTATCAATTTCGTCTTCTTCCTAAATTCTATCTTATATTTTACACCTTCGATTTTGTTTTCTTTTTCTTTTTCTTTTTCAGATCATGTATTCGATGAATCTAGCTCGAATTCAAGTGTTTATGAGATTCTCACTAAGGATATCATTCTCGCTGCTCTCAATGGCTTCAATGGTATCCAAATTCAATTCAAATTGTTTTTAATTAATTTCATTTCGGTTTGATTTCTTTATTACGCATATGTTCTATTTTTTTATTTTAATTTTTAATTATCGATTGAATGTTTAATCTAGCTTAGCTTAAGTTGTAGTTAGCTCAATAGTGCTAAATGTAAATTCACTAGCTCATGAAAAATTGAATTCAGTAAAGATAGTTTTGGTGATAAATGATGAACTTGGATTCTCTCTCGTTTGTGCAGTCGGTTCTTAATTGAGGTCGGTGATTCCACAGTTTTTCAAATACTGACCTCAATTTTGGATCGACAGCATAAATGAGAGGATTTGAGGTGGTCAATGATGTATGGAATTGGATTTCTGCAGTAATTGTGTCACACAATTACCAACATCTATCTAAGTCAATGACGGAGATTGAGCAAACCATTAAATTCATCTCTGACTTTGGAGAGCACTCTCAAATAGGTCTGTAACATTATGAACATTTCAAAAGATCCTTGACTCTATAAAAATTTAGTCATGTTAGTCCTTCTGACAATATGTTAGGGATTAAATTGATAGTAAGTGGTTAAATATAGAGACAAAATTAATAGTAAGTTGTTAAAATATATGGACCTTATTGAAGTTAGTGGTTAAATATAGGGACCAACTTGACAGTTTAATAGATTCAAGGATCACTTTGAAATATTCATAATCTCAGTGACCTATTTGGGAGGCTCTACAAAGTCAGCGACTAAGTTGGTGGTTTACTTGATTGGGATTTTAAAAAATTAATTAAGTGAATATGTAATCTAAACAGTATGATCTCAAATTAACTAATGTTAGAGACTTTTACTTTAGAAATCGTAAATGTGTAACTGCATTCATATATGTGTGTGTTTTAAATTAGGGTTGTGTTAACTGGTGCTCGCGGGGCACTAGTTAAGGTATCTAAAAAAGGAAAAATTAAATAAAAAAAGATACTTTTTTGACTTTTGAAGCCTTGATTACACAATTTTCAATACAAAAGCTTTTACATTTGCTTCCTTAACTAGTGCCCCGGGGCACCTGTTAACATTTTCCTTTAAATTAAACTAAAAAACCGTTATATTAATTGTGTTAGGGATGTAATAACCGTTACTTTGAGTTAGACTTGGATATAAAAGTGAATTGATTAAGATTATGACAATAATTATATGATATGGTCAGGGACTGCATTTGCTTATGGGCAGACAAGCAGTGGGAAGACGTTCACGATGAATGGTTGTGAGACTGACCCGGGAGTGATTCCTCGGGCAGTCAAAGATATATTTTCAAAAATTGAGACGGTATGGGCAGTTCTTTTTAACTTTGATGAAGATTCATGTTACTGTTATTACAATTACAATGCTTATACCTTGCTTGTTTGTTTCTCAGATGACTGAACGAGAGTTTTTAATTCGAGTTTCATACATGGAGATTTATAACGAAGAGATTAATGACCTTCTTGTTGTTGAAAATCAGAAATTGCAAATTCATGAGAGTCTGGAGGTTGGTTACTTGTCACTTAACTTTGCTTTTTCTTTTGTGGTTAATGTTGGTGTATGTGAGTGAAATATATGTAACAATATGCTTGATAAAAAAACAAATATCCTGTAAAATTGTGCTGATTTTATTATTTGTTTTCCAGCGGGGAGTATTTGTTGCAGGGATCCGAGAAGAAATTGTCAATAATGCTGAACAAGTTCTAGATCTCCTTAAAGTAGGGGAAGGTTTGTAGTTATAGTACTGCATTCTTATTTTTATTTTTAAATTTGAAGTTAAAATAAACATACTGCTATATCAAAGTTGAAAATTGTTATTATTTTACAGTGAATAGGCACTTTGGTGAGACAAATATGAATGTAAGGAGTAGCAGATCACATACAATATTTAGAATGGTATTCCTCATTTCTTTTCAAAATTGGTGATACATATTCTTTTTACATCATAATATTGGTTTGTGCATAAAGATGGTCCTAATCTAATGCTTTTTAATCAAATATGAAGGTGATTGAAAGCAAAGGGAAGGATTCTGATTCTTCCGATGATAGTTCAATAAGTGACATTGTTCGAGTTTCAGTCTTGGTGTGTACTATTTCTTATCCTTCCATTTTTCTTTAAATATATAAATTTCTTACTAGAAAATTGCATACATATAATATAGTTGAATTTGTGGAATTAGAATTTAGTAGATCTTGCTGGCTCTGAAAGGATTGCAAAGACTGGAGCTGATGGAGTACGTTTGAAAGAAGGAAAATACATTAACAAAAGCTTGATGATTCTAGGAAATGTTATTAATAAATTAAGTGAGGGCTCAAAAAATAGGTATATTTTTTTGTTGGCTCTGCTTTGTGTACATTATTTTAATTTTAGTTTTATAACTTTAGAAAATAATAATGTTGGACATGTTTCATTTTATGGTAGAGGACATATCCCATATCGTGATAGTAAATTAACACGTATACTCCAACCTGCTCTTGGTGGAAATGCCAAAACATCCATTATTTGCACCGTAGCACCAGAAGAGGTAGAGGCTGTGGTTTCAGTTTTGTGTCTCTTTAACTTGTTTGGTGATTAATACATGATTTCACAACTCCAACAATTTTCAAATCATTTAGGTTCACATTGAAGAAACAAAGGGAACTCTTCAGTTTGCTAGTAGAGCCAAACGCATCACCAATTGTGTTCAAGTGAATGAGGTCTGTATTTTATGCACTTGAAATTTACTGTTACCCTGTTTAATATTCTTTTTGCTCCTATTATGTTTAACAGTGCTTAATGTTTTCCCCATTTGATTTTCCCAAATTGTTCCTAGCATCAGTTGATTTACTTGAATAATTATTTTGTGTAACTAAACTATCTATTGGAGAAGAAAATCGTGGAAGAATTAGGATAATCATATTAGGAAGCTTACTCGGGGGAAGGAAATGGATTAAGCCTGACCTTTTCTCTACATTTTACTTGTTTTTGCCTGGAAATAGTTAGCATAGGTTTTTCAGTAATAAACCTTCAATTTTATACCAGCTATATGCCTAGATAGTTTTCCTGTATTTGCATTTTGGTACTTACTTATTTCTTGATTGTTGGAATTCTGCAGATTCTAACAGATGCAGCCTTGTTAAAGCGGCAACAGCTAGAGATAGAAGAGCTACGTAAGAAACTTCAGGTAATCGTCTTCTAATGAATTTTTATTTACGCTCATGTCAGAGAATCTTACATGAATATTTCCTATTCAGGGATCTCATGCTGGGGTGCTCGAGCAAGAGGTTCTTAAACTCAGGAACGATTTACTCAAGGTAGGTTTTATTTTTCTATTTTATATGCATTCTGCAGACTTAGCAATTAAATGAAATCTATTTTATGTCGTTGTTAATTATGTATTCACATTCCACAATTTAGTATGAAATGGAGCGTGGTAAGCTTGAAATGGAACTGGAAGAGGAGAGGAAATCGCGTAATCAATGGATTAGCGAGCAACAGATGAAAATTGAAAATTCCAGTACTACATCATTCTCAGTCTCAGATTGTGGGACGAACGACAATCAGGTACATCTCATAAGAAATGAAATAATAAAGCCTGTAAATGTTAAATACTTTCTAATTCTAATACAATGGCAAATCTGCACAACTTTGTTATTTATCATGGTCATATTTGTTCCTCCGGACAATTCATACTTTTCCTTTTTGTGCTGCTTTTCAGACTTTCACTTGAGTTGCTTTTCTTTCCCACTCTTTGCTTCCTGACATTTTTGCTCCATTTTGTTCCAATTATGCTCATGTATGTTAGGGACCTAGATATTTGAGGCGAGGATTAATTGAAGAGTACAGTGACATTAATAGTACATCTCAAGGAGATATATTTAAATCTCCCTGTTTAAAGACAGCCAGTGCTTTTGTTGTCAAGCGATCAAGAAATTCAACATTGCCAGATAGTAGTCCTCCTCTTCCAGAAGCTTTCAGCAATGTGGCTGACGAAGATATGTGGTTGAAAATGAACAATGGCTACGTTGCGGACCTTGATTCTCTTCAAATTACTCCCACTCGAAATATTCAATCATTCCCACTAAGTGATACAACTCCTGTAAGTTCATATCTTTATTTCTATTTTTTAAAAGGAAATTTCTTTTTATGTCTTTCTTTTGCATTTTTTTGGCATTCATATTTGATCCACTACTTCCCCAAAAGGGACAATGTTAAAAGTAGAGGAAGAATAGCAATATATACAGCATCAACATGTTCTCCATAACTAAGAATACAAGATATAAAAGGGAAACCGTTGACATTGTTGATGAAATTTTTTTCCCCTACAATTGGTTTATGAATTTTACGATATTTCCTCTATTGTTGAGCAATTCTTGTTGGTTTCACCAGTTTCAAAAAATAATATTTGACCAATACACGTACCGAAGATGATTATGTATATAGATTTTATGAGAACTAGAATTTGTGCAAACCATGTTTTTGTTTAAAAGCGGAGTATTTAATATAGCATTGTGTGGCTAATGCATTGGTTTTAAGTAATACCATATTTCTCTTTTTATGTGTATGTGTACTGTTTTTTATAGTTTCTTTTTTGATTTGGCTGATGTTTGTCAGGGTTGTATAAGTCAAACTGCAAAGTATGAACGAGAGGTTCAAGATTTGAGAAGACAACTAGAGCTTGCAAATGAAAAGATAAATGAACTGGAGGTTAGTATACAATATACTATCATTCATACTTTAGTAAAAATGAGCTTTGACATGTATGAAATTGTTAGTAAGCCAGAAGATCATCAAACGAAGCTGTTTAACTTGATAGGTGTGCCCTCTTCTATAATATTTCCAATTTGGTTAGTCAACATACTGAATCCATTTGATGTAGCTGATATAGATATATACAACATCATTTATGTAGAGTTAAACATACATATACTATACTATCTTGAGCTTGTGTCATATGAGAACTCAATAGATTCCAATCTTTCTCCCATTTCCTTTATGGCCTTGATGCTATGTACTACAAGCTTTTGTCTTCTTCGCTCTCTTTTATAAAATGGTCTTTGTACTGTCCATGACTCTGTTGATGCATATTAATCCAGAGAAAGAATTCAGAGGAAGTACCGTCAAGCAAGCAATTAATAGGCGAGATCCCAGACAATCAACAAGAAACACCGCTAATTCAAGAATTGCCCATGAGGTTATCAGAATCTGTGGAAAACTACAAAGATAGCTTTGAGGAGGTTTTATCAGTAATGCAGGTTGAATGAGTGTACCATGTCAGTTTTATTTGCCATAATCATTCCAAGAAACAGCCAATTAATTGTTTTTTCTGTGTCCTAAATAGAGATTTGCATTGGATGGAAAAGTCTCAACTGATAAGATGCTTTCAACCATGAGTGAAATTGGTGCAAATCTATTTGAAACTTTGGAAGGTCACTTTTCCACTGGGAACTATGCTGCAATCCAGGAACAACAAAAAGAGTTTCGTGAGAGGATGAATAATTTAATTACATCACTGGAGTTATCAGAAAGCTCAATAACAGGAAATCAAAAGAGAACTCCTTTGTGCAGCTGTGAACACAAGGTAGTTGTCTGGCCACACATATCAAGATATCAATCATCAATCATAGTTCTATTGTTTGTCTTATTTTTAGGATATCTTATGTCTTTTTTCAAAACATTGTTGCCATTAATCCCACATAGTAACTAAAGCCTTGATTGGCATTTGTTCAATAGCTGAAAGTGAACAAGCAATTAAAAAATTATAGATATAGTATGTGTGTCACATCAGGATTGTAATAATTTATAAGAAAAACTGAGTTATACGAGATCTCTCATGGTCTCCTTGTATTACCTTCACTTTAAATTATACAAAAGCTTGAATCATATTATGGCTGATTTATTTATAGATGCAATTATTTTCCTTATAGCACCCTTCAAATGAAGGGAATGATATTCAACTTTACTTGAAAAAAGGTTAGAGAGGTTAGAATTGCATAACTTTACAGTACCCCCCAAAGTGAAATGAGTGAATGTGGGGAAAGTTGAGGAATTTCTGTTAGATAGGAAATTAGGAACAAACAATCAGGGAAATCACTTGATAGACTAGTAGATTTGTCTATTGATTCTCTTTAGCTTTTTGTAGAATCAAATGCAACTAAAGAGAATATATGATTGAATTGTTTAGAGCAGTGTCGTTAAATAGTGTCTACAGCGGCACTATAGCTCAGCAAAATTTGAACAAACTGCTATTGTTCGAAATTGTCAAATAGCAGCTATAGTGGTGCTATAGCACTGTTGCGTAGCGGAATTTAACCAAACCGCTATTTTCTGCGATCTGCAATTGACATTACTGATTTAGAGACCAAAAGGCAAGATAAAAAAGTTGCATATAAATTAGAAGTGTGTAGGATAAATTTCACTAGAAATGCACAGATCTGTGCACTCAGTTTTCTAAAGAGTGCCACCATAGGTAAAAAGATAGAATTGCATTGTAGCATAAGTTTTAAGACAAAACATAGTAAGGCTGTTCTGAATTATCCTAAACTGACTTTTTGTTACAAAAGGGCTCTGGTTTGGGAGCAGAAACGGAATCTGATTACTCAAAGGATGCTTTAACTGAAAGATACGAAAGCCTCGAAAGGGAGTTACAACTTTTGAAGATCGAAAGAGACTCTTTGCTAGAGAAGTTCTCTGAATCGTCTGATAAACTTGCAATTGTGTCAAGCCAAAGGGAAAATGCTTTGAAAGATTTAAACATTGAAGTACAGAGAAGGAAAAATCTAGAAGGGGAGGTTAAGCAATTTACTGCAGCTTTTGTCTGTCGTCAGAAGTCACTTATTTCCTTGCGTGGCGATCTTAAGACCAAAATTGAGAAATGGAGAGCTCATACACCAATTTCAGTGCCAAAGTCTTTTGGGTGTCAAGACTAAATATGTTGTAAACCATGAACATCTTAGTGTCCTTTGCTAACATCTAATTGTCTTCTGATCATGTATTATTATCTTTATTTATTACACAATTATTCTACGTTTGAATGAATTCTAGCCTCATTAGTTATAGAGTTCGTGCTTATTTCACTAAAGTGCACATATATTATCGCCTATCATCTTCACTTATACAAGTTATACTAATAGCAGACTTGACCACTACCTGAATGCCATAATTTATAAACAAGATAAGATAAACACTTGTGCAAAACCTGTGATGAAAACTGTAATTGGTATTATTATATTCAAAGTTTTAAATCACCGTTGTGGTTGTAATTCTTAACGCTGCATAAACTAGTGCTGCTACAATGTGATGGTATAATCTGGGAGGAGGTAGGATTAAGTGCTAGTGGGGCAAACGTTTTCAGTTTTGCTATTTGATAAACGTATTTTTTTAGCTCACCTGTGTAGAAACAACATGTTAGTGTGTATGTGCGCATGCGTGTGAAGGAGAAAGAAATTTGGGAACATGTTACGAGCCTATGATGTGTGTTTGTTAGTGTTGCTGCTGAATGGTCTAATGGATTGGAACAAGGCATTGTGAAACCATGTTATAAACCAGACATACTCTATGTATAACTGCATGATCTAATTTCTCCGGATAGGACAAAAAAGAGGACAAATCTTCTGTATCAGAGTTTAAAGTTGTTGCACTCTCAACGCCAGATTCAAACTAAAGACTTCTAGTTAAACCTGTTGAATTATGTGTTTAATGTATTGTTGAAACTTTTTGGATAATATCCAGATGACCATAAAAGTATAGTTGATTTATTAAGTTGGAATTGAATGCAAATGAAAAACTTAGTAGGGGGGACCCTGGAGCCTCTCACCTAGCTCAGCCCCTAGCTATAGCGGAGACATAAAATCCCTTGTTCTAGTTGCAAAGTGAAAACCCACTTTTATTTTTTTATTTTTTTTAAATTCGATCCAACTTAAGGTCCGACTAATTTGAGAGGTTCAATCTCACTGTCTATTTGTGGAGTCACATTTAAAGCCAGAATAAAGCTTGAGCAAACCGTTTAATTGATGATCCAAAGTGAATATGCTTTTCAATTAGTATGTTATTGGAACACACCAAATGGACATAGAATTATGAACTTCTTCCTATTTTCTGACAACAAAATTACTTTTCATCAAACATAGAATTTCTTCCTCCTTATAGTCTTCAAGTAAAAAAAAAAAAAAAAAAAGATAAAGTATTTTTTTACAACATAATATTTCCAAATAACAAATAAAATTAATACATTTGTATTTTAACTAATAAGATATTTTAATAATTTTATTCATTTTCCAATAAGCATAGATATTTGCAAGTACGAATATCATTAAATTGTCTCCGCGTCCATTTACTAACACATAACGTCAAAAATTTTGTTTATTTTATTCACAGATATCTATTAAACTATCCACCCATGTCCTTCACAGATTTTATCTACGGATATTACACGTGTGAATTATGTTGTTGTCCTAATTTAAAAGAAAATAATACTCTCTCCGTCCCGTAATAGATGACCTATTTGAAAATATGCAATTTTGACCTAACTTACTTTGACCGTATTTTTCTACTAATATACAAAGATAAATAATACTTCATCTGTCCCATAATACATGACACAGTTGACCCTATTACGCATGTCAATGCATAATTTTGAGCTTAAATATCTTGAATAATATATTGGAAAAAATTATGAAAATTTGATATTTTGAAAATACTCATCGAGACGGATGTAACGACATCTTGTATGATATTATTTATCTTTGTATATTAGTAGAAAAATATGGTCAAAGTAAGTTAGGTCAAAATCGTACATTTTCAAATGGGTCATCTATTGCGGGACGGAGGGAGTATCATATAAGATGTCTTTAGATTCGTCTCGATGAGTATTTCTAATATATTATTCAAGATATTTAAGCTCAAAGTTATACATTGGCATCGTAATAAGGTCAACTGTGTCAAATATTATGGGACGGATGGAGTATCATGTTTCTTTTATTTGAGGGAAATATCATGTTTCTATATATTTAAAAAATAATGTCGAATAAGCAAACCCTACAGCAAAATATGCTAGCTTTCATATTGTGCACGCATCACACATGTTGAAGTATTGTCTAGTGTCGATGACCCATATAAAGCAAAGTGACAATAATCATAGGTTATGGTAGAGGGAAAGGTCTATGATTAGGTTAATGTATGTAGGCAAATAATACAAAATTAGTGGCTGTATCTATCTTCAAAGTTGATACTCCCTCTGTTCCTTTTTAATTGTCACATTTTGACTTTTTACACAAACCAAGACAACAAATACTTTTACTACTTTTGATACAACAATTTATTTTTTTCCTATAATAACCTTAATCATTTAATACTTCATTTCATATATTTCTCTCTCTGCAATAAATATATAGGGGTAATATAGGTAAAACCACATTTAATAATACTTTGAACTTTGAAAACGACAGTTATTTAGAAACAAAAATTTTATGCAAAAGTGACAATTATAAAGGAACGGAGGGAGTACCATTTGTTCCTGGTACCCCTTTTTATCAAACAAAGTCCACGTGTGATTTTTGAACTTTTTCGTAATAAATAACCAAACCCATATTAATACGCAATTGAAATTAAAGCAATGATAGGAACATATTAAAATTCTAACATTTTTTTTTTTTTCAAAAAAGTATTAATGTTAGTAGAGTTTAATTTTCATGTACCCTCGTTATAAAATAAAAAATAAAAATTGTACTGTCAACACATCACAACCAATATATATGTAATTTTAGAAGTATGATTATAATATATTTTTGATAATTTAATTGTTGTGACTTGTGATTGATCAACTGCATAAAATTTGTTTACACTGATGGTTTTTATAAATTGGTTTTGCATTGTTACATGAATTTTACGTCCATCCGGAAAAATTTAAAACTCTACTATCTTTTATATATGACCCAATAAAAATCATATTTTTTTGTTCTTGTGAAAAAGGTAAATTTCATCATATAATAGTTTATATTATAGAGTGCTTTTTCATTTATTACATTATTATTCCCGACCATAAGTCATAACTGTTTGATTAAAAATGACATTTGTTTGTTGGTACAAGTTTAAAAATGTCATTTTACATATTTTGAAAAATTGAAAGGTCACATGGGATGTTGAGAAACAAAAATAGAATTAACTTTCAACTTTGAAAGCTGTTTTTTTGTTTATCACTAATCAATAAAAATCTCATTTTTTGTATATTTAGTGGAAGACTAAGACAAGATACATGTGTAGCAACTAGATAGTTTTGTTTAATTTTCATGGCATGAATTTTTCATTGAAGTAAAATCTTAGATCAACCAATCAAAATTGTGAAAGCAGATAGGAAAGGTACATAGATTATTTGGGTTGGTCCCATATTATTTATTGAACATGAGAGTTAAAATAAAATTCAACAACCCGACTGTACAATTGTACAATTGGCTGACAACCAAATCTAAACTAACTCACAACTCGCACATGAAGAAATTAAACCATCTTTCAAATAAATATAATTAATTTGGTGTTTGAAATTATAGGTTTATATCATTATAGTCCCCTATGTAAAATGCTTGTAAGATTTGCTATTCAGTTAATATTTTTAGGGACAATAATGATATTAAATTGGTATATCAAAAATGAATTTGAAATTGAGTAGTTTCAATAATATATTTAATAGTAGATCCAGAAAGACGATCAAACTTGATTAATATTTCGTAATTTCGTATGTCATTTTAAATTTTTTTTATGAATCAGATATTCTTTGCGTGTAATGTGCGGCGAAACTTTACTTCAAAAGATTTGACGTTGTTCCTTTCACATGGTTGAATTCAAACTCAGGACCTCTTATAAATCTAAAAAAGAGACTAAAAGACTAATCAAGTTAATCCGATCCTGCAAATTTAAGTAGAGTGTAGAGATATTTACTTCTGGATTTCTTTTATACACACACACTTAGATGCATCCTTATGTACTTTTGTATGGTTCTTTACATAAAATTCATTTTTTGTGCTTGTAACAAATTTTAAGAAAATTATAGATCGTTTTCTTCTTCTTATATTATGAGTATTTTAATAAACAAAATATTATAAGTATTGTATAAAAAGAACCACACGAAAAACATCTAAGAAAATGCACTTGAGTTTTCTTCTTCTTATATTATCTCTACATTGATAAGTAATATACAATTAGTCTTCCGATATATAGGTATTAGGTAGTAAAAAACCTCTTCGTTCAAAATATCCATTAGCAGTTCCTATATATTATACTGCTCAAGACATGAAAACTATAAGACCTATGTTTTACATAAGGTAGGAACTACGGTAAAAAAAAAATAAGAAGATAATTTGGGAACTAGGAAGCCAACAACTTAATTTAAAATATAGCCTTGCATCATACAAATATCAAAATGAATTTAATAACGATGTAACGACAGTAACATCTAATCAAGCCTTACCATCTACCATACTTATTTGGTAAACCACCATAATAGTAAAATAAAAGAAAAAGGTTGCATTGAGTAGTTAATATTTAAACTATAAGATGGGTGTTTTTTCAATTTTTAGAGTTTGTATCCTATCAAAAATGAGGTCATAAATTTCCAAAGCATCCTTTATGGCTGCTTTCAGATATGTTGTCCTATATCTATCATCTATTTTAACTACTACATCTTCTATTTGGAACTCCTAACCCTTCAACATAGTTTCATCAATTCAAATGGCTACACACTTAGCCAAACCCCAAAAAAGACTAGGAGAATTTCTAAATGAGAAACAAGAACCTTTCATGCTAGAGCTATATCTTCTAGAAAGAGGGTACTCAAAAAGTTTGAGCTTAAACAAAAAGAGAAAGAGAAAGGTTTTATTACCATTTTCCAAAGCTCTAATATCTATAGTTAACAAGCTAGCTTTCCAAAGCCAAAGTAATACTCTACCAAGTACTAGGGAAAATGAACAAAGAAAAAAACATGCAGGTTGCAATGTTGAGTTTTCATCAGCTAGTAGCTCTACTATGCCCAATTCTTGCTCAAATGCTGATGAAGAAGGAACATCCATATCATCAAATAGAGATCATCACTTATTTTCTTCTCATATTCACCAAACTTGCAAGGAATGTACTATGAGGTAAGACCTAAAATTTTACACATTTAGTTGATTAACTTCAAATGTACCATTGTTAGAAAGATATATTAATTAGTTGTGTTGCTCTTGCTAGCCATAGGTGGCAGAAGCAAAGATGCATGGAAGGTAGGCCTCAATCACTTGCAAAGATACCTCTAAGTAGAGCTCCTAATGGTAAGTTCTTCATTTTTAAACTTTGTTGAACTATTTATATGAAATTTAAAATATTGGAAAACCAACTCAAAATATGAAAAGTAGGGATCAATTTGCAGAATTTTACAATTTAGGGAATAATTTAACAAAATTGAAAAGGTTGTATGGACCAATTTGCAAAAAAAGGGACTAATTAGCAAAATTTGAAAGAATTATAATGATCAATTTGAGACTCAAATTGTAGAGAGTAGAAAAGAATTTCAAATTCTAATTTTTTTAGGTAGTATTGAAATTCCTTAAATTTGACTTTGATGAAATACTTCATTTTTTTTATTTTGTGAAGTGAATAAGTTTTATGAAATACATCATAAAACCTCTTCATCTAAAATTACCTCGAAATTTATCAATCAAACAATAGAATTTACATAGAATAATTTAAGGCTAAAATATGGTTTTGGTTCCTGCAAATATGCCTCGTTTTGGCTTTAGTCCCTGTAAAAAAAATTTGTTGTTTTTGGTCCCTGCAAATATGTCTCGTTTTGGTTTTGGTCCTTGGCCCCACTTTTGTGATGATTTGCACACGTGGCACATGATGACTGAACTCATTTATTAAAAAAATAGTCCCTGCAAAATCTTTTGATTTTTAGAAAGGTCCCTGCAAAATATTTTACTTTTGAAAATAGTCCCTGGAGGGACTATTTTCAAAAACAAAATATTTTGCAGGGACCAAAAACAACAAAAAAAATTTACAGGAACCAAAACCAAAACGAAGCATATTTGCAGGGACCAAAACCATATTTTAACCATAATTTAAATTACCCACTAAAATTAAATTATCTTTAAAAAAAGTCTTATCCAAACACACAAGAATTGTTGGCTTTTGTTCTTAGAACATAGAAAACTTTGTTTTTAGTTGTAGTTGTTTCAATTTTAGTGGCGGTATTTTGGTATTATTTTTTGAATACTCCTTATTTTAAAGACTAAAATCTAATGATCACATATTATATAGACTGATTCCAACATATACAAATATCTGAAACTAAATCTAAAACGACAAAGGATAAAAAAAAAATATTTTTGATTTTTCAGTCACAAATTCCGAAATAATACTCACAAGGGCCGCTTTATATTATAATGTAATATCATTTTAAAATTTTATATAGTCATATTACTTAAACAAATGAAACTTAAAATTGTTTATCAACTTAGAATAACATTGCAACAAAAAAAAAATACTGAATAACATTACGAACCTGTCAAAAAAATATATACATAGGTACTTTTTTTTTGAAGGAATATACATAGCTACTTAACTTTATGATAATTCCCTGATACTAATATATCTATATCTTCTATATACAACATATATGAAGAGGATGCGTAGGTTTTAGTTCGGTTTTTCTTTCGATTTTACCTTTTATTTAAACACTTAAATTAAGAGTTTATTTTAATTTTATTTGACAAAAATATTTGATCATCGTATATGCCAAAATTGATATCTGTAGCGCATGGACAAGCACCTTAATACTCATCTTTTCACTAGTAATCATTAATTTAATATATGCTTATGGTGAAGAAGTGTTTTTAGTCATGGTTGTAGTTTTACAACTTTTTTTTATTGTGTTTTATTCACTTCAATCGATTCTTATAAAAAAAGTGAAGGGAGGAAATATCAATAGCACTATAGGTATATAGGAAAAAGAGATAAAAATAGGGTGGCCATGGTCTGCCTCAGAATAGGAGTATGCATATCGACTTTAATGTTCATACATGAATAAGTATTACACACAAAAATTTATGTTATCAACAAATTACAACTAATCATATGTGAGTCTTTAGAAGTAGCTATTGTTCAAGTTAACTATTATTTTATGATTGAATAAGGACGCAATAGTGTTTTTGTGCTAATGAAACAGTGAATGAGGGAAAGCAACAGAGAATAAATATGCCTAAGAAAATCACAGATGACTCGATATTATCAGATACCATATTAAATTTACTTGGTGTGTCAATAAAGAAAGAGGACTGTACAAATGAGTTGCATGAGTATCTTCCCCAGCCTCATGTTTCCCAGGTATTAAAATCCAAAAGGGTATCACACAAGATAAAGAAGCTGCTATTTGATTGTGTTAGAGATATTACCATAACCTTTCCAACAAAAGAGGACAGAAAGCAAGTTTGCAGACAATCCATGGGGCCTATAGAGCTTGAGAAGCTCACTTGTCAGGGGACAAGAGAAAGGGGACAACATAGTGAAGATGGTTTAATGTCGTTATTGACTATTGATTACTTGGATTCAATTATGGAATGGAGCAAATTCGAAGCTCAAGTCAAAGACATTAGTTATGAGATCACCGATTCAATTTTGGATATTATGAACCATGAAATTGTATCAGAAATGATTATTGGAACTTTGGCACCGCCTTAATTTCTAAATTTGAAATCTTACCATTATGCTCTTTAGATGTTTGTCTTGCTGGATTACATATGTAAATATTTATGCATCTAAAAGCAGAGTTGACATTAGCTTTCAGTCATACGTATCGCTTATGTAAATGTCTTTTATCCATGCCAACAACCAATCATCATAGGAGCCATCAAATAACAAATCTAATAGTTATATTCAACACATTTTAATCTTTAAATTCATCATGCACGATTATACAAGTTAATTGCTTGCAACAACGAAGATGTGATGAGCAAACACATTTTTCGTTTCTAAATTCGGGGCACTGATTTTTTTTAGGCAAAGCATTAGCAATATCGCAAGAGAAAAGTTTGTCAGTAGCGTAGATCGAATCTTACATGATACTTTTTTGGTATCCCAACTCATCTATTGAGCTACTCTTTCGAGGACAAATGAGTGAATGACGTTGTAAATAAATTTTAGTTCTTTCAGTCAAATGGCATTAGTCTCACAAAATCCGTATTTGCCAGAACATTATATGCAAATATTGAGTGCATAAATTTAAGATTATGATGTCAATGAAATTTGAAGATTTGTGGCCTGCATTACTCTTGGTATAAAGAGTGTACATAGAATTGATAAATCTATAACGAGAATCAAAAAATTTCATTTTTACACAATCCTAAATTCACAGGCGTGTACATGAAAAGTAGAAGGATTGTTGGACAGTGAAAGTCAATATTCTCCAAAAGATGCAGGTGAAGTTCTTTATCTAATCATTGCAAAAAGGTTAGGGACAAAGTACTAAACCTCTGCATCATCGCCAAGCTCCCCATCTTCAAGCTCCTCATTCCATCCAGTTCTCCTGGAACCGTCCCCGTGGTCCCTCTTGTGTCTTTTATGCCTACCTTCATTGTCTGACTCAGGAGAGTTTGCATGCTGCAAGAAATTAGTTATGTCAGATACCTATTCTAAATTGTAAAACTTCTAAACAATATTTTTACTAAAAAAAGATGCAGAAACTTCCATTCCATACCTTCCTAGACTTCTTGCGGTCACTTCCATGTCTTCGCGATTTTCTAGACTCTTCCTTCTCATCTTTTTCAGAATCCACATCCTCCATACTGCTCTGATGCCTTCTTCGATGTTTTCTCTCTTTATCCTTTTCTTTTTTCTTCTCCTCTCTATAACCATGGCTGTCAGTCATGTCTTGATTATCACTATCTGATTCATCTTTCTTATGTCGTTCTTTTGATTTTTCTTTCTCACGTTCTCTTTCCTTCTCTTTTTTCTCCTTCTCTTTACGTTTTTCTTTCTCTTCTCTTTCTTTCTCCTTTTTGGCCTGCAAAAATTATTTATAAAATCAGATATTGACCCCAGATAAGGTAAACCAAATGCAGGGAAATATTCCTGGTCATGCACGCTACACAACCTGTACAGGAACCTAATCTCTAAGCTACACTAGACAACAAGTTACAATGCATGCCAACTCATTCACCCCACTGAGTTTGTTTTGGAATAGATACATAGTAAGAAGTATGATCCTGAAAGGAAACATAATATCAACAACAAAAACTAAAAACAACTAAAAAAATATACAGATTTGCATGTAAAAACTAACTAATCCATTTCACTAATCCATTGCAATTGGCAATAAAACTAAAAAATTGCAGCAGATTAAACCAGGTTGTGAACAAAACCAAAAGGTGAAACAAACAAAGTATGCACCTTTTCTTCTTCACGCTTACGTTCCTTCTCTTTAGCTTTTTCCTTCAAGTATGTAATGTATTCCTCAAAAATTTCTTTACTATAGCTTTCATCTCCAATTGAACTATATAAGGAAGTGCAGAGCAGAAAACATCAATCAACAAATTTTAGATCATGGAGACATTACGAGATACAACTGCTTCATAGAATAAAAACAAAATAACAAATATACATGTATTCTTGTGTGTCCTCAAAAAGTGCCTTGCATTCCTCCCATGTTGAAGAAGTAATAATATCCTACAGAAATATATTTTATTATGCTTAATAGCGAACCATTTAGCCAAAAACTGTGAAATATGAATCAGATCATGGTAGAGTCTTCATCTACCTTGAGTGTATATAATAAGTTAGTAAAGTCATCAGCAAGGCGTTGGCGTTTCTTAGCTTCTTTCTCCTCCTTCTCCTTAGCTCTCTCTAATAACTCTTCAAATAAAAGCTTTAAAAGGAAAAACAAAGTATCAAATTCTGATAATCCATTTTGCAAAGAAATAAACAATATTAAATAGGCCAACTGGCTGACAACCTCTTCAAAGAGATGTTTCTTCCAACATGCACAAGAGATTCCATGTTTTTGAAGTCAATCCATGACATTATAAGGAGACAAATACAACGATTGATAGAATGAGAAAATAACTACTCCCTCCGTCACAAAATAACTGAGCCATTTGCAATAAAATATTGTCCCAAAATAACTGACTCATTTCACTTTTCAATGCAATATTAATTACTTTTTTCCAATTATACACTATAACTAATACTACTCTTATCATTCCCAATTTAACACTTGACAAGGACACTCAAAAGCATTTTTCTCTCTCTTTCACTTGTACATTTTTCTTAATATGTGTGAAATGAACAAAAGGCTCACATATTATGGGACAGAGGGAGTATCGCATTGAAGTTTCAAACACAACAATCATAACTAACTATTGATTAAATGTTCTATAATAGATTTAACTTTACATCACCATCATGTAAAATATGCCTTAACAATTATAATAATGCACTTATTCTTCTCTTCTTCTTTCTTGGCATATATTATCTGAACTAAATAAATGGCAGAGTTCAATTTTTTGTTACTGTGAAAGCTAATTAGAGATGTCAAAACTAGTAATAATTGCCCTGCATTGTTTTGCCTTCTAATAAATGTCAAGAAAACAAGAGTGAAATTGATATTGAGCTCTTCGGTCACAAGTACATCTACACTAAAAAAATAAAGAAGTTTATGTTTCAGGAGCCAAAAAAGGAATTGAAATGGACAGATAACAACCGAAATTCATTACCTTCAAATTGATCTCCGATATTGTTTTGCAAGTAGCTTCTTCTGATACAGCAGACTTGAAGTCCTCAAATACTGATGTAGTCGCTACGGTGATCTACTCGAATGGAAAGGGAGGCTGGGGTTAGCGGAGTTTGTCTTTAAACATAAGCTACAGATAAAACACAAGGAAGATCTTTCTGAGGCCTACCTTGCCCGACTTAAGTATATCTTTTATGAGTGTCTTGTCTTCATGATACTATCAACAAGTCATGTTAAAAATAGAAATCAAAAGCCATTATAACTTAATTATATCACTAGAGGAGAATCTGATACTAAATATCTAGCACATCACTAAATCAGACCAGATCACACAAGAAATATTCAATCAAGATATGAATGCAAGATACAACAGCAGACTTGTTTTCTTGTAATTCTAAATAAGTTGAAACCAAGTCAACTAACAGTGATAAATTAAATGCAAATATGTGGAATTGCTTTCTTGCTGTTTTTCTATTAAGCATCTCATCATGATTCAGAAGAAAATAGGACAAAGCCAGAACAGGATGTCACTCCAAAGAGAGAGTGTGTTGGTTGATGAAAGGTTGTTCCGAAAAGCAGTAAACCAACAACTTACTTACATAGAGCATAATGATATCATTCTAGATTTCAGCTGTGATAGACATGTATAACAAACTCATTCACAATATTAAGGGAATGACTTGCAGCAGAATTTTGATTACCTGCTTTTCAAGATTTTCAAAGACATCCTCAAATAAATCTTTTGGAGTAGAACCGGATGTATTTGATGCAACAGCTTGATATTGAGGCAACTCTTTCACCTACAAAATAGAGAGCATAAAAAACGACTCCTTCCATATTTTGCCAGCTTTCATTGTGACCAACTAAATATCACTGTGACCAACTAAATCTCTTACTACCTTCAAGCAATAATCTCGCCACTGTGTTTTAGCAGTAAGAACTCCATCAGCAATATGTTCTTCTAGCAACTTGCGAAATGCATCACGGTTTTTCCTTTCACCCCGACGGACTCGTTCCTATATCATACCCATTAAAATGAATACACAAGCAAAATTTGAGTTGAAAAACATCGGATAATCATACATTTATGTTCTACCTTCTGTATCCTTTTTTGTTCCTCTTCCTCCTTCTCCAAGTCACGAATATAGTCCTGCCAAAGTTAGTATCAGTACATAGAACCCTCATACATGACTATTGAGTTTTAGGTGAAACTCAACCCACAAAATTGACTTGTAAGTTGAGAATTGCCTTTTATAAGCTCTAAATAGGCAATATCTCTAGCCAATGTTGGATTTGAATATTTTCCAATAACAAACAACTCGGTATTAAATAACCGCCTATGAAGCACGGACTCGGACACGGACACGGCAATATATATTTTACATGCTAATAAAATAAAAAATTTATGATCACAATTTAACTCTAAAATGAAAAGCAAAATTTATGTTTATTTAAACTCAACACTTTGTGTAACAAAATGATGAAATCATGTTCAACTCACTCCACATTGAGAAAATCAACCACTAAAAAATACATAAAGTTGGACATATATTATAAAAATGTTACTACTATAAACGTGTGGTGTGGTGGTCCTATGATAAAAGTTCATATTATTATTATACTTCATCAAGGACAAGGACAAAACGTGTGATGTTAAAAGTTCATAGTATTATATTATATTAATTCAGAAAGGACAAAGTCACAAAACGTGTGGTGGTGGTCATGTTTTTGGACAAAACACAAAGCAGCAAGGCAGAGGAACAGAAAAGGCGATGGCGAGTACAATAAAAGCCATGAAATTAGAACCAAGAAGAAGGGAAGGAAGCAGACGGCGGCGCCGGAAAAAGTGCGGTGGTGGAAAATGGAGCAGCGAAAACACTACCTTTCTCTACTGATTCTCTAATTCTCATTCTTTTTCTTCTTTTTTTCTGTGATTGGCCGCGTCGGTTTACACCAGAGCAATGTCGGATCCGTGTCCAACCAAATGTTTTTTTTGTTTTTGTTGGATACGGCAATATCCGCGTCTGACGCGAATCGTACGTGTGCCGTAAGCGCGTCCGTGTCGGAACCGCGTCGGACACGGCGGATCTCAGCCGCGTCTGTGCATCATAGATAACCGCTATAGCGCTGCTATACCGCTATTACACATCGGGATTTGGAGCAACCGCAAAGAAAGCTGATACACTATTGCAAGTCCGCTACCACTGCAATAGTGGTGACTTTTTGCATATTTGTGATAGTGGTTATTGCTTACATATTGGAAGTTATTGTTTTTTATGCTTTTTCCATAATGATAACATTAAATTTTTAAAAACATCAAGTCGGTGATGAGATTGGGTCTTATATAACCCCTAAAATCCACAACCCAGATAAGGTAACCTCTCGTCACTAAACTACCTCTGCCTCTCCATCTTCTCTCATCACTTCATACTTCACTTCATATTTTATAGAGTTCTAAACCACTTTTAATTAATGTTTCTGGCTTTCTCCAACAATGCATCATGCTTTATTAGTTGTTTGAACTATTGAGATTGAGTTTTATGTCAGTCACTTTTTAAATTTCTGGTTATGTAGTTTTTATTTGTGTGCAACATGCTTTATTTTATATATAATTATTTATTTCAACCGCTGTGCAGCTTCCACTATTTCTCATGTTCATTTTGTTGATGATCCGCTATTTTCTGCAATCCGCTATTAATAACACTGGAACAACTAAAAGAACTTATTTACCTGGAAAACAAGCAAGCGGTCAATTTTTTCAAGTAGTGAGTATCTATCATCATCCTCTAGCCGATCCTGAATTTTTCGCCAATGACTATTCACCTAAAATGAAATGGAAATAATAAGAAAAGGTTCAAGAACAGAGCAACAACTACAACAGAAGCGCACCTCTTCAGAAAGAAAAAAAAAATTAAATGTACCTTCACAAAATCACAGGACTCCAGAAATTTCCTATATTCTGCTAAATTCCGCCGGTGTTCCTCAGCAGCATTTTCCTTTTCCTAAAGTTTACACAAAGGATAATAGTAAGAATGGACATGTTGACGCATTACCAATTGCAAAATTTAGCTATTTAACTTTAATGAGAAACTTGAATTAAAATCAGCCAATGCTCATTATTAGGTTTTAATCTAAACAGGGATTTTCCACCCCAATATGTGGTGCCAGGCTGCCCTGATGTTCACTCTTTTGGAATAAACTCAAACAGTAACCCAGATCAAATAGTAAGTGGTCAGCCATTAACATTATAAGCAGCCACCATAGAAACTTCGAGGAATAGATGGATGATCCAGAATTAAAAACTAACTAGCTAACACACTGATATCACAAAATCAGTGTCGAACTCATCAGCCGTCCACAAAAACCAGTAAATAGTTTTGGACAGTAAGTTGAAGCTCAAAAAAGTAGTATGATTCTTCTCCCTGCACATTCACACCCCGACCCAAATGCATAAATTGAATGGGGGTAGAATTTAGATCTTGAGCTATCTATAGTACTTTAGACAACTTCCCAACATTCAAAAATTGAAAGAATAATGGCAATCAAGCTACCCTAGGTGCGACCTGGACTACAAAACAATAAGGACGTGAATTATGCCGTGTAACATCAGAGAAGCTACTCCTTTTGCCATTATGATTTACTGCTTATTTTATTTTGGCCATGAACTTGGATTTTGGTTTACATTTATGGCTTATGATTGGGCCATCAGATTAATCTAGCTATACAAATGAGACATATATATATATATATATATATATATATATATATATATATATATATATATATATTATAACTTCAACTATAGTTGAGCAAGTTGAGCTCATTGTTGTTGACTTGCTGCTCGATGGGGAAGACAGTAGAAACACCTAGACATTGAATTTTAGCCTAAATAATGTACATTATTATTTGCTTGCAAAATTGCAATGTTATTAAAGAACTTTATGTTTCGATAAAGTTTACATTATAAATTCAACTTTTCAATTGTGAACAATGTACTTCAAGTACTCGACACAAATTTAGTAGGTTGCCCATTGCTAGCTGAGAATTATAATCTCCATCCATGGGAACAATCAAGCCTCGTATCAACATTTGATGAAATGTACCTATATGGCCACACTGAAATAGCTAATATTCCGTCCATCTATACCCACTAAAATCTAACCTAAAAGTAAAGGTTCGCTAATAGACTTCGGCAGCTTTTGAAGACGTAATATAAATTAGGGAAAAAAGAACAAAGATTAGAGAAAAAATTGAGCTTATTCTGAATAAACTGGTTCTGTTATTACATAAATGGAATAACTGACTGCATCAGTTCATTATATTTATATTTATAGTTAGTAAAGCTGGGCGGACAACTAACTTTGTAACTAACTTAGTGGCAGTAAAACTGACCCAGCAAGTCAGCATAAGACCAGTATAAAGACAAGTTGGTCCTACATATAGCTATACTATATTCATCACTCACCAACTCCCAACCGAAATTTGAATACCCGTTAATCCTATTTGACCCTCAATAGAAAAACAAAAACTGGAAGAAAACTCAAAATGATCCACAACAAAATTATGGTTCCCATCATTCTTGCTGGTAAAGATCCCCCAGACCTATCAAGCTAATCAAAGTGGCTTATCAAAGATGTTGCAGAAGAGGAGAATTATGAAAATTAATGTGAGAAAAATATGAAAAATTATTGATCATTAGTATTATCCTGCAATGTGACGGAAAATTAAATTAGCCACAAGATTGCACACGAAGTCGTGGATCTTGGAAAATAGAAATCAAATGGAAGGCTCCCTTCCTTCATTGATAAATATGTGAACAAATTACAAAAATCACAACTCCCTTGAAACACTTTTTTTTATATAATTCCTTGAAACACATTTACTTACAGCAAAAAAAAAATGGTTTTTCAAAATAAGATAGTCAAGCTAAATACTGTTTGGACAAACATTTTAATAAATATTTCAGTCAAGCCAATGCGATACTTCAACTCCTCCCTTCATTATATTCAAGTATTTTACAAACCAAAATGTAAATGCTACAATGAGACTATAAGAGCTAACAGGCTCCCCACCTGCCCCCACCAACAAAATAAAAATAAGATTCTTCCCCAAATTGATAAGTATTGTAAGAATATTAACATATTACTCAAGAAAAAGGTTTATGGAGCTTCCTTGGGTACCAACAATAGACCTAAATGATATGCCATGCTCAAAAAGGTTCATGTGTAAAAACATAGTAACATAGTATCACCTTTCTCTCAAGTTCCACCATGTAGCTTTCAAATAAATCTTCCCGATCTCTTACTCTTTCAACAGCATTGAATCGTTCATCATTTTCAAGCATACTTATAGCTTTGCTGATTCAGTAAATGGTTGAGAAATTTCAAGATGGATCAGTTCAGCCTAACACAAACAAGAAAACACAACATTAATCAGACATGCAAAATTATACCTCCATCTTGTGGATGATGTTAGCTCCTTGCACTCCTGAAAAAAGAATGTTTGTAATGAGTAACTAGTGAAGGCAATAATTATTTTGCAATGAGTAACTAGTAAATGCACAAATTTATGTGGTATTCTGTTCAACATACTTCTAACATCTTTGTGAATTCTTCGCGGGCTTTTTTCTGCTTTATACGCCTTTCTTCAGCCTCTAGCTTCTTCCTTTGACCCAAATACTGAATGGATGATAAAATTGATTCAATATCAAAAGCCAGATAAAACGGTATGCGGCTGAAATAGTTCACTTTATGCAAAATGAAGGATATGATGTAAGGTCGGATATGCATAGTCCCATATGAGGCCTGACTCTCACCTCGTTGAAAGCTTGTTTTCGCTCACCAAGTGTTTTCAGGGCATTATATCTTTTATCATTGATGATTTCTCTCATTGCCTAAATTACGATTCAAATATGACAATTAGCATTTGAAACACAACAATGAATGGAAAAACTGAAGGTGCCTCGTCTTACCTGTTCCCACGTCCAATCAGAATGAACATTCACAGATTCCAAAAGCGCTTTAAATGCATTTTTTGCTTCCTAAAAGAGTAAAATAAAGCGGTAATAAAGATGAAGGAGAAGAATAATATAATAACATATGGACCTACCAAGTTTTTTAATAGAGGAGATTATCCATGACATAAAGAATACTTACCAGCTTATTTGCATATACCAAAGTTTCACCATCATTGGTTTTCTCCTCTGAAGGAGTCACATTAGTTTGTCCAACCACAGGAACTCCTTTTTTGGCTTCCTACAAGAGTTGCAAGGTAATTTGAATAATACGCAACCAATTAAAGCCTTATCCATGGCTGCATGGTTCAAATAAGCATATAATATCCTAAAACAGATTTTACTAATATGCAAGTAGAATAGAAAAGATTCTTGATTGGACAAGATATAAAGGATTACGCTAGTATTATATGATTGAACCAAGATTGCAAAAGAGAACAATAATGGATTAAGATACTACAATTAGAACTTTATTCTAGTATTTATTTTTTCTTATTCATCAATTGAATTGGTTTCAAAGGCGTGCATGAATGTTTATGTTAGGATATATACACAGCAGGTATCTCCAAATAGGCCATACTTTTAGAATGATACAATTCCAATAACTCTAAATGATAAAAGCAAAAGAAAAAATACCTCCATATCTTGAAGAGGTGCTCCATTGACAGAAGTAGAATCGTGAGTTACTTGATTTTCAACACTGTACCGGGAAATTTTAAATTAGCAAGTCAGCATTGAAAACTACAACCAGATATAAGAGAGAAATGAAGTCATCAGAAAACAATTAACTAGCAGAACATAATTTTATACATGGATGGAATTTTTGAATCAAGTGAGTTGGCTACTACTCCTAAGCTTCCTGCAACTGCTGTAGGTGCAGTGCTCACAGTTACAACAGTGCTTGGTTCGACTCCTATGGTGCTTGAAGTAACGACAGAATGGGAAACAGAGACCACTGATAATCCAGAAACTGGTCGTTGATTATCAGTGGCAACAACTGGTGTAACAGAAGATGGGCTTGAAGCAAGACCATTAGGTCTCAAAGTGTTGGAGCTAGCTGCATTAGCTGGTGGAGTTGATGTTGCAGCAGAGGAGGCAGCAGCATTGGATGTATCACTTGTTTCTGACACCATTCCCTGGCTAATAGTTTTATGTGCCTGCTCACGGGCCAACTGAACGGAAATTTTACAAATAGGTAAGAAATTGTCGGCCAAATAATGGAAAACAGTTACAAACATCGTTCATTAACCATATACCTTGAGTTCTTCTGGTATTGTCCATACTGATTGCTGAGTAACCTTGTTGTAATAATACCTGCAGCAAGTCACAGTCAAAACTTAAAACAATTGATTTAATTAATGACACGGGAAGGGTACATAAAAAAGATATGATACATTTTGTAAATAATATTATACAATAATTAGACATAACGTACTTTCTTCCCTCTGAAGAAGTGAACTCTTTCCAAACAGTTGATGCATCAGCCCTCTGTCACATCCAGGAGAATTAGTGTGTTTTGAAAATGCAAGAAGCAAACCACCCATGAAAGATTATTATATCAAGGTAATAATTAACCGCAAGCTAATAAAGAAAAGATACTATGCCTAGAGAGTTAATTAATGATATACTATAGTATTGCCAAAACTAACAAGAATAATACAACAAACAATAATTTAAAAATCCGCGTGCATAAATATTTAAACACTGCATTCATAAGAGGGGTGAAGCAAAAAAGAAACTAATAGGTGGGAAAATGCCATTAAAAAAAATTGGGTAAATGAAAATAAACATATAGTGATGCACAACAGCACACCGTATATCTTACACACACACACCCAATTAGATCACCCTATAAAATTACTAAAGGAACGGGAATGGAAGGAGTCAACCATCAATTAATGGCATTGCAGAACCAATCTCACATTTTAGGTTAAAAAACAAAAATTATAAATAGCAAACTGTTGCCTGACTTGAGAAAGTGCAACCCCAGCCTTCACAGTGACCATATAGAGCAGTTGTTAAAATTTCTCCTGACTTGGGATGATATCTACAAATCAGTGGAAGTACATGCACATAAAAGAATATTCACACCATAAACCTTTCATGATCATTGGAAACGTAGTAGAAATGGTCAAAATCCATACTAGATACCAGTTGGATTGAACGCAACATTTCAAAGCATGTCCAACAGATGATAAAAAATGACATCAGATTACAGCAACAGCATGAAATTTTACCTCAAGAGGTGACATCAACTCCAAAGGTTTTTCCCAACTAGATTGCCTTGTACTCTTGTTGTAGTAATATCTGATTCAATTCAGTAAATAACAAAAACGTCATTACACTTCAAAATAATGCAAATTGTGAAAGCAGTAGATTATTAAATCATCAACAATAATTGAAAAACCGTACAAGGTATTTTTGTTTTTTCTAGGAAAACAAGATATAATTATATTAACCAATACCTTCTCCCATCACCAGCAGTATGCTCTTGCCAATCAGATGCAGAGTTGTTGCTAGTGGTATTAGTTGCCTAAAATTTGTCAGAACAAAAAACAATAATTATTTCATCTCAAATATATGAGCGAAGGTAATATAAAACACAATTATATCATCACAATTCAATAAATTTAATTCATTATATTGGTAAAAACTCAATTCTCACATAAGGCCTGAAAAAAGTTTCTGAAGAGTGGCAACCCTCACCTTTAAGCCGGTTTTGTAAGGAAGAGTAGGTCAAATATAAAAGCTTAATACATTGAATCACATATAATATAAAGTATTACAAAAAACAAATTAATGACCTATTGAGATTCAATTAGCTACTCTTGTGGAATTTGCCTCAAACGACATGACTACCTTAACAACAAAGTCACCAATTCTTTTACAGTCACATTCTACCAAAATATATGTGTGACAACTAAATAATCTTTCCTCACACCCCTTGGGCAAAACAAATAATTGAAAAAATAACTTTACATAACCTCTAATTGATACTAAGAGCTTGTCAAAATTGCTTGTATACTAGTTTCTGGTGAGATCACTAAGGAAACTCGATATACTGGTATAATAATCATCCACGAGTTGGGAGAACCCACAACACTTAGTTGAGTTGGCCAACCTGCAGCTGCATACCTGATAATCTAACTTCATTGTCCTCTCTGTGTTGAATCAATTCTCTCAATCTCAATCCTCTGTCAATTTCTGTTCTTCGTCATCTCACAACAATGGTTCGATTGCAATTATACTAAGAATTTCTCTGTTCTCACTGTGCTCAACCCCAGGACAAGGTGCGATCGCATCTAAGTAGGATAATGGTGAGATTACCATGAAAAATCGCAAGAACATGGAATCCATTTTTATTTAAGCCAGAAACATGCAATGAAGCTGGGGGTTCACAAAAAAACTACGGATGCTCACCTAACTGAACCCTAATTTTTCCTATCTGCTCACTCCCTCACTCAGGCAACATCTGTAGGCTGTAGCAGAGACCGACCCTCTCTTTGTGCAACGCAACCTATGAAACTCAAGCTCTCACGCACCTATCCCTATCCTCACAAGCTGCAACTCTCTTTTCACCAAATTTAGTCCTCCTCTGACCCAAACATGCCTAACCAATCTATCCCTTTTCCTTCAAATACCCTCCGATCTCACATTCAAAACTCCTCCTCCCTATTGACTCGTAATGATTCATTCACTGACCCTCCGGAGCCCTCCCTCAAGTTTTAGTTAGTGCAGTGTGAAATCATTTCATTTTTTAATTCTCTTTTTTTTTTACCCAAAACTCAAAATAGGGCTATTTTGGGATTTTATTAAAATATAACTTCTCTGCTACATCTTGGGCCTTTACGTTCTAGTTTCTTTCTGTTATTTTTCCTCACAATTATTATCACATATAGTACTGAAATTGAGATTAAAAAGGAAATATCTTTCAATAAACATACAATAAATAACTATAAAATAAATATTTAAATTTGTAATTGAACAATAGAGATATTACTATAATAATACTGAAATTGAGATTACATAAGGAAATATCTAGGGAAAATTGCACAAACCTCCCTTGAGGTTTGTTAAAATGTCACTCACACCCCCTCTAATTTTTAACATGACATTAACCCCCCCCCCCTACTTAATTTTAACTAGACAATAACCTCCCCTACTTAAATTTCAATGTGATTAACACCTCTTTACTAGCTTAACACTGCTTGCCTCTGTAAACAGACCAAGTTCCCTGCCACTTCCTTTCTTCCAAATCTGAATCACCATCTTGGCCGTTCTATTGGAATATATTCATTCCATGATCAAATCAAGTAGCATTATAATTTAAAAGTTATGAAAAGAAGGAACTCCAGCATTTAAAACACATTACTTCATAGCAAACAAACTTGAATATATTTACAGTTTGTATAAACAAGAGCTGTTTAAATGTAAAAGTATGGGAACAACACTTACAGCATCATTTGATGCAGTACCAGATGATTGAACTCCAGCCGGCTGTACAGACGTTACAGCTGCAGCACTCTGAGGTACTGAGGACGACCAAGGTTGTCCGGCAGGAGGTGCATGCATTTGAGGCGGATGCTGGTATTGGGGCAATGCCTGACCATAAGATGGTGTGAACTGAAAAATTGTAAAGGATGGGTTAAAGGTAATACATGATTCAGAGACAAACTAGTAATCTACAACGGGAGGAAAAACTTCAAAAAGTAAGGCAACCCGTACAGTGTATAGAGATTGAGGAGGTGCTCCAGAAACAGGCAAGCCATGCATATGATTGTTTATGTGAGGAACAGCTTGCTGTGCATGTTGTGGAACAGATGTCAGTGGCCTGTTTGTTTGAATATATGGCATAGGTATACCCTGTGATGATGTAACAGGATGACCGGGCTGAATTTGTCTTGGAGCCAACTGTTGCATTTGTTGAGAATACTGCAATTGCTGACCTTGAATAGCAGGCATCCCGACATTAGATGAAGGAACGGCATGCCCTGCATGTCCGAATTGTTGTGAAGTCATGGGAACAAATGGTGGCCCTTGCTGCGCATGAATGACTGGCCGAAACTGCAGATAAAAAGATGTGAGTGATTGCACAAACACATTTCTTAGTATTACAATATTGTTACTGTTTCAATATTTATTTTATGTTTGATAGTGGTTATGAAATAGGGAAAAAAACAGTCAGTCCACAATTCATAGATAAGACAAAGATTGGAGGATATATATATATGATTCAAACTACACATTGCATCGTGCATTATTATTTAACAGAAATGAATGTTGATAATCTGACAAGAGAAGTGGAATAAACTGAATTAGCAGCACATAATATGATGCCATTCAGCAGATTAATTAGATACGGAATATAAAGAATAAACTGTTAATTTGATCCCTGAACTGTCACTCTCTCTCCAAATTGGCATCTAAATTATACAAACCTACAACACACACAGTCAGTCACTAAATTACTCTGCATCTTAAAATAGAATAGATGCCAAGTGCAGAATATAAGAAATAAACCCTCAATTTGGTCCCGTGAAATATCACTCTCTCCGAATTAGTCCCTATACTATAGAAACCAATTAAACGATCACCAAAAAAAATATGTATAAGTCATAAGCTATTTCCATAACCTATCTTGAAGAGCTTATCAAAACAGTGGCGGAGCCAGGGGTGGCAAGGGGGAGCCACCGCCACCCTATCTTAAAAAAAAAAAAAAAGAAAGAAAGTTTTATACCCTGGAATCCCTTGACGTGTGGTATGGTCGGAATCGTTGTAAGGATCGTCGTCGAAAATCGTGAAAAGTATGAAATCGTTCAAGTCCGCCGCTTCTGTTGTTCTTGCTGTTCAGAGTTGTTGTTTGCGGGTCAGATCTCTACAACCAGTTTTCTTAAAACGATGATGTGATTAAATCCCTAAAATACAACACGTGAAAGGCACATGGCTTATGTTCCTTTTTTTTTTTCTTCTCTTTTTTGTCGTTTTACCTTTTGATTTTGTTTTAAATGCTGAGGATTTTTGTTTTTTGTATGTGACTCCTTCCACTACTAATAGTTTTAATTTATAACCTACAAATTGAAAAAAATTATTATGTAACTTCCAGTTAATTTGTGTAGTTTTTTCCACTACTCATTGTTTTATATTGATAACCTCCAAATTAAACAAATTTAGTGCATGCTTTTATCTTAGACATAACAATATCAACCATTTAACTTTATGTGAATATGCTTATCATAATTATTATTTTCTCATTTCTAAAAATATTTTAAGTATGTATTCTAATCAAACCCGTACGGGTTATATACCTAGTTTTAGTTTATTTTGATGGCGGCCACCCCAAACTTTTCCGTCTGGCTCCGCCACTGTATGAAAATAAGCTAAAAACAACTTAAGAACATGTCATAACCTATTTTCATAAGTTCTCCCAAAGAGTCTCACAAGTAGTACTTCTATTAGTCGATAAGCACAAATAAGTCAATCCAAACAGCCATAAATTGACAATATAAGCTACTAGTAATTCCCGATATCAAAATTTAGTGTCAACATTATTAAAATGATTACACAATAAATCAAAGCAAGTTACTAAGACACGATTATTGCATGAAATTATAGGAATTGAGAAAGAATTAGGCTAATATCTGAATAGAAGAAAGTTGTTGAGGATTATTCGCCATTACAAATAATTCCTGAAATGAACACAATCGCGGAATCGATTATCGTCGTAGATGTAAATCGCGTCCTCGAGCGAGCGAAGCGAAGAAGAGAAGAGTTGCTTACTTCTTCAAGTCCGACAGCGTATTCCGACGAGATTTTGGGTTGAGTTTGAAGCAATTCCAATCTAACTTGGTTTTCTGATACAATAAGGGTTTTGATTTGATGGACTTTTCTTTGTTTTAGGGTTTTAATTTTTATTTTTTTTTACGGTGAGAAAAAAATTATACCATGTTTAATCTACCTTTGCTTTGAAAGTAGATTGACCGGGGTTGAGTATGGGATGACCCACCATGACGATGTTTATTTCATAAGTTAGATAAACACACACATTTGGAAGAGGAAAAAAATGTTTTAGCCCGTTTTAATACAAGTCTTAATAGAAAATAGAAATACAGTAGTATTTACAAAAATTACGGGTATTGATTAAGAAAAATACTATAGTAATAGATTTATTTGACAAGACTGTAACTACTAAATTGTCTTTTGTATGTAAATGTGTTTAATGTTGATTTTTTATAGAGATTACCAAAAATAGACCCGTAATAGATTTATTTGAAAAGCCTGTAACTACTAAATTTAGCCGACCCCACTTAGTTGGATAAGGCTTGGTTGTTGTTGTTCCTTAACTACTAAACTGTCTTTTGTATGTAAATGTGTTTAATGTTGATTTTTATAGAGATTAACAAGAATAGATCCGTCATAGTAAATCAATTTTACAACTTCAACCAATTAGAATCAGTAATTTTGACACATGAGCACAAGTGAATTAAAAATTAAAAAAATCTCTATTAACTGCTTTTGTTCACGTTCCATTGTTTTCGATTTTGATTGATCCATTTTGTTCTTTGTCACTTATTTGTACTCTTGTTTTTATTGCTCGTGTTCTTCATTGTTAACTCATGTTTGAATAACTGAGAATGAAACCATTCAAAAGCATTTCTCATGTTCTTAATTCTTATTAGGTGTACTTGATATAAGAGATTGTTTAGAGAATGATTATCATGTTATAACTGCTCATGTTCTTATCAGGTCTCATGTTAGTCGTTTATATTCAAACATATAATGAAACCAAGGGAAGAAGTGAGACGATTCTTAGTTAACTTGAAGATTGAATAACAATGAATCAATAGTCGTTGAAGAAATTTCACGAGAAATTTCTTAATTAAATTGTAGTTTGAATAACATTGAAAACCAAGTTTGAAAGGGTGAAAGGAGGCAGTAACATAAGGTTAGAACATAGATGATTACATAGAACAAAATCATGGGATCAATCAAAACAAACAATGGTGGAACGGTGGACAAAAGTAGTTAGTAGAGATTTTATTATGATTTTTCCGTTTTAAATTCACTTGTGTTTATGTGTCAAAATTATTAGTTTTAATTGTTTGACGTTGTTATATTGAATGATTTGTAAGACCTTCCTTATTGCGAATGATAAATTAAAACTTTATTAGTACCTATATTATTATTTTTATAGTGATAGTGAATAATTTAAACTAGGATGCTTATACTCACCCTAAAAAAAAAAAAATTGTATACTTTGTCGCGAGCATCCATTTTATTAATTCTTGAATCTCTTGTAACTCTGGCATGAGATAGTAGTGTAGAAAACTCGCGATTTTAAATGTGTATATTTCAACTCATTGTTTATTTCTTCTCGCGTCTTTTGCTTGAATGTGACCCTTGAAGTTGCCCCTTTTTCGACCATATATTCTTCTAAAAAAGTTTGTGTTTGGAATTGATTGGTCCTTGTCGTCCTCTATTCTCATTTTTCCTTCCCCTCTTATGTTGTTATCAATTTGAGAGACTAAGAGATAAGAGTACTGAAAACAAAAGTTAGTTAAATAAATAAAGTATGGTCATTGAGCAAGTTCAAGACAAATAAGATATGAAATGATTACAACTTGCACAAGGCCGTCCAATATGTTTAAGGTTTACCACATTACTTCTTTGCTAAACAAAATACATTGTCATTCAACTAATGCTAGTTTGTACAATTGGTTTTGGTCTCTCTTCACCTGTCACTATAAACAATAATAGATGCACTAATCGTTTACAACTATGCGTATCTAATAATGAAATCAAGTCATAATTGGTAACATGATAAGGGTGGTGAATAGTTGAAAGAGGAGAACGAAATTGAACCAAACTTGAAGATGATGAAGAAGACTAAGAAGTTGTCGTTGAACGAAAATTCAATCGAATCTGAGGCTCTCGACATCTAGGGTTGAAAAGTCGATGAAAATAGAAAGAAAAAAATGAAAGTTGTTGAAAATTATGAGATTGCCACCGTGTTTTCACCATTTTCATTTTTAATTATTGGGAATGAAAACACAAAATAATTTATTTTTGTTTCTTAAAATGGGCTATTTATTGAAAATGTTTTTAATGAAAGAAAAAAAATTCAAAAGCACAAGTAAACACACTTTTAACCTAGTTTTCTATAGAAATGGAAACAAGAAACAAACAAAGTTAACAGACCCCTACAACATCTTTGCGGAAATCCTTCCATTCATATCATCCATTATGGATAAGTGTATTATCATAATCTTGATCGAACTTAATATTATGGGAAAAAACTTGTTTGTCGAATACATATCAATCGTGTTTCAATTTCTCATAATATTTAACAGCAAAATTTGGATCAACCTCAGCATATCCTTACATTAACACATTAGATTGAAAAAGGTTTATATATCAAACAAAAAAAAAAACTTGTACTGATATTATAGCAAATAACATTTATAAATTTTTACGGTTAATAACATTTTATTAGAAAATAATCAAAATAAACAAACCAAATGTAAAATAAAATAGGTATGAAATATATTAAAATTTTCAAACCTAGCTAGTTAAACAAAAAATTTCAATCAAATTTTGTAACAAACTTAGTTTCAAGTCTTTACAATGATATCATTATGTCAAAAGTTGTGGTTTTCGCTTGTTTTTCTTGTATTTATGTCAAAAGGATAGATAGATAGACGTGTCTGCATGAACCCTTTTATAGAGAGAAATCTATTAAATCATTTTGTAACTTTTTTTTTTGAACAAGAAAATCATTTTGTAAATTGATTCGAAACATACAACTACTTTAAATACAAGATGAAATAATAATTCGAGAAAAATTAAATCAACTTGAATGTTGAACCTACTAATAATACACATCAGTTTAACTGTGGTATTATTATAAAAAGAAAATTTTAACTAATATAAAATACTTTCAAAGTACAATTTAAATTAAATAAAACAGAATAAATTATAATATTTAACTAAAGAAATTTATCTTTTAATTGTTAATCCATTATTTTGGATACGCTTATCATATGCACCTTTTATAAAAAAAAATATAAAACATAAAAAAATTCATTTTCTTAAAGCTTAAAACCCTTTATTTTGGATAATCTTATGATACACACTTTTTATAAACAAATAAAAAATAAAAAAAATATAGTTTTTTTTAAAGATTAAAACCTTTAAGATATATAATCAAACATTCATTACATAGAAGGACTTAAATTTTCACCAAGTGAAAGAACAATTAATTATATATAATTTTTTTTAAAAGAATCCCCCGGTTATGAACACCTCCAACTTCTTTTAGGTATATATGTATATGTGTTAACACCATATTTCATTTCAGCTAATCATATCATCAAAATATATTATTTCTTAGATTCGTTTAGGAAATGAAGTATTGAAAGGAAAATTTATGGTTTCAACACATTATTTTATTATTAGCATTGCAGTGAGAAATAGTTTGCAGTGATTTTAGACAAGGTCCAACAAACACAACTACCCCAATAGTAATATAAGACAAAAATTGTTAATTTTGAATAACTAGATTTAAGGCTTTATGACTTTCTATCTTTCGATACAACGAAAAAATACTACACTAAATACAACTTGATAGTCTTGACATGTTTTGTTTATCCCACCCGACACCCTATATATCACTAAACATAATTGGAGGTTAAATATAATTACAAATACTTGCTTTTATACTTTTTCACCCAAGTATATTATGTTTTTTATGTTAAAAGAACTTTTGTTATGAAGTGCTTAAAAGGATATACAAGGAAGGCTCTATGTTGAATGTTGGGTAAAACTCAAAAGTGAATACTTTCATATCTTAGTTTTTTTCAATTTTAGGTTCAATAATATTAATATATAAATTACTGTAAAATAACTTCAAGTATTATTCAAAGTAAAATACCGTTAAACAATAGTTGCAAAAAAGCTTTTATGTTTTGGTTGTCCGTTTTGTTTGAAATGGACGATGTTATGTATAATATAAAATCGGATATAAATCTTTATGGGAAATATTAACATGCTTCCTTCTTAAGGCAGGGGTAGAGAATGCGTTATGAGAAAAAATTATCTCTCCCGCCACACCCATTGACTATAATTGGATCCATAAGAGGCAAATTGAAGGTGAGAAGCTATACCGCTTAAAAGGAGTACCGCAGCTACAACCGCAATAGCAGCCGGGTCAAATATCTTTGCAGCCCCATGATTTTGGGGATGAAACCACTTTGGAGCACCGCAATTTAATGACAAATTTTGTGTTCAACAGGACATGTGTGCAAAGTTTGGTATCTCTGCTACTTACCTCACCCATATGACCAACATGTGGGATGTTGCGCAACGCTTTAGGAAGCGATACTCCGGTCCACCACCTGCCCCACAACTTGGTAAATTCCAACCAAAACCAATGCCTCAACCAGAAATTGGTTCAACAACCTACATTCCCAAATTTTGGCACTGGTTTGATTTGAGTAACATTGACTTAGAGGCAGAGTTCAATCATGAAGCAATTAATTCTCTTGTCTTGTTTTTCCTTTAATTCTATAGTTAATTGTTTTAGTTTATTATTTCAGTTTTGAGTCAAGTCTTTCTTGGGTCAAGTCTAAATTTATCTATGAAAAAAATATTTTATTTTATTTTTTCTTCTTTTCTTTTGAGCAAAGTTTACTTAAGTTATGCAAGTGTCGATGATGTTGTCCCCTTGTCACTGTTTGCTACTCGTTTGTAACAATGCTTATTGAAGTTGCATGATTTTTTTTAACCTTTCCGTTTCAAAAATTTAAAATTGTGTTTGTCTCAGAGTACTGTCTTTAAGGCAAAAGGGCTAGCTTACTTCTCAAGTTTAAGAGCATGACTATGGGGCTTGCTGCGGAAGATACTCATCAGAATCACCACTACTTTTCTCTATAGCATAACTGGTGAGAAATTTGAGCCAAATACTTTCCATTTTTTTACCATACTTCTTTCATATGTGAATATCCATGTTTCAATGTTATTTTCCCCGAGTTTGCATTGGTTCTCTACATCATATTGGTCGTATTTTCATACACACGAGGCACTTGTTTGGTACTCTGAGCCTTTTCAAGCCACCCTTATTATTATGACTACCCTTTGCTAAATCCTTTGAGCCTCCATGCAAATTTCTTTGTTGTTTTCGTGACAAACCTTGTAACAAGTTTTAAACTCAACATGTCATATCTGTTTAATTTTTAGGAGTTAGATAAAATCATAGGTTTGGTGAGAAATTCCTTGACTTTAGTTTGAAACTAAGTTTGAGTTGCTCTTTGGAATTATCAACGTTGTAATAAGTTTGAGGTGGGGTACTAGTAAAACTTTATAGAAAAAACAAAGAAAAAAAATGGCAGGCTTAACAATAAAAAGTGGTCTACACAAAAAAAATAGAAAAATAAGAGCCAAGGAATAAAAAAAAATTGGTTTCTTCAAAAAATAATTAGAAAATTAATAAGCAGTTTTACTAGTTCCCATGTTGTTTTAGTAAAGAGATTGAAGGTTGGAAATATTTTAATGCTTAAGGATTCATAACGTGTATCTAACTCCAATTCTTTTGTTTAGCCTACTTTCCCAAATTTATCCACCCTTAACCCAAACCACGTTATAACCTTGAAAGACCTCTAAAGTGTGTATACTTGACTTTGCATGATTGTTTAGAATTTTTTTCAAGTTCATAGGAAAATGCATTGAAAATGCCATAACTAGCCCCACTGGCTTTGAGAATTGGCGAGGAAGAAAATAGGGAATAAGGTGTAGTTGAAAGAATAAGTTATCTTCTCTAAGTCTACCCCGCTTGAGCGAAAGTGGTAAGCTAGTCAACGTCTGAGGTGAGACGAACAAGGATCTGAGCACCCTCTCGAAAAGGTATGTAAATTTTTAAAATTTGTGCAAACTTTGACTTTTAACTATTCTGTTACTTGAGGACAATCAACAATGTAAGTTTGAGGTTGTGATTACTCATAATTTTCATATTAATATATGTTAGTTGTAGACTTTGTTTTAATTGATTTTCATATTTTTTTAATTAGGTTTGGTCTTTTTATAGTAAAAATCACCATCATTTGATATTTAGAGAAAAAAGACAAACTAATTTAAAACTAAAAAAATCAATTAAAACAAAGTCTACAACTAACAAATATTAATATGAAAATGATGAGTAATCATTAATCATAACTGGAGGTTAGATATAATTGTAAATACTTGCTTTTATAGTTTTTCACCCAAGTATATTATTTTTTGAGGTTAAAAGAACTTTTGTTATGAAGTTTTTCATCGAGTTTAACTTTAACCAAATGGTAACAAATTCATGGCCTATCTACGGGAGTAAAGATCTTTTCCATTTCTTAAAAAATTAGACATCTCTATTACTATAGTTTTGGTGTATAAATGTCTAACTAATGTCCCATATTTTAGAAATATGTGCATTTATATCATGTATTTACAAAACTATAATAATGGACATTGCTATTTACTTTAAAAAATGGAGAAGATCTCAACTCTATACCGAATTTACAACTACTGATACCTTCTACATGACAACCACCATCTTAACTATTAAAAAAAAATGGCTAAATTAGAAAAAACTAAAAACACGGGCCTGATAAGATCTTGAAATTTCTTCATCATCTCTATTAAACATTCTCGTTGAAATAACAATAACATAAGTTTATTCTACGTCACAACAATTAAAAGGACGATGCTTAAACTAGAGCAATAAGAGAGTGCAATAACATGTATGAGAAATGTTATGAATACTCTCTTTCTAACGCTTTCGCTAACACTCACTCTCACATTGGAAAAAATTCACGTGGGTCTCACAACTTTATGTATGATCAATTTAGAATGTGAGGTACCCTTAACATGTATTATTATTATACATCACCTCTTTTTAAGCCAAAATTTGTACATGTATAAATGAAGGTAGGGTTATGATTCTTACTTATATATAAACACATGTCAAATTAAATAATTTGAACCATATATATATATATTAATTAAAATTATATAGTCCGAATGGGATAAAACCGAAAGTTTGGAGGGTGTGCGTGAAGAACGGAAAGTTGAAAAATAAAACTCTCTTAAATATTATCTCTTTATTCACTTTGAAAATGATTATAGAAAGAAAAATGGTATATACAACAAATTATTTATCATGAATCCATAATGAAAGGTATGCCACTTAGACCGTTTGTTTTTGTAATTCCATCCTTTTCCCTATCCTTCATTGTATTCCGCTCAACCATGATTATAATTGGTTGATTTCATTTTCAGAATGCTTTCTTGACTCATTTTTTTCTTCTTCTAGATATAGCAGTTCTCTTATAGAAAAATATTAAGGGGATTGAATTGGGAATTTTTTTTTTTCCATTATTTTAAATTGGTAGATCAAAATTCAAAGTATGTAAAACCAAAAAAATGAATATGCAGATTGGAGTCAGTAAACTAATTGAAGTTAACAAATTCAACTATACACGTTTTACAAATAGATTTCAAAAATCAAATAGTTTACTAGTACGGATGAGGATAAGAATTTGATGTTCAAAATTTTGATTATCAATTTAACAACAATGAATGAAAATGGTATAGCTAGCTAGAGGCATAACAAGTATCATTTGTTCGATCATATATTAAACATCAATTGTGTGAGAGTCTAACATCTTCTTACTGATTTGATTCTTACTTTATTATATACACCTCGAACATAACACTAGAGTTTGACTGGTCCCAATAAAACACAAGTTCATGAAAGTAAAATATATATGTAATTAAACAGAGATATCAATCTCAATCTATGTTCTGTGGAGAATGAGAGATCCTAACCAAATTATTATCACGAACATTGCAAGATCTCTTACATGAGAAAAAAGACATGTTTTTCACTAACCTTGATTCACAAAAACTACTACTACCAGCTCTACTAATCTTTTTGTCCCTCTTACCACTTTTCTGACTTTTGGTACACTCTTTGTAAGCTGCTAAGAAAGGATCATCATCTTGAACCCAAATACCCTTCTTGGAAGAAGTTCTATAATAAGGAGGTTGAAAAGCACAAGGAGGAAGTGGAATTTGAAAATCATGAATAAGATTTCTAGGAGTAGTTGCTCCTTCAAGTAAAGAAATTGGAGGAGGTGGCAACTTAGGCAAAAATTCATCCTCTCTTTGGATTAAATTTTCACCATGAGCACTAACACTTTCTTTGGGGATACCTGGCTTCTTTTCCCATGAGAATGATATCTTTCTTGTTAGTGGTTGACTCATGATTCTATGAGAGTTTTAGTTAATAGTATAAATGCAAGACATATAATGTATGATGAGGATTCTACTAGCTAGCTAGGTCTTTACATATATATATTTGTTCCACCTTGTAATAATTCCAAATTCAATGACATGATTTCTTAATATTGGACAAGCATATAAAACATAAGCATAGAAAATTTGTTTTGCGTGTTGGAATAATTTCTTGAAAGAAGACAAACGAGTTTGGAAATTTGAGGCCATCTTATAATGGTTGACTTGGTCATTTGCCATTTGTATCAATTGGAAGAAGGCAATGATGTGGAGGTAGAATATATAAGACAAAACTTATAATGGTTGACTTGGTAATGGTATATTAGAGATCCTCACCTCAAGTCCTCAACCACATAACCACTATCTTCACTTCACACGATGGTTGGGCCAAACTGATATCTCGTTTGCAATTAATAAGTAATATAAGTTTGGGTAAAAAAAAAAGGTAATATAAGAAAAAATAACACACTATAGTCTCTCAAATAATAATAAACCAGTCAATTAACCCCTAAAAAAACAGTCAATTAAGTGGTTAATGAATTTCAATTTGAGGTAAATCATTTAAGAGAATCATAGTTTAAATCGTCACTAAAGTAGTTATATTGACCAACCTTTAATTATCTACCGATCAAACTCTAAATTACTCGAACTCATTTTCTTTAAAAATTGATGAACTAACACATAAAATAAGCTCTCATAATAGTTAAAACCAAATAGCATTAATCAGATTTTGTTTCGTTATCGTTTGATTTGTATTCAAAAGCAAATTATTATTGTTTGTAAGACATAGCTCAACTGACAACACAACACTGATATTGTTAGACCGAATATTCCACGTAGATTTGCTCAAACGTGCGGTGAGAGAAAAGCTAAAAAATCCAGGTTCACAAAATCAAGGCAAACAAAGCATTGGGACGCGAGAATGTAGTTGCTAACGCCAAACCAAACACTGCATTAGATGATCTTTATCACTTCTTCCACATAAAAAAAAAATGAAGACAAAATATTGTTTCTTAAAAATCAAACCCAGGTTCTAGCTCACCATACAAAAATGCTTAATAGTTATTGTCTTTTTCAATCAAAGTTATAAGAGCAAAATATCTACCACCATTTACTACTATTGATTAAATTCTCTTGAGAAACGTTTTGAACACAGAAACATAAATTCTTTCTCCAACTAGATTTCTCCGATACATAAGAGCAGGAATTTGAATCTTTAACCACATTCTTATTAATCAAACCAACCACATATTATTATTTCATGTCGTTTTCATAGTGAAGTTTTTTCAAACTATTTACCTCTATTAATTTGTATCGTATACACAATAGAGAAGCCACCAGTATGCATTTTTTTATGCATTTAATTAGCTGTATCAAAATTTAAAATACATACATAAATAATTAAATATCGTCAACTCAAAGCAGGCCGTATTTTTGTGAATGAGAAAATAGGGACATTCTGTTTGAACTAGTGTCGTTCATACAAGGCTGCAGAAAATTACTGGTCAGTTACTATGTTCTTTCTTCCTTGTTTTATTTTGACCAGTCATTACATAATGTTTACAAATAACTAGTATAATATATGATATACTTAATTAGAAAACTGCCATTTGATGCATAAATACATACAGATGCACCCAAAATTAAACAAAATACAAAAAATAAAAGCATACAATTCAAGGTCAATTTCAAGATATTATTTGTTTAACCTTGTATTTTTTTTTTTGTTGAAGAATTCTTTTTATTAATTCCCTTAACCTCATTCACATCTTCATATGTATGTTTAACAGTAAAGGAGAAACACTATTTTTTTCAACTCTTTTCTCTAGCATTAACTATCTTATTAAAGTCCCTAAAAAAAAACTACTATCTTATTAGAGGAAATCAATTTTAGATCCACATTTTAAAAATGGATGCAACATAAAATTGTGAGACCCACGTGAATTTCACCTAACGAAAAAGTGAGTGTTCAAAATAGAGTGTCGTTACCACTTTTCTTAAAAGCAACATGCAGTTTAAGTGCAATAATTGATCTTGATTGTCAATTTGAGATCGACCGTCTCACCTTACACTTTCATCAAAATTATCTTTAAATAATTCTCACATTCGATTTGAGATTAAATGACAAAATCATTAAACATGTCACACATTTACTGTGTGGAATCCAAATTCCACATATTCTAGGCATAGACACCTTTATGACTAATAACATCATTAGAGTACTTACAAGAAAGGATATGCATATACTTCCTTAAGCTAGGCCAATTAAATCTATTGATCTTTTGATCCCTACTTGGCCCTTGAACAATAAAGGGACTTTTTGTGCATTTCTTGTAAGCTTCAACAAAAGGGTCATCTTCCTCTTGAATTCTACTCTCCATCTTGAAAGAACTAATTCTAATACTTTGAATTGCACATAAACAGGAATTTGCTCTTCTTCCTCCACTCTTAATCTACGGTGAACATTTTTAGATAATGAACATGGAGGAGGTTGAAGCACTAATTTAGTAGCATGATTTGTGTCATAATTATGATTACTGACTTTGGCAAGACCGGGCTTGTATTCCCATGAGAAAGGAACATTTACATTTTCTTCATAATAAATATCATTGTAGGTATAGTTGTTGTGGATTTGGAAATTGGTATGTTTCATGGTTGCAATATCAAAATTAATACTCTCTTCAAGGTTCTTATAATATAGTGTATAATATATCATGAAATTCATGATGCATTTCGTGATTATTGATTAAGAAACGGGTAATCCAAATTATGGTAAAGGATAGCTTGTAGATTAATGTATTATTGTTTATTAGGAGAGGACAAATAACATGTTACATGTACGAGTATATGCAATTTCTCATATGTTCCTTTCATGAATATCATGATCATATATTATATATAATTATTGGAACTTGGAAGCGTAGGAAAAGGGACCCTAGATGTAGATCATGACCGGCATGAGTGAAATATGCCACAAACCTAGGTAGAATTACATTTCGTGACGTGTGTGTATATGGATGTATACTTTGGCGTGTAACGTTGATTATTATTTTTTTGGGTAAATGAATTTGGAGATGAGTGATTTATGGTTAAAACTGTATCAAATTGTTAACCATACACCCATTTTGTACAAGGTTGAGGGCTTTAAGGGGATTAGCTTCTAATTAAACAGAGTTATCGTGTTCCAATTTCAGCTTCACATGCAAGCTGAAGCTAGTTTGAAATTGGGAGGAAGATTCACTTGTTCACAAGGATTTGTACACTCCATTTAAGGGCGTACATATTCAAGAAAAAGTAAATAATTAAAAATACATATCATTTAAAAATAATTAAATGATATGTATTTTTAAGTCGGTGTGTCGGAATATGTTGCGATCAAGTGAGTATTTTTTGGAATTGGATGGCTCAAAGCTCTATTGCTTTTATTATTTTTTTTACGAAGAAATATTCTTCTACGAAATTCGTAAATACTACATGAAATTTGTGATAAAGTCCAATACTCACCACTTTTCACATCTCTACTTTTGCACAATGTTACGGTCACATTTTCAAATGGGAAAGTTTTTCCTTAAAAAATTAGCCTATTATTAAGTGAGATAATCTCGTATTTATAAATCGTACTTCTTAGGGTGATGGTCCCTAATGGTACATATGTTTTATAACAATTGAAAATTTTTGGTGGCTTCAGCTCGATGACATTGTTTGACAATTGCTGTGTTTGGAGTGGCGTTTAGTTAGGAAATACCACTTCCCAATGCATTTCTAACTCAAGAATTTAAAAGTTACTAGAGGTAGCTTTTGGCCTGCCGCGCGTCTGGATAAAAGAAAACGCTTTAACAAACACATCAAATATCAATTTCTGAGTTTACAATGGATAATCTTTAGTAGTTTATTAGTTCATATGTATAAAAACTTGCCACCATAAGATTACCTAAAAATATTCAAATGTCCCCTTTTAGAATTTCCTCCTCTAAGTTAGAGATTCCATAAGTATTGTTTTTAACAAGGTGAGGGTGCAAACAAGATATGTTGGACTGCTAGTATACTCAAGCATTATCCTTCAACAATCAATCAACGAAGGGTGGAGATCAGAGAGTGATTTGTTTAGTCACAAGGCAAATTTCTCAATGATCGCAACAAAATTTTCACCCTTCTCTCCCAACTTCCATGTGTTATAAAATGGCATTTGCATTACAAGAAAGGTACACAACCTATTCCAAAAAACCTCTCACTCACCTCAACCCAAGTCTGATTTGAGCGTTTGAGCAGGTGCGACACCACTCGTTGAAGAGCCTCATTATACTCGCACCAAAAAATTAGTATTTGACAAAAACAAATTAGTTCTATTTGATCTAGGAGAAGCGAATAGAAAAATTTGATGCTTAAAAGGGCCAATCATCGGTCAAATTAAACCATAATATGAACGAAAATGTCTTAAAAATCATCGTAAAGACATTCCTATTTTTAAAGAACGAATTCTTTCTTATTTTTCATTTTTTTTGGACCAAATAGGTCGAAGTGATTTTTGTCATGCACCAATTGAATTATCCAAGAACTATGAACAATTTTTTTTGCTAACCCAATTTAATTAGAGTTTTATTACAATTGAAATACACCCCAAGATATCTCTACAATTTAATATCTTGTAGACTCGTTATGAAACTAATTTTCAAGTCAGCAACAAAACATTCAATTTTTTTATGCAGTATTGCACTACCTCTTGAATAAACAACTTCCGAAATTGCTCAAATCTTTTTTTTTTTTTTTTTCATGAGAATTATGTTACCAAGTCTCCCAACACCATGCTTATAGAGAATTTCTTTAATGTGGTAATTTTTAACAGCTCTAAAAGTAGTAAATATGATAATGAATTTGTTTACAGAATCAGATCATGTTTATTTAATGACATTATGCATCGAACAACCAATTATACCAAAACTTTTCAAGGGTCCACCCACCCAAAACATGAAATGAAAATGATCCTTTATCAAATGCATTAAACAACCCTTTTTTTTTAAAATTAAAAATGAACATCCACAGACATGAGAATTGAACCTTGAAAACAAGGAATCAAAAAATCACTATCATTATTAATTAAGTTTCAAAAAGGACAACACAAATTGTGTTGGTAGGTTGCATTAGCATTAATTTTCACTACCCTTTTTTCCATGTGCACACCGTGAGTCCCACGAATTATATCAAAGTCTCAAATATTAATATTTACGGCAACAACGTCATGCAAACAATCAAAGAGTGAGTCCCCACCTTAAACAAACCATCTCAAAAACAAAAAACAAAAATCTAAGTCCACACTCCAACCAACATCACTTTACTGTTTTTTCATACAACAACAACAACAAACTTTGCCAAATCACTCCCAACAAACATCACATGAAACATAATAAACAAAAGTCAACCAAACCATTTGCCTAACATATCCAAATCATGTTGGCATTGGTATGGTATAGTAGTAATTAACAACTATAATAACAGAAAACATAAATAAATAAACCATATATGTAATGTAATATCATCATATATAAAAAAAAATAAAAAAAAACTCAATAAATTAAAGTCAAGAACAAGAACAAAGTTCTTTTTCTTCTTCTTCTTCTTCATCTTGTTCCTCTAAGGAGTAAAGGAAGTATTATTACCAAGAGTTGATCCTAGAAGATCATTGCACAAACTAGCTCCTTCTTGAGTTGTTTTATTGTTTTCTGCCCTTGGACTACTACCGGCGCTACTATTCGAAAGTGATCCGAATGCAGTCTTTTGAAGGACTCCGGTTGGCGATGATCCAATTGGAGGACTATTGTGATTGTCCCAACCATCAGTCATGAGATTTAGGGCGGACGAATTGTTGTTGCCTCTGCCATAGTGATCATCATTTGCATTGTAGGTAATAGTATTACTAAGATGAAGAACCTCTCCAAGTGGACCACCCATTGAACTCTCCCAAGTTATTGGAATCCAATTAGCTTGCTTTGTAGTATTAGTGTTTGATGATTCATTGTTGTTATTGAGAGCACTACTTCCAACACCTAACCCCATTTGAATAGGGTCTATTTCTCTTGATAGCCTAAGAGGTGAAAGTGTGAGTTTTTCATTGGTTGCGGAGGACGTGAACGACATGAAGTCCGAGGAAGTCATCGGTGTTGAAATTGATAGTTGTGTCCTATCAGACTGCATGTCGAGCTCCGGCCAAGAAAAACCACCTGAGCGGTTATGATGTTGGTGATCTGAGTGAGTTTTGGGAAAGTCGTCGATAAAATGCCTAAGGGATTGCTGAGAGCCTGCATCTCGGTTTGTAGGGTTTTGTGAAGATGAACCGAAGGTTCGGGTTCCCAGCAAAGTGGAGGTTTTCTGTGAAGGGTTCAGAAGGGAATCGGAAGTGACAAACCCGAATTCATTGTTTCTCGAGGACTCATCATATGAAATGTGCTGCTTTTGAATCATGAAAGATTGATTTTCCTTTGGTTTCAACTCTAGAGTGGGTGGCAGCATTGGTAGTGCAGGACCATCCTGCATCCTCTCACTAGTGTTGTTATTCTCTTTGTTATTCATGAACATCCTGCAAACAAGAAACAAAAAAAAACTTTCAAACACAATATAGAAAAAGCACATTTCCTGAATTTATCCCTTATACACAAAAGTAACAAAATTTAAAATGCAAAAAAATAGTTTTGAACACAATCACTAATCTAATCACATTCCGTTGGTACATTTCTTGCAATAATGACTTTGAAACAGTGTAGTCCCTAAATGAATAACGGAATATAATGACCACGATGTTCAGTCACAATTCTTGATATTGTAGAGAATCACAATCAATTACGGTTGATGCAGCCTCAACAGCCGTCATAGAGACATAAAATACATGATGCCACGGCTCAGATCATAGTCGCAGGCTTTGAAAAACCCTCGTGACACTCTAATTTGTTTTTTTAAAAAAATATTAAGTAATTAAAAATAGTAGAGTAATTAGATGTTACCTACATATTGATTAGTACTATAGGTATTTTTCTTATTTGAAAAAGTTATTTTTAACAAAATCAAGGAGTAAACAATAACTATAAAACTGTAAAACACTAGTTTTCTGACCTGTTGATGGTGTTGGCAGCAGAAGAAGCATTATCTTGTCCAATAAGGTTGTTCATATTCTTGGAATGTTCCTGGTGTGCAAAGCTAAGAGTGTTGGAAACAGTGTTGCCACCAGGAACAACAATAGATGAAGAAGGAGAAGCAGCAGCAGAATTGATCTGCTTTGATGAACCACTTGGAGTAATGGTTGAAGTAGTAGTAGCAGCTGTATTTGTGGTTCCACCAGTGGTGAGAGCCTGGCCAGATTGGCCTTCCACAGGCTTTCTTGAACGATGGCGTCCTCTGTTCATATGCCTTTCGCAGTACTTTTGATCAACAACGGCATCTCTTGAGCATCGCCATTTCTTTCCATCTGTTCTCCTACACCTTCCTGGTTCCGGATCGGTGTTGTTCGAGTATCCCAGATGGAATCCTCCCCATCCCACTGCATCAATCAAAAACATATTACTCACTCCACCACCTCACATGACATGTTTTCAACCAATGATGAGTTGATGACATCAAGTAGTTGAAAATTAACAATCAAGGTCAATCATTTAAAAAAAGCAAAACATAGAAACAAACAAAACACTAATCACTTTTCCATATTACTACTCCACCTCACATGACATGTTTTCAACCAACGATCAATTTGTTTTTTCAAAGACAAACAAAACACATATCACTTTTCCACATTGACTTTTGAATGATTCATATGTGAATTGTTACGCTGTGGAAGACTAATCCCTTCAAACACAAATTTGATTCGGCCTTATTTTCTAATATAATGCAAAGGGCATTTTGATCCTTGAACGTGTGACACGCTATCACTATAGTCCTTAAATTAACCAAAATTACAAAAAACATCCTTGAATGTATCTCTTGTCAAGTTGTAGATCAGTTTAGTCTTGGAATATGTTTCTTATAGTTTAGTGCAGGTCTTTGTATGTGTCCTCCATTAGCCCCTTTTTGCAATTTTGGTACATTTAGGGACTACAGTGACAAAATCTCACACATTCAATTTAAGGACCAAAATGATTGGAAAAAAAAATAATCTAAAATTTTGACATCTTTAACATTAAAAGACAAATCAGAGACAAATTTCATTTTATTTGTCTCTAATTAAAAAAAAATCCAATAATGTTTATCTTTGTTAGTATTAATTAGGCAAGGAAAAAGGGAACTAACTGCACATACATGCATTTGGTCTGAGGAGAGCAGTTGAGAAGCTAGATAAGCCAGCAGAATCAAGGGCTTTTCTGATAGGCATAAGCAAATGATGAGGTACAGCAACATTTGCAGTGATGTACTTATAGATCAAAGCCTGATGTTCCAACTCCATCCATTGAGAAGGTGTGAATGGTCCTCCATGCATGCTTCCAGAACTATAACCTGTTCAAACAGTATTCAACAAACATCAAGGTAAAGTCAAAAAAGGTAACAAAAAAAAAAATCAGAACTTAAAACCAAAACACAAAAAAAGTTGATTCAGTTCAGAACTCAAAAAGAGCACACAACAAAAAAAAGGCTATAGTCTGAAGAAAAAAAAAATTAATAATTTTTTTCTGAGTTTGAAGAAATAATAACAGTCAAGTCAACTTTTAGATTTTTTTTATTTATTTTCATGTAAGGAGGATGTAGAAAAGGAAAGAACAGATTTTTTAGAGAAAGATGGTACAGAACAGAACCAATCAAAATTTTGTAGCTTTTTTTTCCTACATATTATAGCTCATAAATTTTTCTTCTTTAGTACCCTCTAGTATACTGTGCAAAAACTCACAAAAACCCATCTCCCTAAAACAGGAAGAAGATAAGAATTTTATTATAAATAAATAAAAAAAATACAAAATTTATTTTTTCTCCTATGTTCCTTTTTTCTTGACATGACTTAAAAAAATGAGACCACTCAAAAAATATATTTCCATGAAAAGACCCTCCAACAGTACTGTAGAATCATACCTTATAACTATAACAACCTTATAAATTTTTTAGCTCCCCAAATGGATACCATATAGATTCATAAATACATACAAAAATATCCAAATCCAAAATATATCAATTTTTTAATTTATATATTTTGATAGATAAAAAAAACAACCTAAAAAAAAATGTTGTACCTGTATTTCTGTTGTAACTAGACATAGGATGGTAAGAAGCAGCATAAGACAATGCAGCATTTTGGGTAGTTTTGTCAAGTAAAAAAGATTCAGATTTTGAAGTAGGAGTTGAAAAACTAAGCATTTGTTGTTGACCATCAGAAGAAAAAAGTGTAGTAGTAGCATTAGATCTCAAAAGTGAAGAAGAGTTTCTTTGTTGATCAGTTTTTGCAAGTTTGAAACTTCTTAACTCATCTTCAGTACATGTTCCAGATCTCTCTTGTTTAAGTAAACCAGATCCATTGTTGTTGTACCATTTATTTTTTGACTCAGGATCTGAACTAACCAAACCTTCTAAACTCACTCCACCAAGATCCATTTAGAAACAAAAAAAAAAAAAGGACAGAATAAAAACAAAAACTAGACAAGGTTTAAGGTAAGGAAATGAAGTATCTTATGGTATAGCATGACAAGAGAAATAGTACAGAAGAACCCTTTGGAAAAAGGAAGGCACGTCTCATGAGAGAGAGAGAGAGAGAGAGAGAGGATATATGTGTATGTGTTTGTGACAACTTAACTTAAAGCTAAGGTGAAACAAGAAACCAGAATGGTTTTGTTTTGTTTTGGTTTTTTTTTGGGAGTTGATGTCTTTGCAAAGATAAAATAATTGGAGAGATATATAATATAGGAAAGAGGTTGGGGGGGAGAGAAGGAAACTGACTGGACTTGGTTTTCATCTCATACGTATGTATCTATGCTAGCTAATATTATAAGCTTTTTATCAAATTTCATGACAAAAAATATTAGATATTTTTAGGCAAATTATTAAAGTATAATTTTATTTATAGATTGTTGTATAATATGAAAATTCACAATGCGTGAACAAAAATGTTTTCTCCATTCGATATTTGAATGAAACAATCTTTTATTAGATTAAATAATTTTTAGGCAAACAAGGTTTTGTGATATATTGACAAAGTTCTCACTCAAGGATACAGCTAATAACACTTGAGATGATGATATTGTTGGCGACGATGTCGTTGTCAACAATATCCTCACCAACCGTTTTGATCCCTCTATTTGTATTTATTTATGGAATCGGTCATAATATCTTAAAATCATTTAATTTTGATCACTCCATGTTTTTGTGCTTAAGAAGTGATGAAAATGAAGTTGAAACCGAAATTTTAATGAGTTTTCTTATAATTTTATGAGTATTGATTGCTCCACATCTTCAAGTCGTATGTCATATCATTTAAAATGCATTAAATCGTCATTTTTAAGTACAAAAATCAGGGGTAACACTTCGGTGACTTCAAGTTCGGTGACTCCGCCTCTACCTCTCTCATTGAAATAATCTATTTTAATCACCCTCTCATCTAAAATACACTAAATTCACCAAAGTCACCAAAATGCAAAGGCACTCAAGTATTTCCCAAATATGAGATAGAGGAACTAAAATTTTAAAATTTTAAGAAAGGAAGACCAATTTCTTGAACAAGTGAAAATAAGAAGACTAAAATTGTAATCAAGTCTAAATAATAAAATCATATAATAATTTAAATCCAGGTGACAATAATATGCAACAAGTACTTACTATTTTTGGTATTAACCCTTCTATTTCTAGGAAAAACGAACTCAAGTTCATCTTTTTTTTTGTGAGGGCCGGTATTTGAACCCCGGACCTTGCATATATTATACATTATCCCTACCAACTGAGACAAGCTCACGATGACAAACTCAAGTTCATTTAAATGTAGATGAAAGAGGTTCGACCAAGATATAAGTAAAGTTTCAACAATAATTATTCCACACAATAGTCAAACTCAAGTTTTTTTTTTTGAACAAGCCAAAATGCAATATAATAAATCAAAGTGAGTGATTCATCTCGCACAAAGCGTGCAAAGAGAAACACCCAAAAGTCTGAACAAGATAGTCACAGATCTCTCATACTAGAGCTGCTCGAAATTACAAGGAAGAAAAAAATAGACACTAATTACAACATTAGACCCATACAAGATAAATGATGCCTCCACCAGTCATGATAGCTGAACGTGAAAGTAATGAGATTTGCCTGCAACCACTGTAAAGATAACATTTTTACCTTGTCTGTTAACTGATTTGGAACCAATGCCTTGTGATTAAAAGCTCTGTTATTTATTTCCTTCCAAATGATCCAGACAGACGCGGGCCATATCAATTTGAGGAACGGATATGTAAATCCCGGTAACCCGAAAAAGTGAGCAAACTGAAGAAAATGTTCGTTGATCGCTTATGGAGCAACGAAATTGATGTCTAACCAATGAAATATATAATACCAGACGTTGCAAAATGTAGTGCAACCAAAAAACAAATGACCTGCAGTCTTCTCACAACCACACCCTCCGACACATCTGTTGTCGTCATGCTGAAGTACACGACACCGTAGAAGATTATCTTTCGTCGATAGACGGTTACGGAGTAGTCTCCACGCAAAAAATGATACCTTTAACGGGACATTCTTATGTCAAACATCATCGAACAATCCCCTTGCAATAGGTTCGTCAATTGTTGTTAGAAAATTATAAGTTCCACGGAATAACCATTAACGGGATCAAGAAGCCACCGCCACCTGTCAGGTAAATGATCCTGCAAAACAATGTCATGTAACAAGGCAGAACATTCCCTAACACACTCTTCCTCCCAAGCAAATAGACTCCTCCTCCACACCCAACCCCCCCCCCCCCAAGCCTCGCCATATCCTCTACTGTCGCCCATTTCTCTATGGTTAAATCAAAGAGGCGAGGAAACCTCACTCGCAGAGGGACACCTCCCACCCAATTATCCGTCCAAAACTCAAGTTGTTTTAAACAATTCATCCTTAATGAAACTCAATAACTATTTGAACTCAATTGTTTGATTACAAGTGTTTATAACAGAGCTCGCATTAATAGACAAAAATGATTATATATCTTTTTAAAAAATTATATTATAATATATGTTGATATTTTTTAAGGATTGTAATTATGATATGATATCCTCCTCAAAAAATATATATTGATATCATGTAGTATATTAAATTAGGGAAATGTTAACTTGTGCCTTCAAGGCACAGGTTAATGAGTCAAATGTAGAAACTTTTTGTTGGAATTCGTGTATTGTATTTAATTTGTTAACTTTAATTAGTTGAATGCACAAATATTAATAAAATATTTCTATTTTAGGATTGTTTAACGTAATTATGATATGATATCCTCCTCAAAAAATATATATTGATATCATGTAGTATATTAAATTAGGGAAATGTTAACTTGTGCCTTCAAGGCACAGGTTAATGAGTCAAATGTAGAAACTTTTTGTTGGAATTCGTGTATTGCATTTAATTTGTTAACTTTAATTAGTTGAATGCACAAATATTAATAAAATATTTCTATTTTAGGATTGTTTAACATGTGCCTTAGGGCACAAATTAACAAGACCCATTAAATTATGGTAGCTTTGTTTTTGAGTTACGGTCTACTCTAGTGTTTTCTAGGAAAAGTAAATTATTCGTGGAAGCCTATACGCAAATAAAGAGGTGTATAGTTGGATTGAGAGGGACATAAATGTCTTTTAATGTTAGAACCACTTATCACCAGGTTGGACAACCTCCGTTCTCTGTCAATTTCACTACATTTAAAGTTCTTCATTCACGCATTTTTTTTTCTAGTTCTTTCACACATTAAAAAGCTGTATATTTCAAACAAAGATCTTATTGACGAAAGAATTTCAAAATACAAAATATATTTGCAAATTAAAAATTTCAATTTTCAATACAATAATTATATAAAATTTTATAAAAGTTTACTATTTAAAACTTTTAAAATTGTTCCAAAAACACTCTAATATCACTTCTTAGTTCTTAGCATTTCCCTTCAAAAGATCGTAACTTAAACTTTTATGTATCCAAAATCTAAGGATTAACTATGAATTTGTGGTTAGAGCAAGAGAACTAAGAAGTCAAACAAGAGAAGATTGAGAGTTTAGTGCTTACCCTAGACATTTTTTTAAAGATAGTCCTTACCCTAAACATAAAACCTATCTATACAAAACATTTACATTAAGAAAAATATCCACAAATATAAACAAGAAATAATAAGTACGAGATTTTTACATTATACCATTTCTTCCAAGAAGTATAAGTTAATCGGTAAAAGGTGACATCGGGCAAATATGACAGTTTTGGATGGGGAGACAATAACCTTACTTGAGGTCTTTCACTTTGTTGTGCGAATAAATGGGATAGAGTTGTGTTCGAGTCCGACTCATCTACTCTAGTGCAAGCTCTATCGTCTCCGGGCCATGGTGATTCGGAATTCTATGCTATCGTTTCTAGTATTATTTATCAGTTATCTTTATATTTCAACTTCGAGGTGAAATTTGTCAAGAGACAAGCGAACATGGTTGCTCATACTTTAGCTAGGATGATCTGTTCTTGGGGTAGTCACCGTATTTTATATTCTCATCCTTTTTGTATTGAACATTGGTTGATTAATGATAATAGTCAACTTTTCTTCTGTAAAAAAAAAAATTAGTAAGAGGTTAAGGGCTAGGATAGCAAAGAGGCTTTCAATTCCCGCAAAGCAAGTGGGAATTTCCGGATGGAATTGAAAAATTCTGTAATTTTAAAATGATTATTAGTAGTATCAATACTTTATATACCATATATTATAACTAAGTGCTTGTGACAATGCTTTATGGACCATTTGTGGAGGCAAAAATATCCTAATACAATGCATCCCTATGAGAAAATAATTTTAAATCCCAACAAGAGTATACTAAATGGTGTGTTTACATTTAGTGCAATTTTTTTTTTCCGTCCTTCGTGAATCTCTAACATTTTGTTTGACAACAACTAGTAGTAGTCTCTATAATTTTTTCTAACATGTATCAGCTTAGCGAAAATAGTTCGATTTTGTAACCTCTAGATTATGTTCAAATATTCATGTAAAAATTGTAAAATGAACATTAGTCTTTATTGATTATTTGTACAAAACATTAATCTCACAATTATTATGTAGCAACTTTAAAACTTTTAGGGAGAGTTTGTCGTCCATTTGAATACTATAGTGCTCGAGAAATTAATTTCTCCAGTTGCGTGTAGATGATGCCCGATATACACCAAAAATTATCTTTCCTGTTTTTTAGAAAAATGTAGTAGTAGTCTCTATCATATTCAAAATCGATTTCAACGTAATTCTTTTAGTTCTTACCGTAAATTTTTAAATTGTTTTATTTGATGTTAACATAACCAACAAAAACACATACTTATTGCTAATTATGATTAGCAATGTCATGTGTATTTGGTTAGTTGGATACCTTTCTAGTTTCTACACAAATGGTAATATTATTAATTCTACTTTGATGCAGTGATTTATTTTTTAGTTGACCACGTCAACGTCAGATAACTTAAAAACAAATTGCATCACAAATTGATCATTTTCAAAACTTCATGAATCAGTAAAGATTTTTTTTTTTATATGAACTAAAATTTCGTTTTAGAATTCAATATAGGTTGGCTGGTATTGAGTCAGCTAGGGGTTTTCAGAGGGAGACTTCTCATTCTTGCTTTTAAGATTAAAAAAATACCAAAGAGTAGTGGTGGGTTGCATGAACAAAGATGCATCACCACGTGACACATTCACACAAAAAAATTCTACCTTATATGTGTCTTATTCTCATTTAATTTCATACACTTTTTTTTTTTGAAGGATTTAATTTCATACACTTCTCATGCTTGCTTTTGCTCTATCCCCATACACGCATGATAAAGATAGACACCTCTCAAAATCTCTTATAATACTCCCTCCATTCCTTTTTATTTGATGTTTTAGCTCTTAAGTTTTATTTCAAAATATTTGATGTTTTAGAATTGTTGGTATTGTTTGTCCAATTTTACCCTTGTCACAATTAATTACGTTATGACTTTTAATTTATCACAATTGTCAAAAATTGGAGTACTAATTATCAATTGTCCTTACCTAGGTAGTGCTCTCCCTAAGTCTCATTTCAACTACCAATGACACTATTTACAACTACCCGCTAAAAAGATAACATTGGCTAAAACCCAATGACATGCACAACTATAAAAAGAGAACATTGGCTTAAAGCAAGGAGTAATCATGGCAGCCAAAAAAATAAAATAAGGGTATTGTAGTCCAAATCTACAACTATTTTCATTCTTTAATGATTCCTTAATATGTGTGTAATCAGCTAAAACATCAAATAAAAAGGAATGGAGGGAGTATAAGAAAGGAGTGCACGCTGCACCACAGGCCGACATTTGGCAGCTGCTTTGTGTGACAAGTGGTGTAATTCGTGTGCTGACAAGTGGCAAAACTTTTTTCTTTTCAAAAGCTTTTCCCACACTTTCTTCCCTCTTCTAAATTTGAATTTCAAACCTACAATCAAAGTTTTGTTTAATATTATTGTTTCACTCTTCCCAACTATGTTAAATCAGTAGAAACATCTTTCTCTCATTTCATTTTCCCATTGCAAGCTTCTATCTCTTCTATACTCAAATAAGCTTCATTATTCTTTCATTCTTCCATTTTTTTTATTTATTCCTCTACATTTTTGCTGATTCTTATCCAATTAATCTTTGGTTTTGTTTGATTTTTTTTTTCTGTTGCAGGTTACTATTATCAACTCATCTTCGTGGTATGTTTTTAGAGCTTTTTTTCGGTTTTTGTTAAATGGGTTGGTGCTGGCTTTGTTTTCCAGTTTTGTTTTTTATCTTCTTTGCTTGCATAAATAGATTTTACATCAAAGATCATATTTTATAACATGGGTTAGTGCTGATTTTGTTTTTCAGTTTTGATTTTAATCATCTATACTTTAATGAATAGATTTATCTTCAAAGTTCATGTTTTTATAATGTGTTTTAGTGTTGGGTTCTTTTTGATTTTTCCTTCTCATTGGTTATGCTTCCATGAATATATTTATCATCAAAGTTCATATTTTTATAACGTGAAAAAAAAATAATGTGTTTTAGTGTTGGGTTATGTTGATTTTTCGTTTTCATTATTTTTGCTTCCATAAATATATTTATCATCAAAGTTCATAATTTTATAATGTGTCTTAGTGTTGGGTTATGTTTGATTTTTCATTTTTATTATTTTTGCTTCAATGAATATATTTATCATCAAAGTTCATAATTTTATAATGGAGTTTATTGTTTGGGTTCTTTAGCATCAATAATCATGTTTAAAGTGTTGGGTTGTTTTATGAATCACTTTCTTAATAATGGAAAAATTCAAATTTGTAATTGGTTATTTTTTGTATTTTGTTTGTCTTCAATATCATCTTCATAATATGTTTCTGATTAGTTATTTGAAGCAGAGAAAAATGAGATGACCATCAAAGCCACTGATCATAAGTTTAGGTTAGTGTTTATTGGTGGAACAATCATCATAATGTTAACAAACATGAAATACCAAAACCATCCTTCAATTTCAAAGACTTTGATGAGATCAAACAGAGAGGTGTAAGGCCAGATATGCTTATAGGTTAGTTTAAATAATTTATGTGATATGTTTTTGTTGATGTGTTAATCAATTAATTTATTGTTATGTCATTAACAATTTTCATGTGTTGCATAGATGTCATTGGAGCTTTTCATGAGTTAGGTTACACTGAAACTGTGCCTGGGAGTAGGAAAATTCAGATTAACTTCTGGATGAAAGATCTGAAGTACAATTTCATACTCTATTTCAATTTAATGCTAAAATGTCAGTATTTACAAAATCTTATTCATTTTATATTCATTCACTATTTTTTTATATATTTAATCTGCTTTATTATAAATGCATTTTATAGATAAGCATGAACTTGGTGTCTCTAATGCATGGAATGCTACAAAACTCTTCATAAATCCTGAAATTCCAGAAGTGCTTGAATTCTCAAAAGGGTACTTACTACTTACTATGTCAAAACCAATATAGCAATTCTATATGTCATTAACTCCAGATGAGTTATGGTAGTTATTGCGTTGAATGTGTTCAGGTTACCTTTAGACAATGCAACTTTGTCACAGAGTCAACAGTTGAGTTTTCAATCACAACTCTTAACTCAATCTTCATCATCTCTGTCTCAATCAACCTCTACTGAAAGATTCATTGGCATTGCTGTTGTTCAACCACTAAGTGACATTTTGCAACTTCGGGAGGTATGATTAAGAAATATTGCTCTATACTATATCCATTGAAATGATTAATCTCAACTTTATATATTCATCGACACTATATGTGATACGATGTTTAGCATTATATTATATGGTAGTAACTGGTAGTAGTGGATGATATTATATTACTTTAAATCCATGGAATGTATTGACTATTTGTATTTATCATAGACAACTTTGTGTGTAACTGTTGTGAAAATCAATCAAGTGAAACCCTCCAAGAATGGTTGGCATTATATTATACGGTAGTAACTGATAGTAGTGGATGATATTATATTACTTTAAATCCATGGAATGTATTGACTATTTTTATTTATCATAGACAAATGTGTGTGTAACTGTTGTGAAAATCAATCAAGTGAAACCCTCCAAGAATGGTTGGTACTACAAAGCATGCAGTAAATGTTCAAGGGCTGCCAAGGGTGATACTTTACCTCTTTTGTGTTCTAAAAGGTATGAGACAAATGCTATCAATCTGAGGTATGCCTTTAAAAATACAAAATATAGATTGACGTATTCCTTTTAAACAAGATTTTGTTTATCCATATAGTATTAAATTTTTTCAGGTTTAAGTTGGAGGTGGAATTTGAATATAATGATGTCGCAAGTAAGCTTTTTTTTCTTCTTGGCTCGTGAGTGCAATGAATTGCTTGAAACTATGGTTGCTGACCTCAGAGGGTCATGACTGATGTATTTCTATATTCCTTAGTATTCATCATCATCTTCTTAATTTTGAAATCACCTAATTAATACAATATTGACAGCTATCAAAACACTTAATATGAAACATATTTTATCAGTTTATTCTTATATATTATCTGTTATAACTTCATTATTTCATTTAGGCTGGCGTCACGAATCCTTTGGAATATCCAATACTGCTGGACCAACTTGAAAAGAGAGTAGTTGTTTGTAAAGTTAAGTGGCAGCCAACATGGGATAATTGTTCGGTTCAAGCAGTCAAGGAGGATGATGGGGTGATTGAAAAGATCAAAAATTTATTTCCAAAAGATCATGTACGATGTTAATATGAATATAAATCATGAGCTTTTAAATAAACGTACATATCAATTAGTATTCTAATAAGAACATACTTATATCATATTATGTAGGTGGAAGAACTTTTGCAGATTTAAGGTGTTGGAACTGAAGAGCTATTGTTTCCGCCCACTTAATATTTCTGTCACTTGCTATTTTATAATACATAATACATAGCGTGTTCTTTCCATGCCAGATTAATCACATACCCAATGACTCTGAAAGTATTGATGGTCTTGAAACTCTCCCAACTGTGAGTTTATTCACTTTCATTCCTAATATATTAGATACATCTCATAATCATCATATTGTCATATATAATAATATCATAACTTATTGTTGTTGCAGCCAACACTATTTGGATTCTGTGAGAACGAGCTTGATGGCCAGTCTTCCCGTACACCAGGGAAAAGAAGTGCATATTCTCATCTTGGTAAAGACGTCGAAAGCCAAGATACATGCTCAACCAAACAATCTTCAACAAAGTTTAGGAGAAACATCAAGAGTGAAAAGAAAGATTAATATCTGCTCAGTAGTTGATCTTTTGATATATAACATATTTTTAAACACTCAATTGCCATATGTGGCGTTACCTCATATGCTAATTTTGGTTCAGTTAATATCATATGTAGCAATACCAAAACCATCCTTCAATTTCAAAGACTTTGATGAGATCAAACAGAGAGGTGTAAGGCCAGATATGCTTATAGGTTAGTTTAAATAATTTATGTGATATCCTTTTGTTGATGTGTTCATCAATTAATTTATAGTTATGTCATTAACAATTTTCATGTGTTGCATAGATGTCATTGGAGCTTTTCATGAGTTAGGTTACACTGAAACTGTGCCTGGGAGTAGGAAAATTTAGATTAACTTCTGGATGAAAGATCTGAAGTACAATTTCATATTCTATTTCAATTTAATGCTAAAATGTCAGTATTTACAAAATCTTATTCATTTTATATTCATGCACTATTTCTTTATATATTTAATCTGCTTTATTATAAATGCATTTTATAGATAAGCATGAACTTGGTGTCTCTAATGCATGGAATGCTACAAAACTCTTCATAAATACTGAAATTACAGAAGTGCTTGAATTCTCAAAAGGGTACTTACTACTTACTATGTCAAAACCAATATAACAATTCTATATGTCATTAACTCCAGATGAGTTATGGTAGTTATTGCGTTGAATGTGTTCAGGTTACCTTTAGACGATGCAACTTTGTCACAGAGTCAACAGTTGAGTTTTCAATCACAACTCTTAACTCAATCTTCATCATCTCTGTCTCAATCATCCTTTATTGAAAGATTCATTGGCATTGGTGTTGTTCTGCCACTAAGTGACATTTTGCAACTTCGGGAGGTATGATTAAGAAATATTGCTCTATACTATATCCATTGAAATGATTAATCTCAACTTTATATATTCATCGACACTATATGTGATACGATGTTTAGCATTATATTATATGGTAGTAACTGGTAGTAGTGGATGATATTATATTACTTTAAATCCATGGAATGTATTGACTATTTTTATTTATCATAGACAACTTTGTGTGTAACTGTTGTGAAAATCAATCAAGTGAAACCCTCCAAGAATGGTTGGCATTATATTATATGGTAGTAACTGATAGTAGTGGATGATATTATATTACTTTAAATCCATGGAATGTATTGACTATTTTTATTTATCATAGACAAATGTGTGTGTAACTGTTGTGAAAATCAATCAAGTGAAACCCTCCAAGAATGGTTGGTAGTACAAAGCATCCAGTAAATGTTCGAGGGCTGCCAAGGGTGATACTTTACCTCTTTTGTGTTCTAAAAGGTATGAGACAAATGTTATCAATCTGAGGTATGCCTTTAAAAATACAAAATATAGATTGACGTATTCCTTTTAAACAAGATTTTGTTTATCCATATAGTATTAAATTTTTCCAGGTTTAAGTTGGAGGTGGAAGTTGAATATAATGATGTCGCAAGTAACCTGATTAGAGATTAATATCTGCTTAGTAGTTGATCTTTTGCTATGTAACATATGTTTAAACACTCAATTGCCATATGTGGCGTTACCTCATATGCTAATTTTGGTTCAGTTAATATCATATGTAGCAATTCTAAACAATGTTGCTATTTTTGTTAAAATTACTCCCAGCAACTTATATATAACTTCTATGTTAATATTTTTATATCTACCTTTTATATCATTTATTGCTTCTTCTATTAACGATTTTACAACATTGATACTTATCAGGATATATATATGATTTATCATGAATTACTTCCATATATTCAAGTTCAAATAATAAATTATTACAAATGTCTTACTTCCAACTTGCCACACATTTGTATACATATATTTCAGAAAATTCTCTATATATATGTACATTATCACAAAACAATAACTGATGGTTTTTAAAGCATTGATTTATATGTTGATCACATAAATCATATCAAATAAAAAGTTATACTATAACTATGAAATTTATTTTCAGATTGATTAATTCAAATTGTTCTTTTAATTGTTTTTGTATAATATCGAAATACAGTCGATAAACATAAATATTCTTAATATCATATCCATAGTTCACATAATCATAGACCATTAACATATATATATATATATATATATATATATATATATATTTCAATTTCCATTTCGAATTAACCAACTGTGTATATATTTTCGATTTCAATAACGGGAGAATAATACATAACTTAATCTTTGTCCCAACCAATCCAATTATGTCAATTGTTAATTAACAATACTTAACAGAGGTCACCATCTCTTTTAGATGTGCAATGACATTGGAAAGAGTAATGAGACACACTTCCAACATATCAAATCAGCCTATAATGTTTATTTTTATATACAAGAAATAGCTCATAGGCTGATCACACTACAAACTTTAATAGTTGTGTCTAATCCAATTTTCTCCTATACGACCTAATCTTATTATAGCAATGAGTACTTTTCCTAATAGTATATTTTAATCAATAATTATAGTACAATTTTATGGGGGAAATATCAAACTATATACTGTCAATTTTGAAATTTCAAAATTGGAAAAGTCAATTTTATGTGGGAAAGATTCATATGTGCAAGTAGCCAAGTACAACACACCTATTGGTTAGAAAATACAAACACTCCACTTTATTTCATTATCTCTTCAACACACATATGGATTAACAAATTCCACATTAGCGATGATCTTAAATTAAGTCAAGACCAAAATGGTACAACATCAAGGGAAATAAGGAAACAAGTGTTAGAAGGGAAAAAATATGCTCATCATTTAATATTACTAGAGATACTTCAACCAAGAATAGAAGATCCAAAATACGTTGTAGAAGGTGTCACATATAGAATCTTTGAAATAACTCAAATGCACGGGATAAGTTCTCACAAATTATATTAACTCCAATAAAAAAGACAAGCTGTCATTGATAAAATAATTTTTGTTAAGTGGTCATTCATAAAATAATATTTTTCATCGATACGTTATATAATATTCAATGAAGAGTATCTTATTTTATATATATGTAAAAAACATAATATAACTATAACGAATTCCTATTATTTATATCATGACTTTTATTATATAAGGATATTAAACTTTCTTTGACTAAAATGCATTAAAAAAAGTGATAAGTTGTCATTAAAAAAGTTAAATGTCATACATAAGACAAGTTTTTTCAGGTGCAAATATGCTAAACAAGTTGTCACTTATAAAATCTTAAAAATAAATCAAATGCACGAGATAAATTCTCACAAATGAAATTAACTCTGATAAAAGAGACAAGCTGTCACGGATAAAATAATTTTGAAAACCAATTTCAAAATAAAAGTTAATATTTACATATACTCCAAAGCAGAGAAATTTCTAGCATTATATATTTAAATAAAAGAGACAAGCTGTCACAAATGAAAAATAAATTTTATTGAGTGGTCATTGATATATTAATATTTTTCATCGATACATTAAATAGGATTCAACGTAGAGTATTTTTTTCACTAATATATAAAAAACATGATATCACTATCACCATGTTCTTATTATTTAGACCATAACTTTTATATACAATGATGTAAAACTCTCTTTATAATTTATGCATGAAAAAAGTGTTATATATGTTGTCACTAATACAAGTTATCACTTATAAAATCTTAGAAATAACTCAAATGCACGGGATAAGTTGTCACAAATAGAATTAATTCCGATAAAAGACACAAGATGTCGCGGATAAAATCTTTTTGTTGAGTGGTCATTGATATAATAATATTTTTCATCGATATATTATATAATATTCAATGGAAAGTATCTTCTTTTATTGATATATAAAAAAATATGATATCACTATAATGAAGTTCCAATTATTTATACCATAACTTTTATTATACAACGATAATAAACTGTCATTAACTAAAATTCATTAAAAAAGTGATAAATTGTCACTAACAAAGTTAAATTTCATACATAAGACAAGTTTTTTTTATGAGCAAATACGCTCGCGAATCTTTGAAATAACTCAAATACACGGGATAAGTTCTCACGAATTAAGTCAACTCCAATAAAAGAGACAAGCTGGCATTGATAAAATAATTTAAGTGGTCATTCATAAAATAATATTTTTCATCGATACTTTATATAATATTCAATGTAGAGTGTCTTATTTTAAATAAATGTAAAAAAATGATATCACTATAATAAAGTTCCTATTATTTATACCATAACTTTTATTATATAACGATATTAAACTATCTTTAACTAAAATTCATTAAAAAAAGTGATAAGTTGTCACTAATAAAATTAAATGTCATACATAAGACAAGTTTTTTTCCAAGAGCAAATACGCTATAGAAGTTGTCACTAATAAAATCTAAGAAAGAACTCAAATGCACGTGATAAGTTGTCACAAATGAAACTAAGTATGACAAAAGAGAAAAGTTGTCATGGATAAAATAATATTTGTTGAATGGTCATTGATAAATTAATATTTTTCATCGATATATTATATATATTCAATATTGAGTATCTTCTTTTATATATATAAAAAAATACGATATCACTATAATGAATTTCCTATTATTTATACCACTTTTATTATACAACGATATTAAACTCTCTTTAATTAAAATTCATTAAAAAGGTTATAAGTTGTCACTAATAATGTTACATTTCATACAATAGACAAGTTTTTTTAGGAGCAAATACGCTCGATAAGTTGTCACTTATAAAATTTTAGAAATAACTCAAATGCACATGACAAGTTGTCATAAATAAAATTAACTATTATAAAAGAGACATGTTGTCACTTGAAAAATAATTTTTATTGAGTGGTCATTGATATATTAATATTTTTCATCGATACATTAAATAGGATTCAATGTAGATTATTTTTTTCACTGATATATAAAGAAACATGATATCACTATAACAATGTTCTTATTATTTAGACCATAACTTTATATACAATGATATAAAACTTTCTTTATAATTTCTGCATGAAAAAAGTGTTATGTTGTCACTAATACAAGTTATCACTTATAAAATTTTAGAAATAACTCAAATGCACGGGATAAGTTGTCACAAATAGAATTAATTCCGATAAAAGACACAAGATGTCGCGGATAAAATCTTTTTTGTTGAGTGGTCATTGATATAATAATATTTTTCATCGATATATTATATAATATTCAATGGAAAGTATCTTCTTTTATTGATATATAAAAAAATATGATATCACTAGAATGAAGTTCCAATTATTTATACCATAACTTTTATTATATAACGATAATAAACTGTCATTAACTAAAATTCATTAAAAAAGTGATAAATTGTCACTAACAAAGTTAAATTTCATACATAAGACAAGTTTTTTTTATGAGCAAATACGCTCGCGAATCTTTGAATTAACTCAAATGCACGGGATAAGTTCTCACAAATTAAGTCAACTCCAATAAAAGAGACAAGCTGACATTGATAAAATAATTTAAGTGGTCATTCAGAAAATAATATTTTTCATCGATGCGTTATATAATATTCAATGTAGAGTGTCTTATTTTAAATATATGTAAAAAAATGATATCACTGTAATAAAGTTCCTATTATTTATTCCATAACTTTTATTATTTAACGATATTAAACTATCTTTAACTAAAATGCATTAAAAAAAGTGATAAGTTGTCACTAATAAAATTAAATGTCATACATAAGACAAGTTTTTTTCAAGAGCAAATACGCTATAGAAGTTGTCACTAATAAAATCTAAGAAATAACTCAAATGCACGGGATAAGTTGTCACAAATGAAACTAAGTATGATAAAAGAGAAAAGCTGTCATGGATAAAATAATATTTGTTGAGTGGTTATTGATAAATTAATATTTTTCATCGATATATTATATAATATTCAATATTAAGTATGTTCTTTTATTGATATATAAAAAAAAATATGATATCAATATAACAAATTTCCTATTATTTATACCACTTTTAATATATAAGTTGTCATTGATAAAATAATTTTTGTTGAGAAGTCATTAATAAAGTATAATTTGTCATCAATATATTAAATAATAATGATATTACTATAACCATGTTTAATATTAGACAAATATTAAATCCACTTTAACTAAAATGCATTTAGAGTATCTTCTTTCGTTATATATATAAAAAATACGATATTCACTTTAAAATTTTCAACAATGGATATTGCTATGATCCATGCTTTTAAGAGGTTCCATGTCCTAAATCAATTTCCAAAAAGTTCATCTTCTATATTCTTAATCTATAATAAAAATTAAACAGATAGTCCAAAGTCCCTCTTTTTTAAGGTGATAGTCCAAAGCCCTTATACATTCTTAGAAATAACTCAAATCCATGGGATAAGTTGTCACAAATGAAACTAAGTATGATAAAAGAGACAAGCTGTCATGGATAAAATAATATTTGTTGAGTGGTCATTGATAAATTAATATTTTTAATCGATATATTATATAATATTCAATATTGAGTATCTTCTTTTATTGATATATAAAAAAAAATATGATATCAATATAACGAATTTTCTATTCTATATACCACTTTTATTATACAACTATATTAAACTCTCTTTAACTAAAATGCATAAAAAAAGAGATAAGTTGTCACTAATAAAGTTAAATTTCATATATAAGACAAGTTTATTTGATGAGCAAACACACTAGACAAGTTGTCACTTATAAGATCATAGAAATAACTCAAATGCGAGGGATAAGTTTTCACAAATGAAATTAACTCTGTTAAAAGAGAAGCTGTCACTGATAAAATAATTTTTGTTGAGTGGTCATTGTTAAAATAATATTTCTCATCGATATATTATATAATATTTAATGTAGAGTATATTCTTTCATTGATATATAAAAAAAACATGATATCACTATAACGAAGTTCTTATCATTTATCCAATTACTTTTATTATACAACGATATTAAACTCTCTTTAATTAAAATTCATTAAAACGGTGATAAGTTGTCACTAATAATGTTACATTTCATACAGTAGACAAGTTTTTTTAGGAGCAAATACGCTCGATAAGTTATCACTTATAAAATTTTAGAAATAACTTAAATGCACATGATAAGTTGTCACAAATAAAATTAACTATTATAAAAGAGACATGTTGTCACTCGAAAAATAATTTTTATTGAGTGGTCATTGATAAAATAATATTTTTCATCGATACATTAATTAAGATTCAATGTAGAGTATTTTTTCACTGATATATAAAAAACATGATATCACTATCACGATGTTCTTATTATTTAGACCATAACTTTTATATACAATGATGTAAAACTCTCTTTATAATTTATGCATGAAAAAAGTGTTATATATGTTGTCACTAATACAAGTTATCACTTATAAAATCTTAGAAATAACTCAAATGCACGGGATAAGTTGTCACAAATAGAATTAATTCCGATAAAAGAGACAAGATGTCGCGGATAAAATATTTTTTGTTGAGTGGTTATTGATATAATAATATTTTTCATCGATATATAATATAATATTCAATGTAAAGTATCTTCTTTTATTGATATATAAAAAATATGATATCACTATAATGAAATTCCTATTATTTATACCATAACTTTTATTATACAACGATAATAAACTGTCATTAACTAAAATTCATTAAAAAAAGTGATAAGTTGTCACTAATAAAGTTAAATTCCATACATAAGACAAGTTTTTTTTATGAGGAAATACGCTCGAGAATCCTTGAAATAACTAAAATGCACGGGATAAGTTCTCACAAATTAAGTTAACTCTAATAAAAGAGACAAGCTGACATTGATAAAATAATTTAAGTGGTCATTCAGAAAATAATATTTTTCATCGATGCGTTATATAATATTCCACGTAGAGTGTCTTATTTTAAAAATATGTAAAAAAAATGACATCAATGTAATGAAGTTCCAATTATTTATACCATATCTTTTATTATACAACGATAATAAACTATCTTTAACTAAAATGCATTAAAAAAAGTGATAAGTTGTCAATAATAAAGTTAAATGTCATACATAAGACAAGTTTTTTTAAGAGAAAATACGCTAGACAAGTTGTCACATATAAAATTTTAGAAATAACTCAAATGAAAGGGATAAGTTGTCACAAATAAAATTAATTCTGTTAAAAGAGACAAGCTGTCATAGATAAAATAATTTTTGTTGAGTGGTCATTGATAAAATAATATTTTTCATTGATATATTATTTAATATTCAATGCAAAGTATCTTCTATTATTGATATATCAAAAAATATGATATCACAATAACGAAATTCTCATTATTTATACCATAACTTTTATTATAGAACAATATAAAACTCTTTTTTTTTATCTAAAATGCATGAATTTATTATACAACGATATAAAACTCTTCTTTATCTAAAATGCATTAAAAAAGTGATAAGTTGTCACTAATAAAGTTAAATTTCATACGGTAGACAAGTTTTTATTTAGGAGTAAACACACTAAATGAGTTGTCATTTATAAAATCTTATAAATAACTCAAATGTATAATATAAGTTGTCACAAATGAAAAAAACTTTGATAAAAAATACAAGTTGTCACTTATAAAATCTTAGAAATAGCTCAAATGTACGGAATAAGTTGTCACAAATGAAATTTGCTCTGATAAACTTTTACTATACAAACGATATTAAACTCCCTTTAACTAAAAAGCATGAAAAATGTGATAAGTTATCAGTACTAAAATTAAATTTCATAAGATTAGAACTTTTTTTTAAGAGCGATTACGCTAAACAAGTTGTCACTTATAAAATCTTAGAAATAACTCAAATGTATATGATAAGTTGTCACAAATGGAATTAACTCTAATAAAAGAGACAAGTTGTCACTGATAAAATAATTTTTGTTGAGTGGTCATTAATAAAATACTCTTTGTTATCGATATATTAAATAAGATTCAATGTAGAGTATCTTCTTTCACTAATTATTTATACCATAACTTTTATTATACAACGATATTAAACTCTCTTTAACTAAAATGCATGAAAAAAGTGATAAGTTTTTTTTTTGACAAAGAAAAAAGTGATAAGTTGTCACTAATAAAGTTAAATTTCATACATAAGACAAGTTTATTTTAGGAATACGCTAAACAAGTTGTCACCTATAAAATCTTAGAAATAACTCAAGTATACGCGATAAGTTGTCACAAATGGAGTTAAATTTGATAAAAGAGACAAGTTGTCGCTGATAAAATAATTTTTGTTGAGTGGTCATTGATAAAATAATTTTCCACAAAAGAGTCATTGCTCTTAAGCCCTCTTTTGCTACAAAGCACAAAAGAAGTTGACATTGACTACAATTTGAAAAAAAATTAAAATACCCGGGAGAAGTTGTTACTGATTTTAAATTAAATCTATTACAAAAATAAGATATTCACTTTAAAATTTTCAACAATGGATATTGCTAGGATCCATGCTTTTTAGAGAATCCATGTCCTAAATTTATATACTCAATTTACAAAAAGTTAATCTTCTATATTCTTAATCTATAATAAAATCTAAACAGATAGTCCAAAGTCCTTATACATTCTTATTATTCCATTAATCTAATTTATACAATGATGAAAAAAAATTCGCCAACCGTACAACCCGTGCGTCCGCAAGTGGTGTAATCCACATTCGAATATGTTCATTAATGAAGTTGCATTTTGCTTTGTGTTACCATAAATCTACCTATTTAAAATCATCTATCCAATACTACTAATCTTGCTTAATGCTAAGTACCATGTTGACTCGGGAATATATTTTATAATACCTTCCATTTACTTTGTCAAAACTTACGATGGGAACATTGCTTCCTATTACTTCCTCACCAAGCTACCATTTATATGAATTTATGATAATTATAAGTTAGCCAAATCTTACTTATTCCAAAACAAAATAGAATTACTGCCAAAGAAAATTATTTTTAAAAAAATTAGCATTTTTAAAAAACTCTAGAATTAAAATATAAACATTGGCAAAAAAAAATGCGCCAACGGCGCAACCCGTGCGTATGCACGGGTACAGCACTAGTTTCTAAATAAAATATACACAACAATTAATTTAATAAGAATAGGTTTCTTCCAGAGTCCATACCTTTATAGGATGCACATACAATACGTCAATCTCTATCTCTATACCATACCGTTTTATTGGGACAATGGCATAACTTGAGGGCAAAGATATATATAAGCTTTGCTTAGCTTGTGAGCCTACTATTACTATAATAGAACAAAGTTTCTTTTCTCTTTTTCCGCATAACCAAAAATACCAATTTGATCTATGTCGAAAAAATGCCAATTTGTTCATTCGAATAATTACTTTATTCCTTCACAACGCACACTATCATCATGACTTAAATTTGAATGGGCTACTAATAATTTCAAGGAACACAAATGTGGCTTTCTATATGTATTTGATGTGTGATGGTAATTCTCCAAATATCACCAATATATTTTAAGGATTTAATTTAAACCAACTCTCGGCACAAAACTTTGTTTATACGCGTATCAATCATATCTCACTTGTTGAAATACGCAAAAATATCTTATAAAAAACAGAATTAATACCCTAAAACAGCAAATAATTTTTCACACCATGTGAGCCTAAGCCCGTTACCAACATCATCATTACGGATAAACCAGTAACACATTATGTTCAATGGTATAAATATTAAAAAAAAGTTGTTTGAACAAATATGATGTCTCTTTTTTTTGTAACGTATTTTGGAAATACGTGCACTATGTATAAAAATTGAGAAATGATAATTGTACAACCATTTTGTGACAACTTTTAAACAACTTTCTCTCTCATACTCACATTATATTCTTACTCTCCCTCTTCATTTTTCTCTCTCTATTGTTTTTAACCAATGAAAAGAGAGAAAAATGAAGGTTGTCAAATATGTTGTACCAAATGGTTGTTCAAATATCATTGCTCATAAAAATTAGGTGAAGGTTAGAGGTAGAAAAGTACATAGTGTCACTTTAGACATCATTTACTATTTCAACAATTTGATTATAAAATCGCATAACAACTTCCTTCGAAAAAAAATAGCATAACAAGAAGTATCATTTGGATACGTACTAAGGACGTTTGTTCACATTTCCTTAACAATGATTAAGATATGAAATTAAGGGCAAAGCCTTATGAATACAACATACTCTCTCCGATCTCATTCATAAACAAATTTTCATTTTTTAAGTTTATTAAATAAATGATATAAATGGTCTATAACGTAAAACTAATATTCAAAACCAATAAAAATCATATTTGATTCATGAGACTTAATTTAGACCTAAATTTTGAAAATATCAAAAAACTTAGTTAGTATGAATTGGAGTGGAACTCATCAAATAAATGATTTGGTTCTTATACTCGATGTAATATAGCATTATGCTCCGTGTGGTGCAACTTGCAAGATTTAAGAGGATTACTATTAATATAATGGAAATCAAAAGCACATGATCACCTTCTTTTTTGTGTATGACTAAACATGACCACGCTCTTAATTGGTGGCATTTAGCCTACACACTGCACAAATTTGTGTATCATACACAAGTTAAAGAGAGTTTTTTCTGAACCATTAGATTGAAAAGAACATTGATCTTTATTGTAGTCTGCCCACATCACATCTTTCTTACTTTGTCTTCAACCACTATCTCCCTCTTTTCACCACCAACACCATCACTACCAAACCAATAGCACGATGGTCTAGCTGTACTGTATTCTTTTTTTCATTTTTTATAATGATGGAATCGATGGTGGAAACCCAGGAACTGATAAATCATAGAGAATCTTGATTATTGATGGCGTAATGGAAATTGAGTGATATGCTAGTTTCCTCAACAAAAACCGTATAATTGGGGAATGGACAATGATTGTGTGTTGTGTTTTTTATTTGTTCACCACATCTCAAAAACCCAACAAATTTCCCAATTCGTGCTTCATCTTCTAGATCCAGTTATTCTGGTTTGTTTTCTTTTCCTATCAATACCCTTTTAACAAAAATGGTTTTTCTTAATGGATTTTCTGTTCTAAACAATGACCGTGTGTCGGTTTTTGAGTTGGAGTTTGAGTGGTTTTTCTCCTCTCTTTATTCAGATCTCTACGCAAACAAAAACCAACAAAATGCAAACCCAGCTCAAGCTCAAACTCAGTTATTATATAGTGATGAGATTATGTGTTGTTGTAGTTTTTGAGTTGATGAATTTATGAATCTGTAAGTTAAAATTAAGTAATCCAAGGATTTATAAGTTTTGGAAGAAAAGATGAAGATTAAAAAAAGAATTTGAGTTTTTAATTTTTATTTTATTTTTCTGGAGTTGAGTGTGTATGAAGATGATGAAGATGAAGAAATAAATAGAATGAAGAAGATGAAGAAAAGAAAGGAAAGATCATGGGTACTCATGGAGGTTGAAGACAACATGATAAAGAATGAAAAAATATATAGTACAGCTAGACCATGATAAAATTGGTATTCCTCATTAATCTAATGGTGTACAAAAAACTTGTGCATTGTAAAAGTAACTTTATACTTATGCACAAACTTGTGCATTGTGTATAGTAAATGCCACCCTCTTAATTATAATAACAACAGAAATTAGAGTAAAAGAAATGAGGAGCACATGATCTACTAGGCTATCTTATTATTATTTTATTTACCAAGCACATGAACCCCTCTTGTAAAATATAGTGTCTTTGTCACCTTGCATAATAATTTCCGTTTAAAAGCAAATCCTAATTCCAATTGATGTTTAGTCAAATTGACCAAGCTATCCAATAGCATGTTAGAGATTTGAGACACGAGAGGTGAAATTAAGATAATTGAAAAGACAGATCAGTTATGTGGGTGTTGGTTTGTAAAGTCCTTGTTTAATCCCTCTACTCAATTCCTTTTTTTCTCTTCCATACTAGTGTATAAGGAGTTGTGTTCCAAAGGTCATTAGAATCGAGTAAAGTCTCCGAATTTAAAGTATTTATAGAGACATCTAGCTAGCTTCATAGTATTCATATTAATTAATGAAGTCTTCAAATCCAAAATCCCATTCAAACCCACATTATGTTTTGTTTTGTTGAAGCGGATATTTATCTAAGTCCCACGTCCAATAGTGAAATAAATGAATAGAGAGCTATTGTTAATATGTTAATATGGAGAGTTAGTGTGACTTTTGAATGTATTGAGAGCTTGAGTGGTTGTGTGTCTTTTAGAATGTTATCAATTTTTTGAGACAAAAATTGTAGTTGGGTGATTTGTAATTTTATCCTTGTGGAAAATGCAACTTGAGAGCCATAAGGGTAGCACTTTGGTGTCATTAATGACACCGTGCCATTAAATCTGGACCACACAAACACATTGCCATTGCATCTGGACCACACAACACATCTATCTTTTAATGGCACGGTGCCATTAATGGCACTAATGGCACCAAAGTGCTACCCGAGCCATAACATATGAGAATTGTCTTTTGTTTCATTTTACTCATTGTGAGATTTCCTCTTATTGCTTTCTTTGCGTTTTGTATCAGAGTTTGGTTCGACTTAGCGTAAGTATGAGGAAGAAAGAGCGATTTCTTATGTTGTATCAAGGATCTAAAAAGTTTCACATTTAAATGAGAGGATATGGACATGTAAGTGTGAGGCAGAAATCTCACAAAAAAGTTGTTGTTGAGTAACATATGAGCAAGTGAACTCGTAACCATATTTCACAATGCTCTTTGCAAATGTTATTTTTTTTTACTATTATTGGTGTGTTCTCGTTACAACAAATACTAGTGAAAAATAATAATTTGAAAGTAGTGTAATTTGTATCAACTAAAGTGTATAATCGATTTTTTCTTAATTAAAGTTACATTGAAAACCAAAAGTGACAATTGTTTTAGGACAAATAATTTTTTTTCAATGCAACAAATATTACGAGAACACAGTCAATAAAAGACAACCACCAAGGAAATACAATTTGACTTAGGGCATGTTTAGATTAACAACTTATTTGAAGCTTATAGTACAAACGCTTGTCATGTTATGCATTTATATAAGCTTGCACAAACTATTTTTATAGTAAAAGATAAAATAATGTCAAATTGTTTTTGAATATGGTATCAATTTTTTTTATAAACTATATTAGATAACTTGTGAAAATAAGTTGAAAACAGTTTATAAAAATGGTCATAAATTGTTTTAATAATTAGTTCTTCCAAACAGGCAATTCCGCTAAACTTATACTAGTAAATAATCTCAAATAAAAGAAAGCAAAAAAAAAAAACTTAAAACTTAAAATAAAGAAGAAGAAAAAATCTCAAACATACCCTTAGTATATTTCAATGGACAATAGGACCAATTAAAAGAAAGAAAGAAAGAAAAACTTAAAACTTTCAAATTAAGCCACACTCACAACCATAATCTAATCTTAAGAGCACCCACAACAGATATACTCAGTTTTGGATATCTAAATGAGTCACATTCTTTTTTGAAGAAAAATGAGTCACATTCTTAACAACACTCATTTATTAATTTTTTAATAATAGTACATTAATAACCTTCAATTGCTCCAACCCAACACATCTAAAAAAATAACTAAATATGTCTCACTATTAATTTTATATAATTTATCAATAATTCTTTATCATTACACTTTAATATTTTTATATTAACATGTATTGAGACCAATAGAAACAAAGAGTGCTTATTGTAGCATCTCATCTCAACCAGTACCATTTTTTTTTCATGTGAGGTGCCATGTTCTGTGAAGTGAATACTCCTCTATTGAGGATGGTCTAATCATATCAATAACAAAAACAAAATCAATAAATGTTGAGATAATTGAGAAAATTACTCAATTTTTCAATGGCAGCTCCAAAAAACATTAGACCATAAGAAGTGTCTATACTAAGTAGGATTTAAGTATTGTGATTGGTCATGCCCATTTACATTTACTTCCTCTTCATCTTGTTGATTCAAATTTCCAAATGGTGGAAAGGACAGAAGGAACAAAAAATTTAAAGTTAATGTATAGAAGCTGCAAACCTATGATTTAATTTACATTTCCCTAATGTGCAGGGACGATTCTAAAATCTTCTGACCAACGTTTCCATTTGACTATAAGTTAGACCCCACGATGGTCCAAAAATTGCAGGGAACATTAGTAATTTATTTCTTTCGATTCTCAGACCCCAAAATAAGATCCGCATTCATTAGGATGGTCCTATAAGTTTGAAATTTTTGGTACAGTCACATTGTGCTTGCCCAAAAATTAATGTTGTCATATGTGGTTCGTGTTTGGATAAAAGAATAACAATGACAACACATATTTTAATTATCTATCTAGCTATAGTATTTTAATGTCGCTGGACTAGGCACAAATAAATGTCGCATTTTGTGAGAGCATTCTTATTGTAACTTGTGATTTAATTGAACAAACTATGTAATTATTAGTAAGAACAAAGTTATGATGAAGTGCTTTCAAGTATATATATGTGTACTATGTGCTATTGTCTCCTTCCTTAAAAAGAAATGTGCTATTGTCTCCTAGGGTGGGATTCTAGTTCTAGGTAATATTGTCATCCTAAATTCATGAAAAGGAGGGTGCATTACTAATTCGGGGCAATCAATCTTCTTCTAATTACGCATGATTATGATATAAACATGCAATCTATCTGTTACTAGTATGTAATAACTTTTACATTTGCCTAAAAGATTCCAAAAAATAGTGCCACATTTCGTTTCTAATGTGGTTTTAATTGTTTTTTCTTTTTGCTTTACCTCTGATTAATATTATGTGTATCACTCTCTTGTTGTTATTCTCCACTTGTACCATTTATGATGATGAAAACACACAAATAACATAGGTAATAAGGTTACATTTGTAAAATTATTTTTCTATTTTATCTATTTATATTTTTTCTAAATTAAGTGAAAGGACCTACTTTGGCCGTTATTGTGGGACTGAGCGAGTAATTAATTAGTAACTTATTGCTAATTGGTATTCTTAGTTTTCTTTTGAGATAAATTTAATGTTATGCATTCCCTTCAAATAGTGTAAATGTACCAAGTCAATAGTAAGTGACAACGTCACGAGATCAAAAGGTCCATAATTAAACTACATCACTGGATCTGATTAATCCGACTAACTCGAGTGTATAATTCGTCTCAATAAAACATATCTCATTCCGAACCTAGACGTAGTAGTGATATTGATCATGAGCCATGTGTAGTGGTTGTGTGCATTTTGGAACCTTGTTTAAGCGGTTACTTTTTATTTTTTTTAAAAGATATTAAATCACGGTCATAAAGTCAAACAATGATGATGCCAATTCTAAATATCCGTCGAAGCACTGGTTTTTACGAAATTTGATGCAGTGATGCTTGTTCGATAGCATAGCCGATCCATATGCCATGAACCGATCACCTTAGTTCCCGGTCAGGCCGATCCAAACCAGTTTTTAAAACACAACGTACATATTAGTATGTTGAAAATCGCAATCCAGTGGAAATAATTGAAAGTCTTGTACCAAAAAGAAACATTAAAAGTTAATCTGGTTGTTTGTTGTGATGGAGCCAGTCCATTATGTCATTCTATTCTAGTTCTAACAAAAAACTTGTACAACATTGTACCAAAAAAGAAAAGCTAGTACAACATTTCTCAATCAAAAAATATACTAACACATTAATTATTAAAAGAATGAAAAATTAGCTAAAATGTAGAATCCGAAGTAGTTTCTTGAAATTTAGACATGTCCTATTTCAACCGACATAGAGAAAAGTGAAAAGGAAGACAGGATGATACATAGAGTAGCATACAAAAACAGTTTAGATCTCAAAACTCAAACTGAATGCAAAGCAAAGCAATGAAGTCCAAATGAAAACTGTTTTGTACGGTAGATATCATCCAGCTAGCAACTGTGTCGCCTAATTATGTACCTTACAATGCGTCAACAATAATGTAACTTCCATGTCTATTATTATTCATGTTCAAATGAGCTTTCCATAATAATTCATCAGAAACCAATAATAATTGGTACAAGTGGTAAGAGACTTGACTCTTTAAACTAAGTCGTCAAGAGTTTGATGGTGACTCTTATGAGATAAAACCGGTTGGAAGTAGGAAAAATTATCTTATATGTCTAATAAGTTTCTTGATGAAAATTAGCGGTTATTTTTTTTTATTCAAGGTCGAACGTCTATTTGAATATAGGGCAAGTTTGTGAAAACCACGACAACAAAGATGCTTGACTTTGCAGCTTCTTAAAAATCACGGTAGGAGCAAAATAGACGTGTATTGGAGATGGTGACGTGCAAACAAACATATTCGCTCAACGTGAGTTTTGTCGTGTGGTGATGAGAATGGATTGTGTTGAATTGATTTTGATTAAAAATGATTTTGGCTAAAAGTAGTTTGTGTTTGAATAAAGTGTCTTTAACTAGAAATTGTGTGTGATAATCAATTATAAATCAATAGTTACAAACAATTTTAACTTTAAATTAATAAATTCTAGAGGCAAAATTTATTTGACCAAACAACAACAAAACATATCAAACTCAATTTCCCAAAATACTAGTGTATTTTAAAAAAAAATCAATAAATGAAACTCACTATTATGATGTGCATTGTGCTGCTGCTACTGTCCAAACAATTTTTTTGGACACCGTTATGAATCAAACTTAGGAAAGAGAAACGATAAATTGACAATTAAAAAGTTGTCCAACACCATATATTAATACGGTTTACAATACAAACTAATTTTTTTAATATTTTGTTACCATCTTGGGATCCGTGATAGCTTGAAATTGCTTTATAACTATATACGGTGTAGGTAAAGTTGTTGATTTTTGGTTGTTAGCATGTCATTGCTCCTTAGGAAAATCAATTCAGATTGACCCAAATGGTCCCACCATCATAGGAATTGCAAAGCAACTGGAGTGATTAGGAATTTAGTCATGTCCTTCCAACTATGGCCAGGTTGTAAATTCATTTCTTACGCAATAAATTTTATTTTTCACTTTGTAGTCAAAATAAAGTATAAAATTTTTACTCTTAATTTAACTATAAAATAATATCCATTTTGGTTTCTTTATTCACCGTGAGAAAAGTGAATTTTAGCCATTAGACTACTTGACATAAAAAAAATATTCATTTCGTTTCTTCTCGGTATGTGTAAAACTTCTCCTAAAAAACTGTAAAACTTATTTTTAATTGTTTTTTATCAACCGGTAAAAAAATTATTTTAATATTAATTTTATTTTTTATGTACTGATTATTTTTAAAATTATTATACCATATATATCACTCTTTTTTTTAAGACAATGTATATATCACTCTAATATATAGTGATCTCATTTGATTTAATTGATCAATTTTACTTTGAATTTGCTCTCTCTCTCCCAGTGTTAACTTTATTTCTTTTTATTATAACCTTTTATGTTTATCTTTTAATTATCCATACATAATTTTATATTCTTAACTTTCTGGTGATTTGCATTCTTATAAGTCCCTTGAAAGGAAAAAAAAAGGAACTAAATTTTAGGTGCTTTTATAATCAAAGAAACACATATTATTAGAAACAAATGTTTTATTTATTTCTAATTTCTAATAATAAAAATTCTTTTTCTAGCAGTATTATAAAATAAAGAGTTAATTATGTTTTTGGTCCCTACAAAATTGCGACCTTGTAAGTTTAGTCCTTACTTAATTTTAATAGCATTTTTAATCCCTACAAAAAAAATTACTTATAATTTTAGTATCTGCTAAAATAAATTTTGTTTAATTATCCTTAAACTCTTAAATTTTTTAACGATTCTTTTTATACAAGTTTAGAACACTATGAAAGGTTCATTTACTAAAATCTATAATTTTTTAACATGAAATAAATTAAATATGAATTTTTTAAAACGACAAAAGTTTAAGATATAAGTAACAAAAATATGGACGTAGAAATCAAATTTTTGCGATATTTTTTTCGGACGACCTTTTAATAACGTTCTTAACACGCCTGTAAAAAATTGTTGAAAAACTTAAGAGTTTAAGCATAAATTAAACAAATTTGGATTGAGTAAGGACTAATATTGAGTGCAGAAATTTTTTGTAGGGATTAAAAATGCTATTAAAATTAAGTAAGGATTAAACTTACAAGGTCGCAATTTTATAGGGACCAAAAACATAATTAACCCTAAAATAAAAATCATAAATTTATCATGAAATATACTCCCTCCGTCCCGGAATAACTGACCCATTTTCTAAAAAAAAGTGTTCCAAAATAACTGACTCATTTCAATTTTCAATACAACTTTCATCATTTCCAATACAATATAACACTAAATAATATTACTTTTATCGTTCCCAATACAATATATTCCACTTTTCCCTTTATTTATACATTTTTCTTAATCTGTGTGAAAAACCAAAGTAGGTGAATTATACCGGGACGGAGGTAGTACTAATTACCAACTAATGATAGTACGATACATGCATGTGATGTGATTTGACTTTTACCTATGGGCCATAACATGAGGAACTACTTCTGTAAGTTCTGGTGCTATACTATGCAATATTATTACGTAGGAATTTGACTTCCTGCTACAATGAAATGAACACAAAAATAATGCAAAAGAATAATTGTAAAAGAAAGAATGGTTGGAACTTTATCAAAAGCTGCAAAATTTAGCTCATACAAGTCTCAAACTTTGGAGAATATATATGAAGTAAGGAAAAAAAATTCTCTCATTAATGATCCTGCAACGTTCAACCGAAGGGGCCATAATATGTATGTATGTATGTGCAAGATAAGCTAAGCTATTCTGACACCACGCAAGGAATCTGTTTCAACAATTTGTGGGATCAATCTTTCTTTAACTAATTAACACTATATATGTATATATTTTAACTAATTAACACTATATATGTATATATTTCGGAAAAATTATAGTATGTATATTTTTCATACTATAATTTTTTTGCAACAAGTAGATAAAGAATCTGTTTCACGCCCCATGAACATGTAAGATTTTAATTGGTTGGTAATTAACATTGGTGCTGATGATAATATTGCTGTGTTATATAAGGCTGACCAATTATACATTCTATGAAATTGATTTTTTTTTTTCTTTTTTGGTAGAATGGTTCTTTTTTACTCTTGCATATGTTGGAAAAAGTTTCAACTAACAAAATGATTCTTGATACAACTAGTGCAAAAAAAAAAAAGTTATACTTTTTATTTTTTTGTGTCTAAATATCTTCTGAGTACGATTGTAGAAAATAGTTTTTCAAATTAGATAGAATCGCAATAAATAACAAAACTCTAGTTCAGAAATTTCATTATAAATAGCAACTATCATATATGCAGAAAAGTTGTTCCAAATCGAATATATTTTTAATTTGCAATAAAGCTTTAATTGATTTCTTCTTCTTCAATTATACCTTATGATCAATACTATGTGTATCCATTCAGTCTTATTTATAAGCAAGATATTATTACCTCCCACATTCTAAAAAATTATTTATATTTGTTAACTGGAAATGTTAAAAAGTGCCCTTAGATATCTGATCCAAGGACCGACTAATCTGAAAGGATCAATCCCACCACGCATTTGTGGAGGGCATTTAAAGCCAAAGCAAATATCTATGATGCACTAGTTAAAAAACTAAATTTAATAGAAATGTTTTGAAACTTGTGTAACTAAACTTTTAAAAATGCAAAATTTACTTCATTTATGTTTTTTTAGGGACTTCATTTATGTTTTTGTTTAAAAGAAATGAGAATTTTACAATTATTTTTTAAACAACTTTTGGGACAAATATTTTTCTTAGAATTATTGAACAAAAATAATAAAGAGGATGCATTCTTCTACAGTGGCAAAGATAAATAAAAAGTGTTTGGTCACACACATCACAAGTCTTTTTTTGAAACTAGTAAATCACTTTATTATCAATTTTTTTATTATTAGTAAAAATCTTTTAATATGTGTGTCCAAATACAATTTATTTATGTTTGTGACCATAAAAAATTATCTATTAAAGAGACAAAATAGAAAAATAAAAGAGTGTACAAACACTATAAATATTAAAAAGGCTGTTCAAAAAATTGTTCTAAAATGTTTATACCAATATCATTTCTATTTTTTTAAACTTTTCCTTATCCAAAAAAAAAAAAAATCAAAATAATAATATAGTGTCGTTGTTAATTACAATGCAATCCAAGTTGATAGATTTGAAAGAAAAAAGGAGTTTACTTTGGTCACGGAGGTAAGAGAGAATAGATGGAAGGTGGTACCGTGACATTGACATGTCAAGAGCCTAGTGTGGTAATGATAGTGCCACGTGGGGCCAATGTAAGGTGAAATTTGTACTATTCATTTGTTTCAAAGAAAACAAACTTCAATGTACAATGATGGGGGTAATATGGGTAATGGATAACAACCAAGTTGGATCAATGATAAATCATTTTGATTTTATAGAGTAATGTTATTGATGGAATTTAAATTATGTCTCATCAAATTATAATATCAAACTTTTATTATTGAATGAATTGACACCTCCTTGAACAAGTGGCTAAAAATTTGAAAATTAGTTCTTGTCAATCAAAACGAAAGGTTGTTTGTTCAAAATAGTGTTGAGAGAAGTTACATCTCATTAGATATTTTGACAAAGATTAGTTTCTATTACAATAATGGATACACATAATCTTGATTTAAAGAGATTTTTATCTTTAACTTTCAACAATGTCTTAAATAAGATTGTCTTTTCTTGAAGAAATCTATAAACAAAACCCCAAAATAAAAATAGTAGTACTATGCAAAATACTATACCTAAAATTAAATCTCAAACATTGATTGCCGCTATATGGCAAAAACAAAATCTTATCCGGTACAAAATTCATTGTATTGTATTGTTTTGTTGTATGTATGGTCAATTAATTAACTAGTGTATTTGATTTTCCAATGTAGATATGTACAACATGATATGTGATACACATACTATGTATTTAAATTTGAATGAACTATATAAAAAGAGAAAGTTTGAAGATACATGTATATAATACATACATACCCTTAAAAAAAGTATATAATTGATAGATAGCTTGAAATGAAAATGAGTATATGAAGAGAAGAAAAGAAAAGTGAAGTGATGGTGGTTAGAGAAGTGGGAGGGAAGTAGGGAAGGGTATGTTGGGCTTAAAGAGAGCGAGGAGGTTCGCCTCCCCTTCGCCGACAGGTTTGGGCTGGGGCCCACGTATCATTTATATGCTTGCTTGTCCTATTGCTTGTGTTGTGGGGTCCTCACTTTTATTGATATTTTCTTCTTGGGTCATGTTAACTTGTGCCCTGAGGGCACAAGTTAAGGAGCTTAAAATGGAAATTAAAAATAAATTTTACATTGAAAGTATAACTTTTGCAACTTTTAAGACATTGAATTCACAAGTTTCAAGAAAAACCTTCTACATTTGCATTCTTAACTTATGCCCTAAGGGCACAAGTTAACATTTCCCTTTCTTCTTTTACTTACTTCCTACTACCAGACAACTTGCAACCTCAAATGCATGCCAACTGGTTTTCCTTTTTTTTTTTTACTGTGTAAACTTTTCACTTTTGATAATTTTCACTATTATTCTTATTAGAGGAAGGTGTTATAAATTTAAGTAGTTTGAGTCTAGTGGAAGAAGTAAGACAGTTATATGTTTAGCATCATTAGTCTTCCCAAACCCCTTCAAATTCTTTAATTGGAATGTACATCTTCAATCACTCAATAAGTTGCAATTCAAATACCTTTAAAAAAAATATTGAAATCCAAATAAGTGACATATGATGTATTATACAATAGCATATGACAATGACATTGATTATTTTCAGACGAAGTTGCTTTAGTGATTATATTAAGTAAGTAACAATTTTAGTGATTAGCATCTAACTTAAGATAATTCTCGTCCAACTTAAACTTTTGAAGAAACCCCTCTTCTAAAACTACAAGTTGCTTAAGTGATTATATTCAGAAAGTAACAATGATAGTGATTAGCACCCAACCTAAGATAACTCCCGTCCAACTTAAACTTTTGAAAAAGAACAACCCCCCTTCTATAACTATGGAATGCCGACCTATATACTGAATAATGTTATGCATTAAAAATAAATTTTGAATTTAAAAAAGCAAATATGAAGGACTGAGTAAAAATAAATTTTGAATTTAAAAAAGCAAATATGAAGGACTGGGTTGTTTTCATTAAAAAAGCAAATATGAAGGACTGGGTTGTTTTCAAGTTAAAAAGTTAAATTATGAAGGACTGGGTTGTTTTCAAGTTAAATGTTTTTAAATGTTTTATACAATTCACACATGCACACAACACTATCCCTCAAATGTGCACAATAAGTTTGTGGGTTCTCTCACTTATAAAATGTTCAATCTCCACTTTTTTATTCAATGTGGGACATATAACTGCACAAGAGGAATTTCATCAATAATATTGTGATTTCTCGGTGGAGTTAGATTTACTAATTTGCCAGTTCTAACATCATTCATACTTCTCTGATTTCTCTTTTTTGTTATGCGACATAGCAGTTCAACAATCCTAATCCACAAACCTTGCCTCTAAGCTGAATTTGATGTTAAAACTTTTGAGGAAAAAGAAACTGTTGTACAACACACATCAACCACAACTGATTTTTTTTTTTTTTTTAAAGATTGATATATTTCTGAAATACTTACGTTGCATATACCCTCATAAGCTGTTTTTATTGGACACTTAATTCCAATCATAAATAGGTATATGGAATTGAGATCACGGGAGCGAACAAAATATTGAACTAGTATATAAGAGTGGATAGAAAAGAATACCGCTACATGATAAATGTATTCTAGCATTTTGCAAATTTGTGCATATGCAGTTTTTTGCTTTTGAGAATGATGTTTAGATTTGTTTTCAAGTAGCTGTGATACCAAAATTAAATTAAATTTCACCTGAAAACTAATGGTTTTATGTCAATTTTGATGTTCTAACACAGCATGAGGGTGATAATACATTCCAATATTTGGAGCCTATATCAAGTAAAACTTTCAATGTCAACAAACTATTTATAAACTTAACTCGTCACAACTCAACTATCATTTAGTAGATACATAGTATTTGACAATATTCAAGCTAAAACAACTATCTTCAAAATTATTTTATTGATCAAACAAATTTTTCTATCAGAAAATCACAGCAACAGTCACTGAAAAGCACCTCACTTTCCTCTCATCTTCAAAAACGTTACAAATTAAACCATGTTCTCAAACAGCAAAAGAACACAATATACAACATTTACCAAATAACGTCTCTAAAAGCAAACTGGTGAAGAAAGAAAACAGGCTGCCAAATTGGTACTATAACAATTGATGCATCCACCCCTCATAAGGAGCTTGTTTCAAACATAGGCATAATCAAGCTTAATCAAAAAAGCATACAAAAAGAAACATAGGTATCTGTTAATTTGAAGGACATATTTGCCTTATTTAGCAAACTAGAAAGCATGTAAGCAAATATAAGTTAAACTAAAAGCATAGTTCTTTAATTAGAAAACCAAAAAAGTATGTAAATAGACCTCTAGCAATCAATCCGCGAAGAAACAAGTTCCGTTGCTCCATCCTTATTTCCATAGCTTACGGAGAGAACGTGCAAAATTGCTCAGCAAATTATGGTATGAAAGCCACCGCTGTCTTTTGGTAACTTCGATGCTTCACCAAACAAGCCAACTTTAAATAGTTCAAGAGTAAATGTAATAGGGTTGTCCAATGGAAAGTTTGTTAAGTAGCAAAGTTTCCACGATTTTTGCAATCTTACTAACTCTTTGACCTTTGTATAGTTCATCAATGATCGAATGATAACTAGCAACGTTAGGTTTGACGCCGTGTTTTACCATCACATCAACTACACTTTTAGCATCTCCATCAGTAACTAAAGCAGAGGCAAGGGCAACATTAAAACTTGGACAGGGAAGGATGTAAAGTGGTGGCTCTGGCCCAAATTGCCTAAAGAAGGCGATTGCTTGTTTAAATTGACCGACGATGCAATAGCCATAGATTAGATTACGATATATAGTAGAACCACAGCTGATATTCTTAGCATTCATTTCAGAATAAAAATCATAGGCTTGATGTACAAGTCTATCTTTGCACAGCCTGCGTATTATGTAACTGTAGAACCGCTCCAACTCATATTCGTGAAGGCCGTTAAGATCCATCTCTATCTTTCTGAACAAGTGGATGGCTCTTTTAGTTTCACCTATCTCACATAAGCTACCGACTAGATGATGATAAGTATTACAGCTCAACCGAAAACCACCCTTGAGGAAGATGTAATTGTGTAAGAGCATTGCTTTGTAAACGTGGCCTGGGGCTAAAAGACAGCAGAAAAGATCATTCATATTGGAAGAACTAGGACGATAACCAGCGTTGATGATTTTAGAGAAAAAAGAGAGAAAGCTGAAGAGATGTGACCGTTTTTAGCATAACAAGTGATGAGCATTAACCAAGTATTATTGTCTGGTATAACAGATTCTAAATTTTGAGCAAGGATGTTGAGAAGGGAAGAAAAAAGGGTGTTGTAATAATCGGATATGGTAGAGTAACCTTGAGAGACCATGTCATTGAAATCACGATAAGCAGAATTGAGATAAGCTATTGTTTCCTTCTCCCATTTGTAGAAACAAGGAGGACTAGGAACAGGAGGAAGGAAGGTCTATCAATGGATGACAAGTATAAAGGCGACGAGGAAACAACTTGTTGCTGTTGTTCGGAATAGCAAGAAGAAACAGCACAAACACCACCAACACATCTTCTTCTTAACATTGAGAGCATTGTTGCTTCGTGATAGTGAGAAAGAAGATGAACCCTAGTTTTGAAAAGAAAAAATATGACCTAATTTGAAGTCCGAAAATGCCTATAAAAATGCCCTTGGGTGACATAATTTGTTACAATCTCTTCCTAACATCTATAAAAAAACAAAAATAGGATTGTTCAAATTCAAACTCATCAAAAATAAAACCTTAGAATCGATCTAAAAAACCGAAAATCCCATATAACCAAATATTATTTTATACATATTTTTGTATAAACCGTCAAAGTCCGACTTTGTATCACTTTTTCAAAACTTTTAGTATTAATTTGATAAAAAAATAGAAATTTAATATTTTATGTAAAAACTGAATATCATTTGATCAAAAACTTAATTACTTATTTTTTTAGTATAATGTATTTGAGGGCCTGGTATATTTTGTGGGAAGCCAAATTGGAGTTTCAATTTATCTATTCGGTGCATTTCCACTATGTGGAAGCATATCGCATAAGTGCTTGCAAACCATAGCCAACTTTTATCTATTGTTGTACTTGTAGGGAAGGGGAAGAAAAGGCCACCAAGTAAAATGTCTATAAGAGGTTTGCTAGTTTATGCATGATGATTAAAAAATAATTGAACTATTGTAAAGTGGGGATATATATTAAAGGGTTAAATATGTTTTTGGTCCCTATAAATATACCAACTTTTCGTTTTAGTCCCTCTAAAATTTTCCTTCAACTTTTAGTCCCTATAAAATTTTCAATCACTACTTTTGGTCCCTATTTTTAAGTTAATTTTAGTATTTTTTAATGAAATTGTGCAGAAATGTGTAGAATATTGTAAAAATATTTTCCAAAAAAAATTAGAATTTTTTAACAAAACATAAATTTAATATGAATTTTTAACCATAAAATATATAAAAATTCATATTAAATTCATGTTTTGTTAAAAAATTCTAAATTTTTTCGGGAGAGATTCTTATAATATTATTAATTTTTCTGCAAACTTTTATTCAAAAATATGAATTCTACATATGAGTTTACTTTAAAAGAGGGACCAAAAGTGAAGATGGAAAATTTTTGGAGGACTAAAAGTTGAAGGAAAATTTTAGAGGGACTAAAACGAAAAGTTTGTATATTTATAGGGACTAAAAACATATTTAACCCTATATTAAATGGTTGGCCCCCATGTGATGGATCTTTGACCGATATGAAATGAGGTTATGTTGAGGGGTTTCAATATATGTCATTCCACGTGATGACCATATAATTTATTATCAAAAAATTGTTTTTTTTTTAACAAGTATTATAAAAAACAAAGTTATCTGAAAATTGTTGTACTTACTTCTTGTTGATGGGAGCGATGCACGACATTCAAGAACCCATGATAATAAAACTCGTATACATCAGTCGGTTGTCCTGACACCTTTCTGCGACGTATCACACATGTTTCTATACAATGTCGTTAAACACGCCGAACCCTAATTGTATTCTCCCACATGTTTTAAATTTTTCAAAAGGTATACCACGAGAGTTTCCTAAAGTTTTGTTTCTTATTGGAGGTATACCCCTAAAATTAGAATAAACAAAAACCTATAGCTAGATATCTTCCAATGCCAATAAAAATAAGAGAAAAGCTTAACTGAAGATATCTTACGATACTAATGAAAATTAAAAATAAGCATATAAGAAGATAACTTCCAATACCAAGGAAAACTGGGAATGAAACCTATAAGTTATGTTACCAATACAAATGGATTAACACTTCCCTGGATTCCATAATGAGACATACTTTTACCCCTAATTCTTCGGGACTACGGAGTCCATCCAGAGGATAATATTCACAGCGTCTTCAGGTTCAATATCAACATTCAGGACCGGATCTTGGGGTGTGCAAACCGCTCAATGGAGTCGGGCCTCCCCAAAGTATGAGCCTCAAAAAAAAAAATTATAGTCTAGTAGTACTACTAAGTACTACCCCACTACTCTCCAGGTTTTCACTTTCCTTTTATGTTGTCCTGTTTTAGACCTATTAGAATTGGATCCTCTTGCTTTTGGTGTTAGGTGAGTGTTTTTTTGGGATGGTGATTTGAGGTTCCTCATGTATACGGTATTGATTTTTACCTTTGGGTGTACAACATATATACGGCACCTTGTATTTATCTTTTAAAAAATTAAAATAGAACATTGTTCTTTTAAAAAAAATACATTTTTATTTTATTACGGGTCTCTTTTCATTTACAGAACCGAGTCTCCGGATTCGTAGGAACAACCCTATCAACATTGAATCTACTTCAACCTTCATGGAATGGAATTTTAAGGGAATAAAGGTTGTAGTCATTGAAAAAGTTTCATGTGCATGCAAAGAAGTGAGTTAGAGTGAGCGTTTGAAAGAGAAGACAATGGTGAGAACCTTTGAGAAATGATACTAATTTAGTAATGATATTTTAGTAGAAGTCTCATTCATCACATGAAATGGCATCAATGGTAGTTTGCATTGTGTCAACTTATATTTTATTGGCATCGAAAAGTAACTTGTGATAAACTTATTCTTTAGGCTTATTTTTAATTTTTATTGGTATTGGAAGATATTTTTCTGCAAGCTTATTTCCCAATTTCAAAATGACAGTCAACATCAAAAAAAAAAAAAAAAGTGACAGTCGCCTATCGAAACGTATACTGGTGTCCTCGTGAGTTTAGCTCAGTTGGTACAGACAATACATAATATATGCAAGGTTTGAGGTTCGAACCCCGACCGCCACAAAAAAAAATACGTATCTTCGGAAACTTCCAATAAATATGTACAAGGCATATTTTATATTTTTGGGGGTGTGTGAGCAATTTGGGGGCCTAAAAAACAAATTTCCTTTATTGCACTACCATTACTAAAATACAAAAGCCTTACCCAAAAAATAAGCCTTTCGTCCATTGTCTCCGGTTTCAATAAGTTTGCTATAAAACACCTGTAATTAACATATTTACCCCAACGGTAATTAATTTTTTTTTTTTTTTTTGTGGTGGCCGGGGTTCGAACCCTGGACCTTGCATATATTATGCATTGTCCATTGCATCTGAGTTAAGCCCACGAGGATGTATAAAATGATATGTAAAATAGGGAATTCAAATTTAAAATTTGTATGCTTTTTTAATCTTGTCAAGGACAAAAAACACACACTATTTTTGTTCAACTTTTTGTTTTTGTCAAGCTATTTTTGTTCAATTTAAAAACTAAAAATGACTTAAAATCTTTGCAAGAGTGAAATTAAAAATGACAAATTTTATAGGATTGAAACATAATGAATCCTATATGTACTCTTAATTTGCTATAAAAACAGGGAATTTGTTTGAATAACTTTTTTGTTATCATGTTTGATTTAGAAACTAATCATTAAACTGAAAAAACAATAAACAAATGATCGAACAAAAATAATAATTTTTGTCACACTAAATCATGGAACAAATTTTTTGTCATGAATATATATCAAAAATACTAAATACTAAAATACCATTTATATTTTTCAAAAATATAAGAGAGAAAAAAAAATGATCATAATATGTGGATAGAAACCATAGAAAGAAGAAATGAACAACATCATCATTGAGCATCAACACAAACGTTAGTAACTAATGATACTTGTTAGCCATATCCAATCTCCTTTTGGAGCCATGTTTTCAAACTCTTCAACCAAATTCATCACTTCAATCTCTCCACAACAATTCTCCATTAATCAACCACCTAAATTCAACACCAGAAGCACCTTCATTAGACCCTTGCATCTTACACTAGCCAAAGCTGAAGGAAACATAGACTCATCATCTTCCCCTACAAAACCCTCTTCTTTTGCCAATGATCAAACTGTTTTTGTTGGTGACAAGGATGTTCCATTAGAGGGTGTTATTCAGTTTGACAAACCAAACAACTCTTCATCTCGTATTGAAAAATGGGGGTACTTTTTTTTTTTTGCATTTTTTTAATGAAATTGTTGTTTTTTTATGTAAAAATGGAAACTTTATGTGAATTTTTATCTGGGTTTTTGTTGTTATTGTTTGTGGTTATGAGGGTTGTTGTTTTGTTGTAGGCGTGTAGCTCTGTTTGCTGGTGGTGATGTGTTGGCTTTGCTTTTGTTTTCAACAATTGGAAGATATAGTCATGGACTGTCTGTTTTTGACTTTGAGACTCTGCACACTGCTGATCCTTTTATAGCTGGTATGTTTGGTTTTCATGATTGTCAAATTTATGTCTTTGAATCAATGTTTTGAGTTGTTGTCGCGTCGCAATTGTTATTATTGTGAAGAGTTGCAATCAAATAGGCTCATGTAGCGTTAATACGTAGCACCGATACTTCAAATTGAATGCATGTCTAGCATGTTTGGTGTCCGACACATATCAATATCCGACACCGACATTTTACAGTTAAATGGGCTCATGCAGCCTTAGGGTGTAGCACCACCATTTCATATTGAAGGTTTGTTTGTATGCACGTCTGTGTTGGTGCTTCATTGATCAAACTTACATTGGTTACGGATACATGAAAAAAATTATATTGTAACCGAGATTGATGTTGCAGACCTGTTTTTAAAACCTTGTGGCTTGAACATTTTTGTTTTTATTTTGGGGAGAATATATGATAGATTTGAAATTTGTTGGATGTGTTTCAATGGGTGGCAGGGTGGTTTTTAGGTGCTTACTTCCTTGGAGGTTTTAGTGAAGATGGGCGTGGAATGAATGGTCTACCCAAAGGCGTCATTGCTACTGCAAAATCATGGGCTGTAGGGATCCCTGTAAGTTGAATGGCTTCTTATGTGAAGCTTATTGCATTACTTGGAAATTGGTATCATCCATCTTTCCACAAATTTTTTCCCTAGCATTAGTGTAGCTGTGTTGATATTCTCATAGTTGACATTTTTCTTTATAGCATCTGTTTCATTGCAATTAAACAATCATTCTAGTTCTTAAATATGTGTGGCGCTGTCGCAATAGTCATTAAACATGTCTTTTGTTAGTAAATTTGGTTGTCGGTCAGTCATGTCTTTTGTTAGTTAGTTTGGTCATCGAATACAACTTCTGTTAATAATTTGGTCCATAATTTCGATACATTCAGAGGCTTTATCACAATGCCTCACAAAATAATTTGGTCCATAATATCGATGCAGTTTTTCGAACACTTGAATCAATAGTTAGGAAAAAGATAAACATAACCTGACAAAGTTGGCAACAAAGGCCCCATGACACGACTAACTATCTTTTATTTATTTATTTATTTTTATGATAAATTGATAACAAACGATACAACTATATAGAACAACAGCATGCTGATTTTTGCAGGCCTAAAAGCTCTTTTAGGATAAACAACTTAATTAAGTACTTTTGTCATATAAATGCTCATGTATTGGTTATTTTTTAAAAGAGAAAATAGTTGCACTGCTTTTATATAAGTTATAAGCTGTTTTATAAGCTAAAATAAGTCAATCCAATTAGCTCTAAATTATGCTAGAAACTAAATATCTGAAAATTTAAAAAAGAATGAGGGGTAATCCACACAATTGAAGCGAGAGAAAGTAAGAGAAGAAGAATACCTTGAAAGCTTCTTTGATGATAGGGTCTTGTGCAGGATTGAAGAAAAATGCAGTAATTCTTTAGGGATTGACCTAAACGTGTCTTTTGTTAGTTAGTTTGGTTATCGAATACAACTTTTTTTAGTCAATCTAGTTCATAATTTCGATACATTTAGGGACCTGAACGCCTCACATATTTATGAACCAAAATGACTGTTTACTCGTTTTATTGTTGAAACTTTGATGCAATTTTTCGAACACTTGAAACTTTATAATTGAAGAAACTAGTTTCTTACAATAATTCAGCCATAAATGAAACTTTATATTTTACGTAAAGATTGAATAATGATTAGTTAAGTACGATGTTACTTCTGTTCTGAGTTCCATTTGCTAATTACAGCTTAGACAGCTGCATTTAATTCATAGGGATGTCTAAGTGCTTCTGAGATATATTTTTGAACTTTGAGACTACTTTTGGTTGAGTTGAAAAAAATTGCCCTTAGTAAGGGTGACATATTTTTTTTCTTTCTTTCCAGTGATCTTGCTGAAAACTGATATATATTTTTTTTTTTAATCTTTTTTAACTTCTTGGCAGATAGGAATTGCAATAAGGGCAGCAAAATCAGGCCATTTGCCTAACTATGGTTTTGTATTAGTGAGTCTTGGAAGCACTGCTGTTTTACTAATCGCAGTCAGAGCTTTATTATACGCCGTTCTTCCAGTTGACAATAGTAAGAAGAGTGATGTCTATCGCCGCGGAAGTCCCTTTGAACTTTTTGAGGTACATAATCTTTTCATCTTTATCAGTTCTGAAGTTGTGATGTTTATATTCTGTCAAAATAAAGTTATGTATCAAAGCAATGTGATACTGAACATAATACAAAATTTGTTTCTTTTCTTTTGTAGCTTCTCACATCATTAGTACGGCGGTGGTAACGATCGATTAAATGTTCAAGGAACTGTAATGTATATGCATCAGGATGTCAGTTTCCATAGCTAAATCTCTTTGTATCGTTCATTAAATTAAAACAAGTAGTAGCATACATATGTATTACTGTATTTGAATTTCAATCATTTTTTGTGACACAATTTACAACTTTTTGATCATTGTGAAGTGATTTAAATCATTTGTATCATGGTCATGCCCATTTGCACTATGATCTGCTAGGTTTTCTGAATGAGCTCATCATTCAGATCACATGATGATGAAAGGAGGTAGTAATGTAGAAAAGAATTCTCTACTATATCCACTTAACGTTTATCTTTACGAAATATCATATGAAATGTGACGATATTAGAAGGAATGTAATGAAATTTTTTGACCTGTTTCAAGCTTCAATTTTAGGTCTGTGGTATTAAGCGAAAGGTTATACCGATACCTAAGAGAAACGAAAGAAGTATATGAAAAGGAGCTAGATATACGTGTTCTGTTTTCTCTGTAAGATGATATGCTTCTGAAGCAGCACGCTGACTTGAATTGTATTTGTCTCAAACTTAAACTGTATGAGAACATGTTAAGTTATTTTGTTTAACAATGTTTGCGTAAACCTCAAAACCTGTAGTGTGTAAGGATTTGAGTTCCTCTCCATTTTTAGAATTTATGACATTAATCGGTCATTTATACTATAGTAATGGTCACCTCCATTTCTTATGCGAAATGGAGAGAATCTCAACTCATGTGTATTACAACATGTAAGGTTTTTTTATCAACGTTCTTTGACTTTGCTCGAGGTTAACTAACCATGTGCGAGTGTGTACATTTGAAGACACTGAAATTTAATATATTAAAACTTACTATCCTTATTATTTTTATCATTGTGTAGTGTTTAATTTTACAACTCTAATTCCCTAAAAAAAACTATTTTACAACCCTAATCGAAACACAATCACTCTATCTACAAACTATTTTTTTCAATTTAAAAAAGTGTAAATGAATTGGACTCTGGGATTCACTAGAGTCAGAAAAGATCTCAGGATTAAGCGAGTGTATGTAGATCTATTTAAAATCACTTTTTAAAAAAGTCATTGTGTTGGAAGCGGAAGTGTTGAACACACAGCATTGTGGACGAGAGAACTCTATCCACGTACTCTTAACTCCATACATAAAAACTAAAAAGTATCAGTTTGCTTAAAAAAAAATTAAATGTCAATATTAAAAAATTATTGCCCTAAAAAAATGATCAAATAATTATTTTAATATAAAAAAAGAGAAGAGAAATGCTACTTAAAGTGAATAATATTTGTATTGTAGCAACGTCCATTATTTATATTTAGGCTTATTAGATCACTTGGTCCCTTAACTTATTTCATGTTTTCATTTTGGTCCCATAAGTAATAAAAAGTACCTTTGAGTCCCTCAACTTTTCAGTCGTTTGCCAAAAAAATCCCTCCGTCCGAAAAAATCATCTCCCGTTAGTTTTTTCCACGTGGCACGTCCCACGTGGTTGGTATAAATTGTTAAAAATTTCCCTCTCCTTAAGAATTAGGGTTCGGTTCTCTCTTCTCTTCTCCTTCTCCTCTCAACCTCCCACTTCCCTCTTCTCCTCTTCTCTCTTGTACTCTCCCAAATCTTTCGAAATCCCATCCCTTTTTTCGTTTTTAATCTTCTGCATCTTCCTAGATTCGAATTTCTGCAACAAATCTTCCATTTCTGCAAAATTCGATTTTTTTTTTCATTTGAATCTGAAACATGTCAAAGCAAATGGGTCAATCAGTTGGGTCTGTGGGTTCGAGCTTGAGAAGAAGATCTGTAACTGAATGTAGGTGTGGTGAAGAAACAGTGATTCGTACTGTCACTGATAACACCAATCCAAACTGTGGGAAAAGATTTTGGGGATGCAAGAACTACAAAAATCAATTTGATAAAGGATGTAGCTTTTTTAAATTAGTGGATGAAGAGGTTACTGATGACAGAGATTTGTTGATTGCAAAGCTGCAGAAGAAAAATCTTAAGTTGAAGCATGAATTGGAGAAAACAAGGGCATGGTTGAAGAAGGCTTTGATTTTCGGATTAGGTTGTTTTGGGGTGTGCCTGGTGTTAGGGACAATTCTGTTGTGCAAGATTAGTGGGTCATGGGGTCATTTGTATTTGAAATAGTGTTTATGTAATGTTTAAGTTGAATATGAATGAATGAATTTGTAATGTTTCAATTTGTAATGGTTGTATCTGTAATGGTTTAAGTTTGAATGAATGAAAGTTTCTGTCATTTTTATGTTCATTAATGTCTATTTTGAATGAATGAAATGTGTTTTCTAGTTGGTTGGTTGTAATGTGAAGATTTTGTAACTTTGATAACCAAAGTTCAGTCACATAGCATAAGGTTTATATACACCTGATAATGAATAAGAAGTAGTTGGAATTGAGCATAATCATATTCATTGCACATAAACCAGGCTTTGCACTTAGGCAATACAACAAAATAAGCAGAATATGTCACTTCTAGCTTGCACTTGGGCATTACATCAAAATAATCTGAATATGTCAATTCTAGCTTGCACTTAGGCAATACAACAAAATAAGCAGAATATGTCACTTCTAGCTTGCACTTGGGCATTACATCAAAATAATCAGAATATGTCAATTCTAGCTTGCACTTAGGCATTACATCAAAATAAGCAGAATATGTCACTTCTAGCTTGCACTTAGGCATTACATCAAAATAAGCATAATATGTCAATTCTAGCTTGCACTTAGACAGTAAAGCAAAAAACAATGAGATAAGTTTATCAGAATCATTAAGTAACTACTGCTGGGTTGAAACAGAACCCTCAACTCTGGCTGAAGCTTTCTTTTTTTTTGCCACTTGAACCCTCAGGTTGTGTTGTAGACACTTTCTGTTTTTGCCTTCTTTTCCTTGTCTTTGCAGCTTCAGAACCCTCAGTTTGAGAAGGTGGTTGTGTTGTAGAATTTCTTTGACTAGTTGCTGCAGCATGAGAAGGTGGTTGTGCTGTAGCTTGAGCACTTGATTGGCTTGGAGCAGTCCTTTGAGCAGCTGGAGCACTATGTTGTCTTGTAGCAGTCCTTTGAGAACTAGTTGCAACTTGAGCACTCTGTTGTCTTGTAGTTTGAGCAGTCCTTTGAGAAGTCCTTTGTGTAGTTTGAGCATTCCTTTGAGCATTCCTTTCAGCAGTCCTTTGAGCAGTCCTTTGATCAGTCCTTTGATCAGTCCTTTGAGCAGTCATTTGTGGTCTTGTAGCCTGTGCAGATTGATTTGCAGTTGTGGAAGCTTGAGCAGTTTGTGCACCTTGTGATGAACCTTCACCTGATGCAGGGTTTGTTGAGCCCTCAGCTGCAGGAGGTGGTGGGAGCTTGCATGTGGACTTATTATGCCCACCCTCCCTGCATCTGCTACACTTCAATCCCCACCTTGCTCTTTTCATTTGACTATCATCCTTTAGCAGTTCATGTGCCTCCTTGTTCCTTTTCTTTTTTGGTCTGCCTGGTTGCCTTCTTATTGGTGGTGGTTGAAGATCATTATAAGAGGTCCTTTCCCACAGAGACTGCCCATTTACAGGGTATATTACACTGGCATAACAACATGCATACTTCTCCTTTCTGTATATGTCAAGCACAAAGTCATAGACATTCATGTCTTGGTTCCTCATGCAGGAAATGGCATGACAGCAAGGCAACCCTGTCAGTAGAGCTGTCAAAATGAGCCGGGCCGTACGGACCGGCCCGAAAGCCCGAATAAAATGTAGGGCCTGGGCCGAATAATTGCAGCCCGAATTTTTTCAGGGCTTTTTAGCTCGGCTCGAAAAAGCCCGTAGCCCGTTAGGGCTGGCCCGTTCGGGCTCCGAGCGGCCCGCCAGCCTACCAAAAAATACAAGTTTTTTTTTTGTCTGTGTGGCTTGGTTAGGTGCTGTTGTTAGTGCTGGCGTGCTGCTCTTGGTTTGGCTTTAGGGAGTCTTTTGTATATTTTGTTTTATGGGCCTGTTAGGCACTTCCTTTGGCTTTTATGCTGTTCTATTGGTGCATGCTGCTGGTTTTTATGTCTAGTAGTAGCATTGTTTAATTTTGTTTGTTCCTGAAGCCACTTTGCACTTTTGTTTGAAACCAAACACTGATAGCACACAACAACCACAGAGTAGGACATAATCTAAACATATTATGATAAGAAAACAGTGACATTGGCAGAAATTACTTTATTACTGGATATAAAAGCAACATTAGTTTCTACTGATAATAAAAAAAGCAACATCAGTTTTCAAAGGACATGCTCATCCCAAAATAAGGATTGAACTAATTCAACCTCAAGAAGAAGCATGTTTATGTTTGTGTCTAAAATGGTATACCTCTAATATCCTTAAAGAATGAAAAAAAAATAAAACTAGATACGTGCGGGTCGGGCTGGCCCGTTAGCCCGGGAGCCCGTATAGGGCCGGGCTCGGGCTCAATTATTCCAGCCCATATTTAAACCGGGCTTTTTAGCCCCGCCCTAAAAAGCTCGTTGCCCGATCGGGCCGGGCATAAACGGGTCGGGCCGCCCGTTTTGACAGCTCTACCTGTCAGTAACCATTTCCTACAGCCACACTCCCACCTTTGGAGATTAACAGAGTACTTGTCTCCTGTGTTTGATATATGCCTCACCTCATAATCAAATTCTGTGTTGCGCCTATACACATAATGATGAACACATATTCAGCATATTCAGCATATTAGACAAATGATGAACACAATATTGGATACTTACCTAACCAACCAGGTATTAGTGTATGCAGATTCTCTTGCAATCCTCTTCTTGATGTTGGGAAGCACATCATCCTCATAACTTGCAGTTTTAGACCTATTTGCATCCCACTTTTCCATCATATACACCCTGATATCTTCACACATGGTCACAATAGGCTTTTGTCTAGGAATCACAATGGTTGAGTTAAAGGCTTCTGACATATTGTTCACTAAAGTATCACACTGTGAACTACCTATATATGACCACAAATGCAGTGTTAGGTAATGTTACACATATTCACTAAGTTCATAAAAACAGGGTATACACATAAATCAATATCACAGACCTGAAAACTTGTGTTTACTCCAATGCTTTGCAGGAATTAGGCTGAGGTACTCATATGCAGCCTGACTGATGTCTTTGATCTCTTTCATTGCATCATTAAATGCATTTTCATAAGTTGCTTTTGCTGCCCTCCACATTAATTCCTTTAACTTCTTGCCTGGATACCTCTTTCTAAAATTATTGTACAGATGCCTGACACAAAATCTTTGTTCTACATCTGGAAGCAGTTCATCCATAGCAGGCAACAAACCCTTCAAAACAGACAATTAAGGAACACAAACCCAGCAATTAAAAATCACATAATTCATAGAATGATAACAGACAATTAAGGAACAAAATATAATGAAGACAAAATTAAGAACATAAAATAACCTTTTGTTGATCACTGATGAAGGTGAATGTCTTGCACAATCTGGTTCCACCAAGGTCAGAAATTAGGAGCTCCAAAAACCATTTCCATGATTCCTTTTTCACCTTCAACAACAACAAATGCAATTGAAAGCATCTGGTCATTTGGATCCCTCCCAATTGCAGCTAGCAACTGCCCACCATAATAGCCCTTCAAGAAGCATCCATCCAGTCCTATTATTTTCCTACACTTGTCAAAACTGTCTTTGCAAGCCTTGAGACAAATATACATCCTTTGAAAGTGAGGACTCATCACTGCTCCAGGCCTCTCAACATTTTCTTCACTACCTTGAAATGGCAAAGTGGTAACCCTCACAGTTAGGGATGGGAATAGGCTAGGCCGAGCTAGGCTTTGCAAGGCCTAAGCCTGGCCTGCCATAATTTTTTAAAGCCTAAGCCTGGCCTGCAGCCTATCATAGACCTACTTTTTAGGCCTGAGCCTGGCCTTCTGAAAGCCTGATACGGCCTGCTAGCCTGTTTAAAAGCCTATATCTTATGAACGTCTTTAAATAAGCAATGTAATCTAAGTTTAAATGGACCATCGAACTAATAGTTCAATTTGATTAAACTTTCTTTTGATAATCAACACGAGGTTTTAAGGAATTCGACTATATATTGTATCATATTTCTATTCTAGTTTACAATAATACATTTATATATGCAAAAAATTAATGTAATAATAAATAATATTATTCATATTACTTAAATAGGCCGGCCTAATAGGCTTAAGATGCTTTTTGTGAGGCCTGTGGCCTGGCCTTTTAAGCTAAACAGGCTTAAAAAAAAGCATAGGCCTTCTCTATTTAAGAAAAAAGCCTGGCCTGACTTGACCTGTCGTAGGCTAGGCCGTAGGCCCCTGTAGGCCGGCCTGGCCTATTCCCATCCCTACTCACAGTGGACCCTTCATTTGATCTCAGCAACTCATGACAGTAATCATATATCCTAGTATACTGATCCCTGAAAGACCCATCAATGACATCTATTGCTTTACTCCTAGCTCTATAAGCCTTGTTCAAATTGATCTCCAAACCCCACTTCTCAACTGTTCTGTCCATTATTGTAGTCAGTTTCAAAGATTGATCAGCCTTCACCCTACTATGAAGCCTACTTCCCAACCAATCAGAATTCAACATTTTCAATTTAAACCCTCTGCTGCATTTGTGGAAACCTTGAATCTTTCTCAATTGCCAAGTCTCTTCATTTGGTAGCTTAGCACAATATGCCTCAAACTTGCAATTACCCTTGTTACCTTTGCAGATCACTCTCACTCTTCTCTTATCATTTTTCTTGAACTTCAGATCCCTTCCAGAATGAACAGCATATGTTCTGATTGCCTCTTGAAATGCTTTCTTAGACACAAAGTATGTCCCTAACTCCCACTTATAGTCTCTCATATTATCAAGTAACTTAAAGGCTGGGAATTTAACCCTAGGACCCTCATCTTCATCTTCACTATCACAACCACTATCTAAGTCTTCACTGTTATACTCTTCATCTTCACTCAAACCCCTATCTCTAACCACACCAGATGGTCCACCCTGCTCACTGATTCTGATTCCCTCAGCTATCAAATCTTCTTCAAACACAAGTTCAGTGGCTTTTTGTTGTAGTTTCTTTGGTGGTCTACCCCTCCTCTTCTTAGGCTTGCTTCCACTTGCTTTTGTACCCTTCTCTTTTGACCCAGCACCTGCTTCTGTCTCTGTGTCTCTTTCTCTCTTAGCTACAGCTTCAGTCCCAAAACACCTTCATTCCTCTGAGTTCCTAATGGTTCAGAGATCCATTCATCAAATAACTCATTATATTCTTGTGTTTCTTCACCTACTGCAGCACCAAAGCCATCTTCCCCAGGAAGCTCTTCCTCTGAGTCCTCAAAGCTTGTGTCTAGTGCACTGCCTTCCCTTTCATGCCCATCTACCTTTGACCCATTCTCCTCAACATATTCATCTCTATACTCTTCATGTAACCCTTCACCAATAGGAGGCCCATAATCAATGTCATTTTCTACCACAGCAGGCCCACTTTCATTACTCCCCATATTTAAATTAGTTGAACCATTATTTATTCCCTCGCCCTCAAAAGTAGTCCCCACATTGCCACTTTCCTCTAACACAGTAGGACCCACATACACTCTTTCATCCACCAATGTGGGACCCACATCAGAATCAAACTCATTTACAAACTGGGCCCCACAGTCTACCTCATCCACCCCCACAACATCATTTTATGTATTCTCAACACCCTCACTTCCAACATTTCCCTCATATTCCATATCAACACCAACATTCCCCTCATTTTCTCCCACCTGAACATCAACATTCCCTTCATTTCCCATCTCCACATTTTCTTCCACTTGAACTCCAACATTAACAGGATATTGAATAGGGTACTCTATCAAAGGGTTAAGTTCTCCAATTTGTGGTTCTTCACATACTGTATGTTCTACATATAAATGTACCCTCTCATACATCTGTGCTATGTGCATCATTCTCCTACAACTATTGTCACTCCTAAAACTAATAAGGTCATCAACTAAATTTGGGTCATGGTACCAAATAGCTTTAACCATTGGGTAGCCTAGGCGTTTTATAGTTTATAGCATGGAGAAATAACACCAATAATCTGGGTCACACTCTAGTACAATTTCAATCCCTTTATAACCCTCATGGTGAAATTCAGAACCCCCCCCCCCCCATGATGAAGAACAAGCACAAACCTACCATCTAGCTGTTAAAAATCCAAACAAAATACAAACATAAGCTTTTAAGCAAAACAGATTACGAAAACAATAAACCCTAACATTAATATCAACTAACAGTTAAAAAAATTGGAAACAATAACAGATTATTTCGTTCAAAAATTCGTTTTTTAAGCAAAACCCTAACCCTAAACCAGAAACCATTCAAGAAAACCACCTTTAAACCCTATACCGGTTTCGTTTCAAACCCTAACTTCGAAATGCAGAGAAAACAACAAAACTAACCTCATCATTAGCATCTTCATCTTCACCAGAGGACGGATCCGCGTTAATTGTCACTTCTTCTCTAGATTCCAGGTCGGTGATAATCATCTTCTCCTACTTGAAACTCTTCAACTTCCTTTCTTCTCTCTCACTTTCTCTTTCTAATTCTGGAAAAAGGCTTGTTATTCTCTCTCTAAAGCAAACGTTAACAATTTATACCAGCCACGTGGAAAAAACTAACGGGAGATGATTTTTTCGGACGGAGGGATTTTTTTGGCAAACGGCTGAAAAGTTGAGGGACTCAAAGGTACTTTTTATTACTTATGGGACCAAAATGAAAACATGAAATAAGTTAAGGGACCAAGTGATCTAATAAGCCTTATATTTATATATCTAACCACTCATGAGTTCGAGATGCATTCGTGTTATCCACATTCGCAATAAATAGCAACACTACAATAGCCATTGTGAGCGAAATTGGATATCAATCTCAAAAATGAACTCAAACAATGAGAGTATTCAACTACATATAAACACATCAAACAATTCAGAAACTTAAACAGTGTAAAACTTAAATACAATCTCAATGTAATATTTTTTATGGAAAAATATCTTTTCATATCTAAAATTTAATACCAACACACACAGTATATTTATATAATTTATGACTTTTATATTACTTTTCTTTGCTTTCACCTTTGTTACTCTTTCTTTCAAGTCCAACGTCAACTAGATACATTATCGACTTTCATATGTATCTAAATAACAACGCTCAAGAAAGATTTACTCTGATCTGATTTCAAGAGTAGATTATAACATTAAGAAAATACATGATAATGAATGCATGTGGAGTATTGGTTGAGAACATACATACACCCTCCAGTCACAAATATAAACAAAAATTCATGTTTTAGATTCATTCAATAAATGATGTATGTAGTCTTTATTGTAGACAACATACATCATTTATTGAATGAATCTAAAACATGGATTTTTGCTTATATTTATGACTGGAGGGTGTATATAACTATGGTGTTAAAAATGGCTTGGTTCAATTTTTGAAAAAAATTAAGGGTCTGACTAACAAGTGCCCTTAGAAAATCCACAATGAAGACCCTCACATTTGAGGTCTTAAACGGGTTCCACATGGACACATTACTTTTTTATTATTTTTTAATAATAGTACCTAATAGGTACTCAACCACTCCAATGGAGATCCTCTATCAAAATTCTAAATGGATCCCACGTATAAATATTTATTAATGAAAAACAACGAAAGCAATTCAAATAATTATTATTTTATTATAAAGTGGTGTGGGGTCCATTTAAGATTGGGGGTCTTAAGTTAGACTCTAGGTCTTAAGAGACCCCCAATTTTTTCTTCCACATTGGGGGTACCTATTAGGTACAGGGTCTTAAATGGTAAAGATCCTACCAATGTGGATGCTCTTAGGGAATTTCTCTCTCCGGTCACTATTATAAGCAAAAGTTAACTTTTTTAGGTTCATTCAATAAATGATGTATGTAGTCTATGTATAGACCACATACATCATTTATTGAATGAATGTAAAAAGTGAACTTTTGCTTATAATAGTGAATTTATAAAAAAATTACAAGTTAGGTAACCATAATTAGTAATTTTACATTGGAAACAACAATTTGTAAATATTTTACTAGTTGACTTGACCACTTTTTATCACTTTCCATCATAGAATTTCTATTTTTGTTCTTTTATCCAATGACCTAAGGGCACATTTCCCAAAAATTTAAAATTGTTGTTTACAATAGAGAAATTATACCTGTACAATCATTGACTTTATTTGGGATAATTCTCTCACTCACATTTACATTTTGTTTCTACTCTCTATGCTTTCTTTTTTCTCTTATTTTTGTTTCAAAAGAAGAAGAAAAAAAAGGTTGTTTCAAAACTTGTTAAAAAATGATTATATAAATATCATTCATTTTTTACTATAATAGAGAAATTATATTTGTACAATTATTTTATAATAAATTTCTCTCTTATATGCATGTTATATTTTTACTTTATTTCTCTATTATTTTAATTTCGTGTCAATATTTACTCTTTTTTGTAAATTTATGATTATCATATAAATGATTGTTCATATAACACACATTTTTACGATATAAGACGTATACTTTTGGCTTTCTTAGTTCGTAGCCTTAAGATTAAATTTTATGTTCATATATATGCAGTCACCACCAGCGGCGAAGCGCTAACCAAAATTTTCCGAGAGGGCCAAATATATAGAAATAATAAAAAAATATCTTTACAAATATTATCTTGACAATTTTCGTTGTTGACAAAGTTCTCTGAGTACTTACTATATGGATTTAAAGTGTCAAAACAAGAAAAATGAATATAGCAATCAAGTGATAATGTGTTGTCTATCATGTTTTTATTAATAATTTTCACAAATAAATTTATTTATGGTGGCTAATCCATATTATGAGAGTAGTTAAACGCAAAAATACACGAACTTATATAAAAAAAAATTATACAAATTAAAAAAAAATGGGGTAGCCAAGGTCACTCCAAGTTAACACTATGCTTGCCCATGGACACCACCTATTAATACAATAAAAAATCTATGAGTTATGTTAACTTGTGCTTTAAGGACACATGTTAAGGAATCCAAAAAGAATAATTTTGCATTGAAAAACATAATATTTTAATTTTTAAAAAGTTGACTGCACGACTTTTACATGTATTTCTATAATGAGTTCCTTAATATGTGAGGAAAATATTTGCCAAAATCTATCAATTAGGTGGGTGGGGCTTGGGTGCCTTTAGCTTCGGTGCCTTTCAGTGCCTTTGTTTCTATCTCTCTCCTAACCAATAATTCTCTCTCATCAAAATAATTTATTTTAATCATTCAATCATCACTCTCTTTTCTCTAAAATACACTAAAGTTACCAAAGTCACCCAACACAAAGTCACTAAAGCCCCATCCAAAAAACCCCAATTAGGTAGAGGAAAATATTTGCGGTGACACGGGATGGGTATAGGTGGTAGCATAGGGTTGCTGGTGGATTGAATAGAGAGAGTAGGCTGTTAATTCTCCGAGTGCTACATGCTGTTGGGGGCCGTAGGGAATGCTTATTTGGGCCCCCTGCATGCAGTGTCAAATCAGCTTCACCCTATATACGTTGCCAGCTAGCTAGCGGCTACATCAACTCTATCCTTAACATTGTGTTTCTTTCGTGGACATTGAAATCAACTAGGTTCAATGACATCAATTTAGATAATTCAATTATGAGTTTTTGCTTGAAAACATCCATTAAAGTGTCTTTTAGTAATCTACTCCCTCCCTCTATCCTATAATATTAGACACAGTTAACTTTATTACGCATGACAATGCATAACTTTGAGTTTAAATATCTTGAATAATACATTAGAAAAAATTATGAAAATTTGATATTTTGAAAATACCCATCGAGACGAATCTAACGTCATCTTATATGATAATATTTATCTTTGTATATTAGTAGAAAAATACGGTCAAACTAAATTAGGTCAAAATTGCACGTTTTCAAATGGATCATCTATTACGGGACGGAGGAAATATATTTTAAGGTATGATTATCAACTTTTTAGTTTTTTTTTTAAGAAACTTTTTAGTTATAACTTGTTAAAAATCACTTCAATAAAAATTAGTTGGTGTCTTTTAATAAATGTTTATAAGATAACTTGCTAAAAAACCCTTCGATTATATAAATTGTACTAATTAATCACGTGTAATGAAATTATTTTTAAGATGTGATACATTATTTTTTAAGAAAAGGGAATACCAATAAAAACAATGCATAATTGTAAAGGGTTTTTAGTTCGCGATATATTTGTCTTTACAAGATCACATTTCTCCTTTCTTTTTGTGGTGAAGATCACATTTTTCTTTTTATCCAACAAAACAAATGAAAAAAATACAATACAAAGGTGGAAACATATTTTCAATAACTATATTGAAAATATGTTTTAAAGGAATTTTTTTTTTATGGTGGCTGGGGTTTGAACCCCGACTAACTACTACATAAAAATAATAATTTTGGTGCCCCTTCAAAAATGGTGTCTTGGGCTGCAGCCCCTCCCGTTTGCCCTCAAGGCCACCTTTGTATTGTATTTTTTTCATTTGTTTTGTTGGATAAAAAGAAAAATGTGATCTTCACCACAAAAGGAATTTTTTTTTATGGTGGCTGGGGTTTGAACCCCGAACCTTGCATATATTATGCATTGTTCATGCCAACCGAGCTAAACTCACGAGGATAATTTTTTTTTGAATAAAAACATATTCAGATAATTAAAATGGCACGATTTTATTAATTCGCCCTAGGTACTAAAAATCTTAGGACCGATCCTGATACAGTACACTTCTTTTTTTTTTTTGAGAGAACACTTCTTTCAATTTTTATTTTTCCTATCTTTCTCTTAATAAAAATAATACATCGAGTCTATTATAATTTTCGCATCTTTCTATTTTCTCACACTCTTTCTCACTTATCATTTTCTTCTCACAAATAAGCAATCCCTTAAATGGTTTTAATTATAGCATTGTTTGTTTCTTGGAAAATATATTTGCGTTGACATATCACATGGGTGTATGAATTTTAAGGAGAATAAATTCTCTCAATTTTTTTCATGTCTTTCATGTGTTATGAGATGAGTTTTAAATATAAAAAATGAGAGTAAAATAGTTCAACGGTGAGGTTTATATCACAATAGAGACATGGGAAAGAAAAATTAAGAGAAAATCTATAGATGATGTGATATAAAAAGAGAAATATATGAGAATGAATCTTCTCATGTTTCATTTACAAATGAAAGGACAAAGTATGTCATCTTTTATCATTTATGAAAAGGGAAGCACATAAAAAATTTAGATAAAGTAAATTTCAATTGCGATAGATCACAATTTATCTTTTGATGAGTTTTTTTTTTAAGAAGTTAAACTAACCCGTTTAAATTGACATTGAGAAAAATTGAATTTAAAACTTTGAATATGAACACAATGTAATTTGATTTGTCAATTACACATGAGAGAATTTATTTTCGAATTAAAATAAGATGTAAGTGTTGAATAATTTACCTTTTGATGCGTCAATTACACATAAGAAAATTTATTTTCGAATAAAAATAAGATATTGAATAATATAAGACATATAAATATCATTTTTTAACTTATCTTTTATGGGGACATTTGTGATAAGGTACTAAAAGCAGAAGGCATAGATAAAAGATTAATAAAGAGCAGAAATAACGTACCAAGTTGTTGTCTCTTAGCTTTTCATCTGTGTCTGTCGTCCCTCACTAAGATAAGAAAAAAGAAAGAATAAAAATAGATAAAGAAGTTAAAGAAGTGTTACCTTGATAAGCCAAAAGAGTAAGAATCTAAGGTGACCGTGACAGGACATACAAAGCTTGGATATTGACATTTCATTACCGGGGTCATAACTCAGAGAGACTAGAAAATATATAGTGGTAGTGGTAGTGTAATTGGAAGGAAGAGTAGTTGGATTGAATTTTGAGTTGAAGATCCAGTAGTTTTGCATCAAAGGAAGGGGACATAATGAGGAGAGAGAGTATGAGAATAAAAGAGGAAAAGGTTGTAGACCAATTTGCATGACATGAGAGGCATTTGAATTCTAATATCCAAACATGCATGCAGGCTAGGGCAGTGGCAGCAGCAACTCTTTACCTTACAAGTTACAGCAATTGATATTTCTCCTCAGTCAGGTTGCTATCAACCAGTGATATCAAAATCAACCTTTGTTTTTTGTTGGGACAAATACTAGGGTGAAGAAGTAGTGTTAGATGTGGTTTGCATTTAACGTGAATAGATACTTGAAAATCATTTAGGGCATGATTCACGATGGGTTTGTACCCTGAAACCCTAAACCCTGAAAAAAAAAATTAGGTATCATCAAGATCTTTTTGAAATTTTAAATTGTAACTATTACAAAATTATCATGATTCATCGTGATTCTTTCATCTACCATTAACATCCTGAACTATACAAAGTATTAAAAAATTTGTCTTGAAAAACACTTGTTAGTATATGTTACGATTATTCACATTCATATGATTAACATGGTGACTTAATCTGTATTGATTCAATAAAAATAAAATGTTGCGTCGACTAAGTCACACTCACGAGTAATATAAAAAACTTATCTATTTAGAGGAAGCATGATTGCTCATTGTTAGAGTTTTAAACATTTTTTAAGCATAGATCAACTCCAACTCTTTGTCTCATTTATTAATTAAAAAAATAATTGAATTAGGTGATTTTTATGATTTAAAGAACAAAATTATTCTTTGATAAATTTAAAGTATTAAATTATCTAATCTTATAATTTGAAGGAGCAAAATAGTAATTCACTCCTGCTGTACTCATTGAGTAATAATGGAGTAATTTTATATTCGAATTCTTCTTGATCAATGGGAAAATATGTCCTCGAAGCTCATGCATGGCTGGGATCAATTGCTATTCTGAACATCTGAAGAGTGCATTTGTCTTCCTAGTTAGTTTGTCTTTTTCTTTAATAATAATAATAATGTCAGATGCTTATTCATTCAGTGTTTAACAGAAGGTGTGTGCAGCGGAGACACAAAAGTTTCATGGTTGAAATTATTACCATGTCACAAGATATTTTTTTTAACTAAACTGCTCTTTTCGAAATGATTTATAAACAAAGATAAACCAATTTTTTTTTTATGGTTTATGTTTGGTTATGTTTTGACAAAAATTAATTTGGAAAATCATGTCGGAAGGATCTTATTCTTATTTGATATATAACTATGTGAAAAATTTGGAAAGCGAGAAACCTAATTTTATAAATTTTGTTTTCACTAAAAGTATTTGTCGTTGACGAACTAGCGATATCGATTGATAGTCCTCGACTATGATTCTCTTTCATCAAATGATTGTGTTGAAGAAGAAACTTTATTCCTTGACTATGAGTTTCTTAACTACTCTAGTAGAGCACACTAACAACGGTATTTTTAAGGGTTTTAGCTGCTGACCTAAGAAATGCATGTAAAGTAAAGATAAAGGGAGAGAGCTATAAAGATAAAAGTTTGTAAATAGCTTGAGTTTGATTGATTGTGTGTCTTATGAATTGTAAGAGATTATTATTTATAGCAAATTATTTCAGCTGAAAAACTCCTTCTTTAATTGAGATTCGTTAACAATGTCCAAAGTGCACAACCACCCTTGAAACTTATTCCTTGCTCATCGTTCCTTACAGCCAGTGGCACTATAAATAGTGGCGAAGCTAACCAAAATTTTAATACATGGCCAAATACATAGAAAAATAAAAGAAAATATTTCATATATTATCTTGAAAATTTCCGTTGTTGATAAATCTCTTGGTATAGTTACTATTGAGATTGAAATTGACAAAAATAAGAAAAGTAAGTTTATCAATCAAGTAATAATTTATGTCTTTCATATTTATACTAGTATATTTAACTAATACATTCCTTTGGGGTAGCTAACTCTATAATGTTAGAGCAGCTAAATGATAACCGACAAAATTGTTGGTTATTATTTACATTTATCCTCTATATTCTATGATAAATTGATAGATTGCATGATCTATAACATCTAATCAGTGGCTATTTAGGAAATTAGAAATTCAAATAGTTTTGATTGTTAATTAGTAATATTGAACTAGTGATTCTTGTTTTGGTTATTTTGTGGAACATGTTGAAGGTTTGCTATGGTGATACGAAGATACAACGTTGGAAATGAGTCTGACAATGTATGGAGATGCAATGCTAGGAAGAGTCTGGAGATGTATCGTCGTGGATCGTGCAATGTTCGGTCCTGGATCGCGCAATGTATGAATTCTTAGGACCCTTGTCTGTCATTGTATAGGGGCTAAGTTCGATGACCTGTCCGCAATCATTATAGTATAAGAAATAAAAGATTATGTTGAAAACTAAGAGGATAAGACAAGGACGCCATATAGGAGAAATTACCAAATGGCATAACCTGTAATGGTTGGACTTGTAGTATAAAAGGACAACCATATGTTAGTGACAATGGTTCAAAATTTGTTAGTTTGAATTAAGTGGCCAAGTTCCGTTTAGGGTTAACAATCACTAGAGTTCTCACTCCATATCATCTACGTCATAGATGCATAGATGAGCACGAGCGATATATAGTTCTTAGTGAAGTAAAGTTAGGATTACTTTGGTGATGCTTAAGCTATCCTCTTTCCTTTTTGGAGTGTAATCATTTTCTAACTTTTGTTTCTCAAATAATGTGGCTATTATGTTTTCATTTATTTCTTCTTTACTTTTTGTTTTTGCCTTTAGTTGTTTAGACATGATGATGTTATGATTATCATTGCATATGATTTGAGAGTTACAAATTCAAACTTCTTTTAAACAAACTATGTCCACGCTAATATTTGAAAGAAAAAGTTGATCACTTTACCTTTATTGCTAAATTCCTAAGACTGAAAGGAGACAAGAATATAACTGTTTGTTTAAATGAGTTACATCCCTAAATATCAAATGAAGATGTAATGACTGAGACTCGCAAGGGCGAAGTGGTTGCTGATGCACTAGTAATGATAATGAGCGGCTCATGACCGCTTCTAAACATGGTTGCTAATGATACACATATATGTTTATTCCATTAAACAATGACAGACCTAGAAATTTTAATTTTTGAGGGAAACAATTATATTAATTTGTAGCGTTATGCACATACATAGGCACGCGCATGCTCGTTCACACAGTCACACATATATTTATTTTTGTGTGTATGTGTTTAAACTTTTGTTAGTATAATTGACCGTGTGAATGAAATCCAGCAAAATAGTTAATACATATTTATGTGCTGAAAATTAATATTATGAAGTTAAGATTATAAGACAATTTGATTCGTTATTATTTAATAGTATGTTTGATAGAAGGATGAAATGCAGGTCAGAAAGTTGTAATTATGTATTTTGAAGAGATAGCACTCTTTTTATACATCAATCGTATTGATGTAATTTCCGTAATAGGAGAGTTGGTTTCCGGGACAATGATCATATTGTTGTATTTTTTTTTGTAGTTTGGTTTGCTTCAATTATATGTTTTGCTATTTAAATCATTATTTTGTCATTATACAATCATATTAATTCAATTGGTCTTCTATCAACAACTATGTGGAAAATCATTTAATACTCGGTGGGTTAATGGTTATAAATATGTGGCATTCAATAATCTGATTGTTTTATCTTGCAATTGTAGGTTTTCAACGAGACAAGTTTGTGGTGGTTTAAGAGAACGAGACACATAGTTTCTAACACGGTTGTGTTGGCTCCCGATAATATGTGACAATAGCAAAGAAATGTTCAGTTATCCTCTTTGAGTTTGCTGGTGAGTTCTTTGTTGATGCAAATAATTGTTATTTACTTGTTTATGGTTAATATTTATTTTCGCCTTTTGTTTTTGATTGCCTATAGTTTCTTAACATTATTTCAATTATTTAATATAATGGGAAATGCTATCAACACTGTCTTTCTAACACTATCTCTAACACTCATTCTCCTATTAGATGAAACTCATGTAGGTCTCACTACTCTACGTGGGATCCCCACGTAGAAGAATGAATGTTAGAAGGAGTGCCAGAAAGAGAGTGTTTCTTAGCATTTCTCATTATATTAAAAACATTAAATAATGTTAAGAAACTATAGGCAGTCAGAAACAAAAGGCGGGAATAAATATTAACATAGACAAGTAAGAACTCTTTGCATCAACAAAGAACTAACCAACAAACTCAAAAAGGATAACTGAACATTTCTTTGCTATTGTCAAATTTTATCAGGAGCCGACACAACTGTGTTAGAAACTATGTGCCTCGTTCTCTCAAACCACCACAAACTTGTCTCATTGAGAAAGTTCTCACTGACAACGAATTTCAAAAGTCCATAAGACAACTTATCCCTGCAAAGGATACATGGGTGAATTTTCCAGATATTGGTGCATTGAATGATGTCAGAGAATCACTTCAAGAAGCGGTTATGCTTCCCCTTAGAAGACTAGATCCATTAAAAGATGATGGGGTTTGGAAGTCTTTCAAAGGTGTACTGTTTTTTGGACCTCCCGGTACAGGAAAAACAATGCATGCAAAGGCAATTTGCAAACGAAGATGGGACAAGCTTCGTCAATGTATCTTCGTCCATCATCGGTGGACTGTTGTTCGGACAAAATGAAAAGAACGTTTGAACTCTATTTTTACTAGCGACAAAGTTGGCCCCAACAATTATTTTTATTGTTGAAAGTTGATAGCACGTTTGGACATCGATCTAGATAATATGGGAACACCACAAAGGAGAAAGATTAAAATTGAATTCATGTCCCATTGAAATTGAGATTTCTTTACATTTAAAATGATAAAATCATTTTATATTTCTAAAATATGAAAAACGACATAAATCAAATTATGATGTATATTTATAACTACAAAAATAAAATATATTTAATACACACACATCCTCCTCTACACGGACACTCGCTCGCACACACTTGCGCACATATATTTGTGTGTATGTGCGCGCGCAATGCTACAAATTAATATAAATGTTTCCCTCACAACTCAAATTATATGGGTTTGTCATTTGTTAATGGAATAAACCTCTAGATGTGTGTCATTAGTTAAAATAAAACATATATAGCTTATATAAGATCCAATATATATATATGGAGAATGCTAACTAGTGCCCTAAGGACAATGGTTAAGCATCCCAAACAAGTAAGTTTTAATGAAAAAGATGTGTAATCATTACTTAATTAAAAGTAACATCTTATATTTTTAAGATAAAATTTCTATTTGTAGATTCCTTAACCAATGCCCTGAGGGCACCGGTTAGCAAGACCCTATATATATATATATATATATATATATATATATATATATATATATATATATATATATATATATATATATAGGGTTTTGCTAGAAGCCACCCATGAAGGTGTCTTTTAGCAATCCACACCTCAAGGTGTGATTTTTACTTTTTAGTTATAACTTTGCTAAAAGACACCTTCATAAAAATTAGTTGGTGTCTTTTAGCAAATGCTCATAGAATAACCTGCTAAAAGACACCTTCATAAAAGATGTCTTCTAGCAAAACCCACACACACATATATATATATATATATATATATATATATATATATATATATATATATATATATATATATATAGGGGTGTTCGCGGTGCGGTTTGGTTCGGTTTTGAGGTTAAAAGTCATCCGTACCGCAAGATAAAAAAGCATGCGGTTTGGTTTGGTACGGTTGACTTTAAAAATAAAATCCGAACCAAACCAAACCGAACAAATGCGGTTTGGGTTGGATTGGTTAGTGCGGTTTTTTTCGAGAAGATACAATTTTTTGTTTCTAACATTAAAATCACGTAAAAAAAAAAAGGTGAAACACAAGATATTTTCAACAATGTTTTAAATTTAATCAAATATTACGATTTCATATTTTATAAAGGTGTCTTTTAACAAGTTATTCTATGAACATTTGCTAAAAAAAAAATTAAGAAAATATCGTAATTCTTATGGGTGTTAGTTACAATGTTGTTTAATATTGACTTTCGTATGTCATCTCTAATCTGATTTTTAGGTATGTCATAAATATTAATATACTTGTCACACTCCATATATATGCACTAAACTCAAGTTTAGGGGCACGATATTTTTATTTTATATTGGAGTGTGACAAGTATATTAATATCTATGACATACCAAAAAAAATTGAGATTAAAACATAATCACAAAGACAAGCACAAGGTTGCTTAAAACACTTCCACTTGACTTTAACAGCACAAAGGCAAATTTGAAGCTGATAGAAGGCATAATTGTAGAACATAATGAATTGAGATTCTTTTGATATAAGTTTGTAACTTTTTTAGAACATAATGAATTGAGATTTTTTGTTTCATTATGATTAATCTTGTCCATTTAATCGAAACATTATCAACATACAAAATGAAAGCAGAAACACAATACTTTAATTGCAGAAACGGCGGCGGCGATGGACAAAAATCTTATGATGATGGTGGCCGAGTTTTGTTTTGAAGAGGAAGAAGAAGAAAAGGGTTGAGCTTTTGAGATTTCTCTCTCTCTTTAGTCTCTCACGTGTTGTTTCTTTTTCTTTTGTCTTTTTTTCAAAAACTTCGCCAATGTTATATAACATTAAAACCCCCAATATTACACATGTGGGATCCAACATATAGACTTTGATCAGTATCAAAAGACTCAATGAATGGTTAAATTCTTCTTTACTAGAATAACCTCATACAACTTAAACCATTTAAACAGGCCAGCCCGCTCCCAAACGAGACCTAAATCGAACTCTAAAGTGAGGTCTTTCTGCTTAATGGTCTGTTTGGTAGAGATGATTTAGAGAAGAGAGAAATAGGAGAGAGAGAGAGAAAGTAAGTAGAAATAGGTGATTTCTCCTGTTTGGTTTAGCAAATAAATGGAGAAGAGAGAAAGAATTTTGTGGGACCCACAGCTTTTTTCAATCTCTCCATACCAGCGAAGAAAGTGAGCAGAGTCTTTTTTTTCATTTCATTTCCATTATTACCCCTCTCTCTATCTCCTTTGTTCATTGTTCCCTTTATACCAATTTTATCCCAACTCCATTGCCATGCTTTCAAGTATTGACCATTCTCTACCATTGTTATTCTCCAGAACACAAATTCAACCTATTCTATACCATAGTTTCCTTTTGCATAATGTAACTTTAACAAATCCTTTTGCATAATGTAACTTTAACAAAAAAAACAAATAATTTTTATGTAAATTCTTGTAAAATCTATGAAAAACATGAAACTTAATTGATTTTAGATTCTCTTTTGCTGTATTTTGGTTTTGTTCGGCGATTTTTTTTTCTCAGATTTCTACTCATTCCATTGATAAAAAAGTGTCTTCAGATGGTGCTAATTATAGCATCTACAAGATACTATTACTTCTTCAGCCATAGAATATTCATGTTGATTACAGCTGGTTTAGACTTTATAGAACTCAGGAATAGATTTACATATTGTTGAAAGATTAAGTTTTATTCAAAATAAAATTGTATATTAGTTAAAAGATATTTTAGTCTTTTACATAAATAAACACACTTCTCTCTCTTCTATTTCTCATATCATTCTTTTAAACCAAACAACATAACAAATCTACTCTATTTCTCACTTATTTCTCTCTCACATATTTCTCTTCTCAACCAAACACAGTATAAATGAAACAATATTATTTTTTTATTTGATTTCCAATAGACAAATTCATAATTTTGAATTGACATTTATACACTTTAAAATAAAAACAATCTAAACCATTTGGGCGTCAGCCCATTTTTATTAAAAAAAACAACCAAAACCAAGGTAATTATTACATAGTGAGAGACAAATCCATCCAATTCATTTATGTATATACACAAATTAAAAAAAACAACCAAAACCAAGGTAATTATTACATAGTGAGAGACACAAATCCATCCAATTCATTTATGTATATACACAACAATACATATTACCTAATGTTTTCAATAATAACAATAAATTGATTTTTTTTCTTCTTTTTTTCCTTATTGTCATTTGTATATGTGTCTAAACCATTATATTTGTGGTTGTGACCAGCTCCCTAAACCAATTGGTAAATTAAATAAACTAGTAGTATATACTAAGGAGACAATATGCAAAATCAATTGTTAAAGTAAATCAACTAGTTTGACTTTTAGAATATTAACTTTAATTTATATGTAAATTAAACTTTAGATCAATTAAAAAAAAAGAAATACAGGCGGTGCAAATATGAAATATCTCCAACAAGAAATAAAGATGCTTTGAAACTTTGCAGTTTGCAGAATGCAGGATGGCACAGAGTGGAGTACTGTATGAAGTGACCAGAGGAGCAGATATTTGTCCTGCTGCATGTCAAATCTAATTAAACCCTATGCTATGCACTGCTGCTACGTTATCACTGTAAAAATATACTATAGTACTATACAATGGATTCTTTGGATATTTCTTATCTGAGTCTCACTAGATTCAGCTACTAACTAGCATACAGCATAGCATTCAATTTTCAAGGTTGAAAAACTGATCTAAAAATAGTTTATCTTATCTTTACGGTATTTACAGTTTTAGTATTTTTGAGGTATTTCTTCATTTTATCCATTTTTAGAAGGTTGCTTTCGGTTTTTTAGATACTAATCGCTCCGTCCCAATTTATTTGACCCTTTGGCTCATTTCACACAGATTAAGAAAAATATATAAATAAAGGGGAAAGTGGAATATATTGTATTGGGAATGATAAAAGTAGTATTATTTAGTGTTATATTGTATTGATAATGATGAAAGTTGTATTGAAAATTGAAATGAGTCAGTTATTTTGGAACATTTTTTTTTTAAAAATGGATCAGTTATTCCGGGACGGAGGGAGTACATGTTTGGTTTTTGTTTAACAAATGATTTTATTTTTTAAACAAAACAAAGTGTGTGGGACATGTCATGGTTTTCTTTCTTTTTTTAGTTTTTTCAAAATAAATAAAAGAAAGAAAGAAAAAAAACCTATGAAGCATAGATACATACACACCGACACGACTAATAATTTGAAAAAAATAACATAATTCAAGATAATTATATGTGTTAATATCGTGTTAATGTCGGACATGACACATGTTCAACACCGAGACCCACGTAACCCAAAGAGTGTCGATGTTTCGTAGAAAAAAAACTCTTTCTCATATATGCACACAGATCCCTATGGAATTAAGTTGGCGCTCCTACAATTTTATTTTCTAAAGTAACTCATTCTTTTTGCTTATTTTAAAGAGACTAGTTTTGTTGTGCTCACAAGTGAAGGAAGGAGGATATATAGAACAAACAAAGTTTGGTTAGTGTGAAAAAATTTGTTCTACTTCAAATTGCAGCTAAACAACAAAAATATGAAAATACCAAGTTGAACATTTGTGTTTTTTTGATATGATTTGTTTACTTGTGACCTAATCATTGACTTGTCTTTCCTTCAGTAACAAAGTTCAAATTGAAACCTTTTTAAGAAGCAAGAAGATGAAGTCCATGATGAATGATAGTAACATTAGTGATGATGGAAACAATCATAACTGGTTAGGATTCTCTCTCTCACCCTACCACATGAAAATGGAGCATACTTCTTCTGACCCTTCTCAACATCATCGTCCTAGTCATCACCAAAATTATCATCACTACTATCATCATCATGACAATCAACCTTCCTCTTCTGTTGTTCCTTCAAACTTTTACTTGATGTCACCTTCACACCTAAACATGAACAACACTTCTTCATTATGTTATGGTCTTGGAGAAAACAACAATTCCTTTCATTCTTCTTTACCTATGATGCCACTTAAATCTGATGGATCACTTTGCATAATGGAAGAAGCTCTCACTAGATCACAATCTCAAGGTTAGTCTTTTTTCCATGTGTTTATTTTCTTTCTTTACTATTTATATAACTAAATATAGAATAAAGCCATTTTTTTAGTTTTAAGTTGTTTTCATCTAATATCCTAATAGTTTATGAAAATAAGCTTGTAGACAAGTGTTTTATGAGAGTAGATAAGCTAAAATAAGCTATTTTCTCTTGACCATTTTGAATTGATTGTTATAGTGATGATGCCAACTTCATCTCCAAAACTAGAAGACTTCCTTGGTGGTGCAACTATGGGAACTCATAATCATGAATATGAAGGACATGAAAGAGAAACAATGGCTTTATTAAGCTTGGACAGCATCTACTATAACAACAATGCAGAACATGAAACCAATAGAGAACATTCTTCTCTTGACCATTCTTCATATTTTTCAGGTTTTTCTTGTCATGGAATGTATCAAAATCCATTAATGGAAGAAGAAGAACAAACCAAGGAAGAAAGTATTTATAGCTTCAAAAACTTTGTGGCTCCTAGAGATTATTCTTTGGAGCAACATCATCATCAAGTGAATAATAGTGTTGGTAGTATTGGAGATGATGGTTCTGTGGGAACAGTTAATGGTTGTGGAGAGTTACAAACTCTAAGCCTTTCTATGAGTCCTGGTTCTCAATCAAGCTGTGTTACTGTTCCAAATCAGATTTCAGCTTCTGGAACTGATTCAGTAGTTGTTGAAGCTAAAAAGAGAGGACATGCTAAGGTTGGACAGAAGCAACCTGCTCATAGGAAAACTATTAGCACATTTGGTCAAAGAACTTCTCAGTATCGAGGAGTTACAAGGTTAGTTTCACTTTTGAGTAACATTATTAACTTGATTCCCACTAATAATTAGAGCTTATTTATTCAAATTTGTGATAGATATCCTCTATTTTGTTCTATAAACCAAAGTTGATATGGCTAGCTGATTGGTTTGATTTTAGCAACGAGATCAAACTAGGGTTGAAACGGTTCAACCTTAGTGTTTATATCGGGCCTTACCTGGCGAAGGGAAATACTTGTGTGACATTAATGTCACGGTGACATTAAATCTGGACCACACATTGGGTGACATTAGATGTGTTGTGTGGCCCAGATGCAATGACAATGACAATGTGTGGCCCAGATGCAATGGCACGGTGACATTAATAAGGCCCCCCACACATGTTAATAAATAAAAAATTGAATTCACGACTTTTAAGACTGTAATAATATATTGACTTGTTTTGAGGCTTTGATATTGTAATTTGCCTTATTTCAATTATTTGTCATCCGATTCGACCATAGTTAAACCATTCGAATTCTGATGAGAAAGTTTCAAAAATGGTTTTAATTTTATGAGCCTTGGCAATTGTTTTAGTTGTTCACTTTAGTTCATGTAGTAACTACTTTTTGTTTGTTTGTTGTCTATCAGGCATAGATGGACCGGTAGATATGAAGCACATTTATGGGATAACAGTTGCAAGAAGGAAGGGCAAACAAGGAAAGGAAGACAAGGTTAGTAACCAAAAATTCTTAAATATTTTACATTATTTGTAACATAGTACACTTTTTACATCTGAAAATATTGGTCCATTATTCTGAACTGTGTCAACTAACATGTCACATGTTCACATTGTGGATGACAAATCAACAACTCATTGTACATCACAGTTTATTTGGGTAAGTACTATGTCCTTTTTCATAGATCTATTTTTTTTTTCAAACACCCTATTCCCACTATATCTGATATATATGGTAAATCTTTGTTTGTTAAAATGTTACTAAAGGTGGTTATGATATGGAAGAGAAAGCTGCAAGGGCTTATGATCTTGCTGCTCTCAAATATTGGGGACCTTCAACGCATATAAACTTCTCGGTATGTTTCACGACATAGTGGCTTTAATGACAGAGTTCAAATTCTCTTTGAGACAGTTGCAAAATGGTTATCGGTGTCAGTTTAATTAAAAATATTTTTCTCCTTGCCCGATTATTTTTTTAAAAAAAAAAAATCGAGCGAAATTTTTACTGGATTTGTACTCCTTAGAGTCTAATTGCCTTTATTATCTTTGGCAGATTGAAATTTACAAAAATGAACTCGAAGAAATGAATAACATGAATAGGCAGGAATATGTTGCTCATTTGAGAAGGTATAAACACTTACTAACTTGCTATTATTGGAGTGAGGACCCACTGTGGTCCTTGAGAAAAAATGCATCATCTAATTTAGTCTCTTAGAATAATAAAGGACAACTTTGAGTCCCTAGAGACAAATAAGTTGGGACAACTTATTCTTACTTGAACTAAATTGAAAATCGTGACAATGTTCAAGTAAAGACTAAGTTGTCTCGGTTTATTTTTCTCAAGCATTAGAATATTCTTTTATTTTTCTTAGAGAATAAATTGTGTTAGCCATTTTTTCTTGGGTATCACAATATCCCTTCACTCTAATTACTTTGTTGCTAAAAGCTATCAATTATTGATGTGCTTAATGATATGATGATACTAAGCTTTTGGTTGGTTTGCAGAAAGAGTAGTGGTTTTTCAAGGGGTGCTTCAATGTATAGAGGGGTGACAAGGTTTTGCATTTGATTCCTATGTCTATTTTCCTTTATAGATTATTTAAAAATGATTTTGTACTAACTTTAGGTTTAAATGTTATGCAGGCACCACCAGCATGGTAGATGGCAAGCAAGGATAGGCAGAGTTGCAGGAAATAGGGACCTTTATCTTGGAACATTTAGTAAGTCCGTCCAATAAATAGCATTTACATGTACTTCATTACACATCCATAAATAATGGACTTTTTTAGGTAATAACTTGGTTTTAAGAAGATCCTTAGCACTTGGTCATTCAAATTCAAAGTCTCATCAACTTTTTTGGAATGCAGCGTGTATGACACCGACACATTTAATTACATTTATTATAATGGTTGTGCTGTGTTCGTGTCTGTCTCGTTTTGGTCTCATGAGAGCTCGATTTTCCTAAAACGCCTAGTAATTTTTTCGAATTAAATTCAGGCACTCAAGAGGAAGCGGCTGAAGCATATGATGTAGCCGCAATCAAATTCCGTGGCCTAAATGCGGTCACAAACTTCGACATGTCTAAATACAATGTTGAAAAAATCATGTCTAGCAACACCTTGCTTGCTGGTGAACAAGCTAGAAGAACAAAGAAGAGTAAAGACAGTAATGAAAAAACTGAGGCCAAAGAGTGTAACAACAATGTTGTATCAAGTCCAATCATACATAGTCAAGTAGTTGAAGCTGTGACCAACAATGAAAATAATTGGAATCAGTCCCCACAACAAGAGTCAAATACATGTGACCAAAAATTAATTAGAAATTCTGATTTCTCTATGTCCCTACAAGATATCATTGGGATTGATTCAGTAGGAGGATCTAGCCAAGTTATGGTAGATGATTCTTCCAACAAGATGATAAGGACTCATTTTTCAAATTCATCTTCACTTGTGACTAGTTTAAGTAGCTCAAGGGAATGCAGCCCTGACAACAAAAGTACTGGCCCTACAATGCTTTTTCCAAAACCTCCAACAGGGTCAAAAACTTTGAGTCCTATTGCTACTAATGCTGGATCTTGGTTTCCCTCAGCTAGTGCTATCTCAATGTCTCCTTTTCCGGTTTTCGCGGCTTGGAGTGATGCTTAGTGCATATTTGGAATGACGAGTATGAACAAAATCACGGTACTATCGCGATTTTGTCAAATTTGTGCTCAAGCAATAGGAGAAGGAAAAGAAAAAAAAAGCATGGAATAGTTGTTAGGGTGGGAAGAAAAGATGGGAATTTGATGTAACATTGATAATATGTATGTTAGTGAAGGAATTTTGGGATTAGTTAATTGGGGTGTAGGAGAAATTTATGTGTCATCTTAATGTATGCTAGTGGAACAAAACCTTTCCAATCATAGCTTTTTGGCTCTTTAATTTGTGGATGGAAAATATGCTTATGAAGGGAAAGTGTTATTAGGAGGAAGACTAATGATTAATTTTCAAATCAAAGTGAAATGAAATGATGTTTTGACAATTTGATATGAGCCTTTTATTATTGAATTTGCTTTATTAGGTAATGTACATTTTTATGGGTCCAGCTAAGTACAATATGTTTGGCAATAATGCAATGAGATCGCTCTCCTTTGGTTGTTTAGTTTTAGCTTATCTTTGTATTTCTCAAAGTGTTTAATACCATCATTGCTTAAAACTTAATTCTAATTTTGATATTTATGCAAAAACAAAAACATTGAAGTACTCCACTCATCCTCATTAGAAAGATCAAAAGGTGGTGTAGTAAATCTTCTTGCACTTAAGTTTTTGTCTATCCCATTGCCATAATTTGTTTAGATTATTACTTGGTGCATATTCGGATTCACTTTTGAGAAAGATAAAAATGGTTTTAAAGGTCTAAATTTCATAATCACATGTTCGAGGTTTTTTGAATAGAATTGACTATCTCTAAAATTGATTTCTAGTGTGTTTGGTTTAGTTTCTCTCTAGTTAGCGCCACCGCGCATTTGGTAATATTTGCGGCGATAAAACTATCAAGTTAGACGCGCTTTAAAAGCATGTTTCACGCGGTTTTTTCAAACATAGGCTTTAACTTAGAACTATTATTTGTAATTTTTATCTATAAACGTAGTTTTTATATTTAAATTTGTTGTTTAACCTTTGTTACGTGACCGTTCTCAAATATCAAACATTTTAATTTAAACTCACTTTTAGTTGTAAAATCAGTTAAATCAAAATCAATTTTTAACTTTGCTAAACCAAACATACAATTAGTTGTAAAGTTGTGAAAAACATGTGTGCCTACCATTATTCCTTTTTTAAAGGCAACCTTCCATTGTGCCTTGACAAATCTGAGTTTTATGAAAATTGATGATTATTGTCAAATGAAAAAGAAGATATGTTTTGCTGTGACGTAAAATGTGATTCCATGTCTTGGTGTATGTTGCGTACAAAAAAAATGTCTTGGTGTATGTTCGGGTGTACGTATTCTGATCTTGCTCGTTGATCCATCTCGATCGTAAGTTGGGTTTAGAATAATCCTTGAGTTTTACTCGCCTCATCCCAAACATTTAAAAGGATGCATGTACATTTCACTTATTCTTTCACGCCCATCATCTCACAAAATATATCTCGCTTCACTTTTTTGCTAAGGTTTAAAAAGTATTGATATGCCTAGCTATTCTATTGAACCCTTTTGTACGCCCCTAATGTATGAAATGTATTAGAGTTTTTTTGTTTAAGGTTATTGAATGCTTACTTTCACACACACACACACACATGTGTGTCTCTTGTGTTTTAATATATGTACTCGATTGCAATTTTGATTTTTAGACCGTAACATTAGGAGTTAGGACGACAAGGAGGAATCAATGTCGGCATTGTCAGCAATAGCTGTATCTCTGCATGGAACAATAATGTATTAATAATCACTCAAAAGTTATATTATGGTACAATTTTCCAAGATGGAACAAGTCTTTGTTTGTTCAATTAGGAGGTGGAGATATATCCCTAGTTCAACGGTGCAAATAGGACGAGACAATTTTTTCTTCTTTTCTCTTTGTCTTTACCCAAAATGAATTATATGTGGAATATAAAAGAATAGTTTATTTTGACAAATGAAAACAAAGCATATAAAAAAAGTGAAAATAATGAGTACTCCTCCTATATTGCATGACAAACTATTATTTAAAAAAGCAAAGATTGCATGACAAACTAAAAGGTTAAACTAAATTAAAATTGATAGTCAAAAAGCTAGCAAGTCTCGTGGAAAAAATAGGAAAGCAAAATATGTATACCACTTTTTTAATAGAAAAATAATAAAAGATAGATCCATTTCAATCGCATGTTTTTTTTCCTACTAACCTTAGTGATTAGTCAACAAGTATGATTACAACTCTTATTCTAGACATATCGTAAGAACAAAATGTTTTCCAAAAGCATTTGTGCATGAGCTGGATCATACATGCATATAGATTAGTACTGTATTCTACTTTATCATAAGTTGAAAACTCGATGAAGAAAATTTCAAAACTATATATATAATCCAAATTATAATTATATGCAATTTTTTCTTATATCTATTACTGGATGAGAGTAACATTCGGTGATGTTACAAGTTTGTGTCTGTGTTGCATAATAAAATAAGCACAATTGTGCTGCATTTTTTATGGGACCCAGACATCGAGGATGGTGGCGCAGGACAAAGGAAACGAGTGTGTTATAATTTATAAAACAATACTCCCTCCGTTCCGGAATAACTGACCCATTTTCTAAAAAAAAGTGTCCCAAAATAACTGACTCATTTCAATTTTCAATACAACTTTCATCATTCCCAATACAATACAACACTAAATAATACTCCCTCCGGTCATATATATAAGCAAAAAACAACTTTTTAGGTACATTCAATAATTAATGTATCTAACCCATAAATGTGACCGGATTCATTAATTATTCAATGTACCTAAAAAATCATTTTTTGCTTAAAAATGTGACCGGAGGGAGTACTACTTTTATAATTCCCAATACAATATATTCCACTTTCCCCTTCATTTATACACTTTTCTTAATCTGTGTGAAAAACCAAAGTAGGTCAATTATACCGGGACGGAGGGAGTACCAAATGCAAAGAGGGAGACCACGAATCTATATCAGATAAATTCTTTCTATATCGGTTGTATTGATAACCAGCGTAAAAAATCATTCTACGCCGATTGCAAAGACAATCGATGCAAAAAATTTACACTAATTATCCATACAACGGTATAGAAAAATTTACATTATTTAGAAAAGTGCAAACGCTACAATTTTTTCCATAGTTTACAGTAAAACCAAAAGAAAATCTATTAGTAGAATGTATCTATGTATAATCACAAAAGATATAACATTGAAGTCTGAGCTTCCAATTTCATATACCCTCTATTTTTAATTTTACAATTTTTTTTTTGGATAATACAATTTTTATCCTAAACTTAGTGATGGTAAATTTTGTACAGAATTTAGATTTAGATAGGTCATTGATGAGGAAAGGTCCCCTACCACACACACATATACAACCATGCTGAATGCAATGCAACATAGATGGTCCCCTTACAACTTGGTTGAAACTAAAAATATGGAATGTCATATTAGTTCAGTAACAGGACCACTGAGTGAGGGACAGAGGAAACCTTGTGACTATTTTGTGGTGTTATTGAGGGAGAGAATATTGAGTGTCCCCTTTAGACGGTCCATGTTTCCTTTGAGGAAGCCTTTAATTTAATTACTGCATCTATCTACCAAATCTTCTCATTTCAATTTTCCTCTCCTCTTTGATTGTCCTTGCATGCAGTGATTGCACAAAATGAAATTTAGCTTCTTTTATTTTTGAAATAAAAGAGAATATGAATTCATATGAGTAGAAATCAAAGTGTCAATACAAAATGACTGAAACCATCTTTTGTTATGCTTCACATATCTCCAATTGAACTATGAGTCCACATTATACACTTGCGTCCTAGAAAATTTTATAATAAGGTTTGAAAAAATAATAATAAAACTTCCATTCCGCTAAAATAGCACTTAGTTCAGAAATATCATATATCTAGTGTGTTTGAAGGGGTCAGCAGCTACATACTTATAATCAATTTTTATTATTACATTGCGTATTGCAATGGATTTTTTTATTTTTTAACCCTCAGAGGAAAGAGCTCTGATAATTCAGGATTTGGTTGGGAGATAAGTAAATTCTAACCTTCATAGCTATTCATTCATATTTCTCCAAACGGCACATCCCGTATTATGCAAATATATAAGGGCTTGAGGTAAATATATACTACGGATTGTCCACCACATTTTCACACATACTACAAATGCAATAATAATATATTGAACTGCAACTGAAATTTTGTTGGCAAACAACAAAAAAAAAAAAAAAAAAAAAAAAAAAAACTATTCGGTGATACTGCTAATTTCTGAATAATTGACCATCAAAAGATTTGTCAATACAAAATCAACTCAAAAATGGATAGGGACATGTTGAAATAGCATTGTTAAGAGTTTTAGTTTAGTATGCTAAGGATTAAATTTATTAGTATGGAGTTGGTTAACCACTGATTGCTAGTAACCATTGAGCTCTATTTGATAAAGAGTAGTGCTAGCAACTGATTGCCAGTACAATTGTATCTTTTTCAACGTGATTCCCTGTAGCCTATAAAATAAAAAATATGTGATTCCCTATAAATAGAATAATTGTATCTAATTTTGGGTATCTTTTTCAATATGATTCCCTATAAGTTTGAGGGAGAGAATAGCATTAGTAAGTCTCCCCTTTAGACGGGCCACGTTTCCTTTGGGGAAGCCTCTAACCTGATTACTGCCTCTAACTACCTAATCTTCTCATTTCAATTTGGTGCTCTCCTAGTTTATTTTTTTTTTTTTTTTTACAAAATTTAAGGTGAGCGGATGGTGCTTTAGTTCAAGACAGAGAAGACATTCAAACTCGTATTGCATTTACAAAAGACTTCTTTTCATTGATTGTTCTCAGGTGAAATGATTGCACAGAATGGAATTTAATTGTCTGTGTATTTAAAATAAAAAACAAGTCGGATTCATATCAGTAGAAATAAAAGTGACAATGCAAATGTGATGAAAACGTAGGTGCTAGATAACCATAAGTTAACGTGGTTGCTCTAACTAAGCTGAGTGGTTAATCTTACCAAGGTTTGAAAAAGAAGATAACAAAGCTTGACACAGTCAATACACCCCTAGTTCAGAAATATGATCTCTAGCCACATAATTTCGATCTATTTCTATAATTACATTGCCTAAAGCAGTGAACTTGTTTGCCCAAAGATTTTCCTTCTTATTCCTCCAAATACAACATAAAGGGCCATCGGGAAATTTTCAAATGTTGGATGACCATATGGCAAATATTATGTCACTGATGAAAACTCACATTCTATAACACTCCTAAGGAAGAAGGGCATGAGGTAAATAAATGCTGAGGATTTTCCGCCACATTTTCACACAAACTACAAAAGCAATAACATTGAACTCCTTTGAGCTGCAATTCAGATCGTGTTGGGAAACAATCTCTACTAAAAAAGAGGACATCACTCTGGATGACCCTGCCAATTTTCAAATAATTCTCTTTTAAGGAATAGTATTCAACCAGAGTTTCTAGCCACCGACTTAACTATATAGGAAGAGAATTGCTCTTCTCCCGTTTGTTTTTGCTCATCCCCCTTTGCTTTTGTGCTTACGTGAAGTCACATTGAAAAATACCAAACATGAGTTAACTCACGTTGGACATTTTTAAAAGGAACGAGCAAAACCAAAAGGGAGAAGAATTCTCATATAGGAAAGGGACATATGTTTTGTTTGAGCCCATATTCTTGTATTGTTCACACTGAAGGTGTCTAAGGGTAGTCAATACATAATCAACTTCACGGCAAGAAAAAAGCCAAATAAAAGCATGATCCCAATTATTTTGATTTGGCAACATCAAATCTTTCACAGGCAACATAAATAGAGAAAATGTTATGGGAACGGGACATTTTAGAATAGTTTTGTTAAGAATGTTAGTTCATTCTGTTGAGGATCAATTAGTTGGTTAACCGCCGATCGCAGTAACTACCAATTCCTTTGAGTTTTAACTTTCTATTCTTCAAGCTCTCCAAGCTTTTTTCCAGGAACATGTATAGAATAGTTCGATAAAAGTAAAATATGCTGGACAAATGATTTGCAAAACCTTTTTCGATTATTAGCTCAAGAGAAACAAAAATGTCACTCTAGTTCGTTACACTACAGGAGTCAGTCCTACATTTGGACTTGGTCCTACAAATAAAATAGCAACCAGATTGTGTATCACATCGGAAAAAATAGGAGGAAAATGGTGTTCCCATTTTAAGCAGCCGCCACTTCTACATACCGAATCCTAGGAGAAAAGAAAGGCAGAGTCAGCCAACAACGTTTTACAAAATATGTGAGATACCTAGTATATAATATCATATTTTGCACCTTAAAATTCAAGATTCTTAGGTTATCAATTGACAGTTACACACAGAGTAATAGGAATAAATGATGGTATTTTTTTGGTTACAAACAAATAGATATAGTTTATACATATTTCACATAAAAAAATGTTAACAAAATATTTATCATTATTTTCTATTTTCGCTTTTAATTAAAATATCACTATCTTTTTATAGATATCATATATACATTTCCATTATTGACACGGCAATAGAAACAAAAATACCGCAAACTCGACGATTCGAATGAATGTTCAAACTACATACCTGAATTGTCCATAGGGTTGCCAACAGGTGCAGCCTCAGGTTCCTTTATCTCAACAACAACACAGTCTGACATTAAGAATGTTTTCGCAACAGACGCTGCATGTTCCAAGCAACATCTAACCACCTGGACAAGATTAGGATGCTTCAGTTTATCAAAGTTTCGTATCAAGAATAAAATATCATATTGTTACTATGTTATTGTAAGATAAGCATTCACACACATAGAAGGCAGAAACATGCACAATAAGGTATGTTCCAAGTCAAAGTTTCGTATCAAGAATAAAATATCATATTGTTACTATGTTATTGTAAGATAAGCATTCACACGCATAGAAGGCAGAAACATGCACAATAAGGTATGTTCCAAGAATTGTTTTAAAAATCGTTATAGAAGAGTATTACACCCCAATTTCCCTAATCAAGAAACTAGAACATAAAATAAATCAGGTCTTGTTTCCCACATTAAAAGTCCAGTGAGACTTCAACAAATTTATAATGTATCGTGCCTAACATCCTCCACATACAATTTTTTTAAGGAATGATACTCTGCCATTTTGCAACAATATGCATGATTTAAGAACCTCGTATTTGGTACGAAACCAAAATTTAATCAAAACTAACATAAGACATCCATATACAAACCATTTATAATGATGCGGGCCCTACAAGCTAAGTTTAATTTACTAGAGAAAAAAAAAATACAGGAATGAATCTATAAATCACCTTTGTAGGATCAATGATCCCAGCAGACATCAAATCTTCATATTTGCCAGTGGCAGCATTATATCCATATCTCGTATCGTCGTTGGATAGAACCTACCGATATACAAATTACATCAGCACAAGCACACGCGAGAGTAACAAATTCCAAATTTAGCCAATTTTTATACCTTCTCACTAACAACACTGCCATTTACACCAGCATTTTTTGCTATTAATTTCAGAGGGTAGCTAAGGGCTCTTTTAACAATGTCTGCTCCAACCTGCGTCGCGTTTTAATTATAAAGTCATATTCAGAGTCAAAAAGTTGAATATGAAATAATGATATAACTGAAAAGAGCACAAACAAGTCAAGAACACTTTCAACAACCTAAAACGAAAATTATCTCCATATGAAAAATAAAAAAAACTTGAGTTCGCAATATCAAATGATGACTCACTTTTTCTTCATCATTTGCAAGGGTAGCTTTGATTGCATCCACCTTTGATGCAAGTCTGAGCAAAGTGCACCCACCACCAACTACAATACCCTCTTCAACAGCGGCCTAAAGGTGAAGAAAATATGAGCTTATCGAACCAGTAAAAGGATAAATTAATGAACATTATGGGAAAGATAAAGTCACCTTTGTAGCGTTAAGAGCGTCTTCAACTCTCAATTTCTTTTCCTTGAGTTCTGTCTCAGTTTGTGCACCAACCTATACTCGTAACAAAACAAAACTTGCATTACTTAATATGATTTGCAGAGAAGTTAAAAGGCAAGCTTATTATAAAATTTCAACGATTTCACTGAGATAGAATCATTATTACCTGAATTACAGCCACACCACCAGACAGTTTTGCAATCCTTTCGTTCAACTTCTCCTTTTCATAATCTTGTTCTGCAGCCTGTATAATATGTAGACATTTTATTAGAGTCGACGTAACAGTGAATCTGTCATACTCTTCTATACATACATTTCTCCTTATATATGACCACTCGTATGCTGCATACATACATTTGGATTACTAATTTTAACTATCTACCTAACGTTATGCATAACTCCAAAATATTTCTCATTTTTTAAGCGTATCATTACTTATTCTTCATGTACAAGGTCTCAAAAAAGTAACATGCCATGCAAACAATTTTTAAGGGGTGGAGAGACGGGGAAAGAAAGAGAGGGAAACCTCTATTTGGTTCTTAATTTGTGAAACTCGCTTTGTAACTGCTTCTTGGGTACTTCCATCACCAACTATTGTGGTTGTATCTTTGGTGAGCACCACCTTGGCCGCAGTGCCTAGAACCTCATTCCCAGCTTTGTCTAAGCTAAGGCCAACCTCCTCTCTGATAACAGTACCTATAAGTGAATTGGGAAGATATATATTGTTACCAACCGCTAAACCAAAAAAGGAACAAATGAAGAAATTATACACTTCTGAATTTAACAGAATAAGCAAAGACATAAAAGATTTAAATTTATAAACCTCCTGTCAAGATGGCAATATCATCAAGGTACTGGCTCTTGCGTTCTCCAAATCCAGGAGCCTTAAGTGCTGCAATCTTCAGTGATCCTCTAAGTTTGTTCACAACAAGAGTTGCCAAAGCTTCTTGTTCAATATCCTCTGCAATTATCAAAATAGGGAATCCGTTTCTAATTGCGTCCTCTAGTATGTTAATAAGATCCCTTGCATTGGATATCTTTTTGTCAACTAAAAGCAACTGCACAAAAACATATAAATTTTTAAGTAAAAACACAAGTTGATGGCAAAGATAATAATAAGTTGGCGAATAGAAAACAAATGTCGCACCTTGCAGTTCTCAAATTCAACGGTCATTTTCTCACTGTCTGTAACAAAGTAGGGTGAAATATATCCTCGATCAAATTGCATGCCCTCAACAACATACAGATCGTTTTCAGCACTCCTTCCCTCCTCAAGTGTAACGACACCCTTTCTACCAACCTTACTCAACGCCTCAGCTATCATATTTCCTACCTCATGATTGTTCCCTGCACTAACTGCTGCCACATCAGCCAATTCACTATCCTCAACCTGCAATTCACACAACCACAACTCTTCTAAGTTTAAATGAAAAAGATGAGGGAAATCATTTATGAAGCACAAACACCTAACATGATGCAGACATGTTGACACTATTAATGTAAAAAACATAGGACATTGACACCTGTGTGTGTGTGTGTGTGTGTGTGTTATAATTTAATAAAATATTAACATTATTTATAAAATATTAAAATTGAGAATCAAAATATACAAGTGCATCTAAATAGGGGTGTGCATAAAAACCGGTTCACATGAACTATAACTTAAAATCCAATTAATCAATCTAAAAAAACCTAACTATTTATTTACAAAAACTGATACTGTCCAATTTAAAATTTTAAAAACAATTTGGTTTATTGTTTCTCAAAACTGGGGTATATCCGTACCCATTTCACAACCCCTCTTCTGCTATTCATATGATTTCACAAACCTCCATTTCATAATTTACAAATCTGCAAGTTCTTAATTTCAACCCAGAATTGAAGGCTAATGTTTTAGCACAAAACCATTTCAATTCATAAAAAAAGAAAAAAAAAAGGTTATTTTAGTTTTGTATTATAAACCAGTTCACCGATTTTGAATCGTATTGAACCGGGTTTACAAAAAAAACAGATTTTGGATGAAAGAAGTTATAAGAACTGAACCGAACCATAAATTTGGTTCAGTTCATGAACCATGCACACCCCTACATCTAAATTGAGAAAAAAATCCATTACAAAATAATTTGATAAGATATATAGTCTTTCACCTTCATTTATCCGTACACAACCAAAAAGATAAAGTGATATAATCAAATTGAATGTCTTAAATCCCCTCATTGATTATCATTTCTACAACACATCTTTAACCCCACAGATGTGTTCAAGGAGTACCTAAGGCATGTTGAAGCAAAGAAAAAATAAATCTTTTTGGTATTTGTTTCAGTTGTCTTACACATGTTGTACATGTGCCGTGCAACGACGCATGTCGGACATGGAGACAAAGCCTAATCCCAAAGGTGTTTGTGTTTCATAGGAACTAGTTGCTAAGCAATGTAATCCCAAAGGTGTTAGTGCTTCATAGATATTAGCCAATAATTGCTACGCAATGAACACCCCAAAATATGCAAAAAAATGTGGGAAGTTTGTGGTACCAGAAGCCCGTGGAATAAAAATGCTTAAACATAGATACACAAAAAAACAAGAAAACGGCTTCACCTCTTTTGACATTAGTTTAAGTTCAGCGACAAGAGCTTTCGCTGTCTTCTCAATACCACGTGTGATAAGCACAGGGTTTGCACCTGCTGCAACAACCTATAAAATGAAATTTCACTCTAAATGAGACCCCAATTATGTAACAACAAGCAAAACCAAATCAAGCATTTATTAGTTACTTATTACAAAACTCATAACAAGTCTACCTTAACACCTTCTGCAATAAGACCTTGAGCCAAAACAACAGAGGTAGTAGTTCCATCGCCTGCCAAATCATTTGTCTTGGCGGCCGCCTGTCTAACCAATTTAGCACCAATATTCTCAACCGGATCCTCCAACTCCACCTTTTGAACGCAAATGCAAACAGAACATCAGATTAAACACCACATATAACTAATTCACTAAAAATAATAATTCAAGTAAAATCTTAGACCCTAAACACCCCACATCAAAACAAACACTCCACATAACTAATTCACAAACAATAATTCAAGTAAAATCTTAGACCCTTACACTCGGACAAATTAAATATATTACCAAAAACAACAATTCAAGTAAAATCTTAGACCCTTAAACACCCCACATCAAAACAAACACCCTACATAACTAATTCACCAAAAACAGTGATTCAAGTAAAATCTTAGACCCTGAACTCAGACAAATCAAATAATTTACCAAATACAATAACTCAATTGAAATCCTAGACACTAATTCATACAAATTCATATAATTCAAATATATAAAATATCAGCAAATTCAAAAACAGACTCAATAAGAAACACACCTCTTTGGCAACAGTGACACCATCATTAACAATCTTAGGAGAACCATACTTGCTCTCAAGAACAACATTCCTTCCCTTAGGACCAAGAGTAACACCAACCAAATCTGCAAGCTTGTTCACACCATTCTGTAACAAAAACACAAACAAAACAATTAAAAAAACATTAAAAAAAAAATCAATTTTTTCGTTTTTTGATCATGATTGTGAATAACCCACCTGGAGTTTCTTGATAGCGGAACCATCTTTGTTGAAATGCAACTCCTTGGCCATGGCGGAGACTTTAAGGTTCCGACTCTTCCTGGAGAGAGCGACGGTACTGGTAGTTTTTCTGCGGGTGGAAGAAGATGGGAATGAAGAAATGGAAGCGGAGGAAGAGAGGTTGCATGAGGATAGATTTAATGATGCCATGGTTGTGTGGAATTGGGAGAAATGGTGGCTAGGGTTTAAGAGGATTTGGTTTTGGATAAGTTTTCTAACCTTTGTTGCTCAGAAAATTGAGAATGGAAGATGAAATGAAACTATATATTAGGTAGAGGTTTCAATGTTTAGTGGTACAATTTTTTAAGTTAGTTTTGTCTCTATATCTTTCTAGAAAATTCATTTTTGTTGTTTCCAAAATCAAATCATATCATATTAGTCCCTAAAGAGTAAAGAGAAAAACATTTTTTTTCATAGGTTTTCTTTACTCTAATTTTATCTGAGGCATTGTCGATGTTAAATATCAACATATTTGTTAGTTGGAATTCATATTAAATTTGTGATGTTGTGAGACATCAATGTTTCTGCTAAACTTAATTTATGTTTAAGAAAAAAAGGCAAGGGTTAAATAAATTTTTAATCTTTTTAAATATAACAAATTTCGTTTTTAATCCTTATAAAAAAGTGTCAGGTTTTGGTCTTTATAAAAAAAAAAATCAAGACGTAGTTTTAATTCATGTTAAATAAGAATTTTTTTTTGTCAAGAGAATTTTTTTAATTATACTTAAATGTTTGAATGATTTTTTACAAACATGTTAAAAACATCATAAGAAACTCTTCCTACAAAAAAAAAAAGCATTATAAAAAACTCTTTTATAAAAAATTACAATTTATAAACGTCAAAATTTCAAGATAAGATGAACGTCAAAAAAAAAAAATCAAGATAAAACTAACAAAAATTTTGACCTAAAAATCAAATCAAGTTAATTTTTTGCAGAGAAATTCTTTATAAAGTTTAAAACAAGTATTTTTACAAAATTATTCCAAAATTAAAATGTTCAATAATAATTAAACAAATTTTATTTAATTTAACAAGGACTAAAATTACATGCTAAAATTTTATAGAGACCAAAATATAAGATGAGCAGATGGTGCTTTAGTTCAAGATAGAGAAGACATTGAGACTCACTTACTAAAGACTTTTCATTGATTGACCTCATGTGAAATGATTGCACAAAATGGAATTTAGCTGTCTTTGTGTATTTAAAATGTATAAAAAAATAAAAATAAAAAGATGGATTCATATCAGGAGAAATAAAAGCGCCAATGCAACAATGAGATGCAAAACGTAGGTGCTAGATAGCCATAAGTTAACGTGGTTGCTGTAACTAAGCTGAGTGATTGTTTCCTGGTGAATCTTACCAAGGTTTGAAAAAGAAGATAACAAAGCTTCTCACAATCACACTGAACTAAAATACATAACATAGTTCAGAAATATGATCTCTAGTCTGGTTCAAGTGGTTAACTACACAATTACGATATATTTCTATAATTACATTGCCTAAAGCAGTGAACTTGTTTTCCCAAAGCCAAATAACAGCATGATCCTAGGGTAGTCAATACATAATCAATTTCTGGGCAAGAAAAAAGCCAAACGACAAATCAAGTTGCTTGGGATCCAGTGGCAAGGATCTTCTTCCAAGGACGTACCCGGGGAATACCGGGTTCGATTCCTAGGGGGGACAACGCTTGGCCAGTACGCATGCCTCTACGTACGAGCCGGATTAGTCGTCCACCTTCGGTTGGTCGGAAACCGGTGCGAAAGCAACAAAAAAAAAAAACAAACGACAGCATGATCCTAATTATCGAGTTGGCAACATCAAATCCTTCACGGGTAACAAAAATAGAGATTCTGTTATGGGATCAAGACATTTTAGAATAATCTTGTTAAGAATGTTAGTTCATTCTGGTGAGGACTAATTAGTTAGTAGTTAACCGACAATGAGCTCCTATAAATAGTACAATTGTATCTCACTTTGTGTATCCTTTACAAAACGATTCCCTATAAGTAGAATAAGTGTATCTCCTTTTGTATATCTTTTTCAATAATATGATTTCCCATGAGTACAACTTTCTACTCTTCAACCTCTCCGAGATTATTTCCGGGAACACGTACAAAACAGTTTAATAAAAGTAAAATATACTGGACAAATGATTTGCAAAACCTTTTTCAATTATTAGCTCAAGAGAAACAAAAATGTCATTGTTACGTTACACTACAGCCGTCTGTCCTACATTTGGGCTTGGTCCTACAAATAAAATAGCTACCAAATTGTGTATTACATCGAAAAAATAGGAGGACAATGGTGTTCCCATTTTAAGCAGCCGCCACTTTTACATGCCGAATCCTAGGAGAAAAGAAAGGCAGAGTCAGCCAACAACGTTTTACAAAAAGATATGTGAGATACCCAATATTTAAAATCATAGTTTTCACCTTAAAATTCAAGATTCTTAGGTTATCAATTGACAGTTACACACAGAGTAATAGGAATAAACAATGGTATTTTTTTGGTTACAAACAAATAGATATAGTTTAAACGTATATCACATAAAAAAAATGTTATCAAAATATTTATTATTATTTTCTATTGTCACTTTTAATTAAAATATCACTATCTTTTTATAGATATCATACATACATTTCCATTATTAATTAATAACAAGGTAATAGAAACATAAAAATACCGCAAACTACATACCTGAATTGTCCATTGGGTTACCAACAGGTGCAGCCTCAGGTTCCTTTATCTCAACAACAACACAGTCTGACATTAAGAATGTTTTCGCAACAGAGGCTGCATGTTCCAAGCAACATCTGACCACCTGGACAACAGTAGGATGCTTCAGATTATCAATGTTTCGTATCAAGAATAAAGAATGCAGAAACATGATAGAGTGTAGTGTCACACATAGAAGGCAGAAACATGCAGGATAAGCTATGTTCCAAGAAGCCTTTTAAGAATCGTCATAGAATAGTATTACACCCCAATTTCCCTAATCAAGAAACTAGAACATAAAATAAATCAGGTCTTGTTTCCCACATTAATAGTCTGTTTGTTTGAAGATAAATTGTGAAGAGAGTTAGCAAAGAGAGAGATAGGAGAGAAATGCTCAATTTCTTCAGTTTGGTGGAGGAGAGAAGTTAAAGAGAGAGAAATATGAGAGATCAAATATCACCTTTTTGATTTCTCTGCTGGACAGCGAAGAAAATGGAGAGAAGGGGTAACATATACAGGTAATTACAGCTTTACCCTTGCTTTCATTTCTTATACATACATATGCTTTAATTTTAATTTTTATTTGACGTTTCCCCAATACACCCTCCGGTCACAAATATAAGCAAAAATTCACTTTTTAGGTTCATTGAATAAATGATGTATGTGGACTATTAAATAGACCACATACATCATTTATTGAATGAATCTAAAAAGTAAATTTTTGCTTATATTTGTGATCGGAGGGTGCCCACAACAAACCGAATGTGATGATGATATTATAAAGCAATATCAAATTGCAAGTAGCTAGCTACAAGTTTTGATTATTCTATTTACTGTGTAATTCGTATATTAATGGCGAGCAATTTCGAGGTTTCTTTGATTATTTTTTTATGAGAATAGCAATTTTTATTACATCCACAATTTTTTTTAAGGAAATTATTACATTTACAATCGTTATTCAACAACGATAATAATAAATGTACTTACTTTTTAAAAACTGACAATAAGAGGTTTAATGAAAAATAAATTAAATTTGACAATAAGACTTTAGTATAAATATATTTTTGAATAGGGGCTTATTTGTCAATTCAAAAAATAATTGTGTTTCTCTCTTTCCTATTTCTCTTCTTCTTCTCTTGAACCAAACAATACTTCAAATCTACTCTATTTCTCACTTCTTTCTCTCTTCTCAAACTCTCTCTTACCTATTTCTCTCTTCATAATTTCTCTTGCGAACCAAACACACCGTAAAAGTCCAGTGACACTTCAACAAATCTGTAATGTATTGTGCCTAACATCCTCCAAATACAATTTTTCTAAGGAATGATACACTTTCATTTTGCAACAATATGCATGATTTAAGAACCTCATTTGGTGCGAAACCAAAATTTAATCAAAACACAAGATATCCATATACAAACCATTTATAATGATGCGGGCCCTACAAGCTAAGTTTAATTTACTAGACATGCTACTAAAGATAGCGGTAAATTCACATGCAGATAAGTTAAAAAACAATACAGTACATTAATGAATCTATAAATCACCTTTGTTGGATCAATGATCCCAGCCGACATTAAATCTTCATATTTTCCAGTTGCAGCATTATATCCGTATCTCGTATCGTCGTTGGATAGAACCTACCAATATACAAGTTACATAAGTTACATCAGCACAAGCACATACGAGAGTAACGAGTTCCAAATTTAGCCGATTTTTATACCTTCTCACTAACAACACTGCCATTTACACCAGCATTTTTTGCTATTAATTTCAGAGGGTAACTAAGAGCTCTTTTAACAATGTCTGCTCCAACCTGCGCCACGTTTTAATTATAAAGTTATAATCAGTGTCGGAAATTTGAATATGAAATAATGACATCACTGAACATAGCACAAACAAGTCAATAACACTTTCAAGGACCTAAAACGAAAAATATCTCCATATAAAGGGGGCAAAAAAACAACTTGAGTTCTTGCAATATCAAATGATGACTCACTTTTTCTTCATCATTTGCAAGGGTAGCCTTGATTGCATCCACTTTTGATGCAAGTCTGAGCAAAGTGCACCCACCGCCAACTACAATACCCTCCTCAACAGCGGCCTGAAAGTAAAGAAACTATGAGCTTATAGAACCGGTAAAAGGATGAATTAATGAACATTCTGAGAAAGATTAAGTCACCTTTGTGGCATTAAGAGCGTCCTCAACTCTCAATTTCTTTTCCTTGAGTTCTGTCTCAGTTTGTGCACCAACCTATACTCGTAACAAAACACAAAATTTGCACTGCTTAATATGATTTGAAGAGAAGTTAAAAGCAAGCTTATTATCAAATTTCAACGAGTTCACTGAGATGGGATCATTATTACCTGAATTACAGCCACACCGCCAGACAGTTTTGCAATCCTTTCGTTCAGCTTCTCCTTTTCATAATCTTGTTCTGCAGCCTATAGAATATGTAGACATTTTAAAAAAAAAATAAAAAATTAAGAAGCTAGCCTGTATAATGTAGACTTTTTTTTTTTGAAGAAGCTAAATTAGCCCACCCAAATTGGCACCGCGGAGAATCAAACCTGAGACCTTGAGGAGGAGCACACTCCAAGGTCCCAAGCCAACACCATCAGGCCAAAATATTTCGCATTTTTTAAAACTATCATTACTTATTCTTCATGTACAAGGTCTCAAAAAAGTCACATGCCATGCAAACAATATTTAGGGGGTGGAGAGGCGGGGAAAGAGAGGGGGAAACCTCAATTTGGTTCTTAATTTGTGAAACTCGCTTGGTAACTGCTTCTTGGGTACTTCCATCACCAACTATTGTGGTTGTATCTTTGGTGAGCACCACCTTGGCCGCAGTGCCTAGAACCTCATTCCCAGCTTTGTCTAAGCTAAGTCCAACCTCCTCTCTGATAACAGTACCTGTAAGCGAATTAGGAAGATACATATTGTTACCAACAGCTAAACCAAAAAAGGAACAAAGGGAGAAATTATACACTTCTAAATTTAACAGAATAAGCAAAGACAAGAAAGATTTAAATTTATAAACCTCCTGTCAAGATGGCAATATCATCAAGGTATTGGCTCTTGCGTTCTCCAAATCCAGGAGCCTTAAGTGCTGCAATCTTCAGTGATCCTCTAAGTTTGTTCACAACAAGAGTTGCCAAAGCTTCTTGTTCAATATCCTCTGCAATTATCAAAATAGGGAATCCGTTTCTAATTGCGTCCTCTAGTATGTTAATAAGATCCCTTGCATTGGATATCTTTTTGTCAACTAAAAGCAACTGCACAAAAACATATATAAATTTTTAAGTAAAAACACAAGTTGATGGCAAAGATAATAATAAGTTGGCGAATAGAAAACAAATGTCGCACCTTGCAGTTCTCAAATTCAACGGTCATTTTCTCACTGTCTGTAACAAAGTAGGGTGAAATATATCCTCGATCAAATTGCATGCCCTCAACAACATACAGATTGTTTTCAGCACTCCTTCCCTCCTCAAGTGTCACGACACCCTTTCTACCAACCTTACTCAACGCCTCAGCTATCATATTTCCTACCTCATGATTGTTCCCTGCACTAACTGCTGCCACATCAGCCAATTCACTATCCTCAACCTGCAATTCACACAACCACAACTCTTCTAAGTTTAAATGAAAAAGATGAGTGAAATCATTTATGAAGCACAAACACCTAACATGATGCAGACATGTTGACACTATTAATGTAAAAAACATAGGACACTGACACCGGTGTGTTTGTGTGTGTGTGTTATAATTTAATAAAATATTAACATTATTTATAAAATATTAAAATTGAGAATCAAAATATACAAGTGCATCTAAATAGGGGTGTGCATAAAAACCGGTTCACATGAACTATAACTTAAAATCCAATTAATCAATCTAAAAAAACCTAACTATTTATTTACAAAAACTGATACTGTCCAATTTAAAATTTTAAAAACAATTTGGTTTATTGTTTCTCAAAACTGGGGTATATCTGTACCCATTTCACAACCCCTCTTCTGCTATTCATATGATTTCACAAACTTCCACTTCATAATTTACAAATCTGCAAGTTCTTAATTTCAACCCATAATTGAAGGCTAATTTTTTAGCACAAAACCATTTCAATTCATAAAAAAGAAAAAAAAAGAAAAAAAAGGTTATTTTAGTTTTATATTATAAACCAATTCACCGATTTTGAACCAAATTGAACGGGTTTATAAAAAAAAAAAAAAAAAAAAAAAAACTGACTTTGGATGATAGAAGTTATAAGAACTGAACCGAACCATAAATTTGGTTTAGTTCATGAACCATTCACACCCCTACATCTAATTGAGAAAAAAAATTCATTACAAAAAGATAAAGTGATGTAATCAAATTGAATGTCTTAAATCCCCTCATTGATTATCATTTCTTCAACACATCTTTAACCCCATAGATACGTCCAAAGAGTGCCTAAGGTGTGTTGAAGCAAAGGAAAAAAAAATTGGTATTTGTTTAAGTTGTCTTACACATGTTGTACATGTGTCGTGCAACGACGCACATAAGCCTAATCCCAAAGGTGTTTGTGTTTCATAGGAAAAAATTGTTAAACAATGTAATCCCAAAGGCATTCGTGCATCGTAGGTATTAGGAAATAATTGCTAAGCAATGAACACGCCAGAATAAGCAAAAAAGTGGGAAGTTTGAGGTACCCATAACATGTGTAATAAAAATGCATAAACATACATAAAAAAACAAGAAAACGACTTCACCTCTTTTGACATTAGTTTAAGTTCAGCAACAAGAGCTTTCGCTGTCTTCTCAATACCACGTGTGATAAGCACAGGGTTTGCACCAGCTGCAACAACCTATAAAATAAAATTTCACTCTAAAATGAGGCCCCAATCGTGTAACAACAAGCAAAACCAAACCAAGCACATTATTAGTTACTTATTCCAAAACTCATAACAAGTCTACCTTAACACCTTCTGCAATAAGACCCTGAGCCAAAACAACAGAGGTAGTAGTTCCATCGCCTGCCAAATCATTTGTCTTGGCGGCTGCCTGTCTAACCAATTTAGCACCAATATTCTCAACTGGATCCTCCAACTCCACCTTTTTAACGCAAATGTAAACAGAACATCAGATGAAACACCCCACATTATTAATTCACTAAAAATAATAATTCAAGTAAAATCTTAGACCCTAAACACCCAACATCAAAACAAACACTCCACATAACTAATTCACCTAAAACAATAATTCAAGTAAAATCTTAGACATTAAACACGCCGCATCAAAGCAAACACCCCACATAACTAATTCACCAAAAACAATAATTCAAGTAAAATCTTAGACCCTAAACTCAGACAAAATAAATATATAACCAAAAACAATAATTCAAGTGAAATCTTAGACCCTAAACACCCCACATAACTAATTCACTAAAAACAGTAATTCAAGTAAAATCCTTGACCCTAAACTCAGACAAATTAAACATATAACCAAAAACAATAACTCAAGTGAAATCATGAACTCTAAACTCACACAAATTAATCTAATTCACATATATAAAATAAAATAACATCACAGAATTAAAAAACAGGTTCAAGTAAACAAACACACACCTCTCTGGCAACAGTGACACCATCATTAACAATCTTAGGAGAACCATACTTGCTCTCAAGAACAACATTCCTTCCCTTAGGACCAAGAGTAACACCAACCAAATCCGCAAGCTTGTTCACACCATTCTGTAACAAAAACACAAACAAAACAATTAAAAAAACAATAAAAAAAATCAATTTTTTCGTTTTTTGAGCATGATTGGGAAGAACCCACCTGGAGTTTCTTGATAGCGGAACCATCTTTGTTGAAATACAACTCCTTGGCCATGGCTGAGACTTTAGGGCTCCGATTCTTCCTGGTGAGAGCGACGTTGCTGGTGGTTTTTCTGCGGGAAGAAGATGGGAATGAAGAAATGGAAGCGGATGAAGAAAGGTTGCATGAGGATAGATTCAATGATGCCATGGTTGTGTGAAATTGGGAGAAAATGGTGGCTAGGGTTTAAGAGGATTTGGTTTTGGATAAGTTTTCTTTGTTGCTCGGAATTGAGAATGGAGGATGAAACTATTAGGTAGGGGTTTCAATGTTTAATAGTCTTTTTGTTTTTTTTGGATAAAATTTAGGTTTGTCTCTGTTGTTTTTGTTTGTTTTTGTGGGAAGAGAGTTCTAGTGAGTTTAGCTCAGTTGGCAAGACAATGCATAATATATGTAAGGTTCGGGATTCAAATCCAGACCATTACAGGAAAAAAAACATAGAAAAATGATATTTGGACAAAAAAAAAAAATTGAGAGAATTTGGACAAATGTTCTTACTTTGGTTTTTGCGTCAATAATTTCTTTTTATTTATATTTATGGTTTTCTAAGATATTTTCACAGAGAATGGTTGTTAAAACAACACACATCTTATGGTAAATGCTAACAAGTACTCCTTTCGATCACATTTATATGCAAAAAAACCAATTTTTTTAAATATATTGAATAACTAATGTATGTTAGAAATAGAGTGTTCATATCACTCCTCACAATAGAAAAACTCTATAACCTTCTCAAGTAAAATTGTTATCTTTGAAAGTTTCAATGATTGAATATGCCAAAACATTTTGTGACGAGCCCTATTTATACTACTCTATTAAGGCTCGACATAGAAAGATATAGAAGCATTAAATTATATTACTTTATTACAAGAAATATCTAGAAATATTAATATCTAGTTTATGTAGCTAGAAAGTTCTAGATATATCAAGATGCTCCTTGTTATTATGACTTTATTTAGTAGTATACATGAATGTTTAATGTTATTTATCATTCTCCATAGGTTGGAAGACACTTGTGCTCGAGTCGAGAATTTCTTCTTCATCCTTAAGACAACAATTGTAACCAACACTTGACGTAAGATGAAATGATTCATTTTTGAAAACATGTCTTCGACAACCATTTTGGAATTTTTTTGTTGCTGAGTCTAAAGTATTCCAAGGATAAAAATTGTACCGCCATCTTCCCAAGATGACTTAGGAACTGGACGAGGCATATATAACTTTTTTTTATCATTGAATAGTTCCTTTGTAACTAGAAGTTCAAGTGGCTTGAATTTCTTTTTTACTTAATTGAATTCATTGATTGGTAGAGGTGCCAACTTGATTTTCATCACATCCTTAACGAAAGTGTAGGTGTTGGCATAACCATCCTATAAGTCACAACAATCATATTGACAAGGTCGCCCATTATGAATGTGACAAGCAAGTATCCATAGGAATAACATCACACCATAACTTTTCTTTATAATTTGTTCTAATGGAAAATCAAATAATGAAGTGTTTATATACTTTTACCTCGTTATCCTTGTTGGACCATTGCAGCTTGTATGGATCTAGGTGCTCAATCATTAAGAACTTTAACTTTTCTGCTCTATAGTTTGATACAACGTTATCACATCTTATATTATTTGGTAATGACATTACAACCCATGTCTTGCGAAGTGCAGCAAGTGTTGAGGATACCGTGTCTTAGCCATAGTTTTTCTTTGGTTATTGTTGTTTGCAACCTTCTTTAACCTCCCAAGATTTGCATATTCAGCAGGAAGATATTCTTCGTCGTATATTAGTTTGTCGTTCTCCCATATTCTCTTCTTCAAACGATTCATGGATGTATTCTCTTTCTTCTTCAAAAAGATTGTTTATCTCTCCATTAACGATAGTGATTACTTTAATATTTAGACAATCTAAGACAATGTATCCATACCTTCACATGAAACATTTGAGTGTCTTTATAATTACCTATTTGATTGTGTTATGTTGGGGTTTAAATGAGGAAATAGATTGATGTATTAGTGGTTTGTGAGAATCAATATGATTTCTGGTATAGGAAAGAGGTTGGTATGAAAAAAAAAATTTGTTGATAATTTTAGTTGAGTATAATTGTCCTGATAGCAACGAGGATGCAAGTACTTACGAGTTAGTGTCTAACGCATTTTGTCTCACGTCTTGATCTTTATTTTCCCTTCAGATTTATGTTTCCTTTTAAGATCTTCCCATCAAATTAAAGCATGTTTCCTGAGCTCGAGCGTGGCTATCTTTACTTTCTAATCCTTAGGTATCTCCTTGTACTGGAATATGCGTTCAACGGTCTGAAGCCAATCAACAGACTCGTTTGGTTGCATTTTTCCTTCGAAATCTAAAATGCCCATCTTGATATCATTGATTCTATACTTTTGTCATTGTAAATGACTGCTTCTAGTTGATGAAGAGTAACTACTAGAGCCACCATCTTCGAATCTCATTTGTTGTACTTCCAAAAGGGCGTGTTGGGCAGTGACAATCTCTTGTAGTTGTTGAATTTGTCGCCTCATTTCTTTCATCTTTATCTCTTGCATAATTCTTTCAATTTGTTTTCGAGGTGACATTTTGATGACGGTTATTCAACAAACTATTTGGAGAAGATCACGGTGGTGTGTTGTGGTTTTTGTTGGTGGAGAAAAATTGTTAACAAGGGGTTTTCTTCGATTCCTAAACAAAATGTTGATGTTAGCTTCGCGAACAAAATGGGCGTAGAATGAAAAATTCCATAATGTTCTCTATCGTTTTCTATCATTCTCCATTGTTCTTTATCATCTCTCATTTCCCTTCTATTGAGCATCATTTAGAACACTAACAATAATAGTCTTGAAATTGATCTTCAGGTGTGACGCCATCGGGGGTGGAGAAAACTGGTCTCAAGAGCTTAGGTTGAACGATCTTATCTGTATAGTTTGGTCCCTAATAGAGATAATACAAGGCCAATATTAATTCCAAACAAAATTATATTTGCTCAATTTGACCCCTCTACACCAACCTTGAGCAGTAAAAAGGCACATCATAGACATTACTGTTATGATCATCAACAATTTGAAAAGCATAATAATCAACAAATAATTTTACCTTGAAATAAAAACTCTCAAAGAAGTGTCTATTGTGATTCTTGTATGTCTTTACAATAATCATGTGATTTTAATCCTCACACTAGAGATAAAACTATGTGATCTTGAAGAGCTCACAGTCTGACTCACACCATGTTTAGAAGTAGATTAAAAAAAAACCGTGACATAAAAGCACTCGTAATGTTTGAACTTGCCATGTAAATATGTTCATTTAATGAAATAATAGGAATTTTAAGATCTTTTAGGCACTAAAATGTCAACTTATGTATTTGTAAATAGGAACCAATTTGTCCAAAGCTTAAATCTACTACATGATCAATTCGAACGTGCCACTCCAAGTCCAACAATTTTGTTATGTTTTGCAACAAAATACATCCCGTCATTGTCCCTCCTTGAGCAGAAGAAATAGTTTTAGCCACTAGCCGAGAATCATATGAAACTCCACCTTATGAAAGTCATTGCGAACAAATCAAATTCGACCCCTCAACACCCTCCACCCCCATCATACGCTCCCATATACACATAACTTTGCTACATGAATCCTGCTCTTTACCCAAACAGTTTCGCTCATTCCTAAAGTAAAAGTCGAAAATGCCCCTACGCAACTTAACCTGCGCTAGTGCATTTGTTACGTATGTTAAGTCACGTTACGTGACTTAACATGCGTCAGTGTATCACGAACGTGACTTAAGTCACGCCAAACTACAACACTAGCGCAAGTTAACTTGAGTACGTTGGGTAGAAATTGATTTTATTCTATACTAATTCATTATTATTCGAAATTATAAAATAAATGCAAAAATAAATAAATTCGAAATTAATAAAATAAATGCAAAAATAAATACAAATAGTAAATAGAACTCTCATTTTATTAATATTATTCAAATATTACAATAAGCAATACAAATATTTATTCCAATTAACTAACATACTTAATATTTATTTTGACCCTCTTCGGTATATGCCAACAACTTTTTGTGGAAAATAGCGATCCATCGTGTTGGGGAAAACGACATCAAGACCCTTTGAGGTAAATTTATATTTGGTTCCTTTTATACCCCCATGATGATTCTTTTTACCCACGGTAAAAAGATTTTGGGAGTAAAAGGAAGCAAATCGAAATTTACCTCAAGGGATGATGCCTTTTTCCCCAACCTAATGGACCACTATTTCCCCCAAAAGCCACCAGTATTTACCTAAGGGGGCCTAGAGACTAAAGAAGCATAGTGTAACAGCCCAAGTGGGACCCACACCATCCGTGCAAGTCTACCCCACCCGGTCTGGCCATCCGCCACTGTTACTCACCGACTTAATCACTAGCCCCCTCACCCTACTAGTGTTTTTGCCTCCCGTGGGAATCGAACCTAGTACCTGGGGATAAGTACTACTTCAATGCATTCCCACTACCAAAACATGCTCGTCACGTTTTCATCGTTCTTTAACTCCACCCAAGTGAATGATACGCTCCCCTCGTCGAGCTTTGGACGTTTATACAGAATATTTTGCACCCTCCTTGTGTCTGTGGGGTTGACTCCTTGGTAGAATTCATTCAGTTGATCCTTGAGACCTCTTAACGTTACATCAAGGCACCGAACCTTCAACCTCTGAGTTTCTCCGCCGTTGAATTTTGCATGAACGTCGATCCACCCGGCCATTGCTTCAAATCTACACAATTACAAATTAAACACAATCAATGAAAAACTCATTCAAACATTTCATCAAACACTTGGAGTGCAAATTATACATAAACCCTAAAAATGATAACTACAACATAAACATGCAAAGATCAAAATAATTAAGCAATATTACTCATTTGCATGTAACATTGTATCATATATTGCAAAAAACAAAATAACCAAAAATTAAACAAACCCTAAACCTAAAAAAATCTAATCTAAGTGTAAAAAATCTAACATAATCATGCAAACATCTAAACATCATAAGAATTAAACACTATAAGTCATTTGCATGTAGCATTCGATAATTTCTTGCAAAAAAATTTAAAATTTTAACAAAACAATAAACCTAAAAAATTCTAGATTAAGTGAAATTTTTTATCATAACAACATAGTTTAAGTGAAAGCTTACTTGTTCTTGTTGTTGTAGTGTTGTTTGATTTGAAGTTGAAGGAATTTTGAAGTTGGGAAATTTGAGAGAAAATTGAGAAGTGTGTGTGTAGTTTGATGAAAATGAGGTAGAATGAGGTTCTGCCTGGGTTAATAACATCACGTAGCGTGACTTAAGTTGCGTAAACATTGCAACTAGCGTAAGTTAACCTACGTAACGCATATTAACATACGTAGGGGTATATTTGTATTTTACTTTGGGAGGGAGCAAAATTGTTTGGGTAAAGAGCAGGATTCCTGCTACATAACTACTAGAGACTCCCAATCCTTTCGAAAACACACAAACATTATCCCCGTTCTCCACACCTCGATCACTATAATACCTTCTTTAGATGCACCATCCATGTTCAAATAAATTTGACCCCTACTATAGACAGCCACTAAATCTTCTCTACCACAGTCTTGGCTTTGTATGTTACGATAAAGTTTGAATGAGAACCATATCATTGAACTAACCTGCGATTACTAATCTCCAAACACGAGTTCCCCAACATGGCATCACAAATTTATCAACATGCACCCACTTATTCTTCCATGACCACAATGTATAGATATATTTACTCAAGGTATTGTATCTAAAATTCAAAGTTATTGGTCATTACCGAAAAGAAATTTAAAAAGGTAGATTATTAGGTAATTTAGAGTTTAATTGGATAGTGGCATCCTCACAAAATTTCTTCAACATTATAATAAACATATAACACGACATTTAATGATCGGATGAAGGGTAGATATCCATACAAACTAAATGGATGCCATTGTTGTCACCATTTAAAAAAGATGAATGTTAAAAACAATATCTTCTCAACACATATTTTTTTATTGGATGAAACCAATACATGACCAGGGGCGGACCTGGACTGGGCACACTGTGGCAAGTGCCACACCAGTCCAGGCCGAACTATATATTTTTTTTAATTTTTTAGCTAAACATTATCTTATATAAGTTAAATTTTGTCACTTAATCACATCTGTATGGTGGTATCTAGTGGCAAACGTGCGCCCCTTTCATCAAGGGAACCTTGGTTCGATTCCTGCAATGCACATTTTAGTTTTTTAACTTTTATTTTAACTAATAATACTATAAAAAATGCAAAAAGCAAGTGGTGAACCGCATCACCTAAAGTAAAATCTATTCATATATACCATTAATCTATACAATTGTTTTATGAATATTGTTGTGAGAAATAATATATAACACAACCTGCACAACTAAAAAAAAAAAAAATATAAGACAACCTACAAAAAAAAATTGTGCCACACTGGTTTTGTGAGGCCAGGTCCGCCCCTAACATGACCCATCATTTTAAGTAGAACTCATTTTCAAAGTATGATACCCACCATAATTTAAGCCAATAAAAAATGAGTGTTTGAGAGAGCGTTAAAAACATAGTGTTACTAACTCTGCTCTTTAAAAACATGGTCAAACCATCTTAAAAGGGTACATAAAGCGACCGCCAATTACATATTTATAAGCTTAACCATGACAAGAGTATAAATACAACACCTGGAGTTACTACTCATGATTATTTTAATGTCCAGTTTGCTAGGTTTGTGATTGACTCATTGAATAATCGAACTCAATCTTCAAGCTTCAGATTGACTTATCACTTAATTATCTAAAAAAGTTAGTTTGATTCATTTTACGAGTTAAATGCAAATAATTCACAAATATCTCAAATTATTTATACTCCAAATTCTTTTGAAGCGTCATTGGTTTGTTACTTTGATGAACTGCATCACACACGGTAGCAAACTTCCCAGATAATATTTTCATGTCTCTAATTACAAGATCATTTATAAAATTTTGTTTGTCTCTAAATATAAGACCATTATCTGTTATTCTTTTTCTGATTATACCCTCTATTAATACAATCAATCATCTGTCCCGTGAGCATAGCTCAGTTGGTAGGACAATGCATTATTATATGCAGGGGTCGGGGTTCGAACCCCGGACACCCCACTTATTCACCTTATAAGGTGAATTCTAGCCACTAGGCTACATGACCAAAAAAAAAAATACAATCAATCATCTCGAAATATGAAAAATCAACATTGAATGTATTTATTCATAAATGACAATTTAATAATATTTACTACACATATTTTTCAAACAAATTTATTACTTCAATAACTTTTTTTAATTCCGTGAATTTTGTAAACCACTCTTATATTAAGGGTCAAAGAGAGTATAATTTTTCTCCAATTTAATCTTCATTATTTGAACTCCATTTTTTTTTTTAAACATTATCTCCCCATCATTTTAGGTTGAAATTACTACGTGGGTTGTAAGGAAGTTCAGGGGATAATTAATATTGGGTGAAGGACAATCACACAAGTGAATTAAACACCACAATTTAACTTAAAATCCTAAAACAATGAGTTTATAAGTCTTTCTTACTTATTAAATGTTCAACCTCCACTATTATAAACTTACATTTGCTACAACAATCTCTTTGTCTCCATCAATTCATTATGTTTCCCCTCAAGCGAAAACTTTTTCATTCCACAAAATGAAAGTTCCACCTAAACATCTCGTCAAAAAGACTTTCAATGAAAGAGTCGCTCGAACCCCAATATCATTGTAGGGTTACAATAAGAGCCCGATGATAACCCACATTAAATTAAAAACAATCACGCAAATGAGTTGGACATCACAATGTAACCAAAAACTTAAAATATTAGATTTATGAATGTTTTCACATATAAAATGTTGGACTTTAATTTTTCTAAGTAACATGAGACTTATATCTAACACTTGTCACAACATATTATTCAAAGAGAAAGCCAACCAAGGAAGCATCCAAGTTAGTAACATCTTCCTAATAGTACTAATTAAGGTATAGCAGCCTTTTGGATTTAATTTTTAAAGCAAGGTCGATGATGATTGCGCTGCTTCAGACCCTTCTTCGCATGCTTCCATCTTTTTAAATTAGAGAGCTTACAATGGTACACTTCGCAGTCACGTAATCACTGAAAAAAGATATAAGTAGAACTTTATTGGCAATTTTAATGTAAACTGAGTTGTTTTGTACTATGTATGTTCTCATTAGATTCTCTAATCGGCTATTAATTAGTATTCTAATATCAATAGGACGAATTGATTGATTGTAGGATTATATTCAGGAGAAGTCTCGTCGTCATGAAAAAGTGGGGTTTGGCTTTTGATAACTTTATGTAAAGAAAATTAAAAAGTTTATGCAGAAATTTAATTAAATAGATTTAATGCCACTAAAGCACTCCGATATGTGGGGATAAAAGTTAACAACAACTCCGCATGTGGGCGTATAGCTCTGTTGCTAAAAACATTGATTTTTTTTTTTGTGGTCAGAGTTTGAACCCCATACTTGCTTATATTATGTATTGTCCTTGCCAGGTGAGTTAAGATCACGAAGACTAAAGACATTGTATATCATATGAAGGTGTGGATGTTGAAATTTTGCACACACCATTTATTCGATTTAAGAGATAAACTTTTAACCATCAGAATACTCGACCAAAATAAAGAGTTAACAACAACCACTCTAACACTCTTTTTAAGATGTATATCTAATCGGTTAAAATTCATGTTAATTTTACCACTATATGTGATATCTGGTGTCAAAATGTGAAATTTATGTGAATTTCGTTCAATAAAAAAGTAAATGTCAAATAGAGAGTGTTAGAGACTCGGGGTGAGAGTTGTTAAAATTACTCTTAAAAATATGAGTCCTCTTTACCTTGATGATGCAATTTTAGTTAAGGTTTTCTCGCTTTCTTTAAACCTAGTATTTTTAAATTTGGAGACTCGATTTGGTTCTTGAGAATAATAAAAACGATCTTTAATCAGATAAATAAGTTGGAACGACCTAGTCCCTGTTTAAAGCTCAGAAGGAAATGATACAATCAGATTCATGATAGTAATTAAAAGTTTGATCCTTGAAAATTATTAAAAATAAATGACTATTTTTTTTTATCAATGATCATTTTTGTTCTTTTGCATTCAAAAACAAATTGTCTGTAGTTCATAAAATGAGTGGTTTTTTTTTTTTGGTTACTCATAAAATGAGTGGTTGAACCGGCCGAAATGGATCATCTCTATTTTTAACTCTTTCAAAAAAAAAAAAAAACTCTTTCATTTTTTTTGAAAGATTTAACTCTTTCATATACCCCTTCAATCTGCTCTTGTGGAATTTGATTACACACTAAATGTGCGACAAAGTCATTGATTTTGGTCATCTAAAATTAATAGTGTAGTTTAATTACAAATGATTTTGTGAAGATTTCATTTGAACAGACCGATACCAAACCAATGACTAAAATCAATAAACGTGGTTTACCAAAAAAAAATAAAAAAAAAATCAATAAACGTGTGTATTTCTTAGTGCAGGTAATTTGGATCCTTTCTTTTTCACTCTCTTTCTCATTTGATTTCTCTCTCTCTCTCTCTCTCTCTCTCTCTCTCTCTCTCTCTCTCTCTCTCTCTCTCTCTCTCTCTCTCATGTTGTTACAAACTGCCGTATGTTAAAGGAACTAGAATCCATTAGGATCCTCTCTTGCATGTTGTCCTCTACGACAAAGAAAAAAAAAATATTGAATAGATAAATTGGTCCTTGAAATCGTAAACATTGATCTAAATACCCTTCCATTATTGCAAATTGACAAATTCCTCCCAAACTTATATACTATAGCTCAAAATGCTTCCTCTATCAAGAAATCACATGACATGCTAATCGAATACGTGGTCCATCTAAGTTGATCTCACATTAAGGCAATCATCCAAAGACTAATTTGTATAAAATCTAGGTCTCCAATGGACTAATTTGCCAATTATTAGCTAATACACAACTGAAATTATACGTTAAAATAATCTAAATTCTTTTGAAGGAACGTTAAGATAATTTAAATTGCATATAAAATTAGTCCCTAATGAATTGTCATTGACAATAAACCAACTTGCAATGTAACATGTCTAATTAACACACCAAATCATAATCTTAAACGATAGAAGTTAACGAAGTAATCAATTTGAAAGATATTTTATAATTTCAAGGGTATATTTACCAATTAAAAAACGAGGGAATATTTCGACTAATTTTACAATTTAGATGATCAATTTTCCTATTCATGGGAAATTCGACGATGCAAGGATAAAGAAAATAAGTAAATCAAGAATATGATGAAAAATAGAAAGCTAAAAAAGAAATAGAGATGAATTAAGCGAATGAGAGAGTTGAAGAGAGATACTGTGCAACAATATCTAAATTGGTATGAAACTAAATGAGTATGGTAAAACTCATATTCATTTGATACCTGCATATCATATTCATAATGAGTATGGTAAAATCCGTATTATGGATATGGATACACATAATTATCCACTAAAATGAGCAGATATGAGTAACTTAGTATCCATTATTATGTCCCAAAAAAAAATCTATGCGATGTATGTATACTTTTTACAAACATTTTGGAGGATAAATGACTTGTAAGTTTTTTGTAAAAAAAAAAAAATGACTTGTAAGTTTATCAAATTATTATTTTGATGTTGATTATAATATTTACTCATTTAAAATGTTTATAGTTTTAAGAAGTTTTTTTTTTGTCAAGTAGTCTTAGTGGCTAGAATTCATTTTTTTCAAGGTGAATAAGTGGGGTGTCTGGGGTTCGAACCCGGCCCCTGAATATAACAATGCATGTCCCTGCCAACTGAGCTATGCTCACGGGGACTATGGTCTTAAGAAGTTAATATTTTTGTTTATAATTTTTACAATTCAACTTAAAGAACTTTGAATACTCTTCTAATTGTATTAAAATAGTATGATATTTTTTGTTTATTTATCGATTTATTTTTGTTAAAATGTGAGTAACGTGTAGTAGGAGCATGAGGGACAATACTTGGGTGCCATTAAATCCTGCCATTGATGACACCCAACACACACACTTGGGGCAATATGTGGCCCTGATCTAATGGCATGGTGCCATTAATGGCACCAAAGTGCCACCCGAGCATGAGTATTGAGTACTTACGCATCTAGAGAGTAATAGACACAATCGTTATGGTTAGTACCCCCACACATGTATGAATCTGAATCCTTATATTTTTCTATGTTGTGACAAATATTTTAGCACCGTACTCAAACTTTACCCATCGTCGTTCAAAAGAACAATGAAGTGTGCTCCAATCAAAATATATGACTAAATTAACATGTTATCTGGGTGCTTCTCACATAGAGCAATGCTAATAACAATAAAAATATATGACTAATAGCAATGCTAATAACAATATTCTATTACTGAAATTCACTTGAGCTTCATTATTTTTAAAATGGACTTGTAAATGGCAAAACTCACATACATTTCATTTAATAAAATAAAGAACGAGAGCTAAAAGATAATGTCTAAAGGTGTGTTGTTGATGTTCTTTTATTTTTTTGTTTTGTTTTAAATTTAAAGAGTCTAGTGACGAATCTCGCACATCTTAAATGATAAGAAATGTAAGATTGTGAATTCTAACTCATGTCAAACACATCAAATAATTCTCTATTGTTAATTAATTACGATTAGATTAGATAAGAATAATAATATTTTCAGAAGAAAAAAAAGCAACAACATAAGAGGTGCAGGATACAAAGACTTGTTCCATTGGTGTTCACATTGTTCATTGGTTCAACTAGTTGGGTGTACGTGTGCTAAGCAAATCTCCACTAATCACACGCTTCAAATCACAACTTTACCCTCAATTCTAGGAAATATATTTAATCATTTTCAGCAGGGATAGGAAGGAAAATTTTATGGTGAAGTCATGAGAATGACTTTTTTGGTGAACTTAACAATATAACATCAAAAATGTAGTGAGTAACACCCCACTGTTTGTACAATGACATCAAAAGTTCAGTCCTCATAGTATCATCAATTTATCAGATTAACAAGACTACACATAATCTAATTTTATCCTATCTTGTTTTAAGCTTAACAGCCCACAAAGTATAACACTTAAGACTATAACATAATATCATCAATTCTGTTTGCATGTTAAAGATTCCAACGATAAAATAGTACATGTAAGTTCAAGATGTTGCAAGCATTACTAGATGAATTACTATTGATCATTAATCAGTAATCAACAATTTAAAAATGAATCAAACATTAAGATTAAAATTACTCCCTCCGTCCCGGAATAACTGACCCATTTTCTAAAAAAAAGTGTCCCAAAATAACTGACTCATTTCAATTTTCAATACAACTTTCATCATTCCAAATACAATATAACACTAAATAATACTACTTTTATCATTCCCAATACAATATATTCCACTTTCCCCTTTATTTATAGTACACTTTTCTTAATCTGTGTGAAAAACCAAAGTAGGTCAATTATACCGGGACGAAGGTAGTAACTTTTTTAAAAAAGTCAGTTTCCTGACTGCACCGTAGAAGCTCCCATATTTATAAGCAATTTTATACTCCATGTATTATTTATCCTTTCAAAAATGTAGTAATATTATTTTATGAGTAATGATATTTTGACATCCATTTGATGACAACTTTGTAGACAACCTTGTTTTTCTCACTTCTTATTGGTCAAAAACAATGGAGAGAGAAAAAGGAAGAGAGAGGATAACAATATCATGTGAGTATGAGAGAGAAAGTTGTCCAAAAGTTGTCAAAAAGTGGTTGTCAAAATATCATTTCTCTTATTTTATTTGACTCTATATGTGTCTCATTCTTGATATGATTATGCCTGTCAAGAAAATAACCCGTTGATTTAGGGAAATTTTACTTAATTTAATTTTTAGGAGGGTACTAGTATAGTATGTAGTATTTCCAGCAAGATCACAAGAAGGTCACATGTTGACTAGAGTATCATTTTGGTTTGACTGGATTGGTTGAATAGACAAGGTTTCACAGACAACAGCTGGAAAACGTAGGCAGGACAAGAAGGTAAAATTCATGATTAGATTCCATTATTATTCTTTCTGTTTCTCACTCACTCTCTTCTAAAGTTTGCAAATAGAAAACTTTAATTAAAACAAAGCTTTCTGCTTCAGGATTATTACTACTTAAATAAATGCTCTTTGTTAAAGTAGAGATACAAGCTATACTACTCTGCACTGCAGTACACACTACACTCCTATGCTTCACAAGTTTGAATGGTTAATTTTACAAAGAGAAAACATGAAGATCTAATTGACCTTTGAAAAATAAAATAATTTAACACGCTAAATTGTTTTCAAGATCTAGTTGAATGATTCATGTGTTTTATTCGTTTAAAAGTCAAATTTGTTTTTAATGACTAAAGGCTTAAATATTCCATAATTACGACTAAAATGACAGGAAATTGCAAGAACATTTGATATGTTAAGAAACACACAATATTTCATTTTTCATTACTTAGTGTTTGAATTTTATTGTTAAAGAAGGGTGAAATTTTTATTAATTAAAGTGATATTAATAACTATTTTACAATAGTTTTCGAGGAGATTTAAACTCAACACTTTGAAGTTATAAGATTAAACACTTACCACTGATCCAATACTTCAAATGCAGACGTTAGGTTCTTTAAAATAGAAAATAAATACAAAAGAAATATTTAAACACGCAAGGACATTTGATATACTAATATCGAAAAAGAATAAGGAAAATGTACTAAAACATTGATTTATATCAAAGAATGAGAACTGAGCAAAATTTTGCGCAATTAGTCAAATCAGAGATAAGTTTCATAACCGATCTAGATCTATAGATTACTCTGTAGATTTACCGAGTGTCAAATACTTCAATTACGGTAACTTTAAAATTAAAAAAATCTAAAAAATTAATTTTAAAATTATTACGTCAATTAATGTATCAAATATAAAAAGAAAATTAATATTTTTTTTATTTATCTTCTTCAAATAGGTCTACGGATTAATTTTCTCAGCCATCAAAGATTTGGTGGGGCATAGTGTTTGGAAACCATGATGAACAGTATCCGAGTGAGGGTTGATGAAGGATGATGGAGGTTAGTTGTATAGAAATGAGAATTCTAAAAAAGAAATGAATAAGGTTAGTTGGCACTGAGTAAAATGAGTGTGTAACAGCAAAGAGAGATTGAAAGAAGGGAAAAAAAAAGGTTATGTTACTTAGAACAGTTGGCAAATGTGTCAGTAAAAACATTAAGAAAATGAATAAAAATACTAAAGATGTTTTTTAATTATGAAAGAATACTAAAGGGAACAAGCTTGGCCTTCAAGAGAAGAACCTATCAATTTGAGAATTCTATGAAAGAAAAAAATGCACACGCCCCTGAAGAAAAAGGTGAAAACTTAATTAAATAATTGATTAATGAAATGATTAATTAACTAACCTCAAACCTGAATAATTATTACAGTTAACAATGATAAAATGTGTGAATTGAGTGGAGCTATCAGGTTTAAAATCAATAAGATCTGATCTTGATCCAACTGTCATCGATGTGTCGACTACGTAAATGTAAACATCGTTAATAGCAAGACAATCCAAATTGATTTATTTTTCTTTCTTTTTAACCTTTTATCTTTTACAATTTTCGCAAGTTTAAAACTGTTTGCGGTCGACAATTTCCTGTATTCACGTTGTCGATACATCCATCCTCTATGAATGAAGATCAAATAGTTTAAAATCTAAATGATCTAATCCCGATCCAACAACCATCAATGTATCGACTATCTACATATAAAGATTTTTGATGGCAGACATTCTAAACTAATCTATCTTTTAACTCATTTTTACTTTTTATCTTTTACGACTTACAAAGATTAAAAAATACACAAAATTCAAAGTAGATTATATTAAAAACATCAAAATTTAGAAGTTAGAAAATGATTTATGAAACTAAAAAAAGTGATTAGGTTGTTGTTGATGTTGTTGTGTTTGTGCAATAATTTACCAACAGGAGCAGTTGGCAGTAGTTAGTGTGTCTTTTAAAATGATACATGTCACTTCATAGCATGGGCAGGTAAGCAAAGAAAGAAAGCAAAACACTTACTTTCTCTCTCTATATTCTCTCTCTTTCTCTCTCTTTCTAGTTCTAGCTTATAGTGTTGTCTGTAATCTATAAAAGTTAGATTTTTATACTACCTTTGTTGTTTATGGTTACTACCCAATTGGTGAAATTGGTTTTTATTGTCTAATCTATATAGCATTTGATGCTAAATCCTGTCCCTTTCACTTCCAAGTTTCCTCAGTCATTGCAGGATTTTGAGTACTTGTATTTGATTCTTTTGGTCTTTGTTTCTTCTTGGATTCCAACACTTTCACTTTCAACAGTTAAATTGCATCACATAACCTTCTTCTTATAACTATTGATAACAATGAATCATACATAATCTTTGCTTAGCATCAAACAAAATTGAAGATTTTTAAGTTTGTTGTGTGGACTGTGGACAAAGGAGAAAAGGGAATCTGCTTTATTTGTTGTTTGATACAGTATATATATGAATATGAGCTGTTAGCTAATCTAATCTTAGTGTCTATGTCATTGTCATATACTTTATGCTCTTAACAAGACTGAAAGGTTTTCACTTTTCTTGCTTGTATCAGAGAGGGAACAATTTTTATTATTATTAGATTTTGATTTGATCCTAGGGTTTTTGAAGGTGAAGAAGGTGGTATCTGACTAGTTAGATTATATTCTATTTTATGACAAGAAGGGTTTTATTTTTATTTATTTTTTCTTCTTTTACTTTAACTTCATCTCAGTACTATAAAGCTGCCAAGTTATTTGTTCCTTGTTTAGTCCTGCAAGATATCTCTTGAGCCAAACTTAGTCAAAATTCACTTTCCCTTTAATCATTTATATGCATTTCTTGAGCCAATTGCTGAGTCAGGATTGTTCTAATCAATTGTTATATTAACATAGAAAGAGAGAGACATAGACATAGAAAAAGGTGTTGTTTTCTTTCTTGAATTAAGAGATGGGTGGTGAGGAAAATGCAATGGAGTTTCAACATGGAAATGAGAATATTATGAGTTCTTGTCCATCTTCAGAAATGGATATTAGTTCTGTATCAAATATGGCCAAGACTTCTTCAGATGTAGTTAATCATCATCAGCAGCAGCAGCATCATTTCATGGCTTCTTCAGCTTGGGATAATCCACTTGTTTCATTGAGTCAAGCTCATACTTTTGGAGGTTCTTCAATGGTTTCTCATAATGAGTTTGCTAATGCAAATTCATCTTATAACCCTCTTGTTTTGGAGAATCAAGGGATGAGTAGCACTTCTCATCTTGTTCAATACTCAAATCTTGGAGGCATGATCCACAAGATTCCTTCCTATGGAAGTGGAAGTTTCTCAGAAATGGTTGGTTCCTTTGGCCAACATGGGTCAGGTGGGGAACATGTAGCTAACACATCAGGGTATCCAATTCCGTCACAGCATTATAATCACATCAAGGATGCTGGAATCCAAAGGGGTCAAATTAATGGTGAACAATCTCAGATTGAGGACTCTATTCACGAGGATGGAGGTACAGGATCTGCACCTGGTAGTGGAAGTAGAAGAAAAAGAGGACTTGATCAAAATTCTTCTTTCAGTCCAAACAAGGTTTGTTTCTAAGCTAAGTTTGGTATTCATATATCAATGAATCTTATGCAGGACTTTTTCTTAGTAGATGAATGTTAGTTGTTAATTTGTTAGAGGGAAAGATAAATGTTTAGTAGTAGAGATTGAACTTAGACCTGATTTATCGAACTTCATCGGTGTCTTGTATAGGACTTGTATTGTTGGTTTGTTTTGTTTATGAGGTTTTATGAGATACCAATGAATGAAATGTCTTATATATGAGCTTGGATTAGATCAAACTTTGTGGCTAAGCTAAGTTTGAGATTCTTATATCAATGAATCTCATATAGGAGTTGTAATATTTAATTGTCTTGTTTATGAGGTTTTATGAGATACTAATGAAAGAAATGCCTTATATATGAGGTTGGATTAGAATGCTGAGGGTGATGGAGTGAAAGATTCTCCGAGGAAGATTTCTGATGGTTCAAAAGAACATGATAAGAAACCAAAAGTTGAACAATCAGGAAAGCAAGCTAAAGACAACTCTCCAAGTGGAGATGCTTCTAAAGATAATTTCATTCATGTGAGAGCTAGAAGAGGTCAAGCCACAAACAGCCACAGTCTTGCAGAAAGGGTACATACTATAAACCACCACCATCTTATACTATAAAGCTGTTATGATAAATTTGTTTTTTTAATGTATACGAAGTTATAATAACTTCTGTTTTTGCTTTTGCAGGTCAGAAGAGAAAAGATTAGCGAGCGAATGAGGTTGCTTCAAGAACTTGTTCCAGGATGCAACAAGGTAGCGATTTGGTTAAGATGATTGTGTTAAATGGTTTCTTATGATTCGTCGTAACTTATAACTTATTTGGCGACACACTGATTGATATATGTCTCGACAGATTAATTAGTTTTGTCTTTGTTTGTTAATTTTTCTGATGATGATGTCTTTGATTTCTTCTCTTATTAGATAACTGGCAAAGCAGTAATGCTAGATGAGATAATAAACTATGTGCAATCACTGCAGCAACAGGTTGAGGTAATACAGCAGTGCCTTGCAATCTTTAAAGTATCAATTTATTAGTATTATTCAAAGTTCAAACTTGATCTGTTTTGCACTGTGCACATGCTTAACACCAAGGGAAATCAAAAAAAGGAAATACTTTTATAAAATAATATAAAAGATTTAATCATTTCACTGAATAATGAATATTAAGAGATTGTTTTATGATAATTACATGACTTCAAAGCTTCAATTCCATTATATTTTGGTTTTCCTGGCTATTTATCGTATAAAGATATATTTTGCAGTTTTTGTCAATGAAACTTGCCACCGTGAACCCGGAACTGAACTTTGATGTAGAGCGGCTCTTATCCAAAGATGTAAGTGAAGATCTTAATCATACAGATTTGACTCCTTGGAAGTGAACTATTCACTTTGGAGGGTAAAGTAAATTATCTCAATTGTTGATGAGAAATTTAGCCATCGATGTAACGATATGCTTATGCCAAATCTTAAATATGTCCAAATATCAGTCATGGTCTCATGGATCTTCTCATCAACTGTTGAAATTACTTACTTTATCTTCTAAAGTGAATTGTACACTTTTGAAGACTTACTCTTACAATCTTCGTCCAGTTAATACACAATTATGATTATGAAGTGTATTTCTCTATCAATTAGATTCTCCAGTCACGCTTAGGACTTGGAATCGGTGGATTTGTTCCTGGTATAAGCTCCTCTCATCCATTCCCAAACGCAAGTTTCCAGGGTAACATGGCTGGCATGCCTAGTTCATCAACACAGTTCCCTCCTTTGCCTCAGGTAAAAAGAGTAAAGATCTTTTCAAGTTCAACATTGTGTTATTAAGTCACTTGTTTGTGAAATACTGATATATATTATGTACATGCAGAATGCTTTGGACCATGACTTCCAAAACTTTTATGGAATGGGATATGATCCCAATACAGCACTTGACAATTTGGGACCCAATGGTAAATAGGCAGAATCTTTTATTTTTTTTGAAAAACAGTCGAGAAATTTTTGAGATGTGCGAGACAATGTTACTACAGTATCGGAATATATCAAACTACAAAAACGTCCTTAAGTGTATCTTTTGCTAGTTATTAAGCGGCTAATAGAGGACACATTCAAAGATCAAACTAACTAACAAAAAATACATTCAAGGATCAAACCGACTAATGAGAGACACATTTGAGGTTGTTTTTATAATTTTTGTTAATTCAAGACTATAGCGATACCACCGACACATTCAAGGATAAAAATGACCATTTACTCTTTTTTCATTGTTTGCACGATATCAATTTTGTTTAATTAATTTATTTCCATGTTGAACAGGGAGGTTGAAACCAGAGTTATAGTGTGTTGAATATATAGCCTTGTTTCTACAACAGAAGACTTTGGATTTTTCCTGTTGACTGCACAATTTAACTGAAGTTAAAAAAAATAGAGGGAGAAAAAGGAAAATAAAGGTTTTATTAGTTGTATAGGATTTAATTAATACCTAACTATTGGCGCTTCGAATTTTTAGTAGAAGATGACTTTGTTAGATTCAATATCAATTGGAAAATGAGTTACACATATTGTGTGAATGTGTGTAAAATCTTGATCATTAAGAACAAGTTGCAAGGGTATTTATTGATATGAAGGGCATGGAATTACATGAGGAGCATGTGAGTAAAGTGTATGCAACTATCATTCCTTCTGTGAAATTATGTATAGAGTTGCAGGACTTGGATTTTTGTGTTCAAAATTTGTGTTTGGGGTTAGGTGATGTGTGCATTTTTTTTTAAGGGTTTCTGGTTGTTCTTGTATTGTTCTTTTGAAAAGAAAATGTAATGAATGAAGAAATTCTCGAGTTTATATAAGAATGAACATGTTGTTGCAACTTGTATGAGTATGACAGATTGAGTATACAAGTGCTGCTTAGAATTTTTGGGCTCTAAACCTTTGAATTGGTAAAATTATCAAGTCGTCTGAGTGAACTATCGATTGGTTTTTTTTGGAAAGGGATTTCCTGCGGTTACAGCAGGGCGCTGTAACAAATCAGGGCCGTCCGATTTAGATTAACGGTTGAGATTATTTAACTGTGTTAAACTGCTGTTTAATCTGAACTGTCCGATCTGATGTCAACAGCCAGGATTTATTACTGCATGAAACTGTGTGCTTTTTCTAAAGCACCAAATCCAAATCCGTTTTTTTTTTTTGTGCCTATTCATTTTGTTCAAGGACTACCTCACTTTTTGGATAGGGAATTTTTCTCCAGAGAAAGAAATTCTTTTCAAAAACATTTTAGAGAGAGGGATTATGTTCTCTTCTATACAGAATCCCTGTCTCAAAAATTTATAAGAATAATGTATGACAAATGTTGTATCATTTTTTCTGTTTTTGCCAATTTTGATATCTAGATTCTTTTGAATAATTTGATTATTTGGGCTCTTTAGCACACATTGTTTTACAAGTATAAATTATCATAATAATAAAACTATCTTAGCTTATTAAACAATACATCGTGGTATTAGCAAAAAAAATGCTTAGTTAATAATAAATTTTAGTGATTGACAATTGTAGACTACCCTTTCATTCGAGTTTTATATGCCCTGGCGTACCATGCAAGACTTCTGAATCATATAGACCAGACAAAATGAGTTAGAAGAATAAATTTGAGTGTAAAAATCATATTTTGAGTCAAAAATTACCCATCTTAACTTTAAGTTAGAATAATTACCTCGTAGAAAATAGTTAGAATCAATTCTGACGACAAAATCGAATTTACTAAAAGACATCGAACAAGTCAAATCAATGTTTTAAATATTCATTATTTGTAATTCATTGTTAGATTTGTATGGTGCAATTTCCATGTTAGCTGAAGTTCTTCAACCACGGACATATTCTTATAGGATACCTCACATCAATGGCAATCAATGTCCGTGTATTAATCAACATTCTGCATAATCTTAATTGTATCAACACATTCTTGACTTGAATTCTTCACAAGCCAACATTGACTCATAGGAACTTATGATTGCAGCAGTATACATAGTGTAAACTGTGTACCAAATTTTCAAGAAAGAGAGGTGGAGTGACAAGAAACGTTTGAATACCAAGTTTTTTCTAATCAGAAACTTCCCAAAACAACACTTTCTCAATATCACCCTTCTATTCTAATGTGGAAGACCGAACAATGCTATAACAACAGAGCATGCTGTGAAGATTTATCCTTAGATCGAATTAAATGTTATGAACTTGTTATAATACCAATTATTGGAAGGAAAAAAACATCTGACTTGAAAATTCACAACTTAAATGAAATGATATCTGTAAAACCATTTGATGATAACTTTCGTGACAATTTGTGACAATTTTCTCTCATTTTCATATCATGTTTTTACTTTATCTCCATTACTTTGATTTTCGTGCCATTACCTATTTTTTTTTATCTATGGTTATCTCATACGTTGTCATATAAATGATTGTTCAAATAACACACGTCCAACTTAAAACATAACGTGAAAAACTCCAGATATTTAAAGTGCTGGAAATGATAGTATATGATTACTATAAATTGTCAACTTAGTTAAAATGTCATGTTGGTCGCTTGTCATATGACGCTTTTATCCTCTAATTTTATAGAAGAAAACTCGGTTCAAATATTTTTGGGTGACTATAGGGGGATAAATCTTCAATAGATAAACTATAATATTCCTTTGGTATAATAAATGAGCGTGTCTATAAAATGCGTTGAGCTCCTCTCCAGCAATTAGAAGTTCCAGTTGGAGAGTATTATTTTAGTTGATGAGTCATTCTCTATAAAATTAAGGTTAGAGGTTTAGCTCGCCTGAACAAAGACAGTCAATTATTTATGGGTCGGGGGCATGAAAATAACACCTAAATCATGCTTACAAACTAAGGAACTTCTAATTACTCCTCCATTCCTTTTTAAATGTCTTTTTTATAATTTTTACACATACCAAAATAACCGATTATACTGTTACTTTTGATAACGGTTTAGACCCAAACATGGCCCTAACATTAACTCGGAACAATTTTTATTAAAACTCTAAACCAACACAAAACTGGGTTGGTCCCAAGACCAATCACCAACACACAATTTAAAAAAAAACAATTAATCAACAATTTTAATCACATTTAAAATAATTTTTTTCACTGGTAACAACAGTTACATAGTTTCAGAAATCACAAATTATCTCAAATTATCCGCTAGACTCATTAATGTTTCAAATAATCAAAACTGCAAATAAATAACACACATGAAGTTTCTCCTAAAATAAAATAAAAAAACACACATGAAGATGATCCTATATATCATGAAGTTATTTGAAATTGAATTGTCGCTAGTAAAACTCCTAGGAAACATTCAAACATCAACTACTGATGAGTGATGAGAGAGCCTAAGTAACAGATTTGAACACTAAGGTTATAAAGTTTTAGAAAATCTAGTCTCCTAAACTCCGTACTTTTTTTTTTATCGAAAAATACAAAGTAGCAAATAATCAACCTTCTTGTGTTGATTCACAATATAATGGAATGTGGTAAATGAAGTTATGAAAAAATAATACTTAAATGAGAATATTACTCATTTTTTGTTAGCAATTTTCTTTTGTTTCTTGTTTCTTGGTAATAAAGAAAAGGGAAAGAAACAAAGCAAGAAGAGTGAAGTGAAGAGAGTCGTGTATAAAGTCTAACATTAACAAGAGAAAGAATTCATCAAAAAAAGTTAGCAAAAGAAGTTTCTCATTTCAAACTAAGTTAGCCATTCACCAAGTTTCTCAAATTTCTTCACCACCTAGAGGCAGCCATCACCACCACGGTACAACACTACATGTTTTTTTTTAAAATCTTTCTTTCTTTTCCTTTCATTCTTCCTTTTCTAAAAAATCTCTCGCACATTTTCATGATGATTATGTCATCTCATGCTTTTGATATCCATTATTTTCTGGAGACGTTTAGCATGGGGAAATTGGCATATTTCCCCATCTTAGGTCAAATTAATAAGGACCATTGATTTTAATATTAATAAAGATTAATGGATAAGATTGCTCTTAAATGTTTACCTTAAACTGTGATGGATTTTAATTTTAAAAAACTAGTGTACCATTATTGAAAGGGAAATATTAACCGGTGCCCCCGGGGCACTGGTTAAGGAAGCAAATATAATAATTTTTGTATTGAAAGTTGTGTAATCAATGAATTAAAAGTTTAAAAAGTATCTTTTTTGACTAGCAATTTCTTCTTTTGGCTTCCTTAACCAGTGCCCCGGGGTCACTGGCTAACATGACCCTTATTGAAATTGTACAAATCACCTAGGTTTGATAGATTTATAAATTTGGAACATGTAGAAACAATGTTGTTTTACTTTCCGTTACCAAATTAGTTTTTTTTTTTTTTTTATCAAAATCAATATTTCATTTTTCTTTTATTATTTAGAAAAACTCGATAAATGTTAGTAGTATTTGAATTAATATTTACTCATTTGTCTAATCTCTAATAACTCTCCGTTCACTTTGTTTATTATACATTTTTATATTGATATCATTTATTTGAGTTTTTATTTTTTTGTGGTGGCCGGAATTCGAACATATATCGGACCTTACATATATCATGTATTGTCCATACCAACTGAGCTTAGTTCACGAGGACTTATTTGAGTTTTTGTTTGACGTACATGATATATTTTAGAATTAATTTTTTAATTACTTGTGTTTTTGAGGAATATAGTTGAACTTGTTCATTTCCTTTTGCATGTGGTAGAATTTGCCATGAACTTCTTGATTTTATTTTTATAGTTTTTTATTTCAAAAACAAGGTAAATTTAGTATTAAAATGATGACGTTAATAACTATTTCACCAATAATATGAATTTTGACGATGTATATTTATTCTTTTTTATGAACCAAGTCATATTCATGCAAAAAATAAATAAACCAAGTGATAATATTTATTTTTAAAAGAACGTTTTTCACTAAAATCTGAAGAATAAATAATTGAAATAATTTCTTTTTTGAGGGGATTAAGGAAATAAAATCTGAAGTATGAAAATGTTAGTCACGTTATTTGGTCTATGTTTTCATATTAATTTTTTTTTTATTGAGAATGGGGCTGGAAAAGGTTAGCGGGAGTGTTAAAAAATAGAGTAATGATATTTTGACATCCATTTGATGACAACTTTGTTGACAACCTTGTTTTTCTCACTTCTTATTGGTCAAAAACAATGGAGAGAGAAAAAGGAAGAGAGAGGATAACAACATCATGTGAGTATGAGAGAGAAAGTTGTCCAAAAGTTGTCAAAAAGTGGTTGTCAAAATATCATTTCTCTAAAAAATATTGTATCTCCCTCTGATAAAGAAATACACAAATTAATTGGGTTCAAATTATAATTTTGAGTCAGGGTACAAATTGGAATATAAAAGAATAGGGAGTACAGCTATGACAAGTAAAACAAAATTGATCTAAGATGGGCAAATTTAACAATTTGCCCATGCTAAAACTCGCCTTATTTTCTTTGGTTGATTTGTTAAATTGTTGTTTTTGATTATTCGATAAAATGTAACATGCATATTCCTTATACAGTATATCCAAGCATATTTTTTTTCTTTCTCTTTCTTTCTTCTTTGTCTAATAAATTTTCTCACACATTTTGGTGATGATTATGTCATCTCATGCATGAACAAGAACAAAGTTCCTAATTTTTGTGGCTTAACTACTAAGCCAGAAGCGATTTCTTTGAAGTTACACTCCATAACTAGTTGGTTTGATTTCTATATCCATAACTAGTTGGTTTGATTACTCTATGAAATGTAACATGCATATTCCTTATACATAATGTGCATGTACAATTCTTTCTTTCTTTTTCTCTCTTTCTTTCTTCCTTGTCTAATAAGGTTTTCTCTCATGTTATGTCATCTCATGCACAAACATCTTCCTGGTTTTGCAGCAGGAAGGAGTTGGCTAGTAGGCAAGAAAAGATCTTCAAAGTTTACTCCTTAATTAGTTGATTAACTTCCTTTCCAGTAAGTTGTTTATATTTTGATATCCATTTTTTTTTTCTTTTGGTTGATTTGTTATATTTACTACTCCCTCCGTTCCTTTTTAATTGTCACTTTTAGAGAAAAATTTTGTTCCTATTTAACTGTCACTTTCAAAGTTCAATGCAACATTAAATGTTGTTTTATCAATATTACCCTTAGATATTTATTGCAGAGAGAGAAACACATGAAATGAAATATTAAATTAATAAGGTCATTATAGTAAAAGTAAAAACAATTGTATCAAAAGTAGTAACTTTTATTGATTGTCTTGGTTTGTGTAAAATGTTAAAAAGTGACAATTAAAAAGGAACGGAGGTAGTAGTTTTTAATTACTCAATACAAAGTAACATGCATATTCCTTATTAGTTATTACGTGCATGCTTGATGCATCTTTCTTTCTTCCTCTTTCTTTCTTCATTGTCTATAATATTTTCTCGCACATTCTCATGATGATTATGTCATCTCTTATGCAAAAGCATATTCCTGATTTTTATTTGATTTTGTTGCAGAGAGGAGTTATCTAGTAAGCCATAGAAGATTTTTTTTCAAAGTTTACTCCTTACTTAGTTGATTAATTTCATTTCCAGTAAGTTGTTTATATTTCAATATCAATTTCTTTATGTTGAAATCCATTTTTTTTCCTTAGTTGATTTGTTAGATTTAGTAGTTTTTAACTGATACAATGTAAAATGCATATTCCTTTTTTTTGTTGACTTAAAATAAATTATATTAATTCTGTGACTGAAAATATTTTTTTTGTCCAATCTGCAGGTGTAATATTTTTCACATCAATGTCGACAGCATTTATTTATTCAAATGTGCTCAGTCATGGTTTTTATTGTGCTGTATTTTCTGTACCTGCTTGCTAAGTGGATCACTAGGTGGTTCATCACATTCCCTGTAATTATAGGTAGAAGTGATGATGGAGTTTATATCTTACACCCCCTCTTTTATTTCATCACATTTACTATTGCCAATGTAGGGTTAGTCTTGTTAGCTCTGGCAATGTTCTATCTTGTCAAATTTGATGATTAAATTAGTATGAATCTACTTAAGTGATGATTATTACCAATGTTCTATCTTTCTTTTCTTATTGCTTAGCTGGTCTCCCTCGTATTTATTGCTATTGAACACTAATATGTGTCAGATTTTTAAGGAAGGGTAGGCAAATGCCTTATCAATTGAACACTAAACTTCCCAAATTCCATATCAATCTTTTTGAAACGTAATTACATTATGTAAGACTAAACTAATTAATCAACGATTTTTTTAATCACAGGACAACATAATTTTTTTCACGTAGCATAGTTTAAGAAATCATGAAGGGAGAGATCATGAAGTTATTTGGAATTGAATTGTGGCTAGTAAAATTCCTAGGAAACATTCAAACATCAACTACTAAGGTTATAAAGTTTTAGAAAATCTAGTCTCCTAAACTCCGTATCATTTTTTTTTTTATCGAAAAATATAAAGTAGCAAATAACCAACCTTGTTATGTTGATTCAATATAATGGAATGTGGTAAATGAAACTATGAAAAAATAATACTTAAATGAGAATATTACTCATTTTTTGTTAAAAGGACACACAAAATCTATGAAACACACCTCATTAGGCATTAGAAAAATTTAAATACCCTATTAGTTGTCATATGAAAATCTTGCACTTGAAGTGCTGAATAAACATTGATCGAGCCAATTTAAAATGAGCAAACAGTTAATAATCCACATGACATATATATTTTGACATTAATAATCTTAAATGTAAAAAAAAAAAAAAAAAAAAAAAAAAAGAGTCCTAGTAACTATCAATTATAAGAAATCCTTCCATTCATAGTGCGTGCCATCACCTTCCTAGCAAGGGTTCTAGCACCGGAAAAGGCTTCAAGGCTTCCTTGCAAGGGTTCTAGCTCCGACAAAGGCATCCAGCGATGGAGTTCAATGATGGCAACGGCGAGAATAGGAATAAGAAGGAATTCCCCCGTGACGTCCAAAGATGGATTGATCCAATGGATTATGCGAGGCATCAACAATTTGAAAAGAAATGCAAGGCATCAACAATTTTAAGGTCTGTTGCTGTGGATGCAAAGTTACAATTTAAGTGATATGAGACAATGATAACGATGACGATGGCAGGCAGCATGCCTTCCGCGGTGATTTTGAATGATGGATTGACCCGACGAACGAGCCGAGGGAGGTAGATGTCAAAAAAGAGTGTGAGGCATGTATAAAAAATGATCTCTGCTGTCATATTCATTGTCACAAATGATTCCATCCAGTCCATGAAAGGAGGGAGGCAGAACTAAAAACATAATGTGTAGCATATATATGATAACATAACTCCATCATTTCCATTGTGTCTGTGAACAAGAGAGTATAATCAGTAATATTTCAAATTAATACATAAAAGAAAATAGGATCATCAAGAATGAAAAAATGTGGTTAGGATGGTTTTAAAAAACTACTATATTCTCAAATCAATTTTAAAAAGATATCGGCAATGTTGTGATTAATTCACACTGCGACGACTTCAATTCGTATCGCACCATCCGATCCGTAATCGCGGATTCGTGAAATCACGACCACTATTTAAAATTCCAAGATCCCGCTAAATATGGTCGGTCCGATTTTCCAAAAGATTAGTTATCTACAAATTACAAGTAGATGCTTTCTATCAATAATGTTGTAAAAAAAAAAAAAAACTATCTCCTATGCCCCAAACAAACATGATCAACCATCCTAGTTATGAAAAAATAAAAACTATCTCTTATGTCTCAATCAAACACGATCGATCATCCTTATTAAAAAAAAAAACTTGTTTATTAAAAATAACACTTATCCACGTTTTCCCTTTCTTAAACATCTATACTAATCTATACTAAAATAGAAAGAAAACATTATTATTTATCCGACTACTTATGATGATTTATGTAGAACCAACACTACACTTATGATCAAGGATGTGTCTTGTGAACTAAAATAGCACATGTGTCAATGCGTTGGTGTCGTCTCTTGCGTCAGTGGGTCATTGGTGTGACAATCTATGGAAAATAGCGAAGTAATTGGAACTACTCACTGATGTGATGATTTGGTAACTAAGTAGTTTAATAATTAGGTCACGGTAAAGTTTTAGAATTTTTTTTTTCTGACCCTATTGCCAAAAAAAATGAAATATTTGACCCCCTTTGAAAATTATTTACCAAAATGACCCACTTTCAAGTTTTTTTTGTCATCTAGTGGGCTCATTACAGCCATTTCAAATGGCGGTAATGGCAGAAACTGACATGTGTCATCTGCCAGCCGCCATTTTCTGTCAAATGAAATGCTGCCACGTGTCAACCAAAAGAGGGGCGCTGGCTGATGGAAAAATTAAGAATTTTTTTCAAAAACTGCCTCCACCCAGAATCGAAAATGCTGCCACGTGTCAACCAAAAGAGGGGCGCTGGCTGATGGAAAAATTAAGAATTTTTTTCAAAAACTGCCTCCATCCAGAATCGAACAGGGGACAGTTCAGTCCACCAACAAACGCTCGACCAACTGAGCTGCTCACACTCGTTGTTTTTATTTCAGCGATATAATATATATAGTAAACCTATACAATAAAACTTATTTGTTGTTATTTTTTTTTAATTTACATTTTAAGTGACATTAAATAAATTCCTTCAAAAAAAAAAAAGTGACATTAAATAAATTAAATTTGAAACCTTTCAAGCTACACATGAAAAATAAAAAATTATTTAAAAAAAAGTATATGAGATTTAAAAAATAAAGTATATGAAAATAAACAAAATATAAATAGAACTTATTAAAATAGAACTCATTAAAAAAAACAAAATGGTTAAATTAAAATAGAACTTATTTGGTGTTATTTTTGAGGTTACATTTTTTTTTTTGAGCAAATTTTTGAGGTTACATAAAATAGAATACATTACACTCGTTACATAAAATATAACGAGCGAAATGAATATATTTCTATTTTAATTTAACCATTTTGTTTTTTTTTAATTTGCATTTTAAGTGACGTTAAATAAATTAAATTTTGCCACTGGAAGCTTCACAAATTCAACTAATTGGTAAAATCCTTCACTTCTTTTTCTTCATTTTTTTTATTTTTCATATACTTTATTTTTTAAATCTCATATACTTTTTTTTAAATAATTTTTTATTTTTCATGTGTAGCTTGAAAGGTTTCAAATTTAATTTATTTAATGTTACTTTTTTTTTTTTGAAGGAATTTATTTAATGTCACTTAAAATGTAAATTAAAAAAAAATAACAACAAATAAGTTTTATTGTATAGGTTTACTATATATATTATATCGCTGAAATAAAAACAACGAGTGTGAGCAGCTCAGTTGGTCGAGCGTTTGTTGGTGGACTGAACTGTCTCCTGTTCGATTCTGGGTGGAGGCTGTTTTTGAAAAAAATTCTTAATTTTTCCATCAGCCAGCGCCCCTCTTTTGGTTGACACGTGGCAGCATTTCATTTGACAGAAAATGGCGGCTGGCAGATGACACATGTCAGTTTCTGCCATTACCGCCATTTGAAATGGCTGTAATGAGCCCACTAGATGACAAAAAAAACTTGAAAGTGGGTCATTTTGGTAAATAATTTTCAAAGGGGGTCAAATATTTCATTTTTTTTGGCAATAGGGTCAGAAAAAAAAAATTCAAAGTTTTAAGGAATAGAGAGAAATTAGAAAACCTTTTTGTGTTTAGAAGATAAAAAGAAGTAGTGAGGGAGGTTGGAAGGGACGGACTTTACCTTTAGTCTGTGAACACTGCGATCAGTCCAAAATCTTGCTTTCTCAATTGATCGCAAAGTAACTTGTATCACTAATAAACCTTGGGCGTGGGTATTTATACCCGTAAGATCTTCACGACAGATTTTTATGAGAGAACTAGTATGGACACCCGTGCCAAGCACGGGCTAGAATTCCGTCAAACATAAGGGAGATAATATTGCGATGTAGCAAAAGTCAGTTGAAGTACAACATTAGATGAAAGAGTGCAGGTTGAACATCAAAGGAGTGAAAAACTCATATACCTAAGCTTTAAAATTTTGGACGAAAATGTGGTCTCATTTTCAATGTGTGGTTGCCCTTTCTCCAATGTGTCGATCCACATTAGTGTTTGCTCCTCTCGAAAGCCCAACAGTCGTATGATATTATGGTTCAATGTTGTGGGGGAGCGAGAGTGTTCTAGGTGGTGGATGATGAACACAGGGTGTCTGACACTTAACGGAGAGATGTTAATGTGTTAAGTGTAAGTTGAAATTTCACATTGTATGCAAGAGTAAATGTGAGCAACATATAAATAATATGATCCATGTCGTAATGCCTTGAGACTTTGGATGAAGTATGTTAATCTCACTCGTGTGCTTGCTCTTAGTCTAATGTGATCATACAACTCAATTTAGACACTCGCAGAAGTCCCAATCCCAACACTGGTGAAAATATGGTGTCAATCTCACCTGTGAGATTTCTCTTGGTCAAATGTGATGATCAACCATTATAGGCTTGCTGAAAACTCCAAACATTATGATGAACTATTTTTTTAGTTTTTAGATGTCATTAGTTTAATTTTATTATATCAAATATTAGTTTTTAGAAGTTCACTTTCATGAAAGAAAAAAATTATCCAACCTCTACTATTTCAAATATCTTCACATTTGGTCTTTGGTGGGATCTAGTAATAGAAAAATGCAGACGTGTTATGTTGAGATAACAAATTACATGCTTATCAGACATTTTAAAACGATGTGATATTTTTTTAATCGACTCTTTTTTTGGGTGAAATAATTACTAATAAATCTTCAACTCCTTTAACTATCCCATAAAATTATCAGTAACTCGATCTATTTCTAACACTTCAATGGACAAAACACGCACTACTATTTTCCCTTATCATTTCTAAAACTTTAAATTTCTTTTTTATATTTTTTCATTTTCTAATTTTCTTTCTCTTTTTAAGAAAGATAGGATCATAAACCTCCATCAATCAAAGCACTATTTTACCATGTTGTGCCTCTGGTTGACCTTATTTGGCTATGTCATCAGACCTCATACGCAAGAGTCTCACATTAGATGCAAGTAAATTTTGAAAAACAAATATGTGAGATGACCAATATACATAATGCTTTAAGGTTTTGGATGATGATGTGGTGTCATTCTTGTGTGCTTTGTGATGATCTAACTCATTATAGGCTCCCTTGAAACTCTAAATATTTTGATGAATTATTTTGTTAGTTTTTTCAACGTTGTTTGTATAATTTTTATATTAAATTAAAGTTTTTTATGTGTTTCGCTTTATGTAATATTTTATCATCAATCTCTATTATTTCAACTTCCTTCAGTTTTGGTCTTCGTTGGGATTTCACCATAAAAAACGTTGATGTGTTATGTTGAGTTGACAAAATACATGTTTATTGGATATTTTTAAATGTTGTGCCGTTTTTTTAATTGAATTTAATTTTTTCGTAAATTAATTACCCAAATATCTCAAACTATTTCAACAAACCGATAACATTGCCAGAAATTCACTCTATTCCTTATAACCTCATAGACAAAACACACAATTCTTAGTTTTTTTTTACCACTATCATATCTCTTAATCTCAAATTTATTCTTCACGATCTGCTTTCTTTTTATAATTTTTCTATCTCTATTCTCATGAAAGATAAGAATAGAAACCTCAATCCATTAAATTACATCAATCCAACTTTTTGACCATGTTGTGCCTCCGTTTGACCTTATTTAACTATGTAGTATGTCACATAACTACGGACACACACACACACACACACACAGAGAGAGAGAGAGAGAGAGAGAGAGAGAGAGAGAGAGAGAGAGAGAGAGAGAGAGAGAGAGAGAGAGAGATGTTAATGTGTTTACTGAGTTAAAATTTTACAATAGATAGAAGAGTAGATGATGAATAACATATAAGTGAAATGACTCGTATATATATATTTTTTTTTGAAGGAAGACTCATATACACGTATCTAAAGATTTTGGATAAAAATGTGGTGTCAATCTTATTTATGTGGTTTCTCTTAGTCTAATGTTGAATACAATCCAATGTAAGCTTCATAGAAAGTCCCAACATTACGATGATTTGTTTTTGTTAATTTTTAGGTGTCATTTATGTTAATTTTTTTTATCTTACATTTTAAATTGTTTATGTCATTCACTTTAATAGAATTATTTTTTTATCAAAGCAATATTTTAAATTCCTTCACTTTTGGTTTTTTGGAGGATTTGAAAAAGGAAAAATGTAGATGTGTTATGTTGAGTTGATAAAATACATGTTCATTAGACATTTTTAATTTATGTGACATTTTTTTAATGATTCTAATATCAAGATTTAATTTTCAACACTGTCAATTTAATTTAAAATTATATTGAAAAACCATTCAAATCGTATAATACCTATATTGAAGCCAATATTCCTTGTTATCAGGTCAACTTAATAAAATTTTAGCTATTTTCAATAAAAATAATTCAATCTTATTAAATATTTTTATTGTGGAGATATTCATTATCATTTCTCTCATGTTCAAATTCTTTTTTTTATCTTATTTCAAAAAAAAAAATTATCTTCTCTCATTTCCTAATTTACTTTCTCTTTTCTCATGAAAGAAATGAACATAAACCTTCATCCATTAAATCACACTAAAGAGAGTGATGTTAATCTGTCATATGAGTCGTCGTGAGCTTAGCTCAGTTGATAAGGATAATGCATAATATATGCAAGGTTCAGGGTTCGAACCCCAGACACCACAAAAAATATTGTCATATGAGTTAAAGTTCCATATTGAATGCATCGATAGATAAAGAGAAACATATAAGTGAGATGATCGATATATCTAATGTTTTAAGGATTTGGATGAAGATGTAGTGTCAATCAGAATAATGTGGTTGTTCTTAACCTAATATGATCATACGATCTAGTTCATGCTAGCTTTTATCTTGGATTCGATTTATGTCGCTAATCTTGGAAGAGTAGATGAATAACATATAAGTGAAATGACTCATATACATGTATCTAAAGATTTTGGATAAAAATGTGGTGTCAATCTCATTTGTGTGATTTTTCTTAGTCTAATGTTGAATACAATCCAATGTAAGCTTCATAAGAAGTCCCAACATTACGATGATTTGTATTTGTTAATTTTTAGGTGTCATTTATGTTAAAAAAAAAATTATCTTACATTTTAAATTGTTTATGTCATTCACTTTAATGGAATTGTTTTTTGGTCAAAGCAATATTTTAAATTCCTTCACTTTTGATCTTTGGAGGATTTGAAAAAGAAAATTTTTAGATGTGTTATGCTTAGTTGATAAAACACATATTTATTAGACATTTTTAATTTATGTTACATTTTTTTTAATGACTCTAATATTTAGATAGAAAAATTACCCAATAATTTTTAACTGCATCAACAAACCCATAAATTGAAAAAATGCATGTTTTTTTTTAGAAATTTTAATGATTGCTAAATTAAGGTAATGATAAGATGGGTGATGATTGATGAATGAGTTACATAGGTATACATAAAAAAAATGGTTTCAGGTAGATGATTTATTTTTTATTTTTTTTATTATCTAAATCATCAATTTTATCTAACTTATAGGCAATAAAAAAATAAATCATATGTGAAAGATCAATTTCAATAATGTTAATTAACCTCATATTTAATTATAAATTATCAGGATTTAATTTTCAACACTGTCAATTTCAGCAATATCAAAACTTTCTTTGAAAATATCCAATTTAATTTAAAATTATATTAAAAAACTATTCAAATCGTATAATACCTATACTGAAGCCAATATTCCTTGTTATCAGGTCAACTTAATAAAATTTTAGCTATTTTCAATAAAAATAATTAAATCTTATTAAATATTTTGATTATGGAGATATTCATAATCATTTCTCTCATGTTCAAATTCTTTTTTTTATCTTCTTTCAGTTCCTAATTTACTTTCTCTTTTCTCATGAAAGAAATGAATATAAACCTTCTTCCATTAAATCACAACAAAGAGAGTGATATTAATCTGTCATATGAGTTAAAGTTCCATATTGAATGTATCAATAGATGATGAGAAGAATATAAGGGAGACGATCCATATATCTAATGTCTCGAGGATTTGAACGAAGATGTAGTGTCAATCAGAATAATGCGTTTGTTCTTAACCTAATATGATCATACAACTTAGTTCATGCTAGCTTTTATCTTGGATTCGATTTATGTCCCTAATTTTTTTATCAGATTAGGTTTACGTCTCCTAGTTTTGTTGTTGTTTTTTCTCCATAAATTTTTATCTTAAGAAAACTTGTTAGAAAAGATGCTTAAAATATCAATTATTTTCTGTTTTTAATTTAAAAAATGTCTAGAATACTATTTAAAATGAAAGACATAAGATTTTATTGGTCATCATATGTTAAAATTTATATATTTAATGTATTTAATTAAGAAAAAAGATATCCTATTAAACAAAAGTTTTTTCTTCATCCGAGTTTGTACCAAAAACCTCTAACATTATGGAAAAACACAATCAAAGGAAACCAATAAATACATTGAATTAGACAATTGATATTACATTAATTGCTAACGTGATTTTGCATCTTTTGTAGAAATATAAAATGAGACTGTTCATAGCATTATAATTAAATCAATTATATAATCTGACATAGTTTTAAGATTCGGTTTATTTTATCAAAACAAATTGACCAGAAATAATTTGAATTAATTCTATTTTAGAAGGAATTCAAAGGTCCTTGCAATGACATATATTCATACTCATTATGGTCCTTGCATTTTAGAAGTAATCCAATGGTCCTTGCAATGACATCAATGGTACGTTTCCGATTTGAGAAAAGAAAAAAAATGAAAATTAAAGCTCAAGGAAAAATGTCACGTCAACAACTCAACATGCTAGTTGAAAGTTGAGCTGAAAAACATTTAAGATTTTGCTTGTTAAGAAGTTATATTTGTTGTACAAAAAAATATATATTTGGCTTACTTGTCAATAAATAAGTGTATGATTGAAGCCTATGATGTTTTAGTTATTCTAATTGGTAGAAAATTAAGGCAAATAGTACATGACTCCATTTGATTGGTTGCCTTTGAAACATGATTAATAAGTGATAAAAAATTCAATTAATTTTGTCATTATAAGACTTTTACAACTTTCCGCTTATAAATAAGGTAATTAATAAAAAATACTGATGCATGTTTACATAGACACATTTTCTTGTCAAAAAAATCACATAACTTTTTATGAGGTGAATTAGACTTTAATGGTCTTTAGAATGTGAAGATGCAGGCTGTACTTTTGATTTTTAGGAACACATTTGTATATAATAAAGATGTCCTTATAGTACAAATAAATTGAGTTTGTACTCGTGATTTGTGGTCCGATAAGATCCAAGATTTGTAGCAACACCAAAGTTACTCATTGAGTAGACCTTTCCCTTCTGCAGGTCCTTCTCAAATTTGTAAATCAAAGTTCTTCTCACAGTGGCGTGAATCTTGTGTCCCTAAAAACGACAATGTAACAGAGAAAAAAATGGAATTATAGAGAAAACTTTCAATAATATGAATTGTAGATCGAAAGTGTTTTGTGAAAAGTGTGAGAACTAAAACCAATATTTATAGTCAAAGACATCAAAAACAAAATAATCATTCCCTTGATTCATCATGATAAAGTGAAAAATAATATTGTACTTTAATGTTCATCAATTCATACGTATGAATTAGAAACAAAACCACGAAATTTCTTTGTAAAAAAAAAAACCACGAAATTTCAAACCCATGATTTTCTCTTTAATATAGTGCATTATCATGTTCACTAATTGCATAATAAATGGAATTAATGTCGCTTTAAAATTTGATTTGCTAAATGCAATATCTCATTTTGTAAAATAAAAAAATATCTCTTTGTTTTGTGGTGAAAGAATATATCTTTTTATTAGTTCATTGTATAAAATACTCATAAGAACTACATCCTTAAAAAATATCCATCAAACAATTTTTTTTGGCCTAATTTAAAAGTTCGGGTAAAAAGAGACACTCCTTTCTATGTGTGATCCATTAGAATTTTTTGTTAAAGGATGTATATATATTTTTATTGAAACCATCAAATGCAATATCAGAACAATGTCAAGCATGTCAGTGTATTTCATGATTGAATTTTAGATTGCCATAAGACCATTGTGAAAACTGAGAAAATTCAAGCGAAAATTGGTTCTTATTTAGATGCAAGAAAAAAAGAGTTGTATAAATTTTTTTTCATTCCCTATTTAGATTATCTTTAATAACAACACAGTTCTTGGACATTAGAATATACATATGCTTCATCATTAAACATAAAAAATTTCTTCATAATATCTTGAATCATCAAACTCCTTGTCTAAATTTACGACCTCTTGAGATATGATCAAGGTAGGATATGTAGACATAGTATAACAACGGAACAAAACACAAAAGGGAAAACAAAAACATTCTTTCATAATCTTTATACTTGAACTCACAAGAAAAAAAAATGTGGATTTGCTGGTAATATTACATTAAGGCTATAAGGGGTAAAAAAAGAACAAAAGAAAACTACAAACAACACTTTAGAAGTTAGAGTGCTAAAAAATATAAAAGCATCGCTTCAAAGGAATTATCTTTCGATCAAAGTCCCAAAGGAGAAACCCAATTTGAAACAAAAAACTAAAATTTCAAGTTTTATGCACAACTATGCTCCAAGATTCCTTCACAGCGTTGATCATAGGGATGTTATCAGATCTTGGTGTCATTATAACGTCTTTTTTATGTTGACAGAGAAGAGAAGTATGCAGATGATTGAACATAAGAAAACATTGGGTATATATAGGCTAATTGCATAAATAGAATGTTATTGGAAGTAATGATAAAATAAAAAGTATGACATAATAAGATCAAATTGTTGTAATATGATTGGTTCAAAAAATGACATTGACACATGTTAATGTAATATTGGAGGGATTTTTACAACTGACATGAATTAAACATATCAATAAATTCTAATTTTTATTTTTTCTGTCATTGCATCCCTACTATTCAGTTACGGGGATACCATTTTAGGCTTAGAATATTTTTAGTAGTTAAGGCAAATAAAACGTGAATTAAACATATTAATGAATTCTAATTAATTTTTTATTTTTCTATCAATGCATCCCTACTCCGAATTTCCGCAAATCAAACTAATTTTATAGGTAAACTTTTCATTGAAATCATGGTGCATTAAATAATCCTATCAAATACAGATAACATTTTAGGTTAATTAACCAAATTATAATTGTTGTTTCTATTATAAACTTTTTCATATTTATTGCGTACATAAAAGAAAACATTGGTGCATTAAATACTCCTCTCAACTTCCGTTTTTTTTTTTCTATTATAAACTCTTTCATATCTTGTGTGTACATGAGAGATAACATTAAATAAGTCTTTCACTAATAGGTTGCCACGTGTACTTTAAAAAAAAAATAGCGCAAATATATATAATAGAGATTATCTTCTTTTTTTTTTTTATAAAAACAGCTTTTTATAAACTTAAAATAAAACAATCCCAAAAAACTTTTAAAGCAATTACTTTTTTGTCGAACATTTTGCTTCATAAATTTATTTTTAGCAATTCAATCCTTTTTTCAAATTTAGATATACATTCAAATCTATAACATAAGTATAGAAAGTTTAAAATTAATATCTATTTTAGTTTTTCCTCAAAAAAAATAATTACCAATTTTAGTTTACCATTGTATAAAGCGATACAATGGTAAAAAAATAGTTAAGTGAAGAATAAAATTAGAAGAAAAAATATTAGACCAAAACACAATATTTTTAATAAAAGGTCACAATAAGGTTTTTTTTTTTAATAAAAGGTCACAATAAAATTTTTGTTTTTTTTGAAGAATAAAATTTTTGTTGTAGTATCCAATATTACTCATATTGTTGTGGATCGTTTATATTTTAACGAAATTTAACAAATGATAATGTATATGCCTCCGATTTAAGTGATGCCTTCAAATTTTGTTATGTGACTTTTCTATTCTGGGGCTCCTAGGGATGGGGCTAAGGTTAGACAAGGTTTAACTTTAGTTTTGCACTCGTGTGGTCTATTTGTTAATATCGCAATGAATATATTTTCTTTGAAAAGTTGGTGATTGTTGAGCAAGTGATGGACATGATAAAATTCTTGATAAGACCTCTAGTTATTCATGTACTTACTATCCTCTAATTAGAATTCTGCTCTTCTCCCAACAAGTTTTGCTCGCGCCCAACTGAAATGCCGAAAATATCCTTGTGTTAGTTAAGTAACGCAAGTGTAAATTCTGCGCAACTTAACTAACGATGCGTTAGTTAAGTAACTTAAATTTATTCTAATTAATTTGTTCACTTTTATTCAAATTTATTTATTTAGTTTATTGTAATTAATTTGTTCACTTTTATTCAAATTTATTTATTTACTTTATTCAAATTAATTTATTTACTTTATTCTAATTTATTTGTTCACTTCATTCTAATTTATTTGTTTTTTATTCTAATTTATTTATTCACTTTATTCTAATTTATTTATGGACATAAAATAAATATTTATTCAAATTTGTTAAGTGATCTAATCAAGCTTATTTGATTAATCACACTAGAGATCTAGTTAGTTTTATTTTGTTACAAAATTTGCTAGATTTTAGCTTATAGTTGTTAGGGTTTATTACATGACTTGTACTTCAAGTAACCCTAAACTTGTAAATAAGCTACTTTCATGTATAGTTTCATCATATCAATGAAAACACAACTTAACACAACTTAATACTTCTATTCTCTATTCATTAATTCTTCTATTCTCTCTAATTCAACAAACTCAAAAACCCTAGCTTGTTCATCAAGTGTTTGCTGCCCTATCACGGAGGAATAGAGATCCTGAAAATAAAAAGAAAGTACTACAACAAAAATGGATTATAATGAAAAGTATGTACAGATCATAAAAATGAAATGCATGGCTGAAGTGGAAAATATGTCTCCTGTTTGATCCGACAAACATTTTGCATGGACAATTAAGAGAAAGAAAACTCTTATGTGTTGATATCATACGAATGAATGCAATCAAGAAAATTATAGGACCAATATCAACGTCCCATAATAACATAAAATTATAAAGATTTACCGGACCAGTTGATACCAGATATTGTACGGTCATGTAAACTAAACAGCAACAACAACATTGGTGTTTTCGGAAAAACCCCAGCCACCAACACAAGTTTTAGTTGTGAGAAAATCTTGTGTGGTCCTGGTCCACACAAGTGGTCTTTGGTCACACAAAGAGAAAAAAGAGAAGAGAGAGAAGAGAGAAGAGAGAGAAAATGGAGAAGAGAGAAGAGAAGAGAGAGAAGGAAAAAACTTGTGTGTGTGACCAAAACCAAAATTCTTGGTCCTGATCCACACAAGTGTTTCTCTTTAGTTGTAGCTGAGTCATTGTATCTAACTTTGGATTTTCTCATATTTAATCAGTCGTAGATGCTTGTTGAAAATAAATATGACAATATTCTTTAAAAGAATTAAAAAATAAAAATTAGAATATCTACCCACAATCTATGAAGCGCGAAATAGAAAGATGTCAGGTGTCAGACATGTGATTATGTTCAATTAATTTACTTTTTCAAATTTTAGGAAGTGTCAACGTGTTTCGTCATGACCCAAACCCAGTAATCCTTAAAATGTCCTAATATTGAGTTTCACTTTATTTTTTTCAAATGACAATCGTTAGTAATTAATTGTTATAGTAATTTTTTCACTCATAACCTCCAACATCTTTTCTCTTAGCTACGGCACCCACCATTGAGTTTCTCATATTATGCAAAAACATTCAAAGAAAATCAATGAAAACAAAAGATTAAGCTGAGTTAGTTTGAATTACCAAACTAATAGTGACAGCTGTCAAAAATCATAACTAACTACACCTGTTATAACTAACTTAATTACACTCAAATAAGAAGTTAAACTGCAAATGCAAAGTCTAATCCGAAAGTGTAATACGAAAAGTCATCACCTTTTCATAACATTTCCAAGTAAGCATTGTTTTGTATATATTCAGTGGCGCGCTCATACAATACAAAACGTGACACTCAAACAATATAACAATAACAACACTTTCTTCTTTGCTCTCTCTCTCCTGTTTTGCGTGTGACAAAAGGTATATTTCGTTCTTAATAAGTCTGTTTTATGGATTCTTGATACATGTTCTTGTTCTTCTTGATTCATCATTGACTGTGTTTATATATGAACTATTGCATTGCATGTTTTGCCAATTTTGTAATCATATACAAAACGTGACACTCAAACAATATAACAATAACAACACTTTCTTCTTTGCTCTCTCTCTCCTGTTTTGCGTGTGACAAAAGGTATATTTCGTTCTTAATAAGTCTGTTTTATGGATTCTTGATACATGTTCTTGTTCTTCTTGATTCATCATTGACTGTGTTTATATATGAACTATTGCATTGCATGTTTTGCCAATTTTGTAATCATATAAAATCAAAATTTTCTAGGTATGAAATTGAATCATTGATTAATTCATGTTCTAATCTTTGTTCTTTTTTTCTTTTGACATTTCATTAATCTAACCTAAACTACTTCGTTTTGTACTAGTATCCCTTACCATGTATCTGATTCTTTAAAAAAATAAAAAAAAATAAAAATTAGATTATCTACCCACAATCTATGAAGTGCGAAATAGAAGGATGTTAGGTGTCTGACATGTGTCGGTCTCCGACACATCTGATTATGTTCAATTAATTTATTTTTTCAAATTTTAGGAAATGTCGACACTGACTTTTTTTTGTTTTGACTTTTTGCATTTATGCCATCGAGTTTATGCAAAAAGATTGTTTCTTGACTTTTTTTCTTCATTTTCTTTAACCATGTAGGGATTGGGAATTCTTCCCTCCACTTTCTCTCTCTCTCTTTCCTCTCTGACTGTGATCGTGCAATATGACTTTTCTTGGACTATGTAAGTTTCTTTTTAATCATATAAATTAGTAATGTGTGATTTAGGCTGCATAAGTGGATCATATGATGTTATCATGGATTCTCACACCCTAGTATTTTCTTGTGTGTTATATATTTATCAATTTCCTTGATAATATACTACGGTCTTCCATGCACTCTAGCCGTCGATTAACATTACCTTTTATTGTGTAGACTATATTATTTTGGAATCTAATTTGGGACACTAATGCATGGTTCACTTATGCACCTAGCCTCAGACTTGAAACAAAGGAAATGATAGAAAGGAAGTGAAAATGTTAAAAGCGAGGGGAATTTGTGGAATGTTTCTTTTTATCTTTATGTTAAAGAGTAACAAATACTAATTATATCCAGTTTAAGTTTCTCTCTATTTATCTTTTCCTCACTCACTCGACTTTTCTAAGTTATGAAAACATTTTTTCAACGATTATATTTTTCCCTTGCATGCGTCCCTCTTCTGTGATTATATTTTTCTTTTCAATGTTCTTAACATTTAATTCTTCAATAGAGTCAAGCTAGAGTTCTTCTATGCTTACTAAATCAAATTCACATTCACATTCTTTTGCCATAGTCACTACCACTTTTTTTGTTACTTCTCAACTATCAGAGGGACGACCTCCCCGATTATGTTGTACGTAGCCTATATACTAAAAAACAATGTTTGTTTCTGTGATTCTTATTAGCATATTGAATTTAAATAACCTTGCTTTTTTATTTGTGAAAAAAGATAAATCTATAAAGATGCATTATTTTGGGAAATCATATCCACTTTATCTTTCTGTGCATCTCACATGTTAAGGCTTTAGTGTGTATGTGTATGTATTAGGTTAAAGTAATAATTTTTTTCTTAATTAAATCGCAGGTTTTCTCTATTCACCGGTGCCGATCTCGGCAATGCCGCACGTGGTTGTATTCACAGCAGTTTTCCTGTATTACATGCTTCCTATGGTATATAGAGGTGGACCATGAGGGTCGTCCCGGTGATCGCCAGACAGATCAGGGATAGCTGCACCTGGACTCTAGGAGAGGCGTTGATCTTTGGCTATTTCTACATAGCACTCATGTTGACTGCAATTCATTTCCTAGTGAAATTCAAACACTAGGAAATGATTTGTATAGATTGATAGACTATTTTTTTGACTAGATTTGACTCCGGCTGCTGCTGTTGTACTATGACATTTTTTTAGATTGTTTACTTTTTTTTTGATACATATGTTTTGTTACTTATGTTCTATATAGATACTTAGATCACTTCTTGACACGTGTATGTATGAGTTTGGAATTGTATTGTAGAAACTCTACCTTCCTTTTAGAAGTGAATGGAAATTAGTACTATTGAGAAATTATGAATATGAAAGAATTACAATTTACATGCATAGTTTTAACTTGTCAAAATTTCCTGTTAAAAGATATGAGGGAGGAAGAAGATGAACAAAAAAACATTCACAAACAACTTTTATCTCACAGTTAGAATGCATATGAAAGGATTACATGCATAGTTTTAACTTGTCAAAATTTCCTCTTAAAAGCTACGAGGGAGGATGAAGACGAACAAAAAAACATTCACAAAAAAATAATCAGAAAATCTGCACAAGAAAAGGAACACAAAAGCCAGTCTACTGAAGACTAAACCCCAAATTTTGTTCAGTCAGATTTTTAAGGATGGGTAGGTATAGGCCTTATAAATTGAAGTCTAAACTGTCCCGAATTCCAAACTCCTTACCAATCTTTTTGAAACTTAATTTCCTACATTTTGCAGGTACAACACAAGGCAGATGCCTTATTGCATTATCAGAGATTCGGAATCAAAGAAAGTGTGCAATTTGGAATTTTGACTGATAGAGTATTACACTTGGTCCATGACACATGACATGGAATTTAGAATTGAATAATTGACAAAATCTCAAATAGTATTGTTGGCATTATAGATTGCATCCCACATAATTCTACCCCACATATACAAAACAAGAATCAATTTACATGTAACTGATATATCATAATCAACCATCCAAACATGGCCTCATATTCAGGATAATATTAACAATTCACACGACATATGTATTAACATTAATAATCATCAAAATACCCTAACTTACATTCTAATTAGTAATGAATCCTAATATTAAAAATAAATCCTAGAAACTGTCAATTATAGGAAACACTTGCATTCATGATGTGCGACATCATCTTCCTTGCAAGGGTTCTAGTGCCTGCAAAGACTTCAAGGCTTCCTTGAGAGGGCTCTAGCTCCGACAAACGCATTGAGTGGTGGACTTCAATGATGAAGACGAGGATAGGAATAAGAAATAATTCCCCGTTGATGTTGGAAGATGGATTGATCCAATGGATGATGTGAGGGATGGACACTCTGGAAAGGAGCCAGAGGCATATATGCTGCAATAACACCAATTTAAGATCCGTTGTTGTGGATGCAAAAGTCCAATTGAAGCGGTGAGAGATAACGATGATCATGAAGATGGCAGGGGGCATACATTCGGCGGTGATTTTGACCGATGGATTGATCTGGTGAACAAGCCGAGGAAGGTAGAACTGAACAATGAGTGAGAGGCAAAAATAAAAAATGAACTCTGCTGTCATATTCATTGTCACAAATGATTCCATCCAATCCATGAAAGGAGGGAGGCAGAACTCAAAACAGAGTGTGTAGCATATATGATAACATAACTCCATCACTTCCATTGTTTCTGTGAGCAAAGAAAGTGTGAGTATAATTAGTAATAATATTATAGATCAAACATAAAGACAGAAAAGAAAAGGTAACCACCAAATTAGTCCTTCACTTTGTATGGTGCACTTCAATAGTTTCATGAGATTATGAATATTTCAAGAAAGTCTGTTAATTGTCAAGTTGGTCCGTAAGTTTAACTTTAACCACTTGATCAATTTATTTAGTTTGTAACATGCTGTCAGAAGGACTAATAGGAGTCAAAATTGACCTTTTTAAAAATATTCATAATGTCATTAACCTACTTCCTGTCATCATTATTATAAGAAACATCTGATTTTTATATTTATTTAATAAATAATGTATCTCATTATAAAATATAGACTAGATATATCACTTACACATTCAATTGTTTCTTACACATCTAATCCCAAGTATTGTAATTGTACTTAAGAGGCAAAAGTGCAATTAAGTAAAAAAGAAAAGTGGAACCAAACCAAAATTGAAGAGTGTCTCCCATGTCCCAAACATAGCAATTTATCGAACTAATGTTGTTATTGAAACGGACATCAAATGGAAAACTCAACAAATTGATAGAGATCATAGAAAGCAGTAAGGAAGGGAGCGACGGACATACCTTTAGTCTGCTGATGCGATTTCCAGTCCAGAATCCTGATTTCTTCGATTGATTTCAGAAGCAGAAGAAGAAGTGAGTAACTAGTTTCGCTAATAACCCTTGTTTATATAGTGTGTTATTATATCCTTAAATAAGTAACAACTTGTACCCGTTTTGTTTGGCGGTCGTGATGGTTCCCTAAATCTAATATTTGATTTCACTGAAAAATATGATAAGTTTCTTATTAATTAAGGAAATTTTGTTTCGGAGTTAAGAGATTCTAGAGATTTTTTTAAAAGATTTTTAAAAAAATTTAAGAGCCCGTTTGTTATAGTTTTTTGAAGAAAAAAATCACTTTTTTTAAACAAATAATTACTTTTAAGAGTTTTGCATCCGTTTGTTACAGATTTTTAAAAAAATCAGAATCTAAAAAAAATCTAAAAACAGTTTCAAATGAGAAGCTGTTAAGAGCAGTTTTTTAAAAAATATATTTTTTTTAGAGGAGAGAGAAAAATACAATTTAAAAGATTGAACTAATTTTGTAACAAAAAATCCCTTTTATATAGTTGTATCCAAACAAACTAGATTATTTGTTTAAAAAAAGTGATTTTTGTTACGGTAAACAAACGTAAAATAGATTCTGATTTTTCACAAAATCTCTAAAATATAATCTCTAAATTATTTTATGTGAAAATCACTTTTATTTTAATCCATAACAAACGGGCCCTAAAGCTATTTTTGTGATTTCACTGAAAAATATGATAAGTTTCTTATTGATGAAGGAAATTTTGTTTCGAAGTTAAGAGATTCTAGAGATTTTCTTAAAAGATTTTTTAAAAAAATTTAAAGCTATTTTTTGTTCGTTTACTAACATAAAAATCATTTTTGTTAGATTTGAAACTATTACACTTGAGTTTTTTGTATTAAAAAAATAGATTTTTAAAAAGCTACTTGGAATACCTTTTCATTTTGAGGTTAAAAATGATTTTTTTTAACAAAATGGATTTTTTTAAAATCTAAAACAAACACTACAAAATTAAAAAAACTGATTTTTTAGTTAAAAAAATAAATTTTTTTAAAATAAAACCAAACAAACGAGCCCAAAATTCAAATATATAACAAATAAACTTGTAACAAACTAGTAGCGTTCTCTTAAAAAAAAAATCTAGCAATCGCCTTATGCGAGTTTGTTTGCTCTTTTTATTGCATTAGTTCGTATAAATTATAAACAATATTTTTTATAAAATTTTGATCAAAATTATAAATATAGATAATAGATATTTTGTAATTTCATATTATAACAAACTATATTTATCTTTTTCTATGATATCTATAATTTATAAATATAGATAATAGATATTTTGTAATTTCATATTATAACAAACTATATTTATCTTTTTCTATGATATCTATAATAGTAGCAAATTTAATATAAATTTTTATATTTTTTATTGACACCAACAAAATAGCATTCTTATAGTCTAATTTGTTTAAGAGTGTAATTTAAAGTGAAAAAAGTCAGCACAAAACCATTTATTCTATTATGTTATTTTTTGAGTAAATTTTCATAAAAATCATTTTTATAAATAAAAAGAAAAGAAAAATCTTTTTTTAAAAACTATAACAAACGAGTCCATGGAATCAGGGTTAATATTTGTACTAATTTCTCTTTTAATGTAAATAAATTGCCATGTTATCATTTAGAAACTGACATGCATTCAACAGTAACTTAGAAAAAGTCTTAGTAACAAACAACAAGAATATAGTAGCGCCCTTAAAAAAAGATTATAGTAGCAATGCCTAAAAATATATTGATATTATTTTCTTCAAAAAAATATATATATATTGATATTGAGTGTATCATCACCCGTTTGCAAAACTATGTACTCCCAAGCCAAGGACAAATCCACATTACTGTGTACCCTCACATAGCCCAAGGTCAGGCCGTCGTTGCCACGTGTGGTGGTCGTATTGAGTGCATCATCACCCGTTTATAAAATTGTGCACTCAAAGACTTATTTTTGGAGGTCATTCCTCCACTGTATAAACACTAGTGCTATGTGTAAACAATTTAATGTGGGACTTTTAGAAGAAAAAAAATCAATTCAAACCCAAACACGTAAAGTGTTCTAATCACTATAGACCTCTTTTATTTTATGTCCAATGTTTGTTTTTGATATGGTATAATGCAATGGGGTATGGAGTAAGAGATATGGAGAACAGCTGAGTGTCCCTGAGCCAAATAATGAGCTTACTCTGAAGTTTAGAGGTTGTCGAGGTGGTTTAAGGTTGAGAGTCCTTGCTCCAAAAGATTGGGGAAATTTTTGCTCGAGTTTTCTGTCAAGAGGATCCTCATCAAAGTCTGTCTGGAATGTTGTCGTCGGTTACTCTGATTTGATCGATTAATTTACGCAAAAGGATGACAAAGATCATTGTTGGAAATCCGCCCCTACTTGCCTTATGTTGGCTTGTTTTTTAGAAGTAGATTTAATCCCATAGTTAGTTAGATAGGAACCTTTAAATTAGAAATAATGGCTAAGATTAAAAGATTTTTTTAATTAGCTCACGTGACTTTTTAATAAGTTATTGATTTATAGGAATAAATCATTAACTTGTTTATCAAATACTCAAATCAGAATAAGAATTTTAACTGTAACAATTTAAACTAAGAATGCAAGATATGATAAGGGCTTGTTTGGCAAGTCTCATTTTTACGCTTACAACTTATGTCTTATAAGTTTATTTGACTATAAAAGACATGTTTGATAATCATCACTTTCTCATAAGTTCATAACTTATTTTTACTAACTTATATATATCATTTTTATAAACTAATTCAAGTAGTTTATAGCTTATCATTTTTATATCAATTTTACCCCTGTAATATTATTTTTATTTATTTATTGACAAAACCCTTGTAATATTAATTAAATATATTATTTTTAAGTTATGAGTCATGTTAACTTGTGCCCTAAGGGCACATGTTAAGGAACCCAAAAAGAGCAACTTTGCATTGGAAAACATAACATTTTAACTTTTAAGAAGTTGACTGCACGACTTTTAATAAGTATATTTCTATATTGAGTTCCTTAACATGTGCCTTTGAGGGCACAAGTTAATATTTCCCTTAAGTTATTTCATATTTATAAGTTAATTCAGCTACTAACTTTATCAAACATTATAAGTTTAATTGGTTAACTTATTTGTCATCCGTTATTCGTTATTTTATATCAAACAAAAACTATTAAGTCTCATAGACAAAAAAAAAAAAATAATCAATCAATCTTATTATTTATCATTTTTTTTTAAAGAAATAACTTATCACATTTTGTTCCTTAAATAAAAACCTATCATATTTTGTTATCACATCAAATATTAAATTGATATAAGATATGATTTTTATTTATCATTATAAGTTTTTTTTTTTTGGGAAATTATCATTATAAGTTTAAAATAGGCTTTTTGAAAGATCCAACACAAAGCCGGACACAAGTTGTTCCTTATTTAAGGATATATACCAGGGTGGGTCATTAGCGATACAAAGCTACTTACTTCTCGTTCACAAATCGCATCAGAATAAGGTAAGAATCTCCCTTAAAACTCATTCCATTATTATTTCCTTTATAGCTATCAATTCAACATGATATCAGCGACTGATTCCAATTTCCCCCTAGCCCTAGGTAGGTTGTCATCACTAGTCGGATAAATTGCTATGTTTGGGATATGTGAGAGACTTCAAATTTGCTCCCAACTTTCTTTTCTTTTGGCTTTAAGTATCACAATTGTGCGGTTTTGACTCCCATATTTGTTTTTGAGTAATATTGCCTTTTGTGATTTCTATTCTATCTTAAATTCCCAAAAATCGAAAGTGACTGAAATCTCTATTTACGGTTTCAAAGATTAGCCCATCACGGTCCTACGTGACTCAAGGGTTTAGTTAGTTGGGAAAACTGACTCGAAGGATTAGTTAGTTTTTTGCAGTTGTACGCATAGATATCCTTTTTACACACAAAAAGGGGGAAAAACATAAGGGGCCAAAATCGCACGATCACATTACATGCGGAAATAAAAATGCAATTAAACCTTCTCTTTTATGTATCTATTTTTAAATTTTTAATATTACATATTACTGATTGTACTCTCTTTTGTTCACAGAAACAATGGAAATGATGGAGTTATGTTATCATATATGCTACACACTCTGTTTTGAGTTCTGCCTCCCTCCTTTCATGGATTGGATGAATACATTTGTGAAAATGAATACAACGGCAGAGTTCATTTTTTATGCATGCCTCACACTCTTTATTCATCTGTACTTCCATCGTTTCATCCATTGGATCAATCCATTCATCAACATCACCACCAAAGGCATGCTCACTCCCATCGTCATCACCATCATCCTCTTTCACCGCTTCGATTGGAGCTTTGCATCCACAACAATGGATCTTAAAATGGCATTATTTAGTCATATATGCTATGGACTCCTTTTCAATTTGTCCATCCCTCACATCATCCATTGGATCAACCCATCTTCCAATGTCACCAATGAGTTCCTTCTTATTCCTATCCTCGCTGCCATCATTGAATTCCACCGTTGGATGCCTTTGTCGGAGCTAGAACCCTCGCAAGGAAGGTGATGGCACACATCATGAATGGATGGGTTTCCTATAATTGATAGTTACTAGGATTTTTTATTTTATTATTAGGATTCATTACTAATTAGAATGTAAGTTAGGATATTTTGATGATTATTAATGTTAATATATATGTCGTGTGGATTATTAATATTATCCTCAATATGAGGCCATGTTTGGATGGTTGATAATGATTATGATATATATCAGTTATATGCATATTGATTTTTGTTTTGTTAATGTTGGGTAAAAATTTTTGGCTTGCAAGTTACAATCCATAATGCCCACGACCTTATTTGAGAACTAAACTTCTCTAAATGGCTGAAATATTAGAACTTGACAATTATTCTATTCCAAATTCAATGTCATGTGTAAGGGACTGAGTGTAATACTCATAAATCAAAATTCCGAATTGCACGAACTTTCTTTGATTCTGAATCTCTGATATTGTAACAAGGCATCTGCATTGTGATTTATCTGCAAATTGAAGTTTCAAAAAGAATGATAAGGAATTTAGGGCATCCGCTAATCCATCCTTAAAAATCTGACTAAGCGAAATTTGAGGCAATTTAGTCTTCCTTCAGTAGGCTGGCCTTTGTAATGGTGGGTTTCGAGTTGCATATGTGAATTTTTTGATTTTTTTAGTGAATATATTTTCTCGTTCATCTCCTTCCTATTCTATTGTTGTGGTATATATATTTTGGGGTTAAATATGTTTTTGATCTATGTCCCTATAAATATGTCAAATGTTTAGTTTTTTTTTTTGAAACAACTTATTAATACCAGCTCATACAAGGAGTACAAATACATGGTAACGGCAAAAACGCCAAAACAGAAAAAAGCACTAAGGTTGTAATACTGCTGATAATCACAGCCAACCTGCACCCTAACCAAAACAAAACCCCTGAACCGGCAGCTATAACAGAAAAACAGCAACAACAGAAAACTGGCTTAGCAGAAAAACAAAAGCCCAAAAGGTACAGCAGAACTACAGCAACCTCAACAGACAAAAGTCCCGCACACCTCTAAAACTGCCCCACCTTATCTTAATAAGCATTCCTTGGGGTTCCAGCACCACTCGTAATAGAGGCAGGGAGGACTCCTAAGTCTAGAATTCGCCCAATTCCACGAAATCACCTTAATATCCTCCACTATTTCACCAAAATCCTTGGAAATATTGTAAAAGATCCTATCATTTCTCGCTTTCCAAATAGACCATAACACCGCGTGCCAAATCAAACCAATAACCTTTCCGAAGCTTACGCCTCCCAATCTCCCCATTCCAACACTCAAAATGTTGAAAAAGGGATTGAGGTGTAATGAAATTAATCCCCAACGAACCACCTACCTTCGACCACACTTTAAACATCCACTCACAATGAAGAAAGAGATGAGCCGCCGTTTCAACCACTTGATCACAAAACTCACACTTCCCCAAAGACACCGGTGGTAGTATACGCCGACTCAGCAAGTTGTCTTTTGTTGGTATACGATTGAGGAGTAATTGCCAAGAGAAAACAACCACTTTTAGAGGCGCCGGGCTTCTCCACAACAAATCAAACACCACTTTCTTCGTCCTCTCCAAGGGCTCTAGGGGCATCAACAAACTCTCAAGAGAAGCATAAGATGAGGACACCAAAAACATCCCTTCCTCCTCCAACTTCCACCACCATGAATCTACCTCTTCCACCTTCTCCCATCCGACTAGACACTCAAAGAGGTTATGAACTAACCCCTCTTCCCACACAAAAAGGTTTCTCCTCCACATGAAATGCCAATCACCCCCTCCTACCCCATCCACCCATACCTCCCCAACCATAGCCTCTTTTTGACGAGAAATAGAGAAAAGTCTTGGGAAACTAATATAAAGAGGCTCATTTCCCACCCATCAGTGCACAGAATGAGATAGAGAAATGTTGTTTTTAGTTACTACACCCAAATTTCAGTCCCGAGGAATAGCATGCTTTTAGTCCCTATTTTGGTTTTAAAATCAGGGTAGTTTTGTTTTTTGCAAGGACTGAAAATGGGTATATGGACTAAAAATGAAATTTAAAGTATTATGTTTTCATAGTTTCATTTAGCACATCTCATTCTGCATATTGAATGAACGCAGCAAGGTTGATTGTTTGCAACTTTGTATATTTCAAAAGAAAAAAAGAAAAGAAAATGATTAAAACTTTGTAACCTTCGTGTTGAGTTATTGCCACAGACAATTGTCCACTTGTTCCAACCATTTTAGGATCTGATACTTAGGCTCCATCATCACTGATCAGTAGTTTGATGTTTCCTAGGAGTTTTCTACAAGTAACTTCATTCATGATCTCTGCCTTGAACAACCGATATATATCATTCAAGTGTTGAAAAGAATGGTACATACACAGAATTTAATATTTTTCCAAACATAAATGATCTCCAAATAGCAAAGGATTCTTGTATGAAATCAAGACCTTGTCCAGAAGCAAGGAAATATTACATTTATTAGATTTCTTCAATGCATTGCCTGTTGGAAAAACATGGAATGGTTGGGTTTCATTTACAATATAGATTCGGAGTAAAATGAACTAAAAAGTTGCATTCTTTCTGCATGTGGGGTGGGTTACCTGTTCAGCACGATGTTACCAAACTAATACTTAGCTGGCTTAGGACACTTATAGTCATATATATAGAGCTTTTATTCTTCTTAAGCTTCCTTAAACTAACTACATTTCCTAAAAGAAAAATGCCCCAAACCAAAAGTTTGCTACAGCTTGTTACCAAAGTAAATCCATTGATATAATTAATCATCCTACAACCAAATACTAGATTGTGAACTGGATTAATGGACGTGAATAAAACCCTTGACCAATAGGATTTAAGGAGTCCTAAGCTGTTTCAATTTCAAACATGGTAGAACAGTTCTAACATGCTAAAGAGGACAAAGACCGTGAGATAAATTCAATGAAATCCAAATTATTCGAATAAAACATACAAAGTTTTAATACGAGGAATTTACTAGATATAACCATAATAAAATTTGAAAGGTTTTCTTTTGAAGAGCTAAAGCCCGCTTGATTAAATAAAATAGGTAGAACATAAACAAATCTAGATACATCATCACACTTTTTTACATTCCTTTATGGTGCTGGCTTGGAAATGAGTGTATCAAATTAAGTGGAAAGACATACTTCAACTACATTTTCATTATTAACCTACCCTATTGAGATCATTAGAGGAGAAAAAAACATTGATAAATTATCACACATAAAAGTCCAAACTTAATAGTTGAAATTTGATCATGAGTACATCAATTTGCCGCAATAGCAAAAACATTCTCACCTATAGACCCTCACCCTCCTCACATCAAGATGGTTCATCCTTTAACCTATGTCAATAATGTCATTAGATGTATCCCGACGTATTGGTAACCGTTAGATTGAGAGTTTAATGTAATACACATGGGTTGATGAAAATACAATAGTTGTAGAAATCTAATAACTTAATTTATTAACATGAAATGCATGAGCTTAATTTGTTATATAAGTTTTCTAGCCAGTCTTGAATTCACGAACATCTAAGGGTGGGAAGGTAGCATGTGAACTATTTTAACCATGTCACTATTTTAGATATGTATTTATTTTACCTTTTTTACTTTCTTTTAAATATTCTAATGGTTATAAATTCATTTTAGCATCACTGATAGCATTTCAGAGGTTCATAATATCCAATCTTAAATTATTTTTGTTTCTGTTCTGTTTACAGAAACAGGATCTATCTTCTTAGCAAGAGGTGTCTTTTTCACGACATTTGTTTGATCCTTCGTGAGTGATATATGCTCCTATCCTTGTTTTATCCAAACGCTAAATCTTTTTAAGGATAATTAGTGTTTACTCTTGTTGTGTGGCTTCTTAACAGAGTTGACTGTTGAGCCAACTATTTAACAAAAGTTTGTGGTGAAATGTTGAAAAAATACCAAGGGTTTTGGAAAAAAAAGAAATTGGAAGAAGAGGACTTTGGGGGTTTATTTTTCTTTATAATATCAAATCCTTCTTTAAAGAACTCAAAAATTGTATTGGAGGAGAGTTTTGGAAGGTTCATAGCAAAGTTATGTCACGTACACCATCAAGGTCCATGCCTTTCTAACTTAAAATGTGGTGGCATTGTTCTCATGTGAAGCCGAATATTTGGCAGTTTGTCAAGCATCATGGTTAGAAATGTTACTTGATGAAATTGGTTTAAATGGATCTGTCATCAGAGACAATGAGGATGCTGTAGATTAAAGGTCTGCAATAGATTTGGCTAAAGATCATGTTGCACATAGAATAAGAAAACATTATTGTGAAAAAAATTCATATTGTGTGTGACCATGTTAACAAGGAGAAGCTGCCGATGGTGCATTTCGAGACAAAGGTTCAAATGGCAAATGTGCTGACTAAACCAAACCATCGAGTAAGGGCAGGTTTGAAGAGCTTTATTAAAGAAATGCTTGGAGTGGAGTCACTAACCAAAGTGAATTAAGGAGGTGTGTTGAGAAATAATGTGTAATTCAATTAGTTAGTTGACTTAAGTGGGTTATTTAGTGCTGACTTGACATTTGTTAGTAAAGTTAGTTAGAATCTAACCAACGGTTTGTTAAGTGCACGTGTCCTATTAAAGACATCACTTGGTTGACATATCACCCCTCAACCTCGTGTGTTTTCAGTTAAAGCTCACAAAGTTCACTTAGTCAATTAATAAAAGTTTTTTATTTATCATCATTTTCTATTTCTTTCTTGTGTCGGTATATGTTGCTATCATTCTTCTGTGTCACAATATATGTTGTTATAATGAAAATAGTCTTTCTTTATCGTAAAAAGACAATACTTATCTTTGTAGCACCGACACTTCTGATCGAAGGCGTGTCTGATGTCCGACACGACATCAACAAATTTGATTACATTGAATTATATCATGTTGTCTAATTATTATCGGAGTTAACATATCGATGTCAACGTGTCAATGTCAATGTCGTGTCAGTGTATGTACTTCATATATACTTACACATGGTACTTGGGCACAATTCATCAGGTTTCTCACATAACCTTTTCTAAACAATGTTGTTTAAATCATTTTCATATGCAATAGTTGTAATAATTTGAAACTACAAGCATTCAATTTTACTCAAAATCAATTATAAACTCTAAAATAAACATACACTAATAATACAACATAAATGAATAAAATAAAAAAGGTGGGTGATTAAACAAGCGATTTTCCATTGTAAGTTGAATGTGCTTCCTTCCAAACGCTAACGTCCTTGAATCCAAAATCCAATGCTTACTGTCACACCCCAATAATACACGGTTACACCGCTTTTGAGTTTGATGTCTTTTTTGGTCAAAATAGTGTAAAAACTCTATCTTAGATTCTTAGTTAGAGTCTTGATAAATCAAATAAAAAATCATTAGTTTTCCATTGATGTAAAAAATTGTTCCCACATTCAAATAATAAAGCCTAAAAGAAAATTATTCCCGCATTCAATACTATAATCTTTAAAATATTCTTTAATGAAAGAAGTTTCTACAAAATAAAAAATTGTTTAGGAAGTGAAATAATTTTTTGATCACGCCAAAAAATTTAAATAGCTTAATTGAATCTCTTTTGTCAATCTAAGTATTATTAGTTATTTTTACTTGTAAATGAATCTATATGAACTTTACATTTCTTTGCACATTAAATTTACTACAGTAAATTGCAAAAAAATCAAATAAAAAAGTTAGACAAAGCTAAGTACCAAACTATAACAAGCAGTGAATTCCTGAACATACAAAGTTTCCATTGATGTAAAAAATGAGTAATGAATTACATAAGGAGTGAATACGTGTGTATAACTTATATTCAGGCCATTATAAGGAAGAATAGCCCTAATGCTATAGGACTTTTGATGTATATAAGGACTCTTGTTGTGGCTTCACAGTGAAGGGTAGCGCGCTTGCTCATGAGCTTGCACAGCTGCTGCACTGAATAGGAAATACTTTACCTTGTGTTGGTTAGGTAAATCAGTTTATCACAGCTGCTGCACTGAATAGGAAATACTTTACCTTGTGTTGGTTAGGTAAATCAGTTTATCAACTAGTCTTCTGTATGATTCAGGATCTATCGGAAGTGTGCCTGATTCCTAAGGCAATTTGGTGCCCCTCTGTATTTGTGTGGAGGCTGATTTGGAAGCAAGTAGTATTGTGTCAGTTTGAGACCTGGAAATCTCCAATCCAACGTAATATTTCAATTATCCCAGGTCTTCAATCTTGAACCAGCTACGAAGAAAGCTTTTGATTAATGTGATCTCTTCAATATCATTTCCAGCTAAAATAAGGTCATCTACATAAATAAGCAAAGCAATGAATGAGTCTGTATTACTTTTAATAAACAGATAAGGGTCAGAAATAGATTGTTGATATCCACAAACTGCAATTTTCAGAATAATTGCAATTTTCATCAGTAGCATGATGTAAATTCTGGTATGGAAAGCCTTGTTCATAAAAAATGGCGTCTAGAAATAAAAGTACATTGAGTAGTAAGATCTAGTAAAACATAATCTTTGGTACCAATTTTGTAGCCTAAAAATACATTTACTAGCTTTTGGGTCGTTTGTCTCTTTGTTGAACTAAAGTAGGAGCAAAGGACAAACAACCAACGATTTTAAGAAAGGTGACATGTGTTAATGCATAAGACCAAAAACATTTGGGCAATTTAGAATGAAAAAGAGATCTGGTAACATTCAATAAATGTATATGCTTCCTTCCTACTGTAGAATTTTGTGGTGGTGTATCCACACAAGTTTGATGAATGATTCCTAAAGAATAGTAGGTAGCATTTGAAATTCCAAGCTATATTATCACTTCTAATTGTGTTGAGCTTGACAGAAAATTGAGTAGAAACAAATGAAATTATATTTTGAATAGATGGTGTTGTATCAGATTTATGTTTCATTAAAAAAGTCAAAGTATCATGAAAAATTATTAACAATAGTTAAGAAATATTGGAAACCTTGTAAAAAGATGGAACTACTAGGGGCCCATATATCCATATGTAAAAGGCCAAAACAATTTGATGAAAATCTGTAAACTCACCTGTTTAATCAAGAAAATCACAGTCGACAGATATGAACAAATAAAAATCATCCTCAACGATAACATCAGCTCTTCGACAGTGACAATGATCCTGCATACAACAAATAAAATTAATGGATGCAAAACGAGGATTAAATGGGGAAGAAAAGATGAGAATGCAAGTGGAGATAAGGAACAGGAATCCAAAGAGATCTCAAGAATGAAAGGGTGAGAATGATGTTATATTTGACAATGATGACTCTGAGAATGAGCTTTCTCAATGAGCAGGGCACCCCAAGAAATCTTGAAAAATATGAGCACATGTTATATTTGACAATGATGACTCTGAAAATATTAAAACCACGTTGACCTAACAGACAAAATTGTTCTTAATAGCAGAACTCTAGTTACAAAATGTCCACATAATTTAAGCATGAAAATGCTTAAAGTCATAGCCACGTGACAACTTACTTTTATACTTTATATATATTAAGGTTATATATAGGATACAAACATGAATTATCAACTAAACCATAAATAATACAAGGTTCAGTTACATGCATAACAATACTACATTCAGTAACACTAATAGTATCGATCACATTGATCAACCAAACTAGATAAATAGGATTGAGCAGATAATAACAAGCAGATAGCAGCAACTTGTAAGAAATGGGATTAGGACTTGTTCGGCAATAACAAATTTCAATCCACGTTCCAAATTAGAATAGTAGAAAGGGTTTAGGTCCATGCTTAAAAAGTATGCAAGGAATCCAAGCGGTTGAAAAAAAATGTACGCATAGAATTTAATATTTTTCGAAGCATAATGAAATATTTCTTCAATGTATTGTCTTTTTTGGAAAAACTGAAAGGTTGGAATTGATTTGCAATATAGATTCACATGGTATTATAGTAAGATGAACGATCTGAGTTTGTGGTCAGAGATCCAATAGGAGGACTATAGAGCACATAGGAGGAACATACAATTTAAATAGATTTAACTCTCCTTGCTATGGAATCTACGGATCTGTTCTACCATTCCTGAACCACCAAAGTCTAGAATCAAACACCTTTCCTAAGTGTTACGCCGACTTTCTCCAATACTATCATTCCTAATCCTGTCTCGTCTAGTATTTCCATACATCCAGTGTAACATTCTCACCTCTGCTACACTAAGCTTACTCTCGTGTTGACATTTTATCTCCCGATGTTTTGTCTCATACAACATCAATGGTCTTAAAATTGTACAAGATTGTCCCTTTAGCTAGAGTGGTACATTGTTATCACAAAATCCTTAAGAAAATATAGACTGTACAAGATTATTATCCCTTTAGTTTGCATATAGACTGTCAACCATGTTTTTGACTGGTAAATATATTGCCCTTTTCATGGGAAATAGAGAAAATTACAATCTGGTTAACAAATTCAAAAAAGTTATTGTCGTCTTACATCTTTCTCGTGTAATTACAATGAGATGAGTTACTTTATTTATTTGCGATTTTCACTACTCCCTGAAATTTGAACATACTGAAAATATAGCAAGCTGCTTGTTGATGGAAAAATAATTACATGAATGGCCTTATAAATTTCACAATAGAAATGATATCCAGTAATCAGTATGTAAACAAATCTTCACAGGTTATAGTTAGTTCTTTAAGCTTATTGAAATGAGATAATAAAAAAATTGCAACATAAACAAGTCAATTATATTAAGCAATCTTTATTATTTATTCTTTTGATCCTATTTTTTTACCTCATGAGTCATAGTCTTTTTCTTTACAGGGTAAATTTATCTATAGCCCCACTTAGTATTCATTCACAAAATTTCTGACTTAAAAAATGTTTCACCTCTTTAGACATGTCATAAAGTTCAGTAACAAGAGCTATTACTGCCTTCTGAATTCATTTATGTGTGAAGACCATATACTTTCCATGTGTGAAGAACCTATAAAAATTAAGTCAAAATGAGGTTCCAACATTGGTACTGGTAACAATAAGAAAAATGAAACTCAACAACTCATAACAATCCTACCTTTACACCTTCAGCACTTAAGCTCATGGAAGGTGAAATCTCGGATCTGATAATGAAAAAGTGAAAATGCAGAGAGACATACGTAGTTAAACCAAGCTCATGGCGGTGTTTTGTATACATTGAATTAGACTCGCGAGTTGAGTGGGGATTTAGATGATAATGGGGTATGAAACCCTAGCTGCGTTTGGAAAGGTTAAGTGAAGTTAAGAATAGAGAAGGAGAGAAGAAAGTGTGAGTTTCTAAAATTTGTAAGAAGGAATGTTAACCAAAACAATTTTTTAATATAAGGTCAAAATAATTTTCTTATGGGTCATCCTAACCGGTGCCCCGGGCACTCGTTTGTTAAATAAGTTTGGATCTCATCCAAAAGTTAGCTCAAAAGAGGAGGGGACGCTCAAAAGAGGAGGGGACTTTGGATCTCATCCAAGGAGGGAACTCAAAAGGAGGGAACTCAAACATATTTATACAATCGACAACCCGCGAACCGGGGCGATGTGAGACTAACAACAAACTACAACCAACCAACCCGCGAACCGGGGCGATGTGAGACTAACAACAAACTACAACCAACTTCAAAACCAACTTCAACACCCACCTCACGCCTAGTGTGGGCCTGGGTCCAATTCCCACACAACAAACTACAACCAACCAACCCGCGAATCGGGGCGATGTGAGACTAACAACAAACTACAACCAACCAACCCGCGAACCGGGGCGATGTGAGACTAACAACAAACTACAACCAACTTCAAAACCAACTTCAACACCCACCCTCACGCCTAGTGTGGGCCTGGGTCCAATTCCCACACAACAAACTACAACCAACCAACCCGCGAACCGGGGCGATGTCCAATTCCCACACAACAAACTACAACCAACCAACCCGCGAACCGGGGCGATGTGAGACTAACAACAAGTTGAGTGGGGATTTAGATGATAATGGGGTATGAAACCCTAGCTGCGTTTGGAAAGGTTAAGTGAAGTTAAGAATAGAGAAGGAGAGAAGAAAGTGTGAGTTTCTAAAATTTGTAAGAAGGAATGTTAACCAAAACAATTTTTTAATATAAGGTCAAAATAATTTTCTTATGGGTCATCCTAACCGGTGCCCCGGGCACTCGTTTGTTAAATAAGTTTGGATCTCATCCAAAAGTTAGCTCAAAAGAGGAGGGGACGCTCAAAAGAGGAGGGGACTTTGGATCTCATCCAAGGAGGGAACTCAAAAGGAGGGAACTCAAACATATTTATACAATCGACAACCCGCGAACCGGGGCGATGTGAGACTAACAACAAACTACAACCAACCAACCCGCGAACCGGGGCGATGTGAGACTAACAACAAACTACAACCAACTTCAAAACCAACTTCAACACCCACCCTCACGCCTAGTGTGGGCCTGGGTCCAATTCCCACACAACAAACTACAACCAACCAACCCGCGAATCGGGGCGATGTGAGACTAACAACAAACTACAACCAACCAACCCGCGAACCGGGGCGATGTGAGACTAACAACAAACTACAACCAACTTCAAAACCAACTTCAACACCCACCCTCACGCCTAGTGTGGGCCTGGGTCCAATTCCCACACAACAAACTACAACCAACCAACCCGCGAACCGGGGCGATGTGAGACTAACAACAAACTACAACCAACTTCAAAACCTTTGGATCTCATCCCAAAAGCTAGCTCGAAGGAGGAGGGGACTCAAGCATATTTATACAATCGACAGCCCGGGAACCTGAGCGATGTGGGACTAACAACAAACTGCAAACAACTTCAAAACCAACTTCAACAAAGCATGCCAAAACCTTGGAATTATTGTCATAAAAGGAAACTATTGTGATATTTTATGAATTAATTACACAATTTTTAATGCAATAAATACTATATGATTTACCTTTTTTTAGTATCTTTAACTAGTGTTCCGGAGGCCTCGGTTAGCATTTTCCTTTTCTTTTTTACAATGTTAAATTATTGTTCATAATAGTTGCGAATGTTAAATGACATAGGATCAGGGAAACATACTTTCAAAGCCGAGCGCATTCTTACGAGGACCTAAAGATTTAGACACATGATTTGATCACACATTCATAAAAATGAATATTACATAATAATTTAAAAAACACTCATTTTTTAATTATTAAATTTTCTCTTTGTGAGTGTGAACAAAGCTTTGTGTCCATATAAAAATTATTCTTTGAAACCATGTGGGGAACCAAAATAAGCATAGTTCAGATTTTTTTTGTTTTTAAGTTATTTTAATATTTCGTCACACACAAAAAAAAAAGATAATATAATATTTCATCACAAAAAAAAAAATTAATTTTTTCTTTTTTTATCAAGTAACAATTGTCACTTATTTAGAGACATTGCAATATGCAGAGACCGAGTTTAAACTTTGGACTTCCACTTATTCTTCTTGAATAGTAAAATTCTTGTCATTGCGTTATTTGATCCAAAAAATAATAATTCGTTCATTAAGATGAATAAGTGAACAATTTGAGTTCAAACAAAATAGCATCCTGAATAGGCCTTAAGTTTTTTTTTTTATTGAAAAGTTTATGTGAATTGATCTCCAAGATTCATCAGGGTGAAAACAAACTTGAAGACTCAAAATGTGTTTTTTGAAACACATACACATTATCCACTAAAGAGGCTCTCAAATTCGCAGCACGAGTTAAACCCACAAATGATTATCAACTGAACCAACCAACTTTTATGGGGAATGAGCCTAAAGTTTACTTCGTACTCTTAAAAAAAACGAATGGCTTAGGTGTGATACATTATTGATCCGTGTTTAATAAGATGAAGTCCATGCAAGCATTAAATGAGACATTATTGATCAGCCATGCTGTGTTAATATCAACAAGAATTGCTCATCAACAAGATGAAGTCCATGCAAGCATCTAAGTTCCATCACAAGCCCATTTTCAATAAAGGAATGTTAGCACTTATAAAAAACAAAACATGAAACTTCGATTTGGTTACAGCTTACCAACAACAAGGGGGGCAAAAGTAGAATAGCATAAAAGGACAGACACTACTTGTAATTTCTAAAATTAATTGGTCCACTTTTTATGTCAAGTATTTCTCTTTCTTTTAGAGCTCTTGCTTGGATTGGTCTTCTCAGGATCCTTATTTGATTTAGGTGCTGATAACTTCCGTATAGCACAACACCACAAAGCCCTTTCTACATCAGATGGGGTAAACGAGGTCTCTTCTGAACTTAGTTCCTGCACATTATTTTCCAACCAGATATTCATGAAATTAACACAGCTAAGTTCCTAACACGCAAACGGTACAGTTACAGAGTTACTTCATATATTAATGTCGCAAATTGTAAAACAGAAAATGGTCATACTATAAAACGAAAGACTGAAAGAATAGTTATTTTAATTATGCGGATAAAATTATTTCCATCAACATAATTACATAATCACAGTTGAGTTCAAAATAGTACCTTTGCTTTCTCCTGCAGTTTATTGGCGAATATAAGATATTGCTTCAGCGTATAATCTTTAGAATTTCCAAGAGCAGCCTGCATGGCCTGCATTGTGGTGCAGCCAATGATGACATAATCACAAGAAAAACCAAAAATAAATGAAAAGCAATAAATAATCGCAATAATTGTTGGAACAATATGTTGAGGACAATTCTTACATAACTATAAAACAAAAAGCAGAGCAAGGGCTCAAACTGATACTTGAGAAAATATATTGAGGTCTATATGATTTAGTCTTTAAAAAGGTCGGTGAAAATAGTCTTTTCAGTATAGTTATTAGGGATGTTTTAGCTCTCATTAGGCACAATTTCGACCTAGATTTAAAACCTTTGAGCACTAATTGATAATTTTCATTATTCTTACGCGCCTTAATGACCAGTTAGGCCTTATTCTGAGAAATATTACTGAAAGAAGATAGAGTAAAGCAGCATTTTGCTCATCAAAACCTCAAGGATCGAACAATTTAGTACTTCAAATTCACAAAATGACAATTTAGTCCTTTAAATTAGCCGAACACAGTCGATTTAGTCCATTCATGAAAGGACGTATCTCTTTCGAAAACATCCACAAAAACCCATGAAAAATCTACATATTGCCTTAAAATAGTCTAATGTTGCATCAAGACGATCATAGAACCTTAAATTTGGAGTGCTAAATTCGGAAAAAGAGCTATACGGACAGTGCTCTTTAATTTAACAAACTAAATCATTATGTCGCAAATTTGAGTTACTAAATTACCCCTTCGAATTTCAAGACTAAAATGCTGATTAACTCAAACCAAAATAATATTACATAGTACATACATTAGGATCATGATAATGATAATGATAATAAGGGATTAAATTGAAAGTGTGAATTGTAATGAAACAAAATTGAAGGAAAAAATACCTCATCAGACATAAAAGGAGTTAAATTCGGAGCAAAAGCAGCCAATACAGCAGAGGCAGTAGCAGGACCAACACCTTTCAACGCACTCAGCTCAGAAATCGCTTTCGATATATCAGGTAGACTCTCAAAAGCCTTTTCAGAAGCACGTTTCACTACATCTTCATCTAGTGCAGAAACAAAATCCAACAAACGCGGCCTAAAAAGCAAAAAGAACAGTCAATAAACAACTTATAGCACAAACGCGTAAGTATAAGCTATTTCTATAGCAAAAGATAAAATAAAATAAAAGAAGTGAGTGATTAACCTACCTCCATTTGCCACGTGTGAGTTTCCATTGCATGAGTTTGGAGAGTTCTTGGGTGGTAATGAAAGGGTTAGGGTTTCGTTGGTGAATGAGGGAAGGTAATTCATTGCAATAAAATTCGTTAAGAGAAACTAAATTGGGTTTGTTTTTGGAGAGAGAAAGTGATTGTATTTGAGTTGGGTAAGATGAAAGTGCTTCTTTCCAAACATTAACGTCCTTGCACCCAAAATCCATAGCTTTCTGCTTCTTACAGTTACAGGAAACCAATGCTAGTTCCCGCTCCACCGCTTTTTTTGAGCTTCATGTCTATGTCTAATTGGAGGAGTTTTATGTCTTTTTGTGTCAAAAAAATATTGAAATGTTTATTTAACTTTAATCTTAAAATTTGAGTTGGATGTGAAAATATATAGCTAAATAAAAAATAAATGTCTAAGCTCTATCATTTTTAATTCTTCGTGTTTAAATATTTTATATAAACCATTTTTTAGACATTTTATCTCTTTACAAAAGCTATTTACAGACTTCGACAAATATTTTTTAATAATAGAATGAAGGTAAAATATAAAGAATATAAAATTATAGGAATGGAATATGTTATTTCTTGTACATAAGCTAGTTATTGCTAATATTGGAGGAAAATGGGAGTTATGGTATAGGGTGTTGTGTGTGTGTTACAGAGAGGTTAGGGGGCGGTTGTGTTTTGGAGGTGGGGTCCGTGCGGTGGAAGACTGTGAATAATATTAGAGAGGGTGTTGGGGTGTTAGATGGAAGTTGGTTAACCGATAATATCAGTCGTAAGGTGAGGATGGGTCTTCTACGTTGTTTTGGAAAGCCCCTTAGTTGGATAGAGGTTAGGTTTCATAGGTTGTTCGAGCTAGTTGAAAATAAGTTGGCGACGGTAGCGGAGATGTTTACTTTGGGGTGGGGAGTGAATGGTGAATCATGGAAGTGGCGTAGGGGGTTGTTTGTTTGGGAAGAGGAGTTGGTGGGGGGAGTATGTGGAGCGGCTTACATCTGTTGTTTTGCAGCTAGCTACAGAGGATAGATGGATTTGGCATTTACACGCATCTCATAGTTACACAATTAGCAGTGCTTATAAGAAAGTAACATAGGTGTTTTAGAACTCTACTCCCCATAATTCTCATGTTCTTTGGCTTAAAGTCGTACCTTTCAAAGTCTCAATTTTTGCTTGGCGATTGGGTTTGAATCGTGTTCATACTAGAGACAATTTATTTAAAAGGAGGATCTTAGCGTTGTTTGTTTTTATGTTTTAGTAGTGAACTTGACTGGTTGTATGGTTATGTAATCTTGATGGGTTTTTTTTTTTCCGTATACCTTGTGTTGAAACAGCTTATCCTAGTTTGTTAATATATAATTTTTTTTGGCTTCTTAAAAAAAATAGTCATTGCTAAATTAGTGTTTATTTAAGGTATTAACCCAAAAATTTATCCTTTTTTTTTGTTGAATCCAAAGTTTTTTTATTTTATTTTATAACGGTTTATTTTATACTTCCGTAAACAAAAATTGATTTAGATTCTTAAAAAAAAATGATGCATTTAAGTAAGGGAAATAGATTATCTCCTTGGAAATGTTTCTCCAGTAAAATCATGGCCACCCGTCTCGTCTTATTTATGGCATACAGTTCAAAATATTAAAAGAAAAAATGGATGGGGGATATATGCATGTACATTGAATGAAAGAAATATTATACTCCTAGGTTTCACTAGTTCGATCTTGCGTCTAAATTTTAAAACATTAGATCCATGTTAAAAAAGTAATAAATACTTAGTTAGAGTCTTGACAAATTAAAAATCATTATGTTTGCATATAAATAATACAATCATTAGGAGTTAGTCTATTTTGGTAACAATGGAATGTGGCTTAATTGGTAACAATGGAATGTGGCTGTTAATGGGATTATGAATTTCTCACGTATTTTTGGTTTTTACTTTAAGCGTTTGGTGGTCAAGATAGAGAGTCAGGATATGAAAGATATATCATATCCTGTTTCAATCATTCGTTTGATGCACCAATAGGATATGATAAATTATTCCTTTAATTTATCATATCATATTACTCCTTTGTATTTTCTATCCTGAGTTTTAGCTGGGTTAAAATTAACCTATCAGGTTTGATAAGAGAAATCCTAAATTTACCCTCACCCTAATCCTCTCTACCCGATTCATCCACTCGTCGTCTTCTTCCTATTGCTCATGCCATCATTTTCGATTTCAATTCATCCATCATTATTATTGATATCAATTTATTTTTGCATGGATTCATATCATTTTTCTTTCAATTCCTCTTAGTCCTTTTCTTTTTATAGATTCCATCTATCTTCTTTTTATAGATCCATTTTTTTTTCTTTTCCGACTTCAATTCCTCTTCGTCATTTTCTTTTTATGCATTCCTCCTTTTTTTTTTTATTTCAATTTTTTCCAATTCGTTTTACAAATTTCTATTTTTTTTTTGTTTTTTTTATAGATTCCTCTCTTTATTTTTGTATCGATTTCAATTTTTCCTCTTTGTTTGATGTTTTTGTAATATGTACAATATGAAAAAAAAAAGTTAAAAATGTAATTGATTACAAGGGTAATTTTGTCATTTAATATGATATAAATAAAGTTATATGAGTTGTTATCATGTGCGCATCAAACACATGATATGATAGTGTTTATCTTGTCTATATCATATATATCATATCCCTATCATGTTTCATATCCTATCATATCCTGCCTTTTTCTTATCCTGACCATCAAACGACCCCTAAGGGTGGTAGTATCTGTTTTGTACAACTAGAATTTTTTCAGATAAATATTCAAGCGCAAAACTAAATTAAAATTTAAAAAGAGAAATTGATTCATAAGCAAAAGTTTCAGCAATTGATTCATAACTAAAGTACAACTCCACATTTGTCTATAAAATGACTCTAACAAAATAATCATAGACAAATGATACAATCAAAGATGTCATTGACATAAAACTAAAACTTAAGATAGCCACAATACCCATCTAAACATCACCAAAACACAACAAAACTTAAACACGGGACTAAACAGACTTAATGAATCAGTATACCAAAAGACCTTTGCATTATTGCATATAAAACTAAAACCTATTTCATTTTTTTTTTTTATAGTGTCTGAGGTTTGAACCCCGGAGCTTGCATATATTATACATTGTCCTTGCCAACTGAGTTAAACTCACATGGACAAAACCTACTTCATCTAAATCAACTGACGCATACTTAAGTACTTAACCCAGAAGAGCGTAAACTTCAACACATCCCTATATCATGACTAGACCCAGAAGAGCAATTGGTGATACCAAGTCTTGCACCTGAAAACAAAGTATAAATTATATAATTAGCACAAGCATGTTATAACTTGATCATATATGGCAAAATTTTAGTCATCTAGTATACTTAACAATGTCCAAAACACTGTGTTTGGTATGACGTGAAACATCTAAGAGAGAGATTGCAGCGAGAAAAAGAGGACAAAGACATAGAACTTCCCGAGTTCGGAACACATGAGCTAATAACGAAAAAAGAGCAAAATCTCACAGGGCCTGCGTCTTTTCCAACCTTTTCCAAGTTGCAAAGAAAAGGAGCCGATAAACCATATTTCCATTTGTGCCCCTAAATTGAGGCCGAGGAGAAACAATCAATGGAGTTGGCGACTCCTAGGTCGAACAACAAAAGCTATGGAGGCCATAAGCACAAACAATGAGTAGATCGATTCTTAAGCTTAAGGAAAATAAAATAGATAATCCGCATTTAATATTGTATTGTTTTCTTAATTTTAAATGAAATACAATGTCTTCCTTTGATAAAAATGTGTTTAGACAAAAAATCATAGAACAGTTTATCACATCTGTTTGTAGGTTAATTATTCTTAATTTACTAGACGCCCGTATTCTCTATCATCATTTTACACTATTTTACAAAGATATATATAATTAAACAAAGATAGAACAAATAGTTTCACACTATTTTACAAAAATAAATTGTAGGACTAAGATTCCATTAGTCGTAACAAACATCAAATACTGTTCTTTTTTTATATACAGATCAAACAAATATTATTCTAAAAATTGCTCATTGTCCTTATCGAAGGAAATATACTGTTGAATTTGGAATTACATGCAGCACATTGATTTTATTTTTTAGAGAACGTAGATCATTGATTTGTCATCCATGGTTTTGGTTTGCTTTACAAATATCGCTTTACTGCTTATTAATCATAGGTATACATAAATCTAACAATGAACAATTTATTGACTCAATACAAATATACAATAAAAAATTCAAACACGAGGAAAGAAAATAGGATATAAAATAAGCCATGCTTTGCACGCAGAACGCAAGGATCCCGGTGCAATTTCGGCCCTACTTTTTTGGTACTCTTGATCACTTCATTATCCTACCAAAAAAATAACTGATATTTTTTTTTTATTAATCCATCTGTTCACAAGAGAAGTTCTATTAATTTGGAGTTCAATCTCAAGGTAAGTAACACTTTATCAAAATTATTCTATTTAAAAATTGAACTCGTGTTTTTTTCCAAACAATTAATCATTTGGTAAAGATCATTAGCTACTTGAGTCTAATCATTTTATTCGAGAGCAATTGAATTAGGTTGGTTTGAAAGAGTAGTTATGGACCTTGTATTTAATCCTCAAAATAATCGGTGCACTTTATGTGAAATTTAACTTCTATAAGCTGAATAGTAAAGTGAGAAAATCATTTTTTTAAAGTGAGAAAATCAAATGTTTATTACACAGATTAATTATGTTGTTTTAAAAAAAGGTTAATTATATTGTCAAATCAATTCTCAAACTAATTTTAAATTATGAGTAAATAATACATTAGTTCTCGAATTCGTGAACACTAAACATCAATTAGTTAAATGAATATTTTGTCAAAAAAAAAATTAGTTAAATGAATATGTGATATTTTACATGGATACCACATTAAATGACACATCATTTATGAAATTAAAATGTTCTTTTAATGTGTTTGCATCATGAGGTACCGGTCTTAGAATCAACATGAAATGCATGGACTTAACGTGTTATTGGTGTTTTCTACTGATTGGTGTTAAATCGAACAACACCTAACCTAACTATGAAATTCAACATGTTACAATTTTAGATATTATTTATCATTTCTTCATATAAACTAATTAGAACAATCCTAACAATTTCATCATGCATGGAATTATATGGCTCAGTGGAATAATGGATGACCGACTAGGAACTACTACAGGAAGGATGGGCAGTCAATGCAACGTGAGAGTGGGAGTTGGATCAGTCGTCCAATACTCATGGGGCGCAAAATAGTCGGCAGCCTAATTTGTTTGATTAGAGAATTGCAAAATACCAATACAATGTTTGAAAAATTAATAAAACATAATTTGCAGTTTCAAAACATTGCATTTTGGTCCCCGTGAGCTTAGCTCAGTTGATAAGGAGAATGTATGATATATGCAAGATTCGAGGTTCATACCCCAGACACCACAAAAAAAATTGCATTTTGGATAATTCTTAGTTGGTCACACAACCCTAAATCTAGATAATTTAAACGTGCACACATATAAAATATATACACTCTCTTCATCTTTAATTACAAGATTATTTACAAAAATTTGTTTGTCTTTAGATGTAAGACATATACAAAATTACAGATGCATTTATTATTCTTTATCTAAATATAACATTTATTTTTTTGACAAAAAATGTACCATTTATTAATACTATCAATTTGTTTTAAAATATGAAAAATAATATTGAATGCATTTATATTTAAAGGGTAACGTAGTAATAGTCATACATATTCTAGATAAATGTATTACTTCAACAAATTTTCCAATACACATGATTTTTGTTACATATTCTTATAAAAAATGACAAAGGGAGTATATCAACGAAAAATAATCATAATAATTCTACGTTCGATTAAGAAGTAAGTAAACTTTGATCAATAATTGGGAAAATACTTGCTTGAACACAAGGGTTTGGACACTAAATTTAGACACACATACACAATTGAGAAAAAGATAGAAAGAGAAAATAATTAAATAATATTTCTTTTTTAAATAATGAAATAAAATGTATTTTTATGTGTGTGTCTAAGTGGTGTGTCCAAAAACTTGTGACCATGCAAGACTTTCTTCAATAATTGTTCAATCTAAAAATTAAATTGTTATTTAATGTGAGTGTGACTAAATAGTTTAAATTTAAACTTGTGACCGCACAATTGTTCTGATAATGGAATAGTTTAAATTTAAAATTGTGACCACACGACTCTTCTAATAGAGAAATGATATTTTAACAACCACTTTTTGACAACTTTCTCTCTCATACTCACATGATGTTGTTATTCTCTCTCTTCCTTTTTCTCTCTCCATTGTTTTTGACCAATAAGAAGTGAGAAAAACAAGGTTGTCAACAAAGTTGTGAATCAAATGGATGTCAAAATATCATTATTCCTTCTAATAATGGGTTTGTTTACTCTTTAGTTGTTTTTCAGCTGAAGTAAGCAAGGAAAGGAACATTTGATATGAGTCAAAAGAGCGCGGGACTTTGAGTCTTATCCAACACGTACACGGCGCACATTAGTACAAATCCTTTCTCTTGTGGTTTTCAAAGAGTAGACAGCTAATAACATGCGTCCGTGGCCGTCTCGCATCTCTCATGCATTATAAAATGCGTCCTACTTTCCCTCACTTTCTGTTACATCCAAAACCCTTCATTTTTTCCTCTGCCAACTTGGCAGAGAGAGAGAGAGAGAGAAGAATCTCAAACACAAAATATTACACCTAATTCTCCGTCGTCATCACCACTGTCACCATCTCCGGCGAGATTCCTCCGATATGGATCTATACAATATCGGTTGGATTTTAAGCTCTGTTTTGAGTCTCTTTGCGTTATACAATTTGATTTTCTCCGGTAAGAGGAATTATGATGATGTGAATGACAAGGTGAAGGATAGCGTGACGAGTACTGATGCCGGAGATATTCAATCGGAGAAACTTAACGGTGATGCTGATGTTATCATTGTTGGAGCTGGTATTGCTGGGGCTGCTTTGGCTCATACACTTGGGAAGGTATTATTGTATTGAGATTTAACCGATTATTTTTTAAATTGTGTTTGTGGATTTTGATTATGAATATTGAATTTGGCGTTGTTTTTATATTGTTGAGGTTTTTGAATTGACGTGAAATCTTAGATAAAGTTGATATAGCTAAAAGGAAATAATTCGATATTTTTTTTTAGTTTCGTGTTTTTGTTTTTTGAAATTTTGAATCTATTTGAGAGGAATAGCGTGATGAAAGAGTTGTTTGACCAATGAAAAGCTATGAATCACTGACACGACACTTCCACTTGTAATAATTTGAGAAAATGAGTTAATTGAATGTATTCACGTGTTGTTGTGTTAATGTCGAATACACAGACACATGTTGAACACCGGATAAGAGGTGTCAGTGGTACACCAATGAAAGTAAAACAAAATAATGTTTTGTCTATTGTACCTTTGTTGTTGAATGAAAATGACAACATGACAATCTGCAGTAGGCTGTAATCACGGGCTTGTTGTGTGGTTGTTATCCAATTGAACACTTGGAATAATGTGTCTTGTTGTCTCTCATGGGATTGTGATGTTGACTAATATTGGATGTTCAGTAGATCTTTTATATATACACCTCAGGATTTTATTAAAAAGCTTTATATATTGTGGGTCTTGTTTGGATAAATAACTTAATTAAGCGCTTCTAAGTTTATAGCATAAGTGCTTATGTATAAGCTATTTCTATACCAAAAGATAAAATAAAGTTGTTTCAATATATGCTAGAAGCTATTTTCATAAAATATCCTGGAGAATTTATGGAAATAAGCTGAAAACAGGTTATGGACATGTCGTAAGCTGTTTTTGTAAGTTTTCCCAAACAGTTTCACAAGTGTTTATGCCAGTCGATAAACTCAAATATGCAAACCCAAACTTGTTGGTCACTTTTTAGTTATACTGCCTGCAATTTGACCACATAAGAGAATTAAATTTTGTGATGCGTTTTGCAGCCTATACCTTTCACTGGCTGATCTTCTATTTTGCCAGTAATATATATTGTTTGTGTATTAAGGATGAAGAGGGTATAGTTTTGGTGCAAGAGAGAGATATTAAGGATAGATGGAAGAAGTATTTCCACAACTTATTTAACGAAGGATATGAGATCTTACCAGACTCTAACAGGTTAGACATCAGAGAGGAGGACCGAAACTATAACTATTATCGTCGGATTCAGGAGCACGAGGTGAAAGAAGCGTTGAAAAGGATGAGTAATGGCAAGGCAGTTGGGCCGGACAACATACCTATCGAAGTGTGGAAAAGTCTTGGCGATAGAGGAATTGGGTGGCTCACAAAACTTTTCAACGAGATTATGAGGACGAAGAAAATGCCGGACGAGTGGAGAAGAAGCACCTTAATTCCAATCTATAAGAACAAGGGGGATATACAAGATTGCGCGAATTATAGGGGAATTAAGCTAATGAGTCATACCATGAAGTTATGGGAAAGGGTAATTGAGCGAAGACTAAGAAAAGAGACTCACGTTACGGATAACCAATTTGGTTTTATGCCTGGGAGGTCGACTATGGAAGCGATCTACTTACTTCGACGCGTGATGGAGCGATATCGGACGGATAAAAAAGACTTGCACTTAGTTTTCATTGATTTGGAGAAGGCGTATGATAGAGTACCTAAAGAGATTTTGTGGAAAGCCCTGGAGAAGAAAGGGGTGAGGATTGCCTATATTAGAGCTATCCAGGATATGTATGAGGGGGCTTCGACTAGTGTGAGGACGCAGGATGGGGATACCGGAGATTTTCCCATAACAATAGGACTGCACCAAGGGTCAACCCTAAGTCCTTATCTTTTTACTTTAGTTTTGGATGTACTGACGGAACACATCCAAGAGTTAGCACCGAGATGTATGCTTTTTGCAGATGATGTAGTCTTGCTTGGTGAGTCGAGGGAGGAGTTAAACGGGAGGCTAGAGACTTGGAGGCAAGCCTTAGAAGCGTACGGTTTCCGCCTGAGTAGAAACAAGACGGAATATATGGAATGTAACTTCAGTAAAAGGAGAAGTGGGTCTACCTTAGAGGTGAAAGTTGGAGATCATATCATACCCCAAGTTACACGGTTTAGATATCTTGGGTCCATAGTACAAAATGACGGAGAAATAGAAGCTGATGTACATCATCGTATTCAAGCTGGGTGGTTGAAATGGATTAGAGGTGAAAGTTGGAGATCATATCATACCCCAAGTTACACGGTTTAGATATCTTGGGTCCATAGTACAAAATGACGGAGAAATAGAAGCTGATGTACATCATCGTATTCAAGCTGGGTGGTTGAAATGGAGAAGAGCCTCAGGTGTTTTGTGCGATAAGAAAGTACCACTTAAGCTGAAAGGAAAGTTCTATCGGACAGCAGTCAGACCGGCAATGTTGTATGGTACGGAGTGTTGGGCGGTTAAGAGCCAACACGAGAGTAAAGTAAGCGTAGCGGAGATGAGGATGTTGCGTTGGATGAGTGGTAAGACTAGACATGATAGGATTAGGAATGACATCATTAGAGAGAGAGTGGGGGTAGCACCTATAGTAGAAAAGTTGGTAGAAAATAGGCTTAGATGGTTTGGACATGTAGAGAGAAGACCCGTAGACGCCGTGGTAAGAAGAATAGATCAAATGGAGGAGAGTCAGGTTAAAAGAGGTAGAGGAAGACCTAAGAAAACTATTAGAGAAACCATTAGAAAAGATTTAGAGGTCAATGAGTTGGATCCAAATATGGTCTTTGATAGAACATTATGGCGGCATTTGATCCATGTAGCCGACCCCACTTAGTGGGATAAGGCGTTGTTGTTGTTGTTGTTGTTGTATTGTTGATCAGGTAGATTCAGGACATACATAGTTTTTTAGAGTTTTCAAGTCTAACGAGTTGTGCTAACCTCTGTGTGTTGAGTATTGTTTTCTTTTAATAAAAATACAAATGAGTATTGACTATATAAAATATTATGCAATATAGGATGGACGTCGAGTGCATATTATTGAAAGAGATCTGAGTGAGCCTGACAGAATTGTTGGAGAGTTGCTACAGCCTGGTGGCTATCTCAAATTAGTTGAACTCGGGCTTCAAGGTAGTATAAATTACTGAACATTTAGGTTTTGGTGGATTATGAGTGCTATAGAGGAAATTGTGTTAAGATCTTCCTGCCTAACAACTGTCTTGTGTTTAACTGCAGATTGTGTGGACAATATTGATGCACAGCGAGTGTTTGGTTATGCTCTTTTCAAGGACGGGAAACATACCCGTCTCTCTTATCCCTTGGAAAAGTTTCACTCAGATGTCTCTGGCAGAAGCTTTCACAACGGGCGTTTTATTCAGAGGATGCGAGAGAAGGCTGCCTCACTTCCCAAGTAATCATTTCTTCCCTTGTGAATGTATAATATATGCGTGTGGATCTTTCCTTTACTAGTATCTGTTTGTCATATATATAGATTGACTTGCTAGATTATTGGAAGTTGGAACTGCCTGTCATTCGTTGCTACATTTAGGATTTAATCTTTATACTAAAAATATAATTTAACCCCAGTTTCTATTTTCGATATAGATGCCCTTTGGGTTGATATTTAATTTACTCATGTTACCTGAACCAAATTAGCTCTATTGAAAGTTTTCTGCTATTAGCTTGTGTCTCCTAGTACTTGATCATATCATCCTACGGAGTAAGGACAGCCAGTTGATATAAACTCATAATATTATCAGAGATGATTTTTTGAGAATTTTGAATGTACTTTTTTAAACTTCAATTGTTCTGAAGATATATTCCTGTTAACTCGTATTTAAGCAATGTTTTTCCTTTTTCAATATATGCAGTGTAAATATGGAGCAGGGAACAGTCATTTCCCTACTTGAAGAGAAGGGGACAATCAAAGGTGTGCAATACAAGAATAAAGATGGTCACGCATTGGCAGCATACGCTCCTCTTACCATTGTTTGTGATGGCTGTTTCTCAAACTTGCGTCGTTCTCTTTGCAACCCTAAGGTGAGAATTCCTTTCAGAATGATTCTGTAATGGATTTTCCAGTCATGTTGTCAACTCCTTTCTAAGAAATAAGCCGCAACTACCAAATAAAAAATTTCCGTAATTCATTGATTGTTATTTTGGTTTACAAAAGCGGTTGGTTCAGAGTTTTCTTACTACTAAAGGCTCTTAGTCATGCATAGAAGGAGCAGTATGTAGAATTCTAATTCTGGATTAATATCTTATATTGCTTTGTTTGCAGGTAGATAATCCCTCTTGTTTTGTTGGCTTAATTTTAGAGAACTGTGAACTTCCATGTGCTAATCACGGCCATGTCATACTTGGAGATCCTTCGCCAATTCTTTTCTATCCTATAAGCAGTACAGAGATTCGTTGTCTGGTTGATGTACCTGGAACGAAGGTTCCTTCTATTTCAAACGGTGATATGACAAAGTATCTAAAGACGACAGTTGCTCCGCAGGTACCAATCATTCTCCAAGTTCTATAAATTATTTTTTAGCCTTGGCATGTCGTTTACCCTTTTATTTCAGAGTAGAATTTTGTTCACATTACGTTGAAAATGATTGCAGGTCCCCCCTGAGCTTTATGATGCATTCATAGCCGCAGTGGACAAAGGCAACATAAGGACAATGCCGAACAGAAGTATGCCAGCAGATCCTCGTCCTACTCCTGGAGCCGTACTGATGGGAGATGCATTCAACATGCGTCATCCACTAACAGGGGGCGGAATGACCGTAGCATTGTCTGACATTGTGGTGTTGAGAAATCTTCTCAAGCCTATGCGTGACCTGAACGATGCACCTACACTTTGCAAATACCTCGAATCCTTTTATACCTTGCGTAAGGTAATGTTGTCTGCCTTTCTTGGTTTTGTAAGTTTCCAGCACAAATAAATAAGCAGTCACAAAGCTATCTGGATTTACCAGTGATCCAATTGATAAGATGGAGCAGAATGCCTTTCAATGCACCAATATTGACTTCATCCAATACTTCTAAAGCTCAAAACACTAATGCTTGTCATTCAATTTGCAGCCTGTGGCATCCACCATAAATACATTGGCAGGAGCCCTTTACAAGGTTTTCAGTGCATCCCCCGATGAAGCAAGGAAGGAAATGCGCCAAGCTTGTTTTGATTATCTGAGCCTTGGAGGCCTATTCTCAGAAGGACCGATCTCTTTACTTTCAGGATTAAACCCTCGGCCCATAAGCTTGGTTCTCCATTTCTTTGCTGTCGCAGTATTTGGTGTTGGCCGTTTACTATTACCATTTCCTTCACCTAAGAGGGTGTGGATTGGAGCTCGATTACTCTCTGTAAGTATTACCGCATTATTTTTATTTCAGTTTTTTGTATCTGAATAAATAGCATGAAACTTAACTCATCAAAACCAAATTTATCTATTCCTAGGGTGCATCTGGAATCATTTTACCCATAATTAAGGCCGAAGGAATTCGACAGATGTTTTTCCCTGCCACTGTTCCAGCTTATTACAGAGCTCCCCCAGTAAATGCATTTTGAAAAAACAAAGTTGCTATCAAGATGAGCTAGCTTTATCACCCATTCTTGAGAAATTGATGAAAGATTGATGCAAATAGATATATGTATACATTTTGGCATAGTGTGTATTCTTTGTAGTTTGTATCTGGTACGATCTCAAAAGTGCATGTAAGTCTTTTCAGTTCCTTTTTGCTATTTTAGAAAATTGAATCCATTACATACCAGACTATAACTACCATACCTCTTAATCAGAGGTTATCAGTCCGAATGTAGTTCTAAAGGCTAGAAATGCACCAATGTTAAAACTCTTGAGGGAAAGTTTTTTGCTATTATGGTCCTATTCGGTTTGATATATTAGTCTTTGCGGTTGCACTTGGAGCATATCCAATTTACTCACAAAAAGCCAGCTAAAACTACCATCCACAATTCATCATGTCACTGCGTCTGATATAAATCCCTGATATCAGTCGTCATTGTAAATGTAAATTTACAAACTTAAAACAAATAGGGATGGTAATCCCTGATTAGTTTGGTCACGGTCTGTCTTGCATAAAAAACTGCACTGAACCAACCTTGATAATACAACTCATTCTAACATTGAGGAAGCATTAGGAGATAACACTGCTTAATAAGTACTGATTCAGTAAGTGCTCGAGTCATTTTCATAAGTGAAATTTAAAAAAAAAAAATATAATTGAAGAAAAAATAAGGCTAAACTTCGCATAGATTGAATATAATTTGCGAACACTTCATTAGTTATTTTCTTAAACTCTTCTCAACATTTACGAAAGTGCTTATATCATAAAATAAGTTTAAATAAGCTATTTTAAACTCATCAGTCAAGTGTTCTATTCTACCTTAATCTGTCTTAATTTTGAAAATACCATTACATGAAATGAAATGAAATTTTGTTTTAAAAATACATGTCAAATATTTATCAATGTAATAAATTTACGAGTTTTTATATAAATGTTACGTTTTTTTTTTTTTTTTAAAGAATGTCCTAAAGACACCTAATATTTTCCTTAAAACCATAATGATTTCAGCCATGAAGGGTTGTGGAAAACACCACGTTTTCCAGTTTTTAGAAGATAATATAAAAACGTTTTGTTCATTTTTTTGACGCAAGCATGACTCAAACAAGAAAAATAAGTATTATCCGTTTTTTAAAATAAGTATTATTTCTTTTGGTTCTTTAATTTTTAAAACAGCAAATGAAGAATAGTTTTGAATTTTTGTTTAGAAACAAACTAATCAAACAAGTTTTAATTTTTATAAAACTTGTTTTTTTACCTTACCTGAAAAATAAAAACCAATGTTCTTATTAGGAATAATTATATTTTTTTTTTTTGCCAATTTTGTCTATTAAAAGTTTCATTTGATGTCCTATGTTTTAAAAGTTTCAATTTGATATCTATTAGTTAGGTAAGAGATCAACTTGAAACTTGACCTACAATTCTAAAAGTTTCACTACGTTGTTAGAACCTAATCTTTGCTAGACTCAATTTTCGTTTGTGTCACGTCTCTAATTTAGTTAATTAATGTGCATAATTTTTTTATGAATTGTCAATGAAAATTGACTCAGCTAATAAAGGGTTGACTGACACTCTATAAAGGTGTGGGTTCAACTCCCGCTATTAGCACGATGATCATTTTCATGAGTGATTTGTAAGCACATTTGTTCGTTGATCCTTAAAGTTTGGTCTAATTGAGGCGAGTTTCCGAAACTCAACTTACCTAAATTCTTTTCTATAAAAAAAAAAATATATTTACCACCTATCTAAAGATCAACAAGCAATTTATTAATTTTGTTTGGGTGGAGATTGTACGATCTCTCCTGTTAACTTTTTCTCTTTGTTGATGATCTTTTATACCTTTTCAATAATGTTTTCTTTGTTTTATTGGAAAAAAACTCTCAAGAATGCTTATGCATAGTGTATGAGGGGAGAAAACTTATAGAAAGATATTGAAAAAGTATGGCAACAATGACATTACCTCAGAAATGCTAAAATTTTCCTTCGATCTGGTTTCGTTCCAAATTTCCTTTCTCTGTTCGAATCTTTAGCTGTTTTGATTATCACAGTTTCAATTAATTTTATATTAGTTTGGTTTAATATTTTAAACGTTTTATTTATTTCTAACCCTCACAATCAATAATAACAAATTAGTACCAACGTGCTAGTGTAATTAATATACTACATGACATAAACGTGATATTTCCTTAGACACACCTTTTTAATTATACTAACGGCAAAATACCTCAAATGACAATTAATGACCGTTCATATACCTTTTTAAATCAACTTAAACACTTTTTAAATTAGTTAAACTGATTTAACATGTCGTTTAGCTCAGTTGGTAAGGACAATGTATAATATATGTAAGGTTTGTTCGAACCCCGAACACCACAGAAAAAAACTGACTTGACAGGTAATGAGCGATAGTTAACTACAGTTTGACAACGCACGCTAATTAACTACTGTTTGAGTGTTTTTTTAGGGTGCCTAAAGATATAAACAATGCTCCTTTTAACAAAATGTTACTTTGAATTGCTCATGTTCCCATTAACTTAACTATACAATGGCTTCTAGCTAGGGTGGGGGTTCAAAAAGTCCCTCATCCATATACCATCTATTATAAGCTTGGGATATGTAATTTAAAATATGAGTGATTGGGATTTTCTAGCTTAACTTGATAGTGCAAATCTCTTTCCGAATTCTGGAAAATAATGTAAAAATTACACTTAGGTGCTGGTCTGTGAAGACTGTTCAGCTCTAAACCTAATGAGACCGATATGCAGCAGCGGCGAATGACAATCGTGCTGATGAATGTGACAACAATGTGAATAATGGTGAAACTTTTTCCAGTTGTTAATGGTAATCACAATTTTTCGCATGCAGGTATATCATCGATCTTGACTCGGTTTTTGAAATTACCACTGGCAATAAGAAACGCAATCTTTACCTTCATTTTTCAAGACATTATGATTTATGGGTTCTAATATATGATAATTTAATGAGCATATGCATTTTGGAAGTCTGAGCACAAAGATGCAAATTGGATCATATAAGAGGAATTGCTTGCTATAATATGAACACAAGTGTTCCGGAATTTGTTTATTTGCAACTAATTTGAGTCAGGTCCTACAACCCACGAGGCATCATCCTATCCAATTCAATCTTTGTTACAACATACTATATTCCAATTTCCAAGTAAGATTACAATCAGCAACATATTAGTTATTGAATCAAACTTAAGAAACAAATTATGAGCATAGTAACTAAAACTTGTTAGTAAAGAAACCAAACTACGAACATCCTAAATTACAAATTATGAAATAATTTACAATTTTAAACCTAGTTGCAAAGGCAACTAATGACAACAAAACAAAAATTGAGGTCCGTCGATATTTAACTTAAGCAGAAGAGCATTTCCCTCGTTTTTTTATAGAAGCATTTCACTTGTTTGAAAATTATGATAACTCATTTTCAAGATCTTACAGTCAATGCAAATTAAAAAATGTAACAGTCAACGCAAATCGAGTTCCTTATACAAACTGATTTCTTTGTCGTTGGGCTATTTTTGCCATTTCAAAAATAATCAAATAAAATTATAGTAATAATTCAACCATTTGTTTCATACCTAAATACACATTAGGCTGCTGTTTTATGAGTTCCCGACATAAAAATCAATGGCTCCTATGATAACAACACCATTGTGATACAACACCACTATTGTGTAATAAATACCCAAAATTAAGGTTTTCCTTGGTTTTCAGCATACCAGTGGACTACATCAACCTTAGCCACAACCTCAAAAATTATGCTTATTTTCAATACATAGCATCCTTCAGGGCCCATGGATTATCAGGCAAGGTTGCAATTACAGACTATGATTCTTTCTTTCTTGTTGTATGGCCTCATATGAATCCATTACTTCTTTGAACTTAGCTTCAGCAGCCTCTGTCACATTTTCACATCCATGAATCATTATGTAATAATGACACAATTTAAGATGACAAGATCTTCAGATATCTAGACAAGACCTACCTTTATCCTTTTGGTTCTGATCAGGATGATACTGCTTTGCCTTCGTCCTAAATGCTGTCTGTGAAAGAGATAAGAATAAAATATTGTAAAATGAAACTAAGTATTACCGAAAATGAAAGAAAGGTCAAAGCAACGAATAAATAACAAAATAATTATTGTATAGCAATGTATATAAATAATCACGCGTAGTAAGTATTACAGAAAATCAAGGTAAAAAGGTATAAACTTAAAGTAGATCATTGCTGCAAATCTATTGTTGTAGAAAAATAAAATTAGTAGCATTGTACTCTTTATTATTGAATGAAATTCATACAAGTCCCACTAATCATAATAAGTATGTTAGAGATTGTATTATAAATATCTCTCAATTGAAAAATCATCCACAAAACTTCCAAGCCTACGGACTATTTATTGCCCCCATCATCAATATCTTGTACCCTTTGACCGGTTTTATATAAATGGCAGAGTGTAACACAAGAGAGAAAGAGAAGAGAAATGGGAAACTTCTACTACTTAGTCAGCAAATAAATTGAGAAGAGTGAAAAAAATACGCAGGTCCCACATATTTACATTTCTGAGTTACATCACGGAGAAGAAAAGAAATGTGTGACACTTCTCACAATCCATCCGTATAGGCTGAATATATTTGATATGAACTCCTTTATACTTTAGAGCATTTCACAGGTAATTTGGCACCATACCATAGGATTTTGTCGAATGCCAATCAAAATAGTTGGTATAATTTACAAACATCTTGTGGCAGTCTTGTAATTTTTCTCAAGCACATATCATACAAACAATAGTTTTCAAATTATTTAACTAGTGTCCAACAAAACGGTACAAAACTAGTTTTTTATTTAAGAAATAATAATGGTGCTAAGCATACCATCCTTCAAATAACATCAACGAAAAGTGTCAAAGCTAGCCATATGATAAATATGACAGAGGGTGATAGGGGAAATAGACAAAAAACTATCATCATAGTCACAAAGCATCCAGTAATATGCCAAGATATTGTGTTAAAAAGAGAAATTTCAATTACCTTTATTTCAGCATCTGTATATGGTGTTGTTCTAGACCTGAGATCAATCAAAAGAAGGAATCTTTATTTATTAATCATGAATGCGAACAAGCATACTATTGCTAACTTTTGATGCAGACGGTATATGATTAAAGCAAGGGGTTTCTGTTCACAAACAATGATATCAGCTATGAAAATATGACAAAAATCACATTTTTTTAAAAAAAAAAAGGGCAACCCGGTGCACTAAAGCTCCCGCATACGCAGGGCCCGGGAAGGGGTCCCACCATTTGGTTTTTATTGGGCCATAATCATATACTGCTTCAAATTAAGATATGTTATTGCTGACCCTCTAGATGTACCATACAATATATCCACTTAGAAAAGTTATTCTTATCGAACATTTTCTACTTCTCAACGTGACACACACACACACACGATATCTATTTCTAGATGTACCATACAATATATCCACTTAGAAAAGTTATTGTTATCGAACATTTTCTACTACTCAACGTGATACACACACACACACACACACGATATCTATCAAATCACATTTACTGAGAAGCCTACATTGAGTGAGATATGGTCTGCAAATATGCTTATAAAGTGGCGGGCCTCCCTCGCCTTACAAGTCAGTTTGGCGACGTTGTTGGCCCCAACCTGAGTGCCTGATATAATGTCTGTCCCAAGGGATCTTGAATAGACTCTTGTACCATATTATGCTTTTATATTTAGCCTAACTCATTCTTACATAACTGGATTGTTCTAGGGATGATGTCTCCCACTTATAACACATTTTCAGGTCATATGCTCTCAGCAGACAAGTTCAGATCATTGTAGCAATTAAGGTTTTACATAATGCAGAATCTTTAAACACATCTTTAAACAAGTGCAACAACATGGTCTTCTGAATGTGTAAATTTTTTTATTCTTTACAGGATCAAAATTAAATCATTTTGAATTTAAAAAAAAAGTTGAAAATATTGAATATAACCTATATTTTAGCATTCTGATATAATTGTCGCTGATACAAGACACTATTAAAAATAACAGCAGATTTCTGTGAGTACCTGTCAAGACCCAAAACCGTGTAGTGGTGTGTTAATGAATAATTTATGCTTCCATTTTCCCTTGGGGTGTCTCGGTGATTTTTCCATTGGTCTCTAAAGGTTTGTTCAGCTTTCGAATACCAATCATCTCTTTGGAAATGGTGATGATTTGTGCCAGAACCATTTTCCTTCCAATTCTCGTATTTTCTTCTAAACGTCTTCTCCCTTTCTCTATTAAACACACTTTGCATTTGCCTTATTCTTTCCTATAAAGAGAAGATAGAAACATTACCTAAACGACTTATCAGAAGTGACTATCATTTGTGGCTTATAATAAATATTATATGTGACTAATCATAAATGGCTTATCGTAAGTGACTTATCATAAGTGACTATTACACGTGGCTTATTGCAATTATAAGTGAAGTGACTATCATAAGGCACAAGACAAAAATCGCCTAGCACTAACCAAGCAATGAAACATCTAAGCAACAAAAAATACCACTTCTTTGCAGCTTACTGCAATCAACGAATCGATATCTCCTGCAGTTTGAAATCACCTAGTTTCATGTGGTAGTTCATCTCAACCGTTGATTTAAGTTCGGAATGTTCAAATCACACAATCAGTTTCATGCAGTGAAACAATCTCAACCGTCGATCTAGATCATACGTCTGAGCTGTGACACGCAGTTACAATGGGGAATCCAATTCCTAGAATCAACTAATAGAGATTGCATCAAAATTTGCTTTGTCACAAAAGGTTTCCTCCCATTTTCAAAGATCACATGATATCTTCGATGTTACGTTATTTTTAGACGGCAGTGTCAATTTTCATCTAGTAACAGTAACTTTGACAACGACCACAACAACAATAAAATCAGGTCAGAAGTAAAAACTCACAAAGATCACAATAACAATAAAAACTCACCACTCTTTCAGCCTCTTCCTCGTACTCCTCTTGCAATCGCTTATTGTACCTTTTCCACGCTTCTTCTTGAAAAGCTGATCGAAAAGAACCGCCTTTCGACCTGGACAACTACAAAAAGTTCAATAATAGCATGCATGCTCGGTTTCATTGTGATTCACATCGCTTGACAATACTTGAAAGATAAATCCAAAAAAATGAAAATAAAAACTTAACAACCCATGTTAACAGAATATAGAGTCTCTTTGGATTGACTTATTTGAGCTTATCTATTGTCATAAACACTTGTGAGACCATTTGGCAGAACTTATGAAAACAACTTATGACATGTCACAAACTGTTTTCGGCTTAATTTCTACTTATGAAAACAACTTATGACATGTTTCAGCTTAATTTCTAAGATCTCGAAGATAGCTTATGAGAATCACTTAGACGAAAACAATTTAACTGTATTTCATGATTTGTTATAGAAATAGCTTATACATAAGCGCTTATCATTCATGATAAAAGGTTTTGATGATACTAGAATGAAATCGATGATGCAAATCCTAAAATGACGTAAAATAAAAATGAAAATGAAAACGAAATAAATGGAATAAGAAATTGAAAATGAAAAGAACAAAGAAGGCGTAGAACTCACGGCGAAGGTGGTGGCGGTAGCACCAATTAAGCCAAAGAGGAAAATTCCCCAAAGCTTGAATTCTTGAACTTTCTCTTCGTTGATTTTTCTATCATCACCTTCTTCGTCTTCCTTCATTTAGGAAAAAAATCAACCAATCTCAGTTATATCAAATCTCAGTTATAACCAATAACCACTATCTCTATGTTCTCAATTTCTATGCTTTCTCTTTTTGAATAATCGGCGCAATTTGCGTCTTCTTTCCCTCTGCTGCATGAGATTCCCGTTAACTGCATTCGCCATTAAATTAAATTAAAAAAACAAAAAAGGAAAACAAATTTGTTTTCGGTTTCACTTCATATGACGTGGCAACGCGGGAGACCTAATTGGGCCGACAGAAAGCCCATTTATGTGAGAAGGTACTTGAAAAACCCCTCCAAAATTCTGTGTACTTGAAAAAATATTTGACATTTCTAAAATAAGGGACAAAAAAATGTGGTTTTAAATATGGTACCTAAAAACCTAATTTATTTGGTTTTAATTTTATTTTTTGAGGGATGATTTGATTTGATTTGATTTTAATTTGAACATGAAAAAAAAAATATCAATTTAAAAATTGTTCAATAGATCCTTCAATTTTGTTTTCATCTTTGTAGCTCCTAACCGACTTTTTTTATGTGTAAATTCTAATTTGATCATAACTTCCGATTAACTTTTTCAAAAATACGAACAATTTTAAAGGATCTATTGAACAACCATCGTCTTTGGTTGGGTCTCAAGTGTGAGTCATTATGTCCTACATCGACTAGGAATGGATGAAATGTTGGATATATAAGAGATGTGACCCATATACCTAATGTTTTAAGGTTTTGGATGGAGATGTGGTGTCTAAGTCTCTTAGGGTCGTGGAAGTTTAACTCGTTGTCACTCTCGGTGCTCCCCAGACTTCCCAAGTCCCAACAACTGGTATCAGGGCCCTGATTAGGCTCGGTCGGAGAGCGGGAGTGGGATCTTAGCCCTGATCAGGCTAGTGATGTGTGTGACTCACACTTGGGAGATCAACTAGGAATAGAGGAAATGTTGGATATGTAAGAGAGAGATGACCCATATACCTGAACGTTTAACTCATTGCCGCTTCCGACGCTCCCCCGAACTCCCCAACACTAGTTGGGCCACTAATGGGTACAAAAAGCCCATTAATAAGTAAGATCTGGCCCATTGATAATCATCAGTTGGGCATTATTGGAAATTTACCAACCGACAGTCACTGAATGAAGCAAGTTGTTAGTTAATTAAGCATCAAAATCTACATCTATCTTCTTTTTTTCTCATTCTCATCATCATAGCGACAATTACATATCACACTCTGTTACTCACTTTCTCTCTCTTTCCTATTCTCTCCTTTAATTCAGATCTAACTTTCTTCAGTTCATAATAATAATGCAATTTCAATAACACTCTTCTTTTCACTGGTAATAATCAATCATTCCAGATCTATTTCTCTCTCTTTTTCTTACGCGTTTTCATATATATAGCTTTAAATGTGATATAAACATTACGAATTCTGATATTTCAGATCAATACTCAATTTTGTAAAATCGAGTTATGATGTCGAGGAGACCTGGAACTTCTTCTAGAAGATTCGGTGATACCAAATCCAAATCTTCTCCAGTTTTGTCAATTGGCCTTATAATTGTGGTCAGAATTTATTTCCTTATTATTCATTCATAATTCATTCATTCATTTAGATTTACATCGTCATTAGCTTAATTAATCAATCAATCTGATTAATTTTGTTTTTGTAATGTAGGGAGGCTTGTTTCTCATTGGTTACTTGTACAGGGGCTCAGGTTTTAATTGAATTCCTCTTATTCTTTCTTGCTTCAATTTAATATATATGAATATTATGTGTTAGACACACACACTGACACATGTGATTACATTCAATTATGTATTTTTTTTTTCTTTCAAATAACTATCGGTGTCGTGAGTGATTCATAGTTCTTTTGTGGTATTTTGTATATTATGTGAAGTGGTGATTAAGCTGTGTTTTGTTACATATAGGTGGACTTGGAGGCCGTTTAGATTCTGTTAGCAGGGTTGAAGGTACTTTTTTATTTATTTATTTTCTTTAATGCTGATTTATGATTTGTTTCACCTTCAATTTTCAATTATTTCTATTTTGGTTGTTTTTTATTTGGTATGTAATAATTATGCCATTTTTTATTGGCTGTAACTTGTGTCTTATTTGGTATATGCAATAGTTATGTAGTATAATATATTGTTTTTGATTGGTTGTAACTGTAACTAGTTAATTAATTATCCCCATTATGAATTTCCAATTTGAAATCTGTTCCAATTCGCCAAAAAGTCTTGCATTGTTTGGCAATCGAGGCTAAGATTAGTTTATGAATAATACCTACACTCTTAAACCCAATGAGATGTCATTTACTTCAGACAAAAACGCGAGGGCTCACACAAAGGCCCAAAGCGGACAATATCTCGACAATGCGGTGTAATGGACTTGAGATCGGAACAAAGTATTATACAACAACCCTAGGTCGTGTATCTGTATGTGAACGTGCAGAACCTTTGTCACTTACAATTTGTGATGCATTTCTCATCTGATATCTGCATGTGATTGAGATTGCTGCATCAAATGCGGTGCTTTGTGGTACTTATGATAAAAATTTAAGACAGTATGTTAGAACAAACTACAGTGATGCTTATTTCTTTCTGGGTCCATTTGATGCTTAGTGCTGCCTAGAATCCATAGCATAATTAAGACTTCTCTGTTTATTTTATTCGCTAACACATTGTTTGATACGAGAGAAACTGGGAGGAATTTGGAGTTTTCTCCTGTTTGCTTCAAGAGAAAAAATGGAGTGATAGGAAACTTAGCAGCGGAAGTCCTCACTCGCCAGTAAAAGAATTCTTCACTAAAGAAAACTTGGCTAAGAGGGCATACAAACTATGTTTTCAAATAACGGTGTTTAATTTTGTGTTCTAGAATTGTGTGACGCCTAAACCAATTTGTGTCTGTGATGTCTATATATTTAGGTTCATTATTGTACTTGGTAAATTTTATGGTCACGATAAGTACCCAATTATTGATCCAAAATAAAGACTAAGATCTAGAAAATGGGAAGACAGAGCTTTGTCAAATCATTGCCAACATACATTCTTTGAAATCGTTAAATATTGCGTATGGTTACCATAAATCAGAAACGGACATATTCTCTGAAATCTTTGAAAACTGAGAAATGAACATAATGAGAGGTTTGGTTTCTTTCTCTTTGTTTGGATGTTTAAAATCCACTGGAGTTGGGGGTGGAAGGGAGGTAGCTTTGAGATGTTAATAAAAATGGATAAGGGTAGGGATAGGATGTAGGATCACATGTTAATGCCTCATTTGATAAAACTACCAAACTAGTTGCGTCTTTATGTAAAGCATCTTTCCCTTTGTTCTCCATTCATCCAACACAATGACTTATTGGTAGTTTTCTTCCCTTTGTTCTCTGTCATTAACATTTTGTTCGTTTGTATATACATCAACAATTAGCTATATCTAGTAGCAGTTAGCTTGCGGTTCAAGTAGGTTCCATATATTTTGTAATAATACAGATAACTTGTTGATGCAGGTGATTATTTGTGCAGTGGAGAGGTCCAACGAGCAATTCCTGTTTTACAGAAAGCATATGGAGATAGCATGCATAAAGTTTTGCATGTTGGTCCAGACACTTGTTATGTGGTCTCTAAATTGCAAAAGGAAGATGAAACCGAAGCCTGGGGTATAGAACCATATGATATAGAGGATGCTGATAGTCATTGCAAAGCACAAATCCGTAGAGGCAATGTGCGTGTCGCTGATATCAAGTTTCCTCTTCCATATAGGCCAAAATCTTTCTCTCTTGTAATTGTTTCAGATACTCTGGATTACCTTTCCCCCAGATACCTCAATAAAACTCTTCCTGATTTGGTGAGGGTATCAGCTGATGGTTTAGTGATATTTACTGGTAAGTGCATTTCATGGAATTTTGATTCCCATCTGAGTAAACTTTATTTTTCTGTGCAAAGAGATTTCCTTAACATGAAACTTGCATTAAGTTTATTAGGGTTACAACTTACAACCCCAAGTGGGAAAAGGTTATAGGAATTCATTACCATTTATGTTAAAACTATGTTTCTCCAGAATTACTTTGATGCAGAAGCACTAGAGGAATTTATAATTTTTTTCAGCTGAGTTCGGTTTTTGATAGAGCTCAACAGTGTACTGATTAATATAGCTTATACCAACTAGCAGTTAGTTCAAACTTCAAAGGCATGGTTGTTGAATTAGAATTTAGATAAAGGATGATTAGATATTTTTTGGGAAAATTGCACCTGTTAAGGATCAAAGGTGGTTAAAGATTTAAGCATTGAATTGCATTAAAATTTCATTTTCTACGCATTTAAAGTACTCAATTTTTAACGTTTACAATTTTTCTTTTTTAAATCTCAACGATTTCAAGAGCAGAAGTGCTCTATTTGAAGTAGTGTGTTTGAGGCTTGATCTTTTTATATACTGCTGATGTTGGTAGTCTAAAGACTGTCTTAATAGTTAGTAGTCAATAATATTTTGAACCTGTCACTGACATCTGATAATCATCTCTTCAAATGAAGGTTTTCCAACTAATCAGAAGGCCAAGGTAGCAGATGTTTCTAAATTTGGAAGAGCGGTGAGTGGATTTTACATAATGCTTTGTTATCTATGCTTTTGTCATAGACCCTCGATTTAGACCTTCAACCTTTTTGAAGCAGAGGATATTTTCGCTCTACAATCATCAATTCATTTTAAATTAGTAATAAAAAATTAACTGATTCCTTTTTGCTTCAGGCTAAGATGAGGAGTGGATCCTGGTGGGTCAAGTTTTTCCTTCAAAGTAACTTAGAGGAGAATGAAGCTGTTAATAAGAAGTTTGAACAAGCTTCAACACAGAATTCTTATGTTCCAAAATGCCAGATATTCCACTTGAAGTCACTCCATTGATTTGTGAGTTGATAAATTGAGTAGCATTGCGGCACTGATAGTTGCTGCTTCATTTTCATCTAAAACATTTTCTTCTATAATCTTCTATAAAGATAATTTAATTCATTGATAAATATTCGCCATAGATGGTGTATCACTTTTGTTGTTGCTTGAAATAGAAATTTATTCTTTGAAATACCAATTCTTAGCGGCAAAGGACATAACGATTTGGTATTTAACTACATTATAAGTTGAATTAGGTGATCTATAATTTAAGTGGCAGTGGCTGTTGTACTGAAGTGATACTCATCTTTTTTTGTTCTTGAAATATAAATTAAATATTGTTATATTTGTTCTACTCCATTGCTGTTGTTATATGAGGAAATAATGTGATCTATTTTCAATCTATAGATTATACACAGTAACACTTGAAAGAGCAAAAGCTGGGGAAGGATGATATTTTCGGATTTTTCATGGTTAAATTTTGTTTTCAATAGACTTAGGTTTGAAATAAATAAGTGAACGGTTACATTTCTATACATAGACGTAATTTAAAATAGTGAACTCTAATGGTTCTTTCTCATCTTATTTTTTTTTTCAAACTATTTTTCTTTCATATTTCATCATTTTCTTAGCGTGACCTTTGGATATTAGGGATAAAACCGAGAACACACCTTTGGATATTAGGGATAAAACCGAGAACACACGATTCTTAACTCAAGAACCCTAAAGTAAGAATTGGATTCGGTGACCTATGAAGTTGTAGTGAGTTCAGTTTAAACAGAGAGAATACAACGAATGAAATTTCAAGGGTAATTTACAACTATAGAATTCTAAACAGAGAGAATACAACGAATGAAATTTCAAGGGTAATTTACAACTATAGAATTCAGATTTTTGTTTGCCTCGTAGTCTCATGCGTTCCTTATAATTGAAACTAGAATTACTTCCTAGCATGCAACCACATAGTTACATTAGTATAATGCTTCGAAGCCTTAAAAAAATTGCCACGTTTCAACAACACAAAATTGAATGATTGTTGTCATATATTGGATACATGAAGGATTGAATATCTAAATTTTAAATTCCTCATCACCGATGTTTTAGTTCCTGAAAAAAAAAAAATTGTTTAGTAAGCACTTGTTTTTAGTTCCTCAAAAGGAAAACTTGTTTTAGTAAGCCATGAAAGTTGATTTTCATGTCAAAACATGTCTAGGCTATAATGGAATGTACTTTTAGTATTTTTACTAATTTAGTATTTTTAGTACTCGTGCGGTAACTCTTGTACTATTTTTCTTTTAGAAAGATAAAATGAATTGATTTTATTAATGGTAATTGGTCATCAACCAAAAACATCACAAGATGTACTATCCAATTACAAGCACAATGAAATGCAATTAGATCATTACATAAAAAACAGATCATCGAACATTGGCAACATTTCCAATTCTTTTGAAAGCATCTCCACTTTGATATTCGACACTTTTATTATGGATATCGCTTTACTTCATTCCCAAGCCAATTGTGCCACTAATGCTTGTTGTCTCAGCCAACCTGAATGATCAATTATCGTTGATGCTTTTCTTGTTGAGAATTTTTCATAGTGATCAAGCTCATGCTCTAGCTACCATGCCAAGCCGAAACCCACCCATCCGAGCATTATAATTTGAATCAAGCATTACATACCTAGCTTTAACATCCCTATGAATGATTTGAGTTTCTAATTGTACATGCATAAAATACAATGCATCAGCTAAACAACCCTCTTGTAATTTTCCCACGACTTAACCAGCCAAGAGGCTCTTCCTTCAATAGGATTCTGTCAAGGTTGTGGTTAGACATGTAATGTCATCATAAACAAGGTAGAGTTGGTCCTCAAAAACAAACCAACCCCTCTATTTTACCATAAAACTAAGAACTAAGAAAAATAAGCTCAAAGTGCCATGAGGAATGTATACAATACCTTAAATTTCAGCATAATACATTATGATAAAACTCATGTTTTGATGTAAATTTTGGTTGTTCTAAAGTGTAACTAGATGGCCAAATTACTGAGAAGGTTTAGGAGTCAAATATTTATGAAAAATCCTAACAATGATTGCGATTTTGCTATCCATACTTAATTTTTTGCATCAAAATATTAAGTTCGCTTCCCAACTATTAATTTGTGATGTGAAACTGGCTATGAAGTCCCTATTTTCAGGCATTCTTGGTGGTCAAAAGCTTTGAATCACTGATATAGACGCGTACACATGGACGAACACCAGTAATAACTTAAGAAAATAGAAGTAATCAAATATAACTATATGTGTCGGTGCTACACAGGTAAAATGTAATTTGTGTTGCTCACCATATTTCAATGCATGAAGACCCATTTAAGGCTCATAATGTGCTGCTGTCCATCCAGTAGATATATAATCAGAAGAGGTATGGAATAAATTATATGGCTGAAACTATTATCCTTAAGAAATAGAGAAATTCTGAACATCTCATCTCAATTTTGAACAAGTGACTTAAACGACTAACTTACAGAATTGAATCGTAGCAACGCCAACGTTGGCCAAGCCTATAATTAGGAAGCAGCCGCAATGTTTCCATCTTTTGTGCAATCTTATTCATAAGTCTTCGTGATCCAAAATTGTATATTCCATCAGCAACAGAGTGATAACTTGCAATGTTAGGTTTGACACCGCCTTTTATCATCACAGCGACTGCAGTTTTAGCAGATTTGACCTCTCTTTCAGTGGGAGGAGTAGGAGGGATGGTGATTGATGCCTTGAATCCTTTTTTTGGTAGAGATGCCTTCAATTCTTTAAACAAGGCAATTGCTTGTTTAAATTGACCGAGGATGGAATAGCCATAGATGAGATGATGATAAGTTACAGCCTCAATCTTAATGTTGCTAACATGATACATTTCAGAATACAAATCATATGCTTGGTTTACAAGTCTATCTTTGCAGAGCCTGGATATGATTTCGTTGAACAAACATGTGAGAATAAAACCAGAATCTACTGGGTCAATCTGTAGTGCATGTCTAAACAAATGGATGGCTATTTGGGATTCCCCTATCTCACATAATTCTCCGATTAGTATATTATAACTAGAATGGTTCAGCTGAAAACCATTCTTTAGTACGATGTCGTTGTAAAAGCGGATTCCTTCTCTGTGAATCTCGCCTATGCGGCAAAAACCATCGAAAATATGATTCAAAGTTTTAGTACAAGGTTGATGGCCGGAGTCGATGATATTATGTAACAGAGAGATGGCAGAAGACATGTTACCATTGACACAGTGGCACCTTATGAGGATTTTCCAGGTATGAATGTCTGGGAAAACATATGATTCGGAAGATTTCTCCTCCAATTGTTGAGCAAGGGAAAGAACAGTTTTGTGCCATCCCAATTGAAGAAGGGAAGATAAAATAAAGTTATAATGGGATATGGGATAGACACCCTGAGAGAGCTTGGATTCAAACAAATTAACAGCAGTTGGCCAACTCTTGCATGATTCTATAAAACAATCGCTAGGAACATAATCACACGACTTACTTGTCTTAGGAACCGCATCTGAGGAGACGATACGACAAACAGAATGAAACTTCTTGTTGTTATTGGAAATAACAGAGGCAGCAGCAGTAGCATTTCTGATTAACCTTGACAACATAGTTGCAGCACAGCACAAACGCAGAAGCGATAAAGCTTTAACCAAATCTATGCTAGCCGCAGATTGTGTTTTTCAGAGAACACTTTAGTCGTCATCACTTCCCAGTCGATTTAATTTATAGTCAGAGATAAGGGTTTGGAGAATGACCAAAGTATCCTTTTTACTTTTCAGTTGTGTTCAGATTCAGTTCCAAGTTTAGCTTTACCTTGTACTTGTTTTCTCCCTCAAACACGCTTCTATAACTCAAAAGTACATCTTACTCTAAGCAAACACTAGATTGCATGATTGTCCTACTCCTACCAGTCTATTTTTATCAAATACACAAACAAACAAAAAAACTAAATAAGCTGGTAAAAACGTAGTATACTTTTGCTTGTAAAAAAAAAAAACAGTTCTATTTTTATTAAATACACAAACAAAAAAAAACTAAATAAACCGGTAAAAAAGTATTATACTTTAGCTTGTAAAAAAACAGTTCTATTTTTATCAAATACATAAACAAACAAAAAAAACTAAATAAGCTGGTAAAAAAGGATTATACTTTAGCTTGTAAAAAAAAAATTATACTTTAGGTCGTTTAAATTATTTAATTGTAACAAATTAATTTTTTAAGTGTTGTCATGATCTTAACTCAATTGGTAAGGACAATGCATAATATATGCAATGTCTCAGGTTCAAACCCCGGATACGACAATTTTTATTTTTATTTTTTAATTGTATCATTTAGATCCTTTAAGTTAATTAATTGTAATAAGTTAGTCTCTAAAGTATTTTTCGTAACACTTAGATCCTTTATTTTATTTAATTGAAACTTTTAGACTACAAATAACTTACATTTTTAAAATCTAAAATCTCTCAAATTGTTACGTTTAAATAAGTTAAAAGAATTCTATTGGTATTGAAAAAACTTACTTGTTACAATTAATTAACTTAAAGGACCTAAGTGGTACGGAAAAAACTTAAAGGATCAAAGGATCAAAAAACTTAAAGGATCAAAGGATCAAATTGTTACAATTTTTTTTTTGTAGTGGCCGGGGTTTGAACTCCGGACCTTGCATATTTTATGCATTGTTCAACCAACTGAGGTAAACTCACGAGGACTCAAATTGTTACAATTAAATAACTTAAAAGATTTCTGTTGTATTTATCCAAAAAAATAATTACATTGTTAATATTATAAAATGTTTAAAAATATTAAATGAAATTATCAGTATTAAAATAATGTTTCTATTAAAAAAATTATATATAGAAAATTTTGTAATCGCGTATGTTGTGGATTTTATTTGCACATATAATTGAAACTAGATTATTTCCTAGCATGCAACCACATAGTTACATTAGTATAATGCTTCGAAGCCTTAAAAAAATTGCCACGTTTCAACAACGCAAAATTGAATGATTGTTGTCATATATTGGATCCATGAAGGATTGAATATCTAAATTTTAAATTCCTCGTCACCAATGTTTTAGTTCCTCAAAAACAAAACTTGTTTAGTAAGCACTTGTTTTTAGTTCCTCAAAAGGAAAACTTTTTTTTTTTTTTTTTTACAATCAAAAACTCATATTATTTCATTTCTCACAATAGTTTCAATACAAGATGGAATCAAATCCAACTCTTGGTGACGAGCATTCAATCTAGACACCCTAGCTAACGTATGAGCGACAAAATTAGCTTGTCTCCTAACAAAACTTATCTTAAAGTTTGGATAATGTTTTAAAAGCGACTGGCATTCGGATATGATACTACCAAACTCCGTTTGATTGCTATTCCTATAAAAAATGCTATCAACCACTAGTTTGCAATCTAGTTCTATAAGCACCTTTGACAGTCCTAATCTGCCAAGCCAAGAGATGGCATCACGCAATCCAACTGCTTCCGCTTCTTGTGGGAGAGGTTTGCCTTCATACCAGATTGTGGCTGCCTTTACGAACAGACCTCGATGATTCCGAATACACATACCAATCCCAAAACAGTTTTCCTCCTCGAACATGGCTGCGTCCACGTTGCATTTAACAAACTCCCCATCTGGTGGCTGCCAAATTGCTACTTGTTGCTGCTGATTTTGCACAGGTTCAGCAAATCTTTTCCTAACTTCTTGCCATTGAAAGAGCGCCTCGCGAGCAAGCTGTATCGCTATGTTGATTGGCTTTAATTCACCGTCCCATACTTTGTCATTCCGACGACGCCATACCAAAGCATCACAGCCACATCCATACTTTCTGCACTAGATAACCTGCACAGTAAAGAGAAAAAACAATCTGCAAAACTTGCAGCAGCATCGACAGTGTCTTTAATAAACTCCCACAATCCTGCTGTTCGCCAAACCTTTTTTGCTTCTTCACACCCAATGAAAATATGCCAATCATTTTCATAAGGGCAGCTATCCGTGCACGGAACACCGTTATCTTGAAGACGCATACGCGTGGGGAGTACTCCTCTCAGTGCCCTCCATAAAAATACTTTAATTCTTTGCGGAATCTTCATTTTCCACATTCTTGTCCAGTCCCCCGGTACTCGATACTCCTCGTTATCAACAAGTGTTTCCATTGCATACCTATAGGCCGATTTCACTGTGTAGTTTCCTTGATTATTGAACTTCCAGATGAGCTTATCGTCCCTATCTCGGTTCAGCAGCACCAATTTTGATATAGCCTCTTGATCTTGATCGTTGAAAATTCCTGCAATCAGCTCCCAATTCCAGCCTGCACCATTTATATCCATTAAATCCGCAACCTTCATACTTTTTGTCACTTGCACTTTTTCACTAGAAATATATGAGTTTCCATCCTCTCGCAACCATGGATCTGTCCAAATCGCAATGCTTTTGCCATTCCCAATTCTCCACCTTTGACCTCCTTTAACTAATACCTGTGAAGCGATGATACTACGCCAAATATAACTTGGGTTGTGGCCTAGACAAGCCCCCAAAAAATCAGTCTTCGGAAAATATTTGGCTTTGTAAATGCGAGCAACAATAGTATCTTGGTTAGTCAAAAGTCTCCAACCTTGCTTCCCTAGCATAGCCAAATTAAAGCCAAAAAAGTACCTAAAACCCATACCTCCATACTCCTTCCTCATTGTTAATTTGTCCCAATTGAGCCAATTAATCCCTTTTCCTTGCCTCCTATTTGATCCCCACCAAAACGAATTAATCATCCGCTGGATCTCTTCCCCTAAGGTAGTTGGTAAAAGAAATGTACTCATACAATATGTTGGAATTGACTATGCTATAGATTTAATAAGTACTTCGCGCCCAACTTTTGACAGATGCTTTCCAGACCACTGTTGAATCTTTCTCCATACCCTGTCCCTCACATAACCAAACATAGCTCTTTTGTTTCGACCTATCATTGAAGGCATTCCCAAGTACTTTCCATTTCCCAAAGTGGCTGTGACTTGAAACACATTTTTTATTTCCTCCATATCCACCTCTGATGTGTTTTTGCTGAAAAAAATTTCCGACTTTTGGAAATTGATTGCTTGTCCTGACACAGCTTCATATACCTGCAATATCTCCTTTATTTTTGTAACCTCCCGCATATTGGCCCTGCAAAACAAAAAACAATCGTCCGCGAATAATAAATGTGTGACAAGCGGCGCTCCTCGACACACCTTTACACCATGAATATCTCCTCTCGCTTAAGCTTTTTTAGTAAAGAAGATAAGCCTTCTGCACACAAAATAAATAAATAAGGTGACAGTGGGTCACCCTTCCTAAGACCTCTCTTTGGAACAATTGGTCCCACTCTCTCTCCATTGACAAGCACTTGATAATTAACACTTTCCATACACATATTCATCCAATTTATCCATCTGTCATGAAAACCCAATCGACACATTACTTTCTTCACATACTCCCACTCAACTCTATCATAGGCTTTGCTTATGTCTATCTTCAACGCAACTTCTCCTACTTTACCTCTTCTTTTACACTTCATATAATGAATTATCTCATGGGCAGCCATCACATTATCTATAATTGAGCGGTTCTCTACAAACGCCGACTGTTCTTGAGATATACATTTCTGCAAAAAAGGCTTGAGTCTATTAGCCAGTACCTTTGAAATGATTTTGTAAATAACATTGCACAATGAAATGGGCCTGAGGTCTCGCATGGTCTCTGGATTATCTTTCTTTGGAATAAGCACAATATTTGTATTTATCACTTGAGACGGAAACTCCCCATTATTCAACCAAGCTGTTGCCACATGAAATATCTCCACTCCACATAAGTGCCCGAATCTTTTATAGAACGCCGGATTCAAACCATCTGGCCCCGGTGCTTTGTCTGAATGCATTGAGAATAATGCCTTATTAAACTCTGCAATATTGAACTAGGCTAGAAGCATACTGTTGTCATCATCTGTCACTCTCAGATTTATGTGCTCCAACGTGGAATTCATCACGCTTATATCACTCATGAACAACTTTGAAAAATAGTTGCTTGCAACTCCACAAATATCCTACTGAGTCGTGACTATTTCCCCTTCATCCGTCTTCAACACCATTATGTTATTATGCCGCTTTTTCGAACTTGCCGTTGCATGAAAAAAACGTGAATTTGTGTCTCCCTCTTTGAGCCAATATACCTTAGACTGCTGTTTCCAAAATGCTTCTTCTTGTGCCAACAAAACACCCATCTTATTTCTGACTTCCTCATATCTTTCCACTTGCGATCTCTGCACACACCCTCTAAGTCTCTCCATCTCTTCCCTACACTCTTCAATGGCATCCTTATACTTGTACCGCAACTTACGACCCCATTCATTCATCGCCTCCGTGCATTTTTCTAATCGTGACAACACTTCACCATATTGACCTCTCTCCCATCCTCCTACAACTATGCCATCAAAGTCATCTTCCATCAGCCAAGCATTTTCGAATTTGAACTCTTTCACCATCTTTTTTCGGGATACTTCGTGTAACTTGAGTAAAATTGGAAAATGGTCTGACCTATGTGATTCGACATTATGGAGTTGATGTTGCTGAAAAATATCACACCACGCCTGGGTTGCCATAGCTCTATCGATTCTGTCTTCCTTCAGATCATGTCCACCTCTGCCTTTCACCCATGTAAACGGATACCCTAGCAAGTGAAGATCAATTAATCTGCTATCTTGAACAGCCTCCCGAAATCCTCTTATCCTCCACGGTTGATGGTCAACTTGACTTCTTTTTTCTTCATTTGACAACAAATCGTTGAAATCTCCCATAATACACCATGGAAGTGCATTGTCTTGTGAAAACGTTCGAAGCAAGTCCCATGACTCCCGTCTTCTTTCATTTTCTGGGTAACCATAAAAGCCTGTAAATCTCCATTTTGGATATTGTGGATGAACTACCTCCATGTTAATGAAATTTTGAGAAAAGTTTATAAGATTGCAGTCAAATGGTTGCTTCCACAAAATTGCTAATCCACCACTCCTCCCAATTTTATCCACCGCAAATGATGCATCGAACCCCAATCTAACTCTGATTTCTTCTATTCTATTAGCGTGTACCAAAGTTTCGTAATGAAATAGGACATCTAAGCGATACTTTCGGGCCAAAACCTAAATTAACAATCTAACAACAAAGAAAAAAATGGAATAAATTATATCAAAAATAGATTCATCAACTTAGATTTATGCTTCATGAGGTGTCGGGAGACAGAGGTGAAGAGTATTCGACATAATTTGCCGTGAACGGTGCAGTTGCACTCAAAGATTGAATTGTTCGGGGAATGATCTTTCATCTCTCCTTATGCGAACGATGCAGTTGCACTCTAATATAACGACGGGATGTCCATTACATGGCTACAAGCATAACAAAGTTATGCAAGACGTCATATTCAAGACAACACTCTCACCTCAAACTCCAAAATCGAGTCATGAATAATGACAATAAATTGATTCACTTTCATATCCCTTACTCTAAATGCTTATTAGGTCTTGCAACAAGTTAACCTAATTTTTCCCTCTATTATTCCTTCATTAATTGTGATTAGTAACTTAACCCTCCAAATTTTCCCTCCTATTCTATACCCACTTTGAAATTCAAATCATGACTCTTTGGTTTTGCATGGTATGCCGCGTCCCAATAACTCTTGGTGGTGTTCAATGTTTTTTTTCATGCTAATAATTTTCACCTTTCCCATACCCCATGCAGACTCGGTTTTCCCTACCAATCATAACTCGTATGTTGGTTTCCAAGGCATGGCTTCTACAACCGAATCCCCACTATAAATACACTCCAATCTTGCTATTCCATTCATCTTTTTTGTGTTTTGCTGATGTCTGGACTTAACCTTCAGACCCTTTTGTCATTCCATTGTTTAACTGGTATACACATATCAGTTCATGATTATTCAATGTTTGGGGCGTGACAAATTGCTGTATGACAGCAGCTGTGTACCGTTGCTACAGTTTCTGTTTCGGTTTGTTTTGTTGTATCATTGCCTTCCCGTTTAGCAGGTCTTGTGCCGGATTTGTGTTATTATATTATGTTGTTTCAAAAAAAAAAAAAATAACTTCGTCACCTTCGAGATGGTTTAGTAGGTGGTTCCGCCGCCGATTTGGAGAATAAAGAGAATGTTGCAGGAGGCATGGTTGATGTCGATGAGTGTACGGTGAAGTTCAGTTGTCTGAATCTCTTTTTCCATTCACTTCTTTAACCATTCTTCATGTTTGTTTGCTATTTACATTCAAGTATTTGTTTTCCAGCCTTGGTTGATCTCAACCTTTTTTATTTCTCCATTATTATAATGTGTTCTTACCTTCATGCTCACATCTTTTTTCCCTATTAGGTTTGCAACATGCCTGATAATATCAAACGAAACAAGAGGTTCAGCAGTCAGCTGTGTAGGCTCCCACAATAAATACATCAATCTTCATGATTGTGTGGACTTTCAAACAAAATTTCGATGAAAATGAGTTATATGGTCTTCAGCAGTCAGCTGTGTTATTTGTGCTCTCAACCATTTGCCTCTATAAGCCATTGCCCCATAGTTCAATAACTTTATACATGACAATGATTATGAAATTCCATTATGCAAATACTTTCTCAGGTGCATGCTTCGTTGATTGTCTTCATATGCAATAAAGAAATATAACCAAATACTTATGTATCTCAATTATCCACATGAATTTTACAATAATTATTTATTTATCCTATTACCTATGTGGTGGATAGAATCAAAATAAGTGTAGAATATTCAAGTGGATATTTCAAAGGCTAAAATATCCTTCAAAAAAAAAATCTCAAACGCTTAATAAATATGATTTTTGATAATTCAATTGTACCTACAAATATTAAAGCTAGCTTAAGTCTTTCAAAAAAAAAATTAAAATTAAAGCTAGCTTAAGTGAATTAAGTGAAACGATGTTGAATTTTCTATTTAAGTATATTTATCTATTAATTTGTTTTCTTTTGGTTCCATAATCTATCAATTCGTAATTTTCTTACTTGCTGATGTCTTTAGGTTCCCTTTAGGCTCCTTTATGATGTCTTTTATCCTTCAATCCAAAGACTCAAGGATGTCTTTTTCTAACCTTTACTTTTCAAGAATGATTAGTTTAGATAATTTCTATGATTTTTCGTATAAAAAATCCATTTATTTTTACATGTAGTTTTTTCATATTTAAAACAATTTGAGATATGGAGCATAACATATTTTATTTTATAATTCAAAGTAGATTTTTCTGGTGTGATTCATATAAACATAGCAGTGCAAGTTAAGAAATGTTTGGTCTTATATAACACTTCTTATATCCGTGCTTAACATATCGGTTCATTTGGTTTGAGTTGTTCTAAAGGGTTTTATTCTCATACACAATAACGATTTCTTTTCTCTATTCGAACCAAATTATTGTTAGTGTGAGAACCGTCATGGAGCCTAACGAATGATGTAAAATTGTTCAACGAAGATCCCCATTGTTTTATATCACGAATGATGTACATAATCCTACTATTCAATATATATGGTGAATTCGACTTTTTTTTGTTGGTTCTATACAACTTATTAAATTGTTAACTGTTTTCTTATTAATGTGATGCAATTTAAGTTGTACATGCTTTTACATATCATGATCATTCTTATGTTTTGCTATTAAACTCCAACACAAAGATGTCTTAAATAAAAATTAATGATTTGTAATTTAAAATGGCAAATTATAACTGGCTGTATTAAGTCATGTCAATAAGGGTTGACTCATTTGATAAAAAATTGACATAAGGTTTGGATCAAGTCTCAAAGGAGACAATTTTTATTATAATTGTTTTATACTTACAATGACTATTAACAAGAGTTATTTCAAGAGATTGGTTGAATACGTCAAAAAAAAATGGGTTGAAAATATAGATAACTGATGAAGATGGTCAAAATGTCAATGTCTTCAAATGTCGTTTATAGAGAAGTATTTTGTAATGTATGAAATAACTAATTTACAATGTATGATTTTCAAAATATATCAATGTCAAGATGATATGACTAATGTAATACATTTTTATCATATGACTTTCATTATTTTTTTTTATTATGGTATAACTTATTTGTGCATGTTTTAATCGGTAAGACCCGTGCATCGCACGGGTCGGCGATCTAGTGTTTCAAATATAAGAAGTCACTTTTCCCCCTAACTACAAGTGCCACATATTGTACCTTAATCCTCGTTCCTTTCAAAATCTTCTTAATTTCTCATTATCCTTCAATATGACGACACATTTTCTTCTGCCATTACCACTACGACGTTTTGTTATCATTTAAGTGGGTTCCATTTTCAAGCTTTTGACCGTTCTCTTTTGATTGTGGGTTCTTATCTTTGAAAAATAAGATTTTACTGTATTTTACAATTTCTTCTTGCATTTCAAAGACATTAAATTTATTGTTGTTTAACACTTTTAAAACTGTGTAAGGAACTGGTTCAGATTCCCAATAAAAAACCCTGCATTATATTAAAATGATCATGTAGCAACGATACTACTCCCTCCGTCCCGGTATAATTGACCTACTTTGGTTTTTCACACAGATTAAGAAAAGTGTATAAATGAAGGGGAAAGTGGAATATATTGTATTGGGAATGATAAAAGTAGTATTATTTAGTGTTATATTGTATTGGGAATGATGAAAGTTGTAATGAAAATTGAAATGAGTCAGTTATTTTGGGACACTTTTTTTTAGAAAATGGGTCAGTTATTCCGGGACGGAGGGAGTATTATAACTTATGACAACTTATAATTTACTAATGATGCACCTATAAACGCTACATTCATCTCCAGACCCCCTAATGTCAATGTGAGTGGCATCACATTCAAGGTAAAAATGCATTAAAGTGATTTATCAACAAAACTGTCATATTTGAATGTCATAATATTTTTCCTGAGCAGAAGGTCAACGTATTGTTGATTTTTAGAAAAAATAATTATTAGAATAAAGCATCAAATTGTTTTTTTTTTGACCAGAAACAAAGCATCAGTTTATTAAATAAATAAAATATTTCAGTCTCTCTAATTTTTCTATTTTCTAAATTATATATATAATAAATAATCACATAAAAAATAAATTTAATAAATGAAAAACTTTTTAAAGTACATAAAATAAATAAAAAGTTGACCAAAATATTCATAATTAATAAATAATTCTCTTTTTTGACTGAAATAAATAAATAATTCACCCTTAAAAAAAACCTTTTTTAGAACAATAAATAATTACTTTTTGACTAAAAATGATAAATAATTTTTTCATTGAAGAAAAAATGATAAATAATTCTTTTTTAAAAGAAAATTAACCAAAATATTCATAATTAATAAATAATTCTCTTTTCTGTCAATGTAATTTAAGATTGCTCATATAATCAAAGATACATTGCTCATATAATCAAAGATATCTTACTTCAAAAATTGAATCTTAAGACGGCCAACCTTATTTTGAGGTATTCTATGTAATTTTTAAAATATTTTTTTCTTTTCTGATTTTTTTTGTTTTTATTGATTTTAATTTATAATAGTCTCTACATAATTCAAATAACTTTGCATTAGTCTTTTCATGCTTTTTCACTTGTGCAAAATTGTATGATGAATGGTACACAAACGAAAAAAATAGGCCTCATAGTTTTGTCACAACATATCATTGTCGTTTTCCTTATTAAACAAACAATTTTTTTTAGAGGAGGGCACGTTTGTAAAATTAGTAGTGTGAAACTTGGAAGACCCAGAGAGTCTTTTACAATAGTTACGAGGAAGGTCCGTTTGTAAAATTAGTTGTAGAGTTATATTTTGAGAGACATATTTTTCTTTCGTGGTAGATCTCCTAGGATGAGTATTTGGTTATAAAAAGATTCTTTCGTGGTAGATCCCCTAGGATGGTATTTGGTTATAAAAATATCATGTGTAAGTTTAACTTTAAATGAATATTTTCTATAATAATGATATAATCAAAACTGTTCTCGACCACTCAAATCAATTGTCTATGTAGTTTTTTTGTAAATATATATTTTTGAAAAAACATTCACCTAAGAGTGTATGTGTATATTATTGTATACAATATTCAATATTTTTCTTATGCGACATTTTTTTTAACCTGTATATAATTTTTTGCGGGCAAGATATCACCTCTGCAAATGTTTATTATATTGACGTACAAACAAACCGTGTTAGCTGGGATAAGAAACCATCCCTCAAAAAAAAAAAAACTGGGATAAGAAACCAGAAGACATAAACTTAAGTTATTATAGTTTGTCATCTTTTAAAGACAAGGATGGATGACTTGCCAACATATCTTAGTTATGATAATATGTAGTTTACTTTCCCTTTTAAATAAAACAAAGAATAACCGAGTACATATAATTATACGTTAGAACTAGTACATATAATTACATCTACGCACACAAGCACGCACGTGCACGCGCGCACATCTTTTAAAGACAATGATGGATGACTTGCCAACATATCTTAGTTATGATAATATGTAGTTTACTTTCCCTTTTAAATAAAACCAAGAATAACCGAGTACATATAATTATACGTTAGAACTAGTACATATAATTACATCTACGCACACATGCACGCACGTGCACGCGCGCACATCTTTTAAAGACAATGATGGATGACTTGCCAACATATCTTAGTTGTGATAATATGTAGTTTACTTTCCCTTTTAAATAAAACCAAGAATAACCGAGTACATATAATTATACGTTAAAACTAGTACATATAATTACATCTACGCACACGCGCACGCGCGCACACACAAATACATACACATACAATCAATCCAAATGAATAAACAAGATATATAATTGACCTTTTGGATTGTGAGTGGATGATGGAGAAGACAGGGAGTGGATATAATCATAACATTATGGTTTTTGAGATTGGGTGAAATGCAAAATGCAGAGAGCAAAAGTGAAAGGATAATCCTAACATTGGTACCTTTGATTATTTTAGATATGGGTGAATGGATGCGTAAAAAGCAAAATGAGATTGCGAGAATAATCATGACATTTCGCTTTGATTGTTTCAAGTGTGTGAGTATATGCAGTGAATGTATCTTTGGCTAATCATTTACATTTTTTAAATATATACTACCTCCGTCCCTAATTATAAGACCCTTTTGAGAATTTTTTTTGTCCCTTTTTATAAGACCCTTTTGCTATTTCCAACTACATTAATTATTTCTTTACATACATGCCCCTATTTATTATACATCTTTTTCTTCAATAAGCAATAAATAACATGTTGAAAACATAAACCAACCCTCTCTCTTAAAGGATAAAATTGTAAAACCAATAGTAATTACAAATATATTTAATACAAATATCCACTATCTTAATTCCCGTTATTTTTTCAAAAGGGTCCTATAATTAGGGACGGAGGTAGTAATTATGATCATTTTGACTCTTTATAGAGTCAATGGCAGCTTGGATCATTTGAAATGCCCCTACATCTTGTTGATTAACAAAGATGGTACGTGAAATTTTATTGCTACCACAATCTATGGCTCCACCAATAATATAAAAGCTACTCATGATGAACAACAACATTGGAAAAAAAAACTTCTCCATGTCTAGTGACAACCAATGGTATATATCTTCTTACTACACTTTGAAAAAGTTTTAGCACCCTTTGCTTCTTCGCATTAAGCTATTTATAGTTATTATCTCAGGACTTGGATAGTCGGCAGCCTGCCATCTGTGCCGTTTATAGTTTAGTTTGTTCCCAAATATCCCATTTAAAATTAAACCCAAATATCCCATCCTACTGGATCCACCATGGAAGAAAAATATGTCTCCCAAAATACAACTCTTGCAAAATGCCCCCAAGCTCTTCCAAGTTTCACGCTACCAACAACGGAGCCTCCTCTAAAAACAAAACCGCCTGTTTCATTTGGAAAAGTTCGGCGCTGTGCTGTGACAAAACCAGGAGGTCTATTTTCAGCTTGGGTAGCATTCACCATACAATTCTGCATAAGTGAAAAACCATGACAAAATTAAGAGCTATGCTATTTAACGAGACTAAACGCATCCCGAGGAATTCACGAAACACTTTGGCCGTTGGATCTTTTGCTGGATTGGAATTCATGGGTAATCAAATATAAAAAGTGGGGCAGGGGCAATAAGGAATCCAGGTGTCGTGAGTTATCGGGATCAATTTTGTCGCTATAAATAGTGTTTTCCCAAAATTAATGCATAACTAGTTGAATTAGGTAAAAAATATTATAAACTGTCAAATAAAAAAGTAAAAAAATATTATAAATTAAAATAAAAAAAACAAAAAAGTAAAAAGAGCAATATATTAAAAGTTACTCCCCCCGTCTCTAAATAATAGTCGTTTAAGGTTTATGCACGGTATTAAGGAAATAATTAATTGTGTTGATTTTGATTGTAAAATTTGTATCATTTACTAAAACACCCTTATTAATTGTAGTTAGTGGAGTAGTTAAGTTGGATGAAATTCAATAAATAAGGGTACTCCCTCTGTTTCAAAATGAGTGTCGCTTTAGCCAATTGCACACAGATTAAGGAATTGAATAAAGTAGTCAAATGTCATAGGAATTTTACCAAATTATCCTAATCAACTATTGGTTAGTTTTTCATTAAAGAAAAAAATAATATTTTGGAAGTAATGTAACATAGTATTAATTGAAGGGTACAATTGAAAATAAAAAGTTATTATTGCATTGAAAACCGAAAGTGACATTCATTTTGAAACAAAATTTTTTGGCTAAAGTGACACTCATTTTGAAACGGGGGAGTATAATAATGGAAAAAAAATAATAAATGCTGCATTGGTATTCTAAAGTGACAATTATTTTGAGGAAAAGAAAAAATGGTAAAGAGACAATTATTATGAGACGGAGGGAGTACATAGAATACCTCAAAGTAAGCTCGTCCAGCACCGTAGATAAAATCTACTTCCCCTTGAATATAACAATTCTGAAAGTAAGATATTCCCGATGATATCAACAATGTATCTTGGTATCGCCGTAAAAGTTCGCTGCAAGTGCACGCACGCTCCGTTGGCCCAAATGTGTTAAATTAACTAGCGTAATTATCCGGCGTTGTCCGGGTTACATACAGTATAATATTATTATTTAGGTTATGTATAATATTTATTTAAAATTCATATATCTCATAGATAATAAAATCTAAAATATAAAATAAAAAAGGTCCTAGTTGTAATAGTTGAAATGATAATCAAGAGAGTATGTGTTTAGAATGAATCTATACAATGGACACATGTACGAAAAAAAATCGTATATATAAAATTGATTAAATAAATAATTTAATTTTAACCAAATAATTATTTAAAATTTCCTCTATTAATATATTATTTAAAAACTAAATTATCTATTAAAAAAAATGGTTACAAAATGTTTAGGTAACCTCAAGGTGCTCACCAGGGTCATGGCAAACCTCAAGTTCAAAGAGCACTAAATAGCTACTTACGGATCACCCACCCAAAATATTCTCACATCGACAACGACACTTGAACCCACGATCTTACGCGTCACTCAAATCTTTACCAACTGAGTCAACATTCACAATCTTGCATGTGATTCAACTCCTTACCAATTGAGTCAACCTTCATCGAAAATTATCTATTAAATTTGATAAAGCATATGCCGAGTTTAATAAAATTTAAATTAAAATGTATATAAAGTTAGTTTTAATAATAATAATAATAATAATAATAATAATAATAAAATAATAATAATAATAATAATAATAATAATAATAATAATAATAATAATAATAATAATAATAATAATAATAATAATAATAATAATAATAATAATAATAATAATAATATAGGGTAGCCGAGTTTGCATGGAAATTATGGTATTATATTTGTAAACGTATTAAATAAGTGTATAACAACTTGTCAAGAAAAAGTCTACAGAAACAATAGATATATACAAACGATGACACAACAAGATAGGAATGAAAAGCTCATCAGTGAGGAGAAATATTAGGGATTACTGTATTTTAGAGGGAATTTGTTAGGTTAAATTGATGTGCTGCATTTTAGATGGAATTTGTTAGGTTAAATTGCTGCTAACCTAATGCAACATTTTAGAGAGAAATTATTAGGTTAAGTTGCTGCTGACCTAATAAAATTAATAAATAAGGAGTAGGGTAGCCGTGTTTGCATGGAAATTAGGGTATTATGTTTGTAAATGTATTAAATAAGTGTACAAAATATTGTAAAAAAAAAAGGCAACATGATATGAATGAAATTGGTGCGATGCATTTTTTTAGTATTAAATAAGTGTACAAAATATTGTCATAAAAAAGGAATGAAATTGGTGCGATGAATTTTTTTAGTATTAAATAAGAGTACAAAATATTGTCTAAAAAAAAGGCATGAAATTTTGCGATGCATTTTTTTATTATTAAATAAGTGTACAAAGTATTGACAAAAAAAAGGTGAGAGGATAGGAATGAAATTGGTGCGATGCATTTTTTTAGATGAAATTTGTTAGGTTAAATCCTTATTTATTAATTTTGTTAAGTCTGCAGCAACTTAACCTAATTTTTTCCCTCCATTAATCCCTTATTAGGTTTGCAACAACTCTATCCTAAAATTTTGGCTCTTAATTTGCATCATATATGTTTTCCATTTCTCTCTCTAATAAACCGTGAATATTTTTCAAAACAAAAATTTAATAGATATCTTAATCCTTATCCTTATTATTTACTAGTTTAGAGACCCGGCGTTGCCCGTGTTAGATATTAAATAGTAAGTTTTATAAGTTTGTGTGCACGAATACACATGTAAGTATATTAGATTGAATTTATTTAAATTTACAATTATAATAATATCTTAAAAATATATATAAATGATGAGATGAATGTTCAATGCAAGAATAAAAAGTGTAACAAAATCAATAATGAATTAGTCCAAGTGGTAAGAGTTTTGGGTCCCTTTAAACATGTGGTCATGGGTTTGTTTCGTGGCTCATGCGTATGAGAGAAAAAAATCGATTAAAAGGGAATAAAATTGATGTTTGGCAAACCTGAAAAAGAAAAAATGTTAGATGAAAAAAAGGTTTAGGATTTCTGCCTGTGCTCAAAATATGTAAATATGTGATTAACAAAAATTTATTTATTTATAATTAACATTTGCAATAGAATATGCTGCTAAAAGATAACATACTAACTAATCGAACCTTTTTTTTATCAAAAATAAAAACTAATCGAACCCTTTTTTTCCTCAAACATAAAAACTAATTGAATGATATAATGCCAAAAGATTAGTAATAACTAATTGAAGTTTCTTTTCCTAAAAACAAATAAACAAATTGAAGTCTTTTAATCATAAAATAAGATCATACATGTAAACTTTATTGAAAGTATTATGTGTAGTTTGTTGAGATATTTCTGCTACATAAAATATTAGAAATTCAAAAAAATTTTAATGAAAATATTGAGTGGATAAGATCAAAATGTTGTTGAGATATTTATGTTAAATAAAATATTGGTTTTTAAAAATAGAAAAAAATAGAAATATTGAGAATGAATGTGGAAGTGATACGTGACATAAAAAACCTTACTTTATATATATACTATTGATTGATTGATGTGTAGTTTGTTGAGATATTTCTGCTACATAAAATATTAGAAATTCAATAAATATTTTTAAAAAAATACTGAGTGCATAAGACCAAAAGTTTGTTGAGATATTTATGTTAAATACAATATTGGTTTTTAAAAATAGAAAAAAATAATAAAAATATTGAGAATGAATGTGGAAGTGGCACGTGGTATAAAAAACCTTGCTTTATATATATACTATTGATTGATTGATTGATTGATTGATTGATGTGTAGTTTGTTGAGATATTTCTCCTACATAAAATATTAGAAATTCAATAAAAATTTAAAGAAAATACTGAGTGCATAAGATCAAAAGTTTGTTGAGATAATTATGTTAAATAAAATATTGTTTTTTAACAATAGAAAAAATAATAAAAATATTGAGAATGAATGTGGAAGTGACATGTGGCATAAAAAACCTTACTTTATATATATATATATATATATATATATATATATATATACTATTGATTGATTGATTGATGTGTAGTTTGTTGAGATATTTCTGCTACATAAAATATTAGAAATTCAATAAAAATAAAAATAAATACTGAGTGCATAAGATCAAAAGTTTGTTGAGATATTTATGTTAAATAAAATATTGTTTTTTTTTGACAAAAAATAAAATATTGGATTTTAAAAATAATAAAAATATTGAAAATGAATGTGGAAGTGACATGTGACATAACAAACCTTACTTTATATATATACTATTGATTGATTTAGAAATAAGGACCTGAAATAATAGTATAGATTTAGAAATAAAGACCTGAAATAATAGTATAGGTGTTATCATAAAATGATAGTATAGGTGATTAATAATATTAAAACGCTACTGGTGAAATAATAATATTTTAGGACCTGAAATATTATTATTAAAATCAAAACGCTACTGATTAATAATATTGAAACGAAAAGGACCTGAAAAAACAGTATATGTGATAATAGTATAGGTGATTAATAATATTAAAGTGCTACTATTGAATCGAAAAGAGAAAAAAAATAGTATAGGTGTTGGTTCAAGGACGTGAAACAGAAACAATAGTATAGGTGTTAGTTCAAGCGCTTGAAACTCGTAGGTGTTTGTAATGGATGCCAACAACAATAGTTCAAGGACTTGGAAAAAAAAATGTAAACTCACTCGTAGGTGTTAGTTCCCTCTTATATTATATATAAAAATAAAAATTTAAGCATAAGTAAAAGTAAAAGAAACAATAGTATAGGTGTTTGTCAAACCTAAAGAAAGAAAAAGCTTAAATCAAAAGAAGGTTTGAGTTTCAGTTTCTGCTCAAAGTATGTGATTACGTGATTAAAAAATTCTCCTTTATTTATAGTTAAAAAAAAACAAACCGAAGCCTTTTTTTCCTCAATGAAAAAAACTAATTGAATAATATGGTGCTAAAAGAGATAGTAACTAATTGAAACTTCTTTTCCTAAAAAAATAAATATTTAATGGATAGTATTGAAAGTATTATATATAGTTTGTTGAGACATTTTGGCTACATAAAATATTAGGAATTAAATATAAAATTAAATAAAAATATTTCAGGTCCTGAAATATTATTATTAAAATCAAAACGCTATTGATTAATAATATTAAAACGAAAAAGACCTGAAAAAATAGTATAGGTGATTAATAATATTAAAACGCTCCTGTTGAAACGAAAAGGAAAAAAAAAATAGTATAGGTGTTAGTTCAAGGACTTGAAACAGAAACAATAGTATCAGTGTTAGTTCAAGGACCTGAAACTCGTAGGTGTTTGTAATGGATGCCAACAACAATAGTTCAAGGACCTGAAAGAAAAAAAAAACAATCGGTAAACTCACTCGTAGGTGTTAGTTCCCTCTCATATTATATATAAAAATAAAAATCTAAGCATAAGTAAAAGAAACAATAGTATAGGTGTTTGTCAAACCTGAAGAAAGAAAAAGCTTAGATCAAAAGAAGGTTTGAGTTTCAGTTTCTGTTCAAAATATGTGTTTACGTGATTAAAAAATTCTCCTTTATTTATAGTTAAAAAAAACAAATTGAAGCCTTTTTCTCCTCAATGAAAAAAATTAATAGAAACCTCTTTTCCTAAAAAAAAGAAAGAAAAAAATAAAGGAAGATTTAATGGATAGCATTGAAAGTATTATATATAGTTTGTTGATATATTTTGGCTACACAAAACATTAGGAATTAAATATAAAATTAAATAAAATAGTTAGTGGATAAGATCAAAAGTTTGCTGAGATTTTTATGTCAAAAAAGATGTCAAATAAAATATAGAAAAAAATATATAAATATTGAGAATAAACGTGGAAGAAACACGTGGCATAAAAAACTTTACTTTATATATATATACTATTGATTAATTTTATTAGGTCTGCAGCAACTTAACCTATTGTTTCTGTAGATTATTTATATATTTTTTTGACAAGTTGTTGTACACTTATTTAATACGTTTACAAACAGAATACCCTAATTTCCATGCAAACTCGGCTACCTTAAATAATTTGTTAGGAACCATGAAATGCAAGTAATAAATAAAATTGACCCGTGCAACAATATAATTTTGTATTCTTTTTTATCTTTTTTCTTTATAATTATTTTTATTATCATTTGATTGTATTGTATCTGTAATAATCTAATTTGCGTTTATTGGTCGGCCCATGATCTTATGGGTTAAAGATTATTTATTGGTCTCTATTATAGTCGAGAAGACCCGTGCGTCGCACGGGTCAAAATCTAATTACTGCTAACCTAATACATCAAATTGGAGGGAAAATATTAGGTTAAGTTGCTGCAGACCTAATAAAATTAATAAATAAGGATTTGTGAGTTATCAAAATTTGTTGGTAAATCACTTTATTGTATTTTCACCTGGAATGTGATGCCACTAACAACCACATTAGGGGGTCGGGATATGAATGTAGCACTCATAGATGTGCCATTAGTAAAATATGAGTTATCATAGGTTATGATAGTATCCTTAATGCAAGGCTTTTCATTGGGAATTTGCACTACTTCCCTACAGAGTTTTAAAGTGTTAAACCATGATAAATTTAATATATGTTGTAATGGAAGAATAAAACATTATTACTATTATATATATAAAACATATTATTATGAAACATTGATATATAACTTCTGGTTTCAACTTTAAAATGAAAAAGTAACATCATCAAGAGTACGGACTTGTATGCATTAACATCCCCACAAATTCATATTACTGCCCCTACTTGAACTAAACACCTTTAAAAATTTAGAGGCAAGATGTTGCACACGTCAACCACAGAAAACTGAATCAAATATTAAGAAAATAGAAATCAAGAATTTAACATTCTGTAACTATTTGAGAGATCATCAACTTAACATTTTATCAAATAAATGTAAGTGTAAGGATCAAATGCAAAGTAGCTAACATGTAATCAACATTTTGTTAAACCAATAAATGGTATAACAAGGAGCTGAATCAAATAAAACAAAGCTACTTACAATCTTGTCACATAATACAATGATATTACTCGGTCAATCATGTTGATGTCAAACTTCATTGGCCTAAAAACACTTTTTTTTTTTTTTGCTTTCAAAATATTAAATTCCATTCCATCAAGAAATCCACTTAAATTGAGGTTGGACCACTCATGTTAGTATAAAATATAATTTTCTGATTTGAGTCCCTTATAGAAAGGTCCCTTATCAAATACATTGAACTTGTTGATACATTTAGTAAAAAAAAACTTCTTTACACAGTTTCAAAAAGTTGGATATGGGTGAAAATATGAACCTTAATTTAAAAAAAAAATAGTTTTACCTATATATGCCTGCATTTATTTGAATCATAATCCATTGATCATTTTGACTCTTTATAGAGTCAATGGTAGCTTGGATCATTTGAAATGCCCCTGCATCTTGTTAATTAACAAAGATGGTACGTGAAATTTTATTGCCACCACATTCTATGGCTCCACCAATAATATAAAAGCTACTCATGATGAACAAGAACATTGGAAAAAAAAAAACTTCTCCATGTCTAGTGACAACGAATGGTATATATCTTCTTACTACACTTTGAAAAAGTTTTAGCACACTTTGCTTCTTCGCATTGAGCTATTTATAGTTATCATCACAGGACTTGGATAGTCGGCAGCCTGCCATCTCTGCTCTCTATCTTTTAATTATCAATTGTTATTCTATGTTCTTATTTAAATTTTTTTTTTTGCATATATAATCGACAAAACAATTTGCATATATAATCGACAAAAGGGGGTTTCGATGTACATCCACAAGCTTGAATCGAAACTCCAAATGATTCCTAAGGATGAAATAAAGCTTATCCCTATGTTTCTCTCTTTAAAACAAGAGGGGTAATGTAAAAGTATATGAAAAAATTTATTTTCAATTCTATTTATATTAATATGAAAAGGGGAGTTTCAATGGGCTAATTCATATTCACACAAAGAATCAAGGTTTCTCCGTATGGATAGAAAAGTCAGCTAGTCTTTAAAAGTCACTAAGACCGCCCTACTATAGAGATCTTAGCAAAATTAACATAAAAAAATAGATTTCAATAATTTGTAATTAATTACTATTAATATCACCACTTTAGTCACACACTTGAGTGGTTTCTCATAAAAATCATTGAGAGAGATATTTTTTTTAAATGGTATGACTTTTATTTTGTTAAAATCTCTGATAATGAATATTTAAGTTACAAAACATTGAAATCTATTTTTTAGGTGAGTTCTAACACCACACAATCTTTTTTTCTATCATTAACCCGTGTCCCAGACACCGGTTAACATGACCCTAATTTATATTATTCTAAAAACCTTTATACATGAAGTAATTGGTTCTCAATCTCATAATAAACACGAATATACTCATTGTCCATCATGATGAATATGTAATTCTTAACCTTCAAAGAACAATTTTCTTTGATGAGATTCCAACCAGTCCAATTCTAAAACGAATTATGCTCTTCTCCCAACATATTTCGCTCGCGCCCAACTAAAATACCGAAAATACCCCTGTGTTAGTTAGGTAACACAAGTGTTAAAATCTGCGCATCTTAACATGCGCTACGCAACTTAATTCACGCTGAACTTAACACTTGCCTGAATTAACTCACGCTGAAAATTAACACCTGCATGAGTTGACTCACACTGAAATTAATAATTGTATGAGTTAACTCACGTTGTGTGAGTTAACTCACGTAGGGGTATTTTGGGAAGTTCAGTTGGGCGCGAGCAAAATATGTTCGGAGAAGAGCATAATTCTTCTCAAACAGCCCATTAGTGGGCCCCAACATGGTCCACATCAAGCAACCAAAACGTGGGTAAAGGGCCCACCACACACCGTGTCTTAAAATTCTACCCAAACAAGTCGGTACAACAATTTATCTGCACTTGGCACCATCATGGAACGTGACACCGTATCGTGCGTCATACACCGCGACACAGCGTACCCGAAACACTTTCATTTCGTGGCCAGTTAGGGCGGTTATGCTTACACACTTGTGGTTGGCGCCTTGGTGTTTGCCACGTGGCAGATCCATCCCTCCCGCTTATTTTTCTCTTTCATCGTTTCAATTCAACGAATTATTAATTAATAATTAATTAAACTTAACATGCATTAATCCACAATCGCGTACCAATCATGAATTAATATTTTTATTTATATTATATGCTTTGAATTCAATTATGGTTATATATGATTAATTATTCTATAAAGTGGCTTTTTCTGTGACTAAATGATTATACTTTGGCTACTGATATTATTTGCTACGATTCCCTATTTGATTTTTATTCACATTACAAGGTGGTGTGAAGAGAAATAAATAGTGGTTAGGAAAATTCGCGAACAAATTCAAAAACTTAGGGTTTTTGATTTTGGATTATTGCGTTTGAATTCAATTTTATGTGTACACAAACGCACGTTCTGGTGAAGTAGAAGCAACACACGCGAGATTCTCTGTGAATTTTAAACTTTTAAGCCTCACTTTCTTCTTTGTTTTGCTTTTTCATTCAGCATTCGCTTATTCAACTACTCTTTTGGTTTTGGTTTTGACTTTTATCGAAGAATTCTTCATCCGTGCACTGGTACATTTTTCTTTCTCTTTCTCGTTTTCTTCAATTCTGCTTGGAATTTTGATTATTGCTTCATTCTAATCATTGTTTTGATATGTGTTGTGTTAATTTGAATCTGTTTCAGTTATGTGTGTTAATCTTTTCTTGTTTAGAGAGATAAGTATATAATTTTAATTTTGTTCAATTATACTTGTTACTGTAGTGTGATAGTGATTTGAACTGCTTTTCAGTTTTGTTCAATTTTCTTCACGGAAACTAAGTAGGGTTTTTCAAATTCCGATTGAAGGTGTGTTTGGTGTCTGACATGCGTCAGTGCCCGACACTTACACAATAGTGTCCGACACTTACACAATACATTGAATTATGTCATTTTTAAATTATTATCTATGTCAACGTGTGTCTAGACGTGTTTGTGTCCTGTGTCTGTGCTTTATAATTGCAAATTCAATATTGTATTTTTTATTTTACCAACAAAATTGAACATTTTGAGTGTGTTTGGGATTAAGTATCTTATGAATTGATCTGATTTATTGTTTTGATTTTTAGAATTGGCCTTTTCCTCTTCCTTTGTTAAGTCATGCACTTGTTGTAAATCCCTGTATGGAGTTGGTGCCCTATTTTTCCTATAAGAAACACACACGTGGACGCACTCACACACCAAGGGTCACCTCTGGATGATAAAGAAAGTTCAAGTTGATTTTTAATACGTTTTGAATATGGAATTTGATTTGTAAATCAATTCAAAATATCAAGTCTCTTTGAAATAATCTCCTAACATGATAAATGAATTTAAATTCAATTAAAATATGATTTGAAATTTTCAGTGATTCTAGACTATGTTAAGCATGCTATTGATTGGTATCTGTTGGTAAAAAGATACATGTAATTTATGTAACTTGATGCTAAGTAGCTTTTTGGATGCTTGTACGAACAGCTTTTCAAATAATCCATAACTTGCATTGGGTTATGGAGTAAGAATGTTGACAATTTCATCACCAGTTAGTGTCATTATTATATTAAAATTTACTGAGACATTGACTCAATTTTAACTCTTTCAGGTGATGGTCATGATTTGGATCTCTATTGTCTTTCCTCATCGTTTATGATATTTGTCAAGTTTCATAGTATAGGGAGCAAGGATGGACATTGTTGCTCTTTTAACTTCTGCTGGAATTAATATCGTTGTGTGTGTGGTGATCTTTTCACTTTATTCTATACTAAGAAAACAGCCCAGCAATGTTAATGTGTACTTTGCACGGAGGCTAGCATCTCAGTATTCTAGACACGTTGATTTCTGGCTGGAAAGATTTGTTCCCTCTCCTAGCTGGATATTAAAAGCATGGGAAACATCTGAGAATGAGATATTGGCTATTGGTGGCTTGGATGCTGTAGTTTTTGTAAGGATAGTCGTGTTCAGGTTGTTCAATCCTTCTAAAACATTGTTAGTTTAAGCTTTGTGACTTGTGTTAATCTTGATGAATATTGCACTAGTTAATTTGAATTGCTTTGTTATCCGAGTCTTACTTTAACCTGAAATCTACTAAACCTACCATGTAAGGATTTCTAATACCTAGATAAGTGGAAGTGAAGATGCTATTAAGCTCACTCTAATGTTTTTTCAAATTCCACTCTCTGGATGCACTTGACGCTCCTAAGAATTCATGTCAGGAATAAAATATTTGATAGTATTCACATGCATCATGCACCATACAAATTTTCTGGTCAATGTTAATTAGCATGCTAACTGTTGCACAACAATTTTATGACTTTGTAAATGATTTTCCTTGCCTTGTTTCATCATCAATAATGATTTCTCATGAAGGTCAATCTTTTGAGTGGTTGTGCCAAAGGGAAGACAAACATTGAAATTGGCTTGGAAATAGAAGATCCATTTAAGATGCACACTTGATTGCATATTTTTCTCTTGGATAGTACAGCTGCTAAAAATCCAATGTGATGCAATTAAATTTTATGCTTTGATCTCATGATCTGTGGTAAATGTGTTTCTAAACGTCTATCACCAATAATGATGATTTTCTGCATGAATAAGAATGCTTCTGCATTCCTTAACCATTTATATATCCATAACCATTATTAAGATTTGTGCTCACAGAGAAAGTAGCGACATTGTTGTTGATTATACATAACGCCTAATTGATATAGATATGGCAGTTGACTCATCATTCAACTAAAATCATGATGTTAAGTTTGAGATTGCATTGTTGTACTCTGTATGGAATATATGTACGTGCAACAAATCTTTATGCTCAACCTTTGTTACTTGCCTTGGTTTTACTGTGTTTGGTTTCACTCCATTTTATGTTATTTCAAATCAAAATAAAATAAAATAAAAACCTAATAGGCTTAAACAAAATCGATTGTCCATCTTGAGGCTAGGCTAACTGTCAATGTTGCTCTTGACTCCCACAGTATTCGAGTTTTTTCCATCACTGGTGTCATCTGCACTGTTCTAGTGCTTCCTGTGAATTATTACGGTAAAGGCAGACTACATAAGCATATACCTTTGGAGTCACTGGATGTATTTACCATTGAGAATGTCGAAGAAGGTTCAAAATGGTAAGAGTTATATCTTATTTTTCAATGTAAGTGCTAATTATGTGATGGAAACTCAGAAAACAATCATGAAAAGCCTGTAGCTTCAGCATAAAAAGGTTACACAATGAACTATTTCTGAACAATCTGAAAAAAGAAATGATAAAATTGAAAGAAGAAAATATCCCACATCTCACAAAGCTGAATTCCCAAGCCGGAGGCTGAATAACTCAAAATTGTTGTTTTGCCTTCATTCCCCATGATTCCCTCCAACATATCCACCTTGTAAGAAATAATCTTTCTGTTGTAGTAAACATTACAGATGTGTGGCAAATTACTCAGTTGGTCAAGACGTTGGCCCACTCCCCATCCCCTCACTTGGATCCAGTAGTATGTACAAGCTGAGAAAGGAATAGAATATAAAAGCTTACTCGAAGCTTCATAGGCAGGAATGAACAATGCTCAAAGAAAAATGTGGTTCTGCTATGTCCTTTAATGGCCGCCTTTTGTTTTTTCATATTTGGCTTTTCCTTCGTGGCTGAGTAAAATTACTTGAGTTTCCCTTATTTGGAGTTTATTATGCTATTTTTTTTTCTCAAAAATATGAAAGAGTGAATTATACAGAAGAAAATGTGAAATTAAAGTTACTATAGACCAGGGTCGTTCTACTATATTTATTTTGTTCTTTTTTAAAAAATTAGATGTGATAAAGTAATAATTCATGATTTTATTCAAGAATACTTATTTCTTCTTTTGTATGTCAGGCTTTGGGCTCATTGTCTTGCATTATACATCATAACACTTGCAGCTTGCACTCTCCTTTACTTTGTAAGGAGCTTTCTCCGCCTATTTTAGCATAATAACCAACAAGTTTTGTTTTTCTTTTTGTTTTCCAATTCTTAAATATGACTAGTCAATTGGTGTTTTTGTTTAGGAATACAAGAGCATTACTAAGTTGAGGCTACTACATATTACTGGATCTCCTCCAAGTCTAAGTCATTTTACTATTCTTGTCCGATCAATTCCCTGGTCTATAAGCGAATCATACTGTGATACAGTGAACAAATTCTTCTCACAGTACCACGCATCAACCTATCTGTCTCACCAAATGATTTATAAGTGTGGCAAAGTTCAGAAACTGAAGGTGTGAATCTTACCTTTTGAAAATATTTGTATGCTAGCATTTCATCATCATGCTGTTTTTTCTTTTTGTTCAAGCTATGGGGTTTTAAATAAAAAGAGAAGAGAAATATTAATTTTCTTTGAATATGATTTGTAATATGATCAAGGTAGTTGAAGTTGAGATAACAACATGGATCATAAGATCCTAAAAAATTCAAAATACAATATATATGTTTATATTAATCCATATAAATGTACTATAATTTTTGGCGTATACTGTGTAACCTCCACGTGCAACTGTAAAGATTAATCTCTTAGGTCGGGTATGACCACAGTGGCCGCAAAGCTCCCTCTCAAGAGTTTTAACGTTGTTGCATTCCCATATAAAATAGAATCAATAAGAAAATACCATTTATATCAATACTATAATCACTTAATTAAACTTACATTCAATGAAAATATATTCTATTCAAAGCATCTCACCCCCTCTCCCTGGTTTTGGGCTTTGATTATGATTCTTGAAGTTTGAGTATATAACTTCTCTCAATTTTTAATTATATTTGTAGTATTATTTTTTTTTTCAATAATATAAACTTGTATTACTCTTCTTGAGAGAACAGTTTTTTACATTTATTTGTTTTATTTAAATCTTCTTTCCCCAGGACGGGGCTGAACATATGTGCAAGGTACTTAAAGATTCATCGGAAAATAGTTGCAAGCCAGGTGTTGTGCCATGTTGCTGTTTGGGAAATTCCACAGATTCTTTTAAGATGGTTTCTAATGAGATGGGTAGTATTCATGAGAGAACATGCTACACTGACATAGATACGAGGAAAAGGGTATCTGTTCTGCCTGAATTGATTTATATAATTACAATTGAAGTTTATATAATTACAACGAATGTGAATTTTCATTTTCATGATTTGGCATTGAACTACTGCATTTAGAACTTTAATGTGTGATCAAGATCAGTTGATACTGTTGTATTGTATGAGAAGAAAAGAAAAACATATTTTCAACAAATTTAATTTCTAAGTAATTGCTTTGACTTCTATATATTTGATTTTTGTGTAACGTGGACGGATATATAATCATCGATGGAGCGGCATTCTTTTGGGTTTGTTGGGATTTAAAATCATTCTTAGACCTGTACCTAATGGCTCATGCTTTGCTTATGAGCTCATTCATTTAATGGAAGTGATTCTTTGGTTCCTAACAATTTCATTTCTAACTCTGTCCTGCTTAATCACTCATTCATTATAGCATTTCCATTTTTGTAACACTGAGCTTACATTCTTGTTGGCTCTTCATTGCCCAATGTTCGGTCCTCACTTGACAGGTTTCATATTTATGTTTAATGTTTCCGTCTTGTGTATTAGCCACATATATGAACCTGTCATTGTTGGATAAATTGTTTTGCACTAGCACTATAGATTGTTTTGCACTAGCACTATAGAAAGGATTAGAAAGGATTTAGAGGTTAATGAGTTGGATCCAAATTTGGTTTATGATAGAACACTATGGCGTAATTTGATCCATGTAGCCGACCCCACTTAGTGGGATAAGGCTTGGTTGTTGTTGTTGTAGCACTATATTTATTCATGACAAACCATTACTTTTTTTTATGATGTCTCAACTTAATAGGATTAGTGTTATCTTCTTCTGCGTGCTTTATCATTATTTATTATCTAATGAAATGCAGGTTATTATAATCCTTGTTGTCATTGAGTCGTTACATGAAGTATGTAAATAATTTCAGATTAGATAACATTTTTTATGCTCACTAATTTATGCTTCAAGTTTGGATCTCTAATGCAGGAATTCCCAGCTGCTTTTGTGTTCTTTAAAAGTCGGTATGCTGCTCTTATGGCTGCACAGACTCTACAAACATCAAATCCTATGTTATGGGCGACAGACATGGCTCCTGAACCACACGATGTTCACTGGTCCAACATTCGTGTACCATATAGGCAAATTTGGATCCGTAAGATGGCTACATTTTCTGCTACGATTGCCTTCATGCTTGTGTTCCTTTTCCCGGTTGGGTTGGTACAAGGCTTGACTCAACTAGAAAAACTTCAGAAAATGTTTCCTTTTCTGGCAGGGGTACTTAAAAAGTAAGGCGTTTTTGCATCTATTAGGAACGAACATCGTGGACTTTGGTTGAACTCACATTTTTTAACCAAAAACATGGATCAGGACTTTGAGAAGAATAATTATGCATGATTTAAATTGTGTTACGCTGCATTTTTATATGCTACATAGGTGCTTTAATATACATAATGTATGTAGAGCTTCTTTATAGGTATGGCAATGTTTTCTTGAAAAATTACTAAAAAGAAATTGATAAAAAAAGCACTGAACTAGTTAACTATGTTAAACTTATCCTCTCTTCTGCTTGTCAGTTGTGATTGTGTAAGTATTCACATGCTCATTGAAGTTTCTCGTTGCATTTTAACTAGTTTATGATTTGTCCATGGGGTGCTAGCTCACTAGTAGAAATTTTGCTTTGTAATCCCAATGGACAAAGTTAGAATCTTTTCTAGTAAAATTGTAATATGACAATTAGCTTCACGGAATAAAAAAAGTTTATGATTTGTCACATAAGCAGAGCCAACGTTTTGTGTTTATATATCTCACTGCCATCTAAAATAAGCAAATTAAAGTCTTCTCCCATTTGAATGATGGTGTGAAAAAAATGTCCCTACTCCCCACCAAACCTGTTTACAATAGACTGAAGTGAAAAGCATATTCATCTTATTTGGGGGAGGAAAATTATAACTTTCAAATTAGATTGGAGGACAGTGTAATTTCAGCATTTTTAAAGAGAAAAAAAATGTGGTTTACCATATTAAATCAGACATGGAATATGGAGTTTTAGATATATATTTTAAATTTTTGAATTGCTGTAAAGTTCACTGTAAATTAATTCTTTTGATCTTTCTTTTGCAGCCAATATGTGAGGCGGGTGGTGACTGGTTACCTACCAAGTGTGATATTGGTTTTATTTTTCTGTTTTGTTCCACCATTGATGATGCTATTTTCAACAGTTGAGGGTCCTATTTCCCGCAGTGGAAGGAAGAAAAGTGCATGTTGGAAAGTTTTGTACTTCACAATCTGGAATGTATTTTTTGTTAATGTCTTATATGGTTCTCTTATCAGTCAACTTTTAGTCTTTTCTAGCTTAAAAGACCTGCCTGCAACACTTGCAAAGGCAGTGCCAGCTCAGGTGGTTTATCTAGACTCCTAGATGACAGTGTACTTTAAATCGCATACCCTTTATTTCGACCCATTTTGTTCTGTTCTAGAGTATTGTTATATTTTTCTTGTTGAAATGATTTTGTGTGCTTGAATGTATTACATACAATGAACACTCTTTAACTTTTAGAAGAGATACAGAGATAGCTCTTCTGTGATTCGTGATTAACTAGGTTTTTTCATGGTATGCAGGGTACCTTCTTCACGACTTACATTTTGTCATCTGGTTGGGCAAGTCTGGGATTTGAACTTCTGCAAGTTTGTCCTCTTTTATACAATCTATTCCAGAGATTCCTACTCAGGGTTAAGGATGATACACTTAATGGCATAACTTTTCCATACCATACAGAAGTTCCTAGGCTATTACTGTTTGGATTTCTTGGGTTCACCTGTTCTATTCTGGCACCTCTAATGCTTCCCTTCTTATTGATCTATTTTTTCCTTGCTTATCTTGTTTACCGAAACCAGGTTAGTATTATTATCACATGTTTCTCTTCTCTTTTTATGGAATTTATTGTTCTTAATTTTCCATTATGCTCAAACACTCCCCGGTTTTGCTTGGAGATTCTCTCTTTTATTTACTGTATTTTATTTTAGGAATTAAGGGGTATTTGGATAAATAGTTCGATTAAGTATTTATTCAATATAAATACTTATAGTTTTCTTTTTATTGAAAAGGCTAAAATTTATAAAAGCTTATCATATAAGAGTTTAATATATAAGATGTGAAGATAAAATGGGGTAAACTTCGTATAAGTTTTCTATAAGATGTTTCCATAAGCTATCTTAGGGAGTTTTATGAAAATAAGATGAAGACGATGCTAATGCGGTAAGCTAAATAAACTCTTCCATGCACCCCCTTAATATCTAATAAATTTGGTCATACATAATTACTAGATTCAAGTAGTAACCATTTCTCACTTTTTTATGTAATGTGAGATTTAAGTGATTAAGTTATTGGGGAGTAAGGTGTGGCAAGGGTTTATTTTTGAGAGAATGGTGGGGTGCAGCATTCTCTGACAGAAAATAGGCTTAGATGGTTTGGACATGTAGAGAGAAGACCCGTAGATGCCGTTGTAAGAAGAGTAGATCAAATGGAGGAGAGTCAGGTTAAAAGAGGTAGAGGAAGACCTAAGAAAACCATTAGAGAAACCATTAGAAAAGACTTAGAGGTCAATGAGTTGGATCCAAATATGGTTTTTGATAGAACACTATGGCGTCATTTGATCCATGTAGCCGACCCCACTTAGTGGGATAAGGCTTGGTTGTTGTTGTTGTTGTTGTTGTTGGTGGGGTGCAGCATGGTTCACGTCATTTTGTTTTGACAAATGAAACTGGTATAATATAGGAATTATTAAAGGATGGTGAAACTGGTATAATGCATGGCTCTCAATGAACCTTAGTAAAGGATATTTTACACTTTTGGCTGAAATGGTCAGACTGATAGTGTACAAAATTTGATCATTAAACATCATTTGTATCTTCTATTTTTATCAAGGTCTTGATTGCATATTTGAGAATTAGAAAATGGGTGACTTGATTCTTATGTTTGATTCTCTTATTCTTTCTTGTCAGATGGAAATAAAAGAAAAAACAAAAAGTGTGATATGATATGTGAATATGTGATCACGTTTTATTTGTTGCTAGGATAATTTGTTAACCAGAATACATGACACATTCTTCCTTCTGTGTCATTAAATGAATGTTCCCATGATTTATTTTTAACATTTAGGAAAAGCTTCTGCAATGACATTATTAGCCCTTTTCAGATTATCAACGTGTACATTACAAAATACGATAGTGGGGGACAATATTGGCCTATTGCACACAACGCAACGGTCTGCTCTTTGCTATTTGCTCAACTTATCGCGCTTGGGGTTTTTGGACTAAAACGCTCCACAGTTTCAGCTGGATTTATTGTTCCCTTGCTCATTGTTACCATTCTTTTTCACCAGTACTGTAGGAAACGATTTCTCCCAGTATTTAGAAGCAATTCAGCACAGGTAAATCTCCCTTTCTCGCTGCTCCTTAGTTTTTCATCCACAGCTTTAAACTAAATTCTGTTTGTTTTAGATTCTTATTGACTTGGATAAGAAAGATGAACAATGTGGAAAGATGGAAGAGATTTATGAACAATTGCGTTCGGCCTACAAACAACCCATGCCGCATGCCCCAAGCCCATCTGAATGCTCCAGCCCACCAGAGGACAAGGGGATTGCTGGGACTTCAGAAGATATCGAGAAAGGTTTGTTTGCTTTATAATGGTTGAGGTTTCAATTTTCTGGGCAATGTTTATAACTTGGCTATGTTTGCTTTTCATTTTTCAGGCGTAGTCATTAAACAGACTAGACCAGGACCTATCCATCGCACACTGAGTCCGACTTTGGATATATCGGTACTTGGTGGAAATCAAGTGAGCGATCCCGCTTGTACATTGAATAAGAATATTCCTGATGTGACCGATCCAGTGCATGAACATCTAATTAAAGATGGATTATGATTGTCTCTTGATTCATTGTTTATCAAATATTTAAATTGTAAATTGTGTAAATGGTTTTCCCCCCAAAAAAAATCCAATTAAAGATAGACAGATAACATAGACGTAATTAAAATTTTTCCAGAATAAAAATGTTGTGCATTTGCAAGCAATATTTGAAAATTGATAGCTGAAGTGGCTATTGAGGGTGTCATATTCTCTTCATTTCCATTTCCATTTACATAATTCAAGTGTAAAAAGGATATTTGGACTGTACAATGTCATATTAAATATTTGTAACACTTAAAATAAAACTATGGTGATGGCAAGGGACGCGTGAGTCGTGATGAGTGCGTTACCAGTAGCTGTAATAACAGATTGGTATGAATTAATCATATGATTCATATCTAATGGCATGAAACGGTTGATGTTGTATAACTTTAACTTAGTTTGTACGTTTATGAAAACTACACATGGATTCTCAAAATTCTCTTTAATGATGGATGTAGGTTTGCTGTTATTAAATGTGTATACTAACTGTATGTTCTAATCTCAGCATGTCCTATGCTTATTAGTTATTGATTAACACAAACATGCATTTAAAAAAAATCTGTTTTTTTCTCTTCAAGTAGGCATCATGGCTAGTAATTCACAGTAGGTGGATAAGTGGAGAATTCGGTGTTCGAACCCTGACTTTTACATACTCCCTCCGGTCACTATTATAAGCAAAAATCAACTTTTTAGATTCATTCAATAAATGATGTATTTGACCAATAATATAGATCAAATACATCATTTATTGAATGAACCAAAGTTGATTTTTGCTTATAATAGTGACCGGATGGAGTATAGTATAATACAATGTTAAGTTCAAGGAAAAAAAATCTATGTTTTTTATATTTGGAATTGCGGCCGTTTCAAATGCATGGCTACACGAAGCTACGGCACCACTAGATTCATGTTAATGTAGTGTTTGGACAATGGTGGTTTATCAATTGTATATATCCAATTAAAAAATCGAAAGATGCACTCTGTTTACTGAATATATTAAAGAGTCGTATAGCTATATATAGGTGTGAAATCCATAATGCTGTTTTGTGAAGATGATGACGGCAAACTGCAATTTAAGCATTAAGAGATTGGTAAAGTAATAATTAACGGTTGTAATTTTTATCTTGAAAATAATTTGATTTCTTGTACCATTGAAAATATGTTAGTCTTCAGCATATTGCAAAATAACAAACACAAGATACATGATTGACACCGAAACCACAATCCGATGAAAAATTAGACCTAGAGAAGGGGAGGGTTTTTGTGGTACGTCACTGATGTCAGAAATTCTAAATTCAAAAATTTGAAGAAATTGACGCTGTCGATAAAATTGTATAAATATTATGGTATGCATAAATTCACACTAGTTCCAATCCAATAAATTGTTGGACCAAAATAAACATCAACATAAAATGAAATATGTTGGAAATAGTGTGTTAAATGAAAAAATGGAAATCGACTACCATACAATCTTCATCAAGTGTTGCTAAGTTGGTTATACGACACTAAGCTTGTGGGGAAGATCGAGGTTCAACCCCTATAAAACACTCTTTTGAAGAGGGGCAAAGAGCTTTAAATTGCGACTAATGCACACAAAAACAATAACATGAAACATCACTTTCTAGAATGTTTAAATGTCACTGCATACTAACAAAACAGCATATGCCGCCGCTAATCTATGGTTACATGAATGATACTCATAACTTGCTCCATTGAGTTTGTTTCATCCACTTGAACAAGGGAATAAATACAACAAGTTCGTATGAACAAGATGATTGAAAGTGGTTAGTTGCTGCAGTATGATCTTAATGAAGACAGATGAAACAAGCTCAAAAGATGACGTTCATGTCAGCTTGGTGCGACAAAAGTGTAGAAATCAACTATCCATCTATGCCTCCAAACCGGAAGGAGTGTTCATTTTCTGTCTGATTTTTGCATCTTCCATAAAATTTCTCCAATACCAAAGTAACTGCATCAGTCCACCATTTGCAACATGCAAAAGAAACACCCCTGGTTGTGTTGCGAACCATGTCGACATAAACTTGACCAACACGAAAATACCACACAAGCCCAAACGACGCCATTTCAAATCATTCTCCTGTCAAGTGGCAGCCCACGAGCAGATACAATAAAATATCATTAATAATGTAATAAAAAAAGGAATTGTGGAGCAATAAAATAATAATGCAACATATACCTCGGATTGATGAAACAATTCTAGTGATATCTCCTTCAAGAAATCAGCCACAAGGACACCAACAAAGAGGCCAACGGGAATGATTAATTCTCGATTTATAGAAAATGTATATATAACATCTGATAAAGAGCTAGAGATGAAATATACAACAAGAGACCACTTTAATGCCTCTTGCACAAGAAGATGTAGTCGGTCTAGAAGTGTATGTTGAGCATTTCTCCAAGGAAATTCTTGAACCGGGCTTGGCAATGCTTCTTTGAGTTTCTCCTTCATGATCCCGATTTGTATCTTAACTTCATTAGGCTCATTATGGTCTGCCACCGATGCTTTAATTGAAGTGGTACGAGTATAAAATGTTTGATTTGGAAGATAAATTTCCGAGCATTTACGGAAATGACGGAGTTGGCATCGAAACGGATTAACCTGCACAAAAGAATGAAAGATATTGCTATAAATAAACGAACATTGGAATGGTGCCAGATTGCAAAAGTCAAACAATTCCATCCTATCTAAAGTTATAACATAATTCATAAATTGCAGGACCTGAAACTTAGTGCAATCACTTGCACATACAATAAGGAAAGCCATGTGTTTTCAAGATGACACAAAAAATGCAATATATTTAATAAACATTATAAGTTAATAATATATCCTTTTTTAAAGACAAAATATATTCATAGACGCTAATCTAAGCACAATATGCGTAAAGATTAGTGATACGACATTACATAGTCTGTACTAGGAGTACGCCTCAGAGCAAAATAAAAACACAAACTTTTGATAAACCATACATAGGCACCACGAAGATAATCATGCTAAATAAGACATTACATAGACCATTGCAAACACATGACTTGCCGACAAAGGGTTTAAAACACGTCATTATCTATCATCAACATAATCCAATTCTAGCAGGTCACCGTAAAAGACATCTCCATTGATGTTGTTAACAATTGACACCACCAATAATAAAACTATTTTACTTTGCACCTTTGCAACTTCTTACACCATACCACCACTCCATAGAAACATTCGGTTCAGTGCACTCTAATGTTCTTTTAAAAACTCAATTTGACAGTATTTCTAATCATTCATTTCTGGATATAGCTATCCTACATGTTATACTCTGGCTTACTCATGATATAGAAGCAATCCCAGGACACATAGACCCTGTTTGGATTAACAACTTAATTTGCAGCTTTTAGATAAGTGCTTATGTAAAAGCTATTTATATAACAAAAGATAAAATAAAGTTAAATTATTTCCGTATAAGCTATAAAATGTTTTTATAAACTATCCTCGAGAGCTTATGAAAATAAGCTGAAAACAACTCCTAAACATGTCAAAAATTATTTTTTTAAACTATAGCATAAGTGCTTATGAATAAGCTATTTCTATAACACAAGATTAAATAAAGTCAAACTGTTTTCGTATAATCTATAAGCTATTTTCATAAACTATCCTTGAGAGCTTAAAGAAATAAGCTGAAAACAGCTTATGAACATGTCATAAGTTGCTTTCATAAGTATTATCAAATTGTATCATAAGCGCTTATGTCATTAGATAAACTCAAATAAGTTAATCCAATCAGACACCTAATGCAAGGGATTTACAACTTATGACCTTAATTAATGCAATTAAGAGAAAAAAACACACTGAAAAATTGAATTTCAATACAATGTTTAAGATTGAAAACAAGACAGAAGAACAAAAACATACCCGAAACTTGGAAGTTGAAGGAATTGCAAGAGAAGATAGCGTCGACATCCTTAGGAGCTTCGAGTTCTTCAGCTCTGCTATGCATCAGTTTCGTGTTTCTTTCACGAGACAATATATGGGCCTGGCCCAATTTAAATGGAAGATATTTAAAGTAATGTATCGATTTGTTATATTCACCCTACAATATTTCATCACACCCCACGGCCACGTAGTTTTTTTTTTTTTTTTTATTTTTTTATATTTTTTTTATCTATTCCTTCCACTTGTATTATGTTATGTATGGTGGTTGACAAGTTTTTTACTTTACTATGCAATTTTTAAAAGTATATGGAGTGTGAAAGAAGGAAAACATTTTAAATGAAAAGTTTGAAGAAAAATATATTATGTAAAAAATTTAGGAACATTTTTTTTCTTTCTAACACTCACTTTTTATTGGGTAAAACTGATGTAAATCTCATCACTTTATGTGAGATTCATTTTTAAAGTGTAAGATCCATATAAGTTTCACAAAAACACATTGATTGTTAGAGAGAATGTTAGAAAGAGAGTGTCTATAACACTCTTAATTTATTATATTGAGAAAAAGAATATTTGATGACAAAAGTTTTACACTCGTAATCAATCACAAATAATCATTTGTATTTGTATGAGTTTAAAACTATTTGTACGAGAGTTTTGGAACGAGAGTGTTTATAACACTCCTTATTATTATATTGATCAAACGTGTATGATTGTTTGAGAGTGTAAAAATTTTATACTTTGTCGATGCATATGAAAGATATATTTATGCGCTAGTGTGGTTAATATTAAAGTTGTTTGGAGTCTCACATTGTTCAAATCTCTAGATTGTTAGATGTATAAATGTGCTTGAGCTAACTTTCAAGATGAGATTTAAACTCATTTAAGCGTTAAAAAGGTGTGGATATTGTTGAGTTAAATGTGAGTGTTTTATATTCTTGAGTTAAAACTTTTTTTGGTCACACTAGCTGGAACTTGAGTTTTAGTCAGAATTTCATAATTGGCAAGTTATATGTAGATTTTGCAGTAAATCATCAATTGATTGGTAGTTCTTCTCAACTTAGTACAAAAGTGTGTCTTTGTTAACCTAAATTTAAATCATATATAAAAAGTTAAATCCGTGACAGATGCAGTGAATTAAAACTTGAAAATTGTAAAAATAGGTCATTGCCAGATGTTGCTAAAACTTGATCAATGACACAAAACTAAAAACTTGTCATTTAGGTATAGGCATTTATATAGTAGCAGTGAAATTGATGGTTATGTATGTCTTATTTACACACATACGTTTATTTTAAACAATATAATTCTTATCAGTTTTATATATTCTGTATACTGAAAATAAGTTTTCTTCTGTTTAATTACTTTGTCTAAATTAACGTTGATATCATCAATAGTATTATATTATTTGTCCAGTCTGATTCAATTTAATTTACTTATAAACAAAACAACCAAATAAAACAAGTCACATGTGCCATCGTTCTCTGAACGTAAAAGTGTCCACTTCATGCCTATGACATAAGAACACCCTTTATTTAAATTTTAGCATGCATAATGTAAAATATTCACGTAAATACAAAAATCAGAATGACACAGTGTTTAAATTCTTACTCTATTCTCTTGCACCCTTTTCTGTTAATGATTTTTTTAAAGACAAACGTACATCAGGTCTATATATTTTAGATTTTTAGTCATTGTAACGGTGGAGATGAATGGATCACAATATTTTGTTATTTAGGTGTTGTTGCATATTTTAATTTTAAAATTGTATTTTTTAATTGATAAATAATTGTATTGTTCTACAATTTGGAAATGGCTCCTTTGACACAACAAATAGAGTGGACCACGGTTGGCTGTCCTATGATTGGAAACGGTACAGTGCACACTAAGTAGAAGATGATTTGGATTTCCTACCGTGAGGAAAATTTTCTATCAAACAAATTGTTGGATTAAAATCATTTTTTTTTGGGTTAATTATGTTTCTAGTCCCTATAAAATAGCGACCTTGTAAGTTTAGTCCCTACTTAATTTTAATAGCATTTTTAGTCCCTATAAAAAAAAATTTACTTATAATTTTAGTCCCTGCTAAAACAAAGTTTGATTAATTATCCTTAAACTCTTAAATTTTTGAACGATTTTTTTGAGACAAGATTAGAACACTATGAAAGGTTCGTTTACTAAAATTTAGAATTTTCTGACATGAAATGAATTAAATATGAATTTTTTAAAACGACAAAAGTTAAAGATAAAAAGTAATAAAATCTGGATGTAGAAATCAAATTTTGCGATAATTTTTTGCGGACGAACTTTTAGTAATGTTCTAAACATGTCTGCAAAAAATTGTTCAAAAATTTAAGAGTTTAAGCATAAATTAAACAAATTTGAATTCAGTAGGGACTAATACTCAGTGCAGAAAAACAAAATTAGGGACTAAAAATGCTATTAAAATTAAGTAGGGACTAAACTTACAAGGTCGCTATTTTATAGGGACTAGAAACATAATTAACCTTTTTTTTTTTTTTTAAGAAATCAAAATGGGATATATTAAGAGCTCCTCAGTACAATGTGTACCAGAGAGTCCACCCAAAAAACAAACAGTCATACAAGTATATACAAGAACAAAGGTCAGTCGATACCTTGACAAATTAAAGGGTCCGACCATCATCTCTGAGTTTACTTCCACTACTATGGGATATTTTTCCTAAAAGTTTGTGAAAATTTCTAGAGCTGATTTACTCATACATTTTTTTCGATATAATCCTTTCAAACAAAATCGATAAGATGTTTTTTTATGAGAGATTCGATATGATAGTTTTTTTTAAGGAGATATGATAATTAGATAGTGAAATTTATGTTTATAATAAGTTATTATGCAATTTTATTCAAAAGTTACTATTAGAGTAATTTTATATCAATCTAAGAAGGTTTAGATGAGATAACAATAAACTATTCTAGATTAACCAATATTTTGAGCTCGAATCTTGCCTTGAGCATGCGACAACGTGAGAGTTTGTCGTCCATTTGAATCTTACCAGATTTGATGAATTAGTCTTATACAACAACATGTGTATGATACGCGGTTTACATAAAAAATGAGTAATTTGATCTCTCTCTCTTAACAAAAAAAAAAGAAATTTGATCTCTTCATTTCGACCGGAAGAAATTAAGAGCTATCTATATATGTCGAGTTGACCGTTCAAGTAAAAGAGAGTTGACTCCTGAAGGAGCCTACATTAGGGTTGGATCGACACATTAGGTTAAAAGCAATCACACAAACGAGTTTAAACATCATATCTTCATCAAAAACCGTGAAGCATTAAATATGTGCATCTTCATCAAAAACCGTGAAGCATTAAATATGTGAATATATATTTGATCATTATCTCTTCTTTGATTCAATGTAAAGCTTCTAACTCACACTTGTTGACATGTTAACTAATGCATCAAATTTTGGGCAGCCGCCGATCCAAGTCCAAACAAGAGCTAACCAATTTTGATCCAAGGTTCTGAATGTCGCGAATGGAAAAATTGCATGTCATCATTTGGATTCAATTTAAGTAATGCAATATACTCATGTCCAATAAAACACGTATGTCAGGTCTAAAGGCCAAACTAAAGTTTGAAGAATTTGCATGCTAGTTAGTGTCATATATCAGACACAAAACAAACATGAAAAGTCACTCCAATTTAATAATTTTGTTCTTTTCCTTCAGTGCTTGATTATATAATTATACATTAATTAATTGCTAACTCACTTGTATTTCTAGTTTTGAAGTCTATGGTCTTTTGTGGTAGGATTGTTCTCTCCCGTTTGTTCTGCCTTTGGGATATTCTCTTCTACTTTACAGAGCAAAACTATTCTCACACATAAACTTTAATAATTTGACTTAACTTTTATCATATTATTTACTAATATATCATATAATTATTATATTATTATGTTTGGATTAAGCTTAGAAGTTTCTGTTTATAGCTGTCTGGTGGGCTACAACAAGTAACGTGTTTAAATAATTAACAGTTAATTAACCAATTAGTTACTGATGGCTATAGTGAATTTGTATGTGCGCGCGTGTTAATCAGCAAGAACAGGCCTTAGTTTCAACCCAAAAGGCCAAAAACAATCCTAATAAAACAAAGGAAAATGTTAACTTGTGCCCTCAAGGCACAAGTTTAGAAGCCAAATGTAGAAATTTAATTTTGAAAATTGTGCATTCAATGTCTTGAAAGTTTAAAAACTTATTTTTTCAATAAAAAACTTATGTTTTAATTCCTTTTTTAGATTCTTAACTTGTACCCTTAGGGCACAAGTTAACATGACCCTAAAACAAAATACAAAATAAAATATTAAGTAATACTAATACTAACAACAACAACAACAACAACAACAACAACAATAATAAAAATAAAAATAATAATAATAATAATAATAATAATAATAATAATAATAATAATAACAACAACAACAACAACAATAATAATAATAATAATTAGAAAGTGGAGTCTAATTCCTTTTTTCTAATTTGCCTTGATGTATCCACGGAATTCAGATTGCATTCTAATCTTGCCTTTACGTAGTCGGTACATTGATTATCGTTGGATCGATGTTGGTTATGAAAGAAGAAGTGTTATAACACATTGAGCAGAAGCAAATGAAATAAAAATCTTGTGCGTGTTTAAGTAAAAACATGTTCTTTTAAATTTCTATCTTCTTTTTATAAAAGCTCTAGTTATTATGTTCATGTGATTAATTAATTCTTCTATAGATCGATACAAGTATGCTCAACACTCCTCAAAATGAAGATTTTGTGTATCAAAAAATATCTAACTATTCATCGATTTATAAACCTCTCCATTTATTCCTCTTTTTATTTCTTCTTTTTGAAGAGATAAAAATACAATGAAGTTCGAAAAAATAAAAATAATTAATCGTGGAATTAAGAGTACACAAGAAAATCTTCGGTTTCTTTAAATTTTGAAAGACCAATAATGAATTAAAAACTCATGAGGCATATTTCTAGCAAGTTTAAAACATTTTTTTTTACTATTAGATAAGCTTAAAAAAAATCACAACCACGAGATCTAACGCAAGTATTTGATGTAGGTTACGTGAGTATTGTGAACACTAAGTATCAAGTTTGATTCCTAATAATAAAAAAAGCTTTAAACAATCACATATAACTCAACATATTCAATAGAAAACAAAAGCTAGCTACAATGTCTTCCAAATTTTCTCATCCCAAAATATCAGTAGTTTGCATTGTCAAATTATTTCGAGTGGCAACCAACTCTAACAAATCATAATCATACCTTACCAAACTATCAAAATAAGTCAACTAAAATTCATGTAAAATATTACAACTATAATCCACTACACGACGCAGCCAATTCATATAACAATGACTCATTTCATCTTTTGAACAGTCAAAAATGGGAGGTCTACGTAGACTATACATCTTAGAGGAATCTAGGGTTGGACAAATTAGGATATGTGATAATGTAAAACTATTCGTTTGGATCTTTTTCTCCGTCTTTCACACTTGTTTTTTTTTCCGGAATTAAAAGTTGTTTTCATTTTTTAATTGTTTTTTAGTGAACACGATGATACTTATGTAATTTGATTGAATATATACCCATCATCCAATCATTCAATGACATATCATATTTGCATATTAATTTATTTTAAAATAAATTTAAATGTTAAACAAATTAGGTTTAGAGGGTACCGATACCCAACCAAACCCCAAAGTACATAGCAATTTACCGTTTTTTATTTCATGATACATTCCTATGTCTATTTGAAGAGACACCGGTTATTTATGTTGACCACACATGACAAAAATATTATTGCTTGAAATAAATAACCAATATCATTATCAACTTATATACAAGTTAACTAATAACACATTGGATTCCAATATTCCATTCCCACAACTTAATAAAAAAAATCAGGGGTATGTAGACCATAAGAGACTTTGAGACATTAATTTCCAAATAATTTCAACAAATAAAATAGCAAAACATATGCATTGGACGGAACTGAGATTTAATCAAACTTGTCGTTAGGATGCATGCCAACTATATTTGACAAAAACTGACGACTTCATTAAGTAAAAATTCAATGATGTCGGAATATAAAATTGGAATGAACATTTTTCATTGTTGTTTATGGTTATTAGTTTTGAACATAAGGTTAAAGGTCAAAAGGTATTGTAATTAAACAACAATACTTTGAGCAATGCAAAGCTGTCTTTCTTTTGTGATATTGATGGAAACCAACTGTTGGAATTGATACATACATGCATATCAAGGAGGGATCATGTGCTTTAATCCATTGATATGTGTATGTAATATTGATTTATTATACTTTGATTTGATTTTATGATCCTCACTTCAAAAAAATTCATGCAATTGCTCACTCTAGGAAAATTCTCATGGTGATATAAATGGCCATCAAACAAGAGTAGTGAGTAATTTGGGGAGTGCAAAAACTAATTTGTCTATATTTTTTTTTTTTTGATCGAAAGGAAAACTTTATCTATATGAATGGAAATAAAATAATATAAAATAGTTATGATTGCTTTTAGATTAGAAAAAACTTGTTGCAATGCAAAATTTTCTTCATTTTGTGTTGAGAAAAATATCAACAGATAAATAGGTTAGTAACCAAAAAAAAAACAGATAAATAGGTTAGTGATTTTTTTAAGGGAGAATTAAAGTTAATCTAAGTGGTACAAATTGGAGAAAATATTCTGCTACTTGCCATTGAATCGGCCCGATCGAGAATCGAAGGAGTTGAAAGTTTGGTTAGCTCATAGGCTGGATTTGCAAACAAACCGGTGAACCGGTATTACTCGGACCAAACCAGGCGGTTTGATGCTTGAATGAAAATTTAATAAAAAAATTCAAACTATACTTGGGACCATTGAAACTTTATATTTATTAACCTTACCACTCAACAAAGTTTAATTGCTTGTAATTGATGAATCTAAGTTATGTATATTTGTTCTTTTCATTTTCCAGTACTACATGCGTGGTACATATTATATTGTATTGTCCCTATCAAATTAGTTATCCTCGCGAAAACATATATCTAATACTTTCTTTAAGAAACATGTAATAGCAAATTAATAATGCACACCAGCCTATATGTTTTTTTCTTCTGTTTTTTAACGTATGAAATTTGTTTCTTTTTATTTTTAAACTTACGCACATTTCATTTCTTTTATTTTTTCCTAACCATCACCCATATCTTTTTCTTATTTTTTTATCTAATTTGTATTGAAATAATGTTGTTAATTAATTATATGTTTCTTGTTAATATTTTTTTTCAATGTCTGAATTTTTATTAAAATGTTCTTAAGCATATGTTAAAAAGTTGCACAAAGTTAGTTAGTTAAGAACGTACTTAACTTGTTGCACAAGTAAGCTAGTTTGTTAGCAAAGCATTTAGCTATAAATATGTCTTTCACCCTATGTGTGTTAATCACTAAGATTCATTTACCCCACAGCTTTACGATTGTGAGATTTAAGTCATAAATATTTTTAATCTTTTTTTATATAATCGAGTTAATAGTCATGTTGCCCAACCAGTGATCCGGTGTTTTGACCGGATCAATCACCAATTTGAGTTTTAAAATAATGTTCCATATAATAAGCACACCTCTTGATCGCCTAACATAAGGTTTAAGAGAAAACCCCACCTTTAAAAAAAGCTACATAACAATTAACATAAGTTATCTATCACTACAAATTTAGTTTTTTGATAGATAATAACCGACATGCCTAGCATAAGGTGCTTAATAAAGTAAACAACAATATAAATATAAGGTGTTGTTAATGAATTTCTCAGACACACTCGATAACGTTTTCCATAAATATAAACCAGTAAAGTATATATGAAGATTAATGAACAGTAATTTTCACATCAAAAGTGAGATGTATAGGGGCTATGGATATTTAAATGATGGCTTGGAAGTCTCTTAAAAAAGATATGACATTATTCAATGCATTCTTTGCCACTTATTATGATAACTTTGGACCATGGCTTTTCATTGTTTTGACGAAACCCAATTCAAATCTTTCAACTAATTAATTAACATATAGGGATCTATTAAAGCCTTACTCCTAGTCCTACCTATGGAGAGAGCTTGGAAGAGAGTGGTGGCTAAGAAAGGGAGAGGAAATTTAATAAATGGTACTCCCTCCGTCCCGGAATAACTGACTCATTTTCTAAAAAAAAGTGTCCCAAAATAATCGACCCATTTCAATTTTCAATACAACTTTTATCATTCCCAATACAATATAACATTAAATAATACTACTTTTATCATTCCCAATACAATATATTCCACTTTCCCCTTTATTTATACATTTTTCTTAATATGTGTGAAAAACAAAATTGTGTCAATTAAATTGGGACGGAGGTAATATATATATGAAGTTATAATAGTAATTAAAACAAAGGGAAATCTTTAATTAAATATTAATTCCGGCAAGATCAATATTGATTGGTGAATGCATGTTACACTACTGCTCAAGAGGGATTGAAGTATTACTGTGGTACTACAAGAGGGATTGAAGTATTACTGTGGTACTACAAGTGAAGATAGATTCACTTCTTAGTTCTTAGCAAATGGACTTATAATAATATAATTAACGGTCACAAAACCAAATGCAATTATTGAATTTTAGTTTCATACGCTCACATCATCACTTCTTCCAAGATTTATTTCTTCTTTCTATCACATATCTCATCCACATCTCTATTAGTTGCATGGGCAAGTGCATTTCAGTCCATGATCAAAGGAAGATGAAATAGGCAGCCATGCATACTAGTATTATCTAGTGCCACTTCTGTGTTATTATTACAGTCAAATGGCTGAAGTTCTTTTTATTTTTATGTATGAAAATATCAAAGAAAGATTTGAAACCAAGCAAAGTGAGTAGCTACCAAACCAAAATACAGTTTTTTTTTTTTACAGGCAAGTGTTAGTAAGTAGTAGTTATTCTATTATTTTCTCAATCGTACTAGGATTAATTTGAACTCAAGTCATTTAACTTGTTAAACTCTTAGTTCAACCAATTCAGTCACTGAAACCCTTTACCATATATATAAAGTAAGTATTATTAAGAGAAAAAAATGCTAACTAATGTCTCCATGGCACAAGTTAAGGAAACATGTATAATAAAAATTTCTTGAAGATTGTGTAATCAAATACTTCAAAATGTAAAAAATGTTGTTTTCAATGTAAAAACTTACTTTTTTTTTCCTTAACTAATATCTCAAGAACACTAGCATGATCCTTACGAGAAATATAATGTACACAAAGAGGTACTATCCAAAAATACATTCAATATAGTTTGCACACCATTTTAGAATGGGACCAAGGTATATTGACCGCAGTCAAAAGTTTGACGTATTTAAATAGTCGACACATTCATGATTGTGAAGTGGAACAAGATTGAAGGGTTCAGATTTTGAGATACTTAATTTTTATTTTAAAAAATTAAAAGAGACATTAAAATCTGAATCGTCCGATCTTGATCCAACAACTACGAATATGATACGAATGTGTCAAAGTTTAACCGCAAGAAATCAGTTTCTTTAGAAGGACACTTTAATTTACTCACCCAAACCTCGAAACACCAGCTACCGAATTAGAGAAAATAAAATCATTTCTCACTTTTCAAATAGCCCATACAACTAAGTGCCTCAAATAAGGGACAAACCCTTCCTTCCCGTACCTCAGTACATTAACTCTAGTTGATATCCTAATTTACAAGTCAATTCATGCAGTGTAATAATCAAACTATGTAAAGAACCTCAAATATCTTTTTAAGGGAAGTAAAAGAAAAAGCACTCAAACAAGTAATCTTAATTAATTTATGCAGTTAATGTTCCCTTTCATACAAGACTTCTTGATCTCTAATAGAGAAGTTTTATGTGTAATAAATAAATGCTACCTTAGGCATGTACTCCTCAAGCTGCAACGATAATTGACAAGATAATATTGGTGAAGAGAAATTAATTTCATTGCATGTGGCTCTCTTTTTTCTAAAGTGGAATCATATACACACTCCAACCACATCTAATGCATAGAGAAGACTATAATACACCATGCATACCCATACATCATATATCCATATATATGATATTTTTTTCAGTTACTACCTATTAAATATAAAAGTTAGTTATACTAACTAGTGTAACTCACAGCTATAACTAACTTTTTTATTTCTAATAATCTCAGTCACAATATCAAATATTTTAACAACTTTTGTAATCATAACCAACTGTGTTTTATCGTAATTTTCATACAAGCAATTCCCTTGTATATGGTGTTACTGTTGCCAACATTTCAAATTATAAGACACAAAGGATAATGTAATAGCAACCAACAAAAATATACAAAAAAATAATCCAAGAAAACACATTGCCACCAACGGTTCAAAGACTCATAAAAAAGAAATATGAGTAGACATATATCCAACCTTATTGTCTGTAATAATAAACTTCAAACAAAATAATGACTAGTACCAGAAATGAACAATAATGTACACAATGTTATTAGTTACTCTGAATTTTGTGACCTCATTCTTTGAAATTGCAAATCACAATTGCAGCCACAACATAAAGGATTTTGAGGTGTCCGCAACGACATAGTAACTGCAATTTTGACTGCATCAATTGCATTTTCTTGCAATATGAAGGTTCACAGCGTAACCGTAATTTAAAACCACTACTCTTACCTCACAAATCACAATTTAACCTTGGTATTTGGAATCAAGAAGATGATGATAACTTGAAGTGGTAGCTTCACCCCAATTAATACTAGAACCTTGTATCTTATTATTATCAATATTCAAGTCTTCTTCACCATAAAAGAATTCCAACCCATCAAATCTTGGTGGATAATTAGTAGATACCATATGATCAATCTCTGGAATGAATTTACCTTGCTCTTCTTGCACCGAGTCAAAGTATTGACCATTTGTTGCGAATTGTACTTGGTTGTGGTTGTTATCATTGGAAGAATTAACACAAGTAGAAGAACCCACATGTTCTTGATCATAAACTTGTTCATGAGTTGAAGAAGTAGCATTTGAAAATTGAAGATTACAACCATCAAAAGTAGTATTAGGATGATAATCACCTGAAAATCTTCCTCCAAGCTTCATAAGAAGTTTTCTAATAGAATCTTGATCATTGAAGCCTTGTTGGTTTGTGTATGACAACATTGATGGTAGTGGAGGTGGGGGTGTTGATAGCAAAGGTTGCATGACATGTGGTAAATATGGTTGTTCTTGAACCAAATTTGATAAGGAAAATTCACTACTACTCATCACTCTATTGTTATTGCTTTCTTGCTTAATAATAACACCATTATTGCCTCTATTACGAGCTTGTTGCTGCTGATCTTTACGGTGTTTCCCCAAAAGCTTCTTTTTCAACCTTGTATTCCAATAGTTCTTTATGTCATTATCAGTTCTTCCTGGCAATTGAGCTGCAATTATCGACCACCTGCTTTCATACCAAACCAAAAAGGGTCTTCACTTTTCACATCTATATATACTATATATATAATAATTATATATATAGATAGTTAAAAAAAATTCAAACTATTGGTTGCACCAAAACAAAAAGTAACATATCATATGGTTATAATATAAATTGTAGTGTATCTATAAAATCAAGACATAAGGTTACAATTACATCTTGATTCTTAATCTATGCAGCTTGAATTGCAGTTGCAAATGATCAATTATGTTATGCAAGAAACTAAGCATATGTATATGTACCTGCTTCCAATACTAATGTAAAGGCTGCAGATAATGTTATCTTCTTCTTCGGAAAAACCACCATGTTTGAGATTAGGGCGAAGATAGTTTAGCCACCGGAGACGACAACTCTTTCCACAACGCTTCAAGCCTAAAACCACCCAAAAAAAAATTAGGTTAATCTTAAAAAAAAAAAAAAGTTAGATGAATCATAAGCTTTATAGCTATTATATCAAATGAAGTGAAGATATAGTGGATGAATAACAAATTTATCAAGGAAAAAAAGAAAGGATACATACATGTAAACATATTGAAAAAATTAGGGTTATGATATATAAATAATATTACCAATTTTTTGTGGAAGAGCAATCCAGTTACCACCAGTACCATGTTGTTCTATGTAAGATTTGAGTTTAGCATCTTCTTCTGGAGACCATGGACCTTTCTTCACGTTTGCTTTGTCACAACAAGGAGCTCTACCCATGTTGGTGTCTTTCTGGGTTTTGGTGTCAATGTTTTGAGAGCTTTTTTATGATTGATTGGGGTAAGCTACTCTATCTTTACAACCCTTGAGTCAGAAGAATTATAGGAGAGAGAGTTAGAATATTATTAATTAATATTATTATTTTAAAATGGGAGAGGATAATGAAGTTACTAATTTTATATTTAGTGTGGCAGAAAAGAAAAGTATTTTGTATAGACAATTCCAGGAATTTAGTATTGCCAGAACAGGAGAATAAGGTTTGTTCTTCTTGTCTTTCTTAAACTGGAATCAATTTATATATGGGCTGTGTTTTTTTAATTTTCAACTTTTTGGAGTTCACTTCCCTGTGGCCAGATTCTAGTGTGAGAGACTAAATTAATTCTCTCACTTTTTTGTGTCGGTAAATTTAACAGAATATTCATAAAGAATTCATGCTATTATTTTTTTTTACTAATTTGATATAATATATATATATATATATATATATATATATATATATATATTTTACTAATTTAATATAATAATCAGAGTTTGCATAATTTGGAAGATAGGTAAATAAATTCTGACCTATGATTGTTCTAGTTAGAACATGAACTCAGATGCTCCGAACTTATTTAATATATAGCAAGTAAATATTGTACATAAAGTCCCTGTGACCTTAGCTCAGTTGGTAGAACATTACATAATATATGCAGGGGTTGAGGTTCGAACCCCATATACCCCACTTCTGTGTGCTCTAACCGCTAGTCTACTTGACAAAAAAATATTGTAAGATTTTAATGTGCCAACTTTATCCAGCTATATTTAAGGCATATTTGATTGATTTCTTCTCAATTAATGCAAACGGGATAATCGTGATTCGAATCTTAGCTTTCTTACACATTTGTCTATATATTTTCTTAATTAAATTTCTTTTGCAATAATGTTGTGTTTGTTTTTGTGGTGGATCAGTCCAATCCGCATCATGGTCAAAGCTATAGTTTGTAACTTTAGTTAAATTTCGGTCGATTGGCATATTGACCGAAGTTGGGTTGTCAATAGGAGTGAAACCAAACATACACTCACTGTATGTTTGAAAAATGGAAATTTTATGGTGCATCATGACATTTTCATTTTCCGAACACAATTTCAAAACATACTATTTAAATCTACATACTAGAGCGGTCATCTAATATAAGTCAGATGATTTCTAGACTTCATTTTTTAAATTCATTTGATTGTTTCAAAAAGCAATTCCATTGTATGTTAAGTACTCTCCAAAAGCAATTCCAAACACATGTTTAAATCTAAAACAAACATGTACACCCTCCGGTCACTAATATAAGCAAAAATTCACTTTTTAGATACATTCAATTAATGATGTATGTGGTCTTTATTATATGTCACATACATCATTAATTGAATGTATCTAAAAAGTGAATTTTTACTTATATTAGTGACCGGATGGTGTATATTACTTAGTTTACTATATGTAGATATTGAGAAACCTTGGTGTGTTTGAGAACTAAGAACCGAAATGGAGCAGAGTTGGCCCAAGACAAAGTGAAATCTAAAGCTATGTTGAATTTCAAATTATATCGAACTGGTAAAAAAATGGTTTAAAAGTCGACCCTTCTCATTTTTTATGAAATAATATTGTAGCATAAAAAAAAAAGGAGTGAATGTATTTATTGTATTAAAGTTAGTAGAAAGAGGGGTTGAGCGGGATTGGATGAATGTCTTAAAAAAGAAGCAATACTATCTTTATTTTTCCTTCTTTTTCTACAAAATTAGAATAAGTGAAATTGCTTGCACACCTTTTAGACTTTAGAATGCACCACTTGCTCTATTTTTATGGTAGTATAGAGTTCTAGCGTAAGAAAAAATTAACATGTAATTAGTCTTACATTTCCTTTTGTACAGTTAAATACAACTAACTTTTGCACATTATTCAATTATGATTTAGCTTAGTCAACATTTTGAAAATTTTGTCAAAGTGAAGACTGTCTTAATGGTACGTAAATATTCCAACTTCCAAATTGACCAGTTGATCACTTTTAATTATGGAAAAGAAGATAGTACAAAATCCTTGACAAGAGTACAGTTTGTAGGCACCACTGCTTGACTGGTAGTAAACCTAATTCAAAAGCAAAATTTACTCTTCTTTTCAAAGCATATTTTTGACAAAAATAGAGAAAAAAATATACAAGTCAATGAATTTACATAATTAATATTGTCAACAAAGTAAAGTGATGAGAAAGAAGTGTGATAGCATAAAATTTGTCTATGGTTTGAGAATATGGAGAGCGCGAAACAAAGATAGTAGTATGTACTTTGGTTTAATTTATGTTGAACAGAACAATACAAATGTAGTAGTTGCTGGTTTTTTCTCCGGTTTTTGGTTGGTGAACAAACGACCAACAAGATAATAAAATTGCCGTGAGAACCGAGGCAGTAGGCTGTCATGTAGGAGAGCACTAATATTGCTGTTAATTTCATTTTCCTACCTCTCACTTCAATTTTCAAATCATAATAATATCTTGAGGTGTAAAAAAGTCTCCCACTCAAAAACACCACATATGTGGATCATGTTAATTTGTGTACTAAAGACAATTGTTAAGAAACCTAAAAGTAAAAACATTACTTATTTTGTACATTTAATTAATCAAAAATAAAACAACGAAAATGCTAAAGAGTGCTTGGTTAAGGGGATAATAATAGAAATGTTATATTGCAAAATCGTGAAAAGTGATAAATTTAACTTTTTAAAAATTAAAATGTTGTTGAATCCAATACAAACATACTACTTTTAGTTTCCTGATACTCCCTCCGATCCTTATTATAAGAAAAAGTTGACTTTTTAGGTTCATAGAATAATTAATGTATCTTAGTGTAAATATAGACTAGATACATCACTTACACAATGAACCAAAAAAGTCAATTGTTTCTTATAATAAGGACCGGAGGGAGTACTTGTTAGCATGATTCATGAAATAATTATATTCAAATACATTGATTATAACACTATTTCTACTTTTGACTTGTTATCTTAAGTAAAACATTATCTTAAGTAATACTACATCCGTCCCTAATTATAGGACCCTTTTGTAAAAAAAATTTGTTCCTTTTTATAAGACCCCTTTAGTATTTCCAAGTACATTAATTATTTCTTTACTAACATACCCTTATTTATTTTGCATCTTTTTCCTCAATCAACAATAAATATTATGTAGAAAACATAAATTAACTCTCTCTTTTAAGGATAAAATTGTAAAAACAATAGTAATTATATACAAATTTAATACTACAACCAACTTTCTTAATCTCCGTAATTTTGGCAAAAGGCTCCTATATTTAGGGATGGAGGTAGTGCATTGATTATAATCAAAAGTAAAACATTATCTTAACTTGTGTCTTAAGGACACAAGTTAACATTTTCCTTTTCCTTTTTCGAAAAATGGAAAAGGATAAAATATTAACAGCTGATAATATATGTCACGAATTATATATAAGTGCAATGTTGTTTTTTCATGTTTGTGAAAGGAATCTTTGGAGACCAAAAGAGAAAACTTTTAGGGTTAAGAGTTGTGTGCTTTTGGGAAGATTCTAGGGTTGTGAATTACTTTGTAAACACCTTGGATAGTGATTATTATTGAGTGATCAGTTTGGAGAGGAAATGATCTTGGAGAGCAATTAGTAACAATTTTCTAGTAACTCTTTTGTTCAAGGGAAGGGACGAGAAGTGTAAAAATTAGATTTATTGTTGAAGGTTAATTTCTTATAACATTTGTATCTCTTTGTAAGAAATTCATTAATAATGAATTGTACAGTTGTTCTCTCCCGTAAATGTAGGTCAAATTATTATATCAAACTAAATAAACAAATTAAATATCGTTGTGTTTGTTCTTTCTCTCGTTTATTTTTTCCTTATTGTTTGTGGTTTGCTACACACATCGATTGTGGTTTAAATTGCTCGAACTATTTTGGTTGTTGGTTGCCGGTGATTTTTGCTCCATGCACACATCACAATATTATTGTGAGTTTGTTCGAATTGATGACAATTGGTGTCACTGTGGGGGCAGAGGAACAAATCTTCAAGTGAGCATCATAGGTATTAACTGGGATATCAAAAAATTTCACCAGAGATAACGATTTCAGGTTGTGGGAGATTTTACCATGACAACAATTTTAGAGAGACACGATAGCGAAAACCTATGGGGTTTCTTCTATAACTGGATAACCAGTGGGCGTTGCGTTGGGTTCGAAAGGCATGGTTGAAGGTGAAGATTCACACATCCTTGATTCAACAAAAATGTGTGGAAGCTCTAACGGGTAAGGTTGTTGCCAGCCACCAAGATACAACTAAAGAAGACCAAAATGGTGGACAAGATAGGGATTTCCATTGACTTGTGTCTCAGTGATATAGTTCTGAGGCAACTCGCGAAGGAGAAGACCCTTGCCTCTATTTGAAATATGTTGGAGCCATTGTATATGACCAAGTTGTTGGCTCATAAACAACTTTTTTTAAGAAGTCATAAACAACTTTTAAAACAACAACTTTAGTAATTTATGACAATGAATTCAAAATCTATTGTGGGCAATTGACGGAGTTCATTGTTCACCATTTCAATCCTCAGAATGAATTTCGCCTTCTTGAAGATTTCCTTGCTCTCAATTAGAACAAGCACACAAGGTCTATGCAGTGTTACCGCTTTAGTGCAAAAATATTCCTTCTCAGTTCTCACACCTTATAGCATGACTTCCAAAGAAGAATGACTTTATAAACACTAAAAGAAAGTAACAAGTTTGTGGGGCAGGGCAGCTACTGCAATAAGATAGTTGTGTATCTGTCCATTTATACACATTTTATCTCGATATTATATGGTCCTTAATAGCAACTAGGCTACACCTTCAAATGCCATGCATGCTTTGAAATGAGAATAATTTCTAAAAATATTTTTCCACGCCTTAGCAGCCCGTGACTTTATAGCAAATAGTAGTAAAGACGTGAATGCTTCAAATGAAAATGAGCATTTCAAGTCACAAATAGATCAACTTGAAGGTTTATTACTTCATTTTCATTCAGTTTATGAAGCCAATTGATAAGTTTGCTACAATTCATTTATTTACAATGCTTAAACATTTTTTTTAAGAGTTGTTTTGAAAGATGATAATTACAGTGCAGAACTTTCTGATTAAAAACGAGTCAAGTCCCTACAAGCAGCAGGGGTAGAGTACACTGTAAGGCAGCCCAAAATGCCAACAAAGTAGAAAACAGACAATGAATCATATTCAAAGCAAGAGGGAAGGGGACAATATACCCTCCAACAACACGTCTATAAGCCCGCAACAATGATCAAAAGCAAGATTACACAACAATGAAGTAACACAGCATATGGCAAAACAGAAACAGAAGAGTATATAATATATATGTTTCAATATAGAACAAGAGCCTGAGAGGGATCTTTATCTGGAAGCAAGGTCTTTAAATAAGTTAATAAAACTAAAAAACAAGACAGAAAACAGAAACAATTTAAGTAATATGTTTGAGCACTTTTCGGAATAAAGAAGATTTGTGCTTTTTCTCATTGCTAGTCTTGACTTCAAGCTTTTCCAACATGCTCTCCAGCTCCTTCAGATGATCCTCAAGAACACCTATTTCTTTCTGTTCGTTATTCTTATCAAGCCAGTTGGTGGCCACAGTAATTGCATTGTTGATCTTTTCATTTTCGTTATCAAGAGAGCTTTAAATTAACATCCTTCTTCTTTAAAGCATTCTTGATATTGTAAACACAAGATTCCAATGCACTCATTACCTTAGCCTTCCTTAAAAATTTCTTATCTTCCTCGTGATATTTCGCAGCTTCTTCTATCAGTTTTTTAACTTGAAATGTTGTCAACCTTTCTTTTTCATTGGTTATGGTGATCTTGTTCGTATTGCCTGTAGATATTTCCTTAGCAGAAACTGTTAGGATGCCATTTTCATCTATAGCAAAGCATACCTCCAAGGGTGTGCCACGAGGAGCATCTGGACACAAAAGATCAAACGAACCAAGCAGATTGTTGTCTGTTGCTCTTGCTCTCTCACCCTCATAAACCTCAATAGAGGCACCTAAATTATCTTCACGGGTAGTATATTCTTCTGTCTTCTTGATAGGCACAGAAGTATTTCTAGGAATCACCACACTCATGGTATCTTCATCAACTACGATACCAAGTGACAACGGGGTAACATCTCGCAGCACAAAATTCGGGACATTCTTAAAACCTTCGCTCAAAATAGCAGCCTGGACAGCTGCGCCATAAGCAACAGCCTCATCTGGGTTGATACTCTTGCACAAATCTTTCTGCTTAAAAAAGTCTTGCAATAGATCCTGCACTTTGGGAATCCTAGACGAACCACCCACAAGAACAACATCGTCAATATCACTCCTGCGCATCTTTGAATCACTAAGACAACTCTTAACAGTTTCCATACACTCACTGAAAAGGTCCATATTAATTTCCTCAAACTTGGCACGAGTGATAGATGAAGAAAAGTCTATTCCCTGAAATAAAGAATCTACCTCAACAGTGGTTACAAAGGCAAAAGAGAGTGTCCTCTTTGCCCTCTCACAGGCAGTTCTCAACCTCCTTAAGGGTTTTGGGTTCTTAGTAATGTCCACATTATTCTTCTTTTTGAACTCCTCGACAAAGTAGTTCACCATTCTATTATCAAAGTCCTCTCCACCTAGGTGGGTGTTTCCGGCAGTGGCTTTTACTTCAAAGACACCACCCTTGATTTTAAGGATAGACACATCAAAAGTACCACCACCAAGGTCAAAGACAAATATATTTCGTTTAAAATCACTGTCACTTCTCTTGTCAAAACCATATGCAATAGCTGCAGCAGTAGGTTCATTGATTATTTGAATGATATTAAGTCCAGCAATAGCACCAGCATCTATGGTAGCTTTTCGCTGAGAATCATTGAAGTATGCAGGCACAGTCACAACGGCATTCTTCACAGACGAAGTTAGAAATGTTTCTGCAACTTCTTTCATCTTTGTAAGGATCATCGATGATATTTCCTCAGCACTAACTTGCTTCTCTTGACCCTTGTACTTAACACTAATCATCGGTTTGTCATTCTCACCAGCGATGACCTTGAATGGCCACAACATGATGTCTTTTTGAACAACAGAATCACTATACCTCCTACCAATTAACCTCTTTGCATCTGGAAAAAAAAATTAATAGTAAATTTACCATCATCCATTTGTCTAGCTAAAATCGCAATTGCATGATAATCAAGATTTTAAATAAAGATTAGCGATCACTACTCTATAATTTATTTTCGCTGTTGTAATCACATCGCATCTACGATTGAGATTGCAACAATTGCATTTGCTAGTCATTAATGATAATATCAAGAGTCGTTACATAACTGCATTAGAGTCGTTACATAACTGCATTAGAGTAGCTTTTCTTGAAAATCATTATCAATAGATGATTTTTAAAAATAGAAATAAAATAATTTTCACTATGATAAACAAAACATCTTTTTTAAAAAGCTCTAAATATTAATCTTAATCTTATCACAACCAACATAAGCTAAAATTATGTGAAGTGATATCCATGAATAAAAAATAATAATTACTATTATTTTCATCATTACCGGATATTTAAAATTAAATACTACTATTAAAACACTACTAATGTGTGTGTTTTATTTTATGTGGGACCCCCACACTCTATTTTTTTCAATTCACACAACACTAGATCAAAGTTTAATTACTTTGTGTTTAATCTTCCAACCTTCCAATTTCTTTCCATCTTCACACCAATGTTCCAACATTTTTAAAACCTCTAAATATTAATCTCTAAGTTATTAAATATCAAATTCAATATTTTTATAATCGATAACAAATAAGCACCTAAATATTGATTAAAAAATAAGCCCTAAATACATTGAGTAGTAGAGAATGCAAATAGAAATTTACCAAAGACAGTGTTTTGAGAGTTGGTGGCAGATTGATTCTTAGCAGCATTACCAATCAACCTTTGATCATCAGTAAAAGCAACAAAAGAAGGTGTTGTTTTGTTGCCTTGTTCATTGTAAATGATCTCCACTCTGTTGTGATTCTCCAGCCACACAGCAACACACGAATAAGTAGTTCCAAGATCTATTCCCACAGCACGTCCTTCATACTTTACCCCCATGATCTTTCAAATAATCAAAAGAAGCTGGAAAAAAAAAAATCAAAGTCAAGATAACTAGGAACTTAATTTTGAAACAATATATAGTAATTTTCTGTTTCCAAAAACTCAAGCATATTCTCTAGTTTTTCTATACTAAGCGTGATTCTTGATTAGAAAGAAGTAGAACCTTTAGGTTTTGTTATCACAATGAATAACACTTTCTTAAATAGGAGAAACATAAATTTTGATCATAGCATAAATACGAATGACTAAAGAGTCGTGCGATTGTTTAAAAATATGTATAGGCTGTAACGATGGAAAAATATAAATAGGTCACACCAAGAAATAATGAAAACAAGGGAAGGGTAAAGGAAAGTGCAAAGAAAAGAGAAAATGAGAATCGAAAAAGATAAATAGTTTGTTGCAAGCAATTAAAAGGGGTGGATAGTGTTAGTTTGTTAATTCAAGTTTGCAAAGTGATGTAATCATACTTAGTGGTTAATCACATTAGAGTTTTTGTTTGTTATGAATTAGTTACAGGTTTCCTAAAATTTAGCTTATCTTGTTAGGGTTTGTTACTTAGCTTATCTTGTACTTCAAGCAACCTAACATGTACTTATATATAAGCTACCTTCCTTGTATATTTTTTCATATCTCAATAATACAATACAACTACTTCTCTTCCCAATCTACTTTCATTCTTCAATTCTCTCTAAAACCAACATAAACTCAAAACCCTAAGTCTTAACTTGCTGATCAAGTTATAGTTGTTGCGCTAACAGATAGACAGACACAAAGTGCCCCGTCTAAACATTAGTAAATTGATAGGAAAAATAAGCTCCCTTACTGTTCCTCATTTTTTATTAAGATATTGTTCTAGACTGTTCTTATGATCATGAAACTTAACTAATTTTTTGATTAAAGTCTTATATCCTCGCTATAGATACTAGTAGATAGACGGGTGGCCCATGTGTATATAATTCAATGTCTCTACTAACTGAGTTATTTTCACATGAACACTATTTTTTTCGAGGACACTAGTTTTCTAATTAATAGTTTAAATAATATTATAAAGGTTTGTCTAACATGTGCAACATTGCACATGTTAAAACAACTAATAGTAGTAACTTTTTCTTGGAAAACAATAATTATTTATTCAAAAAAATTATATTTAATATTAAATGTACAAGTTTTAATACAAAATTTCTATTTTAAACTTCTTAAAATGTGCAAATTTGGACATGATAGAAACCCATAATTATAAAATGACAAAGAGGGGGGGATAGGGTTGAGCGGTCCGACGTGAGATCGCGAAAGGGGAAAGCGCTGGAACAGGTGGACAGACAACGGGACAGGCTTCGGGAGGAGCAGCGGCATGGAGGTTCAAGGGAGCGTCGACAAGGTCGGTCTAGGGTTAGGGTCTCGGTTAATTCTGCAGCTTGGTATGATTCTGAGGAGGAAGGTGCCTTTGGTAAACAAGAGATCGACAATGAAGGTAGGGTTGTCGTGCATTATGAAAGGCCAGGAAGAGCTAGGGTTCGTGATAGGCTGTCTTATGATGTTCCATATGTGCTGGAGCCTCGTTATCATTCCAATGTACGTGATAGCATGGCTTTGAATCAATCAGCAGAGGGGCGCGCTAATCAAAATTCAGAGGGCAGAAGGTCACATTCAAGATACAAGGCAGAAGCTTCACGTGATCAGCATAATACGGTGAACTCGAATTTCGTCTCCTTTTATTTCACAAATGTTCCACATGATATATCATATAATTCTTTAAGAAAAGGTTTTGAGGTATGTGGTGTAATGGAGGACGTTTACTTAGCACGGAAACGTAATGTCAATGGAGGTGTTTTTGGGTTTGTTCGCTACGGAAACGTGAAGGATGTTGATAAACTCTTAAAGGCGGTGAATAATGTGTGGTTTGGTGACTGGAGGGTGGTAGCGAAGGTGTCTAGTTTTGATAGGAATGGCAATAAGAGGGGTGAGGGTAAGGAGCGGGGAGAGGGAGTAAAAAATGGTGTTAAAATTCAAGAGGGAGAAAATAGAGAGACGGGAGGTGAAAAGGAGTATGTGGGAGTTAATAGCAAGGCTGGTGGAGGTATTGTGGTTGAGAGAAAGGGTGTTGGGTATGCTCAGGTGGTGCGAGGAGAGGAGGGAGGTGGACAGAAAGGATTTCGTAGTGGTGGTAGTGGCAAAGCGGGATTGGTTACGGTGTCAGAAAGTAGTATGTATGTTCCAAAGTACTATTCAACGGAACAGGATGTTCTTTGGGCTCGCAAGGGTCTGGTTGTCTCTATTTTAAATGGGGAGGCAGTTCCGGTGATTCAACGTCGGATATTTGATGCTGGATTTGAAAAGATGAATATTATTCCGTTAGGAGCAGACAAGGTACTATTGAAAATGGAAGACGACGGGGATGTCGGTAATGTTCTTAAGGAAGCATCAGAATTTTTCAACCATTTCTTTTCTAATCCTGTCAGGTGGAAAAAAGATATGGTTGTACGTGAACGTGGAGCATGGGTCAGAATATATGGTGTACCATTGCACGCTTGGAGTTTAGATTTCTTCAAGTTGTGTGTTTATGATTGTGGACGTCTCTTGCGGGCGGATGATTTTACTATGGATAAAAACCGTCTTGATTATGCACGGATTTTAATTTCAACGACGTCTTTGGAAATTTTAAAAAAGGACGCCAAGGTTTTGGTGGATGGTGAACTCTTTGAGTTTAAAATAATTGAGGAGTGGGGATTTGCACTAGGGGAGGATGCTTGTTTAGGTGAGGAAGATGAGTCGCAAGAGGATGACGTGGTTCACCGGGACGGTGGGTTTGATGAAGAGGCAGCTAGCAGTGATGTTGAGGATCTTATGAATCATATTTCCAACGAATGGCTTAATGAAAAATCTGGAGCTGCTACTTGTAACACGGCTGACCCAGTAGTTGAATTGGCACAATTTTCTGGTGTAAATTCAGTGCCTGCGGTTGTGGCAGAAGCTGGTCCAGCTGTGACTGTTCATGAAGAGGTTGAAGTTTCAAAACATACAGCTGAGCAGAATGTGGTATCGGGAGAGAAGCAAACATTGTCTGGTGTTAATATAGTGTCTGCGGTTGTGGCAGATGCTGTTCCAGCCGTGACTGTTCAAGAAGAGGTTGAAGTTTCAAGATATACAACTATGCAGAATGTGGTTTCGGGATCAGCTGCTGTTTCTGACAGTCAGCCCGTGCAGCTCAAGGAGATGTGAAGAAAATTGCCAAGCGAACAATGTCGTGCCCTCCAGGTCGTGCACATTCATCTACGGCAGGCCCATGGAGCTTGGAGTGGGTAAATAAACAAAAGAAGTTTACAACAGCTGCTGGTTGTCCATTTGAAACATGTGCAAAAATTCAAAATCCATCCGGTGGTCGTAGAATTATTAAAAAGAAAGGCAATGGTTATATTCGACATTGTGCGCAAAATTTAAAGCGTATAGCAAGGCTATCCGAAAAAGACCGTAAGGAGGTTCTCCGTGCACTTCATAAATCTCAGAAGCGTCGTAAAGTGGTGTCAGAAGGATCGAAGGACAAGGAAAAAGTACATGCATCTTCTTCATCAAGTGACTCTCAAGCGTCGGTAAATAATGATTGGTCAAACTGGTTGGTTCTTCATGGTAATGAAAAGGTGATGTCAGACGACGTTAAGGGGATTGGCAAGATGGTGGGGCTGAACTTTAAGGGAGATAAAAATAATAGGTTTGATGTGTTGTCAGGAGTGGGAAGAAAAAAGACAGATGGTGAAATGGTGGAGGTTTAGGCCGAGTGGTGGTAGTTGGGTGGGGAGGGAGTGTAGGTGTGGTGGTGTGTGTGGTAGTGATGAAGATCATCTCTTGGAATGTAAGGGGATTGGGTGGGTTTGAGAAAAGAAGGGAGGTGTGTCAGTTGGTGAGGGAGAAAAAACCGTACATTATGTGTATTCAAGAAACAAAGTTGTCAGTGTTTGATGGAGTGGTTTGTAAATCGGTGTGGAATGATGTTAATGTTGATTTTTCGTTTCAACCGTCGAGTGGTGCTTCGGGGGGTTTGGTTACTCTTTGGGATAATACAGAGGTTGATGTGTGGGTGTCGTTTAATCTTGAGCATGTTTTGGGAATTCAAGGTCGTTTTGTGAAGTCGGGTGAAGAGTTTACGTTGTTGAATGTCTATGCACCGTGTGATATTTCCCGTCAACAAGTTCTTTGGCATAATATTTCGCAACGGCTGTCTACCTTTGTTGACCATAATATCTGTGTGTGTGGGGATTTTAACACTGTTAGGTGGGCGGAGGAACGGCGGAGTGTGGGACGTTCTGGTATGCATGCAGGGAGTGTTAATTTTAATCAGTTTATTGGAGTCAATTGCTTCTTGGATCTACCTCTCCGGGGTCGTCGTTTTACTTGGTTCCGGGGGGATGGTAATTCTATGAGTCGCCTTGATCGTTTTTTATTATCCGAAAAGTGGTGTTTGACGTGGCCTAACTGTGTTCAGGTGGCAACGGCTAGGGGTCTTTCTGATCATTGTCCAATTCAGTTGAGTATTGATGAGGCGAATTGGGGTCCTAAACCTCTTCGTATGTTAAAATGTTGGGAGAAGTTTTCTGGCTATCAGGAGTTTGTCCGTGAAAAGTGGAGTAGTTTCCAGGTGGATGGTTGGGGAGGATATGTGATAAAAGAAAAGTTGAAAATGTTAAAGGCGACTTTAAAGGTTTGGCACCAGAATCATTCCAAAAATTTATCATCTAAGCTTTTGTCTTTGAAGGACCGTATAGCTGATATTGAGCTCAAGGCTTAGTCTGTGGTACTGCTGGATGAGGAAGTAGAAGAGTTACATGGGGTTTCTGAGGAATTATTCTCGTTATCTCGGATTAATTCTAGCATTTGTTGGCAACAATCGAGGATGCAATGGTTACGTGAAGGGGATGCGAATTCAAAGTTTTTCCATGGGGTTATGTCTAGTAGGAAACGTCGGAATGCAATTCAATTCTTTATGGTGAATGGGGTCTTGGTGGAAGGAGTGGATAATGTGCGTGCGGCTGTGTTTGACCACTTTTCTACTCATTTTCAAAATTGTCGTGAGCATAGACCTGGTATGGAGGGTTTGCAGTTTCGATCTCTTTCTAGCAGACAAGGGGCCTAGTTGATTAGACCGTTTTCGGTGGAGGAGGTGAAGTCCGCAGTTTGGGATTGTGATAGTTTCAAATGCCCGGGTCCTGATGGTATTACTTTTGGATTTATTAAGGATTTTTGGGATATGTTGAAGGATGATGTGATGCGTTTCTTGGTGGAGTTTCATAGGAACGGAAAATTGACAAAAGGGATAAATAGTACGTTCCTCGCTCTTATTCCTAAAGTTGATAATCCGCAGCAGTTGAATGATTTTCGTCCTATTTCGTTGGTGGGAAGTTTGTATAAAATATTGGCGAAGGTTCTTGCGAACAGACTCCGGTTGGTGATTGGTTCCGTTATTTCAGATTCACAGTCGGCTTTTATTAAAGGTCGTCAGATCCTTGATGGGATTTTGGTGGCTAATGAAGTGGTAGATGAAGCTCGTAAATGCAAGAAGGAGTTAATTCTCTTCAAGGTTGACTTTGAAAAGGCATATGACTCTATTGATTGGAACTATTTAGCTGAGGTGATGGTCAAGATGGGGTTTCCCGTTCTTTGGCGCAAGTGGATAAAAGAGTGTATTGAGACAGCTACTGCGTCAGTGTTGGTAAATGGGTCTCCAACAGATGAGTTCTCTCTAGGCAGGGGGTTGAGGCAAGGAGACCCGCTATCGCCTTTCTTGTTTCTTCTAGCTGCAGAGGGCTTTAATGTTTTAATGAAGGCGGTGTCTGATAATAATTTATTTTCTGGTTACAAGGTGGGCACTTTTGATCCGGTATCGGTTTCTCATCTTCAGTTTGCGGACGATACTATTATTTTGGGTGAGAAGTCATGGGCGAATGTTAGAAGTATGCGAGCGGTTCTCATCCTTTTTCAAGAATTGTCTGGTCTAAAGGTGAATTTTTCAAAGAGTCTTCTGGTGGGTGTGAATGTTCAAGGTTCTTGGTTAGCTGAAGCAGCGTTGATTTTGAATTGTAAGGTTGGAACCATTCCGTTTATGTACCTAGGCTTGCAGATTGGTGGAAATGCTCGTCGATTGCCTTTTTGGGATCCCATTTTGAAACGTATAAGCTCTAGACTGTTGGGGTGGAATTCACGATACTTGTCATTGGGTGGTCGTCTGATTCTGCTGAAGTCTGTCCTGTCCTCGTTGCCTGTTTATGCTCTTTCCTTTTTCAAGGCTCCGTCAGGTATCGTCTCCTCTATCGAATCTATTTTTATTAATTTTTTTTGGGGGGGAGTGCAGACCACAGGAAAATATCTTGGGTTGATTGGCAAACTATCTGTCGGAGTACGGAGGTTGGGGGTTTGGGGGTAAGGAGAATTAGAGATTTTAATATTGCTTTGTTAGGAAAATGGTGCTGGAGGTTAGAGGTGGATAGAGATTGTCTTTGGTTTAGAGTGTTGTCGGCCCGCTATGGAGTGGAGGGGGGTCGTATTTGTGATGGAGGCCGTGAGGTCTCTAATTGGTGGAGGGATATTTCCAAATTGCGTACGGAGGAGTGGTTTCATGGTAATGTCAGTTTGTTAGTGGGAGATGGTAAAAATTCATTCTTCTGGTCGGATGATTGGGTGGGGGATGTGCCTCTTAGAGTTAGATTTCCTAGACTTTTTGAGTTGTCTTTGTTGAAGGGTCCTTCTGTTTTTTATATGCATTCGTTAGGGTGGGGGAGTGGCGGGGGGGCTTGGAGGTGGAGGCGCAGGTTATTCGCGTGGGAGGAGGAATTGGTAGGGGATCTTAGGATTGTACTTCAAAATATTACTTTGCAGGTTGATAGGGTCGATAGGAGGATGTGGCGTTTGGAAGCTTCTTCCGTTTACACAGTTCGTAGTGCTTATAATTGTATTAATGTTAATGTTCCTGTTGATTCGTTGGTGCCTGCATCATCTTTGTGGCATAAGGATGTTCCTCTGAAGGTGGTGCTTTTTGCTTGGCGGTTGTTCCGTGATAGACTTCCTACTAAGGATAATCTTCATCGCCGTCATGTGATTGATTTCGACTCTTAGCAGTGTGTTGTAGGTTGTGGGGAGGTGGAAACATCCTCTCATTTATTTTTTAATTGTAATATTTTGGGTTCCGTTTGGAACTTTATTCTTAGATGACTTGGAGTTCCTTTTGTGTTGCCTGGTGATGTTTCAAGTCATTTTTATCAGTTCAGTTTTATTGGTGGGGCTGCTAAGTCAAAGCGGTCTATCTTACAGATTATTTGGTTTGCAACAGTTTGGGAAATTTGGAAAGAAAGAAACAATCGACTTTTCAATGAAAAACAGTGTTCTATCCAACAGGTGGTGGACAAAATTAAGTCTTTAACTTATATGTGGTTGAAGGTGAAGTTAGCCAATCTTACACTCAATTATCATGGTTGGTGGTGTAGCCCGTTTAATGTTCTAGGCATTGGCTAATTGTGTTTTGTTGTTTGCTTTTTGGTGGTTGGTTTCGACCTTTGTAAATAGTGTTCATATTTTGGATGTAACTTTGGTGTTTCTTCCTTAGCATATCTTGTGCTAGGAAGGCCATTTTGTTGTGGTAATATAATTCATTTTAGCCTCTTCAAAAAAAAAATGAATAAAATAGTAATAAAAAAAGATTAAATTCAAGGGTAAAATCGAAAGAAATAATTAACCAACACAAAATTATATGTATCATCTTTATATGTTGTTAGATAGATTAATTTATCTAGTTTGTTAAGAAAAGTAAAAAAGTGGCTATATTTGACAGAAAATATTTAACAGGAAATTGTTCATGGATTCTTTTTTTAAATTGGTAAAATAGTTTTTTTAAGGAACTATATCTTCTTGCTCAAAAAATAAAAACTAACTAAATCTTTCAACTATATCTTCTTGCTCTAGAAAAAACAAACTAAATCTTTTTTAGAGGAAAACGAACTTTATCTTTTTTGAGAGAAAAAACAAACTAAATCTTCTTATGTTTAGTCTCAAACAATAAATGAAAAGTATCACCGTTTGATGAAGGAGTGGAGGGATTAAATGTGATTATTTATTTTGTTTGTTACAATTTACTTTTACTAATTGTTACTTTTGTCAAAAGATTAATTGTTTTTTACGATTCAGTTTGTTAACACATATACATAAGCATATCTTTGTTTTTTTTAGGTTATAATGAGATTTGGAAAGGGATTATTTTCACTAATTAATGAAAAGGGTGTTTGATTAAAAGAAAATTGTTACAAAAGATTTTAAAGGAAATATATTTTGTGAGAAGATTTGTTCCTAATTTTATTTAAAAAAAAAAAAAAAAAGATTTGTTACTTGATAAGCAAGTGATATAATGCTAGGGCTTCGTAGTTAAAATTTCAAATATACTAGACCATCGACCCGTGCTCCGCACGGGTCTTACCTGCTAAAACATACGCAACTAACTATCTACGTAATACTCCCTCCGGTCACTGTTATAAGCAAAAATTCATTTTTTAGATTCATTCAATAAATGATTTATGTAGTCTATATGTGGACCACATACATCATTTATTGGATGAACCTAAAAATATAACTTTTGCTTATAATAGTGACCGGAGGGAATATAATGTATATGCACGAAGGGGAAATAATTAGCTAATATTATAACCAACAGTAAAGTCAAAAGCTCACAATTTAATATTCAAATTTAAAACATCATCAAATGACAATTACATTTACGTAGCTAATTGATAAGTACTCCTTCCGTTTCAAAATATAAGCAAAATTGGTTTTTTAGTTTCATTCATTTAATGATGTATGTGGTCCATATTATGAACCACATACATCATTAAATGAATGAACCTAAAAAGTAAATTTTGCTTATATTTAAAAACGGAGGGAGTAATTGAGAACATGCGATAAATATAAGGTAATAATAAATATAAGCACCGTTTCATGCTTATATGTTGAGCCCTCTTGCACCATTTCTTTGATCATTGACACTAAGGATTTTCTGACCGATGCATGGATCTTCCCACCCTGAAAAAAAACAGACTTATCATAAAGGGTTTAAACACATATAACCATTAGATATTAATAGCTTAAAAACTTATGCTGGTAAATCACACCTTCTCATCAACCAAAAGCAAGTTCATAAATATGATCTCATCTGGGTGATCTTTGTCAGTTATGCACCACATATGAGGAACACAGACTAAGAGTTTCAAATCCTTCTTGCCACCTGCAATGTTTGCAATTTGTGTGTACCTTTATGCCATTTTGCGTTTTCTAAGTTGGTTTTCTATGTTTAGTTTGCAGCTAGTATAATATATAACACTTGCTTAAATAGAAATGGCAATTACACATATAATGGACATTATAAACTTAGAAAAATTTGAAGTATCTTACACTTAATTGCTTACCAAAACACAACTGTGCGAATTCTCTTCATCTAGTCATCTAGTGGGCAATTGCTTACCGGCCAATAAGGGATGAGCATGCTGAGAATATCCATTTAATGTGGAGCATGCTTAACTAAACCCTAGCCACATAGGTTGACTTCTCCACGCGCTCCCTATCTCCATTCAATTAATGCCTTTTACTGTTCCAAGACTATGTCCCTCCAATAAGTTTTGAGCATGCCTGCAATACATTTGGAATATGCAATGACGCATTCATGGCTACAGTCTACCAAGCTGGTTTTTCTTTTCATAAACACATAATTGCTCTATTACATACGCATGGTCCTAGAATATAGTGTAAGATGATGCAAGTGTATCAAGGCAAAAAGAATGTGCAGACAAAGCAGTTATTGCAACATTTACCAAGAATTGCACATGTAAACACAACTGAACTGATAGTTGGCGCAGCCATACTAACTAAGTTGGTAGACTTTGTTTTTTTTTTTTTTTTAAACTAAGTTGTAAAAAAAAATGTCTGTTGAATCTAAGAAAAACATCTGCAGTCTGGACAACAAACTAAGGAGGCCATACATTACAAATAAAAATCTACAATTCCTTGAAGTAGGAACAATATTAAAATTTGGGCACATATAAACTCTCATGCGTGCATCTGGTGTTTTTATTCTGCATGTTTTTCTGTTTCAACCATGAACACATATTTTCTAGCCTTCAAACTAAATTGTTACGTTAATGAAAAATATTAGGGCAATTTGCATCAATTACATTTTCCCTTAACTCAGATATACTTTCATTCCTTAATGAGAAGGTTGCTTGCAACCATTGTTTTAATTTGTAGTCTAATAATATGTAACATGAACATTGAATAACTGATAGCAATAATGGAGATTGTATGCTTGCAATTTGTTGTTAGTGGGCAATCTAATACTATGTAAAACAAAAATTCATTAACTGAGTTGTTAATATACATCAACTTTTACCAGATAGTACATTGTGGACATTATGATGTTAATTATACGGTTGGTAATAACAATTGAGGCAAATGAAAATGAGCAAACATGAACGATAAACATACTTAATAAAAATGCAGTGATTAGAACATAAAGATAACATATTCATTGAATTAAAATAACACGTTACAATACTTTGAACAACATCCATAGACGACACCAATTTGAAACTACTAATACGACACTTAATAGGAAAATGCGGACACAATACTAACGGAAACAACATAAAACATAAACACTCGTTCAGAAAACAATTAAAACACAAATGAAGGAACACTAAACATAAGTCCTGGAAAACATTTGGACGCTTGATTGTCATGAACACAGTCCCATTCTTCCCAGCACTTGGAACACCAACTTTGATCTTTACCCCAATTGCAAGTCTACGTGCATCCACCAAACGACCCCAGCTGCCACCAATTTTGATATGAGCATTTGGCCTTGTGCCGTACACAGCTATGCACCTCCAGGTATTGTCACAGTCATCCACAATAACAACAGAAGTTGTTTTCTTGCCCAAAGCTAATCTGCCAGAAGAATTGAACATCTACAACATGAAAATAGGGTAATTAGTTTCTTTCTATTAGAACAAAAGCTCCATTAATTCGGCAGATAGAAACAGTAAAAGGCCATCTTACCAAAAAGCCAGAAGTAACGTCATATTTAGACAGCTTGACGTCAGTGTTCAGCTGGAAGCTAAATCCCTTGTGACGAAATGTTAAAAGTTCAGTTGTTATAGGGACATTCTGGTACACAAAATTTGGTGCAAGAGGTTTTGCAATCTCAAAACGAATGGGTGGGGGGGTAACAAACAAACCAAGCCTATTAATGACATTTATACCGAACTGGCTTAAACCCGAAAAAACCATAAGCACCCAGCCACCCATGCGTATGTCGTAGAAGTCGCGAATCGCATTGAAGCCAGTGGTGAGATACACAGATCCGTTGATCCTTTCCACTAATATCTCAAATTGGTTATAGTTAGTGTCAATGATCCCCAAAATAGGTAACACACATTTTTGGTAGCATAACGGCCCCCTGCGTGGATCAAGCATCAATAAATAAGTATCAGTTTTGAAACTAAATGCGTCATTCATGGAAAATTATAATAACACTATCTCAAAATGAATCAATCACCTCATTAACATGGAATTCACAGCAAATGGTCCTGTATTGAAGCCTCAACTCGTTCACAATCTTATCAACATCAGTTGCTGGATTTGGGTCCAGAGGAGCTGCTCACATCAATAAAAAACCAAAACAGTTTAGTGCACATTCATAACAACACAAACAATTGAAAGAGAGTCAATATCATAACAATTGAAAATAAATAACTCACCCTTCAAGTAGTGGAGTGCAAGCAGCGTCTCAAATTCGTGGTAAGACATGTTAACATAAGAGTGATGTCACGCAGAAACAATTAGAATGAATGAGTATGGCAAGTTTATGCATGCGCAGGCCATTCCTATATATAGAGCACTTGCTTAGAGTTTGCATGGGAAGCTGAAACATAAAGTGATGCATTTATTGGAGTAGTTGGCATAACAAATGTCACATGTGCTCTTTAGGAGGGAAATTCGAAATTCAAACCATGCCAAAGCAATTAATTAGTCTGCCTTAGCTTGCAAAGCACTCTTTGGTTAATGACTTTGGAGGGAAATTAGCAAAGTAATTAGGGCTAAGCAATAGCTTGACCTAATTAGCTTTTAGAGTAAGTAAGATAAATACACGCCTTCTCCTCAAAGCTACAAACACATACCCTGTCGCTATTCTTCTCTTGCTCTATTCCACAAAGCTTGATAATAAACATATACCAGTTCTTCTCCTCAAAAGCTTGATACTATTCACTGTTCTTCTCTTCCTCCTCTTTTTTCAGCCGTCAACCAACCTTCTGTTCTTCCTATATTCCTCCTTTTCTTCATCCTTCTCAACAACACCATGGAAGTCCCTCGAGATAATGCTTTTGAGATATTTTCATGGCTACCGGCAAAGAGCGTTTGCAAGCTTAACTCAACTTGCAACTCAGTCACTGGATTTCCAGAAGAAGCGGCTTTCAAAAGAAAGCAGTCTCGTAATTTATTGGGGAGGAATGACACATGCCTCATCATCCAATCCGAGAGGATAATCCAATGGCACGCAAAACGAGTTGTTGAGTTACATCCTCTACCTGAAGACAGACAATCTTCTGGTGTTCCTGAGAAGGTTCTTAAACTCCTATCAAATTCAACTAGTGTCTTAGCTTCAAGTAATGGTTTGCTTCTTTGCCAAACCATTAATGATCATGGTCCAATTGAGTTTTTCATATTTAATCCAATCACCAAGTGTAGGTCTTTCATTCCTACCCCAGAGTCACTTCAAAGCAATCATATAAACATCATGTTAGATTGCTCTTCAGATGACTATAAGGTTTTTCTTTTTGAACCCCCAATGGAATGGTCATCAAATTCATGCTATACATGCCATGTTTATCATGAAAAGGAAGGTGTGTGGAAAACAATGGATAATGGTTTCCTTGTTGGGGGAAGAAACATGAACTTTGACATGTACGTGTTTCACAACAAAGCCATTCATATTATCTCAGGTAGTGGTCGTTATTTTGCAAAACCTAGTCCTTTTTACAAGCCATACATAATGTCTTATCATCTCGAGAATGGAAACTCAACAATGCTGAGGTTGCCGAGAGAAGCCATTAGAGGCAGTCATGCCATGTGTAATATGGGCATATTCAATTGGGGTAAGGTGTCAAGTTCGAAACAATCAATTTGTTTGGTGAAATTATTAAAAAAATCAATTTTTACTGTTTGGTATTTAAAAGATTACGAGTCGAGTTCATGGAAAAAGGTTTTGAAAGTTAGAGTGAGAGGACTAGGATTACAAGAGAAAGACCCCCAAGTTACCGGGTTTACGGTTATGAATGGTGATCTCCTAGTTTTTGCTACTGAGAAAAAAGTTCATAGTTGTGGTTTGAATGATGAAAAATTTATGATGGTCGAGGAAATATGCCAACACAATTGTCGATTCAAACTTCGTTTTATCTCCTAGAACACATTCCGATCGTGTGGGACAAATGGTGTGCCTTGGAACTGATGTTGCAGCATGGAATGCATGGAATTTGATGTAGTCCAACCAATACTACTACTATGTGCGGCCAAGTTTAATTAGTAGATTGTTAGTACTTTTGAGAACTTGTATCTAATTAGTTACTCCCTCCGTTCCTTTTTAAGTGTCGTTTTAGGGTGAATTTTTTGTTCCTATTTAACTGTTGTTTTGGTATTTTAAGGGTACGATTTATCAATTATACCCTTTGTCAATTACTCATATCTTTTTCTTTGTTTGGTTACTCTTATCTTTTTTAATAAAACTAATTAATGCTATATTTTTGGAAAACTAAAGTTTGTTTTTTTAATAAAGTTTTTTTTAAAACAAAATTTGTTTTTTGTTATCTTCAGATTTAAACAAAATTTTGTTACATATAATAATGATTTTATTAAGAGTTAAAATTCTATAAATAAGATGAATACTCATTGTTAAAAATTTCAAGTGCAAAGTAAAAGAACAATTTAAGAGAAAAACAAATAAAAACTCCATGAATGTTCTTTTTTTTTTTGGTCGAAACTCCATGGACCGTCATCACATTCCTAAGGGCATGAGAGCCCTCCAAAGAAGGCTCTAAGCCCTCTGGAAAGGCCTGGGCGCCCTCCAGAAGGATTCCTGAGCCCTGGCGCGCCCCCTGAAGGGCGCCGCCTCATTAAGCTTCTAGAAACCTCTAGAAACCGCCCAACAAACCCAAGTTACACAAATACCCCTGTTGCTTGGGAACCAAGCAACCAAAGCCCAAGCCCATAGCAGGCTATAAATACCACTCTTGAGAGCTTTCTCAAGGCATCTAATCATCAGTCTAAAACCCTAGTGCACGATTCTTAGCCCTAGAATCCTTACCGTACTTTTGCAAGTACAGTTGGCGCCGTCTGTGGGAAAAGGTAAAACTAACCTTAACCACGTCCCTGGATCGCAAATCGTGATCCAGAAACCCTTAAACTAGACCTCTAAATCGTAAAGCTTCCTCGCGATTTAGAAACCCCAACCCCTTTCGACCAACCTAAATCGCACCTCACGTACGATTTAGAGAAAAGCCTTTCATCATGGCAACAGCCGAAGAATTAGAATCCATGCGAACCCAACTCGCCCAGCTGAAGGATCACAACGATGCCCTTCAAGCCTCAATGGAGACCATGCAACAAAAGCAACTGGAGGAAAAAGAAGAATCACACCATGGCGAGCTAGATGACCCTGAACCGCAACCATTATCCTCTGAAATTTGGGACGCACCAGTTCCAGACGGCTTCAAGCCGCCCCACCTATCCACCTTCGACGGAAAGAACGACCCCATGGAGCATGTTACGGCCTTCAACACACGCATGGCGGTTGTTGGGGCTCCCGATTCTCTGAAGTGCAAATTGCTAGCAGGTACTTTCACTGACGCTGCCTTACGCTGGTACATGAACCTCCCACGGTTCTCCATCCTCAGCTACCAGGACATGACCAGAAAACTCATACAACAGTTCTCCGCCAGTCGACATCGCAAGGTCCCAGCAACTAGCCTTTTTAATGTGCGTCAAGGACATAATGAATCCCTCAGAGACTATCTAGCTAGGTTCAACGACACAACCATCAAGGTAATCAACCCCAACCAGGAAGTATTCGTAGGAGCTTTCCAAAACGGACTTAGGGCAGGGCAGTTCAACGAGTCTCTAGCCCAGAAACCTGCAGAATGCTACATCAAGGGCGAGGAGAGCAACGCAGAAAAGAAAGCCAGAGACGCCAAGGAGCGCGCCAACAATCCAGAACGGCGACCTTATCAACCAGCAGCTGGCAGAGATCGCGCCCCCTACAGAAGGCCGGAGAGGCGACCGTTCAATCCGTATTCTCAAAGGGACTTCACGCCCTTAAATACAAGACCTGAGCGTATCATGAAGGAAGTCTTGGAAGCAAGGCTGATCCCTGAACCCCTGCCAGCCCGCAGCTCCGTCATGGGAAGGGATGAAGACAAATGGTGCAAATATCATAAGGTACGAGGACACGACACAGACTCATGCATCCATCTTCGCCAGGAAATTGAGCGACTAATACAAAGTGGGAAGCTAAGAGGGTATGTCAGGGACAGAAGGGGCGAGAGTAAACAGAAAACAGATCATAAAAAGGAGGAAGTGAATGACGAAAAAAGACACGCCATAAACACTATTTCAGGCGGCTTCGCCGGAGGGGGGGAGTCAAGTTCGTCGCGAAAGAAATATGTGAGACAGGTAATGCTATGCCAGGAATATGAGGAAGCAGATCAGAAGCACGAACCAGAGGTATCTTTCACGCCCAAAGATTTTCGAGACGTGGTACCCCACGACGACGACCCCATGGTCGTCACTTTACAAATCTTCAAGTGGGACGTAAAACGGGTGTTGATAGACCCAGGGAGCTCTGCGGATATTCTTTACTATGACACATTTGATCGAATGGGGCTGGACCCGGAGCAGCTGCAACCTTTCAGAGGAACTCTGGCGGGCTTCACGGGCGAGCAGGTTCATGTGAGAGGATACATCACCCTAAAGACAACTTTCGGAAGCGGATCTCACGCCAAAACCATTCGAGTCAGGTACCTCGTCGTAAACTCGCCTAGCTCTTACAACATTATCATAGGTCGCCCTGCCTTCAACCTGTTGGGCGGATTCTTATCCACGAAGTATCTAGTAATGAAGTACCCTCTTGATTCTGGAAAAATTGGAACCATTCGAGGTGATCAAAAACTCGCCAGGGAGTGCTATCATAACAGTTTGCGTTTGCAAAAAACCAGAAAGAAGTTAAGTGACGAAGTAACGCACGAAGTCAACATGATCGATCTAGACCCCAGAGAAGGTTTCCAGCAAGAACGCCTAGAACCCACCGAAGAGTTAAAAGAAGTCTCCATCGGACCCGAAGCCCACCATACAACAAAGATTGGCACGTCGCTACCCCCTGAAGAGGAGGTCGCCCTGGTCAAGCTGCTAAAGAGGAATCTGGATCTCTTCGCCTGGCATCCATCAGAAATGCCAGGAATGGACCCCGACATTGCTTGCCACCACCTATCCATCCAGGCTGGCGTGAAACCGGTAGTACAGCGGAAAAGAAAGATGGGCGAGGAAAGAAGAAAGGCAGTTGATGAGGAAGTAAAGAAGTTAGTTGAAGCCCGCTTCATCAGCGAAATAAAATATCCCACGTGGTTAGCCAACACCGTACTTGTTAAGAAAGCAAATGGGAAGTGGCGAATGTGCGTGGACTACACTGATTTGAACATGGCGTGCCCCAAAGATCCTTATCCTCTCCCTAACATTGACCACCTGATCGACAACGCCTCTGGTTACCAAACTCTGAGCTTTATGGATGCCTATTCAGGTTACAATCAAATACGGATGGACCCTCTGGACGCTCCAAAAACGGCCTTTATGACCAGCACAAAGAATTATCACTATGAAGTCATGTCTTTTGGTCTAAAGAACGCGGGCGCCACCTTCCAGCGATCTATGGACACCGCGTTCTCTGCGCAGATAGGACGGAATCTGAAGGTATATATTGATGACCTAGTAGCGAAGACGAAAGAGGGATACAGTCATTCTAAAGATCTGGAGGAAATATTAAGCCAGGTTCGAAGATATAGGATTCGTCTGAATCCATCAAAATGTTCTTTCGGGGTGCAGGCGGGAAAATTCTTAGGTTTCCTCTTAACAAGGCGAGGCATCGAGGCAAACCCTGACAAATGCCAGGCGATCATCAACATGAGGAGCCCCACCAACATCAAGGAAGTGCAACAACTTACAGGCAGGCTCGCCGCTCTTTCTCGTTTCTTGTCCTGCGCCGGCGACAAAGCCTTCTCTTTCTTCGCCTCCATTAAGAAAAAGGAGAGATTCGAGTGGACTCCAGAATGCGAGGATGCTTTCCAGCAGATTAAGAAGTTCTTGGCCAGTCCGCCCGTCCTTCAACGGCCAAGTCCGAACGCCATTCTTTTCCTATATCTGGCGATATCTGACAACGCCATGAGCACAGTATTGGTAGAAGACTCAGCAACAGGAGAGAAGCCGATTTATTTCGTCAGCAGGGTACTCAAGGGGGCAGAACTGCGATATCAGAAGATAGAACGTCTCGCCCTTGCTGTTGTCGTAACGGCAAGGAAGCTTCGCCCCTACTTCCAAAGTCACAAGATCGTCGTAAAATCAGATTACCCGATCAGGCAAGTACTGGGGAAACCTGATTTGGCCGGAAGAATGGTAGCCTGGTCCGTAGAACTGTCATAGTATGACGTCCAGTTCGTACCAAGGGGGAGCGTCAAATCCCAAGTATTAGCAGATTTCGTGGTAGAGCTCGCCTCCCCAATACAGGAGCAACCTCCTTTCGTATGGCTCCTATCTGTAGATGGCTCGTCCAACCTGAAAGGCAGTGGTGCAGGCATTATCTTGGAAGGGCCGGACGACATTCTCATCGAACAATCCCTCAGATTCGAATTCAAGGCGAGCAACAACCAGGCCGAGTATGAAGCTCTAATAGCGGGCATGACCTTAGCCCTAGAGATGGGCGCTGGAAATTTACGAGCCAAGAGTGATTCCCAGCTCGTCACAAGTCAGATCGCGGGCGACTATCAGACGAAAGACACACAGCTAGCTAAATACCTAACTAAAGTGCAGAGCCTCGCCAAGAAATTTAGCTTCTTCGAAGCCACTTATGTACCACGGGAGCAGAATTCCAGGGCGGATTTGTTGGCAAAGCTCGCCAGCACCAAACGGCCAGGCAACAACAGAACAGTTATCCAGGAAGTAGTTGCAACTCCCAGTACAAAGGTGGACGAAGTACTTCAGGTCGTAGAAAACACAGGAGGATGGATGGAACCACTGCTTAGATATTTGACAGGATCATTCACACCAAGCGACGGCGAGGAAGAACAGACAATCAGGAGGCGAGCGTCCAAATTCACTTTGGTCTCGGGGAAACTCTACAAAAAAGGCCGCACAACTCCCCTACTACGATGCCTAGGAGAAGACGAAACGCAATTGGTCCTTCTGGAAGTACACGAGGGCGTTTGCGGTAGCCATATAGGCGGACGAGCCTTAGCCGCCAAACTCCTCCGCGCCGGCTATTATTGGCCCACCATGCTTCAGGATAGCTCGACTTTCGTAAAGAAGTGTGACAAATGCCAAAGGTTCTCTGACAGAAAGCACGTCCCAGCTCAGGAGTTGACCTCTGTATACTCGCCATGGCCCTTCCACAAATGGGCAGTCGACATCGTTGGGCCCTTTCCTCTCGCCCCAGGGCAGCTGAAGTTTCTCATAGTAGGAGTGGATTACTTCACCAAATGGATCGAGGCGGAAGCAGTCGCCAAGATAACTGCAGAAAGAGTGAAGAAATTCTATTGGAAGAAGATCATCTGCCGTTTCGGCCTACCTAAATGCATAGTGTCAGATAATGGAACTCAGTTCGCAAGCTCAACAGTTTTGGACTTCTGCAAGAACCTGGGGATACAGACAAAATTCGTCTCGGTAATTCACCCGCAAGCCAATGGACAAGCCGAGTCGGCCAACAAAGTTACTCTTAGCGGAATCAAAAAGAAATTAGAAGCCGCCAAAAGTTTATGGGCAGAACAAATCCATGAGGTATGAATAATTTTCAGAATAAATTTACTCTCGCTGTAACTTTCCACAGTTTTAAATCTCTTTCAAGCTTCTATACTATATATAAACAAATACATCGATCAAAATAAGTACAGGTACTATGGTCTTACCACACTACTCCCCATTCTACAACCAAGGAGACACCGTTCACTATGGTTTATGGCACAGACGCCATGATACCTGTCGAAATCGACACCCCCACTTGGAGGCGAGATACGTTTTCCGAAGAAGGTACCTATTTCGTTATGCCAGGCGACTAACATTTTTCGGTGCAGGGAAATATTGCTATTGTAGATTTACGTGTTATTTTCCTTTAAAAAGCTAATGAAGTAGGTATGGCGGTAAGCATGGACGTCATTGATGAGGTTCGGGAGCAGGCACACATCAGGGAATTCGCGGCCAAGCAGAGAGCAGCTAGACGATATAACTCCAGAGTAACGCCCAGGGAGATGAAAGAGGGCGACCTAGTCCTCAAGCAGGTCGTCGCTCCAACCAGAATAGGCAAACTATTTCCAAACTGGGAAGGACCTTACAGAATCAGGGAAAAGTACGCTCACGGGGCGTATAAGTTGGAAGAATTGAATGGAGACGCCGTACCTCGCACTTGGAATGTGGCCAATCTGCGTCACTATTATAGCTAGATTCCTTTCCTTTTGCATTTTAATTTTATTGTGTATTAAATAAGGATGATGTAAAGATCACCACTGCAACTCTTATCTTTTGACTTTATCAATAATACAGGGTTAGGTGGCTTTCTTTTCCCCTGCAAGGGCAGGGGTTTTTAACGAGGCGCCCTTTCCTTTTTTCATATCTATGACTCTATCCGCATTTTTTCTATCATGCAAACAGAATACGCACACTGAAAGTACTAAGATTCACAACGCCAACCACAATAAGGGCTCTGGCGGCATCGACGCAATTACTCGCCTAGCCTTCCATCAGAGTTGGAAGTGAAAAGTCTTCCCCCAGAGCGGGAAGCCCAAAGACCCCCTTCAGAGTAGGGGGCGCCTTCCATCAGAGTTGGAAGTGAAAGTCTTCCCCCAGAGCGGGAAGCCCAAAGTCCTCCTTCAGAGTAGGGGGCGCCTTCCATCAGAGTTGGAAGTGAAAGTCTTCCCCCAGAGCGGGAAGCCCAAAGTCCTCCTTCAGAGTAGGGGGCGCCTTCCATCAGAGTTGGAAGTGAAAGTCTTCCCCCAGAGCGGGAAGCCCAAAGACCCCCTTCAGAGTAGGGGGCGCCTTCCATCAGAGTTGGAAGTGAAAGTCTTCCCCCAGAGCGGGAAGCCCAAAGACCCCCTTCAGAGTAGGGGGCGCCTTCCATCAGAGTTGGAAGTGAAAGTCCTCCCCCAGAGCGGGAAGCCCAAAGACCCCCTTCAGAGTAGGGGGCGCCTTCCATCAGAGTTGGAAGTGTAAACACCTTCCTTCAGAGCGGGAAGCAAAATATCCCTTCGACGGGCCCGCCAGAATGCTTATAACGACATTTTAGGGCGACGAAATTTAAAAAGAAACGCAAAAGTCGCCGAAAGCTCTCGCTTTTCTGAAAAAAAACAACTCATGAACACACATTCAACAATTAGAATGAAACCAAACGCAACGTAGAAAATCATAGCAATATTTAAACATTTGCGGAATATCAAGCCTTAGCGAAAAAGAGGTACCGCATTTGACACAAACATATATAGAGCATTCAAAGTCACAAATCGTCGGGCAGCCAAAAATGTTTAAAAGGGCGTTCTTAGAAACCGCCAATGTAAAGATTACAGACCAAGAAACATAGTTTAAATAAAGAACAAAAAAGCACAGGAACTATTCATCGTCCACCAACTCGCAGTTTGCAATGATCTTGAAGGGATCAAGCTCATCAACTTTGGCCTCTGGGTTAAACAGAAGCACCTGATCCTTGGCACGCATAAAACCGTCCTCAAAATACATCGCTAGAGCCCGCCTCCCTTCATCTACTGCCAACTGTGACTTTTCTAAAGCCGCTTTCGCTGCATCCCTCTCCGCCTCTGCATCCTCCTTAGCCTGCTTCATTTCCTCCAGGGCGGATTCAGCAGCCGTTTTGTCTTTCAACGCCTCCTTAAGGCGGCATTCAAGTCCAGAAGACTTATGTTTCCATTTCTCCACGTCTTCGCTAGCATCATTGTGCTTCTTCTCCACCAAATCATACTTCGTCTCCAAGCAGTGGCTCAACAGCGTGGTCCTCAAAGCTGCAGTATGGATGTCCGCCACCAGGTCGCTACACTTAGCCTTCACTCCGGCTTCAACGTCCACCTTAGTAAAGGGTACCTGTTCCTTCACATACCTGCAGGATCGTCAAACAATAAAGTCATTAAAATTCAAAGACCTAACGGCCCAAAGGAATCAACGCCTAAGAAAACAAGGAAAGTATTATACCGGCGGATGTCAAACCCGGAATGCCAGAAAGAGTCCATCACTTCGTCATTCAGAGAAGTCCCTCCAATCTCTTTTCCGGAAGGGGGGCGACTGCTGCTGGGCTTGGACCCCCGACCCGTCCTCGCCTTCTTAGACGAAGGAGAGGCCGCCTGAGCAGATGCATTCCCTCCACCAGCATTCTCTAAGTCCTCCACCTCGATCACACCAGCATCTCCCTTGACAGACTCCTTCCTCTTCAACCTCCTCAAGGAAACGCCCCCTGGACTGCTAGACACGTAGCCGTCGGGGTTCTTGCTCCTCTCCAAATCAGCCAAATACTTCCTCATCTCCGCACCAGTGAGGGGCAACATTTCGCCTGCGCAAAGTAGAACAAACTCAGATACATAAATTAAGTGAAAATGACAAAACCAAAACAAAAGCGAGACTTTTGAAAAAGCACTCACGCAAATAGGCTGCCATGCGGACAGCGTCGCCCTCCCTATTTAAAAGGTCATGGATGTTCGTCAAAGGAACCTTCTCCAAGAACTGAGTTAGTTCACGCTCATAGGGCGACATCGCATCCAAGTCGTACCCTTTGACCGCCGCAGGGGCACTGGACCACCGAAGAGGAAACCTTGGCTCGCCGTTCACCTAAACTGAGGACGTCGAGCATCCAGGCGACCCCTGCACTCTAACAAAAGTATCCCGCCACTCCTTCTTAAAATTACAAGCATAGGTGGGAAAAAGTCTCTTTCCAGAATGAGCGGAGATAGCTATCCAGGTCCCTTTGTTGACATCTTTAGTACCATAAAATTGAAAAAAGACGGCGACAGAAGGCTCAAGACCCAGCGACTTACATAGAATTTCAAAACCCCAAATGAACGCCCAGCTATTTGGGAAAATCTGTGTGGGCGCCACGTTCAGAAACTTCAAAACGTCCATCTCAAAGGGCGTGAAAGGGATTTTCACGCCGAATTCCTCTAAAACGGCGGTATAGACAAAATAAGATTCGTCCCCCTCGCCCGCCATCTCTTGATCACACACGCGCTCGTCCGGATCACAAGACAGCAGCACCACGTCCTCTTCCCGCCCAGTAGCCGAAATATCGAACTTGCTTCGGAATAAATCCATAGCAGAGACATCGACATAAAGGGACTCTTCTAACAATACCTCTTCCGCAAACGGAGACATTCCCAGTAACCTAGAAGGTAATCTCTTCCCCTCCACTGCGCGCAAAGTCCCCTGAAGCGGACGAATTTCCCAGCACTCGTCCTCCTTAGCTGCCCCTGAAGTGGCAGACAGAAACACACAATCACTATCATGTCCCGAATTAGCACTTGACTCGCTCGAAAGGTCACTAAATAATTCTTCCCCGAATAACCCATCGTAATAAGCATCCCAATTGATGATCCCATCAGCACCAGTAGCGTGCCTCAGGCACGCTTTCCTCAAGTTCTCTTTTTCAATCGGATCAACGGGTTGGACCGGTTTTCCCTCACCATCGCACTCCCTAATCAGAACCATCTCCTAAACTAAACGTTTTTCGCTCTAAAACATAAAAATAAAAGAAGAGGGAAAAAGAAGGGGTGAGAAGTCGATAAAGTACCTGCGAAGGAGTGGAAGACGGATCTGCAGATGCTCTAAACCGACAAGCCAAACGAGAAGAGAACCAAAGAAGAAAGCAGCAGTGAACGCTTGGACAAGTGAGAAATGGAGAAATGAAACCTAGAAATCCGTTTTTAAGGAAGAGCAAAAGCCGCCTCGGGGAACGTGTCGAAGACAGTTAAGATCAAGACACGTGGCGGACATCCGTGGTTACAGGCACATCAAAGGTCTGTAAACCCCCCAAGAGCGCCTTGGGGAGCTCGCCATACAAAGGAACAACCGAGATCGCCTAAGGCGACCGCCTTCGAGCAAAACATACACGAAGCAAACCCGGATCGTCAATCATCTCGCCTTGACCCAAGACTCATGCTTGGGGGGCGTATAGAATACGGGCATGCAGAACATACACCCTCAGGTTCCGTCAAAGCATTCCATGACAGGCTCAGCACGACGCTCCAAGTTCAGGACATATATCTACCCTTGGGGTATACGTGGCATCCGTGAACCGCCCCGGAGAAATCCTTTGAAATAGTACGACGACATAGCGAGATTTCATGAAACCATCACCACTTCGCCTTGTCCCAAAGACTTGTGCTTGGGGGGCTGTGGACCGTCATCATATTCCTAGATGAATCAAATGATCACAGAAAGACTCTTCACACGACGTCATCACTTCGCCTTGTCCCAAGACTCGTGCTTGGGGGGCTGTGGACCGTCATCACATTCCTAAGGGCATGAGAGCCCTCCAAAGAAGGCTCTAAGCCCTCTGGAAAGGCCTGGGCGCCCTCCAGAAGGATTCCTGAGCCCTGGCGCGCCCCCTGAAGGGCGCCGCCTCATTAAGCTTCTAGAAACCTCTAGAAACCGCCCAACAAACCCAAGTTACACAAATACCCCTGTTGCTTGGGAACCAAGCAACCAAAGCCCAAGCCCATAGCAGGCTATAAATACCACTCTTGAGAGCTTTCTCAAGGCATCTAATCATCAGTCTAAAACCCTAGTGCACGATTCTTAGCCCTAGAATCCTTACCGTACTTTTGCAAGTACACTCCATGAATGTTCAAAAAGAAGAAAGAGTGGAAGACTCATTGGAACTACTAATGGAAGGTGAAGAGGGAGAAGTAACAGACTCATTGTTACGATCTTAAAAAAAAAACAAATGTTTGTTACGAGAAAAATATAACATATTAAATTTATTGGAAAAATAAAGTGTGTGCCAAAAAATAGACATATATTGGTGGATTAAATTGAGGTTATAATAGGGGAAAAAAACGTGCAAAAATCCACTTTGCTATTTTCGTGGAAATTTTCTAAAACGACATTTAAAAAGGAACGGAGGGAGTATGATCTTTGGATTTATTTTCTTTCATACAATTTCTCTTTATTAGTGTCTTTTATTTTTTCAGTTGTGTTATTATCATGGATTTATTTTCTTTCGTACAATTTCTCTTTACATTTTGTTATCTTTCTATAGCCCATGTTATATTATAAGCCCTCATTGGTTCAAATTTAATTTATCTCTATGATTGATGAGGTCCCCATCAATCAAGGGCGGATCTCTTTAGAGACCCGCAGGTGCCACTACACCCCCTTATTTTTATATAAATATCAAATTGGGTATGATAGCTCAAGTAATATGTTGTGTTGCAGTGGTTTTGTGTTTTCTCAACTCATTATATGTCCCGAGTTCGATCCCCTTGGCACCCTCCTTTCTAGTTCGATCCCCTTGGCACCCTCCTTTTTAATAATTTTAATAAATCTTAGCGAATTTTTCATACCGAGTTCGATCCCCTTGGCACCCTCCTTTCGAGTTCGATCCCCTTGGCACCCTCCTTTTTAATAATTTTAATAAATCTTAGCGAATTTTTCATATTTTATTAAAAAATAAAAAAAATGGTCATTAGTTAAATTAAATACGTATCAGTACACCTGATACTTACATGATTATTTTGTTCTATTTAAAGGAACATTTATGTCAGATAACAAGGAACATATATACATCAGCAAAAATACTTACTTGGGCACAAGTATTTGGACAATAAATTTAAACACACATACAAAATTGAGAAAATGTAGAAAGCGGAAATAATTAAATAATAATTATTTTTTAAATAATGAAATAAAATATATTTTTATGTGTGTGTATTTAAAGTGGTGTTCCCAAAAGCTTGTGACTATGCTAGAATTTCTCTGTACATCAGTTAAGATAGATTTCATATAAACCAGTAGAATAACAAATCATGAATAGACAAAAAAAATATAAAAATATAATTTAGAATATTCCTCTATGCTCAAATCGCTTTGCCAAATTTACCTCTATAGGTTATTATTGGCATATAAAGAAGAATGGAAAGAAAGAAATCCGAGTGACATGGCAACACGTAATTGGATGTAAAATAACTATACACAGAGAGAGCATATTAATTAAACTCTTCCTTCAATTGAAGTCGCTCAATGAAATATAAAAATAGTTTTTAAACTTTTATGGAGCTGATCAACTCAATAAAAACTCAAGCATATTCTCTTGTTTTACTATACTAAGCGTGATTCTTGATTAGAAAGAAGTAGAACCTTTAGGTTTTTTTTTTTTGTGGTGGTCTGGGTTTGAACCCCAGATCTTGCATATTTTAATATGCATTGTCCATACCAACTGAGCTAAGCTCACGATGACAACCTTTAGGTTTTGTTATCACAATGAATAACACTTTCTTAAATAGGAGAAACATAAATTTTAAAAGATTATGAGTCGAGTTCATGGCAAAAGGTTTTAAAAGTTAGAGTAAGAGGACTAGGATTACAAGAGAAAGATCCTCGAGTTACCGGATTTACAGTTACGAATGGTGATCTCTTGGTTTTTGCTACTCCAGAAAAAGTTTACAGTTGTGGTTTGAATGAAGAAAAATTTATGATGGTTGAGAAAATATGCCAACACAATTGTCGATTCAACCTTCGTTTGATCTCCTACTCAGACACATTTCGATCGTGTGGGACAAATGTTGTGCCTTGGAACTGATGTTGCAGCATGGAATCTATGGAATTTGATGCAGTCCAACCAATACTACTACGTTGTGCGGCCAAGTTTAATTAATAGATTGTTAGTGCTTTTGAGAAGTTGTATCTAATCAGTTATGATCTTTGGATTGATTTTCTTTCATGCAATTTCTCTTTATTCAACTTGATTTTCTATTTATCGTCTTTTATTTTTTCAGTTGTGTTACTATCAATTTCTCTTTAGTTTATATTTTGTTATCTTTCTATAGCCCATGTTATATTTTTATACGCCTTCATTGGTTTTGATTCAATTTACTTCTGTGATTGATGAGGTCCATCATCAGATTCAATGCTATCATTAAATTCAACAAAGCATGTGTGTTCTTTTGCTGTGGAAAATTAAATACATATATCAGTACACCTGATATTTACAGGATTATTCTGTTCCATTAAATGGAACATATATTAGTATGATTAAAAGGAACATAAATCAGTTAAGATTCTTGACCAAAAAAAAAAATCATGTTAAGATTTCATATAAACGAGTACATATCTATTCCTGTTAAAGATAAATTATCATGTGTTGATGAAATTAGTTTAATGGTCTATATTAATATTCAAAGGCATTTTTGGTTTGATCCAACTGCATTTCCTCAAAAACAAATTATGACTGGACAAAAAGAAGATAATTTAGGAGGTTTCCTATTTGCTCAGATAGTATTATAAAAGTGATAAAATAGTTTAAATGAAGGATGAAATCGGAAGGAAAAATTCAATCTAAATGGGTGTATTCCTTTTACATATTGTTATAGATATAGATTTAAATTATCAATTAAAAAATGAGTTAAATTCACTATAACAATATAAAGGAGGACAAGGGACTTTGATGTCATTGAAAAATATAATAATTTATATTATATTTCTTAGATTGGTGGTGTTTATAGTTTTAAAAACCAGCTCGGACCGGCCGGTTGGACTGGTCCAATCGAGAACTGATGGGATCGATGCCCGGTTCAAACTACACAATGGATTAGCCATGTTAAACCGGTGTGAACCGACGAGAACCGGCCAAACCTGATGAAAACTGATGACCCGGCGGTTTTTACAAACCAACCAAGTCAATACTTCCTTTGATTGCGCTTCCAACTGTTTACTAAAAAATTTGAAAATTGTCATAAAAGAAAGTTGAACTCGTGACCAATAACATTGTTATAATTTGAAAGTTACTTTCATTTATGCCAATAACTTTAATCAAAATCAATTTTTCAACAAAAAAATTGTTTATAATTTACATGAGTTAGCGTGATAGAAAGAGCCGTCAGATAGACACGAGAAAGTTTGTCTGGATTCTAACAATATATGTATGTATGTATGTATGTATGTATGTGTGTATGTGTGTATGTATGTATGTGTGTGTGTATGTATGTATATAGAGGATGTATCAAGTGAGATGAGGATTATTGTGAGAGATGAGAGGATTATATTATTAACTCACTTGATACATATATATATATATATATATGAGACAGGATCCGTTGACACCTGGTGTCAACGAAATCATTGACACCAAATCTCAACCATCAATCTTATTTAATCCAACGGCTTATAATTAATTCATCTTTCTGTTTCGTGAGTATCTTTTCTCTAACCTCATGCTATTATTTGTTTTCAATCATCAAAAAGCATGGTTATTTTCTTCTGGATTTATAGTTTTTTACGATACACCCACCCATGTTAATATTATTCTTGTAAGCGTCTCTATCAAATTAGCTAATTCCTCGTATATGAATTCCAGTCCATAAAGACATATTGTAGTGAATCTGAGATTCTAGGGGTGTTTTGATTAGTTTTACTGTATTTGTGGGATTTTAGTTTGGCAATTGAGTCTCTGAAATAATCCACTATATTGATCAATCATAATTTTGACAAATCAGGTGTTTACGAATTCATTCATGTTTGGTAACCAAAAAGAATTCATTCATATTTCTAACTAACGAATGCTCGTTGCTTTTCATGCTAGAAAAAAGATGTAATTGGGCAAATTTTGATGAATTATGTTGAATAAATCACATACTATTATTATATTGATCAATTTTCTGAAAAATAAATCACATACTATTATTATATTGATCAATCTTCTGGAATTTTGATGAATTTGTTGAATAAATCATAAATTCATAATTCTCCTTCATTATTAGAATTCCCAAATTTTAGATTGAAATGGAGAAGAAGATGTAATTTTTATTTGGAATAAGAGATTGATGGCAGGGAGAGTGAAATCTGGAAAAAGGAGAGAGATAACAAAGATTTGTGAAACTTGAAATTGTCTGATGCAGAAATTGGGCAAAACAAAGATCAAGTGAAGTAGTGATCATGTGAGATTTCAAGTAAATAAATATGAGTCGTTGGATTAAATAAGATTGATGGTTGAGATTTGGTGTCAACAAATTCGTTGACACCTGGTGTCAACGGATCCTGACTATATATATATATATATATATATATATATATATATATATATATATATATATATATAATGAGTGATGAGATGAACTAATATTGTCCATAGATAAAATTGTCCGGTGTAGATTCAAAAACTCAACATAAAAGTAATGAGGAGAGATCCATTGACTCCAAGAGTAAGTCTAAACACTTACTCCAAATCATGGACCTTCATTTTAATAATAATTAATGGCTGTCATTAATTCATAATAATTGTTAAGGTGGGGTGTTTTCCTCTTACACCACAATAATAGTTCCTTTTCTTCTTCATCTCTCTATCAATTTGTTCTTCTTCTTCTCTCTCTCAATTTGCAAAAGTTGTCATGCTTCTATTTTAGGGTTTTTTTTTGTTAACATGTTGAATCCTTACTTATCAACGTTGCTTCACAATGAAAATTCTGTTTTTTTTCTCTAAAAATCTAATTAGGGTTTATCTGTTACACAACCTTTGATTGTTATTTTATAAGAAATTGAGTTTATGTGCATCGAAAAGAGAATAATTGAGGAGCATAATGTTTTGAGTTTAAGTATGAATACACATAGACAGAAAACTGATACAAACACAAAAGAAAGAAGAAGCTTCTCTGAAGAGAAGTTACGGTGAGAGAGATTTTAAGAGGGAGAAAATACAACACCGTTTTTTTTTTCAATTGATTAATTCAACCTGTTTGCCAAAAAAATTTGATTAATGCTACCTTTGTAATGGCACACAACACCATATATGAGAAAATACAAAGGTATGTCTAATGGACATTTAACGTTAACTGATGTGCACAGTCAGAAAGATAATTGTGAATTGTTATGTATTGGAAGATAGATATGTGTTGCTGTGGAGAGAGGAAAACACCACATCTTAACAATTATTATGAATTAATCACAGCCATTAATTATTCTTAAAATGAAGGGTCATGATTTAGAGTAAGTGTTTAGACTTACTCTTGGAGTCAATATATCCCTTCTCAAAAGTAATTCCTACATTTTTTTCCTCGTTCTCACCGGAAACACCTTCTCCATAAATATGTTCGTAATCTTTCTCATCAAGTTGGGCTAATCAACAAATATACAAAGGAAATATACCTTTTTGGTATGGTTTTCCTTTCCAATTTTACCCCTTTACTTAATTATGTTATCATTTTTATTTAAAATATCAAATAAAAAATTAGTTAAATCTCATTAGAATAGGAATAATCCACAACAATAGGAGGAACAAACCACAATAATAGTATTGAACACTAAGAAAAACCTTATTTTGACCTTATATAAAAAAATGTTTTGTTTTGGTGTAATATTTTTTCTTCCAATTCTACCCTTCACTTAATTATTTTTTACAATTTTGTCGTTCCTTCCTTGCCAATAAAAGTGAAAATGTTCATCTTTAAAAATTCTTAGTATGTTATGTGATTGCTTATACTTTGATCTTTTACGTCAAAAAACAATTATCCTATTAGAATTTACTTGGTACATTATTTACCTTCTACAATAACTATTATAGTAAGCGAGTGCTTATTCCCATCTTACCCATTAAAAATGCCCACAAGAAGACAAAACTAGCAAACTCTATGAGAAATTCAAATGAAAAACATAAGACAAATCAAGCAGTTACAAGAAATTATGAATGCAGAGTAAGCACAAATGTAAGTGCAACACATATAATCATATATTAACGAATCCACAAGTGACTTATCTTTTTTTTTTGAATCAGCAAATTTTATTAAAAACCAGATCTCTGCTCAAGACGAACAGAGACCGGTGATACAGAGAATACAAACCAAAGGCGTCGTATATAGGCGGAACACCTGAAAAAGAAACACCCACAAAGAAACCCTTACACACATAACACCTAGTCATCAAACCCTACCTGACAACACCCACCAAAAAAGCATCACCACCTAAAAACAGACTCTTTCACGAAACCACCGTTGAAAAAACGATATCCATAACCACCCATCGTCACTACTCAACCCAAAATTAACCCCCCACTAAATGAAAATTTCGACCGCACCCTCTAAGTTAAACCACTATTCCAACGTTCAATCAGCTTCCACCACCTCACAACCTCTGGTCCACAAGTGACTTATCATCATTGAGAAGTCGTTGATATAAAGAAGTCATTTAGAGACAATGACATCAAGGTAGTTATTCTTGATTTTGAAGGAAATCTTCAGCAATATGAGTTTGTTGATTTATTTCAAACTACATAACAAGCTTTGAATATAACGAAATACTAGAAGGACAAAAGTTAACATCATTGTTGTTAAATTAAAAAAGCAATTATATGATGAAGAGATCATTGCTGTTGATCATGGTGAATCGTTGGTGATTAGGCAGAACCTATACATAATGTATAAAGGAAAATGTTGACTAATACACAATAGATTGGACACCAACTACACTACTGTAGGAAACTTTGTGATGGTATCGTTAATAGTATAAGTTGTGAGAATGTGGTGTCTAACTATATGGCCGGTAAATTAGAGCTTCCAAACCAAAATCATCCACATCTATACAAATTACAATGACTTAACAAAGTTAGTGAAGTGAAAGTCGCTAAGTGTTGTCTAGTGAACTTTTTGACTAGTCCAAAATATCAAGATACAATAGGGTATGATGCCATTCCTATCGATGCATGAAACCTTGTACTTTGAAGACTTAGACAATATAATTGCGCCTTGTATGACGGTTATGCCAATGCATACTCATTTGTTAAAGATGTGGTAAAAGTCAACCTAAATCTGTTATCAGTTTATCACCAAATGAAATCAATGTAAGCAAAAAGGAATAAGACCAATGTCCTTGGTGACAAAGGAACAATTCAAGGTGAAGTTTCCCTTCTACTAAAAATTGAACAAATGCTCGCTAAATTCTAAAATGTTGTACTAGAAGCCATTTTGCAGGGATTGCCACCAATGCGAGATATCCAACATGTTATTAAATTTATCTTCGGATCTATTCCCATCAAACCAACTTACATGTTATTAAATTTATCCTTGGATCTACTCCCAACAAACCACACAAGAGCATGATGAATTCATTTTTATTACAAGATCACGCTTCCATTGATGCATTAATTATTACTACTAATTTGGACTCTAGGAAGATTAACGTGTTCATATTTATCACGTGTATCGAGAGGCAAATAAGGCGCAATTGATTTGGTGCGTGGACTATATAGATTGATTGTGTTCTATGGTCATCCTCCTCTCTATAGTTCACAAATATTTTTTGTTGATTCAGTGAGAGTTTCTACTCCCCACTTAATATAATTTTTTTTGTTGTAGTTGGTGGGCTTCAGCCACTCATTTTTCAAAACTTGGAGATACTGAAACGACCTCTCTAATTGATATTAATTCGATCAATCATCCTAAATCAACATGATTTACTTTGTATAAAATGGTTAAATTGGTCAAATACTGTTTTACATGTTGTGAATCACGTATCTTTAAGGAAATTGAAGCATGACACGTTACTTGCAACATGTTGTGAATCACGTATCAATAAATGAGCTAGTCAATAGTTCCAACTTTTTTTTTTTGTTTTGACAAACAATAGTTCCAACTTAAATATAGAAGCAATGCTAGCTAATCAGAGGCAGCAAGGCACAAATGGTAGTAAAATGATTACGTATAGATTACAATCAAAACTAATGAATGATTATTTCTAAATACAGACAAAAGTTTTGGCTTTGAGTGACATGGGCGGTTTGGTAAGGAAAAAAAGAAAAGAAGAGGATGTAGAAAGGCCAAACAAATAGCACAAATCAAAAATTCCAAATGGTCGACTGGCCTTAAACCACGGAACACATTAGAGCAGTATATTCCATCGTGTCATAATAACCTATATGATGTATTCCACAATTTTAGACACAATTAAGAAAATATAATAGTTAAAAGAAAAAAATATGATTTTATTAAGGTTTAATCGCAAGTTTGATCTCTTATACTTATTTTAGGTTTCAAGTCAGTCTCTTATATTTTAAAAATCATTAAAACGTAAAGGATCAACATAAAACTTTTAAAATATAAGGGATCAACTTAAAACCTAAAATAAACATAATAGATCAAACATGCAATTATTGTTGACTAATAAAATAAAGATTGATAAATAGAGATTGATAAAAAGCACAAGAGATTAAAAAATTAAAAATAAAAAAGCAAATTCTTAAATACCTTAGAATATGGTTGGATAAGGTTTGCTTTAACATTTGAATTTATTTTAAAATAAATTAATATAAAAATATGACATAATATTAAATGATTAGTCGAGAGATACATGTCCAACCAAATTTTATGATATACCATCATGTTGAAAAAAAAATATTGAAAGTTCCAACAAACTTATCTCAATCGATATGAGCATTGTATAATACATCAGTTGAATTCAAACATCATACATCTATCTTATTCAACTTAAGAGGGTGGATTTCTAAAATATATAAGAAAAAAGAAATCCACGTAGTAAAGTGAAAAAGAGATATTCTCTCCGATTATATATGCTACCCACTTTTCACGTGATTCCACGTATCCCATATACCAGATACACTTCATCATGCTTGTTATTTTGCACAACTTGTTCTACTTCAAAAAAGGGATGACTCATTAACTTTCACTTAGTCAACCCATGAGCCCAAAAAAAAAGGTGAAATGGAAATTTCATAACTTCCACAAGAGCTAACCACATTTAGATTCTATATTTATCCACATATTTATTCTTTTAGTTCTTGCCTAATAATAACAAAAATAAACAAATCAGTTAGTCCCCACTAAATCCTAATAATCATCAACATTTTCTTCATTAACTCACACATTCACACTAAATACAAGTATCTCCATTCCTATCATTTCCTATTTCACATCCTCTCTTTTTCATATTTACTTTATAAATAACATACTCCAAAGAATATTGCAACCTACAAGCTCCTCCAATAATTTTCTTCAAGGTTTTTAAAACTCAAATTTATATTATATATCATGAATTTTGATGATACCTCCAACACATGGCTTCAACTTGATCTTGATCTAGGTCTTACCCTTCATGATCATTTTGATGATCATGGGAAGAGAGAAAGCAAGAAGAAAAGAGTGAAAAATCCATCAAAATGCATTAAGGCTTATCCAATGCTTACATTAGGACCATCAAAGGAAGAGAGTGAAGAAAATACTAAAATTCAACAACATTCAACATCAAAGACGGAATCTTGTGATCAAAATTTACCTACTCAATTTACTTCTGCAAGCATAGAGTCTTCATTTTCAAATTCCACCAGCATCAGGAAGGAGAGTGGTGAGGAATTTGAGGTAGAGATAGAAAAGGTGCCAATTACAAGGATAGGAAATGTTGATAAAGATGGTAGCCCAAGGAAGAAACTTAGGCTCACAAAACAACAATCAGAAGTTTTGGAGGAAAACTTCAAAGAGCATTCTACCCTTAATCCGGTACCTTAATTCATCAATATTCTCATATCTTTGGTTGCTTTAAATAATTCTTTTGCTCCTATACCACGTACTTTTGTTTTGATATTTTTATTTTAGTACTAATAACTATTTTATATATATATATATATATATATATATATATATATATATATATATATATATATAGACACACACGCACAGTATTTTTCTCATGGCACACTAATTGTGTGTAGCATATAGTAAATGAAGAATATGATATCATTTTAAACGAGTTTTCTCGATGATATTTGATTTTATTAGAATTAGATCTTGGTCTTGGTTGATTGTGTTTGGTCTAAAACTGAGAAGACCTTAGATTGAGTTTGCTTCATAGTTTCAAAATTTATTCTCTTGGATTACATTTTCTAGGAATATTATTCCCACCAAAGTGTTTGGTAAAATCTTGATATTCCTAGGAAAGTTGGTAGGTGTGTTTTATTTTCCAGAATAAATAATTTCCTGAAACAATTTTTATAAACTTGTACGGAATATAATAATATTAAATTCTAACCTCATTTTTTTAGAAATGTTTCTGGACCTTGAAACAAACACACCTTAGAATTTAATTTTTTTTCTAATTTGTGCAATTGCTACATCCAATCCAATGTATTACAAATTTTGTAGCATGAGTATATGTTGCTTTGTTATTATTAATAAAAAGAAAATCTCATTTTCTTCAGAAGCAAAAGCAAGCATTAGCAAATAAGCTGAATCTGCAGGCTAGACAAGTAGAGGTGTGGTTTCAAAATCGGAGAGCCAGGTAATTTACTGCTCCGTGCGTTTTAAGATAGTATCGTTTAAAGTTCTTTTATATAGATTAAAAAATTTACAAAACTGTTTATCCATTAGCAATTGTCATGATGATGCATAACAAAATATAATGTCTTGAGACTTATGTACACACAAAAAGTTGTGATAAAATTGAAATAATGAAATTATACTATTGATGTTACATTAAAAAGTACCATATATTTTACTTCTTTGTTTTTTTTTACTGGATCGCACATACTTTACTTTATTGCTTCTTTAATAGATAAATGTTACTTTTTTTAATAATAAATAAATGTTACTTGTTAGTATATATATTGTTAGAGCGAAAGGAGAAAACTTAGATGGCACGGATCTCAACTCTCCATATTGCGCACGTAGAGAATACTCGATTTACACACACAAAAAATGTTAACAGCTAGGGTCAAACCCTAAACCTCCTTCTAAACTTTTTAAACGTCTCGACCCTTTGATCGCATACTTTACCTTATTCCTCAGATTTTGTGAAATTATATTTCTTGCATATACTAATGATTACTATATACATGTTCAGAACAAAGCTGAAACAAACGGAATCTGATTGTGAAATACTGAAGAAGTGTTGCGAATCTCTAACAGAGGAGAACAAGAAGTTGCAAAAGGAGCTACAAGAACTAAAGTCAATGCAAACAGTAGCAGCAGCACCCTTTTATATGAAGATTCCAGCAGCAACACTTACCATCTGCCCTTCGTGCGAGACAATTTGTGGTGGCAACAACAATGGCTCCTTACCCTCAACAACATTGCTTACTGGCTCAAAGAATCATCATTTCCATAAAAACTTTTTGGTTTGATGCATTATGTATGATAATTTGCAGTATGTAGTTAGTTAGCAATACGATCACATGTAATTAAAGACATATATTTGATATAGATCGGTTACCACCACAAAAATCTAGTTTTCTATAATGGACGTGGCTATGTACATAAAAGAATGAAGCTTGTGTTATGTTGATGAAAATCGGCTTAGAAGGTGATAACTTTTCCACTTATAAACTCGTGTTTATAGATAATGTAATCTAATAGTTAGCAATTCAACAAATTTTGGATAGACTCTAATGTCTTTTAAAACTTGAATTAGATCTAAATCAATTCTTACAAAACAAGTTTGTAATGTGATGACTATTTCTACTTATAAACACTATTAGATTATATTTCATATTCAATGTAAGATTTTTAACACCCACTTCCACAACATCTACATCCTTCTTGACTTTTCTATATATGATGATTGATGATTTTTGCGGTCGTTCACTTTTTATTCTTATCCTGTAGTGTCATCGTTTGTATATATTTATTGTTTCTGTAGACTTTTTTTTTTTTACAAGTTGTTGTACACTTATTTAATACGTTTACAAACAGAATACCTTAATTTCCATGCAAACTCGGCCGCTATTACCGGATTTTCTTTTATAATATTTTCAGATTTTATACATTTTATATGAAGTGTTTTATTTTGTCTACTATGGATTATCACCTGTTCTTTTTTTCACTGTTACCAATTATATATTGTATTTTATTATTCGTATGTCAATCCCTTAATTATGGAAAATGTTGTTTACAGCGAAAATAAATTGTGTTTCACGACCTGTGTTTTTTAGCCACTTCCTTATTTTTTGCTAACCGCTTTAAAGCTGTAAGTGGATTATTTTTTTGGAAAATGCTAGATATCAAGAATGGATTTTCTTGATGAATTCAAGAATGACATGGCAAAATAATCACCCTTAGATTTTAATCTTATTTATTAAAGTTTCAAAAAAAAAATACATAACACCCACCACCCCATGATTTCCGGCCAGGCTGAGATTTTATTGGCTAACATTAATTCCAGGACAATTTCTTGATAAAACCTTTCTTGATAAATAGCATTGCTCTATTTTTTTTGTCACCAAAGAAATTTCAGCTTCAGGATAACTTTGCGAGATTTCTCTCGCTATATATAGCAAAGCCCTTTAATTATTATCTTTTAAAAGTTAACTATATAGACGAATCAAATGCTCATTAACTTGTATCTAATTAAGGGATAGCTCAAATGGTTAAACTGAGACTTTTGAAAGAGTTTGAATAAAAGGTTCAAAGTTCAAATGTGACTAACATAATTTATAATCCTTCTGGTCATTATTATAAGTAAAAATTAACTTTTTAAGTTCATTCATTAAATGATGTATTTTAGTCTACTCCCTCGTTAACTTAATTTTTTATGTGAAAAGAACTGCTAGTTCTAAATTACAAGCATAACTAACTAATCCTTGCTAAACGCTTGGGATCAAATGATATAAATAGACTGAACAAGATGAATAAACTACCAAGCATGGTTAAAGTGATTCCCAAACAATTACACATCTCATACCAAACATATAGAGTGAAATCATGCGTACTAAATATGTAACGCTCTATTTTTATTACTTACTAGTTTAGAGACCCGGCGTTGCCCGGGTTAGATATTAAATAGTAAGTTTTATAAGTTTGTGTGCACGAATACACATGTAAGTATATTAGATTGAATTTATTTAAATTTACAATTATAATAATATCTTAAAAATATATATAAATGATGAGATGAATGTCCAATGCAAGAATAAAAAGTGTAACAAAATCAATAATGAATTAGTCCAAGTGGTAAGAATTTTGGGTCTCTTTAAACATGTGGTCGTGGGTTTGTTTCGTGGCCCATGTGTATGAGAGAAAAAAATCGATTGAAAGGGAATAAAATTGGTGTTCGACAAACCTGAAAAAGGAAAAATGTTAGATGAAAAGAAGATTTGGGGTTTATGCTTGTGCTCAAAATATGTAAATATGTGATTAACAACAAAAACTTATTTATTTATAATTAACATTTGCATTAGAATATGCTGCTAAAAGATAACATAATAACTAATCAAACCTTTTTTTATCAAAAATAAAAACTAATTGAACCCTTTTTTCCTCAAACATAAAAACTAATTGAATGATACAGTGCTAAAAGATTAGTAATAACTGATTGAAGTTTCTTTTCCTAAAAACAAATAAACAAATTGAAGTTTTTTAATCATAAAATAAGATCATACATGTAAACTTTGTTGAAAGTATTATGTGTAGTTTGTTGAGATATTTCTGCTACATAAAATATTAGAAATTCAAAAAAAAAATTAAAGAAAATATTGAGTGGATAAGATCAAAATGTTGTTGAGATGTTTATGTTAAATAAAATATTGGTTTTTAAAAATAGAAAAAATAATAGAAATATTGAGAATGAATGTGGAAGTGACACATGGCATAAAAAAACCTTACTTTATATATATACTATTGATTTATTTATTTGAGTTTAGAGTCTTTTCCGTTATAATTTAATTAATATGTTTGATAAGTGATATTTTTATTATTATATGTTGATATTTATTAGTAGCCCCTATTTTATTATTTAGTGGAGAAATATATTTAGTGGAAGTATATATTTAGTGGAGAAATATATTTAGTGGAAGAATATATTTAGTGGAAGTATATATTTAGTGGAGAAATATAATTATTTAGAATAATGAGGCTTTGGGGCAGAATTGGAATTAAGAGAAAATAAATAGGTTAAGGTTTATATAAAGAGGAGAGTCAGAGTTAGAAAATAAGGATTACGTGCAAACTGTTTTTGGGAGAAAGATGAGAAACTTAGAGAAGAGAAGAACTAGAGAAGAGAAGTCTGTAGAATCCTTGCAATCAATCAATCAAAGGTAAGGGTGGGACTATCATTCAATAATCTTGAGTCTATGATTCTGGAAATTTCATTCAACGTGTTGTAGGTTTAGTTTTTGAGAACTCGAGAATTTGGGTTAAGAGTGATAATTGATGATTTATGTTATGTTGTTGTTGATTTGTGGTTGTCGATGATTGTTGTTGTTAATGTCATATTATGAATTGGGTAAGAATTATGTTGAGTTGTTGTTGTTGATTGTGATGATTTTGAAACGAATTTTTATGGACTTTCTGCACAACTTTTCCGAATTTGAAACGAAAACTGGTATTGATCGGTACAGAATTAGTCTTAGGTGTAAACACAAAATTTGTAGGTATGGATATTAGTTTTCTAATGTCGTTGGTCTGACGTCAAAACGATTTATATAACTTGATTTATGGTCAAATTACTGCATGTAGGTCACAGTGAATTCTTATGGACTTTCTGCACAACTTTTTCGATTTCGAAACGAAAACTAGTATTGATCGGTACAGAATTGGTCTTGGGTGTAAACATGAAAGTTTTACATAATTTTGTTAGCTTTTCAGTGGCTTTGGTTTGACATGGAAATATGTTATGTATAGTTTATTATGTTTTTACAAAATTGCATGATGAATTGTTGATGTTTGAATACGATGTTATATGAAGAATTGTTGATGTTTGAATACGAAGTTATATGATGAATTGTTGATGTTTGAATATAATATTAACGATGATCTGTGAAGTTTTTATAAGATGATTTAATGTTGTTATATATATATATATATATATATATATATATATATATATAATTGTATATGCATTATGTGAATTATAAGTGATGTTTTGAGAGGATGATTACATTTTGATATTGTTATATCTTGAGATTATTGATGTGCTGCCATGTTGCTGTTTACTATTGATTAAAGTTGCATGTGTCGGTCTAAGATGTGAGATGTTGATCCAAATTATTGGAGTCATATAAGACGTTCATGTTGTTTAAGTTGTAAGATGTTGAGTCTATGCATACTCATTTAAAGACGTGGGCTCATGCCCTAGGAGCTTTTGCTCAATAAAGACGAGGGCTCATGCCCTAGGAGCTTTTGCTCAATAGCAACGAGGACTCGTGCCCTATGAGTATATTTATGCTCAAAAGCGACGAGGGCTTATGCCCTAGAATGGTACCACATGCATGAGTAAAATGATAGAGTTGCATAGTCGAGTTAAGTTGCATTGTCGAGTCAAGTTGTTAAGTTGATTTATGAAGTTGATATTGATGTTGATTATGAAGTTGATTATGATGATAATAATGATGCTACATGACCATTGTTATGATATGTTGATGATGTTTATGACTTTATGTTGTTAAATATAATTGTTGAATTATATGCTTAACATTATTGTTTGTGAATCTCACCCCTTCTGCTTGAAAATGTTGCTCTTCGTATGAGTAACTTGCAGGTGATCGAGAATAAGTAGCTGTTGATTGTTGTCGTGAGTGACTATCTCTCACTGTCTCTTTAGGTGCTCTAATACGTAACGGGATGAGAACTTTTGTGGCTATTTTCTATTCCTTATGTACTGCTTATGATTTTACATGACAATGATTTAGTTTTTGGATTATTACGAGATGTTTTGATGAGGTCTTCGTCCCAAGACTAATTATGTTGTTGAATTAAAATCCGCTGCGAAGTTTTTGAATATTTATGTTTACCAATTTATGAAGGATGAATTGTTATTTATTCCATTTATGATTTTTAAGAAGTGTAGCATTCCGTTTATGTTGAATGACTCTGATTTATATGTGAAATTTTTATGTTGGGAAAACGGGGTGTTACAAAATATATGATTATCTGATTCTAGTTGTCATGAATAGAGCACAAAGAGAAGGGTTGGAGAAGCCTTAGTATTCGTCGTTAAAGGGTCATATATTTGATGAAAGACGGTCTGAGACGATCTGCACAAGCATTTGTAAGTAAAGACAATCTTCATGATATAAATGAGTTTGTGAGGTTGTTAAGTGTCCCACATCAAGTAAATTAAAGTGCTTGATGTGGTCTTTAGGTCATGAGACTCTCCCACTTAATGGACTACACCCTCCGGTCACTATTATAAGCAAAAAAATAACATTTTAGACTCATTCATTTAATGATGTATGTGGTCTTTAATGATGTATGTGGTCTTTATTATAGACCACATACATCATTAAATGAATGAATCTAAAATGTTGATTTTTGCTTATATTAGTGACCGGAGGGTGTATTCTTTTGGGTTGGTCTCTCCTCATGTGCTTAAATCCAAACAATTGTTGCTTTCATCGAGAGTTGGACCATAGAAAGGGCTACATATAGGCTGGATTAAGTTGTTCCACTAAATACCCCTAATCAGGTAGATTAAAGTGTTTGATGAGGTATTTAAGTCATGAGACTCTCCCACCTAATGACCTAGTCTTTTGGGTTGGGCTCTCCTCGTGGGCTTAAATCCTAACAGAGGTTGTGGTAGATCAAATCACGAATTTTAAGTTAGTATCATAACTTTTTTCAAGACCTGTTGGACCACATGTTATTAGGTTTTCGCTATCGGTCGTCTACCATTTATATTCATCCACTAAGCCCAAGTATTGGACGTGAAGAGATGTGTTAAAGAGTCTGAAGACGATATGAACAAGTTTTTATTAATGAAGGGCGATCCTCACTTTGCAAATCGATTTTATAGCATTGTGTTAGAAAATGGCAATCAACAGTCAGATACATTTAAGTTTTTTACGTCTATAAATATACTATTCCTTGTTTTAGTCATTCTAAAAAGTTCAAACAATGGTCCAAGTAATTTCAGCAAGTTTGATCATCGCCGTTAAAATAAGTTAAACATAATAATTTTGAAGTGACTCTAAATGGAAGGTAATATATATATACGAATCAAAAACATACTAACATGAATATTTTCCCCTATAACCTTATTTTTGGTTTTTGCCCCTCTATACAGTGTCACGTGCACACCAATTAACAACAAGAACAAAAAAAAAAATTATTGACAGAAAACAATTAAAGGACAAAAAAATAGACCTTTTAAAAACGAAAAATGGTGTATATAGGAATAACTTATTTAACTATATATATATATATATAGAGAGAGTTTTGCTAGGATACACCCACTAGTTTTTATTAAGGTGTATTTTAGCAAAGATATAACTAAAAAGTTGTTAAATACACCTTAAGGTGAATGTTGCTAAAACACACCTTCTAAAAAATAAATGGGTGTACGTTAGCAACTCCTATAGGCATTTGCTAGGATACACACCCACTTATTTTTTAGAAGGTGTGTTTTAGCAAGTTATAACTAAAAAGTAGTTAAATACACCCTAAGGTGTAGCTTGCTAAAACACTCCCACATAAAAACTAGTGGGTGTGTTCTAGCAAATCCCTATATAACATAACCACAACATGACAACAAAACATTGAATCACAAGCAATCACAAGTTATTTTTGGTTTTCACATAATATACATAAGCTTCGAATTGCAAATTTCTCCTTCTGAGCACTCCAAATACCACAAACTAAAGTTACTACACACACGACTCATTTAAGGTTGAAGTACTATAATCAGACAAAATCTGCATTGCAACTACAAACATGAGACATTTAAAATCCAACAAAGAGTAACATATAATGAGTTGTCACTACCAGAGTGTAGGAGTACGTAATTACATTGAAAATAGAAGCAACAGACACTGACAAAGAAAACAATTAATATGGTCACTATGGGAAAAACTGAAACATTCACACTGCACAAGCATAACCAAGTTTCATGTTATGCATGTCATAATACTTTGAAACTAGAACTATATATAAATATAATGCTGACTGATACAGTTTAAACAGTCTATGATTGTTTTACCTTCCACTTAAACTATATATTATAATATAATATATAAAACGGTCATAAATCATGATATTTGTAACACCGACGCTTCATATTGAAGATAAGTCCAACCACCACCCCGACATTGGTGATAATGTTCAATTAGTCCATTTCTCAAATTACGGCTGGTGTCGATGTGCCAGTATCAACGCTTCATATATCATAATCATGGCCCTAAACGGTAGGGACCATCAGCCATGTAATGACCATCCATATAAAGAGCTGCACTCTGTGGATGCAGTCCATCCATCACCATAAACTGCATGTCTTCTGATGGTTTCCAGTGCCTCTTCCTTTGATTGATGAACCAGTTATTTATTTGCTTCTGGTCCAAACCTGTTGATTCAGCCAATGCTACCTTCTCTGATTCCTATATAGTGATCATATGTCCAAGAAGAATATAACTTTGAGAAAGGAAAAAAAAACCATGGAACATACATCACATTGTGGTTTAATTTGGATCGATTTTTGGACATCCAAAATGCAACATGTAATTTTTTTATTAATAGGTTCGATGCAAAATATAATACAAATATATTTAAAAATTAACATTATAGATTGAAAATGATCGATTATATTCGAAACAAATGAATTGGTGATAATATAGATTAAATTAATGCAATATATAAAACTATAAACAACAAGAAATATATTAGTGCAATATATAATACTAATAAAAGAATAAATAAGTAATAAAATTTACTTTTGTGGTTTGGTTCAGTTTAGTTTGGTTTTGAAAAAGTGATCTGAAATCTGATCTGATCCTAACGGTTTTTACAAAACAACGTCTAAACGCATCCAAGAATATTCGATTTTTTGCGGTATTCGCTTTTTTTTATCGGTTTGGAATATATATATATAAAATGAGAAGGTGATCATGTTAAATTGAAACAAAAGATATAATAAAATTAATTTCAAATGAAGAATGTGAGAAGAGAGTAGGAGATTTATAACGTACCGAAGGATAAGGCCATTTGTAATGCAATTCCCACCAATTAAGTAGCTTTTGTCTAGCCTCTTTAGGTAATTTTCCTTTCTTTTTCTTCTTGGAAAGTTCTTGCTTAAGACTACTCAAGTAACCACTATATTTCTTCAGCAAGTGGTTTTTCAATTCACGGTCTTCTGCTCGAGGATCAATCTCTGGAAGTTGATCTGTTTCTCCACCACTATTCTCTTGATCCTCTTCTGATGAACCAACGCCTTCATTTTTATCATCTACTCAACAATTTAATTAATATGTCAACCAACATTAATGTCTAAGTAATTAATTAGATAGACACTAGTAAATTAAGCAATGTATATGCTTTTTGAGTCAAAAAAAAAAAATAGGAATAATATATACATTTTGCTATAGATATAGGCCTTTAAGAATTTGGGATGAGCCTAACTTAGGATTTATAAATCAACTTGCAAGGTAAAGACTACTCTTACTTAAAAACACATATATATGCATTATTATCTCATCCAATGTGAGAGATCTTATAGCATGTGAACCAAAGTATTTTTTTTATAGATTCTAATATCATCTTAGAACGGTTGGGTTTAACTCAATCCATACAAAATTGAGTTGTAAGGTGAGGAACATCCCACTTATAGATAGATAGACGTACAAGTCTTATATGATCCCATATGGGACTTTCAATAACAACTATGCCGAATGAAAACATTATTTCACATGACCAATGCATGGTTTTTGACTTAAGATACAGTTAAGTAGTACTCCTTCCGTATAATTATTTATACTCTATGCATAATCATCAAATTAAATTGTTAACATTTTCTAGCTGTCTAACTTATATATGTTTTCCACACACAGAAACATTGTTTTTTCTCTCCATCTAAGGTACAAATTTAAGGGTAAAAATCTAATAAGCACTTGAAAAAAAATATAAAGGTGGACTCCCACCACTTTTTTACAAAATTTTAACTAATAGAATACATAGCTGTGTTTTCTAATCATTAATCGTATAATTAATCAACCAACTCTAACGTAGAGTTCAGTCGGAAGTAAGGAAATTGTATCGCTGATGAATTAGCACATACAGTCACGTTAGAAGTTAGTTCCCAATTGTTAATTTATGACTTATTATCTTATGAAATGAGTTGAATTTTTTCCTAAAAAAAAATCATGTAATTAATCAATATACTTACAAGATAATGAACAACACCTTAAAGTTGCTAATTAACTTTAGGTGCACGTAATTAGTTGTAAATTGAATGTAGAAGTGATATCGGATACAAGGTCAGGTCATCCACATGAAATAAAGGAACAGCCCGTGCATCACATCGAGAGACATGCGGGATATAAAATTTTAATTTTAAGACAAAGTATAAGATTCATTTTACAATAATAAAAAATAAAAAAAGGGAAAAACCTTAGTGCATTGCATTAAGTATTTTTTCGAATACTTAATTTGTACTCTTTGATCATGAATGAAATGAATTAGTTTTGCCTTTGCTCAAAAAAAAAAAAAAAAAAGTATTTTTTCGAATGATTCTTCATATAAACTACTCATAATTTATCCATAAAAGTGAATTTTATGAGAAATACCCTATAAAAACATTTAAGAAAATGCTCTTAAGTTTTGTCCATAAAAAAACTTCATGGAAACTCATTTAATCACGAGTGCATATTGTCAAATAAAAAAACGACACATAGTGACATACTATAATAACATGAAAGTGGTGCAAACGAATTTAATGTAAGGATAAACCTTGAAATATCGAAATTGAGGATAAACTTGAAATAATACATTGAGAAAGTAAAACAACACTTATTTAAACCAATTTTTTCTAAAACGATGCTTATTTTTTATAGGAGGGAGCATCTATAAGCAATTTCTTGACACACAGGGACACAGGAGGAGTACCAAGAATGAATTTTATCTATTTTTTTTTCTTTCTTTTTTGTCAAATAAACTAGTGTCTAGACCCACACACTATAAGTGTGAAGAAACGAAAAATCCAGAATTCAAAGTCACACTATATGTCCCATTATTTGAATGCAATTCAAACATGACTTTACCATCGTCATCTAACAATAGTTATTAAGAACAATTTAATAAAATTGCAGCCTTTTTTAATGGATGTGTCTAATATAGACCTCTAAAAAAATAATTTAAAAGTGAGCATTTGCCATTTTTTTTAAAAAGAGTTCAAAAAAACAAAAAATAGAGACTAATAATAATATTTTATTAAAATATAATAAAAATACGAGTCTTCCATTGGACTAGATTCATATTAGATACATTCTTCGGCTCTGTTTGGTAAACCCAAAAAAAGAGCTTTTAGCTCTTAGCTTTTAGCTTATAAGCTCATTTGACAAAAAAAGCTCTGTTTGGTAACACTTTAGCTCTGTTTGGTACAACGAGCTTATAGCTTATTTCAGGAGCTTATAAGCTATTTTTCAGAAGCTACTTCAAGTAGCTTTTGAGCTTATAGCTTTTAGCTTCTCATTTTTTCTTCCATATTTACCCTTATTATTCAAAGCAAAAGCTATCAGCTAATTTTACCAAACACTTCAACTAGCTTATCAGCTAAAAGCTATCAGCTAGCTTATCAGCTATCAACTAATTTTACCAAACAGAGCCTTCATTAAATATTTGTTTTTCTTAATCTCATTGAAAAAATAAACTAAGGGTCTGTTTGGTAAGCCATTAAAATGAGCTTATAGCTTTTAGCTTTTAGCTTATAAGCTCGTTTGACAAAAAAAACTCTGTTTGGTAACACTTTTTTACAACGAGCTTATAACTTATTTCAGGAGCTTATAAGCTATTTTTCAGAAGCTACTTCAAGTAGCGTTTGAGCTTATAGCTTTTAGCTTCTCATTATTTTTTCCAATTTTACCCTTATTATTTAATCTAAAACCTTGTTTTACCCTTTATAATTTCAAGTAAAATATATATGTTTTTAATGCAGGCAAATTTAAGAGCTACTTTTTTTTTTCATTTTATATTCCTTTGAAGGCATTTAATTGTATATGGTTCGTTAATTTTTTTTTTGGTTCCGTTAAATTCTTTGCCTTTTATATTAAACTTGTCTCACGTCTAGTTTTAATTTTTTTTAAAGACTCACATTTAGTTTTATTGTTTCGTCTTTTTTTTGTTTTGTTTACAAAGATGCAAATTTTTTATTGTTACGTCTAAACATTATAACATAATAATTTTTTTTTATATTTTTTTGGTAACGTGTAAATTCATATAAAATTTATACTCCTATAAATTAATACTATTTAACGATTTGGTAAAGTATGTTTTTTTTTTGTTTTATCCTTCGTTTTTTTAACAATTTTTTTAATCTTATGAATTAATTATTTTTTATTTTATTCTTAAAATAAATTCGTAAACTTTAGTTTTTTTATTAATGTATAATAACTGGAAACTGAATCGAAAGAATTTGAAAATAAATTTTTACCGAAAACAATAATTTAATAAAATACAAACATTTATTAAATTTAAAATATTTAAATTATCAAATATCTTAGTATAAATTTTATATGAATTAATAATGTCCTTTTATGTAATTTTACATTTATCAGCTAGTTCAACCGCTATTTTACCAAACACTTCAACTAGCTTATCAGTCATCAGGCATCAGCTAGCTTATCAGCTAAAAGCTATCAGCTAGCTTATCAGCTAAAAGCTATCAGCTAGCTTATCAGCTAAAAGCTATCAGCTAGCTTATCAGCTATCCGCTATTTTTACCAAACAGAGCCCAAGACAGAAGTCATTATAAAATGGAGGGAAAAATAATTTTCATTTTTTCATGGAAAACTATTTATTTTCTATGCATACGTCTATAACCTTTTCAAGTATAAATAACTTTTAAACGACATCATTAGCAATTGATTGATCCAAATGATAAAGGATTTAGATAGACCCCATAAATGTCAAAAACATAAAAAAATATATATATATTTAATTCAGCGATTGTTGAAAAATTCTAAACTTCTGCGAGAGAATAAAATTTCAAATGATACACATGAGTTGACTTAAAAGTATGGTCGAAAAGTGGTGATGTAAAATACTTACTGGACCAAAAATTATTAAAAGCGAAATTTAAAAATATATTATAAAGGACAAAAACTTCTTTAAGAATAATAATTTTAATAAAAAGTATATTTAAAAAGAAAAAAATGCACTCCCACTGTCCCAAAATGATAGACCTTGTTTGACTATATGCATTATTCACATGGCATATTTTGACTATATTTTTCTACTCATAAGCATGTATTTATCGGTAACTAGCATATCACATTCTCAAAATATCAACTTTGTATAATTTTTACTAATAGATAATTAAAGATATCTAAAGGTTAAAATTGTATATTAGTACATGTGAAACAGTCAACTATATCAAAGTAAATTATTATTAATAACTTGCAGAATTTTTCTTTTATGTTTAACTCATACACAAAGTAAAACATCAAAGACATCAAGGAAAATACTCGATTTAAGAACGTGCTAATCTAAGTTAAAAAAATATGATTAAGGACTAAAGGAGTATACTCCCTATATAAGAGACATTTAAATTAATAAAAATTGATGTATGCCGTCTATATTTTAAACCAGATATATCAATCTTTGTGGACTTAAGGGTCCGTTGGTTCGAGAATTAAGAGGGGAGGGGAGGGGAGATATTTTAATTAAAAACGTGTTTGGTTCACAAGGCGAGGGGAGGAATTTTAAAATTATTTTACTGTTTCACCCTTAAACTTAATTATATAAGGATAATAAAGTAACGAAACAATAATGATGTAATTGATAACAACATGATGCAGACGATGAAATAATAGATTAGTAATAGGGTTGTTACAATTAGTAATAAAAATTGTTACAAGGAAAAGTTGTTAATAATATGGAATAAAAGTTGTTACAAAGACAATATAACCTAATAATAATAATAGTTGTTCCAAGATAATACAACTTCCAACCTAATAATAATAACAATAATAAATATTATTATAAGGATAATACTGAGATTTTAAATTAATCTAATGATAATTTTGTCGGTGCAATAAAATTTGCTCCCTTCCTCTCCCCTCCCTTTCTTAAAAATTGAACCAAACACGTCAAATTAAAAATATCCCCTCCCCTCCCCTTCAAAACTCTCGAACCAAACAGACCCTAAATGTCTCTAATAAATAAGATTAAAAGGAGTAATTATCAAGTGGTCGATAATTAGTACTCAAGGCCTTGAGTATGCAACGATCCTCTTCATTTATAAATAATTAGATAGTGCCATTTAGGAAATTTTACCTGGTACCCCAACACTTATACATTCACCCCTACAAACCATCTAAAATTCCAATTTTACCCCTTTTAGCATTTGTTTCACCCTACAAAAATAATTTCCAGAATTTTATTCATGCTTCACCCCACTAAAATTTCGAAAAAAATTTCTGTGTTTCAATTTACCGTTTACTCTGGAAATGACATCCCTACAAAATTGAATGAGGGTTGCTTCTAATTCTTCAATTTTGCCCTTTTTCACATGCCTTGTTTCATTCAATTGATAATAAATTGTTTAATTTGCTGTTTAATTTTGATATTGCCTTTTCTGCCATTTTCTTTATAACTTACCAATGAATAGAATTAGTGCTTGACTAATCAAAGATGAACTTTAAATTGTTGCAGTCCCATCACCGATCAAGAGAGATTCATTCGATTTTAAAGATATTTTTGCAATAATTAACTTTGTCGCTGCAATTACCTTTCTCTCATCGGTTTTCTTAACAAGGAATTGGTTTATGGACTCTGTTTTAGTGCCGTAAGTATGTTCAAGAAACCTGCGGTTTGGCCACGGTTCAACATGGCTAAAATTCCTCTCCCAAATTTTCCATATCAGAGAAATTGGCTATCCTTCATCGAAAAAGGTTTACTTAAGATTGCCGAAAATAATTCAATTTCGGAAAGGAAATAAAGCTCTACAGGAAATGTTGTAGGGGGGGTGAAGTAAATAATTAAACAATAAAAGGATATAATTGACATTTCCAATGATTTTTCAGGGTAAAGGAATAATCGTAGGGGTGCACAGTATAACTTCCTGTCATTTAATGAGATATGGACACAAAAAATGGTAGTATATCTTAACTAACCAAGTTTCAACCAAAATTAAGTTAAAAGATTAAAAGTGTAATTTTACTTTCTTTTTTTTAGAAATGATATATGTATAATCAATTTATGATAACTTTTGAGACAATTTTCTACTCCCTCCGTCTCTATATTTAACCACCCATTTGACTTTATTTTTGTCCCTAAATCTAAACCCCTTTTCAAATTACTAGATGCATTTATTATTTTTTTTCCAAAACATACCCCTAATTAATACTACTAACTTGTTTTGAAATTAAAAAGTCAAATTTAATACATATACAAACAAAGGACAATATGGTAATATTAACACACAAAACAGACATAATAATTAAACTGTCAGCTTTTCTTAAGAAATGTGAAAAAAACAAAGGGATGTTACATTAAGGGACGGAGGGAGTATCTCATACTCATATGATATTTTTACCTTTTCTCTATTGTTTTAGTTTTCGTGTCAATGTCTACTTTTCTATGTAAATCTATAGTTGTCCCAAAAGTTGCCATGAAAATGATTGTTCAAATAACACACCTCTTTTTTTTTAAGGATCTTGCTAACAAGTGTCCTTAGGCACTTAAGGGCACTTGTTAAATACTCCCTCCGTTTCAAAATGAGTGTCGTTTTAGGTGTTTACACACATATTAAGAAATGCAATGATTAAGAGAAAGAGAATGGTTATTTTACCAAATTATCCTTATTAACTATTGGTTAGTTTTAAAAGTAATACTTTGGAAGTAGTGTGCAGAGTATTAATTGGAGGGTACAATTGAAAAGAAAAAGTTATTATTGCATTGGAAACTGAAAGCGACACTCATTTTGAAACAAATTTTTTTGGCTAAAGCGACACTCATTTTGAAACGGAGGGAGTAGAAAAAATTGGATGCACAATTTTCAATATAAAATTTCTTCCTTAAACTTCTTAACAAGTGTCATAACGGCACGCACTTGTTAACATTTTCCTTTTTAAAACTTTATTGCTAGTTGTTCGAGAAGTTTTTTGATCTTAACTTTTCTCAAAAACACCTGTTAACATGGCTTTTGACTTTTTTTAATAGAAGAGATGAAAATACTTATAAATGGAGAGAACTAACTCATGTATGTTGGGTAGCACTCTGATGATATTGATGTGTCAATGTCATTGACCAACCACAATGTCACAAGTAACTTTCTTCTTTCTATCACAATTTTTTTTTTCGTATACTTATGACATTATAGTTGGCCAATATCAGATGGCATTGGCACTCCAATGTCACCCAAGTACTACTCCCTCCGTTCTACAATAAATGACCTAGTTGACAATGTGCACTATTGATCTACATACTTTGACCTTATTTTTTTATTACTCCCTCCGTCCCATATTAGATGACCTAGTTAACTCAGACACACATATCAATGCATATCTTTGATCTTTAATATCTTTAATTATCTATTTGAAAAAATTATAAAAATTTAATATTTTAAAAATATTAATCGAGACGAATCCAACAACAGCTTATATGATATTATTTATCTTTGTATATTAGTAGAAAAATATGATCAAAGTATGTCAGGTCAAAAGTGCAAATTGTCAAACAGGTCATCTAATAAGGGACGGAGGGAGTAATATACAAAGATAAATAATATCATATAAGTTGTTGGATTCGTCTCGATGATATTTTCAAAATATCAAATTTTTATAATTTTTTCGAATAGATTAGTAAAGTTATCTAAGATTAAAACTATGCATTAATATGTGTGACAATGTCAACTGTGTCACTTAACATGGGTTGGAGGGAACTTCAAGTATGTTGGGGTTGGATTTCCTTAAAAAAAAAAAAAAAAAAAAGTATGTTGGGGGTTGGATTGGAATGGCATCCAATGTGTTTTGTAAAAAAGGATGCAAAAGAAAGGGTCATGTTATCTTGTGCCCTAAGGGCACAAGTTAAGGAATCCAAAACTATAAATTTTTCATAGAAAAGAACAAAACTTTGACTTTTAAAAGTTGAATAAAGTTGAATGCACAATTTTTAAGACGATTATTTCTATTTTAAATTCCTTAACAGCCCCAAGCATAGGTTAACATTTGCCCAAAAGAAAATAGAGAATTGAAAAGTGATTAAAACGGCATTAGCGGTAAGACGGCCGAAAAACTGACCAATGTAATGATGAGAAAGAGTGTGTTTCTGTGTTAGTCACGCTACAAAACCCAATGAATCCTTAGAAACCGATAAACCCGAGTTTTTAGTCAGCAAAACATTGATTAACAAGGAAACCCTAGAAGAATAATTTTGTCAGAACTCAGGAGCTAAGCTTTGGAAATAGAAGCCCAACATAGAGTCGCCAACGTGTGGATTTCCGTTTTAGCAACAATAAAAAAATGAAACAGTAAAAAATTCATCTGGAGTCGTGAAGAATGAACAACAATGCTCCCTCTAAAAGGTTAGGTATAAAAAAAAAAATGAAATCAAATGTCCAAAGGGGAAAAAAAAATACAAGTATTTTATTTCTATTTACTTTTCTTTAATTTAAAAAAAAAAATCAATAAAAACATAGTAAATGTGATATTTTTTGATAAAAAATGTAGCGATTAGGGTTCTGTAGATGATGAAGAAATATCATCTTCACTTATATGGGTCCCTACCCTTCTGCTCCCACGATTTGAAAGCATGTGAGATTTTTGGTCAAAATTTCCAGTATGTTCAGAAACACTCGAGTTTACGAATTTCAAGAGCTTTCACAACCCGTCACTCACACATCAGTGACATTACTCATAGTCAATAATCCAGAATTAATTTATGAGTTCGTTTTAATTTCAGTGAAATTAGTAATAATAAAACAACAAAACAAAACTATAGAGTATAGAGAATGAATATTGAATATATTAAGAGAAAAAGATAAAGTACTACTCACCAGGGAAGATCCGAAGGGGTCCATTGCAAAGTGTATTTAGCTGAGTTTCTATTCTTCTCATGAAATCCATAGCCTCTTGTATAGGCCTTGTTAATTCCTCTCTATACTTTACAAGCATGTCATAATATGCTTCCTGTTAAACATAAACACCATTTCAACGTCTAAAACCACAAAATCTATAAGTTCTAATAAATAATAAAGATTTTTGCCGACATCACAGTGCAAATCGAACATAATTTAAACTTAATAATTATCATGGTAAAAACTAAACGAAAATTATTTTTATTTTTTTAAAAAAACATAAACCATAAAACAAAATATACCCCCTTGTACCATGAATTGGTCTAGTTCTGGATCTTTAGAAGCTTCTCTTGAGTTAACTGAAGATCTTTGCCTTGCTTCAAACTCTTGCCTAGACGCAACCAAACGAGCCACCACTTCCGGTGGAGCTCCAATCTACATATAGTTTGTTTAATTAAAGAGATATAGCAATTAATTAAAATATATATATAAAAAAATGGGGTATGCTTTTTTAAATTGTTATCATGATGGTGGGAGTCCAAATTTAATTTCTGACTGAAACAATCATTAATTATTGATTATACTATTTTACTTACCTTCCACTAAATTTGAGATTAACCAAACCCTCTTTTTCTCTTGAAGGGCAGGGTTAAGAAAAATAAATTGTTATAATGATGAAAATGAATAAAAATAATAATTAACTAGTGACCTTTTGACAATCCATGTAAGCTTGTAAAAGACTAGAGTATTGAGGATGAGCAATGATTTTGGCTTTTATAGCTTCAGCTTCACCACTAGAACTGCTTGGACTCCCTCCTCCTCCTTGATGATGATGATTATGCATAATATTGGTGTGTGGAATAATATTTGTTCTCATTAAAGCTGGGTAATGAAAAATCGGAGTGTGAAGTTGTGAAGTACTATTTGCTTCAGTTTTCACAGCAGAGTGTTGATGTTGTACTTGATCAGGTTGAAAACAATTGTCTGATCCATTTGATTGAAGATGAAAGTTGTTCATTGGAATCTGATTATGTTGATGATTGTGTTGGTGTTGGTGTTGGTGTTGGTTGTTTCCACTAGCAATGGAGTACAAGAAATTTGGCCTTGAACTTTGATTTGAATTTGGATTTGGATTTGGATTATTAGTGTATTCCTCCATTTAACTCAAATTTAAGAAATTAACCAAATACCATATACGTTTAACTCTCTCACTCAACTCAATTCTCAAAATATAGGGAAAATGAAAAAACCCTACTTTGTTGTTTTATAGAGTAATAAAAATTATGGAAAGGTCGAGAACTCAATTGAAACCCTAATGAAAACCATATTTGAGATTGTTTATATAATGAATGAAATTTAGGGACAACACAAGTGTGATTTTGTGTGTGTTGTGTTGGGGTAAAGGGGTCAAGAAGTTTCAAAAGCCAAAAGTTTAAGAAGTTGAGAGATGAGTGAAGATGATTGGAGCTTATAGATTTTGGGCATTGACAGGGTGGAGAAGGTAGAAACCAGCAAAACTTTCACATGATGTGTTGTTGTACGAAGAAGAGAAAGATTAGAGAGAGAGGAGAGAGTGGTGGCTTTAGTCCAAACCAGCAATGTCTTGGAGATGGGGGTGGTTGACAAGACTTTGTTTGGTTGATGGAAATAAATATGAAGATATATTTAAATATTTTAAAAGCCAAATGCAGTGCAGTGTAGCTAGGTTTATATTTTTTTAATTTCTTTGCTTTATTTGTTAAAGCTAGTTTTCTTTTCTTTTAATTCTCTGTAGTTTGTCTCCTAATTGAATTTCCTTTTTGGGCTCTTGATCAATTGTTTATTACATAGTTCAAACAAAACTGTTAAGTGGTGTCATGTGGGTGCATATATATTGTTAAAATAGTTATGATTTAATTTCAATACATGCATGTTGATTATACTTTCACACACATGTGTATATAACTATAGACAAATGATTTTTATTTTGAAAGATATAGCGAAATGATATTTATACAATCATTCCATAATAATTTTTGGACAATTCACAATTTTATATTTATATAATGTTCTAATTATCTCTCTTAATTTTTTTTCTTTATTGATTTTGACCATTAAAAAAAAGAATAATAAGATTGTCACAAAAATTATCATCAAATTAAATAATTAATAAAATATTGTTACTCATGACTATATGTAAACAAGCTCTCATTTTCCAATAGGATTTATTATTGTAGATGTCAAGTATTTTGTCTTCAACAAAATTTACTTTAGAAACTCTTATTTTATAAAGTGGAAACTCTTTTTTAATGGTCGATTCTATCAAGCAAGAGATTGATAGTGTGTTGTTCAAGGTATTTATTTACCATTTAATCAAACAGATCCATCAAACTATAAGTTTTTTTTCTTAATAAATCAAACTTTAAGTTTAAATTTGCAAAAGCGGTGTGGTATGAAATATTTAGATGGTTGGGATTGATATATATTTTATTTTATTTTTTGAACGATCAAAATGTGATATATTAGAACCAAAAAGCGAATTCTTCTAGCGTAAGATGTGCCAAAAATAATAAAAGAGTTTTACAACTTTCAGAGTCAATGAAAGCAACGATAAGAGAAGAATCAATCAATGTCTAAACAAACAAAAGGGTTTTTCCACCACATACGGTATCCTACTAGAAAATTCACACACTTAGCCTTCAACCACTAATAAGAGCATTATAACTTTATCCAACAGGTGAGGAATTGTTTTATCTTTATTGTTGAATAACATGTTATTTCTTTTTTATCACAAAACCCACATAGGTGAAAAGCCAACTTAGCTTTAATCTGTGACATGTTGAGGATCAGCAAAAAAAATCTCAATCCAATTTCTGACTAACTGCTAAAGATGAGCTATTTCTACCTCAATTGAAGAATGTATGATGAGCGATTTCTAACCAGATTATCCATTGTCGGTAACCTGTTTCGAAAGAGACGCCACACACAAATAGAGACCTTCAATGAAACTTGTTTATGCAAAACACCATCCAAAACCGACAAAAAGATGTGAGTTTCTTGACTGGTGAGCATCTGAAAAACACCACTAATAAATAACAATATACTGATTTCCCTGATTAGGAAGCCACTTCCATTCATCAGGAATATTAACCTACAAAGATACATCAAGAAGTAAAATCTAACACCCGCCACCAACGTCTTCTCCAGAGCCATCAACCTAGGCCAAGCACAATATAATTTTTTTTTAGGGTTAATATGTCTTTACCCCCTGTAATTTAGGCGAGTTCCGGTTTACCTCCTGTAAAAAAAAAGTTTAGATTTCAACCCTGTAATTTGAAGATTCTTTCGAAATAAACCCTGTAATTTGAAGATTTTTTCGTTTTAGACCCTGAGGTCATCTGACTTTGCAAACATGATGACGTAGCACGCTGAGTCAACATTTTTGGATGATGTGGCGCGTTGACTGTATAATTAATTTTGTTTTTAATTTTTTTATTTTCATTTATATTAATTTTAAAAAAAACTGAAAATTAATTTTAAAAATAGAAAAAAATTCAGATTATTTTTTTCGCCAAAATTGAAAATATCATTTTTTTTAAAATTTAAAAATTTTGAAAAATCAGAAACAAATTAAGATTTATTTTCAAAAAAAAATATTGATATTACGATTTTGAAAATTAAAATAAAATCGATTTTTTTCAGATTATATAAAATCAAAATTTTATTTTTATATTTTAATCTGAATTATAAAAATATTATATTTATTTTTTGTCAAAAAAAATATATTCAGATTTTAAAAAATAAAAAAAATACAGAATTTTTATTTTTGGTAGAAAAATTTTAAAAAACTTTTTTAATTCAAAAAAAATCTAAACTTTTTATTAATTTCAAATTTGTTTTTTTCTTTTAAAAATTAAATTCCTGAATTTTTAGTTTTTTTTAGAAAATTTGGTTTGTTTTTCGAAAATATATTGTTTTTTTAAGATTTTTTTATTTTCAAAAATTAATTTTCAGATTTTTAAATTTATTTTTATTTTAAATTTAATATAATCTAATCTATATTATTTTTTTATTTTAAAAAATAGGCAAAATATCATATGTGCCCTTAAAAAAATAAAAAACAAAATTAATTATACAGTCAACGTGCCACATAATCAGATATTCACAGTCAACGCACCACTCAGCATGCCACATCAGCAGTTTGTCCAGTCAGACCTCAGGGTCTAAAACGAAAGAATCTTAAATTACATGGTTGGAATCTAAACTTTTTTTTTAGAGGGGGTAAACCCGAACTAGCCAAAATTACAGGGGGTAAAGATATATTAACCTTTTTTTTAATATATATTTTTTTATCATGAAGTATTGTATGAAGTTTTTTTACGTGTGATAAAAAATGTAAGGGTTAATTAAGTTTTTAGTCCCTATAAATATCCACAGTTTTGTTTTTAGTCCCTACAAAATAAAATCACACTTTTTAGTCCCTTTAAAATTTTCCATCAGCATTTTTAGTCCCTATAAAAAATTTCCATCACCATTTTAGTCCCTATAAAATTTTTCCATCAGCATTTTTAGTCCCTAAAATGCTTAAGGAAAATGTCACTGGGACTAAAAAGTGTGATTTTATTTTGTAGGGACCAAAAACAAAATTGTGGATATTTATAGGGACTAAAAACTTAATTAACCCAAAATGTAATAGTTTTTATTTTATTTGTTAAAAATTTATATTATATTTATCACAAATTACATATTTTTTCATATGAATGAGTGCAAAAATATTAATTTAAATCACTCGTGATAGAAAAGCATTTGAATAAATGATCTCCAATCATCTACTTTTCTCCTTTACTACGGTGTTTTTTTTCCCAGCATTTGGAGTGGTTGCATCAGACATTGTGGGAGGAGTTGGAGAACCCCACTGCTAAGCTCACGATGACATATTTAAATTTAATTATCATTGACATATAAATTATAAAGAAATGATTTTTTTAAGGATGAATTTATTTTTCTTAAATGGTGGTTCAAAATTAGTATATATCATAGACATATTTATTTATTTAAAAATATATACATTTTATTTTTCAAGGGAGGGGAGTGTGTATTTTAATATAAGAGGGGAGGAAGGTGTAGTTCAAGCTTCTCTTACGAGAGAGGAATGTAATTTACTCTAAAATATTATTCTAAAAAAACAACTATTACCTAAATAGAAATTAAAGATTTTTTAGGGAAAATTAAATCTTTTTATTATTTTTTTTGAGCAATGCTATTTATCAAGAAAGATTTTATCAAGAAATTGTCCCGAAATTAATGTTAGCCAATAAAATCTCAGTCTGTCCGGAAATCATGGGGTGGTGGGTGTTATATATATTTTTTTTATGAAACTTTAATAAATAAGATTAAAATCTAAGGGTGATTATTCTACCATGTCATTCTTGAATTCATCAAGAAAATCCATTCTTGATATCTAGTATTTTCCTTTTTTGAAACATTTATACGTAAATAAAATCTAATATATAAAAGCAAATAAGATCGTCCCTCAAAAAAAAAACAAATATGATCTACTCCAAAAAAAAAAAATCTAAACTAAAGATACTTTTAGAAAAACTAAATTTTATGTTTGTTTCTGAAAATGATGAAAGAAAATAAAAACTAACCTAAAAAGCAAAAAAAAAAAAATATGTCCTAAGCAAAAGGAAAACAATTCTACCCTAAATAAAAAGAAAATAAAAATGAACCTAATTCTATGAGATTTTAAAAAAAAGTCATAACATAAAAAGATAATCCTAGATTGAAAATGGGAACTATCTCTAAAATATTATAAACTAATCATATTCCTACCAAAAACAAAATTTTGCCAAAATAAAATTAGAATAGATCTAACCTAAAAAACGTAAACCTAATCTTTTTTTTTTGTGGTGGTTGGGATTTGAACCCCTCACCTTGCATATATAATGCATTGTCCTTGTCTTCGTGAACTTAGCTCAGTTGATTGGGACAATGCATAAAATATGCAAGGTCTGAGGTTCAAACCCCGGCCACTATCAAAATAATGCATTGTCTTTATCAGTTGAGTTAAGCTCACGAGGACAATGTAAACCTAATCTAAAACAGAGAATAAAAATAAAATGAATAAAATAAATATTTTCAAAATAAATTTAATGAATTGTCTGGTTGAAATATCAACAAACTCTGACAACAACGCCAGAAACCTAATGAACGATTGATAAGTGCATCAAATTGAAACAAATAATAAAGTACTAAGTTATCGTCAAAAAATTGATGGTTGGTTAACAAGTGCACCAAATTAAAACAAATAATAAAGCATCTTCTCCACGTCCATTGTCATCTAACTTAGCAATTAATGAATTTTTTTATTAGAAAAGCAATTAATTGAATCTATGAGTTTTGTTTGCAAGTTTGAAAATAATTGGGTTGATTCAAAGGTTTAGTGGCGATTAAAATTCTTTGAATCTCATCTATCTTCTTCGTTGGATTTGATTGTACGAAGAATATACTTATCGCTACAATGTTGGATTACTCCATAACCTCCATACCTATATTATGAAAGCCATGGATATATCTTTTGAGTTCAACATCTCGTGTGTCTCATGAATTGTCTCCTGAACGATTTACACTTTATGAAGATGTGTAACACTCATACCCTAAGCGTCCCAAATAAATTAAAAACTCTTGAGCAAAAGTCATATGTAACGATTCAATTAGAGCGTAAGACTTCGTCTATGAACCCTAGCATAGTTTGTAAAATATCCAAACGGCAAAACACATGAAAAGCAAATATAACTCAAATCAAGTTGAATAAAGAAAATAAATTAATTTAATAAAAAAAATAAAGATTCATCTTAGAACTCCATTGTCGGAGGTTTAGTTACTTATCGTAACCAACATCATAACAAAAGAAAAGAGCATACCCTATGCAACAAGATATTCCTAAAACCATGGACAATTCCTTTAAATGAATCTTATATGTCTTCAAATACAAAGAAAATATTTATAACATAGCCAAAATATCATATGATGATCTGTCATCAAAATACACCATGCAATGTGATGTGAGTCACATGCCCCCTTAAGAGAATCAACCCTCTCTTCAATCTATTTTACATCATCCATGACTTTATTCACAATAAAAATATCATCAAAAATTTAACGGTCTTTCACAAAAATAGATTGAGTATATAAAATAATCTTCCCAATAACCAACTTCAAATTGTTCGCTAAAACCTTTCCCAAAATTTTTTTTTTTTTTTCAAAAAAGAGTAGCTAGCAAAGGGCTAGCTACCAAAAGATATATATATAAAGCCAAAAGGAGAAACATGTACAACTGAAACCAAAAAAAAGGGGGGACCAAACCAAAACCCCTTACTAGGTCACAAACCTAAAGTTAGTCCACCCTAACTTATCTTTCCCAAAACTTGATACATACACCCCACTAAAGAAATGAAACGAAAATCATACATTCTTTGCTAATATATAAGCCATCAACATCCACAAACAAAACAAAAAATACAAATATATAAAAAATTATCTAAATCAAATCCTAACTTGTTCCAGCTGTTGAAAATAATCATAAGAGGAAAGAATGAAAAGAATTACTAACTAAATAGTTGAATAAAAGTTGTCGATAAGTTATGGTTAAACTCCATAACTTGTTGGAGTTTTATATAATATATAGAACAATGATATTTGAACAATCATTTGGTACAACTCTCATGATAACCTTCTTTCTCTCTCTTGTTATTGGTCAAAAACAATTGAGAGAGAAAAATGATGAGAGAGAATAAGAATAGGAAGGAAACCAAATATAGTATAAGTACATTGGAACTTGTGTAGTCAAAGTTGAAAAAGTGGAGAGAATGGTGTTTTCAATACAAATATTTCCTTTTTTGTTTCCTGGACACTAGTTAACAAGATCCATAAAAATATAATGTGAATATGAGATATAAAATTGCCTAAAAATTGTCACAAAATGGTTGTACAAATATTATTTCTCTAATATAAATATATATAGCATAGATTTCCCTATAAACAAAAGGCAAAGGAAAAAAGAAAATTACTTTTGAGCCACATTTCACAGGACACAATCTGAATTTTAAAAGACCCCACCACACTCAAAAAGGCCTTCATTCTCAAACAGCCCCCCGAAAGTCTCGCGCTCTTAGTTGTGGGCCATGCTTGCATCTTTTTAACTGTAACGATTTGTCACGTTCTCGTATCTTTCTTTTCTTCAAGGGTTAATTAATGAATATATAGAGACAAACATAAGAATATATACCGAAACTCAAAATATTTAGTTGAACGAGGAATATATATTTTTTCTTTTATAAACTAAAATAGTTATTGAGCTTCACCAAATAAAGAGTCGTTTAGAAAAACTTAGGGTCTGTTGTTTGGTAACACCTAAAAAAGAACTTATAGTTAATAGAGCTTATAAGCTCGTCTGACAAAAAAGTTATGTTTGGTAACGTTTTTTTACAATGAGCTTATAACTTATTTCAGGAGCTTATGAGCTATTTTTCAGAAGCTACTTCAAGTAGTGTTTGAGCTTATAGTTTATAGCGTCTCACTTTTAATTCCAGTTTTACCCTTATTATTTTAATTAAAATCCACTTTTACCCTTAATAATAATAATATTACTTATATAATTTAAAACAAAATGAGGCTATTACCTTAACGTACAACATCGAGTGGACACTTCAAATTAATATACGAATTTTTTCATAGCAATTTCTTTTTCTAAAAAAAATGTTATCGTTCTATATATGTACAACTTGTCCCTTCAATATATATGCATCTTTGTTTTTTTCCTTTACCACTTTTTTTTTTATCTTATGGGTATATTATTTTTTATTTTGATTTAAAATAAAACTTTACACTTTAATTTTTTATAAAGTATAAAAACTGAAATGAAAAATAATTCAAAATAAAATTTTAGGAAAAAAAGAAACTAATTTAATAATATATAAATACTTAAATTACCAATTTTTTTTAAAAACAAGAATTTTTCAAATATCTAAAATACTATTAGTTAATATAGATTTTATTACGAATTAGGAATGTCCTTTTATGTCATTTTATATTTATCAGCTAGTTGAACCGCTAATTTTACCAAACACTTTAATTAGCATATCAGCTATAAGTCATCAGCTATCAGCTATCAGCTAGTTTATAAGATATTCGTTGTTTTTACCAAACAGAGCCTTAGTGTTTAATTTATATGTATGATAACTTTTTATCATACTATATTTTCCTCACAACCAAACTTCAGATTAAAACCGTCATTTCTATAAGAATTGAATGGTTAGCACACAAAAAAATTTCTACTTAGACACAAAAAATAAGAAGGAAAAAAGGAATTAAATAGTGTGTATATTTAAAATAATTAAATAATTTATTTTATCAATGCATGGAATTTTTTTAATTTGAAGTTGTTGTCACTTAAATATTTATCAAAAACGAGATAGACTCAATAGTATAAATATATTATTTATAAATAATATTGCAAATAATATTATTAAAATCATTGATCACCATTCAAACGCACAAAAATTTGTCTAGTCGTCCTTTCATAAAAATTGGTTTAACTCAATAAAAGTTGATTAATGATAATAATTAACTCTGCTTCAATAAAAGAAAACTCAATAAGCATTCATATCGTATATGTATCTCCATTTGGGGAAAAAATATGCTTGTTGAGTATAGCGACTTGAATAAAAACATCTCTCTCTCTCTCTCTCTCTCTCTGAAAGATCCGCGTGTTTTTAAAATTAAATATATGACTATTGTTAAAATTTAATGATATGAATAGGCATACCTATGAGTCTGAAATCATGAAGTCTCGCAATGGATCAGGTTACAATTTCATAATATACATAATTTTCGGGTTTTGTGGTTTGTTGTTTTATGGAGGTTCGCCGTATTTTTGTTTTCGATTGTTATGGAGTTTGGTATGCTGATTCAATTTTTTTTTTTTACATATGTGAATAAAAGACTGAGGAATTATTCAAGAATGTGTGGAGATACATTATGGTAGCAAAAATGTCATTCATTTGAAAAGTCGTAACGTCTTTCATAAAAGGATAAAACACATTGACATTTGTTTATATTTCATTATAGACATGATTGAATCTAAAGAAATAATGGTTGACAAAGTTGCTTCAGATGATAATTTGGTGAATGTACTCATCAAGTCACTAATTGGACTAAGGTTCAAACATCATTTGAACTTGATCAATTTTGTTGAACAATAATTCAGGGCTAGAGAGCAACATGGTGGTTGATGTTTAAACTAACATTATCATTGATTAGAAGGCAAGGTGGAGAATTGTTGTGTACGTCTTAAAATCTCACTTGGAGAAGTTGGGAAATTTGTTTGGTTTTGTCAAATATGTAGGGTGGTTAAGGTTGGGTGCTCGATAGTTCAAGATCAATGTTTTCAGGTAGTTCACCATTGCCTCAAAAAGGAGTAAGATGCCCTTGACCAGGGGACCAATAGTACAATTTTATACTGTAATAATCGTTAAAAACATGGGGAAGCTATGGACATGCGTGGGGCACTTGCTTCGGTCCTAGTCCACCGGAGCCTATAAATGCAATTATTTTGTTGTGTAATTTTGAGAGATCATAAGAGGGGAATTTTATGACACTTAATTGTTAAGGGTTGAGTGTTTTTGAATGAGATCCTAGGGTTAGGAAGGAAATTATAAACACCTAGTGGTATCTCATTGGAGGAAAGATCTAAATTTTCTTTCTTGACTTCTCTTTGGATCTTTTTGTGGGTTGAGAGACTTAAAAAAGACATTGATATTAGTATTTTCTCTTCGAGAGCTCTTAAAGCTAATTTATTGTAACTTTATGTATCTTTTGTAAAGACTTATTCACAGTGGATTGAAGAATTATTTTCTTCCTAAATATATGTTAAATTTGGACTGAACTGGGTGAACAATCTTAATGTATTTGTTCTTCTACTCTCTAACTTTTGTTCTTTGTTTTGATTGCGAATTTGTTATATATGTAGGTTGTTAGATTTGTTCTTGGTTGAATATTATTGTTGAACGTATTTGGTTGTTGGTTGTCATTGTTATTTGCTCCACGTCATTGTTCTAGTTGTTTTGAAGAGGGTTCGAAGTTCGAACTCACAACAAAAGTCATACAGCCAAACAAATATAAAAGAATTAACACTCACTTATACAATTGTGTTTATCGTTATTTCATAGAGCTAAAATCAACAATCATCATGTGTTTGGTAACTTTTTTTAGCAATCTCATCTTCGATATAAATAAGCATGTAATCCTTGAGAAAAATATCTTCCATATTGTTGTGTAAACTTATTTTTATAATTTTCATTGTTGAAAATGCACATCTTGCTATTGTTGTTGACCCCGCTTGTAGCATTCTATCAATCAATATTCAATAGATAAGAATTGTATTTATCGATCTCAACTAAATTATGACATGGGAGAAACACTTGTGTGGACCAAGACCAAGAATTTTGGTTTGGTCACACACACAAGATTTTCTCCTTCTCTCTCCTCTTCTCTCTTCTACATTTTCTCTCTCTTCTCTCTCTTCTCTCTTCTCTCTTCTCTCTTTGTGTGTGACCAAACCAAAATTCTTGGTCTTGGTCCACACAAGATTTTCTCCATAATTCATCAATAGAATCAATGTTTGCACCATTTCTCCAACCTATCACTTCTCTCGATGATCTCCCAATGAATTAAACGTCAAAGTGCTTGCATGTACATTCTAGTACTAAACCACCGTAAAAGAGTTGTGCTTCAACTTAATTAACCCGTCATCCTTTGAGATCCAACTCGGATCATAAGGGTATTACTAAGTGTTCTTAGAAGGAAATAGATATTTAACTTTAAATAAATCAGTTTAGATTTTAGAAAGAGCTAGAAGTTATTGTGCTCTATTATTCTTTTGATTAGAGGATGTGCTTTTGTTTGGTAGGGGATGATATACCCTTCTTTTGTGCCTGCCACTATCAATTGTAGCAAATCTTAATAGTTAGATTAAAAAAAAAAAAAGATTCAAGAATATAAACTAAACAGGGGCCTATCGTTGGAGGACCCATGTCTGCCATTAAATCATATCAAATGTGTTTAGCAGCTACCTTTTCTATATTTATTTAGGCATAATAGATAGATAAAAACCTGTTAGCATAAGAAAGACAAAGCTAAAGAATTATGAGATAAAATGTTCGAGGTTGGATATCTATGTAAGAGAGGACTGGATATTATCTTTAAAGTTTAATTTTCATGTTATGTCTACGTAAAAAGTTTTATAAAGTCAGCAACTTAGCATATTACAATCAATAATGCGTGTAATTTTAAAAGTTGATCATTATAAAAGTAAACAATTCTAATAATCTGATAGTTAAACTCACACAAAGTGGTGGAACATACATTGATTTTACCCAATAAAAGATTGAGTGATAAAGAGAGTGTTGAAAAGTGAGTGTTGCTAGCATTCCTCTAGTTATAATTGATTGATAGTGTAAATTATATGTTTGATCTATTAAAAAAAAAATTGATTGATAGTGTATGTATTATTTACTAAATTATATATTTGATCTATTAACTTATTTACTAGTTTTATTTTGGTCTAACAATTAGTCGTTGTTATACTTTAAATGTATTTTTGTTCAAGTTCGATTCTCTCTGATTCCAATTTCAGTGGACAAGTCCATACAGAGTTTTGTTCTGGCTTAGAACGGGGCCCCCGCAAGTGGGCGGTGGGATTGATCTCCTTGAATTAATCAGTCTTTGGGTCGGATAATGAGTTTTAAAAAAAAAGTATCTTTGTTAGTCTTCCATTATTAATTTTAACTTCAGATGTATAAAATATATCAATATTATAGATGACCCATTAAAGATTTTATTAATTTTTTAATTTTAACCGATTGACTTTTTTCTCTTAAAATAAATCACTGAATCTTAAGTGTTTACCGCGTCTTATAATGAACCACCACAACAATTTTTTTACATTTTCTTTTCTTTTTCTTCATCTTCATCGTCGTATTCATAAACCTTCATCAAACAAACCAAAAGAAAAAACTAAAATTTGTTAAATAGTTATTAGAAATTTAAAACTGGTTGTTTAAGAAAACTCTTAGAAGGTCATTGATCTTCATTGCATACTCTAAAACCGTTTAATGATAAAAGCATGCTCATCTCCATTCATGACAAATATTTTTGATCTTCATTACATCGGAACTGAACTTATTCCATTGTTTGTTTGATGAAAGTTTATGAAGATCAAGAAGAGGATGGAAGAAGAAGAAGAAATGTAAAAAATAAAAATTAGTTGTGGACGGTTCAAACGGTTAAAATCAACGAGATCTTTGTTGGATCAACTAAAATATTGATTCATGCATTTGGAGTTTAAAGTTAACAAATCAGGGCCAATATGGTTAACGAAAATATAAGTAAAAGATATAAACGTAACAACAATTAATTATAATCAAAATGAAACTAATAAATAATTCAAGAGACGCCTATAAATTAATTCTTCATCTTTTTTTTTTTTTTTTTTTTACAAAAACCAAACAATATTCATTCACTCAGATTGAGAGAATACATGAGAATCAACATCGCTAAAAACGTAAGGGGTGAATCAACAAACAAACTCAGAACATCCAAGTTAATAACATACAACAGCAAAATGCCTATAAATAATATGATAAAGTCTAAATCACCAGAATACTCATGTTTTCGGATCTACAACTTTAAGTCCAAATCATTGATTGAATCTGTGATTGACTGAAGTTGATTTTTCAATATGAACCAAACGAACACCGCAACAAGATGCGAAATCAAACAACACCGCACAAGACACGAACAACACAACGCCGCACTCAAACGGCGAAATCACAAAAAAAAAACTTGATATATGTGAAGATCACTTATTTAAATCGAAAGAAAGTGAATAAAAGATATAGAGTAAAAGAAAAAGAAAACTTAAAAAAAATTAGAGTTTCTCTCACTAAAAAATTAGAGTCGGCTTTAACAAGTTATTGATGTATACTCCATCCATTTAAATTAATTCTTTCATCTTTAACTACTTGTTAAGCAAACCAATGAATCTTTAGTAAGAAAGAATCCGAGGCGATAATGTTTAACTTTTGATTCCCAAATTGATCAACAGCTTGCGACTGATGTGGAACGATTTCGTCCACGTTCCTTGCTAGGTTGGAATAAAATCAGCACATAATATATAATAATGAACAATTTTATTCTAATTATTGCTAAGAAGAATTGGCTTGCTTTATTAGGTGAAATTATTATTCCACTTTGCTGTCAAAGAATGAACGTAAAAGGATAATCAAGCGTGATTAGTCAACAAAAATGTGTAATTTTTCTATTAACTTAATATTAGTACAGCAACAAGCACTATCTATTGACTATGCCATTGAAAAGATTGAAGATGTCAATTTAATATGGACATAAGCAGATTGATTAGTGGGAAAGAGACAGATAAATTCGCATGTATCATCATTGTAGATTTCTAGTTAAAAATAGTGAGAGAAGTTGTTTATTTGTTGGAAAAAACGAGTTCTTTCTTTTACAAAGTTTTTTACAGTTTTTTTAGTTAACCCGAATGAGAGTAAATGAGAAAATATATGTGCCTCTTATATCAACAAGGAGGTGACAATATTTAGAGTCTAGGTATGCTTGTTCTCATACCGCATTCATGGCAGTGTTGGAGCCACTCTTAGCTCAGAAAATGCAAGTGAGTCACCTAGATTTTCATATTGAACCTGTCATTTGTAGCATGCTAAAATAAATAGGAAAATGATTGGTTGATACTCTTTAATTGTATGGACATTTTAACCTCCACGCACATTTGTGACAAGTGTCTTTTTTTTCTTCCTTTAACACACCTTTTAACTCTTTAATTATAAGGAAAATTTGTGTTGTGGAAGGGTGTACAAGGATGGTATGCCACCTAAGAGTGTCAACCTATCGCCACTCAATAAATATCAACTAGGCTAGCACGCCATTGATCGATGAGGTATAATTGCTTGGATACAAACCTAAATAAATACTATATTTGAGCACATATACAAAATCAAAAAAAAATTAAAGAGAATAAAATTGGATAATGTCAATTGATGTGACTAAATAATTTTATTTAAATTTTGCTCATTTAATGCGAGAGTGCCTAAATAATATTGATTTGTGATTGTGTCCATACAAGATTTTCCCTTGATCGATATATTGGGATAAATACACACACATAACTTTAGTTATATATTTAATAAATTATTAGTTATACTTGCTTTAAAACTTAAATAAAACTTTGTAGGTTGAAAAAAAAATATGAAACTTGATAAAAAAATTGATGTGATTTAAAATGTTGAAACAATTGCTAATATAGGTTGATCCAGTTGGTAAGGAGTTGACTCACAACTTATAAGGACGTGTGTTTAATTCATGTTGTAAACGTAAAGATCTTGGTGGTGGATTTGTAAGTACATTTGCTTAGGATATTTGAGTCATGAAGCGCTTATTGATCATGACGAGTTCTTGCAGATCCAATTCACCTAAACTTCTCTTGAACAAAAAAATGAATTCCTAAAAAAAACATGAAATAATCCACATACAGCAACATGTTTGATTGTCTTATGACCTATATTAAGCGAGATGTGTTTGATAACATTGATAATGAGTCTATCATTCAATGGTTTCAAAACATGAAACCACCTAGAGGACAATTGTAATCTCCATTAAGACAAATGAGTAATCTAAACTTTTACACTTGAGTTGTCAAGAGGAAGAAGTGAGAGAGGAGAAATGACAGAGGGAAGAAATCTACACCTAAATCCAAATCAAGGGTGAAAGACAAATCGAAGTACAAATGTTTCAACCATCATAAAATCGGTCACTTTAAAAAGGATTATCCTGAGAAGGGAGTCAAAGATATATAATTCATTACAGGTGGGAATTGCTTTGAAGGATGGCTAAGAGAGTCCAACGACGCTGGTGGTAACGAGTTTGTGAACAAAAAATCATTGGCTCATGGACTCTAAATGCTCTTATGACGATTTTTGAAACACTTGTTTGCCTCATATTTGGAGCTTTTGGTATGGGAAGCTTTAAAGTGGATTTTGAGATGATACTTGAATGGGCCACTAAGAGGTAATTTGAAATTCAAAAAAGAAGTTCAAGAAGAAGACATTATGGTAGGTTTAGTAAATACAAATTATGCAAGAAATGTGGACACTAGGAAATTGTTGCCTAGTTTTGCGCTTATGTTGTTATGAACACATATTAGTTGGAAGTCAAATGAACATTTGGTTTTTGTATCGTCTACGACTTAAGTGGAGTATATTGTTGTCATTTAAGGGGGAGAAAGTTATATGGTTGAAGGGTGTGATTTGGAAGCTTGAAGTTACTCAAGGATGTGATATCATCAAATCATTACCTAGATCAAGGTACAAGCATTCATGAACTTAATCAAATTCGTTGAAGAGTAATATATGTTGGATCGTTACGCCTCCGCATGTTGGTTTGTTATTTTTGATGATTAACATGATTGGCTCTAGGGTTTAAAATTAAGTTTGGTTCTAACAATATAAGGTTTGGAGAAAGTAGAAAATGGTTGAGAGGTACATGTTGAGTATCACCACTGATTTGAAGTCAAGGTGAATATTTTATAGTGAATATGCCTCAAAATTTGTGTTTTTTAGCTTTCAGATGTGATGATTCAAATTATGGTAATGTGAGTAATAAATTGATTCGAAACATGGTATTGCAATTAGGTTACTGTTACATTTTGGCATTAATACATTGAATCATGATACAATTTTTCGTTTCTTGTTTCCTGTCAGGATAACATGATTCTAATCACTATAAAAAGACTGATGGGATGGTTTGAATCATGTTGGTCGTTCAAAACAAAGTTTTCATATCAGTTCATTGTGTGCGCAAAAATGAGGGCACACAAAGGAGAAAAAAGAGCTTCATGTAGAGAGCGTTTTAGGTTATGAAACACATTACAAACATCTGGATTATTATTAGGGGAAGAATTCAAACTTTCTTTATAGAATCCTAGGGAGCAAATCATATAGGATTGAGCGCAGGTGGTGAGCGCGCTCCTCACGGCCTCACCACCCTTTATTCCCCGTCAGGGGCTGTTGTGTTTTTGTCGGGTAGTCCGTCGACGATTGCCCGCCTGCCGGTGGTGATTATGGGTCCTGCAACCACAACCTTTTGTCGACGTTGTTTTCAACCTTAGATCCGTTCTCAGATCCGTGGATCGTGTTGCTATAATTTTCGTTGGAGCTGTTGATTTTCCGGTGGCCTCTGCGACGTCATTGACTTGGTGGTTCCCCGTTTTTCTTTTTCTGTTCATGGTTGCTCGTTTGACAGGATCTGTTTTTGGTTTGTTGTTGTTGTATCGGCGGCGGGCTGTTTGTTCTCATCCTATCTGATGGTTTGTTTTCGTTTTTATTATAGTTTGCTTTTAGTTTTCGTTTGTTCCGAGAAGATGAAGATGGTTGTGACTGTGTTCCAGCTCTGTGGTTTGTTTTGAAAATCTTGATCCTAGTTGTTCTGAGATTTAAGATATGGCTTCTCTGGTTCTGGTTTTATCTATCGATGCATTGTTTTGTTGGATAAATTTGAATTCACAAAGCCTTGATTCGCCCGATGTTGCTCGAAAGAGCTATTTGCGTAGATGCTCCGTGTTGGCGGTAGTAGTCTCTCGTCGTGCCTTTAGACTTTATCCGCTAGTGGTTTGCTTCAAGCTTCGTCGGTGGACTGTGATGGTTTTTAGTCGTTTGTTCATTGATAGAGCCAAACCGCAAGCGCACGGCCTATCGAAGTAATAGTAGTAAGTAGAGTATCGTTCCGCTAGGGAGTTGTGAATTCAATTAACTTTTAGAGAATGATTAGAAGAGAAGAAAGATTATGAAATAGGGGGTTAATTGCTGAAGATAAATAACAATAATAATAAAAGAGCCTTGGGATTATTGGTTTATCACAATAACAAACCCTTCACTAGACAAGACTCAAACATCTAATTTCATGGTTTACACCTTAATTTCTAAAGACCGGTTTCCCTTAGCCCCTCACCTTTCCGATGAAAGTCCGGTGAGAGTTTACTTCTAGTAACCAAGCCTATTTCACTGACATGATTACTAGAAGATGCATAGAGGATTGAAACTACTCTTTGTCTCAATAATTGCAAAGACTATTTCACTGTTTTGCAATTATTGTCTAGATTCACTTGTTCCAACATCAAAGCTCCGCTCTCGCTTTATGAATTGATGTTTGGGATGATGGATTAACGATTATCAAACCCTCCGCTTTCGCTTCCACAGTTTGATAATTGTTAATCCACATTAGGACGGTGAATCTAGATTAGAAATTAGGGTTACATAGAAATTAGGGTTTAAGCTTGGTTTGTTTAGGATCATGTCATTAGACTTACCAACAATCCCAAGACAAAGAAGTGTCTACTCACTAACGTTCATTGTAGACATAGGGGAAGAAGAGAGAAAGCAATAAAGTAAAAGAACAATAATATAAAAGTGAACTTTTATTCCAAGAACAAAAGATGAATGTTTATGATGGAGTGCTACTCTATTTATAGCTTTACAATTGACTTAGAAACTAAGCTACTATAAGGGCAAAACAGTAAAGCTGCAACGGAGTAACTTGGGCTTGAAGAAAAGCAGCAAAAGTGGTCCTGGAGGGTGGCACGGCCGTGCCACATGTTGGCACGGGCCGTGCCAAGCTTCTGACTTGGTAGAGACATATTTTTGTCTCGTATCTTCGTATTCTTGTATTGTATTTGCTCCAGTCCTCTTTCTTTTGCTCCAAGACACCTTCCACCATATATTCGTTCCTAAAATATAATAAAAGACAATTTAAAGTAAAATATTCTAAAAGGAAATAAAATGCAATAAAATCAAATCAAATCTTAAATAAAACTAAACTAAATAAAGCAATAAAATAGACTATCTATGACTCATCAAACTCCCCCACACTTGAATCTTTGCTTGTCCTCAAGCAAAAGGCAACAGACATAGCAGCAACAAAAGATTTGATTATGGCAATATTAAGAACAAATGTCTCAAAAGAAAGGCTTTGCTTCAAGTACACTAATCACAACTTCAAACACTTCTCATGAACCTATTCTACCCAACATCAAGTCTCAAGTGAGTGTGTGTGTGCAGTCCAACCCTTTTCTTGCTCCTGTATAAGACAGATATTATGAGGAATAGGTTCTATCCTTAATGCTAAAGTAACCGAGAAAAGTCCTTTCTTCATTTCATATAAGAGTGATGGGAATTTAAGTTAAGATTGAATTAATTTAACAATTAAGCACAAGGGGCTGCAGATGCTTAGGGGCTATCTATCCTCGTAGGAAGTCTTCTCGGATGTAATTGTCCTTTCCCCCTAGATTCAAAATCACCCTAAGCAGTGCTGCAAAATTATTTATTTGTTTCATCTCCGCGTAGGAAGTCTTTTTGGATGTAATTGTCCTTTCCCCCTAGCATTGATGAATTTGATTCACATTAAGTTCAAATTAGGAAGTCACCACCACAATTAGGAAGTTAGGATGTAATTGTCCTTTCCCCCATATGTTGGTGCCATTCTCCCGCCCCATATAACATTAACAAATTAAAGAATATAACAATTAAGAACAATTTGATTAATTTTCCCACACAAACTTATACTACTTTTACTCTTAAGACTTTAAAGGGTCTAAGTTAACACTAAAGATAGAACGTGTTCCTTAAAATACCTATTCATACATTTACTCAAGGATTGCAACCGGGTGCTTTTCTCATTGGAGATTTTCACAATAAAACATGACATGGGTATAGCAAGAACATAAGAAACACAAGAAACTACTTTCATGTACAAGAGGCAACCTTTAAGAAAGAGACAAAACAAAAAAATTTCATGCCATTTTTTACATTAAAAACAAGCTACTAATCATGCCTCTTGCTATAAAAACAAAACAAAAGAATAAAGTTCAAGGGAGTTTGGGAACACTACGACTCTAGACACTTTATTAGGCCCCCCCCACACTTAGGGGAAGCATTGTCCTCAATGATTCAAAAAGAAAAAATAAAAGAAGAAGAAGAAGAAGAAGAAGAAGAAGAAGAAGAAGAAGAAGGAGTAGAAGTAGAAGAAGAGGAGGAAGAAGAAAGAGTAAAGGAAGAGGAAAGCTCACAATTTTATTGAAGTTCATAAAGTAGACCTTTGGAGGTGAAGGTGTTGTATCATGTTGTGGAGCATTTGATTGTTTTCTTCATTTATTCGATTGCTCCTTTGGACATTGTTCCTTTCAACACCTTATCTTTGTTGCTTGGTGCTTATTCTTTGAACTTTGGTTTGCATCCATGCCCGCCGTTCATCATTATAGCTTCCACCGGTTTCTTGTTCATGGTGCAAGTTTGCACCTACCTCCCCTTCATTACCATCATCATCACCATCATTATGTACCTGTGGGTTAGTACCAACATAAAGCAAATTTTCCACCACCTCCGGATTAGTTATGTCCGGATTAGGTAGAATAATCAAACAATAAACTCTAATAATTCTCCATTCATATTGGTAATTGTGAGTAGGTTCATGGGTTCTAAGGACAAAGTAGTGATAGTATATAAGTCTAGCCAAAAGTTTCCCTCTATCCTCTTGATCCCTTGATTCACACTCACCCCAAACTTCCTAGCAAGAAAAGTGATGATTCCACCTACCATTATATCACCCTTATCATCCGGTTTCTTTTTAACAATTGAAACAAGATAATCAAGCAAATAATAGCAAATGTTAATATGATGGTTATAAAGCATAGCCCACAACATAAACAGCTCTCATCATTCCCTACCTCTTTCCTACTCTATACGGTGCAAGCCATAAACCTTTCAAGGTACCTAAGCATAGGGTTGTGTTATTCAACAGCCTAATCACATTATCCTCTATTCCTAGTCTATCCATAGCATTAACATCAAGGTACCTGCAAGTAGAGATAGTTCTAGAGATTAGAGATTTATACCTATTTCTTTGCTCGGGATCCTTGAATTTGATCCTATGATTGCAGGTTGTTGATTGCTTCTTGCACCACTTCCGGAGTCTTCAATCTCCTTACCTTTCTTCATTGATGCCATTGACCTTAACTTGACTTGGTGTGGATTTTGGGTGAAGGTTAGGGTTAGGCAAGGTTTTGGTTGGGAAGGGTTGGTTTAGTGATGGGGTTGAGGTTTAAGTGAAGTTTAAGAGTTGAATGATGGAGATTGGTGAAGAAGGTTTGATTTTTGGGTTATGGTTTAATGGTGTATGAATTTGGTTTAGAGGGTTATGGATAAAGGATGAAAGATGTTATTTTGAATGAGGGAAAAAAAATAAATTTTTTTTTTTTTTTTTTTAAAAAAAAGTTTTTTTTTTTTTTTTTTTGGCACGGGCCGTGCCACCTTAGGCACGGGCCGTGCCTAGCCTCTGGACCTTAGGCACAATTTTTTTTTTTTTTTTTTTTTTTTTCAAAAAATTTTTTTTTCAATTTTTTTTTTTTTTCAGGTCAATGGCTTCAACTTTCTTTCACTTTTTTGTATCATATTTGGACAAATACCTACAAAATAGATTAAAATAACACAAAACAAACAAAAATAAAAGCAATAAAAATCATGGGTTGCCTCCCACGAAGCGCTTGTTTAGAGTCACTAGCTTGACGATTAGAAGGTGGTTTATCTATCCTATACCCAATCTCTCAGAAAGGGATAATGGCAACAAACTAACATGCTCTCCCAAATCACACATGGCTTTCTCAAATGTTTTATATCCTATGACACAAGGTATGGAAAATCTCTCTGGATCCTTAAATTTAGGTGGCAATTTGTTTGGAAGTATTTCAATAAAATTTCTAAACTGCTCATCTAACTTGGATTTAGCAAACTCTTGTGTTAAAGGAATTTTAGGCTCATGAGATGGTGAAACAAATGGCTTGTCATTCTCTCCTATAGCTTTCTCACTTTGAGGCTTATCACTTCCTATCTCTCGTTCATTGTTCTTAATTTTCACAACGGGGTCCTCTAATTGGTTACCATCCCTAAAAATAATAGCACGTATATGGTCTTTGGGGTTGGTTTCGGTTTGGCTTAGAAGGACTTCGGAGGTTTGAGAGGGAGTAGCCAGCTGTTGGGGTACTTGGGAAGTCTGAGTCTCTATCATCTTACTGTGAGTAACTATGGAGTCTACGTTCAATGTATGTTTGGCAAGAGAGTCCTTCAAAAATTCAGTTTGGTTTTTAAACTCTTGGAGCTGCTCAGATTGATTTATAAGAAAATTTTCTAAAAAAAGTTCCAAGCTGGATTTTTGAGGGACTATTTGGTTGTTTGCATAACTGAGTGGTGTTGTTTCTTGTCCAAAAAGATTTTGAGGGGTTTGAAAAAAAATTTGGTTATTTTTAAACCCTTGATTATATTGAGCATAGTTTACTTGCTCAGGACTTCTAACAACACTACCTAGTTGGCAATCAACGCCAATATGGCCAAATACACCACAAACTTCACAAAGAGGTGATACAGGGGGAGGTGTGACAGCACTAGTATTTATTTTATCAAATTTTTGTGTGAGTGCGTCAACTTTAGCAGCTAGATGATCAAGGGAAGAATTTTCATACATACCTACCTCTTTCTGAGAGGGTGAAGGAGCAACATTAGTGGTGTCCCTTCCGTAGGTCCACTGATAGTGGTTTTGTGCCATGTCCTCGATCAAAGCATATGCTTCTGTGTATGTTTTGTTCATCAGAGCTCCACCTGCAGCTGCATCAACATAAATTTTTGTGGGATACAAAAGGCCATTATAAAAAGTGTGAATAATAAGCCAATTCTCTAAACCATGATGGGGACAAAGTCTAAGCATTTCTTTGAAACGTTCCCACGCATCATAAAGAGATTCTCCATCTTTTTGAGTGAATTGTATGATTTGTTTTCTTAAGTGAACAATTTTAGAATGAGGAAAGAATTGGGCAAGAAAAGTTTGCCTCATTTGTTGCCATGAAGTGATAGAACCAAGCTTTAATGAATTAAACCAAGCACTAGCTCTTCCTCCTAAGGAAAAAGGAAAGTAGTGCAGCCTTACGACCTCTTGGTTTGCATTCACGGTTCCACTGAGTCTTAAAAAAGTTGAAATATGAAAATTCGGATCCTCAGTGGTTGATCCGAAAAATTGATTTTGCTGAACTAACTCAATAAGTTCAGGTTCTATTTCAAAATTGTCATCAACCGTTGGGTACACAATAGCATCGTATGACTCATTTGAAGATGGGATTGCATACTCTATGAGAGTGCATTCCTTAGCCATATCGTTATTATCTTCCCAAGAAGTTAAAGGCAAAAGAAGAAATAGAAAAAGATTTTTTTTTTTTATATATAAAATAAAATAAAATAAAGAGAAAGATTTTTTTTTTATATGAAGTAAATAAAATAAAATAGAATCAAATAAAGATTTTTTTTTTTTTTTAGAAAGAAATATAAAAACAATAAAATAAAATAAAATAAAACAACGAAAAAGATTTTTTTTTTTTATAGTCTAATCACTATTAAAAAGTTAATCAAATTTCAACAACTCCCCGGCAACGGCGCCAAAAACTTGATAGAGCCAAACCGCAAGCGCACGGCCTATCGAAGTAATAGTAGTAAGTAGAGTATCGTTCCGCTAGGGAGTTGTGAATTCAATTAACTTTTAGAGAATGATTAGAAGAGAAGAAAGATTATGAAATAGGGGGTTAATTGCTGAAGATAAATAACAATAATAATAAAAGAGCCTTGGGATTATTGGTTTATCACAATAACAAACCCTTCACTAGACAAGACTCAAACATCTAATTTCATGGTTTACACCTTAATTTCTAAAGACCGGTTTCCCTTAGCCCCTCACCTTTCCGATGAAAGTCCGGTGAGAGTTTACTTCTAGTAACCAAGCCTATTTCACTGACATGATTACTAGAAGATGCATAGAGGATTGAAACTACTCTTTGTCTCAATAATTGCAAAGACTATTTCACTGTTTTGCAATTATTGTCTAGATTCACTTGTTCCAACATCAAAGCTCCGCTCTCGCTTTATGAATTGATGTTTGGGATGATGGATTAACGATTATCAAACCCTCCGCTTTCGCTTCCACAGTTTGATAATTGTTAATCCACATTAAGACGGTGAATCTAGATTAGAAATTAGGGTTACATAGAAATTAGGGTTTAAGCTTGGTTTGTTTAGGATCATGTCATTAGACTTACCAACAATCCCAAGACAAAGAAGTGTCTACTCACTAACGTTCATTGTAGACATAGGGGAAGAAGAGAGAAAGCAATAAAGTAAAAGAACAATAATATAAAAGTGAACTTTTATTCCAAGAACAAAAGATGAATGTTTATGATGGAGTGCTACTCTATTTATAGCTTTACAATTGACTTAGAAACTAAGCTACTATAAGGGCAAAACAGTAAAGCTGCAACGGAGTAACTTGGGCTTGAAGAAAAGCAGCAAAAGTGGTCCTGGAGGGTGGCACGGCCGTGCCACATGTTGGCACGGGCCGTGCCAAGCTTCTGACTTGGTAGAGACATATTTTTGTCTCGTATCTTCGTATTTTTGTATTGTATTTGCTCCAGTCCTCTTTCTTTTGCTCCAAGACACCTTCCACCATATATTCGTTCCTAAAATATAATAAAAGACAATTTAAAGTAAAATATTCTAAAAGGAAATAAAATGCAATAAAATCAAATCAAATCTTAAATAAAACTAAACTAAATAAAGCAATAAAATAGACTATCTATGACTCATCATTCATCCCATGATCTGGCCTATGATTACAATTTCATGACCTATGCGTCTTCGTGCTTTGTTTCGGTTCGTAAATGGTTGGTTTGGCCTGAAAGGGCGTTAATGGCTTGCTAATAGGGAGCTGATGGAACATGGGTCGTTTTTGTGTTGGCAGACGATTCATACGCCTCTTTAAATGCTCTAATTATTTACTTTGTGTTTTTTTACAATTCGGTTTCGCGCTCACACGTGGGTTCGCCAGATTGTCCGCAGTAGTGGATATTTAGCGTTGTTCTTTTATACCACTTTGTATTGAATTATTGTATTATAATATTTATTCAAAATTTATATATCTTATAGATAATAAGAAAAACTATTACTCATTATAACCCACAATTTATCAAATAAACTATTAACATCTATCTAAAATATAAAATTAATATACTTTAGTTGAGTACGTTGTAATAATAATTAAGAAATGTGTTTAGAATAAATAAAGAGGGCACATGTAAGAATCAAATATAATATTGATTAAAATAAATAATCAAATAATTATTTAAAATTTTGTCAATCAATTTACGATTTAAAAAGTAAATTATTTATTAAAAAAATTGGTTACAAAAAGTTTAGTTGAGCTCCGGATGCTCACTAGGGTTATGACAGACCTCAAGCTCATAGAGCATTTGCATTACTACTTATAGATCATCCACCAAAGATGTCATAACATCGACTACAACAATGAAACCCATGATCTTGCGTGTGATTTAACATCTTACCAACTGAGTTAATCTTTATTGTAAATTATCTATTAAATTTGATAAAACCTATGTTGAGTTTGATATAATTTACACTTAAGTTTAATGAAGGATAAAACTAAAAAACAAAGAAATAATTAGAATTAAAATGTAGGATTATATTTAAAAAGAACAAAAAAATCTGTGTTTATATATATATATATATATATATATATATATATATATAATAAATTTTAGTAATAATAATACTAATCTATACTTACTCAAAAAAATACCAATCTATATTGTTTATAAAGAAATAAACCATTAATATCTATTATTTATACCTATAATTTTAATCAAAAACAAACTAATTTAAATCAAAATTTAATAAAAACTATTGTTCGTAATTTATACACATTAGTGCAATAAGAAGAGTTGACGGAAAGGCATGGAGTGCCCGTCTAAACGTTGATAATAATAATAATATCTAATTTTGTAAACATAAATTAATTAAAATTAATATGAAAGGCCGCATGCACTAAAAAAGATAAAAATTTTAGAACTTGAATTAAGATTAAATGAAAAAAATAAAAAATATATGTTAAAATAAAAGTATAAATTTAAAAAATGGTTAATTATAATAAAAATTTATGCATATTTTATTTAAATGTTTATGCTACTTAAAAGTCAAAACATTGAATGAAATATTTAGCAGATATTATCAAATTAATAAATGTTTCTTAAAAAAAATCAAAAAATGTATGTTGGTGAGATTTTATGCTAAATAAAAAATATATTTTGATCAATAAACAAAAGTTAAAATAATTTAGGCATAAAAAAATAAAATACACATATAATAATGTTTTTTAATGAATAAAAAATATATTCATTAAAAAAATGTCTACAAAAACAATAGATATATACAAACAATGACACAACAGGATATGAATGAAAAGCTCATGAGAAATATTAGGGATTGCTGCATTTTAGAGATAATTTGTTAGGTTAAATTGGTGCGCTGCATTTTAGATGAAATTTGTTAGGTTAAATTGCTGCTAACCTAACGCAACATTTTAGAAGGAAGTTATTAGGTTAAGTTGCTGCAGACCTAACAAAATTAGTAAATAAGGATTTTTTTGTGTGGATCTTTTGTAATCTCTTACATATGCTCGTTGATAGTAAATTAGTGAGTTGCTATTCTCCACATATATGTAGGCTACCATATTTTGGGTCGAACTGTGTCAACAAGCAACGATATTATTTTGCTATACTCTATCTTTATTCTTTTAATTGATTATTTGACATTTTATTTACACATAGGTTCGAGGTTTGTTCTTGTTTGAATAATTTTTTTGATGAGTGTTATTTGAACAACCAATTTGGTTGATAACTTATGTGATACCTATAATTTATAAAGAAAAAGTAGGTATTTGTACGGGAACCAAAGTAATAGAGAGATAAAGTAAAAAATAAGTGAGTGTGAGAAAGAAAATTGTCATAAAAATTGTTATCAAATAAATGTTCAAATATCATTTCTCATATATTTTTAGGGTTGATTGAATTTTTATTTGATGTATCATTTAGTTTAGTTGTTATTACTTTGTTTTATTTCTCTTGTTGAATCCTCAACAAATATAATTATATATTTGTGTGTGATTTGCTATATAAATTGAAAAATATGGGACACATAAAATTAGTTTCTTTTATACACATAAATTAGAAATCAAACTCATAACTAGGGATGGCAATTGGACCCAGACCCTATGGGCACCCGCAAAAAATACCCGCTATGGGTAGGGTAAAACCCCGCTTCCATGGGTCCGGGCTTGGGTATGGGTAATTATCCGCAAATTTGAATGGGTATGGGCACGGGTATGGGCACTGTACTACCCAGCCCCGCAACCCGCATGTATGTATTTATATAATATAAGAATAAAAATAATTTTTAATTATAAAAAATTCTCTTTTTTATTTTATTTGAATTGTTCGAATTGTATAATCATCAATTAATGACATTGGTAAACGGCCCAAAGCAATTTGATTATAGTTCAATTTGTGACTATCATAAGTTGAAAGTTCATAAAAACTTGATGCATTTGACGATCATAAGAAAAAATAAATAATTTATTTATTTTTTGTGTACAATTAATTAATTTATTTAACTATTTAAGCCTAACTCCAAAACAGCTTAATGCAACTTGATAAAAACTTTAGTAACAATTTATTATGACTTTAACATGCAACTGCAACTTTTAACGTATAACTGTTGTAAAGTATCTATTTTTTCTTTCTTTCTAGGGATATTTTGGATGTTTTTTTATTTGGCTAAATACTACGATTCATACTATTTTATTAGTTGATTTGAAATTTTTTGGATCATAATTTTATTTCAATTGTGGTTATTTAATTGTCTTTTCATGGTTAAAGTGCGGGTAATGGGTGCGGGTATGAGCACTTAAGTACCCATAGGGTATGGGGAAGGGCACTAAAGTTGTTGCCCACGAGGGTACGGGCTCGGGTACGGGTATTTTTTACAAACGCGGGTATGGGGATGGGCATCATAGTACCCTGCCGATTGGGTACCCATTGCCATCCCTACTCATAACCATATGTTTAAATGTCTAAATCCGTTACCCTTGAATCAATTCAACATTGGTGTGTGAAATGATTTTTTAGTTCTCCCCTCCCAACTTGGACCAACTCTCTTTTTTATATCTGAGTTTTGAATAAATAAATAGAAATAGAAGCAGGTTTCATTCCGACAGAGAGAAGGTAGAAAACAAATTATTAAAAATAAAAAACATATGAATCATTAAATCCGTACGTAAGACAGTTTGAAAAACATGGAGACTAAAACAGTGAAGAGGAAACACTGTATTACACGAATCAAAATCAAATCAAATACAACATAGAGACTTAATTGAAACTGAGAGTTGTTATTTCAATATATTTATGAAACTTTTCCATATGAGGGGGATTACTCAATATAGTCAGTATCAGAGAAGATTAGAAAACACATCTGAAGCAGATATACTTTACTGTAGTTCACTATCAGTTTGAGTTGAGTCTTTTTCTGACCGTGTGCCTTTTTTTTCCACTGTCACCATCACTATGTTCAGTCACATGACCCACAATGATAAACATGAGGAAAATCTTAGGGTCTGTTTGATTCAGCTTATTACCACCCAAAAGCAATTCTCTACGGTGCCAAAAGCAATTCTAGTCAAAAACAACGTGTTTGGTTCAGCTTTTAAGAATTGCTTTTGTCCTCCAAAAGCAATTCTCCATGAAGCTACAAATCTTAGCTTCTAGCTTTTCTAGAATCAATTCTCCTTGAACAACGTGTATAGGTTTGTATATTTTATTATTACAACACGTTATTTTACTTTATTGCCCTTTATCAATTCTCATTCTTTATCAATTCTCCTTTAGCTATGTCTATTTTAGTAATTATACATTCAAAAGAATTCTACATAATTGCATCCAAACATAAATCATTTTGTTTAATCAATTCTACATAATTGTATCCAAACATAAATCAATTCTCTCAGAATCAATTCTGTCAGAATCAATTCTATCAGAATCAATTCTCTCAGAATCAATTATATTCAAAGCTGAACCAAACGGGCACTAAGTTGGGTAATAAACACAATTTTTTTTTTAAGGAAATAAACAAAAATATTTAAAAAAATACTTAAGCACACGTAAATAAGAAAAATTTAAGATAAAAATATGATGTGATTATTTTTTTTATTTGAATGTTCGTTCAAATATTTTTAATTTAAGGTTGTGACTAAATGAAAATTGTTTAAATATCTTATTAATGTTTTATAGAAGATAAATTTCGACAAATGAAGCACATCTCATGCAAAGTTAAAGAGAAACACCAACCAACTTTATTGATGAGTTTCTTAAAAAATATTATTAATGAAATTCAAAATTTGAACTCAAATCACAACATGTCTAAGTAGACGGCCAAAATGTATGTTGTTACGACCTCAAATTCACAACAATGTATTTTCGATGTATAGTCCATTGAATCTTGTGTCATCGGTTATGATTTTTTTTTCCTTTGTAAATGAGTTCCCGGTAATTTGTTTATAAACAATCATTGACTTCGATTTACAAGCTATATGAGACCTTTTAAATGTGTCGGAGCTATAGTCTCCATCAAAGTTGAGGAGGCAAAGGGTCCGTCGACTGGTCATCATTGAGGGCTTTTAGACCCTGGTCCCAAACACAACGGCAATATTTCAATTTTCAACCTCAAGTCTACAATGTAGTTTTAATGTATTATCTGCTTTGTTCATTTGTGAGCTTCCATGGTTTATTGAATTAAGGAGTGTATGTAATATTTATAAACTACTTTTTACATTGATTTTTAAACAATGTGAGGTTTTTGTGTTGTACTAAATTAAATGTTAATAGGGGTCTTTATGATGCATAAACCAAATTGAATTGAACCACAATATATATTATGGTTCAATTCAATTCTTAAAAATCACTTAAAAAAATAGTGGTTAAGTTTTGAAAATAGTTCAATTCAATTTAGATTCGGTCGTTATTCATGATTCACTAGTTTTATACTACGTATTTGTTAATATGTACGCCTAAATTACAAGTTAGCAAATTAAAGAAAATTAAAGATGATATAATTTATTGATCTAATAGTAAAAAGTAGATTTATAAATGATGCATGAGTAATTTATTTTAAGTCAAATACTTATTTTGGTCCTTTAAATTTAACTTAGTTCTTTAAGTTTTAAATAAGTCCTTATTACCCTTTTATAAGAATCTATCCGAAACTTAAAAACTTAAAAACCTACATATATAGGCGTATTAAATTAAAATGACTTGTTTAAAACTTAAATGACATATTGGAAACTTAAAATAAGTTAAATGAATCATTTGAAATTGAACAAATTTAAATTACTATCCCGGTATTTTTTTTCAAACTTAAAATATCAAAATAAGTATTTTATCGTTATTTTTCGTTAAACAACAGAGAAATGATATTTTAAAAATTAGTTTTAAACAATTTTTAGATAATTATCTATCATAGTCATATTATAGTTTTACTCTCACATCTTTTTTTTCTCTCTATCATTTTTAAACAATAAAAAAGAAAAAGAAAATTGTTGCCAAATAATTTTACATATATCATTAACCTAGACAAAAACCATAGTAATTTGTACATGCATTAATCTTTCTGAGTAAGGGGACCCTCCAAGTGTGTCGTTTGATGAAGGGCGCGCGGGAACAGCGCGGGAGCTGTTTCCCAATGCACTGTCACAGCCACTGCCATTGCCATTGCACTTCATATCAATACATTACTGTACTATACTCCACTCCATGCATCTATCTATCATTATTATATTGTCCATTCATTTCCAGGTACATAGTACTCCCTCTGTCTCTTCTCTGCACATACATACTTTGTTTCTAGAGTATATTCATATTTTATATCATATGCTCCGACAAATAAATATTTTTTCAATTTTTATTTCTATTAATCAGTAATAATAATTAAATTCAAATTGTAAGAATAATAAAATCATGATGGTCCATTTTTTGTTGTCAAATTTCAATTGCAGAAATTATACCCTTCAAGCAAGATATATATATATATATATATATGGGTTATGATAGAAGACACCTTTTGTGAAGGTGTCTTTTATCAAGTTACTCTATGAGCATTTGCGAAAAGACACCAACTTACTTTTATGAAGGTGTCTTTTAGCAAAGTTATAACTAAAAAGTGAAAATCACACCTTAAGGTGTGACTTGATAAAAGACACCACCAAAGGGTGGCTTGTAACATAACCATATATATATATATATATATATATATATATATATATATATATATATATATATATATATATATATATATATATATAGGATTTGCTAGAACACACCAACTAGTTTTTATGTGAGAGTGTTTTAGCAAGCTACACCTTAAGGTGTATTTAACTACTTTTTAGTTATAACTTGCTAAAACACACCTTCTAAAAAATAAGTGGGTGTATCCTAGCAAATGCCTATAGGAGTTGCTAACATACACCCACTTATTTTTTTTAGAAGGTGTGTTTTAGCAACATTCACCTTAAGGTGTATTTAACAACTTTTTAGTTATATCTTTGCTAAAACACACCTTAATAAAAACTAGTGGGTGTATCCAAGCAAACCCTTATATATATATATATATATATATATATATATATATATATATATATTTGCTCTTATAGGAAAGCTTCCCAAATTAAAGCCTCTTTAGCAAGTCACTAATCTATATAATATAAATTTACCACCTATTCCAAGACCTCTTCTCTTCTTTTCTTGACAAGTGTCACCATTTTTAAAGGTTTTAAAGTTTCATTTAACTAGCGACATGTGCTGCTCTAATCTTCTTCTATTCTAATGTTTTATTTATGGAAATGTTATAATTCAATGTTTTTTTTTGGAAGACCAATTATATTGTGTTATTATATGTTATTTTTTTATGGAAATGTTACAATTCAATGTTTTTTTTTTTTGGAAGACCAATGATATTGTATTATTATATTATTTGAATAATCGTGTAATGTAGTGTTTAGTTATCATATATTTTATAGCTGGTATTAAGGAATGAAATTTTAACGAGATTGTTTTATAAAATATGATATTTCAATTATAACATAAAAATACGTGCAGAATAAAAAAAATATCGTTGAAAATAAAAGGTTAACCCACGCTGATATTTATCCCTGTGCTAAAATAAACGTTAAACTTTCTCTAAAAAAAAAATTAGCCTTAAATTTGAGTTTAAATTTTAGAAATCAATCATTTCGAATTCAAAAAATACAAATTTTAATCAAATAATTTAATTTTTTTTTTTTTTTGCTAAGCAGGGAGACAGACAGACATTAGGAGGCAACACCGACATCCCAACGAGGTTGGCACCCCGGGACGCCTTCATCCTATGCCTTCCAATCTCTAAAATTTATTAAAAAAAGGGAAAAAAAATATATACAAGGAGAGGGGGGACTAGGCCAAAACCCTCATTGAAAAAGTAATTTAATTTAGTAATTTAATTTTTTTTAATAAACAAATAATTTAAATTAAAATATTTGAATGCAGAGATTAAAATAAAACAAGTAATGGAATAATTATTTAAATGTTAAAGAGATAAATAATTGATGTATGTTAAATAATAAAAATATGATTTGATAAGAGTGTAACTTTTTAAAATAATTTTAATTAGATTTGGTAATAACCATTAATTTTTTATATAATTTGAATTAACATGTTCTTTTTTAAGATAATATACTTTTGTTTCTATTTTCAAATGTATATTGTATAGTAATAATACCGTATAACAGTGTTTATTCAAAACAAAACAAAAATAATGTTATACATTTCTTAATTTTTATTTTTGTAATAATAATAATCATGATGTTGGACAAATTATTTTTTTAACAAATGATGTGAAACAATTGATTTGGTTGTAATTATGTCAAAGATATTTTATTCAAAGTGGCATTAAAACAATTAAACACAATATGATTTGATTTTCCTTAATAATAAGGAAAAACTTCCCCTCAAAAAAAAAAAAGGGAAAGATCATATGTAAGAGATGCATATAGAAGTCGACCGAAAAAATAGCAAATCGATGAAATAAAATTGATTAAAAAGGGTAGGAAAAAAATAGTAAGACTTATGTTAGAGAATATATGTAACCGAAAATTAAAAATGACCGCGTGTAATTTACTCTCATGCCAAATTAGATCCATTTAGTTTACCAAATTACCCTTTAGAAATTACTATAAATTAGACCTATGGCTTCACCAATTTTCACATCACAAATCACAACCTTGCCTCTTTTTCTGTTTGTTTAGTTTTTTCCTTTGTTTTTTCGTTGTTCATCTTTTTGTTTGTTTTATTATTTTTTTGATTCAATCGAGTATGATGCTCATTGAATTCGTTGCCGATATATGTCGTTCACATAAAGAAATTTGAAGTATCAATGATCGAATCATGTGGTTGATTTTCTTAGAATTTTTTTTTTGCTTAAATTTGTTGGATTTATTATTTATACCTTAACATAATGTTTACATTGGGAACAAATTTATTATATTTAGTACTTTTAGATTAATTCAATTGTAGCAAACTACATTTTTATCATAATTGTTCTATTGCCCTATTATATATTATTATTCGTACGTTAAATATTTTTTTTATATAGACTGCAGTAGTTGCTCAAAAAAAATATAGAATGTACTAATATCAAATATGATATAATCCCGTAAAATAGTGCAATTATTTAAGTGCATTAAGGAGAGATGGCTGCAAATAAGTAATACTAAGTAGTAATATAAACCGGTAACAAAAAAAGTACTGTAACGCCCGTCTTAATTATTCGATTATTTAAAAATATATTTATATATATGATTTACGTGATTTTCATGATTGATATGTGTGAATTTTATGATTCATGAAGTTGAGTGGGTTATATGATTTATAACTGCATAATGTGGAGTATTTTGTTGTGGTGAAGTTGCTATGTTGTTATGACTTATTTTATTATTAAATAAAATAAGATTTGATAAATAAAATAAAAATATGAAAAATTGGGCTGTGATGTGAGATGAGCAATTAGTAGTGATAAGAGTAATTAGAAGAGATAAATAGACAACAAAAGTTAGAAAACGGAATACGTACGTTTTTGGAGAAAAAGGGAGAAAAGTCAGAAAAGAGGAGAACTAGAGGGAGAGCTGCGATTCTGCTATTATCAGGTAAGGGTGAGACTAATTTTCATTACTATTAAGGGTATGATTCTATAGGATGAATTTGGCATGATTAGGTTAAGTTTTGGTTAGAATTGGGAATTAGGTTTAAGACCGAATTGGATGATTGAATCATGAAAAGATGTTAGGTTGATGCTAAATTAGTGTACAGAACTTAGTTATACCATAAGATGATAATTAGATGTTGAATTGAGGTTAGAATTAGGAGATTAAGTGAAAAGTTGGAATTTTTAGGTTTCTGGCCGTACTGACATTCATCGCTCGCACCTGCGAGCAAGAACACTCGCATCTGCGAGCTAGAACCCGGAACTCGCAACTGCGAGCAATGCAACTCGCAATTGCGAGTGACCTGTAAGCTCGCAACTGCGAGCAGAATAACTCGCCACTGCGAGTAAATACGTAGGAACCCAGAATGCACACTTTGCTCGCCATTGCGAGTGAAGTTACTCGCAACTGCGAGTTAGGCTGTTAGTTGCCCAAAATTGTCCCGATGCGATCCTTTCGCACGTATAGTCTTGAGCTGACCTTAGAAGTAAGAATGAGGGTGATTTAGAATGTTTCTAGATGTTACAGAAGTCTGTTTATATGACTGAAATGATTAGTAATGTTGCATGAATAATGTTATGATGTTTTTATGATATTTATGTTGATGTAATCCATTCCTTTAATGATGTTGAGATATTCCAACACTGTTATATGTTGTAAATCTGTTGCTGTTCATTGCTGCTGACCTTTAATGTCTTGAGATTGCATGAGTCGGTCTATGTTGCAAGAAATTAAGAAGTTGTCCATGATTATGAGTCGTATGAGTCGTTCATGATGTCGTCTAAGTTGCTGGAAGTTTGAGTCCATTGCATACTCATTAAAGTTGGGGGCTTTAGGCCCGGCAGCCTTTGTGCTCATTAAAGTTGGGGGCTTTAGGCCCGGCAGCCTTTGTGCTCATTAAAGTTGGGGGCTTTAGGCCCGGCAGCCTTTGTGCTCATTAAAGTTGGGGGCTTTAGGCCCGGCAGCCTTTGTGCTCATTAAAGTTGGGGGCTTTAGGCCCGGCAGCCTTTGTGCTCACACGTTGAAGAGCCTATTATGCTCATTTGTTGTTGATTGGTACCACATGCATTTGCATATCAAGAAGTTCATGATGCTAAGTTGTCAAGTTGTTGTTGAGTTGATAGAGTTGCATGGTCTAAGATGAGTTGTGTTGTCGAGTTGATGTTGAGTTGATAGAGTTGCATGGTCAAAGATGAGTTGTGTCGTCAAGCTGAGTGTTAAGTTGATTATGATTGGTGATGAAAATTAGTAATGATATTTGATGATCGTATTGTTATGAAAAGAAAAATATACTGATTGTTAATTGTTGATATGTTATTAATGTTTAAGTTGTTAAATGCATTTTATTGGATTATATGCTTAATGTATTGATTATGAAATCTCACCCCTTCTGCGTATATGTTGCCTCGACCGTGGGTAATGTGCAGGTAATAAAGATTAGAGGCGTTTGTGAGTGGACTCCTCAGTCGGTGTCTAGGTGCTCTGATACGTAACGGGATGGGGGCTTGCTTTTACTTCTATTCCTTACGTGTCTCTTTTATGAACTAATTTATGAGATTTTCCAATAAGGCCTGCGTGCCAAGACTTTAAAATGTTGAACTACTTTCCGCTGCAATAGTTTAAGATATTTCATGATGTTGAATTTGAAAGATAATCATTATTATCCATTTTATGATTTAAATGAAGTATGTGACACTCCGTTGTGATCAAAATACTCTGATTTTAAATGAAATTTTTATGTTGGGAAAACGGGGTGTTACAATTGGTATCAGAGCAGGTCGGTCCGTCCGGCCAAGTAGTGAGTCGAGTTGTGTCCTTAGCAGTTGGAATACCACTATTATGATATTCTAAACGTTGTGTGTTGTGCAGAGAAGAGACCTGGAGGCTGCGAATCTTATTTGCTATAAGAGGACTAGAATGGCTGGAAGAAATGATGCTGCGATTGCTGCTGCTTTGGAAGCTGTAGCCCAAGCTGTGGGACAACATCCAAATGCTGGTGCTGGTGCGAATGCTGATGTGAGAATGTTGGAGACCTTTCTGAGAAATCATCCTCCTACCTTCAAAGGAAGGTACGACCCTGATGGAGCACAGACGTGGCTCAAGGAGGTTGAGAGAATTTTCAGAGTTATGCAATGTACTGATGATCAGAAGGTGCGTTTTGGAACGCATATGCTGGCTGAGGAAGCTGATGACTGGTGGGTGAGCCTCCAACCTACCCTAGAGCAGGATGATGCAGTTATTACTTGGGTTGTGTTCAAGAGAGAATTCCTAAACAGATATTTTCCTGAGGATGTTCGCGGGAGAAAAGAGATCGAGTTCCTTGAGCTAAAGCAAGGAAACATGTCGGTGACGGAGTATGCAGCAAAGTTTGTGGAGCTGGCTCAGTTCTATCCACACTACACGGGGGACAATGCTGAGTTCTCCAAGTGTATCAAGTTTGAGAATGGTTTGCGTGCTGATATTAAGCGAGCCATTGGTTACCAACAGATCCGTGACTTTTCTGCTTTGGTGAGCAGATGCAGAATCTATGAAGATGACAGCAAAGCTCATTATAAGATTATGAGTGAGAAGAGGGGTAAGGGCCAACAAAGTCGCCCAAAGCCTTACAGTGCTCCTGCTGACAAAGGAAAAGGGAGAGCTAATGATGAGAGGAGGTCTAATAAGAAGGATGCTGGTGCTGAGGTTGTTTGTTACACTTGTGGCGAGAAAGGCCATAAGAGTACTGCTTGTACTAAGGATATTAAACGGTGCTTTCGTTGTGGCAGTAAAGGACATACACTTGCAGAGTGTAAGCATGCGGACATTGTGTGTTTTAACTGCAAAGAAGAGGGTCATATTGGGTCTCAGTGTACAAATCCGAAGAAGACTCAGACTAGAGGGAAAGTGTTTGCTTTGACTGGTACTCAGACTGAAAATGAGGATCGTTTGATCAGAGGTACTTGTTATATTAACAATACTCCTTTAGTTGCTATTATTGATACTGGTGCTACACATTGTTTTGTTGCTTTTGATTGTGCTTCTAAGTTGGGTCTTGCTGTGTCTGATATGAGTGGAGAAATGGTCGTCGAAACTCCAGCTAAGGGTTCGGTGACTACTTCTCTTGTTTGCTTGCGATGTCCTTTGTCTATGTTTGATCGTGATTTTGAGATTGATTTAGTTTGTCTGCCTCTGAGTGGAATGGATGTAATTCTTGGTATGAACTGGTTAGAGTACAACCATGTTCTCATTAACTGTTTTAGTAAAACGGTGCGTTTCTCTTCTGCCGAAGAGGAAAGTGGAGCAGAATTTTTGTCTACTAAGCAGCTGAAACAATTGGAGCGTGATGGGATCTTGATGTTTTCCTTGATGGCATCCTTATCATTGGAGAATCAAGCAGTGATTGATAAGTTGCAAGTGGTGTGTGATTTTCCTGAAGTTTTCCCTGATGAAATCCCTGATGTACCACCGGAAAGAGAAGTTGAATTTTCTATTGACCTTGTTCCGGGAACGAAGCCTGTGTCTATGACACCTTACCGTATGTCAGCTTCTGAGTTGGCTGAGTTGAAGAAACAGTTGGAGGATTTGCTAGATAAGAAGTTCATTAGACCGAGTGTTTCACCTTGGGGAGCGCCGGTATTGTTGGTTAAGAAGAAAGATGGAAGTATGAGGTTGTGCATTGATTATCGACAACTGAATAAAGTAACTATAAAGAATAGATATCCACTTCCTAGAATTGATGATTTGATGGACCAGCTGGTGGGTGCACGTGTGTTCAGCAAGATTGATTTAAGGTCGGGTTATCATCAGATTAAAGTAAAAGATGAAGATATGCAGAAGACGGCCTTTAGGACGCGATATGGTCATTATGAATATAAGGTGATGCCTTTTGGTGTGAGTAACGCGCCTGGCGTGTTTATGGAGTATATGAATCGCATTTTCCATGCATTTTTGGATCGCTTTGTGGTTGTGTTCATCGATGATATTTTGATTTACTCTAAGACAGAAGAAGAACATGCAGAACATTTGAAAATTGTTTTGCAAGTGCTGAAAGAGAAGAAGTTGTATGCTAAATTGTCCAAGTGTGAATTCTGGTTGGACGAGGTAAGTTTTCTGGGCCATGTTATTTCTAGTAGTGGTATTGCAGTTGATCCATCTAAAGTTGAAGCAGTATCACAATGGGAGACTCCTAAATCGGTTACAGAGATTAGAAGCTTTTTGGGTTTGGCAGGATACTATCGAAGATTTATAGAAGGATTTTCTAAGTTGGCACTTCCGTTAACACAGTTGACGTGTAAAGGTAAAACCTTTGTGTGGGATGTTCATTGTGAGAACAGTTTTAATGAATTGAAGAAGCGTTTGACGACGGCTCCAGTTTTGATTTTGCCAAAACCTGATGAACCTTTTGCAGTGTATTGTGATGCGTCCAAATTGGGCTTAGGCGGTGTACTTATGCAAGATGGTAAAGTTGTTGCTTATGCATCAAGACAGTTGAGAACTCATGAACGAAACTATCCTACTCATGACCTTGAGTTAGCTGCAGTCGTATTTGTCCTTAAGATTTGGAGACATTACTTGTATGGTTCGAGATTTGAGGTGTTTAGTGATCACAAGAGCTTGAAGTATTTGTTTGATCAGAAAGAATTGAATATGCGACAGCGACGGTGGCTCGAATTGTTGAAGGATTATGACTTTAGTTTGAATTACCATCCGGGTAAAGCTAATGTTGTTGCGGATGCCTTAAGTAGGAAGAGTTTACATATGTCTGCTATGATGGTGAAGGAATTTGAGTTACTTGAACAGTTTAGAGATATGAGCTTAGTTTGTGAAATGTCGTCTCGGAGCGTTAAGTTAGGAATGCTGAAAATTGATAACGATTTCTTGAAAAGTATTAGAGATGCACAGAAGGTTGATGTTAAGTTTGTGGACTTGTTGGTTGCTAGTAATCAAACTGAAGATGGTGACTTTAAAGTCGATGATCAAGGTGTGTTGAGGTTCCGAGGCAGGATTTGTATTCCAGACAATGATGAGATAAAAAAGATGATTCTGGAAGAGAGTCATAGGAGTAGCTTGAGCATTCATCCGGGAGCTACAAAGATGTATCATGATTTAAAGAAGCTGTTTTGGTGGTCAGGATTGAAACGTGATGTGGCACAATTTGTGTACTCTTGTTTGATTTGTCAGAAGTCGAAGGTGGAGCATCAGAAACCTGCTGGGTTGATGACACCGTTAGATGTACCAGAATGGAAATGGGATAGTATATCCATGGATTTTGTGACAAGTTTACCGAATACTCCTAAGGGAAATGACGCCATTTGGGTGATTGTTGACAGATTGACGAAGTCGGCACATTTCCTTCCGATTAATATTAGTTTTCCTGTGGCTCAGTTGGCAGAGATTTATATTCGAGACATAGTGAAGTTGCATGGTGTTCCTTCAAGCATCGTGTCAGATAGAGATCCAAGATTTACTTCTAGATTTTGGAAGAGTTTGCAAGAGGCTTTAGGCTCTAAGTTGAGATTGAGTTCGGCTTATCATCCTCAAACAGACGGTCAGTCGGAAAGAACGATTCAGTCACTCGAAGACTTGTTGAGAGTTTGTGTACTTGAGCAAGGTGGAACTTGGGATAGTCATCTTCCGTTGATAGAGTTCACTTATAATAACAGCTATCATTCAAGTATTGGGATGGCACCTTTCGAGGCTTTGTATGGTCGGAGGTGTAGGACTCCGTTGTGTTGGTTTGAGACCGGTGAAAGTGTGGTTCTAGGACCAGAAATTGTTCAACAGACTACTGAGAAGGTGAAGATGATTCAAGAGAAGATGAAAGCGTCGCAGAGTCGACAGAAGAGCTACCATGATAAGCGTAAGAAAGACCTTGAGTTTCAAGAGGGAGACCATGTGTTCTTGAGAGTTACTCCAACGACCGGTGTCGGTCGTGCATTGAAGTCAAAGAAATTGACTCCAAAGTTTATTGGTCCTTATCAGATATCCGAGAGAATTGGCACGGTGGCTTATAGAGTTGGCTTACCACCGCATTTATCGAATTTGCACGATGTGTTTCATGTGTCGCAGCTGAGGAAATATGTTCCAGACCCATCCCATGTGATTCAGAGTGATGATGTGCAAGTTAGAGACAACCTTACGGTGGAGACCTTACCCTTGAGGATTGATGATCGCAAGATGAAGACGTTGAGAGGCAAGGAGATACCTCTAGTGAGAGTTGTTTGGAGTGGAACGACTGGTGAAAGCCTGACATGGGAGCTAGAGAGTAAGATGATGGAGTCTTATCCAGAGTTGTTTGCTTGAGGTAAATTTTCGAGGACGAAAATTCTATAAGTTGGGGAGAGTTGTAACGCCCGTCTTAATTATTCGATTATTTAAAAATATATTTATATATATGATTTACGTGATTTTCATGATTGATATGTGTGAATTTTATGATTCATGAAGTTGAGTGGGTTATATGATTTATAACTGCATAATGTGGAGTATTTTGTTGTGGTGAAGTTGCTATGTTGTTATGACTTATTTTATTATTAAATAAAATAAGATTTGATAAATAAAATAAAAATATGAAAAATTGGGCTGTGATGTGAGATGAGCAATTAGTAGTGATAAGAGTAATTAGAAGAGATAAATAGACAACAAAAGTTAGAAAACGGAATACGTACGTTTTTGGAGAAAAAGGGAGAAAAGTCAGAAAAGAGGAGAACTAGAGGGAGAGCTGCGATTCTGCTATTATCAGGTAAGGGTGAGACTAATTTTCATTACTATTAAGGGTATGATTCTATAGGATGAATTTGGCATGATTAGGTTAAGTTTTGGTTAGAATTGGGAATTAGGTTTAAGACCGAATTGGATGATTGAATCATGAAAAGATGTTAGGTTGATGCTAAATTAGTGTACAGAACTTAGTTATACCATAAGATGATAATTAGATGTTGAATTGAGGTTAGAATTAGGAGATTAAGTGAAAAGTTGGAATTTTTAGGTTTCTGGCCGTACTGACATTCATCGCTCGCACCTGCGAGCAAGAACACTCGCATCTGCGAGCTAGAACCCGGAACTCGCAACTGCGAGCAATGCAACTCGCAATTGCGAGTGACCTGTAAGCTCGCAACTGCGAGCAGAATAACTCGCCACTGCGAGTAAATACGTAGGAACCCAGAATGCACACTTTGCTCGCCATTGCGAGTGAAGTTACTCGCAACTGCGAGTTAGGCTGTTAGTTGCCCAAAATTGTCCCGATGCGATCCTTTCGCACGTATAGTCTTGAGCTGACCTTAGAAGTAAGAATGAGGGTGATTTAGAATGTTTCTAGATGTTACAGAAGTCTGTTTATATGACTGAAATGATTAGTAATGTTGCATGAATAATGTTATGATGTTTTTATGATATTTATGTTGATGTAATCCATTCCTTTAATGATGTTGAGATATTCCAACACTGTTATATGTTGTAAATCTGTTGCTGTTCATTGCTGCTGACCTTTAATGTCTTGAGATTGCATGAGTCGGTCTATGTTGCAAGAAATTAAGAAGTTGTCCATGATTATGAGTCGTATGAGTCGTTCATGATGTCGTCTAAGTTGCTGGAAGTTTGAGTCCATTGCATACTCATTAAAGTTGGGGGCTTTAGGCCCGGCAGCCTTTGTGCTCATTAAAGTTGGGGGCTTTAGGCCCGGCAGCCTTTGTGCTCATTAAAGTTGGGGGCTTTAGGCCCGGCAGCCTTTGTGCTCATTAAAGTTGGGGGCTTTAGGCCCGGCAGCCTTTGTGCTCATTAAAGTTGGGGGCTTTAGGCCCGGCAGCCTTTGTGCTCACACGTTGAAGAGCCTATTATGCTCATTTGTTGTTGATTGGTACCACATGCATTTGCATATCAAGAAGTTCATGATGCTAAGTTGTCAAGTTGTTGTTGAGTTGATAGAGTTGCATGGTCTAAGATGAGTTGTGTTGTCGAGTTGATGTTGAGTTGATAGAGTTGCATGGTCAAAGATGAGTTGTGTCGTCAAGCTGAGTGTTAAGTTGATTATGATTGGTGATGAAAATTAGTAATGATATTTGATGATCGTATTGTTATGAAAAGAAAAATATACTGATTGTTAATTGTTGATATGTTATTAATGTTTAAGTTGTTAAATGCATTTTATTGGATTATATGCTTAATGTATTGATTATGAAATCTCACCCCTTCTGCGTATATGTTGCCTCGACCGTGGGTAATGTGCAGGTAATAAAGATTAGAGGCGTTCGTGAGTGGACTCCTCAGTCGGTGTCTAGGTGCTCTGATACGTAACGGGATGGGGGCTTGCTTTTACTTCTATTCCTTACGTGTCTCTTTTATGAACTAATTTATGAGATTTTCCAATAAGGCCTGCGTGCCAAGACTTTAAAATGTTGAACTACTTTCCGCTGCAATAGTTTAAGATATTTCATGATGTTGAATTTGAAAGATAATCATTATTATCCATTTTATGATTTAAATGAAGTATGTGACACTCCGTTGTGATCAAAATACTCTGATTTTAAATGAAATTTTTATGTTGGGAAAACGGGGTGTTACAAGTACTCCGTCCCATTTTAAATGACATAATTTAAAAATATATATTGTTTACATAATATAATTTGATCATATTTTTGTACTAATATATAAAGACAAAATATAGTATATAAGATGTTGGATTCGTCTCGATTAATATTTTTAAAATATCAATTTTTCATAATTTTTTTAATAGATTATTAAAGATATTTAAAGATATTTACGGATGGAGTAATATAGACCGTTTCATTAAGCAAAAGCCTACAAAATATCTTTGTAATTTATTATCGCCGAATAAAACAAATAAAAGGCTTTAGTGACATTTTTTATTTTGTTTTGACATATTAATGACGTTGATATTACTACATTAAAATCAGTACACCTTCACTACCAAAAAGATTAGTACACCTTTCGTCTCATTTTTTTTTTATGACATTAAAGCAAGGATGTTAAATTTTACTTGACAACATGAGCTATGTCGTTTTCACAATTAACTAATATTAGTCAAATTATTTTCTACATTCATGAAAAAAAGTATACATTTGGTTTTTGAACACATTTACAATTTTTCACACAAATTAAATAGATATGTACATCATGAGTATTTTTTTTTAATAAAGATGTACCTCATGAGTATTTGTTTCCCCTAAAAAAATCATGAGTATTTTTTTTCTTTCTAATTTAATCGTACAAATTGTTGATAATTAATGTACCATTTAATTGTCAATTACTACATCCATGGAATTTTTTTTGTGATTGCTTCATACATGCTGGCTATAAATATTGTGTTTGAAGCTCACACTTTTTACACCATTTTAAGTTACAACTCACAATTTTCATATCACTACTATACATTGTGCTTTTTGGTTTCAACATTCTCACTCAATTTCGAGATTCATACTAAAATTTTGAAAATTTTCTCGAGATCATTCTTTTATTTTATTCATTTTTACTTCTTATTCTCATTTTTTTCTTCTTAGATCTAATTCTTAAGACTGGATCAATTTCTAATATTTTTTCATAGGTACAACAATTAAACAAACTTCTCTCTGTTTTTCTTTGTCAATTATTCTTGATCTTCATTCACTTTCTATTTAGTTGTTGCAGAAGTGGATCTCAAACGTTGAATGTGATGAAAGAATCAACATATGGTTTGAACTTTGAAGAAATTGGATTAAACACTTTGATTAGAATGGATGTATTTTATTAGTTTTTTAAGCAATGATTATTCTTTTGTACAACTATTCATCTAATTAGTTTTAGAGATATAATCTGTTTTTGTAAATGATAGATATTTCACATTCCAAATAGTAGTTTTTCTATAGATTAATGATTATGTTGTACTTTCAACTTTGATGTGCATCTACGAAAAAATGTAAGAATTGTCATATGTTCATTATGAGTTTTTTCTTAATATTATAATATTGATAAGATCTTATTGCATATTATAGAAATTTGTTATTTGCTTCTTTGTAATTTGTTATTCAAAGAAATTAATGAGCACCAAAATACAATTATAGATCTTCTTTTTAAGAGACATGGAACATCGTGGTTCAAATCTTTCGCCTATGACTTTGTGTGGGACGTGAATAGAGACAAACTTTCTAAATCTTTAGAAATGGTTTTAATGAATCAATAAAATTGGCTTGCAGTTTTGATTTTTAACTTTTGAACTTTTTAGTAGTTTACATTATTGGTGATTTATTCAATATTTTTGTTGAATTTTAGATTTTTTAATGATTTTCGATTTTAGTTTTTTACTAATATTTGACTTTAAAATTGAAAACTGTTCCATCTATAATAAAAATTATCAAGATTGGTTTTTTTTTCCCATACCATTTTGTTTCATCCGATGGTAATAATCTTCATAGAAATGAGAAAAATAATATCATTAAAATAAAACAATATAAAATACTATCCTTCAACAAAAAAATGTTATTGAACCGTTTTTTTTTGTTAAAAAATGATATTGAACCATTTTTTTTGTCAAAAAGAAGTTATTGAACCGTTTATATTAAACCGTTTTATGTTGATTTTTTTTTTATAAGTCAAGAGCAAAATGAGTTTTATGTTGAATTAAAATAGACTATCCATTTATGTCGAACTGTTTTATTCATAATGATATTGATAATCCATGTAGGATATATGGTACACGTTAAATGTCCATTTTTTTCTCATGGCAGTGCTATCCATTTAGCAATTAAAATATACCCATATAACTTTGCATTTTAAGTTAAATCACAATGAGCACAATTCCTTTTAAAAAAATTAAAGCACAATTATTGCATTATTGTTAACCACAACTTTTAAAGCTAATATTTTTTCCAAGGAAATGATTAATGAGTAAATATTTACTATTCAATAGACATTATTATTGATCAAAACTTTTAATGCGGTTGAAGTGTTACATATATTTTCAGACACTGTTAATATTTTAATTTTAATAAATAAAATAGAAGATGGTATATATTTTTTTTAAAAAAAACGAGATTAAATTTATCATCGACAAAAAAACATAGACATTTGTTGTTTGTTATAAGAACCAAATAAACCTCACCCTTTTATATCCTAAACGGATTATCCTACGATTCAAAATATTCACCCTTCAAAGTATTTTTTATAATATAAATCCTAAATTAATCGATATATGTACCATTCTAGGTATATATTTTACATTAATATTTTTTTATTAGTTTAATTTTTTTTCCAAGTACCAAAATTTATAAGGAACCATTGTTTTAATGGACATTTAACGAGGAAATATTCATCATTCAATAGGCATTACCATTGTCTTAGTCCTTTAATGAGAAAATATTCACCATTCAATAGACATTACCATTTTATCTCTTGAACAAGTATAAATAAAAATACTTTGATTTTTCTAAAATTCAAATCATTTTTAATCTAAGGTACATGGTTAAAATGATTTTGATATTTATTTTTAAATTTGTTAAGATTTTAAATATTATAGTTATATAATTTTTTTTTTCATATTAAAAGAAACCTATGAAGGAAGACAAATATCTAAGAGAATCATAAGCAATTTAAATGATATGATCAAATTGTAATATTTTCAATAAATATTAATTATAATGAATACTTTCCTTAACGAGTAATGATGTTTTTCAAATAAGGACATTCTCATTATTGTCAAATTTTAATAATTATAATTATAATAATAAATAAAAAATTCAATTTTTTATAACTATAATTATACATTAATAGATTAAAATATTAAGTATTATTAAAATAAAAATGGAAAACCAGTCCATTTCATTTTATCACAAGTTGATATAATTTGTTGATTTCTCTTTAATGTCCAAGTTCTATCTTTTTACCACCAGACCAAACATTTACAAATGTATTACATTAATATATTATTTGTTGATTTTTTTAAAAAAAATATGATATTTTATATCATTCTTATGAGTGTGTGTGTGTGTCCATGGGCGGATGCACCATATGGTTTGGTGTGACTATAATCACGCCAAATTTTTTCTAAAAATACTTACATGTGAAAGATATCTACAAGATAACTGTAGAATTGCAAGTTTAGAAAATTGGTCAAACCATTTGTGATTATATATACTTGGTGTTTCATACATGTTGTTGCATCCACGCCTATAGGTGTTCACAGGATGGATCGGTTTTCATTGTAATCTATTACCCGATGAAATGAAGTTTCGTTAGGTTGGATCAATAAATAATTACACATAACTTTTTAAAATTTTTTTTCAAAAAGTTACAAAATATCACAAAAGTATGGATAATATTTAGAGATTTGCATGTTACATATTAATATATTTCTACATTCGGTACGGGTTCGAAGTGTGTATCTATATCTTTAAAGACTTGCTAATCATAATAGGAACATGGGCTACCATAGACCTTATAGGAAAAACCATTTTCAAAAGGTGAATTTGACAATAGTAAATAATTTTTTTTTAAATGTCAATGTAATATATTCTTGGGGTAAATATTATCATGTTGGAGAGATTCAAACAATTGTTCTTTTTCTGATGACAAATGTTAGTAATTAGTTGTTAAATTAATATTTACTCTTTTATTTGAGTTTGACCCGGTACCTTCAACTCCTTATTCCTTAACTCAAATCATTTGAACTACTCAACCCCCAAAACAATTTATTAGTTAGGATAAAAGTATTAGTTTAAAAAATATATATATATATTTGTAAACTACATATATAAACTTTATATTTGTAAAAGTAAATATCTTAATACAACTGTATAATATTTTTTACAAAAACTACCAATATTACAAGTTATAGTTTTTGTCAAAAAGCTTTATAATTTATATTAAAGTTATTTTAAATTTATATTGATTTATATATCAAATAACTTAAATACTCGCTAACTTTGTGTAAATTAGTTTTCGATTTAAAATAGTATTTTATAAAACATTAATAAATACGTTAATTCCTTGAGTAAAAAAAAAATAAGTACGTTAATTTCCCGTGCTTAGCATGGGTATCACATTAGCTTATCATTGAGAAACATCGATCAGGCCAATGGACTGTGTAATGGTACGAGGCTGACAGTTACACATCTAGGGAAGAGCACGATAGCTGCTACCGTAATAACAGGAAAAAGGGCAGGTACCAGGGTATTCATTCCCAGGAATGGATGAATCTTATTCTGAGTGATCCAGGACTACCCTTCAAATTCAGGCGCAGACAATCTCCATTGACACTTTGTTTTGCAATGACAATAAATAAAAGTCATGGTCAATCTTTATCTCGAATGGGAGTTTATCTTCCTAACCCGTGTTCACGGATGGACAACTCTATGTCGCTGTCTCTCGAGTTAATTCTAGAAAAGGTTTGAAGCTGCTCATCTTGGATGAAGATAATAATGTTTGCAAGGAGACCACAAATGTTGTGTATCGTGAAGTTTTTTCAAAAAGTATGATCGTTGATTATGTTTTAGAATTGTTGTTGCTATAATTTAGAAAACTAAAGTTGCGTATAGTTTGGAAGTCGTTTTTTTTAATTTCTTTGTAAGGCGTACTGGTCATTACAGGACATGCAATTTCTATATAAGCAGATCCTCCTACCATTGACTTTTAATTGATGCACTTTTCAGGTATAACAATCCGCGAAACTTTTTTTTTACATCGTTGTTACCCTAAAATACAATATTTACTAGACATGGCAACAAACCCATCCCCTGCCAGACCCAGCCGCCCCGCCCCGAATTTAACGGGGAAAATCCGATTTAACCGGGTGCGGATGTGGGGGAAATTTGAAGTTTTAGTACGGGGGCGGGGCCGGGTGCGGTGGATGCTTACACCCCGCCCCGCACCCGCTTTTTAAAATTTTGTTTATTAAATTTTATAATCTTATTTCCATAGCGCCAACCTATTTTAATATATTATTACTCTTTAGAAACACATTTATAATAATTATTTTGCTCTTTTGAAATAAGTTTATTAGATAGAAAATTATTAATATAATTATTGTGTTTTTGTTGTTATGAAAAAATGAAAAAAATATGCATTTTTTAAATATTTTATAAAAAATAAAGTTTTCGCGGGTGGGGGTTGGGGCGGGGCCGGGAGACCCGTCCCCATTGGGGGCGGGGTTGGGTGTTCAATTTTTACCCCCGATATGGTTTGGGGACGGGGGCGGGGGCAGGGACGGGGATACTCAAACCCGCCTCCGATCCGCCCCGTTGCGATGTCTAATATTTACATTAGACCATTGGTTTTGTAAAAAATAAAAACAAATAACAATCGGCGTTTCTGTAGCCCAAACTATATTTATACACACCCGTAAAAAATTAACGAGTTCATTCACAGACTAGGTGTATACATCTGACACTGACTATGATATAAAAAATACAAATTTTTTAGTTTTTATGATTAATAAAATACATTATGTCAACAAATAATAATATACAGTACGTCGGTGTATTTTTGCAAAAATATTACATATGCTAAGTTTAACAATTAGTACATCTTATACTACAAATAATTAGTATAAGTATAAATCCAAATACTTTAATCGTTATGTGCAATGTTTAGATATTTCAAAATATATACAAAATTAACAAAATTAAGATGATATTTTTTTCCATATCAAATTTGAATTATAACCACATTTATAACTTTAAGATAACATAATATAAAATCTATACATTTGATCAAAAAAGTTTTTTATTTCCCGTGCTTGGCACGGGTCACTATACTAGTATTACTTATTTCAGAAATTTGACAATTCTAATATCCTGAAAACCAATATGGCAATCAAACAGTGATTTTAGTTTAAGATGTTAAAAGTAGAAAGTTTAATTTTTATGCTTAATGAACATTTTTGGGGATGTGTTAATTAACGAGACCTAAGGTCCCAATACAAATCCTATCAAAACTTTAACTCCAATCTGACAGAGACCCATTCATTTCTGTTTGAGGAAAGCAATGGAATTGAAAATGAAGTCCGGCAAGGCACACTATGTCACCATGTGGGGAGTGGGCTCCATCATATGGTGAAACTAAGAAGAGAAGAGAAGAGAACATTCAAATTTCAAGCAGACATGGGATGGAATAGGACTTCCCAAACCAGCCCAATCATCAACCTTCTTATATTCATATATTTTGTTTAGCAAAATTCAAGGATTTGATACTATAAAATTCATGGACTAAAACACCAAATTACTCTTTTGGATTTGTAAGGCACTCTTAAATAGATTTAGTGAATATTTTAGAAAAGTCTCGATAACTCTAGTAAACTTTACTCATAAGTCATTATGAAAACATTTTACGGATTATTGTATATTGATTGTAAGGCTTTGTTTGATAAAAAAATGGATAACTCATAAACTATAGCTGATAGTTGACCATCAATAGCCGATAATTTATGGTTGATGATTGATAGTCTGTTAAATTAAAGTGTTAGCTAAAATTGACAGTTTCATTAGCTAATAAATGTAAAATGACAAATAGAAAACATTCTTAATTCATAATGAATTTTATATCAATTAATATTTAAATATTTAGAATTTAATAATTCAAATTTATTAATTTAATATATCTTTTATATACTAATATTAAATTAATTTTTATTCGCTAATATTTTATTTATATTTATTTTTATTTTAGTTTTTATACTTCATAAAAAAATTAAATCTCACAATAAAACATACTCAACTCATAATAGTGAGTTAAGACAAAATTAAAAGCAAAAATAGTTGGCGGTGACGCTAGATTGTACTCCTTCAGTTCTAAATTACAAGCGGTGTATTTAGCCGAAGTTTTACACCAAATACATTAATTTTGTTTGATATACTTTTTTTATAATTTAGAATAGAGCAAATAGTATATGTAATAGGATAATAGCTAGCATGTTCAAAACCGAACTAATCCAATAGAAAAACTGTTAACTGAGTCAACTCAAACCGCAAAAAACCGCATTTGATTTAGATGTATTCGGATCACTTTTTTTACTCAACCGCATGGTTTGGTTTACGGTTTTAATTTTACCAACCGAACCAAACCAAATCAAACCACAACATAATAAAAATACTAATTAAAATCTATGTCACCTAAACCAATACTCATGAAAACCGCACCACGAACACCCCTGATAATAGCACACATACAAAAAAAAAAAAAGACTCTTTTTTTTTAGTTTTATCTACTTGTCTAAATGTGTCCAAATTGTTTAAATTTGTGATCGACACGAAGAGCAGCTTAATTGGTAAGACATTTCGGTTAAGGTTGGTTTAAATCATAAAAGAGGAAATGAAATGAAAAATTCTAATCTCTTTTCATAAAAAGCAAAATAACTTCTCACATTATCAAGTAGATTTTCGAAATTGCGGATGATTGTGTATCTCTATTTTTCCAGCTACTCAATCAACTACCCCAACGATAACTTCACATTTTTGTCATAAATTATGGTGCATATGGAAGTGAAGAAACGACGACCTCTGGAGCGATATTGGTACAAGCCCTCGTGTGTCTGTCCATATGACGCGCGAAACCTTATTGCAATGCCAGCAGGCTCACGCAATTAAGGATTGTAGCAAAGAAAAAGAGTTGAACAACAACGGATCTTTCCACCCTGAACAAAGTAGATGGAGGAAACCATAGGGGGGGCGGGGGGCGGGGGGTGAAGTGCAATATTGATGCGGCAATTTTCAAGGGGGAAGGTTGTTATGATATTGACATGTATCTTTGTGTTTTTGGAATTATAAAAAGTATCTTAAATAGAAAAATTCACCACCGAAGAGATTACTAGGTTAAGTCACGACCATGTCGTTCTCTTTAAGACGTTTCGCGACACTACCTGAAATTGTGCAAGGTAGGCCTCAAGGATAAACTAGCCCAGTTCACTTGTTCGATCACGCACTGCATTGTAAATAATAGTTTGAGAAATAACACCCTCAATATGGTATAAGAAGACCACTCAAAACTGAAGGGACAGAAGAGTATAAGAAAGGAAGAAAGACTCGTCAACACAAGTTGAAAGGAGGGAGAGAGAAGAAAAATAATAGAATCATCAACAATATTTTTCGGTGTACAGAATAAGTAGCGAGCTCTCTTCTTTTATAGGGAGAGTTTTTTTTTATTGGATTTTTATAGGGAGAGTTCGTAACAAATCCGAAGCGACTTAAGGATTATGCTAACTTGCGGATTAAACAATCTGTGATCTATTTTCACGTGAGCGGATATATCCGGAATTTTCTGTTGGATCGGATTATAACGAAACTTCTTCATTAAAAAGCGCTTTTGGATAATGATTAAATTAATGAAAATTTAATTTAATATTTTTAGGTGATTAATTAAAAATATATTTATCATTTTTGCCCAAACCCAAGCCCAGACGGACAGACGATAGCGGTGCACGTGATATATATTTTCTTAAGCGCTCACTTGTTCACAAAAGTGGGTACCTCAATGACACATCCTTGTAGGCCAACCCTCACTTATATAAAGATTACTAATGGATATGTCCTTTTCAATGTGGGACATTATTTTAATTCATACCAACACTAGTTCTTTTCAACGAGACTTGTGTTTACTCTTACAATTTCTATTCAAATTCAACTGGTGTTCCAATAGGAAGGCGTGACGAATATATAACAGTTATGACAACTTGGTTTCAAGGATTGCCACAATCTCATGAGGTGGAAGTAAGAGATTAAAGGAAGCAATAAATTGGCTTGGTAGCTTAGGTTTGTCTAACGTGTCTATCAAACCTGATTGCAAGTAAGTGATTGACAAAGAAATAATGTTATTTATTTATTAGTTAGAACGTCCTTATCTTATATCAGTTTCTAAATTCATGATCATATATCATCTTATATTGTGATAGTTATTATTAATGAAATGGGTTGATTTATTTTTGTCAAAAAAAAATATTGTTGATGTAAATAATAGTACTTTATATTGATCATATAAAAAAAAACTATAGATTTACAGATATTCATTCTAATCACATTCATACCACGTCAAAAAAAATAAAATTATTTTAGCCATAGAAGTCATTGATCAACTATAGTACATAGTTAGTGGAAGGCTGTCAAGTTGATGTGAGTGGGTGTCTGATAGTGTCTTCTTCTCTATCTGGATCTGACCCATCTCACTATTGGATTTGATGGCTACTTAATTAATAATTGACCTTTCTCTTTGCATAAATTAAACTATTAATAGGAAAAACTCGATTCTGTTTGCTATTCTGCATCGAACCTCAAATAAGTATAGATTATTATATTATGTATTGATTGAATTGAATGAATGACTATGCACCGTTGAAAAATAGAATCAATTCCATACCAAATCTAAACTAAAAACGAATGTTCTGGTAAAACATCGTTTCAAACCATGTGATAAAATAAAAATTTATTTGAATTGCTAAATGGATCAAAAGTGTATTCTAGGAAATCACCCGTCTTGTATTATTTTTTGAAAGAAACGAACAAAATGGTTATGTTGCTTCCATTTTTGAGACGATTAAAGATCCCCCAAGTAATGTTATGATTCACGAATAATTTAAAGGATCTTGGAACAAGTCAATACAATTTAAAAATTGTCTCAACAATGAATTGTATTAGAATGAAGAAAAACACTAGATTCGCAAGAAGAAAAGAAAGAATAAAGCGCTCCATAAAAAACCTTAAAGGCTCTTTTTTCATTTGAGTTATTTTAAAGTTATCAAAATTTAGGTATGAGGTTGCGAACACAAATAGTTATTTTTTTTTTATTCAGAAAGAATAAGAAAAAAACGTAAACCATTGATTTAACGATTTGATTGATCTATTTGACATCATAATTAAAGACATAATTTTGAATTTGATTGAGAGCCGTATGAAAAAAAAACTTCTTATACGTTTCTAGGGGATATATTGTTCATCTATATGTATCCCAATGATCCGTTTATCGAATCGTTGAAATTGATGTTTGATCCCGAAGAGAGGGATCAAACCTCCTGAAAGTGTTTTTTTTTTTGTTGATCCAATAAAGAACCTATTTTTATATTCCTGTTATTTTTAATTTCTTTGAACAAGGTGCTCAACTTACAGGAACTAGTCAGGATATTTTAAAAAAGGCGGGTGGTTTTATGTAACTTTGCCCTAATCAACAAATGAAATTGAATTAATGAAAATAAAGAGGGTGTGGATAACTTCTATAAATATATTTATAGAACTCTTTTCTCTTTTATCCCCCCGCTCTCTTGTTCTATTCATACCTAATTTCGCATTTCCCTATTAATAACAGGGAATCGAATTTTTAGATTACAAATAGTTATAAATGGTTTTTTAAATACTTACTCGCTCGTTATTATTATTATCAGTTATTAATCCTAGTGATCTATACTTAAAACTTAAATGACTATTCATCTATTGTATTTTCATGTAAATAGAGGAAAAAAGCTCTATGGAAAAATGGTGGTTCAATTCAATGATGTTTAATAGGGGTTTAGAATACAGGTGTGGTATAAGTAAATCAATAGATAGTTTTGGTCCTATTGAAAATAACAGTGTAAACGAAGACCCATCTATTTTAACTGATATGGATAATACTATTCATAGTGATTATGATTATTTAGTAGATGTCAGGGTTGGAAAAACAATAGTGAGAATTCTAGTTATAGCCATGAACATACGGAATTTCCTATCTGATAAAACTTTTTTAGTTAGGGATAGTAATAGTTATTCCATATATAATTGGAATAATATCATTAATAGTTGTATTGAAGGTTATCTTCGTTCTGAAATCGGTATTGATAATTCCATTTTCGATGATAGCAATGATAGTGACAGTGACAATGACAGTGACAAATACAATGATAGTGATTGGGACAATGATAGTGGCAATGATAGTGATGATTATGATAAGCTCCAAAAGGCTAGTTACATTTTAGAACCGGAAAATGATAGTGACACTGATAGTGATGATGATGATGAGTTGGATAAGCTCCAAAAGGCTAGTTACATTTTAGAACCGGAAAATGATAGTGACACTGATAGTGGCAATGATAGTGGCAATGATAGTGATAAGGTCCAAAATAGGTTTAAATCATACCAAATCAAAGGACATTTAAACTCATGAACTAAATCTGAGTTCAGAAAGTTAGTTCAGAAGGTTGTTCAGAATGTTGATCAGAAAGCTGAACGTTCTGATGGAAACCCAGAAGGGTGTTCATAAGCAAACCCAGGTTTATCAAGAACGTGAAGAACATGCTAGTACATTTGACATAAATGAAAGGTCCAGAAAAGTACATTTGCATGGGCCTATCAACAAATAAAGGCATGAACAAGGAATCATGTGAAAAGGATCTTTAATGTTCATCCAAGACTATGAACATTAAAGTACTAGGAATATTCCAATGTGAATTTAATCCTAGATGTTGCATTCACTGCACTTCAGTTATGTCCTTACTATTAGGATTGATTACATTAAAAGCTAGTCTTACAAATCATCCTAAAGTAAGCACAAATGGAACATTATGATGGTCAGAATGTTCATGTCTGCGCATGCTTCAGCCAATGAACAGTGTAGTTGGTGAAAAGTTAGCAAGCAAAGCAAAAGAGATCTTGCATCAGAGATAACCTGACCTCTGAGCTGTAAACAAGCAGATTTCTTTGAAGCATGGGCCTGAAGTTGCAGATCCACTGCTCTCTCTCTCCTGCACAAAGTCCAAGACAGATTTGGTGTACTTTATCCCACATTTTCCAGCAAAACTGGATGCATATGGAAAGGCTACTTTTTGGAGGATAAAACTCATACATATCTCATACCACGTGCTGGGCAAGCCCAGATATTCATCCAACATTCATCCATGATGAACCCAGATGAAGAACATCATGAATATCCAACATTCTGATGAAGAACACAGCAACATTCTGATGTTCATCCTGGGAACTCAACAACATTCTGATGGTCAGAATGTTCACCCAGATTTTCAAGTAAAAGCTTGTGGGGCCCAGGACACGTGGCATAACACCATTGGTCACCTTACAACGGCTATATGAGCCCAAAAACTCTATAAATAGAGATCAAAAGCTCAGCATTACTTGCACCATTGCAAAGCATACAAGAAAACAACTTAATTTGTTTGAAGCTCTTGCAATTCAATTGATCATCACTGAAGGCTTTCTTCTTACCTTCTTTATAGTGTACATCAATTTTCTTTCTCCCTCTTTGTTATCTTATTCACAGATAACTTCTTCCTTCCTCTCTTCTTCTGTTTGTCTGATTCACATTCAAACTTTCACACAAATTGTAACAAAGTCTCATCTAGCTTTAGGGGTTCTAAAGTGTTAGCTTGAGCAAGAATTGTAAAAGTCTAAGTGGGTAACTTAGCAACAAGGTGCAAGCCTGCTGAGGCTTAAAGAATACAGGTTGTAAGTGTTCAGGTGAACACAGTTTGTAAGGTGCAGGAGTTGAGAAGTTATCTCAAGCATCATAGTGGAAAACTCTCACAAGATTGTGAAGAGAGGACTAGCCCACATTGGGTGAACCTCTATAAATCTCTGTGTGTTCTTTCTTTCTTCCCTATACTCTTTAATTTCAGTATACACAACACACACCAACACATTTACTTCATTAATCAGTTTCTGTGTATGAACTTCAGAACGTTCTGAGTTCAGAAAGTTAACTTAACCATTCCAAGAATTTTCTTGAGAATTATTTTTAAGTTACAGGTTATTTTTAAAGGGTCACAATTCAAACCCCCCTTTCTTGTGACTATTTTATCTACTTCAAGCATATTAATATAAAAAATGATAGACCGAATCGACTGCTGAGAGAAGCATATTAATAAAAAATAATACATATGCTTTGATGCTTTTGATTTGCAATTTAAAAAAATATTTGCTTAAAGTTAGATTTGTATTCATTAAAAAATAGAAAACGACAAGGCTATATTGGACTTTGAGCCCCTTCCGTGCCCTTCCGTCCAATATAGAGCAGAAACAATTCTGAGCATGGACCCCACCCAAAACAATCTTTCCTCGCTACAGTAAAATAGATCGAAACTATGGAAGCCCGAATTTCAAGAAAGTTTTTGTCCTCAGAGCTATCTTTCCCTTTACTTTCTTCAGTTCTAAACAAACCCTAAGACACTGTTTGGTTCTAAGGAAAGAGTGTGGATGGAAAGGAGCAAGGAAAGAAAGATTATAGAAAACCCTTCCTTCCATTGTTTGGATGCACTGTCAGTAAGGAAAGAAAACATCTTTTGGGAGGGGCCCACGTTAAATACTTTTCGTCCAGTGATGCGAAGAAAGCATGGTGAAAAGTTCCAATGTGCTGAAATGACATATCTACCCTTTGTTTTCCACATTTACATTTTCCTTATCATTTTAATTTTTAATTTGTGCTTTTGGCTTACAACGTCACTTGTTTTTTGTTTTTTTATATTGTTCTTTCATAAACATTTATTTATATAAATTACTGGGTGTAGTGGCAATTTTTTAATAAAAATTAATTAATTACAAAAATAAAATATTAAATAAGTTAATATTTATTCTATAAATATATACATATACAAGGATGGTTATGTCTTTTACCAAATACAGTATATATCTTTCTTTCCTCACATAATCTAGTCACTTTCACTCATATCAAACAACCAAAAAAATCATCTAACTTTCCACTCACTTTCATTCCTTCAACAATCTTTCATTTTATTATCTTTTGTACTATTTTCTTTTCTCTTCCAAACAAAGCCTAAAAGTATAACTTAATTCTCATGTACTTTCAAGATTCTACTCACCAAAATTTATCTCCTAACAAAATATTATCGCATATTATTTTTTGTTTGAAAAAAACTAAATTAATTCATCTAAATTAACATTTAAAATAATTAAATCTAAAGTTTTGAGTGGAACACACTTCAAAATTTTAAATAACACCACCAAACTAATCCAAATATTTTTTTTAGATTATTAATAAATAAAAGGTACAAAAAGTGTTTGACTAAGGTCGTGTACGAATTCTTAGTGACCTAAGAGAGACTGTACTGCTATATTCTCTCGTTCTTGCTTGATAGATCTCTTTCAATATCTTTAATTTTTATTAGAGTTGAGTGATCCTGAGAGGTCCAAAATTAAATCATCATCAATTATTCCCTCCTAAAATAAAATATAATTGCATACATCAAATCAATGCTTTAATTTTTATCAACAACCGATGGTTTTATGTTTCACCATAAAAAACAAGTTCATTAATTCTTTCTTGTCCTCTAAATTATTATTATTATTATTATTTTATGAAAACTTATATATTTTCTTCTTCTTTTATTATCCTGGAAAACCTTGACATTTTGAGATGGGAGTCTAATTATTGTCCGATTTTTTTATTGTTTTCGTCATCACTCAGAGCTGATAGAATTGGCAGATGACTTTTTTGTTAGAAATTAGAAAGCAAGAGAATCTATGCGACAAGAAGAAAAAAATAATAAACTGCAGAGTCGGGAAAAACGTGAATTGTGAAAGAGAGACAAAACAAGAATTTTTATGAGAGAAAGGTGATGGAAAGAAAGACTTTCCTCGGCACTAGTGTCATTCAGGCCTTCTCTAGCACTATCGAAGATTGCACCAATAATTTTCTTCAAAGTCCTCGGCACACTGAAACAATTTTCATTGGTTGGAAGCAGCCTCGAGAGGGATGGGTTAAACTCAATTGCGATGGAGCGTGCAAAGAGAATGGAAATCGAGCGGGGTGTGGCGGTCTTCTCCGAGACAGTAATGGCAAATGGCTCAAAGGATTTGTGCGCAAGATTGGAGTTTGCGATGCTCTGCATGCAGAAATGTGGGGTTTATATTCGGGGTTGGAGCTAGCTTGGCAGGTTGGAGTTTCACACCTCTGTGTGGAAGGCGATTCAAAATTGCTTATTGACATGGTTACAAACAACTGCAAGACTAATGGGACGACCCCTTCGTTGATGCGGCGTATCAGAAATCTTTTAGACCGTAGTTGGCACGTTGAGATTCATCATACTTGGCGAGAGGGCAATAAAAGTGCTGATTGACTTGCTAACTTCAGCCTTACCATGGATTCTTGGGATTTTGTTATTTTGGAGACCCCTCCTAGTGAGCTCAATAGTCTCCTATCTGATGATATTTCCGGGGCTTGCATGCCTAGGAATGTTCGTTTAGTTGTTTAGTTTTTTCTTTGGGCTTTTGCCCTCTTTTGTACCAAAAAAAAAAAAGACTTTCCTTTGTTTGGAACTCACTAAAAAGGTGTAGGAAAGAAATAATATTAGTGGGACCTACGTCTGAAACCTTTCCACCCACATATGGACATAAAGCTTGAGAATCACAGGGATTATGTTTTAAATGTCCAAAATACCCCAACTTTTATTATTTATTTTTTACTAACATATTATTTTTGTTTAAGGGCACCTATGTCAATTACTACATTTAGGCCTTTCTTTCCTCAAACTTTCTATTCCACTTTCTCTTGTACCAAACAACCAAAATAATCCTCTCACTTTCTACTCTTTTTCTTTCCTTAAACAATCTTTCCTTTCTCATTCTTTACTTTCACTTTCTTTGTGCATCCAAACAAAGCCTTAAGTTTTGTCTAAAAAACAATAAGAACCAAAACTTTATTCACGGTTTTCATGTGTGCCGAAGCTTCAAAAGTAAGAATATCATTTGAAGGATCAGTGGAGAGATTTTTACAACACCATGAACATATATGTGTGATTTAGTGAGAATAGAAGTCAAATATTTTATGACCGAAAAATAAAGAGTCAAATGTTTAGTTGTGTGAGAGTTTTAATGATTTTTATCATTTCGTACCTATGGAAAAAAGTTAAATATTTTAGGTTAAATATCTCTTTTGGTCTTTTAAGTTTAACAAAAATATCATGTTAGTCCATTAGGTTTTTTTAAGTTTTAAATAGGTCTTTATTACCCTTTTAAATACCTATTTGACACTTAAAAACTTAAAAAACTTTAAAAAGGTGAATTAAATTAACAACTTAAATGACATATTTGAAACTTAAAGGACCTATTTGAAACTTACAAAAGCTTAAAAGACTTATTTGAAATTTAACAAACTTAAAGGATCAAAAGAGGTATTTTAATTTCATTCAAATTGACAAAGTACGTTGAAATCAAATAGAAATCCAACTTTGTTAAAAACAAAAGGATAAACCTACAAACAAACTCAAAACATCAAAGTTAATAGTATAAAACGAAAAACCATTTACAAATCATGTGACAAAATTAAAGTGATCGAAATACGTATGTCTTGAGATCTGCAACGTTAAAGACCTAGTTATTTGAGTGAATTTGTAATTGATTGATGTTTATCTACAAATCAAAATCAAATGAACACTACATTAAAATGCTAAATGAACCAATGTCTCACCAAAACGACGAGCAAAGAAACTCCATATTAAGACGACAAAATCACAAAACAAAAATTTAGAGTATGTGGAAACCATTTATTTAAATTAAAAGAGAAGAAATAAATATAAAGAGGACTGGTTTCGTTCACAAAAGACTAAAAACGCCTCTTCAATTATAAAAATGAGTAATGATATTTGAACAACTATTTGATGACGATTTTTGTGACAACTTTGTTTTTCTCCCTTTAGAGAGAGAGAGAGAGAGAGAGAGAGAGAGAGAGAGAGAGAGAGAGAGAGAGAGAGAGAGAGAGAGAGAGAGAGAGAGAGAGAGAGAGAGAGAGAGAGAGAGAGAGAGAGAGAGAGAGAGAGATGTCTAAAAATTATTATAAAATTGTTGTTCAAATACCTATTCTCTATAAAAATAGAAGAGAGACTCTGTAGAGAAATGCTAAGGCTGACTCGGTTGTTGGAGAGGGAGTTTCTAATATTCATTGATGCACTGTAAGGATCGTAATTATTTCCAAATTTGTACTTGACAACAAACACATAAAGTTATATGGTTTTCGGTGCATTAGAAACAAGGTAATTAAATCAGGATGAATTAGAATTAGATTCTTTCTGTATAAGAAGAATTAGAATAGAATTAGATTATTCTATCAAAAAAGAATAGAATTAGATTAGTATAGTTATTACATGTATTTTTTTTTATGGTCATGTTATCTTGTGCCCTAAGGGCACATGTTAAGCAACCCAGAAATAGAAATATTCTTTTAAATTTTGTGCATTCAATTAATTAAAGTTAAAAAGTTGGGTGGCATTTAGCTTGCACCACCAATTAGATTGGTTCAACTTAAACCATTTTTTCTGTAGTTTAGATTAAATCACCCACCAAATCATTTTATGTACCATCCACACCAAATCATTTTATTTATCTCGTCCTCTCTCTCCCTGGTCTATCACCAACCACCACAACTCAAAAACAACATAAATCTGGAAAATGCAGAGTTCATCAATAGATACAAAAACAAATATGCCAAAATCACCCAACCCACCTTTATCTTCATTCTCATCGACAAGTTTCTCACCCACCCCACCTTGACCTTGGCTTTCCATAATTCCATTATCCCATCAAGAAATAATGACTTGTCTCTATTAAATCCTTAAAATCCCAAAGTTTTTCCACATGCTTTATACCTTGAATCCTCATGTCAGTCAAATCTTATCAACTCAAATTATTCTCTGGTTGTGTTTATCAATGTGTGCAGGTTTCAAAGCAATAGAAATATGAGAGGAAGAAGAAAGGGATTCCAAATTTCTGGGTTTTTTTTTTATAAAAAAATCATGGGAATAAAGTCTGGTCTCACTTCTTAGAAACTCAAGAACAATGGATTTGAACAATCTCTAAATTTTTAATGGGTTTTATTTTGAAAAAATTGGAAACATTGTAAAATGAAATGTAATCCAAGAATTTAAAAAGCTTCAAACTTGTAGATTTATGATGGATGAAAACTAATTTTTTCTGGATTGTAGAAGAAAAATAACATGAAGAGAAGAATATTTGGCAGCAATTACAAGTTATCGTAATTGTTTTCTTAAAACGAAAAAATACATTCTATGTGAAATTGCTACAAAGAAAAGAGAGAATTAGAGAGAGAGAGAGAGAAATTTTATGGGTCAGATTTGGTGTGGATGGTGCACAACAAGATTTAGTAGGTGATTTAATCTAAAGGTGAAAAAAAAATGGTCCAAGTTGGAGACCAACATAAACTGGTCCAAATTAAAATTCACCAAAAAGTTGAATTCAATACACAAGTTCCAACAAAAACTTTCTACATTTGACACATTAACTTGTGCCTTAAGGGCACAAGTTAACATTTTCCTTTTTTTTAATAATTTGGGTGGTAAAAATGGAATAAAACATAAATTGTGTTTAGAAAATATAAGATTTTAAAGTTTTAAATTATGGATTGTACAATTTCTTATAAAATGTTTCTATCTTTAATTTTTTAACTTGTGCTTTAAAGGTCAAGTTAGCATTTATTTAATAATTTTTATAAGAAAAAAAGTAAAATAGAGAGAATGTTACATGTAGTCTTTAAATACATTCAAATCCCTTTCAGAATGGAGTATTCATACATTAAGAAAAATTATTATTTTTATTTAATAGTTTGTACTATATACATTTTTCTTTTGAAAAGTTAATGTGTGTGTGTCTATATATATATATATATATATATATATATATATATATATATATATATATATATATATATAACTTGCTTTGATTAATTCTATTGAAAATATATTTTTTAGAGAACTTTATGTATGAATGAATCATTTACAACGAAAAATGTAAGAAAAAAGACATTTGAATGATAAAAAAGGCACAACTTTACATATTCATGAGGACACCAAAAATCTTATGACTGACTCTGGGTTGAAAAACGGTACTCTATAGACGAAATTTCTTTAACATTTAAACTTATTTAAAATATATATAAATATGACATGTCATTGGATGATGGCAGGGGTGGCCATGTCGGGAGGGACGTTAATTTAGGGTACCATTTTTTTTTTCCACCAAAATTATTAATTTTACTTAGTAGTAAATAATATATATATATTTTTTTTTAATTTCCTTTGCAACAGAAAATGTAAGAAGAAAGATATTCGAATAAATAAAATGACACAACTTTATTGATTCACCAGAACACCAAAAATCTTAAAACCGACACTAGATGATGAGTGCATATCCAACCAAAGAACCATCGTGTTCACCATATAAACAACAATGAATGTCATATTTGATGTTCGCATTTGATATTGGAACATTATTTACTCTAATGGACGAACGAATTACATTAAAAAAAAGGGTGAAGAATATGAAGAGAATGGTTAAAATATGTGGGGGTAAATTTATCATAAGCTTGGAAGCTTTCTTTGTTTCGTTTTTTCTGTTGAAAATGGAATAAGCATCTGGGAATTGCTCTTTATGCACTGTATAAATCAATTACAGAATGTAATAATAGAAGTGGTGCATAAAAAACAAAAAAAATAGAAGTGGTGCATGCTCACGCCCACAGCAAATCAATCTCATGATGTATATTAAAGCAATAGAGGATGATTTATAGTCATAAAAACAATTTTTTATTTTTTAACCAGACAATGCTAGTATTAACGCTAGTATTATATACTTGAAGAGGGATCAAATTCTCAGTCTCTTTGTCACTATGCTCTTGTATGGATCAGAAGATACAGCCTGATCCAAGATCAGGTTGTATTTTCTGATCCAAGATCAGGGGTTACGGTCCAACATGTTCGAAAGTTAGAGAGGGTAGTTTGAGATATTTTAGGGGTCTGTGAGCTATCCATGGGTGTTAAAGAGCAATTTTCTAAGCATTTTGAGTGCAAAAGTAGTCATTAACCCATTTCTGTGGTATAGCCCAAATAACACTGTTATTGATCTTTTTGTAGCTGAGGCTTTTATAGGACAACATTGCAATTTACAACATCAATTAGAATGATTAACAAGTAACCAAGCGAAATTGGACTAATGAATTCAACGAATTATTATGAAGACTTTGAATTTGAATTCTAGCAGGAACAATCCTTGGCACCAACAAGTAAATATTTACCCTAAGTTAATATTTAATTGTCAAAATGGTAATTAGAAAGATCAACAAGTAAATAATTATAACACAAATTAGAATAACCAAGAAGCTATGAAGCCCGGATACGTAGTGCGATACGGGTACGATACGATACGGGTACGCGAATACGCAAAATTTTTAAAATTTAGGATACGATACGGCTAAGATACGTTAACAAAATATTTATATTAAAATTTATATGCGTGTAAAATACTTAAAAAAACATTGATTACTCATACTATATAATCATAAAAGTTACAATTTACAAAAAAAAAAAAATACATATGATCAAAATAAAAAATGTAAAGTTTTTGTATAAATCATATTCTATTTTCATTCATATGTTAGGATATCAACAAATGTATCAATAAAAGAACTCAAAACAAAGTTTGTTTAATGTTGATTGATTAAATCTCCCCTCTCTGGTTACTTTCATCCACCAAAATCATAATATTTAATTTGTTAATTGAAAAGTAATTATAGTGATTCGTATCTTAAATTTTCACAACACAATCTCATTTTTATACACTTCATTTTTTTTGGATATGTCCGTGTGAAGTATCTTATAAGTATCTGTGTGTATCCGTCGAGTATCTTTTAAGTATCCGATAAAATATACTCCCTCCGTTTCAAAATGAGTGTCGCTTTAGCCAAAAAAATTTGTTTCAAAACGAGTGTCGCTTTCAGTTTCCAATGCGATAATAACTTTTTCTTTTCAATTGTACCCTCCAATTAATACTCTGCACACTACTTCCAAAGTATTACTTTTAAAACTAACCAATAGTTAATAAGGATAATTTGGTAAAATAACCATTCTCTTTCTCTTAATCATTGCATTTCTTAATATGTGTGTAAACACCTAAAACGACACTCATTTTGAAACGGAGGGAGTATATTTTAAATTAAAATAATTAATTCCGATACTTCTGGGATACGGTATCCGGAGTATCCGCGGAGTATCGGTATCCGATACGTATCCGACACGGGTACGGCACCATTTTGGAGTATCCGGGCTTCATAGCCAAGAAGTAAAACCATTTTATTTATTTGCAGAACACAGCAGAGACAACATTACAATTTACATCATCATATTGTTTCATCAAACCCAATAATAAGAAAGAGAAAGAAAAAAAGACACATTAATTCATAGCAGTATACTTTGCTTATAAATCAATTGACACCTCCATTGGGGAGTCACCTTTATCAAGCACGAATGTCTTCGAAATTTTCTTTGATGGTGTCACAATTTCCACATTATATGTTCCATAAAATCCTCTGAAGTTGAATTGACCTTGTTCATCAACATGACCATGACTGTGAGATAGCCACTCTTGTTTCAAAGCTAGAAACCTTTTTCCAGCTTCATTAATATCACCTTCTGCATTCACCAAATGCGCATTATCCCTACTCATAAACAACTCCCAGAATCCCCACAACATTATCCCTTCAACAGCAGGGTGAGCCATGGCTTCCCTAAGCATAACTTCAAGATCATCACCTCTCACATATTCATTCATAGAAGACACATCAAGTTCTGTAAACCATATCGGTAAACCAAGAATACCTAATTTATCAAGCGAAGAACAAACGACAGGCCCAACTGGACTATCTATGTGTCCTTGAATTCCAATTCCACCTACTGGTGCACCTTGTTCTTGCAAATCAAGAATGTGTTCAATGTATTTATTTGGACACGATCTTGTGTCACATCCATCTTCAATATGATAATCATTCACAAACAATGTAGCGGACGGATCTAGTTGGTTTGCAGTCTTGAACATGTTTGCCCTTATATCTTTGCCTAATCTATCTTGGTAAAATGAACCATGCAGCATTTCATTGTTAACATCATAGTGACTAAACTTACCCTTGTAGCGAGTCAGAAGACTGGTTAATCGGTTTTGAACAGCCGTCATCAAATCATTTTTATTCAGTGACTTAATCCATTGCTGAACAGTTCCATCCACTTCCCAGAAGATGCAGTGTCCGCGAGTTTGGATCTTGTACTTTTGACACAAGGTTAAAAGATCATCGGCGTCTTTGTAATTCAAATTCCCTTGTTGTGGCTCAGTCCAATACCACTTCAACTCATTTGCAAACACAGCCCAGTTGAAGTGTTTCACAAGGAAGTTGACAAAATCTTCATTGTCAATGTTTGATCTGCTGATGCATGTTCCAATCGGGAAATCGTTCTGTGTTTGTTTAACTTGCACCATGGTGTTAGGGTAGCTGCTAGAGTCTAGTCCCGTGAATTTCAGGACAACATCACGCTTCCGAATCTGCAGTGTGGAAAAACTTATATATAAATTAAGGCTAATGTTAACTTGTGCCCTCAAGGCACATGTTAAGATACTCATTATAGAAATACACATATCAAAAGGCGTGCATTCAACTTCTTAAAAGTTGTTATATTGTGTTTTCCAATGCAAAATTGCTCTATTTAGGTTGCTTAACATGTGCCCTAAGGGCACAAGTTAACATGACCCATAAATTAAATGTTATATATATATATATATAATAAATGCAAAGCATCACATATCCTACCAATGAAGAAAGAATATATTAGAAAAGATTAACATTAAAGTCTGAATATGCACAGCTTCATGAAATATATAAACAAATCTGCAAATGCAAAGCATTACATATCCTATCAATAAAGAATGTAAAATTAATTTTATATATAAAATAAAATAGAATAAAACTAAATATCACACTAAATATCACCTTGTCTGTCTGCATCTTTAAATATCTAAATCTTGCATGTCTATCAACAGGGAAAATTTGAAGTCCGGCAACCATTAAGTCTACACCAGAAGCTGGACCTTGAATATAAACCATAATCTTTGTTGGCTGCTTTTCAATTCTAAAGGATCCACCAATTTCATGCCATCTATCATCTGAAACCTCGGTTTGTCCTCCATTGATCCACTGATTGTCAGCGCCAAGGGCAACATTCACATTTTGTGGTCCATTTGAACCAGAACCAATCCGGACCCAAGCAGATACTTGATAAGTCAAAAATAGCTTTAATTTCTCGGTGATCACCTGAGCAGGACCCATCCAAGTTTGTGTTCTATTAGTTACAAGTATGTAGCGGCCACTTAGGATTCCGTGAGGTCCAAGAGAATCTCTTGCCATTGGTGGAAGTATATGAGGAGAACCGGATTTAACAGTTAAAGTGCAATTACCAAGTGGAAACCATCCTTTTGTATCATCAGAAAGATTGCTGTTCTCAATTATATTAATTCCAAAAGCAACATTCTGTAAAATAAAATAAATTGTTAGAGGCTTGCAAAACATAAAAGTCAATAATACAACCGAAGTTCAATATGAATCTGTTTGAATTGGCTTATTTAAGCTTATCTACTGACATAAAAACTTGTTAGACTGTTTGGAAGAGCTAATGGGAACATCTTATGACAAGTCCATAAGCTGTTTTTAGCTTATTTTCGTAAGCTCTCCAAGATAGCATATTGAAACAGCTTATAGCTTATATGAAAATAGTTAGAATATATTTTATCTTTTGTTATAGAAATAACTTCCAATAAATACTTATATGACAAGCGCTAATGCTATAACAGCTTAATTAAGTTGTCTATCGAAACCGGGCCTAGGGCAACAGCTAAGTTCTTCGCCAATGCTCGTGCAAAACAAAAAAGTTAGGAATAACAAACATTGATAATAATAATAATAAAGTAGATTGATATGAGCTTATAGGTTCGAGTATATTTTACGTTGGTGTTGATCGCTTAAAACAATCTTTACACTAAGTTTTCCAATGTAAATTACAGATAATTTATCAAAAGTCCAACCTGTGCAGCTGGTGGTGTCGAAGGAGGTGTTTTAGCAGCATGCTTTACAACCAAAGTATTAACAAGAATGTCGGTGCCAGAAGGAGGTCCCTCTAAATAAAGGACCGCTTTGGATGAGGGGCCATTTAGAAGGAATTTTCCCTGCAGCGTCACCCAATCTGTATCGGTTCCCTGCACACTTTAGAACACACCAGCATTGTTCAACAACTACCATAAATGTTAAGGTTTAGATTATCGCTAATGCAGAAAACTCATGGCTAAATCATACTACAGTAAGTTTCCTTTTGTTATTTTTATCTAGTTTCAAGAATAATAAACAGAAAAATCATATGCCTCAAGAGTCAATCTAAAATTCATGGCTGAATCATACGATTGATAGACAGTGTAAAAAATATTTCTAGTACACTGACGATGTATATGAATTAAATCTTTAGCAAAAATAATGTGAAGACTAACTTTGCAATGCCTATATACTGCTCTCGGAGATCTGGTGTTTGAACCCACAAAGTAGCTCGTACATCGGCATTAGTGACATTGTTGCCATATATTCGAACTAAAGCAGTGATCTCATAGGCCAGCTTGCGCTGCACACGTCCAGTTATCTCCTGCTGAATTCCATTCCAGAATTGTGTTCGTTCTGTTGCGCATGCAAAATATTTCCCAGACTTTGGAACAATTTTACCATCTGCCATGGAATCATGCAACACAATCTTGCAGCTTCTTCCAGACCAATTATTCAGGCCATCCTCAAATTGTGGGTTTATTATGATGCTTTCATCTCCAGTAGAAACACATGTTTCTGTACTTGTGAACTTCTGAAATATGACGAAAAGGTACACCAGTTAGTGTGTTATTAAAACATATAGATTTCGCAAAAAGTTAAAGAGTGAAACCATAATAGGCTCAATACAAGTTCAATTTAACAATTAAAGAAGTAATAAAAACTTTGCCATATGTAGAATTCCATAAAGAAATAACAGTATCTGAAATGCATAATTTCATGTATGATATACGTTGTCATTTGGAATGGAACAGTTGATCTCTACTGATCTTATAAGCAAGTCAATTCCAGGAGCAGGTCCTTCCAAATAAAATACAACCCGATCGGGTTTAGTCGACAGTGAAAATGTTCCTTCCAACTTTTCCCAGCTACCCTTCATAACAGAAGTTCTGTAGAAAATAATGGTGAACATGTAAGGGAATTTTCCTCAATTTCTTTAAAAGATAGATGTAATGAAATTACGAAAAAATATTATACCCTCCAATGAACAAATAATTTGTAGCTGAATCATGATATTCTAGTTTCAGTGTAGCTTTCACATCAGCAGATTCCTGAGAAAGGTCGGATACTCCAACAAAAGCCGAAACCGTGTAAGCAGAACCAATGGAAATTCTGTCTGTGATATCTTGCTCAAGACCTTGCCAGCATTCGTTTCGGTCGGTGATAACAGCATAATTACAATCCGAATCCATCAAATTAACACCTTGATCACCTGCTTTGGACGAAATTACATAGCCATTGCAGCAATTGAGATGCCAAGAGTTCAGGTCATTTGAGAAGTCATGATTCAGCAAAATATTAGCAGCATTGCTCTCACTTGGACCAGAGATGTTTCCTGCCATTATCTGTCAAAAAAAACAATATCATAAAACAATGATGCTAAATGCCAAGAAGAAACTATTTTCCTTAAGTGTTTAGTGTGTGTGTTTAACATCTATGTAGCATCAACACTTCATATTGAAGGCGTGTTCGGTGTCCATTCAGTCGCTTTCATTTTTTCAAATTATTACCGGTGTGAGTCGTGCCCAGTCTCATCTATATCTGTGTTGGTGCTTCATAGATTAACACGGTTAGAAGAAAAAAAACAAGAATTTCAACAAACATGTCAGCTGCAATGCAAACCATTAAGCATTATACATCACATTCAAATATTTCTTAGAAAAAAAAAACTAAAAGCTACAGCGAAGCTTTAAAAACAGGTCTGCAACGGCTACATTAAGGTCACAAACTCAGACAGTTAGTGACGTGTGACCGTCCTATCAAAGATTGGACGGTCTACTTTTGATTTCCTTTAAAAATTAAAATTACAAAGTCTGAAATATGGATCATCCAATTTGATGAGACGGGTCACGCAGTCACTCACTTTGTAAAATGCATGTAGTAAGAGATGACAGAGAATCTTAAAAAATAACTGAGGAGGGTAAAAAAGTAAGGTACCTGAGAGTGAGAGTGAGATTTCTTATGTTTCGAGTGGGAGTGAAACTTTGAGACACAGCTTGTGAAGAACCTCTTCATGCATTAACTATATATACACCCCCCACTCAAATTTGCGAGTAACGCCTAAGAAAAATTGGGTGACCAACCAGAAAATTTCCTTCCAATTCAAATATCATAATCCAAACTTTGGGATTAAATGAATTTTATAACCAATTATCATTCAAAACTATGGGATCATGAATATTTTTTGAATATTTTTGGGGGGGTTGGGTCTCTGTGCTTTTTGCTTTGGCTTGCAGATTGGTAATACTTGAATTGAAATGAAAGGCGAAGTAAGTAAAGATCAAAGGTAAAGGAATGATTCTTTGGTTCCTTGATTAAATAGATTAATAAATCGGATTTGTGTGAAACTTAGATTGTACGTAAGATTTTGCAACGATGTTAGGTGTTGATTACTTTTCAATCCGTACGAAATAGCATAATGGCATTTGAAAAATACACTCTTTGAATTCCAATGCTATTTTTTTACGATAAATAAATGGTCTATATTGGATTCTTTCTTTTTTTCCTTAGAAATATTTGAATTTTTCATAATCCATCCTAATTTCCCAAATGAAATGTTAACTAGTGTTTCGAAACACTTTTTAAAAATCTTAGATAATACACTTTTATAAAAATTTATCTATTCAATGTATTCAAAATTTTATTATCTAGTTTTTTAAAAAATAATTTCTTAATTTAGTATTCTTAAAAAATGTGTTGGGAACACTCGTTAGCAAAACCCTACAATTTTACATATGTGATTGTTTGTGATGTGTCAATTGTGTAAATATTTTTACACGGACAATTGCTTACAATTATAACTCTTTTAGTTATTATTTAGGCTTAATTTCACTTTTACTCTCCCTATCTAACCAAAATAACTAAAAAATAATCCCCTTTTTAAGATAACACCTTTTGATCCTTTAAATGTCATATTTGTTGCAATTTTGTTTTTTAGGGGATGTTGCAATTTTGGTTTTTGTCCATAAAAATGGTCGTGTTTGGTTCTAAAAGGGTGAACTGTCAACCTCAAAAGTGATATTTTCTCTTAGATTTAAAATGTGAGCATTAAACCATCATTTTTGGAGGTTTTTTTTTTGTTTTTTTTTTTGAGGGAAATCATTTTTGGAGGTTAAAAGTATAGTTTGGGACCAAAATTGCAATCAATAAGGAGACTTTTGTTAGTGAGACAAACTTGGAGAATAAAAGCGCAATGAAACATAATACTTTTTGAGCAAAACAACATATTACTTAGGGTCTTGTTAACCGGTGCCTCCGGGGCACTGGTTAAGGAATCCAAAAATAGAAAAATTATTTTGGAAATATAAACTGTTACTTTTGACTAACTAATTATTACATTACTTTTTAATAAGATCTTACCTCTTTTAGTTGCTTAACCAATGCCCGAGGACACTGGTTAATATTCTCCTGTTACTTATTATAGAAGTGTCTTGTATTATCATAAGAACGTCAACAACATGTTTTATTACACATTCTTTTTTATCGATTAAAATCTAAATAAATTCTACTAAATAATATAGATCCTACATAAATTTAGAGTCGTGAGTTATAGAAATTTTCATACAAGTTTGTTGACGACAAAAAATGTTGTCCGACACTATATTTTTATACTTTCTTCAAAAAACACTATATTTTTATACGGTTGTCAAATTAATAATATTTTTCTCTTTCTCTCTCTTAATTAAATTAACACTTATTTTATATGTATTTTCATTTTTATATATTATTGTTCAAATAATTATCACATTTGGTTATTCAAATATCACAACTCTAAATTTCAACCGATCAAAATAAGTATATTGCTAGCGTTCTTTCTTTTGGAAAGAAATACATGATTTTGGTACATGTACTTCTTATTAGTTAAACTAACTTTTTGTGCTCTTCCGACTGAGAAAGTGTGATCTCAATTTTATTGTTTAATTGCTAAATTGCTAATAGAATGTGCTAATTTAAACACAAGTTTGACGTGACAAGTATAACGGATGATGCATATCACTACTCTTATGTTAAAGGAAGTTTCTAGTTTGATGGAACTTAGAGTTGTGTTATAATGTATGATTGAAATGATCATGAACCAAGTGTGAATTCTGATTGTATCTTGTGGGAGTAGTCTTGGATTGCATGTTTGGTCATCCCATGTTTTACATTTCAATCTTTGGCTGTCCTATTCTATTGTATTTTGATAGGAGTGCTCGTTATACTTTAAATTTTGTTATTATATACTCCCTCCGTCCCATATTACTTGACCTATTTAGAATATTTGCACTATTCATGTACCATGCTTTGACTCTATTTTTCTACTAATATATAAAAACAAAATATAGCATATAAGATGTTGTTAGATTCGTCTCGATTAATATTTTCAAAATATCAAATTTTCGTAATTTTTTATCCTAGATTATTAAAGAAATTTAAGTTTAAAATTGTGCATTGGCATACGTGACAGAGTCAACTAGGTCAAGTAATATGGGACGGAGGGAGTATTTATATGTATACTTTTGCTTCAAAAAAATTCATATCCCTTGTTAGTGTTACGACCTAAAAAGTGATTTTGATTAGCACATTTATCATCCATTGAATGTCTGATCAAATTTGTTTGAATAGAAATCTATTGAATGTCTGATCAAATTTGTTTGAATAGAAAAATATGAAAATTTAAGACTTGTTTTCTTGGTGGTGGAATTTAAAACTTGTTTGATTGTATTTTTTTTTTTTAAGTTTTTTAAAACAAGTATTATATATTTTGTTTTTTTGTTTAAAAACAAGAAAATAAGAAATATTCGTATAAAGAAAAAGAGAAATTATATTTGTACATCTACTTTTTGACAACTTTTGAAACAACTCTATCTCTCATACTTATATTTGTTTTTATTCTCTCTCTTCTTCTTTCTCTCTCCATTGTTTTTGTCCAATAAAAAAAGAAGAAAAGTAGTTGTCACAAAAGATATACAAAATTAGTTGTACAAATATCACTCCTAAAAAAAAAGAAAAACGATTTCTCTTTTAATATTCGACTTTAGAATATGCAACTTCTTGTTATATGGGGGATGGCATCTCTTGAAGTCTTTTTGTTCTTTGTGGACGCATTTGTAATATTTTTCAATTTATAACACACTGAACTGTTAATTTAAGGGGCTTTAACAATTTGAATTTTGAACCACAACTCCAATGTTATAGGGACTTAAAATACTGCAAATGAATGAGTTTATTTTTTTATAACCTTTAAAATTGTAGGCCCCGTATCAAGGGGACTTAAAATTGCCGACCTTTCCATTGCCTTTTTTTTCAAAAAAAAAATCCTGAATTTTTTTTTCAACAATTTTTTTAACAAGATAAGCACATTTTTTTCCTTCAATTTATTTCAGCAATACTTTTAAAAAACACTATAAGCGTTCATTCATTTTTTCTAAACCACATTCACTTAAATTTTTTAAAACATTTTTTTTTATAAACAACTTATTTGCGGCGTATAGCACAAACACTTATCTTGATAAGCGCTTATATATAGTGTGTATTTGGTTGAGCGGCAAAAAGAGTTGATTTTGGCATAATTGATTTTGAAAGAATTGATTTTAGTTAAAAGTGAGTTGAATGTGTATTGATTTATGTTTGGATATACCAACTCAAAAGTGATTCTTATAAAGTTGTGTCGTTTGGATAAATTGAATCAAAATTGATTTTAAATGTATGATTACCAAAATGGGTATTGACATTGATTTAAAATCAAATTTCATTTCTACTCTATATAATTATTTATAAATTTTTTAGGGGAATTATTTATTTTAGATTATTAAAAATGTAAATTAAAAGTTACAAAAAAAAGACTAAATTATTATATTTTTTTATAAAAGAAAAAAAAATTGACAAGTTTTTATATAAAAGTTAAGATGCATATTAGAATTTGTTAAGTTAGTGGGCCGGTGTGTAACAAAAAGAAAAGAAAATTGCTTTTTTTTGACAATGAATACTTCCAATTGACACATGGAAATGACACTTTTACCCCAGCGGTAGTTAACTACCGCTGGTTAAAGCTCCGGCAGTTAACTACCGCTGGTTAAAGCTCCTGTTAACTACCGCTGAGTTCTGCGATTAAACAAGAACAGAACCTTCATTTTCTCATTTTCCAGAAACACAAACACAAGAAAACACTCTTCCAAATTTCTCCAAACTTCATTTGATCGAATTTGAGCCCAATTTCTTCGATTAATTCACAAGTAAGTTCTCTTCTTCTTATTTACATGCAATGTAGTTTGTTTAGGGTGTTAGTTTTCATAATTTTGAGCAAAATGTTAGTTTTAGGTTAGGTTAGAAAATTGAAAATTAACTATGATTTAGATGTTTTAATGTATTGTTTATGCTGGAATTGTTGTTTAGAGTAAGTGTAGGTACAATGTAGTTGTTTAGATGTTCAAATAACACTAATTGTGCTCCTAATTTAGAATGCACATAAGGTGTTTGACAAAATGCCTAAGTGAGAAATTGTTGCTTTTTTTTGTGTAATTTTTTTTCAAGTATGTTCAATTTTATAATGTATAGATGTTGTAATTATTATAAGCCTGGATTTTGACATTTTTTGGCAAGTTTAAGAATGACATAATGTTATACGATACATAATTTTTTTTGATGAAATGCCCAAGTTGAATGATTCTAAGTTTGGATTTTTATGAATGCCTAAGTTAAATTTGTGATATGTTACATGTTACTTGCCTTAGGTTCAACGCCTTGGATTTTTATGATATGTTCAATGGCTTAGAATCATGTTACCGTAAAGTATACATTGCCCACGTATTTATGCCTTCTTTTAATTTGTGTTTTGTACAGATATGGCTAGGGATACGGATGAGCAGCAGCGGATTATTAGAGAGGATAGGATGCAGAGAGGTAAAGAGGCGAGTACCGCTAGTGCTCGGAGAGAAAAGAGGGCTGATGACCCATATGTCCCTAAGACTCGGAGGCGCAGGGACCCGATGATACATGGAGAGGGCTCACATGCACATGTGGATGACTCCTTCCAGGTGGTTGATCCGACACCATCACATGATTATGCTGGGTATGCGGATGATGGTTTTGTTGGCTATGATCAGATGGAGGAAGAGAGGATGTATTTTCAGCCGCCGCTGCAGGACGAGACAGAGGATGAGGGTGAGGGGGTGCCAGAGGATGTTGTGGCAGATTATATGGAGGATGTTGTGCCTGAGCGTGAGCCTCAGCCACGACGAGGTGGTCGTGTTCCGCGGATACCGCCCTATCCTGCTGGAGAGGCTCCCTTTCCTGAAGGACCTCAGACCACAGAATTGTTGTCCGACTACGCGAGGCACGTGACGAACCCTCTTTGGGTGAACCACAATAATGTAAGTGTTTAAATTGTTTAAAATTCTTTAAATGTTTTAATTAATTATATTAGGTAGCGTAAATGGCTTAATTAATTACAATAACGTAGCGTAAGTTGTTTAATTAATTAATATTAGGTAGCGTAAGTTGTTTAATTAATTAAAATAACGTATCGTAAGTGATTTAATTAATTAATATAACGTAGCGTAACTGATTTATTTATTTAAAATAATGTAGCGTAAGTGTTTAATTAATTAAAATAACGTAGCGTAAGTGATTTAATTAATTAATATAACGTAGCGTAACTGATTTATTTATTTAAAATAATGTAGCGTAAGTGTTTTAGTTATTTAAAATAATGACAATGTCTTATTTAATTTGAATTTCAGATGTGGCATGATGCAGTGGGTTATAAGTGCGTAAACGCGGGGAAAAGGTTGAAGGAGCTTGATAAGCCGGAGGCGGCTTTGAGGTGGTTTTGGGAGCCTGTGGAGGGGTCTGGCCTCCATGGTTTGATACACGTTGGGTATTTGACTGTGACCCATGCGATGATACGTGCTCTATGCGAGAGGTGGCACACGGAGACGAGTAGTTTTCATCTACCTGTGGGGGAGATGACGATCACTCTGGACGATGTGCATAATCTTCTGCACATTCCTATTTACGGCCGCATGTTGGAGCACGATGAGTCGATGGATCGGGACCGATCTATTGATATGATGACCAGGTTGTTGGGCATGTCAGATGCTGATGCCAGAGCTCAGGTTAGGGATGAATCTCCTGGTCATATCAGTTATCCCGCACTGAAGCGGCTTTATGAGCAGCACCTGACTGAGGCTAGACGACTTGAGCATGCACAGTCGAGGGAGGAGATGCAGGAGAGAGCCAGGAGGAGGGCGTGTTGTATGAGGAGTTTCCTTTTATATCTCGTCGGTTGTGCGCTGTTCACTAACAAAACGAACAGACACATCGACTTGATATATCTAGATTGCATGGCGGACTTGGGGGCGATTGGGAAGTGGTCGTGGGGAGGGATGACGTTAGCCTACCTCTACGATTATCTGGATGATTCTGTTATCTTGAATAACAGAACGATGGCTGGCTCTGCGACTCTTTTGATGGTAATATTTATCTTAATTTCTTTATGAATTTATTTTATAAATTTTATTATCATGTTAGACTATTTTATAATGTTTTAGATTTATTAATATTTAAATCGAATAATTATTTTTGTGTATTATTTATTTTGTTGCAGGGATGGATTTTGGAGCATTTGTCAGGTCTTTACCCAAGAAAGCGTAACCCGGATTGGGACCCGCGGACACCATGTGCTGGGAGATGGCTCACTAGCAAAGGCCATAAGAGTGTGCACCATTACCGCTCACGCCTGGATCGCATGGAGGTGGATGACGTCAGGTTTTCTACCTATGGTGATTGCAGAGACGTGCACCCATTTAATATGTTGTGCACTTACTCAGGATGGCTCATGTGCGGGAAGGAGAGGGTGTACCGGCATTTGCCTGAGCGGGTGAAGAGGCAGTTCTCCTTTGTCCAGGACGTTCCCAGACATCCTTCAGCTGTCCCTCTGGTGCCTACACAGATGCTGACTACTGTGTTGATGGACGCTACTGCATGGTTAGTAGGTGGTTGGGTAGATGGGTGTCAGACATCATGGCAGCATGTTCCTGGCTACATGGCTTGGTATGCCAGAGTCTCTCACCCTCACATTCTCCCACCCGATGAGGGATCCCCTCCCAGGCCGGCGAACGTGGAGCAGCTGATTGAGGAGGAGCATGCCAGAGAGATGCCTGACACACTGACCATCGTCCGGGATGTGGCTCACATAGCCCGAGATATTGCGGTCAGGCATGGCGAGATGACCAAAGAGGAGGTTGTCCAGGTGGTCATGCAGATAGTTAGTGCTACTGAGCCTGTCCTTACTTATCAGATTTTCAGGCGGCGCAGGGGGCAGCAGAGGCAAGGTAGGCAGGGCTGATTAGTATTAGGATTTTTTTTATGTATTTTTTGAGTATGATGATCATGATGTATTGTTATGACATATGTTCCATACATTTTTCCTATTTCTATGACATATACGTACGTTCGTTTTATATTATTTCTTGCGTTTTAATTTTACCATGTTCCTGTTGAATATTGGATGAATATGTTTAGGTATTATTAGATGAAAATTTTAGAAGATTTTTCAATTGGTTATTTGATAAAATTTTTAGATGAAAATGAATATGAAAATGAAAATTGGTTAGGAAACCTTCAGGAAAATGGAAATGAGCTCCTGGAAAATGGGCAAGCACGTAGCGGCAGTTAACAACCGCTGACTTCAGATTCGGCGGTTGTTAACAACCGCTGGCACTCAGCGGTAGTTAACTACCAGCGTGTTTCCCAGCGGCAATTAACAACCGCCAGGGGCAATATGGTCATTTCCATATGTCAATTGGAAGTATTCTTTGTCAAAAAAGCAAGCTTCAAAAGAAAAAAATGAATGGGCTTTTGCTTTTAAAGCCCAGATCGTCCTTCATCCCTAACCTTCAAAGCATATTTATCGCTAGAAGCCTGGAATGGTGGTCGGCATCGGAAACAAAAATAAAAAATACCAGAAGGGGGAGAAGAGAAAGATAGGGGTGAGGAGACATAAAGCAATACAATGAATTTCACAAATGGTGTTTGCAGTTAAAATCAACCAACAAGAAAAGGGTAGTGAAGGAAGGAAACAAATGTTGTAACTCTCAAAACCGAAAAAGGTCGAATCACGTTTAGAATAGAGAATCGATTATAGAATAGAAAGCCAAATATGTTGGCAGCACAAGATGAAAACCATGTTACATTGCTGAAACGCCATAGTCATAGGCTTGCATAAGTTATTTTGTCCCCGCCATGTATCACCTTACAAATGTGCACATCTTAAAAAATGAACTTCATTTTGTGCATGATATCGTGAAGCTCTAGTGTGTCTGTGTCTACAATGTAATCCATTTCAAAATTTATATTCTATAAATAACTTAGTATCATTTTCAAATGGATCTTTGTTCCAGTTTTTATCCTGCCTTCAAAAAAATAAATAAAATAAAAGATAAAATAAAGTTAAATTGTTGTTGGATATTCTATAAGTTATTTTTATGCTATAAACTTAAAGAACTTGTAAGCATAAGCTATAAACTAGGACTGACAATGAACCGAACCAACTCGACAATAGTTTGAAACTCAATTCGACAATTATCTCGTTGAACTTGGTTCATGAACCAAATGAGTTGAACTTGAGCTAAAAATTAAGTTCGTTAAATAAACGAGCTGAACTTGAGTTGTATATAGTTCGACTCGATTGGTTCATGAGTTGACTCGATAATATATATATATATATATATATATATATATATATATATATATTTGTGTGTGTTAGTTTAGTAAAATTTAGTAAAGTACAAGCTTAAATGTTAAAATACGAAATATATAATTTATTATAGGATTCCTCTAATATTAATGTACTTATTTTTAGAGAAATTATTACTAATTTAATTAACAATAATTATAATAAAAGAGAGGGAAAAAAAACGCTAATAAAATACTTGTGTATGCTTATAACACATATGTGTGTTATAATTCTCTAAAAAAAAAAAAAAAAAACATATGTGTGTTATAAGTATGCTTATAACACATATGTGTTATAAGCATACATATGTTTTTCTTTTTTTTTAACAAAAAAAAAAGCAAAATTACACAATTAGTCCCTTAACTTAATTTTAGGTAACATTTTCGTCCTTTATCTTTTTTTGGTAACGATTTAGTCCTTTATGTTATAAAATAACAACATAGTTATCCTTTTTTATGAATAAAATAATCAAAAACTCCAAAATAAATTCATCAAACTCATAGACAAACGCAAATCTTCATCATACAAGCCTAGAGAATCAAATTTCATTGAAAAAATCTCATAAAAAATGATAAAATATTGTCATTTTATAACATAAAAGGACTAAATCGTTACAAAAAAAAAGATACAGGACGAAAGTGTTACCTAAAATTAAGTTAAGGGACTAATTGTGTAATTTTGCCAAAAAAAAACATATGTGTAATAAAATTAGTCCCACGTCGGGGAGTTTGAAAACAATACACAGGAGGAGTAGATATAAAATGAGAACTGCGTTACACCACAACTGTTTTAGTTTTATTATTTTGGGTTAATTAAGTAAATGGTCCTTATAAATATTTAGAATTTTGTTTTTAGTTCCTACAAAATAAAATCACACTTTTTAGTCCCTATAAAATTTTCCACCAACATTTTTAGTCCCTATAAAATTTTTCCATCAGCATTTTTAGTCCCTAAAATGCTTAAGAAAAATGTCACAGGGACTAAAAAGTGTGATTTTATTTTGTAGGGACTAAAAACAAAACTGTGAATATTTATAAGGACTAAAAACTTAATTAACCCTATTATTTATAATAAAGTAATACTTTTTAATGGAAATTACACAATTATCCCTAGTGTCGAATTTATGTATGATTTTTTGTGTTCAGTTATCATTACTGTTTAATATTTATGGAACAATTAAAAAATGTTGGCTCATGTGCGCTAATAAAAGTCTCATTTTCCCATAGTATAGGCGATGGTAATAGAAAGTATGTCAAAAGAGCGTGAAAAGTGCCCCCTTAGACAACATGCAACACTAGGATATAATATAGTTGCAAAACATCCCCTATTCATTTAGGTAATGTTTTTCACAATTCTCGCAACACTTTTCAATTGTTGCTGAAAAGAAAAAGTGGTGGTGATATATATAGATCTGATTGTGGTTTAATTCTGAGGAATTTACTGAGATGTAATCTAACCCCTTACAGTTTAGTTTATGGATGATATATAAGGGAAGCAAGGGTAAAGACGTGGTTCTTAAAATGAAGTCCTTTTGTGATATATTTCCCTTCTTGTAACTTGAACTTGGGACATAAAGCCAAGGGATGATCATGTATTGCTAGCTAATGCAAAATTTATATGCTTATCAAGTACTAATTTGTAACACCTTAAATTAAACTGTAGACAATGAGTTATGATGTTATGTTTTAGTATCAAAGCTAGTCGAACCTGGTTGTTCCTTTCGTAGTTAGGAATAGTTAAGAGTAGTTGTCCTCATAGTTTTAAACAATATGTTCTAATTATTATTTCATTAAATATTAAGCCTGGTCAAATTAATATTTACGTGTGATATGCAGAATATTTTTGGTCAAATTAAATATTAAATATGAGTGAAAATCGAAGAAGACTTGGTATGACCCCAAATAACTAGCTAAAGGGCGAATGTAAATGACGATTGTTGAAGTCAGATGATGCAGTAGCAGCAGTATTAGATGATGCAACAACAACAAAAGGTGATTCTACAACAACAAATAATGTAACATTAATAGGCACCAGACTAGTTTCAGTTACCACCCTCACTAGAGGTGGGGAATCATACCTTTGATGAACTCCACGAGTTAAAGCCACCATCTTTTGAGGGAAATTGCATTCCCTTAGAAGATCAAGGTTAGATGAAAGAGATGGACAAGAATGTCAAGTTTGCACCATGTAAGTAGGAAGATAAAGTGATATTTTCCACTCACATACTGAAGGGAGTAGACGAGACATGGTGGGATAATGCAATAGCTTATATGATTTCAGCTAATGTATGTGTTACTGGATTGGGAACACTTTTATTCAATTTTCCTTGACAAGTATTTCCATGCCAACATCAAGATACTGAGAAACCAATAATTTCTCCACTTGAATCTAGGAGGAAAGCTAGTAGCAGAGTATGTTGCCAAATTTGAAGAGCATGACAGATTTTTCTCCCAAGGTCTATATGCACCAGATAGAAGTGGAAGGTGAATCAAGTCAAATGGGTTCAAAGACTAGATATTGAACACCAAATATCAATGCAAGATTTCAAAAGTTATGATATGTTGGTACAAAAATGTTAGTCATATAAACAAGTCTGACAAAAGGTTCGGGAAGAGAAAGATCTGAAATGGCAACAGAGGAAGGAGCCAGACAATTATACAGGGAAACAATACCATACCATAAAGTTGAATACATCGAACAAATATGGGAAGTCTCGTTTGGGAGAATGTACGTTAGGAAAATATGTGTTATATGTGTAAGCAACTATGTCATTTGAAGAAATATTGTCCTCTTTGAGAGAGATAGGGAACAGTTGATACAAGTGCATCAGGGGCTGACATAATATATACACTTGATGCAAAAAGAACAAAAAGGAACACATGCCTAATTGTTAGTAAGTGTTACATACACCAGGAGTCAATTATTGTATTTTATGAATGTGAAGTATCCCATTCTTTTATTTATTTCAAATGTGTTTGAATACTTATAAGTCTAAAATTGTCTTTATTACCTTCTATGATGGTATTTACTACTACAGATGATGGTAATGTAGAGATTGCTTTAATATATAAAAATGCCTCGTTACAGTTTTCGACTGAACATTTCAAGTAGATTTACTTGTTTTCCGTTGAAGAGTATGGACGTCAGTTTAGGTATTTATTGACTTTATGCTAACCAAGTGTATATAGGATGTAAATAAATGGTTATCTTTATAACCCCTAATGGCTGAAGGAGAAGTCATTTTCGCATTGTTGGTTGTTAGGCATCAAATGATTTAGTGCTTGTTCGAGAGTGATCATAATTTCCTGTTAATTTTTTCGATGAACTCTGAACTCAACCTCATTGCAGATCCATTCTAGTATTGTGTGCATAAAAGGATGTTTTTTTTTTTAGGGAACATACAAGGATGTTTTTGTAGAGTGAGAGATAGAGTTCACCGTATATTTAGTCTTAGGTGTAAGATCAATTTTCTCCGCCCACATAGGATGTCCTCTTTATAATTTAAATAACTTAAATAACAATTAGAATATATCATAAAGAATCCTTTCATTAGGCCTTGTGTCTCCCAGTGATATTGGTCAATAAGAAAAATTATGTATTGACTATCAAAAACTTAACAAGGAGACCATAAAGAATGTATACCCCCTTCCTAAGATTGATGATTTTCTAGACCAACTCAGATGAGAAATAATATTCTCCAAGATTGATCTATATTCCTTCGTACTCTTAATCTAGCTTATATGATAAATTTAGTTTGGAATATGATTGCACCCCCGAACTGACTTTAAGTTATAATCTTTAGAGCCAAGTATGCTTGCAAATATCAAGTCCTTCATGAGATTCATAACCATATCAACACATCAGTTGCTTGGATTGGTATTGTCAAAGTGTTGAATCATGTTGATGTTAACCTCTCTTAGATCACACAGATGGCAGGGTGTAAAAGTGCATCTAACCCTTTAGATGTCATAAAATAGAAATAGCATTCAACTTTATTGTTTTCAAATTAAAATATGAAAACAATACATTTTCAAGATTTGACATCCTTAATTCATATTGTTTTCAAGATTAAAAATAGGTCAAAATCTTTAATAGCCCATGTATATAGTCCGATTTGGTTACTAGAAATATACATTTCTATTTGGTTTGAAATCTTGAAGTGTGCTCCTTTCAATGTCTTATATTGAATTCTCGTGTGTGTCAATTATGGTGGACAAATTTGACTTCTTCAAAAAAAAAAAAATCGAAATCTTTTTTTACACAATTTTGAGTTTAAAGGTGGTGAATGTTGATTTAAAACAACTCTATGCAGACAACCAATGAAAACACTCAGAAGTGGGAGAATGCAGTTACATAGCATCATAAATGTTTTCTATTAACATGATGTGACAATTCTGAGTGTTTTTATTGGTTGTCTATGTAAAGTTGCTTTGAACTAATACTCCACCACTCCATAATTTTTTACGTCGCACACCATATAAAGATATGTTTCAGAGGTCTCGTAAACCTAACTCAATTAATAAAGACATTGCAATTGATAAATATTGACATTTGAATTCAAGATTATCCACTTATTCACCTTAGTATATGAACTTTTGATCTCCACACTACTACTTGATAAAAAAAATACGTTTGTGAGTTTTTATCATTAGTTCTCTCTTATCTAGAATGAAAAGTACAATAATTCAAAATGTATTTCATAGGGTATCGAAATAACATCCCTAGATCAACTACGGGATTTTTTTTTTTTGTGTGGATATGGGACTATATCCTTAAAAATAATCTCTCTTGAGAGTGTGTTTGTTTCAAAGTTTGTAATATGATTTTCGATAATGTGAGATTGGAGATGCATTATTAAATTTGTTCCGTGGAATGTTATATTCCCAAGAATGTTATTTACACATGATTTTTTATATTGTTATTATCATGCTTAAAGGATGGGAATCTAATATTCACATGAGAATAAAACTCAACTTGATATAAATTCTCACTACCATTCACATTTATTTTCTTTTATATTTTTTTAATTAAATGATTTCTAAAACAGTCCCTGGAATATTATTCATATGAATATCGTTTGAAGGAATGTAATTTCTTACCTTGAAACAAACACACTCTCAGTTAAAAAATATAAAGTTGTTATTAATGTATTTGGTATGTAATACAAACTAAGTACATTAATCATTTAATGAATCTAAAAATAAACTTATACTTATAATTTAAAAAGTGAATTTATACTTGTAATTAAGACATGATGTTTTAAAATAAAACTAGAGGATGTATACATCACACAAGCATATAAATATTAATTTTCCCCCTAAAAGTATATAAACATTAAATTTTAAAAAAATAAAATTAAACGGCATAATAAATTTGGGTTAAACAATAAAGAAAAAGCTATTTCAACAACCGATAATAAAACAATAACCAATAAAATAATATTATAACTTTAGACCAAAATTTTGTCAAAAAAAAAAAAACTTTAGACCAAATTAAATTATATATTTTTTGAGGAGACCAAATTAAATTTCAATTTACTAACTTTTTGACAGGTTCATATTTGACTTATTAATTGCCACAATGCAAAAATACATAGCTTTGTCTTGTAGTTGACTAGGTTCTTCTGCTTTAATGTAACCATAGCGGTGGCATCAAAGAAGTTTATAACATCATTGTTCAACAATTTCTTTGTTGAGTGAGAGAGTAGCCATGGGAAGAGCTCCTTGTTGTGACAAAGAGAAAGTTAAGAAAGGACCATGGTCTCCGGATGAAGATGCAACACTCAAGAGTTATCTTGCAACTCATGGCACTGTTGGAAATTGGATTGCATTGCCCAAAAAAGCTGGTTTTTTTCTTCCTCTCTTCCCATTGTTTTTATTTTTTATTTTTTTTTATTTCTATGATTTTCTTGGATACCCTTTTTCACAAACCAATTTTGTGATCTTAATTACATGTTTTTTTTCTTCTTTATTTTGTTAAAAAAAAATACATAATTTTTCTTCCAATTTGAAGTGTTATCAACAGACATGAAAATGGAAAATGAAAAATGAAAGAACTTTTTTCCCCTTTCACATCAAGCATAAAAACAGGACTTGTATTTTTGGTGTTATTTATATTATGCACATTTTATTTGTGAGGAAATTTCAACTTTGTGTTATCTAAGAAAAGTGATTCATTTTCATTGTTTGATTCATTTTTTTTTTAAATTACATCAAGGCAAAGTCAAAAATAGCTTGAGAATCATAATATACAGTGATTGTAGTTCGTTCTTCTGTTCCAGCCTGTTAAATTTAATCTATCTTAGTTTACAATTTTGATTTAGTCAAAGAAATTTGTGTACTTTATTAGAAAAAAGTAAACATGGAAAAAATTAATTTCGTCACTAATTTGGTTTGTAAGTGTTAGAGACGAATAAAATGAAAACCAAATTTATTTTTTTGCTTTTTGCATTTTCATAATAATGACCTATAGATAATTAATTAATTAATGATATGCAAATGGCAGGACTTAAGAGGTGTGGGAAGAGTTGCCGTCTAAGGTGGCTGAATTATCTGAGGCCAGATATCAAACATGGAGGCTTCACTGAAGAAGAGGATGCCATCATTTTCACCCTCTATTCTCAAATGGGTAGCAGGCAAGTACTATTTCCAACTTATTTAATTAAGTTGTATCTACTTTCACTATATAATTTCCAAATTGTTATTATTATAAACGTTGATCATTGCTAACTGTTATAATCACTTTATTTAATTTAGTATTATATATAGTTTTTCATAAGAGTTGATCATTGTTAAGTGCTAACTATTACAACTTTATTTAATTTAGTACTATGCATTGTTTTTCTTTAAGAGTTGATGATTTTTAATGTGTACAAGTTGGAAAGATTTGTTTTTTCATGTAGATAATAAATTGAGAAATTATAACAACCAACTAGGGTTGAGTCAACTTGAAGGGGATAACTTCCCATGATGTTATAAACTAGGAATTCCGAGACTAAAATTTAAATTTCAGTTGGGAGAGATGTCGTATTTAGAGTTTGATGGTGTTTTAAATAAAATTACAACCTTCAGTCAAAGTGAGAAATTATAACCGACAGTCCGACATAATGTTGGTCTAAGTGTAACTGGATTGGACTCAAATTTTTTTAAGCAATGTCTCATGTTCAAACTTTATCAACAGAAAAAATGTGATTAGAAGGAGAGAAACTACTAAATGTTGGATTTTATTTAATTATCTGTCGAACCTGTGATGATTATGGTCTTTCCCCAAGATTAAGACCCAAAAAATGGTTATAGAATATAGATGCTTGATACCAATAACATGATTTTAAAAAAAGTGAGAAATTATGGATTGATATTCTATCATTTAATTATGCATATATACAAAATAAATGTACTATCTATCTATTAGTAGTATTGGTTTTTTATGTTGGAAATTTAGGTCTTAATAATAAACAGATTTCATAAAACATGTTCAACAATTATGAATCAATAGCGGAAGCAAACAAAACATTGAACATGATTATGATCGGATCTACGACATGTTTGATTTATCAAAGATATTAAGAATTAGGGTATTAGGAATACCTGGATAGAGCTTTCATATTCAGCCCTCTCAGCAACAGCCATAAACAAAGAGAAGATGCGATGATATGAAACACAAAACAGGGTTAGCGGCGGCCGATTTGGTTCTTCCTCAACCGGTACCTTTATGCCTCAAGTTCTCTTCAGATGGGGAGAAGAGAGAGTTTGCCGTGTACGGTATATTGGGGACCATAGCCTCTTTTATATTGGATGGCCATTAGGGTTTCCCATTATTCCGTTAATGGGCCATCCGGACATCCACTCATTTTGAGTCCATATCAACTAATTAAATAATTAATTATCCAAAATAGAAATCTAATTAGCCATATTACTTAATTTGATCACTAATCAATTAAGGCTCTAAATTGATAAATAACTAATATAATTATTATTACGATATTTGCCCACATAATGTTATTGGAATATTATTAAATAATAAAATATTCCAACAATCTCCCACTTGGGCTACATATCTTAATAATTATATCAGAATACTTTAGGCGCGCGTCTGAATGTTATTTATCTTTAGATTTCAACTGTACAATCTGGTCCACCTCATACATTAATAATGGGACCACCGCGGCTGTCGTCACTGACATATAACGTGACGGAACCACGACGACCACCATATCAATGCACTTGATGACATAGATTGATATGGATGAGTGGCATGGAAATTTCATGTAATGTGATCTCTAAATCATGCCTATTTCCAACTGATCCAACTGAAAACTTTAGTGAGATCAAACTGAAGTTTGCAAATTTAGTATTTGCACAAAATGATACAGAAATGGTTATAACAAAATAACCTCATGAACTTTATTTCTGCAGAAAATCATAACATATGGTCTGTATCGATACCAAAACAAAGTATAGAACATAAAATAAAAGAGACTCCCACTAATCCAAGACATCCTTAATGACAATAACCATATGAAAGACCTTATGTGTCATGTCTTTGAATAACGGATCAACTAGCATAAAGTTTGTCTCTACTTGTTCTATCATTCAACAACAATAATCTATAAGGTAATGAACCTTATAAACTTTGTTATCAAATAACTATACGACTGAATTATGTCACTATATAACTTGAGTGGTCTTTCAATGCCTTTAACGATATGCAACCAAGTGACATAAATACTTACAGTCATTTCCTGAGTTAGGATGTATGTCATATACTGACATCCAAAAGTCAGAGTCTGACACAAAAATGATCTCCAAATTGTCAGATCTCTGATGTGAGCATAAGCTCTCTTGTTCTCTTTAATAATCCTTAAGGTTGCTTTTCAACAATTCAAACTTTGAATTGCTCAAGTATCTGCCAAACAATCTAATTATATATGCTATTTCCAAATGCATATAAATAAGATCATACATAAAAAATATTTTATAGGCAAAACTTAGGAAAATACTTAAATTTCTGAATTCATAAATTTCCTAATGGGCAATATTTGAGACTGAAAAGTCTCTCTCGGTGATTGAGGTTACCAAAAATTATGTCATTTCATTTTCAACTTTATTGATATAAATCTTTTGTGATATCCGAATAATACCTTGAGAAGAATCTCTAAGTATTGAAATGTCTAACACAAAAGAGGTGTCCCCAAGATCTTTCATCACTAACTTTTGTTTGAGATTTCCTTGGTTTCACATAACAAACATATATCATTGTTGACTAAATAAAATAAAATTGACATATTAATATAAACTTACTCCCACTGAACTTGCTAAATCCACAATTCTCCATAATATTATCTCAAAAACAAATGAGATAATTGCTTTATGAGAATATGTAGTAACAATAAAGAGACAAATTTCTTAACTCATAAGTGGATTTCATGACTTTGCAAAACATCTACTTTGTATCTATTGACACAAAAGTTTTCTTAAGTTGCACCATATTGTATCATTAATGTCACCATTAAGAAACACTAAATTGAAATCCATCTTGTGCAGCTCCAAAATTATAATAAGCAAACTAGTATCAAGACTGTCTTAATAGAGTCATTCAATTAAACTAAATAGAATTTCTCTTTTCAATCAATTCTTAATGACACTAGATTCCCTAGTTCTTGAGGGTGTTGAGTTTGATCTATATGAAATAATTTCTTAACTTGATTGAGAGGAAGAACAATAATGTCCTCATGAGAATCCTAATATACTATAATAATAGTAACTATATGAATTAGTTTAGAACTAATTCTTCCTCATTCAGTTTTGTTCTAAAACCATATCTCTCCCCCAAACTCAATATCCTCAAGAAAACTTAAAAATTTATGTCTCAAAATTTTCTTAATTTGTGGGACGGAAAACTAATAGTATTCAAAACCTTAAACAATATAGAATGTCACAAGTCATAACTAAATTGACTCTAATAACTGAACTTAAAAGACACATTGAATCATCATTCGAAAATAAAACTCAAGATATCATGGCTTATTCAAAGAGAAAAAGAATAAAGAAAAAAAAAAAGGCAAATGATGATTCACCAAATTGTCTTTTAAATACAAAAAAAAGCTAGTAACGACAATCTAAAATTGGTTCAAAAAATGAATAAAGCAATCTTTATCGACTTTGTCCATTCTAAATTGATATATCTTTCAACATCATTGGACATAAGTCTGTCAAGACTACCTTTCTTTATTTGCCCTTATCTTTTGAGGTATTTTCCGAATGAGCACTATTTAATTTTCTCTTGCTTCAACTTTTCTTTATTTGCACACTTTATGAATAGATCTTTCAAAAAGATCATTTCTAACTATAACAGTTATAAACTTAATTGTGCAAATAGAATACTGAATTCTCGAACAAGTCATATGATAGTCAAAATTACTGAATTTTCGAACAAGTCATATGATAGTATAAATTATAGTGTCTTAGCAAGATTAAATATTTACATAATGTGCTCCTAACATTTTCTTTGCCTAATAATCTTAATGAAATACTCACTATCAAATGAGAGCTTGTCTTTCTCTATATTGCTTTAAAAGCACCTTAGTTTAAGCAAAGAAAATATGACAAAAAATTTGCCATCTTAAATAACACCTCTAATACATATGATATTTTAGCTTTATGATCACATATGACCTATGAGATTTGGTGTATACTTACTTGTCAAACTTGATTCTCACATTAGGTGTTGAATTTGTGAGAGAATGTGAGTTTCACCATCCTTATCTAAGGTCTAGATCCAAGAACAATATTAATATTATTCTTTAATTCCTAAAAGAACTTTTAAGAGTTAAAATTTAACTCAAATTAACAGATACATAAACTATATTTGTTTAGAGAGAACAAGAGTAGTAAAACACTCACCAAAATACCTAGTGCACCATCAATATCAAGTCTTTAAACAATAATATCAATTGCTAGTGGTATTTTACAGCAATGATCAACCAATGACAATTTACTTTGACAAAGAATAAAATTTTTTTTTTATAATTGTCATATGTTTATCATCACAGGTGTGGATGTAAACTCTTAAATACTTAAATGAGTCTACACTCACACAACATTAGCCGACATGTCAAAATTAATTAATTATAAGACATGCACAATTTATCTTTATTTGTAAATTAAAAGACAAAAACAAGATACCAAGCGCACCATTAAAACACAATCTTTTGACTGCTAAGAATTAATTGCAAGCGGTACTCTCAGTGCAATGATCAAATATTAGTAATAAGTCCTGTCAGATAATGGGTGCATTTTGACATCCTCATTACCCACATGAAAAATTTAAGAATTACCACATATTTATCATCACAAGTTGTAAATTAAAAGACCAAAAACAAGATACCAAAGCACCATTAAAACACAATCTTTTGACTGCTAAGAATTAACTGCAAACGGTAATCTCAATGCAATGATCAAATATGGTAATAAGTCCTGTCAGATAATGGGTGTCTTTTGACATCCTCATTATCCACATGGATAAAACTTAAGAAGTCCGGTCAGATAATGGGTGTCTTTTGACATCCTCATTATCCACATGGAAAAACTTAATAATTACCGCATATTTACCATCGCATGTATATAATTATCCGGCCAAACTGTGCCTTCCTTTTGGTCGACTAAAACAGCTCGCATGAACAATTACATACTACATCTTTTGTAATTTCAACTGAATCAAATCTACGCAACAGAGGTTACTTTTGCAACTTGTTGTTTCAACCAACTCAACCAAAATTACTAGACAATTCAATAAATGAATTTAAATGGGGATGGTCTTAATTTTACAAAGTTAATGGGAAATGTCTTAAATTTACAAGGCACTACCGACATAATGTAGGCCAAATTAGTCCATTATGTCGCTAAGTAATCATAAGGTCACTCGGCAACTCTTAAGTGTGAAGACAAATTCACAATAATTGAAAAGAAGATGCAAGTCCCAAAATCACACCAATGTGTGTATGATAATGCATTTACAGTTATCGCATAAAGTGACAACAACAACAAACATAGCATGAAATATATCCAAAATGCATGATAAAGACAAAGTATTATTGTAGAAAACTTAATAACAATAAACTCAAATATGATAATCATGCTATAACCAAATATTCCATTTCAAATCAAATGAAAATTGAATCTTTGTATTCCAAAATATTATGCTATAATTGATTCACAAATATAAACATGCTATAATTGATTCACAAATATAAACTGAATGATTCTTTAAACAAAATAAAATATAACTCTAGCATAAATATTTCCTAAATAAAGGAAACAAACTTTGCATGTTTTAAACAAACAAAACTAAAACTAGAATTATTATTTCCCAAAGTTTAAAGAATCAAAACCTTATTTTCTGTACTACAAAATCAGGGCAACAATATTTTGAGATTCATTAGTAAAAGACAACAAATATTCCAAAAGTATATATGTAATTACCAAATATATATATAATAAATTTATATTTGCCTTATTTTTCTCAAAATAAACTTTATGTACAAAATCTTTGTGAATCAAAACTAATTTCAAATAGAAATTAAGCTGCAAGATATGATAATGATATTTGAAAATCATATTAACCAAAAGATTTGATTTAAAAAATCAAATTACTAAAATCAAAATAAAGATTCAAATCACTATCAAATCTAAATGTATTTAGCCAAATAGTGTAGGATACCCAATATTATTGCTTTTTTAAACAATTAAACAAATAATAAAAGCAATATTTTCAAAATATTTGGATAAATTCAGTGTCGCAAAACATGACCCTTATCCAAAATAAAAGATTGTTGCTTTAGAGACATTCATGCCCAAATTAATTTCAGCTACAGTGGTTTAATAATTCTCATTCACATGAGAAATCGATTACTAATGCATGAGTGCCAAACACATATAATATCCTGGCCATCTATTTGGTCAAATAAAATCAATCAATTTCAGAAACAAAAAATTGCCGAGAGCTAAACACAATTAAGTAATATTAAGATCCAAACAAATTGGGAAAATTAACCAAAACTCCCAACAACAAACTGGATCTACGAGAGGGGAAAATAGGACAATATCTTGATCCATGATTCAGTTAAAAATAAATAAAATAAAATAAACATTTTATTTTAAATCACACGAAAATTGTTTCCATAAAAATTAAGTAACGGATTAAGGATCCAAAAATTAATGAAAAAGGATCCCAATCATAAAGGGATTTGTTACACCGATTCACATTCATATATGGTAACAGACAAAATAGGAGCTGAATCAAGGGATGATATTAACCGAATTATAAATCAAGCACAGAACTACGGTGTAAAAAAAAAAACAAATTACACCGATTCACAAAAGAAATAAATAATTATTCACATCAACAAATTAAACAAATAGTCATCGCTTAAAGAAGCGATTTTGACATCAATTTTTGACACTTAACACCGATAAACATATGAGAATCAATAAACAAAACGGCCATCGATATCAAATATCACGCAACAAAACAAAATTGAACCTTAACAACATGGATCATTAATGCGTATATATCAATTGAATATATTAACATTCCAATAAATCAAACATGAAGCGGCTCTGATACCACTTGTTGGAAATTTAGGTCTTAATTCATAACATGTTCAATACAAAATAAAAGTATAGCGGAAGCAAATTAAGAATTGAACATGAATATGATCAGATCGACAACATGTTTGATTTATCAAAGATATTAAGAATTAGGGTATTAGGAATACCTGGATAGAGCTTTCATATTCAGCCCTCTCAGCAACAGCCATAAACAAAGAGAAGATGCGATGATATGAAACACAAAACAGGGTTAGCGGCGGCCGATTTGGTTCTTCCTCAACCGGTACCTTTATGCCTCAAGTTCTCTTCAGATGGGGAGAAGAGAGAGTTTGCCGTGTACGGTATATTGGGGACCATAGCCTCTTTTATATTGGATGGCCATTAGGGTTTCCCATTATTCCGTTAATGGGCCATCCGGACATCCACTCATTTTGAGTCCATATCAACTAATTAAATAATTAATTATCCAAAATAGAAATCTAATTAGCCATATTACTTAATTTGATCACTAATCAATTAAGGCTCTAAATTGATAAATAACTAATATAATTATTATTACGATATTTGCCCACATAATGTTATTGGAATATTATTAAATAATAAAATATTCCAACATTTTATAGTCAGTTGAATGGTCCTCAAAGTTAGTTTCATAGTACTTCAAGAGGAATATGCCTCAAAGTTTGAATAGTTCTCATGAAATTTGTGATTTTGTGCAGATGGTCTGCCATAGCATCTAAACTACCTGGCAGAACAGACAATGATGTGAAAAACTATTGGAACACAAAACTGAAGAAGAAGATTTTGGCAGGAATAGTTAAGCTCAAACCATTGACTGAAAATGACAATACTATCCCTTCAACTCCATCACTAACTCAAAGTTCCAACCCTCAAAATTCAGAAATCAATTTCCCTGCTTCACAAAATCAACATTCTCCACCTTCACCACTTCCAATTATGCTAGACAATAAAGTTGACAAAATTCATGATGCTGTAGTATCAGAAATTGGTACAAGTAACAGCAATATTATTAATCCTTTGGTGTCAATTTCTCAAGACTCTTCAAGCATTGCAATTCAAGATCAAGCTGGTGATGAATCTATGGAATCATTGATGGACTTTGGCTTTGGATTTCCTCATGATGATCATGTCAATGATCTTAACTGCTTTCCTGAGTGGGTTGATTTTAGTTATGCTGACATTAAGCCAAATTGACTGAATCAAAATGTTGCATTGTTTAGTTCTAGTGATCGTGGGATTATGTAACAACAAAATTACATTACATAGGTGACATATTTCTAGTTTGTTAGGTACTATAATTTAGTATTTTTTTTCTCGAGAAATCGAAGTGACAGAGGCTGAATTTTAGTATTCTTCAATAATAAAGAGGTTGAATTTTAGTAGATTGTTAATCGTGAGTTCTATCAATAGATAAGACTGCATATGATGTGTTTGTTTTAGCGGTGAAAAGACAAAAAAAACGTGCTTCCATCAAGAAGTTCCAAATAGCAGCCTCACAATTTTCACGATTTCACTGCTTTGAGACGCGATTTCACGATTCCACTGCTTTGGGATGCGATATTTCAATGTGACGCAATTTCTAACTCAAATCCAAACAGACACATAGTTTATAAGACCAAAATTTGGATTAAGCAATTTTAAAATTGATTATTCAACATTATAAGCTAGATGCTTCTTTATGAGTCTTTGTTTAAGGTTAATGTATGTGGCATGAATAATGTTGTTGTGGGGTCCATGAGATTTGGTTATTTGCTTTTTGTTTGGGAATAAGGATTTATATGACATAAGCATGTTTGCTGGCTTATTTTTTATGAGTGGGTCACGAAAGTTGCATGGAGGTGTGTCCAATTCAAAACTTGGAGTTGAATATTGTGTCCTTCTCATTCAATAACCATAAAAGATTCTCTATCCTTCTCTCTCTCTCCTCACGCATCTCGTGCTGCATTTTTAGCAGTCACACTAAATGGTCGTTTCTGAACTTCATAAATAATCATTTTATAAATAAATTAAAATTTCTAACTTATGTGATCTTTCTCAATAAAACGAAGAGATATGTTTCTACATGGAAAATGCTATTTAAACATATGTAACTTTTGTATTATAGGAGTGTTATTTGAACAACCATTTGGTTGACAACCTATGAGATAACCATAATTTACAAAAAAAAAAAAAGTATGTATTTGCACGAAAACCAAAACAATAGTGAGAAAAAGTAAAAAATAATGCGAGTATGAGAGAGAAAGTTGTAACAAAAGTTATCACAAAATGGATATATACATTGTTAAACACCTAAGAAGTTGTTAACAAATATTATTTCTCTTTGTATTGAGGATATATACATTGTTAAACACTAAGAAGTTGTCAACAAAACATCACTCAATCCTATAAAAAAAAATCACTATGTAGTATATTGCATATGGATGGGTTAGAGGCAAACGTGTAGACTCATTTAATAAAATAAATAAATAAAATAATGTATAGTGGATATCAAAAGCAGATAAGATAAGATAACCGGTAAGTGATGACAATTTTTCTTCTTCAAAAAAGCTAAAAATGCATTCAAAAATTATTTACCGCATAAGATGTGCTATAAATAGGACAAAACAAGAGTCAAACACAAAACCTTACAAAGCTCAAAGAAATGCAATCAAAAAAATAAACAAAACGAAGTTAATTCATATCCAAAAGTCTCAAGCGTCCAAGACGAGTACACCGTTAATTTAAAGTCAAAATCTTTCACATGAGATTTTAGTCAACCACACGAACAAAAGTTTTATTTCCTCAATTACCGATGATTCAATGTGACAAGGATTATAAAAAGGATTTTTCTATCATGTGCAAATTTGCATATGTTAAAAAATTTATAATAGAAATTTTGTATTGGAACTTGTACATTTAATATTAAGTGTAAAACACGACACATGGCTAGATAAAAACAAAACACCAAATTGATGAACATGGTGTCTAGTTTTTTTTTTTTTGGTAGTGACATGGTGTCTAGTTTGATAAAGCACAATAAATTCCTAATCGAGAGAGGACATCGAACCACAATTATCTAAACAAAGGACATTTAAAGAATAAGTGACCAATCGACTCGGTCACTTCACAACCATTCACACAAAATTGAGAATCAATGTTTAAAATATCACTTTTAAGTAATGTCTCCTTTGTTGAAAACTTGTTATTCAAAAAGCGCCGAGCAAACAACGAGTGCTTCAATGGGACAATTTTATTCCACACAATTTCGTAATTTTTGACGATATCACCACCATCATCATTTCACAACAACATGTAAGCTTTCTTTGACCAAATAAGAACTACTATGAGCATTGTTCCAAGACTAAACATCACACGTATTATCCTACAAAGGAACGTTAACTAACAAAAACGTACACTCTTCAACTACTAAAAATTTGATAAAAGGAGAAATATGCAATGCAACCACACTTTATTAATATAGTTCTTATTTAATAATTTCACACAATGAATGTTCCATTGTTGCATATAACAATTTAATCAACAACAACGACAATGGCAACCTCGGTCGTCACGACATTCTCCATGCCCAGAAAATGATTTGCATACACCCTTGCAAGTTAATACGCAAACAAAATTCTTCCATGTATTACAATAACCAGGTATAACATAATAACATTGTTTTGCCTCCAGCAATTGCACTTGGTTTCCTGCACAAAATAAAAAATCCATTCTATCATGAACATGATTGATTAAAGAAACAAAAACTCGTGAAATTTGACACAAAATAAATCTTAAGTATCAAAACTCATACCAAAATCAATTGAGAAAATAAGCAAAAGAACGAAGAGGATTTTCATATCTTTGATTTTGAGACCAAATGTTCAAATTCTATGTTGATAATTCACTAAGTGGACATCTATCTATACATATATAGTGTGAGTTACTTCCTTGATCTAAAATAAGTTAATAGTTAAATGAGCATCTTCAAGACATTGGTCAACCTACAAATTATAAATAAAAAAATTATACTTTTCAACTAAACAAAATATTTTATTGGTCAATAATTACTGGATGTTTTTAAAGATATTAAGTATTGACCAATAATTATTACTTTGTATAATTATTGGTCAATACTTATTGGTCAAATTACAATATTTTATAATTATGATACAAATTACAATATTTTATACTTTATAATCAATACTTGAATTAAATCAGAATATTTCATAATTTTTAATGGATGTTTTTTTTAGAAAGAAAAAGAAAAGTGTTTATAACACTGTTTTTTTCAATAGAGTACAATCATTTTTCAAAATAATGATGTCATATGAGTTATAGTTGGCTTGGTGACGGACGAAGGAGTTAACATTGGATAGTAGGTGGAGTTTGATAGGTTATCGGAAGGGGAAGTGGACTCTTTGGTTACACCTTTTACTTTGGAGGAAATTGAGGTGGTGGTGCGAGATAGTGATGGTGGAAAAAGCCCGGGTCCGGATGGGTATAATTTTGCGTTTATCAAAGAATTTTGGTACTTGATTAAAAATGAGGTGAGAATTATGTTTGATCAATTCCATGCTAATGAGGTGTTGCCTAAAAGTATGTTGGCTTATTTTATAACTTTAATCCCGAAAGTGTCTTCCCCATTGGAGTAGAAGGATTATAGGTCGATCTCTTTGTTAGGATGTCTTTATAAGCTTATTGCAAAGGTCTTAGCAAGGAGATTGGCGGGTGTGATGAATTCCATTATATCACCCTCTCAATCGGCTTTTCTTAAAGGGAGGAATTTGGTAGATGGGGTGTTGGTGGTCAATGAATTGGTGGATTATGCTAAGAAAGTTAAGAAGGAATGTTTGATATTTAAGGTGAATTTTGAAAAGGCGTATGATCGGTGGATTGGGGCTTCTTGGTGTATATGATGAGGCGGGTGGGGATGTGTGAGAAATGGGTGGCTTGGATGAAAGCGTGTGTGTGTGGAGGTAGTATGTCGATCCTTGTCAATGGGAGTCATACGAAGGAGATTAGTATTCATCGAGGTCTCAAACAAGGTGACCCTTTAGCTCCTTTCTTGTTTCTTTTGGTGGCCGAAGGCTTTAGTGGGATGATGAGAAAGGCGGTGGAGAGAAAATTATTTGAAGGCTTTGGTATTTTTAATAATGGGTTGGTAGTTTCTCATTTACAATATGCCGATGATACACTTTGCATAGGAAAACCAACGGTGGAGAATCTTTGGGCAATGAAATCAATTCTTAGAGGATTCGAAATGGTGTCGGGATTGAAGATAAATTTCTTAAAGAGTTCCTTGATTGGGATTAATGTGAGTGAAGATTTTATGGAGATGGCGTGTGAATTTTTGAATTGTAGTAAGGAGAATTTACCGTTCAAATACTTGGGGTTGCCCGTAGGTGCTAATGGGAGGAGTTTGTCAACTTGGGAGCCGTTGGTGGAAAGTTTGAATCGGAAATTGAATACGTGGAGTCATAAATATATTAGTTTTAGAGGTAGAATCGTTCTTTTGAATTCGGTGCTAAATTCGATTCCGGTTTTTTATTTGTCGTTTCTAAAAATGTCGGTTTAAGTTTGGAGGAGAATTGTTAGACTACAAAGAGAATTCCTTTGGGGAGGTGTGGGAGGGGGAAGAAAGTTAGTTGGGTTAAGTGGGAGGTAGTTTGCAAACAAAAAAGGAATGGTGGTTTGGGGGTGAAGGATATTCGGGTGATGAATGTGAGTTTATTGGCGAAGTGGCGTTGGCGGTTGCTAGATGGCGAGAAAGCTTTGTGGAAGGATGTGCTAGAGGTTAAATATGGCCCTTGTGTGGGAACCTTGTTGGAAGGGGGGAGTAGGACTTGGCCTAGGCACTCGTCGTGTTGGTGGAAGGAGTTGAATAGGATAGGTGATTTTGGTGGTGAAAGATGGTTTAATTCCGAGGTTTCAAGAAGGGTGGGGAATGGTTTGTTCCCCACACCTATCCCCCATAATCTGTTTGTTCATTGGGAATGTTGGTGTGGGAGGGAGACAAATAAGAATGTGTTGAAAGGCCTTCGCTTGATTTGGCTATCAACTATTTAGGTTTTGTGGAAAGGGAGGAATGATAAAATTTTTAAGGGGAGTACCTTTGAAGTGGATGACTTAGTAGAGGAGGTTAAGGTTCTTTCGTGGCGATGGATGTTGTATAGGATGAATCTTCCGGTGTGTCTCTATTATGAGTAGTGTTGGAACCCTCAATTTTGCCTTCAAAGGGTTACGACGAGGACTTTGTAAGATAGGCCGGTTGCTTTTGGAGATGCTGTCAGCTGCTGCTGTGTTGTTTTTTTTGTGGCAGGATGGGCTTTTGTCTACTGGTAGAAGCTTCTGTTGGCTTCTCTCTGTTGGGCTGTTGTCTACGTTTGTTGGGCAGATTTTTTGATGGGATAGGGTGGGAGCAGCTGCTGCGCTGCTGGTGCTGTTTTGGAGGGGCAGTCCAGCTTTTACCTTGCGGTGTGGGTTCTGTGTAGTATTTTGTTTTGGTGTAGCAGCTATGCAGCTCGAGTGGTGGCTGCTCTTTAGCAGGTTTCGGTGGTGTAGGTGTTGACGCAGGGGTATGCTTATGGTTTTGTCATAAGTATATGCTTGTGTCATTACTCTTTTGGGTTGTTTTCTTTGTTTATGGGTGGTTTTTAAGGGGTTTTTGTTCGAGTCGGTGTTTTCGTGGCAACCGATTTCCCTTTGTTTGTATTTTTTTTCCACCCGAGCTTATTAGTGCTACTTGCACGGGCTTGTTGGTTAATAATATTTGCCGTTTCAAAAAACAAAATTGGATTTGGAGGTAAAGCTTGGATTCAATTTTCATTTCTGGATAAATTAACTCTTTAAATCTAACAAGTTTTGGTCCATTACTCATATATCTGGGACTAAAAAGCGAAGATGTGAAATATTTTAAATTATACAACATACAATACAATGGCGTAGAATGATTATCACTCATATAATTACAAGAACATCCCTTAAAAAACTTCATTCTCAACCTCGAAAATTCTTCATTTTTGCAACTTAATCAATAACATGTATATAATTAATTCACGTAGGTGATCTACATCGTCATCATTGAGTGAGAAACCAAAATTGGTAACCAATTTCGTGAGTGTAAAATTAGAGGGATCAAATTTATAATAGAAAGAATCAAGCGACTGAGCTCAAATGATTAATAAGTTTTACTCAAAATAAATCATTTTAAAAAAACCGATTTTGATTTCTAAGTGTAACAATTACTAGTCCAAACTTTTTTTTTTGAAAGAACTAGTCCAAACTTTAGATGGTTAAAAAAATTTAACCGGAGTTTAATGGGAATGCACCGTTAGTGAAAATATTTTACACTGACGGTGTATATCTAGTTTTACACTGACGGTGCATATCAATTAAATCCATACAATAATGTATAAAAAAAAGATGAAAGAAATAGATCTGAAATCTTAGATATCACAATAACAGAAGAACCCATCGAATTTTGCCTCAATTAACACAACGCTACATAACCTTTCCCCTTCAGATCAGATCTACACAGATCAATCATCATGGATTTCATGAAAGTCTTCGATCAAACCGTTCGAGAAATGTAATGTTACATTTTCAATTCATCCATTTTTTTTTTTTTTTTGCATTTCAATTTTCATTTTTTTTTTAAATTATCAACTTCGAAATATATTTCAATTTTCGTTCTTATTTGATTGATAACAGAAAGAGAGAGGTGAATCTGAAGGTGCTTAAGGTTCCTGAAATCGAACAGAAGGTGAAATTCTAATTTTTATTTTATTTTCATTAATTTTTTTGATATTTTGAAGAATTGTGTTTATTGATTAATAAATATATTTTTCTCAATAAGGATTGTTACATGTATCCGAAATCAAATTGAAATTGTACGAGAATTGGTTGAGGCAGCGTATTTTAACGTAGTTTTTGAATAATTTGTTGATGCTTGTTTTCATAGAATATTAAACTTTAAGAATCTTTGTTCAGTTTGAGAATACATTTTATGTTGTGTTTGATTCCTTCCCTGCAAATGTAAACTGTGGAATGCTTATTAAAGATGAGGATGTTGCGTTGAATGTGCGGTGATACTAGACGAGATAGGATTAGAAATGACAATATTAGAGAGTTGGGGTAGCATCCATCGTAGAAAAGATGGTGGAAGATGGTGGAAACTCAACTTACGGGGTTTGGGCATGCAGAGAGAAGATCTTTAGATTTTGTAATAAAGAGAGGAGATTAGATGGAGGGTAGTCAAATCACTATACGCCGAAAGAGACATAGGAAAACTATTAAGAAAGATCTAGAGATTGATGAGTATGATAGATATATGATAGAACAATATGGCGTAATTTGATCCATGTTGCCAACTCCTCTTAGTGGGATTAGGGTTGGTTTTTGTTGAGTCTGAAATTGATGGTAGCAGCATATGATCACGTAATTTTGGAATAATTTGTTGATGCAAGACAGGTGTTGCATAATTGCTTGTTTTCATACAATCACAAACTTTAAGAACCTTTGTTGAGTTTGATGATACATTTTATGTTTTCTGGCTGATTCTTTCTCTCCAAATGTAAACTGTGGAATGCATGTTCAAATTGCAAAGTATATCAGTAATGCTTAATAAAGGGAATTGCACATCTTAACAATGTTTTTGGTTTCAATTTGTTTTACATGGAAGCAAATCCAACCACTTTGCCAAGGCTCCTTTTCTATTTATTGAGAATGTCAAAATGTTTTGAAGATTTTCTTTTCTTTTGCTTGAATATTTTATATTTATAACTATATATATGAATGAAGAATAAGAATGTAGATTGATATCCATGCTAGTACCTCACAATCTGCAATCCATCGGTATTGTTTTGATTTTTTCTGCCACTCTTTATAATTTAGGTGTTGGATGCAACTGATGATGAACCTTGGGGTCCTCATGGTACTGTGCTGGCAGAGATTGCAACGGCTACCAAAAAATTGTAAATAGCCATCTGATGCTTTTCCTGTTATATTGCTTTTTAATTTTTGAATTTCTTTTGGTTTTCATGGAGAAAATTTTTGATGCAAGTTAATTGATTGCTTATTTGCTTCTTCTGTACCTCTTTTGGTTTTCATGGAGAAAATTTCTGATGCAAGTTAATTGAATTTCTTTTGCTTCTTCTGTACCTTTCAGTACTGAATGTCAGCTGGTTATGAATGTTCTTTGGACAAGATTGGTTGAAACTGGAAAGGATTGGCGATATGTATACAAGGTATTGTTATCTAAATAACCATGTTATTACTTTAAGTTACAAGGAGAAATGTTTTGTTTTGTTGCATTTTCTTTGTTGATACATCAACTCGCCTCCCTTTCTATTTGACGTCAGGCATTAGCTGTTATAGAGTATTTGGTATCACATGGATCTGAACGTGCAGTTGACGACATTATAGAACATACTTTTCAGATCTCTGTAAGGGTCATTCTCTTGCATTTAGCTAGTTTTTCTTTCAATTCTCAACAGTTCTTATAAATAAATCATAAGAGCAATTTCTTACATAAACACCATATGCTTTTATTGGTAAAGGCACTTTCCAGTTTTGAATATGTTGAGCCTAATGGGAAGGATGTGGGACTCAATGTAAGGAAGAAGGCAGAAAACATTGTTGCCCTTTTGAATGATAGAGAAAAGATACATGATGTCAGAAATAAAGCTGCTGCAAACCGTGACAAGTAGGTCAAATTTGTCAATATTTCAATCCCATAATGATTAGGTAAACTAAGCCACTATTATGGTCTCAGCAAATAATTTTCTTGTTTTTCTTTTGGTGTGCTTAATTTAGGTATGTTGGTGTTTCATCTAGTGGAATCACATACAAATCCGGGACAACCTCATTTAGTAGTGGGAGCAGTAACAAATATGGAGGTTTTGGTTCAAGTGGTGATAGGTTTAGTGATAGCTACGGAGACAAGGGGCGCTATGATGAAGCAAAAGTGGACAAAGATTACTCAGGAAAATCACGCCATGGTGTCTCAAGTAAAACTGAAGAGAACTCCTTCAAAAAAGGTTCTGCACGGTCTGTCAGGTATGGCGTGCAAATAATTGTAAATGTATTTTATGCTTGTTCAGTAGTTCCATACTATAGTTGGATTGTTTTGCCATACCTAATCCTTCGGAAGTTTGAATCTGAAGTATCTAGTGACTACTTTAGCGTGCATTGTCTTGTACATTGTTTTCTGATGCGCCTTATTCGCTACTGTATGTCTAGTTGTGCCCCAAGTTTTTAAACTAGTGAAGCCGTTTACCAAGGAGTTTATGAAATTGTTAGTTTTTTTAATAACTTGCTTTTAATAATTTACCTTTCTTTTTTGTACATTAGCTGGTCTCGTTGAATTTTTTTTTTCTAAATAATTCATTCATTAACCATATTTCCATGCAGTCTCTTGTCTGCATATCCTAACAAATATATTAAATTTCATTATAATTAGAGCTTACTTTCTATCTTTCTTTACCTTGGACACCATTGGAAAAAAAATGAAGGCTCAAGTTTCGATTCTAATGTTTGTTCTTCATAAAGGAAACTTATTCTTAAAAAAAAGTGTAATTTTTCTCTAATAGGTTTTATGGTCTCTTTTCCTTTAGAAGAAAATGTGTCAATTTTTAGCAGAAGAAAATGTATCTTGTAGATCTATTAAACTGTTACTATTAAAATGTAGGGAAGTGCCCATAAGAAAGATTTCTAATTGCTAAAAATTCTATAAAAGCTAAAATAAGCCTTTAACTAGTCAAAGACAGGCTACCTGTGCATGATACAACTATATGCTCATCACTGGACACATGTCCAGACTCAAACCTTTGATCCTTGATCCTCATTGCCTAGTTCAACAAGCTTATTTTGACTTGGAAAAAATTTATTTTGACTTGGAAAAAATTAAGCAGGAGTTTTGGTAAATGGTTGAGAACTTGAGATGCTTATCTCAACTCATCTTTTTACTTGCACCTGCTTTGGTTTTTATGCACAGAAAGGCACATGCTTCTGCCTCTCCATACTGCAATGATTCTATTCTGTTGCTCATATTCTTATTCCAGAGTGTCTTCCTTGCAGCAAAAGTCAGGAGAACAAATCTTCTAGAGCATCAAAGTCATCTGCTAATGCAAGTGCAGTTCCTTCTCAAAGTGCAAGTGTACCTACTGAGGACGACTTTGATGATTTTGATCCGAGAGGAACATCTACTAGTAAGTATTCTGAACAGTCTTTAACATTGCAGTTGTTGATTCAATTCATATGAGAAATATAAAGCGATTCTTTTTACTGTTTTGTGCGTGGTGCACTTGAAACATTCACAGTTCACACAGAAGCTTTCGCAACTCAATTTATTGTCCTTGAGTATTACAACTCCAAGGCCGCCAAAAAAACGGAAGAAAAACCAAATTGAACAATTGACTATGTATTTTGATTTTGAGGACAGGACTTTTACCTATTAATTGTAATTTTTTTTTCTTACTTCAAACAGAGACTTCAGCTGGAATCTCAAACCAGGTTGATCTCTTTGGACAAGATTTGCTCGGTGACTTCATGGATGCTCCAACATCTGTTTCTGTAGAAAAGCCAGCAACTAGTGATGCGTCAGAGGTTGATCTCTTTGCGGATGCATCATTTGTATCAGCAGCACCACATGCGGACAAAGGAGCTAGTTCTCAACCACAGGTTAAACTTCATTAGCAATAATTTGTGTTGCCGTTGTTTTTTTAATGTTAGCTACCAATTACTCACCTGTTTAATGGCATGAATCTCCGTCATTAGGTTCTATCTTAAAACCTTAAATTTCCACCTTCATTGGTGCTCCAAAAGTATGAATGTTGCCAATATTGAATGAGATTGTTTGACTGCAATTTACTCCATCGATGTGAATATTATTGGTATATTCTTTATTATGAATTGTAACTGAACTAGTATTTTGAGACTGGAATTGTCTTGGAGGAGAACATTAGAAATATTGGTGTTGATAAATTTTCACATGGGTGTATTAATTGCATGTGAGGTAAATTATTCAGCTTATTAAATTGTGATCACAAGTTATTCATTTGAGATAATAACGAGTTTGGACGTTTTTTAGACTTTAGAAGGGATGTAGAAATACAAAGACTAGACTAGATGGAGGATGGTGGATAGTCCAGTAGTTGAAGATAGAGGAGAGAACATGCAAACTTATAGCCCAAACCAATAAAACAGATTTAGAATGAATGATCCATCATTGGACTTAATTCATAACAAGATATTACGTCGTTGTTGGATTTATGCGGTCGAACCCACCTAGTGGGGGAAAATTTGGTTGTATTATGGATTTACCTGTTTAATCTTCTTTCTCCACATTTTCATTCACAGTGCTAAAATTTCGCTTGTGTGTATCTTGTTGATTCCATGCTCAGGATGAAGTGGATCTTTTCTCTTCACAACCCATTCCTTCAGTTACACCAACAGTTGACTTGTTTTCAATTCCTGCACCAGCTGTGCAGCCTGACAGCAAGTCGGAAAACTCTGTTCCTGTGAATAACAGCACTTTTGATCCCTTTGCTTCTGTTCCACTTAATAATTTTGAGGGATCTGATGTTTTTGGTGATTTTACTTCTCAATCTGATTCTGTATCTTCTCAGCCCTCAACTAATGCTGCCACCGATGGTAGTACAAGTGGTAAATCTGTAGCAGACTCTAATGTTTCGCCTAAAAAGGACGCTTTTCAGGTGAAGTCTGGCATTTGGGCTGATTCGCTAAGCCGTGGATTGATTGACCTCAATATATCTGCTCGTAAGTTTTTATGCTGATTACTTTAACAGCTTTTCCACTGCATAATACGTTCTGTGTTGAGTTACTGCTTTATATCCTGTACCTGTATGTTTTCACCCGAAAAAAGCATGTAACTGCATGTTTTAAATATGTAGTTGCATGGTCCTTTTCTTCCATGATTACATTGAAACATATTTAGGGTTTTGGCCTTTTGGGATTCAATCTTGTGTTCCAGGGTGATTAATGCATTATATTGTAGTATGTGTTATCCTTGCTTAAGATTAAGTACATGAATTTGGTAGGAGGTTCTTGGTGAACTAGTGTATTCGTCCACCTCCCCGTTGTTTCCTCCTGTATGTGCACTATCACGAGTCAATCTGTTAAATGATGCACTCGTGAAATATGTAATATGCCAATTATTTTAGTTACTTATGTAATTATCTTATATTATTTTGCAGCCAAAAAAGTATCCCTTGTCGATGTTGGAATTGTGGGTGGACTAAGCGATGGATTAGATGAAAGGGAGAAAGGCCCTCCAACTACATTATACATGGGGAGAGCTATGGGTACAGGATCTGGTCTTGGTATGTATGGTGGCACTCCTTCACAGTCAACAGCTGGAGATGACATATTTTCAAACTTCGGCAGCCAAAACTATCAATTTGGTGGGTTCCAGAAGTAAAAAATATCACAAATTGTATACTCATTCCATCACATTTTCACTCATTCTTTGTGTGTCGGCTTTATCAAGATTGCTGAGCTTTTTGGCATGGTGGATTTTGTTAATGTATATTTCTCACTATTTTGTACCCAAGAAAGGTAGGAATAGCAAGTTCCTATCACTATTGTGATTATATTATCTTAATTTCGTGTTACTGTTGTGTTGCATCTTAATGTTGATTACAAGATCCAGCAAACTGCAGTACTCAAATAGCTTGTGATACTGCTTAATGTTGTATAATGTGTGGTTGCCTTGACCTTCCTTTGTTCCGGTCTTATTCATTCTTTATGTTGTATCATTTGCATCTGCCCTGTATTGTCCCATCACAAGCATCTTGCTAGGACTAGGAGTAGTTTGTGGACCATAGCGAAGACAGGAGACCGTGAAATTTTCAACAATAACTCCCGCCGCTTCACTGCAGCATACAGCGGTATGTTCACTGTCTTCCATCCATGGTTGCTACCACCACATTATGAAAAGCAATCTAAATCCAATTCTAAGTGGATTTCAGGGTGTTGTCGGGGCTCCATGTGTTTATGCCCATTGAGAAATATAGTGGAAGGAATAGAAAATCGATGAGACAGTTGTTCACACATACCACTTTTCTAGAAATCCATTACCAGTCTATTGTTATTCTTCATCCTCCTCCGTGTTTTGCTTCATTCGCTTTTGGACAGAGATTGAGAGAAGTGGGAGGGTTTTCTACGTTGAGGAACAAAGAACCAATAAAATATTTTTATTGCAAAATTAGACTTATCGGTAATCTACAATCTATTGCAAAACAATAATTGTCGGTAAAGAAACATGGACGTGTCACCACTAAGAAGTAATCTACAACAATAAAATGGATTTTGAGCTGGATTTGTTTAATTAAATAATCAAATTTCTTTTAATATCACTCTTTTATCTAAAATACAATAAGATTGGGGGTAAAATTTTCTGTTTTAATTTTACCCTTCATTTTTTCTTGACAATTTTTTCCTTCCTTACCGATTGAAATTGAATAACTTGTTTTTATGTTTTTATAGAGTAATGTTATATGAACATCTAAAAATCAACAACTTTTGGACAACTAATATAAAAGGGGAAATAGTCACTTTGGTCCTTGAATGAGTGACGAGTAGTCATAATAGTCCCTCAATGTATTGAAATAGCAAAATAGTCCCTGATTGTGTACTTTGTTAGTCAAAATAGTCCTTGATATTAAAATATTTCGCTAATATTGTCATATTAGTCCTTCAATAAACTTATTTATTGTCATATTAGTCCTTATACGTACTTACTTATTGTCATTTTAGTCCTTATATCAAAAGAGTTATTGTGAGTATTAAGGGGTTATTTAAGCTTTAGGGACTATTTTGACTAACAAAGTGGACAACCAGGGACTATTTTGGAATTTTGATACATTGAAGGACTATTATGACTACTTGCTACACATTCAGAGACCAAAGTGACTATTACCCCATACATCAATTATAACTATCGATGTGACTATAAGAGAGAGAAACAACTAATTAAAAAATATAAAGTATCTATATACGATGTTGGACAACAAAAGGTTGTCAATATATCATTTCTCTTTTTTATATAATGGGATTCAGATGAAGTTATACAACTTCAATTATTCATCAATAAAAACCGAAATACAATCACATTAGGGAAATTATACCATGTACCCTTACAATTAATCTTTTACCCCTACAAATCATTGAAAATGTCAATTTTATCCTTTTGTTATTTAATTTTTTTTACTGCTATTTTAATTTCACCCCTACACATTTCCGGCATATGAATTTCTTCTGGAATTGAATTATTTTCGGAAATCTTAACTTAAGTCTTTTGGTAGCCAAGGTAAAAGTGTCGGGGTACAAGGTAAAATTTTCTCACATTAGTGTCTGTGACACCAGTAATAACAATAAAAATTGCCTAAGAAAAATACCAAACTAACAATTGATTCCTACGCTCGAATTGATATTCCAAGTGATATTAATTTTTAAGTGATTTGCAGAAAGAACTCCACAAGCACACAAAATTGTTGTTAGATAAAATACTTTTCATTTCAAAAGATAACAAAATTAGTCTTGGCTAAACGGACCCAAATATAACTATTTTTTTCTTTAGACATAGCCCCAGATGAGCCCTGCTCTTTACCCAAATAGTATTGCTCATTCCCAAAGTAAAAGACAAAACTGCCCCTACGCATGTTAAGTTACACTAGTACAAATATTAACGCATGTTAACATGCGCTACGTAGGTTAACATGCGTTAGTGTTATTTGTTGAAAAGCACTGCGCATGTTAACATACGCTGGTGTTATAAGTAAAAAAAAAATAACGCATGTTAACATGCGTTAGTGTAATGGAGTGCGTGAGTTAACTCACGTTGCCATTTGCACTGGCGTGAGTTAACTCACGTTCATAGCAGAAACAGAAACTGCATGCATGCATGCAGTAACAGAACAGACTTTTGAAAAGTCTAGAAAGACCTGTAATCACGCCACATTCATAACTTAACCAAATTACGCCAGTTTAAGAAGTTTATCGGATAATACGACATAATTGATCAAAATTAATTAAAAACATCGTTTTTCTCACAATCACATAATCACACATAAACGATCCAAACGGTCCAAATTTTACAAATACGCCGGTAATGACCCGTAATAATTTAAACACACTTAATGACACGTAAACGATCCAAAATAATTCTTTTCATATATTTATATAATATTAGTTACATATTGGCCATAAATATCAAAATTACACAATAGGCCACCAAAAAATATGTCGGGGTGTAATACCACCAAAAAATAGGACGAACACTCACCGACCCAAAAGTGTCATAACCTATCTAACTAGACTAGTGATAGTGCATAATCTCCATCTTCATCCATGACTTCGTTCTCTTGCTTTGGCTTTTCCGGGGTGTCAAAGTAATAGGATTGTGCTCATTTGTTGGTTTCTTTGGCGGCTTCGGCTCCTTTGACATGAGCTCATCGAAGGCGGCGTTTTTATCCAAAATATATATTTAAATTGCGCTATTGTTATCTTCCTACGCAAGTTAACTTGCGCACACCTCACAACTAGCGTGAGTTAACTCACGCTTAGCCCTAGCACCTACTGACAAAAATGAAGTGACAGGCAGAAAAACCAGGAAAATAGGATGAGTTTTGGTGATACATTACCTGTTCTTTGATGCTTGATGAGCGTAGAAACTTGCTTCCTGACGACTTGCAATGATTTGGAGTTGAGATTATGACCCAAAAATTCGCACTTTTTGGGTTTTTGGAGGTGGAGGGAAAGAAAAAATGGTGTTTTGGGCTTGCATGCTAAGTTTTGAACTAAAAACTGCACTTAGCGTGACTTAACTCACGCTGCGTGACTTAACTCACGTAGCGCATGTTAAGTTGCGTAGGGGTAATCTAGTCTTTTACTTTGGGAATGAGCGAAATCATTTGGGTAAAGAGCAGGATTCGCCCCAGATAATTGCGCTATAAGAGTTCGAACCCAAGCTACTAACATAACATATTTTTTTGAAGAAGTACTAACATAACATATTAATGACGAGTATTAGTTTATAAAATCTAAAAAAATTCTTTGATATTCTACAAAATAGAGTATATATGCCAAAAATATATTTGTTTAATTTTTAAGTTTAAATTACTAGTTAAAAGCTAACGAACAGTATATTCTCTATTTGAAGAAGTCTATTAATATGTATGCCTGAAAACAGTCTCTTTTACATATACGACAAACGGCACAAAATAGCAATGACAAAAAGCTGATACCACATCTTCCAGTTCAAATATCGGACCTGCCCAAACGAGAGAAACGAAACAGTTTATTCAGTTTTGATAAGACAAATTTTGATTTTTTATTTGGTTTTTCATTTTGTGTCCAGCAGATGTAAGTGGGGAAAAAGGACTCGTGTATAAACAATTCCTATCCCCTTACTCATCATTGGCAGAAGTCCCAGAAATTTGATTTATTGCAGAAATTTGATTGAAAGAGAAGAGTTTTCGCTATCAGATATACAATAGTCTACCCCTTAACATGGCCTCAGCTTTCTTCACCTGCTTCACCGGTCCTATGATGAAAACCTACGTGTAAAAACGCGAACGCTTAATAAATGCACATGGTTAAATATACTATTTTTAGACTACTGATATATAGATTATACCAAAGAGAAAAAAAAGAAGTATATACGTATACATATATTAACAAATCAATACCAAGCCACAAACAGACAAATTAAAAAATAAACTAATCAGCTGAGAAGCTGGAGCTTATGAATCACATGGTACAGTGCAGATACCTTGTTAGCTGGACCCCTTGGACCTCCAATGAGAATTTCCGCACTGCACAAATAATGCATTTAAAATTTCAAAAAAAGAAGACATGGAAAGCAGAAAAACAAATAATACCAAAACAAAGGGATCCAGATTGAATGCAGTCCGAATACGTTGATCCTAGATGGAGATCGGAAGGTTTGGGTTTTAAATTCTAAAATATAACTTAAAATCATAATCATCCGATCTTCAATGCATGACCAAATTTACAACTGCAGGAAAAGGTTGATTGGGTGCAATCCATTTCCAAAACAAAGTGTGTATTTATTAAACCTGGGGAATCGAAAGGGGAGAAACAAATTATTACTTGCAAGACTCCTTAATTGACATAATTGAAGCCCCTTTTTTCCCAATAATGCATCCCATCTTTCCTGGGGGAACATCAAGAACTGAAAGAATTTCTTCCTCGGGACCATTTCCATCAACTTTCAGCTCATCTACAAGAAAGAAGCAGACATTCTTTAAAACAGTGAATATAATGAACCAATCAAAACAAGCATTTCTAATATGTATCAAAATAGTACGTAGGTTATTATAAAATGCTAAAAAATAAAAGTGAAATATTTCTTTTCAGTTGTAATGAAATCAAATGAACAAAGTGGACCAAAGTTTCACTGAACTATATCTCATTTTCCATGAACCTCGAAGAGGAGTAACAATATCAAAAATGGAAAGAACCCCCGGGCCTCATAATGAAGTAAGAGTTCATAGTTCCTGTCAAATTTGTCCCTTATGTTTACATAGGAGCTGCATATATTCATGCTTTGAGGTGATTTTCAACAGGAAAGTTGTGTCATCACACTATTACGAATGACATCATACTAATATAATTTCAATTTCAAATTAAACTCCATTGGCGCAAAGTGTTAGGAAGATTTAAGGGTCAGACAGCATATCATACTGGTAAAATAACGTGTCCAAGCAGTCTCATACTATAAAAACAAGAAAATATAATTTGTACATAATATTGTCGTCCAGATTTTGATGACCTGGAATTGGAGGTAGAGACGGCCAATCAGCATAATTATTATTGTTCACACAGAAACACCGGCAGTACAAGGCACCACGAACAGCAAGAAGCCATAAGGACCGTTCAGTTAACTTTGCCATCATTTGATGATAAATGTAGAGAAGGAAACGGACATCATCAGCAGCAGAGTGGATCATTTGTTCAGATAAAGGTCTGTAAGTCCAAAAATTGGGGTCCTGACAAAACATTTAGATATAATATCACTAGCTAATAGAGTTTAGTGCAGATTACGTAAGTATTTCATATTTATTCTTTCATATCTTATGGAACTCTTTCACAAATCAATGCCAACAAGTGGATAAAAGGGTTAATTATGTTTCTAGTCCCTATAAAATAGCGACCTTGTAAGTTTAGTCCTTACTTAATTTTAATAGCATTTTTAGTCCCTATAAAAAAAAAAATTACTTATAATTTTAGTCCCTGCTAAAACAAAGTTTGATTAATTATCCTTAAACTCTTAAATTTTTGAACGATTTTTTTGAGACAAGATTAGAACACTATGAAAGGTTCGTTTACTAAAATTTAGAATTTTCAGACATGAAATGAATTAAATATGAATTTTTTAAAACGACAAAAGTTAAAGATAAAAAGTAATAAAATCTGGATGTAGAAATCAAATTTTGCGATAATTTTTTGCGGAGGAACTTTTAGTAATGTTCTAAACATGTCTGCAAAAAATTGTTCAAAAATTTAAGAGTTTAAGCATAAATTAAACAAATTGGAATTGAGTAGGGACTAATACTCAGGGCAAAAAAACAAAATTAGGGACTAAAAATGCTATTAAAATTAAGTAAGGACTAAACTTACAAGGTCGCTATTTTATAGGGACTAGAAACATAATTAACCCTAAATAAAATTCACTGTTTCTTTTATTCAAAAACTTTCTATAGTTATCAGCAAAAAAAATAAAAACTTTCTATAGTTACCGGTTTGGTATCACACTATCAGATCTTTAACATGCATGATGGAATCAATCATAAAAACCCTATAATTTTAACTTTTTCAGAAGGAAAGTGAAAAATAAATCCTCTTAGCAACAAATATCATTCTAAAAACCAACCTGTCGAAGGAGGACACGGACTTCTTCCTTGTCAACATTTGATAACCCTGCATGCAAACCCACAAACTGAATAATGAATATAAAGGGAGGAACCAATCGACTCGAAAGAACTTATCAAGAATTATTAATCACCTAAATCTAAAATATTATGGTAAAATATATAAAGAAACCATGACCAACAAAAATATTTAATGGATACCACGACGCAATTAATACCACAATAACGTGGATCTGCTAGGAGACCAACAAGTGAAATATAGTCATCTGGCAACCGCCTTTGTCCTTCTTGCTCTTCTAGAAGTGAGTAAGCAATCTAAGCCAAAACAAGAATTATGATATCAATAAAACATAAGGATCATCGGTAATACCAATGAAGAAAAATAAAGGACAAAACATGATATTGATAAGGGAAATTATTTGTTATGCAATTTTCACCTCTCTCCTGCCTTGTGATTTCCTATTTTCAAATGGATCACTAGGGGGAGAGGATTAAGCAAACTCCCTTGAAACTTTCCAAAGATTATAGAAGCATATTTAAGTAGCTAACTGGTGTTCTTATCGTAAATAGGTTAAGAGGATAAATGAATTTTTTTCCCAGTTGTATAAGTTTATTGATGTGATAAAGTTGCAGAAACAAGAGTGTTTGAGACTAATCTGTCATACAGACCTGCTCGCTTGTCCCTCATAGTATGGATAATTAAGGAGATGAAAATAACAACAACAACAACAACATCCACCACCGGTCAAAGAGATAAGCACAAGACAATTTTCAAAAATTAAATAACTAAGGTTGACTAGTTGATAAACATTCAAAAAATGCTTATATTATAACAATTCTCGTCAGAACTGCTTGCTGAAATTGAAGCTTATATTAGGCTATCAGCATGTTTCAAATGAGCCCACTAGAAAATAATTTGGAAATATAATGTGGAAAGCTGGAAAGCATCCAAAATACTCATGAACTTATGCTTTAGACCAAAATAGGAAAAATGAGTACTACTGGGACGATAACTCAGCAAGATGGTCGGAATCAGACACAGAACAGCAAGAAGGAAAGATCTCTAACAAAAATTTAAGAGCATGCAATCATACAAAGCAAGGAACAAACTCCTTAAAGTTAATCAGAAGGAATATTTGGAGTTTAGCAAGGACAGCCAGCAACAGTTCTTGGAATTGAATCGGGCTCTAATTGATTACAAAACAGACCGTGCCTAGAAGATAACAAAACAAACGGGGGGAAGTGGAGCCAAATCAGCCAGTAGCCTAGTGTAACTTGTCAGCTGGTGCAAAGCATAGCCAATTAGATGGTCCGTAGTGCAGCTGGAATGGAAAGAGGCCAAAGCTAGAAACCAAAGCCAGAGCGGTTCTTAGTGGATACAGTATAGGTGTATTTAGAGAACACTGGCAGTGGACCCAGAATGGGTAGGTGTAAATCCAGGAGACAGTGGTAGCCACTACTATGGTTCTCTGGATCAAGGTTGTCTAACTCAACAATCAACGTTAGCTCTTAGTTATAGTACAGATACAATAAAAGGAGATAATTAGTTAATTACTATCAATATAAGAGTAAACTAACTACTAGCTAAACTGTAGTAATGAAAAAATACAGTTGAGAGTTGACTAAGCAATAATATTGTAAGAACATTCAACAACAATAAAGTTGTTTCCCACTAGATCGGGTTGACTGCATGGATATCATAATATCCTAGAGTAGTACCAGGAACACTCTCTTTTCAACACTCTCTCTAACACTCACTCTTTTATCGGGTAAAATCAATGTAGGTCCCACCACTTTATGTGGGTCCCATTTCCAAAGTGTAGGACCCACATTGATTTCACCCAATAAGAGAGTGGATGTTAGGGAGAGTGTTGCTAGCTAGCACTCCTACTACTCTCATAAATCATATTTGATGAGAATCCATTTAAATAAAAATCCTTCTAATTTGACCTTTAATTTTCGTTTATTTGCCCGTAGTCCCCCACTTCTAACTATTAATTAGATTATTCTCCATCTAATTTACTATCCTCACCAAGGCTTCTATAGGTCCTCCCCACACATGCCCAAATCAGCTAAGTTGGGATTCTACCATCTTTTCCACAATAGGCACTATGCTGACTCTCACTATAGTACATTCATTTAAATTCTATCTCGTTTTGTCGGTCTACTCATCTATAATAACATTCTCATCTCTACAACACTGAGCTTATTTTCTTATTAACTTTTCAACTCTGAAGCATTTAATCTCGTAAAACACCGCCAATCTTGTTGGTGTGCAGTAACATTTTTCCTTAAACTTGAGTGGTAACTTGTTATGAAAAAATAACACCTGAAGAAGCACTACATTTTATTTACCGCGCTTGGATCCTATAGTTTATAACTACCTCTACTTTTCGATTAATTAATCTTTACAATGAAACTTAAACTATGTGACTTGTGTTGTGGTATATTCCCCAATTTTCACTACTAAACTAGAATTAGAGCATCTCCTGAAAATATCACATTCCATCCTTCATTACTAATATTCTTAGCATAAATCCAAATATTCTAATGGAAGTAAACATACTTTACACAAAAGGGGTGTCCTCGAATCATGAAAACTAAATGAGGAATATGCAACAACTTTTGTCCGTAACTAAAGGTAGACAATAAACTTAAGGGGAAATAACCGAAACCTCATAAATATTGTCATAATAAGAATCATATCATTGTTTAAAAAATCCAAAACAAAGCAGAGATAAGTAATTGATTTTAGATTTATAATGAGCATATTCGAGTGAATCACAAATGATAAGAAAACATATCTAGGCGGCATAATCACAACACCATAGAACATAGAAACTTCCATCATCAGATATGCAATATGATATCTCATTCCATGAATTATGTGCTACCATGGATATGGAAGAATTTTATTCTGCCGACATAACAAGACCTATAAAGATTCCGAATAGCAATGAACACAGTGGAAAGGATGTCTGTTAATAAGATAGCTCACCTGGGTATCCACCACGTTGTTTAACTTGATGCCGAACTGAAAGTACAATGCCTACAAAAAAACAATATGTTTGTAAGGGCCAAAGTCATATGATGAAATTGGGAATTGCTGAGATGACAAGTCAAGTCTCAAACTTTTTTTTATTTCCATGAAATGTTTCTTTTTCTTATGATTTCCATGAAATGATACTTAAACTTGTCTTCAACAAATACTAAAAGCGGCAGGAAAAAAAATAAAATAAATCTGAAACCTCACTGTCGCGTTTGCAATCATGAATCACTTTTGTGACATAATCAGACTCAAGTGCAGGCTTACAGGCTTCGATAAGCACACTCCCCCCTTCAATTGCATCAACCAGGTATATAGCATCAGGAAATGCAAGCTGCAGAAACATAAAACTTAATCATATGCTAAGAGCAAAAATCCGAAACGTGGCAGAAAATCATTATCCATTGAAAAATAACACAGCAGATTAATAAAATCATTACCCATGGAAAAATAACACAAGAGTAGTAATCGGCTGCTAGTATATACATATATGTTGCTCTTAGTTTATATACGGACGCATTTAGGACACATTTAGATAAACAGTTTACTTAAACCACCTGATCAATAAACTATTTTAGAGAGATCAGGATTGGCACATTTAATCTTATCCATCATCATAAACACTTGTGAGACTGTTTGAGACAACTTATGAAAATAGTTTATGACATGTTTATAAGCTGTTTTCAGCTTATTTTCATAAGTTATTCAATATAGCTTATGAAAACAGCTTATAACTTATACAAAAATATTTTAACTTTTTTTAATCAATTCTTATAAAAATAGCTTACACATAAGCACCTATCAGTGCTTATCGTGATAACAGCTTATGCTATAAGCTGAAATTATGTTATTTAACCAATCAGGGACTAAGAGCCTACTCACAAGCTATTCTGTAAACTTTGAGAGCTTATTGAAATTAATAACCCGAATACAAATTATGACTTATGAGCCCGTCATTAAAAGCACTCCATATTATATACTACTATATACCTCTGAAGCACCGATACTTCATTGAAGGCGTGTCCGGTGTCGATCATTGACAAGATACTTTTAATAATTACATTCAATTATGTCATTTTCTTAAATTACTGCCAGTGTCATGTGTTGTGTCCGGACGGTGTCCGTGTTTCATAGCTATTAGCTATATACTATAGCCTCTACTACAATTTTCGAATATAAAATTTATACCGTATAAATTTTAATCGTGATTTCAAATCATCATATCTCGATCAGAGAAATGTCAGAATAATGAGAACAGAGTTTAAAACACTTCATATATGAATTAGAATAACTAAAGCACAAGAAGAAAAAGTTAAATTCACTAACCTGGATTATGCAAAGAGCTCCATCGCGACACAAGTCAACAGCTTCACAATCAAAACCAATAACGATCTTGGAGTGCGGCGAAGGTTCGAGAAAATCCACAGGTAGTTGCGACGCTTTCGTCACAACATGAATCGGAACTCGCGGTTCCTCCTCTTCAACCTTCTCACCTAATTCATCATCGATAAAAAAAAATAAAAAAAAAGTTAAAAAATTCATAAATCATGAAAACAGTTAAAAAAAAATACAAATCCCTAAATAAATCGGAAATGGAGAATCGAATCGAGAAAACGCACTGGGAGAAGAAGAAGGAGCAATGGGAAGATGAGTGATGAATTGATAGGAAGGAGGAGTTGCAGAAGAAGAGGATTGTGACAGAGGAGGAGAAGAAGAAGCCATGTGATCGGAACCACATCACACAGCGGTTTCTTCCTCTCGAGTTTATGTTATATTATGACGACTCTTCCCCTTCAACTTTCTTTTCCCTTTTATATCTATCAGTAACGAATGCTTTTAACCCATTTCTCCGTTGAGAAAGAATATTCAACTGGGAGAACAATCTTCCTCTAGATTTCGGTACCAAAAAAAGGGGCGGCACTTTGATGTCATTAATGGCACCGTGCCATTAAATCTAGGCCACATAAACACATTGTCATTACATCTGGACCACACAACACATCTATCTTGGTGCTATTAATGGCACGGTGTCATTAATGGCACCAAAGTGCTACCCCAAAAAAAGTATGATTTTTTATTTTTTATTTTTTTACAATGGATTCTTTATTTTTGGAAAAAATGGATTTTTTTTATTTCTTAAAATATATAGTATTGTATAATATATTTGATAAAAAAAACTTAGAGATTAATTTGTGGAAAACTTTTTTACACATGTTTATTTTAGGATGACATTCAACCAAATACACATTTATGTTAATGCTCCATTTTCTAGTTTCAATAAATTCACGATATAACCCTTCAAAAAAACAAAATTCACGATATAACCTTTAAAAAAAAAATCACGGTATAAATATAGTAGGACATGATAATTTGTACTCCTCCCGTCCTATATTAAGTGATATATTTAACCTTGTTACACATGCCGATGCACAATTTCAATCTTAAATAATTTTATTAAATTATTAGAAAAAATTATAAAAATTTGATATTTTGAAAATATTTATAGAGACGAATCGAACGACGTCTTATATGATACATCCTCTTGTCACTATTATAAGCAAAACTTTGCATTTTAGATTCATTCATTAAATAATGTATGTGATATATAATAAAGACCATATACATCATTAATTGAATGAATCCAAAATGCAAAGTTTTGCTTATAATAGTGACCGGAGGGTGTATAATTTATCTTTATGTATTACTAGAAAAACACAGTCAAAGTAGTTAGGTCAATAGTGCACATTTTCAAACATGTCATTTATTGCACGACGGACGGAGTAGTTATGTAGTAGATCTAGACAATCTTAAATCAAATTGCAACATCAAATTATCTTTATAGGTTTTTTTTTTGAAAGAAAATTATCTTTATAGGTTAATTCTTAAAATATTTTATTTGATTGAATATATGTATAAAAAGTTTTACAATATCGATATATATTGATTAAATCTATATTTTTCAGAGAATGTAAGCAAAAGATAATTGCAATAATAATTCAATAGATTCGATGATGTCAGGGGTAGCAACAATCAATAGATTCGATGATGTCAGAGTAGCAACATGCGACTATTAGGGTCGAGGTATGCACAACTGTGTACTATAATTTTATTTTATTTTATTTTGAGGGGGAAAGTACTGTTATAATAATAATAATAATAATAATAATAATAATAATTATTATTATTATTATTATTATTATTATTATTATTATTATTATTATTATTTGGAGTTTCTTCCGAAGAAGATGTGAAGATGCTGATGGAGTTCAACCGTTTTTTCAGGAGAGTTGATTCTACTCCTATAGAGAGTTCAACAAGGTACTCTCACATTTTGTTAACTCTAAGAAACAGTACGTTGCCATGTCCTTTTTCCGGGAAATGAATTTAATTAGGGTTGTAACAAATATTAGAACAATGAACATTATGATAAATTAAATGTTCAGAAGGGTGGGGTGGAATTAGTTTTGCATTAAGCTTGTTGGGTACAACTCTGAAGTTGGGTCTTGAACCCAATGTTGTTACTTACAGCACTGTGATAAGAGGTTATTGCTAGTTGGGCCGTGTCGACGAAGCCTTGAGTTTACATGCTAAGCTGATTACATTTGGTTTTAAAGGTTTTAATCACATGACTTATGGGACCTTGGTGGATGGCCTCTGCAAGACCCAAGGTCCAAGCTCTGCCTTAAGTTTTCTATTGAAGTATAATGTGTCACCTGATATAGTGATGTGCAACACCATCATTGCATCTCAATGTAAGAAAGGAGACTATGATGATGCTTTTGAGTTATATTCAGATATAATTCACCGTAATGTGCCTCTTGACACCGTTACATTCAATACCATTATTGATGGTTTTTTTGCTGTTAGGGAAATGAAGGCCAGAAAAGTCTTCTTTAGCATGATATCTCAAAAATTTGTTCCTGATGTTTTCACCTTTTCAAGTATTGTTAATCACTTGTCAAAGAAAAAAAAAATCAGAGAAGCAAAAGCATGTTTAGCCATGATGGCTAAGCTAGACATTGCTCCTGCTATTCATACATTTATCGCCTTATTCCAGGGCTGTTTTTTAGCTAATCAAGTTACCAAGGGTGTCCAGTTGTTCCAAAATCTCCCTCATTTAGGAATATGTCATGACAAGGTTTCTTTCACACTTCTAATGCATGGGCTTTTTAAGAGCAAGATGTTTGATGAGGCGTTACAACTTTGGAATACACTGCTTTCTGACACTAAAGATCCTTGATCTTGCAATGTATAATTCTGTCATCAATGATCTTTGTGACTTTTCAAAAAATGATGTTTGTGAGTTTAAGTTTAAGAGAGTTTCTGCAGCTATGACCCTTCTATATCAAATGGAAGAAAAGGGGTTCATCCCTGACGAATCGTCTTATGATCCGATACTTGAAGCTTTGTTCAAGCTAAGAGAACCACATGATGCTATGAAACTGTACAATTCAATGACAGGGAAGGTTTTTGTAACTGTTGTCACAGACAACATTGTCCTCGAGGGTTTGATGAATTGTAGACGGCTATGGCAAGCAATATCAATCTTTGAGGGTCTTCCTTATGTAGATACCATCTCTTACACCAGTATGATCAAATGGTTTTTCTGCACAAATTATACAGTGAGGCACTAAACTTGTTTTGTAAGATGAGAAAGATAGGAATGCTCTTAGACGGATTGCTCTTCAGAACTATAATTCGTGGATTACTTGACAATCACAATGTCTCTACTGCCAAGATATTATGTACACAAATGATTGTTCGAGACATGCTAAGTGATCCTGATGAGGTTTCTAAGCTCAGCAATGTCATCAAAAAGGTATTCAAACCCCGCCTTCGTTGCAATGTTTATTTTTCCTCTTTAGAGCTTTGATATGGTTGTTGTATGATTGTGTAAATTATGGCTGAAATTTGAATTTGTATGAAATGTCATATCCATTCAATTAGGATGTACAAATAAGATTTATAAACAACCTTAATAGTTTTATCAAAATGACATATCCATTTTGAATTTGTATTATGAGGTATAGCCAACTAACTTCATGACTCTTGTCTTACTTCCCAACACTTGTCTGTTATAATTCTTAATTGAGTTCATAACGTGAGTCCTTTGTTTTTTGTTTTTTAATTCTATGGCGGTTTTATTGCTAAGAATGATTAATATATGCAACCAAACTCAATATCTTGTTGTATTTATTTCTGGTGACATTTCTGTAATAATTTCATGGGACGTAAATGCCTCACCTGCCTCCCTATCTAACAAAGCCCTGCTCCAACTGGAGTGCCCTTTCCAACTCAAACCAAACTAGCCCCCTGATTCCTCGATTGTCACATTGAAATAATCAATTGATTAATGATCAACCAAGGCCATTCATATATTATTTACTTTTGAAGCAACTAGTTTATTTTTTTATTGCTCATTTTATCTTGTTTATAATAATATAGAAGCAAGTATATGTTTTCAAGCGCGCATCGGGGTGACTGGTTACTGCGTGAAGTAATGAAGATATATGATGTTTGATCTGCTTGATACAAAGTGTTGATGATGATGATGATGCAGCCTTACCCTGAATGGGATGTAAAAAGTAATAATAGATGGAGCAGTATGATCCATTTGGATTTTATGGAAAGATTATAACCATTTGTGTTTGTGTTGAAAATATTTTCTTAACATATGTAATTGGATTGATTTGAATTTGATGTGGTTATGGAATGATAGAAAATATTTTAATAAAAGATATATTGTTGGTCCAACATAGTGGAAAAGTGTGGTTGGTTAGCATGGTATGAAGTGATGTATAAGTTTCATATGCAACCTGGATGGAGAATCATCTATTGCTAGGTGAACATCGTCCATCCATATGAATAGTACTCCTATATATTGAAACGATTATGAACTAAACAGGCGATGTAAGCGTTGTTTGATCAAAGTCTTTACAAAGTGGAAATTACTACGTACATTGTTCGAAATTTTCAAAACTAACAAAGTAAGAAATTAATTTGACCACACTGTATATTTCACGATGAAAGTGTGGAATTATTTGTATCTTTTAAAACTAATATGATCAATTGTCATGCACTGCAACAAAGGTTTGCTCGATATTTTAATTGTGGCCTTGCATGTGATACATGCTTTCTTTGTTGCGGGGACATATTTCTTTGTTGATATACATCACTCATTTATAATTTTTTCATCGAATTTTTTAAACGAGACCAATTAATCATCTATTAATAATTCTACATTGTTACATTTCACAATGTGAGATGATTTAATGTAGCACGTCTCTCCAACGGGTACCCATTTTTTTTACTCCACAATGGGAGTACATATTAGGTACATGGTCTTTAAAAGGAAGACTCTCCCATTGTGGATGGTCTTTCAATCAAGGTTTTAAATAACGATCGCAGTTCATGCATGTTGCATTGAGGCTTTCATGATTTTGAATGTTATGGATAATATGTTGTGGATTGTGGTCGTTGTATTGATCAAATTTTATTAGAACCAAAAGTTGTAACTCTTCGTATGAACCATTCATATACATTGGAACATTATTATTTATTATAGGTAATGAACCATGACATTGATTCAAGTGTATATGGTTATAACATTTGGCAAAAGGGTGCTTAATGAACCATAGCATTGGTTCAAGTGTATATGATCATAATCTTTGGCAAATGGATGCTTAATGAACCATAACATTGATTCAAGTCAAAGAGGTGTTTTCTCTCTTGTGAAGAGTCATATAATGCACTATAAATGTTTGACATTTGGGCATTAGTTGGACACACTACAACACACAATTTTGGACAAAATTTTGTTGCATTACCAACATAATTCTCCCTCATTCTCTTACTCTAAATCATCCATCGAATCTCTAATGCATGAGTGAATTGCTGGAACCATAAATGTGTAAAATACTGTTAGGAGATACACTTGGTGTGGTTGTGCAATACTCGTCAAGGAACTCATAGTATTCTGAAGGGGATTCGCCGGTCATTCCTTATTGCATCCGATATACAGTTATTCGTGGGGGCGAATCGAACCTAAAGGTTAGTGTGGCAACCCCATGCGCTTTGAGTTTTACATGCATGACCATTAAACTTTTCAGGTTTCAAGTGCAGCAGCCTCTTCCCAACAATCAAGATATACAACAATCTTTGGAATTTATGTGCTCACTTCATCATAGTCATCTTCGTCATCTTCTTGGTCAAGTTATTGCAGCAGACCCCCAACACAAGTTCTAACACCCCTTCCAACTCAAACCAAACCAGCCCCCTGATTCCTCGATTGTCACATTGAAATAATCAATTGATTAATGATCAACCAAGGCCATTCATATATTATTTACTTTTGAAGCAGCTAGTTTATTTTTTGATTGCTCATTTTATCTTGCTTATAATAATACAGAAGCAGGTATATGTTTTCAAGCGCGCATCGGGGTGACTGGTTACTTCGTGAAGTAATGAAGATATATGATGTCTGATCTGCTTGATACAAAGTGTTGATGATGATGATGATACAGCCTTACCCTGAATGGGATGTAAAAAGTAATAAAAGATGGAACAGTATGATCCATTTGGATTTTATGGAAAGATTATAACCATTTGTGTTTGTGTTGAAAAATATTTTCTTAACATATGTAATTGGACTGATTTGAATTTGATGTGGTTATAGAATGATAGAAAATATTTTAATAGAAGATATATTGTTGGTCCAACATAGTGGAAAAGTGTGGTTGGTTAGCATGGTATGAAGTGCTGTATAAGTTTCATATGCAACGTGGATGGAGAATCATCTCTTGCTAGGTGAACATCATCCATCCATATGAAAAGTACTCCTATATATTGAAACGATTATGAACTAAATAGACGATGTAAGAGTTGCTTGATCAAAGTCTTTACAAAGTGGAAATTACTACTTACATTGTTCGAAATTTTCAAAACTAACAAAGTACGAAATTAATTTGACCACACTGTATATTTCACGATGAAAGTGTAGAATGATTTGTATCTTTTAAATACACTAAAGTCACCGAAGTCACCCAACACAAAGTCGCTGAAGTGCCATCCGTTTTTCGGGTAGCACTTTGGTGCCTTTGGCTTCGGTGCCTCTCGGTGTCTTTATCTCTATCTCTCTCCTAACCAATAATTCTCTCTCATCAAAATATATTCTTTTAATGATTCAATCAACACTCTTTCATCTAAAATACACTAAAGTCACAAAAGTCACCCAACACAAAGTCACTGAAGTGCCATCCATTTTTCGGGTAACACTTCGGTGCCTTTCGGTGCCTTTGTCTCTATCTCTCTCCTAACCAATAATTCTCTAAAGTCACCAAAGTCACCAACACGAAGTCACGGAAGTGCCATCCGTTTTTCGGGTAGCACTTCGGTGCCTTTGGCTTCGGTGCCTTTCAGTGCCTTTGTCTCTATCTCTCTCCTAACCAATAATTCTCTCTCATCAAAATATATTATTTTAATCATTCAATCAACACTCTCTTTCATCTAAAATACACTAAAGTCACCAAAGTCACTCAACACAAAGTCACTGAAGTGTCGTCCCTGTTTTTCTTCTTCACCACATTTCTTCCTTTTCTTCTCCAAACTCTATCATATGCGTACCCATTCTTTTGTTGCTTCAACCCAGAGAAATAAATGCAACTTTTGCATCAAATCTGCTCAATTAAAGTTGTAGATCTACACAAGATTCAACATTTGATTCAAAGAAGAAGATAATCTTCGGCCACAAGTAGATTTGACATGAGTTTCACAATCTTTTATGTTATTGTTTGTTGTATAAGTTTATTTTTTTGAATCAAATGTTGGCTGTATAGGTTAAAATTCAATGCTTTGAAGTTTATTTTTGTTTGTAATTTTGTATGAATATTGCTACTGGATGATAAGTACTTTAACCCCTTAAACAAAAGATTATGATCATATTGCTACTGGATGGAAACAGACTATATTCTACCAACCGCGGTTACCTTTCGGTTTGGGGTTCTCAGACCGAATTCCAACCGAACCCGTCCGTTGTCCACCCCTACTACCCATACCTTATTCAGCCATATTTTATCCCGTCACCATAATTTTTTTTTTTTTAAGGAACCATAGTCTTATTATGTTAAATCACTATTTGACTAACAATTGTTGATACTATTATATCCTTTTTACTATAAATAATATATTTAATGGGTCTAATATAGAAAAAATTATAAAAAAAATCTTCATTATTGAATGTATACACATTTATTCTTATGAATGAAAACCTCATAACGCGACATATTTTTTTTATTTTTGAAGAAGCAAAATGAATTATAACGCGACAGATAACTTTTCTCGAGAAGAAAAATATTCTTTTCTAGATAAATGGTTTATTAATTTTCATTTTTATTCAATATTAATTTTTTATGGTACAAAAGTAAATATATTACTTAATATAATGAGATCTAAATTATTCAATATTACAATAAATGTATTTTAACTAAAAAAAATGTATTTACATGCACTCCGTGACAGTTGTTTGTAGTAGAAAATATCGCACATTAAGTGTGTTCACATGCACATGATGACACTGTATCAGGTGAAATTGTGTACACATTAAATGTGTTCACATTCACACATCCATACATGTTTTCTTAACCAGTGTCCCTCTCGAGAAGCACTAGTTAACATTTTTCATATAAATATGCTTCTATGAATCAAACACATTGTAAAATATTGAACACGTATGTGGGTCGATGTATTCCATTTTGTTTGAAAAATTACATTGCTTTTACTTTTTGATAGGCATTACGTGGTCTTTATGAATTTCTATCGAAATCATTTTTCCTCAACATCTTTTCACTTCTATTTACAAATATCGTCTTCAACAAAAAAATTTCTTCTCATTTCCCCTCCTTTTTTTCTTTGTTGATTTGGTGTACAAAGCATTTTTCTTTGCTTTGAATTTATATAGATTTGAAACTGAAACTATTAGAATTTTCTAATTACAAAGTACAACTATATGCATTTTCCTTTCAAATACTTGATTATTATAAAATGTTATGTAATGGAACAACACTAATTATTGATTTAAATTCTTAAAGTTTATGTAGAATGGGTGTATATATGACTTATTTTATGGACTTGTATATGTTTTTCTTTCTTATTTCAGATTCTATATCATGCCACTTTTATACGTGGGATTAAGCGCACGAAAGCTAGTGGCAACTTATGCTTGACACACCAAGAGATAAATCATTTCCTACCACCAAGAGTTTAACTTCTTTTGATCCTTCCCTGTACAATTTAATAGTGAAAACTATGTATAATCACCATCGAACTTAGTTTGTTATTATGCTTCATCACATCACGACCTTTTGTACATACATAAACACAAAATGGTAGTATCTAATCTAATATTTATAATACCCAAAAATTTTAGAGATATTTGATTAGATTTATAGTTAGTTTCTAAATTAAAAGAAGAAACTGAATACTTGATAAGTTAGGTCAATCACTAACTATCAAAAAGTTCAACAACATAAATAAAAATCATTTCAAATTCACGGGTATTTAAAATTAAAGATTAAGGATATACAATCAAAAACTTAGTCCAAAAAACTCATAAATTATTCATAAGTTTTAAGGATATACCCCTAGAAGACGTTCCTCCAATGTCTTTCTGCTTTTCAATATCATTACCACAAGAGACCCCTGTTTATAACCTTGTCATTGATAAATGAAATAAAGAAAAAATTAGATGCTGATATCAAACATCAATTAAAAAAATTATGACATACAAAAAAAGCAAATAAAAAAGAAAGAATGAAAAACCTAGTAATTCCTTTGGCACGAGTAACAGTAACATTGAATGAAATTATTGTGGGTATCATAAAATTTCTACAAAAAAAATAGGCAATGCAAACACTTATTTGATTTTGTGGGAGAAATTGACTTTGAATGGAGCAAAAATGAACAAAGTCGCACTTGAAAGATCACGATTTTCCTTAACTAACATAACACAATGTCAAGTGCATTTGATCGCGATATTCTTTGACATTAAAGATCAAGTGAGTGCAATTTAAAATCTTGTAGTGTAGCCATGCAAATTTATCTTGAATTGTTACACAACTTTGTTTTAAAAAAAATGGTAGCAACATTAGTTGCATTTGATTGTATTTTTCTTCTAAATATCAAAGATCACAACACGACTACAACCATGAGTGAATTAAAACCTTCTTTCAAAAAAAAAAAAAAGGGTGAATTAAAACCTTGTGACCATGCAAATTATTTAAAGGTTATCCATGATTGAAAGACAAACCTGGTGAAGAGAGACAACATCTTGGTTGAGACCTTTAGTACCTTGTTTAGAGTAAACAGAAGTCTCATATTGGATCTTGCTTGCTTCAAATATCATCACATTCTCGTCATGATAGCCTAAGTTTTATTTATATCAAATAATTGACTTTTTTTTTTAATAATTATAAGTCCTAAGGCCTTTGAGGACCCTAATATATAGCAAATAATTGTTATAAATAAATGTACTTAATGATAGCTTAAGCTTTACTTCTATCAAATAATTGACTTTTTTAATGGTTACTCCGAATAAATGTTCGATTGGGTTTGTCCGAATAATGGTTTTAAGGGACATTTCGGACGTATTCTTCCAAAGTAATCACCAAAGGTGTATGACTTTCATTTTTTAAAACTATAGTTCAGAATTATTATATAATTAATAATAATAACGAGTCCTTATTTGATGATGAAGCATTGACCCATTATTAAAATATTAATTTCAACATCGTGTTTTAAAGGACACTACACACATAACATATTATAAGGGATTCATATTCTATTTAGTAGAAAAATCTAAAGTCAAACAATTCAGAGAGTATGATTAACATTGAAACGCTTACGATAAGCAAAATTTAATTTGTCTTTTAAATTTCATTCACACTTAAAATTTAAGCCGTTTGATCTTGATTAAATAGTCACAATTTGTGTGACTATATAAATGCCTATCTGTATTTTATATTGTGTTTCATCATCTTCTCTATTTTTCAAACAACTTTTTATAACTTGCCTTACTCAATATTTCATACATCCAAGATCCATTCATCCATCATTCATAAAAGGCTTAAATATGTTATTCGTCCCTGCAAATAGGGGTCGCTTAAAAATTCGTCCCTGCAATCGCTAATCCTTTTTTTTTGCCCCTGCAAAGTTTAATCAGTTAAAAATTCGTCCCTTGACCCAGTTAATGACTGCCACGTCATCAAAATTACCATAATGGCATGGGAATTGACGAAAATACCCCTGGGCTAATTTTTTTTTCCTTCAAAAAAAAATTTCAAAATTTTGAAAATTCTTTTTTAAATTAAAAAAATCTGAAAAAATAATTAAAAGTAAAAAAAAAATTCGGAAAAAAACTGTTAAAATTAAAACTGAAAAATTTTCGGGAAAAAATCGTAAAAAAAATTCGGGAAAAAACTGATTTTTTTTTGAAGGAAAAAAAAACAAAAAAAAATAAGTCAGGGGTATTTTCGTCAATTCCCATGCCATTTTGTTAATTTGATGATGTGGCAGTCATTAACTTGGTCAAGGGACGAATTTTTAACTGATTAAACTTTGCAGGGGCAAAAAAAAAAGATTAGCAATTGCAGGGATGAAATTTTAAGCGACCCCTATTTGCAGGGACGAATAACATATTTAAGCCTTCATAAAACACAATTTCATCCAACTCAAATATTTCAATCATCCATGATTCATTTATCCATCATCATCAAACACACAGTTCCAAAAGAAAGAAAAACATCTTAAAATTAAAACATACACAAAAGAACAAATCCATACAATCCGAAACTAAAACATCATGAAATTATGTTCTTCATCAAAAAAAATTAAAAAAACATCCAAACTAAAATTTCAATTCAATTCCAACTTGAATTCACCAAATTCCAATTCATCATCAAATCTGAGTGATGAGATGAGATGTTAGGTTTTAATTTTGAGTTTAATCATAAGTGTGTGAGGAGAGATGATATTAGTAAAATGAGGAGTGGGGGTACCGTCGGTTCGGTTCATCGCTTCCTTGGATCTCAAAATGAAAAACCAAAAACCGAACCACTTAAGGTCGGTTTAGATTGGTTCAATTTGATTTTGAATCGAACCAGACAAGGTTGGATACTTTTCGGTTTGGACTGTTGGTTTCGTCGGTTTTGTTCGAACCGCTTACACCCCTAGTTATGTGTGCTATTTTCTATTAATTAATAACAACGTGAAAATTAAGATTCCAATTTTATGCTCCGTGACACTTAAGTGCCGTTGGAGTTTTTTGCATGTGCACGTAGATATGATTCTGGCCCTATGAAGCCGATACTGGTATGAGTGCGTGTGCGATATTATCCTGGTATGGAGATACGCGATTATTTTTTTTAAAATTTAGGATACGATACGGCTAGGATATGTTAACAAAAAATTTATACTAAAACATATGTATGTAAAATACTTGAAGAAAATAAACACCAATTACTCTTCATTATTATATTATTATAAAAGTCACAATTGTTTTAAAATAATACATGTGATCAAAATAAAAAATGTAAAGTTTTCTTATAAACCATAATATATTTTCATATGTTGGGATATCGAGAGAAGTATCATTAACAAAACTCAATACAAATTTTATATAATCTTGATTAACTGAATCACCTCTCTCTCGTTACCTTTATCCACAAGAAATATAATTTTAAGTGGTTCATCGAGAAACGGTTTTATTAATGCATATCTAAAATTGAATCATATACATTTCTCTATTGAATTTTTACAACATTGTCTTACTTTTTTGCCCTTCATCTTTTTCTGAGATACGTATTTGTGAAGTATTTTATAAATTTTTTTTGACAAAAATAAACGATATTCATTCATTCAAATTGATAAACTATATCGATACAATACAAATCCAAATTCGCTAAAAACAAAAAGGATGAATCTGTGAACAAACTCACAGCATCCGTGTTAATAGCATAAAACGGCAAAGTATCTATGCCTACAAATATGACTAATATGACTATATTTATGTCTCCAGAATACTCATGTCTCTGGATCTGCAACGTTGACGCCGCCAAAGTCATTGTCATTGATCGGATCTGCACTTGCTCAAAGTTAATCTTTCAACATGAATCAAATAAAACACTGCACTAAGACGGGAAATAAAAAACACACCGCACAAAGATGGGAAATCAAAACAAACAGAGTCGTTCAGAGACGACGAAATCACAAAAACAAACGAAAGAAAACAGAAAATATGTGAAATCACTTATTCAATTAGGATAGCAGGAAAAACAATTCGGAGGGGTGATTTTTGGGTCAAAATTGACCCTAAATCACCCCTCTAAAAAGAAGAAGAAGAAAGGGGTGACGACTAGGGTTTGAGAAGGAGAGAAGAGAGAGGGTTTTCGTTTTGCTAATATCGAACTACATAATTTTAAAAGACCGGCGATTTTATGTTTTTTGAAGTATTTTATAAATATATGTGGAGTATCATACAAGTATCCGATAAAATATTTTTTAAAAATTAAAATAATTAATTCTGATACTTCGTGGGTATGTATCCGCGAGTACATGTGGAGTATTTTTTTGGTAGTATATGTGGAGTGTATGTGGAGTATCATACAAGTATCTGATAATTTTTTTTTTTTAAGTTTCAATGTTATTATTATGTTTTATTATTATTTTGTTCATTATTTTTATTGAGAATAATTATAAAAAAATTGAAGAATCTTTATTTTACTACTTTTAATGAGTTATTTTTCAAGGAATAATTAACAAATCATTTATGTTCATTAAAGAAAACTAATCATGTAGACCAATTATTTTTTAAAAGAATAATTATAAAAATTATTTTTGTTCATGAAAAAATGAAAGCTTTTTATGGAGAATAATTTAAAAAAATAAATAAATATTTTATAAAGAATTTTTTTCTTTTACTTTTTAAAAGAATAAAATTAAATTAAAGCTTTTAAAGAATTATTCTTTAAAGAGTAATTAAAAAATAACTATTGTTCAATAAAGAAAACGAATCATGTGGACCAATTATTTTTTCAAAGAATAATTATAAAATCATTTTTGTTCATTTAAAAAGGATATTTTATTTTATTTCTTTATGATTATTCTCAAAAAAAAAATATGAGCAAACTAATAATAAAACATAGTAATATAAAATAGAGAGGGACATAGTGTAATATGAGCTTAGCTCAGTTGACAGGGACATTGCATAATTTATACAGGGGTCGGAGTTCGAACCCCGGACACCCCACTTCTCCACATTTAATTGTGTGATCTCTAGCCACTAGGCTAATATAAAAAAAAAAATCCAGTGACAAAACTCACTCACACCTAATGCTAAAATGTTGGAAATTGCGGGTTCAAATCTACACTCCGGCACATCAAACGTATTCGTAACCTTTTGTCATTGAAGTTACATTACACTATTTTTTTGTTACCATGATATGAGATGTTTCTACAGCAAGAGTCAAGGATCAAACACCTACTATTTTGTTTAAGGGGTTAAAGTACTTATCACTTTTTTTGTTTGTTAATAAAACTTACTTATCACTTGACTAACCAATTGTTGATACTAAAATAGGGCCGTTCCTAGAGTTTTACGGGCTTTAGGCATAATATGAAAAAAGGGCCCTTACGTAATACATTATAATTTTTTTTAGCTTATTGTTGTGTTTTTTTAGCTCTTCATTTAGTTTTTTTATTTCGCTTTTCACTACCAAATAAATGTTTTTTAGACAACATCTGAAAATAAATTAAATATTCTATATACACCAAAACAAAATAAAATATCGTAGAAGTAGAGAAAAATAGCACATGCGAAGTAGACTGAAATTTTAGCACCCCATTTTCAACTAAAATAGAATTTGCTTTGTTATGAAAATTATCCCAATTTCTTGGATAATAAATATCATCGATATTTTTAATATTAGTGAAGCACATTATTAGGAACAAAAGACCCAAAAAAATATCACCAATTTCTTCGATAATAAATTTTCGAGCATATTATTAAGAACAACCAAAAAAAAATTAGAGGATGGTGTATATAGAAATTTTTGTGCTGCATGGGATATATATAGCAAATCTCACTAAAAGGGCCAAAAATATTGACAGATTTCAGCCCATTCCTATATCATGTCAAAGCTTGGGCCTTTTCAGGGAAGTTTGCTATATATACCCCCCCAAAATCCAAATATTTCTTTATACACCCCAACCTTAAAAAAATTGTGGGCCCCCTACCGGCAAGGGCCCTAGGCCGTCGCACTCGTGGCCTATGCCCTAGGGCCGGCCCTGTATCCTTTTTACTATGAATAATATATTTAATGGGTCGAATATAGAAGAAAAAAAAATATAAAAAATCTTCATGATTGAATGTGTATACATTGTTTTTGGGTTAAATATGTTTTTTGTCCCTATAAATATGTCAACTTTTCGTTTTAAACTCTCTAAAAAATTTCTTCAACTTTTAGTCCTCTAAATTTTTTCATCTTCACTTTTGGTCCCTCTTTAATGTAAACTCATATGTAGAATTCATATTTTTTAATACAATTTTGTAGAAATATTTATAATATTATAAAGATCTCTCCTAAAAAAAATTAGATTGTCTGATGAGGGACGAATTTTCAAATGATTAACTTTTACAGGGGCAAAATGGGAGGATTAGTAAGCTCAGGGATGAAAAATCAAATGCCTATAATTGCAGGGATGAAATGCATATTTTACCCGTTTTTTTTTTTGGTACAACCACACATGTGTACTTTAGTTCATACTAAATAGCACAACTATATACCTGGCCTGTTTTGCTTGTAGTGCACTCTGTTTGGTCCTAAATATAAGAGAAAATTCTTTTTTCAAATACATTGAATAAATGAGGTATTTAGTTTATATTATAGTCTAAATACATCAACTATTCAATGAACCTAAAAAAAGATTCTTCTCTTATATTTAGGATCGGAGGGAGTATGTCAAAAGAGATCATACAAAAGGGGAAAAATCTTCACACATTTATTCATTTATTGATTAAAAATGATATCATCAATATATATCGCTTAATTTTATATTCCAAATACAATTGAATTGTTGAGTTTTTTTTTTGACAGAATTGAATTGTTGAGTTGAAATTGAAACAATCCACTTGTACACTAACTTAAAATTTAATTATTTGACGATAATCTAGTACATGTGTTAAATCAGTACACTAACTTAAAATTTAATTATTTGACGATAATCTAGTACATGTGTTAAATCAACCAGAAGTAACCAAACTAAAATGAGTAATCACTACTAGGCCAATTTTATGGTGCATAAATGAGACAAGTCATCTTCACTATTTATATATTTGTAAAGAAGATTAAAAATTTGTTGTTTGTTGTTATGATTGACACATATACTTAGACAACATTGCTTCATACCTCAATAAAGGAAGAGAACTACATCAACCTAAAATTCTTTTTTGATAAATTATTTGTAAATTTTATCGTAAATCTTCAGACAGATTGATCTTTTAAATTATTTTAGTCACACATAAGTCTTTTAAAGTTGTAAACGTTTTCAATTAAGTCCTTCTATTAACCAAACATTACGAAAACAATGATGTGATAGAATGGTTAAATCGAAAATGTTTACAAACTTAAAAAGTTATGTTTGACCAAAATAACTTAAAATCAATCTGTTACAAACCTCAAACTAAGAAAACTGATCAAAAAAACTTAAAAATCAATCTATTACAAACCTCAAGCTTAAAAGACATTGCTCTAATTTAGCATGAAAAAAACATATAAAAGTTGTATGATTGGTTTGGTTGTACAAGAGCACCAACATAAATTGAGACTTTCTGTATACTTTTTCTACCGTTGTTGACTTCACGCAAACTACTTATTGCTCAATCCTTCATTTTCTTCATCTGGGTTTCTCTCTGTGTTTGTAATAATTCAACTATTCAAGATCACAAAATTGAGAAAGAAAGAAAAACGAGAAATGAAGAGAGGAAAGGGTGGTAACGATGAAAAGGTGGGACCCATGTTCCCAAGACTCCATGTGAATGACACAACGGAGAAAGGAGGACCAAGAGCTCCACCCAGGAATAAGATGGCACTTTATGAACAGTTTAGTGTTCCTTTTCAAAGATTCAACCCCAGTTCAAATTCAACTTCTTCTAATTCAATTCCTCTAACATCTTCATCCACCATGGTAAGTTTTTGATTTATTTAGTTTTAATTTTAAGACCCTTTTGATTTTGTGAACATGATATAGTATAATGATAGGTATGATAAGAGTAGAATATGATTTTGGACAAAAATTAGGTGTTGAGCTATATGTGCTGCTTACCAATTATAGCATGTCATATAGCTTTAATTTTTTTAGTTAAATTTAGATTTGAAATTTCGAATGGTTCTATTTATATTGTTGAATTTTGATAGAATAACAATAAAAATAGTAATTTTTCAAATGGTTATTCACTTATAGAAAGGTTGTAATAAGTTGATAAGTATAGGTTTTTGTGGAGAAGTTGGATGGAAGGGTTTCTGAAAATATTGAGATTGAAAACTAATTTCAACATAATTGAGGAGCTATTGTTTTTGTGTTGACAGAAGCATCAAAATGTGTGTATGTTGAAAACCAAAGACAAATTAAAAAAAGGTGCTTTAATGTTTTTATAACCAAAATACGAGTCTATTCGGCTTCTTTTATTTCACACTGAAGTCTAACACTTTATTTGAAAGAATGGTGTGACAATGAGTTTGTTGTAGAGGCTTTGTTATTAAGGTTAGAATCAAATCTTCCAAAAATGAGCTGTTAACAAAGAAGATTCCCTTAGTATCTCTATGCCTCACACAAATGCCTGTTAAACCTGCACATTCTCTTTTTATCATACGCCGAAATCCAACTCTTTATTTAAAAGAATGGTGTGGCATTGATTTGGTTGTTGTAGAGGTATAATAAGAAAGATCTATTCCAAAAGCTTAATTTGTCAAGGAAGAAGGTTCATTAATGTTTTTATATCACATACACCCTCACACAAGAATCTAATGGACTCACTCTTGCTATTTTTTTTTATCATGTGCGGAAATCCAACTTTGAATTTGAAAGAATGGTGTGCCAACCATTGAACTCACCATTTAGTTATAGAGGTTGTGTTACCATATTAAGAATTAGGCCTCTCAAAAACTGAAGCTTTGTGCAGAATGTAAATGAATGACTATGTTATCTCTAATATGAATCACTATATTTGAAGGGAAATGACCTTGAGAGAAGCAACATCTTCCCAGTTCGGTTACCTTCACAAGCGGGCACACATCGAGCTAAAAGTTATATTTCTCACGAATCTAATGGAGCAAACTTGGACACTTTGTCAACCCAACTTGAACAGAGAAAAAAAGTAGATGGAGATGACAGTCGTGCATATGATCACTCAAGGATTGGTCAATCTAATGATAAAATGACCAACGGTTTCAATGGGGAAAAAATCACTCTTGTAATTCCAAGTAGACAAAAAACAGTAATATCTGTCAAAAGTGCATTGACAGGAGAAATTATTGACGGTCCAGCGAGGCAAGCTAAGAAGATTGTGAATGAAGAGGATCAAGAATGTTCTGTGTCAAATATAAACAGGTTTCCTCAGGGTGATTCTTGTACACGACAGGAATCCAATGACATTGAACATAGCGATGGCCTCCTTGACACTACAATGGATATGGATAACAGAAACAGCTTTCATTCTACAGTAGACCGAACCATGGTACTTGAAGCTGCCAGTGATACTGAGTATCATGATACTAACATTGACAGCCCAATTGAGAAGGGAAACTCAGAAGGAAGTGGCGATCTTTCCAATATTTCGACTCTAGAAAATTTGTCAAGCCTGAAACTTTCTCCTGACGGTGTCGTGCAGATATTAGGCCAACAACTTTTTTGGAAAGCAAGACGAAAAATTACCAAGTAAGTATCAATGATTGTCTGTATCATCTGCTTTTGTTGTGGTCTCCAAAATAAGATAACTATTACAATATCTAAAAAGGATCTTATCAACTCATTATTCTATTATAAAAAATGTTGAGTATTTAGACTATATCTTATAAGGAGGATGCTAACAAGTGCCTTTAGGACATTGTTTAAAGAATCAAAAGAGGTAAGTTTAAAGAATCAAAAGAGGTAAGTTTTGTATAAAAATGATGTTTTTGTTACTTTCACAAGTGTTTAACTTTTATTTCAAAGACAAATTTTCTTTTTTGTATTCCTTAAAATGCCCATAGGGAACTTGTTAGCATTACCCATCTTATAATTAGTTGTCATGCTTTCATGAATTGTTTATCACTTAATTAGGAGTACGAGTCTAATATTAGTATGATTAAGGATTACTGTTTTGTTTTCTTCAACACATTATATGCATCAATATCAATAATTTTATTGTTATCCTGACTATTCATTTTCATTCCTCTCCTATTTATTTTGAACCAGAAACAATTCAATTGCACACACAACTATGCTTCGTTTGGAATTCCCGAGCTTTTATGTTTTAAATCATGTGAGAAAGCTCGTTGATCTATTGTAAACCATAGACTGAATAGGCATATTAATTATATGCATCAGCCATGGTATAAGATTTGTATCTAGTTAATACATTCCAATCCTCCTGGAACAATAATGTTAAGATTTATGAGAAAAAATGATATGCATGATGAGTACTAGAATGGTAGATATCTGGCTTGATTAACCGATTACCTGAGGTGACGGTAGAATCTTTGATTTTGTTAGTTATTGGTTTATATGTTTGTTCCTTCAACTGTTCAATGTAATCATATCTAGTTCCAAATGTATAATTTTATTTTATTTATGTGTCTCAAGTCCCATATTGGATCAGTATTGTGCAATTTTCTTGATTGAACTCTCATTCCTCTCTACAGTCAACAAAGAGCGTTTGCGGTCCAAGTGTTTGAATTGCACAGACTGATAAAGGTAAAATATGATCAAACTAAGTGGTTCACCCTTCAAGCATGTTCATACCGACTAATTCATTTAATTTAAACAGGTCCAACATCTGATTGCTGGATCATCAAATCTTATGCTCGACGTTGCTGCTATTTTGGAAAAATTTCCTCTGCAGGAATCTATTCCTAAAAGTCTCTCATTGGAAGTTGTTGTTGAACCTCAGACACAAAATCATAAACAACAAGACCATTCTGAAAGCCTAAACCATAGATTGGATTGTTCTGCCGAAAAAGGAGTAGAGAAAACATCGTTTTCATACCAAAAATATGGTAGCCACCTTTCAAATTACACCCGCTTTTCTGGAATTTCAGACCAGGCAAACGTCGGTTCCCAATGTTTTAATCAGTCACCTGGACATCAGTGGTTAATTCCTGTTATGTCTCCTTCTGAGGGTCTTGTATACAAGCCATATCCCGGTCCTGGATATACTGGAGCCGTGTATGGAGGATACAGGCCTTTTGGACAAGGTCCTCCTGATGTTACATTCATGAATCCTACCTATGGAGTTCCAGATTTTCATCAAGCAATTGCGGTGCCACCGTTCATTCCTCCAGGTGGTTATCCGTACTTCCCTCCTCATGGCGTGCCAGCAGTGTATCAATCAGCATCAGTGTCAGCTGTTGAACAGGTAAACCAGTTTGCCGCACATGGTTCTCGTAATCAAAATGGTAATTCATCTTTAGAAGAAGCCAATTTTAACACTCGTAATCAAAGCTCGTGTAATTTGACAAATCAGAAAAATGGAGCCACATTACATGTCAGAAAACCTCAGCCATCTAGGGAAAGAGAGTTAGAAAGTAGTCCCGGTGAAAAGGCACAAGAAATAATAAAAGAGAAATCTGCTGAAGGAAGAGACACACTTTCTTCTTCCTTTACGGTTCCAATAGTATCAGAGGAAGCCCTTAAATCGCTTGAAACAACACAAAAACCGCAGGTAATCAGAGTTGTGCCACATAACCCACGATCTGCAACAGTATCAGCTGCTAGAATTTTTCAGTCGATCCAAGAAGAGAGAAAACGATATGATCTAGTCTAGTGTTGGTAATGGATGTGTAACCTTTGAGTTGAGTTTATAAAGTGGATCAAGTTCATAACTATTTTTGCTGTCATGTATCAGGCTATTTTATTTTACTTTTTGTGCTGACCTCATTAAAACATAGTTGAGGGATTAAATTGACCGACCCTTGCAATTTCAAGAACTATAATGTCAATTTACTCGTTAGTGTATTGAAAAATTTATGTGTCTTGTACCATTAAATTAATGAGTTGGAAACATACAGAATGCAAAGAAACAGTGGCAACATAGAATTTCTGCATATTGGAGTTTGTAATTTTCAAAATGTCATCAAGGACACATTGGGTTTCTACCAGGCCCTCCATAATAGAACTCGGGATCTTCCACATAATCTGCGTCATATGCAACATCATAACAGTTATATTCGTCCGAGTAATGATCAACAAAGTCTGGGATCTTCAAGGTCGCAGAATTATCATGAATTCTCATCCTTAAGATGGAGGCCGAAAATCCAGGCATACCAAATTCACCATTACCCATTTGTGTTTTGGTATGAGGAGTATGTCCAACAGCTGTGCTGTAAACTTCACCACCCCATTCCACTGCATCAGCATTGTAGCAAATTGCTGTGAATAGTTCAGATGGCCAATAACCTATGTTGGTCTTATCACCATATTGCACCCACCAATTATTAGTATATGGATCCTAAAAGCAAAGGAAAATGGTGATTAAAATGAAAATAGAAATAAAAATAAAAATGGAAATCTCCATAATGGATATACTATATTGCATGTCACCTTATAGACGTAAATAGTTATTTGGTATGGAAGACCACCAGGAATTGGTATGGGATAAATTGCAGCACCTAAGGCAATTTCATTGCTAGTTTGGATGAAACCAGGACAAGTCAGATCAAAGCAACCTGTGTTCTTTGAACCATCAGCCTGCAGAAATTGGTGCTCCAAAAAGTATAACAAATTAATGAAATTACACAATACTTTGGGTTCCTCTTCATTAAGGTTGATGAAATTTCATATACTTACCGTCCAATAAACGAATAACCGAGTGCTCCTATCTCCATATACACTGGGATTGACCTGTAACAAGTTTATTTTAGTAGTTAAAAAACAATGATTAATACTTCATTGGTAATCTAAAATGACAAAAAATATGAGACAATGGCTTCTTACCGCCCATCCGGATTCAACAAGCTCATAGTTATCGTAAGATCCAGTTAAGAGAGAGACCTGTGCAGTGCTGTATTCATCATCCTTTTCAACAAATGGATAGCACACTTGAATGTCTCCTTTACCTCCCACAAAGCGGAATGCAGTTGCGAACAACATTGCCTTCTGGTTCACATAAATATCAAATCAGCAAAGTAGAAGAGTTTGTAGCTTCAACTACAAGAAATAATGCTGAAGTTGGTTTTATAACGCTCATAAAGTTTGTAAAGCAAGCAAGTTACTAGCAATTTTTAATTTATTCATTTTAAATTTGCGTTTTCTGCGGTCACAAAGTCACTGCAGTCAAGAAATTGACATTATTGTTAATTAGATAAAGATCAGACGACTCATTCTGAGTATAAATTTTGAATTCAATTTTCTAAAGTCAGAATATAAATCGTCTGATTTAATTAGCATAATGTACAATAAAAAATTGTGTTTGAGAAATAATGTCAAATCATGATCCAACATTTTGTAGCTGTAGCATGCATAGAAACTTACAGAGTGGTTTTTCAGCAGTACAAAGGAATCAATATTCTGATTAAGCTCATTAACTTTTCTGTTTAAGAAGCTTGGTTTCTTTCTTCCAAATTCATCGATGGATGGAGCCTTGAGAAGCTCTCTCTTTCGTATTCTTCGAACAGGTATTGTTCCTTTTGGACAACTTCCACTTTTCTGCCACATTTGTTGGGAGGTTAATTTCACATATGAGTCTTCCTCCCTTTGCTTCATCATGCCACTCTTGGTGTTATTTCTACTTGTAGTAACTTCTGTTGTGTCCTCCTTAGCTGAATTGTAACTTGGAGCCATCTGATTACATATTTATATGAAGATTCATAGAGTAGTATTAGTGATTAGTAACTTGGAGCCATCAATGTTTTGTTTTGCAGCGGCAAAAATTGATTTTGGCGAAAGTATTTTGATTAAAAATGTGTTGAGTGTAAAATGATTTACTTATGTTCCTCACGCAAAACTGAATCAAACGATAAATTTGAGACTAATAACTTCAAATTAGAATAAATTTCAGATGTGTGAAAAGCACAAGTAATCGGCACAAGTCCATGGATACTTCGCACCAATTACATGGTTACAAAATAGAATGTAAAAATTAATTTCATACTTTTAAAATCACATTGATCTTTCACAAAAGAAAGCCCAAACAAGCAACTAGTGTATCATCTATAAATTAACACACTAAAGTATTGTAAAAAAAGGCATCACATGAAGAACATTCACCTGAATTTTGTGATTTTTCAATGCAGGATGATCAAAGGCAGGCTGCTTTTTAATGTCAATGCAATCTATAATATCTCCATCTTCACTCTACAGGCATGAAGAAAAAAAAAAATTAAACTTAGCACCTTGTGTGACAAATTAGAAAATCTGAACAATATCAAATCTCACTCAACAATAACATTCAACAGTGTCAGATATTGTCTAGTATACCAAAGAAAACTTTTTACCTGAATGGTTTTTAATGAGTGTTTTCTAAGATGCTGTAATTTTTTCTCAACTTCCAAAACCTTCTGTCTTGAGAACGAGTCATCATTGTTAGTACCATAAACTGTCATGCAAAGCACCAAGAGCATGAATATTACTTTGGATCCCATGGCTAAAAAGAACAATATCTTTCCCAATCAAACTTATATATAGTTCATGTAAGAGCTAATTATTATAGTATAGGTATTGATTATTTTGACACAAAATGGAAGACAAAGATATTTCTATATATATAGATATACATGACATTTATTGGTAACATGAACTATATATGTACATTGCTTAACTATAAGTTAGCTAGTGATGTCTGCATGAGTTACCGTCTATATATTTGTCATTCATCTTCTGTTTTGATCACGATTTTCTTTCATTGTTGAAATGCGCATGCTTCATTTATCATCCACTTTCCCATACAAAAGAATAAATAAGAGATATTTTATTTTTAAAGGATTAAAAATAATAACTAAACATTTTATTTTATTTTGTATATAAGAACAAAATTTAAATGAGTTGGGTCCAAGGTTCCCTAAGGTCACAAACTTCAAAACTCAAAAAACTTATAAAGTTACTTACATATTACCAACGATGTCTCAACATCAACAACGGACTTCGAACCCTGTTCTTTATGGGATTATAAGGATTACAACCTGATTGTACCATGTGTTTGGGGAGTACGCACATTCACTTAAGTTAAAAGAGAAACTCTAACACTAAAGCCTAACCATAATCTAGTGACCAAGTGCCAAAATGGCACCATACTAAAGCCTAACCATAATCTAGTGACCAAGTGCCAAAATGGCACCATTAAATCAACAACTAAAACCTAACTACTAGCTTACCATAATCTTCCACTCACAATCAATGACAACAAAGATAAGAGGAATCACAATTTTTTTTTATCGATACAATAACATATAAATTTGTTGGTTACTCCTAGCATGTTTGAATAAGTGGTTATCCCTTGATTGGAAGATAACTGAAACTTGGAAAACAATTTATAGAAATGGTATAAGTTGTTTTTATAAACTCTTCCATACAACCTTACAAATAATATGTGAATAGATAAGTTCGAATAAGTAAATCCAAATAGACTGTTATATTATTGACATGTATAAAGAGAGGTTAGTTTTTTCAAGAAACACTTATATTGGGCTAAATGAAAAGCCGAAGTAATCTTGCTATAACTATATTAAACAAGGAAAATGCTGACAAGTGTCATTAGAACATTGTTTAAACATTTAAAAATAGTAATTATTACGTTGAAAATTATGTAGTTATGTCTTTTACATTTGTTTGACTTGTATTTTCAAGACAATTTTATTTTTCATAGATTCCTTAAACAATACTCTTATGACATATGTTAGTAAGTCCGAATAATGTTGATTTCCGAATAAGATGAAGATAGTTTTTTGTACTTTCTGAGAAACATTTAAGTTACATAAGTGGATCAATTTGAAGGGAACTTTTAAACTAGAATAACAAGGGTTTTATTAGGTCTGAAAAATTACCACACACTCAAGGTTTTAATTTGTTAGCATCAATATCTTTGATATTGTGGAGAGTTTGTGGTCACATGCAGTTGCACTATATCATTAGGATTTCACATCGCTTTCTTATTGATTCCTCAAAATAGGTTCATGAATTTTGAGCTCAAAATTGAGTTTGTTGATTATAAAAGTTGAATTTGATATAATTTGATTTGTTTGATTTCTGAACCAACTATGTATATAATTCTTTTTGATGCGAAGTGGTATCTCTTCATACTAATCCCTCCAACTGAGAAATTTTTAATCAAGAGATTTGACATTGTTGCATTTTGAGAATTTGATTCTAACTCATGGTCTCATGAAAATTTCTCACCGTTTCACCTATATTGTTGGGTTGAAAATGTACATAATGATGGACGCTGATATTTACTGCGAAGAAATCATTTTGAGAGTTTCACGAAAACTTTTCCATCGTCAGATCTTCAATTTATTTGAAATACATGTGTGCTAAAAGAGAAAGAGGTAGTGGTACTGTGTTATTTCAATACCTCGTGATTTTGTCGGCATAAAACTTTTCGGGATACATAGCATTTTCCTATGATGATATACCTAAACAATACTTTTAAATTTTCATAATTATTTAATTATACAAGTTTGAATCATGAAGTTCACAAGTTTGAATTAGAAAAATCACATATTTTTAATCCCATTTTAAGGATTGAAAAATAGAGAATAAAAACAAGTTAAACCATCATCCATTTAAACAAGAAAATAATTAATTTAATTCATTCTAATATTGTTCTAATAAACTCACCGCTACATCTTCTGAGTTCTGTCTATATATATAATCCTTCTAGAACCATCCATCCATCAAAATTCCAATTCAGTTAGAAATTCTTACAACCCAAAAGCAAGAGAGAGAGAACGAGTGAGTTTGACGCTAACAGAAGGAAAAAAATGGTGAACTTCATGCTAATGATCAGCGCTGAGCTTGAGAATTTGACCAATCTTCAACCTCAAGGTGGCGTTGATGACCCCAATTTCTCCTATTTCTTCAAGGTTTTCTATCACAATCTTCAACATAGCTTTTCTCTTTATCTTTTTTGTGTTAATTTCGTTATTATTAACTTTTTTATGATCTTTGTGATGATAGTTGAAATGTGGAAGATGTGGTGAAGTGAGTCCGAAAGAAACTTGTGTTTCCTTGAACGACACCGTTCCTCTTCCAGCTGGTAGAGGCACTACTCATCTTGTTCAAAAGGTATTCTAAATTTCATTTTTCAGTTACGCATTTCATCAAACAGTTGAGTTGCATAAATGGATCAATTACGATTGCGAGTAGAAAAAACGGTTAAATTAGAATAATAAGGGTTTATAAGTGTGTAACTGTTTGGATTGTCTTATTTGAGTTTATCTACGGATATAAACACTTGTGAGACGGTTTGGGAGAACTTCTGAAAACAGCTTATGACATGTTCGTAAGTTGTTTTCAGCTTATTCTCATTATGAAAACAGCTTGTAGCTTGTTTGAAGACAATTTAACTTTATTTTATCTTTTGTTATAGAAATAGCTTGCACATAAGCACTTATCTTGTTAAGCGATTATGCTATAAGCTTCAAATTAAGTTAGTTATGTATTAAACAGCTTATGACATGTTCATAAGCTGTTTTCATTATGAAAACAACGTGTAGCTTGTTCGAAGACAATTTATCTTTATTTATCTTTTGTTATAGAAATAGGTTGTACATAAGCGCTTATGCTTTAAGCTGTAAATTAAGTTGTTTATGTATTAGCTATTTCTATGACAACAGATATAATAAAGTAAAACTGTTATATAAGATGTTTTCATAAACAATCCTGGAGAGCTTATTGAAACAAGTTGAAAGTAACTTATAGATATGTCATAAGTTTTTTCTATAAGCTCTACCAAACAGTCTCAGAAATGCTTATGCCAATAGATAATTTCAAATAAACCAATCCAAAAGCTCTATTGTTGCAGGCGTCCAAATTCCAGTTGTTGACCTTCTTTTAATACCTAAACTTAAGTCCATTTAGGGTCTGTTTGAATTGAGCTGTTTAAGTTTATCTATTATTGACAGAAATACTTGTTAGTCTGTTTAAGAGAGCTTTTGGAAACAATTTATGACCTGTCTATAAGTTGTTTTCAACTTATTTCCATAAGCTATCCAGGATAGTTCGTGAAAACGGCTTATAGCTTATATAAAAAGAATTTTATTTTTTTAATCTTCAGTATGTAATTAGTTTATACATATGCACTTATATGATAAACATTAAGTCCTTTATCCAAATAAGGCCATAATGCGTCACATTATAACAATATCATTCACATCTGTGAATAATCAATAGTTTTTTAAACAAACACTTATAGTATGGGTAAAGGAAAAGTTGAAGTAATCCTGCTATGACTCTTTTAAGCAATAGCATTAATTTTTGAATAAGTTGGAATTGGAATTAGCTTTTGTACTTTTTCAGAAACTCTTGTGTCTGACCTCTCTATTCGCTGCAGTAAATTTATAAGGGGTTTTCTTATTTATTGCAAACCTAATATTTAGGGTCCGTTTGGATTCACTTCTTTGAGTTTATTTACTGACATTGACATCTGTGTGGCTGTTTGAGAGACCTAATGGAAACAACTTATGACATGCCTGTAAGTTGTTTTTAGCTTATTTCCTTAAGCTCTCCAAGATAGGTTATGAAAACAGCTTATGACTTGTATAAAAACAGTTCGACTTTATCTTTTTGTTACAAAAATAGTATATACATGAGTGCTTATATATCGTAACCGTTTATGCTTTAAGTGCCTTATTAAGCTGTTATCCAAACAGAACCTTATTTTAGTTGATATGACCCCCATTAAGATCTTATCTAAAGTGGGTTGTTATCTATAGATACTAAATTGATGGTTTACTTTTATAACTCAGAGATTCCTCACTTGTATTCACATTTTATTGTCTTCTCTAATATGGATCATTTAGCAACATCTGCATTCAGAGAGCTCCCCGTTTAACTAGTAATTGTAGCTGTTACTCTGTACCTAAAATCAAGTCTAAGTTTGGAGATACAGAATTTCGAAGTTTTAGTATTTTTCCCCTATATTTTGTACATGTATGGTAGAGAAAAGGAAAGTCAGCATATCCCAAATTTCCAATATCTTATTTACATGATTTTTATGGATCTATCATTGGCAACTTCTTTTTATCCAACTAGGTAGAATAATTGTGTGTTTGGAAAATTTGGTAATCACGTTGAGACCGCGTGTTTCGCTAACTCTATGATCTGTTGCTTCTACAAGTCCACGGTGTTAATGCATAGAGATGCGAGAAAGAGTAAAAAGCCGTGAACCCAAACATACTTTTAAGTCTATTCCAGAAACAAAAAGGAGATTCAGCTCATAATTTGCATACAGTTATTAGCTAACTGAGTTTAGGTTTTTATTTGTCTGACTTGTTATGACTGAGCAGAATTATATTATGTTTACTCTTCTGTTGTTTATGTTCCATCTATGTCCACATTCTGGAAATGTTATATAATTCTGCTGCATAACTTTTAAGTGATAAGTGCTATTTTTATTCATGTGGATGTGGTATTCTTTAACCTGTATTGTCTACTGGTGGTACTTTCTTGACACCCTTTGTTTGATATGCAGTGCAAGTTTTGTGCCAGGGAGAGCACTGTAACTATGATCCCAGGCAAAGGAAAACCACTCACCCAGGAAACAACTGAATCAGGAAAGTTTTCCCCTCTGATGTTGTTTGACTGCAGGGGCTATGAGCCGATAGATTTTGTATTTGGCACTGGATGGAAAGTTGAGTCGGTGAGTTTCTTTGTTATTGTTTGATGTTTTCATTACTTTTGGCATCATATCTTCGATATTCTCCTCTCATTGCTCCATGTTGCTTATAGTGATATATAAACTGGATATGGTAAATTGCTCATATACTCTATTGTTAGTTTGCTTGGCTTTTATTCAGTATTTGCTGCAGTTAGATGTCACATTTTATATGGTTTGATGCTTATTGTCGATAACTAGACATGTGTTATATCTGTCTGAAAAGTTTACTTTCAGAACTCCAAACTAATAAGAATTTGATGTGATTAACTTCAAAGTCTTCTACTCTACTGTCTCGGAAATCAAACCAGTAATCATATGAGATGAACAAGTTCAAAGTAATTTTCATTTTTTAATCTTCACAATTTTTAAGTCTAAATTATTGTGAGATTTGCCAGATATGCAATCCCAATTTTCCCTCTTGAATCAAGTTTCATGCTATAGTTGTACACTAGATGATTTTTCTAGTGATGGGACCTCTATTTTCCAGCTTTAAGCATAAGCATTAGCTTTCTTCTTTTACATGTAATTTGTATCATACTTCGTTCCTACATTACTTCCCCATCCTTTTGTATATCATCTATCCTCTAGTTCTAGGCATTCTTTATTATTCCTACATTACCTCCCCATCCTTTATTCCCACATTTCCATTTTGATGGACCTGCTTCAACGTTTTTGTGGCATTATAACTTCTCTACTTGCTTGTCCAATTTTCTTCTAAATGCAATTTGTATTTTGTAGCTGGAGGGAACAAAGTTTGAGAATGTTGACTTGTCAAGTGGAGATTTTGCTGAATATGATGAAAAGGGTGAGTGTCCAGTCATGATATCCAATCTTCGTGCTACTTTTGATGTGGTGAAGTAAAGAGAACTAATTTGATGTTTGAACATTTTCTCGGTGTATAAATTAACTGTTCTCCTTTGGACAAACGTTTGTAATCTGGAGTACATCATAACAGTAAATTTGCAGGATTCTCTTAATATTACATATTACACATAAATGCTGTAGATTTCTTGGAAGGAATTAAAAGCTTCCAAGTTTCCAAGGGAGTGATTGGCTTCAGTTTGCATTTCGAATCTCATATTGTGTGTTTGTTTCATCCTTTAAGCGAGTAGGAGTGTCTTAGAGAAGCAACTTTTAGCTTTTCAACTTAGTAGACTTGATTTTAGGTATGAGATTCACATATAATTGATTTTTGGGTTAAATATGTTTTTAGTCCCTATATTTTGCGCGACTTTAAAGAATAGTCCCTACATTTCAATAAATGTTTTTTAAATCCCTACATTTTTTCTCCGTTACCATAAATAGTCCCTGCCGTCAGTTTCTATCCAGTCACCAAACAGAATGGTGATGTGGCAATTTTTTTATTTTTAAATGGACTGGGCCAAACAAAATGGGTAAAATAAGACCCGACTCATGGATCCAACCCATTTCATGGGATTCCAATCCCTAATTTCCCTCTCTTCCTCCTCTTTTACGATATTTCATTTCCCAAATTTCTTCTTCTCCTCACAACACAACACAGAGATTTTGCTTCTCTATAAAACCATTCTTCAGCCGAAAAATTCATCCTCCCTTCACTTTCTTCCACGTTCATCCGACGCCAGCTAGGGTTTTCTTTTTCTCACTTTTTCACTCAAAAGTTTTTTTTTGTTAATAAATCAAATCAAATAAAGCCAATCGGTGGTTTTGGTTGTTGTTGGACCAGCCGCCATGGAAGGAAGGAAGGAAGATGACAATGATGTTGGGCGGATTCTGGCTTTAAAATTGTCAGAGGTGAAACAATAGAAACAAAGGTTGTGTGTGTTTGTTGTTTTTTAGAAGGGAAAGGTGAAGAGAAAAAGGGTTTAGGTTGTGGAAGAGGATTTGTTGGGTGAGGTTGCCGAGAATTGTTGGTGGAAGTGTCTGTGACTGTGAGGGTAGTGGTGATATGAGCCACTAGCATGTTACGATGAAGATGAAGGGAGTTTGTGAAATTTTTAGTGTTCTAGGGTCTTCAATTTCTTCATTTTTTGTTTTAATTTTGTCTTTTGTGTTAATTAATTAAATTAACTACAAATTAAGGGCAAATTCTATGGTACACCCAAAGATTTGAGTGTATTGGTACACCAAATCATTGAATTAATAATTAAATGTGTTAGTTTTTGAAGAGAAAAATTGTTTTCTATCACCTATAATTGTAATAATTAAATCTTATTTACCAAAAACGTCCACGAAATAAAATTTAATTTTTATGAATTTTTAGTATTCGTAATAGATAATTTTGATTATTTTTTACAATAAAATGTAAAAAAAATTAGTATGATTTCTATAAACAATGAAATGATGTTTTTTCTTATGAAATGATATTTTATAAAATATAAATATCAACACATAGCTCTTTATTTCATAAAAATGATAGTTAATTTATAAATTTTTGAAGTAAGAGTACCGGTACACCTTAATTTTGTTGGTGTACCGTAGAAGTTCCCCAAATTAAGACTAATCATTTTATTAATTTAAATTCATTTAAAATAATTGGGGTCCACCATCTGCCACGTCAGCATCCCGTTAAAAAATTGACACCAGGGACTATTTATGATAACGGAGGAAAAATGTAGGGATTTTAAAAACATTTATTAAAATGTAGGGACTATCTGCAAAATCGCGCAAAATGTAGGGACCAAAAACATATTTAACCCTTGATTTTTTTTGTACGGATTGGTTACAATTGAGTTGAAAATCCTGTTTCAAGAGAGAAAAAAAAAAGATTCAAACATAAATTACAAATTCTCATCCTAACATGTTATTACTCTTTTCATGAAACGTGTTTCTCAGGTAAAAAATTTAGTACTAGAATTTTCCGTTTCTTCTTTTTAGCTCATTTGTTTCTTAGGTCTAAGGTTTGTACGAGTGCTTCTATTCATAAACATAAACAAACATAAATGGCCATTCGAAAGGAGATAAAAAAAAAAAAAAAAATCCCGGATGTGGATCCTCTGCACAGAATAGTTTCAACCTCTACACAATTATATTTCAACCATTTGATTACTCGAATAATTGAGAGATTAAAAATACAAAATTATTTCGAATTAACTATCTACAAACCAGTTTTTTCTCTCTAAATTTACCTTGTAATCATCACCGGATTGCTAAGCAAACCACAAAAATCGCAAAATCCGAAGTCATTTCTTCCTCTCCCACCATTCTCAGAAACCACGGAACCTTTCTTAAGCAAATTATTAATACACACTTTAATTTCTTTCTTTCCAAAAGTCATCAAAATCTTAATGCTATAAATAGGATTTTTCAAATGAATATTAACCCAACATCGATCATAACTTAAATTCCATTGATGCTTATGATAGATCAAACTGAAATTGTTTTACCTGTTCAAAAAAAAAAAAACTGAAATTGTCTAAAATAATAAAATCCCAAATTGTCATGCACATACAATTTCTCTTTCTAAATTAGTAAAGTATGAATTGAAAATGATATTTCTTTTGGATTCAGCATAATTTAGTAGTTGTTTCGGTGGAAAAAATGTAATAGTAGCTTTAAAATTATATTTTCCCGTCGTCGACGGAGTTAAGTCTAGCTTAAGATGTTAGACTCTCACAGTATAGTAATAAATTAATGTTTAAATTTTGATTAGAAGATGTGTCACAAAGTGTCTGACATGTCTTGAATGTAATTATCTCTTGTGGAGAAAACCTTGAGAGAAAAAAAAAGTTATATCAAGCATTGTGAAATAACAAATCATATAATAGTGCATGTTTCAAAAAAAAAAATCATATAATAGTGCAAGACTAATAATAATAATTTTTTGGGTTAAATGTTTTTGGTCCCTATAAATATGTCAACTTTTCCTTTTAATTCCTCTAAAATTTTCCTTCAACTTTTAGTCCCTATAAAATTTTCAATCTTCACTTTTGGTCCTTCTTTTAAAGTAAACTCATATGTAGAATTCATATTATTTAATAAAATTTTCCAAAAAAATTCAAAATATTATAAAAATCACTCCAAAAAAAATTCAAATTTTTTTAGCAAAACATGAATTTAATATGAATTTTTATATTGTTTACGGTTAAAAATTCATATTTAATTTATGTTTTGTTAAAAAATTCTAATTTTTTTACGAATTTTTTTTAGAATATTTTACACATTTCTGCACAATTTTATTAAAAAATACAAAAGTTAAATTAAAAATAGGGACCAAAAGTAGTGATTGAAAATTTTATAGGGACTAAAAGTTGAAGGAAAATTTTAAAGGGACCAAAACGAAAAGTTGACATATTTATAGGGACCAAAAACATATTTAACCCAAATTTTTTTAAGGAAAGAATAATAATAATAATAATAAAATCACTTTTTTTTAAAAAAATTAGACATTTTTAAAATAATTTCATTCAACCATTAATTTTTCATATTATTTTTTATTTTTAATTCTTTAACTGACATTAAGTATCAAACATTATGAAGTAATAAAATATATAAATAGGTCACGATTAATAATAAATAAAAAAACACATTATCCTTAATAAAAACACTTTTTTGAATATTTGTACCAAAAAAAAAAAGTTTGAATATGATTTTTTTTTCTAAGCCGGGAGAATGGACAGGCATCAAGGGGAAGCAACGACGTCCCAACTAGGTTGGCACCCCGCAGAACCCCCGCAGAATATGATTTTATTCAACCTTTTTTTACAATAATTTTATTCCTTTGGTTGATAGAATTAAGTCACTTTCTTTTTTTTGGTTGAAAGCCAGGTTTCCAACACTCCAACTCAACTACCATGGCTGGTGGCTTTCTCCTTTCACTGTATTGGGCATTCATGGGCGGACCTGAACAGGTCCTGGTGTGGCAAGTGCCACACCAGCCCAGCCAAAAACTCTTTATGAATTGGTACTCTTGAATTCTTGCACAATTAGCAGAAAACAAAGAACTCATGTACCAGTACCAGCACGCACTTGAAAAGCCTAAAGTTTTTCACCCTATGGGTTTCAAACTAGTGAGTATTGTTCAAACCAAATACTAACAATGACCCACAATGCATTGGATAAAGCACAAAGGGAATTGTTCACTTATACATTAGATGTGGGACTTGGTATCTATTTCTGTTTTACAAAGCACATGCATATATAACTGGAAGTATTTTTTTCGACATATAGAGAATGAAATTAATTATCTAATTTAATATTAATAATAAGTAATATCAGTTTTTGTGATTATCAAGCTATATATTTTGTGTTGCTTGTTGGAAAATGGTTTTACAAAAGACCTAAGAATTGAGTTTTCATCGTTAGCATCGTATGTTTGTCAAGATATTATTGGGTTTTGACTACTAAAATTGATTTTATATTGTTTGAAATTGAAATTGAATCAGGATGAAGAATATGTGAAGAGTCAATTAAGTACCAAGATGGATGATTAATGGTCAAATAAATGATCGTTTTGCTACAACTATTTTTAATATAATTTCTTATTAAATTTAGTTTTGTTTAATTATTTGACAAAAAAATTGTGCCTCACCAACATTGCGAGTCCAGATCCGCCCCTGTGGGCATTGGTTAATTTTTGTCTGTTTTGTTTCTGTCACCGTTTCAGTTTGGTGACCTTTGTAAATATTGTATAGACTCTGTTCCTTCCGGCATGTCTTATGCTAGGAAGGATTTTTCGTGGTGGTAATATATTTCATTTTAGCTTCTTCAAAAAAAATAATTTTATTCCTTTGATAAAAAAATTGTAAAGCAAGTTCTATTTTGTTCATAATTCCTTTTCCTAGTTTATGACAAAAGGAAAATAACAACAGAAGGTACATACTTCTTAAAAAAAAAAACAACAGAAGGTACATACAAAATCTGCCGATCTGATGAACACTTCTTACTGTGTTGTTGTGATAAACATTGTAATGTTTACTACGTTTTATTTAACTCCCTCCACCTTCGTCAAAAGAAATTTCTCCATTGTCGTAAATGAAACGTGAAAAAGAGATTCAAATGATTAATCGATAGAGTTGCACATAGAGAATATCGAATTCGCATAAATAGATAGAATTATTAATATGGATCGATTTAAGTGGTAAATTTTTTTACCCTTAAACAAATGGTCATGAAACCCTTGTATGTTCCGTGACGGAGATTTAATGATGGAAACTCAGTACCAAAAATAGGTAAAAAAATGATAAGGTTTCCATTTTTTTAAGAAGATAAAAGTTTCCATTTGTTTACTGATATATTTAAGATTCAAAGTTTCCATTTTTTTTTATACTGTAACTAAAAAAATAAAATTGTTTTTATACATTTCAATCTCCTTTTATTTTTAGTCAAAAAAAAATCTCCTTTTGTTTACTGCTATATTTAAGAATCAATTAATACTAGTTTCCATGTTTTTTTTTGACTAATAATACCAGTTTCCATATGTATAATTTAATTTATAAATCTATATATGAGTTGATATATTTTTATAATGTTATAGTTAATTTTTAATCAATAACTGAAATTTATTAATTCATTCTTTAAGCTAAAAATACACATTGAATAAAATAATAAATTTTATTTTTATTTTGAAAAGGAAAATAATAAATTTTAATTATGTATTCAAAAATTAAATATATATTATTAAAAAAATTAGCTTTAAACCTCACATTAGTCAAAAACAATTTGTTTCCCTAAAGGGTAGTATAAAAAAAAATAAACTTTACATATACATTTATAAAATAAATTATAAATTCATTTTTTGAATTAAAAATTCAGATACACATGATACATTTGTGTTTTTTTCCTTCTTACGAGGTGGAGTGTCAAAGAGTACCAGCAAGGACAATCACGCAAAAATCGTAAGTACCACCCTATGCTCGTGTGCACGACAAAACATTAACCTTATTTTTCACAGTTTCATTCATCATCATCATCATCATCATGTGTCCAAAATCATGTTTTTTTCTATGTAGTAGTAAAAGTAAAATACATGTGACAATTCACCTTCAAAGATCGCTATGTATGTTTCGTGCATTGCTCGACCTCTGAAATGAGTCGATTGAGGGTTAATACAAAAAACGATGATTGGATCGTAACTCTGATAAATTTTTATGTCATTGGAAATTACGATCCGATAAATCTAAGGGGCTTTTGAGTAATCTGGGACTATGTAGAGCAATCATCTTCTTCCTCCTGTACCATACCATCCCTTTCATCAATCAGTTTTTTCACTTCTATAAGATCAAAAAAATAAAACTACCCTTTATCTTATCTTCTTAAGAAAAGTCTTCATTTTGTAACATACCCATGTGCCATAATCTTGTTCTCTCCGACCCCGTATATTCAAAAGTTGACCCAGCATAGTCTACAACTTCGATTAGATCCATAGCTTGTTTTATTGTAGTGAGAATTTTCTGAAATTTGCATAACCGTAGAGCATAAATTTAACGCTATTTTATGCATTTATTACTCCATTTACATTAAATATTTGATCTTTCATAACCCTTAATAGAGGGTGGTTACCATATAAAGTTTCATTCATTCTTTCTTTCTTTCTTCATGATCTTTGTGTTTTGAGATAATTTTTGTTTATTTGAGGTTTTTAAGCAAGATGCAATCGAGGGCTTTGGCATCTGAAGAAGGAAAATCAAAAGGGTTATCATTAAGATCACTGCGTTTACTTGTTGTTTTCCTTGCACTATGTGTTGTGTTTTCTGTCATAAGCGTATACACAATTAAGCATTTTGGAATTCAGAGTGTGGTTACTACAATGAGTTCAAGTTTTCAACCATGCGTTGAAGAACGTGCTGGTTTGGAACAATGGATTAAACCTCCTTCAAATCTGATCCATAATATGAGTGATAAAGAACTTCTTTGGAGAGCTTCTTTGGTTCCTAAGATTAAGAATTACCCTTTTGAAAGAGTTCCTAAGATTGCTTTTATGTTCCTTACTAAAGGACCATTGCCTCTTGCACCTGTTTGGGAGAGGTTTCTGAAAGGGCATGAGAGTCGTTATAGTGTGTATGTTCATCCAACTCCTTCTTATCAAGCCAAGTTTCCTCCTTCATCTGTTTTTTATAAGAGACAAATCCCTAGTCAGGTATGTATATTTTGATCTTATGTATATATTTTTATGAAACTTCATTTGTAGATGCTTTACTTGATCAGAAGTTAATAATGTTTAATTGGTGCTAACTTAGTTGCTTACATTGCTATTCACATGTTTTATGTCTTTTTATTTTGCCTTGTTTATGATTGTTTTGAGGTTTTGATGAATTTTTTTGGGTTATAGATTGTGGCTGATATGCACTTTATTATGGTTGTATCTTACTTTCTGATTTCTGTTCTGATAGTGATGTTGATTTTTCCCGTCATTGTTACATGACGAGTGTTATCAGTCGCGGATCACAGAAAATAGTAGTTTGTTTAAATTTCGCTATGCTATAGCGTCGCTATAGCCGCTATTTGATAATACTATATATGTACTAAATAGCATATCACAGAACAATAGCGATTTGTTCAAGTTCCACTAAACTAATAGCTGTATAGTGCCACCATTTGACAACATTGTACTTGATCAGTTCACCGGGTTGCTAGAACTACATAAGGAACTAAGGAAAGACTTATGAGGGTATACAAAAACATTTAGGTTTATGTAAGGGTTTAAGTTCATAAGAGACTTTAGTCGACGAGTTAAATTTCTCAAGGGTGATGCATTTTCTGAATTTTATTGAGAAGTGAGAATATAACATGCTTTTGGGTTGTTTGTTGATAAGTGTGCAGAAACATGTTGGCATGCCACATACGACCTAATTATACGTACCTAGTTGGTTGTTGCAAATTCATATCTGTCCCTTTTTATCATTTTCTGCGTAAATCTTATGCAAAGTTATATTGTAAGGGCATGATACAAGTTTGAGAGAAGGAAAAAATAAGATCACTCAGGGATTAAGGTTGAGCTTCCTCCAAGAAGAGACATGGAAGTAATTGTTGCCTATTCATGGTCTGTTATCTGTTTGTAGAGGGTGGGGGGTAACAGCCTAAATGGATGATCTGCACGTATTTTGGATTTCATGGGAAGATGGACACTTATATTTACTTTTACTGCATGTTCGGATTTGGCCGCGAGTTAGGTAGAATCATAGTGTACCACCTTTATTTCATCAAACTCGTTGTGATTAAATTACGGGGCTTGTCAAGGTCCAACTTTCCTATATGCTTAAGCTATTAATATACGGACACATGGTTGGTTTTACAGCCATTTGGCCACAAAATGCGATGATACTGAGACCCACCGCATCAAATGATAAATTAAGTTGTGAAGAATAAGGGTGGAAAGGATACAAATAAATACATATCACTTGGTCAGTGACTGACTTTCCTAAAACCTTAAATTATTAAAGGCATGAAATTAGTTTAAAGGGTTGTTTCTTTTCATGCCTCTGTTCATAGCCTAATATTTCTGATATCTCGTTAAAGCAATTATTCACTTAACCTAACATTTCACAAAAGTCAATTGCTTAAAAGTCTACAGCAAACAGGAAGCTACCAATTGTTGACATAGTTAAGGTAGTTAAAGTTAGTTAGTGCTTGTAGGTTAGAAATTAGAATTCTAACAGAATCTGGCACGGACAAGCTACAAAACTGTAGGGAGAAGATTAGGCAGCATGGTTGTCCAAATTTCCTCTAAACTTAAGCTATTAAGTGAAGGACATGATTGGTTTGACAGCCATTTGGCCATAAAGTGTGATGATACACAGACTCACGCCATTGCATGCTGATATTAACCTGTGAAGAATAAGGATGGACAGGATAGAAATCAGAGCTGTCAAATAGCAGCTATAGCACTACAGCATAGCGTAATTTGAACAGTTCGCTATTGTTTCACAATTCATGATTTAGCACAAAGTGTTGTCAAATAGTGCCACTATAGCGCTGTAGCATAGCGGAATTTGAACAAACAACTATTTTTTGCGATAAGTGATTGACAACATTGGTAGAAATTCAGATCACTTGGTCAAGGAGTTTCCAATATTGTGTATGGGACTAGCTTCCTAAAAGCTTAAATTGTTAAAGGCACACAATTAGTTTTACAAGTTTATAGGGTTGTTGCTTTTCATACCACAATATATATCCAGATATCTTGTTAAAGTGATTGTTCTCTTAACCTAAGATTCCACATATGTAAATGAGACATGGTCTTGCTAACGAGTGCCCCGGGACACTTTAAGGATTTCAAATTAATATTTTTTTAAAAAAAAAAAAAAGTCAAGTACTACAATTTCCCATTGAAGAGTGCCCCCGGCACTCGTTAGCATCTCCCATTGAGATAAAATATGGAGAACTCCCTGTCGGCAGCTTTTAGCTGAGTAGTGATCACAAAAGTCAATTGCTTAAAAGCCTACATCAAACAGGAAGCCCCCAATTGCTGACTTAGTTAAGGTAGTACTAGTTAGAGTTAGTTGGTGCTTGTAGATTAGAAATTAGAGTTCTAACAGAATTTGGCAGACACAGGCTACAAAGATGTAGGGAGAAAAAAATTAGGCCGCAAGGTTGTCAAAAGTCAAAACTCTTAACTCAGAACCAGATGAGACTCTAGGTATCAAAATCAAGCTATCTAGCTTAAAATATCATTTAGGGTAGACACAAATACTAAAACATTGTCATTTGGTGAGGACAGTTGAACAAGTTTGCAAGTAGACTCGGATCATTTCAAGTGGACTCTTATGATGGTTATTTACTTATTTATAGCCAGATATCTTGTTAAAGTGATTATTCTCTTAACCTAAGATTCCACATATGTAAATGAGACAGGGTCTTGCTAATGAGTGCCCCGGGACACTCTTTAAGGAATTCAAATTAAGAAATTATTTTTTACAAAAGTCAAGTACTACAATTTTCAATACATTGAATACGCAGATTTTCATAAAAACTTACTATTTAAGGCCCTTAAAGAGTGCCCCGGGGGCACTTGTTAGCATTTCCCATTGAGATAAATATGGAGAACTCCCCGACTTGGTTGGCAGCTTTTAGCTGAGTAGTGATCACAAAAGTCAGTTGCTTAAAAGCCTACATCAAACAGGAAGCCCTCAATTGCTGACTTAGTTAAGGTAGTTAGAGTTAGTTTGTGCTTGTAGGTTAGAAATTAGAGTTCTAACAGAATTTGGCAGACACAGGCTACAAAGATGTAGGGAGAAAAAAATTAGGCCGCACAGTTGTCGAAAGTCAAAACTCTTAACTCATAACCATATGAGTCTCTAGGTATCAAAATCAAGCTATCTAGCTTACAATATCATTTCGGGTAGACACAAATACTAAAACATTGTCATTTGGTGAGGAAAATTGGACAAGTTTGCAAGTAGACTCAGATCATTTCAAGGAGACTCGTATGATGGTTATTTACTTATTTACCCCTTGAGATGCCTGAAATGACAACGTTTTAATGATTTTTAAAATGAAAAATGTAACAGCTAAATGATAAGGTTCCATAGTGCACTAAACATTAACCTCGCGGTTTTAGCACTAGACTCCACAGATGCTGCAAATCGTGTCTTAGTAAGGGCATTTTAGGTATTTTCCTATTAAAATAGTTGAGAACCTCTCAACCTTGTGCTTCTCTCTCTAGCAACTGTCTTCCATCTCTGTGCAGACCTCTGTTTCTTGCTGCAGAGCTGCTGGCAATCTCTTTTTTTTACCTCATCGTGGTCAGTTTCATCCATTGCAACATCCTCTCAGCAAGGATTAACTGTATAAATTGTGAATGTCATGAATTTTTAACAATTTTCAAGAATTTTTTATATATAGTATATATATGATAAACTGTACAGATACTTTATAATAATATATACATTTGTTTACTACCCACTATACCTCCTTGGCATTTTGGGGTCGGCCATTTTGCTCCACCATCCAAGATTGATAACACAGATTAATAATTATTACTATGTTGAAATGTTGAATATTTATTGTGCATGTGGTAAATTGAGTTTGGATTCTATGATATATGTTTTAAACATTACTTTTGTATTTAGTTAATTCGTTTGTTGAATCTAAGAGTTAAGTTACAGAGAATTCAAGAGTTTACGTATTATTACTATGTTGAAATGTTGAATATTTATTGTGCATGTGGTAAATTGAGTTTAGATTCTATGATATATGTTTTAAACATTACTTTTGTATTTAGTTAATTCGTTTGTTGAATCTAAGAGTTAAGTTACAGAGAATTCAAGAGTTTACGTAGACTCTCGAGTTTTACAACTTTATATTAGTTGTGTTTGTTGAGTTGAGATTGGTTTTGGTTCTTTAGGATGGTGAAATCTCGTGAAGAACAACTTGTATTTGTTCTGTCACTTCCTAACCTAGGTTCATCACTTGTTCAAGCTAAGGGCGATCTCATCAATAAAATCATATTACATTTGTTCTCTAATCACTGAACCAGTTTTTCTTCAAAAAAAAAAATCACTGAACCAGTATCTTTATCAGATAATCGTAAAGTTTAAACCATAAAGATGCTCTTTTTGCGTTAAGAATCGGTAAAGACTGCGGATATGAATAGCATTTGGGTAGGATAACATAGCTGGTAGTTTCTTCTTTATTTGTTAAGTTCTCGAGTCATTGTTATTTCGGGAGATGAAAGTGTTGATGTGTCAAGTGTGGGTTAGAAGTCCGACATTGGATGAAGATGTGGATGTTGAGCAGCTATACAAGTGAGAGGGCCCATATGGTGAAGATATGGTGTCCAAACCACTTTTTGGTTGCTCTTAGTCTACCGTGATGATCCCTGGGTTCCCCTCATGACCCAACAGAGAACTGCAACAAAAACAGTGCAAAGTTATACATGATAGTCGTTTATTTTTATAGGAGTATGAAGCAATGTTTATAATGTCTTTTGCACTGTGCAGACTGTTAGTTGCTGCATCTGTTGCTTTTGCTTAGGTTTATGTTAATATGGTCATGTATTGATTCATGAATCAATATTCTTCTTGTTCAGATTGCTGAGTGGGGAAGGATGAGCATGTGCGACGCCGAAAGAAGACTACTTGCTAATGCATTACTTGACATCTCCAATGAGCGGTTTATTCTATTGTCCGAATCATGTATCCCTCTCTACAAATTCAGTCTAGTCTACAACTATTTAATGAAATCCAAATTCAGCTTCGTCGGTGCATTTGATGATCCTGGTCCATACGGAAGAGGACGCTACAACCCAAACATGGCCCCTCTAGTCAACGTTACAAAATGGCGTAAAGGCTCTCAATGGTTCGAAGTAAATCGCAAGCTTGCCGTCCATATTGTGGAAGACACCGCATTTTATCCTAAGTTCGAACAATACTGTAGACCGGCTTGTTATGTCGACGAGCACTATTTTCCAACCATGTTAACCATTCAAGCGGGGAGTGTGTTGGCAAATCGGAGCATAACTTGGGTGGATTGGTCTAGAGGTGGGGCCCATCCAGCTACATTTGGAAAAACAGATATTACAAAGGAGTTTTTTGATAGAGTTCGTGGAGGTCAAAAATGCCTGTATAACAATAGAAACTCTACGCTTTGTTCTCTTTTTGCAAGAAAATTTGCTCCTAGTGCCTTGGAACCTTTGTTAGATATGGTGAATTCAAAAATCTTAGACTTCTGATATATTTATATTTTCTATTGATTACTGCATATGAAAATATAGATGTAGAACAAAAGTCTTTAGAAAAACTAGAAATTTTATTATATGGCATGGCATGGTGATTGCCTCATTGGATGGTGAATGCTAGATGATGGTAGTGATGACCTCAATTTTCATAACTTTTGAGTCATTTTTGAATGTACAAATGAGCTTATTGGATCATACATTTGTTTCATATTGATTGTTTGAATCTTTATTTTTTTAATCTTGTCTTTACTTAATTTTTTAGTTTTATGGAAGCTCGAAAGAAGATGCATCTTCAAAACTGAAAAGTAAGAATAGAGATTTTGAAAATGTGATGCAATAGTTACTACAAATGCTGTCCTTAATATGACAAGAGCATGAGATACTAGACGAGGTTGTGCCTCTTGGATTGGTCGACAGTCTTGCTGTCTCAATAGAGACTTTGCTTTTGGAAAATTCTTTATGGTTAACAAAATTGTCTATATTCTTTAAATCACAAAATTTGTCCATATTCTTTCTTTCTGTTTTTTATAAGAAATTTGTCTATATCCTAGTTTATATATATAATAAAAAACTGAAAGGTAAAAAAGATATACCCCCTTTTTTCGTAAATATTTAAAAGGCTAAATTGCATTTTTGGTCCCTTAACTATTTAGGTAGTATCGCTTTGGTCCCTTAATTAAAATTCGATTTATTTTGGTCCCTTAACTTTCGAAAAGCCGTTCAATGAAGATGCTATAAACATCTCAAACTTTTTTTTTTGTTTGAGGAAAATAAACATCTCAAACTTATTAACATTAAAGATTTGTTTGAGAGTTTAGAAGGGACAAATTTTGAGAAAATGATGGAATAATAAGTCTCCAAACATTTTTTTTTTCTTTTTGAAAGAATAAGTCTCCAAACTTGAATGAAGCTTATTTTTCTTCATAGACTTTTTTATTATTCATAATAGAAAAGTCTATCTAACTTTTTTTTTCAAAGATAAAAAATATAATCTTCCTAACATGGAGAATTCAAAAATCGTATTGGATGAAAATCTTAAAAGACAAGAAAAAAAATCAAATTGTTTTCATATTTTTATAAATCTCAAAATTAAAAATATGTTATTTATAAACATATTTTTTTCCTTGTCAATAAAAATACTCTCATTTTCTCTCAAAAAATAAAATAAAAAATACTCTCTCATTTTTCATACCCCCTCAAAAAAGAAACTCTCAAATATGGTATTTGATTTCTCGCTCTTTTTCTCTCCTCTCTAAAGTCCCAATGGAGCCTAAAAATATATAAAGTAAAAGTCGGTTTTGGTTAACGCAACCTTGTTGGGCTGGAATATTGAGCTGCTTGACAAATATGACCAAACAAACTTTTATGCAATTTATTCTTATCAAATTAGAGCAATGTGATTACATTATCAAAATAATATTAAATGGTATTTTTAACATATGAAATTTGATTAATTATCATTAAAAACTATTTTACATTTCTTTGTCAAAAAATTTCATTTAAATTTTAAGGTGAATATCATGAAGAGGTTTCCTTCAAAAAAAAATCATTAAGAGGTCATTTGTTACTAATAAAAAAAATTATATTTAATAATTTAAAAATTCATTCTTTGATATTTTTTAGAAAATCAACAGAAGCTGTTTTGTGATTTATTAACATATTGAAAACTATTTTTTTTATAAAGGTATAAAAATAATAAGATATTAAAAACATCTTCTCATTTGAACCAATTTTTAGATTCTAATTTTTATAATAATAAGTAACAAAGGTGAAATTTCTTAAACTTCTATTTTTTTAAACATTTTTCTCCATAAAAAAAAAATGTTACAAACGAACTCTATAGTTAAATATTTATAATGCTTTTATTCAACTATTATGATTGGTTGATAGTATGATTTTTTTTGCCTACTATCTGTGCATTATCATTTCATCCAAAACTCAAGCTTATAATTTATTAAGAGTGACATTGAGTTTTATTAAAATAAAAACATAGTGATGTTGAGTAAGGGAGTTAGATACAAGATAATGTAAAAAAAATAAGAATAGTGTTTAAAAAATTATATAAAATTGATCAAAACAAAAGATTAAACATCATTTGGTATAGGCTTTTAGTCTGGCGGGTGCATGATATAGGGTTGGATTTTGATCGGTATGTATGGAAAAATATTTGTTAGGAAAGATTGATCTCTTAAATGAATCTCAGTTACTTCGACTGAATTAGTCTCTATACTTATGTGTAAATGATATATTTAGTTTTAAAAAAAATCACCATTTGTACAATTTTGCCAATTAACAACCAATAATAAGTAAATAGTAATCAAACATCTTAAACAAGGACTCGAGTTGGAGATATCTTATACACAAACTCGAGTTGGCATTGTATTATGATCCCTTCTCAAGTTCAAATCTTAAGGAATGAAATATTGTTGAAAATAAAGTCTCCATCAAAAGATAGACAAATCCTCGAAAGAAATTAATTATCAACTAAATTTGTATATACTTTGCATCAATAATATATGTTCTTTTTTGCTTATTGACATTTGACATTGACAGAAATAACTTTCAAAAACCACCAGCTCCTAGTTCTAAAATTTTACCTCATAAAAAAGAAGAAGAAATAGCTTTCAGCTCCTTTAAAAAAAGAAATAGCTTTCAGCTTAAATAATTAATTATTTACGTTTAGTCAAAAACGGAGTGTTGTTTACGTTTGGTAAAAGAAAAATTGTTTATTTACGCTCAGAAGGTTCTGGAAACGGGAAAATATCTAAGGACACCTGTTATTACCTTCCATTCCGTGGTCCCCACTCCAAGTCAAAAGTTTCAACGGCATAATTTCCATTAGTACCTTGATTATTGCTTAATTGGTCAGTCTGTGGCGTGATTATTGCTAATACGACGAATCTTACATTGCCCCTCAAATAGCTTTTGCCCAGGTAGAGTAGAGAGGGATATGTGGAATTTTAAAATTCTTTATTAATTATTTTTGTTTTGACCTACGTGTGCTAAAAATATAAAATAGGAAGTAAATTTATCACTGGATTATCATAAAAAACTTAATCATCAATAACAATTAGTACTGCAGTATACATATTTTTATTGCAGTTACTTCAGTTGAGCAAAATCACACTATTATTTTTTTATGTCATCTTTTTAAAGAAATTATTGAGCTTGTGGAAGGGGATAGATTTAGGGGTTGAGAGTTGGTTTGACGATAATCTATGAATGGTCGTGGATGATGGAATACGTTGGGTGGATGGTGTACCTTTTTGTGTTAGTTTTAGGCGGTTTTATGAGTTGGCGGAGACTAAAGTGTTGATTGTTGCGGAGATGTGTCAGTTAGGTTGGGGTGAGGGTAGATATGCTTGAAAGTCGAAGCGACGTTTGCACACTTGGGAGGAAGACTTGCTGAGGGAGTGTTGTTCTTTGGTTCACAATGTTATTTTGCAGGTTAATGTTGAGGACATATGACAATGTTTAGTAAACTCTCATTCAGTCCAACACAACAACTCTAAAAAAATCGCTTCATTTTTAATATTGAATTTGTGCATTAATCATTTATTTAAAATATGATGAAAGAAGTTGAACAAAGAATCGAATGGAACGACATTTATGTAAGAGAGAGATATGTAGATAAATAGATAGACAAATTTGTACAAGTTTTGCATCTCAATAACGATCCTTTTTATTTCTTCTACATGATATTAGGCAAAACATTTTCCATAGAAAATGCTCTCACTTTTTTATTCGTAGCACACAAATTAATCTCCGTTAGTAATAGATAATGACTTTTATCCCAAATTTGATAATGTGAAGGGTTGTTTGAGCCTCAAGGAAATTGTAAGACATCAAAATGAATCTGCATTCTTTAATTTTTTAAAATTATTTTATTTTTTGACAAATTTTTAAACGTGTTTACATATCATTAAAGAAAATCAAGAAATATTTTATATTGTTAAAAAATCAGGCATGATATTCTTATTCTCAATGAATGGAACCGCAAAATATAAACAGCTCATGTGTGAGAGAGAGAAAGAAAGAGAGAGAAGCATACGCGCGATTTGGGGCGCGTGGTTCTATTATTACAAAAACTCGCCATGTGAAATCTGAATCTGTTGAGGAGAGGAGAGGAGACACAACAGAATCTCATCCAGCTGGCAACCAACCTTTCGCCAGTCTGTATTTCGGTCAGCTACCCGACCTGCCCGTAACTTCCTCTCTTCCCTCCTATATAAACCCCTCTTTCCCCTTACACTTCTTCATTTCCATTCAAATCAAAACCTAACAAAACCCTAGCAAAGAAAAAAATCACAAATCTCAAAACCTTCAATCATCAATGGCTTCAACCAAAACCATGCTTCTCGCAACAATGGCGGTTCTCTTCGCCGTCATCTCCATCGCCTCCGCTGCTGAGGCTCCAGCTCCAAGTCCTACCTCTCCAGCCACCGCTGTTTCTCCGTCGTTCATTGCCGGTGTTGTTGCTGCGGTCGTTGCCCTTGCTGGTTCTACTCTCCGGATCTGAGCGTATTATACTCTTATGAGCATGGATTTACTTTTACTTGTGTGGATTTTTAGTAGAGGATGAGATTTGACTAGACTAGTGTTATAGTATATAAAACTCTATCTCTCGTTTATTACTTTTGTATCGGATATTGATATATCGATCTTGTTGCTTTTTTTTTTGTCATTTGATGAGTATTATCGTTGTTACCATTGTTTCTGGTACATAATAATGGATTTTCTTCTATATTAATGCTTCTTCTCTTTTTAATCTAGTTTAACTAGTTTTATTTGGCTTTGTTCTGCTTTTTTGTATATCATTTTTCTATATTCTGTTGTGAATTCGGAATGCAGCTTTAATGTTTGTTGAAATTGTGATTTGAGTGGATAAATCTTGAGAACTTGCTTTGCTTTCTGGAAAATTTTCGATTATCTTGATTCGAATCCATTTTGCTCTTTGTATTTCACCAAACTAACTTGCGTCTTAATTTCAAAGTAGCTTCACCTACTATAATAATGGTGATGATAATTTTTATCACAAATATAAATATAAACTTGTTATTTACGGAAATAAGTAATTGACTTAGCTGAATTAATTTTCTTACAATAAGGAAGGAGTAACGGTGAAATTCACTAAACAGTATTAACGTTCTAACAAGTGAAAATAATTTGTATATGTAATATGTAACGCATGAATCAAATTTAAAATTGAGTATTCGTTTCTGGGTAGTTAATGATATTCATGTTTCATTTAAATAAAAAGAAAATTCAAATTTAAGCAGTGAGTTAATAATCTGAGTAGTAAAAAAAAACGTAGTCTTAGCAAAGAAACACAGCTAGTGAAGCAAAGTGGGTCTTACATCCAATAGTTTTTGGCTTTTTGCACAATGTGAACATTTATTTGGTTTTGGTGTGGTAGTAGTAATATTCAATGATTGTTATAATAGGTAATAATTTACCTTAATGGACCACCACATTTCTCTTATTAAAAAAAATTTATAATGACCACGCCATTCGTACAGAAACCTTTATTTGGCAGTATAGGAAACCTGTGATTTACGTTTTGTGAGGGGGTGGCCACTTTCTCTATTGTCCTTAAAAAGTTTCTTTGAAATTTTGCCTTATCACATTTTGTTTTGGTAAATTGTGTGCGCACCTATTTATTCCTCGCGTTCACATAAAGCTTATCAATTAAGGGATGTGAGTGTCGACGAGCTTCTCTATTTGGTTGCACCTTAGAGGCTCCAAACACATATGTCCACACATCACATGCCTCGATTGTACGAAGCAACTAAACCAAGCTTCTATTTGAACGTGGAAAATTGTGGTGAACATTGGAAAATTATCGTGATTTTGCCGTAAAAGTGGAAAACTCACTGTGCAATAGGACGCTAGGTCGATACACTAATATCGTCTTACAAATTGGGATGTCTCAATTTTACAAAATTTACATTTAGGTCTTTTTAGATTTTAAATCTATGTTAATTATTCAAAATCTGCCTATAAGCTGAAATGATTTTCAACCTTTTATTTAGATCTTATCTGGTGGTTAAACTCTTGAGTTAACTCTAAACTCTTAGCAAGCTACGACTATATGTCACAAAAACGAGTTAACTCGCATGTGACTCTCTTTTAAGTAAAACCCATTTGATTGGTGTGGTGATATTGACTTGAGACATTAAAGTGTACATTTTTCAAAGTGTTAGGCTTGATTCTCATGTCTATTTTTGTGGGTTAGTTTGTCTTCTTCTTCTTAAAAAAAAATCACTTTTACGTAATCTCTTTCGGGTTTAAGTAAACTTTCATAAAATCGGTAAACTCTCAATTTTACCGGTAGTTTATGAGCTTATGATTTAAATTGGTTTGATCTTAACATGTAAAATTTTGATCAATATTTTTCGATATTCAGTTCAGTTTTTTATTAACTTATATTGGTCTTAAAATGTAAACCCTACACTTGTAATGTTGTTGTAATGGACAACTATCATGCCTCTACGATTATGTTGTTTCTTAAAATTTTATAACATACACAAGCATGTTTAAAAATGTTGATTTTTTTTAAGGATGTTGATGATTTATTATGAAGATGAAAAGTTGAATTAATGTTTTTTTTTGGTTACACAAGGTTGAATTACTGTTGTTATAATGATATTATATCATCCATAAATATCTTATATAAATTATTTTAATTTTAGATAAACTCTTACGAATTTATTCGAATCTACGAATCGAGCTTACATGTTTGACGAGTTTATTTAGTCTTCCAACGACCTTACCTTATCTCTAATCAAAAGTAAAATATCAAATTCCTTAGCAAGGAAGGTGTAAGCCGTAAAGAATGGGGCAACAAGGACAGGCATATGGTGTCATTTACAATGTAAGCCTAATGTTTGAAACGACACAAAAGATAAAGAATTCTCCCACGCCATGAATTGGCTTTTGTTTCGTCATATACTCCCACGCCATGAATTGGCTTTTGTTTCGTCATATATCTAGCTAATATAAACCATCGATTTAATCCTAAAGTATGGGTATAAACCATCGATTTAATCTTAAACTATCAATTTCATCACAATTTTAATCCTTAAACTATACAAATATGATAAATATAATTCTCAAAGTATGTAAAATCGGTCAATTAATCAATATTATTACGGTTATGGATTAAGAGAACAAATTTTTATATACTTTAATAACTAAATTGAGGAATTTCATATAGTTTAGGAACTATTTATTTAATATATGAGTTTTGCTAATCAGTATCCTAAAGGTAATGGTTAAGGTCCTTATGATGTCCTTAAATTGACAATATAATATATAGTTTAGGAACTATTTTTTAATATATTAAAGATGTCAAAAATAGAAAATTTTCATTAAAAACAACAACTTTTTACTTTCATAAAGTTAAATATTTTACCTTTCATCAATTTCCATTACATAATTTCTATATTAATCTTCTTAACTAGTGCCCTTAAGACACTAGTTAGCATTTCCGTTAATATATTTATATACTCCCTCCGTCCTTTAATGTAACCACCCATTTGATTTTATTTTTGTCCCTAAATGTAACCCCCTTTTCAAATTACTAGATGCATTTATTACTTTTTTCCTAAATATACCCCTAATTAATACTACTAACTTGTCTTGAAATATGAATAGTCAAATTTAATACACATACAAACAAAGGACAATTTGGTAATATTAATACACAAAACAGACACATTAATTACACTGACAACTTTTCTTAAGAAATGTGAAAAATACAAAGGGGGTTACATTAAGGGACGGAGGGAGTAGTTTTTTAAGGAACTTAAATGATAACTTTTTATGGAAGTTTGTGTAATCAGTGCATTGAAAATTGAAAACTTTGACATTATTAAAGAATAGTTACTTAATTTAGTAAGTTTAAAGAGTGTCTCGGGGACACTCGTTAACAAGACCATTTTTTTTAATAGTGATATATTTATATAGTATAGAAACTAAATTGAAAAGAAAATGATAATTTATGGATTATATTGATGAATTATTTAAGCTAAAGGTGAACCGAAGCTTCATTAGACCGTGGTATGGTAAGTAGCAAGGGAAGAATGAAAACCATAATATATTCATAAAATTATTCCACGCTTCGTTGTCTTAATATTAATCAATCAATAACCCCCTAAACAAGCAATCATGCATAACCACTAATAAGTACTCTTTCAAAAGAGAATCACTTTGTTGAGTTGTACAACCAAAAAAGAAGAAGAACGTTATTATAAGATGATTTTAAAAGTTCAAACATTTCTTCCTTAAAAAAAAAGTTCAAACATTTCTTGTGATTCGAATTACAACTTTTGCAAAAGTAGCTTCTTTATTAAAATTCACCCCATTACTTCTCTATGAAGTTTCTAGAGTATAACAATTGAAATCTTTGGCATCTTTCAAACGATCAGCTAGCCACTCAAATATGGGGACCATGTTCCTACTTGTTTGTGTCACCACTCACTATGCTATGCCCAACAGAACAAATAGTGATATTTGATCTGCCTTTGTATTGTAGGAGAGTACTCGCAACCTCAATTCAATGTTCCTTCATCACATGCCCACAACTCAATGGCTATCTAAGGCAACGTTGAAATTTTATTTTATTTTATTTTATCAAGGCAATATTATTGATACATATATTTACATCTTTGATTTTATTTTATTTTTTTATAAAAGTAACATGTGTATATATCTATCATGACCATGATATTATTTGAGGCTACACCTTGCCATTTATTCTCTACGAATCCGCCGAATATTTTGTTTTTGGTGAATAAATCCACCGAATATGTTATTTATTGTGATCACCGATACAAAACTATTCAAAACACCAAATAAGTTAGTTATATTTGGCGGTTATTCACGTTCTTTGCTTTTCGGTTCATCACATTACAATCATTGTGACAAGCTGTTATCATGTTGTATCGTTTTATCAATCAATCATTTGTCTAATGAATCAAAACTAAGAAGAAATTAATAGGGCGATTCATTCAACATGAACAATTACATGGTAGCTAGTATTAAGTATTTTAAGTGAGTCAATGTACAACTAAAAATATTTTACGTGAATAACTATTTCTTAGAGGAGGAAATACTATTTGAGGCGTGTCAGACACTATGTATGAGTACTCTTTAACCTGGATTCAAACTTTGCTGGGTTGTGGGGGGTTTAGCTCCTTTGTGATAGATCAAATTCTCGTTGGTATTAATTAATGTAAATAACTTACCAACTATATTTTAACTGAATACAACTAACTATTGCTACCTCATTTACTATTATTATAAAGTCAATGTACAAAACATTTTTATTTATCTGGAAATCTAATATTTGACATTATTTTTTGCTAGTACCTCATTTGGTGTGAGATGAAGACAGTACAATCCACGTGAGAGTTTACCCGAACCAATCCATGTGAAATTAGATTTGATTCAATCAGTATCAATGGAGTGAGGATTGAGAATCCTAAATATGAATGATTTGTGTACAGAAATTCTCTACTTCCCTTATCCTCAAAGTTCTCTCTTCTCTGTTCGTAGTCATAGCCAATTAACTGTAATATAGTTTGGCAAAGAGAAGGGTCAATAAATTTATCATAACTATCTATTAACTAAACTTTAAAAAAAAAAAAAGACTAAGATAATACTTTCATCCTTATATTACAAGGAAATTATTCTACGAATAAATCTAACAAACATGAATATACATTAATTATTCATGAATTTAAATGCACAGTTTTAATTAAATTACTCTCATTCTTATATTAAACTTCATAGTTTTAATTAAATTATAAATTTGTTAACTTTATTAGTGATTTAGCTTATGAATATACGTTAATTATTCATAGATTTAAATGCATTATTATAAATAAGAATTAACATGACATCATATATAGTAAAATTCTCTAAAATATCATGTTAAATATGAAAAAGAGCAGGTGCGGAACCAAAAATTAAACATCGAGTGGAGCAAGTTTAAAAGGTATACTTTACTAAAGAAAAAATAAATTCTCAAATGCACTACATGTATGAGAAATTTAAGCTAAATTTAAGTTAATAGGGTAAATAGTTCAAATTGACCCTCTAATATACGTAATGTCTAAAAAATGATCCTGTAAAATAAAAAATACATGTTCTAACCCAGTAATTTAAGATTCTTCTTATTTTGACCCCAATATACGCGTAGTCCAAAAAAGTGATATCGAGGTTGAATTTTTCCCGACATATTTATGACGTTAAAATACTGCTTTACGCAAAAAAATTCAACTAGGGACAAATTAATTATGAATTTTATCCCCCCGCAATTATGAATTTCTTAAACAATTCATGATGAAGATTCTTACGATGTTCTAATAATGCCTACAAAATTAGGGAACACAATTTGACACGTGAGTACACTCTTACTCGGAACAAAATTGTAATTTTGTACGTTTTGGCTGAAAACTAAAAATAAATTGGAACGTCTTTAAAATGTTTAGAAACTTTGGAGATCCTTTTTATGTAGTTTTATATATATCTCTGCAAACAATCAACTCAAAAATTTATTTATAGGTCGAGATTTCCGTTGTTTTGATCTTTGAGTTTTAAAAATTCACAATTAATTTGTCCTTAGTCAAAATATTCTAATTTTTGTGTATAAAATCATACATTAATGTCTTAAACATGCGTCGAAAAAATCATTAAAAAATTCCACCTTTAGTTTGCTTTTTTGGACTCCGGTTATATTACAGGGTAAAAAAATAATATGAATCTCAAATTGCATAGTTAGAATATGTATTTTTTTATTTTACAAGGTCGGTATTCAGACTTCGGGTATATTACAAGGTTAATTTCAACAATTAACCCAAGTTAATATTATCAAACAAATATATAAAAAAAATAGTGCAAATAAATATAAATATATCAATGTAAAAAAAAATATTTTATTTTTTACTAAATCAATAAATTGATAATGGTTGTTTGTGAACAAAAAAAAATCCTATCTTTGTCATAAAAGACAAAGGCTCAATGTTTATATAGGACTCCAATTGAAGTGCTAACGACGGGGGACCACATTATTGACCCTAGTGAAACAACGACATATAATAGTAGTATACTAGTAGTATACTTTTATTTTATTTTTTAAAAAGTTGATGAGACCATAGTCTTCCTTGGCCACCCAGTACTTCCGTCCCAGAAAGAAAATTTAATCACATTGATCTATTAGTTTGTTAGTATATTAAGACATAGATCGAGCTTATCAATAACTAACATGATCAAACTTTTAAAATGTTAGACTCATATCTAACAAAAAGACAAAAAATTACTCTACAAAATCATATAAAAACATCCAACAAAGAATCTAAAAAATAAGTTTCATAAGTTGATTCTAAAACTATCCAAAAAGAAACTATCCAAAAAGAAAACTAGAGTTAGAGTCTCATCATTTTGAAATATGGTTTTTAAATCGGATACATATCGTGTATCGTTCGACCATTGTTTTGAATCGTGCATCGTAAAATACATTAAAAAAAAAAAAACTTCAAATATCATAAATAAACTCCAAAATACTTCAAATATCATATATAAAATTCAAGATATATACTTCAAAACTTAAGTCATTAACAAAAATAAATAACATAAAACATCCTTAATTCAATAAAAGCCAAGCATAACTCTATGATAACTAGGAGGTTTTAGAATCTTACTATATTCACCAACAGGGTGTTTTGGGATCCGGGGTAGGATACACATCGGTGAAGGATGTTTTCGTATCACACTTTGATACCTACTTTATGTTTCGTAGGATGCTTACCACACCGTTTCAAAATACTATGTTTGGTTTAGTCGTTTATGCGATGCACTCCCGTGTGAGTTATAACGCTCAAACCCGGTGCAAGGTCCAATTTCACTAAAAAAAGAATTTATCATTGAGTAAACACTAAATTCACTCCCAAAAACATAGACTCATGGGTCAACACTAGAGTTTGAGAACTGTAAGGGTTTGGGTAGGCTAGGTTTCCTTTTTGAAAAAGAAAGAAAAGTATCTAGTTAGAATATATCCACATATGTTTGTGAGTATTGGTTAAATTTCATGATTTCTATGAAAAATTGAGTACTCAAAAATAGCAAAAAATGGAACATTGCTTATGCTATTTTAGTGTTGTTAATTTCTCTGTTTTCAATTTTTCTACACCTGTAGATGTGGACTGATTCTTGCACGAAGTGTTCTTTACTTTGTCTGTGATAAATTCATTTATGTCTTAGAATCACTGAATGATCCTTGAGACAATTATCATGGAAAGTTCAAGAACAGTTATGGTGTCTGCTACTGTTTGAGACAGACTGTGTGAGATAACATTGATTAATTTTCATGATTTCTGTCACAAGTTTAGCACTCAAAAGTAGCAAAAATGAAACACTGCTTATGCTATTTTATTGATGTTACCTTCTGTGTTTTCAATTTTTCTAGACTTGTTTGGACTGATTCTTACGTAAATGTTAGACTTCATTTTAATCCTTTAATTTTCTGGTGTTTAAAATTTTCCAAGTGTAATTTTTGGTTTCAGAATTTTGAGGACTTTGTAGTGGAACATTTCCTCACCAGAGCTCGTGATATTCTGAGGGCATGCAAGGCCTACATGGAAGGTCCTCCCGTGGAGGTATGGATGTTAGTTACGTTGACAAAAGTTGCAGAGTAGTGATGGATGCGGTTGTTGAAGAGTTTGCAAAAATTGGAGTTTGCTCAATTAAAAAACAAAAAAAGATACTTGCAACACACGTTAACAAACAACTGTCTCTAACTTCGAAGATTTGACAACCATCTACATGTCCTATTTAAAAATAGAACTTTTCTTCCACGTTGATATTCACTCAAATATAATAAATTCATGCCACCCAGTGACGGATCCAGAATTTTTGAATAGTTGGGGAACCATATAAAAAATTGTCCTCTCCTATTTTATATATTATGGAAATTTTGAATGATTTTCTCATTTTCAATATCAATAAAAATATTTTTCTCTATATAAATAACTAAACAATCATTTAACTTGTCATCTCCGACTCGATTTTGCATTCAATTCTCCAAGGCTTTGTTTGCGAGTTGGGTTTTGGAGGGGAAGGGAAGGGAAGGAAAGGCTTATGGAGAGGTAAACCCTTGTTTGGGAGTTTCAAAAAAATAGGGAAAGGTTTTGGGGGGTTTTGAAGGATTTCATTTGTTCAATTTTAAAGTTCCCCCAAATTGAGGGGTTTTGGAGGGTTAAACATACAAATTGACAATTTTGTCCTCATAATAATTCAAAATTTCAATTATAATTTAAAAGATAAATTACAAAGTATAACACAATGTATTGATTTTAAGAAAAAAAATGGTAAAATAATAAAATTATCACATAATCCCTCCATCTCATTTCTTTGTTGGTTTCTTTAACTCCCAAACAAGGGGGAGGCTTTCCCTCATTTCTCCCTTCCCTTCCTTCCCTTCCCTTCCCCTCCTAAGCCTTTCCTTCCCCTCCCCTCAAAACTCGCAAACAAAGCCCAAGAGAGAAATAATTTATGATAAGTGTGGGCAATGTTGTCAAAATGTCAACTATTGATACATTATACTACTAAAAAAAAAGTGGTTTTAAAAATTTTGTGTAGGCACAAGCCCACACTTGTAGCAACATGGATCCGCCCCTCAGGCCACCCGGTGTTCATGGAAGACTTGTGCTCCTAATGCCAATTCAATTCACATAATTCACAAGTGTTCAATGAAGATTGTGTTTGAATCAATATTAAAGGGAATATTCTCATTGAAAAAATATTCTATTTGCAGATAAAATCTGTAAATGAGTGTCAACTTATCAAAGTAAAAAATGCCGCTATTTGATAACGATTGTTATAAGTATCTCTTTATGTTTTTATTTTTTATCCTGTGATTCTTTAATTTGATTTGATTGCGATTTCTGTAATTTTATTTTGTTTGTTTTTATTTAGGCAAGAGCCGCATGCTTTTAACCTAAATGTTGTTAGCGATTCAAGTGGAGATTGTGGTGAATTTCGTTAAGGGGCAGAACCATTGATGGCTATAAATAATTCATGGTATAATAAGGGATCATGTTCGTTTTAGCTAGTTTTAACTGTCTTATTAGCTTACAACAACATTTATGATATCACAATCGTTAGAGGTTATTCTAAAGAGTAATGTTAACAACACTCTTTTTTAAAATCACAAACAAAATCGTTAGAGGTTATTTTCAATGGTTTGTACTTCTTACATTGTGTTGTACGGGATCTTTTGCTAGCACAAGTTTTTAGTATTCATGCATTGCATCTAGATGAACAAAGAGTGTGGATTAGTCCTCCACAAAATAAGATATCAGCTCGAATGTATGTAACTGCCTAATAGCTAGGGTCAACCAACCTCATACCTAAATATGTATCAGTTTTGATTCAAAACATTAGTTTGTGGTAGTAATGTTTTAGATTTTTACCAATTATGTTGGTTATTTCTAACAATAAATAGAAAGAGGGTTGGGTATAGTTGATTGCGAAGTTAAGGGAGATAACCAAGTTTTCAAAAATTTGGCGAAACCGTGTCTTGTCATATTTTTGTGTTACTTTTATTTTACGTTCAAGTGTATGTATAATTGTGTGAATATTATTATCTATAATAACCAGAGGTTATTTATCTATAGATTCAATTGGTACCATTTTTTATCAACTAAATGAATTCCCATATAATTGAGCATATCAATTTCTTTCATTTAAAAAGAGAAACACAAAAAAAAAATTGAAAAAATGATAACATATAGTACTTTTTAGCAAAATTAAAATGAATTATTTTTAGTTTTTGTTATTCTATTTTGCTTTTCATATGCGCCAAACAAGTACCCATATAATTGATTTTGCATGAGAGATAGAGGGCCCGTTTGTTTTGGATTTTTTTTGAAAAAAATCTATTTTTTTGAGTAAAAAATCACTTTTTTAGTTTTTGTTGTGTTTGTTTGAGATTTTAAAAAAAATCCATTTTACTAAAAAAATCATTTTTAGACTCAAAATGAAAATCTATTTCAAGTAGCTTTTCCAAAATCTATTTTTTTTCTAAATGCAAGGAACTCAAGTGTAAGTGTTTCAAATCTCAAAAAAATGATTTTTATGAATAGTAGACAAACGGAAATAGCTTTAGATTTTTTTAAAAATCTCTAAAAAAAAATCTCTAGATTTTTTTAACTCAAAATCTATTTTTTTTAAAGCTGAAACAAACGCACCCAGAATATCGTAGACAGAAAACACCGTAAAATCAATTAGCTTCAAGCCTTCAACTTTATCTTTGTGAAACCAAAAACCGGTGGGCACTACAAAAACTCAAGTGAGTCAATACATATATCAATAAAAAGCACTTAATCTCACGATTTTGCAGCATAAATTGGATTAAGGCCAAATAATATAATTTTGGGACATTGGTGAGTACTCAGAATAATTCAAAATACGAAAGAGTGGCGAATAAAAACCCTAAACATGTTGCCATGGCATTCATTACAAAATAAGAAGAAAAATATCTTATTCCTTCTCCACAATACAATAAAATACTTGTTCTGATGTTCATTATTCATAAATATAAACAACAAGTAATAAGTCATTTGTATTAAATCCTTAAAAAAAAGTCATCTGTATTAAATGCTAGTTCAAAGAAAATACACTAAAATGAAAAGGGTTTCAGAGATCACTCTATTATGTGCAAGAATTAAATATGAAAAAATAATAGACCAAATGTATTAAATGCTAGTTCAAAGAAAATACACTAAAATGAAAAGGGTTTCAGAGATCACTCTATTATGTGCAAGAATTAAATATGAAAAAATAATAGACCAAATTTTTTATACAACAACCGAACTAAGACCCAGGAAATAGGGGTAACAATAAAAAAACACATTTCTTATGCATGAATCAATTATTATTACTTACATGGTGACCCTCTACGTCATTGTCCTTCCACATTGACCCGTATATAATCCAACAAAGGGGCGACAAGTAAAATTCTTTTAATTGTCACAAAAAGTATTAGAATATGCAAATATCTTTTATATTTAGTATGTTAGATAATATCTGTTTTCCTTATTTCATTGCATGAACATGTATATGTAAAACAAAAGTCTTGACTACCAAGTCGTTCAAAGGCTAAAAGAAGCCTCAAGGCTACACATGATTTGTTGTTGAACTTGAAATAAAGAAATTAGACATGGGTTTGTGTTGGGGAAGGCTAGTATATTGCTTGGTTTGTAAGTTGATGGAGTTTTTGATTTGGTGAATGGTAGAAGTAATGAGGTTGGAATGTGGTGGTTACTAGATGTTGTTGAACTTGAAATAATGAAATTATTGTCCATGAAAAAAAGTGATGGGAATGATGATGAATTGGATATATATGAGTTTCCCTGAGCTCTACTTATACCTATATTTCACATTAAATTAATTAATGTATTAAATTCAAAGAGATAAAACGATAAAATAGCAAAACTGAATAGTCAAACTACGACAAAATAATGGACTGCATGTACTATTTTTTTTGTTTTATAGAGAGTAGAGGTCTGAGAGGAGACTACAGCAAAGTGGTCCTTGCAGCATTTGTTATGTTTGTTATGTTAGGAGGAAAATGGAAAAAATAAATTGAAAAACAAATTTTGGATTATCCTTAAGATAGAGATGGTGTAAATTGTTATGTTGCTTTTTGTTATTTTTATTTTTCAAAAAATAAGGTTGAGAGTAGCCATGCGAGAGGAGATGAAAGTTGCAGAAAATATAGAAGTGGTCTTTGTAACAAATCATATTTCGAGTAAAATGGAAAAAGCAATTGGAAAAGAAAAATTTGGATTTTTCTCAATATAGTTCAATTATATGTATTATTATTTTATTTTATTTTTTACATTTGAAAACAGAGGTAAATGTCATCTCCATTTTTTTTTAATGTTTTTTGTATTTTGTAGAACATTTTTAATTTAAATATCAATGCATTATTTTTTATTGTTATTTTACAAATATATCGTTATTTATTCAATTGCACCCCATATAAGTACTCAACTAGCTAAATTTAATAAAAATGTTTCAATAAATAATAAATTTTCTATTGAAATCAATTTAATTAATCATTTCTTTAAGAAAAACACACAACTCAAATGTAGCATCTAACTCGATACAAATTGAGGCTTTAAGAAAAACACATAACTCAAACGTGACATTTAATTCGAGACGAAGTGAGTACTTGTCGGAAATAGTCAAGTGTGTGCTATTTTGTTTTAAATTCCATTGTTATTATTTTTAAAACCATATCTAATGAGAATAACATTAGCCATTGTATAAAATAGTGTGAAGTTTATTCATTTGATTTATCATATGAAGTATATTTACAAGAATAAATATGTGCGCGACTATGGAAGACACGTCAACTATTTAAATGCAGATAATTACACATGACGCAAGGATATAATTTGTACAAATCAAAATATGAATCCATTATGCCCTCACAAGATGGAGGAAGGTTCAATGACACTAATCTTGGAAGTAAGAAACTGATGTATGTAATTCGTGACAGAGGCTTGGTCAATAGATCAACAAGTTGATGGCTAGAAGGAACATGAGAAACTTGGAGTTCTGTCTTTGCAACAAGGTCACAGACAAAGTGGTAGTAATGGTGAGGTGTTTTATCCTTGTGTGGTAAATAAGATTCTACGATAATTGCCGCGCCAATGTTATCAGTAAAATTGTTGGAGGTTGAGGGCGTTGCATGCCAAGTTTAAGCAAGAATTCTTACAACCATAATAGTCTAGTAGTGATGCACCCAATGGTGCAGTACTCAGGATGAATATAATGTAATGTGTTGTACCTTGCACGAGGAGCTTGATTAGACCAATGAAACTTGCAAACATAATTAGGATGAGATTAGTGAACTAATCCAGGAAGTTGTGCCATGTAATCTTCTTCATTTGGAGTTCCATTTAAAAATGCATTGTTGATGTCTATTTTCATGAGATTTCAACTCTTAGACAATTTTATGTGTAGTACGTTTTTGAATATTTTAGGCTTGAGGACAATGTTGAATGTTTCCTTATAATTATTACTAGGATGTTGATAAAAACCTTTTGCAACTAGTCATGCTTTATACCAGAAAATGGATACATTTGGGTTCATCATCAAACGAAACGGCCACTTATTTCCAATGGCATTAAAACATGGTGGAGGAGGAACATGAAATCACGTACCATTGTTGATGAAGATAGTTATTCATCAGATATAGCTTGCTTCCATTTGCTATCTTAGATAGCATGTGTGACGGATGTTGGTTTTGTAGAAGGTGGCAAACGATATTTGGTGATTGAAAAAGGTTTCTTTGGTTTGAAGATTCCAACTTATCCTCAAGTGGTTGTGGAACAAGTCTCAACAAAGGGTGTCGAAAGAGAATCATTTGCATTAATAGATATAAAGAACTAGACCATGCGTGCTCATGTAATGAGTGAGGAAGTGGTTCAAGTTGTGGCCATTTTGGTAAGGTAGGGTTTGGAAAGGTTAATATGTAGGTAGGGGTGGGGGTGTTGTATGTGAAGATGGTTCGGATTATGTCGTTTTTGGAGAAATATGGTTTGGCAAGGTCGGTGTAGGTATGGGCGCGACTGTTGTAACTTGCTTGGTTAGGCTGGTTGGGTAGGAGACATATGTGTAGTGGTTCTAAGACTAGAGCTATTAAACACCTTGGATAGATACATTTCGTATAATCGATCAGCCTTTGTCATTGGTTAGTCTATCTTGGATAATGTTATAGCGGCAATAGAGATTTTGCATTTTATGAAATCTAAAACTGGGAAAAATTGGTGTTAGCACTCAAACTTGAAATTAGCAAAGGCTTATGATTGGAAGTATTTGCATGGATTGCTCAGATCCTGTTGTATGTGAAAACCATAGATTATTCTGCTATTGTTAATGGTAATGGTGTTAGACTTGTCATTCCAGATATAGGTCTTTGACAAAGGGACTCTTGATCATCATACTTATTAATTACTATTTGTGTTGAAGGTCTCTCAGCACTTCTTGTAGAAGCAGAAGCAAGAGATATGATATCCATGGGTTTAAAAAATCACACTATTTTTAACTTGGTTGTGCTTCATGGGGGAGATGTGGTGTAAGAAGAAATGAAGGTTTATTCGGTGAAGAAGAGTGCTTATCGCCTTTGTGTCTGAGAGAGTTAATAGACACTTTTATTTTTCAAACCATGCGTTCAACTTTATAAAATGGTATACGCACATTTTTCGTCAATAAAAAATCTACAACAAATAAAATGGCAATCAAATAAAAAAAGTTCAAGGTAGGTCTAACCAATTCCATTAGTTCTACCAAGTTAACCACATTTTATTTTATGTGCGGAAGAAATGAGAAATACCACATAAAACATTTCACATCGGGAGACCATGAATATCTAACATACCAATTTCAACAAATACCAATGTTTTCAATGCCGAAATTTTACAAATACAAATAAACAATGGTAAAAATCTAGATGCTCTCTTTCATTAGTAAATCAACTTAAAATAATCATCTCCGAGAATAATCTGAGTAGGTTCTCTTTCATTCTTAAAAGTCATTGAAGATTTTATAAATATCTTCTCATTTTATTATATGATGATACGTATTTACATAATTAAACTATATATCTAAAATCTAATAGTCATATTTTTCTATAATTTAAAAAGAGAGAATCTCAATTAAATAATCTACTTTATCTTTAAAGGAAACCATTACCTTCGAATAATCTTTTATTTTTACCGGTGAACACGAAGAATCTTCTACTTTTGGACAATGAATTTTTGTAGCCAATTTTTAACATTCTAGCAATTTTTATTGAGATGTAAATCCGACATCTAAAGCTTGAAGCTTATCCTTCAGCTGAAAATGGGTTCCTTATCATTCACAATTATGCATAAACGTTTTGGAGAACAAAAATGAACATGGCTGTGAGAAAAACAGGATCAAAACCAAGTTAATTTATATTCGATTTTACTTTACACTAACCCAACATTTCTCACATCAATAGCCACAGCATAAAGCAAGAGTTTTTTGGTCTATTCCTTTGCTATTATACCATTTCCTCATTTCCTTGCTTCTTCTATTCAGAGTCAGAGTCCATGTTACCCATTGCTTTTAAGCCTCTTGGTCTCTGCATAATATTCCAAATTAGGTTTCTTTATCAATGTGCTAAAGAATCAAAAAATTAAATAGTAGTTATAGGTCAAGTCAAGATATATATAAAATAATATGATAAATGAAACAAAAAATACTAACAATATTCTCTAACAAATCCTATCTCATTTATTTATTGATTAGTAAAATTGAGTCCTGTTTGGTACGGAGGTCATAAAATTTACCAAGATTTATATATATTTCAACAAATAAAAAAAATTAGTTAAGGAAAAAAGTTTGTTTATTGATTAATACCTTTTTGGTTATTTTCTTCTCCCTAACTTCATATCGTTCCAAGGTAAGATCGGATAGCCATGTACCTGGACTTACAAGCTGCAATACAAAGCAAAATAAATTAATCAAAATATGCAACAATACACATAAATATAGGAAGATGAATTGAAGAGGTAGTAAAGAACAAACAACTAATCAAGGACAAAAATAATATATATATTTTTTTTAAAGAAGGACAAACAAAAATATTGATGACGATATTAATAATAGTAATATTTTTCTATGAATATGCTTCAGAACAGCAACCATTTAAAGAAGGAAAGACAACTCATCCCATTTCAAGTTGTCGGTTAGTATATGGTATTTTTATTTATTTTCTTAGTACAGTGTGTGGCATTTTTATTAATAAAGAAATTAACAAATTAATGATATTCACTATCCAGCTTGCTCCATCCAGGTTTCCAACACAGCACATCCAATTTCCAGTGTCACAATATAAAACTCGACAGTGGACACATGCCTAGACCACAAACTGCTTCAGTGCACGACAAAAATTTTAATTTAAATAAAAAATGGCTAGTGCCTTAATTTTGTCTTTAGTTGCTGTAACACTTGGCTTTTATTATTTACAAATATACTATTATTAGGTTTTTTTACTAAAAATATATACAATTATAATTAGTCTTGTAATTGTCGAACTTTTAATTTTTAGTCAGCCCCTCGAAATAGACTATATAACCAAAATTAATATAACACATTACAAGAACTAACTACAATACAAACAAGTTTTATCCTAAATAATAAACATAAAAATAAGACTAACAAAATGAAAAGTTGTTATATATATAATACACTATATAAAAACAAACAAAAATTTTATAGACTAAAATATATAAATCTTTCAAAGGTAGTCTGTAGAACCACGAAAGAGGATTAGTCAAAACAAAAAACCCACAGAAGAGGAAAATTGCAATTACATGCGTAAGGACCAAGTCCAGATATTAAGTAATTGACGTTGAAGTGGGACCTAATCAAGTGCCTCTTTTCTTCTTTCTCTACCCAAAATATTTATTTTACTATATGATGAGCAAAATATCAATTTCCAACAAAAAAAATCAGAATATTTTCAACTTTATGCTTTTTATATTATTGCCCCTAGATAGCTCCACCACCAATACTAACGAAGCAATCAGATAGTGTTCCTCTACCATCAACGTGCAACTTGCATTTGGACATATTGAATTTTTATTTTAATTTTTTAATGAAAAAAAAAGTTTAGATGAATTGAGTCGGAAAAGCCATCAGATATACTCGTTATTATTATCTTTCAAATAAGTCTTCAAACCGGCAGTGAAATTAAATTCAAAGTATGTTTTTGTGGGATTAATCTGAATCCTTACGAATATACCTCACTAGTAGTATTTTTTGGACTAAAAATTCATATTTATATCACAATTTTTTTTCGGCGACATTTTCATACAGAAAATACTAATCCTCTTATTACAACGAGTTCAGGACCGAATTGGAACCATTATAAAAATATCGAAAAACTAATTTAGTTATTTCTTTTTTTTCATGAATCAAATTAGGTCTAGGTCATAAAGAAATTGTGAAGAATCAAATTTTTTTTAAGACAGTACTTAATGTGAACCATGGTCCCGTTGACGCGTGTATAGCAATCCATAAGCTGCCAACCACTATTTACGTATGGCTTTTCCAGGCATATAGGGTTCAAAGGAAAAAAGAAAAGAGGATGCCCACTAAAAATGACAATCTTTATTATAATTAAATTAAATATTTAAATTATGTACACAAACAAAGACCAAGGATAACTATCAATTTAAGAAAGGGTACATAATGAATATTTATAAAGCCTATCAACAAAACAAAAAAAAATCTATATCAAACTAAGTTACAAATAATGAAAATTTTATTTCTAACCATCACTACAACCCTTTTGAGATTATACTAAAATGACTTTATGCCTTTACTAAAATAAATATAAACTAAAAGATGTATAAATTTGTTCAAGAGGTTCTAATGTCACCGTTATTATTAATAATTTCTCCTTCTTGGTATTGAAAATGTAGTTTTATCACATTTTGGGAGGAGTTTATTTGAAGTTTTTCATTCAATTTCTAAGCTAAGATCACACAAAATTATACCATCCTTGTTTATCACGTACTCCCTTCAGGTCCTATTTACAAGAGAAAATTGACCTTTTAGATACATTGAATAATGTATGTATCTAGTCAAGAACCTAAACCAAATACATAAATTATTTAATGTATCTAAAATGTAAATTGTCTCTTGTAAATAGGACCGGAGGGAGTATTAATTAACAAAAAAAACGCTTCTTGCGAAGTGTTTCATTCACTTTCTACGCTAAGTTCACGTGACGAACACCTCTAAGAAAAAAAATTCCTCTCAATTAGGATTAATTCTCTAATGCATAAACTTTTCCAATCTAAATAAAAGCTTCATCAAAAAGATAAACAGTTAAATAAAGCAAATCAAATTGAAGAACATAAAGCAAACCAAACAATTAAGGAAAGTAAAGCTTACATTGAGGGTACGTTGTATCAATTTGGCTCTTTTCTTAGGTCTTTGAGGTAGCTTAGAACCCTTAATAGCCATAAAATCTTCTTCTTTCTCCTTGTTAGTCAAGGCAATCACAAACTTTGGTGGCCACACCGATGGAGTAGCATCACCACTCCCAGAAGATGACCCTCCACCTTTCTTCCCATCCAAAGCGTTATCAGATGAAGCTGCAGATTTGTTGTTGTTGTTATTGTGTTCATTGTGATGGGTGTGGGTCCCTCTTTTCTCATGTCCAACCCTCTCTGGTGAGGCAATTCCTCTAACACTTCCGTTGGTTTGTGTTCCTCTCATAGCACCTGAACCTTCTGTGTTCCTAAACATCAAATACAAGAAAGGAAATAAAAAGTTATGATTTATTCTATGATAGTATGTTTCTAATTATTAACCTATGAATATGAAACATGACATGATAAATATAGAAAACAAATTAAATATGCATTAGGAAATAAAAAATAAATAAAAATAGAGAATATTTATTTGTTTTGTTTGAATAAATAAATAATAAATAAAATTGGGAGAAGTGGATTTACGAAATTGACCTTAATAAGGGTCAATCTGAAATTAAATATCAGCGTTGGAGAAGTTGGAACAATAAACAGGTTTTGTGTGTTTTGTAGATTATAAGGTGGTTTTTGGATTGTTCGGTGTTTGTGTCTTTAACGTTATTTTAACTTAGATGAAAAGGTTTTAGGTAGATAGAGAGATGTTGGAGAGACACAACGTTAAGGTTATGTAAAGTGAAGGTGATTCATAACGGACACAGCTGGTTTCACGAAAGATTTAGGGCCGTTGGATCTGGATGGATTATGGGCTCTTGAAGAAAAGATGGAAGATTACTTTATTTATTACTACGTGTTGGAATGAAGAATAGGACGTACCAGATCTAACACTTGGTGTATCATCCAACGGTTGTAAATGGGTTTTGTTGTGGAAAATGACTTTAGATTAACACGTGGAGGAAGACCCTCTGTTTCATGTCCCGACAAAGTCTGGTATTATCAACATCCTCATGATGATATTTATGTTTATGTTTAAGATAATAAATAAATAAAAAACAAATTGATGGGTAGTACTAAAAATACAAAACAAAACAAAAAACACAAATTGAGGGGTTGGTTTGATACTTTACGGTGTTTCAGATCTAGATCCACAAGGTGTAAAGCAGTTAGTTATGAACATGATCTTCAAAATACCCCAAAGATTTACGGTAAACCTCTATGATCATTAACATATCAACCAAATCTAGAAGTGTATCATATCATATAATATGAATATGAATATCAATTTAATCATAATCAATGTCAAAGCAGTTGCAAAATGGTTAGATAATAGCAATTGATTAATAATAAAGATTCAATTTGCAGACACAAAACACAGCACTACTAGAAGATAGCATACATAATGAATATATCAACTACTCTTATGAAATAATAAAAAATTCTGGTTAGTCCTAACTTAGTTATAACCTTAAAACTATCCGGCTCGAGGAACCAGTCTCTATAATATTCGCAGAAGAAATCCAGTTCACACCAAAAAAAAAAAATAATGATACCTTAGAAAAATAGATTAATTTCGAGGAAAGTAAAGATGGGAATCTCACGCACCCACCGTGAGCTGATCGTTTAATTCGGATGAGACATTTGTGAGGACCTACCAATTGGTGAGTGGACAAAAAATAAGGCTTATGGTCATAATATAAGTGTACGTATTATTCATAGCCCAAATGCAGCAAAATGTCGTCAATGCCACTTTAAATAGACAAAGAATATCTAATTGGCTCGCCAGCCATCACCGCCCAAATTATTTATACTCAATCACAGTAGTGGTGACATTTTTTTTTTTTAAGCTGAAGATTCAAACCCCCTCAGGAAATCCGTGGCAGACATGAATCTATTACTTCCACACAAATTCTACCAAGAAGTTCCTACAAGATTATCGGATACTGTTTGACTAGATATGATGCCATTAACCATGCAATAAACGGAAATAATGGACCAAAATTATTCACAAATTAAAACATGTAGTGATTTATGAGAAATGAAAAGTATTTTGCCCTTAAAACTTTTAAATGACGTGGAGTGATAAGGTGATTTCTGATTTGGGGAGGGACATTTGAATTGGAGTATAAAGAGATCGTCAGTTCAACCCCCCCACAAAGTAACAACAAAAAAATAACGTAGTATGTTAGTAGTCTCAATTTATCCTAAAAGTAATCAATTTGGAGCACATTAGAGTTTTGGTTACCATGTTATTGCTAAGATGGGACTGATCCATAACCTAAAGGTCTTCAGGAGAACAACCCAAAATACATAAACAATCAGCAACCTTTTTGAAGACTAAAACTACACTTATCATTTTTCGGAGATTAAACTTTGTATCTTTACGATAGGTCCTAATCATCTATGGTCGTTCGACAAACAACTGAGGGTTTGCCCAAACGACAAAAAGACGATTTGTATTGAAGGAGGACTTGGATCATGTGTATCCATACAATTACAATCACTTGATAAATCCTTGGATTTGATACAGACGAGACATATTACATCTCAATTTTGTATTTTGGACTTGATTTATGAAAGTCATAATATAGATTTATCCAATATCGATCTACAAACCTAGATCAAATGACTCAACAAGTGTGTGATTTATCCAATACTTGAAGTGAATTACCTCCCCAACTTGGTTGGACACCAGCGTCATTGGCCAAAAGGGAGCTACCCAGAGCTGGAGGGCAAGTATCCCAAGTCTTCCTTCCATAGTCCGAGCAAGAGCTATGCTTATAGCTTGCTAGTGTGTAAAGGTAGCAGTGTGGTACATCTTCCTCAATCAAAGAAATTCACATATAACAAATTTGTAACCAATGTTTTTGTTTGATCATGTTTACTTTCATTTCACCTAATTTAATCTATGTGATTCACAGTTATCTTAAAATCTAGCTGAAAATAACTAAAATTGCAATCCCATTATGACCACTATCCTAATATTAAGTTGAATCGCGGTTAAATGCAATCTTAATCACAATTGATCTTAAATTGCAAAAACATGAATAATTGATGTCTTGAATAGTCGATAATTTCTTAAAACTCTAATTGATGTCACGCCTCGACCACAATCGCGCAGCAATCACAAAAACGTTGATCAAAAATCAAATGCTAGATATCAAATCCCGATCGATTTTTTTTCCAAACTCAAATCGAACACCACACTCGATGCATGTTAACTTGGAATCAAGGTAGATTTACTGAAATCACATGAACCACTGTGATTCTCTCAAACTCACCGCAAATCCAAACACGCACTTAATCACAATAGCAAAAACAATCACAACGGAAAACCTTCATGTCACAACTCACATCACAATCACATTTTTTTTCACCAAAAAAATTGCATGATTTTAACAAATATTAATGTAAGCAATCAAGCAAGTCAAAAGAGGGAAAAGTAAACAAATGACAAGTACCTGAGAATCCTTGGAGGAGGTTGCTGTGGAGAAGGGGCACGTTGACGAAGACTAGGATACCCGTTACTCTGATTTTGATTATTATGACTATGACCATTCACAATGTTATTATCAGTGTGGGATGTTCCAAACCGGTTTGAAGTATCTTTCTCGGTCCTAATTACCCTCCGGTCCACTCGAACCGTTGTCCTTTGAACCGGGTTTAAAGAATCTTGTTTAACTTGTACCTTCATGCACCTTAATCGCTTCCTGTTCCCCCATTGTAACACCAAATCTGACGTGGATGATTGTCTGAATCCATCTGAGCTAGCCCTCAATAACAAGGAACTAGATCCATCCCCTCCTTCATTTTTGTCTCTATTATCATCTCTTAAACTACCAATGTTGTTGCTGTTGTCATGGTTGTTATGTGATTCCTTATCCATCACTCCCTCCTCCCTGTCATCATTATATCATCAATTAGTAAAATATGAGTTTGCAAGTAGACCATTATTAGTAAAATATGTTTTTTTTGTTCAAAATTATTACTAGTGGAATATCTAGCACCATTTGTACAAAAAAAATATCTAACGCCATAAATTATTACATATTCATTCATGTTTCAATAAACTTGAAATTGGAATTTGCTTTGTGTTTTTTTGCAAGACTACAATTAGGTCAGGGTCATTATCATTATAAAATACTATATAATTTATTTATAATATTTATAATGTATCTGTTATCTATCTATATATTATTGTATTGTGCCAATGAAGGTTGGTAAGGAGTTGAATCCATATCCCGCAAGAACATGGGTGGCTTCTGCTCTTTGCTCTTGATAGATTCAACTTCCGTTGTCAACATAATTATCTCTTTAGTGATTGATCTACAAATATTTTTGAAAACGTTTCTTTGAGCTTTGGAGCTCACTCAAACCCTAGTGAGCTTCGAAATCAAACTCACCTAATTTTTTTATTAGAAAAAAAATATACTCCATTATTATTATTAAATTAAATAAAACAAATTGCATATTTTGGTCCACTGTTTTCGAGAAGAAATAAAAATGATAGCCATGGGAATAGTGCAAAGGAAGCATCTTGACACGAAGACAAAAAAATGGATGGTGAAAATTATGAGGGGTACCTCGCTTCAAATTATGAAAATATTTTCCTTCAAAAAAAACTATGAAAATATTTTACCAAATTAGAAGAGATTCAGTTCAATTTGCACATAGAAAAGGATTAAGATTGTTTCACCGATTTTGCTCTTAAAACAATTCAAAAATATTAAAACATGAAGAACACGAAGAGGAGGAGGAAGAAGAAGAAATAACAGAACATAACATAAAAAGTAAAAATTGTAAACAGAAATAAAGAGAGAACTGCACAAAGTACAAAGCATACTCTACGCCGAAAGTGTAGTTTCAAAGTTGACTTAAATCTACAATATTTATATTATTTTTTCAGAAAAAAATAGTAAGAACATCAAAATCATTTGCAAGAGCAAGGATGAAAATAAAATTAAATAAAAAGCAATAAACCATGAAAATTAATGCAATAATTAACGAAAAACTTACAATTAGTGAATAGTCAAATTCTTCTGGCACATCACCAACAAGAAGAAAATGAGATTTTTTTCAAGTCCCTGCCAAGATGATGAAGATGAAGACAGAAATCCAGAACTTCTTCACAACTATCGATCGTATCCACTGAAAAAAAAATTAAAATTAATAAAATGTCAAAAACTTGATTTCAATGAAAATCAACTCTTCACTTCCAAATTTGATATTTAAACTTTCTAAATTAATTCGATTTCATCAAAATTCAAAACCGTCAGCTTCAAAATTATTTTATTTTCAGAAAATACAAATCCATACCTAAAATCTAACTAACAATGACATTTCAAAGCTTCGATCTACAACTTTTTCATCAGAGAATCCAGAATTTCGAATTTTTGCATATAAGTGCTTATCTGCAAATACAAAAAAAGCAGAAAAACTTTAGCATAGAATTCAAACAGAGAATAGAAGAATGAAACAGAATCAAAAGCTTTGAAACTGAAAATTTGAACACCTTCAAAATACAACAAAATGAACCAAAAAATGCACTCTTCTGAACAAACAGAATTAACTTGATTTTTAACAATTAACAATTCAATACCTGCAAACACAGAAAATAAACCAAAAACAAAATGAAATTAGATATTCTGGTTAAAGATGAAACAAATTATAGATTGAAGCATCTTATAATTATAATTTAGATTTTAGAAACCTTAATTATGTTAAAGAAATTAGCAGATCCTTAGCGTTAACCATTCAGTAATGAAAATTAAGATCTTAGAACAAGATGTTTGGTTTTGCAAAGAGAATGGTGAAAGAACATAGAAAAATTGTTGTTGTTGTTGTTGCTCTTCGTCGTTCTCTTTTGTTCTTGTGATAGAATGAAATGAAATGCTCTGTTTTTCTGTGAAGACATGTTTTTATACATCTTCTGCTACACTGTGATGAATTCTGACCGTAGATTTTATATCTGGCGGCTGTTGTTTATCTTTACTTGAACCATCCATAGAACACACGTTACGTCGTTTGTGAGAGCCTTTTTGCCGTTGGTTTTTTGTAAACGGAATATGTAGAGCCGTTAGATGAGAGTAATGAGTGGGGTGTGTTTTAGGTTACTCAAAGTGGGCTTTGTGTATTTATCCAAAATAAATAAATAAATTAAACAAATGGGTTTTGTGTATGATGTTTAGTTGCTCTTTAGACGCCTAAAATTTACTCGTCATCCTGAAAAAAGTTAATCGAAAGTTACCATCTGATCAGGTTTTACATTAAAAAAATTGATTGGGAGCGAAATTAAAGTGTCTAAAGGGCAACCATCAAAACACAAAAAGGTCGTTCATAGACTTATGGAGGTAGGTTGGAAGGGTAACTACTTTTCATTTCACTAAAAAGATATTTTGCTTTTAGAAGTATACTTTATGAGTATATACATTGTTCAAAGTGTATTTCTAGACGTACATGTCGTGAATTTGGACAAATATATATATTGTACAAAGTGTATTTCAAGATGTACATGTCGTGAATTTGGACAAACTCACACCAATACTTTGATTTGTGAAGCAAAATTAGCAGGAACCAATGATCATAGTGATTAAACAAACATAGACGATAAAAAAAAAAGGAGAAGAATACATCAATATATATTTATCCAGATCAATTCAAATTTGATCTACCCTCATTTCTACATATTTTCCTAGTATCTTCTCTTGATCAAGAGACTCAATGATTTCAGTCACCAAGGTGTTAATATTGTTTCCCAACCCTATAGTATAACCCAAAAGGAGTCAATTATTAACATTTTGGTCTCATAAGAATTCCCCCTTTTGATACCGAACGCATGCATGCACCTCACACACAAGGAAGTAGCGACAGGGCTATTGAGTGGTACATCTATGTGTCTCACGCACGACATGAGGCATAACAACACCAAATTTTTAAGACTTCTCCTAACGATGAGATTTTACAACTTATACAATAATTCTCCGCCTTGCCTTTAAATTGATGATGATGTCACTCTGACCATCAATCACCTTGCTCTTGTCTCCAACTACACTATAGTGTCACATGATTTAACCTTTACCTCTTTAACACTTAGAATTCCTTCCTCTCCCTTGAAGATTCTTGCATCAAACTACACTTTACCTTTTTAGGCAGATTCACAAGTTTTATCATTACCTCTCAAACCTCTGGAGTGATCATTTCCGAGGGAGGGAAAGACAATACCTTTTTCAAGACCATTAACTAAATGCATGGGTCGTTATGATCTTAGACTAAGTCAAAACTAAGTGGGATTCGACTACAATGCTCAAAACCCACGTTCTTTGTTTGTAGTGTCACTAACTACAAAGAGAGATGAGAGAAGAGGAAAAATTAAGGAGGAGTTGTGCACCATAGATCTTGTCAAGGGATCATGTTGTGGAGGGCGAGACTCATATCCGAACGATAAAATCAATTTAGTCCATGAGAAAAATTTGCAAGACGTAATTTAGTCCATGAAAAAATAAGGGTTAAATATGTTATAGGTCCTTACATTTTTCCATCCTTTAAAGAATAGTCCTTACATTTCAATAAATGTTTTTAAAATCCCTACATTTTCCTTCCGTTAGCACAATTAGTCCCTGCCGTCAAATTATGCCCAATCACCAAACGGATTGCTGACGTGGCAATTTTTTTTTGCTATGGTTTCTTAATGGATTGGACCTGTTGGAATGGGTGATATGACCCGACCCATGAAAAACCCATTTCAAAGGGGATTCAAATCCCTAAATTCCCAAAAAACTTCTTCTTCCTCCTCCTTTCTTCTTCCTCCTGCGATCTCTCATCTTTTTTCTCCTCATTTCTTCTACCCTCAACCTTTTCTTGTCTATCCTCCCAAATCCAAATCAACATTAACAAGATGTAGATGGTGAATTTGGTGGTGCTTGCTGTTCTAGCGGCCGCACCACCCTTTTTCTTGTTTGTGCCGTTTTGCAGATTCGAACCTTGCTAGATCTGTCGCCATGCTTCGTTCTCCGGTGAAGGGGCGTGGTTGGGTTCGGTTTGTGGGTTAGCTTTTGGAGATCCGACGGAATTTGTTCTAATTTTTGCAAAGGAATATGGTTCGGTTTATGTGAAATTTTTGAATAATAGACCGGTACAAGCAAAGGAATGAAGCAAATCAATTACAATAGGAGTATGGTTTGGCAAAGGAATCATTTTTCTTTGCGAAGGAATCAATTTTTAGTCCATAAGAGGTATTCTTATTTGATGGTTTGGCAAAGGAGTCAATTACAACAGGAGTATGGATTTGTTCTAATTTTTGCGAAGGAATATGGTTTGGCAAACCAATGAAACAAATCAATTACAACAGGAGTGAGTCAAAACTTTCAGATCATAGACCACTATACCAATACAAGCAATGTTCACAGCCGATATCAAAGTACTACAAAGGCATTTCATCCAAGATATTTTAGTTCATATTGTATACCATTTTTTAAAGAGGTTTTAGGATTCAAGAAAGACATGTATATGGTAACTGAAATCTTTGAGTGATGTGATAAATAATAAATATTAATTTTTTATTTAAATTAGGATTTTAACATGTGGCATGACATGTCATTAATGAGGCCATGTGGCTTCCTAGTGGCGTCTATGTGGCATGTTTCGTTTGTCCAGTCAGCAAAAATAGACGGCAGTGACTAATTGCGCTAACGGAGGAAAAATGTAGAGATTTTAAAAACATTTAATGAAATGTAGGGACTATTCTTCAAAGGAGCGTAAAGTGTAGGACTAAAAACATATTTAACCCAAAAAATAAAAGCAACTTTTAGTGTTCAAAAATAAATCGAGACAACTTTCAAATTTAAGTTAATTGATTCTCTTAAAAAAAGATATATTTGATATTAATTAAAATATTTAAATGAATAAAATCTATTTTATTATATAAAAACAATAAATTTGATGAGTCGTGTGTCACACGAATGCATTACAATTTAAACATACATGTGGCAAACTAGTTGTAAATTCTTATTTTTCTCAACACAAAATATTCGCTAAAAACTAAATTTGATGACAAAAGGTTTTTGGAGGGCCAATGTTTAAAGAAAATAATTAGGGAAATGTTAACAGATGCCCTTAGTGCACTTATTAAGAAGCTTAAAAGAGAAAGTTTATCTTAGAAATGGTGTATTCAACACCTTAAAACTTTTTTTTGAAGGAAACACCTTAAAACTTTAAAAATAGATTTTTTTTCTACATCAAATTTATAATTTATTTCTATTTATGACTTCTTAACTAGTGCCTTAAAGGCACTTTTTTTTTAAGGAAGTGCCTTAAGGGCACTTGTTAGCATAACCCTAATAATTATAGTGACTACAAAAACATTTATAACTTTATAACAATGAAAAACATATTTAACTTTTAATTAATAATATAATTTGTGATTGATATTTTTTTAACTTATTTTTGTCTATTAATAATTTTATTAAATTGAAAACAATTCTTTGATTATTATGAAATTTATTTTTCTTTTTATTTATGTCTTAATATGTCTTTATCCCCTGTAATATAGGCGAGTTCCGGTTTTCCCCCCTGTAAAAAAGATTCTTTCGATTCCAACCCTGTAATATAAAGATTCCATCGAAAACCCCCTGAGCACATTTGAGACCCCCCCAGCTGATGACGTGGCATGACGAGGCGCGCCAGTGTGTATTTATTTTTTTTTTAATTTTTTTCCCTACCACGTGTGTATTTGACTGCCACATCACTATTTCCCCTTTTTTTAATTAAAATCATTTTAATCATTTTAATCATTAAAAATTTTATTTTTTTTTAAAAATCCATTCCCTTTATCTTTGTTCTCCATTTTCGTATCCTTCATTATCGTCTTCTTCCTTCTCCATTTCCCTTTTCCTCTTCGATTGCAGATCCAAATCTCGTAATCATCTTCAATCTCTTCAATTTTGGTTGTCAACCTCACGAATTTCCTTGCGATTTGTTATTTGCGAATTTCTTTTTTTAGGGTTTGTCATGGCTGGAAGCAAAGCATCATCAATTGGGAACTCAGATGGAAGAACAGCACCGAAATGTGGGTGCAATAGGTTTATGCGATTGTGGGTATCAAACACAGATGAAAACCCAAAGAGGAAATTTTGGAGGTGCTGTAATTTTTGGGAGGTAATAATTTTTGATGTTTTTTGATTTTGTTTTCCTCTTCTTGTCTTATAAATATGCTGTAATTATTTGGTGTAGAATGAAGATCATTGTAATTTGTTCATATGGGATGATGAGTTAGAAACACCAAGAGTGAAAGCCCTGTTGAAAAGATTGGCTGCAAAGAACAGGGACAGTGAACTTGGTTCTACATTGCATAACTCAGAAGGTTCAAATGCCTACGATGTTGGAAGCAGCAACATGGTGAATCTGACTGGTAGGAATGTTGAAGATGGTTGCAAGAACTGTGCAAGGCTATCTGAATTTCTAAGGGTTTTTGGCAAGGAAATTGGAGAGGAAGTTGGAAAAGAAGTTGGAAAGGAATTAGGCAAGGTATATGGGACTGAGAGGGCCACAACGAAGCACCTAAAAACAAAGAAGAAGTTGCAATATGAAAGAAGCAAAAGCTTTGGACTACTTGTTTTATTAGTGTTGTCATGGATTTTCTTCTTGGTTGTTTTGAAGTTTATGTAATCTGTTGAAATGTAATGTGTTCAAAGATGAACTTTAGAACATCTATAACTAGTATGATGTAATGCTTGGTATTAATGAATGAGGTATTTTGATTTGTTACATTCTGGTTTAACTTTGGCGTCAGTAACATCATGATTTAATACAAAATAGTTAGCAACACTTTTAATAGTGCATAAAGTCATTACAAAATACTTAGCACCACTGTTAATTATGCTTAAAGTCATTACAAAATAGTTAGCTAACACAGTACTTGAAAAGATTGCACACAAAGTGCTTAATGTCATAACAGGCAACAAAGTTTGAAAAGATTGCACACAAAGTGCTTAAAGTCATTACAAAACACTGACACATTACTTGAAACAAAGTTATTTCTCTGCAACTAAAGTTGGCATTGTTCTCATATATGGAAGAACCACTCCTTCCTTCTCTGCAGTACCTTCTTGTGTTAAAACCCCTTCTTCAGACTCATCTATCACCATTGGTGCATCTGCAGTAGCCCCTGGACCTTTAATTAACTTTGTCTTTAGTTTCCTGAGCCTATCACTTGTCCTCTTCTTAACCTTTTGGACAATATTCTTCAACTTAGCAGCAATTGTCACAGGTGGGCCATTGAGCATCCTTGGGCCATTGAGCATCCTTGGTCTATTGAACATCTTTGGTCCAGGTGCAGCAGCAGGTAACTCAGTTGCAGCAGCAGGTAACTCACTTGCAGCAGCAGGTAACTCAGGTGCAGCTGCAGACACATTAACTTCAGTTGCAGCAGCATACATAGGAGATTGATCAGATTGATCAGTTGTAGCAGCAGAAATATGGATTTCAGGAATGGATGCAAACAGTGCATCAGGAATGTCATCAAACACATCTTCAATTTAGTCCAAACCATTTTGAGAAGTATCTTGCTTCTGCAAAATAGTAAGAACACAACATATGTTAAGTCTTGAAACACACTATCATGGGTAAAATAATGGATATGAAGTGCTAAGAAATTACCTGTCTTTTAGCAGGGTTATCAGAGTTGTCCCTTTCAGTAGTATGTGCATCATGTTCACGACTTTCATTTGCATCCTCATTTTCACCACTTTCAGTCTGCCTCTTTGGTTTTCTCTATAACAGTTTCATACCATTATCAGATGTGTAAAAAAGTAACAAAGTTAAACAAAGTTAAAAAAAGTGAAAAAAATTTACCTGTCTTTTAGCAACATTTGGATCTTGAGTAGTACTTTTACACTTCCTCTTGTTGTGTCCAAACTTGTCACATTTCGTACACCTATAACTCACTCCAGGTCTTCTCATTCTACTGCCAAGCTCATCAACCTCCCTGATCCTCAGTTTTTTGGGTCTTCCAGGTCCTCTTTTGTAGTGTGGTGGCAAAGGTTCTTCTATGTCTACTTGAGGCCACATTTCCATGCCATTGATGGGACTGACTCCAAAACTATAACAATCTAAATATTTTTCCCTTGAGTAGCACTGGTCAACAAAATCTGAAGGGTTTTGCATCCTATAAGATAATGCAGCAATTGCATGTCTACAAGGAATCCCTACCAATTCCCAAAACCCACAAGTACAAGTTCTCTTAGCAGTATCAACAATAAATTGTTGCTGACCATAATGATGTGTCACTTGCCATTCCTCCCCCATGGACAAATTTGGTGTCCATTGTCCAGACAGAACAACTTCTTTATCTAACCTCTTCCTAGGCATAGGCATGATGTTGTGTTGCCACCTATCTAATTTATTTCTAGCAGTACCAATCCTATTCATTAAGTAAGTCCTAATCCATTCACACATAGACAAAAATGGTTTATCCCTAGCCACTAATATTGTTGCATTAAAGGACTCAGTTAGGTTGTTCATTAGTACATCACACTTAGGGTAGTAAGAAAAAGCATGCTTACACCAACTTTTAGTAGGATGAAGCATCAACCATTCCCAGGCACCAGCATCAATCTTCTTCAATTCATCCATTTTTGCCTTCCAAGCTTGAAAGTAGGTTGCTTTTGCAGCACCCATCATCAGGTCCCTTATCAAAGTTCCACCACCAAACTTCTTCTTGAAGTTTGCATATAGATGTCTTAAACAAAGTTTGTGCTCAATTGAATCAAACATTTCTTCAAAAACAGACATTAATCCCTATAACAATTAAAACACAGTTAAGTTAGTAAAACTGACAAAATTACAAACAGTTAAAAATCACAATTAATATTGATATACCTTCTGTTGATCTGATATGAAGACATATCTTTTATCATTTCCTATGTCATTCATCAACAACTCCATAAACCATCTCCAGCTTGCCTTACTTTCTACTTCAACAACACCAAATGCCAGTGGAAAATACTGGTCATTGGGGTCCCTTCCAACAGCTAGCAGAAGTTGTCCACCATATTTAGTCTTCAAGTGGCACCCATCAACCCCCACAAAAGGTCTACATGCAGCTTTGAATCCCCTCTTGCATCCATCAAAGGAAAAGTAGAAAGACCCAAATCTTGGTTGAAGTGTAGGACCAAGTCTTTCAACATTTACCTTAGCAGTGTTACCAGGACAAACCCTTGTTAGCTCAGCAGCATATCTCCAGACCATGCTATACTGCCTGTCAGCATCCCCTTCAACAATCTTCTGTGCTATCTGCTCTGCCTTCCATGCCCTTCCTCTTGTAAGATCTACTGAGTGGTTGGTCCTCATATCATTCATGATGTCTTTGATTGTGACTTTCTCAGTTGTTTGAAGTTTGTTAACAACAGCAAAGTTTGCAACCCACTTAGACTTGGCAGATCTGTTTTTTGTAACCCTCCCACACGTGTGGTCCTTTACATAGCTTTTAATTTGGTAAGTGTGACTGTTACCCACTTTAGAACAAAGACATAAATACCCACACTTCTTTTTCTCCCCTTCCTCTCTTTTTTCTCCTTTTTTCAAAGCATCTACCTTACACACAGTCCTTACCCTATAACTCTCATTTTTTTCAAAGCTAATTTGATACCCATTTAGTACATTCCACTCTATCATTGCATCCTTGAACTCTCTTAATGAATTAAATTCCATACCTAATCTAAACTGATAGTCCTTGTTTAATTGCTCCTTTCTAAACTTTTCATACCTAATTCCTCCCTCATGGTCAGAATCATCTGGATCTGAGCTATCTAACTCCTCACTAAAGTATTCCTCAATTGGTTCCATCATAGGAGCCTTACCCTTTCCTTTACTTAAGTTTTGCTTCTTGTCTGGTTCAACCAAAGGAGCCTTACCTCTACTGCAGAGACTAGTACCTGACTTCTTCATATTGCCTATTAACAACTTCTCTACAGGGACTTCTTCATTTTCAGCAACATCAAACCCATCATCTAGTGCAGTAGCTCTCTCATTTTCACTGTCATCTAGATCTACATCATCACTACTATAACCACTATCCTCCACATCAGAGTTGAACTTCATATCAAAACAAACAGGTTCCCTGAATTCCAAATCTCTTTCTAAGACATGCTGTTGATTGTGCTCTAAATATAAATGCCCATCAACTTCATCACCAATAGCCCTTATAGCAACCTCTTCAGCAAGATGATCAACATAAATTTGAAAAAACTTACCATCTTTCCCATCAACTGCACCCCAAATCCTGTAGTGTTGTTTATCATATCCCCAACCAGTTACAATCTCATCAATAGCATCCATACCCCAGGTCTGTAAATCTATATCACTTACTATTGTTTGCTTTCCACCTCTATAGAACAAGACATCATCCATAAAAAATTCACCACCGTGATGAAAGACACAGTTGAACAAGAGTTTCTCCTTCAAAAAACATAGACCAATCACAGTTAGACACGTGTAAGTGTGGACCCCACACACATACCCCACACACGGTCAGCAAAACAATTTACTCTCTTAGGAATAAAAAACCCTAAACGACAACACCCTACAAGACAAAAATCCATGCACATATATGATTTTTAAAGACATTAACAGGACCACAACATCTAAAAACAACCATCTTTGTTTAAATCCATGCAAATATATGTTCAAACAAAGAAGAAGGATAAAGAGATAGAAAGAAACTTACTGAAGCGTTTCCACCTTCATTGTTCGTTTTCGCATCCGCTACGACCCTCTTTCCTCCGTCTTCCATGCTTAGCTTCTTCTTCGTGTTCTTCTTCTTCGCGTCGTTCCCGTTATTATTCCCGTTATTCGGATTATTCTTTTCCGTAGCAACATTCTTCTTCTTCGCGTTCTTCATGTTCTTCGATTTGGTCATCTTCTTCTGGGTTTCGATTTGGATTCGATTCCGATTTTGAGTGATTGTTGAGTATGGGTTTAGAAAATGGAAGATGAAAGTGTGAAGTGTGTGTTGATTTGTTAGGGTTGAAAACGTAACAAAGGAAATGACTTTCTATTTTCTCTGATTTTTGTTTTTAAAAAAAATAAAATTTTTAATGTTTTTTTTAATAATTAAAATGATTAAAATGATTTTAATTAAAAAAAGGGGAAATAGTGATGTGGCAATCAAATACACACGTGGTAGGGAAAAAAAATTTAAAAATAAATAAATACACACTGGCGCGCCACGTCATGCCTCGTCATGCCACGTCATCAGCTGGGGGGGTCTCAAATGTGCTCAGGGGGGTTTTCGATGGAATCTTTATATTACAGGGTTGGAATCGAAAGAATCTTTTTTACAGGGGGGAAAACCGGAACTCGCCTATATTACAGGGGGTAAAGACATATTAACCCTTTTATAAATATATATCTCTTTTGTGTCATAATTTTATTTCATCTTCTCTCATACCAGATTAGTAAATAAGCAAAGAGAGATAGGACTAACTTGTCTCGGTTTATTTTTCTTAAGGACTAAAAAGTTGCTTTTATTTTTGTCAATATCTCTATCAACCGAGATAAGCTTACAATATCAATATGATGAATTTTTTCAAAAACTAAAATGGACCTTCGAATTCGCTCTTTAGTTTTTTTTCTTCAAAGAAATCTTTTTTATTTTATTTTTTGAAAGGAAAGAAGTTTTTTTTAGTAATGATTTATTAACTTTTTGTTAAATTTTAAAAAGCCTATTTGAAACTTAGCACTCCATCAGTACCTACTTTATGTTCGTAATTAATTTTTAGGTTAACATTCCTTCTCCTTAAAGAGTTTGAACTTAGGTCCTCCTTTCCTTCAACATATGTTCAAATTAGTTGAACTATCCAATCTCACATATGATAACCTATCAAAAGATAACATTATTCAATTAGTTATTACACTTAATACAAATTGTTGGATAATTTTGTAAAAAAATTAACAATGACTAACAGCATAATTATGTTGTTGGTCACTTAGTGATCACTGATATTTTATTTTTTATTTTTTTTTAAAAAAACTATTAGAAAAATTAAGCTAAAAAGGTTTAATTGAAAATCAATATCAAGCAACTAACTATAAAGACTAACAGCATAATTTAACCAAATATATACAGAATCATCATTAATAGTAAACAATAGTAGTTGCACACACATTATACTAAAATAATTGTACAAAGGATTGTCAATTCTGTTGCAAAGTGTCTAGGGTAGCTCCTGTCTGCCAATTACCTACTTACACTATTACACACAATACACATTGACCTTGTTCCCTATCATATTGGACATTCCACAACAGGCAGAACTGTGGTCTTTTATCCCTCCTGTGATAAATGCCATAATCCCTTGAAATTATTTTTCTTGCAACAATACAACCCTATCACTGAATGGATTAAAAGCATATTCACATACTTGTTTGTGACAAGAGGACCCCACAATATCAAGTAGAGATCATCTCCATCTATCAAAAGAAATTGAGAGCTCAATTACTATGATTTTGGATGAACAAAGGCTTTAATATGTCACCGGTACTAAAACCCTACTCCCCAATGTCCTAGTAGTGTTCCAATTGTATTTACAGAATCATGACAAGAGATCATGATCAATGCACATTATCTATGACTATATACAATCATAAAGCATTATGTAACAATTGTACATGATTTTTACAAAGTGCACATTTTAGGCACTATGCACTGAAACCCCTTTGCAGAGAACTCCAAGGGTTGGCAGGAATACTGGTACAAGCTTGTGCTGAGGCCTCGGCCATTTGCTCGGTTTGTATTCCTGCATTGCAGATGTTTGCAAAGGACCTCATATGTTTCATACCATACTGAGATAGAGATCCACAATGTGTCTCAAAAGTCTTCACCTGAACAAAAAAAGCAGATTAAGGTGAATTTTTTTTCTTTCTCGTAGACCATATTTTTTTAATGTAAAGTCATGCAAATTCATCACAAGGCACAGTTTTATCATTGCTCCCATGGCTTAGGCATAAAAGCAATGAATCTAATTCTATGTAAGCACCAGAAAAGATAGATGAAGCTGAATCAAGAGAAGTAGTACCATGGTTTTGAGGCAATCCCAGTTGTCAACGAGTGGTGATCCAGCAGGTCTAACATTGTCGAGCATTTCAGTACCCTTTTCAATGCCAAATAAGAGCTTTCCAATCAGTTTCACACTGTTGTCTACATGCATCCTGTGAGACATTGCTTCCAAAACTTCTTTTTGTGCTTCATTTTTCCGCGGAGAACCCTCAGGTGCTTTGCGGAACTGCCAATGAACACCAAAAATACTCAATATCTGGTTACTGGATCTTGTTCTCGGGCATCCGTCAATTGCATTTGGATGTTTATACATTACGTTTAATTGAAATGCACGGACACGCGAGATATCAAACGCAAAGAATAAACATTGCATGTAAAGAATACCTTATCCCAGAAATGAATGAGATCAGCATCCCTTTGGTTAACTGCTGTTGAAGGTGATCTCAATTTCAAGGAGCTTTCATCCACAAAACTAATATTGTCATTGGCAGGATTTGTACCCAAATATAGGAAGAGATGATTGTTGCTAAGCCCTACATCACCATACTCCATCACATGAGAACCATAGTAACCATTGATAGTCCTATCCTTAACCTGCACCACATTAGCAAATAAGACATCAATTACCAAACTCCTAATACAATAAAAAACAAACTGAAGTTTCTAATATGTGATTAAGCATTCAAGGTATTGAATTACATTCTTCAATTCATATCACTTGATGTAAAACAAATCAAATCAAGTGAGCAACAATTTATAAGGTATTGAACTTACCAATTTATATTGCTGGTGCAAACTTTCAGTTCGTAAATTGTGTATGTCACTGCTCATGAGTGAAAGAAAAATTAAATTATTTATTAAAAAAACTCTTGTGATCTAATATTCTAATAATAAATCAAATGTACAAGTGCAAAACAAAACAACAAAAAATTAGAATAATCAAAGTTTTGAACTACTCCATGGTGATTGTATGGTTATAATAAGTAATGCATCAAATTCATCTCTTCTATGATATAATTTTCTCCTTCTTAGTTACATACCTGTCTTCCATCCAAGCAATGCTGTATAGGTCACCTAAGCAAGTTGAGTACTCTGGAGGAGGGGGAGGGTACTCCCCAGGGCAATATGTTCCCCAACTGCTTTCTACTGCATTTGAAGCCGTTGTCGCGTAGATATTGATATCTTCTGGAAGAAGACCTTCAAAGATACTGCCAGATTCACATGCCTCCAGATAAAATACCTGTTACACCATTACATAAGTCGAAGAAATTTAGTGCGCGAGTTTGGATTAGCTTAGTTTGTCTTCAACCAAAAGGTTTATTATGCAAGCTTTTGACAGACAAATTATTTAGCCTGAAATAATTAAATCCAAACATGGAAGAACTACACAGAACAAACGGTGATTGAAATAAAGAAGAACGCAAAATCGACTATTACTAGTGACTTACTAGGCTCTTATATGATCCAGAAGCATGTTTTTTCTTCAAGACTTCATTCAGATCAGATGCATACAAGTAAGGACCAACTGGCATACCTGAAGAGACCAAATAAGAAATAGAAAGGAACATATATCATTAGTAGAAAGTATAAACAAAACAAACACGTAGTCATGTAATGATCCAATAAATACAATTTTGAAATATTTCATTCCAACTGTTTTTGGTTTATTGTGCATAAACAGCAACCACAAAACACAATTCAATCAAACAAGAGCAACAATAAACACACTATTTGTCGGCAATAGCCTCAAACAAGGCTTAAGCTTTTACTATACCTAAACACATACAAACAACTTATGAAGCACACACACAGACACACACTAACACTAACATATCGACATTGGTAGTATTTTGAAAAATAGAAGTAATTGAATATTATCACATGTATCGGTGTCGTATTTTTGTTCGACACGTGTGGGACACCAAACACGTCTTCAATTTGAAGTGACGGTGTTACTGCTACTTAGCAAACAATCTCTCTCACAATCCATGTCTTTCATCAAAAAGTTTCTACGAAAAAAAAAATCAGAATTACTCACCAAGAACCCCTGGACCTCCATGATCAGTGTAGTATACAAAAATATGATCATTTGGGCCACTATCAACAACTTTCCCACTCCCACCTGTAAGAGCTGATTTATTTCCAAGTAAAGCAGCATAGAAATTGTCAGCATGTACCTCTGCACCAGTGTAATCCTGTCATAAGAAAAAGCTCTTATTAGACATGAACACTGAACACAACACTAACACATACACACTACACTAGTAATGATTTGAGAAATTGAAGCTATTGAATGTAACAATATGGACACTGACATGAACATCAGAGACGTCTTTAGTGTGAAGTGTCGGTGCTAGTTGCAAGAAACTAAAATTGACTTTACCTTTGGAACTCCTTCATAAACATCACCACCATCAGGTTTGTTAATTATGACTCCAGGCCTTGGATTCTCTACATTGGAAGCAATATCATCATACATGAAAACAATAATGTTTTCTTCTTTCAAGCCACCATTCCTCAATAATTGATACGCATGACAAACATCAGCCTGATGAAGCAAGCAACAAAAAATTCAACATTAAAACTAAATAGCTAAATAAATACAGAAAGAAATTAAGACTAAAATATGCTATTGATCATATGTATGTAACACTCCTTCTGAAATTCAACATTATCTCTATTAAACAGTTTCCATTTAATCCCTGTACATAAATTGTTTTTCAATTTAGTCCCCATACATTCAACTATTTTCATTTTGATGCTCACTTCTATAGCTGACATCGGATTAATTAACCAGTTGACTTTAAATTATAAGTAATATTAGTTGCTTTTTTTTAATAGACAACAAGTAATATTAGTTGATGTATTATTTAAATTACTATAATTTTAAATTATTTATCATCTTAAAAATTTTAAATTTGATTTTTTTATAATACAAAAATAATTTTTTTTATAAAAACTCAAGTATTTGGTTCAAGCATTGACTAATCCTAATCTGAAGGGTCCATTCTCATCGTCCACTTGCGGTGGTATTTAAAAGCTTTGGACTAACCATCGAAATTGATAGAGAGACAAAAATAACATGTTGATATAATCTTTGGATCAAATAAGCCAATGAATGTGAAACATATACGTGTGTATATGTGAGATCTGATATACATGACTTTTTTTGGATGAAATTTACATGATTGTTCAAATCGAACATTTTCATTAATCTGTATTGGAGTGTCATGAGATAAGAGTAAGGTGTAAGTAAGAAGTAGTAACGAAGTTGAAAATAACCAATTCTGATAGAGACCAAATTAAAATCAAGTGATAACCAGAATTGTATTATTAGTTTATTACTAAAAATAGTAATACTTGAAACATACTCAATGATTATACCCCGACAAAAATAAAAACTCAGATTATATTTAGTAAAAAAAAAAAAACTCAAGGATTATAAGTAACATCATCAAAGACAAAGGATCATTACATATCTATATGTCATCCAATCAAATCACTTCATGATTTTACCAATTTATGTTGGTTTCTAAAGTATTTATTTGTCTTCCTTCAAAAAAAGTATTTATTTGTCTATTTAATTGGATACATGCGTAAAAAAAATATTTACATCACGTCACATAGTAACTAATATTTATGTACGTATAGATCCTTTAAAAAAAAGTTTATGTATATATAGATATAAACATAAAAGAATCATATGTACCTGATGCCTATAATTCCAATAACCATTAGAACCAGCAAGTAATATAGCCCACCTAGTCCCTTCAACGTTGTCATCATTTTCAGGCTCATGGAAGAACCTGGAGGCTTGAGATTGAGATGGCAATCGGATATAATCTCCGGGGAGGTCCCGGCTACCGGAGACAGCAGCAAGGATGTTCAAGATGACGGTGAGAAAGAGGATAGTGGAAAATTGAGAAAAGTCCATGATTGAAGGAAGGAGAATGAATGAGTGAAGAGGAAGTGATAGAGAAGATTTAAATAATAAAGGTGAGAGGTAGTTGCAGTGGCGTATGAAGTTGGATGATCATGACATTCTATTATCTCACTACCTTACGCATGCATTTAACAATAATGTAATCTTCTAATCTCTCGTTTTATATTGTTTTTATTTTATTTTTTATAAAAGTTTAGTAATTTTGAATTTGAATCTAGTCTTTAATATGAACAACATTAATTTTGGGAGAGTTTTTCTTTATGGGCAAAAAAGGTGTGAATTGTTTAATTTACCAAAAAATTGGTAGAATGTTTTTTTAGATGAAATAGGTAGAATGTTATGTGCCCAATTAATTAAATACATACAGGTATTTGTACTAAACAATTTCTTTGCTACGCCCTATTAAAAAAAAAAAAAGTTCTTTGCTACGCATTTTTATTTAATTAACTTTTTTGAATTTTTTGATATAAATTGTTGAGATTTGAGATGCATATTTTTATTCTTTTATAATTAAATAATAAATTTATACATAAATTGTTTTGATACTCCATAAAATATTTTACGAAGACTTCGTGAGTTGGTACGGACATCGCATTATTTATGTAAGGACTAATGTTTAAATCCCGAATTTCTCATTTATCCATCTTAAGGGGTGAATTTTTAACCACTAAACTATATGATATTTCTTTTTTTAGAGATATTTTTTGACAAAGACAAAACGATATTCACTCATTTAAATTGGTACATTAGATACAATAACATCTTTAACTCACTTGGGTTGGCCTAGTGGTATTGGCTTGGGATATGAGATTGTGTTCCTCCTCGAGGTCTCAAATTTGATTCTCTCTGGTGCCAATTTAGGTGGGTTAATTTAGATTCTTAAAAAAAAATACAATAACAACTTCAACATAACTAAAAATGTAAAGGGTGAATCTGTGAACAAACTCACAACATCTAATTTAATAACATACAACGGCAAAATGCTTATAAATTAGCTTCTTAAAAAAAAGATACAATAACATCTTCAACTTAACTAAAAATGTAAAGGGTGAATATGTGAACAAACTCACAACATCTAAGTAAATAACAAACAACGGTAAAATGCTAATAAATAATATGTTAAAAATTAAGTCTCCGGAATACTCATGCTTTCAGGTTTGTAACTTTGACGTACAAATCATTGATTGAATATGTAATTGACTGAAGTTGATCTTTCAATATGAACCAAACGAACAGTGTAACAAGAGGTGAAATCAAACAATGCCACACAAACGTCAAACAACACAACGCCACACCCATACAACGGAATCACGAAAAAACACAAGAAAAAATTTGGTATATTTAAAAACCACTTATTTATATTGAAAGAAATTGTGAAAAATATGCAAAGGGATGATGATTCTAGGTCATAAAATGACTTAGACCACCTCTCCTAGATAAGTGAATGAAGAAGATAACTTAGAGAGAATGTGAAATTTCTCTCACTAAAAAATTATAGCCCATCAAAAAAATCCTAATTTTTGAGAAAGTTAATCTACTAACTTATTCCATAGTGTCTTGAAGTGGGCGGAGATTATCTGTCTATATTTATTCTGGTGGTGTGTGGGGTTTGAACCCTGGACATCGCATATACTCACTTCGGTCACTATTATAAGCAAAAATCAACTTTTTAGATTCATTCATTAAATGATGTATTTGAACCAAATACATCATTTAATGAATGAATCTAAAAAGTTGATTTTTGCTTATAATAGTGACCGGAGGGAGTATTATGCATTGTTCTTACCAACTGAGTTAAGCTCACGGAGACAATTATCTCTCTATATATACACCCACTAATAATATCAATAATGGAAACCCTTAAAAAGAAAAATAACAATGGAATGTTCTGATGAAGTTTACTTACACGGATGAAATACAATTATTGAATTTGAAAATATAAAATATAAAAAAAGAGAGAAAATAAAAGAATCTTATGACATCGTTTTGTTTTTTCCTACAAGAATCTCATGACATGGTTAATTAAGACAAAAGAGAGTGGAATATTATTTAATTTTTTTATAAAGAGTGTTGAATATTTGATTCCACCTTTTTGATCAGGCGAAGTTTCTCTGTAGGACCGCCAGCCCTTATCCTTTTCTTGTAAATTGACCCGAAGGCTCCCCTGTCATTTCTCTGGTAACAATGCTACCTGTCTTTAATCACGCTTCCTGTAGGATATTTTTTTCCTTCTGGATGTTAGGGGTGAAGATCCTCTCCATTTATTATCCTCTCCATTTCTACCATTTGGAAAGATAAAGACACATAAAAAAGTCAAAAGTAATTAATCATGGTGGGACCCACTTTATGGTAGGACCCACTACTTATTTTATGTGTCTATCTCTCTCCAAATTGCATATTTCCATTTATTTTCTAAATGGAGAGGATCTTCACCCGGATGTTAAAGCGTAGTATTATATATTCAAATCTACAAATTACTTTTACTATTTTATCCTTTCAGGAAACCTTTGAATTAGTTGTCTTTCCCTTTTGAGCCTTGAACCCTCCATTGAATCTACAAATATACATGTCAAAATTAATTATATATTTTCAGTATCAATTTTAATCCATCTAAAAGTGGAACCAAACATACAATACGGATTAGAATGTTTATAAAGAAATTAGAGCTAAGTTAGAGATACGGTTACTTGAGTTAAGTCATTATCAGTTTAATCGCTTGTCTATGAATAAACATGGTATTGGAGTTTTTTAGAAAAGAAGCAAAAGGCATGGAAAATTGTATATGGTCAACGGTTTGAAAACAATACTTCATCCGTTTCTAAATATAAGCAAAATTGATTTTTTAGGTTCATTCATTTAATAATGTATGTGGTTAATAATATGGACCACATACATCATTAAATGAATGAACCTAAAAAATCAATTTTGCTTATATTAAAAACGGAGGAAGTATTTGGTGTATGTTTGGTTGAACACTGAGATTGATAAATCACAGTGACCTACCATGATTTTGTGAAGCTACAAAGTGTAGCTTTTATCAAAATCGTGGTGGTTCATTGTGATTTTACGAGTTCTAATGCTCAACCAAACATACACTTGAATGAACACACACTAAAATACATTTCGATTAACTATTTTTTTAAAAACACACACAATTTAATTCTTCTTTCTCTTTCTACCTTTTTATGAGATATGTGATTATGCTTAACTATTGTGCTCAAATAGTTGTAATCATCCAAACTTCTTCTAACACTTGGATAAAATAGCACTAAAAAGTTAAATACATCATGTTTTGGGTGGAGAAAGATTCTTAACAACCCTGTTGCAGTCTAGCTCAAAACTCACATCAGTGATATGCAAAACTATGATTCACTTGCAAGCAAAAACCAATAGTTTTACATTCATTGACAATTTGACATAATAGTGATGAAGAGTCTAAGGAAGCATTAAAAGCAACAACAAAACAATGTTTGGATTTTTGGTGAGCTCCAATAAAAGTAACGGAATCACGTTAATCATTGGTGTTTGAATTCTCCTTCGCTCTTTGTAAAATTTACGGTGACTGTGATAGCAGTGGAAATTGTTTGAATAGTTATGCTCGTAAGATAGGTTCATGTGACACGTTACATGCAGAGATGTGGGGCATGTATATCGGTATGGATATGGTTCGGAGACAAGGGATCACACACTTGCAAGTGGAAAGCGACTCATCACTTTTAGTTGACATGGTAACAGGGAAATGTAACATTAATGGAAATGTTCCTACCTTGATTCAGCGCATTCGTGACCTAAAAAACATGAGTTGGCATGTTCATATCAACCTTACATGGCGTGAAGGAAACAGATCAGCAGATTGGCTAGCTAATTTTAGTCTATCTTTGGACACCTTTGATTTACATATGATTGAGACTCCTCCTAGAGAGCTTCAACGTCTCCTTTTTGATGACATTTTTGATGACATTTCTAATTTTAGTCTATCTCACTACCTTACGCATGCATTTAACAATAATGTAATCTTCTAATCTCTCGTTTTATATTGTTTTTATTTTATTTTTTATAAAAGTTTAGTAATTTTGAATTTGAATCTAGTCTTTAATATGAACAACATTAATTTTGGGAGAGTTTTTCTTTATGGGCTAAATAGGTGTGAATTGTCTCATTTACCAAAAAATAGGTAGAATGTTTTTTGAGAGGAAATATGTAGAATGTTAGGTGCCCAATCAATTAAACACATACAGGTATTTGTACTAAACAATTTCTTTGCTACGCCCTTCCTTCAAAAAAAATTTCTTTGCTACGCCCTATTAAAAAAAGAAAGTTCTCTGTACCAAAAAAAAAAAAAATTCTTTGCTACGCATTTTTATTTAATTAATTTTTTTGAATTTTTTGATATAAATTGTTGAGATTTGAGACGCATATTTTTATTCTTTTATAATTAAATAATAAATTTATGCAAAATTGTTTTGATACTCCATAAAATATTTTACGAAGACTTCGTGAGTTGGTACGGATATCGCATTATTTATGTAAAGACTAATGTTTAAATCCCGAATTTATCATTTATCCACCTTAAGGGGTGAATTTTTAACCACTAATCTGTACGATATTTCTTTTTTTAGAGATATTTTTGAAAAAGACAAAACGATATTCATTCATTCAAATTGGCACATTAGATACAATAACATCTTCAACATAGCTAAAAATGTAAAGGGTGAATCTGTGAACAAACTCACAACATTTAAGTTAATAACATACAACAGCAAAATGCTTATAAATAATATGATAAAAATTAAGTTTCCGGAATACTCATGCTTCCAGATTTGTAACTTTGACGTACAAATCATTGATTGAATATGTAATTGACTGAAGTTGATCTTTCAATATTAACCAAACGAACAGTGTAACAAGAGGCGAAATCAAACAACACCACACAAACGACAAACAACACAATGCCACACTCATATGACAATATCACGAAAAAACACAAGAAAAAATTTGATATATTTAAAAACCACTTATTTACATTGAAATAAATTGTGAAAAATATGCAAAAGGATAGTGATTTTAGGTCATAAAATGATCCAGACCAGCTCTCCTGGATAAGTGAATTGAGAAAGATAAGTTAGAGAGAATGTGAAATTTCTCTAACTAAAAAACTATATCCCATCAAAAAAATCCTAGTTTTTGAGAAACTTACTAACTTATAAATTAACTGTCTATATATATACACACACTAATAATATCAATAATAATATCAATAATGGGAACCCTTAAAAAGAAAAAATAACAGTGGAATGTTCAGATGAAGTTTACTTACACGGATGAAATACAATTATTGAATTTAAAAATAAAATATAAAAAAGAAAAAAAGAATCTTATGACATTGTTTTGTTTTTTCCTAAAGAATCTCATGATATGGTTAATTAAGACAAAAGAGTGTTGGATATTTTTTTTTTTGTTTTGATAGAGAGTGTTGAATAATTGATTCCACCTTGATTAGGCGAAGTTTCTATGTAGGACCGCCGGCCCTTATCCGAAGGCTACCTGTCATTTCTTTGGTAACAAACAATGCTTACCTGTCTTTAATCTCGCTTTCTGTAGGATATTTTTTTTCTTCTGGATGTTAAAGCGTATTATATATTCAAATTATTATTATTATTATTCTATCCTTTCAAGAAACCTTTGAATTAGTTATCTTTCCCTTTCGAGCCTTGAACCCTCCATTGAATCTACGAACATATAGTATGTCAAAATTACTTATATATTTTCAGAATCAATTTTAATCCATCTAAAAGTGGAATCAAACATACAATACGGGTTAGAATGTTTATAAAGAAGTTAGAGCTAAGTTAGAGATACAGCTACTTGAGTTAAGTCATGATCACTTTAATCGCTTGTCTATGAATAAACAAGGTATTGTTAAAAAAAAAAAAAAAAGAAGCAAAAGGCATGGAAAATTGTAAATGGTCAGTGGTTTGAAAACAATATTTGGTGTATGTTTGGTTGAACACTGAGATTGAAAAATCACGGTGACCTACCATGATTTTATGAAGCTACAAAGTGTAGCTTTTATCAAAATCGTGGTGGTTCATTGTGATTTTACGAGTTCCAATACTCAACCAAATATACACTTGAACGCACAAGCGCATACACACACTAAAATACATTTCGTTTAACTTTTTTTTTTTTTAAATACACACAATTTAATTCTTCTTTCTCTTTCTACCTTTTTTTGAGATACGTGATTATGCTTAACTATTGTGCTCAAATAGTTATAATCATCCAAACTTCTTCTAACACTTTGGATAAAATAGCACTAAAAAGTTAAATGCATCATGTTTTGGGTGGAAACAGATTCTTAACAACCCTGTTGCAGTCTAGCTCAAAACTCACATTAGTGATATGCAAAGGGGTGTTCGCGGTGCGGTTTGGTTCGGTTTTGAGGCTAAAAGTCATCCGAAGCATAAGATAAAAAAGCATGTGGTTTGGTTTGGTTCGGTTGACTTTAAAAATAAAATCCGAACCAAACCAATGCGGTTTGGGTTGGATCGGTTGGTGCGGTTTTTTCGAGACAATAAAATTATTTGTTTTCAACATTAAAATCGAGTTAAAAAGGTAAAACACAACATTTTCCAGCAATGTTTTCGACAATGTTTTTAATTTCGTTTCGCATTACAATTTCATTTTCACCAAACAACATAAACTAAATTAAAAACGTGAACACAATGTAATTCTATTATGTAAGAAATATAAAAGATTAAGATTTTATCATTCTCTAAAAGTTCAAGTAGCACATAAATGCATTTTTGAAATAAAAGGCAAAGAAAAAACTTAACAAGAGAAAAATATGTCATTTTATAAAAGGTTCCATTGAGTTTCTATGAGTGTTGGTCTAGGTAACATAGATTTAATTAAAAAATTTCTTATGTTGCGGTTTGGTTTGGTTTGCTTCGTAAAATGAAAACCGCAAACCAAACCAAACCATGCGGTTGGGTAAAAAAGTGATTCAAATACATCCAAACCAAATGCGGTTTTTCGCGCTTTCGGTTTGGATTGGTTTGATTTACGGTTTTTCTATTGGATTGGTTTGATTTTGAACACTCCTATGCAAAACTATGATTCACTTGCAAGCAAAAACCAATAGTTTCACATTCATTGACAATTTGACATAATATCCAGTATTAATGTTGGAGAGTCTAAGGAAGCATTAAAAGCAACAACAAAACAATGTTTGAATTTTTTGTGAGCTCCAGTAAAAGTAACGGAATCACGTTAATCATTGGTGTGTTATCTCCGTCGCACTTTGTAAAATTCCCAGTGACTAGTAAATCACCTAGATTTTTTAAAAGCTAAACACATTATAAAGAAACTGGATTTTGGACCCGTGCTCCGCTCGGGTTTATTGTAAAGGGATCGACATACGAATAATAAAATGCAAAATATAATAGGTAACGGTGAAAAAATAACACGTGATAATCCATAGTAGACAAAATAAAACACTTCATAAAATGTATGACATCTGAAAATATTATAAAAGAAAATTCGGTAATCCTATCAATAATTCACGTATATATAACCAAGTTTACGTGGAAATTAGGGTAGCCGAAAAAAAATATAAAATAGAAGGCATCAAACGTGATCATTGATAAGCTCGTAGTTTCTAGAACAAACGTGCAGCATCAAGTAAGGGTAGAAAATATTTTCGCAAAATGATAGAATAGAAATGGTAAAGGGTTGAGGTTGTCATGTGCTATAAATAAAGGGGAAATAACTATTCTGGTATCTGACTTTACACCTCGTTATCACAATTATCCATGACTTAATATAAAATGCAAAATAGTCCGTGAAAATAAATACACCCTCCGGTCACTATTATAAGCAAAACTTTGCATTTTAGATATATTCAATTAATAATGTATATGATCTTTATTATAGACTACATACATCATTTAATGAATGAATCTAAAATGCAAAGTTTTGCTTATAATAGTGACCGGAGGATGTACATTGAATATTGAATATCCTGAAGTTTGACTTATACTCGAGAATTTGATTGATTTATTATTTATATAAATAGAGATATTTTCTTCTCTTAGACCACTTACAATGGGCTTGTTGAAAAACAATTCAACCTATTGAAACCATTGCAATGCCCTATTGAATATTATGCAGAGGAAAGAGAGGATGAAAAAATTCAGTAAGTTGAAATACTGTGCGAACTGCCACGTGGCCGAGCGGGAATGGCTGAAACTGGCGCGTGCACGTCACGCGCCGACAGGGAGGGTGAGAAGCAGAGGCACGCGGTGAGAGAAAGGGAAGGGGTAAAGATAATGCCACGTGGCTTGCGTTGATTGGCTGCTTGGATTTTTATCTTCTTAATAATTTGGACTCAATTATTTCATTGCAAATAATTTTTTTTTTTTTTTTTTTTTTTACCAAAATTCGTGATTTTTTTTTCTCTATAAATAGAGACTTGGATCATTTCATTTGGACACAGAAAAAAAATCGAGTTTTTCACTCTCTTAATCTCATTATTAGTCTTTCTTTTAAAGTTTTAGTCTTTGATTAGTGAAATGGATCCCAATAACAATCAATTCAACACCCAAAATTCTTCTGATTACCCATTTAGCTACCAAAATCCCAACAATTATCAACACCCAAATCAATTTCTCAACCAACATCCTCAAAACCCAAATCAATTTCCCAACCAATATCCTCAAAACCCAAATCAATTTCTCAACCAAAATCCTCAAAACATGCCTAATTTTGGTTTTGCCTCAAATTTCAATCACTCATCCTCTGTTCCAAACAACTTTCATCCATATTCTAGATCTATGATGGGATATCCATCTCAAACACCCCCATTTAATGGTTATATGCCGATGATGAATGAAAATTTTCAGAGTGTTGGAGAAATGACAAGAGACAATGAAGTCACTCCAGAGGATACAACTCCTAAGAGCGGGGGTTCCCAGGGATGATCGGGAGTATTGACTGCATGCACTGGGAGTGGAAAAATTGTCCTAAAGCATGGGAAGGTCAATTTACTAGGGGGGATAAGGGAACCACCACAGTTATTCTTGAAGCAGTTGCATCTCATGATCTATGGATCTGGCATGCCTTTTTTGGATGTCCAGGAACGTTGAACGATATCAACGTTCTAGATCGATCACCGGTGTTTGATGATGTGGAACAGGGAAAGACTCCAAGGGTGAATTTCTTTGTGAATCAACGTCCCTATAATATGACATACTATCTAGCTGATGGTATCTACCCTTCTTATCCAACTTTCGTCAAGTCAATTAGACTTCCTCAAAGTGAACCCGATAAGTTATTTGCAAAACAACAGGAGAGCTGTCGAAAGGACATCGAACGTGCTTTTGGAGTGCTTCAAGCTCGATTTAAAATCATCCGTGAACCAGCTCGCTTGTGGGACATAGCCGATTTGGGTATCATCATGAGGACATGCATCATATTACATAATATGATTGTTGAAGATGAAAGAGATACATATGCTCAACGTTGGACCGATTTTGAGCAATCTGAGGGAAGTGAATCTAGTACACCGCAACCATACTCGACCGAGGTGTTACCCACCTTTGCAAATCATGTGCGTGCTAGATCCGAGTTGCGTGATCCAAATGTTCATCACGAATTGCAAGCAGATCTCGTGAAGCACATATGGACAAAGTTTGGAATGTTTCGTGATTGAAGATGATTTGTATCAGAATAAATAAATTAGTTGTGTTTTGTGTGCTTGTTTGTTGTCTTGCATTTTAAGCTATTTGTGTGTCGCGTGCTTAGTTTGTTGTATTGCATTTTAAGTTAAGAAAAAAAAATATTTCAATAAATATTGTTTTTAAAAAAAATTAATTGTATTATTTTAATTTAATTTAAATCGATAATTATAATTTTATGTAATTATAAAAACAAAAATTAAATAAGAATAAGAAATAAAAAGTGGTGGGGTAGGGTGTTGAATATTTACCATTGGAGTGATAAAAATTGAATGGGTGTTGAATTAAGAGAGAGAAAATGATGTGGAGTGTTGGGAATTGAAAAAGTGGGTGTTGAAGGGTATTGAAAAAATTTTCCCATTGTATATGGTCTTAACTGCAAACATATGTGTAAGTGTAACCACCTATTTTGACTGATATGATTTTTATTTCGAATATTAATGTGTGGCCCTTCACTTGCACAGCAAGTTATCGTGTACATACAGTGCATCACTTAAATTTAAATTTATTTAAGCTTAAATAGACTATTGTTCCTCTTATTTAAAAAATCAAAATTTTTGTCTCTCTATTTAAATTTTTTCCTTCGGATTTTTTTGTCTCTCAGCTCCTTTTTTATGATATATCTTTTTTTTTTTATAGATTTTTTGATGATATATGTTTTGTGGAAGTTTTGGGTTATGGTGGTTTTGTGGTGGTGAAGAGGTTTCGAGTTATGGTGATTTTGTGGTGGTGAGGTTGTTTCCGTAGTGTTTGTGGTGTTAAGGTGGTGTTAGCATGGGTTGTTCATCGAAGGTGGTTTTAACGGCGACGGCGGTCTGTCCATACGTGGTGGTGGTTTTGGGCGTGGTGGAGGATTTGGGCTGGATTGCGGTGCTTTGGGGTGTGCTTTTGGGTGGCAGTTTTAGGTTGTGTGGTGGTGGTGATGTGATGTGAGGAGGTCACGGGTTTTGGGATCCCGACAGGGCTGTTCAGATCCGCCGTTTATGCTCCACCGTAGTTCTCTTTTACTACGGCGACGAACACATTCTCTTTGTTGCAGGTGGCCGCATTAAATGATATGGGTTGTGGTTCCGCTTCAAACCGGCGTCGCTGCCCGTGTTTTGTTGTTGGATCAAGTCTTCCTCTAGATTTATGTTTGTGTTGTTACTTGTGTCTTGGTGAGGATGTTTTGGCGGTGTAGTGAAGCAGCGACGGTGATGGTGATGCACGGTGGTGATGCAGGGGTGGAGGATGTTATTCCATGTGGTGGGATGATGAAGTGTGGTTGTGGTGATGTGTGGTGGGGTGATGATTTGTGGTGGGGTGGTTGGTGTTTAAGTGAGGAGGCGGTTGCTTTGTTAGGGTGTTTTTCCTTTGGATGCAACTTCTGTTACACAGGTCCATGTTTGTCGTCACTAGCTCTTTTGGGTGGTTTATGTGTTTATGGAGTTTGGGAGGTGTGTGTCACGTTGTGTTGAACCTTTTCCTTTTGATTTGTTTGTTGTTTAGACTTCGCATGCCATGTCCTTCGTCTTTCATTTTGTGTGCTAGTTTTCGGTGGGCCGGTTCATTTGGCTTCGAGATCGGGAGTCGGGGTCTAGCTACAATCTTTGTTTGACTTGATTTGGTTCTTCTCTGGTCTATCGGGGGCGAGGGGTGCCCTGCTAATTTGGTTTAAGTCTGGTGGGCCGATCACTTTTGATTCGAGATCGGGAGTCAGTTCTTTGACTCAAGTTGGTTTTTTGGGCTTTGTTTTTGTGCTCTTTCGGTGGATCGGAGGTCGCGAGGTTTGTGATAGCTGCATGATCTTTCGGTTAGGTGCTCTTCGAAATGTGGCTCAACTTCGGTGTTGGGGTTTAGAAGTTTTTATTTTGAGGGTGTTCTTTGTGGGTGAGTAGTGACGATGGGTTAGTGGATACTGTGTTTTAGTGCTTCTTTTTTGAAGTCTGTTCTTTAGGTGGTGATTGGTTTTGGTGGGTTTATCTTCAGGGGTGTTTTTAGGTGGTTATGGTGTACCGTCTATATGCGGCACCATTTGTATTTTTATCGCGCCCATACCTTGCGTCTTGCGGGGATGACGTTTAATAATATTTGCCGATTCAAGAAAAAAAATCTTATTTGTTTACAATGTGACAATATTAGTTGTTTACAATGTGACAATATTAGTTATATTTTTGCTGAATTGGATATTCAGTGTAGTCTAATAAACATTGCTACATCATAAATTAATAAGCTACATAATAAAAAATATCTAAAAATGAGACGAGGGACAAAAACTTCAAAAAAGGGGACGAAAAAACTAATTTTTAAAATTGAAGGATCAAAACTTCAATTTTAACAATAAACGATAAAAAGTGCATTTAAGCTATCTTTTTATTTATTTATTTTGCTACAAAACTTGATCTACGTATTTATTGACTAAAAATAAAAGTTTCCACCAATGTAGGCTCCATAAATAATTTAATAAAAATGAGTCTTTTCATTGTTCTTTGTACTCCATCACGCACTCAAAATCACTTGTTGGAAAATTTAGATCATAGCTCTGATGTCACTTATTGGAGAGTTTAGAAGAGCGTTAGAAGAAACAACGAGCTAATAATATTTGACCACAAAGGACTTTGTTGGAGAGTTTAGATCATAGCTCTGATGACACTTGTTGGAGAATTTAGAAGAGCGTCAGAAGAAACAACGAACCAACGATACATCCCCATAAGAGACTTTGACACCACATATCTATCTAAAACCTCTAAACATTAAAAATACAAGTCATTTTCTTACATATCCGACATTGTAAGTCATCTTTCTTAGGAGAGACGAATCCGGATTATTCTCGACAATTGTATGCAGGTGATACCTTTATATTTAACCAAAAAAAAAAGGAACATGAGCTAGGGGTAAGATGAAATACAAGACTTCTTGATAGAGGCAACTGGTAAGTTGGTTAGTTGTCAGTATAACACTTATCTGAAATAACTATACTGCTTATGAAGAAAATGAAGAACTAGAAATTGCTTGGAACATGATTACATGAATTAATATAGGGAAATGTTAACCAGTGCCCCCGGGACACTGATTAAGGAAGCAAATATAGTAACATTTGCATAAAAAGCTGTGTAATCAATGCATTAAAAGTTTAAAAAGTGTCTTTTTTAATTTACAATTTCTTCTTTTGGCTTCCTTAACTAGTGCCCCGGGGGCACCGGTTAACATGACCCATTAATATAAGTATAAAGTAAAAAGGTATTTGAACTAACTATACAAACCTTGCAGCTAATGATATAGGTATAATATCGAAACACTCCAAGTTAAATTGAGATCTAGTGTGAGAATTGTGTTAGTATAGTAGGAAGAAGAGTTGTTGACAGACAACTAAAAAAGATGATCAACTTATAGAAGGAGAGAACGATTATTGATTAATACAAAATGGGCACAGTGTATTGTAGCTTAATTAATTGTTATAAGCATCTTGATTAAAAATAAATAAATTTTTGAGAGGAGATTAAAAAAAATTATAAGTACATTTATTTATATTTTAAAGTAATAAATTTAAATTGTACCCTTGTTTATTGTTTTTTGTTTTGTTGTTGTTGTTTAAATAATAATTTTTGTTTGTATATATAAAAATCTTATAATACAATTCTTATACCGATAATTTTACTTAACTAAATGTATGGAGTTTGAGCACTCAAAATCTATACTTTTCATTTTCTTTCTAGTTGAAGTCTACTTTTATCAATATGTTATTTTTCCTTGAAACATTTATCCTTGAAACATAATAATTTTAATATATTATCCTAAATTTAATTATTTAAATATTTTATATTGTATATAAATTAATTAAAATACTACTTTAAAATATAAATAAAATTCTATTAAAATATTTTTATAATTTAAATTTGTTGTATTTATTATTATAAAAAAGAAGTTCAACTTCATCCAATACAGTCCCTCAAAAAAAAAAAAAAAAAAACTTCATCCAATACAGTGGCACATATATAATCAACACTCGAGAGTTACTAACCGTTTGGAATTTGGGCATGGAGGGTGGTGAGAACATTCTAGATGCTATTAACTACGAAGAAGAAGACGATGTTGAGATGGTTGATGTTGAAGAGGGTGAATTGGTTGAAGAAGAAGAAGAACAAGACCATAATCGAAACGGTGTCGCCGCCACACAGGATCATAATCTCATTCATGAATCAGATAGTAAGAATATTAATCAAAAACCAAAACCTCTCAGTAAAAATCGGAAGCGTAAAAACAAGAGAAAGAGAAAGGCTTTAGGAGGATCGGATGCACCCATCAACATTGACAGGTTTCTTCACTCTTCCCAATTTCAAACCCTAATAATGCTGAATGTGTTATGCTGATTGTGTTTTTACTGCTTTAAGCGTTTGAATTGACTTATTTGAGCTTAAACTGTTTGAGAGAACTTATGAAAACAACTTATTACATGTTCATAAGCTGTTTTCAGCTTATTTTCAGGGCTTTGAATTTCCTTGTTCCATTACATTTAATCATTACTCTCTGATTTTTCCGTTTTGACATAAGTAAATACATGAAATTCTAATGAATTATGTGCTTTTTTCAGGTTTGTGATAGAGACATGTCGGCGTCTGAAAGAGAAAAAATCATACATGGTATATACAGCTGTAGGTTGCCTTGGGATTTCTGCGTTGAGCGATATCGTCAAAGAGGTATTGGAACCTTGTACTTCCTTGCAATGTTGATTTTCATCTTGAATGCATGGTCTAAATTCGTGTAGGATAGGGTTGCTTTACGATTGTCCAAACTGCGGCTGCAATTGCAATTGCAGTTGTCGACCACAATTTGAAGCAACTTTGTATGAAATACATAGCCATTTAGAATGTCTGAAAACAATTTATAAACAACCTAAACTGTTTTATCAAATGAAAAGGAACCACCTAATTATTAGTGCATTATATTATTAATTGGATAATACTGACGATGTATAGCCAGATATCTTAATAATTGAAGAAGTTATCTACTCTAATTGTCTACATCCCAGTCCTCTTGATTTTGCTTCGTCAAAAATTGCCCAAGTAATGCTCTGACATTCAAATGTGCGAGTTTCCATTACGTATGCATCCTGTTTTACTTGTAGGTTCTCCTTTTTACACTGGTTTGATAATTCTGAATCCTCGGTGTTCTTTTGATTGTGTATTGCTAAGAACTATTGATATTTGGGGGTGAGTTTGAGGTATGCACAGCTGATTTCATAATTCTTGTCATATTTCCAATACATGTCTATTCTCCTAATACTGATTTTGTAATTCTGAATTCTTCTTATTTCTATCGAGGCTTCTATCGATAAGAATGATACGTATTTGGTGGTGTAAGTTTGAAGTATACGCAGCTGATTTCATAATTCCTGTCTTACTTCCGAATACTTGCATGTGCTCCTTCTTAACTGATTTCATAATCATGAGTCCTTTGTGTTCTTTTACTTGTATGGAGGTTTTTATTGCTAAGAATGATCGATATTTTGTGGTGCAAGTTTGTGGTGTTTGCCTTGTGTATGGTGGTTCTCTGCATCATGCACAGTAGCTAGAATTATATCTTTATTTTCTAATGTGATTTTTAGTAGCCACTTCAACCTCTCTTGGGGTGGTTTCCTCAACCTTGGTTCCAACCTTACAAATGTTGTTGGGTTTTTTCATAGATGGTTCTGTGAATACTGTTAAAATATATGAAAAATATTTGACATTATCTTAACTATATCATAGAGTATTTGAATTATATTTTGGGTTTGGTTTCCATATTTCCTTATATTTCATGATTTATTTAATAGGAATGTGAGTCTAATCTAGTAGGAGTATAAATAAGGGATGGTGTCTGCTCTTTTGTGACACATCATATCACATCATATTGTAGTATGTTTCACAGTATTATCAATATAATTATTCGGAGTTTGGTTCTGTCCTTTCCTCCTTTTCCCAAGTCCTTATTATTTCAATAAGATATCAATGTTACCTTCCTTTGTGACTTGTCCTGCTACTATTCAGAGACCAATTACTCTAAAATTTGGGATGATTTTGTTTTGAACTTTTTTGTTTGGAATATTTCATCGTTGTCCCATAATTGGTCTCACATTCTTAACCATTGAAGTGAAGTGAGTGCTGTATAATGGATTTCCAGCAATGCTTCTTTAGTATGCCTCATCTGTCTTTGCACTCACGTTTTGTGGAGCCCATATTGTTTTTTTCCTTAGATTTTTTTACAGTGTACTTAAAGTTCAGAAAGCTTTACAGCTTGACGAGAATTGTTAGAATTATGAAAAATATATTGATTATATCTTTTGAGTAATTTAAAATATCAAATTATTTCTTATGATATGAAATGTTTCCTTGCGAATTTGGATTATGAGTTCAGTACTAGTATAAATAAAAGTTAGTGATTTTGTCTTCTATGATACATCATATACATTTCATTATAACAGATGCTTCACATCAATATAATTACTCAGTTTGTTTAATCCTTTCCTTCTGCGCCTAAAACCTTATCATTTCAACAGATACTTTGCGGATTTTCTAATCTTGGCTTGTCACTGGCTCTCTAACCTCTCTCTTCATCTCCCAGTAAAATGTGTGTTGCATTGTTTTTTTTGTGATTTTCCTTTTAATAATTTCCCTTTATTGATGGGAATGTGGCATTGTTTGAGGAAGACATAATTTACTCACCTCTTCTTAGAAAAGGTTAGAGTTCAGATTCTACCTGATTTGGTTCAGCCTTGACCTGATTATGCTTATCTATTACTCCCTAGAAGACCATACAATACAACCATTTACAGTTTCTGATGTGTTGAATTTTGTACCCAACCTTGCAGATTTTAACCAGAAACTAGTTTGCTCCTTCCAATTCTCTGTTTAAACTTTGATGTTCCTGGCTGATAAACACCAATATTTAATTTTATACACATGTTTATCCACTTTATTTTTCTCTCATATAAACAGAGCGCCAACAAAGTAAGCCAAAATTGAATTTTCCTAAATATATCATATTTTTATTTTGATTACCATCTGAATTTCATTACAGTTATAGAAGGTCCTTTGTTTTATAAGAATTTAACATTTTAATTTTTTCTGGTTTCTAATGAAAGTATATTGTTGAGTAGGTAATAGTAAAGGAACAATTGATGGCGCTAGGTTAAGATTTTAGTGTAAACATGGTAGGAGACAGCCCTAATATATGTAGGAGAATCAAACTGAAGGTTTTTGGTTGAAATCTAAAATATTGTTGGACGAGGGATAACCTAATATTGTAAGCCACCCTTTAGGAATTTTGTACTTGCTGATCAAGCAGTAAGGACTTTGTTGGTTGAAAATCTAAAACATTTGTCCAATGAACGTATTAGGTATTAGTTCTCTATTTCTACTTAATTCCATTTTTTGTTATGAATTTTGGATTATTTTTCTTCTATGCCACATTATACTCTTCATAAATCATGGTGGATAATGTTCATTGTTTCTAGATTATACTACTATTATTGTCTTGATTCTCAAAACAACTGAACTTGTCTTTGGGTTTAATTATGTTTGGTGTTCTTTTTAAAGCTGTCCGATTTGGCACGTCACAAATTTGTATAATTAAGTGTTAAACTCACAGGTAGACGCAATACAGTCCTGTGGAGGCCAGCAGACTGCTGATGGTAAGCGATTTCGGACAGGGGGTGGTGTATTGTGGAACATCATCAAAGTTCGAGAACCAAATGCTTACAAAGAGATAATGAAAAAAGCAAGAGAGTTCGAGGTGTGTGATTGATCCTTACTTTTTACTGCTTAAACACTTTCTTTTTACATTTATGTTCCATTAAGTGCATCGACGGCACAGTAAACTAAGTGTGTGTTTGGGTGAATGTTTACAAACTTGAATTTTTCAAAATTGATTGTTAATAAGTGAGTGTGAAGTGAAGTGATTTCTGTTTGGTAACTTTTATCTTAAAAGCAAGTTTGAAGTAAAGCCTAGTAAAAATTATCAATCCAACTCAATGCAAAAGTCCTTTTTTTTTCACTTTACTCTGATGGATTTTAAGGACTAAAAGCAACTTTACTTGGCAACACCCTAACATAAAAAAAACTGGACAAAATATAGCTGGTGATTTCTAACCTATGTTTTCTACAACTGTGAGTTTAAGCATACAACAGTCTTTTGGCAGCAATTCCATATATTAGACCGAGGCAGGTGAACATAAAATTAATACCAGAAAAATGGAAATTGTTCATGACTTTTGAATTAGCAGGCAAAAAGTTCCGGGAAGATTTTTTGTTTGATATTAACGTTTTTTTAACCAAGACTGCTGTTTAGATGGTTCCGGGCTGCCTTTTTCGTAAAAGATAGTAGCTGCAGCTTTTGACTTGTTAGTTCTTCCCAGTTGCTCTTAAATATAATCATTGATTAATAATCAACCAAGGTCATTCAAATATTATTTGCATCGTAATCATTAGTTTATCTTGTGATTGCTCATTTTGTCGTCTTTATAATAATACAGAAGCAATTCAGGCAGCCAAGTTTTAAGCAGGCATCCATGCAAAAAGAGGAGGATTCTTCTCAAGAGGTGCCTTGTACATTTTCTAGTGCGCATCAGGGCCATGTTTCTGACAATCCTACTTGCGCATCGCAAATGCAAGATCAAGATAAACCGCCAGGTCCTGAAAAGAAACGTGTTCCTGTTCATGACAGATTAAGAATACCTGTTTCCTATGATGATGATCTGCTTGGAGCAAGCGTTGATAATGATGTAACCTTGCCTTGAATGGAAAAAGGCCTTCATCCTGGAACGTTTTTTTATTCATTTCTACAACCTTCTTTCTTCTTTCCATACACTTCTTTTTCAGCCATATTTTTGCTTGTGACAACAAGTTCACGGATGGAGCAGTATGGTTCCATTTGGATTTTGCATGAAAGATTTGCAGTGTTCAAAAGATAGGACAATTACTTGTCATAGTTAACTGGCATTTCAAATTTTGATACAAAATCTTTTAATAAAATATATACTGTTGGTAGAACGTTGTTGAAAAGTGTGGTTGGTTAGCAAAAGTTTCATATGAATTATGCATCGAGAATCATAGTTTAACAATATTATGAGTTAAACAGACGTTGTGGGAGTTGCTTGATCAATCACAATAGATGCAAATAATTTCCACATCTCATAACCAAACATGCACAAAATCTATGAAAATGACAATTACAGCCTTCATGAAGTGTATATTTTACATTAAAGGTGTGGAATTATTTGTATCTTTTGAAACTAATATGACCTTTGTTTATGCACCAAAACAAAGGTTTACTCGATATTGCAATTGTGTCCCTACAGTTGGCGTACATGCTTTCTGTGTACCATGTTTTTACAATACCTTGTAGCTAGCCCTTTATGTTTAGAAGATAATTAGTTGAAGGGCAATTTAACCTAATTTTCCACTATCCATATACTCCAAGTTTTGTGGTTTCTTCTGCAGGAAATGGCAAACCACGGTGCAATCATCTACCCTAGAGGAAGGAAACTTCTTTGCCCATGCAGCTGTGGCTGCTTCCACCACTGCCCTTGCAGCTTCCTCTTCACTCTCTACCATCCACACAATTGATGCAACCTCTTCATTACTTAGTACATCCCACACCTATAAGCAAAAAATATCCATAAATAATGATAAAGCCATTGAAATTGTTGTATGCAAGTAGTAATAATAATCATAACACGTACCCCATCACTTGCAAGAACAATAAATTGGTCACTTGATGTTAAACGGTGATACCAAATATCTGGTGTAGCAATAACACCATGGTCTTTAAGTATGAAATCTCCGAAAGCTCGAGACATGGCTAGGCCAGGGTAGTTCTCATTGGGCAACCATACTCGTTGGACATGTGGTTCTTCCTTTAACGCATAAACACAACCGTTGCAACTCCTTATTCTCTTTGCTTCGCCTGCATTCCAATTTAGTTTAGATACAAATAATTGAAGAGCGATGCTATTTCTAACGGAAATAAAGTAGAAAAGATCCGCTGCAGTTTCACTAGTCTATCGTGATGCTTTGGTGAAAACTTTCTCGCGAGAAGTAGCATTTCTCATAATTAAATTTTAAACATTCACGGTACTCCCTGTGTCATTATTGACGTTTAAGGTTAATATACATAGATTCAAAATATTTAATTGATATTAAAATATTATTATATTTGGATTAAAATACGTCGGTGAAAATCAATTGAAATTCATGATCCACCTTTTTTTTTTTAGAAAATGATCCACCTATCTAGAAGTCTCTTATTTGAAATAATCTCATATTTTAAACACTTGTTTTTCATATAACTGTTAAACTAAGGTGTATGGAACAAAAAAATAGACCTTGAAGACATCAGCAGCTTAAAAAAAAAGAAAGACAGCATTTTACTTCTTTATTATAGTAATCTTTGAAAACACAAAACATAGTCAAATAAAATGATAATTTTGTAATCAAACATGAAAATAATAAATAAAAATATAAAATATTCCGTCAAACCAATAATTGAAAAGAAGCTGCATGGTAGTTTATGAGAAGAATCTTACAAGGCAATCCAGGCTTCAAATCAGTGGTCAATTGAATGGCTTTTAGTTTTTCATCTTGGATTGTTCCTAATATTGCTCTTGAGTCACCAAGGTTAACTATGATAAGACCTTCACCCTGTTTATATTGTTCTTGTTATCATATTTTTCTTAACAAAGATAAAAATTGAATTGCTAAATCTATATATCAAAGTTTATTTACCTGTCTTATGACAACTACAGCAGTAGTTCCACTACAAGAACAATCTAGATTCTCTTGTTGCTTCACCTCTTCATCCATTACATTGAAAGTTCCAAGAATAGCTTCTTTCCATCTTAGATAGTTGTTTGAAAATTTGTTTTGTTTGTTGTCAACACCATTTTTTGTTGTATTAATCTCCTCAAGAGCATTCTTTTGGCTCAAAATGAGAGATGGTAAAGTATTGTTTACTATTTTGCTCACTATATGTCCATTTTTTCCATGTCCATCATAAACACCACAAAATGCTCCATCTTTCATCCCATAATCCTTTTAAGGAAAAAGAAACAAAAGGGAGATATATGGTTTTAGTAATTTTATATGCTAGATAGATCATAGTTACAAAAGTACATGACCTTATAAAAAGGCTCACAATTGCAATCTGAGTCAAGATATTAAGGTTTTTGATGTCTCTTTAGTCCAACGCGATTCAAGCAAGAAATCGACCACATTTGTTCGTGATTACCATAATCATGATATCTTAAATTACTAAAAAAAGGCTCACAACTTCAATATGAGTTGCGCCATCAAAGTTTTTTTTTTTTTTTTTGTGTTGTGATATATAAAAGATCGCGATTTTTCTTATTGACACAACACAACATCAAATATATTTGATCACGATTTTCCTTAATATTAAAGATCACAACACGACTGTGATTGCAATTTAAAACCTTGTAGTGTAGCCATGCAAAATTATCTTCAAATTCTACACAACTTGGTTGTAAAAAAATGCTCGCAACATTAGTCGCATTTGATGGTAATTTTTCTTAATATCAAAGATCACAACACGACTACGACCATGAGAGAATTAAAACCTTGTGGCCATGCAAATTATTTAAAGGTTATTCATGATTGAGAGACAAACCTGGTGAAGAGAAGCAGCATCTTGGTTGAGACCCTTAGTACCTTGTTTAGAGTAAACGGAGCAAAGTCTCTTAGTCTCATTTTGGACCTTGCTTGCTTCAAATATCATGACATTCTCATCATGAACTTGAGGGATTCCATGAATCTCTGAAGATGCAACGGATATGCAGATACCCATTCTACTTGTTATGCAATTATTATTTTTAATAATTTTAAGTCCTTATTAGGCCTTTGAGGACCCTAATATATAGCAAATAATTGTTATAAATAAATGTCCTTATATGATAGCTTAAGCTTTACTTATATCAAATAATTGACTTTTTTAATGGTTGGTTGTTCAATTGGGTTGTCCCAATAATGGCTTTAAGGGACATTTGAGATGTATTCTTCCATAGCAATCACCAAAGGTGTATGACTTTCATATTTTAAAACTATAGTTCAGAATTATTATATTAATAACTAGTCCTTATTTGATGATGAAGCATTGACACATTATCAAAATATTAATTTCAACATCATGTACTTATCTTTTAAAGGACACCACACACATATTATAAGGGATTCAGATTCCATTAAGCAGAAAAATCCAAAGTCGAACAATTCAGACAGTGTGATTAACATTGAAAGGCTTACGAAAAGCAAATTTTATTTGTCTATTAAATTGATTCAAACTTAAAACTTCAGCCGTTTGATCTTGATCAAATAGCCACAATTTGCGTGACTATATGAATACTTATCTGTATTCAATAAGGATCCAAGTGCATAACATGGATCTGAGTCACAATATAACGTGTTTGCAGTATTTTGTATATTGTTTAATGATTTAACACAACATAATTTTGTGTTCTTTTATTTGTTATGTTAACATTCAAAGAGAACAATAATATAAAATGTAATAAAATGTCTTGTGCTAATGTTTTTTTATTGAAAGACGTCTTATACTAATGTTGTGAAATAGGCAAATAGTCGTTTTGATTTTAAATGTGTAGCTATTATAGTAGTCCATAATTGAGTCTAAAATATATTAATCTCTCATTTTGTATTTCGTTAGTCATAGTAGTCTCCAATGTTAAATTGAGACGTTGATTGATGATTTGTCAGTTGATATGGCGAGTGGATAGACCGGTAGGCATGAGAGAGGTGGCTCGGACTAAGAGACATGAAGATTGGAATGATAAAGAGATCATAGGTTTAACTCTCTCACTAACATAATAAATAACAATCCTTCAAAAAAAAAAAACATAATAAATAACAATTACCTTTGTCATTAGAAAACAAAAATAATTTTTTTTTTCACCATATTTTTATCTTGTTAGCAAATTATTTGATTTACATAGCGAAAATAAGCAAATATATTAAGTCAAAGGGTCCTTGAAACTCCTTTACAAAGTACGATCTTTAAACACATTAAAATAAACTAGTTTGATCACCGATATGAGAAAAAATAAATTTGTGTTTCTTCGTTCTTTGTTAATGATCCATGGACATTTATGACAATCGTTTAATACGATCAAGCATCTCAAAAGAATTATGCTTTCTCCTATTAAAAAGTATGTCATTCCACTCCAACCAAATAGTCGAAACAATTATTAACCAAATAAGGTAGGACACATTTCTTCCTTTCCTACATTTACAAACTAAATTAAAGAGCAAAAAATCGGACACCCCTTCGATGCCCCAACCTGGCACTTACCAGTCCAACCATTTAAACGCCAATTTCCAAATTTCCAATATTTAGAGCCTGTTTGGCCTGTCTTTTTCTTGATTTATCTTCTACTTTAAAGAAGAAGTAGGGCCAAACAACATTTGGGAGAAGCTCTTCCTAAAACAAGTCACTTATTTTTAAAGAAGAAAAATGTAGTTAAAGGAGTTTCAATTAAAGGAGTTGAAAGGAACTTTGTTTCAACTTATGCGCTTCATTTACAAGTGCTTCCATCTTCGAACTCTGCTGAAAACAATTTTTTATTATTATTTTACTAATAATTCTCTGCAATATATATATTACTCACATATCGTCCAGTTTATTCAATTTTTTTGCGTGATAGTTTACTTCAAATTATCTACATTCAGGCCTTATTTTATATATCAGTTCCTTTATTTCTCTAAAATGTATCCAACACCATATTCATTTCATGCAATTTTTTTGGACCCTCAAGCGCTGACCTCAAGCTTTTGTTTTATGTTAAGAAAAAATTGATAAGGGAAGTTATACGATTTATTTCTTAATTTAATTTCCGTTAATACTTTTGTTTTTTATACCTATTTTACTAAAAAAACCTAAAATTCTTTAAAAAAATTCTCTCATTAATCAAGTCAGCACTCAAACAACATAAATATATCTTCATTTTTTTTCGGTCTTTCTTCTTTGATTTTTCTTCTGTTTCTTTTGTTTTGGTGCCGAGTTGAAATTTGGTTGTGATTATTTTTTGATTTTGGTTATAATTGATTTTTTTTTCATTTTTTTTTCATGAGTGGAAAAAAGATAATTAAGGCTATGCAGAAAAATGGATTTATGTATTTTTGGGTTTATGAGGTTTTTTCAATAAAATCTGGATTTATAGGTTTGTATGATGGAGATATGAGTTTGCTTATGATTTTTTTTTTTAGTTTTAATCTTTTTAATAAAGGAAGGATTACGATGTTGATATTTTATAACATAAATGATTAAATCGAAAAGAAAAAAAATTGACAAAAATATTACATGAAATTAAGTTAAATGACTATCAAGTCCTCGTGAGCTTAGCTCAGTTGATAGGGACATATTACCAAACAACTTTAACTTAATTTATAAAGTTCTTTTTAGCAACTTTAGTTTTGAAGTAGCTTCTAGACCTTCAAAAAGTTGGGTCAAACACACCCTTAGAACGAAGAGATGAACATTAAGCATATGCGCTTAACAACTTAATGTCATTGAAGCACTAAACACAACTTTGTTGATGAACATTGTGAATCATCCCTCTACACTACAACTTCACTCTTGTTGGTAATCTTTATCCTGTAATAATCTCTAACCAAACAAAACCTTAAACTTTTTTATAGAACGACGGTTTGCCATAAGCGATTAACAACTTATAAACCTCACTCAAAATCTTCAACAGTCGTCACAAGACCGAATAGCAGCTTTTCACCACCTTAAAAATGTGAGCTGCTTTCATGCTCTCTCCATTACCCGGCACTCTTTGAATTGCATTTCTAAACTTATTAGTGTTTGAATTATGATATCTTCCTATTCTGTATTGGACCATCATACGATATTTAGTTCCATACCCCCTATCCTAAATAAGAGAGGGACTTAGATGGGTTGGAGAATCTATGTGCCTCGTAAGTAGGCAAGAATAAAAGCCAGAGGTGAGAATACTAAATACCTCTGAGCGGTTTAAGGAAGGGGTTGTTCCTGTTAGTATAAAAGGAAGGATTGGCTTCAAGGAAAAGGGATAACTCGCATTAATCATTTCATCTAATGTCTTAGCCTAGTGCTTGGGGGGCTTTGGACCATCAAAGAAAGGACAGTATCATACCCCCCATCCTAAAAGCATAGGATAAGGGCAACATGATACATGTCATATGTTGGCATGTAGGCGAGGTGACATGATAGGTCACGCACTCGGCACATGAGTGAGTTTGGAATACCGCCAAAAATACAAATAGAGAGTGGGGGAAGTTACGCCCCCATGACAGAAGTTGAGGCTAGGACGGTTAGCAGGGATAAAAGGGATACAAGAGAAAACCAAACTGAACACAAGAGATAAGACTATTCTTTCACAAAATACACATGCATAGCCCTTTTGGGAACAACACGAGACAGGGTAGGAATGATCTTACTTAACTCAAGAAATTTATAAATCATACAAATAAATATGAGACTTGTCATAATATAGTCAGACATAACATACAAATAAAGTGGTTCTAATTCAAACTCTTGTCCGCAACATTTCTTGCACATCCATGTCAATCTCGAGTAATTTATATTTATGATAGTAGTCAAAATCTTTATCAGATACCCTAGAGATAAAAGATCCCCGTAATAAATTTGAGTTACGTTTCGAGTAGGTTCGTTTAATAAACGAAAAATATGATTGAGATCATTTTTCAACCCTAATCAGGCACGGATTAGGTAAAGTAAATTGGGGGCAACTGCCCCTACTACTCTTTCGATTATATTTGTTAAATTTTTTATATTTTAATGATTGTCCCCGTTAAATGAAAATTTATACCATAAAAAAGAGTTTCGCTCATTAATTTTATAAAATCAAATGTGTAAATGCATTTGAGATGAAATTTGAATAATTTCTACCATATTTATTGAATATAAAGACTCGTAAAGAACAATTTTAAATTGTAGATGTTGATGAGTCTTTAATTTTTCTATTATATAATAGGATAGTGTTTATAATCTCAAGTATTTTTCTCAATAATAATGATGTTATTTTTTTTTTTTGAAAGAAATAATTATGATGTTATTATTATATCACTTTCACCTTACTAAATTTTTTTTATAAATATCTATCATATAAAATCTTATCCACGCAAGTCAACATTTCTTGATCCGTCACTGACCCTAATGTCATTTGTGGACTTAGTAATATTTCAAACAGGAATATGGAATTGAACCATGGATGTTAGCAAAGGAGAAGAAGAAGACATATGTAGAAGATAATAGGAAAGAAATGTAGTGGTGAGTAAAAATGATTGTGATTTGTGATGAGATGAAAAATGCTATCACCCACGTTACTCATCATATTTCATGTGGCATTTAGGATGAATTAATAGAATATTTCATCGTGTAAAAGTGTCATTTCACCGAACACATGGCTATAACATGTCACAATTTGAAAGAACAATTAAGTGCTAATTTAAGAACAAATGATTCTACACCTCCCAACTGCCGAATGTTTTTCCTAATATAACATCATTCAAGCTAACAACTAAATTTGAAAGAACAATTAAGTGCTAATTTGAATCGGTTTATTTAGAGCCATAAGTTTTGTATGGACAGTTAGAAGAGCTTATGATATTGTTTTTAGCTTGATCGGATCTTTACATATGGTTTATGAAAACAACTTAAATTTATTTTATCTTTAACAATAAAAATATCCTACGAAAACAACTTAGCTTTATTTTATCTATTAAAATAAAAAAGATCCAATTTTGCCCCGTCTTATACTTCCTTTTCATTTTATTTTAATTTCTATTTTGCTTGAAAAAAAAATCTTTTAATATAGAAAAGCTTATACAAAAATCCAAGCTTATTTTATTTATTTTTTTTTGGTGGTGTATTTTATTTTGTTTTAACAAAACATAAGTATTTATGTTATAAGTTGTTTAACCAAGGAGGGCCAAAGTCACTTTTGCAACATATTCTTTTCTTGAAGATAAGAATGAATATTAGATGATGATGCATTGTTCTTTGATGACAATCTTCTTTCTAAGGACCGTAAAACTCATTTGAAGCTTTGATACGTTTAGGAAAAAATATTGTGTCTTCTGACTCTAATCCATATCTCTCAACTTTATTTTTGGACTTCTCAAAATAAACTATAAGATGAAAGGCGTTTCGAATAAAACAAACAGATCTATGTGTTATCAAACAAAAGACTAAACAAAAATCAAAAAAGACAAATCTACCTCTTAACGAAGAAAAAACAAATATAGCTGATTGAAATTTGAAGGGAACCACAAAAGATAAGGTTCCTCCAATCGTGAATCAATAGCGAATTTGTATATAGGCACACTGCAAAAGGTAGCTTATTTTGAAATTAATCAACAAGCACCCGTGTCTGACTTAAATGCCAATAAAAATAACAAAAATAATTTAAAAAAAAAATGAAGAATAAAATGAATTTAACCAGAAATTGTGTCTTGAAATAATTGAAATTTGTTTCAAGGATCTTCATCTGGTAATTTAATTTTGGCTCTAAGCGGCAGTCAGGTGACTATTAAATATAAGCCCCTGCTGTTGACTCGAAAAAATAGAGCCTTTCATTTTTCATATTATCATCATTTTAATAATTAATTGATTCATAATATTACACACCTAAACCAAAATTAGATTTGAGATGGAGGAAGAGAAAGACAAAGAAGAAGAAAAAAAAAAACAACAAATCTGACAATAAACCATTGAAATCTAATGATTTAGGATGCTATGTTAGGAAACTGTAAGAGTAAAGCTTTATGCATCTGTGTTGAAGTGAGTGGCCATCGCCAAAAGATGTGGTGTATATATATACTTAGGCGGAAACCCTAATATTGTTGTGTTGGCAAATTACTAAAAACACCTTATTTTGGTTTGGGCCTCAACAGTTTGGGTGTTTTACCCATGAATAAATGGCAATTGCTCCATGTACCCTCCCTCCAGGTTTCTTAACCTTGAAAAAATTGATGGAAAGATAATTTTCGATGGATTTTGAGTAAAGAAAAAAGCTTGAAGAATATTTTTTTGACAAAATTACATTCTGATAAATATATGAGTTTTTGAGCAATACTTAGGGTCATAGAGTAATATCCTGAATAAATTATCCATTATTTTCAAAAATTATTATTATTTATTGCCCAGGACAAATGTAGACTTTGTCTCTTAAAATTGCCAAAAGAAAAGAATTATCACTTTAATTTCTATTTCTTCCAAAAAAAGCCTCGCAAATTTTATCTTTGTTTTTCTTTTCAAGATTTTCGCACTTAGTACCAAAATTGCTTTTACGGTATACAATTTAAAAAAAAAAATATCAATATCGTAAAGATGACTTTTACGCTAGTAAAGAAAAACATAAGCTGTAAAAATATGAACCCTACGGATATTGTGTAAATTTTTAAAAAATCAATGATATGAAGTTGAATTTATAGAACGACGTGTAATGATGAAAATTATGAATTTGAAAGATGAGTTTTACAATAATCGTGACTTCCCCTCAGAAAAATACTAGTGTTTTGAAAAATAACAATCTTACTTACTTTTATCTACAGCTCACAATTTTTTTCAAAAAACTTTTATTCGAAATGAAAGGGAGGAGAGATTGTATGTATTTGTTTGTTGTGTTTGTTTCGACAAAGGAATAAGAGAGCTTTTAATGGAGCAGTATACATATCCTCTAGATCATCCACTTTGAGAGGAGAGCTAAAATTGACTGAAGTGGGATTTTGCCATTCTTTCTTCTCTTTCAGTAATAACTCATACTATTTTGACAATAAATTATCTTAGTCATTATATCAGTATATGATATGATTGGTCATAATCAAAACATAAAACCTTGTGACTTATTTGAAGTTTTTATGCGATGGCTAAATGACTTTAATATTGGTCGTCTATCTATAAAAAAAAGTTTTCTTAATAGATACATCTTTATGTGATATATGTTGACAGAACTAGGAGTTATGCGTGATTAAGATTGGAATTATATAATCATAATCACCTCATAATTAAATAGTTACTTGAGTATATATTTTAATATTTACGGTTGAATTTCTATAATTTGAGCTAGAATTTGTTAGAGATAGTTGGAAGAATTTAAGAATGATATGCTATGACTTTTTACTAACTAAATTTCTTGAATGATTGCAACAGTGAGTGGTCTATTTTATAAACTTTCATCACATATTGAAATGCCCCCACAATATACTTATAGAGTGTAGGATCAAAGAAGATATATATGCTAGTTTTAGATAGCTTACACCCCGTTATCATGTGATAAGGTAAAGATTTGGCTTCCTGCATGTTAGTTTTAGCTAGTAAATCTCGAGATATTTGCCCTGGAAGAGAAGGAGAGAACCATTAGGTAAGTGCTTAAACTTAATTCTCAAAAAGTCGTCCAAAGTGCTTTATTCCTAACATGTTTTTACTAGGCATGGAAATGGGACGGAGTGGAGAGGAGCTTTCACATTTACATCTTTGTTTTCGAATTCCATATATTTACTTGTTGCCTTATTCAATCTTTAATGGGATGATAAATTGAAGCTCATCTTTGTCCTCCATATGTGTACTTTGTTCCATTCACATTCCAATGAAATTATTTTTTAATAAATTTTGTTTTTTTCATCCTCAAACTTGAATCTACCTCAAACTAGTACCAAATCTATAACCTACTACCATAAATTAATGGGGAATTAGTCACTTTAGTCCCTGAATGGGAGAGGATTCGTCACTTTAGTCCCTGGATGAAGAGAAATTGCAAAACAGTCCCTGCATGGTCAATTTCAGGGACTAAAGTGACTAACGGAGTCTACATACAGGGACTAAATTGACTAACGAAGTTTGCATTCAGGGACTAAATTGACTAGCAAAGTCTACATTCAGGGACTATTTTGCAATTTATCTGCATTCAAGGACTAAAATGACGAATCCCTTCCGATTCAGGGACTAAAGTGACTAATTCCCCTAAATTAATTTCCATCATTTTTCAATTAATCTTATACATTTGTAGTAGAAAATGTTTACACTAATTACAAGTTCAAAAATATCTCAAAGTATAGATGACATTTACATGTTTGAATGTTGTATATCAATATTATCTATATTCAGAACGGATAGGTGAATGTCTTTAAGATAGATACATAGATTTCCGTCACCCTACATCTGTATTTTAAAATCAACGAAAACCCGTTAAATTGTGGTTAGCCACAGGATTTTGTTGTCATGCTTATTTCTTACATTTTGGATTGTTACACATGCTTTTAACATTTTGTATTGAGATTACACATGCTTGATATCGTAGTTCGGGTTATTTTATTGAATTAGAAAATATGATAAACTAAGAAAAGAAAATGATAATTTTAATCAATTAAAAGTTAACGTTGAAAATTAAAAGTAACAATCTTTATGAAACCATTTTATTAACAATTATAATGGAATAAAGAGATTATTTTTCATTTATTTTTGGATTTTACCTGCCACTAATTCAGAACACTATCATTTGCCAATTTAAGGATAATTAAAAAAATACAGTTCCTGGGTGTGATTCTTTTCGACAATTTCCGACAACCAGGTATGCAGAATAACCAACCTCCTATCAGATTTGTTCCATTTTTCATTTTTAAGTACGCCAAATATTTAGCAAGTTTACATACAAACTCAGTAATTTATAAAGAGATAGAAATAAACTAATTTAACACAGGGAATGCTTCAATCTCAAAGTTGCAAAGCTGGGTAGGTAAGGCATTAATACATCAAAAATTAAAGTAAAAACATCCATTCAGAACAAAATTAACATATTAGTACATCAGCTCTGAGGTGACTTAGCAACACTAGCCTGCTGAGCTCCCTGTGCAGGTGCTCCATCATAGCTACCACCACGGGCATTCCCACTTGCATTACCATCAGCAGAATATGCTGGGGCCTGAGGATAACCAGCACCATAGGAACCATGTGGTGCCTGACCATAACCAGGTTGACCGCCTGCAGGAGCACCATATGACGGAGGACCATATGATGGAGGACCATAACCAGAAGGTGGTGCTCTTTGAGAGCCTGCTTCTGGTTGGGAATATCCAGAAGGAGGGGGCTGGGAAGGAGGATACCCAGGTTGACCATAACCTCCAGCAGCATTAGGTGACTGTGATTGTCCGTATGCAGGCGGAGTACCACTTGGCTTTTGAGTTTGAGGGGGTCCATAACCAGACTGTGTTTGAGGTTGGCTGCCATATGCTGCTTGGGAGGTTGGCGGTACCCCATAACTTGGCTGAGCAGCCCCTTGTGGTGGATAGTTGGCAGCATTTGGGCTAGGCTGTTGGCTGCTACCATAACCTTGTTGTGAAGGTTGGACAGGTGGAACTTGGGTTGAATCCCCTTTTGATCCATAGTTGGTGGTAGTTTGGCCCTCTTGAGCTGACCCATAGCTTGGGGCTGAGCCATAGATTTGCTGCTGATCATATGATGTTGGCTGAGCATACCCTGATTGTGGTGGTTGTTGATATGCACCATAGCCATCCTGAGAATATACCTGCCCCGGTTGGTTATAACCAGCGGATGGTGGTTGATTGTAATTGTAAGCAGTCCCATCAGCTGGAGGTGCAGGACCACCAGGATTCTGCTGTTGCTGAGGCTGTTGATTATAATAATCATAGGTAGACTGCTGAGCAGTTGCAGTGGACTGGTCCCAATTGGTAGAATATCCACCAGCTGAGTGGGGAGGATAACCTGCATAAGCTTGCTGAGGCACATTGTACTGGGAAGTTGGACCAGGGTATGCTCCAGGCTGTGCATAGCCATAACCAGGTTGTTGAGAAGCGGCAGGGGGAGCCCAGCTAGAGGGTGGCCGAGCTTGGTAACCTTGCTGAGAGTAACCACCGGACATTGATGGATTTCTAAGACGATTCTGCAAAAAGAAAATTGTTACCACAAATAAATACAAATGAACTCACCCAAGATGTAGTATTACATACAGCAGTAGATATTTAAACAGATAGACAAGCAAAACATGCATCACATATAAATCAACATATAAATAACACAATATTAAGGGTATGTTACATTATCAGATACCATATGGGATTAGAAAGGGGTATAAAGGCCAACATACCGTACCAGATCGAGACAAAACTGAGTTACTCCAGCAGAAGCACACCCTCTCCCTATTCGAAATGAATGGGTACAAAAGGAAAGCACAAACCACAGAAGTAGACAAGCATATGATATTCATTGCCTCAAGGAAATACACTATATTGTATCTCAAAATACTGGGTACTTTACTACAATTCTATTGCAAAATATGGGGTGATATGGTAATAGTATAATCATTCTCATTAACTAAACAAGCTAAATGTAGGGACTTACATATAGACTGCATAAGCAGCGGCAACCATGACTCCAAAATATACAAATTGTCAAGACAATTAACTTCACAAACCTTTGCTACAAGTAAATAGAAAATTGTCCTTCCCCAAACATCACCCAATAATCTAAGAGAACAAACTTGACTGGAACCATCAGATAGAAGTACGTACATAGTTGTCCTCCCCCAAACTTCACCCAATAATCTAGGAGAACAAACTTGACCGGAACCCTCAAATAAAAGTACGTATAAATAAACCAACAGCAATATGAGAGGAAATCAAGGGATAAAGACGAGTGGAGACAATTAAATTTAGAGTGTAGATTTAAAAACCGCAACAAATATTAGAGTTAATGATAAAAATTACGAGAAGAGGCTATAAGAGCGGTAACAAAGCACCATAACAAGAAGGTAGGAGTGAAGTGCCACTAAAATGCTTAACAACTAAAAGCACATACAAGAAACAACTGCCTAATAATTTAACAGCAGAAATTAAACAAATAATACTAGTTTAACAACTACAAAACAGGATGTTGGAATAAGAGTTTCGGAATAAAAAGCTTCAGGTTATCATGCCAAACATAGCTCCAGCATAAAACACGAGGACAACATTATTGAAGTTTATACCATAAATATTTCCAACAATGAACTAATCAGTACAACTAGCATTGTGTGAAAGAATGAAAACATGTGATGATGTAATTGTTAGTTATGAAGTAAATCCAGGTTGAAATAAGAGATTCAGAATGAAAAGCTGCTGGTTATCATGACAAACATAACTCCAGCATACAACAAGAGGACAACATTATTGATGTTTATATCATAAACATTTCCCACAATGAACTAATCAACACAACTAGCATTGTGTAAGAGAATGACAATGTGTTTGCTGCAGGTTGTCATGCCAAACATAACTCCAGCATATGACACAAGGACAACAATATTGACGTTTATATCATAAATATTTCCCACAATGAACTAATCAACACAACTAGCATTGTGTAAAAGAATGATAATATGTGTTTGTGTAATTGTTAGCTTAAACAATCATGGTTGAAAAAAGGAACTTAATAATAATATATGGAAGGGAAGTTTAAAATTATGCAGTATACGAGGTTAAGGCTATTATGCCAAATACAAGTTGGGTATCAGACCTGAAAAATGGGAGTCAAAACGGATGTCTAGTTTACCATCTATAGACATAGACATAAATATATATACAGTCCAGTGATGACATCATACCGACCAATATAAGACTTGATGCTCAGATAAATATCAAAATGAGATTAAGAACCATACCCTTGCATGTGTAAGAAACACCAACAAAGGGATTCCATGTTAGTGTCACTAATGGTCCAATATAAACTAACCGTACAATTGTTTCAATAATAAGATCAGTAACAGTTAATAAGACCACTGTTGAACAGGCTATAATTCCTATGAGTATCTAGGTTGTGACCAGAGGAAACCCAGACATCCCTATGAATCTAAAGCGCAACATCATGCTAGAGTTAAAGCTTTTCTACACTAAAAAAAGCCTGCGCAAAAGATTGGTATCACTAGACACAAAAATAGATTAACATATCTATAAAATAGATGTCAATATCCTCCCGAATCAATTCTATGAATACATCCCAAATCAATTCTATGAATACATAATATTACTAAAGTCTGCAGATTTATTTATGTATCATAGTAGACTACAGACACAAAACCGAGTTAGCAAGGACTGAGAAGTTCAAGATAATTTTGATAAACTTAGGACTTTACCAAAATAATATAACTATGATACAAGATTTTAAAACAAAGCAAGCACAACTAATAGTTAAAGATTTTAAAACAAAGCAAGCACAACTAATAGTTAAATATAACAGTGACTTGCTCCCTAAATCACATTTACATAAATCAAAGGCTGCGAGAGTATATACTCTTCTGAATATATTACAACATAAAACAAAAACTCTGTATAGATAGACAACGCCTTAGCCATGAAGAAATGGCTACTTATCTTACCATCTAAACATTTGGCTAAGCTTAATGCACATAGAAAACAAGTTTGTAATAAAAGGCATGACCCCAAATCAATTAGTAAGAACTAAAAACCGAAAGCCGACAGATTGCATAGGTCAAGATAGTCGAATCATATTCTACTTTTCTCTACCAAAGTAAAAATCGTGATCTTATGACACCTTCAATGCATGAACAATAGCAAATATCACAGAAAAAAAAAAGACCTGAACAAGCTTAATTATTGTGTGGGCTCCAAGAAAGAATTGAGTTTTAAGATTTCTTTATAAACACCCATCCAGCAATCATAAGAGAATAGCATGCTTATATAACATCAATAAGTAAGAAATGACATTGTTCTAAACACAAACTCATCTAGTTTATCTATCTCAACCATCTAACATAAATAATGATTACAGAGATACAGACAATAACTACAAGGTGCGCATGAGAATAAAACTTCGAAGCAAAACTAGACTTGGCACATGGCAAGCAAAACAAGCTATAACCAAGGCCAAATCCAACAGTAAAGCATAGGGTACAAAACATACCTCGCCACTGAGGATTGAATCAACCAATTGTTTTGCAGATTCAATTTGTTCAGAGGTCCCTTCAATTTTTAATGTTCTTTCAGTGGATGTGTCGCCTGGGGGAAGATGAAGAGGAATCACCTGAAAGAACATACAAGTACAACATTGTGAACAACAATAATATAAGGGAATTTCACATCTTCAACATCATCTATTGCTGTAGTCAAATATAGAAGTAATTGTGAATTAAGAGTAAAGTACAAATCCAATAACATTAATAATAACCACAACAATGATGATGATTTATCGTGTGATTTACAAAGCACAACAAAACAAAATGAAGGCATGGCTTAAGAAGGAAAACCTGAATTCTTGCTCCAGTTGTAGCTTGCATACTCTTTATCGTTTCTCCACCTTTACCGATTATAAGACCAACCTGTAGACACAGGAAAAACCATTCCAACCAAAAAAGAAGAAAAATTGAGTCCAAAAGAACTCAACGCACAACAAAAATGTGTTTTGTACATTACTCCTAGGCCCACCTTGTTATTTGGAATCTTCATGGAAAACTCATCAGCACCACCCTGTCCAGTCATTCGTCGAGTAACAAGTCCATTACCTCCAGACTCAGCCTGTTAAAAACACAACACAAATCCCAAAAGAAACTGATTCATTAAAAAAAATCACTTCACCATACAATAATCACATCTACACAAAAAATACTTGAGCAGTCCTATATTTTCAAATAAAAAATACTTGAGCAGTCCTATATATTTCAAATCCATACTAATTCAAATGAGTCTTAAACAAAACACAGAATAAAGAGTATAAACACTTAACTGAAACAAACTTCATATCACCTATCAAAAACTTTTACGCCAAATTAAATATTCACATACAAATTAAGATGCATGATATCATTCAAAAAAAAAAAATTAAAAGAACATGATATCATTCACTCGTGTATCATGATGTTCTTTTAAAAAAATAAAAATATCAAATATAGACTTAGCCCTCCAAAGCTCTTGGCTCCAAAACCCTCCAAAAACCAGCTCACAATGACACCCTAAGAGATTTTAAATTTTCTAAACATATAAAATATGAATGAACAACTTGATAATTAACTAGAAAAGAGTCTATAGATAAAATAGGGTACCTCAGCAAGAACTTCATTGATGAGTTTCTCAGCAGTAGCAATAGCATCAGAAGTACCAGTAAGCTCAACTAATCTATTTGGAGAATTAGGATCAGCATCCATATCACGGGTAACTTGGATTTTTGCACCAGATTGCAACTGAAGATACTTGATAGTTTCTCCACCTTTTCCAATAATAACACCAACCCTTCCATTAGGGATTTCAATCTTCTTGCTTGACCCTTGATGCGAATACGAAGGTATACTCATAGGAGCTGCATATTGACTCTTCAAATCTACATCACCAATTATCAAATAATCGAAATTAAACATCAACCAAATAATAAGATTAACAATTTCTGAATTTGTATAGACTAAGTATATGTTCGGTTAGTTGATTTTGATTGAACTAATTCTGATTAAGTTAAAAGTGAGTTGAAAAGTGATTTATATTTAGATACATGTATGTAAAAGTGAGTTGAATAGTAAATTTGAGTGTTAAAATCAATTCTAGAATCAAAAGCTCCAATTTCTACTTTCTAGAATCATATAGAATCGATTCAAGTAAAATCAATTATACTCGAGTGCAACCAAACATGTCAAAGTCAATTGTATACCTCTACAATCAATTTTGGAGTGATTTATACTTGGTTACATTCAAGTAAAAGTGATTTGTACAATAAATTCAAGTGTTAAAATCAATTCTAGAATCAAAAACTTCAATTTCGCAAAATCAATTCTACATGAGAGCAACCAAACATGTCAGAATCAATTCTACACCTCAATTTTAGTTGCTGAATCTAAACAAAAAACTTACAGAGACTAAAACCAAATAGACTCTATTAAAATCATGTTTAAACCTAAAATTAAGTAAAATTAGGAATAATTGAATTGTGATAAAAGAGGTGAAACACTGACCTGATGAATCGTAAGGGGAAGGAGGACCGTTGTCGAATTTGGTCCGTTTGACGACATCAGAGGGAGCAGCGGCACCAGAGAGGAGACGAGCGGCGACTTGTTGAGCACGTTGTTTAATGAGTTCGAAATCAGCGGTGGCGGGAGGGGGGACGTTGTTGTAAGAAGGAGGAGGAGGTCCGTCGGAGAAACCGGTGGTTCGTGAGTGAGGAGGTGGCTGTTCGTCGTACTTGCGTTTCAGGGAAGGTGGAGTTGAGTCGTATTGCGATTCGTCAGCCATTGGAACTGGAATTGGAATCGGATTGAAGAAGAAGAAGAAACCCTAGCTGTAGCTGGGGATAGAGGTTTGATAAGATGCGTCTGTGTCACGTGTTTTGGTTGGTTTTATAGTGGAATAATAACAATCCGGATCAATAGTCTATGCCACACTATTCGGCTCACCTAAATATCTTTTTTTCTTCTTTCTAATTATCTTTTTTTTTTTTTTCAATAAAAATAATTAACATAGGGTTTTCCCATAAAAGGAAATTAGAGAAAAGTTAAGGATGAGTGGACCCAAAATATGGGTCGGTCATACCACTCAACCTGTCATGCAAGGAAGAATGGTAGTTCAATGGTTGGATTAGATGCAATAAGATGGTTTGCGATTGTTGTTCATTTGAGTAAAATGATGTGTTTATAAATATACTTCAACATTTAAGTTAAAGAGATCTCGGAACTTTGAAGTTTTTCTCAAAATGGCGGTGTACTTTTTTTTTTTTTTTTTGCAGTAGATTGTTCCTTTTATAGGTGGTTGCGCCCTTTACAATGTGTGGAATGGACGATTGTTTTGATCATAGTTTGAGTGCTCAGACTGACTTTGTCGCCTTATCCTCTTGTTGTTGGTGGTCCTTAGTTGGACTTAAGCGCATCATTATGCATTTGACTCCATATATGAACATTTATTCTATAATTGAATGAACTTCGTTTTAGTCTCATCATGAGAGCAACCAAACATGGATATAACGAAGGATATATGGCAGACATAGTTCATTTCATTGATGAAAATTGGATTTTGCATATCGAATCATCATGCAGATATTATAATTCTGATTCATTCCATTTATGTTATATTATATTATAGTTATAAAATTGTTATTGCATGTGATGTTTAGATTCATACTATAATTTAGATTTATTCCGTCTATAATGTGGTTGTTGTACGTGATGTTTAGTTTCATAGTGTAATTTAAACTAATTGCGTCCATGTATTAGGTTTATTTACGTGTTTGCACCACATACAATTTAAGTCATTTGATATCAAAATGTTTAATTTATTGGAATACTGACAGAAAATTGTCAACATTAACTGTTGATAGTTGTAGCACCAATGATATTTTTATTGATCGTATGCTTGATAAGATTGCACCTTATTGTTTTGTTTTGAATGAAGAGTTGTTTCATATGCGTTGTTGCCCCCATATATTAAACTTAATGGTAAAAGATTGAATGCAACACAATCTTTACTTCAGTCGAAAAGACCAGGGAAAATGTTTATTTGGTTTCGTTCCGACACCAAAGATGGAAGAAAAATTTAAACATGTTTGTCAATTGTCGGACATGACTTAGGGAAAGAAGCTTGCACAAGATTGTAAAATAAGACATAGTAATCTACTTATTTAATGTCTGATTTTTTACTGTCTTGTGAAGAAGTTTCTAAGCGTTATTCTATACGTTTTACTCAATACAAATCTTTACCGAACGAATGAGATTGAAAAATGGCAAGAGAAATATGTGACAATCACATCCACCTAAATACCTCATTCCAAACATGGACTAGCCAAAGGTTGACGATGTCACAAGTTAACCACAAAACTTAAAATATCAATGACCCGTGTTGAATGAATCAACTCCACGTCAAGCATTCCTACAAGAGAAATGATATTTTGACAACCACTTTTTGACAACTTTTAGACAACTTTCTCTCTCATACTCACATGATATTGTTATCCTCTCTCTTCCTTTTTCTCTCTCCATTGTTTTTGACCAATAAGAAGTGAGAAAAACAAGGTTGTCAACAAAGTTGTCATCAAATGGATGTCAAAATATCATTACTCGTCCTACAAACATAAATTTTAGGTTGGAACAAAGAATTTTTCACTTTCTACTTTCCATTGCCAATTTTAATATGACTACTTAGTTAGTTGGTAATTTTTAAGTTCATAAAATACCTTAGATAAAATTATAATTTTGATTTTGATTCGATGTGTTTGAGATCTACTTATTTACTTGTAATAGTCGAGTTAAATTTACATTGGTAGAGATGTGATTGACATGTAACTGGTGTTGGTAGTGAACGCGAGTATGATCGTAATGAAAAATCCACTAACCTTAATGTGATTGCACTTGATGAGGACGAGTACATAAAATCCTTCTAATAACCCATTTTGACTTATATTTGAAATATGTATAGCTTTTTTAAGTATCATATTTCAATACTCTTAATTTGGTTGATTTTATTGTGTTTGATGTTTAGCCATAAAATGCATCGCACTTTCTTTGTGTTGTGAATTCGATGAAAACTCACACCAATAACAAACTTGATGTGTGGATCAAGGGATAGTCAAGCAACCAATACAAGTGGATCACAGTTATAAACACAAACAAAAGTAGAAAACAGCGAGAGAGAGAGAGAGAGAGAGAGAGAGAGAGAGAGAGAGAGAGAACACAAAAGAATCTATTTACCCAGTTCGGTCCAAATTGACTTAGTGTGGGGGAGAGAGCAGCCCAATGAGTTAGAAGAATAAGTCTCCCGCCTAATTCTACCCAAAGTCCCAATCTCTTCCCGTAACCAAGAGACTCAATCCTAATAGTGTTTTCCAAGGTGAATCAACCCTCAAACCTTAGTGTTTGTTCCCAAGAGACAAACTCTATACAAACCCTATTTTTGTTGTTGTCTTTCTAAACCCTTGTTTCAGCCTCCTCTATCTCCAGGTTTACTCTGATACAAAGTCTATATTTATAGTAAAAGTAACCCCCATAATTGGAACAAATCTGGCCCAAAAATATACGTTTTTGAAATATTCTGATGCGACAATTCGGGCCCCGAATTCCTCCATTCGGGCGCCGATTTTTCACGTGTGCCAGGCTGAAAAAAACCAGTGTCAATTCGGGCCCCAGACAACACCATTTGGGCCCTAAATTGGCAGTTTCCAGAAACCTCAATTTCTCCAATTTTGAGTCACTTTCACAACACTTTGGTTCATACGTAGATGACCTTATCACTTTTTTGATGTGGTTATGACTGTATTTTTTCTTAATGTTGTTTTTTCTTAATGTTGTTAAAATGTCATATGAAGTGGTTGATATGATAATTATAAACAAATTGCACATTCAGAATCGCATTAATCTAATAAACAAGTTGTTATTTATGTTCTCCTAGTGTTGTAATCTTATTGACTATAACAATATAATTCTTTTGACAGAATGGTTGATCACATTGAAACGTCCTCCCATGTTGACCCCCTTCAAGATTTTATGTATAACACACCAAAGCCTAAAAGGATCGCTCACACGTTGTAATATCTTTAAGTTGCAGCTTGTATAGATATATTTTGTTGTAATTACTTATTTTGAAGTTTAGTCAATGTTCAATCATCTTCCTTTCCAATATTTTGTGACAAGGTATGAGAGAAACATGTGAAAATATATATACCTTTTGCATTCTAAGAACCAACCTTCAAATATTATAGTAGCAATGTTTTCGATAAAATTTGGATTGATTAATTCTTTTTTGTTTTTTTTTTTATAATGATTGAAATTGATCAACATGTTCTAAAAATTGATAAAATTTCTACTTTGAGGTTCATAAATGCTTCAAGAGCAATTGATAGCATTTCCCATATATTTCATCCACGTACGTAAAAATGAAAAAAGAGCATCGATTTCATTCACTATTTTTTTTTTTGGGTACAAGATTCACTATTTTTTTTATACACTAAAACTGAGAACTTTGCTTCGCCACATCATATAATATAAACGAAATAAAATGTAAGTTCAGTTCTATTTAACCCCATTTAATTCAATTTTTTAAGGGACTCCATTTCATTCATCTACATACTCTAATAATCATAATGTATCCAAAGATACTCTTTAATCAAAACAAGTTAGCAAATGAAATGACTGGCCGTAATTCGTTTCAGAAAATCCGACCAGCCTTGCGCACCACCATTCTAAATTTTCTGAAGTGATCAAAGAATACAAGGCTGCAATAAATTCATATCACCCTCATTTGAATATGAACCTTACAATGGATTTGAAATTCATCAATTGTCCAATTCTGACGATATAGTAGTCAAAGCAAGTATAAAATGATTTTGAGCACTGTAAAGAAGAAAGAAAAGGGTACACAAAGGAACAATACAACACCTAGATGAACAAAATAAAGAGATAGTCATTTTACAGTTCCACACTGAATCAGAACTAAACAATTTCATTAGACAGTATTAGCAATCTTGGAAAACACAAAAGCCATTGCATCCATTTCTTTTCAGACAATCCTCTCCAACTCCCTAGCATAACTAAGTGTTTGGTTGATGAGTTGCAGGGAGGGTATTTCTTTGCAAGGTGCAGAATCCTTTGCCTTTTGAAAATAGACAGAACCGTTCTTGATTTCCCATTCAGGGTGCTCCTGAAATCAGTAGATATACTAATTATAGAACCGGAGAACAAAACAATGTCGTGCAAAGAGATTCAGGCTTATCAAGTAAAAGCAAAGGAGCAACATGAAACGTAGAAGATAAAATTACGCATTCACAGCAGAAATTAATATTTACTATACAACATCAATGTACAGTGACATTTCTCACCTCCTTAATATATTCCAAGAGTTCCTGGTCTTTGGTGAACAGCAACATCTGCTTAGCATCATTAATTGAAAGATAGTCATATGCCTTCTCACTGCATCCTGCTATCTCATCTCTGAACGTTTAAAGATACAAACTAGTTAGCAAATTGACATGGATGTGCAAATATGGAAAAACAATATACAACAGAGGTGTGCGAGCTTCAAGGTTATAATAATGGTTGTGCTTCGGCCAAATTTTCATTGCAGGAACTACGAAAAATAGACTTCAATACTACAGATATCTTTAAGTTTATAGTAATTATGTTAGAGAAATTAGTTTCGAGGAGAACAATAAAAACAAAGTAACCAAGTCCAACTTCAGAAGTAAAAAAAATAAATAGATGGAGTTCCAATTTAACGGTTGAGTTCAATCATCAGGTAGGTAGGCTATAAGAAATAATGACAACAATTATTACCTGATGGTCTTTGCCAAAAGATCCATGAAATACACATATGTTTCATGTGGTACTGTCTGTCGAGCACTCAAGACACGGTTGTATGCCCCTTCCATAAAGGATTGCTCCAACTCCACGGCATGCTTAATACAAGGATTCTCCAGAGCAGTGGATGAAAGCAATTCCAATTCAGTATGGAATTCAGCAATCCTATTCTGCACAAGAAGTCTCAACAGGTTGAGACCAAGTATTGGGTACTCCTGAGGAGATTGGGGAAGACGATTACTGCAACACATGAAAAGTCACCATAAATTACAATAGCTCAACAAGAAAGCAAATAATGAGTTGGATATAGAATCACAGTCTGTTCTAGATAATACTTTCACGTTTCTTGGTATATACTACAAGGTAATATACTATAAGGCAATAGTTAAGTGATCAGGACATGTCTATTGTTTTAGATCCGGATTCAACAGTCTGAGATTAGAAACATATATTGTGTACTTGTTAACAAAGGGGAAAGAATCATTTACCGTGCATCAGTGTAGTAAGGTTTCAATTGAAAGAAATCTCTTTCAAAGGCATCTTGATCCTCAATTTTTACACTAAGGACAACGGCATGTTCGTATATATCCCCTGAAAATTTTCAACAAGAAGAAAAAAACATTTCAGACAAAGAACTAATAGCTAGCAACTTTTTCCTATTCACCTGACAAGCAGTTATTATCTTATTCATTCTAATTAATATGATCGAGTCATGGGAGAAAAGTTTCAGTATTTTATTTTGTATAATTGATATGGAAAATGGCTCATCATTTTATTTCACTGAACTTGAAGCATCAAACAGTTTCCAATTTTAGTATAAAAACTCTTGTATTTTTGTCTCCTCTAAAATACAGTATTTGTCATGCAGCAAGACAAAGGTTAACTTGCAGTTCTACAACAACCAGATAGAAAAATTTATCTATCTTTCTTACTACCATGGTTTGAGGAACAAAACAAGATCCTCTTCCAACCTAATTTAATTTAAGATTCACTCGCATGATATTTGATGAAGTGTGTGTTTAGTTCTGCGGTTGCCAGAATTGATTATGAAATAATTGATTTTGAGATAATTGATTTTGATTAAAATTGAGTTTAACATAATTGATTTATGTTTGGATACATTAACATAAAAGTGATTGTGTTAATTTATGATGTTTGGGTAGTTTGCATCAAAATTGGTTTTATATGTATATTACTAAAATAGGTTTTATTAATATATTTAAAACTATATAAGAAGTTTATCTTCTTTTATTACTAATAACACAAAATACGGATTAGAAAACAATGCAGGAGAATGAACAAAGAGAAAGGGAAGACCAGAGCAACTGATTGGAATGAAGAATATTACTTGCTAATTTGCAATTCCAGCACAACCAGATAGAACAGTTATCTATCTTACTTCCAATTTTAGAAATAAAAACTATTTTCTTGTCTCTTCTAATATACAGTTTTGTCATGCAGTACGCTAACTTGAAATTCCACCTTAAACCAGACAGAAAGGTTATCTATCCTACTGCCATGCTTTGAAGAACAAAACAGGATCCACTTCCAACTATGACAGGAGGTATGGAAGAATAATTCAAATTTATATCACAAAGAGCTCATAGCCAGGATAATCCATTAAAATGTCATTTACAATACAACCTAATTTAAGATTCACTCATATGATATTTGATAAGGTGGATCTTCTTTTATTAAAAAAAAAATACGGGTAAGAAAACAATGCAGGAGAATGAACAAAGAAAAAGTAAAAATACAGGTAAGAAAACAACGCAGGAGAATGAACAAAGAAAAAGTAAAAAAACACCATAGAAACTGAATGGAATGAAGAGTATTACTTGCAATAGTTAGCTCTTGAACTGCATTAGGTGTATCTGCAAACAAGGGTGGAAGGCTTCTGAACCCTGTTAGTAACACCTGCAAGTGAAAAATGCCACTAAAAAGTCACATTGAGAATTGAAAAAACAGAAAGAATCACCAGCAATTAGGTACTATTTTAAAGACTATAGCCAGTTTGGACAAAATTCTCGACAAATAATTATGGAAAACTAAATGATAAGGAACCCTACAATAACTGAGTTTATTAAACAACAGTTTCTTGTATAAGTTGTAATTAACTTCTACATCTCAATTTTTTTCAAAAACTTTGTCTAACCGTTTAAGGCCTTTCTCATAGGCAAAGAATCACAATTCATAATCTTATTCAAACAAAAAAAATCCCATAAGCTAGAAGCTAAATCCTAACTGGGTCAGTATAAACCAGAGCTATGAATTCAAGCTGCTCGAAGTCATCCTATAAGCCCAATAACTAACAAGTATCAAGACACAATGCTTTCAAAGCAATAGTTTCCTTTCTATTGGGTATTAGGGTTTGATGAGAAAGTCCCAAATTGCCACCCAACAACCTGCCACTAAAATCTTTTATTTTTCGGGCTAAATATTTTAAATTTCAAATCTAGCACACGAAAAATTCAACTCAATCAGTACCAATCAAGAGTAAACCCCCGTTTCTCACAAACACTTATGTGGGTGTGACAGTAATACATCTGACCCAAAATGCGCAATTATATTCACAATCTCTCACTGAATCAACCCACAACCATTTTACTTCACAAGAATATCTACAAGTTTTTCTAACAGTTCCTCTCTAAAATATGTTTCTTTTATAGGTTATATGCTTCACAATTCAAATCTACCACAGAAACAACCAATCAAGAGTAAACCCAGTTTCTGAAAAACCATCTTACATTTTTCCGTTCCTTATTTAGGTCATTAGGTTATATACTTTAAAATTCAAATCTAACATACACACTATACAGCACAAAATCAACACAAACAACCAATCAAGAGTAAAACACCGTTTCTAACAACCCCTCTTAATTTTTTTATACAAATTAACTAATTAAATCAAAATTACATATGAATTTCACTGTAACCCAAAATTGACATAATTAATTTAATACAACGATCTAAAACTAAAGCAACACACAGCATTGAAATTAGGGTAGGAAAGAAACTAGGGTTTAGTAGGGTTAGAGTGTACCTTAAGCTGGGAAAGGAGATTTGAAGCGGAATCGAAGTCGTTTCTGAGAAAAGCAGCTTTGAATCGATCGAACAACTGAGAAACTTCTGTGAATTTGGGATCCATATCGTGATTTTGGGAATTGCGGTTTTCAAAGGTTGAGTGCTTTAAACGACAATCTTCAAACACAGAACGACAACAATGAATGAGTGAGTTTTATTTTCTGTTTAACCTTCTCAACAAGTAGCTTTATTTATTATTTTTTTGTTTGCAAAAACAGGGATCAGGTTTTTAACGGGCCGTATCGTATTTGCCTAAACCCGATTCAATTGTATTGGTTAGCTGTTGTTTCATTAAGAAAGATACATATTGAATTGAAGTAAAATTATACTAGAAATGAGAGTGGCGCAGCGGAAGCGTGGTGGGCCCATAACCCACAGGTCCCTGGATCGAAACCAGGCTCTGATAAATTTTATTTTTTATTTTATTATTTTTTATTTGATTTTTTTTCTTTGATTTTTTTGTTAATAAACGGAAAACAATTCTCGCATCTCATTTTGGACAAACTTATGCACCAATTAGACTCAAACAATCCTCCATATTTATTTTTCCATTTGATTTTTTCTTTGATTTTTTTGTTAATAAACGGAAAACAATTCTCGCGTCTCATTTTGGACAAACTTATGCACCAATTAGACTCAAACAATCCTCCATATTTATTTTTCCATGAATTCCCCTCAAAAAGTATAAAATGGCTTCAAAATAATGAAAGTCTTTGTCCTTTTTGCAAGAGTTATCTTGTAACATCACATATTCTATGTCATTGAAACTTAGCTCAGTAATGGCTGAATAGCTCAAAGACTTGATTTGTATTAAAACCGAAGTTTGAGAATTCTAGAGTATAATCAATTGATAGAAATAGTGTTATGGTGGTTGTTGGTTGTTTGTGAGTTTAAGTATGCTCCATTTAGTCCATTTAGCGTTTAGATGCAAGACATGTGACACCATAATATCCAACGGTTTAGATTTTAAATTAAAAAAAAGGTGTATGTTTGATAATAAAACAGGAAAAACCAATCATCTTCTTCCCTCCTCCTCTATGCGTGACCAATCTTGCCTCTTTCTCTCAACACGCCGCCGTCAACCTCCGACCACTCCACCTTCGTCAATCACAGTTGCCGCCGTTCCAACCTCCATCATTGTGTGGTTTCAATCCATTAAAATTTGATACAATCCTTTGTAATTTTAACAATCTGTGTTTTTGAAATTAAGTTGGAAATTTTGTTCAAAAGACATCTTTATATCAATTAGATTTAGAAGTAGCAGCTTCCTTAGATTTTCAGTAGTACCACAAACACTTAGATATGGGAACATGAATTAGTTTGTAAGGATGGACGACGATGACAGACTGTGAGAAGAAGACGGCAAAGGTTTGTGATTTGTTATATTCTGTTATCATACACATTTTTTTTAAGGGAAATGTTAATTTGTGCCCTTAAGGCACAAGTTTAGAAGCCAAATGTAGAAATATTGTATTGGAATGCGTGCATTAAATTTAATCTTTAATGTTTTAATGAGTTGAATGCACAAAATTTAAGGAAATATTTCTTTTTTGGGATTTCTTAACATGTGCCCTAAGGGCACAAGTTAACACTACATTTTTTTAATTTAAAATCTGAACTGTTGGATATTATGGTGCCACATGTCTTGCATCTAGACGTTAAATGGATTAAATGGAGCATTGTTTAAATGGAACATACCTGAACTTGTTGTTTGTGACATGGTGGGAAATCCTTCAACACCAAAGTGCTATAAGACCAAGCTACGAGATGGGTGGTGAATCAACATAAACAGTTGTGTTTGTTGTCCTTTTTAGCAACTTAGGAAAACCTGAAATCAACGATTACAAGATACTCCCATGTGATATAAACTTTATTCAAAAAAATTTACCCAAATTACCTTCATTTAATTAAAGGTATAATCTATATACATTTTTTTTTACAAATATGTTCATATAAATACAACAAATATTTTTATCTAAATTTTGAACTTAATACATTTGACTTTTTAGATCATTTTACTTATATTTCATTACAGAGGGATAAACATTAAATCCATGATACAGTAATACAAATATCAAGTAAAGAGTTATTGAATGTTGTAAAAAAATTTAATAAAAACTTTTGGTACATTTATACGATGTAAATTTATATTTTGGATTAAATTTATATACATTAACATTGTAATTTTTGCTTTACACCGTCTCTCAATAATAATCGTTAAATCATAAAAAAAATGTTTGATTTTTATTTTAACGGATTCTAAAATGATTAATTGTGAACCCAAATAACACTTAAATAAGATGCAATAAATCTCTTTCAACTTAATTAGAGTTTCGGAAAATCTTTTGAAAAAGACTTGCCATCAATTGGAATCTCACTCGACTCGAATGATTAGTCTCTACACACTACATTTACGCGTAGGGTATATCTTTTTAAAACCAGAAAAAAATATTGATTGTCATTGACTTCTAACATAAAATTCCCTATACATGTACCAAAAAATACCAAATTTAAAAAAGTTGCCCGTTATCAAAAAGCACATATTCCCTCCCTCACTCTCATTTCCATGTACTTACTCATCATCTCTCCACTTACAACCACTCCCTAAAACCTAGGGTTTTTCTCTCTCACCAACTTCCTTCAACAATTTCTCAGTTCCAAACAAAATGGACACACAAAACCCTTCAAAACACCCCCCACTTTACTACCAACCAATGCTCAAAGAATCAATCAACCGTTTCCTAACCGAATACCGCAACGGTGCTACCAATTTCACCGATTTCACCTCAATCTTCTCCCGCGCAATTCACACCACTTCAGACCCACCAATTCCACTTCTGTGGTTCTATTCAGCCCTTGAATTTCATACTAATAGGTTAAGAGAAGCTTCTAGAACTTCACTGGTTGCGGTTAAGGGTTTGTTTCAGCTGCTTGTTTCGTGTTGCGATGGATGTGTCGCGATGAAGAGGATCGGTGTTTTAGCGCCGTTGGTGTTTGAGATTTATCGTTTGATGGGTTGTGGGGAAGAAGTGAAGAGTGAAATTGAGGGTTTGGTGGAAGGGGTTGTGAGTTATTGTAGCATTTATTGTATGAAGAGTGAAGTTGAGGTTAATGGTGGTGATGCTAGAGTTGGGGTTTTGGAAGAGGGTTTTGTTGATTTGATACCGGTTTGGATGGTTGATTGTGACGGTGGTGGTGAATCTGGGGTTGGTGGTGATTGTTTGAAAGGGTTTTTCCCTTTTGTGAGTGATGGGGTTCGGAAGGGGATTGAAATGGGTTGTGAGGTTGGTTATTTGGCTGGGGTTGTTATGTTTGAAGCTCTTTTGTTGAAAATGTGTTTGATTTTTGAGGCGGGGATCGCGAGAGGGGAGAAGGAGAAGAAGTTGCATGCTGCAGCAGTTCAGGTTATGACGGGGTTTCGGAATTTTTACTTTTTGGGTAAGAACTTGTTGCTTCTCTTATTATTACCAGCATGATTTTAAATTGTAGTCTTAGTCTTTGATATTGCTGTGAATTGAAGTCAAACATAGCTAATGTAATCTCAACTGCGGTTGCGTTGATATTGCAAATACATCGAAAAACATGATTTAACTTTTACTACCTAAATTGCAGCCGCAATCCATTTTATAAAACCTTGATGACAACTATTTAGACTTTTTTCCAGCAATTACTAAGTGTACAAGCGGGTGGGGTATTTAGGATCTGTTTGGTTTGACTTAGTCGAGCTTAAGCACTTGTCAGACTGTTTGGGAGAATTTATGAAAGCAGTTTATAACATGTTCAGAAGCTGTTTTCAACTTATTTTCATAAGCTCTCAAAGTCAGCTTATGAAAATAGACTGTGGCTTAAACAAAAACAATTTAACTTTATTGTATTTTTTTGTTATAGAAATAGCCTATACATAAGTGCTTATTATCATCACAAGTGCTTATGTTACAAGCTGAAAATTAAGCTGTTAACGTAGGAAATTCCAAACAACTTACATATAAACTCTATCCATTTGTTGTCATGCATTCTTTCTCTTTTACTTAGCAGCCTTAACAATTTTGTTGCAATGAACAGTGATTGCTGTTTTTACCAAATGCCTCAATATAATTATGTTCGGTCATTATGTTGGAGTTTGGAGTAATGTAGATTCTACAGCATTTTAGGAAGCCAGATCTTGGTGAAATTTAATTTTGATTGTATATTTATATTTGTGTTTTAATACTCAAGTTGGTTTTGATGTTCTCACACAAACCATCCACGTAGAGTTGTCTCCTGTCTTTGTATGGGTCAATCTGATCATACAGAATTGTCGATTTTCATAGTTTATTATTTACCTTTATTTGTATAACTTGTATATTACTCAGTTTGACGTAGGATATGTCCTTGTGCTTTCTGGGGTGATTTCGTTACAGTTTTCATTTATGACTTCCTGACTGCTTTATTGGTGCTTATCAGATATGCTTTTGAGGATGATGTTGGAGCCAGCTTTGCCAGTGATCTCCTTGCTGGTAAGTACCATCATATGCTTTAGCATTACTTAGTTGTAATTCGGAATTAAGGGCTTGTAGACAAAGACAAATCACCTCTCCTTTTCTCCATGAAACTATGTGTAAGATTAATTTCATATGATTTCAAGCCATCTTACTCGTCCACTTGGCATAGGTTTAACTGAAGCTGAAGCCAATCATATTATGATGCCACTGCCCCTTTATAGAGAGGTTACTTGAGTAGCGTTTGACATGCAGAGTTGCAGACAGAATGAATTTGATCAACCTGTTTTGTTCTCCTGTTCCACCCTTTTAGATAGGATCCCACACTTACCACTTTTCCTTATTTAGTCCTGTTTTGTTCTGTTTTTTATATGCACCAAGCACAGAACTAAACTCATGTTCTGTTCCAGTTCATTTATCAAACATTATCTTAGATTAGCTGGTTATAAGATCCGACAGTATTTTTGGTTCGGCACGCCAAACCTATTTTACAGAAAAGATTATAGGTCACTCAGGAGAGATGAGGGCCCTACTCATATAAGTTTATTTTTCATGCGATAATTTAGGTAAGGTCCAGAGTTGAAATATTGATTCTGTTTATTGATGTTGGAAGTTGTTAATATGATAATTGAAATTTTTGTGATGTTGGAAAACTATGATTTAGATTTTGGAATTTTAAAACTTATATTAATCTTTCCAGAGAAATTGTTTAGTTCACCAATTCTTCAAGTATAGTTCCCAGTATATTGTCTTTGAAAAGGGCTACTACTTGGTTAGCTGCATTGATTATTCTTTGACATAATCTTCTCAACATTGGCTACAATGCTGGGCAGCCTTCTTCCGTTGGTAATTCGAGTTCTTTGGTTTATGGAATGACTTATTTCATTTCCCTTCAAGAAAAGTATGATGCATTTCATTGTTTGTTTCTAATTTTCACTGTCATATTCAACAATTTACTGGTCGTTTTGCTATAGGGTTCTGACAACGAAGTTCTTTTAAAAGAAGCCCTGTACTATTCTGTGATGATGATGGATTATTCATTCATTAATTGTCAAGCTGGAGTTTCTTTGTATGCCGACAGCCTGAAAGATTTCGCTATCAATTGGTTGTTTGTTGCTGAGTCAGCTATACAGTCTGCTAGGTATGAGAAAAGCCTATTGTAGCTGTGAAATATGAATTAGGAAGTGGTTTCTGGAATGTCTCAGCTAATAAGTCTGATAATCTGCTTGGTTACAGGGAAAAGGGTGATCATGGGAAAGCTACTTCTTATGTAAATTCCTTCTGTAGGTCCTGCATTCCCATTCAATTGATCAACTGGGTTACTCGTCAAAGCGGCATAGACAGAAAGATCGGCAGACCAAGTGTTTCCACTCCTATTGATCTTATAAGTGAGTTCCACCAATTACCCCTCCATTTTCTTTTATTATTCTTTCGACTTCTCTTTGACTGTTAAGAGGCTTTTATATTTTTAAAAAAAGTTCAGCAAGGTGTATAATTGAATGTGGCTGCACCCAATTTCAAGTTATATCAGTGTCGTTGGTGATTGGATTCTGACTATGGCTAGCTAATGCCAATTATGCGTAGTCTCTTTCCTTTTGTCTGTCAGATTTTTTTGTTTTGTTTTGCTTTGTTGCGTAATTAATGACTAGTGATTTCTTATTCAGAATGGCTTCTAGCTGCTGAGGAACACGGATTGGCAATATTTGGTTGTGGAACTGGCAAGCATCGTGCAAAGGCTTTCGTTTTCACTTCAAGAACTGTGCCTATGCTTCCGGTGGTCAAACATCCCTTTTTAAGTTCTATACATGGAGGGTTTTCAGGAACTGTGCCTATGCTTCCGGTGGTTGAACATCCCTTTTTAACTTCTATACATGGAGGGTTCGTGGCAGATAGAGTTCGTGCTAGTGATGTAGAGATGCATGATACTGTGGACGCCGTAAGTTTGTCTGGTGATGATAGAATGAGCACATTCACCACTGATGCAACTAGAAAACGCAAAGAAGGAATTGAGGATGATACAAAAGTACAGCTAAAGTATATGAGATGTCAGTTGCATGAGAATGCAGTGAGAGAAAACTCCTGTACATTCAAGCAACAGTGATGGTTTGGATAGTGGAAGTGTAGCAGGGTATTTTGGTTTCACGAATCTTAGGAAGTAATGGTGCAATATGGTTGATGAAAACTTATGAGAGGATGCAGAGTTAGCAATTTTTTGTGACTTATCTATTTTGGTTACTTTTGCTGCTAGTGAATAGGAAACATTGAGCACAGCATGATCTTCTGGCATATATAGGTGCCTTCAATTTCATTTTAGTTGGCATAATGCCATGATATATGATGTACTTTGAAGCTTCAAATTACCTATCTATACTTATTATGCATCTGACTCGGTCCTGAAGCCAGTAATACCAATACACATTGGACTTATTATATTTGAACATAGTTTTATCCTATTACATATTTGATCTATTTTTATTTTATGTTAGTTCATTATTAATTTGTTTACTTTGTTCTGGTCTCTTTTTGTCTCACTCGGGTTTTATTCTCTGGTCAATCCATTAAATTAAATTAAATAATTAATTTTCATCTCTTCTTTGTTGTATTTCAGTTTTCAACTAACCTAACTATTTTACTAACTACACATTCATAAGAGTGTTTTCGTAATAGAAACTTTTTTTTTTGAGCAATTCAACAAAAGTTTCTCATAAAATCAACAAAGTTATTATTTTTTTTAGAACAACGCATAATTCAAATGAAACACTTATAATGAGACAAAGATACGATTGTAATCTATTTTCAACCATTATTATATCCACTAGCTTTTTGTTGCTTTATATGTAGATAGATAGTCTATTTTTTTTCTCTCTTTCTTATTGTTTGTAGACGTAGTAACAAACATCATATAAAAAATTCAATAGTAAATGAGAGATCATGGGTTCGTATTTAGGTAACCACAAAAAATATTCAACTTACCAATTTCAATATTGTCAGTTGAACTGAACCTAACAAATATAGTCTAATTTTTTCAAATCCAACCATTTCAATTTTTTCAACCAATACTTTTGTTATATTTTTTTTTATAATGTTGAAGATGCAAAAATCATTTTATATATTTGCAGTAATAGTTATCTGACAAATAAAATCGGTCAATTAATCCAAACGATTTGTTATTATAAGTCATACACGATCATCTAAAATGTCGTAATTTCACAAAACACATACTCCTTGCGTCTCCTGACCAAAAAAAAAAAAAAAACATACTCCTTGCGTCTCACATTATTATCTCTTTAGCATTTTTTCTTTTTTCAAAATAATTGTCACTTTTTAATATCAATGCAGTATTTATTATTATACCTTTATTTATTGAATTTCATCCAATTTAATTACTCCACTAACTACAATTAATAAGAGTGTTTTAGTAATGACGATTAATTTTACCATTAAAATCACCACAATTAATTATTTTCTTAATAAACATGCACAAATCTTAAACGACTAATGTTGTTAGACGAGGTAGTATTTTTTTTTTCTTTCAAAATGATTCTAACAATCACCGGTCTCTCCCGGGTTGAAAGCCATTGATTCCGCAGTATACAATGTAGTTGTAGCTCTTTCGTCTAGGACTCTAGGTATGGATGAGAATAGGTTAGACCGAGCTAGGCTTTGCAAGGCCTAAGTCTTGCCTGCCATATTTTTTTAAAGCCTAAGTCTAGCCTACGGCCTGTCATAAGGCTACTTTTTAGGCCTGAGTTTGGCCTTCTGAAAGTCTGATATGGCTTGCTAGCATGTTTAAAAGCCTATATCTTATGAACATCTTTAAATATGCAATGTGATCTAAGTTTAAATGGACTAGTGAACTAATAATTCAATTAGATTAAACTCTCTTTTGATAATCAACATAAGGTTTTAGGGAATTCGACTATATATTGTATCATATTTCTATTCTAGTTTATAAATAATACATTTATATATTTAAAAAATTAATGTATACTAATAAAGCTTAAATTATTGAGAAAGTTTACAAATTTATATTTTAATTCAAAGTACAAAATATAATATAATAATAAATAATATTATTCATATTACTTAAATAGGTCGACCTAATAAACTTAAGAGGCTTTTTGAGAGGCATGTGGTCTGACCTTTTAAATTAAATTGGCTTAAAAAAAAGCCCAGACATTTTCTATCTAAAAAAAAGTCTGGTCTGTCATAGACTAGACCGTAGCCCCCTGTAGGCCGGTCCGGCCTATTCCCATCCCTAACTCTAGGGTTCCTCTACAAAACGGAATGAAAAAAGAAAAAAGAGAATCCGCAGAATACACCAACAGCAACATCAATGGCAGAGTCAGACTGGTCTTCACTCCCAAAGGAGCTTCTACATCTGATATCCCAACGACTCGACGTTGAACTCGATCTCATTCGTTTCCGATCAACTTGTTCCGCATGGCGCTCTTCTTCCTTACCAATTCCCAATCTAACCCTCAAGTTTCCACACCCCTATCAATCTCCCATCAACAACACCACTCAATTTCACTCTCTCTCCAAACGCTCTTTTTTCCTCATCAAACCACCACTTCAACGCCCTTGGTTGATCAGAATTACTCAAAACCCTAACGGTAAAACCAAACTCTTACACCCACTCCTCTCATATCAATCATCTCATCCTCTTCTTTTCCCTCACGCTCTCGATTTTAGTGAACTTTATGTACTTGAATTAGGAAATGATTACATTATTGACAGCGAACAAAGATTACCATATGACTATGTTTACCCTGAAAAGATCGTTGCTGTCACGTGCAAAGAAAAAAAGCCTCTTGTTATTGGCACGTTTATCTCTACCAAGAAATCAGTCTCGTTGAAAACCAACGGAGATGAATTTTGGTGTGTGATTACTGATATGTCTATGTACTTGGGAGACATCTGCGTTTTCAAAGGGCGGCCTTATATGATTGATGGAATTGGTCGGACAATTATTGTTGGACTTGGATCGCATGACTTCGATAACTGGTTTGAACCACCTAAATATGAACTTGTGGTTAATGGTGGGGGCAAAAAATTCTTAGTGGAGAGTGAAGGCGCGTTGCTGCGAGTGGACATTTATGAGTGTTTAGGTTTTGATTACTTCGGTAAGAATGTTTTAAGGATTAATGTGTTTAGGTTTGATGAGAAGGAGAGTAAATGGGTTGATTTGATGAGTTTGGGAGATAGGGTTTTGTTTTTGGGGAATGGATGTTCGTTTTCTGCTTCTGCTTCAGATTTGTGTGTTTCTAAAGGGAATTGTGTCATCTTTATTGATGTTGCATACTTCAATTTTAATTGTAAAAACATGCAATATGGGAACTGTATCTTTGACTTGGATCAAGGCAAGCTTTCACCTTTGTCTGATTGTCCGGAATATTTTAACTTGTTCTGGCCACCTACAGAGTGGATCGACAAATGCTGCATTCCTAACAGAGTATGTTATCTTGCATTATTTTGCTTAGTTTCCGTTGTCAGATTAGATAATCTTTTCAACTGTACTTGCAGAAATAGAAAAATTGAAATATTATATGAATATATGCATTACATCACCATGCCTAGTTATTATTACGATTGTGTAGATTCTAAACTAGATGTAACAACATTGATGACCGTTTGTTGTCTTCTTTCTTTGTTACTTTTGGAGACTATGTGTTTAGCAACAAATTTGGACCAAATATATTACTTAGCCAATTGTTAGGAATCTTAAATATTTGGATTAGTGATGATTGATGTAACCAGTCTCCTTGAGCATATATTTGAAAAGTTATATATAAACGGTTAAGATTTGGTGTCAACGAATCCGTTGACACTAGGTGTCAGTCTTTTGACTAATTGACTTGCACCAAATCTGAACCATTATAACTAATCGATCCGAAGGCTCGTAATATCCCAACAAATCAACAATTAAAAGAGTAAATTAGAGGATCATGTGATCAAATGGAGATATCCAGACCTTTGTTGTTTTCTGGATTTCTCGTCATCGAGCTTTTGTATCTGCCGGTGTCATTTGGTGTTGAAGGCCACCGCCATCATTTTTCTATAATCCATTAAAAAGCCATTTATTATCCTTTTTCTTCTCCATGTCGACCTTTTAGCAGTAAGATCCAAATATAGGGTTGAGGAAATCATCAATGAGTTGCGACCAAGATCCCGAACTTAAAAATGAGATTATTGAAGTTTATCTTTAGTGTTTACCCCTATTTTTTTGGCATGTTATTTGAATTCATTATCATAGTGCATGAAGTTAAAGCAAATCAAAATAGTTTAAGAAACTGGCCAAATGGTATCAGTGTCCCTTAAAAATGTCTCTTGCTATCTTTTGAATTGAGATTCATATGAGCAATCATAGACCTTGAGAGTCTATGCAGATAAAAGGTATATTTGAGTATACACCGGACATCACCATTGGCAAGTTATTATTACGAAGTTTCTAACAATGATGCTGGGTTTGATTGTTCCCATTGCTCAGATTTAAACTGAAGATCACCATAATTAAAGCATTAGAGGTTAGGCACAATGCATAACTTGCTTCTCTAGGCAATTCCATCCCCAACTTATACACAAACATTCTAAAGTCGCAATCTAAATATAAAATAAGAGGCAGAGTGTGTCAGGAAATCAATTATCACATGACCATGGTGGTCAAAAGTCACAATGCATAACTTTCTTTAGTTATGTTTTATCAGTATGTACTCTGCCATGGTGGTCAAAGGCACTAACAATATGTTCAAAGATTTGGAAGCAAAACTTTAGAAATCAGATAAAAAAATGCTAGTACCTCTAGGGCATGTTACATAATCAATCCTCTCTGTGTTTGGAATCCTATTATCTCCATCTGTTGTCTTCAAGCGCATCTTACTTAACTGAATGCAAACTCTTGGTTTCTTGTTTGCTTTATTAGAACTGACATTGTGAAAAATGCTGTTCTAAGTGAACAATGACGAAATCATCCTCTTCGTTTCTTGTTTATTTAGATTATGATAGCTCATCCTTCATCTTCATTTGTATATATTTTGATTGATGTTTTCTTAGTCTCGCATAAATCTCGTATGTATTACTAATTTGTATTTCTTAGTTTTAGAGATAAAAAATCAATTTATCAATTTACTTTTATAAATTTTGCTCGATATTATTTAGTAGGATTTGTATCTTCTCATTTAGTTCCTAACAAAAAGATTTGTTACTTTATACAGGGTTGAGTGAAAGAAATAAGAAGACATGGGGCACAACATTGGGTTTTTGCACAAAAAGTAACAATTGGTTATTGATCCCCCCCGCCCTCTTTATTTCTCTGTTTTTCTGAATGAATCTTCTAATATTTCCTTTGCTACTTAGTGATGACCATAATGTGGCTCCTTGCAGAAACATTTTGCTGTTGGGATATGTGATGACAGACGGGTAATGTAGCTCTGTCCTTGAGCATATGAAACCATGTGCTTCGAGTTAGGATTCATAATTTCATATAGCCATAGCTAATCCCGGTCTGTCTCCTAGGTATTTTCCTAGTAAAATCCTCTTAAATGTTGAGTCAAGAGAGATATTGGAGGAAAATGGGGTAAGGAATATGCATTACAAGGAGTTCCATAATGCTGGGGCCATATAAGACATCAAAAAAATTATATTTTCTCTTTTCCCTCTAGTTTTGTAGACAGAACATGTAAAATCTATCACACATCTTTAGATAGGATCCAATCTTACTGTTTTTTCTCAAGGCATGCAAGTTATTCTATCCCTTAAACATTGAAATGCTCTTACGATTTTCTACCGATTTTTCTTAGTCTTTTCACCCCTTCTGTTATTTTTGTATTTTTTATATGTTAGAGCTTCTTTCATCATTTAGTAAAGATCTGTAATGATATTGGTGCAAATAGCACTAACAGACCCAAGAGGAAAATATAATTGGAATATTTGGATGGTCCTATTATAATTGAATCATGAATGATGTCGGTGCTATTTGTTCATGCAGCAACTGATTATGTAATTTTAATGATGTCTCAAATTCTGTTTATGGGAATATTTAAGATTAGATGATTCTATTTTCATTAATACACCAAAATAGTTATTCTATTTTCTCGTTCTTATTTTAATTGAATCATATAGATGATGTCAGGGTTTTGAATTGCAGCAAAATTTTCTGAGATTTCATTATTAAATGGTGACTTTTTTGTCATATATTAATTATTTTTATATTTATTTTTTATGGATGAATTATTTTTCCCGCACTGTGGATATGTTCCTTTTGCTTTTGATGGGACTAAACAAAATAAGTTGCTATTTTATTTATTTAAATTTACTTTTTGAATAATCAGCTTTAATTAGTTACTGATATTCAAGACTAAACCTGATTATTTCCTGACCGTAGTTAGTTATTTAGAGTTGTAATTTGCAACTGATTAGGCTTGATGAGCGATTCACTGTTTTGAGATTGAAGCATGTTAGAATGTCCCTTTTATCTCCTAGCCTCCCAAGATGAGTGATTCTTTCTCTAGTGATATTAACGATTTTACTTTGCTTCTGTCGGATTGAGGATCTGTGATGTTGCTTACTTTCATGTTTGGTGAACTGATATATTTGAGAACTGAAACATGACTTTGGCAGGACCGAGTAGAGAATATGTTATGAATCTTTTGTTTTTAAATGCTATTCCGTGGGAAGTTTTTGTGCCTTTTTGGTTGGTTTAGGATTAGTCATGGATTCAATTTCACTAGCTTTGGATGATTCTTCTCAGAATTATCTTGTAAAGTAGATACATATCTAGATGCTAGAAAGCTCTTTGATAGTAATGCTATTTTTTTGTGTCATGACTTTTCCTAAATTTTCTTTGCATATTGTCCTTCCTCCAAGAAACACTTTGGTTTCATCTAACAGAAAATTTAATTGCATAACCAGTCTCTTTGATAGAGTTGTGACTGAATTTTCCAATTGTTTTCTGGTGGGGGAGGTCTATTTTGACATATAAGAGAGAAGAGTAGTGTAATTTAAACATCTTTTAAGGGAGTGAAGTGTAATTTGACGACTCTAGTCAGGTATGATGCAACCCTTGAATAACATAGTGAAAACGAGTTAATATATCTATAGATTTTCAAATAAGGTTGCCGGTTATCTCAACATGTTATGATTTGATTTGTGTTGTTGTATATAGATTTCATCTCTATTATTGTATATAACGTTTTTCAATATAATGCTTGACTAAGATCTTAGACTAATCTTAGATTTTGGAATAATTTACACCACGTGTCAAGAATAACACGAGATTTAGTTCAACCTATCACTCAAAATCGATGTTCAACAAAATTGACCGTTCATTCATTAGAGAAGCTTTTGAGGACTTGAATGTTGAAGCAAACTAAAACTAGGATGCGTGTTTATATATCCTAGTGAAAGAGATAATATACCTTTATACTTCGTGATAAGGTTGTCTCAAGTTCCAACCTATTATGATTTATTTAGTTTGTTGTGAATAAATTGACTAAATTTCACCATTTTATCTCTCTCAGTATGCACCACACATTCTAGATTTCTAGTACAATGTTTGAACAAGATCTTAGAATTTAACGTCAAATTCCATGATCAACAAAAATGACCATTCACTCGTTAGAGGACCTTTTGAAGACTTAATGTTGGAGCAAGTTGGGATCATCTCTATCCCGTATATAGTTTACGTATAATACCGTATTTGTCCGTAAATATGTGATCTTGTTGACTATATAACAAGAATTAAGACAATTGTTATTCATATTGAATTTGGCTGACAATTAATATTGTTTTACAAGTTTATTCTTGAAGAGAGATAATTAATGGATGTTTTTTATAGGATTCATTATAGGATTCATTACAATATTTAATGTAATTGTAGATGCGTTACCAACATAGTGTGACACAAGTGACAGATACTTGAGTCCTTTAACCATTTAGTTCAGAGATTCAATCCATGATTGGTGCTTATGGAGAAACATTTGTTGGAAGAGGTCAATCCCTTAAATAGTCTCAGTTTGAGGATTAACCTATGCAGTTGCACATGAAGTATGAGTTTGGCTTACAATAAAAGTAAATTGAAATATCTTGGTCAAGAAATAAGTAACGATTTCTCTGTGTGAAAATTCGAAGACTACTCTCTCGAGTTTTGTGTGACTCAAATGGATGACATACTCATCCTAAAAGTTTTAACGTTGTCGCATCTCAATTTAGTTGAAAAATTGTAAGATATATGAAAGGGAAAAATATATATATATAAAAAAAATCTATAGTTAAAGACGGAGGTAGTAATGACTTTCATTAGAATGCCACCTTATGAAATTGGAGTAGATATATAGAAGTAGAACACATGCATTTCTATCGATTTCTTATTTCATTCAGTGAATTAATTTATTGCAACTAAACTCATTGATGATGTCTTTGAAGTAGTTGTAAATCAATGTAAGTAGTTGTCTTTCAATGTTAGTGGTCACCACATAGTACAAGAATCTTAATTTGTTTGATCAAGATGTACCGAATATGAGCCTGTGTAAAAGCTTATACGTTTTGGTTAAGACGTACCTCCAAGTATTATGACTAGTGACTTGGTAACAAAACAAAGTTTTTTTTGACATAAAAACAAAACAAAGTTAAAATTCCCAATGAAAATTGTATTAAAAACAGGTTCACTTGTGGGGAAACTCATGTCGATCTTAGGAAGGAAAAAAAAGCACGACAGCTACTAGTATCCTTTTTACACATTCTCAACCTGATTTAAATCATTTTTGTTTTTATTGCATGGATCCTGAATTATTGGTTTGATTATACGTAGATTTGTAGGGGACAGGGGATTCCAATTTTAATTGAAAGTGATATGTGTGCCCAATTCATCAAGTAGTGGAGCCCATATTCTTTTGTTAAGCTACACACGTCTCAAAGTGCAATATTGCATGGTTGTTGGAGTTCTGACTTTATAGACCTTTTTATTTATAAATGCTTAATACATAAAATGCTTGAGAATAATATCTTTCCCAAAAACTCAAAGAAAATCTAGTAAATTTGTCCACAAGGCTAAGACGAACTCATGGCGTCATATATCACTAAAGCACAAAAGACTATACCATTTCAATAGTGTTCACATTTGGAGATTAGCAAGGATCTTAAAATTTAGATCTTGTTCCGTATTAGGCTAATGCTCAATACGGAACAGACTTCGCATATAAAGGACATTCAAATCATGTACTATCGGTTCATACAAATGTACCTTCTGATCATGACAATCCATAAATTATGTCGAAAATTTTTCAACGACCTCAATAACCTGAATAAAATTGACCCCATTAATTTTAATAGGGCATTTTGCACAAGAAACATGTACACATTCTATTCAAATAAACTTGATCTTTACTCAATAAAATACTAACTTGTGCATTCTCAAGCACATTACCCCCTTTGTATACCTTTGTCATCCTTCTCTTCATACTCTTCAACTTCGAACCACACCGAATTATATCTTAAACTTTTTTTTGACATAATTAAGATCAAAGATCTTATCCGCAAAATTTAAGATCAATTTTTTTATGGGTGAAACCATGTATCACCTAATAAGAGTAGTAGGGACTTACTTTTCATGATATATTAATTTAAATGTTTTGAGGGGACTGATGTTGATGTGACTGTCACTATTCAAAAGACACAAAGATCTATAGTGAATTTTAAGAGTGCTAGTAAGGTGTTGGTGGAGACACTAAGTGGAGGCCCAATTTTGCCGATATCTGACGTTCATTGGACACCTCCTTTTAGTGGTTTCTATAAGCTTATTGTTGACGCAGCGGATCCGATAGAGGGTGATAAGTGGGGTATTGGTGTTGTTGTGAGAGATTATGAAGGTGTTGTCGTTGGTGCTAGTTGTTGGCAAGTATGTTCATTACCAGATTCAGAGGTTGCAGAAGCTTTAGCTATGCGAAAGGGTTTGAAATTTGCAAAAGACATGTCTTTTCTGAATCTTATAGCATAATCAGATGCTTCTAATGTGGTTTTAGCGTTGAATGTTCACCAACAATCTCTCAACTATGTTGGCTCTATTATTCGAGATTGTATTAGTTTAAGGGTAGTTTTCGTAGTTTAAATTTTTTGCATGTTAGGCGTGAAGCCAACCAAGCTGCTCATTATTTAGCTAAATATGCTCTTAAGAATTTAGATTGCATATGGGTCGAAGAAACTCCGCCTTGTATTTCTGCAGTCTTGGCATTTGATTTATTGTCAGACTTTCGTTAATGAAATTGTTTTCAACGTCAAAAAAAAAATCATTGATATTTTTTAAACTAATATTCTTTCATACACCCTTTTTCTTTTGATAGAATTTTTTCATATACACTAACAAATAAAATTCTTTCATATACACTGACAAGGAAGATATAGATCACCTGCAAAGATTGCATGATGCAGCATGTTGTAGAGCATCGAAATGAGAGCAACCTCTCTTATAATTCCTCGGCAATGCTAAAGAACCGTTGTAAGGAATCTCATATTTCGACATGTGATCGTCGAATAAATTATATATTTAAGAGACTCGATTATTTTTCCATCTTATCATATAATCTTTTTAAGAGACTAGATTATTTGTCCATCTTACCACATAATCTTAATAAATGAGATTAAACCTTTATACTTCATATATTTAACCACAATGAATTTTTTTAGGTTTTTAATTACAATGGTTTTATTTCAATGTATTTGGAATTTTTATGTTCTCCAATTTGATTGATATTGTCCCAACAATGAGATTAAACCTTTATACTTCATATATTTAACCACAATGAATTTTTTTAGGTTTTTAATTACAATGGCTTTATTTCAATGTATTTGGAATTTTTATGTTCTCCAATTTGATTGATATTGTCCCAACTTGGGTGAATCCATAACTGTCACAAGGAATCAAAAGGATCATAATATTCCTTATATGTTATTATCATAACTTGTAAAAAAACAAAATAGCAGCGTACTCTCATTCAGTTGAGTTATTATGAAAATAGAAAGCATATATTAATAGGTAAGTATTAATTGAACCAGAATAGAATAGTTTCGTTTTTTGTTTTGGGTAAAAAATTCCAGTGCATAGAAAAAACGGAGACTTTTTTGGATGATCCAATTATTACATTGTACGAACATTTCTTACATAAATTTTATTAGCATGAATGATTTTTTTTTTTTACAGAGCATGAATTTAAAAGTACATATAATAAATACATATATTTTTTTTAGAGGATAATAAATACTATACATATCATATTTTTTGGTGTGAACATATTTATTAGATAACATATTTGTTGTCCCCATGAGCATAGCTCAGTTGTCAGGGACATGCCTTGTTATATGCAGGGACCGGGGTTCGAACCTCGGACGCCCCACTTATTCACCTTGAAAAAGATGAATACTAGCCACTAGGCTACCTGACCAAACAAAAAAAAAAAGATAACATATTTGTTAGAAAGAAAAAAAAATCACATTGATAAAGCAGTGAATGGAAGTTGTTTTTATTTTATTTATTTATTTTTTTATCACAAATAGGGTCGAAGCTCGTCAATGAGCTGAAGTTTACTCACTTAATGTTTAGTTTTTTTTAATATTTTTTTTAATAAGGTATTTTTTTTTTGTTGCTAACCCTCATGTTTTTAGGAGAATGAAAACTTGATATTTCAGGGTTCGGTTGTAAAATATGTATAACATTAAAAAATTGTTACACTAATGTATTAAATTCGGGTTCTTCAAATGATTCGTTTTTTGTGAAACTTATTAACCATTTGAGTTTGGAAGTATTGAAAAAATAAATTTTAAATAAGGAGATAAGTTGTTAAATAAAATATTAAAAAGTAATAATAACAATAAATAATTTCTTTTGTAAAAAAAAACAATAAATAATTTCTGATTTGATATTTTTTTTAAATCATACCTAAAGTTCTAAAACATTTTATTTGATTATAAAAATTAAAGAAGAAGGGGGTCCGACATTAATTCACATTTGATTTCTTTAAATGCCACATCCTAATTTCACTAATTAAGTAAGAATATACTTCAGAGTATTTAATTAAATTTAATGAATCTCATCAAAGAAATCCAGTTTTAATATGTGTATATTTTCATAAAAGAGAAGAAGAAAAAAAGATAGAAAAATGTGTCGGTCTACCTGAGTTAAAGAAACCCAAGTATATGGTTAAATAAACCATAGTATAAGGTTAGAAGCATTGATGCAGACCGCTCGCTCGTGAAACAGAATCGTCGGTGACTCATTCTTGACTCGTTCGAGTTCATTTTTATAAATAATTAAATAATTTTACCAGCAACAACATTTCAACAACAAACAAACTCTAATCACACAAAGAAAACAAACGCGATTATTTCTTTCTTTCTTTCTTTCTTCCCCCAATGCCATATAACTAACTGCATTGCATTTCCAAACGCAAACGCAAAACGCAGAATAAGCGATTTTATATTGAAGCTTATTTTCCATAATCGCGTTTCTCAATTCACTTATGGCTGATTCAACACCTACCGATTCCGTGTCGGTGGATATGGATTCCATCTCTCCTTCACCTAAGGCATTTTTCGTTCTATCTACCTGCATTCTTCATATTCATCGTTTTCTTTTATTCTTTTCTATTATTTCTATTATTATCGTATTTTACTTTTTTTTTATTTGTTCATTTATTTATTTGGATTCTTAATCGCTTTTTGTTTGTTATATTGATTTTTTAAATTTTTTCTTATTGTGATATTGTTCATGTTATTTTTGTTCTATGAGTTTTATGATTGTTGATATGATGAATTTGATAATAGATGAAGCTTGATGTAAATGATTTTGAATAATGTGAATGAACTTATGATTCTACATTTTGTTGATTTTTAACGGTTACTTGATTTAGATATAGCTATAGCTTTAGCTACTAGTTTAGTTTTGGATATGAGTTAGTTAAGAGTTTGAAAGTTTTGAAGATTTAGTGATGATGTTTGAGTTTGTGTTATATTACTTTTGGATGAATTTAAGAGGTAGGGTTTTGTTTGTAAACTTTGTAATAGATAATAGTGTGGCTATACAAGGTTTTAAATGGTGATCTATGTGTTAGTAGTCGCAGTTGTAAAACGATTATCGATAATGCAAAGAGTCGTGGTCAAATGAAGTTTATGTTGCTTTGATAGTAGCTGTGTTGCGGCGACAATGACATCGAAAATCTTGATGTTGTGGTGGCCTAGAATGTGGTCACAAATCTTTTATTAAATTTAAAACCCTATACCCTAGTAAAATTTTATTTGCTAAAAAGGTATCTCTTCAGGAGAAGAGTGCTTATTGTGATTACAGAGAACGGCGGTTGCTGGCTGCTGCATTGTGGCTGCAAAGGCATTAAAAAAACATGGTGTCGTAGCCTAGAGCGTGCTCACAAACCTTTTATTAAAACCCTAGGCCTAAGTAAAATAATTTTCATTTAAAATGGTACCTCTTCAAATGCTATATCTTTATCTCCGTTTTGAATGGTTTGGACCTTCATGTTATGAATTGCTTCTTTACATGTGACTTCCATTTCGTGTGTTGAAGGAAGTCTCAAAGTATTTTTCACATTTTGTTGCAGATGCAAAATGTGCAGAAATGATTTAGGGTTTCCATGTTTTAGGTTTTCCTCAACGTCCGATTTTTTTTTTTGGCTTCCTTTGAACTTTTGTGACAAAGCTTGAATGGAGCTTCAATGATTTTCTTCGTTGCCAACATAAATTTGAGATGCTATAATATTGCTCATGACCTGATTCGCTCGTTTGTTTTTCGTTTAATATCTTTTGTCATTAAATGTGATGTTACAATCCGTAGCAAGTTATTGTCGGATTTGGTTAACTTGATATGTCTTTACTGATTGATATGCTACTGATATGTATCTGCAGGAGCATATTATCAGAACATGTCATGGTTCTGTCTCTGTTGCTGTGTATGGGGACCAGGACAAACCAGCTCTTATCACCTATCCTGATTTGGGTTTAAATTGTAAGTAAACTGGTTTCTACGTTTTATGTATAACCCTTGACTTTTTCCATTATTTTTGTACTACAGGGCTTTGCATATATCTTTTGATTTTTTTTTTCTTACTTTTTATATTAGAGTGTTGTGAAAATTATATCCCAGTACATTTAGTTTTGACAAATATGCAGTGCAATCTTCATATGAAACGCTCGCTCTTTTATCACCTAAAATATACGTTTCATTTCCTCATTAAAGTATTTCTTTTCTTTACCCATCAAGATTTGCTCCTAAAATGTTTTATACAAAGAAAATCAAATCTAAATGTCGTTTTGTGGATTTTATCGGAAATGTTTACTTTCTTGGCATTATTTATTTTATTTATAACTGACAGTCTAATTTTTTCTTTTCATGGACATGATATTGCGGTTTCATCAGACGTCTCCTGCTTTCAGGGGTTATTATTTTGTCCAGAAGCATATTACTTGCTGCTCCACAATTTTTGCATATATCACATTAGTCCACCTGGGCATGAGGTCTGTAGCTTTATATCTTTAAACTTTACTACGATACCTTACTGTTATGAATATCTATATTGTTGAATGCTTATAATTTACCTGGTTGCTTATCATCTTCTGCTTTCTTCAAGAGCTATTGCAGTTGGGAGCAGCTGCAATTGATCCAGATTATCCTGCTCTATCTGTAGATGACTTAGCGGATCAAATAGCTGAGGTGCTTAACTTTTTTGGGTGAGTGTGTTCATGTTTAGTCAACAATTGCTTTCCATTTAGTGTCACGAAGTAATTGCTTTGAAGCTATCTCTATCTGGCTTTAAATATTGGCAGTTTTGTTTTTTATTTACTATGTTGACAATTTGAAGCTCCTTCTGTAATGGACAGATTGAAAGTGACGGATCAATAACTTGTGTAACTTGATTCTAGCAGATGATTTTTCCTTCCCCACATCATGGGATCTAACCCTGCTGCTCTTTTTTTTTTTTCAGTCTTAATGCAGTTATGTGTATGGGAGTAACTGCTGGGGCTTACATTCTTACCTTATTTGCTGTAAGTTTTCATTGACGCCGTCTTCCTCTCTCTCCCAAATGACTTTAATTTACTTAACAGATTTTATTAACTCTTGACAACAGATGAAATATCGACAACGTGTTCTTGGTTTGATACTTGTTTCTCCTCTATGTAAAGAACCATCTTGGTCTGAGTGGTTGTACAACAAGGTTCCTTTTCTTTGCCGAAACATCATGTCTCGTAAAAAATCATGTTACTTTTTGCTAAAGAATTTGTGATATTTGCAGGTCATGTCAAATTTACTGTACTTTTATGGCATGTGTGGGGTGGTAAAGGAAATATTGCTGAAGCGGTATTTTAGCAAGGTATATTTACATCTAAAAACATTCCTTGTTCTATTTTCAGTGTTAGGCCGAGTCATTTACTTTTATTTGTGGTGATAGGAAATTCGCGGCGGTACTCAATTTCCGGAGTCAGATATAGTCAAAGCATGCCGAAGGGTTAGTCAACATATTTTATTTTCATGTAGGGACTGGGTTTAAGTGGCATTTAACATGGGTCAACGAATAGATTTGCCCACCATGGTCAGATGCTCATATGTCCTGCATTATTATCCAATCCCACCCAGTAATTCAGTAATTTATCATTTTGTCCCGAAGTATCAAGAAGACATCATTGTTTTACCCAAAGCAATTGATATTTTTGGACATTATGGCCAGTTCCTCATTTTACCGCTTTTCTGGGAACCGAAAAAGCTTGTCTGCTTGTCTTTAGCTCTTCACTGCTTTTTTACGCCTTTCTTCATCCCAATTTTTTCCTTATTAGATGAGCATCACTTGTCTCTTTAATTTGCATCAACGATGCCTTTATATTAAATAATTGGCAATTTCAGCAACAAATAAACATGACATATATATCAGTTTCTTATACATTATCAACAATTATTTCAAATATGCATCAAAGATAACAAAACAATTTAAACTGCAAAACTTAAATCTTCAATGCATGTACGGTGGCTTAATAATTGTAGAAAACTTGCTTAAAATCTGTTCACTGGTATTATCCAATTGACTTGACCAACATTGTCAAAAATTAATTAATACACGATACAGATCTCAAACATGATTTTTTTTTAATCCAAATGTCTCTAGGTTCCATTCAATAAATAAGCATTCAGATTTCAACTCATTTTACAATTAGGTTGCCCTTCGAAAATCATGTTGGTTGATTCCAAAACTAATACATCAATGGTAGAATGTGCATTTGACTATGTTGGGGAAATCTACTCATCCGATCGTGCTAAACGCCGCCCTGGGTTTTACCTGTTGCTGGTTTTCTGAAGCTGAACACTCCTTGCTTGACTCTTGATATATTTATTACAGTCTTTGGATGAGAGACAAAGCTTGAATGTGTGGCGGTTCCTTGAAGCTATTAATGGGTATGATATTTTACTTCCAAGGTTGTGATTTTCATTTTCTTTTTGAGGGGGGGGGGGGTGTTTCAGGAGTTGTGATTTGTCATTATCTGCAACATGTTAGTTATTGCTAAGGTTGCAACGTCACTCAGAAATTAATCATATATACTTGTATGCATGGCTGAAAAATCACCTGTTTTGAATTTTGATGCAAAGTAAATAGCAACACTTAAATTCAATATGTTTAGGGACAGCACTGTAATGTCATGTTGCTTAGGGACATATTCCATTTTTATTTAACTTTGTGATGGCATATTACAGGAGACCTGACCTAAGTGAAGGATTGAGAAACCTACATTGCCGGTCACTAATTTTTGTTGGGGATATGTCTCCATATCACTCAGAGGCACTCCATATCACTACAAAGTTAGACAGACGATTCAGTGCCTTAGTTGAGGTATGTAAATAGTTCAATTTCCTGTTACTATGTGTTGAGAATGTGTATATATACGAGATCAGAATATCAGAATGAGCTTATATTTAATAGCTGTTGTCGTGTAATTACAGGTTCAAGCATGCGGGTCAATGGTAACAGAGGAGCAGCCCCATGCCATGTTAATACCAATGGAGTACTTTCTCATGGGATATGGTCTGTACAGGCCATCCAGGAAGAGTGTCAGCCCAAGAAGTCCCTTGAGTCCATCTTGTATTTCTCCTGAGCTTTTTTCACCTGAGAGTATGGGTTTGAAATTGAAACCTATAAAGACTAGAATTACTGGGGAAATGTAGAAGTAGATGAATAATGATGGTTGGTTGGCAATTTGCTTCCCCGTAAGATCTGTTTACGAAACAAGTTCATTTTTCTATGATTAGAATGGGGAATATGATGAAATAGGGAGTGCCGTATGGTTGTAGATAATGGGATATAAGGAAATAAGAAATCAACAAAAAGGAAAGAAAAGGCAAGAGTTTAGAAGAAATGAACAGATAGTAATTCATTTATTTGTAATCATAGATTTTAGTCAATGAGTCTGAAGCATGAAGTTGACAGCTTCAGAATTGTTGTTTTTTCTATTTTATTTTGCTAAAGGAAGTTGTGAGTACAATTGTAAAGCAAACATGGAGGCATAAATAGTCTATCCCCTACTTTGAAAAAGTTGTTGTCGGCAATCAACGTCGTTTTCACAGTCTATATATTTTATTGGCTGTTTTGCGATTCAATTGTTTTTACTTTTTGCATTTTATCATTATGAAATTGTTCAAATGTTGCTATCAGTTTACACTCCTAAGAGATGGTACCCATAGGTACGAGTCAATCATCAACTATCTTGTTTGTGTGTTTGTAAATGTGTCTAATTGTGTAATGTTTTGATTTTGCATCATAAGACGATTAATGAAGGAGACAATTGAAGAACAAGGATGAGTCGAAGGACACCCCATAGTAACTAGGGACATTGCGCTAGCCGAATCAGATTCAAGAGAAGTACAAGATTCTTTATGTCATTTTACATGTATTTTTTTTCTAAGAAAAAAAAAAAGGAAATTCAATCTCATGCAAGCATTTTATACAATAAACTTAAATTTCTTATATCAAATTCAAACCTATTTAATTGGTTAGATTTTTTTCCGATGTTAGAAGTCCTAGCGGACGTCGTGACCGGGGTTCGAACTCGGACCTTATAGTTATGTGCGAGTTTAGTTTCAATGAATTACCACATCATCTAAGAAAAAAAACAATAATTAAAGATTCAAATCAAATCATTATATTTGATTATAATTTCTTTTATTTCATGGTATATTAGTAGTATTACATTAACAAATGTTGTGTTCATATATTTTAACTATGAGTAATGATATTTTGTACAACTATTTGATAACTTTTATGACAATCATTTTTTTCTCTTCTTATTTGTCAAAAATAATAAACAGAGAAAATTGTTCAAAAATTATCATAAAATAATTGCTCAAATATCATTTATCTTTAATTATTATATACGAAGGGAAACATGACGTTAGTTTCCGTCTATCCAAAAAACATTGTTAACAAATGTTGAATTCATATATTTTAATTATTATATGCTAGTGGAAACATGACGTGTTAGGGTCCGTCTATCCAATTTTTTGTAGTATTGTTTTTTTGAGATACTTTATATTATATTGTAAAAAAGGAATATTATTAAGGGAAAATGAACAACTAACTAAAGTCCACGAAGTGTTGTGGTTTGGTTGAAATTTTATCAGTGAATTGGAGTGTTTGTAACTCATGTAAATCTTGTGGTACATCTGTTGCAGCATAATGTGTCTCTTTGGGGAGTGAAAAACAAAAGGCTCAGTCTGCTGCTATTGGGGGAGCGGCTGTTTGGTCTCTGGATTGCTAGAAAAAACATATTTTTAGGGGTAGTATTTACAATGTTGATGGAATGCTAGATTGTGTCAAACCTCTTGGTTGGAAGTGGATGTTGGCGAAAATAGGTAGCGGACTGGGGATGTCATTCTCAGACCGGAGTTCATGCCCTTTGGAATGTTAAAATATGTGGTGAAAGTTCGGCATTGTGTATTGGGTTGAGTATCCCTTGTACTTCGTGTCAATAATATGTTGCTTATCTTAAAAAGAGTTGTAATGAATGATCAAGATGAGTCTATTAATATAATTATCAAGTCCAAGTCCGTTTCAGAGTTGAGTCATCATGTTCAACTCAAACTGTTCTAACAAACTGTTTATTTCTTTCATATTTCAACCATCTAACTTTTCACTCATATTTCAATTCAAACTAAGACTTTATCTGAAAAAAACTGTATATTTGATTTTTAAAAATGAGTTACAAACTTTGATGTATTAGTCTTTTAGTCCCTAAAATAGAATTTGCATCACTTCTCTTGACTTCAATTTCTCTAGTGAAATTGTTACTAGCGCATGAAAGATAGTAATATAAATTTCGTATTGTTGAATGATAATCTATGTTTTTAACTGAGTCATGATCATAATTCATAAACATGTTTTTTAAGAGAATTTTAACTCCTCATATAATATAGTAATGCTTCACTAAGTAGAGCAATATACACAATTCATGTTTTGTGTTTCTTACATGATCCAAAATTAATAGCAAGATATTATAATATATTACTTTCTTCACCTTCAATTCATATTAAACATTTGATTGTTAATGCTTATCCTGCTTCTTTCACTGCTCTCATTTTCTCCTTCATTTCGACAAGCTTTTCTTCTATTCATTTCAGCATACATTTCCTCAATCAATGGTTTCCATAGCCGAACACGCGCATTTATAAACCAGTTTGATACCTACACAACCAACCATAAATATAACTCTAATCACTATCAACAAATAATATGTTTAATAACTTTTATACGATAAGGGCTACATTTTTAATGGCAAATAGTTCCTCTCAAAACAAGCAAGGATTAAGTAATGTCTACGGATCCGGAAAACCACATGTTTTCAACTGATAAATAATCTTGGTCATTAATTTGAGATCGAATGGTTTAGATTACCAAATACCAAAATCAGTTTTAACCGATCCTGACCTGACTATTAATTTGGAATCGGAAACTGCGTAGCGTAGTTACTACACCAAATCAAAATATGTATGTGACAATAGCATACCTGACTTCTAGTCAACCCACTTTTTATTGCAAGTAAATGCTTCTCTGCATCTTTAGGATACCTGAAATGCATCACATCATTGTTAAATCCACATGCATTCATCAATGATCTTATTATTATAGATAAAGGTTCTAAATTGCAGTCGCAGTTGCATCGCAATCATTGATAATGTAGCGAAATGCAGCTGATGCAGCCGGAATTGGGGATAAAAAACCTTGATACTGTGGCTGCAATCGCAGTTGAAGACCTTTATATTAAAACTTTGGTTATATGTTCGATTATAGATAATACTTACGGATGGAGGAAATTCTGAAACATCCAATCACGTAGAACGGAAACAGATCTTTCTGGCAAGCCCCTTTGGGGCCTCCATAACTGATCTTTCCTTTTCAACTGTTGAAGAGCCCATTGCTTTTGAATGAATGAAGTTTCAACAGACAATTCCTTATCCTCTTCTGACCATGAACTGTTAAAATTTGATCCCATGGAAAGAATATGTTTGCTAATCCTCTCTCTCAAGTCCTTATATAGTCGAGAAACCGTTTTGACAGCAAAGTGTGCATGTATTTGTGGATCGAGCTCAGTAGCAGCATGAAATGCTGATACGACAGTGTGAATCTCATCCAAACATTGACTATATTGACTGTCCACCTGAGTAAAATAAAGACTACTATCAGCATTTTTGAACAAAATTTTCATATAGAGAAATAATTTTCGAACATCAAAATTTCCTTTGATCCTTGTGTGTAACTTTGGAATGTAGTTATTTTGATGTTCAAATAACAACTGTTCATAGAGTACCATTCAACATCATACAATTTGCTTTTCAAAGTTTTGTTCTGAACTAGTATAAGAACTTTCAACCATCCATAAATTTTACTTGGAAAAGTGAAATTGCAAAGTGAACAATTTTGCATCTAGGTTTGCTTCTACAATTACAAAAATTAATTTTGATTTGATTTCAGTAAATTTGATTCTGCCTAAGAGTGTGTTGCATGTAAATTGATTTATGTTTGGATAGATTCATGTAAAAGTTGATTGAGCGATAAATTCAAGGCTAAAAATCAATTGTAGAGGCAAAAGCTCAAAATTCTAGCTCAAAGTATCAACTCTACTAGAAAACAAACATCCAAAAATGTCAAAATCCATTCTAAACATCAGAAATCAATTTTTCCATGTTCAAGAATGAAACCAGAAAACATACACTAATTCGATCAGGACTATGAACGGCTTTACGAAAATCAAATGAATTTAATGTAATCTAAATGGTTAGCAATGTACCATCTGTAGAAGCATCAAGAGTTGAGATTGCTTTGATTCAACAGCATGCCTTTGCAATGAAGAATCAGCATAAGCTTCTGACATAGGACTCTCATCGCGATTTATTCCTATCCTTCGCTTGGTTGTGTTCGACAAAGTTGATTTATTTCCTCGGCCTCTAACACCAGAACCCGAATAGTTTATCTCATCAAGATTTTCAAATGAATATGTTGCAATTTGAACAAGTATTTCCTGAATTACAGCAAGGTATCTTGATCCTAATATTGCCGGCGAAAACTTGACATGTTTATCATTCCCTAAACTCATAGAAAGTTCCATACTACTACATGAGGCTTGTTCCAAACCCGATCTTGTTCCATTCATGCTATGAGTTAAGTCAGAACCACTAATCTCTGAGCATTGACCTGAAGTTGGTGATGTTGCAAGACTTAGTGAAAGTTCATTGCTACAATTTGAGGAACTATAAGCAAGATTTGTTAAGTTAGCAACATTTGATGATTGCCATCCATTTGGATCGATGTTCCCTATCGGCGAATATGACATGAATTCAGTTCCAACATTACTCTCTTGAGCTTTCAAAAACTTGTTAACATAGCTATTATTATCACCAAAAGTTGCACACAAGGGGTTTGAGTTTGAAGTATCATGCCAATTATTGAATATGTATGGAACTATTGCTTCTAAATTTTCTTGAAGACCAATTCTAGCAGGAACTGAAAAGTCATTGTTATTAACAATGAGATTTGAGGGATTTTCCACAATAGTCCTTCCATGTTGTGATGTAACAAATGAATTATCAGCTATGGTAACTTGATTCATGAAACTAGCATCAACATGTTGATCTTGTTCTCCACCAGAAAGTATTGGAATTCCATTTATGATGTTGTTTTGGTTGTTAAGGTCAAATGAATAGCAATGAATGAGTGGCTTTTGTGTTAGATGTTGTGTGATATCTTCTATATTTGAAACTTGACCAGCCATGTTCATTTGAGCAGTGTACACATCATTCTCCATTTAGAAAACAATTAGAAAATGCTACAAAGATGAAAAGAAAATAGACTTAGAAAAATGGTTTTTGACTACTTATTTGATAACACAAGAACAATTTTAAGATAAGGCTACAGTTAAAACAATGCTTGTAGGCAAAAACAAATGAACCAACCTTATCTTAATAAGCATAGGAACCTTACATAAATCAAACAGAGCTACCATATGGAACTTTTACATATATCTGTAAAAATCTTCAAAAATCCAAACATTTTTGACAACTTCTTTGCAGGATTTGTAGTTGCCTTGTCCTATGATAACCTAGAAAACAACAAAGCAACATGAAAAACAAAAGGATAAGCAATGTGATTAGAGTATCATTAAATTTGGTCTTAAAAGTTTTAACAATGTAAAGAACAAAAACCAGAAGTATGCTGAAAAGGGTGAATATCAAAAGCATGCATTGGTCCAATATGCATGAACATTAGCAATATTTTTAATTCAAGTATCCCAAACTCCAAAAGCACATTTTTAAATTTTCACAGATCCCATCAAGATTTATTGTATAGTGCATACCATTCATTTCTCAACTCCAATACACACAAAAAGCTCAAAAAACTTTACATTATACCATATAAAAAAAATTCACCTCAAGAATAACAAAAGCATTGAAGAGTGCAAACTATAGTGCAGAAAAAATGTAAAAAAACATAGAGAGAGAGAGAGAGAGAGAGAGACTAGTTTATGCACCTATGTATGCAAATACAAAGATAGAGATGAATGAGATAGAAGAAGATAGAAAAACCACAAAGAAATAAAACAAGGAAAGAGAGAGAGAAGCATCGATACAGTGTATAGTGTTTGGTGCAGTGCCACTCATTTCTGTTTCAGGCTTTAGAGGGCCCATCTTTTCACTCTCTCTCTGATCATTTATCTGAATCACTGCTATATTTCACTCTCTCTCTTCTCTCTGTTCATAGCATAGCAGGTGCATACAGAAAGAAACATTTTAGCTTTTTTAGCAAAATTTAAAACAAGTTGGTAACTTGAGTAGAAACAAGAGTTACATGATACTGTGATAAGGTAAAGAAAATGTTGCAAATAAAGTGCAAAAACAAAACATTAGGCAAATGTATGGCGTGTGATGTGAAGATTTTGACACTGTTGTGTAGTGTTGTGTTGTGTCGTGTCATCATGGCCTATAGTAACGTATAGGGTTCTATGTAATGAAATTGAAGAATATAGGTGTGTACTTTTTTTGTTGCTTTTGGGGGGTAGTAATAGTAAGAAGAGATTAAAGTGTATGATGTAAGGGATATATAAAATGACGCAATTTTATGTATGAATGGTCATCTCATCTCATCAGCTCCATAGTTCTGCAAGTTTAATGCAGCAAATCATGTGTTCAGTATTTATTCGGCGGGAGGGAACAATGCACTCTTATTTCATATCAACACACACCACTTCACAGTTTCATATTTTATTTAACAAATATCATAAAATTTTTAAATTTAATGTTTGTATAGGTTAAACATTTTAGTTTTTCTAACTAATTTCATATTTCAAATCGGTCATTTATGTTTGTAAAAGTGTGTTCATAATCCTTTAAGTCATAAAATATATGCATCATTACCATATTTCTATGAAACTCAATTTAAAAATATTTATATGGATGCTTATCGCTATGTTGATAGATCCAAATTCACCTCTCTCAAAACTAAAGTTATTCAATCTTAATTTAAAACAAAATTAATCGAATACTTGATTTATAATTTTGTTAATGAATTGGGAAACCCTAACCTTTTCTTTGTCAAAGGAAACCCTAATTCCACGAGACATGAACCACAATACTTTATACATGATTTGTAACATTGAAAACCCTAATCCACTTGGAGAATATATGAAGCTATAGATTGTCTATAGTATTAGAGGTAGACACAATTGATCTAACTACGTAACTAAATAACCGTGTTTGATCGTTTGCGATTTACATTTTCTTTAATATCTTGTTACTAATTGTTGTTTTAACAACGTGACACATGTTTATCTTATCCACGCTTTTTTAATAGTTTATCCACATTGTAGTCTATCATTATCTAACTCTATATACAGGTTCCACTTAGGGTTGGACATCGGTCGGTTTGGGCCGGTAGTCGGGCCCAAAACCTCAATCCGGAAGTAACCATGGGTGAGATTATTACACCCTTCTCCGTCCGTTTCATTCCAACGGTTTTTCGGTTTCGGTTTCGGCGGTTTATCGGATAACTCGGGCAAGTTGAATCAGTTGAGTTATTATTCAACAAAATACACAGAATAACATGAAAAATAACATAGAAGGAAAGAAAAACTCAAATCATGGTGAGGAGTATGAGATCGAAAATCCCACAAATCGTGAAGAGAGGAATTGATGGAGAGAGGCCACCGTTGTCTGGAAGGATTAAAAAAGAAGTGAGATCTTGGAGAGGCTACCACTGCTCTAGAAGAGAATAAAGGAGAAAAGCTTGTCGGAGTTATGATCATGAAATAAGAATTCTAGAGAGAGAAGGTTGAAGGAGGCAGCGGCTACTAGGTTGGTGATCTGGGTTGGGAGGCGGCGGCTACAGGGTTTAGTTTGGGTCGGTTAAGCATTTTTTGTCCAACCCTAGTTCCACTTAGTTTGGATCACCAATTGTTTGGGTCCAACTTAGACCATTTAAATGACCTACTTGATAGGGCCAAACCGCAAGTGCACGGCCTATCGAAGTAATAGTAGTAAGTAGAGTTATCGTTCCGCTAGGGAGTTGGTCAATCCAATTAGCTTTTAGAAATTGATTAGAAGAGAAAGAAATAAGGAGTGGGAGAGTGCAGTTTTTGAAGGTAAATAACAATAATATTAAAAAGCCTTGGGATCATTGGTTCATCGTAATAACGAATCTTTTCACAAGCAAGCCTTAAACTTATAATTAAACGTTAATCCTAATTACTAAGGACAAGTTTCTCTTTAGCATATCACAGCTCCTCTCGAAGTCAGTGAGTGTATCCCCCCAACAACCACACCTATTCTCATGGGTGATTGCCTTTGGGACCCTTGAAGATCGAAACTTTATGTGTCCCAAGGTTTGCTAGACTATTCTCATGTTTCGCAAACCTTGTCTAAATTCACTTGTTCGGATATCAAAGCTCCGCGTTCGCTTTATGAATTGATATCTGTGATGATGAATTAACCATTATCAAACCCTCCGCGTTCGCTTCCACAGTTTGATAATAATTAATTCATGTTAAAACGGTGAATTTAGATTAGGAATTAGGGTAACAATTAATTAGGGCTTAAGACTTGGCTTGATCCGGATTACGTCATTAGACTTATCCAACGATCCCAAGACAAAGAAGTCTACTCACTCATGTTCATCGTAGACATGGGGGAAGAAGAGAGAATGCGATAAAAGTAAATTGCAAAAGAAGAAAGTAAAACGAAATAAAGACTTTATTGAAATAGCAATTGAAATAACAAAGTAAAAGATGATTGTTTACGGTGGAGAGCTACTCTATTTATAGCTTTACATCTGACTTAGAAACTAAGCAACTAGAAGGATAAAACAGTAAAGCTGCAACAGGGTAACTTGGGCTTGAAGAAAAGCAGCAAAACAGGTCCTGGAGACGGGCACGGCCGTGCCACATGTTGGCACGGGCCGTGCCAAGCTTCTGAGTTTGGGGGAACTTATTTTTGTCCCGTATCTTCGTATTCTTGCGCTGTATTTGCTCCAGTCCTCTTTCTTTTGCTCCAAGGCACCTTCCACCATATATTTATTCCTAAAATAAAATAAAAGACAATTTGAAGTAAAATATTCTAAACTAAAATAAAATGCAATAAAATAAAATCAAATCTAAAATAAAACTAAACTAAATAAGGCAATAAATAATACTATCTATGACTCATCAAACTCCCCCACACTTGAATCTTTGCTTGTCCTCAAGCAAAAGGCAACAAACATAGTAGCAACTAAAGATTGATTATGGCAATATTAAGAACAATGTGTCTCAAAAGAAAGGCTTTGCTTCAAGTACACTAATTACAACTTCAAACACTTCTCATGAACCTATTCTACCCAACATCAAGTGAGTGTGTGTGTGCAGTCCAACCCTTTTCTTGCTCCTGTATAAGACAGATATTATGAGGAACAGGTTCTATCCCTAGTGCTAAAGTAACCGAGAAAAGTCCTTTCTTCATTTCATATAAGAGTGATGGGAATTAAAATTAAATTAGATTTAACAATTAAGCACAAGGGGCTGCAGATGCTTAGGGGCTATCTATCCTCGTAGGGAGTCTTCTCGGATGTAATTGTCCTTTCCCCCTAGATTCAAAATCACCCTAAGTAGTGCTGCAAAATTATTGTTTGTTTCATCTCCGCGTAGGAAGTCTTTTTGGATGTAATTGTCCTTTCCCCCTAGCATTGATGAATTTGTTTCACTTTAGGTTCAAATTAGGGAGTCACCACCACAATTAGGAAGTTAGGGATTGTCCTTTCCCCCACATGTTGGTGCCATTCTCCCGCCCTATTTAACATTAACAAATTAAGAAGAATATAACAATTAAGAATCAATTTGATTAATTTTCCCACACAAACTTATACTACTTTTACTCTTAAGACTTTAAAGGGTCTAAGTTAACACTAAAGATAGAACGTGCTCCTTAAAATACCTATTCATACATTTGCTCAAGGATTGCAACCGGGTGCTTTTCTCATTGGAGAATTTCACAATAAAACAAGACATGGGTATAGCAAGAACATAAGAAACACAAGAAACTACTTTCATGTACAAGAAGCAACCTAAGGAAGAGACAAAACAAAAAAAATTTCATGCCATATTTACATTAAAAACAAGCTACTTTAGTTATGCCTCTTGCTATAAAAACAAAACAAAAGAATAAAGTTCAAGGGAGTTTGGGAACACTACGACTCTAGACACTTTATTAGGCCCCCCCCACACTTAGGGGAAGCATTGTCCTCAATGATTCAAAAGAAAAAGAAATTAAAAGAGAAGAGGTAGAAGAAAGAAGGAGTAGAAGAAGAGTAGGAGAAAGAGATGAGTAGAAGAAGAATGAGAGAGATAGGAAGAAGAAGAAGGGAAGAGAGGAAGAGGAAAGCTCACATTTGTTTATTGAGGTCCGTAAGGAGGACCTTGAAGTTGGAGGTGTTGCATCATCCGACGGAGCATCTCATTATTTTCATTATTGACACGATTGCCCCTTTGAACTTCATTGCGAAGGCCGGAGATCTCAACACCTTGCCTTTGTTGCTCGGTGCTCATCCTCTCGATCTCATTATGAATCCATGTCCATCTTTGATTTTCATTAAGCTCACCGGCTGCATGGCCATGGTGCCCCTCTTGGTGCAAGTTAGCACCTTCTCCTTCATCATGGTGCAAGTTAGCACCTTCTCCCTCATCATCTTGTTGTTCTAGAACCTGCACATCATCAACATACAACCAATTTTCTTCCACCTCGGTGGTAGTCCGAGATGGGTTAGGCAATAAAAACACAATTGGCACATTTAGCTTAAGTTGGTAATGGAGAGGTGGACGATGTTTGATGAAATTCATAGCAATAAGGGTTTCTATGTTAAGCCTATTATTTCCCTCAATTGGCTTGATCCCCTCATTCTCACCCACTCCAAAACACCTAGCTATATATGTAATGATGCCACCCACCACTATGTCTCATCTACCGGCCGGTCTAGTACCGACAAAGTCTAGGTAATCAATCAAATAAAAACAAGTATTGATGGGGTGGTTGTGGAGCATTGCCCATAGCATGAACAATTCATCGGTTCTAGTGTTTCCTAGCTCGGTTCTACCCCAAATAGTGCAAGCCATTACCCTTTGGAGGTACCTAAGTACGGGGTTGTGGATGTTGCTAGCTTTGTTGGCTCTAGGAACATAGTTGGGAACGCCGGTGATACGTGTCCAAAAGGCAGCTGGGTCATAGTTATCCGGTTTTAGGCTAGGATCCCAATGATCATGAATATATCCCTCATTTGCAAAACCTAAGGCCTCACAAAAGTGCTGAAGTGACATGTCATAATCAATATTCATCAACCGAAAAACTACTCTATGGTTAGGGTTATCAAAATTCAACTTATCTCTAGTGAAAACAATTGAGCTTAAAAATTCATAAGTGAAGTTTTCATAACCCCGCATAGGTTTCAGCAAATCAGTCCAACCTAACTTTCCTATCATCCGAAAAACATCATCAAACAGCTCTAGCACATCTAAAGTATTGGGATCAGGATAACGAGAAGGATGCAAGTGTTTAGAGATTAGAATTTTATACCTGTCCCGTTGCTTGTTGTTCTTGAAGCTTATTCCATGATTCTTCACTTGTGCTTGCTTCTTTGGGGAAGGTCCTCCTTGAGAGCTTGCTGGTTCTTTACCACTTCTTCTTGAAGCCATTGACCCTTGTTGGAATTGGTTTGGAAGGTTTAGGGTTGGGGAGGATTTTTGGTGGAAAGGATTGGTTTAGGGTTGGGGTTGATGTTTGAGGAAGGTTTGTTGGTTTGGATGTGTAGTTTGGTGAAGGTTTTGTGGTGTTTGGGTTAGGTTTTGAAAGATTAGGGTTTTGGTGAATTATGGGTTTGAATGGATGAAAGATGTTTTTGATTGGTGGTCTTTGTTTTGGTTGAAGTTTGTGGTTGATTGGTGAAAGAATTGAGTGATTTGGTTAAGAGTTGAGGGAGATATGAAGGTTTGAAGGTTTGAAGGTTATGGAGGTTTAGAGAGAAGTTTGAAAGTAGAGAGAGGTTTGTGGTTTGAGAATGAGGAAGAAGAAGAGAAAAATTTATGTATATAGGCACAAGAGGTCGGGCACGGTCGTGCCACCTATTGGCACGGGCCGTGCCATCTTTCTGACCTCAACATCATTTTTTTCCTTAAAAACTTGGCACGGCCGTGCCAATGCTAGCACGGGCCGTGCCACCTCTCTGCTCCTGGGGGCTTCAGAATTCTTCAATTTCTTGATTTTTTTTCGAACTACACTTGGACAATTACCTACAAAAATGCTTAAAACAAAGAAAAACAAAACAAAAGCAATTAAATGCATGGGTTGCCTCCCACGAAGCGCTCTTTTAATGTCATTAGCTTGACGGTTAGAAAGAGTCCTTAGAATGGATCAAAGATATCATATTGTGTAGATGACGCTATAAAACGTTCTTTCACAACATGATCGTTAAGCATGCAACAAGAGTAAAGAGCGGGACCTTTCATAACATTTTCCAACTCAAATCCTACCATCTTATCACTCACTTGAAAGACTATCCTACCAAGTTTAACATCAATGAGAGCTCCTGCAGTTGCAAGGAAAGGTCTACCTAGGATTATAGGGACGTCATCGTCCTCTTCAATGTCAACGACTACAAAATCAGTGGGGATGTATATCCCTTCTATCTTAACGGGTATGTCATCGACAAATCCTACAAGTTTCATGGTAGAACGATTAGCAATTTTTAATTCCATCTCGGTAGGTTTTAATTCTCCTATCCCTATCCTTTTTAGAAGAGACAAAGGCAGCAAACTAACACTAGCTCCTAAGTCACATAAGGCTTTGTTTATGGTTTCATTTCCAATTTCACATGGTATGGCAAAGCTACCTGGATCTCTAAGCTTAGGGGGTGCTTCTTGGATGATTGCACTAGTTTCCTTAGCCAAGGCTATTGTCTCATTATGCTCTATAGCCCTTTTCTTTGAAAAAATTTCCTTTAAAAACTTGGCATATAGAGGCATCCTAGACAAAGCTTCAGCAAAGGGAAGTTTAATGCAAATCTTCCCAAGTATGTTAACAAATTTTTCAAACTTACCCTCTAGTTTAAGCTTTTCAGGATTTAAGGGGGATGGAGTTTTGTTTTCTTCAAGTGGTTTTGCTTCTTCTATCACAACTTTATCACCTAAGGGCTTGACATTTTCTTTCCCAATGTTTTTAACCTTAGCAAAAGTTTCGCCTAACTTACTAGCCCTAAAAGATATGACATTAACTTGGGCTTTGGGATTGGCTTCGTTTGACCAGGAAAGACTCCCGGTGTTTGGGAAGAGGTAGCCACTTGTTGGGCTATTTGAGCGATTTGAGTTTCAAGCATTTTAGAGTGAGTAGCGATAGAATCAACCTTGGTATTGAGCTTGGAAAGAGAATCATTCAGAAATCCAGTTTGGTTTTTAAGTTCTTGAAGTTGTTTGTTTTGGTTGGCAATAGAATTTTCCAACAAAATTTCCAAATTGGATTTCTGAGTGAATCTTTGGTTGTTTGCATAACCGGGTGGTGCTACTTGTCCATAGGGATTTTGGTTTTTATAAAAAATTTGATTTTGTCTCATCCCTTGGTTGTATTGAGCATAATTCATTTGCTCAACACCGTTAATAGCACTACCTAGTTGGCAATCAACACCAGCATGACCAGTTATACCACATATTTCACAAGAAGGAGTAGAAGCAGAATTGATAGCACTAACATTGAGTTTTTCAAGTTTTTCAGTTAGTGTATCAATTTTAGAAGCAAGGTGGTCATAGTTAGAGACTTCGTGTATACCTGCCTCCCTTTTGGAGGGTGAAGAACTAGTGATGGCTCTCTCGTCGGTCCACTTGTAGTGATTTTGAGCCATGTCTTCGATCAAGGCATACGCCTCCGTGTAATTCTTGTTCATAAGTGCTCCACCTGCAGCTGCATCAACAGACATCTTAGTGGTATAAGACAAGCCATTATAAAAAGTGTGGACTATAAGCCACTTCTCTAGGCCATGGTGGGGATAAAGTCTTAGCATTTCTTTGAAACGCTCCTACGCCTCATAGAGAGATTCCCCATCTTTTTGGTTGAACCGCGTGAATTGGTCTCTAAGTTTAGCGGTTTTAGATGGTGGAAAGAAACGGGCAAGAAATGCTTGCCTCATCTGATCCCATGAAGTAATGGAACCGACTTCGAGGGAATGGAACCAAGCGCTAGCTCTATCCCTTAAGGAAAAGGGAAAGAGATGAAGTCTTACGGCTTCTTGGTTCTCCTTCATGGTTCCACTAATTCGTAGGAAAACAGAGATGTGAAGATTGGGATCCTCAGTGGGGGATCCCGAGAATTGGTTTTGCTGCACCAAGTTAAGTAGGGCAGGCTTTATTTCGAAATTGTCATCCTCAACCGTTGGGTACACAATAACAGCTTGCGGCTCAGCCGTAGACGGCGTTGCATACTCTTTAAGAGTGCGATTGGCCATGGCGGTGTTATTTCGTGCGTCTCTCTTTCGTCTATGCAAATACCTTTCGATCTCGTTGATTATTACAACTCGATTTCTGGTTTTTCGCATAAAAAATTGAGAACCCAAGAAGTTAACAATGACAGAAAAATAAAAAGTTAAAAATAAAAAGAAAAGAGAAAGAAGAGAGAATTCTAATCACTAAGGAAAAGCTAATTAAATTAGTTAACTCCCCGGCAACGGCGCCAAAAACTTGATAGGGCCAAACCGCAAGTGCACGGCCTATCGAAGTAATAGTAGTAAGTAGAGTTATCGTTCCGCTAGGGAGTTGGTCAATCCAATTAGCTTTTAGAAATTGATTAGAAGAGAAAGAAATAAGGAGTGGGAGAGTGCAGTTTTTGAAGGTAAATAACAATAATATTAAAAAGCCTTGGGATCATTGGTTCATCGTAATAACGAATCTTTTCACAAGCAAGCCTTAAACTTATAATTAAACGTTAATCCTAATTACTAAGGACAAGTTTCTCTTTAGCATATCACAGCTCCTCTCGAAGTCAGTGAGTGTATCCCCCCAACAACCACACCTATTCTCATGGGTGATTGCCTTTGGGACCCTTGAAGATCGAAACTTTATGTGTCCCAAGGTTTGCTAGACTATTCTCATGTTTCGCAAACCTTGTCTAAATTCACTTGTTCGGATATCAAAGCTCCACGTTCGCTTTATGAATTGATATCTGTGATGATGAATTAACCATTATCAAACCCTCCGCGTTCGCTTCCACAGTTTGATAATAATTAATTCATGTTAAAACGGTGAATTTAGATTAGGAATTAGGGTAACAATTAATTAGGGTTTAAGACTTGGCTTGATCCGGATTACGTCATTAGACTTATCCAACGATCCCAAGACAAAGAAGTCTACTCACTCATGTTCATCGTAGACATGGGGGAAGAAGAGAGAATGCGATAAAAGTAAATTGCAAAAGAAGAAAGTAAAACGAAATAAATACTTTATTGAAATAGCAATTGAAATAACAAAGTAAAAGATGATTGTTTATGGTGGAGAGCTACTCTATTTATAGCTTTACATCTGACTTAGAAACTAAGCAACTAGAAGGATAAAACAGTAAAGCTGCAACAGGGTAACTTGGGCTTGAAGAAAAGCAGCAAAACAGGTCCTGGAGACGGGCACGGCCGTGCCACATGTTGGCACGGGCCGTGCCAAGCTTCTGAGTTTGGGGGAACTTATTTTTGTCCCGTATCTTCGTATTCTTGCGCTGTATTTGCTCCAGTCCTCTTTCTTTTGCTCCAAGGCACCTTCCACCATATATTTATTCCTAAAATAAAATAAAAGACAATTTGAAGTAAAATATTCTAAACTAAAATAAAATGCAATAAAATAAAATCAAATCTAAAATAAAACTAAACTAAATAAGACAATAAATAATACTATCTATGACTCATCACTACTATAGAATGCAATGTTCAGATTAAAAAGCAACACAATACACCACAACAACAAAAAAAAACACTGAATAAATCCCGATTTCCAGTAAAGTTAAGTTGAGCTAACAAACCTTTAAATCCATACGAAACTTCTCTTTATATGATCAATACAAATTTTTCAATATTCAAAATGATTTTCACATATCGAAAGTGCGGTCCTTTATAATATATTTACAATATATCAATGACTTATATTGAAGTGGTCTAAGTTAAACTCATGTATTTGGTGGTTCAAACTAAACTAAGCCCTCTATCATATCATATTTCAATGACCACACCACCACACACCCTAAAGGCTTAGCCATTATCTTGCTCTGCACTTAGAAGCAACCAATGTGAGCTCATCTGCTTCAAACATGATTTTAACTGATTGGAAAGTTGTTTAGCACCCAGTTGCAAATGTGAATTTTGGCAGCGACAAAGCTAACAATAATTTCATGAGGTGACCATATTAAAATATTTTTTTGCACCCATGTTAAAATATTTTTTTAAAACTAATAGTGCATTTAGCCAATAAACAAAAAAAAATCACAATAAGTATTACTAATATTTTTTTTGACGAGAACTATTACTCATATAAAATGTACTTCAAAAGAGTTATAATTTACTAGTTAGTTATTTTTTAGCTATAAAAAAAATGATGTGTTAATAAAGGGTTTGTTTTGACAATAATAAAAAGTTAATAAAATGTCGTTAAATCAGTTTGGGCCAATAATGATAGATTTTTTTTTCCTAGGAGGAAGACATTGTTGTTGTTGTTGCTATCATATTTTCATTATCAATCAAAGAATATAGAAATTTTATGTGTTCATCCACCGGTTCCTAGAATACGGGATCAAGTAATCGAGAGTTCAATTGAAAATAAGTCAAACAAAACAATTATTCCACATAAAATGGTTAAGAATTCTGCTCTTTACCCAAATGATTTCGCTCATTCCCAAAGTAAAAGACCAAACTGCTCCTACGCAACTTAACTTGCGTAGCATGAGTTAACATGCGCTACGTGACTTAAGTCACGTAGCGTGAGTTAACTCACGCAAAGTACAATGTTTCGTTCAAAACTCAGCATGTAAGAACAAAGCACCATTTTTTCTTTCCCTCCACCTCCAAAAACCCAAAAAGTGCAAATTTTTGGGTCATAATCTCAACTCGAAATCATTGCAAATCGTTAGGAAGCAAGTTTCTACGCTCATCAAGCATCAAAGAACAGGTAATGTATCCCCAAAACTCATCCTATTTTCCTGGTTTTTGTGCCTGTCACATCATTTTTTTCAGTAGGGGGTAGGGCTCAGCGTGAGTTAACTCACGCTAGTTGTAAGTGTTGGGCATGTTAACTTGCGCAGGAAGATAACACTAGCGTGAGTTAACTCACGCTAGTGTGTTGCCCAGATTTTGAAATTTTGCACCTCTTGTTTTTCTTGCTTTGCTTGCCGCACAAGTCATTTATTTATTTTTTCTTTGTTTTTTTATTGAGTAGACATTGAGTGGCATGGTTGAAAATGTGGCGGAGGATGGCGTTGAGCCAAAACCGGGCAAAAACAAAGCTTCCAGTGAAGGTTCCGGCGTAGGCAAACCAACCAATGAAGTGAAGTTTAAAGTGAAAATTCCTTTTCAAGTTGAAGCTCACATACTTCACAATCAAGCAAAACCGGTACCTACCGGTAACTTTGAAGAGAAGCCTAAACCGGTACCTACCAGTATTCGTGTTATTCAAGTAAACACCGATTCATTTTTTACAACAAACGAGAGATGGAAAGATCGAGAAGAATTGCTTGGTTGGGTTCGTCGACAAGCGGCTAGGGCGGGATTTACTATTTCTATAGATAAATCTAGTACAATAGCGCCATACATGACGATGCAATGTGAGAGGAGTGGTGAATACAAGCCACCTAAGACGAGGAAGAAACCGAAGCTTGAAGGCACGGTATCAAGGAAGTGCAATTGTCCGTTTAGGATGAAATGCTTTTTTGAAAAAAAAAACACAAGAATGGTGGATTGCAATGCTTTGTGGAGTTCATAACCATGAGTTGGTGCCAAAGTTATCCGGCCACCTTCTTACGGGTCGACTAAAAGGGGATGAGAAGCAGAGAGTTATCGACATGACAAAGTGTTTGGCAAAGTCTAGGAATATTCTCACGGATTTGAAGGAAAAAAACAAAGAAAGTTTGACAGTCATCAAGCAAGTGTATAATGCATGAACTAGATGGCGCAAGGGGCAAAGAGAGGACAAGACCGAGTTGCAATACTTGATTACAATGTTGGAGAAGCATCGGTATGTCTATTTCACAAGAGCAAATAGCGAGGAAACCACTCTTGAAGATTTATTCTTTGCTCATCCGGATTCAACTGATATACTCAACACTTTTCCCACCGTTTTGGTCATGGACTCCACCTACAAAACCAATACATATCGAATGCCATTATTTGAGATTGTTGGTGTCACCTCTACCAAAATGACCTATTCGGTTGCGTTTGCCTTTCTTTCCTTTGAATGAGAGAATAACTTCATATGGACACTTGAGATGTTGGTTGGTCTTTTGACCTCAGAACACAACATGCCTAAGGTGATTGTCACCGATAGGGACCCCGCTTTGATCAAAGCCGTTGCCGAAGTTCTTCCTAAAACGGACCATGTACTTTGCTATTTTCATATTGAGAAGAATGTAAGATCTAGGTGCATCACGGATTGTAAAGTCAATGCCAAGCCTTCAAAAAAAAGGAAAAGTTGTTGCCAAAGAAGCAAAGGAAGCGGATGATGACAAGCAATGTGAGCTTGTTAAGAAAATAGTGAGTGCTTGGAGAGATGTGGTTAACTCTCCTACGGAGGATTCATTTGCAATTGCATGGTTGACATTCAAAGATGAGGTATGCAGACCGTTTCCATTGTTTGTTAAATATGTTGAGGAAACCGTTTTGCCCCTTAAGAAGCATTTTGTGAGGGCATGGACGAATACATACTTGCATCTAGGGTGTAGGAGCACTAACATTGTTGAATCGGCTCATGCACAATTGAAAAGATACTTGAGGAGTAGTGTGGGAGATTTGGCATCATGTTGGGATGAAATAGACAAAATGTTGAAAAACCAATTCGGTGAGATACATGAGAGTTTTGGGAGGAGCAAAACCGTCATGGTGCACAAATACAAAAAAAAAACAAGTTATTCTCCGAGTTGGAGGGGTATGTCTCTAAGGCCGCTTTGGGTTCATCGATGAAGAATATGAACGCTCTAGGAGATTCGGCTTTGCTAAAGAAGATTGTGGTTGTGTGCAAATGGCAACGTTCGGGTTGCCTTGTGCTTGTATTCTTGCCGAGAAGAGAAAGAAAAAATTGCCTATTCTTTTGGATGAAATACACTCTCATTGACGAAGGTTAAGTGTAATTGGAGAAGAGGTTGATGCCAATTTTTCCGTTACGGAGGAATGGGACGCCATTCAAGAACGTATCAAGAGGGGCCCTTACAAGATGAAACTCTTCATCAAATACAAGTTGCGTGAACTAGGATTTCCGGAGGAAACAATGTTGAAGCCACCTCCGAGAAAAGTGGCCACCAAGGGGGCACCTAAAAGGGTGAAGTCTACACCGAAAAAGAGGTCCACCGGTCGAATCCCCTCTAGGTGGGAGACTATTGATGCTCAAAATCCCGATAGTCAATGCTCACATGCCAAGAGTAAGTCTCAAAAGACTAAAGGTTCTCGTCTTGGCACTTGCTCCCGCTCACAAACTTCAACTCCTACTTCAAAAAAAAACCTTATTTGCAAATATCATACATGTCACAAATTCCAAATCTCATGAGACCTTACATCGAAGACATTGTGAATGTTAGAGGGGATGGTAATTGTGGTTTTCGGGTTGTAGCTAGGCACATGGGATTTCATGAGGATGATCATGTTTTGGTTCGTCATGCACTTATTAATGAGTTGAAAACTCACAAGAGTTACTACTTGCCAATATATGCCACCGAGAGCCGTTACAAACTCATCTTGGATGGTTTACACCCTCCAACAAGTAAAAGTGGTATTGCACCTCCAGAGAAGTGGTTGACCACTCCGGATATGGGTCACATTATTGCTAGTTGCTACAATAGAGCGGTTGTTCTATTGACTTTGCCGGAATTGGGTGGTTCATGTGAGACATATTTTCCAATCCGGAGTGCTCCACCACTTAATCCACATTCCAACATAACGTGCCTTTGCTTGATTCCCGACCACTTTCTTCATGTGAAGTTGAAAGAAAATTGTCCGCTACCACCTCCTCCTAAGGAGTGGATGACTCACAAGATTGGTCAAGCGGATCAATGGCTTTTTCAGTTTTTGGATAGAAACGCCGCCTTCGATGAGCTCATGTCTAAGGAGTCGATGCCTCCAAAGAAACCAACAAATGAGCACAATCATATTACTTTGGACACTCCGGAAAAGCCAAAGCAAGAGAACGAAGTCATGGGTGAAGATGAAGATTATGCACTATCACTAGTCTAGTTAGATAGGTTATGACACTTTTGGGTCGGTGGGTGTTCGTCCTATTTTTTTGGTGGCATTACACCTCGACATATTTTTTGGTGGCCTATTGTGTAATTTTCATATTTATGACCAATATGTAACTAATATTATATAAATATATGAAAAGAATTATTTTGGATCGTTTACGTGTCATTAAGTGTGTTTAAATTATTACGGGTCATTACCAGCGAATTTATGAAATTTGGACCGTTTGGATCGTTTATATGTGATTACGTGATTGTGAGAAAAACGATGTTTTTAAGTAATTTTGATCAATTATGTCGTATTATCCAATAAACTACTTAAACTGGCGTAATTTGGTTAAGTTATGACTGTGGCGTGATTACGGGTCTTTCTAGACTTTTCAAAAGTCTGTTCTATTACTGCATGCATTTAATGCAGTTTCTGTTTCTGCTATGAACGTGAGTTAACTCACGCCAGTGCAAATGCCAACGTGAGTTAACTCACGCACTGCATTACACTAACGCATGTTAACATGCGCAAATTTTTTTTTTACAAATAACACAAACGCATGTTAACATGCGCGATGTTTTTCTAGAAATAACACTAACGCATGTTAACCTACGTAACGTCACTTAACATACGTTAACATTTGCACTAGCGTGACTCAACATGCGTAGGGGCATTAAGGTCTTTTACTTTGGGCATGAGCAAAATCATTTGGATAAAGAACAGAATTCAAATCAAATATGGGGTAGTCAAATATATATTATTAGGGGTAGCTTAATATAGAAATATATCCATTCCTTCGATATTTTTTTCTTCTTCTTTGGGGTACCTAACTACCGCTTTAGTAAGAAAGCAATCGCCCCTGAATCTTGGTATGTTCATCTGCTTCATCTTGGAATCAATTCTGATCAAAAATACTATTTGTAGCTTTTGCCTCTAGTAAAAATCAATTTTACTTGTACAAAAAAAAAAAAAGACACAATTTTACACACACTATTTGTCACTTACAATATTTAAATTGTCTTTTACAGTTTTATAAAGAAGATAAATTAGTCGTTGTTAATTTTGATTCATTGCAACATAGAGCCTAATTTACTCGTGTATGAAAATGTCAATTCTAGTATTAAGCTAAAAAAAGATGAGAAAGCATAAATCAACCTTATAAAAAATAAAAAGAAGTATAAATAAATTTGTATTATGATAATCACCCTAAAAGTGGGTATCAATATTTATAAACAACAAAATTATCTCACCTTTTAAGTTAATCTTTTTACATTTAGATACAACTTCAGTCAAATTTTGACAAATATTTCTCCAAAATTCTTCCGACATGTGCATATCATGAACAATATTTGCATTTGAGATCTCACCACCACTGGTTTGATGAAATTACCAACACAATATTAAGGTATGAAAATATTAATGATTAATTTGTATATTATTTTTTGTGAATGATGGAAGCCCTTTAAGAATAATGATTTACTTTCTACTTTTTATTTTTTTTTGTTTTTTTTGTGTGACGGTTTTCTATAACCATTATATCTAGTTAAAAATGAAATCCATCCCACTGTATGAACAGTGGAAAAGAAGATTTTATAGATAAACAATAAATGAAACCACATGATTTAGTCAAAAAAAATAAATGAAACCACATGTGTATATAACATTTCATCATAATTTTGGTTACAGAACAGGTTCACTCCTTTTTCAGAAAGATTGAGGGAAATTATTGTTTTCCCTCTAAAGCAAACGTTTTCGGGTCTTTTGGTCAAGTTAACTGGTTGGATGATAATGAAGTCATACTATATAGAACAAGACAAGGAAAAGTATGGGCCCTTTAAAACATTTTAGAAGACACAGGGCACTAACTCTGAACATGTTTCAAACCCTATGCTCATAAACGACAAAGCCGTTTCTGTTTTGTGGACCTTAGCCTAAGTTTTTGGTTGTAACCTAACCTGTTTGGAATATCAATTAATAAACTGTTAGTAAGTCTTAATCAAGCTTACACTTAACCTCAAAATATTTGTAGGGGTGTTAAGAGAAAACTCTTAACATTTTGTACTACACTCTTTTATTGATTAAAATGCACGAGAATCACATTTAATTTGTGAATTCGAATATAAATTTGGTGAAGCTTATTATGTGTTATAACTAAGAAAAATGAGTATGTTAAAAAATATGTTAAGTTTTTTTATTCGCATACAACCTTAAAATGCGAAAGAGCTTGCTTAATGATTGTGAGTTTTTACTTGTAACCTTTTTCCCTCACGAGGCATTTATCGTTCGAGGCTATTTTCCAGACTCCAACATAAATGTAAGGTGGTATTTAGATGCGCATTTCTAAACGCATGTTTGGTTTCAATGGTTTGATTTAAAGGTTATTTGTGGTTTAGATGCACACTTTTAAATGCTTGTTTGGTTCCACTTTTTTGAGATATCAAAATTGATATTAGAAGTGTTCAATTGATTTTAACTTTTTAAAATATTTTGAAGTAGAAATTGATTTTATATTTAAAATTTTAATCATATTAGAAACTAGGTTTTCAAATTTTGACTTTAAATGATTTTTACCTTCATAGTAGCATTACCTCTAACGTACGTAGGCACACTTTCTAACAAGAGAGAAAGACTGCTTGTAGAGGTACTATGCATTAGAGACATCCATTTTATTTTTCTCCCAATGGGGCACAAAATTGGTACCACTTCTTAATGTGTAGGTATCCTATATGGGTATGGATTGGTCGTATGAAATAGAATGAAATGAAATGAAATAAGCTAGTTTGTTTTTTTTTTTTTGGTACATGCTAGTTTGTTTTTTATATTAAAATTGATGTTTTATAATTTCACTCCATGTCATAATATACCACTAATTCAAGAGACCCGTATCATTACACCTTCATACTAGTAGTTTTGAATAAGAAAGTTTTGAACATTTATGGGAAGATACAATACTTTTTGATTAAAAAAAGACTTCTACCAACAGATAAAATGCGTTATTAGAAGTCAATTTTTTCCCAATATTAATACCAGATCTTTGGAAAAATAAATAATTTTTATTTCTTAAAGTCAAGAGTATTTCAAAATGTTTAAGTTATTAGGAGTATAATTAGTGGTGTATGAGATATAATTTTAAAGGTTATTCTTTATCTCTGCGGAAGCATATGCTCAACATGATACTTACAAGCCCATTTGAAGTATATGCTCAACATGATTCTTTTTCTTTCTAATACATAACATATGACAAAGAGTAATGATATTTAAATAACTATTTTATAAAAAAAAAAAAAGATGAAGCAAATTTTTATCTTTTTTTGGTTACAAGTTTACAACTAACTAGTAATATTAATCTAACAACTAACATGATTCTTTTTACTTTTAATAGATAACATATGACAAATAAGTAAATTATAATCTACCAATTAACTATTAACATTTGTCATTAAAAAGAATTAGATAACATGTACTTAGAATATTTAGGATAGAATCACTTTGACAAAAAAATAATAATAAAGGGCGCAACCACCCACCATCACTTGTGTTGCTCAAAATCCCCCTCACCTATAGGAAAAAAGCTTTCAATACTCCCTTTTTTTTAGGTTTACTCTAATATCTTACCGGAAGGTAAAATTCAGTAAGCTTAATTGAAACTTAGATACCCTACTATAGAGATTCAATGCAATTACACCCATACCGGATCTCAGTTGTACGTAGGTTTGAAATCAGACGCTCTAAATTTTAAACACAATTTCATGTAGTATAATGATCTCAACTATGTATTTAAGATTGAATGGCTCAACTCAGTTACATTTTGAAAAATTCAATTCCGCTTAATTGACAATTTAGAGGGAACATATTTTTTTCCAAATATAAATAATACTTCATCCGTTTCAAAATACATGTCCAAGTCAACCGCTTCACATATGCCAATGCACAATTTTGATCGTTAATATCTTTAATTATCTAAAGTAAAAAAATTATAAAAATTTAATATTTTGAAAATATTTGTCGAGACAAATCAAACAACATCTTAAATGCTAATATTTGTATTTATATATTAGTTAAAAAGTATGGTCAAAGTAAGTCAAGTGAATAGTGCACATTGTAAAGATTGGACATGTATTTTGAAACGGAGGGAGTAGAATATAACTATCAAAATAAGCATGACCCATAAGGTACGTAAAAACAACAACGATGAGAGAGAAAGAAGAGAGAGAGACAGTGAGGAGGGAAAAAGGGATTTCAAATGGGACAACCAGGGAAATACAAAACGAGAGGAGAGGTCCGGTGGCTGCACCATCCCATAACGGTGACAGTCATGTGGACAAGGTATCTACTTCTTTCTTCGTCACTAATTTCCCCGATGAAGTTGCTAATGCAGAGCTGTGGAAGTTGTTCCTCACCTATGGCAGAGTGGGGGAAGTGTTCTTTGCTCGTAAACTGGACAAATGGAACCGGAGGTTCGCGTTCGTCAAATTCAGGGAGGTGGATTGTGTGGTAGAGTTGGAAGCTAGCTTGCAGGATGTGTGGTGGGGGGAGCAAAAACTTAAGGTCAATATTGCTAAGTTTGGCAAAGAAGACGGTGGAAGGGTGGACAAAGGTGCTAAGGTAACCGCTGGGCCTAGGAGATTTGATGGAGAGAAGAGCAAAGTGGAGGAAGGTAAATCATTTAGGGAGGCGGTTCAGAGAGACCACCACTCTGTTTCGCAGCAACAGAAGGAGGTTGAGAAACCGGAACTGGAAATCTTTCCGACGGAAGAGGTGTTAGAGGATCTGAAGTGCTGTTTTGTGGGTGTGTTGCGTCATTTTCTGGAACCAGAAGCTCTCCAAACTTGCATGTTCATGGAAGGTTGGAAGGGTATCATGGTGTATCCAATGGGTGACAAAATGGTGCTGCTGCGTGGTGCGTTCGCCGGATCGATTGCTGATGCTGTGAAGGAGAAGAAGTCTTGGTGGGATGCAACGTTTCAGGATATCAGACCTTGGTCACCACAGTTGGTGGCTGATTCCAGAAGAGTGTGGGTTCAAGTGAGGGGAATCCCTTTGCACATTTGGGATGATGGTTTCTTCAAAAAACTCAGCTCACTCTTTAGAGAGTTTGTAGATTTTGACGAGGCAACGACAAGGAGGAAAAGATTCGACATGGCTAACCTCCTTATCTCTACTAAAAGGATGGGGAGGATAGATGAATGGGTAAGAATCAATGTGATGGGGTCGTCGTTTAAGATTTGGGTTGCGGAGGCGGTTTCGCTGGAGGAAGAGGGAGAAACGGTAGTGGAGTGGGGTCAGAGCCGGAGGCAGAGGAGGAAGCTCGGGTGAGGGAGGCGGAGGAGCGGCGAGGGAAGGAGGAGAGGGCAATGAGGTTCTCTGAGGAAGAAGATGATAGTGATGATAGCCAGGAGACTGTGGGGTCCGCAGTTGGTGGGACCCATAGCCTAACACAAGGGGAAATGGGTCAAGAAGGTAAGATAGGACATCCCCTTTTGGTTGTTCAGGATTCAGAGCACTGTTCAATGGATTTGGCAGCAGATGGGACCAGGGAAGAGCCGCTTGGAGCAGTTGGAGTGGGGAATACTCCTGTCCGTCAGACTTTAGTTCCTTTGGAATTGGATTTAGTCAACAAGGAGGTTGGTATGGAAGCTCGTTTGGGGCCCACGCACTTGCAGCCAGTGGGGGCCACTGATGAGGCCTTGGAGACTATTGGGCCTAGTCTTCCTAATATAGAGTTGAGCCAAGTTGGTGTTGTGGACTCAGAAGAAACAATATCAGAATTTTCTTTGAATGATGGTGAAGTAAACAAGAGGAGGTGTATTCAGAAAAGTATTAAGAAGAAACTTCCTTATGCCTATGGAACTCCTAAAAGTCTTCAGCTTGTGGTGGCTTTGTCGGAGGCTAGAGGGACCTTTAAACGTAAGGGTAGCAAATAAGCCTGCTGAAGGGGTTCCCTCTAGGGCCCATTCGGTCGCTTTTTTTGAGAATGGGGAGGAGATGTCTGAAGCGGTTAACCAGACAGCGTCCCTTGCTGCTCATCCATCGCCATCTTCGGGTATTAAGCTACTTATGGAAGAGACTGGAACCTGGGTCCCGGATTCTCCGCGTAGTGATGGGGAAATTCTTGTAGGAAAACCTTATATGCTAACCGGATTTATGGTTTACAAAAGAAGGACGGTTTCTCCTTTCATATTGGAGGTGGAACTACTAGATTTAGACCCACTTGGAAGGAGGTATACTTGGTACCATGCTAACGGTAGATCTATGAGATGTATTGATAGAGCATTAATCTCGGAGGAGTGGATTAGTTGTTGGGGAAGTACTTCTCTATGGTTTCTTCCGAGGTCTATCTCGGACCATTGTCCTTTGGTCCTTAGAAGTGGTGATCTAGATTGGGGCCCAAAACCTTTTCGCTTTAATAATTATTGGTTGGAAAACCGTAAATTCAAAAAGGTGGTGGAGGAGAGGTGGAGAAACTATAGGGGTGAGGGGTGGATGGGGGTGATATTGAAGAATAAACTTAAAAGGTTAAAAGAGGACCTTAGAGAGTGGAGTAAGAAAGAATATGGGGATCTTAATATTAAAGCGGAAATGTTAATTGAGGAGATTGCGGAGCTTGATGTCAAGGGGGAGCATGGGATGTTGAGTGGGGAGGAAGTGGAGGTTAGAAAAAAGAAGTTTCAAGAAATGTGGTCGCTCCTTAGATGTAAAGATGCTAGTATGTTTCAAAGATCTAAGGCAAAGTGGCTTAAAAAGAGGGATGCAAACTCCAAATATTTTCATAGGTGTGTGAAAGCAAGGGCGAGTCGGAATTCTTTAAAAGCAATCCAATCTAACGGAATTTGGGTGGAGTCACCATCGGAGGTGAGAAAGGCGGTGGTTGATTATTTTAAAATTCAAGTGGCGGAGGAAACTTGGGAGCGCCCAACTTTAGATGGTGTGGATTTTGCTTTGCTCTCAATGGAGGAAAATAGGGTCCTCACCGCCCCGTTTTCATTATTGGAGATTGAAGAGGTAATTAAATCTAGCGATGGAAATAAAAGTCCGGGACCCGATGGCTTCAATTTCGCCTTCTTCAAAGAGTTTTGGTACCTTTTGAAACATGAAATTCGTATTATGTTTGATCAATTTCATGCAAACGAAAGGATTCCCAAGAGCTTCCTTTCATTCTTCGTTACTTTAATCCCAAAGGTGAACGCCCCTATGTCTCTTAAACAATATCGTCCTATCTCTCTCTTGGGAAGTTTGTATAAGCTCCTCTCAAAAGTGCTAGCAACTAGGCTTTCTAAGGTGATGAATTCTATTATTTCGGTTTCTCAATCGGCTTTCTTGAAAGGAAGACACTTGGTGGATGGAGTTTTGATTGTTAATGAGGTGGTGGATTTGGCGAAAAGGGCAAACCGAGAATGCTTGATTTTAAAGGTGGATTTTGAGAATGCTTATGATTCGGTAGATTGGGGATTTCTTGAATATATGATGAGAAGGGTTGGAATGGAAGAGAAGTGGATTAGATGGATGAGGGCATGTGTTTTTGGTGGAAATATGTCTATCCTTGTGAATGGAAGTCCAACCGAAGAAATAAATGTGCAAAGAGGCCTAAAGCAAGGTGACCCGTTAGCACCGTTTTTGTTTCTTTTGGTTGCCGAAGGTTTTAGTGGTTTGATGACAAATGCGGTCAATCGTAATTTGTGTAGAGGCTTTGAGGTTAAAAGAGGGGGTTTGGTAGTGTCTCATTTGCAATATGCCGATGACACTTTATGTATTGGTGAACCGATGGTTGAGAATCTTTGGCTGTTGAAAGCCGTGTTGAGAGGTTTTGAAATGGCATCCGGGTTGAAAGTTAATTTCCACAAGAGTTCGTTAATTGGTGTCAATGTTCAACGGGAATTCATGGAAGCGGCATGTAGGTTTCTTCATTGTAGAAAAGGAGTGGTGCCTTTCAAATATTTGGGGTTGCCGGTTGGAGGTAATTCAAGAAAGATGTAGACATGGGAGCCTATGTTGGAGCAATTGAAGAATAGGCTTAATTCGTGGGGTAACAAATATGTGAGTCTAGGCGGAAGAATTGTGCTTCTAAATTCCGTCTTAAATGCTATTCCTATTTTCTACTTATCATTCTTGAAAATTCTGGTAAAAGTGCTTAAGAAGGTGACCCGTATTCAAAGAGAATTTCTTTGGGGAGGCGCTAGAGGAGGCCGGAAAGTTTGTTGGGTCAAATGGAAGAAGGTTTGCCAACCGAGAGGTAAAGGTGGGCTAGGTGTTAGAGATGTGAAGTTGATGAATATGAGCCTTTTGGCTAAGTGGAAGTGGCGCATTCTTCAAGAGGAGCAACCTCTTTGGAAGAAGGTGTTGGTGGAAAAATATGGGGACCATGTTAGTGGATTGGTACCATGTGTGGAATTGAGATGGCCTAGGTACACATCACTTTGGTGGAGGAATTTAATGAACTTGGAAGATGAACAAGGTGTAGGAGCAAATTGGTTCTCTAGTAGGGTGAGGAGGAAAATAGGAAATGGAATTAATACTAGCTTTTGGAAGGATATGTGGTTGGGGGAGGCGCCGTTGTACCTCATGTTTCCTAGGCTTTTTTCGCTATCAACTCAAAAGGAGGCAAAGGTGGGGGATATGGTGGGTGTTCATGGTGGGGTGGCGGTGTGGAATATGATTTGGAGGAGACACCCGTTCCTTTGGGAGGTCAATCTAATTGATAATTTGATGGCTCTCTTGGAGGGTGTTATTTTAGGGACCGAAGAAGATAGGTGGGAGTGGCTTCCGGAGGAGAGTGGGTTGTTTACGGTAAAATCCTCTTATACCGTATTGGAATTGATCTATCTTTTGGTTATTGAGTTGTGTCCGCTAGAGGAAGGTTTTTTTTCGTTGATTTGGAAAAGCCCAGCTCCGTCCAAAGTAGTGGCTTTCTCGTGGTCTTTACTCCTCGACCGTATCCCCACGAGAGAAAATCTTGCAATTTGCAATATTTTAGAACCGGATTCGTTGCTCTTGTGTGTTTTGTGTGACCGGCATGTTGAATCATCAACATATCTCTTCTTACATTGTGATGTGTCCGCTCTTATTTGGCGTGGTGTCTTGAATTGGCTTGAGTTCAATTTTATTACCCCTCCTAACATCTTTAATCATTTTAAATGTTGGAACGGTGAAGCGAACTCAAAAAGAATCAAGAAAGGGGTGTGGTTAATTTGGCATGCAACAATTTGGAGTATTTGGAGAGAAAGAAACGAGAGGATTTTTAACAACCAAACGAAGGGGGTGGACGAAATAGTGGATGATATCAAAGCAGTGTCTTGGTTTTGGGCGTTGAGTAGGCTAAAGATAGCTTCTTTCCTCTTCTACGAGTGGACTTGGAATCCTAAAGAATGCCTAAATAGAAGATGAAAGGCGCTGTTTTTGAATATGCTAGGGGGTTGTTTCTTTAGATCCTTCAGCTGTTAGTGTAGCAGGTTTTTGTTATTGCTGGCTGGTGTGTTAGGGGGTTTGTGCATTGCAGTTTTTTTTGGTTGATGGGTGTGTTTGTCTCCTGTAATGCTGGCCTATTTTTTTCCTGCTTTCACCTTTGGTTTGCTGCGCTGTATCAGTTGGCAGGGGTGATTTTTTGATTGTAACAGCTTGCCATTTTAGCACTTCTTGTGCGTGGCTTTTATTATATATATGCTGATTCAAAAAAAAAAACATGACCCATGGACTGGAATGATTAGTCCAACACTAAAAGAGTATTACTTTTCCCACCCTATGGCCTTTTCGCGCGCCCTATTTTTTTTTACCAAAATACCCTTTATCCGGAAAATATATTCCGGACAATATTCGGAATGTATAATCCGTACCGTTTGAAAATCACCCTGTCTCGTGAGGACTTGCGAAACTTGGGGTTGGTCAGTTGAAATACAATCCAGATAACATACTCCGGACATAAGAGCTGTATTCCGGAGAAGATATTCCGCACGCCCTGTATTCAAAACGAGCGGGAAAAAGTAGACGTCTTTTTCCGGAATATGTAATCCGGATAGCTAGGTTATATATAGTTGAAATCCGGAATGTGTTGTGGTCTAGGTTGATCCGGAACATTTCAAGGGAAGCTTTGCATCATCTCGTAGTGGAGTACAATAAAGCACTTGAAATTGGTACGGATAAATCAAGATGTGGTTGTTTGAGTTTGATCACATACGGGTTACCGTGTGCATGTATGCTAGCTTTGAAGATCAAGAACGGCACCGCCATTCGTTTGGAAGAAATTCACACCCACTGGAAGAGGTTGGGGTTCGAGTACGAGGTTGACCCGAAGCTTAAAAAAGAAGACATATCTCTATTGCCAGAATGGGATATTGTCCAGGTATGTTTTTCAAAACTGTCTCTGTTTATGTTCTGCCCAGGATTTCTGTTTCTGTATTATGTACTGGTGCAATCCGGATTATATAATCCGGACATAACAGTTATATTCCGGAATATGTAATCCGGATAAGTAGCATTTACGCCCCATGCAAGTGCATTTAAGGCTCATGCAAAGGGTGTACCGGGAAGTTCCGAATTATACAATCCGGATTAGCTTGTCTATTTCGGATTGTATAATCCGGAAGTCACCAGTAGTAACAGAATGGCATGTTTCTGACTGGTTTTCCTATGACTGTTTTGTTACACATTGTAGGCGCGGTTCAAGGACGCCGATTACAACATGAAAGTGCATTTGAAAGAACAATTTCGGCAATTTGTTTTACCGGAAACCACCTCTATGCGTCCACCGCCAAATAAGGTCACCACCAAAGGAGCTCCAAAGAAAGATAAGCAAAGCATTCGATCGACAAAGCGGTCCCCTTCCCTATGGGAGATTGTTGACTCCCAAGAGCAAGAAACACAGGGTTCACAGACACGATCAACAGGGACAAGTAGAAAGAGAGCACGGAAAAGCAACATGTCTCCTACTCCTCCTAAGCCAATTCCAAAAAATCCCAAGAAGCCAACACCCGTTGAGGTCCACATACCAAACAAAGACCAAATCCCAATTTGGATGCATGGCTTTATTGAAAAGGTTACGGATGTACCCGGTGATGGCCATTGTGGGTTCCGAGCAGTTGCGGTCCTACGTAACTTGATTGTTGATGATCACGTATTAGTCCGGTACAACCTTTACAAAGAGCTTATCGGTGTAGAAAATGACCGCTATCGGAGGATGATTAATGATGATAGGCGGTATAACGAGGTCTTTGACGCTCTATCCTACTCCGGTATTGGCATTGCACCACCGGATAAATGGATGACAATGCCGGATATGGGGTTCCTCATCGCACAGAAATTCAACCAAACGGTTGTTGTGTTGTCCATTAGGAAATCAGAAACCTTTTTCCCTCTATGTGGTCCACCGCCGCCTCCAAGTATTGATCCGTTGATATGTCTGGCATATGTGAATGACAACCATTTTATGGCCTTGAAATTGAAGGATGGTTGTCCGATTCCTCCCACTTCCGCTCTATGGAGACAATACCATCGAGAGGATGCAGACACATGGCCTGATGGCAGATTATAATGAGCTAAGTCGGGTGGCGGGTGTTGAGGTCATAGAAGATGATGAAGAGTTGTACGTTGTTGAAAATCTTGATCCCGATGAGAGGGTTGGTGCTGGTCCTGCTCCTGGTGTGAAGGTTGAAGTGGATGATAGTCCCATTGATCTTTCGGCGCCATAGATTAGATATATATCATTAGTTTAGTTGAAATGTATATCATTAGGTGAAATGTGTAATGATATAAATTCAACTTTTTTTGGTATAATGATATATATATAATCATTTTTTGATATAATATTTAAGTTAATTGTCTTTTATACAAACATATATAATGATTTATTGAAAAAAAATGATAAAAACCACGATGACATGAAAATCTGTTTCAGTTCTGTTTCAGTTCTGTGCACTGCTTCATTCCAGATTATATAATCCGGAAATCCCCGAGGGTAATTTTGAAAAAAAATAGGGCGCGCTAGGAAAGACATAGGGTGGGAAAAGTAATACTCACACTAAAACATGGTCCGGGTTGCAAAAACTTAGGGAAATACTATCTCCTAACCCAATTTTAAGTATTTGTATATATCTAATCTCCAGATGTTTTTACTCTCATTTCTTCAATTTTACATAAATACAATGAGCCGTGTGAGTTATCCTATCAATACATGTCTCTTTAAACCCTAACTTGTATAAACCAAGGAAAGAATGAGTTTCTTCAAGGCTTTCCTCTAAAAATGAAGCTTCCTAACTTGCTTACATATATACAAGGAGAATGCAAATCAAACTCTTTATATACTAATTTAGGGTTTTTCACCCAAAAATAATATGGTTTCATCAACCTAATTGATAGTGATCAATTCATTCCGATATTCCTCCATTCCAAAATATTATTTTTTTTAGCAATTTTAAATTTGTTTCAAAACTTTGAGGGTTCGTTTGATGGTCAGGATTGAGAGACAATATATGATAAATTAATCATATTCTGCTTAAATCTCATGTTTGATGCATCATGCACCAAAGAGATATGATAAAAATAAACCATTTTTCTATCATATCCTGACTTTCCTTTGTAATTTTTATCTATATACTTTGTGAGAAACTATCCTGATAGGATTAGAAGATCATTCCTTATTTATTATCATGATATTTGACATTTTTAAAATAATGATGTCATGTATTTATTATTAAATTACATGTCATTTTTATAATATTTAATTAAGTATGAGAGTATTTTTTTTCATTTAAATATAATGATATCATGTATGCATCAAACATATGATATGATTAATGCTTATTATGTCCATATCATATTCTGTCTTTATCCAACTTCATATCTCTATCATATCCTGATCATCAAACGAACCTTGAATATTTTAGATATCCAAAATATATTTGGCATTTTCGAATATATCTAGATAATAACGACTCTATTTTCATTTTACAAAATATTTATAATGTGATAAGATATTTATCTATATTTGCATTGAAAATGAACACATGCTAAGATTATTTACATATTTTTCTTATTAGTAGAAATTGAACTATGTACTCGAGAGTTTACGATGCTCAAACACTCTACATCAACCACCCCTAGCAAATTTCAATGATGATTATATTTTGATATTTGTTTTGGGACACCAAAAAGTCACACAATTTTCAGAAATCAAAACCAAGAGTATTTTATAAACAATATCTACATTCCTAAAAAAAATCCAGACTCTTCCGCTCAGGGCCGGATCTTGGGGAGTGCAAGAAGCGCTACAGAACCGAGCCTCTAAAAACTACGGGCCTAAAAAAAATTATAATACCACCCCCATTGAAAGAATCACAACAATTATTTCTTTTTCGCATAAACCATTCGTTTTCCCCTTTCCTACGACGTATGAGTGACATTCCAAAAGACACCGTTAGGTAAATTTCACCTCTCTTTCACTTAATTTTATTTTCTTTTGTTTCGTGTTTAAAAGTTCTTCTGATTCTGATTTTTTAATGAAGCTTAGATACACAAAAAGAATCGCGTTTTAGTTTTACTGGAGCCTATTTTGAAAATAGAATTGAGCCTCCTATTTCGTAGGAATGGCCTGCTTCCGCTCATTAAAACACTTTTAATATGATAGATAAAACTTTCGCGGCTCATATCTGATTTAGGCTTTGCAAGGGTCTAAGGTTGGTTTGTAAAAAACTTTAAAGCCTAACTCTGGCCTGCAACTTGTCATATGCTTTCTTTTTAAGTCTGTGCATGACCTTCTGAAAGTCTGATATGACCATCTATCCTGTTTAAAAGACTACTTTATATGAACATTTTTAAATAAGTAATGTGATATAAGGTTAAATAGACTAGTAAATCGATGAGATTAAATTCTGTTTTGATATTTGACATAAATTTTTAGAGAACTTTACTATATATTCTATCATATTTCAATTCTAATTTATAATAATACATTTAAATATGCGAAAGATTAATGTAGACTAATATACTTAAATTACTGTAAAAGTTAACAAATTTATAATTTAATTCAAATTACAAAATATAATATAATAATAAATAATATTACTCATATTTACCTAAATAGGCCGACTTAATAGGTCTGAGAGGATTTTTTAATAACTTGTGGTCTGATCTTTTATGAAAAATAGGCTTCTAAAAAAGTCTAGGGTTTGTTTATTTAAGAAAAAAGTCTAGTCTGACCCGACCTATCGTAGGCTAGACTGTAGGTCTCTGTAACCCAAAATGGTCTATTCCCATCCCTACCGACAATATATCTCAACGCAATATCGCATACTTGAAGTTGGAATAATACTAATACATCTCAATTAAGTGTTTCTTTAATTCGTATGCATTTACATTAAACCACTAATGACTTAAAATAAAAGGTCTCGCTAATAAATGTTTTAAGGGTATTGTTTAAAGAACATACAAATAGATATTTATTCTTGAAAATACAAGTCAGACACATATAAAAGTCATAATTACATAATTTTAAATGTAAAAATTACATCGTTTGAATGTTTATACAATACTTAGAAGATGCTTGTTAGCGTTTTCCTTAAAAAAAAGATTAGTCAAATTATGCCAAAGCTGAAATAAAGTTATGAGCTGTAGTATTATTATGTATGAAGAAAAAACTGAATACACCAACTGTCAAGTTGCTTCTTGCCGCCTTTCAAATAACATTAAACTATATAAAAAGAACATAATGCTCATATATGTTGTGCAAGTCCCAATATAAGAAACTTATATATGAACTTTTCTAGCCATATATTTTCACACTTCACATGTTTCTGAAGGTTGATCACAAAGTCATCACGAGATTTTCTCAGTTCTTGTTTCTCCAATTGCCGTTGAATTAGGGGTTTGACATTTATTTAAGCCATACAAAAATGCTTTTATTTTAACTCAACTACCATCCACCCCATGGTTGACACAAAATAGTTTTTTTTCTCTCACCCACTTTAAACAAGTAGATCCAAAATTGACCATTGTTTTTTGACAATAAAATTGACCATTTCTGAACTTTTAATTTCATGTCTAATTACTAGAAAAACCTAACAATCAAGAAGTCCATTTCAATAATATGCAACCAAATTAAACCGCGCTCGTTATTATAATCATGTTTACAAATTACACAAACTTAAAGTGATATCAAAATCAAATGCCTCAACTTGTACATATATTTCTTGAAAAAATGTCTCAACTTTGTATATATGCTTAAACACGCCACTAGCAAAATTTAACATCATTATCATTATCATCATCACCTTAAACCAAGCATATTACTTACCGAAGACGAAAATGAAAATCTTATTAAATATTTTAGGACTCATTCCACGTCAAGCAAACTTAGAATCTATATCAATATTCCTGTTAGATTCTAACCAATTACAAACGTAAAGGGTTTAACCGCCACACATACATAGTTCAAACTAAAATTGCACGACATTTAGAACTGAAGTAATTAATTCTATATTGATATATAAAATTACATTTACTAATTACATTTAGAACTGAAGTAAAGGCTTTAACAATACATCATATCGATAATTACATTTACTAATTAGCATGCTCTCATCGTAAAGAACAATATAAAGTATTATTGACAATCATAATTATCAAATATTTAAAATATTTTAGATTAAATTTAAGTGTTTAAAATAAAAGATTTAATTTACACCGATTGTACATTAAATTTAACCACCATATCATTATTATTTGATTGGTAAAATAAAAGATATATCAATATTATTATTTGATGATTTGAAGAAGATTATATAAGAAGAATGAAAATGAAACATGCATTATAATACTTAATACTAATTAGTAACAACTATTGTGCTTAAACATAAAGAGTCCATAAATGGATGATCCTAAAATTAACTAAAACATTTAAACATAAAGTTGATTATATATTATTGTCCATGCATGTTTTCTTCAAAAAAATTATTGTCCATGCATGGAAGAACATGAACTCATAGCAACAACTCCAAGTTTCTGAAGATTAAGCTTGACAACAGTGTCAACAAACATCTTGGTATCTTCTTCAGTGTTCCCATGTGGAATATCAACAATATAAGATTCCAAAACAATAGTATAAACCTTACCTTCATTGTTGACAAACTCATTAACCGAAGTAACCGAACGATAGTTTTGAAGACGATGTTCACCACCAACAACTCTAAAACTTATTACATGTTTTTCATCATCCAAAATCTCTAATCTTTCGGTACTTGTCGAAGCCGGTAAACCCGAAACAACGGTAACTTCTCTAATGCTACCAACGTTTCCATCACCTTTCATGTTGCAACCTTTGATGAAATGTTTGTATTTTTGTGGATTCTCAAAGCTTCTAACATATGGCCACACTATGCTTGATGGTGCTTCTATTTTGTAGGTTATGATTGAAGTGCATGTGTTTGAGGTTGGTTCTAGTATGTGGTATTTTTTTATGATTGGTTCGAGTTCTTTGTATTCTTCTTCTGTTAGACCTTGAATATTATGCACCAAAGCCATTTTGTGTGTGTTTTTCTTCTTGCTTTGGGGGGTGTCAAAAGCAAATATCATGCAAGAAGAAGAAAAATAAGGAGAAGATGGATAGTGGACAAAAACATTATATGCAAAAACAAAGCATGAAGATGTGAACACGTACATATTTATATTAATGTTCGGTGTTTGTTATTTTTTCTTGTTTTAGACGGATATGCCCTTGACTGTTCTTTTTTATTAATTTTATAATGCAAAAACTACGTACGTCACTAAGGAATCAGGCCCCTGGGTTAATTTGTTTATTTATAGTTTACAATTTTCCATAGATATTTTTAGTAAAAAGTGTGTATTTATATGTGTGTTTGTGGTTCTTTTTTATGTATATAATATATTTAATTTGCTTACCTATTAAGTAAGGGAGAGAATTCATAGGGTGGAATTTTTTTTAGCTTTAGCTGCATGAGGAAAGGTGTTGTCTCTACTCAAACATTTTTTTAACATAAAAATATATACTTTCCAAATATTGCATAATTTTTGGAGCTTATTCGGTGGTACTTTTGAGGGTTGTATATATTTTTTTATTTCTTTATTTTTTTTCTGTGGTCTCGTTATTATACATAACGACAAGCAATTTTTTAATAACTACTTGTTGACCACTACTTTTCCATTCATTCTTACATTTCTTTTCGTATAAGTGATGAGATTGGTTTCGGATAAGTCAAAAATATGGATTATTATTATTATTATTACTAGTAACATACCCGTGCATCCGCACGGGTACTGGTTGGTCGGGGATGATTTTTGGTAGTTTAAATTTGACATTATGTATTTGTAAAAAGTTTAAATTTATACCATTTTAAAGTTAATTATTATTAATTTTAGTATATACATTTTTTTGTGAGGAATGAATTTTAGTATATATATGTACTGAATAAATAAAATAATAGTTTAGTAAAATAAATAAAATAATAAAAAATTGATGAGGCAATTTACAATATTTGGTGTAAGAATTAATACGTGGGGTAAAAGTAGTATAAAATATTTGTTACTAAATTTATTGGGTCAACCCATTTATTTTGAAAAACATTTGATGAACTTAAATAGGTATTAACGTTTTATACAATTTTGTATAAATAAAAATTTGTCCCATGTATCAAAGTTAATTTAGTGAGTATCAACTTATCATGTACATTTGAGTTAATTCTGAAATATTAGACAATGCCCACTTATCCCGTGCATTTTAGTTATTGAGGGTTCAATATAATTGTAAAATGAAGTGATATTTTAAATAGTATAAACATTTTCGAAAGAACAATTTTTTGATAAATAACAACTTGTACCTTGTATCAAAGTTGATTTACTCAGTGACACCTTATCCCGTGCATTTGAGTTACTTTTAAATTTTTTCGTAAATGCCCACTTCTCCCATGTATTTTAGTTATTTAGAAAATTTTAGACAATGCTCACTTATTCTGTGCATTTTAGTTGATGAAGATTTAGTATCATTGTAAAATAGAAATGAGGTGATATTTTAAATAATATAGACGCTTTATTAGGAACAATTTTTATAAATGAAAACTTGTCCCGTGTATCAAAGTTAGTTTAGCAAATAACAACTTATCCCCGTTATTTGATTTAATTCTAAAAATTTATTTGTGAAAAATTGGCAAGTGCATGATAGTTTAATTTAATCAATGTCAACTTCTCTCGTGCATTATATTAATGATAATTTGTCTTATGTATAATTATTCTTTTTAATCAATGTCAACTCGTCCTATGCATTTTGGTTATTTCTGAAATTTTAGTCAATGATCACTTATCTCATGTATTTTAGCTTATGGGAGTTCAATATCACTATAGAATTGAAGTCAGATGATATTCTAAAGAGTAGAAACGTTTAAGCAGGAACAATTTTTTTTTTAAATGACAACTTACCCCATATATCAAAGTTAGTTTAGCCAGTAACAACTTAACTCGTGCATTTGAGTTGCTTCTGAGATTTTAGTCAATATCCGCATCTCCCAAGCATTTTATTTATGAACATTCTTTTAGACAATCCCACTTATCCCATGCATTTTAATTGACGACGGTATAATATCATTGTAGAATGATATTCTAAATAGTATAAACGTTTTATCAGGAACAAATTTGTATAAATGAAAACTTGTCCCATGTATCAAAGTTAGTTTAGTCATTATCAACTTATCATGTACACTTGATTTAATTCTGAATTTTTAGACAATGCCCACTTATCTCGTGCATTTTAGTTGATGAGAGTTCAATATAATTGTAGAATGATGTGATATTCTAAATAGTATAAACATTTTTTAAAAGAACAATTTTTGATAAATAATAACTTGTACCGTGTATCAAAGTTAGTTTAGTCATTATTAACTTATCATTTACATTTGAGTTAATTCTGAAATTTTAGACAATGCCCACTTATTCAGTGCATTTTAGTTGATGAGAGTTCAATATAATTGTAGAATGATGTGATATTCTAAATAGTATAAACGTTTTTTGAAAGAACGATTTTTTGATAAATAATAACTTGTACCGTGTATGAAAGTTAGTTTAGTCAGCGACAACTTATCCTGTGCATTTGAGTTACTTTTGAATTTTTTGTAAATGTCCACTTTTCCCATGTATTTTAGTTATTTAGAAAATTTTAGACAATGTTTACTTATTCTGTGCATTTTAGTTGATGAAGATTTAGTATCATTGTAAAATAGAAATGAGGTGATATTTTAAATAGTATAGACCCTTTATCATGAACAATTTTTATAAATGAAAACTTGTCCCGCGTATCAAAGTTAGTTTATCCTATGACAACTTATCCCCTTTATTTGAGTTAATTCTAATAATTTATTAGTAAAAAATTGGCAAGTACATGATAGTTTAATTTAATCAATGTGAACTTCTCTTGTACATTATATTGATAATTTGTCTTATGTTTAATTATTCTTTTTAATCAATGTTAACTCCTCCTATGGGTTTTGGTGATTTCTAAAATTTTAGTCAATGATCACTTATCTCATGCATTTTACCTCGTGGGTGTTCAATATCACTATAGAATTGAAGTTAGATGATATTCTAAAAAGTCGAAACGTTTAAGCAAGAACATTTTTTTTTATAAATGAGAACTTACCTCGTATATCAAAGTTAGTTTAGTCAGTGACAACTTAGCCCGTGCATTTGAGTTGCTTATGAGATTTTAGTCAATATTCGCTTCTCCCAAGCATTTTATTTATGTACGGTGTTTTAGACAATTCCACTTATCTCATGCATTTTAATTGATGACGGTATAATATCATTGTAGAATGATATTCTAAATAATATAAACGTTTTATCAGGAACAAATTTGTATAAATGAAAACTTGTCCCATGTATTTAAGTTAATTTAGTCGGTATCAACTTATCATGTACACTTGAGTTAATTCTGAAATTTTAGACAATTCCCACTTATCCCGACATTTTAGTTGATGAGAGTTCAATATAATTGTAGAATGATGTGATATTCTAAATTGTATAAGCGCTTTTTGAAAGAACAATTTTTTGAATAATAATAACTTGTACCGTGTATCAAAGTTAGTTTAGTCAGCGACAACTAATGCTGTGTATTTGAGTTACGTTTGAAATTTTAGTAAATGGCCACTCCTCCCATGTATTTTAGTTATTTATAAAATTTTAGACAATGTTCAGTTATCCCGTGCATTTTAGATGTTGAGGATTCGATATCATTGTAAAATTGAAATGAGGTGATATTTTAAATAGTATAAACGCTTTATCATGAACAATTTTTATAAATGAAAACTTGTCTCGCGTATCAAAGTTAGTTTAGCCAATAACAACTTATCCCCTTTATTTAAGTTAATTTTCTAAAAATTTATTAGTGAAAAATTGGCAAGTGCATGATAGTTTAATTTAATCAATGTCAACTTCTCTCGTACATTTTATTGATGATAATTTGTCCAATTTATAATTTTTTTTGAATCAATGTTAACTCCTTCTATGCATTTTGGTTATTTCAGAAATTTTAGTCAATGATCACTTATCTCATGTAATTTAGCTCATGAGAGTTCAATATCACTATAGAATTGAAGTCAGATGATATTCTAAAGAGTTGAAATGTTTAAGCAGGAACAATTTTTTTTATAAATGACAACTTACCCCATATATAAAAGTTAGTTTAGTCAGTGACAACTTAGCTCGTGCATTTGAGTTGCTTCTAAGATTTTAGTCAATATCCGCTTCTCCCAAGCATTTTATTTATGTACGGTCGTTTAGACAATCCCACTTATCCTATGCATTTTAATTGATGACGGTACAATATCTTTGTAGAATGATATTCTAAATAGTATAAACGTTTTATCAGGAACAAATTTGTATAAATGAAAACTTGTCTAATGCATCAAAGTTATTTTAGTCAGTATCAACTTATCATTTACATTTGAGTTAATTCTGAAATTTTAGACAATGTCCACTTATCCCGTGCATTTTAGTTGATGAGAGTTCAATATAATTGTAGAATGTTGTGATATTCTAAATAGTATAATTAGTTTTTGAAAGAACAAATTTTTGATAAATAATAATTTGTACCGTGTATCAAAGTTAGTTTAGTCAGCGACAACTTATCATGTGCATTTGAGTTACTTTTGAAATTTTTGTAAATGCCCACTTCTTTCATTTATTTTAGTTATTTAGAAATTTTTAGACAATGTTCACTTATTGCGTGCATTTTAGTTGATGAAGATTCAATATCATTGTAAAATTGAAATGAAGTGATATTCTAAATAGTATAAACACTTTATCGTGAATAAATTTTATAAATGAAAACTTGTAACGTGTATCAAAGTTAGTTTAGGTAGTGACAACTTATCTCGTGTTTTTGTATATATATTTATCAATAACAAATCATGGTCCCGTGTTTTTTTATATTTACCCGTCATAAATCTTGGTCTCATACATATTTGTGTCACTTTAAACTATCAATACAACATTTATTATTTTTTTTCTACCATTATACTATTATTAATTGAATTTCCTCCAACTTAACAACCCCATTAACCATGATCAATTAAAGGTATTTTGGTAAATGATACTAATTTTATCATTCAAATCAATATAGTTAATCATTTTCTTGTTCAAAAAAATATAGTTAATCATTTTTTTTTGAAGGAGTTAATTTTATTTTAAAATGATATACAAATCTTAAACGACTATTATTTTAAAACGGAAGGAGTAGATATTAGTGACAAATATTTAAACCATATTTTCCATTATTCAATATAAAATATTTCCTTAAAAAACCATAACAATATTTGTAGTGTGTTTTATTTAAGTAAATAACATTAAAAACAATTAATAAGTTGACCAAAAAAATTAAAAGTAATTAATTAACACTATTTGTTGTCACACGTAGAGGCTCCTCTCCCACATTTTTTTTTATTTCATTTTATTTTTCTTTCATTCCTCCAACAACTCACACCACACGTACAAACACTTCTCATTTCATTTGACATTATGTTTCTCTCTCTCCCTCTCCACATATCACACAACTCTCCCTTCTCTAACCAAACCCTAGCCGCTTCTCCCTCTCTTTTTGTGGGTTGTGGCCGCGCCTCCACAACCATCTGGCTTCTAATGTCCATTAAAACACCACCAATCTCATGGTATCATCTTTTGTTTTCTTCCCATTTGTATAGTTTTTCAAAATCATCATGTTGACACTGCAGCACCGCCGCCGCCGCTATAAGCTCTATTTTCGACCAGCTTTGATCTCATCTATGGAGTGTAGCAGTAGATCTGGAACCTTTACCATGTAAGCTCTCCTTTGTACCTATTTCATCATGATTTGGGCACATGACTTCTTCTCTTGCACATGCAACAACAGCTTTCTTAGATATGTAAATTGTTTGCAGATCTGTGCACAAAACTTCATCTTATTTGTTTTTAATCTGCAATTTTTTTGTTTTTTTACCTGCTATTTATTTTCTGTTTTTGTATTTATCCCTAATCTTTTGAAAAGACCATGCTTATGTTTTTTTCTATTTAATTACATAATTTGTCTTTTTTATACCAATAATTTTTCTCTCATTGTGCACCTAAATCTTGAATATCGGATTTTTATGTGAGATTCCAACCCTTGTCATGTTCAAATCTGAAAATTATTTCTTTTTGAAGGAAAATCCGAAAATTATTTATATTGTTTCTAAATCTAAAAATTTATTATCATTCATAATCTGAAATCTTTTTCTACCTCACCAGAAATAAAAAAATAAAAATATTACACCTTTGTTATTATTATTAAATATACTATACTAAATATTTTCATCATCACACATCAATTTTTCAACTATTCACACGTGATATGTCTCAGCCACACACTCAACTTTTTCTTACAAAAATGACACCATGTACCAGCAAAAACAACTTTACCTCCCTAGTTTTTTTTTTTCCATCTCTACCCATCAGTCTTCCGGTGACTGTTATTTAAAAAAAAAAACTGCTTATTACTCATTATCTCATTCTCTATTGTCTTTCTTTCAAACCAGATTTTCAAAAAGAGTTACATTTAAAATTCATCGCATTTTACTCATTATCTCATTCTCTATTTCTTATTGACTTTTGCTGCAAGAAATTAATACAAAAATTAGTTATTTATTTTATTGAGGATTTATGTATTAAACCAATTAGTAATTAGTAATTTAGTAATTCTCATCGTTTACTTACTTGTGTATCTTTTCTTTGTTTGTAGTTTGATGAAAAGACAATAACTCCGTTCAACTTTCCTGCAATAACATTTATAGATCAAAAAATTGTAGTTGAATACAAATACAAATAATGAAAAGGTACATGTTAGATAAAGAAAAGTGTAAATTATAGACATTTTAAACATCAAATGAACTTGGAGATCTAAAAAGTTGTTCATAATTTTTTTTTTGCAGCACTTCAACTGCTTGTTCTGGTGAGTAAAATTGTAGAGTAGAAGATGGAGATTAGCAAGTTTGAAAAGAAGAAAAAATATAGAACTGCTTGTTCTGTTGAGTAAAATTGAAGAGTAGAAGATGGAGATTAGCAAGTTTGAAAAAAAGAAAAAATATAGAACTTAATCTTTCTCATTATTTCTCTTCTCTCACTTATTTTTGGAAACAGAAAAGTGAGAATGAAAAAATTGTGGAAAGTGATTTTGAATATATGGTTTCAAAATGTTGGTGTATTAAAATTTAGGGGGGAGTTTCGAAATTTGAATTGTGTGATATGACAAGATGTAAGTATTGGCTGACTTTGGCATAGTGACATTGAGAAATGGGAATTGTTTAAAAGCAATGAAACTATTAGTTGTCCCATGAATATATAGGTAAGCTTTTTAGTTACATTGGAAGTATAACTTATTTCTCAAGAGCAATTGAACCAAACCAAGACACAATGACATCATTAAAGCAAAACCATATCAAATTGTACTGATTTAGTTGCAAAACATAAATTTTAGACACATTTTACCCTTAAATTGATGGCGTGGCAGAAAGGCAGCATGGGTTAAAATTGTTTTTTCCACAGCATCTTTTTTTCTTATATTAAGAAGGATTACTACTACTACTACTACTACTACAATTTTTTTAATATTATTCATGTTATTTTGTTTATGCCATGCATGCCCATACCTATAGGTAGTGGTAGATTTAAATTTGTAGTAGCATTATAACCGAAATATTTCTTTATTTTTTGATAGTATATCGTATTTACTATTGGTTTTTGTGGAACATATATATAGAAAATATGCATGGCTTTTCAGAAAGGATGGAGATTGTGATTTAAATGCAAGATTAAGAGTAAGAATGGATATATAATAAGATGGGAAATGAGAACAAGAAATAGTCGCAATCGTTGAAAAGGGCAAGTTGGATATTCACGAATCATGTGAAGGCTCTAACAAACTGTCCGTGTGATCTAAACTTCACTTTGCAGCATAGTTTTCGATCAAAGCAAATAAAGTAAGGGTACCAAAATGAGTGGACAATGGACCAACCATATAATCATTCAATAAAAAAGATTAATTATAAAATATGTATACTAGTTGGATATTATTGTGGTCCAAATTCAATCCGATTTTAAAATTCACACATATAGATTGGGTCAATTTATTGGCTCACAAATATTTTAATTTTTATAATTGGTCATCTAAGTTATATGTATATGGTAGATCTGGCACATTGACTTTTGTTTTAATATTTGTGGTTGTTAATGCATTGATTGCATTCCATTTTATTTCTATTATTATTATTATTATTATTATTATTATTATTATTATTATTATTATTATTATTATTATTATTATTATAGTTAAATAAACTTTTAGTTTATGTAAAATAAGTAAAATTTGGGTTTTGGTTATTTTCTTAATAATTTTATAGCTTTAATTTTTTTGTATATGTAGCTTTTGATTCCACCATTATGTTACATTCATTAACTACTGTCATCCTAGGTTATATTGAGTAATATATCCCATTATTCTTCTATTTATTTCTACTTTGTTCAATTTGTGAAAAAAAAACACTTTGTATACTGCATTATTGTACACTGTTATTGACATGCTTTCTATAGAATCATCCAACACTGCTTAAGAAATATTCATTTTTTTCCGATAACAAAACAATATTGATTCATTCGAATTGATAGAATATATCATTCAACATTGTCAGTGGCGAAACCAGGATTATTATAAAGCTTGGGTAAAAAAAAGTTTGCAACACATTTTTTTCTTTGCAAATTTTGAGATGTAGGCCTCTTTCACTCTTTAGGTTTGGGATAAATTGCATTTGCAGCAAATAATCAACATTCAAAGTTGTTTACATAAGAAGTTGCAAGCAAATAATAAAAAAAATCTAAAGAAATTGCCCAACAAAAAAATATACATAAGAAATTTATAGGGGTTTATATAAGAAATTCAGAGGAATTTACATATAAAATTGCAAAAGTTTTGGGCCAGAGCCCGGGCAACTGCCCAGGCTAGCTGGGCCTTGGCTCCGCCCATGAACATTGCTAAGAAAGTAGATGGTGAATCCGTGAACAAGCACACAACATCGATGTTAATAACATACAACGACAAAATACCTACAAATAATTTGATAAAATTAACTTGACCAATACTAATGTATTCAAATTTGCAATGTTGACGCTCAAATCATTGATTGAATAACCAATCTTACAATAAGAATCAAATGAACACAGCAATAAGACGAGAAATCAAACAATGTCACACAAGACGACAAACAACATATTGTCGTACTCAGACGACAAAATCACGAAGAAATAACCCTAGATATATGTGAAAATCACTTATTTAGATTGAAATATAGAGAAAAAGATGAAAAATGGTAATTCGAAGTAAAAAAAATTGACCCAAAATTAACCCCACAATAAAGAAAATAAAAGAGGAAATATAAAAAAAATAAAAGTAATTAAGGCCAGCTTGTTGGCGAGAGAAATTTTTCTTTTTACTAAAGAATAATTATTGACAAAGATTATAGTAAAGAGAGATTTAAAGAGAAATTTTATTTTCTATCACCAATTATTAAAATAATTAAAATATTTTCTATCACCATTTATTTGTAATGGACATTATAATAATTAAAATATTTTTATTCTTAGAGGAGGCAAGATTCCCTAATTATTAGGTTGCTTATCATAGTGTTTGCACTTTGCATTGTTATTATCATATCAAGCGTGTGGTCCAAGAGGGACTTTCTTCCATACAAAGCTTAAGACGAAATCGGAAGTGGGCGAGAGACGCATGCAGCTTTTGCATGTGTGTGGCTACCTAGCTGTATCCTCAAATTTGAACAGCAGTAAAGTGAGAGTATTATCTTTATTGCTTCAAAGTAAGAGAATATCTATCTCTCTATATCCTTATTCATATTGGGTTTCTCCACCATTGCATGTCACTCTCAATTTAGAGTTGTTTGATTATGCAATGATAAAAATTGATTTTAAATGAATACATGTTTGATAACAGAATCACGGTAAATGTACCATTGTTTACTAAAAGCTATTTTACATTACAAACATGCATTGAATTGTTTATGTAAAATTAATTTTGACTAAAATTTAGTTAAGATAAAGTGATTTTTGTTTTAATACGTTCATGTAAAAAATAAGTTGAATAATAGATAATGCGAGACTTCTTTCAAAAAATAAATAATGCGAGATTAAAAACCAAATTATGTAAAAGAGAAAATTTATAGTAAAAAGGAAATATTTTTTGGGCTGTTTTTGTGATACATGTATTTTTCAAAATAGAATTATATAAAAAATTTAAGCTTATCAATATGTTAAAAATATGAAGAAAATTTTTCAAATAAAAAACTCTACGTTTTCTAATTTACACAAAAATATCAGTCAAACTACCTTTAAAAATAATTCAAAAATTTATATAGAAAATTAATTAGCATAATTTTCATTTTCAAATAAATGATGCTTCTTTTTATGAAACGATAATTCTTAAAAGAGTTTACAAATGGTTCGGCATTTAAAAATACCACTAAATTATATTTCACCCTAACCATGCTAAACATATTAAAAGCCAAGTGATAGGTTCTCGTGAACTTAACTCAGTTGGTATGGACAATGCATAATATATGCAAGGTTCGGGGTTCAAACCCCCGCCACCACAAAAAAAAAATCAAGTGATAGAATTCAAGTGGTTAATGAGCTCCCCAAAAGACGAATCGTTTGGAAAAATTCAAGTTTTATTTCTGGTGAAACTTTTGATCAAACTTTTTTTACCTCTCAGTCGAACTCCAAATTACTAAATTAAAGCAAAACAAAAAACAAATTAAACGAAGCAACTGTACTAAAACCTTTTAATTTGTTGGAGCATAACATAGAAGCTCCCATTAAATATGAGTTATACAAAAGTTTAATTTGTTATTGGGAAATGATGGATACAACGACAAAACCGTAACAAGAAAATTTCAAGACAGTGTACTCTCTCCGTCTCACAATTATTGCCACTTTAACATTTTTTTTATTTTTCTCAAAATAATTGTCACTTTAAAATATCAATGCAACATTTATTATTTTTTCTCATTATTATACCCTTATTTATTGAATTTTATCCAACTTAACTACTCCCACTAACTACAATTAATAAGGGTTTTTAGTAAATGTCACTAATTTTACCATTGAAATCAACACAATTAATCATTTACTTAATAATCGTGCATAAACCTTAAATGGCTAATATTATGAGACGGAGGGAGTATTTGCTAACACTTTTCCTTAATTACACATCATTACATCCTTTGATTTCCGGCAAATAACAAATTTAATTGGCTGAGATCTTTTCTGAATCAATTCTAGATAAAATCTCTCTAGATATATAGCAATGCGCTTTGTTATTAATATATTTTGTGATTAACACTCCGTAATTGTGGTTGATCATCATTAGCATGTATGTGTATATGTTGTGATACATTGCTCCTTTTTTAACATTTGGACTCTCTCTTTCTCTTGATGTCTTACTTTCCGTCTCCAATTATCTACTGATTTAGCTACATTTTCTATTGACAATGAATTTTTAAATAAATTTGATTATGATAATTTAATAAACTTAACTATTTTACATCTCAAAAAGCATGAAAAATACAAATTACATAAATTATTTAAAAAAGGGAAATGTTAACTTGTGCCCTTAAGACACAAGTTTAGAAGCCAATTGTATAAACTAATTCTTGGAAATTGTGCATTCAATGCTTTGAAAGTTTTAAAATTTATTTTTTCAATACAAAACTTATGTTTTATTTCTTTTTTTAGATCATTAACTTGTGCCCTTAGGGCACAAGTTAACATGACCCTTTAAAAAATTATAATTTTAAAAAGACTTTATTATTAGATTTTACTTTATGCCTCAATATTTGTTAAGACGGCGTTGTTTAGTTACTACTCATTTTATTGGAACATGACACAGATATTTCAAAAGATATAGATCAGTTTTTTTGGCTTCTATCAAAAGCTATTTCCTTCTGAATATTTTTTTTTTTAAGAATTGAGAAATCTGAAACTCAGAGAGCAATTTGGCAAGTAATTTTTTTTTTTTTGAAAGAGCAATTTGGCAAGTAATTAATGTGTTGAGAGTTGCCCATAATATAACTGGCCTAACTTGGCTTTTGGAGCAATGGAAAGAGGCTTATCAACATTATAAGCAGACATTGACACAGTCTCTAATGTACCAACAAGCAATGTTATTGTGATACGAACAATTGGGCAATTGGATTGGACTGGGTGTTTTTGTGTGCAACGGGTTGCAAGTAATGCCAATGGTATGTCGGTGTTGTTTACTCCTTTACATGTAGGTATTCACCATTTTGCTGCGTATTTTTGTGTCGGACATTACATGATACCCTTCTTTCGGTTGAGGTTTAAATTTTGATTCATTATTCAAATGGTTGGATTTGAACACAAAATCAATTATCTAAACTAGTAAAAAAAAAAAAAAAAGTGAACAATTGCATGCAAATGTTTAGAATAATCATTCTTTATCTCATAATAAGATTTCAATTGTACGCATATTAGGATGTAGCTTAAGTAGACTTTGTGTAAACATCATCATATATTCATTTTATTTTTAATTTTTAATGAACACTTATTCACTCTAATTGAACAACTTTTAAAACGTCACTCCATTTTTAACATTGAATTCATATATTAATTTTTTATTTGAAAAATATGATGAAAGAAGTTGAATAAAATATACAACGATACCACATTTGTGTGTTTATGTGTGTACATTTCAATAAGAATCCCTCTTACTTCTTCAGTGAAAGTAGTTAAGTGCTACTCCCTCCGGTCCTAAATATAAGCAAATTTGACTTTTTACATTCATTCAATTAATGATGTATGTGGTCCATAATATGAACCACATACATCATTAATTGAATGAACCTAAAAAGTGAAATTTGCTTATATTTAGGACCGGAGGGAGTACATGTTATTAGATAAGACATCTTTCAAGAGAGATTCTCTAATTGTCATTTTAGTTATGTATACTTTCTTTTTTTAATAATCAATTGTATTAATTTTTTTGACATATAGAAGAAATGATAAATACATCATAAACTCATATGTATAAAATGGAAGTGTCGAGGTTCGAACCTCGATCATGACATCCGACCTAACAATTGTCAGTTGATTTAAGACTTATGAGATAGTTGTATTGATTATTATAGTCAAATGAATGCGAAAATTGAATGTCCATGTTAGTTGGAGTAGTTCAAAGTAAGAGTTAGATAACAATGTGAGAATTTATTAAAAAGAGTTTACAAATTGTATTTGGGGTAATAGTCACTTTGATCCCTGAATGTGTAGCAAGTAGTCATACTAGTCCTTCAATGTATCAAAATTCTAAAATAGTCCCTGATTATCCACTTTGTTAGTCAAAATAGTCCTTAACGCTTAAATAATCCCTTAATACTCACAATAACTCTTTTTATATAGGGACTAAAATGACAATAAGTAAGTACGTATAAAGACTAATATGATAATAAGTAAGTCTATTGAAGGACTAATATGACAACATTAATGAAATATTTTAATATCAAGGACTATTTTGACTAACAAAATGCACAGTCAGGGACTATTTTGAAATTTCGATACATTGAGGGACTATTATGACTATTCGTTCCTCATTCAGAGACTAAAGTGACTATTTCCCCAATTGTATTTTGATGTTCTAAAATTACAAGTAATAGACGAAAATAAATTTCAAATGTAATATCTATAATGTCTTACGAAGTAAATTTATTTAATACAACTTTTTTTTTGACAAAAGTTTTTGGTGAGTTAAATTTCGAACATCAAAATCCTAATATCATAAGATTCAAAAATACTTATGGTCATTTGCATTTACTACGAGGATGTATATTTTCACTCTAGTATTTTGGTAAGTATGTAAGAATCAAGGTAAATCATTATGATTTTGTAAAAAAGTAAAGTAAAGTTTCTTAAAATCATAGTGAATTATAATGACTCTAACAAACTCACTAAGATGTCAAACATGTAATTTGTAGATTTGTAAATTCAAACTAAATAATATTCTTTCGACTCTTCCCTCAAAAATATAAACTTAGTTAAAGATAAAATGATTTTTGTTTTAATACATTCGTGTAAAAAATAAACAATGCGAGATTAAAAACCAGATTTAGAGGCAAAAACTACAAATTTGAGGTTACAGCTTGGTAGCCACACACATGCAAAAAATTATATTATTTTAAAATTGTAGTAGTTAAATTTATTGAAAATTATATAAAAGAGAAAATTTATAGGAAAAGGGAAATATTTTTTGGGCTGTTTTTGTGATGAATGTATTTTTCAAAATACAATTATATAAAAAAATTAAGGTTAACAATATGTTAAAAATATGAAGAAAAAATTTCAAATCTAATTTACACAAAAATATCAGTCACACAACCTTTAAAAATAATTCAAAAATTGGTTATTACCAAAAATGCTAGTGAATCTCAAATTTTTTAAAAAAACTTATATATAAAATTAATTAGCATAATTTTTATTGTTAAAGAAATGATGCTTCTCTATATGATTAGATAATTCTTAAAGTACAAGAGTTTACAAATGGCTCAGCAATTAAAAATACCACTAAAAAAAAAATCTTTCGACTCAAATATTACAAAAGTCTGCCAAAATATAAATAAAACATACCTAAAAAAAATATTCTTTCGACTCAAATATTACAAAAGTCTGCCAAAATATAAATAAAAGATACCTAATTTTATTCTATTTAATGTTATTATTCTAAAAATATAATTCAATGAAACATGTTCACATACAAAATTAAATAAAAAGAAATAATATTTTTCAAAATATATTATATTTGTTAATACATTAAAAAATAACTCGAGTTAAACTAACCATAATATTTATAGAAAAATACTAATAAGTGTCTTTTTTACCAAAATGTTAATAAGTGTTCTTAAACATAAGTTATAGAATAAAAAAGTGTGTATTTGTAACTTTGACATTTTAAAATAAATTTTGTTTTTAAATTTTTTTACCGGGAAATGCTAACAAGTGCCTTTGAGATATTGTTTAAGCAACCAAAAATATTAATTTTTAGATATGAGATTGTGTAGTTATAACTTTTACATGTGTTTGATTTGTATTTTCAAGATAAAATTTCTTTTTGTGAGTTCCTTAAACAATACCCTTAGACCATCTCCATTGGGAGAATCTTAACTATTTAAGACCCCGTACCTATTAGGTACCCCAACGGGGAGAATCTTTTTCAGGGTCTTATAAGACTCGGGGTCTTACTTAAGACTCACACTTTTAAGCGGGACCCGCACTATTTTAATATTAAAAAATTGAAATATAATGATATAAAGTTATTGGTATTTGATTAGTGAGTCCCATTTGAGAACTTTGTGTGAGATCTGGGTTGGAGTAATTGAGTGCTTATTAGGTACTATTATTAAAAAATTACAAATAAGTGATGTGTATACGTGAGACCCATCTAAGAACCCAAAAATGTCTCCATTGTGGATGAGAATGGAGACTCTCAATTTTGAGGTCTTAAACGGCTCCCACATGTACACATCATTTTTTACAATTTTTTAATAATAGTACTTAATAAATACTCAACCACTCCAATGGAGACCCTCTTACCAAAGGTATGAATGAGTCTCACCAATAACTCTTTATCATTTACATTTCAACAAAAGCAACTCACCAATGATTTTTTAAGGAAAATGCTAACTTGTGCCTTTAAGGCACAAATTAATGAATCAAATATATAAATAGTTTATTGAAATGTGGGCATTACATTTAATTTTAACCTTTTAGGGATTTGAATGCACAAAATTTTAGATGATATTTCTTTTTTAAGTTTTTAACATGTGTCATAAGGGCACAAGTTAACACTACCATTTTTTCTTCCAATGGAGATACTTTTTTTTTTTTGAGGGAAATCTAATAGAGATACCTATTAAGTACCGGATCTTAATTGGTGAATACCTCACCATTTGGGATGGTCTTGAAGCACTTGTTAGCAATATCCAATTTAAACAACAATGTCATTAAACTTGTTAGCATGACGATGCTTAAAAGATCCTCAAATCTATGAGTTTCATTTGACCAATTAACCTCCCTTAAGTAATTCAACAATAGACCATTCGGGAAGATATAAAAGATTCTATAGCCATTTTTTTACTGTAAGATTCTATCTAGCCAATGCAAGGAACGAGGAAAAGCTACAACGTTCCCAATTTGGTATTGGAGGAATTTCTGCATTGCTAAGTAAAGCAATTGGTGGCACATGCAGTTCTTGAAGTTATAAATTAAAAAAATTGCCAACCTTTGTTGCATCCAATGAAAGCTGGAGGTAAGCTAGTTTTTGTCATTGATGCAATTTTCACATGGAATTGTTGTGGTCTCCTTTGTATCACTCATATTCAGCAGCTACGGCAGTCGACATAAAACATCCAGAACATTTTTTGTTTTAAATATTATACTATGAGCATCAAATTATTGTCTACAGTTAAGAAAAGATAAAATATTTTATACATCACATAACCCAATATCATTTTTATTGAGGCAACAACCAAATATTATGTCAACCGCTTAAATGGTCAAAATATATTAAAAAAATCGTATAAAATTTAGGAACATTTCTTCCACTAAATCCAATAATAACTTCAAAATAAATATAAAAAACATTTTATTATACTTTTAATGTGATGAACATCTTGTTTATGAACTAATTTGATTAATATTTGAGAAGTGCATGTCACGTTGATGCAACATTTGTTTATGGAACATGACTGTTTTTGTATTAATGGTGTGTGCGTGTGAATTTCATAAGACAATTTTGTGAAGGCTAAAACATCTTGGCATCGCATATTACTTTTTGGAAAACTTTAGTGTTTTGTTCCCACGCACACATTAGAAAACTTATCAATAAATCACTTATCGTAAAATTGCTCTAAGTCAAACATGATTAATTAAAGAATCTTTATGGTATGAACTACCGAAAAGATAAGAATCTTACTCGTATAAGTAGTATTAATCAACTCTTATAAGTCATCTTACAACCATGCACTCTTACATTTCAATGCGAATTTGATTCATTAATGTGTCTCTTTCACTTAGAAGTTATCGGGAGTCCCTTATTTCTCATTTCTTGTGCACCAACAATCACTCTCCGTCCTCATCAGTCTCAAACATCATATGTTGTGGCCATTAAAATCACTATAGAGCGTGATTGAAATCAGTGATGGATAGTGTTTACAAAGACAACTTCTACCAAATTGACATAGTTGCCATTTTAGAAAAGTGTAAAGGAATTATTTACTTCATTTTTAAGCTATGACGTTGATTTTGCTAGGAGACATGTAAATTATATTGCTCCCTCTTTAACAAGGGTGTCATGGTGATGTTATGGTAGTCACCAAAATTTTGGTTTGATTACAGCTTGTAGTACTTCGCTTGTTTTAAATGATAAGTAAACATGTTTTGAATGATATGAAGTAAACATGTGTGAATGAAAGAAGACCAATTTTTTTTCTTTTTCTAAATGCTAAGTCTTTTTTTTTTTAATTAAGATTCTTTAGATATTTAATTTTCCAAAACAAGCAACATAGTAGAAATATCGGTCAGATTTAGCCAAGCTTTGCGTAAATAGGTATTGTAAAAGTGGCTTATATTTGTTGCAATATTTCCCCCCCTCAAAGTGACATAATAAAATACGAGCAATGCTATTTATCAAGAAAGATTTTATCAAGAAATTGTCACGAAATTAATGTTAGCCAATAAAATCTCAGTCTGGCCGGAAATCATGGGGTGGTGTGGGTGTTATGTATTTTTTTTATGAAACTTTAATAAATAAGATTAAAATCTAAGGGTGATTATTCTGCCATGTCATTCTTGAATTCATCAAGAAAATCCATTCTTGATATCTAGCATTTTCCATAAAATACAGAGAAAATAGTGTTTAATGTTGTTCATGTAGTAGAGTTGTTTCTATTTTAATAAGATTTAACTATTTTAATTAATATGAAGTAAATAATAGCATAGATACCAGAAAGGAATACCTAGTTATATGTTTATAATTAGGAAAATGTTATTTTTTTAGAAAAATAGTATCAAGAATTTTTCAAGATACAGTTGATAAGATTTAATTGCATGATTTATTTGTTCACTTTCTATTTTTCAGCCACTCCTCCTTAAATTGTGGCAAATAGTGCATTGTGATTGGTTGCTCTTTATTCTTGAAGAATTCTTGATGTTATTTTTCTAGAGATATAACATTGCTCAATTAACTAATATTTGTCCAACCATTCAAATGATAGCATAGATACTAGAAAGGAATACCCTCACTACTTTCGCTAAAACCCATAACAACATACTCCCTCCGGTCCTATTTACAAGAGACAACTAATTTTTTAGATACATTAAACAATTTATGTATTTGGTTTAGATTCTTGACTAGATACATAAATTATTCAATGTATCTCAAAAGTCTACTTTCTTTTGTAAATAGGACCGGAGGGAGTATAAAAGATTTTTTTTTTGGGTCAAATAACATACTCCCTCCGTCCCGCAATAGATGACCCATTTGAAAATGTGCAATTTTGACCCAACTTACTTTGACCATATTTTTCTAATAATATACAAAGATAAATAATATCATATAAGATGTCGTTAGATTCGTCTCGATGAGTATTTTCAAAATATCAAATTTTCATAATTTTTTCTAATATATTATTCAAGATATTTAAAGTCAAAATTATGCATTGGTATACGTAATATGATCAACTGTGTCATGTATTGTGGGACGGAGGGAGTAGTAGCTATAAATTTATCTATTAAGGTGAATGACTGAAGTGTTTGGAATTCAAACTCCGACCTCATATATGCAATATTCCTTTTTTTTTTTGACAAAAATATATGCAATATTCCTAGCAACTGAAGTTTTTTCACCTAAAATTGACTGCTAATAACTAAATTTTTCTTCGACAAATTTACCCTAAACAATCCAATTTCTTTTTCAAATTTAAATCTACACCATTAATTGTATGAATTTCGAAACTAACTACCAATTTTAATCAAACACTTTTCTGTCATAAATTGTCCTTAACGTCACAAGTTTTTTTAAATTCAAATTTACATTTAAAAGCATACAACATGAATATATTGAATTTGAAACAAATGAATTAATCAAATCAGTTATTATACAAGACAATAAAACAGATATTATACAATACACTATATACAACAAAACACAATAAAAAAGAAAATAGATGGGCACGTCAGTAGGGATAATCGCTATCAGATTACATCGTTTGAACCTCAGCCACCACCAAAAAAAAGATTACATCGTTCAAACCACATCATACATTTATGAGCATGGGAAAGGTAAATAATTGTAGAATGAATTTATGGAATAAATATCTTCCACTGCATCAATGTTGGTCTTGTCAGTTGTCTATACTCTTATATCAATCCCCTCCCCTGTTCTTTACTTCACTGGGGTTCGGATTGGTTTGGTTAGTATTTGGTCAGTTTGGTATGCAAGTAACCATCATGGAACAGGATCGGATGATGGATACTTGCATCCATAACCCTGTCGAAAAATAATGACGCGCAAAAATTGGAAATTCCTTGGTGCAGTGCAATGATTAACAATCATGAGCTTCTTGGTCTATCAAAACTACTCGCTGCTTGCCACTATCTGAGCGGAGGTTATCTACCTTGTATCCAATCTATGCTTAGACAACAAAATCAACAGAGCTTCAGAGTAACGAAACAAAAGAATCACGCAAATGGAAATAACCAAATGACAGGTGATTACCTCTACTGCACTGTCAGGAGAAAACCACCTCAATAGCACACCAAGATGCACTACAGCAGGAATCAGCTTGAAAAGTAAAGGAGTCGTCACCTGCAGAAATGCGTTCAGAAATTACTCGGGGATTAATCAGCTGTGCTTGAAAGCATAAATAAAGAATAAACACATTTTTTCAAACCAAACAGGCGATGCATATGCACTGCCTGCACTGTCGTATGGGAGTATATGGGACAACAAATTATAACAGAACTTAAGGCTCCTTGTCCACTAACTTATCTTTAAGCAAAAAGTTAGAAAGCTGTATAGACCAGAGGTCAGCAAAGGAACCTAGTAACTATTGATTCAAATATAAAATAATATCTTACCAGACTAAGAGCTGTGGTCCCAAGAAGCAGCAGATATAGCTTACCCTGAAATGAATCAAATATCAGAATCGATAAAGGCTGGTTATACTTTCAAATTTAAGCTAGAATTTCAAGCTATATTTCAAGCTTGAAATTGGTTATACTTTCAAATTTAGCTTGAAATGAATCAAATATCAGAATCGATAAAGGCTGGATTAAAATGACTTATTAGCTCATTAGTTGGCTTGATATATAAATATGTAGATACTTTTCAAAAAATAATTATAATATATCATTTACTTTATTCAATATATATATTGTCATTTAACTTTGTTTTGGTTTGACAAATTGTTTTAAACAAAGTTATTCAAATAGCTTGAAATATAGCTTAAGGTGACAATATATATTGAATATAGCTTGAAATTGGTTATACTTTCAAATTTGTCAAACCAAAACAAAGTTAAATGACAATATATATTGAATAAAGTAAATGCTATTTTATAATTATTTTTTGAAAAGTATCTACATATTTATATATCAAGCCAACTAATGAGCTAATAAGTCATTTTAATCCATTCCATGCAACAAGTCTGAGTTCAACATCATCGCCATTTTATGCAACAAGAACTTCTGGTGAGGCAGCATGATCTTCTTTAGGAGTCAAGCAACTGAACACATAATTAACATCATTGCAAAAAGCCATAATGTCACTAACCTCAACTAGATGAAGATTTGAAGCACGACTGAGAAGAACAAAAGCAAATTCTCCTATCTGTGCCATGGACATTCCTACCTATAAATGGATGAATTCAAGTATGTCAATCATTAAAAGAATACAAAAACTGCATTATAATCTTCTAAATTCAAATCATGAAATAAAGCTTACAAGTACTGAAGTCTTGTTATTGTAACCAAATCCTTTTACAACTGAAGCAATTATGATTGTTTTTATAACAATCACCAAAATAACCGATGCTACCAAAATATCAACATGGTTCCAGAGGAAATGAACATGAATCAGCATTCCAATGCTTGAAAGGAAAAGTGCAGCGAAAAGATTGCAAATGGGTTCAATCTACAACAAAAAAAAAGTGAACAATTGTCAATTTTTTCCATAAACCATTCATATATTATCAAGCATTTTAATTAAGAACACAGAAAAAATGGACTCTGAAATATGCACTAAACAATCATAAGGCACCAGCTTGTAAAGAAGGAAAATCTACATATATGCTCTAAATCTATGGTTAGTAGAGAAAAAAAGATTTTTTATTACACCACATTCGAAGAATTCAGAAAAAATGACCAGTGGAAGTACATGGATGGATGTCATCAAAGTTCATCCAGAACACATTAATTCTTTTTGCAGACTGATACTACTTAAAAAGGCGGTAAGTCATTTTTTTTTCCACTCATTACCGTTAGTCTTTCAATAAGGTGGATGATAAAAACACAGAATCTAATGCATTTTATGCAACCAATATTTAGAATTTTTATGCATTTATCTGAATACAATGCATACAAGTTACATCAATGCATGTCACCATTCAACAATCAATTGATATTTGTGTCCATGCTCACACTACATGCATTTTCCACATCCTGTAAAATATCTTACTTGTTCTAGTGTATGTGGAGCCAGATCAGTGGTTGCAATCATCACTCCAGCAGCAAAGGAACCTAGTTCTAGACTTAATCCCAGCTTATCGCTACACTGAAAATATGAAATATGTAAGTGCAATCAGCTAAAAAGGTAGTGCTTGACAAGTAACAGCAAGGTAATCAAGCAACAGAACACATGAACTATTCGAAGACAATCATAACATACAAAGATGCATAACTCATGCCAAAGAAATTGGTACAAAAGGCCTTTTAAACATAAACTCTAGAAAAACAAAGCACAGCAAGTGTGCGCACACACACACGAGTAAGTTACTGCTGAGACCCTCTGAAAATAAGGTGAAGCACATCAAAAAACGACATTTGTATATCTTTTTTGCTTGTAAGAACAAATGAAACATAAAGCATTCCAAAGAAAAATACAGAAATGTGAAAAATAAGGAAGAGAACAAACCCAGGCTACAAGCAAGCAGATTGCAACAGATGCCAGCTGATAGAGTTCATTTGTCTGCACGAACATGGTTTTTATTCAACCACAAAAACAGTCAGACAAAAATGAATTGCCATAAGAACCAAACAAAAAAAATTCAATTCAATTCCACACCCCTGCCATTGTTGTATGACATTAAGAAAACAAGCAACCTCTTCCATGGGTATTTTATCATTAAAGAGGGATAATAATATGAACCTGTGACGATAGACTTATCATCAGTTTAAGCAACCACGGAAGGCAAGTGCGAGACAATATTGACAGAATAGAGAGAAATGCAATCAATGTCACCAACCTGGATTAAGAAAGGAGTATCAGCAACATGTTGCATATTAGATAAAAGGGAAATGTTAACTAGTGCCCCCGGGGCACTGGTTAAGGGAGCAAATATAGTAATTCTTGCATTGAAAGTTGTGTAACCAATGCATTAAAAGTTTCAAAAGTGTATTTTTTAACTTGCAATTTCTTTTTTTGGCTTCCTTAACCAGTGCCCCCGGGGCACTGGTTAACATGACCCTAGATAAAAACTCAGCATATGCTATATACTCAGCAAAATCTTCAAATGAACTCAAAATGGATAAAAGGTGCATTTGAATATCTCAGATCAGCGCTGAGCTGAAAAATATTCTAACTGAAATGCTATTCAGTGCATTAGAGTTTAGCTGAACCAAAATATAAAATTTATTAACGGTAATAACTAATAAGCAAAGTAATGTCACTTAACACACATATCAAGGAAAGTGGTCAGTGACACTAGCAATCATGAATTTATAATGATATTCAGTGACACTAGCAATCATTTCAATCATGAATTTATAATAAAATATTCTAACTGAAATGCTATTCAGTGCATTAGAGTTTAGCTGAACCAAAATATAAAATTTATTAACGGTAATAACTAATAAGCAAAGTAATGTCACTTAACACACATATCAAGGAAAGTGGTCAGTGACACTAGCAATCATTTCAATCATGAATTTATAATGATATAAAGGAAAGTGGTCAGTGACACTAGCAATCATTAGCAATCATTTCAATCATGATTGCTAGTGTCATGATTGCTAGTGTCACACCATATATACTAGCTACAATTGTCTTGCTGCAGCAGCAATACATATAGCTACAGTTGTCTTGCTGCAGCAGCAATACATATGTCTGTTCTTTTCTTCTTTTCTTTTCTTTTCAAGAGTCCAAGAGTCTTTTCAAGAGTGTAAACTGTCACAATATCGAGGTCTAACTCATCCTTACAAAACTGGCTTGTATGGTGAGGAGTGCCTCCTCTTTATAAACTCTTCTCAAGAATCCTATCTATCCGATGTGGGACTAAATTCCCTCGAGTGTTGGCCGCTAACATAAATTTGCAGTCATTTTGGTTCACATGCATTTTGACATGTTATTTCACCTTTTAACCTTTGCTATTGCAACACAAATATTGATAAGGGTATACTTTTAAGTTTTAAACATATAATTAAAGTATAACTTTTGTGAAAAACTTATAATAATCACATTTTTGAACAAACAAATGCATGAACTTGTCTCCATTTTTCTTTGGGACAGCGAGAATGAGAAGAATAAACTACGAGAATATGTTCATGGAAATAATATCAGTACAAGCCAAAGACTTATGAAGTTCTATACTAACAGCTTTGTCATTGATAACACTCCTTGAAAAACACCTGAGGTGCCACCCAAAACTGGGAGCAATGCAAAGAGCAATCCAACAGCACAATCCTTCAAGGAAAAAAAAAATTCACAAGTCTTAATATAGCATTTGTTGGAGGTATTTATTGTCCATATTGGAAAAATAAAGATCAAAGAATGACAAAGTACCTGTAAAATAAGGGTCCCAATTGTGACTTGTCCATGAAGGGCATTAGTAGTGTTCTTTTCCATCAAAAACTTCAAGACCTGAACAAGAAAAAGTGAAGAAACAGAAAAGTTATTACCGGCAAGGAAGTACATTAGACAGTGTGTGCACTTTAAAAATGGAACAGAATCAGATTGCTTTTATTGTCATACCACTGCTGTTGAAGACATAGAAAGGAAAGCACCGACAAAAATCCCTTCTGAAGCTTTACCACCACATAACTGCAAAATTGCATACAATCAGAACTGTAGCATTCGAAATGTCATATGGAAAAGTCCACTGATGCACAAGATATTTAAAGTAAAACATTGCGCTTCCATAATATCCATTAAAACTGAAATACACCAAACACTCAAATTATATTATATGGGAGATGTTAGATCAAGAAAAAGAAACAACATGGACACATGCCTTCTCCTTTGATTAAATTACTATGTTTATTAGTACATTTAAGCTTCAAACTTAAGAAATATCAGTATGTATATCTTAATGCTACTTATTTTCCCCCCATCTATGTCACCTTCAATTTGTATTATACCAGGGTGTAGAATATATCTACAGGAAGAGAACTAGATAGAAATCTGGTAGGGATGGCGTGAGTGGAATTCTGTGATAGCAAGGTTTGGAGAGAGCTGTGTAGTAGTTCAGCTCATGGAGAAGTGGGAATTCTATTCCTCTTCTAGTTCTATTTTCAGTAACAATACACAGACATTATCCTTCCATTATTGTTTCTTTACAGTTTCATTGCCGTTTTCTGTTCTATTCGTTAAGGTACGCAATTAAATCCAGAAAGAAAATGAGAAAAAGGAAATCAGAAACTGAAAAATGATCTTGCATTCCACTGCAAGTACATCACAGCACTTTCTTTCAAATTTGTCATGCTTGGGACAATCAAGCGGAATCCAGTTTTTTCAAAATCTACTAACTGAAGCACAGACCTTCATTCAATCAGGCACTCTCAATTTAAAATTTAAAAGATGAAACTTAACCTTTGGGTATTAAAATCAGTATTTCTTAGTATATTTAAGGATGACAAGGGAGTCAGATCATGCAATAAATAAAGGTAGCAACCAAGTCAGACTAATCTCACATGGCATGAATGTCTGCAGAGGACAAGACAACTACATGCATGTTTGGTTTATAGGTGAAAAAATGCAAACTTATCTTTCGACATAAATCATTTGGATCCAAAGCAATAATTGAGTTTCTAAGGGGCATACATACTTGGAGCCAAACATACATTTGCAACTGAAATCCAAACATACACTACATGATCCAAAGATTTCTTGATTGGCTTGTTTGTTATTTGCATTCCCCATTAAGTTTAAGTCATAAAATTAAATAAGGAAAATAACAAACAAATTCTCAGAATTAGAAAGTCAAAATTATAAAAAACATACCGATACAGTAAAACCACACATGCACATAAATAGAAAAATCTGAAGTAAGCCACCAAGAACAGCAACAGATCGAACAACTCGAAGCTGCAAGCATGTATATAGAAAGTAGGGTAATCAAGGTGATCAAAGTTAAGTCCAGCATAAACATAACAAAAAAGAGAAAAGGGGATAAAACAAAAAATAAGCCAACCTTTGTCATGGAAAACTCCAGGCCCAATGCAAAAAGAATAAATATCACGCCGAATTGAGCCACTGTTTCCACCTAAGTTCATTCAGGCTTGCATATATCAGATAAAAGTCTTTCAAGAAATGCTGTTAAGTGTTAGGTTTCTTTTCATAGATAGGAAAGATTACAAAAATGAAATCCAACTGAGCTGAACTCTAAAAATACACCAAAAAGAAGAGCAGCAATTTTTTTAGATAATAGAATAAAATATTACAAGAGCAATTGATTGTTGTATCCAGATACCTGCACCATTTCATTGATGAAGTTAAAGCCTCCGGGTCCAATAATGGAGCCAGCTAGAAGATATCCAGTAATGACCTGCCATATAATACTTTCAGGATATTTTACATGTACAAGAGATTTAACAGAAGCTGTAATGAAATAGATCCTAAGATTGCGTTTGTCAAGAATGAAGCATAGAACAAGAATATTCATACCGGTTGTCCAGCAAAAGCAAACGCGACACCACCACAAGTTGCCGAAACAATAGCAACTACCAAGTCTGAAATCAATCTATAAGACAATAATGAAAGAAGTTGTCATTTGTTATTTTTTACATAACCCCATCTTATGTTGAAAATGTAACAAGAATAAGAAGAGTACCGTAAATCTAGCTGCAGCACCGGATACTTGGATTTAAAGTTAGAAATGATAAATACGTTGTCCTGAAAGATGCACAATTTACACATTTGAAATTTGCAAAACTCAAATGAATATCAGCAAAAAGAACGAAACAAAAATTGAGCTGCATCACCTTTCGATCAATTAACATTGGGGTGTCTTCACCTCTATGGAGTTGAAATGACCTGTAAGTTTAGAAAAATACATTCAACTAGTATATACATAAATGTATCAAATGATCAGACAATCAATTCAAGTTGCAGACAACAGTCAAAATAAGTACTTTTCATCTTTAGTGTCATTTTTGTTCGGTGTGACTCTGGCGACAGTCTCCAGTACAGCCTGATTCAAGGAAAGAGGACTAAGTTAGCAAAATATCACCCTTAGAGAAGTTATGAAATGCAATATACAAGTACCATGGATGCATATTCACCGAACCAGGGTTCCCTGTAGTCTAAAATTTGCCCCATTTACACATTCGACATATCCACGGTTGCTGGATTTAGTTCGGACGGTCCATATTTCAAGCTTGGAGACCGCAGATGTGTTGAATGTGTGAATGCGGCAAACTTTTGCAAAGAATCTGATTTCGGATTCACCACTAACTAAATCTTTAAAGTGGAAACATCAAATAAGGTGAAGGAAAAGAAATATATACAACTACAACCAAGTCGGCTACATGGATAAAATACCTTATTTTTATCCAACTCATTAATAGATTTTTATTGATAATTTCTCTTATCCAACTTGTTAATCTCTAGATTTTTCTTGATAATTCCTCTATAGTCTTTCTAGGTCTTCTCTCTACATGTATAAACCACCTGACCTTAGTTTCCACCATCTTTTCTACTATAGTGGCTACCCCCCAGCTCTCTGTCTCTCTCTAATATTGTCATTTCTAATCATATTTTTTCTAGCCTTACCACACATCCAACACAACATCCACCATCTTTTCGTGTTGGTTCTTTACTGCCTAACACTCTGTCTTGTACACCATTGTCAGTCTGACAGGCTAAAACTGTCTTGATAAAAAAAAAAAAAAAATTGCCTCAATTATGCCATTAAAGTCTACAATACAATCTCTGACTAATACCTATTCTGGATTAGCTTCTAATTATAAGATCCTATTTAATACAAATAATTTCATGTTTCAACTTATAAGGAAACTATCATTTAAAAAACTATATGTAACAAAATCTTTCCTAAATGGAAGTAATATGCAATGATGAGTTGAAAAATGAAAGAGTAACCTGTTGTTCTGCAACACTGTTGTTGAAACCTCCCGATTCAGGCACTGTAATTAAATTAAATCTAAAGATTATAAAAGTTTGAAATTCTTGAATCGTAACTCTACTACAAAGATACATATAAATCTTTTTCAGTAAAATTTTTGACGAACATTGAACACAAGGAATCCAAGATCTTATTATGATTACCTTGTTGGTTTTGATCATCGTTTTCTTCGGTGAACTCGTGCTGAAGAGCACGATCAATGATATCGGCGAAGGAACCTTGACGAGGAGTGGTGGAGAGGGAGATATTGGAGTCAGTGGTGGAGTTGATGAGTTGGATTTGATCGGAGTGAGCATGTGATCGGATAGCGAGTGAGGAATGAGGTAGAAGAAGAAGGAGAATAACTGTCACCACCAACACCAAGTGGTTGTAACAATTACCAAATGATTTTGGTGTTAACATTGCCGCGCCGGCGAAGGTTAGCAGTTGGCAGTTACAGTTCACCGGCGAGGGGAGAGTAGTGAGCAAGTTGAAATGGTGAGGGGTCAAGGTGAAGTCGTTCATTAATTGCTATCATTGTACTTATCATTCATTATTATTGCCACTATTTTATTATTACAAGTACTAGTATTCGATACGACTTCTTTCTTTCTAATTTTGACGACTGTGCCCTTGTCCCCGTTTTTATCGTTCAAATTTATGGAACCCACACACGGTTGGTTAGTTGGTTCAACATCGCAATTTAACCTCTAAAGTAATCAAGTGGAGTATGTCTGATGAGTTGTGTGTTTAGTGGATGGATATATTAGTTGACCGGTATTGGGGTTTTGCTATCTCACAAGTCCATTTGATTTAGACTCATTAATTTTTTTTCTTTCCCGTGAGTTTAACACAGTTGTGGTAAGGACAATGTATAAGGTTTGAGGTTCGAATCCTGACCACCACAAAAAAAGATTCGTTAATTTTTGTTGTTGATTTCATTGAAGCGGATAATCATTTAATTAAATTAGAATTTAAGAAATTACGGAGACCAGTCTTTTGAATATTGTGACTCAAATTGATGGATAACTCTTCCTATTAGTTTTTTTTAATGTTATTTGCATGTGAGATTTGAATTTAAACCCAACACACAAAAATAATATTGTTGAAAATGACCGGTTAAGCGGTGTTAACCCGATAAAAACCTAGATAGAAAAGATGATATCTGCCGCTTATTCGCAACAAAAACCCTTATTTAAGAATTGCGGAGAAGAGTCTTTTGAATATTGTGACTTAAATTGATGGATAACTCTCCCTATTAGTTTTTTTAATGTTATTGCATGTGAGATTTGAATTTAAACCCAACACACAATGTCAAAATGATCATGTTTTCACAAAAGCCACATGTGCTCGTACGTTATGTGTCATTTTTTTTAGAGGTTATGTTCCCTTATTGTCAAGCTTAGAATGGTGTATATATTCAACCCTCCCGCTTGTGAGGTATCAAGCATATATGATCCCCGAAAGAAAAAAAAAAAGGATGCATAGAGGTATGATGCGAAGGAATTAAATAATAGATGATTTTCTCTTCTATTCAAATGTTTGTTAGCTTAGCTTTCTTCCTAAGCTCTAGCATATATAGTTAGCTCTGCTTCGATCAATATATTAAGGGTAATGTTAACTAGTGTCCCGGGGGCACTGGTTAAGGAAGCAAATATAGTAATATGATCTTGAAACTTGTGCAGTCAACTCATTCAATGTTTAAAAAGTATTATTTTTAATTTAAAACTTTCTTTTACTGGTTTCCTTAACCAATACCCCGGGGGCACCGGTTAACATAACCCATATATTAAGGATCATTGTCATTCATTCAACACTGTGCTTCGAAGAAACCTTGAGTTACTATTGACCTCGTTTGCAGGCAGTGCCTAAAAATCGGCCATCTGTTTCGTTGCTGAGTGATTGAGCCATTGTGCTTAACCATTAACTACCAAGGAATTTGCTTTGTTTTGTCTAGTATTCCGACTAAGTTGACACTTGAGTCATTACCAACCAAATGCAACACGCCAAACTTTATTGATTAAATGTAAAAATGGAAGACCAAACTCTCAAAACAAAGCATTACTTAAACATGTATTGAGGAAAACCTAACCGATTAGGGAAGAAGAGTGCTGAACCCCACCACTTAAAAGTCTAGGATATCTAAAATCAAGTGCTAAATCCCTTAATAAAATCAGTTACTTTTCTCTGAAATCAATTACTCGTTCTAAAATATCCAGGCCCAGAAATTTTATAAATGGTCATCCTAGCATATTGCTTATTGTGTGTAGTTGACCTTTTTTTCGTTTCAATTGATCTTTCACTTTAATTTAAAGTAGGAAAAACAACTTTTGTGACGGGTATCATTTGCCACCTGCCGTATCAAAGTGGGTAGAATGATACACAGTGAATGATATTGTCCATGCAGTTAAAGTTTCACATGCAAATACAACTCATTTCTGCGTATTATAATATACACTCAGCATTTACAGACATGTTACAACTCATACATGATGTAAAACACATTTTCATATTTTGTTTTTCGTTTTTTTTTAATCACACTATATACTGAAAACACTACGCATTGAAGTTTCCACTGATATGCCAACAGAAACTCTTACAACGGACCATTTTTCAGGGTCAGTAAATCACACAATAACCTCACAACGTGGAAGTGCAGGATCACTGTTATGCAGTCTTTGGATCTCCACTTGTTTCTATCAAGCATTTCTTCTCTAGATTGACGATTGAATCTGCGATGACCCTAGCACTGGACTTCATGTATCCACCTTAAACAAGAAATGAAAAATTAAGAAAACTTGATTAACATCTCAAATAGGCTGAGAAAATAATTGAAGAAAGTTCGCTAAAAAGGTTTATTGCATATTAGTTTAGAACCCGTCATGGTTATCAAATCAAGATTCAAATCGTGAAATTGAGAGACCATTTTCCTAAACGTGAATTGAATCTTATTATGAATCCTAAGATAACATTATCAATAAAAATACGATACTTTTAAGTAAAAAACAAATGGCATAGCAAAATTATAAGTTGATATATCATTGATTCATTAAAATAATACAAGATTCAAGTCTTAAATCAAATGACAAAAGAAATATCCATTATCAGAGAATGTGGAAAAAGACAACCTTAGAGAAAAATTATTATGAAAGATTCCATTTAACTCGAATGTTAAAATTTCCAGAAGTGTTTTGAGTATATCTTGTAACCTTAGTCACATTTGATACATTATATGGTCATATTTTTTGACTATCATGGCTTTTCAATACTTTTTATTTTATTTTCCAGGATAAATACTTTTTATTTTATTTTCCAGGATAAAAATGGGGCTTTTGTTATGTAATTACCCTGAATACACATCATGGCCCATCTATGGTAAGGAGAAGGAGAAGAGCAAACCTGAAGTGAGCATGACAATAGGAATGTTCTTCTCGCGAGCAAACCGAAAAACTTTCTCATCTCTAAGAGCAATTCCATCGGGACTAATCTGCATGCACAAAATAGCAAAAGCAAGCAATACTTATGATGTGTGGTAAAGAAATTGTGAAAGTAGCAGCTCATAACAAGTGCCTATTACTTTCTTAAAGAAACTATAGATCAAGAGCAGATGACCAGCCAAATCGATTTAATAAAAGTTTACATTTTACTTCAATAAATTGAATCCAAGAATTACATTACCTTCAACCTTCCTAATGGATCACCTTCTAGGATGTCAGTTCCAGCATTATAAACTAACAACTCAGGGTTAAACCTTCGCCCAGCAACCTTGAAACACATCAGCATGAATAAAAAAACTAAGTAAGGACCTGATTGTTACTTTTAATATAACTTCTTCAACTGGTGAGCAATTCTAGAATATTCAATGGGTATGTTTGGGAGTCAGGAGCTGAAGGGAAAGGAAAAACAACAGAAATACGAAGGGGACAAGGTAGTTAGATAAAAAATTTCCTCTCCCTCATTTTGACTGTTGAAATTAAGATGGTAAAAGCAAGTACATGTTGAATCAAATGATCACTTAATATAGTTGAATAATTGGATGGGACAAATTAAAGCAAAACTATTCTATATATACAAATACACATAGTCCTAGTAATGTAGTGGGTAATCAAGCAAAAAAAAATAGAGAATAGCAAAGTTATATTGAAACGTACCTCGAGTGCTTCATCTAATTTCAGAAGATACTCTTCTGTACGAGTCCCGCTCTGAAAGTTCAAGGTGAACAAAGAGAGAAATAAATGTTACAGAAGAAAATAAAAAAAAAATATGATTTAGGTTTTAACTGATATAATGAATATACCTTTACTTCAACTTTCTGATTTATGTAGTTTCTTGCCTCATAATCCTAATATAGAACACAGGAAGAAATAGTAAGATGTTTGTCTTAAGATAATAAATTGAAGATGGCCATTCCGGAAAACATGCACATCCTAAACTAAAAGCAAATAATTTACTGTTGTTACTGAAACACATTTTCATATTATGGGAAAAATGTTGTTGCAGCATAATGACAAAGCAATTAGAAGGCATTACTGTTTTAATAAACCAATTTCAGTCCATTGTTTTAGCAAATCATTTGCTGGCTTCCTGCGCACTTCATTTGCAAGTTAATTGCAGAGGCAAGAGCAGAAATTATAAATGTTAAACTTGACATGAATGCCATTTTTTCAGTATTCAAATTCAAATAGGTTTTTATTTAAAAAAAGGCTCGAGTACAAAGAGTTGATCATATTATTGGGATTAGCCTTAAAAACAAAGGTATATGCATGTTAGCCCAATAAACAGAGATATATAAAGACCAAAGTAAGCTCTCAGATAAATAGTTAAAAAAGACTTTGATCTAAATGTACTCTCCAAATTTTCAATTTTCTAGCACTAGCATTCTTAGATCCACATAACTAATCCACCTAATAGAAAAAGGACATTGATGTTTTTATTAAAAACGCAGCACCTAGAGCACGAGGTTCCCACCATTGTTGGGGTCTAGAGTGCCAAACTCAAAGCTATAAGCAAACTTAGCCTTTTAAGTGAAGATAATGTTTCTGCGACCAGATTCACCACCACGTCGCACAAGAAAGCAATGCCCCAGATGTACTATGGCTCACACTCATTCCACAAGTAGAATTAAAAAAATAATTACAATAATTTTTCATGCCATGATCACAATGGGATTCACAGGGAGAAAGATCCATCATTCACATCAAGACAGAGGATACAATGATCTAGATGGATGATTGAACCCCAGGACACAAGCAGCATGTCAGATGTCAACCAGCAACGTTGAATAGACTAGCCAAATGCCAAGAAAGAGAAATGGAGAAACACCCGCCTCATAATAAAATGCAGTATAAAATATCTAGGAGCAAAGAGCTTTACCAAAGGATATATTCCAGGGTTATACATATCCAGAATGTAGACTCGGTCTGCCATTACAAAGGTCCTATCAGTGAAAAAATCCTAAGAGATATGAAGGCAAACACAAGAGAGAGAAATTCTATTGGCCATACTATCATCGGCAAAGTCCATTTCATGACCATTTCCTTGATGTGCATCAAGATCAATAATCATCACCCTGAAGATTATACAGACAATTTTGCACAGGTGTTAATAGAATAAGCTAACCGGCAATTTTTATTTGAAGACTAAATGTGATAGTACCTTGATATATTCAACTGAACAAAAGCAAAGCGGATGCATAGAGAAATATCTGCGTAAGCACAAAATCCACCACCATTTTCTGCAGAACAGTGATGAAAACCTCCTCCCACATTAATGGCCCATCCTCTCTCCTTCGCAAGTTTCGCAGCCAATATAGTTCCTCCAACCTGCCATTAGTATAAGAGTAAGATCAGATTCTCAGAGATGTTAAACAGACTTCAAGTAAAAAGTTGGATTTACCTGTTTCCTGAATGGGAAAAGAACTTTACGTTGCACAAGACCATTGGGAAACAATGCCACAGGAGGGACCTATATTTATTACTTTATGTCAGTAGGGACCTATATTTATTACTTTATGTCAGTAAATAATCTTCAATATGTCAACTGAATAAATCCCCAGCAAATGTCATTCTGTTACCAGAAAAACAATGGAAACAAATAAACCAAAGAATTCCAGCAACACCATATAAGTTTCTTTCAATTCTACACCAGCACGATAAATTTTTATAACAATCTAGACATAAATTTCCATTTAAGAGCTTCACAGAAAAAAAAAGGAAGGAGTGATAGTACATTTAGAGCACAAAAGAGTAAATAAATGCCTCATGCATACATGTAAGCCGAAAGTACCTCAATTATCTTGGCAACATTGGAACTTTCCTTCAGACTATTCAAGTATGATTCTGAGTGTACCTTTAGATTGAAAAGGGAAAAAAAGAAAATGTACTTAGCACTAGACACCGCTTAAAATGCATCAGTTTGAATCACTCTTTTTTTTTTCCACCATGAAAAGCATAAATGGGTAGTAAAACAAATCTTTCATATAAAACAATTTAACATGGTGTATATATCATATTGGAAAAATGTTTATAAGGGCGCAAAAGTAAAACTATTTAAGTAGCTAATGTACTAAATGTTTTATTTTACAAGTTAAATTCTTAAGGCTCCCTCTGATTGGTAAAAAGTAGCTAATAACTGATAGCAGATGAACTAATTGGTTGAATTTATAGTGTTTGGTAAAATTAGCGATTGAACTAGCAAATAATTGAGAGAGAAAATATAAGATATAAGATCAAACGCTAAAAAATGCTATAAGCTAGTAGAGAAGAGTTCGTGAGAAAAAATTGTTACCAATCTTGTCAATTTTAGTCATATGAGCCTATATACTATAGGGTCGGTTTGGCTAAACACATTTTTGAGCTTATAGCTCATAAGCTCATAGGAGTATGCTTATAAAAGACCCGTTTTGTGAAGTTCATTTATTACGAGCTTATAACGTTTTTTATTCAAGTAGCTTAAAGCTTATAATTTTTTCTCTCAATTTTACCTTTGTAATCTTAATTGAAAAATAAATAAGCTTTATGCTATTAGCTAACTTATTAGCTATCCACTGTTTTTACCAAAGGAAATTGGCCTTGCCAAACAGAGGCTCAATAAGCTAGCTTATTAGCTATCTGTTATTTTCACCAGAGCCATAAGCTATAAGCTATTCACTATAAGCTCAAAAATTGGCATTGCCAAACAGAGGCTAATTAAACGCTATCAGAGAGGGCTCATGACATTATTGGCTAAATTTAGTAAGTAGTTTACATTTATGAACTCTTGCAAACACTAAATAAGTCCAATTAAAGTCTAGATGATAAACTCTTCCAAATGAAAGAAAAGAGAGTGATTAGATTACCACTAGAAGATCATCTTTAGAAGCTTCAAGAGGCTCAACAATGCGATTTTTATCCAAAACACCAAAAGAATTAAGAAACTTACAAATTCGTCCCCATTTAGACGAATCAAACGGATGCCTAAAACAAAAATAAACAAAAAATCAGTAACACGATTATTCCAAACGCGATTATTCACAATTCCAAAGTGCTTAATTGATTATTACAGTTTCTCTATGCCGAGAAATGATATGTCATAAGAATCGGAGTAGATAAGCGGAACCTGAATGACGAACAAAGTAAAAGTAAGTAACAATAAAAAAAAATTAGTGAGAAAAAAGTAGAAGTTAGTTATGGAATTGGTTGTTACTTTAGAGGGAGGTACGTCGAAGTAGAGTTTGGTAGAGAGGATACGGTTGCGCATGAGAGTGTCGTCGGAAGCGGAACAAGAAGGAGGCGAAGACATCGGTGTTGCTCTGTGAAGATATTTTGGCGGTCGTGAAGGATGGATGAAATAGTTGCAGAACCACCGATACACCGATTTGACTCGGTGATAATTATCGGGGGTAAACTTGAAATTAATGATAATTCTGGGAGTAATGCGATATTTCGAAAATAGTTTTAATTTAAGAGATTAAACAATAGAAAAAATATTATGTAATCTATGAAGAAGTACAAATGTAATAGTATTTCATAGTATGTTTTAAAGTTCATGCCGCAATTTTACAATATACCCTCTTTATGGATGTAATTTATTTTAACCATATTTTTTAACTAATATATAAATACAAAAGTTAGTATGTAAGATATTCGATTTGTCTCAATGAATTTTTTTAAAATATCAAAATTTTATTTTAGCATAGATAAATAAAAATATATATTAATGGTGAAAGTTAGTAACACGTGTATAATAATGGACTGCAATGTGTATTTTGAAATAGAATGAGTATAAAAGATCAAGATTTCGTGATATGACACGTTATAAACGATTTGAACATATAATCAAAACTAACTCTAAAATGGAGTGCGGATTAAGTGTCATAAAAAATGAGAAATGATATTTGTACAACCACTTTTTGACAACTTTTGGAACAACCCTCTCTCTCATACTCACATGTGTTTTTATTCTCTCTCTTCTTCTTTCTCTCTCTATTGTTTTTATCCAATAAGAAGAGAGGAAAAGTGGTTGTCATAAAAGTTGTCTTGGATTGGTTATACAAATACCATTCCTCTGAAAAATTGAAACAGAAGATAAAAAGGATGAATTTTAAAATAGGGGTATCAAAACTCCAGAAAAATTAAATTAAGTATCAAAAGTGCATTTAAAGCAAAAATATACATTCAACCTATTTTCTAAATATATATAAATAATAATAAAATGTCTTTTATGCATTTCTTAAATAATGATGTTAGGGTATTTGTATCTGATGTGAACATCTTTGTTTATTTTCCTGATGTTTAGGATGTTTGTCTACTTTATTCGCACGTGGGATTATGGATGTCACATACATAATTGTGTATAGAAAACAAACTCGATATGAAACATTTTGAATAAGTAAATAGGTAATTACCCCTTGAAATTGTAACTTTTGTCAACTACCCCTTAATGTTAATAAAACTTCAATTACCCCACTGAAATTGCACAACGTTAATCAATTTACCCCCCTCCGTCAAATTCTTCTGTTAGTTAACACCACGTTTTGCAAATACCCCCCTGAAGTTTTGCACTTATGTGCAAAATGCCCCCCGGACTTAAAAATTTATATTTTTTTCTTATACTTAACTCAAAGTATATTAAAGGCAAACAATTAACATAGTGGTTTATATCCTTGTAAAAAATGTATAATTATAATATTTTTTAGCTTAGCTACATATTTAAATTGATATGCTTTGTTTTATAAATAGATTAGATAACGTTTTTTTTAACCAGTGATTAGATGACATTGTTTCTAATGGTTTTAGTCTGCAATACTTACATGATTATGAAAATTATATCAAGTGACAATATACACTATTATCATTCAACAATATAATTCATTACCATGTGGTATCATCCACTATTTTGAAATCATAGAGGATATGAAATAATTAAATGAATGGTAAATAAATCTTAGATTAAGCAATAATCTCCTAAATCTTGCTTTAGTTTTGAATTGAAATTGCAGATGCATTAGTTTGTCAGCAAAATTAGAAACTCATTTCACGTATTGTTGGGTTTAGGGAGTTTTCTTGTGTCTCATTCTTGTTGTTTATGGATAGCTAAACAATTTATGTATGCTTATCTTCTTGTTTCATTCTTGCACATCTTGTGCTTGGATGTGGTTTTAATAGTATAATTATATTTTGCCTTTGCAACAAAAAAAGTAGTATGTAAGTAAATGTGAAGGGGGCTGAAGTTGAGCCTATTAAGTAGATCATGACAATATTGAAGCATAAGAATGAAATAGAAAAGCATAGGTGCAAAAGAAACAACTATTCAGTTTCAAACATAATCTAAAGGGACAACCAAATAGTCCATATAACATAGATGAAGAACCAAGTATCAAGTGGAGATTCTAAAAGATTTTTATTAAAGCTAATTGTTAATTGTTTGTCTTTAATATCTTTTGAGTCAAGTATAAGAAGAAAAAAAATATAAATTTTTAAGTTCGGGATGTATTTTGCACATAAGTGCAAAACTTCAGGGGGGTATTTGCAAAACGTGATGTTGACTAACAGAAGAATTTGACGGAGAGGCTAAATTAATTAATGTTGTGCAATTTCAGAGGGGTAATTGAAGTTATGTTAACATCAGAAGGTAATTGACGAAACTTACAATTTCAGGAAGTAATTGCCTATTTACTCCATCTTAAATCGAAATGATGATGTTGCCGAAGCCATTGACGATCTCATCGTCAGCAGTGACGGGAAGGGATGATTGTGGTTTCATTTCATTGTGGATTCTGTTGGGAAAAGTACTTGTGAAGAGATGGATACAAACACTTATAATTATCTTGAATTAATAATGCTATTATGCTAATGCAGCACTATTTTCTGTCTAAGACTTTGAACATAATATTTGTCAGATTCTTTTTTAATAATTTGGATCCATCAATCAACTATAAAAATTTGGATCCATCGATCAACTATGAAGATTAGCTCTCTCAAATAGAAAACTAGTTATCGTGCTTCATTACTAGAGATTAAAATTCTAAGTAGGTTATCAATATATTATAAGAAAAAGAAACCACAAGATTTGGTAAAAAACAGTGGATAATTTATAAACTTATTATAACAAATGAATTTACAGTGGATAACTTATAAGTTAATTTGTAGTTGATAACATATAAGTTAGATGATTGACGTTGTAGTATTTGATTAAATTAACGGATGAAATAACTTATAAATATGAAATGATATAAAAAATATAGATTTAATTAAAATTTATTTTTTTCAATTAAGATTATATATGTAAAATTAAGATAAAAAGTTGTGAGAAAGTAAACGTTATCAAATAAGTCTTTTTTAGTCAAATGATGTTATAAGACATAAAATATAAGTTATAAATTCAAAAACATCCTCATCCTTCCTTAAAAAAAAACATCCTTATCCAATAGACCCATTTTTTTTGGGTGGAGAGTGGATATTATTTTGAATTTGAATTTGTACAATTTTATCATTTTAGTTTTGGACACATGCAATTCAACTTCGCGTGTGTTTGGTTATGCGGTGAAGAAAATTGATTTTGGTTGAATTGATTTTATAGAAGTGATTTTGATTAAAAGTGAGTTGAATGAAAAGTGAATTGTGTTTGGATACCTTTATAATAGAAGTGATTTGTATGAAATATGTTGTTTGGATATTTTGTGTCAAAATTGCTTTTGGTTGTATAAATGACCAAAATGGGTTTCTCATTTGTGTGCATTTAAAACATATTCCATTATTAAATTTAATACAATTGTGTAAAGATTATTAAAAAAAACTTTATATGAAAAAAGATTATTAAAAAAACTATCGGTAATTAACTACTAAGATTCATATTATTATTTTATAAAATTTAAAATTATTGGGCTTTAAGAAGGATTTCAGATGGGCCTTAGTGGAACAAGAAAACAAAAAGCATCACAAAAAACGCCTTCTTCAACTTTTGTCCTTGAAATTTCTGCAACACAAAAACAGTATATTCACAGCTGCAAAAAAATACGCATACCATCAGTAGGTTTCTCAGGTAGGTGAAGGGATTTTTCAAACTTAAAAGTATATAAAAAAACTGATGAGATTCAAGCATGGGCGGAGCTACATGTCATTGAGGGTGTTCAAGTGAACCCCCTGGACTTTTAAAAATCATACTAAAAATCCTTTGAAAATTGCACTATGAACCCCCTGACCATTTAATGTTGCACCCTCTGCATCCATCCATCAAACATTTCCTGCGTTGATTAGCCCATGTTTTGTCCTTTCCTTTCCTTCACTTGTTGGATTTTATTTCTTACATGTCCACTTTATATGTATGTACTTTCTTATATCTTTTGTCATTTTCTTTAATTGAAAACTATTTCATGTAGCCTTTCTTTGGATAAGTGTAGTTTTATTTTCTTTGATATTTAAGTTAGATAATATTATCTACCACTAAGACAAAGTGATGGTCATGTAAATTACTTGCACAAATAATATGATCTATATTGGATGATTATTCAATTATTTTTAGCATATATATAAAAAAAATTGAAGACTAGATCGTGTAACCAAATATAAAATAAATGGAAATATATTTTTTTTTTTGAAAGTAAAATAAATGGATATATAATTGTCTCTTAACTTATATCGAGAGAGTTGTATTCAACAACTTTAATAATGAATTTATTATTCAACGATGATTTCAAAATATAAAACCACATAGAAGACAATTATAAAGTATGTATGTAATTTTTTTTAAGTATGTTGCAATTTGTTAATATATATATATATATATATATATATATATATTATTAATTAAAGTTCAAAAAAATTGACCCCTTGACTCAGGTTCCTGGCAATGCCACTGGATTCAAGGGCAAAAGAGTCAAATGGATGATATGTACTTCTGCGGTGGAAAGACTCGATTTCAAGAAGCTAGGGAGAGCAGCTTCTTTAAAAATCGATTCTGCAGAGGAAAACGTGCGACGGCGGTAGAGTGTTGGTGGAGAACCAAACACCTCGGAATCGCGTTTGAAGGGTAAGACGTGCGTTTAACAGTTCACACCGCGTAACCAAACAGGGACTTCGTCCTACGTACCGGCCAACTGTAGGATTATGACCACTAACGAACGTGTACAAACATTTTTCATAGGAAAAAGAATGACACTAGATAAGGTTTGCAGAATTTAGTAATCCTACCAAGTATAATAGAAACGTACAAATATGAACATAATTTAGCTAAATGTGATAGTAATCACAAACAAACAACAATCAGCATCAATCGGATTGGACATTCACATCTAAATGAAGATAAGAATAATGAATACACAAACGGATACGATTGCCCTTCCACTTATACTTTGGTCAATGAATACAACAGGATCCATTGAGTAGGTTTGAAATTTGAACCCAATTTTGCACCCTTACATTCTAAGCATTTCTCAATTAAAAAAACCATTTCGTTTTTTGAGAAATCAATCAAACAAACCATAAAATTACAAGGTATTGACATAATTATAACACCATCAAATCCTTAAATTTTTGTAATCGTATTTTTATTTGTGCTTGGCAAGATCTTTTACTCTAGTTTATGGTATAAAATCGTTCTAAGGGATTGAATTTTCCAGACATGTAGTTTTCATTCACGGGCATGGATCAAACCTTGACTAATTGCTTAAGGTATCCTCCTACCATCAACCCATGACCAAATGGTTAACTAAGCTATTTTCTCATAATATAATATAGGAATAAAAGCTACCATGTAATCATCTAAAAAGAAGTTATGATGTAATCCAACAATTGTTTTCATATAAATATATGTATTCAGATTTGAATCTTCATAGATGAATACTGGGATTGACTTATAACCAATAACCTCGGAGGTGGTAGAGGGATCGATCACGCCAAAGCACAACAATGACGATTTTATAGACACTTTGATGTTTATGTTAGTATTTTGTTAAAAATAGTGAAGGTTAGCATAATGTATACACCCACTGATTATAATTATAAGCAAAAACATACATTTTAGATGCATTCAATAAATGATGTATGTGGCATAAATTATAGATCACGTACATCATTTATTGAATGAATCTAAAAAATATATTTTCATTTATAATAATGACCAAAGATTTAAGATGTGTGGCATAAAGTTACTTATATGATCCAATTATTGATTATTTTGCTTTTTACAAATCTTCCCCGAATTGACTTCTTGTATAAACAATTGAGATGGAAGAAGAAAACTTTAAGAATATTTTTTTTTAACAAAAACTTTAAGAATGATTTCTTATTTAAAAATAAACGACATATCTTCTTATTGAAAAGAAAAAACTATAAATGTTGTCATAAAAAAGACCTTGAAATTCAAAAAACATTCTTAAAATGAATTACATATACCTTAATTCAAAGACTTTCAGCGAGACTCAAACATGGAACTATCAAATCAAAATTGTAACATGCCATTCATTTGTGGCTCTGTCTACGGTGGGAGACCTTAATAGGTTTCCTACCGGTGCATCACCTTCTTTTTTTTTTTTGAAGAGTGCATCATCTTTTAAAACCGTTAGATTGATAATCACACTAGATTATGCTATAGACCATATGCACTTGATTATTTTTCATTTGTCTTCACTAAGTGGGTTACATGAGGCAACCACCGTTTGGACCTTCTGGTATAATACTTCCTCCGGTCCTAAATATAAGAGAAGATTCTCTTTTTAAGTTCATTGAATAAATGATGTATTTAATTCATATTATAGTCCAGATACGTTGATAATTCAATGAACCTAAAAAGAGATTCTTCTCTTATATTTAGAACCGGAGGGAGTACCCATTTGCAAAATTTTGTTGTCCCTTTTTATAAGACTTTTTTTTTTCTTTCAAATTTCAAGATACGTTAGTGAACTTTTCGCAAAAACACCCATAACTAGATGAGGAGAATTAAAAAATCAAATATTATCAATCTTAATAATTAAAGGATAATTTTAGAAAGACTAAGACATATTATTGACAAATTTAATGTAACCATTATTTTTCTTAATTTGTTTTTATAAAAAGGGTCTTATATCTATAAATTTAGGTGATTTTTTTCCATATCTAGGTTTTGCTTCGTAAAAAATAGCGGATAAACTAGCTTATAACGAATGAACTTATAGTGGATGACTTATAAGCTAGTTGATTATTTGATAAAATTAGCTTATTAATGTGAAATGACATAAATAATGTGCACTTAAATTTTTTTAAATTTAAATTGGAGGGGTAAAATTGTGATAAAAGATGATAAAATACAAATTCTAAATTATAAATAATGTGCACTTAAATTTTTTAAATTTAAATTGGAGGGGTAAAATTGTGATAAAAGATGATAAAATACAAATTCTAAATTATAAACTAGTTGAATTAACTTATCAACAGCTATTATAAACTCCTGAAAATAAACTATAAATTCGTGTAACAATAACGGTAGTCGAATGGGTCTTATTTATTTTTTTATTAAAAAAAAATGGGTCTTATTTAATCATTCGAGCCTATAAATTACGCTTAAATTTATGTCTTAGGAAACATATTCCACAATGAACTAGTTACAAACTCGTGCTTCGCACGGGTTCAATAGCGTATTCGATAAAAAAATTCTTCGAAAGAAGAGATGTTAAAACGACGGAACATTGTGATTCATCATAAAATATGTATGAGCTGGTTAAGAGAGCATATAATCAGTTTATGAAATTAGGAATTGACATAATATTTAGGATGAAAACAATTGGAACCAATAAAGGAATCAATGATGTTTGAATTATGATTACATATTATCCAAAATTATAAAAAAGAGTCTTGTTGTTATAGAGTTACCGCAAAAGGATTGATACCCATATTTACATCATATGAAATCAAGCAAAGAAGTAGCATCGGTGAGTGAAGATAATCTAGTCTAGGATTAGAGTTAAGGTGATCTGTTGAAAGTGCGGATCATGAACACCAAATCTTTATTTAGGAACGACTTGAACGTGCATATTTTTAGGTGGCTTCTCTAGATCAAAAATTAGCTTATCACCTACCTCTAACATATGTTCTCGGGAAAAGTTGAATCATTGGCCGCCTAAGTATTTTTCGTAACTTGCTCTCTTTGCCGTTATCAAGCGACACTTATACCTTTTTTGAGCTTGTTTGTTGATGAGTGTGATTGTTTTCCGTGTTCCTTTTAGAAATGTCCTTGATATCTCATTTGGGAAGTGCTAGGTACAAAACAAATTGCAGTGTTAATTAGATGTTATATATATATATATATATATATATATATATATATATATATATATATATATATATATATATATAAGTACATTTCTAAAACATTTACCAAAACATTATAAAGATTTGCTGTAGAAAAAGAGCATGTTCTATTTTGTTCAAGAGATTAGGAAAAAAACATTATAATTAACATGATACTAATTGGAACCAATGAAGGAACCAACAATGTGCAGATTAAGGTTACATAATCATTAGGTTTATAAAAGAGACTGCAAGTGTCAAAGACTAACCAAAAAAGGATTTTTGCCAATATTTACATGAGACAAAATGAAAAGAACAAATGGCATCCCAAAGTCAAGATAGTTTACGATTACAGTCCAAAGCGATACGTCAAAATAGTATAAGTTCAAATAGTTCAGCAGCAAAGATCTACTTTGGAACAACTCGAACGTGCAAGTTCTTCAGTGACTTTTCGAGACCAAAGATGAGCTTACCACCTTCTTCTATCACACGTTCTCTGCAGAAATTGAACCACTGCCCACCCAAGTATTTTTTATAGCTTACTCTTTCGGCGGTAATGAGGCGACACTTATACTTTCTCTGTGTCTGGTCATCAATGAGAGTGATTGTTTTGCGCTTCCTTTCAGAATTGTTCTTGACACCTTGTTTGGGAAATGTTAAACAGGGAAATAACAACAATATTAGTCTAATGCATATTAACATGAATAAGATGTATGCGAATATAGTTACATATAATTTATAAAATAAAGGTAGCTTGACTAATTTTAAGCTAAAGAAAATGTATCATGACTTCTAATTTATCTTCCTATTATCTTCCTATAAAGTCTAGATAAATGCATGTATGTGCATTATATGAACCCCGTTGACCAATTAACATTGTTGAAACAAATGGAAATTAAGCATCACTCCCGCATGTGCATCTATAGCTAGCACCATTTGACATTGATGTCTTCGAACATTTGGGGCAACTCTCATAACACCATCCAAACTGTATATATTTGCGAGATTGAAGAAAGAAAATAAAAATATTTGGTATCATTAAATGACAGCGTGAATAAAAAAATTTATGAAGTTGTGATGATTAAACGATATTGAAATTAAATATATAAGTGATAAAAAGATAATAACATTCCTTTGAAAAAAAGGAAATAAAATTAAATGGGACCTTCTTAAAAAAAATTAAATGGAAGAAAAAACATATTGAAATATACTATTAAAAAATAAAAGAAAGTACCTTGGTCAAAGCGAAATGCTTGTGAAATAAATTGTCGAGAAGTAGTTTTTTTAAGTAGCATTCATCAACTTTTGGTCAAAGCTCATTCCATTCAATTTTATGCATTAAAAAAAAGTACCTTTTTTTAGTAAGTACTTAATTGATATTGAATTTAGCTTAACTTCTCCTTAAAAATGTAGAGAAGTTGAAAAAAAAAACGGGTCAAACGGTATCTTAATCTCCTACAACGGCAGTGTAGAAGCAACTGAATTTGGGAGAAAAAATTGGAAAATAGTTAAAAATAAAAAAATAGGAAAAAAGTTAAAAGTTTTAAAAAATATAAAAATCGGAAAATAGTTAAAAAAAATCGGTGAGATAGCACTCAACCAAGCAATACAAAAAAAAAATTATATGCATTAGCGTAACAAAAAAACAGACAGAGGGACATAAAATATTACTTTAAACGTTAATGTGTGTGAGTATATATTCGCGAGGTTGAAGAAAGGAAATAAAAATATTTGGTATCATTAAATGACAGCGTGAATACAAATATTTGTGAGGTTGTGATGATTAAACGGTATTGAAATTAAATATATAAGTGATAAAAAAATAATAAAATTAAATGGAACCTCCTTAAAAAATTAAATGGAACGGTTTTAAAAAAAAAAGTTAAATGGAAGAGAAAAACATATTGAAATATAATATTAAAAAATAAAAGAAAAGATTCCCAGCGTGAGTTGAAAAGAGGTGCTTGTAAAATAAATTGTCGAGAAGTAGTTTTTTAAAGTAACATTCAACAACTTTTGGCCAAAGCTCATTCCATTCAATTTTATGCATTCAAAAAAATTACTTTTTTTAGTAAGTACTTAATTGATACTGTGTTTGACCTAACTTCTCCTTAAAAATGTAGAGAAGTTGGAAAAAAGCCGGTCAAGCGATACTTTAATCTCCTACAACAGCAATGTAGAAGCAACTAAATTTGGGAGAAAAAATTGTAAAATAGTTAAAAGTTATTAAAAATATAAAAATTATTAAATAATTAAAAAAATGTGAGGGGCAAAATGGGAAATGCACCCATATATTGGTGAGGTGGCAACAACACAATTCCACCAATAAGAAAATTACAAAAATGCCCCTCCTAAGGGCAAAATGGGAAATTCATAGGGCATCAACTTTAATAATAGTATATATATATATATAGATAGATATAGTCATATAGATGTATTACCTGGCGTAGGATTAGTGTATGAAGATGAGGTAAGGTAGTGTGGTGACAGCAGTGTCATCATGTGGGGACAAACGAATATTTATTCAACTCCACACTTGCTATACTAAGAGCATCCACAATGGTAGTTCCCTAACAAGGACTCCTTAAATGGACCCTACGTGACACATCACTTATTTATAATTTTTTAATAAAAGTACCTATTAAGGACTCAATGACTCCAATGGCAATACACTAATAAGGACTCCAATGAAATAGTACTTAAATATGTCCCACTATCTTTACATATTAAACAAAAATATTTTATCTATTACTCATTTTTACAAGTGGGACCAAGTAGTACACATTTTATTACTTCTTTATGCAAGTGGGACCAAGTAGTACACATTTTATTACTTCTTTATGCAAGTGGGACCAAGTAGTACACATTTTATTACTTTTTTAAATGTGGGACCCGTTAGTTACCCAGGAGAGAGAGGGTCCTTATATAGTTGTCCGTTCCTTAACGGGGACTCAATTTTTCTTCCTCCAATGGAGGGTCCTTAACGGGGAGTGGTCCTTGTTAAGTAAGGACCCCCCATTGGAGATGCTCTAATACTATTATGCAAATAAAGAAAACAAGGAAACCATAAACAGAAACATAATCTACATAGGAAAGGAAGTCTTAAACTGCAAAACAAAACAAAACAATCAAACAATGCATCACATGCTTTTCCATAACCATCATAACCCTTCTTATCATCATCACCAATTTCGATCATAGAGGCTAGAAAGAACACTCACCATGCCTACTCATTCCCCTGTAACTTTTTACCTACCTACTCATTTTTCTAATTCATTTCATTACTTTATAATTATTCACATGTATTGATTTCAAGATGCATGTTTTTTGATTCCACAGGATGTATCTAGAGGAATAGGGGAGTGTTTCAATGCAGCTTTGATGCCACTCATAGCTGTCTTTGAGGTTTTGGTCTTTGCTGTGACAGGTTGTTTCAATTCTCATCTTCCCAATTTTCACACTCAAAAATCTGCTTTTACTGCTAAAGACTTCATACGCCTTGCTCAAGAAACCAGATGTAACTACTCATTTCATTCCCCCCTTCATTCAATGATTTCCATTTCAATTATTTTCCACTTTGGCTCAATCAATACAATACAACAGTGTTTCAATTTTTACCATTTTTTCATCCTCAGTAAAATAGTAAACAATGGCAGGTTACTGTGATTCTGTCAAATTCTTGTGTGATTCTGTAGACAAGTTATATCCAACAATATGCTGTAGGTGTTTGTTGTTATTTGATAATGATGATGGTATGTACAGGATAATATCATAAAATAATATGTACCATAATAATTGATCACGTTGGATACAACTATATAATTAAAGAATGCATCTAACAACTGAGTTTGATTGCTCCTTATATTTATTATTATTGTTTAAAACTTTATGCAAGTGGGGTTTGAAGCCAGCTTTGATATGGTCTATTAAATTATCCTAACTGCTCAACTTTATTGTAAAGCTCTGAATCTAATACATTAAACTATGTTTTTATTTTTACTATATACTTTTCTTACTCTTCAATTACTATTTTCTCTCCCAAAATTACATTTTAGAGGGGTAAACTTCTCAATCTCAAGTCAAAGTGAACTGTTTTGAAGAGTAGAGTTAATGTACCCCTTTAAAGGCCTTGATTTCTAAGCTTGTCCTATAGTTTTATATGGGATGGAAGCTGAAATGGAAGTTATTGTGCAATACTAGTTTTGCACTTGTACTTGCATATGAAAGTCCCACATGATATAACCTCTTTTCCCACAACAGATTTGCACCAGCAATATACAATATAACCCTTGTCTTTAGGTTTCAACCACAACGACACAGCATTGAAAATTGATATGAATATCCAATCAGTTGCGTCTATGACTCTATCGCCGGTGGTCCTCTCTGACGATATCATCGCTGAGGTATTATTGTTTCTCCCCGTTAAATCTCTTCTTCGATTCAGGTGTGTCAGTAAGTCTTGGAAAAACCTCATCCCTGATCAAGCCTTTGTGAAACTACACCTTAGTAGATCAGCAACACGAAATCTGCTCTTCACACTAATCTCGCAGCACATCACAGATCTCACACCAGGCGACTCGTCGGATGACAGTGACGATGTACCTGTTCCTTACTCCATGCGCCATTTAATTGAGAATCCGGCATTCACCTTTTCCATGGACCCTTACTATCATTTGGACAACAAAGATTGCTCTCGTATGGTTGGCACATGCAATGGATTGATCTGTTTGAGTAGTTATTCTGTGACCGATGCATATAGAGAGTACTGGTTTCGTTTATGGAACCCAGTAACCAGGACAACATCTGCGACATTTGGTCGTTTTCAAGATTTTCGCAACTCTCCACTTGAAACTTTCAGCTATCATGGCAATTTCAACTTCAAGTTTGGTTGTGACAATTCAACTGACACTTATAAGGTGGTGGTGTCCCGTTACCATCCACATCAACAGAGAAGCATTGTGAGAATTCTAAGTGTGGGTGATAACGTTTGGAGAGATATTGAAAGTTTTCCTATTGTTCCTCTTCATTTGGACTTTGGGGAATATTATTGGAATGCGGATGTGTATTTGAGTGGCACACTGAACTGGTTAGCTATTCACAATGACATTCATTATAATGTTGAGGGTAAGAATATTACCGTTGAACAATTTGTTATTGTTTCACTTGATCTGGGTACAGAGACATACAATCAGTACTTGCTGCCTCGTGGTTTTGAGGAAGTTCCACCTACTGAACCAACAGTTGGTGTGTTGGGGGGCTGCCTTTGTTTTTCTTATTCTTACAAGAAAACTGATTTTGTTTTATGGCAGATGATGAAATTCAGGGTGGAAGAGTCTTGGACTCCATTTCTTAAAGTTAGTTACCAGAATCTTCAAATAGATTATAACTTCAGTGACGATGAGATGAAGTATCGTTTTCCGTTGGTGCCGTTGCTTCTTTCTGAGGATGGTGATACAATGTTGCTTAAGAGCAGTCAAGATTACCAAGCAATTCTCTATAATTTGAGAGATAAAAGAGTAGAGCGAACAAAAATTACTGCAAGTAGTACTATTACCGATAATAGAACCAGAAATTATATACGCTGGGTTTCAACCAGGGTTTACGTTGAAAGTTTAGTTTCAACCTTTTGAAACCTTATCCTCAAGGTTGAAGTCGGGAAACTGCTACTGAATGGTTGCCTTGTCCTCCCAAGTTGCCTCACCAACTGTTCTGTCTTGTCACTGTATTCGAGCTTGAGGAAAAGAAAAGGAAAGAGTTACGCAAGATGATGCTTACATGAGTTATTTGATGTGTATTTAAATGCAAACGTATATTTTATATCGCTGACGATGCATCAGCTTGGGGATGCCACTATCACTCATAAAAGAAGGAAGCTGAACTCTGATGTACACAACCTTGTGGACTTGAGTTTTCATTTCTACAAAAAAAAACAGATTCAAGAACTTTCTGTGTCCAAGTGCACTTTTTTCTGAATTTCGTTTTCCTCTTCTTTTGGTTCTGGTCACCAAAGATACTTCTAAGTTTCAATCACTTTAGCATCTCTTTTCAGCCATTTCTGTCACTGATTTATTTAACACAGTGCACAACTTTTGTATGACAAGGGGGCATCCATTTCTATTACATTTTCAAAACTAGGTCGGTGTTTATGCATCTATGTTTGAAAGAAAAAAAAACTGAGAGAAAGATGAACTTCAAAATTGAATAAATGAGAAAAAATTGATTACAATGATCCTAACTAAACTAACAAACTTAAACTAATATGTAACTAATACTAACCAACTTGTAACTACATAACTCCAACAATATATCTCTAATGATATCTAAAAAAATGTGATTTTCTAGTTTGAACTTTGATTAACAAAAGCTTTGGTTTGAATAATTGGCTTTTGTGCTGTATTTTCTAGTTTGAACTTTGATTAACAAAAGCTTTGGTTTGAATAATTGGCTTTTGTGCTGTTAATGATGCAGTTACTGTTAATGAAGTTGAAGCATTACATGAGCTATTTAAAAAGATAAGTAGCTCTGTAATTGATGATGGCTTGATTCACAAGGTAAGATCATATTTGGTTTCAATGATTGAATGCAAGTTTTTCACATAGGGTGTTTTACTTTATTCAGTGATGCAGTGATCATGACGATACTTGTATTTTTTTTCTTTCAATTGTAGGTGGAGCTTCAATTAGCACTATTTCAAACCCCAAATGGAGAAAATCTTTTTCTGGATCGAGTAAGCAGTTCCTATATTTTTTAGCCATGGCATATTTCTTCATGTTAATTCCTATATTGTAGATGAAATTGTATTGTAATGGATTTACTTTATGTTAAAATGAGTATATGAAAATAACATGCTTAAAAGAATATAGCAAAACAGTTGCTGATTTTGAGGAACTAACATAGCGAAATGGCATTATAATATGCTTTGATCGGATGCATGTGTAAAAAAATTATACACTATTAGTAAAAAAATAAGACCATTGTGATTCTTCCAATGATGCCATGAATGTACTAATGTGTTAAATTCCATGTTTCTTCTATAGGTTTTTGATATTTTTGATGAAAAAAGAAACGGTGTTATCGAGTTTGATGAATTTGTCCACGCGCTCAGTGTTTTCCATCCTTATGCCCCAATGGATGAAAAAATAGACTGTACGTTCAGTTGAAGACAGTCTTTTGGTTTCATGCAAAGAAATTCAAGTTTTGTTCACATCTAATTCTAAGTCCCATGATGATAATTTTGCAGTTGCATTTAAGCTCTATGACCTGAGACAAACAGGGTTTATTGAGCCAGAGGAAGTGAGTTCAGTAGTTCAGTTACAGTTCTGTTATTTTTACACAATTTTGACATCAAATTTCGACAACAGTGGTTAATTTTGGCAAGTATAAGGTTAAGGAATATAATTTCAGGTGTTCAAGTTTGTGTGTGTGTGTTTCCATTAATTGTCTAAATTGTGTGCAAATATACATGATTATCATTAACCATGATTTATGTTCAAATATACACTTGAAAATTGTGGTTAGTGACATTCAAAACTGTGTTTAATTGTGTTGATTGGATGCTTAATGAGTTGTGATACCTTGTTATTTTCATTAACCAATCACGGAACGTAATTAACTACATATTTTAACTGCGTTGACTATCAAAATTGTTGTTGAAATTTGGTGTCAAATTTGTGTTAAAATATAATTTCTCTTCACATAAGCCGCATCGCTTTAGGCATTATAAGTTTATTGATTATTAAGTGTTTGATTTACTTGGTTTCAGGTGAAGCAAATGGTTATAGCTATTTTGATGGAATCTGAAATGAATCTTTCTGATGATCTTCTTGAAGCTATTGTTGACAAGGTCAGCATCTAGTGAAACATGAAAATTTAGCTGCAATGAGTTATATTGTTTACAGGACCTTCACTTTGTCTGCAGACAATTGCCGACGTTGATCAAGACAATGATGGTAAAATCAGCAAAGAAGATTGGAAAACTTTTGTGAGTCGAAATCCGTCTCTCTTGAAGAACATGACACTTCCTTATTTGAAGTATGCAAAAATTCCTTACTTTCTTACTTTGGTCTGACTCTTTCCAAAGTGAACAATTCGCATACAAACTTGTGGAAAAACATCTTAATTACCGCTTATAGCATAAACACTTATCATATACGTGCTTATGTATACTCTATTTTATAACAAAAGATAAAATAATGTCAAACTGTTTTCATATAAGCTATAACCTATTTTCATAAGCTATTCTGAAGAGTGTGTGGAAATAAGCCGAAACAATTTATGGCATGTCATAAGTTGTTTCGATAAGCTCTCTCAAAACAATCTCACAAGTACTTATGTCAGTAGAAAAGCTCAAATAAGGCAATGCAGACAGGTTCTTAGTTTAAAATGAGCAATACTAATCGTTGATGCATATATCAATGATTGATATTGTATGGACATGCATAGCAAATCATGAATATATTGAAATGTTAACCATTGGTTTTCTCACTTCATTAAGAGGAAAATTCTTCATACTTCTATTCCTCTAAAGTCTTTAAAATTTTAACTAATTGTGTCACTTTGTCATCTTCCAGGGATATCACCACTGCGTTTCCTAGTTTTATTTTCAAATCAGAGGCTGGAAATTGAGAAGAAAATGTTTTATTGTCTATTTGATGCAAATGATTGGATTGGTTATTGCTGTAAATGGTAACAACATTGGTAATTTGCTGACAAACAATCATGGTCAGCAACATTGCATAGTTCCTGCAATCATACCCTAAAGCCACCAAGTTTTCATGTTTTGTATGTTTGAAGGAACATATTTTGAACCAACAGAAATATTTGTAGCCTATAATTCATAGGTTTGATTACATGTATGTTCACATAACCAATGATTGTATGCTTTTGTTCCATTATACATAAAGAGTGACCGCAGTGACATCTTCAAGTGAAACATCATGAACTATTTAGAGTCTCCCGCAAGTAAGCTTGTCTTTAAGGTGACCAAGTGTATTTAACTTTATTTAATTTTAAAGTATATTTTGATTTTTTTTTTGACAAAGTATATTTTGATTTCACTAAAATTAAAGTGTGGGATAGTTATTCACTTCAAAAGAAAAAATTAATTGAATCGGGATTATTTTTCTCTTTCTTTTGCTTTTCTTCTCCAACACCAGGGGCGGATCCATTTGAGAGCAATGTGGAGCTAAAGCTCCACATGAAATTTTCCTTTTTTTTAATAAATAAAATACATGTTAAAAATAAGATATTTTGAATGTTTTGTCACTTGTTAATGATACCAAAAAATAATTATAAGAAATGAGGAATGAGGGATGAGAAGAATTTATATCTAAAGTTATTAAAATTTGCAATAAGCATGATATTGATGTGCCTGATATGGATGCACCGCATGCACAAAGGAAGTAACTTTCATTGAAAAACACCAATATTGTTCATTAAAAAGTTATATATTTAATATAAAATACACAAGTTATAAGACAAACTTACCATTTTAAATTTCTTAACATGTGCAAATTTGCATATGGTAGAAAAACCTCTTCTTATTTTTAATATAATTTGCATTATTGTTTCTTCAAAATTTTAGCTCTACGTATAATAAATGTCTGGATCCGTCCCTGTCCAACACCAAAGCCATAATATGACCCCCACAACATAGCATTATAGTTATTGTTCCCATATCTACAATCTATAACAATATATTCTCTCAAAAAAAAAATCTATAACAATATATACAAAGGGGATACACGCTTTTCGCATGGTTATATATATATTATGACCTTATATTAAAAAATATTGTGTTTTGGTGTAACATTTTTTCTTCTAATTTTACCCATTACTTAGTTATTATTTTATCATTTTATAATTCAGTGCGGATAAAATCAGAAAGATGCGCAGACTAATACCGTCTTGAAGCTGGTTGAATATAAAGGGGAAAAGGTGTTTATATTTTGTTAGTCACCAGCGCCTGTTAGGAGTTTTTCTTCTACTGCCAGTTTTTTGGCCTCTCTGTAATATTAGCCTTTTGCACTTTTTGTGCAAGGCTTTATATATAATTTGCTGTTTAAAAAAAAAAAGCAAAAATGCAAGGTTAACTAAAATACAAGTAAAATTTAACTAACATAATCATTTTTAATGTTATTACTTTCAAAAGGTTTAATATAGTTATTATTTTTGCTCAAAAAAAAAAAATATAGTTATTATTTAGTCACTACAAATATAATGAATTTTGGTTTTCATGCATATACATTTTTAGTTTTGTTTTTCATTGTTGTAAAATCAAATGTCTTGGTTTTTAGCTGCATGTTGAAGCCACAGTGTGTACATCATCATTTCCATGTAGGATTACAAATTTATAGTGATAGTATCGAAGCCACATTGAAAGATTGTGGCACGTCAACGTTGCCATGTGGCATTGCAGTGACATACCACATCAACATTCAATAGATGATTGTCACATGACAACAAACACTTATTTACGTGAGAAATGATATTTTGACAACTACTTTTTGATAATTTTTGGACAACTTTCTCTCTCATACTCATATGATGTTGTTATCCTCTCTCTTCCTATTTCTCTCTTCATTGTTTTTGACCAATAAAAAGTGAGAAAAATAAGGTTGTCAACAAAGTTGTCATCAAATGGATGTCAAAATATCATTACTCTATTTACATTGATAAAAAATAGAGTAATGATATTTTGACATCCATTTGATGACAACTTTGTTGACAACCTTGTTTTTCTCACTTCTTATTGGTCAAAAACAATGGAGAGAGAAAAAGGAAGAGAGGGGATAACATCATGTGAGTATGAGAGAGAAAGTTGTCCAAAAGTTGTCAAAAAGTGGTTGTCAAAATATCATTTCTCTAAAAAATAATGTAAGGGTGTACGGTAGAATGGTTTGTGTCTTTCACATCGCACCACCTCCAATCATCTTCAATCTCCCTTATATCGGAGGACTACAACTAAAATTGATGGAGGCAAAATCGGAAAAGTTTTTGAGTTTTCGAATTTCGAATTCATGTTTTAAAATTGGGGGGAAACGACATGTTACATTTATATCTTCATTTTAGTTCTACACCAATATGGATGGATTGTCAAGTAGGGATGGGAATATGCCAGACCAGCCTACAGGGGCCTATGGCCTAGCCTACGATAGGTCAGGTCAGGCCAGACTTTTTTCTTAAATAGAGAAGGCCTAGGCTTTTTTTTAAGCCTATTTAGCTTAAAAGGCCAGGCCACAGGTCTCTCAAAAAACCTCTTAAGCCTATTAGGCCTGCCTATTTAAGTAATATGAATAATATTATTTATTAGGGTCTTGTTAACGAGTGCCCCCGGGACACTCTTTAAGCATTCCAAATTAAGAAATTATTCTTTAAAAAAGTCAAATGGTTCACTTTTCAATGCATTAAATACACATGTTTTTATATAAAGTTACTATTTAAAACCCTTAACAAGTGCCCCGGGGGCACTCGTTAACATTTTCCTATTTATTATTATATTATATTTTGTACTTTGAATTAAAATATAAATTTGTAAACTTTTTCAATAATTCAAGCTTTATTAGTATATATTAATTTTTTTCATATATAAATGTATTATTATAAACTAGAATAGAAATATGATACAATATATAGTTGAATTCCCTAAAACCTCGTGTTGATTATCAAAAGAGAGTTTAATCTAATTGAACTATTAGTTCGCTAATTTAAACTTAGACCACATTGCTTATTTAAAAATGTTCATTAGTTATAGGTTTTTAAACAGGCTAGCAGGCCGTATTAGGCTTTCAGAAGGTCAGACTCAGTCCTAAAAAGTAAGCCTATGGCAAACCGCAGGCCATGCTTAGGCTTTAAAAAAATATGGCAGGCCAGACTTAGGCCTTGCAAAGCCTTGCTCGGCCTAGCCTATTCTTATCCCTATTGTCAAGTAATCATCTCAAATGGTAAGTGAAATAGACACGGCAACACATTTAACAATTACTTAAAAGTTTTAAAATAAAATAACTAACATAGAATACAATACAGACGATCACAGTTTTGCGATTTACGGCGATTTGCGATTACAAATCCTTTGTGATTTGTGATTAAAAAATCACCGCTTCTGTGATTTTGCTTACTACCTATATCCAAAGTACTAGTTGTTGAAAAACCTTAGGAATAGAAACCCTAGTGCAATGAGCTCTGAGTTTGTCTTCTCCGCTCAAGATGATCCAACCCTGAACCACACCAAAAAGCCACCCGACCTTAAGCTTTCACCGCCAAAGCCTTCTTTCCGCGATAAACTCTTGGGATCCTCTCAAGAAATCCCAACCCGTGAAAGAGAAAACATGATCGAAAAGAATTTGGTGCGAATTGAACTGGAAGATGGAAACAGACTACTCCCAAAGGTTTATCTAGAACCAACGGTGTTTCAGGAACTCTGCACACCATGGAAAGACGCCCTCGTCGTCAAGTTGTTGGGCAAAACTCTAGGTTACAACACCATGAGAGATCGGCTGCACAGAATTTGGAAACTCCAAGGAGGTTTCGAAATCATGGATAACGACAACGGTTTCTATATGGTGAAGTTTGATCAAGCAGCAGACAAAGAGAAAGTTGTTACTGGAGGCCCTTGGTTAATATATGACCATTGTCTGGCAGTCACACATTGGTCACCTGAATTTGCTTCTCCAAATGCCAAAGTGGAACGCACGGTCGTGTGGGTTCGCTTTCCAGGTTTAAATTTAGTCTATTATGACGAGAGTTTTCTTCTAGCCATGGCTTCAGCAATTGGTCGGCCAGTCAAAGTGGACACTAACACTCTGAAAGTTGAAAGAGGAAAATTTGCAAGAGTCTGTGTCGAAATTGATCTCACTCTGCCAGTCGTAGGAAAAGTTTGGGTGAATGGACATTGGTACAAAATTCAGTACGAGGGCCTCCACCTAATATGCACCAACTGTGGGTGTTACGGCCATCTGGGTAGAAACTGCACCACGCCCCCAGAACCGCCCCTCCCGAGACACCACAACAACAGACTGCCGGCAACCAACAAGAGGTCAGCCAACCGCTGCAACACATCAACCAGACCATCGACCAGTCACAATTAATGCCAGAATCCAGTAACGGCAAGGCAGTTAATTTTGTTCCAAATGATTTATCAGTTATTAAGGGTAATATAATTAGCATTGATGAAGGGAATAAAGAGCTTCATGGAGATTGGCTGCTTGTTACAAGAAAAAAGAAGTCAACCAGTAACCCCACCTTAATTTCCTCAAAACCGGTTACCAACAAAACCAATAGGTTCACTCCACTGACATCTGTGACCCAAAACAACAGACCTGCCCCACTAAACCAGAAATTTCCCCCACGTCCCAATCCTAATGACATAACACGTGCAAACAAACCCACCAATGACCCCAAAAGACGTAGGCAAGAAGAAAACAATTTTGACCCCCTCATGGAATACTCTTTTGCTTCCCCAACCATTAATACCAAACCTAAGCCAGTGAAAGATAGTTCAAAAAAGCATGCAATACCAACTCATGTGGTAAAGAGCAACTACAGAACCAATAACAACCTTGAAACATCCATCCCGTCCCCACACAAACTCGACCAATCTGTTACTTTTGAACCAAATTTTGGTAACGTCACCATCCTTACCCCCACACATTTGAACCCCCCAGCCATCACTGACCCTCACACAAGCCCAACCGCTAGCCACGATCATGTTACCAGTGAGGACACAACTGATGATTACATTGCTTCTATGAAGAATAAGGATGACCTTGGTGTACGTGATGAAGACATGGTCACGTAATTATCTATCTCTGTGGACCTTTTTGTTTTCCAGTCTTGTTATGGATGCTCTGATAGATACTTCAATCCTCTCTTGGAACATCAGAGGGGCATACAATAATAATGCTAGAAGACAGTTAAAAGATATGATAAGAAAGCACAATCCAACTTTCATGGCTATTTATGAAACTCACATACCTTTTACTCGACTCTCCTCCTTCTGGACTAATATTGGCTACACTCCAGTTCACATTGTTGAAGCAAATGGTCATTCTGGAGGCATTTGGCTCCTTAAACATTCTGCAACCAACATTTCCTCAACTGTTCTTGATTCTAACCAGTACTCCATAACCTTCTCCATTGGCCGAGGTACTGCTAACACTACTTGCACTTGCATCTATGCTAGCCCGAACTACTCCATGCGACCCAACCTCTGGAATTACCTCATGAACATCAACAATACCATGGACGTTCCGTGGATGCTCATAGGTGATTTTAATGAGACCCTCCTCCCCAGTGAACAAAGAGGCGGCATCTTCCATCACAATAGAGCTGCCACTTTCTCAAACTTCATGAACAATTGCAACCTCCTCGACCTTACAACAACAGGTGGTCGCTATACTTGGCATAAAAACAACAATGGCATCCGTATTCTCTCTAAAAGGCTTGACAGAGGTTTGGCTAATGTTGACTGGCGTATTTCCTTCCCTGAAGCTTTTGTTGAAGTCCTCTGTAGATTGCATTCTGATCACAATCCTCTCCTCCTCCGTTTTGGCGGCCTCCCTCTTGCTAGAGGGCCCCGACCCTTTCGTTTTGAAGCAGCCTGGATAGACCACAGTGAGTATATTGATGTGGTCAAAAAATCTTGGACCACTTACAATCATAACACAACCGCATCTCTAATCAAAGTCATGGAGAACTCGATCACTTTCAACCATGATGTCTTTGGAAACATCTTTCAAAGGAAAAAACATGTGGAACGGAGGCTCAAGGGCGTTCAATCCTATTTAGAAAGAGTTGACTCATCTCGGCACACTCTTCTTGAAAAAGAGCTGCAACAAGAATACAATCATATCCTCTTCCAAGAAGAAATGTTGTGGTACCAAAAGTCAAGAGAACAATGGGTGAAGTTTGGTGACAAAAACACTTCTTTTTTTCATGCTCAAACTATCATCAGAAGAAAGCGAAACAGAATTCACAGGCTGCAGCTCCCAAACGGCATCACAACTTCTGACAGTACTATTCTCCAAGAAGAAGCCCAAAAATATTTCAAAAATTTCTTTTGCGGCAACCAGCCCCCCCATAACCGAACCTTCAATGAAGGAAGCCACCCCGTCCTTGATGACACCGGTAAAAATTCTCTAACCTCTCCTGTCACCAAAAATGAAGTTTTTGCTGCTCTCAATTCCATGAAACCTTACAAAGCCCCTGGACCCGATGGTTTCCACTGCATTTTCTTCAAACAATACTGGCATATTGTTGGTGATGACATCCACCATCTTGTCCAAACAGCCTTCCTAACAGGTCATTTTGATCCGGAGATCTCAAACACTCTCATTGCACTAATCCCAAAAATTGATCCTCCCAAAACTTACAAAGATTTCAGACCCATTAGTCTTTGCAATATAGTTTACAAAATCATCACTAAGGTTTTAGTTCATCGACTGCGGCCTCTTCTTAATAATATTATTGGCCCCTATCAAAGTAGTTTCCTACCTGGTAGGGGCACATCTGATAACTCAATTGTTTTGCAGGAAATTGTCCACTTCATGAAAAGATCCAAAAGAAAGAAGGGATGTGTAGCTTTCAAGCTTGACTTGGAAAAAGCGTTTGACAATGTTAATTGGGAGTTCCTCAACTCTTGTCTACATGATTTTGGTTTTCCAGACATTACCATCAAGCTTATCATGCATTGTGTCTCCTCAGCCAACTACTCTATCTTATGGAACGGAAACAAGATGCCTCATTTCAAGCCCACTCATGGACTTAGGCAAGGTGACCTGCTTTCTCCCTACCTCTTCATCCTGTGTATGGAAAAGCTTTCAGTTGCTATTCATGATGCTGTTCTTCAAGGGAGGTGGGAACCGATTCACATCACTAATGACGGGCCTCAGATATCCCATCTTCTCTTTGCTGATGACGTTCTTCTTTTTACTAAGGCTAAAAGCTCCCAACTTCACTTCATCACCAGTTTATTTGACAGGTTCAGTCGAGCATCAGGTTTGAAAATTAATATTTCCAAGTCTAGAGCATTATATTCTTCTGGCACCCCAAATGGCAAAATCAATAACCTCACTGCTATTTCTGGTATTCAAAGCACAACTTCTCTTGGCAAGTACTTGGGTTTTCCAATGCTTCAGGGTCGGCCTAGAAGAAATGATTTTAACTTTATTATTGAAAAAATGCAAACCAGACTTGCATCTTGGAAGAATAGACTCCTAAACAGAACAGGTAGACTGACTCTAGCAACTTCTGTTTTATCCTCCATCCCTACTTACTATATGCAGATTAATTGGCTTCCTCAGAATGTCTGTGATAGTATAGACCAAACAACCCGTAATTTCATCTGGAAGGGCTCTAATAACAAAGGGATCCACCTAGTCAATTGGAAAACAGTTACTAGACCGAAGCATATTGGTGGCTTGGGTGTTCGCTCAGCAAGAGATGCTAATACTTGTCTGCTTGGGAAACTTGTTTGGGACATGGTTCAATCCACCAATAAGTTATGGGTGAATCTCCTCTCTAATAAGTATTCAACCGGTCCTTGCATGCTTGATGCCAGAGTGACTAGCAGCAGCTCCCCTTCATGGTCTTCCATAGTTCGAGCCAAAAACATTCTCAAAGCCGGTTATACTTGGCGTGCAGGAGCGGGCACTTCCTCTTTCTGGTTTAGCAATTGGAGCTCTCATGGTTTACTTGGTTCCCTGGTCCCTATAATCGACATTCATGATCTCCATCTCTCTGTCAAAGATGTCTTCACATCTGATGGCCAGCATACTGATGTTCTCTACACCAATCTTCCTCAACACATAGCGGACACCATCAACAATTCTCACATGAGATTCAATGCTCATATTGAAGATGCTCTCATTTGGAACCATAACAAGAATGGCGTTTACACTACCAAAAGCGGGTACTCCTGGCTTCTCTCCCTCTCAGAAACAAATAGTAATGATACTTCTTGGTCTTGGATTTGGCGGCTGAAAGCTCCTGAAAAATACAAGTTCCTAATTTGGCTTGCCTGTCATAATGCAACCCCTACCTTATCCCTGCTTCATCGCAGAAATATGACAGCCTTAGCAATTTGTTCGCGTTGTGGAGAGAATGAAGAAACTTTCTTGCATTGTGTCCGTGACTGCAAATACTCCACAGCGATCTGGCACAAAATTGGTTTCGATAACACTGCTTTCTTCACTGAGGGTTGTGCGCAAGTCTGGCTTAAGACCTTCTCTTCTGGGCCTCGCGCAAGCAGCTTCCTCGCCGGTCTTTGGTGGTCTTGGAGGCACCGCAACATGATGTGTATCAGCAATGAAACTTGGCCTTTATTTCGGATCAGTTTCCACATTCAGGATTCAGTAAATGTTATTGAGGCTAGTTTCAAAAAGATTAACGCCACCCCTCTCGACCGCATGGTGAGATGGAATCAAAATAATCATCTTTGTCACATCCTCAATGTGGACGGGAGTTGCCTTGGTTCTCCAACTCGTGCTGGATTTGGTGGTATCATTCGAAACAACGCTGGTTTCTACCTCTCTGGTTTCTCTGGCTTCATTCCGGATTCGAAAGACATCCTGTTAGCTGAACTCACTGCTCTTCACCGCGGCTTTCTCTTGGCTGTAGCTATGGGAATAGAGGATTTAGCTTGTTACTCGGACTCCCTTCTCTCCATTAATCTTATTACAGGCCGAGCATCAAATGTCCATGCCTATGCTGTCCTAATTCAGGATATAAAGGACCTCCTATCTGCTCACAATTTCTCCGTTCATCATTGTCTTCGTGAAGGAAACCAATGTGCGGACTTCATGGCCAAATTGGGAGCCTCATCGAATGAAGAATGCTTAGTCCATGCTTCTCCTCCTCATGAGCTTCTTGTTTTAATTAGAAATGATGCCATAGGAACCTCTTTTCCTAGAGCTTAGGCTTCTGTCTTTGTTTTTCCTCTCTCTTTTTTTTTTGTTTTTGTTTGATTTTAGCCTTGTTACCAAAAAAAAAAGAATACAATACAGACATACCTGACATCGAGTTCGAGTGTCACTTTCATAAGCCAAAAAAATGAGGGTTTACTAAAAAAAGAAAAAAAAATAGCTGATTGATTTATAAAAGTGATTTGTTAGTTTATTAATGAGAAATGTTAACCAATGTCCCCGGGACACTGGTTAAGGCCTATAAATGGTAACTTATCATGAAAATATGTGTAATCAAAGCATCAAAAATCGAAATCTTTGACTTTTTTATAAAATAATTTTTTTTTTTGGATTCCTTAAAGAGTGCCCCGGGGCACTTGTTAACAAGACCCTTTATTAATTTATAAAGAACAAAAGTACCAATTTGCCCCCAAAAAATATATTAAAAAATGGTTAAATATGTTTTTGGTCCCTATAAATATGTCAACTTTTCGTTTTAGTCCCTCTAAAATTTTCCTTCAACTTTTAGTCCCTATAAAATTTTCAATCTTCACTTTTGGTCCCTCTTTTAAAGTAAACTCATATGTAGAATTCATATTATTTAATAAAGTTTTCCTGAAAAATTCAAAATATTATAAAAATCACTCCAAAAAAAAAATTCAGAATTTTTTAACGAAACATGAATTTAATATGAATTTTTATATTTTTTACGGTTGATAATTCATATTTAATTTATGTTTTGTTGAAAAATTCTAATTCTTTTTAGGAAATTTTTTTAGAATACTTTACACATTTCTGCACAATTTCATTAAAAAATACAAAAATTAAGTTAAATATAGGGACCAAAAGTAATGATTGAAAATTTTATAGAGACTAAAAGTTGAAGGAAAATTTTAGAGGGATTAAAACCAAAAGTTGACATATTTATAGGGACTAAAAACATATTTAACCCTATTAAAAAATGACAAAAAACATCATTTTTTTATTACAAGAAAAACACTTCATCATTCTTGTGTTGCCGAATCTGTTAAGTTGCTTGTCATCTTTGTGATTTCGAGAAGCGTAAGCAAATATCAATGGCAGACAAACCAAGTCGATCGCTGATTCTATACGGCGATGGCTTAGCCCGTTTCATCGATCCATCATCTTCTCACACAAACCTTCATTCCCTCGCTTCTCTCTCTTCCTGCGCTTTCTTAACTCTCTCCAATTCCAATCCCTCAGGTTCCTTTCTCTCTTCTCTTTTTAATCCAACCCACACTTCTTTCTTAATCAATTACTTGTTTTCTTTAATTCACTTGATTTTATGTAGTTTTCAGAAACCGAGGATGATAGAATTGTTAGAGAATTCGCATTGCTTCTTGATGCATCCCAAATTCATGATGAACAAACCTTACCCAATAGGTATTTTCTTTTATATCATTCATTTTTTTTACAATGTTATTAGCTGATGTAAATAGTTTTACACCGTCATCCAATCAAAATCATCAAGAAAATTTTGTGTTAACTAAATTATATAATATGACAACAATCAATTGTTGTATTGGTGAAATTCGATATTTATAGCGAATTATTAAGCTATTAACTCTTGTCTGAGTTACTATTGGAGTAACTTGATCCCTCCTCGTTTAAAAACGAAGAAGTATTTTACAGGGTTAAAGTGTAATGGGTATGATATTTTAGGTACTAAAAACATTGTTTTTTTCAATTAGATTTGTTGCTGTTTTGTGAGATTACTGTGTCACATGAAACTTTTGCATTCTTTTCTTTGAATATAGGTTTATGGGAATGAAAGCTGCTATAATGACCAACCATTCAGGGTTGAAATCTTTTAGTACCAAACTTGGCTTCAGTGTTGTTCAGTTGGATGAGTTGGTGAAACAACATGCTTCTGAATCACAAGACACTGATATTGTGGCTGTTGAGATTCTCAAGTTGCTTGGCTTTCAAGAAGGGAAGGTTTTAGACAATAGCCAATTTGATCTTGTTTTCCTTCATGTTGGAGCTGGTGAAAAGGACAATGGTAGTGAACAAAATGCTGATGTGGAGTTTGTGGATGCATTGGTTGGTGCAATAATGAGACAAGCGCAGCCGGGATCTGATGTTGGTTCTCGCATGCACTTGTCTGTTGTCATGAGCTATGGCAAGGTCTTGGAGGATGATGAGTCCAGGTTTTCAGTGTCAAAGAAGGTTGATGAGAAGGACTCTTGTTTTTCCACACTGTATCCTTTACAAAGTTATGCTATGAAAGGAGGAGTTCCTCGCAAGGATGTGAGGTAATTTAAGCTAGCTTTTGGTAGATAGGTTATAATGGGATAAAACTGAACATATGGTTTCCGTTTCATGTTTGGTGAATATTAAAAAGTTTACTTTATAGATAGATCATGAGAGATGATTGAAAAAACTGAGTGGTTCCGTTTGATTCCACTGAAAATGTGGACCCAAAGAAAACATATACCTGTGTTGTGTATCAAACACTTTTGGCGTGACTCGCAAGGATATGTTCAGTTTTATCTAATTGTTGTGTACCAAACACAAAGTGCAATTAATGATATCGCTATCAATAATCCTTGCTTTCTTTCTTTTTGGATTGTCTTGCATATTTACCTCCATACCAAATGATGCAGGCACCATTCGCCAATGTTAATTGCTCAATTGCAACATGCTGTGACTCGCAAGGATAATGTACAGAGGTTTTCCTTCCAAGATTTCATGGAGGTTTGTTTTGAAATTTTACTCACAAGCTCATAGTTTATTACAAACAGTCTTTTGATTTTTGCTTTGCTGCAGGCCTTATTACGAGGCCCTATTATGTTTCTTTTTCTTAATGTTTGTTCTTTGTCCATTCGCTTTAAACCTTTGACATTTCCAAATTATTGACCAACGAGATGTGTGCTTGAGTGGTTATGCCAATATACCACATACAATTGATTCTGTAAGCGTTAGCAGTTATTGTAAGGCATCATTGTTGGAGCATAAGTATGCTAGCAAGTCAATTACTGATGTTATCTATGATATCATTACTTTTAGTTTTAAAGATTAATGAGGCTTAGAATTTCCCTAGTGTTTGGCTTGTTAAGTGACATTGTAATGATCCATTACTGTATTATTCCTTCGCTTTACATGTTTCCTTTTTCTTGTTATGCAGAATGGTGGAAATCTCACAATACCAGCAGATAGGTTCTTGCACGAGATAGCTTTTAAGATGTGGAAAGCTCCAAAATATGGAGCTTGATCCCCATCCCCCCCTCCTTTTTCAAACTAAGCCTCTTGCCATAGCTGCAGAGGTATTTGAATATGTACTAGGTGGTCCACTGATGCCGATTAACATGTTTGTTTCCGTTACTTCGTGTGATAACCAAGATTTTGATGATTGTCACCTATCTCCCCCGCGCTATGTTTGTAATAAAAGCTAATGGTAACACATAATTTGGCACTTTTTTGAAGACCATATTCTTGGTCCAAATTTTTGTACCAAAAAATAAATAAATTAGCATTTCTGTTTTTGAAATTGTAAGGATCGAACAATGTAATCCCCTCAAATTTACAAAATAACAATCCAGTCCTTTAAATTAAAGAACTTTAGTCAATTTAGCCTCTACACCAAAATATCACAATAAGAAATATTCCCCAAAAGCAATAAATTTCTATTTTATTTTTGGTTCAGATATTAAATTGAGTTCGTCATCTGGATTTTGTACTGTATATTGTGTTAGTATGCATATAAAACTCCTCATCTTGTTGACAATGCAGCGAATAAAAATAATTTACGTCTAAAAATTGAACGGCAACAAACTGAAAATTGGAGACCATTATTATCACTTAAGAAACCAGAAGGACCACTTAAATGGGTGCAGTGAGCTTTATGTGAAGAGTGATCACATCACATCCTTGCAGAGAGGTAATTCCTTTTTCTTTTTTTTACCATTCTTATTTATTTGCCAATAAATAACCTAGAAAAGTAAATTTTCCAAAGCGATTTGAACAAATAGGAAAACTCTAAATTATCTTCTTTTTGTCCAGTCATAATTTGTTTTTGAGGAAATGCAGTTGGATCAAACCAAAAATGCATTTGAATATTAATATAGACCATCAAACTAATTTCATCAACACATGATAATTTATACTTTTATTATAGAAGTAAGTATAAATAGATTCATTTAATTTGCTACAATTTTTAAATAATAAAGGAAATTTTTTTGACACATATACTCGTGTTTGTTACACTTTTATTTTAATTATTGAATTTACTCTTATCTATTTGTTTCACATGTTATTTGTATTGAAAATTGATGATAATTGGAAAGAGAAAAAGTTAGGACGAAAGAGGCAAAACATGTTATTTTCTTTATATATAGTATAGATATAAAGAGAATCAGGGATTTTGAACTGGTTTTTTTGTTATTCCAATTATACCATTAAACAAACGGAAGTTTTACCCTGTACCCCTACGTTTTACCCTGTACCCCTACATCTATGCTGTCACCCCTACGTTTTACTTGAATTGCCTACTTTACCCTTCAATATAAAGTTAAAACAATTTCTTTTCATTACCAAAGTTGCCAGTTCACCCTGCAGTGGAAAACTACCGGAAAACACATTCGAAGTTTTCGAAGTAGAGCAAAGCATGAAATCCAGCATCCCTCTAAAAAAATTGTCTTCCTGTCCAGAATCATCAGCTTTTCGTGATAATGAATTTGTCAACATCAATTGTTTGTGTTTCAGTTTGTTTACATGACAGATATGGATTACCGGATTTGATTTTGAATTTGATTTCGGATGAGACAGCGACAATGAGTTTTTTTGTATCAATTTTGAGTTTCAATGGCTTTTTGTTTGCACATCGAACACATTTCCGAATTTGATTTCAGATAACGCTATCGAAGCTTTCTGATTCGGGTTTCAGACAACTTAAACCATCCTTTCCAGTTTATATGTATTTCTGGAAAACTTAATCATTATTTTCCAGTCACCATCCCGTTTTGGATTCAATTGTTACCGTTAACAATGGTTATGGTGAGTATAACGGCGACCTACATTTATTTGATTAATAGTGTATTGACAAAGTTTTTTTATTTAAGAACAATGGTTATGATGAGCAATGAGAAAGGAACCCAGCGAAAGAACTTTTTTTTCAAACACTTTTTCGATACTTCTTTTTATTGTTGCATTATTTGGGATGAAGATTGACATCATTTCAAGTAATCACAACTTCAATTTGTAAAAACTTAAGAGGAAATACAAACTTTTTTTTTGTGATGAAGACTTTATTAATTAAATACTTTTGATAACAATGAAGTCCAAAGCTTCAAAATTGGAATTCTCTTACGTTGTAGACTCTTGTGATGATCGACAGCATTAAAGATTTTAAAAAAATGATTAACGAATTTTTGGAATGGTGTTTCACCACTTTCCAGAAAACAAAGTTACATACAAGAAGATTAAAAAATGTTTATGCGAAATACATACTTGATTGTCATGTGGGGGGTGAACTTCCTTCAAAAAAAAAAATAATCATTCGATATTAAATGGATGGAATATATCAAATCTATAAACTCAAAGAAAATATGCACAAGATGTTTTGAAGATTTTTCTTTTTTGAAATGGATGAATTTTTCTAATGATGGATTATATAGGTGTTATATTTTTTTTTTGAGGGATATAGGTGTTATAATCTTGAAGTTGTTGTAGTTATGTTTTGCTGGGTGAAGTTGATAATGTTTTTTTTTTTTGGTGAACAAAGAGGGCCAAAGCCCAAAAGAAAAGAACACACTACAAAGTCACGCTAACACTCCTAGGCATGCAAGCCCCGGAAAAGTCATCAAAGAGGAGATTCTGGAGCTCTCTAGGTGGAACCTCAAGAATGCTCACATCATACGAACTCTGGTTAAGACTATAACTAGCTAGCCAATCAGCGCATCTGTTTCCTTCACGCCAGGTGTGCATAAAAATAACATGCCATTGTAACTTTGAGAGGTCTTGGATACAACGAACCAAAATAGGGGTATTGCCATTAAGCTTACAACTCCCTATTACCATATCAATCAAAAACTTAGAATCGCTTTCCACTATAAGATTAGTGTATCCTTGTCTTCTCGCCACTTGCATTCCTGTATACATTCCCCACATTTCAGCATGAAGGGCGTCACAAGCTCCAATCCTTTGCGTATACCCCTGAAGCCATTGACCATCCGAGTCCCAAAAAAGACCTCCACACCCTGCAATGTTCAATGAACCCTTGTAAGCTCCGTCGCAGTTAAGCTTGATCCAATCCCTATGCGGATGCTTCTAACCTAACAATTTCAACATTTTTACCACTTGAGCTAGAACTTATGGGACAATATTAAAATATTTATTAAGTAGTAAACTAATAAAATTTAATAGTAATTAAAAAAACAGTAAATGTAAATAGATTTACAATTGTTTTAGTAGATAGTTCAATTTCAATTGTTATTCAGTCTCAATTTGTTTACAACCCTGTACACAGGTGTCTCTTAATTTACTAAGGTTCTCTAATGTTTTGTTTGTTATGTTTTACCATCAATTTTACAAGTTTTTATGTTGCTTTCAATTTAGAGTCGGGCAACCACTTCCAATACCTAACTTTAATATAAATGCAAGTCCACATGGAAAAAATTAAGTTGGTGCAAATTCAATTCTTACTTCTCGTATTTTAGTGATAACAATATAAAAGAAATTCCCTCCCTCAAAAAAAATATAAGAGAATAATTTATTCCCTAAAAAAAGAGAGAATAATTTATCCCGGAAAACAACTATTTTGGTCCTTGGATGTGTACCTCATTGTTATAATGGTCATTGACTCAAGAGAAAAAAATATAAAAAGTCCATAACTCTAAATTTTATTAGCCACTTTAGTCCCCAGCGTTAAATTCGACCGTTAAGTGTACGAAAAATCTAAGCTAGCATTTTTTTTTAACTGACAAGGATGTTGTGACGTGGCATTAGGGACAAAATTGACAGAAACAAAATCGAAATTATCACTTTTGATCCCTAGATCCCAATTCATCTCTCCCTTGTTCAATTTCAAATCTCTAATCCTATTCCTCCTGCTTCCTCCTAGTTCCATCCAAATCACTATAAAAATTCATTCAAAAATGTTAAGGATGGACATAACTTGATTCAAGAACAGAGACTAAGAGTCGTAACGAAAAAAATTTGAAAACCAAAACTTGATGAAACTTTTTAGAGGGACTAAAAACGAAATTTAAGATATTTATAGAGACCAAAAACTTATTTAACCATATTACATTTTAATTAAATTTGAGTGTAAGCGGATATTTTTGGAGGGTAACAAGAAAAATCCTCACATTCTATTTGATAAGAAAGTTTATGAGTTAAACTCCGAGACTCTCAAAGAAAGTCAGACTCAACAAACGATTACATAGCTACTTACATATCATACCGAAACAAATGAAATTGAACTAATAATTTTGCGAGTGAGGCAACTTTTTACGGATAGAAACAATAACAAATTCTCTAATTTTTTCATGCACAAATAAAAACAAATGGACAGTTTTTCTTTTTGGACTCAAAAAAAAAAAAACAAAATTGACATGTTCGTTGTATAATAAACGTACAGCACTTGACATTCGACAAGTCAAAGGAAGATGATACCTTTAGATTAGGAATGAACTGAGATTCTTATCCATATAAGTCAAAAAAATGTTGTTCAAACCTTACTTTTCAACATGGTTGACAATTTCAGATCCTATCATCACATATATACAAGCTTCGGTGCCAAACTATATAGGACATACCTCATTCTACATTACAAACAACAAAGAACACATCTCTAATTTTATTTTTGATATTAATTCAATCACTATGGCAAATCAACCACGATTATCTACAAATGCCATAATCAGCCCTCAATATTGTGCTCCAGGTATGAACCATCATCTTCTTGGAACAATTTTTACTAAGCTGTATCGAAACGTCCATAAACTTATTTGATTAGATGCATCAATATGTATATCCTTGAACCATTTTTATGGTTTGTAATTTCAGGTACACATCCCATTGATTTGATAATCACAACAGAGAGGACTTTGAGAGATAACTTCACTATCAGAGACATCAACGACAACATCATTTTCACGGTTAAAAGTTCTCTGGTAACCATCGTAACACCCCGCCAACACCGGTTCTTATTTGATGCTAATGGAAATCCCATTCTTCATCTCCGTAGATCGGTTCGTTCATCAACTATAGAGATAACTTATTATATAAGAGATGAAATATTAATTAAGTTGCAACATCTAAATGATAGTTACTGCTTTGTTTTTGCAGCTTCTAGCAGCAGATGATTGTTGGAAAGCATTTAGAGGTGAAAGTACAGAGCCAAAGGATCTTATCTTTACTAGGAAACGTTCCATCTTTGATGCAACTAAGGACCAAATTAAATGTGTTTTTGGCAAATAACAACACAGGAGTTTGTGACTTCACTGTCAAAGCAAATTTATCTGGACAATCTTGGAATGTTTACATTGGTGAATCCAACAATGTTGTTGCTCAGGTTTATTTTTTAATATTAGTTTTATGCACAAAAAAAAAAAATGGTAGAAAATTGAAATATCCATGTCACCTAAAGAGTCCCTCTGTTGAGTAGAGTCTCTTAAGAAAGAGTTTTAATATTCAGCAGAGGTGCTTTGTAATAAATCCATAACCAATAACCATATTTTTATTGTGATTATTGCAGATAAATAAGAAGCTTGGCACTATTGTTAGCAGGGAAAAGTTCATGGTCACTGTGTCCCCAAATATCGATTATGCATTCATTGTGGCTCTAATTGTGACCTTTGATTAACAACCTACAAGAACAATGATAGTTCACACGTTTCAGATGAGCTAATGTTACATATCACTTCAGCTTCAAGTTATGTATTTTTTGTTTCTTCATGTCATGAAATGTAAAGATATATATTCTAACCGAACTTACATATAAGCAAAAAGTATTTGGTCTGAAATCTTAAGCTGTTAAACACTTCAAAATGCTTGCATATTGTTGTTGTTAATACTAATGACTAGAAATACCGACATTTGGAACGGCTTATTGAACAAGCAAAACACATTCTAATTTTTGAAAAAGTAAACTAGGGGTGAATAATTGTTTTATACAAAGCTAGTTAAAAGTGAAAATGACCAACTAGAGGCATTTTCTAAGCATAGGCTCGTTTATAATCTTAACTGATTTTGTTCCTTTTAATCATACTAACATATGTTCCGTTTAATGGAACAGACTAATCCTGTAAACATCAGGTGTACTGATATGTATTTAATTTTCATTCCAACAAAAGAACACACATGCTTGGTTGAATTTAATGATAGCATTGAATCTCACGGACCTCATCAATCACAGTTAAATTGAATTAGAACCAATGAGGGCGTATAAAAATATAACATGGACTATAGAAAGATAACAAAATAAAGAGAAAATGATAGTAACACAACTGAAAAAATAAAAGACACTACTTAATAGAAAATCAAGTTGAATAAAGAGAAATTGTATGAAAGAAAATAAATCCAAAGATCATAACTAATTAGATACAACTTCTGAAAAGCACTAACAATCTACTAATTAAACGTGGCCGCACATAGTAGTATTGGTTGGACTACATAAAATTTCCATGCTGCAACATCAGTTCCAAGGCACAACATTTGTCCCACAAGATCGAAATGTGTCTGAGTAGGAAATCAAACGAAGGTTGAATCGACAATTGTGTTCGCATATTTCCTCGACCATCATAAATCTTTCTTCATTCAAACCACAACTATAAACTTTTTCCTCAGTAGCAAAAACCAAGAGATCACCATTCATAACCGTAAATCCGGTAACTTGAGGATCTTTTTCTTGTAACCCTAGTCCTCTCACTCTAACTTTCAAAACCTTTTTCCATGAACTCGACTTGTAATCTTTTAAAAACCAAACAGTAAAAATTGATTTTTTTAATAATTTCACCAAACAAATTGATCGTTTCGAACTTGACACCTTACCCCAATTGAATATGCTCATATTACACATGGTATGACAACCTCTAATGGCTTCTCTCGGCAACCTCAGCATTGTCGAGTTTCCATTCTCTAGATGATAAGACATTATGTATGGCTTGTAAAAAGGACTAGATTTTGCAAAATAATGAGAACAATCTGAAATAACATGAATGGCTTTGTTGTGAAACACGTACATGTCAAAGTTCATGTTTCTTCCGCCAGCAAGGAAACCATTATCCATTGTTTTCCACACACCTTCCTTTTCATGATAAACACTGCATGTATAGCAATTGGATGACCATTCCATTGGATTTTCAAAAAGAAACACCTTGTAGTCATCTGAAGAGCAATCTAACATGATGTTTATATTAGCAAAATCATGATTTCTTTGAAGTGACTCTGGGGTAGGAATGAAAGACCTACACTTGGTGATTGGATTAAATATGAAAAACTCAATTGGACCATGATCATTAATGGTTTTGCAAAGAAGCAAACCATTACTTGAACCTAAGATACCGGTTGAATTTGATAGGAGTCTAAGAACCTTCTTAGGAACACCAGAAGATTGACTGTCTTCAGGTAGAGGATGTAACTCGACTTGTTTTTCGTACTTTTGGATTATCCGTTCCGGTTGGATGAAGAGGCATGTGTCATCCCTCCCCAATAAATTACGAGACTGCTTTCTTTTGAAAACAGTTTCTTTTGGAAATCCAGAGACTGAGTTGCAACTTGAGTCAAGCTTGCAAACGCTCTTTGCCGGTAGCCATGAAAATATCTCAAAAGCAATATCTTGAGGGACTTCCATGGTGTTGTTGAAAAGGATTAAGAAAAGGAGGAATATAGGAAGAACAGAAAGTGGGTTGATGGGTGAAAGAAGAGAAGGAAGAGAAGAACAACGAATAGTATAAGTTTGTAGCTTTGAGGAGAAGGCGTGTATTTATAACTACGAAGCCCTAGCTTTATATCACTTAAGTAATGCTTATTAAGTAACAAATCTTTTTTTTTTTTTTCCCTTCATAAAATTAGGAACAAATCTTCTCACAAAATATTTCCTTCAAAATCTTTTGTAACAAATTTTTTTCTTTGAAAATAACCCCTTTCCAAATCTCAAGAAAAAACCAAGATATGCTTATAATGAAATAGAAGAAAAAAATTGTAACAAACTTTTGCTTAGAGAATTTTTTTTTAACAAACTTGGAAATCAAAATAAATAATCACATTTAATCTCTCCTCTCCTTTTTCAAACGGTGATACTTTTTTAAAAAAAAAACAAGACATAAGAAGATTTAGTTCTTTTTTCTTTCAAAAAGGATTTAGTTCTTTTTCCCATAGAAAAAGATTGAGTTCGTTTTTTAGAGCAAAAAGATTTAGTTAAAAAAAGATTTAGTTCGTTAAAAAACTATTTGACCAATTTAAAAGAAAATAATAAAAAAAAACCGTGACCAATATTTTTTTTTTTGAAACTATAGCCACTTGTTTTTTTTATAAAAAAATTGGATGAATTCATCTATCTATAACAATATATAAAGATGGTTTTTTCTTTCTATCATTTTTACGCTTAATTTTTTTTTTTTACTATTTTATCTTTTTTATAATACTCCATCCGTTTCAAAATGAGTGTCGTTTTAGGGTTTACACACATATTAAGAAATGCAATGATTAAAAGAAAAAGAATGATTATTTTACCAAATTATCCTTATTAACTATTGGTTAGTTTTAAAAGTAATATTTTGGAAGTAGCGTGCAGAGTATTAATTGGAGGGTACAATTGAAAAGAAAAAGTTATTATTGCATTGGAAACTGAAAGCGACACTCATTTTGAAACGGAGGGAGAATTATTTAACAATTAATTTAAAAAATAGTGTCTAAGAAATATAGTGTCCCAATGAGGTTAGATCATCTGGTAGGGGCGTTGGATTATAGTATATGTGTGTGTGAGTGTGTGTGAGATAGAGAGTGTGCACGTATGAGCCACCCATCTATCTGCTAGTCTTTTTTTTGTGGTGTCCGGGATTTGAATGCTAGACCTTGCATATATTATGCATTGTCCTTTACCAACTGGGTCAAGCTAACGAGGACATCTATCTGCTAGTCTTACTATACATAAAAAGAATAGGGAATTTAGGCTGCCTTTTTCATTATTTAAATTATACCCTTAAATAAAATTTTCTATAATAATGTTAGATTGTAGGGTCACTCAAAAAGATAAGAATTAATATCATACGTGCTATATTGTGTTAGTTATTGAAAAAGATAAACATGGTTTGTTGGGTTTATTATGATTTGAATGTCACAAATATTTTTTTTTTGAATAAAAAAGTCACAAATATACATATTTTTTAAAACTATTTTGTACATATAATTTCACTTTTAATATATATTATGTAAAATTTTAATTAAAAAATTACTCAAATCTCATGATAATAAGAACAATCCAGACGGATATCTTATTAAAAAAAAAGGAACAATAAGAGAGCTTATTTTAATTTATTTACGAAAATTATTTGAATGTGGTATATGCTAAAAATTTATAATGATATTCGATAATATAAATATTCAATTAATCGCAATAGAATAGGAAACAAGCAATCATGCTAATCGTCTTTCAGCTAGTAAGAAATAAAATGAGTTTATAATACTGTTTTTTACTATTTTTTTGAAGATGCCAAAAAATTTATAGATAACAAATGCATTATATATATATATATATATATATATATATATATATATATATATATATATATTTTATAACAAAGTTTTTTATCTACCATTAGCATTCTGACGGGTTCGTTTGATTGCTCTTTTTATTGGACTATTTTGTATAAATTTTAAACAATAACTTTATCGATACCAATGTAGTTGAGATAATTATTGATGCCAATGTAATTGAGATAAAAAAGAAAGGATTTCATTGATCATATTAGTTCTGGGACAATGAACATTAACAATAAAAGCTTCTTACATTTCTCTATCTGACACTCTCACTAAGAAAGCTTCTTACATTTCTATTTATAAGTTTGTTATTGTAAAAGCTTTTAATGGTAATTAATGTTCATCATCCCAAAACTAAGATGATCAAGAAGGTCGATCCTCTCGCATACTCCAATCTATAGTTGGACTATAATGCGTCCTTTTTATAAGGTTTCACAATTAATAATGGAAATTCTATTGCTCTTCTTCATGCTCAACTTCTAGGTGCAATCAATGCAATTGAGATAGTTTACAAAAAGGGTTGGCATCATTTTTTGTTGGAACCAGACTCTTAGCTGGTTAACTTGTCTTTCAAGTCTTCTTCCACTGTTTCTTGGCAGTTAAGAAACTGTTAGATGAATTGTATGGAATTTGTTAGATACATGTACTTCATAGTTTCTCATATATATAGTGTATGGTATTGTGTATATATATAGCGATGAATTGTGTATATTTACTCCATACCAAATGATGCATGCACCATTCCCCATGTTAATTGCTCAATTGCAACATTCGTGACCGGCAAGGATAATGCACGAAGGCTTTCCTTCCTAGATTTCATGGCGGTTTGTTTTTAGATTTTACTTCAGGTTTTATTCACAAGTTCTAATAAACAAATATTATTGATGATTTGATAAATTGAATTTTTGACAAGAAAAAAAAAACAAAAACAAAAAATTCAATTAGGCGCCATAAAAAACCAAACAACCAATCACATTAATGCTCGTATTTTTGCAAGTAAGAAATAAAATGAGTGTGATAATACTTTTTTGAAGAAGCCAAAATTTTTATAGATAACAAATGTGATTGTATTTTATTATCTTTTTTAATATAAGATAAGGTTTTTTATCACCCACAAACATTCAGACGAGTCTGTTTGTCTGTTCTTTTTGTTTTATAGGATATTCATTTTTAAATACAAAAATATATTTGGTCCCTGTAAAAACATAGAGCTATATATGCTTGCTTGTATTTTCAATCTCATGAAATACAAAATGCTTGTGTATTTAGTCTATCAAATTAAACTTAAAACATTTTATTTAAATAAAGGACTGATTAAGTCACTCTGGAAATAACTCAGCGTCGAGTTAAGTTACTTTGTTTAATAACTAATATAAATATTGAATTTCACCATCCAATTGTCAAACAAAATATTTTCATTGAGTTGATCAGCTCCATAAAATTTCAAAACTATTTTATTGAATGTATAATATAATACATTTTTCAAGCATATAAGTAAATGGCGATTAGAAGATTATATAGATACAAATTTTATATTTATAGAAAGTATTGTTTATTTAATCAATAATATAATGCGACAATATTCAACGGTTGGATTAATGAAATTCAATATTATACTAACCAACCATTCAAGGTTGAAATCTTTTAGTACCAAACATGGCTTCAGTGTTGTTCAGCTGGATGAGTTGGTGAAAACACACATAATTCTTAATCACAACACAATGTTGTGGCTGCTGAGCTTCTTAGGTTGCTTGGCTCTCAAGAAGGTAAGGTTTTAGACAAAAGTCCATTTGATCTTGTTTACCTTCATGTTGGAGCTGGTGAAAAGGTCGATGGTAGTGAACAAAATGCTAAATTGCTAATGTGAAATGTGTGGATGCATTGGTTGGAGCAATGATGAGACAAGTGCAGCCAGGATCCAATGTTGGTTCTCGGCTGCACTTGTCTGTTGTCGTGAGCTATGGCAAACAGGTATTCAGTGTCAAAGAGAACTGATGATAAGGGCTCTTGTCTTTCAGTGCTCTGTCCTCTACAAAGTTATGCTATGAATGGAGGAATTCCTCTCAAGGATGTAAGGTAGTTTAAGGTAGCTTTTGGTATATAGGTTATAACGGGATAGCAGAGAACATACAGTTTCTGTTTCATGTAATTGGTGGTAATTAATAAGTGGAATAGATCATAACGATGATTTAAAAAGCGAGTGGTACATTTTGATTCCACTTTATAAGTGAAACCGAAGAAAAATAGATAAGTTACAGATATGTTTGTTCTCAATACGTAAACGTTAGTTCATATTGGTTAATTTGGTAAGCAGCAGGGATTGAACCCTGCACTTCCTTCTAAATACTCCTTCATTGTCGCAAATGCTATCAGATATGTTAATTGGTCTATTTGTCTGAGACCAATTTTAGATTATTTACTACTTTACGAAAGCTTTTGCATTAAGATAAGTGAGTGGTTCTCCACAAACGAAAATATTAGCTTTTAGATGTTTATGGAGAAGTTAAATATCATGAGAAAGCTTTCGAAAATTTGAGATGCAAAAGCTGTTGGAATATTGGTGTGAAGATGGAAAGAAATTGAAAGGTTGGAAGATTAAACACCAAGTAATTAAACTTTGATCTAGTGTTGTGTGAATTGAAAAAATAGGGTGTGGGGATCCACATAAAATAGAACACACACATTAGTAGTGTTTAAATAGTGGTATTTAATTTTAAATACCCGATAATGATGAAAATAATAGTAATTATTATTTTTAATTTATGGATATCACTCCCCATAATTTTAGTTTATGTTGGTTGTGATAAGATTGAGAATCCAACAGAATTTCCTATCTTTCCTTCATTAGTGGATTTGTTTCTTTTTTGAACTTATCCAATTAGTTTGTTACTTGAGCTGATCTGTGGGTTGCTTAATTTTTAAGTTTACTTAATTCTTAAGTTTCTCCAAATTAGTTACAAACTCTCCCTATAAAAGGAGAGCTCACCTAGTTCAAAAATCACACCAAAGAGTTTCATTGAGTTGTCGGGAACTCTTTCTCTCTTCTCCCTTTCTTGACTTGTGTTGACGAGTCTTTCTTCTCTTCATCTCCTTTTTCTGTCCCTTCGGAATTAAGAGTGTTCTTAAGACCATAGTCCCTTTTCGGTTTAATGTCCCTTCGGAATTAAGAATGGTCTTAAGTTCATAGCCCCTTCGATATTTTTATGTCCTTCGGAATAAAAAATAATTTAAGATTATAGTCCCTTTTTCGGTATAATGTCCCTTCAAAATTATGAATGATCTTAAAATATATTCTTCTTCAACTCTTGAAGAAGTTAGATGTTGGAATGGTGTAAAACCATATTTGAGTGATCATAGTATCATAGTTGGAGAAGTTAATAATTAGAATGGTGGTAACATCATATTTGAGTGGTCTCAGTACCATAATAGAGTGGTAACAGTACCATATTAAAGTGGTTTCAGTATTAAAGAGTGGTCTTAGTATCATATTTGAGGGTGTAATTCTCGAACGGTTTTCTACAGTGCAGTAGTTAACCGCACAGTTGTAGTTGGGCTTGTTTTATCCTGGAGGCGGCGTGGTTGATAGTCTACCTTGCACAATTTTGGGCAGTGCCACGAAACGTCTTAAAAGAGAGCGACCTGGTCGTGACTCAACCTAGTAACAACTTCGATAGATAATAAAATTTGGAAATCCAAATACAACAGTTTGGAAATCCAAAAGCAACGAAAGCTAATTTCAATATATACGAGAAATTATTGTTTAAAATATTCATAGTTTTTACAAGATTATTTTGATAAAAGTGTTTGTAGAGAAGTTTGTCTAAACTGTCTAATGTGTTTTGTTTTGTTGTGTGTGTACCAAACACTAAGTGCAGTAGTTAATTTTTTTTTTTTTTGAATCAGAGTGCAGTAGTTAATGATATCATTGTCAGGGGCAATCCTTGCTTTCTTTATGTAGGTTTGTCTTCAGATTTTACTTCATATTCTATCCACACATTTATAGTTCATTTCAATGAGTGTTTCTGCTAATATACAATTGATAGATTTTACTTCATATTCTATCGACACATTTATAGTTCATTTCAATGAGTGTTTCTGCTAATATACAATTGATTCTACTGTCTTATGCAGTTCTTGTAAAACATCATTGTTAGAGCATAAAAAGGCTAGAAACTTTTACTGATTCTATCTTTAAATTTATTACTTTAATTTTAAAGATGAACAGTACTTGAAATTTATCCGGTGGTAGCGTTGTTAAGTGACACCGTAATGACTCATTAATGTATAATTGCTTCACTTTATATGTTTTCATTTTTTTCTCTCGTTATGTAGGATGGTGGAAATCTTAAAATACCAGATTGGTTCTTGCATCAGATAGCCTTTAAGATGTAGAAAGCACCAAAATATGGAGCTTAATTCCCACCCCCTTTCTTTTCAACTGGTTGAAAGCGTCTTGCCATAGCAGCAGGGGTGTTTATCATGGTCTACTGATGCCGATTAACATAGTTTCAATTATTTTATAAAAATTCCCTCAAAAAAAAGATTATTTTATAAAAATACATTTTTTTTTATAAATAGATTATTTTACTCGTTGTTTTTTGCAAATATTTGTAAATACCTTAACAGCACTAATACTCGTATAACAGATATTCACACGAATGTGAGAACGACGTATAAATACCAATTTTATCAAATAAATAGTTAACTACCATGTATACACGTGAACATCTATTATCATCCTTGATAATAGTATAGTAACAACAACACCAAAATTATTATTATTTATATAGTAAAAAAATTAATAATAATAATAATAATAATAATAATAATAATAATAATAATAATAATAAAGTAACATTTCCACTAAAAAGAATTAATCTCAAAGATAGAGTCCAAAGAATAATACAAACTTTATTTGTCATTCAAAATAGCTGCAACAAATTCTTGTTAATATATAAAATAATAATAATAATAATAATAATCTCAAAGTATTGATAGAGTCCAAAGAATAATACAAACTTTATTTCATTCAAAATTGATGTAACAAATTTTTGTTAATATAAAAGGAAATAAAGATCTAAGAAGAACAAATAAAAGAAACATTTATGAATTTAATTTTTTTCTTTTGTTGCTTGACAAATGAAAATGTTCAACATCGCATTCTTTTTTCTTATACCCCACAAAGCATAGTAAAATAAAATCAAAATATACCAAAAAATAAATTAGTACCTTTCAATCTTTCAAGCATAATAAAGAATAATGAGATAAAAAATTAGCATAAACATAAGAAAAATTATATTATGACGGGAATAATCAGAGATAAATATTATAAAGTAGGAAAAAACCTTAATAAATAAAATGATTGAAGAGTGTTGGGAAAAAATAAGGAAAGATAAAAGAATAATAATTTTTTATGGAAGAAATAATAAAATATATTGCATACAACTTGAATCAAATACGTATAAAAGTGTGTGAATAATATAAGTGATTATATATATATATAGGAAGTTATTCATGAAAATATGTCCTCGTGAGCTTAGTTCAGTTGGTAGACAATGCATAATATATGAGAGTGAACATGTGCATAAAAGATTGTCATTTTTCATTGGATTTTCTAAAAAAGAAAAAAAAATCATATGAATGTAGTTCTATACTTCTATTGCATCAAATAGACCCAATGTGAGATAAAAGTACATGAACATCATAAACTTAATTCTAGAAAATGTAAATTGAATATATGGCTTGTTTTTTGTAGATTAAAAAAATGATTTGGCATTCTATAATTTAGAGATTATTTTTCAGAGATTTTATAAAAGAAACAAAATCAATTTTGTTTTTATTTATTGTAATAACAACCTCTTCTTTGAAAAAAATTAATTTAATTTTTTTGGATACAACTATATAAATGAATTTTTTTTTGTTACAAAGTTATCTTCATCCTTTGATACTCACTCTCTCCCGTCTCTCAAAAGATATATTTTCTTAAAAGCTATTCTTACTATCTTTTCATTTGAAACTGTTTTTAGATTTTTCTTTTCTGTAGATCCTTGTGTTTTAAAAAAACTATAACATAAAACAACACAGCCTCATAGAGCCTGTTTGTTACAGATTAGAATAAATGTTATTTTGACATTCAATAATTTAGAGATATTTTTTTTTAGATTTTATACTGAGGTGTGTTAGTACCAAAAATGAAATATTTGGTCGAACTCATGATTATATTTTCGACAAGGCGGATGAGTTATTTCGACATGCTGCAAAGTGCAAAGGGATTTCGACCAATAACATACCGACTTCGACACACCGCAATTTCAACCAAGGAAGTTAAAGTCGGAGTGCAATAAGGCAAAGTGGAATGTGTAGCGGCATACAAGGCTGAAGTGCATTGAAGTTATTTCCTAGTGTCTTAGTGCATGGAAGTTATTTTCTAGTGTCTTGGGAAGTTATAAGAAGTTATTTCTATTTTAAATCTAGACCGTAGGATTTAGTGGTAGTTTTTCCTACAAGGTCTATATATATATATATATATATATATATATATATATATATATATATATATATATATATATATATATCAGTTTGTAATAAGAAAAAGTGGTTGGTTTCTTGATTTCTGAAAACTCTGTAACACCTGCACGCCGCGAGAGCAAAAGGGTTCAGGAATGGCAGATTGACAGATTCCAACCACCCTTTACATTCTTGCAATTTAATATTATTGTTCTTGATTTATTTTCCTCTTTTACAATTTGCATATCTTTTCATCTTTCTTTTCTTTCTTCTTCTTTTAAACATGCTCACTTGAGCATTTTATCTATCATGTTGTCATGAGACAACTTGATATTAAAAGATGTTGGATGCAATTCTAACGTTAATGTTCTTAAAGAATGCATGAAGTGATGTCATAAACCGCAAGACTTGAACGATCCCCTTTAAAAACACATTTGTCACCATTGATGGATAATGAAGTTTACATTACCAAAAATCGGTGTAAACAAGGTGTCAACTAAAATGATTAGGATGAGAAAAAAATTGTGTTTTTGTTAGTCGTTAACTTTCATAAATAGAGAAGAGAATAAAAGATTGACTATTGAATATTGATTGATACTATTGATGATTAGAAAATTTAAAAATATAATAGTAGTTTATTGAGATATTTATGCTACATAAATATTAAAATTAAAATATTTAGCAATAAGAACAAATTAATATTTCTTCAAAAAAAAATTAATATATGAAGTTTGTTGAGATTTTTTTTTTTTTGAGGGATGAAGTTTGTTGAGATATTTATGCTAAATAAAATATTAATTTTAGAAAACAGAAAAAATAATAAAAATATTGAGAATAAACGTGGAAGCAACATGTGGCATACAAAACATACTTTATATACTCCTTCCGTCCTAAATTATAAGCAAAAAAACTCATTTTCTTTGTCCCAAATTATAAGCAAAAAAGACCAACTTTTATCATGGAAGGATTGTTTAGAGTTGTTTTTTATTTACCACTTGTGTTCTGATTCGATGTATCACCCGTTAGGGTTTGAGTTTGTGGTTTTCTGGGTCAGGTTCATGTCCCTCCAGTCTTGTACTTCATTTTTATTTTATTTGAACTTTATTTTGCTTAAAAAAAATTATGTTTTTCAAAAAATTATCTTTTCCAAAGGAAAATTAAATGCAAAGTGCATTCAATTTGCTCTCTTTTTCATTTTCTCTATAATCAACTACCAATAAAAATTGTTTTTACATCTTCCTATAAAACTTATTTCAAAGATAACACAAAAAACTATGTTACAAACTATTATGTTTTAGTTTTCTTAATAAGTGTGATTTTTTTTTTGCTTATAATATGGGACGGAGGGAGTATATACTAGTGTATTTACCCGGCGTTGCCCGGGTTAGACATATTCAAGAAGATCAAAAAATTGTATGTATGATATCCGCAAATAAAATTTATCACAGATTGGTATGTGACGAATATTTTAATAAATACACACGAATATAATAAAATAAACCATATTATAAATACTCGTAAATTTATAGTTGCACATACAGATAAAATTAACGGGATTTGGTAAAAATATTAACACATATAGAATAAAATTATCTTTTTTTAAGTTTTCGGACTCGCATAAATTCATATTCGTTATTAAATTAATAAAATTAAACAATTGTTGTGCTACATGAAATAATATATAACTGGATCTTTTAATTAAAGATTTTTGTTTGATTAGTAATTTGTGAATACCTGGTTTGGAGTTATTGAACTTCAGGAACAACATCGTTAATTATTAGTTTTGAATTATTATAGGGTGTGTTTGATACTCCCTTTTTTTTTTTTTTCTAAAGGTCCAAAATATAAAAAAAATAAACATTTGCAAACAATTTTTAATATACAAAGTAAACTTTAATTTGAAACGCGTAAGAATTTCTTAAGAACTGTACAATTTAAACTTAGCCAATTGCAATATCAACATAATGGGAACATCTGGATTTTCAGACATAAAGTCAATAAGTTGATTTGCATATTCTTTCGATAGTGTGCACGTGAGTTTCTCCCCTCCTCTGCATATAATTGGCTGGTTGGACACCACTTGTGTATTCTGTAAGTTCTCCCTTTGCAGCTAATACTCCAATAATATCTTTAAAAAAATATGAAAGGTGAAGTTGATATCCAATGCAATAAAAAAAACTATAACAAATAAACAGGCAATAGATATAAAAAAAATTGACTCCATAAAAAAATAGTCGTTAGTCATATCCTTAAAATAAAATAGTCTATAGTCAAGACAAGTTGGATTAAACTTACAGTTATTCTTAGAAACTGAGATATTTGTTATCTCATCACACATTTCCTCAACCAGCATAAATTGATATTTTGACATTTTGTCACTCCACACAATGCATTGAACATTTTGTCACTCCACACAATGCATTGAATTTTGCTCCTTAGAATATTAGAAACAACAAAAGTCAACAAAAATTGTGAATAACTATACATTCAAATGTTCTAAAAACAATAATAAAACATAACAAATAAAAATCGTAAAGATTAACCACGCTTCCTGCAGAGTTGCTTTTCGACTTCTTTTGAGATAGAATTGGCTCACCCAATTATAGACTTACGTCGGATTTTTTTTATTTTATTTTTGTTTTGGCTTTTTCATTGAGGGTTTTGGCCTAGTCCCCCCTCTCCTTGTATATATTTTCCCTCTTTTTTAATAAATTTTAGAGATTGGAAGGCATAGGACGGAGGCGTCCCGGGGTGCCAACCTAGTTGGGATGTCGGTGTTGTCTCCTGATCTCTGTCTGTCTCTCCCTGCTTAGCAAAAAAAAAAAAGATTAATTATCATATAAAATAATTTTAAATAAAGTCATGTTAGTTTGTAAAAGTTAACAAAGAAAAAGAACTAATGCATACTTTTTTATCCATGAAAACCATATCGAATAAATCAATCTGGTCTCGATCTTTGAAGTTTGACATTCTCTATACGATCATAATCTTGAATCTCAATAATTTGTATTTATTATTGATGGTTATGATATCAATGAGGTCAAATTTTGTAGCCATAATTTTTAGAAAATAAAAATAAAAATCAGAGTGATGAAATTTATTGGTTAGTTAGGAATCAAAATTGAATGAAGGTACTGCAAGTATGTGTGTAAACATCATTAGAAATTTGTAAGATGTTGTTTGAAAAGTTTTCTTCAAAAATAAAAATAACCAAAACACAAAAACATATTATATTAAAAAGTAGCATTAGAAGGTGGTTGATATATATAATATAAAAATCAAAATATAAGTACAAAAATAACAAAAGAATAGGTGTTTGCGAAACCTAAAGAAGGAAAAAGGTTAGATAAAAAGAAGGTTTGTGTTTCGGATTATGCTCAAAATATGTGAATATGTGGTTAACAAAAATTCCTTTATTTTTATTTTTTTAATTAAAAAACTCATTTATTTACAGTTAACATTTTTTTTAGAATATGTTGTTAAAAGATAATATAATAACTAACCAAAGCTTTTTTTTCGTTAAAGAAAAACTAATTGAATAATATGGTGTTGAAAGATTACATGGTAACTAATTGAAGCTTCTTTTCCTAAAAAAAATTAAATATTTAATGGATATGAATGAAGGGTATCGTATGCAATTTGTTGAGATATTTCTATTACATAAAATATTAGGAATTCAATAAAAAGTTAAGTCAAATATTTAATTGATAAGATCAAAACTTTGTTGAGATATTTATGCCAAATTAAATATTGGTTTTAAAAAATAAAAAAATAATAAAAATATTGCGAATAAACGTGGAAGTGACACATGACATAAAAAACTTTACTTTATATATATATATATATAGACATAGGCGCGCGCGCACACTATTGATGCTAAATAGAAAGAAGAATAAAATCTTTTTGATGAAAAGAAAGAATTTGTAGAGATATCTATGCAAAATTAAATCTTCACGTAAAAATAGAAGATTAATAAAAAAAATTGAGAATAAACGTGGAGTCGAAACGTCACAAAATATCTTAACTTTATTTATATACTATTGATTGATTGACGTCATCAATGGAGTTAAATTTTGTAACCCATAATTTTTGGAAAAGAAAAATAAAAACATGAAATTTATGATTTGGTTAGTCGGGAATCAAAATTGAATCAAGGTATTGTGTGTGTAAAACATCAATATAAGTGTTTTAGATGTTTGAAAAGTTGTCTTCTAAAATCAAAACATAAAAATAACAAAAAGATGAAAACATGTTATATTAAAAAGTAGCATTAGAAAGTGGTTGAAATATATACTATATCAAAGTTCCTAAAAAAAAAAAATACTATATCAAAGTATTTGTAGAAGAAATAATAGAATTGGTGTTTGACAAAACTGAAGAAGGAAAAATGTTAGATGAAAAGAAGGTTTAGGATTTCCGTTTGTACTCAAAATATGTGAATAACAAAAAATCATTTATTTATAGTTAACATTTGCATTAGAATATGATGCTAAAAGATAACATAATAACTAATCAAAGCCTTTATTTCCTGAAAAGAAAAACTAATTGAATGATACGGTGCTTAAATATTACTTAGTATCTAATTGAAGCTTCTATTCCTAAAAAAAAAAACTAATTAAAATAATTGAAGCCTTTTAATCATAAAATAAGATCATGTATGTAATCTTTGTTGAAAGTATTATACGTAGTTTGTTGAGATATTTCAACTACATAAATTATTAGAAATTCAATAAAAAATTAAGAGGATAAGATCAAAAGTTTGTTGAGATATTTATGCTAGATAAAATATTGGTTTTAAAAAATAAAAAAAAAATCATAAAATATTGAGAATGGATGTTAAAGTGACACGTGGAATAAAAAATCTTACTCTAGCTAGAACAAAATAATCATGTAAGTATCAAGTGTATTGATATGTATTTAATTGCCCTTCCAACAAAAGAACACACATTCTTGATAGCATTGAAACTGATGGGGACCTCATCAATCACAGAGATAAAATAAGCTTATAAACCAATTGAAAGATAACAAAATATAAAGAGAAATTGATAATAACACAGCTGAAAAAATAAAAGACACTAAATAGAAAACCAAATTGAATAAAGAGAAATTGTATGAAAGGAAATAAATCCAAAGATTATAACTAATTAGACACAACTTGTCAAAAGCACTAAAAATCTACTAATTAAACTTGGCCGCACATAGTAGTATTGGTTGGACTACATCAAATTTCCATGCTGCAACATCAGTTCCAAGGCACAACATTTGTCCCACAAGATCGAAATGTGTCTGAATAGGTGATAAAACGAAGGTTGAATAGACAATTGTGTTCGCATATTTCCTCGACCATCATAAATCTTTCTTCATTCAAACCACAACTATAAACTTTTTTCTCAGTAGCAAAAACCAAGAGATCACCATTCATAACTGTAAACCCGGTAACTTGAGGATCTTTTTCTTGTAACCCTAGTCCTCTCACTCTAACTTTCAAAACCTTTTTCCATGAACTCGACTCGTAATCTTTTAAATACCAAACAGTAAAAATTGAATTTTTTAATAATTTCACCAAACAAATTGATCGTTTCGAACTTGTCACCTTACCCCAATTGAATATGCTCAGATTACACATGGTATGACAACCTCTAATGGCTTCTCTCGGCAACCTCAGCATTGTCGAGTTTCCATTCTCGAGATGATAAGACATTATGTATGGCTTGTAAAAAGGACTAGGTTTTGCAAAATAATGAGAACAATCTGAGATAATATGAATGGCTTTGTTATGAAACACGTACATGTCAAAGTTCATGTTTCTTCCACCAGAGAGGAAACCATTATCCATTGTTTTCCACACACCTTCCTTTTCATGATAAACACTGCATGTATGGCAATTGGATGACCATTCCATTGGATTTTCAAAAAGAAACACCTTATAGTCATCTGAAGAGCAATCTAACATGATGTTTATATTAGCAAAATTATGATTTCTTTGAAGTGATTCTGGGGTAGGAATGAAAGACCTACACTTGGTGATTGGATTAAATATGAAAAACTCAATTGGACCATGATCATTAATGGTTTGGCAAAGAAGCAAACCATTACTTGAACCTAAGATACTGGTTGAATTTGATAGGAGTCCAAGAACATTCTTAGGAACACCAGAAGATTGACCGTCTTCAGGTAGAGGATGTAACTCGACTCGTTTTTCGTACTTTTGGATTATCCGTTCGGGTTGGATGAAGAGGCATGTGTCATCCCTCCCCAATAAATTACGAGACTGCTTTCTTTTGAAAGCCGCTTCTTCTGGAAATCCAGTGACTGAGTTGAAAGTTGAGTTAAGCTTGCAAACGCTCTTTGCCGGTAGCCATGAAAATATCTCAAAAGCAATATCTTGAGGGACTTCCATGGCGTTGTTGAGAAGGATGAAGAAAAGGAGGAATATAGGAAGAGCAGGTGGGTTGACGGGTGAAAAAAGAGGAGGAAAAGAAGATCAGTGAATAGTATAAGTTTGTTATCAAGCTTTCTGGAATAGAGCAAGAGAAGAACAGTGAATAGTACTTATAAGTTTGTAGCTTTGAGGAGAAGGCGTGTATTTATAACTACGAAGCCCTAGCTTTATAACACTTAAAGTAATGCTTATTAAGTAAACAAATCTTTTCCTTCATAAAATTAGGAACAAATCTTCTCACAAAATATCTCCTTCAAAATCTTTTGTAACAAATTTTTTTCTTTGAAAATAATCCTTTTCCAAATCTCAATATAAGTGACCTAACAATTAATCTTTCGACAAAAGTAAGAAATAGAAAAGAAAAAAAATTATAACAAACTTTTGTTCAGGAGAAAATTTTAACAAACTTGGAAAGCAAAATAATCAAACGGTGATATTTTTTTTTTAAAACTAGATATAAGAAGATTTAGTTCTTTTTCCTTCAAAAAGGATTTAGTTATTTTTCCCTTAATTAAAATAAAGATTTAGTTAGTTTTTTAGAGCAAAAGGATTTAGTTCATTAAAAAACTATTTGACCAATTTAAAAAAGGATTTATTTCTTTTTCCCTTAATTAAAATAAAGATTTAGTTAGTTTTTTAGAGCAAAAGGATTTAGTTCATTGAAAAACTATTTGGCCAATTTAAAATATTTATTTCTTTTTTCCTCAAAAAAGATTTAGTTCTTTTTTCCTTACAAAATATTTAGTTCGTTTTTTAGAGCAAAAAGATTTAGTTTGTTAAAAAACTATTTGACCAATTTAAAAGAAAATAGGAAAAAAAAACGTGAGCAATTTTTTTTAAGACTATAGCCACTTGTGCTTTTATAAAAAAAACTAGATGAATTAATCTATCTATAACAATATATTAAGATTCTTTCAAAAAAAAACAATATATTAAGATGATATGGTTGTTTTGCGATGATTTTTTCTTTCTTTCATATTTACATGTTTTTTTTTTAAAAATTTATGTGCTAGTCTTTTTTTTTTTGTGGTGGCCGGGGTTCGAACCCCGGACCTTACATATTTTATGCATTGTCCATATATACCAACTGAGTTAAGCTCACAGTAACATTTTTATGCATTGTCCATATATACTAACTGAGTTAAGCTCACAGTGACATTTTATGTGCTAGTCTTACTATACATGACATTTTATGTGCTAGTCTTACTATACATTATGAGATTTTAGGCTGACTTTTTCATTACTTTGACTATACCTTTAAATAATTTTTCTTATATTAATGTTAGATTGTTAGGGTCACTCAAAAAGATAAGAATTAATATCATACTTGCTACATTGTTTTTATTATTGAAAAAGATAAATATGGTTTGTTGGGTTTGTTAAGATATGAATGTCACAAATATCATCTTCTTTTTTGAAGAAAAAAGTCACAAATATACATATATTTGTAATCAAAATTAAAATTTCATAGAAAACACTGTTCAAAATTTACAAGTCTTAGCGCACTATAAAAAGCAAAAAGACGGACAAGTCGGTGCCCGTCTTTGGACATAATTTTTCATTGCTTGAATTATACCATTCGTTTAAAAAAAAAATTAAAAGGACCAATCGTTTAAACTATTTTGTACACCCCATTTCACTTTCAATATATTACGTAAAATCTTAATTAAAAAATTACTTAAATCTCATGATAATAAGACCAATCCCAGAAGGATATCTTATTAGGAAAAAAGGAACAATAAGAGAGCTTAATCTAATTTATTTACGAAAATTATTTGAATGTTTTTTTTTTTTGTGGTGGCCGAGATTTGAACCTTGGACCTTGCATATTTTTATGCTTTTATGCATATGCATTGTCCATACCAACTGAGCTAAGCGCACCAGGACATTTAAATGTGGTATATGCTAAATATTTATAATAATTTTTTTTAACATAAAAAATTTATAATGATATAAGATAGTTTAAATATTCAATTAATCGCAATAGAATAGGAAACAAGCAATCATGCTAACCCGCTTGTAAGAAATAAAATGAGTGTGATAATACTTTTCTTAACTATTCTTTTTGAAGATTCCAACAATTTTATAGATAACAAATATATTATATATACTCTATTATCTTTTTTATAACATAAGGTTTTTTTTATCTACCACTAGCATTTTGACGGGTTCGTCTGTCCGTTCTTTTTATTGCATTATTGTGTATAAATTTTGAACCCTAACTTGATTGTTGCCAAAGTAACTGAGATAAAAAAAGAAAGGATGTCATTGATCATATTATTATCAAAGAGAGAAAATGAATGAATCTCTTGTTTTTCATTAATTGTAATGTGATCAATACAATGTTATTTATACAAAAGTAGAGTTGTATGCTAAGAAGCGTAAGCTAGCAACTAGAAGAACAAAGCTCTAAATGATAACTTGCTCAGCAAGTTGTCTCTATAACAGAGATGGAGAAGCTAAACTGTAATAGTCCCCCTCAAGTTGGAGGTTTATATATGTCAACTAAACCCAACTTGATCAATAGAGAACTGAATGGCTGAGGAAGTAAAGATTTTGTAAAAAAATCTGCAAGTTGATTTTGGGATGAAACTGGAAGAAGCTTCATGATTCCTGCAGCAAGCTTCTCTCTAACAATATGACAGTCAATCTCCAAATACTTGGTTCTCTCATGAAAGACTGGATTAGCTGATATATGAAGTGCACTTTGATTGTCACAATACAAGACAGGAACCCTAGTGCATGAAATCTGCAGATCCTTCAAGAGATACAACAACCATTGAAGCTCACATGTAGCTGCTCCAAGTGCCCTATACTCAGCCTCAGAGGAAGATCTAGAAACTGTGAGTTGTTTCTTAGTTCTCCATGAGATCAATGAGTCTCCAAGGAAGAAACATTGTCCAGAAATGGACCTTCTAGTGTCTCTGCAACCTGCCCAGTCAGCATCTGAGTATCCCTGTATGTAAGGAAGTGATGATCTTGGAAAATAGAGACCTTTGCCAGGGCATGTCTTGAGGTATTTGAGCACTCTTAAGGCTGCATTATAATGTGTTTGGGTTGGCTGAGACAAGAACTGGCTCAATTGCTGGGTAATGAAAGTAATGTCAGGTCTGGTGGCATTCAAATACAAGAGTCTACCAACAAGCCTTCTATATGCAGGAATGTCTGTAAATGGAGGAGAATCATCATGATAGAGCTTAATGGATGGATCTGAAGGAGTGGCCACAGGTTTAGAGTCCAAGAAACCTGTATCAGATAGCAGATCCAAGCAGTATTTCCTTTGACATAATGAGATACCCAGTTTTGAATGAGCAACTTCCAAACCCAGGAAATATTTGAGCTGTCCCAAATCCTTGATTTTGAATGAATTGTGAAGAATGTTTTTAATGAAAACAAATTCATCCAAAGAGTTACCAGCTAGTATGATGTCATCTACATATACTAGTAATGCAGTGAACTGATGAGTGCTATGTTTGATGAATAAAGAATGATCTGCTGCAGCTTGTTTATAACCATGACTAAGTAACAGAGATGCCAGTTTTTCATACCATTTCCTACTAGCCTGTTTGAGTCCATATAAGGATTTAAGAAGCTTGCAGCACTGATTAGGCTTATTGGTGGCAACACCTGGGGGAATGTCCATGTACACATCTTCTTGGAGATCCCCATGCAGAAAAGCATTGTTCACATCCAGTTGGTGAAGATGCCAATTGTTCAATGAGGCTAGAGCTAAAACTAATCTGATGGTGGTGTGCTTGGCTACAGGTGAGTAGGTGTCAAAGTAGTCTAAACCTTCTACTTGATTGTAGCCCTTAGCAACAAGTCTAGCCTTGTATCTCTCAATAGTGCCATCTGCATGATGTTTGACTTTATAAATCCACCTACAGCCTATAGGTTGAGCATTTGGGGGTAAATCAATGATTTTCCAAGTTCCAGTATTTTCAAGTGCAGTGAGCTCAACTTGCATAGCTTTCCTCCAACGTTCAAACTTATTTGCCTCAGTGTAGGATTTAGGTTCAGTATGAGCATGAAGAGACAAAATGAAATGAGAATGAGGATTAGAAATATTATGATATGAAACAAAATTGCAAATAGAATTCAAGTGATTAGCAGATGCAGATGCAGATGCTTTATTGGAACAGACAAAATCCTTCAAGTAGGAAGGAGTGGTTTTATTTCTGGAAGAATGTCTAATTAAAGGAGGAATAGGTGCATCAGAAATAGGATGAGATGCAGGAGTGGTGTGAGAAACAATGTCAGTGGAAGAAGAAGGAAGATTGGTATCACAGTCAGGTGGAATGGAAGAAGATGATGGAATGGATGTGAAATATTCCCAATCATGACTCTTAAAAGAGGGATTTGATTTGTAAGGTAAAATACATTCATGAAAAACTACATGTCTGGAAATGAAAAGTTCTCTGGTGTGTAAATCATACAAAATGTAACCCTTGAAACCTGACTTGTATCCCAAGAAAACAGACTTTCTGGCTCTAGTTTCAAGTTTAGTTCTATGACTTTGAATGGATGAAGCATAACAAAGACAACCAAAGACCTTAAAATCAGTAGCATCAGGTGGAGTATTATAAAGTAAATGGTATGGAGACTGATTTTGAAGAACAGGAGTTGGAACCCTATTGATCAAATAGACAGCATGAAGGAAAGCATAAGACCAAAAAGACAAAGGCAGTTTAGATTGGTAAAGTAAGGCTCTGCCTATGTTTAATATATGTTGATGCTTTCTTTCAACTCTCCCATTTTGTTGGGGAGTTTCAACACATGACCTTTGGTGCAAAATTCCTTTGGAAGCATAAAAGTCATTGAGGAGAAATTCAGAACCATTGTCAGTTCTGATGATTTTAGGTGTGACATGAAACTGGTTATCAATCATAGCAACAAAGTTTTTGACATGAAGGGGAACTTCAGCTTTAGATTTTAGTAAAATGATCCACAGAAATCTAGTGTGATCATCAACAATGGTGAGAAAATATTTGTGTCCATGAATAGAATGAATTGCAAGAGGACCCCATATGTCAAAATGAAGCAACTGAAATTTACTATCAGCATGTGAAATACTATGAGAGAAAGGCAATTTCTTATGTCTAGCAAAATGACAAATGTCACATGCAGCTTTATTATCAACAATAATAGTGGGATACAAATGAGTCATATATGAGAGTCTCTGATTGGACAAATGTCCAAGCCTGAAATGCCACAATGCAGATTCAGGTATCCTAGAGTTATCAAAGACACTTTGAGACTTAGAAATACTAGAATCAGAGATATTACAAGCACTATGTGCCACTTTATTTGGTAAAGACTGAAAACTATGAGGAAGTTGCAGCTTCTGATTGTCAAACTGCATAGACAACTTGTAAAGACCATCTGACTTATTACCCAAACCAATCATCCTCTGTGATGTCACATCCTGTATAATACAACTATTAGAACCAAAATTGACACTACAAGATAAAGATTCAGAGAGTTTTGAAACAGAAATGAGATTAACTTTGAATTCAGGAGAGTACAAAACATGAGTCAGATACAAATGAGGAGTAAAATGGACAGTTCCAGCATAATGCACATATAGAGAAGTACCATTAGGAAGGGTAACAAGAACAGGTTTGATTTTGTAAAATGAGGTAAAGTGAGTTTTAGAGAAACATATGTGATCATTAGCTCCTGAATCTATAATCCAGACAGGCATGGAATTCATATGAAGAGAACAAGAAAAAGCACTATGTATACCTGACTGGTAGGTAGCAAGAGGAATGGATTGAGAAGAAGTAATTTGATTTGAAGTAGAGGCAGAAGGAGGCACAGAAGGGGCTACAGCTGCAGGCAATAAAGTTGCTTGTTGAAGTAGGCTCACAAGGTGCTCATATCTGTCTTGAGAAATACTAAAACCTGAATCACCATTCCCCTGCTCAATGTTACTTGTATTTCCAGTTTCAACTGTAACATTGTTAGTAGATCCATGAGAGAGAGTATTAGAGTTTGGTGGTTTATTTGAATTTGGGAATCCATGCTTCAAGTAGCATGTGTCTATGGTGTGATTAGTTCTATTGCAAAAGGTGCAATGCCTAGAAGAATTCTTCTGGTTACCATAATGACCTCTACCACGACCATAAGGCTTCTTAGAGTCAGTAGCATTGATCAAAGCATTGGATTCTTCAGTAGGAAGAGGAAGTATAGGTGCATTATTACTCTCTTCCTGAATCACCAAGGAATATACTCTGTTTAACGAAGGAAGAGGATCCATGAGCAAGATCTGAGTCTTGACAACAGAAAATTGTTCATTCAAACCAACAAGGAACTGCATGATTTGATCTTCAACACGGTATTCATGAGCAAGAGTTGAAGATTCACAACGGCATTGGTGAAGACATGAGCACTTTGGAAGAGGCCTATGTGAATTAAGTTCTTCCCAAAGTGCACGCATTTCAGTAAAATATTCTGAAACCGTTTTTGTTCCTTGCTTGAGGTTGTTAATGGAAGAACGAAGAGTAGAAATTCTGATCCTATCAGCTTTGGAGAATCTCTCTTTCAGATCCTCCCAAACTTCTGATGCATAATCATAGAAAACAATCGTTTGAGCTATGGATTCAGAAACTGAATTGATAATCCATGAGTGTATCAGATGATTGCACCGTTCCCACGCTGCTCTGTTCAAATCCAGAGCATCTGGTTGTGGAAGAACGCCATTGATGAAGGCGAGTTTGTTCTTCGCTCCCAAGGCACGCTTCATGGAACGACTCCACGCTAAGTAATTGGAGCCATTGAGCTTAGGGATGATAGTAACCGAATTTGGACCTTCGCTCGGATGAACATAGAAAACCGATTCAACATCTGGTTGATTCGGTGCAGCTTGAATGATGATAGGTGCTTGACGAGGAGGCATAGTGCGTAAAACGCAAAATCAAGATGAAGAGAATGCGTAAAACGCAGAAATTGAAGAAATTGAAGAAGAATTCACCGATTGAAGCAAAGAAGAAGAACAAAGAAGCTAAGAGAAAAAGCTTCCGTGAGCAACAATGGCGGAAAACAGAGAAGAATCAAAGGTTGAAGATGAAGATTGGAGCGGAAGCAACCGTAACAGAAAACGGTTAGGATCGAAACTTCTCTCTCAAGAGAGAGAAATCTGATACCATATTATCAAAGAGAGAAAATGAATGAATCTCTTGTTTTTCATTAATTGTAATGTGATCAATACAATGTTATTTATACAAAAGTAGAGTTGTATGCTAAGAAGCGTAAGCTAGCAACTAGAAGAACAAAGCTCTAAATGATAACTTGCTCAGCAAGTTGTCTCTATAACAGAGATGGAGAAGCTAAACTGTAATACATATTAGTTCACGGACAATGAACATTAACAATAAAATCTTCTTACATTTCTCTATCCAGCACTCTCACTAAGAAAGCTTCTTACATTTCTGTTTATAAGTTTGTTATTGTAAAAGCTTTTAATCGTAATTAATGTTCATCATCCCAAAACTAACATGATCAAGGAGGTCGATTGTGCAGATAATTTTGCTTCTTTCGGTATTAGTATCACTGGCTTCTATTTGTGGGACATTATCCCTTCTGTTGCAAAAGAAGATTACATCAGAAGTTTTTTCTGTGTTCCGAACACTAACTGCAATAGTTAATGATATCACTATTAGTAATCTTTACCTTCTTTTTGGATTTTCCTGTATATTTTCCTTCCAAGACTTCACGGCGGTATGTTTTTAGATTTTACTTCAGGTTTTATTCACAAGTTCTAATGCAATTCTTGATAAAACTCATACATAAGAAAAAAGTATAGAAAACTAATAAACAAATATTATTGATGATTTGATAAATTGAATAACAGTGAATACAATGGACACTATACATATAAATTCATGTGAAAATGAAAGGAAGATAACAACTAACAATGCTTACTAACATGACAAACTATAAACCAACTATTAACAACTCTTAACAAACTTGTCTCTGCTCTGTTTCTTGCCCTTAATGTGTGTTCTTAGTCCACATATTGTTTAAAATCTTTGATGTTTCCATGTTATTGACCAACATCATGTGTGTGTTTCTGCCAATATAGCACATACAGTTGATTCTGTTAGTGTATGCAGTTCTTGTAAAGCCTCGCTGTTAGAGCATAAAAATGCTGGCAACTCAATTATTGACGCTATCTATGAAATCATTACTTTAGTTTTAAAGATGAACAATGCTTGGAATTTCCTTTACGGTATGTTGGTTAAGTAACACTGTAATGATTCACTACTGTATAATTGCTTCAGTTATGTGTTTCTTTTATCCTGTCATGCAGAATGGTGGAAATCTTACAATGCGCAGGTTCTTGCATTAGATAGCCTTTAACATGTGGAAAGCTCCAAAATATGGAGCTTGATTCTCATCGCTCCTTTAAAACATTGAAATTTGTTAGGTTAGACATCGTGATGGGAGTTCGAACTTTGATTCCTCCACTTGTGTGTTAGTTCATTTTGTCTATCTATCCAAAAAAATGTCTCCTTTTTTTTGTGAAAAAGGAAAAGTTTCGGTTAACACTATAAGTTAACTTTATTACATACTAATTACTGTAAAAAAAAAAACTTTATTATGCATATTGCATTGACCGGGGTTCGAACCCCGGACACCTCTCTTATTAACGGTGAATTTCTAGCCACTAGGCTACTTGACCAAAAAAAATATATCAAGACTTAATTGCGATTTTGATCCTCCTAAAATAATCTCACTTTTTAAGGTCGAACTTTTTTATCCATTAAGTATCACATCTGGTACAATTTTGATAGCAGCTCAGATTTTCGACTCAAACAATGGTTGATTTTAGGCCACAAAAGTGGTGGGAAAATATGAAAATTTGCAACTTAATTCAATAGTGCTTGAATGAAATAGTTCAGACATCTGACTTAACCAATAGCCTCAATTCCAATCATACAATAGCAATTAAATTCTTGAGATGTAGTCTCTACGGCAATAAAAAAAATGTTGGCACAAATGCACTTATTTCTTGTTGCAATAACAATATTGTCATCTGAATCAATCATTATTTGGTTTAAACAAACACAATTCATGACCATCCTTCAATTCAAGAGTACATCTAGCACTCTAATAGGCTTTTGACTAGGTAAGTACCTAATAGAAACCACCCAATTAAGAGTAAAGAGAAGGATAGTAACCCAAGTAAGAAGGGCCATCCAACCATGAAAATACCTATGCAAACAACCACAACAAAAGGCAAGAAAGACCTTACAACAGACCAAAAATCAACCCAATGTCCCTTGAATAGTATCAAGATTCCTACATTTACCATGTTCCAACTCATTGATCCACCATAACATAGCCTATTCAGACAATTAGCAACAAATGAGTGGCAGTTGCAAGTGAAAAGATTGTAAGTTTTACTCTCGAAATGTCGTAAGCTTGTCCTTAAGGCATCATCCCATGTGATTGCAGTCCCATACTCAGTATGCCGGTAACCATGTTTGCATGTATGTCCAGATAGGTTTGGGGGGAAGCAACACTGTAACATTGACAAGTGTGTCAAATAAGAGTGAACACTTTCAAACAAGTAAAATAAAATTGACTCCATTCTAAAAAAATAATTAAGGGGTAGGGGAAGAGGAGAACATATCAAACGGCATCTATGTCTGTGTTGACAATCGACGATTGCATGAAATAGCAGTTTGTTTGAATTCTGATAAGCTATAACTACTATTTCACAACACTGGTTTATGTGTCACACAACTACTCCTATATCCAAATTATTTTTCAGAAAGCAAGGTCAATCATTGCATCAAACAATGGCCTAAACTGAGTTACAATAATCTGAGCTTAACTGTTAAGGTAACACAAAAACATCTTAGATTCAATATTGGCATGTGTATTCAGAATCTTGCAGCTGGAATTGAGACAAAAACAAAATCATAAACACCATGAAGGTTCAATATTAGGAATCAAGCCCCAAAGGCCAAAACCTAAACGTGGTTTAAAAACCAAATGCAATTGATGTCCTGATTTTAATTATCATCTTATGATATTTACCGACCTATTAGAAACCAGTGTTGTCTACGGTGGAATATGTCAAAAGGGAAAAAACCCGCCGTATAAATACAAAATTGTGGCCTATGGCACCGCCATGGCAAGCAAGGACATAAGTGTCAATATTGCAGTTAGTTACTATGAAGCACAGTTCCGACACGAACACTGGAGACAAATATTGTGACACGGCTAATGTCCAATATATAGGACACCGGACACCGCATGCACCATGTATTTATAATACAACAAAACTAAGTTGAGAATGAAGATTAATATATTGACATTCTACAAATAAAGTTATGGTGATGATAATTGCCCTCTCAAACTCAAAAAAGTGTACTAAGAGGAATAATTTACAATACAATCCTTAAATAATCCTAAGATACGATGGATAATTAATTTTATAACAACTAATTAATCTTATGATCCTCTCAAAAAAAATTCCTATGATGACGTGTCTACAAAAAAAAAAAAAAAATACAAGCATCATTTTGCTATTAGTCTCAGAAAAAGTAAAGGATCTAATCTTGGGTCAGAGTGTCAAGTCTTGGTCTCTTGCCATGTGTCCAAGATGTGTCTAACAGGTGTCCGATCCAAAAAAATAAATTGATTGGACACTGTTAAGAGGTTACTGACACATGTGTAAGGCATGTCTGAGAAGTATCGGTGTCGAAAACATGTCCGACACAATACTTTAGAGAGGTGTTTTTACTTTATAGGTTAGTTATGTTGATATACTCCTAATACATAATGTTTGGCTTTAATAATTTCACTCTTAAACTATACTGTCCATGAATTTTTCAATACCAACTACCGAAAATCGTATCACCAACCAATTTTTTCTTTCAATTTTGCATTAAACTAAAACAAGGCGTGCATGGGTTTGATTTTATGTCTGCTATTGTGGGATAAATGGGAACAATCTGAACAAACAGATGGCAACAAGAGATATAGAGATGATGAATTTGAGAAACGGTACCTGTCTACGATCGAGCTCCAAGTATCTTGCTACTGGACCAAATGCAAAATCATCAACATTCACACAATATGATCCTGAAAAATCTAAAACAGTTCCATCCTCCCTGCAAATGCCAACATGACCAATGAAGGGTGCCAACCATGAGACAACTGGAAGTGGATTCCAAACCAAACAACATGGAAATTTTGCATTCTTTGGATCAATTGGATCTAGTGGCCACAGATCATGCTCCATTTTTTTCTTAGGACGCAATTGTTCGATGTCATAACTTGCATTTAACTCCATCATGAAAGTTTACGGCACAACATACAGCTTTGTTCAAATTTCTACCGAAATGCATCACTTTATCAAACTACTCCTCCAAACATTCCAACTCTGCCCACAATACAGCGTAAAGATTCTGTTAGAATGTTATTCTGTCATGAATTTTGATAAAATCGATTCATCAATGACAATCTTCATACGACAAACATGTTTCAAATATGTTTAAGGATCTAAAGGCTGAACCACATAAATAAGACAACATCGGATACAAGATAAGCGCAAAACACACACACACCAACAAAAACATTCTTCTCAGAGTATTAAAGTTTGAACTTTGAGGAGCTAAATGTCACAAAATAATACAAATTTACAGTTAGAGAGTTTTGAACCTTGTATGCATCTCAAATGCTGACACCGTCCCTTTATAAACAATCAAGATATTCAGGAAAATTCAAAAGGACAAAGATACCAGAAATCCAGAATCAACAAACAACCCCTAATATAATTGTTATATATTTATGAAAATCATGGTTAACAAAGTTCAAAACTGTGGTTAATTAATTGTATCCAAATCATCTAAATTGTTCTCGAAATTCAACGTCAAATTTGCATTTCAAAATATCATTTCTATATATCAGAATGAGAACAATAAAACAACCACCATGTCCAATTTCAAACCACATATTCAAGCAGAAAATCAATTACAACACTAATAGAGAACAACACAAACATACAGAGATGAAATCAAACACACACCAAACTAGGTTTTAAATTGATGATAATAACAAATCAAAATCCTTAATTATGCAAGCAAAGCAATTAACGTTAGTCCCAAAAAAACACAAACACAAACAAGAACAATAAGCTACAGAAGAAGGAAAAAAAACATACTTTAGCTAAAGGGGCATTCTAATATTCTTAAATATGAACACCCAAATGTCTCAAACACATTACACATATCAAAATCACAACATCAATGTTTTATGACATTCTTAAAAACAAAAACAAAAACACAAATAATTGTCTAAAGTATTTACCTGAAGCAAAAAGATGAAAGAAGAAAAGGGTGTAAGAAAATGTGTCTCCAATGGGACTTTGAAAGAAGACAGAAGAAGTTGGTGTGGTGTGGTCATTTTGCTATAAAAGATTTATTGTGAGGTTGAAGCAACTTGGGAAAAATAAAAATGAAAAGAAAAATGGAATAAAATTAATATTTATTAGTGATTTAATGATGACTACTTTATTTGGAGAAATCTTTGGATTGGTTTGAAAGAGAAGCAAAGGGATGGGAAACTGGATAGATGCATGAACCCTTTGAAGATATTTCACTGTGGGCCCTACTACCATAAACTCAATATGCATTTTTTATATTTTTTATTTTAATATTTTTTTTCTTTCCTTCTTAAAGCTTTTTCTATTTTCATATTGATCTAAGCAAATTGAAATCTCAGACATAAAGGAAATCTAGATGATTAAATTTAACTATTTTAGCAAATAATTCATTTAAAATAAATCATAATATAATTATAATATATTCATTCAATATATAAATTTAGGGTAATTAGTCACTTTAATCCCTGAATATGAAAGGAGTATTCACTTTTGTCTCTGAATGCAGAGAAATTGCAAAACAGTCATTGAATGTAGACTCTGTTGGTCAATTTCAGGGACTAAAGTGAGTAACTAAGTTTACATTCAGGGACTAAATTGACTAATGAAATCTACATTCAGAGACTAAATTGACTGACAGAGTCTACATTCAGGGACTATTTTGCAATTTCTCTGCATTCAGGGACTAAAGTGACAACTCCTTTCCTATTCAGGGACTAAAGCGACTAATTCCCCATAAATCTACTATGAGCCTGTCACTATCAAGTCAAGTCAAAGCCCCTCACCGACTGAAATCATTTGTATGGAATCAACAAACAACCAAGTCGTTTTAAGGAACGTGCAAAACGGACATGGTTGAATAATTTTTTGAATATTTACTTCATTATTGGTATGGACCAGTTGTACAATGTCATTTGTTCTTGTTCTAACTTTCCGAAACACCTCAGGAGTCAGTGGAATAAGAGAAGTGGTAGAAATATTCTTTGAGAAATGATATTCTAACAACCATTTTGTGACAACCTATGTGACAACTTTATCTCTCATACTCACATTATCTTTTTACTTTCTCACTCTATTGATTTGGATTCCGTGTCGCTATCTACTTTTCCTTTGAAAATTGGTGGTTGTCACAAAAGTTGTTGATTTTTGGTTGTTAGAATATCATTGCTCATATTCTTTTATTGTCATAAAATCAAATCAATAGTGTTTGGATATATACATTAAAAGATTATCCTTAAAATATTCAATTACCTTTTTATTAATTTCATCTTTATTATTAAAAAAATATTTCTTGTGTATAACCAAACACTATTTATTTGATCTTATGACCATATTAAAAATCCTCGAAGTGGAATAAACTTGCTCTTTCTCATCATAAAAAGTCATTTGGCAAAGCATGTAATATGAAAGAGTGACACATACACGGATATATAGGCCCTGACACACGTTAACATCGGTAATAATTTAATATAATAGAGATTTGCTAACTTTTTAAGGGAGAGTTCTCTAAGCCCTTGGATAATTTTCAATATAATTGAAGGTTATATGTATTGGTGTCATGTTCTGTGGTATCAAACACTAGCAACGTATCAGACACTAAATACGCCTTCAATCTAAGTTGCTAGTTTCACATTGTGTATATGATGAGTCATAGATTAGTCCAATTTAATGCTTTATTTAATTTAGTTTTATTAAAGATTTAGTTTTATTTTATTGCATTTTATTTCCTTTTAGAATATTTTACTTTAAATTGCTTTTTATTATATTTTAGGAACGAATATATGGTGGAAGGTGTCTTGGAGCAAAAGAAAGAGGACTAGAGCAAATACAGTGCAAGAATACGAAGATACGGGACAAAAATATGTTCCCATATAGTCAGAAGCTTGGCACGGCCCATGCCAACATGTGGCACGGCCGTGCCCGTCCCCAGAGTCCACTTTTGCTGCTTTTCTTCAAGCCCAAGTTACCCTGTTGCAGCTTTACCGTTTTATCCTTTTAGTTGCTTAGTTTCTAAAGTCGATTGTAAAGCTATAAACAGAGTAGCTCTCCACAATAAACATTCACCTTTTACTTTGCTTAGAATATTTCTATTTTCAATAAAAGTCTTTATTTCTTAATTTCTTTCTTTGCAATTTTACTTTACCGTTATTTTCTCTTCTTCCCCCATGTCTACGATGAACATGAGTGAGTAGACTTCTTCGTCTTAGGATTGTTGGGGAGTCTAATGACATAATCCTAAACAAACCAAGCTTAAACCCTAATTTCTATGTAACCCTAATTTCTAATCTAGATTCACCGTCTTAACATGGATTAATAATTATCAAACTGTGGAAGCGAAAGCGGAGGGTTTGATAATCGTTAATCCATCATCCCAAACATCAATTCATAAAGCGAGAGCGGAGTCTTGATGTTGGAACAAGTGAATCTAGACAATAATTGCAAAACAGTGAAATAGTCTTTGCAATTATTGAGACAAAGAGTAGTTTCAATCCTCTATGCATCTTCTAGTAATCAAGTCAGCGAAATAGGCTTGGTTACTAGAAGTAAACTCTCACCGGACTTTCATCGGAAAGGTGAGGGGCTAAGGGAAACCGGTCTTTAGAAATTAGTGTGTAAACCATGAAATTAGATGTTTAAGTCTTGTCTAGTGAAGGGTTTGTTATTATGACAAACCAATAATCCTAAGGCTCTTTATTAATATTGTTATTTACCTTCAGCAATCAAACTCCTTTCTACTAAACTTTCTCTCCTCTAATCATTCTTTAAAAAGTTAATTAAGTTGAACAACTCCCTAGCGGAACGATACTCTTACTTACTACTATTACTTCGATAGGCCGTGCACTTGCAGTTTGACCCTATCAAGTTTTTGGCGCCGTCGCCGGGGAGTTAACTAATTTGATTAACTTTTTTTTTAGTGATTAGAATTCTCTCTTCTTTCTCTTTTCTTTTTCGTTTTTATTTTTAACTTTTTATTTTTCTGTTATTGTTAACTTCTTGGGTTCTCAATTTTTTATGTGAAAAACCAGAAATCGAGTTGTAATAATCAACGAGATCGAAAGGTATTTGCATAAAAGAAAGAGAGGCGCACGAAATAACACCGCCATGGCCAATCGCACTCTCAAAGAGTATGCAACGCCGTCTACGGCTGAGCCACAAGCTGTTATTGTGTACCCAACGGTTGAGGATGACAACTTCGAAATTAAGCCTGCCCTACTTAACTTGGTGCAGCAAAACCAATTCTCGGGATCCCCCACTGAGGATCCCAATCTCCACATCTCTATTTTCCTACGAATTAGTGGAACTATGAAGGAGAACCAAGAGGCCGTAAGACTTCATCTCTTTCCCTTTTCCTTAAGGGATAGAGCTAGCGCTTGGTTCCATTCCCTCGAAGTCGGTTCCATTACTTCATGGGATCAGATGAGGCAAGCATTCCTTGCCCGATTCTTTCCACCATCTAAAACCGCTAAACTTAGAGACCAAATCACGCGGTTCAACCAAAAAGATGGGGAATCTCTCTACGATGCGTGGGAGCGTTTCAAAGAAATGCTAAGACTTTGTCCCCACCATGGCCTAGAGAAGTGGCTTATAGTCCACACTTTTTATAATGGCTTGTCTTATACCACTAAGATGTCTGTTGATGCAGCTGCAGGTGGAGCACCTATGAACAAGAACTACACGGAGGCGTGTGCCCTGATTGAAGACATGGCTCAAAATCATTACAAATGGACCGACGAGAGAGCCATCACTAGTTCTTCATCCTCCAAAAAGGAGGCAGGTATGTACGAAGTCTCTAACTATGACCACCTTGCTTCTAAAATTGATACACTAACTGAAACACTTGAAAAACTCAATGTTAGTGCTATCAATTCTGCTTCTACTCCTTCTTGTGAAATTTGTGGTATAACTGGTCATGCTGGTGTTGATTGCCAACTAGGTAGTGCTATTAACGGTGTTGAGCAAATGAATTATGCTCAATACAACCAAGGGATGAGACAAAATCAAAATTTTTATAAAAACCAAAATCCCTATGGACAAGTAGCACCACCCGGTTATGCAAACAACCAAAGACTCACTCAGAAATCCAATTTGGAAATTTTGTTGGAAAATTCTATTGCCAACCAAACCAAACAACTTCAAGAACTTAAAAACCAAACGGGATTTCTGAATGATTCTCTTTCCAAGCTCAATAACAAGGTTGATTCTATTGCTACTCACTCTAAAATGCTTGAAACTTAAATCGCTCAAATAGCCCAACAAGTGGCTACCTCTTCCCAAACACCGGGAGTCTTTCCTGGTCAAACCGAAGCCAATCCCAAAGCCCAAGTTAATGTCATATCTTTTGGGGGTAGTAAGTTAGGCGAAACTTTTGCTAAGGTTAAAAACATTGGGAAAGAAAATGTCAAGCCTTTAGGTGATAAAATTGTGATAGAAGAAGCAAAACCGCTTGAAGAAAACAAAACTCCATCCCCCTTAAATCTTGATAAGCTTAAACTAGAGGGTAAGTTTGAAAAATTTGTCAACATACTTAGGAAGATTTGCATTAAACTCCCCTTTGCTGAAGCTTTATCTAGGATGCCTCTATATGCCAAGTTTTTAAAGGAAATTTTTTCAAAGAAAAGGCCTATAGAGCATAGTGAGACAATAGCTTTGGCTAAAGACACTTGTGCAATCATTCAAGAAGCACCCCCTAAGCTTAGAGATCCAGGTAGCTTTGACATACCATGTGAAATTGGGAATGAAACCATAAACAAAGCCTTATGTGACTTAGGAGCTAGTGTTAGTTTGATGCCTTTGTCTCTTCTCAAAAGGATAGGGATAGGAGAATTGAAACCTACCGAAATAGAGTTAAAGCTAGCTGATCGTTCTACCATGAAACTTGTAGGATTTGTCGAGGACATACCCGTTAAGATAGAAGGGATATATATCCCAACTGATTTTGTAGTCGTTGACATTGCGGAGGACGAAGATGTCCCTATAATCCTAGGTAGACCTTTCCTCGCCACTGCGGGAGCTCTTATAGATGTCAAGAACGGTAGGATAGTTTTTCAAGTGAGTGATAAGATGGTAGGATTTGAGTTGGAAAATGTTATGAAGGGTCCCGCTCTTTACTCTTGTTGTATGCTTAACGATCATGTTGTGAAAGAACGTTTTATAGCGTCATCTACACAATATGACATCTTTGATCCATTCTAAGGACTCTTTCTAACCGTCAAGCTAATGACATAAAAAGAGCGCTTCGTGGGAGGCAACCCACGCATTTAATTGCTTTTGTTTTGTTTTTCTTTGTTTTCAGTTGTTTTGTAGGTAATTGTCCAACTGTAGTTCCAAAAAAATCAAGAAATTGAAGAATTCTGAAGCCCCCAGGACCAGAGAGGTGGCACGACCCGTGCTAGGTATGGCACGGCAGTGCCAAGTTTTTAAAGAAACAAATGGGCATGAAGTCAGGAAGATGGCACGGCCCGTGCCAATAGGTGGCACGGCCGTGCCCGATTTCTACACCTTATAACCTCCAATTTTTTCTTTCTTCTTCCTCATTCTCAAACCACAAACCTCTCTCTACCTTCAAACTTCTCTCTAAACCTCCATAACCTCCAAACCTTCAAACCCTCATATCTCCCTCAAATCATAACCAAATAACTCAATTCTTTCGCCAATCAATCACAAACTTCTTCCTAAACACAAACCACCAATCAAAAACAACTTTCATCCATCCAAACGTATAATTCACCAAAACCCTAATCTTTCCAAAACCTAACCCAAACACCACAAAACCTTAACCAATCTTCACATCTAAACCCACAAACCTTACTTAAACATCAACCCCAAACCTAACCCAATCCTTTCCACAAAAAAATCTTCCAAAACCCTAAACCTTAAAACCAATTCCAACAAGGGTCAATGGCTTCAAGAAGAAGTGGTAAGGAACCAGCAAGATCTCAAGGAGGACCTCCCCCAAAGAAGCAAGCACAAGTGAAGAATCATGGAATCCAGTTCAAAGACAGCAAGCAAAGGGACAGGTATAAAAATCTAATCTCTAAACACTTGCATCCTTCTCGTTATCCTGATCCCAATACTTTGGATGTGTTAGAGCTTTTTGATGATGTTTCTAGGCTGATAGGAAAGTTAGGTTGGACTGATTTGCTGAAACCTATGCGGGGTTATGAAAATTTCACTTATGAATTCTTGAGCTCAATAGTTTTTACCAAAGATAAGTTGAATTTTGATAACCCTAACCATAGAGTTGTTTTCCGGTTGATGAATATTGACTATAATATGTCTCTTCAGCACTTTTGTGAAGCCTTAGGTTTTATCAATGAGGGGTATATTCATGATCATTGGGACCCTAGCCTAAAACCGGATAACTATGACCCAACTGCCTTTTGGACACGCATCACCGGCGTTTCCAACTATGTTCCTAGAGCGAACAAAGCTAGCAACATTCACAACCCCGTACTTAGGTACCTCCAAAGGGTAATGGCTTGCACTATTTGGGGTAGAACCGAGCTAGGAAATACTAGAACCGATGAATTGTTCATGTTATGGGCAATGCTCCACAACCACCCCGTCAACACTTGTTTCTATTTGATTGATTACCTAGACTTCTTAGGTAATAAACCACCCGGTAGGGGAGACATAGTGGTGGGACATCATTACGTACATAGCTAGGTGTTTTGGAGTAAGTGAAGATGAGGGGATCAAACCAATTAAGGGAAACAATAGACTCAACATAGATACCCTTATTGCTATGAACTTCATTAAACAACGTCCACCCCTCCATTACCAACTCAAGCTAAATGTGCCTATCTTGTTTTTACTTCCTAACCCATCTCGGACTACCACCGAGGTGGAAGAAAATTGGTTGTATGTTGATGATGTGCAGGTTCTTGGTGAGCAACATGAAGATGAAGGAGAAGGTGCTAACTTGGACCAACATGTGGGAGAAGGTGCTAACTTGCACCATGAGGAAGAATACCATGGCCATGATGCCGGTGTGCTTAATGAGGATCAAAGATGGACATGGATTCACAATGAAATCGAGAGGATGAGCACCGAGCAACAAAGGCAAGGTGTTGAAATCTCCGGCCTTCGCAATGAAGTTCAAAGGGGCAACCGTGTCAATGATGAAAATAATGAGATGCTCCGTCGGATGATGCAACACCTCCAACTTCAATGTCCTCCTTATGGACCTCAATAAATTGTGAGCTTTCCTCTTCCTCTCTTCCCTTCTCTCTCTACTACTCTTCTTCTACTCCTTCTTTCTTCTTCTTCTTCTTCTTCTTCTTCTTCTTCTTCTTCTTCTTCTTCTTCTTCTTCTTCTTCTTTTTAATTTCTTTTCTTTTTGAATCATTGAGGACTATGCTTCCCCTAAGTGTGGGGGGGCCTAATAAAGTGTCTAGAGTCGTAGTGTTCCCAAATTCCCTTGAACTTTATTCTTTTGTTTTGTTTTTATAGTGAAAGGCATGACTAGTAGCTTGTTTTTAATGCAAAAAATGGCATGAAAATTTTTGTTTTGTCTCTTCTTTAAAGGTCGCTTCTGAAGTAGATAAAATAGTCACAAGAAAGGGGGGGTTTGAATTGTGACCCTTTAAAAATTATCCTGAAACTTAAAGGTTATTCTCAAGTAGTTTACTTGGAATGGTTAAGTTAACTTTCTGAACTCAGAACGTTCTGAAGTTCATACACAGAAACTGATTAATAAAGTAAATGTGTTGGTGTGTGTTGTGTATACTGAAATTAAAGAGTATAAGGAAGAAAGAAAGAACACACAGAGATTTATAGAGGTTCACCCAATGTGGGCTAGTCCTCTCCTCACAATCTTGTGAGAGTTTCCACTATGATGCTTGAGATAACCTCTCAAGTCCTGCACCTTACAATCTTTGTTCACCTGAACAATTACAATCCTGTATTCTCTAAGCCTCAGCAGGCTTGCACCTTCTTGCTAAGTTACCCACTTAGACTTTTACAACCTTTGCTCAAACTAACACTTTAGTACCCCTAAAGCTAGATGAGACTTAGTTACAATTTGTATGGAAGTTGAATGTTTGTGAATCAAACAGAGGAGGAAGAAGAGAGAGGAGTTATCTTAGAGATAACAAAGAGTATTGATTTGCACTAAGTAATGAAAGCCTTAGAGATTGATCAATTTCAGTTTGCAAGAGCTTCAAACAAAATCAAAGTTGTTTTCTTGTATGCTTTGCAATGGTGCAAGTAATGCTGAGCCTTTGAACTGTATTTATAGAGTCCTTGGGCTCAAATAGCCGTTGTGGGGTGTCCAATGGTGTTATGCCATGTGTCCTGGGTCCCACAAGCTTTTACTTGAAATTCTGGGCAAACATTCTGATCTCTGATGAACTTCAGAATGTTGTTGCGTTCATGATGATCTTCATCTGGGTTCATCATGTTCTTCATCTGGGTTCATCATATATGAATGAACATATGAAGTTCTGGGCATGTCATATGCTTTTCATATGAATTTCTGGGCAATAACCAAAGTATGGACTTTGCTTCATACTTCAGAAAGTTCAGTTGCCAGATCTGCCTTGGAACTTGGTGCAGGAGGATATAGTGGGATTCTGCATCTTCATACACAGGCTTTGAGAGATTGTGTGGTCCTTGTTCTGTACCAACTCTCATACGTGTCTATCTCTGATTGAGCAAGATAGATTTGCTTTGCTTTTGCTTTTGCTTTTCACCTACTGTACTGTTCATAAAGTAGGCCTGTGCTGAGCTGAACATTCTGATCATCAGAATGTTCCATTTGTTTCACTTAGGATGATTTGTAAGACTACCATTTGATGTAATCAAATCCTAATAGTGAAACACAATGAAGAGCAGTAAATATAACATCTAGGATGATATTCCCTTGTGGAATATTCCTAGGACTTTAATGTTCATAGTCTTAAATGAACATAAAGTATCCTTTTTGACATAATCCTTGTATATGCCTTTATTGCTTGATTGATCCATGCAAAAGTACTTCTCTTGACATTTATTTATGTCACATGTGTCTTGCATGACCTTGATCCATGTTCTTGAGATTCTGGGCTTGTGTAGAAGCAACCTTCTGATCTCTTGTGCGAACATTCTGATCTCTGAGCAACATTCTGATCTAACTTTCTGATCTCAGTGTTAGATCTTGAATTCAAATGTCCTTTGATTTCTTGATTCTTGGTATGATTTAAGCCTTGTTCCTGTCTTAGTAAAACACTCAAGAGCACAAGTTAAATACCAAGGAAATAATCAAAGTCCATTAATTCTTTAATCATATTGGTTTATTATCTTTAAAATTATTTAGGGATTTTGCCTCAACAGCTTCTTGTACATGAAAGTAGTTTCTTGTGTTTCTTATGTTCTTGCTATACCCATGTCTTGTTTTATTGTGAAAATTCTCCAATGAGAAAAGCACCCGGTTGCAATCCTTGAGCAAATGTATGAATAGGTATTTTAAGGAACACGTTCTATCTTTAGTGTTAACTTAGACCCTTTAAAGTCTTAAGAGTAAAAGTAATATAAGTTTGTGTGGGAAATTAATCAAATGTTCTTAATTGTTATATTCTTAAATTGTTAAAGTAAAATGGGGCGGGAGAATGGCACCAACATATGGGGGAAAGGACAATCCCTAACTTCCTAATTGTGGTGGTGACTCCCTAATTTGAACTTAAAGTGAAACAAATTCATCAATGCTAGGGGGAAAGGACAATTACATCCAAAAAGACTTCCTATGCGGAGATGAAACAAATAATAATTTTGCAGCGCTGCTTAGGGTGATTTTGAATCTAGGGGGAAAGGACAATTACATCCGAGAAGACTTCCTACGAGGATAGATAGCCCCTAAGCATCTGCAGCCCCTTTGTGCTTAATTGTTTATCTAATTTAATTTTAACTTAAATTCTCACACTCTTATATGAAATGAAGAAAGGACTTTTCTCGGTTACTTTGACACTAAGGATAGAACCTATTCCTCATAATATATGTCTTATACAGAAGCAAGAAAAGGGTTGGACTGCACACACACACACTCACTTGAGACTTGATGTTAGGTAGAATAGGTTCATGAGGAATGTTTGAAATTGTAATTAGTGTACTTGAAGCAAAGCCTTTCTTTTGAGACATGTGTTCTTAATATTGCCATGAATAAATCTTTTGTTGCTGCTATGTCTATTGCCTTTTGCTTGAGGACAAGCAAAGATTCAAGTGTGGGGGAGTTTGATGAGTCATAGATTAGTCTAATTTAATGCTTTATTTAATTTAGTTTTATTAAAGATTTAGTTTTATTTTATTGCATTTTATTTCCTTTTAGAATATTTTACTTTAAATTGCTTTTTATTATATTTTAGGAACGAATATATGGTGGAAGGTGTCTTGGAGCAAAAGAAAGAGGACTGGAGCAAATACAGTGCAAGAGTACGAAGATACGGGACAAAAATATGTTCCCACATAGTCAGAAGCTTGGCACGGCCCGTGCCAACATGTGGCACGACCGTGCCCGTCCCCAGAGTCCACTTTTGCTGCTTTTCTTCAAGCCCAAGTTACCCTGTTGCAGCTTTACCGTTTTATCCTTTTAGTTGCTTAGTTTCTAAAGTCGATTGTAAAGCTATAAATAGAGTAGCTCTCCACCATAAACATTCACCTTTTACTTTGCTTAGAATATTTCTATTTTCAATAAAAGTCTTTATTTCTTACTTTCTTTCTTTGCAATTTTACTTTACCGTTATTTTCTCTTCTTCCCCCATGTCTACGATGAACATGAGTGAGTAGACTTCTTCGTCTTAGGATTGTTGGGGAGTCTAATGACATAATCCTAAACAAACCAAGCTTAAACCCTAATTTCTATGTAACCCTAATTTCTAATCTAGATTCACCGTCTTAACGTGGATTAATAATTATCAAACTGTGGAAGCGAAAGCGGAGGGTTTGATAATCGTTAATCCATCATCCCAAACATCAATTCATAAAGCGAGAGCGGAGTCTTGATGTTGGAACAAGTGAATCTAGTCAATAATTGCAAAACAGTGAAATAGTCTTTGCAATTATTGAGACAAAGAGTAGTTTCAATCATCTATGCATCTTCTAGTAATCAAGTCAGCGAAATAGGCTTGGTTACTAGAAGTAAACTCTCACCGGACTTTCATCGGAAAGGTGAGGGGCTAAGGGAAACCAGTCTTTAGAAATTAGTGTGTAAACCATGAAATTAGATGTTTAAGTCTTGTCTAGTGAAGGGTTTGTTATTATGACAAACCAATAATCCTAAGGCTCTTTATTAATATTGTTATTTACCTTCAGCAATCAAACTCCTTTCTACTAAACTTTCTCTCCTCTAATCATTCTTTAAAAAGTTAATTAAGTTGAACAACTCCCTAGCGGAACGATACTCTTACTTACTACTATTACTTCGATAGGCCGTGCACTTGCGGTTTTGCCCTATCAGTATAATGCTCCTATCATGTGGCGAAATGGTTTCCGGATTCCATCATGAACACCTCAAAATATGGTACGAATCTTCTGTATGAAGTAGCCACTAGCCAGTCTCATTGACGACCAAAACAAAAGAAATAGCATATTACTCAAAAATTATAAATTTACTCATTTTATTTTGCAACTTTACATTACTGTGAAATGCTACTACATGTATGGTAAGAAAAGGCAATATAAAATATGTACAGAAAGTATAGATTTTAATAGAGCACCCCTTTCCCTCCACATTAATACCATGCATGGAGGATCTAGGATGGGATACTTCTTAGGTATAAGTCATGTACTATTCTTCAAGATCAGGCTCACCACAAAATGCATCTGGTTCAAATGATCTTGCAGATTCATCATTGTAAGCTCCAGGTATTGCTCGAACTCCGGTTTCTCTCGATGTTAAATAACTTTCATCAATGTTAATGAAGATAAGTGCACATGTCACCAAGCATGCTGCCAGACCGACTAGAGTGATTTTCAATCTACCGAGTACAGGCTTAACCTTGAACATTACAAAAGAGTTTAATGAGACTCTAAGCAAATTTTATGATTACGTCGAATCAAATTTCACTATTTTGAAAGAATATCAACAGATTTTAAAAGGAATATTTGTTTAGTGTCGTTGTACAGTTATTAAACTATACACTCCTCAATTAATAGATGAATTGAAACGACGATTTTGTCAAATAGGATAGGATGTGTTACTTTACCGCAATTCCTCACAGACACAAGTAAAAGTGTAGAACAAAAAAACAACACTGCAAGTTTCAAATTGTGGTTGACAATATCAACTTGACATTGTCTACAAGATAATTTTCATCACATGATTCACAAAAATATAAATTTCCATAAGGTTAAATTTAACAAAGGAAAAAAATAAAAATACACAAGTGAGAATGTGAGTGCATAAACATATCAAGATGGTAGACTGAATAGTTCTGTCAGCACTCAGCACTAACCTAATGTTTTACTACAAGTGAGTGTTTCAATTTTATGAAAATAATAGTCAGCTGTGAAACATATGAAGATCTTAAAGACTTAATATTAGGCTCTAGTGTTCATCAGTGTTGTCAATGACATATCACAAAATATAGTGGTTTGTTCAAATTCCGCTATGCTAAGGTGTCATATTGCCTCTATTTTGTACAACATTTGTACTAAATAGCTCATCGTGGAACAATAGTAATCTGTTCAAGTTCTGATACGCTATAGTGCCGCTATTTGACAGCACGGGTCATCATCAAAACATGGTCTTATGTAATTTTAGTTAAATAATTCCTGAATCTTTTGGTATGGAAATTACTACAAGGCATGGCTGTTTCAGTCAAAATAGTGATTTTTGCCCTACTACTTACATAGTCTTAAAAAAACTATTTGATGCTCAAAAGAAAGAATAAATAAACAGTAAATGCTATAGCTCTTGGATAACAAAAGTCTCTAGCAACAATGAAGTTAAATTTTTTAAACTACAGCAGTAGTCAAATAGAATGCTTACAGAAAATGATCCCAAGAGTCTATCACGTGCCAAAACCTCAGCAGTCTTCACCCATATCTGTAGAGAAATATTTAGGTTTAATTGCAAAAATAAACTTAGTTTAGACTTTGTTGTCTCTGACTTAAATATGCCATTAGTAAAACACAAACAAGTTTAATTTTGATGCACAATCAAAGTCAAAAAATTTCCAGTATCAACAAATCACAACCAATCATATATGTGACTTTAGAACTAGTTAATGATTGAAATCAAATGTTTTTAATAATGTGTCGATTATGGATGGTTTAACATTGTAAAAAATTACACAAACAGTGTATATGACTTAAATTATTTGTTTACACCATCCAAAACAAAATGAAGAGAGCTCATGCAGAGGCAATTGCACCTAAATCAAATGACAGGACAAGGGTAATATCTGGTATACACTATACAACATTTTGCTAAGATATTTCACTTTATTTTCCACACACTTGTGGCGGACTGCACCGTTAGTTTCATTTGCATAAATTCATTGGGAGACAAGAGAGTAATATATATGTTGTGTTGAAACTTCTTAACCGGGACTTTGAGAAATTAGAACCTCCAAGTAAACAAGTAATCCAGAACCAATAGCATACAAAGATGAACCAAGATTTTATATGTAATATAAAGAGAAAACAATTACCTGGCCATCATACCACCCTGTCTCCTCATCTGCAATATAAAGAGAGCAGTGATCACTGATTATGCAATCCTTCCACAGATTTCTTAACACCATTGAATAACACTAACAATATTTTTCATATCATTAACGTATCATGGATAAAAATAGAGTACACAACTTCAATATGTCCTAACATTAATCGTATATGATACTAGACCGTTTAACTATAAAATTATTGCACCATTCTCACATTGATGCAATCACTGAATAAACAATTTAATCAAAGATTATCATATAAAATTGCTTCTTAGTGTCGACAAATTTCCATCATGGCGTCATGACATGGCAGACTGTATGCTAGCCGCTATAGACTGCAACAATGACTGTATCTGTCATGTTTTTGCCATAGGCCCACGGCGCCTTGTTTATATGGAAGATTTTTGGCTAGCCTCCAGAGTCCATCATCCACCATTGGTAACACTAGCACTTATGTTTAAACTATAAACTAATTTCTATAATCAAAAGAACTTATTAAAATAAATCAACAACAGCTTAAAGACGTGTTTATAAGTTCTCCAAAATAAGAGTCAATGTTGGCAATAGATAAGCCCAAATAAGATCTTCGATTTTGGAGTGCATCATTATTTTAATATCAATTCATAAAAGTTAAAAAATTAATCATAAGAAATTTTTCTTTTTAGATTCTTTGTATTTACATCTCACTTAAGGGGCACGTTTGGAGTGAATTATATGAGTTTATCAACTAACACAAACATTTGCGAAATACACTGACTTATTTCAATAAGCTCTCCATGATAGTTTATCAAAATAGCTTATTACTAACATGAAAATAACTTATAAGAGCATCTATGCTATAAGTGATTAATTGTGCTCTTTCTCCATACATGGAAGTAATAGATAAAGAAAGAAAAGTAGAGAGAGAAGATACATTACATTCAACAGTGGCACTGAGCAAACGATTCCCAACATAAGCCCAACCAAGATACATCCTAACAACCGCAAAAGTAACCGCCAAAACACCACTAGAAGCAGCACAAACAATTCTCTTAGCAGGCTCATATTGTGCCCCAACAGTTCCAAACCAAGCCACAGGTAACCCCACAAGCAAGGCAAAAGAAAAGCCCACAACGAAAAGCCGGGAACCGTATTCAACAACATCACCAGCAGCCCATGAAAACGGGAACGATGTCGATAACGACTGGTACTCGTTTATGGGCTGCTGTTCTAACGGAACAGGACACTCTGTTCCGTTTCTTGAACTTAAACAGAGCAACGATAGCTTTGTTCTGTTGCTGTTGTTGGTAATGGTGATTGATTTGTTGGTGTGAATGGGAAAAAGGGTTTTTGTTGATGGAGGGAATAGTTTTGGGGACATGCGTATGGATATTGTTGCCATTCTTGCTGGGTTACTTGTTCTACCTACTGCTCTGTTTCACTTTGCCGTTGGTTTTGTTGTTGGCCACATATTTTTTAAAACGATAAACCAAGTAATATTTAATTTTCTTTAATCAAATATTTTTTTTTTTTAAAATGCTTGATCTTACCAACATTATGTTGGATCGGTGAAATTGAATTTAGATATCTTAAAAAACGTCATCGTGAGCTTAGCTCGGTTGGTATGGACAATGCATAATATATGCAAGGTCGGGGTTCAAACCCCGGTCACCACCAAAAAAAAAAAAGCTATCTTAAAAAACGTCTTGAATATGATTAGTAAAACGTCTTGAATATTATTATTTTTTTCCTGTCAAATATGTTAATGACTAGAAATTCATCTCTTCAAATGAATAAGTAGAGTGTTCGAAATTTGAACTCTCAAGTTTATATATATTATGCAATATCCTTACCACCAACCTAATCAGTAATAAATAAATATTTATCAAAAAATTTACTAATAGTATTAGAAAAATCTTAATTTTAATTCCCACATTTTTATCTTGTGGTAAAAGTATGGATTTTTCTCTGAATTTGATATCAAGGTTTGGCTTCATGAGATGACAAAGGGTACTTCCTCTATTTTGTTTGTCACAGGAGTATGGTATGCTTGGGTGTTGGAGAAACAATGCTATTTTTGAGGATCAACATTGGCGTATTCAAGATGTGGTGCGAAAGATTTTTTTGTTACATGATGAATGCATTTCTTATTATCCCAATCCTAGTTTGGACCCACACTCATCGCGTCTCTTAGCTCATTGGATCCCTCCTCCAGAAGGTACACTCAAACTCAATATTGATGGCAACTTCCTAGAAGATTTTGGTTGTTTAGGTGCTGGTGGTGTTGTTCGCAACCACGATGGAGATTGGATAACTGGGTTTTCCCGCTATGAAGTTGGAGGCGATGCGTTATTAGCTGAGTTACGTGCTATCCAGATAGGTCTTGATTTTTGTAGTAAAAAAGGTTATGTCAACATTATTTGCGAGAGTGGTTGTTTGGAAGCAGTTGACCTGATTATTGATGGTCATGATCATACCTTACACACTTATGCTACCGACATCCTTCATATTAGAGATGTTTTACATGAAAATGGAAATACAACATTGGTGCATGTTCTTAGGGAACAAAATATGTGTGCAGATTTTATGGCTAAGGAAGGATCACATGGAAGGTGCCTTGCTCACTGGAACTGCCCTCCGCCTGGCATGGAATCTCACATTCTGAGAGATAAGCTTGGAACTTAATTTCGTCTCTTTTTCTCTTTTTTTTTCCTTTTCTTTTTGCCTCGTTACATTGTAACACTACCAAAAAAAAGTATGGATTGAGTTTAATGTTGATGGAAGTGGCAACTCTCGTGGAGGGATTGGTGTTGGTGGTCTTATTCAGGATGATAAAGGTAATTGGCTTGCTGGGTTCTCCTCCAATGATCGTCAAGGTTATGTGTTATTTGATGAGCTTTTTGCAACTTATCATGGTATCACTCTTCTGCGTCAACATGGGCAAACAAGAGCAATCAATTAATCAAATAGCCTTGAGGCTATTCAGTTGTTGACTCGAAGAAATAAGTTAGAGTTTCATGAATACAAGTCGTTGCTGCTAAGGATTACTAGTTTGATCGATCATGCCCTATATTTGATTTTACATCATATATTTTGAGAAGCTAATCTCAGTGCTGATTGGTTGACAAAATATAAAATTTCTTCTGTCATGGGTGTCACTACATGGTCTTCTCCGTCTTCTGGGCTCTTAGATCAGCTCTGTGGGGATGTCCTTCCACATAATGTATCTTTATTTTTGGGTAGATAGACGAGATGGCAAAGCCATATAACTCACACACACACAAAGTGGAGGTACCAAGGTTTGAACTCCGATCATGACGTCCAACCTAACAATTTCGGCATTTTTGCCCGTTGAGCTATGATTTATGCGGTATCTTTTCTACTCTTTTCTATTTCTCTTTACTAGTATATTACAATATAGGTGATTTTTTTATTAAAATAAATAATAATCTCTAACTATAACAGAAAAAAACATAGTATAACAACATTATTATTTCTTTTTCTGTCAAAAACAACATTTGTTTTGTAAATAAAATAAAATAAAATAAAATAAATAAAACCATGAGCTCCGCAACATCCTTTATATCTAATGTTTGCAAACATGCTTACCCTAATTGCAAACCCTAAACCTACTTAAATTGGGCGGGAATGAATTTCAACCATTGATTTCAATTCAAATTGATCTGAACACGGTTACTAAAATAATTCTTCCTTAAAAAAAAAAAAAACACCTATAATTCTAACCAGCACACCTACCTATAATAATAAAATTAAACCACATACAGACATTGAAAATGTGAGATTTTAGTTTCCCACTAAAGGAAGGCGCATGGCTCAATTATCTGTTTGTCTGCCACACAATTAATTTTTAATCATTTTCCAAGTAAATTATTAACTTTGCCTTCTCACTCATTTTTTCACGTCTTTCGTTTGTCTCCGACCTCCTCTTTTGCAATTCATCTTTTGTAATGCTTGAGTATTTTCCATGTTCCTACTTCAACCTAACTTTCACATACTGGTAATTCTATCTTCTTCCTTCATCATCCCCCATTTATTGGATTCACTTCCCCCTTATCATCTACTCATTTCTACGCCTCCTCATTGCAAAACTGCCACACCTTACTCTTTCGATTTGCCGCTCACCGCCAGAAAGTTAGTTCCATGTTCCTACTCTTCTTATGCTACTCACTTTTTCAACTCCATTGGTGTTGAACTCGGCGGTCGATCCACGGTTCCGACTCGCAACGGTCACCGCGAGACAACCTATACATCGGGTTATTCTTCTCCAATGAATGAGGTGATTGTAGAGCCTCTGGATCTTTCTAGGGAAGCATTTCGGTGATGATTCAGTACAATTGAGGTAATTCTTAGATGTGCTTATCATATCATTCTCTGTGGATTTGAGAGCAACTAAATAATTTATTTTTCTTTCATTTTGACATTGTGAAATTATTTGATATCAAATTTGATTGCTATATGGTGTTATTTAACTGCAGGGAAAGTGAGTGTGACATAGAGATTCCATGGTATGATGAAAGCTACTTTGCACTATAAGTGTTTGATAAAAGTATCACTAGAACTTATATTGGGCTTTGTTGATGGCAAGTCCCATTCTTATTTTTTTTTTCTTTATACATCTCTTAAATTTACATATCTCTTGAACTTTTGACATGAATTTATATATTTCTTATAGATTGTTCAAAAGAAGTTAAATTGGTCAATATATCTTTTAGTATCTAATTATAATTGTAAGTTTTTGGAAAATCGTTAACATAAAATTACTGTCTAAGTGCAGGCATAAGTAGAAGAAAAACAACTAGGTGGAATGGCTGACTGAGAAATCTTACTGTTCTGTCTTAAACTCAACCTAACTTTATATAGTCTATGACATGAGATGATATGTATTTTTTGTGTCTATTTGTTCATGATGTTTAACTTTGTATTTCACTTTTTTTTCCTTACTTATGGTGGTTGTTTTGGTTTTTGTTCTAATCTCTGTTTGATTCCAAAATATCATGTTTGCTCCTATGCACAATAAGAATTTCACTAATTGAATTTGCTAGATAATTATCAATTAACTCATGTAGTTTTGCATTTAAAAGGGAAATGGCACTCTGAAGCAGCAATTAGCTAACATACTGGTGTTTGCATAATTTTAGTTCATTTGTAAGTGTTATCTTACTACTGCTTCCTTTTCTCTCCAATCAGATTTTGTTCCAGCAGAAAATGAAGAGTCATATTAGTTCAAATAACGAGCTTTCCAAAGTAGTATTTTCATTTTTGGAAGACTTTAAATTAAATACATCCAAGCTTGAGTGATTCATCAAATAGTGCACCACAAAGCATTATCAAGGACATTCTTGCTAGACAAACTGGGGGTGCTCAATTATTGAAGCAGGAAAACAACAGAGGCTATAAAATGTGACTTTTCATGATGCAGATGAATTCTATGAGCGAAATTATACACGTGGCTGCATATTCATTATTGTGTTTCACTGTTGCTATAGCAAGTAGTACAAGTGGATCATCTCATTTGCGTGTAGCTTATTGTTTGTTGAAACATGTAGCACATGTAGCTTGGAAAGATTCAAGCAACCGGGAAGAAAGCCCTCATTCCTAAGATACGATCCTTGGTTCAAGATGGAGCAGCATATGAGATTGAGAATGTGTTGGTTGCGAAGAATGAAGGAAGGTATCGATGCATTGAGCACAGGTGGAAATTGAACCTAATAGATAGAACAAGATTCACAAAGATTGATAACAACACAATACCTGCGTACCATTATGAATTTGTGCCATTCAAGGAGATACTTGAATCAACCAAGGAAGACAGACATGTTGGTAGGGAATATCTGGCTTCGCTAAACATGTAAAAAAAAAAAATTGTCACTTTTACTTTCTACTGTTTATCTAACGTTGTAATGCTTATGATTAGATGTAATAGGACGTGTTGTGGAGAGAGATGTCTTAAAGGATAAGGAAGCTAATGGAAAAAAAATCCAAGCTAATTGACATAACTTTAGAAGATCCTGAGTAAGTGTATACATCTATATACATTTCTCATATTTATTTTCCAGCTTCAACTTTGTTTCGTAGCATAAATGCGGTCCTAATATATAAATAAATGTATATGTCGACCATTCAGGGGAAATAGGATCCATTGTTCTTTGTGGGATACCTACGCTGTTAGGATGGATGCCTATCTCACCGTCCATGATCCGAATTCTCCTGTCGTTGTTGTGATCCATTTATGCAAGCTTAAAAAATACTATGGCACAATGGGTATTTCAAATGTTTTTATGGAACGAAACTAATTTTGGATGATGATTGTCCAGTTGTTAAGGAATATCTTTCCAAGTAAGGATCTAATATTGTTCATATAAAATATGGATGGCAATTAATCATCGCTGCAAGTTGTTTCTACATTTATACTTTGTTTGTGAATGATCAGGATTGATGGTGCTGATGTTGAGGTTACACAGGGGGTAAGCCAAGTTACCGGAACAGTGATCGTTCCATTAGCTGAAGATATGCTTCAGTCAAGAATGATGACTATCGAGGACTTAATTGAATCGTCTGACGTATAATGCTCAATCTTCTAATTTATTTTGTTGTACTCCACCATGTATAAATTGTTAACATGTTTATTTGATATGTATAATTCATTTCATGTTTTATTGTTTGTGGACAGCAATGTGTGGTAATTGTACTTGCCTCAATAATTGGTATTGAAGCAGAATATAGCTGGTATTATGACGCATGTACTAAATGTGCTGGTAGGATCAAAATAATTGCTGGAAAAATGTTTTGCTCAAGGTGTAAGCAGAGCAGGAATGCTGTTCCGAGGTAAGTATTTGCGCTTTGGGTTAAGGTCGCCAAACAAAATAATAGTTTTAAAAGTTTTGTGAAGTTTCAAGTGTGTTATTGATGTCTCTTATATGCATTTTAGGATTAGAAACCCATGTTTGTTTATGGTTGTTTTTGTTTGACATCCCTTTAGGATATTGAGTGAATTTTTTTCAAACATTTCTAAGGTTCAAATTGCATGTGCAAGTTATGGACAATACCGGTTCTACAAGTTTCATTCTTTTTGATCGGAATGTGTCAAACTATGTTGGGAAAAGTGTGCAGGATTTGATTGATGCACAAGGACAGGTAATAGAATCAATTTTAATGACTGATTCGCATCTTTTTTGGGTTCATATATGTTTTTCATGTTATTGAAGATATTTGTGTTTTTCATGTTTAAGGGCAACAATGATAAAGGATACCCGTCAGATCTTGAAGTCTTGGTTGGGAAAAAAATGTTGTTCAAGGTGGAAGTCACAGAAGGAAATTTGCATCACAGCTGGCGTAATTATGGTGTGAAGAGGACATCAGATGATTCTGATTTAATAAGCCCGTTTGTAAAGCGTCATAATTTGAAGGTATTCTTTCTTTAGATTAAAAGGACATATCCCTGTTAATTGATTTATTAGTAAATCTGTATTTCTCATTATATTGTTGAAGTGCAGATAACCTTTGATGAGGATGAAGATTGCGGTGATGATGTTGCATTAACCCAGGCTGCTGTTGTGTCCGAAAATGTATACACTCTTAACCCATGTTGTGTCGTCTATGCTGGTCATTCATTACTAGACAGTACCGATTAGCTTATTATTGAAACACTTAATGTTTTGAATAAACAGGTTAAGATGATTGAAGGAGGTGACTCAAGCAATACTGTGCTGGACCAGAAAGAAAGTGAGAAAACCCCATGTAGCAAGTCTGGAGAAAAAAGATCTGCTGATGCAGATGTATCTGCAGAGTTGGGAATTGATGGTCTTGGAGAAACGTCAATCAACAAACCACATAGGCTCAAAAGTGTTAAGATTGAGAAAACGGCTTGATGAGGACCATGGGAGTTTAACTGATTAAGTTCTGTTTAATTGAATCCAAATTTTGTCTTAATTCTGGATCAATTTAGTTTATTTAGTTTTTTTATGCTCATTTCCCTGAATGCCAGACTCATTATCTTCGAGTGTTTCAAGTACTGCTGCCATATATGGCCTTTTATCTTTCTGTTTGTTAAATTTGGTTTGTCATGGATCTATTAAAGTATTTGGTTTAAATTATATCTGTTGCATTGTTATTTTCATTTAGCTTCTGTTTCTGTCTTAAGGAAATTTTTCAGCACTTTGGTTTTTAATGAGTGATGCAAATGACACACAACTTATATGTTTAGGTACTTAAATCAAACCATGTCGTCGATATACTGTTATGTATGCCTTGCTTCCAAAATTCACTACTTCTCAAAAAAAAAATGTGGTTTGTGTGTGCTCTAAAATTTGGAATGATGTTATACATGGAATCCCAGCTCTCAGTGATCCTAGCAAATAATCCTTTATAATTCAAAAAAGATACATGGTTAGTGTAGTTTGTATTTAATCAAAATTTTCAATGGTAATTAGAGACAAGTGGCTGAAAAACCGTCAAAGTATACATGGTTAGTGTGTAGTTTGTATTTCTGTTGTAGATCTGTTGAGTGATTGATAAACTCCCAAAAATTTCTTGAGTCAACCCTTGCAAAAAAATAGGAAATGAGATCAATTGATATGCTTGCTGTGGTAAATCAGTTTTGGTAGGCCAAATAAATAGGAAGCAAAATCTGATATTATTCTTCAAAATAAATTGGCGTGGGGAATGAACTGATGACCATGTTTTATGTAAGATTTTTTTTTTTTGCCAAATTCTGATGCATGTCAATATCTAAAATTAATCTTACAATTAATATACAATGAATTGGATTCCCCTAAAAAAACGAATTGGATCGTAAAAAAAGGAATAAACCAACCAAATTTATACTAATTAGGCGTAAATTAATCTTACAATTAATATACAATGAATTGGATTCCCCTAAAAAAAAACAAATTGGATCGTAAAAAAAGGAATAAACCAACAAAACCTATACTAATTAGGCGTTTCACAAATCTTGATTACCAAGTTTACAGTTTTTATTGATGAACTTCAACAATTGTGAAGACTTTTTAGATGAACAAAATGTGATGAACAAAATTAGGAATAGCACAAGTTTTTTACGTATTTGATGAACAAAATTAGGAATAGCACAAGTTTTTTACGTATGTCGTCAGCCGTTGCGTCTTCACAATTGTCCAGGATTTTGTCTTTTTGGTGGCAAGCTTTAAGTTGCTTTTATCTATATTGATGAACTTACTAGGTGTTGCAATTTTATATGGAAAGCACTATTGCGGCATTATTTTGATGATTCAGCCTTTGTAATTTCGTGAGTACAAAATTGCAGATTGAACTGATGTCAATTATCTTGAATGCTAATTCACCTTGCTTTCATATCAATTCTATTTCTTCCAAACCGATTTATAATGGTATTGCAACTATATGGAATTAAATTGTGCTTCTGAGTTCTTATGCTTTATTGTCACATGCACATGGTTACGATTATTAATTGCCGTTGGAGGTTATCGAGGATATTATATTTATTTACGGTTCTTCGACAGTAAGTTACGTTATAAATACCGTGGCGTAGTCAACCAAATATTACCCGTTTGTGCTAACATTTAATCATCGAATTAACCACGCTAATTCAACAATATGTTGGCAGAATCAAACAATCACCACATTGCCAATTTTACATTGATTCAAGATACATTTTTAACTTTATCTGACCCGTGCGGCAGCACGGGTAGACGTCTAGTTTAAATAAGGAAAAATAACAAAGCACACGTTTAAACCCTAAACCCGTTTTCATTCATCTCATGTTGGAAGAAACCCTTATCTCTCTTGACGATCACCATCCACTTTTTTTTGGTAAGGAGAATTTTCCTGGAACTACTCAAACAATCGGTAGCAGCTTGACATGGTAATTTCTGAAATCCTTCTTCTCTGTAATATAATAATATTCATTCCATTCCATTCCATCCATCAATTTCAAGAATTTTATCTGTGCTCATGTGAATTTATGTTACTATAGTAAACCATCTTTGTATAATAATAACAACTTTATAATTTGAATTTCAAGATTCTTTTTGTGAACCTAGCTATGATTCTTGCACGTATGCATAGATACATTTATTATATATACACTAACCTACTTTGTTTTTTGATTCATGTATGTACCTTGTTTTGGTTTGAATTTGAATCTATCGATGATCTAAAGGGAAGGAAACGAACAAAGTCTACACCCGGCAAAGTGATTGATGCAGAACCGGATAGAATTAGTTGGTTACCGGGTCATGTAACAGATCAGATTCTGTCTTATTTGCCGATTAGGGATGCAGTGAGAACAAGTGTTTTATCCAGCAATTGGAGGAAAAAATGTTATACAATTCCAAATCTTGTATTTGATAGCCAATGTGTGTCTGCTGAAGCTTCCCAAGACCCTTTAGGTATTGAGCGCAAGTTTTCAAAAATTGTTGATCATGTACTTTTACTTCATTCTGGGCCAATCAACATGTTCAAGTTCTCTAACCTTGATCTACCTGGTGAGGGGAGTCTTGTCACTGACTTTGATCGGTGGATTCTTTATCTAGTTGGAAGGTCTATTAAAAAGCTTGTGCTGAAAGTTTGGATAGAGGACGAACCCTACAAGATACCTTGGTGTTTATTCTCATATCAAAGTTTACATTGTTTAAAACTAAGTGGGTGTTGTCTTAAACCTCCAACGATGTTTGAAGGTTTCAGAAACTTGAAAAGTCTTGTTCTATATGTGGTTACAGTGGACGATGATGTTTTAGAAAACCTGATATCAGGATGTCCCTTGCTTGAAAAGTTGGGATTGCAAGAAATTTATAGTTTAATTTAAACCAAATTAATATTCATGCACCAAACCTCAAGTTTTTTGAAATCTACGGTGAATTTAAGGGTATTAGCTTTGACAACACATTCCAGCTAACTACGATAGTAGTTGATTCTTGGTTGGATTTGATCTCTGAAATCAATCAAAGTAGATTTGCCTGGATGCTCTAGCAATTTTCTCAAATTTTTCGATCATCGACCTCACATACAAAAGCTAGTGATTCGTGGTTACTTTTTAAAAGGTATATTGCCTGAGCATCTGAATTTTGAACTTGAGTTACGGAGCGACTCACCTGCTATTCTTTCATATGAACCACAATCATGTGTATGCAACTCCTGAGCTGTATGTAATAAAAACATTATATTCTAATTTAAATCCCTTTTTTTGTTTGTTCTCTTTTAGTATTTGGCTGCAGGTGTTTTGCCAGAACAGCTTCCTACACCTTGTATTGATCTAAGTATTCTTTCCTTAACCATAAACTTTCATAGCATGGAGGAAATTTCGGCTGCTCTTTGTTTGCTCAAAAGCTCACCTAATCTTCAAATATTAAAAATACGTGTGAGTACTCTTTTATTTTAGCTTTGCTTTGCTTCCAGATTTGTGGTTGCACTTGCACATCATGCTATTAATTTTATGTAGTTATTAAACTCTGAAATTTGAAAAACTTTTTTGCTTCAAGTATCTATCTAGTGTGTTTAGCTTTGAAAGTAGTTTCTAAGACTTGTAGATGTGAGTTGCAATTTTGCTAATAGAAGTTATGAATTAGTAGAAATTTAGATAGAGTTAGTTACATTATCAGTGCAGTAGATTCCTATAAAATAAAAGACTATTGTACTTCATTCATTTTCCATGACTCAATACAATGTTACCTTCAGAGTTTGAATATGCTCTATATCTCTCTTATGCATACTATATTTCCCCCTTTGATCCATGGATTCGTAACATTGCATGTAGGCACGGCGGACTGATGTGTATACTGTCCCTTTGACATCTGCCACCTATTGTTGGGAAGATATCCTTTCAAAGCCGGTCATGCCACTGCTGGTTCGACATGTGACGATGGATGATATCTCTGGTACCCAGTCTGTATTAAATTTGATCAGATTTCTACTTTTATATTCTCCTATGCTAGAAACGATGATTTTGAAGCCTGTTGCAAACGTTATACCGGAGTTAATGGTAGCACTAATTCGGTTCCAAAGAGCGTCGGGAAAAGCTGAAGTTATTTGGAAAGTGGAAGACTCTTAATGTTGGGGGGATAATTTGATGACAATCATTGACTTCCAGTTATCAACTTTATCTTTCTATCTACTTTGTCATGTTTGACAGCCAAAAGAGGTAAAACAGAACATCCACACACAGACATTGAGGAGTCAATGCTATGTTGCAGCAAAAAAATTAAACAACTACATAAAATTTCTATGGATTTTCGGTTTTCAGTTTCATGCTCTCTTCACTGCATTATTTAAATTTCTGAAATTGGTTAATTGACTGTGTAACAAGCTAACTCCAATGTAATGAACAATTCCAATGGTGTTTAAATAAACATCCTTAACAACTGTGATGTTGCTTAGCTTTATTCGTTACTTGCTGTGTAGTTCTCCTAAATAGTTAATTTGAGTCCTTTATATGATAGAACAAAACCTCTCCTTTTTTTTTTATGACATCACATTATTCTAATAAGAATGTATAACATTATTACTAATTACTAGTAATTTTTTTTTAACTTTATTACAAATTAACATACTTTCAAAATTAATTAACTAATAAACGAAGTACATTTAATGTTTTTTTTCAAATATTTAAATTTTTATTTAATTTAAAATTTTTGATCTTAGCAACATTACATTAGTTCTAGTGAAATTAAACACATGTATCTTAGTTAGGTCTCAAGTTCGAACCTTATAGATGAAGAAAAAAACACGGTTAATACTTAGAGTAGTGTTAGCAACACTCTCTTTTTTAACTTCACATAAATGACATAATTAAAAGAATATTAGTTTTTTAAGAATTTAATTGATAATCATTGTCGATATTAATTAATATATTCAATCAGACTTCACTATTATACTACTTATTTTAGTTCATAATATAATTAGAGTAATGCTAGCAATACTCTCCTTTGAGCACTCTCTCTAATATCCACTCTCTTGATTATACCCTTACAAAGTGGTGGGACATACATATACATTGAGTTCATCTAATAAGATGTGAAATTAATGGTAAGAGTCCAATTTGAATTTAAAATGACATCATAAGGCTGTAAAATATTATTTTTTTTTAAGTTGTAAATCATTAACATTAGTTTAATTGAAAATAATTTCATTTTCCCTTAATTTTATTCAAAAAAAAATATCTACAAATAACATGTAAAGAAATTTAGTTAAATACATTGTAATTGTCCCTCGAGCATAACTTAGTTGGCATAGACAATGCATTTTTATATGCAGGGGTCAGAGTTCGAACCTCGGACACCCCAATTTTTTTATGTTGCGGTTTGATTTGATTCAATTCGTAAAATAAAAATTAAATACATTGTAATTGTCCCCTCGAGCATAACTTAATTGGCATGGAAAATGCACTCTTATATGCAGGGTCGGAGTTTGAACATCGGACACCCCAACTTTTTTATGTTGTGGTTTGATTTGATTCATATCGTAAAATACAAACCGTAAATCTAACCAAACTATACGATTGAGTAAAAAATGACTCAAATCCATTCGAACCAAATGCGATTTTTTGTAATTTTGGTTTGAATTTAATTTATGTTTTTTTATTAGATTGATTTGGTTTTAAACACCACTTGTTTATTTAAATATAGGGAAAAAAAAGGGAAAAAAAAGATTAATGAATATTTGATTTTGTAAGAAAATAAAGGGAAAAAAATGAGTGAAACATCAAATTCATCCTTGAATTTTCACGGCTCAACCAAATTCGTGCCTCAATTATGCGAAATATCAACTTAGTCCCTGAATTTGTCAGACGTCCATCAAAAAGGTCCCTCCGTCCAAGTGCTCCGTTAGCCATGCTAATCTGTCACCCTGCATGCTGTGTTGTCTTGTACACTTGGCAAAAAAGAAGCCACATGTTCAAGGACTAATTTGATGGAAGTGGAAAAATTCTAGTTTTACTTTTCAGTTTTATTTTTTAATGTTAGTCCAATTTTGCCCCTGTATTACCCATGCCTCCTTCCTCATATTTCACTCAGAAACATCAAAAACGTCATTGACCTTTCTCCTTCCCGCTAAAACTTTCTCCATTCTCACCTCTGCAAAATCATCATCATCTCCGGCGATTCTCACGTTTTTAAAGTTTCTGTGTTCGTCTATGGTTAAAGGTAACACCTTTCCTCTAGTATATCAAGTTTCTGTGTTCGTATTCACCCCTTTTTTTGTCCGTTTTTTGTTTTTTTGTTTTAAGTTTTTATAATTTTGTTTATGTGATTGATGATGCTTGCTTTGTTCTTTGTTTGTGTTTGTTGCGTTTTTGAGATAGTTGTTTTGTACACATATGCTTCAATGATCAATTTGATATCTGATTAAACAATTCAGGGACTTATTTGATGGTTTTTAATATAACGTAGGGATCTATTTGATAGATAGAGAAATAATTCAGGGACTAATTTGATGAAAATATTATTACAGAAAGGTTACATTCCTCAATCATCTTCAACCTCTTTTCATTAGAACTTTACACACGCCTAGAACAATACAATACCGTGTTATAACTTTTTACAGTATTGGATTTTCTAACAACACAAATTCTATGACACCAACGTCCAAGCACTCTCACATCACCATTAAACTTGAAGCTTGAAGATGAAACTCGACTTTCATAACTGTTTTTCCCATATTCTCACCCACATCATTTCAGATTCAATTTCAATAGTTTTGCTTCAAGAAATTTTGAGGATTTTGACTTTCAGATTCAATGCGAAAAAGTTAGGGTTTGAAGTTTTTTGAATTGGGGAAAAACTGAACCACTTATTACTGGAAGAAATTTTGGTGATTTTGGAGTGTAGATTGCAGATTGTGTAATTGGGGTTCTAATTTTATACAATTAGGGAAGAAAGAGTTGTTGGGGAAGAAAAAAGCTGTTTGGGAAGAAAGCCAAAACATTTTCTGCAAATCAATCAATTTAGTCCTTTGAAATGTTTGTTATTATCGGTCAAATTAGTCCCTGCCTACGTGGCGTCTGACATGTGAGAGGTTAACAGCCCGTTAGCGCTCCGTTTGAACAGAATGACTAACTTGATTGACATTTAACAAATTCAGGGATTAAATTGATATTTCGCATAATTGAGGGATGAATTTGACCGACCCGTGAAAATTCTGGGACGAAGTTGATGATTCACTCGAAAAAAAATTTATGAATTGATCATAGATAAATAATAAGATGTTGTCACTGTCCTTAGACTCGCGACTCGTTGACTGTACAGTTACGACTTGTAAACCCTAAACCCCTTTTGAAATTGAAATCTCAAATTGGAACAAACCCTTCATCCCCACCCACTCTTATTTTCCTGTAACTACTCAATCGATATGGTAATTTCTTTTTTTTTTTTGAATCAGCATATATTTATTCAACCAACAGAGTTTATACAAGATGTACAAACCTGGGAACAGTAAAAATAGATACAAAGGGCCCATAAATCGGTTACCCACATAACAGCACCGAAAAAACAGACACAGCAGAAACTAAAAACCAGAAAACACATAACAGATCAGAATCCAGGCTGCTGCTGTGCCGCCCTATACCAGACACAAAAAGTCCCTAGAACCTCTAAAACTACCCTAATTTTCTCAGCAAACAATCTTTGGGGTTCCAACACCACTCGTAAAAGAGGCAAGGAGGACTCTTAAATCTAGATGACACCCATCGCCAAGAGAGGACCTTAATCTCCTCCACAATTTCACCCGGTTCTTTAATAAGATTATTGAAAATCCTATCATTCCGCGCTTTCCAAATCACCCAGAGGGAGGCATGCCACACCAACCAAAAACCTTTGCGAAGTCTTTTCTTCCCAATCGCCCCATTCCAACATTCAAAATGTTGAAACAAGGTTTGAGGTGTGATGAAATTGATCTCCAGCCATCCGCTTGATCACACAGTGAAGAAAAAGATGAGAGGAAGTCTCTCCTGCTTGATCACAAAAAACACACCTATCGGAGGCTTCATCCGGTAAAATTCTCCTCCTAGCAAGATTAACCTTTGTTGGGATCCGATCAAGTAGTAATTGCCAAGAAAAGGCCACCACCTTAGACGGAGCCGAGCTTTTCCACAACGATCCAAACACCATCAGTTTTGTGTTAGTCAAAACTTCCGGTGGGGACAACAACCCCGCAAGCAAATCATAAGTGGATCTCACCGTGAAAACACCCTCCTCCTCCAACTTCCACCACCACACATCCTCCCTTTCCGATCTCACCCACCCCTCTAAGTGACGAAACAAGCTCTCTAATAACCCTACTTCCCACACAAACAGGTTTCTCCTCCAAGAGAACTCCCACACACCTCCTTCTTCATACTCCACCCAAACATCCCCCACCATACCTTCTTTTTGACTAGAAATAGAAAAGAGTCTAGGGTAAGTTAAGCAAAGAGGCGCCTCACCTACCCAATGGTCTCGCCAAAACCTTGTGTTCTCTCCACTACCCACCTTCCTCTTTACCTCGGAATTGAACCAATTTGATCCCACCACCTCTTCCAAGGATACCACATCCAACCACCATCTAGATGTACTCACGGGCCAAAGATTGTCCGTCGGAGACAAAACAAAATTAATACGATTCCCATATTTGCTCTCAAGAACTTCCTTCCACAAAGCTTGATCCTTTTGTAACAACCTCCACCTCCACTTTGCCAAAAGACTCAAATTCACTACCCTCATATCTCTAACTCCCAACCCTCCTTTGGCACGAGGTTGGCAAACCGTCGACCACTTTACCCAACACACCTTCTTTCCCCCCATCACTCCACCCCAAAGAAATTCTCTTTGGATTTTCACCACTCTTTTCCACACCTTCACCGGTAACTTGAAAAAAGAAAGATAAAAAATAGGAATAGCATTCAATACCGCATTTAAGAGGACCACCCTACCCCCAAGGCTAACATATTTGTTTCCCCATGAATTTAACTTGTTCTTCAAACTCTCCAAAAGAGGCTCCCAAGTAGTCAATCTACTAGGATTTGCTCCTACCGGCAAGCCCAAATAAATGAACGGTATAATATAATAATTCCCCATGAATGGTAATTTCTGAAATCCTTCTTTTGTGTAATATAATAATTTGCATTCCATTCCTTGAATTTCAATATCTCTAACATTATATTTGTACCATTTTATAACTTGAATTCTGAAGAACAAATAATCACATGAGTAACTATTTTTAAGTTAATGAAGTTACATTAGTTGGAATTTCAAGATTCTTGTTTGTATACTTTGATAAATATATGCACTAACCTACTTTGTTTTCTGATTCATGTCCTTTTGTTTGAATATGAATGTATCTATCTAAAGGAAAGGAAACCAACAAAGTTTACTCTTGATGCGGAACCGGATAGAATTAGTTGGTTACCAGGTCATGTAACAGATCAGATTCTGTCTTACTTGCCGATTAGGGAAGCAGTGAGAACAAGTGTTTTATCCAACCAATTGGAGGAAAAAATGCTACACAATTCCAAATCTTGTATTTGATACAAAACTTGTCCTTGTCCCTGCTGCAACATCCAGAAACCTTTTAGCTATTATTGACAACAAGTTTTTGAAAATTGTTGATCATGTGCTCTTAATTCATTCTGGGCTAATCAACATGTTCAAGTTCTCTAACTCTGATCACATGGGCGAGGATAGTCTTGCGACTGACATTGATCGGTGATTCTTCATCTAATTGGAAGGTCTATTAAAGAGCTTGTGTTGGAAGTTTGGATAAAGGATGACCCCTACAAGATACCTTGGTGTTTATTCTCATATCAAAGTTTACATCGTTTAAAATTAAATGGGTGTTGTCTTAAACCTCCAACGATGTTTGAAGGTTTCAGAAACTTGAAAAGTCTTGTTCTATATCTGGTTATAGTGGATGACGATGTTTTAGAAAACCTGATATCAGGATGTCCCTTACTTGAAAAGTTGAGAATGATAGAAATTTATAGTTTAAACCAAATTAATATTCATGCACCAAACCTCAAAGTTTTTGAAATCTATGGTGAATTTAAGGGTATTAGCTTTGACAACACATTCCAATTAACTACGATAATAGTTAATTCGTGGTTGGATTTGACATCTGAAAGCAATCAAAGTAGATTGCCTGGATGCTTTAGCAATTTACTCAAATTTTTCGATCATCATCCTCACATACAGAACCTAGTGATTCGTCATTATTTTTTAAAGGTACATTGCTCGAGAATCTTAATTTTGAATTTGACTTCAATACCGACACGCCAAATATTTATTAACATGAACCACAATCATGTATATGCAACTCCTGATCTGTACGTATTAAAAACATCATATTCTAATTCAGAGTCATTTTTTCTGTTCTGCTTCAGTATTTGGCTGCAGGTGTTTTGCAAGTAAAGCTTCCTACACCTTGTATTTCTCTAAGTTATCTTTCCGTAATCATTAACTTTGGTAATGAAGGAAATTTCAGCTGCTCTTTGTTTGCTCAAAAGCTCACCTAATCTTCGAAAAGTAGAAATATCTGTGAATACTCGATAAATAAATGAGTAAATATCTAAGATGGTCCTTAACATTGCAAAAATGATAATAAATAGGATAAATAAATGAGTAAATATCTAAGATGGTCCTTAACATTGCAAGGTTGTATCAACTTGGTCCTTACAATTTTCTCGTGGACCAATTCGGTTCTTGACAAAAAATATAATATCAAATTAATCCCTCGATTTTACTGATGGATATACCAATTGGCGTGCAAGAAAATTTTGAGGGAAAAAATAAATCTCTCATCTTTTAATTAAGTATGTCACTCTTTCTAATTTTTTTTTAATAGCAATATATATTATATATATAATGAAAAAGATACTAAAACGGGAAAAAGAAGGAGGATGAGGAGGAGGAGATGTTGAATTAGCCCCTGAAACCAAAACAAACACCTATAACCTCGTGATGATGAACCAACCAAGCCTACACCACATGAGACAAGAGACTGGAAAGTGGAACCTGAAAGCCCCATTCAAAGGCGCCCAATACCAACCTAACCAATTCACAATCCAATATCAAACCTTAGAGATCATCGTACAAGTAACAAACATATGATTTACCGTATTAGTACACACCCCACAAAACAGACAAAGATAACTATCTTGAACACTGATAACCCCACACTTGAGTTGGTTTACTCTAGTCGGGATTCAATCCAAAAGGAGTTGCCAGGAAAACACATGGACCTTGGACGAGGCACAACTTTTCTAAACCCAATGAAGAATCAGAGCTGGCTTTGACACTCTACTAGCCATCAGATGGTCTCCTTCGAAAGAAGATCATACGAAGAACGAACCTAAAACACAACATCAAGGGAAGCCTTCCAATTAGGTATACATCTAACACCACCAACAACTCCACCACTAAAGACTGCTCCTATAACAACCTACGCCTCTGATTGATCTCCCGCACCCACACATGACTAACCCATCTCGCTAACATATGCAAATTGAAGCTTAACAATCTAGAACAACCAAGGACCTAGAACTGAGATACCTTTACGATTTCAAGAATATTCTGAAATATATTTAATTAACATATTTTGTCTGTTATTTTTACATTCATTCAATAATATGTTGTCACATTAAATAATGAATATGGCAACTAATAATTGTGTAAAATAATTGTGTAAATGATAGTAGTAGTTAAACTAAAAGAAATGATATTCGTCGTGTTGTACTAATAGTAATATCATTACCCTATCTATAACATTAACAAATTGATACCGTTACACGATGTCACCTGCGTAGACTGTACAGTGACGGCGTGTAAACCCTAAACCCCCTTTTCATCTCAAATTGGAACTAATCCTTCTCTCTCTGTGCGATCATCTTCCGCTTATTTATTTGTTGGAACTACTCACATGGTAATTTCTGAAACCCTTCTTTCTTCTCTGTAACTGTAATATTAATACACATTCCATTCCATCAATTTACACTTTAAACCATACTTGTATAGTAATCACGCCACTTTATAATTTGATTTCAAGGTTCTCTATGTGGACCTAGCTATAATTCTAGTATGCATACTTGGATACATATAGACACTAACCTACTTTGTTTTCTTGATTTGATTTAGTTTGGTTTGAATTTGAATGTATCTATCTAAAGGAAAGGAAACGAACAAAGTCTACTCTTGATGCGGAACCGGATAGAATTAGTTGGTTACCAGGTCATGTAACAGATCAGATTCTGTCTTACTTGCCGATTAGGGATGCAGTGAGAACAAGTGTTTTATCCATCAAATGGAGGAAAAAATGGTATACACTTCCAAATCTTGTGTTTGATAGACAATGTGTGTCTGCTGAAGCTTCCCAAGACCCTTTAGTTATTGAGCGCAAGTTTTCAAAAATTGTTGATCATGTACTTTTACTTCATTCTGGGCCAATCAACATGTTCAAGTTCTGTAACTATGATCTCCCTGGTGAGGGGAGTCTTGTGAGTGACGTTGATCGGTGGATTCTTTATCTAATTGGAAGGTCCATTAAAGAGCTTGTGCTGGAAGTTTGGATAGACAAAGAACGCTACAAGATACCTCGGTGTTTATTCTCATGTCAAAGTTTACATCGTTTAAAATTAATTGGGTGTTGTCTTAAACTTCCAACAATGTTTGAAGGCTTCAGAAACTTGAAAAGTCTTGATCTACATCTTGTTGAAGTGGCTCAAGATGCTTTAGAAAAGTTGATATGTGGCTGTCCCTTGCTTGAAAAGTTGAAAGTGAGATATGTTAATACTTTAACCGAAATTAATATTTATGCACCAAATCTAAAGTTTTTTGAAATCTATGGTGAATTTAAGGGTATTAGCTTTGACAACACTTTCCAATTAACTACGATAATAGTTAATTCGTGGTTGGATTTGACATCTGAAAGCAATCAAAGTAGATTGCCTGGATGCTCTAGCAATTTACTCAACTTTTTCGATCATCATCCTCACATACAGAACCTAGCGATTTGTGGTTATTTTTTAAAGGTATAATGCTCGAGCATCTGGATTTTGAATTTGACTTCGAGAAAGACACATCAAATATTGTTTACTATGAACCACTATCATGTATATGCAACTCCTGATCTCTATGTATTAAAAACATTATATTCTAATTTAAATCCTTTTTTTTTCCGCTTCAGTATTTGGCTGCAGGTGCTTTGCCAGTAAAGCTTCCTACACCTTGTATTGATCTAAGTTTTCTTTCTTTAAGCGTGAACTTAGATAACATGGCGGAAATTTCGACTGCTCTTTGTTTGCTCCGAAGCTCACCTAATCTTCTGAAATTAGAAATATATGTGAGTACTCATTGAGTTTAGCTTTGCTTCCTGATTTGTGGTTGTACCTGCTCATCATGTTTTTGTTTTTATGTAGTTATTAAGCTCTGCAATTTTCAAACCTTTTTTGCTTTAAGCTTAGCTTTGGAAGTAAGTTTCTAAGACTTGTAGATGTGAGTTGTGATATTGCTACATAAGTTATGAATCAGTAGCAAATTAGACAGAGTTAGTTGCATTGTCAGTACAGTAGATTCCTATAAAATAAGAGGCTATTCTACCTCATTTTCCATCTTTTATGACTCAATACAGTGTTACATTCAGAGTTTGAATATGCTTTATATCTCTCTTAAGCATACTATCTTTCCCCCTTTGATCCATGGATTCGTAACAATTGCATGTAGGCACGGCGGACTGATACGCATACTGACCATTTGACACCTGACACCTATAATTGGGAAGATATCTTTTCGGGGCCGGTCATGTCATTCCCAGTGCGACATGTGTTGATAGATGGCAATGGCATATCTGGTACCAAGTCAGAATTAAATTTTATCAGATTTCTACTCTTATATTCTCCTCTGCTGGAAAAGATGGTTGTGAAGCCTTGTGAAAAAGTTATACCGGAGTTGATGATAGCACTAATTCGGTTCCAAAGAGCGTCCGGAAAAGCTGAAGTTATCTGGGAAGACCCTTTTTATGATGTTGGGAGGGATAATTGATGACGATTATTAACTTGCCATTATCAACTTTATCCCATTGAACTTTCTGTTTACTTGTTCATGTTTGACAGCCAAAAGAGGTAAAGCAGAATGTCAACACACAGACACAGTTGAGGAGTCAATGCTAAGTTGCAGCAAAAAAAATGAAACAACTAAGGAATTTTTTCCATGGATTTTCAGTTTTCCGTTTCATGCTCTCTTCACTGCATTATTTAAATTTCTGAAATTGGTTAATTGATTGTGACAATTAACAAAGCTAACTCTTATGTAATGAACAATTCCAAAGGTGTTTAAATAAACATTCTTATCAACTGTGATGTTGCTTATCCTTATTCGTATCTTCTTGTGTAGTTCTCCTAAATAGTTACTTAGCTTATAACAAAGGCGAATGCCGTATACAACATCACCAGCAGCCCATCAAAACGGTAACCAAGTTGACAAAGACCGGTACTCGTTTATGGGTTGCTGTTCTTGCGGAACAGGACACTTTGTTCCGTTTTCTTGAATTTAGTTTATGAAGGGAATGGTTTTGGGGTGGATGGCGACATGCGTAAGGGTTTCGTGGTCATTGTATAGTTGGGATTCAAGTTCTACCTACTTATCCTTAAAAATAAAAATAAAAAGTTCTACCTACTTACTCTGTTTCATTCTCTAGTTGGTCCTGTTCTTGTCCTCGTGATTTTTTTAAGCTATAAAATGATTTTTTGACAAAAAGCTGTAAAATGATTATTGAGTTATTTGCGAGTCTTTGGATAAATGATGAAACAAATCTGTTTCATCTGTTTATTTATACTGGCCGGTTGTCTATCCCGTTTTTTTAATTGTATTTTGTTTAATTATATTTTCGTGTTTCTAAATTTAAAATTCAAAAAAATAAATAAATCTCTAAGGCAAATTTACTGCAAAAATAGATGTTCAAGTAAGAGATAATTGGTAGTATTTTAATTTTCTACAAATTTGCCGTAGTTAAATTTTCTGTTTAAATTTAAAGAAATTGAGTTGAAAGGGATAATATTATAATAAAAAAAGTTCGACCAGCAAGTAGTTAGTTAATAGAGTCCTTTATATAATGGTATATACAGGTAGATACTTCACAAAAATGACATAATTAAAAGAAAGTTCAGTTAATCTGCAAGTCTCTGAACTGTCAGTTTGGGAAATAGGTAACAAAAAAAAAAAAACTATTTGGGAAATAGGTCACTAAATTAAAAAGTTGTAATAAAAACCCTAAACTATTATGTTTTTTTTCTATTAAATCCTTCCATTAAATGATCATTAGTCAATGTTTTTTTTTTTTTGAAGGACTTAGTCAATGCTGACATAGCATAATACACATCATACATAATTTCCACTAAATAGTAATATCCACGTCATTGCTTCTTAAAAAAAAAAAATTAGGACCAAACATGCAAAAAATTTCTGCAAAATCTGCCTTCAACATGATAAGTAGTAACAACGACTATTTTGAAAGATAAATGTTATAATTTAAACAACACTGCTATTTTAGTTTATCGTGGAATATTTTGCAGATTTGGTATTGCCTTCCGGTACCAACAGTCAAATTAGCTTTCAAGAGAGAATGATCATAATAATTGACAAGTATCCATGATAAAGAAAACTCAACTTCAGTAACGGGGGACACAAATGTTGATACTTTTTTTTTTCTTTTCTCATTTCTGTTTCTGTTCCTTTTCTTTTTACACTTAACCAGATAACATCAGAGATGGCATGTTTACAATTCCAAATATGACCTCTGCAGGCAAAGAATAATTTTGTACCTTTTTTTTTTGTTTCTTTTCTTCTCTTTTTTTCCTACTCTAAATAAACCTCTGCTGCACTTATGCAGATATTGGGGAGGGACCATGTTCATTTATGAACCGGTTGGGTCCAGTCCCAACATGAATGAACCGACACTTCAATATGACGTGATATAAAACATACCTTCAGCTGCTCTGGTTCTTTGAACCAAGGAACAACTTCTGGTATTATTACAATAGAGATATGTTATGGACAATATTTAATGTGTAGAGCCCGTTTTACGGGCAACCAATTGGCGAAGACGGTAAAGACGAGACATCAGCTGTGAGAAGGATGGCCGCAAGTGTGGCTCCCTGCATCAAAATGAACAGAATTAAAATCAATCTAATAGCACAATCTAATAAAAGAAAAATCAGGAAGTTTCCACAAATTTGTATTCTTATCCTCATAGCCTTTTATTTGTCGAAATATTTTCACATATAGATTTCATTCCATTCTGTCATTGACAATTTTGCACTCATATGGGTTTTAGTTCTTATGGTTTCTAATAGTTAAGTTATTGATCCCAGTTTACATGAAGAAATAGTCCCTACGATTTCAACTTATTCAGGTTTTGTTCCCTATATGACCAATATCCGAAAGGGAAATATGAACCGAAGTCTACAAAGACCAAACCTTTATTTATCACACATAATTACAACTCACGTATTTAGCATATCATTAAACTAAATTATTATAAAAACCACTATCAAATAACAGTAACATGGCAAAACTGATAAATGAACTAGTGGAAATCTGCCTTCAATTTTTTCAACATCAAATGAGTGTCTAGAATATGGCTTCATTAAAGTACCAGTTATTCAAGAACTGTCAATCTCTTGGCTCACATTCTAATGTAATGAAAGGATGACGAACATGGTTACTGCGCTACACATATTTTAGAATTTCTTACGTCGTTCATAGTTTTAGATGCTAAAGTAACAATCAGACAACGTAAATGGTGAATTAATACTTACGTTTGCCAGCAATCACGTATTATTTGAGCTACTCCTGGATCCATTTCTTCTGGAATCTCAAGACGTTTATTTTGAAATCCAACAGCTCCAACAACCTGCATTGGGTTCATGCCATGCCATGGGATTTTCGTGGTAGTTAACTCCCACAAGATCACACCAAAACTATATACATCACACCTGCATCATGAAAACTCTAGATATTACATCCTAGACTCTTATATCTACCTTACAATGAAGCATACACATGCAGAATTAACTTACTTCTCATTGGCAGGCTCGTTGCGTAAAACTTCTGGCGCCATCCACTCAGGCTGGAAAAAAATATATGTTTAGGTTGTGTTCATTAAAATATACCTTCGAAAGACACCAGGTATAACTGTAATTTATATCGATGATAAATGAATTAACAGGTCATCACAGAATTTTCAAAAATCTTTTATGGAATGACGAATTACCGTTCCAGCACATGACTTCGATGACAAATATGTATGGTGCTTCATGCGTGACAGACCAAAATCACAGACCTGTTATAAAATAAACACGAGATAATAATAACAATAATCATAGTAGTAATAATAATAACAATAATAATAAATATTTATCTACTTTATAATAGAATACGAAAGATAAGAAAAGGGTTTTATAAATGTCAAAAAACTGTGAAGGCATTATAACAATGCAATAGATGAGAAAAACATTATTTCTCATCAATTTTTAATTTGGAATAAGGTAAAGGTGATCAATGTAAAGAAGTTATATATATCACTTGCAGGAGTTAAAAGTGGAAATAAACTATTCACTGACAATTCTTTAAGGTTTTGGTAAGCCGACAGTTATTATTATTTTTGCAAACCAACAGCTTAAGAGAGTAATTATGTTGCAATGTAAAGGCATAATTAACAAACATAGTAACACACAGGCCATGTAAAACACATTTTAGTTGTCAGTATTAATATAATAGTCTCTAGTTTTGTACACCAATGTAATGCCATAATCCATATTCCACACTAATTGAAAACATTTTAACAAGTGAACATGGCTAAGACAACCGTCTTATTCATAGTTAGAGAAAACTCAACTCAAAATGCAAAAAGATTAGTTAGTTACAAGTTAACAAAATATACATCTTGGTATGCGAGCATAAATTAGAGAATTTCACATGACTAACTCGACGTTCGTTGCTATAAATTATTCATATACATGCGATGAAATCGTTTAACATTTAATTACTATAGTTGTTACTGTTATAGAGCAAAATACTTTTCATAAGTTGGTTGTGTGTGCAACCCTGTGCTCATGTATATATACATTATGTGTACAAGTAAAAATAAATAAGAATAATTTTATTAGATATCAAGAAATTCTTAACAAGGTGAATATTAAAATAGAGAATGCATAACAATGCATGGGTTTCGTGTAAAATTTGTTTTGTAAGTATCTACATACCCCACTTACATACACTTCGTCAATCATCTGTTCCCACAACTTCTAAGAAAAAGTTTTTAAAACATTTTCCAATAAAAAATTCAAATAACACAACGAGATCATCGGTAATATTCCATCACTGGTTTATTGGATCTATAAATAATTTATGTTTCTTCAATTTTTGTATTTGTCAGCAGCAGAAGAAAGTTTGTGAACAGCGGAGAGAAAACATATCCACTACACTTTTTTTTTTCTTTCATTCAACTCCTTCGAAGCAAAAACAAATGCAGATTTTCACACTTTTAATGTATTACTCTCTTCTAACACTCAATTGATTTGATATTACTTTTATATTCAGCTCTTGTGAGGTAAATTCCGAAGACAGAGAAATTAAGTATGATTATTACCTTTACAACCCAATTTCTGTCAACAAGAAGGTTTGGAGTCTTTAAATCTCGATGGACAACGGGAGGATGGCTGGTGTGCAAGTAATTCATTCCCTTAGCCTGACAAGAGGGAAGTAAATTTACATCAAATAAAGGAAAGTGGGAAATAATATCTAAAATTAAAATGACAGTTTTTGGAGTTCTTGGTGAGGAAAGAGCGACCCCCAACATTAGACTTTGACATGAATAAGGAGGCTATGATTTTGTGACAATATGTTGCTCATACAGTAATTTGGTTGGGGAGAAATGCTCACATTTTTTAGGAAGTCTTCTTAATTCCAAAACTTACTTTAAGATATAATTAAATTTAGGGCCTCTATTTGGTATTCATCTTATGGCCATATCAAGGGGGATGCTCACATTGAGAAGCAACTAACAGCCTTAATACTTTCTTGACTCAACATATATTTACTTGTCGCATGTAGATTTTTCTGTTCTGGAGGATACCTTACCCCCAGCCTATTTACAATTTTTCCCCGCCTTTCTAAAAAGTTCTTTTTATACCACCAAATGAAAGGAAGACAAGTATTTCCAATTCATACCACATCAAGAGCCATACGCAACCGCCTCTTCTCATCAAGTACAAGATTGGGACGATGCAATATCCTATATAAACTGCCTCTGTATCAAAGCAACCAATATATTTTAATGAGCAAAACAATAATATAGAGGAATTAATTAATCATATGATTTGGTTAAGACCAAAGTTTCATGTTGAGAAAATGTTGGTGAACTCGTAAACAACATCAACAAAACATGATATATGGTCCAGAATCAATATACAAAAAATAAAAAATAAAAACTTTACGTCAGCATAAACAATACGTTTATTCAAGAAAACTGCAAAAAGGGATAGTCTGTATGTAACTCATTGCATCAAAAAATAGTTAAACTAACCTAGGAAGAAACTCTGTCAAGATAGAGAAATGAGGAGGACGAGTAATTGCTCCCATGAAGAGCACAACATTAGGATGCCGCAGCCTTAGCATAATCTCAATCTGTACAAGGCAATATAAGGGCATGAATCTTATATGTGCCTATGAATGCATTAAACATATTTATATAGCAATAGTTGCTCACTTCCGATTTGAACTGATCTAGTGCATCGCCAGAGACGTCTTGGTCTAAAAACTTCTTTACAGCAACTTCCTGTAATGCCATTGCCAATCCAACCATACAAACAAAAATACTATTAAGTACTTTCACAAATGAAGCAAGTCTTATACAATGAGACCATCCCATGGCGACAAGCAATAAAAGTTCCAACACCAAATTAAAATGAATACATAGCACAGAAGAGATAAAATGGCTTTAGCCTACATGAGTCCAATTGTAGAAGGGAAAAAATGTGTATATTCATCAATAAAAGGCATTTATAAAATATCTGAAGATAGCGTAACAGAATGAAGGCACAAATACATAGAGACCTTCACTAAGCCTTGGCCAAGTTATCTCAAATCAGATGAATGAGGTAGACACTCTCTACACCCTCCTCCACACAAAAGTCAGAATTTTGATAAATCTTGATTTCAGCAATGGCTATCAGAAAAGGAGTATTTACCGGCTAATGAAACAAGCAATTTACACTTGTATTTTTAAACGTTTTAATCGCTTATATCATGAGACTAGGTCAGGCCTAATATAGCATAATTTGTGTTGTCACTTCAAAAGCATAGCATTACAAATTTCAGCAAAAGAATACATTTCATCGACAATCTGGATTCTTTCTTCATGAAATTACTCATGGAACAGAACAGACTCAATTATGAGTAGAAACTGAAAAAACCTGTTCGTAGATATGTGACTATGACCCTACTATAATATGAAACAGAACGTGACAAATTGGGGAAAAATTAACAACAATTATTGGGGAAAAATTAACAACAAATATTAATGTTAATCTCTATAAAATCCTTGCATAAAGCAGAACAATGAAGTCGTCTAGCAGTTACCTAGAATTTTTCAGATTATGCAATTCTAACTTTTTAAATAGTAAGAAAATGACACAACGGCAGGAAACTGTTGAAGTGCTCAAGACGAGTTAAGACAACGTAACAAAGAATGAGCAGACTTACAGTGCCATTACAATCAGCACGGTAAACTTCACCGTAAGAACCTACAAGGACAGTTCTGTGAAGTTAGATTTGCAGGATTACATCATAAACAGAGACATATTAGCTCATTTTCAACCACCTTTTACTTAATCTCTCTTAATGCAATGCAATCCACTATATCAAATAGCAACATCGAAAAAAGTCCAAATTGCGTGAAGTGACAATGAGAAATACGACCTTGGGCTGGATACCGAGTTTAAAAAAAAAAAAACAATGAGCTATGCGAAATTAATAAGTTCCAATTATCTTCTTGAAAGATACTTATTCAAGACCCTAAGATTTTATATAGTTTTAAATCCAAAAAAATCATATTTAAAGCATATGGGAATATACTTACCAATACCAATACGCTCGCCAACGACAAGATCCTCCCATTGAATTTCCCATTGTGTGTCTTCACCAAGTATTGGGTGAACTTTCTTGGTTTTATCGTCATCATATAGGACACAATCTCCAATGACCGTCTCGTTTATTTGAATGACTGAATCATTCCCAAGTTCAATGTTATTCGAAGAAGCTCCAGCCTCATTTCTAGGACCACTTTCATCATCATCACAAAAACATTCAACACCATTATGCCTTTTGCAAGAAAGGACTGTCTTGGGCAAGGAAGACTCGGGACACTCTTCTTTACATGTCTTGTGTGTATTAAGACAAGCGCAGTCAACAATTAATGGATTAGACTGCTCAATATCGCTATCTTTACCGGAAACAGCTGCAAAAGCATTCCTTGTACAACTACTTCGCGAAGAATCATAAAATTCAATGGCATCAGTGTGTAATTCTTTTTGCTGTTCGGTTAACTGGTCCGCCGCTTGACATAACCTAGTATTACCAGCAGAGCCCACTCCTTGAGGGAGTATGAGAGACTTGTCATAACTTAATAACAGCCTATTTTGGTCAGCTTGAACAGTATCTAAACCCCTATGTCGGGAATTCATATCTGAAAAAAGATCAGAAGGAGGTGATGCACCACTTTCTAAAAGAATAGTGTGCAGTTTTGAGGCAAACTCTGGGTTCTTTGCGGCACTGAGAACATACTGTGACACATTTTTTACATGCATGTTTTCTGCATGTGATGACTCTGGATGTGATGAGGATCCATACGCATCTGTATGCTTAAATCTCCCTTCTTCATTTACCTTAGCATGATTTATTTCATCTGGTTTTGTTTGACTTCCAATTTTTATTAACTCTTTTGTCTGGACCCTCCCTACGGTACAATCAGACAATACCCCCAGCACATCAGTTTCATCACCAAGCATTGGATATAAGTTGTTATGTTGTCCTGCAATCTCTGCAAAATCCCTACCAGCAAAACCATAGTTTTGGATCTGACTGCTGGGCACCTCAGCAGGAATAAGAGTACCAGGAGCACCCATCATATCAATAATGTATTCACTGCATACAATTTAATAACAGAACTTAAAAATGTTCTAACATTAACACAAGATTGGCACAGTTAGTTTAATTAGAGGGTCGTTTGCCAAATATGACAGGAGCATAATGCTAAAAGATATAAGATAAACTGCAGGTGGTCCAATTTCTCTGAAAAAAGATCGTTCAAATTAATCAACCAAAAGTCATAAGAGGATCAAAGTAAAAATTGCAATTAATGAACTACAACAATCTATAAATTAAATGATTGTTCTCGTACATCCTAAATCATATTTACCTCAAAATCCTATACTTAATTTAAGTTAACAACTTTATATACTCATTAACTTTATAAACGTGGGCCAATTCTCCATCTCAAATGACAGGAAGAGTTTTGAAAGGATTAGAAATACAAAATAGAATTGCGAAATAAAACTGCTTTTGGAATCTCTGCCTCAGGAGTCCAGACTATCGTTACGAAGAAGAATACTAAAGAGTTTCCGACTCAAGGGAATACATGCCAATTGCCATCATTCATCAACTATGCAAGAGGCTAATTAAAAATGTTCATTGAATTAAACTCCCTTCAAAGCAATATTTAAAAAGGGAATCAACATTCTACCAAAAGATAAATACCTTCCATCGTCAGCTTTAATCAAATTCACAGCCCCATCATCAGTTCCTGTGTAATAGCTCCCTTTTACAAGCATGCAGGGAATATTAACCCTATCAGCAAGTACCTAAGCATCAGAAGAATGAAACTAGCTTCAGTTGAAATCAAATAAATTGGTTGAGAATGACCAAGTATGAAATCGAAATTCAAGGTAAGCTATAAGTAAATGTTCTCTGCTAGAGAGAAATAAAGGATCTTTACTTTAGTTGCATATATTGCCTTTTAATATAATGTGAATTCTGCTGTTGGACAAATGATAGGCATTACTAACTACAAAGATAGATAACCATATGCACACTCCACAATTGAATAGAAAAAAAATCAAACGAGTCATAAAAATTAATAAAATGTATTCCACATACAAATACAACAGGATGATTGTCTCAACTCTCAAGTGTCCGAATTGTATATGCAAATTATCTGTAATAAATTGAGAAAATCTTACCTTAAAAAGTAGGGCTCGGTGACGTGAAAGTCCAACATCTAGACAGCCAAGAGGAAGGACGACAGTTCTTAAAGAATCTCGCAATTCATGGCTCCTCATAGCCCACTTTGTCATGATATTATCAGCACTACCAACTGGCCCACCCATTCTATTAACAACAACATCAGCAAGTTTCTGGATTAAGCCACTCAAAAACAGTCCTAGTTCGGTAACAGAACACTCTTCAAACAAGGCACGGGCTTTTTCCTCAAGCTGACTTAGCTCGACATCAACAACACGGTTCACCGAGATTACTTCATAATCAACATTTCGTGAGGTGGGCACAGTTTTCAGATCCACCAACAATGGCATCTTTCCACGTTCAATTAAACTTGCGTCGATCCCATAGACGTCATAAAACCCATCCATCACTTTCTCATCATAAGCAATTACATTATAATTCTGCCAGAGATAAAAACACAGTCTGCTTCAAAAAAGACATCCTCAATATATAACTTCCAGTTTTTCAATTTTGCCAAATAAGAAAACACATCATCATCAACATCATATATCAAGTTCAAATGTCCATAAACAGCAAGAAGTCAGACTTAATTGCACATCCAAAACAGATATAAACAAACTCCATTTTTTCAACTACATTCTTCATTGTATTGTATATCATTTATGACTTTAACAACTATACCCCAAGAACGCAGCAAAATTTTATGGTGACATCTAATTACATTTTTCATCTTGATGTAGTCAAGTTTCAACAAGAAATATATTGATACGGCAAACACAGTATGAAATGTAACCTTCATAGTATATCGTTCACGAGTTTAATAACTATACACTAACAATGCAAGAAGTTGTATATGTCCGTTTAACTACGTTTCACCATCTTGCCACAGTCAGTTTTTTTAATCTGTAGACAAAGTGACAATCACCACCTAAAACTCACACACACAACTGTGAGGTCCCAAGTACGAACCCAGGTGAAGGTGTACAACATAACAATATCGGCGTTTAAGTGTCAATCAACACTTAAAACACACACAACAACAAGGTCACAAGTTCGTACCAGGGTGAAGGTGTACAGTCTAACAATATCGACATTTGCCAGCTGATCTAGGCCTTACAGACAGCCACAATCAGGTTTTAAAAAAAAGAAACATTATGACTTGGCAAGAAAGTGAGAAATATTCTTGGATATCCACCTAAAAGTAATGTTTTTTTGGGACACTTGGCTTAGGTTGTCCGACATGTGTCGTGTGAGTGTCATACAGGTGTCTGACACTGATTCAAGGAGTGTCTGAACAAAAAACAAATAAATTAATTATTTTAGGACATCTGTTTGAGATTTTCGACACTTGTCATACAAATGTCGGACACCGCGACATGTCTAATGCTGCTAGAGTTGTCCTTCTTCAGAGCCTAAAAATATATATACGCTCTACTGGATAGAATCCTATTCAAGGTGTGTCACACACTAAATATGAGCACCTCCACCAGTTGTCTAAAGTTAATTCTACACTAAGCATATATTTACTTAAAGTAATTCCATAATTCAGAATATCCAAATTCAATAAGAGAAAATTCCAAAACAAAGTAATAATTTCGCCATTAATGGAACTAACTAAGCACTAAGCATAAAAAGCTAAAATACCTAATTCAGAAACATTTCCCAAAACAAGAAACAATCAACATAAAACATAATTTCACTACCCCTAACTCCAATTACACTTCAAATTAACAACAACAATAATATTACCCAATAACGAAGCGATTGAAACTGAACAAGTGCAGGAGTATCCGTAAGCGAGGCAGAATAGCCAAGGCTGATCTGTTTAGCAGCATCGATCTGAGCAGATTCATCAACATCCTTCGGATCGGAATCAGAAGCACTAATCGCAAGCGCTAATTGAACCTGAAACTCTTCTTCCTGTAACAGATTAAAGTCGTTGACACCAGCGCCGTCGTTTCGGGGATTCTGAACCACCGTCGGAGACGGAGAAGGAGACGGCGAAGGAGAAGGAGTTGTAGTGAGAGAATCGGAGTGAGAAAGTGGCAATGCTACGTTTGCGTTTGCGATTGGATTGTGATTGTTGATTGGAGAAGCAGCAGTGCCACCACCGATGTGAAGCTTTCGAAGGAGTTGCTTCATTTTAGGCATGGTGACGGTTATTGGAATTGGAATAGGATCATCAACTTCAACTTCTTCTACCGAACGTGGAATCTCGATTAAAACGCGATTCTGAGATTATTTATCGCTTAATTTAACCGCTTAATTTGTTTCGTGATTTCATTCCCTCCAATCTTCTACCTACGAACTTTTTTCTCTATGCTTTTTCTTCCCTTTTCTCGTTCTACTACTTGTTCTACTTCTTCTTCTCTTTTCGGAATTATTATTAATTGTTTTATTCAATTAAATTAATTAATTAATTCACGCGTTGCAATTTCCGCTTCTTTTTTTTTTTTTTGTTCTCTCTATTCTTAATTTTATATCATAATTTTTTGAGAAATTGACGTCTAGTAATATTTATATTAGAATTTAACTTAGTTGGTAAGTTTCCCTAAAAGTAACTTATGCAATTAATACGGCCAATAAATATTATTAATTATTAAAAAGATTGCTAGAAAAGCTAAGATATGATAGGATATTAATATTTCCTGTAAAATATTATTATTAAAAATATTTTCTTTCAAAATAATAATACTGAATATTTTTAAAATGTAATACAATGAATGTTTTTCAATAAATACTTCAATAATGTTCATTAGAATTATTGATAATATAAAAATAAATACTTCAATAATGTTCTTAACTACAGGTTCTCTGTTCGAATCCAACTCCAACTTTAAATTGAATATTTTATAAAGGATAAAATTTGTATATTTTTTCTCTATAAAATATTTCTCTTACTTAATTTTATTTTGATATGATATTTAAACATTCGAAAGTAAAAATATAGCAAAATATTTTATTTTTATTTGTATGTTGTAGAGAAGACACCTCTTTAAGACAATATCAAATACTAATTGTGATTGCTACTTTGAACAAATATGTGAATCTGATTTATTATGTTGTTGAGATCTTACCTTATATTCCGTTTTATTTTAACTTCTTTGATAAAATAACTTAAATATGTTGACGCAAATATAAAGTATAATTTTAAAGTTATAAGAATATTCTAAATAATCTTAAAAAAAATTAAAAAAAAGAATATTCTAAATAAGTAAGATTAAAATCGGTCTCTTTCTTCGTCTATTGTTATTGAGAGAAAGTTGTCTTGTTTCTTCTTCTAGTTAGGTGCATGTTCCCCAATTTTTTTTCTGTTTTTCCTTTTTTTCATAAGTGAATTTCTAGTTTATATATTAAAATAATTAACTTTAAAATCAGTTTCTTTCTCTGTAAGAAATAAAATAAAAGTAGTGTTGTTTTCTCTTTAGCATTCGTCTCTTTTGGTTGGTACTACAATGGTTTCCTCCTCAACTTCCTCTTTTATCATGTCAATCAACTAGAATATTTAATCTTATTTACTCCCTCCGTCTCACAATATTAGTCGTTTAAGGTTTGTGCACGGTTATTAAGAAAATGATTAATTGTGTTGATTTCAATGGCAAAATTAGTAACATTTACTAAAACACCCTTATTAATTGTAGTTAGTGGAGTAGTTAAGTTGGATGAAATTCAATAAATAAGGGTATAATAGTGGAAAAAAGTAATAAATACTGCATTGGTATTATAAAGTGACAATTATTTTGAGAAAAAGAAAAAATGCTAAAGAGACAATAATTGTGAGACGGAGGGAGTACTCATTTATTTTCTCCACTAACGGGACCTTACTTGTCCTACATGAGAAATATCTCTGGTCTCCTCTTATCAAACACTGCATTAAAGGTTAAATTTAGCAACATGAAATCTCCAACAATTCCTCATTGGTCCCATTTTGAGTTGAGGGGATTGTTATGAAATTTGGATACGCGTTGTTGCCTTTTAGTGGGCTGCTTTTAATATTGACCATTGGATTCATTGACCAATATTTCTATCATCCCATGTCTTTCATGCACAAATTGTAGTAGCGTGGGTCTACCATTTTTCTAGAGAAATGTTAAAAAGTGCTCCTAGAATATTCGTTTAATAGCGTATAAAATCACATCAACCTAGAAGCTTGGTTTAATTTTTTTATGCTTGAGACTAAACCTAACTAAAGTCGTTATAGTTGTATTTATTTTCTTAATTTCAACTATATCATTGGAGTTATCATGTTATCTTATGAAGTTTCCACGACTATTTAACAATGATTAATCTTTGTCAGAGAATCTGTGAGACATACAAGATGAGTTTTCTAATTTCAACTGATTTTGTTGGTAAATCATATTCATATGAACGATAACTTAAATAAGGTATTATGCAAATTTGAATGGAACTTAGATTGTCACGTAAATATGCTACAATGAAAAACAAAATGTTATAAATCGGTTTCATAGTGTTTGAAACTCAATATTGAAGCCCTTGTTTACGATGATTTTCGTGTTTTTCAACCCAGGATTTCTATGGAACCTACTTTGGGTTTCATACACAACTAAAACATGGTCCCTCAATGTCACGTCATACTTATAAAACTTATATCCATTTTGCTCAAATAGTAAAAAAAATTATATAACTCTTAATAATCCACATTTTTATTTTATACTTTAAATCAATGTTATTCTATGATATCATATCTTATTTAAGATACTTCAACAATTTCTATGCTATCCATTTTGCCCGATCATGGTTCCTCCAATGAACTGAAAATTTAAGATACATGTTCATCAAAGTATGAAACTTTTATGACACCCTCGTCCGAGACGTTCTAAATAAATTGGAAGACAATATACATGAAACCCGTTTATCATGGCAAAAGTAGCATGTATGATGTATCTATCTATAGCATAATTCATGTGTGGAATTTATAGCTTTTGACTATTTTTCGCGCCGTCACCATTTCCTTGAAATTGAATTAAGGAGTTTTCTTTATCCTCACAAAAGTTTCATATACAGCCTGAAATTGAATCATTTTGCGTATACCTTTTTCATGTCCAAAGTCAAGTCAATACAATGCACAAAGCAAATTTTTAGTTTGCTTGCTTTATAATATTTCTGCATGCTTCATATTGATCATTACATCATTGCATGATGTCACAAAATTACATTAACTAATCTCAGTAAATTATTATTCCATCCCATAAAATGGTATGATAATCACATTACATTTCAGCCAAATTGTTAATCAAAATGGTAGGGAATCACTTTGTACCACATAATATATTTTTCTTCATGGTTTTATTAAGTTATACAGCATAATTTGATTTTGAAGTTGTTCTTGCTATTTGAATGATATTACATTTGTTCTCTCCCAAAATGCCCCCCCAGTTATATCTAATATACAACAAAATCTTGCCAATCTCTTGCGACCAAAATGTAGTGCAATCATAGACCAAATACAAAACTAATCCAATCCAGATTGCACCTATGAAAAATGTAATGCAATCATAGTCTATGGCTTACTGAGATGGTAAGCTGGAACTCATCTTTCTTTTTATGTCTTGTTAAGTAGAGAAGCAAGATTGCGAAGTTCCTCAAATGCATGCATTGTTTCTGCATCAAACCCTCCTGCAAACTGCATTAACAAATAAAAATTACATCTTACTGCATATTTAGTAGTTAGTAACAAAGACAGATTCAGGAATTTTATGTTGTGGCTAGGACTGTCAAAAAAATAAAAAATCGATTTGAACCGTTAAACCAACCGCACCAAAAAAAACTAAACTGCGACTGACAGTTCAATTTGTGAACTCATTCACAGTTTGATTCTTCTTGATGCAATTTGGTTTAACAATTTTTTTTTAAATGGTCATAATATTCACAATTAGGTTCAGTTTTAGTTTTGGTTAGAAAAGAAATAAAGAATCAACTCAATTCAGTACAGTTCAGTCTCCTACTTTAACTGAACCATGAACAATCCTAGGCGAGGCAAAACCCTTGTATAATAATTTGGATTTGAACCGATTCATGAACAATCGTAGGTGAGGCAAAATCCTATAATAATGTAGATCTGCCCTTGGTCAATACTCAATAGGACATGTTTATTTCTTAGGCTGTTCGGTGATTCTAGAAAAGGTCCGGTAGCATGACACGGTTGTGATTTGTGAATACTAGAGACAGCTAACTAAGAAAATTTGCATTTATCTTAAGAGAGAAGAAACATCGATTAACAATGGAGGCACCAACTTAAAAGCATGGACAAAGATACTGAAGTATATTATGTGGGAAATACCTGATGGATTCTGAAAGCAAATCTCACTCCTTGGAGAACCATATAATCCATTGCAGGATCTTTGTCAAATGCTGACTTTGTTTGAACTTCAATGGCTACCCTTTTCATATACTTTTTAGCCAATTTAACTGATCCTAGTTTTATCTACAAAAAATTGTTGAATCCAATGTTAAAACAAGTTGTATAAATCCTATAAAGAAGCAATATCAGATAGAACATTATGCTTTTTGAAGTTCCTAGAAGACGGTCATAGGATACTACAAAGCCAGCATAATCCTTAATAGATCAATAAATAACATGTTTGTTTTTCTTATCAACTCTTTAGGAAACAATTAGCACAATCCAAAAGAAACATATTTTTGTTATTGGATGAAAAAACAATTGGTCAAACAAGTATCGACACATGTGTTCCTGCTCTCATAGTAATGCAACAACATTATTATAAATATAGCTTCCTTCACATATTCATCAATGCCATTATAGTATACCTTGCCAATAATTCCATTATCAAGCATCCATTCTACAGGAATTTGAAACTCCTTGCAATTTCTCATCAGTGAATCCCTCGTGCGGAGAAGCGTATAAACCGTACGTTCCATTCTACAGGGAAACACAAACATAAGTGTCTTGAAACATGAAACTATAGAAACAAAGCATTCTCAGAAATATTTGAGTAGCTTACTTTTCTGACAATGCAACCATTTTCTTTAGAGCAATATCACAAGGTAGCCTGGGATCATCCTTGTAGGAGGAAACTTCTGATTCCAATTTTTTCAAATCTTGATATCCAAATGCTGCTTCTCTTAATGTGTCAGCTTTCTTCTCTGGCCAATCAAAATGCTTAAGGACAGCCCTTTCATCCACCTAAGAAATAATATATACACAACAATAATAAATTTTATTAGCATTAACAGAAATGAATCTTCTTGATCTCATGTACAATAATAGTCACATATTATAATTCTGTGATGGATAAGGAAGCAACAATGATACAGTAAGTCTTTACATGGCACAATTTCATGCTAAACATGTTATGCACAAAGATACTTACAAGGAAGCCAAGTTCATCATCGAGCCACTTCACAAATGCCACTACATCATCTATGTTCTCATAAACCGCATCGTTCACCTCTCTAATCAATGAATTTACAAATTCTCCTTGTGTTTCAATATCTGCCTTTATCTGTATGTTAAGAAATAGATATTGATATTCAGGATGTTCATGAAATAGGTATTAGTATTCAAGATATCATGGAGATCATTCACCAATATAAATATAATGTCTTCAAACTTTTGCCATGTGAATGCAATATTTTGGTTTTTTTGTAAACAAAATTCGACATGAAAAAATATGGCATTTAATAAGTTGGATACATAAGGTGTAAAACTACTCACAGCAAGTAAATGTGACGAACGGTTCTCGATTTCTCCAATCATGCTGCTACGAACATCTGCAACATCTGGAGCATCAGAGAGTCCTCCACTTGAAGAATCCCTTCTAGAATCTCTCTTCATGAGTGAATGGTACAGTTCCACCACTTGTGGTGCTCGTTTTACCATCGCCGTGTTACCTCTAGATGCAAAACTCATAGGAGGTGGTGGCGGAGGTGGAGGTGGAGGAGGTTGAACTTGAACTTGAGCTGAACTTTCTTGTTTTGTTTTGCTAGAAATAGAACATGTAGGTCTTGGAGGTGGATTAGGAATCCTTAACGCCCTCTTCTCCAAAGCACATTGTTGAACAAATAACGGCATTGGCACCGATTCCTTTTCGATTTCTTTTAAACATTCAAAAGAATCAAAACAATTAGATTGTCTTCTTTTACTCAATACAGAAACCTCTTCCTCTGAGCTATTAGAACCACTAATTGAATGTCTTCTTCTGTTGCTTCCCTCCGAAATCGATTCAATCCAATTTTTGTCAATGATACTATTATTTGTGCACTCTACTTGTGACAAATGATCACTACTAGTTATTGGCCACTTTTTCGGCTTCTTAACCAAATTGAAGCTATTTGCACTACCACATTGATCAGAGAAAGAACTAATAGAATCTCCACTGCTACTCACAACAGATTGAGGGCTAGACAGCTTATCAGAATCCAATGTTGAGCATGTATTCTTTAACTCGGTTCTTAAACACGAATTCACCCATCTCAAATAGGCTAGCTCCTCCACCTCATTTAATCTGCTCGTTTGTAAACCTTCTACTTGTTTGCTCAGGTCTTCGTTTGTAAGCCTGAGCAGTGATGCCTCGGCTTTAAATTTGGCAACAATGTCACTCTGATAATATCATAAAAGCACAATATGAAGGAAAAAAAGAGAATCAGCATTCAGAAAAACAAAAGTGTGACAGAAGCTTAAAATACATAAGAAAAAATAAAAGTAACTAACAAAACATACACTAACCTAAGTTAAATGGCAGTGTGGATTAAGTTCTCAATAATCACTTCTAAAAAACATACTAAAAGAATCTAAACAATAACTATGCCAAACAGTAAGTTGAAATAAGTTTGTTTCTGCACTTCCCTTTTTTCATATTTTTTTTTTAACTTCTCCATGAATAACTGTAAGCTTGTAGGAGTATTTTTTTTTAAGGTAGAATCATTAATTAAATGTGATTGAGAAGCCTTCACGAGCTAGAAGTTGATCAAAACTGGGCTTAAGATATGCTCAAATTTTAATTCTACAAAGCGAAAAAACATGCAATCTAAAACAGATCAATTAGAAAAAGAAATTTAGAAGTGTATTTAGTAATGTATCTAGTCTAGCTGCATCAATAATGAAGCACTGATTCAGTAACTTCAATTCACTTAATTAACCCAAATCAAGTATTACAAGTGTATTTTCCTCCTCTATTCTAATTTGCATATACACCTGGAAATTGTTTGCAACAACAACAACCAAGCTTTATCCCACTGAGTGGGGTCGGCTACACCTCGGAATTGTTTGGATTATCTTATTTAAATTTACCTATTGGCATAAGTACCTGTGAGATTATTAGTTTCGGAGAGCTTATGGAAAAGGCTTATAAAATGTACATGGACTCTTTTCAGCTTATTTTTATAAGCTCTATAGACAACTTTTGAAAAAAGCTTATAGCTTATATGCAAATAATTTGACTTATTTTATTTTTTGTAATAGAAATAGCATATACATAATCATTTATAAGCGTGCACTTGATCAAGGGCATGTTTGGAATTGGATTGGCTTATTTGAGCTTATCTACGGACATAAGTCTTTTGAGACTGTTAGAGAGCTTATGAAAACGGCTTAATGACAATTTTCAAAAGCCTTTTTAAGCTTATTTTCATAAGTTCCCTGATATAGCTTATAGCTTATAAAAACAACTTATACCATATACAAAAATAATTTAACTTTATGTTATGCTTTGCTAAATAAGCTGTTTATCCAAACAGGCCCCAAGTTGTTTATCCAAACAAAGCCCTATTCATATCTTCTATTCCAATCCAACAACCCATGAGAAAAAAAAATTGTGTCCCATACAAAAATTGAATCAACCAAATTGCAAAAATTACCTCAGAAGAGTTTTCAGAACAAGACAATTGCGACTCCATAGAAGAAAGCCTACAAGTAAGGTTCCTTTTCTGCATATGCAACTCCTTATTCAACCTTCTCAGCTCAACAACTTCAAGCTCAAGATTCTGCGTCGAACCATCCTTATCTTCCTCTTGTCTTTCCAATCCACAGCTCCTACTCAATGCAACCAATTGCTCGGATAAGCCATTTTTCTCTTCTTCTAACAAAGCAACTTTCTTCACAAGCTCATCAACCTCACTCTGATTCTTCCTACACTCAACCAACTCAGCATTCAACTTAGCCTCTCTCTCCTTAGACTCTTGTAACAAGCTTCTCATATGATCCAACTCCGTGAACAAATCAGTTGAAGATTGTCTCCTATGAGTTGGAAAAGCATGTGGATGAACCTGAGAACATGACAAATCACCCATCAACGATCTTTTCACTCTTGAATGAGGTGGAACAAAAGGGTTAACGTTTTTCTGGTTAGTAACAACATCCGAGGTTGTTATTGTTGTTGTATTTTGTTGTTTTTTTGTCGGAAGTTTGGTTTTTTTGTCAGCTGAAAAACCTTTTACAATGTGTGCACCCCATAACCTTGGTTTTGAATGATTATTGTTGTTGGGATTTGTTGTTTTTGTTGTTTGAAGCTTTGGTGGTTGATTTTGATCAGAAAATTTTGAAACTTTGGTCTTATTTTCTGATGGGTTGTTATGAACTTCTTCCTTCATACTGAAACACTTGTGGAACAGTGTTTTTGAGAAGTTTAAGGTTTATGTTGTTGTGTTGTTAGAACAGAACAACAATGTTGGATTTGGGGGTTTTGTTATTGATGATGATGATGTAAGAGGTTTTTTCTGTGTGGGATTTTGAAAGTTTGAAATTTGAAATGTTGGAAAGAGGAGAGAAAGGTGAGAGAGACAACATTGAAATGTTTGAGGAATTCGAGGTATAAAATCTAGGAATATGGAAATGCAACGGTCTGTTTTCTGTATTCTGTGGGGCCCACTTTGTCATGTAATGTTCGTGCAATAAAAGTTGACCTTTCTATTAAATGAAAAAGTTTTTTTTTACTAACTCAAATGAAAAAATAAAAAATGGTAATATTATTTAAATATTATTCCAGTTTTTAAAGAGTATAAGCAAAAATCAAATGAAAAAGTTTTTTTTTTACTAACTCAAATGAAAAAATAAAAAATGGTAATATTATTTAAATACTATTCCAGTTTTTAAAGAGTATAAGCAAAAATCAAAATGCTAATATATATTTTCAATTTGCTTAAAACCGAAGGGAGTAATGAGTTGCAAAATAATTTACATTAACATTCAATAGAAAAACATTTCTTTTAGTCAAAAGATTGAAAAATATTTTTTCCACATTTCCCCAAATTTGGTTTTTAGTCAAAAGATTGAATATTTTTTACCACATTTTTTCAATTTTGGTAATGGTATTTTTAAAGAATTGACCAGAATTCAATCTATTAAAAAAACTCAAATCAGTCAACAGTCAAAGAAAGATCAAAACTTCTTGAATAAGTCAAGAACATCTAGTGGAGATAATTTTTAGAGCATAGATGTGACAAGGGTGAAAGTCAAGAAGATTTTATCATTGTTAACATCGACCATTCATAAACTCATAGCAAGTGTTGCTCGACCATCTTCCACAGAGTCAAACTATCTATCTAGTTCGAATCTATATTTTCATAATGATAATGTGACATGAAAAAAATCGTAATATTATATTAAATGTCAATGTAAAATTATTTTACAATGACGATGTATATCCATCTAAATATGATGATAAGGTGCATCCTAGTGACCTAACTAACCTCAACTTATTTACGTATGAGTTTGACTTGTCCCACAACAAAATGAAGATAAATTATAGTTACATTTTATGACTCGATATTGGGTTATACACGGGTTCATATTAGTCTTTGAATTATTTTACTCATTTTAGTTACATTTTACTCTTTTTTCTATATAAATTATTTATTCACTTATATTTTTACATATTATAAATGACTTTTTTCTTAAAAAAAAAATCACAGATAGTAGCATTTTTCTTCAAACGTTCAATTGTTTAGATAGTATTCTTTCAATGGAGAGCTTTGTTACTATTGTAGTTCTATTTGTCTCAAGGGATTAGCCTTTGCAATTACGGGTAGAGAATATTCAAGTCACACAAGAAAAGATGATATTATTTTATAGTGAACCCTTTAAAATAAAAAGATTGAAAAATAAATAAAATTGTTTAAAAAGATCTCGTCATCTCTAATAGTTTGTTTTTTATATTTTAATTGCACATGAACAAAAAATCACTTGGACTGACTTGGTGGTATTGTCTTGAGATGTGAAATTGTGCTCTTCTCAAGGTCTTATGTTTGATTCTTCTCACTGTCAATTTGGGTGGCTTCTTAAAAAAATAGGCACATGAACAAATCTTAAAATTTTCAACATTGGAGGAGTTTGGCATGCCAACCATGGTGGATAATAGTAGTTACGAATTAAGTCCACGAGGAGGTCCCAACACAAAAGACTAGTCTATTAAATAGAAGAACTTCATTGCTTAAATACTACATTGGCCACTTTTATCTACTCAACGTGAGACTTGTAACTTTATCACACCCTTACAAGTTGATGCTCACTCTAAAGGCAATGATCCGATAGTAGCCATTTTCTCTTTGGCGGCTTCGCTCATCTATCGATATTTAGTGGAGTACCTTAATCCAAAGTTCAAACTATAGGTAGCTCTTTATGTGGTCATACTCTCTACTAAAACACCAATTAGGACTTAATCAACTCAAAAGACTAGTTCATTAGTTATTGGTTAAGCACCAGATTGAACACTTTTACCTACCGAATGTGAGACTACAAACAATGGCTCGTTGATATAAACATGTTCTCCACTAAAACACCAATTGTTAGGACTTAAGGAGAGGCTTATTGGTTAAATACCATATTGAGTACTTTAACCCTTAATGTGGGACTCCAAACAATGACTCTTTGATATAAACAAGTTCTTTTAGTCATTGTGTGTGAATTGTCGCACGCATTTAAGTATCTCAAGAATAGATTAGGCTCTTATCCCCCCCATCTTTCATTCTTGCCTTCAGACTTTTATTAGGTGGAGAAGAGGGATGAATGATACATAAGAGCGGTGGATTATCATCATGTTCGTAGGAGGAATCAAAAGTTAATAGAGTTTATGTACAACTTGAAATGAAAATAGGTGATGATGGAATAACATTGCTGTGGCAGCAGCTTGTTCTTCAACAGCCCTTGATGCTGGGAGAATGGTGCAAACCAGGTTGCAGTCATCGTCCTGATAGACAAAACCAAGCTTCCATTATGGGAATTAGTCTATGCATTATTCAAATAAAATTATGCGCAAAAAATTAGTGCACAAGCATTACATGTAGTCAACCACGAGCTATATCTATATATTGCTATATTGTTCGGTTGTGCTATGGCAAAGAAAAAATTATTGTGTTTGACGGGCCAAAATGGAGGTGGGATACATCAGTAAAAACTGCTGAATATCTTTGAAATATATAGGATCAGTTTACTTTACAACAACATATTCAATTTTTACTTGTATGCTGTGTGGCTGGAATGACCTTTGTTATGAAGGTTTTTTTTTAATTGTGACAGAGAAGATGAAAGTTAACTGAAGAGAATACATTTTTGGAAACATTATAAACTGAATCTTCAAAAATGCATTTTCAACAACTTTCATAATGCCTTCTCTAAGGTTTATTTTATCAGTAGAAACGGAAACAGGAAACACCAGAAGTAAATGAACCCTATATAACCCATTGTTTATGAACTGATAGCTTACATATCGAGAATGATACTGCAAGGGAGTTTGGAATAGATTATTATTTGGACTTACGATGTCATGACATACACACTTATATTAGTGTTTGGATACAATTCACTTTCTAAGAATAACTTAGAACAAATCTATATACAGTTTTTCAGCATATTTCAATAAACTCCAAAGAACAACTTATGAATATGCATCCAGTTAAACTTCCTAGAATTATTGAGTACGCACTTAATCAAACACACATCCATCAAGGGATGACGGGTAGGTTCACTACGAGATGAATGTCAAATGAAACATATAATTATATAACCATTACCTGTGGTAGGCCAAAACTTTGCAACACGGGCCATAAAGCAGGGAAGGCTGCATACTCCCTGGAGTATGGTTTTGTCCATGCATCAGCCATGAGCCCATGAGCAGTGGTGGCGGATGAGGGGCTCCCTGCTCACCATTTTAGATAATCACTCATAAGTGCAAGAAATAAGTTGATTTGTTAACAAAAAAGCAGCAAGTTGTTTACTCTATACTGTCTACTAAAGGTATGTTTGAATAAATAGCTTAACTTTGTGCTTATCATATAAGTACTTGTGTATAAGTTATTTCAATAACAAAAGGTAGAACAAAGACGAACTGTTTTCACATAAGTTCACTGATACGAGCAAGGTTTTACCTATCATTCACATAAGCAATAGGCTTATCCTGGAGAGCTTATGTAAATAAGCTAAAAACAGTATATGGATATTGTATTAAACTGAGAAATTTGCCTGCCTAAAGGTGACGATTTCCCATGTTCAATGTATGTTCATTGATTAACTCATGAGATTTTGACCTTGGTTTGTGCATTTTGCCTGAAGGTGAATGTATATGTACTATTATCCCGGCCTTGTTCTGATAGCTTGTTTATTTTGAGATATATCTTGTCTTATAATTAATTGTAATGCATTCAAGTTTCGTCTCAATACTAAATTTCTTCATAAATAATTGTTCTGTTTTCATCTAGATCTTGAGCGGGTCAAACTTTAAAAAGTCAAAATAAGATTTAGAGTTTTTTCTAGGAATTGTTGACTTAGATATAGGATTGCGTGAGGATAAGTATGTTGTTAATTCGTTGAGCACGCCTGAACAGAAAAGAACATTTGGCTGAGTGGGAGAGGGCTGACATTAATAATTAAATTATTTATCCAAACAGATCCAAATGAAGCATTACAAGTATACCCTCTCCCACTCAGCCAAATGTTCTTTCTGTTCAGGCGTGCTCTCAGAATGAATCATATGCTTATCCTCACGCAATCCTATATCTAAACCAGCAATTTCTAGGGAAAACTCCAAATCTTACATCCACTTTTTATAGTTTCACCCGTTCAAGATCTCGATGGAAACAGAACCATTATTTATAAAGAAATTCATTGTTGAGACAAAACATGAATGCATTAAAATATATTATAAGAGAAGATAAAGCTAAAAATTAACAAACTATCAAAATAAGGTAAATATAATAGTACATTTGCCTTTGGACATAATGCACAAACAAAGATCAAAGCCTAAGTCAAAACCTCAGATGAGTTAGTCAATGAGCATACATTGAAGTTAGGCAGGCAATGTTTAGTTGAATCTGAAAAGTTACACGAGAAATTGCAGAGTAAAAGAAACACAAACAAGGATAACTTATTTTCTTCTTTCTAGGCAGGTCCATATATGCATACCTTGCTTTCACTTTCAGTGGGCTCAATCATGAGTGTACCATGCACAAGCTATGCCATTGGTCAGTGAAATCCATTATCCATAAGACATTTCACAACATCTTCAGGCTCTATCCCAGCAGTATTCTACATTGGAAATTGATTACAATTAATCACAATTCACATCTTGAATAATTATATGATTAATTGAAAGAAAAACAACTTCAATCATCAAATGGACTAACCTTAAAGCCTCTTAAGTCAACAATGAATTCATGAGCAACTGTTTAATTGACTCCACGGAAAAGAATTGGGGAATAACTAATAACTCTAGAATTTAAAGTATGAGTGAAAACCAAGGTTCATCATATATGACACTGGGAACACGGAAAAAAATTGGTAAAGAAATGAATGTTATTTATGACTTCCTCCTCGGCTAAATCCGTAACTTAACACTGCATCTCATTGCAGTAACAATTGTAAGACTAAAAAGAAGCATTCACAAAAACAAAATATAGGAAAGAAATCAAAAAGTCAATTCCTCTGATGTTATATGCCACTACATAAAGTGATGCCACATTGCAAGCAACCTTACAAGTGAAAATCTGTCATCAATTTCCAAAACGATTTAACAGCTATCAAGTGAATCTAGTTAAACACATAAATTTAAGCATAACCCTAGTATGACAAAAATAATGTAATAGAGGAACCAATAAGCGAATTCCTCATATGTTCTATGATAATACAAAAAGTGATGCCACAATGTAAGCAACCTTGCAAGTGAAAATTCCTGATCAAAATTGAAAAAGATTTAACAACTACAACAACAACAACGAAGCCTTATCCCACTAAGTGGAGTTGGCTATCAAGCAAATTTAATAAAGACCTAAATTTAAGCTTAACCCTCGTGTTTCCTTTTCATTTTCTTCTTAGACTTCTCCCCAGATCTCTCTTCCGTGTCTTCATTCTTCCTCTTCTTCCTTTGCTCCGTCTTTCCCTCTTCAGCATGTAATTTACTCTCACTCCCAGTTTCATGCTTCTTTTTCGACCTAATTTCTACATCCCGAGAATCAACTAGCCCTCCACTTTCACTCTTCACACCATTGCTTAGTTTTTTCTCCACCTCTTTCTGTTGTTCTCGTCCCTTCACATTTCCAACCTCTAAATTCTTCTCCTTTTCACTCCCCACTTCATTTCTCTTTTTCGACCTAATTTCTAACTCCTGAGGAGGAACTATCCCTTTACTTTCAACCTTCACATTCTCCCCTTCTACACTCTTCTCCTTCTTCTTGTTCTTCTTCTCGCTCTTTTGCTTTTTTCCCTCCGTTCTTCCTTCATCGTCCTGACCTAACTCACTTCCATTCTTCTTTACACTCTCTCCAAATTCTAGTTTCTTCTTTCCATCTTTCTTATCACGCTTCTCACTTCCACCCACGACAGAACCAACAACTTCACGACCAGGTTTAACATCACTCCGAACAGTACTTTCGACCAATCTACCACTATCATCTGTTGCATGGCTTCGACGATTCTTCCTATGAGACTGCGCCGGTTTAAGCTCCTTATGAAGTTGATTAAGCTCATTGAAAGCCGTGGATGCACGGAGCAGATAAGCGTTGATGACATGTGAAGCACCGTTGTCAGCAGAGACAAATTTGGAGAGAATTTTTGAAGCTTTTGAAAGTGATATCTCTTTAGATGATTCACAATGTCCCGTAATCGTTTTCATTTTTTCTTCTGCTTTCACGGTTTCACCTTCACACATACATATATAGCTAGAGTCAAAAGCAGTTAAAAATTAATTCAATAAGAGCTTTTTCTGAAACGCGATTATATGGATATAGGAAATGAGAAAAGGAGAAAAAGGAAAACCTGGAAGAGTTTGCCGGCGGTTCTGGCGGTGGAATTGCTCCCTGTAACTACCAAGTCCGGCGGCGTTTTCCGGCCAATTGAGCTCAGTGCGACTGCAGCTGGTTTCTGATGCAAACGAGGGTTTTGATTTTTTGTCGAAAATGTGTTTCTTTTTTGTCTTTTTTACCTGTAATAAAAAAAATTGTCGAATCAAGTGGACGGATGGACATAATATGTATTTTTTAGATTGAAAAAATAATAATATACTCTAAATTCCAAACATAAAAGTTCACTTAATGTCCATTATACTACAATACTTTAATTTTCTTATATTTAATTTATATTTCAATTTGTTGTGCATCATTTCAAATTGAAAAACTTTAAAATGAGATAATTATCTATATTATATGTAAAAAAATAGACTGTTTTGAACTACCTTTTTCTCCTTCTAATTATACCCTTAAATAAATTTAACTATAAGAATGTTATTTTGTTTGTGTCATTTAAAAATATAAGAATTTATGTTATATTTTTTTAAAGATATTATATTTAGTATATCGTTGATATCATTAAAAAAAGACAAGTATAGTTTATTATAGTATGAAAGTGAAAAATATATATATTACTTATACCTATAATTTTATCAAAATCAAATTAATCTTAATAAAAATTTCAAAAAACTATGTTCGTAATTTATACGCATTAGCGCAATAAAAATGATGGAATAACGGACACGAAATACCCATCTAAATGCTAGTTTTGTATAATTGGAATTACCTTCTTCATAATTGCACATTTATTATTGACAAAAATAAAATAAAAATTGCACATTTATCTTCTTTTTTTGTTGGTACAGCAAAGAGGGAGTTCGCACATTTAAAGCAACTATCTAATTATTAGGGAAATGCTAACGAGTATCCTAATAGCACTTTTTAACAACCTTAAATAATAAATTTTATAGAAATTGATGCATTTAATGCATTGAAAATTTAACTATTTGTCCTTTTCAATAAACATTTTCTTAATTAGGAATCATTAAAGAGTGTATTCAGGACACTCGTTAGCAAAACTCTAATTATTACTACTAGACTATATCATTGATAATAAAAACACTAACAGTATAGACAACACTACTAGATTGTCCTCGTGAGCTTAGCTCAGATGGTTGTGACAATGCATAAAATATGCAAGGTCCGGGGTTCAAACCTCGGCCACTACCAAAAAAAAAGATTACTAATGATTAAAACAAACATAATTTATATCGTAATAAAAAGGTTGTTCTTAAATAAGTCATACAGTAAAAACAGATCCACATAAATCATATCGAAATAACATTCGTATTTTTAGAAAATAGTATAGACAACATTAGTTGTGATAAATGACGGAATACTTTTATGTAGACCTGATTGATGTCCCCATGGAAGCACCACCCAATAGCAAACCTAGTTGGGGTTGGAGGTCGTTGGCTCCATTGTAACCCATTTATCACTGATGCCGCCTCCGTTCTAGATAATGGTTGTTGGTTTGCTTCGGTTTAACAGGTTCGACAACCACCTCTCTTATCTCATCCTAGGTTTTGGCATGTTCAAGAAAAAAAACTAAACCGTAAACGCAAAAATGATTGGAGAAAATAAAAATTGAAGTGCAATTTATCAAAACAAAATAATTTCAACACAACAAAATATGAATTGATGCAAATCATGGAAGAAAAACAAAAAAAAATGAAAATCTAAAAAAATGTAAAATAACAATTGAGAGAAAAATAACTTTCTTCTACAAGCCACTTCATTCATCTTTTCAATCCTGTGATTTCAACGATTTCAGCTTTAAAGGTAAATATGTTTCTGCAAGCCACATCACGTCAGTTTGATTTGCATCCCTTGTGTCAATCTTTTGTTTGGTTTCCAACATCAGCTCTAACCTTGTTATCCAATTAAAATGTTTCTTTAGAAAAGGATTGTCCTTCAACCGGCTCACAAGTTCCAATTCCATTACACTCAATGGTTTTATACATTCTTTGGGGATCTTGTAAGCTGTAGCATCACTTGGCCTGACTCCAAACCAATAAATGCTGGGAGTTGTTAAATTCTTACCATCGTATGCTATATTTGTTGACCCATATTTGTACGCGCATAGTATTTGAAACCCATGTGCATCTCCGTCGGTAAGAGCAAGCACCGGTAAATTTAATTCTGAACTCATTTTTCTTAACACATTTCGAGTGCACATATCAGGAACCTCTGATCCACTAACTATGATCTGCTCCTCAAATTTGGTTGAATGAAGGCTTGATAGGATGTAATTGCTTTCAACCAATAAAATAAAAAGTGCATCACTCTTCATTTTTTAACCTTATCAACGAGGATCGGGACAAAGTTCCCACACATGTCAGTCCTTGTGTAATCCATGACAAAAGTCTTTGTGGAATCTATAATAGAACCATTGTATGTAAACTCTAAGTTGGCAACAACTACACCACGGTGATGTTAAATATATTATTTGTAACGCCCGTCTTAACTATTTAATTAATTCAATGAAGTTTAGAATATATTTATAAATATATGCTTATATGATTTATAATTTGAGTAAGTTATACGATTTATGAAGAAATTATGTGGAGTATATGATGTTGTGAAGTTGTTATGTTGGTGTGACTTATTTTATTATTAAATAAAATAAGATATTAGAAATAAAATAAAAATATTAGAAGTTGGGCTGTGAGGTGGAAAGAGTAAGTTTATAGGTGAGATGAGTAATAAGAGTAAATAAATAATACAGACATAAGTGGGAAACGTTTTTACGTGAAACGCTTTTGGAGAAAAGGGAGAAAAGTCAGAAGAGGAGAACCAGAGGGAGAGGCTATCGATTCTGCAATTACAAGGTAAGGGTGAGACTAATTTTCATTACTATTAAGGGTATGATCCTATAGGATGAATTTAGCATGATTAGGTTAAGTTTTGGTGAGAATTGGGAATTAGGTTTAAGACCGAATTTGATGATTGAATCATGAAAAGATGTTAGGTTGATGCTAAATTAGTGTACAGAACTTAGTTATACCATAAGATGATAATTAGATGTTAAATTGAGGTGAGAATTAGGAGATTAAGTGAAAAGTTGGAATTTTTAGGTTTCTGGCCGTACTGACATTCATCGCTCGCACCTGCGAGCAAGAACACTCGCATCTGCGAGCTAGAACCCAGAACTCGCAACTGCGAGCAACACAACTCGCAACTGCGAGTGACCTGTGAGCTCGCAACTGCGAGCAGAATAACTCGCCACTGCGAGTAAATACGTAGGCACCCAGAATGCACACTTTGCTCGCCATTGCGAGTGAAGTTACTCGCCACTGCGAGTTAGGCTGTTAGTTGCCCAAAATTGTCCCGATGCGATCCTTTCGCACGTGTAGTCTTGAGATGACCTTAGAAGTAAGTTAGAGAGCTGTTTAGGATGCTTTCATAAGCTCCAGAAGTCTGTTATGGTGACTGAAACTAGAAGTGTTGCTGCATGAATGCTATAATGATGTTTTGTGATATTTATATTGATGTAATTAACTCTTTATGTGAACGTTAACACATTCAAGCGTTGTTAATTGTTGTACGTTGCTGCTGTTTTCTGTTGTCGACTGTTAGTGTCTTGAGGTTGCATGAGTCGGTCTATGTTGTTGGAATTTAAGAAGTCGTCCATGATTATGAGTCGTATGAGCTGTATACGTCGTTGTCTAAGTTGTTGGAAGTCGAGTTCATTGCATACTCATTAAAGTTGGGGGCTTTAGGCCCGGCAGCCTTTGTGCTCATTAAAGTTGGGGGCTTTAGGCCCGGCAGCCTTTGTGCTCACACGTTGAAGAGCCTATTATGCTCATTTTGTTGCTGATTGGTACCACATGCATTTGCATATCAAGAAATTCATGATGTTTAAGTTGTCAGGTTGTTGTCGAGTTGATAGAGTTGCATGGTCAAAGATGAGTCGTGTTGTTAAGTTGTTGTTGAGTTGATAGAGTTGCATGGTCAAGGATGATTTGTGATGAAAATTAGTAATGGTATTTGATGATTGTATTTGTTATGTAATGAAAAATGTACTAATTGTTAATTGTTGATATGTTATTAATGTTTAAGTTGTTAAATGCATTTTATTGGATTATATGCTTAATGTATTGATTATGAAATCTCACCCCTTCTGCGTATATGTTGCCTCGACCGTGGGTAATGTGCAGGTAATAAAGATTAGAGGCGTTCGTGAGTGGACTCTTTGTTGGTGTCTAGGTGCTCTGATACGTAACGGGATGGGGGCTTGCTTTTACTTCTATTCCTTACGTGTCTCTTTTATGAACTAATTTATGAGATTTTCCAATAAGGCCTGCGTGCCAAGACTTTTAGATGTTGAACTATTTTCCGCTGCAACAATTTTAAGATTTTCATGATGTTGAATTTGAAGGATAATTATTATTATCCGTTTTATGATTTAAATGAAGTATGTGACATTCCGTTGTGATCAAAATACTCTGATTTTAAATGAAATTTTTATGTTGGGGAAAACGGGGTGTTACAATTGGTATCAGAGCAGGTCGGTCCGTCCGGCCAAGTAGTGAGTCGAGTTGTGTCCTTAGCAGTTGGAATACCACTATTATGATATTCTAAACGTTGTGTGTTGTGCAGAGAAGAGACCTGGAGGCTGCGAATCTTATTTGCTATAAGAGGACTAGAATGGCTGGAAGAAATGATGTTGCGATTGCTGCTGCTTTGGAAGCTGTAGCCCAAGCTGTGGGACAACATCCAAATGCTGGTGCTGGTGCGAATGCTGATGTGAGAATGTTGGAGACCTTTTTGAGAAATCATCCTCCTACCTTCAAAGGAAGGTACGACCCTGATGGAGCACAGACGTGGCTCAAGGAGGTTGAGAGAATTTTCAGAGTTATGCAATGTACTGATGATCAGAAGGTGCGTTTTGGAACGCATATGCTGGCTGAGGAAGCTGATGACTGGTGGGTGAGCCTCCAACCTACCCTAGAGCAGGATGATGCAGTTATTACTTGGGTTGTGTTCAAGAGAGAATTCCTAAACAGATATTTTCCTGAGGATGTTCGCGGGAGAAAAGAGATCGAGTTCCTTGAGCTAAAGCAAGGAAACATGTCGGTGACGGAGTATGCAGCAAAGTTTGTGGAGCTGGCTCAGTTCTATCCACACTACACGGGGGACAATGCTGAGTTCTCCAAGTGTATCAAGTTTGAGAATGGTTTGCGTGCTGATATTAAGCGAGCCATTGGTTACCAACAGATCCGTGACTTTTCTGCTTTGGTGAGCAGATGCAGAATCTATGAAGATGACAGCAAGGCTCATTATAAGATTATGAGTGAGAAGAGGGGTAAGGGCCAACAAAGTCGCCCAAAGCCTTACAGTGCTCCTGCTGACAAAGGAAAAGGAAGAGCTAATGATGAGAGGAGGTCTAATAAGAAGGATGCTGGTGCTGAGGTTGTTTGTTACACTTGTGGCGAGAAAGGCCATAAGAGTACTGCTTGTACTAAGGATATTAAACGGTGCTTTCGTTGTGGCAGTAAAGGACATACACTTGCAGAGTGTAAGCATGCGGACATTGTGTGTTTTAACTGCAAAGAAGAGGGTCATATTGGGTCTCAGTGTACGAATCCGAAGAAGACTCAGACTAGAGGGAAAGTGTTTGCTTTGACTGGTACTCAGACTGAAAATGAGGATCGTTTGATCAGAGGTACTTGTTGTTATATTAACAATACTCCTTTAGTTGCTATTATTGATACTGGTGCTACACATTGTTTTGTTGCTTTTGATTGTGCTTCTAAGTTGGGTCTTGCTGTGTCTGATATGAGTGGAGAAATGGTCGTCGAAACTCCAGCTAAGGGTTCGGTGACTACTTCTCTTGTTTGTTTACGATGTCCTTTGTCTATGTTTGATCGTGATTTTAAGATTGATTTAGTTTGTCTGCCTCTGAGTGGAATGGATGTAATTCTTGGTATGAACTGGTTAGAGTACAACCATGTTCTCATTAACTGTTTTAGTAAGACGGTGCGTTTCTCTTCTGCTGAAGAGGAAAGTGGAGCAGAATTTCTGTCTACTAAGCAGCTGAAGCAATTAGAACGCGATGGGATCTTGATGTTTTCCTTAATGGCATCCTTATCTTTGGAGAATCAAGCAGTGATTGATAAGTTGCAGGTGGTGTGTGATTTTCCTGAAGTTTTCCCTGATGAAATCCCTGATGTACCACCGGAAAGAGAAGTTGAATTTTCTATTGACCTTGTTCCGGGAACGAAGCCTGTGTCTATGACACCTTACCGTATGTCAGCTTCTGAGTTGGCTGAGTTGAAGAAACAGTTGGAGGATTTGCTAGATAAGAAGTTCATTAGACCGAGTGTTTCACCTTGGGGAGCGCCGGTATTGTTGGTTAAGAAGAAAGATGGAAGTATGAGGTTGTGCATTGATTATCGACAACTGAATAAAGTAACTATAAAGAATAGATATCCACTTCCTAGAATTGATGATTTGATGGACCAGCTGGTGGGTGCACGTGTGTTCAGCAAGATTGATTTAAGGTCGGGTTATCATCAGATTAAAGTAAAAGATGAAGATATGCAGAAGACGGCCTTTAGGACGCGATATGGTCATTATGAATATAAGGTGATGCCTTTTGGTGTGAGTAATGCGCCTGGCGTGTTTATGGAGTATATGAATCGCATTTTCCATGCATTTTTGGATCGCTTTGTGGTTGTGTTCATCGATGATATTTTGATTTACTCTAAGACAGAAGAAGAACATGCAGAACATTTGAAAATCGTTTTGCAAGTGCTGAAGGAGAAGAAGTTGTATGCTAAATTGTCTAAGTGTGAATTCTGGTTGAACGAGGTAAGTTTTCTGGGCCATGTTATTTCTAGTAGTGGTATTGCGGTTGATCCATCTAAAGTTGAAGCAGTATCACAATGGGAGACTCCTAGGTCGGTTACAGAGATTAGAAGCTTTTTGGGTTTGGCAGGATACTATCGGAGATTTATAGAAGGATTTTCTAAGTTGGCACTTCCGTTAACACAGTTGACGTGTAAAGGTAAAGCCTTTGTGTGGGATGTTCATTGTGAGAACAGTTTTAATGAATTGAAGAAGCGTTTGACGACGGCTCCAGTTTTGATTTTGCCAAAACCTGATGAACCTTTTGCAGTGTATTGTGATGCGTCCAAATTGGGCTTAGGCGGTGTACTTATGCAAGATGGTAAAGTTGTTGCTTATGCATCAAGACAATTGAGAACTCATGAACGAAACTATCCTACTCATGACCTTGAATTAGCTGCAGTCGTATTTGTCCTTAAGATCTGGAGACATTACTTGTATGGTTCGAGATTTGAGGTGTTTAGTGATCACAAGAGCTTGAAGTATTTGTTTGATCAGAAAGAACTGAATATGCGACAGCGGCGGTGGCTCGAATTGTTGAAGGATTATGACTTTAGCTTGAATTACCATCCGGGTAAAGCTAACGTTGTTGCGGATGCCTTAAGTAGGAAGAGTTTACATATGTCTGCTATGATGGTGAAGGAATTTGAATTACTTGAACAATTTAGAGATATGAGCTTAGTTTGTGAAATGTCGTCTCGGAGCGTTAAGTTAGGAATGCTGAAAATTGATAACGATTTCTTAAAAAGTATTAGAGATGCACAGAAGGTTGATGTTAAGTTTGTGGACTTGTTGGTTGCTAGTAATCAAACTAAAGATGGTGACTTTAAAGTCGATGATCAAGGTGTGTTGAGGTTCCGAGGTAGGATTTGTATTCCAGACAATGATGAGATAAAAAGGATGATTCTGGAAGAGAGTCATAGGAGTAGCTTGAGCATTCATCCGGGAGCTACAAAGATGTATCATGATTTAAAGAAGCTGTTTTGGTGGTCAGGATTGAAACGTGATGTGGCACAATTTGTGTACTCTTGTTTGATTTGTCAGAAGTCGAAGGTAGAGCATCAGAAACCTGCTGGGTTGATGACACCGTTAGATGTACCAGAATGGAAATGGGATAGTATATCCATGGATTTTGTGACAAGTTTGCCGAATACTCCTAAGGGAAATGACGCTATTTGGGTGATTGTTGACAGATTGACGAAGTCGGCACATTTCCTTCCGATTAATATTAGTTTTCCTGTGGCTCAGTTGGCAGAGATTTATATTCGAGACATAGTGAAATTGCATGGTGTTCCTTCAAGCATCGTGTCAGATAGAGATCCACGATTTACTTCTAGATTTTGGAAGAGTTTGCAAGAGGCTTTAGGTTCTAAGTTGAGATTGAGTTCGGCTTATCATCCTCAGACAGATGGTCAGTCGGAAAGAACGATTCAGTCACTTGAGGATTTGTTGAGAGTATGTGTGCTTGAGCAAGGTGGAACTTGGGATAGTCATCTTCCGTTGATAGAGTTCACTTATAACAATAGTTATCATTCCAGTATTGGGATGGCACCTTTCGAGGCTTTGTATGGTCGGAGGTGTAGGACTCCGTTGTGTTGGTTTGAGACAGGTGAAAGTGTGGTTCTAGGACCAGAAATTGTTCAACAGACTACCGAGAAGGTGAAAATGATTCAAGAGAAGATGAAAGCGTCGCAGAGTCGACAGAAGAGTTACCATGATAAGCGTAAGAAAGACCTTGAGTTTCAAGAGGGAGACCATGTGTTCTTGAGGGTTACTCCAACGACCGGGGTTGGCCGTGCATTGAAGTCAAAGAAGTTGACTCCAAAGTTTATTGGTCCTTATCAGATATCAGAGAGAATTGGCACGGTGGCTTACAGAGTTGGCTTACCACCGCATTTATCAAATTTGCATGATGTATTCCATGTGTCGCAATTGAGGAAGTATGTTCCAGACCCGTCCCATGTGATTCAGAGTGATGATGTGCAAGTTAGAGACAACCTTACGGTAGAGACCTTACCCTTGAGGATTGATGATCGCAAGATGAAGACGTTGAGAGGCAAGGAGATTCCTCTAGTGAGAGATGTTTGGAGTGGAACGACTGGTGAAAGCCTGACATGGGAGCTAGAGAGTAAGATGATGGAGTCTTATCCAGAGTTGTTTTCTTGAGGTAAATTTTCGAGGACGAAAATTCTATAAGTTGGGGAGAGTTGTAACGCCCGTCTTAACTATTTAATTAATTCAATGAAGTTTAGAATATATTTATAAATATATGCTTATATGATTTATAATTTGAGTAAGTTATACGATTTATGAAGAAATTATGTGGAGTATATGATGTTGTGAAGTTGTTATGTTGGTGTGACTTATTTTATTATTAAATAAAATAAGATATTAGAAATAAAATAAAAATATTAGAAGTTGGGCTGTGAGGTGGAAAGAGTAAGTTTATAGGTGAGATGAGTAATAAGAGTAAATAAATAATACAGACATAAGTGGGAAACGTTTTTACGTGAAACGCTTTTGGAGAAAAGGGAGAAAAGTCAGAAGAGGAGAACCAGAGGGAGAGGCTATCGATTCTGCAATTACAAGGTAAGGGTGAGACTAATTTTCATTACTATTAAGGGTATGATCCTATAGGATGAATTTAGCATGATTAGGTTAAGTTTTGGTGAGAATTGGGAATTAGGTTTAAGACCGAATTTGATGATTGAATCATGAAAAGATGTTAGGTTGATGCTAAATTAGTGTACAGAACTTAGTTATACCATAAGATGATAATTAGATGTTAAATTGAGGTGAGAATTAGGAGATTAAGTGAAAAGTTGGAATTTTTAGGTTTCTGGCCGTACTGACATTCATCGCTCGCACCTGCGAGCAAGAACACTCGCATCTGCGAGCTAGAACCCAGAACTCGCAACTGCGAGCAACACAACTCGCAACTGCGAGTGACCTGTGAGCTCGCAACTGCGAGCAGAATAACTCGCCACTGCGAGTAAATACGTAGGCACCCAGAATGCACACTTTGCTCGCCATTGCGAGTGAAGTTACTCGCCACTGCGAGTTAGGCTGTTAGTTGCCCAAAATTGTCCCGATGCGATCCTTTCGCACGTGTAGTCTTGAGATGACCTTAGAAGTAAGTTAGAGAGCTGTTTAGGATGCTTTCATAAGCTCCAAAAGTCTGTTATGGTGACTGAAACTAGAAGTGTTGCTGCATGAATGCTATAATGATGTTTTGTGATATTTATATTGATGTAATTAACTCTTTATGTGAACGTTAACACATTCAAGCGTTGTTAATTGTTGTACGTTGCTGCTGTTTTCTGTTGTCGACTGTTAGTGTCTTGAGGTTGCATGAGTCGGTCTATGTTGTTGGAATTTAAGAAGTCGTCCATGATTATGAGTCGTATGAGCTGTACACGTCGTTGTCTAAGTTGTTGGAAGTCGAGTTCATTGCATACTCATTAAAGTTGGGGGCTTTAGGCCCGGCGGCCTTTGTGCTCATTAAAGTTGGGGGCTTTAGGCCCGGCAGCCTTTGTGCTCACACGTTGAAGAGCCTATTATGCTCATTTTGTTGCTGATTGGTACCACATGCATTTGCATATCAAGAAGTTCATGATGTTTAAGTTGTCAGGTTGTTGTCGAGTTGATAGAGTTGCATGGTCAAAGATGAGTCGTGTTGTTAAGTTGTTGTTGAGTTGATAGAGTTGCATGGTCAAGGATGATTTGTGATGAAAATTAGTAATGGTATTTGATGATTGTATTTGTTATGTAATGAAAAATGTACTAATTGTTAATTGTTGATATGTTATTAATGTTTAAGTTGTTAAATGCATTTTATTGGATTATATGCTTAATGTATTGATTATGAAATCTCACCCCTTCTGCGTATATGTTGCCTCGACCGTGGGTAATGTGCAGGTAATAAAGATTAGAGGCGTTCGTGAGTGGACTCTTTGTTGGTGTCTAGGTGCTCTGATACGTAACGGGATGGGGGCTTGCTTTTACTTCTATTCCTTACGTGTCTCTTTTATGAACTAATTTATGAGATTTTCCAATAAGGCCTGCGTGCCAAGACTTTTAGATGTTGAACTATTTTCCGCTGCAACAATTTTAAGATTTTCATGATGTTGAATTTGAAGGATAATTATTATTATCCGTTTTATGATTTAAATGAAGTATGTGACATTCCGTTGTGATCAAAATACTCTGATTTTAAATGAAATTTTTATGTTGGGGAAAACGGGGTGTTACATTATTCATAACATAGGTAATTTTTATGTCAAATGTGTATCATGTTGAAATTTAAGTGTGAAATAATTATTTATTTTATATACACCAAATAGGTAATTTGATTACATTCCATGCAATAATTAAATTTTGTATCAACATGATCGATAACAAATTATATCTTCTGTGATATGATCCTTACGTGATTAAGCACTTTATATTTCATGTGTGTGTTTACATGTATATGTGGTAACACACACACACACACACACATATACATGCATGTTTTGCACCCACAATTATATGCATATTTGTGTTTACTTTTTATATAAATAACTTTACAATTAGTTTGAGAGTTTAATCAGAATCATTTAAGCAAACACATATAATAAATTTACAACCCATCATAATCTTTCTATTGAATCAAATTTTGCTTGGCACCTCTACAAAACATATATTGCATAAAAAAAAACTTCTAGTTTTGAAGTTCTTGCATCTCTAGGTATTTGACAAAATTCAAGCGCAAATCTATATTGAAGTGAATAAATTCAGGTATGTTAAGTAAATGTTGTATCTTTTTCCCTTTGATACTCTTTACAACAAAGGTATTAATAACGATATCATTCCAGTATATTGTCACACCAAATTCTAAACAAACATTGTTTGCTCTGTGTTTCTTACAATGGTATAAATAGTATTTTATAAAATTGAACATCAATTTTTACGGAAGTGATTTATCACGTAAGATTCAAACTCGATTTTGTTTTTTGTGTTAACCCATGCTTCCTATTGGAAGGGAGCTTGACTAAGAATTGTTCCATCCAAAAATCGAACTCGGTGTTTTTTCGAACGATTCATTATGTGTTAACCCATGTGCAGTTTTGAATTAATTTTTTATGAAATAAGTTTTAGACATTTTTTTAACAAATTTTTTAATTGACACTTATGTTTAAGTCACATAAGGATCAGATCACGAAATATATAATTTGTTATTGATCATGTTGATACAAAATTTAATTACCGTTTAGATTGTAATCAAATTATAAAAGAAAATTACCTATTGGATGTACACAAAAATAAAATCACCTTTTCTAAATAATATATTTTACAAGACAAAACAAATGTATATTTTTAGTCACTCGTTAATATGCAATGTATTGAAATAAATATGCTGACAACCATAACATTCATGGGAAGTTTTTATATTCTGATATTTATTGTGTTCATGAGCATAATAACAATGTTATAAAGTATTTATAAAGTATTATAATGTTGTATGTCGCATGTAATTCTTTACCTATAATGTCATAAACATAAGTCTCAACCGTCTTTTTCTTGTCTAACGTTTCCTCCATAAATAGATAGTATTTGGTAGGTATTGTGTTGAAAATTAACAAATAATTTGTTGTGTTGTACCTTTTCATTTATATGAACAATATTTAACTCGATTGTACAAACTTCCTAATTATTGAATATGTATGTTATGTACGTGTGACTATTATAAATTTATTATGTATTTACTTTTTATATAAAAAACTTTACAGTTAGTTTGAGAGTTTAATCAGAATTATTTAAGCAAACATATACAATAAATTTACAATTCACTATATTCTTGGAATCATAATTAATTATCCCAAAAAATCAACCTTAAAAGAAATTGCAGTCGCTTCTCTTCAGAGATGATGGCAAACAACGCCGTTAATCAGGTTTGCATTGTTCATACAATTCATCTTTTAGGTTTATGATTTCTGTACTTAACATATTTAACATTTCAGAGTTTGAGAATTCATCCTTTACGTTTAGGTTTTGTGTTCTTAACTTTTCTGAGATTGAGATTTCTTCTAGGTTTTGCTTCTTTTTTATTTCTGATCTCTTCTGTTTGTACAGTTTCATCTCAATGAGATTCATGCTTCCATGGAGAGAATTGTTCTTGGCTATAAATCTCTCGAGAAACTCTAAGGTGTTCCTACCTGGATGTTGATCAGGGCATCAACATCCAAATAGGAACACCATACAGCTTTTTGAGAGATTTATAGCAAAGAACAATTCTCCATATTCTTGGAATCATAATCAATTATCCCAAAAAATCAACCTTTAAAGAAACTCTTACAATTCTTCAATTGAATCAAATTTTGCTTGGCGCCTTTACAAAACATATATTGTATAAAAAAAATCTTATACTTTTGAAGTCTAGTCCTCGCATCTCTAAGTAATTGACAAAATTCAGGTGCAAATTTGTGTATTGAAGTGAATAAATTCAGGTTTGTTGGGTAGGGGTTGCATCTCATGGCCTTTGATTTTTTTACGGACAAGGTATTAATAACAATATCAATTCAGTGCACTATCATACCAAATTCTAAGCAAACATTGTTTACTCTGGTGTTTCTTATAAGGAGCTCTATCATGTATCCATCTATATGTTTATCAAACAATAAGATTTTCCCATATTCATCTTTCATCTCTGGTACGAACTGGTCGACGTCATACGAGGATGCAATATGTACTAAGTTAAAAACTTTAACCATAACAATTTCTTTCTCGAAACCCCTTTTCAATACAGGCCTTCTTTGATTGAGATCATCATCAATATCAAAATCAAAATTATCAAGAATTTTCACATTTGACACCACAGTTCAATCGATTTGCTTTTCCAATAAATTTCCAATGATTTTATAAAATTGGTAACGAAAAAGCAATTATTCAGTCAGTATCCGGTGAGTTGGAAAATGATGATTTCGGAGGAGAAAATGAGTTGGGTTAAATTGGTAAGTTAATTGGCAAATGGGGGTTCGTCAACGACGGAGAATGATGAGCATCATTATGGATTTGGTCTTTATGTTGTGCGGTGGAGAGGTGCTACCAGGGTTTCAAACTCCAATACTCTTTTATTTATTAAAATTTGTATAGGTCCTAATTTGAGATGAACATAGCCTAATTTGAGATGAACATATGTTCCACTAAGTTTATATAAGACCCACATGATTTGGTAAGATCTATATTAATTTTAATCAATTAAACAAATTGTTAAAAAAATGTCAAAAACTTACTCATTCCGTTCCAAATTATATGTCATTCTAGAAATTTCACATATGTTAAGAAATCTAATTAATTTTGTATAGAAGAGTAATTATGAGTTATTTTACAAAAACATCATTCATTAATGGTATGGAAAACATAAATTAATAGAATTGGAAAGAGATAAAATAATAAATAGTAAAGGTTATAATGGAAAAATAAGCATTAATTATTCATTGATATTGTAAAGTGACATATAATTTGGAACATTTTTTGTTGCTTTTTTTTAGAGAGAAACATTTTTTGTTGCTAGAATGATATATAATGTGGAACGGAAGGAGTATTTTATAAAAAATTAATTCAAAACTGCAGATGCAAGCAATAATTGAATTCTGAATTTTATTGCTGTCGTACAATTGATTTTGAATTAACAAAACGATTGAGCTCAAGTGGTTAATGAATTTCACCAAAGAATGAAACGTTCGGGAAAACACACCGAGTTGAATTCTTTGGATGAAAATAATTCTTACGTGATTAATTACTTCCGTAAAGTTGATGTTCAATTTTATAAAATGCTATTTAAAAAAAATTGATTCTAAAAAACCCAATTTATTTTAAGGAAGTAATTTTTTATTTTGTAAAACTAAATATGATATTTTTAGAAGAAGAAAAAAACATTTATATAAAACTGAAATCCAAGTCTGAAAGAAACACTACTTCTATACAATTTGAATTCAAATTTAACATAATATTGTTTATAATATTGATTTATATGTAAAACACAACATGTTTTATGGAGTAACTTTTTTCATATATAAGTCAATTTTGAATTTTGTAGAGTACGTGAGTGTTAAATTTTTTATGTATTATGTATGATTCAAAATTATCAAAGAAATTAAACTGATATTAGTATCTATTTGTTAAAATGACGGATTAGAATTGGCAAACATAATTAAAACTAAACATCGAGTTTCAAACATGTAACATTTTATTCTGTAAAACTCAAATCTGATATGTTTAGAAGAAAAAAAACATTTAAATAAAACTGAAATACAAGTATAAAAGAAATACTATTTCTTTAAAATTTGAATTCAAATTTAACATAATGTTATTTCTAAAATTGATTTATATGTAAAACACATTATGTTTTATGGAAATAATGTATTGTCATATATAAATCATTTTTGAATTTTGTAGAGTATGTGAGTGTTAAAAATTTATGTACTAAGTTTCATTCAGAATTATCAAAGAAATTTGTCATATATAAGTCAATTTTGAATTTTGTAGAGTATGTGAGTGTTAAAAATTTATGTACTAAGTTTCATTCAGAATTATCAAAGAAATTAAACTTGTAAGTATATTAGTATCTATTTGTTAAAGAAGAGTGTTGTTGTTGTTGAGAGGATTGCCATCAAAGCTTCATCTGGTATTGCTAATACCTAATTATTAATATTCTTGATAAATCAAACATGTCGTATATCCGATCATAACCATGTTCAACATTTTGTTTGCTTCCGCTGTTAATTCATAATTATTGGACATGTTTTATGAAATCTCTTTTTATATAGACCTAAATTTCTAACAAGTGGTATCAGAGCGGTCTTATGTTTGATCTACTGGTATTTTTCAATTATATTCAATTGATAATGTTTTAGGTTTAGTTTATTTTTTCTTTCGCTAACATATATGTGATTCTGATGATTGTTTTTTTGTTTATTTGATCATCGATGCTTGATATATATATATATATATATATATATATATATATATATATTATAATATGTTTTTTCATATTGATGATGACTTTAGTTTGTTTCATTAATTCATTGATACTATTTATTTATATGTAATATCATTCTGCTTGTTCAATTACTATATTTTTGTGGCTTAAGTTTGAGAATCAAAATACCAAACATGTGAAATAAATTGCACCGTTTCTTTTTGATTTTGGTTTGGTGTCTAAGAAATTTTTTTCTTTTCACAAATTGTACATCACCCTTTATTTAGGATTCCGTTTAAAAGTTGTACCTTGATTTGTCCCTATTTTGTCTTTTGGCTTGACTTTGAAACAAATCTCTATTGGATTGGGATTGATCCATTTCATTGTATATCACTTCCTAATTTTCTGCTTCATTCAATTTTATTGGGGTTTAATACATGAATCATTATTTTATAATCCATTTTCAAAGGGAATTACATTGCATATATTATGGATATTGTGGCAAAACATATTGATGGAAACATACCTCGCAATGCAAGTCTTGTTTTCCAATTTTTTGAGTCAAAATTAGCTTATTGTTTCAAAAGCAATAATTTTGGTTATACATATTTTGTTGATTATGATAAAGGGTGGGTCCAATTTAAATTTTGGTTTATTTGTTTTAGAAATTAGAATGATTCTATCAAATACTATTGTGTGACTTATTTATAAAGTTTACTGTATTGTTATATCTATTCGGTCTTTGATATATCGAGTACAATTATATTGTTAATAAATAAGTATTTGGATGTGATTTGTTTTAAAAATTTGTTTTTGAAGAAATCAAAATGATATTATAACCACACAATCATCTTCCTGGCACAAGGTGTACCATAGAAGAAAGTTGAAAAATACAAGAGTAATGCGAACAACAACAGTTCAAATTAGCCAATTCCCGCACATAAGAATGATATGATTTGATATGATTTTAAAAAATTGATTTGATATGATTTTTAAATATCACTATCATATTTCGTAGTTTAATATTTATTTGAAATTAGTTTTGATTCATAAGATTTTGTACATAAAGTTTATTTTGACAAGTAGGCAAGTAAAAAGTTAAAATATATTTGTGATATATATGTTGCCTTTTAATAATGAATCTCAAAACATTACGAACAAATTTTGAGTCCATAAAGTAAGAATTCGATTCTTTAAAGTTTGGGAAATAATAATTCTAGTTTTGTTTGTTTATTTATAAACATATATAGTTTGTTTCCTTTATTTAGGAAAATATTTCATCTAGAATCATGTTTTATTTAATTTAAAAGAATCAAGGAAAATATTTCATCTAGAATCATGTTTTTATTTAATTTAAAAGAATCATTTAGTACATATGTGAATCAATTGTAGCGTGAATAATTTTGGTATATAAGATTCAATTTTCTTCTGATTTGAAATTGAACATTTAGTCTAATCTATAGCATGAATGTGATGTTTGAGTTTATTGTTTTTTTTGAAGGAAGAGTTTATTGTTATTAAGTGTCAACAATAACATTAATTTTCTTTTCCTCCAATAATGTATTTTAGACATATTTCATGCTATTTATGTGGTTATTTTTTTTTCTTTCTCATGTACCCTAGTGGCCAGAGCTCACACATTTAAATATGGAGAATTGGGTGTCCGAGGTTCGAACTCCGACCTCTGCATATAATATGCAATATCCCTACCTACTGAGTTAAGCTCACGGAGATTTTATGTGGCTGATTGATATCTGTAAATGCATTTCGTATACACATTAGTGTTGAATTTTTGACTTGCATCTTCTTTTAAATTCTTGTGAGTTTGTCTTCACACTTAAGGGTTGCCGAGTGACCTTATGATTACTTAGCGACATAATAAACTAATAGGCCTACATTTATGGTTGTGCCTTGTAAATTTCAGACATTTTCTATTTGCCTTTTAAATTTAAGACCATTCTCATTTCAATTTATTTTTTAAATTGTCTAGTAATTTTGGTTGAGTTGGTTGAAACAACAAGCTACAAAAGTAACTTGTGTAGATTTGATTCAGCTGGAATTACAAAAGATGTAGTATGCAATTGCTCATGCAAGCTGTTTTAGTCAGCCAAAAGGAAGGCATAATTTGGCTGGATAATTACATACATGCAATGGTAAATATGTGGTAATTATTAAGTTTTCCATCTAGATATTGAGGATGTCAAAAGACACCTATTATCTTATAGGACTTCTTAAGTTTTATCCATGTGGACAATGAAGATGTCAAAAGGTACTCATTGTCTGACAAGACTTATTATATGATCATTGCATTGAGATTACCGTTTGCCGTTAATTCTTAGAAATCAAAAGATTGTGGATTAATGGTGCGCTTAGTATCTTGTTTTGGTCATATAGTTTACAACATGTGATGATAAATATGTGGTAATTCTTAATTTTTTTGTTCTTCATGTGGATAACGAGGATGTCAAAAGACACATATTATCTGACAAGACTTATTACTAATGTTTGATCATTGCATCGAGAGTAACACTTGCAATTAATTCTTAATAATTAAAAGATTGTGGATTAATGTGCGCTTGGTAACCCACTTGGGTTAGTTGATAAGTGCTCAAAAGTGATATATTTCATGTGTTAGTTTAGGCATTTAAGTGACTTGTTTTGCAAGATTATCTACGGAAAAGCTCTAATATTATGCAAATATGTCATTTATGCTTTATGAGCCTTACTCTACCCTTTTTGTGCAGGAAAATGCAAGCAAGGACCAAGAAATCAACCAAAGTTGCAAGAAAATCTCGCTTAAGCGAGAAAACTGCCGAGAGCAATTGCCAATCTCGCTTCCAGCTCGCTTAAGCGAGATTCAGCAAATTCAGGATAAGGTGCTACGTGGCAGTCATCCAGTGGCCAACGTGGGACAGATTCAATCTCGCTTAAGCGAGATTGACAGATTCAGCAAAATAAATGGCTTTTCTCTCATTTTTCAGAAATCCTCTTCATTCTTTTTGCTATTTTTCAGATTTTTAGAGAGAGAGGGCATTTCTAGAGAGAGAATCATGAAGCAAGAGTGTTAGAAGTGGATTCTTTCCAAGATTTGTTGAGACATCATGAATCTTGTCATGAATCTTCATCTTTTCTTCCATTTTTGCAAGGCTACTATGAAAGTAAGTAGCTAAATCTATCCTTTGGGGTTAGAGGTACTTGATCAAGTTAATATGTACTCTTTTTGATATTTAAATATATGATTCTAGCATTATTTTACTTGATGTTGATTTTATTCTTGTGCTTAATGTTTTATTGAAATTTGAAATGTTATTGACAAATACTTTTGAATCTAGGATTAGAATAATAATCTATCAAAGTTTTTATTCTACACATGGAGTTTAATCTTTGATAATCACTTTGTAATCAAGAACTTAATGCTTTTGGATCGTTTAATAGGTTGGGAAATCGTCGATTAAACGATCCAATCGACTTTGTGATTGTTTAAATAGTTTGGGAAATCGACATTTAAATAATCCATTAGAAATTACGAAATCATTTGGACACGAATGATGTTGTTGAGTGATTGTGATAATATCGAGTAAAGCTAGAATCCGTTTAAGTAATCATAAGAGTTCATTATTTAATGCTTGGTCAACGACTCTAGCCCAGGCGTGAATTTCCCGACCTTGTCTCAATTTTATTGCTATATTCCAATTTAGATTAGTTTTTAATCAATCAATCAATCATTTGAACCATAAGTTTAGAACGATATCAATTGTTGAACGGCTTGAATATCGCACCAGTCCCTATGGAGACGATACACAAAAATTGAATATCGCACCAGTCCCTATGGAGACGATACACAAAAATACTTACTTTTGATGGCACATCATTAGTCTAGTGGAATTGACTTGTAACCTGAAAGCGCGCTCCTCCTCAAGGTCTCAGGTTCGATTATCTTCGGTGCTAATTTGGGTGGGCTAATTTGGGTTCTTCAAAAAAAATGGTGTGCTTGGTATATTAATTTTGTCTTTTAATTTACAAGTAAAGATAAATTTTGCATGTCTTATAATTAGTTTTTTGACATGCCTACTAATGTTGTGTGAGTTTAAACTCATTCAAGTATCGTTATGTGGACAAATATCGTAGTAATAATTATATTAACTATTTATCAACTGTGAGCCTTAATTGATTAGTGATCAAAATAAGTAATAAGGTCATTAGATCTCTAATTGAATAATTAATTAAATATTTAATTAGTTGATATGGACTCAATATGAGTGGATGTTTGGATGACATATTAACGACATAATGGGAAACCTAATGACCATCCAATATAAAAGAGACTACGACCCCTAATACACCGTACACGACAACTCTCCCTTCTCTCATCTGAAGAGAACTTGAGGCATAAATGTACCGGTTGAGGAAGAATCAAACTAGCCGCTGCTAATCTTTGTTGTGTTTCATAATAATGTCGTTGTTGTTGAGAGGGCTGCCATCAAAGTTTCATCAAGTATTGTTAATACATAATCATTAATATTCTTGGTAAATCAAATATGTCGTAGATCCGATCATAACAATTTTGTTTGCTTCCGCTGTTAATTCATAATTATCGAACATGTTTTATGAAATACACCCTCCGGTCACTATTACAAGCAAAACTTTGCATTTTAGATTCATTCAATTAATGATATATATGATCTTTATTATAGACTACATACATCATTTAATGAATGAATCTAAAATGCAAAGTTTTACTTATAATAGTGACCATAGGGTGTATGTATTTATATAGACCTAAATTTCCAACACATCATTCTGCACCTCAACCATAGCAGATCTGAAACAAAACAAAAAACTAAGAACCTGTTTGTGAAATCAAAGGACAAATCCAGATACTTTCATGACTTCAAGGATGAATGTGTATTTTGTGTGTTCGTTCGTTTCTTCGTTTTTAGAAGTGATTTGCGGTGTTGTTAGTAGTGTATTGGAGAATGCAAGGTAGTTTACTTGGAAAAACTATACTCCCTCCGTCCATTTTTTTTATAGAAGTAGTTTACAAAATTACGAGTATTAAGAAAAATTGTTTTAGTAATAAAATTTTCTCAAATTTGTGTTACTATTACTAGATTACCATTTATTAAATATATATTTAATGTTAAAATTTTCATATACTCCTACCAAGACAAATTGGAGTATTAATAAGGGGTGTATTCGAAAAAAGAGTAATTAATGCATTTAAGAATTTGTAAATAATCTTATACTCCCTCCGGTCTTATTTACAAGAAACAATTTACTTTTTAGATACATTAAATAATTTATGTATTTGGTTTAGGTTCTTGACTAGATACATATATTATTCAATGTATCTAAGAAGTCAACTTTCTCTTGTAAATAGGACCGGAGGGAGTATTTAGGGACAAACCATTTTTGTAAAATACTCCTCTAAAAAGGGACGGAGTTAGGCATGGCAATGGGGCAGGGTGGGGATGGGTTTTACATTCCCCATCCCCATACCCGATTCTCATATACTTACCCGTTACTTTACCCGTACCCAACGGGGATGAGAAATTGAACCCCATCCCCGTCCCCGACGGGTTCGGGTATCCCCGCCCCATCCCCGTCCCCGCATTGAATAATTTTTTTTAATAAAAAATAGAAGTTTTTTTGCAACCCCTAGAGAAATATTGTAATGCATTATCCAACAATTAATGCGTCCACTTTAACATTTGTTAGACCGATTGATTTAGTTGCTCCTTTAAATATCAATGGTAGTTTTTATAACACGACAATTATCAAACAAAATAACATGACATATCAACACTAAGTAGTTTTCTTCATTCGGGACATGTTTGAGTATGGGTTCGGGGTGGGTATCTATATACCCGTTACCCGTCCCATACCCGTGTTTTGAAATCAGAGAAAACCCAAACCCATACCCAAACCTAGTCAAAACGGGGAAAACCCGTCAAATTGGGTTTGGTTCGGGTGGGTAACCACGGGTATGGGTTTTGCTGCCATGCCTAGACGGAGTGAGTGGAAACCAACAGTTACGGGTGCCTTAGACTTAGAAAGATAATAGCGATTAATGTAGTCCCATTTCCTAGGTCTAAGATTTAAAGCACGGTGCATTGAAAATAGCTATTGCAATTTGTTCAATAAGTATCACAGCAATATTTGAAAATACAATTAATTTTTTTTAAAATGAAAAATAATTAAAAAACAATTTAGGAAACATTGCTACTAATAGCAACTTTTAAAATAGCAAGCACTTTCATTAGTTGACAAATGTCTAAATTGTCAAAGAACTAACCTTACTTGTACGATTGATTATGAAAAGGAAAACATAAATAAAGAATCACGGGTTGATGATTTCTTGACCCCATATGGCTCTAGTTTATGCAAACATTGGAGGTGTTTGGTATGATAACCATGGTGGGGAATGGTTCTTCAGTAAGTTTAATACTATTATAAATTAGATTCTTATGTGAGAATCAAAAGATTTCAGATGTCTGAATCATCATTTATTTATTTTTTTATGAAGGTAGCAGTTGAAGTTCAAGAAACTAAATTAAACAGAAATAACAAGAAGAATATAGACTCCTAAAACATCAACATAGCATCTTCCTAACTGGAGAATAGGGCTACTCCATAGCCATATAATCAACTAAGAAACACCCCAACATTGTTAAACCACCAGTAACCTTATTAGCTTTTCGATACACATGACTAAAGCGAATTCGTCAAGCTTGAGCATTCTTAACAAACTCCACCACTCCCGGACACTCCACTCCACGCATTTTCCACCTTGCAATCCCCAAATCACAAAAAGCGAGTCCAAGTGAAGCTCAACCTTCAAAAATTCTCTAGTTTTTGCAAGCAACAATGCTACCACGGCTCTCCATAATTATGCAATATATGTGTTGGTATAGCAAGTGGCTTCGCAAAACCACAAACCCACTGCCCTTTTGCATTAGGAAGAAGACCACCACACCCAACTCAACCATCCAACCAAGAGGCAGTAATGTCCACCGAAACAGAAACAGAACCAGAACCTCCACGAGGGTACACTTAGACGGAGGAAGGACTACTAATACAAATTTAATTGGCATGTGCATTCTTTCTTAAAAGCAACTATTGCTGAGATTTTTACTGTTTTAGATGCTACTTAATTTACAAGAAATGAAATTCATTTTTGACATTTTTATGATATATAGGCGTAAAATACATTCCTAAAATTCAAATAGCAGCAGCAGCAGCAGCAATTATACTTTTTTTGCTTTTTTTTTTTGTATAATGGGTGAGATGGATATGAGTTGTGGTAGGATGAAACAGTTTCATGACATGAAACTTAAGAAGAGCAGTGGATTATCATCATTATCATAGGAGGAAGCAAAAGTTAATAGCTGCAGGGACTGTATGATGAATAGGAAGATTTTATGTACAACTGGAAATTAAAATAGAACAATGGAATAACACTATTATGCTGTGGCAGCAGCTTGTTCTTCAACAGCCTGTGATGCTGGGAGAAGGGTGCAGATCAGGTTGCGGTCACCATACACATTATCAACACGTCCTGATATAAAGAAAACACATAACTTATTAGTCTATGCATTAGTCAAACAAAATTATGCAGGCCAAAAAGTAGTGCATAACCATTACAGGCAGTCAAACAAAAGCTATAATTATATATTATTACTATAATAATAATCCCCTATGGCCTACATACTTGAAATATCTATATATTACTATGATGATATGCCCCTATTGGTATTATTCAGTTGTGCTATGGAAAACAAAAAAGGATTAATTGTGTTTGATAAGGGCCAAAATGGAGGTGGGGTGCATGAATAAAAACAGCAGAAAATCTTTGAAATATACAGGTTTTTATTGAATATGGTTCATATTTGCCGATAAGTAGACATGCTTAAGAGACCATAGTATTTAAACAAAACTTTGTACCCTGTGACCCTAATTCATTGCATAACAGAATAGTACAGCAGGTCTGTGGTCACTCTGCTGTCAGAGACACGGGCACAATTGTCCGAACACTGTCCACTAACCAATCATTGCATTCTTGCGTGTTCGTCTTCTTACTTTAGAACATTGCTATTCTGACAGTTTTTTTTATCCACACATTGTTTTATGAACTACATATCATAGCTTACATATAGTGAATGAGGCTATGAGGGCGTTTGGAATGATTATTTGGATTTATGTCACGACATACATGCTAATATTAGTGTTTGGATACACTTCTAATTTTTTAAGAATAACTTACTACAAGTCCATGAAGTGTTTTTTCGACTTATTGTATAAACATCAATATCAGTTTATGAATACACGTTTAATTAAACTCCCTTCCCTAGAATAGCTTATTGAGTAAGCCCTTAATCAAGCTATTTTACTCAAACACACATCCACCAAGGGATGATAGGTAGGTTAGCTATGAGAACAATGTCAAGGGAAACATATAATTATAAATTATATAAACAACATGCTTACCATTGGTAGGCCAAAACTTTGCAACACGGAGCCATGGAGCAGGGAAGGCTGCATATTCCCTGGAATATGGCTTTGTCCATGCATCAGCCATGAGCAGTGATGGTGGATGAGGAGCTCCCTGCGCAACATTTAGTACACTATTAAGGCCTTGATTGGATCAATAGCTTAATTATGCACTTATAGCATAATCACTTATCATATAGATGTTTTAAGTATAAACTATTTCTATAACAAAAGATAATATAAAGTCATATTGTTTTCACATAAGCTATAAACTGTTCTCATAAGCTATCATGATGAACTTTAGAAAATAAGCTAAAAACAATTTATGAAATGTCATATGCTCTTCCAAATAGTCTAAGAAATGCTTATGCTAGAAGATAAGCTCAAATAAGTAAATCCAAACAAGCCCTAAAACAAGTTGTTTTCTTCTTATTAATATCATAGAAGTGAAGAACAGTTATTTAAGTTACTTAATTTTTTTTACCTTAAGAACATTGTTGTGAACATCAGCATTTCCTTTCTCAATCTCAGCAATTTCTTTTCTAATGGAAATGAGAGCATCACAAAACCTATCCAACTCAGCCTGCAACGATGTTTAGTTGAATCAGAGAAGAAATCACACAAGAGAAATTGCAAAGCAAAAGAGACGCAAAGAAGGATAATATTTTTTCTTCCTAGGAAGGTCCATATATAAATACCTTGCTTTCACTTTCAGTAGGCTCAATCATGAGTGTACCAGGCACAGGCCATGACATTGTTGGTCCATGAAATCCATAGTCCATGAGACGCTTCGCAACATCTTCAGGCTCTATCCCAGCAGTATTCTACAATGGAAATATCTTACAATTAATCATAGTTTGAATAATTATATAATTGATAGACAAAAAACAACTTCAATGATCAAATAGTCTAACCTTAAAGCCTCTTAAGTCAATAATGAACTCATGAGCACATGTTCCGTTGACTCCACGGAAAAGAACCGGGTAATAACTCTACAGAAGTCAAAGTATACGAGTAAAAACCAAGGTTCATCATATATGACACTAACAAGAAAAGAAAATAAACGTAATTTATGTCAAAGCTCAAACCTCCAATCGTTTCGCCATGTAGTTTGCATTCAAAATGGCTATCTTTGACGCGTCAGTGAGTCCTTTGGAACCCATCATGGCTATGTATGTGTAAGAGATAGGCAATATGAGCGCTGATCCCCAAGGTGCAGCTGAGATACTACCAAGTGGTTGAGCATTTTCAGGGGCAGGAATTCCACCAGTTGGCACCTTCATTATAGCAACAGATAATATAAATATAAGAAAAATTAATCCATGTTCTTTCTTCAATATCTTTTGGAAGGATTTCTTTGGCTGTTTTGTGCGTTGAGCGTGGCTTAACAACTCGCAAATCTCACCCGTGCCTCGCACGGGTCAACGCACTATTACATACATATTGTAATTCAGAACTGCTTTTACTACTTACCACAGGGTGTGAGGGTAAAAATGGTGCCAAGTGTTTCTTTACACCAATAGGACCCATGCCAGGGCCACCTCCTCCATGAGGAATGCAAAATGTCTTGTGGAGATTGAGATGACAAACATCTGCTCCAATCCAACCTGGGCTTGTAAGTCCCACCTGTAAACATCAACCAAGTGTCAATCTCTTTCCTCTAAGAACCGGAGGACTTAAACCAAAATGAAAGAGAGATTTGTTTCTTGAGCTATATTTCTTTCATAATATCATCCTGAACTAGTCTACCCTAAGAACTATCCTTTCCAGACTCTTGGCCTAACACAAAGTATTAACATAAAGGTGTGAATAGAAAAACAAACCTGTGCATTCATGTTGGCACCATCCATGTATACTTGGCCTCCATTATCATGGATGATCTTGCAAATATCATCAATACCTTCTTCATAAACACCGTGAGTTGAAGGATATGTAACCTACAATTTAAATCAAAACCAAATAAATATAAACAAACTCCCAAGTTTCACAACACTTTTAATTCGCTGATATACAAACAATAGTATAAGAGTCTAGAAGAAGCCAATTGTACCATAAATGCAGATAAGTTGTCCTTGTGTGTTTCAGCAGCCTTCTTCAACTCTTCAATGTTAATGTTTCCCTTGGCATCAGTTCCTATGGTGACAATTTTCATTCCACACATAGCGGCACTAGCAGGATTGGTACCATGTGCTGAGACTGGTATAATGCAGACATTGCGGTGGTGGTCACCTCTTGACTACAGTTTCACATAGCCAAAAGAAGTAAGAAGCATCACAGGCATTTATAAAAATTAATTCAAGACAATAATGTAGGGAAATCATTGCATCTCTTCAGATATGTAGCAAGAGAAAACAACACATTTGAGGCTACCAATTATTATACGAAATGAAAATATAATGTTAAATTTACACAAAATAACTGAAAATATGTAATAGCCTGCAAATCAGGAGTTTATTTTTGATACATTATCAATGTAAATTGTTTTACACTATCAACATATCACAATCAATCATACATGTGATATGCACTATCAACACTATCTACAAATTTATTCATAACTATCCAAGTTAGTACCATACCATATGATATGCACGAATAACCATGAGTCCAGCATATTCTCCAGCAGCACCAGCATTTGGTTGCAAAGAGAAGGAATCAAATCCAGTGATGGTACACAACAGGTCACCCAAATTGTCGAACATTTCCTGGAACCAAATTTGCTTGTTAAGACACAGAAAACACAGTTCTATCGCATATTTTAAGGTACCGCAACATATATAAGAACATATTTCTATCATTATTTTTGTAAGATTATTTAACCATCATACTACTTCCTCCATCGCATATCAAAGTGTCAAATTTGGAATATTGATTGTCTCACATTATTTGTCAGTTTAGAATTATTACTTTTGTCCAATATTACTCTTATTTATCAAAATAGTTGCAAATATAGAATGCCTGATCATAAATGAGTACAAGAATATTATAGTCATAACACATTACTTTGCTTCACAAATTAGTTGGTATAGGTAAACTTTTTCTTAAGATGCATGAATTACCTTAAAAGACAGTTAATATGAGACGGAGGGAGTACCTGGTAACCTTGAGCCTGTTCAGTTGGTGCAAAAGGGTGAATATCAGTAAAGCTAGGCCATGTCACAGGCATCATTTCAGTTGTTGCATTCAGCTTCATTGTACAGGATCCAAGTGGGATCATACTGTGGCAAAGTGAGAGATCTTTTGATTGTAGCCTATGAATGTATCTCAACAACTCGTGCTCAGTTTGGTACCTATAATGATTAAATAAAATAAGATAAAATTAAATTGTAATCTTCTTCCAAAATTCAACCACATGAATTGAAATTTTGTGAAAAGGAATACATACGTGTTAAAGATAGGGTGTGTCAAATAAGGAGTCTCCCTAACTAATCCAGAAGGAATTGCATTCTGAAATTCTGGTGCAAGAGATGCAGCTGTGAATGAGACCTGTGTAAAAATAGAAGTTTAGATGGAGTGATGATACAATTGATAATTGTGAAAAAGGATATACGATGGCTATGTTTGGCGAGGTCAAACAGCTAGCTTATAGCGTATAAACTTGCAAAAAAAATTGTTATTTAAATCTATCAGTCAATTCAACTGCTAATTTTATAAAATATACTTCAAACTCAATATGTTAGTCCATCCTCTATCAGCTGAGGGCCGGCCCAATAATCTTCAAAAGTGAGGCCTAAAGCAGTCTTAATATACGTGGCCCTTTTTCTCAGTAGATGAGACATTTTTACTTGGAAAATCTATTGAAAATAATATTTTGTTGGTAGGCTCAAAGTGATGGCTTTAGTTGCCTTACACATGGGCCAGCCATCCAATATCAATTAGTTTATCCATCATCCTTTAATTTTTACCAAACGGAGCCAATTTAGGATCAAAACTTACAGGTTTGCCACCAGCAAAAACTTTGAAAAGCTTATCAACATCCTCTAATGTAGTTGTTTCATCAAAAGCAACAGTGATCTGAAATGAAAACAAGCTCCATCATAATCCGAAGACATGTAAAACCACTCAAACTGATTTGGTACAACAAAAAAGAAAAAAAGAGAAGAAAAAAAACCACTTACAGTGTTTCCATCTACAACTCTCAAATTGATTTCACTTTTGACAGCAGCATCTGCAATTGCTTTGGCATTTGAAGTCTTAACCTTCACAGTATCAAAGAAGCCAAGATCCTGAACTTCCACTGTTCCAAGTTTCTTTAGTCCCAAAGCAAATACACCAGCAAGACCATGAACCCTTTGTGCAATAGCTTTAAGGCCTTCAGGTCCATGATATACAGCATACATGGCAGCCATGTTTGCAAGCAGTGCCTAAACAAAACCAACCAGAATGAAATAAAATCCTCAACTAATTCACTCATGCAAATATCAAACAGTGCTTCTACAATTCAAAGGTGAATACATCCTGAACAAGATAATCAAAGTATCATTTTTTTTATAACCATGTTACAAGTACAAAGTATCCATTGCTGTTTAGTATCGACTAATCTCAGTCGAAGATCCGATTGGACACACAAGGTGTATTTCTACACAAAAGGGGTTTCAAAAGGTCTGTGACTACAATCTGGGTCGCACCATCAAACGATCGCAACAAAAATGCAATTCTTTATTGTTTAAAATTTTGTGACGCGGCCATATAAGTGATTTAAAGCCTATCTCTCTCTCTCTCTCACACACACACACACACACACACACACACACACACACACACACATGCACACACATGCACGCACAATCCACACACATATATAACTAAAAATTGATTGAACCAAATAAGCTAAGTTACCTGAGCAGTGCAAATGTTGCTAGTAGCCTTATCCCTACGGATATGCTGCTCCCTAGTTTGCATAGCCATCCTCAAAGCTGGCTTTCCAGAAGAATCAACACTAACACCAATGATTCTTCCAGGCATCATCCTCTTATACTCTTGTGAAGTAGCCAAGAAAGCAGCATGAGGACCACCATAACCCATTGGAACACCAAATCTCTGAGCCGAACCAACAACAATATCAGCTCCAAACTCACCAGGAGGCTTCAACACAGTCAATGCCAACAGATCACTTGCCATAACCACCTTAACCTCATTAGCATGAGCCTTCTTAATAAACTCACCATAATCCAAAACCTCACCTTCAGTACCAGGATACTGAACAAGAACACCACAAACATCACCAGATTTGTAATCAATATCCTTAAGATCTTTCACCACAACCTTAAGCTCAAATCCATCAGCTCTCGTCTTACATATATCAATAGTCTGTGGATGACAATTACTAGCAATAATAAAAGTCTTCTTCTTACCCTTTTGAATATTATTACACATAGACATTGCTTCAGCTGCAGCAGTACCTTCATCAAGCAATGAAGCATTTGACATAGGCAAACCAGTGAGATCAGTAATCAAGGTTTGAAAATTCAACAACGATTCAAGACGACCTTGCGAAATCTCAGCTTGATAAGGTGTATACTGAGTATACCAAGCTGGATTCTCCAAAATATTCCTCAAGATCACTGGTGGAACATGTGTGTTATAGTATCCCATACCAATGAAAGATTTGAAAACCTTATTCTTTGAAGCTAAATCCTTCATGTGTTCAATCATTTGACCTTCTGTTAACCCTTCATCAAACTTGTTAAACTTCATTTCCTTCAAACGGATTGATTTCGGAACTGTTGCATCAACAAGTGAATCAAGATGATCAAAACCACATGATTCAGCCATTTTTGTTTGTTCTTCTGGTGTAGCTGAGTTATGGCGTCTTGCGAATGTATCACTTGGTTTCAAAGCTTCAACAGTGATGGATCGAGATTGTGTTGAAGACCCAGAACCGTGAAATCCACCAACACCACGTGAAACATTGCTGTTTCTTCCAAAAACGTTGGATCCTCTGTTTCTGAAAACAGAGTTTGAAACAGAGGAAACATATCTTGATGAAGATGAAAATGGAAGAGGTGCTGTTGTTGTTGTTGATTCGTTCTTACAATTCTGCTTTGCCTCTGAAAGAAGACGTTTCAGAGTTGCACGGTTTGCGAGTCTTCTTGCACGTTCCATTGAATGCTGTTACAGAGGAAAAACAGAACAGAACCGAGGAAAAATGGTGTTTTTTTGGTTTTGATTTGTTTAAGGAAATTGAAGATTTTGTTTTTATGATTCCATTGAAGTGTGTGTATGAGTGAAGGGTAGTGAATGATGATAATGTAGTCTAATTTATTGGCTATGAATGTATATATATAAAAATTTAAATATGAGTTTATTAATTTTGGTCAAAAAAACATGAATTTATTATTATTTATTTTATATTTATTGTAGTACTAAAACTATTAATGGTGATTGATGATGCAATTTTTTTTAGATCGGGTATCATCTGCGCGCAACTGCGGATTGGTGATTGATGATGTAATTTTTTGTGTAAAGTAGGTATTCTTCGCATCTAATTGCAGAAACTAATCCTCAAGTTTTGTGGGACCCAAATGGGTTGTAAACTACACCTAAAAGTTTGTGCCTAGGAAGTGTGCTCGGTCCGAGATTTAATTACCTTGCGTGTTAACAATTTTCATGTTAGGCGAGATTATATAAAGTTTTGTTCTGATTTTAATTGACTTTGTTAATAGATGGTAAGATTGGTATTAGTCGATCAATAAATCCGATATTGAATTATAAAGAAAAAGAACTACTAATGATGATATAATATGAAATTAAAAGTTTTGGTTTTTTAGAAATGAATGAGTAAAGTATTGTTGTGGGGTGAGATTAAAGATTTATTTTTTAGATCTAGTGGTGGAAAAGGGTAGGTGGTTGGTGAATATGCCACACACCTATGAAAGAAAACGACAGATTGAATGTTATCATAGGAAAAAAAACACCACAAGTATGGAAGTGGAAGATATGAATGAATGAATGGAAGGTATTAAAGATTTGAGGATTGAGATTCAGTGGAAGGCATTAAAAGAGTGTTGTTAATTTTATTATTTTTTTTGGGTGTGAAAAGTATGAAAATTGAAGGATTCTGTTGATGAGGTGTTGTTTTGGTGGCAGATTCTGTTTCACAATAGGCTTATCTTTGTGTCTCACTAAGATGAGGAAAAAAACAAAAGGGGATGATTTGTGAGGGGTGGGATTTTTGTGGTAAATTTAATGGATTTCATGGAAAGTGAATGGAGTGTGGAAGGACACGGTATATTAATGAATAGGGTAAGTATCACAATCAGAATGTGAGGTTTTTGATTCAGTTAGTCACTTCCTTTAATTCTGGGTAGAGAATATTCTCAATTTGATGAATTAATTGTGGCAAACACATATGCAATGTGGATTCTTGAGTAACAACGTTGCTTTGTAACAAAAAATGTATCTTCTCTAGATTTTTTTTTTTGACAAAAACATAAAATTTTGGGTGTAAAAAATTATAAACTTTTTTTTTATGTTATAATTATTGTGTTGGGTCATGACTTATGAGAGGAAATCGATTAATGGATCATCACATTGAATTTTGAAAGATCACGCAATTGAGTTGAATGACATATTAACACAAAACTTAAAGATATCGAGTATGTGATGTTTTGATTTAGGTATAGAGATTCTTCCTTTAATTCTAAGCATGATATTCTCATTTCTCTTCTCAATTATATGAGAGTAATTCTAGCAATTTTTGGATATGTGCATCAGCAACACATATCCAAATGTTGATTCTTGGTCAATATTGAACTCACTGATATTCTCATTATTATTGTTGATGATATTTTCTTTATCATCTCTTTGTTCAACTTAAAAACACTTCTGGTAGTTTTAAAAGTGAAAACTAGCGTCTTCGTGAGCTTAGTTCAGTTGGTATGGACAATGCTTAAAAATAAGTAAGGTTCGGGGTTCAAACCCCGGCCACCACAAAAAAAAGTGAAAACTAACAATTCAAACATGTTTGGTTTGGTTTAGTTTCTCAAAATCAATTCTCATCTCAATGGTTTAGTTTCTCAAAATCAATTCTCATCTGCAAAAGTAATTTTGGTTGAAACTACAATGTTTGGTTTGGTTTAGTTTCTCAAAATCAATTCTCATCTCAATTCTCATCTGCAAAAGTAATTTTGGTTGAAACTACAAATTTTGGCCGTTCTCAAAATCAATTCTCATCTCAATTATCATCTGCAAAAGTAATTTTGGTTGAAACTACAATTCCTAAATTCCTAACTTTTGAGTTAACTAGAATCAATTCTCCATTAAATTTTATATTTTCCTTCATTATTGGCTCTAAACCATGGCAGTAAGTTAGCCTAGTCTCTTGCCCAGCCTTCGTATTATTTAACTTAAATATATTTTATCAAAAAATATAAAATATATGAAAAAATATTTTGTCCACAAAAATTTAGTTTAATGATCGAATTTATTATTTTTTAAATAATACATAGAAAATTTATTTATCTAAATTAAACAATATATCTACATTTATTATTGATCTAAAGAAATTTTAGCTATGTCCATTTTAGTAATTATACATTCAAAATAAATTTTGATCAAAACTATCCAAACAACATTCAATCTATTTAATCAATTCTGTATTATTTTATTCAAACATAAATCAATTCTCTCAAAATCAATTATATCAGAATCAATTCTATCATAATCAATTATATCCAAAGCAGAACCAAACACACACTGAGTTGTTAATTTCCACCCTTAATAGTCATAAGGCATAACAAATTCTTATTAACCATCAACAAAAAGTGTGGAGAGGTTACTCACCCGAGTTGACACCAATCAAAATTATTGATTTGTTGATAAATAATATCTACATACAATCAAAATCAACATCAATCATGGTAAGATCGATACTATGTCTTACACTTTATTAATTGTTACGAGGGAAATGCTAACCGGTGACTCTATGACATTGTTTAAGGATATTAAAAAGAGAAATTATACAATAGTTATTGCATTGAAAATTGTGTAATTAATTCATAAAAAATAAAAAATATTTCCTTTTATAGTAACAATTTCTTTTTGGCATATTTAACTAGTGCCAGTTAGCATAACCTTGTTACAATTGTATATACTTTCAGACATGCATTCATTCACAACATATCTTTCACAAATTCAAAGCAACCACGCATTGGTTATCCAATTCGATGAAAAAGTTTAAAGTGGTTCACGCAGACACCAAATAATAAAAGGAAAAAAAGAAAGAGGAAAACTTTTTATTAATTATTTTCCTATGGTAAAAGGAAAACTTTTTATTTTATTTTGACTGACACAGCTTAGAGAAGAATCTCGGATGCATAGAGATAAAAATAATCGCATTTGGCCCAGGGAGGTAGGTGAGGGTAAAGAGTTAATCACCAGTGCAAATTATGCAAATCATTATGCTTAATTAACAAATAAAGGGTTGGTATGTTTGTTAATTTAATTGAATTAAGGGGTTAGGTATGTATAGTATTTGCCATCGTACCAACTCAACATGGATGCCTAAATATCAAAATGAAATTTGTGAACTGAGCTTTTTGATTAGTTGATTTCAGTGGGTATCCTCTTTCTACTCCCATGGTTTCTCTAATACAAAAATGATTTACATTGGTCCACTTATTAAAAATATAAGAGGTTGCTTTAGGGCAAAAATGATTTCCTTTTAAGTAATCTACTTTTTAGATTCACACACTTAATTATAAAGAAGGGAAGAATCTGAAGTTCAAATTCTAAAAAAATAGTTTACATTTATATCAAGTTAAACATACTTCCTATTGAAATACTAAATACTTATTTGATTTATTGTATAAAATGAAATTCAAAACTCTACGTGCAACCAAGTTTTTTAATAGAAGTGCTTCCATACTTTGAAAAGCAGTTAACGCTTTGTTAAGCGTAGAGATATCAAGGAGCTTAGCAACCAAAATGATCGTGACTTCACAAGCGTCTCAAAAGGCATAAATTTATAATGATTTTTTTTTGTGGCCGGAGTTTGAATCCCGAACCTTGTATATATTATGTTTTATCCGTATCAACTGAGCTAAACTCACCAGGACATACATTTATAACGATTTATCAATGTTTAGACGGGCACGGACATTAATTTTTATAAAATTTTGTTGGTTTTGATTAAAATACGGGCACGAACATAATAAAATTTTGATTAAAATTATTTTAGTTTTATTAAAATTATAGGTAATATGTGATAAATATTTTAACACTTTCATATTGTAATAAACTTTACTTATTTTTTCCAATGATACCAACAATATAACAAACATAATATAAATTCGTATCTTTTTGAATAACAAGAATAAAATAACATTTTTATAGTCAAATTTGTTTAAGGTATAATTGAGAGTGAAAAATAATTACTAATCTTTAATTTGAGGAATTTCTTATGTGGTTACAAGTATTATGATACTTAGGCTTGCCCACACCAACACATATTAAAAAAATGTAGAAAGAGTAAAGAATTAAACAAATATATTTTTAAAATAATTATATTATATATATTTAGTTTTTTTTTTAATTATGTGTATGTTTAATGTGTATAAATAGCCTTTTTTTAAGAAGTCAAAATGAAATACCACCTCAGGTCGATCACAGTTAAATGCCTTAGAGTGATTTGCAAAGTGGTTATAAACACCACCTCTGTACCCTCCACACCTTCCATGTGCATGCAATTTACACTTATAGATATAACAACATTAGACCGCCTCCTAGAAGACATTAAACCATTGAAATTTTTTGAGTTAGCATTACCCTCTTTAAGTAAATTCAATCCAGATTTTTTCCATTGCATACTAATGTTGATTTTAGACAAAGAAAATACGTTAGCCGGCATCAACCTCCTCTACTTTTAACGCGCACTACTCCCCCTTTGACATAAAGGGAAAAAATACAATATTTTACCTTATTTTCTACCACCTAAATTTTGAGTATGATTTTGATGTCGTATTTTCAAGCTTTATTTGATCAATTTAAATTGTTCTTTCAACACATAACTTCCACAACTATATATCAAAAATGAATTCCACTGATCACAAATAAACTGCTTATAAATAGGAAGGTCCACCCAATATTTTAACATGCGCTGATGACGGGGACCCCAATTTTCTCATCTATCGTGAGCATAACTAGACAAGCCCCGAACCAAAGCCCTCTGGATGCAATTAGACCAATGAGCACATCAATCTTCGGTAATAAAAATCTATCCAACCGACTCATAAACTTACCATCCCCTCGAACCCAGGTGAAACGCCTCCCATGGAGAGGAAGATCAAATAAAACATTATTATCAATGAACTTATTAAACTGAGAAAAATCCTCATTACTGAGGCCACTTACCCTGCTCCTACGCTAATCAACATAACAAATAACATTAAAACCACCACTTACACACCAATTTTTCTCCTTGAAATTATTAACCACACTCCCAACCTTAACCACAAATTTTATCTACCATTCAGATCACAAGGTGCATAAACATTAACTATAAAAAATTCACTGTCTGCCATTACAAAGTAACCTTGAATTATCTAAACATGATCAAAACTCTCAATTTTAGCTTGATGAATTAGAAGACATTTTGGATGACGCCTATGGAAAAGCTTTGGAAAATCTTATGAATCCGGATTGTTGCTGAAAACAAAAACTTTTATTACACTTTTATTGAGTATCTTGTTCTTCAAGTTTTGTTATTACATTGTATTGTACGACAGGCTTTAACCAGAATTGATTTTGTAGAGCTGGAACAAATTTCGACCTTGTATCTAATAAATTTTATTCGGATTTGAAGAATCATATTATTTATCTGTCATCAGACTTGCGCGACTCCTTGATTCATCTGTTATGAACGTGTTCTAGGTTCTGGAAAATCTTTACCGTCTTGTGGTTTATCATTCTCTAATAAAGCATTTTCTAGTTCTTCTAAACTTTCGTTATTCCTAAATGTTATTGAGCCAAAGGAACTCGATAGAAGGGCCATCGAATCTGCTTCACTATATGGAATTGAAAAAAATTAGAACCTCCTTGGGTGGATGTGTCATTGTTTTGTCTGCGGGCACAAGAAATAACAAGTCATCTTTAGTAGATGAAAATCAAAATAACATTCAATGCATTTTATATCCAACTAATCTTCCAACATAATCTTATAAATTACCCTGAACACTCTCATAAGTAATAAACTTCTCAAACAGTAGGTAAGGGTGGACAGGGAGCTGCATGGGGCACTCTTTGGTTAAGAAGACCCATCGATTAATGGATTTAAATTGGGAAGTGAAGGTCATTCATTCATAGTGAGAGGCAAATCAATGTGTTGATGCGCTTGTAAATTTAAGATGTTCTTTCAGTCACACTGTGATGTTGTTTTATTATTCATAACCAAGTGAGAGTAATCTCGAGGGATTTGCGTAGCCCATTGAAGATTGTCAAATTAATATTTAAGCAGAATTAAACACAAGAGGTACCGAGACTCAATTTTCTTCAAAAACGTAAACAAAATTGGCATAGAACAAGCCATAAAGAAAATCTCCCAGATTACATTGTAAATATCAAAGAAAACCACACTCCGAGTTCTTTCTTCTTCATCAACCAACCAACCGACAATGTCGTCTCTAGGCTTTTCAAACCCTACAATTTCACCTTCTTCAACAAAAAGTGAAGCCAGTCGATCAGGATCTTGCCACTTAACCATAACACGATCTTTTACAATCGATGATCCTCGTTGTTCAGAGTGTTGAAAATTGTACCCTCTTTCTTTGATTCCATGAATTGTTAATTTGATCTCTTGAATCTCACATGCTACTCGATGACGAGGTTTTAAGGTTTTCCATTTCATCAATCCAACAACATTTTGAAGTTTACCTATGAATCCATCATGATGATAATGATGATGGTGATGAGCCACATTCATGATGTATGCATCAATGATATCTTCTATGTGAAAAGATAATTCTCTTAACTGTTTCACCCAAATTTGAATACTTACTTCATCTAAAGTGGCTCTTTTATCAGCATCTTTTAAGAAGGCATGAATTAGTTCTAGTTCATTCTTAATGTCTTCAAAGTCTCTACGTACATGTTTTAGTAATCTTGTTTCATCTTTTAGAAGTTGGTATACTTGTCTCAAGACAAACCATACTGCAGTTTCTGCCGTCTTGTATTTTTGAATTTCTAACTACAAAAGTTGAAGCAATTTCAAGTTGCAGATATCAAAGTTGACGATTACAGATAGCTAGCAAGTTTTGAGTTCAGACTTCAGAGTTTGCATTGTTTTTTCGTTTGACTTTTTTTATGAAATTTTTTTCTATTTTTGTTTGACTTTGAATCATTAATATTTCCATTTGATTATTGAGCTTACACGTTAGAAAATAATTTGGGAATGAAAAATAATTTATAGACACTCGGATCTATTCTACACAAGAAAAGTTCTCTGAACATAGTTCAGTTGGTAGAGACAATGTATTCTAATATATAAGAGTTTGATTAGTATAAATAGGAGTAAGTTATCGTTCCTAAACTTAAATGAAGGAGAAAAAAAATTAATCTAACTAGTAACTACTAATATTTATCATTAAAAAAAAACAATTAAGTAGTAAGCTTTTATTGCTCTAATTTACCACTATATTGTTTATTCACATGTCATGATTAAGACCATCTCAATGGGGTGAAATAATTTTGGATACCTAATTAGCACAACGTCTTAAATAGGTACACTCTCTCTGGGTCCTACTTTTTTAAGATTAAAATATTAAAATGTAATGATATAGAGTTATTGATAGATAATTAGTGTGATGTCCTCGTGAGTTTAACTCAGTTAGTATGAACAATGCATAATATATGCAAGGTTCAGGTTTTAAACCCCAACCACCACAAAAAAAGAAAGATAATTAGCGCATCCTGTTTAAAATATTAGTTATTGATAGAGTTTTTTTTTTTTTTTTAAAGTTGCAGCCATCAATTTCAAGCCATGTCTTAGAAAATTTAGAAATGTATGATCGAACGTAGCTCTCATGTGACTATTAGTAGTTGAGGTAGCGATGTTAGTTTAGAATGTAATTTTTTTTTTTTTTTGGAGGAGTTTAGAATGTAGTTAGATAGTATGGAAGTCTTTAATTGATAGTTTATAGTGCAAAGTAGTACTGTGAGACTTCAGAACAAGGATGATAAGCGCCAGAAAGTAGTTGATTACATGTTGTATTTTAGGCACTTTTTTGACTTGTTTCACAAGTTATCCAAGAAAAAGCCAAGAATTAATGAACAAATGCCCAATTATGCTTTGTATATCTTACTCTATCCCATTGTGTAGGAAAAAGTATGCCAAGACAGTTGCAAGCAAGAAATCAACAAAGAAATGCAAAGGTTAGCTCGCCACAGCGAGCTTGGAGCGAGCAGAAGGCGAGCCAAGTCAGAGAGCACCATTTCTAAGATTCTCATAGCTCACCACAGCGAATCAGGGCGAGGTCTCGGCAACAAAGCTTGCCACAACGAGCAAGAAGCGAGAAGAGGGCGAGGCAAGTCAGAGAGCCATCAGTTTTACAAGTCCCTTGCATGCCACAACGAGGCCATGGCAAGCCAGTTCGCCATAGTGAGCCAAGAGCGAGGAAGAAGCGAGCAAGTTCCAGAAAGTCCAGAATCCACGGAAACAAGGCTTTGCCACAACGATATTAGCATTCTCCATGGCGAGATAAGGCGGTTTCAGGAAGCTTGCTGACGTGGCAGAAACCCACTAGTGAAGAAAGGTCTCCTTGCCATGGCGAGCAGGATTTCGCTCGGCGAGATTTCACTTTTCAGACATAATATAAAAGCCATTCTCTCAGTTTTTTTTTCAAACATCTTCTTGTACTTTTAGAGAGAGACAAATGTGATTTATAGAGAGAAACACAAAGCAAGAGTGTTAGGAAGTGGATTCATCAAGATTCATTGGGAAATCAAAGATCTTGTTATGCATTTCACTCATTTCTTCCATTTTTGCAAGGCTACCATGACAATGAGTAGCTAAATCTCATCTTGTTGGGATTAGATGCAACTGATCAAGCACAATACGTATTCTTATTGATCCAAGTAATATATGATTCTAGTTTTATTTGATATTGATGTTGTTCTTGTGTTCTATGCTTTGATCTTATGGATTTAGATTGTTATTGAAAAATACTTTTTGAATCTAGGTTAAAACATTATCTATTAAACCCTAAATGTAGAAATGGTTTTAGGTTTTGATAATCACATTATATATCAAAGCTTAATGCTATCAGATTGTTTGATAGGCTGAGATATCGTTGATTAAACAATACGATTGAGCTCACAACATTATTTAGACATAAATGGTGTTGTCGAGGATATGTGGTAATATCGAGTAATAGCTAGAATCTATATGCACGATCATGAGAGGGAGGGGAGGGGAGGGGAGGGAAGGAATTTTAACGGAGGGGAGGGGAGATATTTTAATTAAAAGTGTGTTTGGTTCACAAGGGGAGGGGAGGGATTTTAAAATTATTTTACTGTTTTACCCTTAAACTTAATTAATTAAATAAGAATAATAAAGTAACGAAACAATAACGATGTAATCGATAACAACATGATGTAAACGATGGAATAATGGATTAGTAATAGAGTTGTTACAAGGAGTAATGAAAGTTGTTACAAGGAAAAATCTATTCTCTAATTATGAAACTTAATGTCTACCAAAAATACAATCTTACCCCTTCTTAATTTTTTGACACATCATCAAAATTATACCCTTTTGTGTCTTTTACTTCAACCTCCCCTTATTTTTCTCTATTAAAAATAAATTAAAACAAACTCACTCACTAAAAAGAACTAACTTAATCTTTTTTTAAAGAGCAAACAAACTTAATCTTAATCCCACTAAAAACAAATTTTCCTATATTTCAACTTCTAAATATCTAAAGACACTAAAAACATTAAACCTAACTCAGGTACAACCAAAACGGGGAAACAACATAATAAATCAGACCAAGTGGGTCGACCCTAATCAATCCTAAAAAAATCACTAATCACGGGCGCAACTTAGTTTTTTCCTCATATTTTTAGTTTACAACTTCATAATATTTAATAACAACTATTTCAATGATTTTACCACGGGCAAATCTATTCGCTAATTATGAAACTTAATGTCTACCAAAAATAAAATCTTACCCCTTCTTAATTTTTTGACACGTCATCAAAATTATATCCTTTTGTGTCTTTTGCTTCAACCTCCCCTTATTTTTCTCTCTTAAAAATAAATTAAAACAAACTCACTCACTAAAACAATCTAACTTAATCTTTTTTTAAAGAGCGAACAAGCTTAATCTTAATCCCACTAAAAACATTTTTTCCTATATTTCAACTTCTAAATATCTAAAGATGGGTATTAAACCTAACTCAAGTACAATTAAAACGGGGATACAACATACTAAATCAGACCAAGTGGGTCGACCCTAATCAATCCTAAAAAAATCACTAATCACGGGCGCAACTTAGTCTTTTATCATTAACGTCGACTTTATCATTAGTTTTTTTTCTTATTTTCTCAATTTATATAACATTGCAATGCAATTTGATGCATAGTCCCCCGTTTCAAATTAGCCCGTGCGGAGCACGGGCCCGTGCTTAGCACGGGTTTGTTGCTAGTTGTTAATAATATAGAATGCAAGTTGTTACAAGAAAAAATTGTTAATAATATGAAATAAAAGTTGTTACAAGATAATATAACCTATAACCTAATAATAGTAAAAGTTGTTTCAAGGATAATATAACATGATAATAATAAATGTTGTTACAAGGATAATATTGAGATTTTCAATTATTATAAGGATAATTTTGACAGTGCAATAAAATTTGCTCATCTCCCCTCCCCTTCTAAAAATTGAACCAAACACGTCAAATTAAAAATCTCCCCTCCCCTCCCCTCCCCTCCAAAACTCTCGAACCAAACGGACCCAAGGTGAATAAGTCAGGTGTGTGTGTGTGTGTGTGTATATATATATATATATATATATATATATAAATATATAGGGGGCTGTTAACTTGCACCCACCTAAAAACACTAAGGTGCAAGTTAACAAGCTGCACCTACTAGTTATTTACCAAAACACCCATGTTTTTCTATTATAAACAAATATTATTTATGCTATTTACAAAAATGTCCTTTTAATTAAAATAAAGTTTAATAGAGACAAAAGGGTGTTTTAGTAAAGTACAAGTAGGTGCAGCTTGTTAACTTGCACCTTAGTGTTTTTAGGTGGGTGCAAGTTAACAGCCCCCATATATATATATATAGACAGGATCCGTTGACACCAGGTGTCAACGGATTCGTTGACACCAAATCTCATCCATTGATTTGATTTAATCCAAAGGCTCATATTTAATTCACGTCTCTATTCGGTGAGTGTACTTTGTCTCAATCACATACTATTATTTTTTTCCAATTATTAAAAACAAAAATCATGAAACTCCTCCTTGTTTTCTTCCACTGCCACACGCTCTTGTTGCAGGGACAAGTTATTCCAAATAAACTTTTTCCATTGGAAGAAAGTAGTGATTCATGGAAGATTTTGGATTGTACCTCTGTGAGAATTTGAATGTTTTTTCCCTAAACGCCCAATTGAATTGCTTTCAATCCTCCATCATAAATCACTCAATTGGTTTAATTATGCTACGACATTAATTGGATAGAGCAAAAACCATCCATGGGGCAGCAATGGGAGAGAGAAGCGATGAACAGACTGCATAGGCAATTGAGGGTTTGGGTTTGGGAAAAAAGAAGTACGAAGGTGGAAAAAAAAATTAGTTTCACCGTGCACTTTTAAATTAGCCTTTGGATTAAATCAAATCAATGGATGAGATTTGGTGTCAACGAATCCGTTGACACCTGGTGTTAACGGATCCTGTCTCATATATATATATATATATATTGAAAGATACTATGTATATATCTTATAATTGAGAATATGGCACACTATATAAATTGAGAATAAATAATAGATTAAGAAAAAAAAATTCAATATTTAATACGAGAACTCAACTTTTCCTCAAAAAAAAAAAAATACGAGGACTCAACTTAAGGTATGAATTTATTAAAAAAAAGAGCTCAAAGGTATGGGTTGATTAATCTCTTTTTATTTCAGTAAAATATCTTTGAAAAAAAAATACTCCTACCGAATCCTTTTAGTGAAAATTTCTAAAAAAATGTTACTATTAATTGTTATTGCAAAAAAAACTAAAAATCCAATATTTAATTCAACATGTTTAGATCAATTGTTATGGACAATGCATAAAATATGCAAGGTCCGGTGTTCGAACCTCGGCCACTACCAAAAAAAAAACATCCAATCTTTTTTTGTTGAGCAAATAATTCAATTTAAGGTATGGATTTATTAAAAAAAAAACATTTAAGGTATGGATTGATTAATCTCTTTTTATGTCAGCAAAATATCTTGAAAAAAATAAACGGTCACATGCCGACCAAATCCTTTTGGAGACATTTCATTAAAAAAATGCTAATAATTGTCTAGTGAAATAAATTCACGGCGTTTCGCATACGTTGCTTGGATTAATGATGATAAAATTCAAATGATTTAGGCAAAACCCTAAAAGTAGAAAAAAAAATAAAAAATTATGTGTGATATTCATGTCAGTGGGTGTATATATAAATGAACGTGAGGACTGAAAAACAACAGATAGGGTATTGGTTGATGAGAAAAATGGTGAGTTCAAGTTGCAAATATATATATCCAAGAATGAGAGTAAGTAACGATGATCCAGTTCCAGCCACAAAGAAGAAAAAAGCTGCTGCTAGGGCTACAAAAAAGAAGAAAACAGCTGCTAGTGCTGCCAAAAAGAAAATAAAAACTGGTACTGAATACGAATACCCAAAAGGGCAATGGCGAATACTATATCCAACTAGGGTTTGTTTCGATTGCAATACAAACACTACTCCTCTTTGGAGGAGTGATCCTACAGGTTCCAAGGTAATTAGTTAATCTCTATTCTCCCCAGCTTTCACTCTTGGTTCATGCAAAAGTGTTATTCTATACTTATACAATGATTAATAATTTGAATATCTAGTTATATATATATAGTTAACAAGAAATATGTTGGTGCAGTCGTTGTGCAATGCATGTGGACTCCGACGAAGAAGGGAAGAGGCAAAAGCCGATAAGGGTCTTGATACTCATAAGGAAAAGGGCAATGGCGAACGCTCATCATCTGAGGATGTGAAGATTAATGTTTTAATGTTCATCTGAATTTATCTTATGGTTTTATTCACTCTTAATTAGACGGACAATTTATGGATTCTCTCCTATTGAGATTTTACAGTGAAGGGTGGTTCATACGCTGTGACATTTTGTTTTATGTGTTTTTAAATAAAAAATAAGTGGTGACTATTTTGTTTCTTATAGTGAGTTGTTAAATCAAGCAGATGTACATGCAGTACAACCAATAGCATTACACATGCATCTATTATGGTGAATTAAATAAAGGTTTTGCGTGAGCTTTCATTTATCTTTTCTTCCATATAATTGTCGATTGAAAACTATTGATATTACGCTTCGGGAGTAAAAGGGAATCTAGCGGTAAAAATTTAGCAAAATTAAATTCCATTGTAGCGTAATAATTTAAATGATGTAACTGAGTTTAAGGTTTCATTCTATACAAAAAAAGGGTTTCATTTTCTTTAACAAAGAATCTAGGGTCTGTTTGATTACAATGATAGGAGACATAATATGATATATCATATCCTGCTTAAATCTCGTATCGATGTATCAAGGAATAAGATAAATAAATCTCGTGTTTCTGTCTTTGCTGTTCGGTTTTTGGCTTTAATTTGCACAAGTGCCTAGTAAGCGGTCAATTTGAGAGCAATACAATCTACTCATTGTTACAGTTTCACATTCTACTACAAACTATCAACTTCTATATTATCCAACTATACTCTAAACTAACATTACTACTTCAACGACTAACCGTGACATCATAGCTATGCCGATCATACATTATTGAACGTAGAAAATTTACCTACCTATTTCCAACCAAACTATCCTTGTATCCCACATCACTTCTAAATATCTAAGACATGGCTAATGCTATTCAACCATCATCTATGGCTATCCCTATTTTTAGTGGTTGAAACTATGATATTTGGAGCTTTAAAGGGAGGATATATATTTCCTCTCAAGAATATTTATGGGACATTGTAGATGAAGGATTTACTATTCTCACACTTCAACTCTCAATATGCAGCTCAAAAAACAAAAAAGAACTGAAGGAAACTAAATAGAAAGATTCAAAGGTATTATTCTTTCTGTAACAAACATTAGCAAATAATATCTTTCAAAGAATAATGGGAGCTACAAGTGTCAAAGATGCATGGAATACATAGAGGAGGAGTTTCAAGGATGTGAGAACGTACTTGTTATTAAACTTCAAACTCTAAGACGTAAGATTGAATTACTTAAAATGAAAGATTCTAAGACCTTAAAAGACTACTATACAAAATAAAAGAATTGGCAAGTCAAATGAGATCCTACGGAGATGATATTCCGACAAAATAATTTTTGAGAAAATTCTAATTTCGATTCCTCATAAATATCTTGCAATCGTCACTACAATTGAGCAAACCAAAGACCTATCTACTTTGTCTATGTGAAAACTAATTGAGTCTCCTGCAATTTATGAGCAAAGATCGAAGCTCAAATTACGATCTCACCATAAATGAACAAAGGAAATAAAACTGGTGGAGTAAATTCTAGAAACAAAGGAAATTCTCAAGACATGATCAAGATGAGCTCCATGCAGCATTTGAAAAGTGATAAATCATGTCGAGAAAGATTGTCGGTATAAGAGAAAGCCACAATGTCGAAACTACAAGAAATTTGACACAACCGGAAAAATTGTTACAACAAAAATAAGCTTCAAGCAAACTTCGTTGAAGAGCCTGAGCATAAGAAATATATGACTATGAGCTGCAACATCTTTTCTATGCTATCTAAGATTTCAATGATGAATTGAGTAGAAACTGGTACTTGGATAATGGGGGTAGCTAGTAATCACATGGACAAAGATCATAGCGTCTTCAAGGATATTGATGACACGAATATCAAAGTAAAAGTTTGATTGGGAAATGCCAATATCGTAGAGTAGAATAGAAAGGAAAGTCATTGTGATCTTTTATTTTATTGAAGGGAAGGAAAGAGTTGATCTTCAACAATAAGAACTGGAGAAATTAATTCAATGCCATTATGTTTGTAATTTGACATTCTGCGTCGCAATGCTCCTAGCAAATTTTCTATTTGGCAGTTTTTCTATAAACTCCCACTTCATACATATAATTCACGACTGCATAACATGGAATCACTAATTAACTTATCTATATCGAAGAATCATGCTCCATTTACAAATATGTCCAAGGAATGTTATAAACTTCTCTTTTCAATAATATTTTTGTTCATATGTTGAGTTCCGTTTACCTTAAATTTAATTTCTAATTAATTTTATTGGCAAGGTTTTTACTTATTATACAAGCATATCGATAACAGTTGCTGCCTTAAGCTTTGATCACTGGATAATTTAATTTAGGTAAATTAGGGTCCTGTTCGGCTAAACAATTTAATTTACAACATACACCATAAGCGCTTATCATGATACATGTTTATGTATCGCTATTTCTACAACAAAAGATACAATAAAGTTAAATTATTTTCGTATAAGCTATAACTATGTTTATAAGCTATCTTGGATAACTTATGAAAATAAGCAGAAAGCTGCCTATGAACATGTGAAGCAGACCCTAGTTCTAAGAGTCAAGACAAAAATAAACATAAATGTGAACACAAACAAAAAATACCTAAAATAATGAGAGATTTATAACAATACCTTGAGGAAGAGGCTCTTTAGTTTCTTCAGAAAACTGCATCATCATGCTTCTCAACAAGGCTTCAACACTATACGATTGAGAAACCACGAGAAATGCACGACAATCAAAGCAACCTCTCAGTTGTTGATCATCAAAAGCATTTTTAGCAAGAGCTGTTTTCCCAAGTCCCCCCATTCCAACCACCGAAATCACACTCCGAGTTCTTTCTTCTTCATCAACCAACCAACCGACAATTTCGTCTCTAGGCTTCTCAAACCCTACAATTTCACCTTCTTCAACAAAAAGTGAAGCCAGTCGATCAGGATCACGCCACTTAACCATAACACGATCTTCTACAATCGATGATCCTCGTTGTTAGAGTGTTGAAAATTGTACCTTCCATTCTTTCTTTGATTCCATGAATTCTTGATTTGATCTCTTGAATCTCACACGCTACTCGATGACGAGGTTTTAAGGTTTTCCATTTCATCAATCCAACAACATTTTGAAGTTTACCTATGAATCCATCATGATGATCATGATGATGGTGATGAGCCACATTCATGGTGTATGCATCAATGATATCTTCTATGTGAAAAGATAATTCTCTTAACTGTTTCACCCAAATTTGAATACTTACTTCATCTGATGTGGCTCTTTTATCAGCATCTTTTAAGAAGGCATGAATGAACTCTAGTTCATTCTTAATGTCTTCAAAGTTTCTACGTACATGTTTTAGTAATCTTGTTTCATCTTTTAGAAGTTGGTATACTTGTCTCAAGACAAACTATACTACAGTTTCTGCCATCTTGTAGTTTTGAATTTCTAACTGCAAAAGTTGAAGCAATTTCAAGATTACAGCTAGCTTTTTTGTTTGACTTTTTTTATGAAGAATTTTTCTATTTTTGTTTGACTTTGAATCATTAATATTTCCATTTGATTATTGAGCTTACACGTTAGAAAATCACCTGGGAATGAAAAACAATTCATAGATACTCGTATCTATTTTACACTAGAAAAGTTTGGTCAAGTTCAGTTGGTAGAGACAATATAACCAAATGTAAGAGTTGATCTTCAAAAAACTCCGAACACCTCATTAATTTATTCACCTAATATAATCTTTTTTGCTAACTTATTCTTTCAAATAGGAGTACGTTATCATTCCCAAACCTAAATGAAGGAGAGAAAAAATTAATTTAACTACTAATATTTATCATTAATTTTTTTTTATAGCAATCAAGAAGTAAGCTTTCATTGCTCTACTTTACCACTATATTGTTTATTCACATGTATTAACACCATCCCAGCATGAGCCCTCATTTTTAAGACCCGCTACCTATGAGGTATCTATGTTGGAGAAAAATGATTTTAGACATCTAATGAGCACGAGGTCTAAAATAGGTACAATCTCTCTTTGGGTCCCACTTCTTTTAAGATTAAAATATTGAAATGTAATGATAGAGTTATTGATAGATACTTAGGGAGTCTTTTTTTGGTGGTGGCCGGGGTTCGAACCCCGAACTTTGCATATATTATGATTATGCATTGTCCATACCAACTAAGCTAAGCTCACGAGGACAGATAATTAGTGAGTCTCATTTAATTTTGTTTTTGTTAAGTGTTACTATTAAAAAATTATAAATTAATGATGTGTACACGTGAGACTCGTTTAAGTACACAAACATAGTTTTTTTTTTCATTGGTGATGCTCTAAGTATCATCATTCCTATGTATTTTTTTTTTAACAAGTAACCTATTGACTGAAATTCACCTTTATAATGTGAATAAGTGGGGTGTTCCAAGTTCGAACCACAATCTGTGCATACTATGTATATATCTTTTTTTTTTTTTTTTGAGCAAATGTATATATCTTATAATTGAGAATATGGTACACTATATAAATTGAGAATAAATAATAGATTAAGAAAAAATTCCAATATTTAATACGAGGACCTTTTTTTTTTGTTTACAATACGAGGACCTAAGTTTATTAAAAAAAAAAGAGCTCAAGGTATGGGTTGATCAATCTCTTTTTATGTCAGTAATATATCTTGAAAAAGAAAAAAGATATTCCTACCAAATCCTTTTTTTGTTTAGCAAAAAAGTTATTTTACAGAAAATTTCTTAAATGTTGATAATTTTTATTGCCAGAAAAAAAAATCCAATATTTAATTCAACATCCAATAATACAACTTAAGGTATGGATTTATTAAAAAAAAAAAATTTAAGGTATGGATTGATTAATCTCTTTTTATGTCAGCAAAATATCTTGAAAAAAATAAACGGTCACATGCCGACCAAATCCTTTTGGAGACATTTCATTAAAAAAAATGCTAATAATTGTCTAGTGAAATAAATTCACGGCGTTTCGCATACGTTGCTTGGATTAATGATGATAAAATTCAAATGATTTAGGCAAAACCCTAAAAGTAGAAAAAAATAAAAAATTATGTGTGATATTCATGTCAGTGGGTGTATATATAAATGAACGTGAGGACTGAAAAACAACAGATAGGGTATTGGTTGATGAAAAAAATGGTGAGTTCAAGTTCCAAATATATATATCCAAGAATGAGAGTAAGTAACGATGATCCAGTTCCAGCCACAAAGAAGAAAAAAGCTGCTGCTAGGGCTACAAAAAAGAAGAAAACAGCTGCTAGTGCTGCCAAAAAGAAAATAAAAACTGGTACTGAATACGAATACCCAAAAGGGCAATGGCGAATACTATATCCAACTAGGGTTTGTTTCGATTGCAATACAAACACTACTCCTCTTTGGAGGAGTGATCCTACAGGTTCCAAGGTAATTAGTTAATCTCTATTCTCCCCAGCTTTCACTCTTGGTTCATGCAAAAGTGTTATTCTATACTTATACAATGATTAATAATTTGAATATCTAGTTATATATATATATATATATATATATATATAGTTAACAAGAAATATGTTGGTGCAGTCGTTGTGCAATGCATGTGGACTCCGACGAAGAAGGGAAGAGGCAAAAGCCGATAAGGGTCTTGATACTCATAAGGAAAAGGGCAATGGCGAACGCTCATCATCTGAGGATGTGAAGATTAATGTTTTAATGTTCATCTGAATTTATCTTATGGTTTTATTCACTCTTAATTAGACGGACAATTTATGGATTCTCTCCTATTGAGATTTTACAGTGAAGGGTGGTTCATACGCTGTGACATTTTGTTTTATGTGTTTTTAAATAAAAAATAAGTGGTGACTATTTTGTTTCTTATAGTGAGTTGTTATATCAAGCAGATGTACATGCAGTACAACCAATAGCATTACATCTGCATCTATTATTGTGAATTTAATAAAAGTTTTGTGCGAGCTTTCTTATATCTTTTCATATAATTATTGATTGAAAACTAGTGATATTCTACGCTTCGGGAATAAAAGGGAATCTGACAGTAAAATTTTAGCAAAATTAAATTCCATTGTAGCGCAATAATTTAAATGATGTAACTGAATTTAAGGTTTCATTCTGTCAAAAAAAAAAGGGTTTCGTCCCGTGAGCATAGCTCAGTTGACAGAGACATACATTGTTATATACAGCGGCCGGGGTTCGAACCCTGACACCCCACTTATTCACATCGAAAAAGGTGAATTCTAGCCACTAGGCTACTTGACCAAAAAAGAAAAGAAAAAAGGGTTCATTTTCTTTTACAAAGAATCTAGGGTCTGTTTGATTACAATGATAGGGAGACAGAATATGATATATCATATCTGCTTAAATCTTGTGTTTGATGTATCAAGGGATAAGATAAAATAAATCCCGTGTTTGGATTTTGGCTTTGCACAAGTGGCTAGTGCGGTCAATTTGAGAGCAATACAATCTACTCCTTGTCAGGGCCGAACCCTAGGGGGTGCAAGCAGCACTACTGAACCGGGCCTCCAAAATTTAGGGGCCCAATATATATTTTTTTTATATTTGTAACATGAATGTAAAATAGGCATCTTTACAAATAAAAACACAATATTTTTTTTATTATTTTAGAGCACTTGTAATTTTGGGCACATAATTATCGTATAAAATAGCAAAGTTTAACAGCAAACATTATAATTATCCTCTCAAAAAATAAAACAAAACAAATAATATAATTTTTTTTCTCTTTTAAAAAAATACATATTTTTATTAGGGGCCTCTCTTGTTTATGAGAACCGAGCCTCCATTTTCCTAGGAACGGCCCTGCTCCTTGTTCCAAAGTCTCACACCACTTTAGACTACAAACTATCAACTTCTATACTATCCAACTATACTCTAAATTAACATTACTGCTTCAACGACTAACCGTGGCATTATTTCTATGCTCGATCATAATTTATTGAACGTAGAAAATTTATCCACATATTTTCAACCAAACTATCCTTGTATCCTACATCACTTCTAAATTCTAAGACATTTTTTTGAAGGGATATATATATATATATATATATATATATATATATATATATATATATATATATATATATATATATATATATATATATATATAGGGGGCATATCACATGAGAATGGTAGTTATAGGTGAGAATGATGAGAATAAATAGGAACCATTAGATTAAAAAGAATGGCTGAGATTAAATCACAAGTTAAGTGACCCATGTGCCAATCATGTGCTATTTTCTGTCACTTCCTTCATCCCTTACGCTTCCCATTTTCTTCTTCTGCTTCACGCTTTCAAACCCAAACTTGCTCTTCTTGCTTCAATTTTTTCTATCCCTCACCCTTCACAACCGGTTCCAACAATAAAAATAAGATGAATATTAAATTGTTAAAATAAACCTAAAATTGTTGTGATCAACCTTAACATAAAAGATAAACATAACAAGAACACAACAAAATTGGAATTCATACTGCTTGAATCAGGTTTGAAATCGATGAGTGAATCTTCCATAGGTATCACGTTAGATTTTTTTAATTGATAATGAAATTCTAGCGCACTTGTTTTAAAAGTTCTGTCAGATGTTTTAACGTTTGCAATGTTCCGGTTAATGTTTCAACATCGAGCGATAAAACAGAAATAAAAACAAGAAAAATAAAGGACAGGAAAATAAAGAACACAGTGAGTTTGTTGACCCAGTTCAACACAACACGCTTACATCTGGGGGCTACCAAGCCAGGAAGGAAATCCACTAGTGTAGTCCTTATTCAATAGCTCTCAGCAAACTCCTCGTTTACACTATATGACCTAGGACCTACCCGTCTAGACTTCAACCTAGGAACTCCTAGATCTGAGATCCCATCTCACTATCCTAATGGCCAGTCACTGCCCCAGTGACCTATCAGACCTCAAACACAAAAAGATAGAAGTTACCTTCCAACACAAACAACCAAACCTTGTTTCACAACTTCGGTTTGATGCACAAGAGTATCAATACTCACAAAACCAGTCCTAAACAAGTATCTAACACGACACTAGAAAGAACACACAAAAGATTCTAGACTTGCATCACAAACGACACAAGAACAGAATACATGAAGACTCAAACCCTAAAGATCTAAACTTTTTAGTATGACGGCTTGAATGAGCAATTAGGTCTTGAAGTCTTCCTTTTATACTGAAGCAGCTTGGGCTAAATAATTCATTGGGCTTCAGTAAACTTGCAGATCGGTTCAGCAAACCTGCAAAACAGAATCAGAAACAATTCTGGAAAGTCCTAATATGTCGGAACCTATTTAAAAACATTCCAGATCGTAACAAATATTTCCTAAAACAAAATATCTATTTTAGTAATATTCCACAGCTGATTCTTATAAGATATGCGCGTTACTTGGTCAGTAAGTAAAGGAAATATGGTTTCCTTAAACAATAAAATACGCGCGTACAGATAAGGCAGAAACCCAGGCACACTAAACCGTGACAGGATGTTGAAACATTGTATCCAACATCTTACAGAGCTGCCTATCCACATGCTGGAACATTGGTTCCAACTTACAGAACAAAGATATTTGTTTTAGCAACAATGCAGCCAATACAAATACCCAACAGATAAAATATCACGTTTTTTTTTTTTGCTAATTAACCAATTCACCCTTCAAATCATTCATATATGGTATGATTTGTAACTCATTTGGGTCCGATTCTTGAAACTTCAGTAATATACACGATGCTCTCCTTATACCGGAATTGGTGGGGGCGCCGCAAACTGGTGGTGGCTGCGGGTTTCACGCCGGGAGGGTTGGCATCGCCGGAAAAGATGGTTGAAGGTGAAGGGAAGAAGAAACAGTTGTAGTGTTTGAAGGAAGAAGAAAGGTTAACAATGAAGTTGGAACGCGCGAGTGAAAAGAATGAGAATGACACATGATTAGCACATGAGTCACTTAACTTGTGATTTAATCTCAGCCATTTTTTTTAATCTAATGGTTCCTATTTATTCTCATCATTCTCACCTATAACTATCATTCTCATGTGATATGCCCTATATATATATATATATATATATATATATATATATATATATATATATATATATATATATATATATATATATATATATTTTCTAAATCTCTAAAACATGGCTAATGCTATTCAACCATCATATATGACTATCCCTATTTTTAGTGGTGGAAACTATGATTTTTGGAGCTTTAAAAGGAGGATATATATTTCCTCTCAAGAATATTTATGGAACACTGTAGATGAAAGATTTACTATTCTCATGGACACTTCAACTCTCAATATACAGCTCAAAAAACAAAAGAGTTGAAGGAAGCTAAATAGAAAGATTCAAACGTATTATACATTCGGTAACAAACATTAGCAAATAATATCTTTCAAAGAATAATGGTAGCTAGATGCATGGAATATATAGGAGGAGTTTCAAGGATGGAATATACAAAATTAAAGAATTGACAAGTCAAATGAGATCCTACGGAGATGATATTCCCGGCAAAATAACTTTTTAGAAAATTCTTAATTTCAAACATATGTTATGGCTAAACTCACTGAAACAGCAAAATATTTGTTATATATTGAAATACACACATATTGTTTAGAGTAAATTACTCTCCACTTTTTTGAGAGATGATTAAATTACATTACCCTCCCTCTTATATCAAAATATACACTCCCCTTCTCTCTTAAACAAAACATATTAAAAAAAATTACACTCCACTCCTTTGAGAGAACCTCTAATTACATTTCCCTCCTCTCTAATATTAAAATCTACACTTCCTCCCTTAATATTTTTTATTTTTATTTTTAATAGTATAGCAACGAAAATATAACGCACACAAGCAAGTAAAAAAGGGTGCGGTTCCATTTTATTATAATCAAAATTCAAATCATTTCTTTTGTTTTGTTTTTAATATACAATATCATTACATATAGTTTCAAAAATTATTATAAAATATGATACAATTCAAAACAAATTAATTTTTTAAATTTAGTATAACCAATGAAATATGGGTAATAAAAAACTTGTTTTATATTCAAAATTGTCAAATTAATAATAAAATAATCAATTTGTTTTTTAATGGACATTGAAGTTAAAAAGAAATGAAATATTTTTGAATGGTGGATCAAAATTTGTAAATATTATGAAAATATTTATTTATATCAAAATGGATTAAAATGTAGTACATAAATAATTCTTAGGGGAAGGAATTGTAATCTAAGCATTTCTTAGGGGAAGTGAGTATAATTTATTTTAGCCTTTTACTTTCAAGGGAGGAGAGTGTATATTATAATATAAGAAGGGGTGTAATTCAAGCTTATCTTAGGAGAAGGGAGGCATATATTAAGCAAAAAATAATATCCAACATTTAATACGAGGGTTCAACTTAAGGTATGATTTTTTTTTGTAAAAAAAAACTTAAGGTAAGAATTTATTAAAAAAACATTAAGGTAAGGATTGATCAATCTCTTTTTATGTCAGAAAATATCTTGAAAAGAAATTAAAAAAATGACATTTGGACCAAATCATTAGGAGATATTTTCTTGAAAAATGTCAATAATGGTTATTGCAAAAACAAGTCAATATTTAATACGAGGGTTTTTTTGTTTTTGGTTTCTTAATACGAGTGTTCAAATTAAGGTATGGATTTATTTAAAAAAAATGAAGGTATAGATTGATTAATCTCTTTTTTTGTCAGCAAAATATCTTGAAGTAAAAAAATGGCATTCCGACCATATCTTTTTGGAGATATTTTCTTTAAAAAATGTTAATTCTGTAATTGTATAGTGAAATAATTGTCTAGATTGATGATGATCAAAATTAAAATAATTTAGGCGGGAAACCCTAACAGTTGATTTTTTTTTTTTTTTTTTTGTAAGATTCATGTGCGTGAGTGTATATATAAATAAACGTGAGAACTGAAAAACAAGATATAGGGTATTATTGTTCCTTTCAAAAAAAAAAGGGTGAGATCAAGTGACAGTGCTAGGTATCCAAGGATGAGAATGAAGAACACAACTGCCACCACCTCATATCCAAAGGCTAGAGTGTTTAACACCATTCCATCTGCTACAACCACTATAGTTTGCTCAGATTGTGAGACAACCAAGACTCCCCTTTGGAGGAGTGGACCCAGGCCCGGCCTTGAGGGGGTGCAAACAGCTCAACAGAGCTGGGCCTCCCTCAGCCATGGGCCTAAAAAAAAAAATATTCACTAGTACTACTGCCCTCCAATTTTTTTAATACCCCTAGCCATTTTTTGTCCCCTTGTTTTAGCCTTTTAGGCCTATTAGAATTAGGTCCTCTTGCTTTTGGTGTTAGGTGGGAGTTCCTCATGTATACGGTAGTCATTTTCACCTTTGGGTGTTCCGCATATATACAACACCTTATATTTATCTTTTAAAAAATATAAATAGAACATTGCTCTTTTCAAAAAAAATACGTTTTGATTTTATCACTGACCTCTTTTCATTCCCAGAACCGAGCCTCCGAATTCTTAGGGACGGCCCTGAGTGCACCTATGGGTCCTAAGGTAATAAGTTAGTCTCTCTTCTTCCCAACTTATTCGCTACCGTTTCATTTACTATCACGGTACACTTTAAATATCTAGTTATGTATATAGTTAACATGCATGAAACATGTTGGTGCAGTCTTTGTGCAACGCATGTGGCCTTAAACGGAGAAGGAAAATGGCAAAAGCTGCTAAAAGTTTGGATACTCACAAGGAAAAGGGCAATGGCGAAAGCTCATCATCTGAGGATGTGAAGAAGCTTTAATGTTCTCATGGATTTATCTTATGGTTTTATTTTTTTTACTTTTATATCAAAAATATTGGTGACTATTTTGTTTGTAATTGTACGAAATCAAGCAGATGTACATGCAGTACAATTAATTGCATTACACCTTCATCCATTATGCTGAATAAAAGAGAATTTTGTGTGAGCTCTTATATATGTATATTTTTTTTTGTTATCAGCTTTCATATATGCCCTTGTAGCATAATAACGTAAATGATGTAATTGAATTTTTTTTCTTGAAGAAGCCAAAGTAGTCCACCATGTAACTGAATTTAGATGTTTCAAATTTTTTTAGAAAGAATTTTAGGGTTGATCGGTTTCTATCATGCAACATTAAGAAATTTAATCGGATGGCTCAATAAGTTGAATATTACGGCACGACAACACTTTTATATCCTCCACCACCTGCTTCAGATCTACTACCCTATTTTCCAAGGTCGTTCCTATGAATCTAGAGGCTCGGTTCTGTAAATGAAAAGAGGTCCGTAATAAAATAAAAATGTATTTTTTTTAAAGAACAATGTTCTATTTAAATTTTTTAAAAGATAAATACAAGGTGCCGTATATATGCGGTACACCCAAAGGTGAAAATTACTACCGTATACGCTAGGAACCTCAAACGACCCTCCCCCAAAAAACACTCACGTAACACTTAGTAGTACTATTGGGCTATAATTTTTTTTTGTGGCCCGTACCTTGTGGAGGCCCAGTTCCATTGAGCGGTTTGCACACCTCAAGGTCCGGCCCGGCTATTTTCCCATTAAAGAACCAGTTTGTTAAAATATTATACCCATTTCTACACTTTAAGAATCCAATCACTCAACTACTAACAATAGATGCAGGTGTAAAGCAATTAGTTGCACTGCAGTCAATTTGGATGCTTATACTTGTTAATGAAAGTGATTTTAAAGTGTGTGTTTGGATCTAAATTATTCTCATTAACTGCAGTCAATTAGATGCTTACAACTATCTAAATTATTTTCATAGCTTCTATAGTTTTCTTAAAGATAGTTTAGAGATCCTATCACTCAACTATACTAACAATGGCATCGAAGCTAGGATCGTGCATTAGACATAAAATTAACCAACCTTTCCAAACCAAACTCTCCACCATATCCTACATCATTTTAAAATTTTTCTAGTACATGGCTAATACTATTCAACCATCATCCATGACTATCCCTACTTTTAGTGCTAAAAACAATGATTTTTGGAGCTTTAAACCAAGACATTAATTTGCTCTCAAGAATAATTGTGGGACATTGTAAACGAGGATTTAATATTCACACGGATACTTCAACTCTAAATGCAGCTAAAGAAAAAGAGTCGAAGGAAAATAAACGAAAAGATTAAAAGGAATTATTCTTTCTGCAACAAGCAATGTCAACCAATATCTTTCCAAGAATAATGGTAGTTACAAGTGCTAAAGATGTGTGGGGTTAGAGGAGGGGTTTCAAGGATGTGACTAGGTAAGTCCCATAAGACGTGGGTTTGAATTAATAAAAATGAAAGATTTTGAGACCGTCATAAAAGAATTGGTAGGTCAAATGAGATCCTATGAAGTTGAAATTCTCGTAAAAATAAAGTGTTGAGACTTGAAAATTTTGGAATGATTCTCACAATGGCAGTTGTTGTTTTGCTATATATAGACGCTAGGTAAGTGTAAATTTGCTACACAAAATTGATGCTCGTTTAGTAAATTGTGTTTTCTTCTTGATGTTTTATTTTTCATTTACTTAAGAAAGCAAGAAAAGACGTACATAAAAATCACCATTCTCCTATCTTAAACCTAATTACTAAATATATACAATAATGGGGAAAATCAAGCGGTTTCTATCTATTTAAGTTGATAAGTGCTTGAGAAAGTACAAAATATGTAAGTTTAGCAATTATCAGTATCATTTTGTAATGGATTGGTAAACCCTAAGTTCATTAACATTACTCCCTCCGTTTCAAAATACATGTCCAATTTTTGCAATGTGCACTATTCATTTGACTTACTTTGACCATACTTTTTTACTAATGTATAAATACAAATATTAGCATGTAAGATGTTGTTTGATTTGTCTCGACAAATATTTTCAAAATATTAAATTTTTATAATTTTTTACTTTAGATAATTAAAGATATTAACGGTCAAAATTGTGCATTGGCATATGTGAAGTGGTTGACTTGGACATGTATTTTGAAACGGAGGGAGTAATGTATTCATTTGCCATTAAAAATAATTCAACCATTGAGTTTACTTCTAACACCTAATGGATTGTATTTTATTTCCCATTCACTTTTCTTAAATAATGAGTTTGACTTCCAATTAGGTGTGCATCTTTGAATCTACTAGCTAGCTGTGACTATAAACTTTTCCCATAACACTTTTCATAACCTCCAACTTCCCCAAATATTGCTTTAAAGTTTGTTGTTACATACTTATATGATATCAACTATCAAAAACTCTGATCTATTTGATCTTAAAGAGTTTACGAGTGAAGATTGGTAAGAAAGTAAAAGGGTGAGAGGAATCTCCTATTTTTGAAGGGAAAAGTTACCACTTCTGGTCCACCAAAATGAGAACTCGTCTAACGGCTTAGAGTTTATGGATGAGCAAAAAGTTGGCTTAGCAAAAAACTATATACATCATTGATGAATTAAGAAAATCAAAATACATCAAGGTGGATTATATTATGCCAATAGAAAATTTGCTTGGAGCATTGCAACTTAGAATCTCAAATTAGAAACATAATGATAGAAGGTTCTTTAAAGGAGAAATTTGAAGTGTTGAGAACAAAGCTTAAAGTATTATGCTATTTTTCAGCTGGTTGTAATGTTTATAAGTTTTGTCATAGTATTTTATAATTATCAAGGCATAGTAATTTGTCTAATATATTTCTATTTTTCATGAGTTTTTGGTGAAGTCACATTGTTATACAATTCTTTTATAATGTAGAATCGTTCATATATGACACTCCCTCGTTTTGATTTTGCTCCATATATAATTTGTAGGCTTCTCAATATGTTACAGTTCACAAGGGGCATGCATTGTTTCTCCATTCATTCATCTTTGCTGCTTTTCAATCTGCAAATAAAATGAATTCATGTGACCATACTGCTGCAGCCTGCAAAGCCTATTGTACATGAACCTTGTGACTTTTTTCTTTGATATTTACATTGTATTCTGGAAGATTTTCCTAATGTCTTGTGTATGTCTATTTTGCCTTTATTTTTTCGTTGAAGTGAAACCATAAATGCAATTTCAATTGTCTTTATGAGGTTTCGGTTCAGCCCTTAAGAAGTGTTAAGAGATGGTGGAATGGGTGGACAGTGTGTGGTGTTTGAGGTTTGTGTGGCGTAAGCCGGCCTTTCTTTGTATGGGAGGAATACATTGAACAATAATGAAGATTAGTGTGGTGTTGTAAAGTGAACAATGGAGGTAAGTTTACCGTCAACTATGTGTATCATTACTTAAGCAACATGTTCTCTCATATTTTCTTCTTTGGGAGTTGAAAGGACTAAACTTCTTGGAAAGGTTTGGGAAAGTCTAGCTGCATCAAAAGTCATTATTTTTACTTAGCAAATGCTATTACATCGGTTACCACTAAGGAAAATTTGATGAAGTGTGGGGTGTTTGAGGCATGACATGAACTGATGTGCAGTTTATGACTGAGTGAGAATGAAACAGAAAACCACCTTTTTGCAAATTGTGTGTCTGTGAACGAAATTTGGGTTAAGGTTTTTCATTGGCTAGGGTTGTCTTTGATTACACCAGGGAATATTTTTGTTTTGTTGGAAGTTTGTTGTTTCAACAATAGGTACCACAAGAAAGTCAAGGGTCTGCTCTTGATATGGCATAAAGCAATGTGGTATATTTAGAGGGCAGGAAACGACCTTACTTTTTTTTTGAAGTGATTCCGAATGTTAACTAGGCGTTTGACCAACTGTATTTATGAGATGTCATTTTGAGAGGAAAATTTCCTCGGAAAGATTATTGAAAAACTTGTTCTACCAATTGTCTCTTGTCACCTAATTTGTGAGGGAGTCTTCCTACGTAAAGATTGCATTTTGAAAGGACTGGAATTTCCTAGGAAAATTTGGTAGGAAATAAGTGAATTTCTTGTAATGATAATAAAGTTTAAAACTACATGTTAATTATATTATGAATCAAATTTTGTAAAAGAAAACGGTTTTTGTTGCGAGACTATTATTGAAAATAAAAAAATTATTAAGGTATAGGGAAATATAGTTTTTAACATAAGATGTGAGAGAAATGTAATTTAAGCTTTTCTGGAGGTGAGTTTAATTTTTTTTTAAAATTATTTTTTGCATAATTGAAAGGAGTGTATATTTTAATTAGGGTAGTGTAACTTAAACACCTCTCATGAAAAAAGACGGTATACCTTACTTTGTATATATCTTTTTTTATCAAGTAATCTAGTGGCTAGAAATTCACATTTTTAAGGTTAATAAATGAGGTGTTTGGAGTTTGAACCCCAACTTTTGCATATATTATGTAACTAGACCAATGACCCGTGCTACCGCACGGGTCCTACCACGTAGAAGTTAATCGAATCAATGTAAATAATGTAACTATACATTCTCGATAGAAGTTTTATATCATACATAACAAAATGAAATGGTAGCATACATAACAAAAAGGTTTGAACATTAGCCATCAAGATACATTATGAAAGACTTTGTGATAAACAACATTTGAGGTTGCATTTGTGCTCTCTCCATTTCCATCAACGATTAGTATTTTCAAACCTTGTTTTGAAGTGACTCTGGAAATTGCAACGTACAACTGACCATGCGAGAATACAGGACTCGGCAAATGAAACAGATATTGGAAATTGTTGATTGCCCTTGACTCTTGTTGATTGTCATGGCAAATGAAATAGATATTGGAAATTGTTTTTAAGTGATTGCCCTTGACTCTTGTTGATTGTCATGGCAAATGAAACAGATATTGGAAATTGTCTTCTCTTAAATTTGAATGGAATTTTAATATCAGACGGTTGAATAGACAACCTGGGTATGAAAACTTTTTCGCCGATGTTACTTCCAGATATAACCTTTGCTTCAAGTACAAATTTTCCCATTCTGGTTATGGTTAACCTTGTTCCATTGCAGAATCCTAACTTTAGATCAATATTTCTCAAAAGCATAATTGGAACTCCAATCTTCAATCTTATCTTGTGATGTGGGAGTCTTGAAGCATTTATTGTGTTGAGAAACTCTGGAGTGTGGACTTCATCAATAGCATCACAATTTCCATTTTGTGTCAATGGAGTATCATAGCTCAAATATGTTTTCTCTTCACCAGGAATCAAATCAAACATGTAATCGTTGATCTGATCCACTATTGCGTTTGTTGGAGCAAGTATTGCTTTGATCTGAAAATATGATATATCAGTCATACCATCCAACAGGTTTGGATAAGTGCTATCAACAATGGATTGAACATGATTGCCTGAACTATGTATAAGTAATTCTGGAGGAATCTGAAGCGATATATCCACGTCATTTATGAGCCCAACTCTCCCATCACCAATTGCCAAAACCCAATCAGAGAACAATCTTCTTTCTTCAATATCAGCGTCTGATGCTCCACTTATCAGTCTCATATTTTTTGTAAGGGTGAGAATTTCACAATAATTCCATATATTTGAAGAATTGATTGTGGCATTTGTTATTTCTTGCCTGGTGTCTCTCGGAAATTAAAGATATTGCAGCCATAAAATCAGTAATTTGATTTGTGCGATAACCACGTCATAATTGGTTTTAATAGGGCGTAATTGGTAGAGGAATTAGCTCATAATGCATAAAAGCAATTAAAAGCAAATCTTATAAGTACGTCATATCTTTGCAAAACGATGACTTTGCACAGCTTTTCCATTTAGCGTGACAAATGTGTTTAATATATTTTATATGGTTATTTTTTGTTATTGGAGCATATTTGATATATAGAATATATAGGATAGTCGATTAACTTCTCCGTGTATCAAGTTTTTCGTGACCAATTGATATAAGTTCATTTTAATGGATGTTTATGATTTTTTGATTAGCAATTAGTGTAGGGGATTGTTGAACGAATTGATTAGCATTTAATACGTTTTTATTTTTCGTGACCAATTGATATAAATTCGTTTTAATGGATGTTTATGATTTTTTGATTAGCAATTAGTGTAGGGGATTGTTGAACGGATTGATTAGCATTTAATATGTCTTTAATTGCATTAACGAAGTTATATGAAGGAACATTTTTAGAGTTTGAATCAACTGGTGTGATCAAGTGTGAAAATAGAGTTTGAACGGGTGAGATTAGAGTAGCAATTAGTACTTGTTTAGGAGGGAAAAATGCTAGGCATTAGGGCAAAATAGGGTGAATTAGGGTTAGGAGGGAAAAATGCTAGGCATTAGGGCAAAATAGGTTGAATTAGGGCAAACATGGTAGCCAAGCAAGTCTAGCTTTTATTTTTCGTAACCAATTGATATAAGTTCGTTTTAATGGATGTTTATGATTTTTTTTGATTAGCAATTAGTGTAGGGGATTGTTGAACGAATTGATTAGCATTTAATACGTTTTTATTTTTTGTGACCAATTGATATAAGTTCGTTTTAATGGATGTTTATGATTTTTTTGATTAGCAATTAGTGTAGGGGATTGTTGAACGAATTGATTAGCATTTAATACGTCTTTAATTGGATTAACGAAGTTATATGAGGAAACATTTTTAGAGTTTGAATCAATGGGTGTGATCAAATGTGAAAATAGAGTTTGAACGGGTGAGATTAGAGTAGCAATTAGTACTTGTTTAGGAGGGGAAAATGCTAGGCATTAGGGCAAAATAGGGTGAATTAGGGCAAACATTGTAGCCAAACAACTCTAGCTTTTATAATAAAGGATGTCCCTACCAACTGAGCTAAATAGAGTATTATGTATAGATTTTTTTTTGAAAGAATATGGTACACTATATAAGTTGAGAATAAATAATAGATTAAGAAAAAAAAATCCAATATTTTAAAAAAAAAAAAAAAAAAAAGAGCTCATGGTATGGGTTGATTAATCCCTTTTTATGTCCGTAAAATATCTTGAAACAAAGATATTCCTACCAAATCCTTTTATAGAAAATTTCTTAAAAGATGTTATTAATTGTTATTGCAAAAAAAAAATCCAATATTTAATTTAGCATCTAATTTTTTTTGTTGAGCAAATAATTCAACTTAAGGTATGAATTTATTAAAAAAAACATTTAAGGTTTGGATTGATTAATCTCTTTTTATGTCAGCAAAATATTTTTAAAAAAAATAAAAGGTGTCATTCCGACCAGATCTTTTTGGAGATATTTCATTAAAAAAAATGCTAATAATTGTCTAGTGAAATAAATTCACGGCGTTTCGCATACGTTGCTTGGATTGATGATAAAATTCAAATGATATTCACGTCAGTGAGTGTATGTATAAATGAACGTGAGGACTGAAAAACAACAGATAGGGTATTGGTTGATGAAAAAATGGTGAGTTCAATTTACAAACATATATTACCAAGAAAGAGAGTACGTAACAATGATCCAATTCCAGCCAAAACAAAGAAGAAGAAGAAGAAGAAAACTTCTGCTAGTGCTGCCAAAAAGAAAATGAAAACTACTACCGAATACGAATACCCAAGTTTCAAACCAAAATATCCAAGAATGAGAGTAAGCAATATTTGGTTAACAACTACCGTTTGTTTCGATTGCGATACAAATACTACTTCTCTTTGGAGGAGTGATCCTACGGGTTCCAAGGTAATTAGTTCATCTCTTTATCTACTATCAACTTTAACTTTTGGTTCATGCAAATGTGTCATTTATTAATAATTTGAATATCTAGTTATTAGATATATAGTTAACAAGAAATATGTTGGTGCAGTGGTTGTGTAACGCATGTGGACTCCGACGAAGAAGGGAAGAGGAAAAAGCCGATAAGGGTCTTGATACTCAAAAGGAAAAGGGAAATGGCGAAAGCTCATCATCTGAGGATGTGAAGAAGTTTTAATGGTCTCCTAGATTTATCTTATGGTTTTATTCGCTCTTAATTTGTGGGGAAATATGGATTCTCTTTATAGTGAGGGGTTCATACATTTTGTCATTCTGTTTTATGCTTTTACTTTTAAATCAAAAATAAGTTGTGACTATTTTGTTTGTTTTAGTGAGTTGTGAAATCAAGCAGATGTACATGCAGTACAACCAATAACATTACACCTGCATCTATTATGCTGAATTAAATAAAAGTTTTTTGCGAGCTTTCATATATCTTTTCTTTCATATAATTATTGATTGAAAACTAGTGATATTCTACGCTTCGGGAATAAAAGGAAATCTAGCGGTAAACATTTAGCAAAATTAAATTCCATTATTGTAGCGTAATAATTTAAATGATGCAACTGAGTTTAAGGTTTCATTCCGTCAAAAAATAGGGTTTCATTTTCTTTTACAAAAGAATCGAGGGCCTGTTTGATTACAATGATAGGGTGACAAAACATGATATACATATCCTACTTAAATCTCGTGTTTGATTTATCAAGGATAAAATAAAATAAATCTCATGTTTTCGTGTTTGCTGTTCGGTTTTTGGCTTTGCACAAGTGCCTAGTAAGTGGTCAATTTGAGAGAAATACAATTTACTCCTTGTTCCAAAGTCTCACACTACTTTCTACTACAAACTATATCAACTTCTATAGTATCCAACTATATTCTAAACTAACATTAATTACTACTTCAACGACTAACCGTGACATCATAGCTATACTCGATCGTACATTATTGAACGTAGAAAATATATCCACCTATTTCCAACCAAACTATCCTACAATGAGAGAAAGACACAAATGTTACTACAATTTATTTCCTTAGTATCACAACAATTTAACAAGATAGCTAAGCTCTCAATGTCTTGGGTGCCCTCTTCTTTGATTACAACCCTCCCTAATTGTGTTAGAGATATTGTATTATCGCATTTGAGATTAATGATGATCTGGAATAGGACTCCGCGATGCATGCACGCACCTTAGCACGTGATGTGCATGACAAAGTAGATTGACTTATGGAACGCGCATAGAAAGCCATTGGTGATCTCCATCAGCTTAAAAGCTATGCAGGAATATATTTGGTTTCTTAAAGTTGCTAGGCAATACTGTTGCTGATACCGATTCAATTTATAACTGTATGTTATCATGAATGCCAACAATTTATACTAAATTTAAAGCAGTTTCATGATTTTATCAGTATAGTCCTTGGAGAAATTAACATGTCTGTGATCAGAAACAAATTGTGCTCGTATAATATAGACCGTAACACAATTATTCAAAATTCTAAAAACAAGAGTTACAACGAAAATATAACATTGTTATCTAAAAACAAATAATGATACATAGCATTGTTATCTTCATTGCCTGACCCTAAAATTTCCTTCTTAAAAAGTGAGATATTTGGAAGTTGAACCAATTCCTCTCCTTTTCATTGCTGTGATATTTTTGACCTCAAAACTATTAAGAAAATCTTTCTTTGACTTCATTATGTTGCTGCTCTTCACTGACAAGTTGCATCCAGATCCATTATCTCCACAAAATCTTCTTTTACTCGGTGGAAGTTTGGTGCATGTTTTTGTTTTCCTGCTTTGTTTTCTTGCATCTTCTTCCTTGTAGCGTTGCGCGAGTCGATCAACTGCTTCATTCTCAGCCTTAGCCATTTTTTTTACCTTAGCCTCATAAAGCTGCAACCAAGTGAATGAAACTCTTTTTTCTTTCATCTTCATAACTACTTCATTAGTGCAATTTTCACCAAACTGCTTTTCAAAGAACTTTTTCCACAATTTATCTGTTAAAGGGCTCAAATCCATCCCTTGAGTGGACTTCTCAATATGCATCAACTGGTCAAGTGTGCAGTGAGGCAAGATTCTCTCAAGCATATGATGATCAACATGACTAACATCTCCAAGGTATTTTACATTATCAATAGCGTTCTCAAAACAAAGATCAACCAAAGGTGTTTGAACCTTTCTCTTCATCATAACAGGATTCCTTTGAAACAAAAGCAGTGATGATGATGGCTTCTTTCTTGCAGATATTTCATCCCTTCTCATCATAATAAGGAACAGTAAATAGTAGATACTAACTTTGCAAATATTTTCTCCTTCTCGCTGGAACAAACCTAATGGAGGCTTTTATTCTATATATAGTGTAAAATATGTTTTATTTTCAAAGAAACAAGATTCGATTTATTTTTAAAACAAATCTTTCTTCAATATATTTTTGAAACAAATCCAGAACCAATATATTTTTGGAAAGAAAAAAAAATCTCTTTTGGGTTGGCTTTTTCTCTTTCCAAAAATGCCCACAATTTTCAACTCAAATAGCACATGTAACAAACAGATAAGAATAAATTTAAGGCTTAATATCAGTTTTAGCCCCCTAACTTTTCCAAAGTTGCGATTTTGGCCCCTAAGAAAAAAAAACTACAAAACCGCCCCTTAAGTTTTGCACATGTGGCAGTTTTGGCCCCCAAGGCCAATTTTGACTTGGTCTACGCTGACGTGGCACCCTAAGTGAGGTGCCACGTGTTATTTTTTTATTTAAAATTGACCTTGGGGGCCAAAACTGCTACAATTGCAAAACTTAGGGGACGGTTTTGTAGTTTTTTTTTCTTAGGGGGGCCAAAATCGCAACTTCGTGAAAGTTAAGAAGCGAAAACTGCTATTAAGCCTAAATTTAAATATTAAAAAAATGTAACAAATACGATATGAATATATATGTCTACGTTTTGTCCTTTATCATTTAAAAAGTATAACAAACTAGATGACTATATTTATACTTACTTTTTCATTATCCCGGTTTTACCTTTAAACTACTTTTTCTATAATAAAGATTGTTGATGGTGTCATTAAAAAAACAACAAACATTTATATTTTTATTTTTAATCAAAATCAAAATTTTATTTAAAAAAAAACTCCGTTCATAATTTTAAAACGTTAGTGCAATAAAAAGATCGGAAAGACAGGCACTCACGTGCCCGTCTTTTCGCTAGTAACTATATAAATTTCTCTTTTAAAAAAAATAAAGAATAGATTAAGCAAAAAAAAAACCAACATTTAATACGGTTGTTCAACTTAAGGTATGAATTTATTAAAAAAAATAACTTAAGGTATATTGATCAATCTCTTTTTATGTCAGAAAAATATCATGAAAAGAAATAAAAAAAAATTGGCATTTCGACCAAATCATTTGGAGATATTTTCTTGAAAAATGTCAATAATTGTAATTGCAAAAACAAGTAAATATTTAATGCGAGGTTTTTTTTTTTTTTTTTTTTTTGGTTTCTTAATACGAGGTTTCAAATTAAGGTATGTATTTAATAATAGAAAAAAGCGGAAGGTATAGATTGATTAATCTCTTTTTTTTGTCAGCAAAATATCTTGAAGAAGAATAATGGCATTCCGACCATATCTTTTTGGAGATATTTTCTTTAAAAAATGTTAATACTGTAATTGTCTAGTGAAATAATTATCTAGATTGATGATGATAATAATTAAAATAATTTAGGCAGGAAACCCTAACAGTTGATTTTTTATTTTTTTTTTGTAAGATTCATGTGCGTGAGTGTATATTATATTATATATAAATAAACGTGAGAACTGAAAAACAATAGATAGGGTATTATTGTTTCCTTTCAAAAACGAGATAGGGTATTGTTGATAAAAAAAAGTGAGATCAAGTGAGAGTGCTTGCTAGGTATACAAGGATGAGAATGAAGAAAACAACTGCTACCACCACATATCCAAAGGCTAGAGCATTTAACACCATTCCAGCTGCTACAACTACTAGAGTTTGTTCAGATTGTCAAACAACCCAGACTCCCCTTTGGAGGAATGGACCTATGGGTCCTAAGGTAATTAGTTAGTCTCTCTACTCCCCAACTTATGAGAAAATCTTGTGTGGTCCTGGTCCACACAAGTGGTCTTTGATCACACAAAGAGAAAAAAGAGAAGAGAGAGAAGAGAGAAGAGAGAGAAAATGAAGAAGAGAGAAGAGAAGAGAGAGAGAAGGAAAAAACTTGTGTGTGTGACCAAAACCAAAATTCTTGGTCCTGGTCCACACAAGTGTTTCTCATTTCACTATTGTTTCATTTACTTTCATGGTACACTTTAGGTTTTAATGTCATGATCAATTTAAATTCAACAATTTCATTTCAATTCTTTCAAGTGTTATTTCAACTTATGTATTGATAAATAATTTGAATATTTTTTTTTGAAGGAAAATAATTTGAATATATATCTAGGTTTTAATGTCATGATCAACTTAAATTCAACAATTTCATTTCGATTCGTGCATTATAAAAAAGTTTTAAATATTTATGGTTTATATATAAGATTTTTTTATCGAAGAAAATAAAAAATTCTCACACAAACACACACTTGTCTTCAATAAATTTCGTTTATAAAAAAGATATAGTAAAAAGTTGAACAAGTGATAAAATAACATGACATTCATCATGAATGTTAGAAACATCAAAACCTTACAAATCAATTATATTTTTTCTGCCTCTATTTTACCTCTGTATTTGCACTCTTGTCGAGCTATATGTTGGTAGCCATATTTTGGATCAATAAATATTTATTACTTTTAATATTATCTTAAGGGTTAAATTGGTTTAATACTTCAATAGATCACACTATAGACTCATGCAAGTGTTATTTCATACTTATACATTGATACATAATTTGAATATCTAGTTATGTATATAGTTAACATGAAACATGTTGGTGCAGTCGTTGTGCAACGCATGTGGCCTAAAACAGAGAAGGAAAGTTGCAAAAGCTGCTAAAGGTTTGGACACTAAAAAAGAAAAGGGCAACGATGAAAGCTCATCATCTGAGGATGTGAAGAAGCTTTAATGTTCTCATGGATTTATCTTATGGTTTTATTTTTTTACTTTTATATCAAAAATATTCGTGACTATTTTGTTTGTAATCAGTGGCGGAGCCAGACAAAAATGTTTGGGGTGGCCGTCATCCGGCCATCAAAATAAACTAAAATATAATATATAAATCATTCAAAATAAACCAAAAACCGATCATTCAAAATTTAAACTACATACCTAAAGACGCCCTTTACGCTTTCACGCCCTTTACGCTTTCTGAGTGACATGAAATCATCAATAATCAAATAGCATGCCCACCTGTTAACAGCAAGAATCAAACCAACAATAAGATTACAATCAACATTCCTTGAATTATAACAAAATAGGAACAGAACATCGTTGGTCAACTTCAACAATAATTTATCTTGGCTAATCTATGACCTATTATTAACTACACTCTTTAGAGAACATCAACCAAGAGTGGCGCTAGAATTTCACGTTAAGAAAATTGGTGCATCACTTATGAATCAAACCATAAGTATAGTATGAATCAAACCATAAGTCATAGTAAATTATATTAGAAGGACATACATGGCCAAACATGAAGCACACAGCCTTTACATACAATAAGGCAAAATCAGATTCTAACAGACATTATACAAACCTTCAACAAAAGCATTGTAAAGCCTGCCTTTCTCCTCCAGCATCCTACTTATGGACATGATCTTCTCATTATACTTATACTGCATTTTGTTGAGGTTTTCATTTGTAATGTCAACCAGTTATTAAACCAAAAATATGTAAAGTTATGACTTACAACCAGTTATTAAACCAAAAAACACCAAATACAAATAAATATATGAATAATAACAAGTATGATGTGACCATGAGATTTGAACCAGAAAAGGAATTAAACATGTTTTAGATTCATACCCACAATTCCAAAATCTATTTTAACAGAATCTGGAAGGAAAAAATTAACAATTCTTCACAAATTTGAACAAATTAAACCCTTTTCTAGAAGAAAAAAAATGAATTCAAAATTAGAGACAAATTAAGATTTGAGACACTCAGCAAAAGAAATACAATACAGGGAATTGAAAAAGGAGGAAGAATACACACCAATTACACAAACAGGTGGGGATTAGAAGACAAAGATTGATGTGATTGTGAACCAATAAAGCAATAAAGATTAAGAACAATAAAGCAATTATAATTATCATATTTTATCATGAGATTAAGAACCAATTATAACCAATTATAATTTTCCCAATAAAACCCATTTCAGTACACAATCCGAACAGTACACACAACACAACAGATTTGTAATCATACATACTAGATGAAAGAGAAGAGAAGAGAAAGCATACAGATTTGGTGTGGACGCTGTGGTGGTTGCCTGGTGGTGGTGGATCAGATTTGTAAGCTTGGTTGGGAGAGAAGAGAAAGCGCGTTCTCTTTCCACTTCTGATGAAAGAGGAAATTGATGCCTAAGTGTGAAATTGTGCAGGAAAATAATAATTATACTGAAGGGTAAAATCGTAATTTCATAGAAACAATGGGGTGGCGGTGGCAACCCCTTGCCCCCCCCCAGTTCCGCCACTGTTTGTAATTGTATGAAATCAAGCAGATGTACATGCAGTACAACTAATTGCATTACACCTACATCTATTATGCTGAATAAAAAAGAAATTTTGTGTGAGCTTTCATATATCTTTTTTTTGTTATCAGCTTTCATATATGCCCTTGTAGCATAATAACGTAAATGTTGTAATTGAATTTTTGTTTTCTTGAAGAAGCCAAAGTAGTCAACCATATGTAAATGAATTTAAATGTTTCAATTTTTTAGAAAGAATTTTAGGGTTGATAGTCGGTTTCTATCATGCGACGTTAAGAAATTTAATCGGATGGCTCAATAAGTTGAACATTGAGCCACGACAACGCTTTAATATCCTCCACCACGTCCTTCAGATCTACTAACCTATTTTCCCATTAAGGAACCATTTTGTTAAAATATTATACCCATTTCTACACTTTAAGAATCCAATCACTCAACTACTAACAATAGATGCAGGTGTAATGCAATTAGTTGTACTGCAGTCAATTTGGATGCTAACTTGTTAATGCGAGTGATTTTAAAGTGTGTGTTTGGATCTAAATTATTCTCATTAACTGCAGTCAATGAAATGCTTACAACTATCTAAATTATTCTCATAGTTTCTATATTTTTCTTAAGGATAGTTTAGAGATCCTATCACTCTACTAACAATGGCATCGAAGCTAGGATCGTGCATCAGACATAAAATTAATCCACCTATTTCCAAACCAAACTCTCCACCATATCCTACATCATTTTTTTTTTCTAGTACATGGCTAATACTACTCAACCATCATCTATGACTATCCCCACTTTTAGTGCTAAAAACAATGATTTTTGGAGCTTTAAACCAAGACATTAATTTGCTCTCAAGAATATTTGTGGGACATTGTAGACAAGGATTTAATATTCACACGACTTCAACTCTTAATTCAGCTAAAGAAAAAGAGTCGAAGGAAAATAAACGAAAAGATTAAAAGGAATTATTCTTTTTGGAACAAGCAATATCAACCAATATCTTTCCAAGAATAATGGTAGTTACAAGTGCTAAAGATGTGCGGGGTTAGAGGAGGGGTTTCAAGGATATGACAAGGTAAGTCCCATAAGACGTAATAAAAGATTTTGAGACCGTAATAAAAGAATTGGTAGGTCAAATGAGATACTCTAGAGTTGAAATTCTCGAAAATAAAGTGTTGCGACTTGAAAATTTTGGAATGATTCTCAAAATGGCAGTTGTCATTGCTATTTATAGACGCTAGGTAAGTGTAAATTTGCCACGCAAAATTGATGCTTGTTTAGTAAATTGTGTTTTCGTAAGGGTTAAGTCTTTTCCAGCAAAGAAGATTGTCTTTCAATGTCACCTTAATAAACTAAGGCTTTGTTTGGGAGTTTGGAGGGGAAGGGAGGGGAGGGCTTTGGGGGGTTGGAAATATATAGAAAAATGGACAAAAAATTCACATTTTTTGAAAGAACAGTTTTTTAGAGAATGATAAACTAATACTTATGATTAATATACTTTTAATTTTAAGAATATAATAACAACATAGATTGGATTTGAAAAATTCATATAAACCCTCCATAACCTCCCAAAACCCTCCCCCGATACAATTTTTGAGTTCCCCCAAATGAGGGGGATTTTTTATTATGAGTAAAAAATTAACCTCCAAAGCTCTCTCCTCCCAATGTCTTCTATTTCTTCCACTTGATCCTTCCTTTTTTTCTAAACCCTCCCCTCCCCTCCCCTCCAAACTCCCAAACAAAGCCTAAGTGAATTTAACGCTCGCTTAGCAAATTTTCCCTATTTTTCCTTCCATCTTTCTTTTCTTATTTCGCTTACCGCCTTGTTGGCTTGCCTAGCGAGATGCAAGGATAGTGCTAGCTAGTTGTGTACTTCTACTGGTTTTGTTCTTTGTTTATTCCATCCAAAATCTTGGTTTCTAATTTCCCTAGTGGTCGTTATATTCACTCAACTAATTCATCTCCTGCTCCTCGGGTTAGATCTTTGCTCGATTGACCTTTGTCGCTTTCTTCTTGACATTTTATCTTTCATTTACCTAAGAAAGCAAGAACGTAAAAGTCACCATTCTCCTATCTTAAACCTAATTACTAAATATATACAACAATGGGGAAAATCAAGTGGTTTCTATCCATTTAAGTTGATAAGTGCTTAAGAAAGCACTCCATCCATCTGTTTCTAAATATAAGCAAAATTGACTTTCTAGGTTTATTCATTTAATGATGTATGTGGTTCATAATATGTACCACATACATCGTTAAGTGAATGAATCTAAAAAGTCAATTTTGCTTATATTTAAAAACGGAGGGAGTACAAAATATGTAAATTTAGCAAGTATCATTCTCATTTTGTAATGGATTGGAAAACCCTAACTTCGTTAACATTAATGTATTATTCATTTGCCATTTAAAAAAAAAATTCAACCATTGAGTTAACTTCTAATTAACAACTAATGGATTGTATTTTATTTCCCATCCACTTTTCTTAAATAATGAGTTTGACTTCCAATTAGGTGTGCGTCTTTGAATCTACTACCTAGCTGTGACTATAAACTTTTCCCATAGCACTTTTCATAACCTCCAACTTCCCCAAATTGCTTTAGTGTCTGTTTGGTTACCCGGTGAAAGTCATCAAACGCGCTTCCAACATCATAAAACGTGATTTAGACATGTTTGGCTCTCCACCCAAACTCTACCGCTGCCGTGCTTTTCATCTCCAGAATCAATTCCTCCTGAAGCTGCTCTTCTTAGCTTTTTGAAATCAATTCTCCTACCGTGAAAATACATAACATCCATTTGTCACATTTGCCCTTGAATCCCATCCCTTCCTTTCACAAACATTTTTATATTTGAAAAATACCTTCACCAATCTGAGAAATTAGTTACTCTATGTTTATGCTGATTGAAGCCTGTATATTTTTTGTTGCTGTGATTTTTTTTTTTGTATGTTGCAGAAATCCAAGGTTGAAGAAGACGAAAGCTGTTGGGGAAAGTTTTTTTTTTCTTGACTTTCTCTATACAGGCCCCTCATAAAGCCTTTCTTACTAACCATGGCCCTGCCTGAGCCCATTAATTTTTATGTTTTATAAAATAATAATATGAATTTTTTTTGAAGGAATGATAATATGAATTTTAGTTACCAATCGTTTCTTTTTAATTTAGTAAAAAAATATGTTTTTTTTAATGATCCATATACAATTGTATTAAATTTAATATTGCAACATAGAATGAAATGATTAAAAATGGGAATTAAATTTGTAGCAAAAAAATAAATAAATTCTAGTTTAAAATCCACATAAGAAAACCCATTTTGGTCATTTACACATCCAAAAGCAATTTCAACACAAAATATCCAAACAAGATTTTTCATACAAATCACTTCTATTGTAAAGGTATCCAAACATAAATCACTTTACATTCAACTCACTTTTAATTAAAATTAATTCTGTAAAATCAATTCAACCAAAATCAATTTTCTTCACCTCCAACTTCCCCAAATTGCTTTAAAGTTTGTTGTTGGATGGTATCAACTATCAAAAACTCTGATCTATTGATCGTAAAGAGTTTATGAGTGAGTGAAGATTGGTAAGAAAGTAAGGGTGAGAAGAATCTCCTCTTGGAAAAGTTACTATTTCTGGTCCACCAAAATGAGAACTCGTCTAACGGCTTAGAGTTTATGGGTATGAGCAAAAAGTTGGCTATTGTTATAGCAAAAAACTATGTCCATCGTTGATGAATTAAGAAAATCAAAATACATCAAGGTGAATTATATTATGCCAATGGAAAATTTGCTTGGAGCATTGCAACTTAGAATGTCAAATTACAAACATAATGATAGAAGGTTCTTTAAAGGAGAAATTTGAAGTGTTGAGATCATAGCTTAAACTATTATGCTATTTTTCTGCTGGTTGTAATGTTTATAAGTTTTGTCATAGTATTTTTTTTTTGGCGGCTGGGGTTTGAACTCTGGACCTCGCATATATTATGCATTGTCCCTACCAACTAACTAAGCTTACGGGGACAATTTTGTCATAGTATTTTATAATTATCAAGGCATATAGTAATTTGTCTAATATATTTCTATTTTTCATGAGTTTTTGGTTAATCCACCTTTTCATACAATTCTTTCAGGGTTATAAAAGTAAATGGCCTCTCTAAATTTACCAACACTAGACCATCGACCCGTGCTCCGCACGGGTCCTACCGACTAAAATATGTACGAATAAGTTATATCATAATAATAAAAAAAATATGAAATATTCACATGATAAAAATGTATTACATTAATCATATCATCTTGACATCAATATAGTTTGAAAACCGTACATTTTACATTGTTATCATACATTACGAAATACTATAAAAACGACATTTGAAGTGACATTGGTATTTTCACATTCATCATTGGTTATCATCAACTCATCTTTCTTTTTTTTACGTATTCAACCCATCTCTTAAAGTAACTCTTGTTAATAGTCATTACAAATAAAACAAACAAAAATTGACTCCTTTGAAACTTGATCCAAGCCTTACACCAATTCCATATTAAGTTTGTGCTTGTGTGGCAAGAGTTTATAATTTCCCCTCATTAAATCCTACCATGACATTCTCTAGCTTATATGTTCCTCCTTCTTCAACCATTCCTTGAATTGTTGGCACCAGGAACTTAGAACAGTGGCATGGATTCGTCCTCGCTAAACAAAAAATAACATGTCATCAAATATAAACAATAATATATGTTATCATAGTGGCAACTTGAAAAAAAGGATCATTTATTTACACAATCGATTTATATAATATACCTTCTCATCAACCAATATCATGTTCATGAAGATAATATCGTCTGGATTTTCCTTATCACGGATCAGCCATATATGTGCCACACGGACAATCAACTTCAAATCCTTCCTTCCACCTGTCACAGCTGCAATGGGGGTGAAAATGTTTGCCATATTAGCAAGTGCAAGAAAGAGTGATATTTGCTTAAATTTGCTTAAAGTCGAGAATGGATGTATTAGCACAACTAATTGGTATTTAAATAGTTAATTGGCAATTCTCTTCGTTAGTTTCAAATGTGAATGATCATAGTCTTACATTGGCAATAATTACTAATCAAAAGTCTTTAATTGCCATTAACGACGTTTTCAAGCCATTAACCACGTTCTTAATTGTCATTAACACTACGTCATAATTACTATTCAAAATCGAATCAACCTTGATACGTGTTAATTTTTGAAATAAGTACGTGATTGATAAGTGCTCAAAAGTAATATATTTCATGTGGAAAAAGAGGCATTTTTAGTGACTTGTTATGCAAGTTATCTACGGAAAAGCAATCAATTGTTATAATTATACCATTTATGCTTTATATGCCTAATTCTACCCAATTTATGCAGGAAATGACAAGCAAGGACCAAAACTCAAGTGTGTGAACCAAGCAAATCTCGCTTACGCGAGGTCATCTCGCTTAAGCGTGATTCCTCCAGGGAGAAACTCAACATTCGCTTACAACTCGCTTCCAGGTCGCTTGTGCACTTTTAGAATCTCGCTTACGCGAGATCATCTCGCTTACGCGAGATTTCTCCAGGGATCAGATGAGCATCTCGCTTTCCATCTCGCTTCCATGTCGCTCAAGCAGGATTCTAAGGCGGTTTAAGTTTCAAGCAACCTCGCTTACGCGAGGTATAACTCGCTTACGCGAGATGCAACTTCATCAAGGAGCAGGGCTACGTGGCAAGACTTCATTGGCCATTGTTGGATATTTAGGCTTCTCGCTTGAGCGAGATGTATCTCGCTTAAGCGAGATTACACGTTTTCAGCCCCTTTAAATACAAGTTTTCCCTCTCTCTAGCTCTATTCACTATTCCATTGAAAACATTTTACACATTTCTAGAGAGAGGTTAGAGCTATTTCAAAGAGAGAAACACAAAGCAAGAGATTAAGGAGTAGATTCAACCCTAGATTCATTGAGACATCAAGGATCTTGGCATGGAATCTTCATCTTTCCTTCATTCCTTGCATTAGTTTACATGTCTATATGTAACTATCACCTTCTATGTAGTATTGAGGTAACTATCAAGCTATTATGTAATCTTTTGATCTTTTAATACATAAGGTTCTAGCTTAATGATTCAATATTGTTGTTATTCTTGCTTTTAATGCTTTCAAAGAGATTCAAGATGATTTGGACACAAACTCTTGAATCTAGAACTAGAATAACAATCTATCTTATGTTATATCACTCTTGACAAGCTTGTAAACTTTTGATAATTACTTTTAATCAAGATTTTAATGCTTTCGGATACTTAATCAGGCTGGACACGGTCGATTAAGTTATCCGATCGACTTTGTTATCGTTTAAGGAATTTGGACACGAATGTTTAAACGTTAACTTGGAAATAACGATGTCGCTTTGGACACGAAGGATATTGTAGAAATGATTGTAATAATATTGGTTATAAAGCTAGAGTCTGTTAATCGATCGAGAGATTGCTGCTGTTATGCTTGCTCGTTATCTTATACCGCAAGCGAAATAGTTCGATCCCCTCTCGTTTTTACTTTAGTGTAATCTATGGATATAGTGTTACAAACAAACAAATTATATCCAAACCCTTAATATGAACGATTGTGTAAATGCTTATGATTAACGTAACTCCCTGTGGAAACGATCCTATATATACTCACGTGTACATAGTTATATGACATGTAGGAAAAAATCTTACATCAAAATGGCGCCGTTGCCGGGGAGTAACGGAAATTTTTATCATAAGTATTGAAACAATTTTGTCATGTTAAGTCAATTTTGCACAAAATTCTTTCATGCATATACTTATACACATATATCATTCATTATTTTTTATGCTAACCACCTGGTATAGTCTTGGTGAACTTTGTTTATGCGAGGTACCGTTGATAAAGAAGACCTACAATTTGATCCTGAAATTGAGAAAACTGCTAGGTTACTTAGAAAGCAAGCAAAGGAAGCTAGGAGATTAGCCAGGCTGGCTCAGCCGGAATCTTTACTTTATATTCCTTCTCCGTCAGGTTCGGTGCATACTATATCACTATCTTCACATTCTTCTGCACATTCATCTCCGAGGAGTGAACCAGAAGTAGAAATGGCTAATGAAAATGAGAATGCTCTACCTATGTGGGTTAGTCCGAGGAGGCTAGCCAATCTGGGCAATCGTAATGCCAAATCTATTGAACTGAAGTCTGGGTTGATAAACTTGATAACTCATAACCAGTTTACCGGTATGGATCATGAGGATCCATATAGATGATAAGTGTTTAAAAGTGGTATATTTCGCATAGGAGTTTAGGCATTTTAGTGACTTGTTTTGCAAGATTCTCTATGGAAAACTCCAAATATTGTGTTAATATGTCATTTATGCTTTTGAGCCTTAGTCTACCCTTTTTGTGCAGGAAATTACAAGCAAGGAGCAAGAAATGTCAAAGTTCAAAGAATCTACGCCATTAGCGTGTCCTACGCTATTGGCGTGATGAAGAAATGCCCAAGGCCAGAAGGATACGCCATTAGCGCACCTGGGGCGTGGATCTGGTGCACTCATGAAGAACTACGCTATTGGCGTAATACACGCTATTAGCGTAATTAGTCCAGAGAGCTACGCTAATGGCGTGGCTGGAGCGTAGCAGCAGGGCAAGGCCAACGTGGCAGTCTCCTATTGGCCAGATTATAGGCCGCCTTACCACGCTATTAGCGTGAGTTGCGCTATTAGCGCAGGTGCAAAAACACAGGCCATTTAAATAGCATTTTTACCTCTCTTTTAGGTATTCACTATTCCATTGAAAACATTTTACACATTTCTAGAGAGAGGTTAGAGCTATTTCATAGAGAGAAACACAAAGCAAGTGATTAAGGAGTAGATTCAACCCTAGATTCATTGAGACATCAAGGATCTTGGCATGGAATCTTCATCTTTCCTTCATTCCTTGCATTAGTTTACATGTCTATATGTAACTATCACCTTCTTTGTAGTATTGAGGTAACTATCAAGCTATTATGTAATCTTTTGATCTTTTAATATATAAGGTTCTAGCTTAATGATTCAATATTGTTGTTATTCTTTCTTTTAATGCTTTCAAAGAGATTCAAGATGATTTGGACACGAACTCTTGAATCTAGAACTAGAATAACAATCTATCTTATGTTATATCACTCTTGACAAGTTTGTAAACCTTTGATAATTACTTTTAATCAAGATTTTAATGCTTTCGGATACTTAATCAGGCTGGACACGGTCGATTAAGTTATCCGATCGACTTTGTTATCGTTTAAGGAATTTGGACACGAATGTTTAAACGATAACTTGGAAATAACGATGTCGCTTTGGACACGAAGGATGTTGTAGAAATGATTGTAATAATATTGGTTATAAAGCTAGAGTCTGTTAATCGATCGAGAGATTGCTGCTGTTATGCTTGCTCGTTATCTTATACCGCAAGCGAAATAGTTCGATCCCCTCTCGTTTTTACTTTAGTGTCAAACATGGATATAGTGTTACACACAAACAAATTATATCCAAACCCTTAATGTGAACGATTGTGTAAATGCTTATGATTAAACGTAACTCCCTGTGGAAACGATCCTATATATACTCACGTGTACATAGTTATATGACGTGTAGGAAAAATCTTACATCAAAATGGCGCCGTTGCCGGGGAGTAGCGGATAATTTCATAAGTATCGAAACAATTTTGTCATGTTAAGCAATTTTGCACAAACTGGTTCTTGTAAATTTGTTGTACATATATACACCTATACTTTCTTTTATGTTACTAACCACTTGGTCAAGCCGATGTGTCCAATCAAGTATTCAAAGGAATCTTAGAAAAGAAGGTCGTGTTGGCATCACGAATAGATTGGTCAGTAAAGCTTGATGAGGCATGTGAAAGTCGTGCCACTTGCCGGTTGAACTAGAGCACGAAGCGTTTTGTGCGCACAAAGCGTTTTGATTTCTTAATTTTGACCAAGAGTAAGTGGGCGAATAGAGGAAGGTTCAAATACAAGAATGCGGAGAAATGCGCAACAAGCGTTGAATCTTCTAAAAGTGTACAAGTAGAAGGTGAGCGCTATTATGGCAAGCGGATTGTGAAACAAAACTTTGAGCTAGGACACAAATGGTGTTATTTTGTAGGTGGAAGGAAAGGATTTGAAGTTGATTGTCCGTGTGGCACATATATGGCTGATCCGTGATAAGGAAAATCCAGACGATATTATCTTCAGGTAGTGTAGAAGTTCCAATGACAAAGTCCGACTGGACGGTGAATGGGCAAAGGCTTAAGCCCTATTTCGGGGGTGAAATTGATCGGTGTATGTCGACGATTTCACTAAGCGAACCGTGATTTCTTCAAAATGCGTCGAGCTCATAACGTAAAACAAGCTCTTTCTGGGAGGTACACCCAGTTTTGTAAGTATTTTTATGTTTATTGCATATAGTAGTAGTACATAAGCATAAAAAGCAGAAATAAAAAACTTTGAAAAACTGATCCTGAAACCTCACGCCATTAGCGTATTGTGCGCTATTAGCGTGAAAGCTCCAGAGAGCTACGCTAATAGCGCACGTTTGGCGCAGATGAAATTTTTTTTTTTTTTGGGCCCAGGGGATTATCTCCCCATAACTTCTCAAAACTACCCATTTTTTCCCCTTTTACGTTTTTCTTCTCTTTCTCACATACACACACTCAAAACTTCTATCTTTTTCCATAACCCTAAAACAATCAAACCCAATCTTCAATTCAAATCAAGCATTCAATCTTGCATCTTTCATCTTGCATTTGCATTGATTCTCACTGATTTAACAGGTTTGATTCCTTTCCATTTCTTGTCCTTCAATTGATAAATATCATGTTTTTATTCATTTTTTAGAAATGGCTAGGTTAGGGATTAGATGAATGCTTGTGGTTAGAGACTGATTTGTATAGGATTATAATGATGAAAATCAACTACAATCACAACTTGTTTGACATAACAATTCACTTTTGGATTTTGACCCATTTTGAAAATTGTTTGAAAAATAAGGGTTTTTGAATGATTATGAACAAAAGTTGTGTTTTTGGTTCTTTTTCATGATTCTTTTGTGTTGTTGAGACATAGATTGAAACTAGGGTTGAAAAATGCTGGATTTTGCTGTGAAATTGCAGGAACAAAGATTTTGAAAATCTGGAAAAATTCTGAAACGAAGAACTACGCTAATAGCGCAGTCCACGCCAATAGCGAAATTTCCCAGAAATTTACGCTATTAGCGCAGGTCACGCTAATAGCGTGTGTCTTCAAAACTTACCCAGATTTTCGAAATTTTTGATTGTTTTAATACCCAGTACATAGTTTACTAATTCTTTCTATTCAAAATGTTGGTATTTCCTGGTTGTTTTGCAGATGGCACCAAAAAACCAAGAAAAACTCACCGGGACCAAGCGTCCTAGAGGCAAAGGTGCCTCCACCTCTGCTGCACCCGCTATTCCTAACCGATTTCCAACACAAGCCCACAGTACTAGGTTCAAAAAGATGGCCCAATTGAAAACTCATCATGAGAAAACCTTTGATATCAACCCTCTTGGCCCAAACAATCATTTGTTGCGCATCTTTACCAAGCGCAAATGGGATAAGCTCCTCTATCCTGAAACAAAAATTAACACTGATTTAGTGAGAGAGTTTTACTGTAACGCTGTCCCTGATGCCTCACCAGCCACCATTGAAGAAACCTTTTCCTGGACTTCTCATGTGAGAGGGAAGCAAATCCCTTTTGATAGGGATTCGATTAATGCTTTCCTCGGCAATGCTTGTGACCTTGAACCATCTCCTGATCCTACCATACCAGCCCTGTGTACTTATGCTAAGAAAAATGCACAAGGAAACTGGAAGTATGAGCAGATAGAAAAAGATATTATGCTCAACGGTAGATACTTTGTGAAGAAGAACAATGGAGAAATCAGACATGCCTTAACCAAAGAGTTGACTGCAGAAGCATGTTTAGTTTTTCAATTTCTAGTCCATAATGCCTTACCTAGATCTCACACTTCTGATGCCCCAAAGGCTGTTATCCCACTTATTTGGTGTATCCTGAAAGGAATGCAGGTAGACATTGCTAGGATCATAGCCAATGAATTGAAGCAGGTGGCTATAAAGTGTGCTACAGGTGTCAAGAAGATTGCTTTATTCTATCCTGGGTTTATTATGGGTTTGTTAAGGGCCAATGGTGTGACCATTTCTGGGCCCTTTGATGAAGATATTGAGAGCACCATTAATGACACTTCCATTGCTACTTGGGAGAAGAGAGAGCATAGGGCAAACCAGTTTCACTTTTCTAATGTTGAGGCTGGCCCATCTGAGGGAGCTGGTTCTTTTGATTTTTCAGGTATGCAGACCTTCATGCTGGAGCAACAAATGCACAACCAATACGTGAGGGATCAGAACAGCTTCATCATGAATCAGAATGAAGCAATCTATAGGAGCAACTTGGGAATTCATCAGGACTTGTATAATGCTCACATGTACCCGGGGAATGCTGATTACCCGGTCATGACACCTGATCAGTACCAGAGTTTTGTTCACTGGCCTGAGGGCAGGCCTGATCCTTACGTGGGGGTGGCAGATGTGGATGATGAGGCTACACCAGATGCTGATGCTGGAGGTGAAGATGATGATGTAGATGTGGACGTGGATCTGGATATGGATGATGATGGAGAGGATGATCAGTGATTTGTGGATTTTTAGTGATGTCTTTTCATTTCTACTTTTGAACTCTGTTTTTATTTTATTATTTTTGTTTTGTTGAAACTTATTTAATTTGGTTGTTTTTGTACTCTTCGAGCACCGTGGTTTTTAGTGCTCGACCTGATACTTTAGTACTTTATATTATTGTGGTTTAATAACTTAGCTTTTTGGTTTAATAACTTATGCTTTGGATGAAATTTTTGTTTACATTTTGCTTGTGTCTCTCAAAAGAAAATTGCTCATGAACAATAAATTTTAAAGTGCTCCATGGAGCCATGTTTGAGCAAAAGCAGGTGAGTGATAATGATATTACTTGTGAGAAAGCGTAAGGCCAAGGTATTGGTTTTCTTTTATTCTAGGTTTTTAATAAGAATTTGAAACTTGTACTTTGCACAAAATATATATCATGTAAGTCTTTTCATAAACATAAATATTTTTGAACCACTTAGTACTTAACATAAATGTGAGGTAGCTTCAATCTGTTGTATATATGCTGAAGACCGATAATCACCGTCTAACTTGTTTTAGTTATGTTAAATCTGATAATTATTTTGAATTGTTTGAAAGCATGGAAAGGATCAAGGCACTTTTTGAATTGAGAGTAACCTACTTGACCACATAAAGCCTACCTGTGAGAAGAGCGAGTATCTGATACCCCAATCTGAGCCTAATGAATCAAGTCCTCAAACATGAACTGTCAATATTCATAAGCAAAATGCTTGTTGAATTTGCCTGAAATTTTTCAAAAATCCAGTTCATGGTTGAATCTTATAGGACTTTGATATTTTTACTTTGTTGAACCCTTAACCTTTTTGTACTTTGTCCCTTGCCTTAGGATAGGGGAACATTCAATTAGAGTTTTGTTGTATTCAAGTTGGGGAGAAAAAGGAGGCATTATATGTTAAGTTCTGGTGAAGTTGTAAAATAACCTGACAACATTGAATCAAAGAAAAAAATTGTACATTTGAAAAGAAAAGAAAAGAAAAGAAAAAAATAGAGAAAAATCAAAAATAGAATAAGTTGTCAAGGTTATAAGTTTGATTGTTAATCACCAAAGGTTTTAATTCTTGGTAGGGAAGTATTTGGATTTCAAGTAGTGATACAAAAAAATGTTCCTCTTTGATAGGCTTTCTGATCAATTGCCCCACATATGACATTTCTTTTGTAGCCCGGCCAAGTTATAACCCTTGCAAGACCTTTTGATCCATGCTTTTATGCTTTTTGAGACGATATTTGGATGGACACCTAACTTAAATAGGATGTTAGCATGATTGTTGGATGTGTGTTCATTACCTCATTCATTGTTATCATTATATTGCATTTACTTTCAAAGAAGTGTGTTAGGTGTGGTTCATAGATAGTTATGTTTATGTCTTGAAGTTTATGATGTATAGTTTGTGCTTAGGACATTTTTCGCATTCTTAGTTTGAACCTAGAGTAGCGGAGGACTTCATGCTTGTCCACGCGATCATTTTTGAATCACCATTTGTTTATTTTTGTTTTGAATTGTTTGACACCATGTTGAAAACCTTGTCCAAAGCCTTGTTAGTTTCCTTTTCAATTGATTTGTTTGAGGACAAACAAAAAGCCAAGTTGGGGAGAGTTTGATAAGTGTTTAAAAGTGGTATATTTCGCATAGGAGTTTAGGCATTTTAGTGACTTGTTTTGCAAGATTCTCTATGGAAAACTCCAAATATTGTGTTAATATGTCATTTATGCTTTTGAGCCTTAGTCTACCCTTTTTGTGCAGGAAATTACAAGCAAGGAGCAAGAAATGTCAAAGTTCAAAGAATCTACGCCATTAGCGTGTCCTACGCTATTGGCGTGATGAAGAAATGCCCAAGGCCAGAAGGATACGCCATTAGCGCACCTGGGGCGTGGATCTGGTGCACTCATGAAGAACTACGCTATTGGCGTAATACACGCTATTAGCGTAATTAGTCCAGAGAGCTACGCTAATGGCGTGGCTGGAGCGTAGCAGCAGGGCAAGGCCAACGTGGCAGTCTCCTATTGGCCAGATTATAGGCCGCCTTACCACGCTATTAGCGTGAGTTGCGCTATTAGCGCAGGTGCAAAAACACAGGCCATTTAAATAGCATTTTTACCTCTCTTTTAGGTATTCACTATTCCATTGAAAACATTTTACACATTTCTAGAGAGAGGTTAGAGCTATTTCATAGAGAGAAACACAAAGCAAGTGATTAAGGAGTAGATTCAACCCTAGATTCATTGAGACATCAAGGATCTTGGCATGGAATCTTCATCTTTCCTTCATTCCTTGCATTAGTTTACATGTCTATATGTAACTATCACCTTCTTTGTAGTATTGAGGTAACTATCAAGCTATTATGTAATCTTTTGATCTTTTAATATATAAGGTTCTAGCTTAATGATTCAATATTGTTGTTATTCTTGCTTTTAATGCTTTCAAAGAGATTCAAGATGATTTGGACACGAACTCTTGAATCTAGAACTAGAATAACAATCTATCTTATGTTATATCACTCTTGACAAGTTTGTAAACCTTTGATAATTACTTTTAATCAAGATTTTAATGCTTTCGGATACTTAATCAGGCTGGACACGGTCGATTAAGTTATCCGATCGACTTTGTTATCGTTTAAGGAATTTGGACACGAATGTTTAAACGATAACTTGGAAATAACGATGTCGCTTTGGACACGAAGGATGTTGTAGAAATGATTGTAATAATATTGGTTATAAAGCTAGAGTCTGTTAATCGATCGAGAGATTGCTGCTGTTATGCTTGCTCGTTATCTTATACCGCAAGCGAAATAGTTCGATCCCCTCTCATTTTTACTATAGTGTCAAACATGGATATAGTGTTACACACAAACAAATTATATCCAAACCCTTAATGTGAACGATTGTGTAAATGCTTATGATTAAACGTAACTCCCTGTGGAAACGATCCTATATATACTCACGTGTACATAGTTATATGACATGTAGGAAAAATCTTACATCAATAGACATCTTACTAACTTCTATGTTACCGCCGGTACACTTGGTATGAAGGAAGATGAGGAAGAGTGTGTGTTTGTGCAATTGTTTCCTCATTCTTTGATCGGGAAGGCTAAGGAGTGGTATCTTGATCATCCAACTTCTTTGATGGAAAATTGGGGTGAGCTAGAGAAAGCATTTCAAGAAAGGTTCTTTCCGGAAGATAGGCATCTTGAGGCTAAAACTTCAATTACAACTTTTGCTCAAGGCCAAAGTGAGACTCTTTGTGAAGCTTGGGAGCGCTATAAATCATTGCTAAGGAATTGTCCAAAGCATGGTTTTGATAGCCAAATGCAACTATATCTTTTTCGTCAAGGGCTTCAAGACATGTCCAAGACGATGCTAGATGCAAGTGCTGGAGGTTCTATTGCTATGAAAAACCCAGCTGATGCTGTCAAAATCATCAACCAAATGGCTCTCAACACAAGAAAATCTTCTCACAATCGGAACTCTAATCAAAGGAAAGCCGGTATTCTTGAGCTAGAAGCAAATGATGCAGTTTTGGCTCAAAATAAGCTTCTCACTCAACAAATAGAAGCTATGCAAAAGGAGATGAGAGCTATGCCAAAACAAATTCTTGAATCTCTCAAGCAAGAAGGAGGAACCGCTCAAGTCTATACTTGTGGACTTTGTACGGGGGATCATCCCACCGGCTATTGTCCCGAGCCCGGTTCTTTTGAAGGGGAAGAGGTCAACTATGTGGGAAACCAACAAAGGCCCAACCAACCACAACAAGCCGGAACCTCACAACAAAATTCGGGTACTTCCAACTTCCAAGGAAGGTATCCGGCCAACCAAAACCAACAAAGACCTTGGAGAACACCGTACAACAATAACTACCAATGACCACCATCAAACTTCTACCAACAACCATACAATAATCAATACCAAAATCCACCACCAAATAGCCCCCAACAACCGAATAATTCCCAAAGCACCGAGGAGGTCTTGAAACAATTCATGCAAGTGTCCATGGCTAACCAGAAAAACACCGACGCGTCCATCAAAGGCCTTGAAACGCAAGTTGGTCAGTTAGCACAACAAATGGCTCAAGGTCCTCCGCAATTGGGAGCTTTCACCGCTAACACTCAACCAAATCCTAAGGAGCACCACAAAGCATAGCAGTCAAAAGCTATAGCTACAAGGAGTGGGAGAGTAGTAGGTATAGGGGTAGGTGATGATATTGTTGTTGAGGAAAAGGATGATGAAGTTGTCAATGAGGAGGACAAAGAGAAGTTCGAGGAGGATAGTATAGAGATAGAGGAGGAAGTGTATATAAAAAATAAAGAAGCATTAGTTGAAAAAGAAAAAAATCAAAAAAGAGATCTAGTGGTACAAGAGGAGATGGAGAGGAAGAATAAAGATGTGGGGAGAGATAAAGGGAAGAAACAAGTAGTTGAGAAGCAAGTGGTGGCTCAACGCTTACCATACCCACATGCTCCATCGAAGAAAGACAAAGAGTGGCAATACGCAAGGTTTCTTGAACTCTTCAAGAAGTTGCAAATTGATATACCATTCTCGGAAGCCTTGGAGCAAATGCCGGTCTATGCAAAGTTCATGAAAGATATCCTTTCCAAGAAAAGAAGAATCAACGATGAAGAGACGATCCAAATCGATGCCAATTGTAGTGCTATTATTCAAAGAACGTTGCCTAAGAAAGAGCAAGATCCGGGAAGAGTCACTCTACCGGTAGCTATTGGCACAACACGTGTAGGTAAAGCACTACTTGATCTTGGATCAAGCATCAATCTCATGCCTTTGTCCGTTGCCAAAAGAGTTGGTGACCTTTGTATAAAGCGGACTAGGATGATGTTGCAATTGGCCGACAAATCCTTTGCAAAACCACTAGGTATGGCCGAAGATGTTCTTGTAAAAGTGGACAAATTTATTTTTCCGGCTGATTTTGTGGTTATGGATGTCGAAGAAGATGAGGATGTGCCTATCTTAATGGGAAGGAATTTCATGCAAACGGCTCGGATGATGATTGATCTTGATGATAATATCATGAAGGTCAAGGTAAATGATGAAGAGGTTACCTTCAACATCCGAGAAGCTTTGAAGTACTCGAAAGACAAGGGTGCATGTTTCAAAATGGATGCAACCGAAGAAGTCATCTTGACTACTCGGAAGCAAGTGCACAATAGAACACCCCTTGAGAGTGCTTTGGTGGACGCACTCAATGCTATTGATGAAGACGAAGCAAGTGCCATTGAAGAGTGTTTGAAGGAGCTAGATTCCTTGAAGGAGGTTCTTCCTAATCAAGCCATACTTGAAGATTTGAAAGAAGAATCCAAGGAAGAAGCCAAAGTTGATGACACCAAGGTAGAATTAAAAATTTTACCATCTAATTTGAAGTATGTTTTTCTTGAGAAAGATGGTACAAAACCGGTGATCATCAGTAGCTCCTTGTCCATCAATGATGAAACCAAGTTGGTAGAGGTTCTCAAGGCCAACAAGGAAGCAATAGGGTGGAAGTTATCCGACTTGAAGGGGATAAGTCCATCTTATTGCATGCACAAGATCATGATGGAAGAAAACTTTAAACCGGTAGCACAACCGCAACGCCGCTTGAATCCAAACATGAAAGAGGTGGTGCGAAAGGAAGTAGTGAAGTTACTTGAAGCCGGCATGATTTATCCTATCTCGGATAGTGCTTGGGTAAGCCCGGTTCAAGTAGTGCCCAAGAAAGGAGGAATGACGGTGATCGCTAATGATAAAAATGAGTTGATCCCAACTAGAACCGTCACCGGATGGAGGATGTGTATAGATTATAGAAGACTCAATCAAGCAACAAGGAAGGATCACTTCCCCTTGCCCTTCATGGATCAAATGCTTGAAAGACTCTCCGGTCAATCCTTTTATTGCTTCCTAGATGGTTACTCCGGTTACAATCAAATCGCCATGAACCCAGATGATCACGAGAAGACGGCTTTCACTTGCCCCTTTGGTATTTTTGCTTATCGAAGAATGCCATTTGGCTTGTGTAACGCACCCGCAACTTTTCAACGGTGTGTTCAAGCAATCTTCTCCAAGCTTATTGGAAAATGCATGGAGGTGTTCATGGATGATTTCTCGGTTTTCGGTTCATCATTTGATACGTGTTTGAAGAGCTTGGATACCGTGCTGAAGCGGTGCATTGAAACTAGCTTGGTGCTCAATTGGGAGAAATGTCACTTCATGGTTACCGAGGGTATTGTCCTTGGTCATAAGATTTCTGCTAAGGGTATTGAGGTAGACCAAGCAAAGGTCGATGTCATAGGAAAGCTTCCTCCACCGGTAAATGTCAAAGGTGTGCGGAGTTTTCTTGGTCATGCCGGTTTCTACCGGAGGTTCATCAAAGACTTCTCAAAGATTGCAAAGCCTATGAGCAACTTGCTCAACAAAGATAAGTCTTTTGTTTTTGATAATGAATGTCTTGATGCATTTGAATCTTTAAAAGAAAAGTTGACCACCGCACCAATAATCATTGCTCCTAATTGGGATTTAAATTTTGAATTAATGTGTGATGCAAGTGATTATGCTGCTGGTGCGGTCTTGGGTCAACGTAAGGACAAAATTTTTCATGCTATTCACTATGCAAGTAAGGTTTTAAATGAGGCACAAATTAATTATGCCACAACTGAAAAAGAGTTACTTGCAATAGTATATGCAATGGAGAAATTTCGTTCTTACTTTGTAGGTTCCAAAATTGTTGTTTATACTGACCATGCAGCTATTAAGTATCTCCTTACTAAGTCCGACTCAAAGCCTAGACTCATCCGGTGGATGTTGTTGCTTCAAGAGTTTGACTTAGAGATCAAGGATAAGAAAGGCACGGAGAATCTTGTAGCTGATCACCTTTCAAGGTTAACAAACAATGAGGTAACCAAGAATGAACCGGAGGTTCGTGAAGAATTTCCCGATGAACGGTTGCTAGCTATCAAAGTAAGACCGTGGTTTGCCGACTTGGTAAACTACAAAGCAACCGGGTTCATTCCGGAAGATTTTGAATGGCAACAACGCAAGAAGTTCCTCCATGATGCTAACCACTTTGTGTGGGATGAGCCTTATTTGTTCAAAATTGGAGCGGACAATCTCTTGCGTAGGTGTGTGGATGATGAAGAGGCAAAGAAGATCCTATGGCAATGTCATAATTCGCCCTATGGAGGTCACTTCAACGGGGAGAGAACAGCCGCAAAGGTACTTCAATCCGGGTTTTATTGGCCAACTTTATTTAAAGATGCCAATTTACATTGCAAGTATTGTGATGAATGCCAAAGAACCGGATCAATGTCAAAGAGAAATGAGATGCCTCTACAACTCATCCTTGAAGTGGAAGTGTTTGATTGTTGGGGTATAGATTTTTTGGCCCTTTTCCTTCATCATATTCAAATGAGTACATCTTGGTAGCTGTTGATTATGTTTCAAAGTGGGTGGAAGCCGTAGCATCGCCTAAAGCCGATAGCAAGACGGTAGTGAAGTTCCTAAAAAAGAATATTTTCACCCGGTTTGGTACACCAAGAGTTCTCATTAGTGATGGAGGGTCACACTTTTGCAACACACAACTTGCCAAGGCCCTAGATCATTATGGAGTCAAGCACAAAGTAGCATCACCGTATCATCCGCAAACGAATGGACAAGCCGAAGTTTCTAACCGGGAGGTCAAACGCATACTTGAGAAGACGGTCTCTACATCTCGGAAGGATTGGTCGGCTAGACTTGATGAAGCTTTGTGGGCATATAGGACTGCATACAAGTCTCCTATAGGCCTCACTCCTTTCCAAATGGTTTATGGCAAATCTTTTCATTTACCGGTCGAGCTCGAACATAAAGCCTTTTGGGCATTGAAGTTCCTAAACTTTGATCAAGAGAAGGCCGGTGAAAGAAGAAAAGTTCAAATGCATGAGCTTGAAGAATTGAGAAATCAAGCTTATGAATCTTCAAAGCTCTACAAAGAAAGGACCAAGAAGTATCATGACAAGAAGATCATTCTGAGACAATTCATGCCGGGACAAATGGTATTACTTTTCAATTCAAGACTGAGGTTGTTTCCGGGCAAATTGAAGTCTAAGTGGTCCGGACCTTTCATGGTTAAAGAGGTCAAACCGTACGGAGCTGTGGAACTTGAGGATCCAGTCACCAAAGCCAACTGGACTGTTAATGGGCAAAGGCTTAATCCCTACTTCGGTGGTGAAATTGATCGGTGTTTGACGACAATTTCACTAATCGAGCCATGATTTCTTCAAAATGCGTCAACCTAAGGACGTAAAACAAGCTCTTGCTGGGAGGCACACCCAGTTTTGTAAGTATTTTTATGTTTTATAGCATGTAGAATATCATGAGCATTGCAGAGCAAAGTAAGAAGCATATCTGGGTAAATCTCGCTCAAGCGAAATTAACTCGCTCAAGCGATATTGTTGTTTTTCGAATTTTTGTTTACTGGAAAAATCTCGCGCAAGCGAGGTAAATCTCGCGTAAGCGAGGTACGTTTTGAAACCAAAAAGTTGTAACGGTTCCCAAGGGGATTAACTCCCCTTAACCACAACCTCCCACCCACTCTCCTCTAATTATCGGTTACAACAACACAAAAACACAAAAACTTACCCACATTTCTCTTTTCTTACACACACTACTCCAATTCTTCTCAAAGCATTCATTCATTCATTGCATCAATCTAAGTCAATCTTCCAATCTATTAACAGGTTTCTTTTTCCTTTCCCTTTTCTTGTTTCAATTCTAGAATTGGTTAGGGTTAGGTTTAGATGACTTATTTTGGTTAGGGTTAGGTTTAGATGACTTATTTTGTTAAAGATTGGATTGAGATAGAACAATAGTGTGTAAATAGACGTTAATCACTGTTGCATGCCCTTAAACATTCAATTTTGAAAAATCAAACCCATTTGTAAATTTTGTGAAAAATAAGGGTTGTGAATGATTTTTGGTTATACATGTGATTAATGTCTCTTTTGGAACACTTCTGCTGTTATATAAATGTAGGGTTGAGTTTTATGATAATTTTTGCCTGCTTTGGTTGAATATGCTGGAAAAGGGTTTGAATTTCGCAGGTACAGGCATACCTCGCTTAAGCGAGGTTCTTTGCAAAAATCTCGCTTAAGCGAGTCTTCATAAGAAAAAACTGGAAAATCTCGCTGGCAACTCGCTTAAGCGAGGCTCAAGCGAGATTGTTCTGTACCTCTGATTTTCAAAGTCTATCTGCCTTAAAACACTAGATTCCATACATGTGCTAATCATTGTTCTATATTGTATATGGTTCTTCCTGGTTGTTTTGCAGATGGCCCCCAAAAATCAACCAAGCAAGAAACGTAAAACCACTGCTTCCTCATCCGGTGTTGTAAACCGTCCTGCACCCTTACCTAGAAACCCGGACCGTACCATTTACACATCCAACAAAACCTATGCCAGGTTTCTCGAGCTGAAAAAAGAGAAAACCTGGCATGATAAAATTTTCCGGATTAACCCTGAGGGAGAGTATGCTGACATAGCAGCCGTTTTCACTGAGAGAAAATGGGAGAAACTCCTTAACCCATACCCCAAAATCAACCTGGACCTTCTGTGTGAGTTTTATGCAAATGCCTTACCAGATTGTGATGCTAAGGAAATGCAAGCTGCATTTTCCTATACCACCATGGTGAGAGGAAAAACCATCCGCTTCGATAGGGATGCTATTAATGATTACCTAGGCAAACCTTACACTTTACCCGAGTCCGATGACCCTGACACACCTGCCTTGTGTCCTTATGGGGAAAGAGAAGAGGCTGCTGATTGGAATCTTGGTAAGATAGAGAGGGAAATTTTGCTCCCAGGAAGGACTTACACTGAGTCCAAAGCGGGTAACCGAAATTTGGCAGCTTTCTCTGATATGAGGCCAAAAGCTGGTATTATTTTTAAGTTCTTGGTTCATAATGTCTGGCCAAAAAGCCATGTCACCACAACTCCAAAGAAAGTGATGCCTCCTCTGATTTGGCATATTTGCAAAGGAAGGGCAGTGGATGTGGCTGCAATTATTTCAAGAGAGCTGAAGCATGTAGCACTCGGTGGTGTAGCAGGACCAGAGACCAGACTCGCTTTTTCGGGCTTTATTATGGGCTTACTTAGGCACCATCAGGTACCCGTCACCGAGCCTTTTTCAGAAGAGCTGGTATCTCCCATTGATGACAAGTACATTCGGGGTTACATTTCTTGAGCACTATCTAAGGGTGTTGCTTCTTCTTCTCAAGTACCCCAACCTGAGGATGTACCCCAACCTGAGGATGTACCCCAACCTGAGGACTATCCAGAGCATGAAGATCCTCACCAGAGTATGCCACCACCTCAGCAGCCCGGCACTTTTGATTTTTCATCTTTTCAGGCATATATGGCTCAGTATGAGCAGCGAGCAGTTGAGAGAGCTCAGGCACAGCAGCAGCAAGCCTTTCAGTTAGCTCAAGCACAGGAGCAGAGAGAGAATCACATAATGGATCAGCAGGCTGCTATCTTCCGCAGCAACCAGGGTATCTACTCGCATCTTTACGATGCTCACATGGATCCCCGGTGTTTTATGTTCACTCCTGCACAGTACTATGATTCCTGCATGTGGCCTGGGGACAGGCAAATCTACCCAAGAGGGGGCAGTGGTGCAGCATTTGGTGGAGCAGCTGATGACTTTACTAGGACAGCCAGTGTCCACATTGGTGGTGATGCGGTGAGGACAGCTAGTGTGCATGGGACATCTAGTGTGCATGGTGTCGATGATGATCCAGAGAGGACAGCCAGTGTCCATTTATCTCAGCAGGATGATATGGATGATGATGCGGCACACTGACCGCATTCTTTTGATGTTTTTAGTGATGCTTATTTTACTTTGACTTCTGCTTTGACTTTTTAGTTTATGTTTTTATTTTTATGCTGGAACAATTTTATCGCTTTTGAACTTATACTTTTTGAGCACGGTTTTGGGTGTTCAATACATTGGTTTAATTTTAATTTCGTTTTGGGTTAAATAGCTTAGCTTGTTGTTGGTTTTTAACTTAGTGTTTTGGATGAAATTTTTTGATTAATCTTGCTTGTGTTTCGTCAAAAGAAAAAAATTGCTCATGAACATCAAAGTTTAAAGTGCTCTAAGGAGCCAATTATTGAGCAAAAGCAGGTGAGTGATAATGATATGAATTGTGAGAAAGCGCAATGCCAAGGTATTGGTTTCCTGTTATTCTAGGTGATACTATGAATGTGAAATTTGTACTTTGCACAAAATATATATCATTTAAGTCTTTTCATAAACATAAATATCTTTGAACCACTTAGTACTTAACATAAATGTGAGGTAGCTTCAATCTGTTGTACATATGCTGGAGACCGATAATCATCGTCTAACTTGTTTTAGTTATGTTAAATCTGATAATTATTTTGAATTGTTTGAAAGCATGGAAAGGATCAAGGCACTTTTTGAATTGAGAGTAACCTACTTGACCACATAAAGCTTACCTGTGAGAAGAGCGAGTATCTGATACCCCAATCTGAGCCAAATGAATCAAGTCCTCAAACATGAACTGTCAATATTCATAAGCACAATGCTTGTTGAATTTGCCTGAAATTTTTCAAAAATCCAGTTCATGGTTGAATCTTATAGGACTTAGATAATTTTACTTTGTTGAACCCTTAACCTTTTTGTACTTTGTCCCTTGCCTTAGGATAGGGGAACATTCAATTAGAGTTTTGTTGTATTCAAGTTGGGGAGAAAAAGGAGGCATTATATGTTAAGTTCTGGTGAAGTTGTAAAATAACCTGACAACATTGAATCAAAGAAAAAGTTGTACATTTGAAAAAGAAAAGAAAAGAAAAGAAAAAGAAGAAAAAGATAGAGAAAAATCAAAAATAGAATAAGTTGTCAAGGTTATAAGTTTGATTGTTAATCACCAAAGGTTGTAATTCTTGGTAGGGAAGTATATGGATTTCAAGTTGTGATACAAAAAAATGTTCCTCTTTGATAGACTTTCTGATCAATTGCCCCACATATGACATTTCTTTTGTAGCCCGGCCAAGTTATAACCCTTGCAAGACCTTTTGATCCATGCTTTTATGCTTTTTGAGACGATATTTGGATAGACACCTAACTTAAATAGGATGTTAGCATGATTGTTGGATGTGTGTTCATTACCTCATTCATTGTTATCATTATATTGCATTTACTTTCAAAGAAGTGTGTTAGGTGTGGTTCATAGATAGTTATGTCTATACTTTGAAGTTTATGATGTGTATTTTATGCTTAGGACTTGTTTCACATTTATAGCTGTGCTAGGAATAATGGAGAACTTCATGCTTGCCGGTGCATTCACATTTGAATCACCACTTGAAAATTTTTATTTGATTTGACTTGCTTGGTACTGTGCTAGAAAGCTTGTCCAAAGCCTTTTGAGTTTCCTTTTGATTCTTTTGTTTGAGGACAAACAAAAAGCTAAGTTGGGGAGAGTTTGATAAGTGCTCAAAAGTAATATATTTCATGTGGAAAAAGAGGCATTTTTAGTGACTTGTTATGCAAGTTATCTACGGAAAAGCAATCAATTGTTATAATTATACCATTTATGCTTTATATGCCTAATTCTACCCAATTTATGCAGGAAATGACAAGCAAGGACCAAAACTCAAGTGTGTGAACCAAGCAAATCTCGCTTACGCGAGGTCATCTCGCTTAAGCGAGATTCCTCCAGGGAGAAACTCAACATTCGCTTACAACTCGCTTCCAGGTCGCTTGTGCACTTTTAGAATCTCGCTTACGCGAGATCATCTCGCTTACGCGAGATTTCTCCAGGGATCAGATGAGCATCTCGCTTTCCATCTCGCTTCCATGTCGCTCAAGCAGGATTCTAAGGCGGTTTAAGTTTCAAGCAACCTCGCTTACGCGAGGTATAACTCGCTTACGCGAGATGCAACTTCATCAAGGAGCAGGGCTACGTGGCAAGACTTCATTGGCCATTGTTGGATATTTAGGCTTCTCGCTTGAGCGAGATGTATCTCGCTTAAGCGAGATTACACGTTTTCAGCCCCTTTAAATACAAGTTTTCCCTCTCTCTAGCTCTATTCACTATTCCATTGAAAACATTTTACACATTTCTAGAGAGAGGTTAGAGCTATTTCAAAGAGAGAAACACAAAGCAAGAGATTAAGGAGTAGATTCAACCCTAGATTCATTGAGACATCAAGGATCTTGGCATGGAATCTTCATCTTTCCTTCATTCCTTGCATTAGTTTACATGTCTATATGTAACTATCACCTTCTATGTAGTATTGAGGTAACTATCAAGCTATTATGTAATCTTTTGATCTTTTAATACATAAGGTTCTAGCTTAATGATTCAATATTGTTGTTATTCTTGCTTTTAATGCTTTCAAAGAGATTCAAGATGATTTGGACACAAACTCTTGAATCTAGAACTAGAATAACAATCTATCTTATGTTATATCACTCTTGACAAGCTTGTAAACTTTTGATAATTACTTTTAATCAAGATTATAATGCTTTCGGATACTTAATCAGGCTGGACACGGTCGATTAAGTTATCCGATCGACTTTGTTATCGTTTAAGGAATTTGGACACGAATGTTTAAACGTTAACTTGGAAATAACGATGTCGCTTTGGACACGAAGGATATTGTAGAAATGATTGTAATAATATTGGTTATAAAGCTAGATTCTGTTAATCGATCGAGAGATTGCTGCTGTTATGCTTGCTCGTTATCTTATACCGCAAGCGAAATAGTTCGATCCCCTCTCGTTTTTACTTTAGTGTAATCTATGGATATAGTGTTACAAACAAACAAATTATATCCAAACCCTTAATATGAACGATTGTGTAAATGCTTATGATTAACGTAACTCCTTGTGGAAACGATCCTATATATACTCACGTGTACATAGTTATATGACATGTAGGAAAAATTCTTACATCAGTGATAATTGCTTTTAATAGGTAGTAATTGGTAGAGTGATTAGTGCATAATGCATAAAAACAATTAAAAGTAATTCCTATATGAAAATATGCGACTTAAAAGTTTTTAATTGTCATTAATGACGTTTTTAAGCCATTAACCACGTTCTTAATTGCCATTAACACTACGTCATAATTGCTATTCAAAATGGAATCAACCTTGATACGTATTAATTTTTGAAATAAGTACGTAGTTAATTCCCTTGATACGTGTTAATTCCCTTGCTCTTAATTGTCATTAACAGTACGTAATAATTACTATTCAAAATCGAACCAACCTTGATACATGTTAATTTTTGTAATAAGTACGTAGTTAATTGCTTTTAATAGGTAGTAATTGGTAGAGTGATTAGTGCATAATGCATAAAAGCAATTAAAAGTTCGAGGGAAATTTCACCTTGAAACACATATCTTCCTATCACTCTATATCGAATAGCATAGTATAGTGTAAAAATGCATGCGTGAAACATTGAAATGTCATTAGAATAATGTGATAGGAATTAGTGTATGCGTGAAACAGTATAATGTAAAAAATGCATGCGTCAAATGTAACGCCCCATTTTTATTTAATTATTTTTAGTAGATGTGTGAATATTTTTATATGACTTTAATTATTAAATATATGATTTTATGTGAAATATGTGATATATGGTGTGATGCTATTTTATTATATGATTTATGGAGTTGTGTATTATTTAAATGAATATTGTTTTATTATTTGTGGAAATAATAGGAGAAATAGAAATAGGTAGAATTATTATTTATTTTAGTTAATGGGAATTAAATAAATAATTATGAGAGTTTAGTGGGAGTTAAATGAAAAGAAAGGAGTTATATTTTTGGGAGTAAAAGAAAGAAAAGTGAGAACAGAAACATTTTCACGTACAATTGAGAAAAACTGGTTTTTGGAGAGAAAGAGGAGAAGAACCAAGAGAAAGCTAGGAGAAGAGCTAGGAAGAGAGAATCCAACTGTTTTGCTGTAGAATTTGCTGAGATAAGGTAGGGGTGGGATTCCTTTCAATAATTATGATATATAATTTGAAAATTGATGAATTTGTTGTTCTTGGTTTTAGGGTTTGAGAAGTTATGTTAGATGATGAATTATGATGAAACTTGTTGTTGAATTGCATGTTTCTATGTTGTTTTGGTTGCTATGTTGTATATAGAACCTGAAACATTGTTCTAATTCATTTTGGGTGATTAGGGGATCAAAAATTGGGTTTTGGGGTGAAAAATGGTGCAAAAATCGTAACAGCCTGTGCCAAATCGTGCTCCGATTTTGCCAAATCGTGCTCCGATTATTTACGAATGAAAATGCAAATTTTGACCCAGAAAATCGTACTCCGATTTTCCAAATCGTACTCCGATTTTCCAAATCGTACTCCGATTTTCCAAATCGTACTCTGATTTGACAGCTTTCCCTGTTTCGCGTTCTTGCGTCTTTTTCACCCGTTTCTGTTTTGAATTAGCTTTCGGTGTAAACATAAAAGTTGTAGATAATTGAGTTAGCTTTCTAATGGCTTTGGAGTGACTAGAAAATTATATGTAGATTTTGAGTTATGATGAAAATAGTCCAAGTGGGCCTTCAGAAAATTTTAAGAAAACTTAGAATAACTAATCCCAAGTTAGTCCAAAAACTTATGGTTGGTTTCCCAACTTCAAACATAAGTGTTAGGGATTTAGTTGAGGTGTTTTATGGGTATTTGGCTTATGTCCTATTGATCAAAACTTAATTGCTTTTGAAGGATGTTTTAGACTTTGAGATGAATGTAATTGATTTATATATATATGCTATGTTGTTGATTTCCGTTGTTGATGTCGTTGTATCATCTGATGTCGAAGTTGGGGAGTGTGTCATAATTGTTTTAGGCACATATGTTGTTGTTGTTGTAGTCGCTGTTGAAGTTGTATGTTGATATACACAAGTTGAGTCTATTTGCATACTCACATCTGTTTGGGGCTTATGCCCTGGAATATTCATCATTCAACCCGTTGGGGGATTATGCCCTGGAATGTTTATCATTCACCTGTTGGGGGCTTATGCCCTGGGATGCTTTAACCATCCAAATTGTTGGGGGCTTATGCCCTGGAATGCTTAGCATTCAACACGCGTAGATTGGTACCACATGCATGATGCATTAGTTGTCGTGTTGTCATTGCATTGTCGAGTTGTCGTTGTTGTCGTTGCCGTCGTTGAATTGTCGAGTTGTCGGTGTCGTTATTGATAACGAATTTGTTGTTGTTGTTGTTCAGCGTTGTTGAAGATGATTATGTTGTTGCTATATGTATATTTTTATATACATTTTTAATGATGCATGCTGTGATATGTTGTTGTTTGTTTCGGACATGTTGAGGTTGACGTTGTTGTTGTTCTTGATGATGTTGTTGTTGTTTTTCTTGAAGATGTTGTTGCTGTTCTTGATGATGTTGTTGTTGTTCTGACGTTAATGGATGATATTAATTGATGTTATATAATGATGAATATATATGTTGTTGATGACTAAGATGTGGTAGGATGCTTTATCCTTATTAAATGATGTTAAGTTGATGATGTTGCATAGTCGAGTTGGTGTTCTTTGTTGATAATGACGTTGGTGTTGTGGTGGATGTTGTTTAATGCAGTTGAAAATGAATATGATGCTGAGTTATATATATATATATATATATATATAGGATGTTTCCTATGAGAATGATGAGAATGATCATCAACCATTGGATCAAAAATAATTGGTTGAGATTAAAAAGTCACAGATATATCTCACCTTATCTTATCAATTCTCATAAACTCATTTCCCTTTTTATCTTCTTCTCCCCACAATCATAGCTAAACAAAATTAAATTAATATTTCAATCTAATTAAATGAATTTGATTGCAAAAATGAAAGTTAATTTGGGAGGTCTGGTCGTGATAATCATTGTTGTGCTAGAGGTTGATGACGTGATTGAAATCATCCTACGTAGTAAATATGGACATGGTGCATTTCATTGTTAGAATCACTTCTAAACAATGATTCAAAGATTAAACTGAATTTAAAAATATAAGGATTTGCATATAGTGAATTCAAAAGCATATAAGGATTTGTATGAATAGGATTGGGATATGAATCAGTTAAACATATTTTAAAAATTGAAAATATTCATGAGGGTGAGATCTAGGACATGAAGAAATGTTATAATAAATGAATCGAAGGAGATAAGAGAGTAAGCGGAATTTGATTTGTTTTAAGGCGGAGAAGAAAGAAGAATTAAATCTTCACCGGAAATTGAACGATAACCATCCGAAAGAGAGGTGGTTGTCGGAAGAGATATGGTAGCAGAAATCTTGATTGTGGTGAGAAGAAGATGAAGAAGGAAATGTTGATTATATGAGAATTGATATAATAAGGTGAGGTATATATGTAACTTTTTAATCTCAACCAATTAATTTTGATCTAAAGGTTAATGATCATTCTCATCATTCTCATATAAGATAGTCATTCTCATAATAAACATCCTCTATATATATATATATAAGGCATATCAAGTGAGAGGAGTTTCTATTGTGAGAGATGAGAGGGTTATATCTTGACCCTTGGATTGATCTTTACCATGGTATTTGATTTGAGTAATTGCAGCCTAATTTTTTTTTAACACCCTCTTCTCCTTCTGCGTCTTTTCCTTTCTTTATTCTCAAAAAAAAAAAAGTTACCATGGCTTTTCTCTTGTGTGTGCTGATTCTTTCTTTGTTGCCACTCTCACTTGGATCTTTGTTCTAGAAAAAGACACCTGTATCACTTGCCATTTTATCTCACTCGGATTAGATTTTAGTAACATGGACTGGTAAAATGGAGAAAATAAGCACAGAGAAGAAAGGGATCCCCTTTAGGAAGCCATGACGCCACCGTAACAACATCATGTTACTTGACAACCGTCTTTTCGCGTTCACCGAAGATTTCTCTTTTGCTGGTAATCGTAACCATGTTGGAATGATTGGGGATCGAAAATAGGAAATTTTCAATTTAGGGTTTAGGAAAAGATGGTTTTTTTGGTTAATAACAGAATGGAAAAGACAATTCATCAAAAATCAATATGATTTTGCTAACAATTCTAAGATTAAGAATTAATTATTATAGTTATAATTAAAGGATTGTATGATGGTATCTCTACACTCAGATGAAGATGAAGGAGCGCATAACACATCCAAGAAGCAGGTTGAAGGATAGAGTGTGGGCAGGGAGCACTTGAATTTTCTAGTGACTAAATTAATCTCAGCCATTAATGTTAATCCAACGGCTATTAGTGATTCCTCTCACCTCTCACAATAAAAGTCCTCTCACTTGATATGCCCTCTATATATATATATATATATATATATATATATATATATATATATATATATATATATATATATATATATATGAACTTGATAATGCTTGTTGTTGAATTGTTGATGTTTTCATTAATTTGATGAATTATATATTATTATTATTGGATAAGTTTCTCACCCCTTCTGCTTGAAAATGTTGCCCTTCGTATGGGTAACTTGCAGGTAATGATGGCTTGTAGGTTGGTTGGCTCAAGTTTCTAGGGCTCTGATACATATTAGGATGGGGATTCGTCGCGAATGTTTTCGTTTTCTTCATTTCTTTTATGTATCATATTTTTGGGAAAAGACTTAATAATGGAGTTTATCGTTGTTGAAAATAATGTTGATTACGTTGAGGCCTTTGTGCCAAGATTTTCCTTTATGTTGGATTTGGTTGAAATTGTATTTCCTAAAGAACTATTCCGCTGCAGTTTTGGAGATATTTTAAATATTGATTTAAATAAATAGCTATTTCCTATTTATGAAATTTTGATTAGCAGTGTGACACTCCGTTGTATGGTTTACTCTGATTATAATAATTAATATTACGTTGTTGGGAGAACGGGGTGTTACATCAAACATTTTCAATTGGCGCTTTCTAAGGGATGTTTATGTTATTTCTGATTAGCAATGGAATTAGCAATTATCAAGGGATGTTTTTCTGATTGGCAATGGAATTAGCAATTATTGTAGGGGATTGTTGACCGATTTGATTATGCTTTAATACGCATTCAATTGCATTAACGAAGTGTGAGAACTTTTTTCAAGTTTGAATAAACGGATGTGATCAAGAGCTTGAACGGATGAGATTACTCGAGCAATAAATAATGTTTAGGAGGGAAAAAGTTAGGGAATTAGGGCAAAGTAGGGAGGATTAGGGCAAACAAGATTGCCAAACAACTCTAGCTTTTATAAAAATCGAACCAACCTTGATACATGTTAATTTTTGTAATAAGTACGTAATTGATTGTTTTTAATAGGTAGTAATTGGTAGAGTGATTAGTGCATAATGCATAAAAACAAATAAAAGTTCGAGGGAAATTTCACCTTGAAACGCATATCTTCCTATCACTCTATATCGGATAGCATAGTATAGTGTAAAAATGCATGCGTGAAACATTGAAATGTCAGTAGAATAATGTGATAGGAATTAGTGTATGCGTGAAATAGTATAGTGTAAAAAATGCATGCGCCAAACATTTTCAATTGCCACTTTCTAAGGGATGTTTATGTTATTTCTGATTAGCAATGGAATTAGCAATTATCAAGGGATGTTTATGTTATTTCTGATTGGCAATGAAATTAGCAATTACTGTAGGGGATTGTTGACCAACTTGATTAGGCTTTAATACGTATTCAATTGCATTAACGAAGTGAGAGAACTTTTTTCAAGTTTGAATAAACGGATGTGAACAAGTGCTTGAACGGATGAGATTACTCGAGCAATAAATAATGTTTAGGAGGGAAAAAAGTTAGGGAATTAGGGCAAAGTAGGGAGGATTAGGGCAAACATGATTGCCAAACAACTCTAGCTTTTATAATAAAGGATTTGATTTTAGTCTCCCTAAAATATTTCTTAGGCTTTTGGTCCCTCCAAAACTTTCCATCTATGAAATTAGTCCCAACTTTGTATTCAACTCATGTCTAACCTTCATATTTTTTTTATGAAATTTTCCAGAAATAGGTAGAAAATTATGATAATATTTTCTAAAAATAATATTTTTTTTTTTTACAAAACATGAGTTTAATTTGAATTTTTTTCACCAAAAACATAAAAACTCAGAAATTATAAAATTTGTCTCGACTACCTCTACTTACTTGTACTCCGGAATTTCAGAAATCATAAATTTTTCCCCTTTGGACATCTGTACTAAAATATAATCTTGCTTTCATAAGAAAACTGAGTCAAAGTTTGTATGTAACACTAAAAAGAAATTTATCAAAGATAATTTAAATAAGGGGGGGTAACACACTAATTCAAGATGAAAGAGAACTATCAACCGTGATGAGAATTGACAATGTAATTTACCTATAGACTACCAACAGTCCAACGCCCTTTAGAATCGTATCTAAATTACAACTAATTTGAGCCAGCAAAAATTTGGCCAATTGTAAAAAGAGTATAAATTTTTGTTTTTAATCCTCTTGAGAAAGAGACCCTGGTGGTGGTGTTCGTCTGAGAGGTAAGTAAAATATTACCAAACTACTCATGAATTAAACAATTCGGTTTTTTTAAACAATTCATCTGTTGGTATAACACATTAACCATTTGAATTAAATTGCAAACTGTTTGTTGTATATTTGAGATATTTCAAAAGTTATTTTATTTTATTTTATTATAAATAAATGTTTTAATTAATTTTATTGAGAATAATTAACTTTGTTGACTTATGCATAAGAAGCTCATATTGACAGTATATGTCACGCTGGTATTTTACATGATTTGTGGAACTTCTTTTTGAATTATTCTACCTACATGATACTTATTAATATTAAGGAAACGTTATATGCCATTAAGTGTAAAATATGAATTTGACTTGATATTGGCATATGTGTGATTCTGATTTCCTTAAAAGAGTAACCGAATCTGCTCCATCTTAAAAACAATTTCATTACTTATTATTAATATATATAATAATTTCCTTTAATGTGGGAGAAACGGTTATTCAACGGGAAAATATATTCTTTCAGTATTAATAAACTCAAAAACGTGCTTTCACCGATACACACAGAAAATATTTCGTGCTTCCCTTCTTTCTTTGATTTTCCAAATATACTAGGTGTCTGAGTTACTATCTGTGTAAACTTCTCGTGTCTTGATAGCCTCGGTACGATTACCACCGAGAGGAACCTGTTGTATTCTGGGGGAGTTGCGCAATTCTGCGGATAATTCCTTAGTCCAGTGACGTAGTCACGCCTCAGGTTTATTTCACAGTTTGTTATTTTTGCAGGTTAATTATTTTCCGGTCATCCGCAACAACAATCTAAGGAATTATGGCTGGAGATGATTCTAACAATGACGGTAACAAGAATGTCACAGACTCTACCCTGGTTGTTGCTACTGTTCCTCCTCCGGCAGTAGTCACCTATGCAAAACAATTCCCAGACGTTTCCAGAATTGAAGTTTTTGATGGACAGAATTTTCGGCGTTGGAATGAGCGTATCTTCACTTTGTTAGATGTCCACGGTGTTGCTTCTGCTCTTACGGAGGTCAAACCAGATGAAACCAAATCAGATGCCAAACAAATTGAAAAATGGAATAATGCTAACAAGGTTTGTCGCCATACAATTCTTTCCACATTATCTGATGTACTTTTCGATGTCTACTGTTCCTACAAGGTTGCCAAAGAAATTTGGGACAACATGAATGTCAAGTACACTGCTGAGGATGCTACCAAACAGAAGTTTGTTGTTGGAAACTATCTACGGTGGCAAATGAAAGAGGACAAGGAAATCAAAGTGCAGATCAATGAGTATCACCAACTCCTTGAAGAATTGAAGGCGGAGAACATCCAACTCCCAGATGCGTTTGTTGCTGGTGCGCTGGTTGAAAAATTGCCAAACTCATGGACTGATTACAAGCAACAGCTGAAGCATAAGCACAAGCAGATGTCTCTTAATGATCTCATCAAGCATATAATCATTGAAGACGTCAGCCGAAAGGAATGCGAAGTTGCAAGAGGCAAAGCTTTGGAGTCAAGAGCAAATCTAATCCAAAACAATGCGCGCAAACAGAGGTATGAAAATAAATCCGATCATGCCCTCAAAGTAACTAATCCCAATTTTAAACCAAACCTAGGAGGTTGCTATGTGTGTGGAAAGGTAGGACATAAAGCATATCACTGCAGATATCGGAAAGTGAATGGTCAGCCTCCTAAGCCAAAAGCAAATTTGACTCAGGGAGATGATAAGAAAGATGACGATGATGATGTTATTGCTGCCGTCATATCTGAAGTGCATCTTGTTAGTGATGTGAAAAAATGGGTGATAGACTCGGGGGCTACCAGACACATCTGTGCAAAGAGAGATGCCTTTACCTCCTACACTTCTGTGGGGGATGATGAAGATCAAGTCTATCTTGGTGATTCACGAACTGCTGCAGTGAATGGCAAAGGCAAAGTACTTCTGAAGCTTACTTCCGGCAAGACTTTGGCTTTGAGCGATGTGCTACATGTGCCTACTATTAGGACCAACTTAATTTCTGTAGCACTGTTAAACAAAGTAGGGGTTAAAGTATCATTTGAATCTGATAAGATGGTGATGACAAAGAATAATGTGTTTGTTGGGAAAGGGTACTGTGATCAGGGGCTCTTTGTTCTTAGTGTCTCTGACTAGTTTTATATTTCATCGGACTACTTTGCTTAACTATCAGTTTATTCAGTTTTAATAAATTTGTTGATTCTTTGCATTTATATACATCGTTTCTCATTCATCTGTTTTGGTGTTCCTATATTTTTATATATCCTGTCTATAGTATTTAGCTGAATACATGTTTATTATAATTTTATTTAACTATGATATTGAAAGCAAAGTGTCGTGAAAATTATGTCTGTCAAAATTAAGTCTTCCTTCATGTTATGGTTGAACAGCATAAACTTTAAAATTTTGTTACGATTCTAAATTACATCTTACAAAGAAACTACTATGAGTATTGTTTACGTACAATGTCTTGTTACAAATTATATATACACATTTGGAAGATGCCTTGAAAAATAGTTTCTGTAAGTAAGTGTATGTTTTCTTTGATACATGAAATGAATTGAGTGAAATGTATAGAACATAGTTATTAGTTATGTACACTAGTTTATGATTATACGTAGCCTGCTACAACTTGTATGAAATTTTTGTTAATTTCTTTTACGTGGGGGTATATAATAGAATATGCCTATAATTTTAAATTTGACATTACATGCTTACATATATGTATTTTTTTTAATTGATAAATTTATCTTAAGATGACATTACTTAATATGAAATAACCATTGTATTATAATAATACAATGATGATAATTGGGTATGAACCAATAAAATAAATAGATTTATTTTATTGATGAATATGATGGTGCTTAGTTCATCTAAGCAAATTTGTATAATATTTTGTATAAACCAAGTTTATTTTATAGACTTGATGAAAAATGAGATTAATTGATTAAGAGACGTCTTAATCAATATTTGTGAATTTAACGAATTCGTAGACAAAAACCCCGGGAGGAAATTGAAGGAAATGGGACTATGCCACTAGAAAACGACAAGTGATGGGAACCCAACCTTTATGATTGGAGATCCCATGAAAAAGGTTCATATGGGAAAAACAAGTCACTTGTTAGTTAAGTTAGCACTAAAATTATTTTGTCCCTTTTCTATAGTGTTATGATAATGGATATGAGAAGTGCTAATTAAATTTAAATTCGAGGGGTAAGCTTTAAATGCTTTTAATGATTACCATAAGCCCTTATGGGTGGTGTATGGTTGTAGCATACACTAGATGGAATCACCTATATGAGTGTCAAGTGGGGCCGCTTGCATGAGACTGTGGCGGGTCTCTAGAGCACTCATGAAAACCAGACACGCGCACGGCCTAAATGCGCAACACAGCGATAACACGAGAATTGTGGGGGTGTGATGCGAGTGGTAGACCTCTAACATACACCAAGTGTCTTTGGTTCATATAGCTTGCTACACCGAATTCACTGTGTGTTAAGTGTATCATTCTAGCACTGGTTCATATAGCTTGCTACACCAGTTTGATGCATCACACTCAAAGGTGACTCAGACAATATTTTTATTAATTTAAAACTTTTGAAATATGTGGGGGATTGTTGTATATTTGAGATATTTCAAAAGTTATTTTATTTTATTTTATTATAAATAAATGTTTTAATTAATTTTATTGAGAATAATTAACTTTGTTGACTTATGCATAAGAAGCTCATATTGACAGTATATGTCACGCTGGTATTTTACATGATTTGTGGAACTTCTTTTTGAATTATTCTACCTACATGATACTTATTAATATTAAGGAAACGTTATATGCCATTAAGTGTAAAATATGAATTTGACTTGATATTGGCATATGTGTGATTCTGATTTCCTTAAAAGAGTAACCGAATCTGCTCCATCTTAAAAACAATTTCATTACTTATTATTAATATATATAATAATTTCCTTTAATGGGGGAGAAACGGTTATTCAACGGGAAAATATATTCTTTCTGTATTAATAAACTCAAAAACGTGCTTTCACCGATACACACAGAAAATATTTCGTGCTTCCCTTCTTTCTTTGATTTTCCAAATATACTAGGTGTCTGAGTTACTATCTGTGTAAACTTCTCGTGTCTTGATAGCCTCGGTACGATTACCACCGAGAGGAACCTGTTGTATTCTGGGGGAGTTGCGCAATTCTGCGGATAATTCCTTAGTCCAGTGACGTAGTCACGCCTCAGGTTTATTTCACAGTTTGTTATTTTTGCAGGTTAATTATTTTCCGGTCATCCGCAACAACACTGTTCACGTATTTAAATGTTTACATACGTGAACACAAACTATTTTACAGAACATATACGTAAGAGCATAGCAGTACTCATGCTCAATTTATGTTATCTTCATGTCATAAGGATTCTTAAAACTAGCTGATGAATACTACCACACTTGACATGACTGAATGAATGAAAGAAAGAAAAGACAACTTTTAAAAATTATTTCTTAAAAAAAGTTTGTCCGTTTCCTATAATTTTCTTCCAAATTATTAGATGTACGTGTATTGATTACTTGTAATAAAGATATCCTAATTATTATTAATTCCTATAAATCATTCAGATGAATTTATACATTTATATATATATATATATATGAAGATTGAGATAGTATTAGCTTATAACAATACATGTGGTTCTTTCAAAAAAAAAAAAAACAATACATGTGGAGTTTGATCACTCCATGCCTCAGATCAAACATTGGGTTGCGAGCTTGCGGCTACCGATTGTAATAACGTTGTCTTTTACGAGAAAAATATGGTCCCTCCCCTCATATGTATATTCAAAGACTACCACTTGCTTTAGGAAGCATTTGGTTATTGAGACAAAACCTTCACTCTCAATAACAGATACTATCTAATCTTCTCCCAGATTCCAGACACAGGAGTGATTCATATGACTCATACGTAGCTTATTTCTTGATCATATAAAATTAATGTATATATTGTCATTATATTAGCTAGGCTCATGAGTACTCACAAGCTTATTAACATTATCAACAAGCTTCAACCCTTAATGAGTGGAGCCAAATTAAAAAGGATAACTTTGATCTTGATCTCATTAATTAACTAGGTGTCGCATGGCAAGAGAATCATTGTCTTTTCTCATCTAGTTCCGTATCAAATTTAAACATGATTTGGAAAATCTCTGTTGATTGTGATTTTTGGGAGTATTGATGTGGTGTGATCACATCACAAGGCATGCATGTTGTGTATTTTTTATTGTTAACCTTTCGGTTCTTTGGGAAAATCGTTTTAGTAATTCAGAGTTCCGTCACAAGGTAAGTATAGTTTAATCAAGAATTATTCCACTCAAAAATCGAACTCAAATTCTCTTGAATAATTCATCTTCAGCGGAGTTCATTTAACCACTTAAAGTTTACTTGGTTATGCATGTTGTGTATTAAGATGTCTATAATTTTGGCTTCTTATACATAAAAATACTTATATATGTTATAAATAAATACACTATCTACTATTCTTAATTTATTTTTTTAACAACAAAATAATCTATATCAAAAAGGATAGCAATATGTACAAGTGAGACTAAATTGCCACTGAGAAATCAAATACATGGAGTATTCTAACCACCTAAAAGAAATTCAAAGGAACAAAAAAAGCAACAAACACAACCAAATCATTCTTCCAAACAAAGAAGAGGAAAAGAGAACCATGCATTCATAGAAACGACAAGGATAACTCGAACTCCTCCCCAAAAATCACTCCCAAGAAACTCGTTTAATTTTTTCTACAACCTCATCTGCCATCGGATATAACTCGTTAATTTTTTTTCTCTTTTATCGTTTCTCGCTTTCTAAATAAGCTAAAGAGTTGATTGCCAAATCAACATAAGCCCCTTCATCCCTTTTTTGTTTCGAATCAACGACACGAAGATTTCTAATAAAGTGGCAATATCACACGGAAGCACAATTTCCATCCCTAACCAATTGAAGATCTCATACATATTCTACTAGTGAATCCACACCTCATAAAGAAGTGGTCCTCCGATTCCAACACACCCGCGCACCACCCACAACCCGCCTCACTAGCACCTCCCAACACCCTTCTCTTCGAAAGGTTATTTATAGTTGGAATACAATTTAAAAGAAGTTATCAAGAGAATGCCAAAACTCTAGAGAGGGAAAATCTATCCCCACAAGGTGTAATTTGTAGGGAGAATTTTCTTTTCTTTCTAAAACACCAAAATACTGGTTTTATATAATTAAATCCTAGGCACATGGTGTACCAAAGATTAAAAAAACAATATACAACTACATTTCATATAATACATTTTACCAAAGCATAAATTTGCACAAGGATGGCTTCACACCATAACAAAACCTACCAACAACACAAATAAAACATAACTTTAATTTCAAACCAAGATCTAAACATAAAAGAGGATTTGTCCACCGTTGATGTGGCTCAATCTTGAAATCTTTATCATTTCATACGAGCCACTACCACGATTGTAACTTTATCATTTCAAGTAAATTAGTTGCAATAATATCCTTTGGTAGAAATATCTTAGCATTAATTCCACGCTTTTCAAATAATCCAAACACAAGTTATCAAAATCACGCATAATTTTTCTCGATACATTTTATGATTCAAACAAAGATCATAAAATGATTGAGCATGTTCAATAATATTATTTAACATAAAACAAGTGTCCCACAAATTCAACACCAAAATCCAAATATCATCACAAAAAAGTGTTTAGGTGTTTCTTGAAATACACACACTAACACAAGAATTTGCATTCCTATATCGCAAGATTGTCTTTAGTAGCTCGGTATGCTCCTATGATCGAAAAGTTCACTTTTTCAAATCCACTAACTCACTCAAAGTTTTTTTATAAGGGAAAAAAAACTAAATTATAAAGGAAAATTTTAAGGAAACACTTTTAGAGGAGTTAATGTTATTTTTGAAGAAATATTTTTTTTTTTAAGAAAATAAATTAGCCCATCCAAATTGGCATCAAAGAGAATCGAACCTGAGACCTTGAGGAAGAGTATATTCTCATGTCCGAAGTCAATACCATTAGGACAACCCAAGTGGGTCTGAAGAAAAAAATTATTAACAACACGCGTTAAATGAAACTTAGTTTTTTGCATGGAAAAGATGAATTTCTAAGAAAAATAACAATTACAATTTAACAAGTAGAAAATAAATTTTAATGAGTGTATTATATTTCAATAAAAATATATCTCAGTAGTTTAATGGATTTAAAAAGTGTTTTATATTTCTTATATTATATATAAATACTTTAAATAAGATTGTATCGGGAGAGGAGGGGGCAATTTGACATCGAGATATCGTTTTCAATCTGATATAACAGGGAATTTGTAATCATTGTTTGCTCATGTGTGAGTTGGGTGTTCGAGAAATTCGTCCTACAACCGAAATGAAAGTCAATATTCTGACTTATATATATATATATATATATATATATATGGGTTATGTTACAAGCCACCCTTTGGTGGTGTCTTTTATCAAGTTACACCTCAGGGTGTAATTTTCACTTTTTAGTTATAACTTTGATAAAAGACACCTTCATAGAAGGTGTCTTCTATCATAACCCTATATATATATATATATATATATATATATGGGTTATGATAGAAGACACATTTTATGAAGGTGTCTTTTATCAAGTTACTCTGTGAGCATTTGCGAAAAGACACCAACTTACTTTTAGGAAGGTGTCTTTTATCCAAGTTATAACTAAAAAGTGAAAATCACACCTTAAGGTGTGACTTGATAAAAGACACCACCAAAGGGTGGCTTGTAACATAACCCTATATATATATATATATATATATATATATATATATATATATATATATATATATATATATATATATATATATATATATATATATATATATATATATATATATATATATATATATAGGGTTATGTTACAAGCCACCCTTTGGTGGTGTCTTTTATCAAGTCACACCTTAAGGTGTGATTTTCACTTTTTAGTTATAACTTTGATAAAAGACACCTTCCTAAAAGTAAGTTGGTGTCTTTTCGCAAATGCTCACAGAGTAACTTGATAAAAGACACCTTCATAAAATGTGTCTTCTATCATAACCCATATATATATATATATATATATATATATATATATATATATATATATAGGGTTATGATAGAAGACACCTTCTATGAAGGTGTCTTTTATCAAAGTTATAACTAAAAAGTGAAAATTACACCCTGAGGTGTAACTTGATAAAAGACACCACCAAAGGGTGGCTTGTAACATAACCCATATATATATATATATATATATATATATATATATATATATATATATATATATATATATATATATAATATATTGTATTTTTATGTTAAAAAATATATATCTTGACAGAAAATCCCCAAAATATCTTGATAGCAAATAACATGGCACAATGTTCTTTGATCTATGTATGTTTAAGATTGTTGTTTGCTTCACTATCTTGATAGCATGTAATGTGTATCTTAGACCAAAGCAATCAAATGAGATAGTTCATGTTACTTCTAATTTAACATGTGGTACATGGTAGTAATTTAAATTCAAGTTAATCTTTGTTGTTAGTAAGTTAATCTTCCCATTTACTCATATAGGGACTGTTAAAGTTTAAACTTGTCTTATAATGCTCAATTATTACATAAAATGTCCACTGATCTGATGTATTTCTTGGAACGTCAATCTATCCTTAAGGGCATAAATGCCCTCCAGAAAGGCACTGAATCCCTAGGCGCATACTCCTAAGGGTGCCGCCTCATCAAGCTTCTAAAAACGCCTAGAACACTCTAAAGTGACTTAGGGGCCAAGTTGTTTGGGCTTAAGTCACAGAATTACAAGCCCACAAAAAGCTATACATACCCCACTTATTCTCAAGCATGACCAAAACTGACTAAACCCTAATTCTAGATATTATACTCACTACAAACGCAATTCTTTATGTGAGTTAATCAATTGTGCGTATATATTCTTTCGGTAACTATATAATATATTGGTTTGTTGATTGTTAAAAAAATAAAAATTATACCATGTTGAAAAGTGGAGAATCCGGAGTTTGAATCTCGACTTCATCATACTAATATCTATAGAGTGATCACTCACTACAAGCACATTTCTTTATGTGAGTTAATCAATTGTGCGTATATATTCTTTGGGTAACGATATTATATCTTGGTTTGTTGATTGTTAAAAAAATAAAAATTATACCATGTTGAAAAGTGGAGAATACAGATTTTGTATCTGACTTCGGCATACTAATATCTATAGAGTTATCAATTGAGTTACACTTAGAGACTTTAAACGTGATTTTGTTCTATTTTGATAAAAACCTACCTATGCAGAATCAATCACATTGTGACAATTGAAAGAGGCCAAAGCCGACACTTATCTTATTGATCACCGCTTATGTCCTTTTACTCAGCGAGTTTCATCATGAACTTGAAGAAGTTGACAAAAAATGACAGTGGGAAAAAATCTTTGAATTTCTTGTTTATTTTGACAAAAAGGTGGGGGCAAGGGTAAAATTAAAAACATACTCCCTCCGGTCACATTTATAAGCAAAAAACACTTTTTTAGGTACATTGAATAATTGATGTATCTAGTCACATTTATATGTTAGATACATCAATTATTCAATGTATCTAAAAAAGTGTTTTTTGCTTATAAATGTGACCGGAGGGAGTATAATATATGGGTGGGGACAATGTAGAGGGTGTCCTAGTCAGAGAAAGGCTGGCAGTGGCAATATGTGTATGTTTGCTAGCAAAAAGTAGGATTCAGGGGAAAGGTATATTTAATAACGGTTTTAACCATCTTTTTTTATTGTTATAGTTTAACTTGTGGTAGTCTTGAAATAATTTATACAAGCATCCCAGTTATATCAAGCATTGATCTTTTTTTTCTAAAACAAACAAAGATATGTACACAAATACTTGATAGGTTGAATTAAATTTGTCATAAATCAATGTTACACGAGTTCATCTTATAAATAATACATTGAACTCGAATATTTCATGCAGACTGATTTAAACATAATATTGTGAGCCGGTTTAAAAATCTTAAATTTCTTTATATACTATGACAAGAAATCTTAAATCGGTTTGAAAACCGGCTTACAATATGGCTTCCATGAAAGTTTCCTAGAAAAATATTTGATATCGAAAACAACAAATTTAAAGGGTTATTGAGGGGGGAAAATCCCTAGGAAATTAATAATGAGGCCACCCTGGGAAATTCCTATAGAAACACTAGGTATCCATAACGGCTAATCTTCAGTTTTGCACAAACCTTCATCCTAATATAGCTTTTAAAGAGTCTTAATTCTTATCATTGGGTATATCAGTGATCTCCTCAAATTGAATATGATTATTTTTGTCTGGTTGGCAAATTGTGCTAGAGTTTTTCAACATAATGGTTGTTCTTTTATTTTATGTCTATTGGTAAATCACTTTTTCAAATTTCAGGATGTTTATAAGGAAGTCCTGGTGAGTGATCCATGTCGAATTTTTTTTTTCTTCTACCCCTATCACCAAAAAAAACGTTATGTCTGCCCCTAGTTGAAAACAATTGATCAAAATGCCCCTATTCTTCATTTTGGATGGCGAGCAGAACCAATTTTCAACAATCCCTGCAAGTTTGCAGGCTTTTTTTCTGAACAAACTGTATGTTCTCCATTTCAAATGAAGAGCAAGGATTTTTATTTATTTTTTTTCCTGTTCTTCTTTTCAAATGGCGAGCAAGCCATTTTTAGTTTTTTTTTTTGTGCTATATTTTTAAAATGGCAACCAAGCCATTGATTTTTTTTTTTTGGATACAACTTTTTGTTTTTGTTTTTTAGGTACACTTTATTTGTTTTATCTAGGGGAATTAACCACTTTAGTCCCTGAATAAGAAATGAGTCGTCACTTTAGTCCTTGAATGCAGATAAATTGCAAAATAGTCCCTAAATGTAGACTATGTTAGTCAATTTAGTCCCTGAATGCAGACTCCGTTAGTCAATTTAGTCCCTGAATGTAGACTCTGTTAGTCACTTTTGTCCCTGAAATTGATCAACATAAGTGACTAAATTATTTTAGGTGTGTTTGTTTCTGGGACAAAAGTGACTAACGGAGTCTACATTCAGGGACTAAATTGACTAACATAGTCTACATTCAGGGACAATTTTGCAATTTATCTGCATTCAGTGACTAAAGTGGCTAATTCGCCTGGATAAAACAAAAAAAATGTACCTAAAAAACAAAAACAAAAAGTTGTACCGAAAAAAAAAATCAATGGCTTGGTTGCCATTTTAAAAATATAACACAAAAAAAAAACTAAAAATGGCTTGCTCGCCATTTGAAAAGAAGAACAGGAAAAAAATAAATAAAAATCCTTGCTCTCCATTTGAAATGGAGAACATACAGTTTGTTCAGAAAAAAACCTGAAAACTTGCAGGGATTGTTGAAAATTGGTTATGCTCGCCATCCAAAATGAAGAATAGGGGTATTTTGATCAATTGTTTTTAAGTAGGGGCAGACATATCATTTTTTTTGGTGATAGGGGTAGAAGAAAAAAAAATTCATCCATGTCATGTTCAGACAAAAAAGATTAATACTTATAAATATATGTAGCCTTCGCGACTATTTTTTTTGAAGGAATGTAGCCTTCGCGACTATTTTTTGTCGACATTGCAAATGTCCTAAATGCTAAAACTTTATTATATTCTCAAGTAATTTCAAAAAATTTGTCAAAAAAAAAGTAATTTCAAAATTATAATTTTTCTCTAATAAACAACAAACCAAAGCATATAACGTGCATCAGTACATTATCGATAGCATAGTTTTACTTTTATTAGAAAAATAACATCAACATGGCATTTTTATCTAATAATGTTTTTTTTTATATAATTTTATCTAATAATGTTAAGTGTATACACAATACAACATAACACGTTGAACTATAACATCTAACAACCTGATATGCAATAGAGATGTGGACAAAATAACAAAGGAAACTAAATATACATTAACAACATGTACACACAATTTTAATGAATGCATGTGTTAGAGAAACAACATTAATGAAAAAAGATCACAATGCTACACATGAAGGAAAAAAAAAGATGAATGGTGGTGATAGTGTCTCAATAATGGTTTCATGGTCGAAGGAAGATGATGTATGACGTCGATTACGATGAGGATTTATGAAAAAGGGAAATGAAGGAGTTTATAGGAGGAAAGATACGGGGGATAAGTTTTATTTCTTTAATTCATATATATGTTTTAGGTCGAGTTTAATAAAGCTTGATCACAACGTAATTGTATAAAGAAAGTTAAATATATTCAAAAGCATCTTAAATGTCACTGTGTTAATGATCCTGTAATCTGATTATTATTGTATCTAGACTAAAATAGGTATCTCAAATCTGAGCTTAGCTCAATTGGTAGAGATATTGCATATTATATGCAGGGATCGAGGTTCGAACTCCGGATACCCCATTTCTCCATATTTAAAATGTGTGAGCTCTAGCCGACTACTTGACGGAAAAAAAAAAGATAGGTATCTCAAAATTTTTGTTTTCATCTTTGTTGAAAATATCACACTGTATTTAGTTTTAAATCAAGTTTCACTATGATGGGTTTAAAAGAGACGTCTTGTAATCCATGTTTTTCACTAGTGTAATATATACATCCAAAATCGTACGACATTAGATATACATGAATAATATCTTTTATATATTTTCTACCAGACATTTTACTTAATAGCATAAAAACAATTTCATTCAATAAGGAGTGATATAAGTACAACTGGTACTAAAACACACCGAGACTCATTGTTATCGTGGGGCTAACCACTCACAATTTAATTGTTGAACCTAACAAGTATTTGGCTCAATGTTTTGGACATTACCAAGTAAAATACAGTGCACATTGGTTCAATATCCACTCATGTATTGTCGAAAGAAATGTTATGGTTTCAAACATTCACTTATAAATTAGTTTTTGTATGTAAAATTAAGCCAAAGAAAATTATGGATAAACATGTACCCATACACTTATTCACACCTTGTAAGATATAGAAATAGAGAGTAGTGTGACATATGTGATATATAGATATGATGTGATAGAAAGAGAGATAGAGACATATAACAAAGGTGTTAAATAACATAGGAAAAACAATAGTGTCCAAATATAAGTGCCCTTAAGCCAAATAGATTAATATTTTTTTTCACCCTTTTAAAAAAATATTTTTTCACAAATTTAATTTATATTTATATTGTGACCGGACAAAAATTTCCACTGCTACCACTGCAAATTTATATATTATATTTATTTATAGTGAAGTATTATTTATATATTAAAATTATTTAATATATATTTAAAAATATTTATTTAATATATATGTTATATATTAAAATTCTTGCATATATTTATATATAATTATTTTACTACTATACATATATATTATTGTTGAATGTAAAATATGGTAGAATGTGTGCAAAGAAATAGGATTGTTGGAGAGGGGTAGAGTGTGTATGCTAAGTAATTGAGAAAATAAAGTAAACGGTGGAATAAAATGAGGGTATATCATAGAAGAAAATACTACCTTGGTTGAAGAGTTTTGCCCTAAAATGACACTTAAAAAGAAACTAATGAGGTAATATTCTTTTCACCCTTTTAAAAAAATATCACAAATTTTTATTTTTATTTTTTTGAAGGAGTCAAAAATTTCATTTATATATTTTCTTTTGACCGGACAAAATTTTCCACCATACGTCACTGCAAATTATATATTATACTTTTTTATAGCAAAGTATCAATTATATATTAAAAGTCTTGCATATATTTATTTTTTTGATAGGAAATTCTTTCATAATTCTTGAGTATATTTATATATAACTATTTTTTTCAAAACAAATTTATATATAATTATTATTTTACTAAATATAGATGATTTTTTAATAAATATGGTACACGGCCAAATGTGAATAAATATATATTAAGCAAAAAAAAAAAACCAATTTTTATTAGGACGATTCGACTTAAGGTATTGATTGATTAATTTCTTTATATGTCAGAAAAATATCTTGACAAGAAAAAAAACATGAGATTTCCGACCAAATTAATCTTTTCAAAGATATTTATTTAAAAAATATTAATGATTTTTTTTAGGGTTAAATATGTTTTTGGTCCCTATAAAATTGCGACCTTCTAAGTTTAGTCCTTACTTAATTTTAATAGCTTTTTTAATCCCTACAAAAAAAAAATTACTTATAATTTTAGTCCCTGCTAAAATAAATTTTGTTTAATTATCCTTAAACTCTTAAATTTTTTAACGATTCTTTTTATACAAGTTTAGAACACTATGAAAGGTTCATTTACTAAAATCTATAATTTTTTAACATGAAATAAATTAAATATGAATTTTTTAAAACGACAAAAGTTTAAGATATAAGTAACAAAAATATGGACGTAGAAATCAAATTTTTGCGATATTTTTTTTGGAGGACCTTTTAATAACGTTCTTAACACGCTTGTAAAAAATTGTTGAAAAACTTAAGAGTTTAAGCATAAATTAAACAAATTTGGATTGAGTAAGAACTAATATTGAGTGCAGAAATTTTTTGTAGGGATTAAAAATGCTATTAAACTTAAGTAAGGACTAAACTTACAAGGTCGCAATTTTTTAGGGACCAAAAACATAATTAACCCTTTTTTTATAAGGGAAAAAAATATTAATGATTGGCAAGTGAAATAAATTCACGGCTCTTCGCATATACGTTGCAAACCTTTGTACCAAAAAAATACCTTGCAAACCCTAAAAGTTGAAAAAAAATATTAAAATATTTATGAGTGAGATTTATGTGAGTGAGTGTGTGTATATATAAATAAATGTGAGGATAGAAAAGCTACAGATAGGGTATTGTTGTCTCTATTAGAGTATAGTGTTTGGAGTAGTAACATACCACTACTCCTTTTATCTTGTCTTTGTCTCTTGTATATTTGTTTTTATTTGTGTCTAGGAAATGAAAATGGCATCACGTGAATCTCTTCAAGACAACCCTTCTCTTTTTAGCCTCTCAATTCTTTTATATAAGAACCCTACCACCCTCTGATTAGCCTCTTTCACTCTTTCTCTCTCTTTGATTTGCTTGTTATTATTCTTTCTATTACCCTATCCCTTTGTACTGTCCACTGTTCTTTCTCTGTGTGTTATTATAAACTCATCGATCCATCCATCCATGACTCCTGTTTCTCTGAATCCACCAGGTCCTAATTCTTTACTACAAGGTCAAAACCAATTCTTCAATATTTCTCCTGTTAATCAGGACACTCCTACCTTCTTTAACTTACTTGGAGACTTTGGAGAAAATCATGATCATCATCAGGCAAGATCATATATGATCCCTTTGTTTTTTACTTCTCTTTTTTTTTTTTTTTTTTGATAAATTAATGAACTCTTTTCTTTTCTCAATATATTATTATTTTTATCAAAACTTATCACTAATATATTCTCTATACTTTGCTTCTTTTTTTTTTATCATGAAACTTATACTAAATTGTTTGTTTGAATGAAAGAAGAAAAATAAAATCCCCTTTTGTTTTTTTTAAAATGTTCTACTAATATATATGATCTATATATCCACCATAGTAATTGTGTTGTTTTGAAACAAGAGAACGTTTGGTGGTGATGATCATGATAATTGAACATCCGATCCATGTTTTAATAATATATAGATTTGATGAATTAATATGAAATTAATTTGATCTTTATATAATGATATAATTTGGCCTATGATCTGATTATTAATCTAATTTTTAAGATATACAAGTATGCCTTTTCTCTTCTATAATTTTTTTTTAAAATCATATAATGTAACTGCTTTGATTTATTTATTTATTTTGACTAAAATATAATTGCTTTGATGTGTATTTTTTTTTAACAACCTTTGATGTATATGTTATTATTTGATCTTTTTTTTGTTGAAAAAAAACAAATAAATGAAAATTCTTAATTAAAATCTAATGTGTATAGTTTTGATCTCTTTGATTTGATTACTTTAGGATCATAAGCTGGCATTTCATCATGATGGATCATCATCAAGCAATCACCAACAACTCTATAATTCATCAAGTGAGTCAGTTATGGTTGATTCAAGCAGTGCACGTGACACAAATTTATCATCATCCTTGGAGCCAGTGGCGGAGCCAGACAAAAATGTTTGGGGTGGCCGTCATCCGGCCATCAAAATAAACTAAAATATAATATATAAATCATTCAAAATAAACCAAAAACCGATCATTCAAAATTTAAACTACATACCTAAAGACGCCCTTTACGCTTTCACGCCCTTTACGCTTTCTGAGTGACATGAAATCATCAATAATCAAATAGCATGCCCACCTGTTAACAGCAAGAATCAAACCAACAATAAGATTACAATCAACATTCCTTGAATTATAACAAAATAGGAACAGAACATCGTTGGTCAACTTCAACAATAATTTATCTTGGCTAATCTATGACCTATTATTAACTACACTCTTTAGAGAACATCAACCAAGAGTGGCGCTAGAATTTCACGTTAAGAAAATTGGTGCATCACTTATGAATCAAACCATAAGTATAGTATGAATCAAACCATAAGTCATAGTAAATTATATTAGAAGGACATACATGGCCAAACATGAAGCACACAGCCTTTACATACAATAAGGCAAAATCAGATTCTAACAGACATTATACAAACCTTCAACAAAAGCATTGTAAAGCCTGCCTTTCTCCTCCAGCATCCTACTTATGGACATGATCTTCTCATTATACTTATACTGCATTTTGTTGAGGTTTTCATTTGTAATGTCAACCAGTTATTAAACCAAAAATATGTAAAGTTATGACTTACAACCAGTTATTAAACCAAAAAACACCAAATACAAATAAATATATGAATAATAACAAGTATGATGTGACCATGAGATTTGAACCAGAAAAGGAATTAAACATGTTTTAGATTCATACCCACAATTCCAAAATCTATTTTAACAGAATCTGGAAGGAAAAAATTAACAATTCTTCACAAATTTGAACAAATTAAACCCTTTTCTAGAAGAAAAAAAATGAATTCAAAATTAGAGACAAATTAAGATTTGAGACACTCAGCAAAAGAAATACAATACAGGGAATTGAAAAAGGAGGAAGAATACACACCAATTACACAAACAGGTGGGGATTAGAAGACAAAGATTGATGTGATTGTGAACCAATAAAGCAATAAAGATTAAGAACAATAAAGCAATTATAATTATCATATTTTATCATGAGATTAAGAACCAATTATAACCAATTATAATTTTCCCAATAAAACCCATTTCAGTACACAATCCGAACAGTACACACAACACAACAGATTTGTAATCATACATACTAGATGAAAGAGAAGAGAAGAGAAAGCATACAGATTTGGTGTGGACGCTGTGGTGGTTGCCTGGTGGTGGTGGATCAGATTTGTAAGCTTGGTTGGGAGAGAAGAGAAAGCGCGTTCTCTTTCCACTTCTGATGAAAGAGGAAATTGATGCCTAAGTGTGAAATTGTGCAGGAAAATAATAATTATACTGAAGGGTAAAATCGTAATTTCATAGAAACAATGGGGTGGCGGTGGCAACCCCTTGCCCCCCCCCAGTTCCGCCACTGCTTGGAGCTGGAAGATAGCAGCAAAAAGATGAGTCACGGGTCTGAGAAATGGATGTCTTCAAAGATGAGGTTGATGAATAAAATGATCAACACAACTGCTACTGTTGCCACAACTCCAATAATGAGACCAAACAACAATATTGCAGCCACTACTGACAAAGCTATCAAGACAACAACTCCAATGATGAAACCTAGTAATTATGGTACTAGTCCAAGAAATCAAAATATAAGGTACAACCAAACAAGCCCTAGTAGTAACAGCGGTAACAACACCGTTAGGGTTTGTTCTGATTGTAGTACATCCCATACCCCACTATGGAGGAGTGGCCCTATGGGTCCAAAGGTAATTCGTTAATCCCAGCCTTATTCACTATTCTTTCGTATTAAAGTGGGAGAGTGACCTTGTTGTTATGATCCACTAAAATTTATCATTTATCGCTTCAATTCGTTCATCTCAAAAATTATTAATATCATCCTCACAAAAAAAATATATTAATATTTATTGTTCATAAGGGATCTCAAATATGGATTTTTATCAAGACCATAAAAATTCTTACAAAAACAATCCTTTACTTCCTTTAATACAAATATTTTATCAAAAAAATGTAGTATTCGTAGTAAAAGTTGAATTCATAGAAACGTCAAAATTAGAGATCAATTTAATTTTTCCTGCCTCTATTTTATCTTTTTAATTACAATATTTATAGTTTTGATATTCAAACATAAATAAGATATCAAGCTATATACAAGATCAATTAAAATAATTTTTATTATTATATCATGGTTTTAATTAGTCGAATATTTCAATAGATGATAGATCACACTAGAGTCATGCAAGTATTATTCCATAATTAAACTTAATTTGATTGATACTTGAATCATATCTAGTTATATATAGTTAACATGAAAACATGTTGGTGCAGTCACTTTGCAATGCTTGTGGAATCAGGCAGAGAAAGGCAAGAAGGGCCATGGCTGAAGCTGCCCATGGTTTGGCTACATCCCCTAAAACTAAAGTGCTTAAGATAAAGAAGCCTACACAATTCAGGACTAAGAACAAGGCTTCTACTAGTACCTCTACAACTTCAACTACTTCTGCTGGCTCATCATCTCAAGATGTGAAGAAACTTGAATCTTTTCCATTAGATTATGATTATGATGAAGCAGCAACGGCGGCACGACTTCTGGTGGATATATCTTCTGGTGTTACTTATTGATCTTAAATATAAGACGGTGGATTTGGATTTTCTCATGTGGGAATTTCATAGTGAGAGGTTCATACTTTTTGACATTTTTGGTTTTGTTTTTTACTTTTATATTAAAAATAATTGGTGACTATTTTGTTTGGTATTGTTAGTTGTGAAATCAAGCCGATGTACATGCAGCACAACCAAAAATAAGGTTTGTGTTGCATTACACCTGCATTTATTATGGTGAATTAAAGAAAAGTTTTGTGTGAGCTTTCATTTATTTTCGGTTTCATATTTTACGTTGTAGTAATATTTTTGGTTACGGGGTAAATTGGATGGAATCTAGCAGAAAACTTTACCGAAATTAAATGTCATAGTAGTATAATAATTTAAATGATGGAATTGAATTTAAGGTAGTATCGGTTACTATAATGCACTGTTTTGAAAATAGAATTACAGTTCAATCGGTTAACGAGACCCGGATCCTTACATTAACCTCCCTAGACCATCCTCTACTTTTAGGCTTACAATCATCCAATCACCTGATATGGGAGATTTTGCTAACCACCTTATAGGAAATGCCTCTGTAGCAGTAGTGGCAGAGCTAGAAAATATTTTGGGGGTGGGCCAAATTATTTTTTATTCATTCAAGTGACCAATTATTTCATGTGCAAATTTACCGCGTAAAGGAGTTTTAGTATTGGATCAACCGAAACCAAAAACCGACATAAAATTGTATAAAATCTTGCAAAATAGACCTATAATTGAATTATTTAAATTTTTTCGGTGAACCACCACCACTTTACGGGAATTTGGATCAACCAAAACCTAAAACCGACATAAAATTGTATAAAATCTCGCAAAATAGACCTATAATTGAATTATTTAAATTTTTTGGGTGAGCCACTACACCACTTTACGGGAATTTGGATCAACCGAAACTTAAAACCGACACAAAATTGTATAAAATCTCGCAAAATAGACCTATAATCGTTGATTTTTTAATTTTTGGGGGTGGACCGTGGCCCACCTCAGCCCATGAAGGGCTCCGCCACTGCTCTGTAGTAGGCCAATCTTTGGCGGGACATACTGCTATGTATGGATCCCATATGGCTGTCTCATTTGGGCGATCATCGACCTAGGGGGGTTTGATCTATCTCATCTTGGTCAAAAGGTATATCATTTCTTGGATCTAGTCTTGATTCTACCTCAAATTGGTTCTCGGAGGGAAAGGTGCTATGTAATGAGCTAACAACTTCATTTTGGAACGACCCTTTTGAGATAGGACGGTTTCGCTGAGGATCTAATTCTAAAGGCTTTTTTAGGTTTAGGATCATTGTGGATTGATTGTTGGTAACATAGGCCTTTGGGGTGGGGATATGTGGGTTTGGGACCTTAGGTGGATGAGAGTAGGACATGGTCACAATTTTGAATGGGACCATTTTCTCCCTTAAGGTGGATGAGAGTAGGAGCGAATCACTTTTTAAATTGGCCACCTATAAGTCAGATCAGAACCGACTTAAAAAGTCATTTTAATCCGATTTAAAAAGTGTCTTTTGTATTAGTACTTGCAAAGGATTTCTCGTTGTAGAAGATTGACACCTATGGATTTTACTCTATTAGTTCGGCATACTCGATGCTCTAGGAAGCCGCTCAAGTTAAGGGAGATGAGACAAATGAGGATGTACAATTTTTGGCTAAGGTTTGGAAGAGTTGAGCCCTTTAATAGGTTATTGTATTCTCATGGCAGTTACTCAAGGATAAGGATCATATTTTCCAAAGTCATTTACGAAGGAGGGTTGTTGTTGATTCTAGTGGTACCTCATGTGTGTATTGTTGCTTTTTGGTGGAATCAGATCATCATTTGTTTGTCACCTGTGAGTTCGCCCTTAAAGCGTGGTATAATATTTTATGGGTAGTTATGGCAGGAGGTATAGTGATGCCTCTAAATATTTTATGTTTCTTTTTTAGTTTTTGAGGCTATTGGGGATGGAGGGATTCAGTTAGGCTAGTATTACATTTGGTTTGGCAATTAGTTATGTATTATATTGAAGTCTTGTAAGGAATCTATTTTCTTTGAAAAGACAGTGATTGTCGAGCAACTAATAGACATGATGAAATTCTCCTCATAGAAGTGGTTTCTTGGTAAGACCTATAATTATTCATGTACTTACTATGAGTGGGTGGTGGAACCTATATTTTGTTTGGGTCAATAGTAGTTTATGACGTTAACTATGATGAATCAGTTCGTTTTTGGCAAATTTATTGCTTGTCCGGTTTTGTTTCTCTCCACGAAAGATCCTGCGATCTTTTTTCTATTGCTCGGGTTGGTCTGGGGCTTTCTCATAGGCGGGTGCCCTGTTCGTGTTTACTTTTCCCGTTTTTTCTCATTGATGTATTTTGCTAGTTATCTTCCTCTTTCTCTTTTTCCCTCCAATGTTTGGTCATCAGTACTCCTTGTACACTTCGTAGTTTCACCCCGCTTGAAAGCAGTTAAATCATGACTACCTTTCGATTCGATATTTGGGTCAGTATTAAAACATCGCTATCATGTGTAGATTGTAGTAGTAGTAGCAGTAGTAGTAGTAGTAGTAGTTGTTATTATTATTTATTTTTTTCGACAGAATGTTATTATTATTATTAATAATAATGTACTCCCTTTACCTTTTTTTAATAAACAAATATATTGAAAGAGTACAAGGGATACTACAATTTGTTACAAACAAAATATATAGGCTACACGGCTTTATAATTTAACTAGTTTAGAGACCCGGCGTTGCTCGGGTTAGATATTAAATAAGTTTGTATGAACGAATACACATGTAAGTATATTAATTGAATTTATTTATATAATATCTTAAAAGTAATATCTTAAAAATAAATATATATATATATATATATATATATATATATATATATATATGGTGAGATGAATAACTGAGTAATATACAACGGTTTAGTTTTTTTTTTTAGAGAAACATGTAGCCGAGTTTGCATGGAAATTAGGGTAGCCGAGTTTGCATGGAAATTAAGGTATTCTGTTTGAGAATGACCATTATTTTGAAACAATTTTATTTTTAAAATGACAATTATTTTGAAACGGAGGGAGTAATGATTTCAGCTGCTGTGTTGGTTAAAAAAAAAGTGCCTAATTTATCAATGAAACTAATCAAATAGCTAGTATTGAATTTAGATCATAATTTGGGTTAACCTTTTTACCAAATAGCTAGTGTAATGTGTGATCTACACTAGAGGTGTAACGGTTCGGTTTGGATTGGTTTTCACTCAAAAAAATGATCGAACCGATGAAACCTTCATCGGTTTGGATTGGTTCGGTTTTCACTGTTTTTCAAAAAAGAAACCAAACCAAACTAATCGGTTTGGTTTGGTTTGGATTGGTTTGGTTGATTGGTATATTTAAAAATACAATTAAAAAAATCCATATTCTCACAAAATATTTCATAGAACTTTGTATAATTGTATTTCGTATTTTGTTTTTTCATGTTCTCTATTTTTCAAACAACTTTTTATAACTAACCTTACTCAATATTTCATACATATGATCCAAGATTTATTCATCCATCATTCTTCAAAAACAACTTCATCAAACTCAAATATTTCAATCATTCATGATCCATACATGCATCATTCATCAACAAACACAAAAATTCCAAAAAGAACATCCTAAAATTAAAACATAGTCAAAATAACAAATCCATGCAAACGGAAATTAAAACATCCTGAAATTTAAGCATCATGAAATTATGGTCGCCAAGAGTATAAATCAATGGCATGAACATGATAAAATTAACCGAGAGATGAATCTCAGCGGTGACCGATGGCGATGAACAATGAATTTGGTGTGGTTGACGACTAGGGTTTCTTTTTTAGTAGAAATGAAAGAGTCTGACTAATGAGATGAGAGAAAGTGAATGGATTAAAAAATATTTTATGTTTAATTTTGGGTCTAACCATAAGTTTGCATGAGGTAGGATAATATTAGTGAAATAAAGAGTGTGGTTATCATCGGATTGGTTCATCGGTTTCACGGATCTCGAAATAAAAAACCATGAACTAAACCAAACTAGATCGGTTTTGATTGGTTCAGATTGGTTTCAAACCGTACCAAACAAGGTCGGATATTTTTCCGATTTGGTTCGGTTTGGACTTTCCGTTTCGTTGGTTTTGTCCGAACCACTTACACCCCTAACTACACCATTGATTCTATTGTAAATGAGCTATCATTTTAATTAATATAATTTCCTATCATTATCATATAAGAAAAGCTTGTATATTGTTATAAATTTCTTATAATGAAATCATCATAAGCAAAACAAATAGCATTATCTCTCAAATTATATATATTGACTTAAAAGTAAAAAGAAAATAAAAAATCAATTTTATTTATGCAACAAATGATATTTATATATGTTTTGGGAAATTGTGAAGTGTCGGTGAAACCGGGTTCTGTAATTAAAGATTCAACCAAATCAATAATAATCGCGTGTACAAAAATTATAGAAAGCTATATTGGAATATGCTTGTTGGATAATCAAAATAAGTGCAAATTCAACATTCCAATTCGATTGCATGAAAGGAAATAAAAAAAGTTATGAGATTAATTAGAATAGACTGACAGTTTAAAATAAGTTTACACTGTCAACCAATTAAAATCATCCAATTAAACAACTCATCTTAAGTGTTAAAAAAAAGAAAAGATCAAATAAAATCTTTATAATAAATGCATTCTACCCACATTTCTTATTTTGAATTTGATTTCCTGGTTTTCAATCTGCATTACAAATACTGCATCTTGTCTCACCAGACCTAACCTTCTCCTACCTTAGGTGCATTTTTTTAATGTTCATGTTGTAATAGAGTCTTTGTTCAATGCTCAATGCCAGAATCATTTTGATTTTTTAGCCTCTTTTATCCTGCAACAGTTTCTCTTGGTTCATTTTAGAGGCATTTGCAGGATTTGAAGTGATGAGGAAAAGTACAACACGTTTTCTATTAATAATCATTTTAAAACTCAGGGTAAATAGCACATCAATCAATAGCCACGGTGGGCATTTTGCAATTATCTCAAACATAGTGAGGGAAATTACATACTAACTTAAAATTTTAGCTTCCTCTGTGTATGTCATGTGTTTAGGCAGCATGTTTTCTCATCCGTCTGCCAAGCTTTTAAGTTGTTTTTTTCTCTCAAAAATTTCTTCCTGTTTGATTGGGTTTCTCTATGGAGTGATCTAAAGTTTTGTTCCTGGAAACGAAGGGAATCACACACAGAGGACACCGTATTTTCATTAATGGCAATTATTATGTGTTATATTAGCTAAAACTCTTTCAATTTCTGATGTGAGAATGAATATGAGATATGACATTGATTGTAAATATTTTATTTTCTTTTTTCTTTTTTTAACACTTAAATGAGCTGTTTAATTGGATGATTGTAATTGGTTGACAGTGTAAAGTTACTTTACACTGTCAGTCTATTCTAATTAATCTCAAAAATTATATTGTGATTAAATTTATTTATCTTTTAATTATGTTCAATTGTATGTGCGTTCAAATTTTCCTTATTTTATTTGGGGTTGTGCTTAAGTATGATTTTCTCGACATGAATAATAAATGACTCTATACAAAGTAACATAAGGGATATTAAAAAAGTAGATACTCCCTTTAATTTTGAATATAAAAAAGAATTTTTTAGATTTATTGAATAAAATATATATCTACAAAAGTTAATTGCCAAGATGCGCGGGTAAATAAATTTTCTTACATCTCATGAATGTTACTTTTTTACACTTACAAAGTTAGTATGCATCCAAATTCAAATGTTTCTAAAAAATGATGATTTATTTATAAAAAAATAAAGATAAGTGTTTCTAACAAACAAATTGATCTCATGTTTGAGGTAATCAAATATGCCAGACTCTTTCATGATAATAAAATTTTCATTAAGCATTAATTAGTATTAGTACATGGTTCTTAAATTCTTGTTTTTGTCTACTACGGTAGTTGTCCGCGCTGCAATGACGAACTCCGTGTTAGAGCTGAAGAGCTACATAGATCCTCAAAGAAAGATGCAAAACATTATATTGCTATGTATTATTATTGTGTTCTAAGTAACACTTTTTGGACATTATTATTGGAATTTACAATACAGAACAAAATTTTGGAACAGCACTGCTGTAATATTTGTATAACACATCTTAAAATGTTGCAGAGTTTTGGAAACAGATTCCTCCGAATGAGCCATATCCATGTCATTCTTGGAGGTGTGAGGGACAAACTGTATAATACACGTGAACTTGCTCGACAGTTATTAGCAAATGGAACCTCTGTCATCGTTGAAGAGACAACCTTCACAAATGTTGAGCAGGTATTATCCTCACAACAACTCAACACACCATTAAGACATAACGGGAATGGAATCGTTACGCCTGAATGGAAGTTTCCATGCAGCAACATGTTGCGTTGCTTTCTTGTTTATAGTATGTTCTAATTTTTCAGATATATATTTTGAAACCCTCAACTTCTATTTTTTCTTTTTTGTGTAGTTTCTCGAGCCTCTTGAACGGTGTTATAGGTCACTCTGCGCATGTGGTGACCGATCGATAGCAGACAGAAGCCTTCTTGATTTCTTGCGACAAGTATCCACATTTGGACTTTCACTCGTAAGACTTGACATCCGCCAAGAGTCAGACAGGCACACAGATGTTATGGATGCAATTACAAAACACTTGGAGATTGGATCATACCGAGAATGGTCAGAGGAATGCAGGCAAGAATGGCTCTTGTCCGAGCTTAGTGGAAAGCGCCCTCTCTTCGGCCATGATCTTCCTAAGACAGAAGAAATTGCCGATGTTTTAGATACCTTCCATGTCATTTCAGAACTCCCCTCTGATAGCTTCGGGGCCTGTATCATCTCGATGGCAACCTCCCCATCTGATGTGCTAGCTGTCGAGCTTTTACAACGTGAATGTCATGTAAAGCAGCCTCTAAGAGTTGTTCCACGGTTTGAAAAGCTCGCTAATCTTGAGTCTGCTCCTGCTGCGGTAGCGCGTCTTTTCTCTATAGATTGGTACAGAAACCGCATCAATGGAAAGCAAGAAATTATGATTAGCATAGTCAGACTCAGGAAAAGATGCTGGCCATCTTTCTGCAGCTTGGGCGTTATACAAGGCTCAAGAGGAACTCGTAAACGTAGCAAAGGAGTTCGGTGTTAAGCTAACAATGTTCCACGGCCGAGGTGGGACAGTTGGAAGAGGAGGAGGTCCTACTCATCTTGCTATATTATCTCAGCCACCAGATACTATTCACGGCTCATTTCGGGTAATAGTTCAAGGTGAAGTTATTGAACAATCGTTCGGAGAGGAGCACTTTGTGCTTTAGAACACTTCAGCGTTTCACTGCTGCGACACTTGAGCACGGAATGCATCCTCCTGTTTCGCCAAAACCAGAATGGCGTGCCCTTTTGGATGAGATGGCTGTCATTGCAACAAAGGAGTATCGCTCAATTGTTTTCAGGATCCTCGTTTTGTTGAATACTTCCTATGTGTAAGGATCATTTTACTCAATATTTGTGACATTGCAGTTTATTTGTCTTCTGTTTTCTCTGTTGTTTATGAATATTATTAATTGCAGGCAACTCCTGAGTTGGACGAATGAACATGGGCAGTCGTCCGTCAAAACGAAAGCCGAGTGGAGGAATTGAATCACTCCGTGCTATTCCTTGGATCTTTGCTTGGACGCAAACAAGGTTTCATTTACCAGTATGGCTTGGCTTTGGAGAAGCATTCAAGCATGCGATTGAGAAAGATCCGAAGAATCTCCAAATGCTTCAGGATATGTACAATCAATGGCCTTTCTTCAGAGTTACCATTGACTTGGTTGAGATGGTTTTTGCCAAAGGAGACCCCAGGATTGCTTCCTTATAATGACAAACTCTTAGTTTCAAAAGAGTTGTGTCCGTTTGGTGAACGTTTAAGATCTAAATATGAAGAAACCAAGGGCTTTCTCCTCAAGGAAATTTCTAATTGCGTTGAAACTTGCCGTTTTGGGATGTTTGTACATTTCTTTGTTGCCGTTTCTATATTTTGAGAATTTCTGAAATAGAAAATGAAGTTAGTTCTAATGAACTCTACTTATTCTCAAGTTGCTGGGCACAAGGATATACTTGAAAAGGAGACCCTTACTTAAAGCAAAGACTACGCCTTAGAGACTCATATATCACAACCCTTAATGTCTTACAAGCATACACATTGAATCAAATTCCCGATCCAGATTACCATGTGAAGATGAGGCCACATTTGTCAAAGGAATACATGGAATCAAGCAAACCAGCTGCAGAACTTGTTAAGCTTAACCCAAAAAGTGAGTATGCTCCTGGTCTTGAGGATACCCTTATTTTGACAATGAAGGGTATAGCTGCTGGTATGCAAAACACTGGTTAATTAAGCTCCATACTCTATGTATTGTATAATCTGTATAATTGGATACATAGACAATGTAACCTATTGTGCTTTCTAGAGATTTGTACTGGCATCAAATAAACTACATTACTCTATAATATAAGTAACAAGTGTTTATCCTATAAATGTTTGAATGTTTGGTATCATGATGGCTCTCCAAGTTGCCATGATTTCGATAAATCCTGTTTATCACATGTATTTATTAAACTGTTTAGTTGAAGGCATTCTTGATTCTTTTGATTTTTTTACTGTTATTTAAAAGTCATAACTCTATGTTAACTAAAGTGTCTGCACAAGAGTTTGCTTCACAATATGAGTAACAAATCTTGACCTCTTAATCCAACTCAAATAAGCTCCTGATTCGCTGAAGCAACATATTCTGAGCAACAGTAATGTCACTTCCAGTCTTCATATTATGAAGCACTACCTGTGAGTCAATATGCAGATTCACTGCCTCGAATCCTCAGGGCGCATGAGGTCGAACAAAACCTTTGACGTGAAATTCCTTGTTCCTCCATTGCCACAAAGAGTGACTAACTATAGCCCATACAGAAAATCACGAAATTCCCATGTTGATCGCATTTTTTTTACTCAAATTTAGCTCTATCCAATTCTTAACATTAACCCAAAAGAAAACTTCTCGCTCCTTCCACCATCCCTATCGTCTAAAGTTAGAGAACAATCGCAATCTGCAATACAACTTATGAAAATACATCCGAGATTTCTTCAAGTTAGTAAGTAATCTCTTATAACATACCAACTCGATGAAACATCTGACACGTTCCGGTACACCAATTTTTCAAATCAACGACCAAACTTTATCAGCTTATAATTAAACCTACAGAGACTTCTGTAAGTAACAGCAACAATATATTCAGTTATTCACCATTCTCTTTCTCATCACTCAAATTAATTGGAACATAGCTGGTGCTGTTCATTAATCTCAGACCTGGTGCCACCCAACATTGTGACCATACATCAATTTTTGGAACCATTTCATATAACCAAAACTCCATCTCATCGAAATTAGGCCACACTTTCTCATACTTGCCTCTCAAGTTAGGCCACACTTAATATTGTTGGTTTTGCACTTATCACACACATAAGTTCAAAGTCACTGCGCTTCTCTACCGCAGAAATCAATGTTTTTTTAGACAAATACTTAGACGGTTCAACTTGGCCAAATTTTGCAAGAGACTAAAATGGAGTCTAATTAGTAATAATAAAAAAAACTGGATAATGTAAAACTTGTTGTAACTCAACACTACAACCATTGTGATTGATAACTAAGAAATCATTTAAAATGAAGATAAAAAAGAAATACAGAATTGACAAGTTAACTTATGATATGATGATAAGGCTGCTATCAACTATCGATTGATAAGCTTATAAAAGAAAACTATCAGTTGATGAATGAGAGCAAAATAGCAGTTCAAAATAGTACTATTCTAAATGAATCACCACTCTCCATGCATATTTATGCAAGGTTTCGCCTATAAATACGAGATAGTAGGCAAGGAATCACTACTATTGCTATTAAACATTTTGGTTCAGGTTTAATTTTAATCTAATTAGTCCATTTTCATCCGAGTACTAAACAGAAGGTTCAGGTTTAATTTTAAGACATAGTCGTTTGGAAGTGAATATATATAGTGTAAACTAATTAGTAAATAAATAATATGTGATAGTTAGAAGTTCTGCAATCTTCTATATATCACCTTTCGATACATAAATTAGTTTCCATTTAGCAGCTAAAAAAATCTGAAACATCAAGTGTTATAGAATTAGTAAAGATCATAATATATTGGGAGGGAATTGAATCCTTTCTTTGAACCAGGGTTGGCAGAATTAACTCAAGCTCAAAAACAAAATGGGAGAAATGAGTAGTCAAAAAAAAATTAATGCCTATTAATAAATCAGTTTCTCTTTTTTTAATGTTAAATTGTGTTAGACTAGTACTGTAGTAGTTAGTACTACCATTTACTAATATTGGGTGCCAAAAAAATACTGTAGCCTTTACTCTTTAGAGTTTGTTCCCGCGGCAACTTCTCATGAATTCTGCTCTTTACCCAAATGGTTTTGCTCATTCCTAAAGTAAATGTCCAAAATACCCCTACGCATGTTAACTCATGTTAGTGTAAAAGGAAACGTGAGTTAACTCATGCTACATGACTTAAGTCACGCAAAAAAAAAAAATAAACACTAAAACTCAGCGTGAGTTAATTCAGGCTGGTTTTGTTTCATCCATATTCCAATTAAAACAAGATTTGTGCACATGCATTCATTTGTGATAAGGGCTAACTCTAACCCCACTCATTCACTATCTTTCTCTCATCAACAACCAAATAAAAAATTAAAATAATATGTGTGCACATTCATTCATTTGTGATAAGGGCTGATTCTAAATTTGACTGACTTTATTTTGTTTGCCACTTGCCAACATACTGGAATGTTGTTGTGTTGTGTTGTGTTGGTGACTTGGTAGTAGTTGGAATATCAAATTCCAAAGACTTGGTAGTAGTTTGCCACGATCCCATGCCATGCAATCATGCACTGCTATATTAAATAAAAATCAAGAGCAGAAGCATATCAATTGAGAATCACTTAGGCTTGTTTGCGAGTTTGGAGGGGAATGGAGGGGAAGGTTTGGGAAAAAATGAATGAGCAAGTGGAAGAAATAAAGGAAAATGGGAGAGGAGGGCTTTGGGGGGTTAACTTTTCTTCATTATACAAAACCCTCCTCATTTGGAGGAACTAAAAAATTGTATTGGAGGAGGGTTTTGGGGGGTTTTGGAGGGTTAATAAGAATTCTTTAAATTTAATTTATGTTGTTATAATATTTTTAAAATTAAAAATAAAGTAATCATATGCATTAATTTATCATTCTCTAAAAAAACTACTCTTTTATAAAATTTGTAAGATTTCTCTATTTTTCTTCATATTTTGCACCCCTCAAAGTCTTTCCTTTCCTTCCCCTCCAAACTCGCAAACAAAGCCTTAGTATATTAAATGGTGGATTTGTTTCTGTAAAGGCATGATACTTATCTACCCTCCTCCTCTCTTCTCTTTTTGTTTATTTGTTTATTGATGAAACAAAACCAGCGTGAGTTAACTCACGCTGGGTTTTCAGTGTGTTTTTTTTTTTTTTGCGTGACTTAAGTCATGCAGTGTGAGTTAACTTACGCAAATTTAACACTAGCGTGAGTTAACTCATGCTGCGTAAGTTAACATGTGTAGGGGTATTTTGGACATTTACTTTGGGAATGAGCAAAACCGTTTGGGTAAAGAGCAGACTTCACTTCTCATCATACCTTATTCACTTTTGTCTTTAGTGGATTGAAAGAGCTTGTGTGGAGACAATTGTTATTTTAAAGAGGGGTCAACATGTAATTTTTATGGGTTATTGGTTTAAAATTTATTGATGGAGTGGGGTCAGCATCCCCCAATTACTTCACTGTAGATCCGTCCCTGATGAAGACCTAGCAAAACCTGCGCGCATGTATTTGCTGGATTGACATTCGGGTGATATAAGATGCAAATATACAATGTTTCTAAGGTTGATTGTTTCAGAAACTCAGTATTCAATTTAGGAGCGTGTAAACAGCATCAAGAGCCAGCTCCCATGCTCTCAAGGCACATGATAGAATAATTTCAAGTATATAATTTACTAGCGAAGTAGTACAAAAGATATCGTGTCCACAAGGATTATCGCATTCAACATAAAACAATAAAATCTATACTTAGTGTTACTAATAAAGCCATAATTGGGGGGAAAATTTGATTTCAAAAGTATTTGAATTAAAACTAAAATTGGTAATAAAAGTTTGTTTAATACGAGAAACAAGCGATTAGGTACTTTTTTGAGTCATTTAATTCAATGTAATCAGTAAATGAGTGAATTCTACTTATTGTATGTCAATTACATCAAGAAGAACCAACCAAAAATGGTTAAGTCCAATCTCTTGGCACTTCCCTCTCAATTAATCTCAATTCCCTAATCTCTTGGGAGAATTTGAGATTATTTGAGGTTTTCCACAATGATTCAAGTATCACAAAGATCAATCCCTTATCTCTAAGAAAATTGCATCCAAGAACAATCAATCTAGATCTTACTTCAATTTACATTCTCATACAAATCAAAGTAAATAAAATCAACTCATAAGTGACCAATTTATCAAAAGCATTAAACTCAAGATTGATTGAATGATCATAATATCCATACAATTCATAAGATTCTAAACACAATTACATTGATTAATAAAATCATTTTGCTGCTAAAAATAATAATAAAAATAGCAAGTTCTAGTGATATGGCTAAGTGCGGAACTCGCATAATCAAGGAAGTATAAGTGTATAGGCTCAAAAACTCACGGCTAGACCGGATTAATGATGATTGGTCAAGATTTGAAAGAGTCCCTAAACTTACTTAACAAGTCATCATATGACACAAAAACCATTTAAGAATATTGCACATCCACATCATGCAAATAATCAACAAAATTGAAACCTAAGGATAAAAAAACCAAATCAATTAATCATAGTGCAAAGTTTGCATAAAGACTAAAGCATTCAAGGAAAACAAAACGAATAGCACAAGTAATGGATCAAACTTATTACAGACCAAATAATCAAGTTGCAACTTCAAAAGCAACAAAACATCATAATCAAAATATCCATACAATTCATAAGATTCTAAACTCAATTACATTGATCAATTACATCATAATCAAAATCATCTAAAGTACCAGTCTTCATCATGAATCTTCAAGGAAATGAGAGTAATCTTCAATGGAGATGGAAGAAATGAGCTTCAACGGTGGAATTTCATATCCAACTTTTTCTAACCCCTTTTCAACAAATCAGCTCTCCTTTCTATTCTGCTTATATTATCCAATCTTTTTGTTTCAATTTAGCTGGTAAATATGTCTCAGCCAACCATTTCATATCAACTTTATTTGCAGCCTTTATGTCAATTTTTGTTTTTGTTTCCCACATTTTTTCTAACTCTCCATGCCAATCAGGGTGATTCTTCATAAAAGATTTTGCCATCAAGCTTTTCACCAATTTCAACTCCGTTTGGCTCAATTGTTTTATACAACCTGAAGGTATATCGTAGTGGTCTGCATCACTTGGCCTAACTCCCAACCAATAAATGTTGGGAGTTGTTAAGTTTTCATTGCCGTACGCCATTTTTCGGGACCCCTTGTTATAGATTGTTAATATGCGGAATTGTGTTGGGGGTCTGCTGCAATAATTTGATCACAAAGATGATGAAGAGGAACATGATGAAGTGTGCACATAAATTCCAAAGATTGTTGTATCTTTTGGTTGTTGGGAAGATGTTGCTGCATTTGAAACCTGAAAAGTTTAATGGTTATGCATGTAAACTCAAAGCGCATGGGGTTGCCATACTAACCTTTAGGTTCGATTCGCCCCCACCAATAACTGTATATTGGATGCAATAAGGAATGACCGGCGAATCCCCTTCAGGATACTATGAGTTCATTGACGTGTATTGCACAACCACACCAAGCGTATCACCTAACAGTATTTTACAGATTTATGGTTCCAGTAATTCACTCATGCATTAGAGAAGTGATGGATGATTTAGAGTGAGAGAATGAGGGCGAATTATGTTGTTAATGCAACAAAATTCATGTTTTGTCTTCTGTTAAACTAATGCTCAAATGCCAAACATTTATAGTGCATTATATTACCCTTCACATGAGAGAAAACAACCCTTTGAGTTGAATCAATGTTATGGTTCATTAAGCACCCCTTTGCCAAAGATTATGATCATATACACTTGAATCAATGATATGGTTCATTAAGCACCTTTTTGCCAAAAGTTATAACCATATACACTTGAATCAATGTCATGGTTCATTATCTATAATAAATAATAATGTTCCAATGTATATGAATGGTTCCCATGAAGAGTTACAACTGTTGGTTCTAAAGTGATTCCATTATTTTGGAAATCACCAACAATCCCCCACCATTTTCAAAATACTAAATCTCATAAATCTGGAAATTCCATGCCTTCAGATAATGGTATCTCGCGATTTGAACCATTACTTAGTAAGTTAAGTTTTCGCTCATTCCCAAATAGTATAGTAGGCAAGCTTTGAACCAACTATCCATTAGAACAAGTGTGCATAACTTACACATAGAATCTCGGTACCATTGACAAAGAGACTTGTAAAATGACACATTAAGAAGGCCTTGTGTCATATATCCCTTTTCATGAGAGTTTAAGAGTCAAACCCTTGAATTCCGTGAAGCAGCCAAACTTCATTCTCACATAGGTAGACTATATCGGAAATACCTCATAAGTATGCATTTCAGCAAATATATGATATATGTTCATTAAGAGGAAAACTTCATCCTACCCTTTTTCTTCTTATGATCCAAGTACTTTTACCCCTTGGGATGTATCTATTGTCAAGTACTTTAATCACTCTAATAGTGTAATTTCACCATTGAACCCAAGACTTGATGCTACTCAATTGTGGGTTGAGTTTCCACCATTGGTGATCAATTAGATTTGGGTTTGTACCACATCCCTAATAATGTCTTCAATGTATTCAACATCATTTTCAAAGACATCATTCCTTGTCAATCATTTCGTCAAATAATTGCACGATTTTCTTTTAACTTTTATAAACTTTGAATATTCAATTCTTCACATAGATTTTGTATTCTCAAAGTTATGTCTATGGAACAACTTATATAATCTTCACAGTATTCACCAACTATCATCAAACCATGACACTTTTGTCAATCGAGTATATTGTAACAATACAAAAACTTTTATGTCATTACACCTTTGCTATAACAATATTTAACATACATTTCAATTTGAACTTCAACTTTTCTTTTATATCTAGCCAAGATATATCATACATTGAATGCATTAAACATACATAGCAAAATAAAACTTGATCATAAAAGAATGTCATAACCAAACTTCATAAGATGGGATTAAACATGCAAGTCATATACTCCACATAAAATTAAATATAACACAAACATTTTGATTTTAGTTATCATATAACTAATACATATATCATAAATTCATTGTGTTAAATTCAAGCTTATTGTTTAAATATGTTCAATGCTAAATTTCAATAAACAATCACATAGAAAATTAAACAATGAACTAAAACCATTAATATTCTCTATGACTTTCTTCCATGAACATATATCAACTTACAATAATTCAAAACATACCCAAATTATTTTAATGTCATGATAAACAAGAAATTAACAATTACTTTTCATACTATCATGTACATTCTGTCAAAAAAAATACTATCATGTGCATACAATATCAACACAATGTTAATGATAATAATTTCTTACACAAAGTAAATAATATCATTAAAGCAATCATTTGATATTTTGACAATTTATCTACACTACTTTCATAAATAAAATAGTGTTTAAACATTCTTAACATATTACTATACTCATCAAAATTCATATACTTGAACAATTTCTAAATCATGTAAATATGTCACCACATGTTAAATCAAACATATTCATATTTACTTAGAAACCATACACATGTATTTAGAACACCAAATATTTCACAATAGGTAATCACTTATATGCACATTATCTCATGTTCAAATTAACATCAAACAGATTTCAAACGATAAATTTCATACATAACAAAATTTATCATGCATATATTATTTACAACCACTTCAATCTCTTTTTTTTTTTTAAGTAGCAAAAGCAATTTATTAGATATATCAACACAATAATCTCTTTTTTTTTAGGAGTAGGAATTGTTTTTCAACAAATCTATTATCAAGGTAAGATGATTTAGGATACTCGAATATTTTTTCATCATCTAGCTTGAATGTTTTTGCCTTAAGCATGTAACGGTCAAATTCATCCACATAAACTTGCAAGGAAGTGGTGTTTGACATTGTCTGAAAAATATTAAACTTCTTTGCCTCAGCTAAAATTTCTCCGCCTTGTCTAACAATGTTTTCTACTTGTGTAAAGTTGCGACCGGACATAAATTGCGGTACTGGTTTTGGGAGGAAGAATAGAAGATTTTCCTTCACTGGGTCTAAAATGATTTTTGTTTCCTGATTAAAAATTTTGAGGTTTTCACGTTGTGGAAGACGTGAAGGAGTGGAATGACGAAGCATAACGCCGCTTGCAGAGAGGTAACAGTGAGAGTCTGCAAAGTGATCAAAACAGTATTGGGATTTATTCTCAAACACCACATTATTTGAAATAAAAAAAAGTATACAGTAGTTGCAAATCACAGATAAATCCATTAAAAATCATACAATAGTTAGATTAATGTAACAAGATTCATCAAAAATATTGATGAGAAAAAAGTATCACGTCATCAGTATCACAAAATTTCAGCTTATCAAAAGCCTTAACATCCATTATTCAACTTTAGGAATAGGAAATCATCAGAAATTAAAAACACATTATAAAATCATGTGAAATAAATAACAAGATTCCTTTGAAAAATTCTAGGTCAAATTCATTCATCAAATAATTACAAAACAATGCCAATGTAAACAAATGCAAACGTTTCTAAATTGAACATATAAATACACATTTAGCCTGACCAAAAAAAAAAAGTATACATTTAGCTGCTCAAATGAAAAATTTGTAGGTCAAACACAATACATTGCAGTTTCAATAAACAATCACATAGAAAATTAAACAATGAACTAAAATCATTAATATTCTCTATGACTTTCTTCCATGAACATATATCAACTTACAATAATTCAAAACATACCCAAAGTATTTTAATGTCATGATAAACAAGAAATTAACAATTACTTTTCATACTATCATGTACATATAATATCAACACAATATTGATGATAATAATTTCTTACGCAAAGTAAATAATAATATCATTAAAGCAACCACTTGATATTTTGACAATTTATCTACACTATTTTCATAAATAAAATAGTGTTTAAACATTCTTAACACATTACTATACTCATCAAAATTCCTATACTTGAACAATTTCTAAATCATGTATATATATGTCACCACATGTTAAATCTAACATATTCATATTTACTTAGATACTATACACATGTATTTAGAACACCAAATATTTCATAATAGGTAATCACTTATATGCACATTATCTCATGTTCAAATTAACATCAAACAGATTTCAAACGATAAATTGCATACATAACAAAATTTATCATGCATATATTATCTACAACCACATGTAAATTTAACACAAACACATTTGATAATCACAGGGTGTGTGATTGAGTGGAAGTGAGATGAGATCTCAGGTCTAGGAGTTCTTAGGCTGAAGTTGCACGGGTAGTTGCTAGGTTGTAAGTTGTAAACGGAGTGTTTGCTGAGAACTTAGAACTATGACTATTATAGTGGATTTCCTTCCTGGATTGATATCCCCCAGAGTAGGTTGCGTTGTGCACCGAACTGGGTTAACAAATCGCTCGTGTTCGTTATTGTTTTTCTGTCCTTTAATTACTACATCAAATATGGTCATCGTTAGTGTAATGTTTCAACATTAATCTCAACATCCTTATTCAAGTGTTGAAACATCGCATAAAACATTCGTTAGCTGACGCGCCAGGAATTTCAGTTTTCGTTCTCACAATTCAAACAAAAACAATAGGAAACAAATATGAATTAAGTTTTGATGGAGACATATTAGTTTTCTCTTGTTTTTTACAAACCGATCGATATTGATAAAGTCTTTGTCTCAGATGTTACAATAACGAAGATTGTGAACTTCTACTTTAAAAGACTAAGATTAGTAATCATTTGTTTCATAAGATTTTTAAGTACTAGTACATAGCAGACCACCAAATATGTAGAAATTGCCATATGCTATATATATATGTTACTTTTTCGAATACAGATTCTCGACTACTACCAGTATTGTTCGCTTACAAATAAAGTTCATCAGTTGGCTGAAGAAAAAGATGTCAAGTTCTGAGGTTTGTAGTTGGTTTCATTCCCTATAAGTTATTTATTTCACTTAAGAAAAATTATGTTCATTGGAATAAGATTTTGTTTTATAGTAAGGGATTTATTTTTGTTGGTTTCCTTGATGTGTTAGGTTGGGAAGTTTATGTTAGAATGGAACAATAATAAAGCTTTTCAAGAAGATTATGAGACGAAGGTTCTGCGAATGCGATCATTAGAGGAACGACAACTAAGTAGAGATGGGAGAAGACGACCTGATAAATCATGTTGTTCATTTTAAAAGAATATAATCTCTCCGTTTCAAAATATAAGTCGTTTTGAAGAGAAAAAAAATTGTACCAAATTATAAGTCGTTTTACATTACCAATGAAACACTTATTTGCTCTTTTTCTATTATAATCTTAACTATTTAATTCTCTTTTTTCTTTTAATTCTTCAATTTATCTTTCTCGTACAGTTAATGAAGGAAAATTTTGTAAACTAACTCATAATTTCTCTTTTCCATACAACATTAATTACATTTCTTAATTTGTGCAATATGGTCAAAACGACTTATATTTTGAAACGGATGGAATATGTCACTATCACACGAATCCATCAATTGCTTCCTAGTTCCACATTTGATCACGTCCTTAATATTGTTAAAAATTGTTTGGTCGATACAACTGCAATTACAATTGCGAATGTCTCAAAACCAAAAATTTAATTAAAGTTGCATACGGCTGCAATTTAAAACTATATTCTAAGATGAGGATAAATTGAACGGTATATTAATTTGATGGTTTTTATGATATATTTTTTTTGAAGGTTTTAGCATTTTCCTTTAGTTAATAATAGTATGATATCTTTGTAGGCTAGCTAGAGTTTGAACTATAGACCTCTTTCTCAAACTCTTTCGAATGTCTTAGCTCAACCAATTGAGTTATACCTTGTGCACGATATGATTTTCACCGATGAACCCAGATTATTTATTTTTAACATATTGACATAAAAATCCTGCTAGCTACATTATAAATAAGGAAGAGATAAAATATTCCGACAAAGTTACATCAGAGGTCTTTATCTTATTTATAACACTTTAATATTTGATCTTTTCTTTTTCCTATATAGGTCATTTATCTAATTTATTTGCAATACTTTGGTCCTTAATTTTTGTATTACTTATATAAAGTAAAGTACTTGTCTAGTTCCGAAGTTTTAATTTCAACATAAGTGAAACATGATTATGTAAATAAAAAAAGACTCATGAAGTTATATATAAAATTAAAAGCACCATTGTAATATGTGGTATGCATTTTGGTTGAATCATAGAGAGAAGTTTTTTGCTGTCAAGAATGAATCAAATGTTGACATTATTTCGGAACTTACGATCCGAAGATAAGTGTTTTCATAATTTAGGATCTGAAGCTGTGTTTATTTCGGTATTTACAATCCAAAGCTAACTAAGGCCAAAATCAGAGATATTTTCACGTTTTAGGGGGGCCTGGGGATATATAGGGGAGCCTAAAGAGCAAGTTTCAAAACTAAAAACACTACGGCCCACAAAAATTAGCCAAAGTAAAACTCCACATCACTCCAAGGCCCAAACTCGAAAAAACACCCTGGAACACCCCTCAGCCACACAAGAAACCCCTCTCAGCAGCAATAGAGGCTAAAATCGCAACGCAGCGGAAATTAACGACATCACCTTTGCATACACACCACTGAACATACAGTAAAACTTAAAAAGATTAGACTGCTCTTAACTTAATTATTATAAAAAAATTCAATAATATATATTATCTAATACTATCTCTCATGATGTATTAACGGCACAACTTATTGTCCGTCTAACTCAATAATATATACTATCTAATACTCCTCAATTTCTTTCGTCTACCATTTTCCATTGTTGACTCAAACATAAAAAATTTACTTTCCAAAAACGTGCAACAAAAATATATCTGAAAAATGAATCCACAACTAGATCTGAAAATTCTTGCAACAAAAATAGAACCCATCTCATCAACGACCACAGGAACTCTCGACCAAGACATTGATGGTCACCGGAGCTTACAACAAAGACAATATGGTGGTGGCTAACATAAACGAGATGAGTCAAGTTGTACCTTGCGAGAAAGATGTCAGCTTGCACAATACAAATCAGAAAGAGTCAAAGAGCCATGGACAGATCGAATGGGAAGGAGCCATGGACAAATTAGAAGGAAGAAGCCCTGGAACAATGGGGAGAAAGCGAACCGACGATTTACAGTGTATTTTATTTTTAAAAAATAAAAAATTAAATAAATTGTTGTTTAGCAACTTGTACTTTCGATTAACAGGTAAAGAAAAATTCAAATTGAATGACATGGCTAATTATATGATTGGTGGGTGTTAAAAGAGTGTTAGAAGGTGTGTCCCTAATCCTACTCTATTGAGATTTATGGTGGACCATATGCAATTTTGATTCAAACCAACGGAGAAGACTATATTGTGACTAACGATCATATAGTTAAAGGACCAAAACATAACTTTTTTTCTTTAACGGTCATATATTAGAAAGCATACAAACATTAGATGTATTAATGTTAAGAAGAGTAGAGACAATGTATTTCGAATGGCTGGAAACTTTTGTTTTTCTTAAGAATCATGTTATCCATTACATTGATATGCTTGATTGAAAAATGAAAATACTGAAGATAAAAAAAATACATATGATAAGGTTCCAAACTCAGAAAGGTAAATTAATTCAGATCAAAAGAAAATGGACAAGCATAAACACATTAATCCAATTTTTCCATACGGGCAAGCTTCTGAATTTTATTTGTTGCAGACAAAGCACCCCCATCAGCATTGTCACCACTCTCATTAGGCCTTTTTCCCAAAGTCTTGCTTGTGGGAGCATCCACCAAGTCATTAGCATTGATGTCATCTTTCGTCGAACCAACTCCTTCAACAATATCCTATAAATACAATAAAATATCAAATGATTAATATAGTGAAAAAAGCATTTAACAAAGTATATGAGAAATCAAGAATGATTACCATGATTACACCTCCAGCTTCAGCTTGGCTACCTAGATCAACACCTCCAGCATCAACATGTTTACCAACCTCTCCCTATATATGTATGAGAAATCAAGAAAATAACCTCTCCCTATATATTATTTCTATATATATATATATATTGGGGGCCATTGGTTGATATGTTAACATGACAAACAAGTTGAACTTTTTCTCTCACTGCAGTTTGATTGAGTTACCCGAGGTTGAACATTAAAGAACCATAAGAACTGATTTTGATCACCATATGGATAATAAAAATACAAGAGCATACCTGCTCAGAAACGTTCTGCAAGTTAATAGAAGTTTCTTGAGTAATCAAATTCTTCAGAGACTTTTCATCATCATTGTGCGCAGATAACTGAGTCATTTCTTTGTTTGCTGTAGTAGTAGCAGCAGCAACAGAGTCAGGGGCCTGCTGCACCTTGAATTTAAAATGGATGCAACACAATCATCGATAAAATTAGTGAGAAAAATGTGATGCAAAATCAAACACATTACAGAAGATGAATTATGCTTTACTTTATCATGTGGTGGAGCTTGCAAGGGAACTGGTGAAGCCGTTTCATTGTCCTCCGCCAACTGCATGCATATACAGATTAGAAAATAAATATTATCAACAAGTTGCTTACAACACAATCCTAAAGTAAGAGCTATCCTAATTTCAAACAATTGGTATCCTAATTTGAAACAAAACATAAGTCAAAAATCACTTGGATGGATTGACGGTTTGTTAGTTGATTCAAGGTTTCTTGAGCAATGGAATCCTTCAAATTCCCCAACACTTTTGCTAGAATTTGTCGATCAAGATGATGAACGTCACAAATCTTCTTTGATGCAGGTGACTGAATAAATTCTTCCAAAACCTTGTTTACTGCATCAGTAGCAGCAGCAGCGTCCTGCGCCTGCATTATCGATTTTAAACAGATTATTAGAAAAGCAAAAAAAAAACAAATTGAAATATGCATATATACCTACCTGTCGAGGATCTTTTATTTCTTCGAAATCTTGTTCATCATCATCGGTATCGGGTATACTTTCATCGGACCTGATATCCTCCTCGTGCATTACCTTAGCGTAAAATTCTCTGTTTTTCTTTTGCTCTTCACGATCCTCCTCCGTAACCACCCCGTTGCCATATCTTTCAAACAGCATATCGAAAGTGAAGAAGTGTGCCATCGTCTCAATTTCAATTCTACTAGGGTTTTCTTTCACTTTAATTCAATTGAATAAATAAATAACCCAAAAAGGCATCCGCTCGTGTCCAACGGTTGCATAAGAACCTGTATCCAAAGCCCAAAGGGCCAAAAATATGGAGAGAGAGAGAGAGAGAGAGAGAGAGAGAGAGAGAGAGAGAGAGAGAGAGAGAGAGAGAGAGAGAGAAAGAGAGGGAGAGAGAGAGAGAGAGAGAGAGAGAGAGAAATCTCTCAGTGTTGAGAATGAGAAACGGTGAGTACTTTCCACCCCACTATTAAAAATAGGCATTGACGAATTAAAATTTGAATTACAACTGCGGGAGTTATCCTTATTTTCATATTTCATATTTTATCATGGGGAAAACTTATTCAAAATTTTATCTAGCACGAAGAAATATGATCCCTATGATGAAAAGTGTATGTAGATCATAGTGAGAACTAAACACGAAAATTTAATTGATATTCATTAAAAAAAAATATAGAATTAACAACTACTTTTTGTTGATATTCATTAAAAAAAATATAGAGTTATGTAACAGAGACGGGAGAGAGATAGAAATAGAGAGAGAGAGAGAGAGCGGGGGGGAAAAATATTTCGAGGGTGTAGAATGCAAAGCGGTGAGCACTTCCCATCCGACTATTAAAAATACACATTGACTAATTAAAATTTGAATTCCGACTGCGGGGGTTATCCATATTTTCATATTTCATATATTATCACGGGGATAACTTATTCGAAACTTTATTTAGCACGATCATGAAAAGTGACCCCCCATGATGAAAAGTGTACGTAGAAGATGGTAATAACTTAGCATGAGAATTTTATTGATATTCATTAAAAAAAATATAGAATTTAAAACTATTTTATTGTTGATGGAGCCCCTATAGAGTCCTGTGACTGATGTAGAATTTCTACATGTCATATAACTATGTACACGTGAGTATATATAGGATCGTTTTCTACAGGGAGTTGCGTTAAATCATAAGTGTTTTCACAATCTTTCACATTAAGGTATCCTTTATAAAATGTTTGTTTGTAACATTATATCCACAGATGACATAAAAGTAAAAACGAGAGGAGATCGAACTATTTCGCTTGCGGTATAAGATAACGAGCAAGCATAACAGCAGCAATCTCTCGATCGATTAATAGACTCTAGCTTTATAATCAATATTATTACAATCATTTCTACAACATCCTTCGTGTCCAAAGCGACATCGTTATTTCTAAGTTAGCGTTTAAACATTCGTGTCCAAATCCCTTAAACGATAACAAAGTCGATCGGATAACTTAATCGACCGTGTCCAGCCTGATTAAGTATCCGAAAGCATTAAATTCTTGATTAAAAGTAATTATCAAAGGTTTACAAACTTGTCAAGAGTGATATAACATAAGATAGATTGTTATTCTAGTTCTAGATTCAAGAGTTTGTGTCCAAATCATCTTGAATCTCTTTGAAAGCATTAAAAACAAGAATAACAACAATATTGAATCATTAAGCTAGAACCTTATATATTAAAAGATCAAAAGATTACATAATAGCTTGTTTGTTACCTCAATACTACAAAGAAGATGATAGCTACACATAGACATGTATACTAAGCAAAGGATGAAGGAAAGATGAAGATTCTATGTCAAGATCCTTCGTGTCCAAAGTGATCTTGAGTTGAATCTACTCCTAAACACCTTGCTTTGTGTTTCTCTCTTGGAAATAGCTCTGACCTCTCTCTTAGAATGTATGAAAATATCAATGGAATAGTGAATGACCTAAAAGAGAGGTAAAAATGCTATTTAAAGGGCCTGTGTTTTTGTACCTACGCCAATAGCGCAAATTACGCTAATAGCGTGGTATGTCGGCCTATAATCTGACCAATGGGCTTGTGCCACGTTGGCCTTGCCCTGCTTCTACGCTCCAGCTACGCTAATGGCGTATCCTTCTGGAGCTTTTACGCTAATAGCGTAACCCACGCTAATAGCGTGTTTCTTCATGACCAGCTTCGCTCCAGGTGCGCTAATGGCGTAGCTCCCTGGAGCCTGTACGCTAATAGCTCAGTATACGCTAATAGCGTACTCTTCAAGAGTGCTCCAGATCCACGCCCCAGGTGCGCCATTGGCGTATCTCTCTGACCTTGGGCATTTCTTCATCACGCTATTAGCGTAGGATACGCTAATGGCGTAGGACTTTGAACTTTGACGTTTCTTGCTCCTTGCTTGTATTTTCCTGCACAAAAAGGGTAGAATAAGGCACAAAAGCATAAATGACATATTTGCATAATATTTGGAGTTTTCCATGGAGAATCTTGCAAAACAAGTCACTAAAATGCCTAAACTCCTATATGAAATATATCACTTTTAAACACTTATCAGTGACAGAGACGAGAGAGAGAGAGAGAGAGAGAGAGAGAGAGAGAGAGAGACGAAAGAGACTCTCTCGGTGGCATATAATGAAAAACGGGTACCACTTCCCAACCCACTATTAAAACGGAAATGATAAACGAACACAAACTTTTAAACACAATTTCGACACTACCGTATACTTATACGGTATTTTTCATTTTCCATTTTTTTAATTTATTTTATTTTTCTTTCCCTCTTCTCCTCTACTGCAACCCTCACTCTCTCTCCTCTTCAACCTCCTTCGATCTCTCTCTCTCTCTCCACACAACCATACTCAGCCTCCGCTCCCTCTCCGATGATTCCGACCGCTGCAACACATCCACTATTTCTCTTCAGCAGCGTGTGACAATCGGCGCAACATCCAGATCTAGACATCATGTGAAGGTCGACGGCGATGGTGGTGACGACGACTGGAGGTGATGATAGATGATGGTGGTTGTGAGGAAGAGGTGTGGTGCTGACAGTGGGAGGATGGTGGTGGTGGGGAGGACGACGGTGGGAGATCTGGAGGAGAAAAAGAGAAATGGAGAGAAAAAGATGGAGAGAAAAAGAGAAATGGACGTGGGTCACCGCGACGGAGGATGGTGACGGTGGTGGTGGGAGGACGGTGGTTGTGGACTTGTGGTTCAGTTCTGAGAGAAACTAAACAAAGGAGAGAGTGGGGCACGAGGTAGAGAAATAGAAGAGGGTGTGTAGTGGTTTTACAAAGCTGCCCTTAACTTAAGGTTGAAATGACAAAAAAGCCCATGGTATTGGTATTGTGTCTAAAATTTTGTGTCTAGTTATCATTCCTCCTATTAAAAATAGACATTGACTATTAAAATTTGAATTTCGATTACGGGAGTTTTTCCATATTTTTTGTTCATCACACTTTCATTAAATTACATATGGTTGATGATGAAATCTATGGGAAATCTAAAATAAATTAATATAATTTTATTTTTTTATATTTTATGCTATTTTTTTATAATTCAAATTTTAAATTTTCCATAAACCTTCGTTCGAATTTTTTTAGGAATATTAATTTATCAATGTGAGTGGAGATTCACACATAGGTTTTCCCATTTGACGCTCACACGTAACGATTGCTTCTTTGTGGTATAGTGACAAGAAAAAATTTGAGAATATGAACAGAGTCAAAGTATGTTAATATTCATTTAAAAAAATAGTATAGAATTTGTAATTATTTTTTGTTAATGAAGTCCCTACAGAGTCCTGAGCTTAATTTTATGGGTACGCTCCCAAAAAATCTTAAAGCCATGAAAACTTAGAGATGTTAGTATTGGTGAAAAAAATTACTTTTCCAACGTTAATTTTAGCTATGTATAATGTATTTATTTATTGCTCATGGTGTTGTTTTGTTGTGTTGCTTCTCTTCATTCCTATCTTGTCAAGTTAACCGTGATTCTATAGATGTATAAGTCAAGAGCAAGTCTGGTGCTTTAGAGTTGTATCTGTTTCATTATGCATAAATTCTGCACTTTACCCCAATAGCGGGTAGTGATCTACGCATTGTGTAATTTGTGGCTGTTATAACTTCGACCAAAAAAATATATATGTATAGAAATGAGGACCCCCCGCCAATGAAGCTATTAATATTGAAAAATAAATTACAATTATAATATAATACTACAACAAAATTAAAATAAATTATTTAAGCCCAAAGGGCAAGAGAGGACATAGATCCAGCCCCAAGGAAAAGCAAACAAAAGGACACAATCTGAAGCCTTAAGCTACAACGCATTTTCTTACTAAGAAAATCAGCAGCTATTAAATCCACCAAAGCCATGTACACTAAAATTCCAGCTGACAAAGAGTCCAAGATACCTTCTGTGATAAGAGCCCCTGGACTATAAGGGTTGAAATTTGAGGCAACTAATGTCCCAATTGCAACACCAAGTGGTGTTGTAAGTGCAAAAAAACATGCCATTATTGTTGCTGATGATGTCTTGAATCTGGCTTCGGATATGCAACCACCAAGTGCAAATCCTTCAAAGAACTGGTGGAAGGATAATGCTGCAATTAAGGGTCTCATTGTACATGGACTTTGTGAGACTCCTAGTGATAACCCAATTATCAAGGAATGTGAAACTATTCCAAGTTCCAATACCTACATGAGTTGGATAATTACAGAAAATTGTTATTAGTCTGTTCTTCATAATCTATACATAACTTCAAGTTCAAGCAAGTCTTTCGATTGCATCTGCTATAGCAAAATATACGCAAAAAAATATTCAAAAGGTAAAAAAAAAAAAAAAAAATAAAGGGAAAAGGTCAAATGTAATAATCTAAATTTTGGACCAAAATACATTTGAAGTTTTGAATCTTTTTGTTTATATTTTATTACAACAAAGAAAATACATTTTATTGGGTCTTTAATTTTGAATGAAATATGCATTTATTTTCTTCTTTTGAGTAAAAAAATGCACAAAGATATTAATGGAGATAGCAAGAGTGTTCGTGCATGCATATTAAAAACATCAACCCTGTGCACACATTTTTGCCATATACACAATGATAGTAGTACTTTCAAACACTTCAATTGAGTTAGCTCAGCTCAACTAATATTGATTCTGTTTGACAAAATGAGAGGCCCACGTAAATAATGGCTAGTCTAGTCCATTAAAAGCTTCAAAAAGTAAACAAAAAATGGATGGTTGCTATAGACCACGCAACTGCTTAGAGAGACAGAGACCAAGGAACCGAATATAATCCATGCACGCAATATGGACGGTGGAATATGTTCAATGGTCAAATAGGAAAACAAAACACACAGAAGAATAAAACATTAGGGTAGCACTTTATCTACAGAAGAAGCAAAGATTACTCTCTCAATTCCTTCCTAATTCTCAGAGTTCTTTACACATACAAGAAACTGATAAATTTCCCTTAAAAAAAGTAATAAATTTGGTTATTTTTGATAAATTTTTTGTATTTTTTTCTATAATATCTTCTAACTATTTATTATTACATTTCTTTCGTTTCTCTTAGTAATATTATTGACAAAACAATAAATTGAAATTGAAAAGTAAAAGTAAATAGGAAGAAAAAAAACTGCAAATATGACAAGTAAAATGGAATAGATCTAGATAGTGGTTATTTGAGTACTAACCAAGTGCAATGAACTTATCTCCAACTAACTAAGAAAATTTCTTTTTGAGAGGTATCAAGATAGTTGCGTTAGTACTAACCAAGATAGTTCTAAAAAATTAACCTTCCTTCTTTAAAAAGAAAAAATTAACTTGCCTCTAAAAAAATTAACCTCAAAAAAAAAAAATTAACCTAGCTTGTGAAGTTTCGGAATATTCACCATCATAACAATACAATGAAAATATCAAATTTATAAAGAGTTATCTTCATTATTTTCTAAAGTGTTAGTTTTAAAATTGTTAGTTTTTGTATTTATCAATGAGAAGAAGAAAAAAAAAACTCCTTAAGAGAACAGTTTTTTTTACCGGATTTCACTTTTAGTTTCCATAATAAAAAGTGTCACGGGTTCGTTCTTACAAAAAATTCTACCTCAATTTAGTCCTTGATGTTAAGTCAGTATGTTTAAAACATTACAAAAAATTCCTTCAAAAAAGAGTTCAACATTGGATTTTAGGTAGAAATTTTCGTTGCTTTATCTTGAGCTTTCAAAATTGACATTTAATATCACATTTTAAAAAAATCTAAGTTTATGTAAAGAAATTTTTTATGATGTTCTAAACATGTCTGAAAAACATTATTCAAAAATTTTGTAGTTTAACGATAATCAAACAATTTTGAAAATTTTGATGGGGACAAAAAAACTTTTGTAAGGATGGAAATATGCCACTTTTCATGGGGATGAAAAACAAAATTTGTTAATTTTTCAGGAAAGAAAAAACTTATTTAATCCTTTTTAAAAATGCATCATTATTTGCTACCATTTTATCTTTTATCCATCATAGCGACTCACTTTTAAAGTCTATTTTCTCATTGTTAATACCAACAAAAAATTTCAAAAGAAAAACATTTTCAAAAAGTTGACCAACCCTAAATTTTCGTCTTTATTTCAACTTTTGTGCGAATTAAATGTGTTCATATAGATTGACCGGAATTTTGTAAAAGATTAACCTTTTCACTAAATAGATCAAATTCCCCAATTATGTAAAAGATTAACCTTTTATCTTAGAAGTGATGCATTCAAGACCTTAGAACTTCAGAAAATGTTTTTTCTATCTAAAACCTATCATTAGTTTTCTTTTTAACTTTTTTACAAATCATCGTCAAACATTGATTTGTTACATGATCTTATTTTTTAAGGTGAGACATAAACTACCTTTAAAGAATTAAGAATAATTTGTTCATAGATTAATCAAAGTTAGTCAAATGAGCAAATACATACAAGTGGTAACCACAAACTAACTTCCACTTTATTTGCAAATTGATTCATATGACTAATTTTGATTGTTTGATGGATAAATCCCTCACAATTCTTCAAAGCTAACCTAAAACAAACCCATTGTTAATAACAAAACTTACCATTATTTTTTCGAAAGGAAGAAACTTAACATTATTAAACGTACACAGTTTTATATTATTTTCTTTGTGGCAAAACGTATAAACATTAAAAAAAAAGGTATCAAAAGTCAAGATTATAATAAATGAGATACGTGACGTGACGTGAGCTAGCAACCAAAGGAAGAAAATGAAGAATGTTTATTATTGGTTACCTGAGAAACAACGACATGGCGGACGCTACTATCCACACCATCATGCACTCCAAATGAATGAGAATGACCATGTCCATGTCCATCACCATGGTTTTGATGTGAATGTCCATGTTGCGACGCATGAGCATGCATCCCCACAATATGCATCCCACCACCATACTCTTCCCTAACTTCCACAATCCCTGATCCCAACAACTCCTCTTCCAACCCCTCACCATTACCAACAACTCGTCCGTGCTCAGGGCCACCACTGTCATGTGTTCTCTTGTGTTGCGTCTCATAATACTGCGTCGCAACAAAGTCAACCAAGAGAGTAAACAAGGCAGCCATCATCGCAAAAAACCCGGTAAATGGAAACTCCGACCACACGTGAGAGTATGATTTCAAACAACTATGATTCAACGCTTTCCAAGCGTCTTGAAGCATATGAACAAAACCCGTCGCTAGTATCACTCCTGCAGCAAACGCTTTAGCTGCCGGTAAAATCTCCCCGTCGGATCGTAATAATCCCTGTCGGTTTCCCAACAACGGTATAGCAATTCCAGAAAATCCTGCAACAAGAATTGACCCCATCGCGACGAATTTTAAGATCAAAGCTGCTGACTCGTCGCGACATAGGTCTGACTCACTGCTTTCGCAGCTCGAATTCATCATGAATTCATGAAAGAGGGTAGACATTTTTTTGAAGAGAAGAAGAGGGTTTTAGAAAAGTTTAAAGGTGGAAGTGGTGATGGCGTGAAGTGTAGGCTTGGAAGAGAAGAAAGAAATATAAAGAAAAAGCGTTTGTGAATTGAAAAATATTTTAATTTTATTATAATAATGTTATAAAGTAAGTGAAGCATATAATAAAAATGAATATTGGAGAACAAATGATGTCATAGACCATGTTTGTATATTTGGATTGAGGGGTTATGGAAGCGGAGAAAGGACATAGCAGGAATGGAGTAATGGTTTTGTCAACAGAAAAAAGAGTGGAGTCATGGTTATGACATAGTTTTCATTTTTTTGGGAGAATATGGTTATGACAATTTAGTTGCAATAGGACAGCAGCTTGAATGTCGACATTATTTCGACATTATATGTACCATTTATTTACTTATTAAAAAAAATGTAGTACCATTTATTTACTTATCCAACCCTGTATTTTTATATTCTCTTAGATTTCAATTAATTTTTTAAAAGAAAAAAATTCATTCTGAGCAAAGCTCCACCAATAGGGACATTGTTATATACAAGTGTTATTGGCATCCCACAAGTTTTATTTGATGTAAAGTAAAAAAATTGGTCTTATATATATAAAAAAAAAAAAAAAAATTAAGTCAACAAAAGTAGATTTATTTGATGTAACGCCCGTTATGGCGAAGTAGGTGGGAGGTTGAAGGTGGGGGGCCAGAGTGGTTCTTCTTGGTGGCGGGAGGTAGGTAGGATTCGTGATGGAGATGGTGATCATGGCGGTGGGTGGTTTGGTAACAGTGTTATGTGGAGGGTGGGTGATGGGGTTGAAACTTTGTTTTGGTCACACAGGTGGATTGGTGGTATCCCGCTTAGTGTGTGGTTTCGTCGCTTGTTTGACTTGACTGAGAATAAAACCATTACGGTGGCTAATTTGTTCTCTCTGGGTCTGGGGCGGGATGGGGAGGGGTGGAGTTGGCTGCGCATATTGTGGGCGTGGGAGGAGGATTTGTTAGAGGAGTGTAAAGCTTTACTATTTGATGTCTCGTTGGTTCCAAATGTTTCAGATAAATGGGTGTGGCTTCCAGACATTGCTGATGGGTATTTTGTGCGAGGTGCCTAGGACTTGTTACTTAACTGTGATACTTCTCAGATGGATACATCTATGGAGTTAGTGTGGCATAAACAGGTTCCATTGAAGGTCTCGGTCTTCGCTTGGCGGCTCATTCGGAATCGGTTACCTACGAAAGCTAATCTGGCTATTCGTGGTGTTATTTTTGCGGAAGACATTTTGTGTGTTTCAGGGTGCGGTCACATGGAGACAGCCGAGCATCTTTTTCTATCGTGCTCCGTGTTTGCATTGCTATGGCAGCAGGTGCGCGATTGGATTGGATTCGTTGCGGTGGATTGTAATAATATTTCCGATCATTTGGTGCAGTTTACTTATATGACAGGTGTTAGTAAAGCTAAATGTTCGTTCCTGCAGCTTATTTGGCTATTGTGTACTTGGGTTGTGTGGAATGAACGTAACAAACGTCTGTTCAATAATATTGTAACTATTGTTCCCCGTCTGTTAGATAAGGTTAAAATGTTATCTCTAAGGTGGCTAAAAGCTAAAAATGCATGTTTGTTTATGGCACTCAGAGGTGGTGGTCAAGCCCTTTAGCTTGTCTGGGCATTGGCTAACTTTGTTTTCTCTATATTTGTGCTACTGACTGTCTGTAACTTTGTAGTGGTATCCTAGGCACACCTTGTGCTTGGGAACCGCTCTTTGGTTATATAATTCATTTTGGTTTCTTCAAAAAAAAAAATTGATGTAAAATTTAACGCAATTACATTAACTTTTGTTGATCTAATTTTTTCTTATATATAAAACCGAATGGAGGGTTTGTTAAACTGTAAAATGAACTAACTTAGACCCCCGATGAATGTTTAATTAGTGTGACTCTAAAGTTCGAACAAATTAACCGGCAATTTTACGTGTGGGGGAATGAAAGTTAAGAAAATGTGGTTTTGAACCCTTAAGATTATGGTTGTGTATAAGTAATGCCTAGAATGTGTATGAACTTGGGCTTTGGCCCTCTTTTGTACCAAAAAAAAAAAAAGAATGTGTATGAACGTGCCAACGTAAGTTGATGCAATCGGTAAGATTCAAGTCAAGTCTCGTAAAGAGCGGAATTTGAACATTTTAAATTATGAATTTTTTTTTTAAAAAAGTCTAATATTTCAATTTACCATTGATTACACAAAATTTCATAGAAACCTATCTCTCTCATATATTCTACTCCAAATTTTTCCCTGCTTAGGCTCATTTTAAAAATAAATATATCCCTAAATATAAGTCATTTTACAAAGTATCAGGTACATTTATTACTCATTTGCCAAGCACTTCTCTTTTACTACTATCAATTTATCATAGAAAATTAAAGGTCAATATTAGGAAGGAAAAAAAACTATACACAACTAATATTTATTTATATACGAAATATACACATTAGTTACATTATCACCTTTTCAATATATTTAAAAAGTGGTATGAATGTTTATAATTAGTAGTGGAGGAGTATCTCCTTTTTTCTCACTTTTCTCTTTTATAAAATATACTAAATCCAGGACGACTTTGATCCTATACTATAAATCTATATTGAGTGAATCATCAACTTCATCCCTAAATTTTCACGGGTCGGTCAAATTAGTCCCTCAATTATGCGAAATATCAATTTAATCCCTGAATTTGTTAAATGTCAATCAAGTTAGTCCTTCTGTTCAAACAGAGTGTTAACGGGGCTGGCGTGGCCGTTAACCACTCACATGTCAGACGCCACGTAAGCAGAGACTAATTTGGCCGATAATAACAAACATTTTGAAGGACTAAATTGATTGATTTGCAGAAAATGATTTGGCTTTCTTCCCAAACGGCTCTTTTCTTCCCCAACGGCTCTTTCTTCCCCAATTGTATAAAATTGGAACCCTAATTACAAAATATGCAATCTACACTCAAATCACCAAAATTTCCTCCAATAATAAGTGGTCCAGTTCCTCCCCTATTCAAAAAATTTCAAACCCTAATTTTTTCGTATTGAATCTGAAAGCCAAAATCCTCAAAATTTCTTGAAGCAAAACTATTGAAATTGAATCTGAAATGATGGGGGTGGGAATATGGAAAAACAGTTATGAAAGTAGAGCTTCATCTTCAAGCTCCAAGTTTAATGGTGTTGTGAGAGTTTGTGTTGTTAGATCCAATACTTCAAGTTGGTGTCCTAGAATTTGTGTTGTTAGAAAATCCAAGACTTCAAAAAACCCAGGAAGGTCATTCTATGCTCGCCCTCTGGTAAACTTTTAATGAAAAGAGGTTGAAGATGATTGAGGAAAGTAACATTTTTGTAATAATATTACCATTAAATTAGTCCCTAAATTATTTCTCTATCTAGCAAATAGATCCTTACGTTATATTAAAAAAAACCATCAAATAAGTCCCTGAATTGTTTAATCAGATATCAAATTGATCCTTGAAACATATGTGTACAAAATAAACTAAAAAAACCAGAACACACAAATTGAAACTGAAATATTACATAGGCAAAAGTCATAGGTCATAAGTCAGAGAAATTGCATAGGCAAAAGCAACCCAACTACGGGACATTAACAAGTCATAAGTCTTAAATAAAGATAAGCAAAAAGAAACCCAACTATGGGACACCAACTTTGACTTAAATAAAGATAAGTCTTAAATAAAGATAATTCAAATAAGCCTAAATATTACAAGCATTCAAAATATCTTTTAAACTCCACGAAGCATCACTTCTTTGGAAATCCAGGAGTTGGTATAAACTCCATGAATTGAGTAGGTTGAGTCGAACCGGGTGGACCATAGGTTGGATATGGAACCCTAATTATTCCAGCAGGAGTTGGATGAGCTGGTGCAGGACCCCTCATTGGTGTTTGCTTAGGCCTGTCAGCTGAAAGAACCGGTCCTCTAAGGCCATACCTCCTTGGTGCAACACCCTGAAATTGAAAATGCAATCAAATTAGTCCCTAAAATCATAAAATAATCAATCATATCAGTCCTTCAATTAATATATTAATTGTCAAATTGATCCTTAAAATTTAAGAGTCATACCTGTCCAACATTTGCAACAACATTTCTTGCAGTTTCTGCATTTCTAGGCACAACATTTTCTGGCACAAAGTTAGGAGCATTTCCAGGCACAACATTTTCTGGCACAGAGTTAGGAGCATTTTCTGCTACAGAAACAAAATAAACAAAATGATAAAAACTTAAAACGAAAAAACAAAAAAAAGGACAAAAAAATGGTGAATACGAACACAGAAACTTGATAAACTAGAGGAAAGATGTTACCTTTAACCACAGCCGAACACAGAAACTTCAAAGACGTGAGAATCGCCGGAGATGATGATGATGATTTTGGATAGGTGAGAATGGAGAAAGTTTTAGCGGGAAGGAGAAGAGTCAAGGACGTTTTTGATGTTTCTGAGAGAAATGTGAGGGAGGTATGAGTAATACAGGGGCAAAATTGGAATAACATAAAAAATAAAACTGAAAAGTGAAAACTGGAATTTTTCCACTATCCATCAAATTAGTCCTTGAACACGTGGCTTCCTTTTTGCCACGTGTACAAGACAACACAGCATGCAGGGCGACAGATCAGCATAGCTAACGGAGCACTTGGACGGAGGGACTTTTTGATGAACGTCTGACAAATTCAGGGACTAAGTAAATATTTCGCATAATTGAGGGACGAATTTGACCGACCCGTGAAAATTCAGGGACGAATTTGATGGTACACTCATCTATATTTTAAACACACTCCCCTTCTCATTTCCGTCTTTCAATAATTCCCTAATAGAATATAATTTTGTAATTGTATATTCTTTTCACACTTATGTTTTCTCAAAAAACAAAACACCCCTTTTATGAAAAAGAAAATGACAAACATCCCACTATAATCTGAATGTTTCATTTGGCTAGAAGATATGCTAGAAAATTTCCTTGGATACTCAATTTGATTATTTTAGATAACTCCAACTACTAACTAAATCTCTGATTTAGAATCTGCATACAATTTTGTAGCTTTCGACTGTCGTACTAGAGAACGTGTATAATCTGCCGCAAACAAGACAAGTGTGGCAAAAGATGTTCAAAATGCATAGATACACCTAATAAGATGTTCATAATTTGCATTCTTAATGGTTTCTGTCACGCAAATGTTCTATAGAAGGAAGTAAAGACAAAGCAGCTTAGTGACAAAAACTCAGAAGTTCTTTATCTCGTTGGGCAAATACAAACTACAAAGTCACTAGTTAATAGAAACACGCGATTAAATATATCCAATAATTGACGTGAAAAAATGGAAAGATTGTTTTACACGCAAATGTGGATGCTCATTGTTATCCTTATAATAATAACCTTATGTATAAATAGCTTTCAATACACATGATAATTCTTTCAAACACTTATGGCATAAAAGTAGAATAGCAGAAATCTAAAGTCGAAATAAACATTTCAGATATAATAGAACCTACAATGTCACAAACAAACTGGATAACTTTATTTTACTGTGAATATGAATGTAAACTACACTGTCAAATAGCTGTCTAGAAAACAATACTTCTGCTCTCAAATTGCCTCAACCCCATAAAACTTAATTTTACATGGCTTTAGACAGAAAAACGAATTTTCTGTCAATTAGGTTTCAATTTACAAGACGAACAAAAGTAGATCTGCTACACTCCATTGCTTTCCGTCATTGACAGCCCACTAGTTTCCATCAGCTTATCTATTATCTTTTGTAATGCTGGAGCGCTCACGACACAATCCTTACCTGCAAAACACGATCTACCTTCTTCAGCTGCCTTGCAAAGCTGTGGATCTAAAGGAACCTTACCAAGAAAGGGTACCGCCATCTCGTTACACATCTTCAACGCTCCACCACCGCTACTATCAAATACTTCACTGCAGGCGATTAAATTCAGCATTTCAGGCGCTTTTTCTTTCATGTACTCCGATATCCACTCCGTAACATCTTTCATCTCACCATTATCGGTAATCTTCATAAACTTGAGATTTGAGATGGGCTGGGACAGGCCACTCATATTCTCCACAACCCCAAGAACTTTCACTCCAACTTTCTTGCAAAAATTCACTTCTTTTTTCACATCAATAAGAGAGACTTGTTGAGGAGTGGTAACTATGATTGCACCGTCTACATTAGCAGCATCTAGGCATTGAACAATTGAAATGTGTTCATCTGAGGTTCCAGGCGGAGCATCGACAATTAGAAAATCAAGTTCACCCCAATAAACGTCTTTTAAAAACTGCTTGATAAGACCATTTTTGCGTGGACCTCTCCATATAACAGCTTCGTCTGGATGAGGAAGCATGAACCCAATTGACATGACCCCAAGATTAGACTCAACATAGACAGGAGACCAACCAAGGTTGCTCTGGTGTATCTCTTGACCTTCTAGGCCAAGCATCTTTGGGATGCTTGGACCGCAAATATCAATGTCCAGAAGACCAACTTGAAAATCCCTTGCAGCTAACGCAAATGCCAGCTGGGCAGAAAATGTGCTCTTGCCAACACCTCCTTTTCCTGACAAGACCAGTATCTTATGTTTCACAGTGGCCATTCTTTCGGCAATGGCAACCATATCTGCAAAAACCAATGCAAAAAAACAATGAAAATGTGACCAAAATGCTTAAACATGAAGGCAATTTGATTGCTCAACATTCTCAATTCCATAAAATTAAGAAATGCCCTATCCGAAAACAGCCCAAGTGTCGTACAGAAAAAATATGACATCAAGAAAGTAGGTATTTCTACCAATTTCCGTTAAGAAAAAATATTATGTTATCACCATTAACTTTGAAACAATGGCAAAATAAAAGGATCCAGAGAATATTTATAATCGGTTTCACAGGAAAAACATGCTGATTAAATATCTTAATCATTCTTCAAACTATTATTGGAGAGAATGCATTATATAAATCAAGTCTATAGCTAATCCTACAAGACATGTCGAGTGAAAGCATGATAGAAGACCACCAAACAGTGAAATGTTTTTTTAGAAGGCAAAAAGAGCTAGTATTATAAATGATCAAGCACAAGAGCTGCAAGAGTACAAAAATACAAACAATGCTTCTAAACAAGGCTTAACTAACTACCAGGAAGCAATAAAAACCAAAATTGACTAAAATCTCCCAAACCAAAATAAGACAAGAAAAACTGATACAATTCAACACCAACACAAAACTTCCTAGCAAACCCACAGATCTAATCAAATAACCCCAATGCAACATACCATATAACGCAGGTAAACAGAAAAAAAGGATTCCAAACCTCTTTATCCCACTCCACTTCAAAAAGTCTTAATTTTTGTCTAATGGCATTTCAAAAAGTCTACTGAAATTTAATTTAGTTCATGGTTGTTACTCGTTGATTTCATAGCATATATCAAAAACTGATGTGTACCTCCCAATTCCCTGGATTGTGCAATGAATAATTTTAAATGATGTAAGATGCTGAATCACACCTAGGTTCATTAGAGCCAAAATAGAATATTTAAAGAGCAAAGGTGGAAAGGTATTAGATGCAGAGCTGTGGCATAATGCTATTTGATGGAGAGTTTTGCACACATCTTGTCACTGTCACAAATCATAGATGCAATATGATGGGAAGCCAAAATTTAGAAGCAGAAATCGAGTATAGAAATAGATCAAACAAAGGGAAATAGAGTGTATTTATTTGATGAAGGAAAACTGTAGAAGGTAAAGAATCCCAATCTACACCAGAGCCAAGCTCCTCAGAGAAGGAGAAAATTCTCTCTCGGCCTAACCGTAATGGTTCGCTCCAATATTCCTCAGTCCCCATCAATCTTCACTAGCCTCACTCACCATTTATACAACTGAGGCCATAACAAACCTGCCAACTAAGCAGCCTACCACACTCTCTATTTAATATCCTAACCACACTCTTTATTATGTGTGTCTATAATGAGATCGCACCCCTTGTATTTATAATGGCTTTACAATAAATATACATTGAATGCTTATTTAGTAAGCACTAGCCTAGGAAGTTGAACACTCTAAGAGTAATGACAATCAATCTAGGAAGTTGTACAATTAAAGAAATATCTAAAGATTCTTACTTTTAACACCCCTACTCAAGCTGGAGCATGCATGACAGATGCACCAAGCTTGTTACAACAAATCAAAAGTCACCATCAAGTGATCATCAACGGAAAGAGAACGTTGATAATCATTTGTGTGAATATAGTAACCGACTCACCAAATGATGAAAAACACCTCTGAAAGTGGCAGAGGGGGACCTGCGATGGCTGGATTTGGAAACAATTAACCGGATAGTTCGGCACACACTCTTACATGCTGATTTGGCACCAGGGCTCACGTGCAGGGGTAAAAGCGGCGCGTGGAGGTGCATTCATCAGAAGATGGCAGCGGAGAAATAGTCATTGTGCATGCCAGAGGATTACGCGGCGGTATGGTGGTGGCGCTCGGTGTTGAGTCGCACCAGAAAAGTGGCAGCTGGTATTTGCACAGTGGGAATGGGCGTGAAGGTCACTGAAAGGGATGAACACAGTGATAAACACCTCTGGCAGCTGGTATTTGCACAGCGGAAAGGGTGTGAAAGTCACCGGAAGCGATGAGCACAGTAATAAACACATTCCTAGGAACAGAACACTACTAATATGTGGTTCTGACGGAAGCAGTAGTGAAGCACAGTGTCACAGAATCAGAACCAGCTCTGATACCATGTAAAATATGTGAAGTCTGTGTAAAATATGTCACAGCTCTAATATGTGTGTCTATAATGAGATCACACACCTTGTATTTATAATGGCTTTACAATAAATACATTGAAAGCTTATTTAGTAAGCACTAGCCTAGCAAGTTGAATACTCTAGGAGTAATGACAATCAATCTAGGAAGCTGTACAATTAAAGGAATATCTAAAGATTCTTACTTTTAACAATTACAATACACCCCTTTTTACTTATCAGCCCTCACTCGGGTCTCCATCAAACTCTGCTTTGAGAGCCTGTAGCAGATGCTCAAGGTCAACATCCCTTCTCAATGAGGAACACAGTGAAGTGAACAAACAAACTATGGTTTGAGTATTTTATTATAGCCAGATGGCTCAAGTCTATATCAATGAAGCTTTTGGATACAGAGGTGCAACAAATGCAACCATCTTTTTCCTGATCATGGAAGCATTCTATTCTGGGAGCCTCTAGTAGGTGTTAAAAAGTCCATCACCCTCCCACATGATCAACACTAGCTATGGTTTAGGACTTTGAGAGTTTTACTATGACACGTTTGCTAAATTTTGTATCTTCTAAAAACACAAGAATGTCTACCACCTAACGAGGAATTCTATTTCCTATCTTTTTGTGTGTTGTCTCTTATTCTTTAACTTTCTGTGAGCAAATGCCTATATAATGTCACTTTGTTTCCCTTTTGTGTATTAGGCCGCTAACTTCACCATTAGGCAAGTGTGGAAATCAATCTGAAGCTATTATCATATCAATTAGCATCTCTAGTCATGAATTATTAAGTTGGATTGAATGATTTCCAACACATGGTTCATTTCATAGTTGTCAAAGGATCTCCAACGTCACAAATTGAACAAATCCTCTACACAAAACTATAGCCACTATCAAACGCCCAAGGAATTAACAACCCTATAACAAGACCAAACAATAAACAAACTAAGCAAAACAGTATCACATAAAATGTTTCACTAGTCTTGGCTTTAAAAATCTTCTTACGACAACGCCATAACTATGAAAGAGCTGATTTTATTCCATTTCTTTGCTAATCAACCCAAATAAGCAATGATAATGATGAGCCCGGAAAGAAATCACACTACAATATCTAGTACATGAGCACCAAGGTTAAATAATACTCAAAAACAGTCCCAAATCCTAGAACTTAAAAGAATGGTGTTTGAACAAGCTTATATAAATAAGGGTTTGTTTTGATTGGTTTATTTGAGCTTATCTACTAACATAAGCATGTGTGACTTGTGAGACTGATTATGGACACAACTTACGACATATCCAATTATCCATACACTGTTTCACCTTGTTTTCATAAACTCTACGGGATAACTTGCGAAAACGGCTCATAGTTTATATGAAAACAGTTTGACTTTATTTTATCTTTTTGTTATCAAAATAGCTTATATATAAGCACCTACATGATAAATGATTAAGTGCGTTTAATCAAACAGGGCCTAATGGTCATTGGAAATAAACATAAAAGCATAAGAGAAAGGTGAAGAGTACCAACCAGGGTCAGGTCCTTTAGGGGCAGTGGCACAAATTTGCTGATTTGGGCAACCTTCACATGCATCAGATTTTCCAGCAGAATCAGACTGAGGACCTGGGCAATCTGTAAATGCCAGCAACAATACAAAATACACAAGAATCAAAGTCAATGGAATATATAGAAAAATAGCAAAATTCAAACACATAATAAATAATAAATATATTCATACGTTCGTTGGCATCCTCGGGTATATCTCCGTTGTTCTCCATGGAAGCTCTTCTCTTCTCTTGTGTACTATGAAAAGAAAAAAATAATAAAAAAGGAAAAAATCAATTATTTTAACAAACGGTTCAGTATCAATCATCAAACTTGCTATGATAAAACCAAAGAGTATGATTTTAGAATCAATTTTAGATGATCAATCCATTCAAAATTAGAAACCACATAATCAAACACACCAATTGAAAGTAAGAAATATAGAAGAGGGCCGCCACCGCAAATCGCGGCCGCCGTAACAAGGGAGGGGAAGGGAAAAGGGGAAAACCTGGCGGGTGACGACGATGACTCCGGCAGGTGTTTGTTTCTGATACGTAAAATGAGAACTTTTGATGGAGCAATTGAGCTTCGTTGAGTAGGGTTTTAACTTTTAAATTAATTTTTTTTTAAATATAAAATATTTGTGAATTATATAATTTGGGCTTTTTAAAAGGAATTTGATTGGGCTTTCAATTAGAACTTGTTTTGCTAGTTACAATACAATTTTCATGGTTGCACCCTCTGTTAGTTTGATATGCTCATAAAAATTGGATGACATATTTTCTTTTATTATATATATTAGATTAGATTAGATTAGATTAGATAGATAAAGTAATGAGGAAAATAGTCATTTTTCATTCCTAAAAGTATAACAAATAGCCACAATAGTCTCTCAAAGGATCAAAATTTCAAAATAGTCCACGATTTTGCATTACGTTAGTCAAAATAGTCTTTGATGTTCAAATGTTGTGTTAATAGTGTCATATCAATCCTTCAATGTATTTACTTAGTGTTATATCATTTTCTATATGTACTTACTTATTGTCATATAAACTTATTGTCATATCAGTCCATCAATGTATTTACTTACGGTCATATCAAGTTCTTCAATCAACATAAGAAGAACAAGTCACGTTATAAACTTTCCACCCTTCAGCAATTCCATGAAGTAAACACTAAATAATGTGAGAAATGGTCAAGAGAATAGGAAGGGGATGATGTACATGAGATGATTCAGTGTGTCTATGATAGATAAATAGTGATGGATTGCATAAAAAAAAGCTGAATTTTTTTTTGTGTGTGATAGATGAGTGTGGTCATAGGCATCTTTGAGATTTTGAGTATTCCATGTCAAGTATGAATTTGATACCCGGTTTTTTTCCAAATCACATGCACATACACATATATGATGAAATAACAGGATAATTTGAACTCGAAATTGATTAGATAGTCTTTAAAGATAAGATTAATTTTCTTTCTCTAAAATGATTAGGGTCGACTATGTTGGGGTAACACTTCGGTGATTTTGAGTTCAGTGACTTTGATGATTTTGTCTCTATCTCTCTCAAAATCAATAATTATCTCTCATCAAAATAATTTATTTTAATCACTCATATATTGTTCTCTCTCATTTAAAATACACTAAAATCACCAAAGTCACTAAAATGCAAAGTCATTCAAGTATTTCCCGACTATGTTAGTAGGTTCATTCATTTTAGGACAATAATTTTTCGTGAATTAGACATTTATCGTGAGTTTGAGGGGGTAAAAGATAACAGAAATGATATCTGAACACACAATTTTGGACAAATACCAGACACCATGGACAAACAAGTAATTTCGCTTTTAAAGAGATGGACAATTTTGTAATTTCATCCTCCTTTTCCCAATGTTCAGGCACACCTTCCTTCCTTCTTCTTCTTCTTCCCGATCCCTTCTTCTTCTCCCATGTCTTCGTCGCCACCACACCCTCCGTCGTCACCATCATTGTCTTTACCACCACGCCATCACGTCGTCCTCACCGCCATCGTATTAGACCTTCAACTTCTTCAGATCTGAGCACACTGTCGTCAGAGACGACGCCGGTGACCGGCGTAAGAACGTGGGTGGTCGCTGGTGAGAAGTCAGTTGTCCGTAAGAGATTGAAAGTGACGTCGGGAACTGAGAAGCAGGTGAAGGGGTGAAATGATGGTGGCTGACGGCTGAGAGGGAGGAAAGATTAGAGAGAAAGGAAGCAATGGGGGAGAGAAGAGAGAGAAAGAGGAAAAAATAAAAGAAAAATAAAACAGTATAAAAATACTGTATTTTATACAGTGGTGTCTGTATTGTGTTTAACATTTTGTGTTCACTTATCATAGCTCAAAAGATAAGAGTAATGATATTTTGACATCCATTTGATGACAACTTTGTTGACAACCTTGTTTTTCTCACTTCTTATTGGTCAAAAACAATAGAGAGAGAAAAAGGAAGAGAGAGGATAACAACATCATGTGAGTAAGAGAGAAAGTTGTCCAAAAGTTGTCAAAAAGTGTTTGTCAAAATATTATTTCTCAAAGATAAACATGAGAGGAAGAATCTATTCCACTCCACAATGGACACTTGACCCATTTTTTAAAACTCAAAAAAGGCATTTACTTGGCCATAATTAAAATCTTGCCTGCTAAGCTTTGCTGTCCAAACCAGAAGGGTAAAAACTAACAACCATTAACCAACCGTCCAATGGTACATACCAACGCCCATTCCATCGAACTTCAAATTTAAGTCATTCCCATTCACACAAGGCTCTACTAAAGTCAAGCCTCATATTATATACCCCCAATAATCCAACAAATTTCTCACGTTACACAAATAAATCCACACCCATATTTTGTCCCTTTGCAGCAGACCCATCATATGACACCACGTGTTCCTCGATACTCTCACTTTCCCCCCAAAAAATAAAATTTCCAAAATCAACCATACCAAACATTAATCATAATAATCTCATCTCATCACTCAATAAATAAAAATAATTGTCCACAAATGTCGATTGAATTGATAAAAAATTGACTCATACTTCAAAAAAAAAATCTTTTAATAGTATATGATTGAGTTACATTTGACTCGAGTTTTAGGATATGCTCTAACCGTAAAAAGACTCTTGGATTCAACTCATCTAAATTTTATATCATTATATTAAAGAAATGATATTATTTTCAGGCTGTGACCTCTCCATCATAACCAAAGCCAAATAATATCAAAGCCTTTCACACAATACAAGCCACAAACCACAAAACAAACAAGTACACAACATTACATAAGTCATCAACAAAACCAAAACCCTCTCTTCATCTCTCCAATCTCCTCCACCCTACACACAACTTCCAAATCTCACACAAAACCTAAAACATGTTGGAACAATCATTAACATCATCCTCACCAACATTCTGGGCTGGTCTCTACAGCTGGTTCACTCCCACCATCTTCTTCCTCCTTCTCCAACTTGTCATAGCTACCATTTACATCACTTCCACCTTAGCCAATGCCACCCAAAAACATCACCAACAACAAGATCCTAACTTTCCACAACCCCATCACCAACAACTCTTTAGATCTCCTTCTGTTTTACAAAGACTCAAATCCATCAACTTTTACTCTTACCAACCTTATAGATCCCAACAAGAACAACCTCAACAATATCAACAACTTCAAACGTACGAAAATGAAATCCATGTTCCTCAACTTGCTAGATCTCCTTCTGTCTTGCAAAGACTCAAATCCATTAACCTTTATAGTTACTTACCTACTCAACCCTTCACTACAAAACTCTCACCCGACAACAGTAACAACGTTTTCACTCATGAAACTCATAAACAACACGTGGAAGTTAAGGAAACAGAAGAAGAACATGAAGAAGATGATGTTTTGGGACATATAAGAGACAACCTCGGAGGAAACTATGAAGAAGAGGGTCATGTTTCTATAGAAGAGGTTTTCATGAAGTTGCAGGGCCAAGGAGGTAATTTCACAAGGACACATTCAGACACTATGCCGGACTCCGGGGAGGTTCCGGTGAAGCTGTCGAGGAAGATGAAGAAATCTGCTAGCAGTAAATCTGCTTTTTCACATTTTAAGGAAGATGACATTGTGGAGAAACGCCGGCCAGCCACCGTGAAAGAGGCGAAGGTTGTCCCGGCCGCCGTGGATGAGGACGAGTTGGTGGATTCTAAGGCTGATGATTTCATCAACAAGTTTAAGCAGCAGTTGAAGTTGCAGAGGATTGATTCTATAATGAGGTATAAGGATATGATTAACAAAGGAAGTAGCAAGTAAATTAAGATTAATTAATAATCATGATTATGATAATGATAATATAGTTTCATTGCTACATTTTGTGGTTCTATGGCTAGTATAATATAATTATTATTGTCTGTTAATTTAGCTAATTTTAGGGGTTTCATTGTTCTTGTGATGTAAAATTAGTGACTTTTTGTCGGTAACTACAATTCAGATGGTAAAAGACTCTAGAAACATTTGATATGTTGAGAAGCGAATTTGAAGTCACAATTATCCATTTATATGTATTTAGTGTGTGTGAAACAAATTAGTGATTTTTAAAAAATCTATTTTTTATAATGATTTTGTGAAGTGGAATGGTGAGTGTTCTTGGTTCATTTCAGCCTCTGATTGTGGATGTTGGAAGAAGTTACTTTATGGTAATGACCACTTATTGTTTCAATTTCTATATATAGCAGAATATATTATTGTCTTGCTTTTTTGTTTGCATTTGATAAGGAGAGTTAGAGGGATAGTATGTGATAATCTGATATATGAGTTATATGTCAAGCTATATTCAGGAAAGTTTAGAAATTTGACATCTTTGAAAATTATGGCATGCCAACTTACGAGCTAGTTGTTTCGTCAAAAAAAAAAAAACTAACGAGCTAGTTGTGAATGTGAAGTGTGAACATAGTACATGTGTGTCTGGATGAGCTAGATTTTTGTTGAATTTTGAATTGAATTGATTTAGAAACATTTACTACTATTTAGTTATAGTTGACTTTTGATGCAAGTGAGTGAGATGTTTAATGTTAGGAAGTTTTATGTAAAAAAATTCAAATATTGGTGTGACTTTGAAGTAGTAGTAGTGATTTTGATCACTTTTTATAGACAAAACTAAGCACCTTTGTTAACAGAGTAAACCACATACTTTGTATGTCACTCTCAATTTTATCTCCTATATGGATATTTTTTTTCAATTTGGTAATCAACTATGTGTATGTTTTTCAAATTAGTCCTTGTGAATGACCGTTAAATGTAATATTGGAAGCTAAAATTGTCACTTTTGTAAGACACTAAATTTGACCATTGAAAATAGGGTTAAATGTGTTTTTGGTCCCTATAAGCATACCAACTTTTCGTTTTAGTCCCTCTAAAATTTTCCTTCGACTTTTTTAGTCCCTATAAAATTTTCAATCGCTACTTTTGGTCCCTATTTTTAAGTTAACTTTAGTATTTTTTTTAATAAAATTATGCAGAAATGTGTAGAATATTATAAAAATATTTCATAAAAAAATTAGAATATTTTAACAAAACCTAAATTTAATATAAATTTTTAACGGTAAAAATTATAAAAATTCATATTAAATTCATGTTTTGTTAAAAAATTCTAATTTTTTTTGGGAGAGATTCTTATAATATTGTGAATTTTTCTGCAAAATTTTATTCAAAAATATGAATTTTACATATGAGTTTACTTTAAAATAGGGATCAAAAGTGAAAATGGAAAATTTTTGGGGGACTAAAAGTCGAAGGAAAATTTTAGAGGGACTAAAACGAAAAGTTGATATATTTATAGGGACCAAAAACATATTTAACCCTTGAAAATATGAATATGGAGAATGCTTGATGATTTTTTTGGTAAACAAAGGTATGTCAGCGCGCAATTGTTAGAGACTAATCTCTTGAGGTAATTGAGATTCATTTAGAATACCGGTTAACAAAACCTTATGAATATTCCTAATATTTTTGATAAACAAAGGTATTCCAACACACAATTGTTGAGACTAATCTCTTGAGATAATTGAGATTTATTTAAGAGGTTGACCTCTCATATCATAGGTTTTCCCTATGCATTGACCAACAATCAAATCTATGACCAAACAGCTAAAGGACCCAAATATTTACCATTTATGATATATGTTCGAAAAAAATAGTAAATATTTAATCACAGCATTTTTTTTAAAGTCATCCTTCTATGAGGGATTGTTACTTTTTTTGGTCGAATGAGGTATTAAGTGTAATGTTGCCAATCAAAAAGGTCCTTATCTTTTCAGGACACTCTAAATTTGGATCATTAGAAGATGAATAATATTCTAATTTAGTCCTTATCAAACATATATAGATTTCATGAATATCTTCTTGTTGTGAAATTTCTGTTTTGGTACTTAGTGCCGTGTTAAGATATCCTATCGTAATAATTAGGATAGCGAAAGTGGAAGAAAATTGGTGATTACGCAAATGACTTTGCTTCCTAAGTGCTTCGTGTTAATATAAAATTGAGATTATAACTAGTTGGTGTCTATGTAGTTTCAGGTTTGCTTTCTACGAAATACAGTACTACTACATAGTTAGATTTTATTAATGGATTTTGTATACAAAAATGGTCATTGCGTTACATATACACATAGTGAGATTTTAACTCTGCATAAGAAGATAAAAGCAAAAAGTTGGAGTTTTATGTAAGCAGATAAACTAGAAAAGGAAAGTAGTCGTAAAAAGTGGAGGCAGCACAAGCTGGCAAAGTGGGAAGCCAGTTGGATTGCAGAGTGAAATCAAACAAAGCAAAGCAACTAGTATTAAAAATTTCACTTCATTAATGTAAGGGTTTGTTTGGTTGAGTTCATGAGTTGTTCTGTGGACGGTGAAAACGTGGTTATCCCTATAATTAAGGGTAATTTTTATTGTTTTCCACATGCCATAATGCTCATAATACGTACCTTTGTCATCTTGTTGTTATAAGGTCCTTTTTCAGAGATACTTTTCTCACGAAGCATGTTATATTTGCGCAATTTCTCCGCGTATAAATTGGATTGTCAGGAATCTTGTATATTTTTCCTATAAAATAAAAAGGAATCTTGTATATTTTTTTCATATTAAATGAAATGAATACTACCAAAGAAAAATATATAGAATGAAATGAATCGTGTATATTCTGTGAATTTGAATGAATATTTCTTTATATTTAGCATTTTTTTCCTCAACCTTCCGATTCTTAATGGAGATATGATAATTCAAAGTTAGGAGAGGTGTTAAGTCTAACCAATGATACCATAATTCATTTATCATAATTGAAGAACATTCTTCTTCAAAAAAAAAAAAATAATTGAAGAAATGTTTGGTAACAACACTAATGATTTTGAATGATGTATTTTGTTAAGTAGTTTAGTGCTAGAGCTCACACAATTTAATTTTTAATTGTGGAGAAGTGGAGTGTTCGGGGTTCGAACCCCAGCTCATGCATATAATATGCAATATCCCTACCAACTCAGTTAAGCTCACGGAAATATTTTGAATGATGTACTCTATCAATTTAAATGAATGAATATTGTTTTGGCTTTGTCAAAAAAATATTAGATAAACAAAGCAAAGACAAAATTGCGCTGACCTATCTTTAAGTCTCCTTAAATGCAGGGCCGTCTTAACAATTTTGAAGGCCCCGTTTTAATTTTAGAAGTTGGCCCACTGATAAAAGCCGCAACAAAAAAAAACAATTTTTTTTATGTAAATTAAAAATAACATCCAAATTTTACTGATACTTAAAGATGCAAGGCTTGGTAACAAAAAAAAAAAAAAAAAAGATGAAAGGCTTTTTTTTAAATAAAAGCATGGCCCCAAAAAAAAGTAAGGAATAGTATAAAAAGAAATAAGCCTTTTGCAGGCGTTGAACCGCAGACATTGAAGCAAAATGCATAAGGCTTTACCACCAAACCACTGCAGCGTGACTGATCTTTATTAACTTTATTAATATATAATGGATTTTGTTTTGGTCTTATGTATAAAAAAAATATTATAGGCCCCAAAAATTGGGAGGCCCAGTGGCGTAGCCCAGCCTCGACGGGCTGTGGGCCGGCCCTGCTTAAATGACACATATATCTCATTTCGTCTTAAAATAATCATTAACTTACATGTTAGGCCGTTACTACTTACCACACTAAGTCACACAAAAGAGCAAAATTTTGAGTTTGGCCGAGAAATTTCAAGTCCCACCGGGTTGGCCCTCATAGGTTAACATATCCTTAAAAAGCCTCCTAGCACAAAAATAAACTTTCAACAAAGCCAATTTATTTCACACGAGATAGGTAAGAGGACGCCTTATAATTGATCATCTGATGTCTTAACTTAATTTTTTGTTTCACAATAGTCTCATAGCTAAAAACGTCTTAAATTAATCCATTATGTATTCTGTCGTTTCATGTTTTGGTCATTTACATTAGTTTTTAACCCTATGTATTCTGCCGTGTCAAAATTCACCAACAAAATGTCACTCAATACAGTTTGAGCTCTAAAATTTGACACTGTAAACATGATAGCAGCCTGTGTGTAAATATGGCACAAAAAGATGGTTTAAACTTTAACATGGTTCTTGATATAAGACAACAACCATAATAACATGGCAACAAGAAAATGAGCACCTACATAAGCAGTGTGGGACCGGTTGGGGTTGGTATTTATCTTCTAATAAACCTTTGGGGGAGGTTGATGCAACTTTCCCTAAAATTAATGGTGCACTATTACACACCGTCCTTTTGTTATGATTCATATCTCATTCGTTAAATATATGAAGGCCATCCGAATAATGTCTCAAATTTGGGTTCCACTTGGATAATTTTAAAGTTGAGTGACTTTGATGACTTTGTCTCTATTTTTCCTTTAATCAATAATTTTCTCTCATCAAAATAAATTATTTTAATCATTCATCTATCACTCTTTTTCTTCTAAAATTTGCTATCAAGCACTATTAAGTAATGTTCTTTCTATTAAAAAAAAAACCATAATTTCGAATTCAGTCTTGGTATGCACCAGTATTAAAACTCTTGAGGAAGAGTGTTACTATCCATTGCGGTCTTATGTGACTTGAATAATTAATCTTTGCAAATGCACGTAGATGATATCCGGTTAAAAAAAACATAATAATAAAACATACAACTCAAAGCTCTTTTTCTTAGTCAATGTTTGGATTTACTTAATTATGAGTAATTTTTTTAGACTTATCTACTGGCATAAACATTTGTAGGGTGTTTGAGATGAGTTTATGAGTTTATGACTTGTTGCTGAGCTATTTTAAACTAATTTTGACAGGCTCTCAATGATATAAAAATAGTTTATAGTTTATTTGGATGACTATACTCTCTCATTAATTATAGACATATATTTAGTATATAAATCCTTAGAAGTGTTTTTCTTATAAATACTTAATTAAGTTTTATTTTTGAATGACAAAAATACTTAATTAAGTAGTTTACTAAAACGTTCTCGTTAGCTTAACTCAGTTGGCATGGACAATGCATAAAATATGCAAAGGCCCGGAGTTCGAACCCTGACCACCACAAAAAAAAATTAGTTTACTAAAACAAACCTTTAAAAAAAAAAAAAAGAATTCTCTCAAACTTTGTTTTTGGCCTTATCCTCAATTTGGGTTAGTTCTAAATACGTGAAGTTGTCATCCGATCATCAACATTATTAGAGATGAGGAACCTATTTGATATGATGTGTGGTCAACTAGTGAACTTATCGTTAGAGTCTACCCGAGCATATTATTAGATGTAATAGTTAGTTATAATAATTGATTACACTAGTTAGTTAAGTTCTTGTAACTAATTATTGCATCTAATACATATAAGGATCAACGAATTGAAGACACGTAAATAGGAAAATTCTTGAAAATAAGTAATAGTAAAGTGGAGTATATGTAACAATTTTACGTAACACTTGTGTCATTTGAATATTAAAATACATGCATCTTATGTGACATTTTATATGTTTGTCTCTATTAATTTCTCCATTACTTTTATCTTCTATAACTTACACATTTCAAAAATATACGTAAAAATAAAAACACACCATATTTGACATCAATGTTTTGATATCAAAATATCGTTTTTCTTTATGTAATAGGCTGATATATGTCTTGTTTCTAGTTAACGTGTGTATATGTCAATTGTAATATCACAAAAAAGTGGATGTAATAGAGCAAGTATTTAAAGCTTGAAGTTTTTTTTTTTCTTCCCTAAAATCATCACATTTGAAACTTTATCAAACACTAAAGAGAAGGTTAGGTCTCATTCCCTCTACATGCAAGTGTTGGAGTTCGATTTTTTTCTTATTCTGAAACTGAATATTTTCATATTATAAAATCCGAACTGTATTGTTGGATTTCGGATTTTATAATTCGAAATGTACCAGTAGCCGTACTTTTTTAAACAGTTTCCTGGGTTTATGTTGATTGTGTGTTACCTGATTATGCATGTTACATGTATGGATCATGTTGAGCGCACCAGTGGTGAAAGAACACCAATGTTGTTGGGGGGGGGGGGGGGGGGGGTAGCAGGGGTTAGGTTTAGTTTTATGTTGTTGTAACCTTTGGATAATCATTAATTTTGCGTTTTATGTTTGAACATTTGGTTTGTTTTTTAACACAGTTTTAAATTTAATGTTTGAAAATTGTGTTGTTTCTTATCATTTTTATTTAAGTATTTATTTTATATGATAACGAATTCATGTTTATATCATTTGAAAGCAATTTTTTAACATATACTTGTCTCAGTCAAAAAACAAGGTTTTGTCTCTGTACTGATACATTTCAGATTATATAATTCAAAATGTTTTTATGACATTCCAGACTATATAATCCAAAATGTATATTTTTTTTACTTCAAAGTTAGACTTTTATAGGGTGTTCGACACTTTTTGGATTCTATAATCCGAAATGACTAAAAGGGTTTCAAATTATACAGTCCGAAATTTAGTTTTACAAAGATTATACAAACATCTCCAAGATGCTCTAGGTTCCAACAATAAAAGAACTTTTCAGATTTTATAAACCAAACCGGATTTAGATTTGAATCCTGCTCTTTACCCAAACAGTAATGCTCATTCCCAAAGTAAATTACATTAATGCCCTTACGCATGTTAAGTCACGCTACGCAAGTTAACATGCGTTAGTTATAACGGTAACGCAACTTAAGTTGCGCAGCGTTACTTAAGTTGGTTATCAGCAACACAGAACCTCCATTCCTCCATTTCTCAACTTTTGAAAAACGAAATTTTCACCCCCAACTCCAAATTTCACCATTCTTGCGCCATTCAAACCAAATTTCGTCCACATTATCAAGTAAGTGATTATTATACTACTTCTTTGCATTATTTTGGTTGAAATTTTAGAATTTGTGTAGAAAATTAACATTTTTAGGGTTTTAAAATGCATGTTAAAGATTATGGTTGTTAGTGATGATTGAACTTAGGAATTGTTGTTTAGATGTTGTTTAGGGTACAATGTGGTAGTTTAGGGTTTTGAAAATGCTAGATTACATAGTTGTTTGAAAAATGCACACTACGTGTTCGGTGAAATGTCTCAATGATAATTTTTTGGTTTTATTGGATTGTTAATGATGTAATTATTTAGAGTTATGTTTGTTAATGTTGAGTATAGTTAATTTGACTGCAATGTGGTAGTTTATGGATTCAAATGACACCGTCGACATTATAGTGTTGTTGTTGTATTGTTAAAGATTACATGTGAAAATGTGTTAAATTTTATTTGATATTTGTGCAGATATGTCTGAGCAGGAGAGGCCTGATAGGCTTAGGTTAGGGAGGATGGCCCCTACTAGTAGTGCACGTAGGGAGAAGCAAGCATTACATCCTCCGGAGGGTCGAGGGAGAGGGAGAGGTCGAGGGAGAGTGGGGGCCACGAGTCTTGCTACTAGCAGTGCTACTGTTGATGCTGCGGGGGGATCGACGTCACAGACGGGTGCATCCCAGATTATGGACCCCCCACAGTATCAGCATCAGTTTGAGGAGCTGGCTTATCAGGATCAGCACTATCAGGAGCAGGCTGGATTTCAGCCGGGTTATCACTATCAGGAGGGGTATCAGCCCGAGCATCAGTTTGTCGACCCTCCTCAACAGCAGCATCCTGAGCAGCCTCCCCAGCAGCATCATCCTGAGCAGGATCCTGAGCGGCAGCATGCAGAGCCAGTTATGGAGGACGAGGATGGGGGCTTTTCAGGGGGGCCTTACGAGTTGTCACTTTTACCGGACTTCGGTAGATATGTGGTATGCAAGCTTTGGAACGATAAAAGAGTAAGTATAATTTGTTTTATTTAATTTAATGATATTTTACTATTATGTGAAGTTTATTTTACTATTATGTGAAGTTTATTTTACGTATAATATATATAATTTATTCTACGTATAATATTTTACCTATAATATATATAGTTTATTCTACGTATAATATTCTACGTATAATATATTCTACGTATAATATTTTACGTATAATATATATAGTTTATTATTTCATGTTTATTTTACGTAGAATATTTATAGTTTATTATTTCATGTTTATTTAACATATTTAATTATATTTTTGTTGTATTTCAGTTGCAAGCGGATCGTAAGATGAAAGACATCTCTCATGGGAGGAAACTGAAGCTTTCTTCCCTGTCCCTTCCAATGCCGGCAGATGCTAACCCTTGGTTCTGGGAACCGGTTGATAGATCGGGTCTAAGGCCCCTCCTTCTAACTGGGTACGACAACATCTCCCACGGTTTAGTGTGTGCCATGGCTGAGAGATGGCATCAGGAGACCAGCAGCTTCCATCTGCCTGTTGGGGAGATGACCATCACACTGGATGATGTCGCTTGTTTCCTAGGCATCCCCGTTGCTAGACGGCTCATTCATGAGGAGGATTTAGATCATGACATATGGATATGCTGGTGACCCACATACTGTTTCCGGTGGAGGCTGCGGTTGGGTATGTGACTGATTTTGGTGCATCTGTCTCATACACGGCTCTGAAAGACCAGTATGACTACCTGTTGAATAGGTGCAACCATTTGCTGGGGCAGGATTTATCAGAGGAGGAGGAGCAGGAGCTGAGTCGTATTAGGCTCGCCTGTGTGAAGGCGTTTTTGTTGCTCTTGCTTGGCTACACCCTTTTTGCCGCCAAGAATAGCAAAATCATTAGTCTGCTGTGGATGCTTGCCATTCGGGATTTGGCTAACATAGGCGCGTGGTCATGGGGCGCGATGGGACTTGCTTTCTTGTATGAGCAGCTGAATCTTACCTCAGACGCAAATGTTGGCTCAGTTGGTGGTTACATGAGCTTGCTTGTGGTAATATATTTTTTCCTCTTTTTTTAAGTTAAACATAAATGTATACGTGCTTGTTATGACATGTATATATTTTGTCTCTTTGTGTTTGCAAGGATGGGTTATAGCTCACTTCAGACATGTGGTTCCGAGGTCCAAATATTTAGATTACGACCGGGAAACCTCAAAGGGGGTTTGCTCATACTGACCACTTCAGAGGCTTGTTGGACTCGATGGAGCATTGTCATGTCACCTGGAGGCCGTACGAGCACCGACGAGACGTGACGCCTTTTCATGACGTGTGCTGGTACTCCGGATGGATCATGGCAGGCAGTAGGGGTGGGAATAGGCCAGGCCGTCCGACAGGGGCCTACGGCCTAGCCTATTTAAAGTCTAGCTCGGCCCAGCTCGTTTATTAACAAGGTCAGGCTCAAGCTTTTTATAAGGCCTATTTAATTAAACGGGCCAGGCTAAGGCTTGCAAAAAAGCCTATTAAGCCCATCAGGCCGGCCTATTAAGCTTTTCATATATAACATATCTTCCATTATTGATATTTTTAAAGTTTTTTTTTCCATAAACACAAGCCTTCATATGATTGGTTATTTAGTAGCTGATATATTGGTGTGATTAGACCTTCGTAAGAATTCATTATTTAGTAGCAAACATATTTGTGGGCTTTAGGCCTAAATAAGTTTTGGCCTATTTAGGAGTAGGCTTACACGTGTTGCTAGGCCTTAGGATAAAATAGGCTTTCAGGCTTCATCAGGCCTTTAAAAAGGCCAGGCTCAGGCCTCGAAAATGAGCCTATGACGGGTAATAGGCCAGGCTCAGGCCTATAATTTTTGAAGTAGGCCAGGCTTAGGCCTTACAAAGCCCGGCCCGGCCTAGCCCATTTCCACCCCTAGCAGGCAGTTAGAGGATGGTGCGTCACTTGCCGGAGCGGGTGCTGAGGCAGTACGGACATGTTCAGAGGGTTCCCCGACCTCCTACTGATGTTATGCCTCTTGCCGCAGCAGATGTGGTTGCTGCCTTCTTGGAGTTTGCTCTTCATGTCGTTCCCCACCAGCGGAGGGGTCGCCAGGTCCCAGACGACGAGCCTTGGAAGCATACAGAGAGGTACGTGAGGTGGTTCTACCGTGTGTCCCATCCTCTCATCGTCAACCCTGCTCCAGAGCCTGATATTGTCATGCCGAGACCTGTCTACCAGGATATTCTTGTTGACCAGGAGTGGGCCAGACATCCTCCTGATCCATTGTAGGTCATCGGCAGCATGAGAGAGAGAGAGAGAGAGAGAGAGAGAGAGAGAGTTGAGCATGCGATGGGGATTCCAGAGGTGGTTTCTAATCCACTCTTCTTTGGCATTTTGGAGGGCCTCCGTACCGACTATAGTGTGTTTGAGCAGCATCCGGTTCCGAGGAGGAGGTCTAGGAGTCCACAGGAGGACCAGTAATGTTAGGACTACATTTTAGGACCAGTAGTGTTAGGACTACATTTTATGACTTTTTTTGGATATATTTGTAGTATTTTCTCGACTTTTTGGTTGTATGATATATACATTTGCGCGGTTGCGCCTCTTTATGACATTTGCGTTTTATCGTTAAAATTGCATTTCTAAATTATTGTTGAATGAATGCATGTTCTCTAAATTAAGAGTTTTGGTTGAATCAATGAATACATGTACTGTAAACAGGGAATGAAGGAACAAAACAGTAGCTAGTGCCACTGCCATTGCTGTTTTGGTGCCACTGCCAGCCTGTTCTGTTGCGAGCAGTGCACCAGCAGCAGCGCAAGTTAAGTCACGCTAGTTTTAGTACTATCGTGAGTTAAGTTGCGTGTGTTGAGTTACGTGTTTTGAAGTACACAAGCAGCCGCGTGGCTTAAGTCACGTAGTGTAGCTTAACTCACGTGAAACTTTGTACTAGCGTAAGTTAAGTCACGCTACGTGACTTAAGTTACGTTAGGTTTGTACTTGCGCATGTTAACATGCGTAGGGGTAAATAGGTAATTTACTTTGGGAATGAGCATTACTGTTTGGGTAAAGAGCAGGTTTCTTTAGATTATAAAATCCAAACAAGGAGTATTTTTGGAAGATAAAAAAAATAGGGTGTGTGAGAATGCAATAGGGAAGTTATACCCCACACCCCTACATTTATACCTTCACCCCAACATTTAACACAAACTACCAAATTGACCCTTTATATAAAACAAAACACAATACCCTTTCACTTTTCACCCCACACTTTTCTGGAAAAAACACTTCGCGTGTTCACCCTTTTTCTGAAAAAGAAAAAAACCATTGTTCTGTGTCTACTTTCAACAAAGAGTAAGCCTTCTTTCCTTGTTCTCTTAATCGTTTCCGTGTTCGTTCTTACTATATGAGCCTTCTTTCCTTGTTACCGGAATCCTTGATTAAGGTTTGCTAGGTTTTTTGGGTTAGTGGTTACCGGAATTGTCAATTGACAACGACGATGTGAGGACGATTCTGGAAATGACGATGTATGAAATGGCGTCGTGAATCGTTAACCGGAATCATGTTCACCAAAGCTTTCCGATTGTTTTCCAGAAAAAGCGTCAGAAGCCTTCCGATAAATGCTTCCCGGAATAGTTTGGGGAAGTATTCCGGTTCATGCATCCTTATGTCTGCAGCTTTCATTTATCTGTTTATATATATTCATTATAATTCCTGAACTCGTATGCATCTTTTATGTCAGCAGCATTCACTTATCTGTTTTTATACCACTAATATACTTGTTTTAGAATTCAATTATATTATGCTAATGTCTTGGATACAAAATGCTGATTTTTCTTCTTTTAGAAATCAACATATTTTTCGCAGCACATGAACAATTATATTATGCTAGTTTTGACCAAGTGATATAATCGTAATTTGTGACCATAATTAGGAAATTATAACAAGGAAGTAGCCAAGTGATGGAATTATATGCTAATTTGTGACCAACTGATGGAATTGTATAACTAGCATGAATCGGAAAGGTATTTCTGTGTTCTCCGGTATATATATTCGGAACGCCAAGCATTCTAGTATTCCGAATTATTTTCGGAAATGTTTATATGAGTGTTCTGAATTTTTTTCGGAAACGTTTCAGGGAAGAACGAAAAACGGAAATACGTACTTAGAAGTGGGGTGAACTCACACTGAATTAGGAGATGTTGAAAATGAGGGTGAAAAATTTATGTTTAAAAGGTTAAATAATAAAAGGGTTAAAATTGGAATTTTCAAAAATTTGTCGGGGTGAAATTACATGTGTTGGGGTATAGGGTAAAATTTCCATGCAATAGATGGAACAGTAAAAGCCTAAATTTGTTGTCTTCAAACTTTAGTTTATGGACTCAACGTGTGTGAGGCCCATTTACTTTCTTATTTCTCCTCATCGAAAGTTCAAGGGATATCAAAGTGTTTCAAGAACTTCTTTTTCCACCCCATTCCTCTTTCTCGCTCCTAGAAAATCTGAAAATGCCTCATGACTTTCGGATTCCTGAATGCAAAACGTGTTTTCATGTCATTTAAAATGGGGGAAACTAGCTATGATTTTTACATGCTTGGATTTTAGAATTTAAACTAAATAAAAACCTTTTAAACATGTTTCAGAATTTAGAACCGAAACATCCTTTTTACATGCTTAAAACCTCTCCTGTGTCAAACAATTATGAATTCTGCTCTTTACCCAAACAGTATTGTTCAGTCCCAAAGTAAATTACATATATACCCTTACGCATGTTAACTCACGCCACGCAAGTTAACATGCGTTAGTTATAACGGTAACGCAACTTAAGTTGCGCATCGTGACTTAAGTTGCGCAGCGTTACTTAAGTTGGTTATCAGCAACACAGAACCCTCATTTCCCAACATTTCCAAAGACGAAAATTGCACCCCAAAATTCGAATTTCATCAATCTTGCGCCATTCAAAGCAAATTTCGTCCAAAACATCAAGTAAGTGATGATTATCCTAATTCTTTGCATTATTTTGGTTGAAATTTTCGAATTTGTGTAGAAATTGGACATTTTTATGTTTTTTTAAATTTTGCTTGCATGTTAGTTTTGATGATTGTTAGTGACGAATTAACTTAGGAACTGTTGTTTAGATGATGTTTAGGGTACAATGTGGTAGTTTAGGGTTTTGAAAATGCTAGATTAAATAGTTGTTTGAAAAATGCACACTACGTGTTCGGTGAAATGTCTCAATGATAATTTTTTTGTTTTATTAGATTGTTAATGATGTAATTAGTTAGAGTTATGTTTGTTAATGTTGATTATAGTTAATTTGAATGCAATGTGGTAGTTTATGGATTCAAATGACACTGTCGACATTATAGTGTTGTTGTTGTATTGTTAAAGATTACACGTGTGTTGCTGTCGAAATTATGTGAAAATGTGTTAAATATTTTTTTATTTTTGTGCAGATATGTCTGAGCAGGAGAGGCCTGATAGGCTTAGGTTAGGGAGGATGGCCCCTACTAGTAGTGCACGTAGGGAGAAGCAAGCACTACAGCCCCCGGAGGGTCGAGGTAGAGGTCGAGGACGAGGGAGAGTGGGGGCCACGAGTCTTGCTACTGTTGATGCTGCGGGGGGATCGACGTCACAGACCTCCTACTGCGGTTATGCCTCTTGCCCCAGCAGATGTGGCTACTGCCTTCTTGGAGTTTGCTCTGCATGTCGTTCCCCACCAGCAGAGGGGTGCCCAGGTCCCAGTCGACGAGCCCTGGAAGCATTCAGATAAGTACGTCAGGTGGTTCTACCGTGTGTCTCATCCTCTCATCGCCAACCCTGCTCCAGAGCCTGATATTGTCATGTCGAGACCTGTCTACCAGGATATTCTTGTTGACCAGGAGTGGGCCAGACATCCTCCCGATCCATTGCAGGTCATTGACAGCATGAGAGAGAGAGAGAGAGTGGAGCATGCGATGGGGATTCCAGAGGTGGTTTCTAATCCACTATTCTTTGGCATTTTGGAGGGCCTCCGTACCGACTATAGCTTTGTTATACCCTAATTTTGGACCTAAAAATACTAACTCAATTCTTCTTTTCTTGCATTTCAAGTCATTTGAACTGTCTCTGATCAATTGCATCTTTCTCTGTTTCCTATTTCAATATTACTTGCAAAATTTACATGGAAGGGTATTTTAGTCATTTCCTATGTCAAAATTTCTTTCAGTCTTTTAAAAATTTGTTTGAGTCTTTTCATTTGGTTTGAATAGGTCTCTGTTTCATTCTATGTCAAAACCCATTTCAAAAAATTGCATTTGGAGTCATTTTGAGTCAGTTTTGCCCCTAAGGGCATTTTAGTCTTTTCATGTGTCAAAACTCTGTTTAAACTCTTAAAATTGCCTCTGAGTCTTTTAGTTTTGTTCGTATAAGTTCTTGCTTTAATTTCCTGTTAAAAATCCATTTTAAAATTGCATCTGAGTCATTTTTAGTCGTTTTAGTCCCTAGGGGCATTTTGGTCATTTCACACGAAATTTCGGCAGAGAGAGGTTACTTTAAAGTACCTCATTTAAGCCATTGGTTCGTTTTAGTCCGTTTTGTCAATTTTAATCGTTTCACTTTACGTTATTTTCCGTTTACCAATTTTAATTCATTTTATTTTAATTTTCATTTTAAGTCCTAAATTTTCTAAAATTGTGTATTAGTCCAGTATTGTTAATTGCAGTCCAGTCCTTGTATTTTGTCCTCTTTGCAGAAAGGGCCCACAGGTCAAAGCAGTTAGAGCTGGTCAAAGTTTGTTACATTCACAGTCCACGTGGCAGCTTATCATTGGTCCAATTATCACATGTGTCAGCCTATAAATAGGCCCAGTCATCACATACACTATTCAGATCCATTCATCACATTACAACTCATCAAAAACACCTTTACTTTTTCTCTCTCCACCCAAAACGAATTAAAACTGCAAGAACCAATAACAAATTCTGGAAAAATCGAAGAACATTGAAGGATGAAGATGAATCTTCATCTTCAAGCTCAATCAAAAGTTCCAGAATTCTAGTTTCAGATTCACGTCACCTGCACAAAATCACAAGCAGTAACAAATTCAAGAACACAAATCATCATCACCGAATTCACAGAAGTCACATCAACACCAAAACAATTCGTGAATCGTCCATACACAACAACAATTCACGAATTCCAATCTCAGTTTCTGCGGCCACAAAATCAAGCACCAGAACTCCAACAAATCGAAGCAAAAACAACAGAACAACTTCGAATCGAAGGAATAGGGGAAAGAAAGAATCAGAACCAAGTCAAAACGGTAATTCGTGAATCATACAAAAGCTAGAAGCACGAAGAAGAAAGAGATCGGTCTACACTTCGCAAGATCCAAAGGATCCTTGACGTTTTCTTCTCGTTTCATCTCCAGTCTCCAAATCAAATTTGAGGTAAGTCCTTTCCTATTCTCTCTTTGTTTACTGGAAATTTTTGTTCGGTTGGATTCTTGTAGATCTAGGGCGTTGCTTCGTTTATTTCGAAAAACTAGCTTCAGAAATGGATAGAGGAGAACACGAGGAGCAGTTTGATGTAGAAAAGTTATAAGAAAACGCTCCGGTACGGTGGCGCCACCGGCGAACCACCGCACCAGAGCTCGCTCCGATCGTCTTCTCCGATCCTTCTCTGATCGGTCTGCAACTAGAGAGAAGAGAGAGCCTTGGGTGTAGAGAGAGAAAGAGAGGTGGATTGTGATGAATAAACCGGCTTCTAGTATATATATAAGAGGTGAAGCGGACCGGTTCACATAAACCAGTCTGGTTCACCCTTGGTTCAACCTTTTCCTTGATCTTGACCATTTGATTCACTTGATGATGACGTGTACGGCGCAGATTTGCCTGTTCAGTGTGCCTGCTTTCCCTTACCATGATCTGCGTGTTTTTAGCCCTTAGATCTAGGGTTTTGGTGGTGTTGGATCAATCCAACGCCTCTGAGGCACTTGGATGATCCAAACCCAGCATTAACCTTGGGCTTGGGCCTTTATTTCGTTACAGCTTCATTGTTTCTTGTTTTTTACTATTCTAACACTGTGTTTTGCTTTTTGCACCACTGCCTTGCCTAAAAATTCTAGCAAAAATTCCTAAAAAATTTCCTATGTGTTCTTGATCATTTTCTTGATATTTCTTGTGATATTGTCATATGTTAAATTTTGATTAAAAAGTGTGTGGTATTTTCTTGTTAATTGTTTACTATTTTTGCTAAAAAAATTGTGAAGTTTCATATGTTTTTGTGTCTAAAAATTCTTTAAAAATTCCAAAAAAATTCATGAGTGTTTCTTGATAATTTTGTGGCCTTGTAGTGTTAATTTTACATAATAAAAATTGGTAAAAGATAATGTGGTGGTTCTCTTACTATTTTTGTGATATTTTGTGCTAAAAATGAATGAAAATTTGCTTGATTTTAATCCCAATTGCTTGATGAATATTTGTGACCTATACCACTTGATTTCATAGAGTTTTAGCCACTGTTTGTGTTTGATATTAATGCATGAGTGGGAATCTTGATTAGTTACTTAGCTTACAAGTTAGTTGTGTAGTTAAATAATGCAAATATGCTTAAGTTTGCTTCCAAAATGTCAAGTTAACCATGTTGCCTTAATTCCTATTCCAAAATTTGATTCTAAACCTTTAAAAATGTATTGGAGTGTGAGAATTATAGGTCATATGACTCTTACATTCTATGAGCAATTTTTAGTCATGTTTGCACTCATTTTGCCTTTATTTTGGGTTATTTTCTATACTTTGTGCTATAGTGTCTTTCTTGCTTTATTTCTTTTGATATTATCATGTGTTACTAACCATTTCATTTCATGTCCCATATTCTCCATAAGCATTCCCATTTCATTCCATATCTCATCTCTTTCTCCACTTTAATTTCTTGCACTTTAAGTTTCACCAAAGATTAGAATGTAATAATTAGGACTTTTTGTACTTTTCCTTTATGCAATTTTAATTTCTTGCAAGACTATAGAATGTATCCAGGCCAATGATGTAAAGGACAATGGACTCTAATAATGTACACCGACACAAGCACCGACACATGCACACACTTCACTTTAGGTATATAGTTAGAATATGCATGTTTAGATGTATGTTTAGGATTGTATGTTTAGATGAATGCCTAGGATTTATACTTAGAAAAATCAATTTTCCCAAAAAATATGAACAACATCACTCAAACCATTTTCTTAATAAACCTTGGGATCAAAATCCCATTGAATTTTTCTTTTCATTTTCTTAATCAAATTCTAATGAATCTTAATCATACTTAGACCATATTTTGCAAATAACTAATTCCACCTCACTTTTTCTTAATTCTCATGCTCTTGAGGCCTCTCAATCTCTATTCTTCAAAATCCATTTTCAAACTTAAAATCAACCAACAAAAACAAAAACATTTTTGGAAGAGAACTACGGTGGATTTGATCCCTTAAACGGGTACGTAGGCAAGGAACAAAATTCCTTCAATTCAACTAAAATAAAAATTCAAACACATTCTTCTCCCTCCAATTCTTCACTTAGAAATTCTTAGGTGTGAATAACATTTCAAAATAGCATTTAAAAATAAAGCGCGCGCGTAGAAATTAAAGACGGTTCCTATAGGATACTATAGTCGTTATGGGTGCCTAACACCTTCCCGTAGCGAAAACAACTCCCGGACCTCGATTCTCAAGGGTTTTGCTTACTTTTTCCCTTCCCAAGAAAAAATAAGATATCACCGGTTTAAAAGGCTCAAACGTAATCAATGTTTGACACCCGAAAACCAAGATAAAACAAGCGTGTTTAAGCAGCAGCCAGTTCCGAGGAGGAGGTCTAGGAGTCCACAGGAGGACCAGTAGTGTCTTATTTTAGGATTACATTTTATGACTTTTTGGATATATTTGTAGTATTTTATCGACTTTTTGGTTGTTACATTTAGGTCTGCATTTTGTATGATATTTACATTTGCGCGGTTGCGCCTCTTTATGACATTTGCGTTAATTTTCGTTAAAATTGCATTTCTAAATTATTATTGAATGAATGCATGTTCTCTAAATTAAGAGTTTTGGTTGAATCAATGAATGCATGTACTGTAAACAGAGAATGAAGGAACAAGACAGTAGCTAGTGCCACTGCCATTCTTTTCTGGTGCCACTGCAGTCTGTTCTGCTGCAAGCTGTGCACCAGCAGCAGCGTGAGTTAAGTCACGCTAATTTTAGTACTAGCGTGAGTTAAGTTGCGCTAGTGTTAAAACTAGCGTGAGTTAAGTCACGCAAAAGATACTAGGCATGGGCTTGCTCTGAACCATGGTTTACACTAGCGTGACTAAAGACACGCTACGTGACTTAAGTCACGTGATATTTTGTACTAGCGTGAGTTAAGTTGTGCTACGTAACTTAAGTTACGTACGTTTTGTACTTGCGCAAGTTAAGTTGCGTAAGGTCATATGTGTAATTTACTTTGGGAGTGAGCAAAACTGTTTGGGTAAAGAGCAGAATTCAACAATTATGGACTCCGAAAAGAAGTCATGCCATATAGTCCGTTAACCTGCACTGAGGGTTATTGTTATTTTAAAGGACAAAATCGTAATGGTCCACACAATGTCTAAAACTAACTCGTTGATGAGTCAAATGTCATAGTTATAATAAATAAATAAAGGAAAATGTTAACAAGTGCCATAAGGGCATTGTTTAAGCATATAAAAGTAGCAACTTTTGCATTGAAAATTGTACGGTTATGACTTTAACAAGTGTTTGACTTGTATTTTCGAGACATACTTTCTTTTTGTGGGTACCTTAAACAATGCCTTTAGGACACTTGTTAACAATACCCATAAAAAAATGGTTATGCTAACAAGTGATCTTCGAACACTTGTTAAGGAAATCTAAAGTAGTAAGTTTGCATTAGATTCAACCATAATTTAACATTTAAAAGGTTAAATTCATCATTTTCATCATTTCTCAATAAAATATTTCTATTTTTACCCTCTTAACCGACGAAATATTCATCACTTTTTATCCTTTAGCATTTCCCATAAAAAAAAATCCTCTTATACATAGACACCCTAACTATTTTTCTGATATAGTATTTTTTTTATATATAAAAAGTATTTCTAATTTTGATTAAACGTAGGAGGTTGTCATTTTCTGGATGTACAATTATTTGTTGTGTTCCCGCGAGTTTAGTTCAATCGATAAAAACATTGTATAATATATGAAGAAACTGTGATTCAAACTCAAAGACTCTTTTTCGTATTTAAAATGTGTGAGCTGACCACCGTATTATTTAAAAAAATAAAATAAAATAAAAAATAATATCTTGTGTGCTACCAACCAAACCGTTACCAACAAACAGAAACGGATACAATACACAGAGTGTTCTTTTGTTTAAGGTAGCACAAACACACTGAAACAAAAACACAGAAAAAAGAAAGAGAAAGTGACGATGATGATTCAGAATTGGAGTTTGAATTGGATGGTAGCACATGCAAACAAACAACAACAACAATTGAGAAGATTGAAGTTAACAACTCATCGTGTTATTGTAGCTACATTTCTCTTCTCTATCTCCTTCTTTCTCTTCTCTCCCAAAATTCCACGCTCTCCTACTCACCACCAATTCGCTGACTTGCGCAATCTTCTTGGTAAAAAATTTCACTTTCTATTTAATTTGATGAAAAAGATTTCATTTTTCTTAATTTGGATGGTTTTGGTTTCTGGGTTTTTCACAGGTGTCCCCAACACGGTGAATGTGATCACAAATTTCCCATTTTTAGTTGTGGGTGTTCTTGGTTTAGTTCTTACTCTTGAAGGAGGATTTTTTACCGTAAGGTTAGTTACTTTTATCATCACTGTAATAGAATTTACTGTGATTAGATTCTAATATGAGGTGTGTTTTTGATTTGGTTAGTTCTCAAGCAGAGATATGGTCTTGGATACTATTCTATGCTGGAATTATAGGGGTAGCTTTTGGCTCTGTTTATTACCATTTGAAGCCTGATAACGATAGAGTCTTGTGGGACACTTTGCCGGTTGGTTAGCATTCCCATTACCTACCTCTCTATATGAATATATTTATATATGTTATTACTATTTGTATGATTCTTGAGTTGTTTTCCTTTTCCATGATTGTTTTGGCTAAAGAACTTAATTAAGCACTTACTCGATACACACTTGTCAAGTTATCATATAAGAGTTTATGTGTAAGCTATTTCAATAATGTAAGGCCTAGTTTGGATAAACAACTTAATTAAGCGCTTATCATATAAGTGCTTATGTATAAGTTATTTCTGTAACAAAAGATAAACCAAAGTCAAGCTGTTTTGAAAAGTTGTCTGGCAGAGCTTACGAAAATAAGCTAAAAATAGCTTATGGACATGTCATAAGCTGTTTTATAAGCTCTCTCAAAACTCTCACAAATACGTAGATAAGCTCAAATAAGTCAATCCGAGAAGACACTACGCATGTATAAACTATTTCTATATTTGAATAGGGGATGTGGTAAAACTCCACATAAGCTCTCTTCTATAATTCTATTAAGTTATGATGCGAGCAGTGAGTTTATGGAAATAAGCTCAACACAACTTATAAACTTGTCATAAGCTCTTTTTAAAATTAATCTCTTCAAAAATTATTCCAAACTCACAAGTGTTATTGATGTCATTAGATAAAGCCAAATAAGCCCTTTAAAACACTCCCTAGTTGCTCCATTTGTTTAAATTATGACAGAAGTGAGCACTTATAAAGAGAAAATGTTAAGGTGGAATGCATTTTATCTGTTAAAAACACTTCTTTTGCTAGCTGAAAATCTAGACTTACCTCTTAGTACTTAGTTCGTTTTTTCCCCTTTATTAAGAAGCTCATTGGTTGCACTAATGGCAGATGATGGTGGCATATTCCTCACTTTTCTCTAGTTTGGTTATTGAGAGAATTGGCCAGCGGATTGGGATGTGTTGTATGTGTGCCCTCCTTTTCGCAGCCTTTACTTGTGTTGTTTATGAACGGTTAGTTCTTATCTTCCTCTAATAATAGTCTCAAGCTTATTCTCTCTTTTAAATGTTTTATACTTTGAGGTGCTGAACTTGCCACTAAGTTTATGCTAAAATTATGATCTGCTAGTTGGTTGCAGATCTTATGATGATATTCGGCTCTGCTTGATGTTCCAGTTCATTCTTCCTTTAGCTATTGCAGCAGCTGCATTTGTATATCCCTCTGACTATACTCACTCAAGATATTGGTTTTCATCAATAGGTATTATGCCTCAGACTTTTGCAACATTTATTCATAAATTTCAAATATTTGAAGCCTGACCTTTTTGGCACAGGGGTTTATCTGCTAGCAAAATTTGAAGCTGTTTCTGACAAGAAACTCTACCGTGCAAATAACTACGTTATCAGCGGGCACTCTTTGGAACACTTGTGCTTAGCGGTTATCCCGTTTTTACTTAGTGTGATGCTCATCTACAGGGAGCGTAAGTTTAAAAGGTATTTGATGATGAACCTATTCGATGGAATTTTTGGTTCCTTGTGAAATTTGGTTTCACAAATTGTTCTGGTTATTCTGTTTCTACAAATTTTTGAGTGAATCCTCAAGTCAGTTTTCCAAATTCAAACATCCACAAGACCACAACATCTGTCCTTCAAAAATTTGAAATGTCATCCCACTAGTTTTTTTCTTCAGAAGTAGTCGCCAAATTCTAGTTTGTCTAGGCTTTCGAGACCATCAGGAATCGGTTTTGATCAAAGCTCCATCTCACATGCTGCGGTCAAAATCGATTTTTACCTCACCATGAATTGGTTTTTGAATAGGCTATTAGCACGTGTTTGTTTTGGTGATTGACAAAAAGTGAACGTGCATTGCTTTGTTAGCTACAATTTGTAGCTTGTGCATTTCCCCTGATTGACTTATTTTAGTTTATATACTGATATAAACATTTTTGAGACTGTTTGTGATAGCTAATGAAAACAGCTTATCATAATCTCTTTGTGATAAGCTGTTTTAAGCTTATTTTCATAAGCCCTCCAAGATATCTTATGAAAACAATTTATAGCTTATATGAAAACAACTTGACTTTCTTTTATCTTTTGTTATATAAATAACTTATATATAAACAATTATATGATAAATGCTTATGCTATAAGCACTTAATTGTGGAGAACAACGTTGAAGGTTTACTATTCTCTTTTTCCTTTTTGTAATTAATGTTTCCTTGGAAGAGCTTTGGACTCTCATATCTTGTTGTTGGCTTGGTGACAGATTAGGAGATGTTAAAGATCAGCTTTGAAAAGAAGAATTGAGATTGCCAAAGGTATTGGATGTTATGTACAGTTTCTCTTGGTTACTTACTAGAGATGTTGCATTAAAACTACCATGAATGAAAACAACACACAATGATTTTGTGAGTGATTTTAGATGGTCCAAAAAGGTAATAGAGTTCTGTTCCATAACTTGTTGAGCTGACAAATTTAGCTGTATATTATAGTCAAATTTCCTTTCATTTTTGCATTGATGGCTAGTTCTATTCGGGTCAGATCGATAAGTATGTTGAGGATATTAGGTAACAGACTAGGATTCTTAATTTAGTTGTTTCCTTTTGTACTTGACCATTGCTCATGTAGTCATGTGAATCTTGGAACTATAGTGTCCAGAAAATATAGTTTCTCCAACACAAGGCATTGCAACTTTTGTATTTACTATTTAGTTTATTTTCCTTTCTCCTTATATTAAGCGTCACTTCAGGTTGGGCATACTGCTTAAGAAAATCATTAAGCATGCTAATTTTTATGATAAAATGAGATCCATTTACTAAAATACTTTTACTAATAGCAACTAGCAGAGTCTACAAGTGAGTTGAGATACGATAACTAATGGTATATTAACCGAAAAAGGTAATTAATACTTCATTGGTATTGTAAAATAACAAATAATATTGAGATAAACAAGTATTTTAAACATACACTTAATATAAGAGTATTTGTTTGTTGTGGGATGAACAAGAAGTGGATCTTTCATGGTTAAGATATGATGTATTTGAAAATTGTATCCGTCTTTCTTTTGATAAATATTCATAAATTGTGAAAGGATTTCTCTCTTATTGAATATGTAATTTGAACCTTCCATCTCAAATCAACAACCGAAATCACCTAGAGCGTATAACTGCATGAATCTGCTACATGCGACCGAGGGTCCGAGGTCCATGAAATGAGAGATAGGCAAATAAAATTCAAATCACAAGGTCATGTCAAATTTAACTCTAGAAGATTAATTCTTCAATACTTCACATTCAGATTTGTATGTTCTTCAATTGATTTTTAAGTGACCATAGCACCAAGCAGGGAAAGTTATTGGATACATCTAATTCATAATTTGATATGATTTAGGCAGAGTTTTCATGTTTTATTATTATTTTAACATACCTAGTGTTGTGTTTTTTTTATTGTTTATGTCTAATAAATATTATTTTCATGAGTGCCGTTGAAGTTATTCCAATAATTGAATAGAGTTAGTCCAAATCTAAGGTGATTTTTCATAGGAGTCTCTTTCTAATATCGCATAGCTGCACTCCAAATTATAAAAATATATATAATTTTTGTCGCCAAGACTAAATCTGGGATGGGTGATTTAGTCGTTGAAAGAGTGTTTTATACTTAATTTGGTAAATAATTGAGCATGTATATCTGTTTCAAGATTCCTACCTCATGCATTCAGGATAATTTGGACCTTAAACTTCTTTTTCATGTTTATAATACAACTTCTTTCACTAACAAAAAGGAAAGTGGGGACCCCTCCCATCTCACCTATACGCCATGAAGACCGTGAGATATTTGTGATAAGTTAGAAAAAGGGTGTCATTGTCAAAAACTTGCACCTTAGATGATGTTGAGCTTTCTATCTAAATTTTCCGAATTCGGATTGTTTGAGGTCTGCAGTTCTACTTATTCATGCAATCTGCACATAAGTGATCGTTGGATCGAGATCACTCAATTTAAGATTTTAATGAAGATTTTGTTTGTTTGTATTTTTAAACTAAAAAAATACTGAGTTAGAAATCTAGATTGTTCAGTCTCGATTTACAGCAACCATCGATGTGCGGATTGCGTGGGATTGCCAAACACAACAATCCTAATTCAAATTTGTCTCGACACAACCAAAATACATGGGCTGCCCTCAAAAGAGCACATATCATTATCCTAAGCAGTAGAAAAAAATACTGATGCAATTATTAAACTGACACAATGTAAAAAGCATATCAATCAGTGTCCAATTACCTAACCTTTAACAAGAAGTTACAACCTCTAGTTGCTCTATAAAAACATGGATACCAATAAAACACTTGTATTGTATGTGTCCACATCAGCAGAAGGATATGCAGATTGTGGTGTGGCTAAAGAACATGAACCAAGAAAATAACTTACTGCATGACAAATTGGTACAGAAGCAGTTTTGGAAGTAACCATTGCTAGATCTGACAGAGGATACATTACTGGCTACATATTTTATGGTTATTTTGTTTTCTACAGCCCATAACAAGCACTTGGATTGGGACCATAATAATGCAAAACGAACACAAACCAACAAAAACCTCCCATCAGCAATATGTAAGTTAAGAAGTGAAGCTTCTTTCAGTTTAACATAAATTGACAATGGCATAAGTATGCTCAAAAGAATCATTAAGCCATCTGCAACATGCAAGTTAAGAGAGTGCAGCTTCCTATTAAGAAAATTACAAATTTATAAATATGTGTACAAGTGCTTATGTCAGCTGATAAGCTCAAATAAGTCAATCCAAATGGGCATTATCGATAGCATAACCGTTACATTACATATCACCAAAAGGCGAAGCATTAAAAAATTAGTATGTGTACATGTAAACTGTTTCCACCCTTTGAAGTGTAGCCAACCCCATTTTACTTTTTAGTTCACGAGACAACCTAAACTGTAGAAAAGATGTGAAATTTCTTTAGTAGGTTTCAATAGGAAGAAAAAAAAACTTAGTTTCCCACATCATATAAGTTCCAATTATAAAAGTGTTGTCTGTTTTCTGTCTAGAAACATGATATCTCAGCATTCATTCATATAAGAAACTTAATAATCTCACAATATAAGCAACAATCAGCAGCCATTTGCTTGTACCAATTACTAAAATTTGATTCCAATGTAACATATAGTACTTTTTTTTGCTCCAAAAGACAATGGATTTTCAGGCATAACACAAATTGTTATGTAGTAGAAATATCCATGGCCACATAAGGAACTCAAACAGAGAAAAACTAAAATAAAGATGAGCAAAAACAAAATACCAAAATCTATAAAACCTCAGATAAATCAAGTATCAATAGTTCTTTTCTTATCAGTATCAACAACATGCAAAAAGCTAAGACAATTAGCGATCGAATCTAAGTCTCTAAGCAATTTTGCAAATCAGTTTTTATTCTTACGAAGCTTCACTCAAGTTAACATTCATCCATGAGTATTAACAGCTTCCCAAACTAAATTTCTCGGAACCGGTTTAGTAAGATCCCTTGCCTGCAAAGCTGCATTCCTCAAAGTCTGAATAGTAAGCACATTAGCCTTCCAGAAAGACACACAATTGTAAGGAAGGTTATGTTTCTTGCACAGATCCTTAACCAAAGGCGAAATCTTCCTCAAATTACACCTTGGAAGACGCGGAAACAAATGATGCTCAATCTGAAACTGCAAACCACCATGAAACCAATCCATCCAAGAAGAACACTTCACATCAAGAGTTCCATGAGCTTGCTTCTCAAACCAATCATGAGCCGTCGGTGGACCAACATAAACACTAGCCGAAAAATGATTCAAAGTAAACTGAACATGTTGAATCCCAGTCACACAAAAACTAGCAAGAACAAACAAAACCCTCTCACCCCAATTAGGTAAACAAGAAACCAACAAAGGGTACCAAATCCAAAACAGAGCCAACCCTAAAAGTTCCATCTTTCTATTAGGCACTTTTCTATTAGAAAACAACAAAAAGAAAGATTGTGCAAACAAATTAAGCCTAGCAAAGCACATCACAGGATAATAACTCCAATGCTGGTAACTAACCAAGAACCTAGCAAAAGAATCAAAATTCATCTTTCTTCCATAAAAACATGAAGTAAGCGAAGTAAAGAACTTCGAGGAAACAACGAAAAACGGTAAATGTTGAAGATCAGGATCAAAATCAAGACTATTACAAGCAAGATGGTGTGCATTATGATTCCATTTCCACCATTCAATGCTTATACCAGCAAGAACATTACCAGAAAGAATCTGCATAAACTGATTCCATTTCCGGTTAACCATAACCTGATAATGACCAGAATCATGACCAATCCAACCACTTTGAATCCAAAGAAGACCCATTAATCCTCCAGAAAGCACGTGCACTAACGCGCTTTCACAAAACAAAACACCATAAACACTGACAAAGAACATAACAGAAATTATGGATAGTAAAACTAAAACACCGTGTCCTTTTTCTTCGAACAAACCCAGTTTGGTTAGTTCGGAGAAAAGGGCACGATAGTCACGTGACACGTCAGAGACGACGTAGTCACGTAGGTAACTGCCAGTGGCAAAGTTTTGGAGATGTCTGTAAGCGGATGGAGGGTGGAAAGCGAGGAATGCATCAGTGACATCTTGGCCGGCGAGGTTGAGGAGAGGAAGCTCGCCGCCGGGATGGTGGTTGGCCCATTTTGAAACGTCGTAGATCTTGCCGTCAATGGAGATCCATGCATCGCCGCGAGTGTTGTGTTTTTGAAGTTCTTGTAATGAAATGTAGGTTGGTTTTAGCAACGGTTCAGTTTGTGTTACCATTGTGTAGGTATAGGTTAGATAGAAGAATGAATGAATGAATGAAAGAAGAGTGTGAGAATGTGTGTGGTGCTTTGAGTTGTTTTTGTAGAGAGGGAAGTAAGTAGGAAGTAATGATTTTGTGAATACATTAGGTGGGGATAGGGTCAATTTGGTAAACTAGGCCCTACCATTTTATTTTTTTTTATTTTTTTTCATAAATATAAAAAAAAAAAAAAATTACTTTTATTTTTGGGGAAAAATATATTACTGTCACAATATCTAATATAAGTAGTTTATTTTATCCGTTTCCACGTGAGTAACTCGATTGATGAGCTAAAGGAAATTTAAGAAAAAAAGTCTTAGAGTAGAGAGTTTGTCTCTTCAACTTTGAGGTATTTGGTTCGAGATCTGGGGATCAAAATTTTATTTTACTGTTAAGATATATAATTTTTTTTTTCTATATGTAAATACTATTAATATTAGTAGTTTCCAGGATCAAACCCAAAATCTTCGCCTTTAAATTCCTTAAATGTTTTGTATAGATAAAAGAAAGAACCATATTTTTACTTGGCATGTGTTTGATTGTGCGATGAGTTGCACGTTTGAAGGACCCTTTTACTTTGAAAATGAGAAACTAATGATTGTGGTTTCAATAGATCATAGTCAATAAATCAATTGAATGACTCTAAAGTAGTTATGTATATATCATAATCAATAAATTTAATAATGGGATAATTATTGTTGATTGACGATGTGAAATACACCCTCCGGTCACTAATATAAGCAAAAGTTTGATTTTTAGATTCATTCGTTAAATGACGTATGTAGTCTTTATTAAAGACTACATACATCATTTAATGAATGAATCTAAAAATCAAACTTTTGCTTATATTAGTGACCGGAGGGTGTATATTTATGTAAAATTTGTTCATGTATTTTATTAGTTTTGTCATGAATTTTATTTTACATTTTAGTTTGAACATTATGCTTGACAAACAAAAAGAACTTTTGTAAATATAACATATCTTTTCTGATATTCTAATGAATGTGGTGATAAGCTAATTAAAGAAGAAATCGCTTCTCATTATTATGTATAAAAAAAAAAAATCCCTCTCATTTTTTTTTTGAAGGCCCCTATCATTATTGTTTCGAAAATAAAATAAAATCTGTCTCGTTATTGATCAACATTGAGTCAAAATAAATTATTTATTAACAATTATTGCTTTTTATTTTTGGTAATATTCATAATTTCTATATCACTATTTTTTTGGTAGTGTATTTCTATATCACTATTTAATATCTGAAGGAATGTCTCTTAAAAACAAATATATTTGAAGGAATATAATTTTTTTTCTTCAAAAAAAAAAATATTTGAAGGAGTATAACTTTTTTATACAACTATTGATTGGACTTAAGTCATTAATGAGATTCAACTAAGGTTGAATACATCGAATGCTTCAAAGTTTAATCCTTGACTCAAATAATTATCGGTTTTTTTTTCGTTACCTTTCAACTATTTTCTAAATTGTCAAAACTAATTCCTCTAATTCCTCAAAAAAAAAAAACTAATTCCTCTAATAAAATCTGATGATTAAGAAAAATAATAATAGCTCCTTAAAATTTTAATTTTTTATTCTTTAAATTTCATTTAGAATATATTTATATATATATTATATATATATATATATATATATATATATATATATATATATATATATATATATATATATAGACACACACACACAGATCATGTCTACCATCAATGTCTTTGCTAAAAAAAAATCAATGTCTATCATCTTTAGAATGAGTAATTTACTTTGTAAAATAAAATAAAAATATTAATAAACTATGAATTTAGAAAATTAATTATTAATTTTTTTATAACTAAAATATCTTATTCTCTAAAATATAGTAATGTACGGAAATCATGAATTGAGTCAATTTTTTTGAAGAAAACAAAATATTCTTATTCTAGTAGTAAACAATTACCTCGAGGATTGGGTTGTTTAATTTGCTTCTATCTCAAAATTTATAGAAATTTGGCATCAATAAAATTAAGCTAGTAGTATACCCTTAATGTATTTCCTTTGATATTTTTATATTTAGATACTACTACTACTACTAGTATTTTTTCTTTAAAAAATAAGTCAAGCGAGTTTCCACGTAGTGGGTGTAACTTGTGTTGATTGATTGAGTTATAAGACAAGAATTCCACATGTGCTGTGGGATACTTTGAAAGCGACGCTTTTGGAGATGTGGCTCATTGGGGGAGGCACTTCAGTGCCATAGTCATTTGGTGACATTGTGCCATAGTCCCTATCATATTTTGACACGTGTCAAGGCTTATTAAAATAAAATTAAAAAAGAAAATGCAAGTTTAAATGAATTAAAAAACAAAACGCATGTGCAGAAGGGAAAACACAACCAGTATTGCCGCTCTTTCTCCTTGCCATTTCAAAGCAGCAGCGGTGACAAAAACGATTGCCGCTCTTTTTCCATGCCATTTCCGCCTCCGATGACAACCTCTGCCGCGCCGTCGCTTGATAGTCTGGCATCGTAAGGTTCGTTTCTTTCTTCCTTATCTTTTTTTTCCTTCATCTTTTGAATAGTTATGGTCATGAGAACAAACAAAAACCAAAATCAAAATTAAAATAGGAATAACTACACTTGATTAGGGAAAGAAAACAAAGCTTTTGAACCAATTTCAATTCTGTAGGATTAGATTTTAAGAAATTTAGGGTTTTATTTTAGGATTGAAGTAAACCCATTGCAAGGGGTAAATATGCTCTGTTTTTTAGGAGCAATACATATGCTCTGTTTAATAGTTAAGCATTAGATGAATTAGGTTTGTGTAGCTTTTGTTGCGTGTTATCGAGTATGCAGGTTGGAGCTTCACTTTTGGAGCTGTTGTGTTTTTTTATTTCTGTTTGTCTGTCATATCAGTGGTGGTGGTTTAAATTTGGTCTGATGTCTGAGTAGGTACCTTCATTTGGATGGATTGTTAACCTGTTTAGTGACACTCCTTGTTCTTACCTCTTTTATTTACCTGTCAGGTACCTTCATTTGGGTATTTGACATGGCTTCTTCAAATGATGATTGGAAGCCAAAACTTGGAATGAAATTTGACACTAGAGAAGAGGCTGAACAATTTTACCTTGCTTATGCTTTACGTGAGGGCTTCGGAGTTAGAGTACGCTTTACAAACAGGAAGAAAGACGGTAGTGTATCGTCATGTAGGTTTGTTTGTTGTAAGGAAGGAATACGGAAGAAAGAGGATAAATGTGCATATGAAGGAAAAATTCGGAGAGGCGAGACTAGAACGAAATGCTTAGCAAGAATTACACTTTCAAGTATAAATGGAAAGTTGGTTATCAATGAGTTTGTAGAAAAACATAACCATGATCTACTAAATCAAGAGACAACGCACATGCTTCGATCACATAGAAAGATAACTGAAGTACAAGCATATGAGATTGATATGGCCGATGACTCTGGATTAAGGCAGAAGGAAGTGTATCAACTTATGAGCACACATGCAGGGCATAGCGCTAATGTTGGATTTACAGAGGTGGATGTAAGAAACTACATCACTACAAAAAGACAAAGAAGTATGGTGTATGGTGACGCTGGATATCTTTCACAGTATTTTCAACGACAGTTGTTGGAGAATCCGTCCTTCTTTTATGCATATCAGATGGATATAGATGAACAGATTACAAATGTGTTCTGGTGTGATGCAAATATGATCTTGGATTACGGGTATTTTGGTGATGTTGTTTCATTGGACACCACATATTGTACCAACGATGCCAATAGACCACTTGCTTTTTTTTCTGGTTTCAACCATTATAGAGGTACGATCATTTTTGGTGCAGCTCTAATGTATGATGAGACAATTCCATCATTTAAATGGTTGTTTGAAACATTCTTACAAGCACACAACAACAAAAACCCAAAGACGATCTTCACTGACCAAAGTCAAGCAATGTCTAGGGCAATTGAAGAAGTGATGCCTGAGACTCACCATGGTTTATGCACATGGCACTTGTTGCAGAATGGAATTAAACATCTTGGAAACAGGATGAAGAAAGGAGCTTCTTTGCTAACAGATTTTAGCAAGTGCATGTATGAAATTGGCATTGAAGCAGATTTTGAGAAAGCTTGGTTGGACTTGGTCAATGAACATAATCTTCATGGTTCATCTTGGATCAAGTCAGTTTATGAAATAAAAAAAAAATGGGCTGCATGTTATATGAAGGAAGCATTAACACTTGGCATGCGAAGTACACAAGTTAGTGAAAGTTTGAATGCTCACTTTAAATGTTGTCTAAAACCGAATTTGGGTATCCTGCAATTCTTCAAACATTTCGAAAGAGTTGTTGGGGAGAAGAGAGAAAAAGAACTGAAATGTGATTATGAGTCCTCACATAAGCTTGCAAGGTTAGTGTATGAAACTTCACCATTACTACTCCAAATGGGAGAGATATACACACACACTATATTTGAGTTGTTTCAAAACGAGTTTAAGTTATTCTTGACTTTGTCTGTACCCATTAGACATGAAACTAACTCTCTATGTGAATATGTCATCACTAATGAGAAGCATGAAGGATCTTTTAGAGTGTCATTTAATCGTGTTTCAACTTCCATTACTTGTAGTTGTAAGAAGTATGATACATTTGGCATACTTTGTTCGCATGCATTAAAAGTATTTGAGCTGAACGATGTTAAGGTGATTCCTGATAGGTATATTTTAAGAAGGTGGACAAGAGAAGCCCGTTGTGGCATTGTGCAAGATTTTAGGGGAAAAGAGGTTGAACAAGATCCTAAGTTATCTAGAAATCGAATGTTCAGACTAGTTGTCTCTAAGTTCATTAGAGCGGCAACTGTAGCAGCATCGCATAGTGAAGAAAGTCTCATGTTTGTTGATAAAAGTGTAGATGAAATGTTCAAGAAAGTAACAGAATGTCCAACACAAGGTAGAGACAATGACAATGATCATCCATCATTTGAGAGTTCTGATGCCATGCAACCAAAGGGATTCAAGAAACAACCCGGCTCAAAGGGAACTAAGCGACATAAAAGTTTCCTTGAGCGTCAGCCCAAGAAAAGAAGTGCTCCTGCAAGTAAACACGCTCAATCTAGCCGTGTCCCACCTCAAAGAAGTTCACAGGTATATAAGTTGATATGTAGATTACTTGTTTTAGTTTTACATGTACTTTCACTTATTTTAATGTTGCATAATCATTTTAGGTTAGAGAATTAACAACTAATATGGTCGATGGAGTATCTTGTTCCGCGCCCCCAACTTATGAGCCCCCGCTAGCACGTGAGGATATGTTTGTGTTACACAACTATGTTGATGGTAATTTCATATTTTTTTTTCATAACTATTCTTATACTAATTATTTTTCATCACACAATCATGATTTAATTATTTTTTGTTATTAATGTAGGCACCTTTTGATGATACAAATATTGGAGCATTACTTTAACCTTCGATCTCAATCGAAAGAAACGGGGCTGGTTATTTTTTGAATATTATTATGTACAGTTAGTTTGCATCTACAGGGTTGTATTTTGGTTGGAATATACTGTAAAATGCAGTTATAAAAGTGGACTGATGTAGCAAAATAGTGTAAACAGAGCTGTTTCAGCACTGTTTTTGCAATGTTTCAATGTTTCAGCACCGTGTTTTTGTTAACAGAGCTGTTTTTTCTGCTGTCATATCAGTGCAGCAGCTGCTGCATTTTTTGGAGGCAGTTCAGGCTTGGGTTTTTTGGCAGTTTTTTCACTTGCTTGCTTGCCTGAGGTTAGGGTATGTGTTGGGGCCAATAGCGGCTTAGCTATGAGACTGAATTTCGGAGCCTATTTCGGATTTCATAGTCATAGCTTACGCCATTTTGGAGTGGCTTGGTGCAGCTGGTTTTTTAGTGTTATTCCTTACCTTTCCGGTTGGGATTTTAGTGGTTTGTGTCGGGTGATGTTACGCCTATATGCGGCATCTTTGTACTCTTTTATTTACATGATTAAATGACTTTCATTCAATTTCAAAACATTGTAAGGAAGTTGTTATATCAGTGTACCATTATTCTACAATTGATTCAAAATAGCACCAATACCATTGTTTTCAATCAAGAGTAACCATTGTTATGAGGAAATCATGAGAAAGCATAATACTAACCAAAAAATAAATTGAAAAAGAAATGATTTCATTGATGGATAAAACTTAATTTCATATACACGTTGAGGTCCAAATTACATAACAGATTACATGACAGAGACTTAATCTAATATACATGTAATCAAAATCTAACTTAATTGAATACACATAACAAGATCTAAGCCTTCTTTAGAGACTTTCCTTCCCAATAGCACATGTTTTCTTGTTCAAAATCCTTCAAACTGATCCAACCCTCCTGCGACCCTTCTTTAGAGACTAACGGTGCGGCGGAGGGCGGTGGTTACAGGTCATGCGGCGGCTGGCGAAGAAAACCAGTGGTGGTTACAGGCTCGGGGCGGGGCTTTCTAGAGAGATAGAGACCCATAAAGAGTTCGAGTATGAATCCGACCATATAAGGATCTTCCTCCATGCTGCTTTCTACAATGTTCCTCTTAACAGCTTCTGAAAACACAAGGCATGCATGCATATTGTAAGAGAAATACACACAGTTGGTTGATAAAATAAAAAAGAGGGGATCATTTAGGTTACCCATTTTGGCTAGGGGGAGAGACTCAGCTGCTGGAACCGTTCTATGTTCTTAAAATTCCGATAGAGCACAACAACTAACATGAAAGAAGGAAGAAAAAATCTTAAAAAGCAGCAAACGAATTTGAATAATTCCAGCAATCAATCACAGAAAAATTTAATTGGAAGTGCTTCAATAACAATAAGTCCCAATCTTAAAAGCCCCAATTGAAAAGGTTGTGAACCCTAACCCAAAAAAAGACAAAAGGATTTGAATAATTCCAGCAATCAATCAAAGACAAATTTAATTTGAATTGATTCGATAACAATCAATGGCAAAAATTTAGAATAATTCAAGCAATCAATCAAAGACAAATTTAATTTGAATTGATTTCATAACAATCAGTCGCAATCTGAAAATCCCAAATTGAAAAGTTTTAAACCCTAACTCCGAAAAAGTCCAAAAAATTTGAATAATTCCAGCAATCAATCACAGAAACGGAATCAAAGACAAGAGACATAGATTATCAACAAGAATTAATTGAAAAAAAAAGGAAAGAAGAAGAATGAAAATTCATACCTTGAGAGCAAAACAAGAGAAAGAGAGATGTGGAGCGCGCGTAGATGAGATACGGAAAAGACGAGCAAGAGAGAATGGAACCTGGAAAAAGGAAAATAAAGAAAGAATCAACACCATCGCATGGTGAAGAAAGTGGCAAGAAGAAAACCCGCTTTGAAGCTTTGAAGTGGCAAGAAGAAAGAAGCAAAACGATGCGTTTTGTTTTTTAATTCATTTAAACTTGCATTTTCTTTTTTAATTTTATTTTAATAAGCCTTGACACGTGTCAAAATATGATAGGAACTATGGCACAATGTCACCAAATGACTATGGCACTGAAGTGCCGTCCCTCAATTGGTGGTATAGTAAAAGATTCTTCCTTTTAAATATGTGCATTAAAAAACAAGTATACGAGTTTAGATAGTTAATGGGTTTACCAAATGTCAAATTGTTTTTTTGGTTACAAAATGTCAAATTGTTTTCAAATTTTAGATGGGACAATTTTTAATTAAACTTTACTTATTTTTCGATCGAACTTTAAAATCAAGAGTTACCTTAAAAAAAAAAGTAGGCACCTCACATTTTTGTGACTTACCTTTCAAATGGCCATTTAGAGAGAAAATCTATTTTATGGTTTTAAGAAACCTAACCAATGATTTATCGGTGGGATTTAGGGTGTTCCTCCTTCGGGGTGCTTTGTTGGTGTGTCACTTGCCGAATGTTTTGTATATTCTGTACTTTTCTATTTCTTTATATTTATATATATTTTTTACCATTCAAAAAAAAAAACAATGATAAAAATCGCACACGCAAAATACAGAAAAGTAAAATATTGATTATTCGAACTTGCATTTTGACATATCAAATGTCATTGTAATATTTTTTTTGTTGACAAAATCATTGTAATATTTTATTATCTGAGTTGTGTATTTACGGAACATTTTTAAATTAGATTTACATGTGTAAAAGAAAAACATTAGATTTATCATTTATGTTATCTTAAAAACGGAATTGGTGATAGACCATATTCCTAAAATACAAATAGAACTCAAAAAAGAAAAAACAAGGAAGTAACAACATGTGGTTTAAAGGTAAGAGAGGAAAATATCCAAAATTATGACAGCGAACAATTTATGCATAAATAGTCAAATGTGCATCTGTCAAAGAAGAGTTTATTAGCTGTTAAAAAAACAGACTGTTGACTAATACAAATACTTATAATTTATTTTCTTTTTGACAAAAAATGTTAGAAGTTGACTCTGAAGAAGATAAGGGTGGTTGAAGGAATGAATATTAGTATATATATTTATAATTGATTTTGAATGAATTAATTATCAAAAACTGATTCTAGGTAAAAGCGAGTTAAATGTAAATTGATTTATCTTTAGATGTATTTGTGAAAATGTGGATTTAAGGATAAATTTAATACAAAAATCAATGGTAGAATAAAAAAACTACAAATTCTAATTTTAAGTTGAATCAATTCTACAAGAAAAATCAATTCTCATTTAAATCATTCAAACATAATAAAATCAATATTACAACCTTTAGAATCATTTTTTGAGTTTTGACCCAGAATTAGAACTAAACAAATGCTTAATGTATTGATATCATAGTGAATATGCTAGAACATGGTGTTCATCCTGATTTTACAGAAGATACCATAAGTCTTTTTAAAAAAAAAACACGGTGAATCGTCATGACTCTGACACTGTGATAACAAATATATGTTATGAATTTTACTCAATAAAGATTGACCGTTAAAGAGAATGTTCATAACGTTTCTAAAATCTTTCCCTCACCCACCCTAAATGTCACCAACATTGTGCATTATAAGCAAACATTGGAAATTTGGAAACGTTTCTTGCACATATTGAGCAACATAAAGTTAGAAGGGGCAAGCAAGTGGTGCACATATTGAGGAAAAGAAGAGTATTTTTAATGCAATAAAATAAATAAAATAATAGTCATGCTCAAAGTATGAGCCCAACAGAAAGTTGAATCTGTTGCAACCTAGTATCACGACAAAAGTGTAATATACTAATGTGCCATATGAAGATGCTTATGTCTATGCAAAATATCTTCAGCCTCACTTTTTGTTTGGATCTTGTTTTTTTTTTTTTTTTTTTTTTGAGGAGTGTTTGGATCTTGATATTTTCTTATGCTTATCACTATTTCCGTATCATTGTTAAATATATCATTTAAGATTTATCCACAATTTTTAAAATAATTATTGAATATACTCGTTTATGATAAACTGAGTTTTATTGAGTGAATTATCCTTAGTACTGAGTTTTATTGAGTGAATTATCCTTAGTATTTAAAGTAAATTATAGACTACCAACCAAAATTGCGTCTAGCAGAATGAATTAGGATCTCACAACGTGATGAATCAATGTTCGAATTTCATCTGAGAAAGATATTCAATTCAGTGTTTAACACGTTAGAATATGATTAGTTCTACTAAACGCGTAGTTTGACATACAATAACGAGTGTCCTACTGACATTTTTTTTTAAAGATTTTAAATAAAAAAATTATTCATTAAAAAAATTAAGTATTTCAATTTCTAATATATTGAATATATAAATTTTCATGAAAAACTTATTATTCAAAGTTATTAAAGAATGCTCTTAGAACACTTGTTAGTATTTTTCTATAGATATATTGGTAAAAATATAATTGTTGATTTATTTGTATCATAAAATGACAAATAATATATATCAAATAAATATTTTAAACATGAAACTCAATGAGACAGAGAGCAACATATAGGCTGAAGTATATTTCTATTCATCAAGTTTTGGCCATTCAAGTTTTAATTGTTTAAAATGAGTTACTCCATTTGGAGAATTAGAAAGAAGAAAGAATGAGTTTGTTTGAAGTGCATCAAAATCCACATTCACTTCTCTCATATTATTTTCCATCTTCCTTTCTCTATCCTTACAATTTTAACTTCACTCAAAAAGTTAAAAAAACGATGTTTCCTTTTTAGCTTCACATTTTACCCTATCCTTAACTCATTTCATTCACAACTCAAAAACAAATCATCATATCCCTAATATTGCCACAAAAAGTGAGGAGTCATACAATGCAAACAAGACAAATCACGTTTGTTTCTGTATGAAGTGGATGGCATGTTAATGAGGTATTTTCCTTCTTTTATTTTTCTTTTTAATCACAAGCTGACAACTGCAAGAAATATTGATTAAGTTGACACATCACATTAAGCTTCAAAACAATATTGACCTCAAGATAAAGAGACTCGTGATTATTTTTTTTGAAAACATGAATTTCCATTTTTTAAAAATAGAATGTGCAAAATTTTGTGGCTATAGGTAAGTCTTTAACGACAGTACTACAGTAGGTAGTATGTCCTCTCTCAACTCTGTAACAACAAACAGAACAGTCAGCTTCCAATCTAAGGGGGAGCACAGTGACCCCTCTAAAAACATCACTTGATAATGCAATAATATAGTACTGTGTGCCCCTCAAGTTTTTAGTATCTAGGATCAAAATTTTGTGTGCCCCCCCTCCTGCTTTTAGTAACATATTTATCATACTAATGTAGGTCTCATAATATTTTCTGGTCAAATTTTATCAATAATGCTGTCTTGGCCTCACTTTAGTTACACTTCTGGCTCAGCCTTGCTTCCAAGATCAATTGTTTTGGTAGGTGCTCACTTGTGATAACAACAATTCAATTCAATTCAATCAACTGTACTTCACATGTTCTATCTACCAGATGAGTGGTGCTCAAACTCATGATATCAACAGAAACTTTTTAACAGAAACAATAAAAATTTAATGTCAGATTGATAACCTGGCAATAATGACGCGGTAGTTCTTGTCAGACGTGCAATTGTTGAGGTTCAATAATGAGAAGCTAGGACAATATTGGTCGATTTTCTTCAACAGACAATGTACAATTATTGGCTGCGAGGAATAGGACGAGTATGTCCTTTTTATTTGTAAGGATTGATTAAAATGAGGTGCCAGATCCACATATTCTGCGAGGACTAGAATCGTGAATGGAAAGGTTTATCTCCTCTTCCAAATTGTGTCTGCTTAGATGTATTGTTTTCCTTGTCATTATTAACCTTGATAAATTCCACAACTAAGCTTGTCAATTCATCTTGATGACAAGTATATTCAATGCCAGCCCCTTCTATGATGCGCAGTTCATGATTCGATATGTTAGCGAACTCTAAAGCATCTTCTGCGGGTATAGTTTCATCCATGGATTCTGAACTGTCAACACCCTGTTTCAGTATATATCAAGTGACTAGTAGCAATAACAGAAAAATACGAAGAACCGTTTAATTTCAAATTTTATGAGAGAGATGCATGATATTAAATGTAATCACAAACCTTGCCAGCAATTTCAGGGATTGATAAGCAGGCAAGATGGATTATAGTATTTAGACGGTCCATTATACGTAATCTTCCCTACCATAAGCAAAGGTATTTGTCAATCAGACTGACTGAACTTGAAGTATATTGATAAGAAGCGATATTACTATTCAACACTGACAGAGATCATCAGAACCATGACATGGCAGCAACTGAACAAAGAAGCAGGAAAAAGTTGACCAAGATATGCTGATTTGTGTAATCCACAAATGATAGATGATAGACAAATATTTACATTTCATAGATCATCTATTATATTTTTAACTTCTATAAATCGATCTTATTTAATCCTTTGTAAAAACAATTCACCCAAGTGACGCGCCACTCCTTTTGCTAGGTTAAACCGGCCAGATATATCTGACAAACATTACATTTATAACTTCTTCTTTATAACACTAAACACCCAATACTCGAGACATGTCAATACTACATTTACCAACAATACCATCACATGCTTTCTCCAATGAAATAAACAAAAAGTAAAAGAATAAAATCTTGTCTAAACTTCCATAGTTCTTCTCAGCAAAAAACACAATTTCAATAAATTACCTTGTGATAATTATACCGAGTCTATAAGACATACAGTCTTACCTATATACTAACCCATGCACTCAAAATAAAATATTTTTGAGGATATTGAGAGACTTTATTAAAGGGAAGGTGGATAATTTTTTTGATATCAAAATCTGTTACATTATGAGGAGAGAAAACAATTTCAAACTGCCATTGAAATATCCCTTATAAGTTGTCTGTTCAGTCCATTACAAAATTCAGTTTCAAATAATAAGCACAAGTGCATAACAGTAATCTGACCTTTACTACGACCAAAAAATTGCGTAATTACATATTTCTCATTATGGAAGTGTTTGACTATAGCTCACAGGTCTTCAACTTCTCTGTGGTAAATAGTTACCACACTGAAACGAACCTTCACTTTCCCTAGAAGACAATATAATGAGTTATTAGCAAAAAAATCAATAGTTAAATAAATATTACATTATTTTTGTTATTTTATAAAACAGGTATACCCTTAGATTACCTTACCTCCAAGTTTAAATTGTTTATGCATTCAATATTATAAAAACTGGTCACTTTGTTCCGAATGAGGCTTCATCAGTTTAATTCCAAGTTTATTAAAAATAGAAGTAAGCCATGAATGGAACGAATGTTATTTGAAATCTATGGTAATACACAATGTGTTTAGTTGTAGAAGCAGACTTGTATCGTTAAGGAGGTTTATTTGACACAGAAACTGATTTGTGATAAGATTTGGCATCCAGGTTCTGTCGGGAATAAAACACATAGAAAAGATGTGAATTTTCTTTAGTAGATTTTCTTTAGTTCAAGAGTTCAATTTTCGTTCACCAGACGACTTATACGGTAGAAGATGCGAAATTTATTTAGTAGGTTTCAATAAAAAATCTTGTTTCCACCATATAAGTTCCAATTATAAAAGTATTGTCTGTTTTCTGCCTAGAAGCATGATATTTCAGCATTCATATAAAAAACTTAATAGTCTCACAGAAGCAACAATCAGCAGCATAAGGAAGGAGCCAGGAAATGGAAAGAAAAAAAAAATCATTTCAAAGAATTTCTATTTAACATATAGTACATTTTTTTTTTTTTGCTCCAAACGACGATGAATTCCAAGGCATAACACAAATTGTTATGTAGTACAAATATCCATTGCCGCATAAGGAAATCGAACAGGCAAAAACTAAACATTGCACTATATCCCACACTTCAACAATGAAGATGAACAAAAACAAAAATCTATAAAACCTCAGATGAACCAGTATCAGTAGTTTCTTTCTTACCTATCTCTTGAAAGGAAATCACACTAAGCAATTTGCACATCAGTTATTCTTTCCTCAAAGCCAATGATTACCAAATTGCCAATGACAGAAAAATATTAGGAAGCTTCACTCAAATTCGTTTCATCCATGAGTATTAACAGCTTCCCAAATTAAATTTCTCAGAATCGGTTTAGTAAGATCCCGAGCTTGCAAAGCAGCATTCCTCAACGTCTGAATGGTAAGTAGATTGGCCTTCCAGAAAGACACGCAATTATAAGGAAGGTTGTGTTTTTTGCACAGATCCTTAACCAAAGGCGAGACTTTCCTTAGACTACACCGAGGTAGCCGCGGAAACAGATGGTGTTCAATCTGAAATTGCAAGCCACCATGAAACCAATCCATCCAAGAAGGAGACTCGACATCAAGAGTCCCACTAGTTTGCTTCTCAAACCAATCATGCGATGTTGGTTGACCAATATAGACACTTGCAGAAAAATGATTCAAAGTGAACTGAACATGTTGAATACCAGTCACAGAAAAACTAGCAATTACAAACAAAACCCTCTCACCCCAATTAGGTAAACAAGAAACCAACAAAGGGTACCAAATCCAAAACACAAGCAAACCCAAAAGTTCTATCTTTCTATTGGGAACTTTCCTATTAGACAGTAGCAAGAAAAAAGATTGAGCAAACAAATTGAACCTAGCCAAACACATACCAGGATAATAACTCCAATGCTGGTAACAAACCAAGAACCTAGCAAAAGAATCAAAGTTCATCTTCCTATCATGAAAACAAGAAGTGAGTGAAGTAAAGAACTTTGAAGAGACAACAAAAAATGGTAAATGTTGAAGATCAGGGTCAAAATCAAGACTATTACAAGCAAGGTGGTGCGCATTGTGGTTCCATTTCCACCACTCCATGCTTATACCAGAAAGAAAATTTCCAGAAAGGATCTGAACAAACCAGTTCCAATTACGGTTCGCCATAATCTGATAATGACAAGAATCATGACTAATCCAACCACTTTGAATCCACAAGAAACCCATTAACCCACCACAACACACACGCACACACGAACTATCAGAAAACAAAACACCACAAACACTGACACAGAACATAACAACGATTAACGTAATCATGAGTAAAACACCACATCCTTTATATTCGAATAACCCCATCTCGGTCAGTTCGGAGAAGAGGTTCCGATAATCACGGGACACGTCAGAGACGGCGTAGTCACAGAGGTAGCTTCCGGTGAAGAAGGCGTTGAGGCGGTTGTAGGCAGTGGGAGGGTGGAAAGCAAGGAATGCTTCGGTAACCTCTTGGCCAGCAAAGCTGAGGAGGGGGAATTCGCCGCCAGGATGGTGTTTGGCCCATTCAGAGACGTCGTATATCTTGCCGTCAATGGCGATCCATGCATCGCCACGTTTGTTGTGTTTTTGGAGTTCTTGCAATGAAATGTAGGTTGGTTTTCCCAACAGTTCATTTCGTGCCATTCTACATAGAAAGAAGAGAAGATTAGTGCGTGGGTGTGTTTGCTGCTTTCAGCCTTTTTGTAGAGGTAAGTAGAGAAAATGTAGTGTGCATGGACAAGTAGGCACGATGCACAACTCTCTCCGGAGGCCGAATGAGTGCTCCTCTCGTCTTGAAGTCATAATCTAATCCCCAGGCCTTCACATTTTTGTGACTGATCCTTGAAGTCATATTCTAATCAGAGGGAAAGACTAACTTATTTTTCTAATCTACATATATAGACTCAAAAGAAATAAAACAAGTTGTCTGTGAAGAAGATAAGGGTGATTGGATGAATGAATATTAGTTACGTTGTGCACCATTGGAAATTTGAAATGTTTGTTGCACTAGAATTAGAAGTGGCAAACAAATGGAGCACATATCAAGGAAAAGAACTGTATTTTTAAAGCAATAAATAAATAAAGTATTAGCCATGCTCAAACAGAATATTGAATCTGTTGCACCCTAGTATCACGATAGTTTTTATAATATACTATATGAAGATCTTCAAAAAAAATATGCTACACGAAGATGCTTATGTCTATGCAAAATATTTTTCCTTGAAAGAATGTGCAAAGTATCTCCAGCCTCAACGTTTGTTTGATCCTGATATATTTTAATTATTTCATAACTTCATAGTATTAGTATACATGCATATCACTCCGTCTGCATAATTGTTAAATATCACTTAAGATTTTGAATTTAATTGTTAAATACCACTTAAGATTTTGAATTTAATTCATATAAACTGTCGGTGTAAAAAAAATTCACATTTTCAATCAATCGCAACTGTCAGATCATTATATATGTTAGACTTTATCGTAACGGCTTTTAAAGTATAAATGAATGGTTGTAAAGTGTTGAGTGTAAAACTTTTTACACTAAAGTGCATGAACATTAAACTCATATCCTTATTAATAAAGTAAATAGTAGAATATCTGCTCATATCCTTATTAATAAAGTAAATAGTAGAATATCTTGTAAGTAAAACTTAGTTGGTAGCTGCATGGACGTTGAAATGCATGGTATGGGTTCGATCGAGCCTAGAACTTCCCACTTCTCCACACTTAAGGTGTGTGAGTTTAGTGACTAAGCTACTTCACAAAAAAAAAAAGTACTAAATAGTAGAGTAGTAAGATGGATTGAGATCTTGACCTAAAAAAAAAAAAAAGTAAGATGGACTGAGATACAATAAATGAAGATATTTGTTAAAGGTATAATTAATGATTAATTGGTATTGGAAACTGACAAATAATGAGACAAATATTTGAGTGAAGACTCATTTTAGTCGTTGAGAAAAATTGTGGAGACATAATTTGGTCACTGAACTTCCTTCCTAGATTGACACATGTAATTGTTGCTCTACAACATTTTAACCACAAAAACATTTGATATCAACAACTCTATGACTCTTCCATCCTTGTCAAGCTTCTCTACACATTGATCCACAACTTCTCCCTCTTGTTGAGCTCGAACTAGTTCCATTGACTGACCCACCAGCCATGATTGAAACTAACTTGATTGATTCTACAATTTGAAAGTAAAGAAGTTAGAGAAGAGATGAGATTAGGGATTGGAGGACTATTGAGGTATTTAACCATAAAAAAATTGAACATTGAGGGACTAAATTGTCTTTATATATAGTTTGAGGAGTATATTGATGTTTTTTCATAGCTTAGGGATAATAACAAACAACTAAACAGGTAAATTAACAGAGAGACTAAATAGTTGGATGGAGGAATAGTTTAAAGACCTTACAATATGTTTAAATAGTTTAGAGACCAATTTGGAGAGAAAGTGTTAGCCTAGGGACCAAATTAACTATTTAATCAATTAAGTTGTGGCTTGTTAAGAGTTTCAGTTTTTTCTGAATGTTTCTTCAAGACATTTTCAGACACTAAATGTAAGCACCTCTTTCAATTAGAATTCAAACATTGATTACCATATAGTGTGTAAGCCAACCCCCGCCAGACAATATAAGTCGTTATATGTGAAGATTATTCCTTGTTGAAAAAGTGAGTTACTCCATACATAGAATTAGAAAGAAGAAACAGCAAGAGTTTAATATCAGATTGATAACCTGGCAATAATGACGCAGTAGTTCTTGTCAGATTTGCAATTGTTCAGGTCCAATAATGAGAAACTTGGGCAATATTGGTCGATTTTCTTTAACTCTGACAGCCAATAACTATTGGCTGGCTGGTGGGCACTTGAGAAGTGAGAAAGAAGACGAGTCTCTCCATTTTTATTTGTAAGTAGGATAGATTAAAACGAGGTACCGGATCAGCGTATTCTACAAGGACTAGAATCGTGAATGGATAGGTTTATCTACTCTTCCAAAGCACGTCTGCTTAGATGTATTGTTTTCCTTATTATTATGAAACTTGATAAAACCCAAAACTAAGCTTGTCAATTCATCTTGATGATAAGTATATTCATGATCAGCCCCTTCTATGATGTGCAGTTCATGATTCAGTATGAACTTGGCAAACTCTAAAGCATCTTCTGCCGGTACAGTTTCATCCATGGATCCATGAACTGTCAACACCCTGTTTGAATCAAATGTGAAGAAGCATTTTATTTCAAATTTTATGAGACAAAGAGAGATATATGTTATTAGATGTAATCACAAACCTTACCTGCAATTTTTAGGGATTTTTAAGCATGCAAGATGGGTAATAGTGTTTAGACGGTCCATTAAACTTTCTTCAGTAACTCGAAACACAATCTTCCCTACAACAAGAAAAGGTGTATGTCAATCAGAATAACTGAAATTTGAAGTACATTGATAAGAAACGAAGGCTGTAGACAATGTCTTTATTAGCTTTTAGCAATCAAGTAGTATAATGTAGCATCACGAGGAAGCAGAAAAGGATGATGACAACAATGGAATGAACAAGCAACATATTGATGAGAGAGGTCACCATTCAATGCCAAAAATAGAGATTATCGGAACCATGCAAGCAGTCAATTCACCTTTTTTCATTTTTACATAAAGTCAAAGTGTTCATGGCAGCAAATGAACAAAGAAGCAAGAAAAAGTTGACCAAGACATGCTGATTTGTGTAATCCCCAAATAATAGATGAATAGGTGATAGACAAATAGACGAATAATTACATTTCATAGCTCACCTCTTTTATTTTTAACATCTATAAATCCATCTTGTTTGATCCTTTGTATAAAATTTTCACCCAAGCGACTCTCCATTCCTCTTGCAAGGTTAAATCGGCCAGATATATTGACAACTGTATGAATATCCTTATATTTTGAGGCATATAACAGAACCACATTACCCCCTGCAGAAACCATCATAGTGAGTGTGAATAACACGAAAATTGAAGATTGTGAGAGACATGCATAGGGAAAACTCTATCACATTCACAGAATTTCAGCTCCATTTACCTGCAAACGTACAGAAGACTACATTCTCCACTAAAACTGTACACAATTGTTTATTACATATTCAGTTTAATCAATGTAAACTTGGTCCTCTTTTTAATATGAATATTCTCTAATACTTTCTAAAACATTTTCAGCAATAAATTGTACATGTCCCAACCATATATCAGACAGTTTTCCATCCATACCTATAGATCAAAGCTATACCAAACTCTGGCAAACATTCCATTTTAACTTCTTTATAACATCAACCATCCAATACTCCATACATATCTACACTATGCTTACTAACAATGCCATCACATGGTTTCTCAAAAGAACTAAAAAAATAAAAAAAGAGTAAAGTGTAAAGATATAAATATTTCTCTCAATTGGTTCTATAACAGTGTTATCGATGGCGGAAACCCAAATATCAACCATAAAATGCCATGATGGTTGTAAAAAAATCCACTACCACAATCTGCCATGGCCAATATTTGACAACACTGTTCTACAAGACAAAGTCCTACCTTTATTACTAGCCCATGCACGCAAAATAAAATATTTGTGATTTCTATAGCCTTTCTTTAAGAGAAGTTGGACAATTTATTGCACCAAAATCTATTACATTATCACGAGAGAAAACAATTTCAAACTGCCACTGAAATATCCCTCATAAGTTGTCTGCTGAGTTCATTACTAAATTCAATTTCAAATAATAAGAATTAGTACATAGCAGTAATCTAACCTTTACTATGACCAACAATTGCAGTAACTACATATTTCTCCTCACGGAAGTGTTGGACAATAGCTCGCAGGTCTTCGACTTCTCTGTAGTAGTTACCATACTGAAATGAACCTTCACTTTCCCTAGAGGACAATATAATGATTTATCAGCAAAAAAAATCAGTATTTCAATAACAAATTATTTTTGATCAAATTTAGAACAGCTATGCCCTTAGATGACCTTATCTCCAATTTAGAATTGCTAATACATTCAATTTATACAAGAATTATCACTTTGTTTTGAATGTGCCTTCATAAGTTTCATTCCCAGTTTATTAAAAATAGAACAATGTCATGAATTGAACAATATATTATTTGCAATCTATGCTAGTGCACAACACATTTAGTTGTAGCAGTATAGCTGTTTCTTTAAGGAGGTTTCTTTGACACATAAACTGATCTGTGATAAGATTTGGCATTCAGGTTCTGTTGGGAATAAAGCACATCGCCAAGTTAAGAGGTTTCCCTAACAGAACAGATATATATTGAGGGATTGGACAGCTTTGCTCCATTGAAGTTTTTTTTTTCTATCTTTTGTTGTTTAAGTTTCTAGAGATGTAATAAAGTCATTTCCAAACGTTAATCTAACTTAAGCATTTAGGAGAGTTAGTCTATGACAAAACTTTGCTATCTAAGAAGGATTCCTTAGTAAGTGTTGGACTATTATGTTCTTAGTCTTGGGGTATGTTTGGCTGGAGGGGAATGTTTTCAAATTTCAATGGCCAAGTCTAAACAAATTGAAAAATATAACATGATAGATGATCATAAAATATTTCAATTACACTAAATTTATTTTAAAAAACCATTTATAGCTTATTAATTTAGAAAAGAAAAAATAAGTCATCCCTTCCAAAATATAGCCTTTTGTCCCGCTTTCCTCTATTATGTCCAGTTCTGTTCTAACTTATCTACCAAACACTCTCTTATCCCCTACATTCATACTACCTTATCCTCCAAATTCATTGTAAGTTTCTGCTCAATGTTTTGTTGAATTCTTGTTATACAAAAGCATAAATCAACATTTGCTAATATTAAATACTCATATAACATACATATAAACATAAAAAAATTGCAATCTTAGATACAAATTAGTAATTGATCAATACTCATTTTTCCTAAGCAGAGGAGCTTACCCATTTCCGGCGAAGTCAAAGCGGAAGGCACTGATTCCATTCTTTTCCAGAGCAGCAGCAATGTTCACCATGGGAATCCTTTCCTATAGATCATTCAACCCTTTAGTTCAATTCAAATCAACCAGTTTCAACATGGATCATACTCAGGAACTGATAAATTATTACAATTCGGATAAACAGTTTAATTAAGCACTTATCATATAAGTGCTTATGTTGTATAAGCTGTCACAAATAATCTGAAAAGTGCTTATGGAAGTAAATGAGCAAAAGTAAGTTAATCCAAACAACCTAATTAGACTGTGTATTAATCAAAACATGGTTGATTTGTGAAATTAGGTTAATGAAAAATGGGAAGAGAATGATGCGAACCTTGGAAGATTGAAAACCATGGCAAACAATAACAAGTGCTGTGGAAGATGCATCGTGTAATATACCAACGAGATTTTCACCGTGGTGGTTTCTTATCGTGATTCTCCTCTGTGTAACAAAATCGGCCATAACAGTTGAAAATCAACCAACACATTTGAGAGTTTGAGATTCAAAAATTTGCGACATTTTATTCAATGAAAACTCAGAATGAAAGCCTCTCAGCGGTATAATTTTTTTCTTATTTTTGTTTTCCTCTTATCAATTTTTTTATTTTAATTTTAAATTTATTGAATAATTGATACATACATACATTTGTTTTTCAATTAGAAACAATAAGGTTTAATAAAGTTCTATCAAAGGTCTTGTTTATTGAGGAAAGTAATAGGAAGTGTAATTTCCGACTTTAAATGAGCATTCATTAAAGGAAGACAAATCATGGACGACATTCTAATTGCAAATGAAGTTGTGGATGATGCTTGGAGCTTCAAAAAAGAGTTGTTGTTGTTATTTAAAGTTGATTTTGAGAAAACTTTTGAATGAGATGATTGGAAATACTTAGAAATAGTGATGGTAAAAATGAATTTCCCCACCCATTAGCGGAAATGGATAATGGAACGCGTTACTTCAACTTCAGTTCTGGTTAACGGAAGTCCAACCAATGAGTTCAAATTTGAAAGAGGGTTTCGGCAAGGCGACCATCTATGACCATTTCTCTTTTTTCCAGCGGCTGAAAGAATTAATGTGTTGATGAAGGCAACTATGGAGGTTGGCCTCTTCATAGGGTACTCAATTGGTCGTTCAAACAGTGTGCATCTCAGTCTCTCACCTACAATTTGTTGACGATACTTTATTGTTGGGAGTCAAGAGTTGGGAAAATATTTGTTCCCTGAAAGTTGTTCTTGTTCTTTTTAAGGCCATTTATGGTCTCAAGGTCGATTTCAACAAGAGTGTGTTTGTTTATGGTGCTTCTGTTTTGAATTGTAAAACGGGACACATCCCTTTTCTTTACATGAGGCTTCCTATTGGTGGTGATTCTCGCAAGCTGAATTTCTGGCAACCGCTCCTTGAACGCATTAATAATAGATTGTTGAGTTGGAAGAGTAGAAACCTATTTTTGGGTGGCCAATTGGTTCTTCTGAAGTTTGTCTTGTCTTCTCTTCCGGTAGAAAGGCAAATCCTGAGTGTTCAGTTAAATTATAACATTGCAGAGCAAACCTGAGTAACAATGGATCCCCAGTAGAAAGACAAATCTTGAGTGTCCAGTTAAGGCAAACCTGAGAAACGATGGAAATATAGTAGAAAGGCAAATCTTGATTGCCCAGCTAAAGCGATCAACAATCACATTTAATTTAAGAATATGAACTCTAATGTATACAAATAACTTGTTTAATATGTATAAGAGTTTATTAATTAGTAATATTAATGAAAGGATTTTCTCCATGCCTGGTACACTAGGCATGGCTGAGAACATCAAAGTACATTTTATATTCTATGTTAATGAGTCTTTGGGCTCTCACTATGTTTGGGTGATGTTTTCAGGTTTAAGCTTGACATTGGACAGTTGAAAAGTATGTCCGAACTACTCGTCAACAATTCAATGTAGAGTTTGTTCAGTACCAAATCACTGTCAAGGACACAGAATGATCATCTATCCAATTTTCCATAGTCGCAACATCACCATGACTAATACCGACTAAATTGCTCCACCACACTAAACCCCCTTACCGCTCTGCATGCGAAATGCGTCGAGCCCCCAACGTCATACACATAGATCAGTGGTTGATCATAAGTAAAGAGGTTAAAATCGCCTCTTTAGTCTTTATAAATAGAACAAGTTATATACATAAACGCTAAGTTAATATGAACCCTAAACACTCAAGTCCTCGGTATGACGCTTTGCTAATAGGACTTCGTCTAAATTATATGCAATAAATAGTATACTTTTTGAGAGATATTAAAAAAATAACTTTTCATATTTTTTTTTGTTACCATTATATTTATACGAAGTTTCCTTCACCGTTTAACGGTGGCTACTCTCTAGAAAAACCTGTGGGGCAGACAAGCTTGGTTCTCCCCTTCAAACCGGATTTTTGCCACACACAAGAATAAAAAATCGAACCTTAAACCACATGCTTAAAGGGTTCGAGTCCCTTACCACTTGAATTAATCCATTGTTGGTTATTCACATTTATTATATGCAACATTAATAACAACTAAGTCTATTTCCTAATTAATTAATCTTATTACTAATAATTTGATTATTGAATATAAAACAATTAAATAAGTGGTATTTTACGGTCCTTCAAAAAAAAAAAAAGTGGTATTTTACGGATAAATACATCTTACATGAGATGCGTGATTAAAATTTATTTATATTAACGAAATATTTGATCTCAAGCGGTTAATGAGATCCACTAAAAGACGAATTGTTCATGAAAACCTTAGTTGGATTCTTGGGTGAGATAATTCTTGACCAAACTTTATTTACCTCAAGATCGAACTTTGAATTATCAGATCCTCTTTCCTTATGAATCAAAGGGATAACACCGAATAATTTTACTTAAATTTTATTGCAAAAATATAAGGTAAATTTTATTTATAATTCATTCGGGAGCAACAATTTTCATAAAAAAATATATAAAAATGTATTTATTATAATTACACTTGGTCAAATATAACCGTTATAATGAGACAAAGAGAGCTTTAGTCAAATGATATCTTAAATTATATAATTACTCCTTCAATTGGAAATGCCAAAAAATTTAGTTGGACACATTCGTCATGGTTCATAGTCAGGACATCACAGTTGTGTGTATGTGAGTTTTAGTGATGTTTATCACTTCATCTATATACCCAAAAAAAAAAATATAAGAAAATGTTGACTAAATTACACGCAATAACTAATATACTTTTTGAGGGATATTAAAAAAATAGCCATTCATATTATTTTTCCGGTTACCATGATATTTATACGAAGTTTCCACCATCGTTTAACCATGACTACTCTCCGGGAAAACATGTGGGGCAGACAAGTTTGGTTCTCCCCTTGAAACCAGACTTTTTCCACACACAAGAATCAAAAATCGAATAATATTAAACCACATGCTTAAAGGGTTCAAGTCTCTTACCACTCGAATGAATTCATTGTTGGTTATTCACATTTATTATATGCAACATTAATAACAACTAAGTCTATTTCCTAATTAATTACTCTTATTACTAATAATTTGATTATTGAATATAAAATCATTAAATAAGTGGTATTTTACGGATAAATACATCTTGCATGAGATGAGTGATTAAAATTTATTTATATTAACGAAATAATTGATCTCAAGCGGTTAATGAGCTCCATCAAAAGATGAATTGTTCGTCCCGTGAGCTTAGCTCAGTTGGTAAGGACAATGCATAAAATATGTAAGAAAATTTTGATTTTCACTGATTATTTTACTCACAGAACCCCCAAACCATAGACACCAAGGGCATTAATCATATCACATTGCTAGTGAGGTCTACCCTTGTTCATACTTCTAGAACATCAGGCATCCACAGCGGGGCTGTATGAATTTTTTTGGCACCCCACTCAAAAATTGTCTAAATCCTTCACATGATACACAACCATCAACCGCCAGCTGAGGACAACAAGAACCAGGCCTTGGCTGAAATGCAAGTCATCGTTCAGGAGTTGCGACGCCCGAATGAAACTATGATAGTGTAGGTAATGAGATGTAAAAATATCGTGATGTAACACTCTGAACTCCAATTTGATAATTAAATAAAAAATAATAATTCGTAATTTTTAATAAAATTATTTAATGATAAATTTGATTTCAATTTAATATCCAATTTTTTTTTTTAATTTGACAGGGGAGCGTCGCTCGGAGAGTTCCTTGCAAAACAGTTAGTCAAACTGACGTGATATCACATCACATCAGTAAAAAACTGTGTAAGTTGACTTTGACAAGGGTTAGCCCCACACAAATTTGATAGGGTTAAACCCCTCGCAAAATCTTGTTTCTCAGGGCCTTTGTTGCTTTTCTCAGGGGTTCCGCCCCTGACAAAACTTAGTTTTTCTTGTAGTGAATTTGATCCACAAATTGCTCAACATTTTTAATTTCACCAGAGAACAACATGTCATTTTGAGTTTTCTAAATTCCTCTGAAAACCGCATACCAAACAACAGTTAATCCTTTTTTAGACCGAGGATTAACTCCAAAAGAAGTGAAAATGAAGAACAGATGAAATAAAGTTCGATCACATTGAAAGCTACCACCCTAACCACCTAAAGAAACCATACTACACCTGAAGAGAACTCACAAGTGATAAAGAGGTGGTCTGCCGTCTCTTAAAAATTACCACATAAAATACAAGTCGTCCTGATGCCTCTTGAATAACCTTGCGACAAAGGAGATTAACATGAGTAAGAACCCTGCCCAACAACACATGCCAAGCTAACACAATAGTCATCACTACAAGAATTCAAGGGATTTGCATCTGTCAAATGGCCACACAATGGCAAATTAGTGGCATACATTGGTCAGGCGAAAAAACGAGCCTCATAAACATTTGTTGTGGGATTAGGTTACCGCAAAACCCATGGATTACATTCTGACAGACATGATTCGCCGCAAATGCACGCCTTTTTTTCTTTTCCATACCGACGGGCACAAGACCGCCACAAATTCCAATATGATGTTTTCTTTTCCAGAATTAGTGGCGGACCAAGGCCGCCACAAAAAACAAAACAAAAACTAAAAAAATATTATAACTACAACATTAATTTTTTTAACTATATATTTTTTCCAAGATTAAATTTATTTTATTATAATTACAAAATTAATTTTTTATTCCATGTCATAATCCAAATCTGGCCCCATTTATAGAAAATTTTAGTAAGAAAGTTGAAGTATTCTTTTTTTTTTTTTTTGGTCAAGAAGTTGAAGTATTCTTATTTGTGAATTAGTTTATCAAAACCGATTATTAAGTCACTTTCGGCACTCATAATTTCATCAAAGAATATTTAAAATATTTTATGAAAAATTATGAACTTGAACCCATAATTTATCAAGATTATACTAATATTGATTAATAGAAAAGGAAAATTACATTATACAAGTGAAAGAAAGTACAAAACATGCCTAATTAATAGCAAGTGTATAGATAAATTAATTTGAATCCTTCTTAGGAGAAAAAGTAACCAATCTCCAAATCATGGAGTATGCATTAGTGTACAAATTAACCTGAATATCAGCCTCACCAAGGAGTTTGATTTTGCTTACCATGCAAACTCAAAGGACCATCAATTCCAGATATATTGAACAAGTCTCTTTGAGAAAATGCACCAAGACTCAAAAAATCTCTTGTCATCTCATCATCATTGGCACCACCATTCTTTATAATGTTGCTTTTACCAAAATGGGAATATTGTTCCTCAAAGTTATTATTATCTCTCTGTGTATCAAACATTCCCCTCATGCTCATAGCAGCAGTAACAGCTTCAAATTGTGAATGTGAGCCCTCACTACCATACATCACATCATGCAAAAGAGAAGAAGATTCTTCAAAGCAATCAGAAGTTATTGCAGCTTTATTCCCATAAGAAGCCAAACAATGAGAAAAACCAGTAGTTCCTATTTCTTCACGTGAAGCCATAGCCATTCCTGAAGGCACGTGAGTTTGCATTAAGTGGGGTCTACAAGGTTCTGTTTTACTCACTGTCGTTACACCTATTTGTGATGCTTTTTGCAGCAAAGCAGTGGCAGACATGTGAGGAGAAGCAGTAGTCATATTGTTTGAGTTGAAAGAATTATTAGGAAACAAAGTTGTAGGGTTAGGGTTTTGATAATGGTTCAAATGGGTTGGGAGTAACCATAATGGAATTTCTGGTCTTAAATTGAAGTCTTGTTCTTTTTTTAGTGATAGTGGTTGAAAACCATGGCTTTGATGAAATTGGGAGTGAGAAGAGAATAGAGGGTTCACCGCTGAAATTGATGCACTCTCCTGTGATAAAACATCACAGAAGGCTCTGTGAGTGATAAAACTGTCCCTTCTGCAATCAAAAATAAACTCAAAATTATTTGATGAATTAAATATAATTTTGTCATGAGAGTAACTTAAATTTAAAGTATATACATCATATCATTATTTAATTAATCTCAAATATATATTGAAAAAATACATGCATTATAGTTTGTTACCTGCAGAGTAAACGTCAAACACATTTGAATTCAAGTTCTCTCAAACAATTATCTGACCATTTTGAATTGATTTGTATGTCACAAAACATTTTCTATGAACTAATAAAATACTGTTTAAGCACTTTTTACCTTTTTACGTACTCTCTCTCTTATCTCTTTTTGGATTTTTTGACTCATTATTATTGAACGTACCATGATTTAGTTTGTTTGTATCTATAATGACCAAATTTAAATTAATAAGATTCTTACCTTGAGAAGAGGGTTCCACAGTCACACTTATACTCTTTAGTGCCACAAATTTTGGAATGAGCTTTCCAATCCGACTGAACTGCATAACGTTTAGAACATTTCTCACACTTCCACTTCTTCTCACCGTGCTTCCTGAAAAAGTGCTTCTTGATTCCAGTTAGGTCACCAAGTGCCCTTGAAGGGTCATGGTGAACACATGTTGGCTCTGGACAAACATATACTTTCTTTCTTATGATTTCATTGACGTTTCTTTTCTTTAGCTTCCATGGCAAATTATGTCCTCTCTTATGAAGCTGAAGATTTTGATCTCTTTGAAAACCTTTGTTACAAATCTCACAAATGAACCTGTTTGTTGCTAAGAGAGTTTGGGGACTCAAAGCTAGCACTTGTGCCTCAGGGTCTGAAACAAAACCAAATTAACAATATTTTCAGCCACAAATATTCAATTGTAAAACAATATAACATTAATATATAATAGGCTAATTCCCTAAAAAAAAATTAATAGGCTAATAATTTAGACGACATTTTTTTTCAATTTTTCTTTTACAAAGAAAAGTAGTAGCCAAGGGAGCACCTCATGGTGCTACCTATGTGACTATGCATCAGTGTGCTATGTTTTTGAAGTTAAAAGTGTCAACATGCTAGTGTCATGTCTGATGATCGTGTTAGAGTCGGTGCTTCATATCTCATACCACAATATATCACCTAAATCCATGGTTGTCATAACTCATATCTCTTGGTGATAGATTGTTGCACCAATTAAACCCTGTCTTTTTTTGATAGGTAAGTGTTAGTAGTTAGTTTGTTAGGGAAGTGGAAAATGTTGAGTAACAAATATCAAACCCTACACCTCCTATATATATAACTCCTTCAGTATATACCAATTTATATTACTGGACTACTCCTTCATGAACAAGAAAATAATATTACAATTGGTGTGATTTTATTACCTGGGTGGCCAGGAAGATTTCTCTTCCTTTTGGCTTGTGGTTCTAGATTTGTTGAAGCTTTTCCATTCTTGGTTGCTGAAGAAGCACTTATTTCACTTGAAGCAGATGTCAAATTTGACATATTTTCATCCACCGACAAACCTTTCATCATCTCTATCACTCAAATTATTAGAGTATGAGAAAGCAAACTATGATGTCTCTCCAATATATCTGAGAGACACTTTTGAGATAGATCAACTTCTTTTTTCACCGGAAAAGGCAAGAATTGTTTAGATCTTACGGCAGGCTAGAGGCTACTTGCACTAAGTATATCGGATTCTAGCGCAAGTGATTGATGCGCATGTACATGAGTACTAAAAATCTCGAGATACTGAGTTCGATTTCTGAGTGTAAAAAAAGAGAGGCTGCTTACTTGAACTTGAAAAGGAAGAAAAAGCTGAGAAATTAAGGTGAATAGATCCCAAGATGGATTTCTTTCAAAGTTATATACACATCCAAATCTAGCTATAGCAACTAGCTAAATCAAGAATTTGGTAAACACGGTCAATTTCCTGCTTAGTGTGGAAATTTCAGGATTTGTTTGTGAGTGTGTGAAGGGTAAGAGAGAAGAATATTGTGGATGAGAAATTAAAGGGTTGCTTTGAAAGCTGGTATGGCACGTACAAGACCAAAACACAAAGCCAAAATTGGCTTGTTATCATGAAGTGCACTTTCTGTCTTTTCCTCTTTTCTTTTTCTTTCTCTCTTGCTCAATAATTGCACTACATTATAGCATTATGATATGCATGTGTCTCACTTTAAAACGTTATTATAACTTTATTATTATATAATAAATTAATATTGTTTTTTTAGAGGATATAATAAATTAATATTGTGAAATAGTAAATATCTATTATCTGGCATATTGATTGATTATTGAAGCAAACATTCTCCTCCATAAAAAGTAGAGATAAAGTTATAATATTATGGTATGGTCCATGAGAGATGATGAGGGGCTGATTACTCTCCTAACTTTTAACATATCTTGGGTAAAAGCCATAAAAACTAAAAAGCAAAACTGCTTTTTCCCTCCTCTCTCTGTACGCACACAGACACTGCCATGAATAGTTTGTTATCATAGATTCGAATCAGCAAATAGCTGACAATATATATATATATATATATATATATATATATATATATATATATATATATATATATATGGGTTTTGTTACAAGCCACCCTTTGGTGGTGTCTTTTATCAAGTCACACCTTAAGGTGTGATTTTCACTTTTTAGTTATAACTTTGCTAAAAGACATCTTCATAAAAGTAAGTTGGTGTCTTTTCGCAAATGCTCATAGAGTAACTTGATAAAAGACACTTTCACAAAAAGTGTCTTCTATCATAACCCTATATATATAAGGGTTTGCTAGGATACACCCACTAGTTTTTATTAAGGTGTGTTTTAGCAAAGATATAACTAAAAAGTTGTTAAATACACCTTAAGGTGAATGTTGCTAAAACACACCTTCTAAAAAATAAGTGGGTGTATGTTAGCAACTCCTATAGGCATTTGCTAGGATACACCCACTTATTTTTTAGAATGTGTGTTTTAGCAAGTTATAACTAAAAAGTAGTTAAATACACCTTAAGGTGTAGCTTGCTAAAACACTCCCACATAAAAACTAGTGAGTTTGTTCTAGCAAATCCCATATATATATATATATATATATATATATATATATATATATATATATATATATATATATATATATATATATATTAGAAGGAGAAAACTCAACACATAATATTTAAGGTTTAACTCATGACAACTAGCTAAAAAGGGAAACAGACTTAACACAGTTAAGTTACTGTATATACAGTAATTGATCTAGTGCGTCCGATTGGAAATGAACGACCGAGATCTCACACTGTGTCAAACTATCGAGATATGGATTGGGTATTATGTGTTGGATAGTAAACTTGATTTGGTTTATTAGACTAATCAAGTGTTAGACGCAAATAACTAATAAGTGGTGTAGTCCAAAAGAAATTTTAGAAAAGTGTAGAACTATATTGGTAGTATAGAGAAATAGTTTTAACGAGTGAGTGTTGGATTGGAGTTTGCATCATGTTTCTCACTTCCCAATGCACTTTTGATGTGATTTTTACAAAGCTGGAAATGCTAACTTTTGTGAAAGTGGGTTTGGTGGCTTTCCACTGCTATTCCAAACACATCATTAATGTAATTAGTAACAATGTAGAACTCTATCTTAAAGTATGTAGATATATCTGGGTTTGATCAGTTTTAATTAGTATTTTTTAAATATCTCTAATTAAACACCGCGATTGTCTAAGTTTTATTAATATATTAATAAAATATATGTGGGTGTATGAACCATATATTAATAAAAATATATATGAGTATATGTTTGTTTTATGGGAATATATTAATATATTCTTATTTCTGAAATTTAATGGGAACTATATATTGATAAAATACAAATGAGTATATATTAACAAAAATATATCACACTATATTTTTTTTTACGAGAATATGTTATTATATATTTATTTAATACAAATGAGTATATATTAACAAAAATATATCTCACTATATGTTTTTTTTACGGGAATATGTTAGTATATATTTATTTATGAAATGTATTTTCATTTATTAGCTTTTTTAATATCGTCAATACTATTAACAAGTACAATATTATAATATATTATGATAAATCATACTTCAATTTTTCCGTTGTTTTTAAATGTATCAATAAAAAACCCGTTGGAGTGTACAATTGTAACACGGGACCCATTTTAGTAACTATAACGAGTTATCAGTTTTAATTAGTATTTTTAATCTTTCAAAAAAAATAGTATTTTTTTAATATCTCTATTTAAACACCGCGACTGCCTAAGTTTTATTAATATATTAATAAAGTATATGTGGGTGTATGAACTATATATTAATAAAAATATATATGAGTATATGTTTGTTTTACGGGAATATATTAGTTTTGTTTTGAAAGAACGGGAATATATTAGTATATTCTTATTTATGAAATCTAATGAGAACTATATATATTGATAAAATATATATGAGTGTATGAACTATATATTAACAAAAATATATATCACTGTATTTTTTTTTGACGGGAATATGTTAGCATATGCTTATTTATGAAATATATTTTACGATAACAATATTATATAATACATTAATTATGATTTTTCATGGGATGCTTATTAGTATTTTTCACACGAAAACATATTAGTAAATAAAAACTATGATTATTTTTTTTATTAGCTTTTTTAATATCGTCAATACTAAAATTTAATATATATTTGTTCATATTAAAATTTAATTATTTTACAATTTTTCATTACTACCGAACAATATATACATTATTATGCTTTAAATACTTTACATATTTTCACCATGGACAAAAAAAAATCATTATGCCAAGCGCAGCCGATACGCGACACGCGGCGGAGCCGCGGCGAAGCCGCGCTACCCGTGCTGTAGCACGGGTATCTCGACTAGTATATATTAGAAGGAGAAAACTCAACACATAATATTTAACGTTTAACTCATGACAACTAGCTAAAAAAGGGAAACAGACTTAACACAGTTAAGTTACTGTATATACAGTAATTGATCTAGTGCGTCCGATTGGAAATGAACGACCGAGATCTCACACTGTGTCAAACTATCGAGATATGGATTAGGTATTATGTGTTGGATAGTAAACTTGATTTGGTTTATTAGACTAATCAAGTGTTAGACGCAAATAACTAATAAGTGGTGTAGTCCAAAAGAAATTTTAGAAAAGTGTAGAACTATATTGGTAGTATAGAGAAATAGTTTTAACGAGTGAGTGTTGGATTGGAGTTTGCATCATGTTTCTCACTTCCCAATGCACTTTTGATGTGATTTTTACAAAGCTAGAAATGCTAACTTTTGTGTAAAAGTGGGTTTGGTGGCTTTCCACCGCTATTCCAAACACATCATTAATGTAATTAGTAACAATGTAGAACTCTATCTTAAAGTATGTAGAATCTTCTCTATGATGCGTCTTGAACCCTCCCTTCGGCCTATACAAATGGGAGAGCTCGTCATTTTTATAGCAACCTAGTAAAAGCAAGTGGAAGCAAGCAAGAAACTAAGTCTTCTCTCAAATATTATCTCCTCCTCTATTCCTCAAAAAATCTCACTATAACCATCTTATTTTCCACCAAAGTGGCATTTAGAACTTTGGCTCTGAGAATAAACTATTCCATAGTCGGGGCGGCGGGTAATAAAACGGCATCTTTCCAAGATCCACTTCTCAATGAAGTACCTATGATAATTGGTGTATCAAAATGGAGGCTCTTCTTAGAGCACATGATGTTTGGGAGGTTCGTGAAAAAGGTTATAAGGAATCACAAGATGAGGATTCCTTAACTCAATCAAAGATAGACATTTTGAAGGATTCATGAAAGAGAGACAAACAAAATTCTCTTCCTTATCTACCAAACATTGAAGGAAGATGAGTTCGAGTAAATTTCAAATGCAATATATGCTAAAGGAGGCATGGTAGAACCTTCAAACCTCTTGTAAAGGAGAAGGCAAAGTAAAGAATGTGTGTCTCCAAACTTTTAGAAATGAACTTGAATCATTGCATATGAAAGAGTCTATACATATGACAAAATTATTCGAACCACGGTTCAGATTATGGATCTTCTACAAGATTCATCATTAACTGAAACACTGTAACCACTTGAGTCCAATCACTTAATTAATACTAAATGAATTCGACAAATGAATTTTCAATAGATGGACTAAATTCACACGAGAAAAAAAATAAAGGAAGACAATCCCCAAATGGCTATTGATCTTACTTAACACTAACAATGTTAAGTTAATGTTATTGAAGAAATGAAAAGCAATTTTTTCTTACGACAGTTTACAGTTACACAATTATACTTCCTGTTATTCACATTTTTCACATAAAGTCAACACTAACATAAACAAATCACAAGAATGAAATTAACATAAAAAATGGGATTTAAGAATCATATCATTAATGACTGTTGTAAAAGTGACTCAAAATTGAAGTTTGGAATTTCTTAAAATCGTAGCACGATTTTTGGACCAGATTTTGGACTTCTGATTCGGAAAAAATCGTAGCAAGATTTGTCGAAATCGTAGTACGATTTTATGCTGATGCATAAAAATAAAACGTATTTTTCAGCGTGAGATTTGTTCCAATTTTTGAGGGATTGCTTTTACTATAAATATCGACCTTGTATCAGAATAAACCTTGTAGGGGCTGAAAACAAGGGTTTAGAAACAAACAACAAACTATGGTTTTAGAGAGATTTCTCTAAGCGGGAGACAGGGTTGTGGTTGATTCACCTTGGGAAACACTATTAGGATTGAGTCTCTTGGTCACGAGAAGAGATTGAAACTTTGGGTAGAATTAGGTTTGGAGACTTATTTTTGTAACCCTTTGATATCTCTTTTGTAAAGTTACTCATCATTATAGTAGAACGGAGGGTTGCTCTCTCCCCCAGACTAGGTCAGTTTTGGACCGAACTGGTAAACAAATTTTGTGTGTTCTACTTTTGCTTGTGTTTATTACTGTCACCCACTTGTTTTGGTTGCTTGATTATTACTTGCTCCACACATCAAGTATTTTATTGGTGTGATTTTTTCATCGAATTCACAACTATTAATGACCATCAATTGTTATCAGGAAAATAATATTTTTGTTACATGGCTTTTCATTGAGCATTGATGCCCCACTTTAGTTTCATAATTTTTTGCATAATGAAAATAGAGATTTGACATTATAATAAACCAGTTGATATGACATCACAATGAACCAATTGATTTTAAAATTTTAGTTGTTGTAGTAACAATGAAAAATTATTACAACACATAAGAATATTCATATATTTCACTCTCAATTTAACAACAAAATTTCTATCCAAAAAAATTACACCATCTAGTCACTATTTTTTTTGAGGAACCATCTAGTCACTTTTATAAACGAAAAATAATTTTTTAGATTCATTGAATAACTTATGTATCTGATACATCAATTATTCAATGAACTTAAAAAATATTTTTTTCTTATAATATGAGGTGTACATCACATTCATTTCCTCCGGTTTTTACCATATAATAATAGCTTTGAATTCTCTTTAAAAACAAAAGCTCTGAATTCAAAATTTCTATCCAAAAAAATTACACCATCTAGTCACTATTTTTTTTGAGGAACCATCTAGTCACTATTATAAACGAAAAATAATTTTTTAGATTCATTGAATAACTTATGTATCTGATACTTTTGAGGAACCATCTAGTCACTATTATAAACGAAAAATAATTTTTTAGATTCATTGAATAACTTATGTATCTGATACATCAATTATTCAATGAACTTAAAAAATATTTTTTTTTCTTATACTCCATCCGTTTCAAAATACATGTCCCATTTTTGTAATGTACACTATTCACTTGACTTACTTTGACCATATTTTTTACCTAATGTATAAATACAAATATTAGCATGTAAGATGTTGTTTGATTTATCTCGACAAATATTTTTAAAATATTAAATTTTTATAATTTTTTACTTTAGATTATTAAAGATATTAACGGTCAAAATTGTGCATTGGCATATGTGAAGTGGTTGACTTGGACATGTATTTTGAAACGGAGGGAGTAATAATGAGGCGTACATCACATTCATTTCCTCCGGTTTTTACCATATAATAATAGCTTTGAATTCTCTTTAAAAACAAAAGCTCTGAATACATCAAATCAAAAAATAATAATGATAGTTCCAAGGATAATCAAAATAAAAACAAATAGTTTTCCATCAACCATTGTGAATGACGTTTTTTTACTCAAACCTCTTTTTTTTTTTTAACTTCACTTCATCACTTTCTTCTAATGACGTGATTTTGTTCAAATAAAAAGCATGAACCAATGTTGAAAATACTCCATGCTTCTTAAACTGTATAATATTTTTGAATTGCATCAATGTCAAGTCCTTTCATCTTCACCATTGATTCTACATATTCCTTTAGCGTATGAAGCTCGCTAAGCTCGCTATTACATTACAAACTATGGTTACCAATAAACCGATAGTACATGCTTTGAAATACTCCATCAGCCTTCTCAAGCCAATAAACCGATAAACTTGAAGATGGATGAATTTGCAGGAGTATATCCAGTTATGTCCTTATGAAAGATGTTTTATTGACGAATTGCTCCATCCTTTTAATAGTTCCCTGTCAAAACCAAAAATCAATGTTAAAACTTGACAGTCATTTATATATTTATCATAACGTAAAAATCTGCCCAATCTATAATGTTGACATCAATTTAAAGTTCCAATGAAATGGGATTATATGCTCAACTCATGTCAAACAAAAATTTAGATATTAATCATAACCACCAATAATATCCTATTTATTTTAAGAGTTTATATTTATAATCACTTACTTGCAATTAAATAACAATGAAAAAAGTTAATTGAAAATTAAAAAGATTAAGAAGACATTTTGGAGAAACAATTGTCGTCCCTCAGTGGCTCAAATTTAAATTAACATAGATAAATTACAAGAATGAAATTAACATAAATGGGAATTAAGAATCATATCATAAATTATAATAACAACGGTTATTAGAAAAATAATGTTTTGGTTATATGACTTTTCATTAAGCACCGGTGCCCCTCTTTAGTCACACTTAGGATATTTGCTATTTGATACTGTCACAATGGCACCTAAATGTATATGGTAGCATGAGGAAAAGAGTTTAAGCAAATTAACAAGAAAATATCTTGAACATCAAGTAAATATTAACCTACCATCATTTAATATGGAAAGAACCAAGACCATGAACAATGCAAAATCAAACTTGAAGATCAACGCAAAAAATAAGAAACCAAACTACCAAAATGAAAAACAAATCAAAATAAGTATATGATTTGAGTGTTCAAACTTCAAATATTGACATATTTTTTACCACAAACTAATTTTAGCACTTACCATGATACAAATGACGATTGATACAATATAAATATGTTCCACAATCAAACTTTTCACATTGTTTATTGCTTTGATCTGAAAATTTGATTTTGAAACCATCATGGTTATGATCATTGCAATATTAAATGATGGTAAGATAACACTTTCATGTTATTTTAAAATTTTCCGACAAGTAATATCTTTAAGTTGAAGTTCTAACACTACCATTTACATGTAGGTACCATTACGACAATATCAAAAGATAGAAACCATCTAATCTCCTCTAATTGATAATTGGAAAATGAAGATGTTTGCTATCAGTATTATGTTTGGCAGTTACATGGCACTGAACACAATGTTATTTTTATGAGCGATGAACGATGCCTACTTTGCTCAATAATCAATTTATAATTTCTTTTTTCAATATCATCACCAACCAACTAGGAGAAAGCCTAAGCACTATTACCTTTAAATATGTTGAAGGACAAGTTTGGAATGAGGTCTTTGAGACACAATATCTGAAAAGGGCAAACCAATGACTGGTTCTATAGACAAACTATGAGGTTGGTGGAAAGACAAAGTAAAATTTAACAAAAATGGGGCACCTGCAATTGCAAAAGATGAAGAATAAAGAGGAATTTCAACAATGAATGGCATGTTGAATGGTGAACCAGTAACACCTCACTCACTGAACGAACTACCTGACATAACATTAGGTTCACTTTTATCATCATGAATGCAACATTGTGATCCACCACAAAGGAAATATCCTTAGAAAGAGGCATTCCTCCACCATGATAGCCACCAGGAAAAGAATCATGGTGGAATGAAATAAAATTTAGTGAAGAACTTGACCCACCACCTTATAGAAAGCCTCATGATTTGAAGAAAGGTTTGGAAAGTTCGTGTTTTGACAGATGTTATCAAACACATGTCTCCTAATTGTCTGAATATCAAGAGACATATGTTTGATAACACCTGTCAAAACACAAAGTTTACAAACCTTTCCTCAAATCACTTGGCTTTCTCTAAGGTGGTGCACCAAGATCTTGGCAAAATTTCATTTCATTCCACCAGTTTTTTTTCCCCGATGGCCACCATGGTGGAGGAATGCCTCTTTCTATATGATATCTCCTTTATGGAGGATAACAATGTTGCATTTATGATGAAAAGTTTTAACCTAATGTTGTCTTAGGTAATTAATATAATGAGTAAGGTGTTCCTGGTTTCACCATTCAACATGTCATTCATTGTTGAAATGGCTCTTTATTCTTCATATTTTATAATTGCAATTGGACCATTTTGTCAAATTTCATTCTGTCTTTCCAGCAACCTCATAGATTGTTTGAAAAATCAGTCATTGGTTTTCCCTAATTAAATAATGTGTCTCAAAAACCTTACACCAAACTTGTTCTACAATATAATTAAAACTAACAGCGCTTATGATTTCTCCTAGTTGGTGATGATAATGGAAAAAATATAAATTGATTTACCAAAAAAAAAAATTGTATCATTCATTGTCCATAAAAGTACCAATGTCATCAGCGCCACGTAACTTCCTAGCTCAACAGAAGCAACAAATGTATTCTCTAGTTTTCCTCCATCATCATCTCATGCGGTAGCTTAAACAACTTCCTTTCATTCACATATTTCACATAAGTCAATATAACAATGGTAAACATATAAATGAAATCAAACCTATCTAAGTTTCATAATGAAGAGATGAATGAACATAGGCCTTTATTTGTTGGAAATGTGGATGCCTTCTCGATAAGCACATACACAGACACAACACTAACATTAGACGTTGAGACCTGTAAAGCAAGACAAACTTGCAATTAAATAAGAATGAAAAAGTTAATGGAAAATTATAAAATATTAAAAAGACATTTTGGAGAAACAATTTTAATTTTCCCCTCCTAATTTTGGGTATTTTGCATGCTAGTTTAGTGCGGACAAACTATGAGATTAAGGTATCAGACTATCAAAGGCTCAAATGGAAAATATTAGACTATCAATGTTATGGATTTTGCTACCGTCCCAAGTTTTTTCTATGAATTTATATTAAGAGAACGCAAAATAATTATGTGTATACCCTGAGATTCACTTTAGGGCATAGTCGGTGCTCCACTATAGATGCTTTAAGAGACATGTGCAATTGATGTATCAATCAAATTGCAATTTAAGGCTGGTTGGGATACCATCTAAACTTCTTGTTATTTTACTTTCGAATGTTCCATTGTGTGTGAAAGATCCATTATGGATGTTGTTTATGCGTCAAATTCATCATCTCATACAAACAACTTACATTACACTAGCTTCTACAAAAAGAAAAACATAATTAACATAATAGAAATGACCAAACACAAAAATAATAGTATAAGAAAAGACACATGATACCCACACTCCACTTAATGCATCTCAAGAATTAGCGTTTCATATTTCCAATGGTTGTACATCCTCATACGTACTCTGCATCAACACAAAGGAAGCTTGTCTCGCCTGGGTGTCGCACCCAAAGATCAAATTCTACTGAGTTCTCGAGAAGATACATGAAATTGTGGTGATTACCCAAATTTTGACCATTTTTATAGTTTTCATTTTACGAATTCCACGTAATCGCATCCTATCACATGTTGCCACATCCTCAAAATTTTGTCACATCAATTCTTTTAAAATCCATTAAGAACTATTCATTTTACAAATACCACGTAATCATATCCTATCACAAGTTGCCACGTCATAAAAAATTTGTCAAATCAATTCTTTTTAAATCCATTATGAACTTTTCATTTTATGAATTCCACGTAATTATATCCTATATATCACACGTTGCCACATCATCGAAAATTTGTCACATCAATTTTTTTTAAAAATCCATAAGAACTAAAAGTTACGGTTTCGGAAATTGAAAAGAATAAAACTAAAACAAAAACTATAGGATTGTGAATTACTCTTGTGGTCTCTTAACATAATTTCAGGTAACGAAATAGTCCTTTAACGTTTTCCACGTCATCTTGCTCCTTTTTGTCATAGTGGGAGGAGGAGGAGGAGGACGAAGAAGAAGAAGAAGAAGAAGAAGAAGAAGAAGAAGACATGACAACTCTCGAGCTTAAGAAGAATAATCAAGTGTTAGGCCCAATTAGCTAATAAGTGATGTAGGCCAAAGAAAGTTTTAGATAAGTGTTGTAGTATATAAAAATAATATTAAATTAATTAGTTGAGAGTGTGTAGAATCTTATTTGTAATGTGTCTAGATCTCTCCCTTGAAGCTTATATAAGAAGGAGATTTTGTCATTTGTAAACCAAGCTTGTTAAAGCAAGCAAGAAAGTAGAAGAAATAAAGCAACAAATAAAGTCTGCTCTCAAATATTCTCTTCTCCTCTATTTCTCACAAAATTTCACTACGACCTTCTCCTTTTCCAACATTTAGAGTCGTTAGATTGCAAATGGATGATCGACATTCACCACTACGACAATTTGTGTGAATTCACTACAACATCCAGGTCCCAGAAAATGTGGGTACCTTTGATGATAAATGAGAAACTATATTGGCTTATCATCTAACGAATTTAATTAAAAAGTTAATTTTAGCAGAGAATTTCCTTACACTCATGAATAAGAGTACTAAACTCATACTTCATCCGGTCACATTTATAAACAAATCACTACTTTTTAGGTTCATTCAATATTTAAAATATTTAATGTATTTGGTATATATTATAGATCAAATAAATTAGGTATTCAATGAACCTAAAAAATAAATTTTTACTTATAAATGTGATCGGAGGGAGTATCTATCACTCCTTTGAACGCTTGATAACATTAACCAATAACCAACTATTAAAGAGCTTTAACTCTAAGATGAATTTATCAAAATCAAACTCAATTACCCACTTCCATTCCGAAAGAAGGCCCCACACTTCTCATTAGTAGGTTGATTTGAATCCTTTTTTGACTTTTCTGATCCTTCAAATCACAACTCCCTAATCTCTAGTAGGTTGATTTGAATCCTTTTTTGACGTAATTGTTTCGAATCACAACTCCCTAACCTCTTTGTTTATAAATGTTAACCCGTCAAGCTATCCTTAACCCTACTTAAACCCTAATTTTAATCTTAATCTCAATTTTTTTAATCTCAAAATTTCCCTCTTGCAAGGATTCGAACCCGAGTCTTAATGCCTTCTTCTCAAGAACAATTTCACCACTAAGCCACTGACAATTTTCGTGATTTAATTTTGCTTCCATTAATTGATATCCAATATCAATCACCCTTTTAAACAAATCATTAAATCTCTTATTTATAAATGTTAACCCGTCAAGCTATCCTTAACCCTAATTAAACCCTAATTTTAATATCAAAATTTCCCTCCTATCTCTGCGCCTTTTCTCCATGCAATTAATCTAGGGATTCGAACCTGAGTCTTAATTGCTTTTTCTCGAGAACAATTTCACCACTAAGCCACTTACAATTTTCTTGATTTAATTTTGCTTCCATTAATTGATATCCAATATCAATCGCCCTTTTAAACAAATCATTAAATCTCTTATCTCTTATTTATAAATGTTAACCCGTCAAGATCCTTAACCCTAATTAAACCCTAATTTTAATCTCAAAATTTCCCTCCTTTCTCCACACAATTAATCTAAAAAATCTTTATTGAAAAAGCCTTTGCAGGGATTCGAACCCGGGTCTTAATGGCTTCTTCTCAACAATTTCACCACTAAGCCACTGACAATTTTCTCTTATTTATAAATCTTAACCCGTCTCGCAAAATTAAACCTAATTTTAACCTAATTCTCTCGCCTAATTTCCCTCCACACTTTTGCATTTAATGTTTATCTATAGTCAAATTATTTTTCTAATTTCATGTGAAAATTAAGTCCTATTTTTTCTCTTATAAATATTAACCCGTCTCGCAAAATTAAACCTAATTTTAACCTAATTCTCTCGCCTAATTTCCCTCCACACTTTTACATTTAATGTCAAATATTTACTTTCTAAAATATTATGTTATGGTACAATACCAACGTATATGCTTCTTAATATTTTGACCTTCAACTAAACTATTTTGTTACATATTACAGTCAAATATTACCTTCGATATGACCAGTGCGTTAGCACGGGTCAATGGTCGAGTTGACCTTCAAGATTCAAAATTACTTAGGTTATTTGAATCACTTAGATAAGTTGATTTGAATCACAACTTTCTAGCTAAAATCATGGAACAAAAATCTTAGGTGATTCAAATCACCTTTTAAGCATGATTTGAATCACCTTTTTAGGATGATTATGAATCACACATTTTAAAAAACTTGTGGTTTGAAACATGCAACCGTGATACGAATAAATCACCTTTTAAGCATGATTTGAATCACCTTTTTAGGATGATTATGAATCACACATTTTAAAAAACTTGCGGTTTGAAACATGCAACCATGATACGAATAACATTATACCATGATTCAAGTCAAATTATCAAAACTAAGGATTTTAATAAATTTGCACGAATTTAAAAAATATGCATGTTTAAGAATTTATTTTCTATGATCCCAAGTTATTGAGGAGTATTGAGAGAGACTCGTATACATCATATCTAGTTTTTTTTTTTTTCTGTGGTGGCCGGTGATAGAAATCTGGCAAGTGTACCAAAAATTATCGAAGTAGTAATAAATATCGATCCACAAGGATTGTGTTAATTTCAATTCTAGCAAGCGCGTTATACGTTAGGATGTGTAAAGTTTGTATTAATTGCCCTAGGCAGAAAAGTTTGGTTTTATCAGACTTAATTAAAGTAGAGACAAAGTGCAAGAGAAAATTATATTGAGATGAATGATTAAGCCGGTGAATCCGCTATTGCATTATATGAATAGTCTACCTCTCTTTACTCTCAATTACTACTCAATCTTTACGATAAATTAACTAAGTGGTTTTGATCAATCTCTTGACTCAAAACCCTTTCCTAAGTTATAACCCTATTAATCCCTTAATTAGATTGAATAACCGTGGAAGCGATGTAGGAACGTTAATTCATATATCATAACTCTCAATTTCCTATCTCTAGGTTCCTAGTGTTGAGTTAAACAAAATTACTAGATCAGGATTAAAAGCTAGTGCTAGTAGTCATTCAATTCCTAAGATCAATTCATATAATTGCAAGAAGCTAGGGCTAGTAGTCATACAAAACAATAACATGAAAAACAATAAACACAAGTAATTCTGAATAAAGACTGAATAACATTGATTATAGAGAGAGTTCAACTGCAAAATCATATATTACAATAGTTTCATCATGGCTCAATCAAACTAAGAGTTTGGCTACTCATAACTAAACAATCATAAGTATAAACAAGAGAAAACATACATAAATCTAACCAACGGAGAGTTGGTATGAGATTCAGGGCTTGTTCTTCGGTCTCCTGCAGTCTTCTATGCTCAAAATCGCAATAATAATCGGTACCCTAATCCTTGCTCGCAGCTGACTATAAATAGAAAGAATTTTAGGGTTTCAGAAAAGCCCACCATCGTGCCACGTTTCGGGACCATCGTGGCACGATGCCTTCATTAATCTGACGTGGCAGCAAGTTCATCAACCCATCGTGGCACGTTTTGTTTTCCATCGTGCCACGAAATTTCCAAAACGTCACCATGAACTCCACATCCTTGCAACGTACCACGATCATTGATCAGCGTGGCACAATTGCTCATACTTAGGCAATATTTCCTCTTTTTCTTCCTTTGGGCTCTTGTAACTGTTTTGGCCTGATTTCACCATGAATTTCATGTAGTTGACTCTCTAAATGCTATAATAAAGGCATAAATACGACTAAAAACTAATGTTGATGCATCGTCATCAGCCGGGGTTCAAACCCCGGACCTTGCATCATATCTAGTCTAAACCTTGTTTTGACATCGTTAAAAATAAATAAGCCTAGACCTAGTTTTGAAGTCAACTTAGTATGTGTTTGGCAACCCGTTTGAAGCAGCCAAACCTCCGTTTCCTTTTTCAAACGTGGTTTCCAGAATTTTTTTTCTTGTTTGGGTGAATGAAAAGTGCTTCCAAAAAACTCAGTTTTGAGACCAAAACGCAGGTACAACTAAAGCAGGAATTCCTAGCTTCTGCGGTAGAGAAAACGCAGGTACAACCTCTAATTTTTCAAGTGGCAGGTACTTTACCTAATTACCCATAAATTCAAGCCTTCAATTTCTCTTTCTTACAACCTTTCTTCCTTTCATTACTTTACATCACTTCAACCTTGTATTTTACCTTGAAACTCAACCACACAGATCTGAATCTCAACCACACAAATCTGAATTTCCTTCTGCAAGTTGAAGGTCATTGCACAAGGAAGCTTTCAGCTTATTCAATAAGGATGGTAGAAAGAATGGAATGAAATTATTGAGAGATAGAGGAAGAAGAAATTGCAGCTATGTATTGAGAGATGAGGAAGTGTGTAGAAACAATGAAGAAGGTTGTGGAGAAATGGAAGGGATATGTAGTAACCGAGAAAAATAAGTGTGGTAGTTGAAAAAAGAAAATCATTTTTTTTTTTTGTTTTAAGTTGGGTTGGGTTGTAGTTATTTTTTTTTTGTTGTTATAAATGTGATTTTTTTTATCACCACACGTTAAAAAATACAGCTTTTGGCACATGTGATATAATTGTTTTTTTTTTTGACAAAATATAAGAAATTCTATGTTCAGGGGTGTTTGGTCATTTTACATTCAAAATCAATTTTGATTTAAACTATCCAAACAACATCAACTCATAACAATCACTTTTAAACAATTGTATCCAAACATAAATCAATTCATCTCAAACTCACTGTTAATCAAAACCAATTCTCTCAAACTCAATTCTATCAAAATGAATTCTCGCCACCGTCATACCAAACACATACTTAATTCCCTTTTCTTGCTTTATGCTTGCGGGAAAATGAGACAAACAAACAAAGCAAAGAAAACAAATTTCCATAACAAGGGTGACCCCCCGGTCAATTACATACCTCATACCAAATCAATATAGAGAAATAAACAAACGAAATAGGGGAACCCCTGATTCCATATGATCCACACAGAGTACACAACTTGCAGCAAGAATATCATATACAAAAGAAAAGAGAAAAATATCCCCGTTTATTTCTTGTGTTCTTATTATTTAGGAAAAACAAGAGAAAGACATAAAATATTGTGGTATTATAATTACTTTGCAACTATATTAAAAATGGAGGAATATAATTATGTTGGGAATATAAAAGTTTTGATGTCAAATGAGAAACTAAATTAGTTAAATGTGGATAATTTTTTGAGGTGAAATGTGGATAATTTATATACATTTATGTGCTTAGATACATTTTTTTTTAAATAATGTTCGGAGATACATTCTTTTACCGAAAGATGCGAATAATTCAGTTTTTATTTTTTGTATTACATAGGCATTTTTGTTGTGGTGTTCAGAGTTCGAACCTTAAACCATACATATATTATACATTATCTCTATCAATTGAGTTAAACTCACGACAACATTACATATTCATTTAAGTTTACTATCAAGAGTGCTAGCTGTAAAAAATAATATTACTTAGTCACTTACAAATAACAAAAGTAGTCTATAGTTTTTTAGTGAACAAACCAAAATAAAATATAAATTAAACATTCTACCTAACACAATGAGTGTCTGGATAGAACACAAAAAGTTTAACAATAGTTACACTGCTAAAAACATGCAAACAAAACAAAAAAGAAAAAGCTACATTCCAAAACCTAAACACTACCAAAAAATAGTCTATAGTTTGTATGAACGTAAAAAAGACAAAGCATCTTGTTTTTCAAAATTTTAATTTAAACAATAATAAACTATAGAAAAAGGATGAGCAAATTGTAATAACATATTAACACTAATTAAAAAGTTAAAAGTTGTTATTGTGCCCAACTAAATTTTTTTGTCTATACCTTCACCCTATTTTGAATTTGAAATTCCGTAGTTGTGCATAAATTTTTTTAATGGTGTTACTTCAACCGACAATGTTGATATTTTAAGACCGTACATTTACACTCAGGTTTGAACCTGAAACCATTGTGTGTGAGTTTTTAATGGTATTTGACACTTTTTTTTTTCCTGTCAACTTGGCACTTTTTTTTAGATCATTAAAGAAATCCTAAACTCCCTGCACATGTTTTGATTTAGAAATCCATCTTCTATGGATCGAGCATAGTGATTGCAAGTTGGAGGAAACAACTAAAAATAATTTAATATTAAGAGAACGACTAAGACTTCAAAAAGATTAAAGAATACTAATAAGACGTCAATCCCCTTGTAAAAAAAAGAAAAGAAGGGGAAAACTAAGAGTTTGAGATTAGTATCGTGTCAAAGTGATCTTATTTGACAAAAGAGATTGATGAAATCAACATTTAAATATTTGTTTTTCTTTAAAAAAAAAACATTTAATTAATTGTTTAGGAAGGTTCCTAACCAAAAATTAATAATAATTGGAGTGTTATAGTACTTTCAATTAACGTAACAAGCATCTTCTCTAGCTTTTCCTCTCTTTCTTGTACTATACACTGCCTGTCATTTGCGTGTTTTTTTGTTACTAAACGATGAGAGAAATGCAACACACGAACTTTTCAGGAGGTTAGTCATCCTATTACTTTTTTTAAAGGGAAAAACAAATAATTAAATGTTGAATATTCTATTTATTATTATAATGATATTATTTATTTTTTCCACATAAATTCCTTGTTTTGAAAGTAATCATTTTTAGACACTTTTGGACATTGTATGTTTGAGATTTGGATTTTGGAAGAAAGAATTTATATTTTAGAAATAGAAGTGATATTTGTAGAAAAAAAAAAGAAATATAAGTGATATTTAAAAAAAATTTGAAACAACCTGATAAATAATTATCTTACTTACTAATGCTTGTCAGGTCAAGCTAACCCTAACCCTAAAACTAACCTAGATTTTTCCCGCTCTTTCTCAAGCATTTATGTGTAGGTTTGACCTCCTCACCCTTAATACAAGCCATAATAACACATTTATGTGTAGGTTTGACCTCCTCACCCTTAATACACACCATTATAACATGATTGCATATTATTTTATTTCATTGCAGGAAATTTTAACTGCCATTTATAACACGATTGCATATTATTTTGATTTTAGTCTATAAAAATAACACACGATTGCATATTAATTGTCATCCCAAGTTTGAAATGTGAATCAGGTACATTGAAAATAGTATAGCACACGATACCATTAAAACGAAAAAAAAAAACACGAGCTTGAAAATTAGACCTGTGAATTACGTACAAAATTGTATAATGAAAATAAAATAACACACAGTCAACTGTATATTTATTAGCTATAAAAACACACGGTTGAAAACTTCCATTTATAAGACAATTGCATATTAATTTAATTTTTGAAATAGAATAACACACGATTACATATTAATTGCCATCTCAAATTTGAAATGTGAATAAATAACACAGAAAATTATATAATGGAAATAAAATAACACACAATCAATTGTATATTTATTAGCATTATAACACAATTTTTTTAGTATTAGAACCAATCAATTGTACATTAAATAGTATTAAAACCACACGGTTGAAAATTTCTTTAGAAAAGAAAAAGGCCACAAGATTGCATAATAAAAAAAAAACAGTATCGTGTTCAAATTAAATTTAAGAGCAAGTAATTTTTCATAATGGTTAACGTTAAAAATAATATACCGCCGTAAGAATTATTGGCTTCGCACTGTAACACAATTTTATTTTATTTTTCTCGAAAGGACCATGATTTAAATGGAATTACCGTTAAACTCAACATATTTAATCCTAACATAATTCTTGAGGAAATTTCCAACGTACCTAATTTTTCATTAATTTATCGTTTGAGATAATTCTCCCACCATAAGAGATATTTTGTAAGCCACCATAACACATTTTCATTGTGTGCATCGAAATTTGTTTCCTGAAATAACGCACTCCACATTCCCCTTCCGATGCGCCACTGATGCTGCCACCTTCAATTTTCATTGATTATGCAAAGTCAACATTACAAATTCAGGAAACCTGTATTTATTGGTTGCTCCTCATTTTTACGTGATTGTTGTGGCTGATTTATAAGTAATAACTTCTGTTTCTGAATTCTCAATTGCAGATTAAGAAATAGTATATTGCTTTTGTCTGGTGCAGCTCTGGCCAACGCTTACACAAACCTTTTGGTTGTAACTGGTGGGAAAAGAGATCTCAAGATGAAAGTGCGCGTCGCCCATGTATGGTGTATACCATCTAAGAAGGATCCTAACGACATCACTTTCATGAACATCCTCTTGGTTGATGACAAAGTTGGTTTTGTGTCTCCTTACAAGTGTTATGAAACTGCTCCTGCATTGTTGCGATAAACATTTTTGCTAACTGTGCTTTAATTTGTTTTTTTCGTTTTTTCTAAGGTGGTCGGATACAGGCAACTGTACGAAGAGATTTGGTGTCCAAATTCCAGAAAATGGTGACAGAAGGATATGCATACGTTCTTGACAGTGCTGCTGTTGGTTTCAATGACGACCCTTTTAAGCTTATAAGTCACTTTAATCTTATTGTATCTTATTGTTAAAAAAAGTAATTATAATATGAATCAATGCATGTCATTCATGTGTCAATTGCTTTAGGTCTTATATTCTATTTAGTTCAGTAGTCTATATTGAATTGATACACATGAATTCTTGATTAGTATACAACTCATATATTCACTAGGCATGTCTCAAGTGATTAAACTAACACAATAGTTACATCTGATTCATGACACATCACTTAAGTTTAACACAATTAAAGCATCATGTTGATTGCAACAGCCCGGTGGGCCCCTCACAAGGCACTGCACCCACCGCACTGCACTGTTACTCACAAGCTTAATCACTAGCCCCCTCACCATACTAGTGTTTTTGCCTCCCGTGGGAATCGAACCTAGTACCTGGGGATAAGTACTACTTCAATGCATTCCCACTACCAATTGAGCTAGTAGCTCAATTGGTAGTGGGAATGCATTGAAGTAGTACTTATCCCCAGGTACTAGGTTCGATTCCCACGGGAGGCAAAAACACTAGTATGGTGAGGGGGCTAGTGATTAAGCTTGTGAGTAACAGTGCAGTGCGGTGGGTGCAGTGCCTTGCGAGGGGCCCACCGGGCTGTTACATTGATGCAATTATTAAAGCTATTTGCAAAACATGTTGCTTATTAGGTACTGATATACACATTATTTAAATGTTCATATTGCTGTGATTTCTTTCATTCATTCTAATGTTACTCCCATTAACACATTATTTTGTCAAGGGTTACTTCAAGAGAAGGTTTGAAGATATTAATATCTGATGATGATGGTGAAGACACTGATGTAACTTTTAATGTAGTTTATCACGAAGTTTTTCGCAATGTATCATAAATTGTGTACTTGGAAGGATTGACCGAAATTAATATTCTTCATTGTTAACTATTTATGCCTGACAATTTTCCCTAGGTTGTGTCATTTCTATTATTTAACAGAATTAAAGTTCTACTATTCCTATGATTCATGGCTTGGAATTTATCACAAATTTTGTACTCTTTATGTTTTACGGCTTATTGTTAAATTTATTATGACTTATTCTACATGAAAATAAGACCCGTGCGTCAGCACGGGTCATGGTTCTAGTATAATTAATATTTCAATTGCACTTAAAAGTTCAAAAAGAAAACAAGTCATCTTCTCTATTTTGAAACTTAACTCACAAACAAAACTTAAGGGTGCGTTTGGATGGAGGGTTTAGGAGGGGAAGGGAGGAGAGGGTTTACTTTTCATTTTTAAATTATGAACACTATGAAATGTTTTATAAAAAGTTAACATATTATTAACACTAGAACATCGACCCGTGCATCGCACAGGTCAAACCAACCAAAAAAAGTCATGAATAAGTTTTACCGGATAACTAAAATGTAATTGAATATTTTTTTTTTAGGGGAATTGAATAGTTCACATGATGATTATGATGTATTACACAATTCATATTAAATTGACATCGTTAGAGTTTGAGGCTTGAACAAAGAGAGACATTAATATATTTTAGAAAATTGCTATTTAGAATGATGCAGCCACAAATTTTAAGCGCGATACCTAAAGAAACTTATATTGAATAGTTAACAAAACTTAATCATTTTCCGTCACTTCAAATAAGATATTCAAGAACATGGTAGGGTTTACAAAACTTGAAACTTAAAAGTAAATTTGCAAGTTGTTACTCGTTAATCATTCCAACACCTGTAACCAATAAGATCAACATGCCTACTTTGAACAACTTATTAATGAATCCAATATCTTCATTCTTATGTGGAATGTGTTAGGACACTACAAGAAACATTACAATTTCCCAGGGGCGGAATCCCTGTCAAAAGGGCGGAATCCCTGGCAAACTGGACGTTTGTCAGGGAATTTCCCAGGGGCATAACCCATCGCAAAACCGCTCATCGGAAATTTTTTGCCAGGGATCCCACCCCTGGGAAAAAAACGAGGGCCTTAATCCCTGGTAAAAGCCCTGGCATTTTCCCTGACATAAGCCCTGGTATTTTCCCTCACTTTATTCTGCAACCAGACTGACTGTGACTCTGACTGACTCTGACTCTGATTGACTCAAGTCAATTCGAAAAATACCAGGGACATGCGAGGGGTTTAACCCCTGGCAAACGTCCATTTTATTTTTTTTTAAAAATGTTTTATTTATAAAAACGTATTTTTTATTAATTAATTAAATATTTTAAAAATAATTTTAATTAATAAAATGTATTTAAATTAATTAAAAAAATCGATTTTTTTTAAAAGTTGTTTTTCAAATACAATTAAATGGCTCAAAAATCATTTTAATTAATAAAATATATTTTTTATTAATTAAATAAATATTTTAAAAATAATTTTAATTAAGAAAATGTATTTAAATTGATTAAAAAAATCGATTTTTTTTAAAAGTTGTTTTTCAAATACAATTAAATGGCTCAAAAATCATTTTAATTAATAAAATATATTTTAAAAAATTTTAAAATTATTTTTTAAAACACAATTTAATGCATATAAACAAAGTGTAGTCACACAAACACTACTAAGTCTAATTAATAGGCGTGAAATAAAAATTGTACTTAATTGTACTTAATAATATTACAGACCATATGCAGGAAAATAAATATTGTTCAGGGAAGCATAGAAAACCTCCGAAAGTCATACAAACCATAATATAATAATAAATAAAACACACAACAAGCATCATATGCATCAATCATCCTCCTCGATCCCGTCATTGTCGTCGTCATCATCACCTTCACCATACACTTCATAGGGGTCGTCCGCATCATCATCACACGCTGGAGCTCTCACATTATGCTGGCTTTGCTGGCTTCCACCCTGCTGCCCAACATCTTGCCCATCCAAATTCCAGCCTTGCTCTTGCCTAAATGCGTCCAACTGAGAGTCTAAGAATTCTCGCTGTAAACGATAAAATAGCTTTATCATATTCCAGCCTTGCTTCATCGACATATCATATTCCACGTTAAAAAATGATTACTCAATCGAGGAAAATAGCTTTATGCGCAAAAAAATAATTTTACGCTCAAACGATAAAATAAATTTTTACGCGCATACCAATTAATTTAATTTACCCCCAATTTAAAACTAACAATTTTACGCGCAAACATTTAATATTACGCACAAACATCAAATAACTATTAATTATACATGCAAACATATAATAATTATTTCCAATACAAGGGCTTATTATTTCCAATCAGCTTCATGATATGTTTTAATTTGAAAAAATAGCTTTATTTTTATAATATTCTTAAAACAGATTTTATTTTTTATTATATAAAAAGATTTAAAATTTAAACTTTGTATTTTTTATTTTTATATAAACCGATTTTAATTTGTTAAAAAAACAGCTTTATATTACATTTTTCTACTATTTTTAAACAATAGGCATTACTATATATATTACCTTATTTTTTAAAAAATATTGTATAAATATATACACAGATTTTAACTTGTTAAAAAAACTGCTTTATTTATTTTTTGAAAAAACAGCTTTATTTTTATTATATTCTTAAAACAGATTTTAAATTTTATTATATAATAAAAACAGCTTTATTTATATTATAATTATAATAACAGCTTTATTATATAATAAAAACAGCTTTATTATATTATAATTTTTACTCAACATTTTTATAATAAAAACAGCTTTATTATAATAAACAATGGTATTTTTAATAAAAAAACAGATTTACAACAGTTTTTACTCAACAGTTTTATTTTTTTATTCAACAGTTTTATTTTTTATTATTATATAATAAAAACAGCTTTATTTATATTATAATTATAATAACAGCTTTATTATATAATAAAAACAGCTTTATTATATTATAATTTGTACTCAACATTTTTATAATAAAAACAGCTTTATTATAATAAACAATGGTATTTTTAATAAAAAAACAGATTTACAACAGTTTTTACTCAACAGTTTTATTTTTTTATTCAACAGTTTTATTTTTTATTATAAAACAGTTTTACAACAATAAACCTTTTTATTACATTTTTTTATATATATTTTTATTTTTAACCAGTTTTTAAAATTGAATAATTAATAATTTTTTAAAAACATATTATGTTTAACAACCAGTTTTTTTTAAAAAAAATATCAGAAAAAGAGTTGCCCTAAATTAGAAAAAACAAATTATGTTCCTATTTTATTAAATAAACCTATTTTACTAAATAAACAATATTCTATAATATCTAAAAATCAACCTAATAACTATATATTCAACATCAAGCATATATTTCATTTTATCACAAAATAACATGCATATTTCATTTTATCACAACATGCATAATAACTATATATTCAACAACATGCATATATTTCATTAAAAAAACAGATTTTAACATACTTATAAAAAAACAGATTTCAATAGACTATTTAAAAAAAATGTTTTCCAAAAATATAAACAACATGCATATATTTCATTTTATCACAAAAAAAACAACATGCATATATTTCATAATAATTTAAATATTCAACAACATGCATATATATTCCATAAATAATTTGAAATATCATCTAAATAATATCCAACATATATCATTCTATATAACATTCTATATTTATATTTCTAATAAAAAATTGAAAAAAAATCGAAATTTATTTTAACAGTATTATTTTTTTTGAAAAAATATACTGTATTTGAAAATTAACAGTATTATTTTGTTTCTTTAATAATACATTAAAATAATTTTTCGATTTTTTTTAACAAATTAAAAACAGATCATGCAAATCCAGAGAAGAAAAAATGTACTAACTTGTTGAAGCTTGATATGAGGAGAAGAACAAATCCAGCAGAGAGCAAACAATTAGCAAGGATCCATAGGAGGAGGCAAAACTTGAACACTGATACAAGAAATATTTATGTTAATTATAAGTAGTAAAAAAAAATCAAAACACACAAAAATAATAAGTTAAGAGAGTTTTAATTACCAAAGTTAGATAAATGTATTGATGTTGAAGAGTAAAGTGTATAGAAATAGAGGAGTAAGTTTTTTTTTTGTAAGTATCTAACACACAACAAAGCTGAAACGTGAAAGGAGCTGAATATATAGGCCAGCAAAAAAACCAGGGCTAAACCGAGGGCTAACCCCTCGCAAAGCCAGTCAAATCCTAGCTAGGGCTAGGTGCAGAATGACCAGAAAAAAGCCACGGCTTTCAGCAATATACGACGGGTTTTACCCCTGTCACGCCTGTGCAAATAGCTTTTGTGCAGGTTGACTTGACAACATGCTGACAAAGGCAGAGATTCCATGCAGAAAAGTCCATGCGAGTGGCAAGCCCGTCGGAGATTCCGTCGTTTTTTGCAAGCAACGGTCAACATTGCAGCTTTTTGCAGGGATTCTGTCATAACCGAGGGGCATCCGTCGCTCTTTTCCCTCGTTTTTTGCCTGACACTCTGCATTCTTGTCTCCCATTTTGAATTCAAATGTGGCGCCAAAATAATACCAGGGATGTCATACAAAAACCGACGGGTTTGGCCCTGGTTTGCTTCATACGGTCCCACGTCTTTTTGCCAGGGGTTATCCTTGGCAATTTCCCTGGCATATTTACCAGGGGTTTCAAAGCCCTGTCAAAATCCCTGGCAAAAGGTCAAGTTTCTTGTAGTGGGATTTACTTTATTATTTACATGATATCAAATCCTCAATGACTTATAGTGACACGCAAAGCAATTTTAAAAATGAATAATAGTATCATAGTAAGCTTAGAGAAGGCATCATACTATGAATATAACTCGATCAACTTACTATTAACGAAGCCTCAATAAATTCACATCTAAACCCTACAAAATATTCCTTTGGATGACTTAAAAATACTAAACCAATTGCCTTCCAGAACCTCATAATCTAGGGCTATATACCAAACAATCCAAAGCACTACAAATGGAAAACTTCAAAATACTGTAAAGATCCAATATGCAGACCAATTAAGAGAGACTGACAACATGACGATCCCCAAACTAATTAATTTATTCGATAAAGAATAGACTGACATGTTAAAAGATGCAGGAAAAAAAAATGTGACACTTCATTCCAGCTCTCTCCACAAAAACATGTCTACTCTTAAAATAACAAAAACAGGACCTCAATATCTCTAAAAATAACAAACACAGAATCACAATAGTGCCAATTGCTGCTAGGAAACAATAACAGAGATTGATACAAAACTGGGTGTGGGATTTGGCTGCTCCATTCAAGACATACTCGTAGACTGCTACTGATGAATAATTTGCCCAAAACTCCTGAACATCTTTGGCAAACTGCTCTGAACGAAAACAATTTCTTCTCGAATTAGTACGAATTCTCACCTCCTAATACTGATGCAATTGTTGTTTGTCGTCCATGTATCTGCTAAACCATCAAGAGTATGAATGAAAATAACGTACGACAGGGAAATTAGAACAACATATAAGTATTTTGAATCCCCGAATATTAGTTCACCACTTATGCTGAAAATATATACAATCTCAAAAAAAAAATTGTTGAGCATGAATCCATTGTTTAAAATCACAAAAAGAAGCTATTCCAAAATAAGTCTCATCTCAATCCATCAAAAAATAATTATGTAGAATCCCTAAAGTGCACTTAACCTATGGATAATGAAGCATACGACAGGACGGTTACAACTTACAAAAAACAAAATGTTGATGCATCATTATTGAAAAACCTAAACACCAGGAAAACATAAGTGTCTCTGATATGAACATCATATCATATTAAATATAGAATACAATATGAAATTTCATAGCATAATATTACCTTATGAGAAGGCAATCGATTTATTTGATATTTTTAATTATTTTCTTTGTTGGTATACACCAAATATGAGCTACTCTAACTTTCATCTTAAAATCTCTCTTTCCTCTAGTAACAGCTATAAGAGAGGAGTGTAAGTGTTGGCCATACTTTCAAATCAAAAATCACCATGTATAACCTTTGTTTTTTGTTTCAAAGCTACTGCAAGTAAATAGATGAGTACCTTAGATATATACAGGGAGCTGATACATACAAATAAAGGTGCAAGTGATAACAACTAATGTGCATTGAATACGCATTACAGCTGTGTCTTTGTATCCTTTGATAACTAAATAATAGGCTTAGAGTTGCGACATCAATGAGAATAACTAAAATTGAGTAAAATTAGAGTTCCCTTGATAACTAAATAGTAGACGCAGAAAAATTGGCCAAAATATAGTGTAATTCAGATTGTAAACTATACACCAACAAACTACAAATTTGTTTGAGTATATTAGTACATGAAATATAGTGTAATTCATGCTGGCTAGTATCTAATCTTCCTACACACAGGTTTGCAATACGAATTAAGCATGTAGTACAATGCCGATGCATAAGTTTCGCCCTCTAAATTAACCGGCCATAAACAAATAAGTGATATATTCAGATTAGCTATCCAGACAGAGAAGTAAATTTAACCTATAAAAAAAACACTACAGTTTTAACAATCAGATTTACCAGGCGCACCAAGTACACGTCTTTGTTTGTGCAAAATATCATCAATTAGATTAGGCGAAGTGTTATTCCAAACAGCCTCTGGTCTGGACAGCTAATCAGAGACCATCAATGCTGCAAAAAGTCTTCGCAAATAATGTATGTTTCGACCTGAACTCTTTTGCATGAAATTAATGTCGGATACCACTGTCCCTTTAATAAAATCACCAACAGCCGGATTTTTGGCTAAAACTCCATTGTCCACACCTGAACCATGGCCTATACGTCATAAATTAATAATATATAAGAAAGAATGTCAAAAAATAGAAGTATAACTCTGCCAAAAATTAAAATTGCTTAAATGTCCGTAACCGTAATCTGCTAACCCGAGTTGTTTGGTTTACTGCAACCTTCAATATTCTCAGTAGAGTCTGCATAAGGGCAAGATATGGTGAGGTTTCTCTGAAGCTTTGCATTTGATAAAACATGTTTTCCAGGTCCAAGAAGCTTAGAAGACTCTATGCTACAGCTGCTGCATTTGAACACTGAAAAAAATACATCCTTAGTGGCAGTTCCTTGAACCTTAAAAAGGAGAAGCATAATTACCATGATTAGTGAAAGCTATGCTTACCACTTGTTATATCACTCAATGGAAATCCTGAACCAGAACCTATGCAATTTTGGCACATTAATTCCTGACCATTGAAATACAAATCATTTGTAACCACCAACTCTAAGGTAAATACAAATAAGAAGGGCGATGGTGCGATCAATGCTAAATGGCTTAATGTAAAATCTTCCTCTGAAATATTTCTTCCTATGTTGCCATCTTAATTTGATGACATACAGAGCTTTGAATCTTTAACCCAAATCTCAAAACTATAATGTATGACCTTTGAAATATTACTCAATGCTTCAACCTAAATACCAAATGAAAAAAATTAAACAGCAAAAAACATATTAACAAATATGAGCTTTGCTATTTTTTACCGTAAGCATAAGTTATAGACGGATTATACTCGTTTCTCACTATAGTATCTCCATCTGTATACCAGCAATCTCTTTGCCACGAATTTCCCTCTGACTGTCACACAAATAATACATCACACATCAATCAAATTAACATCAACAGCTATCGCACAACACAATAACAAAATTTACAATCACATACTTTAAAGAACAAAACTGAATCGTCATAGTTATATTCTCTTTAGTTTTTTGAGAATCCAAAGGCACATTTTCATGATAAAATTGTGGCTTGCTTCGCATTGACGCCGACGCCGACAATGTTTAGATGACGAAGTTGTTGAAGAGGACGACCAATTCACACATTTCTTGCTCCAATCGATCCCAATCGTTTCTATTTAGCTACTTGTTTCGATGCCATTTACACTTCCCGTCGAACAAACAAAAATCAACAAAATAATTAGAAAAAATAATAATAATCAAAACAATTGAGTGAGATTTCATCGAATTCAACTATAATCGCAGGCGTGTTCGTGAAAGTTATTAGAGTGACAAAAATTGATGAGAAATGCATAAGGAATATTATTAGCTTAAGATAAGAAGAATTGAAAACTGACCTGAAAATGATGACGGAGCAATTTCATGAATCCGAAGTTGGCAGAATCGGGAGAAGAGATTCGAAGAGGTGAACCTCAAGCAAATATAGTTTTAGTGATATTGGTAGATAGTTTAGTGAATGCAAGCAAATATAGTTCTACTTTTATGGATCGTGTGATGTGTTGCTTCACAAATAAAGGGATGGAAATATGGCCAAAATTATAGCAAACTTCATAACAAAATTCGGCTGGCCAAAATTATAGCAAACTTGATAACAAAATTCGGCTGACATTAATTAAGTAAGATGATCAATGGCCAAAATTGAATGGCGCCTAAATGTGCAAGATCCAATGGCTCAGAAAAGTGGAGGGAGAAGTGGGGGGAAAATATTAGGGTTAGAAATTGCTTTAGGGGTTAAGCTTTATTATATAAGTTTAAAGTTTAATAAATAAGGATTCGGATGGCCAAAACTATAGCAAAACAAATTTCGGATTTAAGTGAATTGATAACAAATTTCGGATATGGCCAAAATTATAAATAAGGATTCGGCTGGCCAAAACTATAGCAAAACAAATTTCGGATTTAAGTGAATTGATAACAAATTTTGGATATGGCCAAAATTATAAATAAGGATTCGGCTGGCCAAAACTATAGCAAAACAAATTTCGGATTTAAGTGAATTGATAACAAATTTCGGATATGACCAAAATTATAATTAGAGATAAATATGAAATAGTTGTTTCGGAAAATAGAAGAGATAAATACGAAATAGTTGTTTCGGAAAATAGAAGAGATAAATATAATATGATCAATGGCTAAAATTGAATGGCGCCTAAATGCGCAAGATCCAATGGCTTAGAAAAGTGGAGGAAAAAATGGGGGGAAAAAGATTAGGTTTAGGGTTAGCTTTACGGGTTAAGCTTTAGTAAATAAGATAAGTTTAAAGTTTAATAAATAAGGATTCGAATGGCCAAAACTATAGCAAAACAAATTTCGGATTTAAGTGAATTGATAACAAATTTCGGATGTGGCCAAAATTATAAATAAGGATTCGGCTGGCCAAAACTATAGCAAAACAAATTTCGGATTTAAGTGAATTGATAACAAATTTTGGATATGGCCAAAATTATAAATAAGGATTCGGCTAGCCAAAACTATAGCAAAACAAATTTCGGATTTAAGTGAATTGATAACAAATTTCGGATATGACCAAAATTATAATTAGAGATAAATATGAAATAGTTGTTTTGGAAAATAGAAGAGATAAATACGAAATAGTTGTTTCGGAAAATAGAAGAGATAAATATAATATGATCAATGGCTAAAATTGAATGGCACCTAAATGCGCAAGATCCAATGGCTTAGAAAAGTGGAGGAAAAAATGGGGGGAAAAAATTAGGTTTAGGGTTAGCTTTACGGGTTAAGCTTTAGTAAATAAGATGATAAGATGATAAACAACCATATAATATTTCAATCACACTTAATTTATTTTAGAAAAACATGTTATATAGTTCGTAATTTAAAAACGAAAAGTAAACCCTCCCCTCCCTTCCTCTCCCAAACCCTCAATCCAAACACACCCTAAATGTACATACATTTATTAACTAATTCGACTCTTGATGGGACCACATTTTAGAAGTTTATCCGATAACATAGATTATTTGTTTATTTATTTATTTTTTGACGTTACATTACACGGATTATAAAAGTCAAGTCATTGATAAAATATATTGTTTTTTGCAAGTGGGTCTATATTCAAATAGTTTATGCATTTGTCTATACAATTCATTATAAATATGTTTTGATATTGTCACTAAATGGAAGACTAATTGAGTGCATTATTGCATATATTAATCCTTGATCAAAACAAACCATATTTGCAATTTGATTCTTGTTGGCATTCCAATCATCTTGGCTCTATCATCATGGAGAACATTGCAGAGAATGCACCACCAAACAACATCAATTTTGAACAACCATACAGAACTTGGTACCACTTTCAGCCCAAAAAAAATTGGATGAATGGTAAACCACTCATTGTCTATCTACTTTTAGTACATGTGTCAAATTTTGTATCATCTACTTTTATAATTTACTGATTATGCTTATATCTAACTCTTTTTTTATGTATCATTTGACATGTTTTTTGGACCAAAATTCAAAACCATTACCTTCATCATGCAGATCCTAATGGTATGCTTCGTACTCTCAGTTATTTACTTTTTTATTTACTTCTTTGTCCTCAACATTATACATATGACTAGAAAAAAAAAATTAAAGATATGTCCTGTTCCATATGAAATTTGGTCTAATGATTAGTATAATATTTTTCTGTGTCAGGACCAATGTACTATAAAGGATATTACCATTTCTTTTACCAACATAACCCTGATGGAGCAACATTTGGTCATGAGAAAATGGTATGGGGTCATTCTATATCAAAAGATCTCATAAATTGGACTCATTTGAATCATGCTATTGAACCAACTTGTGCTGGTGAAACAAGTTGCTTCTCAGGCTCAGCCACAATAGTCCCTGGAGAACAACCTGTTATATATATGTTGTATACAGGATTAATTAATGAAAAAACATACCAAGTTCAATTTTTAGCTATGCCAAAGGATTTATCAGACCCTAAGTTAATAGAATGGGTAAAACATCCTCAAAATCCTTTGATGGCTGCACCTAATGGAGTTGAAGTAGGTGAATTCAGAGACCCTTCAACTGCATGGCAAGGAAAAGATGGAAAATGGAGAGTACTAATAGGTGCGCGAAATGGCGAACAAGGAAAAGCTATTCTTTACAGAAGTGAGGATTTTGTTAATTGGATTGTAGATCCTAATCCATTTTATGCAACAGATAAAACTGGTGTTTGTGAATGTCCAGATTTTTTTCCTGTGTATATCAATAGCACAAATGGGGTGGATTATACATCTATGGAAATTTCAAGTGTTAGACATGTCTTTAAGATAAGTTATCTACTAAGACATCATGATTACTACTTTATTGGGAAATATGTATCTGATTCTGATCAGGAAAAGTTTATTCCTGATGAAAAATATACTGGAACTTGGAAGGAATTGAGATTTGACTATGGTAATTTTTATGCTTCAAAGTCATTTTTTGACTATGCTAAGAACAGAAGAATATTATGGGCATGGGTAGAAGAGTCTGACTCCGAACAAGATGGCAAAGATAGAGGATGGGCTGGTCTACAGGTATTTTATTCTAGTTTCGTTATCCGTTATACAACTATATTATAACATGATTTAGATAATAGTTACAAGATTTGATGAATGATTAGTGTTTCTATACAATGTAGACTATTCCAAGGAAGTTTTGGCTTGATGAAAGCGGGAAGCGATTACTGCAGTGGCCAGTTGAAGAGTTAGAACAACTACGTTACAACCAAATCAATATCACGGGAGAGACACTCCTGAGTGGAACAACTCTTGAAGTAATAGGTATCACTGCATCTCAGGTACGTAATTAAACTACCATGTTGTGTGTTTTCTCCTATGAAGTACAGACACGAGACATGACACTAAGTAGACACAAATAAAAATTTAAGAAAATATAAAGTGATTGAGTGTAACAATATGTGTCTGTCGTGTCAAACACTATTACAAGTCGGACATCAGACAGGCCATCAATCTAAATTGTCGGTGAAGTATAGGTTTTTAAGATTTTGTTGATAAATCTGCTGCGATTAATTTCTAATTCAACTTTTCAAGGCTGATGTGGAAGTCTTGTTTGAGCTACCTGATCTACAAAGTGCTGAGTTGCTAGAACCAAGTGAAGTTGATCCTCAAGAACTCTGTAAAGAACAATATGCATCAAGAAAAGGCATGATAGGGCCATTTGGTTTGCAAGCTTTAGCATCAATAGACCAGACAGAGAGGACTACAATATCTTTCCGAATATATAGGGTCGGCGATGAATATAAATGCTTGATGATAAGTGACCAGACCAGGTAATTGTTTTACTGTACTCTTCAAACATATTCTGCAATGCATACATTTCATTTTGCTAAGACAATGAGTATGTGATTTAGACTATAGCTCATGAAATTATGTTGTGTACATTTTACAGGTCTTCGTCTTCCATGAGGAAGCATCTTAAAAAACCAATATATGCAACTATATTTGACATTGATCCCAATATCAAAACGATTTCACTAAGAAGCTTGGTATGTTTATTTGTTATCATAAGTGTTGTTCATTTTTTCTTAATCATATGCTTGCTAGTTTGATATATATGATGTCTTAATATGCAGATCGACCGGTCGATTATTGAGAGTTTTGGAGATGGAGGGAAAGTTGTGATAACAAATAGAGTTTATCCCTTATTGGCAATAGAGAAAGATGCACATCTTTTTGTATTCAATGATGGAAGTCAGAGTGTGGTTATCTCAGAATTAAATGCTTGGAGCATGAATCAAGCAGAGTTTGAGAATGAACAAACATAATATGGCTAAAAAGAATCTGGAAAATCTTACAACATTTATTTAAGATAATTTGTATGTGGTGTATGCAGGAAATAACGTGTGCTGTTTGCTGGAAATAATTTGTGTTCTGTTTTTTTTGGTTTGTTAAAGAAATAAATAAGTCCCTCAAAAAAAAAAGTCAACTTTCATTGGAATAACCATTTGTCTTAGACGTATTAGCTGTTTAAGAAATGAAATATATTTGATCTGCAAAATATTCAAATATTGTTAAAAAAAAACTTAAATGCATTTTGGTTCCCCTATATAAAATTGAAGGTTTTCTCTCCTACTTTAAAAATCAGTTTTTTGTTCCCCAATTTATTTATTTTTTGGAATTTTGGTCCTCCATCTTATTTTATAGTCATTTTTTATGACCTTATGACATAGCATCGCTTATTATACATATGTTTTATGACATTGATATTCGATGTAGTCTAATAAGCGTTGTCACGTGAATATGTCACATCATAAAAAAATGACACAAAAATAGACAAGAAATCAAAATTTAGAAGAAAAACATTTAAAATAAAGGGATAAAAAAAAACCAATTTTTAAAATAGGGGGATCAAATGTCATTTAAAAAAAATGAAGGGACCATTTCAACTTAAAAAATGTTTGGTAGACACAAAAATATTCTTAATAATGACTAATTTGTTTTGTATAACTCATAATAAACTAAAGAGCATTTTCCAACAAAAAAATAAATAAACTCAAGACCATTTATATTTGGACACCCATAATTTTTCAACGGTCATTCAACATCTCATTTTTTCTACATCTCTTTCTTCCTATCACATAACTAACATATCACATTATCCTCTCTATTTCTTTCTCTTTAGATGCTGAATTGGAGTATGGATGCACAAAAATCATCTTCCAAAATTAAAAAGAGCTTATTTTTCAACACATGTATTTGAAAAATAAAAACAAAAATAATGTTGTGAATTCAGACTCTTTATGAATACCAACAAGAGCAAAGATGTGAACCAAGTAACAATGAGATCCAACAACCAAACAAACAGTTAAGGCAACAATGCTTAGATCTAGATTTAATCTAGCAAAAGATAATAGAGGATAAATACATCAAATTTTGGTTACCCGATTTGACCCAACAATGGCCTACCTCTATGGGAGAGAGAAGCTCTTTTATCGACTATCAATGAGTCATTACAAGTGATACAAAGAGTTACAAGAAATAAGCTTCGAGAAGCTCTAAAAAAAAAAAAAAAACTTAATTTCTACCATTTTTCATTGTTCAAGAATATCCCCTAAATTTCCCCCCCGAATTTCAGCCCGAAAAGCACCAACTCTTTACTAAGTGTCCCCTATTTTCATTTTATGAGATTATACGACAAAGAGTGAGAAAAACTTAAATAAAGACCCAAAACTCGTACCATGCGCCTATCACATAAGTGATAGTTCCATGTGTCTTGCGTATGAGCCACTAGGAGCGAGGCAATACCAAAATCCTCTTTTGTCATTTTTCATCCGTCTCTTTTGCATAGTGTGGGAGTTTAAGTTCCATTCAGCAAATAATAATTTGTTAGAGTGTGTATTGGCTAAAGAATGTGTGTTATTCTGATCGAGAAGATGAAAAGAACTTTGAGAAGGTTCATGGTCGTGGATCTATCGTGTTGATGACCTTCATAGTAATGATGATAATAAGGGAGGGTCTTTACAAAAGACACTATGATGTTAAAGTTAGACATAGTATAAAATCTTAGTCAAGTAAAAAAAAAAAAAAAAGAGTGACTTGTATATTGACATCGAGGATGAAGGCGAGTTTAAATAAGAGTGACTTGTAGTTTAGATGGTTTCTTACTTTTTTTGAGCAAAGATGGTTTCTTACTTAATCACTAAATTTTATGTCATCCATTCATTTTCAACATGAATATCTCACTAGTCACATTATCAAAATTCAACCCCAAATGCATAGTGGAGAAAATGCTAGACATTTTGAAAACTTAAACTAAAATCTGTAAATTTAAAAATGGGAAAAACTCATTAACAAAATGGAGAAGACCAAATTTATATCCAAGACTTTCACGGATGACTAATCTCAATCGAAGGTAGGGGCGTAACAATTTGATTAACTTCGATTTTCAACTGATTTGATCTAAAGGGTTAAAGAAGTTGAGGAGGGAAAGGTTCATGATTCAAGTCTAATAAGGTAAAAAATACTAACATAACAATTAATATACTAATTTTCATTAACAAAAAGTTGGATTTTGAAGAAGAAAAAAAAGGACTCAGGAAATTTAAAGTAACTAGTTTTTTTAAATCAAAGGGTCCCAATAAATCAAAGATCACTATAGCTGAAATAAAATGAGGAGTTTTTTGGATCCAAAACAAAATCAGTTAAGGAGGAAAAAGAGGGGAAAAATAGTCTGTTTTTTTTTTTTTTTTTGGGTTAGGTAGCTTAGTCGCTATAATTAACCTTTTTCAAGGTGAATAAGTGAGGTGTTCGGGGTTCAAACCCGACCCCTGCATATAACAATGCACGTCCCTGACAACTGAGTTATGTTCACGAGGACAAAAAAAAACAGTCGTTTTTATTTGATTCTTTTTTGCAATCTTTTCTCACTAAATCCGAATCAAACTACAAACAGATTTTTCAATATTGTCTACAAAATAACATCAATAGAGTTAATGATTTAAAAGATTTAATATTACACAATTAAAAAATGGTTTTTGAAGTTGTTTTTAAGAATTCTGAGTAATTTATCCAATATCTTATGAAATTAGACACTTCAGTAAATTTAATTTGTAAGTTAAGTAAAAAAAATTAGTCATGTGGATCCAAGTCACCCTGCTCGTGTTTGCAAGTTCCAGGAAACAACTAAAAGATAAATGTTAAAAAAACGACCAAGACTTTCAAAGAATAATGTATACTAACAAGACTTCAATTTTCTTTTACTATTAATATTTAAATATTGAAATTGGAAAACTATATGCCTTTGATGATAGGAAGGTCCCAACCAACCAAAGCAATTAATAATAGGATTATTATATTTTCCATTAAAATAACAAGCATCGACTATTTTCAATGAAAATATAAACACCTCCCCTTATTAACCTATCTTTTGCTCTTTTTTTTTTTTTTTTTTTTTTTTTTTTGTTTTTGTGAGAGGAGCCTATCTTTTACTTGTTGAATATTATAAAGATATCCATCTTACATTACAGGAATTATGCAAGTCAAGTCATTGACGAAATATATTCTAATAGTTTATGCATTTGGCTATACGATTCATTATAAATATGTTTTGATGTTTTCACTAAATGGAAGACTAATTGAGTGCATTATTGCATTGCATATATCAGCCCTTGATCAAACCAAACCATATTTGCAATCTAGTTCTTGCTGACTTTTCAATAATCTTGGCTCTATCATCATGGAGAACATTACAAAGGATGCATCACCAAACAGTATCAATTCTGAACAGCCATACAGAACTTGGTACCACTTTCAGCCTCTAAAAAATTGGATGAATGGTAGAGTATTATCTAAAGCATCATTGTCCATTTATTTTTTGCACATGTGTAAATATGTTATATCTAACTCTCTTATGTATTATTTGACATGTTTTGCTGACCAAAATTGAAAACCATCATCTTCATCATGCAGATCCTAATGGTATGCTTCATACTCTCAGCTATTTATTTTATTATTTATTTATTTATTTACTTGTCCTCACATCCTAGTATATACTACATATGTATAGGGGAAATTATAGATATCTTCTGTTCCATATGAAATTTGAAGAATTTGATGGGAGGTATTTTTAATTGAGGGATATTTTAGTACTTTTGAAAACAATCAACACTTTTATCTCTTATATTTCTCTTCTTTTTTTGGTGATAACATTTCTCTTCTCTTTGTTTCCTTCAAAAAAAAAAAAATATTTCTCTTCTCTTTGTTATAAGCTAAGCAATACTTCAAATTTATAATATGTCTCATTTATCTCTTCTTCCAATCTTTTACTTATTTCTATATTCACCATTTCTTCTCATAACCAAACACATCTGGAAAAATATATTGTAATAAGTACTAGTTTTATGAACATCGTATAGATGTTTGTATAAGTTGAAATTATCTTCTCTATCTAAAATTTCAAGAATCTCTTTTGTTTAACTTCTTCGTAGTCCCCAAGCACAACTTAAGTCGTTGAGCCGACACATCTAAAATAGTTTAAAAATGAGGTCTCATTCAAACACATCCTACAAACGTAACATATTAATAACTAATGTCCCGTTCACCTTGTAAAAATATTTTCTATTTTCATTTCCTAAAGTATGTATTCATTTTAATTTCTTAATAAGAAGATGTGAGACTCTTGAAACCAGAACACAAATTAGGCAATACAATGTCACCCTTTAATTGGGCATGTTCCATAATCCAACTATTTCTTCAATGTGCTCATGAATTCAATCAACTGTTTCTTCTATGTGACAGGACCAATGTACTATAAAGGAGTTTACCATTTATTCTACCAATATAACCCTGATGCAGCAACATTTGGTCATGAGAAAATGGTATGGGGTCATTCTGTATCAAATGATCTCATAAATTGGACTCATCTAAATGATGCTATTGAACCAACTATACCTGGTGACATAAACAGTTGTTGGTCAGGCTCAGCCACTATACTCCCAGGTGAAAAACCTGCTATGTTGTATACAGGAATTGATGAAAATAGACACCAAGTTCAAAATTTAGCCATGCCAAAGAATCTATCTGATCCTTACTTAAGGGAATGGGAAAAACATCCTCAAAATCCTTTGATGACTCCACCTAGTGGAGTTGAAGTCGGAGAATTCCGAGATCCTTCAACTGCATGGCAAGGAAATGATGGAAAATGGAGGGTAATCATTGGTGCGCAAAATGGCGATGAAGGAAAAATTATTCTTTACAAAAGTGAGGATTTTGTTAAGTGGATATTGGATCCTATACCTTTCTTTGCAACAGATGGTACTGGAGTTTGTGAATGTCCAGATTTTTTTCCTGTGTATATCAATAACACAAATGGAGTTGATACAACTATGGAAAATTCAAGTGTTAGACATGTCTTGAAGATAAGCTATCTACGTAGACGTCACGACTATTACTTTATTGGAAAATATGTATCTGATCAGGAAGAGTTTATTCCTGATGTAAAATTTACAGGAACTTGGAAGGAATTGAGATTTGACTATGGAAAGGTTTATGCTTCAAAGTCATTTTTTGACCATGCTAAGAACAGGAGAATATTATGGGCATGGGCGGAAGAGTCCGACTCTAGTGAAGATGACATTGAAAAAGGATGGGCTGGTCTTCAGGTATTTTATTTTAGTTTCATGATAGGATTTCATTTTGTCATAATTTGCTTTAGGGATTTACCGACATTTTTAAAAAGGTATGCAATCTTGATCTGGATTGCGATACTAAAGATTAAAAAAGGTACGCGATCTCATCTAGACTGCAATACCAAGGTTTAAAAAAATGTTTGGGATCTCGATTTAGACCAATAAAGGATTTTTATGTCTACGCAAACATATATAAGTGACTGCAGTTGATATTTCATCAACCGCATTTGATTACAGCTATTCGCAATATTAAGAATTGGCATGTGACTGCAACTACTATTTAAAACCTTGCGCTATCCGTTACACAGTTATATTATAACATGATCTAGATAATAGTTATAATATTTGATGAATGATTAGAGTTTCTTTACAATGTAGACAATTCCAAGGAAATTTTGGCTTGATGAAAGTGGGAAGCGATTACTGCAATGGCCAATCGAAGAGTTAGAACAACTACGTTACAACCAAATCAATATCATTGGAGAGACACTCCTAAGTGGATCAATTCTTGAAGTAAAAGGTATCACTGCATCTCAGGTACGCAACTAAACTGATGCATGTTGTGTTTTCTCATATTCTGTTGATAAATTTTTAGTAATCAACTTTTTAAATTTAACTTTTAAGGCTGATGTGGAAGTCTTGTTTGAGCTACCCGATCTACAAAGTGCTGAGTTGCTAGAACCAAGTGAAGTTGATCCTCAAGAACTCTGTAAAGAACAATATGCATCAAGAAAAGGCATGATAGGACCATTTGGTTTGCAAGCTTTAGCATCAAAAGACCAGGCAGAGAGGACAACAATATCTTTCCGGATATATAGAGTCGGCGATGGATTTAAATGCTTGATGATAAGTGACCAGACCAGGTTATTTTTAACACTATTCGAACTTATTTTACGATGCATATATTTCATTTTTCAATGACATTGAATCTCTCATCGAGGGATTTAAATTTTCTATTCCCACATTGTCGATATTACAATTCTAGATGTAAGTACAAGGATAACATAAAAGCATAGAAAGGGAAATAAAACAGAAATTGTACTTGATAATGAGAATGTGATTTTATCAAGGGGGTACAAATACAATTAGACTTGTATAATCAACGAGAACAACTAACTTTTAACTAGTGTAACTAATTTTTAACTAACTTTTACATCTATATAGTCGATCTCGACCATTAGATAAACATTGAACGATTATATCTCATCAAATGATTGAGACTATAGCTCATAAAATTAAGTTTTGCACACTTTACAGGTCTTCATTACGGGAGGATGTTGAAAAAACCTCATATGCAACTATCTTTGACATAGATCCCAATCTCAAAACAATTTCACTCAGAAGCCTGGTATATTCAGTTTTTTTAGCATAAGTGTCTTCATTTTTGTGATTATGTGAATCCTAGTTTTATATACATGAGGTGTTAATGTATGCAGATTGACCGGTCCATTATAGAGAGTTTTGGAGATGGAGGGAGAGCTTGCATAACAAGCAGAGCTTATCCCTTATTTGCTACAGATAAAGATGCTCATCTTTATGTTTTCAACAATGGAAGTCAGAATGTGGTTATCTCAGAACTGAATGCTTGGAGCATGAAGCAAGCAGAGTTTGGCACAGAAAGCATAATATAGCTAAAAAGAATTGGGAAGATCTTACAACATTTATTTTTTAAGATAAGGATAATTGGTATTTGTTGTATGCTGGAAATAATTTGCGTTATTTTTTATTTTATTTTTTTGTATTTTTTTTTTATTTGTTCAAGAAGTAATTTTATTGTGTTAATTTGGGATAGATAAGTCAACTTTCATTTCTGTCAAAAGAAAAAGTCAACTTTCATTCGATAATTGATAAGCAACATGTAATAATTGAGTTCGACTTTGTTCCATTTGTTGTCCATTTATGAGAGATGAACATTTGTGTAGTTAGAAGTCTCGTATTTCTTAAAGGATCATGAACATAATACCTTAAGGTGCTTTCATTTCTTGTGATGGGAAGAATGAAACTCGCTTGGTTACTAAGAGTTCAGTAGGTTATAAGATTGGTAAAACGAGGCGGGGGTGGGGCGGGGCAGGCCAGGCTTGCTCGCGAGTTAGTTAGTTTTAAAAGAAAATTGTCATTTTTTTTTTTATTGTTTTTATTGATAAACTATGTGAATTGTAACACAACCATTATTGTGTTGCTCTTAATTATTTTGTTAGTTTTTTAGTAATATCATTAACAAATCATGTGAATAACTCGATTATTTTATTTTACTTGGTAATAAATTAGAAATGGCCCTGTATAAAAAATAACTCGATTTTTAGTAACCATGATTGAATCAACAATAACATCAAAAGCTCTGAATAATTGTCTATGCCACAATAACTTACCTGTGAAGGCAGAAATGGCAATGTATTCAGCCTCTGCTAAAGAGCGAACAACAATAGCTTGCTTCTTCAATTTCCAATCTATCAAGGAGTCACCAAGAAATATGCCATAATCAGTTGTGGATTTTTGAGAAACTTGACCGCTGCCCTAATCCACGTCTACATAGGCGGTAACTTTGAGAGATTAGGAAGATGGAAAAAGAATGCCTTGACTGGGACTACCTTTCAGGTATTGTAACAAATGGTGGAAAGCTTGTAATTGAGCGGTCTGTGGATGAGCCATGAATTGGCTATGCCGGTTGACTGCGAAGGTTATATATTGGTCTAGAAATTGAGATACATAAGCCTTACAATGAGTCTTCGATAAAGAGATGGCTCCAACAGTTCTTCACCATCTTTATCATTAAGCCGAAACTAATGATCCATGGGAACAAGTAGAGGTTTGGCTGCGAGGAATTCTATGTCAGTTAACAGTTTCAAGGTATGTTTGTGTTGGCATAAGTGAATACCATACTTAGACTGTCTATCTCTAGGCCAAGAAAATATTTGAGATCACCAAGTACGTTCAGTTTGAATTTGGCTTCCAACATCTGTTGTGTTTGCTTGATGAGGTCAGAATTAGGACTGGCTATGATGATGTTGTCAACATAGACTAGCAACAACACCAAATGACTTCCTTTCCCTTTAGTGAAGAGGGAATTGTCTGCCAAACATGCAGAGAAACAAGTACTTTTTATGGTGAAAGATAATTTTTCAAACAATTGACGGGATGCTTGAATGCAGTAGGATATGACAACTCGAGAGATGAGGAATTTGTGGGATGTGAGGTCTAGCAATTTGTACCCCTTATAACCAGTAGAATATCCCAAAATCACAAATGGAGAGGCCCTAGGTGAGAACTTTTTCCTTTGGGATGGAATAATGGAAGCATGTATAACATAAGTAACCAAATATGCGATGGGCAGGCCACGATAATCAGGTGGCTTGTCAAACAGCAGTTCTATAGGGGATCTATTTTGCAATATAGGTGGTGTTTTGTTTATAAGGAAAGTGGTATAGATTCACCCCAATATTGTGGTGGCATATTAGCCTGGAACATGAGAGATCTAAATACATTTAGAAGGTGCTGATGCTTCCTTTCGACAACAGAATTTTGTTCAGGTCGATGTGGACATGAAAACAGGTGAAGTGTTCCTGCAGCTTGCAAAAAATCAGTGAGGGAAAGTTCCTTAGCATTATCATATCTTAGGGCCTTGATGCTAGTATGAAACTGGTTATATACATAGGAGAATAACGGTTTCAGCAGGTGTGGCGCCAATAGTTCTCTAACTTTGATGAATGTGATTCGAGGGAATTGGAAGTGGCTAGGTTTTCATTTTGTGATTGTAGTTTGTTCTGTTTTATATCCTCAATTTCTCTGCATAACTGCAGATATCTAGTGTGAGAGTGTATTTTATTTGCAAGGTGGCCGAGTCTTCAAAACTGGAAGTTTTCCGGACTGTGTGGAGTCCTGGAAAGAATTGAAAGATCGACGTGGATTGCATAAATAGAGTGAGGGAGTATTTCATATCATGGGGGAGTTTGATCAGTGGGGGTCTGAGGTGGTTTTTTGACGGGAAATGGCATTTTAGCCAATCAAACTCATAGCTTCTCTTTCCAATATGGTTCTACTCATGCATAATATTGAAACTACGTACCTTTAAATTGGTCTTTTGTTATCAATGGTGTCTTGTTGCGCATGATAAGGCAAATGGAACCTTATGTCATTTTGGCTTGCTTTTGATTGGTAGAAATAAAAGATGGTAGGTTAGTAATATACTTATCAGAATTGGAGCTGCATGCATGATTCATGGGACCTCAATATGCAACAATGAGACTTTTTCTTGAGGAGTAGAAGGTTTGATTTTGGAACTGTATTGGTTTGGGAACTATTTTCTGATTTTTGCTTGTTTAGAAGTGTGGTGTTTCTCTTTCTGTCAACCAAGTGCAATTGGCAGTCTTGCCTGTATTGGTGTATACTTTGATCTATTTCTTGCATATCTTGTGCTTGGTTTAGTGTTTATTCAATATATTTTGCTTATTAAAATTGCTTATTAAAATAAAACATGAGATATGTGCTTGAATTGTATTGTGCTATGCTTTAATTGATTCTATGTTATCATCTACTTCTTCTATTATATATATACCCCATACATGTATATGCACTGACCCCTTATGTGCTAAATTTTTTATGTTCATACAGATGAATCTAATATAGAGTGCAAGGAGCAGTCTTTTGGAGATTCGCTACAAGTTAGGGGCTTATTTATTAGTTTATGCTTAGATAAGTTGGACTTTAGTATTGACTTTTTTATACAATTAATGGATTAATGTATAACATTGGTTACTTTGACATCACAAGATCATCGTCATCGTCAGTTTGTTCCCAAAAATGTATATAACACATTATTTTCTTTAATCATTTAAAAAATTGTTAAAATGGATAACGTTGTTGTTAATTTCATTATGCAGGCACAAATGAGAAAGTGGATAACAATACTCCTATTGCATCATGAAGAAAATGCAGTTAAAACTAGCTAACTAGTTAGTTTACTTACATTCCAAGTTATTGCTTAATACAGTTAGTTATAGCAATTAGATGGTAGTAGATGTACCGTAGCTTACTATAGATCACCACTGTATATAAATAGATAATGTGATGAGTGAGATGTTTATGTGTGAACTGAGTTGATAATGTGACCTATCTAAGTGAATTCTCACTGACAAATCATTTTCATGTCATCAAAATATACATTACTCTATATTATCATTATTATTATTTGATGTAAACATTACTTGTATAAACACTTCCCCTTTTGACCCGATCGTTGGCGTGTTGAATATATTAAAGATAGGAATTATGAAAGCCAAGTCATTGATAAAACATATTGTTTTTTGCAAGTAGGTCTATATTCTAATTGTTTATGCATTTGTCTATACGATTCATTGTAAATATGTTTTGATCTTTTGACTAAATGGAAGACTAATTGAGTGCAGTATTACATATATCAGTCTTTGATCAAACCAAACCATATCTGCAATCTGGTTCTTGTTGACTTTCTAATGACCTTGGCTCTATCACCATGGAAAACAGTAGAAAGGATGCATCCCCAAACAGTATCAATTCTGAACAGCCATACAGAACTTTCAGCCCCTAAAAAATTGGATGAATGGTATTACCCAAAACACTCACTGTCCATTTACTTTTACCACATGTGTATAATGTTATATATCTAACTCTTTTCTATATCATTTGAAATGTTTTGTTGTCCAAAATTCAAAATCACTACCTTCAGGCAGATCCTACTGGTATGCTTCATGCTCTCAGCAATTTATTTATTTTATTGTTTATCTGTTAGCTTCTTGTCCTCAACATCCTAGTATAGACTACATATGACTAGGGGATATTTGCGATATGTTCTGTTCCATATGAAATTTGATCAAATATAGATTCTTTGGAGGAAGAAAAAAAAAAAACCATTCACGGTTCATGTTACCACAGCCCAAAAAACAGGAGCTGTAAAGGGAATAAGCAAGTAGCGAGACAGTTATAACATTGACTTCTGTTGAGTAGTTAGTAAGACTTATGAAAAAAAGTATCATGAAGCACTGTAATTAGTTTAAATAATGTAACTATTTGAATTAGATTAATAAAGATAAAAATTTGAAGTAGTTGGAAATTAAGAAATCCCAGATAGGTGGGAACCAAGAAAACGAAGGTGTTCGTAACTGGTGGAGAGTTTGAATCCATTGATTCAAGCTTTTGGACCGAAGACCTCCACACTTAAGAACATAAATTAGGCAGTAAAATGTCACAATTCAATTGATTATGTGCTTTAATCCAACTATTTATTCAATGTGCTCTTCAATTCAATCCTAGTTCCCTCTCTTTTTTCCTTTATAGAATCTTAAATTTCATCGATCATGCCTAAAACACCGCTAACACATCAGTGAAACCACATCCAAATGTGATCATCTAATGATTAGTATTTATTTGGCTGTGACAGGACCAATGTACTATAAAGGTGTTTACCATTTATTCTACCAATATAACCCTGATGGAGCAACATTTGGTCATGAAAAAATGGTATGGGGTCATTCTGTATCAAATGATCTCATAAATTGCAAACATCTAAATGATGCTATTATACCAAGTGTGCCTAGTGACATAAACAGTTGTTGGTCAGGCTCAGCCACTATACTCCCAGGTGAAAAACCTGCTATCTTGTATACAGGAATTGATGAAAATAGACACCAAGTTCAAAATTTAGCGATGCCAAAGAATCTATCTGATCCTTACTTAAAGGAATGGGAAAAACATCCTCAAAATCCTTTGATGACTCCACCTAGTGGAGCTGAAGTCGGTGAATTCAGAGACCCTTCAACTGCATGGCAAGGAAAGGATGGAAAATGGAGGGTAATTATTGGTGCTCAAAATGGTGATGAAGGAAAAGTTATTCTTTATAGAAGTGATGATTTTGTTAATTGGATTGTAGATCCTAATCCATTCTATGCAACAAATGATACTGGAGTTTGTGAATGTCCAGATTTTTTTTCTGTGTATATCAATAACACAAATGGAGTTGATACAACTATGGAAAATTCAAGTGTTAGACATGTCTTGAAAATAAGCTATTTTCGTAGACATCTTGACTTCTACTTTATTGGAAAATATGCATCTGATCAGGAAAAATTTATTCCTGATGTAAAATATACAGGAACTAGCATGGACTTGAGATTTGACTATGGCCTTTTTTATGCTTCAAAGTCATTTTTTGACAATGCTAAGAACAGGAGAATATTATGGGGATGGGTAGAAGAGTCTGACTCTGAACAAGATGGCATTGAAAGAGGATGGGCTGGTTTACAGGTATTTTATTTTAGTTTTTTTATACTTTGCATAAGGTATATTGCAATCTCGATCTGGACCGCCAGGTTTAAAAAAAGGTCTGCAATGTTAATCTGGACCGCGATGCCAAGATTTAAGAAAAGGATTGCGATCTCGAGTTGGACCACGATACCAAGACTTAAAAAGAGGTCTGTGATCTCGCTCTGGACTGCAATACCAAGGTTTTTTTGTGTCTACACAAACATAACGAGTGCAGTTGGTGTTGCATTAACCACATTTGACTACAACTATCGCAATATTAAGAATCGGCATGTGGCTGCAACTTCGATTTAAAACCTTGCGCCATCCGTTATACAATTATATTGTAGAATGATCTAGATAATAGTTACAAGATTTGATGAATGATTATTGTTTCTCTACAATGTAGACAATTCCAAGGAAGTTTTGGCTTGATGAAAGTGGGGAGCGATTAATGCAGTGGCCAATTGAAGAGTTAGAAAAACTACGTGACAAGCAAATCAGTATCGCAGGAGAGACACTCCAAAGTGGATCAACTCTTGAAGTAAAAGGTATCACTGCATCACAGGTACGTAATTAAACTAATGCATGTTGTGTGTTTTCTCGTAAGAAGCACGAACACGGGACATGACACTTATATTAACACGTAAACACTTATAAAAATAAACATAAACGATTAAATGTAACTTGCTATATGTGTCGCTGTCATGTCATTGTCAAATACTAACATGTGTTAGACATGCCAGCCGTCGATCTGAACGGTTGGTGTTACATAGATTTTTTTTCAGATTTTGTTGATATATCTGTTGTGATTTACTTTTCAAGGCTGATGTGGAAGTCTTGTTTGAGCTACCTGATCTACAAAGTGCTGAGTTGCTAGAACCAAGTGAAGTTGATCCTCAAGAACTCTGTAAAGAACAATATGCATCAAGGAAAGGAATGATAGGGCCATTTGGTTTGCAAGCTTTAGCATCAAAAGACCAGACAGAGAAGACTACAATATCTTTTCGGATATTTAGAGTCGCGGATCATTATAAATGTTTGATGATAAGTGACCAGACCAGGTTATTTTTTTACACTCTTCAAATTTATTCTGCAGTGCATACATTTCCTTTTTCAATGACATTGAATCTCTCTTTGAAGTATTCAAATTTTCTACATCAACATTGTCGATATTACAATTATAGATAGAACTCGGAAGTTATGAATAAGAGAAAGACCTGGAAAGTAAAATATAAATTGTACTGATAATGAGAATATTGATAATATTAATTACGTGGTACAACGAGACTTATATAATCAATTAGGACAACTAACTTCTAACTAGTGTAACTAATTTGTAACTAACTTATATCTCTAACAGTTGATCTCAACCATGAACGATTAAATTTCATCAAATGATCGAGATCGTTAAACTGCATCAGTGCATTTTTTTCACTGCAGAAAATTTGAGTGTGTGATTGAGACTAGATCTCATCAATTTAAGTCGTGTTCACTTTACAGGTCTTCATTGAGGCAGGATCTTAAGAAACCCATATATTCAACTATCTTTGACATTGATCCCAATACGAAAACAATCTCACTCAGAAGCCTGGTATATTTAGTTTTTTTATCAATAGTGTTCTTCATTTTTGTGATTATATGAATCCTAGTTTTATATGCATGAGGTTTTATTATATGCAGATTGACCGGTCCATTATTGAGAGTTTTGGAGATGGAGGGAAAGCTGTGATAACAAGTAGAGTGTATCCCTTATTGGCTATAGAGAAAGATGCGCATCTTTTTGTATTCAATGATGGAAGCCAGAGTGTGGTTATCTCAGAATTAAATGCTTGGAGCATGAATCAAGCAGAGTTTGAGAATGAACAAACATAATTTATTTAAGATAATTTGTATGTGTTGTATGCAGGAAATAATTTGTGTTATTTATTATTTTAAATACTAATTTGATCGGGTTATAACGCATAATAAACTTGTTGCGAATTCGATGAGAAAACACACCAATAACAAACTTGATGTGTGGAGCAAGGGATAATTAAGCAACCAAAATCAAAGTGAATGGAACAGTTATAATCACAAGCCAAAAGTAGAAAACAACAGCGAGAGAAAAGGAAAGAGAGAACACAAAAGAATTTGTTTACCCAGTTCGGTCCAAATTGACCTAGTCTGGGGGAGAGAGCAGCCCTCCGTTCCACTATATGATGAGTAACGTTACAAAAGAGATTTCAATGGGTTACAAGAATAAGTCTCCCGCCTAATTCTACCCAAATCCCAGCCTCTTCCCGTAACCAAGAGACTCAATCCTAATAGTGTTTCCCAAGGTGAATCAACCTTCAAACCCTAGTTTGTTGCCAAGAGACAAACTCTATACAAACCCTAGTTTGATTTCTAAACCCTTGTTTCAGCCCCCTCTATTTCTCTCAAAATAGTCTGATACAAGGCCTATATTTATAGTAAAAGAAACTCCCATAAAATTGTAACAAATCTGGCCCAAAAATACGTTTCTGAAAAATAACAGCACGCGAAATCGGCCACCGATTTTCCAAATCGGCCACCGATTTTTCCCGAACAGAAAGCCTCCCAAAAGGCAGCCAAAATCGGCCACCGATTTTACAAATCGGCCACCGATTTGTACTTTCAGCAAACATCAATTTTGGCCTCCAAACTCCAATTTTGAGTCACTTTCACAACAATCTCCACCTTGACTCCAAATTAGTGATGATGCCCATTTAACATCAACACCTTGCTGCTCTTTCCCTTGCTTCCCACTACACCAAGTAGCTCCACAAGTTTGCACCCTAATCTCTTCAATCATCGGAATGCCTTCCGCCCCTTTGAAGATCCTTGTGTCCAAACTACTCAAGGAATTTTAGGTAGTTCCACAAGTACACACCTTAACCTCTTCAGCCATCGGAATGTCTTCCGCCTTCTCGAAGATCCTTGTATCCAAACTACACTAGGAATTTCAGGTAGTTCTACAAGACTACACCATACCTCTTCAATACGAGACATCTCCCGCTTCCTTGAAGATCACCTTGCATCCAATCACCCTTGGACTTTTAGGGTAATTCCACAAGCCGTGCTATACATTCTTCAACCTCCGGAATGCCTTCCGTCTTCATGAAGAAAACCCTTGCTCACCACTAGAGCATAGCACCCAAGGTCCTCCATAGTCGTACCACTCCCGGTGTGTTCAACTCCACCTAAAGCTGAGCTTCCAACCTCTCAACTAGCAAATGAGTACATCCCACTATGTCTTCCTTGAACCTCCACCTCAACCGGTAGATCATGAGTATTCTTACCACCGCCTCTCCAGGCTGGTGTTGAGTGTTTAACGTCTCTCCAGACGACCACCGCTCTACCAGGCATCACCCCCAAGGTGAGAAACATCACCTTCATCCTCCAAGCAGCACACCATCAAAGCACCTGCATCCTCATAACCCTCAGAGACAATTTGTACGGAATTACCATTAATCTCCGGACAATCCTTCTTGAAGTGACCCATCTTGTTACACTTAAAGCATTTAAACTTTGTCTTGTTACTACTCTTTCCTCGGTTACCTCTACCTCCACCATTCCCTCTTGAAACACTTAGGCCTTCCCCGTTTTCATCAACTCTCAAGTCCTTCGACTTAGTCAACTCCTTGGTTCTCAAAGCTGCTTGAACTTCTTCCAAGGTAACAGTGCCTTCTTTTCCATAGAGCATGGTATCTTTAAACGATTCAAAAGATCTAGGTAGAGCACACAACAAGAGTATAGCTTTATCTTCATCCTCAAGATTCACCTCAATATTCTCCAAGTCATCAAGGATTTTGTTGAACTCCGTAAGTTGCTCCATGATGGCCTTTGACTCCACCATCTTGAATGAGTAGAGTTGTTGCTTTAGGAATTGCCGATGAGCCAAAGACTTTGTCATATACAAAGATTCCAACTTTGCCCACATCGATGCCGCGGTTGGTTCCTTTGCTACTTCTCTCAAAACTTTATCTCCGAGGCACAAGACAATGGCACTCCTGGCCTTGTCCACCATCTCGGTCTTCTCCGCTCGTGTCATGGTGACCGGTAACGAACCTTCACCCTTCAAAGCTTTCTCACACTTTTGCTGTATCAACACCGCTTCCATCTTTACCTTCCATAACCCAAAATCGTTATCTCCGGTAAACTTCTCAATATCCCACTTCGAACCCATGGTACTTGATTATCCTTTGACCCTTGCCCCACGGTGGGCGCCAATTGTTGCGAATTCGATGAGAAAACACACCAATAACAAACTTGATGTGTGGAGCAAGGGATAATTAAGCAACCAAAATCAAAGTGAATGGAACAGTTATAATCACAAGCCAAAAGTAGAAAACAACAGCGAGAGAAAAGGAAAGAGAGAACACAAAAGAATTTGTTTACCCAGTTCGGTCCAAATTGACCTAGTCTGGGGGAGAGAGCAGCCCTCCGTTCCACTATATGATGAGTAACGTTACAAAAGAGATTTCAATGGGTTACAAGAATAAGTCTCCCGCCTAATTCTACCCAAATCCCAGCCTCTTCCCGTAACCAAGAGACTCAATCCTAATAGTGTTTCCCAAGGTGAATCAACCTTCAAACCCTAGTTTGTTGCCAAGAGACAAACTCTATACAAACCCTAGTTTGATTTCTAAACCCTTGTTTCAGCCCCCTCTATTTCTCTCAAAATAGTCTGATACAAGGCCTATATTTATAGTAAAAGAAACTCCCATAAAATTGTAACAAATCTGGCCCAAAAATACGTTTCTGAAAAATAACAGCACGCGAAATCGGCCACCGATTTTCCAAATCGGCCACCGATTTTTCCCGAACAGAAAGCCTCCCAAAAGGCAGCCAAAATCGGCCACCGATTTTACAAATCGGCCACCGATTTTACAAATCGGCCACCGATTTGTACTTTCAGCAAACATCAATTTTGGCCTCCAAACTCCAATTTTGAGTCACTTTCACAACAAAACTAAAAATGTTTGTCTCCGAAAGCATAGTCTAGTTGGTAAGACATTGCAATATGTGGTCACTTGAGTTCAAATTCCGGATTTCTTATTTAAGTGACTCATTTTCGAGAGAGATAATTTGAAGAAAATAACTTGTTAGAGAGCATATTGGCTAGAAACAAGTGTTGTTCCGATTAGGAACATGAGAGGAACTTGAAGAAGATTCATCGTGATGAATCTATTGATGAAATTGTTAGCTAAGACTCTGATAGTGGTTTGATCTCTGACTTCTATTATATGTGTGTAAGTTTCTAATGACTATTGTTATTTTGTCTATTTAAACAAAATAAAATACTATAACACTTCTTATTTATTATGGACTTGACTGTCCTACAATCGAACCTACACACTCTTAGTCTCATGAGTTAAGATCTTCTCTAATTTTTTTACCCTTTTCATTTTTTCAATTACCAAACTTTTAATTTTAAAAATATAAATACAATTTGTTTGATAAAATAAATAAATACAATAATGTGAATGTGATATTTAACGGATACAACTATTTAATACACACTTCATCTAAAAAAAAAAAAAACTATTTAATATACATTTTAAGATAAATGTTAGCAACATTCTATCAAACACACACTTTTATTCGATGAAATCAATGTGACATTGCATATATTATGCATTGTCTATACCAACCAAGTTAAACTCAAAAAGACAATTAAAAAGTGTTTAAAAGAGAGTGTTGCTAATACTGCTTATATTTCAAAATTCATTCAAACTAAAGCAATGAATAAAGAAAATGTAGAGGATTTTATTTAACTCCATTGGTATGCATTCATTTGGGACATCAATGTCCGTTCGATCAAATCTGGATGATTCAAATTAAAGGGTAATATTTTGAATTATTAAATTAAAATTAAAATCTACACTTTTTTAAGTGTTTGATTTCGATTAGTTCCACGCTAATCCATGACCATCCAAAACATTATCTAAATCCATTTCCATGGAAGCAATGTGAGGGAGCAAAGCATGAATACTCTCTCCCTCCACACTCTCCACTTCTACACCCCCCACTCCTTCCTCTCCCTCAAACCAAAACCCCAACCTCGTATCCAATGCTGTTCCAACAACAACATCATCGACATCGACATGGTAAAAACCAAACAAGGAACCTACGAACAAAAACAAAACAAAGTCTGTGTCCTCTGGGACCTCGACAACAAACCACCACGCGGACCACCCTACAACGCCGCCTTATCTCTCAAATCCCTCGCCGAACGCTTCGGCGACGTCACCGACATCTCCGCTTACGCCAACCGCCACGCTTTCATTCATCTTCCTCAATGGGTTCTCAACCAACGCCGTGAACGTAAAAACCTCGACTTCCTCGAACGTAAAGGTATCATCAATCCACCTGAACCTTACGTATGTTCTGTCTGTGGTAGAAAATGTAAAACTAACGTAGATCTTAAGAAACACTTTAAGCAGCTTCATCAACGTGAGAGACAGAAGAAGCTGAACCGTTTGAATTCTTTGAAGGGGAAGAAGAGGCAAAAGTATAAGGAGAGATATGTGAGTGGTGATGAGAAGTATAACGATGCTGTTAGGGAGATTTTGAAGCCCAAAGTTGGGTATGGTTTGGCTTCGGAGTTGAGGAGAGCCGGGGTGTTTGTGAAGACCGTGGAGGATAAGCCTCAAGCTGCTGATTGGGCTTTGAAGAAGCAGATGATGCATTCTATGAGTAGAGGGATTGATTGGTTGTTTTTGGTTTCCGATGATTCCGATTTTAGTGAGATGTTGAGGAAGGCTAGAGAGGCCAATTTAGGGACTGTTGTTGTTGGGGATGTTGATAGGGCTTTAGGGAGGCATGCTGATTTGTGGGTGCCGTGGAATGCTGTCGAGAATGGTGAGGTTACGGATATGGATTTGGTTCCAAGGAATAGGGATAGAAGAAGAACATCAAGAACAACAACGACGACAACAATGGATGATTTTGGTGATGTGTTGTTTTTTCATGAGGGCGAGGAAATGGAAGAAGATTTTATGTTGGAGTATAGTGATGATGAGGATTCTGATGAGGATTCCGATGAAGAAGATGAAGATGGGTTTTATATTTATTGATTCTTTTGTAAATGAAGCTAAGGTTGACATGAAATTGAGTTTTAAGAATCAATTACTACTCAACTAGAGGTTGAGTGATGTTAAATTGACCTATGTAGCACTACTACTTCAGATTGAAGACATGTCTAGTGACCGACACTGATACATTGATTACATTATTAAGTCACTTTTGTTTTCTTCAATTATTATTGTGTCGTGCTTGTGTCGGTGCTTCATAGAAGTTGAGGGATTGAGGTTATACTGTAATGTTGTTTGTTATATATGAAGTATATTCGACTTTTAAGGTTTGCAGTGCTTTGCATACGTTGACAAAATGAAGAAAAAAGTTAAGTTTATTTTTTGATTTGTGATGGTTGCAGTTTTATTCACCATCCTGCTAAAGCTAGTACTGCTTGAGATTCAGGATTGCCACAGTACATCTCTCCTATGAATTATTTCATTTTTGTTAAACTTTGCATATATGGATTACAGTTTGGCATAGCCATTGAAGTTTCAAACTTCAAGGGATATATAGTCTACAATGAAATGTTTAGTAGAGTTAGTCAATGAAAATAATATTGACTTGATAGTTTAGAAGAAGCATTTTCTAAGAAAGTGCTTTTAATACATTAGGGAAGGAATTGAAATGGGATATTCACATAAATATAGCAAGTATTTTTCTATTGATTTTTATGAACATCTAAATATGAAATCTGAGTTTTATCTAAGGTGTAGCTTCCAGGATAGGCAGGATATTTAGATATTATCAAATTATGAGCCAGTGTTTTGCTAGTTAGAGATATATGAATTCTGAACAGGGTACCTGAAAAACAGCCTTTCAGAACTAGGTATCAGTATCACTTTCATCCCCCACAAAGTAAGATGAATGGTACTGTCCGCAGCACTCATTGTCAATTTACTATAATAAGCATACACGCTCTTTTTAGGTCTATCTGTTCATTCTGTTTCTGTTCCGAATCACTGTTTATGTCTAATTCTTTTGTGTCATTTGACATGTTATGTTGACATATTTTCTAAACGGTTGCGATCGTGATGCAGCAGATCCAAATTGTATGCTAGCGATATTTCTTGGACTTTCAATCATTTATTTACTCTCCATACTACATGAATTTGCTCTATTCCTTGCTATACTATCCACTATGTATCATCTAACAATTAGTTTTGATTTATGTGGGAACTTTGGCAATGTGGGACTAGAAGGCAACAGTAGAGTTGAATTTGATTTTATGTAGTCTACACCAGGACTACTACTTTGTTGGTAAATATGGCTCTGATAGGGAAAACTTTATTCTGATGTAAAATTTAGAGGAACTTGTTCAAACATAAGGTTCGATTATGGTAGATTTTATGGTTAGAAGTCATATTTTACTATGCCAAATACTTGAGAATATTGTGGGCATGGATGAGCAAGTCTTTCACCAAACTAGATGACATCCAAAAAGGATGGGCTGGTGTACAGGTATATTAACTCCATGACTCTTGTAACTTTATGGCTATCCTCATATACCAACATGATTTATATGTATTAAGATGTAGGAAAAATCATGCTGGTGAATAGAGAATATTTTTGTGAAATTCGAGACGATTCCAGGGCATGTTTGGCGATAAAAGAGGGAACAATTCTTACAGTGGCCAATTGAAGAGGTAGACAAACTCGTATGACAGGAGAGATACTCGTAGGTGGATCCACTCTTGATGTCACATGTATCACTACATCACAAGTAAACTGGAGCCTCCACTTCCTCTTATTTTATATTTTATGCATCTTGGCACAAGAACAATATTGATGGTGATTTCTTCTAAAACTAAGGCCGATGTTTAAGTTTTGTTTGAGCTACCTGAACTGGAAAGTGTGGAGTGACTTCGTCTGAGTGAGGTAGATCCCCAACTATGTAGCAAAGAGTATGCATCAAGAAGTGGAATAATAGGGCCATTTGGTTTGTTAGCTTTAGTTTCAGAGGATGTCACAGAGAAGACTGCATTGTTTTTCTGAATATATAGAATTCCCAACAATAAATATGTATGATGCTCTGATGTGCAGTGATTGTAGCAGATTGTTTCTGACATTCTCCAAACTTATTTTCCATGTATATATTTTGCATTTCAACGAGATCGAATTTCCAATTCAGGTTGTGACTTGCTAGTTTGATATATATGGGGTGTTAATATGCAGATTGATCGGTCTATTATTGAGAGTTTTTGGGAGGGGGAGAGTGTTTGCATAACATAGAGTTTATCGTTTGCTGGCAATTGAGTATGATTCACATCTTTATGCATTCGACAGTTAACAGTGGAAGAAGCCAGGTTGTGATTGATGATCTCAAAACCGAATGCTTGGAGCATGAAGCAACTAGAGTCTGGCATTGAAGAATTAGGAGAATCATAGAGTACTTTATTCAAGAGAAATGTTTATAATACATTTTCTTGACATTCTTTTTAGTACACTGTTATTAGGTGCAATTTAATATTTGTAAGTTAGATCTGCAGTTTTAATTTAAATCAGTTTGGATTTAAAACCCCTAATTTAGAGCATGAAGAAGAGATCAAGAGAAGATATGTGGTGGGTGAATAGTAAATATGGGTGTAGAGACAACCAAAATTTATATCAAGTGTTGTTTGAAAAGAAAATTTAGGAAACATATTTCAGTTTACTTTATTAATCCTTTTTTATTTGAAAAGAAAATAAAAATTGTTTTCATAATCAAATTAAAGTTTGGTGTTATGAAACTTAGAAAAATTACATGACATTATTTTCTCAATTCAAATGTTCAAAATCTCTTGAGGGATAGTTTGCCGCCATTGAATCTCTACTTTTGCTAAGTTGCATGCAGAGGATATCCGGTCCATAAAAAACAAAAATCTAAGAGCAGCCTTGGGTAGGTGTAATGCTATAGTTTTAATTTTTCAATTATTTGATTAATCAGTTTCATTATCTTGTGGCCTAAAACTCTAATGGTCTGTTTGGAAGATCAAAGAAAGTGAAAGGAAAGATAGTATGAGGAAAGATTGTTGAAGGAATGAAAGAGGGTAGAAAGTAAATGGAAAGTGAGATGATTATTTAAGTGTTTGGTATGAAAGAAAGTGGAAAGAAAGTTGAAGGAAAGATAGGTATATGCTTATTAAAATGACATAAATATCCTTACATTAAAATTGATGCTATATTATATAAAGTCACATATATTAATTAAAAAAAACAAATAATAAATAAACGGTACTATTTGCACATATATGTATATGTTAGTAGTAAAAGTTGAATGCCATAAACCAATATTACAGGTGAGAAAAAAAAGCACACGCCATTGAGCCGGATTAGTCGTCCACCTTTGGTGGGTCGGAAACCGGTGCGAAAGTCAAAAAAAAAAAAAAAGCAAACGCCATTGAATTTTTTTTTATTCAAATAATGGCAATATTGTAATTTTACAATTTTGCAACCCATATGCCCTAGCTTTCTTCGCTGCTTTGGGTGGAAAGTTTCAGAACGTGGGGCCCACCAAAATGATACTTTCTTTCCTGACTTACAAAGCAACCAAACCATGGAAGCACATTTTTCCATAAATTTTCTTTCCTTTATTCTTTCTTTCCTTATTGTTTCTATGGTTCCAAACATAGCATAAATCATGGGACCACGTTGCTGTGCTCACGTGTGGTTGTTGAGCTTTTTATTTTTTGCAACATCAAGTATTCCTCACAAGACTTGATCACTTTTAAATTATTAATTAGAAGACTTAAAGATGATACTTCACAAACATCCATTATTGAAGTAACATTTCACATGAGAGACCGATGAAATCAACTGTGAAATGTTAATTTAGCAAGGGAGATCAAGATCTGCCCTGTAAACAAATATAAGGCAATACTAAAAAGCTTGCAAGTCTAGGTGAATAATATTTTAAAATACAGCGTGATATTTTAATAAAAAATAGTTTTAGTGGGAAAAAAAAGTATTTAAATGTGCTTATGGACTTCTGAAACAATCCTTTAACCATTTTACTTACCTTCTAACCGAACTCTAGACACCAGAACTATTTTCCTTTGAGATTTTGGTCCCTTTAACTATTTACCAAAAATAAAATGGTTTCTTTTACTTGAAGACTAGTGACAACCTAGCTACACTTACTATAACAAGAACTGACAGTTGCAGCAAGCAGAAAGATTTCTATAATCTACTTGGGTGTTTTTGAAAGTTCAATTAGTCTTTTGGATGCTGAAACAATTTTTAGACAATGGTATTTAAAATAGAAAACCTAATAAAGTACATTAAATTCAAGACTTATAAACTTTTTAATATAATTTCTAGCTGGAACTATCCAATTGGTTTTATAGAACTAAAATTTAATTGGTTTTAGATTTGTCTCCAATAATCATTATTCCTATCTGGTCCTCTTGCCACAAAGTGACAGACCAGTATGAATATATTAACCATTTGATTGATCTGATAGAGCTAAAATCAAAAGCCATCTTGCTTTTGTTGATTTTCCACTTTTCCTTCATTCTTGCACCATGAAATTTTTTGCAGTACAACTATTACTTGTGCTTATTTCTTTTCTGTTAAACAGTAGAAATGGAATTGAGGCATCAACATATAGTAACAGTATTGATCCTATCAAGTACAGGATACCTAAAGAACAACCTTACAGAACTTCTTATCATTTTCAGCCCCCACAAAATTGGATGAACGGTATTTTCTTCACCAAGCTATGTCAAATTACTCTTAGCACTAATGATTTGTTGATCAACTAGTATATCTTTTAATTTTTTTTGGCACCTTTTGTTATAAACCATTGATAAGACTAATTATTTTCTATTTCAATTTACATGTTTTTGTTGAAGAAAATTGATAGTGGATGTCTTCTTCATTATGCAGATCCAAATGGTAATCCACTGACTTTATTTATCTATCTTTTATTATTATTCATTTAAATTATTTATTAGAGAGAGAATCAAAACTGTTATATTACTTTCCTTTTGCATTTAAACTTTGAGCTATATCGATAAACAACTTAATTAAGCGCGAACAACATAAGTGCATATCATATAATGCTTATGTATAGGATTGTTTATTGTTCAGTTCAAGAAGGAAACCGAACTAAACTGCTATAGAAGTTCAACCCGGACCGAACTGGTGTAAAGACTTGTTACACCGGTTTTGTGGTTCTCATCCGAACTGGAACTACCTTTATAGAAAAGTTAATAGTACTTTTTCAAACCAAACTGATTTTTGTGAATCAAACTATATCAAGGTGCTATTATTTGATCATAATTAGGACCGTGTTAGGACTTAAGCTCATAAGGAGAGCCCAACCCAAAAGACTAGTCAATTAGGTGGTAGAGCCTCATAGCTTAAGTACCGCATCGAACACTTTTATCTACTCGACGTGGGACTCCTAGCAGACCGTTGAATAAAAACCATATATAGAACCAAATTGGATAGTAGGATTGTTAAAAAAAAAATGAACCGAAAAGAACTGAACAGTGACAAATAGTTCACAAACTAAACCGAACTTGTTCAGTTCATGAACTGCCAGTCATAGTTAAGTTTTTTCAGTGCAATCAGTTTTTTTTAACAGTCCCACTTATGTATACACTGTTTCTGTAACTAGGCAAAATTAATTAAAACTGTTTTCTTTTTAGTTATAAGTTGTTTCCATAAGATCTTTCAAAGAGTCTCAAAAGTGTTTATACTAGTAGATAAGCTCAAGTCACCCCAAACAGGAATCAAATGGTTTATTCAAAGCAATAATGCATTCTTTCTTTGTATATATTATGTTATTCATATTCAAATTACTAGTGTTGATTTATAATTGACCTCTTGCAGCCCCTATGTACTACAAAGGTGTATACCACCTTTTCTACCAACATAATCCACTTGCAGCAACATTTGGTGATATAATTGTATGGGCTCATTCTGTATCATATGATCTCATTAATTGGATTCATCTCAACATTGCTCTTGAACCAAGTGGACCTTATGACATCAACAGTTGTTGGTCAGGTTCAGCCACTATACTCCCAGGTGAAAAACCTGCTATTTTGTACACAGGAATTGATCACAATAAGAATGAAGTTCAGAACTTAGCTATACCAAAGAATCTAACAGACGCTTTCTTAAGGGAATGGGAAAAACACCCTCAAAATCCTGTGATGACTCCACCTAATGGTGTTGAAGAAGATAACTTTAGAGACCCTTCAACTGCATGGCAAGGAAAAGATGGAAAATGGAGGGTAATCGTCGGTGCTCAAAATGGTGATGAAGGGAAAACCATTCTTTACCAAAGTGAGGATTTTGTTAATTGGACAGTGAATCCAAATCCATTTTTTGCAACAGATAATACTGGAGTTTGTGAATGTCCAGACTTTTTTCCTGTGTATATCAATAGTACTAATGGGGTGGATACATCTGTGGATAATTCAAGTGTTAGGCATGTTTTGAAGATAAGCTATCTAAGAAAACAGCATGACTACTATTTTCTTGGGAAATATGTTTCTGATAAGGAAAACTTTGTTCCTGATGTAGAGTTTACAGGAACTAGTAAAGATTTAAGGTTTGACTATGGTAAATTTTATGCTTCAAAATCATTTTTTGACTATGCTAAGAATAGGAGAATATTGTGGGGTTGGGTGAATGAGTCTGACTCTACGCAAGATGATATAGAGAAAGGATGGGCAGGTTTACAGGTAACTTATTTTAATTCCATGTTCGCATTTTGATTTTAGTTATTTTAGCAGGTTTAATTGCTTTCAAGACTATGTTCATAAATCATAAGGTCCATAATTTTAATTGTTTTCAAGACTATGCTGAGGTTCGTCTATCTGTCTGGACTCTGGATATGTTATCAGATATATTTCCGATATTATTCGGGTAGTTTGAAATGTATCCCTGAGACCCTGACATGACCAACTTAATGTCATTATAGTCCCTGCAAATACCAACCAAAGGAAGAATCTAATTAACATAATATGATTTTAGGATCATTTTGAAATATTGCTAATGTACAAGACTAGGTTGATATAGTTTTCACGGACAAATTGGATATTTATTCTTTTCAAGATATTGTCAATGTGGAAGAGTATGATATTGGTAAATGTATAATCTTGTTTGGCAATGTAGACAATTCCAAGGCAAGTTTGGCTTGATAAAAGTGGGAAGAGATTGATACAGTGGCCAATTGAAGAGGTAGAAAAACTAAGAGACAAACAGATCAATATTACAGGAGAGAAACTTGAGGGTGGCTCAACTCTTGAAATCACAGGCATCAATGCATCACAGGTAAGTAAATTGCTTTGCTGCAACATATTTCTAAATATTTATTGATAAATTTTATGAGAAAATGCATCATCAATGATAATCATTTTCCAATTTGAACTTTAAGGTTGATGTAGAAGTGTTGTTTGAGCTACCTAAGCTAGAAAGTGGTGAGTGGTTAGAAGATCCAAGTGAAGTTGATCCTCAACTATTATGTAGCAAACAATATGCATCAAGAAGTGGCAAAATAGGACCATTTGGTTTGTTAGCTTTAGCTTCAAAGGATTTGACAGAGCAAACAGCAGTGTCTTTCCAAATATTTAGAGCTTCAAATAGATATTTATGTCTGATGTGCAGTGACCAAAGCAGGTTATTTCTAACATTCTCTAATTTAATTTGCATTGCATAAATTTCACTTTTCAATGAGATTGAGTTTGAACCTCGTATAGACTATAGCGAGGGATTTTGATTCTCATAAGTTAATGTAGTTATCAATCTCGATCATTTGATAACGATCAGACAGTTTGTATTTGAAGATTTTTATTTACAAACTGTTGGATCTTCATGCAATGGCCGAGATTCCTTCAATACGTGCACATGTTCTTTTCCTAACTGCAGGAAATTCTGGTCTATAAGCTCATGAAATTAAGCTGTGTACATTTTACAGGTCTTCATTGCGAAACGACCTTGATAAAACCACATATGGAACAATCTTCGACATAAATCCTAATCTCAGAACGATTTCACTTAGAAACTTGGTATGATTATTAGTCATAAGTTTTTTTTTTTTTTTTGTATGATATTGTACATACTAGTTTGATATATATGAGGTGTTAATATGCAGATTGACAAGTCCATTATTGAGAGTTTTGGAGATGGAGGTAAAGTTGTGATAACAAGTAGAGTGTATCCTTTATTGGCTATAGAGAAAGATGCACATCTTTATGTATTCAACAATGGAAGTCAGAGTGTGGTTATCTCAAAACTGAATGCTTGGAGCATGAAGCATGCAGAGATAGGCCATGACGGAAATACAGATTGTGCTTAAGAAAGATATGGAGATTAAGGCAGAATTTATTTATTTTGAGATGGGAGTTTTTTGTTTTTCCTTCTTTGTTATTGAATTTATCTGTCTCTGCACAACATTGAGCTTATCCACCAAATTTGATAAATAAGTCCAATCCAATGTGTCAATTTCCCTTCCAAGGTAGTGTATCTAATTTGGTCTCTCAATTTGAGTACTCACGTCAACTTAATCTCTTAATTTTAAAATATATAGTTCCTGACTTATCAAAACGCTTATCAGTATGGGCGGCCCAGCATAACGCAAGTCAAGCTAGAACCTAAGGTTGACACTTTTTGTATCATTTACTTCTCCCTTTCAAATATAAGCAAAAATTATGCAAAGAAAGTTAATGTATTTGGTCTAAATTTTAGATCAAATACAATAACTTTTTTTCGAATTTTTGCTTATATTTAATACCGGAGGAAGTACTCTAGATTTAGGCTTCATATTTTGATTATATATTAAATAATTTGCATAATAATCACATAGTTGAATTATGGATCAAAATCCTCAACTGTTCACCTAAAGTTGCTTCTAGATTGTTCTATTAGTGTTTAGATTATAAGTTGCTGAAGCAATTTTTGAACATTTGAAATTGTTGTCGGATTTGTCGAACAATTGAAATTATTACTACAAAAATCAACCTTGAACACACAATTAATTTTGTTGGATGAAAAAATAGGTTGAGTCGCGAACTTGATCACTCTCTTTAAAACATATTGTGGCTCTATTTCAATGGTGCAGTAGTCCTTCCTTACCTCGTCGTCTTTGACATCAAAGAGCCCTACAAAATTTAAATATAAGTACTCTTTACACAAAGAGAACTCATCCAACCAACACCCCACAAAATATATATACCATCTCTGAATACATTTCTCAAAAACAATATGCTATTCGTAATGGAATTGATTAAGAAACGGGTTGCCAAATACACAAAAGCACTGTTATATGATACTAAAGTTATAGTTCAAACTTCAAAACCTTTAATGATGATGATCAATACCTCAAAGAATTGGTCAAAAACTATGGACAGGAAATTTTGCAAAAATAATGTAATTTTTTTTTTTCTTTTTCAAAACCTTCTACAATAAGGTAATTATTAATGTGTTGCCTAAAAAGTTTTAGGACTGGTACCCATACTACCAACATTAACAATTTTATATGACACGATCTTCGTCCTAAAGTTCATGTATATTGCAAAGAGATTTTTGACTTTTTTGGATCAAATTTGCTCAAGTGGTCTTGTGTTGAATTTTTACAATTTTGTATATTAAAGTACTCTCTTGCATATATATGCTAATCTTATGAAGAATTAATCCTTTCAAAAGATTAATATCTCGACAGATATTTTCTTTCATGCACACTAGTCATTAGTCAAAATCGAACCAAGTGATATGAGTATATCCAACAAAGCCACTATGTGTTTAAAAATGAAAACTACCTCACTATCTTTATAGAATGATAGTCAATTTTTCAACAACAAAAAATGATAGTCAATTAATAATAAATTACTTATATATACTCTTTGAACCAACATATATATACCTAAATCTAGGATCAAGCTTGAGATAGCATAAAATTTACGGAAACTCATTCATACTTGTATTGTGTGTGGAAAGGGAATCATTAGGAGATTCTTCTTACGTTAGGCTGTAAGATTCTAAAATGGGACCAACCAATAATGTTAATCAATAGTATAGTATCGTGACATGCATAATAATTAAATAAAGCCTTAATGTTTGGACAATGAAGTACCCACTGACTTAAAATTTTACACTTTCTCTCTTGAACTATGATGTGGCCATAGTTAATTGTAGTGGTTGATATCGTTGAATGTCGTCACTAGCCATCTTTTCCAAACCTAAAGGAAAATAATTGGGTCCCTCTTCATAGGAAGTGGAGTTAGGACTCCTTGCCCTTAATTATCATTTCTCATGCTTTCCCTCCTTTTCCTTAATTAGGAAAAATCTTCAAAGATTAGCAACTAATTTATAATATAAAATAATTGATATCAATTATTGAAGAATTAATTACTAATAAATAATTTACCCTACTAAAAAAGTTAAATGGTTGTCCCCGTAGCGTAATTGGTAGGAATATTGCATAATATGTACAGAGATTGGGGTTTGAACTTCGGACACCCCACTTCTTCACATTTAAAATATCTGATCTCCAACCATTAGGCTACTGACAAAAAAACAAAGCTAAACTGTTAATGATAATTTCTTGATCAATATGGATTTAATTTGATATTTCATATTTACAACATCTACACACATTATACATCAATCACTTATGATAGATCTGGTGATAATTATCGATAAAAATTAATATTTAAGAATGAATTTTTCTATGGTTTCTTTGATAAATGTTATAAATACTAAAATATAGGGGACCATCTACTTCTTTAAATTGGTAAATTATTGTTGCTTTTTTATTTCTTTTATTTTTGTTTGTTTTAAGGAAAATTATTTTTTTATTTAAATTGGTAAATATGTTAAAAGAAAAATGGAGAAGATGCTCCTCATTAACGTGGATCAACCTAGGTTCACAAGCTAACACGTTATTCCCCCTAAAAAAAAAAAAAAACTTGCACTCTATTCTTGCCATGAAAACTTCGAAATTGTTTAACGAAGCGTAATGACAATCACGAGAAAATTGGTGGAAAGAACGAAAACTTTCCTTCCCTCCGTTGGATCTACTCGTTCAAGATTCTCCTTTCCCTAAATCTGCACAATCCAAGTATTAATCTAACCTAAATCTAACTGTTTTTCAAGCTTAATAGGTTTTAATCTGACCTAAATCTTCATTAATTTTTTTAATTTAGAAAATGTGAAATGACGATCAAGAGAAAATTGGTGGAAAGAATGAAAAACTTTCCTTCCCTTAGTTGGATCTACTCGCTCAACATTCTCCCTTCTCTTAATGGGCCATGCACAGTCCAGGTATTAATCTGACATAAATCTAGCCGTTTTTCAAGCTTAAATTGTTCAGAGTTTTAATCTGACCTACATCTTCATTAATTTTTTTTAATTTAGAAAATAATGTGAAATGACGATCACGAGAAAATTGGTGGAAAGAATGAAAACTTCCCTCTCGCTCAAGATTCTCCCTTCCCTTAATGGGATATGCACAATCCAAGTATTAATCTAACCTAAATCTAACTGTTTTTCAAGCCTAATAGTTTAGAGGTTTTAGTATGACCTAAATCTTTATTATTATTTTTAATTTAGAAAATGTGAAATGACGATCACGAGAAAATTGGTGGAAAGGATAAAAACTTTCCTTCCCTCAATTGGATCTACTCGCTCAGGATTCTCCCTTCCCTTAATGGGACTTGCACAAACCAGGTATTAATCTGACCTAAATCTAGGGATGTAAATGGTTCGGACAAAACCAACGAAACCGAAAGTCTAAACCAAACCAAACCGAAAAAATATCCGACCTTGTTTGGTTTGGTTTGAAACCGATCCGAACCAATCAAAACCGATCTAGTTTGGTTTGGTTCATGGTTTTTCATTTCGAGATCCGTGAAACCAATGAACCAATCCGATGATAACCACACTCCTTAATCTTATTTTACTAATATTATCCTACCTCACACAAACTTATGGTTAGACCCAAAATTAAACATAAAATAATTTTTAATCCATTCACTTTCTCTCATCTTCATCTCATCAGTCAAACTCTTTCATTTCTACTAAAAAAGAAACCCTAGCCGTCAACCACACCAAACCCATTGTTCATCGTCACCGGTCACCACTGAGATCGTTCAGGTTAGTTTTATCATGTTTATGCCATTGATCTATACTCATTATATTTCATTGTTTTCCATGTTCATTTTCTATGCCATTGATTTATACACATGTGATGTCACTGATGCCGTTGTTTTCCATGTTTATATCTTGGTTAGTGAAGATTAGAAAAAGCCATTAAAAAAGAAAGCATTTGTGATTTGCGAATTTTTTTGATCACGTGTGATGTCACTGATGTGTATCAATGAAAATTGAAATAAAACTATAAAATATATATACTACTCAATAAAAACCGATCAACCGAACCAATCCAAACCGAACCAAACCGATTAGTTTGGTTTGGTTTCTTTTTTGAAAAACAGTAAAAACCGAACCAATCCAAATCAATGAAGGTTTCATCGGTTTGGACATTTTTTTGATTGAAAACCAATCCAAACCGAATCGTTACACCCCTACCTAAATCTAACCGTTTTTTCAAGCTTAAATTTTTCAGAGGTTTTAATCTGACCTAAATCTTCATTAATTTTTTTTATTTAGAAAATGTATAATGATGATCACGAGAAAATTGGTGGAAAGAATGAAAACTTTTTCCTCATTGGATCTACTCCTTCAAGATTCTCTCTTCCCTTAATGGGATCTGCACGGTCCAAGATATTAATCTGACCTAAATCTAATCGTTTTAAATTAGAAGTTTTATATTGAAATTTGTGTATTCAAAACATTCATACAATAAAAACAACTTTTGCTTTACCTTGAACCATAGTTTTACTTAAATTGTTGGCTGCAACCATAATATAATCGCATTGCAGCATGACAACACCTTCAATTTAAAACTTGTCATAAACTATTTGCTTTTTGGTACCTTTTGTTGCAACAAACATACTAATGTATGATATTAACAAATAGGTAGAAAGCACCATGATGCTCTAGTGGCTGTACTCCTACTTCTAAGATGCTTTGCTTATCGATGAATCAGCACCAAAGTGCCTTTTGTTTATACATGTGTAAGCAAGGAGAAAGCAGTGGAAGTGCTGCTTAGTGCTGAACCTTTATAATTTTTGTTTCTATTTGAGATTGAGTTTATGGGTAGGCTTAGTATACTTAATGAAAGTTGATATTTTTGATTCTTTCCTAATATATGTTGATGGTAGTGTTAATGTTTTTTTAAGTTTGCTTAATGGTTAGAAATTCGTCTCTTCAGATAAATAAGTGTGATGTTTGGGGTTCAAACTCTAACCCTTATGCAGTGTCACTACCAACTGAGTTAAACTCATGGAAACTATGGTAGTGCTAATGTTTTATGGCAAATACTTTAGTGTATGGTTTGTTTGGCAAAACTAATTCTAAAAATATAAATGTATAATTGATTTAGACATGAGTAAATATTTTGAGTATAATTGATTTTGTTTCTATAATTGATTTTTACTTTGAAGCTATGATTTCTAATTTTATTCAATTTAATTTTTACATTTAAACTAATTTTTAACTCATTTTTACGTGAATATTTTTTATACACGAATCACTTCATATTTTAATAAACTTTTGATTAAAATCAATTCATTCAAAATTAATTTTTATCGCCTCAAAATCGAAAACACACTATAAAATTGAGGTCCAAACTGAGGTTTATGAGGATGAAGTCATGCATGCCATCACACACCCAGCCCATATTGTCTCTTACAATGATGACAGAGCAATTTAAGCTTTGTCCTTGCACCCTGTTTTAGCTTTGAATCTAACCTGGGCTTTTACCTTTTGTGAATGCTAGATTCAATAACAATTATTAAAATATCTCCAACAGTGTCCACTTCAATATATATTATAACATATACTATTTTATTTTCACAAGTTGCATATTGCATCCTTAACAAATCTAAGGAAACAATAACTTTATGTTGTATAGTGGTTATTTGTGATTTATGATTTATTATTTATCCACCTTGGCATTTAAAAAGAGAGGTTTTGGTTAAAGTGAAAAAAAATGAAGGTCACTGTCTATCATTTTATGAAAAGAAAAAGCAGTTTAATTATGCTGATCATGGTCAACACAAGAATATAAGAAGGAAGAGTTGGAATTGCAATTCCAACAAGTTCCAAATTAATTCCAACTTCTTTTATGAAAAGGATTCTTGTTTGAAAATAACAACTCAATTAAGTAATGAACTGTGCCTAAAGTAGTTATGTTAATTCCTTTTTAGAGGTACATAGCAAAGGGGATTTGATTCCATGGATTTTACAAATGTACCAAAAAAAAAAAAAAATTAAAATAGAACAGAACCGTGCCAGATTTAACATGCACTTGTTTTGCAATAATTGGAGTTCTCTTTTTTTCTTCTTAAAACTCAGTTTTGTGTCTGAGAAAGACTCTGGTTATCTGAAGTTCGTATAAGAGATAAGAGTAAAGGCTGATTGAAGTTGTTTCAGTCGGAATCTAAATCGAATCTTGACGAATAATTTATCTTTAACTAAAACTCGTAATAACTTAAATTCAATTATTATTTGATTCATTGGAGCTGCCATTGTGATGCTTTTATGAGAAATAATTTTTTTTCCTGGCCTTCTTCACTCATGATCATGTTTTCCAAAGTACTACTTTGAGAGAACTCTCTTTGTTCCTTAACGGCAAAACCCCAGCAGGGGACAAGAAGTCAATAACTAGAAACAAAAAAGCTACTTCCTCATTTGGACGTTCATGATTGTCCCTATCATTGGTAGCTTGTGAAGCTAAAGACACATGCAACCAATCAAGCCAAGGTTGATTAAAAAATCTAAATTTAAAACTACAATTTACCCTTCTTATTATCACACATCTATGTATAATAAATTAGATTATACAAGCTTATGATCAATTCAATAACTCTTCCATGTGATATTTTAATCTCTATTAATTTAAAGTGTGGCAAAGCTAGGGAGGGGTCCAATTGCAAAATAATTGGGAAAATGGGACCCCATAATGAAACTAGGAGAAGATCAATCAAGTGATGAATCCACACAAGATAGAACAACAACATTGAAACAGACCACATGCTAAAACCTCCAAACAAACAACGTTGTCATAGTCACAACCATTGATGATAGATGCTCTCCCCTAACACGTGTCCCCTCCTTAAACGGCAATTGAGAATCATCATTCACACACACCCAAATCACACTCTCTACTATGCCATCCCCCCTTTGACCACTCACAACTCCAACAAAAACAAGAAAAAACAACAATAATAAGTTGAGGCCGATTTAGCTCAACTGACAATACTGATATTGTTATTTGTTAAGCCGAACATTTCATCAAGATTCTAACTCGAAACGTCAAAGTTGTGTGTGAGTTTAAACTGTATTTTACCTAAAAAAAATAACAATAATAACAAAAACAATGAAGAAATAAATTGAGATTGAAGTTGAGATTAATTTCCATTTCATTTCACAAGACTACCCAAAATTATACAATTAGTTATATTATTTTGGGCTATTTAGGTGAATAATAATATTAATGATAATCATAGTAATAAACATTTTATACCAAGGATAATTGATTTGATTTAAACTAGAAAAGAAAGAAAAGAGAAGAGAGAAATTGATATTTGATATTAATATCATACATAAAGAGCACCAACTTGAACGAGTTTAGGAACAAGATGACCACCAACATGAAGAGCAACAAGACTCTCAAGACCACCAACGCAAGCACCACCGATGAAGACAGCAGGAGAGCGGTTACGGAGGACGGAAGCAAGATCATCATCATCGTCAGACGACAACGAGGCGATCTCGTTGTCGTCTAATTCGATGACAGTGGGATTAACACCTATGGTGGAGAGAAGCTTCTTCATGACATGACACATGCAGCAAGAGGAACGTGTGAAGATGATAACTGGATGTTCTGATATGAGACGGTGGATGCGTGTTTCAGCGGATTCATCAACGTCTATGGATAAGGAAGATGATGAGTTGGAACTCATGGACATGGTTGTGTTGGTGGTGGTTGTTGTGGTGGTGGCTAGGTCTAGTTGAATGGTGTCGTTTGAGTAACGACGTAGGTCTTGCATAATATGGAGGAAGGAAGGAGGGTGGGAGAAGGGAAGATGGTTGAGGATGGATGGATGGGTGGGTGATGAAGTGTGTGAAATTATTTCAATTTAATGAATGAAGGAAGGAGAGAGAGTAAGAAGTGTTAGTGTTGGAATTGTGGGAGATTTTATTTATAAAAATGAAAAGAAGACGACTTTGTGCTTGCTTACATCATTGAACTAGTGTTTTTCTTCTTCACCTTAACGTAACACCCTCTCCCTATTTCTTTCTCCTATGCTCACGCGCGGTTTTGTCATTTCTCTATGTCATGTTTGTTTTACTTTGGCCTTTTACTCTTTATACCATGATGATGATGATGTATATGTATATATGAAATGTTGATTTTGTTTAGCCCTTTGAGCTAATGGTAAAAAGACATGTTATATATTAGGATTCGAGCTTGTTGGTATTTGATTTGAAGTGATCAAAATGTTGGACTGTATCCAACAACAAATGTCAAGACGAAAATTGAGGATATCTGCAAGCACTTCGACACTTAAGTGGGTATGAGAGCAAATTATAATAGATAAAAAGAAATAAATTTTTTGTACCTTGTATTATGGTCTAATGACCTATTTATATAACTTAAAAACGAGTTGTCAGATAGTCGTTGAAAGGTAGTTACGAATGGCGGGTACTAGTGTTGAAAATGTTGACCGTCGTTTTGAATTTATGGTCAGAAACGTTATGGATTTGTAAGGATCCTAAGCTGGGGGTGTTGGACTGTTACGGTGCAGCTGAGACTGGAACCTTAATTTGTTTTTGTCATATCTTGTGATTAGGCATTTGCTCAGTTTGATGGGTTCAGGCTAGAATGATTTGGGTTTTCTATGGATGGATGGCGGGGCTTTAAGCAAGTTTAGAATAATTGCCCTTATAGGGAGTTAGGGTTCTTTCAATTTTTCCAAGAAATAAAAGGCTTCATTTAAAGAGATAAAGATGATGAAGTTTGAATTACCTTTATTTTGTATGTGTGTTATCCCTTCAGTTCTTAGAAAAGGATGACCTTGATAATTCAGAGTTCGATTCGGGGTAAGTAAAATATGGACAAAGAATGTTTCATGCAAGAGTCGAACTCAGGTTATCTCGAATGATTCATCTTTAGATGGAGCTTATTAACCATTTGAGTTATTTGGTTAAATTTTAATTTTTTTAATGATGGTGAGACCTACTACCTACTCTTTGTCTATCTCTCTCTCGAAATAGAGAGGATTCTAACCGCCCAAGACATAGGTAAATATAAATATCATTATAAGTGTTCTTCCAGGTATAATGTTTTCCCTGCCTTGAATAGGAGATCACCCTCTCACGCTATATTTTCATTATATAAATTAAATCTCCATAAAAAATTTGTTTGATACATAAGGTGGAGTCTCTCGTCTTACGAAATAATCAAGGTATATTGCCGTACAAGGTCCCTTAACATTGTAATCTAAGAGACTAAAATATAACAAAAACAACTCATCCAACAAAAGTATCTAGAATGCACAGCCTAAGAGATAAAATAAGAACAAACAATTTAAGAATTAGATGAAGTATAAAAAAAAACTTAAAAGGACTAAAAATATATTTTGTCTTTTTAAATAACCAATTTGTGTTTGTAAGGTGTAGTTCACTTGATAATGTTGGTATTGTCAAGTTAGAGACTTGTACGTGAGTTCGAATATAGATCCTACAATTATATGTTGAAGTTTTAAGTGATATTTGTTACTTTGTCTACAAACAAAAGTAAAATTAACCAAGATCCTACAATTATATGTTTAAGTTTTAACTAGTGTTTTTTTTTTTTTTGAATCGGCAAAAATTTTATTAGCCAACGAGCCCGTGCAAGGTGCACTAAAAAGCTCGGGTGGACAAAAAAACAAAGAAGGGGAAATCGGTTGCCGTATAACGTGGCTCGATCAAAAACCCCTTTAAAAACCACCCCTATAATAGTACAACAAACACGAGAAATGACGCAAACATGTACAAGTTACAAATCACAAGCATACCCCTGCGTCAAAACTAAAAGCGTCCGAAGAAACTAAAAACCACCAAAAACCTCTGAGCTCCACAACAAAGCTGCTGCTAAACGCCTTTCCATCTAAAAAAGAAAACTGCCCCAAGAAAATGCTGGGCTGAACACAGCAGACAACCGAACACAAGTCTGCCCCAAGGAAACACAACAAAAACAGCCACTTCCAAGAAGAGAACAGCAGCATAATTGCTGCGCATAACAGCAGACCGCCACAGCAGCAGCTTTCCTGGCATGACAGCAGCACTGAGGACAACAGGAACACACCTCAACCGCAACAGCAAAGCCTCCCAAGACCAGCAACAACATTACCTCAAGAGGCACTCCCGTGGACACCAACTCCACTCGTAGAAAAGACAAGGTACACAATTTTATCTCCCTAACAACCATCTCCGAGATAGCACTTTAACCTCCTCCACTAACTCCTCCCGTCCCGCTAAAACATTGTTGAAAATGCAATCATTTCTAGCTTTCCAAATTACCCAAATTGCGGCCTCCCAAATCATGCGCAAACCATTCCGGACTTTCTTGTTACAAATTCTCCCACTCCAACACTCCCAATGAATAAATAAGTTTGGAGGCATTACAAATTGCAAATCCAACCAAGACATCAACCTCAACCAAAAGTTTCGCGCAAAGTCACAATGGAGAAAGAGATGAGAAGAAGACTCGGCAACCGCCACACACCGAACACAATTTCTACCCACTCCGGGGGGTAAACAATTACGTTTATCCAAATTAAAACGGGTCGGGATACGGTCGAGAAGAGCCTTCCACACAAAGGCCCTCACCTTTGACAGTGCCACGGCCTTCCAAATTTGACGAAACACCCTCCTTTCCCCTTCCGAGCGAACTACCTCCCCCAACTCTCTCCCCTCCAACTTGTGGTACATAGACTTCACCGAGAAAGAGTCATCATCCTCTAGCCTCCACCTCCATCTATCCTCCACATTGTTCAACATAACACCCTCCAACACCCCCAATAACTCATCAAGGAGATTACTTTCCCACACAAATAGTTGGCGCCTCCAATTAAAATCCCAACGGCCACCACTTGAGTCCGGTAACCACATCTCTTGAATCGTTGCTTCTTGGTTAATAACAATAGAAAAGAGTCTATGAAATTTATACATAAAAGCCTCTCCTCCCCTCCACGCCACCTTCCAAAACGTCGTTGTCGCCCCATTACCAACACATCTAACCACCTCTTCGTAAAACCAATCTACTTCATTAGGCTTAGCTAAAGACACTAAATCTTTCCACCACCTAGAAGAATTAGCCGGCCACACTCCCCCCTACCTCCAAAAAATCACCAACCTTTTGACCATATCTCTCCTCTAGCACCTCCTTCCAAAGAGCATTTTCCCCTTGCAAAAGCCGCCACTTCCACTTCGCAAGAAGGCTCAAGTTAACCAACGAGACATCCCTCACTCCGAGACCGCCCACTTCTTTTGGTTGACACACCACCTTCCAACTAACCCAACTAATCTTCCTTCCCCCTTTCGTACCGCCCCAAAGAAACTCCCTTTGAATTCTAACTATCTTTTTCGCCACACCAACCGACATTTTGATAAAGGATAAATAAAAAATCGGGATCACATTCAAAACCGAGTTAAGAAGAACAATTCTCCCTCCAAAGGCTAAGGTGTTTATTACCCCAAGAGAACAATTTATTAGACAATTGGTCTAACAATGGTTCCCAAGTGACAACTCTACCCGAATTCCCTCCCACCGGCAATCCCAAGTACTTGAATGGAAAAAAACCTTGACTACAATTCAAGAAATTACATGCCATCTCCATAAATGCCGGATCCACATTAATACCCATCAAGCAACTCTTATGAAAGTTAATTTTCAACCCGGAAGCCATCTCAAATCCTCTAAGTAACGCCTTCAAGGTCCACAAATTTTCCACCGTTGCTTTCCCCACACAAATAGTATCGTCGGCGTATTGAAGATGAGAGTAAACCTTACTCTCCTCCTTCATCTTAAAGCCTTGGAAAAGGCTCAACCGGACCGCATTCCTCATGAGACCACTAAAACCCTCCGCCACCAAAAGGAAAAGAAAAGGAGCTAAGGGGTCGCCTTGTTTCAAACCTCTATGTATGTTAATTTCTTTCGTAGGACTTCCATTAACCAAGATAGACATACTACCCCCACACACACACGCCTTCATCCAAGCTATCCACTTAGAGCTCATCCCCACCCTTTCCATCATGTACACCAAAAAACTCCACTCCACCGAGTCATATGCCTTCTCAAAGTCCACCTTGAGAATAATGCAATCCAAATTTGATTTCATCGCGAAATCCACAAGTTCATTCAACACCAACACACCATCACCCAAATTCCTACCTTTCAAGAAAGCCGATTGATTAAGGGAAATAATCGAATTCATGACCCTAGCCAACCTACTAGCTAAGACTTTCGCCAAGATTTTGTAAAGACAACCTAAAAGAGAGATTGGTCGAAAATCTTTCAACTCCATGGGTGAACTAACTTTAGGGATCAAAGTCACAAAGTAAGCCAACATAGCCTTAGGAAGCTTATCGTTCCCATGGAATTGATCAAACATAATACGGATTTCGCCTTTGATCAAATACCAAAATTTCTTCACAAAAGCGAAGTTAAACCCATCCGGACCTGGACTCTTATCACCATCACAATCCTCCACCACCCCTTCAATTTCTTCCATAGAGAAAGGCGCCACCAAACTAGCATTCTCCTCCTCTCCCAACCTATCAAACGGAACCCCATCTAGTTTAGGACGCTCCCACTCAATAGATGTCACATGGTTAGTAAAATAGTCCACCACCGTCCTTCTCACCTCCATAGGCGATTGCACCCACCTATCTCCCACCCTTAAAACCTTTAAAGAATTTCGACTACACCTTAATTTCACACATTTATGGAAGTACTTAGAATTAGCATCACCATTTTTGAGCCATCTCGATCTAGCCCTTTGTACCATATTAGAATCCTTAGCCTTCAAAAGTTGCCATAAGTTCCCTAACACGTATTTCCGTCTTTGAACCTCATCCTCTTCCAAACCCTCATTCTCACCCTTTACATCCAAGTTGTAAATCTCCTCCACCATCTTGTCAATTCTATTTTCCATATCCCCGTACTCGCCCTTATGCCACTCCTTAATTATTGCTTTCAAACCCTTAAGTTTTTCTTTTAACACATGACCCATCCACCCATTACTAGGCAACTCTCTCCACGCTTCCTCCACAACCCCCTTAAACTTCCAATTTTCCAACCAAAAATTGTTAAACCGAAATGGCCTCGGCCCCCAATCCCAACCTCCATCCTTCAAAATAAGCGGGCAATGATCCGAAACATCTCTAGGAAGGACCCAAAGAGAAGCATCCCCCCAAGTAGTTCCCCATTCTTCGGAGATAAGCACCCTATCAATACGACTCATAGATCTACCATTGGGATGATACCACGAAAACCTCCTACCAAGCACATTCAAGTCTTCCAACTCCACCTCCCGCACAAAATTATTAAAAAGAATCATTTCTTCCCTTTGACTAGAAGAAACATCTCCGTTCACCCCCCTTCTTTCATCCCTACTACTAACCAAATTAAAGTCCCCAAGAATACACCAAACCCCCTCCCCCAAACTTCTTCTCAACTCAATAAGCCTATCCCAAAGCCTCCTCTTTGCCGAAAGGTCACATTTCGAATACACATTTATGACAAAGCATCTATGTTTCAACGGCCCCCAATCCAAGCACACCCCCACATATCCTTCACCAACAAAGGAGAAATTAAACGAACTATTAGATTTGCTCCAAAGAGATAGAATACCACCACTATTTCCCTCGGAAGGGAGGTAGGCCCAATCACAATCCTCTCCTCCCCAAAGATTAGAGCAAAAGTTTTGGGAAATAACCTCCATCTTTGTCTCTTGGATTGCCATAAACTCTACTTTATGATTACGGACTAACTCTTTAATCTTGTTCCTTTTGATCGCCCCCCTCAAGACCTCTAACATTAAAGGTTGTAATAATTATTGATCAACCAAATTCCTCTCCCTTATCACCTTTTTCTTAACATCAATAACCTCAATAACCTCCAATCTCTCGGTATTGGCAACACTTGGAGTGGCAAAATTAAGACCCACCACATTTTGAATACCATACAAAGACTCGGCCTCCATTTTCTTCAAAGGATCCGAATTAAACTCTACGGGTGGAGTTTCAGGAACATGCGTACCTTGAGACTCAAGAATTAGCCGCAACCCCGAAGGAGGGGAGACCGCAACAAAAGCATCCACATCACCCCCTTTCGCCTCACCTACTTCCATCCTCTCAATCCCTTCCAACTCACCACCCAACTTAGGTCCGCCCGAAAGACAAGAGGAACGAGACTTAGATGGCTTCTTACCTTTCCCTCTACTATGACTAGCCAATTCCGCCAAATGGACAAAATTTGGAGTACCCATAGGAAGTGGCTTAACCCCACCATTTGCCTTTTTTTATGTCTTCGCTTCGCCTTTTGCAGCACCTTCCTCTCTAAGTCTCCCCAAAGTCCTCGACTGAATCACTAAAGTCAGAAACATCTGAATCCTCTGCCAAAAAACGAACATGTTTATTGACTTTTCCAACCTCCCCAATTACTGGATCAGCTCCATCAATCCCTTTAGATGATTCAAGAGCTGCAGAAGGCCCAACTGGCCCAACAGGGACCGGGTTCAAGATGGGCCCAACACCCATAGCTTGACCCGACCCCACCACCTGATCTTCACATGTCTCCTTAGTAGCAACAGCGACGCGCTTCTCCTCACAGCCTTGGGGTTCCACGCGCGTTACACCCTCTCCATCCACGTGGTCCTCATCCTGCACAGGGGATGGCACAACAATAGGCCCCACGTTATCAGCCTCAATCGCCTGTAGCAGTTCAAGCCCCACACCTCTCCCTTCCACATGTCGCTTCCCCACAGGTCCATTTGAATTTTGAGGTTCCAAATTGGAAACTCTATCCTGCCCCGCCAACAAAGTTTCATCTGCAACCCCCTTTTGTCCCTTCAAACATGAAAGATCACAGTCCTCCTCCGGCCCACCTAACCTCCCTAGCTGTACAGAGTTGTACTCTCTAGGACTAGCCTGACTCCCATCCTCCAGCAACTGTTCCAACTCCTCTCCACCCCTACCTCCATGGGAAGATACAGATGAGGCCACCTCCCAGCCATGGCCTACCTGCACCCTCTCTGATAGATCTTCCACCACCGTGACAGCAAACCCATCACCCATCACCTCCAGCCAAAACTTCTCAGAAATGAAGCCCAAAGTGGATGTGCAAACCTGAATCCTTGCATAATCCAGCCTACTAAAACCAACCGTAGCCTCATCAAAATCCAGGAACACACCAAAAAGCTCCCCAATCTGATTGAAACTTTTCTCCTCCCATACATGGAGCGGAAGACCGAACACTTTCAACCACACCCTTCTGCACTTCCCCACTTGGTTTGGGGACCACCGGTGCACTTCCGTAAACAGACCCCTCCACCACTGCTTACCGCTTCTCTATGCTTCCTCAATCACACCAGGATCGTCAGTCTCTAAAAGCACTAGCTTCTCCCCCATCGGCCTCACCATCATCTTCCTAAAGCCTCCCATAACCAGGCTATTCGCCACCTCACTAGCCTCTCTATGGATGGTCAGCACAGCTACGAAACACTTCTCCAAAGTTTTCAGGCGAAACTCTGACGGTAGCAGCTTCAAGGTTCTGCACCCAGCCCCCAGATTTTGCACCCTCACATTTGAAATTGCATCTCTGTATGTTAACACCCTTGGCACACCTTCACCAGTGACACCAACCACCTCCCTCCGCTTCTTCTCCTCCGGCGCCTTCTGGTCAACTCTCTTCTGGTCATCTCTTCCAAAACGGGCTTTGTTCACCTTCAGCTTCCTGTCACCGATCCAGACATCACCCAGTCGAAACCCCAACTCCTCCACATCGGAGACCTCCAAGAACTTCACAAATCCAAAGCTTTTCCCCCACCGATCTAGTTTGTTCGGTACAAAGACCTCCTTCACACGGCCAAAACGCTTGAAAACTTTCCAAAGTTCAGTACCTGGACAATCTTCAGGGAAGTTGGTAAAGAAGAAGGAAGTAGTATTGTTGTCCAAATCCTTGAAGAAACCCTTCCTACGATGAACCGGCATCACTCCTCTCTCTTTGTCCCAAGTGGACCCTTCCCCCCTAGAGTTTCTCTCTCTTGTAATTAATTAAATATTTTAAAAATGGTATGTAATTAATTATAAAAACAAAAATATGATATCATTATTTTAAAAATGACAACATTTTAAAAATTTTAAAAGCGAAAAAAATATCAGGATAATAAATAAGGAATCAATTTCTAATCATATATGGATGGTTTCTAACTCAATCTACACTCAGCATAAAAATTACAAAAGCAAGTAAGAATAAGATAGTAAAATGGCTTATTTTATCCTATCTCTTTGGTGCATTAAACATGAGATTTAAAAAATATGATAATTCCTATCATGACCATCAAACGGGCCTTAAGAGCATTTGTTATCAAGTCTCTTAAAATATACACCCTCAAGTCACTATTATAAGCAAAAATCAACATTTTAGATTCATTCATTAAATGATGTATGTAGTCTTTATTGTAAACCACAAACATAATTTAATGAATGAACGTCAAATTTTGATTTTTACTTATAATAGTGACCGAAAGACGTACATCAATAGTTAAAGGGTCTTGCTAATATGTATATATAGTTTTCATAAAAAGCATGTATTTATTGAGAGAGAAAAACTAATTTTTTGATATATAAATTTGTGCAATTTCTAATAGATAATTTTTATCCTTAATACTTTAACATATGTCCTTATAGCACATGTGAGCATTTTCCATAATTAAAATAAGGGATAATAGTCACTTTAGTCTCTGAATGTGTGACGAGTAGGCACAATAGTCTTTCAATGTATGAACGTTTTAAAATAGTCTTTGATTATGCACTTCATTAGTCAAAATAATCTCTAATGTTGAAATGTTTCATTAATATTGTCATATTAGTCATTCAATATATTTATTTATTCTCATATCAGTCTTTATAAATACTTACTTATTGGCATTTCAATCCCTATATTTAAAAAGTTAGTGAAATGTTAACTGGTGTCCCCCGGACACTAGTTAAGGACCTTAAATGGTAACTTTTTATGAAAGTTTGTGTAATCAGTGCATTGTAAATTGACAACTTTGACATTATTAAAGAATAATTACTTACTTAATTTAGTATGTTTAAAGAGTGCTTCGGGGCCCTCGTTAACAAGACTCAAAAAATTATTACGAGCATTAAGATATTATTTTAGCGTGAGAGACTAGTTTGACTAACAGAATGCACAATGATTATTTTAAAATTTTGATACATTGAAGTTGTGATTAATCATTACATAAGTGAGAAGAGAAATAAAGACAAACTTATCTAAGCATCAAAATTCATAAGCAGCAAGTCTTGGTTAAATACCATCGTATCACCCCTTCTAATTTGATTTCTATACATATACATACATCGGACACATCAAGTAGTAATCTTAAAGAGCTGAAAGACAGATACATACAAAAATCTCGTAAGATTCCCGTCCCAGTGTTGCGCACGAGTTTCTCATAATGAATGAATGATTAAGAGAAAATGGTTGAAACTCACGACATTCTTTACGGGCGTGGAACGTAAATTGAGTTTGTTCGTGAATAGAGGAAATTTGCCGGTGAAATCAAATTATCACAAACCGGTCACATGGGTTATTAACGTCCGTGACGTCACTTTGACTTCGACGTGGAACGGTGAAACATTAAACCATGACGTAACCCAAAAGTTAAAAAAATAAAAAAATAAAAAACGAAACTCCCACAGCGTGAATTAAAACCGAGGTTGATGTTAACTGGTGTTTCGGGACACCGTTATAAAATAAAAAATAAAAAAATTACATTAAGATAAGTATTTTTAATAGGAGTACTTTTTTTAACCAGTGTTTCTGAGACACTAGTTAACATGTTCTTAAAACTAAAAATACGATAATGAAGTTTGATTCAATTGATAAATAATTGATTCATTTCCAAAGCCGTGGATTCAAACATGTATCGATGTCACAATCTCATCTATTTAAGAATATTTATAAGTTCTCTATAAGAGCATCATCTACCACATAGCACCCTCCTCTTAGATGCTTAAGTGGTCATGTATGTATACCTCATATTTTTTTTTCTAGTTTTTAATAGTATTAATTAATAAGCATCGAATCTCTCCGACTCGACACCTTAGAAACAAAGTTACTCTCTCCGTCTTAAAATGTAAACAAAAATGAGTAACATAAGTTGATATAAATTTTGAACCAAATACATTAATTTTTTTGACCAATTTTTACTTATATTTTCGGACGGATAAAGCATACGTACAAAGTTTATTCATTTGTGTATAATTTAATAAGTACATTCCACAAAAATTTAAGACAGAGAATGCTTACATAATCATCATTCTCTATAAACACCAAATATTTTCTTTTCACAATGGATGTGTCTCTGTTTAATCTGATGTTAAATAGATGAATGTCACACTATTGTAGATGTTCTAAGCGTTTCTAGAGTCTTAAAATTTATATCTTGTATAAGAACAATTAATATAAACTTTTTAAATAATATAAAAATTACACTGCTGATGTGGATGACATGTGGGGTGATGGGTCCCACTACCATGACATAATCATCTGAGAAAGTCATAACTTTCCTCGTCATCGTAACGTTCCCGTTTCAACACGTGGCAAGATCTTTAACTTTCCTTATGGTAGGGAGGTTTGTGGGCTTTGGGTCCACCATGCTTTTGGGCTTGAGTATTGGATAGGCCCACGTGGTTGTCCTTTTTTGTGTGTAAATATGGAGATTGAAGATGGAGTAGTGTGAGTAATGAATAACCTTGTGGGATGTGGGGACCACAAAAATAATCATGAATATAAAGTCAGTCATATTAGAGATAGAGCCCTCGCACTCAAATATGAAGATGCACCGTTGATGGTGCTAAATAAGTAAATATTTTGTCTGCCATATGGAGGGTGATGACTACGGGTTGCGTCACACTTTTGAAGGGTCCCTCTTCACAATTTTATCGATTAGTCATAAATTTATTTAAAAATCTATATTATATAAATTTGTGACCTTCCTCAAGTCTATATATGGAATTGTTTTTCTCATCATATTCTCATGACATGTGGCACTCTCAATAAACAAATTTTCTTATCCTATTCTTATGACACGTGGCACTCTGAACAAACAAAGCATCCTTATGCATTTGGCTTTCAATACTCTTCCATATTAATATTTGTAACCATATATATCATTTTTTTAAAATATATATATCATGTATATATTTTTTTGGCCAATTCATGATTCTTTTTAGCCAATTCACATTTTTTTGAATTTATGAATTAATGAAATGAACTAACTTTTATTTTTATTTTCATGATGATAATATAATAATAATAATAATAATGTGAGACAATTTTATTATAATATATTTTATAATTGATATTAAAGAATGAAATTTTAACGAGATTGTTTTATATAATATCATATTTCAATTGCATGTGTATTTGAATATGCAGAAAAAATTGCATATATTCTTTAATCTATTAAAAAGATTATCAAATTTATAATTTATCGAAAAGTATAAAATCTAAAAAACTAATAGTAATAAAACAAATATTATTTCATTAAACTGTTCTTTTTTTTTTAAGAAATATCATTAAGTTGTTCGCCCTTCAAAAAAAAATCATTAAGCTGTTCAATTTTAATTTTAGGATAGAAAAAAAAAGCGGAATTGAAGCTGATTGTATTAGTCAAAGAAAATCATAAACATATCGAAACCATTATTTCAATTGATTTGTATTTAACAAACTTTTTTTTTTGGACAGAAAAAAAACAACTTAATGAGCTCATTTTATTAAACAAGAAAAAAATATAAAGATTTAACTAATTTTTTTTTATGTTTTTGTTAATATTTTATAACTTATATCGAGCCATATTATTAAACAAAAAAAAACATTTTTTCTTTTGCTCATAATAATTCTCCATCTTTGGACCTTGCCATTAAAACTTATTTAAGGCTGATTTAAGACTGATTCTCCATCTTTTGCCAGATTGGTGTTTTTGGAGCAAAACTATTTAAGACTTGACCGAAAAAACCGATAAATTATTAAACAAATTAAATGCCATTCAACTAATAGTCCTATTTTTGTCCTTTTTCAAATGCAGGTCATTTAACAAAAAAAAAATTATTCCTTACAAAAAATTATATTTTGCTTAATAGCTAAGACATGAGCTTGAATTTGATTGGTCGAGATAAATGTGGTTGTTTTACGTAATTGTCTTCTAAAATCTATTATAAATTAGACCCATTGGCCAACACTTTCTTCACACCACAACTCCTGTTTTGCAGTTGTCTTTCATATTCCTTTCTTTTTCTTTGGGTAATTTTCGTAAATTTTTTATTCATAATTTTATTCTTAATTTTCAGGTATTTTTCTTCCCTTTTATTTCGTTAATGCACATCAAAACTCCAATCAGCTTTCTTTCTATTTCGTTGGATTTTTTATATTTCGTTATATTTTTTATTGTTTCTTCTTTGTATCTCTTCACAACTAAATTACACCAAAAAATTTGTTCACCGTCAAAGAATAAGGATGTTAAATGTTGGTATCGTGAGAATTTGCTGATTTGTATTTCTATTTGGATCAAGATGTGTGTTGTTTCTATTTAGCTTTGTAGTGAATTTGACACGTTCAATTTTTTGATTTTATTTCAGGTGTGGAAAGAGAGTTTAAAAAGGCGGAGGAGAGCAACTGATTCGTTTTACATAAGGCTAGAGAATTGATGAATAAGGATTGATGGACTTGAAAAGTTGTTCCGATCAAGATTCATTCTACCCTACATGCATATACCACTATTAAATTTTTTAGATTCAACTACAGAAGGAGCACAATACTTTATGGGAAGACCAAGGATACATTTTTTCACTAAGAGTCATAATTGTACATTCTTTTACAAGGATGATCATATATTTTTTTTAATACATTTTTTCAGCCGTAAACATATATTATGTTATTATTTATTCAATTTTTTTTTATATATTATGTTATTATTAATGCTAAGTTCCACATTGTAATGGTCTTTCTATATGTTATTTATTATTTATTCAAAAAAAATTATATATATTATGCTATTATTAATGCTAAGTTCCACACTGTAATGGTCTTTCTATGTTTGTTTTAGTGTTGTATTATATCTGTTTGGAGGGTAGTATTTGAATGTGTGAATTTTTCTATCACTTTTCATTTAGTCAATTTATCCTACATGTTATTCTCATTTGATTTTATATATTTTAATTTATATATTTTAATGTTGATGTTAAAGAAGAGATTAAAAAGATTATGTTGATGTTAAAAAAGAGATTAAAAAGATTACGAGATTGCTGATTTTTTTTTTTTTGGTGTTTTTAATCGCAACTCTTTGACAAGAAGCTCCAAGACTGGAAAACCAGTAACATGATTTGGCAGTCTAGAGCCTACATTTTTGTCAATATTCCCAATTTGTAAATTGAATAAGTGGTATGTAGAAAACAAATTAATTGATTAATATTTTTTTTTATAGAATAGAGTAGTGAACGTTGATATACATTTACCTTTTGTGATTAGATGACAAAATATAGAGCTAAAAATTAGTTAAAAAATTGTGGTGTGGTAAAGGTATTTGTGATGCGTTTTAAATCGGTTTTGAGGTATAAATCATCCGGTCCAAAAATAAAATGATATGCGTTTAGGTTTATATAGAAAAAAACAAACTGATCCAATATTATGGTCTACTTGAATATGTTATTTGATATCCAAATTGAAAAAATGTAATTAAAATTATATTTTTTTTATAAAAGAAAATTTATAATTTAATTTTAACTATAATATGACTATTCCTTCAAAAAAAAAAAAAACTAATGTGACTATTTTCTATCAATGCACTTAATGAATATTGATTTCATAATATCACTTTAAATTAATTTCTCTTTAATTCTCTTTTGGTAAAAAAAATATGTAACTTTACTTAAACCATCCACAACAGAGCACCATAAATTAGGTGCTTACATTTATTTCATATGTCCACATCACTCATTTTACGACAATACTTAATAAGCATCATTTTTCTCCAACCCAGCACCTCAAAATAAATTATTAAACAGGTCCCACAAATAATTTTATATCATTACATTTTAACAACATTTATTTATTTTATTAAGATTTATTAAATGAGACTCATGAAAAATGAAGAGAGAGAGAGGGTGTTTCCATAGCCACAATTTTCCATAGCCACCCATATATTATTCTCCACAATGGGGGTGCTTATTTAATGTGGTGCTAAATAGGTGAAGCACCCACCATTGTGGATGGTCTTAGATGTGATTAAAGAAGAATGATTTCATAAAATCCATTTAGAGTAATTTTTTTTGCCAATAACTATAATAATTTGAAAATTATTAAATAATCACAGCTCTAATTGTCTTCTTTCTATTTCGTTAGTTTTTCAATTGTCTCCTCTTCGTACATTTTTACAATTAAATGATATCAAAAGTCGATTTTGTTTATTATATAAAAACAACTTCTTCATTTTCAAACAAAAATAAATAAAAATTTTCATCAATTTATCGAAAATATTTATACAAAGTCCTATTCTCTTTTGTCTCTATCAGTCGCTAATGATTTTTTTTAGAAGAAGCCAAAACAAAATTAACATAAATAGTTATCATCCTAATACAAGGTGTGGTTGGAGTCGTAACCTACAAAAGTCATACACATATACCACGAAGCCAAATCGGTTGAACAAAAAAAAGCTAAATGGACATTCCAAAATAAACTAAGACCATCCACAACAGAACGCCCTAAATTGGGTGCTTACATTAAATTCGTATGTCCACATCACTCATTTTACCGTAATACTTAATAAGCATCAATTTTCTCCAACCCAGCACCTTAAAAGAAATTATTAAATAGGTCTCACAAATAATTTTATATCATTACATTTCAACAAAATTTATTTATTTCTTTAAGATTTATTAAATGGGACCCATGAAAAATGAAGAGAGAGAGGGTGCTTCCATAGTCACCCTTCTCCATAGGCACCCATGTATTATACTCCACAATGGAGGTGCCTATTTAATGTGGTGCTAAATAGGTGAAACACCCACCATTGTGGATGGTCTAAGAGATTTTCCCCCAAGTATGCTAATCAAATAATAAATTACAAGACATGGCTTTGAGCTATAATACTAATATTGGGAAGCATCTTCGAACCAATCATTATTTTGTTAAAGTTTCGAATATTTTCACTCGGTCGTATATGATCATTTTCATATAAATAAACAGTTAATTAGTCCCTAAACTATCACTCTTTCAATAACTTAATCTCTAAACTATTAAAATCAACTAAAAGATCATTAAATTGAATTTTTTACATGGTCCACTGGTGAGAAACTTCGCAGAGTCTTCGCCTTAGACTCTGCAATTTCTCAGGAGAGTCTTTGCCTTAAAATGCATCTATAACTATGCATTGAATTTTTTTTTTATCCTTTCCTTTTTGGACTTAGATATAACTTAAGTAAAGTATTGATTATTTAAACCATTTGGTTTGGAAGAAAAAGATGTAACACATGTATGTTTTTTTTTTTGTCAGCAGACAAAATGAAAAGTATCACTTGAAATTAACAAACACAATTGTGCGGTTGAAGTTCAAATTACCTGAGTGAAAGTGTCCAATCTAACAATATAACGACATTGTCAATCGAGTTAGATCTTACAAACATGACAATATTTTTTTAATATGGCAAAATGAAATATATTAAACCAAGAGAAGATTCCAACTTGGACAAGAAATGCAAGGCTAAGACTCAAAAGAATATCAAGTTATATTACAAACCAAACACCGGCAATAAAAAGCAACAAAACAATACATATGAACCAAAACAAACACTAGCTAGAAAACAAAGTTCAAACACCCGCCGGTAATGAAAATCAAAAGCTAAGTGTTTAGCTTTCAACCACTAAAGATAACACACATTTTTGTTATAAATGCTTTGTTTATTTTTAATAGATATGTAGATGTTCTCATTTTCATTTTCAATAAATCTAAACCCATTTATTAAGTTTAATGGTGTTTTTATATGGTCCATCAGTGAGAGACTTAATAGAGTCTTCGTCTTATAATCCACCTATAACTATGCATCACTTTTTTTTTTTTGGTTATTTTCTTTTTTGACTTAGAGACAACTACAACAAAACATTGATTTTTTAAACAAGTTGTTTTAGAAGAAAAAAACATGTAACACGTGTATTTATTTTGTCAATAGATGAAGTGACAAGTACCATTAAGACACATAAAATGGGAATATCCAACGTGGATGGTCGTAGGAGTCAAGAATGAATATGTTTAAAAAATTTGAGACAATTTTTAAGAAAATGATATAAAAAAAATCTTACAAAATTATTATATTAGACGGGACAATTTTTCATATCGCGACATGAATGCATGAAAAAAAATTGTACAAATTTTTCTAAATAATATGTATAAAATAATTAAAATTAGAGTTATAAATACATAAATCATAAAGTTATGAACCTTTTTCAATTTTTTTTTCTTTCTTCCCTAAAAAAACATTTTTTTCTTTTTTAAAAAATTCACATTAATAAAAAAAAATCATTTAGAATGGCAAACTAATTTCATATTTGTTTTCCACCCGTTGTTTACTCTCTCTATTAATAATATAATTATTGTAATTTATTGATTTAATTGATTATAATTAAATTCACAATTATATGTTTAAATTCAAATATTAAATACCGAAAACAGAACACAAATTTATGATGGAGATTTGGTGTTAACTTTGTCTGCATTCAGAGAAAGTAGCTTCAAATAGTGATAGTGGCGGTGATTTTTGGATGTCAAACTATTAGATTAGTTTGAATCTTAATTCGGTTCCACCACCGATCTTTCATATTCCATTTATTTTTTAGGTATTTTTTTTATTCTTAATTTTTTATCAGTAGCTATCTATAATAGACTAATAAAATTAACTTATACTTAATTGTTGCAGTTCTGGTGATTCTGTTAATAAAGTCAACACAGGTATGGTGGAGGAACTTAAGGAAATGGTTGACGTGTTTAATAAATATGCAAATAAATTTCATCAGGTGCGGGATCATGTGGAACAGGGCGGAACACCAAACTTTTCGGTTAGATTGCTTGGAAGACATAAACGGGAGATGATGCACAATCTACTGACATGTGACGAAGTTGTTGCTCTAATTATTGGTGATTCAAATGATAAGGAGAATGGCATAGATGTTGTTGCTAGAAATGCAGCCGGGGAGTATAAGAGATTGTACGAAACTGAGCCTTATTTCATACCTTTACAGTATCCTCTGTTCTTTCCTCGCGAGGAGGATGGTTTTAGTACAAATATTCCAATTAGATTTGTTGACCATGGAAATAAGAAGCGGACACGGATAACAGTTACCATACGCGAATGCATTGCATATAGAATGCAAGACAGGGTCGTTGAGTATGGCAACGTTGTTAACTCGAGGAGATTGTTGCAACAATTTGCTGTTGATTGCTATACTATGATTGAATCGCAACGGTTGTGGTACATTAGAAAAAAAATCAAAACACCATAAGGTGCGGCATTCTGAATGGTTTGCACGAGGCAATGGATTGGGGTGAAACTGATGCGTCTAACGTTGGATGAAAGATAGTGTGACCGCCGTCCTTTACGGGTGGCAGGCGTTACATGTTTAATAATTGCCAGGATGCAATGGCAATTTGTAAGAAATATGGATATCCCGATTTGTTTGTAACAATCACGTGCAATTCAAACTGGCGAGAAATTCAAGATTTTCTTAAAGAATGAAACTTAAAGGCATCTCATTGACCTGATATTGTTTGTCGAGTGTTCAAATTGAAGTTGGATAAATTGATGGGCGATTTTAAGAAGGAAGAATTGTTTGGCAAAGTTGACGCAGATATATATTGTAATATTAGTAGTATTTTATTTAAGTATTTTATTTATTTTTTAAGTAGAATTTTATTTATTTTTTAAGTATTATTATGACACCGTCTTTGTCTGCATGATAAATTTATGCAGGTATACATTGTAATACTATGCGGTATACATTGTTGATGTTTATTTATTTTTTAAATAAATTATTACACCATTTTCGTCTTAAAATAAATTATGACATCATTTTTGTCTTCGTAATAAACAGGTCATAGTCACGTTATTTTCGAGTGCAAACTATTGTGTTGATATTGTCAACTGTACTAATAGTTATTGTTTTGTTGGCAGGCATGTACACAGTCGAGTTTCAAAAAAGAGGTCTTCCGCATGCTCATATCTTGGTGTGGTTGAGTTCAGGGAACAAACTGAAGACGGGTGCTGACATTGATAAGATCATATCATCCGAGCTACCTGACAATACCCTTTATCCAAGACTTTATGATGTTGTTTCTTCTTATATGATGCACGGGCCATGTGGTGGTGCACGTCCCTTCTCGCCTTGCATGGACAGGGGCAGATGTACGAAATATTATCCGAAGGATTTTAAAGGAACTACGACGATAGACGACGAGGGTTATCCGAGGTACAAACGTCGCGATTTTGGGATACATGTTGACAAGCAGGGGGTCCAATTGGATAATCGTTATGTCGTTCCATACAATCCACATCTTCTCATTAGATACGGAGGTCATGTAAATGTGGAATATTGTAACAAATCCAACTCCATCAAGTACCTTTTCAAATACATTAACAAAGGCCCTGATATGGCATTGATGCAGTTGTCTGTTGACGGTGATAATCGTGATAAGTCCAAGCCGGTTGATGAAATAAAGCAGTATTACGATTGTCGTTATGTTTCACCTTGTGAGGCTATTTAGAGGATATTTGCTTTTGATATACACCATAAATGGCCTCCTGTTCTCAAACTAACGTTTCACTTGCATAATGAACAATCGGTACTATATGATGGTGATCATGACATCGAGGATGTGGTGATGTATAACGAGGAAGCGTCTACCATGTTTCTCGCGTGGTTTGAAGCAAATCGTCGGTATGTAGGCGTGCGATCTAACGTGTGCTGAATTTCCAACAAGATTTACTTATGAGAAGAAAGACAAACAGAGGCAGCCACATAAACTAGGATATCAAATTGGAAGGCTTCATTACATGCCGCCTGGTATAGGGGAGTTGTACTACACGAGGATACTATTGACTGTTCAGAAGGGTTGCATGAGATATAGATGCATAAAAACAACTAATGGCCATACCTATGACACGTTCCAAGAAGCATGCTCTGCTTTGGGATTACTTGACGACGACAGAGAGTTTATAGATGGTATCACGGAAAATGGTGAGTTAGGTTCAGGCCATCAATTGCGTTGGTTGTTTGTGCATCTCTTAACCACTAGCACAATGACGAGCCCTGATATAGTATGGGCTGCTACATGGCAGTTACTGTCCAATGGTATCTTATTTGAACTTAGGAAGCATCTGAATATTCCGGGTAATGTCTATTGTACTTATTATGAAATCTATGCACCATTTTTGTTTTGTTTACGATCTAATTTTTGCATTTTTTTCTCTGGCTGAAAAGGACAGTTTAGAAAAATGTTTAACATAGCCGTGCTCAAAGTATTTTATGCCTATCTCAATAAATATATTTATCTATTTAAGTAGTGATAATAAACAAATACAATATTCTTTCAAAAAAAATAAACAAATACACTATTAAATATTTTTTTATTTCATGACAACGGGTTTATACAGCAATATATAGAATAGAATGAAAGGATTTAAATATGAGTGTATGCACGTAGGAAAATAATAACTTAAGTAAAACAGAGATAAATTCAAGGCTACCTAACAAAGTAGACACACCAGAGAGCTTTTCACTATTTTTTTTTAGACGACAAATATTATTCTTCGTTGAGAGTGCATAGGAAACGCCAAGCACTCGCGGAAATGAACAGAGGATGAATACAAGAACCAACAAATGCAACACGCCTGCACCCAAAAAATCATGAGGCCGAGGTGTAAACTAGGTTGCCTTAATCAAAGACCAAACCCAACAAAGTACCACGACAAACCGTGGTGCTACCTACACGAGAGTACCCCTGTCTAACAATCTAATGCCCACAAAGATCCTCTAAAAAATTGCAGCTGCACTACAACAAGCCGAAATACCTGCAACTAAAAAACAAAAAAGCCAAGCGGACGCAGCAACAATTATGCACACACAGAAGCCTCCCAGCCAGCGGCTACATCACGTAGTAGCAGCGCAAAACTGACACCAACACACCCATAGATAATGCAAACATCATAAGGTTAATGCAGGACCTACTGTCAACGCCACAAAACTGTCATATATAGCTTTCCACTATGTATATCTTGATTAATTTGATCACATTTTCTGTTCTTTAATTGATTATTTTTTCATGTTATATAGATTAGCGAGCTATCATGACATCATTTTGTAGCAGTTCCTATATCTATTTATTTTCGTGTTAAATAAATAATTGCTTGGGAAATCCTTTACAAATAAGCATATTTTTTTAGTTTGAGTTAAGCTGGAGAAGCTTTTTTTGATTAAGAATTGAGTCGTGACTTTAATATCATTTTTTTCTGTTGCATTGCATATATTCTCTTACTATCATTTTTCTTCAGGTGTTAATATTAATTTCGTGACTTTACATTTAATATGAAAATCTGCATATCGGTGACGATGACATGAAGAACCTGTGTTTGATTGAAATTGAAATGCTGCTTCAGGAAAACGGACAGTCGCTTACTGACTTCAAATTTATGCCCATGCCAAACGCAGCAGACATGCCAACTTTCACAAACAAGCTTATCGTTGATGAGCTAAATTACAACAAAGTTGAACTGAAAAAGACATACGCTGATCTGTTACTGATGGTGACTGATGAACAAAGATGTGTGCATGACAAGATCATGGTTCTGACGACGGTGGTTTCTTTTTCTTATATGGTTACGGTGGTACTGGAAAAACCTTTATATGTAAAACATTGTCGGCTGCTGTTAGATCGAAGGGGTTAATTGTATTGAATGCTGCATCCAGCGGTATAACGGCTCTTCTATTAACAGGTGGAAGAACCACGCACTCGACGCTAACAGTCCCTATTAAGATTAATGAGGCGTCATCGCTTACGATGGAAAAGGATAGTCCTAGGGCAGATCTGGTGCGTGCTACAAAGTTGATAATTTGGGATGAGGGTCCAATGATGCACCAATGGTGTTTTGAGGCAGTTGACTGATCATTGCGTGATATCATGTCCAAGAACGATCCCCTAAATGAGGTTAGACCTTTTGGTGGAATGACAGTAGTTTTAGGTGGTGATTTCAGGCAGATATTGCCTGTTTTCCGAAAAGGAAAGAGGCAGAATATTGTTGATGCCACAATCAATTCATAAAAGATATGAGCTTATTGTAATGTGTTGAGGCTTACTGTTAATATGAGATTGGGTGCATCTTCGGTACCTGCGGAGCAGGAAGAAATTGCTAATTTTGGTAAGTGGATACTCTCAATTGGAGACGACAACGACACTTCGGATGAGAATGGTGAAATGAAGGTAGAAATTCCTGAAGATTTGCTCATGTCGGACACAACAAATCCTTTGATGCCACTTATAGACTTTGTGTATCCCGATTTGAATGATAACCTTGGTGACCCGCTATTTTTCCAAGAAAGGGGAATACTCGCACCAACGCTTGATTCAGTTGAGCATGTTAACGAATATATGATGTCACTGATTCCAGGTGAAGAGAAAGAGTATTTAAGCTCTGATTCTGTTTGTCGATCGGGTGAAAATTCTGATGTCCAAAGCGAGTGGTTCACAACGGAGTTTCTTAATGGTATTAAGAGCTCTGAAATTCCAAATCACTGGTTGAAACTAAAGGTGGGATGTCCAGTTATGCTGATGAGAAACATCGATCAGGCCAATGGACTGTGTAATGGTACGAGGCTGACAGTTACACATATAGGGAAGAGCACGATAGCTGCTACTGTAATTACAGGAAAAAGGGCAGGTACCAGGGTATTCATTCCCGGGATGAATCTTATTCTGAGTGATCCAGGACTACCCTTCAAATTCAGGCACAAACAAAATTTCCATTGACACTTTGTTTTGCAATGACAATAAAAAAAAGTCAGGGTTAATCTTTATCTCGAGTGAGAGTTTATCTTCCTAAGCCCGTGTTCACGCATGGACAACTCTTTGTCGCTGTCTCTCGAGTTACTTCTAGAAAAGGTTTGAAGCTGCTCATCTTTGGATGAAAAGGAGACCACAAATGTTGTGTATCGCAAAGTTTTTCAAAAAGTATGATCATTGATTATGTTTTAGAATTGTTGTTGCTATAACTTAGGAAACTAAAGTTGCGTATTGTTTGGAAGTCGTTTTTTTTTAATTTCTTTGTAAGGCAGACTGGTCATTACAGGACATGCAATTTCTATATAAGCAGATCCTCCTGCTATTGACTTTTAATTGATGCACTTTTCAGGTATAACAATACGCGGAACTTTTTCTTTTACATCGTTGTTACCTTAAAATACAATATTTACATTAGACCATTTGTTTTGTAAAAAAATAAAAACAAATAACAATTGGCGTTTCTGTAGCCCAAACTATATTTATACACACCCGTAAAAAATTTAACGTTTGCATTCACAGACTAGGTGTATACATCTGACACAACTATTATATAAAAAAAATACAAATATTTTAGTTTTAATGATTAATAAAATACATTATGTCAACAAATAATAATATACAGTACGTCGGCGTATTTTTACAAAAATATTGCATATGCTAAGTTTAACAATGAGTACATCTTATACTACAAATAATTAGTATAAGTATAAATCCAAATACTTTAATCGTTATGTGCAATGTTTAGATATTTCAAAATATATACAAAATTAACAAAATTAAGATGATATTTTTTTCCATATCAAATTTAAATTATAACCACACTTATAACTTTAAGATAACATAATATAAAATCTATACATTTGATCAAATTTTTTTTTATTTCCCCGTGCTTGGCACGGGTCACTATACTAGTAAAGAATTAACTTTCAACTAGATGGAATCTAAGTCTTTTATTTAAAGAGAATGCTAAACATTGCCCTCAAAGTATTGATTAAACAATCAAAACAAATAATTTTTTATAAAAAATTGTGTAATTATTACTTAATTAAATGTCAAAATTTATATTTTCAAGACAATTTTTTTATTTATAATTTCCGTAACCATTGTCCTGAGGGCACTGGTTAGTGAGACCCTTAATTTAAATACTCCTTCACAAAATCAATCACTAGATGTCAGGTCATATTTCATAGGGGAGTGCCTAAACTATATGACATTCATCAATTTAGTCTCTCGTATAGAAATTTTGGGGACGGAATGGATGAATTTTCACATACTTTAAAGCGCTAAATTGGCGAATTTTATGCACTTTAAAAATTATGTAATATATTTTTATAATTTAAAAATTAAATTAAAGAGAGAGTAATATTTTAAGAACTAAATTGATGGATTTGTGTAGTATCATCATTACTATACAAGTTGATTGACTTATTTCTTGCAAGAGCTCAATCTTGATTGGATAATTGGATTCTAAAATGAGTGGGAATAAACGACGTGGTCTCATTGAGGATTCAATAATGCGTGATGGATATTATGAGTGGACCAAAACTCTTCTTCTTGTAAATATTGCCATAGCCTGTGTCCGTGGAAGCTGCACTTCCAGTCCTGGTCACCATGCACAATATACATTATTTTAGTATTTGTTTATACATACTTACTATAATTCACTTTTAAAAGCATCATGCATTTTTGTATCAAAGAAAAAGCAACATGCATTTTGCATTTTAAAAAAAAATAAATTTAGGCCCACGTGAATCCTAAACAAGATTTAAATTTCAATCCACACAGAATACTTTAATGGAATATTACTCCATTGTTTTCTTCTATCAATACAAACTTTGGAGTTTGGAAGAAATTAATAGTAATGTATCGATACGTAATAAATACATGTCTCATGTGATGACAAAATATGAGTATTTTTTTTTCTCCTTCTTCTTCTTCTTTTTCTAACGAGTCTGGCAGCAAAATTTGCATATCATATAGTAAATGTTAAGAAATAAAAAATTATTAGGAGTTTAAACCTTTGTCTGAACAAATCAAATGTCATTGCAGTATTTTATTACTCCCTCCGTCCCGTTTTATCTGAGCCAATTTAGTTTTTCACACAGATTAAGAAAAATGTATAAATAAAGGGGAAAGTGGAATATATTGTATTGGGAATGATGAAAGTAGTATTTATTAGAGTTATATTGTATTGGGAATGATGAAAGTTGTATTGAAAATTGAAATGACTCATTTATTTTGGGACACTTTTTTTTAGAAAATGGGTCAGATATTCCGGGACGGAGGGAGTATGTGATTTATATTTTATAGGATGATAAACAAAAATACTTTTAATTTAGATTTCAGATTAAATCTAATTCAACCTTACGAAATTTACTTGTAAGCATTAAGGATGCCATTCTTTATTAATTATAATTAGGTTTTATCTTAAATTTTATATAAATTTTGGTTTTTTGGAATACATCTTACGTTCAACATTATTTAATTTGATGCATGGATAGTTGGATATAACCGACAAATGACTCAAACTAATAACATTCAATCTCTTCTTAGATTTCTCTATTTGATCAAATCATCCATATAAAACCAACTTTTAAGATAAGAGATCGATACCCTCTTTATAACTCTATCAAAACTTATTTTTATTTAAATTTTTCTCAATAATTTACCACAAAACTAATGTTAAATGTGGACAAATTATACTACATTATTGTATACTATGCTGGATGATTTGACATATGATTTATATTTTTAATTTAGTTATTTTGGTATTTCATTTTGATGGGTGTATTATTAATTGTGTGTAGATTGGCACGTTGTGGATGGTTGCTTGCTTATAATGCAAATCTGTCGGCGCCGCGGAATGGATGGAGAAAGAAAGAAAGAAAGAAAGAAAGAAAAGGATGATTCATTTGTTTTGAAGGTGTAAAAATGAATTTAGTTGACTAGGTTTTGATTGGCGTGACACATGGGTGACGCAATCTGAGGTGACAGTGTCACATCAATGGTGGGGACCCTATGACTTCATACTCTGAATCTTTGTATCATCACCATACCTTAACTTTTTTTTTTTGAGAGAAAAGAGAAATAGTATCGTGTTAAGGTAGAGGTGGATTGATTAGATGGTGGAGATAAAAAAAGGTTACCCTTCCATTTTTAAATAACTCTCTCTTCTTGTCTTAAACATTCAATTAGACTCAATAAGAAACAAATTTGATTCTAGAACTTTTGCATTGATTTCAATCAGATTGTTCGATCTAAATGAAAATTGATCTTCAAAATTATTCATTCCCTTAACTCAACGGACAACTTTTTATGTCGCTTCAACCGATCTTAAAAGTGCACGCGTGAACTAACTCACGCCGAAAAATATGAAGCGAAAATTAACTCCTGCTGAGTTAAGGAAATGAGTAATTTTCAAAGGGATAATAGCAATTTTCAATCTAAATTGATGGGTAGGAAATATTAATGCTATGTTTGGAAACAAAGTGGAATTAGGCTTGACGTGGGCCTCACTAACTCTACAATAAGTAGTTTCTTGACGGAAGCATATCCAAACACTCATAAAAATAATTTTTGATAGTTTTAGATGCTATAAATAATTGTTAACTATCAACTGAACCACACTTACTTACATAACATCTTTATCTCTCTTTTAATTAATCATTCTCTGTCATTCAAATAATTTGTTTTAATTTGCATTGTAATTTGTTTCCTAAATACGCTAAAATCGCCAAATATAGAATGTAAGAATTCATTTCCATAAAAACAAACTAGGATTATCTACCTTTCAAACCTCAAGATTTACTAGCTTTATCTCGATTTCACTTGTGGGGTGCATTTGTTATTGATTAAAATAAAACTAATTTTGATAAAAAAAATGATTTAGAAATTCTAAAGAAAACTATAAAAGGCAGATAATACATTTTCTACAACAATACGGCACTATGCACATTACTTGAATCATAAAGAAAACATAGACACTATTTTTTGCTTACCCTACTGTCTTTTTTACACGCCCTACAAAATTTAGAATTATGGAAAATGCTAGATATCAAGAATAATTTTATCAAGAAAGATTCAAGAATGACATGGCAGAATAATCACCCTTAGATTTCAGTCTTATTTATTAACCTTTCATAAAAAAAAAATACATAACACCCACCACCCCATGATTTCCGGCCAGGCTGAGATTTTATTGGCTAACATTAATTTCGGGACAATTTATTAATAAAATCTAAGGGTGATTATTCTGCCATGTCATTCTTGAATCTTTCTTGATAAAATCTTTCTTGATATATAGCATTGCTCTAGAATTATATAATCCGAATAGTATAAAATATATTAAAAAATACCTTCCAAAATCCTCTATTTTTGGTTTATAATAAAGTTTATGAGAAGGTAGGGTGTGAAAAGAAATTTTCATAAAGATATTGCATTCCGACTGAATAGAAAATGGAGGCCCAAGCCAAAAGCTCCTATCACTTGTATCTTGCTTGAATTTTCACTTGATAATTGCTCTCTTCCTTTTGGTTTTGCACATTTTCTTAATTAAACGTGAATTAACTTACGCATGATATTTTTTAGCGTGAATTAACTAACGTCGACACTTTTAAAATTGGTACAATCATTGATTTTAAAAGTGACAACGTGAGTTAACTCACGTTGAAAAATGTCAAACGTATTAACTCACACTGAATTAAGAAAATGAACGGTGTTCAAAAGGAGAAGAGCAATTTTCTTTCCACTTTGGATAGTGAGTGCTTTTCTTGCGTTACCTTTATCCTGGTTCTCACACCTAAAAACTCCACATATTTTAAAAGTGCACATCTTTGTACAAGAAAAATAAAAGGAGAAGAATCTAAAGTTATAAAAAATGTAACAACTCCTCCCATAAACTTTGGAGAAACTAGGTTTTGGAGTATCTCTTAAATTAGAGTCTCACCATCACTTGTCTAATTCTAAATCATATCAATATTGAATTAAAGATCCATCACATTCTATTTGAAATAATTTATTTTATGGGATGATTGGACGCATAAATTAATTTCTTTCCCCCTCTCTTCTTTTGAGTGGACAGCAAATTAAAGTAAAGGCACCGCCACACAGGTATTGGTTACCATGAAAAAAGGTCATGCCTTAAATTAGTTGGGCTTACTATCTATCTATCATAGTCACACAATGGGTGGAAGGAAGTGGATGATTTTCGTTGAGCATTATTTACCACTTGTCTCTATGTTCTTTAAAGGGCTAAATAGTAGCATCGGATTCTAATTTGACCAAAACTAACGTGTCCCATAAGTTTAGTCTTCTTCAATTGTTTTCTCATATCTTTGTCAATTACTTTCATCACATGCCTTATATATGATTTATTATTACTTAATATATTATTATGTACTATTACGGTTCAAACTAAAGAATGAAAAGGCATTCCTTGTTCTAGAAGGCTGTTTAAAAATTTGGATGGTGGGGGCAATCCTCACCTCACAAGCCGATTTTGTGGGATGTGTTAGGCCCAACCACAATTTCTAAGTTGGTATCAGAGACTCTTCAAGATCCATTTGACCACATGCAATCAGGTTTCTGCTATCGGGCCACCCATTGTTTATGTCCACGAACCAAGTCCAATAGTGTTGGTCGTGAGGGGCGTGTTAAGAGTTCCACATCGAATATGAGATGGTCTGGCGATGTATTTATTAGTGGGGGAAATCCCCACCTCACAAACCGGTTTTATGGGATTGTGTTAGGTCCAACCACAATTTCTAAGATTTAGATTGTAGGATCCGATCGACATAGTACATACCTTTGCATTCACATGGAAATAATATATATGAAGTCCATTATGATTGTATTGTGTGTAGAAACCAATATTTCGTGAAATATGGGTGTTTTTGTTGGGGGGGGGGGGGGTTTGGACTCGAAAGTGAGAAAGATGGCTATTGTGTGTAGAAACCAAAATTGCTATTCACACACGTGTTTAAGCTGAAACACACCAGTAAAATATTGAAATACCCTTTCGACAATTTACTGCCGCAAAAGTTAACCTACGGCGGAAACTTCGGCAGTTACCGCGGAACATCAAACTTGAAATTACAGAGCAGAATGCAGATCTGAAACACAATCTGAATCACAAGAACCAAATTGGCTTGAAAATCATTGATTAACCTGAGAGACCTTGACCTTCAGGGTGACGACAAGTGATGGCAGATGCATCACCTCTGAACGTATTGCCCCCAAAGGTTGACAGTTTGGTCAGACCTTCGTAGGCAAAAACGCATAAATTAATTACCTTAATTCAAGCTAACCACATCATCGTCTAATTATTATTACTATCATAATAGTGTAATAGTATTAATGGTCAAGCTTATTCTTATTTGGATATGTTGTCGATATAAGTGTATAAATGTAATCATGGTATGATTCTTACATGGGAGATGCATGACAACTATTGGAAGCGGTTTGTCATGATAAAAAGAGATTGACTGGTTTAACAAAAACTAATTAAGAGTAATGTTATTTATACATCCTTTTATTTTTCAGTGAGAGACATGTAGAGTAGAGATATAATGTATGAACATGTTTGTACATTTAATTAATTAGATCAATCAATGAATCTTTTATTATTTTTTTCCCCGATATAAGCGAGGTCGTTAGATCAAATAGACGAACACGGCGAACAAACTAGATATGGACTACATTCTTCTACATTCTACTGTAAAAGGTTAACACAAGTTGATAGTGAATAATCTAAATAGTAAGCACTCGCATTCACGTGCATGAATCTTTTACTATATTAAGAGAGTATAATATATCCACATGATAGAATTCCACACCAACAAGAGTATACTATACTTTTTTTAAGGAAAACATGAGTATATTGGTTACGCTTTTATAGAACCAAATATGTTCCCAATTTTCTCCCTAACTTATCCGGTATATGTTCCCAATTTTCTCCCTAACTTATCCGGTATATAAGGGCAAATTCAGTATTTCTTGCGGTCTTTGGATATTTTGGGGGGCTTAAAAAGAAAAGTTTTTTTTCCCAACAGTGGACATGTGCTTGTTCTTCCTTTGAGAATTTCTTATCGCACCTTACATACTTCTCGCGCATCCGAGAATTCCCTTGGATTTTTTTAATTCTAGAATCTGAAACGAGTTTTTCCGTTATTTTCAAAAACAAAAAAATTAATCGTGGCTAGCTGTTTTTTCTTCTTCAAGTCTTTTACCCATTTGGATTCTAGAATTCGAACAGAAAACAAGTGTTTTTAAACATTCAAATTTTAAGAACCGAACATCTATTTTACATGCTTTGAACCCCTCTTGTCAAAAAAAATTTTCACATTTTTTCCATGATTAGAGGGGTTTGAAGCATATAAAAATAGAGTTTAGATACTAAAATCAATCCAAATTACTTGTTATGTTCGATTCTATAATCTGAATCGATAAAAATCCTGAAAAAAGCAACTAGCCACGGTTGAATCATGGTTAAAATAACCGTGACTAGTTTTTTGCACTTTGAAAATGAATGACAAAAGAATTTTGCTCTTCACCCAGCACAAAACACTCGCGCCCTATAGCCCGGACCAAAATACCCCTGCGTTAGTTAACTAACGCAAGTGTAAAAAATGTGACTTAGTTTTTTTACACATGCGTGACTTAAGTCACGCAGCATGAGTTAACTCACGCAGGTGTTATACCTCGCGTGAGTTAACTCAAGCTAGTTTATATTCCAAATTCAAGTGAATTGCAAGCAGCCAAGCAAGGCACATGGGAGCCAAAGTGAAGTGAATTACGTGTACCACATTTCAGTGTGTTTTTAAAGGCAACAAAGTGCATAGAGGCACTACATTGAGGATATGAAGAATAATAGACAATAACTTTGTGTTTTCTGCTTGCATCTGAACCGAAAATCCATTCTTTTTTCCAGGAGATGCTTCGACCAATTCCTGTAGCATTGGCATCTTGCACTCGGTAGTTTGAAGCAGCCAAAAGAGAGTCATTTGCAGCACTTCAAAAACTTAGAGTGGGCCAATTTGATTCCTCTGTACCTATAACACCGGCCAGAGATCCTTCTCAAATGCAAATTGGATTGGTCGGTTTCACTTTGGCTCCCAAGTAATTCACTTTGGCTCCCATGTGCCTTGCTTGGCTGCTAGCAATTCACGTGAATTTGGAATATAAACTAGCGTGAGTTAACTCACGCGGGGTATAGCACCTGCGTGAGTTAACTCATGTTGCGTCACTTAACTTGCGCAGCGTGAGTTAAAGTGAACAGCGTTACTTAACATGCGCAAGGGTAATTTTGGCATGGCTGCATGACGCGAGCAAAATGTGCAGGGTGAAGAGCAAAATTCATGACAAAATCTCATTCAAATTATAGAATCCAAAAATCGGATAACATTTTTGGTTTTTCAAAGGGCCCGCAAGAAAGATCAAGGGTGAAATTAGAATCTTTTCTTTTTAATATATGGTGGCCCAAAAAGGCCCAATCATGAAAATGATTTTGTTTTTAATTTGACATTTTTTTCCTATTAATTTATTACAACCTCAACCCAAATGAAAATTTAAAATAAATAAAGAGAAATGATATTTGTATAACAATTTTGCAACAAAAAAAAAGGGAGGGGGTGTTCTCCTAAACAATTTATGTCATCTTGAAATACACTATTAAAACATGTGCAATGTTTCGTCTTATCAAATGCACCATCAATACTCAAGAACGCCAAGATAAGAGTAAGAGATCTCTTACGGCTCAACCAGAGGTTCTTGGTTCAAATCCAACTCTGAAAATGTAGTAGTGTTCAATCTTTTGAGGGAAAACTTTACCACTCATCATCTCAAAAAACTTTGCCACCCATAACGGTCCTATCGGCTCGAGCATGCATGGTTTGTACAAAAAAAAATGCACCATTTATCATTGTAAAATTTTAATTTTTTTCCATCTTAATTTTTTTTCTCATTTATAAAATTTATTTCATAACCTATTATACGTTCAAATATTTTCTCTCTTTTCTTCTTATATCTCAATTTCACCAATAGAAAGACAACTATCCTTAATCACAAGCTATTTGTGACACAATTAATTTGGCTTGCGACAATATGGGGTTATGGAACATGAGAAATGACATTGTGTTCAAAGGTGAGATTGCTAATAAAGTGAAGTTGCTGTAGCACGTTAAACATGTATCATAGGGGGGAGCACTCTAATTAGGGTGTTTGCGATGTATTTGAGTCTTTGTTGTTGGAGTTTTATTTTACAAATTTTGTTGTAGGAGTTAGAGTATCCCTTGTACTCCTATATATGTTTAAAAAACACGTGCTATTTGTAATTTTTATTTATTATCAATATTTGTATTATTTGTTTTTTATTTTTTATTTTGACGGGATACTATCTTAGTTGTTAAAATTTATTAGTTCATTTCTAGTTTTCTCTCAAAATCTTCGCAACTAAACTCGACCTAAATCAAAAGAAGATTAAATTCGACCTAAAATCAAAAGTAACAATTTTTCTCATTTTCTCTTTGTGTGTGTGCGTGTTATATAGCACAAGGAGTATCCTAAATTAACATCAAAAGAAATTAGTTAATTCCTTCAAAGAATTTGAAGTCAGAGAGGTGATTCTCCCCTTTTAAGTAGTAGAATACGTTACATATAGATTTTTTATAATTTGAACATGTGATTACTTGTTTAAGTATTGAGAGAGTCCTCACCACTCAAGTCACTCCAACTTGATACATACATCATATAAAATCCTTCAAAGTTTATAAAATTTTCTTTTCTAATATCTTTTACTCATCCTATTCTAATGTTTAAACCTTCGACCTCGTGAGCTTAGCTCAGTTGGTAGGGACAATGCATAATATATGCAAGGTCTGGAGTTCAAACCCTAACCACCACAAAAAAAAAAAAAAACCTTCAAAATTATTTCAACGCTATTATGAATTCTCAAATATGTGAAGTCTAGTAATTCAAAAAGTGAAGGATTGAATTGAGTGAAAATTTATAAAAGAAAAAAAAATATATCATACAAAAACAATAATAGGGACAAAATTCAAATTAAACTTCTTCGCGTGGTTTATAAGTTCAAATGCTTTAGCCAACAAATCAAAGTAGAAAAAAAAAAAAAAAAAAGCTAACAAAAAGAAAGTTCAAATGTTTTTTTCCCTGGCTATAAACGGTTCAATTTTTATTTGTTTTCCAAGATGATTCAACATTCTAACAAATTAATGGACGGAAGCAAACTCTAGTTCATTTAAAAAATATTACTAGTGTCTTCCACCAAAGCAAAGCACACAAGTTGTGGAATCATTGTCAATGCAATTTGGTTGGGAAGAACTGGCTCCGTTCATGTCATTTTCCCAAGTCATTAACAAGTACTGAGTGAACGAACATAAAAGCAAGGAAGTAAAATAATATGAAATGGAACAAATTATTGCAATGCCATAACAATAAGAAAATGTGAGTTAATTCTTTATGTTGGCGTCGGTAGAGAACTAGAGATGCACCAAACCATGTGCCAATATCTCCTTGATTTGGAGGGAAAATTGTTGGAAAAATCTACCTCCAATGTAAATAATATTTGAAGATTTTGAGATCATCATCATCATATCTTATCTTAATAATAAAAAAGGGAAGTGTTTTCGGATGGAACTTTTGTAACCTCGGCCAACACTCAACCATGCTTCAAGTTAGATGTGTTGCATTTAAGTCGAATGAACGGCATATCTCCTTTTATTTAGGAACCTCCTTCTTTTGTAAAGTTTATTGAGAACCATAAAAGAATGAGTTGAGTATACATATTATGGGTCGAACATCCGTCGATGGCTAGAACTCGGTCAATGTGAGTTTTAAGGCCTTCAGACGTGTAGACCTAGGTCTAATCACATGGATGCTTTTTTTGTTTTGTTTCTTATAGGCTCCCTCACTAGAGATAATTCTATTCATGTGTGGTAGACACTGAATGTAAACATCTCTTTTAGCTAAAACTCAAATCTTGGTTCGTCATGTTAAGGGAGTTTAACATCTTCTACTAGATCAAGCTTTGTTGATAATTCAAAAGTATTCGTAAGAAATTATTGTCTAATTGTCAATTGATTTAATCTCTTATCCCAATTATATCATCCATAAAAAGGCATGAATTCTAAGTCTAATGACAATTCAAAAAACTTAACCATTTTCAAGCTGGTCATGCATATGAACTTGGATCCATCACAGTTACTAAATTGCACTATCACTACCGTCAACAAAATTCGGTCATTAAATTAAAACGAGACAACTTGTACCATGAGTTCAACAAAATAAAGAATTTAAATTAAAATCCCAACCGTTCTTTTTTAATTTTTAGATTATTCAATTTTTTTGGTGCTTGTTCCTCATAGTAGGGGCCTATGATGCATAGATACTAGTATTTTGATATAAAACATCAAAAAACAGTTGTTTAACTGAGTAACTACCATTGTTGTTGTAAAAACATGCTTAAAAAAATCAATTATAATAAAAACTAGTATAATACTATACATATTTCAATCATGTGTTTAACGTCACTTTTATCATCATGTTGTTTCAGAGATTTACCTTTTTTGTTCACCTCCTCCACTATTTTCATCAAAAGCAATGGAGAGAATTGAAATACAATAAAAAAGCGAAATATTTTTTGTTGCATCCGCTGCGACGAATCAACTAAGTATAAAAATGAGTATGTTTTGGTATATGCAGTATGAGCAGCGGCGAAGCTAGCAAAAAATATTACGCGGGGGCCAAGTTTAAAGAAAAATAAAATATTTTTAAAATCAAAATATTAAATTTAAAGATAAATATAATTGTAGCCTAAAAAATATTTATAACTTTTTAGGTTTAGTTGCTAAAAAAAAATTAATTTCTCCCAAATTTTTACCAAAAGAAAAGAAGAAGAGTGTTTTTAGTCGTGCATTTAATCTAGATAACAACAAATTAAAGACTAAAATTAAACTAAATCTTAGAACTTAACTTAAAAAATGTGAGTGTTCTAGAGACTAAAATCAAATTTAATCATAATCTAAAGCAATATGTTAAAAAAATCACTATAATTTTTACTTACATGAAATGTAAATAAAACAATAACAAAGAAAATAAAAATTGACAATAGCTATTTAGAAAAGTTGGACACAAAGCATTTCAAAAAGTCAATTTTATTAATAATTGATTGTATACTAAATGGATTAATAATATGTCTTTTTCAATGTAAATAAATAAGTTATTTGCAAGAAACTCATTATTTGTTGTTGAGACCGAAAGTGTCAAATTAATACAAATAAATCTATCAATCATGTAATAATTTTTTTACTTTATTATTTATGCTAATTTAACAAATAAATTTGTTTGGGGTAGCTAAATATTTTTTATTTGGGGTAGCTAGATATAAAAACATACCAACTCATTTAAGAAAAATATTTTTCTTGGGGTAGCCTTGGCTACCACATGGTGTTGAAGGGTTACACCCCTGAGTATGAGTACCGTACATGTACCTGGTATCACGGGCGGATACACACCCCAGCTGCCTGGGCACTAGCCCGGGCACAACACTTACTTTCTTTGTAGCAAGCCCAACTCAATAGCCCATTAACCACTTAAAAAAAAAAAAGAATTATGCTCTTCTCCCATAAAAAATTGCTCGCTCCCAACCAAACTTTCGAAAATACCCTTGCATGACTTAAGTCACGTACCCTACGTGAGTTAACTCATGCTAGTTATAAATCGTGCGTGACTTAACTCACGCAGCGTGACTTAAGTCATGCAGGGGTAATTACGTCTTTTTAGTTGGGAGCGAGCAAAAACAGTTGGGAGAAGAGCAAAATTCTAAAAAAAGTGAAAAATCTTTTCTAACATGTGTTTTTTTTTCTTCCTAAAAACACATGAAAAATACGTTTTTGCCCCCAGTAGTAGTTAACTATCATTCAATCTTTCCGACTGCAGTTAACTACCGCTGGCTCAGCTGCACTTAAGTTCGATTCCTGGCAGAGCATCTATTGTGATTTTACGCGTTTCGGTCAGAAAAAAAATCGAGACTTATTTGAAATGCTACAGAACTTTCCAAATCCTCTATTATGTCACATGTGAATTTGCGATAAAATTTTTGCTCAGACTCTATAAAATTTCTGACTCCACCACTGCCAGGTATGGGTGCGTACCTGATACCAGTAGTTCACCATGCTTGGAGTCCTCATCCTTCAAAGGTAGGGGCCAATATGCCACAGTGCAGAGGCTTGTATGTCCCAATTCTGGTGATTGTGCACCAATTACTCCGCATGCATATATGGGGTCCTTTTCAATTGAAAATAGAATGACGCCTACCTAAGTGCGTAGTTAGCATGTGTGCAAAAAAAATTGGGTTAATTAATGTTTGTTTACCAAATTCGTCTATATCATCATTCATACACGGACAAAACAAAAAACCATCTCCACTCCACTCTTGATTTAACGATCTTACTCTTATAATTAATATGGTCCCCCCAATCCCCCTTATATAAACTTCAATCCATGAAATGGGACAATATATATAGCCCCACTCATTCTTTTATTTCAAGCAACAAAAAACCCCCCTCCTCTCTTACTATATGAAGTATATGCACACATAACAATGTTATTTATTACTGTAATCTCAAGTGTCCCTTTGGCTTCAACAATATTCATCTTAGTGACTTTAATTGGAGGATTAGTGGGTTATCTCTATTGGCCATTTTGGAAGTTAAGGAAAGTTCCAGGCCCACCATCTCTGCCTCTTGTAGGACACCTTCCATTGTTAGCAAAGTATGGCCCTGACGTTTTCTCAGTCCTTGCCAAGCAATATGGCCCTATCTACAGGTTCCTATATTGTACTTGCATACATACAATTTATCATTTTATTTATTTTTCTTCCTCCTTTTCTTTTAGTTCTCTGGTTGAGAAGGAAAAAAAAAAACTGTTATTGTTGGAATCAAGATCAAGTTGAATACATGATATGCAAAATCTTCAAACCCTTTTTGATGAGGATGAACTTCAGCCTAGTCATGATGGCTGCTATTTTGACTTGTGAATTTTGTGGTTTGGTGGGTCAGTGTTCTAGTGGATATTGCTTGTGGAAAAAAAATACAAGTGTATTTGGATGCAAGCATTTGTTATTACATGCAAGTTTGAGACTAGGGTTAATATTTTATTTAGGATATTTTCTAAATTAAAACAAATATTAATCTTTATTTATATTTTAACAAAATCAATTTTTTATCATAATGAGATTAGCAAAATCAATTTTAATTTTTTTTTATGTAAGTCAAATATTCAAATAATTATTCAAGTAATTATTATTGTTGATGATATTGTTCCTATTTGTTAAATGGAGCAGATTTCATATGGGAAGACAACCTCTTATAATCATAGCAGATGCAGAGCTTTGTAAAGAAGTGGGAATCAAAAAATTCAAAGACATTCCAAACAGAAGCATTCCCTCTCCTATCTCTGCTTCTCCTCTTCACCAAAAAGGTTTATTCTTCACCAGGTATATTTACATATTTATAATTAAGGTTAAAGATATTATAGGAAAAACCACATAATTTACATGACCAAATTTATGTGTTATTTAAGATTAGTTTGAACTGTAAATGGTTTGTATGACATATGAATGCATGCTCTCTCTTTTTGGACTCACATGAGTAGTTTTATTCATATGATCAATACTATTTAGTGGGAAAATGAAATGTTTATTATTGTTGTTGTATATATCCTCAATAATATATTTGTCACACCATATAAAATAGACTGCAAGATAAGCATAAATGTACTTTGCTTGTACAACTTCATTTTCTCACAAGTCAACATTGCATTTTTCATGTGGATTTCGGGGTGGGGTAGCCTAGCCACTAAGTTGAATGGCATTAACTTTTTGTGATCACATCATTATTAAAATGAGATCTGTAAAATTCATTCAAATACAATGGTTGACCAAAACTCTTTTATCTTTTGTGTGTATTTTTAAAATGAGTGGTGATACATGTACACCCATAAATGACATACACACTTAAACCTCCACGTAAACATGTGACATGTGGCCTAGACCCCACAAACACTTTGTATCTCTTCCGCATCGTTGTATTTTGATGTTAAAATAAAACAACTAATTTAAAATTGTAGGGACTTGCAATGGTCTACGATGAGAAATACTATATTATCGGTATACCAACCATCACACTTAGCCAACTTAGTGCCTAAAATGCAATCATTTATCGAATCAGCAATCCAAAATCTTAATGACACCTCAAAAGAAGACATAATCTTTTCAAATCTTTCCCTAAGACTAGCAACTGATGTTATTGGAGATGCAGCATTTGGTGTCAACTTTGGTCTCTCAAAGCCTCATTCAATTTGTGAATCAATGAACAATGTTAACAATGTAGAACAATCAAGTGCTAATAGTGATGATGTATCAAATTTCATCAATCAACACATTTACTCCACAACACAACTTAAGATGGATTTGTCTGGTTCCTTCTCAATTATAATTGGCCTAATTGCTCCTATTCTTCAAGAGCCAATAAGGCAGATTTTGAAGAGAATACCAGGCACTATGGATTGGAAAATTGAGTGTACAAATAAAAATTTAACCGGTCGTCTTGATGATATTGTTAAGAAGAGAATGGAAGTCAAAAGCCGAACTTCGAAGAATTTCTTGTCCCTTATATTGAATGCAAGAGAATCAAAGAGTGTGTCGGAGAATGTGTTTTCATTTGACTACATAAGTGCCGTTACATATGAACACTTACTTGCCGGCTCGGCTACCACATCTTTTACATTGTCATCTATTGTTTATTTGGTTGCTAGTCATCCAAATGTTGAGGGAAAATTGCTTCGAGAGATTGATGGATTTGGTCCACATGATAAGATACCTAATGCTAAAGATCTCAATGAAAGTTTTCCTTATCTTGATCAGGTTAGTGAAAGAAACTTGTAGAAATTTAAGTTTGTTTTGAACTTTGATTTGGTTGAAAGGGCCAAGAAAATAGTTGCAAGTTCTTTTTATTTATTCAGGTGATTAAAGAGGCAATGAGGATTTACACTGTCTCTCCACTGGTTGCAAGAGAAACATCAAATGAAGTAGATATAGGAGGTTACCTTCTTCCAAAGGTAATATATCTTTGTCCATGGATTTTATTTTTTTACAAAACTAGTGTTAAGATAAGTTCTGGCTCATTAAGTTGAGTTTTTGCACTATTTTTGTAAATAACTCTAGTCCCATCACAATTTTTTTGGAGGGGACATATGATATTAGTTTTTGTTGGATTTGGCTTCTCGCAACTTAGGTAATCATGTCGTCTCCAATTTGAACTGTCTGATCAAGATCAAATGGTTTACTTTTTGACTTTTTATTTTGGACCACATTTTCTAGAGTAACATGTTCTTCCATCCTGTTTTGACGGTCCAGATTGCACAACTATGTCAAATGCGTGATTTCTTATTCGGAAATAATTCAAATATGTCTATCTAAGGCTTTATGCTTTGGTATGACAGGGAACATGGGTATGGTTAGCACTTGGAGTTTTAGCAAAAGACTCAAGAAACTTTGCAGAGCCAGAAAAATTCAAACCGGAGAGGTTTGACCCAAAATGCGAAGAAATGAAACGAAGGCACCCTTATGCATTCATACCATTTGGAATTGGTCCAAGGGCATGTATTGGTCAGAAATTTTCCTTGCAAGAGATCAAGCTTACTTTAATTCATTTATATAGAAAATATACATTTCGTCATTCACTTGACATGGAAAAACCTGTAGAACTTGAATATGGTTTAGTTCTTAACTTCAAGCATGGTGTTAAGCTTAGAGTAATAAAAAGAACATAATAGTATTATCTATGTAAACCAACTAGATTGTACTATTGATATAGTGAATAATTAATTGTTCTCTCCTCTCTTGAACATTTTTATTATAAGGAAATTAAAAACGTATAGTCACTTGTGTTATTGATACACATGAAAATGTGTTTATAAGTGGTAGATTATCGGGTTTTGTAATAGTTAAATTAGACCCGACTTAAATTATGAAATGGTATCAAAACCATATTTCGATCATACCTTTAAAACTCTCACAAGTTTGCATCGCAATACACACTCCACATAAAAATTCCAAGTTTTACATCTAAAACAAAAGCTATTAAATCTTAGGAGTTTAGTGTGTTGTGCGGAAAATCCTTAAAGATAACACGATGTGTCTCATACTACTTCATTCTTTGTATTGATAATTCAACAAACAGAACACAGAGATCAATAGTGTTAAAAATATTAAGAGATATTAAAGAGACCAAAAGTTTATAAGACTAAAATTTTGTTTGAATAATTTGACTTTCAATTCATTGATATGGTCGATATTAATTTTTGCTATTTTGTTTGAATACTTTTAATTTTTTGCCGTTTTGTCATAATAGAAACATTTATATTTAATTTTTTAAAAACATTTCAATTGGGAGGTAATAAAAATATATCAAATATTATTTTAATCAGATATCAAACATGGATACGCTTAATCTAGAGTTAGTTTTGATCTTATTCTAACATTTAGAATTTTACTTTTGATTTATAAATTTAAGTGTTCAAATTTTAATTAAAAAAATGAGAAAAACAAAAATAGTATATCGTTATTTTTTAAAAATATTTGATAAATTAAACAAAATTGTTTTGTTTTTCCCTCATTCTCATGTATTAAATATGAATTTTGGACTCATGCATATAAATTGCCAAAAACAACATCAAACAACTACATGCATATCAATCGGTAAGAACACTGCACCAACCAACTACATATGCATGAATTTTGAATCTATTATTTCTAATTCACAACATCAACCAACTACATGCATATCAATCGGTAAGTTGCCAAAAACAACATCAAACAACTACATGCATATCAATCAGTAAGAACACTGCGCCAACCAACTACATATGCATGAATTTTGAATCTATTATTTCTAATTCACAACATCAACCAACTACATGCATATCAATCGGTAAGAACACTGCACCAACCAACTACATATGCATGAATTTTGAATCTATTATTTCTAATTCTTAATGTATTAAACATGAATATTAGAGTCATATATGTCATGTGATAATGAATATTATATATCTTAGTTAAAAACAAAAAAAAAATTGTAAATTCTAACTTTTATTACATTTATGTATTATATATATCAAATAACTTTTTTTATATAAACAATCACATAATTTTTTTTTTTGAAGAAATCACATAAAATTTTCTAACATTTTTTTTGGACAAATTATAATTCTTGTGGTTGCTACTTTGAAACTAACATAAATTATTTCTTCAACAAAAAAATTTAGCTCAAGTGGTTAATGAACTCTACCAAAATACAAATTGTTCAGGAGAACTTCGACTCATGTGTTGAACAATTTTTTGGAATTGTGGGTGAATGCAAAAAAAAAAAAAATACATATAGATTATTTCTTTGATCTCATATATCGTTTCACCTATTCTTTTATATTTCCCCTTTATAATTTCTTTCATCTTTTTGCACATATGCGTAAAAGTAGAAGACATTTGTTCAAGCTCATAGTCTTAGGTACATGAATGAATATGGATGTTTAAATTCAAACCGATCTAATTAAAACTGCGGATTTGATCAAATTTTAGATTGAATTTTAAAAATTGAAACAAATCGCACGCGCACCCACACATACCCACACACATATACATTAATACTTTTTAATTTTTTATTAGTGTATGATTTTTTACATTAATTTATCATTCATTGGTTTATAAATTTTTAATACTCATTATTAGTTTCATTCATTCTATTTTTGTTTTTACTATTTCATTTGTTTCAAACATAATCAATGGTCTTTATCAAGTAATATTAGGAGAATGCTAACTAGTGCCCCAAGGGCATTGGTTAAGCATCCAAAACAAGTAAGTTTTCATGAAAAAATTGTGTAATCATTACTTTAGCAAAAATATTTCTATTTGTAGATTCCTTAACCAAAGCCCTGAAGGCACTTGTTAACAATACCCTTTATTTTAACATGTCTTTATAACCACGGTCGACCCAACATAATGTGAGGCCTAAAGTGGATATTAAAATGAAGCTTAACAAAAAAATGCAACCATTTTTCAATACAAAAAAGTAAGAAATAATAACATAAAAATCTATTTTACAAAATATAAACTAATATTTTTTTTTTGGTTAGAAAGTTAAAAATGTATCGATTATATACATTTTATAATAAAAATTTATTATTTTTGAAAGAAAAAAAACATAGCAAAAAAAAGCGCTACTAATATATCCATAAAAAAAACACTACTAATATAAACAAGCAAAAAGACAAACATGATTTTTATTTTATATTATTTGTTTTATTTATTTTACTTTAATTCACTTATTTCAGTGATAGTTTTTTTTGAATAAAAGACGACAATTATTATTGATGATAATTTATTTTATTTTTTTCAGTTTGATAATTTTGATATAACTTAAACGTATCTAAATTTTAGTTTCAATATTCATATCATATGTTGATAAGTTAAATAAAATTTGGGAAAAAATTATTGTTAAGAACAAATATATATATATATATATATATATATATATATATATATATATATAAACCACTATTATTAGTTATTTTTTGTATTTTTTAATACCTTGTTATTTATAATAATTTTTTTTGAAATAAATAATACTTCCAAACTAACTAAAACAATTATTTAAAAAATTGACGAAAACACATTTATAGCTACAAAATCATTCTAATAGAATTCCTTCAAAAAAAAATCATTCTAATAGAATATAACATTTTTTTTTAGCAAAGGCAGAACTAATTCATTTCATTAAAAAATAACGGGTACAATGTAGATGGTACTTCATGAAAAATATGGGGGCTAGGGTGAGATAAGGAAGCTCTAGCTATGCTATGAGCTACCCTATTTGCTTGTCTCCTGACATAGCTCACAATAAAATTATTGCGATATGACAATAGATCCTTACATCTAGAAATGATATCTCCGAACTCGTTGTTTGGAGTAGAGTTAGAGTTAATAGTATCAACAAGTAACCTAGAGTCGGACTCAAAGATAACAGATGACATGTGACAATTAATAGCAATGTTTATAGCCTCAAATAAGCCTAGCGCTTCAGCTTCTGGAGGAGTAGAATTGAAATAAGAATGCTTCGAGAAGCCTAACAACAACGTCCCGGAGGAGTCTCTAAAGCATATGCCAAGACCCGTAACAGTGTTGTTGTTAAAGAGTGCACAATCCACATTACATTTCACCATGAGAGGCGGAGGTTTTTCCCACAAAACTTGTTGATGCGTACCTTGACTTGGTTACCGTGCGTTTTGCATATGTATCCATTCTTGGAGAGAATTTTCAGCCCGCAACACAATAGATTCGGGAGGTGTGTTCGTGCCTTCCCATAGCTTGGAATTTCGACTTTTCCACAGACTCCAGAGAATCATGGATGCCAGCTCTTGTTGCTGAACCGGGATCTTGTTAAGGAAATCAAAGAGAAGACTAGTAAAGTTATTAGCAATACACAATAAATTACGGACAATGTTGTGCAACCCAATTAATTCCCAAAACTTCATGGCTTTGGGGCACACAAAAAAAGTATGGATGTGTGTTTCAGCCCATGTTCACTTCATGTTCACAATAGAATATAACATAAAAAAGAAAAAATAGATAAACACTGTAAAAAATCAAACATCTAACCCTGCCCTATATTTAATTGTATTATTTCATTGGAGTCTAAAGCCATTGGAAAAATGGAAAAAGAAAGTATTTTTTTTGGGCGAGAGACGCCTTATGTTTGATCTTATTATGCCTTCTGCCGACTCTTTAAAATTTAATCTGTAACATCAAAGTTGATTCTGTTAATTTTTTGTGCAATTAGTTAGAACTCGATACTAATCTTAAAGAGCCAATTAAGGCTCAGAAACGTACTGCACCTTATTCGTTGTTCTGTTTTTTGCGGCGAAATTAAGTGGGAGAAGGAGCGATAATTGCTCCCTTATTATAATAACTAACTCACGAAACAAAAAATTTCAGAATCTTCCAAAATCAATACCAATGCTTGATACAGTAAATTACATAAAGTTTGGAGACAATGATCGTGTTACTTTGAAGGTTAATTTAGTTAGGTTACTTACAGAATAAGTAACAGTTGAGGTAGTTGCAAAATTACTTAGCTACTAGTGTGTATACCCGTACACCGTACGGGAGGAAACATTTTTGAATTTAATTAATAAGTAACTGTTTTAAATTTAAGTTAACAATTTGGAAATACACTACAAAAGAAAATGGAAATAAGAGAACTTACTTAATCTTCACATTATACATAAAATAAATGTCAATCTTCAAAGCACAATATGTGTTAATAATAACAAAATTAACACTTGTAAAAAAAAATTAACAACAATTATGAAGATAAAATGTCATGTCATTTTAAATAATTTGGTTTAACACCACTACTCATCCAACCAAGACAATCCTATCATGTTGAATAAACCAATTTTGACTGAAGAAATGTTGGAATAAGGAATGAAGGAACAAACACGTGGAATTTGATTTTATTATTCAACATAGTTTTGGAACATGTTTACATGAAATTTCAAAGAAAATACTGATGAATTATCCTTCAGAACTCTTCAAACTTATTCCTCCACTTTTCGTTTTGGTTTTCATGCATGAATTTGGATCCCCCATAATCATCCAATCTAACTTAAAATCTTTCCTAAGCCTTTTACTTGTCATAAATTTGGTCTTCTCTTCTCCAATATTAAGCTACCATCCTCATAGCAATTATTTCCCTAATGTATCTACCATTACCTAAAATTATTCAAAGTAACACTTGATTTTGCTTGTTTATCCAAAGCTACTCTTAATCCAAGTGGATGAAAGATATCCAATGTCTAAAGAAAACAATAAGGTCAAAAGGAAGCCAAAGAGATTCATTACAAAATAAAAAACTAAGCAAGATATTTCACAACCGAGAGTATTCAAATTCTATTTTATGTGGCTTAAATATCAAGGCGGCTGTCATAATTAGTATATGCAAAAACAAAATAAATTAATATCTTTGTATAATTACAAAAGAGTACTTAAACTAAAAATAAAAAGGCCATTCTAAAATTCTGGCAATGCAAACATGAACACTATCATGCTGAGCTACTGTAACACCCCGTTTTCCCAACTTGAAAATTTCATTTAAATCAGAGTATTTTAAATCATAACGGAATGTCACATGCTACCTAAAAATCTCAAATACAGATAATAATGATTATCCTTTAAATTCAACATCGTGAAAATCTTAAACTGTTGCAGCGGAAAATAGTTCAACATTTAAAAGTCTTGGCACGCAGGCCTTATTGGAAAATCTCATAAATTAGTTCATAAAAGAGACACGTAAGGAATAGAAGTAAAAGCAAACCCCCATCCCGTTACGTATCAGAGCACCTAGACACCAAGTGAGGAGTCCACTCACGAACGCCTCTAATCTTTATTACCTGCACATTACCCACGGTCGAGGCAACATATACGCAGAAGGGGTGAGATTTCATAATCAATACATTAAGCGCATATAATCCAATAAAATGCATTTAACAAGTTAACATTAACAAGATCTCAACAATTAACACTTAGCATATTTTTCATTTCATAACAAACACAATCATCAAATACTATTACTAATTTTCCTCTCAAATCATAATCAACTTAACACTCAACTTGACGACACAACTCATCTTTGACCATGCAACTCTATCAACTCAACAACAACTTAACAACTTAGACCATCATGAAACTTCTTGATATGCAAATGCATGTGGTACCAATCAATAACAAAAATGAGCATAATAGGCTCTTCAATGTGTGAGCACAAAGGCTGCCGGGCCTAAAGCCCCCAACTTTAATGAGCACAAGGCTGCCGGGCCTAAAGCCCCCAACTTTAATGAGCACAAGGCTGCCGGGCCTAAAGCCCCCAACTTTAATGAGCACAAAGGCTGCCGGGCTTAAAGCCCCCAACTTTAATGAGTATGCAATGGACTCAATCTTCCTACAACTTGAACAACTTGAACATCATGAACATCTTATATGACCACAATAATTTGGACGACATCTTACAACTTTACAACTTAGACCGACATTTACAACTTATGACATTAATGGTCAACAACAGCAAACAGCAACAAGTGCAGCATATAACAACTCTTATCTAACACATCTTTAAATCCCTCAACTTCAAATAGCACATCTTTATATAACTCCTCTTAAATTACACATCTTTAAATCACACATCTTCGAATAACACATCTTTATATAAGACCTTTCTTTGAATCACACATAGTCAAATAATTCATCAATTATACTTTGTTAAATAACACATCAATTAGATCAATAAATAACACACTAATACAAATCTTTAAATAATTCATCATTTAAAACATCATCAAATATTTGCTATAACATTAGCCACATAGGTATAATCACATAATACAAAATTAATTCAATATGTTATAAAACACAAAAAAATTGCCGAATGAATAACCTTTTAGAAAGAACCAATTAAGACCCCCCTTTTTTTTATAACCCACACTAACTTTTCTTTATATGAATAAGGTTGGTGGATCAAGGATCAAAACAACACCTAATTGAAGGATACCGCATAAAACTCTCATTATATATACTATCTGTCAAGTAAACCCAAAGAACTCAAAAGATGGGAAAAGCGAGACACATGGATATCAATTGAAAACAAGTTAAATAAAACACAGTCAAATGATGGAAGGCAAACACAGCACAACCGATAAAGATTGAGAAAGTTTCAGTCCAATTGACAACAAAATTTTCTATAGAACAGTCTTCTCCCTAAACGCTTGAATTTCTTTATTCGTATTTAAATCAAAATTATCAATTTCAAGTTCAAAGAAATAGATCCAGAGAAGAATTTATGGTGCAGCAAATCCATAGCTTTTGATTTGTTTAAAACGATAAAATATTGCTAAAATATCATGCAATCCTTTTAAAACAATATTAAATAGAAACAAACACTACTTGCTTATCCTGTACGGAAGTTATTCATCATGGTTTGATGAAAATTGTTATCTCATATAAAGGTTCAAGGAACATATATTTACATACGGAATCACTTCATAGACTACAAATCAACATAAAGCCATAGCGACACAAGGGAACACAATTTAACAAAGATTCAGCACAATTTATAAACTACAATCAAGGTATAGTTATAACAATATATAAAAGAACCTGAATTTAACAAAATTCATCAAAGATCATCAAAACAAACATAAACCCTTCACTACCCATATGATCATACAACCCTAATTTCTCATAATCTCACAAACTCATCCTAAAGCTTAAATTCATCCTATAGAATTATACCCTTAATAATATTGAAAATTAGTCTCACCCTTACCTGGTAATTGCAGAAATCGCAGCCCTCACTCTCTTTTTCTCCTCTTCTGACTTTTCTCCCTTTTTCTCCAAAAACGTACGTACTATTTTTTCTTAACTTATGTCTGTCTATTTATCTTTTCGTATTACTCTTCTCACCTCTAAACTTACTCTTTCCACACCACAGCCCAACTTCTAATATTTTTATTTTATTTTTCATATCTTATTTTATTTAATAATAAAATAAGTCACACCAACATTATAACTTCACAAAATCACATACTTCACATCAATCTTGAAAATCACACAATTTACCTATAAATCATGTAAACTACTTAAATTCATAAATCATATAAATCACACATATAAATCATATAAATATATGTTAAAACTCATCAAAATAATTAAATAATTATGACGGGCGTTACAACTCTCCCCAACTTAAAGAATTTTCGTCCTCGAAAATTCAGAGCACAAGAGAAAATTGATTTAATTATTGCTCAAATGTCTTAAACTACAAAGTATTTCAAACACGATATCACCACAGGCCTCACAAAAATACGACAGAAAATTAAAACAAGTTTTTCTCTGAAGACACCCAACAACGAAAGGAAAAACTTTAAGAATCACAAGGCGAATAGATCAGCCATAAGGCCCCAACACCAAACTTAAGCAATCAAATTCATGACAACAACAAACAAGTAAAGATGAAAATAAGAGTTACAAACCCGTCATACTTCCACTCATAACAACATACGTTATAACCAAATATAAATTATGAATTTCAACAATTAGAGGACCAAATAGAACACCAATAACTCACTTTCTACACTAAAGTATACCGCACATAGACTTCCTGCACTAATCTGAAAGCGCAATATAAAAAGTTGAAACAAGGCTCTAATTAAAATCTTGCCATGGAGCACATTACATGTATCCCTTTTTTTTTTTTAATAAAATAAAATTATCAACTTACTTATTATGATTATCCTTTTTCTAGGTCTCACAACTATACATTTACAACTTCTTACATTATATCTTTTAAGATTTTCTAAGAGCACGAAAAGAAAAAAAAAAAAAAATATATAGTGAAATTCAAGTTAACTATACTTACCTCAAACTTTATCATCACTCTACACAAAAGGTTTACTAAAATCAACAAAACAAGAATATGATCAAGGATTCTCTCTAATGATAAAGTGGTATACAAATAAGCACACGTCAGTAAACATGTAGTTACATGCGTATAATAATTTTTTTTTCTTTCTTTCACAGAAGCAGTTAAGAAGATGAAAATCAGTCATAGGTTCTCTTTGCACATATTCAAGTTACGACCTTAAAGAGAAGAAACAATAAAACAAAGTAAGAATAATACTACTTGCTAATTTTGCATTAACTAGGATTTCAACCCACAAACATTGACAATTGTTGTAAGAATGTATGTATATAATAAAGCCAGTAAAACCAAAACAATGAAAAGCAAATTATACACTAACTGAAAATTTGAGAATTAGTGTAATTGTCATGCAAACTACAGCCAACAAAAGTTCATGGAAGTTGAACACTGTTATTAAAACAAATGCATAATTCGAAAAAGATAGTCCTCATAAAAAAAATAAAAAAAATAAAAAACTCAAATAAATAAAATAGTTCTCGCACAACTAGCATGCTACAACACAGTTTTGGAAACTTCAGGAAGATTTAAATCAATACGGTCCATTTTCTTATAAAGCTGGAAACATTCCGGTGTTATTGAAGAAATCTAAGATGCATCCTTTGTTATTTTAACATACAATTCTTAATTTAAATACAATGTAATAATGTTCTCTCTATTTTTTTTTTTTTTTAAACTTACGAGAAAACAATTCGATCAATCTAATAAAGCATACATATGTCACTTTTTGACAGATGATATTTTGTATCTATAAGCTACACAAATCTAGCAATATTGTGCATGTTCCTTTAAAGGAGAGCTATAAAATAACTAACAACTAGAAAATATTATAATACACTGGCCTTCAAAATCATCAATATTTTAAAAAAATTAATATAAATCAAGAAATAGAAGGTTTATGGTTAATGCAAAGAAAACACAACAGATCACGTGTCAACAACAACAACATGATAAACAACAGATCACATAATAAAACATAACTACTAACTAGAAAACATGACGACGCGACACAACGACTCATCTACTTGGCCGGGCAGACCGACCTGCTCTGATACCAATTGTAACACCCCGTTTTCCCAACTTGAAAATTTCATTTAAATCAGAGTATTTTAAATCATAACGGAATGTCACATGCTACCTAAAAATCTCAAATACAGATAATAATGATTATCCTTTAAATTCAACATCGTGAAAATCTTAAACTGTTGCAGCGGAAAATAGTTCAACATTTAAAAGTCTTGGCACGCAGGCCTTATTGGAAAATCTCATAAATTAGTTCATAAAAGAGACACGTAAGGAATAGAAGTAAAAGCAAACCCCCATCCCGTTACGTATCAGAGCACCTAGACACCAAGTGAGGAGTCCACTCACGAACGCCTCTAATCTTTATTACCTGCACATTACCCACGGTCGAGGCAACATATACGCAGAAGGGGTGAGATTTCATAATCAATACATTAAGCGCATATAATCCAATAAAATGCATTTAACAAGTTAACATTAACAAGATCTCAACAATTAACACTTAGCATATTTTTCATTTCATAACAAACACAATCATCAAATACTATTACTAATTTTCCTCTCAAATCATAATCAACTTAACACTCAACTTGACGACACAACTCATCTTTGACCATGCAACTCTATCAACTCAACAACAACTTAACAACTTAGACCATCATGAAACTTCTTGATATGCAAATGCATGTGGTACCAATCAATAACAAAAATGAGCATAATAGGCTCTTCAATGTGTGAGCACAAAGGCTGCCGGGCCTAAAGCCCCCAACTTTAATGAGCACAAGGCTGCCGGGCCTAAAGCCCCCAACTTTAATGAGCACAAGGCTGCCGGGCCTAAAGCCCCCAACTTTAATGAGCACAAAGGCTGCCGGGCTTAAAGCCCCCAACTTTAATGAGTATGCAATGGACTCAATCTTCCTACAACTTGAACAACTTGAACATCATGAACATCTTATATGACCACAATAATTTGGACGACATCTTACAACTTTACAACTTAGACCGACATTTACAACTTATGACATTAATGGTCAACAACAGCAAACAGCAACAAGTGCAGCATATAACAACTCTTATCTAACACATCTTTAAATCCCTCAACTTCAAATAGCACATCTTTATATAACTCCTCTTAAATTACACATCTTTAAATCACACATCTTCGAATAACACATCTTTATATAAGACCTTTCTTTGAATCACACATAGTCAAATAATTCATCAATTATACTTTGTTAAATAACACATCAATTAGATCAATAAATAACACACTAATACAAATCTTTAAATAATTCATCATTTAAAACATCATCAAATATTTGCTATAACATTAGCCACATAGGTATAATCACATAATACAAAATTAATTCAATATGTTATAAAACACAAAAAAATTGCCGAATGAATAACCTTTTAGAAAGAACCAATTAAGACCCCCCTTTTTTTTATAACCCACACTAACTTTTCTTTATATGAATAAGGTTGGTGGATCAAGGATCAAAACAACACCTAATTGAAGGATACCGCATAAAACTCTCATTATATATACTATCTGTCAAGTAAACCCAAAGAACTCAAAAGATGGGAAAAGCGAGACACATGGATATCAATTGAAAACAAGTTAAATAAAACACAGTCAAATGATGGAAGGCAAACACAGCACAACCGATAAAGATTGAGAAAGTTTCAGTCCAATTGACAACAAAATTTTCTATAGAACAGTCTTCTCCCTAAACGCTTGAATTTCTTTATTCGTATTTAAATCAAAATTATCAATTTCAAGTTCAAAGAAATAGATCCAGAGAAGAATTTATGGTGCAGCAAATCCATAGCTTTTGATTTGTTTAAAACGATAAAATATTGCTAAAATATCATGCAATCCTTTTAAAACAATATTAAATAGAAACAAACACTACTTGCTTATCCTGTACGGAAGTTATTCATCATGGTTTGATGAAAATTGTTATCTCATATAAAGGTTCAAGGAACATATATTTACATACGGAATCACTTCATAGACTACAAATCAACATAAAGCCATAGCGACACAAGGGAACACAATTTAACAAAGATTCAGCACAATTTATAAACTACAATCAAGGTATAGTTATAACAATATATAAAAGAACCTGAATTTAACAAAATTCATCAAAGATCATCAAAACAAACATAAACCCTTCACTACCCATATGATCATACAACCCTAATTTCTCATAATCTCACAAACTCATCCTAAAGCTTAAATTCATCCTATAGAATTATACCCTTAATAATATTGAAAATTAGTCTCACCCTTACCTGGTAATTGCAGAAATCGCAGCCCTCACTCTCTTTTTCTCCTCTTCTGACTTTTCTCCCTTTTTCTCCAAAAACGTACGTACTATTTTTTCTTAACTTATGTCTGTCTATTTATCTTTTCGTATTACTCTTCTCACCTCTAAACTTACTCTTTCCACACCACAGCCCAACTTCTAATATTTTTATTTTATTTTTCATATCTTATTTTATTTAATAATAAAATAAGTCACACCAACATTATAACTTCACAAAATCACATACTTCACATCAATCTTGAAAATCACACAATTTACCTATAAATCATGTAAACTACTTAAATTCATAAATCATATAAATCACACATATAAATCATATAAATATATGTTAAAACTCATCAAAATAATTAAATAATTATGACGGGCGTTACAACTCTCCCCAACTTAAAGAATTTTCGTCCTCGAAAATTCAGAGCACAAGAGAAAATTGATTTAATTATTGCTCAAATGTCTTAAACTACAAAGTATTTCAAACACGATATCACCACAGGCCTCACAAAAATACGACAGAAAATTAAAACAAGTTTTTCTCTGAAGACACCCAACAACGAAAGGAAAAACTTTAAGAATCACAAGGCGAATAGATCAGCCATAAGGCCCCAACACCAAACTTAAGCAATCAAATTCATGACAACAACAAACAAGTAAAGATGAAAATAAGAGTTACAAACCCGTCATACTTCCACTCATAACAACATACGTTATAACCAAATATAAATTATGAATTTCAACAATTAGAGGACCAAATAGAACACCAATAACTCACTTTCTACACTAAAGTATACCGCACATAGACTTCCTGCACTAATCTGAAAGCGCAATATAAAAAGTTGAAACAAGGCTCTAATTAAAATCTTGCCATGGAGCACATTACATGTATCCCTTTTTTTTTTTTAATAAAATAAAATTATCAACTTACTTATTATGATTATCCTTTTTCTAGGTCTCACAACTATACATTTACAACTTCTTACATTATATCTTTTAAGATTTTCTAAGAGCACGAAAAGAAAAAAAAAAAAAAATATATAGTGAAATTCAAGTTAACTATACTTACCTCAAACTTTATCATCACTCTACACAAAAGGTTTACTAAAATCAACAAAACAAGAATATGATCAAGGATTCTCTCTAATGATAAAGTGGTATACAAATAAGCACACGTCAGTAAACATGTAGTTACATGCGTATAATAATTTTTTTTTCTTTCTTTCACAGAAGCAGTTAAGAAGATGAAAATCAGTCATAGGTTCTCTTTGCACATATTCAAGTTACGACCTTAAAGAGAAGAAACAATAAAACAAAGTAAGAATAATACTACTTGCTAATTTTGCATTAACTAGGATTTCAACCCACAAACATTGACAATTGTTGTAAGAATGTATGTATATAATAAAGCCAGTAAAACCAAAACAATGAAAAGCAAATTATACACTAACTGAAAATTTGAGAATTAGTGTAATTGTCATGCAAACTACAGCCAACAAAAGTTCATGGAAGTTGAACACTGTTATTAAAACAAATGCATAATTCGAAAAAGATAGTCCTCATAAAAAAAATAAAAAAAATAAAAAACTCAAATAAATAAAATAGTTCTCGCACAACTAGCATGCTACAACACAGTTTTGGAAACTTCAGGAAGATTTAAATCAATACGGTCCATTTTCTTATAAAGCTGGAAACATTCCGGTGTTATTGAAGAAATCTAAGATGCATCCTTTGTTATTTTAACATACAATTCTTAATTTAAATACAATGTAATAATGTTCTCTCTATTTTTTTTTTTTTTTAAACTTACGAGAAAACAATTCGATCAATCTAATAAAGCATACATATGTCACTTTTTGACAGATGATATTTTGTATCTATAAGCTACACAAATCTAGCAATATTGTGCATGTTCCTTTAAAGGAGAGCTATAAAATAACTAACAACTAGAAAATATTATAATACACTGGCCTTCAAAATCATCAATATTTTAAAAAAATTAATATAAATCAAGAAATAGAAGGTTTATGGTTAATGCAAAGAAAACACAACAGATCACGTGTCAACAACAACAACATGATAAACAACAGATCACATAATAAAACATAACTACTAACTAGAAAACATGACGACGCGACACAACGACTCATCTACTTGGCCGGGCAGACCGACCTGCTCTGATACCAATTGTAACACCCCGTTTTCCCAACTTGAAAATTTCATTTAAATCAGAGTATTTTAAATCATAACGGAATGTCACATGCTACCTAAAAATCTCAAATACAGATAATAATGATTATCCTTTAAATTCAACATCGTGAAAATCTTAAACTGTTGCAGCGGAAAATAGTTCAACATTTAAAAGTCTTGGCACGCAGGCCTTATTGGAAAATCTCATAAATTAGTTCATAAAAGAGACACGTAAGGAATAGAAGTAAAAGCAAACCCCCATCCCGTTACGTATCAGAGCACCTAGACACCAAGTGAGGAGTCCACTCACGAACGCCTCTAATCTTTATTACCTGCACATTACCCACGGTCGAGGCAACATATACGCAGAAGGGGTGAGATTTCATAATCAATACATTAAGCGCATATAATCCAATAAAATGCATTTAACAAGTTAACATTAACAAGATCTCAACAATTAACACTTAGCATATTTTTCATTTCATAACAAACACAATCATCAAATACTATTACTAATTTTCCTCTCAAATCATAATCAACTTAACACTCAACTTGACGACACAACTCATCTTTGACCATGCAACTCTATCAACTCAACAACAACTTAACAACTTAGACCATCATGAAACTTCTTGATATGCAAATGCATGTGGTACCAATCAATAACAAAAATGAGCATAATAGGCTCTTCAATGTGTGAGCACAAAGGCTGCCGGGCCTAAAGCCCCCAACTTTAATGAGCACAAGGCTGCCGGGCCTAAAGCCCCCAACTTTAATGAGCACAAGGCTGCCGGGCCTAAAGCCCCCAACTTTAATGAGCACAAAGGCTGCCGGGCTTAAAGCCCCCAACTTTAATGAGTATGCAATGGACTCAATCTTCCTACAACTTGAACAACTTGAACATCATGAACATCTTATATGACCACAATAATTTGGACGACATCTTACAACTTTACAACTTAGACCGACATTTACAACTTATGACATTAATGGTCAACAACAGCAAACAGCAACAAGTGCAGCATATAACAACTCTTATCTAACACATCTTTAAATCCCTCAACTTCAAATAGCACATCTTTATATAACTCCTCTTAAATTACACATCTTTAAATCACACATCTTCGAATAACACATCTTTATATAAGACCTTTCTTTGAATCACACATAGTCAAATAATTCATCAATTATACTTTGTTAAATAACACATCAATTAGATCAATAAATAACACACTAATACAAATCTTTAAATAATTCATCATTTAAAACATCATCAAATATTTGCTATAACATTAGCCACATAGGTATAATCACATAATACAAAATTAATTCAATATGTTATAAAACACAAAAAAATTGCCGAATGAATAACCTTTTAGAAAGAACCAATTAAGACCCCCCTTTTTTTTATAACCCACACTAACTTTTCTTTATATGAATAAGGTTGGTGGATCAAGGATCAAAACAACACCTAATTGAAGGATACCGCATAAAACTCTCATTATATATACTATCTGTCAAGTAAACCCAAAGAACTCAAAAGATGGGAAAAGCGAGACACATGGATATCAATTGAAAACAAGTTAAATAAAACACAGTCAAATGATGGAAGGCAAACACAGCACAACCGATAAAGATTGAGAAAGTTTCAGTCCAATTGACAACAAAATTTTCTATAGAACAGTCTTCTCCCTAAACGCTTGAATTTCTTTATTCGTATTTAAATCAAAATTATCAATTTCAAGTTCAAAGAAATAGATCCAGAGAAGAATTTATGGTGCAGCAAATCCATAGCTTTTGATTTGTTTAAAACGATAAAATATTGCTAAAATATCATGCAATCCTTTTAAAACAATATTAAATAGAAACAAACACTACTTGCTTATCCTGTACGGAAGTTATTCATCATGGTTTGATGAAAATTGTTATCTCATATAAAGGTTCAAGGAACATATATTTACATACGGAATCACTTCATAGACTACAAATCAACATAAAGCCATAGCGACACAAGGGAACACAATTTAACAAAGATTCAGCACAATTTATAAACTACAATCAAGGTATAGTTATAACAATATATAAAAGAACCTGAATTTAACAAAATTCATCAAAGATCATCAAAACAAACATAAACCCTTCACTACCCATATGATCATACAACCCTAATTTCTCATAATCTCACAAACTCATCCTAAAGCTTAAATTCATCCTATAGAATTATACCCTTAATAATATTGAAAATTAGTCTCACCCTTACCTGGTAATTGCAGAAATCGCAGCCCTCACTCTCTTTTTCTCCTCTTCTGACTTTTCTCCCTTTTTCTCCAAAAACGTACGTACTATTTTTTCTTAACTTATGTCTGTCTATTTATCTTTTCGTATTACTCTTCTCACCTCTAAACTTACTCTTTCCACACCACAGCCCAACTTCTAATATTTTTATTTTATTTTTCATATCTTATTTTATTTAATAATAAAATAAGTCACACCAACATTATAACTTCACAAAATCACATACTTCACATCAATCTTGAAAATCACACAATTTACCTATAAATCATGTAAACTACTTAAATTCATAAATCATATAAATCACACATATAAATCATATAAATATATGTTAAAACTCATCAAAATAATTAAATAATTATGACGGGCGTTACAGCTACAAACTTTGGTGTCTGATCTCTATGTACACATCAAAGTCACTATTTCAAAAATTAGGTGAATTTAACATGAATTTCAGGTGAAAAGTTAACATGAGTAAGAACACAGTCATTTCAGGTGAATTTAAAAGTTAATTTATAAATCTTCAAGATAAAACACAACAATTTCATTCAAATTCAATAGGGGGATTTTGTTCCCCATACATCACATGGGAACTGGTAAGAAAGACATACCACATTTTCATGACTCCTGTGTCTAAGACACGGTACATAATCGAACACGCTACTGCATACTATAAATTAATAGGAATCACATCATTCAGAATTAATTCAACTTTCAACAAGGGTTTAAAACTTAACCCTCATTTTAACACTCCGAAATCGTTCGTACCCAATAATTTAATGAATGATGTACTTGATGTATGATCCTTGTTGCATAAAAATAGAATGCTAGTAACACTCACTTTTGAACACTCTTTTTGACACCCATTATTTTATAAGATGGAATCAATGTATGTCCTACTACGTGTGGGTTCTATTTCTAAGGTGACCCACAATGACCATGTATTATTCTTCTAAAAGTGCATCATTATCATGAGGTTGCATTGTCTTCAATAACCTATATTCTTATTATAAAAGGGGACTATTCTTTAGATATATTAGATAGATAAAGGTCATGTTCAACGTCAAGAACTTTATTTCCTGCAGGTTTCAGAGAGAGCTCATTCACAGTAGATGCTGAAGCAAATGTGTCCATTACTTGAAAAATAACTATTATTTGTCTACTTTGATATTTGACTCTATCAATCCATGAAAGTCTAGATATAATTACTTCATTTTCAAATAAACCAAAATTCCTAATAAGAACCAAAACAGAGGAAATACACATATAATCATAAAAACAGATCGACATTGCATTTCAAATCAAAGTTACAAATTCAGTGCTCAACAACCTAACCATCCTTGTGCTTCATCAAAACAAGTACATAATAACAATAACCTAAGAACAAAACATTAAAAAGAACAGAACAACCTTAAAAAATAACCCCAAAGACCATCACACATAGTAAGTACATCATCATTCATTCAGAAACAAAGTTTCAAGCAATCTGAACCTGAATGGTTCTAGGTTTCTTAGGCTGAGGAGGAGGCAATTTCTGAACAGTAACGCTCAACACACCATCTTGACAGACAGCAGAAACAGCATCAGTGTTAGCATTCTCAGGAAGCACAAATTTCCTCATAAATTTCCCAACCCTTCGTTCCATTCTCAAATACTTTGCACCACCTTCTTTCTCTTCTTCCCTCTTCCTTTCACCGCTTATCACAAGCACATTATCATCTTCCACCTGAACCTTAATATCACCAGATTTCAACCCCGGCATGTCGATCACAAACACATATGAATCCGGATTTTCCTTCACGTCCGCTGGAGTAGCAGCCATTGCCTTTGCGTCTATCACATAGGATCTTGTTGGAGCATTGTGTGATGATGTCTTCTCCACATTCTCATCTGAAAGGTCCATCATTTGATGGAGAGCCTGAAGCACTGGAGCATCCAAACCCATCAACCTGAAATCCATTTTCAGTTTCTCTCGATATGATATTTTTTTTTTAGATACTTTGATGAAGAAATGATTTTTATTTTAATGTTGAAGAATGGTTTTTCTTTGAAGTATTTAAATGTGTGTGAAGGAAGAAACATGAAAGTTCTAGAGAAATGAAATGAAATAAACACGCTCTGCTTTTGAAACTTCTAGTCCTTTCTATACAAATCCCAACTAATTCGTTTTGATTTTTCACCGTACAGTAAAAAAAACATTATTCAAAAATAAATAAATAAAAACATTCAATAAGAACCTAACACGTGCCTTTTTAAACATTCCGTTCCAGTAGTTTCCAGAAGCATACCAATGCCATATTTTATCTCTTTAGAAATACTTAGGTAGAAGCGAACCTAACACATCATATTTAGGAACAGCCAATGAAGAAGTGCCACGTTTTTTCACAAATAAAAATGAAATAAAATAAAAACAAATTTTGCAGTAACTTGTTTCTCTCTCTCTCAACCGCCATGGATAAGAAGCAGCAAGATGAAGGAAAAAACACAGTACAAAAACAAACGGCCGAACGTTAAATTTGTTACAGAGCAAAGGATTAAAATTTAGAAAATGAAGAATTCAAAAATTAATTTTCTTAAGAATTTTATCATCTGCAATTTTCTTAAGATTTTGTTTATGAATTTTTATCTTTACTTGATAAAAATGAAGGCAAAAAGTAATATCTGTTGTGGCGGAGGTATCATGTTCAAGCACACCGGAAACAAAGGCAAAGGCTGCAACGGTCGGTGGTGCTTGGTTTCTTTTACGATTCTCTATGGAAATGGGTTCCATGGATGGGAGAGAATGTTTCGGTGTCATGGCAGGAAGTATATTTCAATGATGATTTTTTATATCAATATTCTAAGGATGACAAACATGGCCTTTAAGATTTATGAGAATTGAGAAGCTTGAAATTTCACCATTGGTGTGGAATGGAATAATAGCAACAGGGTCGTGTGGAACAGAAAGGATGATGATGGTGGTTTTTTATTTTTATTTAAAATGTATTGAAAATAATAATGACGTGGTTGTATAAAAAACAAAGTTAACGAGTTGTCTTAATTTTTTTGGCTGTTTGCAAGGAGGACGTGTTAGGTACGATCCTATGCAAGAATTTCTCTTATCTCTTTACATTTCTCTCCTTGTCTCAAGGTGTATTCACCCGAGTAAAATGCACACAAAATATTTTTCTTCCGAAATTTTATGGCCGATATTTTTTTATTTTTAGTTTAGACAAGTAAAATATTTTTACTTTTTTTTTTACTATGAGGATAAAAAAAAAATTGGTTACAATGAAGATAAAATATTTTGAAGTTACTAAATGTTTTTACTTTTTTTTCTCAAAAAAAATGTATTACTTTTTTGCTTAAAAAATATCTATATAAAAGAGGAAAATATTATTTGAGTAAAAAAAGAAATGATTTTATATTTTAATTAAATTTATTTAACTAAAAATATAATTTAATTATTTTAATTAAAAGGACTTTATTTTTGGAGTATTGAATTGTGACGTCTTTAACTTGAAATTTTTATTTAAATTTGTACTTGTTCTAAGTATGAAAGTCCCGATCACCTCTCCCAAGACAGTGAGAGGAGGAGTACATCATCAACGACAAGTCGCATGCTTGGGTATATTGATTATAGCTCGACAAGAAGGATCACTGTTCTGACGTATCCTTAAGTACTTAAGGAATCAGAGCTACGTAGTTCTCTTGTAAATTGATGATGTGGGAAAGAATAAGTCAATGAATGAGGGTGGCATAAAATCTCGTATCTATGGTGTGGTCCTATGAGGTAGTGGGAGAAGGAGTAAGGAGTTGGCGGAGAGTAGTGGACAAGTTAGTGGAGATCATGAGGTGTCATACTACTCCATCTCTCGTAGACTTAATCAAAGCCCGATGTATTTTATGTGGGATGACTTTAGTCAAAGCATGAGGTGTACTGACCACGTGGGTGGGTCGCCCCTTCTTCTAAAGAGGCCATGTGGTTCCTTCGTTGGCATAATTCTTATGGCGATATAAAATTGAATTTTCTCAATATTTTTATTGTAGTTAGGTTCACAAACGCTTTCAAGGGTATCAAAAGAAGAATGATAAGCTTTACATGAGAAAATGGAAGTGATGAAAGGATGTACCTCATTAAAAATTATCTCTGAGGAGAGAAGAGCGAACATCTATATATTTTGCAGTTTAGGTTTATAACTAAAACTAGATTGCTGACCCGTGCGCCGCACGGGTCTTATGAGCTAAAATCATTTTATAATGTATTTTGTTTTGGGGTAGTTATATTGTAAATATGAAAAAATACTTAATACCCAATGAATGTTTCAATAATCAAGGATTATTTTTAGCTTAACAGACCCGTGAATCAACAAACTTTTCAATGTCAACTTCATACAAATTAAAATAATTTCTGAATGGTCAAAAAACTTAAGTAAACAACTTTAAAAGATATTGCAAAATGATCTGAAAGTTGAAGTTGAGACAATATGTGGCATTTTCTCTTGACATTTTCAAAATAGCAATGAACATAGTATCAATTGTTGCACAAAATACCAACTGTGGTTGGATAAACACAGCTGCACCATTCTTAAAAGTTATGTGGTGTTATAGTTTTGTGGTAAAAAAAATTAAGAGACTACCTATTAAAAAGTTAAGCTGCATAAACTTATTTCTAACTTGTACGAAAAAACTATTATATTGATTGTAATACTCATTGTTGTAAGATTATAATCATCTGAACTTTTTTTTATTAGTTGTTGTTTGTTGAAAAATTTATCCGGACTAACTCTTTATCAATGTAGTTTCGATGCTGAATAATTTTTTCAAAGAATAGGAAAATAATTGAAGAACTTTGTCTTTAATGTGCATTATCATTTGTTTTTTAAGAAGCTAATGGAATTAAATTAACAAACAACCACAGCCCCTAAATGAACAATGCAGCACACCAAAAATTGGACAGCTAACAAACATGGTAAAAAATGCTGCTGCTCAATATTTTGAGAATTGTTAATTAGAATTATACAACCATAAGTGCAATAACTATCAAAATTTCTATTTAATTATTATAAACAGTCCCATCCAAATGTTTAAACTAACTATTTCTTGCATTTTGTGCTTCAAAAATCCTATTAAGACCCTTTCTATCACGACCTTAATATGATTTCTCTATTTAATCTTTTGCTGTCACTTCAATTGTATCTTAGAGAAGATGGCAGCGTTCACAAAACTTAAAAGATGTTACTCATCAATCATTCTAATACCTAAAACCAATTAATTAGTTCCACATGCCTACTTTGGTAAAAAAAAAAAAAGTTCCAAATGCCTACATTGAACAATTTACTAATGAATTGAATATCTACATTTTTCTGTGGAATGAGTTATAATTTATTATTTACATAGTATCAAAGCCTCAATGACTTATAGTGACACAAAAAGGAATAAAAAATGAATAAAAGTATCACAGTAAGGATGCAACATGCCACATTATATACAACTCAATCAACTTATTATCAATGAAGCCTCACCAAATTAACCTCTCAACCAACAAAATCTTCCTTTGGATATATCAACTTGATAGAAGCCCCGCATTACTGTAAGAATCCAATCAAATTTGCAGGTTGCATGAAAATTTTATACTTCGTTCATGCCCCCTCCAAAAAAACACTTCTGGTAGTCGGCTCTAAAAATAACATAAACAGAATCTCAAAAGCACCAATTACAGCCAGGAAACAAAAATTGAAACTGGGAAAAAAAAACACCATTCAAGACAGTCACAAAGATTAAACTACAATTGATGAAAAATCTGTTCGAAACACTTGAACATATCTGGAAAACGACAACTACTCTAAACGGAAACAGTTTCACACCGTTCACGCCATTCAAGACAGTCACAAAGATTAGAAAAATCTGTCCGAAACACTTGAACATATCTGGAAGACGACAACTACTCTAAACGGAAACAGTTTCTGCTCGAAATACAAACTCTCGGGTCATGCATATATTTGCCTGTCATGCACATATCTGCTAAAACATCAACAATATGAAGAGAAATTACTTGCTATTGAAAATAGATCAACAACCTGAAGGGAAAGAACTTGTCATAAAAAATATAGCAACACATAAGTATTTTGGTTCTTCAATTATAGTTCACTGCTTTTGCTGAAGGTACATACAATTCCAAAAATAAACAAATATTCCCTCCGTTTCAAAATGAGTGTCGCTTTAGCCAAAAAAATTTGTTTCAAGATGAATGTCGCTCTCAGTTTCCAATGCAATAATAACTTAGGATGAATGTCTCTGCCGATGTGAGGGCAGTCTTGGTGGGTGATCCGTAAGTACCTCTATAAGTGTCCTTTGGGCCCGGAGGCGTGCCCTGACCCTGGTGGTGACTGGAGCCGAACCCACCTAAACTTTTTGTAACCAAAAAAAACATGTGAATCAGTCACTTGTATTGAGAGTCTATATTAAATGAAATACGCTTGAAAGTTTATAAGCGTGGACCATCCACACCTTACGAACCAATTTTATTATAATTGTTAAGTTAGATCTAATTCAAATTCTAAGATGATACTAAAACTATATTTTCATCCTAAGACTTATGGGATATGGCTCCACCACGCTTTCGATGTGCAAGTATGCAATCATATGAACTAACTATATAATGGACATAATTACACAAAGAAACAATTCTAACATTTCTATGTGTATCCCTTCATATTTTTTTTTAAAGGTTAAAACTCAAATCAGATGTTACTAATTTGTTCCTAATGGGGTTGAGGTACATCAAGAGCAAGACAAGACCATTGTCTAGAAAGTGACATTGAAGAAGAAGAAATAGAATTTCTAGGATGATATGCTGATATTCTCTTCCCCTTTCCTTCATATATAATAGCATCTTCTTCTTCATCAGGTACACATTTTTCACCTAATATAATTGTTTTCATCCAAATAGATTCATCAGGTTTTAGCTTCTCTTTATTCCCTATATCATTTTCCTCTTTTTTATCCCAATTTCTTGCTAAAGATAAACTCCTTGGCATTTTTATACTCAATTTAAACGATAGCCTACGTTCGGAACTTGTCCTTTTCACAAATTCTGAAGCTTTGTTGGTGTTGTTGGGTTGTTGCATTGATGGTGGAAGAGGTAACTCTTTCGTCGACGTTTCATTGTTATTTCCTTCTATTGATGTATTTTCTAACTTTGTTGTCTCCAAGGTACAAGGTTGTTCTTGTGACGTGAATATTGTTGCGTTTGTTGTGTTTTTGTCTGTGTTTGTGGCTTCTTTGGTATTTGATATCGGTGTTGTAGGGGGCGGCGCCAATTTTCTCCTTCGAAATCGAACACTGCATAGAGTTGTGATTATGGCAATACTTGTTGCTAATCCTATTAGGGAGAATGAAAAATATAAAAATGGACCTATCAATGAATTGTTGGCATTGTCAGAGGGCAATCTTCTTCCCATGACAAAAGATATTATCTATGCAAGTGATTTCTATTGCTAACAATTTGTTCTATGTTCTTTGTCTTGTTCCTGCGATTTAATAGTTTTGTTTCTTGGCAAATGATATTGATTGAAGGGTGTCTGGGGAATTCAAATTCCTATAGAAATATATAGTTTTGGGTGGCAATTTTGTTTTTTGGTTTGGTTTGTTGAAGAAAACCGCATATGGTTGCTCAAATATTGGAGTTGTAGGGAAGGAAACATACAGGGAAAAGAGGGAGTCTAAACTTGGAAAATTTAGTCGATAGAATAAGATTTTTATTTAACTTCCGGTGTATCATGCGGCTCCGATGAGCATGGACCCATGCTCATCATCAACTAACGAAACTGACTATGTTGAAATTGTTACACATGTTGTATCTCAAAGGTAGTTTCATCCTTTTAGCGTCTTTTATAGATTTTTTTTTTGTATCATTAATTTTTGTTTTTCACAATATTGAAACTCTCCAATTCTCTTTAAAAAAAAATATTGGAACTCTAGTCTTCTTTCTCATTCTCGTCTTCTTTCTTTTGTTTTTAAATCTACATTGTTAACATGGTATCTAAGAGATCGATTTAATTTTGGGATCTACTATAAAGTGGTCCATTGCTTCTTTTAGTTGTCTCACTCGTCTTTAACTGCTCCGCGATTTGATTTCATCTTGAACTCGCATTGTTTTTCGTTTTTTGATGACGCTCTTGCTTTTCGTGCGTCTATTTCTACTCCCTCCGTCCCTATATTTAAGCACCATTTTGACTAAAAATTTGTCTTTAAATATAAACTCCTTTTCAAATTACTAAATGCGTTTATTATTATTTTTCTAAACATACCTCTAATTAATACTACTAATTTATCTTCAAATATGAAAAGTCAAATTTAATACACATACAAACAAATGACAATTTGTTAATACTAGCTTGGAAACCCGTGCCAAGCACGGCTAGAATTACGACTATTTTTTTTATATAAAATCTAATTAAATGACAAATTTATTATTTTATACACAATATATCAATAAAACGCATCGTTATCGTATTTTCGATTACATATTATATACAAATATCAACGCGTATATAGTTATTTGGATTTTCGTATCGATAAACAGGGATGATTTAACGGATGTAACGTCGAAATATTAGTATTTAATGCCGGAATATTTTACACGAATGACTAAAAGTAATCATGAAGACATCATGAGTATTGTTTTTTTTTTTGCTGTTCTGCATATAACTGGGGGTGTTGGAGTCTCGAGGCCTACCACTGCATATACAATTTCTACCAGATGCCCTTATATATAGTTTCTTTCAAATTCCATGATTTCTATAGCGGATACCCTTATATATACAAAGTTAATATCGTGCATACACTTGATTCATCTTAACATCCAACATGAATTTGTAATTATTCAATCGTGTAACAAATAAGTATAACAAACAACGACAAAGACACCAACTATCTATCACATTTTTTTAACTAAGCATATTATAAAATAACCCATCAACAAAAACACAACAAAAAAGACTTGAAAAAGGGACTACAAAATTCTCCTATGCATGCACATAAACATAGGCACTCCAAAGAACAAAGAAAAAAAAGACGGATATATAAATGATTGTATAAAAAAATGAAGCAGAACATATAGTTGATAATATGGTCACTGAAAGAGTACGACTTACATTAGGAAAAATGAGAAAGATCAGAAGGATACTGACATTATAAATAAAATTAAACTGAGTATGAGAATATTGGAGTTGCTCTATCAGATAATAGAAAAACTGAAGTCTCAGTAGATAAACACGTTAATGTATCAGGCAGTGTTAATTTCGTTGCTGAAGAGAAGGTATTGCACCTATTGCAATTGGTCAATGATATTTCAATGCCATAGAAATTCCATTAACGTGAGCCTGTGTACATCTAAATGATATCACGTCACCTGAAGCACAAACACCTGAAGGTACATGAGACCAAAAATATTATCAAAAAAGGATCAAAAATATTACTCCATATAACATATTAGTCCCTATAACAAATCGATCACTCAGCATGTTCTTTGCACAACAATAAATGTCATTGGATTTTATACAATAAAATAAGAAGTGTGATCTCAATTGTTAGTTGCAGAATTGTAGTTTATCTACATGACCAATCCATTACTCTTTATTTACGCAACTATTAGAATGGTTGCAAGTAGCAACAACCAATTCATATCCAAATAATATATATATATATATAACGAAGTTTGAAAGAGAAAAAAAACTCATACCCACCTGCGTCATCAGGAACGACCGGTTAAACGTTCCGAAAAACATCACGGTACACAACATTAGTGGTCTTAGTACACACACGATTTTCTTCATCCAGTATAAGCATTTTCAATCCCTTTTTGGAAGCGACTCTCGACACAGCGACGTACAATTGTCTATGAGTAAAAACCGTTTCGGAAAGATAGATTCCAACATAAGACAACGACTGACCCTGGCTTTTATTTATTGTCATTGCAAAACACAAAGCCAACGGGATCTGTCTCATAGTAAATTTGAAAGGCAATTTAGGATCACTTGGAACTAAGTTCATTCTTGGAATATTTACTTTTTCACCAGCATTTTTTTGGTAATAAGAGTTGCACCGATAAAGTTCTTCCAAAGATTGTCTATGATCAACCTAGTCGCATTGCACAATCCAGTTGCTTGGTCAATGTTCCTCATCAACATAACTGGACATCCAACTTTAAATCTCAACTTGTGGTTTGGAATATCGGAAAACTTGATATTGTTTAAGAATTCGGTGGTAAACCATTCGCTTTGTACCTCACTATTCTCGTCTGATTTGCAAACCAAATCAAAATTGATATATTCCTTTTCGTCTCTTGGAACCAATGATAGGAGGAATTTTTTTACGTGTTCAACTGCGTCCAGTGTAGGAGCAAGTATCCCCCGCTCTTGGAAAAAATCCGAGATCTTCATGTTTCGCAAAAAATCCGAATATTCAAAATCAACCAGAGAACGCAACAGATCAGAGGAATCTTTTATCAGCAACTCATCAGGAATGAGTACATTAATTTCTCCACTCTCGTTGGTGGATCCTATTCCATCTTCAATTGAAAGCATCCAATCGACAAACTTTCTTATCTCATCTTGCTCGGCACGAACGGTTGAACCACGTAAACACATATTTGTTGTAAGTGTGAGAACCTTACAGTGACTCCACAACTTTGATGAGTTGATGGATGAAGCAAGTATATATTGTCTGCATCCTTTTCTTATCACTGGCAAAATTTGTCTGAAATCACCGCCCAAAACCACAGAAACACCCCCAAATGGTTATATCGACACCATCATAAGATATTATATCGCGCATGGTTTGGTCAAATGCCTCAAAACAATAACGATGTATTATCGGTGCCTCATCCCATATTATTAATTTTGAACATAGCAGCTTTGTTGCTCTCTTTAACAAATCCACAACTTGACGCTTTGTACCTCATTATTCTCTTCTGATTTGCAAACCGAATCAGAACTGATATATTCCTTTTCGTCTCCTGAAACCAATGAAAGAAAGAATTTGTTTACGTGCTTAACTACATCCAGTGTGGGAGAAAGTATCCCTCGCTCTTGGAAAAAATTCAAGATCTTCATGTTTAACAAAAAATTTGGATATACAAAAAAAAAATGAAGGGACTGAAAAAAAAATCTTAATATTTATGGGAAACATTTACTTAATTAACCATTTTTACCGTAAAACTTTATTTTTTGATGTCATTCACTTTCATTCTATTTTCGTATTCAAACTCTATTTTTTCAAACTCATTTGCATATGATCTATGATGGGGTGTGGCAATGGAAAATGTACATGTGTCATGATGAATTTACAAAATACATGTTTATTAAAAATTTTAAAATGATACAACGTTTTTTTAATTAAGTCTATTTTTTTTTTTTGTAATAATTACCCAAAAATCTTCAACTCCTTCAACAAAACCACATAATTACTGATAATTTAATCTATTTTTTATAATCTCATGAACAAAACACACACCATATATTTTTCACATTAATGTTTCTCCCATGTTCAATTTTTTACTTCTTCATATTTGTTTTATTTTTCTATCAAGTTTCCTTTCTCTATTCTCATGGATGAAAGGAATATAAACATCCCTTCATGAAATCACCACCAATCAACCTTTTTGAACATGTTATACCTAATTTTGACCTTATTTGACTACATTACATAATTATGGACGCAGATAGTTACATTATTGATTAAGATATGTTATTGTGTCAAATGTGAGTTAACGTTATACATTGGATGGAAGAATAGATTTTGAACAACATATAAATGAGATGACCGAAATACATAATGTCTCAAGGTTTTATGTAAAGATGTGGTGTCAATCTCACTTGTATGGTTGTTACTGACGTAATACGATCATCCAACCCAATGAAGACTCACCCGAAAATCCCAACATTTTGATAATTTATTTTGCTAGTTTTCAGTTGTCAATTGTTTATTTATTTATCTTAAACTTTAGTTATTGGATGTCATTCTCTTTCATGCTATATTTTTATTCAACCTCAACTACTTCAAACTCCTTCACTTTTATTCTTTTGTAAAATTTGACAATGGAAGAAAAAGCATATGTGTGTTGTTAATTTGACAAAAATAAATACTTATTAGAACCAACTCCTGAATGTTGGTTAAATATGTGTGTGTTGGTTAAATATTTACTAAAAAATGTCCAACTCCTGAATCGAACCAGTAAAATTATCGACAATTCACTTTATTCCTTATATGCTCCCATAAAAGCACACACTCCTTTTTTTTCCGTATCATTTCTCTCATGTTCGAATTATTTTTTTATTTTCTTTCCTTTTCTAATTTCTTTCATAGCTTCTCATGAAAGAAAGGAACATAAAACTCCCTCCATTAAATCACCACCAACTCACCATTTTTACCATGATATGTCTTCATCTAATTTTATTTGGCTTTGTTACCAAATCACAGATGTGGAGAGTCTCACACTTAAAGAGAGAGATGTTAACATGTCTTATATGAGTTAAAGTTTCTGATTGGATGCAAGAGAATATAGTGACAAACATATAAGTGAGATGACCCATAAATCCAATGCCTTTAGGATTTGGATGAAGATGTGATGTTAATATCACTTGAGTAGTTGCTCTTAGTCTAATGCGATTATCCAACCCATTTTACGCTCCCGCGAAAGTCCTAACGTTATGATGAACTGTTTTCTTCTATTTTGGATTTTCATTTGCTTAATTCATTATTTATCATGAAAGAAAGGGACAAAACCTCTTTGTATAAAGCCACCATCAACCCACCTTTTTAGCATGTTGTGCATTCGTCTAACTTTATTTTATTATGTCTCTATATCCCAGTCGCAAAGAGTCTCAAACTTAAAGGAGAGATGTCAATGTGTCAAGTGTGAGTTAAAGTTCTATATTGGATGCTAAAGTAGATGTTACATATAAGTTAGATGACCAATATACCTGATGACTTAAGGTTTTGGTTCATTTTGTGGTGTCATTTTTTCAACTCCTTCAAAAAATCCATAAAATTACCGACAACTTTTGGACAATATGTTTGACCGAGAAATCCCAATTAGCATGAACAATTAAACCAACAAACTCTTTTAGTAAAAAATCAAGATGAGAGATGGTTTCGGTATAAGGGACATTTCATTTGTCATTATTAATTTGAAATAAAAATTCATTTTCTTGTTAATGCGATTTTCCAACTTAAGAGTTTAATCTAGTAGTAGAAGAACAAACTTTGAATTTCGAGATTTGAGTTTCGAACTCAGCTTGTATCCTTTGAGAAAAGTAAACATAAATATATTTATGAGTGCTCTTTTGTCTCTAAGACTATCCACAATGGTGAATACTTCACCTATTTAGCACCATAATAAATAAGCACCCCCATTGTGGAGCAAATAAATAAGGTGCTTGTAACGAAGGGTGGCTATAGAATCACCCTATCTCTCTTTACTTTTGTGAGGGACCCCTAAATAAATTGAATAAAATAAACTGTTGAAAATTTGTAAAATTGAAATTTACAAAATCACTGAGTTGTTGCTAAAATTTAATTTTGGATATCATTCAATTCTCCTTTTAAATTCTGTTTGTTATTATCATTTCTTTTCAAAAAAAAGTTCCTTTAGAATATGTCAAAGAGACTTTAGGCCTTAGGGTGTGTCTATTTCAAAGTTTGTAATATGATTCCTAGGAACATGAGATTAGAAATATGCAACATTCCCATGTTTGTTTCAAGTTTTGAAAATTTGTTCCCTTGAATATTATATTATGAGGAATGTTATTTACATGTTTTCTTCTATTGTTATTCTCATGCTTAAAGGATGGGAATTTAAAATTCCCATGGTAATAAAACTCAACTTGCCATAAATTCTCACTACCATTAACATTTATTTCCATTTTTATTTTTTAATTAATTAATTTCTAAAATATTATAGGAAATCTAAATTTTTACCAAACAAATGGGTAGGAATGTCGTTTCAAGGAATGTAATTTTTTGCCTTGAAACAAACACATCCTTAATTTTTCATAAAATAAATTGAGGCTTTTCAAAGACTACTATAAATTGAGGCTTTTCAAAGACTACTATAATAATCTACAATTTACAATTTAAATTTTTTTTTTATTATAAAAATTTTAGGTGAGTTAGGCTCTGGAGGACACATCAAGATCAAGATATGTCTCATGACTCAATGAACACTTACAAAGTTACTCCCTATCAAAGAGATCCTCACGCTAATAGTGGGGATTGAATCCACGCCCATGAGGTTGAGTCAACTCGTTATTAGCCGAGTCAACCTTGATTAGGAATGCTATTATTAGTATTAATAGCAAAAATAGTGATTCAAAACATGATATCATAAAATGGTATCATTTGTCCTCGTGAGCTTAGCTCAGTTGGTATGGACAATGCATAAAATATGTAAGGTCTGGGGTTCGAACCCCGACCACCACCAAAAAAAATATAATGGTATCATTTAAATAATATTTTTTTTCATCTGACCCAATAAATGAGACATTTAATAGAATCATTTTAATTTAAATGGTCACATTAATGACTCCTAATTTATTTTATATCATGATTATACTTAATAACTGAAAAAATCACAAAAAAAATTAAATTATTCAAATTGAAGTATTCAAAATTTTATGATATTTTTTTTTGAAAATTTAGCGATAACTTTTTTAAGTACATGAAATATTCCTTTTTAAAAAATGGATGTGAAACAATAATAAAAAACTTAAAATATTACTTTTTTTAGTTTATTAAAAAAAAATATTCAATAGGTTTTTTCTAAGTAACCTCAATTATTTAAATTTTGACAGCAGATCATTTTTTCTTTGCAATATAATTTAATATTTTTTTATTTTGTTTAATTAAGGGTTACAATTAAGGATCTTATTTAAATAAAGTTTTTTTTTACCTATTAAACGACAAAGTCTAATATTTATAGAATCAACCCAATTGAAATGACACATAAAATTTAATTATTTTAAATTATAAAAATATAAAATTTCAAAATTTAATGACAACTTATTTTAACTTTTTTGTAAATTAAATATTCTCTTAAAAGAATTGAATATAAAACATTAATAGAAAAGGTTAAAAGATTCAAATAATTCACTTTTCTTTATACGGATAGAAACATGAACTATTGGAATTTTAAATGTCTTTGATTTATTTGTTATAATATACTTCAATATTTTTTTGTTTCCATTTGTTTTTTTTTGGTTTAGTTGTTTCCTTTAATTAAGGGTTAAAATTGACACTATCATTTTTTTCTTTATCCGTCTGATCATTCGATCAAGGCCTTTTCATTATAAATAATTACATGACACATTTTAACCTTTATAAAATCATTTTAATTTAAATGACATTAATTACGCTTAAATTTATTTGTCATTATTATCCTTGATAAAAAGAAAAAAAAACTAATATTTGAGAATTATATTAATTATACAAATACTTGAAACTTTCGTGTTAATATAATTCATTTTGCCTTGTTAAAAATACCAAATACGTGAAATTTAGAAAGACAAAAAAAAAGACATTACATTGATACAAAAGATTTAAAAAATACAATTTTTGATTGAAATGGTGCATGAAATTGCTTGCAAATGGAAGCTATTTATAATAAACGGTATATATTTATTTAATAGTAACTAACTCATTGACAAATTAAAGTAGAAAAAGTCATATATTAATTGTCAAATAAATAAGATAAAATGACACTTAAAGTATTGTGTTTTATCCGGTCAAAAGAAATAAAAAAGAAACCATGATTATTGCTCAATGGCTGATTGAAGATTTTGATACATTCATTATATTGAAGAAACTATAATAAGTGAAAAACAGTCATTGTAAAACAGGATGATGTTAAGATGTCTTCTTATTAAAAATGGTTTGTCCAACTTAGATGATGTGAACCAATTGTATGCAACTTTTATGGTGATGTTTAACATGTCCGGAGATGTGCTTAAAAGCATCAATTAAGATTCATCAAATAAGATTTCATGTGTAATATACCCATTGTGCAAGACAAATATTCATAAAATAATATAGATAAAGGCTAAATCAATTTATTGAGATTAGCTTTTCGACATAACAATTCATTAAAAATTAACCTAAGGTATCTAAACTCTAACATCTTGATTCTATATCAAATACAAAACATTGCCTTGACTAAAAATTATATTGTTGATGCTGAACATCTTGAAGTTGTAGAACGTAGACACATGCTCTCCAATGGAACCCTGAGAAAGTAACATTAGCAATAAACAATTAGATACAAATAAAAAAGAAAATCAACCTCATAATCTACAACCAAGTGATTAAACTTATATGCTTTTAAAACACATAAAATACTTGTTTTTACAAAAAAAATTATGGGGGGGAAGAGACACATGAAAATAATGAAAAACAAAGTGTCTATATATAGAGAGAAAAGTCATTGAATAATCAAGATCCAAGATTCGCAGCCACACCAAAGCCACTCATAGAGTAAACCTTTCCCTCTTGCAGGTCCTTCTCAAATTTGTAGATCAGATTTCTTCGTACAGTGGCGTGAATCTTGTTTCCCTGAAAACACAAAGAATAAAACAATCAATATATAATCAATAACACAACACAAAACAAAACATTAATAATAAAAAAAAGCAATGTAATATGCTCACAGATGCATCCATGAGAACCATGGCGAGAGAAAATGGATGAGCATCACGATTGACATCACGAACAAACCAAGCATGGACAATCCATACAACTATGCTCCAAGATTCCTTCACCGGTCTGATCTCAGATATGTTATCTGATCTTGGAGCCATTTGAATATACCTTTTTTTTCTAGGTTGAGAGGGAAGAGAAGTAGACAGATGATTTAACAGAAGAAAACATTGGTATAAATAGGCTAATTGCACAAATAAAATATTAGTGGTAGCAATGTGAAAATAAAAAATAACATCAAATAGTTGCAACATGATTGGTTTAAAAGAATGACATTGACACACGTCCATGTAATATTGGACGAATATTTACAAATGACACGAATGACATGAATTAATTTTAATAATTTTTTTTTGCGACAGAGGTGTTAGGCGATATGTACTATTAGGAAATTAGGAAATAAGCACTATATACTCCTATAAAATTTTGTTAAGGAAATAACAATAATCCTCTTTTTTCATTATTTCCGTAAAATTCTATTAATTTTTTCCGTAAAATTCTGATCACTTTTGATTGAAATCATGTGCATTAAATACTCTTATAAAATAGAGATAACATTTTAGGATAATTCATCAAATTATGATTGTTGTTTCTATTATAAACTTTTTCATATTTATAGTGTACATAAAAGAAAACATTGGTGCATTAAACAACAATTTCAAATTCTGACTTTTTGCACAACATTTTCGGTTACCTAATTTGGATTCCAATTTTGTTTGTTTCTTTCCTATTATAAACTCCATCATATCTTGTGTGTACATGAGAAATAACATTAAATGAGTCTTTCACTAATAGGTTGTCATGTGTACTTTAAAAAAAATAGCGCAAATATATATAATAGAGATTAACATACAAACTAAACACATTAATTGCACTAATAACTTTTCTTAAGAACATACAAAATAGACACATTAATTGCACTAATAAATTTTCTTGAAAAATGTGAAAAATGCAAAGGGTGTTTACATACATGGACGGAGGGAGTATTTTCCAACTTGTTTGTTCTTAGCGGAATTGTTCTTTTAAATGTTGCTTGATGTTGCTCGTTCTGCGATATTTTTCCCACTTTTTTCTCAGTATAATTGTGATTTTTGATATGACTGGGATGATTATGTTACTCATATTAAGCCATTGCACTAAACAAAATTCAAAGTTGATCTGAAGCTATGTTGATGGAATCTATGTTTAGCCCAAAAATAAAATTAATGAAGAGAATGAAAAGGATGTGGAAAGTGAGAAGTCATGAACTTGGATTATTAATTTTGTTTAGTATAGATCACATGCAATTTGCAAAACTTGGATTAAGAATGTTTGGGATCACCTGAAACACTTGTATGTTAAGTCTGACTTTGTTAAACAACATTAGTTGGACATTGATATTTGGGATATGAGCTGAATAATGTGACAATTCAAGAATTTTATTTTGTCATGTCTAATTCATAGGACCATTTGACTCTCATTTAATTGTAATATGTCAACATGTATATTTATTTATTGTAGAGAATATCACTGTTTAGTTTAGTTTTTGATGGGTCTTCGAGATGACTTTAAGGGGGCTTCAAGGGACTATTTTGCACGCCCCTCCTCTTTCCAGTGTTGTTTATGTTGCTCCTTTTTACAAGGGAAAGTCTCAAGGAAAGGATGGTAGTGATGAATGTGAATTTTAAAAGGAGAAGAGTCATTAGAAACAAAATTGTGGAACTTTAATCTATTTTATTATGTATTTTAATTACAATTACAAAAAATAATATAAAATTATTGTGAATGATTATCTTAGGCAAGTCATGAATTTCTTCAGTTATGTGAACATAAAATGATGATGCGGTGACACTTGACAGTAGTGGATTTATAGTTTATTATTTTATATCACATCATCCAAATCAATTACTTTATTTTAAATATTTTTATAGATGATAATGCATACCATTTTCACCATTGTTGAATTTTAAAAATGTAAAATGTCTTAGCGGTCATTAAATATTTCAAATGTCATAGAAGTGTGTATATAATTTTGTTTATCTATTATTTACACTTGAATAGAAGGGAAGTGAGCAACAAACTGCACCGTTAGACCTTTTTGGTTGGTAAAATCAATCCTCGTAAGCACAACATTCATGGACCTAAGAGACATGACATTGCTATGCATGACCTTTTGAACTCTATGTAGAAAGTCAACAGCCTCTGGTGCTAGGAAACCGAAAGTGCCAAAAGCAAATTGTATAAAAGCATGTTGATTGTCTGAACGTGCTTTCTCATGTTTGGCCACTTTACTTGACGCAGCTTTTAGGACTGCATGTCCTATGGTAAAAGGCCTAACACCTAATCCCACAAGTGGTGAAACCACAGTCAAGTCTACAGATGCATGTTTTCCTCCAACCCATTCGTACACCATAACATCCGCAGACCTGAGTGTTGATCTTCTATCTAATGGGTCAGTCAGGAAGTTCATAGGCGCCTCCTTCTTCACTGATACTCCCGTCCATCTAAATATATCAAAAAGTACATCCCTAACAAAGTCGTGTCTGTACTTAAAGTCGGGAAGCTCCTTACAATGAACGACATGCTCCCCAAAAGTATCCAGGCACGCCTTACGACAAACATGACACACCTCATCAATAGGAAATAGTGGAATCATAAGACGATATCTAAGGATAGTACGATACTCCACTAGTGACATATGCTGACAGAAACCATCAATCGAGATAGCTGGAATAAAATCATGAACATGTGCTGCTTGCAAACATCCAAAAATTGTCTTTTGTCTCGTGGTCATGTCAAACTTAACTTTCATATCCTGAACAATTTTACTAAATTAAAATGTTGGCTTATTAGATCGTTTGGTCCCTTATTAATTTCTTGTTTTCATTTTGGTCCCACAATTAATGAAAATGGCGTTTTAGTCCCTTGCCTTTTCCTCTATTTACCAAATAAATCCTGACTGTTAACTTTACTCCAAATGTCTATGGTGGACCAACCTTAAAAGTGGTCCATCGTAGACCTTATTAATCTTGTTAATTTTAACGATTCGATATATTTATCATAAAAAGGACTGTTAGATCTTTTGCTAAAGATGTGAAATACCTAAAATACCATTAAAAATCCCAATTTGTTTTATCCTCTTCTTCTCCAACAATCACCAACACAAACATATCCTTCCCCTTCATCCCCAACACAGCAGCAGCATAGCAGAACCCACAACACAAAAACAATAACAACCAACAACAAAACATCACAACCCACAACAACAACAATTTATCTCTTCCCCTTCATCACCAAATAACAAAAATCTAAAAATTAACAAACTTAACAAAAATCCAGAAAAAACCAGAAATTAAACCAAATTAAATCCGAAATTCATTTTAGGGTTATAACATGAAGCAGATTCTGATCGATTTCTGGAAATTTCAGAATTGAAGTTAATTGATATCAAGCAATGCAATTTTTTAGAAGAAGCTGAAGAAGAAGAAGAAAAGGAAATCTAGAAGCGCTGCGTTGTTTACATTTTTTAGATCCAATGCAATTTTAATGCTTAATCTTTTTCTTCTTATCCCATCGTCGCCGTCGTTAAACCCATCGCCGCTGCCGTCATCAATCAACGACGTCGCAACCACCGCTTCCATTAGCCTATGAATCCGATTCCGATTCCAATTCCACTTCCATTAGCCTCTGAATCGCAACAACCATATGTCTCTGAATCGCAACAAAATTCGAATCCACCTTCTTTCAGATCTGGGTAATTTTTCCTGGAAAGTTGATGGAGGAGTTGTTTTTTTCTTGGGTAGGAAAATAGGAGGATGAATTTTTTAATTGATTGTGATTTTAATTGAAGATGAAGAAATGGGGAAAATATTAGTTCTTGAAGGGAAAATGGGTTTTTGTTAAAACGTGATTGTGGAACTGTGAATGTTTTTGTTTAGGGGGTGGAACTGTGAATGTTGAAGATGAAGAAAAAGAAAAAAATTAGGTGTTGGTGATACATCTTAAGATAAAATAGACCTGCCTAATCCAATGGTTCTCTGTTATAAAAAAAATCAAACGGTTGAAATTAAAATAATTAATAGGATTTATTGTGGACCACTTTTAAGGTTGGTCCACCATAGACATCATTTGGGTTAAACTTAACGGTGGGGATTTATTTGGTAAACGGAGGAAAAGGTGGGGGACTAAAACGCCATTTTTATTAGTTGTGGGACCAAAATGAAAACAAGAAATTAAATAAGGGACCAAACAATCTAATAAGCCTAAAATGTTTATAAATTAAATGTTTATAACAAGTTAGTCATTTAAGTTTATTTTATTATAAACTGGTCCTTTAAATTTCTTTTGTTACGGATTGGTCTTTTAAGTTTTAGAATATTTACATTGTTTTTCATTTTTTTCAGTCAAGTCATTAAAATATGTGTATGGATCATTTAACATCGAGATGGTAGGTCGAAAAGTGCCTGTGACATCAAACATGATTAGTTACTCATATTTTCTTTTTGTTTTTGAATTCAAGCCTAATTTTACAGATGAATATTTCATCAACAATATTACAAATCAAGACTTAATAATACATGTATTAACCCTAGTTTCAAGAATAATGAATTTGGATATAACAGCTTAACACTAAACATCCACATAAAACATTTTTTAACTGAGTTTGATGAAAATAAGATCATGGTACAAATATTTTATGACCAACTTGTTACAAAAATAAACTTAAAATTCTAATTTGTTATAAATACCTAACTTAAAGAACCGCATATAATATTTCACCGTTTCAAAATGTATAGTGTCCATTGGAGCTAGTTGGTCCATAATTTTAAAAGTATTTCTTTAAAAACCATTTCATCAAAACCATTTCCTTTAAAAAAGATACTAAAATCTTTAAAAGTTACATAATAAACAAATAAATTCAACTAAAATAGGAAAGGGAGCAAAATCATCAAACAACTTTTTAAATCATATTTTATTCTATTATCGCCCCCTTTTAGATTGGTACGGACGACCATACCACATGAAATTAGATATTTCAACTTGATTAGAGATACCTTATTCATCGTGATACTAGTTTGTTTTTTCAAATCACGTTAGCTGGCCTTGTTCAACCAGCTTTGACTATTCAAGTTATGTCTAATTTGACTCAACCCATATCAAGCTCGCCCAATAACATGACTCTTCAATTCATGCTAGCACATCCCACTCAACCAGGTCTTACCTCAACACTATCTTGACTCAACCATATCGAGCTCATCAAGTAGCTTGACAATTTAAGTCATACCAGCTCAATCATTCAACTAAGTTATATTTAAGCACTAGCTTGATTATTCTACCCATTCCTAACTTGACTCAAACCTATCAAGCCTGACTAATAACTTGATAGTTCAAGTCATGCTAGCTCACCTCACCCAACCAGGTCTTACTCAAAGCTGAATTAATTGTTCGTGTCATTCCTAGTTCAACTCAACCATATCAAGCTTACCCCAACTAGGTTGTGATAGTCAGCTCGTTGTAATCTCCCTCCTAAGTGCTTCATGACTTGCCAAGTCATGTAGTGACATAATTTATGCATGTTTTGATTCCCTGAGTTTTATATGAACAACCAACGTCTCTGAAACAAGTATGGGCTTCACACGTCATATACGAATTAGTTGCAACCAACTTTACGTGCGATCGTACTTGCACCAGACGACAGATGAGAGATTAAGGATCACAACCTAATGGGTTTGGGTGATCAAAGAAAGACCCATTAGGTAAAGATCTATCGACTATAAAAGGAGACACTTAATTAATTACGTCTGAAAAGTTGCAGACAAAGAATATCCGTTAAAAAAAATCAAAACAATATCTTTCAAATAAAAAGTAAAATCAAATGATATACTCCCTCTATCTCTAAACTATAGTCGTTTATGGTTTGTGCATGATTATTAAGGAAACGATTAATTGTGTTGATTTCAATGGTAAAATTAATATCATTTACTAAAATACCTTTATTAATTGTAATTATTGGTGTAGTTAATTTGAACAAAATTCAATAAATAAAGGTATAACAATGGAAAAAAAAATGTTGCATTGATATTCTAAAATGACATGTATTTTGAGAAAAAAAATGTTAAAGAGATAATTATTGGAAGACGGGTGAATAATTTTTTTAATAAATAAAGGGTCTTGTTAACCAGTGTCCCCGGGGCACTAGTTAAGCAGCTAAAAGTGGAAAGAAAAAACAAAGTCAACAATAAAAGCAACACTTTTTCAAGTTTCAAAAAGTAAAATGCATAATTTTCGAGAAAACATTTTCTTTTATATTTCCTTAACTAGTGCCCCTGGTTAACATTTTCCATAAATAAAAGACATGACATTTACTCCTTCCGTCCCTATATGTAAGCATCATTTGCCCCTAATAAAATGGTGCTTATATATATGGACGAAGCAAATATATAGAAAGTCAATGCAATGTATCATACAACAAAACAAAGTCATTAAAAAATAAACATCAAATCTCATTGAAACTAATGAAATTCCAAAATCATTTTTTTGAGGGACCAAAATCATATCCATTATTATTAAAATAATACAACTACGTCATCATCATATCATTAGTACTAATTAACTATACATTACCATATTCTACTCCAACCAAAAAAAAGCTCGCCTTATTGTTATTGTTCCATTGGTGTTACATTACTTTCCTTTCATTTATAAATAAAGCATATCATATCATAAACCACAAAGAGAAAAAAAAAAAAGAAAAGAAAAAGAAAAGAAAGAATCGATTTTGAATGGAGGAAGGAAGCAGAAAGTTCAAAAGGGTATGTGTCTTCTGCGGCAGCAACTCCGGCAACCGCCATGTTTTCAGTGACGCCGCCATTCAATTAGCAGATGAACTTGTTAGTGTTCTTCTCTTTCTCTTTGTTACAAAACTCTCATTATTGTATTTTTCTTAATCTTTGGTAAAAAAATCATCTTTTTTCATTAGCAAATAAAAAAAAATCATCTTTTTATATAAAAGTGTATCTGGGTAGGTGAAGTTGTCAGAGAATATTTGCTTTTTTTGGGTTAACTAACATTCTAACAACTTTTTTTTGTTTTGTAAATACATTTATTGCTCTGTGTTGATGTTGTCATCAATACTGTTTTTTTCACTTTGTCATATCATGTCATTTACCATGTGTGAAATGTTAATGTTTTTAATTTGTTTTTGTTTTTGTTTTTTTGTGTACAGAAACATTGATTAAGGTTTAATGTTGTTGTCTTTTTATGTGTTTTGTTTTATGGTTTGTGTTTCAGGTTAAGAGGAACATAGATTTGGTTTATGGTGGTGGAAGTGTTGGATTGATGGGTTTGATATCTCAAAAAATGTATAATGGTGGTTGTCATGTTCTAGGGTATGCATATTCATTCACTGTAAGCTTTGTATTGTTGTTGATTGATATCACTTTGGCCCTGTTCGGATAAACAACTTATTTCACACCTTATAGCATATAAACACTTATGAATAAGCTATTTTTGTAACACAGAGTAACATAATGTTGAACTGTTTTCGTATAATCTATAAGTTGTTTTCATGAACTATCATAGAGAGCTGATGAAAAGAAGCTGAAAACAGTTGTTTTTATAAGTTCTGTCAAACAGTGTCACGAGTGTTTATGCTAGTAGAGAAGCTCAAATAAGCCTATTCAAACAGACCCTTTGTAAGATCTGTGTTATTGATTTATTTTCTTTTTCCTGATATGTACTACTCTACATTTACAGGGTTATTCCAAAAGCTCTCATGCCGCATGAGGTATTTGTGCTACTACTACCTGTGTAACTGTTATAGTGTTATTGTTTTGTTTCTCTATTGATTTTCGTTCTACACGGATTTAATTTGATCTCTAGCAATGAATTGGTTCTTGTTTGATAATAGTTTATCGTCTGGATTCATGTTTTTATGACATTTGACAATCAAAGGCAGTCTTTGTGAAAAAATAATCTGAATTTGAGCCATACAAATAAGAAATTACAAGAATGTTAGCGAGGGTTTATGTATGTTAGGGTAATGTCAATGGAGCGGGGAGTACAAAGTTTTGAATATCATCATCTTTCTTCTGATAATGACCTATTTGGGAGAAAATTTGCTCTGTCCTTTATGATAGTAGTTAGTTCGTCATGGAAACAATTTATAGTGTTCTTTCAATGTAGAAACTATCATCTTAGTATGCTGTAATTGGTTTATTTTGACAGATATCTGGTGAAGCAGTAGGTGAAGTAAGGATTGTTTCAGATATGCATGAGAGAAAAGCTGCAATGGCTCAAGAAGCTGAGGCATTTATTGCACTCCCTGGTATTACCTGAATAACTCTTCAAAGAGTTTTAAAAGAAATCAATGACTGTGTCTTATTATTATATGTCAATTCTACTAAAGAAAACTGTTCTTTTGTATTATGAAATTTTTCTTTTATTTTTCGTGCATTTGGGTTGCTCTATTGAATGTATAATGTTTACTGTTACCTTTTTTCTCATACCCTCCATTCTATCCTCATAATCAGGAGGATATGGAACTATGGAAGAGCTTCTGGAGATGATAACTTGGGCTCAACTTGGAATTCATAAAAAACCGGTAACGTTATGATGTTACTTTGTTGGATAAAATGGTTCGTATAAACCGTTATAATCATATGTTGACCCAAAATATCATCCTGCACAGGTTGGCCTACTGAATGTTGATGGTTACTATAACTCTTTGCTTGCATTGTTTGACAATGGTGTTGAAGAAGGATTCATTAAGCCCAGTGCTCGGAGTATAGTTGTCTCAGCTTCATCAGCCAAAGAACTTATGTTGAAGATGGAGGTTTAACTATGACTAGCCACTTTTACCTTATTATTATTATTATTATTATTATTATGTGAAAGGAAACATTAGAAAATGTGCACATGCAGAGTCTAAATTGATGAATGGTGGATTGTTTTACTAACTAAAATTAATAATGTACATGAGAGTCTATAACCCTGTTTGGATAAACAACTTAATTAAGGGCTTAGAAATATGCCATGTCTGTCAAGTTATTTTCATTTAAACTAGTTGTTTTCATATAAGCTATCCTGGAGAATTTGTGAAAATAAGCTTAAAACATCTTATGGACATGTCATAAGTTGTTTCCATAAGCTCTTCAAATAAACTCAAATAAGCCAATCACAACAGGCCCTATATCAAGTCTCATGAAAATAGATTGCAGCTCATGCTTTACCTCCTGCGATATATAAGGAACTTTGTAGTGTGATAATGTTAATAGGAGTTTACTGTTTTTCTGGTACTTGTAAACATGTAGCAGATATGCATTCCAATTTTCAAACTCAAAAAGTTAGTCATAAATAACAAAGTTCCAACAGTAATTTACATTACTCTGATATTGTGTTAATTAAAGGACTAAATTGTTGAGTTGAAATTTTTGCAGAGCTACTCTCCTTCCCATGAGCATGTAGCCCCTCATGAGAGCTGGCAGATGAAGCAATTAGGCAATTATCCAGGACAAGAAAATGCAGAATGAAGCTTTGATTGGTGGAAGGTTTTTCTAGAATTTGTCTTCTGATGTGATTCTCCATAACTTGAAATGTATACAAGAATTGCTGGAGATGGGGCCAAATGTTGTTTTGTTACTATGTGTTGATTTTTATGAAGTGACGGTATATGTTCTTTGCTGTTTTTGAATCATTTCATTTATTGGTTAATTGTGACACTGTAAGACAGTCAAAATTTGGCTGTTACTTACCACAGTTGAAAGTGAAAAAGCATATGGAAATAAAATGAGATGACAAATTGTGATGAATCGAGAAATTTTAAGTTGTGGGGACAACACTCGTATAAGTATGTAAAGTACGAGTTTATCTGACTTTTAGTCGGGCAAATTGCTCTAATATCTACTGAGGTGGCTCCACTATGTTGTGACCAGATTTGAAATTACAGATAAATCATGGCCAACCTAGAGTTTGGCAAACCAAAGGTTGTTTACAAGCTTATGACAATGAGTGGTGATGACCTTTTACAAGGTATCATGATAAATGGTCTTGGTTTTAAATTGCAGTTACGATTGTCATTACATTATTGTTAAAATTGCAGATATAGCTAATATGTCACTATTGCAAATTTGCAATTGTGGTGCAGCAATAGTGACTGTAAAAACCTTGATGTTGCAAACTCAAATAAAGTTGTAGACTGCAATTTAAAACTGTGCATGTGGCAGCTATAGCTACTTAAATACAATTGTTGCTCTATATTTTTGAATAAGTTTACAGCACTACAATGAGACATTATATATATGAAATGATTGTATTTAAATGTTTCATTGTAGTGCTGTAAACTTATTCAAAAATATAGAATCTTTGTTAATACATCAACCATACATATTTGGTGGAACATCGACGACAGAATATTACACTTTTGTGGTTAAACATTTTGGTAATTAGTGTCATTGACTAATGTGTCGCTTTCTTGTGCAAGATGGCCACATTTGAGGGTTTTAAGTGTATTGGATAAATATTAGACATGGATTGTCATGTAACTTTTCATTGTAGGACCCTTCTTTCCATTTGACAAGTCATCTACTTGGTTCTATTTTCCTTTTTTCCAAACGATTGGTCATTCATTAGTCTCATGGTGCCACTACAATTATCAACGGTAGTTATTGTTTTTCATCTTTTCATTATATAGTACTGCTTGTGTCATTGTCATTGTCATTGTCGTGGTGGACCAGTTACTTAGGTTAAATCAATTAGTTCTGCATAATGGAGAAAATTGTTACTTTCTAAAGGGACCATCTATTTATTCCTTCCTTATCATAATTTAGGTATGTCAAATATCTTCTACAAAACATTTCATCTCAAAATTGACCACAACTACATTTTCATTAAAAAAAAGACATTTTGTGAAAGAATAACCACTTTTTCATAGATGTTTGTGTGCTTTAAACACTTCACAAGGTTTTCAACCGCAGCAATCTAATCTCCTAGTTGTAGCTTTGACTACAACGTAAGGTGGTACCATGAAATAAGCGCTTTTCAAACGCACTTCGATTATAACAGTTTGGAACTTCAAGAATCAATTGAGATATGAATCTTTACTTTCAAAATAGATTCTGAATTAATCTAGTGGAATAAATTATTTTGCCTCAATGCTAGTTTCTGGAGGATGAAGTGCACACTTAGCATATTATTCTAACACAAGCAACAACTATATGCAAAGAAAGGTCACTACTGTACCAGTAAACCGGAATAAATTGTTCATTATTAAAATTTGTTTCCTGACAGAAGATAAAAGTATTTATGTTGGTATGCCACCATCACTATCACTATCACTATCATATACAATCTCCAAAAACCAACATGGTGAAAGTTCAGGAATAGTTTATACAAGATAGTACGAGAAAGTTAACAGATATTTCATGTCCAAACTATGAGCCATAAGGTATGATTCCAGAACAAATGCCGCGCCCCCTGCTGAGTGATGAAGCAGCCACACAATTACATCATACACCATGGCTTTAGCAGCTTAATGCTTCGAATTTTGTGAAGGGGTGAAGGAACATTTTCTAGATCGTGTCAAATCAAGCTTTTTCTTTGGAAGACGATGATAACAGATGATTTAATGTTGACGCTTGAATGACAGCACTATTAGGACTTGGCTCCCTCACACGGGAAGTAGTGGATCTTCTAGGGCCATAATTCTTCTCCATGTTACTTCTTTTTTGCCGCGAAGTGATGAATCTCAGTAGCCGCGTTGAGCCAACGAGCAAAATCACGCCAGTAATTATAAGTAGCCTGCAGAATAATGTGTCATAAATATGACTTTGTGACATAAAAATGTGAACATTTTCATCTCATTGGTGAAACAAGAATTACCAGATTGGATACTCTACAAATATAGACTAGACATATGTTTTAAATTTTGATGGTTGATCTTTTGGCCCCCCAACAACGATTCGGGAGATAACTCCAGAATGACATTTTTTGTGTTTTTAAAAGCTTCGGGAGATAACTCCCGAATGTTGTTTTTCAGGATAAAGAGTAAACAGGGGGGCCAAAAGAACAGCCTCATCTTAAATTTTGGCTCTCTTGATAAAGTTATTCACCAATCCACACAAAGACTCGCACAACAAAATAGATAAAAGTTACCAAATATTTGTAACAGACAACTAAACACGATGTAGCTTCATCCATATGGAAAGAAATATCAAAGTGACATGGTAAAGCGTAATTCATCAGTTCAGATTCAATAACAGGCTTTTTATTTTTTTTATTTCATAAAATGCCAGCAAGAAATCTTTATATTTAAACAAAGAATGGAGATATCTTGTATATTTGTAAGAAGTTTTCATATGCAAACAATTTAAAATAGAAACTAATGAATAGGTTGTTTTATGTTAGATAAGAGCCATAAAATTGAATCCTTGATTTTGGGTTGAAGAGATTTTATCCATGATGCACCAGATGGTATTTTTCTCATTTTTCCATGAATATTATGGACTATTTCAACCTAAAAGTCGAACTTGTATAACATAGCAGAAGGCCTGAATAGAGCGAGTCCCAAATTATCTTTCCTTCTTGTGTGCGTGCGGGTATTTAAAAATTAAACAAAAGAATGGGTATGGAAGGAAGGAAAAAGCCATAAAACACAAAGCATAACATCTTAAATTACCATCCAAGAAGAAGTGCTAGACGGGCTTTTGGGGCGGAAGGAAGTCGCTCACCCAAAGCAAGCATCCCAGCAAGTACACCAGTCAAAATTGATGCCACAGCTGCACATGTAGAGACTATAATTGCCCTCCCATGCTTTAGGCCACGTGTCTGCAGAGTTGGGAGGATAAAGATTATTTCAGTATAGAAGTTTATCTGAATCATGAAATTAGTGATGTGGAACTGGGTAAAATGACCTCAAAGTTTATCTAGAGAGTTTGAATAAAACAGGTAAAATGAACTCAAAGTTTGAAAGGCGCAACAGTTCTCACAAAACTAGATCATGTAAAAGTGGACTCAGAATACCTGATAGTAAAAGCCGATACCACTACAAGATACACTGATCAAGAGGCATATAGGAACCAGAATCTTGGGAAAACCTTGCTCAAGGAATAGAAATCCCATCTTTGATATTACAGATGACATCCTGCATAGAGGCTTTAAAATTAACTCAAGACATATAATCAAGTTTTGTTCATTGCCAAAGAAAGCAGAGACCTCCCATATAAACTGACAGTTCTGATTAAGCTAAGCTTAGTCTTCAAGGAAAAAAAAAAATTACAATCATTATATAAACTGTTTGTAACATGGTATAACTATGTGTGCAACCAACTTAAAGCTGTTAAAACTTGCTGGTGATTAATATCAAAAAGGATTTTTGTAAAGTGGCCAAAATTTTGTGTAGGTCCTTATTAAATTATTAGGCATATTGACACTATAAACACATTTTCAAAGCTTCCCTCTGCCCTTAATATGGGTAGGACTTTCTTTGTAATCTCTAAATGGTGTAGTGCTTGTGATTGTTGTAGTATCAAGCTACTATCAAGTTGCTATCAATAATATTCAAGCTCTTATTACTTCGCTCTCTTTTTTTCTTTCTAAAGCCATAACTTGAACAAGCTCTAAATTCTAAATTATTGTTAGAATTTCTGTCCAGATTAAGGAGTTGAGGCATCTCAAAAAATGACATGTATAAGAACAAGAACATAATACAGAAATAGAGTAGAGAGGTAAGCAAAAGTACCCAAACAAAATACCAGATTCCAAGCCATAAATGATTTCCTCGACAACATCATATTCCATCTGTATAACATTAAAATGTCATCCGATAGAAGAACAAAAAAACATAGCTCACTAAATTACCATATGCGGGTGTTTATTATGAAAACACATGTAAATTTGAAGGTATTTCAGCAAGCGTAAAACATGAATTACCATCTCTTGTTCTCTTCGCTGACGCTTGTATATTCGAAGCCATCCATTAAGCAATATCTGTACAAGTGTTTCTAACAATTAAAATAATAACAATGCATCGATGATAGTATTATCACTTTGTTACATCAGTGAACTCATTATTTTTGAAAGAGAAGTTGCTTAATACTATAAAAAAAATATCATCAATACGAAAGTATTGTAAATATGTAACCAACACTCTTATATAAGACTGCCTGGTTAATGAAATGACAAGCAAAGTGCATTTAAAGCATTCCAAGAGACCAGTAGGCAGTAAATGCCTTCCCATTGACTTCAAAAGGAATTTGGTGATTAGTGACATATGTAGATTCAAAAGGAATATATCCAAGAGACGTAGAGTCAAAAGGAATATATCTAAGAGAAACAGATTTCTTTATCATGAATTGATTGCTCATTAAAATAATAATCATAGTTTTGAAGACATATATACTTTATGCCTTTTTTTGGGAATATACTTTATGCCTTGATTATATGAAACTGTTGCAGAGGACAGGTAGCATGGCAATCTATATGCAACAGGTTCAGGAAAAAATAACATTCATGTGAACATAAGTGAGAAAAGCAGAAAACCAAGTAATCAGATGAGGCTTTTTTTTTTTTTGTTTTTTGGTCAAGTAGCGTAGTGGCTAGAGCTCACACAATTGGTCAAGTAGCGTAGTGGCTAGAGCTCACACAATTAAATTGTGGAGAAGTGGAGTGTCCGGGGTTCGAACCCCGTCCCCTGCATATAATATGCAATATCCCTACCAATTGAGCTAAGCTCACGGGGATGAGGCTTTTTTTAATTTAGCTAATAATTAGAACTTCAAAAGATATACAACTTTATGCATTTATTATATGCTACTGTTAAACAAGATATATGAACTGGATTCAAGGCCAAATAGGAGTTTGGCAGGCACTCCATGCATGGCCTTCCAGTTAATTAAAGAATACTACTATTTCTTCTTCAACAACGACATTATGCATTTTCTCACATGATTGTTATTATAATAAAATCAAGGGAGTGAGTCCCCATGAGCTTAGCTCAGTTGGTACGGATATTGCATTATATATGCAGGGGCTGGGGTTTGAACCCCGGATTCCCCACTTATTCACCTTAAGAGGTGAATTCTAGCCACTAGGCTACTTGACCAAAAAAATATAAAATCAAGGGAGGGACGCCATACTTATGAATGCTGAATATCTATGGCCATTATAGCTCGTGACTATAAATTAAGTTGATTCATGAGACAAGGTACCTACAAACAAGATGGAAACAACAAATGCCAGCCATGGTATGTGAAAAATAGATAGAGCAACCATCTCTTGCTGCTCCTCACCACCAGCACCAACTCCTAAATATAAATAAACATATAATAGTTAAACACTAGTGTTAGTTTGTCACATAAATACAAAATCATATATCTTAATACAATGAAACTGCAGCACAAACTTAGTTTTCTTATAATCCAGATAATAAAAATGAGAAAATCTCCAGAAAATTTCAATCCATTGCTTAGATGCTCAGAGTCAGCCACACAGGTTCAACACAACAGTATATGCAATTACACCGAGACAAATAAATCATGATTAACGTAGATCCAAATTATGAACTACATGAAAAGCTATAAAATTCATTACTCTCATCATAATCAACCAAGAGCCTGTTTGGATCCACGGATGGAGCCAAAATTCACACCTTTGGGTGAAGCTGGAAATCCTAGCTTCTCCATTTCACATTAAAAAGTTGCATTGGGACGTGATTTTTGGGTAGCCGTGGTTTTGAAACTCACAACCAAACACATGCTAAATGAATTGTCACACAACCCAACTTTTTTCTTAATAGTTAACCCCACAACCTTGCTTCTTCTGTACAAAGAAATCACACTTAAACACAATGCATTGGTAATTAAAAACTTACATTACCTATTGTGCCAAAACCAGCCAAGGTAATTCCAACCCAATCAACAACATTCATGACTTCTTGGAGATAAAAATGAGAAAAAATTGACAGAATCGCTAGTCCACAGCCAGAAACCGGTTGAATAACAGAGACCTATACTTGAAAAAATATAAACCACCAATGTCATCAAAGTCAAAAACCTAAACAAAACACCATAAAAGCAAGCTAATTGCTAAAGGGCAATGTTATCCATCGTGGATAGTGGAAAATATTGGAGTGTTAATTTCGCTATGCAATAGTGCTACAGCACTACTTTAGCAGCAATTTGACAACATTTGTACTAAGGGCCCGTTTGGATTGGCTTATTTTTTAGTTTATGAAAAGTAGCTTATGCAAATAAATAAACTTTTGTATTAATTCATAAGTTCTCGCTAACGAAAATAGTATCTTCATAAGTTGTTTTTTCATAAACTACCTTGACAAGCTTATGAATAATACATAAAAGCTTATTTATTTGCACAAGCTATTTTGCAAAAGCTCAAAAATAAGTCAATCCAAACGGCCCTAGCGTATCGTGGGACAATAGAAGTTTGTCCAAATTCCACTACACTACACAGCTATAGGTGCTATTTAACAACATTTCTAATGGGTATAATAAAAATCCTTTAAAATTGATTAATCATTAGCACTTACAGGAGCCAGAGACAATGCCCTTAACATCAATAACGCCCCAAAAATATCCATCAGGAAACCTATCGACCATGTTTTGTTCAAAGCATAAGCCCTAATAACCTGCAAAACACAATCATATAGCAATTTAATACATTTTATACGCATGCATGAAAAAATCAACAAAAATTACTAATTTGAGACACACCCATTATTTTTTATGAAATTTCAGATTGACCCATTTGCTTGAAATGATTAAATCATCGAAAAAGGTGAGATCTTTATAAAAAAAAATGAAAAAAAGAAAGATTTTTACCTTGAGCTTGAAGGAGAGAGGAGGGAGAATAATAGTGCCCTTTTTTTGAAGGATTTTTCCGATGTTGTTACCGGCGGTTGCAGCCACCGTTAATAGAATCGATTCCCACATGATACTGTGAGAAAATGTTGAAAAAATTCGTTCCTTTTGATTCAATGTGTTGTGTCTTTGGTTTCTTGACGATCTATTGCTGGTAAAGTTACTCAATCAACATATTCATTTTTTTTTTGTTTATAAAAATCTACATTAAAAAAATGAAGCAAATAAAAATCTATAATTGTTTTTTTTTTTTTGAGAGAAAAAATCTATAATTGTTAATTACTTTCTAATTTGTAAACTGTATATTTGCATTTGTAACCAAAATTTGTAAACTGTATACATAAGTCGTTGGATAAGAAATTAAATAATAAAATCATCCCAAAATAAGAAATTACTAATAAATTCATGGTTGAAATAAAATTAAATAAATTAAAATATTGTTGAATTTTATAATTGAACTGTGTACATTGAATTATCTTAGTTTTTTTTTCTTATGTTGGTCGGGGTTTGAACCTCAGCCTTACACATATTATACATTGTTTCTACCAACTGAGTTAAGTTCACGAGAACAAAATTATTTTAGTTATAGTAATGGGTAATATTCCTTCCTTAAAAAAAATGTAAAAATAACCCCATAAAAAAGATTTAGGTAATAAGTACATTTTTTTGGTGTTTTTAAATATGATTATTAATTAATCAATATATAATAGGGGTGTGAGATGCCAACCAAAAAACATATTTGCTAGAAGCAGAGCCGTCCCTATGAAACTAGAGGCTCGGCTCTCATAGTAAAAATAGGCCCCTAATAAAAAAAAAACACAATTTTATTTAAAAATTAATCTTCTATTTCAATTGAAAATAACACTCGTATAATGATTATTTGCCAACGAAATCAAAATTAGCAATTATTTTTACTAGAGACGTGTTTTTTTAACTTTGAAATAGAAACATGAAACATGTTTATTTTTCTTTTTTGAGTGGGGTGATAATATTGAGCAATAATTTTTTATCTTGAGGCCCGTTCATTTGAGAGGCCCAGTTCAGTTGAGCTCTTTGCACTCCCTAAAGAACGGCCCTGGCTAGAAGGAGTGATATACCACCTTACGATTTTGCTATGTTTGTGGTTTTTTAAAGGTAGACAAAACGACAATAGAGTATTAAATGTAACTTATATATATATAGTGCCGAACAAATGTGTTTAATTTTTTGGATGCTAAAATTTCAAATGTGACTTCTTTAAAAAAAAAAATCAAATGTAACTTATAAAGTTTATAGAGTATAATATAAAATTACGAGTCGTCTCTCCCTTCACGTTGCTTGTTTCTTTTTTTCCTTTTCGTCGCTCATTGATAAATGGTGATTTATGGTCAATTTTATACCCTAAATCACATTTTAATTAGTTTTACTGTTTTTTATTATTGAAATAAGTGATTTTCACGTATATTTAGTTTTCTCTTTGTGATTTTGCTGACTTAGCATGACGTGTTGTTTTGTTTGCTTTCTTAGTGTGATATTATTTTGATTTTTTGTCTTGTTGCAATGTTTGTTTGATTCAATCAAATTGATGAATTAGTTTTGATTTAGTGTAGATTAAACAATGATTTTGATGTCTTTAATGTTACACATCTAGATGCATGAATATTTCAGACACTTTAATTTCATGATATTTGTAGATTTCGTCACATTTATAAGCATTTTGTCGTTGTATGCTATTAACATGACTGCACTGAATTTATTTACAAATCTATCCTTTTTGGTTTTAGCAACTTTTTCAATTTGTTTTCAATAGATATATCCTACCAATTTGATGAATAAATATTGCATTCCACTCCCTCCGTCCCATTTTAAGTGAGCATTTTGCTCATTTCACACATATTAAGAAAAATTGTATAAGTGAGAGAGAAAAAAATGATGTTGGGCGTCCTTGTCAAGTATTAGTGCATTCATCTTTATTATAAATGCAAAGTAAAATATATTGAATTGAGAGTGGTGAAAATAATATTAATTAGAGTTATAATTGAAAAAAAACAATTAATATTATTTCGAAAAGTGAAATGAGTCAATTTTTTGAAGACAATATTTTTTTTGCAAATGACTCACTTATTATGAGACAGTAATAAAAAATGGACACATAAAATTCAAATATAACATTTAGATATTTCAAATATAACTTATGAAGTTTGTGGACTATAAATTATTGTTTCGTGTTGAGGGCAGAGGGGATCCACACATAGGTAGCCACACCAATTTTATTTTCAATTTTTTTTTTTTTACATATGAAGGATGTTTATTTATAAGAATGAAATGTTGGAAAAAGTTTGTGGCTTATTTTGTTTTAATTAACAATTGTTAGGATTACAAATAGACATGTCTGTTTGTTCAAAACATGTTTTATTTTTATCAGAAAAAACTCAAGTCTCACATTGACTTCAGACAAAGTCAGAGACGAGTTTATCAAAAATGATATTTTTCACCTTACAAGTTAGTTTTAAAAGGATGAATTAACTCTGTAACCAAAAAAAATTAACTCTAATATGAAATTTAATAATTTCTAACCAGCCATGTATTGTACTCCCTCCGTTTCAAAATACATTGTACTCCCTCCGTTTCAAAATACATGTCCAAGTCAACCACTTTACATATGTCAATGCACAATTGTGACCGTTAATATCTTTAATTCTCTAAAGTAAAAAAATTATAAAAATTTAATATTTTGAAATTATTTGTCGAGATAAATCAAACAACATCTTACATGCTAATATTTGTATTTATACATTAGTTAAAAAGTATGGTCAAAGTAAGTCAAGTAAATAGTGCACATTGCAAAAATTGGACATGTATTTTGAAACAGAAGGAGTATATAATAAAGGTTGCTGAATTCATGGGAGCAGTTTTAGGTCTTCGATTTGCAACTCAAATTAGTTGCATTGATTGCAACCTCGAGCTTGATTGTAGTTTTGCCTGCTAGGGTTTGCTAGGGTTACAGACAAGAAAACTATTTAGTAGAAATATTTCATAGACTTAATCTGTCTGTTAGGGTGTGTTTGGTTTGGAAGAGAAATTGTGAAGAGAGAAATAGGTGAGAGAGAGTTTGAGAAGAGAGAAGTATGTGAGAAATAGAGTTGATTTGATGGGTTGTTTGGAATAAGATAAAGAGAGAAGAAATAGAGAAGAGAGAAGTATTACTCGTTTTCAAAAGTACTACAATGCCCCTAACAAAATCAATTTAGTTATTTTATTTAAATACATTTAGTTAATTAATTCAACTACTGATTTTAATTAAATAGAATTTATAACCTTTTTATAAAAGAAACAATGGAATATATCATTTTTTAAAAATCAGTAGGAACCAACACTTCCAAAATAGCAAAATAAGGGTATGCACCGTAAAATTCTATAAATTATGAATATGCATACAAGAAGAAAGCTACGAATGCAAAAAAAAAAAACAAATTGGTTACACACAAAAAAAGTTAACGCTGCAATTTAAAAAAAAATCACTTCCAGATTTTTTTTTTGAAAAAAAATAATTATCACTTTTTTTGGTTACAAAGATTAAATACATAAATTCAGTGCAGCTAATCACTTTCAAACTAGATAACTAGTTACAAACCCGTGCTTCGCACGGGGGTTAGCTACTTTTTTGACAAAATATTATATCGGACGGATAGATTGCGAAATGACAGATAATTATAAACCATAACACAATATTTAGAGTACTCCTGCATCACGGGTTAGAAAATGAAATGTTCAAAACGACTTATCACGAGTAACAAATGAAAACGTCAAGGACTTTTATTGTAGAGAGAGATACAAAGCAAGTTGCAGCGAAGACAACAATTGAGAAGACTAAACGTGCATTGGAAAAGTAGTGGCTTTCAACAACTCAATAACTAAAAAGTTAATTTAGTAGAATAATTGTGAACTGTGTACTTGATCTGATCCACAACCCCTGCACTATGCAGAGTCAATCTAACCTCGTGGGTATCCACTATACGGGGTACTCGTGGGTATTCAGGTATCCATGGGTACCCATGGAGTTTTGAATTTATTTATTTTTTTGGTACAAATAAAAACTTTTTTTAATTACCAAAAAAACCTCAACTTTTAAACATCCATACATAATCCGTTCAAAATTTCATAAATCATACATAATCCATAGGAAATTCATGATTCTTAGATAATCTATATCTTTTATGATGTGAATGAAGTGGAAACGGTTAACCTAATAAGATGAATTAAAAAAATTTAAAATAAAAATAGCTTATTATTGAGGATTTTTAGGTGGGTGGTAAAATTTTCTTCAATAAGGTAACAATTTTAAGTAATAAGATATGATATATAAAGATATTTTAGTAATTTACTTAATTTATTATCGGGTATGGGTACCCGTGGTTATGGATACAATCAAATCCGTGTCTGTGTCCATATAATAATGGGTAGTCAAATACCCGTTTATTATATCCGTGGATACCCGTTTAGCTACCTGCTTCATGACCGTGACGGATTTTACCCACGGGTACCCGTGAGCATTTAGAATACTATGGTTTTGAAATTCTTAGTTATATGTTTGAATAAGTTAAAATTTAGAAAATCTGTTTATTACTAAAACCGATTCGTATTTGCGCTTAGGTTTCTACTCTTTTTAATAATGTTGATACAATTTATCTAAGAACATATATGTAAATGTTGCAGATTAATAACTCTAAAATGATAAACAATCAAAGTTGCACATTTATAAACTAAAAAGGATCATTACATCTACTAATGCGGGTGGGGTTCCAGATTAATTCCTTGAAGACTATTACTAAACTGTTTTGTCCAATTAACCATTAGTAGATGCTAGTACATGGCCAGGAGTAGGTATGCTAATCATGATGCTAACTAAGAGAGTGAATAAGAGAAGCCTGCTTGCCATTTGCTTGTAATAATAAACCATTAGTAGTAAACAATGGCTACTCAAGAGGGAACGTAGGTAGCAAGCCCACTTGACATAAGCCAATTGATAATAAAAGTCAAGAAACCTTGGAAAACCTGAACTTAATTAACATCATTGTATTAAGAAACTTCAAGTTAACCACCTAAATAAAGTCATCACCTATGTCATATACAGTATTATGATTACCCCCAGTTGAAGCACGCCTTAAGTAGCATAATTTGTTCGTATATAATTACACTGTTACACATATACCACAAACTGGACAGTAACAAAGTTGAATAGAAAAAATACCTCATATTTTAAATTTAAACCATTTTAAATTATAATAACAAATCTCTCAATTGCAAAACTTTTGCCTATAGAGAACCATGACACTGTTTAGCTAGTATAATTTTCTTACCAATATGGAATGGAAAATGCATATGCTTTAATAAATTTTCAAATTAAACATGGGTGAAATAATGGGGAAATTAAACTCCTTTAACATCAATCATACAGTCTCAAGGCTAAATATACCGCAGATCCTTTGTTAGTCTTCCTTTATCAGCCACAACAAAACAACCTCAATGAAGAGCAAGACTGCACAATAAATACTCCAAATCAAATACATGAGTTGCTTATTCATGAAACAATTACAATAAAGATTTTAAAGGTAACCAATTACGGATTTTGATTCTCAAATAGCAAATGGTGACACAGTTCAAATGCTTTCAATAGGATCTCTTAAACCAATGGTAGTCTCTTCATCACACTTTCTCAATCTTCAAAATAGAGTGTCGGGTTCAACCGCCTTCAAATTTCTTAACTTCATCCTAAACAACTCCAAATTCTAAATCCTGAAATGATCCATGGCACAACTAACGTAACAATTGCTGCAGGCAAATTATATTCATGGAAGCCAATACAGACACGTATCAATAAACCCTCTGCAGATTATTTCTATCTGCCGAACTATTACACACGTAACAACTAAAACTTAACCAAAATACATGCAATTTTTTATCCCCACTCAACCCTCGTTGTCAATGACAATATGAGCATTCAAAATCAGTGGTGTAATACAAACTTCATACAATAATTTCTGATGAAAACATAAAGATGGGAGAAATCAACAAACTGTAAGCTAAAAAAAACTCTCGATTATAGAAGCCCGCCCACTGTGGATCAATATCTTCCAGAATTTCTAGCTGATGGTTCATAAATTTTACAGCTCCAATAACCTGTTAGTAAAATCAAGAAAGATTCTCTCAAACCAATTAAGTCCTTAATAACTTACATCAACAACATTTTCTCATGTCTCGACTAATATTAGACTCAATGGAGGTTTCTTTGTTGAAAATGTGTTTGTATACTTTTCTCAATATGAAAATGATGACAAATTGATAATTGCTGATACATAACCATGGACCTCTGCCTTCTTGATAAGCATGTTATAAATTCAAATGATACTAAACTTACCACATTATCTTGTTCAAGCACTCCTACAGCTCTCTTTTTAGATGTATCTGCATTGGATGTGGTCCCTTTAGTGGAAGAAGGATCCTGAGACACATAATAAATGTTTTGATTTTCGTCATAAACAAACCTAAAACCACATTAAACTTAAATACGAATTAGAGACAGTAAAGCATGGTTAATCTTTAGAAATTATGAAAAGGAAAAACGCATATTTTCTTCGATATTAAAAGATGGCTTATGATTGAATTTTAGTGTACATTAGGAATCAAAAAGTAAGTATACTGCAATATTCTAATGAATTTTGAAAGAAAGGCCAGTAAGGTAAAGAAAAGGATGACACAAAAAGGATCCGTGGATTTGGTACAGAAACTGCACGCAGTTTTCGATCTCAACTGATTGTTCAAAGCTAATTTTGGTATTCAATTACCAAATATAGCAAAAGTCATAACTCAGCATTTTTTTTTCAAATTGCATAGTGCATAAGGAACTTCTTATACCTGCTCCAGGTCTGACAATTCAAATACCAATAATCCCAGTTCATCCAAGGCCACCAGAAACCTTTCGACACTCATCAGCTCATTCGAAGAACCACTTCCCTGAAGTTAAAAATGCATTCTTTAGAAGAAAGAGGACATAAACAATATAATGAAAACAACTCTAATTTGATTTCAGCTCAATTAATAAACAATGGATGATAATGTATACATAACTGCTAGGGGAAAAGAAAAAGCATAGTATATTAGCTTGAGCACATAACACAATAAAAGATATTCCTACTACCTCCAGCAAACCAGGAACCAGTTTGTCCAAAATGGTACATGATACGGATCCATCCCTCAAGCATGCCCTTAATTCTTCCTCAGAAATTTCTAAGGCAGATATCCATGTTATCAGAGGTGCAAGCGGGATACCTAAAACCATATAAAAATCCAGTCAGTGTCGTAGATACGGAATGCAAAACTGCGAATAAACTATCCTTAGAGACAGAAGCTCCAGCTTGACCGGCGAGTTGTCGTTTCCAAGCATAGGCAACAACGACACCATCTGGACAAACCAGCAGCATATGTGATCCCCAAAAATCCGATTCACTGAGAACTCCAGCTTCTTCAAGCTCCTTTCCTATCAAATCGAATAAATATATATTCAGAAATTATGTAGATGTGATATAACCTTAAAAAAATCACATATTCCATATTAGCTAGATGTGATATAACCTTAATCAAAAAAATAAGTTTGCATCAACCCAAATTCTAAATTTCACACGTTCTCACAACTACCAGTGGTCCAAATAATAATGTTTCAAATACCAAAATATTCAACACTCCCACGAACTGAAACCTGCAAACCCAACTCACCAAAATACACATTACAACTGTGGCTGTCACCATAAAAACCAGTAGAAGCAGTAGAAATAACTCGATTGCAAATGAACATATGTACAATGCTAAAGTCGAAGTCTCTCTTCCAAAACCCATTTTTAAAGTCTATTAAAACCTCAATATCTGCTGCAAAAATGCATATGAGAAGGGGTAAAATTGTTGCAAAAATACATGTATTGAAGCAAAAGACACAAATGGATATAATTTTGATGACGACTCAAAAAATTAAGAAGGGGTAAGATTGTATTTTTGGTGCACATTAAGTTTTATAATTAGAGAATAAATAATGAACATGCAGGGTATCTTACTCTTAGTGTTTTCTCTTGTTCTGACACATGATGCTTGATAAGCCTTTCTTGTGTGGTTATTCGCCAGTTTGTTAACATCTATCATCTCAATTCTCTCAATATACACAGGTCTGCCACATTTATCAACTCCATGGAATCCATGAGGATAGCATTTTTTCACTTCTGTGTATTCTGGAAATTTGAATTCCTGATTATGTACCAAAAAATGAATGACATCGAAAAAACAAATTAAAACTCAACTATGCTCAATACTCGATAGCATCATTATTGAACTAAATCTTAGCATCCAGGGAAAAGGTAAAGAAGAACTTTATAAAAAAAAAACCTTTAAAATAATGATACAAACAAAAAAGCCAAGCAACAGAGAAATAGACAGAGATGGACACTAAAATCAGCAAACAACAAAGCCAAAGACTTAAACTTTCGAAACATGCAACACCAAACCGGAATCAACAAACCTAAACCGAAAAATCAAACCCCTAAAATCACAAAAACAACTTTCTGCTAAACTTCTTATTCACCCCTGCTAAACTTTTATCTGCTAAACTTTCTGCTAAACTTGGGGGTTTCGGCCATTGTAAAAATTTTAATCGACTTTCAAACATCGATTTACCACATACCACATAAATTACTTTCTCACCTTAGTAGCTGACTCATTTGTAACCGGAAAAGTTGGAAAATATAAGTAAATAGGGACAAACACAAAGTTATCAAATAACAACACATTCATCAGCTCCTTAAAGTTCCAAAGATGTGACTGAATATTCTATGTACTGTTATTTTATATTATTTTTATAACAATCACTGAGCATTGAATTCAATTTATGTTCTTTGAAACAACCATACTTATAACTGGTCAAATACTCAAAGGTGACATTTTCTCTCCTTTAAAAAAGTAGTCACCTAAACTCCAAAAGTTAAATAGAAACTATTTCCTTAGTAGCATATCTGTCACAATGTATGGACATGCATGACCCACCTTCCTATGCAGATAAATACTTTGTTATTATATTGTGAAAATATTGGTTTTATAATTTATTCAAGTAGTACTATTTCAAATTGCTATACTTTTTTTTATTAACAAACCTTAATAGATGCATGTCCACATAATTACCAGAAGAAACCACCATCATGTGCAACACTTTTCGAATTTCAATTTAACAAAAGTGAAATAAAACCTTTGGAATTGAAGAATTACAACATTAATAAAATTCAAGTTTCATCTTTTGGCTAAACCCACCAAAATACTATGATCAGAATTAAGTTCACTGCCAAGATCATCATTCTGCCTTTAACTCCAATTCCAATACGTAATGGCTTGATAGTTTAAACTAAGGGCATGTTTGAATTTATTTACATAAACACTTATGAGACTGTTTGAGAAAGCTTATGAAAACAACTTATTGCATGTTCATAAACTATTTTCAGCCTATTTCCAGAAGTTCTCGGTGATAGCTTATAAAGATTGTTTATAGTTTATATGAAATCATACTTGAGCTATAATTAAGTTGTTTATTCAAACTGCACCTAAGTATAGACATGAGTAGAGTAACACAGTGTGCTACTTTTCATATTAAATCATACTCAAGGGTTTAAAGGAGAACTTAGGGATACAATTCACCATATAATAATCTAAGTGAAGTTATTTCAAACTGATGAAGTAAACAGCAAAAGGACTGCAATGCATAATAATAAAAGCAGCAACAATATTGATAGAAGTACCATTGCAACAAATGAGCTTGAGAACACAATCATCAGTCTCTTTGGACAAATTATCTCTTGAAAACCATATACACTGCAATCATCAAACCACTAACAACTTCCATTATGCACTGGTACTTTGCTTGACTTTGCAATTGTCCCACCCCTTTGGTACCTGCTAACATTAGAATTCAATTAGTATTTGATATTTTACACAATCAGCCCTTTCTATTTTTAGCCACACAATTTTCATTTCAAACATAAAAGCATTTGGATTGTGCAGTTCTAAAACACCAGATTTTATAACTAATATGAAACTTGAATTATTACCTCTTTAAAGCATTTGAACTGTGCCTGAAACTTGAATTATACCACAACATAACTGCAATGAAATAATGAAAATTTCATTAAGTAGCTACTAAAGGATACAAAAATATTAAGACAAACTGATGTAGCAATTGAAGATAACCAACAGATATAATTCCTAATGATTACTTGCCTGAATATTTCCAAAATTCCACAAAATCCCAATCTTGCAGGTTAACCCGTTATTCTTTTCACTTGAACCACTCTTGTCCCCAAATATTCTTTCGGAGCCCTAACTTCCCTTAACTTCTTCCTTCAGGTAATCCATAGATAACCTAATTTTGTTCTCTTCCTCTATTGGTTGTTTGAGTGTTTCAGTTGCATAAGTTTTTGACATTCTTCCAGTGATGTCCACACACCCTTCATATCAAATTCCACAATCTCTGATACTTCAATAGGGTATTTAACTTCACCTGGTTTAGTAATTGGCCAATGGATCAAAATAAAGTCTAAGTATTCTAGTTGAAGAGTCCTGCAAAAACAAACACGTATACATTCAAATCAATATTCATAATTCATGAACAAAACTACAAATATAGCTAATTATTGAAGTTTTTTTTAATTACCTTAGAGATTTCTGCAGAGCAGGAACAATGAGCACAGGATGATTATCAGTAACCCATAATTTAGAAGTAACAAAGAGGTTGATTCAGCTGATGGTGAGGGAATAAAAGACTATCACGCCATAGAGAGATTGCAAGCAGCTGCAACAGGTTCTGAAAACATTGAAACCATGGAAAAAGAGACACCAAATTTCAAACATTGAACAAAAGAAGAGCAAGAACAACAAATTCTTTAGTAACTTTTAGAAGCTTCAACTTCATATATTTTTTCATCTCTTTCACACTTAATTTGTTATCAAATTCAATCACAATTGGTAGTATTGTATTTGACATAATCGAAAAAACAATACAAAGAAACCAAATGCAACAAAATAAACCAAAAAATAATAGAAGCTGACCTGGATATGTAAGTAACCCTCATAACACAACCCACTCATATAATCCTGCAACCTGAAAAAATGATGTAAAGAAATCAGGAAAATGAAGGATGAGATAGCCAAAGCCAGACATTTTAACACCACATCTAAACTCATAAATATCACCTTTGCTGCATATTTAGGTCCATTGACTTGCAATATCCTAATGCAACCTTCAAACTGCAACATCATAATCATTAGGAAAGTGAAACCAGAGTATGAATAACAAATATGACACTCACGACTACGCAACCTAATAGTTATAATCTCAAAGCAATAACTCAAACAAATAATCAAGGGCTTTGTTGTGTTAATAGGCTTAAAAAGATGTATATATTTGTTAATACGCTTCAAATATGAAGTTTAAATTCATTGCCAATAGAACACAACCTAAACATCTGCTAGAAAGTGAATATCTTCAATGCAAATCTTAGCACTATAACCTGAAAAAGTAGAGAAGCTTCAAACTTGACAACCATAAGGATAATTTCACAACCTGTAAATAAGAGGAAAAACACAACAAATATTATAAGTCCTACACATTCATTCAGACAATCATACAAAGAATAATCAAACCCAGAATAATCAACCTATTAAATTAACCTCTGTTGATGGCTTGCCATCATATCAGAAGTTTCTTCTCCATCCTCAAATTCATTGTCCATCTAAAAAAACAAAATAATCAAACACAGAATCAGAATCACAAAATAATCAAACCCAAAATAAAAATAATCCAACAACATTAATTAGCATAATCCAGAATCAGAAAATCAATAAAAAAAACAAAATAATCGAACCCAGAAAATCACAAAAAAAACCAATGAACACAAAATCATAGAAACAACCTGCAACATGTTCAACAGTTATAATCCTACGATGAAACAGTTTACTCCCATTTAACTCAGCAACCCATTTAACTTTATATGAATTCAAATTCAACAATTCAACAGTGAAACACAAAATTAACCCTCTAACATTCAATAAAACAACCCGATCACACAAAGGAAAATTTAAAACAAAGAAACGAAAAAGAAAAAACAAAAACAAAAAAAAGGAACATGCATACCGATTTCTTCCAATCTCTGAGAACGCCGACCAGATCAACGACGGAAAACCAAACTTCTTCCAAAACCAGCTTATTCCTAGCTTGTATCCAAATCAACGGCCTAATTACAATTTATCCACTTCTGCCCTTGCCCTAATCCTCCATAATCACTTTCTGTCAGCTTCTAAAACAGCTCAATTATGATTTAAGCAATTCTGTCAACTCCCAAAACAGTTTATCAGTCCACCAACTACTCATATGGTAACTTAAATATAGCATTGATAATATAAAGAACACATAACCATACCTGCAACAACTTGTATTCCAACTTAAGCTTCTGCAAAACAACTTAATTGACAGCTTATTACTTATAAAGACTTCAATTTTAACCCAAACACTAAAACATCAATTCAAACATACCCCACAACAACTTAATTGCTACTTTCTAAACAATCTGATAGCAATAGTTCAAAACTATACAAATTGAGAAATTTAATTTCACATAGATGAATTAAACCCAAAATTGCAAAGAAACAAACCAAAAACCTAAATTTTTGAATTAAAAGCACAAAACTCATTCAATCTGAGACATGCATGGCCTTAGATTCAAGAAGGAATAAGAAAATCACCTCTTTGATGAAGAAGAAGAAGACGCCGACCCTTCTTTCTCTGTTCCCGTTTCCTCTTTCTCTCATCCCCCTTCTTCCTCTCCCTTTCCAATCTCTCGTCCCCCTTCTTTTGTTTTTTTTTGTTTTTTCCTTTTCACATATATATATATAGGCAAGGGGAGTCCATTTACTAATTTACGAAAATGCCCTTATTAGGGGCAAAATTGTAATTTCCACGGACATTGATTTTCCTACCTAGTTTAGTAGATAGAAGTTGACGGTGGGAGAAAAAAAACTATAATGTCACAAGAGACAAAATTAATTGATTGAATGGGCAGAAGGGTATAAAAGGAAAACAGAAAAATATTAATACTCTCTCCTATTTCTTCTCCGTTTTGGGGAGAAAGGTTTTTGTGTGGGACCCATGTGTTTTTGGTCTCTCTTCCCTATTTCTCTCCAGTTCCAAACAGGGTAACTTTCCTATTTCTCTTCAACTTCTCTCTTCCTTTACTCTCTCTTCTCTATTTCTACTCTACCAAACACAGTGTTAATGACAGGTGAATTATGTTGAAAAGCTATTTCATGAGGTTGTGCCAGGTATGAACATGACTTGCATGTGACATTGATATTGCATTACATCATAACTCATGTGGCATGTCATGATAAAAAGTGAATGGACAATGAGAAATAAAGCATTGATCATCAATGGGCCTAGCTATGGCAATGAGGTTCTTCTTGAAATGAGCAACAGTCAAAATTTAAGGAACCTAAAAAGAGCAATTTTGCATTGAAAAATATAACATTTTAACTTTTAAGAAGTTAACTGCACTACTTTTAATAGGTATATTTCTATATTGATTTCCTTAACATGTGCCCTTGAGGGCACAAGTTAACATTTGCCAAAAATAAATTAATCACTCTTCTTTATTTTTATTTTTAACTTAAGCAACTCAATTTTAATATAGTTGAGCATTCTTCTCATACTAGTTGAATCATATGTCTATTTCGTTTTACTATGGTGAAGAATCAGTTTTGAATGAATGAATTATATAAAATTGATCTGTGTTTGGATAAATTTATGAAAGAGTGAATTTAACAATATTGATGTGAGGTTATAGTTGTTTTCTCTACGTGGACTTCCAAATCTCTTCGTGTGTCACGTTAAAATATCACTTCCCAATGCACTCCAATCGTCAAAATTGTGAAGTTGGGTTTTGAAGCTTTAGCGTTGCCGTGCTGCCGCACATTTCATCAAATGAACGCAATTCCAAAACATACTTTTTCGAGTTATGATCATTTTGTGCTAGGATTGTTTTCTCTTGAAGGAAGGTTAGCCTATATCTCATTACAGTAATTACTCGAGCTCTCCAATTTTAAAGTTTAATTTTACACTAAACATGACTAGAACTAGCCTTAGATGATATGAAGTAACACAAATTTACTAATGAGAGTTGGGTTTGACGAAATTGCCTAGTTATCCATTATTTAATGAATCAATGTTTGAATTTAAGCAAATTGTGGTTTATATGTTTGTCTCTTAAACCTAAACTAATTTTGATGAAAAACAATCTTGAGATAGACTTTTGGAGACAATAAATTACTATGACCAATTTGTTGATAAAAATTATTCTTCATACCCGTATTTAGAGTCATTGTCACATTAAATCGTGTTTTTTATTCATCATTGTTTTTTATTATTTTTTAAGACAATAAAAAACAATGAGGAAAAGACACAATCTACTGTGGTCAATGAAGTTTTTAGTATATAATAAAAAAAAAATTAAGAGGATAATAAAAAATTTACTGTCTCCAAAAAATACATGACATGAAGTAAGGAATTTCATTGAATTAAGTCATGAATAAGGTACTTCTTAAAAAAAAAAGTCATGAATAAGGTAACAACAGGGAAATTTACATTCCTAAAAAGATATCTCCTAGTCAGTGCAGCTATTTTGGTTTTGCAAAATTTATTTATTTATAAACATAGGCTTGTAAGAGTACAAAGAGTCTGAATACAAGGAAATAACACCACACACTTTACATATCACACATATATAGATTTATTCCACAAGAACCGTCTTAAATAAAGCATAAATAAGATCTTTCTCTAGCTAATAAAGTAAGACCAATTTACAAGCAAACGTTTTAGTATGGCAAACTCAATTAAACTGATCATTATCAAATTTTGTTAAGGAAAAAACAAAAGAACAAAGGAACCACAAAATCACCACAAGTTATAAACCACATGCCAATACCTATTCTTTAGCCACTTAAAGCTTTTCCTAAATGAACCTTTCACTTTTCCTTCCACAGAATACATTTTGTAGCTAGCAACCCTTTTCTTTCTTTGAAATTCAGGATCATCACCAAAGCTCCAAGACTTGGAAATTGAAGACCTTGATGAAATGCTTTTCCCTTTCTTCAACTTCAAGTCCTTATTATTAGGACCCCTTTGAGTTTGTGCATAGGAAAAATCACTATAAGACCTAATATCATAATTAGGCTTAGTTGCTCCATTGTAGCCCTCCATCTGCATCATTTGACTATTTCCATAGGGCCTAATTTGTTTGTTGTAATCCTCCATGGAAATTAAGCAAGGAAGGAGATTGAAGGGTTTTGTCTCACTCTTCATAGGTCAAGCCTCTTTTTTTCTATTTATCAAGAGAGGTGATCAAATATTTTAGAGAAAGTGGGACAGTGTGGGGTGATCCAACAAAGACTTGGGAGCTGGCTTAGTTTACTTTCATTTATCAAATGCTACTATCTCTATCCCTAAATGTGTAAGTCTCGTTTTATCTTAAGCAAAATGTCCTTGTTTAACTAAAATGATTAGGCCCTTCAAAAAACTAAAAAGATTAGGAGTAATTGCCTAAAAATATTACAAGATTAATTGAAGGGTAGTTTTAGAATGTATCAATAAAGACAAATAATACCCTGTCCTTTTTGTGTGTGACTATACTACTGATTTTTTTAATGTGTGCCAAATTTTCAAATGGTATTTTTATTATAAGTGACATGACATTTTTTTTTTTTTTGAAGGAACTATACGTGACATATGTAGTGCTAAAATATTAGCAAGAAATTGTTTATTTCTTGCACGTGTTTTATAATCACGGAAATAGCTTCTATTTATGTTGATGTTATTCTATTTTTTTTTTTAGCAATATGTTATTCTATGCTTAAATATTGGGCTAATTATTCACACACACACACACAAAAAAATGTATTTCCCTAATTACGAGTTATTCATAAATAATTGTATTTTTTTTAATAAATAAATAATTGTATCCTTGTTAACCGAGTTATTCAATTCAAGTCGTTATTGAGTCCCACTTGTTAGACCTGTGTTGGGAGTCTGCTGCAATAACTTGTTCAAGAAGATGATGAAGATGAATATGATGAAGAGTGCACATAAATTCCAAAGCGTGTGTGGGACACATGTTGGAACAAAATGTGTTTAAGAATAAACCTTAAAGAGTTTTGATGATAACAAGGTATTAAAAATTGTAAATTGGACTAGCTAATATTTGTTCAAGTGTACAAGACCATAGTTAAAAATTTACATCATATAAACGTTCTGAAGAACAAAAAGAGAGCTAAGGAATCAAGAAAAGGAAGCTTTAAAGCGTCTGAAGAAAAGTGCTCCTGAAGACAAAGTGCTCCTGAAGAATGATGACGTCATCAGAAGCAGGAAGTTCAGAAGCAACTTCATCAGAAGCTGAAGTTCATCAGAAGCTGATCATCACCACAAGCTGAAGATTCAAGGATCAACACTCCAAAAGCTGTCTATTGGATTCAAAATCAATGCAGAAGACTAGTGGAACGTTGCAACGGTCATTTTTGTGAAGATTTGAAGGCATTGGAAGCTTATCTTCAAAGAGCGTTGACATTGTACTTTGTACGAACTGTACAACCACCTTCTCCACTACTCTACAGTTGTCCACGCTACCAGACAAGAAAACAACTCCAGAATACGGCCACGCCTGCAAAGATGTTCCTTCACAATGGGAATGGATTTCAAATTGGTTCTTCATAGGACAACAACCAAATCAGGCAAAAGATCATTGGTGAAAGATCAAGCTTCAACAACGACTCTTTTGATGTGCTGGCAATTTCACAACATCTCTTTCACACCTCTATATAAAGGAGTGAAGACTTAGAGATTGGCAATGTTGAACGAAAGACTCTCAACATTTTTACAAGTGTCAAACCTCTGCTGAAATTGTTTTGCATTCACTTAGAATTTCTGTTTCTCAAGTTTCATCTTAGAAATTCTTAAGTCTTAGAGTCTGTATCTGATTTGTATTGTGAGCACCTCTGATTGTATATCAAGTGTTCAACCTCAAACATTTTTCTTTGTAATCTTGTTTGTTTAGAAGTCTCTTGTAGTTGTGCTTGAGCATAGAAGTCTCTTGATTGTGTTCTTGAGCATAGGAAGACTCTTGCAAAGTGTGCTTGAGCAAAGGAAGTCTCTTGCTGTGTGCTTGAGCAATTGTAATCAGATATTACATTCTAGTGAAATCTCCTTGGAAGTGCAAGGGGGACTGGACTACTTCCGGATTGTGGAAGGAACCAGTATAATTGCTTTGTGTCTTTCTTCTTCTCTCTCTGTTTTTATCCGCTGCGTTCAGATTCTGATTATCACTTCAGAAGTTGTCTCACTTAGCTTCTGACCAATGTGTTCAGTTTAGGAGAAACAAAGAATTTTTCAAAACACAATTCAACCCCCCTTCTTGTGTTTTTCTCACCTTCACAGAAGACTAGTGGAACTTTGCAATGGTCATTTTGGTGAAGATTTGAAGGCTTTGGAAGCTTATCTTCAAAAACGTTGACATTGTACTATGTACGAACTGTACAACCACCTTCTCCACTACTCTGTTTTGTGTCCACGCTACAAGACAAGAAAACAGCTCTAGAATACAGCTACGCCTGCAAAGATGTTCCTTCACAATGGGAATGGATTTCAAATTGGTTCTTCATAGGACAACAACCAAATCAGGCAAAAGATCATTGGTGAAAGATCAAGCTTCACAAACGACTCTTTTGATGTGCGGGCAATTTCACAACGTCTCTTTCACACCTCTATATAAAGGAGTGAAGACTTAGAGATTGATATACGACTCTACTACAATTTGCAAGCTCCAAATCTCTGCTGAAATTGTTCTGCTATTCAAAGTCACTTAGAATTTCTGTTTCTCAAGTTCTTGTCTTAGAAATTCTTAAGTTTTAGAGTTTGTATCTGATTTGTATTGTGAGCACCTATGATTGTATATCAAGTGTTCAACTTCAAACATTTTTCTCTATAATCTTGTTTGATGAGAAGTCTCTTGCAGTTGTGCTTGAGCATAGAAGTCTCTTGATTGTGTTCTTAAGCATAGGAAGACTCTTACAAAGTGTGCTTGAGCAAAGGAAGTCTCTTGTTGTGTGCTTGAGCAATTGTAATCAGATATTACATTCTAGTGAAATCTCCTTGGAAGTGCAAGGGGGACTGGACTACTTCCAGATTGTGGAAGGAACCAGTATAATTGCTTTGTGTCTTTCTTCTTCTCTCTCTCTGTTTTTATCCGCTGCGTTCAGATTCTGATTATCACTTCAGAAGCTGTTTCACTTAGCTTCTGACATGTGTGTTCAGTTTAGGAGAAACGAAGAATTTTTCAAAAGACAATTCAACCCCCCCTTCTTGTGTTTTTCTCACCTTCAACACACACTAACCTTTAGGTTTGATTCGCCCTCACCAGTTATGCTAACTGGATGCAAAAGGATTATACCGACGAATACCCTTCAGGATACGATGGAATCCTTGACGTAATTTGTACATTCACGGCAATGGCGGGACCAGGATTATTATAAAGCCTGGGCAAAAAAAAATTGCATTCACATTTTTTTCTCTGCAAATTTTTAGATGTAGGCCTCTTTAATTCTTTGGGTTTGGGATAAATTGCATTTGTAGCAAATAATCAACATTCAGATGGGTTTACATAAGAAAATGCAAGCAAATAATAAAAAAAGCTAAAGAAATGGCCCAACAAAAAATATACATCAGAAATTTATAGGGGTTTATATAAGAAATTTAGAGGGATTTACATATGAAATTGCAAAAAAATTGGGCCAGTGCCCGGCCAACTGCCCAGGCTAGCTGGGCCTTGAATCCGCCCATGATTCATGCCGAGTGTATCGACAATGGTAGTTTATAGAATAAAGTCCTGTCAATTTCTCTCGTCACTAGAGAAAAGAAAGAATGATCTAGTATGACTTTCAGCATAATTTAGACTCACAAGAATGTGATGTTCTATCTCTTTATTCTTTCAATTATTTTCTGCCTCCAAAGTGTCTTTATTTATACAGAAATTTATGTACTTTGGTGAGAGAAACAATTATTTAGAAGAGTTTGTTCGTGAATGGTTTAATTGCATAAATTGCTAAGCAATACACCTTTTCTCTAAAAGGTCTTTATTTAACCATTGCAACTTTCCAAATATATTTTGGAAACTTCTCTCACACCACTAAATGACAGATTATTCGGGAGAACCAAGTTTGATTCCTTGGTAGAACAATTCTTCGTTAGACTTTACTTACCTTGCAGTCAAACTCCAGATTACTAGGATTCCTTCTCCTAGGAACCAAATGGTTACAAAAAAAAAAAAATGTATCTTTGAACAACCAAATTTTGAACGACTGTTTCTTTTCCTGCTTTATTAGTTTCCCGTGTGCCCTACAAATTTTGGTTTATATAATATGGAAAACGTAAAACATCGTCCAAAACACGTTAAAATTCCTTCCAAAACACCCCATTTTTAGGATTTCATAATCCGAGTAGAGTGCGCAAGAAGGTCGGATGGTGGAAAAAGAAACTTTCTATTTGACTAAACCTAATATCTGAAAAGGCCCCTTTGTGATGTATTGGGTTGGACAAAAATCATTACTATTGATAACTAGTAAATTATACCCTGTACCCATGCATTTGTGCCTTTACCCCTACAATTCACAAAAAATTCCAGATTTACCCCTTTTAATATTTCACTCTCGCTTCCAATATTTTCCCGTTCACCCCACATAGCATTTCATATATGTATTTCTCAGAAAACTCAAAAACATTTCCGGTGTACTTTTCGGAAAACCACATAATACATTTCCGAAAGTTTCAAACCAAAACTATATATTATTACTATTTTTTGGGTCATTAAATTTACTTTTGGAAAGTTCTTTCGACAAAATATGTATTTTAGTTATTTTTTAATAACAAGACTAACACTACGTCTGCCCAGACCACTATAACAAGGGAAAATCATGCTACCACAAGAGAATTTACAGAAAAACAACTATGGTGCCTCCGAAAACGCACAAGCAGCACAAGAAAACAAAATAGGCAAACACAACTAATTATCCTCTTCTTCGAACACCATCAAAAGTCATTAAAATTCATACTTTATTTTTGGATTTTATAATTGATTACATCATTCAACCATGGGACAAAACAAGGACTAAGGCCCCGTTTGGATAAATCGCTTATAGAGATGCTTATAGCATTAGAGCTTATAGGCTAGAGCTTACATCATAAGCTTTTATACTCGATAAGTTATTTATGTTTGGATATGTACACTAAAAAGTACTTACATAAATTGAAGTGTTTGGATGTGTCATTACATAAGTAATTATAAAATATAAAAAATATTTTTAATTTAAAAAAATTAAAGAAACAAACCACGACTAAAAAGCTGTAAAAAAAACTATTAAATAATTTTAATATAAATAAAAAATTATCAATATTCGAAAGAAATTAACATTAAATAATCAAAACATCACCATTCACAAGAATTATATATGTGTGTGTCTATATATATATATATATATATATATATATATATATATATATATATATATAAACGTATGTAAAAATTTAATAGTCATAGTTCATTGTTGAAAAAAATATCATGTAATTTTCTCAAGTTGTGAGTCAAGTACTCTTTATACTTCTCTCCTTTCTAATAAATTTGTTTGTAAAAATAAATATCAGCAAAAGGCAAAAAAAATTATAAGAAAAAATGTACGAGAGAAGAAACAAAACAACTATAAAAAATTTACCTGGTATTTGTATTTGTATTGTGTCAACTCTCTGTGTAAATTATTTTGAGAAATATGGTTGTATAAATTGAATGAGTGTAACATCTCTATTATATATATTTGCGCTATTTTTTTTTAAAGTACACGTGGCAACCTATTAGTGAGAGACTCATTTAATGTTTTTCTCATGTACACAAGACAGAATATCTCTCATCAAAGAATATTTCTTCTTATTTTTTTGTGATTAAAAACGTAAATGGTGACTGAAAAATGAATGGTTTAATGGCGTGTAAATGCTATTAATTAACTTTCATTGCATTTTTTAATTTGTTTCATAGTTAAACATGAAAAAATGAACATATTTTTTATCTTCTTCATTTCCATATGTTCCTTCCAAGCTTTAACACCATTCTTTTTTTCTCTTCAGGTTGTTAGGGAGCATATTTTAAATCACGATCATATTTTCAATCACAAAAATATGATATAGTAAAAATCAATTAGATGAAAATCATAGTCTCAAGTGTAACAAGGTAAGTGGATTCAAATATTTTATTTTCTTAGATTATTGACGGTGACAACGTGTTAGTATTGGTTTGAAGCCCGTGTTTGTGTAAATGTTCATTGATGCGTGTTGATCATTCTTGCATTAGTATTTGTGTACAGAAAGTTTTAACCACTATTTAATAGAGATTTGTTTATAATTTCCTATAAATATTACCTCAACCATAACCATTCCTCACATCATTTCAATATTCAGTTAAAGAATACAAAATTATTTCAAAACAATCATGTTTGTTCATTTATAATTTGTATCCATTTTTTTATAAAAAATATTTGTATTATTTTTCTTCATAGTGCTTATAAATAGTGTCTCATCCTTATTCTCTAAATATCACATATTTGTTTCTGGTTCTTGACTACTCTCAGATTGCAATTTATTTAAACCCATTATTTTATTTTTTTAATCCTCTTTCTATCTCTATATTTTTATAGTCTTTTTGCCAAAAAAATTGATCAACTTTTCTTCTTTAGCAACAGTTGAAATATATGGGTTGCTCTTCGACCAATTGTTCTTTGGTTTTGACTGGATTTTATTAATTTCTTATTTTTCCAGTTATGTGGATTCAATCAAAGATGAAGTGCAAGGCTGCAATAACTGAAGTTTGACTACATGGATTTGTAGAGTTCCTCTCAACAATAGAAAGGATTTGTAGAGTTGAATATTTTACAAAACTAATAAAAGTTGTAAAAAAAAATTACATTGAGTTGTATATTTTAATCAAGCTTTATATTTTTAGAGTTGTATATATTAAAAATTTGATTAAAGTGTCTGATGTTATATGAATTTTAAGTAGTTTTATCTGCATTGAGATTGTAAAAATGCTAGCAGTAATATTGACGAGTTATGATTGTTCGAATATAAACCAATCTTTATTATAAACATTTGTCTTCCTTTAAATCAAGAGTACATGTGACATCTTCACATTCTTCATCTCATTTAATGTTTTTTTTATCATCCAATCAAATTGAATCATGACTCATTTCTCGTGACGCATAATCACGACATCTAACTCTAAATGAATATTCCAGTTAATGTAATTAATGGCTTCCTTTTGCAACTAATTACTAACATTTATCATTACAAAATCATTAATTTATTTTTTAATGATATTACATTTAATGATGTTCTTATTTTATCAATTCAATATATTAAAGATATCACTTTTCAACTATGATAATGAATAAAATATTATATCTTTCATTTGTAAATAATATTCAAGATAGGCTTTCGTATTTAAAATAGCAAATTATAGATATTTTAAGCATATTTTTTAACAAGCTTTTTAGGCTAAAATTTATTAAGAAAAAAATGACAAATAAAAAACTAATGGACATAAACCTAGCCAAATAAACAATTATGGACATAAACCGAATTCAAAGAAAGAGACAACATAATTTTTTCCATTAATTTCAGTGATTGTCTTTGTCCCAATTATCTTTACTGTCACCTTAAATTTCATTTAAAGATATTATGACATTTAATATCATAACTAATTATAGCTTACATATTTTTTGTTTTGCATCATGAGAATTGATATAAAATTTGGGCGGTATTTTTTCATGTGATTTGAAAAATTTATGTGCGAAAATTAAAGTTTTTTCTCTCTATAAAATTAAAAAAATTAAAAAATATTGATAGCATCAAAACTAGGCACAAGATATGCAAATAAGAGATAAAAAAACAAATATATTAAATGTACCAACATTTTTTTTTAAGGATAACATGTACCAACATAGCAGCTATAATTTAATAAGGGAGCAAAAATTAGTAGAATCGATGTCTATGTTCCACATAAGAAACATCATTCAAAGCAAGGCTTTTTTGTTTTTCTCTATAAGGAATAGTTTGGTGGTGTATAAAAAGCATTGATTAAGTTCATATTATTTCTTTCCATAAAAAAGTTCATATTATTTGTAGAAGCAAGAAAATAAAAAACAAGGGTGATAAGAAGGGTCAAAGAAAAAAGTTTTTTTTTATTTATATATAAGGAATGATTGAATTAATGTTACATAAAAACATTATTTAAGTTCATATTATTTTTTGAAAAAAAATAAAAACATTTGTGATGAGAAAAAAATAAATTACTCATACTTTTTTTTATCTACTCATATGTTTTTAAAAACAACTTAATACTTTTTTTTCATTTTCACATGATGTAATTTTTTTATAAAATATATTATTAATTAATTTTGCAGCAAATTTTGGATCCATACGTTAATGTAGTGATTTTCTTGAATTTTTTCTATAGATGTTGATTCTAATTTCACCATTCTTCACACAATTCTGATATTGAACCAAAGAATTCAAAATTATTTTCCATTTTATTGTATTTATGAGTTTTCAACAATACTCACTATTTGTAAAAAAAAAAAAAAAAACTTACTACTCTCATTTTTTCAGTGGGCCCAAAACCATTAATCTTAGAGTTTCGTTGTTCGTCTTTTGTTTGTTTTTGATGTATCAAACTGTAAGAGCATCCCTAATGGAGACCCCCAATTTTGAGGTTTTAAACGAGTCTCCCATGTACATATCATTCATTTATAATTTTTTAATAAAAGTACACAATAAGTACTCCAATGGGGATCCTATGACAAAAAGTCTAAATGGTTTCCAGCAATAACTCTTCATCATTTACATTTCAACACTAACATATTATTTTAATAAAAAGTATTGTCGGGTCCAATTAAGAATTGGGGGTCTTAAGTGAGACTCTCGGTATTAGAAGACCCTCAAAAAAAATTCCCCATGGGATACCTATTAGTTACCAGATCTTAAATGGTGAGGACCTCATCGTTAGCGATGCTCTAAGCATCTATTTTTACTAGACATCTATTGTCACTGTGTATTCGTTAGTACACATGTTTCTCTTCATTTTCAGTTATTGAAGTGTCAAACAAGCACATAATACGAAATAGTACGAAAAACATTGGGAAGAAGAATATAATAAATAGTACGAAAAATATTGGGAGGAAGAGATAAATAGAGATAGAAAATTAAATGTGGTGTTGAATGAGTATTTGAAAATAATTGGTGTTCAAATATAAGAGTTGTTAATGATATAATTTAATTCATTAAATCAAGATAAAATGAAAGGTGTGAATCTTGGTGGGTTGGTAGTGGTTTCAAAGAGGGATGTTTTTTTATTTTTTTATGAGAAGAGAGAAAGTAAATTAGAAAAAGAAATAAGATGAAAAAGGAATTTGAACATAGAAAAATAATATGGGAAAATAATAACTTGATGTTAGTGTTATGGGTTTGTTGAAGGAGTTGAAGATTAGTCGGTAACTATACTACCAAAATATTACACTTATTAAAAAAATTCCATATCAATTTTAAATGTATAATAAACATGTATTTTGTTAACTTTTTTTTTTTAGCAAATGTATTTTGTTAACTTAGTATAACACATCTACGTTTTCCTTTTGTGAGATCTTGCAAAAGACCAAGGGTGAAGATTTTTTTAATAAATGAATAGAATGTAAAGCATAAAAGAGAAAGGCATGACGTCTCAACTAGATTGGAACTTGATAACTAACTTTCTTCTTTGCCCATACTCTAAAAAAGGCGAAGAAATTTGAAATAATAGATGTTAAAAAAAATATTGTCTTGATAAAAAAAATTGCACGAAAGTGAATGAAATCAAAAATATAAAATTTAACAACAACAACAACAACGCCTTATCCCACTAAGTGGGGTCGGCTACATGGATCAAATGCCGCCATAATGTTCTATCAAAGACCATATTTGGATCCAACTCATTGACCTCTAAATCTTTTCTAATGGTTTCTCTAATAGTTTTCTTAGGTCTTCCTCTACCTCTTTTAACCTGACTCTCCTCCATTTGATCTACTCTTCTTACCACGGCGTCTACGGGTCTTCTCTCTACATGTCCAAACCATCTAAGCCTATTTTCTACCAACTTTTCTACTATAGGTGCTACCCCCACTCTCTCTCTAATGATGTCATTCCTAATCCTATCATGTCTAGTCTTACCACTCATCCAACGCAACATCCTCATCTCCGCTACGCTTACTTTACTCTCGTGTTGGCTCTTAACCGCCCAACACTCCGTACCATACAACATTGCCGGTCTGACTGCTGTCCGATAGAACTTTCCTTTCAGCTTAAGTGGTACTTTCTTATCGCACAAAACACCTGAGGCTCTTCTCCATTTCAACCACCCAGCTTGAATACGATGATGTACATCAGCTTCTATTTCTCCGTCATTTTGTACTATGGACCCAAGATATCTAAACCGTGTAACTTGGGGTATGATATGATCTCCAACTTTCACCTCTAAGGTAGACCCACTTCTCCTTTTACTGAAGTTACATTCCATATATTCCATCTTGTTTCTACTCAGGCGGAAACCGTACGCTTCTAAGGCTTAAGATAAAAAAAAAGTTAAACAAATATTATCCAAAAAATAACAAAATAAATCATTATAATGTTGGCAATTCTCATGGAGCTTACATTGGGTTGTATCATCGTATTAGACTATATGTGAAACCACACAAGTGAAATTAATATTACATCTTCTTTCAAAATATCTAGGCACATATATATGAGTCATCTCACATATATGTTATTCAACATCTACTATTCCATCAATTCTAGAACTTTAACTCATACTTGACATATTAACACCTATCCCCCAAGTGTGCGGCTCTCTATGTCCGTAATTATATGACATAGTCAAATAAGGTCAAACGGAGGCACAACAGATAAAAAAGTGGGTTGGTGGTGATTTAATGATGAGATATTTATGTTCCTTTCTTTCATGAGAAAAGAGAAAGAAAATTAGAAAATGAAAGATGATGCAAAAGAAATTTGAGATTGAGATAAATGACACCGGTAAAAAAAATGTGTGTTTTGTCCCTGAGGTTATAAAGAATAAAGTGAGTCAAATGAGTTGGAGAATTTTGAGTAATTCACTTCCCAAAAATTAGACTTAATAAAAAAAACACAATAACATTTAAGAAATTCTAATAATTAGGCACATATTCTGTTAATTCAGCATAATACATTTGAGTTTTTCTATGGTTAAATCTCACCAAAGACACAAAGTGAAGAAATTCGAAATAATAGGGATTAATAAAAAAAATTGCATAAAAATGAAAAACAAAAAAATTTAAATTTAATATAAAATTAAACATATACTCTTACATTGGTCATCTCATTTATGTGTCTCAACATCTACTATTGTATCTAATGTGGAACTTTAAATCACAATTGACATTTTAACATATCTTCCTTAAGTGTGAGACTGTCTGCGTCTCTGATCTGATAACATAACCAAATAAGGTCAGAAGGAGGCGTAACATGGTTAAACAGGTGGATTGATGGTGATTTCATGGAGAGGGGTTTATAATTCTAACTTTCACGAAAAGAGATAAATGAAATTAGAAAAAGAAAGAATATGAAAAAGTAAGTTGAAAATCAGAGAAATGATAGGAAAAAAATAGTGAGTGTTTCATCCGTGGAAGTATTGAAAATAGATCGAGTTATTGGTAATTTTATGGTTTAGTTGCAGGAGTTTGAGATTTACGAGTGATTATTCTACCCAAAAATAAATAAACTCAATAAGAAAATGTCACATAATTTTAAAATATCACTTTATCAGCTCAGCAAAACACATGCATTTTTTTCATTGTTAGATCTCACAAAAAGCGAAAGTGAATGTATTTTAAATAATATTGAATGACTTCCAATAACGTATATTTAATATAAAAAAAAATTAAGCAAACGAAATCCAAAAACTAACAAAACAATTCATCACGATGTCCAGAGTTCTTAGAGTGCCTACAATGAGTTTAATGATCACATTTGACCAAGAGACACCCCACACGTGAAATTCACACCACATCTAAACTCAAAACCTTAAGATTTTGCGTATATTAGTCTTCTCACTTATATGTTGCTCAATATCTACTCTTTCATATAATGGAGAAGTTTAAATCAAACATGACACATTAACGTCTTTCCCTCAAGTGTGAGACTATTTGTATTTATGATATGATGAGATAATCAAATAAGCATAAAGGCACAACAAAGTAAAAAAAATATGGTTGGTGGTGGTTTAATAGAGGGGTGTCTTTTTTCCTTTTTTTTAATAGAAAAGAGAAAGTAAATTAGAAAAAGAAATAAGATGTAAAAAGAATTTGTGCACGAGATAAATGATTTGTTGGTAATTTTATGAATTTGTTGAAGGAGTTGGAAATTATTGGGTAATTATGCTACCATAATAAGCATGTATTTTATTAACATAGCAGAACACGTCTACATTTTTTCATTGTCAAATCGCACCAAAAACCAGAAGTGAAGGAATTTAATACAATAGTGGTTGAATAAAAAAGTGCTTGAAAGTGAATGACATCCCAAAACCAAAATTTAAGATAAAAAAAATTAAACAAATGACACCAAAAGCTAACAAAACAAATCATCATAATGTTGAGACTTTCGTGGGAACCTTTATTCGGTTGTATCATAACATTAGGTTAAAAGCAAGCACACAAGTAAGATTGACATCGCAACTTCACCCAAAATCTTAAGACATTAGATATACGAGTCATCTCACTTATATGTTTCTCAACATCTACTATTGCATTCAATGTGTTATTTTAACTCACACATGACACATTAGCATCTCTCCATTAAGTATGAGACTCTCTGTGTCTGCGATCCACCACCACGAACCACTTTCGCTCCCCAAAAATGTTGAAACGAATATGATATCACCATTGGGACTTATGGCGAGCCAACACTTGTGTGAATCAACACAATGTAGAAAAAGCAATCACACAAGTGAAAATGATGTTACATCTTCATCCAAAATTTTAAGACTTAAGTATATGATTTATTTTTCACTTATATGTTCTTCAACCTCCAATATTTTATACAATGTTGAGATTCAACTGACACTTGATGCATCACAATATTCTCTATATCGAGGAAGACGAAATTCTAGCCCGTGCTTGGCACGGGTGTCCATACTAGTATATCATATATGCATATACTTTGTAAAAAAAAAAATATATGTAGATATAGATTAATTAAAGATACGTGTGTTGATTAAAGAAGGTATTCTAGTTAGGTATTCTACTCATCACCAACGTATATAAAAGACATGTTTATAATAAATAAAATTAAAAAATATAGGCTTTGAAGAAAAATGGTAAAGCGAGTATCGAAGGAGGTCATATATATAATTGGCATAAGCTCCGTATAAGTTATGTGGTAAGCTCAAAATTTTGGCTTATTAAAATATGGTATAAGCGGCTTATGAAATTGTTATAAGCTATTTTTATTATTTATCCAAACGCATTTGAAAAGACTTATGTTAGTAGATAAGCTCACATAAGCTCAAAATAAGCCAATCCAAACGGGGCCTAAGTTGAATAAATAATCTCAAATTAACAAATAGTTCAAAACAAGTAATTTAAGGTTCCTTTCTGATAAGGAATGTCGAATTAAACCAACAAATTGATTAGTATTGAGATTGAGATCCTACAAAAGTAAGATTTTCAATATTACTTTTCGGTAAACCAGAAAGGAGATCTGAAACATAAATCTTAAGAATTTTCTGGTGCATATTGTGAATTGTAATCATCTTATCTGTTTTTCAATAAACCAGGTCTGATATCGGAATCATTGCTATGCATTTTCCGGTAACCAGACCTGAACTGCAATCAGTGACGGATCCAGAAATTTTAATAAGTGGGGTCAAGTTATATCATAAAAAATTTATAAACGCGTAAGCGTGCGAATATTATACAAGTTATAATTATAATTGCCCTAAAATGTTGATTTTTTAAAAAATATTTGTCCATTTCTAGCAGGGTATAAATAATATAACCATAATTAATTATTTTTTCACCACCAACATAGCGTCAGTCACAACCTTTTTTTTTTTTTTTTTTTACCAACACACGTTGGCTCAGTTGGTAAGGAACGGGCCACTTCCTTGTATAAGGTTGTGTGTTCGATTCCCTCTGCCGATGTGAGGACAGTGTTGGTGGGTGATCTGTAAGTACCTCTATAAGTGCCCTTTGGGCCCGGAGGCGTGCCCTGACCCTGGTGGTGACCGGAGCCGAACCCACCTAAACTTTTTGTAACCAAAAAAAAAAAGTCACAACCTTTTTCAACAAATATAAGAATAGTTTATATTATAATAATAGTTGTATGGTCTTGCTAACGATATGCTCTGAGATAATTGGTTAAAGATTTCATAAAAGAAAATTTTATCTTAAAAATAAGCATTATTTGTATTGATATAATAATTATAACAACTTTTTATAAAAAAAACTACTTATTCTGATTTATTAACTAGTGCTCTTAGAACACTCGTTAGGATCCTTCTTAGTTTTGTAATATTTTATATGTAATAAATAGAGTATGTAAAGACAATAATATTATATAAAGAGGGGTCAAACTAGGTATATATTTAAATTTAGGTTAAAAATACAATACACGTGTGGAGGCAAGTGGGGTCGCTTGACTCCATTGCCCCCACACTAGATCCGTGCCTGACTGCAATCAGTAATAATCGTAGGAGCTGAACCAAAAACACCTAAAATATGAGTTTTTTGATAACAATTAGGCATGGCAATGGGGCGGGGTGGGGACGGGTTTTACATTCCCCATCCCCATACCCGATTCTCATATACTTACCCGTTACCCTACCCATACCCAACGGGGATGAGAAATTGAACCCCATCCCCGTCCCCGACGGGTTCGGGTATCCCCGCCCCATCCCCGTCCTGCATTGAATAATTTTTTTTTAGTGAAAAACAGAATTTTTTTTGCAACCCCTAAAGAAATATTGCAATGCATTATCCAACAATGTGTTCACTTTAACATTTGTTAGACCGATTGATTTAGTTGCTCCTTTAATTATCAATGGTAATTTTTATAACACAACAATTATCAAACAAAATAACATGACATATCAACATTAAGAAGTTTTCTTCATTCGGGACGGGTTTGGGTATGGGTTCGGGGTGGGTACCTATATACCCGTTACCCGTCCCATACCCGTGTTTTGAAATCGGGGAAAACCCAAACCCATACCCAAACCCAGTCAAAACGGGGAAAACCCGTCAAATTGGGTTTGGTTCGGGTGGGTAACCACGGGTATGGGTTTTGTTGTCATGCCTAATAACAATCAGATTCGAAAACGGTTGCTATGCGTTTTTCGGTATAGAAGGCACACATGAAAGCTCATAAGTTGTTTTTTGGTTTGTTTATGCAGACACTTTACTCTCGTTTTTTCCAGTGTACACCGAAAAGACTTGGAAAAAATTGCGAGACAAATGAAAAAATGGGATTTTTAAGTTTATATATAAGGGTAAAATAGGTAGTTCATATCAAATGTTGGGGTAAGGGTATAAATGTAGGGGTATAGGGTATAATTTCCTGATAACTATTGATAAGTGGATTTGCTGCCCAATTGGAACGTTCTTTTTAAGAATTCTGCTTTTCACCTTGCACATTTTGCTCGCGCCCTGCAAGCCTTCCAAATACGCCCTTGCGTGACTTAACTAACGCACCTTATGAGCTATGCGTGACTTAAGTCACGCACCATTGGCTATGCGCGAGTTAACTTGTCCAAGTTGGGTAAAAACTGATTTTATTCTATACTAATTCATTTTTATTCGAAATTATAAAATAAATCCGATTTTATACTAATTCAATTTTATTCGAAATTATAAAATAAATCTGATTTTATACTAATTCATTTTTTTTTGAAATTATAAAATAAATGCAAAAATAAATACAAATAGTAAATAGAACTCTCATTTTATTAATATTATTCAAAGACTACAATAAGCAATACATATATTTTATCCCAATTAACTAATCTACTTAATATTTGTTTACCCTCTTCGGTATATGCCAACAGCTCTTGGGGAAAATAATGACTCGTCATGTTGGGGAAAAAAATCAAAATTTAAACAAACACTAAATCTAAAAAAATTCATTTGCAATATTACTCATTTGCATGTAACATTGTATCATATCTTGCAAAAAAAATAAAAATTTAAACAAACCCTAAATCTAAAAAAATTCTCTAAAACTCAAAACTACAACATAAATATGCAAACATCTAAACATTTAAGCAACACAAGTCATTTACATGTAAACATTGTATGATTTCTTGCCAAAAACACCAAAATTTAAACAAACTCTGAATCTAAAAAATTTCTAATCTAAGAGAAAAAATCTAACATGTAAAAATAAAAGGTTAATGGTGTTCGATCATGAAAACTTACTTGTTATTGGAGTGTTGTTTGATTTGAACTTGAAGGAATTTTGGATTTGGGTGATTTGAGAGAGATTTTTGAGATTTTTTGAGATTTTAGATGAGAAATGAGAAAATGAGATGCTCTGCCTTGTTTAAAACAACACGTAGCGTGAGTTAACTAACGTTGCGTTAGTTAACTCACGCAGCGTTAGTTAAGTGGCGCAGTGATTAACATTTACGCTAGTTAACTTGCGCAAGGGTATTTTTGGCATGGCTGCAGGGCGCGAGCAAAATGTGCAGGGTGTTCTCTTTTTAATAATTTCGATTTGGAATCTTCATCTACTCTTTTATTTATACACCCCCTCCTCACTTCCATTCTCTTAAATATATAAGTATATGAAAGTAAGATGAAATATAGTATGTTTTGTTTGAAAAAGCAAGATGATATATAGGAGTATGTATTTTGCAAGAATCACGAATGTTTGAAAAATGAAATTTACTATTTTTGAGAAAGGAAATTTCGAGACATCATCAACTTTTCAGAATGTATATCTTGCGTTTGAAAAACTAAATTTTGGAAAGGAAAAACAAAAATAAAAACATTTTTATATACTGTTCCTTTTTTTTGTTTGCAAAATGATTTTGAAAAAAACTATTTAAAAATTTAAAACCAGAAACATCCATAAATTGATTTGATTTTTAGTTCATAAACAATAAATTGAACACTGTTTAAAAAAATTGAAAAGAAGGTATCAAACAAATTGTCTGTTTTCCTATTTTTGAGATACAACTAAAAGTAATAATCTCTCAAACCATTTCAGTATTTATGTTCTGTAGAAGGTTTTAAAAATCCATAATTAATTACAAAGATTTTAATATATATTCTAAAAATATGCTTCCATTTCTACCTTGACTGGATATTAGGAATGCATGTGTTGCTGCATTTGGGACACACTGAAAACTATATGCATATTAGTTAAGGTTGGACCAATCACATATCGATACGCATGATAGATGAATTGCATGATCATCAGCATATATGCAAGTAAATCCATTAATTAATTAGCTAATGTCCTTCTGTCATACAAAGTTACCACCATTATTCTGTTACTCTTGATAAAAAATCAAGAGGAATAAAGTTAGTTTTCTTTTCATAAAATTAAAATAAAGGAAAGAAGATCAATATAAAACTATACAATAAGTATACTAGCTAGGTTCTCTCTTTTGACACAAAGTAGTCCTATGAACTGAGGAGGGTGAAGTCTTACATGGTCCCAAGCATTTGATCATATACTTAAAAGTGGCCCAGATCATATTTTTTTTTAGGGCACACATAGATAAAAGTATTTATTGATTATTTGAAAAATACATATTTTTAATTATTTTTTCTTTCTGCTTTTTCTCAATTATGTGTGAGCCCTAAATAAAGTGCCTAAATATTTGTGACCAACCAAATATTTTTCTTTAAAGACACCCTTGTTTTATTTATTTATTTAAATTTTAATTTACCATAGTTCAGATTGAATTTCGTTTTGTATTTTGAAGACACGTTATTTTTTTCAATTTTAATTCAATTGGCTATGAATGTGCCCTACAAAGACTCAATCACGACTATTGTTACTCGACTAAACTCGTTCATAATGCGTACTATTGTGATACTATTGTGATTTTTGTCGTGTGTACATGGCGCCCCACGATTTGCCTTACTCTCTATGAGCTCAATAACTTGGTTGAACCAGGGAGGGAATAGTTAATAAAGATAATTTTATAAAATTAATATAAATATTTATTATTTATAATTATTCTTTTAAAATGTGTAAAAGGAAGACAAATCAATGTTAATATGTGTCCTAATTTTGTTTAAAAAAACTCAATATAAAAATTTATCTTAAAAATCCTGCATTCAACTTTGAAAAGTTAAAATATTATTATTTTTACAAGGGTTAATTATGTTTAAGGTCCCTGCAAATAAGCGAGCTTTCAACATTGGTCCCTATTTAAATTTTATTAAATTTTTCATCCCCAGCTTTTTTTTCTGTTTGTAAGTTTGGTCCTTGCCGTCAAACTGTGCTGACTAGGCTAACATAATGCTGACCCAGACATGCCACATGGACATTTCAAGTGACATGGCTGCCATGTGGTAAATGACATCATATGTTTTTGGTCCCTATAAAATTTGGATCTTTTAAGTTTAGTCCTTACTTAATTTTAATAGTGTTTTTAGTCCATATAAAAAAATTACGCACTCAGTTTTAGTCCCTACTAGATCTAAATTTGTTTAATTATGCTTAAACTTTTAAACTTTTAAGATTTTGAACAATTTTCTGCACATGTGTTAATAACATTACGAAAAGTTCATCTCCAAAAAATTATCTCAAAATTTTATTTCTGCGTCCAGAATTTTGTTAATTTTATTTTGAACTTTTGTCTTTTAAAAAATTCATATTTAATTTATTTCATGTTAAAAAATTCTAAATTTTAGTAAACGAGGGTTAGAAGAGCGTCGCCGGCGTGAACGAGGTGGTGAAAAGAGTAGGAGGAGAGAGTTTGGATTTTTCACCACCTCGTTCACGCCGGCGACGCTCTTCTAAAAACTCTTCTATAATTTTGAGATAATTTTATGCAGATGAACTTTTCGTAATGTTTTTAACACTTGTGCAAAAACTTGTTCAAAATCTTAAAAGTTGAAGCATAATTAAATAAATTTAGATTTAGTAGGGACTAAAACTAAGTGCATGATTTTTTTTATATGGACTAAAAACACTACTCCCTCCGTCCCATAATATTTGACACAGTTGACCATATTACGCATGCCAATGCATATCTTTGAGCTTAAATATCTTGAATAATATATTAGAAAAAATTATGAAAATTTGATATTTTGAAAATACTCATCGAGACGAATCTAACGACATTTTATATGATATTATTTATCTTTGTATATTAGTAGAAAAATGCAGTCAAAGTAAGTTAGGTCAAAATTGCACATTGTCAAATGGGTCATCTATTGCGGGACGGAGGGAGTATTAAAATTAAGTAAGGACTAAACTTAAAAGGTCCAAATTTTATAGGGACCAAAAACATATGATGTCATTTACCACATGGCAGCCATGTCACTTGAAATGTCCATGTGGCATGTCTGGGTAAAAGCATTATGTTAGCCTAGTAAGAACAGTTTGACGGCAAGGACCAAACTTACAAACGGAAAAAAACATTGGGGATTAAAAATTTAATAAAATTTAAATAGGGACCAATGTTGGAAGCTCGCTTATTTGTAGGGACCTTAAACATAATTAACCCTTTTTACAATGTAGTATACTTCTTTGGTCCCATATTAGATGACCTAGTTGACAATGTACACTATTGATTTGACATACTTCGACCATATTTTTCTACTAATATACAAAGATAAATATTTTCAAAATATTAAATCTTCATAATTTTTCTAATATATAATTAAAAATAAAAAATATACATTAGTATATGTGATAGAGTTAATTGTGTCAGTTAATATGGAACGGAGAAAGTAACTACTTTCGAGTTTTTTAACATGTAGTCATGAGACACAAGTTAGCGAAGACTCTATCATGGAGCAATATTTTGAAAAGGAGTGATGAGTATAAAGTACTCCCTCCGTCCCGCAATAGATGACCCATTTGAAAATGTGCAATTTTGACCTAACTTACTTTGACCGTATTTTTCTACTAATATACAAAGATAAATAATATCATATAAGATGTCGTTAGATTCGTCTCGATGAGTATTTTCAAAATATCAAATTTTCATAATTTTTTCTAATATATTATTCAAGATAAGCTCAAAGTTATGCATTGACATGCGTAATAAGGTCAACTGTGTCAAGTATTATGGGACGGAGGGAGTAGTTAAAAGAAAGACCAAAATTCTCCCCTAGCAGTAGTCTTTCTGTTAATAGTGCAGGAGTGGGGATACATACAGCAAAACCGCCCCACTTGGCCAATACAGTCTAGCTTGCATGCATTGCACAATGCACACTACCAAAAGATGTTTGTGCAGCTTCTATCACATGCTTCTTAATTCTTGTCACATGTACCTGAGTTGGCAATTATCTTTTCTGACGACAAATCAATAACCAATAGAAACAAGAAGAAAAACTTCTGCTCTTTATTTCAGTTAATGAGTACCACTTTTTTTCGTTAAATTTTACAGGAATGAGTTATTAATTAGGTCTTCTACCTTAACTCTACAAAACTGATTTATAAGATAAGGAGTATGGTTTTTTTTATAAACTTTAATTAGATCTTATTTTTCTTCAATGTGAGGCTAGAGTTGTTTTCATATAAGATAAAATAAGGAGTGAATTATTCTTAGATAGTCACAAAGCTCAAATACAAATTTTTTAGGTACACTCACAAAATATAAATTCATATCTTATTCTTTTAATTATTTCAAAAGTAATAATAGAGTTACCTTTATATTTTACTTTTATGTTAGTGTGCTTAAATTTATGTCCATAGTCTTGTGACTGTGAAAGACTTGCTCGATAAGAGTATGGTCATCATAATATGAATTTTTTTTACCCTAACGAGAGGCTAGTACTGTATGTTTGACTGACCCGGTTTGGTTGGCCATTTTCCAACACAATTATATCGATGATTCGATTCCCAAAACTACAAAGATTAGGGCTTATCACTTCTAAGCCAATGGAATCAATCAACCCCCCATCCACTTGGTCATATAGAGCCAATATTGCAAAGCAACCCCAACCACGAAATGTGGCTATTGAAGATATATGCCTATATGAGTCAGATATTATTATTATGGGAAATTGATTAGATCGTTATCCTTTACTAAAACTGTTGCTTTGTCGTTTTTGTTTCAGTTTTTTAGATAATTGAAATTTGTTCAACTTTTTTAGGTGTGCATGATCGGTTTTAATTTTCATATAAAATTGTAAGAGAAATGTTAAAAATACTCTATCTAATACTTATTTTTTATTGTGCGAAATTAATTTTAATTTGTATTTTAGAAGTGGATCTCATATAAAATGATGAGATAAAATTGATTTAATAAAAGAGTCGGTGATAGAACTAGTGTTAAAAAAAAGAGTATTTTTATCATTTCTCATGCTACATATAATATAAATGTTCAGAAGAAACTAAGTTCAAACCTTAGACTAAAAAATTATTGATCTTACTTCGTAGTTTAACTTCGAATTACTGACGTTATTTTCATAAGAAAAAGATGTATTATATGTGAACATTTTGACCAACCCATAGACGGGAAGATCAACACTTAAGAACCATTTGTTTTGATGCAAGGGTGCATAAGAAGGAAACATGCATGTGTTGATCTGATTAGGGTTTTCTCGTTTGTGGGAGTGAGGATCAAAGTTTTTATTGTAGGGTAGATTGTCCTTAAAGTTGCTTCAAACAATGTGGTTAAACATGAGAAAACATGTTTTGATAATCAACAATTCGACATACTTATATATCATTTACGTTTGACACTTTTAATTTCCTAACAACAAAGATTATAAAACTTTATAAAAAGCTCAATTGATCATGCATAATAATATTGTGTCTCCTAAATTTATAAATGTAATATTCAAGAAGATTGATTTTGTCATCTATGTAGAGTAATTTGATACTTAAAAAAAATGTAGCAAATCTAAAAGGATCCACGTGCTACCCTATGAAGATATATGCAACTCTATATTTTCTTTCAGGTCTTTTCAACTTTAAAAATTTAAAAGTAAACGTGTTGTACAAAATTTAAATTTTAAGAAATTAAATGTATAATTTTTAAGATAATTTTTTATACTTAACACGTTTCTTAAAGATATATGTTAGCATTTACAATTTTTTAACAACACGCAGACAAAATAACAAAGAAGAGACCGTGTTAGATGTTTATCATTCCATTTATTAAATGAAAAGAAAAGAATAGTTTGACTCTTTTAAAATGAGTGAAATGTTTTGTAAAATAAAATAAAATCAATCATTACTACTTTAACCAACTCATAGTTTGTTAGGATGTATCAACAATATCAACATTTTAATTTGTATGATTGATAATATTCATTTTGAAAGAGTTGGATAAAAAAAAACATGTTAAATCCTTAATTAGAGAGAATGTGTACATATATCGATTCAAATTCAATTTAACAAAAAAAAAAAAAAACCTTGAAGGGTGTTCATCAACTTCTTATCATGGGATTTTAATCTTTTGTCATGGCTACCTATATTACAACTAGCTTCAAAGTCATTGAATAAAAATTCATCAACAAAAAAAAAGTCATTGAATCAAAAAATAAAGAAAAAATAAGAAGAAAAAAAGATGAGATCTAACAGCTTTTCTTTGAGTTGTATGATGCAGCTATTGCAGAGGGTTCATGCAAGTGCCTCTATAATTATCTTTTGCGTATAAGCCATCAATTTATTTCCTAAGCATCAATCTCTTACCAATTTAGATCTTAGACAATACAAATATAAAAATCTCTTATCATCTAAATTGATAGTTTACTTAAAAAAATGCTTATCATATAATTGGTGTTTTTTTTTTTTATCAAAATCATATAATTGGTGTTGACAATACAGGTATCGGTTTTTTATCAACAATATTTATTTTTCTAATAAACTCGAGGATCTGTCTGTGCAGTTGTATATATAGAAAAATTAAACTTGGAATATAATGTAACAACATCCTTCTTTTTGTCAAAAAAAAATCCTTCTTGTCCACCAAAAAAGGGTAAAGTCAAGAGAATCTAATACTCGTATGTTCTTCCATATTGGGAAAGTGTTTTGTATCTATCCTATAACATGTTTACAATGATGTTGCTATGAAGATACGGGGAAATTGCGTTAAAATGATCTGTACATTGAGGCGTGAAACAACAACCTATCTTTCGGTGTGATCCACATGCACAGAGATAATCATCATTCATGGAGGGTCCTATAAAATGATTGGGGTAATATCCCCCTCAAATCTTATGCAGCCAATCTTTAAAAAAAAAAAAAAAAAAACTACTCCCTCGGTCTTATTACAGTTGTTTTTAAGGGTTTTAAGTGTTGTGTCGGGTTCTTAAGAAAATAATAATTATTTGAGTTGATTTTAATAGTAAAATTAATATCATTTAGTAAAATATTCTTATTGATTATAATTAGTAGAATAAAGTTCAATAAATAAAGGTATTAGTGGGAAAAAAAATATATTGTATTAATATTGAAAAGTGACAATTTTCTTAAGACAGAGAAAAAAAATGTTAACGTGACCAACAAAATAAGATGGAGGGAGTATATGCAGTGAAACCAACCGCTTAAATAAAGATAGGAAAATGCTAAAAATGTCCACTTGTTAAGAAAATAAAATTAAAAATTTTGTCTTGAAAAATGGTGTATTAAACTTAAGTCGACTTTTTTAAACTTGAAAATTTGTTATTTACAATGTAAAATTTCCCATGTTTTCTCATTCTTAACTACTCCAGATAATATTTATCTCTAAATAACTTCATTAACCAATCTTATTTTTGACACGCAAAAGGAGAAGTTGGGCCAAACATATTTCTTGAGAAACCTATTTGTTAAAATACACAAATAAATAACTTTTGTTAAAGTTGTTGAAACCTACTTCTAAGAATTCTCGGCTACTTTTTTCTATGATTTCCCTTTCGAATCCCACTGAGCACATTTTATGTTTCATTTTATTTGATTTTTCTTACGGCATGCATGTGCTATACAATTACTGTTTGTTGTGTTTTGTTTGTTTTTACCATTTTTTTAATTGCTATAGTTTGTTTAGGTTTAAAAATGGTTATCTTTTATTAACCGTATTAACAAATTAGTTATAAAAAAATTACCATTCACAATTTGCCATCCTGATACTTTTTATTGACAATGGTATACTATTTTTTTTTTTAAGGGAATGGTATACTATTCTTTTTTTTTTTTGAGTAAATACTATTCATGAATCATGACGTGCTCTTTTAAAGAAATATTGTGATGTAAATTTATAGGTCCATTATTTATATATTTAATCAAGATTTTTTCTTTTGAAAGATAATTAAGAATTATTTATTCAGGCTTTTTAGTATAATTTGCATTCTCATAAAATGATCTCTATTTTCTAAAATATTTTACTGAACATTTGAATATAATCATTTATAGGTTTTTTAATTTTAAAAAATATTATGTAGTTTAGTAATATATATATATATATATATATATATATATATATATAAGGAATTTTTTTCATTTTTAAATATTTTAATAGTAGATCATAACAAGGCATTTTCATCCAAAAAAAAGAAAAAAAATCATAAAAAGGTTATCATTTACGAAATATCTTCAAAAACTACTTAAAATCATAATGTATGAATTTTTATAAATCTTATTCACTTCTTTATATATATATATATATATATATATATATATATATAACATTTTTATAATTTTTGTTTCATTTTAAAAATATTTATTTATTTATCATAATTTATTATGAAATATGAACTTTCTTAAAATAAATTCATTTTGTTTAAAAATATTATCAAACACTTCAACATAAAATAGATTTTGAAATAAAAAGCAAAATTTACCAAACAACTTAAACTTAATTTCTAAAGCTCATATCTTTAACTTTAAGTTTAAAGTAGCTTTTATGTCTCCAAAAAGTTGGGCCAAACACACGTATTTACCCCAAAAACCACTTTAAAGAAGAAAATTTAACACAGTCTACCAATCGCTTAAATGTGACAACCTTATTAGAGAAAATAGTGTCATTGCATAACTTTTGTATTATCTAAATCACATAACGTGAAACTAACATCAATCGATGTGCCCCTGTCATAGAGATGTTCATTTTGGGTTGGGAAGTTAATGTTGAAGCGTGGAAGTGGAGAAGAAGATTGTTTGCGTGGGAGGAGAGGTCGGTGAGAGATTGTGCATAGCAACTTTCATTTGTGGTTTTGCAGGTTGGTGTGTCTGACATGCGGATTTGAAAGGTCCATTCTTCCCACAGGTACACAGTCAAAAGTGCTTATAATCACTTAACTAGTTCGGATGTGGCAATTGATGACCGCTGCAATCATATTTTATGGCTTAAGCAAATTTCGCTTAAAGTCAATATTTTTATTTGGCGTTTGTTCAAAAACGGATTAGCAACAAAGATGAATTTGTTTAGGATAAATATCTTAGATTATAGCGACTCTTTTTGTTCGGCCGCTTGCGGATTGGTCGAGGATCATGATCATTTGTTCTTTTCTTGTGCTTTTTATGCTCAACTTTGACTTTTAATATCGGGATGGTTAGACATCTCAACGACTCTTCAAGGTTCCTTATTTGAGCATTTTCTTCAGTTTGAAGGTGTGGGGGTGATGTAAGATTTTTACATCTCATAAAACTATTTACACGTAAGTATAGAATAGGATTGTGTCCACAGAGAGTTGCATATATCATGAGCGTTTTCACAATATCTATCACATTAAGGGTTTGAGTATAAATTGTTTGTTTGTGTAAAACTATTTTCCTATTCGACATAAAAGTAAAACGAGAAGAGATAGGGCTATTTCGCTTGCGGTTAGAGATATCAACCAAGCGTAACAGCTGCAATCTCTCGATTGATTAATCGGATTCTAGCTTTTTAAACGATATTATCACAATCACTCGACAATATCATTCGTGTCCAAATGATATTGTTAGTTCTAAGGGATCGTTTAAACATCGATTTCCCAAACATTTAAACGATCACAAAGTCGTTCGGATAATCTAATCGACGATTTCCCAACCGATTACATTACCCAAAAGCATTAAGTTCTAGATTAAAAATGATTATCAAATATTAACATCTATGTCTAGAATGATAACTGAAGATAGATTGTTATTCTATTTCTAGACTCAAAAATATGTGTCCATAACATTTTAAATCTCAATAAGACAATAAAAGCAAGAATAACAACAATATTGAATAAATAGCTAGATCCATATATTAAATGATCAAAAGATTACATAATAGCTTGTTTGAATACCTCAATACCACAAGAGTAGATGTAGCTACATATGTCTATGATAGCTATGCAAAGGATGAAGAAAAGATGAAGATTCTATGACAAGATCCATGATGTCTTAACAAATCTTGGCTTGAATCTACTCCTAACTACCTTGCTTTGAGTTTCTCTCTCTAGAAATGCCCTAACCTCTCTCTAAGATGTAAATGAATAAAACAGTGAATGAATGAATAGAGAGAGGTGGAAAAGCTGTTTAAATGGGCTGAGTTTGCGAAATGTCGCTAATAGCTACTATTTCGCTATCAGCGAAAGTGTCGGTGGCCAATGGGGTTGTGCCACGTAGTCCTTGCACCTGATCTTCATGAGTTTTCGCCCCCACTTTCGCTATCAGCGAAATTCTCTGGAGAAATTTCGCTAATAGCGTAGATGTCGCTAATGGCGACTTTCTTCAAGTCTGCTTCTGGTTTCGCCCCAGGTTGCGCTGATGGCGTAACTGTCTGAAGTAATTTCGCTATCAGCGAAATATTCGCTAATAGCGAAATTCTTCAAGTTTGCTCCTGATCTCGCTCCCAGATACGCTGATGGCGTAACTCCCTGTGAGGATTTCGCTATCAGCGAAAAACACGCTAATAGCGACTTCTTATGAACTTTGACAATTTTTGCTCCTTGCTTGTATTTTCCTGCACAAAAAGGGTAGAATAAGGCACAAAAGCATAAATGACATATTTGCATAATATTGGAGTTTTCCATGGATAATCTTGCAAAACAAGTCACTAAAATGTCTAAACTAACACATGAAATATATCACTTTTGAGCACTTATCAGGGGGTTTTTCCAACAAGTATCGTTTGACTTTTAACATTATTTGAATTTCAACTCTTTTTACTATTTAGAAGGATCGCAATATGAGGCATTTTCACAATAACTTTGATGATGTTTCAAATAATTAGAAACAAATAAAATTGTATTTTTTTAGTTGTCCGTTATAAGCTTCATAATTTGAGAATATATATCAATTATAAAAAATGATTTTTTAGAGAAATTACTAAAAGCAGCTTATCATGTAAAGTCACGTGTAGACTCTTTTACATATTCTCATTTTCTTAAAACCGTAACAAACATGATATAAACATTCAGAAGTGTTTTTTTTATGGGTAGTAATTTAAAAAAAAACGATTTTCCTATTGAAAAAAAACTGTAACAAACACATTTTTTTACACGTGATATTGCCTATTAGTATGAAATTATCACTTTCGCTCAATGTAACTAATGTTTATCAGTGAACTTGTGAGGCACACATGATGGGTCCTCTCATTTCGACCAGATATTTTTCATACGCAAAAGTTATGAATCGAATCTATGACCATATATTTAAGGAGTCAAATTTCTTTACCACTTCGACTATTTTATTGTTGGTTAACACTTAACAAACACATTTTTATCTTAGTAAAGTAAAACTTAAATTTAATCTATTAAAAAAAGGTTGAGGCCAAAACTCAAACACGCATGAAACGCTTGGCTGGAACATTGACATCTATGAATATTTACTTTGCATCAATCAATAATGTTTTAAATTAATATAAAGCATAAAGCAACTATACTTTAAACTGCTTTATCGCCGCATTAGATTTTTGTGTTTATGGGTTGTGTTGAGCACTAAAATTGGTTAGTTAGTTCAGGAACCTGCCATTATACTTCCATGTGTTGGGCAACAACTCGATCGGTCTGAAGTATATTATGATTTATGTGAAATGAGTAGTAAAACACCATGGATATTCCTTCCAGATGAACAGCAATAATGTTGCACTTAGTTCTTGACATGATCATTCAGAGCAAGAACCTTTTTTTTCATTGACTTCTTTATCATTATTTTATGTATAAGTGTTGTTGAAGATATTGAGTTTCAATAGAGAATAACAAAAAGATGGTTAGGGTTTCAATAATATTACAATGATATAGAATATTAAAATAGAGTTACAAAAGATTATATAGCAAAGCTAAATGGACTAGACTAACTAAAAATATGGAAAATGCTGACAAGTGCCCTTAAGACATTGTTTAAGTATTTAAAATTAGTAACTTTTTCTTGAAAATTGTGTAGTTATGACTTTTATATATATTTGACTTGTATTTTCAAGATAAAATTTCTTTTTATAGGTTCCTTAAACAATACACTTAGGGCACTTGTTTATTTCCTATTTTAATGAAATAGAAATTTATTCTCCTGGTTTTTAAGTCTGGAACTTTGGTCCTAGTTTCCCAGGTTTTAAGTTCTTTCTTCATGTAATTTGAATGTTTTTTGAGTGGTTCTTCACATCTATGATTTCTCAAATCCAAAATTTTCTCAAAGTTTATTATAGCCACAAAAAATAAATTTTATGTAAAGAATCGATCATAAAAAAAAATGTAAGAAAATGGACTTAGATGTATATACACACAAGAAATCGCATGTGTATTCTGACAAAAAAAATATTGAGAAATGTTAACCAGTGCATCCAGGACACACAGGTTAAGAAATCAAAATAGTATTTGCATTGGAAAAAAATTGAGAAATGTTAACCGGTGCATCCGAGACACACAAGTTAAGAAATCAAAATAGTATTTGCATTGGAAGTTGTGTAGTCAATGCATTAAAAGTTTAATAAATGTCATTTTTGACTTAAAATTTCTTTTTTTGGCTTCCTTAACTGGTGTCCCACAGAAGTATACTAGAGCTAATTAGCCATAACTTATTTTGTAGCTTAAAAGTTGCTATTACTTTTATTTTTATTTTTTCAAATAATACAATTACTTTTTGAAGAGACTTCAAAACATAATTGGTGAGTCAACAACACACATTTAGAATTACAAGATGCTTTGGAATTAAACATTTTTCAGTACACACAGTAACTTGAAAATGGACAAAGAAATTTAAACCGTATGAACTGCTTGCCACTAGGGCTTATAAGATGCTTTGGTAACAACAATGAGTAAGTGAGGTTGTGGTTGGGGTTGTTTCGGTGTATATAACTGATAGTTTACACTCCCCTAAAAACATTAAAGAGTAAATTAACAACCTACACTTGCATAAAACTATAAGGAGTAAGTTAGCAAAGTATTGATCAATTATTTTATAAACTAAGTATTGTTCATTGTTTAGCATAAACTAATCTCTGTTAAGAAAATGGTTGAACACACAAGGTGAATTCTATCTCGAGTGAGTTTTCTTGTATACGACAAAGATAAAGTTTTTATATACTTTTTTTTTTTCTAATTTATTTGTTTTTTTCCCTCACGTTATGTAACTTTTACGGTAAATTATAATTAAAATGATGTTGGACACACAAGGTGAGTTCTATCTCGAGTGAGTTTTTTCCGTATACGACAAAGATAAAGTTTTTATATACTTTTTTTTCTATTTTATTAGTTTTTTCCCCTCATATTATGTAACTTTTACAGTAAATTATAATTAAAATGGCAATGGAAGACAAACCCCACATTTATTCCTTCCATACTTATACATGATGCAATCAATTATTTTCTCTTTTTGGGCTCTATATAAACCCTTGTATCCTTCTTCATCTCCTCAGACAACAACAAGTTTCTCATTTGTTCATAGAAAAGGAACACTTAGCTTCTTTGTTGTAAAATTTAGAGAGATATGGTTTGTTTATTATTTTCTTTTCCTCCTAACCCTCCATCCCCTATTTCAGAAATAATTTATAAGGGTTAGCATAGTTTGATGCAATACTTGCAGGCTGTAAGGAAGGGTGATCAACGCATATCAGATTCGATCTAGGGTAAGGGAGGTGACAGAAGAGAGTGAGCACACATGGTACTTTCTTGAATGATGTTTCATTCTCGAAGCTATGTGTGCTCACTCTCTATCTGTCACCCCATCACCATCTTTTTCTTTAATTCAATTCAATCCCTTTAATTATATTGTTTTCTAATACTATGCACATCTGTTTATTATGCATCATATCTCATATCAGTACCATTTAGGCTGATCTGATCAGTACTCAGATCAGTTTCATGAAAATAATTTTTTTAATTAGGTCTGTTATGTTTTGTAAAAATGGTATGCAAAGGCCACCGCGGTTGTGGCCTTAACATCCATGTTTTTGATGTCTTTGTGAGAAAATTAATGCAGGCATTAGTTGTATTTGACCGCGATTTTCCATAATTATGATGCAATTATAGCACAATTGCGACCACAATTTAAAATTAAGATTTATTTATGTATGAAAGACGTGTGTGTCTAGATGCAGAAGCTATTTTCACAATTATGAATATTGACTCTAATTGATGAATTTGGATCTTATATTCTCAGTCAACCAGGTGATCTCATGGTTGAGATGCAATATATAGTCTATTCTTGGCTGATGTTTTATATGTAAAAAAAAAAACATGCTTAATTTTTGTGAACCTAATTTTGAATTCATTTACCAAACTGTTATATTAGGGTTTGGAATTTGTATGCCCAAGAAGCAAACTGATAAACAATCTGGCTGGTTTGTTTAACTCTTTAAGAATTCTAACAATGATTCACTTTCAGATTAATTACCTTCAAGAAAGTAGTTCATTTTCATGCTTTTAATTTCTATTGACATACATAAGATAAAGTGCAGATCTATAATTGTTATATTTTAATAATTTAACAGTCTATTATTATTATTATTAATTACATTCCTTGCTCTAATAAGGGAGTCAAACTCCTGATATTGTAGAATAAAACTTGATTTTCTTTTTTGTCTTATATATATGCTAGAACACAATAGGGTTCTAATTTATACTATATATAGGTTTTTAATCCCTCACAGGTTTCTTCAAATATAAATACTCAAACTCCTTTCAGGTTGTGAAATGTGGAGATCATTTGAAATCAAGCAGAAGTTTCAATGGTGTGGGAAATTAAAACAATAATATGTACTTTTTTTTTCCTTTAATTTGAGGTTAACAGATGAAGATGGAAATGGGGAAATTAAGGGTGTTGTTCTGGTCAATTCATCTTGTTAATTATATTATTATGATGAAGAAGATGTATGCATATATTTGTTTTTGAAAAAAAATGAGTGATGGCATATGATAATAAAGATCTATATATTCACAAATATTTTTGTCAGGATATATATACACACACAATAGTGCACTAAGCTTTTACAATACACATATATTAATTGTTTTATTCATTGAGGGTGTGAAAGGGTAAACATTTTAGGGAAGAACGATGTTGATAGATGTAACTCAATTTTGAATCAAATCTCTATCTATTCTAACTTACTACACACAATTATGAATCTCATAACGCATTGGTACTGTGATTTTGTTAAAGCTCTAAAGTGTTGTTTTTAAGAGATCGTGAATATGTGATTTTGCCAATAAAAACATATATATGCTAATTTGAGTCAATTAGATGATGAATCTACTTAAGGGGTAATTAAAGCTCTTCTAAGGTTTAAATTTTCTGTTCACAAGGTTCAACCAAAGATCTTACTAGAAAAATTGAACATTCACTTCTAACATATTGTAATGTGAAGGTAAAGATGAAATACAGTGAGCTACACCCTATGCAAACATGGAACTAAATAATATGTTATATATGTGCATGCAGCTTAGAATAACTGTTGCTCATTGAAAATGAACACTATAAAGGATTTCCTTATAGTCTTTTAATAGCAAAAACAAATAAAATAGGATGTTTCAATTTGAGTGCAAAGAAAGTGATTGTTGCTAGAGTGGTCCTTGTTTTCATTGATTCTTTATTTGAGAGTGTTTTCAGCCGTATGGAGGAAGGGATAAATTAACTAATGGTTTCACTGATCATGACTTATTGAATTAAAGTAACATCCCAAGAAATGCTTCTTCATGCATATTTAGTTTAAAATATGGGAGGAGAGATGAGGAATTTTAAGGAATGGGGGAGGAGAAGGGAAATGAGATATTCAATTAGATATCAAATGTTTGATTGAGAGGGGAGATGGTGAGAAATATCTATCTCTTTGTTTGGTTCATAAGAAATTAGGGGAGGAGGAATCTTGAATTAATTTAATTTTTTATCCTTGTAACTTTTTTTATTAAGAAAATGTTGATATATTAGTTGTTTTGTTAGAATTTTCCTCTTTCATAAAAGTTTGAGCACCACTCATTTAACTCCTTTAACTCATGTATAAATAAAATATGATTAATAATTATTCTAATCAAGGTTCGAATATGATATTTTGTATTGATTTAACTTTTGTTGAAACTTATTAATCATTTGACCTCAATCACATAAAAGAAAGTTTTTGTTTTCCCTTCAAAATATTGAAGCGTAAAAAGATAGATATATTCAAAATGATCGCTCTCAATCCCCCTCAATTTCCCCAACCAAACACTATTTAGGCCACATAAATCAGAACCAAAAATATTAAGCAATCACGACTTTTTTTTTTTTTTGACAAAAAGCAATCACGACTTTTAGTTAAAATATTCTACAAAAAGAATTATTATTTTTGATATAAAATAAATAATTTTATATAATATGAATGATAATTTCTCTACCACCGGAATCTAGCGCAAGCGATTGGTGCGCAATATGTGACTATTATAAACTTTAAAATATTAAGTTCAATTCCAACTGATAAAAAATGATCATCTCTGTTTCAAGTATGGCAATATCCATCTAGAATGGGATAAACCCTATTAAGCTGATCCTCACCAGAGACTATTTTGACTTGTTCAACAACTACATTTCAATCTTATTGAATTTCTAATCTAATTTACCATCCTTTTAACGATCTAAATTACCTTAAGCAAAATTGTTGCATAAACTCGTATCATGCTAGAAGCAAGAGATTGAATTAAAATACATGTTCATTTATTTTCATGTATTTATTCTAGCTGGTACATTCAGAACCTAAGTGGTTCAAATGCAAATTGTAAATTATCTTATGCATGTTGTCAATATTTTTGCCAAGATATTATTATATTAAATAAAAAGCTAATAATTAATAAAAAAAAATCTTGATCTGTTTATTAAATATTTGTGGAGAAATTTATTGTATTAACTCTAACAAAAATATAGCCTCAAATTGAATACAACAATAAACAATCATAACCACAACAAAAAGTTGGCCTTTTAATTTCAAGCTGATGATGAGAACGTTCTACATATGAATGGCATCCCCAAAGTGAGAAGCAAATCAATGGGATTTGAAAAATACAACATTAATAAAAATACAAGGGTGCTACAAAATAACTTCAAAATGAGCTTAAATGGAATGTAAAGTACTACAATAAATCAACCTGTAAAAAACATTCTACTTCTCATTTTGTATTGTAAAAAGAATCAACAAAACAGCTTGTATTAATTAATTCAGGCTAGAATGTTGAACTTGATTTCACTCCATGCAGAAGAGCAATATGTTTAATGCACTATTAGGAAGATCATCTTTTAAATCATTGTCCATAAACCAATTGTCAATAACACTTCGAGACGTTTCAGGCGAATTTCCGGTAGGCCACTTGTCTACTAATATAAACCCAAATTGTGATGCAGCTGAAAGCAACGTTGGTTCATCGACACGGCGAAAGATATGGCAAAGAATAAGTACAGGAACATTCTCATCTTTATTACTTTCACTTGAAGCAATAAGTTCTTTTGCAGTTGCAAACAAAGGCAATATAGCTTCAGCAACGTATGTAACGTCAGTGCCGATGATGACATTGAACCCTCTATCACTCATCTCCTTTATGCTTTCTATGTGATCTTTGTTTCCCCACTCAAGTTTTTTTGTAGTTAGTTTAGTCAGCAATGGTTGTTCAATATTAGATGCAACATTTTTGGCTAACAGGTCAAGAGAAAAATCATCTCCATCTGTAGCAACTACTCGATCGGCGTGTCTAGAAGCAATCATAGAGCAGATTCCACCACTGCCACACCCTAACTCCAATACCCTTTTTCCGGAAACAATATTGGGATTTTCTGCAAGGACGGAAGCCATTAATCGGGCCGATTCCCACAGCATCAAACCAGTTGATTTGCAGGTATGTTGGTACTCTTTTGATAGTAAGTTAATTTTGAAATTCCAGCCTCTAAGGTTGATCTCCATAATCTATTGGGAATCAAAAGTGAAAACCATAACAAGAAAATCAGTACAAAAATATTAGAAGCCAAAATAGCGACCATGTCTTTTGTTGAGCAGGGTTGTCAGAATCAAGATCTTGCATAAGATTGAAAGGTGATAGCAAGATCATAAAACATAAGATCACAACCAAGATCAAAGGATCCTACGAAAACAAAAATAATACCAAATATATAGTGCATAAACTACTAAAGTTTCAAATCATAAGGTTTGAGACTGAGTCGTTTATGTTTAAGATTTGAGCCTTGGTTGTTTTATGTTGATGATTTGAAACTTGGAGTACGTTATGCACAATAAAATATATATTTAGTATGATTTTTGTTTTGATGGGATCCCTTCAATCTTGGTTGCGATCTTATGTCTTATGATCTTGCTATCCCCTTTCGATCTTATGCTAGATCTCGATTCTTACAACCTTGCTTATAAGTGATTATGCCATTAAATAAGCTAATTCAAGCAGGCCCTTTGTAGAACTTCTAAAAGAATAGGCAACCTCAGATGGGATATGCTCGAATAAAGAGCTGGAGAGCAGCCAAATGGAGCAAAAAGATGAAAGCCTTACCTCATACTCGTCGGAAGGCAAGACTCCAAACATGTCAGCCCCGACTCCCTCAGACATGTCAATTACAGAGTCAGTTATACTACCACAATTATTTTTCTCGATTGCCGTGCCAATATTGTTATCACCATCAAGATGATTCGCCTCAGCTTCTTTACTGGAAGAGTTGGAACCATCTGAAACACAAAATACAGCTTGGACCCAACGCCTGAAACCAGCAAACAGAAGGAAAATAAAAAAGACAACTCATAAAAGCTACAGTATCATGATAAACTGAGCAAAAATGAACAAGTGGTATAATGTATTTACCGTTTCATTATCAACTCCCTTGAGCGGTTCTCAACTTCTTTGCAGCACACATCAAGTTTGCGAACATTGAAACCATTTTCTTTGAATAAATTTGTCAAGAACTCATTTGAAAAATAGTAAGCGCGCTGGATAGGAAACAAAAAGGAGTATAACATTAGAAAATAAAAAACTCACATGTGAACTAAAGATAACATGGAAGAACTGAAAACTTACAGTGCCGTCACCTCTAACATAAAAGTTATCGCTTATCTTTTGATCCTTGCCAGAGAATCTCTCCTATATAAATTAAATATACAAATTATTGATTGCCCAAACAAGGAAATTCATCAACCAATATTTGACGGTCAAACAATTCTACTTTCCAACAAAAGAAATGCTAAAATTCCATGAAACACGGCAATGAATGTTACTTCGGTGTGAGTGTCCAACACCAACAATTGTATGACGTGTTTGACACTCCATTCTGGCTTTAAAGCAGGAAGTAAAAAATATTATGGACCTTGTCCAAGACCTGCCAAGATTGTTTACACAGTTGAACCCAACTGGCGTGCAGCCGGACTCTGCTTTCCTCCAATGAAGAGCATAAGTCGAACTCCATCGTGACAAATTTTAAGCTTTAAGTTGTGGACGAAATTCTACCATTTACTATTATTATTTTTATTTCAATTACTATATTTTCAATTCAAATTTGAATTAGGATGAGTTTAGATATTATTTTTTAGGACTGATTTAAGGATTAGATAAGATTTGATTTAAAATTTAAATTAGGGTTAGATCAAATTTGATTTGATTCAAATTTGAAATTAGGACGAAATTCAATTATTTAATTAGATAAATAATGATAAAATTATAAACATAAGAGTTTAAATGAAGGGTAAAATTGGAAGGGAAAAAACCTGATATTCTCTTTATATATAGGTATAGAAGATAAAGCTACGGAGCATAGCTTTTGATATTCACGCTAGGAGCCACGAAAACCAGCATCTGGTCCTGAACCAGCCACGAAAACCAGCCATTGTTGGTTTTGAGAAAAGGGATTATGAGGATTTTAACCAACACAGTTGAGCGGATCTTGAAGAAGAGGTGAATCAGCCCCTCAAATGAAGAAACAGGCCCAGAGAAAAACTCTAGATACCATGATAAAGTAGAGGTTAGAGAGAAATGAAGAATTTGGGTTCTAAGATTTTAGAAAACGATCCCTGAACTATAGAGTGAGTACATTATGTTTTCATACGCAAAAGTTAGATGAACTAAGCACAGTAACTGTCCAACTAACTAGTACAACAGAACATTCTGAATCAGCACTGTGCTGTGTATGCAAAAACCACCACTGCCGCATACTTAAGTCTAACTACTGACTAAGTTATTCTGAATTATGCACTTATTAGTCAGAGCATCGGGAAAAAAAAATTATTGTCTTACACACACTTAACACGTATGGGACAAGAAAAAACCAAAATATTGTATAGGATGAAGATGGAGAGGAGAAAACCAGAATAAGGAAAGAACAGAACAAGGAGAACAAGAAACAGTCGCTAGGAAGAGATGAGGAGAAGCATAAAACTAGGCTCAGTCTGGAGACCGCCAGTCCCCGAGGGGCAATTACTCCTGAGCATACAACAGCTTTTCTCAAAGCCTTTTTCGAAAACTTTCTTCATCAAAAATAAGTTGTTCTTTACAAGGATTTTTTAAGCGTTAGATTCAGCTTCTCATAAGGAGAAGAAAAGACTGAAAAAGGTTGTGCCAAACTCTAAAATAAATGCATTCATGTATGCCTATATTAAATCCTGCCAAGGCCGGTCCCAAGCCCGGGTAAAAGGAGAGGGTTGTGTTAGGCCTCGACAGCCAACGTAAAACTTTGTCGAATCTCTATGACATGGACCATGTATGCCTATATTGTTGTATCACGGCGTCTTGAACTTTGGACATTGCCAACGTGTTGGTGTATATGCTTTATGGCAAAAGATAAAATGGTAATTTGTTTGACGATTGACCTTGTTTTAGCTCAGGAGTAAGCCTCGTCAAACAGATATTAATTTTTAAATCGTCAGCAGAAAATACAGATATTAATTTTTAAATCGCTTTGATGTTAAAACAATAAGAATTATATTTGGATTCTTCCGGTCATCATAGACATGATTAGCAGAAAAAAAATTATCTTGATAATAACTAAGCACTTGTCAGTTTTCTGGTTAAAAAATAAAAGGGACAACAAAATCAACCTGAGCAAGGTCTCCAGTAGCATAGTCTCGCAGCAGCACATATCCATTTGGCTGCAAATGGAGAAAGGGTAGAAATGTCATCACACATGAATAAGTTATCTAACAAGGTTTGAGAATAACTATAACGAATTCACAGTAACAATTTCTTACTTTTAGAACTTTTTTAATATTCTGCAAAACAATAGGCATCTTTTCCGGGGACACTGCAGATAACATAAATATCTGTTTACCATGTCAGGTACTTCAATATAAGAGTCGTAAATAATTTCAATAATAATAGCACAGAGGTTATCTGAAATAACGCAAGAAAATGATAGTGAATGTGATCACGTAATCACTCTACACAAACTGTAAACATAAGCTATATATCTGTCACACAGAATTTCAGATACCATTGTAACAATATCAACAGAAGATGGAATAATCTCTTTGCACAAATCATCGGCTGTCAAGTCAGCGACAAAAGCGTGAACATGGGACTCCTTAAAGTCTTCATGCATCTGCAGTTAAGGAACACAAATTTGTTCCAATTAGATGTATATAAACAACAACAAAAACAATGTTTTTCTTTATTTTATGACAGGAAAGATGAGTTATACATATGTAAACATAAAGTGCATCCTTTTATCGAAAAATAAATGAGATATCGCAATTTCACAAATCCTAAAGTTAGTTGAACTGTGACAAAAGATCACACCAGGAAGCACATTTTGAAGGGACTAAAGTGAAATTCCACCAACACCATATCGAAACTATAAACAAAATGTTGCTTCTACAATTTACGTCCAATGTAAAAGGTATAGAGAAATAGTAGCAACACGCTATATTCAGCATCACTCTTTTCAATGAACTCTAGAAGTGAGACTTTCGCGTTTTAATGGGACTCACATAAATCTCAACTAATAAAAAGAGTATCTAGCTATGAAAGGCTTCCCCTAGGTCTATCTATTTGAAACAACAATGCAACATGATTATGACCAATGCTACCGACACTTAGATCGATTTACATTCTCTGCAAAATGAATCTTACTGATTGAATCGAAAAACATACACCAAAGTCAAGCTACTGTGCAAACACATATACAACAAGATGACTATTTGACAGAGAGTTTAAGTTTATGTAAAGCAAATTTCCAACCTTAACCAATTCAATAGCTCGTGGTGAGAAATCGCATGCATAAACAAAAGCATCTGGATATGATGCTATCACAGGAAATATGGTATTTCCAGCTCCACACCCAACCTGTTCAGTAAACAACACTTCTTAAGAAAGCATAATTGGTATAAAAAATACTTCACTGCTAAATAAACATAACAAATAATGAATAGAGTAGAATAGAAATGATGCGAGAAGATTCAATCTCTTTTATCATAGTAGACTCCACAGATATCTTAAAATAAGAAAATTATCTTTTCACATTAATCTAACTGTAACACCATATAATTATGTTCTATAACACAAAGTAAAATAAAGTCAAAATGTTATCACATAAGCTATAAGTTACTTTCATAAGCTATCCAGAAAGCTTATGGAAATAAGTTGAAAACAGATATGGACAAGTCATAAGTTGTTTTCATAAGCTCTCTGAAACAATCTCACTAGTGTCTATGCCAGTAGACAAGTTCAAATGAGTCAATGCAGACAGGTTAATCCTTTATATGATAAACTTATAAGTTATAAACAGTAGAGGTTAAAGAGCATAATGTGGGAAAATATACTACCTCCAAAATTACTTTCTTTCCTCCTCCCTGAAATAAAAGATTACTTAACTCATCAGCACAGGAAGAAAACAAACATAGAAAAAATAAGTCAAATTAAAAATTAATATATTTTTCCTTCCACTCACTGAAAAGTAATCTCCCCATTCTTTATCCAAGTAATGCCGGTCTTTGAAAAACTGAAGAAAGGTATCATCATTATAGTCAAATTACAAGTAGCAAATAATTCACATCAATATGAAACATAAATACTTAAAAAATATGGTTACAATTACAGTAAAATATACCACAAACAAGAAGAACCCAACATAACATTAAGTTGAAGCGAATAATTAACCCAACCAACAAAAAAAAATCCATTAAATGTCTCAGAATTCGGGTGTGACCTAACGCGACCTTACAAAACCGGTTTGTAAGTTGAGGGACGACTCTACTTATAAACTTGTGTCATTGTCATATCTGATACAATGTGGGACTCATAACACACCCTAGCATCTAGGACTAAACCAGGGCCAGTCTAAGGGGGCTGCCCCTGAAGCAAGGGCTTTAGGCCCCTAATTTTTTTAGGCTCCGTGTTAAGCCGGCCTCATATTTTTGTCTTTGGAAAATATTTTCGCACATCAAATTTTGTAAACATGTTCACTCGAAGCTCAAATAGTATGTAAATGAGGAGCCGTAGTTCGTTTGCAAGTTCGATGTTCGATTTCAATGCTAGCTATTTTATTGGTTATTTAAACCTTAAATTCTTTTTGCCTTCAGGTTCATGTCAATCTAATTCGATGTCGGTTGTTCTAAATATGTTAAGACAAGTAGTGTGTAATCAAAGTCTGTAAACGTAAAAAATTAATTTACATTTGTATCATTTCAATATTATTTTTTTATTTTAAGACCTCTATCAATTGGTAAATAATGTTTATATTAAATATTATTTTCAACATGCACGCAAGCGCGCTCGCTCGCACTCACATATGTGTGTGTGTGTGTTAGAAAGTTTACACTGATTATAGCAAAAGAGGATATCCTCTCACAATGTGACAAACCAAAGTTTGATTTCTAGCTGACAAAATACTCATTTAATTAGTGTCTGACACACGTCATATAGAATTATTTACGATTGAGGGAACTTATGGAATTTTTTTCTTTTTTTGTCTTATTCTCTCTAAATGCACTTAAAATATCTCTATTTAAATTTTGCTTTAGGCCTAAAAATACATTTGACCAGCTCTGGACTAAACATCTTGTTAGAACAACAACCAGTAATAGAAAAATAAATGAAACGAAAGTTGCAAAACAATGAGATACAATCTTCGTTCATGCAGAGTTCGCCAACGGTGCCTACCTGTGATTGTAGAGCAACTATAGTTTTGTATATTTCTTGTGATGAATTAGGGTTTACAGTGTTACAACCGATATATAGTACTACATTACAATGCCCCTGAACCGGTAGCTCAACTCCTCCTCCACCCCTTTCCCTTCTATTGTGTCTATATATGAGTCATACTCGATAAATCTAAAGTGTGACCTTAGTGGTCCAACAAATAATGGATAGCCTCTGATCATCCTAAAATTTAAGTTTGGTCTCTAACTCAATCCTACAAAACTTGCTTGTGCAGTGAATGATGTCTCATCTAATGTGGGACACTTCTAGTTTGATTTGTATGGCCTTCTGATAAGTGATAATCTAACACAACCATGAGTACAAAACAAACTTAAGAGTAAGGAAAACTAACCTTGTCTTTGTGGTGTTTGTAGAAGACATCCCAATATTTCTTAGCTTCTCTTTCATACTTTTCTGCAACCAAAAAACATAAAAAAATAAACTTTATATTTAGAAATTAATTCTGAAGCAAGAGCGTGAGAAGGAAAGAAAGAAAGAGGGTAGGTACCTCTCCAAAAGGGTGAGACCCCAGAATTTGGTTTGGAATAAATTTGCAACCTTTGAGTTTGAAGTGGCAAATTTGATTCCCCTGATGCCATTGCCGTGAGATCAAGCATTAACGTGTGTGCGATGACTTGAGTACTTGTGTTTTTCAAGTGTACAAGACCACTTCAGTTTCAGGGTTTATCCCTCTGATTTTTTCTTCGTACATCCCTAAGATCTAATTACCATGTTGTTGCTTTTTTTTAGGTTGAAAATAAATAAATAAAACCACATAAAATTTAATATTAATAATTTATTTAATATGATTTAAGGCAAATTTTATTGACTTCCTCTAAACTTTACTCAAATGTTAAAAAAAAAATAAGTTTTTTACCACTATAAATATAATCAATTTCATTTTAGGTGTTCGTAAAAAAGAATTGACATGTTTTGATTCCTATAGAAATTTTCAACATATAGTTTTTACTCTCTGTTAAAATAAAATGTGTTTAATTATGCTTAAATTTTTATATTTTTGTTTGAATGATTTTTTAAAATTATTATAAAAAGTTCATCCGTACAAAATTAGCTCGATTTGATTTTTAGGTCAAATTTTTCATTAGTTATATCTTGAAATTTTGGATTTTATAAAATTCATATTTATTTCATTCAATGTTTAACAAATTTAATTTTTTACAAAAAGAATTTCCTGTAAAAAATTCCTATTTACATTCTTATTTGCTTTGACGTCTTAAGTTCTACATATAAAAAGATGGTCATGTTAACTAGTGCATTTGTTGGTACTTTTCTAGAAGAAAAAAAATATAGCATGTGGTATCATGTAAAAAATACTAAAAGTACATTGGGTTTTGCTAACAAATGTCACGAGGACATTGTTTAAGAAATCTGCAAAAGATATTTTGTCTTAAAAATACAAATCATAAACATTTAAAAGTCATGACTATACAATTTTCATATATGCAGTTGTTACTTTTAAATGTTTAAATAGTGTCCTATGTCATACTTGTTAGCATTTTCTAATTATATTTTGCCATCTTCAAAAACTAAGCTCCTTCCTAGAAAAGGGGCCAACCATTCTTCCTCCTTGATAAAATTAAAGGCCGTTAAATAATCCATCATCAATTAAAATGCATCAGCCAAAATAAAAGGCAACGATCTCTTGCACTTGCAGCCAATATTTTAATGCGTTTATCTTGTTTCCTTTTGTTTTTGGTTTTTATAATGCTTTTGTGTTTTGGGCTAGAACTTACTTTCAATAAAATTAAAAGAAAGAGAACTTACAAACAATACCACGACGATTATGGAAGAAAAAACTAGTAAATGTAAAGGGAAAGAGAAGTTTTTTTTAAGAAGAAAGTGAAAGAGAAGTTAATGGAAAAATAAACTGTGTTCAGATGGAAGAGAGGTGATTATCGCTATGAAAGAAGAAAAAAAAATAAGAGAGGTCAGTGTGTACTTAAAAACTAAAAAGGGTGTTTGTGCTATTTGAGAATAATTTATGGAATGTAATTTTTCTGATAATTTATAACGAGCGAAAAATAGATTTTGCCCAAAAAAAAAATAGAGAAAATTTAATCAATTCCGGTTGATATGTATGATTAGATATTTCATTGAATTTATGTTAGTGATTTTCTCTGGTCTTGCATAAAGCGAGTCTTCTCTAGTCTAATTTGTTTTTGTGTTAACCTAATGTAAAAAAAAAAATATTACCTCCCTTATGGGTTAACATGGTTAAACCATCTCTAAAAAATTCAACATCTGATTCAAGTTCATTTGATTCCGGTTGAAGATTAGATTTGATATAATGCACATTTAATCAATGATCTTGACGTTATCGACGTTACAAATTTAAATACATAACTATTTCGAACACTTGAACATAGTCATACATGTAAATTTATACATTTTGTCGTTTCATATTATTAACCAAGATGTTGTGGGTAGTGGCGGAGCATACTTAAGACCAAGGTGGGGCCATACCCCAAGAACAAAAAATTGTATTCTTTGTTGGGGAAATTTCAAAAATACCCATTGCTTAATGTTTTCTCCCATGTGGCCCACCCCAGCCCCTTCGCCTTCCTTCCGTTGTTACTCAAAGACAATCAGTAACGCTCATTACATCTTATTCTCCGTCCCTAATTATATGGTCTTTTTGGAAAAATAACGAGAATTAAGAAAATTGATAATGGTAATCAATTTGTTTGTAATTAATATTGTTTTTACAATTATATTCTTTAAGAGAGAGACTAAGTTTATGTTTTCAACATAATATTTAATGTTGATTGAAGAAAAAGATATAAAATAAATAGAGTATGCTGGTAAAAAAAATTAATTAATGTATTTGAAAATATCAAAGGGGTCTTATAAAAATACACATAAGAAATTCTTAAAGGGGTCTAATAATTAAGGACGGATATATTATCATTCAACTCAATCACTCCATTCTTCCTCTCTCATTCTATTGCTTTGGTCTCTGTTTTTTCAAACTAAATTGAAATGTAGTTTGTTGCCTCTTATTGATCTTCATCTTAGAATTGAAAGGTGTTTGTTGTTGTTTGCTCTTATTGAATGCTATTAAGATTAATTGTTGTTTGTTATTGTTGATTGTTACTATTATTATGTTTGGCTTAGTTGATTCTTGAATTTTAAAACTGCAATATTATCGATTGGATTGGCTTAATTGAATAGGATTGATTGTTTTTTGTTATTGTTTGTTCCTCAATTTATGTCTCAATTGTTGGTAACGAAAGCTTGAATAACCACAGAGGATGGATGTCTCAAATCAATTTATGCATATGCCATATGCCATTTCCGTTGCATAATCAAATTGGTTCAGAGCAAGGAATTAAAAGGATTGGTTTAGATGCATAAATAAATGATCTAATATTGGTTCCATGATGTATATGTATCAATAAAATATTGTGTTAATTGAATCAACAAATATAAAAGATTTACACGTGTGTTGCACTTTTGAAAGATTCCTCTTGAACTGGCTTAAAATATTTTTATTTATGAAGCAATATTAGGTTGAAAAACAAGATTGAAGGTGAGTTTCTAAATGATAAATGTATATCGAAAGGGAAATTTTTGCAAGTATTAGTTCTGAGATAGTTATTGATGATTTCAAGTCGGTTGGATCGTGTCTTCTAAAAAAAGTCGATTAGATTGCGTAAAGAAATAATTTATGAACAAATTTATGCATGTTTATTCCAAGAGTTAATTTTTTGACCCACCCTAGACATGGCAACAAAACCCATACCCGTGGTTACCCGCCCGAACCAAACCCAATTTGATGGGTTTTCGCCGTTTTGACTGGGTTTGGGTTTTCCCCGATTTCAAAACACGGGTATGGGACGGGTAACGGGTATATAGGTACCCACCCGAACCCACACCCAAACCAGTCCCGGATGCAGAACATTACTTTATGTTGATATGCCATGTTATTTTGTTTGATAACTGTTGTGTTATGAAAACTACCATTGATATTTAAAGGAGAAACTAAATCAATCGGTCTAACAAATGTTAAAGTGAGCATATTGCTGGATAATGCATTACAACATTTCTCTAGGGGTTGCAAAAAAACTTTTTTTTTTATTAAAATAAATTATTCAATGCGGGGACGGGGATGAGGCGGGGACGGGGATGAGGTTCAATTTCTCATCTCCGTTGGATATGGGTAGGGTAACAGGTAAATATATGAGAATCGGGTACAGAGACGGGGAATGTAAAAGCCGTCCTCACCCCACCCCATTGCCATGCCTAACCCACCCAGAACATTTTTCTCTAACTCCATCACTGTTCTGAGTTTGTTCACAAATTTATCAAACTTCGATAAATAAACTATATGGTACCCTTTTTTTTGGTCAAGTAGTCTAGTGGCTAGAGCTCACACAATTTAATTGTGGAGAAGTGGGGTGTCCGGGGTTCGAACCCCGGACCCTGCATATAATATGCGATATCCCTATCAGCTGAGCTATGCTCATGGGGATTATAGTACCATATCAATTATTTTTTGGTAGTGGCCGGGGTTTGAACCCCGAACCTTGCATATTTTTATGCATTGTCCAACCAACTGAGCTAAGCTCACGAGGACACTCCTTTCATATCAATTAATTATACAGAAATGGTCACAAGCAGTAACTTTTAAAAAATGAATATATACACCCAAATATTTCTTGATAATTTGACCCGTATAAGTTGTCGTTTTTATGGATTATGATTATTTGGTGATAATTCCCATCTCTGTTTAGCTATTGATGGAGAATCATATTTGCAATAGTGGAAGCTTTTAACACCATACTTGAGTCAAATATGGGCAGAGTAATTCAACATTAAATAATTAAGATAGAAAAATGTACTTTGAAAGAGATTTAAAGAAAAGAAGACGACAAAGACTAGTAGTACATAGAAGAATAAGACCACGCATCTTTTACTTTGAATAACCCTCCACATCTAGAAAGCTTTGGTCATAAAGTGCATATTGGATCAGTTGAGTACAAAACAAAACAACAAATACAATATTTTATTTCTGAGAGATCAAACACAATATTTGTTGCAACAACAACAACAACAACAACGCCTTATCCCACTAAGTGGGGTCGGCTACATGGATCAAATGCCGCCATGATGTTCTATCAAAGACCATATTTGGATCCAACTCATTGACCTCTAAATCTTTTCTAATGGTTTCTCTAATAGTTTTCTTAGGTCTTCCTCTACCTCTTTTAACCTGACTCTCCGCCATTTGATCTACTCTTCTTACCACGGCGTCTACGGGCCGTCTCTCTATATGTCCAAACCATCTAAGCCTATTTTCTACCAACTTTTCTACTATAGGTGCTACCCCCACTCTCTCTCTAATGATGTCATTCCTAATCCTATCATGTCTAGTCTTACCACTCATCCAACGCAACATCCTCATCTCCGCTACGCTTACTTTACTCTCGTGTTGGCTCTTAATCGCCCAACACTCCGTACCATACAACATTGCCGGTCTGACTGCTGTCCGATAGAACTTTCCTTTCAGCTTAAGTGGTACTTTCTTATCGCACAAAACACCTGAGGCTCTTCTCCATTTCAACCACCCAGCTTGAATACGATGATGTACATCAGCTTCTATTTCTCCGTCATTTTGTTGCCTTAAAAAAAAAATTATTCAAAGAAATACAACTTGATTATTGAATATATAAATATTGGGTTAAACATAAGAACTTTCACTTTCAATGAATACACAACTTAAAAAACAACATCTCTGTTTGTTGAATCCTCCATATAGATTTCTAGGACACTCGTTAGTAATTAGCCTATTTTTTTGTATTTATCGTAATTTTTAGTCGCATTCAATTCTTTTAGAATCAAAGAACTCACATTTTAATATGGAAAAAAATAACATCAAATTCAACAATTTTACTAGCCTCACAATCATCACACTATTGCCAATAATTCTAAAAGATGAGATCCTCCTCATATTTATTTATAAAGACTAAAAGCATGTAGCTTTTTAATCTATTTAAATTAAAAATGTAAAAAAAATTGAATAAAAAATACTTACATCAAATAAATGTGAATTTCGTTGAAGGAAAAATATGAAATACATCCATAAAACATAGTTTAATTGACAATATCAATATTTTTTTTTGAAGCAACCCGGACAATATCAATATTATTAAACTGAACATCTTCGTGTAAATTTTTTAACTTAAATCAAAACTAAATTTAATTTAAAGAATCTCACAATTATGTGTGTGAGCTCAAGGAAAAAAAAAAAAAAAAGTGCAAAGAAAGTACAAGTGGTGGTGTGTGTGTTTTTCCAACAAGACACATAGATAGAAAAGTGTTGTCATTCACACAGCAAAGCACTGCTTACCTGTGTGTATGTATGTTCCTGTCTTTTTCCAATCTTTGACCAAAACCAAACAAGAACAAGAACAAGCCTTACCAGAATCACCTTTCGGCGCTCTTTTTCTTTAACCCCATTTTTTTCATTCCCTCATTTTCCTCATTCTTTTTCATTTTTTACCAGTTTCAACAACCACCACCATACATGTTTTTTTTTTTTTTTTGTACTCATTATTAGTACCTACACTACATTCAAAAACTCTAAACTAGCACTACTATCCTAATCTTAATTTATTATTATTATCACCTTAAAATTAACAAACTTTTATTGTTTTTTTATGTTATTATTATTGTTAATGTTTGCTGTTTTACTACTGAAGAAAACTGAACTTGCTTTTTAGCTTCATCTCAAATTCATCACTCAAATCTAGTTTAACAACAACGACCCTTTTCAGGTAACCTACTTTTTTTATGTTGCATTCTTAATTTCTCTTTCAAGATCCATCCTTTATTGAGAAATTTTATCTGGGCTGGCTTAATTTTTTTTTTTTTTTGGGGGTTTGATTTTGCAGTTGCATATGTAGATCGAGATGTTAGCAGTTTAGCATAATATTTGGCTTTTTTTTAATGTTTATTTTTGTTTTTGTGATTTTGCATTTGGTTAGGGTACCAATTTGGAGTGTATTGTTTAACTATTTTGTTAAGTTTGCATGCTTATGGTTTTAGAATAATTTGAAAGGGCTTGTTTTTCTTCCTTTTGTTTGGAGATATTTAGCATTCATAGCTTCAAATAATTTAGTTTAGTTTTTGTGTTAGACCAGTCCGTTCAGAGCTTTGCTTTGGCTTCGATTAGGCCCCCTTAGTGTACTGAGGGATTGGTCCCCCGGATTAGTTGGTTGGGTCTTTGGGCCGGATACCGAGTTAAAAAAAAAAAAAGAGAATAATCGCCGAGTTAAAGTAGCAGATGTTTTTTTTTTGTTTTCTGGCGCTGCTGATGCTATGCTAGTTCTCTTATTAGGTGAAATCAAGCCCACTAATTCATGTACACACTTCGGCTGGAGCTTGACTAATCATCTTCTATGCTGTGTTTTGTAGCAGAAAAAATGGGCTTACTTTGTAGCAAAAGTCGCCGTTATAATGATGCCAACACTGAAGAAAATGCACAGGTCAATTATACTTGATTGAGTACATACTTTTTTAAGTTCTTAATAATCTGAAAGTGCTATATTTGATTAAGGTTACATGCATTTACAGACTGCAGAAATTGAAAGAAGAATAGAGTTAGAAACAAAGGCTGAAAAGCATATTCAGAAACTTCTACTACTAGGTACATTTTATTGGACAATTGTCTTTTTATCTTAGTCTTATATGCTAAGTGGTTTGTGTTTACATTATAAAGTTGAACTTTGCCATGTTGGAATCTACAATGTATAAATGATGACACTCGTCAGATTTTGAAGCAATGTCTATCTTTTTATGTTGAGAGTCTCACATTAGATGATACATGAGCTGAAAATGTGTTTATAAGTGAGAGACATCCCCCGTCTTACAAACCGATTTAGTAGGATTGAATTAGGCATAACCTGAATTCCAAGCGGTATCAGAGCCTATCCAAGATCCATTGGACCACCTGCTTTCGGGTAAAAATCTAGATGTCCAGTTTTGGACATGACGGGTGTGTGATGAGAGTTCCACATTAGATGAGAAATGACCTGCAATGTATTATATAAGTGGGAGACATCCCTCACCTTGCAAGCTAGTCCCAACCCGAATACCGAGAGTTCATAAGTAGTCTGTGCAGGAAATGAATTGTTCCCAAACATTCAATGCTCTCGTTATTTTTTTTCCGTCTCCATTATGGAGAAAACTGTCATCTTTGCAGCATAAGGTGTTTTACTATACTATGGAAAAGTGTATTCAACTTCCGATTGAGGGTTACTTGATTTCCATATGTATTTTTGATATAAAACCATTTACGAGCTTTCATCTAGTAGCCTGAGCTTTTGGGATAGTTGGCTATTGATATGGTATCAAGCTTCTGACCAAGTGGTCACGAGTTGATCATTGCTGCCTCCATTTTTCCAAATAAAATTTTGCAGATGAGTTTTTTTTAGTATTGTTGATTGAGGAAACTATTTGTATACTCATGTTTTTGGGATTTGGAATAACTGATCAAACAGGAGATTAGATTTTCTTTATTTATCGTAATGACTAATTTTAAGTTATCTATCATGTTCCTGCAAATAATTGCATACTCATTTGCTTGAATCATTTATTCAATAATATTTCATTTTCATGCTTGCTTTTATTATTTTTATGGTGCACTTATTTAAACTTATCAATGGTCCCTTTTTTTAGGAGCTGGAGAGTCGGGGAAGTCCACTATATTTAAGCAGGTAAGAAAATGCATTTTCTCCGTATCTTAGCACCGTGTGTGTGTACTTGATTGTTGATATTTGTTTGTCTGTAATATGCAGATAAAACTTTTATTTCAAACTGGCTTTGATGAGGCAGAGCTAAAAAGCTACCTACCAGTCATTCATGCCAATGTCTATCAGACAATAAAAGTACGCAATACTTGGAAAGGGTGTGTTGATTATTTTTTCTCTTAAAAATGAAGTGTTTGCAGTGTCCACTGTTTGTAGTTACAGTTTTCTGTGAATTGTGTTTTGGTTGAGCTGGTTTTGTAAACTGTCATTCTTATTATGTACTGGACTTGTTTCTACAGTTACTTCACGACGGATCAAAAGAGTTTGCCCAGAATGATGTTGATTTTTCGAAGTATGTTATATCCAGTGAAAATAAGGTAGGTCAATGCTTCTGTCTCTGTTAAAACTATTTATTATAAAGAACTGTAGAGCAACCAATTGTATGTAGGTTTTTTGTTTGTTTGTTTTGTGTGGAATCTGTTGCTTTTTGCCAAACTTTTAAGAACTTTCTTCTTAATTCGAAATGCGCTCTCATAATTTTCCTGACAGGACATTGGCGAAAAGTTATCAGAAATTGGAGGCAGACTTGATTACCCTCGTCTCACTAAGGAACTTGCACAAGAAATAGAGAGTCTGTGGAAGGATGCTGCAATTCAGGTAGCTAAATGTCATGCTTTGATTGCTTTTACTACTTTCACTGTGCTGCTTAGTCCTTCGTTGTTTTTCGGTATCAGTCAATGTATAGTATAAACTGCATGTTATACTTTCTGTAGGAAACATATGCCCGTGGTAATGAGCTCCAAGTTCCAGATTGTACCCATTATTTCATGGAAAATTTGCAGAGGCTGTCTGATTCTAATTATGTTCCAACAAAGGTATCCAAGATTTAGCACACTATTCTTTTTTACATTCATTTTAATTTAAAGCATATTCTTGTTTTCATTTGCCTGCTTTTGTCACATTGTGGGTCTTGGGAAATTTAAAAATCATTTCATATCAAAAGTTCCATGGTTTAAGTATGTTAGGTCCATCATACTAAATAGCGAGGAAATAGATCTAGATTTCAACTATTAGATTTCAACTACTAAACCTTTCACTCTGTTATACAATTTCAGGAGGATGTGTTGCTTGCAAGAGTTCGTACCACTGGTGTTGTAGAGATTCAGTTCAGGTAAACATGTCGATCATCTTTAGCTGTCATACTGAAATTACTCAGAAACGCTTATTCGGTTATTCCTGTCGCCATTTTGATCTCTTCTTGATATGCTTTTTACTCGAAAAAAATGGCCCTTTGGCCTTTGGTATTACTTAGTTTCCTGTCATTTATTCACTTTCTTTAAACAGTATGTTGTGTGTAGTAAACCCTTTAAACACTGGTGTCCTCTGACTAAAAAGGAGTTTTACAACGAGTTAACTTGATATGTATCCCACATAGTATTCTAAATACATGATTCTAGAAGTTAACCTGCCGACTTGCGAATTTCAAGTTTGACAATAAAGGATTGGTCCAGTGTTCCTTCTTCTCTATGCTGTGTTTCAAAGGATCAGCATTTGCTATCTTGTTTAGTTTCTTGTCTCTTGTTGAAAACTTCCTCTACGTGTCATTGTTTCTTCTTTTGTCTTTTGTCTGGCTTTTTGTCGTGTGTTTATGATTAAGGTTGCTGGGTATGTACTGAATTTGAAGTTTATGATTCAGGTGAGTGCTAGTTGCCTGAATTCTTTGGCAAGATTTGGGCCGGTGTTCTTAGTCTTAACGAAATAAAACATATTAAGTTTTATCTTAGTGTTAAAAGATTATTACGAATATTAGCAACATTTTAAGTTTTTTCTTCATTGTTTTATATACTTGTCAAATGATCGTTTCTATAAATTCTGGTAGGAAGGACAAGGCATGTCGGTCTTCATGTGTATGTTATTCTTGTATTTTTTTTTTTTGTTGAAACGATGGATGTTGTAATTGGTAGTATTATGATGTCCGTGGTGATCGAACCTTTGACCTTTTTATCGCTTCACTTCTTAACTCCTCCACCCCAGCAACCAAACCAACCTTACATCCCGTGCACTCTTGTTATAAATAATGTATTTTTGTAATTATTTGTAAGAACTGTATTTCGCCCATTAGTCAGGCCCGTTAGATTTATAATAGTCTATTTAAATGAATTAATGTTTGTATCCTATTTACAACTTTGAAAATATTAGAATCATTTTCTACATTACTCACGTGAGTCTAGCCACCTTCATTATTTGAAGGTTGGTGTGATCTTGTTACTCTATGATTATACTGTCCCCTTGCACAACAACATAATTGTCATGTCTTTGTTATTTTGACAGCCCTGTTGGAGAAAACAAGAAAAGTGGTGAAGTCTATAGACTGTTTGATGTCGGTGGCCAGAGAAATGAGAGGAGAAAATGGATCCATCTGTTTGAAGGAGTTTCAGCTGTAATATTCTGTGTTGCGATTAGCGAGTATGGTCTACCATTTGACTCTATTTTAATATGAATTTAACAAATCTCAAAAACATGTATTGCGTTCTTACATGTGTATCTGTTTTGATTTAATTGCGCAACAAATCAAAAGGTTAAAGAATCCAGTTAAAAGTTTTTCTTTTGGTCACTAATTAAAAAACATGTTAGTGCTCAAAATATTTCATGCCAGTACTTTAAGGGAACAAATTATTTCGTGTATCCCTTCGATATCATTGGCAAAGACATCATTTAATTACAAAATGTGCAAAGCTGAAGAATTTGTTGACATCTCACTTGCCTTCCAGGTATGATCAAACACTTTTTGAGGATGAAAACAAGAACAGAATGATGGAGACAAAAGAACTTTTTGAGTGGGTCCTGAAGCAACAATGTTTTGAGGTTTTTTTTTCTTCACTTTAACATCTAAGACAATTATATGGAAAGTTTCCTATGGAATTTTTTCTGTTCCCTTAGAGCTCCATTCTTCACTAACAGTTAAGATTTCGGCCTATCTCATGTCTTTCTCTTTTCTACACAGAAAACATCCTTCATGCTATTTTTGAACAAGTTTGACATATTTGAGAAGAAGATCCTGGATGTAAGAACCAGCCTAACCTCATACACTTTGTCAATGGTGGAGGCTATTTTTGTTTTAGTCTAATGTTTTGTATTGTGCAGGTCCCGCTTAATGTATGTGAGTGGTTCAAAGACTACCAGCCACTTTCAACCGGGAAACAAGAGATTGAACATGCATACGAGTAAGTAACTTATTTATAGCCTTAGGCGTTGAATTATAGCCTTGAGCATTGAAGACTTGGGCCCTGTTTGGATAAACAACTTAATTTGGCGCTTACAGCACAAGGGCTTATCATATAAGTGCTTATGAATAAGTTATTTCTATAACAAATGATAAAATAAAGTTGAATAGTTTTCATACTATAAGCTGTTTCATAAGCTATTCTGAATAGTTTATGGAAATTAATTGAAAACAGCTCATTGCCATGTCACAAGCTATTTTCATCCGAAACAGTCTCAGAAGTGCTTATACTAGCAGATAAACTTAAATAAGTCCATCCAAGCTTCCCCATACTCATGTTGAAGCTTGTATGTAACATAATAATATAACATAGTCAGTTTTGGATGAACTTTTCACAAAAATAAAATAAAAGATTCTTATAATAATTACGAGTTCTTTAGAATAGCATATCATATAAATAGAAATTAACTTCCGCATTTGAAATTTTTCATTAACTCGCTCATCTAACTTCTTCCTAAGCATTTGTAAACTAATGCTTACTTTTTTATTAGTGAAAAACCAATAACTTATTTTGACTGAGAAGCTCATATAGTTTTTAGATCTAGAGTCTCTCGAGAAGCTCATACAGTTAGAAGTTAATTCATACTAGACCATGATAAATTACGTCATGATTTCTTACCTACGTTGAAAGTGGTACCACTACAAGTTCATAGGAATTAGATTTTCATAACCAGCAGTACAGCGCAACGAATTAACATGGACAAACTCTTTATTTCAGGTTTGTGAAGAAAAAATTTGAGGAATCATATTTCCAGAACACTGCTCCGGATAGCGTAGACCGCGTGTTTAAGATATATAGGACCACTGCACTTGACCAGAAGGTTGTGAAGAAGACATTCAAGCTTGTTGATGAGACTTTGAGACGGAGGAATCTCTTTGAGGCTGGCTTGTTATGACCAATGAGTGGACCATATGTTATATAAGAGGGATAAAATATTTTTACAATGAAGAGGTGAGATCAGATTTTGGGTATACTAGAAGTAAGGTATACTAAACATTAAATCGATTTGTTGATTTTATTTCTTGTAAAATCTTTGTTGGAGTGAGTGGATGGAGAAAGGTCTTTCTATATAGTGATCTCCACATTCATCTTTAAAGGGGAAATTTGTTGCTATGAAGTTTCAAGATTTGATATCATGATTTGTGATTATGTTTTTATAGATTGAAAATCAGCAATGATATGAAGTATTTCATATTTATTTGTGATTATTAGAGATAATCTTATTATTCCGTAAATTTACATCTCTCGCCAATTGGAGATAATCTTATTATTCCGTAAATTTACATCTCTCGCCAATTGAAGATAATCTTACTCGAGAAGCATGTTCACAACATTGTGGACATTTGGATTAATTCGTAAACATTTAAAAGTCAAACATTCAAAGCAGAACATGTTTGAATATAGTTTTGTTTTACTATTCTCTATTTGATTGTATTAATTTCAATATATTTAGAAGTGGGAAAACAACAATTATGTTGATACTTTTTTAAGGTAATAGAAGTATATGGTAATGGAGGGTGTTTGGTGACAATGATTGGGTGTGAGTGCATGTGATTCTACTAGTGCGATGTTGGCTTTTAAAATTTTTTCCTTGATTCCTTTTCGTCCTCGCAACAGATGGCACAATTGCTTCCATTATCGTGAAGGCAATTGTTGCGCGGACTTGTTTGCTTCCATTGACCATGGTTTGGTTGGCTCGATTTGGTTTGATACTCTTCCATTGTCGTTGTCTTTAGACTTCTTTAGGGAACGGCACGGCCTTCCTAATTTTCAATTTCCCTAGGTTGTCTGTTTTCTTTTTCTTTCTCTTTTTTTTTTGTTGCCGAGGGTTTTGGCCTAGTCCCCCTCTCATGTATATATCTTTTTTTTTTTCTTCCCCTTTTTTAATAATATATATGGAGTAGGCGGTAGAGGATGACAGTTCCGGTTGGGTGCCAACCTAGTTGGGATGTTTCCAGCCTCCTTGATGCCTAACTTATTTCTTGCCTTATAAAAAAAAAACAAGGCTAATGTTAACTTGTGCCCTCAAGGCACAAGTTAAGAAGTAAAAATAGAAATGTTTTGTTGTAATTAATGTATTTGAATTTAACTTTTTGACTTTTAACTAATTGAATGCACAAAATTTAAGAAACAATTTCTACTTTTAGGTTGCTTACATGTGCCATAAGGGCACAAGTTAACATGACCCAAAAAACAATGGTTGAGTGTCAGAGTGCATGTTTTGGATCCATAGTGAGTTGAAATAATCATGGCGAGTTACATGTTTTTTTTTTACAAAAAACTACACTTTAGAGCTTAAAACTCCACACAATACATCTCTCGTCCAATTGGAGATAGTCTTGTTCGAAAAACATGTTCACCGCGTGGTGGACATTTGGATTAATTGGTAAACATTTAAAAGTCCAACATTCAAAGATAGAACACATGCAAGCAGGGGCGGATCTCTTTAGAGACCCCCAGGTGCCACTGCACCCCCCAGTTTTAATATAAATTTCATATTATCCATGATATTTCACAAATGCATTGCCGTTCCAGCGGTCAAGCGGTCCCCCCAGAGTGTTTTAGGTCGCGCGTTCGATCCCTGGCGCCCTTCTTTTTATAATTCTAAGCGAATTTTTCTTGTTTAATTCAAAAAAATGGTTCTGGTGGGATTTGAACAAGCATCCCTATGCCTGAATCATGGCAATCTTACCACCACAACTATTTCCGATAATGTACAATTTTTGAAACTGTTTAATATATATTCTTCAAATATTTGGCACCCCTGGAAAAAAAATTCAAGATCCGCCACTGCATGCAAGAGTCCGAGCGGGACATGTTTGATAGTGGAGGATGTTTGATGACAATGGTAGAGTGTCAGAGTGCATGTTTTGGATCCATAGTGAGTCATGGTAAGCTATCATGGTTTTACAAAAAGTTTCAACTTCAGCAAAATAACGGAAAGCATGCATAAAATGTAATAGAAGGAGATGGCTAAGAAGAGGAGAAATTTTATGGGGGAGGGTGCTAGACTATTATGGTGAAAGATGGTAGCAACAATAGCAATGATAGATGATGTTTGAAACGTGAAAATTGTATACAAATTGTGATGTCTAAGAAGAGTTACTTTCACGAAAAATGACTTTTAATCACATACAAACCCAATGGGAAATGGAAATGAGCGCGAAAGTTTGATTTTTAGTTTTTTTTTTAAGAAGTTAAACTAGTCCACCCAAGTTAACATGGGGAGAATCGAATTTTATAGAGTAACACACTTTCAGATCTAAATTAATACTACCAACCAACCTAAATGAGTTATTTGATTTTTAGTGTTATTGGTGTTTTGCGTAAATATGATTTGGTTTGAAAATGTCAAAGTAACAATCATACGATCGTAAGAAATAAGAAAGAAACATGTTCTTTTTCAATCATATGATCATATGACAAGGTAACATCTAGAGAGAAAAAAATTGATTAAAGTAGTATACAAACACATTATTAATAGTTCTCTTGTTGTTACAGGGTTTGTTCGGCTAGTCATATTACCACTACTTTCTATGGATTCAAATGTAAGAAAAGATTTTTTTTAGGTTCATTTAATAATTAATATATTTGATTTATAATGAAGGCTATATATATTAATTATTCAATGAACATAAATATATATATATATATATATATATATATATATATATATATATATATATATATATATATAGGGTTGCTAACTTACTTCCACCCAAAAACATGAAGGAGTAAGTTAGCAACCCTACTCCCACTTGTTTTTTTACCAAAAGACCAATTTTTATCTATATAAAACCAATTTTAGGTGAGGGATAAATTTGTAAATTGCACTTTATTTTTGTTTTTGTTGAATTAAACATATGTTTCTTGTTGGAACATAAACTCATCGCCCTCAAAAACAATATTACACCCCCAGTTTGTATTAACATCAATTAAGAAAGCACAATGATAGCATTACAGAGTCAAAGACCTTAAATTTACATTTTACTGCAGTACTTAACATGATTCAATACGAATTAGACCTTAAAATTCCGTGACAAAATCGAAACTTTGTTCTTCTTAAATTTGCACAGTCTAATAAATGTATATTCAAAAGCAATTTGAACAGTCTAATAAATGTAAATTCAAAAGCACAAGATGCTTTGTTGTTTTTTTTGGAAGAAGCTAAATTAGCCCACCTAAATTGCCACTAGGGAAAAGCCCACCGATGCTTTGTTGTTTTTTTTGGAAGAAGCTAAATTAGTCCACTTAAATTGACACTAGGGAAAAGCCCACCTAAATTGCCACTAGGGAGAATCGAACCTGAGACCTCGAGAAGGAGCACATTCCCGGGTCCCAAGCCAATACCACTAGGCCAGCCCAAGTGGGTTTACACAAGATGCTTTGTTAAATTCATTAAATTAAGCATAATGAATGTTAGTAGTCTATGTTTTAACATGGTCAATTTCAATTCATTAAATTAAGAGAAAGGGAAATGTTAACTTGTGCCCTTAGGGCACAAGTTTAGAAGCCAATTGTAGAAACTAATTTTTGGAAATTGTGCATTCAATGCTTTGAAAGTTTAAAAATTTATTTTTTCAATACAAAACTTATGTTTTATTTCTTTTTTTAGATCTTTAACTTGTGCCCTTAGGGCACATGTTAACATGACCCTAAGAGAAATGATATTTGAACATTCATTTTTTAACAACTTTTGTGACAACTCTCTCTCATGCTCTCATTGTACTTTTATTCTCTTTTTTTTTCTCTCTCTAATGTTATTGTCCAATAAAAAAAAGGAAAAAGGTTGTCACTAAAAGTGGTTAGAAATTGGTTGTCAAAATATCATATTAAACTAACAAAGAATGCTTTGTTAAAAAAAAAAAAAAGAACAAAGAATACACTAATTAGTTACACAGTGCTTCCAACAAACTTATGAGCTTACATAATGTGTTGTTCAGCTATTTTTTATTGTTTAAGAAGGAAAGAGAAAAAGAAAAAAAAAAAAAAAAAAAAAGCAACAAACGTTTGTACGAGGTGGCCGTCAGGTAAAAAAAAATATTGTTTAAAAAAAACATTACAAGTCAAAATACAATAATGCCCCTTCATTAAAGTAGTACTCCCTCCGTTTCAAAATGAATGTCGTTTTAGGTGTTTACACACATATTAAGAATGCAATGATTAAAAGAAAGAGAATGGTTATTTTACCAAATTATCCTCCTTAACTATTGGTTAGTTTTAAAAGTAATACTTTGGAAGTAGTGTGCAGAGTATTAATTGGAGGGTACAATTGAAAAGAAAAAGTTATTATTGCATTGAAAACTGAAAGTGACATTCATTTTGAAACAATTTTTTTTGGCTAAAGCGACACTCATTTTGAAACGGAGGGAGTGTTTATTAATGACATAATGGAGCTTTTAGTAAAAAACAAGTGGGAGTAGGGTTGCTAAGTTACTCCTTCATGTTTTTGGATGGGAGTAAGTTAGCACCGGAATCGAAGTGACTATTACCCTTAAAATTTTCCAAAGAAAGAAAGAAATCTCGTTATCCTATTTCACCTTTCGGTACTCACAACCATCTCCGCCGTTTCAAAGGCATCACCACCGTCACTACCAATCAAATTGTACCGTCAATATCTTCTTAAGGACTTAGAAGTCCTCCCAAAGGGTCTAAAGATCCTCCTAGAGGCCTCGGCGCCCTTTTAAAGGGCTCTATGGCCCAGGGCGCGCCCTCCCCAGAGCGCCGCCTCAAACAGCTTCTAGAGCTCGGCATAAAGACCTCAACACCCTCATTAGTCACGATAAATCAAGCGCATAAAGGCTATAAATACAACTTTGAGAGACAAACCCTACTTACTACTTTTGGTGCAAGTACACAAATCGATCCATAACTATAAGCCAACGATGACTCGGTCGCCGGTGGTCCTCTTCGACGATCTCATCGTCGAGGTACTTTCGTTTCTTCCGGTGAAATCTCTTCTTCAATTCAGGTGTGTGAGCAAATCTTGGAAAACCCTAATTTCCGATCCCTTTTTTGTGAAACTGCATCTGGAGAAATCACAATCACAAAAACTAAACTCTTCACTCTTCACAATATTCACGGGGTTCACACTATTCACGGGGAAGGAACACTTAAATGACGATGAACTTGAAGAGGAATACAGTGTCGTTAGATACCCTATTGATCGTATATTCGAAAACCCTTCCTTCACCTGTTTTCACGATTCTCAATCTCATCATCTCAACATCAAAGAATTTCGAAAAGGCTCTTTTATAGTTGGTTCGTGTAATGGATTGTTCTTTTGGCTGATGCAGATTTGAAGCACTGGCTTCGTGTTTGGAACCCAGCCACCAGGACTCTATCTGAAAATTTTGGTTATTCCGATCAAGATTTCCTCTATGCCTTTGTATGTGATAATTCAACCGGAACTTATAAAGTGGTGGCGTACTGTAATGATGGAGAGACAACATCAGAGGTCAGAGTTCTCAATTTGAAAATTAAATTCCATAATTTTTAAAAATCTTTTTAATTTTAAAAAAATCTGATTATATTTTCTAATTTTTTTTAATTTTTTAAATTTCGAAAAAAATCTTAATAGTTTTTTTATAATTTTAAAATTTTTGAAAAAAATCTAATTTTTTTATTTTTAACTTTTTTGGAAAAAATATGACTATTTTTCTGTTTTTTTATATTTCGGAAAAAATTTTAATATTTTTTCTGAATGTTTTAAAAATTATTTTTCGATTTTTAAAATTTTTGAAAAAAAACTAAATATTTTTATGATTTTTTTATTTTTTAAAATTTATTTTCAAATATTTTAAAAATAAAATATGACATGGAAATTTTTTTGACACGTGGCCAATTAAAAAAAATAAATAATGAAAAAAATACTAAATCAGCGCCACATATGCGATTTTGCTGATTTGGATGGGGGAGGTGTGTTTTCTGGAAAAAAAAAGTTTTACAAGGATTCAACATCTGTGATGATAATAATTGGAGAAAAAGTGCTACTGGCCAATGCATATTGAAATGTCTGAGTTCAAGGTTTGTTTGGTTAGACAGGCTTCCAGCGGAGTTGCATATGGATTTCTTTTGAGACAGAATTGGCTTGCCCAATTATAGATTTTAGTAGTCGTTCTTTTATGTTTTCTTTTGTTTTTCTTTGAGGGTTTTGGCCTAGCCCCCCTCTCCTTGTATATTTTTTCCCTCTTTTTTAATAAAATTTTAGAGTTTGACGGGCATAGGACGGAGGCTTCCCGGGGTGCCAACCTAGTTGGGGTGCCTCTCCTTGATGTCTGTCTTTCTCCCTGCTTAGCAAAAAAAAAGGATTCAAATCAAACCGAAAATTTTAGAGAGGCGAAAACCGGAAATGACCTATATTACATGGGTGAAAAGCACTATTAACCCAAATTTTTATTATTTGAATTGTGTTCTTGGTTGCAATTGTATTGTTCTTTGATTGAAGATAAATTTTAGACTATGATTCTCCTATTTCTCCGTTGCTTCTCAAAAGTTTTGCTGAAGTGCTGCCTAACTCGCTGTGTGTTGGGAGTCTGCCTTTGGTTTTCTTATTTGCACAGGGAAATTGATTTTGTTATATGGCAGATGAAGAAATTTGCGGTTGAAGATTCTTAGACTCTGTTGCTTAAAATTAGTTACCATGATCTTCTAATAGATTATGACAACTTTAGTGACACGTACATAAGTTATTTTCAGTTGGTGCCATATTTCTTTCTGAGGATGGTGGTTCACTGATACTTCTAAGCAATCTAGAATCTGAAACAATTCTCTATAATAGGAGAGATAATAGAGCAAAGTGAACATAAATTATTGTAAATAGAACTACTACTGATAATAGAACTAGTGATCGTGTATATTGGGACTATGAGTTGGATTATGTTGAAAGCTTAGTTCCAAATTTTTGAAAGTAAGTTTCTAGTCCATTGTTTATGTATTTGAATTTATGTTCGTTTGTATATGTTGTTTTATTTGTACATGTTTTATAATAATGTGAATGTTCTTTTATGATTGCTTACGTTAATCTAATTGCATGCTGAGACTTATATTGAGAAAAATCTATATGATTATTATTAGTATATACAACTATATCAGCTTGTTGGGATAGTTGTTTCCTTGTAACGTTTGCACTGTATAAAATCATTGCGGACAGAATTTGGATTATCTCTTTTTTTTCCCAAGAATATGATATTTTTCCTGAAGAGATTAATGAATTTCTACCTGATTGGGAGAATATGAATTCTCAATAAACTCAGTTCCTAACACTCATCCTACATCTACACCCTTGTTACAAATCTTATCGATAAGAGTTTCATTCGGCCCAAGTTATTTTTCTTGAGGAACATTGATATTATTTGTAAAGAAGAAAGATGGATCTATATGATTATGTGTAGTGTAGTAGACAATAAATAGTTGAACAAGGTGATAGTAAAGAATAAATATAATTTACCGAGCATTGTTGTATTGTTTGATCAACTCCAAAGAATTTAGTATTTTTCTAAGATTAATTTAATTTGCGGTTTTGGTATCACCAATTAAAGATTAAGAGCAATCTTATATCAATGACAACTCTTTTCACATGCTACGGGCATTATGTAATTCTAGTTATGCCTTTTGAACTTACTCATACTCCAACATATGGATTGGATGAATCGAGTTTTTTTCCATTCTTATTTTTTTAGTCTTCGGTCTAATGAGATCACGTCAAGTTGGCAACTTGTCTTTTTATTAATAATAATGCTCTTTTAGAAAATAGATCCATGACTGTTCGTGAAAGATTGGGATAAATGTTTTCGCTATAAATAGCACCACTCTTCTTATTTTTCCCACCATCGTATTTCACAACTCAGTACTCAAACCATCACCATCAACTATCACGCTGTTTCCATCACAATGACTACGTCACCGGCGGTTCTAACAGAGGATCTCATCATCGAGGTACTTTCGTTTCTTCCAGTGAAATCTCTTGTCCGATTCAGGTGTGTGAGTAAGTCGTGGAAAACCTTAATTTCAGATCCCACTTTTGTGAAATTGCACCTCGAAAAATCACAATCACAAACACGAAACTCTTCACTTTTAACAATAATCACGAAGCACAAAAACTACATTCCGGGAAATGATGAGGAATACAGGGTCGTTAGACACCCTATCGATCGTGTATTCGAAAACCCTTCCTTCACCTTTTTTTACGATTCCCATTCTTATCATTTGAAAAACCCAGCAATAACTCGAAAGTACTCTAATATAGTTGGTTCCTGTAATGGATTGCTTCTTTTGAATGTTGATTCTGAATGGTATAGGAAGGATTTTGAGTACTGGCTTTTTGTTTGGAACCCAGCCACCAGGACTTCATTTAAAATGAGGTATTTTCACCATCGTGACATTTCCAGCTTTGCCTTTGGATGCGATAATTCAACCGGAACTTATAAAGTGGTGGCGTTCTGCAATATTAATCAACAACCAGAGGTGAGAGTTCTCAACTTGGGTGGTGGTGGTCGTGATGGTTGGAGAAATATTGAAAGTTTTCCTGTTGTTCCTTTTCGTTTGCTCTGTGATGATTGTAAGTATGTGTATTTGAGTGGCACTCTCAATTGGTTGGCTATTCATAACAACAATACCTTTTGTTATAATTTTAAGAAATATACTATTGAACAATTTACTATTCTTTCTCTTGATTTGGGGACTGAGACATACAATCAATACACGATGCCCTGTGGTTTTGATGAAGTGCCGCCTGACGCGCCAACTATTAGTGTGCTCGGAGGCTGCCTTTGTTTTTCTTATTCACACAGGGAAACTGATCTTGTTATATGGCAAATGAAGAAATTTGGGGTTGAAGATTCTTGGACTCAATTGCTTAAAATTAGTTACCATGATCTTCTAATAGATTATGGCAACTTTAGTGACGATGACAGAAGTGAGTTTCAATTGGTGCCATTATTTCTTTCTGAGGATGGTGATTTGCTGTTACATAAGAGCAAACTTTATTGCTTAGAATCCCAAACGATTCTCTTTAACAGGAGAGATAATAGAGCAAAGCAAACAGAAATTATTGCAAGTAGAACTACTGCCGATAATAGAACTACCAATGATAAATATTGGAACGATGCCAACAATTATGTTGAAAGCTTAGTTCCAATTTTTTGAAAGTAAGTTTCTCTTACATCATTTACGAGTTTGAATTTATGTTCATTTGTATATGTTGTTTTATAATAATCAATTGTGTGACTATTTTATTTTATTATTGCTTAGGTTAATTTAATTGTATACTGAGCATGTGGCTTATATTGAGAAAAAATCTATACGATTATTATTAGTTTAATTGTATACTTGTAACGTTTGCACTGTATATCATCATTGCGGACATAATTTGGATTATCTCTTTTGGAGATTTTAAGGTTTTTATATATCAACCTCTCGTTAAGAAAGAGAGAAATTTAACTGATCGGTGCCATTTCCAACAACATCGGATGAGAGGACACAACTAGAATATGTTATACACACCATCTCCACTTTCAAGTTTTGTATAGTAGATGTTTTTTATTCTGGGTCTTTAGGATTTTACCTTTTATTTACACATAGGATTTCAGATCAGCATGGAAGATGCTTTAAGATTTTGCTACATAATTTTTTATGTGCAGTTATGCTTTAAGAAATTATTCAACATAGCATGTAGACTATGGATGAACTCTAGTTCTTTTTACATGCCTTTTAACATTAACACCGATAAATAAAGTGTGTTTTGTTATGCTTTATTTGTTTCTTTCCCTCATTCTTGGTTCTTCTTTTGATACATCTTTGATTATTTTGGTTCTTACATAGGATGGACAAACTGAACCTGGATGGAGATACCGGATGTATTTATGTATTCAACAGAATCTTCGAAGCCCAGATATAATTCCTTGAGTCAGCTATCAAAAAGAAAAGTGTATTGGCCTATTTTGGTTGAAGTTGAAAGGGTTTGTTCAGTTGTGGCTTTCTGACCTTCAGCTGTTCCGGTCCTGCTCTGATATTCTAGTTCTGCTGCAGTTTCATGGTGTTTTGGAGCGTGTTTGACGTTGTATTTTTCTTGCTGGACTGCTAGTGTTGCATCAGTTTCATGTTTTATCCTTTGTAAGTAGCTATCTTTACTGCTTGGCATTTGAGCCCTTCGGTGTTGGTTTTCTTTTGTCGATTTCTTTGGTATTGGTTGCTTTGCTAGTGGACTGCATTAGTGGGTCTTACTGCTAGTGTTGCATTAGAGTTCTGGTGTGAGAAATTGCTGGTGAGTTGTCTGCTGTTCCGTAAATTGGCGGGGTTGGGGATTTCAATTCTGCTAGATCGGCCCACGATTCAGTTTCTGAGTTTTCAAGCTTGGTATTTCAGTTTTGTCGCTGTTGAATGTTTGGCGTGTCTATTTGTTCTGTTTTTTAGCAGGATCAATTGTATTGGTATTCCTCGTAGTTGGTTGTCAAGCTATATATAAAAGATTGACAGTGCTTTAGTTTTCTGTTCTTGCTCGCTTTATTCCGAGACTAGACTCTTTTAAGAAACCTTGTTTTTTTGTATTTTTTTTTTTTTTTTTTAACAATCAGAAAGAAAATGGAACTAGTAGTGTTCAACTCTGTAAAGGCATCTGCTCTGTTTGAAGCCTTGTTTCCTGTTAAAGTAGATGAAAATTGCTCTGGCCTTGTTTATTAGACAATATTGGTTATGAAAAATAAAATAAAAGAAACTTGTAATAACTCTGAGCTCTTTAGAATAGTTTATCATATAATCGGAAATTAACTTCTGCATTTCCATTTTGTCAACAACTCATTTAACTTCTTCCTAAGCACAATGAACTAACACTTGCAATAACAACTTAATTTGATTGAGAAGCTCATACAATTTAGAAGTTAATTCAAACTATACCATGATGAATGAGGTTTTGATTTCTAACCTACCTTGAAGGTTGAACGTGGTACTACTCTAAGTTCATAGGAAATAGTTTTTCATAACCAGCTGAGCACAACAAATTAACGCGGACAAACTCTTTTTAGTTTCCGTTATTGTCTAATAAACAAGCCAAAGGAGGAATACATGCATAGAATGTATGGATGGATGGCTAAGAGGAGGAATAATAATGGTGGAGGGTGCTAGACTAATATGGTGATAGATGGTATAAAGCAACAATAACAATGATAGATGATGTTTGAAACATGAAAGTTGTATACAAATTGTGATATTTAGGAAGAATGACTTTCACCAAAAAATGGCTTTTAGTGACATACAAACCCAATGGAAATGAAACGTGAAAGTTTGATTTTTCGTGTTACTTGTGTTCTACGTAAATAAGAGTTTGATTTGAAAAATCACAAGGTAACAATCATTCAATCATATGAAAGAAAAAAGTTCTTTTGCAAATACACGTTCTTTTGCAATCATATGACAAGGCAACCTCTAGAGAAAAAAAGAGAGAAGGAAATAGTCCCTCTCAATGAATCTGAATAGGTAAATTAATTTTCAAAATTGTAAGGATGCTTAGAATAGTTCATAATTTTTATGAATTTCCATATACATATATCTTCAATTATAAATCGTCAGTAAAAATAGTTTCTTTCTAAACTTATTGATAGTGACTATGAAATGACACTTTATTAGTAATATAGATATAGATTATTAATAGTTTTCGTCTTTATTTTGATGTTTGTTCGTTAACATTGTCAGATTAGCTTCAATTCAGTGTATATTTAATGAATGACATTTCCCTAAAAAAAAATAAAAATGAATGACATTGGTGTCATGGACGTTATAGATTTGAAGACATAGATATTTTAGACACTTAAAAAAAAATTCATATGTATAGCTTTATATATTTTGTAGTTTTATGTTATTAACATAAATGTTGTGAGTTTGTTTGTATATATACATCATTTTTATTTTTATCGAATTTGTATAAAAATCTTCGAGGAAGAAAAGGAGTTGACCAGAAAGATGACCCAAACGAGAAAATTAAAATCCAAAAAAAATGTTTGACATAATTGATTTTTTCAGTTCCACAATAACTTATTAGGTATTTGTGAAAATAAAGAGATCTAAATAACTTATGTCATGAAAATTAGAATGATAAATTAGTATGATTTGATCCTTTACATGAAGGGATCAAATCATTTGAAACATGAGTTACAATTTATTTGTATGGCTCTATTGATAAAGATGATTATATGAAACTTCCTTAAGTATTTAATTTATGTGAGACATACTATTAGAAATATTGAGATAGCATCATTTGTTAATTTAAAGATTTGAAAATAAATTTTTGCTATATTCAATTTTATGATGATATAAATATCATTAGAAATCCTGAATATATCCAAAAATTTGTTGATTATATAAAGGATTGAAATAAAATAAGTTGGATGTGCAAAATTTGCCCGAACTTGCAAATTTATTATTTAAATGAAATTTGTGCATTGAGAAACTTATATAGCAAATATGCTAAAATAATTTGGCAGGACAAATCTAGTTGATTATGTACTAGAAGGATTATAATGTCACTTGATGTGAGTAAAGATAATATCCCCAGGACAATGAGGAACACCTTGAATTGGTCCTGAAGTACCATCCATCCATATCTTAGTTCAGATGTGGACACTAATTTATTTTGCTAATTATATATATCATGGTATTTTGTGCTTGTCAATATTAGTAAACACGAATATTGGAACAAAGTAAAGTATACAATTGTATTTTAGAGAAACAAGAATATCATCTCATCTTTTAGAAATGATAGCACTACATCGAGGAAGTGAAGAATTATATTTAATTAAAGATGATGATTTTACATAAAACAAGAAGTGTTTTCTTAAAGAGACTCTTACAACAACTCAATGTGAAGATAATATCTCAAATACTCCCTCCGTCTCTTAAAAATTGACGTTTTAAAAAAAAATGCTAGCAGAATTATTGACGCTTTGTAATTTCAATGTGAAATTAAGCCAGTTTTTCCAGTTTTGCCCCTGTTGTCTTTTTAGCTTCCTGTTGCCTTTTGAAAAATGCAACATCTTGAGCCATGTACTCCGGAAAAATCGGTATATGCCCTTCGTCATTTAATGCTAAATTATGACTTGGAATAGTGAAGAAGAAGACGACCTAAATTATGACTTGGAAAGAGTAGAAAATTCTCTTGATTTTGAGATAGTTGATGATGAAGAAGATGAAGACCATGCTTTGGAAGTAGTGGAACCAAATTTTGAGACAGCTGCAGAAGAAGTTGGAGCAAATGAGTTGCATCCAGATTTTGTTGAAGTTGCAGAGGAAGAAGTTGGAGAAAATGAGTTGGAACCAAATATTGAAGGAGTAGTAGAGATAGAAGATGAAGGTTTGGAAGAAAGAGAAAAGAAAAATATGCTTATAGTCTTACAATGACAGTAGAAGAAAAGTTGAAAAGCAGATGAAATAATTGCCTCTTGCTATATTAAAGAAAGCATATGTCTGTTGGTATATTAAAGAAGGGTTAATTATGTTTTTAGTCCCTATAAAATAGTGACCTTGTAAGTTTAGTCCCTACTTAATTTTAATAGCATTTTTAGTCCTTAATTTTGTTTTTCTGCACTGAGTATTAGTCCCTACTCAATTCAAATTTGTTTAATTTATGCTTAAACTCTTAAATTTTTGAACAATTTTTTGCAGACATGTTTAGAACATTACTAAAAGTTCGTCCGCAAAAAATTATCGCAAAATTTGATTTCTACATCCAGATTTTATTACTTTTTATCTTTAACTTTTGTCGTTTTAAAAAATTCATATTTAATTCATTTCATGTCAGAAAATTCTAAATTTTAGTAAACGAACCTTTCATAGTGTTCTAATCTTGTCTCAAAAAAATCATTCAAAACTTTAAGAGTTTAAGGATAATTAATCAAACTTTGTTTTAGCAGGGACTAAAATTATAAGTAAATTTTTTTTATAGGGACTAAAAATGCTATTAAAATTAAGTAGGAACTAAACTTACAAGGTCGCTATTTTATAGGGACTAGAAACATAATTAACTCATTAAAGAATTGGCGATGGTAAGTTGAAAAGTGGGTGGCCACGTGACTTTTGTTCTTTCCAAGCAATATGTCTTGTAAATTTGATTTTACAATAAAAAATAGTGAGGTTAGTTTAGTAAAAATAGTATATCTGTTGACTAATTTATTGCATTTCTTAAACTGTGTGTAAAAACCTTAAACGACTAATATTATGAGACGGAGGGAGTAGTGATGATGTGGAGAAGAATATACTTGTACTTATTTTACTTACTTTTTTAGTTATTGAATGCAAGCAAATAAGTTTAATAAAGTATGTTTTCATATCTGTTAAAACTAAAATGAAAATTTTGGTAAGATTCAAATATGATTGAAAGACATACTAAGATTCATTTTATTATGATGATATTGTAACTCTAATAATTTTATTTGTGTTCATTGGTATATTTGTAGGAGTACATCACATGAGTTAAAAATTACTTATTAACTATTCGAGATACCCGTGCTCAGTACGGGTAGCGCGGCTGCGCCGCGCAGCAAAATGTGTGTTGTTGTGCGATGAGGTGCGTGTCGGCGAGAACAAATATAATAGTAAATAATGCTATAAAAAAATTTATAATTATTTTTTATCTTTATCATTTGTTATTAACTTTAACTAATTATGTGGTAACAAAATTAGTATACTATAATAGGTGAGTAATTTTGAGTCTCGTGTATCAATTATACTTTCATTGAATAATTTTAGTAGTGGAAATGTTGTATGGAGCATTTAAAAAAACTTTGATATAGTCCTTTAAAAAAAAATTGATATAGTATTTCTAGAAAATCATAATTTATTTTATTTACAAATATAAAAATAATTTTCAAAACCGAGTTATCAAAGCAAAACAAAATATTAAGCAAAGACAGTACAATAATTTTTGCAGTCGTTATGTTTCTCATGTACATGTATATATTAGATTAGTGTTTAAATTCGGTCCCGTGTATCAATTATACACTCTTCAGATGATTTTGGTAGTTAAAATTTTATATGGAGTTTTTTTTATATAGTATTTTTATAAACTCTTAGTTCATTTTATTAACAAATATCAGAATTAATCCTCAAAACTGAGTTATTAAAGCAAACCAAAGTATTAGGTTAGGACAACACAATAACTTTGACGTTCCAAGTTTCTTATGTATACGTTAGCGTAGTGTTCAAATTCGGTCCCGTGTATCAATTATACACTCTCGAATGATTTTGGTAGTGGAAATTTTATATGGAGTTTTTTTTTATATAGTATTTTTCTAAACTCTTAGCTCATCTTATTAGCAAATATCATAATTAATCCTCAAAATTGAGTTAGTAAATCAAACCAAAGCATTAGGTTAGGACAACATAATAACTTTGGCACTCTTTAAGTTTCTTATTTATATGTATACATTAGATTAGTGTTCAAATTGAATCCCGTGTATGAGTTATACATTCTTTGGATAATTTTGATAGTGGAAATTTTATATGGAGTTTTTTTTATATAGTATTTTTATAAACTCTTAGTTCATTTTATTAGCAAATAACAAAATTAATCCTCAAAATTGAGTTATCAAAACAAACCAAAGTATTAGGTTAGGACAATACAATAACTTTGGCAGTCGTTAAGTTTCTTATGTATATCTATGATACACCCTTTGGATGGTAGTAGAGATTTTATATGGAGTTTTTTATAAAAAAAAAAATTATATAGTATTTTTATAAACTCATAGTTTATTTTATTAGCAAATATCATAATTAACCCTCAAACTGATTTATCAAAGCAAAGAGAAGTATTTCTGCAGTCTTGGCATTTAATTTATTGTCAGACTTTCGTTAATGAAATTATTTTCAACGTCAAAAAAAAAAAAGAGCAAAGTGAAGTATTAGGCAAGGGGCAAGACAATAGGTTTGGTAGTCAATAAGTTTCTTATGTATTTGTATACATTAGCTCAGTGATCAAATTGCGTCCCATGTATCAATTATACATTATTTGAGTAATTTTAGTAGTGAAAATTTTATATGAAGTATTTTCAAAAATAATAAATTAATATAATACTTCCTCCTTTTCTATTTAAAATAGAAATTTGGTCAACAAAAGTTGATGTATCGAGTGAAAAAATTGGACCAAGTACATAAATTTTTGTTGACCAATTTGTTTCATATAATAGGACCGGAGGGAGTATTTCTATAAAATATTATTTTATTTCATTAGCAAATATCAGAATTAATCTTCAAAACTGAGTTATCAAATCAAACCAAAGTACACCCTCCGGTCACTATTATAAGCAAAAATCAACATTCTAGGTTCATTCATTAAATGATGTATGTAGTCTTTATTATAGACTACATACATCATTTAATGAATGAATCTAAAATGTTAATTTTTGCTTATAATAGTGACCGGAGGGTGTATTAGGTTAAGACAATACAATAACTTTGGTAGTCGTTAAGTTTCTTATGTATATGTATATGTATATACATTAGATTAGTAAGAATTAACCCTCGAAATTGAATCATCAAAACAAACAGAAGTATTATGCAAGGACAATACAATATATTTGACAGTCGTTAAGTTGCTTATGTATTTGTATACATTAAATTAGTGTTCAAATTGGGTCCCGTGTAACAATTATGCACTCTTTGGATGATTTTGGCATCATCGCATTCAACAAAAAAATTATTAGTATTTATTGTTATTTAATTATTTATTTTTAATATTAATTGCAAAACTGAAAAAGGAAGTGAAAGATCACAACATTATTTATTTTTCAGTTTTCTATTTTCTTTCTCTCACAATCCCTTCCTCTCAACAACTCCCCTTTCTTTCTCCTTCTTTCTCACGGTTTTTCTCTCCCACACAAACCACCACAAGCCCCACCTTCTCTCTTCATTTTCTACAATTTCAGGCAACAGTTTAAGAAAACAAAAATCAAAATTCTAATCATCTCATTCTCCTTTACAAAACCCATTATTTAATTTGAGATAAGTTGAGTCCTCCGTATTCACTAATATTTTCCGGTAAATTCAATCATCTTGTTTCTTTTAAATACTACATCAAAAACCACATAAAAGAATGGTTAGCAGAGACACTTCGCCGGCAACCACCACGCCGGGATCTGCCTCCACCGTTGCCGGAGTTAATGGTGCATCTAGTTCTTTTTCTATTTGTACATCTTTCTTCACATGATCGGGACGAGTCAGTTCTTTTCTCTCATACTTGCAGCAATAACAACAATAACAACAATCAAATGATAAGATTAGATCTCATTTTCTTTTAAGTAAATATACAATACAGTTTCTTCTCTTCCTTCTTCTTTATAGATCAATGAATCCGTTTATGTTTTTTGGATCTGATATATATATATATATATATATATATATATATATATATATATATATATATATATATATATATTCATATTTTATCTTCAGTTTTTTTTTGTTTAGTAAAAATAAAAGACTTTTCTTTTGATTAAAACAAAGAAAACTTTTTTGTTGGAAAATAAAAAGAAATTTGTTTAATGGTATTTATAATTTAATAAAAAGACATAAGATTTGGTAAAAGAAGAATAAGTTTCCTGCAAAATAAATTAAATAAAATGTTAGAAAACACTTTTGATGGAGAGAAAAAAAAGTAACATAGCTGAAAAATCTCATTAGCTTACCATGTATTTATTCTTGAAGATGAATTTCATAATATGTTTTCTTGTGCATCCTTCTTGAAAAGGAAAAACATAATATGAAAATAATTCATATTAGAAGAAATAAAAAAAAAATGTTAGTAACACTATTCATTATATAAAAAAAGAATGTCATCATATTTGTATGTTTGATGAAGTTGAAGAAGACAATAATTTGTTAAAAATAATAAAGAAAAGAAAATAAGGAAAAAAACATAACACCCTATGGAATTGTTTAGTGGTACCTTGATGCCATGATTTGCGAATGATCTTTGTTGGTCATTGGCTTCATATTGTGTCTTTCAATTTCTATGTTTTCAACAAAAAAAAAAAATTGGTAGTAGAAGATGGGAGATGACAGAAATGAAAAGAAAATTACAAAAAGCAATAATATAGTTGAAGATGAGAAGGAGAGAGGAGAGAAATGAAGATAAACTTTTTTAAAAAGAGAAGGTAAAGGATGGAATATAAAATGAATCAATGAAGTTTGAAATTTGAAATTCAAATTCAAATCTTCAAAAGTTGTAAAGTTGAACTAGTAACAAACCCGTGCTGACGCACGGGTACAGTAAATGTTTGTTATTTGTAAAAGATCATTAAATTTTAATAAAAGTTTTGATATAATTGAATTTGAATTGCATGTCAATGTAATGTAAATGTCGAATTATTTGTGTATTATATGTTTGATGGTATATTAAACTTTTTTGAATTAGTAGAAGATACTTAATGTTAATTAAAATTAAAATGTGGAAAAGACAATTGAGATGCAACGTTAATGCATTGGTACAATTTTAGGAATAAATAGTCATAAATATACTAATAGAAAATAACCTACATAGTCCTATTTTATACGAAATACATGACAAACACAACAATAATTGTTGATAGAAAATTTAAATCTGACAGTGCATCTCTGTCGGAATTCAACGATTCACGAGAAGTTATCCCACTTTTGTCCAATTTGTGTAGTTAATTTGCGATCATTTTTTTTGCACAATTAATTTGCGATCATTATTGACAATGATGTTGAAATTTTCATTTTCTCTATTATCTCCACATAATATGAGGTTGTCACATAAGTTGTGCTTTATAAAAAATGCAAAGTCATACTTGTGATGACCATTATTCGTAATTAATTTTATAAAAACAAATAAATTAATTTTTGCAAAATAATCATTATGCACATGAAATTAAGGAGATCATGAGTTTTGATAAGAAGGATTGTGAAATTTTGCTAAACTTCAATTTTTATATATTGTTAGTAGAAGTAGATGTTAGTAGATTTGTATTAGTGACGACTTCGCCCGTGTATAATAATAATTTTTGAAGTTAACAACGATAACTTGTTTCATGTATAATAAATCTTTTAAAATTAACACATTGAATTAAGAAGATAATGAGTTTTAATAAGGACGATTATGGAATTTTGGTGGACTTCGATTTTTATATATTTTTATTATTGTTAGTAGAAGTAGATGTTAGTAGATTTGCATCAGTGACGACTTCGCCCGTGTATAAAAGTAATTATTAGTGCCCGTGTATAAAAGTAATTATTAGTAGACGTAGATGTTAGTAGATTTATATCATTGACGACTTCGCCCATGTATAATAATAATTTTTAAAGCTAACACTGACAACTTGTTTTGTGTATAATAAATCCTTTATAGTATCTATCATTGATGACATGTCACGTGATTAATAATTATCTTCAAATTTATATCAGCGACAACTTTTCTATTTTGTTATAATTATTTTAAATTTGTACTCAATAATAACATGTATCGCGTATAATACTGCTTTTTTAAATGTTTAAGTTAGTTTTTCACTTATATCATGATTAAAAGAGGGAGTATGCATATAATGCTACTAACAATATATATAAAAATCAAAGTCCATCAAAATAAATAAATTAGTTCCATAATTATCAGTGAAAATTAGTTACGCTTGTTATTATCATATTCCGTAATTAGTTTTAATATAGAAATAAATATAATTTTGTAAAATGACCATTATGCACATGAAATTAAGAAGATAATGAGTTTTAATAACGACGATTTTGAAATTTTGGCGGACTTTAATTTTTATATATTATTATTATTATTATTGTTAGTAGAATTAGATGCTGGTATATTTATATCAGTGACGACTTCTCCTGTATATAATAATAATTTTTAAAGCTAACAGTGACAGCTTGTTTCGTGTATAATAAATCTTTTATAATATATATCAGTGATGACATGTCACGTGGTTAATAATTATCTTGAAATTCATATCAGCGACAACTTGTCTATTTTGTTATAATTATTTTAAATGTGCACTCAATGATAACATGTATCGCATATAATACTGATTTTTTAAATGTTTAAGTTAGTTTTTCACTTATATTATGATTAAAAGATGGAGTATGCATATAATGCTACTAACAATATACTCCCTCCGTCCCTATATCTATACCCCTTTTGCTTTTTTCACATTTCTTAAGAAAAGTTGTCAGTGTAATTATTGTGTCTAATTTATGTGTTAATATTACCAAATTGTCATTTGTTTCTATGTGTATTAAATTTAACTTTTCATATTTCAAGATAAGTTGATAGTATTAATTAGGAGTATGTTTGGGAAAAAAAATAATAAATGCATCTAGGAATTTGGAAAGGGGGTTACATTTAGGTACAAATTTTTAGTCAAATGGGTGTTTACATATAAGTACGGAGGGAGTATATAAAAATCAAAGTCCATCAAAATAAATAAATCAGTTCCATAGTTATCAGTGAAAATTAGTTACACTTGTTATTATCATATTCCGTAATTAGTTTTAATAAAGAAATAAATTTAATTTTATAAAATGACCATTATGCACATTATATTAAGAAGATAATGAGTTTTAATAACGACGATTTTGAAATTTCGGTGGACTTTGATTTTTATATATTATTATTATTATTATTATTATTATTATTATTATTATTATTATTATTATTATTATTATTATTATTAGTAGTAGTAGTAGTAGTAGTAGTAGTAGAATTAGATGCTAGTATATTTATATCAGTGACAACTTCGCCCGTGTATAATAATAATTTTTAAAGTTAACAGTGACAACTTGTTTCGTGTATAATAAATCTTTTAAAGTTAACACATAAAATTAAGAAGATTTCCTCAAAAAAATTAAGAAGATAATGAGTTTTAATAAGGACAATTATGAATAGAAGTCTGCTTCACTACCATCAAATCAGTATCGCGTATATTACTATTTTTAAAAATTTTAAGTTAGTTTTTCACTTTATATTATGATTAAAAAAAATGGAGAAAGCATCTAATTTTACTAACAATTTATATAAAAAACAAAGTTCATCAAAATAAATAATAGTAATCGGTGGAAATAGTTTCACTTATGATGACCACTATCCATAATTAGTTTTTTAAAAATAAATAAATTAAATTTTGCAAAATGCCCATTATGCACATGAAATTAAGAAGATAATGTGTAGTAATAATGACAATTATGAAATTTTGGTGAACTTCGATTTATATATATTGTTATTGTTATTATTGTTATTAGAAGTAGTTGTTAATTAACGATGACTTAGCCTGTGTATAATAATGCTCTTAGTAATGAAGACTTGTCTTATGTGTAATACTTATTTTAATATTTGTATCACCCACAATTTGTCTAAGGTATAACAATTATTTTAAAATTTATATCAATGACGACTTGTCATGATTATAATAATTATTCTTTCAAAAAAAATGATTATAATAATTACTTTAAAATTTGCAACAGCGAGGACTTGTTTTGTGTATAACAATTATTTTAAACTTTTATTAGTGGCAACTTGTTCGATGTATAACATTTATTTTAAAATTTGTATCATTCTGCAAACAATAATTCATTGCTATACGGAAATATAAGTGAGAACTTGTACCGTGTATAACAATTATTTTAAAGTTTTAGTAGCGACAACTTGTCTAATGTATAATATTTATTTCAAAATATGTCTCACCGACAACTTTCCCCGCATGTAATAAATATTTTAAAATTTATATCTTTGATGACTTGTCTCGTGTATAATAATTATATTAATTTTTGTTATCAATGACAACATGTCGTGTGTATAATAATGTTTTTTTTTAAGTTTTGAGCGGTGACAACTTGTCTCATTTATTAATGACAACTTATTCATTTTGTTTATCTAAATGTCTTTAATAAATAGGACAAAAAAGAGTATATATTTATTTTAAAATTTGTATCACCAACAAACTATCTCATACTTCCTCCAGTCACATTTATAAGCAAAATACAACTTTTTAAATTTATTGAATGATTAATGTATTTGACCAATATATAGACCGGATACATTAAATATTCAATGAACTTAAAAAGTTTTTTTTTTGCTTATAAATGTGGCCGGATGGAGTATATAATAAATAATTTTTTTTAAAAGGAAAGGATAATAAATAACTTGGGTATAGTAGTTATGTTGTTCACAATTTAATCCATATATCATAGTTTTTTTCTTCTTCTTTTGGACTTTTTTGAGAATGATACCAACGATGATGCTATTAGTACTCTTAATTTTTATTTTTTATTTTTTAAAAATACTCTTGATTTTTCGACAAAAAAAAAAAGAGAAAGAAATACTCTTAATTTAATTCTTATAGACCTGTAGCACACTTTCTTCATCAAAAAAATTAAAAAAGATCTGTAGCACACTTTCCTAAAAAATAGACCTGTAGCACTCTTGATTTTATTTTTTTTCTTCTTTTGAATAAGCTCCATTTTAAAGTTTTTTTTAATTAATTTTATCTCTCTTATTCTCTTATACTTTTTTTTTACAGAGACACTCATTTGGTAATTTATTTCTCTTTCCTCAACAAAATGAATCTTGTGAAGCTCTCCTCCCCTTCGTAAACCCTAGCTGCCGCAACACTGTTCACAACCTCCATATTTCATTTCCGACCGCCTTTGGCCGAGTTACCCTCAAATCTTCATCTATTTTTTCTCTTCTATCCGGTAGATTAAATTTATTTTCAGATCCGGTAGATTTTTAAACATCTCATCCACCACCTTCTCGGCTAGATCTCGACCAACATAGACAATATTTTGAAAAATCAACACCATAGAAAGAATCTCCTTTATCTCCTCTACAAAGCCCACGAAGAAAATCATTAATCTGAGATACCTTCATCGACGACCACCGCGTCGGAAATTGCAGCCACCATTGTGTTATGGTCTAAAATATGGGTTGATGTATTAATGAAGGTCAAGTTTTTCTTTCTATTCACCTCTTTTACTTTCCTTCATCAATTTCTGGGTTGGTGTATCAATAAAGGTCAAGTTCTTCACATCTTATGTCTCTATTAACCTCTTTTACTTTCACTTCATCAATTTTTTATTTTTTTTACTTCCTTCTTTCTTTCATCATTCTGCCATTTTATTTTCTGCCATTTTATTTTAGTTTTGATTAGAGTTTTAATTTTATTTAGAGATGATAAATTCGAATTTTCCTCTAACATTTGTACCTGAGTAGTTAGTTATTCATGGTAAAAAAAAAAATTATGATATTTCCTTTTTCCTTTCATGGATTTTTGCTTTATCTAAACATCGCTTGAAGAGATAATAACTTTTCAAGGAAAAAAGTAGAGGAATTGAATTGAAATACACACACAAAAAAAAAACTAAATTAAAAAATAGTCAATCTCTATACTAACAGGAATATTTTTGAAGAGTAAATGTTAGAATGACTTTTGGTTTGTTGTTTCAATTTTTTGTTTTCTTTTTTAAAATGTGAAAAAAAAAACAAAGAATGGAAAGTTAAAATTGTGCTATCTGTACAGTCATGTGTAATTTTGTTTTTACAATGAATTAAAATCGGATGTATTATTTGTTCTTTTGCATAACATAAATAAAGTAATGAATGCATAATATTTTTATTTCCATATCTGTTGTCTAGAAAAAAATATGTGAGCATGACATTTATTTTTATTATATAATAACTAAAAATAGTGCTTAAATAGTGTATTTTTTTATACAGCAACTTTTGTTGAATCTCTAGAAATAGGTTTGCATAAAAAGACCATTTATCTTTGTGTTTTGAAGAAAAGAAAAGAAAAACAGTTCCATTATCCTCAAGGCACTGTTGACATGTATTTATCTCCTAGTTCATCTATCTGCAACAAAAAAATTCAAATTTTTAGGTAGCAACACTTTATACATGGTTTGGGAACTGTTTTGATTTGGAATCATGGTTACCACAGTGGTTCTACAATTATCGAACCAATTATTTTCTTCTGCCTGTTTTTCATCATTTATTTACCCTCTTTGATGTTTCTTGGAGAGATAAGAACCATGTTCAACTTTCCTACAAAGTAAAAATATATCCACTATTAAAACAAATTAAAGATGACAATGACAAATAATGAGATTAGCATTTGAAGAATTGATATTTGAGCATTTGATTTTGTAACACAAGAAAGCATGTCTATGAATGAAAGTAGAAATGTGTCCAAACATGTATTTTATGTAGATTTTATTTTATTTCTTGAACTTTTATTTTGACAAATTAGTTATATTTATTTTTCAAAACAATAGAAATGGAAGAAAAAAATAGAAAGGATCATTCACTTACCCATGTTTTCTCATCATTTACTTACTTGTGCTTTTCTTTCAACTTATATGTGCTTTTCTTCTTGTATTATAGTTTGCTGGAGACACAAGATGATCATTCAACATTCTTGTAACATATATGAAGTAGAGATATCAAAGATAAGAAGATGCAAACGATATAAAATGTGTTCACTCACTTCTCCCCGTTATTCATTGTTTTATTTCCTCTTATATGTATACTGTTTCTTTTGCATTCATGTAGAAGCTTCATTTAACATGTTATAGAGATTTGGTATGAAGAGGAAAAAAAATTAAAGACAATGCACAACTAAAAAATGAGTTCATTATCATCTTCATACCTTTGTGAAGATAAAAGAAGTTTCATTTATCTTCATGTGTTCAAGATTTTTCTGCAAAACAGAGATGAAAAAAATGGTTGTTAGAAAAAATTGAGAAGAAAAAAAAGTACTCATAAAAACAATGAAAGAAGAAAAAGGGAGAATGATATAATAGTGAAGAAGTATTGGATGATATATAAAAGAGTATTTGAAATTTGAAATTTGAAATTTGAATTTTTGCCCCCAAGAGTACAACTTGCAGCATTGGTTAAAGACATAAAAGCTGATGCAAAAGTAATTTATCTAGTTGCAATGTAAGGGAAATGGTGTTTTTGTAGAGCAAATAAACTAAACCAAATGCTTTTAGTTGTTACATGACATCATCATAGTTAATTGTGGTCATTTAGTTCAATAAAGTAATTTTTAGACAACTTTTACCCTCAATTGTGTGATTTGTCAAGCAACCAGCCTAGGGTAATAATAAATTTTCCACAACATCTTCCCTTCTTATATTAAGAGAGATTAGATAAAAGTGAGAAAATTGAGTTTAGTTGCGAAATATCTAAAATAGCCTTAAAAAGTTGATTTTGCTTTAGTTATGTTAGTGTTTGTGACAAGGGTATGTTAGTCCAGATTGACAAAAGAATTGTGAAGCCTTCTTGGAACTTGAATTACCAATTTTAACCTTAGTAAGTTGAAAAAATGTGAAGTAAAAAAAGTTAGAGAAAAGGACAGTTAAATAATTTTGGTAGGCATTTGTTTTCTCATATATATAATATATAATAGATAGATTTTCTTTTTGCGGTGATCGATGTTTCGAATCTCAGACCTTTACATTCATTATCACACCAAGTTAAGGTTACGATTATTAAGACCGTTGTGTCGTCGAAAGTTGGAAATATGAATGTTTTGTGGGGTTAAGATATAATTGTAGAGTTGGGGTAAAACTTTTCTGAAGAAAGAAAGAAAGCTCTCATTATCGTATTTCTCCTTTCAGTCCTCACAACGATCTACGATGACTCGGTCGCCGGCGAACCTCTCCGACGATCTCATCGCTGAGGTACTTTCATTTCTCCCTGTTAGATCTCTTCTCCAATTTAGATGCGTGTGTAAGTCTTGGAAAACCCTAATTTTCGATCCAACTTTTGTGAAATTGCACCTCCAGAAATCACAATCACAAAAACTAAACTCTTCACTCTTAACAATAATCACAAAGCACGAATACTTAAATGATGATATTGAGGAGGAATACAGGGTCGTTAGATACCCCGTCGATAGTATATTCGAAAACCCTTCCTTCACCGTTTATAACGATTCTCACTCTCACAATCTGAACTTCAAAGATTTTCCAGAAGCCTCTTTTATAGTTGGTTCCTGTAATGGTTTGATTCTTTTCGCTGATGGCGAATTTAAGCACTGGCTCCGTGTTTGGCGAAAATTCTCAATTTGGGTGGTGATCGTGTTTGGAGAAATATTGAAAGTTTTCCTTTTGCTCCTTTAAGTTTGGACCTTGGTGCCGATTATGTCGATTATGTGTATTTGAGTGGCACTCTGAACTGGTTGGCTATTCACAACCACATTATTGAACAATTTACTATTGTTTCTCTTGATTTGGGGACGGAGACATACAATCAATACATGGTGCCTCATGGCTTTGATAAAGGTCCGCTTTACTTGCCAACTATTAGTGTGTTGGGGGGCTGCCTTTGTTTTTCTTATTTCCATAGGGAAACCGATTTCTGTATCTGGCAGAATAAGAAGTTTGGAGTTGAAGATTCTTGGACTCAATTGCTTAAAATTAGTTATCATGATCTTCTAATAGATTATGACATTAGCCGTGATGACGGAACATATTTTCAATTGAAGCCATTATTTCTTTCTGAGGATGGTGATACCCTTATACTTAAGATCAATCAAGAATTTGAAACAATTCTCTACAATAGGAGAGATAACAGAACTAAGCGAACAGAGATTATTGCATGTAGAACTACTGCCGATAATAGAACCAGCGATGTTGATTATGAATATTTGGATGATGTATATTTGAACGAGTCCGAAGATTATGTTGAAAGCTTAGTTCCAATTTTTTGAAAGTAAGTTTCTCTTGCATCATTCACTTGTCTGAATTTATGTTCATATGTTATATGTTGTTTTATAATAAACGATTGTGTGAATATTCTATTTTATTATTGCTTAGGTTAATTCAATTGTATATCGAGCATGTGGCTTATATTGAGAAAAGTCTATATGATTATTATCAGAATGTATAACTATATATGGGCATGTTGGGATATTTGTTTCCTGCTACTGTATGCACTGGATAACATCATTGTGGACAGAATTTGAATTATCTCTTTGTTCGCAAGATGAAATTTTCATTTTTAAAGATAGGAAAGCATATTTTGGTTGTGGTAGTTACACACCATCACGAGGGGTCCCTCTCGTTAAGAAAGAGGGAAGTGGACCGCAATTTGACTAATCGGTACCATTACCAACAACATCTGATGAGAGGACACAACTAGACTGTGATAATTATATGCATACAATCTCAACATTTAAGTTTTGTATAGTAAATATTTTTTATTCAGGGTCTTCAGGTTTTTTCCTTTTGTTTGGACATAGGATTTCAGATCGGCATGGAAGATGTTTTAGGATTTTTCTGCGTAATTTCTTATGTGTAGTTATGCTTCTCCCGGTAAAGGCATGGAGCCTAGAAATTGAAGATTCAGTTTAATATGAAAAGAAAATCCTAATATTTTGCTAGTTTTTTTACAAGTTTAACTTTAAAGCCATGGAATTATTCAACATAGCATGTGGACACTAGATGGACTCTAGTTCCTTTTGCATGCCTTGTAACGTTAACCCTGATGAATAAAGTGTATTTAGTTATGTTTTGATAGTTACTACTTACTTGCCATCACTCTTGGTTCTTCATTTGATACATCTTTGATTCTTACATAGTTTGGACAAACTGAGCCTGGAGATATGTAACTATGTATTCAACAGAATCTTCAAACTCCAGATATAAATATATAAATATTTCATTCAACAATCAGAAAGAAAAAGTGCATTGGTGTATTTTGGTTGAAGTCAAAGGGGTTAGTTCAGCTGTTGCTTTCTTCTGACCTTCAGCTGTTCCGGTCCTGCTCTGATGTTCTAGTTCTGCTGCAGTGTTGTGGCGTTTTGGGGTCTGTTTGACGTTGTATCTTGCTTGCTGGACTGCTAGTGTTGCATTAATTTCGTATTTTTATCATCTGTAGTTGTCTTGGCTGCATGGCGTTCAAGCCCTTTGGGGTGTTGGTATTATTTTGTTGATGTCTTGGGTTTTATGCCTTGTTAGTGTACTTCGTTAATGGGTCTAAGGGTTATTGGAAGACATAATGCTGGTTATTATATATAAGTTTTCATCGTAGCAGAGTTCTGGCGTGACAAATTGCTGGTGAGATGTTTGTTGTTCCGTAAATTGGCGAGGTTTGGAATTTGGATTTTGTCCGACCGGCCTGCGATTCAGATTCCGAGTCTTCAAGCTTTGTATTTCTGAGTTCTGGCTTGTTATGACCAGTGAATGAACCATATATGTTATATAAGAGGAATCTCTTTGTGATTTTTTTTTATAGATTGAAAATCAGCAATGATATGAAGTATTGCATATTTATTTGTATTAGTACTCGTAGTAATACTACTTTGCGTCTACTCTTTATTCGGTAAATTTACATCTCTGGTTCAATTGGAGATAATCTTATTTGAGAAGTATGTTCACCGCTTTGTGGACATTGGATTAATTGGTTAACGTTTACAAGTCGAACATTCAAAGATAAAACATGTGTAGGAATTCGAGCAGGACATGTTTGAATGCAGTTTCTTTTTTACTGTTTTGTGTGTACATGATTATATTAATTTCAATATGTTTAGAACTGATAGGAAAACAAATATGTTGATAATTTTTTAATGTGATAGAAGTAGTTTGGTAAAGGGCAATAATATCAGTAGTGGAGGGTGTTTGGTGACAATGGTAGAGTGTCCAAGTGCATGTTTGGATCTATGGACGCACAACGAACTATCATAATTTTGCAAAAATTACATTTTGAAGTTTCTGATAGAATATGACTTTATGTAATTATGTTAATAATTATTGCTTGACTTTATGTCATTATGTTAGTTATTATTAGGTAATTACTCTCCATTATTTTGTAATTATTTTCCTAGGTTTGACTCTACCTATTGTAACTATATGTACTCTTGATCATTATCAATGAAAGGCACGGAATTGATTTCCTTCATGGTATCACGAGTCTAATTTCCAGTAACCTATCTCTTTCTTCCTTACAGCCGCCGCCACTTTCTTCAACCAAGGCCGCCGCTTCCTACTCCCTTGAGCCGCCCACTGCCGCTCAAGCGTCTTCCTTAGCCAAACCAACTAGCAGCTTTCTCTCGTGTCGTGCCTCTCTCTTGCGCAACCCATTGCTGCCACACCATGTCTTCCTCTCCTGCCATGTCGTCGTCCGCCGCCGTGTCCTCCACCACTGCCGCGACCTCCAATTCGGCAAAACCTGATTTTCATCCGGCCCTTGCCGTGACCAATATAAAAAATAGCATTCCCTTTGTGCTAGAAATGGAGAAGGATCACTACGCCATGTGGGCTGAATTGTTTGAGATTCATGCTCGTGCCCACAAGGTTGTCGATCACATTATTCCTCAACCTGGAAAAGAGAAGCCTGCTTCCACTGATGCTAGTTTTGAAATGTGGACAATTCTCGATTCAACGGTTCTTCAATGGATTTATTCCACCATCTCTTTTGATCTCCTTACCACCATTATGGAAAAAGGATCCACTGCCATGGCTGCCTGGAAACGTTTGGCTGACATCTTTGAGGATAATCAAAACTCACGTGCAGTTGCTCTTGAGCAAGATTTCTCATCCACTCGCATGGAGGATTTTCCAAATGTTTCTGCCTATTGTCAACGTCTCAAGCAACTTTCTGATCAGTTGAAAAACGTTGGAGCACCTGTCAGCAGTAGGGATGGCAATGGGTACCCATTGGGCAGGGTACCATAGTGCCCATCCCCATACCCGCGTTTTAAAAAAATCCCCATACCCGGGCCCATACCCTCGTGGGCAACAAGTTTGGTACCCGTCCCCATACCCTATGGGTATCTAAGTGCCCGTACCCGCACCCATTACCCGCACTTTCACAACAAAAAGATAATAAATACCAAAAAATATCACAACATAATTAAAATATGATATGAAATCTTCTAAATCAACATATAAAATATTACGCATCATATTATTTGGCCAAATAAAAAGCATCTAAAATATAAAAAACAAGTGCATATTACAAAAAATATCAAAGACTTAGGATTAATTAACTAACTTTAATATAAATAAAATTATTCGCATGGTGTATATAATGTGTGGGCATGGGGCGGGGTGGGCACTAGAGTGCCCGCACCCGCACCCATACCCGTTCAAATTTGTGGGTAATTACCCGTGCCCAGGCCCATACCCAATAATGCGGGTATTTACCCGCCCATCGTGGGTATTTTTTGCGGGTACCCAATGGGCTTGGGTCCAATTGCCATCCCTAGTCAGCAGTCACCGTCTGGTCCTTCAGCTGGTGTCTGGTCTTTCTGAGCCGTACCGCGGGGTTGCCACCTTAATCCGCCAAAGTAATCCATTGCCATCATTCTTTCAGGCGCGATCCATGCTTACCTTGGAGGAATCCGGCTTGGCAAAAATGCACAACACTAGTTCTCATACTGCCTTGCACACTGCAGCTCCAAAAGACTCTGATGACTCCTCTCAGCAGCACTCAAATCGTCGTCAGAACAACCGCTCTAGATCTGGACACAACCGCAACAATCAGAATCGCCCAAGAGGGCGTGGACAGCGTGGTGGTTCACGCTCCGATGGCCCCTTTGGACCTGCGGCAGCAGCTTCTTCTTGGCCTTCTCAGCCCTGGCAGCAGCAGTATCCACCCTGGTCTCCTTGGGGTTGGACCCCACCTCCTTGGGGTGTGCCTCCCTGCCCTTATCCTACATCTCAGTGGACTCGTCCCACCGGTCCTTCAAGTCAGCCGGGCATTCTAGGTCAGCGCCCTCAGGCTCACACTGCTACGGTTTCACCAGCACCCACTGACATTGCAGCTGCTATGCATACCATGTCTCTCACTCCTCCGGATAGCACATGGTACATGGACACTGGAGCTTCGTCCCATACAGCCGCATCGCAAGGTAATCTCTCGTCTTATTCTAATTTGAGTCATTTAAATCAGAAACTGATTGTTGGTAGTGGACAAGGTATCCCAATTCAAGGGTCTGGTCACACAACTTTACCTACATCTCACAAACAGAAACCCTTAAACCTTAACAATGTTTTACACACACCATAAATTATTAAAAATTTGATTTCTGTGCGACAACTCACAACTGACAATAATGTTTCTGTGTCATTTGACCCATTTGGTTTCTCGATATTTGACTTTCAGACGGGGATTTCTCGCATGAGATGTAATAGCCTCGGAGATCTCTATCCAGTCACCTCTCCCTCTCACTTTGCTGGTCTTGCTTCCAGTATCTGGCACAGACGCCTTGGTCATCCTAGTTCTTCTATTTTGCAGTCTCTTCATAAAAATAAGTTCATTAGTAGTGAACAATTGAGTACTAAGACTATTTGTAATTCTTGTGTGTTTGGCAAACATGTTAAGTTGCCTTTTAATTCATCCAAAAATGTTACTTTAATGCCATTTGATATTTTACACAGTGATTTATGGACATCACCAATTTTAAGTTCCTCTGGTCATCGGTATTATGTTTTATTCTTGGATGATTATTCTGATTTTTTGTGGACATTTCCTATAAGCAACAAGTCTCAAGTTTTTGAAATGTTCATTTCACTTTCCAATCAAATTCGCACACAATTTTCTCAAACTGTCAAATGTTTTCAATGTGATAATGGGCGTGAATATAATAATTCACTATTTCATAAATATTGTGTTGATAATGGTCTTATTTTTCGTTTCTCTTGCCCTCACACATCATCTCAAAATGGCAAGGCGGAACGTAAGATACGCACTATTAACAACATGATTCGCACTCTTCTCGCTCATTCGTCTGTTCCTCCCTCATTTTGGCATCATGCACTTCAAATGGCCACATATCTTCTTAATATCCTTCCTCAAAAGAATCTAGCTAATTACTCTCCAACCCAACTCTTGTATCACCGTGACCCCTCCTACACACATCTTCGTGTCTTTGGTTGTCTTTGTTATCCTTTGTTTCCATCAACTACCATTAACAAACTACAACCACGCTCGACCCCGTGTGTCTTCTTAGGGTATCCCATTAACCACAGAGGTTATAAATGTTTTGATTTGTCGCACAGAAAGATCATTATTTCCCGCCATGTAATTTTTGATGAGACCCAATTCCCCTTTTCCCAACTATCTTCACCACCTCTCCCTGACTATAAATGTTTTACTGATGACTTACACCCACATATTGTCCACCAGTGGAATAATCCTACCTTACAACCTCTTCCTGCTAACCCTCCTAGTCCGCCACCTGACCATCTGTCTCCCTCTATGGCCGGAACCCCTAATACTTCTCCTACCATGACATCTTCTTCCACCTCTATAGATTCACCTAATACCTCTCCATCACCTACACCACCGGCCCCGCCCGCACCTCCTACTAGGACCATGGCCACCCGTAGCATGCGAGGTATCCACAAACCCAGAAAACTCTTTAACCTTTCTGTCACCATTGATGATCCGACCATCTCACCACTTCCCAAAAACCCTAAACTAGCCTTATCTGACCCTAATTGGAAATCCGCAATGCAGTCTGAATTTAATGCTCTTATTAGAAATAATACGTGGGATTTGGTTCCACGACCTTGTGATGTTAATATTATTCGTTGTATGTGGATTTTTCGTCATAAAAAGAAATCTAATGGTGTTTTTGAGCGTTACAAGGCTCGTCTTGTAGGTGATGGCAGGTCACAGATTGCAGGTGTAGATTGTGATGAGACATTCAGTCCTGTAGTAAAACCGGCGACGATTCGCACCGTTCTCACCATTGCACTATCCAAATCCTGGCCTATTCATCAGCTAGATGTTCAAAATGCATTTCTACATGGTGACCTTCATGAAACAGTATACATGCATCAGCCACTAGGTTTTCGTGATCCTCATCGCCCAGATTATGTGTGTCGATTGCGAAAATCACTTTATGGTCTTAAGCAAGCGCCTCGTGCTTGGTACCAGCGCTTTGCTGACTTTGTCTCCACCATTGGATTTCAGCATAGCACTTCAGATCACTCACTCTTCATCTACCGACGTGGCTCTGATATGGCTTACATCTTGCTTTATGTTGATGACATCATCCTCATCACTTCCTCCCATGATCTTCGAAAATCTATCATGGCACTCCTTGCATCTGAGTTTGCCATGAAGGATTTGGGTCCACTGAGTTACTTCTTGGGCATTTCCGTGACTAGACATGATGGTGGACTCTTCCTCAGCCAGAGTACTTATGCTAGTGATATTATTGCTCGAGCAGGCATGGCCTCGTGCAAACCTTCTGCTACTCCAGTTGACACCAAACAGAAGCTCAGTACCACCGCCGGCACTTCATATGACGATCCTACTCTATATCGAAGTCTTGCAGGAGCCTTGCAGTATCTTACTTTCACCCGACCTGACATCTCTTATGCTGTCCAACAGGTGTGTCTTCACATGCATGCCCCTTGCACCGACCACATGCTTGCCCTCAAACGCATCTTGCGTTATGTTCAGGGCACCCTACACTATGGTTTGCATCTTTATTCATCCCCTATTGAGAAACTTATCTCCTACACTGATGCTGATTGGGGTGGATGTCCTGACACCCGTCGTTCGACCTCTGGCTATTGTGTGTTTCTTGGTGAAAACCTCATTTCCTGGTCTTCCAAACGATAACCCACACTTTCTCGCTCCAGTGCAGAAGCTGAGTACAGGGGTGTTGCTAATGTGGTTTCTGAATCGTGTTGGCTTCGCAATCTTCTCTTAGAGCTTCACTACGCACTTTCCCAAGCTACTTTGGTGTACTGTGATAATGTTAGTGCCATATACCTTTCTGGTAATCCAGTGCAGCATCAACGTACTAAACATATTGAGATGGACATTCACTTTGTTCGGGAAAAGGTCGCGCGTGGCCAGGCACGCGTCCTTCATGTTCCTTCTCGTCATCAGATTGCTGACATTTTCACCAAAGGCCTACCTCGAGTTCTTTTTGATGATTTTCGGACCAGTCTAAGCGTCCGTGAACCTCCCGCTTCGACTGCGGGGGTGTGATAGAATATGACTTTATGTAATTATGTTAATAATTATTGCTTGACTTTATGTAATTATGTTAGTCATTATGTTAGTTATTATTAGGTAATTACTCTCCATTATTTTGTAATTATTTTCCTAGGTTTGACTCTACCTATTGTAACTATATGTACTCTTGATCATTATCAATGAAAGGCACGGAGTTGATTTCCTTCAGTTTCAACCCAAAAATACATAGAATGCAATATAAGTGGATAGTGAAGAGGAGCAATAGTGCCATGGTGGTGGAAGATAGAATCCAAAATATCTGTAATCCAAAAAATGGAGGGTTCTTGCTTGCTTTTACCTGTTCGGAAGATAGAATCCAAAATATTTGTATGATGGGGGAAGAAGTGCAGAGGGCACAATAAGAAATCACCCTATTTGTTTAGGGTGTGTTTGGAGGGAGGGAGGGTTTAGGAGGGGAGGGGAGGGAAAGGGAGGGTTTTTTTTTTTTTTTGAATGGCAAAATATATATATATATATATATATATATATATATATATATTAAGAATAGGAACAAAGTTCCAATATTGCAATATGGGTTTTTCTAACCTGTGCAATGTTGCACAGCTTAAAGGGCATTAAATACACTTTTTTATTCACAGAAACTGTCAATTAATAAATAGCCTTTCCTTGAAAATGATTTTTTCCACTTTCCAATTAACTAGTCTAGATCAGAGAGGTTCATCCATAGTCTCAAGAAAACAAACAAAACGAAATGCTCTTTTTGTCCCTCTCTCTATCCTAACTTTGTGCAACGTTGCCGTCACGGCGGTCACTACTGACACAATACTCCGGCGAACTTCACTGTAATTTAGAGGTCCATGTGGAAGGGTCACCTCATGATGCAAATCCATCTGGGTCGGGTCAAAATTTAATGAGATAAAAGCCTATGTCGCCGGCGAAAATTCCGATCAAGAGGTCATTATGTATCGCAATACCTACGGTGTATAGTACAATGTCAGTATGAGATACCGGTTGTTCTTTCTGTCATGAAGGTGAATTCTCTCGTTGACTGCTTCTAGGAGAGAGCAAAAACAAATCCTTGAGGGACATAAATGGCATTTCATTGTGTTTGTTTTCTTAGAGATAATGAGGTTTGACTTGAAACGTTAATAGGAGAGAGAAAACAATTCTTTTTCAAGGAAAGACCAATTATTAGACAGATTATGTGAGTCAAATGATGTATTTAATGCCCTTTAAACTGTGCAACATTGCACAGGTTAGAAAACCCCTTACAATATTACACCAAAAAGAACAAAAAAACACCCAAAAACCCCTAAAAATATGCCAGCACCCTCAAAAGAAGTCTCCAGCAACACCTGCAGGGAATAGAGAAAACAAGAAAAGTAACCAGAAGGCCACCCCGGGAAGGACGGGGAGATACAACCACCCCCAACCCGATGCAACCCCAGGAAACATAACCACCACACTACTCTACTGATTCAAACACAGGATGGGTTGCACCTCCCACTCATAGAGGGAGCAGGAACTCGCAGGACACTTGGCCCTAAACCACTTCCAAGCCAGGAGCTTAACTCTATCAACCACTGGATTCTCATGGAGTAAGCCACCAGCAAAGATACGGTCATTTCGGGAAGACCAAACGGTCCAAATAACAGCATGCCAAACAAGAAGCAACCCTAACCTCACTTTCTTCCCTCCACCTAAACCTGTGAAAGCCTGTAACTGCTGGGCCAACCCCAATGGCATCACAAACTACCAACCCAACCACTTAGACACCTGATACCAAACTGGAAAGGAAGAAGGACAAGAAAGGAAAAGGTGGATAGCAGTCTCAGAAGGCCTGTCACAAAAAACACACCCCACCCCATCCAAAGGAAGTGGCACACCCCGCCTAATAAGGTTGGTCCGTTTAGGGATCCTATCGAGGAGAAGCTGCCACGAAAAGACAATCACTTTGGAAGGTGCCTAAGACTTCTAAACCCTAGAAACCGCCTGTAGGACGACCCCATCAGGACACCCCGGATCTGGCAAACCCTTTAGAAGAAAAGAATAGGCCGACTTGACAGAAAACTGGCAATCAGGACTATGATTCCAGGACCAAACGTCTTTCCTAACAACCCGTGTAACTCTAGAGGCGACCAAGAGGAGATCCGCCAGCAGATCCAACTCCCAAACAAAAAGAGGGTTTCTCCAGCTAAGATTCCAAACCCAATCAGTCCCCTCCAAGTGACCAAGATCCCCCACCTTCCCATCCACCTGTAGGGATAGTTGAAAGAGGCGCCTAAACCTAACACTAAGAATAAAGCTGCCACACCACGGATCATGCCAAAAATGGGTAGTCAGACCATCACCAACCACCCTCACCACACTATCAGAAAACCAATCCCCAATCGCTTCCTTATCAGAACCCAAAAGGGAGATAACCGACCACCAAGGTGAAGCACCACAAAGGCCGGAAGGCTTGCCACCCAGATGGGGTGAGGGGTAACAAACACCATAACGGACGATCAGAATATCACGCCACAACCCCCCTTCTTCAAGGAGAAAACGCCACCGCCATTTAGCCAAAAGGGCTAGGTTAACCTGACGAAGATCTCTCACCCTCAACCCTCCCTCATGCTTAGGCTTACATATAAGCGCCCAAGAAACCCAAGGGATACTCCTGCTTCGCCTAACCCCACCCCACAAGAATTCCCTCTGGATGCGGACAATCTTTTTCCAGACTTTAACAGGCATCTTCATAACTGACATATAAAAGATGGGTATAGCATTAAGGACATAATTAAGAAGAACAACTCTATCACCAAAGCTCACATATTTGTACCCCCAAGAGCCAAGCCTACTGGTAAGTAGCTGAAGGAGAGGTTGCCAGGTTCTATCAAGACGAGGGTTAGCACCAACAGGTAACCCAAGATAGGTGAAGGGGACACTTCCGATCCTGCAATATAGGAATCTTTCAGCCAGACCGAGGAACTCATCCCCCACATTCACCCCCATCACGGAGCTCTTAGAAAAATTAACCTTGAGACCCGACGCGAGCTCAAAGCTCAGTAGAATGGTTTTCAGGGACCATAAATTTTGCACGGTAGGTTCCCCCAAGAATAAGGTATACTGTAACTTGGAGATAGATAGACCAGAATTCCCCACCTTAAAATCATGATAAAGGCCACACGTTTCAGCCGACCGAACCAAACTACTAAGGCCCTCAACCACCAGCAAAAAGAGGAACGGTGCTAGAGGATCACCCTGCTTCAGACCTCTCTGGATATTAACCTCTTTCGTGGGACACCCATTGACAAGCACCGAGAGATTACCACAGCAAACACAGGCACGGATCCACCTACACCACTTGTTACTGAACCCAACTCTCCTCATCATATATTCAAGAAAACTCCAGCTGACGGAGTCATAAGCTTTCTCAAAATCAACTTTGAAAATAAGGCATTCTTTCCTTTTCTTCATAGCGAAATCAATGATCTCGTTCACCGCAACCACCCCGTCCACAAGCTGACGACCCTTAATAAAAGCATATCGGTTTGAAGAGATGAGTCTATTCATAATAGGTGCCAGCCTACCTGCCAAAACCTTGGCCACCAACTTATAGAGGGACCCCGAAAGAGATATAGGACGGTAATCACCTAAACTAGACGGGGAATGAACTTTCGGGATGAGGGTAACAAAGAAAGAGGAAAAGCTACGCGGAAGAGTCGCCGAGTGATAGAATTGATTAAACATCATAAAGATTTCTCCCTTCAAGAGATCCCAAAATCTCTTGTAGAAAGCAAAATTAAAGCCATCTGGACCCAGGCATTTCGAGCCATCCGAGGATAACGCAACATCTGTAATCTCATCATCCCTAAAGGGAATAGACAGCCCCTCCGCTTCTACAACCGATAGTGATGACATAGGCACACCATCTAGGGTTGGATGGTTCTCTTCAGGATCAGTAAAGTGACTCCTAAAGAATTCCACCACCTCCTCATGGACCTCACGGACACTCTCAACCCATCTATCACCGACTCTTAGAGCGAGAATAGAATTCCTTCGAATTCTCATCTTGATACTAGCATGAAAGAATCTGGAGTTAACATCCCCCTCACGAAGCCACTTTGTCCTGGATTGTTGGAAAATTCTAGAATCTCTAGCTCTTAAAAGATCCCATAAATCATGGAACCCTGTAGAGCGCGTTTCCGTCTCTGCCGGAGACAACCCAGATGTTTCTGCCTTGAGATCAAGGACCTTTAGAGCATCCGCTAGGGTCTCAATCCATTCATCCAACCTACCGAAGGTCTGAGCATGCCAACCCTTTAGATCAAATTTAAGAGCCTTGAGCTTAGCTGAAAGCCTAACAGCCATTCATTCGACGGGTCTAGACCGGGACCAACTTTGGTTGACCATCTCCTCTATCTTACAATTAGTTAGCCAGAAATTATTGAACCTAAATGGTTTGGGAACCCAAATTTGATCGGAGTACCTCAACACTACCGGGCAATGATCAGAAACATCTCTGGGTAAAGCCCACTGAGTCGCCTCACCCCAAAAATTCCCCCACCCATCAGAAAGGAGAAAACGGTCAAGTCTACTCATCGCAAGTCCATTAGGCTGGCACCAGGTGAAGCGTCTTCCGAGCAGAGGGAAATCAAACAAACCCATCCTATCAACAAAACCTGAGAAGAGGCGGATTTCACTACCCATAACATTACCACCTCCCAGAGGGTTACCTCTCCTTTCTGATTCGTGAAGAACCGAATTAAAGTCCCCTGCCACACACCATAGATCCCCCCCAAGGAGTTTTTAAAATCAACCAATTTCTCCCACATAACCCTTTTCTCCGCAATGTAGCATTTTGAATACATATTAACAATGAAACATCTCTGCCTCAGAACCCCTCACTCCAAGCACACCCCTATAAAACCAGGCCATGAGAATGAAAAAGACGCTTTCCCTTTGGAGCTACACCAAATAGATAAGATACCCCCACTATTACCTGTTGCCGGGGTAAAACTCCAATCACAAAAAGTATTACCCCAAAGGTAATGACAAAGAGCATCCGACACGGTAGACAATTTAGTCTCTTGAATCAACACACAATCTAGATGGTTATTAGAGATGAACTCCCTAACTTTCCTCTTTTTAATCCTACCCCCTAACCCTCTAACATTAAAGGATCCGATTATCATGGAATACTCTTGTCAGTCCCTATGGCCGCCTTGGTTGCACTGTCTCTAACCTCCAAGGCTACTAACCTAGACACCTCTAAAGAATCTAACATCTTAAAAAACACCCCCATCTTCTTACCCGAACTAAGAACTTGTTTGGCAATACAATTATTAGACGGACCAACATGGCTCCCGGATAGACATATCTCTGGGGCCTCAAAGAGAGAACCCCTCGGGGACGATAAACGTATAAGTGGAGTGGTATGGTTGCTGCCCAGGGGAGTCCCTACCTCCACTAAAATCGGCATTGGGTCCCCATCACCGTGTGTAAAAAAGGTAGAGGAGATAGGGCAAGGAATACCTGATGCCGCATGAGAAGTCAGAAGTGGGATCACCGCACCTAGCCTCCCCGACGAATCCTTCGAGCTAACATGTTGTTCTCCATCCTTAAACAGCTGGCGTGTAACGCTAGAATCACCAAGTAATGGCGATGAAGTTTTGCCTTTCCGCCCACCTCTAACTGTCTTCCTAGGCCTTCCCCTTTTTCTCTTATGATTAGCATCTCTAGAGAAGAAAGCGGGTATCACCGTCGGATCCTGATCGTGTGACGATAGTGATGAAAAAACCACCTGTGGCCGAAACCCACCCTCAAGAATAGCTACCTGACTAGCTTGCACCGCTTGAGACTCAAAGACTGGAAGCAGACCCTCAGTATTAGCAACCCGTTCCGGGGAACCACTAATAAGTCGTGACATTAAACCATGGGAACCGGTCTGAGGATTTGAAGATGGAAGCTGGGGGGGTGCCAAACCGTTTGAGGAGGTCCAAACTGCTAGAAGGTTGAAACTCTAAGGCCGGCCCATTTGTAGAAAGGCCCAAGAAAGAGTTGGGTTCAGCAGTGCCACGTGACACATTTGGAGTGGAGAGTGTATTTCCCGTTTCCAACAGTTCCATGTGCTGATTTCCTTGTTTTTCCGCGATTGGCTCACACGCGCGTGTGGTAAAGGAAACATATGTTGAATTTACAGCATGGCCATCATTACACATGCTTTGACCATCCTGCACAAGTTGTACTCCTCCAAGAAAACCACACGTTCCTGACATATTGTTGTCCTGCACCAAGTTTGTTGAATTTTCTAAACAAACCTTTTTGCATATGGGACTCACCGTTTCATATTCTAAGGAAACTTTCCTCCTTCTATCAGTGTCCTCCTCATGCTCATAAGTTGTCCCTTCTCTCCTTGATTCCACCCAATGCTGCCACGTATCTGAGCAACCAGAAGAGGAGGAGGAGTCTCCAATGTTCTCTGCCTATGCTTCTACATCTGAGATATCATCCTCTCTGACATAAGCACCACCATCAACTTTTGAACCACCTGTTGCCGGCGTAACCCGTAGTTGGCTCTCCATCAACGGGAATTCTTCCATGACATATGTAGCGAACTTAGACCCCTCCGCCAACAGCATCACTGTCTCTGCCACTGGACTAACACATGGAGTAATAATACGCACCCTACCAAACTCAAAATTCAAATTCCCAGACTCCACTTCCAGCACTTCACCGAACAAAGCCCCAATATTAGCAAAAGGTTCATCACACCACAACTGGACCGGAACACCAGTTATCTTCAACCAAACACAGCGTCCTGGTGGCGGAGCATTTACTGACCACCTAGAAAATCCTTTGAACCATGAAAGCCACCAGTCTCTCCTCTCAAGCAAAGAATCTTTAAGCAAACCTTCAATGTCTGAATCTATCAGCACTTGGTTCCCACCTAAAGAGCGCACCTTGATATTTGGCATCCCCGCAATTATAAGGGCTTCCCTAACCTTTTGCACACAGAAGCCTGGAAGTAGAAGACCCACCACACTCTGAGATAATTCTTCCAATCTTCCTTCCGGAACCTCGCAGACCACCTCCTTCACTACCTGACCTGCGAAGGACCTACCAGCCAGCACCCTCTGGTTAAGAGTATCACCACCAGATTGTTGAATATGAACCGGCTTACCCTGATCCACTTGAGCATCCGCCACCATTTCCCTCTCAAACAGTGATATATTCACCTTAACTTTGAGTGAATGTACCCAAACCTGGTCCAATTTAGCCAATAAATCATCCCCCAGGCTATCTGCTGCGAACCTGACGAAGCCAAATCTAACACCATCTTTATTTATTTTCGCCGGAATAAAGACATCTTTAACCTTACCACAACGACCAAACACTTTCCACAGCTCACCCTTCTTCGTATCTTCATCAATATTGGAGAAGTAAAAAGAAACTGAGTTAGACAACCTAGCCTTGATGAACTCTGGTAATGGAGCATGTTTGCCTTGCACCACCGGATTTTTGTGATTATTCATCTTTAGTGAGTTGTCTTTAGTGTAGACAATGATACTGCATGGTAAATTCTAGAGAGAAGGCGGAAAAGGAGGGTTTACTTTTCTTTTTTAAATTACGGACATTATACAATGATTTTTTTTAAAAAAATCATTTTACATTGTTCATAATTTAACAAATAAAAGTGAGTCCTCCCCTCCTTTCTCCTCCTAAACCCTCAATCCAAACACACCTTTGGAAATTCTTTTTTATTACGACAATCCATTAAAATTATGAGTTGGTTCGACAATTCCAATTTATTTTGACAAATATAGTGAGTGATAATTCCACATTGGTTATAATTGAACTACTACCGATTATGATTGTAAAAAGACCAAACTCTAAAACTCTGCACTTTTCGCCACCTAAGTTTTAAAATGTTGTGATTTTTGTCCCCTATTAAAAAAAAGCAAAAATGACCCCATGTTTAGAGAAATATGCTCTTTTGACCCCCCTAACATAAGGAAAATATGATCTTTTGACCCGTTATCTTATCAGAAAGTTGCGATTATGACCCTTGTTCTGGGACACGTGTCTTCTCAGCAATTTTGGGACGAAAAGGGCCAAAATTATCATTGTTTTTAATAGGGAACCAAAATCGCAACATTTTAAAACTTAGAAGGCGAAAAGTGCAGTTTAACCTATAAAATAGAGAATGAATTTTTCATTCAAAAAAAACTAGACAATAATTTTATTCGTAATCAACACTTTTTTTTCCGTTAAAACAAACACTTTTTATTCCTTAAAAAAACACTTTTTTTTTTTTCCCTTCATATGATAGCAATTTTATTCATGAGCAAAACATTCCACATGGCTTAATGTTCCAATATAAGTCAAGTCATAACATTCCAATAGTATACCCACCTAATTTTCACAATTTGACACCCAACATGTGAAAGTACATGGTCAAACAAACTCAAGTGGCCGGTTACTTCCGACCATTAATAGAAGTGATTAATTTTACCAAACGTGCTTTTCATTTCATTTCATTGTCGCATTTTTGTTTGTTTTATTGTTTTTGGCTCCACCGCGATTTTCCCTTTCATACCCAACGAATATTCCATTTTCTTCCTTTTTCATTTTGCTTACTCTTTCGTTTCATTCCAAACTTTTCCAACTCCAAAAGCTTAATCGTTTCACATTTCTTCATTGCTTTTAAAAAACAACATAATCACTTATTCACGAATGAAGAACGATTGGTTATCATGGATGGATTCAGATCCAAACCTATTCCCATTCGAACCATTCCTCTTCTTTCTAGATAATTCTAAAACCTTCTACGAAACTTCTGCAATCGAAGAAGCATTCGGCCGCGTTTCCAAATTCGCCGGCGCGTTGTTGTTTTGGTTTTCCGGCGGTGGTAGTGGTGCTGGTTCTCTTCGATTCGGTGGCGGTGGTGGTTTTTGTAATGTGAATTTGAAGGTTAAGCCTGTGATAACGAATAATGTGGCACCTAGGTTTGGTTTTGGATTTGGATCGAAGAGGAAAACTTGTGAACGTGTGAGTTTGGGGAAGATTTCAAGTTTTGTTGTTAGATTGTTTTGGAGAGAAGCCAAAAGGATTCAATCTTTTCCTGTTCTTTCTCTTGCTGCTGCATTGGTGCCGCCAATTCAAAACTTGTATGTATATTATCATTTCATATTTCATTTTTTGTAACAGTGTTATGATTTTATGATATGATGGCGAAATATGATTCAATGTTGATACTTTTTAGTTATTAAACTTGAAAATAACTGATATTAATAATTATTTGATTGATAGTTAGGCTGTGTTTGGATATGTGATCATTAGTGGAGTAGAATGGAAGTGATTGCATGTCTAATAGTGTATATAGCTATTAAGCTTGAAAAAATTTGCTACTTATTTTTTTGTGAAATGACCGATATTAGTATTGTTAATATTATTATAGTGGGAGTTGGGATCGAACTCACGACCTCGTTATCTGATTAATCTTTTGGTTTTGTTTGGATATTTGATTATGGGTTGAGTAGAATGGAAGTAGATCAAATGGGATGGAATTACTGTATTATTGATTGATTTTTGACGATGGAATGGAATATAATGATTATAATCAGGTTTTCAGTCTGATAGAATGGTATGAATTATATTGGAAAATGTTTCATGGACACCCATACATTCCATATGCACCTTGAGAGAGAAAGAAATGGAGAGAGTGATGTGAGGAAAAGAGATATATAGAGAAAATGAGGTGTTGAAATGGGTGTTGGGGACTTTGGGGTATCCAAATATAGTCACCCTTATAACTTAAATAGAGTTTATCTTATTGCACAAACTGGGGAATGGGGAAAACAAAAGTATTGGATGAAGTAGAATACAATAGACTCCATTTTGTTCCTTTTCATTCATTTGAATTTTAAGAAGTTTAGGGCTCGTTTAGTTTTAAATTTTCATTTCAATTTTCAATAAAATACACATATCAGTATGTGCAAAGTCAAAGAAATAATATTCAGAACGGAGATTAGTGTTGCAAGAATCAATAACATCTTTGGAACTGGTGAAAATAACTTTGTAGCATTTTCAACGTTTCAAAATATGATACTTCTCAACTATGTATATCATCTCACTTTGTATATTATCTCCTTGATTATGTGTGCACTACTTGTATGTGTATTGAAGACAAAAAAAATGAAAATTTGAAGACGAAGTAAATGGACTGGACCCTTATATATCCAAATAATGGTCTGATGACATTTCCTTCTATCCATTTCTGCAAAATTCAAACAGTCTATGTTTATTCCATTCCGTTTTGTTGCTTTACAACAGTTCAGTCCTTTTGATTTTCTTATTTTATCTTAATTTTGCTTCTAGGTCATCAAATCTACTGTCTGGGCCAATGCAGGATCCTGATGTACAAATGCATGGCGGCATGGACCAAGTGCCTAAGGATGTTGAACGCCGGGGATGTCCTCGCCTATCAATTTCCGAGTTGAGCCTAGCAAACTCTACCGTGGAGCCTAAAACTGGCATCGAATTTCCTGTGGTTCTGGATAATTTATCAGCTGGAGATCGGAATTCCAGCCTTGGCTCAGAGGTTAATATCTGTTTTACTACTATTCTTTGCTGGCTCTTCTAACTCTTACAGCAGTTGTATGCCGAATTTCTTTATTGACCAGTTTTTAGTTTTAGTTATATACTCTTGCTAGATTCTTGCTTGATTGCTGTCTAGTGGTTATTTTTGGTTATCAAATACATAGTTAGCTAGTATCTTGGGGTGGCTTACTCATAAATGCAAAGCTATGGTTAAATCTTGGAAGTTTGCTCAATGCTCACAAATATAAGAAAGTCAGGACGGAAAAGATAAATGCAGATCTATAAATAGTTTAAGCATCTTGGGTTGGGTTAGGCCTTATCCATCCAATGTGAATTTTCTGAGTTAGGCCCAACCTAAATTTTCAGACTTTTCTTAGAAAATCAATCCAAAATTGGCCGTCATTTTCCTAGTTCTCTTCAGTGTTTCCGGTTCAAACCTTGCTTCTGTTTCACACGATTACTAGTGAAATCAGCAGATGCTTAAACTATTTATAAATCAATAGATCTTTTCACTCGGTACATTTCAGTTTCTTCTCTAACCACCGTTCTTTCGATTTCTGTATGTTTTCCTTTTTCTTCTTTATTTTTTTTTTTCTTTCTAGATTTTCAATGTTTCTTTTTGTTAAGAGTCTCACATTGGATGGATAAGGCTTGTAAGGTGAGAATTATTCCCACTTATAAACACATTGTCAGGCCTTATCCATCCAATGTGAGACTCTTAACAAAGAAACATTGAAAATCTAGAAAGAAAAAAAAAAAAAAAATAAAGAAGAAAAGGGAAAACATACAGAAGTCGAAAGAACGGTGGTTAGAGAAGAAACTGAAATGTACCGAGTCCTAGAGGGGCTTGTATGTTAGCAGAGAGCTAACAAATCACAAACATGTAACGAGTCACCAGTTAACCAAACTCAACCATGAACCAAATGAGGTGATAAATAGCTACTGAAAAATGACTTACAGTTACAGTATAGTTAATAATTAATAGGTTGGAAGAGCGTGGTAGCATTACTTCTCAATTTCTGGCATATGTGGTTATTTGGTAACTAATACTAGTTTTTCAAATCTTATTGGATTTCACTCTTCTGCCTATCAACATATCGTGTGTTTGAAATTCCATACTTACCTTCGTTTTCACATGATTAATCAATTAAATTTGCTTCAGGTCCTGGTTGGAACAGGATCCAAAAACATGACAATTGTTAAAATCAAGACCCTGAAAGTCTATGCCTTTGGATTTTGTAAGTTTTTCTTTTCTCTATACTTGATTTTCCCATTCCATTTGAAGGGAAAAAAGAATATTATTGATTTTTGTTTGTGCTATTGTTGGCAAAAGTTCCCCTTTACATTGAGTCACTCTTGGATGTTATTTAACAGATGTTCACCCGTACTCCCTCTGTGAGAAGTTGGGCCCAAAATATGCTTCAATTTCTGCAGATGAATTGAATGACCGTAATGATTTCTACCAGGATCTTCTCAGGTTTCAAACATCTTGTGCTAACTTTGTTTTATGTGCATGAAATGTTATTGAATGCAAGTGATCTTTCTCGGTTTTCATACTCAATTATACATAATATTTTAAAAGATACATTGGCAAACTTTGTGGATTTCTATGAAATATAAAAGGATGGGTTGAATCAAGCATTACATTTCCTTAAGTAGGATTTGGCAAAATAATTTGTGCCTGTGGGGTTTGTGAACTTCAAGAAGCTGTTGGTTGGTTTCATGAATATGATATAAAATATTGATTTTGGGTTTTTACTTATGCAGGGAAGATATCAATATGACTGTTAGGCTTGTCGTAAATTGCAAAGGAATGAAAATTAACAGCGTGAGAGAGTAAGTAATTTTTTTTCTTAGTGTTGCATAAATGTTTGCTTAATTTTTAAAGGCTTAATTAATGATTTGGTCCCTTAAGTTATTTGTTGGTTACATTTTGGTCCCATAAGTTATTAACGTTACAATTTGGTCCCTTAAGTTATTTGTTGGTTACATCTTGGTCCCATAAGTTATTAACGTTACAATTTGGTCCCTTAACTTATTTTTTGGTTTCGTTTTGGTACCTTAACTCTTCCTCCGTCAACCACTCTGGTCCTTTATGTTATTAGAGTTAAGGTACAAAAACGAAACCAAAAAATAAGTTAAGGGACCAAAACGAAACCAAAAATTAAGTTAAGGGACTAAATTGTAACGTTAATAACTTATGAGACCAAAATGTAACCAACAAATAACTTAAGGGACCAAATTGTAACGTTAATAACTTATGGGACCAAAATGTAACCAACAAATAACTTAAGGGACCAAAATAGTAATTAAGCCATTTTTAAATATATATTTTACCTTCTCCTGATTGGTCTCTATTCCTTATATCTGATAAACTTGCTTTTATCTAGAAAAAGTCTTGAGTGTGCTAGTTTTAGTTTTCAAACAACACTTTTGAATGCTTATACCGTCCACATGATTTTGGTTTGTTTTCCATCTTTCTATTTTACACATTTTTATGCACCAATATTGAGTAGTTAGAATTTTCTCACCAAGAATTTACTGAACCATAATGTTCAGTTTAGTTTTTTTGTACTCCCTCCGTTTCAAAATGAGTGTCGCTTTAGCCAAAAAAATTTGTTTCAAAATGAATGTCACTTTCAGTTTCCAATGCAATAATAACTTTTTCTTTTCAATTGTACCCTCCAATTAATACTCAACACACTACTTCCAAAGTATTACTTTTAAAACTAACCAGTAGTTAATAAGGATAACTTGGTAAAATAACCATTCTCTTTCTTTTAATCATTGCATTTCTTAATATGTGTGTAAACACCTAAAACGATACTCATTTTGAAAAGGAGGGAGTAATTTTTAGAACCGATTGTTCAGAATTCAGATTAGTACAACCTCAACGAAATTGAGGATGAATAGAGCAGGCCTGCTCTTCTAATGCTCTGATGCAGCCTTGGCATTGAGACTTTTGGCATATATTTGATTTAATAAAATTAAAATCGACTACATGGAACTGATTTTTTCTCTCTTCACTGCAGCGCTTTTGAGAAATCACTTAGAGCTCGATTAGTTAAGGTACTTTACCTTTTGAAAAATCAGTTTTTAACACTTCTACTCTGGATTAGTTCTAACTTCTAACTTTTCCCGAACCCCACTTTTTGGTTAGACAAATCCATCCACAGACTTTCATTGCCTTTGGACATTTGGTTCATACTTTACGGAGAATATCCCGATACCTTTGGTAAGTAAGCAACGAATATGTTTCTTGTAATAATACTAAATAACTAATCATGTCATGTAGTTACACTAGCTTTACTGCAACGTTGCAGGGAACAGTTATTGAGTTTAAACGAACATTCGATGGACGTCTGATTACTGAAAGTAAGTATTTTTTGCTGGCATAATAATTGACCTTTTAAACTGTGTCTTTAGTGTTTGCCTTAGGGTATTTAAGGAATAAAGACGTGTGTTGTTTTGGTGTGCCTTCTCTCTGATATTTGGAGGCATATGCATATTTCTTTGTAGTATCTTTGTATGTAACCTGAATTATTTGATAAATAGTGTTCACAACTGAAAGTCTTCTTTTACCCGTACAGTTGGTGGCAATCATGTTGGAAGTGTCCACAGCAAAGATTTGTGTCGTAAGTCATACTATAACTTATGTGCTTGTATTGCACCTTCTAGACTCTAGAGTATCAAACTGAACTTGTTCGATATTTTTAAACTTACAGGGGCTTTCTTTGGCATGTACATTGGAGATGTCCCTGTGTGTGAACAAACCAAGAAAGAGATTGGCACAAACATCGTAAATATTATTAGGAATTGTTGAAACTGTTCATTTTCTTTCCAATTGCCCTTATTTTTAGAATGGACAGTTGGATATGGAGGGTGGCATGGCATTTATCCCCACCCTATAGCAGAAGCAGTTGTTTCAAAAAATCGATTTCAATCTGCTCAAAATTCCCCGGAATTACCATTTAAGGTTTGTCCTTGAATCATAGAAGTCATTAGGATAGCTCAAGTTAGATTTATTTATGTTTGAAATTTTCTCGGTTGCTATTGATAATACTACACATCTCTTTGATGCCTCTATCCCTTGTTAGATGTGTACTCCTATTTTAGAGAATTAAAGAAAAAAATTGCGCTTTGCCACATTTATACACAATTACAATCATAACCATAGTTGAACTGGCATTCTTTGATACAGACGAGAAATGCTACAAGTAGCAGTATTTAAATTATATTATTTGACAACATTTCTATATCAGAAATACTTGATTCTAGCATTAAATTTCCACCAATTTCATCTGTTTATTATATGCACATTTATGTGATGGATGTGGAATATTTCTCCACACCTAAAGCATAATCACTTGCTTTTCCTCTCCATTCATTTGTTCCTTATAAGTCAAGTGACATCCTTTTTCTTTCAATTTTTGCTCAGTATACACCACAGGAGATGAAATACGGTTAGTAATATGATTTTTTATAGTAATATGATTTGATTAATGGTTATGCAACTCAAAATGGTTCGTCATTCCCATAAACAATTGGGAGAAAATGAGGAACACACATTTTGAGTTGCATAACCATTAAAAATTAGTTTCACAGTGCTACATCATTTTTAGGAGCTCTTAAATATTTTACTCCAATTGTATAAAAATTAAGCATTTTTTAAACAACTCAGACTTTAATATTAAAATATTTGCACTCGATTGTTTCAAATTCAAATTAATCTACTTTAAAAATATATTTTCTATTAAAAATAAAATTCAGCTTAATTATTCTTGGCTTAATTGCACTTTTGGCCCCCTATCTTTCCAAAACTTGCGGTTACAGCCCTCTAACTAATTTAAATACAAAACAGCCCCCTAAGTATTGAATCTTTGGCAGTTTTGGCCCCCCAAGGCCAAAAAAAAAATAAAAAAATGACACGTGGCACCTCATTTAGGGTGCCACGTCAGCGTTGGGGGGCCAAAACTGTCAAAGATTCAATACTTAGGGGGATGTTTTGTATTTAGGGGGCTGTTTTGTATTTAAATTAGTTAGGGGGCTGTAACCGCAAGTTTTGGAAAGATAGGGGGCCAAAAGTGCAATTAACATACCTACTATATTTTATTTCAATTAATTCATATCATAATTTTTTTTAAAATAATAATTAATTTGGAACAAACAAAATGGGTGCATTGTATAAATATGATGAGAATGATTAATTTCTATTGAGATGATAGTTGTAATAAAAAAGATAATATTTGAGTCGTAAGGAACCAATTTTTAGGGTAAACTATACGAGAGTCATTCCTTAAATTTAAGGAATCAAACTTACTACACCATTAAACATATAAGAAATCGTTTAGTTTTAAGGGGCCGATTAAGCTCATCCATTAAAATTATATTAAATTAAATAGTGTACGTAGGTTAACCACCTACAAATTAAAAGGTGGTATTGGTGATAATGAAATAGCAATATAGTGACTCCCTCCCACCACCACTACCACGTGATGCAAAGACGTGTAATGTGATATATGTTGATTGTTGAAGTTGAAGTGTTCCATACCACGTTAATTCCTATCATTTCCTAATCCACTCTTTAATTTGCTTGTAAATTACAGAATAAAAACATATTCTCTCAAATTCAATTCCATATCCATCAATTTGATTTTTTTAAACTGTTACTCACTTTTTAATTGGATCTCTAAGTCTAAATTGTATTCAAATAGTCTTCAAGTTATACCAAACTCATCAACTTAATCGTTAAAGTATATAAAAATCTGTTAATATAGGTTCTAACATCTTCAATAATATTGTTACTCCTGTTTCCCTTTTGTTAGACAAGGTCAAATTGTTATCTCTAGGGTGGCTGAAGGCTAAAAATGTCATGTTTATGTTCGGTACCTAGAGGTGGTGGTCAAGCCCTTTAGCTTGTCTGGGCATTGGCTAACTTTATTTTTCTATGCTTTTGTGTACCGACTCTGTAACTCTGTAGTGGTTCCTAGGCACGCCTTGTGCTTGGAATCGCTCTTTGGTTTGGCTATATAACATCATTTTAGTTTCTTAAAAAAAAAAAAAGATTCTAACATCTTGATATTAATTTCAGACTACATAAACAATTTTATATTTTTAAAGAATTCTTATTAGTTATTATATTGACATAATTTAGAATTTAATTAGAGTGATGGTGAGGATTTGTAGAATCAATTGGTAGTTTATTCATTTCACATATGGTGAAAACTCTACTATTCTAGACTTTTATTTGATATTCTATCTAACATTCAATAACTTGATGGGGAGGGTTTGAATTTTGGACGGTAGTTCGGATTTTGGGTGTTTAGAAGAGATTTAGGGCAAAAATTAGAAAATGATGAAACAAGTTGGTTTTGCGTATGTATAGGTATGGTTTGAATCATATTATTCAGATCGTATTTTTTGGTTTCGATTATATAATTGGTAAAAAAAACATGGAGGAAGCGCAAGAATCTTGAAGGGTGAAAAATTAAAATCTCTTGGATCCTTTGAATTGGTCGGTCATTGGGCTGGCTACCAGGGGCGGATTGGATCCACTGTGAAACATGGTGTGGCAGTTGCCACACCAGATTATTTCCCTTTTTTTTTTTCATATACTTTACTTAAATAATTATATATATATATATATATATATATATATATATATATATATATATATATATATATATAATATAAGTCGCTCACATATCATAGGTTTCTCTCTTGGCCTAGCGGTTTATGCTTGATGGATGATTCGTTTGACCTGTGTTCAACTCCTATCGAGTTGCAGTTTTGAAATGGTCTACTTTGTTAATATATATAGTTGCTTTGAAAGTTTTGTCACACCAATATCAAATGTCTAGATCCACCCCTGTTGGATACTGAGATTAAACAAAAAAAATAATTGTCTAAATATAATTTATATATTAATTTTTTTCTACTATAATAATATTATAGAACATTAATCATACATTGAAATATAATTATTTTCTACTATAATATCATGTCATATATATAGTTGCTTTGAAAGTTTTGCCACACCAATATCAAATGTCTAGATCCACCCCTGCTGGCTACTGAGATTAAACAAAAAAATTATTGTCTAAATATATATTAATTTTTTTCTACTATAATAATATTATAGAACATTAATCATACATTGAAATATAATTATTTTCTACTATAATATCATGTCATGATATTACTTTTTATAATAAATATATATGAATTCTCTGAAGTTTTTTACTATCTTTGTTGTAACTACGCAACCATTTTAAGATTATTTACTCATACCAAGAAAATCAATAAAAAAAATTAAAATTATTTATCTTTTGTATAACACCTTTATTTTTTACAAGACCTATTTATTATTTTATTTCACATATCTCACTTTATAATAAATAATCAGAGATAATTTTGACAAACCAATATTAAACAATTTAAAATTGAAAATAAATGAAATAAATTTTTTACAAAAAACTACACTTTAAAAAAAAAAGGAAAGAGGATTAGAAAAAATAATTAGCTTACTCCCTCTAGAATGCAATATATTTTGTTGTTAGATTCTAGAATGCAATATGAATAAAAAGGATTCAAAACATCAAATGTATTTGATTCAAAATTCTTTTTTTTTTTTTTTTAAGACTTGATTGAAAATTCTAGAATGCAATATAAATAATCAAAAAAATTATTGTATTTGGTCCATATTTTAAACTACTAGTGAATACATTTGACTTTTTTTGGGGAATACATTTGACTTTTTCATTTTTTTTTTTATATTCTACTCTTATGGAAGAAATATTTATGTAATGTTTTCCACACTCCTGATCCGTAACCTTTAAACATGTTAGCAACAAAATATATTATTTTCACTAAAACAGATATCTATAAGTATAGCTTTTTTTGTGGAAAAAATATTAAAGTATATTGTCTCTAAAGTCATTTATATTAAAGTCATTTATTAAGGGGTTTGCTAGGATACACCCACTAGTTTTTATTAATGTGTGTTTTAGCAAAGATATAACTAAAAAGTTGTTAAATACACCTTAAGGTGAATGTTGCTAAAACACATCTTCTAAAAAATAATTGGGTGTATGTTAGCAACTCCTATATGCATTTGCTAGGATACACCCACTTATTTTTTAGAAGGTGTGTTTTAGCAAGTTATAACTAAAAAGTAGTTAAATACACCTTAAGGTGTAGCTTGCTAAAACACTCCCACATATAAACTAGTGGGTGTGTTCTAGCAAATCCCATTAATTAATACCATTATCTCTTTTGTTTTTTTGGTCAATTAATACCATTATCTCTATTGCGTATTGGATTCCAATTGGAGTTGATGGGACATGATTGAAGAGTGGGGGATAAGGGAGCAGAAAGAATTGAATTAGATCGTTATGGTCTTCAATCATTCATTCTTCAATTACTGTAATCTCACGGCTTAAAATCTCACGGTTTAGGTTTGTGATGTTGAATTTCAAATTTCGGTTCAACAACAGCTTATGGTGAGAGGAGAAAAGTCACAAATCAAAGATATAGAAATTTCAATATGGATTATCTTCGTAAATGGTTCATGAACTACATGCTCTATCCTAAGTTATATGACGTTTTCGACATTTCACACGTATTGAAAAATGTAATTGATTTTGTGTGAGAAATATATATTATGGGTTGTTTTATAAAATTGTTTCTAATAAATAATATGAAAAAGATAAATGAAAAAATTGAAAGAAGAAAGAGTAATAAATAGAAACACATGAGTTCACTTAGAAATAACGACCAAAAGTTATGATTAAAATTTTTATAGAGACTAAAAATATATTTAAACTTTTTTTAATATATGATTGAGAGTGATTGAAATTTATGATAATTTTCATCATTATTCCACGGTGGACCTTTTAGAACTCACCAACAAAAGAAATGGTAGGGAAAAGAAAAGAGCAATGATATATTGACAATCAAAATTCAACAACCAATTTAACACCGTATGGTTTTATGAAGGAATTATAGGCTAGCACGCATTTCAAGACAAATACAAAATATTAAAAAAATTAACTTTATACTGTTAACCGTATAAAAAGAGGGTGTGAACAACTTTTTTGATGTTCATCAATCATTCCTCAAAATAAAATAAGGACGGTGTACTTTAACCGTGAGAGTATAAGGAATAAAATGAGTTGTTGGTAATTTTGCAGGTTTGTTGAATAATTAGGAGATTTTGGGATAATTATTTTATCAAAAAATTAGACTCGATTAAAAAAAATGACACGCCAATTTAAAATTTATGTTAAGTATATATTTTGTCAAATCAGCATAATACATCTATATTTTTGCATTTTAGATTCGATCAAAGACCAAAGTCAAAGAATTTAAAATAATCTGAATAAAAAAATAACATGAAAGCGAATGACATTCAATATCTAAAATTTAAGAAAAAAATCAAACAAATGACATCAAAAAATTGACAAAACACTTCATCATAATTTTGAAACTTTGGAGGGATCCTAGACCGTGTTTGATCACCACATCAAACTAAGAAAAATCACACATGTGAGATTGATATCACATCTTCATCTAAAACTCAATACATCAGATGTATGTGTCATCTCACTTGAAATCTACCATTCTATCCAATGTAGAATTTGAACTCACATTTGATACATTAACATCTCTTAATCAAGTGGCAACTATCTGTGTCTATAATCACATGACATAGTCAATTAAGGTCCAACTGAGGCAGATAATGTTCCAAAAGGTTGATCGGTGGTTGTTTCATGATGAGAGTTTTATGTTTCTTTCTTTTATGAGAAGAAAGAAAGAAAATTAGAAGGAAAAACAACGAATTTGAAAAAAGAAGGCAAACTTATAGTTTTAGTCCCTTAACTTAGTTTATGTTAACAGTTTAGTCATTTATCTTTTTTTCATTCAATCTTGTGCTTTTGGGCCATTTGTGTATAGATTTTCAAGCTTAAAATTCATGTTTTTATTTTCTTATCGCCTCTCAATTTTTAAATCTGTGGCCTTTCATTTATATTTGCATATGAGTATTAGATTTGAAACTTAAAAATCCATATGAAAATGGACTAAAAGACAAAAATAAAATTAAAAAAAAAGATAAAACACCAAACTTTTACCTGAAATTAAGTCAAGGGATTAAAAATGTAATTTTTCCAAAAATGAATTTGTACATGAGAGAAGATAAGGGAAAAAGATTATTGTGTGTTATGTTCGTGGCAGAATAGAGAATAATGCGAGTTTATGGTAATTTTATGTTTTTGTTAAAGGAGTTGGAGATTTTTAGGTAATTACTTTTTCAAATTTTTTTATTCAATTAAAAAATATCACATAATTTTAAATATCTAATATGCTTGTATTTTGTTAACTCAACATAACACATATGTAATTTTCTACTGTCATTTGCCACCAAAGTCTAAAAGTGAATGAATTTAAAATAATAGAGGTTAAAATAAAAAATCACATAAAAGATAAAGACATTTAAAAACTAAATTTTAAGATAAAAAAAGTAAACAAATGACATCCAAAAACTAAATAAACAATTCATTTGTAACTTTCGTGAGATTCTACGTTGAGTTTGATCATCACCTTAGACAAAGTAAATTCATACAAGTGAGTTTGACACCGCATTTTAATCCTAAACCTTAAGAAATTAGGTATAAGGTCATATCACTTATTTGTCGCTTAACATCTACTCTTGCATTCAATGTAAAACTTCAACTCACACTTAACGTATTAACATTTTTCTCTCAAGTAAGAGACTCTTTGCATCCGAGATCTATCACCATGAAGCATTCATGCTTTTCCACAAAATCAAATCAGACTATAATACCAATTGTTGAAACACCTGTGTGAATCAATCTATTGAACGGAAAACAATTAGACAAATGACAATAATACTGCATCTTCACTTAATATTTTAAGTATCACAAAACTATAGTCCTTGTTTGTCAAGAATATCCATCCATAAAAAATAATGTCATAGGATACGAATTTGGAAGGTTGGCATTTATTGTTAATTTCATAGGGTGGGGCCCATGTTCTACTTTTTCTCTTGTGTGGATAAGCTTCACAAGACGGACACCACACACCCTATCCTCATTGCCACGTCATATGCATCCAACTTACTGAGATTAAGATTGTGACACACACCAAATAAGAAGATGATGCACAATTTTCTGACATGCTTCCCAAGTAACAATTTTCTTCTTATTTGAACATTATATATGATGTCAAAATTGAAAACGTTTACGTTTAATTTAATCAGAGACTTTTATATTATTTTGGTTTTGATATATAATGGAAATATGGAATGATACCTACTACCAATCCTTATTACTCATATATAATAAAATTTTGATATATATGATGTTCAGACGATAAAGAAAAAGACAGCGACAAGGCAAAACTTCAATATTAATATTATGCAAATGTTGAAAGATAATTTGTCGTATATAAACTATGCTCAGCATTTTAGCAGTCTACATATTCTTCAAAATGTCCTCATATTACGTAATTACATTGTTAGCTTCTTCACATCTTCAAGTGTCTATTTCATTTCATTGCAGGCATAGGCAGCCACGTTTGTACTTGACATATTATTGTTGTTAGGGGGTTAACGAGTCAACTCGAGCACCTTAGAAAAAAAAAAGTGGTTCGAGTATGATTTATGGGTTTTGTTAACCAATATGGTTAAAGAACTATAAATTAAAAATTTATTTTGAAAATATAAGTTTTGAATTTTGAGTAAGTAATAATTACACCATTTTTTATAAAAATTTATTAGTTTTAGTTGCTTAACCAATGTCATGAGAACTCCGACTCTTATTTGAGCTAGCCCTAACATTTTTTCAGACTCTCTCTTAACTTTCTTATTCATTCTTTTTCATTTATTAGAGACATGCGATTCTTGAGAGTGGCTTTTGGATCTGATCGGGGGATACTCTGTTTGTGCTATTCATGACTTGCTGACATCACATGAGAATCCTCAGTTACATCTTAATCTGGATCTCATTTGGCACAAAAAGGTCCCTTTGAGTATCAATCTTTGCGTGGAGACTTCTCCGTGACAGACTTCCTACTAAATCCAATTTGGCACTCTGGGATATTATCACTACAGAGTCGTGGTTGTGTGTGGCGGGTTGCGGACACATTGAGGACACTACTCACTTGTTTCTGTCGTGCCGTACCTTCGGTGCTATTTGGCCGTTGGTACGGACGTGGATTGGTTTTTATGGGGTGGACTCTCAGATTCTTTCAGATCACTTCTTGCAGTTTATTAATTATACAGGTGGTCTGAAGTCGCGGTGCTCCTTTTTGCATATGATTTGGCTTTTGTGCGTTTGGGTCGTATGGAACAAACGCAATTGCAGGTTATTTAAAAATAAGGAATGTTCTATTATTCAGTTGGTAGATAAAATTAAGTCCAAATCGTTATGGTGGCTGAAAGCTTGTAACACTAACTTTGTATTCAGGACTCATTTATGGTGGTCGAGCCCTCTTCTGTGTTTGGGCATTGGCTAACCTTTTGTTTCTTTCTGACAGACTTTTGTATATTTTGTGGTTGCTTTGGCGCCTTGTGCTGAGGTGATAGTGGTGTCAATGTTAATATAATTCATTTTGTCTTGTTCAAAAAAAGAGAAAGGTGATTTTGAGATATTTTTAGGGAAATATTGACGAGTATTTATACAAATTGATGTATTCAATGCATTGAAAACTGAATTATTTAACTCTTTCTAAAAATATTTTTTAAATTAGAAATCCTTAAAAGGTGTCCTTATGACACTCGTTAACAAGACTCATAATTTTATTCATTTGCATGTCTTATTCTTTTCCTTTCATCTTTTAATATAAATACGTGGTTTTCCCCATCTTTCCCTCCATTTTTGAACAGATAACCATGATTGTGGTATAAGGTGTTGGTAGCTCGTTATGGTGAGGTGGATAGCCTTTGAGAGAAGGGGGCGATGTGATTCCTATTGGTGGATGGAGGTGGCGAAAATTTCGTGAGGGTGTTGGTGGTCTTGGTGGAGGGTGGTTCCGTGAGTGTATAGCGAAAAAGGTTGGGAATGGTAGGAACATTTTTTTTTGGACTGGACCTTGGGTGGGAGGGGTTCCTTTGTCGGTGAGGTTTAGGCGGTTATATAATTTATTAGTTAATAAGTCATGAACGGTGTATGATATGTTTGTGTACGGGTGGGGGAAAGGTGGTGAGGCGTGGAAGTGACGAAGGCGGTTGTGGGAATGTGAGGAGGAAATGGTAGGGGAGTGTTGGAGATTGTTTGCTAATGTGATTTTGCAGGATCACAGTTTAGATTAGTGACAGTTGGATCCTGTAGGTGGCTACTCTGTTCGTGGTGCTTATCAGTTGCTTACTTCTAATGAGAATCTTATTGTTGGGGCAATGTCAGACTTGATTTGGCACAAACAGGTTCCAAAAGTATCGATTTTTGTTTGGAGACTTATGCGTGCCAGGTTACTGACCAAGAACAATTTGGCGGTGCATGGAATTATTTCCCAAGACACGCAGTTATGCGCTAATGGATGTGGTAATGTCGAATCAGTTAGTCATTTGTTCCTCTCTTGTAATGGTTTCAGGGCTCTTTGGTCTCTAGTCCGAGCTTGGATTGAGGTTTCTACGGCAGAGCCGAATTCTATTGATGACCATTTTGTTTAGTTCGCTTTTTCAGCAGGTGGCTTATTGGCGAGACGTTAGCTTATGCAGCTAATTTGGCTTGCATGTGTGCTGGGTAATGTGGAGCGAAAGAAATAATAGACTTTTCAACCAAAAAGAAAAATCTCTAGAAAAGTTGTTAGATAGCGTAAAATTTCATTCCTTCTGATGTTTAAAGGTGGCTAATGTCACTTTTGTTTTTGGCCATCACAGATGGTGGTTGTGCCCGTTTGTTTGTTTGGGAATCGATTAATATTGTCTTATGTTATCTCTTAGAGCAAGATTTGCTTGTAAAATTTTGCCGTCTTATTTGACACATTTTATGCTAGTGAGGTGCTTTGTTGTGTTAATACATTCCATTTTTACGTCTTAATTTTTTTTACAAAATGTTTAATTTTTTTTTTATTAAAAGGCTTAAATAATCTAAGGAAAGAGGGCTTTTACTTTGATGGAATAATCGAATAATTAATTAAGATAAGATACTAACAAAAAATTAATTACGATAAGATAACTATTCTCTTTTTATCCTAGGAGGATAAGAACGTGACTTGGCAAATTCAGTTTTTTTTTTTTTTGAAGGGATTGACAAATTCTGTTTCAATAGTAGACTTGTTCATTTTATCACTAATTTTTTTATAGGTTACTCCCACTAGATAATTTTATTACTATTAAAAAGGATAAACTGAACTTTTGATGGCAGAAGATTAAACAAAAAAGACTGTTACAAAAAAATAAATAAAAATGGGAAATGTTAACTTGTGCCCTTAAGGCACAAGTTAATGAAACAAATATAGAAATAGCTCATTGTAATGTGTGCAATACATTTAATCTTTAACTTTTTAATGAGTTGAATGCACAAAATTTTATAAAATCTTTCTCCTTTTAGGTCTCTTAACATGTGCCCTAAAGGCACAAGTTAACACTACCCAATAAAAATTAAAAGCCTTATCAAGTAGTTGAAACAAGCACTGGATAACAGCTCATTTTTATTAATATTAATAAAAATAAATAAAAAGCAAAGAAAGAAACCAACTTTTTTTTAGCATCCAGTAAGAAAGGATAAGACCAAACAGCAATATTAAAAAAAGAGTACTATGATGTTGGATACCTTATCCTCCTAACAATAAAATAACACATGTTACCTAAATTTTTAGCATTAAAAAACACATGTATTAAATAATACAACGTTATTACTATGTTGTCCTTTCCATTATTATAAATACACAAACAAATCCATTTTTGCATTTTCGTGTCTATCTTCTTTTCATTTTGATGATTATGGAGCTTGAAACGGTGGCGTTTAAGCGCGTGGGATCACGTACTTCTGTATTATTTGACGCGCGAAGGGATCATGTTGATGATGATGATGATCAAGGGAAGGTGTGTAGTACGACGTCGTCTTCATCGATCGGAAGAAATAGTGATGATGATGATGATGATGAGGTTTCATCAGAGAGATCAATGGACGAGAATGGTGAAAATGAAGCTGAGAGTAAATATAATGGTGGTGCTTTAGATTGTATGGAGGCTTTAGAAGAGGTTCTTCCTATAAGGTAACCATTATTAACATTTTTTTTCCTATTATATTATATTGTATTTTTTTATTGTTTTGGTAGATCATATCATATATATCATGTGAATTTGATGTTAGATCCTTCACTTTTGAATGTTTTGTTTTACTAAAATGATTCAAGTTTTTATCTTTTTTTGTTTGATCTTAGTTTCAATTAATATAGTTTGTTTGCTTGTTGATTGTGTTTTGATATTTAGTTTTTTTTTTTTTTAATGTTTTAAGCAGGGTTGTTAAATTGTAAAGATTGCATTTTTAGTTAATTTAGTTAGGGTACTAGTTGTTGGATCAATTTTTGATGAAAAGAAAAGTTTGAGAAATGAATTTTTGTGGGGTATTAGTTAAATTAATTATGGAACTATTGTTGGATCAATTTGATTAAATGAAATTTGGTGATTGTATTGTAAGGCATGTCTATCCAGTAGTGTATGATGGATGATGTGATCTATAGGTTTTGTCTGTATTTGTATTCCCTTTGTTTCACAAAATTAGGTTTATATTGTACTGAGTAGTTTTTTGCTAAAAATAGTAAGGGTTTCTGATTTGATATGGCTTGAACCAATGAATTCATCATGTTTTGGATAAACCTTTTGTAAGCTTCAATCATACTTTTGATTGAAGAAAACTTGGGTTTGTACTTTGTACTAAAGAACATGTTTGCAATTGGTACTGGATAAACTTTTGAATTGGATTGAATACTAAAACTGAATATGGCCTTTTTTGGTTTTGGTTAAGGACATTTTGCAAATTCATTTTTGCCTTGTTTGTAATCGCTGTGAGTTTGACAAAATCGTGTGATTTTGTTGAAGCTACGAAGTGTAGTTTCTGGTGGTTCATTATGATTTTGCCAAACTCACTCGATCCAATTTGTGCAATTGTGCATTTTTCTTCAAAATTTACCATTGAATAAAAACTTTTAAACATTGTACGCTTCAATTCAAATTCAGTTTTGATAATTAATTTTTTGTAAATTATAAAGGCTAATCCAATCTTTTATGGTTATGCAGGAGAAGTATCTCAAATTTCTATAGCGGGAAGTCTAAGTCCTTTACAAGCCTAGCTGATGTTGTCACAACACCATCTGTAAAAGACATTGTAAAACCAGAGAATGCATACACAAGAAGACGTAGAAATTTGCTGGCTTTCAATCATGGTTGGGACAAGAACAAAAATTTCCCTTTGAGAAGCAATAGTGGTGGAATTTCAAAGAGAACAATGAGCTTAAGTAGAAGTGCTTTAGCTCTTGCAGTTGCATTAAGCAATTCTGATAGTAGCTCTAGTTTTACAAGTGATGATTCAGCTGCTTCAACCTCATATTCTTCAGCACCTTCTTCGCCACTTCCACCGCGTCATCCGGGAAATAGAGTGTCTTCTTTAGCATCTCCTTTGCAGAGGAATTTCTTTTCCTTGGCTGATCTGCATCATTGTGCCATTGCTGCAACAATGAAAATGCCTAATTCTTCAATTGAAAATGAAACAACTAATCATCCATCATAGTGTATAAAACCTTATGATAACTAAAATACAACGTCTATTAACTTTTTTTTGAGTTTCTTGCTCTAGTTCTATTTTCTTTCAGCGAGAAAGAGGTTATAGAATAAAATCATAGATAAATCTTTTTAGTATGATCTCTTCATATTAACAATGTATAGTTGATGATATATACGGGTCGGTTTGATTCGATTTTTTAAAGAGAAAATCTCCGAACCAACAAATAATACTTGGTTTGATCTTACAATCTTTTCTTTGGAAAACCGATGGAAAGATGGTTTGGTATGATCAGATGGGCATTTTAAAAATTTATTTTAAAATGTCCCATAAATAACTTAAATAACTTTTAAAACTAGTGTATAACGTTGAACAAGTATATAAAAGAAGTTTTAGTTTTTGGTTATTAATTTTGAATTACGCAACATTCATATCTGAATCAATAAAGATTAGGTTTAGCATCGAAAAAAGTCGAACCAATATAATTGGTTAGGATCACCGGGTTCACTAGGTTGTTTTAGGTGTCTGTGTTGTTACAAACCCATATTTATGTGTATATGAACCAATATGTAAATAACATTAACCTTAAAGATAATGAACTCATCTTGACCAAAAAAAAGAAAAAAAAAAGATAATGAACTCATTATCTGTCAATAAAAATTCAATCTCCAAAAATAGAACTAACATAGTTGGATTATTGTTGATGAATGTTCAACATCAATAATAGAACCATCAATAGTTTGAAGCTCCTTTCAAAAAAAAAAAAAAATCAATAGTTTGAAGCATCAGATTTTGTTATGGGAAATAATAGATGTTGCGACAGAATGTTTTGCGAAAATATCACGAATGTGTGTTTCACACTTTCACTAACTCAATATTATTTCAAGGAAAATGCTACTTCTCAATAAAAAAAGCTTCAAGAATTTTTCAAGAAATAGTTGGCAAATTTTAATTGGATGATTTATTTGTCCACTTCCTATTTTTCAGCCACACCTCCTTGAATTGTGGCAAATAGTGCATTGTGATTGGCTATTCTTTATTCTTGAAGAATTCTTGATGTTATTTTTCTAGAAATATAGCATTGCTCTTATTTCAAACTTTTATTAGCGAGCCTTTCTTGATAATTCAATCGCTAGCTATAGCAATACTCTTTTGTTATTATATTTAGGAACAACATATTTTTCAAAAATTTAAAACTCGTTCGTATAGCTAAAACTTTTGTTACACCTTTTAATACAAGGACTTTTTTTTGGTGGTGTCCATGGTTCGAACCCCGAACCTTGCATATATTATGCATTGTCCCTACCAACTGGGTTAAACTCACGGGGACATAATACAAGAACTTATTAACATAACTCAGACTCGTTTCATCAATAGTAAACTTGTAATAACCAACAAGAGGTTATCCAACGAACATCAATATAGGCAGATTTGGACATCTATTAGAACTCGAACAACACCATACTAACACTTAAAATTAGCCACAAATCTAATTTATATTTTGTTAATTACTTCTAATTTTTTAGTTTAAATTTTTCATTTATGAGGATAAAAATACATCAGTATTTTTTTTTATTTTTAAAAGCAACTATCCATTAGAAGAACAAAAAAAGAGTACAAAGAAGAAAAGGGGGACTATACCAAAACCTTTTCAAAAGGTAGTAAATCTAAAAAGAATAAAAATACATCAATAAGAGTAATTTATAAAAGGGTAATGCTATAAGAAGCAATAAATTCATAGATTCTACTTATTTACCTTAATTAAAGTGAGAAATAATAAGCAACTAATTAAAATTAATAAAAGTTGTAGTCAATACTCTATGAAAGGATGCTATTTTGTTTTGAAGAGGATTTAATTACACATTTAATGATTTTGTATTTGATATTTTATTTGAATATGTTTTATCTTTGAAATTGCTAATTTATTTTGGACTTTAAAATATTTTGTCTTAATTTAATTATTTCAACAACTTTTAATTAAAAAAATGAAAGAAAACAATATGCTCTGAGTAAAATTCACGGGATGAAAAAAAATGGTGCAAAAAAAATTCATGGGAAAAAACCAATACTGTTGTGAGGAAAATTCACAAGAAGAAATCACATAATACTATGTTTCTATTTCACAGGATATAAATTGGTCAACTCTCAAAATTATATAATAGTTGTGCCTTTAAGAGAGTATTGAATACAATTTTAATTAGTTGGTTTACTATTTCTCATATTAATTGAGATAAAATAAATGAACTGATCAATTTATTGCTCCTTAACCAGTGTCCCGGGGCACCGGTGAGCAGCACCCTTTATAAAATTACAATTATTTTTCTTTTATTGACCATTTCCTCTTAATATGTGAAAAACACTCAAATGCGACAGTTATTGTCAAACAGAATGAGTAATATGGGAAAAATTACATTTCGGTCCCTTAACTTAATTTATGAAAATGATTTGGTCCTTTGTTTTTTTTTTAATTTCATTTTTGCTCTTTTCGTCTATTTGCAATTTGAAATCCATATTTGGTGTTGTGATGGTTGTGGTTGCCTCACCCTAAATTACTAACTAAACTGAAAAAAGACAGATGATTAAATTGTTATCTGAAATTATGTTAAGAGAAAAAAAAAATGAAATTTTGTCTAACATTTGGGTTGCCTCACCGTAAATTTCTTTAAAAAATAATATTTGGGTTGAATACATTTATAATATTAAAGATGAGTTAGAATTTAAAGACTATTCCATCAATAAATAAAAAAAAGGAATTTAAAGACTTTTTGGTGTTACAAATTTAGTTTCGGTGGACATGAATAACGCGTCTCTTGTTCAATTTTAATTCCACACGTCGCATATACAAGTCACCCTATATACTTTGACTGCAACGAAATGATAGAATACTCCGTCAAAAAACGAAAATAATAAATTACGAAGTAATATTATATTATATGGTTCACAAATTTTATGTTATATCTTTCATAGAAAGTTAAAAACTCACCTCAAGTCCATCCCTCACCAACCGAGTACCAGCCAAATTAATACAAATTTACTTGCGTATTATTGACTTTTATGTCATTTGTGTTTTTAGTGTATTTTAAATTAGAAAAAACGATAGATGAATGATTAAAATAAATTATTTAGATTAGAGAGAGTGGTTGGTTATGTTATAGATATGTACAATGGCATAAAAATCCAATGACATCTAAGTGAAATCCACAAATGACAAACATTTATTTAAAGAGATGCATTCAATATTATATCATAGGTGAACGAAGAATGATATGAATACTTTTTTTCCTTCAACATTCTCTCTAATACTTACTCTTTTATTATATACAATCAATATGTGTTTGATTATTTTTTACGAGACTCATTCTCAAAGTGTAAAATCAATATTGGTTTCTTCAAATATGAAAATAAACGAAAAGAGAGTGTTTTTGGCATATGAATACACACAAATTTAATCACTTTTTTTAAGTTACAGTTGCTTAAACTCTTCGTAATGCTCTCTTTGTACGCAGGAGGTGACGTGAGTTCTTTTAAAGAATGGTAAGGACCAAATGACTGATTTCTTGAAGAGTTGTATTATGTCGATCATCATCTCACATTTAAAAAATAATTTAAAATAGTCACTCCCTTCAATATGGATGTATACTTCCCAAATGCCATGCTCAATTCCACCAATATAGTTAAAATATGGATTAATAGGGCTCGTAGTTCGGTTTATCTTGAGGAGAAAAAAAATTAACTATTAGAATATATTCAAAAAAAAAAAAAAATCCCCCCCAATACTCTAATTCAATCCATTTCATGGATCTACAGGTTTCGTGAACATGAATACCAAAACAAAACCTAGTACCATCACTAAAAACAAGCATTCTCCAATCATAATAGAAGACGAGAAAACCAGATACTCAATTGTGTTGCTTGCAGTTTGTTTTAAAAATAGTTTAACAAAACACGTTACTAAAAAGTTTTCCATTTTCTTTTAAAAAAAATAATAATTGAAAAACATAATTTAAGAATGGAATCGATTTTTTTTTTTTACCAAAAATAAAAGGGAGTCAAATAGGCTCTACAATAATGCACATTATATTCCTTTCAAAAAATAAAAAATAATACACTTTCTATTATCAAAAAGAGTAATGTGCAAACTCTCACCCCAAAATAAAATTACTTCAGACATCACTTGAGGCCTGGTTATGAAAGATGAAAAAAAAAAATAGTGACCACATATTTCCAATTTTAAATTACCCAGAGGTGGATTTACAAAGGAAATGTTTTGATTAAAGACATTTATAGAATGCCTGATCTAAGTTTTCACATACAATGGACACCACAATGCTCCAGGTAAAACCAAAAATTTGAGTTCGCAAAAGCGAAATTCAATAAGAATAGTATTTACATCAATGAATGAAATTCATTTCTACTCTAGTTACAATTGCATTGCCTATGTACAACACAAACATAAAAACTACTATAAATACACCAAAGAGGACGTCAAGCTTACACCATCTTCTACTTTTCTATACATAGATTACTGGAATTTGCTGGTTTAGCTAGGTAATTTGTGGGGTAAATTACAAACCAACCAAGATCGTTACTCTTCTACCTTTGACATCATGACTAGCAACTGCACAAAGTGATAGCTGAAATCCAGAGTTGAAGTATTAATCTAAATGTCAAGCTTCAGTGACGACCAAGAAATTGTAAGTCAACTACTGCTGATGTGAATTAAGAAACTGTGCGCAAGAATATTCAGACACGAATACTGGGAGATCAATCTCGTCCAGATCTATAGGAGGGATTGCCATATCTACATCTTCGGCAGAGAAAGGAATGCTGCAACAAGAATTGATACATATTGTTATCCGCAAGCAAGGGGAACTATGAACATTGATTGGTACAACTGCAAGCAAGTTAAAAGAACTTGGATGGGAAAAAGCAGTGTACCTCAGATCATCATCTAATAGGAAAGAATTAGAGGGCATATTCTGATTGTCTTTGTTAACCATTTCCCTCATTACACTAACTACCTGTTCACCATATATGGTTCAGAACTCTAAAGAAACTACCATAGTAATTGTATTCTGAAACCTGAATCAATTAATAGACTCAACTTACCTCATTGGACACACTCTGTGTTCCATACTTGTCATCCCAGTACATAGTACTGATTCGATAGATTTGTCTGACAGTCAATGCCTGTTGAAAGAAAATCTCTAAGCCTTTTCCAATCTTATATGCTCAGGCAAATGGTATATCAAGAATAATGCAAATACAATGCAAGCAACATATTTTTTCTTTGGAGGACAAAACCAAAACCCCATGATTAACAAAATGCAAGTAATATATCAAACATACACTAAAAAGATAAAACTACAGGAGAATAACAGAGTAAAAGGAAGATCTCCAAAGTGAATCTGAACAACCATGTCAGGCATTGGTATAAACTCAATACAAGTAGCAGGAATAAGAGTTTTGGAAAAAGCAGCTATCTGATTTACGATGTTCTATCATATTAACGTACATATATAGGTTTTATAATAAACAGCTAGAATCAAACATTCATGGCCCATGATTCAGGCGATCGCAACTATGAGAAATAGGTTTAATTTATCACTACAATCTTCATAAAATGATGAAAATTACAAATCAGGAAAGTAATCGTTTTAATGCATGCTAATATGACATTGCGCGCTCTATTAATGTAATAATCATACCGGACAAAGGTCCTGTCGAATCTCTTCCAATGATTTTTTCCTCTTCTGATGTATTACCTGTATAGTTCAAACAAAGGAACACATAAATAGGAGACAGCGACTTTATTTGACAGTACTAGATGTTCAACAAAAACAAGGCAGTGTTTATACCAAGAATCCAACAGCTTGCCTTATATAATTCAGCTCATGCCAAGACATTCCTGCATACTACATTTCACAAGTACCTAGTCAAACCCATGTGATGAAAAAAATATTGAAGAAATGTTAGCAAGCTCTGTTTACCATCTCCTTTGCATTGGTTATCCATTTCTCCAGTTCTGCGAGACCAGATTTCATATATTCACCGTTGGAGAATGTGCAACATTCACGACGCAATAGAAGACTACAAAAATGATGAGAAGATAAAAAATGAAATAGAAAACTAAACAAAGAGAAATTATCTATACAACAAAGTAAATTGATGATTTGAAGCCAAAAAAACCAATTCATGAAATCATGTATTTTTACCTGTTGAAGAGTGTAATATTGATGAAGGAAAAAACTTGGGTAACAAGTTTACGAATGAAGAAGGATGGCACCTGAACATGTAAAAGTTTATGTAAGAAAAAATGTGGGGGCGGGGAAATAGATCATGGTGAATGGTTGAATTCTATACAAGTTAGTACAAGCAGATAAATCCACAACCTAGAAATTATCACTGTTTAATTGTTCTCCAAAATAAATGATTTTTTTTTTTTACCAAATGTCGCCCTAACTACAAAGCATAAAGGACAATGCATCTGATTCCATAGCCCACAAAGAGGTGTGCAATCTCACAGCTTCCCAATACACCCCCTCACACCCAACACTCTAGGGCCTAGTGCATGGATATAAATGGTACGATTCCCAATGGATAGGCTCTGATACCATATTGGTTATTTTATTAGACTTAACTCATCCTTACGAAACTGACTTATAAAGTGAGGGTGTCATTCTTTATAAACTCATTCAAACCTTATCTCTATTCTATGTGGAACATGGGTTTTTCCCAATACTAATCATCAAAAACAATAGATAGGCTTGAAGGCTTCCATCTAAAACTACATTGAAAATATTTCAGTATATATACGCCAGATGTGTGTTGTCATTTTTCAGTTTTAGCCCCAATCCTAATCGGACACAATTATCACCATTCAAAAGAAAATTAAAAATGAAATCTAAGGTAGAAGAAGCAAGTATCCATATAGATTTTATATTGATTCGGTTTCAGGCTGCAATTTATGGAGTCATAACATGAAAAAAAGAAGGAAAAGTTCATTTCCAAGATAATATGAAGTGTGCACAGTAAATATACAGTGAATTAAACTCCTATAGGTGTATGGATATAGATCACTAGATCATGATGAAAATGGACAAAAATATACAAACTGATGAACAGTAATAAAGAGACCATTGAAATATTAAGAAACATACATGATTTCCACGAAGTTTGCTCATGAGTGAATCCAAAAATTTGACAATGTTGCCCCACTGACTGCCAGATGATTGTGGAGAGAGCCCAACAGGAGATCTAGATGATTTCCCACCATGCGCCCTTCCTGTTTTGGGTGTCTAATAAAAAAAGTATATTATAAATTACAAATAATGCATGCACCAAATCACAAATGTAAACTTCAAATAAAATGTTTAATTTTTTAAATGTAAATTACCAAACCAGGGTATAGAATCTAAGTTATCATAACTGCCAGTTGTTTACATTTTAGAGTACTTATGGATTGAATTTAAGTAATTAGTGTAATTGCAAATCCTTGTGTTTATGGATCTATATATATATATATATATATATATATATATATATATATATATATATATATATATATACATACATACATACATACATACATACATACATACATACATACATACATACATACATACTCTCTAGCGTGTAATTCAAACATGCAAATTTTCTTATATGTTTTCCCGCTTTCCTCTTTCTCAACACACTGAAACTATATTTCAGCTCATGCAAAATCCACCATATAACGAACAATGTTCAATGGAAGAAATTGCTTTATTGAAAGCATATGCTACAGTGATATTACAATAATACATTCGGAAATGTCAAAGCAATTCAGACTAGTTTTGGAAATAGTGGATTAAGTCTGACTTAATTAATCCCTTTCCCTCCCAGCATAAAAACAGAATAGTGTTTTACAAACTACGTCCAAGACTGATTCACTTCTAGATCTTCTCTTGATTACAATGGAACCAAGAACTGAATCACAATGTTTGAACAATTGACAAGGTAATTTATCTACAAATAACATCTCCAAAGTATCAACTAAGAGTACAAAATTCACCTGAATACATAGTTGCAGAAGTGGAGAAAGTTCTTTTTTCAAATTATCACGTAGAAGCCCAAAAATTTTCTCAACACATGCAGTTAGTTGTTGCTTGAAAAGTATAGCTGGATATCTTGCCTCCACGTGAGACATACCATCATCATATCCAATAAACTTAAATGGAGATTTTGGTCCCTAAAAGTAACACCAAAACTACAATCAGGAGGAAGATATAATACAAGGGAGGGGAAACCAATGTCAACCAGTGTAAAATATACGAAATTTTATTAAAAAAATCAACTGTGAAAAACACAAATAAATCAATAAACCAAACTATATGGTAATACATTTAAGGAGGCCTCAACAATGATCTGTAATGCTAAAAATGATCTCCAATTTCTTCCAGTAGAAAAAACAAAGAATTATATATGTTTGTTTTCCACTTTTTTCAATATTGAAAATTGGAGAACATACCAATACCTTAAACCTTCCTGTCTGGATATCTTGGGTCCAATATGTGTGTTAGAAATGATAATTGTGGTTGATATTATCATGTAAATAGGGAAGCATCAATACTTATATTTATTTCATGAATCAGTTTATATATAGTACAGCTTTGTTGAGTAACATACATGTATTCTATCACTTGCTTTCCCATTTTCTCTCTCTAAACATGGTATCAATGCAAAATCTAGATCTATTATTGGATCACCCGTATTTATCCATGCTCTGGAGTCTGGATGACCAGCCCTCCTGGCCATATGGGATGTTGTTATAGGGTCGCTCGCATTTGTCCCTGAAATAACTTTTCCTTGTTCCAAATTTGGTGTCTTTTTTCCGGAAAAAGGAAGGAAAGAAAAGGTTTGATGTTGGTGTAGCATGTAACGCTTTGGGCCATTTGGAAGACAAGAAATGATTGGATTTTTTTGGATTCAAAATTAAGCGTGTTAGAGATTGTGGATCATATTTAACATATGTCTTGGCAATGGTTATTGGCTAGGAAGGCGGGGATACCTTGCCTTTTTTATGAATGGCTAATGCATCCAAGAGAGTGTATTTTGAGGAGTTAATTTTCTTCTCTCTACTGGGCGTGTTTTTTGCCTTCTTTATTTGGGTAGTGGTGGCCTGAGTACCCCTTATACTTTGTACCCTTTTTTGGTGGTTTGAGTACTAACTGTACTTTGTAGCTCGCTTCTTATACATAACATTGCTTTTTGCCGTTCAAAAAATAAATAAAAATTTTCCAATCCTGAGTGTGGGCAACCCGAATTTGTCCACACTCCATGTGTAATCCTGAGTGTGGGCTACCCGCATTTGTCCACACTTCATGTGTAATCCTGGCCATGAGCCAATGATAAACAAACACAAATTGTTAGGCTAGATGTCCAGTCATACCACTGCAAACAGAGAGGCTGTTTTTAGGATTTTAACAGGTTGACCTCGAGGTCACAAGGAAACAACCTTACAGTTGCACAAGGCTCATCCTCTGATGGCCGAATCATCTAAAAATCCACATGTGAGTTTGGGGTATTTTGGGGTTTTTGGGTGGAAAACAGGGTTTAAAGAAGAATATGTGTGCCTCTTCCTCATCTCTGAATGGCAAACTCATCTCTCTGTTACAGCACGGCCCCATTTGACACTTTCCAACCATGAAATGGTATTTTTCAGTTAGCACTCGCCATTTGTTTGCTAACCCACTCTCCATCCATAAACTCCAGGAAAGTGCTCTGTTTTCCCTTTTCTTCTCACTGTCCACCAGGATGATTTTGCTCTCTCCTTGACCTCTATTTTCTCTTTTCCTTTGTGTTCTGTTGTTTCTGACTAGCAGTTCAAATTTTTTCTCTTTACTGTGAGTTCTGTTTTTTTGTTTCTTTTTCTTTACCTTGTTATTCTTCTATGTGCTTTTGCTGAGTTTTGTTCAAAAGCTACCTTATCATGTGTTCAAAAAACAAAATACATAAAAGAGTGAAACAAGACTAACTTCCATTGTTCCAAGTTAAACCTCAAGTGTCTTACAGTTCACCAATCTTACCAGGCCAATTTTATAAATTGACAACAACAGCCCTCGTTTTAGACAGAACTAAATGCAACTTAGATCAAGTTGATTATCGACCACATAATCACATAATATGACTTGCATAATGGAAGAAACTAACACACACACACAGATTCACGCACATATGTGATGATGCAAATGTTCAACTAGATAACTCACATTCCCAGTTCTGCTGGTCAAGCCAGACTGTCCAGTATAACGCTGACCATTGGTAGCTAAAAAGCCATTTGAACGTAAGTTCCTCTGTAAGAGGCATAGAAGAGCAGAAGTGTTGGACAGCCAATATGGCAAGACAATATCATCTTCCCTAACCTGAAGCAGATTAACTCCAATGAATAAACCTCAAAAAATTACACAAACATGATAAGATTCAGATACAGAACTATATAAGATAAACTTTGCCAAAGAAAATTGTCAAAACTCAATTATAATTTAAATTACAAATTTAATACAAGCAACAACAATAATAAAAAGTAGAGGTTAAAAATTGAGAGCATGTCATTTACCTTTAGAGCGTCATTTATGCCTTCAATAATGTAATCAAAAATGGCTGTGCGCTCAGATTCAAAAGCATGCCAGTGAAGAAGACATTTGTATATGATACGAGCTGCAATAGGTTTACCATTTTTGAATCCCAAATTCTCTTTGATACATCTAGAGAGGAATTCATAATTGTCCTGCAAAACATATGATATCTATCAGCTTAGAGTGCATGATTACATTCAGACGTGAATAATGTGGTTCTAAATGGTCTTCTGATTCAAACAATCAACATGCAACATCCCACTGGTCTTCCATCATGAAGATAAAAAATATTCACTTCTTTTGTTCCCCTTTTCTATCATCTTAAAACTTCAATAATATATATATCGCTTCAAAAGCAAAACTGGTGACTTTAAAAAAATCTGTTATCCTTAAAAGTTTTGCTGAAGCTTGGGCAGGGAGCATGCCAAAACTATACAATTTAAAACAGAAGTGAAATAAGATCAACCTGGTGCCTATCTGCTGATGACTTAGATCGATGAGAGTCTGACATGCCTGGCGTAAAAGAGGTAGTAAGTTTTGTGGGTGTGGGTGTCTCCTGCATCAAATTAGAGCACATGAAAACAGTTATAATTGTGTTTAGCAATTATTTTTATGACAATAAAATGATAAAGTAGTAGCTTACAAATACGGGCTTTCTCTCACTGCGGGAGGCAATTGGAGTTGAGTATTTCTGTAGCAGAAAGAAATGTAAATTAACTAATAATGTCACTACAGCGCAATTGTCAACATAAGGAAGACATATCTATTAAAGATCTTATTTGTATGGAAACATGAAACACAGAAATTACAAATTAATAACAGAAAATGCAACAAAAAAAAAAAAACTATACAAATGCAACTTACTTCTGAAAAAGACTTAGCAAAACTCGGGCGAATACTCTTACGAGGAGCACTTAAGGCTTTCTGACGAAGCACGCGATTTTCATCCTCAAAACTCAATAGCTTTTCCTCAAGGCTGCATTTAATAAGTACAAGTAAAAGAGTAATTATAAAAAAAGAACATAACTTTTTAAATTAGGCAGACACAACTCATTAAAATTTATAGCAAAGCTAAAATACAACCCTAACAAGCACAAACAATAAAGAGCATAGAATGGGGTTACATGTAACACCATTCAGTAACTCAGTCATTTTTTAAGGAAGGAAGAAAAAGGGAACCGAAAAGGCACCTTTTCACATTTTGCTCGAGCTGAGAGCACTTCTGTTCAAATTCCCTCAGTTTCTCAATCGTTTCGTCTCGGCCTTTTTGAACATTTATATGCTCAAGCTCTAAAGATGAGTACTTCTTCTCAAAGGCATCCAGTGCAACCTGAAAATATAAGACAAGAAAAGCAATACAATGTATAAATTCAGAACAGAAAACAAACAAACAGGTCAGTAACATAGACTGTGTTTGGATTGGCTTATGAACAACTTATTTGGATTTATCTATAGGCATAAGCACTTGTCAACGTTTGGAAGAGCTTATGAAAAGAGCTTATAGCATGCCTACAAGTTGTTTTTAGCCCATTCCAATAAAGCTCTCTCAGGTTACTTATGAAAACAACTTACAACTTCTATGAAAACAGTTTAACCATACTTTCACTTTTAATTATAGGAATATCTTATACATAAGAGCTTATTTAAACGTTTAATTATGTTGTTTAGCCAAACATACAGATATTGAAAGATGATATGTCTCCAAACCTAAACTTTCTCCTAATGCGACAAATAGTAGTTTTAAAACACATCAGATATATGCTCTTGGAAACGGAAAAATTCTCTGATCACTATTAGAATAGGTTGTTCAGGTAACTTATCAGAGCCTTTAAAGACTATTTGGGCTTGTACATTATTCCACATTTTAAACCAAAGGATTGTCTAAGGAGCTAGGAGACAAAGCCACTTGAAATTGGAACATAAATTGATTTGATTTACTTGATAAGCTAAACCCCCAGCATAGTGTATTTATCATAAAAAGATTACAATCAAGATCCTAAATTATAGGGAAAAGAATAAAAGCTACAGTAAGAAAGATGTAAACAGGATATCTAAAACAACAGGAATAACGGAAAGCAAACCTGGGGAATATCTCAACAGCCATACATGTGTTTTCATCTAAAGGTTATTCATTACAGGCTTTAAAAAAAAATGAATGACAGACAGCATGTAGGATCTTACTATGTCCATATAAGTTCTATTCGAAGAAAAACTAATACAGCCAATAAATGCCATAAATTCTATCCATATGCAAAATCTTAGAACTTGAAGAATGCACCAAGCAATTTACATCTCGCTAAGTATCTACGTAAAATTGGTGCAAGATAATTCCACGTCACCTAGACTATTCCATGCCACCTCTTTTCTTATTCTTCACAAAGAAAAACCTAAACAGTTTCATGCCCCTTCTGCCATCAGTTAATCTGTATAAAAACGATGTTCTACCTTTTACTTTGATACTGTTGATGCATAGACATCATGCAAAAACCTAACCAGTAACTTTTCTTTGAGCCAAATCTGTAACTTAGCATAAACCTTACTCATTATAATTAGTAGTATGCTACAAACCTCTTTAATGTACTCCATTTCTATATCATATATGTTAGCAGATAGAAAACTATAAAATGTCTTACTATATCATAAAATATAGAAAGGTAAGTTCATATCATAACACAGTCACGAATGTGAAATAGTTTGTGATGGTGTGCAGAGCTTCACTTTTGATGCCATGCCATAAAACAAGATCCAAAATCCTTTCAATAGACTAATATGATGAGAGTAAAATATTTGTCAGCGGTGAAAACAATCAAGCAACTAATGAAGCACCTTTAGCATAGCATTTTCCTTTCGTAATTCAGCCACAGAAACTAGCTCTCTCTTTAAAGCAGATTTTTCTTTGGCTGACAATTCCAATTGATTTTGCAGAACAGCATTCTTGTTGCACTCATTAATCGTAGCCAATTTGGCCGCATCTAATTCAAGATTCAGAGCTTCTAACATTTTTCGAAGCATGGAATTCTCTCTTTGCTTGGCCTCATCATTAGAAACCTGCACAACAATGCAAAATCATGATAAAAAGTTCTATATATATCTACCTGTATTAAAATTATGGTGCTTTTTTCAAGATCAGACTCGACATCGCAAAGGCCTCTGCACCAGCTAATTAACTCACGGGCAGATCTAACACTAGGTTACATTTTACAAAAGTAGGTAGCAAAGAACTTGAAAGATTAAATTTTCAAGAATGTGGTACTGATGCATATCCTCATAAAATGAAATAGTTATACTAAACAACCTCATGTGACCATCGTGCCATTTAAATCATTTGAGCCCCATAGTAAAAATTAAGAAAAATGCAGGCACAGCGAGTGCTAAACTTATAAGAGAATGTTGAAGCAGCAACAACAAATCACATCCCAAAACACATTTGATGTAGGAAGACTAGATATACAGAAGTATTAAAATGCACAAGTATGCGACCCATCCATAACATCATTTCTTTTAGATGCAATACCCTTATTTTCTTTTCTAGATGCAAACGCCATGTGAGCTCTTCCAATTGCTTCTCAAGTTTAGTTTTAGCCAGACGGAGGGCACCAGATTCATTGGCCTCCTGAAGAAAGTGAACAAAAATTGAGACAAGTAGAACAACATATGTTACATTGGATCTCCTATCAAAAGGGGAAAAAAAAACTCACTTGTTTAAGTTTACGAAACTCCCTTTTTGCTTGTCTACACCGCCATAGACATTGTATTGCCACAACTGAAGCAAGATATTGCTGGAAAGCAGACCTGACCTTGTACATCCTCCAATAGGCCTATAATATCGGTGTTACATATGATCAATAAAATAATATAAAAAATCCCATCGTCCACAAGTAACCAACCATAAATGGAAAGATATTGAAAGTGAATGCAGCAGCAATTGAATGCAAATCAGTGAAGCATTGGCAACCACGATTAAAAGGATAGATACAAAATAATATCAACTTCACTGAAATGTTTAATAAGAATAGGCCATGATCTTGACAATATCAAAGTTCTAACACATACAACAATCTCTTGATAAAATTACCTGAACAGATATAGCAGCTTTGTGTTCTTTTTCATGCAAGAATCTTCGGTGAGTAATGAAACCTCGAATATGCGATTGTATGATAATAGCAGTAGAATATAGTTGCATGTATGCATGCCTTGTTAGCCTCATACGTATATACTTTTGAATGGAGATAGCTGCTGCTGTTTCCCTTTTAGCTGCATACATCTTTTGGGCAATGTATCCTACAATTACCAAAACCTATGAGGACCAGGCTGATGTAATTATAGAACTAGTGACCCTAAGTTCCCTATATTTTGAGTGCTCACAGAAACAAGTTTGAAAAAGTTGACTATTTCTAAACATGCAGCCAACCAACTAAACACAAATTCATCAATGAGTTGGCTTGCACTAAGAAACAAGTGATAAAATAAATTGACATGTTTCTGATCTTGTCATTATGGAAATAAGTAAATTCAATTTAACCATACATATATTAATCCAAGCCAAATTCAGAACTAGTTCCCCACAATTTGAAATCAAATTAATCATATGGTCTCAAGACAGTTGACCATGTGATAGGAGTATAACAGGTAAGCCAACTATTTTTCCAGGAGCAGTTGAAAGTTGTAAACTAAACATACAATTGCTGAAATTATTCCTCTGAGAAAGGAGATAACAAGTTCAAGTCATGCAATCGGTTTCTAGCTAATGCAGCACAAGGCTGCACACCATAGAGCACGATACATCTAACCCTTCCTTGTATCCCATCATGGCAGAAACTATCTATCACGAAGCCCCTCCCAATAGACAGTCATTATATAATACAACAAAAAATTAAGAAAACAAACCTCTGCAGCATGCCTGAAGGGAAACTGCAGCTGCTCTTACTGAAATGAAATGCCTGCGTGTAATAAATGTCCTCAGTTGGCACTGAATACACTTAGCAGCGTTGTCCAAAACCTCAGCACGTTTGGAGTCCAAAACGCCAATTTGACCAGCCCTGAGAAATACTTTGGTCCTGCCCAACTGAACAAGAAAGAAAAACAAAAAACAAGGATTATACCCATTAAAGTCACACTTTGATATTCCTAGTTTATGTATGGAAAAAAGCTTCATGCATGGTTCCTAAAGAGCATACCTGAAAATTCTCAAGCTTGAGCTTGTGCAAAATTTTCTCAGTTGCAGCTTTATCATCATAACTGTTAATGCAAACAATGCATTTTTTATCAAATATCGAATAGGAAGTTCATACTGTTGCATATATTCAAAAAAGAAAAAAGAAAAAAAAAAGTTGTCGTCAATGACAAGAAAAAGTAATACTACATAACAAGGCTAATAGGTTATCATGTTGAGATTCACACTGTGAACCAGAAAGCCTGTTTTGTGAATCATGAATCGAATCATTATGAATCAAAGATACAAAATCAATAAAAATATGGCATGTTTCAATAAAAACAAATAACATATGCAATCAGTTAAAACAAAAGTAACATAAGCAAAAAAAAAAAAAAAAAAAAAACATAAGTTGATTTATCATATATCAACTTCAAACGAATTCAAGTCATAAATTGGAGAGAAGCAATAACACAGCAGAGCAGCAAGTGGAAAGAGAGAAGAAATGGGTACCAAAGAGAGAGCAAGAGCTCACTGTCTTCAAAACAAGACAAAGGAGGCTAAAAATCAGAGAAGAATAAAGAAAGGAGAGCACAAAACAATGTGTAAGCAAGAAGAATAAAAAAAATTGCAATGTAGGATGGATTGGAACCAAAAACACAGTGTGCTAAGGTTGTTCTGTTTGTGAGTCTAACTTGAGTTATTTGGAAGGTATGACACTAACCGATTCTATCCCATGAAAGAAAAAAATTGGGGAAAAATCCGACTAGGCCTTTAGAAACCGAGTCATGCAACCTAGAAAACTTCTGGACTCCACCGACAATGGAATTCATACTGCACAATTCAGTGAGGCTCACGATTTGTGTGATTCAAGATTCTTGTAATGATACAGGTCCAAAAGAGATCTGTGATCCAATTTGTATCAGTTGTGTTTGATTTAATTTGAAACTGAGATACAAGTAGACATGAATCGTGAGATATTGATAAAACTGATCCTAGCAGACATATGGTATGGTTTAGTCGGCCTAGTTCGGTTGATCAAGTTTGGTCTGATTCGGTTTGGTCTAAAATGGTATGCCCCAGTCTGATCTGATTCGGCCAGTTATGGAACGTACAATCTGACCTCGTGTAGCTCCTGTAGTCCTTGACTATCACCATGTTGAAATTATAAGGTTTATATATAGAAAACTAAATAGGCAGAAAAGAAATACTCAGCATAAGATGTGATTGATACTGATATGATATAAAAAAAAGGTTCATACAACTCTAACCTAATACTTTTATTTAAACTAACAAGTAAAGTGCTAGTACTGCTAAAACCACCTTAAAATAACTCACCTTCCATCCAAAATTTCCGGGCCTATTAATCCATAGCGATCTACAAACTCTGAATACATTCTTCGAGTGGGATAACCTGCCAGACTTATCCGAACAGCTTCAAGGACGCCCTGAATAAAATAGAGATTGTGAGTAAGACTACTTGATAAATGAAAATTTACAAGAAAGTAAACTAGAAGACAGACATATGAATCGTGGATGCCTTATTTGCATGAAATTTTCAATCAAGTTCATACGGCATACGATTATTTTGGATGTCACAAGTGAAAAAACCACTAATACGGAGAAAGAGGGAAAAATAAAATGTACAGCCACTGATGACCAAAAATATATTATAAGTTGTACCGCCGCATCAAGCATCAGTGTTAAAATTGGGCAAACAAATTTCCATTTGAGTAATGTAACAATTAAGATAGCAATCAAGTTAACACCAAGTTTACTAATTAACATGTTAGCAATTACGTTACTCCGTTGGTGGGTTCAATTAAAGAGATCTATATAAGTTACTAACCCCACAGCGTAATTGGTGTATGATGCTTGCATTCTCAAACATTTGTGGTCGATTCAATGAATTTGGCTTCACACATCGTATGTAATGCGGCTCTGTTGACTTGAGGGTCTCCATGAGTGCTTGAAGTTGTTGCTGGGAATACAAAGAGACAATAACCACCCCATACCAAAATAATTAACAACATAAAACTGATGTCGAAATAATCTAGTCGTCTATAGATTCTATACAATTTGGTCATTGACTCGTTGTAATGCATCCCTTAGTCTTCAGTACAATATGAAAAGGTTGTAGATTTTCACACCTTAAATCTGGTAGCTACTGAAGAAAACTTGTATGATGATCTTGAAGATTCCTCTGGTAGCAAAGGGAAAAGACCAGAAACAAAAGGGCAATTTGAAGAAGATAATAGATTACAATGTTCTACAACAACATAGTCACGATTTTTGTCCAAAAAGGCATCTGTATGATATGTAACCTGCATGACGCAGTGAAGCGCTCTTTAAAATTTGTAAAATTATATCACAAGATTGCATGTCAAAATCAAGAAAAAGTAAAGAAACATATACTCACCTTTCCAGCATAATGAGAAATTATAAAATCTGTTTGTGAAAACCTTTCCGATGCCAACCTAGGGTGAGACCGGAAATTCTGAAACAACTTAGTAGAGAATGTTTCATGTGTTGATTTTGGAAACATGCTGCAAAAAGAAGAGATTCAGGAATAAAGTTAAATTTTCAATAGATATCAACAAATACACACCAATTAATGTTAAAAAAACTCAAACAGTACCAAGCTTCATCCAACAGAGCAATGACACCAATGGGTTTCTGCAAAAGGAAGCAAGAATAAGAAAATAATGAGTAATCGAAAATTACAGGCATACATAATACATATAAATTGAAATCAAAAGAAAACAACGACTTACACATTTGTAAGATTCATAACGTTTCAATGCACTACCAAATGAAACTATATCACTTTTTATTGCCATGATTATTGTTAGTATCTTGGTATATCTTCTAGGATAAATTTCTAATCTTAAGAGTATCTTCTAGGATTAGTTTTCATATATTTAGTTATTTATTATCATGATTTATTTCCTGATTTCTCTATTTATTTAGGATTAGAAGTCTTGTGTCTCCATAGACATGAATTAGTGTTATCTTTTGTATCAAGTTATTATCAACAATATTGAAAGTTCTTATTATTTCTCTCCTTGTTTTATCTAAAACCATAACTTCAACAACTATGATTATATGAATCCTAGATAAGCAGGTCGTGCCAATGTATTTGTAGACTAATATATCTTGAGATAGATTTAAACATAAAACCTAGGTTGTAGGATTAGACAAAAAAGTTTTGATATATTGCTGACTAGATGAGTAGATTCCTTCTTTATAAAGAACCCTTTGCACTTTCAGAACCTCTAACCTGACGTACTTGTTCACAGTTCCTCAGTCATCATTATCTCAGACCTAGATCTCCCACTTACAACAAATAAATTGATGAAGCACGGACACACATTAGGACTAGGCATGTCGCAGTATCCGACATGCATCGGTGCCCAAACTCCGATGACACGTGTCAGACAATTCAGACAAGTAAGTGTCCTAAAAAATTGTTTTTTTCTTTACTTCAACACTTATATAACACTCATACGAAGCGTGTCAAACAACTCAGTCAAATGTATGAATTTTTTTATCTGCTTCCACACACGGTAGATCAAGATTAAAGATCTCTTGAGAAATGTTGATCAACAAGGGGTTACAGAGATTAAAGTTGATTACAACGTTTTTAGCTTTTTCGATAGTAGATGGATAAATAAAGGTCAAATACTATCGTATCTTGTTTTAGAACTTTTTTTAATGAAATAAATTGCTCAAGTTAGATGCACATGTATGTATTCTGATTCTCAATTTTGATCTTTTATAAATATATAAAAACCTTTTCAATCAAATCTAGAACATCTTGGTTGTCCACAAATTCAATGTAACTCCAGTTAATTTCTTCTTTGCCATACTCCTCTTGCTCCATCTTAAATACATGCTGGAAGAAATGACGAGACATAATTTATAAAAAAAGATAGGTGAATAAACATTAGCATATCCAAAATAAGACGACATTAACTTGGTAAATGCAAATTAACTTAAAATAACATGCAGATACCTCATTAAAATGTTGCTGAAGCTTTTCATTTGCAAAATTGATACAGAATTGCTCAAAACTGTGGGAAGTGAATATTATTAGATTGAGAAAAAAAATAACCAATGTGAACAAACAGCAGCAGTGGACAAACTAAAATCTTTTTTTTTTTTTTGGTGACAACAACAAACTAAAATCTAATAATAGGAATAGCAATGGAATACGAATTAAAGTAATATATTGATCATAGATGATACTAATGAAAAGGCTGAGCGTTAAGCTCTTTCCTACCAGTGAAAGTACAAGTTTACAATACATAAAGAACACCAGAGAAGTGACAAGTACACACAAGAATAAACGCCCAACCGATGCATTGGAATGTTCCATAATGTAAAATACGGAGTGAACTTGTACTCTCCATAATCAACTAAAGTATTGCAAATAAAATAAAAGAAAATAAAAAATACTTCCAGTGACAAGTAACTGAAACCAGCTTTTGTCCTAAAATAACTGAAACCGGCTTACCTATTATCCTTAAAGCACTCAAAACCATAAATATCCAAAACTCCAATTTGCATCTGGGAATTGACATCTTGTCCGACAGACCTATTGATCTTATCAACGAGCCTGTTAGAGTAGCAACAATAAATAGAATTGTTACCCAACAATGCATAATAAAAAAACACATATTTGTAGATTTTGCAATGACCACATGTATACCAATCAAATAAACGAGCATAAACAGTTTTTGCCAAAGCATCCCGACCAGCAACCGCAGCATTACAATCAAGAGCCTTGACAATATTTCCTTCTCGAGTTTGTATTGTTCGAGTGCACAATGTTGCCAGCAGTAGGTCTACATCACACCTAGTGATGAAAAAAAATTAAGTCATTAACTTTAGCAAAGGACAAAAGTCTAATATTATGTCTAGTCATTACATCTAAAAGGAGAAACGACCAATAATCCCATTCATTTAGTACTTTTATCGTTTCTATGAAACAACAAAATGTACCAAAGAGACCAATGCTGATTATTCTGGGGTCAGCTGCTTTGGATTCTTACACGGATATCATCCAACTCTTTAGACTTAGCAATAAGACTACTATCTTTTTTAGGTCGATAGTTGGTTATGCAAAACAATATTTAGTTAGGTATTGGACTCATGCACAGATATGATCGAATTATTTGAACTTAGTTGGGTATGCATCCACGTCACTTCTTAGTTGTTGCTGTGTATAGAACTTTTTCCATCCCCTTTCTGCCAGCAAATGTTAGTTATATATTTTGTCTATATACACTACAAGGTCGTACTATCAGAAAGTATAACAGCAGCATAAATATTTTCATAAAAAATTGGTGAAAAGATATGTAATTGCATTTTGAATGCAAATGCTGATGAGGGAAATGGTTTTATATTTTATGTCATTTTAAGAAAATAAGATTCAAAACATAATCTGAATCATATACATAAAAAGATCAGCAGCCATCTGCATATGAAATCTTGATTTTTCATCCTTCGTTACTGATGAGTCGTGCTCTTTTCCAGGAGAAAATTCAACATTTCCCAAGTGCAAAATCGCAGCTAAGACACGAAATATGGCTTCCTGATGGAAGGAAGAAAGGAAAACTATAAGAGAGGGCCAGCACAAAAACTACTCATTAAATGATTAAAACATGTACGAAAGCAAGAGTGGATAAAAACAATATTACACCTGATCCTCGTGACTGATGCCTACAATATCCATTGCCCTCCTCGTCTTTATGTATTCTTCAGCATTGCTTACACCATTTAGTTCATAGATTTTACTTTGATTTAAATAGTGGAAATGACTTGGGTGTCCTAATTTATACTCCTTTGCATCCTAAAATGAGGCATTCCAATTACAAAATGCAACAATTAATACTTTGACAGTGAAATTATAAAAACCATAACCTGCACATGCACAATGCGAATTATTGCATTATGCTTCAATGTAACCCCAAAATACAAAATCAAATAAAAGCCTTCAACGAAATTGAATACCCTTTCAGAGGCGCACAACTGATAGAAGCAGTGATAATTTCTTTCCGGGTCCGTTATCTGCACAACTCGTGATCTTTCTAATAAGTAAGTTCTGATGGCAGCACCGGACATTCTACCATTTCTATCAAACTGAATTTCAACAAACTTCCCAAAACGACTGCAACCAAAAAAACACAGTAATAGGTTATGAACAATTATAATTTCAATGGCAGAGTATTTGACACTCTTATACCCTAAAAACCGTTTGCACAGAAAAGGTACTGATAAAGGACTGCACATCACCCACATATCTAAAGAAAAACGAAGTATTACATAACAAATTGAGAATTCCTCTCTGATCAATCTCCTTTAATCAGGATACTGACTAAAAATTCATGTCCACGATTTAAACATGCCTTCATCACCTTGTTTCCATAAAGGTCCTATTAAAATATAGGTTGAACCTAACTCAACCCTGCAAAATCGGCTTGTTAAGTAAATATTAAAATATAGGTTGAACCTAACTCAACCCTGCAAAATCGGCTTGTTAAGTAAAATATGTCTCCCGATTATACACATTTTCAAGTCATATCTCATCTAATGTGGGACTCTCCACACACCTACCTCTCGTAAAGAACTAAAGATTTGGAGCGTGATCCAAGTGGTCTGATAGCAGTGACCCGGTAGAATCTTGGATAAGCTCTATTATTGTCTTAAAATTTGAGTTGGGTCGAACTCAATCCTACAAGCCTGACTTGTAAAGTGAATGATGCCTCTAACTTATAAACACATTTTCAGGTCATATCTCATTCAATGTGGGACTCTTGGCAGTCTCATTACCACTTAGTATGCATTCCATGATACAAATGGTGGGATAGATAAAATGACAGCCCAAACACTAGGTATCAACTTTTTTTGTAAATTTTTTTAGGGGGGCGAGCAAATGCCAAGAAAATTGCAAAAGATGGAATCTAAGATCAAAGGCAAGTGGTAGAGTATAAAACAAGATAAACGCACAAAAACGAGAACCAAATTCACCTTGAATTGTCGTTCCTAACAGTCCTTGCATTGCCAAATGCCTCCAAAAGTGGATTTGACTGAAACAAGCAAAAGTGAAATTAGCATCCCATACTGATACTAAAAAACTGAAACTTGGCACTAAATCGATGCCTAAACCAATGAATGCTTAGGTTCGAGAGTATCTTACTTCAAGAACTTGTTGTTCGACTGTTCTATCATCACCACCGGTACGACCACCAACAAAAGTAAGATATTGCATAATCAATTTTGTAGTCTCAGTTTTTCCAGCGCCACTTTCACCGCTTACCAAGATAGATTGACTTTTACCTTCATTCATCATTGCTCTAAATCATAACCAATAAAATCTCACTAAATATGCAATATATAAAATAACAAACAGAAAATATCAACAAAAAAAATATAAATAGCACACAAATGCATTTAATGCGTACTAACCTATAAGATGCATCAGCAACAGCAAAAACATGTGGGCTAAGCTCACCCAATGGAGCTCCTTTATACTGTTCCATCATATGGTTATCATACAAATGAGGAAGCTTGGTGAAGGGATTAACGGCTATTAAAATGCTCCCTGTATATGTCTATAGCAAAGACAAATAAGTCAGGCAAAAGGCAGGAAATGACAGTCCATGTTGAAAACAAAACCATTCATATAAGCAACAACCACACATTAAAAGCAACAACCACACATTAAAACCACGTGAAATTCATCAAGTAAAATAGCCAAAAGGGAGAATAAAGTTTTAAAAGCTACTGTTTATATATTAATTAATTTAATAAATTGACATTTTTTTGACTCAATTAATTGACGCATTTTTTTTACTCAATTAATTGACGCATTTTTTTGACTCAATTAATTGACGCATTTTTTCTTTTTGACTCAATTAATTGATGCATTTGAAAATGATTCTTCCTGTCTGAACTTCCCAATCATTAATCCATGCAGTGTTGTCAATTGCGGATCACGAAAAATAGCGGTTTGCTCAAATTCCGTTATGCAACAGTACTATAGCAGCTATTTCACATTATTTGGTACTAAATAGCGTATCGCGGAACAATAGTGATTTGTTCAAATTCTACAATGCGATAACGCTATAATGTCGCTATAGCCTCTATTTAACAACATTGAACTCATGCACCCATCCAAATCTTCAGTAAAAAACCTCATAAATGAAAATAATAAAATAGTATCATACGGCCAACGTAGGTTGGTCTCGATGGTAAGAAGTTGATTCATACACCACAAGGGCGTGGGCTCAACTCCCGATGTTAACGTTAGAACCTTGTTCGTGGATAATTTGTAAGTACCTCTATAAGCATTCTCTGAGTCAGATTGCACTTGGGTGACTGTTATCGGTGACATTGTTCCTATCTCTCTCTCTCTTAATCAATTATTCTCTTTCATCAAAATAATTTATTTTAATCATTCATCGATCATTCTCTCTCATCTAAAATGCACCAATGTCACCAAAATTAATGTCACCCAAGTGAAACCCCTCTGAGTCTTGGGGTCTGCCCAGTAAGCCCCCAGACTCGACTCGCCTAAATTTTTAATTACCAAAAAAAAAAAAAGTATCATTCAGAAACTGCCAAGAAAGCATATATCAACTGTCACACAATTCGCATGGAAACTTCCATACTCCAAAAAAAAAAACAAAAAAAAAACAGTAATTCCACGCAAAAAACCAGTTTACAACAATAATGAGTTTTTTTTTAATGGCAAATGTTAGTGAGTATGTCAATTGTTTTGTTAGTATTTTTTTCTCCTTGCCAAGACTTGAACCCTGGAACTTTAACTCCTCAACTCCTTTAATCCCTTGCCACAAACCAATTGAGCTACCCAACCCCCCCGCCCCGCCCCCTACAACAATAAAGAGCTACATTTAAAATCATACAAGGCTCTGTTTGGCAATGCTAGATTTTGAGGTTAAAGCTTATATAACCCAATAAAAATCATACACGCTTTTTTTGGGTTATATAAGCTATAACCCCCAAAAAAACTTGTTTGGTAAAAAAAATCTCACGGGCTTATATTATAATTTTTCTCTCAATTTTACCCTTGTCATCTTACTTGAAAAAAATTAAATATTAACTAAACATATCTTTTTTATGTCATTTCATATTTATAAATTAGTTCAAACGCTAATTTTACCAAACACTGCAAATTCAATCAGCCCACTTAGCCAACTTATCTGTGATAGTTATAAGCCAGCTTATAAGCTCATCTGCCATAAGTTAATTTATTATCAGCTATCCACTAAAATTTTTTTCAAATAGAACCAAAATCTACAGTCATAAATAAACTCATAATTGAACAATCTACAATCAATTAACACACAAACTATGGAAATCATAGTGTCAACACGAAAACAGCAGTTTCAGATAATAAAGATTAAAGAGCTACATTGAAAATCATATAAATCTACACTCATAAATAAACTCATAACCAATCAAACACGGACACATCAGCACCGATAGAAAATTACGAAAAATTATAAAATTAAATGTATTCACACATGTCCGTGCATATCAAACACTGGACACGCCTTCCATCAGAAGTTTCGGTGGTGCAAGTGCTAGCTAAAAAACAAATTAACACAAACTCACATAGATATCATTAAGTGCGTATCTCCTCCGAATATTATACAAAACTCCCGGTTCATTCAAGTAAGTCAACCTCGTCATATCTTCAAATCCACCAAGCTCATCTTCATCCGCATCTCTCAAACACAATTTCTCCGGGGAAACAACAACCTGCACAATTCCTCCGGCACCGTCACAACTCAAATTATCAACAATTACAACCAAAACAACAACAATTCAGCATCAAACAGCAAGAAAACTCACCTTCTTGCCGGAATCAGTTACAAGATGAACGGAATTATCATCAGAATCGATTACTTCAGCAGCTACCCACGCTAGTTCCTTATCCGGAACCCAAACCGTTGAACCTTTGCGTGCATTCATCGTTGATGAAAATTGCGAAATGATGAAATTGAATTTGAAACCCTAATCTAAGGAGTTGAAGTGTTTTAGTTCCCGCGCTGTGAGAAAGTGCGTTGAGTTGAAAGTTAAAAATTGAAAATGGCGATGCTGAAGATTATTTATACCGTGGTTGGGTTGAGCAACACGTCACACAGTGTGACGAGTCCAGTTTTCGACTTTACGCTTTTTTTGAGTTTGAGTTTCAAATTTTGTGTACCGTAGAAAATTTAGCAGCCATAGATTATAGTAGTTATACAATAAATGTTGAAAAAAAGGAAGAAAATGAAAGAAAGAGAGAAATGGGAGTGTAATTGTCAACAACTACCAAAAATAACATTTTTAGTAAAATCTTTTTTTGGTAATAATAAAGGTAAACTAGGAAAAATATATTTAGTATATTAATTAATATTAAAATATAATTTTTTTTGTCAATCAACGAAGTGATGAATATCATCTGAAAACTACCCAAGAATAAAATATCTCAAGTTCGCGCCCCGTAATCGCGGGAATTATTCTGAGATTGACATTATTTTATTTGTATTTTTTGTAGTGGTCGAGGTTTGAACTTGCATATATTATGTATTGTTAAGTTTTAATCATTAATTGTATGTGTATGATAAGCTCATGAGAACATTAATTTATTTGTATGTGTATGATAATATATTTCTAATTTTTAATCATTGTATTCATTATATTATGCAACATCAAGAAGGATGGTTTTTCATAAAAAATAATAATAATAATAATAATGGTATGTGAATTTCTAGTAATTAGGCTACTTAACCCAAAAAAATATTGGCCACAACTCCTAACTCAAGTGGGAAAAATACTAAAATTGTTAAGTTTGACATTGTGATCTGGGTTCAAAATCCTCCACTTATATGCATGAGTTTTTAGCGGCTATTGTAATTTCATTTATCTACCAACAAAATTGATGTTTATCTTTATTTATCTTTATATGGTAGAATAATATTAATTATTATTTAATTATGTTTTCTTTATACCAACTTTTTTTAGGAGATGCTTTTGACCAATTTAATTAACAAGAAAAATATCCACTACGTAAATAAATTATAAAATTTGGCGTATGAGTGAAAATATTAGCTTTATTTCTTATTTTATTAATAACTATCATAAATGTTTTCTCTCAAAAAAAAACTATCATAAATGTTTATCCATCTATCATAACGACAATACTAGCTTCTTTTTTTTTTTTTTTTTTTTTACAATAGGCGAAAAGAAACCATAAAGAGAACGAAAAAAAACTATATAAAAAAAGGAAATCCTACTAACATCAGCTAGCAGGAGTAGATTAATTTCGGTTGAAGGAACTGTAGTAGAATGATAGGTCTCATAGCTACCACCTCCAAAAGCTTAGCAAGATAGTTGGCGCAAACATTTCCCTCCCGAAGAGTGTGATGCATGTGAATGTGTCAGTCCTTGGAAATGAGCTCATTTGAATTATAAATGATTTATGCGCAGTGATGTCAAACATTGACAGGTTTAGATATAAACTTGATTGCTATCTTTGAGTTAGAATAACAGCACAACTATGAAATATCAAACTCCCAGGCCATACGTAACCCATGATAAACTACTAATAACTCTGCATGGAGGATGTTAGAGAAACCTATATTTCCAGCAAATCCATGGATCCAAGCACTGTAACACCCCGTTTTCCCAACATGAAAATTTCATTTAAAATCAGAGTATTTTGATTACAACGGAATGTCACATACTTCAATTAAATCATAAAATGGATAATAATAATTATCCTTCAAATTCAACATCATGAAAAATCTTAAACTATTGCAGCGGAAAATAGTTCAACATTTAAAAGTCTTGGCACGCAGGCCTTATTGAAAAATCTCATAAATTAGTTCATAAAAGAGACACGTAAGGAATAGAAGTAAAAGCAAGCCCCCATCCCGTTACGTATCAGAGCACCTAGACACCAACTGAGAGTCCACTCATGAACGCCTCTAATCTTTATTACCTGCACATTACCCACGGTCGAGGCAACATATACGCAGAAGGGGTGAGATTTCATAATCAATACATTAAGCATATAATCCAATAAAATGCATTTAACAACTTAAACATTAATAACATATCAACAATTAACAATTAGCATAATTTTTCATTACATAACAAATACAATCATCAATACCATTACTAATTCTCATCACAAATCATAATCAACTTAACACTCAACTTGACGACACAACTCATCCTTGACCATGCAACTCTATCAACTCGACAACATCTTGACAACTTAAACATCATGAACCTCTTGATATGCAAATGCATTTGGTACCAATACAGAGCATCAAGCTCCCAACCAACTTATATGAGCGTAATTAGGCTCTTCAGGGCATCAAGCCCCCAACATAGTGAGCAAAAGCTCCAGGGCATCAAGCCCTCACCAATCATGTGAATGACTAAGCATTCCAGGGCATCAAGCCCTCAACCAACTTATATGAGTATGCAATGGACTCAACTTCCAACAACTTAGACAACGACGTGTACAACTCATACGACTCATAATCATGGACAACTTCTTAAATTCCAACAACATAGACCGACTCATGCAACCTCAAGACACTATCAGTCGACAACAGAAAACAGCAGCAACATACAACAATTAACAACGCTTGAATGTGTTAACATTCACATAAGGAATTAATTACATCAATATAAATATCATAAAACATCATTATAGCATTCATGCAGCAACACTTCTAATTTTCAGTCACCATAACAGACTTCTGGAGCTTATGAAAGCATCCTAAACAGCTCTCTAACTTACTTCTAAGGTCATCTCAAGACTACACGTGCGAAAGGATCGCATCGGGACAATTTTGGGCAACTAACAGCTTAACTCGCAGTGGCGAGTAACTTCACTCGCACTGGCGAGCAAAGTGTGCATTCTGGGTTCCTACGTATTTACTCGCAGTGGCGAGTTATTCTGCTCGCAGTTGCGAGCTCACAGGTCACTCGCAGTTGCGAGTTGCATTGCTCGCAGTTGCGAGTTCTGGGTTCTAGCTCGCAGATGCGAGTGTTCTTGCTCGCAGGTGCGAGCGATGAATGTCAGTACGGCCAGAAACCTAAAAATCACAACTTTTCACCTATATTCATGATTCCTTCATCCAAATGGCATCTAATTATCATCTTAAGTCATATCTAAGGTCTGTATACTAATTTTGCATCAATCTAACATCTGTTCTTGATTTATTCATCAAAATTGATCCTAAACCTAATTCTCAATTCTCACCAAAACTTAACCTAATCATGCTAAATTCATCCTATAGAATTATACCCTTAATAATATTGAAAATTAGTCTCACCCTTACCTGGTTATGATGAAATCGCAGCTCTCCCTCTGGTTCTCCTCTTTTCTGACTTTTCTCCCTTTTTCTCCAAAAACGTACGTATTCTGTTTTCTAACTTTTGTTGTCTATTTATCTCTCCTAATTACTCTTATCACTACTAATTGCTCATCTCACAACACAGCCCAATTTTTAATATTTTTATTTTATTTATCAAATCTTATTTTATTTAATAATAAAATAAGTCATAACAACATAACAACTTCACCACAACAAAATATCCCTCATAATTCAGTTATAAATCATATAACCCATTCAACTTCATAAATCATAAAATTCACACATATCAGTCATGAAAATCACGTAAATCATATATATAAATATATTTTTAAATAATCGAATAATTAAGACGGGCGTTACAACTCTCCCCAACTTATAGAATTTTCGTCCTCGAAAATTTACCTCAGATCAACGATCCTCACCCTCCGTCTGAGTACCAGATAAAGCAAACACCTTCCCACTAGCTTGAGCCTTCTTAGGTTTCTTGCACTGTGAACCCATGTGACCTTCTTCATTGCAATTAAAACACACCACATCATCATGCTTACACTCTATAATAGTATGTCCCTTTCTACCACAACGAAAGCATCGTTTCACCTCTCCAGTACAAGCATTACGCTTATGGCCCTTCTCACCACATGTGTAGCAAACAACCTCAGCATTAGTATCTTTCCTTCCCGGTTTCCTTTCATCATTCACCCTTTGACTATCCTTATCAGCAGGGGCATTGTAAGGCTTATAACGATTTTGTTGGTTCTTACTCTTCCGCTCATTCCTGATCTTGTAATGGGTTATAGTATCTTCTTCATAAATTCTGCAACTGCTCACCAGCTCGGAAAAATTACGGATCTGCTGATATCCAATGGCCCGCTTGATCTCAGGACGTAAGCCATTCTCAAACTTAATACACTTAGAAAATTCAGCAGTCTCAGCAGTGTAGTGTGGATAAAACTTAGCTAATTCCACGAACTTAGCAGCATACTCAGTCACCAACATTTCACCTTGCTTCAACTCAAGAAACTCAATCTCTTTCTTCCCGCGAACATCCTCCGGAAAGTACCTGTTTAGGAACTCCCTCCTAAACACAGCCCAAGTAACGACCGTATCATCTTGCTCTAAGTTAGGTAGAAGACTAACCCACCAGTCATCAGCTTCCTCAGATAGCATGTGCGTACCAAAACGCACCTTCTGATCATCAGTACATTGCATAACTCTGAAAATTCTTTCAACCTCCTTGAGCCACGTCTGTGCTCCATCAGGGTCGTACCTTCCTTTGAAAGTAGGAGGATGATTCCTCACAAAAGTCTCCAACATTCTCACATCAGCATTAACACCAGCACCAGCATTTGGTTGTTGTCCTATAGCTTGGGCCACGGCTTCCAAGGCAGCAGCCATCGCAGCATCATTTCTTCCAGCCATTCTAGTTCTCTTATAACAGATAAGATTTGCAGCTTCCAGTTTTCTTCATTGCGCAACACACAACAATTAGAATAACACAATAAGGATATCCTAACTGTTAAAACGACACAACTTGACTCACTACTTGGCCGGACGGACCGACCTGCTCTGATACCAATTGTAACACCCCGTTTTCCCAACATGAAAATTTCATTTAAAATCAGAGTATTTTGATTACAACGGAATGTCACATACTTCAATTAAATCATAAAATGGATAATAATAATTATCCTTCAAATTCAACATCATGAAAAATCTTAAACTATTGCAGCGGAAAATAGTTCAACATTTAAAAGTCTTGGCACGCAGGCCTTATTGAAAAATCTCATAAATTAGTTCATAAAAGAGACACGTAAGGAATAGAAGTAAAAGCAAGCCCCCATCCCGTTACGTATCAGAGCACCTAGACACCAACTGAGAGTCCACTCATGAACGCCTCTAATCTTTATTACCTGCACATTACCCACGGTCGAGGCAACATATACGCAGAAGGGGTGAGATTTCATAATCAATACATTAAGCATATAATCCAATAAAATGCATTTAACAACTTAAACATTAATAACATATCAACAATTAACAATTAGCATAATTTTTCATTACATAACAAATACAATCATCAATACCATTACTAATTCTCATCACAAATCATAATCAACTTAACACTCAACTTGACGACACAACTCATCCTTGACCATGCAACTCTATCAACTCGACAACATCTTGACAACTTAAACATCATGAACCTCTTGATATGCAAATGCATTTGGTACCAATACAGAGCATCAAGCTCCCAACCAACTTATATGAGCGTAATTAGGCTCTTCAGGGCATCAAGCCCCCAACATAGTGAGCAAAAGCTCCAGGGCATCAAGCCCTCACCAATCATGTGAATGACTAAGCATTCCAGGGCATCAAGCCCTCAACCAACTTATATGAGTATGCAATGGACTCAACTTCCAACAACTTAGACAACGACGTGTACAACTCATACGACTCATAATCATGGACAACTTCTTAAATTCCAACAACATAGACCGACTCATGCAACCTCAAGACACTATCAGTCGACAACAGAAAACAGCAGCAACATACAACAATTAACAACGCTTGAATGTGTTAACATTCACATAAGGAATTAATTACATCAATATAAATATCATAAAACATCATTATAGCATTCATGCAGCAACACTTCTAATTTTCAGTCACCATAACAGACTTCTGGAGCTTATGAAAGCATCCTAAACAGCTCTCTAACTTACTTCTAAGGTCATCTCAAGACTACACGTGCGAAAGGATCGCATCGGGACAATTTTGGGCAACTAACAGCTTAACTCGCAGTGGCGAGTAACTTCACTCGCACTGGCGAGCAAAGTGTGCATTCTGGGTTCCTACGTATTTACTCGCAGTGGCGAGTTATTCTGCTCGCAGTTGCGAGCTCACAGGTCACTCGCAGTTGCGAGTTGCATTGCTCGCAGTTGCGAGTTCTGGGTTCTAGCTCGCAGATGCGAGTGTTCTTGCTCGCAGGTGCGAGCGATGAATGTCAGTACGGCCAGAAACCTAAAAATCACAACTTTTCACCTATATTCATGATTCCTTCATCCAAATGGCATCTAATTATCATCTTAAGTCATATCTAAGGTCTGTATACTAATTTTGCATCAATCTAACATCTGTTCTTGATTTATTCATCAAAATTGATCCTAAACCTAATTCTCAATTCTCACCAAAACTTAACCTAATCATGCTAAATTCATCCTATAGAATTATACCCTTAATAATATTGAAAATTAGTCTCACCCTTACCTGGTTATGATGAAATCGCAGCTCTCCCTCTGGTTCTCCTCTTTTCTGACTTTTCTCCCTTTTTCTCCAAAAACGTACGTATTCTGTTTTCTAACTTTTGTTGTCTATTTATCTCTCCTAATTACTCTTATCACTACTAATTGCTCATCTCACAACACAGCCCAATTTTTAATATTTTTATTTTATTTATCAAATCTTATTTTATTTAATAATAAAATAAGTCATAACAACATAACAACTTCACCACAACAAAATATCCCTCATAATTCAGTTATAAATCATATAACCCATTCAACTTCATAAATCATAAAATTCACACATATCAGTCATGAAAATCACGTAAATCATATATATAAATATATTTTTAAATAATCGAATAATTAAGACGGGCGTTACAAGCACCATCCTCATTCTTAAGCAAACCCCCAAAACCGAAGACACCGAGATTGTCAAGATTGTTGCCATCAACATTCAAAATCAGGCCATTACCACCTTTATCGTTCCATTTTATCACTCGCATGAGTGGAATTAGATGATGTTTGAGGAAGCACCTAGCATAGTTTTTTCCGTACACATCCTAATAGAAAAGGGGGAAACAACCTCGTTTGCTATAAACAAGTTATTCCTAGCGCGCACGTTAACATCCAACAAGCGGACATAAAAAGAAATCTAGAATGACCATCAATACCACAATGCAACCAAACATAAAAATCATCCCCTTGGAAGAAAGATAAGTCGGTAAAGCCAATAGTTTGTCAAAGACGAGTTGCAAACTCACAATCCATGAGGCATTGGAAGGTGGTCTCAAGTTCTTGATTACAGCGCAAACATATGTTCACTTGGATCATACCACGATGGCACAACATCGACATGGTAGGAAGAGAGTTATGTAACGTCGTCCAAAGAAAAAAAATCAATTTTTGAAGAAGAAAAAATGAAGAGAGGTGATTTCGAGTAAAAAAAAATGGAAAAGAGAAATATAGGAAGAAATTTTTTTGGAAAGAGAGAACCGATAACGCACGCCTCAAACTTGATGCAAACAATTTGTATGGGGAAAGTCCCCTTAGAAAAGAAAAGAAAGAAAAAAAAAACTCAAGGAAGGAAGTGTTAATGTGTACACTACTTTATTATAAAAAAAAATGCATTACTTTGATCTTTACTTTTTAATTTTTGAAAGGTTTTTTTGCATTGTCTCTGTCAACTTCAACTGAGCTATGCTCAAGGATACAATTTACTTTGATCTTTACTATCGGTATTAAGATTTTTCTTGTATATAATTCTATTTATTTATAATTGATTTTGTAAAGATTTTCCTCTCAATTAAGGGATTTTCTCTATATTGTTTCGTTATAAATAATATCAAGATCTCTCATATCATTAAGTACCAAAACTTTCGTCTCAAGTAATACCATAACAATTATTTATATTTTTTTTTGACAAATAAAAATTATTTATATTATTATTTAGAAGTCTTTACTTTTTTTGAGTAAAAGTCTCAATTAATCACTAAAAAAAAAATCTGCCGATTTTATTTAAAATCTTTTGAAATTATAGTCCAGCACACCCCTTTAAACTATTCAATTGACAAATTTTTCACCAACAATATCATTTATATTTTTTTCCTTTAAAAAAAATATAAATGATAAATAATTGTTATATATACCGTCAAAAAAATATTTTAATATTAATTAATAGTTGTGATTGATTACTCTTAATCCTTAGAATAAGATTTTATTACTCCTATCTCCTCCTTTATGAAACTAACATTGGTGATACGGAAATATCCTATAAACGATGAATGTCTCAAGAACCTTTTTCATAGGAACCTTGGAGAATCTGCAATCCACACCTACAAACTTGTGTGTGCCTTCAATTTCAATCTCAAATGATTGACTTACAAGAATTTAGTACATCTAATTTTGGTGATATATTATAGGGTTAAATATGTTTTTAGTCTTTATAAATATACAACTTTTTTGTTTTAGTCCATCTAAAAATTTTCTTCAACTTCTAGTCTTTTTAAAACTTTCAATCAATACTTTTAGTCCCTGTTTTTAAGTTAATTTTTGTATTTTTTAATGAAATTGTACATAAATGTTTGTAAAAAAAAATCCAAAAAAAATTATAATTTTTTAACAAAGCATAAATCAAATATGAATTTTTAACCGTCAAAAATATAAAAATTCATATTAAATTCATGTTTCGTTTAAAAATTCTAAATTTTTTTGGGAGAGATTCTTATAATATTATGAATTTTTCTGCAAATTTTTATTCAAAAATATGAATTATACATATGAGTTTACTTTAAAAAAGGGATCAAAAGTGAAGATGAAATTTTTTTGAGGGACTAAAAGTTGAAGAAATTTTTTAGAGAGACTAAAACGAAAAGTTGACATATTTATAGGGAGTAAAAATATATTTAACCCCACATTATTTATATTTGATGCCTTTCCTTGCATATTAAAATTCTTCTTCTTGGGTTTGATTATCTCTATGAACGAAAAATATATGATTCAATTCAATTAAAAATATCAGATACAATTCAATTAACATAATATTCTTCTACTGAAATCAATAAAAACTTTGAGATGATGTTAAGGCACGACATACGTTGTGGTAGGATTCATACACCCAGGGCCGGCCCTAGGCATAGGTCGGGGGTGCGACGGCCTAAGGCCTTTGCTGGTAGGGGGCCCTAAAAAAAATTACGATAGGGGGTGTATATAGAAATATTTGGTTTCTCGCGGGAGTGTATATCAAAGTTTACTGAAAGGTCCAAACATGTTGAAAGGCTGTGCTGAAGCCCGTTAATTTTTATGGCCCATTTGTCTCAATTTGCTATATATACCCTCTTTTATACAAAGATTTCTATATATACCCTCCCTATAAATTTTTCAGTTTTTCTTAATAACGTGCCTCGCTAATATTAAATATATTGGTCATATTTATTATCCAAGAAATTGAGAATTTTATAACAAAACAAATTATATTTTAGTTGAAAATAAGTCTACTAGAGAAATTAATCTTAATGTTGTCTTTCAAATGTTCCAAAAAATTAAATTATATCATTATACAAAATCATAAGAGACGAATTTAGGATCATGTGGCTGACTCATCTTTTTTTGATTTTTTTTCTTTTTTGGTAGTAAAAAGCGGGGAAAAATGAAAAGAATACCTGATAAAATCACAACAATGAACTAAAAAAATATTACGATGTATTATGTGAGGAGTCTTTTTCTCATATCTATCAATATATAAAAGTTAACCCATAAGCAAATGTTAGCCCTAATTTTAACCTAAACCTAGGGATTAAATTTCCTGTTTTACCCCTAACCTAAATTTTACCCCTAACCTAAATTTCCTATTTCACGAACTACTTCAAGCAACATGTTTCCTTTTCATTTCCTCCCCCCTCTCATCGACCAAACATGACTCGCCGGCGACAAAACCTACATCTCCTCTCTTCTCTGTCACCACCAAATCATTAGTTTCCTTTTCATTTCCTCCCTCCTAATCGATTTTGATTCTGCGATTTGAAGGTATGTGTCTGCGATTTCAATCTCTTCCATATGCCTTTTTTACTTTGCTGCTAAATTTAATGTTCACAAACACAGAACACAAACGCGATTGATGCTGTGATTCGAAGATGAAAACCTAGAACACCAAGCTTGATGCTGTGATTCGAAAAACCTAGAAAACAAAGTTTTGCGATTTGAAAAGACATAGAATTCTGCGATTTGAAGTTGCGATTTGGAAAATCTAATCGATTTTGAATCTGCAATTTGAAGGTATGTGTCTGCGATTTAACGATGTATGGTTCATTGGTTCTGGAAACGATTTTTATGTAAGGTTTTGTTGTTAACCTTTTTTTGTCAATTATGTGATTAAATAATTTATCTGAATTTGTTTATGGTTTCTCCATCTTATGATTTTGTTCCTGTAATTGAGAGCTCTAGGTGCATCATTGTGATGAAAGCATTTTTTTTTTTTTATTGTTAGGAGTTCATTGTAAGTATTGTACAATTACTTATTTTTATCTTAATTAATTCATGATTATCTCAAATTTCCTCTTGATCAATCCATGGCTCATTTATTGATTTAGGATTCGTTTTAATCTCCTTATTCCAGAGAAGGCCCTTAATGATTTCAGGCAAGAGAAGAAGAAATGATAGAATGATAAAGTATGTAGGCCTACCAAAAGAAATTGGTGAAGAGTATTTTTTCCCCCCTCTAATCATGTAGATGGTTGGTAGTATGATATCAATGAAGGTAGATCCATATTTTTTTTCCCCTTTAATCTGTTAAGACTATTTTTTCCCCTCTAATCATCATTTTGTTGTTTTTATCGTCTCAGTTATTGGATGTATTGTAGTAGATTAGACATATTGATTTTAGTTTAATTTAGTTTTTTAGTTGAATTTTTTTGCTAACTTGTAAAGCTTTTTTGGAGTTTTCAAATTTCAATCATAATTTCATAACTCAAATGTGTATATTCTCCATTGAAGTTTGCTTAGAGTTTGCAATGTGTCAATGTTTAGGATGTTTTAAAGAGATAGGGGGCTTTTTGTTTATTGGATGGATTGAATGCTAGCAAAACTTCATCAAATATGTCTTAATATCATTTAGTTAAGAGATCTGTCCTTTTTTTAAAACTTTGATTTTTTTGTTTATGTTTGGTATCCTTTTCTATGTGCTGATGTAGATTAACATGAGTAATTTTCTCGGTCATCCTTCTATCAGATGGCTTATTTCCACCCCTTGGAAAACTATTTCAGAATGTATATGTTTCTATCATTGTTATTTAGGAATTGTCAATCTCAACAATGGATATTGTCTTTGAAAATTTATAGTTTATTTATCTAATGACATCATGTATGAAGGTAGATAGTAACTGTAAAAACTTTATTCTTTGCTTTCTTTCTCAATTTGTTGATATTGATATGTTTCTTTGCATTTTTAAGAACTTATTTTTTAAGCATTTGACATGAAGTGATTTTATTGATTTTTTATTTGTATGTCATGACTTGCTTGCAAGATTAAAAAAACTATAGTAATGATTTTGATTTGATTGATTTAGAATTTGAAATTGTCTCCACTCCTGTTACATTCTTCAATGCCTAAATATGTGTTTTGGTAGTTGTTTCATTTACATGTCTAAATCGAACAAGTAATTTTTATTTGTAAAATGACCAATTATTTTATTTGTAATTGACCATTTATTTGTAAAATGACCAATTATGTTTCATTTACATGTTTCATCAGCTGTATGATTGTCCTCTGAATGTTGTGTGTGTGTCCATGCTTATGTTTTTTCAATTGTATGTGTTAGTCTTTTATCTTATTTGCTAACCTTAAATATCATGTTAATAGTTGTAGGCAATGCTGGCACAGAGGCAATGTTGGTGAGTTATGTCCTATATTCTTAAGCTCTAATTGTGTTTTAACAAGTGTATTGATATTTAACCGAACCTTTTTTTTCGTATACTCAGAAGCTGAATTGGATTGGTTTTTCTCAATCTGCGTTTCCTGCTGAGCCATCTAAGATAACTGTCATTGATTACCTTGGTTATCCCTGGAAATTGCTTATGGATTTCTCTCACGATGGAGATGTGTCGTGCATGTTTTCTGGTGAGTGGCAGGCGATGTGCAAAGCATGTATTGTAACAGCCCGGTGGGCCCCTTGCAAGGCAAGGCACTGCACCCCCCGCACTGCACTGTTACTCGCAAGCTTAATCACTAGCCCCCTCACCATACTAGTGTTTTTGCCTCCCGTGGGAATCGAACCTAGTACCTGGGGATAAGTACTACTTCAATGCATTCCCACTACCAATTGAGCTAGCTCAATTGGTAGTGGGAATGCATTCAAGTAGTACTTATCCCCAGGTACTAGGTTCGATTCCCAAGGGAGGCAAAAACATCTATCTATATATAAAAGTTAACCCATAAGCAAATGTTAGCCCTAATTTTAACCTAAACCTAGGGATTAAATTTCCTGTTTTACCCCTAACCTAAATTTCCTATTTCACGAACTACTTCAAGCAACATGTTTCCTTTTCATTTCCTCCCCCTCTCATCGACCAAACATGACTCGTCGGCGACAACACCTACATCTCCTCTCTTCTCTGTCACCACCAAATCATTAGTTTCCTTTTCATTTCCTCCCTCCTAATCGATTTTGATTCTGCGATTTGAAGGTATGTGTCTGCGATTTCAATCTCTTCCATATGCCTTTTTTACTTTGCTGCTAAATTTAATGTTCACAAACACAGAACACAAACGCGATTGATGCTGTGATTCGAAGATGAAAACCTAGAACACCAAGCTTGATGCTGTGATTCGAAAAACCTAGAAAACAAAGTTTTGCGATTTGAAAAGACACAGAATTCTGCGATTTGAAGTTGCGATTTGGAAAATCTAATCGATTTTGAATCTGCAATTTGAAGGTATGTGTCTGCGATTTAACGATGTATGGTTCATTGGTTCTGGAAACGATTTTTATGTAAGGTTTTGTTGTTAACCTTTTTTTGTCAATTATGTGATTAAATAATTTATCTGAATTTGTTTATGGTTTCTCCATCTTATGATTTTGTTCCTGTAATTGAGAGCTCTGGGTGCATCATTGTGATGAAAGCATTTTTTTTTATTGTTAGGAGTTCATTGTAAGTATTGTACAATTACTTATTTTATCTTAATTAATTCATGATTATCTCAAATTTCCTCTTGATCAATCCATGGCTCATTTATTGATTTAGGATTCGTTTTAATCTCCTTATTCCAGAGAAGGCCCTTAATGATTTCAGGCAAGAGAAGAAGAAATGATAGAATGATAAAGTATGTAGGCCTACCAAAAGAAATTGGTGAAGAGTATTTTTTCCCCCCTCTAATCATGTAGATGGTTGGTAGTATGATATCAATGAAGGTAGATCCATATTTTTTTTCCCCTTTAATCTGTTAAGACTATTTTTTCCCCTCTAATCATCAATTTGTTGTTTTTATCGTCTCAGTTATTGGATGTATTGTAGTAGATTAGACATATTGATTTTAATTTAATTTAGTTTTTTAGTTGAATTTTTTTGCTAACTTGTAAAGCTTTTTTGGAGTTTTCAAATTTCAATCATAATTTCATAACTCAAATGTGTATATTCTCCATTGAAGTTTGCTTAGAGTTTGCAATGTGTCAATGTTTAGGATGTTTTAAAGAGATAGGGGGCTTTTTGTTTATTGGATGGATTGAATGCTAGCAAAACTTCATCAAATATGTCTTAATATCATTTAGTTAAGAGATCTGTCCTTTTTTTTAAAACTTTGATTTTTTTGTTTATGTTTGGTATCCTTTTCTATGTGCTGATTTAGATTAACATGAGTAATTTTCTCGGTCATCCTTCTATCAGATGGCTTATTTCCACCCCTTGGAAAACTATTTCAGAATGTATATGTTTCTATCATTGTTATTTAGGAATTGTCAATCTCAACAATGGATATTGTCTTTGAAAATTTATAGTTTATTTATCTAATGACATCATGTATGAAGGTAGATAGTAACTGTAAAAACTTTATTCTTTGCTTTCTTTCTCAATTTGTTGATATTGATATGTTTCTTTGCATTTTTAAGAACTTATTTTTTAAGCATTTGACATGAAGTGATTTTATTGATTTTTTATTTGTATGTCATGACTTGCTTGCAAGATTAAAAAAACTATAGTAATGATTTTGATTTGATTGATTTAGAATTTGAAATTGTCTCCACTCCTGTTACATTCTTCAATGCCTAAATATGTGTTTTGGTAGTTGTTTCATTTACATGTCTAAATCGAACAAGTAATTTTTATTTGTAAAATGACCAATTATTTTATTTTTAATTGACCATTTATTTGTAAAATGACCAATTATGTTTCATTTACATGTTTCATCAGCTGTATGATTGTCCTCTGAATGTTGTGTGTGTGTCCATGCTTATGTTTTTTCAATTGTATGTGTTAGTCTTTTATCTTATTTGCTAACCTTAAATATCATGTTAATAATTGTAGGCAATGCTGGCACAGAGGCAATGTTGGTGAGTTATGTCCTATATTCTTAAGCTCTAATTGTGTTTTAACAAGTGTATTGATATTTAACCGAACCTTTTTTTTCGTATACTCAGAAGCTGAATTGGATTGGTTTTTCTCAATCTGCGTTTCCTGCTGAGCCATCTAAGATAACTGTCATTGATTACCTTGGTTATCCCTGGAAATTGCTTATGGATTTCTCTCACGATGGAGATGTGTCGTGCATGTTTTCTGGTGAGTGGCAGGCGATGTGCAAAGCATGTATTGTAACAGCCCGGTGGGCCCCTTGCAAGGCAAGGCACTGCACCCCCCGCACTGCACTGTTACTCGCAAGCTTAATCACTAGCCCCCTCACCATACTAGTGTTTTTGCCTCCCGTGGGAATCGAACCTAGTACCTGGGGTTAAGTATTACTTCAATGCATTCCCACTACCAATTGAGCTAGCTCAATTGGTAGTGGGAATGCATTGAAGTAGTACTTATCCCCAGGTACTAGGTTCGATTCCCAAGGGAGGCAAAAACACTAGTATGGTGAGGGGGCTAGTGATTAAGCTTGCGAGTAACAGTGCAGTGCGGGGGGTGCAGTGCCTTGCCTTGCAAGGGTCCCACCGGGCTGTTACATGTATGCTGGTGGAAGGATCAAATGTCTTCCCTGATTGGTTTGTTGAGTTAAATCTACGATTGTGTTTAGGTATGATTTTCTCTCGAAAAGCCTAAGGAATAACCATTATGTGATTGATATTGTTCAGATTTAAGGACCAAGCATTTGGTGTGCAAAACATCACGCAACTCCAAATTCTGGTGCTAAGTTGATCGCATAATTAAACATCCTTCAATCAAAGGTTTTATCTTTCTTTTTGTATATCCAAAAGTGCATTTATTTTGCAAAAAAAATTAAAAAATACTTCTTACATCTTGCCTATATTTTATGTGAAGTGACTATAAGCATTAAGCATCTCATTACAAACAAGGACATGAAAATATTTAACTAGATCATCTATTACTATCTAATATGTCATGACAGTCATGTGAACCCCACCCATTTTTCTACAAGGATTAATGAAAACTATTTGTGCTAATTTACTTGGTTTTTGGACATTAAAGTTCATCTTTGTGTTTACATTTGCACCTGATCTACTCATAATTTTCCATGACTCAGGCTACTGATCCCAATATGAAGATTTCTCAAGTCTTAAACAAGGTCCTTCCATTAGTGATTGGTTATTTTGCTCTTTCAGTTCCTTCAGGTCTTAGCCTTTACTGGTAAGCACACGTAAAACCTTCCAATGGTCTTATATGTGTAGGCGTGATATCTATATTTGCTTATTATACCTTTTAAGTTGTGCAAATTCACAAATAATATATTGAGCACTTTACAACAGATATGGCTTCAAAAGTTAGGAGGTGCTAAAAATCCTTTGAGACAAGTTCTTGATGATAATGTGAAAAATGTAGACCTAATGCAAGTTCAAAAGTCAGTATCGAATCTAAATTCCACAAAAATTGAAGAAGCTAGAAAAGATTCAAAATTTACATCAGAAGGGCCACCACTTGGTGACAAGTTAGTGATTATAATTATAACGAGCCACACTTATATCACAATGCTATTGATTGATTTTAACCTGTTGTAAATGTGTTCGTCTTTGTATTGCAGATTTAAGCAATTAATGGAGCAAGAGGCAAAGAAGAAACAATAGAGAGAAGAAGAAAAAAGGAAGGTCGAGGAAGCAGCAACTAAAGCTAATAATCACGAACAAACAGTTCAAGGAGGAAACTAAGTTGTAAACGACTTAGTTAAAAATTCCCAATCTGTGGCTGATGATACTGATCCATCTATATCTGGAGTAATAAATGGTAATAGTAAGGACTTGGAGGAAAATCAGAATTCTACATCTACATATATACTGCAAATGATGAAGGTTCTGCTCATTTGAATGCAGTAAACAAGAAAAATCTAGAAAAGGTATTATTGCATATATATAGGACATGTTCCTAATTTTTTTTGTAAGGGTAAATTGCTTCATCCATAAATTGTCTAACATTTAAGAATGGTGGGGGAGTGGGAACTATTACATGCTTGCGTCAATTTTGGCTGATGTTATAAGAATCATGCAAGAGTGAATTTTGTAGCAACATCTCCTTTGATATCAGTGTTTCCTTGGCACTGCTGTTTTATGTCTCAAATGCTATGTTTCTGATATTGGGATAGTTAAATTTTGCAATACTATAATATACAAAAGTATACAAAATTACAGTTTTCTCTCAAAAAAAGAAGTATACAAAATTACAGTTTGTAATATTATACTGCTTGCTGAGTTATGATTAATTGATATAACGGGTGCTGGCAATAATGTGTTTATTTTTTAATTATCATTTATTACTTCTTTGGGGGTAATGAGGAAACATTCTTTTTCCAGTAGATAAAGATAACTATGATTTTTTTTGAAAATCTTACAATTCTCTCTCCAATTTCACAGGAACCAGGAGAAGCATTGTCAACCAGAGCTACTCAAACAAGCAAGCTCACGGAAAAGACTCAGATCGCGTGTCAAAGGATTGATCAATTAGAGGAATTAGAAACTGTGTTGTTATAATTGAGTAAATTTTTTAGTTCTATATAACCAAATTTTGTAGTAGTCTCTGAGTAAAAATTCAGAAATTGTTTCACATAAACCTTCATCTCATACAAGTTTCAACGTCTCTAACAGAAATCCTTTGTCCGACATCACAAATGGTTAGTCAAGCACAAGCACCGCAACACTATTAGTAATTGTTTCACCTAATTTTGCTAAAACATGGATGTTTCTTTGCAGAAGTACCGAATAGGCGCGGTTCTAATAGCCAGACCAACGAAATTCTTGGAACCAGTGGACATGTTTTAGCAAATGTCACACATGTGTCTCACGACCATTCTGTTGGATCTTTTGATGGCACATGCGGTGAAAACCGCGAGGATTCTGATATACCATACAATGAAGGTAAACTAGCAATGAACACACTTGGTTTCTATGCTATTCTATTTAGATTAGAATAGAAGCACACGCACCTATTTGACCAAAAACTAAATTTTAATATACCAGGTGTATGTCAGTTTTGCACACTATGCAGTTGCTCTAAATGATTTAAATTAGTGTTAAATTACTATCTTACAAGTTCGTATTATAGTACTTTTTTTTCTCCAAATACATAGGAAATATATTTACTCAGTACAGAAGGAAGAAAGAAGGAAAAGATATATTAGAGAGATTTCATACATGGAAACAGGGAAGAATATACTGAAAATGAACAGCCAGCCCAAGTAATGCATTAGATGCTCAAATAGTGAAAGATATATTAGGAACTAAGACTAAACAAATAGTGCATTAGATGCTCAAGTAATAGTTGAGACTTTTCTGCATAAATTTTACTATCTTAGTTGATATACATACGCTGGAGCGTTAATGTTGGTTGCGAGATTTTTGTGCCAATGATTAATAGCAATTCTCCCATGTATTTAAGACATTTCCCATACTAAAAAAAAATTTGTTATTAGATTGCAGTCCCAATAAGACCTCCCTGGATAAAATTAAGCCCTATCAAGATCTATAGATCATCAAGATAAATAGGAAAGAAACTCCAAATAGGAAAGACAGGTCAGGTAGTTGTGCTTTTCGATATCATAGTTGAAACTAGACTCCAAGATTTATCTTGATTATCATACTTGCTGACATTAAAGGTCTGCCAAGCCATGTTTTAATGTCAAAGCATGATTCAATCTAGATAACTTCATTTTGCTTACATTAAAGGTCTGCCAAGCCATGTTTTAATGTCAAAGCATGATTCAATCTAGAGAACTTCATTTTAAAATTTTGAATTGCTTCATCCCTAGCTGATGGTTTGAGTTTAGTAACCACGTTATCAAACCTGGCAGATTTACCAAATGAGAGCTTTACTAAAAGGAATAGAAAGCACAATGTTTGATTCAAAAAAATAGGATTATTTTTTAAATAATGTTTTGTATGTGAAGAAAAATTCTGTCATTGTATGTAAACATTGTAGTCTGGTTATTTTTGTTGTCATGTTCTCTTATTAAGAAAAGTTTTCTCCATAAGGTTGCTTATTAAAATCTCTCTAAACCTAAACAGATAAAAAACAAAAAGAATAACTATGCAATTTTTTCCCTGTGTGATTGCCATCATCTCTAAGAATTTCTTTTTTTTTCCCTCTCTTCCCAAGAACAATTTAATCTGCGTGCCAATTCTTCGACTTCCATGTCGTTTCTTTCCTGTATGGCCTGGCAGAAAGTTAAGTACTTTGTTTGGATTTCTTATATCTCAGTTGGTAGAACACTTTGTTTCTTTACAAAAACTGAAAGTTATAAAAAAAAACAATTAAGCTGAAAAGAACATTACGACCCTCTCAAATTTGTTTATTTCATTTGATTCAGTGATTCATTTGGATGATGATGTAAGTGTAAACCAGAACCATCTTTTTCAAGCCACATACACAATTTTGGCGTCTGTCACATCTACTAATGAAGAATCAATAGTTGAAAACTGCCTTCAAAATCAGGAAGACGAAGATATCCCACCAAATTCAGGTAATGTTGCTTTTTGTCCCTGCAACTTTATATTTATACTTTGTTGCTAAATCGTATTGGATGAATATGACTTTTCATCTTAAAATTATATTGGTCGAACAATGATTTCTTAACGTATATAGTTGTTGTATTTGAACAGACATCAACACTGACATTGTGCATCAGAATTGCACCGATATGTTGTTGGAAATATTTTCGTCTCTTCGATCAGGTACCATTATTTATAATTTAAATATAAATATGTTTGCTTTCATCCGAGACATTGTTACAATATATACAATTGATGATACTCGCGTTATTTTCAGATTCTGTTGAAAGTGTAAATTTCGAGGATTTTGGGCAACCAAATTGTATATGCAAAAATTGTGGATCACAAATGTGGTATGGAGAGAGGACTCGCAAGGATTGCAAGCCAATAATGCAAGAATTCTCTATGTGTTGCAGGGAAGGGATGATCAAAATTGCGTACCCACCGTTGCCTGAACCTCTCGCTGATTTGTATTACTCTGACAATAGAAGAAGCAAATACTTTATGGAAAATATTCGATCTTTTAACAGTATGTTTGCCTTCACATCAATGGGTGGCAAGATTGACAGCTCTATGAATAGTGGGAACGCTCCTCCGACGTTTGTTCTGAATGGCGAAAACTATCATCAGATCGGTAGTTTGCTGCCAATGGAAGGAAATGACCCAAAGTTTGCTCAATTGTACGTTTATGACGCCGACAATGAAATCAAGAATAGAATGGCAGCTGTAGGGTAAAATGTCATCAAATTAATATGTTATGTTACCGTAACAGGGTCGATGTCCTGGAAATTGTTTAATATGGTACATTACAAAGGTTTCTGACAATTTATTTTATGAATTGAATTATACTATTTTTTCGATTCAAGTAAAATGTTTACTTTCATATTTGCGCTATATTTTTTCTTTTGAATGATCCGTGCGTTAGCACGGGTCGATAGTCTAGTTATGCCTAAAGCCTGTAAAACCCTAGGAACGGCCCTGCATACACCATTTGTTTGTTATTTAAACCGTCTAGTCTTTTGAAGAAAAAAATGAGTAGCAAAGTCTCACGCTAGAGATTAAGAGTAATCAATCACAACCAATGACATTTATATACATGAAAATGAATATGAGACAGGAAATTAAAAGCAAGAGCCAAGATTAAAACATAAGTTGAGTGAATTATTTGTCTTTGGCCCATTCAACATTCTCTCTCCCTCACACATACACATACGTGGACAATTATAAAGTAATAACAAAATTAAAAACAGCAAGTAAAAAAGAAATAATAAATTGTTAGATTAGTTAAAATAAGAAACAATAAATTAAGAATTTTAAACAAAAAAATAATGTTCACAAATCCTAACGTGCTAATTGTTGACTGAGGTTAGTTTCAGGAAAAATAAAAGTATCAGGAAAAATAAAAGTATTGCTCAAAAAAAAAAAAAAAAAAGGAAAAATAAAAGTAAAAATAAAAAATAAAAGAATCAGGAAAAAAGCGGCAGAAATCTGCGCCTAAAATATGTGCTGAAAATAAAAAAAAAATACTAATAAAAATCCTAAATTTAGTTATAGCAAAAAAGAAGAAGAAACAATCAACTAAAAAAGGAAAGAAAATCAATATAATTATGATTGATTTCACAATCAATTCATACTAAACATATTATTTTTGTCCCAAAAAAAAACGTTATTACTACACCTTGAAAATTCTATAAATACCACATTGACACACACAAAACAAGAAATTGGTGAAAATTATACTAGTGTTTCCACCTTGAGTCAAACACCGATAATGATAGAGAGAAACCGAGTGTAGCAAATTATTCTAAGTCTCTTTATTTTTGGTTTTCTTCAAGAGGTATGTTTTCCAAATTCATCTCTATATTATTTGCGTTTATCAACCTTCATTGCGGTTTTGCTTTTCTAAACATTCATCTAAACACATCATAACCTATGATTCATGATTATGATGTGTTTAGATGAATGTACCGGAAATACATGCTAATCATTGACACTTTTTAATTTTGTTTGATGCTTGTATGTATGCAGCGCTATCCTAGGTGTGTTAGAATATTTAGTCATGTTTGTACATTTTATTTATTTGTTTGTTATTTTGTTATATCACTTGTGTCATGTTTACGTCATTTTTGTCATTTTGCTCTATTTGCATATGGACTTCCAAGCTTCAATCTAAGATTCATATACAAATAAACGACCATAGATTTGAAAACTATGAGCTAACATGAAAATAAAATCATAGATTTAAAATTTGAAAATTCATATGCAAATAAATTAAAATGATGTAAAAGTAAAAAAAATAAAAGACAAAATCATTACCTAAAATTAAGTTAAGTGATAACGAAAATAATCTTCTCTAAAATATTAGTAGCAATTGGGACATATGGTCTTTTGGTTTGATGGTAACGCAAACTCTAAAATTAACCAACACACAACAATTTTTTCTCTTATGAACTACCTATCATTTGATTTCTCCATTGCATCCGGAGATACGGTGAAAAAATAATTAATTTGATTTTACACAATTAATTAGAGTCAACCTTATTCAAAAGGATGTTCATAGAATGCTAATGAATTTCATACTCATAATTGATTTTTGACTCATGTACACCATTCATGCGTTCAATTTTGGGATCAAATACAGTATACATTATAAAATTTTGACTCATGTACTTTTCTTCTTAATTATGGTTCATATGACTTTGTTTTTTGTTATCATGTGATTTTGATGATTAACTTTGTTTTGCTAGATTTTTTAATGATGCTAGATTTATTTTCCTTGCTGGTCATATTTTTGTGTTTCTTTAGACTGTTTATTATAAAAGCAAATCCTATATTTATAACATGATTTTTTTCTCATTCCTAATTGTCTATAGTAGCAAGCATCTGTCGGATTGACTTATTTGAATTTATCTACTAGCATAAATACTTGTAACACTAATTTGAGAGAAAACAACTTATGAAATGTTCATAAGTTGTTTTTAGCTTATTTGCATAAACTTTCCAGATAGCTTATAAAAACAGCTGATAGATTATACGAAAATAGTTTGACTGATTTTATAGTGTTATAGAAATAGGTTCTCATCATAAGCGTTTATGCTATAAGCTGTAAAATAAATTGTTTATCCAAACCCGCATTAGTGTTATATGTATTCCTTGCCATCTTAAAATCTCTCTGATGGTCCCTAACAGTTCTTAATACATGCTGAGAATTATTCTACACTTGCATGATAAGCTAATAAAGCTAATTTGTTAAACATGTTATTTGTACAATGCAGGTTATAAGAAAATGGCAAATAATGAGAATGCACCAAAGGAGACTAGTGTTAACAATAATGCTGCATTTGAAGCTGATAAGCTTACAAGGAGATATGACCTTGTTGAAGAAATGGAGTTCTTATTTGTAAGGGTTGTAAAGGTCATTGACTTTCCTAATATCCATAACCTCTATGTAGAGGTAGACATTGGAAACGCAAAAGCAACAACATTTTTCTTAGAAACCAGCAACTCATCATTGAACCAAGTGTTTGCTTTTGATAAAGGAAAAATTAGTTCTGACAACGTAGATGTTTTGTTGAAAGACAGGATGTCAGGTATGTCCATTGGTCATGTAATGTTCGCTGTTGGTGATATTCCAAAAAGGGTGCCACCAGAATCTTCATTGGCACCTCAACGGTATACTTTAGAGGATCAAGCTGGTACGAGCCTTGCTAGAGGGGCTATCATGTTGTCTTTGTGGTTTGGAACTCAAGCAGATGAATATTTTCCTCAAGCATGGTGTTCAGATACAACAGAGATGACTGATGATTCTGTTGGCTATACTCGTTCTAAGGTATATATGTCACCTTCCCTTATGTATCTAAAGGTCACTGTGATTCAAGCACACGATTTGTTACTACAATTTCCGCCCGAGAGTTCGGAGTTGTTTGTCCAAGTTGGTTTAGGGAAGAGTTTTCGTTTGAGAACTAGTTTTTCTAAGGAAAAGAGCGCAAAACCGTTTTGGAATGAGGATTTGATGTTTGTTGTACAAGAGCCTTTTGATGAAGAACTTGTCTTGAGCGTTGAGCAACTAAGATTAGCTGATCATGTGAATGTGAGTTTGGGTACATATACAACTAATTTGAATAATTTTGAAGATGTGGATAAAAGATTTGATGATGTACCTGCAGATGATAAATGGATGAATCTTAATAGGCCTGGAATTATTGAGAATGCAAGGGAGGTGAAGTTTGCTAGTAAGATACATTTGAGGATTTCTTTGAATGGTGGTTATCATGTGTCGGACGAGCCTCTCGAATATAGTAGTGACTTTAGGCCTTCATCAAGAGATCATTGGCCACCAAGCATTGGTGTTTTGGAACTTGGAATCTTAAAAGCAACTAATTTGATGCCAATGAAGATTGGGGGGAGAACCGATGCATATTGTGTGGCGAAATATGGACCAAAATGGGTAAGGACAAGAACAACAAGGACAAGAACAAGTGTTGACAGCCCCGACAGCTGCGAACCAAGATGGAATGAGCAATATGTTTGGGAAGTTTATGAGCCATTCACAGTCATTACTATTGGAGTTTTTGATAACAATCAGTTAGATCCTGAAAGTAGAGCCAGAGGTGCAAGAGATACTATTATGGCTAAGATAAGGATTCGTCTATCAACACTCGAAAACGGCAAAGTGTATGCACATTCTTACCCTCTTATAGGTTTACATCCCTCTGGTGTAACTAAGATGGGTGAAATCCATTTGGCAGTGAAGTTTACTTGGACATCGCAGTCTACATTTACTTTTCCATTTGAGTCTATATTTAATAAGTGTGCATTATACGGCAGACCTTTGTTTCCTGCAGTACACTACTTCTTACCATTGTCCCCTACACAATTTGATGCTTTAAGAAATCAAGCTGCTGATATTATATCAGCGAGTTTAAGCAACGCGGAACCGGCACTTAGGAAAGAAGTTGTGTCTTATATGCTTGATATGAGATCAGATATGTGGAGTATGAGAAAAGGAATAGCAAACTATAACAGGATCATGAGTCTTATTAGTTATTTGTTTGCCTTTTGGAAATGGTTAGAGGACATAAGGCAATGGAAGAATCCAATTGAAACAGTGCTTTTTCATATTTTTTGCTTATGTGTGCTTTTGTATCCAGAGCCAATGATACCTTTATTGAGTTTCTATCTTTTCAAGATTGGTTTGGATAATTATAATTTCAAGAAGCATGAGCATCCTTGTCACATAGATGCAACATTATCTGGTGCTGATACAACAAATTCTGATGATTTAGAAGAAGAACTTGATTTCTTTCCAACTCAAATTGGAGGTGAAGATTTGAGAAGGAGGTATGATAGGTTGAGAATCATTGGTAGGAATGGACAAAAAAGGGTTGATCAATTGGCTACCATTTTAGAAAAGCTACATTCTCTGATCAGTTGGAGGGATCCAAGAGCTACATGGATATTTTTGGCGTTCTGTATTGTTTGTCTACCTATTACATATTTTGTTCCTCTTAAAGTTATCATCTTCCCTTGCATATTTATTTATCTAAGACATCCAAGATTTAGAAGCAATACACCTTGGAGGGCTGAGAACGTCTTCAGTAGATTGCCCTCCAAGCAAGCTTTTATACTGTGATGACATGGCATATTTAGATTTGGGATATTGGTCTTTCTAGAGTTATTTAGTATTTTTATTTTTATTTCGATAGACAAATGTTATTATATCGGTTGTTATGTTGGTATTTTTTTTCCTTCCCGAGGATTTGAACTCTAATCCTTTGAACATCGGTATTTTCTAAATATTCTTCCTTTTCTTGATTTCTTGATTTTTTTTTCCATATATAGAATAAGGGTTTGCAATTTATATTTGTTTATCACCCTATGAAACATTTAAGCAAGATACTCCTTTGATTAAACGTGTCCTGATGTGGGATAATATGGTGTCCAACACAACACCGACATATATGATTACATTGGATTGTGTCATTTTCTCAAATTATATTGATGTGGACGTGTCTGTTTCGTGTTCGCGTATGAGTATGTGTTTCATAGTATCACCATATTCCGAAAGCAATTCACATTCCAAAATTTCATATATGGTTAAAGTCATTGATTTAGGATTGTACACAAAAAGTGCAGGACATATTAACAAGTGTGCCTCATCAACAATAGTACATATTTTCCTTCAAAAAAAAAACAATAGTACATATTTGTTGCAACTGTGAAACAAGTCTAAGATCCAGCCTCATGTGCACATTGAACCTATATTAATCGTATCTCACAGTTCAAAGAAATTGGCTTCATAAAATGCTTTTCAAAATCTGGAAAACTTGACCTTTTTGGCATATGATGCATGCATTTTATTTTAAAGATATGATTCATTTGCATTTCACCCTTGTTATGGGTTGTTGTTGTTGTTGAGGGACCTATTCACACTTTGATTCAAACTTTGAGTAAAATTTTATAAAATGTATAGCCTGTTGTTGTTGAGGGACCTATTCACAAACCTATTATCTTAATTTGATCTCAGAGTCATGGAAATCCAGTATTTTTTCTGACTTTTTCATTATTTTAGCCTGCTATATATTTTTCATTTTATTTTATTTAATTTAATATATTTTCTTGTAGAATTGATGGTTGTAGCATTTATCCTGATGAAACTAGAACTTCATTTTGTATCACTTTCTTTCTTATGTAGGTTCTATAGAGTAATAATTGCTTCAATTATTTGGACAAAAAAAATACAATTATGTGTCCTTTGGATATGTAAATTCAGACAAACCATAGGCCTCTTTGAAAACGTAATACTCCTTCGACGTCTCAACTCACATCACTAAGTTACAACTTCGGAGACAATTTAAACTAGTTAAACATACACAATTTTTTCTAATAAACTCTTTTGAACCATTGCATAATTGGTGTCATGAAACAAATCAAAATAAACTTACTACAAACATCCGTACAATAATTTATAGATGTATAATGAAAATTTCATTTTTCAAGGTTTATATATCAAGGTAAAAGCTCTTCGGTTCAAGAATTCCACTAAAGATGTTAACTTTCCAGTTCCAGAATACCACTATCTAATTGAAGAAAACAAAGTCCAAATGCAGACAACTACTTGTGCTTACTAACAATCTTAAGGGTATGTTTGGATGGATGATTTAGGAGAAGAAAAAAGGAAAGGCTTACTTTTCTTTTTTAATCAGACACTAAGGGTATGTTTGGTTGATCAAAGAAAGTTTGAGGAAAGAAAGTAATAGGAAAGATTGTGAAAGGAAGGAATGAGAATAGAAAGTGAGATGATTTTATTAGTTGTTTGGTAAGATAAAAAAAGTTTGAGTTAGTAAATTACATAACTACCCATATATTATATTGATATGTATTACTTATATTAAATATTTATAATATCCCTAAGAAAAAAATATTCATAATATAATGTCAAAATAAGAATACAAAATATAGAACATAGAAATGGTGGTAACAAAAAAATGATGAAAACGTGACACAAAAAGAAAAATGCCACTTACATTACAAAAAAAAAAAAACGTTGGAAACAAATTTGAATGCAAGGGTATTTGTGACTTTTTAACTTAAGAATGGGCTTTCCACTCCCTTTCTGCACAAATCAGCGCGGAAACAATTTTAGTGTGGGTTCCATCAATATTCTTCTTTCCTATGCCTTTTTATGTTGCTCCAAACAATGGAAACTTTTCCTTTCCAAGTTCTTTCTCTCCCTTCACAATCTTTCCTCCCTCTATCTGTTGAAACAAACACACCCTAAGGGTGCGTTTGGTTTGCAAAACAGTAAGTACTTGATAGAACAGTACAAGACAGAACAGCACAACACAAGACAGAACAACACAAGACAAATTTTTATGGCATTGAATCATTTTGTTTCTTACGATTTTTGGGGGGACGAAATGCTATTTTGGTATTTAAAACAACTTGTACGTGGGACAAAAGGTTCTGATGTGGTTTGGTGAGGGACAAAAATATCAGTTTTTATCCCGTCCCTTGCCTCCAGTTTGTCCTGTACCTGAAACAGTTTTACGGATCAAACACTGGACAACTGGAGTTGTTCTGTCTTGTCCTTCATATTTTAGGAAATCAAACGCACTGTAAAATATATTTTTTAAACCAACAAGTGTAAGTGTAAATGAAGTATCCTATGATGATTAATCATAATTTTCATAAATATATATCAAAATATAGACGTAAGCCCTCCTCTCCAAATTCCCTTTCTAAAATAACCAAAGATTTTCATTATTTACAAGCTAGTACAATCAATCATTCACATATTGTAGTCAACAAGGCACAAAAACCAATAACATAGTAATAAAATCTAGTGGGATCCAAGGGAAGTGACACAATTTGATAAACCAATAACACATAGCACCTTCATATCAATATAAAGGAATCGAGGTAGTGTAGTAAAAGAGGCAATTGATACCCCCTTCTGAGTACTGCCAGTATTCAGACAAATACTGATTCAAGACAGCTAAAAAATTCAGTGCATTATTGCTGTTCACACATTATGCACTAATACCATTAACACCTATCTACCCCACTCTGCTCAATGGTCCCATTACCTTAACTTCATTACATCAATCTTGTGTGCTACCAAACAGAAAAGTACAACAAATTTGGTTACTTGCACCTTTCATATTGTTGTAAGTTGTTGGTCATACATAATATCTTTCTTGTTCATAACATCATCACTAAAAAACTTATACTAAAATCATATCATACTAAATTTTTATACACATTTTTTAATTAATTAATTAATTAAAACTTGTACACCACATTTTCAAATGTCTCATCATCAAATTTGTCATCTCATTTTTCTTTTTGGAACTTTTAATATACATAACTCTTGAACTTGAATTTGATAACTGGTTCTTTCAAAATCTTCACTCACTGTTCTGGGAGATAACTTCTCCAAACTTGAGAAAGAGCTGAGCATCTGAAGTGCTCATGGAAGGACAATTGACCAAATGAGGTGTCTTGAGATTTGCATACTCATCCATGTAGCATGGAACTTTGGCGGATGGATGAGATGCCGGCTGTAGAGGAGTTAGTTGTTTAGCGGGAGTGACCGAAGGCACAAGACTTCCTAATACACGTGAAACTTCATGCATCGTTGGTCTATCGGCTGGCTGCCTCTTTGTGCATAAAAGAGCAAGCTGGAAAACCTTCTTTACTGCACCTAGGTCCTTGCATGTGGCAGTTACGTCGGGATCAACCGTTTCCATTACTGCATTGCTAGCTGTCTTGGACAAAATCTGCAAAAATTAAGATAGTTATCATATGAAAATGAAATCAGATAGACAATGTGGGAGCAAGAAAATAAATAGCCAACAGTCTCTGAATATAGTCTGCAATTTTTTAAAGCTTCATTCATAGAAATTCAAAAGTCAAAGGATAGCAAAATGCCTCATTAAGTACACAAAATACTAATACAATGAAGTATAGATTGATATTTTAGCATATTGGAATTGCAACCTGTTGTGCATGCTAGTAGTTCACTGATTAGCGGGCAGGTCGCTCATGATACAGTTCAGGGTTAATCTAGTAAATTGGACCATAGTATCTAAACACAAATTTTAATCTAGTAAATTGGACCATAGTATCTAAACACAAATTCTAATTGATAAACCTTAAGAATGTGTGTTATTTTTGTGTTTTTCATATCTGTTTACTTTTGAATCCGGTGTTGTTCTAACACAATCTCAAATCATAAGCCAACCAATGTTTTTAAGTCCAAAGAGTGAACATTTAAGGTTTGAAAATACGGTAAAAGCACTCCAACTAGTCTAGACTATCCACAGACAATAGAGAGCAAAAAAATACACCTAGAACAATGCAAGACCAGTGTTATATGTGTGCGCATGCACGCATGCAATAGTGCAATAAAAATGCTTTGACGGTTAGTATAGCCAAACTTACTAGGTGATGGAGGTTGGACTCATTGTCAACAGCTTTTCTCCCGGTTAGCAATTCAAGCAAAACAATACCATAGCTGTAGACATCGGATTTCTCAGTGAGTCGGGAAGTTCTGGCATACTCAGGGTCTATATATCCAATTGTGCCCATTATGTAAGTAGAAGTATGGGACTTTGTAGGGCATAGGCTTTTGGCAATGCCAAAATCCGTGAGATGCGGCTCAAAATCTGAGTCTAGTAATATATTTGAAGACTTCACATCCCTGTGGATGATGCGAGGACTGCAATCATGGTGTAAATATGAGAGCCCTTGCGCTGCTCCAAGTGCTATTTTCAGACGCAGATGCCAATCAAGTTTTTTCTTCTTACTTGGTCCTGAAAGTAAGGAAAATAATAGTCATGAAAAAATCTTCAATGTACTCTGGCTGTCATCCAATGAATTGATTAAACAAATATCAATGTGTCAGTGTCAATGTCGCATTTGGCGCTTGATAGTTTGCAAACGCATGTGTGCAACATTCAAAAAACAGTGAATTACCATGAAGAAGATCCCATAGACTACCATTTTCCATGTAGTCATAAAAGAGAAGGTGGCCATACGGTGACAAAGAGTAGCCTTGGAGACAGACCAGATTCCGGTGCTTAATGCTGCCGACTGTCGCAAGTTCAGTCTCGAATTCTTTCAAATATTGCGGATAGTGAGAATAGAGCCTCTTTATGGCAACAGGCTTGCAATTTTTAAGAACACATTTATAAACCGTACTAGACGCACCACTTCCAACTATATACTTCTCACTCAGGTTTTCAGTCATCCTCATGATATCGTCGTACACATGAAGTGCCATGTTCATATGAAGAATCACTAGCTTCGGAGGTGAGAAAATAACTGTCAATTTCCAAGTTCATGCCGTCAGTAGCTACTTATCAATTTCAGTGATTGATAAAATACTAAAAAATAAACTATCATTACAACTTCTAACCAAAACAACTTTTTGGACCCAGGCAGGATAAGAATTATTACTTGATTTGTCACCAGGTTTCTCGAGTGATCCATCCGGAAACGGAGACGGATGGTGTGGTCGGAAAGCAGCCAGCAGTATCATCAGAAGAATTACAAGGGCACCAAGAGTAATTCCCAGTATAGCAGCCTTAGATAATGTAACTGCATGTTACAGAAAATACATCAAGAAGCCGCATCTCAAAATACTTATAATATCACTTCACATGCAGGTTCAGCTTACCACGTTCCGTAGGATGAGAACCTTGACATGGAGAATTCAGCCAATCACCACAAAGACCTGGGTTTCCCATGAAACTGCATATAAATGGTTGTATCAATCAAACAATGCAATAGAACATGTTCATAACCGACTAGATTACATTGTTTTAAAACTTAAATGAAATAATGAGAATACTCCATAATGAATGCCACTAACCTGTCAGGTGAAAACCTGGTGAAGTTGTTGCTTGTGGGAATAAGACCAACTAGCTGGTTATAGGACACATTACTGAAAAATTCGGAATAGATGGTCAAATTATATTAGGTAAAGGTGACATGGTATGTAAGGAAATATCATGGCAAAATTTGTTCAAAAATGCTAAACTCACAGCAGAGAGAGACTAAGACAATTTACAAGCGACGTCACATCCCCAGTTAAGTCATTATTTTCAAGTCTCCTGCATTTTATTTCAAACCAAGTAAATAAAAAGGGAAAAGAAAATTCAACAATTCTATGAAAAACTAACGCACAATAAACATTGAAAAAGATTTAAAAAAAAACAGCTTACAATGATGCTATGCTCTGAAGCTGACCAAGTTCTACAGGAATCATCTCAGAGAGTTGGTTATGAGAAAGATCACTGCCACATAGAAGCAAATAGAATAATCAAGGGAATAAAACAACTAAACTAATACTTAATATTTTCATTAGAAAAATATATAACTTACATTTCCATGATACTTTTGAGATTACCAAACTCTGCGGGAATAGGTCCTGTTAAATTGTTTCTGCTCAGATTCCTAACAAAATGAGTACAAACAATTCGTAATTAGTGATAGGAAACAGTATAGATTCCAAGAAATAATAACTAAGTAACTCACAGCTTCAGAAGGTGTTCCAAGTCACCGAGGGAAGAAGGAATTGGTCCAGATATTTTGTTGTTTGAAATATCCCTGGAAGAAATAATGTATTAATATAAAGTCAAAGATATGAGCTTAAGCAGATAAACTAGAAAATAATTCATACTTACAATGTATCCAAATTACCAATCCGTGATAATTCAATTGGAATGGTGCCCTGAAGGTTGTTTGACGAAAGATTCCTACAGAAGACCAACAAAACAAGCAAATTGAACAAATTGAGTAAACGATTAAATGGTTGAAGCTCGAACTGAAAATGGCCAAGCATGATTTGCATGCATGTATATAGACTAAAATGTTCTTCAAAAAATTAGAACATGAATGAACAAAAGAAGCCTGTTTGAATTGGCTTATTTGAATTTATCTACTGGCATAAGCACTTACAAGACTATCTAGAAAAGCTTATGAAATCAGCTAATATCATTTATGAAAAACAATTGAATTTTATCTTTTGTTATAGAAATAACTTAGGCATTTAATTAAATTATTAATCTGATCAAAGCTACTCCTCATGCATGATAGAATTACGAGTTCAAAAAAAAATTCAAGGAGAAACTTACAGAGAAGTCATACTCTCCAAGCTATGAAAAGTAGCAGGTATTGTTCCATTCAGCTTATTCCCATGCACATTTCTAAGAGAGGAAAAAAATTCATCAGATGAATGAATTGTTAACAACCTTATAACAAATCAACAGTTTAAGTTTTGTTGCTTACAGGCCGGTAAGGCTTGTACACAAGCTAAGGTCACTGGGAATTGGCCCCTCAAGATTGTTGTTAGCAACATTTCTGCAAGAAGGATAGATAACTCGTGAAAACTACAACAATCACCAATAGAAATAAAACCTCAGAAATAATACTTACAAATCAAATAGAGCAGTAAGCTTCCCAAGCTCGGGAGGGATATGTCCACTTAGGAGATTATCATTCAGTTCCCTACAAAAGGTTGCATATGAAAGGCTGACCTTAAGTAAAACTTTCGTGAAAATTAAATTGAAATGATCATTAACTATTTGAGGGTTGAGGGGTAGCTTCTAGATTAAGCTTCTTACAAATAATTAAGCTGCGTCATATTTCCAAGCTCCGGAGGGATGAAGCCAGTCAGCTTATTTCCATGCAAGTACCTACAAATATTCATAGATTGTAAATCAAATTACCAAAAATTAGGACAAATTAGGACACAATCGACTAATGGATACTTACAATTTTGCTGTGTAAGTCAAATTACCCAAAATAGGAGGGATTGATCCAGTTAGCATGTTATAACTCAAGTCTCTGGATCAAAAATTTGGAATAGAATTAAGTTAACGATCACATATTATAATATATAAAACATAAATTACAATTTATAATCGACTGAAAGAAAGTGCTTACAACACAGTAAGCGCTTGCATGAGACCAAGCACGGGTGGAATATGTCCAGAAAGATTATTGCCTTGCAATGACCTACAAATTACAAACAGATCTGTTAAAGCATTCCTATAGAAGGGAAGTGAAATGTCCAAATATCATTCTTACAAAATATAACTTAAAAAAGAACATATAATTCATACAATGTTGCTATTTGAAGAAACCCGATATTGAATGGAATCTCTCCAGTTAGCTCGTTGGAAGACAAATCCCTGGCATCAACATAAGATGTTATAAAAGTAACAAGAAAATAAACAAAGACATCTCAGACAAAGTATATTGTAAGACTACATACAAGACTTGGAAGGAGGTACAATTGCCTATGTTTTCAGGAATACTTCCTGTCAAGCTATTGTTCTTCACATCACTACAGAAATATAAGGAAGAAATTAATCATATCGTCATATCCTTCAAAAAAAATGCACATTTTGAGAACTTGGAATAAAAAAAGTGTGTGTACTTACAAATACCACAACCCAGTTAATTGGCACATGTCCGGAGATAGCGAACCAACTAAGTTATTCGCTCGCAAGCCCCTAATTTTTATAATAAAAACGTGAGACAAAAAACTTCACAGAACTGATAATGATAATTTCATATATTTTTGTTTATACTTACAAATACTGCAAAACTTCATTCCAGTATAGAAGCCTTGGAATTTCACCACTAAGATTATTGTGTGCAAGGTCCCTAAAAAATATAGTATGAGATAAGAATGTTTGTCACAGAAACTATGATTAGTAAAGTAAGGAGGTTAATGAAAAAATACTAATAATAACTTACAAAAATTTCAAGTTAGGAATCTGAGACAATGTTGAAGGAATTGGTCCAATCAACTGATTATTCTTCAAAACCCTGAGATACAATAATATGCAAGGAAATATCTGTCAGGATCTCTTCCGAGAGAATCGGGAAACAAAAATTTCAAAATCATTGAACTATACTTAGAAAAACTCACAGAGTTTCCAATTGTTTCAGCTTAGAAATTGAAAATGGTATATCCCCCCGAATTTCGTTAAACGAAAAGTCCCTGAGAACACAATGAAACAGCCAAGTTCTTAAATCACTATGAGGTCTAAGTACAAACAGAATTCAGTTCTTCTGGTTGTGAAGTGAAAACATACAAGGTTTGCAACAGAGAGCAGTCGCCAATCTCGTCTGGTATCTGACCGGATAACCGATTTTGTTTTAAATCGCTGTATCAAACAAGTTACAAAAAGGATAAGCAAAAAAACAACAATGAATGAAATGAAAAATAGTGTTAAGGATAACATAAAATTACTTACATTGACACCAAGCTCTGAAGTTTCCCTATTGCAGGCGAAATTTCGCCATCAAGATTCAAACCAGAAAGATTGCTGTAATCATATAAATTGATTGTTATTCACCGACAACAAAGGCAAAGAAGACTAATTAATAATTTAGTGTCCAAGGAAACTCACAGTGCAACAACATTGAAGGTGACATTATCACATGTAATCCCTCTCCAAGCACAATAATCTGATGTTGGTGAGTCAGTCCAATCATATAAAACATTATCCACATCCCTGAATGACTTCTTGATCTCTAACATTGTTGACCCTTCAATTGAAACATTCAAACATATTTTATTATTATTGATACCATATAGGCTTCATCATGTTAATATATTTCCAACATTAGTTTTAGCAGAAGCATCATACTTCATGCCTTGTAGTTGGAAACATTATTAAAAGAAAATTAACAAGATCCAAACTATAACCAAGTTTATTAATGTTATTCAATAGAAAAAGAAAAAAAAAAGGAGCTGACTTTTTTTCAAATAAAAAATTGGGACTAACTAATAACGGTTAAGGAAATAACCCATTTGGTTATGGATGAAGAAACCAAGTAAAAAATAATATAAATAATAATTAAAAATTCAAACTTTTTAGTGTTTTGTCCAATACCCTTCATCAAAAAACAAAGAAAAAAGCACATGGAGTATTCAGCTTTGTAACAATGACAACCATAAAAATCACAACTTGTTGACAAAGCTTCAAACTTTGAATATTGTTGTGTTCTCTCCATTCCAAAAGGAACAATAAAAAAAAACAACCTTGGAAGAGTAAAACTAGAACACTCACCATCATCTGATTCCACTGAATTGACATTGAAACAACTGAGCAAAACAAGAACAAAAACTACTCCAAATTCAAATGTCATGGCTCCAACCAAAGTACTTTCACAGAACCACTCAACAACCACCAAAAACCTCTTTCCTTCTAGAACCACTTCTTCAGACACAACAAAGAACCAACCACAATAAGAGAAAAGAACAAAAAGGTGCTGTTATTTTCTTATGCTTCAACTGTAGCATTCACTAGGAACCATTGAAAGGGTAAGGTGAAGTGAGTTAAAGAGTATTCTTCTGTGTATTCTCCAAATAATATAGCTTTTTATGTGAATATGAAGGAAGAGTTGGATTTTCAAAGCTTCTGAAATTATTATGAATGAGTAATAATAATAATAAGCTTTAGATGTTCAATCACATCATTGTTTCTGGCATACAAACATAACATAGCTACTTACTAGCTAGCACCAAAGAAAAATGAGAGAAAGAAAAAATAATTTCACATGTAAAGTTAAAAAACCATCTGCCACCATTTCTGCTAAAAACCTGCAAACTCTGCAGAAACACTTTCTTTCTTTCTCTCTCTCTTATAGTTTCTTTTCTTTTTTACATTTTTTTTTTCTCTTTCTTTAAACTGTTGTGTATATGCAAGTGCTATCTATGACAATGTGGTTGAGTTGAGACATGGTAGAAGTAAATAACACAGTGAACAGTAAGGTATGGTGTGTCGTTGGATTTAACTTTTGATTCTCAGATGTCACTTTCTTTGCAGTTTTGCTATGCCATTATCTGTGTGAGTTTGTGGGGAAATGGGTCATAGTCATACTCTAGCAAAGACACTCATCTATACACACTAACTAGTTACACCATTTATGTTAGGGTAATGTTAACCAGTGCCCCGGGGCACTGGTTAAGGAGTCAAATGTGGTAAGTATTACATTGGAACTTCTGCTGTCAACTTTTCAAAAGTATAAAAGGTGTTACTTTCATTTTATAACTTTCTTTTTTTAGTTTCCTTAACCAGTGCCCCGGGGGCACTGGTTAACATGACCCTTTATGTTATTACATCATTTTTTTTATATTTTATATGTACAAATATGATGCTTGCATCGTCGATTAACGATGACTAATATTTATCGAAAAATATGTACCGTAGAGAAGATTAGTCCTTCCCTTCTAATTGAATTATCATCATACAAAAGTATAAGATTGAAACTCTCATCACTTTGTTTAGGAGATCCAATTTTTTTACCACTTATCAAATTTATTTTTATATATTCCAATAAAAGTTTTCAACGTGAATTTTTAATCCTTGTAAAAATCTAATTTGTTTAATTATTTTTAAACTTTTAATATTTAAATGACTTTTTGATTGCATGTATAAAAAAATCTTGAAAATAAAATTAGAATTTATAAAATAATATGAATTTTTAAACTTCCAGAGTCAAAGTTAAAATTAATGAAAATTTGGACTTAAAGAACATATTTTAAACCCTTTTTTTTTTATAGAGGACTTTTTAAAAAGTTTAATGGTAATCGTACAAAATTGGATTTAGCATGGACTAAAACTATATGTTGAAATTTTTTATAGAGACTAAAATATACCATTTTCTATGAAAACTAAAAACAAAATTTGATATATTTACAGAGACTAAAAACTTATTTAGCTCTATGTTTTTTAGGATGAGTAATAGGTAATTTGCTCAAGAAAAAGAGCAAGTAATAGGTAATGACGTTAAAACCAACAAGTTCAAGTGGTAGGAGATATAAACCTTTGAGTAATTGGTTAAGAGGTTTGATCTTTAACTCTTTAGTGTATTTTGGTAGTGCGATGATAATAATATTGATTAAAAGTGATTCTAACTAAAAGTAATTTGTATTTGGATACATTCATATAAAAGTGAATTAAACTCTAAATTTGTGTGTGAAAATCGATTCTATAATGAAAATCTACAAATTCTAACTTCAAGCTTAATCAATTTTAAAAGCAAGATGAATTATACTCGACAACAATCAAACATGTCAGAACCAATTCAACACATCCATCATCAATTCAGATCTCTTTAAAAGTGGAATGAAACATACACTTAGTATGAACAAAATTCGATGAGACGAAATAATGACTTTTGTGTGCCATATAGGATCTTCAAGAGATATTAATCACTATCGGACGATATTGAAAACTTCACACCAACAACATAGTAACAAAAAAATAATGATATTACAAGTTGAATTTAATTGTCAGTCGAATTGATAAATATTGATTCATATCCCAAAAAAAAAAAGTTGAATCTTCGCTTTAAACTTTAGTACTCATGTAAAATGATGCAAATATTTTAGTCAATATTAAGTTGAAAGTATGTCAACCTCTAATAAACGCTAAGATTTGATCCATATAAGTTTAGCTCGGTTGGCAGGGATATTGCATATTATATGCAGGATTAGGGTTCGAACTCTGGACTCCTCATTTATCCACATTTAAAATGCGTGAGCTCTAGCACTAGGCTACTTAACAAAAAAAAACGTTAAGATTCGATTACCTAAATCTTCTAAATATATAAAGAAGTTGAGTTTAATATTTTTATTTTTATAGGGAGTTTAATATATATTTGAATGTTTTTTTGCACAAATATATATTTGAAGGTTATTATAAAATATAGTTTTTTTTAAGGAATTATAAAAATATAGCCATTAAATTTTTTTTTAAAAAAAATATATATATATTTGAATGTTATTATAAAATATAGTTTTTTTTAAGGAATTATAAAAATATAGCCATTAAATTTTTTTAAAAAAAAAATATTATTTATTTATGTAATGTGATAAAGTGGGGGGGTTGGGGAAATGGAAAAATGTCATTTTCTAATGAGTAAGGAAATCCATTTGTGATGACAAGGACGTCTTGTACTCCATTGCCAATCTTGGGCATTAGGTTTCTGTTTATTTATGATATCATGTGTTTTTCATCTTTTAATTAAATTTTGTTTCCCTATTTATATCTATGTTTCTCTCTCCTTCAAAAAAAAAAATCTATATTTCTCTCTCTTCGTCCTATCTATTTATCGTTTTTGTTTGGTGATCATGAATTCTTATATTTATCAGCTCTATTATTGTTTTCTTAAAATAAAATAAAAAATAGCTCCATTATTGTTCAAACATATCCTTAAAGTTGTAACAAAAAAAATATAATCCTTAAAGTTTCTTCTTTCGAGTATAGTTTTTAATACAAAATTTTGTCGTTTGTTTTTCGATGAGTTTAGAAAAAATATATGATAAACTGACAAAAGATTTGCAGTTGCTCAATAAATTTATTAATTTATTAATAACAAGAAAAGTAATATAAGAATAGTCGCAAAAAAGGGACATGAGTGAAAATCAAGACAAAAACCTTATTTGAACCAATAATTAAACAAACAAAATTAATAAGAATTTGGTTGATATGCACTAATACTTTAATATGCTTACAAACCATCTCGATAAATCTATACTATATATAAAGAAAACTACCCTTTTCAGCACACTTTTGGGTTGGAATTTTCTTTCCAAAAATACCCTTAATTTTTAATTTTAATTTTAAATACAAATAACACATGTAACAAATAGATAAGAATAAATTTAATTTAAGGAGAAAACTTACGCACAATTCCTTATGAACTGTTCTTACTGTTAGCCAATTACAAAATAACACGTGAATTACTAATCCATGTCACTAATCGCCCCCGTTAACCATCTTTTACCTCCGTTAACCACAGATCAAACTCACAAAAAACTAGCACAAAACAAAAACTCATGTTACTTTTTTATCAGCCGATTTTATGTTATACATCTGTGTTGTTCCCCTCAATACAACTGATAAAGGTTGCCAAGTATTTTCATATCTCTTCCACAAAAAACAATATTTCCATATTATTTTATTAATATAAGTTATTCTTCCTCCACCTTTGATCAATTGTAACAAACGTGATCAAAAAATAATGTTAAAGATTGAACTTTAAATCCTCTAAAAAAAGATCAGTAACAAACGTGAGCAAAAAATATTGTTAAAAATTGAACTTTAAATCCTCTAAAAAAAGATTAGTAACAAACGTGAGCAAAAAATAATGTTAAAGATTGGACTTTAAATCCTCTAAAAAAAAGATCACTAACAAACATGAGCAAAAAATACTGTTAAAAATTGGACTTTAAATCCTCTAAAAAAAAATATTAGTAACAAACGTGCTCAAAAAATAATGTTAAAGATTGAACTTTAAATCCTCTAAAAAAAAGATTAGTATCAAACTGATGAGTCATAGATAGTATTATTTATTGCCTTATTTAGTTTAGTTTTACTTTAGATTTGGTTTTATTTTATTGCATTTTATTTTAGTTTAGAATATTTTACTTCAAATTGTCTTTTATTTTATTTTAGGAATAAATATATGGTGGAAGGTGCCTTGGAGCAAAAGAAAGAGGATTGGAGCAAATACAGCGCAAGAATACGAAGATACGGGACAAAAATAAGTTCCCCCAAACTCAGAAGCTTGGCACGGCCCGTGCCAACATGTGGCACGGCCGTGCCCGTCTCCAGGACCTGTTTTGCTGCTTTTCTTCAAGCCCAAGTTACCCTGTTGCAGCTTTACTGTTTTATCCTTCTAGTTGCTTAGTTTCTAAGTCAGATGTAAAGCTATAAATAGAGTAGCTCTCCACCATAAACAATCATGCTTTACTTTGTTTATTTCAATTGCTATTTTAATAAAAGTCTTTATTTTCCCTTTTACTTTCTTTGCAATTTATTTTTACCGTATTTCTCTCTTCTTCCTCCATGTCTACGATGAACATGAGTGAGTAAACTTCCTAGTCTTAGGATTATTGGGGAGTCTAATGACTCAATCCTAAACAAAGCATGTCTAAACCCTAATTTCTATGTAACCCTAATTTCTAATCTAGATTCACCGTCTTAACGTGGATTAACAATTATCAAACTGTGGAAGCGAAAGCGGAGGGTTTGATAATCGTTAATCCATCATCCCAAACATCAATTCATAAAGCGAGAGCGGAGTCTTGATGTTGGAACAAGTGAATCTAGACAATAATTGCAAAACAGTGAAATAGTCTTTGCAATTATTGAGACAAAGAGTGGTTTCAATCCTCTATGCATCTTCTAGTAATCATGTCAGCGAAATAGGCTTGGTTGCTAGAAGTAAACTCTCACCGGACTTTCATCGGAAAGGTGAGGGGTTAAGGGAAACCGGTCTTTAGAAATTAGTGTGTAAATCATGAAATTAGATGTTTAGGTTTTGTCTAGTGAAGGATTAGTTATTAAGATGAACCAATGATCCTAAGGCCCTTTATTATTATTATCGTTTTTACCTTCAGCAATCAAACTCTTTCTTATCAACTTTCTCTCCTCTAATCATTCATTAAAAGTTAATTAAGTTGAACAACTCCCTAGCGGAACGATAACTCTACTTACTACTATTACTTCGATAGGTCGTGCACTTGCGGTTTGGCCCTATCAAGTTTTTGGCGCCGTTGCCGGGGAGTTAACTAATTTAATTAGCTTTTTCTTAGTGATTAGTATTCTCTCTTCTTTCTCTTTTCTTTTTTAACTTTTTATTTTTCTGTTATCATTAACTTCTTGGGTTCTCAACCTTTTATGCGAAGAACTAGAAATCGAGCGGCATTCATACCCGAGATCGAAAGGTTCTTACATAGAAGGAGGAGAGCGGCACAAAATAACACCGCCATGGCCAATCGCACTCTCAAAGAGTATGCAACGCCGTCTACGGCTGAGCCACAAGCTGTTATTGTGTACCCAACGGTTGAGGATGACAATTTTGAAATTAAGCCTGCCCTACTTAACTTGGTGCAGCAAAACCAATTCTCGGGATCCCCCACTGAGGATCCCAATCTTCACATCTCTGTTTTCCTACGAATTAGTGGAACCATGAAGGAGAACCAAGAAGCCGTAAGACTTCATCTCTTTCCCTTTTCCTTAAGGGATAGAGCTAGCGCTTGGTTCCATTCCCTCGAAGTCGGTTCCATTACTTCATGGGATCAGATGAGGCAAGCATTCCTTGCCCGTTTCTTTCCACCATCTAAAACCGCTAAACTTAGAGACCAAATCACGCGGTTCAACCAAAAAGATGGGGAATCTCTCTATGAGGCGTGGGAGCGTTTCAAAGAAATGCTAAGACTTTGTCCCCACCATGGCCTAGAGAAGTGGCTTATAGTCCACACTTTTTATAATGGCTTGTCTTATACCACTAAGATGTCTGTTGATGCAGCTGCAGGTGGAGCACTTATGAACAAGAATTACACGGAGGCGTATGCCTTGATCGAAGACATGGCTCAAAATCACTACAAGTGGATCGACGAGAGAGCCATCACTAGTTCTTCACCCTCCAATAGGGAGGCAGGTATACACGAAGTCTCTAACTATGACCACCTTGCTTCTAAAATTGATACACTAACTGAAAAACTTGAAAAACTCAATGTTAGTGCTATCAATTCTGCTTCTACTCCTTCTTGTGAAATATGTGGTATAACTGGTCATGCTGGTGTTGATTGCCAACTAGGTAGTGCTATTAACGGTGTTGAGCAAATGAATTATGCTCAATACAACCAAGGGATGAGACAAAATCAAAATTTTTATAAAAACCAAAATCCCTATGGACAAGTAGCACCACCCGGTTATGCAAACAACCAAAGATTCACTCAGAAATCCAATTTGGAAATTTTGTTGGAAAATTCTATTGCCAACCAAAACAAACAACTTCAAGAACTTAAAAACCAAACTGGATTTCTGAATGATTCTCTTTCCAAGCTCAATACCAAGGTTGATTCTATCGCTACTCACTCTAAAATGCTTGAAACTCAAATCGCTCAAATAGCCCAACAAGTGGCTACCTCTTCCCAAACACCGGGAGTCTTTCCTGGTCAAACCGAAGCCAATCCCAAAGCCCAAGTTAATGTCATATCTTTTAGGGGTAGTAAGTTAGGCGAAACTTTTGCTAAGGTTAAAAACATTGGGAAAGAAAATGTCAAGCCCTTAGGTGATAAAGTTGTGCTAGAAGAAGCAAAACCACTTGAAGAATACAAAACTCCATCCCCCTTAAATCCTGAAAAGCTTAAACTAGAGGGTAAGTTTGAAAAATTTGTTAACATACTTAGGAAGATTTGCATTAAACTTCCCTTTGCTGAAGCTTTGTCTAGGATGCCTCTATATGCCAAGTTTTTAAAGGAAATTTTTTCAAAGAAAAGGGCTATAGAGCATAATGAGACAATAGCCTTGGCAAAGGAAACTAGTGCAATCATCCAAGAAGCACCCCCTAAGCTTAGAGATCCAGGTAGCTTTGCCATACCATGTGAAATTGGAAATGAAACCATAAACAAAGCCTTATGTGACTTAGGAGCTAGTGTTAGTTTGCTGCCTTTGTCTCTTCTAAAAAGGATAGGGATAGGAGAATTGAAACCTACCGAGATGGAATTAAAAATTGCTGATCGTTCTACCATGAAACTTGTAGGATTTGTCGAGGACATACCCGTTAAGATAGAAGGGATATACATCCCCACTGATTTTGTAGTCGTTGACATTGAAGAGGACGATGACGTCCCTATAATCCTAGGTAGACCTTTCCTTGCAACTGCAGGAGCTCTCATTGATGTTAAACTTGGTAGGATAGTCTTTCAAGTGAGTGATAAGATGGTAGGATTTGAGTTGGAAAACGTTATGAAAGGTCCCGCTCTTTACTCTTGTTGCATGCTTAACGATCATGTTGTGAAAGAACGTTTTATAGCGTCATCTACACAATATGATATCTTTGATCCATTCTAAGGACTCTTTCTAACCGTCAAGCTAATGACATTAAAAGAGCGCTTCGTGGGAGGCAACCCACGCATTTAATTGCTTTTGTTTTGTTTTTCTTTGTTTTAAGCATTTTTGTAGGTAATTGTCCAAGTGTACTTCGAAAAAAAATCAAGAAATTGAAGAATTCTGAAGCCCCCAGGAGCAGAGAGGTGGCACGGCCCGTGCTAGCATTGGCACGGCCGTGCCAAGTTTTTAAGGAAAAAAAATGATGTTGAAGTCAGAAAGATGGCACGGCCCGTGCCAATAGGTGGCACGGTCGTGCCCGACCTCTTGTGCCTATATACATAAATTTTTCTCTTCTTCTTCCTCATTCTCAAACCACAAACCTCTCTCTACTTTCAAACTTCTCTTTAAACCTCCATAACCTTCAAACCTTCAAACCTTCATATCTCCATCAACTCTTAACCAAATCACTCAATTCTTTCACCAATCAACCACAAACTTCAACCAAAACAAAGACCACCAATCAAAAACATCCTTCATCCATTCAAACCCATAATTCACCAAAACCCTAATCTTTCAAAACCTAACCCAAACACCACAAAACCTTAACCAATCTCCACATCCAAACCAACAAACCTTCCTTAAACATCAACCCCAACCCTAAACCAATCCTTTCCACCACAAATCCTCCCAAACCCTAAACCTTCCAAACCAATTCCAACAAGGGTCAATGGCTTCAAGAAGAAGTGGTAAAGAACCAGCAAGCTCTCAAGGAGGACCTCCCCCAAAGAAGCAAGCACAAGTGAAGAATCATGGAATAAGCTTCAAGAACAACAAGCAACGGGACAGGTATAAAATTCTAATCTCTAAACACTTGCATCCTTCTCGTTATCCTGATCCCAATACTTTAGATGTGCTAGAGCTGTTTGATGATGTTTCTAGGATGATAGGAAAGTTAGGTTGGACTGATTTGCTGAAACCTATGCGGGGTTATGAAAACTTCACTTATGAATTTTTAAGCTCAATTGTTTTCACTAAAGATAAGTTGAATTTTGATAACCCTAACCATAGAGTTGTTTTTCGGTTGATGAATATTGATTATGACATGTCACTTCAGCACTTTTTTGAGGCCTTAGGTTTTGCAAATGAGGGATATATTCATGATCATTGGGATCCTAGTCTTAAACCGGATAACTATGACCCAGCTGCCTTTTGGACACGTATCACCGGCGTTTCCAACTATGTTCCTAGAGCCAACAAAGCTAGCAACATCCACAACCCCGTACTTAGGTACCTCCAAAGGGTAATGGCTTGCACTATTTGGGGTAGAACCGAGCTAGGAAACACTAGAACCGATGAATTGTTCATGCTATGGGCAATGCTCCACAACCACCCCGTCAATACTTGTTTTTATTTGATTGATTACCTAGACTTTGTCGGTACTAGACCGGCCGGTAGAGGAGACATAGTGGTGGGTGGCATCATTACATATATAGCTAGGTGTTTTGGAGTGGGTGAGAATGAGAGGATCAAGCTAATTGAGGGAAACAATAGGCTTAACATAGAAACCCTTATTGCTATGAATTTCATCAAACATCGTCCACCTCTCCATTACCAACTTAAGCTAAATGTGCCAATTGTGTTTTTATTGCCTAACCCATCTCGGACTACCACCGAGGTGGAAGAAAATTGGTTGTATGTTGATGATGTGCAGGTTCTAGAACAACAAGATGATGAGGGAGAAGGTGCTAACTTGCACCATGATGAAGGAGAAGGTGCTAACTTGCACCAAGAGGGGCACCATGGCCATGCAGCCGGTGAGCTTAATGAAAATCAAAGATGGACATGGATTCATAATGAGATCGAGAGGATGAGCACCGAGCAACAAAGGCAAGGTGTTGAGATCTCCGGCCTTCGCAATGAAGTTCAAAGGGGCAACCGTGTCAATAATGAAAATAATGAGATGCTCCGTCAGATGATGCAACACCTCCAACTTCAAGGTCCTCCTTACGGACCTCAATAAACAAATGTGAGCTTTCCTCTTCCTCTCTTCCCTTCTTCTTCTTCCTATCTCTCTCATTCTTCTTCTACTCATCTCTTTCTCCTACTCTTCTTCTACTCCTTCTTTCTTCTACCTCTTCTCTTCTAATTTCTTTTTCTTTTGAATCATTGAGGACAATGCTTCCCCTAAGTGTGGGGGGGCCTAATAAAGTGTCTAGAGTCGTAGTGTTCCCAAACTCCCTTGAACTTTATTCTTTTGTTTTGTTTTTATAGCAAGAGGCATAACTAAAGTAGCTTGTTTTTAATGTAAATATGGCATGAAAATTTTTGTTTTGTCTCTTCCTTAGGTTGCTTCTTGTACATGAAAGTAGTTTCTTGTGTTTTTTATGTTCTTGCTATACTCATGTCTTGTTTTATTGTGAAATTCTCCAATGAGAAAAGCACCCGGTTGCAATCCTTGAGTAAATGTATAAATAGGTATTTTAAGGAACACGTTCTAGCTTTAGTGTTAACTTAGACCCTTTAAAGTCTTAAGAGTAAAAGTAGTATAAGTTTGTGTGGGAAAATTAATCAAATTGTTCTTAATTGTTATATTCTTCTTAATTTGTTAATGTTAAATGGGGCGGGAGAATGGCACCAACATATGGGGGAAAGGACAATTACATCCTAACTTCCTAATTGTGGTGGTGACTCCCTAATTTGAACTTAAAGTGAAACTAATTCATCAATGCTAGGGGGAAAGGACAATTACATCCAAAAAGACTTCCTACGCGGAGATGAAACAAATAATAATTTTGCAGCACTACTTAGGGTGATTTTGAATCTAGGGGGAAAGGACAATTACATCCGAGAAGACTTCCTACGAGGATAGATAGCCCCTAAGCATCTGCAGCCCCTTGTGCTTAATTGTTAATCTAATCTAATTTAACTTAAATTCCCATCACTCTTATATGAAATGAAGAAAGGACTTTTCTCGGTTACTTTAGCGCTAGGGATAGAACCTGTTCCTCATAATATCTGTCTTATACAGGAGCAAGAAAAGGGTTGGACTGCACACACACACTCACTTGAGACTTGATGTTGGGTAGAATAGGTTCATGAGAAGTGTTTGAAGTTGTAATTAGTGTACTTGAAGCAAAGCCTTTCTTTTGAGACACATTGTTCTTAATATTGCCATAATCAATCTTTTGTTGCTACTATGTTTGTTGCCTTTTGCTTGAGGACAAGCAAAGATTCAAGTGTGGGGGAGTTTGATGAGTCATAGATAGTATTATTTATTGCCTTATTTAGTTTAGTTTTACTTTAGATTTGGTTTTATTTTATTGCATTTTATTTTAGTTTAGAATATTTTACTTCAAATTGTCTTTTATTTTATTTTAGGAATAAATATATGGTGGAAGGTGCCTTGGAGCAAAAGAAAGAGGACTGGAGCAAATACAGCGCAAGAATACGAAGATACGGGACAAAAATAAGTTCCCCCAAACTCAGAAGCTTGGCACGGCCCGTGCCAACATGTGGCACGGCCGTGCCCGTCTCCAGGACCTGTTTTGCTGCTTTTCTTCAAGCCCAAGTTACCCTGTTGCAGCTTTACTGTTTTATCCTTCTAGTTGCTTAGTTTCTAAGTCAGATGTAAAGCTATAAATAGAGTAGCTCTCCACCATAAACAATCATGCTTTACTTTGTTTATTTCAATTGCTATTTTAATAAAAGTCTTTATTTTCCCTTTTACTTTCTTTGCAATTTATTTTTACCGTATTTCTCTCTTCTTCCTCCATGTCTACGATGAACATGAGTGAGTAGACTTCCTAGTCTTAGGATTATTGGGGAGTCTAATGACTCAATCCTAAACAAAACATGTCTAAACCCTAATTTCTATGTAACCCTAATTTCTAATCTAGATTCACCGTCTTAACGTGGATTAACAATTATCAAACTGTGGAAGCGAAAGCCGAGGGTTTGATAATCGTTAATCCATCATCCCAAACATCAATTCATAAAGCGAGAGCGGAGTCTTGATGTTGGAACAAGTGAATCTAGACAATAATTGCAAAACAGTGAAATAGTCTTTGCAATTATTGAGACAAAGAGTAGTTTCAATCCTCTATGCATCTTCTAGTAATCATGTCAGCGAAATAGGCTTGGTTGCTAGAAGTAAACTCTCACCGGACTTTCATCGGAAAGGTGAGGGGCTAAGGGAAACCGGTCTTTAGAAATTAGTGTGTAAATCATGAAATTAGATGTTTAGGTTTTGTCTAGTGAAGGATTAGTTATTAAGATGAACCAATGATCCTAAGGCCCTTTATTATTATCGTTTTTACCTTCAGCAATCAAACTCTTTCTTATCAACTTTCTCTCCTCTAATCATTCATTAAAAGTTAATTAAGTTGAACAACTCCCTAGCGGAACGATAACTCTACTTACTACTATTACTTCGATAGGCCGTGCACTTGCGGTTTGGCCCTATCACAAACGTGAGCACAAAATAATAATGTTAAAGATTGGACTTTAGATACTCTAAAAAAAGATTAGTAACAAACGTGGGCAAAAAATAATGTTAAAATTGGACTTTAAATCTCCTGATAAAAAAGATTAGGAACAAACGTGAACAAAATATAATGTTAAAGATTGAACTTTAAATCCTCTAAAAAAAAATTAGTAACAAACGTGAGCAAAAAATAATCTTAATGATTATACCAAAATAAAAAAAATGTTAAAGATTGAACTTTAAATCCTCTAAAAAAAGATTAAGACTTAAAATATTTTAGAAAAAGATTTGTTAGCACTATATTAAATATTAATAAGTAGGGTTCTCACAGTTAATAGTTCGTTCCCGCATTGTTTAGTTTTTCTCAACCTCTCTCAACCCTCTGCATCAAAATTCAGAATTAACCTGTTAAGTGTTTTTTCTTTTTCTTTCATGTTACAACTAATCCTAGTTGATTAATTTTATGAATTATATATTTGACTTTGTTGGTTACAAGCGGTTATGATTCAAACTGTATACGATTAATTTTAAGAATTATTTGACTTCGTTGGTTTATAATTGCTTATACAAACTATGATAGCGTATTTTTTTATATATATATATATATATAAAGAGAACCGTGGTTTTTTTTTTAATTATTAAATAAAGGGAAAATAAGCAATAACACCCGCTGCCGTTAAGCTCCTTCCAACGCCGTTTAAAGGAAAAAAGCATTGCTTTTTTCTTTTTGATTCCAAACGTTCTGCATGTATACAATTGATAAACTTCTCTCATGGCCCCCATCCAATACCCAACAAATTACAGTGAAATCAAAGTATTAAAACCATTTAAACAATTCAAAATTGTTAAACGATAATCACACTCATGTTACCAACAACTAAAAACAGAAACACTGGAAAGCTTCAAACCACCATCTTTTGTTTTTGGTTACATTCAAACTACCATCTGAGAGGTCATAAAAAGAGAGGACCGCTAAGAAGTATGGATATGAACACCGGCACCAGATATAACACGGATACTGACACGCCAATAACGTTGATAATTTGAGAAAATCACATAATTTAAGGTAATTATATTTATGGATGCGGATGCAACACGTGTTCATACACATCTAATATGAGGAGTGTATGTGATTCATAGGCTATGAATAATATCATAATTCATATATGGTCGAAAGAGCCATAATTACACCTACAAATGATGATGTTAAAAAATTGAATGACATAATTATCAATTGGTTTCTAGAAGAATAACATAATTTGTTGTCATTTAACGAGGTTGAAGGGGATACTCATAACTTATATCAACAGGAATTCCTAAACTCAACTACTCAAGGAAGTATCCGACCACATATTTTAAAGGTAAAAAAAGGTGCACATTTGATGTTGTTGCGAAACATAGACCCTAGATATGACCTATGTAATGGAACACGATTGTTATGCCGTGGTTTATTTAAGAATATGTTAGATGTGAAAATCCTAACAGGAAGCAATGCTGGAGAAAGAGCATTTTTGCCCAAAATTAAATTAAAAACAAATGCAAGTTCATGACTTCCTTTTGTGCTTAGTAGAAAACAGTTTCCCGTTAAACTAAGTTTTGCTATTACCATAAATAAGTCGCAAGGGCAGACCATTCCCAATGTCGGAATCTATCTTCCACGGCATGTTTTTAGCCATGGTCAATTATATGTAGCTTTATCAAGAGGAGTTTCTCAAAATTCATCAAAAGTTCTCATTAAAGAAGGGAAAATAGAAGGAGAAGATGGAGACTTTACGAAAAATGTAGTTTTTAAAGATATTCTTTTATCGCAATCATAACAATGTTTCTTTTACTTAACACGTCATTTATACATTTATTTATGATGTTTCTTTTACACAACACACACATTTATGTTTTGATGTTACTAATTACTATAAGAATAAACAATAAAGGATCATTCTTTTACCTTAAGTTTATATGCAAGCAAACTAAAATATGTTGAGTTCAAAAATAATTTTGTTATATGGCTTGACAATATTTTGTTTATAAATCAAGATATCAATAATTTCCATAATATTTAAAAATTTAAATCAAAATTATACAAACAAACATAATAAAATAATCATACTGTGCCCGTCTTTCCGCTAGTTGTTGATAAAGGAAGATGTCATTTGGAAACAGCGTACCAAAACTTATTGGTTATCGATCGTATTTCTAATTTTGTTTCGATTGTGTTTGCTTCTTTACAATATCTAGAAAGCGAACAAAGGTAAATTTTTGGGGTAAGTTTGTGGAGTGTTCGGAAGCACTGAAATATTATGATATAAGGACAAATACTCGATAACCATCTATTTATTTCTAACAAGATATCTACTATTTATTTAGTTGTGTGTATATTGTGATTTAAATAGGACAAATTCTTATTTACCTATCAAGAAAGGGTGAGTACAAATTATTCAAATCGGGTTAGAACCAATCAAAGTCTTTCATTTGTCTTCCACTCTTTGCGTGTACTATTGAAAGAGGGGTTGAAGTGGAATATCGGATGCGGTACCCGTGTAAGGGTGTGGTGTGACCGATGGTGTGCCTCAAACTTTAGTAATATTACCTGTCTCACTTTTCCGATAAATCTATATCTTATGGTACATGATTTAATTTATGGAGGCACCAAAATTTGGGATGAGGCCGTTATCCATATAAATCTATCTCATAAGGATGCGGAATAAGTCTTGCAAATTTCTTTGTTAGATCCGATTAAAGAAGATAATTTATATCAGTGGCCAAATGTGACCAGTGTCAAATTCACTTACAAATTAGCCACTAATAACTTAACTGGTTGTTAGCCAATATATTTTACTAGCTGTAATAAATGTGGTCAAAGTATAGTTGACCTAGATTTAAAGAAGATTCGAACAGAGTGTTGTGTTGAAAGCAAATATGGGTTCGAAGATGCTAGAAGACTTCGATAAAGCAGTTTTCGAAGGTGGTTATCAACAGTTATTCTTTAAGTCAGTTTTTATTTTAAGTTTGTTTTCAAATAAGTAAAACTGTCGACTTGTGGCAGTTGTAGTTTGAATTTCAAAGAAGTGTAGTTATTTCTAGACTTAGTATAAATAGTAGTTTTTCATAGGAAAAACGGGTCACAATTCCGTCATACAAACTTACACTCAAAGTATCCGTATGGAAGCGAGAAACGAGTCACAAGTTGCAATGTATGAATCTGTGTACCAACCTTTGTTTAATCAATGCAATTTACCCTTTGTTCTTTAAGTGTTCTTGCACTTTACTTTATTAAGTTCGATTGAGTTCAAGTGGATTGAATTCGATTGTTTTTATCATATTTCTTATATTTTTGACATCAAAAACGCAGAATTTCTAACAACAAGAACAAACACAATATGTCCTAAGATTTACTGGTTGATCTTGCAAGTTACCATTTGTAAACCAGCGGTTGTTTACGAAAATCCAACGTAAACAAATTGGCACGCCCAGTGGGACCGTTTGTGTTTTTGTTTATAGTTTTTGTTAGAGTTTCTTTTAATTCTGGTTTGTTTTGTTGTGTATGCAATTAAGAAACAAGAAATTGCTTCTTAATATGACACGCGCTAACAACCAAAAGAAAACAAATCCAACATCTTCAAATGAAGATGTGGATCAAGTGACGGTTGAAGATGATGTTTCATCCCCAGGGAATGTTAGAACATCCCAGGCTATTCCAACTAGTAATACAGTCATTCAAACATCGTCTCAGGCCATGCCTTCGATGGCCACAGTAATTTCTCAAGCCATGCCTTCGATGGTTACCCAAACTTCACATGATTATCCAAATAATACTTCTATTCAAGGAGTTTGGGATCATAGATCAATGCCATATGGTATGCCATCATCATTAATGCAAGGCTTACAAACTAGTGGTAATATGTTTTCAGAGAATTTAAATGTTTCATTACCACAACTTTTTGGTCCTGGGGTATCTACAACATATAGAAGTCCCCAACAAAATTTAACCAACGCTTCTATGGCTGCCATTAGGCAAACTATGGAAGAAACTAATCATGATATGATTAATATGATGACCCAACAAATTGGTACTGTCATAAATCCTTTAATTCGAGACACCAACACTAGTTATCAACGGTTGTCTGATCAAATGGAAAGAATTGCCAATTTCTTTGGCGCTCCACCAATCCAAAATACCCAATTGCCTCAAAATCGAAATGTGAGGGCAATTGAAATAATTGCTGATGAACCAATGGTTCGAAATCATGAAAATATTGTCCAACCACAAGTAGTACAACCACAAGTTCAGGCAGAACCTGAAAGGCAACCCATTTTGGTTAATAGAAACCAGGATGCCGATCAAGTGGTTTTACAAGCCCGTCGGAACAATTTCGATGGTCAGAATAATATAGCGGGTATTGTCGAGGCCTTGTTAGCCCAAAGTGGTTTTAATATGGGTTTACGTCGACCAAATTTTGCGTCTCCTTTGTCTGAGTATGTTTTAGATGCTGAATTGCCTAGAAATTGGAAAATTCCAAAGTTTACCAAATTTGCTGGAGAAACTGATGAATCTACTGTCGAACACATTGCTAGGTTTCTCATGGAAGCAGGAAATATTGCAGAAAATGAAAATTTGAGAATGAAATATTTCCCAAGTTCTTTGACAAAAAATGCTTTTACTTGGTTTACAACTTTACCTCCTCATTCAATTTATAGTTGGAACCAATTAGAAAAAGCTTTTCATGAACAATTTTACATGGGTCAATCTAAGATTAGTTTGAAAGAATTGGCCAGTGTTCGACGTAAAAGTCATGAGTCAATCGATGATTATCTCAATAGGTTTCGTCTCCTTAAGGCTAGATGTTTTACTTCTGTTCCAGAATATGAATTAGTCGAAATGGCTGCTGGTGGCCTCGATTATTCTGTTCGAAAGAAATTAGATACCCAGTACTTAAGAGACATGGCCCAATTGGCAGACAGAGTTCGACAAGTTGAAAGACTTAAAGCTGAAAAAACTAGAACTCATAACAAATTTTCTAAAAAAGAAAAAATTGCCTATATAGAAACAGGAGATAGTGAACCCGAATTCGATTGGGGTTTAGATATCGTTGAAGACAATGATATAAACCTGGCAGAATTAAAAGACGGACCTCCATATGCTTGTAAAATGTTGAGGCCATCCAATGGAAAAAATCCTGAAGATCCCAAGAGTGACAAATATCCTTCTAAAACTTATACTTTTGATATTACTAAAAGTGAAGAAATTTTTGATCTATTAGTTAATGATGGCATAATATTGGTGCCACCTAATATGAAGTTACCTCCTTTGGAACAAAGGAAGAAAAGAGGATTTTGTAAATTCCATGGTTTTTTAGGTCATAACCTATCTCGATGTACTCGTTTCAGGGATTCTGTACAAAAAGCTCTTGATGAAGGGAGGCTAAAATTCGGAGAAAAACCAAAACAACAAGTGGATGGAGATCCTATGAAAAAGGCAGAGTCCATGTTTGCTGATGTGTCTACCAATGTGGTAGAATCCATGTTTGCTGGTATTTCTATCAATATGGTGGAAATTTCAGATAATATTGATGTAGAAATGGTTACTGAGGACCATCGAATTGAAGAGCCAGTGGTTACTGAAGATCAATTGGCCAAGGAAATGGAGAAAGCATATCCAAAGGCTGAAGAAGATTTGGTTGATTTTTTAAACCGATGTAAAATATCTAACACCCATGCTATGCTTTGTCCTCGATGTAGTGCAGTGTTCGATAAAGAAGCTGCGAAATCAGTTGAAGGATATCAACCTCAAACAAAACGTAAAGGAGGGTGGTTCGAGAACCGTTCTAAGTTTGGCTTTAACAAAAGAGGTGTTCCTTACAAGATGAAAACTTCAGAGAAGTATCAAGTGAAGAACCATAAGAAGACGTTCGTTCCTTCATCGAAGTCTCCTATTGATACTTGGGTTTTCTCTGGAGGCAAGAAAACTGGTCATTCTGCGCCTCCAGCACCACCAACAAAATGGGTAAAAAGAGCTGTCAAAGTTCCAGACCAACCAGAGAGTTCTAATCCTAACAAGTATGCTTACAAAAATAACTATAAAGGTAAGAATCCTATGACTAGAACTCAATGGCGCCGTTTTCAACGCCAGAAAAAGGAAGGAGTTTTAAAAGATGTCACTAATGGTGACAAAAGTAAGGGAAAACAACCAATAGTTTTCGAAATGGTTAAAAAACCAGCTACTGAAAGAATTTTCCCTCCATTATCTTCTGCTTTAAACATCCCTAAAGGGGATGATGATATTCTAACTTCTACTTTTTCAGATTCTGAACCAAGTCTTGACATTATATGTGTGGTTTCTGTACTACCAATTGAATATGCACATGATGTATCTTCGAAGGCCAATCATGATGATGAATGTGATTTCACTGAGGAAATGGCTCGTCATAGACCTCTATGTTATTATGTTATGAATAATGGCTGCATCGAAGATCAACATGCAGTGTTCGAGAAACCTGATGATAGCATGAAGCTTCATTTAAAGCCTTTGTTTATTCAAGCTAAATTAAATGGTGTTGGAATTAACAAAGTGTTGGTAGATGGTGGTGCTACTGTTAATCTCTTACCACAATCTTTTCTAAGGAAACTTGGTATTTCTGAATGTGATTTGAAACCACATAATGTAGTGCTCACTAATTATGAGGGATCTACTGGACAATCTCTTGGTGCTATCGAACTAGAATTGGTAGTAGGAAGCATAACCAGAGCAACTGTGTTTTTGGTAGTTCCTTCTAAAGCCAATTTCAATGCATTATTAGGAAGGGAATGGATCCATGCTGTAGGTGCAGTTCCTTCTACAATGCATCAAAGGATTGTGATTTGGAGGAAAGATGGTTTGGTAGAGAATATTGAGGCTGATCAGAGTTATTATTTTAAAGCTGAAGTTGATAATCAAGATATCAACAAAAAGAACTTTGACAAACAGCTTCAATTTATTGCACCATTCATGGAAAATGACGCATCAAGTTCTATGACTAAAGAAGAAAAATTCTTTGTAAAACTTGCACCAGAATGGGGTTTTCGTTGGAAAACTGCATTCGACGATGACTTCGTAGTGGTGAACAACGAAGATTGCCATGAGAAGATACCTGTAAAGGAAAAAGATTTGCTGAAGACAAGAAGTACTTCGTACAAGAGGGTCACTGATGACCAAGGATGTTCAGCAAATGGAATCTCACCAACTAGGTGGGATATCAATAAGTGATCAATGGTTGAGCCCAGCATATGGGAAAAGATTACGGCTTATGTAGCCGAGAAAAACTTCGATTTGGCTGAAACAGCCAAAGAAGAAGAGGTCTTCGATGCTTCAGTGGAAAATAATTCTGATGACCTCATTGATGATAAAAAATTAGATTGTATTTATGATGATGAACCTTTGGGTTTTGAAGAAGATCCAATGGGATCTACAATAAAAATGAAGGCCCAAGATCCTCTTGAAGAAGTGGATATAGGAGATGGTTCTGTAAAAAGACCAACATACATAAGTTCAAAGATTCCTAAGAGCTTCAAAGATCGAATTGTGGCGCTTTTGAAAAATTACAAGGATTGCTTTGCTTGGGATTATCATGAGATGCCTGGTTTGAGTAGAAAGGTAGTAGAGTTGCAATTGCCAATCAGGACAGACAAGAAACCAGTGAAGCAAATTCCAAGAAGGTTTGCACCAGAGATTCTACCAAAAATAAAAGAAGAAATCGAAAGACTCCTCAAATGTGGCTTCATCAGACCTGCAAGGTATGTTGATTGGTTAGCTAATGTAGTTCCTGTTAAAAAGAAAAATGGTAGTATAAGAGTTTGTATTGATTTTAGAGATTTAAATCTCGCTACTCCCAAAGATGAATATCCTATGCCAGTAGCAGAAATGTTGGTAGATTCTGCAGCAGGTTTCGAATATTTGAGTATGCTTGATGGTTATTCAGGTTATAATCAAATATTTATTGCTGAAGAAGATGTTTCTAAAACAGCATTTCGATGCCCAGGGGCATTAGGATGTTATGAGTGGATAGTAATGCCATTTGGTCTTAAAAATGCTGGTGCTATATATCAAAGAGCAATGAATTCAATGTTTCATGATTTTATTGAAGATTTTATGCAAATTTTCATTGATGACATTGTTGTGAAATCATCTTCTGAAAACAAACACTTAGAACATTTACGGTTATCATTCGAAAGGATGAGACAATATGGATTAAAAATGAATCCATTAAAATGTGCGTTTGGTGTTTGTGCAGGTGATTTTTTAGGATTTGTTGTCCATAAAAAGGGCATCGAAATCAATCAAAATAAGACTAAAGCTATAATGGAGGCTAAAGCACCCTCTACCAAAAAAGAGTTGCAGTCTTTATTAGGCAAAATAAATTTCCTCAGAAGATTTATCTCTAATCTCAGTGGCAGAGCGCAAGCATTCTCGTCATTACTTCGATTAAAGAAAGAGGAAACTTTTAGATGGGAGCCTGAACATCAAAAGGCATTTGAAGACATAAAGTCATATTTATCTAATCCTCCTATTCTTTCACCTTTGTTGAAAAACAAAAAGATGAAGTTATATATAGCATCATCTGAAAGAACTATAGGGAGTATGTTAGCACAAGAGGATGAAAATGGTATAGAAAGAGCCATTTATTATCTTAGTAGAGTTTTAAGTGATGTTGAAACAAGATATCATCCTAGTGAGAAACTATGTCTTTGTTTATATTTCTCATGTATGAAACTTAAACATTATATAAAGCCTTTTGATGTTTATGTTTATTCCCATTTCGATATTATTAAGCACATGTTATCTAAACCTATTCTGCATAGTAGAGTTGGTAAATGGGCTTTGGCACTCACAGAATATTCTTTAACTTATCAATCTTTGAAAACTGTGAAAGGCCAAATAGTGGCTGATTTTATTGCTGATCATTCCATTGAAGAACCTGTGACTGGGGGCATCGAAACATTTCCATGGACATTGTATTTCGATGGGTCTAGTCATAAAAATGGTTCTGGAATAGGTATAGTTATTGTTTCACCAACAAATGAGGTAACCAAATATAAATTTCGAATTAGCCAATATTGTTCGAATAATGAGGCAGAATATGAAGCCTTAATAAATGGTTTAGAGATTTTGCTCGGACTGGGGGCAAAATGTTTAATTATTAGAGGTGATTCTGAATTAGTAATAAAGCAAATAACAAAAGAGTATAAATGCCTCAAAGAAACTTTGATAATGTATTACACTATAGTTAATGCATTACTTAAACATTTTGTTCAAATTGAAGTTCAACATGTTCCTAGAGCAGAAAATCAAGAAGCTAATGATTTAGCTCAATTGGCTTCTGGGTACAAACTTTCGAAGGAACAAGAGCAAGAGGTTATTGAAATTAAAACAAAGCGTAATTCGATGGACATTGTGCCTAAGAAATTGTTAAGACCAAAACTTGGGGGCATGGAAACATCTCAAGGATACCTTCAGAGTGCAAAATTTTCTGAAATTTTGGTCATTAACAATTTGGATGATGATGATTGGCGAAAACCCATAGTCAATTTTTTGGAAAATCCAGATGGCACAACTTGTAGAAAAGTCAAATATAGAGCCTTGAGTTATGTGATAATAGGCAATGAATTATTTAAAAAGACTCCAGAAGGAGTTTTACTTAAATGCCTTAGTGAAGCAGAAGCATATTTGGTTGTATCGAATACTCATAGTGGTGCTTGTGGTACACATCAAGCAGGCCATAAAATAAAATGGCTTTTGTTTCGACAAGGTGTTTATTGGCCAACCATGTTAAAAGATTGCATAAACTTTGCTAAAGGTTGTAAAGAATGTCAAGAACATGCTGGAATTCAAAAAGTACCAGCTAGTGAATTACATTCAATAGTAAAACCTTGGCCATTCAGAGGATGGGCTTTAGATGTAATTGGGGAAATCAAACCTAAGTCATCCAAAGGCTACAAATATATTTTGGTTGGAATAGATTATTTCACTAAATGGATAGAAGCTGTTCCACTAAAAGATGTTACTCAAGATGAAGTTATAAACTTCATTCAAAAATTTATTGTTTATAGATTTGGCATACCAGAAACTATTACTACAGATCAAGGATCTGTATTCACTGGTCGAAAGATGGTAAAATTTGCTGAAGAAATGGGATATAAATTGTTGACTTCAACACCATATTATGCTCAGGCAAATGGTCAGGTAGAAGCAGCAAATAAGAATTTGATTACTATAATCAAAAGAAAAGCTAGCCAAAAGAAAAAACCCAAAGAATGGCATGAGTTTCTTTATGAAGCTTTATGGGCAGTTCGAACTTCTCCTAAAGAATCTATAAATACTACTCCTTTTCGATTAACATATGGCCATGATGCTGTATTGCCAACAGAAATCTTACTTCAATCTACTCGAATTCAAAGACAAATCGAAATTCCAACAAATCAATATTTGGATATGATGTTGGATGAATTAGTAGATATTGATGAAGAAAGATTGATGGCTTTAGAAGTGCTTACAAAGCAAAAAGAAAGAATAGCAAAAGCCTATAACAAAAGAGTTAAATCGAAATTATTCCTGCAAGGAGACTTAGTTTGGAAAGTTATTTTGCCTATGGATAAAAAGGATCGATGTTTAGGAAAATGGTCTCCTAGTTGGGAAGGACCATGGAAAATTCTAAGAGTTTTTTCGAATAATGCGTATGAGATCGAGGAACTACAAGAAGATCAGAGAATTCTACGCATAAACGGTAAATATTTGAAAAAATATAAACCGATGTTACAAGAAATTAAAATTACACAAGAGTAATTTGATTCGAAATAAAAACTTGGCGTTAATTTAAAAATGCCAACTGATGGGCAGGTTACATTGAAATGCTTAAAATGGAAAAACCATTACAAAAGAAAACACAAAGTACTTAAAGTCTAGAAAGCATTTAGAAATGGTTTTCACCATTCAGTTACAATCCCAAAACGATCGAGAAACCAGCGAATTTCTGTATCGAGACGACACCTGAAGCAAGCATTGACCAAGTAGTAGTCATGATCTGGCCCAGGTAGAAGTGAATACCAGCCTCCAATTCTCCCATCTCCTGCACAGTTGTGGTAGTTGTTGCAAAAACGACGCCTAGTAAGCCAAATAGGCATGGGCCTATTCCACCAAGGACAGCGAAATCGATAAGTTGAAGTTCCTCCCAAAATGTCGCTTCGAAATTCTGCCAATCGATGTGTCCATGCAAGATCTTTGAAGTCTTCGAGGATGTTTTCTGGCATAGGCATGGAGAGCGCATTGATGAGAAGAAGGTAGTACCTTGCACTCAGAGAGCCAGTGGCATTGATAGCAGTAGTAAGGAGGCGTTTCATTTCTTCAATGTTTGGATTAGCATCCAACATGTGTTGAGTGCTTCGAAGAATACAGAACATGGCGTTGCCATGATTCCAGAGTCTAAGTTTAAAAGCAAACTTAGAATGAGCCACCATAGCATTGTTGTACCATTCATTGGGGTCGTAGAGGAAGTAGAGGACATCATTTCCAAAAGCCCTAGAAATTTCAGAATCTTCACTGACGCGCCAATGCCTGCTATTGGTATGGCGAAAGGCGAAAAGATCTTTCCTGCTTTGAGCAGCAATCTTTGCAGCAATCTTGACTAAAAGATCATCACTCAGATTATCAATGGTGGTCATGATGATTTAAGAAAGAAAAGCTTTGAGTAAGAAAGATTTTTCAGACGAAGACGAAACAAAGAAAAGAGTGATTTTTATAAAAGGGAAAATCATATTTATAATGGAGGGAAGTTGAAAGAAGTGGCTCAATCAAACGGTTCTTCTTGCTTTGAAGATGATGACACGTGGGAACAGTTATTCCGATGGCCAATGGTTACTTAACTTCGTAATCTGAGGGAAGTTTTAAAGGTTTTATTTTAAAAAGGATTAATTTGTGTTAAAAGGTCATTTATTTGTTTTATTTCTTTTCAACTTCCTAGGCAAGTTTAACTTGTTGGGTTAAACAAAAAGTTACTTTTTTGTTTCCTCATCATTAAAATGTCTTGGAAATTGTTCCAATCTTATTTGGATTTAAATAAAATTTAAATTCGATACAAGAAAATAAGAAAGGAATTTCGATGATTGAAAAGAAATTGTCGTTCGAAATAGAAAATGGTCCACAAATTGTTATAAAAACATTACAGACCAAGATATTCGATAAGGCTGAAATAAAATAAAAGTCTTAGAGAATAAAATGGAAACAGAACTAAATCTCAAATAATGAGATGAGTTTCTCAATTTGGCTTTTGTATTCAGCCAATTGGGTATCGAGAGCATGGTTGTCATTTGCAAGTTGAGCAATGGTAGACTCTAGTTCCTTGGAGAGCTTGAATTTGTTAACAGCTTCATTGGCTTCTCGATTTCTGGCTTCATCCTTAGCCAAAATTTCAGCTTTCTGAGCTTCCAGTTCTTTAATCTTGGCATCGATGTCAACCACTTGCTGCTTCGCATTGTTTCTTTCTTGTTGAAGAATTTTAAATTTCTCTTGGAAGGATGACAGTTCGATCACAATTTGATCATGATGCGCTTTCTTCTCTGCCATTTGAGCTTGACCAGTTTTCCTCTTCTGGAAATTTTGATTAACACTCTCCAACATTGGTTCAAGATAATTAAACAGGTTTCGAAACTTCCAACCAGTTGGGAGAGCACCAAGTTTTTCAAATAAACTCTTGATTTCAGCAAGAGCTCCAGCATCCTTTTCAATCAACTCTAGCAAGTTGGCTTCGATGATCTTCTTTTGAAATTCTGCTAGCAGGTTGTTCTTTGAAGTCTCAGAGGGATTTCCCTTGGATGAATCAGAAGTTTGGCCAGTGCTAGTTGAGAAAAGAGTATTACTCTTAGCTATCAAGGCAAAGGCATTGAAAGGATCATCTTTGGCCAATCGATCGATTTCTTCCAGATCGATCATAGGGGCATCTTGTTGAGCAATCATCTCTGCATCACCAGGAGCATCTTGTTGAGTAGTTATGTTTGTATCTTCAGTAGCAAAGTTCGATACATTATCTCCAAGGGTGGGTGCAGAATGAGATTGGTCATTGTTAAGTGATTCATCATTTACCAAGTCATCAGTGGGTGTTTCTGCCTGTTGTTGTTGAGGAGGATCCACTTTAAGACCTTCTGGACTGCTAGCATCATCATGCTCATCCTCTTTGTCTTCAGCAATTGGTGAAGTGGTCTTCGAAGAAGGAAGAACTTGCCCATGTTGTGATGGATTAGTTTGTTCTTGTTCGATACCCTAAAAAGAATAAGATAGATGCTTAAAAAACAAGACATTTAGAGATATTTCGTATAAAATATGGTTTCGATAAAATACCTTCGAACCATTATCACCAACATGTGAATGAGCACTAGAATGAGAAGTCTTTCGACGACGTTTGAATGGTTTAGATGGTGAGATGGGGGGAGAACTTTCAGAAGCTTCCACTTCGACTTCCTTTTCTTGGACAAGTGATATTTGTTCTTGTTTTCTTTTCCTTCTTCCTTCAGTATGGACTTTGGGAAGTGTTACTTTGGAAGCTTCGATCTGTTCTTTAGTTATCTCCACCTCACTATCATCATCAGAGAGATCGACAGTTGCTTGTTCTTTCTTGCTCTTCGATCTAGAATGTCCTTTTGATGAAGTTGTTTTCACTTTGGGTTCCTTTGATTTAGGAGGTTCCTTCGATGCAGCCTCAGATTTCTTCGATTCAACTTCTTTAGTTTGGGAAGCTTTCTTTTTCTTCTTGTCAGACTTGCTTTTCGAAGTGTTCTGGGTGCTGGCATCATCGAGCTTTGCTTCTCCTGGAGTTAAAGGCAAAGCTGAAATATGTGATTATACAGATAAGTACTATTTCTTTTAACAATAGTATTAATGTGTTTTAGCGAAAGAAAAAATCATACCCATGATACTGGGAGTTTCGATTCGAACTTGGGATAATTCATAGCCAAGTTCACCATTATATTGGTATAAATTGCATTTAGCATAGGTTACTAAATTATTTTGTGGGAATTTGAAATTATAAAGTAACCATTTTGGGTATGGTGGCCTGAAGGCCAAAGCAAGATTACAAGATGGAAGTCTTGCTAGTCTCATTTTCTTTTCTAAAACATAAAGATATTTATTGGGTGTTCCAGGGGGAAAAATTGTTTCTGAAATTTTCTCTCGAACTTTATCTCTCAGAGTTTGAGCAGCATAATATACTGTCCTCTTTGGATGTAAAGGGTCATATGTTGTTTGATAATATCTTTGAAATTGCTGAATTTCTTTAATGTGCGTACCTCTAGTCTTCTTGTCTTTGTTCTGCAAAGTGTGAAAAGTACTGGTCAGTTGAGGCAGCAATTCATCGGGATTCCCTCGATTGGATTGGCGTATGTAATAATTTCGCCACCATCGAAAGAATGCTTCAGAGCATGCAAATGATGTTGAAAAATATGTAGGCTCGAACACAGTTGTTCTCTTGGCTTGAATTATGGATTTCCACACAGGTTCGATCAGAGGAATTTTCCATTCACTTATACTTTTGAACAAGGAGCTGGGTTTTGATTGAACCATACCAAACTGTCTAGCTACATGGTTAGGTTGATAACCATATACTCCATAAGGGCTACCAGGTGTAAGTCTGCTAGATAGATAGGTAGGGGTCAAATAAGCTTCCCATATAGCATTGATTTCTGTTTTATTGGCTTTTTTCGAAGTAGTAGGAAAGTCCTCTTTGAACCAGTTAGGTCCATATTTCCTAGTGGTAAATGGTGCCATCATAGGGGTGAAAATGGGACAATCAAGCAGGGTTGTATAAGCATTTTCAAAAAGTTGTTGTGAAGACTTGTTCCCATCGGGGTGAAACATAGCTAAGCCTATACCTTCAGTGGTCTTGTCTGAGTATGCTGATGTGTAAGAGGAAGGTAGGATCGAAGCAAGTTTTGATCCAAAAATGGCTAAAAGCCATAGTTGAAACAACCATATGGGTCCTGATACAACTAAATTTCCACCAGTTTGGGGATAATCTCTAAGATTATTAGTTGTTTGGTTAAGGGTTTCATATAAAGAACCTAGAATCAGTTTGCTTAAACAGATATCTGTTCCTTCATGCAACTGACTAGCTAGACACATGAATTTCTTAGGGACTTGTACTGACCTTGAGCAAAAAACATGCATAGATAACCAGTAGGTCAAAAAAGCTACATGTTCATCTGCAGATACTTCAGCACATTCGGTATCATGGTTGTTAGCTATAAATAAACCATAGGCAGGGCTATCGAAATTTACTGAGTATTGAGAAGTGGTAACATCTGGATTAAAGGTGTATCCAGTTGGTTTTAAGCTAGTAAGGCCAGCCACATCTAAAAGGGTAGGAGTGAGCATTCCACATTTCAAGTGAAGGCTGTTGTTCGATGGGTTCCAAAAATGTAAAGCAGCAAATATCAATTCATTATGGTATTTTGGACCATATCGAGATATTTGGATGAGATCAAAAATCCCTTTCTCTTTCCAAAATTGGCCCTTTTGTTTTTGAACTTTGTCTAACCAAGCAATGTATTCTGGATAAGTTTTCGGTTCAGTCCTAATTTTGGATTTTACAAAACTTAGGTCAAAAGGACCTTTTGTGAAAATTAAAGGAGGTTGAGTTTCAATACATGGGAAAAGAGAGTTAATCTCTGGAGTTTCAGGTTCTAGAGAAATGGGGCCTAAAAATGCATGTGGAGTATCAGTACAAGGGATGATTACCTGGGTTTTCCAGATAGCTTTTTCAGCTTCATTGATCTCTGGTTCGTTCATAAAAGCAGGAGCAGTACTAGCGATTTCTTTAGTAAAATCAATGGGTTCTTCGCGATTCACATGAGAGGTTCCTGCTGCGTTCGTCATTGTTTAAGTGTTTTTGTGAGAATTTGATGAATAGTTCGTGTTTAAAGATAGGAGTTGCAGAAAGTTCAAAGTTTTTTCTTCGAGAGAACTTTTTGGCGGAGAAGAGGAACAGTGAAAGTGAAAATGAAATGGTGAAAAGTGAAAAGAGTAAAGGTGAGTTTGCTTCTATATGGACCTTTGATCATGACACATGTCAAGATCTTATTTTGACAGTTTTACCATTAAAGTGTTGTCTTTTCCAATGATAGAGAACGTGGCCCACTAACTAAGATTGTGGGGTCAGTATTTAAAGGAAATTTGAATTAGTTTTGAATTAAATACTGACATCATTCATTTCGATGGAGAATGTTAGTTTTTTTTTCAAAAACGTCTTTTTCTCCTTCGGTGAAATCGAAAATGGCGTTTCTGGGGGGCAATTTGTTAGCCAATATATTTTACTAGCTGTAATAAATGTGGTCAAAGTATAGTTGACCTAGATTTAAAGAAGATTCGAACAGAGTGTTGTGTTGAAAGCAAATATGGGTTCGAAGATGCTAGAAGACTTCGATAAAGCAGTTTTCGAAGGTGGTTATCAACAGTTATTCTTTAAGTCAGTTTTTATTTTAAGTTTGTTTTCAAATAAGTAAAACTGTCGACTTGTGGCAGTTGTAGTTTGAATTTCAAAGAAGTGTAGTTATTTCTAGACTTAGTATAAATAGTAGTTTTTCATAGGAAAAACGGGTCACAATTCCGTCATACAAACTTACACTCAAAGTATCCGTATGGAAGCGAGAAACGAGTCACAAGTTGCAATGTATGAATCTGTGTACCAACCTTTGTTTAATCAATGCAATTTACCCTTTGTTCTTTAAGTGTTCTTGCACTTTACTTTATTAAGTTCGATTGAGTTCAAGTGGATTGAATTCGATTGTTTTTATCATATTTCTTATATTTTTGACATCAAAAACGCAGAATTTCTAACAACAAGAACAAACACAATATGTCCTAAGATTTACTGGTTGATCTTGCAAGTTACCATTTGTAAACCAGCGGTTGTTTACGAAAATCCAACGTAAACACTGGTAACTTTAGCTTACATGCAATTGGTGATTGGTCTTTAGTCTGAAATTTAGAGGTATGTATCACAGTTGGTAATTTTTTTTTTTTTTTGGAGATTTCCAAGAGATTGGTTCCCAACTAGAGCTAAGCTTGTCACCAAAAAGGTACTTTGTCCCCAAAATTGCATTCGTTCTAATTCTTATGGTAAAAAATCTTGGCATTTTTTTGTCAATTGTCATGTTGCTATAGATACTTGGAAATCTCTAAAAATATCGGATTTGATAGAACCACATATGTTACATACCGATAAAATTGCTGATTTATTTTTTAAAGTTGCCCAAAAAATGTCTTAGGTGAGACGTAGCACGTGGAGTACAACTTTATGGTGTTTATGGAAAAGCCGTAATTTGAAATCGTGGGATGAAGCAAATAAAAATGTTACAACAATATATCATCGTGTTGCTTCTTTCATCAATCAATGACAATGAGAAAATTTACAACGGCAACAGAATACAAGTGCGACTCCTCGACCAAGAGTGGTACGTTTGAAGAAACCTCCCTATGGTATGTTAAAATGTAATTTGGATGCAACTTCTATGTATAACAAAGTTGGTACTTGTATGTGTGTTAGAGATCATCAGGGAACGGTATCAAGGCTAAAACCATTTATTTTCTTTCATACTGCAAGCTATCAAACTGATTGGTAAATTGAGTCTTAACTCTTAACAATGTTATATTTGATATTGATGCAAAATAAATGGTCGATAGTTTCAACGACTTCAATCTGAATTTGTCTTCTTTTGATTTCATCATTAGAGATTGTTTCCTCCATTTTTCAAATTTATGTTCAAACTCGATGGTCAATCTCTCTAGAAGGCAATCCAATATGCTGGCCCATGAATTAGATAGTGTGGCTATATATACGGCTAATCCTTAAGTATTTGATTTGTTTCCAGACTGTGTTGCTCCTATTTTTATTAATGAAATGAGTTAAATTTGTTTATGTCAAAAAAAATCATACAACATATATATTTGCTTAATGATATGGAATAGTGGAATGTGATATCTTTCTTTGCTTTTGTGCGATATGAGTTTGGTTATTCATCGACGTCGAAATAAGATGGAGCCAAGTACCACGGTTGTGAATTGTGTGATAATCAACAAATCCAATAGTAATGTTGCCTAGGCTCACCCGATGTTTGAAGCACCTGCACCACATCTAGATTGATCTCCCTTTATCTATTTTTATTTATTTTTGAAATCAAATCCCTATTTTAGATTAGATTTTTATATCATGTAGATTTAAGTTATTACTGTTTGTACGAAGAATATTATTAAAAAAAGTGTCTGAAGGTCCATGACGGGAAGATAGAAGAGGACCGTACAAGCAACCCTTTCTTCCATTTTTTGGGGTCCATTGCTTGCAATACTTAGGTACCGTTTGACCAGGCTTTTTTCAGCTTCTCTACATTTTTAAGGAGAAGTTAGGCCAAACACAATATCAATTAAGTACCTTTTAAAAAAAGTATTTTTTTTAGAATGCATAAAATTGAATGGAATGGGCTTTGATCAAAAAACTACTTCTCCACAACACCTCTCTTCAACTCACGTTGCCAACCTTTTTCTTTTATTTTTTAATATTAGATTTCAATATGTTTTTTTCTTCCATTTTATTTTATTTTATTTTTTTAACCGGTCCATTTAATTTTTTTTTAAGGAGGGTCCATTTAATTATATTATCTATTTTTGAAGGAATTTTATTATCTTTTTATCACTTATACATTAATTTCAATATCTTTTAATTATTACAACCTTGCAAATATTTTTATTCACACTGTCATTGAATGACACCGAATATTTTTATTCCCTTTCTTCAACCTCTGAAATATATATACACACACACATTAGCGTATAAAGTAATACTTTATGTCCGTCTGTCTGTTTTTTTTGTTACGCTAATGCACATAATTTTTTTTGTAGTGTTGCGTAATGCGTATAATTATTTTTATAAAATTTTGATTTTAATTAAAAGTACAAGCGTAGTTACCTAAAAAAATTATACTTATATATATTTTACACATTTGTATTGTAACAAACCATGCATATTTTTTTCTTATTAAAAAAACTAAACATATCTTTTTCAATGACACCAACAATGTAACAAATATCCTTCAAAAAAACAATGTAACAAATATAATATTATATAATATAAATTCTTATCTTTTTGAATGACACTAAAAATATGGTATTCTTATAACAAAATTTGTTATAGAGTATAATTCGAAAAGAAAAAATCAACTATTCTTATTATATATGCAAGGTCCCGGGTTCGAACCCCGAACACCAGCAAAAAAATAATAAATTCAAAATTTTGTACAATATTTTGCCAAACAACTTTTAACTTAAAAATAACTTTAGAACTAAAAAAAAATAAAGAAACCAAACAACTTTAACTTTTTCTTAAAGGGCTTTATTTTAACTTTGTTTTAAAGTAGCTTTTAGACCTAAAAAAAGTCTGGCCAAACGGTACCTTATTCCTATTTAGGGTAGAGAAAGCTCGCTTAACTGGTCAAATTGAGGGAAATAACGAAGGAAAACATAAATTGTAGCATGTAGGAATGAAACACGGAGAAGAACAAAAATTGATCTTGTAATAAACAATGATTTAAAATTCCACACAGTAAAAAAATCATGATATAACCAACGTGGTGTGCTATAGAAAATAAATTCATTCATGTGACCTTTCCCCAAATTTAATTAAGTTTTTCCACTATGGTATTTAAATCGAAGGATCAATTAAATATATTGGTTCATATTTGGTAAAAGTTCAATGACTTACGATGTCAACATATCCTACCTCATGTATATAATTTTATGTGGTTAATTGTGCAATTTCCTACCTTGTATATTAGGTTAATTGTGATTAGTGGTAATTTGATTGGCCCATATTCAAATTTAAAGCACAAGTTTTGACCCACTTTTGCAAAACAATATTCAGACAATAAATTAGGGTTTCCACAATTTCTCACCCACGATTTTAACTTTCATTCCAATCAAGAAAATGTAAGTCTCTCTATATCTCAGTCAAGCCCTAAACCCAATCTCTTCATCATGCCGAGGTGGTGGTAGGACTTGGAATATTTGCGGAGAATTATAGGTTATTGAACTTTATCTTAATGGTTAAATATGTTTTTAGTCTCTATAATCAATTTTTTGTTTTAGTTTTGGTTAGACTTTTGACCCTCCTAAAGTTTTTCATTATCACTTTTGGTCCCCACTTTTTATTCAACTCATATTTAGTCTTCATATTTTTTAACAAAATTTACCAAAAATGAATATTATATTAGGACAATTTCTAAAATAAATTGATTTTTTCAACAAAACATGATTAAATATAAATTTTAATCCCTTTAACGTTTAAAAATTCATATTCAATGGAGAAAGTTTAAGGGAAAAATAAAATTAAACAAAGAAAGCAAAGGCTGACGTTGTCAATATTATTCCAAAAACCAATCGAGTTATCTGAGATAATATGTCAAATATCACATGACATCGATAATTTATTTTTCAATTTTTATCAAACAGACCTCACATGATGAGAAATTGAATTTATGTCTCTAAGCACTCTTGCTCTTGCTATCAATAAATTAAACAGGCCCACCTATGATTGAATGAATGAGCTCCCGCAAAGTTGCATAGCATAGCACGAACGCTGTTCACAATTCACATTATGTCACATTTTATTTTATTAAAAACATATTCATTTTTCATTTCTTTTATATTATTTATCTTAAATGTATCTTTTGATCACAAAAAAAGGTTTACGTTCTAAGCAGTAATTTTTTGTAATCAAATTTTGTATCTCACTGAATTTCAATAAGTATATCAGATATAGGTCAGTGCTACCATGATAATATCCGTCGGATGGTTGGTGATGGGAGAGGTATTTTCTTTTGGACGGATAACTGGGTTGGAGGAGTTCCGTTAGTGACAAGATTTCGGCGTCTGTTTGATTTAGCCGAGAATAGGTGGGTGTCGGTAGAGGAGATGTTGTAGTTAGGTTGGGAGGAAGGGGGAGAGGCGTGGAGGTGGAGGAGGAGACTTTTTGCGTGGGAGGAGAATGTTCGAGATGTGTTTTCTGTACATAACGTTGTTTTGTAGATTGATACTCTTGACAGGTGGCGTTGGCTTCTTGACCCGGTTAATGGCTATTCTGTCAGTGGGGCATATCACTTCCTCACAGCTGCAGAAGCTCCTATTGACAGGGATTCAATTGATAACATTTGGCATCTTCTGTTTGCTTGGCGTCTTCTGCACAACATGTTACCAACTAGAGATAATCTCGTGCGACAGAGGGTTCTTCAGGACGGCAATATTGTTTGTGTTGGAGGCTGTGGATATCCAGAAAGGGCGGTACATTTGTTTTTGGGGTGCAATCTGTTCGACAACCTTTGGTCTCTCATCTGGAAGTGGTTAGGCATTACTACGGTTGACTCGTTTGAGTTGCGCGATCACTTTCTTCAGCTCGGTCACTGCGTTGGTCTACCTCGTTCATCTCATTCATTTTTTAGGCTGATTTGACTTGCTTATGTTTGGACTATTTGGAAGGAAAGGAATAACCGAATCTTCAAAAATACAGCAACATAGTTACATATGATTTTAGACAAAGTCAAGTTGTTGTCTTTTGTGTGGTTAAAGACAAATTTGTTCACTTCTGCTTTAGTTATCATGACCGGTGGCGATACCATCTCCTTTGTATGGGTGTAGCTCTGTAATTTGTTGTTTTGAACTCCCGTTTATCGGGGGCCGTTGTTATATGGCATCGGGCATTGACATCTTGTAATTAACTTTAAGTGTCGTACTTCAGCACGCCTTGTTCGAGGTAGGCCACTGTTGGTTTGTTAATATAATTTATTTAAGGCAAATGCTAACTTGTGCTCTCAAAGGCACTTGTTAAGGAACTCATTATAGAAACATGCGTATCAAAAGTCGTGCAGTCAACTTTTTAAAAGTTAAATTATCATGTTTTCCAATACAAAATTACTCATTTTAGGTTCCTTAACATGTGCCCTTAGGGCATAAGTTAACATGACCCTTTATTTAAGCCTGTTAAAGAATATATAATACTCCCTCCGGTCCTTATTATAAGAAACAATTGACTTTTTTGGTTCATAGAATAATTAATGTATCTTGTTATAAATATAGACTAGATACATCACTTATACAATGAACCTAAAAAGTCAACTTTTTCTTATAATAAGGACCGAGGGAGTATAAAATACATGTTAGAGGGAATGAGTATAAAAAACATGTTTAATAGTATATTTATTTAGTCCTAATAATAATATAATTGTGCAATTTGTGTCTCCAAGGGTGATTTGGATTCCTTAAGTATAAGTGTCGGTATGATCAGATCACTTAATTAATTGGTCCTCCTATTTTTAATTTTCATAATCATCAAAGATCTTAGATTTTTTTTCTACAAAACATCAAGGATCTAGCTTCTAAGTCGACACTGAGTAAAGCTAATATGACATGTTAGCATAGGCAAACAAATAGAACACACGCATCGGTCATTAGAAGCTACGGTAAATGTTACTCCCTCCGTCCCGGAATATCTGACACATTTACTAAAAAAAAGTATCCCAAAATAACTGAGTCATTTCAATTTTCAATACAACTTTCATCATTCCCAATACAATATAACTTTAATTAATACTACTTTCATCATTCACAATTCAATATACTCCCTCCGTTTCAAAATGAGTGTCGCTTTAGCCAAAAAAAATTGTTTCAAAATGAGTGTCGCTTTCAGTTTCCAATGCAATAATAACTTTTTCTTTTCAATTGTACCCTCCAATTAATACTCTGCACACTACTTCCAAAGTATTACTTTTAAAACTAACCAATAGTTAATAAGGATAATTTGGTAAAATAACCATTATCTTTCTCTTAATCATTGCATTTCTTAATATGTGTGTAAACACCTAAAACGACACTCATTTTGAAACGGAGGGAGTATTTCACTTTCCCCTTTATTTATACATTTTTCTTAATCTGTGTGAAAAACCAAACTGACTCAGATATTCTGGGACAGAGGGAGTACATGCGAAAACTCAACTCTTGTTACATGTTAAGAAGCATGCAACATACGTAGAAGATTCTATCTCGTATTAAATTATATCATTTTAACAATTTTATATAAATTAAAAATGTAACTAATTTTGCATAAAAAAATAGTTGTTCACTACTATTTTACAAAATCATTCTCTCTTTTTTTATATTAAATTTGTCCTTCATTAACGGTAATAATTTTTATAGAGAAATTTAAAAAATTAGAAGAAAATATAGCAATTAATATTAAACAATAGAAAGGAAAAGAAACATTAGTGTATGGTTTGACGACAAAAATTAATTTCGATTTAAACTGTTATGTAAAATTGATCTAGATAAAATGATTTATGTTCGAATATATTTATGTAAAAATAAATTCAATAATAAATTGAGTTTGAAAAGCAATTTTAGAAATAAAATTCCGTTAGAAAAACAAGACAAAGTCAATTCTAACAAAGATGAGAGAGACATATTGCAATAAATTCTACAACTTTAAAATAAATTTTAACCCCCTCAAAAATGAAATCAAGCATACGCTGCAGTCTTATATGAGTTAAACAAAATATAATTTTAAATTAAATTAATTAGATATGAATCGGGGGTTCAAAGAAGGGGAAGGAATCTTGGATCCACTAATCAATTTCAATTAATATAACTGAAACATGTTAAAATCAACTTTACGAATATAAAACCATTGATAATGTTAAACGTTATTTTTCTTTCGAACCATTAACTGTTTGTAATATATTTTTTCTAAGCACGTCTTCTGCTTATATTATATTACTTTTATTATTTTTGCTGTTTAAAAAAAACATTATGAATATAAAATCACTTTTTGATTTCTCCAACTTGATTAATAAATGTGATGCCTCTCAACTAAAATGGTTCGCCACATCTAGGTAGTGCTGGTCCCTCTTAGATGCAACCCTAGTTCGTACACAAGTTTTGTTTACCACACAACTTTAATTGATCTTGTTAATACTACTCCCTCCGTTTCAAAATGAGTGTCGCTTTCAGTTTCCAATGCAATAATAACTTTTTCTTTTCAATTGTACCCTCCAATTAATACTCTGCACACTACTTCCAAAGTATTACTTTTAAAACTAACCAATAGTTAATAAGGATAATTTGGTAAAATAACCATTATCTTTCTCTTAATCATTGCATTTCTTAATATGTGTGTAAACACCTAAAACGACGAAACGGAGGGAGTAGTAAACTAGAACCTATAATTAGTTATGTATAGTTGAAATTTGAAACTCTACGAGCTGTCAATATTAACTAAAAAAAATTAATAAAATTTTGATTTACATTGTACAATTTTTTTTAAATAGAAATAGAAATATTTACACATGCACACCATCATCTACGATTATAACTAGTTCCGTAGTAAGTATAACAAATTATTTGTTTTAAAATTTACTAATTGATTAATGACCATATGTACTATTAGAGTGATGAATCATGTTTTTATATAAACAGTACTAATAAAGTAATTTAAATTCATAAAATATTTTGACTAAGATAAAAATTTATAGGACAATGCTAACAAGGGCTAGCTTAAAGTAGCAACTTTATCTTGAAAATTGTACATTCAATTTATTAGTAAATGATTATAAAATAACATTTTTTACATAAAATTTAGGGTTAAATATGTTTTTGGTCCCTATAAATATACCAACTTTTCATTTTAGTCCCTCTAAAATTTTCCTTCAACTTTTAGTCCCTATAAAATTTTCAATCGCTACTTTTGGTCCCTATTTTAAAGTAAACTCATATGTAGAATTCATATTTTTGAATATAATTTTTGCAGAAAATTCATAATATTATAAGAATCTCTCCCAAAAAAATTTAGAATTTTTTAACAAAACATGAATTTAATATGAATTTTTATATTTTTTATGGTTAAATATTCATATTAAATTTATGTTTTGTTAAAAAATTCTAATTTTTTTTGAGAAATACTTTTATAATATTCTACACATTTCTGCACAATTTCATTAAAAAATACAAAAATTAACTTTAAAATAGGGACAAAAGTAGTGATTGAAAATTTTATAGGGACTAAAAGTTGAAGGAAAATTTTAGAGGGACTAAAACAAAAAGTTGGTATATTTATAGGGACCAAAAACATATTTAACCCTAAAATTTAACAATTATTTTCTTTTTTAAATCCTTAACAAACATAACCCAAATTTATAACATGAATAGATCAAAAAGAGTAAACTTGTGAGAGTGAGTGGGGAAAGATGAGAAAAGAAGAAAAAGAGGGAACAAAATTTACTGCAGGCCACCATCAAGAAGCAATTATCCAAACAGTGACATTTTTTAAAGTTCCAAATAAACATGAAAAAGGAAGTAATATTGACTTTGTTCGTATTTAGCAGCTAGGACTAGGATTCATTGGTTGAAAGCGAAGGGTTTCTTTCCTTCTTTCTTACACTCCTCTTTTCATTTCAACATTGTTTTTAGAAAGGAGTAGTAGATGAATGCTATAATCACACTCTTTAACACACAATTTTAAATAGGGTCTTGTTATCTTGTGCCCTTAGGGCACAAGTTAAGGAATTCAAAATTAGAAGTTTTTCATTAAAAACATCAAAATTTTGACTTTAAAAAATTAACTAAGGTTGAATGCACAACTTTTAAGACCATTATTTCTATTTAAATTCCTTAATATGTGTCCTTGAGGCACATGTTAGCATTAGCCTTTTAAATAAACACATTATGTTGAATTAACATAAACACAAGTATAGTGTAAATTTGATAAAATCTACGTGGATTTTGATCAATAAATAAAAAATCATGTTAATTAGTACTCCGAGAAAGTGATTAACATGTCTAACATTATTATACTTCATCCGTTCCTATTTACAAGAAACAATTTACTTTGGTCAAATGCATCTAAAGGTCTTTAAGTTTTTCGTTTTTTCCAAAGTGATCCTTTAAGTTTCAAAAGTCTCAAACAAGTCCTTTAAGTTTCAAAAGTCCCAAACAAGTCCTTTTAGTTTTTGAATCGTTTCAAACAAGTCATCTTAGAGGATGATGGTGATGATTCAGATGATAGCAACAAAGAGCATTATCCACCATTTGTCATACCTAAAAAAATGACTAATTTTAAGTGGGTGTTAGGAGCCAGATTTGATACCAAAGATGAGTTCAAGGAAGCAATTACCAACTATGTTATCTACAATAGGACTTGTTTGAAACGATTCAAAAACTAAAAGAACTTGTTTGAGACTTTTGAAACTTAAAGGACCACTTTGGGAAAAATGAAAAACTTAAAGGACCTTTAGATGCATTTGACCATTTACTTTTTAGATACATTAAATAATTTATGTATTTGGTTTAGGTTCTTGACTAGATACGTACATTATTCAATGTATCTAAAAAGTCAACTTTCTCTTATAAATAGGACAGGAAGGAGTATTATAAGAAATGTTAACGAACGTTTTTAAACATTCTTCAACGATCATAAATACTCCTTCCGTTTCAAAATGAGTGTCGTTTTAGGTGTTTACACACATATTAAGAAATGCAATGATTAAAATAAAGAGAATGATTATTTTACCAAATTATTCTTATTAACTACTCCCTCCGTTTCAAAATGAGTGTCGCTTTAGCCAATTTCACACGGATTAAGGAATGAAATGAAATAATCATTAGACATAACACTTTTACTAAACTGCCCTTACTTTATAAGAAAAAGATAAACTTAAAGTTGCATTGAAAATTGTGTGAGAGAAAAGTTGAAGAGGGTAAAGTTGGAAGAAAAAAATTAAAGTTGTATTGGAAATGTAAAGCGACATTCATTTTGAAACAAATTTTTTTGGCTAAAGCGACACTCATTTTGAAACAGAGGGAGTATTGGTTAGTTTTAAAAGTAATACTTTGAAAGTAGTGTGCAGAGTATTAATTGGAGGATACAATTGAAAAGAAAAAGTTATTATTGCATTGGAAATTAAAAGCGACATTCATTTTGAAACAATTTTTTTTGGCTAAAGCGACACTTATTTTAAAACGGAGGGAGTAGTATTTTCTCCATCCCATAATAAAAGATTATTCATAACAGAAAATATTTAAGCATGTAAAAGTAGGACCTACAAGACCACAAACTTTAGGTACTATCTTTTGATTAACTTGAATGCATCAATGAATGACTCAAAAAAGTTACTACCACCCTTACTTATTACTCCTCGGGAAGGTGATTTGTGTCCAGTCTCTATTATGATCATGATTCCTATAAGGCCCCCACCCTATAATCAAAAGCCTGACAACCACAGCCCTAAACACACACCTTTCTTTAACGCCGTTAACGTTCCTATCAATAATCCAAATAGGTCGTTTTCACGTCTGCATGTACTAGTACTATTATTTCTCTTTCTTTTAATATTGTTACCCAACGATTATACCAAGAGAAATGATATTTTGACAATCATTTTTTGATAACTTTCTCTCTCATACTTACATGATGTTGTTATCCTCTCTCTTTCTTTTTCTCTCTCCATTGTTTTTGACCAATAAGAAGTGAGAAAAACAAGGTTGTCAACAAAGTTGTCATCAAATAAATGTCAAAATATCATTACTCTTTTACCAATGACTATATCACAAATTTCGTTATCCAAACAACACGACACCTTCTTTTTAACCAAACATTTCATTATTATACTTTATCACACTGTGTCTTTTTTTATCTTTACTTTTAATTTTGAGATAGAGTAATGATATTTTGACATCCATTTGATGACAATTTTGTTGACAATTTTGTTTCTCTCACTTCTTATTGGTCAACAACAATGGAAAGAGAAAAAGGAAGAGAGGATAACAACATCATATAAGTATGAGAGAGAAAGTTGTTCAAAAGTTGTCAAAAAGTGGTTGTCAAAATATCATTTCTCTTTGAGATAATAATTTGAGAGCTTTCTTAATCTACTACTGTTCCCTGTATTAAGTCATGTTCCTTATTTAGGAACAAAACATCTCCATCATTAGCCCATCTAGCTTCTTTCCCTACATAGTTCCACGTCATAGCTCTTCTTAACAATAGAAAGTAATTAAAGATAATTTATTTCTTTCACCATAAAAAAATTATTCTCAAATTATTTTTATTTCTCTCATTTTTACTTATCATTTCAATACATCCCATTTAATTAATTAATTCTCTTTAAGAAAATGTTAACAAGTTTTATCTCTTTATTGCCGAAGTTTTGGTCGTGGTTTGTCTAAAGAGACATTAAGTTTGTAATAATTTTAGGGTCTTGTTAACGAGTGCATCCGAGACATTCTTTAAGCATGCTAAGTAAAATAACTATTCTTTTAAAATTTAAAAGTTTTTAATTTCCAATGCACTAATTACATAAACTTTTATAAAAAGTTATTATTTTTGGTCCTTAACCAGTGTCCCGGAGGCAGTAGTTAAGATTTCCCTAATTTTTACTATCAACGTAGACCATTTATAAGAGTGTGTTCAATGACTAGTTTTTCAAATTTAAGAACACACACCTATCCCATCATGTCTAAAAGAAAAAGAGATTAACTTTGTTAACAACCAAATACAGGTCAAATTCATAATCAAAATTAGTACAACAACAATTTCCAGGGTGGTAACAACCCTAACCATGCAAAACCACAATACCATTATCAACCATACCAACAAAATCATCAGGAAGATCGGACACAAAAAACCAATGATACCCTAACAATTTATGTAAATGTCCATCAACATCTAGAAAATCATTGAGGTTTCTATAAAAAAACCAATGATACACTATAACAATTTATGTATTATGTCTATAGTTTTCATTAGATACATATACATATGCTGGTGACAAACCTATTAGGCTTGATAAACTTTTTTGTCAGTCCAAGTCTAACTTAAAAAATGAACATGCTAACTATATTTTCTTTGACCATTCATGTATATGGTATAATAAGTCAATAAAAATTTAATATCCCTAAAAAATGTTATAAAGTAAAACTATATGTCAAAAATATTTTTTTTTATTTAACACTTATTTTATTTTCCTTAAACAGTAGGAGTACAGTACACTATACATAATTTCCTCTCAACTAAATAAAAGAAAAATTAGAGGGATGTGGCCCAAGAATCACATGCAAAGCATTTTTTTAGCTAGAAGGAGGACCTCTCTCAATAACAAACAGTTGTTCCTAGTCACGTGCCTATTGAATGTATACATTTAAGGCTTTTGGGGTCCCAAACTCTACCTCTGAGCTGCAGATGTATTTTAAAATTAGTATAATAAATTACTTTCCCAGTGTGGAAATGAATCCCAAAAGAATAATATCCCACTTCAGGAGAGTTTGTAGTTTTATGCATTTTTATGCTAATAATATGAAATAGATTTTTTTTTTTTTGAGGGAATATGAAATAGAATTTTGTTCTCAGCAATTTGACACTAATAATAAAAAGGTTAAATATGTTTTTAGTTCCTACAAAATTATAAGTTTTTAAGTTTAGTCTCTACAAATTTTTTAATTATTTTTAGTCCTTATTTGTATTTTACAGGGACTATTTTGAAGGACAAAAAATATCCATTTTTTGTAAAAAGTTTTCAAAATATGCACTATTCTTACAAATTACAATATTACGGAGGACTAAAATTACCATTAGAATTTTTCAGGGATTAAACTTAAAAATTTGTGATTTTGTAGAGTCTAAAAACAAGACAAGAATTACTTTACTCAACAAAATCATTTTTTAGTTGTACCTTTGTCTTAGTTTTAGAAGAATTTTCCTTCATCTATGTTACCCGGATAAATGTATTTTCCTCGTTTATCTGTAATTTTGTATTTCATTTTATGCCTTTTCCACATGCAAAGTAAAAGCATGTAACAACTAATACAAATGTTCTACTTTGAAATTTGTAATTTAATGTTTGCAGTGCAGGCTCATCCGTTCTTTCAAACACCTTTAGGGTAAACTGCTAATCCAGTTGCTCATAATTTAACAAGGGCATCTCTAGGAGTCATCTCATAGTCGATAGTTCAACCGACTCCTTATATCAAAAGTCCATATGACAATGGGGTTGTCAGACAACATGTCTTGTTGATGGAGCAACAACAACAGCAAGTGTATGCAAAGAAAAGCTTTCGCTTGAGAGAAAACATACCTAGATGAATAGATAGACTTACACTTGAGAGAAAAATTGTTGGTATATCAAATATGAATAAAAGTCCTACATTACATGGAAAAATAAATGTTAATATATAAATGAGAGGACTCATATGTCTATTGTCTTAATCTTTTAGATAAAAACATTGTGTCTAAACTCGCTCAATTGTTCAAAGTTCAATGTGATGATCTCTCGTACTCCTTTGATAACCCAACTCACCCCATATTGTCTAAAATGTTAGCGCAATTATTGACATAAAGTTTCAATATTTGCTTAACCAAACTTCTTCCTCTAATACTAGCATTGAATTCTCCTTTCAAACCCTGAATGACCATCATGATTAGCCAATTTAAGACCCTCAATATAGAGCTCCCTACATCTCTTCTATGTAAGATAAGGCAACCATTTAAAACATGGGTTACTTCAAAAACCACCACAACCTGCCCTCCTAAAGTCCTTTCATTGAACCATTCATCTGTCGAGGTCGAAAATCCATGCAAATTGGTTTAAAATTCTTTCAATTGTGGTGAGACCAACTCACATCAAACCATATACCTTCACATGCATATAGGAGAAAGATCATTGCAAGTGTTCTCCCAAAGATTATTGCTCTTTCATTTCAAGCAAAATTGTACTTTGGGAAGCACCATCTCTTCATCCATATGACGAAGAGAAGATAGAGATGTGTTGAATTTCTCCCCACTCGTTGCACCTCCTCAAATTTTAATTTAAAAATATACAAAATGCATATTAAAATTATATACAGGTGTGTCTAAAAAAATATCACAATAAAAAACTGGAATGCTAGTGTCTGTTTTTCCATGAGTAAATATAAGAACAAGGGTAATTAATGGCCGAATAAAGCTTCAAATGATGTATTACAAAACAAAAGCCTTTCAAATAATGAATTGATTGTGAAATATACCATATATATGAATCATAGAAGGTGTGCAACATACGGTTTATAATCATCTATTGAAAAGTTATTGATTAAATTTGAATAATTCTATAATTTATTTATAAAGTTGATAATCTAACGACTTTAAAAATTAGGGATAATTTACAATGTTAGCCCAACCGTTCCAAAAAAAAAAAAAAAACCCAGAAATAAGATTTCATCAATATATATTTTGGAAAGTTGGTCCTAGAAATGAATTTAGATGAGTTCAAACAAACACCCAAATAATACTGCATACTAACAATCAGTCTCAACAAACAATAAAAAGATTGGCATTATTCAACCTGTAATATAGAATGTGATAATTGTCTCAAAAAGAAGTACAAGATTGTTACAAGGAAGCAAAGAAAGATGCAATATATCACTTCATTTTAGCTTCTGTAAACAGCACATGACGATTAACTCTGGGATCATACTTTCGAAACTCAAGTTTCTCGGTAAACTGTCTTGGTTTCCTCTTAACATAGAAGAATCCAGTCCCCGCAGCAGACACAAGTTTCACGAACATCTGAGCCTTCTTCTTAGCGTTACCCATTTCTTACTCTAGAAGGAAAAAAGAACAAATGAATTATATAAAATCAATGTGCATTTTGAGGTCCATAGTATATTACTAATTCATTTTCCATCATTACTGCGTAAATAAGCTTTGAAAATCACAAATGACAGCTTTCATAGAGTTATTAAAAGGTTGATAACCCGAGAGTTTAAGTTTAATGAACCGCATCTTAAGACTACTTTGTTCTGTCACCTAAAGTCCCAACATTTAAGGATCAAGTCACAATGCAAACAAGCTCTACTATAGGATTTAAAAACAACTTAAAGCTAAAAAAAAAAGCGCTTAACAATATATAGAAATCATAATCTGTCACACTGTTATTATATTCCAAAAGAAACTAATTTCTACCACAATGGAGCTCCTAACCTAAATTGATATATCTTCACTAGTTTTCTCTTCAATTTCAACCTTACCCAATAAATAAAAAAAAAGGAATTTTTTTCATCAAAGTCGTAAACTTTAAATTCAAACAATCAAAGAGCAAGATCATAGCACAAAAATTCAGAAATAAAGATTGAATTTAGATGACTAATAAATCAAAATCTTAGCTCAAAAAGTTAACAAGAACACAATAGAAAAAATAACAAAAATTGAAAAAGGAAGTAGGTTTAGATATCACAACAACACAAATAAGGAAGTTCCCCTCAGCTATACTATCTTCAACTTATCACACAATTCCCATTAATAAATACTAAAACCAAATAAAGCACACTATCAACAACAACGACAGGATAGAAAAGGAAGTAAGTTGTTCAGTCATCACAACAATATAAGTTCTGTTAGCAAATTCACCTCAGCTATTAATTCCAAGGAGTATCAAGGTTTTTTGAGTCCAAAGCTTTCGAAATAAAAATGAAAATAAAAGTAACAAACTTATTTAGTGAGTTGCAAGTTCATACTATATGACTTCATGTAAACAATTTCAAGTCTGCCATTGAAAATTCTGATTGTTTCAATACACAATTTGTACCATGTTTACTTATCGAAAAGGACTATCCATTTGCTCAACATTTCTAGGTCTAGTGTATATCAAGGTATTTGTAGTTTGTACACAATTTACCAAGGAAGTTCTAATTCTTACAAACTTGTGTAAAGGTATAAAATGTTATAAACTTGGGTATTACTCTCCACATTAAAAAGTAATAAAAGGAATTGTGGGTTTAATTAGAAAACTGACTGATAACTAATGATAGGGAGAAACTGAAATTGGTTTATGAGGCTGCAGCTCTCATATTTATAATATGCCAAGAATTATTTTGTAGACAGACCCTCCGAACTAGGCATGGCAACAGGGCAGGGATGGTTTTTGCCTTCCCCGTCCCCAAACCCGAGTCTCTGATCATTCCTTGTAACCCTCCGGATCCCTGACGGGATGAAAAACAGAACCCCATCCCTGGGGGTTCAGGTATCCCTGCCCCGCCCCATCCCCCGCAAAACAGTAGTTTGTAAAAACAACAGACCCCTGCCCCAATTGGCCCAAACCCACCCCTAGCATTAAAAGTAACAGAAATCCTTTCTTCACTATTTCATCAACCACATGTTTGATTTCAATTTTGAAGGGGTCAAAATTGATTTAAAGGTAGTAGAATTGATTTTATCATGTTTGGAAGATTTAGGATATGTATGGATAAACAACTTATTTGCAGCTTATGTATAAGCTATACAATAGCAAAGGTAAAATAAAGTTAAATTATTTTCTTACAAGCTATAAGCTGTTTTCACAAGCTAGCTAGGAGAACTTATGAAAATAAGTCAAAAACAGCTTATGAACAATGTCATAAGCTGTTTTCATTAGCTCTTCCAAACAGTCTCACAAAACTTTTACCAATAGATAAGCTCAAATAAGCCAATCCAAACAGACACTTAAAAGGAGAATTGATTTCGCTTGTTGAATTGATTTTACATTTTTACTTAAACTAAAATTTGTAGCTTTTGGCTTCTACAATTGATTTTAGCCTTAAATTTATTATTGAATCCACTTTTACATAAATACATCCAAACATAACATTTTACATTCAACTCACTTTTATCTAAAATCATTTTACAAAACCAATTCATTCAGAATCAATTTAAGTCACCACAGAACCAAACACACACTAAGAAAGAATTTAATGGGAATTTAACACACAAGAAAAATGAGACAACCCATTACAAATTTCAAATACCCAGAATGCTTAACATAACAAAATTTCAACCCATATACAAGAAACCCTATGAACTTTGCTTTGAACTAAACTATACGGAAAATTGCAAATGTGAATTCGAATAGAGTATCAAGATGCAAAAAGGTTACTAATTTTCGCTTAAATCAACAAATTTGAGAAGTAATAAACAAGTAATTTGATACAAATCTACAAAAGCATAATAGCAAAGAAATTCAAAACAACAATAATTAGCTATAATACGAAAAGGTATAAGAAAGAGTTCAGATTCGTCATACCTTTTTCGAAGCAGAGAGAGAGAGAGAGAGGAAGGGAGGGTAGCGGTTCGCGTGAGAGAGAAGAATTGATCTTAGGCACGTGAGAGAGAAGAGAGAAGGGAGTAGGGTTTAAGAATTCAGACCGGTTCGGTTTTTGGTAAAAATCTAATCCGACCAAACCTACATCATTCGGTTTAGTTTAGTTTTTAGCTTTTTTAGGTGAAACCAAATCAAACTAAAGTGACGATCTTTGGTTTGATTCTGTTGATTAATTCGTCTAAAAATCAAATTAAATCGATGATCTTTGGTTTTGATTCTGTTGATTGGTTCATCCAAAAATGTTGCTTGTTGCATTGGTGTGAGGGTATTGGTAAAATGTTGGCTCTCAGGTAAATCAAAGCGAGCTTACTAACTTAGTAGACATATCGATTCATTAGTTCATGAGATTTTAAAATTAAAAACCGATAGTCGAACCAATCATGTTTTGTTTCCTATGATTCGGTTTTTGAACCGAACCATAAAGGGTCACACAATTTTTTTATTTGGTTTTTTTATTTTATCGGTTTTGTTTGAACTACTTGCACCTCTAGCTGGGACATGTTCAAGTTGGATAGCAATGTCTTCATTACATGCCCAATCTTTGTATTTTGAAATTGGAGAAAATATGAATCCAACCTCAATCAAGACAAGTTTCTCTGTCAATGTGTGTGTTATGTGTTATGTTGCCATGTCAAAATAAAACTATACCCTAAAGACGACTTATCTTCATTGAATTCCCTTTAATTATGTTACAATTTTCATTCCTAATAATTACGTTTCGTTAATTATTTTCAATCAAACCCTGCTTTAAATAGACTACATAATATAAGATCCTTTTTTTGACATAAACATAAAATTTTATTCAAAATATAAAATAAAGATAGTACGGTTAAAATGACCATATGCTGGGACATTCTCTATCCATATTTTGGGGTCAAAATCAATGATTAAAAAAGCCAAGATGAATATGGCATAAGGTCAAAATATATGATTTTTGCTTCTATTAGTAAGCTTAGTAAATATGTTAGTTCAACGGTTCATTGGATTTCAAAACTAAAAATCAATCTTTCAAAAAGAAAAAATGTTAAAAATGTTCGAACACTTTGTGTGGTGCAAAAGATTTGAAGGTTTTTTAAAAAATATAAAATTTTGATTAACTTAATTATTGTTACTAATTAATTTTTCTACTGAGTAACCCCTACACTTCAAAATTTGCAAAACAAAAAATATACAAAGACTTCTATTCTAATGGAAAAAGAGAAACATATTGAATAAACTTCTTTACCAAGTAATTAGACACACAAAACTTTGTCATGTCGTGAGAGTTTAGTCCCTTTTGCATGACTCAACTCCATCAGAATGGTGTTGATGCTATAAATTAATTAATCACTTGTCGGTCGTTGATAATTTTGAAGTTTTCAGATGATTGTTTTATAATTTTTTTTTCCCGAGCTTTACACCCTCTTTCTTTCAAAAAAAAAAGAAAAAGGTTAAAAAGATTGCGCACATTGATGTATTTCTTTTGAAACTGCACTATTCAGTCTTATTGCTGTCCCACATTTGTGCATGCATGAGAATCCGATGCTCTTTAGTTAGTGCTTACTTTGACAAAGCAATATTCCACTCACCATATCAACATATTTGTGTTGCAATTCCATAATATCATATCATATATACATACATTTTAATTAACAACACAAAATTTCACTAGAGAACCATAACTTAATTTTCTATCATCTAAATCTTCTGAATGGAACCTGAAGCAAATAGGAGGGTAAACAAATTTTCATCTTATGAGAGAGTAGCAGCCATAAGCTTAGTAGTTCTAGCAGTGGCTTCTCCTCTATACATAGATCACAGATCAGAGAGTGAATTGGAAGATGATGAACAACCAATTAGTGTTACTTTATGGTTACCTATGTTGCTTTTTGTATTGGTTTTAGTCATAGCTTTATCAGCTTTTTTGGATAAGAGCTTCACAAGGTTTGATCGTAATTGGATTCATAGAGTTGGTGGTTCTTCTGGTGGTATTGTTTTCATTCTTATTATTCTCTTTCTTGTTTTGAAGTGTAAAGCATCTTTGTAATGTAAGAACCTTGCATTGCATGCTCAAGGAAGGTTTGTGAGAAAACTAAGTGTTGAATCTTAAACTTAAGATGAATTAATGTTTTAAGCTAATTATTGTCTTCCTTCAAAGTACAGTGTATTTAAGTTAATAAACTTGATATTTTCATGGTAGAAATATCAGCAAAATCTATTAAGAACAATTATCTTTTACAATCTCAAGTGAACTAAAACTATTGTCATGATTCAATTTTCTTGTGATTGCAATAAAACAGAAGCAATATAACTGAGAAACTTAGCACATAAAAAATTGTACTGCAAAAAGAACCAAATTTGGCTAAAAAATATGAGAGATATATCTTATTTTTAACCTAGAGACTCCTTGTATTATCCAATGCATCCCTTAAAATCAAGATTAAAGATGAAGATTTTAATTTTGCTAATCTACAACTATGGGGCAAATCAATAAACAAGTTTGGAAAAATCTATCCCACAAGGGATGGTTTGATGGTGTATTGATAGACGATTGGCAAGTGTACCAATAACTATCGAAGTAGTAAAAATATCGATCCCACGAGGACTGTTTTTAACTTCAATAATTCAATTACGTTATATAATTAGGATGTATAAAAGTTATTTTTGGTTTGCCACTAGGCAGTAGATTTGGTTTGATTTTATGAAATCAAATAAAAGAAATAAAGTTGATTAAGAAAATATGGAGAGAGAGATGAGATCAGGTCTGTCGAATCCTCTATGTTTCCCCTAATTGGTTACTGCACCTATTATTACTAATGATTCTCTAGTTTCACGATAGTTAACAAATTAGCCCTAATCAATCCCTTGAGTTAGGACCCTCTTTTTAAACTACAGCCCCTAATTCCTTAGGTGGTCTAGTAATCATCAAAGGTTTAAGCACGTTAACCTAATATCACTAACAAACGATTATCCATTCCTAGACTAACCATGTTTATTAGAACAATTCAATTAGGTCTAAGTCGAAAGCTATGGTCAGTAGTCATTCGTTCTCACAAAATCATGTTTATATTTGATCAGGATATAAAAAGCATTAAGAACAATTGAATTGAATGAAAACTAGAATATCATTAATAAGTAATAGAGTTTCACAACAACATGTATCAATTAGGGTTACATAGATTCATCTCTGACCTAATCTCTGAGAGATTTAGCTACTCATAATCGAGTTTACAAATAGCATAATCAATGAAATAATTAAAACATACATGAATTGGTAAAAGGATGAAGAAATCGCCCTTCTAGCCGTCTCTGATGTCTCAAAATCGCACTTTGCTCTCCAAAATCGTAACCCCTGTTCTTCAGATTGAGTGCAGTATTTATAGAAGTCATAGGCCTGACCCATCAAAATCGCGCCGCGCCTTGTATAATGGCGTGCCGCGATTTCCTCTTTACAGGAAGTGTGTAATTTTGCTTCAAAAATCGCAGCACGGCTTGTAATTGGCGTGGCGCGATTTCCTTCGAACAGACTTCAAATTTTAAGCTTTTTGCACTCCAGAACAGTATAAATTGCATGAGAACTCTATCAAAATGTCACAATAAGTCCCTAATATTACGTAATGACAGGATGTCATCACAACCCCAAACTTAAACCATTCCTTGTCCTCAAGGAATTTGCTTGCAACAGTGACAAATGACAGTAAGATAACAGTTACCTGACAAAATGATAGTACCCAAAAGTTCATTCTCCTTCTATCTAAAGATGAGCTAGTTTGACTTGTTCGCATCCACCAATTCACAACTCCTCGCATCAAATTGAAACAGGGTTCTACCAGTCGACATGCAGGTCTACATATTACCATACGCTTGAAAAGTTTCTAAATATCAATCAAAGTCAATATCATTACACACTTTTGAGGTCTTTAGGGTTATAACGGGGCTTAGGTGAAAGGTGGGATATATTTGGATAAGTAGGCTACACAAAATTTGAGTTAGGCATTCCTACGGAAGTTAAAGCACAAAATTTCAATCCATCATTCATTCACCCTTTTGGAATAACAATCAATGTAAAGGTACTAGAGAATATTTTTAACATTTAGGGACAATCGAGTTTGAAGTTACTCGGATTTTCAATGTTTTGTCCCTTTTTCATCGTTCATTTTCATTTTTTTTTTCATACACCATTTTTGTGTATATTTTGCATGACAATTTTTCTTTTTCTTTCATTTTTTGTTCTCTAATTCTCTAGTACCCCCACCCCAAACTTAGTTGGTTGCAAATTCCAATAGCAACCCCAAACTTAATCTTTAGCAACATACTACAATGCCTTAACTCAGAAAATACATTAAGGGACAAGTCCTAAAAGTCTCTAGGCTTGTAATGTAGTTTGTCACCGAACAAAAAGTTCTAATCCTACCGGCTCACAATTGGTTAAGAAAGGATAAATTCAACAAATTAAAACTGGGTAGGCTTCAAAAAGGCTCACAGGACCAAGCACTTTTGCCTCAGTGTGTAATTGACAAAGACCAATCAATAATAGAGAAACAATGCAAGTTCTAGAAATGTAGTTGCATGGAAAACTAATCTAAATATAAGTAAATTGAAAATCAAGATTTGGCAATGAACCTTATGGCTGAGATTTCTGGGAGTATGCGACTACCTAGCAACGCCGTACACTTCGCCTTTGAATCAAGTCACCCCTCCTTTAGAACTTTTGGAATACCGTTTCATCAAACAACTGTTACTAAACTGGAATAGGTCACATGAAACAAAACAAATTCATTAATTAAACAAGTGCAGGAGCAATTACAATAGGGAAATAAGTTCAATGGACTTCGACATTAAAAAGAAAATAAAAACTGAATGTATTGAAAAACAAAGTAAATCTAGTGGGTTGCCTCCCACTCAGCGCTTCTTTATCGTCACTAGCTTGACTGCTAAGGATCCTTAGAGGTCCTTCAGAATGAGTCCCACCCTCTCTTTTGGTAGGTCGCCACCTAGGTATGGTTTAACTCTTTGTCCATTCACTTTGAAACTTCGGTCTCCTTCAGGTGTCACTAGTTCAACAGCTCCATATGGTGACACACTTTTGACCAAGAATGGCCCAGACCATTTTGACTTGAGCTTCCCAGGAAACAGCTTCAACCTGGAATTATACAACAAAACTAGTTGTCCACAGTTAATATCCCTAGACAATAAGTTTTTGTCATGATACCTTTTTGTCCTGGCTTTATAGATGAGTGCATTTTCATACGCTCTAAGCCTCATCTCCTCAAGTTCATTAAGTTTCAAAATTCTTTTCTTACCAGCGGCTACTTGATCAAAATTTAAGGCCTTAATGGCCCAATAAGCTTTATGTTCTAGCTCGACTGGAAGATGACATGCCTTCCCATAGACTAACTGATAGGGTGAGAACCCAAGATGGGTCTTAAAGGCTGTCCTATATGCCCACAGTGCGTCATCTAATTTCCTAGACCAATCTTTCCTATTTGACGCAACTGTCTTCTCCAGAATCTGTTTCAGCTGTCGGTTTGAAACCTCTGCTTGACCACTAGTTTGTGGGTGATAGGGAGTTGCAACTTTGTGCTTAATGTTATACTTTTTGAGCACATTTTCAAGAAAATTATTGCAAAAATGCTTCCCCCCATCACTGATCAATACTCTAGGGGTTCCAAACCTAGTGAAAATATTCTTTTGAAGGAAGTTGACAACCGTTTTGGCATCATTAGCAACACATGGTATCGCTTCAACCCACTTTGTGACATAATCAACACAGACTAGAATATGGAGATAAGAGTAAGAGGAAGGGAATGGTCCCATAAAATCAATACCCCAACAATCAAATGGTTCAACTTCAATGATTCCTTTTAGGGGCATTTCATTCCTCTTTGATATGTTACCTGTCCTTTGGCATCTGTTACATCTTGTGACAAAGTCGTGGCAATCTTTGAAAAGGGTGGGCCACCAGAATCCACTTTGCAAAATTTTTGCAGCTGTTCTCTCTCCACTGTGGTGGCCTCCATAAGCTGAGCTATGGCAGTGCCACATGATACTATGTGCTTCCTCACCTGCAACACAACGTCTAATCAAACCGTCAGTACCTACCTTAAACAGATACGGGTCATCCCACAAGTAGTGGTTTGCATCTTTGAAGAACTTTTTCCTCTGAGGGTAGGTCAGATCATCAGGAACTATGTTGCCGGCCTTAAAGTTTGCCATGTCAGCAAACCAAGGTCTTTCTCCAATAGCAAACAGCTGTTCATCGGGGAACTCGGCCTTGATGGCCTTCTCCTTCTTTGTTACCTCATCATTCTCCAGCCTTGAGAGGTGGTCAGCTACCACGTTCTCGACTCCCTTCTTGTCACGAATTTCAAGATCAAATTCTTGCAATAATAGGATCCACCTCAACAGTCGAGGCTTTGAATCCCCTTTAGTTAAGAGATATTTTAGAGCTGCATGATCTGTAAAAACAATGACTTTGGAGCCTATTAGATAAGAACGAAATTTTTCCAATGCAAAGATTACCGCAAGCAATTCCTTTTCAGTTGTGGAATAGTTAACTTGATTTTCATTTAAAACCTTGCTTGCATAGTAAATTGCATGAAAAAATTTGTTCTTGCGTTGGCCTAGGACTGCACCAACAGCATAATCACTTGCATCACACATAAGTTCAAAAGGTAAATCCCAATCGGGTGCAATGATTATTGGTGCAGTTACCAACTTGTTTTTAATCAAAGAAAAAGCATTTAGACATTCAGAATCAAAATTAAACTCGTTTTCTTTGACCAAGAGGTTACAGAGGGGTTTGGAAATTTTAGAAAAGTCTTTTATGAACCGCCGATAGAAACCGGCATGCCCCAAGAAACTCCTCACTCCTTTAACGTTGACATGTGGAGGAAGTTTCTCTATAACCTCTATCTTGGCTTGGTCCACCTCAATGCCTTTAGCACTTATTTTATGTCCCAAAACTATACCTTCAGTTACCATAAAATGACATTTTTCCCAATTCAAAACAAGGTTAGTTTCAGTGCATCTTTTAAGTACAGCATTTAAATGGAACAAGCATTGATCAAAAGACTTACCAAAAACAGAAAAGTCGTCCATAAATACCTCAATGTTCTTCTCTATCATATCAGAGAAGATGGAAAGCATGCACCTTTGAAAGGTTGCCGGCGCATTACACAGCCCAAAGGGCATCCTTCGATAAGCAAACACTCCAAATGGACAAGTGAAGGCAGTCTTTTCTTGATCCTCCGGAGCTACTGCAATTTGATTATACCCTGAATACCCATCCAAGAAGCAATAGAAGGCTTGGCCAGCCAATCTCTCAATCATTTGATCCATGAATGGTAATGGAAAGTGGTCCTTTCTTGTTGCGGTATTCAACCTCCGGTAGTCTATACACATTCTCCAACCAGTGACGGTGCGGGTAGGTATCAATTCATTTTTTTCATTTGCTACCACCGTCATTCCTCCTTTCTTGGGTACCACATGAACTGGACTTACCCATGAGCTATCTGAGATAGGGTAGATCATACCTGCATCTAGTAACTTCAGCACCTCTTTCTTTACCACTTCCTTCATTGTTGGGTTAAGTCTCCTTTGAGGTTGAACCACCGGTTTGTATTCAGCCTCCATGTGTATTTTATGCATGCAATAAGCTGGACTAATACCCTTCAAATCAGAAATGTTCCACCCCAAAGCTCCTTGATTGTCTCTTAACACCCTCATTAATTTTTCTTCTTCCAAAGGTGTCAAGGTATTGCTGATAATTACTGGTTTAGAGGCATCCTTAGTGAGAAAAACATATTTCAAGTGAGAAGGGAGTTCTTTTAATTCTGGATTTTTCTCTCCTTCTCCACTCAAAATAGGAGCATCCATAGAGTGCTTACCCATTAATTCTTCTATTTTTACCGGACCCAACTCTTGCTTGCTTGCTACTAGTTGCTTCACACAATCACTTACTTCAAGATCTTCATCATCTTCACCTTTTTCTATAGAATTCACAATTGCACGTTCAAGAGGGTGTGTTGGTTGATGTTCACAAGAGTCATCTTTAACTATTTCTTCAACAATGTCAATCCGGTAACACTTGGGATTTTCATCTTTGTGCTTCATGGCCTCAAATATATTAAACACTACTTGCTCCTTATGGAATCTCAACATTAGCTCTCCTTTCTCAATGTCAATCAAAGCACGACCAGTTGCAAGGAAAGGTCTTCCTAGAATGAGTGGCATATCCTCATCTTCAGCCATATCTAAGATCACAAAATCTGCCGGAAATACCAAGTCATTAACCTTGACTAGCACATCTTCAAGTATACCGAAAGGATAAGAGATTGACCGATCAGCTAAAGTAATGGTCATTCTTGTTGGTTTTGGTTCCCCACACTTAAGCTTCTTCATCATTGAAAGAGGCATCAGATTTATACTTGCTCCCAAGTCACATAAAGCTCTTCCAATGTCTACCGGTCCAATTGAACAAGGGATAGTAAAAGCACCAGGATCCTTCAGCTTAGGTGGCAGCTTCTTTTGAAGAATAGCACTACAATTTTCAGAAAGTGCAATATTCTCATCATCCTTAGGCTTCCTTCGTTTAGTCAACAAGTCTTTCATGAACTTAGCATATAACGGCATTTGATCAAGAGCTTCGCCGAAAGGAATATTAACCTGAAGTTGTGAGAAAAGTTGCATGAACTTCTTGAATTGGCCTTCATCCTTTTCTTTCTTCTTTGAAAGGTGAGGGTATGGAAGCTTCACATATGATGGAACAATCTGTGGTTTGTCTCCATCTTTCAAAATTTGACTCTTCGACTTCCTCAAGATTGAATCTTCATCAATTAACTTCTCACTTTTTTCTCCCTCTATTTTTTTCTTCCTTTCGTTTTCAACTACTCCATGATCATTTTCTTTTTCAACTACACCCTCATCATTTTTTTCAACTACATCATCCTCCTCCACCTCAATTACATCATCAACCTTCTTTGGAGCTTTTGGAACTAAAGGTGTCAAAACCTTTTTGCTCCTCAATTCAATAGCATTACAAGACTCATTGTTAGGGTTGTCTTTAGTGTTACCTGAGAATCCGCCTTTACTTTGTTCAGCCAATTGCTTAGCTAATTGCCCCAGTTGAGTTTCAAGCATCTTCCTAGAAGCTTCATTGTTCTTTCTTTCAGCTTCTTGACTTTTCTTCATCTCTTCAAAGTTGCCTTGAGTCATCTTCATGAAGTTCATCATAGTTTCCTCAAGAGCTGATGGCTTCCTTTGTTGTTGTTGAGGAGGAGTGAGCATCTGAGAGTTCAAAGCATTGTTATTTGAGTAGCTTAGATTTGGATGCTTATTAATGCCTGAATTGTAGTATTGATTCTGCCTTTGATAACCTCCCATGAAGTTAGCTTCTTCACTTGATCCTTCCGAAACACATTCACCGTTGGGATGTTCTTCACCACATAGGTCACATTTGATTGCAGCCACTTGTTGTTGCTTATGAGCCAAAGTGAAGCCTTGAAACTCCTTAGTTAGAGCTTCGATTTGTTTGTTCATAGCTGCTTGGTTAGCAAGGATAGCAGTTTGCTCACTTACCCCAAACACTCCTCTTTCTTTCTTTTTAGCTTGATCACGATACTCATTGCCAGCCATGTTTTCAATTAGAGCTTGAACTTCATGATCAGTTTTGCTCTTGAGACTACCTCCCGCGGAAGCATCTAAGAACATTCTAGTGTTTGGTGTTACCCCTTCAGTGAAGATTTGGAGGTATTGTTTCTCGGTGAACTCATGATTAGGGCACCTCTTAAGAAGCAAATTGAATCGCTCCCAAGCATCATACAATGATTCACCTTCTCCTTGCTTGAAGTTAGAGATCTCCATCTTCTTTTCCCAATATTTAGACATAGGAAAATATTTCTCCAAGAACTTCAGCTCTAACTCTTCCCATGTTTGGACAGTCCCGTTTGGTATTGTTAGCAGCCAATCTTTCACTCTTCCCGTCAAAGTGAAAGGAAACAGCCTTAGCTTCTTTTGTGCTTCAGTCACGGTGGCTGGTTGTACACAAAACTCACAAGTTTCAGCAAAGCGGCTCAAGTGTTCATGAGGACTCATAGCTTTAGTCCCATCAAATTGCTTGTCCCTCAAACCGTTGAGGACAGTTGTCTTGATGTCGAAAGCTACGGGGTTAGCTGGTTGAAAAGTGTGGGTCAGTTGACCGCGATGAGTGGCTAACCTGTAGTCTCCTAGCTTAGGTCTTGGTGGTACAACTCCTTCTCCTTCCATAGTTGCAGATTTAGGAGAAGAGATCGTTTCAGATTCAGTTGAGAGTGGCTCCGGTATTTGTTCTCGAACACCCGGTGGAACGGACTGAGCTAACCTTTGCGATCGGACAGCTTTCCGAAGTGCTCTAGCAGTCCTTTCAATTTTCGGATCGTACTCTAAGTCGTCTGAGCTCTGTTTACCTCGCATAAACAGCAAAATACCTTAGTAGCACTGCACAACGCAAAGTAATTAAGTGAATATGAAAACAGAAAAATAAAAATTGAAAACAGAAAATTAAATTGCAAAAACCCTAAATTATAACGTAATTGCCTTGTTGAAATAATTCAACAGTCCCAGACAACGGCGCCAAAAACTTGATAGACGATTGGCAAGTGTACCAATAACTATCGAAGTAGTAAAAATATCGATCCCACGAGGACTGTTTTTAACTTCAATAATTCAATTACGTTATATAATTAGGATGTATAAAAGTTATTTTTGGTTTGCCACTAGGCAGTAGGTTTGGTTTGATTTTATGAAATCAAATAAAAGAAATAAAGTTGATTAAGAAAATATGGAGAGAGAGATGAGATCAGGTCTGTCGAATCCTCTATGTTTCCCCTAATTGGTTACTGCACCTATTATTACTAATGATTCTCTAGTTTCACGATAGTTAACAAATTAGCCCTAATCAATCCCTTGAGTTAGGACCCTCTTTTTAAACTACAGCCCCTAATTCCTTAGGTGGTCTAGTAATCATCAAAGGTTTAAGCACGTTAACCTAATATCACTAACAAACGATTATCCATTCCTAGACTAACCATGTTTATTAGAACAATTCAATTAGGTCTAAGTCGAAAGCTATGGTCAGTAGTCATTCGTTCTCACAAAATCATGTTTATATTTGATCAGGATATAAAAAGCATTAAGAACAATTGAATTGAATGAAAACTAGAATATCATTAATAAGTAATAGAGTTTCACAGCAACATGTATCAATTAGGGTTACATAGATTCATCTCTGACCTAATCTCTGAGAGATTTAGCTACTCATAATCGAGTTTACAAATAGCATAATCAATGAAATAATTAAAACATACATGAATTGGTAAAAGGATGAAGAAATCGCCCTTCTAGCCGTCTCTGATGTCTCAAAATCGCACTTTGCTCTCCAAAATCGTAACCCCTGTTCTTCAGATTGAGTGCAGTATTTATAGAAGTCATGGGCCTGACCCATCAAAATCGCGCCGCGCCTTGTATAATGGCGTGCCGCGATTTCCTCTTTACAGGAAGTGTGTAATTTTGCTTCAAAAATCGCAGCACGGCTTGAAATTGGCGTGGCGCGATTTCCTTCGAACAGACTTCAAATTTTAAGCTTTTTGCACTCCAGAACAGTATAAATTGCATGAGAACTCTATCAAAATGTCACAATAAGTCCCTAATATTACGTAATGACAGGATGTCATCATGTATGTTGCGAATTCGATGAAAAACTCACACCAATAACAACTTGATTATCCCTTGCTCCAAACATCAAGATTGTTATTGGTGTGTTTTCTCATCGAATTCGCAACAATTGGCGCCCACCGTGGGGCAAGGGTCAAAGGATAATCAAGTACCATGGGTTCGAAGTGAGATATTGAGAAGTTTACCGGCGATAACGATTTTGGGTTATGGAAGGTAAAGATGGAAGCGGTGTTAATACAGCAGAAGTGTGAGAAAGCTTTGAAGGGTGAAGGTTCGTTACCGGTCACCATGTCACGAGCGGAGAAGACCGAGATGGTGGACAAGGCCAGGAGTGCCATTGTCTTGTGCCTCGGGGATAAAGTTTTGAGAGAAGTAGCAAAGGAACCAACCGCGGCATCAATGTGGGCAACGTTGGAATCTTTGTATATGACAAAGTCTTTGGCTCATCGGCAATTCCTAAAGCAACAACTCTACTCATTCAAGATGGTGAAGTCAAAGGCCATCATGGAGCAACTTACGGAGTTCAACAAAATCCTTGATGACTTGGAGAATATTGAGGTGCAACTTGAGGATGAAGATAAAGCTATACTCTTGTTGTGTGCTCTACCGAATTCTTATGAATCGTTCAAAGATACCATGCTCTGTGGCAAAGAAGGCACTGTTACCTTGGAAGAAGTTCAAGCGGCTTTGAGAACCAAGGAGTTGACCAAGTCCAAGGACTTGAGAGTTCATGAAAACAGTGAAGGCCTAAGTGTCTCAAGATGATGTAGGAGGGTTTTATTAGTAATTTAGTAGTATTTATTATTTAGCCAAATCTTAGTAATTTTCTAGAACTCTCTATTATTATTACGTTTTATTTTATTTTGGCCCACATGTTTGTTATTTCTTTCACTATATAAGTAGAACTTATGTAGCCTAAGAAGCACACTTTTTGATTCAATAAAATTATTCGAGATTTTCTCTCAATTTCTGGTGGATTCCGGAACCCTTATTTTGATAGGTTTGTCGCTTGCAACCCTATTTTCACAAGTTTGTCGCTTGCAAACTTGTTCTTTTCTATCTAGGTTTAGCGCTTCCTAACCCTACGCTTCCGTACTGCATCAGTTGGTATCAGAGCAGGTTTCTCCTGTTCTTTTCCTAACGGATCAGCCATGGGAGATCAACTAATGACGAGGGAAGAGTTTGCCGGCTTAACCGCGACTCTTACCACAGACATCAAAGCTCTGTTAGATCAGATGGCGGCGTGGACAGCTAAGGTTTACAACAACGCCAACAACAACAACAACAGAGACAATCCGAACAAAGGAGGAGAACCAATTCCGGTTATTAGGGTTTGTAATAACATCCCTACTATCGTTATGTACCGAAGAAAATCAAAACATACCTATGAATCTGATTTGGAATACTATGAGCGTAGATATTACACAAAATTGAAGGATGATTACTACAAAATTGAAATCTCAGATTCGATATATCGTTGCCCGTTTTGTTACAACAAAGATTACTCCTTGTCCGACCTTTTGAGACATGCTTCCAGAATATCAGGTAACTCACGTAAGCTGATTAAAGATATTGCTAGACATACTGTTTTGATTACATATATTCTAAGAATTCTTACGACGTTGAAAGAGGAGATCGATGTTTCCGAAGTGCTTCCGATGTCAGACGAAAGTGTTGTGTTCGTAGAAGCAGTCGAAGAACATTCGGCCACTGATGAATATGTCAAGGTGAAGAATTTAACAGAGGCAAATCCTGGAATTTTGTTTGAAGAGAAAGAGGCAGCAACAGAAAAGTTAACAATTTGTGATTATGGTGGATGGGAAGGACCTAGCAAGTTTGAATGGTTACGGAAGAACAGGGATGCTGGAGACTCTATGTTAGTGTCAGTTGGTATAATTGAAGAGGCGGATCAGTTCATTAATGAAGTGGATTTTCATAATTCAGCAGACTTGTTATCAATGGAGACAACACAAAATGAATCATCTGCTCATCAAACCGAGAACCATGTAATCTGTTGTTCTTTGCAAAATAATGGGAAGCATGTTGGTGTAGATTTGCATCATGAGGCTAGTGACTGTGGTCTGGCTGAAGTGGATGACAAAAGAGAGGAACAAGAGCATTTCAAACGTACAGATCAAGAAAACTTGATACTTAATGATCATCGCTTGGCATCAGTACCCTTGATGGAATCCTCCGATAAAGATCACACGACCACCATGTTACCAAAATATGCAAGTGGGTTGATTAATGCTTCTGGTATACTTGAGAAGGTGGAAAACTTACATGATGGAGTTCTGATGAACACTGGACCAGTTATTGCTACTCCGAACGAAACTGTTAATGTTTTCTCTAGGGGTGTTAGTATAAATGATATTATTGTGTCTCATAGTTGTTCTCATGTTACATCTGAACAGGAGGAACTATCATATAAATTGTTATCTAATGTGGATGAAAAGGCCATTCAAGAAGCACCTCCAATTATTAAAGAGACTCCAGTTATAATTGAAGATACTGAAAAGATTAACTCTTTAATGGCTGAAGTCAATAGTTTGAAGAAACCACCAGACCGAAGCAGCGTTCTGGCTCGACTCAAACTGCAGAACTTGAGTACTTATGTTGAGAAGAATGAGCTCCGACCCATGTCCAATCCGCCACATCGACCAGCAGCAAAACCGCCGCATCACAGAAGTCACATTGGACTCAAGGAATTGCATGTAGATGGGGTTCAGTTCAGGTTTTGCCACAAATCTTACGCTGTAGAGGATAGAGACCAAAAGTTCATAACAAAAGCTGTTGAAGAAGCATATAAAGGTGTTGAATGTGGTGATGGACGCCCATTTGGTGCAATCATTGTTCGAAATGATGAAGTAGTTGTAAGCTGTCATAACATGGTTTTAAGAAACAAAGATCCCACTGCTCATGCTGAGATTACTGCTATAAGAGAGGCTTGTCAAAAGCTGGATCAAATTTACCTTACCGACTGTGGAATCTATGCTTCTTGTGAACCTTGTCTAATGTGCTTTGGTGCCATTAATATCTCAAAAATTAAGAGATTGGTTTATGGAGGCAAAGCAGAAGTTGCAGGGGCAATTGAATTTGATAGTTTGGTGATAAAAAAAATAGACGGCAATACTGCTGAAATTGCAGAACAGGTATTAGAGAAGAAAAGGGGAAAATATTATTCAATTTGTAGGAAGATCTACAAAGGTTCAGAGACACAATCAATAGTTTGGTGTGATAATTATCAAGAGGCTTTTCCAACCTGTAAATGCAAGCTTGAGTCCGAAAGTGCTAGAGTGAAGTTTAACATGTTTTCCGGAACTTCAATGTCATGTCCTCATGTAAGTGGAATTGCGGCAATGATCAAAGCTAAGCATCCCGAATGGAGTCCAGCTGCTATAAAATCTTTTATCATGACAACAACTTATGTTCATGATAATATTATAAAACCTCTCGGAGTTGTTTCTTCTGCTGAATTTTCAACTCCTTATGATCATGGTGCTGGACCTATTAATCCTAGAAAAGCTCTTGATCCAGGTTTAGTATATGATATCCAACCACAAGATTACATTGAGTTTATTTGCACAAAGAAAGTAAGTCCTTCAGAAATAGGAGTTTATTTGCTAAAAGTGCTTTTTGATTCTGCCTTTACTGCGGGATGTCACGAGTGCAAGAAACTCACAAGTACTCCTAACTACATAACCAGTGCAGAAGCTTGCATATGTAGCAAAATCAAAGAGCATGATCTTCATTATGAGGGTGTAAATGATTTCCTACATACCTTCTATAATCAACTTCCGGATTATGCTCAAAATTATCTTTTTGTGAGTGAACCACCAGCCCAACACTACATTCCAATTTTTATTACTTGTGTGTGTTGAAGCAAAAATCTTTTTGATGAATGTTTTAATGATAACAAACCTCGTGGAATAAATGATAAGTTTTATGAATGGTGATCTACTGATGTTTGCACTTGAGTTTTTGTTAAAAGAACAGGAATCACATAAGTGGATAAGCTAGAAGCCACCCACGTTGATAAGTGCATCATATCTACTCAACAATGAAAGAATGAGTATATCATCAGTTGAAACAACAAGATCATATCTCCATGAAGATTCATAGCTCAAGAATCATGATGGAAGAACTTGAATCATGATGGAAGAACTTACATCACAAGCTACACAAGAATGTGCTTGAAGTTATGTGACAAAACTCACATTGAGTTTTGTGCTATATGATTTGAAGATCCTCCATGGGTAAACAAGATAAAAGGAAATATGCATACAAGTTAAGAAGATTCTCAAAACCTCCTCAAAGTATCACACTTCCAAAGCTTCTAAGGATAAGAAGTTCAAAGTTCAAAATATTCATATGAATAGAGTTCATAATGTTCATATGAATGGAGTTCATAATGATCATGAACATAAACCAGAATATTTCCAGAAATCATAAAGGATTATTTCATGGATAAACAAGAATATTTAAAGTCATCGGTTACAAGAGATATTGAACTAGATGCAAAGAAATATTATGTTGGACTTCAAAGAAAGAATCATATTGTTTGTCAAAACAAATGATCTCTCCTTTATATGCTTCAAGAAGTTTTTGAAGGGAATAAAGAAACAACCTTCATAAGGTTCAAAGTGTTGAAGAACATTAGTATGTTTATGAACATCAGAAAGTTCAGCACAAAGTACAACCATCAAAAAGGAAGGAACCCAGAAGAAACACTCTGAAGTTCATATGTATGAACCCAGAAGGAGTTCAGAAGGTTGTTTAGAAGGTTGCTCAGAAGGTTCATTAGAGCAAACTCATAAATCAATATCCACACCAAGAACATGCAAGAACAGATGTGACATGAACATATCTTATGCATACAATGATTTTAACTTTGGATCAAGAAATCATTAAAGGCATCTATGGTGATTAAAGGATTAATGGACTTGGATAGTTCTTGATATTTGTGTGTTCATGAGTGATTAACTAAGACACAAACAAATTATAAATCAAACCAAGAATCAAGTTATCAAAGAACATGAAAACTTATGAACTCAGTCAGAGTTCAAAAGGTTAGTCAGAGTTCAGAAAGTTAAAAGAGTTCAGAAGGTTGGACAGAGTTCAGAAGGTTGTTCATGATGAACATCAAGAACCAAGCCCAGATATTCATGAACAAAATGAAGAACATGCAAGGTCTACGTGACTTAAATAAAAGCCCAGTAAAGTACAATGACTAATATCAATCAAGGAATAAAGGCATTTAATTGATTAAAGTCAAAGAGGGCATCTTCAATGTTCATTCAAGACTATGAACATTTGAAGTACAAAACATTATGAATATTCCATCAAGAATATCATCCTAGATGTTTTCCAAGCTGCACTTCATAAATGTTTCATTATTAGGATTTGATTACATCAAATGAAAGTCTTACAAATCATTCTAAGTGAAACAAAAAGGAACATTCTGATGTCCCCTGAGTTCAGAAAGTTCGATCCTGCTCCATGCTTTTTCTGACATGAACAGTACAGTTGTTGGAAAGAAAAAGGCAAAGCCAAAAGCAAGATCAAGTCTGAGTCAACAAGATTTCGACACATAAGGGAGTTGGTACTGTACAAAGCAAACCAAATCCCCTAAAGCATGGAAGTGAAGTGACATCACCACTTTATGAGATCCTGCACTAGTTCCAAGACAGATTTCAAAGAAGATCTGATCCAGGAACATTCTGAAGTACGTCCAAGAACAATCTTCATAGTACAACCCATAAATTCATGTGATATTCATATGATGAAACCCAGAAACACATCTGGCCCTTCATCCACATGAACCCAGATGAAGATCATGATGAACACAATAACATTCTGAAGTATTCTCAAGAACACAACAACATTCTGAAGTATTTCAGCTTGCCCAGATTTTCAAGTAAAAGTTAGTGGGTCCCAGGACACATGGCACAAGACCATTAGACACCCTACAACGGCTATATGAGCCCAAAAACTCTATAAATAGAGATCAAGGCCTCTGCATAACACGCACCATTGCAAAGCAACAAGAAAAACAACATGAACATTGTTGTGAAGCTTTAGCAAAAAATTGATCATCACAAAGATTCCAAGAAGTCTTTTTAAGTGTAAATCAATTCTCTTTCTCTTATCTTTTCAAAGATAAGTTCTTCTTCTTCTTCTTCTGTTTGTTTCACAAACATTCAAACTCCAAACATCTTGTAAAGTCTCATCTAGCTTTAGGGGTACTAAAGTGTAGTTTGAGTTGAAGGTGTAAAAGTCTAAGTGGGTAACTTAGCAAGAAGAAAAGAAAGTCTCATCTAGCTTTAGGGGTACTAAAGTGTTAGTTTGAGCAGAAGATGTAAAAGTCTAAGTGGGTAACTTAGCAAGAAGAAAAGAAAGTCTCATCTAGCTTTAGGGGTACTAAAGTGTTAGTTTGAGCAGAAGGTGTAAAAGTCTAAGTGGGTAACTTAGCAAGAAGGTGCATGCCTGCTGAGGCTTAGAGAATACAGGGTTGTAACTGTTCAGGTGAACAAAGATTGTAAGGTGCAGGATTTGAGAAGTTATCTCAAACATCATAGTGGAAACTCTCACAAGATTGTGAGGAGTGGACTAACCCACATTGGGGGAACCACTATAAATCTCTGTGTGTTTATTCTCTCTTCCCTATACTCTTTATTTACTGCAAACACAAACACACACATACACATTTATCTTGTTAAACTGTTTCTGCACTCAGACATCAGAACGTTCTGAAGTCTGTTATTAACTTAAGCATTCCAAGTTTCAACTTGAGAATTACTTTTTAAGTTACAGGTTAATTTTTAAAGGGTCACAATTCAAACCCCCCCTTCCTTGTGACTATTTTATCCACTTCAGTGTGGAATGGAAAAATAAAGCTATAGACCGATTACATGTGCACATGGAGAGCTTTGTCATTGGAGTTCCTTGCCATGATTTTCCAAATATGTTTGACAAGTGTGAAATTGGACCATGGGGGCTAATTGATCCAACAATTATTTTGTGCCAAGCTTTGGGTGATGATGTGATTATTTACATACCTTTCTGTTCTGCTGATTCTTATATCGCTTGGGTTTTCAAAATTGTTAGGAGTCTATATTCTGTGAAAAGGCACGACTCTCCATCCGTCAAGCACTTACATTTCACTCAATGGGATCCCGGAGGGTAGTCTCCTGTTCATTGGAAGAGTCAACATACATGAAAGTTGTTTTTCAAAATAAGAACTCGGGGTCGAGTTTTTCAGAGGTGGAGGAGACTGATGTAGGAGGGTTTTATTAGTAATTTAGTAGTATTTATTATTTAGCCAAATCTTAGTAATTTTCTAGAACTCTCTATTATTATTACGTTTTATTTTATTTTGGCCCACAGGTTTGTTATTTCTTTCACTATATAAGTAGAACTTATGTAGCCTAAGAGGCACACTTTTTGATTCAATAAAATTATTCGAGATTTTCTCTCAATTTCTGGTGGATTCCGGAACCCTTATTTTGATAGGTTTGTCGCTTGCAACCCTATTTTCACAAGTTTGTCGCTTGCAAACTTGTTCTTTTCTATCTAGGTTTAGTGCTTGTTAACCCTACGCTTCCGTACTGCGTCACAAGAGGGAATGGTGGAGGTAGAGGTAACCGAAGAAAGAGTGGTAAAAAGTCGAAGTCTGGATGCTTTAACTGTCACAAGATGGGTCACTTCATGAAGGATTGTCCGGAGATTAATGGTAACTTCACACAAATTGTCACTGAGGGTTATGAGGATGCAGGTGCTCTGATGGTGTGGTGTTGTTTGGAGGATGAAGGTGATGTTGGTCACCTTGGGATTGATGCCTAGTGGAGCGGTGTTCGTCTGGAGAGACGTTAAACACTCAACATCAGCCTGGAGAGGCGGTGGTAAGAATACTCATGATCAGTCTGGAGAGGCGGAGGCAACAATACTCATGATCTACCTGTTGAGGTGGAGTTTCAAGGTTGAAGACATAGTGGGATGTACGCATTTGCTAGTTGAGGTAGAGTACCCTCAGCTTGAGGTGGAGTTGAACACAACGGTAATGGTACGACTATGGAGGACCTTGGGTGCTATGCTCTATGGTGAGCAAGGGATTTCTTCATAAAGACGGAAGGCATTCCGGAGGTTGAAGAATGTATAGCACGGCTTGCGGGATTACCCTAAAAAAAGGCCAAGGGTGATTGGATGCAAGGAGACCTTCAAGGAAACAGGAGATGTCATGTGTTGAAGATGTCATGGTGAATGCTTGTTGTAACACCCCGTTTTCCCAACGTAAAAATTTCATAACAATTATCAGAGTTTCGTCACAAAACGGAATGTCACATTTCTTAAAAATCATAAATGGAATAAATTAATATTTATCCTTCAAAATTTAATCAACAATTAATTAATACTTTGCAGCGGAATTATTCATCATCTAAAATAGTCTTTGGCACGAAGGCCTCATCATAAAAGTCTCATAAATAGTCTAAAACATCTCATTAGTTCAAATCTAGTAACTTAATCATAAATCTCGTAAAACAATACGTAAGGAATAGAAAACAATAGCAAAGTCCCCATCCCGTTACGTATCAGAGCACCTAAGACACACTTGTGAGGAGTCCACTCACGACCACGCTTAATCTTGGTTATCTGCAAGTTACCCATACGAAGAGCAACATTTACAAGCAGAAGGGGTGAGATTTCTCAAACAATAATATTAAGCTCATAAATCATAAATTACATTTAACAAAATAAACATCTTATAATTTAACAATTATAATCAAATACATAGACATCATCATTTCATCTTAGCAATATATCATCATATAGCAGTCACAATCATTGTCACATATCATCATACTAAAAGGCATCACAAAGTAATTCGTTAAAACATCACAACTTAACAACTTGACTTGACAATGCATCTAGACTCGACTATGCAACTCTTAATGTCTTAAATCATCTTGACTCGACTATGCAACTCTTAACGTCTTAAACCATCTTTGATCATCATGAAAATGCAAATGCATGTGGTACCAATCTAGGGCATAAGCCCTCATCGTCGTGGTTGAGCATAAATATACTCCTAGGGCATAAGCCCTCATCGTCGTGGTTGAGCAAAAGCTCCATCGTCGTGGTTGAGCAAAAGCTCCAGGGCATCAAGCCCTCAACATAATTGAGCAAAAGCTCCATCGTCGTGGTTGAGCAAAAGCTCCAGGGCATCAAGCCCTCAACTTGAATGAGTATGCAATGGACTCAACATCTTACGTCTTAGAACTTCATGAACATCTTATAACTCCTTGACTTAGACCGACACTTACATCTTAAATAAGACTCAGCAGTATATGCAGCATATAAATAATTCATCACATATCAGCATCATAATACAATAACATCAAATGATAATCAACAACATCTTAAACATCGCATCAACATAAGCATCATAATTAACACATATAGTGCATAAATAACAATATCACATCTTTATATAACTCATCTTTAAATCACACATCTTCAAATAACACATCTTTATATAACACATTCATCAAATATTTTAAGGTCATAACCATGTACCAATAATAATAATCATGATAATGCTAACACATACTATTGTCACAATTATAATTAATGAAATAATTATGATATAAATAAAAATTGCCACGTTCACCAAAAGTAGAAAAAAGATAAAAATTAATGGCAATAAGTCTCAAGCAATTCCCTTGTTGTTCCTATTAAGAAAGCATGGCATCAATTATCAAATAAATTATATTTTTAAGCTAAAGAAGTACCATGTTTCTAAAGCTACGATCAGTAAGGATGACTACCAATCTAATATTTATCTATATATATTTGCTTCTAAAAATATTTATCAGAATTTGCTAATTTTTCCAACAGTACAGAAAGTACTCTCCTAATTAAGAACACAATAAATATGTCCCAAAGTGTCACTAGCTTTGCTTATGTTTACAAAATAAATCTATCCGCCCTTGTTTCTCGTATTCACCTAGTCAATATACCTTCTATACAAATGAACTAATCTAACTAACCCGTATTATTTTAACTCTTTCTTTTTCTTTCTTTTCGTTAATTAAACATGGCTATAAAAAACATTAAAAACAAGGACACTACGATGTTGTCAATTGCACGAGAGGCATATTCAAAAATTGCTTACTCGGACAGCCATGTATTTGAAGAAACCAAATTGCTTATTCAAAAACCAATCATGAAATTAGCACATCAACATTATAAATTCAGAGATAAAAATATACACAAAATCACAACAACAAATTGGAGCATGAATTTAACATGATCATGAAAGCAAATAAAAACCCTTCACTAATCATATGTTCATACAACCCTTATGTTGAATAGAGATTCCCCCTTACAAACTCATCCTAAAGCATGTTAGATGCAATCTAATGATTTACAAATCTAATATTAGTGAAAGATAGTCTCACCCTTACCTTAGATTGTTTTTCTGAAATCAAAAGCAGCGTTCTTCGTTCATAGGGTTCTCTCTCTCTGAGTTCTCCTCTTTCTTCTCTTTCTCCAAAAAGCGGTTTAACGTAAAAACTCTTTCTAACTTAAGCTTCCTTATTTATAATACTAATCATTCTTCCTAAATATATTTAGGCCCAATAACTTATTCTTTTTTCTATTCTAACCCCCAAATCCACTCACACTAATAATCCTCATATTCTAATAAATAATATTTCTCTACTAAATATATAATAATACACCAAATAATAAATATATATCTATAACAATTAACAAATATATTATGCTAGTAAATACCAACATATAACATAACAAAATATCACTCAACAAAATATATTAACTAAATTATAAAAAGACATCTAATCTCAACAAATCATATATCCCTCATATACATCATATAAATATATAAATATATTCTAAAACTAATTAAAATAATTAAATAAAAAGGAGGGCGTTACAACTCTCCCCAACTTAAAAGAATTTCGTCCTCGAAATTCAAGCACAATAGAAAATAAATTTAGTCATTACTTCTTCAAACAAAACACAAAAACCACATCAAGTTAGTCAGTTAAACATGATCACAGGAAAAAAAACATAACTACTAACTAGAAAAGATGACGACACGACACAACGACTCATCTACTTGGCCGGACGGACCGACCTGCTCTGATACCAATTGTAACACCCCGTTTTCCCAACGTAAAAATTTCATAACAATTATCAGAGTTTCGTCACAAAACGGAATGTCACATTTCTTAAAAATCATAAATGGAATAAATTAATATTTATCCTTCAAAATTTAATCAACAATTAATTAATACTTTGCAGCGGAATTATTCATCATCTAAAATAGTCTTTGGCACGAAGGCCTCATCATAAAAGTCTCATAAATAGTCTAAAACATCTCATTAGTTCAAATCTAGTAACTTAATCATAAATCTCGTAAAACAATACGTAAGGAATAGAAAACAATAGCAAAGTCCCCATCCCGTTACGTATCAGAGCACCTAAGACACACTTGTGAGGAGTCCACTCACGACCACGCTTAATCTTGGTTATCTGCAAGTTACCCATACGAAGAGCAACATTTTCAAGCAGAAGGGGTGAGATTTCTCAAACAATAATATTAAGCTCATAAATCATAAATTACATTTAACAAAATAAACATCTTATAATTTAACAATTATAATCAAATACATAGACATCATCATTTCATCTTAGCAATATATCATCATATAGCAGTGTTTACGTTGGATTTTCGTAAACAACCGCTGGTTTACAAATGGTAACTTGCAAGATCAACCAGTAAATCTTAGGACATATTGTGTTTGTTCTTGTTGTTAGAAATTCTGCGTTTTTGATGTCAAAAATATAAGAAATATGATAAAAACAATCGAATTCAATCCACTTGAACTCAATCGAACTTAATAAAGTAAAGTGCAAGAACACTTAAAGAACAAAGGGTAAATTGCATTGATTAAACAAAGGTTGGTACACAGATTCATACATTGCAACTTGTGACTCGTTTCTCGCTTCCATACGGATACTTTGAGTGTAAGTTTGTATGACGGAATTGTGACCCGTTTTTCCTATGAAAAACTACTATTTATACTAAGTCTAGAAATAACTACACTTCTTTGAAATTCAAACTACAACTGCCACAAGTCGACAGTTTTACTTATTTGAAAACAAACTTAAAATAAAAACTGACTTAAAGAATAACTGTTGATAACCACCTTCGAAAACTGCTTTATCGAAGTCTTCTAGCATCTTCGAACCCATATTTGCTTTCAACACAACACTCTGTTCGAATCTTCTTTAAATCTAGGTCAACTATACTTTGACCACATTTATTACAGCTAGTAAAATATATTGGCTAACAAATTGCCCCCCAGAAACGCCATTTTCGATTTCACCGAAGGAGAAAAAGACGTTTTTGAAAAAAAAACTAACATTCTCCATCGAAATGAATGATGTCAGTATTTAATTCAAAACTAATTCAAATTTCCTTTAAATACTGACCCCACAAACATCGATCCTTTTTATCCATAGGCAAAATAACTTTCCAAACTAAGTCTCCTTGCAGGAATAATTTCGATTTAACTCTTTTGTTATAGGCTTTTGCTATTCTTTCTTTTTGCTTTGTAAGCACTTCTAAAGCCATCAATCTTTCTTCATCAATATCTACTAATTCATCCAACATCATATCCAAATATTGATTTGTTGGAATTTCGATTTGTCTTTGAATTCGAGTAGATTGAAGTAAGATTTCTGTTGGCAATACAGCATCATGGCCATATGTTAATCGAAAAGGAGTAGTATTTATAGATTCTTTAGGAGAAGTTCGAACTGCCCATAAAGCTTCATAAAGAAACTCATGCCATTCTTTGGGTTTTTTCTTTTGGCTAGCTTTTCTTTTGATTATAGTAATCAAATTCTTATTTGCTGCTTCTACCTGACCATTTGCCTGAGCATAATATGGTGTTGAAGTCAACAATTTATATCCCATTTCTTCAGCAAATTTTACCATCTTTCGACCAGTGAATACAGATCCTTGATCGGTAGTAATAGTTTCTGGTATGCCAAATCTATAAACAATAAATTTTTGAATGAAGTTTATAACTTCATCTTGAGTAACATCTTTTAGTGGAACAGCTTCTATCCATTTAGTGAAATAATCTATTCCAACCAAAATATATTTGTAGCCTTTGGATGACTTAGGTTTGATTTCCCCAATTACATCTAAAGCCCATCCTCTGAATGGCCAAGGTTTTACTATTGAATGTAATTCACTAGCTGGTACTTTTTGAATTCCAGCATGTTCTTGACATTCTTTACAACCTTTAGCAAAGTTTATGCAATCTTTTAACATGGTTGGCCAATAAACACCTTGTCGAAACAAAAGCCATTTTATTTTATGGCCTGCTTGATGTGTACCACAAGCACCACTATGAGTATTCGATACAGCCAAATATGCTTCTGCTTCACTAAGGCATTTAAGTAAAACTCCTTCTGGAGTCTTTTTAAATAATTCATTGCCTATTATCACATAACTCAAGGCTCTATATTTGACTTTTCTACAAGTTGTGCCATCTGGATTTTCCAAAAAATTGACTATGGGTTTTCGCCAATCATCATCATCCAAATTGTTAATGACCAAAATTTCAGAAAATTTTGCACTCTGAAGGTATCCTTGAGATGTTTCCATGCCCCCAAGTTTTGGTCTTAACAATTTGTTAGGCACAATGTCCATCGAATTACGCTTTGTTTTAATTTCAATAACCTCTTGCTCTTGTTCCTTCGAAAGTTTGTACCCAGAAGCCAATTGAGCTAAATCATTAGCTTCTTGATTTTCTGCTCTAGGAACATGTTGAACTTCAATTTGAACAAAATGTTTAAGTAATGCATTAACTATAGTGTAATACATTATCAAAGTTTCTTTGAGGCATTTATACTCTTTTGTTATTTGCTTTATTACTAATTCAGAATCACCTCTAATAATTAAACATTTTGCCCCCAGTCCGAGCAAAATCTCTAAACCATTTATTAAGGCTTCATATTCTGCCTCATTATTCGAACAATATTGGCTAATTCGAAATTTATATTTGGTTACCTCATTTGTTGGTGAAACAATAACTATACCTATTCCAGAACCATTTTTATGACTAGACCCATCGAAATACAATGTCCATGGAAATGTTTCGATGCCCCCAGTCACAGGTTCTTCAATGGAATGATCAGCAATAAAATCAGCCACTATTTGGCCTTTCACAGTTTTCAAAGATTGATAAGTTAAAGAATATTCTGTGAGTGCCAAAGCCCATTTACCAACTCTACTATGCAGAATAGGTTTAGATAACATGTGCTTAATAATATCGAAATGGGAATAAACATAAACATCAAAAGGCTTTATATAATGTTTAAGTTTCATACATGAGAAATATAAACAAAGACATAGTTTCTCACTAGGATGATATCTTGTTTCAACATCACTTAAAACTCTACTAAGATAATAAATGGCTCTTTCTATACCATTTTCATCCTCTTGTGCTAACATACTCCCTATAGTTCTTTCAGATGATGCTATATATAACTTCATCTTTTTGTTTTTCAACAAAGGTGAAAGAATAGGAGGATTAGATAAATATGACTTTATGTCTTCAAATGCCTTTTGATGTTCAGGCTCCCATCTAAAAGTTTCCTCTTTCTTTAATCGAAGTAATGACGAGAATGCTTGCGCTCTGCCACTGAGATTAGAGATAAATCTTCTGAGGAAATTTATTTTGCCTAATAAAGACTGCAACTCTTTTTTGGTAGAGGGTGCTTTAGCCTCCATTATAGCTTTAGTCTTATTTTGATTGATTTCGATGCCCTTTTTATGGACAACAAATCCTAAAAAATCACCTGCACAAACACCAAACGCACATTTTAATGGATTCATTTTTAATCCATATTGTCTCATCCTTTCGAATGATAACCGTAAATGTTCTAAGTGTTTGTTTTCAGAAGATGATTTCACAACAATATCATCAATGTAAATTTGCATAAAATCTTCAATAAAATCATGAAACATTGAATTCATTGCTCTTTGATATATAGCACCAGCATTTTTAAGACCAAATGGCATTACTATCCACTCATAACATCCTAATGCCCCTGGGCATCGAAATGCTGTTTTAGAAACATCTTCTTCAGCAATAAATATTTGATTATAACCTGAATAACCATCAAGCATACTCAAATATTCGAAACCTGCTGCAGAATCTACCAACATTTCTGCTACTGGCATAGGATATTCATCTTTGGGAGTAGCGAGATTTAAATCTCTAAAATCAATACAAACTCTTATACTACCATTTTTCTTTTTAACAGGAACTACATTAGCTAACCAATCAACATACCTTGCAGGTCTGATGAAGCCACATTTGAGGAGTCTTTCGATTTCTTCTTTTATTTTTGGTAGAATCTCTGGTGCAAACCTTCTTGGAATTTGCTTCACTGGTTTCTTGTCTGTCCTGATTGGCAATTGCAACTCTACTACCTTTCTACTCAAACCAGGCATCTCATGATAATCCCAAGCAAAGCAATCCTTGTAATTTTTCAAAAGCGCCACAATTCGATCTTTGAAGCTCTTAGGAATCTTTGAACTTATGTATGTTGGTCTTTTTACAGAACCATCTCCTATATCCACTTCTTCAAGAGGATCTTGGGCCTTCATTTTTATTGTAGATCCCATTGGATCTTCTTCAAAACCCAAAGGTTCATCATCATAAATACAATCTAATTTTTTATCATCAATGAGGTCATCAGAATTATTTTCCACTGAAGCATCGAAGACCTCTTCTTCTTTGGCTGTTTCAGCCAAATCGAAGTTTTTCTCGGCTACATAAGCCGTAATCTTTTCCCATATGCTGGGCTCAACCATTGATCACTTATTGATATCCCACCTAGTTGGTGAGATTCCATTTGCTGAACATCCTTGGTCATCAGTGACCCTCTTGTACGAAGTACTTCTTGTCTTCAGCAAATCTTTTTCCTTTACAGGTATCTTCTCATGGCAATCTTCGTTGTTCACCACTACGAAGTCATCGTCGAATGCAGTTTTCCAACGAAAACCCCATTCTGGTGCAAGTTTTACAAAGAATTTTTCTTCTTTAGTCATAGAACTTGATGCGTCATTTTCCATGAATGGTGCAATAAATTGAAGCTGTTTGTCAAAGTTCTTTTTGTTGATATCTTGATTATCAACTTCAGCTTTAAAATAATAACTCTGATCAGCCTCAATATTCTCTACCAAACCATCTTTCCTCCAAATCACAATCCTTTGATGCATTGTAGAAGGAACTGCACCTACAGCATGGATCCATTCCCTTCCTAATAATGCATTGAAATTGGCTTTAGAAGGAACTACCAAAAACACAGTTGCTCTGGTTATGCTTCCTACTACCAATTCTAGTTCGATAGCACCAAGAGATTGTCCAGTAGATCCCTCATAATTAGTGAGCACTACATTATGTGGTTTCAAATCACATTCAGAAATACCAAGTTTCCTTAGAAAAGATTGTGGTAAGAGATTAACAGTAGCACCACCATCTACCAACACTTTGTTAATTCCAACACCATTTAATTTAGCTTGAATAAACAAAGGCTTTAAATGAAGCTTCATGCTATCATCAGGTTTCTCGAACACTGCATGTTGATCTTCGATGCAGCCATTATTCATAACATAATAACATAGAGGTCTATGACGAGCCATTTCCTCAGTGAAATCACATTCATCATCATGATTGGCCTTCGAAGATACATCATGTGCATATTCAATTGGTAGTACAGAAACCACACATATAATGTCAAGACTTGGTTCAGAATCTGAAAAAGTAGAAGTTAGAATATCATCATCCCCTTTAGGGATGTTTAAAGCAGAAGATAATGGAGGGAAAATTCTTTCAGTAGCTGGTTTTTTAACCATTTCGAAAACTATTGGTTGTTTTCCCTTACTTTTGTCACCATTAGTGACATCTTTTAAAACTCCTTCCTTTTTCTGGCGTTGAAAACGGCGCCATTGAGTTCTAGTCATAGGATTCTTACCTTTATAGTTATTTTTGTAAGCATACTTGTTAGGATTAGAACTCTCTGGTTGGTCTGGAACTTTGACAGCTCTTTTTACCCATTTTGTTGGTGGTGCTGGAGGCGCAGAATGACCAGTTTTCTTGCCTCCAGAGAAAACCCAAGTATCAATAGGAGACTTCGATGAAGGAACGAACGTCTTCTTATGGTTCTTCACTTGATACTTCTCTGAAGTTTTCATCTTGTAAGGAACACCTCTTTTGTTAAAGCCAAACTTAGAACGGTTCTCGAACCACCCTCCTTTACGTTTTGTTTGAGGTTGATATCCTTCAACTGATTTCGCAGCTTCTTTATCGAACACTGCACTACATCGAGGACAAAGCATAGCATGGGTGTTAGATATTTTACATCGGTTTAAAAAATCAACCAAATCTTCTTCAGCCTTTGGATATGCTTTCTCCATTTCCTTGGCCAATTGATCTTCAGTAACCACTGGCTCTTCAATTCGATGGTCCTCAGTAACCATTTCTACATCAATATTATCTGAAATTTCCACCATATTGATAGAAATACCAGCAAACATGGATTCTACCACATTGGTAGACACATCAGCAAACATGGACTCTGCCTTTTTCATAGGATCTCCATCCACTTGTTGTTTTGGTTTTTCTCCGAATTTTAGCCTCCCTTCATCAAGAGCTTTTTGTACAGAATCCCTGAAACGAGCACATCGAGATAGGTTATGACCTAAAAAACCATGGAATTTACAAAATCCTCTTTTCTTCCTTTGTTCCAAAGGAGGTAACTTCATATTAGGTGGCACCAATATTATGCCATCATTAACTAATAGATCAAAAATTTCTTCACTTTTAGTAATATCAAAAGTATAAGTTTTAGAAGGATATTTGTCACTCTTGGGATCTTCAGGATTTTTTCCATTGGATGGCCTCAACATTTTACAAGCATATGGAGGTCCGTCTTTTAATTCTGCCAGGTTTATATCATTGTCTTCAACGATATCTAAACCCCAATCGAATTCGGGTTCACTATCTCCTGTTTCTATATAGGCAATTTTTTCTTTTTTAGAAAATTTGTTATGAGTTCTAGTTTTTTCAGCTTTAAGTCTTTCAACTTGTCGAACTCTGTCTGCCAATTGGGCCATGTCTCTTAAGTACTGGGTATCTAATTTCTTTCGAACAGAATAATCGAGGCCACCAGCAGCCATTTCGACTAATTCATATTCTGGAACAGAAGTAAAACATCTAGCCTTAAGGAGACGAAACCTATTGAGATAATCATCGATTGACTCATGACTTTTACGTCGAACACTGGCCAATTCTTTCAAACTAATCTTAGATTGACCCATGTAAAATTGTTCATGAAAAGCTTTTTCTAATTGGTTCCAACTATAAATTGAATGAGGAGGTAAAGTTGTAAACCAAGTAAAAGCATTTTTTGTCAAAGAACTTGGGAAATATTTCATTCTCAAATTTTCATTTTCTGCAATATTTCCTGCTTCCATGAGAAACCTAGCAATGTGTTCGACAGTAGATTCATCAGTTTCTCCAGCAAATTTGGTAAACTTTGGAATTTTCCAATTTCTAGGCAATTCAGCATCTAAAACATACTCAGACAAAGGAGACGCAAAATTTGGTCGACGTAAACCCATATTAAAACCACTTTGGGCTAACAAGGCCTCGACAATACCCGCTATATTATTCTGACCATCGAAATTGTTCCGACGGGCTTGTAAAACCACTTGATCGGCATCCTGGTTTCTATTAACCAAAATGGGTTGCCTTTCAGGTTCTGCCTGAACTTGTGGTTGTACTACTTGTGGTTGGACAATATTTTCATGATTTCGAACCATTGGTTCATCAGCAATTATTTCAATTGCCCTCACATTTCGATTTTGAGGCAATTGGGTATTTTGGATTGGTGGAGCGCCAAAGAAATTGGCAATTCTTTCCATTTGATCAGACAACCGTTGATAACTAGTGTTGGTGTCTCGAATTAAAGGATTTATGACAGTACCAATTTGTTGGGTCATCATATTAATCATATCATGATTAGTTTCTTCCATAGTTTGCCTAATGGCAGCCATAGAAGCGTTGGTTAAATTTTGTTGGGGACTTCTATATGTTGTAGATACCCCAGGACCAAAAAGTTGTGGTAATGAAACATTTAAATTCTCTGAAAACATATTACCACTAGTTTGTAAGCCTTGCATTAATGATGATGGCATACCATATGGCATTGATCTATGATCCCAAACTCCTTGAATAGAAGTATTATTTGGATAATCATGTGAAGTTTGGGTAACCATCGAAGGCATGGCTTGAGAAATTACTGTGGCCATCGAAGGCATGGCCTGAGACGATGTTTGAATGACTGTATTACTAGTTGGAATAGCCTGGGATGTTCTAACATTCCCTGGGGATGAAACATCATCTTCAACCGTCACTTGATCCACATCTTCATTTGAAGATGTTGGATTTGTTTTCTTTTGGTTGTTAGCGCGTGTCATATTAAGAAGCAATTTCTTGTTTCTTAATTGCATACACAACAAAACAAACCAGAATTAAAAGAAACTCTAACAAAAACTATAAACAAAAACACAAACGGTCCCACTGGGCGTGCCAATTTGTTTACGTTGGATTTTCGTAAACAACCGCTGGTTTACAAATGGTAACTTGCAAGATCAACCAGTAAATCTTAGGACATATTGTGTTTGTTCTTGTTGTTAGAAATTCTGCGTTTTTGATGTCAAAAATATAAGAAATATGATAAAAACAATCGAATTCAATCCACTTGAACTCAATCGAACTTAATAAAGTAAAGTGCAAGAACACTTAAAGAACAAAGGGTAAATTGCATTGATTAAACAAAGGTTGGTACACAGATTCATACATTGCAACTTGTGACTCGTTTCTCGCTTCCATACGGATACTTTGAGTGTAAGTTTGTATGACGGAATTGTGACCCGTTTTTCCTATGAAAAACTACTATTTATACTAAGTCTAGAAATAACTACACTTCTTTGAAATTCAAACTACAACTGCCACAAGTCGACAGTTTTACTTATTTGAAAACAAACTTAAAATAAAAACTGACTTAAAGAATAACTGTTGATAACCACCTTCGAAAACTGCTTTATCGAAGTCTTCTAGCATCTTCGAACCCATATTTGCTTTCAACACAACACTCTGTTCGAATCTTCTTTAAATCTAGGTCAACTATACTTTGACCACATTTATTACAGCTAGTAAAATATATTGGCTAACAAGCAGTCACAATCATTGTCACATATCATCATACTAAAAGGCATCACAAAGTAATTCGTTAAAACATTACAACTTAACAACTTGACTTGACAATGCATCTAGACTCGACTATGCAACTCTTAATGTCTTAAATCATCTTGACTCGACTATGCAACTCTTAACGTCTTAAACCATCTTTGATCATCATGAAAATGCAAATGCATGTGGTACCAATCTAGGGCATAAGCCCTCATCGTCGTGGTTGAGCATAAATATACTCCTAGGGCATAAGCCCTCATCGTCGTGGTTGAGCAAAAGCTCCATCGTCGTGGTTGAGCAAAAGCTTCAGGGCATCAAGCCCTCAACATAATTGAGCAAAAGCTCCATCGTTGTGGTTGAGCAAAAGCTCCAGGGCATCAAGCTCTCAACTTGAATGAGTATGCAATGGACTCAACATCTTACGTCTTAGAACTTCATGAACATCTTATAACTCCTTGACTTAGACCGACACTTACATCTTAAATAAGACTCAGCAGTATATGCAGCATATAAATAATTCATCACATATCAGCATCATAATACAATAACATCAAATGATAATCAACAACATCTTAAACATCGCATCAACATAAGCATCATAATTAACACATATAGTGCATAAATAAAAATATCACATTCTTTATATAACTCATCTTTAAATCACACATCTTCAAATAACACATCTTTATATAACACATTCATCAAATATTTTAAGGTCATAACCATGTACCAATAATAATAATCATGATAATGCTAACACATACTATTGTCACAATTATAATTAATGAAATAATTATGATATAAATAAAAATTGCCACGTTCACCAAAAGTAGAAAAAAGATAAAAATTAATGGCAATAAGTCTCAAGCAATTCCCTTGTTGTTCCTATTAAGAAAGCGTGGCATCAATTATCAAATAAATTATATTTTTAAGCTAAAGAAGTACCATGTTTCTAAAGCTACGATCAGTAAGGATGACTACCAATCTAATATTTATCTATATATATTTGCTTCTAAAAATATTTATCAGAATTTGCTAATTTTTCCAACAGTACAGAAAGTACTCTCCTAATTAAGAACACAATAAATATGTCCCAAAGTGTCACTAGCTTTGCTTATGTTTACAAAATAAATCTATCCGCCCTTGTTTCTCCTATTCACCTAGTCAATATACCTTCTATACAAATGAACTAATCTAACTAACCCGTATTATTTTAACTCTTTCTTTTTCTTTCTTTTCGTTAATTAAACATGGCTATAATAAACATTAAAAACAAGGACACTACGATGTTGTCAATTGCACGAGAGGCATATTCAAAAATTGCTTACTCGGACAGCCATGTATTTGAAGAAACCAAATTGCTTATTCAAAAACCAATCATGAAATTAGCACATCAACATTATAAATTCAGAGATAAAAATATACACAAAATCACAACAACAAATTGGAGCATGAATTTAACATGATCATGAAAGCAAATAAAAACCCTTCACTAATCATATGTTCATACAACCCTTATGGTGAATAGAGATTCCCCCCTTACAAACTCATCCTAAAGCATGTTAGATGCAATCTAATGATTTACAAACCTAATATTAGTGAAAGATAGTCTCACCCTTACCTTAGATTGTTTTTCTGAAATCAAAAGCAGCGTTCTTCGTTCCTAGGGTTCTCTCTCTCTGAGTTCTCCTCTTTCTTCTCTTTCTCCAAAAAGCGGTTTAACGTAAAAACTCTTTCTAACCTAAGCTTCCTTATTTATAATACTAATCATTCTTCCTAAATATATTTAGGCCCAATAACTTATTCTTTTTTCTATTCTAACCCCCAAATCCATTCACACTAATAATCATCATATTCTAATAAATAATATTTCTCTACTAAATATATAATAATACACCAAATAATAAATATATGTCTATAACAATTAACAAATATATTATGCTAGTAAATACCAACATATAACATAACAAAATATCACTCAACAAAATATATTAACTAAATTATAAAAAGACATCTAATCTCAACAAATCATATATCCCTCATATACATCATATAAATATATAAATATATTCTAAAACTAATTAAAATAATTAAATAAAAAGGAGGGCGTTACACTTGTGGAGCTACCTAAAACTCCTAGTGTAGTTGGACTGCAAGGATTCTTCGAGAAGACGGAAGACGTTCCGATGGCTGAAGAGGTTGAGGTAAAGGCTTGTGGAACTACCTAAAATTCCTAGTGTAGTTGGACTGCAAGTACCTTCGAGAAGGCGGAAGACATTCCGATGGCTGAAGGGATTAGGGTGTAAACTTGTGGAGCTACTTGGTGTAGTGGGAACAAGGGAAAGAGCAGCATGGTGGTTGATGGTTTGGCATCATCACTAATTTGGAGTCAAGGTGGAGATTGTTGTGAAAGTGACTCAAAATTGGAGAAATTGAAGTTTGCTGAAGCTGTCAAATCGGAGCCCGATTTAGAGAAATCGGAGTACGATTTTTGGGACCAGAATTGACACTTTCATTCGTAAAAAATCAGAGGTCGATATGGCAAAATCGTAGTACGATTTTGCTCAGATTCAGAAAAAATAAAACGTATTTTTGGGCCTGATTTTGTTCCAATTTATGAGAGATTCTTTTACTATAAATATAGACATTGTATCAGTGTAAACCTTGAGATAGAGGGGGTTGAAACAAGGGTTTAGAATGGCAACAACAAAACTAGGGTTTGTATAGAGTTTATCTCTTTGGAACAAACACTAGGGTTTGAGGGTTGATTCACCTTGGGAAACACTATTAGGATTGAGTCTCTTGGTTACGGGAAGAGGCTGAGATTTGGGTAGAATTAGGCGGGAAACTTATTCTTGTAACCCATTGATACCTCTTTTGTAACGTTACTCATCATATAGTGGAACGGAGGGCTGCTCTCTCCCCCAGACTAGGTCAATTTGGACCGAACTGGGTCAACAAATTCTTTTGTGTTCTCTCTTCTTTTCTCTCTCGTTGTTTTCTACTTTTGGCTTGTGATTATAACTGTTCCATACACTTTGATTTTGGTTGCTTAATTATCCCTTGCTCCAAACATCAAGATTGTTATTGGTGTGTTTTCTCATCGAATTCGCAACAGTGTATGTTTGAGACTTTAAAGTGTATTCCTCTCAAGATCTTAGGTTTGAACCATATTGATGTCAATTTTCATGGACTAGTCCATACAATGAACCCTCCGTTAGTGAACGGTAGGATTGATCCTCTCAATTAATCGCTCTTTGGACTAGAAACCAAGTTTTTTAAGAAGAAAAAAAAATGGAAAATCTTCAATACATTAGGAATAACTCAATAATTTAATGTCAGGCATGCGTTCTCTCCAAGTGAACAAACACCACAAAACTTCAAATATCCTAAATCATGCCGATGAAGTTGACAAGCTGCTATATTTACGCTTCAAACTAGAGCATGCTGCACGGAATCTTCCCATGCTTGTTGAGCTTATCTACAAAGCACCATAGAATATCACAAATGATTGAAGAACATGATAAAAACAAACATTCAAGCAACCACGCATTGCATCATGCAAGATAAAGTTTCATTTTAACTGAAATCAACATTTCAAAAAATTTATGCATTTGCTCTCACCTTAGGACAAAAGCGAACATCAAGAGTCTTCAACATAGTACATTTTGATATGGCAGCTTCAACAGCTTCCTCATCAATATTGCAAGCCTAAAATATTCAAATTGTCCAAACTTGAACTAGCAAATAACTATAACAATGAATTAATGGAACGGTTGCAAGAATGACTAAATTTAAGTCATTCAATTGAACAATATTCCGCAAATCATTTGAGGAATATCAAATGTCAGATTTATTTCAAGTAAAGGACAGAGGTCAACTCCATACTCTAACATTTTTTAAGGAAAATGTATGCAGCCCATTCTTGAAAGGAGTCACATAACCCAAGACGAAAGAATAATGATAGCCAATGACAATTGTAAATTGTAATGCAGTAAAAGCAATTCTAGCGATACAATCTTAACACATTCTTTCCAACACACAAATACAGGTTGAGTCTTAACACATTCTAGCAATACAATGTTAACACATTCTTTACACACTTGTTGAGTCTCACTAAATCATTAATCGTGCAGGTCTCAATCTCTTTTAGTTTGGAACTGGGAACCATTTCCTAAGTGGTAGGACACATGAATTTCACCCAATAACAAAGAGTGTACAAAAGAATGCGTCTGATAATGTGTTGCTAGAATTTTTTGTGCAGAAAATATGAAAAAACATATTACCGCAATAAATTTTAAAGTATATCTAAAACAATAATCATGATATGCACGGATAAGTTTAAATTGGCAGATAAGAATAATAACCTGAAGGAATAGATTGGTTAATCTCGGACACTCTAGCTTTAAAACTTCCAATGAGGAACAATTGCTGAAGAGATCAGTCAAAACATTACAATCTGTTATGAGGACAGAAACCAATCTACATTCATTTGAAAGGCAAACAATACCTTAGATTAAGCCAGCATAGATTGAGACAAGCTAAATCAACCTCCTTCAAATTAGTTGACTGAGAAAGGTTTAAGAACAATAAATGGAAACAGTGTGATGTCGATGGAATAAAAACCTTCCTAATATTTGGACAACCCACACAGTTGAGGTTCTGAAGTAATCGGGTGGGTTGCTCACTTGTCACATAGCTGTTTTCATAGGAACTTGAAATGGATAGGACGTTTATGCCAGGTAACTCAGGAAACTTCCCTCGACTTTGCCCCCAGTTTAAATCATGCATATTCACACAGCCGTTTAAACTCACACGTGTAAGGTGAGTGCAGCAAGAAAGAAGCTCTTCTATGGCTTTCTGACACAAAGTTCCATAAGACAAGTCCAACTCCTGAAGAGCTGGTAAAGCACCCCCCTTGTAAAGAGGTTCAAGCGATGATTTGGTGAGATATTTGCATGCCTGCAATTTTAAAACCTTCAAGAAACAATAATGTCACAGTCAGAAAAAGGCAAAGAAAATAATTATACAAATGGTATACATCATCCCATAACCTGTGGACCAAGGAATGGACAACCATCTATTCCAAGATGTGCCATCATAACCACATTTTTTGTTAATATAAACCAAATCACATTTCACAATGGGAAAAGTAAAGAACTACGAGTGCACTTGTATAGACATTTTATTTAAGCTCTTATTCAAGAAGCTATTTTAGATCTTTATTATGTTAAAGACAACTTATGGACATGCCACGCGAATTGCAACTGTATCTAAACATTAATAATATAAGTATTTAAACATGAGATAGGCACAAATAAGCTCTTCTGAACAACTCGCGTGTATGGTAATATAATATCACAACTTCGCTAGGTTTATTAAACTAAATAACCACAACTTCTGGAGATTTGTTTTGAGGATGGGAGGAAGTTCTCCGCTACTATTATACTATATGTAATACGCTAGACAGTAAAAATATGCGAACTAAAATATGATGTTTTTACCTTTAGTTGTTTACAAGAGTCAAAAACAGGCTGCAGAGTCACCAAGAAAGTGTATGATAAATCAAGCAGGGCTAAATTTGGGAGCCAATGCAGGGAGCAGAGTCCATCTAACCCAATTGATGGGCATGACATTAATATTAATGACTCAATTAGTGGACAGGCACGGGTTGTTGCCGACAAGCAGTCATCAGTGAGTTGACTATAATTCAAAACAACAAACATCAGTCCATACTCCATAGATAAGCAGGATAACCAAGAAACTAGCAGATAAAGCATCACCTGCAAAAGGAAGCATCCAGTGATGTCAAGAGCGGACAATTAAGGGACGCTTCAGACAGTCCACCACATGCTTTCAACTCAAGTGAGACCATTAACATTGCTTCAATGCGGAGTATGTTTAATTTTGGGCATATCCCTAAATTGAGAGATCGAAGACCAACCTGAGAAGTAGATGAAAAAAGGGAGTTGCTTAGCTTTCAGATCGAGATTCAAATCATGAATCAGAAGACCTATTTTCCGAATCTATCCAAATATTTACTACAAAAGTGGTTGGCTACATAAAGTTAATAAAAAGCAGTTGGTCACACAAGGCAAGTCCAAAATGAATTGAGATTCATGGTCAAAATAGATACGAACAACGATTTTTATATATTGGGTTCAGGGGTTCAGGTTTATTCAAAATCAAGATATGAATCCAAGGTATCTTAACACACTGATAATAACTGTGGTCCCAATTACAAAGCCCTAACATAACAGCAACCACTTGGACTGCAAATGTATAAAACTATTACTTAAACCATGCAGATAGCTAAATAAATACAAGCAAAAGATGTTGTATTATTATTCGATAGTTTTAATTTGTCTAACAAATCAATATCACTTACAGGGCAAAATGATGCATATTCCAAATGATCGCAACAGTCCAAAATGACCTTCTCAAGATTAGGGCAGGTTAGCTCAAGAGTAGTGATTGCTCGACAACCGCCTAGAGAAAGACTGATTATCGAGGTGCTGATGAAGCGAACTGAAGTCAAGCTCTACATGCAGCGAACAACAAGCAGGATAAAAAATGTTAACATCCATACAAGTATAGATCATTTGACCAACAAAATCCCAGGAATGAAAAGAAACCTAATCTCTCACAACAGATACAACAGCCAGAAAAGTTGAGACATTATTTATCTACTGCTAAGCACTGATAGTAACAACTAATAATGATTCATGCAATTATTTCAACTAAAGTTACAAATTTCAGTAATTCTTTAAACTGATTTTGTGAGGATACCAAAAATACCCTTTCAGAAACTTCATCAATATGACATATAAAAAAAAGTACATTTTAGTAAATCACACGCAAAACTTCAATCTATAAGTTAAGGTACAGCTGGATTAGTTGATTATATAAAAAACAATTGGAATTGTGTAAAAGGGATCAAGAGTAGGAAAACACTTTTTTGAATTGTCAGAATATACTACTATACTAACATAGCTCAAAATAATCAAATTTTGGAACATAAATCCAGAAATTCAAAAGAAATATTAGTTCATGTACCTCACAATTATCAAGAACTAGTGATTTCAACATAGGACATCCTCCGCCATCACTAAAAACATCACATATAGAATTTGTCAAAGATTCACAATCTGAGAGATCTACTTCTTGTAAAGATTGGCATTGCAATGCTAATGAAGTTAAGCTTTCCTGCTTTTGCAGTGCTAATTTCTGCATAACCAAAAAGCTCATCATTGAGGGCTATACTCTAGAATACATGAGAATGGGGAATGAAACAAGACATAAGTATAACACATACTTGAAGTGAATTTGAAGTGATATTGGTCCGGTGAAGTACAGAGCAGTTAGACACTTGTATAGAAGAAAGCGATATAGCCCTCAAGTTCAAATCTGCTAATCTGCAAAGGAAACCATTCAAAAAAATAAATTAGACGCAACAATAGAAAAAAGGATTTGCTATTGACTTAAACAGAAAGAGAAAAGCAATAGAGAGAGACTGATCAATAATAGAATTATAGTGCTTTTCTGGGGAGAGAGAGAAAATGAAGCAGAAACATACTTGCGACAGTACGCCAATCTAATATTCTTCAAACGTGGAAGATCCAACGACACCGAAGTCAATAGACTGCAACTGCGTAGTTCCAAAACCTGCATTGGCGGTGATAAAAATTAATACTAATACTCACGAATTCAGACACGTTGTTAATATCAATATCTGAGACAGATAAAATACCTCCAACATAGAGCTATGAGCTATTACAGCCATTGATGCAGAAGTGATGCCCTCGCAGCTATGAAGCCTTAGAATTGTCAACATTGTCATTCGAACCGACTTAAAAGAGAAAAGCGACCATTTTAGACAAAGCCATATACTTTAGTTCAAAATACAAGCTTACATATGCAAAAAGCAAGTATACAATTTGAAGCACACCTCCAAGGATATGCTAGGGCAGTATGATGAATCAAGAAAACCAAGATTAGGACAATGCTGCACTATATCACGCAGGGTTTCATCGCTGACACAAGAACAGTTGCATATGTCCAGCTTCACCAGTTGAGGGCATGAAGTTGCAGCAGCACGAATAACAGCATCTGGAAGTTTGTTGCAAGAACCAATATCAAGTTCATGTAGAAGAGGGCAATCAAGTACAACCTGTGCCATGTTACTGCTCTTCAAAGACATAGTTTTAAGATGTGGGCACCTGAAAAATGAATAAACCGTCACTTTTTATTTTATCATCGGAGTCAATTAAGTGTCGGTCAAACTTTGAGGCATATTCACCTGACTTATATTCGCGTTACACGACATTTTATTAATTCAAGATGACGCAATCTCTCATGAACAACAGATATCTCTTGAATACTATTTCCAAGTGTAGAATCATCAATATACAATTCTCTCAACATGGAACAATCAGATAGACCAAGAAAAAAAGCATCACCTATCTGTCCTCTTCCTAATGTTAAAACTTCGAGCTTCCTGAAAATATTGAAATAAATCAGCTGGAATCCAAGATGGCTTGATTCAGTGCAATGTCACATAAAATTCCTACCTTAATAAAGAGATTGCCTTCATGACCAGCAAATCAATAGTAGGTCCTGATAAGCTCAATGTTGTAGCATTCGGATAACGTCTGCACATGTCCTCAACTGTAATTACACATACACATTTACTTGTTAAAAGGTTTACTGCAAAAACATAAAACTAAAAACTTTCATAAATAATACAACATATACTCAAGCTCACATTGTTCTTGAGATATGTTCCGATTTTCAAAATTCAAACTCATCCAGAAATCTTCATGAGTACTAATAGTTCGCCACTGCTTACAAACTCTAGCAGCTCTGCAGAGATTGGTTTGATCCAGATACGAGAAAACCTAAATTTCACACGTAGAGAAATTAAACATTAGAGAAAAAATGATACTTTTGATATCAAAACACACTAAATTCACATGTATAAAAACATGTAAATGTCCCAAAAAAGATTGTTTCATCGTCTCTTACTATATATAGTGCCATTTGGGCGGCTTCATAAATCACCATAACTAGCCCTTCTGGAGTCCTTATTTGAGGCGCTATCTTAGTTTGATTGAACCTACTGCTATGTCGAGGTCAAAAACTCACATCAACCCATGTACGAACCTTTGCATGCATATATAGGAGAAAGATGTTCTCCCAAATATTATTGCTCTTTCGTTCCATATACGCCGTGTAGCTTCGAGCAAAATTATTAGGCTAAAGTGCAACTTTGGTCCCCTATCTTTCAAAAAGTTGCGATTTTGGCCCCCTAAGTTTGAAAACTACAATTTTGGTCCCCTATGTTTTTTAGCCAAATTGATTTTTTCGATTTTTAATTTTTTAATTAATTAATTACACACTTACACACGTGGCATGCCACGTATGCGTTGACTTGGTCAAAATTGACCAAAATGACCAAATATGCAAAGGGGCTAAAACATAGGGGACCAAAATTGTAGTTTTCAAACTTAGGGGGCCAAAATCGCAACTTTTTGAAAGGTAGGGGGCCAAAGTTGCACTTTAGCCAAATTATTATACTCCCTCTAAGGTCTCATGTTCTTTTTTTAACTTTAAATGGGCCCCGCATGTGAACGATGAAATTGGACCCCAGTTCACCGAACCAAACATTTTTGCATTAAATGGAAGTCGGCTACATGTATCAAATTACGTTATCATGTTCTATTCTAAACTATATTTTGGTTCAACTCATTAATTTCTTAATTTTTCCAAGTAGTTTCTTTGATAGTTTTTCTACCTCTAGTGATTTCTGATCTACTCTTCTTACTGCATATTCTATCATTTTTCTCTATATATGTTCAAACCACTTACGCCTATTTTTCACCATATGTTCTACTATAGGTGTTATCTAAACTCTCGTTAATATGGTTATTTCTAATTGTACCCCATCTAGACTTACCACACATTCAATGCATCGTCCTCGTCTTCACTGCACTTATTTTATCCTCATGTTGGTTCTTCACTACCCAACACTCTGTTTTATACAACATCATTGGTTTTACTGTCGTCAGATAAAATTATCCCTTCAAATTGAATGATATTTTCATATCACATAAAGCACATGAGCTTTCTCCATTTCAACCGCTCATATTGAATTTGATGATTTACATCTGCTTCTATTTCTCATTCGTTTTATCTTATGGGCCCAAGGTATTAAACTGTGTGTAATTTGTGGTATGATATGATCTCAAATTTTCATCTCTAAGGTAGAATTACTCCGTCTTTTGCTAAAATTACATTCCGTATAATATGTTTTGTTTCTACTTAGGCGGAAGTTGGACATTTTTAAGGCTTGTCTCTAACCTCCTATTCAATTCCTCCTCCAACTCTCCAAGCAGGACTACATCATCTGCAAAAAGCATACATCTCGGTGCTAGCTCTTGGATGTGTTCTTTAAGTACATCCAAAACTAAGGTAAAAAGATATGGACTTAAGGTTGATCATTATTGTAATCCTATTGTTACGGGAAAATCGTTCCCCATCGTGCTCCTCACACAAGTTCAAGTCTCCTCATACATGTCCTTGATAGTTCGAATATAGGTAATCCTAACTCTTATCTTCTTTAGGTCTTTCCATGAAATCTATCTATGCACTCTATCATACACATTCTATAAATCAATAGAAACTAAAGGCAAAGTCTTTTTTACCCGTCTCATGCCGCTCCATCATACCTCTAATCTAAGTAAAAAGATACTGAGTTTTTTAAAAAAACATAGAAATAGACATGTGTTGAATTTCTCCCCACTTGTTGCATCTCCTCGTATTTTATTTAAAGATATAGAATATCGATATTAAAATTAAAGTCTAGATAGTAAAATATAGGATTGCATTCTTTTATGTTAATTTTAGAGTTTATGTTAATTTGTATGTTTTAATTGTTTTAAGTTGGTCCAAGACATTAACAACATTGTAGTAATTGTTCGTCCCTTTTGTGAGTTTATCATCTGAAAGGGACACTTGGCTAACAAAATACGCACCTGGATGCCAACTAGAAAATTACAAATTAAAAAAATAGAAACAAAATGCCACTAATAATATAAGTTTGTGCATTCCATCTGCATCTTCCTTAAATCCATATTCATCTCCAATTCCATCTTCATCTTCCCCGTGTAATAAAATTTGTTGGGATTTGCATTGAAAAATCTGTGTTACTGAAAAATATGAAATGCAAGTAAATCATCCATTTGCGTGTTTTGTGTTGAAAGGAATGGAAGGATTTGTGTGGGGTGATGTGGTAGAATAAAAATTTGTGTGACGTGGTAGAATTTATAGTGTGAAAGGGTGGTACGAATGAGTATCTTATTACATGGATAAATTGACCACAAAAATGAATTTGTTGAAGCACATCAAAGCACAATTGTCCTAATTATATGCATGACCATGCTGTTTGAATCAACGTAGTGCATGTCTTTGTTGAGTTGTTCACGATCGTGCAGCTTGAGAAATCATTTTATCATGTATATATGCACAACAATGCATTTTGCGAACCATATTCTTGCTTATATCTTTTAACTCACTTGGGTTGATCTGGTGTTATTGGCTTGGAATCTGAGAGTGTGTTCCTCCTCGATTCTCTCCAGTGTCAATTTGAGTGTGCTAATTTAGCTTCTTAAAAAAAATGTTTCAATAAATAGACATGGTTTAAAAAGGATATTATTTGGAGTTGAAGAAAAGTTTCACAACTTTTGGACACCACTATTATTAAGCAATTTGTTTCCCACGAGATTTTAACAACACATATACATACAAAATCTTGAGGTATTAAGTATATGAGTCATATCTATTGTATATCATTCATTTAGACATTTCTAGTAATTGGGAGATCACTAACCACTCATAACTCTCAGAAATAAGAGTTATCGGCTTCATTTAACTCGATTTATTGTTCATTTACTTGGTTTATGCGGCACTTCCTCTGTCTAAAATTATAAGTTGTTTTGGACATTTCACGCAAATTAATCAATGTAATTAATTTTGTATAATTAAACGAAATTATAAGTAATTTTACAAAATTATCCTTCATTAATGATATGAGAAAGATAAATAAAATAATCGAAAGAAGATAGAGTAATAAATAGTTAAGAGTATAATGGGAAAAATAATATTAATACTTCATGGATATTTTAAAACGACTTATAATTTAAGACAATTTTTTTTATATTAATAATTTCGGACGGAAGTAGTAGTGATTAGGGTGGTTAATTAGGATTAAGTAGGTTTTGAGTTAAGTTCAACCAACACACTTTATGGTACCACATTTGTGTCTTTCACTTGTTTTGTAGTGGGCAGGATTTCTCGGACTTGGATTTTGACTAGGTGTTATAGCTAAGAAAGAAAAGATTAATTCAAGGACGATTTGTTGTGAGCTTAACTATTATAATCAAAGTTAAAAAAGATTTGAAATCGTTAAAGATTTGAAGGCTTTTACATATGGATTGAGAAGTAAAAATTTGTCATTATTATTGTGAAGCAAATCATTGCATTGATGTTTCCTTTTTCCGTATATTTATTCACTAGATATAATCATATTTGAGACGTGTCAGACATTATTGTGAGTACCTCTCATAGTCGAGATTCAAACATTGGTTTATCATATTGTAGGAGTCTAGCCTCTTTAGCAAGGTTGAGTCCCGTTGGAATTTCGCTTATGCTTTGGCCAATAATGATTTGTGATAGCTTATTCTTCTCGATTTTCTATGAGCTTTCTAGCTCCTGCTTAGATTAATCACTTGTTAGTTGCTGATGGTTCTGGAGTTTCTAGTTCTTTGTTGATTGTTCTCTTTCTTTCAAAAAAGAAAATGGTTAAAAAAGATTGCGCATATTGATATTCATTTTTATTCGTGTCCCACATTAGTACATGAATGAGAATATATCTGTGAGAATCTGATGCTCTTCTTTAGTGCTTTACTTTGAAAAGCAATATTCCACTCATCTTATCAACATTTTTGTGTTGCAATTCCATAATATCATATCATATATACATACATTTTAATTAACAACACAAAATTTCACTAGAGAACCATAACTTAATTTTCTATCATCTAAATCTTCTGAATGGAACCTGAAGCAAATAGGAGGGTAAACAAATTTTCATCTTATGAGAGAGTAGCAGCCATAAGCTTAGTAGTTCTAGCCGTGGCTTCTCCTCTATACATAGATAACAGATCAGAGAGTGAGTTGGAAGATGATGAACAACCAATTAGTGTTACTTTATGGTTACCTATGCTGCTTTTTGTATTGGTTTTAGTCATATCTTTATCAGCTTTTTTGGATAAGAGCTTCACAAGGTTTGATCGTAATTGGATTCATAGAGTTGGTGGTTCTTCTGGTGGTATTGTTTTCATTCTCATTCTTCTCTTTCTTGTTTTGAAGTGTAGAGCATCTTTGTAATGTAAGAACCTTGCATGCATGCATGCTCAAGGAATGTTTGTGAAGAAACGACTAGAGCATGTTAATCATATTAATTCATTTTGAGTTAGATTAATCATATCCTCTATATTTTGTACACTTGTGTAAAAGTTTATTTTTAACATTTGAATACTAAATTTTTGAGTGATTAAATGTAAGATAAACTAATGTTTTTAAAGCTAATTAGTGTCTTCTTTCATAGTACAATAATGTATTTAAGCTAATAAACTTCATATTTTCATGGTAGAAATATTTGCAAAATCTATTAAGAGCAATTATCTTTTCAGATCGCAATTGTACCAAAATTAGTTTAATGTATTACTTTTCTTGTTTAACATTTATAGATCTAATATCAGACTTTACCTTTTAATCATTCTTTTGATATCTAAGATCATACACACATATGACATTACATTTGTAAACAAGGTAAACACTAAGGCTGAAGTAATAAGAACCACGCCTACAACAAAAGAAAATACTTGGATTAGTGAATATTCATCTTTGAAATATCAATAAACCAGAATTAAAAAAATTACACGTGATTACGATAAAACAAAAGCATAATAGACATTCAAAGTATGAGAAGAACCAAGTCTTTATTCAAAACCAAAACTCAGAAAGTAGTAGCACATAAAATAGTGTACTGCAGAAAGAACCAAATTTGGCTAAAAGAAATTAGAGAAATATTCTTTTTCGCATAATCCAATGCATCCACTTTAAATTAAGTTTAAATATGAAGGTTTTAATTTTGCTAGACTGCAACTTCGGGACAAAATCAATAAGCAAATTTGGGAAAATTTCTCTTTGATCCCTAAACAATTGTTTCTCTCCCATTTAGGCCATAAACTAGAAAAATATACGGCCAATAAATGGTCAAGTTCGTGGTGCATAAGTGAAACGAGTTTTACATCATGCACAAGTTTATTTTCATCATTATGTCAATAAGTTTCATCATTGAATCAAACGAAATGTGACAAGACTTATTGATCCAATAGTAAAATAAATAAATTTGTGCATGATGCAATAGTAATTTATTTATGCACTTTAGACAATGCAGCAACAAATAGTATGTAAATTACACTTAGTTAGTCCCTCAATTACTTTCAAATAGAAAGAAAAAAGTGATAGTTTATGAACTTCCATTAAAAAATATTTAAGGACCGTTTATTATATGTTGTTTATGTAGGTTATCACAGAATTTCAAAAATACCCGTATACATAACTACCGGAAGTTGCTTTCAGATACTCAGAAGTTACATTCGTAAATGGTGTTCAAATACTCAGAAGTTGCGTTCCGGTGCTCTTGGAAGTTATAAAAACAAGAAATAAATCATTAATGGCAAATTAAAAGAATGGTTGGTGGTATCCCTCAGAGAAAACCTATCAGCAGATTCTCTCTTTCAATTCCATCAAAATGCCATCCTCAGTTCTTCTGCTTCATTTTCTACTGAAGTTTTTTTTTTTTTTTTTTTGAGGGATTCCTACTGAAGTTTCTTGTTTAACATATAGGATCCTAAAGAATTAAATCAGTTGTACGATAATAATCATTTAAATCAAAACTTGAGTTTATACATTTGGTTTAATTTTGTTGTATTATTATAAAGTAATGCAAGGGACTTCACTTAGGACCATGACTGATAGCACTGACTTAAATTTGAATTTCAGAATTCAGATTAATAACATAATTTGCTGAAAGATTAGGTAAAGGAGTACTACATTTGATCTTCATTTGGTAGTCAGCTTAATAAAATGGAATCATACATTAATTTCTTCTGTGTTGAGATGAAATATCATTTCGTACCCTAAACATTCCAACCATTATAAAATTATTCCACCTCAACAGAAGTGCAGATAGACATATCTGTGATAATTACCACTACCAACCAGGAAATTGGTTAAAATCAGTCTTCCTAACCCACTCATCAGACACTACAATCCCAAAAGGTAGAACGCTAAAGATGAATGTGGAATGAAAATGTTGGCTGGTATAATATGTTAACGTTATAAATAAAATGTTCAATTTGATCTTGTGCATATATGAAAGTTTCATCAAAATATAATTGTAAACGTGCATTCATGTTAAAGAAACAGGAAACATCAAACTATAAATGTCAATACGCTGCCGCATGCATCGTAAAATGCAAGTTCAAACAAGCATCTATTCTTCAAAATGTAAATGTCAATATTACAGCATAAAATGTATATCAAGGATCAAACAAACACCTATTCTTCAGAACACTTCAGAATAAACTATGCAGCAACAAATTGAAATGTAAAATTTACAACAATTAAAACATCAAAAACTTATTGTGGCAATGCATGAAGATAACCTCATTTCTATATGCCAAACAAACACAACAATATAAAAGATAACAATTTACAATACATTAGGAATAACCCGATTTATTGCCAAGTGTGCCTTCTCTCCAAGTGAACAAGCACCACAAAACATCATAGATTATAAATCATACTGATGAAGTTGACAAGCTGCTGTATATACGCTTCAAACCAGAACATGCTGCACGAAATTTTCCCATACTCGCTGAGCTTATCTGCAAAGCACCATAAAATATCCCATAAATGATTGAAGAACATCCCAAGCAACAACCATATGCAAAATAAAGGTTCATTTGAACCGAAATCAACATTTCAAAATATTATATGCATTTGCTCTCACCTTAGGACAGAAGCGAACATCAAGAGTCTCCAACATAGTACATTTTGATATAGCAGCTTCAACAGCCTCCTCGTCAATATTGCACGCCTAAAAAAACCAAATTGTCCAAACACGAACAAACATATAAGAAAGCAAATAACTAGTAACACAACAATGAATCAAAGGATGGGTTGCAAGAATGACTAAAGTTAAGTCAATACAATTTAAAAAAAATAAAAAATCCTCAAATAATTTGAAGAATATCAAATGTCACATTTATTTTAGGTGAAGGACAGAGGTCAACCCCATACCCTAAATTTTTAAGAAAAATGTATACAGCCCATTCTTAAAAAGCAGACGGATAAACCAGCCAAAAGATCGGGACAAAAACACTACCGTATAATTTTCTAAAAAGATAATGATAGCCAATGACAGCTATAAAATGTAATGCAGAAAAAAGCAATGCTAGCAATAAAATTTTAACACATTCTTTCCGACAGTTGTAAATTCTAAATTGTAATGCAGTGAAGGCAATGCTAGCAATACGATCTTCACGCATTCTTTCCAACACAGACACACTCCTATTTGGTAAAATTCACTTGTTGAGTCTCAATAAATCATTAACCATGCAAGTCTCAATCTCTATTATGTTGAAACTGGGAACCATTTCCTAAGTGGTAGGACTCGTGAATTTCACCCAATAATAGAGTATATACAATAGAATGTGTCTGATAATGTGTTTCTAGCATCTTTCATGCAAAAAATATGAAAAAACATAATACCACAATAAATTTTGAAGTATATTTAGAACAATATGATATGTTTGCAAGAAACAACAATTATGATGTGTGTGGATAAATTTAAATTGCAGATAAGAATGATAACCTGAAGGAATAGATTGGTCAATCTCGGACACTCTAGCTTCAAAACTTCCAATGAGGAACAGTTGCTGAAGAAATAAGTCAAAACATTATAATTTGTTATGAGGTCAGAAACCGATCCACATTCTTTTGAGGGGCGAACAATACCTTAGATTAAGCCAGCATAGATTGAGACAAGCTACATCAACCTCCTTCAAATTAGCTGACAGAGAAAGGTTTAAAAATAATAAATGGGAACAGTGTGCTGTTGATGGAATGAAAACCTTCCTAATATTTGGACAACCCACGCAGTTGAGGTTCTGAAGTAATCGGGTGGGTTGCTCATTTGACACATGGTTGTTTTCGTAGGAAGTTGCAATGGATAGGATGCTTATGCCAGGTAACTCAGGAAACTTCCCTTGACTGTGCCCCCAGTTTAAATCATGCATATTCACACAGCCGTTTAAACTCACACGTGTAAGGTGAGTGCAACAAGAAAGAAGCTCTTCTATGGCTTTCTGACACAAAGTTCCATAAGACAAATCCAACTCCTGAAGAGCTGGTAAAGCACCACCCTTGTAAAGAGGTTCAAGCGACGAGTCGGTGAGATATTTGCATGCCTGCAACTTTAGTACCTTCAAGAAACAAAAATGTTACCGTCAGAAAAAGGAAAAGAGAATAATGATACAAACATACATCATTCCATAATCTGTGGACCGAGAAATGAGTAAGCAAGTGTGCAATAACATTCTATTTCTTTAGACAAAATAATCTTGGTTTTACCCACTTTTCCTCTCACTCTCTTTTCCATCCCCTTCTATCTCCATTTTCCTGTTAGTTTATGTGTCTTCATTGTTTCAGGAAGACATAAAATATTTTTGAACTCTGATGAAAAATCAAATAAATGGTTTTTTTGAACTCCAAAAACATAAAATAAAAAAATTACAATTAATTATAAAGTGAACTATCAGTAACAAATTATCATCAGTACATTCATAAGTGAACCAATTAACATTATTACCACGTTATGTTTTAATAAAAGCCAAATAACATTACACAAAGGGGAAAATAACCAAATTCATGTTCACAAAGATTAGAGGGGTGAAAGTAAAGGACTATGAGTACTTGGATAGACATTTTATTTAAGCTCTTATTTACTAAGCATTTTAGAGTTTTATTATGTTAAAAACAACTAATGGACATCTCACATTATTCCCATCTGTATCCAATCACTAGTATAAGTATTTAAATCACAAGATTGACACAAAACTTGTACGTGTATGGTAATATCATAACTTTCCTAGGTCTTTTAAATTTAAACTAAATAACCCTCACTTCCGTAGATTTGTTTTGAGGATGGGAGGAGCGGTTCTTCACTATTATTATACTATTTGTAATTTGCAAGACAGTAAAAAATATGCAAACTAAAATATGATGCTTTTTACCTTTAGTTGTTTACAAGAGTCAAAAACAGGCTGCAGAGTCACCAGGAAAGTGTATGATAAATCAAGCAGAGCTAAATTTGGGAGCCAATGCAGGGAACAGAGTCCATCTAACCCAATCGATGGGCAGGACATTAATATTAATGACTCAATTAGTGGACAGGCACGGGTTGTTGCAGACAAGCAGTCATCAGTGAGTTGGCTGTAATTCAAAACAACAATCAGTACATACTCCATACATAAGCAGGATAACCAAGAAACTAGCAGATAAAGCATCACCTGCAAAAGGAAGCATCCAGTGATGTCAAGAGAGGACAATTAAGGGATGCTTCAGACAGTCCACCACATCCTTTCAACTCAAGTGAGACCATTAACATCGCTTCAATGCGGAGTATGTTTAATTTTGGGCATATCCCTAAATTGAGAGACCGAAGACCAACCTGAGAAGTAGATGAAAAACGGAAGTTGCTTAGCTATCAGATTGAGATTCAAATCATGAATGAATCGGAAAAGACCTATTTTACAAATCTTATCAAATCTTTACTAAGAAAGTGGTTGGCTACACACAGCCAATAAAAAGCAGTTGGTTACACAAATTTCAGTGGGCAGGTTGGGACTCGCCACAATGAATCGAGATTTGTGTTAAGCTTCAAGGTCAATAGATATGAGTAACGATTTGTATCTATTGGGTTAAGGTTTATTCAAATGAATCCAATGTATCTTAACATGCTGATAATAACAGTGGTCCCAATTACAAAGCCCTAACACAACCTCCTCTAGGAATGAAATATATGAAGCTATTACTTCAACTGTGCAGATAGCTAAATAAATACAAGCAAAAGATGTTAACCTATTATTCTGTAGTTTTAATTTCTCGCATATTTCTTCACATGATCAACTCAAAAGGGAAGAAGAAATAAAATATTTCAGCTCATAATAATCGAAGCACTCAATAGGGAGGAAATAAAAGATTTACTCTCATAAAAATCGAACTGTGAAGCATCTAATATATCAGTATCACTTACAGGGCAAAATGATGCATTTTCCAAATGATCACAACCATCCAATATGACCTTCTCCAGATAAGGGCATGTTAGCTCAAGAGTAGTAACTGCTCGGCAACCACCAAGGGAGAGACTGACTAACGAGGTGCTGATGAACCGAACTGAAGTCAAGCTCTACATGTAGCAAACACCGAATATGATAAAAAAAAAATGTTACCATTAATACGAATATAAAACATTTCACCGACAAAATACCAGGAATTTAAAGAAACCTAATCTGTCACAAATACAACAAACAGGAAAGTTAATTATTTCCCACTGCTGAAACATTTTTTATTAAGTAAATAGTATCAAATTGATTCATTCAAATACTGATATTGTAATAACTAAATGATTCATGAAATTACTTCAATTAAATCATGAATTTCAACAATTCTTTCTGCTATTGCGATTTCTGTCAGAATACCAAAAATACCATTTCAGAAACTTCAAGTGAGAAATTATCAATATAACATAAAAAAGTACATTGGTATTATAGAAACCATGGGCAAAATTTCAATCAGTAAGTTATGGCAGTGTGGCACAACTAGATTAGTTGATTATATCGCTTATAAATACAGTAAGAATTGTGTGGAAAGGATCAAGAGTAGGAAAACTTTAAACACCCATTTGAATTGTCAAAATATAGTACTAACATAGCTCACGAATAATGAAATTTTAGAAAGTGAATCCAAGAAATGCCAAAATAATATATATGTTCATGTACCTCGCAATTATCAAGAACTAGTGATTTCAACATGGGACATCCTCCACCGTCACTAAAAACATCACATACAGTGTTTGTCAATGATTCACATTCAGAGAGATCCACTTCTTGTAAAGATTGGCATTGCAGTGCTAATGTAGTTAAGCTATCCTGCTTTTGCAGTGCTAATTTCTGCATAACCACAAAGGTCATTATTGAGGGCTATACTATACAATATGAGAATGTGGAGTTAAAAAAGACATGATTACACGACATACTTGAAGTGAATTTGAAGTGATATTGATCCGGTGGAGTACAGAGCAGTTAGACACTTGTATAGAAGAAAGCGATATAGCTCTCAAGTTCAAATCTGCTAACCTGCCAAGGAAACCATTCAAAAAATTAATCAGATAAATTAAGGATTGGATATTTTCTTAAACATTAAGTACACAGGCAACAGAGTATGACAAATATCAATAATGGAATTTTGTGTTTTCTGGGGGAGAGAGAATGAAGTAGAAACATACTTGCGACAGTACACCAATCTAATATTCTGCAAACGTGGAAGATCCAACGACACCGAAGTCAATAGACTGCAATTGTCAAGCTCCAAAACCTGCATTGGCAGTGATATCATGTACTCGTCCTAACACTCGGGAATTCAGACACATCGTTAATACCAATATCTGGAACAAATAACATACCTCCAACATAGAACTGTGAGCTATTGCAGCCATTGACGCAGAAGTGATGCCCTCACAGCTATGAAGTCTTAGAATTGTCAACATTGGGAGTCGAACAGACTTAAAAGAGAAAGGTGACCATGTCAGACAAAGCTAGAAACTCTTGTTCAAAATGCAATCTTAAATATGCAAAAACTAAGTATACAGTTTGAAGCACACCTCCAAAGATATGTTTGGGCAGTATGATGCATCAAGAAAACCAAGATTAGGACAATGTTGTGCTATTTCACGCAGTGTTTCATCGCTGACACAAGAACAATTACGCATGTCCAGCTTCACTAGTTGAGGGCATGAAGTTGCAGCTGCACGAATAGCAGCATCGGGAAGTTTGTGACAAGAACCTATATCAAGTTCAAGCAGAAGAGGGCAATTAAGCACAACTTGTGCCATGTTACTGCGCTTCAATGACATGGTTTTAAGTTGCGGGCACCTGAAAAAAAGAATAAACCATCACTTTTTATCGTATCAATAAAATGACAGCTATGTGTCGGTCAAAGTTTGAGGCATATTCACCTGACTTGTATTCGCATGACACGACATTTTGTTAATTCAAGATGACACAGTCTCTCATGGACGACAGATATCTCTTGAATACTGTTGCCAAGTGTGGAATCGTTGATATTCAATTCTCTCAACATATTACAATCAGGTAGAGCAAGAAAAAAAGCATCCCCTATCTGTCCTCTTCCCAATTTTAAAACCTCAAGATTCCTGAAAAGAATGAAACAAATCAGCTGGAGTCTAAGCTGGCTTGATTCAATGGGAAGTCGCACAAAATACCTACCTTAACAAAGAGATTGCCTTCATGACCAGCAAATAAATAGAAGGTCCTGATATGCTCAATGCTGTAGCATTCGGATAACGCCTACACATGTCCTCGACTGTAATTACACATTGAACTTTGAATAAGCACATTTGCTTGTTAAGTTTTATAGTTTTACAAAAGCAAAAGTTTTACAAATAACAATCCACGATTTCCAATACCCAAAACTTGAATGTTAAAAGGTTTGCTGAAAAAACATAAAACTAAAAACATTCATAAAAAATACAACATATACTCAAGCTCACATTGTTCTTCAGATATGTCCCGATTTTCAAAATTCAAACTCTTCCAAAAATCTTCATGTGTACTGGCAGCCCGCCACTGCTTACAAACTCTGGCAGCTCTGCAGAGATTGTTCTGATCCAGAAATGAGAAGACCTAAATTTCACAAATAAAGAAAGTGAAACTTTTGTTATCAAACCCAAATATCATAACACACAAAAATGATTCAAGATACACATAAATGATACCGATATAAAAAATGGTTCTTTCACCGTCTCTTACCATATGCAAGAGATCATCTGTAAGATCCATCCTAACAATCTCTTGGTCTTCAAGTTCTGAATTGTCATCATCATTCCCTCCACCGTCTTCCACATCATTACCATCCTCACCACCACACACCAACGCAAAATCGCCATAACAATTATTATTACTAGGCTGAATAGAACCGTCAAAATCTGCATAATCCATAGAGTAGTTCACTTTGCTCGTAGACGCCAGATCATCAAAGTTACACTCACTGCAGAAAACACAATCAAACCCGTCAAACATCATCATCTTCATAGTTCACAAAAAAAGTTTTTCTTAATCAATCGTCACAATCAAACTCAGTAAAATTAGCCACTTTTCACTTCATTTCTCAACAAAACAACCTTCTCTAATAACAATGCATGTGCACATTTCACAACAACAACACCAACCAAGCCTTATCCCAATAAGTGGTGTCAGCTATGGATCAAACAATGTCATAATGCTCTATCATAAATAATTTACAAAAAATGAATTTTTGTCATATTAAAAAAGAGAATTCATACAAAAAAATGGAAACATTAATCATCACAATCAAATTCATCAAACGTCATTGCATTACACTAAAATTAACCACTTTTCAATTCATTTCACAACAATTCAACATTTTCTCGTAACAATGCAAATAAACATACCCAAATAAAAAAAAATGCATTTTTATTAAAAAATTAAAAAATTACACTCACTTGTAGAACTTAGCACGCTTATGAGACGAATCACGGTTCTCATCAGCAACAGGACTTTCCGGACCGGAATTCGGGATTACAGTGGCGCTAACAGAGCTGCTTTCACCGATCGAGCGCCGTACAGCAGGCCAGGAATTAAACCCATCAATCAAAAACTCTCTCCGAAAATTCTCCTCATAATTCCCAGCTTCAATTTCTTCATCTTCATCAGAATTAACGTTTCCGAAAATATCTTCGTCGTCGTTGTTCATACCAGGTTCAACAAGTTGACACCTTTCGTCGTGAATTACAGCTTCTCTGTCTTCTTCTTCTCGATTGAACCATAAACAGCACCAGAGATTCATGCGTGAGTGACGATCCGTCGCATTTTTGGATGAAACCCTAATTTTCGAAGATGTGTTGAAATGGAAAATTGAAGGGTGAATTGGAGAGAGAAAGGGGTAGAGAGAGAAAGTGAGGGGAAATGGAAGGTGGAAATGGATGGATCTGATCGGATCTTGGAGGAAGATGGTTTGTGTGTTGAAGAGATGTTGGTTTGGTTTAAGAGAAGATATCTGAAATTTTCTTCCTACTTTTTTGTTAGAAGAGGAATGACCATTTCAACGACATCGTTTTTATCATTTTAGTACACTCAACTCTTTTATAGTTTAGACATCTAGATTTACGATTGGTTGTAAGTATTGTAATCTTTCCGTCCAAAATGTAAGTAAAAAAACCCATTTTATTTGTCCAAAATATAAGCAAAAAATGTAAATTTTTATTCTATTTAATCTTTTCTTTTACCATCTTTTTCAAGAATTTTTTTTTGTTTATTCTCATGAAATTAAATGCAAATTATATTTAATTTTCTCTCCTTTCATTTTTTCCATAATCAATAGTCAATGAAAATTGTTTTTACATCTTTCTATAAAACTTATTTCAAAGAAAACACAAAAAAACTATACTTCAAATCCTTATACTTTAATTTTCTTAATAAGTGTGATTTTTTTTTCTTACAATTTAGGACGGAGGGAGTGCGTGTTTAAAATTGAATCAATCCAATAAAAAATTGAATTTGGATTGGATGTATCCGATCCATTTTTCATAGAAAACTTGATGGAAACTTGTAAATAATTATAAAACTTTAGTATTTTGCATTTCATATTGTGGTTGTTTTTTTGTGTACGTTTTTTGTTCTATTTAATACAACACTGTTAAACAAAAATGAAATAGTAATGTTGGATAAAATTTGAAACATGGTTGAAAATAAGTTGTTTTTAACTTTTTAACTTGATTTCATGTTGACAACAAGAAATTGTAATACATCATAAATAACCACAACAACCGAAGGTTTGATTCGGTTTTTATTTTAAAAGTCAATTAAACCAAACTAAATCGCATGTGTTTTTTTATTTTGGTTATGATGATTTTTATCCTCAAAATTGAACTAATATGCATTGCAAACACACCTGGTAAATACGTTGATATATTCTGACTATGATGTGTGTGAACTCGAATTCTTCACGTCTTCGTAGTTAAATGTGTGAGTCTAAACAATAAGGAGTGCTGGCATTATTTGTGTCTAACATGCACTTTTAACACACTCTTTAATTTTATTTTATTTTTGTTAAAATTCACATTATCGTATCAAACCCACGGTCGTCCCAGTAAAATTAGAGTATTAAAAAAAATACAAAATATTGATAAGAGTCGTCGTTAATTTAAATTATAAATATAAATAACATCAATAACACATAAATAGCATTAGTTTATAGTTTATGGTAAGTTATAGTTTATGGTGTTTTTAGCATTTGAGTTCAATAATATATATGGAATTTTGGTCTTGCTTTAGAGCTAATTTACTACAAATCATTAGTTTTCATTTTCAGGATAAAATAATGAAGAAAGGGAAGAATTTTCAAATGTTGAAAAGGGCACACGACCGTGCGCTTTGTTTGAAGAAAAACCAGACAAAATTGTTGAGAGTTGAGCACGGTTCGTGCGACTATCTAGCACGTCCGTGTGCCCTTCCCAGTTTGCAGAATTTCAACAGCTTTGAAGGCAAGCACGAGCGTGCGCCCTCTGCAGTCAGAGATAGTTGTTACAAACTCTTAGAAATCTTTAGTTATTGGCTTGTAACTCGAATTTAATGAATTGTCCGAGGTTCTAGGATATAAATATACCTCATTTATGAGGCAAAATTCATATTCGTTAGTATTTTCTCCCTTATTAGGATTTAAATCCTAAACTTTTAACTCATTAACTCCTTTAATCTCTTAACTCTTCAAGTGAGTTACCCATCCCCGATATTAATATTTGATCTACACCCTGTATTTATAAAAGATATTACCTCCGTCCCTAATTATAAAACCCTTTTGAGAATTTTTTTTTGTCCCTTTTTATAAGACTCATTTGTTATTTCCAACTGCATTAATTATTTCTTTACATACATGTCCCTATTTATTATACATCTTTTTCTTCAATCAGCAATAAATAACATATGAAAACATACACCAACTCTCTCTCTTAAGGATAAAATTGTAAAATCAATAGTATTTACAAACAACTTTAATACAAATATCAACTTTCTTAATTCCCATGATTTTAGCAAAAGGGTCTTATATATAGGGACGAAGGTAGTACCATGTATTGGTAGTTTTTTTTTTTTGTTAACTCTCGGTTCTTTGGAAAAGATAACTTGATAATTTGAAATTCGGTCAGGATGTAAGCAAAGTCTGACTGAGAATTGTTTCACCTATAAATTAAACTCGGTTATTCTAAACAAAAACGTTTTTTGTCAAGCTCATTAACCATTTGAGTCTATTGTTTAGTTTATTGGTAGTTTTTTTTTTGTTTCATTGTTATATTTAATTTTGACAATTCAGCTCAAGTTAATTTACAATTTTGCTATTTTTTATTCGATCAATTTTTTTTATATTAAACACCTACACACGCATGTATATAGGGAAAAACTTTGGTGTAGCATTTTTTTCAGCACTTTAAATGTTTTTTTTTTTTAGGGAAAGCACTTTAAATGTTTTTTTTTTTTTTAGGGAAAGCACTTTAGGGAAAGCATTTTTGTTTTGATAATTATAATTTTTAGTTTTACATGTTAAATTTTGAAAGATTAATATCAAGAGTATTGGACGGTTTTATCTCGATCATGTTTATTAGAGATAAAAAAAAATTAGCAACTTTTTAAAGAAAAATGTTAAAAATACTATTTTTTTTTTTAACATTCACTTTAGCATTCATTTTTTTATTAGGTGACTTCACCATTTTATATGAGATCTATTTACAAAGTATGAGTTTCATTTGAATTTCATTAAATGAATGAAGGAAAATGTGTTAAAAAGAAAGTGTGAATATAACTCTTCTCAATTTTATATAATCAATTGCTTATATAATCAATTGCTTAGCAGAAGTCATCATCATGAGATTTTTACTAGTACTAGTATGGAACATAGATTATGTGTGTTTCCTTCTTTCATTCACACGCGAACACAAGTGACAGTACTGTGACATTAGATTTTGCTAAGTTAAAGTGGTGGCAACAACTTCTACAACTTGCATTTCTCTTTCCCACGTGTGCTTACTTGTGTTGGACTGAGAAATAAATTTGAGGACAAACATCCAACATCATGTCCCACTTAAATCCCCACTATATTGAATTTTCTTCATAAATTTAATTGAGTGTGTGGAATTAATTGCCATGTACGATGAGAGGAGAGACTCTTGTGCATTATGTCATATACTTATATAGTGTTATTTGAACATCAATTAATTTGACAATCAAATGGACAATCATATTTTTTTAACGAAAATTATGTATTGCACGAAAACTAAAGTAATAAAAAATGAAACTAAAAATATAATGTGAGTATGAAAGAAAAAACTGTCACAAAAATTGTTGGAAAATAGTTGTACAAATATTATTTCTTTATTTCTATTGTGAGTTTAACTTTTAAAAAGTTGAATGCAAAACTTTTGATACATATATTTCTATTATGAGTTTCTTAACACGTGCCCTTAAGAACATAAGTTAGCATTTGTCATAAATCAGACCGAAAAGATGTAAGCAGAGATATAAAATTTGCTCAAAAAAAGTAGTGATATAAAAATCAAACAAATGATATGATGAATCCAAATATCCAATCCAAACTGAACAAATTGGTTTGTTTATATTTTTTTTTTTTGGGGCCAAATCAATGAATCAAAACCAACTACCACTTATTCGGAGAATTTATTTTCCACCAAAGTCGTTTTTCGCGCCCTCAAAATTTCCATTTGCCACCGTTTTGGACTCTAAACATATTAGGTTATTCCCGTTGTAACGGCGGCAGGTTTTATATATATATATATATATATATATATATATATATATATATATATATATATATATATATATATATATATATATATATACACACACACTAGATAAGGTCATAATTAATCTAAATTGTACCTAGTTTATGATGTCATGGTTTCACAGTTGGCCTTTCATACAAAAATGATCACCAAATAATTATGGTTTACCACAACGAGAATAACCTAATCATGTGTCCCAAATCTTGCCTTCCATCATTTTATATCGACTTGGATCGAGGATTGTTTAATAGCAAAATATGTACCATTTACTAAAATAAGTTTATTAATTATAGTTAGTGGAATAGCTATAAATGATCAAAATGTAATAGATAATGATATGTTAGTGAAAAAAATATATTTTATTTGTATTATAAAAAGGACTAATAATTTGAGACATGATAAAATATGAAAGAAGACATTTTTTTTTGGGTAGATAGACGAGATGGCAAAACCATCATAAGCTCACACACAAAGTGGAGGTACAGGGGTTCGAATTCCGATCATGACATCCAGCATAACAATTTTGATATTTTTGCCAGTTGAGCTAGAACTTATGAGACAGAAGACATCTATTACAAGAAGACAGAAATATTTTTATTACACTAATAAGTTAGACGAGCCAATCCTACATCGAGGCGATGACAAACATAAATTTTGCATTTTTCCATGAGTTAGTTCCACATCAATGAGTATGTAACTGTCATCGAAGTGACCCACTTCAAACAATCAAGCTGCTTAGCTAAACAAATGAACAAAAATAAAAGTACAAGAAATTGTTTAGTTACTTAAGAAATTCAATACATCAACACCTAATCGTTTAAAATAACAATCTATTTAATTAGTGCCTACAACTAGCTAAAACTTATGATAGTAACATATACATAAAGATCGAAAAGGTATTAAAAACATGTACATGACGAAGAGATCAATGATTTGACGAACACAAAGATTCAACGAAAGCAATTATTTGCTTTGATTTTCTTTTTCTATGTTCAGAAAGAAACCGAGCCAAAACGATCGAACTCCAAATATTTTATCGTTCAAAATCGAGCGTCCAAAACCCGATCATATTGTATAAAATAAGTACATATTGTATTAATGAATAAAATTTACTAGAATTTAAAAAAGAATGTTCATGAAAATTCAAAAAGTGAAATATAAAAACGTTCTGGGTTTTTGTAGTTTTTTAAATTGTCGGGCTGTTTAATTAGAATAGGGGGTGTGGATTGTAAAATCTTCTACATAGCTTTCAAAGAAGCATGGCGATATTGTACATGGGCAAAGCCCAATATCCGGTTGTAGTCATGCTATATGCAATACAGGCCGGACAAATCTATCCCACACCTCTATATTTATATCTTCACTCCCTACATTTTTCTTAAAAACTTCCCATTATGCCAACATCTATAAACTACCTATCTCATTTTAACATTTTTCTCTTGAGTTTTTCAAATTTTCCAAGAGCAAAAGAGAGTAAAATTTTAAACGCAAACTGAATTGTCGGGTTCACAAAACTTTCCAAGAAACTAGATTCGAAGTATTCCGGTTTCAAAATTAATGCTGAAAAACTTATGGAATGTTATCCGGTTTACATTTGTTTCATGGAAACACAAACTATAATACTGCATGTTGACCAGAAAAAAACTTAGACTTCATGACTTAGACACTTAGCAAGAATATGATATTGGCCAATAGAAGAAACTCTAATAGATAATGGGTCATGCTAACAAATGTGTCTTAAGGGCACTTGTTAATAAGGATTTAAAATAAGAAATGATTGATAAAATTTATGCATAGAGAGTTACCTTTTGTTGTTTGAATATGTTGAAGGTACGATGTTTAAAATAAAGTTTTTATTTTAAACTTCTTAATAAGTGTCTTAAGGACATCTATTAGCATTTATCATAAACAATTTAGAAAATTGATGTTTTGACATCAAAATGTTCATAATAACACATGGAAGTTACGAATTTACCCCAGTGGTAGTTAACTACCGCTGGCATATCCGGCAGCAGTTAACTACTGTTGGCTCCAGAGGCAGTTAACTGCCTCTGGCTTTGCTGCACTTAAGTGCAGTTCCAGTTGTGATTTTACTCCTTTTGGTCGAAAAATCAAAATAAATCGAAACTTTTTCAGAATTCTACAAAACTTTACAGACCCTCTCTACATATTTTTTTAGAGCTTTCTGCAAAAAATCAGCTCAAAATTTAATTTCTAGGTCGACGTTTTATTGTTTTGGTTTCTTGAGTTATTGGCGCATTAAAAATTCATATTTAATCCATCCGTTGTCGAAAAATCCTAATTTTTTTGCGGGAAATGTATTTTTTATGTTCTTAATATGTGTGCAAAAAATAATGAAAAAATTCAACCTCTATTTAACTTTTCCGGACGCGCAGTTGGAAAAATATTGCGATTTTACGCGTTTCAGTAAAAAATTCAAAATAAATTGAGGATTATTCGAAATACTACGAAAATTTGCAGATCCTCTATATGTATTTTTATAGAGGTGTCTACAAAAAAAGCTCAAAATTCAATTTTTAGGTTGATGTTTTGATGTTTTCGTGTCTTAAGTTTTAGGCGCGTTAAAAATTCATATTTAATCTGTCCCTTGTCGAAAAATTCAATTTTTTTGTGGGAGAAGTTATTTTTTTTTTTCTAAACATGAGTGCAAAAAATCATGAAAAAGTTCAACCTCTAGGACACTTTTTCGGACTCGAACTTGGAAAAAAATTGGGATTTTGCATGGTTCGGTCGAAAAATCAAAATAAATCAAAACTTAGTTGAAATGCTACGAAACTTTATAGACACCTCTATAAAAATACATATAGATGATGTACAAAGTTTAGTAACATTCAGAATAAGTGTCGATTTTTTTTTTTTATTTTTTCAATTGCGATTTTGCGCAAGTTAAGTTGCGTAGAGGCATTTTCGACTTTTACTTTGGGAATGAGCGAAACTGTTTGGGTAAAGAGCAGGATTCTATCAACAGTAACTTAAATATGAATTTTGATGGGGATACGCATACTTAATGAATATACCCCCACATTTTAAAAAAATTCTCAAATTACTTTAAGCATCATGCACCCTAAATAGACTTATTATGGTGAAAAATATCAAAATCAATAATATTCTTTGATGAGAGTGAGAGGGGAGAGTTAGGAACACTTTTTCTTTACTTCTTTTTACACTTATCTTTTATTATGTAAGTCATATACTATAAAATTGAGTTATATATAAAAAATAAGCGTGAGAGAGTGTTAGAGAAAAAGTATTCTTATCACTATTGAAAAGGTGATTATCAAATGTAAGGCATAGCTAGATTTATCGGTATGCATTGGACAAATTTAAATGTACTTTTATGTAGTAAAATTATTCTAATAGATTATTGACTAAAGTATATTTTTAGTGTTAGTAAAATCCCGATCATCAAAGTTATTCTAAACATAAATTTCATTCAATTTTGATCCTTATTTTAAATAAATATCCAACAAAACGTCTAGGAACTAAAAATAAAAGTACAAGAGAGACAAAAACTAAATAAAATTTATGTAGAGACTAAAGTTGAAAAATTGTGAAAACCGACAAAAACATACTTAACTCAATAATTTAATAAATAAAAATGACTTTCTAATACCTCTAAGGCTAATGTTAACTTGTGCCCTCAAGGCACATGTTAAGATACTCATTATAGAAATACACATATCAAAAGACGTGCATTCAACTTCTTAAAAGTTGTTATATTGTGTTTTCCAATGCAAAATTGCTCTATTTATGTTGCTTAACATGTGCCCTAAGGGCACAAGTTAACATGACCCTACTTCTAATTATAAATAAAATCTACCTTTTTCATACACACACACATCATAAGTCCTCCTTAAAAATGGTCATAAAATTAAAACAACCCATATTTTTAATTATAATCCTTAAATATCATCCCTTCTTGTTTGAAGCAATCAATATCATCCCTTGCTGCAAATATCAAACACTTTATTTATTTACTTATTTATTTGAGTTTATGTTTAAATATAAAGTTTTTTTATTTTATTTTGATCCCTATAAATGTTTTTGTACTTCCAAAAGTCTATTTTCATTATGTTTAGTCTCTAATGTCAAGTTCCGTTTCAAAAAAGGCGATGTGACAAACAAAGGACTATTAAACACTTCTTACTCAGCTTAATAAGCACAAATATGACAATGTTGAGTCAAATATTATCATTTTTTTTCTTTCCAAAGTCATGTTTCAAAAAAACTACTTTACCGTTTGGACTATCCCTATAACCATTAATAGTTGTTTGCAGAAGAACCACATGTTCCCAATAGTACAAAACCAAAGAATCAATTCTTTCATTCAACAAGCATGAATATCTACTATTCAAGTCAAATTAACTATGCTCTTTGTATTTTTTATATTCAGTTATGAAAAGTAGAATATTCTTTTATGGGGGGAACATGAATAGAGCAGAGTCCCGTAAAGTTAAATCTCATTTGGCATACAAACACAATCTTATCAAAAATTGAGTATGCATGGATTGTAACCAAATGAACAAAATCAGAATTGATGCCATTGCCAATAGTCTTCCATGCATGGTTGAAAAAGAAGCTCTGCTTTTGAAGTATATTTTATAACTCAAAAGCATATTTTCAAACAATTCAAATTCTTTTTATTTTTGACAAAATATTGATAATATTCTTCTTCCAACAAAAGAAGATAATCACGTGCTTCAACATGGAGACACTAGAAAAAATGAAAAAAAGGAAGGCTGATTTTGCAAGACATCACCTAGAACTACTCAATCCAGCAATCTTATATACTAAGAGAAGAAGTTGCATGCATAGGGTACGTATATGGAAGTTCAACTCGTATAAAAGTCATCAAAACTATGTTTTATTTAACTGGAACCATAATTTAGTTTAAAATAAAACAGTCAACAAACTATTTGGTAAAAGATTTTCACCACAAAAGCAACACTCACACGTTTCAATGCAATATTTTATGATTTTGTGTTTGTGTACTATGTTCCCAATTGTCTCATATGGTTGTTGAACAAACATTTTAAATTATGAGTATATCATTGCATGTATCACTTAGGACGACCCTGTTCGAGGTCATTTGGAGTTGTTTCCTCACATTAATTGTAAGGAAAATAATACTAATATTAAGTCTTAAATTATTGCTCCAAAAAACAAAAAAGTCTTAAATTAATATATTTCCCAAATTTTAGGATCTTTTCGGCAACCCATTTTAAAGTTTTTTTTTTATGATGTCCTATATTCATTAATGATGTTAAATTACATTTAAAAGTTACAGTGAGCTTAACTAGTCGGCAGAAACAATGCATAATATATGTAAGGTATGAAGCTTAAACCCCGACCACCATCAAAAATAAAATTACATTTAAAAAAATACGTTTACATTTGATCAATGAAACTAAACAAAAAATGTAACATGATTTCTAGTCCAAATCAACAACGTCAAATCATCAAATATAATTTCACATCATTAATAAAATATGATACATAAAAAATAAACCTCAAATAAGCTATGGAAAGAAATTCAGAAATTTGTTAAACAAATACCAAAATTTTAGATTTCAAAATAAAGTACAGTTAAAATAGGGGACCAGACCAACTTAGTGTGATATATAAATGGTAGATATTGAATTTGTTAGCCGTTTGTCCAGGGTTCAATTCTTGATCGATGTGTGGTAGATCTCTTATATATCTAAAGGAGATTAACATTCGCAGTTTTGTGGCAGATGCGACTAGTGTATTTAAGTCTACTATTAGTTCACACTAATGTGTACATACATACATACCGTGTTTGAATATTCAATGATTCGCTTAAATTTCATTCTGTTTTTAAATCATTAAACCAAACAAAGCATATTGAAATAGCAGACACTAATTAAACTACTCTCCTAAGTAAAAATAGAAGTTGCAACTTGTAACTAAGATTCGCACACAAAAATAAAAACCTTGTAACTAAGATTACTCTAACAAGTTACACGCGCATGGATTACGCGTCCGTACAATGTTACACCTAAAATACAGATTGTAAAAAAAGCACGTTCGTGCATGACACGTTTACCATTGTTGAACGTATATGATACTTTTGCATGAGTCTCATTGCGTAACGCTTTGTGATTGGTTGGTGCTTCTTACAAGAAATCATGATCTTATTATTGCCTTCTAAAGCTAAGTAGGGGACCCCAAAATATTAATTATTCTTTATCTACTTTAATTTTCTCTACTTTTAATACGATGAGTAAAAAGTAAATTACAGAAGCGAGAAAAAGAACAAGACGAAAGGAAACAAAAGTTACCAAAAGAAACAATATGAAAGTGGAGAATCATGAAGCCAAGTAGATTTTGTTTGATTTTTGTGTCAAACTAGCAAAGCCCGAGGATTTGTGTGGAAACCAGTTCAAAGGGGGGAAGGGGAAAAAAAGAGAAAGTGATAGCTTTCCCTTTGAGATTTTAGCTTGTTTTATTGATGTGGATTTGATCTTTCTATATGAAAAAAAGGTACAAAAGTAGCAATAAAGAGTCCGTGATACCTAACTCCAAACCCTAGTGGCTTTTACATTCAAATCAAATGTATGCATTCATTCAGCCTTTTAAGTTTATTTGAGCTTTGATAGTAACACCATTAAAAATTTGATCACCCCTAAAAAAAGTTTGATCTAACAAATGAACCAAACTTATACAATATAAAAAATCAATGTTTAAATTCGATTGGGATATAGTACCAATATTTAGTGTCTAACAATGCTTCAAACATGTTTTTTTTTTTAAAACTCGGTATCCGATCTAAGAATCCACTAATTCAAGAAGACCAATCCCACTGCCCACCTGCAAACCCCATTTAAAGCTAGAGAGAAATTCTGTATAGACTTATCCATCGAAAATGCTTTAAACATGTTTATCTTCGATGAAATCAACATATGAGAAAGAAATAGTGTTAACCACTAGGTAGGGACGAAACTAACTTCAACAAAAATCATAGCCCTGTTAATGCATACACCCTCCGGTCACTATTATAAACAAAACTTTGCATTTTAGATACATTGAATTAATGATGTATATGGTCTTTATTATAGACCACATACATCATTTAATGAATGAATCTAAAATGCAAAGTTTTGCTTATAATAGTGACCGGAGGGTGTATAAGGCACATATACAAATTTAGTGCGTGGTCCAAATGGCTAATTGGCACGTAGATAGATTCTAATAAAGACTAAAAATCCAAAGAGACCAAAGGAAAATGATTGGTTGACAAGCACTAGCCAGTTTGCTTGATAGGATGAAAGTGGCTTTATCCAATTACTAGCTAGTCCATATACGTGTCATGCATCACCAAGATTAGTTCGAACCTCTATACATCATAATCTTGACCCCTTAATTTCATCCATAATAATTTGCTCGAGATCAAAACAACAAAGATTCGACATCTCTCAATCAATTTTTGTTTACAAGCGAATGAGAGAGCTTTGAACCTCTACTTATAGTAATTGTTTTCATATATACACTTTCTCCTCGTGGGTTTGATTTAGATTTGTTTGTCTTAATCTCATATTTTTAAGGATGGGGTCGGATAATTTGGAGTTCGATTAAGAAGTAAGTAAAACATAATAAATCATAATTTGAACTTAAAATTCTTCTGAGTAATAAATTACAACACTTTTTTTTTTCTTCTAATATTCGAAATTTTATATATAGGATACGCAAAGGATTAAGATTTCACATTGATTTACTCCCAAAAATATTGATTTATAATATGGATGATGAACCATTGTAGTAATTGGTTGGGGAAAGAAACAACAACAAGATCGATGGGGAAAAAAAATATGAAAACAAAATTACAAGGTTAATTGAGAAACAATCTATCTAGCTAATAAAACTAATAATCTAATTAATATTATTTAAGTTGGTTTCTGGAAAATATTTTTTGCCCAGGTGCAAGAATAGCCAATGGATCAAAATTTTGTTTTCTCTGGACAAATCTAGTCCATTTATCCCCAAAGTGTCGCATCCAATTCTCCTGAGACGTGTAGTGAGGAAGATATAACTTGAAATCAAATCCCTTGTTGTAGCACAATTGAATAATTGCATTGTTTTGTGCCACCAATTTATCAGTAGGTGGTCCCTTAGGTGGTGGTGGAATAAATCGGAGTAATGCTATTATGTAGAAAATGTTGCTGTCTGGCACCACTACCGAGTGTCTATCATCCCACCTGATTAATCATAAAAACAACAACCTTAATTATTAATCAATCAATTAGAATTGCAATCACAATTTAGGGTACATCATGACAAGAATAGTAGTACTAGTATTGATTTCACAAATTTCTAGAGAGAAAATAAAACAGGATCTTGGTCCACCTAGAGTAAAATAAGTCATACTGCACTTACTTTTCATCATTTTAAGGAACATAATGAAATAGTATATATATCATTCAATGTATACGAGTCTTTTTTAATAAAACTTTGAATTATCTTTAATTGGCTCTCTAAAATATTTATATTTTGATAATCAGTTTTGAGACTAATCCAAAGATAATTTAACCCCTTGACTAACTGTTGATTAAAATGTAAATTGATACTATTTATAATACATACACACACCTCGATCGAGTAACCTAGTGGTTTGAGTCGAGACATTGAAGGAGTATTATGTAGAAGGTCAGGTTTTGATCCTGCTACTAGTATTATTGGTTTAAGTCGAGACACTAAAGGAATATTATGTAGGAGGTTATGGTTCGATCCTACGCGATGCAATGTTCTAATAATGTTGGTGGGGGGAATTAATGCATGAGGTCAATTCATGGGTCGCGCATGACTTAAACCAGTTGCAGATTGGGCAAGGTGGGGGAGAGGGGAGGGGACCCTTGAAGAGGGAACCAAATTCCAATCCTTAGAAAAAGCAGCATCAATATCCCTGTGTATGTGGAACCACAAGGGAGATTTTGTTTTTGTTTGTCAGAAATCAAATCCCATTTCAAGAGAAAATACAAAACCTGGTGTCACTGTAATCCGGTTGGCGAATAAATATCCTTGTCCATTCTTATTGGCAAAACTGACCATGAAAGATACGTTGTTGGAATGCAAAATTAATGCCAATATCTCGTTTTCATCGATCACAAAGGATTACTCACTACTAAAAGATTTTAAAACATTTAACCAACTAATTGCGTTTAATGAGCTCCACCAAAGAGATCAACGAGCTCAACGGAAAAAGAAACTCTCCGAAAAAACCTGATTACTAGATTTCCTTCCCCTAAAAAAAAAAAAGATTTTAAAACATTTGGAAGTACACAATAGCTAGCTTTATAAAATAAGCACATAGTGCCATGCACAGAAAAAAGTGGCTCCAGAATTTTCAAATTGACGTTGAAAAATCAGAATTTAAGATAGATAAAGTTGAAAAAGGGGCACCTTTTAATATAAAAATAAAAACTTAACTATTCTATCACTCATCCACATTTGATAGTAATCAACTAGTATAAATTATTTTTATGTGCATTGTGCAATTAGCTTTGATTATATGGCTGTCCTACCGGAAAGGAATGTAGGTTCCCAGTTGCCTTATTGGCCAACCACAGGCAAGGAGTGATAGTGAATAATAGGTACATGACAAAGATTGTCGTATATATATATTTTTTACAATAGAATAAAATGATGTGATGATTAATGTGAGAAAAAACAGATAGAAAAGGAGAAATGATTTTATTAAAAAATTGGGCTACTTTAAAGTGAAAATCTTACTTTTTTTAGGGTAATTTTTTGGTAACACTTTTTAGGATAACAAAATCACTAATATAACACTTACGAACAAATAAATAGTTGTAGTTATATGCATATAAAATATCAACAATAATTTTTTTTAACCATTACAAACTACTCATTTTAGAAGCAATTTAACTGTCATCGTGAGCTTAGCTCAGTTGGTTGGGACAATTCATAAAATATGCAATGCGGGTTCAAACCCTGACCACTACCAAAAAGAAGCAATTTAACTAAAAAAAATAGGGAAAAATTTAAAAATTGGATAGAAAATACTATACATATAGGTGCCATAAAGTACCAATTCAAGATGAGATAAAGAAGGTACAACCGCAGTGTGATGAAACAGCTGAGGTTACCATACGACCAATAGATGGTGAAGTGTATGGGAAATGGGGTCCCATTTTGGCTTATTAACCTTTCTAGTTCAACACAAGTGCAATATCAATAGAAGTATAGAACCCACCCTCCAAATCTTACCCACCCCGTTTAAAATTGGTGGTCCTTGAAGCAAATTAGGGTGAAAGAGGCAAATGGCTCAGGTGATTCATATACTTTGCAACCAAGGTCACAGTTGGGTGTTCCTAGTGGACCCCTTGGTCCATATCTCTCTTGCTTTATGTGTCACACAAAATTGTCATTGTTCATATGTTACCACTAGTGGTAGCTAGTTTTTAATTAATTAACCTCGTCATAATCATGATAAAATCACACAGCCAACCTTAGCAGTTCATGTCAAAATCACACAACCAACCCAACTAACGCATTTATAAAATTTTGTGAATCATAGCTTTCCTTCCCTTTCACGGTAAAAAAATATATATCTTTCTAAATCTAGCTTTTTTTTTTAGCAAAAACATCGATGTAACCTAAATTTTCAAGTATTAAAAATTATGAGACAATGGCAACTAATTAAACCTTTCTATGTAACATAGTGATAATCAAAGTAGAAATGTGTCTAGTGTACTTACTTGCTTCGCAATAGTGGGTACACTAGAATGGGACCACCAACCCCATGTTTGAGGATTTTCTTGAACACTTCACGATCAAAATCAGCAATGTCGGTCTTGGACACAAACATGTTCAACCATGGGTGAGGTGCATCCCATATACCTTTGGCTTTAGCATCCTCTTCCACACGCTTTACACGTAGCAAAAAATCCATGTACTTCACATCATCCTCAAATTTTATTCCCTCAACAAATCTCAACCCTCCAAGCAATCTATCCACTTTCTACAATATATCAAGGATATTTACGTCATTCAATATATTCATATATGAATATATTTTCTATTTTTTAATATAAATTTTTTAAAATATTAATACTACAGATTCCAGAAAATGATGGTTTTTTGGCCATTTACGGAACTGTGGGGACCAAAACGTCAGCAAGATCTCAATAATCAGAGCAAATGGAGCACTCACTAAAGTTACATGACCATTTTAACCTTAACCATAAAGGAATTCAAATTCAATGTTACTATTTTATGCTAATAGCTAAGGTATGAACTAAGCAAAGTACAGTGTCTTATTCGGTAATTTGAAACCAACAATACAAGCTTTTTAGTAACAAGTAATGTGTCAGAAAATCCAATGGAAGATACATTACGACCGTGTAGTCAGTTTTCCCCCAACCATTGGCAAAAAAAAATTCAAATTGTAAATTGATACAATAAAATCTCTAACTCCAAAACCAACACTTATACCCAAATGATATGTGACGTTATCTATAGATAGAGCTTGTTGTAGAAGAGAATATTAAATAAGCCTCTTCCATATCTCAACTTCGTACATGTGTAGGTGAAATCTACGTATATTTGACTTTTTACTTGGGTCCCACCTATATTTGTTTTTCTACCACTAATAATGGTTTCATTTTTAACTTCAACTTAATTGGTAAGCCAATTTTTTCTAAAAAAAAAAATCATGGCCAAGCTAGGTCAATCAATATTAAAGTTGTACTTAGCAGCTTCCAGGGTCAATATTGTGTCATTGTCTATAAAATGAAGTAGTCACACAAACACGACACTAACATAGACATACGGATATTAGTAATAGTTTGGAAAAATGAACTAATCAAACATAATATGCCGGTGTCATGTAAAATTTCGGAAACTAACACATGTTAGACATCAAACATGTTTTCTATGCCTGACTCGTCGGATCCTTTACAATTCCCATATACTAGACAAGACAAAAGAACACGAAAATGGTTTGAAATACATCCTTATTTATTAATTTTGTTAAGTCTGCAGCAATTTAACCTAATTTTCTTTTATAATATATTCAGGTTTTATACATATTATCACGTGTTATTTTTTTTAACGTTAGCAATTATATATTGCATTTTATTATTCGTATGTCAATTTCTTTACAATAAACCCGAACGGAGCACGGATCAAAAATCTAGTTTTGTTAAAAAGATTAAAAAAACAAATGGGTATATAAATTGATTAATTAGTTAAGTTAGTTAATTACCGTATTAACTTCAGAAGATCGAGCGGTTTTACGATAATGAAGAGCAAGCTCTAAGCAATAGAGAACCGGTCCAGCTGAAGAAGGAAGACAAACCGGGTTGAAAATTTGGTTCGAACCCATCGGAATTGTGGGCCAACCATTACAAGGGTCGTCATTGTTAGCCACAACGAACCCTTCCACGTAATCAAAACCGTCACCTTCTGGTAGTGTCACCAGCCACTCTGCATCTTTAGTATAGTCCTCAAATTCCGAGTAAATCACCCTCATCCACCTCACCTATAATTAATCACCCCAAAATCAAAATCAAAATCAAAATCAAAATCAAAATCCAAAACATAAACTACTCCATATACAATAATAACAAAGATTTGACATATGTCCGGACTCTTGCGAACTCTGAGCCCAACTCATTTAAACTTACTTGCTGAGACATTTGATTACAGATACACCGCGTCTGAGCATATCAAATGTCTCTGCAGCTAAAATTATCTGAACTAATTGATAACTATAATTTGAATTACCATATCAGGGGCTTGTTGAAGAACGATTCTGGCTCTAGTGATGACACCAAACTGACCAAGACCACCAAGTGAAGCAAAAAAGAGCTCAGAATTTTGATTTTCATTACAAACAAAACTATCACCTTTACCAGTAACAACTTCCAATTCCGTTACGTTTGCCGTTTGAGGACCATAACGGAAAGTCTGACCACTGACACCGGCGTTAGATAAAGTTCCACCCACCGTCAACCCAAGATAATCCGTCCACGACCTCGGAACAAGCTTAAAATTCGAAACGCAGCGTTTCAACACTTCTTCCCATAATGCCCCACCGGAAACGTCGACGTGTGGAACACCGTCGACGTAGAGAAGTTGAAAAGGCTCCTCCGCCGTGGCTCGCATGTCGAGGACAAGTCCTTTCTCCGCCATGGCTTGGCCGTTGATGGAGTGACCGTTACCACGCGCCGCCACTGTTAAATTTGTGGTGGTTGCTGCTGCTTTTACGGCTTTTACCACATCGGCGGTGGTGTAAGGGCGGAGTACGGCGAGGGGAGTGGAGGATTTCATGCCGCCAAAGTCTTTACTAGCGATGGAATTAGGGGCGAAATGGAAAGAAGATTGGAGAGATGAAACGTCGTCGTTTGGTGGTGATTCTGTGTCGTTTCCATGAACGAAGTGTTCAAGGTAAGCTATCATGTTTGTTTGGGTTGTGTGAAATGAAGAAGAGTTTCGGTTTTTTCAGTTAAAAGGGAAGCTACGGCGTCGTTTTATGTTTGAAGAGTTTGGGTTTGAGAAGTAAGTGAAGTGGTTTGCTGTAGGAATGGTTTGGTCTTTAAATAGCTGCTGTTTTGGATTTTCTGATAATAAATTGATATTTTATTTTTTTGGTCAAGAAGAAAAGAGACTAATGGGATTATGGGAATTTGTGAATTGTTGAGATTCTATCATCAAATCAGAGTTAATAACATGACGTATGTTTTTGTTTAGTTAAATTAAATAAACTATACCATCGACCCTAGCTAATGCACGGGTCATACGAAAGAACAAATATTACGCAAATATGAAAGTAAACATTTTACTTGAATCGAAAAAATAGTATAATTTAATTCATAAAATAAATTGTCAGAAACCTTTGTAATGTACCATATTAAACAATTTCCACGACATCGACCCTGTTACGGTAACATAACATAAATTTAATGACATAGTTTATTGAAGAAAAGAAAATTCAACGTCTGTCAACATAAAAATAGTACCAATATGCAATAACAACAATACCACAAAACAAAGTGTTACACATTACGGAAAACTTCTATGTAGACCACATTTGATGTCACATCAGTATCTTGGCCGCCCTCATCATTGATCAACATCTTTAAACCATCCCTTGAAGTAACCCTCGATATTGCGACATACAATTGTCCATGTGAAAAAACAGGAGACAGTAGGTAGACACCAACATTTTTCAAAGACTGAACCAAACACGAATTATTAAATGTCTGATTTATGCAGATTGAAGGAATTCGATAACAAAGCAAACGGCTACAGCATTCGAGCAAGCTAAACATCTTTGTCGTCCTTAGGCTCAATTTTGACACGAAGAAATCTGGTAGGTTTTGTGGCCGACGCCTGGCCAGCTTCACCATCATCAACAGCCACAAAGTAAATGCTATTATAGGACCTCTTAGCACCTGTTTTGGTGGTTGGTGTGTCAACCACACATGTATTGCTGCATGAGTCCTCAACCTCTGGTACATCCTACAGACATTTGCGACAAACAATTTCATCAAATGTGTTACGGATTAAACCTTTACGGACTCACGAAAGATTAATGTAATAGTTACCATCTGAACATTTGAATTGTCTGGCGCAGCACCACCCACACTAAGCGAGAAGAGATGTTATTGGGGGGAGATAGTCATCGAAAGTTGCTTGCATATTCATCTTGTCAAGAAGAAAATGCATAAGGGGGATCAAAAACGGGGTAGGGGATACTCTTGTGAAACCTATCAGTCAATCGTATATCAAATTGCTCGTCACCCACAAAAACCAAGGTAATCCATGCACCAAGACTGATTCTGTAAAAGTCACGAATTTCTTTCCATCCATTTGTGAGGAGAAATGCTTTGTTTACTTTGTCGACCAATACTTCAAACTTGATAAATAACAAACAAAAACATCACAAATGTTGATAAAATTGAAACAGTACAAACATTGATAAAATAGAATGCAAATAATTAAGAATAGGTCTATTTCGCAGAAAACACATACAACATCAATGTCATATTCAACGATCTATGATCTGTAATTGAGTCTCAGCTTGTTGATTGCTTTGTCAAGATCAGAAACCGGGTTTTTCACGAAAGGACCTACAAAATATTGAAAGGGATTGAAAGAATGATTTATACTTTAAACTAGTGATGAATAAGTGCAAGTAAGAGGAGAGGAAGTAATTCTGATGTGAAGGAGTCTCATGTTTGGTTACGTTAGTAGTTTGTTTAAAAAAAAAGAAAGAAAGGGAATTAGCATATATACATACTGTAGAAAGCAAATTACTATTGTTGACAGTATTGGAAATAAAAGAATTAAACAAATTGTAGTGACATTTTAGCATATATGTGTGAAACCCTTGTCTTAATAATCTGCTTGTAATGTTTGTAATAGAAATTAAAAATAGAAACCAGTATCGGTTAATACTAATAGGACTGCTAAACATTCATCAAGCAATTATAGAGTGTTGGTGAGTAGGATTAAGAGAAAGAGTAGGAAGAAGTTGCTTAAGATCAAGGAGAAAGAGTAGGAAGAAGTTGTTTAAGATCAAGGAGAAAGAGTAAGAAGCATATAAGGTTATATTTGAAAATAAGCATTAGGGTTAAAACAGTAAATCCAAGCATTAGGGTTTAGGTTAAAATTAGGGCTAAAATAATCACCCAGGTTAACTTTTATATATAAGAAGATAATCACCCAGGTTAACTTTTATATATAAGAAGATATATATGAAGAGAAGTTGTTTAAGATCTAGGATAAAGAGTAAGAAGCAGATAAGGTTATATTTGAAAATAAGCATTAGGGTTAAAACAGTAAATCCAAGCATTAGGGTTTAGGTTAAAATTAGGGCTAAAATAATCACCCGTGTTAACTTTTACTAGTCCTTGCACCCGTGCTGCCGCACGGCTCATACAAATTGCATATGTGTAAATCCTAAAAGCAAATTTTAATAGTAAGTATCAAACCTTGAAAGTAAATCTTAGTGATCACACCTCTCTCTGTTGTTATGGATAAAATATGAAAATAAAATTGTATTAGTCTAAGAAAATAATGTGTTCTCTATGTATAATCTTATATGCTATATGTGTGGGATATATGAACTTCTTTTTGAGAAAACATATCAACCAATTTAAGGACCTTCCTTAAAAAAAAAAAACCAATTTATGGACCGAAAATGTATACCCAAACACAAAAAATAAGGAAAGGAAAGTAAAACCACATCACCTTAACAAAGCAGAAAAGCATAAATGATCATGGTAGTAGAGTTGGGAAATCATGCATATATAAGATAAGTTGGGGCAAGATTTTATTGAAAAAATTAAAACGTTCATTTTTAGAGTTTCCAATCTAATGAATGGAACTTTTTTTGGATATCATAATCATTTTAATCTTCTTATCATGTTAGGACTGACTTTTCCTAAATTTTCTGACAATTTGATCAGTGTGTACGTTTATTTATTTATTTTATGTGGACATATGGATTTAATTATTTAATAATTGTAGCATACATATTTTTCTTTGAGGTATATAGTACTAACTGTCAAGTAAGTCTTTGTTTTCTCCTTTCATTTTGTGTGACATGCAGAATGGGAAGTTCCTTTTTTTTTCAATAGTGGAGGAAATTATTCAATTTGATAATTAATTAATTCTTTAATTCTTCAAAGATAATTGGAAAGTCAAGTTGTTAATTAATAGTGTAAATTTTTTTTAGATGTACAAATTCAAAGATATATAAATACATAGAAGATAGAGAGATAGATGTGTAACTTGGATCATATCCTTTAACCTTCTCTATATATTGTTTTTAGAGGCACTATTCTTTATTCATCTCAATTTTATCTATCTTTATCTTAGTTACACATACACAATGTTTATCTCTATCATCATACCTGGAGTAATATGTTTATTATTATTTTTATACGAAAAAATGGTAGACACTTGTCTTCACCTTTATAAAAAAACAGTATTATTTATAAATATACCCCTTATTTATATTACCAATTTGTATTAATTAATAGCCAAAAAATAAAGAGTAAAAAAGAGAAGAAAAACTATAACACCAAATTGAAGAGGAATCATCCAATAGTTTCATGGAGAAAGTGACGATAAACAACCATTTTTAATAAGCTTCTTCCTCACCATCAATGATGCAACAAAATAAAAAATAGAAGCATCATTTATCCTAATTCACAAAAAAAATCAAAAATCCACATACACATTAAGGAATAAAAAAATATATAAAAGAAAGTTCGAAAAATAGACTAATAAACATTTGAAGCTTAACTATTTGATCAATCTAAGAGTAACTTGACTCCCTATCAATTATCATATCATAGAAACCAGTTAATAATCAAGAGAAAAGAGAAAAATTGTACCTACACTAATGAATAATTTGTCATATAATTAATATCAAAAATATTGAAAAATGGATTCAAATCCAAATCCAACACCAAAACTCACTGGTTTCTAGCTTTCATCTTTTGCAGCGAATCAAGACTACTGCCATCACATAGTATTATTAGAATTGTGAATATTGTTATTTCCTTTCATATTTGAAGCTCTTTGTCTCCTCATGTAGCCACCTAAAGCTTGTCCTATTGAAAACTCCAATCCACAAATAGAACACTCTTGTTTTAGACTTTGATAATCAAAAGATGAAGAGTAAAAGTGAGTGGAAAAACAACAATACAAAATTGAAGATAAACTATCCAATTGTTACTTGAAAGTGATGATGAACAAAACCCAAAATATGATGCACAAAATCACATATTTATACACAATGTTTTCAATGTAGAAACTAAAAATATTGAGATCATATTAGTGGTTGTATATATAATGAGTGAGTGTATGGTCATAATTAAAAAATGAGTTACGGAATAAAAAAAAAAGCAGTTCAAAGGTTATGATAGAAATGAATCCATCCATCCATAATCCATAATAAACATGTAAAGAATGTGTGAAGGAGGTATAACGTAAAATGAAACAAAAGGCATAACGTCAAATTAAAAGTTAATTGTGTCTTGTATTACTTGACCTTGTGTATTCTTTTTAATTGTTGATATCAACTGCTGTATTAATTCATTGTTGGTTTGTTCATGATATGCTATTCATTCATTTCAATCATAATGTATTAGTGGAAGCGATATTATAACACTAAAACAACTACTGGTTAAGTGGTTGAAGTGCTTGGATGAAGGCTATGGGTTGCGAGTTCAACTCCCTGTAGAGACTATTTTCAGAAAGATTTTTTAAACCTCTCACTCTCAAAAAAGGCAGGATTAGGTTTAGGTTTAGGGTTTCATAATGAGCATGCATTGTGAACCTTAGTATTATATATTAAGATATATAAGAAGATAAGAAGAGAAGTTGTTTAAGATCAAGGAGAAAGAGTAAGAAGCAGATAAGGTTATATTTGAAAACAAGCATTAGTGTTAAAACAGTAAATCCAAGCATTAGGGTTTAGGTTAGAATTATGGCTAAAATAAGAAGAGAAGTTGTTTAAGATCAAGGAGAAAGAGTAAGAAGCAGATAAGGTTATATTTGAAAATAAGCATTAGGGTTAAAACAGTAAATCCAAGCATTAGGGTTTAGGTTAAAATTAGGGCTAAAATAAGAAGAGAAGTTGTTTAAGATCAAGGAGAAAGAGTAAGAAGCAGATAAGGTTATATTTGAAAATAAGCATTAGGGTTAAAACAGTAAATCCAAGCATTAGGGTTTAGGTTAAAATTAGGGCTAAAATAATCACCCGTGTTAACTTTTATATATAAGAAGATAATGTCACATTTCTTAATTTTTTTCTTCAATTTAGAATTTCAAAATGACTTTCTTCAATTGAGTTGTGCATGTTTATGGCATGCTAGTAATGTGCTAAGTAGGAGTGTTTAAAGAATAAATGCTAGAGTCTTACTAACAATTATTTTGGAATACTCTTTAAGCATTTTTAATTAAAAAACTTTTAAGCATTTTTAATTAAGAAATTATTCCCTACGTTATGATTCAATTTAGGAAAATGCTAACAAATACCTTAAAAGTGTGTTTGGATGAGGTAATTTGAAAATTTTAAAGAATTTGAAATTCTAGGCAATTTACATCAAAGTATTTGAATTCCCTCATAACATTACATTTCCTCAACATTGCATTACATTCCCCCATCCAAACAATGGAATTCACCTCAAAGTATTTGAATTCCCTCATAACATTACATTCCCTCATAATAGTTATTTGAACGAGAGAATGTTATGACGTAATGTAATTTTTTGAGGGAATTCAAAGCTTTTAGGTGATAATTTAGAAAATTTTCAAAATGACGGAAATTTGTTAAGTATTTTGTGCAAGTTAAGTTTAGAGAATTTCAAATTTCTCCTTTCATACAATTTTTCAAATTGACCCCAAAATAAATTTAAAAAAAAAATCAAAGTCGGTCCAAAAATTTCAATTTTTTTTGAAAGAAAGAAATAATAACAAAATTTATAAAAGTAGCCAAAAAAATAATAACAATGAGATTATTTACTAATATATCCAAACAAAAATATTTAAAAATAAAAGTATTTGAATTGCTTAAAATTCTAATTTCTCTAAAATTTTCAATTAACTTATCCAAACAGACTATAAAGGCTTGATAAGAAGTCTAATGCGAAAACTTTATCTTAAAAATTATACATACATTACATTGAAACTTTAAAAATTGACTTTTGCTTCTTTAAACTCATCAATTATTTTTATTTTTATCTTATTAACGAATGCTCTTAGGTCACGTGGACACTTGTTATCATAACCCTTCAATTTAAGGTCTCATTAACATGTACTCCAAAGAAAAAAAAAGTAATTTTGCTTTGATATATATAAACATTTTTTAACAAATGAAACATTAAATGCATGACTGTTAAGATAATAGTTCTATATTAAGTTCTTTTAACACGCGACTTTAGTATATGATGACATTCTCCTCTAATTTATTGGACGATGTTAACATTGCTCTTTGGAAACATGTTAAAGTACCAACTACCAAAGATAAAAATTATGGATTAAAAGTTGAAGGATGGAAGATTAGATACTTGTTTTTTGTGGAAACCTTAACAAATTTATTTTCTTACAAATTTTACGATTTAATTCTTTCTAAATTAAAATTTGAAAACATAAGAGCATCCACAATGATAGTAAACTAACAAAGATCTTTAAATGAATCTAACATGTATATTTCATTTATTTAAATTTTTTAAATAAAAATATTTATTAAGGACTCAACGACTCTAATGACACTATACTAAAGAAGAAATTACCCCACATTCAATAAAATCGTGTGTTTGCATGTGTGTACAAATCCAATGGTTCTTGAAGTTATGCAACAAAAGTTAGGATATACTCTATCCGTTTCTAAATATAAGCAAAATTGATTTTTTAGGTTCATTCAATTAATGATGTATGTGGTTCATAATTTGAACCACATACATCATTAATTAAATAAACCTAAAAAGTCAATTTTGCTTATATTTAGAAACAGAGGGAAGTAGGGAACAATGGGCCTAGTCTTATTTAAGGAAAGTTGGTTGTTGTGTGAAATGTGTGCTAGAAGTTTCTTATTGAATGGATTTTTTTTTTTTTTTATTATTTGAGGGATTATTGTTTGCGAGTTTGGAGGGAAGGGAGGGGAAGGCTTGGGAAAAAAAGAATGAGCAAGTGGAAGAAATAGAGGAAAATGGGAGAGGAGGACTTTGGGGGGTTAACTTTTCTTCATAATACAAAATCCTCCTCATTTGGAGGAACTAAAAAATTATATTGGAGAAGGGTTTTGGGGGGTTATGGAGGGTTAATAAGAATTCTTTAAATTTAATTTATGTTGTTATAATATTATTAAAATTAAAAATAAAGTAATCATATGCATTAATTTATCATTCTCTAAAAAACTACTCTTTTAAAATTTTTGTAAGATTTCTCTATTTTTCTTCATATTTTGCACCCCTCAAAGATTTTCCTTTTCTTCCCCTCCAAACTCGCAAACAAAGCCTAAGTGTCGAGGCTTTACCTTCTTAAAAAAAAAAAATCAAGGCTTTACCTTCTTAAAAAAGAAAGCATCAAGGCTTTACTACTTAAGATGTGTGCTCAATGTGTGACTTGCTGTCCAAAATTGCCCCTCACCCGTCAGCTAGGTCTTTTTTTCTTAATGGCTTAAGGATCTTATTGAGAATGTTGGTGTGATAATTCCGATTATTCTTTAAAAACTATAGTGTTCGTGTAACATGAGTATATTTCATAGACACCACCTAGTTAGTAAACGCGACATGGCACAAGATTTTTCTCTCCTTCAAAATGTGTCTTTAATTGCTTTTGGTTCAAGTAGAGTTGAGCATACGACGCATGTTGAGAGAACCGTCTTTTGGTCGACCGCTTGAGGGAATTGTACACTTTGAATGTGGATGGTAATGTCTTTTGTAAGACATGGAGTTTAGGGGTTTAAATGTCTCATTTGTGAACATCTTGGTGATCACCTACATGGTTGCTATGCCAGTAATGGTAGCTCGTGTATTGTTCACACGAAGATTTTGGCTCTTTTTCATAGGCTCCAACGATGCTCGAGTTTAGTTATAGGAAGGTCGATTGTTTCTCTAACGCAATCATGTAATTGATATTGTTAAGAGTCCTAGAAACATACATCATCGTTTTAGTAGAATCAAACACCTTTTATTTAGATTGTGATGGCAAGTTGACCTATAGACTTCGTGTAAATTTTGCAATAGATAATTTGGTAAAGCTATGTGCTTCAACCTCTTCAAGACTTTGTTTAGATCATTTTGGTAAATTTTGCAATAGATCATTTGCAATAGATCCCCCCCCCCCCCCCCCCCCCCCCCCCCCTCCTGATTTGTCCATCGGGGATCCATTACTCTCATTGTTGATGATTTGGGTGTGATGCTTTTTCATTGTTAGTTTCATTTTTTTTCCTCGTGTAACATAAATATTATACTTGCTCACTAACAAATTAACAATAATCCCCTAATATTTGTCATTGAATGTTACAAAAAAACGTTGTCATTTAAAAAATATATTTCAAGGTCACGATGAAAGTGATAGAATAATCGGAACTAACAACCACTTCTTGATTTTTCATGCATGGAAAACGAGCAATTGAATGAGGTGATAAGAAATTTCTTCAAGTTTAACCAATGACGAGTTTGAAACCAGTCATGAGAATACAACAATGTTAAATATCTTAAGGGAAAGTTTTACCATATTTTTTGATCTTACCCTACTCGAATGATTAATCTTCGTAGGTATTCATAAAGTTCCCGGTTAACAAAACAATAATTGAATGAGATGAAAAAACCCTAACGTTTTTTAATTAAAACTAACATAAAGGACCAAAATGTGTAACGGAGAGAAAATTAAGATACTAAAATAAATCAAATTTTAATTAAGGAACCAAAGCGATACTAGCAAAATAGTTAAGGGACCAAAAATGCAATTTAGTCTTATTATTACTATCAACTAGTACTTGAATAATGCACCAAATTAATATAGGAAATCACAATTCATTATTTTCCTATATTAATTACCCACTAGTACTTGAATAATGCACCAAATTAATTTATCATTGTACCTGGACCGCCATAACCTCCTAAAGGGATTCAATGGCCTCCAGAAGGTCTATCCCCCCGACATCATCACTTCGCCTTGTCCCAAGACTCGTGCTTGGGGGGCTGTGGACCGTCATAATATTCCTAAAGTCCCAAGAGACCTCCAGAAGGGCTCCAGACCCACTTTTGGAAGTTTAAGACCCCCAGAAGGGCCAGGTCGCCCTCCAAGAGGGCTCCCCAGCCCGGGCGCGCCCTGCTGAAAGGCACCGACTCATTGAACTTCTAGAAACCGCCTGGGGCTGACGTAAGTACCTAAATGCCCCTGTTACTTGGAAACCAAGTAACCAAAGCCCAAGCCCATAGGAGGCTATAAATACCACTCTTGGGAGCATTCCCAAGGCATCTAATTATCAGTCTAAAACCCTAGAATCCCAGTATTCCTTACCGTACTTTTTGAAAGTACAGTTGGCGCTGTCTGTGGGAAAAGGTAAAACTAACCTTGACCACGTTTCTGAATCGCCAGATCGGAAACCCTGAAACTAGACCTCTGAATCGTAAAATTCCCTTGCGATTTAGAAACCCCTAGCCCCTCTTAACCAACCTAAATCGCACCCCACGTACGGTTTAGAGAAAAGCCTCTCCTCATGGCAACACAGGAAGAGTTGGAGTCCATGCGAACCCAACTCGCCCAACTGCAGGATCAAAACGATGCCTTACAAGCTTTGATGGAGAACATTCAACAGAAACAATTAGAGGAAAAGGAGGAGTCGAATCAGGGCGAGATGGACGATCCCGAACCACAACCTCTGTCCGCCGAAATCTGGGACGCGCCAGTCCCAGAGAACTTCAAACCTCCCCACCTCTTCGTTTTCGACGGCAAGAGTGATCCCATGGAACACGTTACGGCCTTCAACACTCGGATGGCCGTAGTCGGAGCTCCAGACTCCCTCAAGTGCAAACTGCTGGCGGGTACTTTTTCCGACGCCGCCCTACGATGGTACATGAGCCTTCCACGGTTCTCCATCCTCAGTTATCAAGACATGACCAGGAAACTTACCCAGCAATTCTCCGCCAGCCGCCACCGCAAAGTTTCAGCAACCAGCCTATTTAACGTGCGCCAGGGACACAACGAATCCCTCAGGGATTATTTAGCCAGGTTCAACGACACAACCATAAAGGTGACCAACCCTAACCAAGAGGTGTTCGTAGGAGCTTTCCAGAACGGTCTAAGAGCAAGACAATTCAACGAGTCCCTGGCCCAGAAGCCCGCCGACTCCATGGAAGAAATCATGGCCAGGGCAGAATACTATATCAAAGGTGAAGAAAGTAACGCTGAGAAGAAAGCAAGAGACGCAAGGGAACGTGCGCCCAACAATTCGGAGCGGCGTCCTTACCCACCGCCAGGCGGCAGGGACCGCGCCCCCTACAGAGGAACAGACAAACGACCTTTCAATCCCTACTATCGCAAGCCAAACTTGGAGAACTTCACCCCCTTGAACACAAAGCCAGAGCGCATCATGAAAGAAATCTACGAAACAAAACTGATCCCAGAGCCGCCCCCGACACAACGCACCACCATGGGGGAAGACAGGGACAAGTGGTGCAAGTATCACAAACTAAGGGGCCATGACACCGACTCGTGCATACATCTTCGCCGGGAAATTGAGAAACTAATCCAGAGCGGAAAATTGCGGGGATACGCTCGGGACAGAAGGGATGAAAGGCCTAAGGCGAGCAAGAAGGAAGAAGTCGCCGAAGAAAAAAGGCACACATTGAACACTATATCTGACGGTTTCGCCGGAGGGGGCGAGTCAAGTTCATCCCGGAAGAAGTACGTGCGCCAGGTGATGTTGTGCCAAGAGTATGAGGAGCATGATCAGCAGCGCGAGCCTGACATTTCCTTTTCAGCCAGAGATTACCGAGACGTTGTGCCACACGATGATGACCCTATGGTCATCACCCTGCAGATCTTTAACTGGGATGTGAAGAGAGTCTTAATAGACCCAGGCAGCTCGGCCGATATACTGTACTATGACACCTTTGATCGAATGGGTTTAGACCCGGAACAACTACAACCTTTCAAAGGGACGCTGGCAGGATTTACGGGCGAGCAGGTTCATGTAAGGGGCTATATCACCCTAAAAACAACTTTCGGAAGTGGTTCTCACGCCAAAACCATTCGCGTCAGGTATCTCGTGATCAACTCGCCTAGTTCTTACAATATTATCATAGGGCGGCCATCTTTCAATCTCCTAAGAGCATTCTTGTCCACTAAATTCTTAGTGATGAAATATTCGTTGAATGATGGGAAAGTCGGCACCATCCGAGGTGATCAGAAAATTGCTAGAGAATGCTACCACAATAGTTTGCGCCTGCAGAAAACAAAGAAGAAGCCCAATAACGAGATAACACATGAGGTTAACATGATCGACCTAGACCCCAGGGAGGATTTTCAACAAGAATGCCTGGAGCTCACCGAAGACTTAAAGGAAATCTCTATTGGACCAGAAACTCATCATACCACGAAGATCAGTACGTCCCTAAGCCCTGGGGAAGAAACCGCCCTGATAAACTTGCTGCGAAGGAATCTGGATCTCTTTGCCTGGAGGCCATCTGAAATGCCAGGAATGGATCCTGACGTAGCATGCCACCATTTGTCAATAAAGCCCGGCGTAAAACCAGTTGTTCAGCGAAAAAGGAAAATGGGCGAAGAAAGAAGAAAGGATGTAGACGACGAAGTAAAAAAGTTGGTAGACGCCCACTTCATAAGTGAAATAAAGTACCCTACCTGGTTGGCCAATAGGGTCCTCGTAAAGAAAGCTAACGGGAAGTGGAGAATGTGCGTAGATTACACTGACCTAAACATGGCATGTCCTAAAGACCCTTATCCCCTCCCCAACATTGATCACCTGATCGACAACGCCTCTGGATACAAAACCCTGAGTTTTATGGACGCTTATTCCGGCTATAACCAGATACGTATGGACCCCCTGGACGCTCCCAAAACGGCGTTCATGACCAACACCAAGAACTATCACTATGAAGTCATGTCTTTTGGCCTCAAGAACGCAGGCGCCACTTTCCAACGATCTATGGACACAGCTTCTTCTCAGCAGATAGGGCGCAATCTAGAAGTGTATATTGATGATCTAGTAGCAAAAACAAAAGAAGGGCGTAGTCATGCAGACGGCCTCGAAGAGATTCTGAGCCAGGTTCGGAAATACAGAATTCGTTTGAATCTAGTAAAGTGTTCCTTCGGAGTACAGGCGGGAAAATTTTTAGGTTTCCTCTTAACCAGAAGAGGCATTGAAGCAAACCCCGAGAAGTGTCAGACGATCATCAACATGAGAAGCCCCTCATGCATCAAAGAAGTACAACAACTCACGGGAAGATTAGCAGCATTATCTCGTTTTTTATCCTGCGCTGGAGACAAGGCTTTCTCTTTCTTCGCTTCCATCAAGAAGAAGGAAAAATTTGAGTGGACGCCAGAGTGTGAGGAGGCTTTCCAGCAGATAAAGAGTTTTTTGTCAAAAATTTGGCGGTCTCAGAAAACGCCATGAGTACAGTCTTGGTAGAAGAATCAGAAGCAGGAGAACAACCAATTTACTTCGTTAGCAGGGTGCTTAAAGGCGCAGAGTTACGATATCAGAAGATAGAGCGACTAGCTCTAGCCGTAGTAACAACGGCGAGGAAGCTACGACCATACTTCCAGAGCCACAAGATTGTCGTAAAATCCGATTACCCCATCAAGCAAGTACTTGGGAAGCCAGACTTGGCAGGAAGAATGGTAGCATGGTCTATTGAACTATCTGAGTACGACGTACAATTTGTCCCTCGAGGAAGCATCAAAACTCAAGTCTTGGCGGATTTCGTCGTAGAGCTCTCCTCGCCAGCTCAGGAAAAAGCCCCTTTTGTATGGCTCCTGTCTGTAGACGGTTCTTCCTACTTGAAGGGCAGCGGTGCAGGCGTGATCTTGGAAGGACCAGACAACATTCTCATAGAACAATCCCTCAGGTTCGAATTCAAGGCAAGCAACAACCAAGCTGAATACGAAGCATTGATCGCCGGCATGACTTTGGCCCAAGAAATGGGGGCTGAAAATTTGAGAGCTAAGAGTGACTCCCAACTCATAACAAGTCAGATCTCGGGCGAATATCAGACAAAGGACGCCCAACTTTCCAGATATCTAGCTAAGGTACAGCACCTCGCCAAACACTTCACATTCTTCGAAGCAATTTACGTGCCACGAGAGGAAAACTCCAGGGCAGACTTATTGGCAAAGCTCGCCAGCACCAAGCGACCCGGGAACAACAAGACCGTTATCCAGGAGGTAGTCACTGCTCCCAGCACGAAGATTGAAGAAGTCCATCACATCACCGAAAGCAAAGAAGGCTGGATGGGACCATTACTGAGGTACCTGACCGGTTCATTCACGCCCATCAATAGCGAAGAAGAACAAACAGTCAAAAGGCGAGCTTCAAAATTTATCATAGTTTCCGGCAAGTTATATAAGCGTGGACGAACGACTCCTTTATTACGCTGCCTAGGCGAGGATGAGACTCACCTAGTTCTTCTGGAGGTACACGAAGGAGTGTGTGGAAGCCATATCGGAGGCCGCGCCTTAGCCGCAAAACTTCTTCGAGCTGGATATTTCTGGCCCACCATGCTTCAAGACAGCTCCGAATTCGTCAAAAAGTGTGACAAATGTCAAAGATTTTCAGATAAGCAGCACGCCCCAGCTCAAGAGTTGACTTCTGTTTATTCTCCATGGCCTTTCCACAAGTGGGCAGTTGACATCGTCGGACCATTTCCTCTTGCACCAGGACAACTTAAGTTCCTCATAGTCGGAGTAGACTATTTCACCAAGTGGATTGAAGCAGAGGCAGTCGCCAAAATAACAGCAGAAAGAGTCAAGAAGTTTTATTGGAAAAAGATCATATGCCGTTTTGGCCTTTCGAAATGCATAGTGTCAGACAATGGAACTCAGTTCGCAAGTTCAACAGTGATAGATTTTTGCAAGCACTTAGGAATACAAACGAAATTCGTCTCTGTAATTCACCCACAAGCCAACGGACAAGCTGAATCCGCTAACAAAGTTATCCTCAACGGAATCAAAAAGAAGCTAGAAGCCGCCAAAAGTCTCTGGGCAGAACAACTCCATGAGGTAAGAACGTTTGGAAAATTAAATACATAAATTCAGAAGGCAATTTAATTTCTCTCTCATTCCCGTCTGTTTTAAATATTGTGGTATAATATATGAACAATCAACATAAGCTCAGGTACTATGGTCTTATCACACGACGCCCCACTCTACGACAATGGAAACGCCATTCACAATGGTGTATGGTACGGACGCCATGCTCCCAGTAGAAATAGATACTCCCACTTGGCGACGAGAGTCCTTTTCTGAAGAAGGTATCACCTTTTAAGTATTATGTTTAAACTAACCTCTATGTATGCAGGAACGTCTATCATTCTTACAAAGACTTGAGTTTATAATTTCTTTTTTCTTTATCAAAGCAAATAAAGTAGGTTTGGCGGTCAGCATGGATGTCATTGATGAAGTCAGAGAACAAGCTCACATCAGGGAGTTTGCCGCCAAACAGAGAGCAGCTCGCCGCTACAACTCCAAGGTAGTACCTAGAGAAATGAAGGAAGGCGACCTGGTCTTGAAGCAAGTTGTCGCCCCAACCAGGATAGGAAAACTTTTCCCAAACTTGGAGGGACCGTATAGAATACGGGAGAAGTGCAATCACGGAGCGTACAAATTGAAAGAACTAAGTGGAGAGGCAGTACCTCGTACCTGGAACGTGGCAAATCTAAGACACTACTATAGTTAATTTTTTGTTATTTATATTCCTATCACTAGTATTTCCAACAATAATGATGTATGCAAATGCAACACCAAATGTTATCTCTAAACATTATTAGTATTACAGGGTTTAGGTAGCACTCTTTTCCCCTGCAAGGGCAGGGGTTTTTAACGAGGCGCCTATTCCTTTCATATATGTTGTCTGCTCGCCATTGTTTATTTTTCATTACAGATAGAACTTCGTTGTCCGCAAGAATTGAAGAGAGGTCCAAAGGACCTGCGAGCCCGTCAACCTTTAAGCAAGGCTCTGAAGGGTCTCGCCAAGTCGAAATAGTCAACCTTTAAGCAAGGCTCTGACAAATTGAAGAGAGGTCCAAAGGACCTGCGATCCCGTCAACCTTTAAGCAAGGCTCTGAAGGGTCTCGCCAAGTCGAAATAGTCAACCTTTAAGCAAGGCTCTGACAAATTGAAGAGAGGTCCAAAGGACCTGCGAGCCCGTCAACCTTTAAGCAAGGCTCTGACAAATTGAAGAGAGGTCCAAAGGACCTGCGAGCCCGTCAACCTTTAAGCAAGGCTCTGAAGGGTCTCGCCAAGTCGAAATAGTCAACCTTTAAGCAAGGCTCTAACAAATTGAAGAGAGGTCCAAAGGACCTGCGAGCCCGTCAACCTTTAAGCAAGGCTCTGAAGGGTCTCGCCAAGTCGAAATAGTCAACCTTTAAGCAAGGCTCTGACGAATTGAAGAGAGGTCCAAAGGACCCGCGAGCCCGTCAACCTTTAAGCAAGGCTCTGAAGGGTCTCGCCAAGTCGAAATAGTCAACCTTTAAGCAAGGCTCTGACGAATTGAAGAGAGGTTCAAAGGACCCGCGAGCCCATCAACCTTTAAGCAAGGCTCTGAAGGGTCTCGCCAAGTCAAAGCAGACTCGTCAACTTTGGAGCAAAACTCGCCTAACAAAAAATTGATATAGGCCCCAAAACTCTCAAAGCAAAGCGGCGAACATGGTCTGAGCTACTTCTGTATGCTCACTTCCGAAATAAAATATCATTGTAAAAGTTTTAAATGAACGATCGCCAACTTCCGTCAAAGGGCTCTGACATAGGTAATTTACATCAACCCTGTAAAGGCTATGATAGTCGCCCAAGCAAAAGCTCGCGTAATTTCGGTTGACGCAGCGTTACCCTTAGAAAGGTCCCAATAAGACTGAACAAATTCAAACCTCGACAAAAAAACTAGAACGCATCAAGAGGGCAATCACACAACATAAAGACAATAAAAACAAACAGCAGGCTGATACGAGTGCGATCATCAAAGTGCGTCATGATTTAAAAACTAAAGAGTTTCCATACAAAATCCAAAAGAAAACTAACATTAAATCGTTCACGAAGGCGCTGTAGTAAGTCGCCATAATTTAAGTTACAAAACCATAAAAATTATCAGAACTGGCAGGAATCATTCGTCGTCAACAAACTCGCCATCAATGATCACCTTAAAAGGATCAAGCTCTTCCAGTTTGGCCTCAGGATTGAAGAAAAACGCTTGCTCCTTAGCACGCCTGAAGCCATCTTCAAAATAAATCGCAAGAGCTCGCCTCCCCTCATCCACAGCCGCCTCCGACTTCTCTAAAACGGACTTAGTCTCATCCCTCTCCGCCTTTGCTGCCTCTTTGGCTTTCTTCATCTCTTCCAGAGCATCTTCGGCGGCCTTCTTGTCCTTCAACGCCTCCTTCAGGCGGCCGTCTAGCCCAGTGGATTTATGCTTCCACTTCTCAACGTCCTCAGCCGCATCTTTGTATTTTTTTCTCCACTAAATCCTGTTTAATCTCCAGGCAGTGAGTCAGCAACAAGGTCCTCAAGGCAGCAGTGCCAATGTCAGCCACCAAGTCACTACACTTGGCTTTCACCCCAGCTTCGACATCGACCTTTGCAAATGGCACTTGTTCTTTCATGTACCTACAAGACACCAGACCATAATGGCATAATGAGTCACCTCTCGTTCCAGACAAATGAAGAAAATCAACTAAAAGGCAACCAAAAAACACATACCGACGAATGTCGAACTTCGAATGCCAAAAAGACTCCATAACCTCATCGTTCAGTGACGTCCCACCAACCTCCTTCCCAGACGGAGGGCGACCTCCAACACCCTTAGCACCTCGGGCTGTCCTCGACTTTTTGGATGAAGGAGATTCAACGGCAACAACGTTGTGTGCCCCACCAGCGCTCTCCAGATCGTCCACCTCTATAACCCCAGCCTCGCCCTTTCCAGAAGGCTCTTTGCGTTTTAGCTTCCTTAAGGAGACACCCGCCGAGCTACTGGACACATAGCCATCAGGATTCTTGTTCCTCTCGACCTCGGCGAGGTACTTCCTCATCTCTGCTCCAGTAAGGGGCAACATCTCCTCTGAAAAGAAAACCAAGTGTAACCAGTTAATAGAAACGTATGACAATTTTCGATCAGAACTCAATATGAAATTAAGCAAACACTCACGTAAGTAAGCATTCAGACGAATGACGTCGCCCTCCCTATTTAACAGCTCGTGAATATTGGTTAGTGGAGCCTCCTCCAAGAAGTCCACAAGTGCACGCTCATAGGGCGACATTGCACCACGATCATAACCCTTCACCGCCAAAGGGGTGCTCGTCCATCTAAGTGGAAACTTGGGTACGCCGTTCACCAACACAGAGGAGGTAGAACATTCCGGTGCCCCTTTCACCCTAACAAATGTATCCCGCCATTCCTTATTGAAGTTGCATGCGTTAGTAGGAAAAAGCCTTTTCCCAGAATGGGCAGAAATAGAGATCCATGTACCTTTATTAACGTCCTTGGTTCCATAGAAATGGAAGAATACGCCAACCGCGGGCTCAAGACCCAAGGACTTGCATAGAACCTCGAAACCACGAATGAACGCCCAACTGTTAGGGCGTATTTGAGTGGGCGCCACATTAAGGAGCCTCAAGACATCCATTTCAAAAGGCGTGAAAGGAACTTGCACGCCAAACTCCTCCAGAACCGCGGTATAGACGAAGTAGGATTCATCACCCTCGCCCATCATCTCTTGATCACAGGCTCGTTCGTCAGGGTCACATGACAGCAAGACTACATCCTCCTCCCGCCCAGTCGCCGAGATATCGAATTTACTCCGAAAAGAGTCCAAAGCAGAAACATCAACGTACAACGACTCTTCCAACCGCACTTCCTCGGCAAAAGGGGCCATTTCTGCTAACCTAAGAAAGTGTTCACCTTCAACCAACCCTAAATGAGCGTGAAGCGGACGAATCTCTTGGCACTCGTCCTCCTTACAATTCGCCCCTGAAGTGGCAGACAATAACACACAGTCACTATCACTACCCGAATTAGCGCTAGACTCACTAGATAAATCGCTAAATAAATCCTCCCCGAGTAAACCATCATAATAAACATCCCAATTGATCATTCCATCAGGACCAGTGGCATGTTTTAAACATTCCTTCCTCAAACGATTTTTCTCAACTGGATCAATGGGTTGAATCACTTTCCCCTTTTCATCGCACTCCCTAATCAACACCATACCTAAAATCGAGCTATCTCGAAGCGCAAAAAAAACGAAGTAAATAGGATAGGAGTTTGGGAATACCTGAGCAAGAAGGAAGAAACGTCTGCTGAATCCGCGAAGCCGTAAAATGAGAGACGAAAGAAGCAGCTTGGCACAAGCAAGTGGAAGCAAAGAAATGGAATAAACAGAAAAAAAGCCAAACGCGCTCCTTAAATAGGCCAGATCGCCTCGGGAAGCGTGTCCGAGACGATTGAGTGGAACAACATCCTCAGATCTTGACACGTGGCCACCATCGAGTTCCACAGGAATATTAAATGTCCGGTAGGCGAGTCAACGCCTTCATCTAGACGCCAATGTACTCGTCGCCAGTTAAGACTGCGGGCGGGAACGGTGAACGCCAGTAACATGTATGAACTAACAGCAAAGCATACAAACCACTTCGCCCTGTCCCAAGACTCGTGCTTGGGGGGCTGTGGACCGCCATAACCTCCTAAAGGGATTCAATGGCCTCCAGAAGGTCTATCCCCTCGACATCATCACTTCGCCTTGTCCCAAGACTCGTGCTTGGGGGGCTGTGGACCGTCATAATATTCCTAAAGTCCCAAGAGACCTCCAGAAGGGCTCCAGACCCACTTTTGGAAGTTTAAGACCCCCAGAAGGGCCAGGTCGCCCTCCAAGAGGGCTCCCCAGCCCGGGCGCGCCCTGCTGAAAGGCACCGACTCATTGAACTTCTAGAAACCGCCTGGGGCTGACGTAAGTACCTAAATGCCCCTGTTACTTGGAAACCAAGTAACCAAAGCCCAAGCCCATAGGAGGCTATAAATACCACTCTTGGGAGCATTCCCAAGGCATCCAATTATCAGTCTAAAACCCTAGAATCCCAGTATTCCTTACCGTACTTTTTGAAAGTACAGTACCCATTACTGAAAATGAACGTGAATGAACCTTGTATATTGAATGTAGACTAGTTGGAAAACAACACAAAAAATTGAAACCTGAATAACCTTTCCCTTTCTTTTGTTTTTTTTTTCTAAAAAATTTTGGAATCACTCTTTTTTCCCACTAAACTTAATGCTGTTCTTTCATCAAAGAAAAAAAGAATTTATTGCTTTTCAAAGAAAAAAAGAATTTATTGCTTTTCAAAAAAATATGTAGAGTAAATAGGGGTAATTTTGTAAAGAAATAATTAATGCACTTGAAAATATCAAAATGGTCTTATAATAAGGGACAAGAATTTTTTTTAAAAGGGTCCTATAATATGGGACAGAGGTAGTATTAACTTTAGTGAGTTTCTGTACTGATTTAGAATCTCACACTTTTTGTGTACTATAATAATGCACTTTTATTGGTGTTGTAGTTTAGATTCTTTTAAACGTGTCATTGATTTTAGCCTAAGATGTTGTCCTCATTATGATATTTTTCTGATATAAAAAGTTGTGAGTTTGGTTTGGGTGTGTTGAAAATGCTGGATTTCTTATTTTCCATTTGGTGATCATTTGTTACTCAAGTCATAGGCTCAATCAAATATAGGGCCAGAATATAATGATAGTGGTCGCTCATTCTTATTCTTACACACCGATTGTGAATCACATAAGTAACAAAATAATATAATTCACACTAAATAAAAAAATCGTCTATTTAATTTTGTTAATATAAACTAAAAAATAAATAGATTTTTCAAAATTACCTTCATATACTCAACAAAATAACCTTTCACTGAAACATGTTTCACATATAGGCATGGAAGATATAGAAAAATGAAATCTAAAATAATTGATGGGTGTTTTAAGAAATTATATCATTAAAAATTATAGAATTAGTTGAGATTTATGCATTTATTTTTACCACCAAATCATTTTTTCTTGCTTACAATTTTTGGTTGTATAAGGAAACAAAGAAAAAGAAAAGTTGAAGTTGGTTCTAACTTAACCTTTCACAACCTAAGGTGATGAATGTTTGTCTTTACAAAACCGGCTTGTAAGAGTGAGTAACTTTCATTACAAAACTGAATTGTAAGGTGATAGATGTTTCTCTTTATAAACTCAACAGATTTAGGCTTGATGCATGTTTAAATTGTGGGTGACTCTAATTTATAGGCTATGATAGCAAATTAAACTTTAGTTTAACTCAACTTTACAAAAGAGAAATAATATTTTGACAACCATTTTTTGACAACTTTTGGACAACTTTCTCTCTCATACTCACATGATGTTGTTATCATCTCTCTTCCTTTTTCTCTCTCCATTGTTTTTTACCAATAAAAAGTGAGAAAAACAAGGTTGTCAACAAAGTTGTCATCAAATGGATGTCAAAATATCATTACTCTTTACAAAATTGGATTTTAAGTTGAAAAATGATTCTCTTTGTAAACTATGAAGAGTCATATCTATCAAACCTCTGACTTAAATTTTTAATAGAAAAAGAAAGAAAACAAAGCAAACTAATCTCTAGGAAAAACAATCTTGAGCTTGTGTGCAAGTAAGGATCAATGCATGCATCAAGTTCCATCGGAGGAGATGAGACTAACTTCAAAGCATCAAGCTGAGATGAACCAATGAATTAAATATTTTGTCACATACTTCCTTCGGTCTCAAATGTAAACAACTTTTCACTTTTTAGGTTTATTCAATAAATAATGTATGTGATCTATAATATGGATCACATACATCATTTATTAAATGAATGTGAAAAATTGCTTATATTTAAGACCAAAGAGAGTATATAACACAAACATAAGGTGAATCACCAATTTGATCGTTGAAATTGTATGAATCAAACAATTTAAAATGGCGAAAATACCATTAACTCATTTTCAATTTTTCAACCATTATCCTTTCAACTCCACTCCTCTCCTTTTTTTTTCCCTCTTCCTCTTCCTTTGTCCCTCCCTCCCTTTCATTTTTTCTTCTTTTTTCTCCAACCTATTTTTGAATTCAAACAATTTCTTTTCTAAAAGAATAATAAGTTTACACAAATTTATGGTAATGTTGTAACATTTCAAAGTTAAAGATTGTTTCACTCAAAAATTAAATTTGAGATTCTTCCGAACGATTGCCCTTAAGTGGAGTTTATTAACAAATTAAAACTCATCATTTGATTAGTGAAATACCTCTTCTAAGTGTTAGTGTATTCAAATCCACTCATCTAATACATAGACTCTCTAGAAAAGTATGGTCAGAGTCAAATAAAAATCCTGAATTTAAGAACCAATATTTGTATATTTGACGGTTCAAATCCAAAAGACAAGCAGCCCATAATTGCTAAATGACATTTTCCTCATATATTCTTATCCACTCATCATTCCCACCAATGGCCAATGGATGAATCAAATTTGAGGTATTAAAGGCAAACTCAATCTTAACTAAGACACTTCATTTTTTTCCATTCATGTTTCAAGATACTCCATTCATGTTTTCAAGATATAATTGGTATCAAATTGAAAAGTGGTTGATTTTTCAATGAACCAATCGTTTTCAATTATAATCACTTTTATAACTATAGATAGTCATAATAGAATTCATATTGGCAATATCTTTCGTTCATGTTACTGTTAGACTATGTTGTTTCTCCAAGTTGAATGATTAATAGGAGTTTGAATTGAGTGACCTTCACTTTTGTCAGCAATGAGATGGTAGCTATAGTACATTTTTTGTTTCTTTTGGTGTCGACATTTTGCTATGCTTTTTTATGTACAACATCATATGTTGTAGGTAGCTTATTGGTTAGTTCATGGAATCACCAAGCTATATTGGTCACGTATTTATTTTGCTTTGCGGGGCAATGCAATAGAAATATCTTTGTTCGTTTGTGACAATGGCAACATAACTTTATGTTGTGGTTCTTGATCAAATGATTCAGAGAATAGGAATATGTTTTTATGAGAGAGAGAGAGGAGGAATATGAATGATAACACATGTTGACCAAGGTTGGGGAAGAAAAAAAATCAACAAGAAGTGGTTTTCTACCGAATTTTTTTCTCCAATAAAAAATGGAGCCCTTCTTGGAGCACATATATTGTCAACATGGAACCAGAAGATGAGTTTTTCTATCTCGAGCACAGGGATATACTTGAAGTATAAGTATGCTTGAAATGGACAATCAAGAACAATAGAGAGAGCATTGGAATGTAAACTTGATGAGATTTTTTTTTTCGCACATTGGATTTTTGGATTTTGAAATCTAAAATGAGGTTTTTTTGTCTATTTTTAAAGTATAAAATGAGGTTTTCCTCTATTTTCAACCGTGCGTAACTGTTTTTTCTTCTTCAATTTGGATATTGAAATCCAAAAAAGTAAGTATTTTGGATTCTAGAATCCAAACAACACCGTGAAATGTTTCAAACCACTTTATCGTCAAAATAATTTTTTCATTTTTTTTTCATGATTTGTAATACAAGAGGAGTTCGAAGCATGTGAATGAGTGTTGATATTAAAATATGTAGTGAGTGCTTGATTTAGCTCATTGAACTATCAAAGCATTTGACCATTTTGTGTTACTAAGTTGTTGATTTTTTTTTTTAGAGTATGTTAGGTTTTTCTTTGGTAGAAAGAGTGGTTTTGTCTAACATACAAATAAAATGGTTTTACATTATCCACAAGCGTCTTCTATATCTTTGGATAAAAATGTCACATCATAATTCATTTAATTTAATTGTGTGATTTATTGATCTAATGGTAAAAACTATTATGTAAATAATGCAAGACTTGTCTCATTTATCACCCTAGAATTCGACATAAAAATATGTTAGGTTTAACGAAGTAGTGCGTGGAGGATATTATTTGAAAATTAATTAAATGAGTAGATTTGCGTTTTCAAAATATAAGATACTGAATTGGTAGAAATTAGGCGGATGTTGTGGTTATAGATGGTTAGTGTTTTTGCACCATGCTAAAAAAAAGGTGCAATCAAACTACTAGATGAATTTTATAATATAAAAAAACTACTAATGAAGCTTATAGCATGTTTGCTATTGCGTCTGTCAAACCACGTTTTATAGAAAACCACGTTAATTTATCACGTTGGCACAAAAGCTTCAAAGGCTAGTTTCATAAAGTCACTACAATTTTGCTTTGATAATCACGTCAGCCGTGCTTTTGGGCTTATAAACTCTATACCAAACACATGCTTAATCCATAAAACACGGGAAGACAATCAAAAGCTGCATAGATTTATTCTATTTGCATTTTCTTTCTTGATCTCGTTAATTACTCACGCATAGAATGAAAAAGCATTTTGATATAAGTTTATTTTGTGAATGTCACTTAAAAGTTAAAAGTGAGTAATAACTTAAGATTAAATTATAAAGAAAAAGAGGATATATTAGATGTGTGGTTAAGATGTAACAATTAAGAAAAATACGTCTTAACGGTCCAAATAACAAATATACTCAATATCTATATTTTTCTTTCTCTTCTATTTAAACGGTTTTCTTAAAGATCTAATCAGATTAGCTATTCCATATTTATCAAAACAACTTTTGAAAATAGCTTACACAAAAAATAATTAAAGTGTAATACATTTTCAGTTTTCACAACAACGCAATAGCTTTTAAGGGATACGTATTAATACGTTTACCATGAATAAAAAAGCAACAAGTCGTTGTAGTATAGTGGTAAGTATTCCCGCCTGTCACGCGGGTGACCCGGGTTCGATCCCCGGCAACGGCGAATATTTTTATTTTTTTTTTAATTTTTTTTTTTTTTTTTTGAAAAAATGAAAACGAAGGAAGGATTTAGAAGCAAGAGTTTGAAGATAACACTAACTTCATTAAAATTGCGTTAACAGAAAAATCCATGGGGTGGGGTCACCTTGGAAGAAATGGCTCCGAATCCGTTACAGACGTCGATGCAGCTCCGAGTACTAGCACGGCGGCGGAGTCACGGCGGTTTCCTCCGGCTGCTCAACCGGAAATGATGCGAGCAGCTGAAAAAGACGATCAGTACGCCTCTTTCGTTTACGATGCCTGTCGCGACGCTTTCCGCCATCTCTTCGGTATCTCTCTCTCTCTCTATCTAACTAACTTTCAAATTACGAATTTCAATTTGCGGTAATGTAAAGTAGTTTTGTGAAATTTTCGGTGTAGGTACTAGAGTTGCGGTGGCTTATCAAAACGAGGTAATCAATAATTAATCACTTTATCTTGTTTATATTCTTGATTATGTATTCCTAATTGAATGTGTGTTTGGCTTTACGGTGACTTAAATTGATTTTGAATGAATTGATTCTAAAATTTGTAAAATTGAATTTCGCTAAAAGTGAGTTGAATGCAAAATTATTTAAGTATGGATACCTTCAAATGAATAGTGAGTTGAATGATAGATTCAAGACTAAAATTCAATTTTAGAAGCAAAAGCTATAAATTCTAGCTTCAAATTAGAATCAATTTTAAAGGCAAAATCAATTCTACTCTAAAGCAATCAAACATGCAAACATACACCAAGTGTAATCGTGCTTTAGTGTTAATTGTTTTTGCAGACGAAACTTTTAGGGCAAATGCTTTACTACGTTCTCACAACAGGCTCAGGACAACAGACACTTGGTGAGGAATACTGTGATATCACTCAGGTAATTTCGTCCTTCATTGTTAATTGTTCATGTAAGTGTTCGTCTAAATTTTGCAAGTGATTTATTTTACATTGGAGTTCTAACATATTGTTTTATTGGTTGATTTTTTCGTACCTGATTTGGTGAATTTGATTTTTTTCTGTTGATTTTACACCGCTGTTGTAATTTTAAATGATATTGGAGGTTTAATTTTGTAAAGATGAGAATGTTGTGTTGGATGTTTGGTAGGACTAGACAGTAGACATGATAGGATTAGAAACGGCAAGAGAGTTGAGGTAACACCTATAGTAGAAAAGATGGCGGAAACTAGACTTAGGTGGTTTAGGCATGTCGAGAGAAGACTTGTGGATTCTCTAGTAAAGAGAGTAGATCAGATGGAGGGTAATCAGACCACTAGAGAAAGAGGAAGACCTAGAAAAACTATTAAGAAAGATCTAGAGATTAATGAGTTGTTTAGAAATATAGTTTATGATAGAACATTATGGCGTCGTTTGATCCATGTAGCCGATCCCACTTACTGGGATAAGGCTTGGTCGTTGTTGTTGTTGCTACTTGATTTTTGTGTACATAATTAGATGATTTTGATTTATGTACTGTTTAAAAACATCTGATAGTTGTTGACTGGTTTATTAGGTTGCAGGACCTTATGGACTTCCTCCTACACCAGCCAGGCGTGCTTTGTTCATTGTATATCAATCAGCGATTCCATATATTGCAGAACGAATCAGGTTGATTTTCCTCTCTCTTTTAATTAATCATTGATGTGATTGAGCTTTATGTGTGTGTGTTTGCACTCGCGTCTAGTTTTATGATTAATTGAATGTTAATTTCACAGTTCTAGAATTGCTTCCCGAGGCATTATCCTTTCTGACTATGAGTCTGCTGAGATTTACGGTGAAAATGCCCATGGGAGTAGTAGTTCTCGGGTTTCTGAAATTTCTTCTGCATCTGCCTCAGGACAGTCTACATCAACTTTGACGAGGTTGAAGCATAAACTCGGAGGATTTTGGTTGCATTTGGTTCAGAGATGGCCTACGGTACATTACTCCTGCTGATGTTTCTCATTCAACAATGATCAAGAAGTTACTACATTCTCCTTCGTAATCACTTGGTTATTTTTTACAAAAATGTTTCAACCATATACTGTTATTTTATTTTTGTCAATTATATGGAAGATTCAAGTTACACAGTAAATGACCACTCTATCGGTATAATAACTTTTGTCTTATCCCCTTTAAAGCTGTATTTTATTACATAATCTGACTATATTTAATCAGTTTAGTTGGAAGCGATGTTTCCGTTTGTTGCTAAATCTAGTTTCTATGCTCCCCACCAGATGCTCCCTTTTGTTCGCGAGTTATTGCAGTTGCTTCTTCGTGCTAACCTCATGTTGTTTTATTTTGAAGGTGATCCTTTGCTTAACACTCATTCTAGTTATTAGACATGGAAAAGCAAGTTTTCTAAATCTTGCCATTATTTCTTTTGTAGGCCTATATTATCATATATCCAAACGTGCTGCAGGCATTCGTTATGTGTTCATTGGAAAAGCATCAAATCAAAGACCCAGGTATCATGTTTTGAAACTTTACAAAATATTTTTAAAAAGTATGATGGGCCACCAACTGGGGAATTTTCTCAGTCATTTAAGTAGAATTACATGGTTTTTGTTAGTTAGAAGGAGAAGAAAGCATGTGGAGGATAAGTCAAGCAAGGGGTACATCAGTTCTATCTCAAAGTAAACATAGAACATACCATGCCACATATCCCACGGTTGAAGTATCTTGGATCCTTTATATTAAATGATGGAAAATAATGGGAAATGTGAGTCATATGATTCAAGCAAAATTAATAAAATAGAGGAATGCTTGTGTATTTTGTGATATAAAATTACCGGTCAAACTTAAGAAATTTTTTTCCTGGTTGGATGTATACAAGACATTCAATGTTGTATGAGATTGAATGCTAGATAGAAAACGGTAACAAACAATTAAGTTAAATGTTGTAAAGATGGAAATGTTACAGTGGATGAGTGGTATTAGTTGGTTTATAAAACCACTAGACAAGTAAGTCGGTTGCAACAAAGGAACATAATGAGAGTGAAACCTCCTTCCCTATGAGAATTGGATTCAATTATCATCAACTACAAGATAATTTCAATTTGAACTCGAGAATGGCATGATGATTGAATTAAGATTATGACTGACAACTAAAATTTGCAGTAATAGGAACCAAAAGCAATATCTAAAATAAAATTTAGTTGCTTAAAGCGATAGATTTGGATTATCCTTAGTTTCCCTTCTAAGTAATAATTGATTCAAGCCTTAATTCCAGTTCAATTCACTTAATCAACATTCAAATAGGTGAAGTTGGATTATTTTAAATCCCTTGTAAAACAATCCCTTTGAATCTGGTTAAGAACTCCAATCCCTTAAGTGATCCTTGTTAAGGCAATTGTTAACTATAAAAATTCAAAAGAGTGCTTAATGTCCATATCCTATCCCATCATCAATATCATGGTAATTTGCAGGATCTAACTCAGTAGTCAATTTTCCAGCTAAGCAATCAAGTATGAAATCAATTTCAAGATCCCCTTTAAGGAAACATTAAACACAGACACAATTACTTGATTATAATGAAATAAACAATGCATGCATTAAGAGTTAGGAAATTAATTACAATAGATTTTAGCCAAGGGTCATCCTAGCCTAATCTAAAGTGTTTAGCTATTCGTGCTATAAAAATGCTGAGGTCTCCTTGATCTTCCCTGCAAAGATCGTCCAAAAATTATTAGACTTGGTATATATATCATCCAACATGTAACTACCAGTGCTGAGTGCTGACTTCCAAATGCTTAGTTCTAAACCCTGGCGCTGAATGTGCGACAAGCAGTGTTGAATTACTTTGTTTAGCACTGGGCACAGCTCACTAATGTTAGGAACAACTCTTCCCATAGCAAATGCAATTTTTGCCCATCAATGTGGCTTTTCAACACCTACCTTTATGCATCCAATGGCAAAATCCCTGTATACCAATGCTGACCGACCACTAAGTCTGTTATGTTGGGTGCTGGTTAAGCAACTTGCTATTTTACCTTGTTCAATTCCTACAAAAACTGAGGTACAAAGATGATGATGTGTAAGAACGCTCTTAAATACAAATCCATAAGGAGAATAAATTCAACTAGTCAAAATCAAATTTATCCAAGTCCTAATTAAATTCCTATACATACACTCACAGCAAAATCAACCATTTTAGTCTACATTCATGATGTAGATTTATCAAGTGGTCATGCTAGACAAGATAGGATTTGGAATGAAAGCACTAGAGAGAAAGTTGAGTTAGCACCAGTTGTGAGTAGATGGTAGAATCTCGTGTTAGGTGGTTTAGGAGAGACCACAGAAAACTATAGTTTAAAGTTTAACTATTAAAAAGGATTTGGATTAAATGGCATGTCTTTAAAAATTATTCATGATAGAATATAATGTCGACATTTAGTTTGTGTAGTCAATCCCACTTAGTAGAAAGAAAAAAAAATAGTAGTTGTTGTCTTTTACTCCATATTATGATCATTATGTTATTTATTCATAATGATGTTTTCTTTTTATGTAATTTCAATTTTTAATAAACTCTACCTTTCATGTACTAAATCTTGGTGTAGGTGACTCTATTAAATTGCTCTGTTATAGTTCTTACTGCACATGACAGTTTGTGTTTTTGTTCAACCACTCTGATTTCTTTATAACACTGCTTCTGTGCAGATATCAAATACTGGGAGTATTTCTGCTGATTCAACTTTGTGTAATAGCTGCTGAAGGGCTGCGTCGAAGAAATTTTTCATCGATCGCTGCTTCAGTTCATCAGGCATCCTTTGCAACCCACCATACATCAGCAGGTTATAAAAGTTTCTTAGCTAACTATTTTTAACTAATTATTTATTTAGATATTTTTCTCGTTTTTCCTGTTTCTTAATTTATGTGTCTAGTATGCTCTGGATGTTTTCTTGTTTTGCCATTTAGTTTTTATAATAAACCCTCAATCCAGTCCTCCAAAGGTTTGGGCGTTATCACATTAGTCTTCCAAATGATTCATCAGTCATCATATTATCCCCTCAATGATACATGATTGTCACCAAGTCCATCATTTTGTGTCATCACTTTAATGCTTTTCAGAGAAGAGTTTGGTGATGATGGTGTATCTTTGAGGGATTAATTGTTAAAAAACTCTGTAGGGTCAATATGGTGGCACTTCAATCTTTGAGGGACTAAGTTGGTACAAAAAAAAATGGACGACTAATGTGGCGGCACCCTAATCTTTGAGCGTCTAAGTTGAGGGTTGATTCTAGTTATTGTCATAACCCGACTCCATTGCCATGTATTATAGGACACGGTTTGCCTGTTCTAAATGAAGAAGGTAATTTGGCATCTCCAGAAGCTGACAAAGGAAGTTGGGTCTCTGGATCCTCATCTTCTGAGGTTCAATTATCTCATCAAATTATCTTTTTCTTTTAATGCTATTTAGTGCATGCTTGTTGCTTTGTTTTGACAGAGTTTGCAGTTAAAGTGTCATACATAAGTCACTTGGAAAATTTAAGATCAGCAGTGGGATAAATATATTACTGTTGACTTGTACAGTTGTGTTGATCCATTCTGGTTTAAAATGCCAATGTTTTGGAAATATGAGGATCTTTTTGGATATAAAAATATGGTTTTCTTAATGAAGTGCCTTTAGGACGCTCTTTAAAGAAATAAGGAGTGAGAAGTATTGGAATAGTCCAACATTCATTTTATTAGGAATACAAAAATAATTCAAGGAATAGTCCAACATTCATTTTATTAGGTATACAAAAATAATTTTTGTTTAAATACTCTTTAGCTAGTAATCTTAGAACACTCGTTAGAAAATCGGTAAAAAGGGCAGAGATAACAAAATACAGTGTATTATTTGATTGTAGATATGTTTCTTGCAATTTTGGTTGTTACTGAATTATAATTTGTATGTTTCTGGTTTGTACGATTACAAAGCTAGTGTGTTTCTCCCTCGTGTCTGTAACTTGTATGGGTTCTTGTATGAGCAAGTATTTGTGCTTTGGCTCTGTTCCAAACCCTCCCATTTTGGGTGATGTAAAGAACATAACATATATTGTGTATCTATGTTGCTCTGATCGAATACGCTTCACAGAAAGCTGGTTTCTATTGAGAAAGTTTATTTATCATAGCAGAATCGAATAAAAAGCCTTAAGAGAATTAGGTGGGTCCAAGCATCCATCATATCATCTTATTGCACTATGTGTTTTGCTGAATCATTTTTCTTTTTGCAGCATCATGCAACTAATGGGGTAAGCAAATGCACACTTTGCCTGAGTAATCGTCAACACCCAACAGCTACTTCCTGTGGCCATGTATTTTGCTGGTATTGTCTTCTGCATTCTTGCTGCTTTTTTACGTTCCCCGCTTGTTTGTCCGTCTCAAACCTCTTATCCATTCACATTGCATCTTGTCTGTTTGATGTGATCCATGTAGGAACTGTATCACAGAATGGTGCAACGAAAAGCCAGAGTGCCCTCTTTGCCGCACCCCTATAACACACTCAAGTTTAGTTTGTGTCTATCATTCAGACTTCTAGAATCTGCTTCTCGTCAGCTGTAGACTTTTGTATATGGAAAGAAGATAGCATGAAAGGCAACGTTTTTCTTCAGCTTGAGGATTGTATCATATGAACATTTAAGCAATTTAATTTTATATTAGAAAATAAGAAAGTTTTGATTTCAGCAATCAATTTTGTACAACTATCATTAAACCGTGATTCTACGTTAGTTATTTCTCTCTAAATTTGGTGGTGCTAGTAGATGGAAACAAAATGAAGCTTCAAAATACAAGTTCAAGAAGAGGTTTTGTAAAATAAAAATAAAAATTATAGTTGAAGAGGAATAGAAATATAGTACAAACATGTCTATTGTAAGCTCACTCGTCCACCACCGTTTGAGATATGAAATATTCTCCCAATCCTAGAAGGTGCCCCAAAACAAATCAAATGCATGTATTCTGCGAGAGTTGATTTATTCATAAAAACCTTAAATTTAAAGGACAATTTGATAATATTAACACACAAAACAGAACATTAATTGAACTAACAATTTTTTTTAAGAAATGTGAAAAAAGGAAAATGTGTTTAAATATAGGGACGGATTATAATTTATGAGTCTTTGCTAATAAATGTCTCTCAACACTAAAAATTTTAAATTAAGAAATTATTTCTTCAAAAAAGTTAAATACTACAATTTCATTTGCATTAAACACACAATATTTTTTTTTTTTTTTATAAAAAAATTCATTTAAGATCTTAAACTTACCATTTATTTAATTTTTATTTGCACGGCAATTTTAAAGATATTTTTTTTTAATAAAAGACGATCTAAGTCCAAAAAAGAGGATTACTACAACCCCAACAGAAAATCTGCAATGAAGCCTCGCCGGAGAAGACCTGTCCGGTCATTGGCGCCGGAGAACGTATCAAAACATTTTATGAAAGCCATACTTCCCTCACCCATTCATGCCACTCAAATAGTAAGTTTCGGTTTCTATCTTTCTTTTGAGTATGGTCTTTGTAGCTAAGTTGACGACTCTTTAATTTTATCGCTTGTTTTGTACTCTTATCCATGCATGCATTGAGTGCATGTTTCAACATTCAGTACTAACTCCATTGAAGGTCATCACTCTTTCTGTTTGGTTCTAAGCTTGTAATAATTGATTTCAAATCTTTGATATGTTTGGTATCACATTAAGTTTGTCATAATCATGCTAGCTAGCTGTGGTTCTGGCACAACTATTGTGATGCAAAATATATGTTATGATATGTCGAGTGTGAGTTAAAGTTTCACATTAGATGAAAGAGTTGATGTTGAACAACATAAGTGTCTATTGTCTTAGATTTTGGGTGAACATGTGGTTTCCAACTCACTTGTGTAGTTGTTTTTAATCCAATGTGATGATCCAACATAGTGTGGCTTCTCCTTATTGTCCAACAATATACACATGTATGTTTGGTTTTACTTTTGCACAAGACAAAATTGATTTTAGAGATGTAGAATTAATTGACATATTTGGAATGTGCTCGGGTTTGATTTTGTCTTCATAATTGATTCTAATTTGAACTTAGAATTCGGAGGTTTTGCCTAAACATTGCTTATGTTTGATTGCATTCCCTATGTTGAATCTAAGGTGATCTACAGTGTACACACTTAGTTGAATCTGGAATGTACTTATGTATGATTTATTCCCTTAAAAGTGAAATCAATAGTAAATTTGTGGCTAAAAATCATGTTTGGAGTAGGAAACTTCAAATCTAAATTTCAAATTATAAATTATTAGTGTCAAAAGCAATTCTAAAAGTATCAAAATTATTTTATGCATCTTAAATCACTTTTTCCACTCACAAAAGTGAATCAAAATATGCACTAGCTGTACCAATTCTCTTTTGAAGTTTGGTCTTTAGTATATCAGGCGGTGTGTTATTTATCGTTTATCAATGCAGAGAATTCCAAATGAGTTTATCGCAAGATTTGGAAATGAACTCAAGAATGTTGCTACAATTACTGTTCCGGATGGTTGTATTTGGGAAATGGAACTGAAGAAATGCGGCAATGACGTTTTCTTTTGTAACAAATGGCAAGAGTTCATAGAATACTATTCAATAGGATATGGTTGGTACCTTTCTTTCAATTATGAAGGAAATTCAAAGTTTAGTGTTACTATAATTGATGTAACTTCTGTTGAGATTTGCTATCCGTTCAAAACTCTAAGTACTAGTGGAGAACCAAAAACAAAGTATCCTAGTCCTAGGAAAAGGTCCAAGGTTAAAACAAGTGAGAGCCGTGGGAAAAAGGACAAAAACATGTCTACGCGTGCTTCTAAAAAAGCAGAGAAGGCTGCCAATGAATTCAACCCAATAAACCCTTTTTTTCGTTCAAAAATTGCTAAGGCAAATCGAACGGTGAGGATTATAATTTGGAGTTTTTGGTTTAAAGTAAATGTTGGCTTATTTATGTTGCCACTTAAATTGATCTCTCTTTCATTTTGTAGAGTGTTACTTCTAAATTTGCTCAAAAGTACCTGAAGCCAAATGTTCCTATCAAACTCCAAAATTCTCATGGACAGCAATGGGAAGTTTCTTGTGTATTTTGTAATGCCGAATCATTATCAATGCAAATGGCACGAGGATTTCCTAAATTTCAAAGGGCCAACAATCTGTCGCGTGGAGATTATTGTGCGTTTGAGCTGATAAAAAAGAAGCCGATTGTGCTAAAGGTCACAATGTTTCGTGTAGTTGATTATCTTGATTAACAAATGTATCCTCTCTACTTTGATGATGATGAGACATGATGTTGCATGCTGTATGTTGTTTTGGTATTTGATAACTTACGTGGAATGCGCTAACTGGTAGTAGGCACTTATGTAGTATATGTTTGATTTCTTTAAAAGGATGTTTTTCCTTTTTGGTTAATGATGCAATGTAGAACATAAGAAATTTAGAAACCTATCAGCAACTTGGAGAATTGTTGGACTAAGAATTTTCTTCGAACTAAGATGATTGTGATGAGAAATTATAATGGACCAATGGCTAATGGCTAGAAGGGTTAAAAAAACATTATATTTTACATGTTGGAATGTATATGTGAGGAGTGAGGTTGAGGAATTCTGATTTTAAATGTTGTCTGATGAAGATGCAATCAATATCCACTCACTGTGTTTAGATATTTCAGTTGCTGTTAGATTATCTTCTATCTAAATTGGTTACTTATTATCATAGAACACCATAGTGGAAGAAATTTAATTTCAAAGGATAAAGAAGTTGTTGGATCAAGAGAAGTTCACTAGTGAGACAAGACATTGACCTACATTCTGCCTTTGTTAATGCTTGAGTTTTCGATTTAACAGTATGAGTAAATATTTTTGGTACCTTCAAAATCACTAGTTGATTCATTAGAGATTACTCTAATTATGTAATTTACATAAACAAATATGATTCAAGATGTTTGATCTCCTCAAAGTGAGGCTCCAAATTCCCCTTTCTTATCACACGGAGAATAGCCATGGTGGGATTTTCCAAAACTACAGAGAAATTGGAGGTTGCCTTAGGCAACTCCTAGAAAGACATAAACTCTTGTGAGCTGCTATCAGTCCAAACACCATATCGGTGCTATAAACCAGAAAAAATAAATACAACAAGTTGAAACCAAAGTGGATACAGGATTATGATGCGACATATGTGCTTGTTTGGTATCGTGCTGAATCAGACTAAAACACGGCGAGCTACTGTGATTTTGCAAAAACTACACTTTTTAGATTCAACAAAATCAAGGTGTGACCGTGATTTTGTCTAATCCACCGTAATTTAAAACATTTTCAAAATTCCAACTTTGGTTTATTGCTGAACCATTTTCATTGTAGTGAATATAAGTTGTACTTTTGTCCAATCCACCCTTAAAGTGAAGCTTCCTTTCCCGTTTGCCACCGAAAAATGTTTTCTATTCATTTTTGTTTTTGTAGCGATATATAGCATTATTCAATTGATTAACATTGTAAAAATGTCACATAAATAAACCAAATTTGGCTGAGGCATTTTCATATTGAAAACAAATTAATCCCTCCGAAATAAGGAGTTAGGGACTAATTTATTCCTAGTATAAAAATTGTCGGATACTAATTTGAGTTTATTTTTGTCAAAAAATTGTGAGGGACCGAATTAGGCCTTCACATTTCATGTTGTGTCTTACGTTTCAATTCATAATATTTGAGACAGGGATGGCAAAATAGGTTGGACCGTCGGATTGGCCCATTTAACCCGCCATTTTTAGCGGGGTGGGTTGAAATTTTGAGCCCGCCACAAGTAGGGTGCCCACTCCGCCTAACCCACTAAAAACGGGGTGGGGGTCCATTGGGTTGATATGTTACTCTCTTTTTCAATTCTTTTTATTTATAAGTCACGATCAATTTTCCAATTTTCACCTCTATATATTGGGAAAAAAAGTTCAATTACTTTTATCACTTTTGTTTTATGATTTTAGCCTTATATTTTTAACAACTTGTTAATTTATAACTCATGTAGTTTTTATTTTCAATGTCTTATTAATTTATTATAGAATTTTAGATATGTAATTTATATGTTTGAATAATTATTTTTATATTTTTAGTGGAGTCATTAGTTATATATTTAAATTTGCTTTAAATTATCCTCATGTGCTTAGCTCGGTTGGTATGAACGATGCATAAAAATATGTAAGGTCGGGGATTCGAACCCGGCCACCACCAAAAAAAAAATCTGCTTTAAATTTATATATTTTTACATTGTTTATGTGAAGATTTTAATTAATAATTTTTAAAAAAAAACATTGATGGGTCAACCCGGCCGTCCGTCATAAAATGGAGCGGATGAGATTTTTAACCCTGTTTCTTTAGTTGGCCTGCCCCGCTCCGCCCCTTTTTAGATGGGTTATTGCCGGGACGGGGCAGGTTGGTCATTTTTGCCATCCCTAATTTCAGAACATTACCCTGTTGATTAGGCATTTATAAATAGTTTTAACATTATATTAAGGTTTTAACAAAATTGGGGGTTTCTGGACAACAACTATAAATTGTGACAGGTAACTAAATCTTTGTTGCAGAGCCATTTTTTAAACGAATGGTTGGTCATTGTGGATTTCATTTCCTTTATATATGGAAAAACACTGATATTGTACTCCATTATTTTTGTAACTTTGCTTGTATTGGGTTCTATTTACAAGTAACATTTTTATTTGTAAAAATATATAAGCAAGCTAATTTCTTCAATCTGGTCTGACCTTTTACTCAACTGTTTTGGTTTAGAATCCATTTGTTTTGAAACTCTCTTTTTCACTTTTGGTAATAAGTAACCCATCCTTGATGACCAAAACTCTTTTGTTTGGACAATGGGAAGCAATGTGTCCCCTTCCAAGACGCTTAAACATTTCATAGAAGTAGTAGAACTAGATGAATTTGAGTTAGACATATATTTACAAGGCTCGGGCTAGGGTGGGAGAGCATGATAGGTCTTCCACCGTGGGTGAGCCATTCTTGGAAGTAGATGCTCCGTGCTTCTTTGGCTTGTCCTTCCAATTGGAAGTGTTGTATATGGAATTTGATTTTTTTTCCTAGGAATTTTTTCTTTTCAATTGTTGCTCCATCTTGAAAGCTTGATGGAATAATTCCTTCATATCAAGATGATTTTGCAACTCCACTACATCCCTTATTTCATAAGTCAAGCCAGTTGACATGGCTAACTCATCAGTTTCCTAAATGTTAGCTCTTATGTTGGCTATTTCCTGTTGGAAAAATAAGACATATAATTATTATAAACTAATAAATCAAAAGAAATAATAGCACAAATAAATTAACTTATAATACTCTTTAACACTTTTTACTCCCTGAGCAAGCTTTTGGAGCTTGTTATGTAAGTTTATATGGTTAACGACTTGTTATCTATTCCAAATTTATGAATTATATTTCTCTATTTATAGAGATCTTGTATCTCATGAAATAAGAGAGAGTAAAAAAATAAGGGTTTAGAAACCAACAAGAAAACTAGAGTTTGTAGAGCTTGATGGTGCATTACTGGTCATCATGTCACAAGCGGAGAAGACCGAGATGGTGGACAAGGCCAAGAGTGCCATTGTCTTGTGTCTCAGGGATAAAGTTTTGAGAGATGTAATGAAAAAACCAACTGCGGCATCGATGTGGTCAACGTTAGAGTCGTTGTATATGACCAAATCTTTGGCTCATCGACAATTCCTAAAGCAACAACTCTAATCATTCAAGATGGTAGAGTCAAAAGCCATCATGGAGCAACTTACGAAGTTCAACAAAATCTTTGATGACTTGGAGAACATTGAGGTGCATCTTGAGGATGAAGATAAAACTATACTTTTGTTGTGTGCTCTACCGAGTTCTTTTGAATCTTTCAAGGATACCATGCTCTATGGCAAAGAAGACACTGTCACCTTGGAAGAAGTTCAATCGGCTTTGAGAACCAAGAAGTTGACCAAGTCAAAGGACTTAGAACTGATGAAAATGGCGAAGGCTTGAGTGTTTCAAGAGGGAATGATGGAGGTAAAGGTAACTGGGGAAAGAGTGGTAACAAGTTAAAGTTTAAGTGCTTTAACTGTCACAAGATAGGTCACTTCAAGAAGGATTATCCGGACAACAGTGGAATTGGATTATGCAAACAAGGGGATTTTTTTTTCTCTCCATGATAGAGAAATAATTTTATGGGTGAATATAGAGAAAATATTCTAAAAAAAGAACAATCCTAAACAGTGGTATTGGATTATGCAAACAAGGGGATTTTTTTTCTCTCCATGATAGAGAAATAATTTTATGGGTGAATATAGAGAAAATATTCTAAAAAAAGAACAATCCTACCATGCTTAAGAACTTTTAACCTATAAGTGTCTAATGTAATCCTCAAAGTCAATATGGTCCTTGTTAACCTTACTCACCCTTTCATTGGTCCTTGTTAACCATATTCACCCTTTCTTTGATGATTTGATGAAAATTGTTGTTGACACATTAGAGAAGGCTGGGACACACATGTAAAATACGCTTTTGACCCCTCGGCAGTTAACTGCCGAGGTATTTAAAATCCGGCTGCAGTTAACTGCCGAGGATTTCCTCGGTAGTTAACTGCCGAGGATCTTCTGCTACAAGTCTGGCAGAAGCTCTCTCATCTCCATTATTCATCACATCTTCAAAAAAAATTTCTCAAATCTCTCTCACAAATCTCTCTAAAAAACCCAACCAAATCCAACCAAATTTATTCAACAAAATCACAAGTAAGTAATTATAATGCTATTAACTTAAATTTTAGTTGTTATAAATGTTTTTATTTTTTAGTTTTTGAGTATATTTATTTTATTTTAGTTTTTGAGTAGATTTACATAGTATAATTCATTTTTAGAGTAAAATGTTTGTATGATGTTTATGTTATAGTTTAAAGTTTATTGGTTATATTTTAATTTGGTGTTTTAAATTAATTTTTTATTTTAGTTTTTAATTAGATTTACATGTTATTAATCATTTTTAGATAAGATGTTAGTTGATTAATTTTGTTAAAATGTTTGCATGATGATTATGTTATAATTTAAAAATTTTAGGGTTATTTTTTAATTTGGTGTTTTAGACAATTACATTTTAATTTGGTGTTTTAGATTAGATGTTTGCATGTTTGCTATATTTTACGTTAATTTTTTTTTTTAGCCAATTACATTTTAGGGTTATTTTTATGATTTTTAGAGTCTATGTATAATTTGCACATTAAGTGTTTGATGAAATGTTTGAATGAGTTTTTCATTGATTATTTTGAATTTCTATGTGCGTAGATTTGAAACAATGGCCGGATGGATCGACGTTCATGCAACATTCAACGGAGGAGAACCTCAAAGGTTGAAGGTTCGGTGCCTTGATGTAACGTTAAGAGATCTCAAGGATCAACTGAATGAATTCAACCAAGGAGTCAACCCAAGAGACACAAGAAGGGTGCAAAATGTTCGGAATAAACGTCCAAAGCTCGACGAGGGGAGCGTATCATTCACTTGGGTGGAGTTAAAGAACGACGAAAACGTGACGAGTATGTTTTGGGAGCACACCAAGTTCCAGTGGATCGATATGCGGGTGACGTTGCTGAGATCAACTGAAGATATCATCAACAACTTGATTCCGCTAGAAGATCGTCATTAGTTAGGGTAAGGTGCATTCAAACTACAACAATTGTCTTACCTCTGAAATGGGGTGATTCAAACTTGCCAAACGGCTAGGACTCAAGCATTTCGCCTCGCGTTCATGTTTTTCCTTTGAAAAGGTTAAATTCTTGTTAGACTGATTTAGATGATGGTATTAAGTGTCAAGGAATGGACCTCATTTCGTTGGCACTTGAATACCATCATCTAAATCAAATCTGACAAAAATTTATTCTTTTCAAAGGAAAGCATGAACGCGAGGCGAAATGCTTGAGTCCTGTTGTTTGGCAAGTTTGAATTTACCCCATTTCAGAGGTAAGACAGTTGTTGTAGTTGGAATGCACATTCCAACTGCAACAATTGTCTTACACTGGATGGGGCAATTCAAACTTGTTAATCGGCAGGTCTCCAACATTCGATGGGCATCTCGAACGATGGTATTCAAGTGTCAAGGAATGGACCTCATTTCGTTGGCACTTGAATACCATCGTTCGAGATGACCATCGAATGTTGGAGTCCTGCTGCTTAGCAAGTTTGAATTTGCCCCATTCAGTGGTAAGATAATTGTTGCAGTTGGAAGGTACATTCAGGAATGTAATGTAATTGTTTTTTTTTTTTAAATACGTCGTTTATGTAATGTAACGAAACCTGTATCGCAATATTTATTCGAACGAATTCATGCTATTGTAATATTTATGTAATGTAACGAAACCTGTATCGCAATATTTTAAATAACATAAAATAATTTTTTTAAAATTTCTAATAATTTTCTACCACAATTCTATTCTAAACAAAATAAAACAAAAAAAAATTAAAAAAAACAAACTCGGCAGTTAAGTGCCGAGGAAAACCTCGGCAGTTTACTACCGCCGGTTTCATCATTTCCTCGGCAGTTAACTGCCGAGTCGTCCTGAACCCAGAATTTGCTGAACCTGTTGTAGGCAGAACCTGTTTACAATGTGTTTTTACACATTGTAAACACATTGTTTCGATGCCAAACCATAAAGCTAATCAAATAAAATTACAAACATAATTGAAATTGAATATATAATACGGAAACGAGCAAGTGTGAAGAAAACGTTAAGAAAACATATGTAATGTTCTAAAATAAAAATAAAGAAAACATATAAACAAAATCACATATTAATAAAAGTTGATATAATAATTAAAAAAAACATAGTAAGAAAACATATAAAAAAAAGCATATTAATAAAACATATAAATAAAACATATTAATAATAATTAAACAAACACACACATAATTAAACATATAAAATGGAGAAAACATATTAAGAAAACATATAAAGAAAACATATTAAATCAAGAAAGAAAAAATAAAGAAAATAATTAAACAAACACACACATAATTAAACATATTAAACATATAAAATGGAGAAAACATATAAAGAAAACATTTTAAGAAAACATATTAAATCAAGAAAGAAAAAATAAAGAAAATAATTAAACAAACACACACATAATTAAACATAAAGAAAGAACATTTAAAGAAACAATACTTACGTCATCCTTATTATACCAAAGCGGCAATGCCACATGATTGGCATAAGAGTGAAGCAAAGATATGTCCTGCGGTCCTCCAGGAAAGGGAGCGTCCGTAGGCAACACCTCCGGGGGCAGCCGCCATAGCAATGTCATCCTCGTCTGGCTCCCCTGGCATATGCGGCTGCTCTGGCATATGCTGCTCGTCGTACCCACCATCAGTCACATCATGGTGATCCTGATAGTTCAGGTACTCCACCTCTTGGGTCGGGTCAACCACCTGCGACTGTTCAGGATGCGCCTGAGAAGCCTCAGATGCCTGAGAAGTCCCTGAACCATCCGTCCTCCGACCTCTTCCCCTCTTTGGGATGTGCCCCCTTTGCCTCTCCTTCCGGTGGCTTTGAGTCATCGCACGCCTACCACCAATCATTTTAGATGGATCAATCGGTGGCTCTTGATTAGACATATCTACACAAAAATTTAACAAATAAACATCATTAAAATCAATACATTTATCTCTAAGTACATAACATTCTAAAACCACATTCTAACCATTGACATCACATTCTAAAACCACATTCGACTTAAACATAATCTAAACATCATTTCCATCAACTACATTTATCTCTAAGTACATAACTAACTAAAAAATCAATACAATTCTCATTTGGGCATTTTTTCAAACACTTTGTGTGCAAAGTTTCAAACATATTCAAATTGTGTTAATTTGGCATCATTCAAAACCACATTGTACTTAAAACTCATTCAAACAACATTCACAACACCTACATTCAATTATACAGTACATGCAATCATCTAAATATCAATTCCAACATCAACCCTAACCACATGCAAACTACCAATTTTTTTTAAAAAAAAAACCTACACAAACTAACATTATGATTAAAAATGAGTCAAGATACTTACTTGTGATTAAATGGAGATGATGCACTTGATTTTGCTCAAAAATCGAAATTGAAGGGCACTTGGGGTGGTTTTGGATGTGTTTGAAGACAAAGAAAGAAACTGGAACTGCTTCTGTTCGTGTTGAACATAATCAGAAAACCTCGGCAGTTAACTACCGAGGAAATCCTCGGCAGTTAACTGCAGCCGGATTTTAAATTCCTCGGCAGTTAACTATCGAGGGGGCAAAAGCGTATTTTACATGTGTGTCCCAGCCTTCTCTAATGTGTCAACAACAATTTTCTGATTTGATTGGTCCCTTTTCCATTTAGGGGAGAAAGGAGTTGTAAAAACATGCATGGACAAAAACAAAAGAACATAATACTCATACTTAGGGGTATTTTCGTCAGTATGTATGGGAGAGAGCAATTTTGGATGGGAGAAGAGCAATTTCCCTCATTTAATTAACACAAAAAACAAACATGGGCGCCAATAAAGCAGAATTGGGCCGCGTAACCCATCAATTTATCGAGATATATATAGAATTCATATATACTCTAGGTTGCCGATGTTCACTCAGATTTTTCTCTCGTATTGCGTTTCTGGTTGGTGTTACTCTTCTTTTTCTCCCCATTCGTTCTTCATGTTAGGCATGCTGTTGAATCTGAGTTTGTATTTGTTCCATTTTCAGGTTCTTCACTGTTACACGCACATCGTTCTTCACTTTGTTCAAGGTATGAATCTTCTCTGATTGTTTGTTTCTTTTATATAGATTTTGTGAAATTGAAGTTCTTGTCATGTTATTTGTTCCTTTCTCAATCTTAGTTGTGATCATGTCATTTTACACCCCGACACTGCCTTTTTTAATTAGTTGATAGGTTTTGATATTTTGGAGTATAAGGGTTTAAAACCTTTGAATTGGTTTATTTTTTCAGATATCGTGTGAAATTGAGTTTGTCATGTAATTTTATACTTATTTTCATTACTTTTTCAATTATAGGTTATAGTTCAATCTGTTCTAAATTTTTTGGGAGTAAGATTTAATTAAATCCTTTTGAATTGGGGCTATTAAGGACTAATAATTATTATTATTATTATTATTATTATTATTATTATTATTATTATTCAATGTTGTGATGTTGTATTAATATGTTCTTTGCTATGAAATTAGTTTGGGTTAACATGCACTTCATCCATCTGTTATGATTTAAATTTTGACTTTAAAACCATGTGATAACAATTCTTTTTGCTTACAAAATGCAAGCTCTTGATTGAGTGTTAATATGCGCATAAGTTGGTTATGTTTATCTTGCTTATGTTGCCATACTTGGGGAATTCATCCCATTTCATAAAACCATGTGATGACACAATTCTTTCTGCTTTCCTATATTATGAAATAGATAGCTCTTGATTGAGTGTTAATATGCACACAAGTTGTTTATGTTTATCTTGCAATTGTTGCCAGACTAGGGAAATTATGCTAATTTCATTCTCTATTATTTTCTAGTTTTGTTTGTGGTTGTTTGGCTGTGCCTTGTCTTTGTTTTTTAACTTTCAGCTGTATTGAATTAATCTCACCCTTCTGTTTCTTATTTCTTCAAAACATTAAACAGAATTTGCTATGAAGCGTCGCTCAAAAAACAACAAAAATGAAGTTGCTAAGGAGCCTCATTTGACGTTAAAATCATCAATTGCTAAGATGAAAAAAGGAGAAAGTAAGTTTTACTCAATGCCGTAATGTTGTAATAATATGTTCTTTGCCTAGAATTAAGCATGCCAGGAGTCCGACACCTGTACGACACGTGTTAGGCAAGTGTTCCAATATAATTTTTTTTCCTACACACTTTTACACTTCTATAGGACTTAAAGATGTGTTGAAGTAGTGTTGATTAATGAAAGGGTTGAAGACATTAAATTCGATAACATCATTTTTAACTTTTCCGTATAGTAGGTGGACGTATGACATGAGGTGAAAAATTGTTAAATGTTGTTTAAGAACCTTTTTTCAGTGTACCAAATTGCTCAATTTAGATGTACATATATATTTTATTTTTCAATATAGATCTTTGATAAAAATAATGTTTGTATTTTATTTAAAATTTAAAATATATATATTAGCATGGTAGGCAGAATAGCGTTTTCAGTCTTAAAATCATACGATTTTAAGATTAATCAACCCTTAACGATTATGAGTATGTTTTTGTATAATTGTGTATATCAGACCTTAAAATCTGGAGATCTACATTCATCCAATCGATCATGTGATTCCAGTCGTAACAATATAACTCATGACAATGCCCTTTATGGTTGGAGATGAGTTACAGATTGCAGGTTGAATGATCTGTTTCAGAGGTTCGGGTTAGAAAGTTAGAAGAGTTACAAGGCTCAGGTTAGAAAATGACCCGTTTTACTCTAAGGGTCAGAACAAGGCCCATTTAATAAAATAAAGGAAGAAGTGCAAAGAATAGAGGGCTTTGGGAAGGGAGGGCATTGGGGGGTTTAGTTTTCTTCATAATACAAAATCCCCCTAAATTGGGGGACTAAAAATTTTGGGAAGGGAGGGCTTTGGGTGGTTTAGTTTTCTTCATAGTTCTTTGAACTTTCATTAATTTGGGCTAGCATGCACTTCTTCCATATGTTATATAGATTTTGACTTTAAAATCATGTGAAGATACAATTCATTTTGTTTTCCTATTTTATGAAAATGCAAACTCTTGATTGAGTGTTAATATGCACATAAGTTGCCATACTTTCAGCCCATTTCATTCTCTATTATTTTCTATGCTGTCTTCTATTTTGTTTTTGGCTGCTGTGCATCTTTTATTTTTTGTTTTAATTTCAGCCATATTAATATAATCTCACCCTTTTGTTTCTTATGTAATCAAAACATTAAACAGAATTGGCCGAGCGTCGCTCAAAAAACAGCAAAAATGAAGTTGCTAAGAAGAAAAAAGGAGAAAGTAAGTTTTACTCAATGCTGTTTTTTTTTTTTTTTTTTTTGAAGAAGTTTTACTCAATGCTGTAATTTGCACTTCTTATCAATATGTTCTATGCGGTTAAATTAATTTGGCGTAATATGCATTTCTTTCATATGTTATGATTTAGATTTCGACTTTAAAACCATGTGAAGCTACAATTTGTTTTGCTTTCTTATTTTATGAAAATGCAACCTCTTGATTGAGTGTTAATATGCACATAAGTTGGTTATGTTTATTTTGCTATTGTTGCCATACTAGTGAAATTTAGCCCATTTCATTCTCTATTTTTTTCTATGCTGTCTTCTATTTTGTTTTTGGCTGCTGTGCCTCATCTTTTTCTTTTTTTTTTGACATTCAGCCGTATTAAAATAATCTCACCCTTTTGTTTCTTATTTGATCAAAACATTAATCAGAATTTGCTAAGGAGCATCACTCAAAAAACATAAAAAATGATGTTCCTAAGAAGCAAAAAGTAGGGAGCACAAAGAGAAAGCCTCTTACTGAGAAGCAAAAGGAAAAAAGTAAGTTTTACTTCAATGTTGTGATGTATTAATACGTTCTTTGCAGTGAAATTAGTTTGGGGTTAACATGCATTTCATCCATCTGTTATGATTTAGATTTTGACTTTAAAACCATGTGAAGACACAATTCTTTATGCTCTCCTATTTATTACAATGCAAGCTCACCCTTTCACATAAGTTGGTTATGTTTATGGTGGTATTGTTGCCATACTTGGGAAACTTATCCCATTTTATATTTCTATTATTTTCTATTTTGTTTATGGCTGTTGTGCCTCGTCTTTTTTTTTTTTTTTTTTTAACTTTCAGCCGTATTAAAAGAAACTCACCCTTTCACTTCTTATTTGTTTAAAAATTTAAACAGAAATAAGGAAGCAATATGTGTGGTGGAAGATCAACCCTTGTTGTGTTCGTAAGGCAAGTTCTTTCGTAAATTTTAACTATGTTAATGTGGTTTTTATCATTGCTTTTGATACAAGTTTCACAAATTTATCTTTTTTGCATATTTCAATTCTTTAATATTAATATCCAACCCCACAGGAAAGCATTGCCGATTTTCATGGGTTGAGTATACATAGCAAGATCTCGCGTAAGAAGGTTTTACTGGTTGATAATGACGTGGCTACTGATATGGACCCAAGAGCTGATGAAATAAGTGGGAACAAGAATGGGATGGCCTAGAAGAAGAAAAGGAAGAGCAATAAGAGTAGTTATTATTATATCAGCAGTTAATTGAGTACTTTCATTCATAGGTTGGAATCATGTGTGTTAGTGGGTTATGGTATGATTTGCATACCAATTATTCTAATCTACTTGAACCATATGATTGTTGATTTGCACGGCAATCATTTTTTCCGTCATTTAGATAGAAAGCTTTCAAAAGTTGTCATCTCGAGTAAATTTTTGAATTTGTATTTTAGAAATGATATATTTACATATTTTATTATTATTATTATTATTATTATTATTATTATTGTTGTTGTTGTTGTTGTTGTTGTTGTTGTTGTTGTTGTTGTTAATGTAGTTTAAAATCCCTTTTGGACAGCCCCTACGATTGGTCTGATAGTTTAGGGTTTGGGTAGTATGCGTAAGGTCCTTGTTTCAGATCGCCATACCCTGTAAACCCAAAACGTATTCCTTTTGATTACATGGGCGATGTTTGGTTTTCCTAGCACCATCAATAACCTCATTCACAACAACCACCCCATCCACCAGTTGGCGACCTTTAATAAAAGCCGATTGATTTTTAGAGATAAGCTTATCCATGACAGGGGCCAACCTACTAGCCAAAACCTTAACCACCAACTTGTAAAGGGACCCAAGAAGAGAAATAGGACGGAAATCCCTTATACGAGTGGGGGATGGCACCTTGGGGATGAGCGTTAAGAAGAAAGAAGAAAAACTACTTGGAAGGCTACCTGAGTGAAAGAATTGATGGAACATGACCCCAACTTCCCCCTTCAGCAGCTCCCAAAATCTCTTATAAAAGGAGAAATTAAAATCATCCGGCCTGGGACTCTTATTCCCATCCGACTCAAGAATAACCCTGGTGATCTCCTCCTCAGTAAAAGGCAAAATCAAACCCCCTGCCTCGGACACAGAGATACTAGGTAAGGAGACCCCATCAAGAGTGGGACGATGTATCATAGACTCGGAGAAGTGCTCCTTAAAGTAAGCCACAATCTCAGCAGGAACCTCCGGAACCTTCTCAACCCATCTGTTCCCTACCCTAAGAGCAAGAATAGAGTTCCTTCGCCCCCTCATCTTAAAACTAGCATGGAAGTACCCCAAGTTGGCGTCACCTTCGCGCAACCATCTAGTCCTGGACTGCTGAAAAATTCGGGACTCTCTCACTCTCAAAAGGGCCCACAAATCATGAAAACCTTTGAAGCGAGCTTTAGTCTCCAGATAAGACAAAGTACTCGCCTCCGCCTTATGGTCCAGAATCTTAAGAGCACTCACCTGCACTTCAATCTTACCCTCCAAACCACCAAAAACCCGGGAGTGCCACCCTTTCAAATCACCTTTGAGGGTTTTAAGCTTGGCTGAGAGCCTCACCGCCATCCACTCCGGAGGTCTCGAGCGGGTCCAACTTTGATTCACAACATCATCAAGATCCCGATGCGCAAGCCAAAAATTGTTAAACCTGAAAGGTTTTGGATCCCAGCTTTGAGAAGAGTACCTCAGCACGATAGGGGTATGATCTGAAACATCTCTAGGGAGAGCCCACTGAGTAGAATCACCCCAAAGGTCCCACCAACCCCCAGAAAGAAAGAAGCGATCCAACCTACTCATCGCACCCCCATTTGGTTGGAGCCTAGTAAACAACCTACCAAGAAGGGGAAAGTCAAGAAGATCCATACGGTGCACAAAAAGTGAGAAGTCACGTATCTCCGCGGCCAAAGGGCTACCACTCCCAAAAGGAATGCCTCTTCTTTCAGACTCATGCAACACCGAGTTAAAATCCCCAGCCACGCACCACACATCACCCCCAAGAGAGGTCTTAAGACACACCAACTTATCCCACATAACCCTTTTATCGGCGACGGAACATTTAGAATAAACATTAATATAATATACTAAAAGAATTAAAATGTAATATCCTACACATCCCCAGCCTCACTATCCACCGCATTTGATTTTTAAACCTTAATATTTAATATAAAGAATTAAAAGAATTAAAATGAAGAAGCTGGGACTTGAACGGACATACACTAAGGGTATGTTTGGTTTGCGGAAGAAAATTTAAGGAAAGAAAGTGAATGAAATGAAAGTATAAGGAAATAATGATAGTAGAAAGTGAGAAGATCTTTTTAGTTGCTTGGTATAAGAGAGAGTGAATAGAAAGTGGAAGGAAAAAATAATGTGTATATTTGTAAAAGGACAATTACTTCCTTGAAAAGTTTTAGCTACATATCATTTTAAATTACACATTTAAATATATTTTAATTTAGATATAACAATTTTTAATTTTTTTCTTACGCTGAGAGTATGTGTCAAAATCATAAATGCCTAGTATTTTTTTTCGGTGAATCATAAGTGCCTAGTATGCTTGTAAAAAAAATGGCACTATGTTATTAATATATTACAACAAGGCTATTTTGGACTTTCTCTCATGAAATTGGTGCCTTTTCCATGTTGAAAGGTTTTGAGCGTGGGTCCCACTTCAAAACTTTCTTTCCTCTTCTTTTGGAAGTGCTACCAAAGGGTGGAAAGTCACTGTATTCACTCAATTTCTTTCCCTATCCTTTCTTTCTTTTGTCTTTCAATGGAACCAAACAGACCCTAAAACTGATAAAGGGTCTTGTGAAAAGTTGATTGACGTATCTAAGATTAATGACAGATGTTACTTTTTGTTGTGGTAGTGTCCGAGGTTCGAACCCCAGACTCTACATATATCATGTAATTTACATGCCAACTGAGCTAAACTCACACGGACAATAATAGATGTTACTTTGGCTCCACTAGTTACTCTTCATCCTAAAAAAACAATTTTGGAAGTCACCTTCTGAAATCTTTAAAAAACAAAAAAAAATGTCGTTAAAAAATTATCTATAGCAATTTGTGCATTTGTGGGGTCAAAAGAGCAACTGACCAATTAGTTCTAAAACCTGAGTCCTGCTCTTTACCCAAACAGTTTCGCTCATTCCCAAATGAAAAGATGGTTTTGCCCTTACGTGACTTAACTTACGTAGCGTGAGTTAACTCATGCTGCGTGAGTTAAGTCACGCAGGGTACTATTTTCGATCAAAACCCAGCAGACAACCACACAGCTCCATTTTTTCTTTCCCTCCACCTCCAAAAACCCAAAAAGTGCGAATTTTTGGGTCAAAATCTTCGTTCCAAATCATTGCAAATCGTCAGGAAGCAAGTTTCTACATTCATCAAGCATCAAAGAACAGGTAATGTACCGTCAAAACTCATCCTTTTTTCCTGGTTTTTCTGCAACTTACGTCATTTTTTTTTCCAGTAGGCGATAGGGTTGAGCGTGAGTTAACTCACGCTATTTGTAAGTGCTGTGTGAGTTAACTTGTGCAGGAAGATAACACTAGCGTGAGTTAACTCACGCTACTGTGTTGCCCAAATTTTGAATTTTTGCGCCACTTTTTTTACTTGCTTTGCTTGCAGCACAAGTTATTTATTTACTTTTTCTTTGTTATTTTTTTATTGAGTAGACATTGAGTGACATGGTTGAAAATGTGGCGGAGGATGCCGTTGAACCGAAACCGGGCAAAAGCAAAGCTTCCGGCGTAGGCGTAGGTTCCGGCGTAGCATCCGGCGATGTCAAACCAAGCAATGATGTGAAGTTTAAAGTGAAAATTCCTTTTCAAGCTCACATTGTTCACAACCAAGCAAAACCGGTACCTACCGGTAACTTTGAATAAAAACCTAAACCGGTACCTACCGGTGTTCGTGTTATTCAAGTAAACACCGGGTCATTTTTTACAACAAATGAAAGATGGAAAGATCGAGAAGAATTACTTGGTTGGGTTCGTCGACAAGCGGCTAGGGCCGGATTTACTATTTCTATAGATAAATCTAGGACAATAACGCTATACATGACGATGCAATGTGAAAGGAGTGGTGAATACAAGCCGCCTAAGACGAGGAAGAAACCGAAGCTTGAAAGCACGGGCTCAAGGAAATGTAATTGTCCGTTTAGGTTGAAATGCTTCTTTGAAAAAAAAACACAAGATTGGTGGATTGCAATGCTTTGTGGAATTCACAACCATGACTTGGCGCCAAAGTTATCCGGTCACCTTCTTGCGGGTCGACTAAAAGCGGAGGAGAAGCAAAGAGTTATCGACATGACAAAGAGCTTGGTTGCGCCTAGGAATATTCTCACTGATTTGAAGGAAAAAAACAAAGAAAGTGTGACACTAATCAAGCAAGTGTATAATGTGCGAACTAGATGGCGCAAGGGGCAAAGAGAGGACAAGACAGAGTTGCAATACTTGATTAAAAAGTTTGAGAAGCATCACTATGTCTATTTCACAAGAGCAAATAGCGAGGAAACCACTCTTGAAGACTTATTCTTTGCTCATCCGGATTCAATTGATATGCTTAACACTTTTCCCACCGTTTTGGTCATGGACTCCACTTACAAAACCAATGCCTACCGTAACACCCCGTTTGCCCAACATAAAAATTTCTCAATTAAAAATCAGAGTTTATCAACTTTAAACGGAATGCTACACTTCTTAAAAATTCATAAATTAAATAAATAACAACTTAACCTTCAAAAATCATTCAACATAATTGTTTCAAAACTTCGCAGCGGAATTAGTTCAACATCAATAAAAGTCTTTGGCACGCATGCCTCATCATAAAATCTCATAAGTCTGGTTCAACATTTAATCATAAAAATCCATAGATAATACGTAAGGAATAGAAGTAAAGTCAAAGTCCCATCCCGTTACGTATCAGAGCACCTAGACACAATGTGAGGAGTCCACTCACGACCGCCTCTAATCTTTATTACCTGCAAGTTACCCATATGAAGGGCAACATTTTCAAGCAGAAGGGGTGAGATTTCACAAACAACATATTAAGCATATAATTCATCAAAATACATTTAACAACATTAAACATCATTAACCTATCAAACCTTTATCACTTAGCATCATATCAAATCATAATCAATTCATAATTAAACATCATCATCAAAATCATATTTCACTGTAAAAATTCAACTTCATAACTTGACTCGACAATGCGCCTCGACTTGACAATGCAACTCTTAACATCTTAAATCATCTTAAAACCTCTTGATATGCAAATGCATGTGGTACCATTCAGGGCATCAAGCCCCAAACATATATGAGTGTAAATGGGCTCTTTAGGGCATCAAGCCCCCAACAAAAGTGAGCAAAAGCTCCAGGGCATCAAGCCCCCAACGTAGTTGAGCAAAAGCTCCAGGGCATCAAGCCCCCATCTTTAATGAGTATGCAATGGACTCAACTTCCTACAACTTAGACAACTTCATGGACATCTCTTATATTTCCATTATTATGGACAACTTCTCAAATCTTTACAACTTAGACCGACTTATACAACTCTGTGACATTAAATGGTCAACAGCAGCAAACAACAACAAACGCAGCATACAACAGTGCTTGTATATCATATCATCATTAAAGAATGGATTCGCATTAACATAAGCATCATAAATAACACGTATAGTGTATAATAGCAATATCTCTTCATTAATAATCTTAGTCATCTATTTCAGATTCTGGACAGCTTTAATCATTCTAAACAACTTCATTTTTACCTCTAGGATCAACTCATAACTACACGTGCAAAAAGGATCGCAAAACTTAACAAGGTTATCTGCCTTTTAGTTGCTCGCGAGGCGAGCTCTTCTACTCACCATTGCGAGTTCATGTTTCTGGGCTACTCGCAGTTGCGAGTTGGTCTGCTCGCGAGGCGAGCTGAAGTTTGGATGCTCTCGGGTTCTTGACATTTTTCACCCAAAAATCCCATTTTTAATTTCCCTGGGTCCAATCTTGACCCCAAAACTTGCCTAATCATTCTTATAACTATTAAGGCACTCAAAACCATATAAAACTTGGCCTAAAACATCAATTACAAAATCATGATTTTCTCACTGGGTTACTCGCCGTTGCGAGTTGATTTACTCGCGAGGCGAGCGCTGAAGTTCATAGCTTGCGAGGTGAGCTAAGCTACTCGCCATTGCGAGCAATGAAGGTCAGCTCGGCCAGAATTCAGTTTTCATCAAATTTTCACCTATTCTCATGGTTCTAACCTCAAAACAACTTATAATAATCACCCTATGGATTATCTAAGGTTTGTACACAATTCATCAATTCAACTAGTTTTCATCGTTCAATCATCAAATCGGCCTCTAACCCTAATTCTCAATTCTCATAAAACTCTACCTACATCATGCTAAATCTATTTTTCAGAATCATAGACTTAATAATATTGAAAGTTAGTCTCACCCTTACCTTATAACAGATGAAATCGGCACTCTCCAGGTCTTCTCATCCTCTCTGACTTTTTCTCCCTTTTTCACAAAAAACGTACGTACTATGTCTTTCTACCTAACTTCTCTTATTTATATCTCTTCTATTCTTTTCTATTTCCTCTTAGACCACTAAACTCTCTAACTTTATAAAACATCCCCACATCTCAATAATTATTTTATTTTCAAATCTTATTTTATTTAATAATAAAATAAGTCGCACTATCATTATAACTTCACAAAAATCATATATTCTCTCATAAATCACATAATTCATATAAATATATGCTAAAACTCATTAAAATAATTAAATAATTATGACGGGCGTTACACCTACCGAATGCCGTTGTTTGAGATTGATGGTGTCACCTCTACCAAAATGACCTATCCGGTTGCATTTGCCTTTCTTTCCTTTGAAAAAGAGAATATTTTCATTTGGATACTTGAGATGTTGGTTGGTCTTTACGCAACATGCCTAAGGTGATTGTCACCGATAGGGACCCTGCTTTGATGAAAGTCGTTGCCGAAGTTCTCCCTAAAACAGACCATGTACTTTGCTATTTTCATATCGAGAAGAATGTCGAATCTAGGTGCATCACGGATTGTAGAGTCAATGCCAAGCCTTCAAAAGCAAAAGTTGTTGGCAAAGATGCGAAGGAAGCGGATGATGACAAAACATTGTGAGCTTGTTGATAGGCGTTTGACAAGTGCACCAAATACTATCGAAGTAGTAAAAATATCGATCCCACGAGGACTGTTTTGATCTCAATAACTCAATTACGTTGTACTTTAGGATGTATAAAGGTTGTTTTGTTTCGCCGCTAGGCAGTAGATTGGTTTGATTGCATAAAAGTAATTGCTGAAAATAAAATTGGTTTTTAAGAATAAGAGAGAGATGAGTTTAGGTTTTTCGAATCATCAATGTTTCGCTAATTGGTATGTTGCACCTATTCGTATGAATGATTTTCTAGTCCCACGATAGTTAACAAAATAGTCCTAATCAATCCCTTGAGTTAGGACCCTCTTCTCAAACTACAACCCGTAATCCCTTAGGTGGTCTAATAATCTTTGAAGGTTTAAAGTACGTTAACCTAATATCACTAATAAACGATTATCCATTCCTAGACTAACCATGTTTATTAGAACAATTCAATTAAGTCTAAGTAGAAAGCTATGGTCAGTAGTCATTCATTCTCACTAAATCATGTTTATATTTGATCAGGATATAAAAAGCATTAAGAACAATTGAATTGAATAAAGACTAAATAATCATTCACAATAAATAGAGTTTCACAACATCATGTATCAATTAGGGTTACAAAGAATCATCTCAGACCTAACCTCTAATGGATTTAGCTACTCATAATAGTGATTACAAATAACATAATCATTAGAGGGATTAAAACATACACAAAGTGGTGGAAGGATGAAGAAATCGTCCTCCTTGGTCGTCTTGTAGTCTCAAAATCGCACTTTGCTCTCCTTAATTCGTAACCCTGGTTTTTGGAATAGACTTCAGCTTAAATAGGCACAGAATATCGCCCAAATCGTGTCACGTTTTAAGTGAATCGTGACACGTTTTTACCTTATGGAGCAAGAAACTGAATTAGGGTTTCACCAAATCGTGTCACGTTTTACCAATCGTGACACGTTTCCATAATGTCGAATCAATGCTTCTGATGCTTCCCAAATTGTGTCACGTTTGCACCAAATCGTGACACGTTTCCTTTCTTTGCATTTTCTTCAGTTTTTCTGCTCTTTTTGCTGCATAAGTCTTCTTGTGAACTCCTTTTTGTTATCAAAATACATAAGAAATTACGTAATGACAAGATGTCATCACTTGTTAAGAAAATAGTGAGGGCTTGAAGAGATGTGGTTAACCCTCCTACGGAGGATTCATTTGCAATTGCATGGTTGACATTCAAAGATGAGGTATGCATACCATTTCCATTGTTTGTTAAATATGTTGAGGAAACCGTTTTGTCCCTTAAGAAGCATTTTGTGAGGGCATGGATAAAAAAATACTTGCATCTAGGGTGTAGAACCACCAACATTGTTGAATCGGCTCATGCACAATTGAAAAGATACTTGAGGAGTAGTGTGGGAGATTTGGCATCATGTTGGGATGAAATTGACAAAATGTTGAAAAACCAATTCGATGAGATACAAGGGAGTTTTGGGAGGAGCATAACCGTCATGGTACACAAATACAGAAAAAACAAATTATTCTCAGAGTTGGAGGGGTATGTCTCTAAGGCTGCTTTGGGTTTCATCTGTGAAGAATTTGAACGCTCTAGGAGATTCGGCTTTGCTAAAGAAGATTGTGGTTGTGTGCAAATGACAACGTTCGGGTTGCCTTGTGCTTGTATTCTTGTTGAGAAGAGAAAGAAAAAATTGCCTATTCTTTTGGATGAAATACACCCTCATTGGCGAAAGTTAAGTGTAATTGGAGAAGAGGTTGATGCCAATTTTTCCGTTATGGAGGAATGGGACACCATTCAAGAACGTCTTAAGAGGGCCCCTTACAAGATGAAACTCTTCATCAAAGAAAAGTTGCGTGACCTAGGATTTTCGGAGGACACAATATTGAAGCCACCTCCGAGAAAAGTGGCCACCAAGGGAGCACCTAAAAGGGTGAAGTCTACACCGAAAACGAAGTCCTCGGGTCGAATCCCCTCTAGGTGGGAGACTATTGATCCTTAAAATCCCGATAGTCAATGCTCACATGGCAAGAGTAATTTTCCAAAGAGTAAAGGTTCATGTCTTGGCACTTGCTCCTAGTCACAAGCTTCGACTCCTACTTCAAAACCAAAACCTTATTTGCAAATACCATACATTTCACAAATTCCAAATCTGATGAGACCTTACATTGAAGACATTGTGAATGTTAGAGGGGATGGTAACTGTGGTTTCCGGGTCATAGCTAGGCACATGGGATTAAATGAGGAAGATCATGTTTTGGTTCATCATGCACTTATTAATGAGTTGAAAAATCATAAGAGTGACTACTTTCCGATATATGGCACCGAGAGGCGTTATAAACTTATCTTGGATGGTTTACACCCTCTAACAAGTAAAAGTGGTATTGCGCCGGTAGAGAAGTGGTTGACCACTCCGGATATGGGTCACATTATTGCTACTTGCTACAATAGAGCGGTTGTTCTATTGACTTTCCCTGAAATAGGTGGTTCATGTGAGACATATTTTCCAATCCGGAGTGCTCCACCACTTATGCCACATTCCAACATAATGCGCCTTTGCTTAATTCCAGACCACTTTCTTCATGTGAAGTTGAAAGAAGATTGTCCGCTACCACCTCCTTGTAAGGAGTGGATGACTCACAAGATTGGTGAGGCGGAGAAATGGCATTTTGAGTTTATGGATAGACAAGCCGCCTTCGATGATCTCATGTCTAAGGAGTCGAAGCCGCCAAAGAAACCAACAAATGAGCACAATCCTATTACTTGTGACACTCCAACTCCGAAAAAACCAAAGCAAGATTTTGAAGTCATGGATGAAGACGAATATTATGCACTATCACTAGTTTACTTAGATAGGTTATGACACTTTTGGGTCGGTTGGTGTTCGTCCTATTTTTTGGTGGTATTACACCTCGACATATTTTTTGGTGGCCGATTGTGTAATTTGAATATTTATGGTCAATATGTAACTAATATTATATATTATATAAATATATGAAATGAATTATTTTCTTGGTGGCCGGTTATGTCACACCAATTATTGCTCGCATTACTTTGTCACTAATTATTTAGCTATTTATTTTATCTCATTTATCTCATATTTGTTTTTCATTATATTTTTGTGAAGTGAAACATGTTTGAAGATGCACAAGATCGAGTTAAACTTGAAGTTCGTTATGTAGATGTGAAAACGAGGGCTTGGTTGACTGTAAACCCAACCGACACGTTGGACGAGTTGAAGACATTACTTGACGACTTCTTTATCCATATTGGTTCAAATCATAGAACACGTGATGTGATAGTAAATGTGTCAGGCGTGGACTTGGGGGAGAATAAAAAGAGGACTTTTGGAAGACCGTGTATTATTCACAACTTCTCAAAGATGATAGCGACATTGATTACATGTTTAGGTTAATGGTTGAGAATAACACTTTGTATCTTTTTGTCCGATCCGTTGAAGTGTAGTAATTATTTAAGTGTAACAGTGTAATATTTTCCGAATTTGTGTCCGTATTGTTGAATTTTAATGAATTTGTGTTTCAAGTAATTTAACGATGAATTTCGGTAATTTTGACAGTTTATGTGAGATTATGTAATTTTAGAAATTTATGGACAAATTGGTGTAATTTGGATCGTTTACATGTCAATAAGTGTGTTTAAGTGGTTACGAGTCATTACCGGCGAATTTGTGTAATTTAGACCGTTTGGATCGTTTATTGGTGATTACGTGATTGTGAGAAAAACGATGATTTTGTGTAATTTGGATCTATTATATCATATTATCTGATAATGTTGTAAAACTGGCATAATTCGATTAAGTTATGAATGTGGCGTGATTACGGGTCATTTTTGACTTTCCAATTACTTGTTCAGTACTGCACTGCATTTAATGCAGTTTCTGCTGTTTGCTATGAACGTGAGTTAACTCACGCTAGTGCAATTGGCAACGTGAGTTAACTCACGCTGCAATTAACACTAGCGCATGTTAACTCACGCAACGTGTGTTAACTTACGTTCACATTTGCACTAGTGTGAATAAACATGTGTAGGGGTATATTAGTCTCTTCATTTGGGAATTAGCAAAATCGTTTGGGTAAAGAGCAGTACTCCTAAAACCTGACCATATAAGTTAAGCCCAATCCAACTGGATCGGGTAACCCATCAACAAAAGCCCGATCACAACCCTAAACTGTTTTCAGGGTTTAGTTTGTGCCTATATAATATACCCTGCCTTCTATCTCTTTCAACATAGCTAGATTAGGGTTTTGCGGCAGCGATTCAAATTGAGATGATTTTTGTGTTGTCTTCAACTAAAAAAGAAGTTGTTTGGCACCGAACCATTCCCTGTACTTTAATTAGCATAGATATTTTAATTTCAGTCATTTTTTTTTTCTTCCTCAAATTAAACGCACGTTGCAACCCCGGGCTTCTCTGAAATTTGAAGGAAGTGAAAGCCCCATTGCACGTGCTAAATCGATGCCATTCGTGTTGCAGTTCATCTCGATAATTTCACGATTGATCTGTGTCAAAGTAATGGCTACATCGTTTAGATCTTTCTCATATAAAGAAATTCAAGCCAGATCTTGATATTTAATAAATTCTTTTTAAATTTTTTATAATGATTATTTTTGAATTATTTATATGAATTATGCTTCATTGGCTGTGAAGATGAATAATCAGCTTAATGCCAGTTCTGCTTCTGAAAAATCGTGATTGTTAGAGCTGTTGAAATGTTCTGAGCCTTTTTTCTATAAGACTCTTCAATATTTAATTAAATTATTATTTTAGTATAATGTCTAATTTCAATTAACATGATTATTAACATTTGTTGCCTATGATGATATAATCCAACTTGTTTGAGGTGTTGTGGAGCCAAGCCCCTGTTTTCAGGGAGAACCTACTTGGTGAAGCTTCATTCATATGACTTCAATGGATTTCACTGAGGCATACATGATTCTGTTCAATGGTTGTGAATCTTCCACATTTATTGATACGTGAGTTTCATATAAATTATGGTTTTGTGACATTACACTTATTGTTTATGGTTCAATTTCAATCAGTGTTATTGATATCATATTAGCCCCTTAAAATACATGATTGAAATGTGAGATTATTTTTATATAAAAATAGGGTTTTCATTTCATAAAGATGTGATGTTATGAGTTATGACATTTGTTGAAGAAACATTATTTTGACATATGAGCATTAATGTCTTCCCATGGCTTTATTCATAAGCTTTGAGGAGTTCTTTTTTTGATAATGCTCTAAATAAATATTTATAGGAATTAGTTAGGCTTCTTGTGCTGATTGAAATGTGCTCGGAGTTTGGATTATTCCTACATCTCTATATTTTCACTTCAATCATATCTGTGTTTAGTTAGATATTTCTTTTACAATCAGGATTTATAGGCTCTTAGTTGCTGTTTTCATATGCCTTCTTAGTTTGATGGAATGTGGCATTTTAATTGTACCAGCTCTAACACAACTGTTTTAGAAATTGCTTCAGGTCAAAAGCTGGTTTGGAATTAGTTAAAATGGTTCTGAATTAGTCAAAGCAGTTTGCAACTAAGCTGGTTCTCTTAGTTGACTCAACCAGTTCGGTTCATAACCTGTTTGATAATAACCTTTAATTACATATTAAACTGGTTTTGTTTGAAAATGCTAAATTGGAATACTAGTTTTGATCTTTTCTGTTTGGTTTAATAGAGCATTGGGCTGTTTCCACTAAGATATAGGGGAATTTGATATGCGTGACCTTAAAAAATAGAAGTTCAGGAACATTGTTTCCACATGGAAGGGTTGTTATTAGTTGGAATTAGTTAGGGTTGTGCTTTTTTGAAAATGTGATTGGAGTTTGGAATATTCTCTTATGTTCCTTTTTGCACCATCATTTGTAGGAAATGCATGGTTTTGAAGATGTTTTATTAGCATTTTGGGATCGTGGATATGTTTTCAATGGAAATGGAACGATTCATTTAGATCCTTGGGGACAAATAGAGTAATGAACTGTGACGATGTTTTCATCTATTTTGGAGATAGTTCACTCTTTCTTTTGGTTGTTTCTTTGCCTGTGATAAAATGACAGAATGTGAATCATATACACCCAGTACACGTATAGAATATTATGAAACAACACTTGTGGATTAAAGGATTGCAAAAAGAATTGCAATGGGTCAAATGGATTTGTTCAATACTTTTTTTCAATGATCAATGATTTTTTTTTTTTTTCAATGAGGAAAGCATATGGCAAATGACGATTAATTTTAACACTTATTGATATACTGAATAAAAGTGTTGACAAAAACCTCTGACTAACTGATGCCATTTACATTTTCCTCAATTTTATTATTTTTTGTTCTGTTTTTGTTAATCTTGTTGGTTTTTATAAGGGTTGGCAAATGATGTTAAAAATTTCTCCTTCTAGACATATTATTCTGTGATGATAAAAAACTCCGCTTATTATCTGCCTTCCATGTATTAGCTTTATTAATTTGATTTCAGTTTTTTATTTTTAATATTTGTATTACTTGTCTGATTGATATGTAAAATTTAATTTGATATGATATTTTTTTGTAATTGATTGATCTATGATGTAGAAAAGCAGACGGGCGGACTGAAATGATGCCTTGTTGATTGTCTGCCACTTCCAACTATGGAATGTCTCTGAGATTCAAATTCAATCAATAGCATAAAGTTTTAATTTTAAATGATACTATCTTGTTTTATTTTGGAATGTTCACTTGAAGTTGTGTTAGTTCTGCTATGATTATGTTGCATTATTTCGGTCTGGACATATGAGCAGTATTATCGCTTGTTTATAATTATTTCATTTAATCATTTGTCAATATGTTTTCAGTCTAATTGACCAAATGATGAATGTTTTAAATCAGTGAGACCTCAAACACTGATTTGAGTTCTATGAATATTTTATTTGAATAGGAAGATTTGATGCCTCCTTTGTTTTTTCTTCAACTGTTGATATCTTTTATTTGTTTTGTTATTTTTTTCATCAATGTAGCTTGTGATTGAAACTATATATATGGTTCTGAAATCCAAGTTTTTCTTGCATTTGTTGAAAATTTTGAACTAGGACGGTCTGAGGCTAATTAAATTCATTTTCAACATAGTATTTTGTTTTTATATTTAAGTGTGTGTGATTTCTGTATCTGTATTCATTTTCAACAGCATAGTATCTGTTTGAATCAAACTTTGCCGTGGATGATGAGAATAAGTTTTTACAGTTATCCCTGTCTGATACTGCAGTGCAGGTGCTGAAAATTTGTAATCTGACACTCATGGGTTCAAATTTGATCAATTGATTGTTTAGGGGTATATTTGTATTTCTTGCGTTTTAAGAAAGTTATTGATTATATTCATGCATCTTCATCATAGCAGAAGCTTTACGGTCCTAGCCAAGTTAGTGGACAATTTTTCATTAAATTCATTTTTATTCCTAACAATTGACTTAAGCTTTTCTAGATGTTCCTTCCTAAGCATTTGTTGCTATTTTCTTCTTTTGCTTCACAGTTCATTGTGTTTGGCATGAGATAGCAGCATCAAAGAAGTACCTTGACTTGAGAAAGCCATTAGAAAATACGATATGATTGAACAATTGAATAAGTTGAGCAGCATGGACGAGAAAAATGTATTTTATTAGGGCCAATTGGGGGGTATTTTTGGCATCTTGTATTTTTCGTACTCTTTGATTGTTGTTAAATCATTCTTAAATATTAATATTGTAAAGATTAATTAATAATTAATATAGCAGAAGGCTTCAATTGGCCAATATTAACGTGACATATTCTTATTAGTAATCAAAACTAACACCACCATCAACATGGATCAATTGCCTATTGTTGACAAGATAAATTTTCGTAATTAAACCAACATTACCAGTTGCCTTCATTGTTTGGATTAAACCAGTTTTGTATCTTCTCAGCTTCTTTCAAGATTTCCGAACCAACCAGAACAACGTCAATGATACTTTAAACAAAGAAGAAAATGAAAAGACTTATTAATACTAGGGTTAATTATGTTTTTGGTCCCTACAAAATTGCGACCTTGTAAGTTTAGTCCTTACTTAATTTTAATAGCATTTTTAATTCCTATAAAAAATTTCTGTACTTAATATTAGTCCTTACTCAATCCAAATTTGTTTAATTTATGCTTAAACTTTTAAGTTTTTAAACAATTTTTTACGGGCATGTTAAGAACGTTATTAAAAGGTCCTCCGAAAAAAATCTCGCAAAAATTTGATTTCTACGTCCATATTTTTGTTACTTATATCTTAAACTTTTGTCGTTTTAAAAAATTCATATTTAATTTATTTCATGTTAAAAAATTATAGATTTTAGTAAATGAACCGTTCATAGTGTTCTAAACTTGTATAAAAAGAATCGTTAAAAAATTTAAGAGTTTAAGGATAATTAAACAAAATTTATTTTAGCAGGGACTAAAATTATAAGTAAATTTTTTTTTTGTAGGGATTAAAAAAGCTATTAAAATTAAGTAAGGACTAAACTTAGAAGGTCGCCATTTTATAGGGACCAAAAACATATTTAACCCTTAATACTATAATAGAGATTTTGACATCACAGTTTCTTGAAACTTTTTCACAGCAATGTTTTTCTCAAGCACCTTGGCCTACTCTCATTCCTCTACCATCTTTTTATCAAGCACCTTGGCCTACAATAATAATAATAATAAAGATTAGGGATAAGTATGTGATTCGCCCCTGCAAATAGGGGTCGCTTAAAATTTCGTCCCTGCAATCGCTAATCCTTTTTTTTTGCCCCTGCAAAGTTTAATCAGTTAAAAATTCGTCCTTTGACCCAATTAATCACTGCCACGTCAGCAATTTACCAAAAATGGCATGGGAATTGACGAAAATACTCCTGGCTTATTTTTTTCCTTGAATTTTTTTTTAAATTAAAAAAATAATTAAAAATCATAAAAAATTTCGGACAAAAAAATGTTAAAATTAAAACTGAAAAAACTGAAATTTTTCGGAGAAAAAATTGTAAAAAAAAATTCGGGAAAAATCTGGAAAAAAATTTTTTTGAAGGAAAAAAAAATAAGCCAGGGTTATTTTCGTCAATTCTCATGCCATTTTTGGTAAATTGCTGATGTGGCAGTGATTAACTGGGTCAAAGGACGAATTTTTAACTAATTAAGCTTTGCAGGGGCAAAAAAAAAGGATTAGCGATTGCAGGGACGAAATTTTAAACGACCCCTATTTGCAGGGACGAATCGCATACTTAACCCTAAAGATTATTAACAATAATAATGAAGATTTTGACATCCCAGTTTCCTGAAACTTGTTCACAACAATGTTTTTCTCAAGCACTTTGGCCTACTGTCATTCCCATCATTTTGTATCATGCTTTACCATCATTTTATGAATGTCAGGAATTAGGAGCCACCTTGCTCACTTTGCTAAAAATACATTGTCGAGAGTTCTGATCAGGAGGTAAATTGAGTTGACTACAGAGCAGAGCACATATACATTCAGTATCTGACCCACACATTACTCCTAAACTTGATAAGAATATGGTTTCCTTTATGTTTTTGTCTATTTTTTTGGGTGTAGTGTAGTAATGATATTTGCAAACAACTTTCGGAACAAATACCGGATACCAAGGCAATTTTGGAACAAATTAATTTTACTAAAGTGATTGAACCAAAAAATAAAATAAAATATTTCATTCATTTATGATAAATTTTTTAATATAAAAAAAAATAATGAGTAAAAAAGTCTTGGCGGCAAACTCCGACATGCTCAATTGATTGAATCGGAAACCGGGCTGGTTCAAGTCTTGCCTGCCATCCACCTCCGATGTCACCGTCACAATCAGTTCGTGGGTAGGGGAATAAGGGGAGTGCATATGAATTAGCTAACTTAGGAAACCACATTTCAAGAAAATAAACATGAAAAGGTACTTAAGTTGGAGTTTCTCTTTTCTGGTTGTCGGGTTTCGAACTAAATTTCTCAAGGTTGAAGAGAGAAACTCTCAATCAAATGACTTCTCAGGAGATAGGCATAGGCAGGTGGAGTTTTTCTTTTGAAAGTATGTATTAGGCCTACTTTTTTAGGTGGGGTTTAGCATGGGAAAGGAAACTTTTTTCCCACCATGGGAAAGTGTTTTTTTAACCACTAGATCAAATCAAGTTCACAGTTTTATCATGCTCTGTCAACACTAGATCTAACAACTCACCCTCTACAACCCATCTCTCTCCTTGCCCAACCACCGCAACAACCGCAAGATCCACTGTTCATGTTCAAACTTAAACTAATATTCCCCAATTTTAACATCAACTGTTCAACTAGAAATCAACCACCACTACCCACCATGGCCAGTATATCAATTTTCCGACGACCTTTATCTGTTGACATTGTTTTGTCCCTTTCAACTGGAGATCAATTTGGTATTCTTGCACACGGGCTTCAAGCTATGGCAGAATACCAAAATACAAGTTTGATGGTAGTGACCCATCAACACCATCAAACTGCCATACCAAAATTCAAGTGATATCACTGTAAAGTGACCCATCAACACCTATCAGAACTTGAATTTTGTGATACTGAAATTGAGGACAAGGAACGTTTCTACTAGCATAATACCATTGTAGTTCCTTCAGACTTTTTTTGTTTCAAAATATTAGTACTCATGGCTGAAGTTATTGGTGGTGAATCGGTGTTGGGTCAATGGTAGTTTGATGGAGGTTGAAGAAAATGGTAAAGAGAAAGAAAAAAATATAATGTGGACACCCCATGATAAGATCAATAGACCTCTTTAATCTAATGGTAAAAATCTAACTTTCCTATGGTGGGAAAAAACTTCCCTTTCCCACCCTAAATGCCACCACTTTTTTATCCTAGTATTGGTCCTAATTTATATGTATTGTTCTTTTAACTTATGTATCTGGTATGAATTTTTGTTCTCTGTAATTTTTACGAGTTATCTGGTATGAATTTTTTTTCTCTGTAATTTTTCGAGTTTTATGAAGTTTACGTTACAAATTATGATTTGCATTATGTTTCTAACAATTTTAGCCTTAGACGTATTTTTTCTAACAATTTTAGAATTAGAAGCATAATCACTTCGGGTGTCTTATTGATCACTGTTGGTGGTGTTGGTTCCTTGATGAGCTATTGTTAGGGGTTTCGGCATTTTGTGGGTGATGGTGGTTTTTATTTGGGGGGTTTTGGCGTTTTTATTTCCTCTTTTTGTGTAATAATTGGAATTTAATCCCCTTATATATAATATATTTTGCCATTCAAATTTTTTTTTTTAGCCTTAGACGTATTTAATATTTTACTATTTATTTATTATTTGGATCAACCGTGGTATCAATTTTACCTCCATCCCACTTTTCGTGTTAAATATCAAAATTGAGTTTACATTACAAAATTATTATAATTATTAGAAATGTCATGTTAAATATCAAAATTGATCGTTTAATCTCATTAGCCTATTTAAAGAAAAATTAGATTATTTATTTATCTATAAAAAAGATTATTTATTTAAGTACCTTCATAACATATTATATTATGCTTTCGCTAGATCATACTTAGACATAAAAAATAGAGATGTGTTATTTGAACAACCATTTTGGTGACAACTTTTGGGACAACCATAAATTTATCAAGAAAAGTAGGTATTGACACGAAAACCAAAGCAATAGAGAGATAAAGTAAAAGTATAATGTGAGTATGAGAGAGAAAGTTGTCACAAAAGTTGTCAAAAAATGGTTGTTCAAATATCATTTCTCTAAAAAATAAACATATGATACACTATAAGCCAAGCTTAAGTTTTCAATTTTTTCAACAGACCAAACTTAGGTTTTGCAAATCCAGACTATTTCCACCACTACTCGCATGTACAATAGTTTGATCTCTGGTCTTATTTTTAAAACACCGCTTATGCACATTAACCGATTCAATTTCTTAACCCAAATTTCAAATGATATATCAGCGTCCCATTCATATATTTAAAATGAAATAAAACAATTAAAATAAATGTTTGGTTCCACTTTTAAAAGAGACAAATTGTTTTCAATGTTATAATTTAGATGTTTTAGAGTATAATTGATGTTGACTCTAAAAAATGATTCTGACCTTTTGTCTCTACAATTGATTTTTAGTGTTAAATTCAATTTTACACGATCGTATCACAAGATAAATTACTTTACATCCAACCCACTTGTAGTTAGAATCAATTCATTTAAAAATAATTTTGCCTTTGAGTAATCAAATACTAAAAAATGTTGCATTTATTTTTTGTACTGGGTTAAATCATATTTATCAAAACCAATTATAGTGCAAATATGAAAATTACCAAATTCATAGCGATTAGCGATGTAAAAGTTCAAGCTTAATTTTATAGAAATAAATCTATCCAATATATATATATATATATATATATATATATATATATATATATTTTTATGATTAGCAGGATCTGACCTAATTATCATCATGGGTCTTAAGTATAGAACTTTAACCCAGTCCAACTTTCTACCACCACGCATGGGCTCTCTGTGATTACTAGGAGACGACAATGTATGTTGAATACGTTGATTTTGCATATCAACGAACAATGGTTACATTTCTTTATAATTGTTTTTGTTAGTTAAAAAGAAGGGGAGCATGCTTTGGGTTAATATAAGTTTATAGGACTATTAGTTAATGAATAAATCCCTTATCAAGGACAGGCAGCTTGAAATCCAACAAAAGCCAACACTCGTTGACTTGCTGTCACCTGGATTATGGTTAGAAAATACACGTCTCAAGCCAACGACCAACATAGAGCAAAATGACAATGACAGAACTAAAGTTGTATTTGGAATAGTTTATTTTAATTTATCTCTCAAGTATTTTTTATATTCATTTCCTCATCTGGAAAGAACATATATGTAAATTCTTATTTTGGGTAGCAAGTATCACATTTGATTGTATCACTTTTAGATAAAATGATAAATGATTACGTTGTTTATATTTTATCATGTCTCTATTCAACTCCATATCTTTTATCTCGTCTCTATTATATCTTGATCATTGAACATACCCTTAAAGTAAACTTTAAAGCGGAGCCGAACAAACTGGATTGACCTTACCTGAAACCACAATACTCCCGAGGGCACTCGTTAACATTTCCCTAAAACTTAAAAAAGGTTATATCACTCACTAATTTCCTAGTAACAAAACTTAGCGATCAAATTAGAGAGAGATTTCATATTTTCCCTCTCCAAAATTCCCTAGTTATTTTGTTTTTAGGTTAATCAGTTTCAACTAGTTAATATTTTGTTTTTATGGATGGCTCGGTTAAAAGTAATGCATATATTAATTTAAGGTCACAAATTGAAAAAACAATGAAGCAATTAATACTATATTGAAATGAAAATGACACTTGATTTAAGACATCCTTTTTGTAATAGGATACTCATAATGTGAAGAAGTGGGTATTAAACATGGTTAGCTAGGTGGGCACGGGTAACTAAAAACAAAATTCTATAAACATATTAAATATCTTATGTATTTTTTATATTTGAGTTAACTCTTTGGTCCTTGAGGAGAAAGAGATCTTGATAATCTGTGGTTCCACCGTGAAATAAAGATAACCTGACTAAGAATTGTTTTAATCAAGAATCGAATTCGGGTTCGACCAAATGATTCGTCTATGGTAAAATTCATTAACTACTTGAGTTCAATTGTTTGGTTAATACCTTAATACTTTATGTTTTTTAATAAAGGTTTTCCATTTTGTCCCAATTATAGTATCTTTGTAAATAAAACAGTGGTTACTTGTTTAAGATGCAATGTTAGTTATGACGGCAGGCGAAAGGTGGTATATTCCTTATTCATTTTCAATTCAATCTCAACTCTTGCTTTTGTTCACATCACCATACGATCTTTATATTCTCTTGTGCTATAAGAAATTAGAAGCATGCGTTGATGATCATTGTAACTAATTAATTTGATTAGTTTATTAATTGCAATATTCGGTTGGGCGGCACTATAAAAACTAATGTAAAGAAAAATACTAGTATGTGATTATCCATATTGTGTAAGGCCAAATTCTTTGGTTTTGGTCACTTAATAGTATATTGGTAGTGGCCAATAGGAGACCAAACATGGTGATTATTTGGTGTCCGAGGAGATCTTTGCAATGCATAGACCTTATGAAATATTATTGCACTCTATCCAATTTGTTATGGAAAGCCAATTATGATCTATGTTGGATAAAAATCCCACGTATTAAAGAAAAGAACACACAAAAAGGGGTGACAGTGATATCATTCATTGAGTATATCTTGTCTTGCATATTAAAAAAGTTACGACACTTGGTGTTTGAGGAAAGCTAGGTATGGCAAAATCTTATCAGTTGTTTTCATATTTGTGTGATATCTAGGGTCAACTTGTATTAACTTAGTCAATACTCCATCGAACTTAAATTAAAAGTAACTTTGTCTCAGGCTATAATTTGTTTTAGAATATCTATGAAATATTAATATTCCTTCCATCTTTAATTTGAAGACTATTTGTAAAAAAATTATCTCTAAATATAAATATGTCTATAAATTACTGCATACATTTTTTTAATATCCGTAAATTTTACAAAATATTCCATTAATAAGGGACTAAGGTATTTCTTTTTATATCATATACCATTTAATATTTATTATTATTATTATTATAATATATTTTTTCAATTCTATTTTCCATACCATTAATAAAAAATGTTATATATATATATATATATATATATATATATATATTTTAATGGATCATGCTAACGTATGTTCTTAAGACACATGTTAAAGATTCCATTAATAAAAAATATTTATTGAAAAATATAAATTTTCAGCTTTTGGTTAAATAGATTGACACAATTTTTATACATAATTTCTACTAACAAAAATCTTTAACATATATTTTAAAGACACAAATTATCATTTCTCTTTCTTAATTTTTGAAAGTGACTTATAAGAAGCACACATTATTAATGTATGTGACTAGCTAGTCTCTGGTTTGAGAAACTTCAAACTTGTGCAAATGTCAACCAGCAAAAAGCAAAGGTTAGTAAGAAGATCAAAGATAGCAGCACGTGCGGAAGACAGATTGACGGCATGTCATAATAACCAACAAAGTTAATGGACTACTATTTTTTTCAGTTGGATAATTATATCAGAAGAAAAAAAAACACAGAAAAATGGCAATTTTATTTTGTTTTCCCCCCCCCCCCCCCCCTTAATTCATGTGTTATTTACAAAGTGATTTATCTATATTATGGAATAGAAAAAGTAAGAAATAAGAGTGTATATAATAAATATATCTTGAAAAGGAAAATGTAGAAGTGGTTTAGTGAGCACACCAAGCAAGGAGCACTAAGGAAGTAGCATAGCAGCAGCCAGCATAGGAAAAGTGATTTTGTGAATGAGTTTGTCGCTATGTATGTCTATGTTGTGCGCATTTTATGTGTTTGGTTTGTCTTTTGTTTTCTTTAAGAAGGAAGACAATATGGAGAGGGGAAACTATTGGAAGTGGAGACAGGTAAAGAACATAGTGCTCAGACAGCTCACCATGCAGTAACCAGTACGCACCAAGCACGCTTGCTCCTCATACCTCAAAGTGATCCATGGCATGTTTGTTTATTTATGAGAGAGATATACACAAGAAATAGATTAGTGATTTAGTGGGTCCCATTAATGGATTTTACTAAACTATTACATGTGTCTATTTCTCTCGTAAATGGACAATAAATGAAGCAAAGTTTAATTTGTCAAGTGCAACCCTTATTTTTACACATATTAATCATAATCTTAGTAATATTGTTGAAATCACACAATCTTAGTGGATACAAACATTATAAATTTAAGACTTAATAGCAGTTTTAGTCCCTAACTTTCCCAAAGTTGCGATTTTGGCCCCTTAAGAAAAAAAACTACAAAACCGCCCCCTAAGCTTTGCACATGTAGCAGTTATGGCCCCCAAGGCAAATTTTAACTCGGTCTACGCTGACGTGGCACCCTAAGTGAGGTGCCACGTGTTATTTTATTTATTTATTTTGGTCTTGGGGGGCCAAAACTGCTACAGTTGCAAAACTTAGGGGCGGTTTTGTAGTTTTTTTTCTTAGGGGGCCAAAATCGCAACTTCATGAAAGTTAGGTGGCGAAAACTGCTATTAAGCCTAAATTTTATTACTTGAAGACGAACTAAATACACTTGTTAAATCGTTCATCAGTGGGCCACCACACAATAACCTGATCTTCATCATCACAAAACCACATACCCATTACCGTCATTGCACTACCACCACAATCTTTGTCTTTGCACCACCACCATGACCTTTGTCTAGCGGTTATGAGGTTCTTGGCTTGTTGCTGCTTGTTCAAATTTGTTCATAGTTACACCTCTTGTTATAATTTGTTATCTACTTGTTGATTTTTTATTCAACTATTTTTTTATTCCTAACTCGTGAACTAAACTCATTCACAACTGGTTGTTTTGTTCGATTTTGATGTAAAAAATATGGCTTGAGAGGAAGAAGTTTGGTTAAGTTTGAATGAATGAATTGGAATAGAGGAAATGTAGGGAAATTGTTTATATAGTTAGGATAGGTAAAGACTATTATGCCTTTCTCTCAAGAATTTGTCTAATTCGGTTAAATATTACTATAGTCTAATAGTAATAATAAGCGGGATATTACAGAAAGAAACACATAAACTTTGCATTACTTTTTGTTCTTACAAATCTAATGTAATTAAGCATCCAAAGATACCCATATGGCTTAGGTATTTTGATCCCGCTATGAGATTAATCCTCAAGTCGATAGCGAGACATCTACTTTTACTAGGGTTGGGTTACCTCCCAGATAGACCACGTTAGTAATCAAACTGAAGGTGAGAAAAACACAAGAAGGGGGGTTGAATTGTGTTTTGAAAAATTCTTCGTTTCTCCTAAAAACTGAACACACTGATCAGAAGCTAGGTGAGACAGCTTCTGAAGTGATAATCAGAATCTAAATGCAGCGGAATAAAACAGAGAGAGAGAAGAAGAACGACACAAAGCAATTATACTGGTTCCTTCCACAATCCGGAAGTAGTCCAGTCCCCCTTGCACTTCCAAGGAGATTTCACTATGAGTAATATCTGATTACAAATGCTCAAGCACACAAGCAAGAGACTTCCTTTGCTCAAGCACACAAGCTAGAGACTTCCTTTGCTCAAGAACACAATCAAGAGACTTCCTGCTCAAGCACAACTGCAAGAGACTTCCTAACTAAACAAAATTACACAGAAAATTGTTTAAGGTTGAACACTTGATATACAATCAGAGGTGCTCACAATACAAATCAGATACAGACTCAATGAACTTAAGAATTTCTAAGATATGACTTTGAGACACAGAAATTCTAAGTGAATGCAGAACAATTTCAGCAGAGGTTTGGTACTTGTGAAAATCTTGTGAGTCTTTCGTTTAGCGTTCTTGCATTACCAATTCTCTAGGTCTTCACTCCTTTATATAGAGGTGTGAAAGAGACGTTATGAAATTGCCAGCACACCAAAGAGTCGTTAGTGAAGCTTGATCTTTCACCAATGATCTTTTGCCTGATTTGGTTGTTGTCCTATGAAGAACCAATTTGAAATCCATTCCTTATCCAAAGGAACATATATGCAGGCGAGACCGTATTCTGGAGCTGTTTTCTTGTCTTGAAGCGTGGACACAAAACAGAGTAGTGGAGAACGTGGTTGTACAATTCGTACAAAGTACAATGTCAACGCTTTCGTCCAAAATGCAAGCACAAGCCTTCAAACACCTTTGAAATGACCGTTGCAAAATTCCACTAATCCTTTGTTTGTGTTTTCGAATCCAATGGACAGCTTTTGCATTGATAATTCTTCAATTCTTGAATCTTTTGCAAATCCAGTTGAGATTCAGCTTCTGGTGAAATAGCTTCTGATGAGGCAGCTTCTGATGATGCAGCTTCTGATGATGTGGCTTCTGGACCTCTTGTCTTCAGAAGCACTATTCTTCAGGAGCAGCTTTACTTCAGGGGCGCTATTTCTTCAGGAGCAGCTTGACTTCAGGAGCGCTTTGCCTTCAGAATCATCTAAGCTTCATTTTCTTTTGCTCTTTATTTGCTCATTCAGAACCAATGATGATGTGACTTTATAATTATGGTCCTGTACACTTGAACAAATATTAGCTAGTCCAATTTACAATTTTTAATACCTTGTTATCATCAAAACTCTTTAAGGTTCATTGTTAAACACATTTTGTTCCAACACAAACTTATGTTATTTTTCAAGCCAACTTGTATGGTCTCTCTTAATCTTATAAATTGATCCATGCCAGGGTTTTAGGCACCCCTTAAAATCCCAACACTTGGCAAGTTTCAATTCAATCTATCATAATCTCGATCGAATTGTATCTAGAGTGGGTGAATAGATACCCCTAAAAATCCGAAGTTTAAAATGCACATTGTGTATCTAGAGTGGGTCGAAATAGTGTATTGCATCCAACATGAAGACATGTTAGTTCTCATCTACTCCCTCCGGTCACATTTATAAGCAAAAAAACACTTTTTAGATTCATTCAATGCTTAATGTATTTGGTCAATATATAGACCAAATACATTATGTATTCAATGAATCTAAAAAGTGCTTTTTTGCTTATAAATATGACCGGAGGGAGTATTTGTTTATATATGTTATGACAACATTGAAGTTGAATGTTCCTTTGTTTGATGAAAGAATGTATCTTTATTGAAATGCACCACCCAAGGCTATTTGGTTCCAGAAAATAGAAAAGTTGAAGAGTGCCTATCTCTTGTGCAATGTGATCTTTGACTATGTGAAAATGAAATTGATGACAAAGTGAAAAAATGTGAGACTTAAGATGAAATGAGGATATGTCGTCTAAAAGTAAGTATTCATCCAAGTCCCGCATTGTGTAGCGTGGAACAAAGCGAAGTGAAGAGTTATCATAAATATGAAAATTTAGTATGAGTGTTCTTCACCACAACATATAAGTATGTCACATGTACATCATTGATATTGTTTATCTATACCTTCATGCATCACTTGAGCATGTTTCATGCAACACATAACAATGTATCGGTTCTTGTTTATCTATATATTCATGTAATATATGAAGAACCGGTCATTCATTATTGGTTATAAGTTATACATAATGCATGCATATGTAGTCATTGGTTGTTGGCTAGTTTGTTGGTTATAAGCCCTACATTTGCAGAATGGTAAGACTGTTTTGAGTTTGCAGCTGCTCCGGCAGTTTGATTCGTCCCCATTAAAGACTATCAAGGCAAAAAAGGAAAATAATTCACTGCATTCCTTTCTATTAAATTTCTATGTTTAAACATTGAGACCATTGGATGGATTAGATCAAACAGTTTAGATATGTTGCAAGTCTTTTGACTTATACCTAGTGTCAATGTATATCGACTTTATATATATATATATATATATTGGAAAAAGAAACTTTAAATGTCACATTGCCTAAAATTATGATTTAAATGGAGCTTATAAAGTTCACACAGTTCTCACATTGCAAAATGGTCTAAAGGAGTTGTTGTATACTGATTTTTAGTTTTTCAGAATTTTTTCGTTTAAATGAGTTTACTTGAAACGTTAATTATGCCCGGTGGAAAAAATCACATACCCCAAGTACATAAAAGAGGAGTACTACATGTCTTCTTCTTCTTGAAGAAACTAAACTAGTCCACCAAAATTGATATCAAAGAGAATCAAACTTAAAATTTTACAAGTTCTCAAACCAACGCCATTAGATCAATCTAAGTGGTTGAAGAGTAATACATGTTCAAACTCATGCATCAAATATATCAAATTTCCCTGCACTATCTTACATTATGATCAGTAGTACGTACGAGACAATTTCACGAGAGTATTTAATAAGAGCAATGCTATATCTCTAGAAAAATAACATCAAGACTTCTTCAAGAATAAAGAGTAACCAATCACAATGCACTATTTGCCACAATTCAAGGAGGTGTGGCTGGAAATAGGAAGTGGACAAATAAATCATCCAATTAAAATTTGCCAACTGTGTCTTGAAAAATTCTTGAAGCTATTTTTCTTGAAAAGTAACATTTTCCATTTAATAATACCGTTCGTGACCACTTGATTTGCCACAATTCAAGGAGGTGTGGCTGGAAATAGGAAGTGGACAAATAAATCATCCAATTAAAATTTGCCAACTGTGTCTTGAAAAATTCTTGAAGCTATTTTTCTTGAGAAGTAACATTTTCCATTTAATAATACCGTTCGTGACCACTTGATCTTAGATCTTAATCTCGTTGTCCTTATAAAGTGTTCACTACCACCAAACCTATTACTTTGTTGCTGCACAATTAATCTTCACTATTGATTCCACAATCCCACCCTTTTTTCTACCACTATTTCCAAAACGTGTAAATGAGATATTCTTCAAGCATGAGAAATATAGAGATAATAATAATAAATTGAAATTTCAGAACCACTAGAGAAAGAAGGGAGTCTCATATATTCCTTTATCTTTTCTCGTGTGTATCCTTTTAAATTAGAGCAATGTTATTTATCAAGAAAGATTTTATCAAGAAATTGTCCCGAAATTAATGTTAGCCAATAAAATATCAGCCTGACCGGAAATCATGGGGTGGTGGGTGTTATATATATATTTTTTTATGAAACTTTAATAAATAAGATTAAAATCTAAGGGTGATTATTCTGCCATGTCATTCTTGAATTCATCAAGAAAATCCATTCTTGATATCTAACATTTTCCTTTAAATTAACATAATAAGATTTTCTTTTTATCAAGAAAGAATTGCTATTCATTATGAAGAATAAGGACCTACAGAAGTGAGTAAGTACACACTATATAGGACATACAAATTTAAAGAGTGGATTCTCCACAAATTCCTTAGTGGAGTTAACCCACGCTCAACTCAACCACAAACTTTGCCCTTCCTCAATTTGCATGGCCCCACACATAATATTTCATGCTCATTTTTTACATTGATGGATAATAATTCTCACATACGTACGTAAACAACTATACTACTTTGTCCTTTAAAAATAAATACTACTTTATGCCCGTATTATTGTTTTTTCCAAATCAATGATAATAATTCTTTTGTTTGACACACACATGTTTTGCAATTTCGTTGTATCTCAATATAAGCATCGAGATTTTCTTTACTTTTATCTTGAACTTTTGAAATTTTAAAATTTTTATATCTAAATCATCCTATATTAAACAAAAATTAAAGTTTTGTAAAGAAATTTTCTAAACATACCTAAAAAAAATCATTCAAAAGTCTAAGGATAACTAAACAATTTTGAATTGTTCACAAAAAAAAATTGAAACCCATATAGATTAAAACTGCGTGCAAGAAAATTTTGTATGGACAAAAGCATGCAGATTTTTGGTGGTGGGGATGAAAAACGGAATTTGGTAAGTTTTCAAGGTCAAAAAACTTATTTAACTTTTTTTTAATAGAGAAACACATGATTATTTTTAATTTTAAAAAAATATAACATGTAAGGTCCAAGTTTAAGAGAAAAAAATTAGAACATTTTTTTTGAGGGAGAAAAAAATTAGAACATATTAATCTTTTTTTTAAGGAAGAACATATTAATCTTAAATGAGAGGTATTTTGCATATATTGACCGAGACATATTTAATCAAATAAATTATTTTGCATATATTGACCGAGACATATTTAATCAAATAAATTTTTCGTATGCCTTTCTTTACAAAATCTTAAAAGAATTAGGTTAGCAACATATTCTTTTCAAATCACCGTCTCTAGTTAGTTTGAATTCAAATTGGTCAACTCTAGGGCCTACATGATTTAGTAGTCCCATCACAATTTCAACTAATTATATATAGTGAGTTGAAAAAGATTTGTTAGCACTTCTCATCTTAGGAACAAAATAATACAAGTTTGTTTACTTTATGAAAATACTTTCAATTTTCTAAAATTTGTGTGAGTTTTACTTGTTAGCAAGTAGGAAAAAGACTATTAAAGTATCAATAAGATGAAGAAGATAAATTGTTTTTTTTTTTGACAGAAAGATAAATTGTTAATCATGATGCATTTCGTAAAATAATAAAAATAGATATTTCAGCATTTTCAATTGTTAGCGAAAATGCAAGACAATTATTATTTTTCACTTCATGAATCACTTTTCTCTTTGTTAACATACAAAATTAATATAAATTTTAAAAAATAAGCAATAAAAAATATTTTCACAAAACAAAACCGTAAAAATTTTGCTCATTAAATTAATGGTATAGTCCAATATATGGATTGAGAGACGGTAGAAGTCATGTGTAGGAAGTTTAGAGGTCAAAACCTAGTAAATATTTTGTCCTCAAAAAAATATTGGTTGAAGATTTTGGAACGCCTAAGAAATTCTTTAAATAATTTTAATATTTTTATTATACTCTCAAAATTATAATATATTAAACATTAGATATTTTTTTTCCTGTCCTTCACAAATATACTCTTAAATAAGGCAGAAGACTTTTCTCTCTCCTTCTATAAATTTTCATCTCTTGTTCTATCGACCTCTCTTCTCCTTCGAAACTCTCAAATTGGACCTTAACAAATTAACGACCAACATATGTGATTATAAAAATGATACTACTCTTATTATTATGAACATAAGCATTTATATCGGTGAAAAATTAAACTAAAACAATAAAGGGACAGCTATAACTTTTTTTATTTAATACTATTTCTTTGGAGGTTTTGATAAAAAAATAATTTTTGGAGGTTAGTTTTATAGTGCACCACCAGTAATGTAAATGTTGTACTATGCACAAATTTATTTCTTTGGAGGTTTAGTGTTTTTGAATACTGTTGGATTGAGTATATTATGTTTGAAGATTGCTAATGGAAATTATCGTAAAATAACACATTCATGATCCACTCTCACTAACCCCACAGACAACACAAGAATACATTGTGGGTGGTATTATCAAAGATTGGCTTGAACACAACCTAGTTAATGTGCTGTCTCACAAATAATAATTAGAAATAAAATTGTACAACGTGATGAATGGATTAAAGTCCCCACCATATATTTTTCATTGGACCTAATCCAACTGTATAATAACAAGAACTTCACTCCGCGTGTCACTTTTTATGCCCTCGTGTGCATGTCACTACAACCCCCAACTTCCCGCGTGCTAAGGTACAATTGCTAATTTGCTATTGCTTGCTACTTCCCCGCAGTCACCAAAAGTTTTTGACAATTTCTTATCTCATCCTACTAGCTTGGGTTGGGTATGTATGAATTCGGATAACTATGGTGCAAAGAAATCCTTGAAGTGAAAGACCATTTGTTTTGTAGATGTAACTTTGTTGGAAGGTGGACCATCAATATTCTACCAAGGGTTCAGTACCCCTTTATAAAGGCTTGCTAGCCCCGGGACGCGCCCTCTCCCTTAAGCTCTCGCCACCGCCATTCAGGGCTTTTAGAAGCATCTAGAGCGCGTGTTCTACATAAGAAAAGTGAATTAGGGCCTAAGTTACGTAGGGCCTAAGTCACGGAAATACAAGCCCAAAAAGGGTTATGAATACCGACCTTGAGATCATTCTCAATGCATGACCAAAACAGACTAAACCCTAGTTTTCTAGATTGTACTCACTGCAAGTACATAAGGGTTTGATACTTGATTTTTAAGTGGATCGAAACGGGTGTGATATTTCCACGAAAGGTGATCACTATTTTTTATTGCTTTTCATCATCATCATCATCATCTTCGAACAAAAAACATCGTAAATGGTTAACTCTTATTTGGCATGCAACAAATTGAAGATTATGGGAGGCTAGCAATGAGATTATATTCTCTTCAAAGACTCCACATGTGGAAGAGATAGTTAATGATATCAAATCTATCTCTTGGAGGTGTTTTATCACTAGGAAAAATGGAGGGGCTTTTATGTATTTTGAATGGTTTTCGAACCATCTTCTTTGCCTTAATATTTAATATAGGGTGTATGTTTTGTCTAAAAGGACTACTCCTTGTACCTTTTCTAATTTGTGGGTTAAATATAGTATGTACTTCTCCCATTCTATATAAACTTTGATGTTAAAAAAAATTAGAAAACTATTTAGTTAAAAAGATTTGACACGTGCTAAGAAAAAATTCTTCTATAGTTGTTTTTTCGAGAGTAGCCCAATCTCGTAAAACTAAAAAGGGTTAATTAAGTAAATGGTCCTTATAAATATTCAAAAATTTTAAGTTCCTACAAAACAAAATCACACTTTTCAATCTGCTTTGAACCACTCGTCGCTTCTGTTATCGATTCCCATCAGTTTGGGATTGTGTTTGGTTTTCCTTTTGAAGATTGATTATATTAATTATGATTTGGTTCTCCCAACTTGTTATTTTGGTTGTTCCTCTATTGGTCTTTTGATAGAGCTATTTGTCATTCGGTTTGTTCATATTGAAGGAAGATTTGGCAATTTGGAATTTTCAAAGCCGCTGACACACGTGGCTGTTAATTAATTTGCAAGAGCTTGGAATTTTGGAATTTGTGAGTTTGGTTAAAGTCACAGTATGGTGAGTTGTAAAATTCAAACCGTGGATTGTGGAAGTTGAATATATAATGTTTTGCTCCTAGTTTGGATTAGTTCGTTTTGATTCATAATGGTTTTTCAATTTATTTTAGTTTGGTTTAGTTTGTTTTAGTTTTACTTGGTTACCCATGATTTTGATTTGTTTGGTGAGAGTCAAGCGTTCACAATTGATTTGTTTGTTTGGTTGGTGAGTCAAGTGCTCACAATTTGGTTGTTTCGTGAGTAAAGTACTCACAATTTGGATTGCTTCTCCCCCCTTCTGATTCTTTTGATTGATTGTTTCTCCCTCTTTTGATTCTTCTGATCGATTGTTTCTCTCTCTTCTAATTCTTCTGACTGATTGTCTCTCCCTTTTGATTCTTCCGTTTGGTTGCTCCTCTCTCTATTGATTCTTATGATTGGTTTCTCCCCCTTTTGATTCTTCTTTGTTTGATTTAGGGTTAATGGTGTTTTTCACCCCTGTAATATAGGCCATTTCCGGTTTTCGCCCCTGTAAAATTTTCGATTTGATTTGCATCCTTATAAAACTTTTTTTTTCCAGAAAACACCCCTCCCTCGTCCAACTCAGCAAATTCGCTTACGTGGTGCTGATTTGACATTTTTTTTTAAATGGCCAGGTGAAAAAAAAATTCCACATCAGATTTTATTTTTAAAATATTTGAAAATAAATTTTAAAAAATAAAAAAATCATAAAAATATTCAGTTTTTTTCCAAAAATTTAAAAAATAGAATTTTTTTAAAAAAAATTCAGAAAAAATATTAAGATTTTTTCTGAAATATAAAAAAATAGAAAAATAGTCATATTTGTTTCCAAAAAATTTAAAAATCGAAAAAAAATAATTTTAAAAATTAGAAAAAATCATAAAATATAATCAGATTTTTTTAAAAATTAAAAAGATTTTAAAAAATTCTGGAATTTAATTTACAAAATTACAAAAGAGGTCCGATTTTTTGAAAAAAAAATCTGAAATTTTTTTAAAAAACTGTATACAAATATAGAAAAAATTTAGATTTTTTATTCGAAAATTTTATACCACAATTTTAATAAAATATTGGGAAAAAAATCATTTCATTCCACAAAATTTTTTTTGCCTAATGATTCTAACAAAATTCCATTTTGGGGCTATAATATGATTTTTTATTCTCAAATAATATCATAGGGTTTTGCCATCGTCGTGAAAATATTTTATAAGATTTATGATTTCTACCTCCTCTAAGGAAGATCTTAATTCTAGGAAAAATGGAATTTCCACGACTTTTATAAAACCCTCTAAATTTGTATCCAGGTTTTTAAAAATTAAATTTTTTTCTGAATTTTTTTAATTTTTTTCCAGAATTTATGACCTTTTTTTTATTTTGAAAATTTAATTTTTTTGTATTTTGAAAATTAAATTCCAGAATTTTTTAAAATCATTTTAATTTTAAAAAAATATGATTATATTTTCTGATTTTTTTCTAATTTTTTAAATTTTGAAAAAATATGTTAATAATTTTTAAAATCATATAATCTTAATATTATGACTATTTTTAAATTTTTGGTAAAAAATATGACTATTTTTCTGTTTTTTAATTTTTGGAAAAAATCTTAATATTTTTTCTGAATTTTTTAAAAATTATTTTGCGTTTTTTTAAATTTTTGAAAAAAAACTGAATATTTTTATGATTTTTTTTATTTTTAAAAATTTATTTTCAAATATTTTAAAATTAAAATATGATGTGGAAATAATAAAAAAATAAAAATGAAAAAAATGTCAAATCAGCGCCACGTAAGCGAATTTGCTGAGTTGGACTGGGGAGGGGTTTTTTCTGGAATTTTTTTTTTTTACAAGGATGCAAATCAAACAGAAAATTTTACAGGGGCGAAAACCGGAAATGACCTATATTACAGGGGTGAAAAACACTGTTAACCCTTTGATTTATATTCTCCCTCATTGGCTTCTTCTGTTTGATTGATCCTCTCTCTATTTGGTTCTTCTCTTTGATTGTATCTATCTATTAGATCTTCTGTTTGATTGCTTCTTTTTTCCTATTTGGTTTCTTCCATTTGACTGTATCTCTCTATTGGTTTCTTCTGATTGGTTGTTTATCTCTGTGTTGATTTCTTCTGTCTTGGTTGCTTCTCCTTACTAATTCTTCTATTCGGTTTGGATTGAAATGATTTGATTTGGTTTTGTTTGGATGGTTCCTCTCTTTGGTTGGTTAATGGTAATGGTCTTTGCTGCACTCTCTATGATGACAACTTACTTTGGTTGCTGATCTCCACTGGTTCTGCTATCAGTTGATTTGTTTTATTTTTCTGGGTTAATTTGTAACAAGATTAAAGCTTAGTAAGCTTTAATCAGTTGATTAAAGCTTACTAATCAGTTGATTAAAGCTTTGTTTGGATGGTTTCTCTCTTTTGCCGGTTATTGGTGATGGTCTTTGCTGCACTCTCTATGATGACAACTTACTTTGGTTGCTGATATCCACTGGTTCTGCTATCAGTTGATTTGTTTTATTTTTCTGGGTTAATTTGTAACAAGATTAAAGCTTAGTAAGATTTTGTAACGCCCCATTTTATTTCTAATTATTTTTAGTAGATAGATGAATATTTTTATATGACTTTATTTGTTATATATATGAGATTTTATGTGAAATATATATATATATATATTATATGATTTTTATGTGATATATGGTGTGATACTATTTTATTATATGATTTTTGGAGTTGTATAATATTTAAATGAATGTTGTTATTATTTGATAGAAATAATAGGAGAAATAGACATAGGTAGAATTATTATTTATTTTAGTTAATGGGAATTAAGTAAATAATTATGAGAGTTTAGTGGGAGTTAAATGAAAATAAAGGAGTTATATTTTTGGGAGTAAAAGAAAGAAAAAGTGAGAACAGAAACATTTTTCACGTACAATTGAGAAAAACTGGTTTTTGGAGAGAAAGAGGAGAAGAACCAAGAGAAAGCTAGGAGAAGAGCTAGGAAGAGAGAATCCAACCGTTTTTGCTGTAGAATTTGCTGAGATAAAGTAAGGGTGGGATTCCTTTCACTAATAATATGTATAATTCTGAAATTTGATGAATTGTTGTATTCTTGATTTTAGGGTTAGAAAGTTATGCTAGATTGCTATAATGAAATTAATTATGTTGAGAATGCATGTTTTCTATGTTGTTTTGACTGCTATGTTCCCATAGAACCTATAAACATTATTGCAAATCATTTGGGGATTAGGGTTAATCTTATGTAGAGATCCATAGTTTTGGTTGTTTGAGAATTAGGTTAAAAGTGGTGAATTGATGACTAGATGATGAAAAACCATAGAATTGATGTGGAAAAACGTTTACAGTTCATAGGGTAACCATAGTACATCGTTTCAGTCAAGTTAGGGTCGATTATGAACCCAAGAAGGGCTTAGAATGGTAAAAATCGCACTTTTGAAAAGCTGTTTTTTTGACCTGGTACTGTCAAAAACGTGGCACGTTTTGGGAATCGTGGCACGATTTTAAAATGTCGAAAGTTGGGTTTTTCTGGTCGTAAAAACGTGGCACGTTTTCCAAAATCGTGACACGTTTTCTGCAAACTTTTTCCTCGATTGCTCACTATTTTTCACTCATTTCTGTTTTGAATTAGCTTTCGGTGTAAACATCAAAGTTGTAGATAATTGAGTTAGCTCTCTAATGGATTTGGAGTGACTAGAAAATTATGTGTAGATTTTGAGTTATGATGAAAATAGTCCAAGTGGGTCCTCATAAAACTTTAAGAAAACTTAGCATAACTAATCCCAAGTTGGTCCAAAAACTTAAGGTTGGTTTCCCAACTTCAAACTTAAGTGTTAGGGATTTAGTTGAGGTGTTTTATGGGTATTTGGCTTATGTCATATTGATCAAAACTTAATTGCTTTTGAAGGATGTTTTGGACTTTGAGATGAATGTAATTGATTTCTATATATACTATGTTGTTGATTTCCGTTGTTGACGTTGTTGTATCGTCTAATGTCGAAGTTGGGGAGTGTGTCATAATTGTTGTAGGCACATATGTTGTTGTTGTAGTCGCTGTTGAAGTTGTATGTTGATATACACAAGTTGAGTCCATTTGCATACTCACATCTGTTGGGGGCTTATGCCCTGGAATGTTTATCATTCACCTGTTGGGGGCTTATGCCCTGGGATGTTTTAACCATCAAAATTGTTGGGGGCTTATGCCCTGGAATGCTTAGCATTCAACGCGCGTAGATTGGTATCACCTGCATGATGCATTAGTTGTTGTCGTTGTCGCATTGTCGAGTTGTTGTTGTCGTTGTAGCATTGTCGAATTGTTGTTGCCGTTGTTGCATTGTCGAGTTGTCGGTGTAGTTGTTGATAATGAAGTTGTTGTTGTTGCTGCTCTTTGTTGCGGAAAATGATTATGTTGTTGCTATATGTATTCTTTATATACATTATTAATGATGTATGTTGTGATATGTTGTTGCTTTCATTAATTTGATGAATTATATATTATTATTATTATTATTATTGGATAAGTTTCTCACCCCTTCTGCTTGAAAATGTTGCCCTTCGTATGGGTAACTTGCAGGTAATGATGGCTTGTAGGTTGGTTGGCTCAAGTGTCTAGGGCTCTGATACATATTAGGATGGTGATTCGTCGCGAATGTTTTCGTTTTCTTCATTTCTTTTATGTATCATATTTTTGGGAAAAGACTTAATAATGGAGTTTATCGTTGTTAAAAATAATGTTGATTACGTTGAGGCCTTTGTGCCAAGATTTTCCTTTATGTTGGATTTGGTTGAAATTGTATTTCCTAAAGAATTATTCCGATGCAGTTTTGGAGATATTTTAAATGTTGATTTAAATAAATAGCTATTTTCTATTTATGAAATTTTGATTAGCAGTGTGACACTCCGTTGTATGGTTTACTCTGATTATAATAATTAATATTACGTTGTTGGGAGAACGGGGTGTTACAGCTTTAACTTGAGGGGTAATGTTAGAAGTTTATATTATTTAATATGTTTTTAGTATTTTGTTTGACAAACTCAAAATGCGTTTTGTTGATGCATCTTGAGTTTGAGGGTAGGTGTTAGATAATAAAGTAATGGGTTGTGCTATTGAGTCAGTTAGTTTAGAGTCCATTCGGGTTTATATATATTCTCTATTATTCTTTTGTAATGTTAAGCTATCAATATTATTGGAAACCCTACCTGTCTCTTTGTTATTTCTTATTTAAACCCAATATTGTTAACATAATATTAGAGCTTGTTGAATTCAAGGGTCACCTACCTATCCATACACCAAGTCCAAAAAGAGTGATGAGCGTGAGTGGGTGTATCGAGAAAAACTCAAGTCTCACATCAGATATATAAAACTCTTGATAATAGTTTATAAAGAGGAGTCACTCCTCACCTTATGAACCGATTTTGTAAGGATAAGTTAGACATCAATTTCAACAAAGTCCACTATCATGTGTTACACGAGGTAGAATGGTCGGTTACACCGAGTCACTTGTTGAAATCTTTAGGCAGAAGTTATATTATATTCGTGCTTATTTATGTGACAATCTATACATTATGTGACAATCTATACATTGGCCTAATATCATCTCAAGACTCCACAATCATCTCAAGACTCCACAAGAAGTCTGATGACGCATTGCGACATTGAGATTAACCATTTTCAGTGTTAGCATATAATTCAAGATGCACCAAATAATTAGGTAATGATCTAAGAGACACCTCACTGAAAGGATGTTTGATATGATTGACTCAAGGATTTTTTTTTTTTTTGGTTACTCTTCTTTTCGATATGTGACTCAAGGATGTTTAGTTGCTTGTGTTTAACATATAACATATTATTTATGAGTGCCATAATTGAAATCAATAACCTTTACTTTTAATGAAATTTAAAAAATATACCATCAATTTTAAAAAAAAAAATCAACTAACTTTAAAATTTTACCAATAATCTTTATTTTATTTTTTGACCATTCCATAATTGAAAGCCAAAGATTATGCCTTCTGATTAACTTTCACATGAAGCAGATGTCATATAAAAAAAAGTTAATTAACGAGATAAACAACAACTATTTCAATGTTAGCCGGCCCTAGTTTTTTTAGTGAGAGAACTCCAACTCCTCTCTAAGTTTTCTTTCTCTTTCACTCGTCGAGGAGGGGTGGTTTTAAGTCATTTTTTGACCTAGAATCACCACTTTACATCTTTTTTTTTCACTTTCTTTTAATCTAAATAAGTTATTTCACATATATCAAGTTTTTTTTTGTGATTTCGTCGTCTGAGTACGGCGTTGTGTTGTTCGTCGTCTTATGCAGTGTTGTTTGATTTTGTGTCTTGTTACGGTGTTCATTTGGTTCATATTGAAAGATCAACTTCAATCAATCACATATTCAATCAATGATTTGGACGTCAACGTTGCAGATTCAGAAACATTGGTATTCTGGTGATTTAGATTTTATCATATTGTTTGTAGGCATTGGGTCGTTGTATGCTATTAACTTGGGTATTGTGTGTTTGTTCGCAGATTCATCCTTTACGTTTTTAGCGATGTTGATTATGATGTATTCTATTAATTTGAATGAATGGACATCGTTTTGTTTTTGTAAAAAAATAATATAAAAAAAGTTAAATAAAGAGAAAAGGTAATTTAGAGAATCTAAGTTTTTGGTTATATCTAAAAAATGTAATTGAGTAATAATATTTTTAATTTGTGTATTATTTTTGCTTATATTTGAGTTAGGCGAAGGAGTATACCTCATTATTTTGTTATAAAGTGTTGAGGAGCAAGTATTTATCACATAAAACAATAGATATATTATTTTTTGATGTTTTTATAGAATAATTTATATTTTTGATAAAAATTGAAGTTAATCAGACAATAAATATAATATTTTATATGATAAGTTAAAAATGTAATCTAAAAGCTTCATGAATATAGTCATCACCTTTTGAAAAATAAAATGAATATAGTCATCATTTCAAAAATTAAAATGAATATGGTCATCAACTTTTTTTTTTGAAGAGTATGGTCATCAACTTGGTCAATATATAATTTTTTACTTTTATAGTCATCATGAGAGACCTTTAATTAAATATTATCCATTTTTTTATTTTTCTTGTTGCTATAAAACCAAGTGCTACCCACTATTGCCACACCCCTCAATCCACATTGCACTTTGCACCCACCATTGTCACTTGTTTCTTTGTTTTATGGGAGGTGTATTTTCAACAAATAAAACCATGGGAGAGGCACCAGAAATGTTTTACGTTAATGAGTTTGCAAAGGTTGTCCCTGAAGTTCAACCAAACCATGTCAACAACGTTGATGATTCTTCCACATGGTATGAGGAAATCATTGATGATGATCTCAAATGGTCCTTTAAACTCAACAGGTTCGTTATTTATCCTTTTTAATTTCCTCTGTTTTATATGATATAGTACATTATTATCTTTATTATTATTATTATTATTATTATTATTATTATTATTATTATTATTATTATTATTATTATTATTATTATTATTATTATTATTATTATTATTATTATTAATATTATTATTATTCTTACTAATTCATAATTTTCTTATTATTTTTAACAGTGTGCTTCATAAAGCGATTAGTGAATACCAGGACATTGCTCTCTTGGATACAAAGCGTTTTGGAAAGGTTTGCAAGCTTTGATTCTTAAATAAGTACAAAAATACTACAAAAAGAATTAAAGTAACAACAAAATTTAGTATATGTTTGGAATCACCGTAGATTTATCGAAATTACGAACCACCGTGATCGTGCCACACTCGTTGCGAATCAAAATATGAATTATTGATTCTATTTTTTTAATAGTAAAAAATTATGTATTTCTTTCTTCAATAATACATAATTATAAGAAATAATAATTGTTAAAGTATTTTATATTTTATTTTTTGAATAGCAATTGCTAAGTATGTGATTCTTCCTCTAAAAAAAAGTATGTGATTGACTGATTGTTATTTATGCTGCATATAGGCGTTGATGCTTGATGGAAAGATGCAGAGTTCTGAAGCAGATGAATTCATTTATCATGAATGCTTGATTCATCCCTCTCTTTTATGTCATCCAAAGTAAGTTTGTTTTATAATATCAGGGGAGGATGTTATAGTTCTTTCTTTGTCTTTACTAATAAAAATGAAATATGAATTTTTTTCTTTTTGGTCTGACGTTATGAGAATTGTCCATGTATATTAAAATGAAAAAAAATTATGTCATTTCAATTTATATGTATAAATTCAAATTACTTTTTCTTTGTTTTCTATACTTTCTTATTCCTTGATGTAATATTCTCTTATTCCATTTTGTTTATAGTATTATAATATCTTTGTAATAAGTGAATAAAATAATCAATATTTGACAACTCATTTCAAAACCGCAAAAATATTGATAGCAACACTCAATTGAACATCGTTCATTTATCAGATGAAATTTATATAAACCATACCACTTTATATTGGACCTATGTATACAATGTTTATATCCAACAAGAGAGTATAAAAGAGTCTGACAAAGTAAGTGTGGTTAACCATCGTCATTTTAAAAAGAAAAAAAAAAAACTAGTAATTGGATATTTTTACAAAGGAAAAAACTTATGGTACATTTTTTTATATGTTTTTCGTATGATTCTAGTCTAAACTATATATGATTTTTTTCAAATTCATAATTTTTTTAAAGATTGTCAAAGTCATAAAAAATGTATTTTTAGTTAAGAATCATTAAAAAAAAACCTAAAAAAATCCACCTATGTTTTTATCCTTTTACAAATTAATAGCACACCATTATGCTTTTTTATAGACTTGATTGGGATTATGTTTGATGAAACCTTGGACTAATATGAAGAGGCATGTGTGGTAATATATTGGCAGCCCCAAGACGGTGTTTATAATGGGAGGTGGTGAAGGTTCAGCAGCTAGGGAAGCTCTCAAGCACAAGTCAATGGACAAAGTAGTTATGTGCGATATTGACAAGGTTACTTCTTTAAGTCATATTCTTATTTTTTTGGGGGTTCAAAGTATGTCATCATATTCTACTTTTTTTTTTCTTTTTTTTTTTTTTTTGAGCAAAATCATCATATTCTACTTAGCCGTCCCTCAAATTGAAAACTTAATAATAATATCCATATTGATGTGGGCAGTGCCCCTTGTTTAAGAAAAATAAGGACACTTTGCTATATAATTTTAGTGTTTTTTAAGCATTTAAAATATTAATGTTGACTGTCTGTTTCATAACGAATTTTAGAAGTTTATAAAAATATATAAATGTTTGACAGCCATTTTGTCTCAATTTATTTGTTTTGATACATACATTTAAAAACTCATGTTATAAATTTTATTATAATTTTTTTATGTATTTTCTCAATATACTCTATACCAGTATCCCTTAAATGACTTAAGTTTTCTAAGAAAAAATAAGTTGATAAAATTATATACTGATAATGGTCAAGTTTTTATTTTTTTTTTAGGGAAGGTCAAGTTTTTTTTTTTAAAACAATAGTAATGGTCAAGTGTGTATAATAGAAAAATGTGTGATTATTGAACAAAATTTTAAATTAAAGTTGAACAAAAATATTTTGCTAAAAGGACAGACAAAATGGAACAGAGAGAGAATATTGGTAAGAATTTGTAAGACATGGTTCATTAATAACTTTAAAACTTATTCTAAGATTGATGTTGTATTATATATGCTCAAATTAATAATTAATAAAAAAAATATTCCTGCAGGAGGTGGTGGATTTCTGCAGAAAATACCTGGTTGCAAATAAGGAGGCATTTGCTGACAAGAAGCTCGACCTTGTCATCAACTGTGCAAAGTAATAAGCTAGCTCATTTTGCAAATAGGAATTTATTTACTTTTGTGTCAAAATTACTTTTTTTTTTTTTTTTGTGTGTGTGGATTTCATGGTGATTTTTTTACTTAAAAATTGCTTCACAATTTTGTGTTAAAGGGCTGAATTAGAGAAAAGAAAGGAGAAGTTTGATATCATTGTTGGAGATTTGGCTGACCCACTTGAAGATGGTCCTTGCTATCAGCTCTACACCAAGTCCTTCTATGAGAAAGTTGTGAAGCCTAAACTCACTGACAATGGCATTTTTGTGACCCAGGTAGACTTTTGAGGAACACACTTTTATGTCAGACAGTTGTTCAATAGGCTCCTAAATTTCGCTTCCGATTGTATCACAACTTCTGATCAACTGTTTTTGTGTAAAATCCGATTGAGTTGTAACTCCTGACTGGTATTCTTTTTTCAGTCAAGTGAGCGATTTTGAAGAGTCTATTGAACAACCATATTTTTGTTACCACGCTTTTCTCACTACCCATCTAATCAATATTTAACATTTCACATTTTCCTTTTTGTATGTTTTCTTATAGGCTGGACCAGCAGGTATCTTTTCACACAAAGAGGTCTTCACCTCTATACACAACACCATAAAACAGGTCTTCAAATGTAAGAATAGATCTACCTCAAATCTTTTACTAGTAGGTGTTTGTTATAACCGGATCGAACCGGGTTGAATTTGTTATTGGCTCACTGCTTCGTTTTTTTTCTATCTTTTACACAAAAAATTTAACCCAATTGAACATAATTAGACTTCAGATGTCTCATCGTTCGATCTTCAGTTCAGTTTTTAAAACACTTGTTCAAACAAAACATGGACATTTCGTGACAATTCAGTACATGAAATTGTGGGTGTCGCGCAATTTGACATTCGACTAAAATATGTTTTGCTTACGTGCTTTTGGTTTTCTTTTTCGTTCCTTCTTTCCCATTTGGTGCAGATGTGGTGGCATACTCGACTCATGTACCATCATTTGCTGATTCATGGGGATGGGTTATGGTAAGCAAAAAAATATACTTCATGCTTTTTTTATTATGATTATTTGTGATTTTTTTTTATAAAATTTCTATGCTTTGAATTCAGGCTTCAGACCAACCAATATTGATTGATGCTGTGGAAATGGACAAAAGAATTGAAGCAAGAATAAAAGGAAAATTGCTCTATCTAGACGGTGCTTGGTTCCATTCATCTACCATCATGAATAAGACCGTGTTCAAATCGTAAGTGTACAAACCTCAAATTTAAAGGACCTCTAGTGTAATTTAACCGTGTCCATTTTTAAAGAATTTGACATCCAAATTATTATTGTTTCAGGCTGAAGAATGAAACTCATGTTTACACTGAAGATAATGCTAGATTTATTCCTGGTCATGGCATAGCATGTCGTCCCTAAAGGAAAGGAAATGACTCTTGCATGCTCTCACCTCCAAAGTATTGCGCTATATTATTAGTCCAGATTTGACTTTAAGGTCAATCTGTAGGGCAATTCAATTTATGTAATACATGCATGTTTTCATTAATTTGCATATGGTGTTAGAGTGTGTAAGAATTTGATGTATAGTTTCAGAACAATAAAGCATGCCAGCATAGTTACCTAGATAAAATAAGGAAAATACTTAGGTAAAGTTCTATAGGTACTGTCTCATCAAAAACTATCAATTTTATATTCCAACAGCTGCATCAAAAAAAGACATATACGATGTTGTTTAGAACAAATCATGTCACAAACCTGATGAATTGTGTCTAAGGCACGGTATCTAAGTATTGTCCATAAAATAATTCAATAATAAACAGTTCCAAATTGTTTCATCAACTTGGCTTGAGTAGTAGGTTTCATTCAGTTTTCTCAGATTCGCCATTCAAAGTTAAAAATCTCATATAGTAATCAATCTCGACCATTTATTTAAGATTGAACGGTTCATATTATACATATACCCTAAATCAATTTTAAACGTTCTCGGCAATTGTTGGTATATATTCACCTTGTATTAGAAACAATTGCAAACAAATCAAAAGGTGGAAAAAAATAACATGATTAACTTAAAATATAAACCTTTGAGATTGTGACAACATAGTTTAACTAAGTTCTCTTAACAGGATCAAAGTTGGAAACACCAACAACAGCACCCAATATAGCTGTAAGAACAACACCACCAGCAGCAATGCTAAGCAAAAAGTTTTTAAGAGATGGTGAAAAATCATTTCCAGCTGCATGAGCAACATCTGGTAACACCATAGAGGCTGTTAATGCAAAAGCTGTTAGACCCTTCACTGTTTTGTCTTTCAATGATGCTTGAATTCCAACAAGGTTGGATTTTGAAGTTGACTTGTTGACTAGTGTCTTCTTTGCTTGTGGAAAGGGCAATGGTTTCAAGAAGGGTGTGGTGGAAGGATTGTGAAGGTTTTTGTGGGTGGCTTGGGTTAGTGGTAAAGACATTGAAACAGAAGCTGAAGCCATTATTGATTATTGGTTTGGTTTTGCTTTTGTTTGAGATAAGTGTTTGTGATGCATGGTTGGATATATGAGGGTTGGATATTAGTGGTTGAAGAAATGTGTGGAATTGGATGTGAGATGGAAAATGGAGATTTTTTTGATGATGTGGGAGTTATTCTACTTGTGAATGGAGATAAGGTTATCCTCTTGATTTTTTTGGTTTATTCAAAGCCTCTTGAAAGTATTAGTGTGTATTTGGTTGTTAGGAGTTGGAAATTAGTTTTAAATGAATTGATTGTTTGTAAAATTAACTTTGACTAAAAATGAGTTTAGTTTAAAGCAATTTATGTTAGGAAGCATTTATGTGAAAGTGGTTTATATGTATTTGAGTCTTTGACTACTTGAAATCAAAATTGTTTTTGACTTGTAATTTACTAAAAAGAATTTTAACTTGGAGTTAAAAATTTTCAAAAAGATTGAACTGATTCAACCTCAAAAGAAAAACTACAAAATGTTTTTTTAGAGAAGAAAAACTATGAATAGTTGTTTAAGCTTAAAATTGATTCAAAAACCAAAATTTCTTCACTTATAATTAAAAAGCAAACATAAAAATATGGATTATGATAAAATCACATTTTGACCGTATAAATAGGGTCATGCTAACTAGTTCTTCATAGACACTAGTTAAGAAAGTTAAAAGTATTTTTTTTCATTGAAAACAACAAACTTTAAAAGTATTTCCATCATTGAATCAAACAAGCACCCGACTATCCTCGAGAATTTAGTTCAATTGATAGAGACATTGCATAATATATGTAAAGATATGGGTTCGAACATCAAACACTCCACTTATATACCTTAAGATATGAGTTTCTAACCACTAAACTACTTACAAAACAAAAATGTACTTGATCGTTTAGGTATCCAGGTGATAGAGCATTTTAATACGAACATGTGAAAAAGTACATTCATCTGCATTTTTTATTAGAAAAAACTATTAAATTTAAACTATTTTTTGACCAAATTATTAGAAAAACTATACCAAAATTATACTATCTAATTAATATTATGTGTATCAATCTTAAATTAATATTTATCACTTTGAATTTATGATAAAGGCGAGTACGTATATAGTTGATGAATAATTTGATAGATTTACTATCCACTTTAATTTTATAAAATCTTAACAGTGTCTTTTCTATTAAGGAGATAGTGTGGGGTGTGATTCACATATCACTTTGGTAGTCTTGGGCCTTTAATCTATAGTTTGGGCTTTTTATCCTTGTTCCTTCTTTGTTCGAAGATTGCTCACATGCAACTAAAACACTTCATCAATAGTTAATTGTTGTTCAGACACTTTTTAAATCGATTAAGCTAATTTAAAAAGTATTTTAACTGATATAAAAAGTTTAAAACAATACTCCCTCCGTCCCGGAATAACTGACCCATTTTCTAAAAAAAAGTGTCCCAAAATAACTGACCCATTTCAATTTTCAATACAACTTTCATCATTCCCAATACAATATAACACTAAATAATACTACTTTTATCATTCCCAATACAATATATTCCACTTTCCCTTTTATTTATACACTTTTCTTAATCTGTGTGAAAAACCAAAGTAGGTCAATTAAATTGGGACGGAGGTAGTAGTTAACTACCGTTTTAGAGTGAGTGATGGTTAACTGCCATTCGAGGATGTTTTTTTTAGATGTCTCTAAACAATTACTAGATGTCTAAAGAGTCATCCTCTCTGTTTTGGTCTTGGCACTTTTATTGGATTTCTTTTGGATTTATTCATTTGAAGTTGATAAAAGGGATATGATTCTCAAGTGCTGCGGTAAAAATTAAAATTGGGAGAAAATAAAAAGAGGAATAGCATTGAGAAGAGAAAAAAGAGAGGCTTTTTCTTTCTTCTTCCTTTACCGTGTTTTTTGTGAGAGAAAAATTAGGGAAACACTATTGTTGAGAGAGAGAAAAAAGAGTCAAGAAATATCAAAGAATGAGGGATCAAGTGTTTGAGGGAAAATAAAATTGAAAATTATATCAAGGAAAAAAAACACAAGTCGCCTATTATTTTTGAAGAAGCTAAATTAGCCCAACTAAATTGACATCAAAGAGAATCGAACTTAAAATCTTGAGAAGAAGCACACTCATATGTCATAAGTCAATACCACTGTCGCCTATTATTAATAAGTATTGTTTCAAATTGTGGACCGTGATACGACCACAATATGATTTTTACTCTTCTCAGTTATGAAATTGCTCAAAAACAACACAATTGGTACTGACTTAACTACCGTTCAACTTTTCTAGCGGCAGTTAACTATCGTTGGACACTTTTAAAATCGGTTCAATATCTTTATAAGTACTCTCTCCGTTTCAAAATGAGTGTGACTTTAGCAAAAAATAAAAAAATTTGTTTCACAATAAATGTCATTTTACATTTCCAATACAACTTTAATTTTTTACTTCCAACTTTACCCTCAATAAATACTCCAACTTTTCTCTTACATAATTTTCTATACAACTTTAAGTTTGTCTTTTTCTTATATGGTAATGTTAACCAGTGCCCCCGGGGCACTGGTTGGTAAGATGTACATTGAAACTTGTGCTGTCAACTTTTCAAAAGCATGAAAAGTGTTACTTTCATTTTAAAACTTTCTTTTTTTAGTTTCCTTAACCAGTGCCCCGGGGGCACTGGTTAACATGACCCTTTCTTATAAAGTAAATGCACTTTAGTAAAAGTGTTATGTTTAATGATTATTTCATTCCATTTTTTAATTTGTGTGTCAAAACCTTAAACGACACTCATTGTAAAACAGAGGGAGTAGGTTTTAGAGAGGAAATAGAAGAATTTTTTATAAAGTGTGTGTGTGTGTGTGAGAGAGAGAGAGAGAGAGAGAGAGAGAGAGAGATAGAGAGAGATAGATAGATAGAGATAGAGATAGAGAGAGAGGGGGGGGAATAGAAGAATTTTTTTTATTACAAGAAGATACTTGAAGCATAAGATAAGTAGTATAGTATGATTTTTTTTGGTTGATTAACGAAAGGACAAAAGTCATTGAAAACTCTCACACACATAAATGGATGAGTCAAGGTTTGAACTTCATTCACGACGTCCGACTTAACAATTTTGACATTATTGCTAGTTGAGTTAATATTTGTGGACATAAAGTATAATATGCTACGAAAAAGTAAATTTACGCCCTAATGCCAACAATCACATTCTTCGAAATTACCTAATATAATACAATAGTTTTTCACCACTAAAAGAAACTCACTTTGTCCTTATTTACGAGAGAAATGATATTTGTACAACTAATTTGTGACAATTTTTGTGATAATTTTTTCTCTCATACTCACATTATATTTTTACTTTCTCTCTATATTGTTTTGGTTTTAGTGTCAACATCTATTTTTCTTTGTAAATCTATGATTTTCCCATAAGTTGTCATGCAAATGTCTGTTCAAATAACGCACATCTATTTATAAACATCCATTGTACTCCTTTGGTCATTATTATAAATAAAAAATTATTTTTTAGTTTCATTGATGTATCTGCTCTAGATTATAAATCATATACATTAGTTATTCAATGAATTTAAAAAGTGATTTTTTTTGTTTATAATAATGACTGAATGTAGTATTCTTTTCACATTTATTAAGAAAAGTTCGGAGAGGAGAACCCATCTTGTGTGCCCTACAGATTCTCCGACGGAGATTAATCACTGGTAAGCGGTTGCGCTAATTTCGTACAAATATCATGGTAATAAAAAAAAATGGTAGTGCAATTAATATATATAATTTATGTAGAAATATTTTATTTTTAAGGATTATGTAGAAATATTATTAAATTGTCTTTTGTGCATAGATGTATTTGATGTCAATTGTTTATGTTCCTGTACAAATTGATAATACTAATTAGGGGTGATGTTTAGAAAGAAAAAGATCATCAATACATCTAGTAATTTGAAAAATATTTATATTTAGGAACAAAGTTTCTCATTCAAAGGGTACTAATGTTGACATAGCCTCAAAATGTTGTAATGTGGATACAAAAGTATCTCAATCATGACCATGGTCATAGTTTGATCACTTGTTCTTTCTAGTTCTAGGAGGATATAAAGGAAAAGTGGATCCATGGTCTTGTTGGAAACTAACCTCGGGATCGCCAATGATGTTCATGACTTTGTCTTTTCCAGCATAACAAAGCTAAATATTGTGTGAACTTTGATTTGGACCACAAAAACAAGCCACATCATTAGCGACCCCAATGTTTTTCATTCAACCCAACTTTTTCCACCACTTTTTTTGCAGTCTTGTAGAGGCCTACTTATCACATGGTTAGTTATAACTAACCAGCACCCTTCAAAGTACAAAACTCTCATACGAGCTTCCCAATTTGCTTTGCCTTTCAAAAGAAGGGTGACCCTAATATGCACTCCAATGATAAGTCCCTTGAATTTCACATTCTATAGCAAGTTAACATTTTTTTAAAATAATTTATTTCGAACATGACTTTGAATTTTTTTGAACAATAGACGTTGCAAAATCTAATTCGACTTAATCCATTTTCGCTTTTAATCTTCAATAAAGAGGCCTGATTTTCGTTTTACAATGAACGGATTTGTTTAGGCATAAGCTAGTTAATAACATATTGCAAGTGTCTTGCATTTACATAACAATTGATTGTGTAAGAAATTAGATTTAGCTTTTATCATGATTATCTTTCTCTTGGTTTCAAGTATCCTTTTATAAGTGACATTTCAAGAGGATTAAGGTGAATTTCATTGAAGTCGTTGAGAGATTCTCGTCACAATTCACGGATCGTCCTATAATGTTGATCATGTGGTGATTCGTCTTTGGGATGATAACGCTTAGGTGTGTTGGCGCTGCAACATTTTATCGTAACATAATCCACTAAAAGTTGGGTCCAGGCTAGGTCCAGAACAAGTGGTAGCACAATCTACAAGTTAATGGGGATATGTAAATTTCAAAATAGGATCAAGAATTTAGAATGAAAGAAATAAAGAAAGAGATAAAGCAAAAGCTTTAGTCTTGGATCACTTTCTCTATTCTCATTTTCCCATGGATGAAGATCTGCCTTTGCCTTTACCATCAGCATCAAACCCTTCTCACTCAGTTTGCTTGTGATTGCCATCTCGAATCTCTCGTTTTCCCTCTTCTTTTTCTTCCTTTTTTCTCAAACCTATTCTTGTCAGTAAGTTTCCATTGGAATGCTTTATCATGATCGACAATTAACGTATCCCAACAACACTTTCTTTTGATCATAACAATCAAAGTACCCCCATTTACTCTTCTTTCTATCATATTCTTGATCATTTCAAAAAAATAGCAGATTCTATGACAACTACAAAAATACACAATACACATACACCAAGAAAAACATCGCTTTACCAATAAGAGGCTTTAGATTAGTTATATGTTCTCACCTCCACATAATTTAGCAATGTCCTTTTCATCATACTCAACTCATTGAAAACATAATAGCTAAACTTATATAAACTCACCATATAATTTACATCAATTTGGTTTCGTACGATACTTCAAAATTAATTACATAATTAAGCAATCTTGTTTTGTTTATATAGATATAAAAAAATCTTAATGTTGTCGACGACATTGTTAAACAGTTGTGGAAACTTCGCACCAATAACATGGTAACAAAAAAAAAAAAGTAGTGATCAAATAATTTTTTAAAAAAACTACTTGTAAGCATTTGAAAAAGTCTTTTTGAAACACTTTGTAAAATTAATCAGGTATTTTCACAAGTCATTTTCACCATTGTAAAATGTTTCAACTTTTTTTTCCTAATGCAAATATGCTAGCTTGTGATGGTAATCCTATTAGTGAGACAAAAAGTGGGTAAAGTATATGATCATTCTTTAAAAGGCTAGAGAATCATGAGCCAATCGGCTCAGCAAGTTAATTCATTGTCACTATGATAATTGTAATTTGTGAGATTGATTGTTTCAAACTACACTTGTTATTATAGAGCCCTCCTATATCTCTTTCAAGTATCCTTTGGGATTATATAAACCAATCTGCAAATTAATGGGAGAGTAGTATGGATTTATACAAGAAATTCAGTAAAAAAAGAAGTTTTATACAAAAAAAAAGAAGAATGCATAAAAATAAGATATTTGACCAATAGCGTTGACCATACATGAGAGTGCGGATGATCGACTACTTACATTAACAATTGTGTTTTTATCCTGTATATTTTTCAGCACTACCATATAGTGCGAAGGAAAACGTCCCAATAACTCACGAATACAGACATGTTTAATGTTAGAAAGAGTGTTAATTCTAGATTTGGTGGAATAAAGGATTTGTCGTGGTATAATTGGGGTCAAAATAAATGACACGTCTTGTCGCTCGTGAACATCTCGCGATACAACTATTCGTGAAGTTAAACATTACTCTATTTTTGTTCTTTTTGTTCACATCACACTTGCAATCATTGGTAAGTTAATTGCTTCAAAGTATAATTTAGAAAACCACTAAAAAAACTTAGAAAAATACATATCAAAATGGTTCTGTTATTCATGTATCTATGATATATGCTTCTAACTAGACTACGATGAGCCCATGCATTAACAATGACACTATTAGTACTAATCCATCAATAATTAACTAATTAACACGAGTAGTTCCATACACAGGAAGCTCCTCACAATACCTACTATCTCCAAACACACTCAAATGATCCAACTCAAAAAGATCAGAACTTGCACAACTTGCCACATCATCATCATCTTCATCCTCTTCTTCTTTTTGATTAATACACAAATCCTTTAATAAAACTAAATCATTCTTCTTCTTGTTATAACATTGGTACTCATTCAAAAACTTTCTAGTAGCTTCCTCCACCTTAGCCCTACCCTCTTCCACTCCACAAAAACGTACCGTTTTGTAATCATTTCTACCACAAAATGAGGCGGTTTTGCTCAAACAAGACCGCGAAAACGAAGAAGCAGATGAACACGTGGAAGCTACTTTTCCCTCATGAGTCTCCCATGTGTTCATCTGCTTCTTCGTCTTTGTTGGATTCTCTGTCTTCGTTTTCTTCTCATTGTTACTATTAGCAAATAGAGTGTTGAGGAAACTCGTGAGTTTTCCACCTGGCGAAATCGGTTGCTTCACTTTCTTCAAGTTATTGTAAATCTTAACCGCTCTTGATTTGTTCTTTATTAAAACCGCTTCCTCGCCGTGATTTTCTGTGCTTTGTTTGTTTTGAGAACTTCGACAAAACCTGTCGAAAACGTGATTCCCCTGTTTCTCCTTTTCAAGCCTAAATGATGCCGACACGCTTGTTCTAACCGGTTTTGGCCTAGGTGGAATGAAGCACGACGAAGCATGTGACTTCGTTCCGTATAATGAATCTGTGTCGGAGGAGGAGAATCCACCGGAGCTAGAATCCGAAGAAATTGAAGTGGAACTGAAGAACAGAGCATCTTGGTCGTGATCACGTAGGTGGAATTTTCTGTTGTCGGTTTCTTTCGCGACAGAAACAGTTTTTTCGATTTTTGGTTTGTTGTTGTTATTGTTATGTTTTCTGTCGGTTGTTGGTTTGTTTAAAATCGTTGGTTTTTGCTCTCTGTAAAATTTTGTTGATTCAGTGGTTAATTTTGTTTCTCCTTCGTCGATGGAACGGTAAATTTGGTCTAAGAGGGTGGAAGAGAATGAAGGGTTTATGAACCTCTCGTGGTTTGTTGATCTCTTCTCATACTTGTACATCTTTTGCTGGTAAAACAAATAAAAAGGAAAGGTATATGTGTGAAAAGGAGCAAGAATTGTGGTGATTATGAGAATAAAGGCTAAGAAGAGAGTTATGAAAAGGTTGGTTATAATGGTGTAATGGTTACTTAAGGAGGTGTTTGGGAATTGCAGGAGAAAAAGGGGAAGGCATATGTATGTAGGAAGTAGTTGATGATGGTTTTTCAGATTTTGGGTGAGAGAGAGGTAGGGTGTGGAGAAAGTAGTTGAAATGAGATGAAGGGGAGAGGGTGGCTTTATATAGGTCACATAACTAGTAACTCAATGGTTAGTGAGTGTGGGTCCTGTTGTACATCTGATGTGGCAACAACAGATTGGCATGTCAGGTTAAGTTAGTTAGCATTCACAAATGGTCAAAAGGGTCCTTCATTTTCCCTATTTAGATTCAAGCTAAGTGTATAAAAATATAGGCTTAATTACTCTTTTGGTCCCTTAGGTTATTTGTTGGTTACATTTTGGTCCCATAAGTTATTAACGTTACAATTTGGTCCATTAAGTTACTTTTTGGTTTCGTTTTGGTCCCTTAACTATTAAAAGTTTCGTTTTGGTCCCTTAACTTATTTTTTTGGTTTCGTTTTGGTCCCTTAACTTATATTTTGGTTTCGTTTTGGTCCCTTAACTCTAATACATTCATTCTAACGTAAAGGACCAAAATGGTTGACGGAGGAAGAGTTAAGGGACCAAAACGAAACCAAAAAATAAGTTAAGGGACCAAAACGAAATCAAAAAATAAGTTAAGGGACCAAAACGAAACTTTTAATAGTTAAGGGACCAAAACGAAACCAAAAAGTAACTTAAGGGACCAAATTGTAACGTTAATAACTTATGGGACCAAAATGTAACCAACAAATAACTTAAGTGACCAAATCATTAATTAAGCCAAAAATATATCTCTTATTTTATGCATGACACACTTTGTAAATTTTTGTTATAAAGTTATTTGTAAAATCTATTTGAGAAATGCTAACAACACTTATTTTTCAACACTCTCTCTAATACTCACTATTTTATTGCATGAAATTAATGCATGTCTCACCACTTTGTGTTGGTTCAATTTTCAAATTGTAGACCCACAATGATTTAAACCAATAAAAGAATGTTCAAAAGAGAGTAAATGATATTTTTGAGATGTTGAGTTGAAAATTTTTGATGTTTACAAAAGATTCAAAAATGCTTTCTTTAGTCCTTTTTGTAAAAGATAAGAGAGTCAACAAAAATTATGTATTAAGTTTATAATATAGATCAAATACATCAATTTTTGTTGCGCAATTTGTCTCTTATAATCTTCGCAATTATGTTAGACTTTCTCTCCATTTGACCTAACTTTGTACTTGTTCTAAACTTGTGTTAAGGAATCAGATATACATGTCCCTCTCTTATATATCCAACATTTGTTCCATTTCTAGTCGATGGAAGACATGATTACTCACGCTTGATTTCCAACAACTCAGAACAAGCTATTCACGGCCTTGCAGAAGACTCGTAACTCCCGAACGGCTTTTTTGTGTGTTTATAAACCCTTCGGTAGATATCCACTCAACATTGTTTTATAGATTTTTTTAGCAAATCGGGGGCCAAAACAACATCCATTAATTTTGTGTGTATATAAACTTATGTCAAATGGACTTTTGTCATAAGGGAAGCGAAACAACTTGCTTCATGCAAGGGAAAAATGTTTGGATTGGTCATTTGTCACGTAACTTTTTTTTTTTTGTTGAGGTAAGTCACGTAACTATCTATATGAAACCCTGCCAACAGACAAATTTAATGAAATCAAATTATTGTGCGCGTGGATGTGATCATATAATACATAAATTGCACATTCATTATTACAATAGCAATTGCTTGTTACTTGATTAATTTCATAAGTTAACGATGTATCGATCTATTAATGCATATGGAAAGCAAAGTCCATCATGAAGCATATTGACAATGATATATTGGACTTACACGAAGGTCCATTAAACCCCACCATGGCCATTATATCTATGAAAATCAAGGATTTGCCCCCAAAACACTTGTCATGGCCACATGCTTCAAATATTTGGTTTCCTCAGTGTTGATCAATTACAAGACATTAAGTATGATATATACAACAAAGATGACCCACTATGTACCCTTAGTTGAAGGAAAGGAAAAATCGTGACATAGAAAGGTCTTTGATTTCAACTTCAAGCAGTGTGTGTGATAATCAATTTACATTGTGGTGTAGTAGTAGTTAGAAAATGAACATAGTAAGGCAACGTCAGGCTGGCTTCCACCTACAATTAGACAATGATCTAATGTACCTTCGACTTCGGATGGCAACAAATCTTCAACGGAATTTAATATTTGGTAGGGTCAGTGCTTGAGATATTGTGTTGTGTGGTCAAGGATTGGAGTCAAAGATGGAGAAAATTGATGGACTTGAATAGAAAATGTAAAATTTAATCATATGATGCAAACTTTGATAAGTGAGCAAAGCAGTGTGCAAAAGGAAAACATTGTTGTGTTTTGGGCATGAGACCCACACAATTACATAACCTCAATCATTTTTTTGGGATCCCCTTAGTGCCCGTTTGGTTCAGCTTTGAATATAATTGATTCTGAGAGAATTGATTCTGACAGAATTGATTCTGACAGAATTGATTTATGTTTGGATACAATTATGTAGAATTGATTAAACAAAATGATTTATGTTTGGATGCAATTATGTAGAATTGCTTTTGAATGTATAATTACTAAAATAGACATAGCTAAAGGAAAATTGATAAAGAATGAGAATTGATAAAGGGCAATAAAGTAAAATAACATGTTGTAATAATAAAATATACAAACTTATACACGTTGTTCAAGGAGAATTGATTCCAGAAAAGCTAGAAGCTAGGATTTGTAGCTTCATGGAGAATTGCTTTTGGAGGATAAAAGCAATTCTGAAAAGCTGAACCAAACACGTTGTTTTTGGCTAGAATTGCTTTTGGCACTGTAGAGAATTGATTTTGGGCTAGAATTGCTTCTCAGAAGCCAAACCAAACAGGCCCTTAGACCATCCCCAATGGTGGTGTCTTTACCAATTAAGACACCGTACCTAATAGGTACCCCCATTGGGGAATTTTTTTTTTGGGGTCTCTTAAGACCCGGGGTCTTATTTAAGACCCCCAACTTTAAACGGGAACCGCACGCTTTTAATATTAAAAAATTGAAATGTAGTGATATAAAGTTATTGATAGTTGATTAGTGGGTCCCATTTAAGAACTTTGTGTGAGATCTGGGTTGGAGGGATTGAGTGCTTATTAGGTACTACTATTAAAAAATGATAAAAGAGTGATGTGTACGTGTGGGACCCATTTAAGTACCCAAAAATGGGTGTCTCCATTGTGGATGCTCTTAGAAATTGCCAAGAAATAGCCAAAAAGAAATTTGGAGGGTACTATTACTCTATTTGCCGTCTTGTATATGGAGACTTTCTTTCTTCGAAAAGAAAGTAAATTCAATGAAATTTGGAGGACATTCGCTCTATTTGTAATCTTGTATAAAGACTTTCTTTAAAGAGAGTAACTTCAATCAAATTTTGTTTCTTTTACACACAATAACTTCAATAAGATGGTTGTTGTATCCAAGTCGGAGATCACTAAATAAATCAAGAGAAATGATCAATGGACATACTTTTTTTTACACAATACAGACACCATAGTATAATTATACTGTATTTTCCTTTTTTAAATACACTTAAACTCCATTTTTCTTGCTGTTTTTTTTTCTTTTTTTTCTTTTTCATTTCCTTGCAAACCCTTATCTCTTTTCTCTTTCGCACCACCACCATCACCGTCTCTGCAACTCGATGGCCGACCACTCATTCTCCTCATCTCAGACTCATCTCTATCCTGACATTTACTCTCATCATCACTAAACTCGTCGTCTCAACCAAACTCGTCGTCACCAATAATTGAACGCAACTCGGATCTAGAATGGAATGAAAGATAGACAACAGGGGTGGTGGTGTGAATGTCGCCGGCGGTGGAGGTCCAAAACGGACGATGATGGCTCTTGGATGGCGGCTGAACAAATCTCCGGCGACGGAGGGAGAAGAGGATGGTGTCTTCGGCTTGAGATCTAGATCTGAGAGAGAAGAGAGAGATGGTGGTTAGTGTTGGACGAAGGTGAGCAGTGGCGGAGCCACGTGAGGGCTGGGGTAGGCCATGGCCACCCCATTATTTTTTTTTTGGTTTTTTTGTAGGCAGGAAATTACCAAAATGTCTTGAGTTAATTTTAAAATTACAAGCATGCCATCTTCACTTTTCTTTTCCACAAATTTTGAAACTGAAAGCGCACCTTCTTCTCTTATCTTCTCTGGCTATTCATTGCACATACACAATACATTCACTCTCATCCTTTTGTGCCTGAGAGTAATGTTCATTTTCATTTAAGTTGGTTGTTATAATCAACATACTATAATTAAAATTATGAGTTATATTTCATTTTGATAAATTTGTTCCTTTGTAACATACAAAAGTTAAGAAGAATCATTTTTCAAGAGGAAGGCCAATGATATTGAAAGAGATGAAGAAATTATAATTTCTTCATTCGAAAATGAAAATGTGTTGTATACAATATGATTTGTTTGATGGCGGCCACCCCAAGTTTTTTCGTCTGGCTCCGCCACTGAAGGTGAGGAGGATGGTGAAGGAAGACAAGAAGGTACACGAATAGAAGAAAGTTGATGGTGATAAGTCTTGAGGAGGATGGTGGTAGTGAGAGGATGATGGGGGGTTATGCACACGCAAAGAAGAAGAGAGGAAGAAGAGGGGTGTGGTTTATTTACAACAATGCTCCCTATTCTAAGGTTGAAAAGTCCAAATTTCCCATAGTGTCTATATAGTGTCAAAAAAAAGTGTGTCCATTTATCATTTCTCATAAATTAAAGAGATGGGCAACGCTAACATGTGTTGTGTTTTAAGAGTACATGTTAAAGTTTCCATAAATAATAAATATATTTATTTTTTTGAGTAAAAGTTATAAATATTTATTAAAAATAATAATTATCACTCTCCGTGAGTTTAACTCAGTTGATATGGACATTGCATAATATATGCAGGGGTCATGGTTTGAACCCCGAACACATCAGTTCTCCACATTTAAAATGTGTGAGTTTCAGTCATTAGACTACTTGACCAAAAATGCCCATCACCTTTGTGTCTTTGTGGTTGAGACGACTGTTAATTCCTCCCCAGTTGTAGTAAATTGCAACTAGTTTGATGTTTATATCTACTAAATAAGTGTTCATGGTTATGTGGTGTGGTTTATAAATGAACCAACACAGGCCGCTTTATAAAAGTTTATGTGCGTCGTGAACTACAAAAAATTTCAGTGCAATGTGGACCACATAAAAATATTGTATTTGATTGGTTTGAACTATATACTCTAAAATGTGTCAAACCTTCCAAAGCACACGTTTTAATACAGTCTGAGGACATTTCAGATTATATAATCCGAAACAATGTGGGAATGATTATGGATTACATAATTCAAACTATTTCATAATCTCGATGGTGGCTTGGTCAACAAATATGGTTGGTTCAATACATGTGTTCATGGGTTTTTGATTGTATTTCCATGGTTGACAACATGTTTCAACCTTCTGTTAACCATGGTTAATTAAAGTTTACGCTTGCATTTTTCCTATAGACCCGCTCATTCTTGACAATTTTTCATGGCTTAAATGCACTTTTGGCCCCCTATGTTTCAAATAGTTGTGATTTTGGCCCCCTAAGAAAAAAAATGGATATTTTGACCCCCTAACTTTTGTGCCTCTTTTGAATTGCTGGTTTTTGTGTCTCTTTTGAATTCCCTATGTATTGGGATGAACTCTTAGGCACTACAGCTGGAAGTGGTGTGCCTCTTCTTGATGTAAATTTCTCCTACAAGAAACATACACCAATGTTGTTGCATTGTATGTATAATTAATTAATACCAATGTTGTGCCTCTTCTTGCATTTGTTCCGAAAGAAGGATTGGAAAGTTTAGACGAAGATTCCTCAAATGAGTGTTCTACAGTTCTTGTTGTTGGTGAATCTATGGCAATTGCGGCACACAATGAGGATGCAAATGTTGTTCTTGTTGGTCACACGTACGCTTTTGTATTCATTTTTTGTTTCGGAATTTGAATAAAAGGGCTTTATAAGTATTCTTTCCTTTTTTGGTCTTTATGTTTTGCAGCTTCCAAGCTCTGCATTTGATGGGGAGCTTCCAAGCTCTGCATTTGCATTTAATAGCAATGGATTGGCAAAAATTCCCTATTATTTCAAATGGTCTCTTAATATAAAAAACCATGTAATGTAAGTATTAAGAACAAAATTTGCTAATTCTGGAAAATGAACGCAGCGATTCGAGCAATAAAATGGGTGAAACGGACAGATTCTAGCAATTCAAAAGCGGCACAAAAGTTAGGGTGTCAAAATATCCATTTTTTTTCTTAGGGGGCCAAAATCTCAACTATTTGAAACATAAGGGGTCAAAAGTGCATTTAAGCCATTTTTCATTCAAATCACATTCTCCCATTTTCTTTCTTTTGTTTTAGGGGGAGGGGTTAGGATGTCAGGGTATCATTGTTAGCCTTCATACACAAGGTCAACAAAGACTATCATAGCAATACTTATGTGGTTAGTATGAATATCAGAGTGAGATGTCCAATTTCAATATGTATTTTAGATCAATCATGACCTGCGATTGTTCAAGTCAATTTCCACCTTCACCAGCTCTGTCATTCTGTTCACTCGAATTCTTTTGAGGGTGTGCAAGTGAAATGACAAACCTTCTCATTTTTCTACCTCCATCATCTTCTACTTCAGGTTTAGTTTTATGTGTCAAAGATTTTGTAATAATTTATGTTAATGTTATTTTATTTTTTTATGAATTCCTATTCAATTAATAAAATAGGTTACATTATTAAATTTCGTTGCCAATTTATATCACGTCATCTTTAATTATATCATTTATCATTATGTTATTTTAATAAATTGAGTTGAATATGTATAAAACTAGTTAAACACAATTCAAATTATATAATCCAAAAATTTCAAAAAATAGTTCAGATTGCATAATCTAAATAAGGATATTTTGAAATTTTGCAGGGCACGTGAAAAATTGGTAGGATGAAAAAAGAAAATCTCATAGTTTATTACGTTTTATAACAAAAAAAAAGACTACTGAATTGCCTAATGATATAATGAACCAATCTCTACTAACTTAATAACCATATTCAATGACCCATTGTACAAGGGTTCAACGATAGAACTTGCGCGTAAAATGTGATCTAAAATCTAGTGATAATTTCTTATCTCACCTTCTATTCTTCTCACGCGCCCTCCAAAAATCTGACAATGCCTTTCGATTTTTAGATTCTAAACTTTGAATGAAGTTTTTCGATCATTTTTAAAGTGCAAAAGGATAATTATAGTCATTTCGGCCACGATTCAATCTTGATAAACTTTTTTTTTTCCGGATGTTTACCTGTTCAGATCCTAGAATCCAAAAAATTTAAAAAAAATGTGAAATTTAATTTTAGCACAGCAGGGGATGAAGCATTTAAAATAGGTGTTCAAATACTAAAATAAAAATGTTTAAGAAGACTTATTTTATGTTTGAATTCTACAATCCAACTGAGTGAAACTAGGTTGAGAGGATATGAATGTGGTATAGACGCGTGCAGTGGGAAGCTCACATGCAGGGGTGACCTGAGCATGGACAGGAGGGGTGGACCGCCCAAGGAATTATATTTTTAAGGGCACCAAAATTATTATTTTTATTTAGGACATACATATATTTCTTTTTAACTCCTTTAATTAGTTCCACTGAAAATATTTTTTTAGAATAAATTTTGTTTATCAATGAATCTTCAACAAAAAAATGCAAGAATAAAGATATTTGAACAATTAAAATGACACAACTTCATTGATTTGTCCAAGACACCAAAAGTCTTAGGAGCGACTCTGATCACATGTTTTAATTACTTACAATATTTGCTTTTTTAATTGCTAGATTATAATATATGAATATGACGATTGAAAAAGTATTAGTTATTTGAGTGTATGATATAGAACATATTTCAGTGAGTTTATTGAAAAATAACGGAAAAATCTCATTTTGGATTCTGAAATCCAAAAATCCGAAGACATTTTAGAATTTTGGCTTAATTAATGATTTGGTCCCTTAAGTTATTTGTCGGTTACATTTTGGTCCCATAAGTTATTAACGTTACAATATGGTCCCTTAAGTTACTCTTTGTTAGCCAATTAAATCCTTCCCGTCAAAACCGTTAACTGAATGTCTAAGCTGGATACACATGGTAAGGAGGTCTTTGGTAAGGTGGACCACTTACCATGTGTATCCACCTTAGACATTCAGTTAACGGTTTTGACGGTAATGATTTAATTGGTTAACAAAGAGTAACTTAAGGGACCATATTGTAACGTTAATAATTTATGGGACCAAAATGTAACCAACAAATAACTTAAGGGACCAAATCATTAATTAAGCCTAGAATTTTCGAAGGGTGCTCAAGAAACAATGATAGTGAGATAAAAAAATTCTCACACAAATTTCTATTATCAAAGTGTAGAAGAAGTTTAATGTAAGTAAAATAAACATTTTTTGTTTATAAGAATGACAATGTGGGATAACCTACCTGTCTATATCGACATCGTTTTAATCTGTCAAAAACATAACGAAGTGAACCAACTTACGTAGCTGAGTTCAAAATCTAATATAATCTAATGATCTCATACTTTGAGGTTGCAGGATCATCTCATCAAACAATATTTTTCTTTTGAAACGAAAACTCAAATTAGTTCCTCACAATTTTCTTGCAGTCAATTCAACCCTTACCAAAAATAAACCTAAATTAATAATTGGTACTTTTATATTAAGGACAAATTAGTCTTTTTGACGCAATGAGTTAGAGACCGATTTGATTTGCGACCTTTGGGGTTTAAAAGGAGTTGACGGAATCGATGGGGTTTTATAAAATCGAGTTAAGAAAATCCAACTATTCCTGATTCAAATCCGGTGGTAATTGGTAAATAACCTTAACCCCTGTCTGTCCTGTTTCAAACTGTGTGGTCTCTTGTTGTTACTTTCCACTAGTAACATACCCGTGCATCCGCACGGGTACTGGTTGGTCGTGGATGATTTTATGCAGTTTGAATTCGACATTATGTACTTGTGAACAGTTTAAATTTAGACCATTTAAAAGTTAATTAATATTAACTTTGAAAAGTATAGGAATTAGATAAAGTCATTATTTTTTTTTTAAGAAAAGATACTATCATTACTTTTTATATGCAAGTTTAAACAATAATAATATCAATTTATATATTTTTCTCCTAAAAACTATCGACTTATATAATTTTAGAATATGTTTGCCAACTTGACCATGTGTATAATAATCATTTTAAATTTTTATCAGTGACAAAATGTTTGGTGTATAATTATTATTTAAACTTTTAAGGAGTGATAACTTGTCATGTGTATAATAATAATTTTATCATATGTATTAGCAATGAATTGTCACATTGATGATATTCTAAATAGTTTAAAACAATTTAGCATGAAATTTTTTTAATTTAATAACTAACAACTTGTCCTATAAAACAATGTTAGTTTAGTCAATGACAACTTATCTCGTGTGTTTTATTTTATTTAAGAAATTTTAGTCAATGCTAACTTATCCCGTGCATTTTTGTTTATGGGGGTTCAATATCGTTACAGAATTTAAGTGAGGTGATATTATAAATAGCAAGAACAATTTTATAAATAACAACGGATTTTCTGCATCAAGTTAGTTTAGTCAGCGACAACTTATCCCATGCATTTACGTTACTTTTGCAGGAACACTTTTTTTATAAATATCGTGTATCAAAGTTAGTTTAGTTAGCAACAACATATCCCGTCAATTTGTGTTACTTTTAAAATTTTAGACAATGTTCACTTCTACCATGAATTTCAGTTATCTACGAAATTGTATTCAATGTTCACTTATTCCGTGCATTTTAGATGATAAGTGTTCAATATCATTGTAGAATTGAATTGAGGTGATGACATTCTAAATAGTTTAAAAGTTTTAGAAGATTTTTTTTTATAAATGACAACTTGTCCTGTAAATAAAGGTTAGTTTAGTCAATGACAATTTATCCCGTGTATTTGATTTATTTCTGAAATTTTAGTTATTCAGTTATCCCATGCATTTTAGTTTATAAGAGTTCAATATCGTTATAGAATTCAAGTGATATGATATTATAAATAGCAGAAATGTTTTAGCAGGAACAATCTTAAATAAATGCCAACTGGTTCTGTCTATGAAAGTAAATTTAGTCAACGACAACTTATCCCGTGCATTTACGTTACTTTTGTTATTTTAGTCAATGTCCACTTTTCCAATGCATTTCAGTTATCTACGAAATTTTATTCAATGCCTACTTGTCTCTGCATTTTTGTTGATAAGTGTTCAATTTCACTGTAGAATTAAATTGAGGTGATGCTATTCTAAATAGTTTAAACGTTTTAGCAGAAACAAATTTTATCAATCACAACTTGTCCTGTAAATCAAGGTTGGTATCGTCAATGACAACTTATCATGTGTATTTGATTTATTTCTGAAAGTTTAGTCAGTGCTCATTTATCCCGTGCATTTTAGTTTATGAGGGTTCAATATCATTATAGAATTGAAGTGTGGTGACATTATAAATAGCAGAAGCGTTTTAGCTGGAACAATTTTTTATATAAATATCGTGTAACAAAGTTAGTTATCCCGTGCATTTACGTTACTTTTGAAATTTTAGTCAATGCCCACCTCTCCCACGCATTTCAGCTATCTACAATTTTATTCAATGTCCATTTATCTTGTATATTTTAGTTGATAAGTGTTCAATAACATTGTTCCGTTTATCTTGTACATTTTAGTTGATAAGTGTTCAATAAAATTGTAGAATTGAATTAAGACAATGATATTCTAAATAGTTTAAACGTTTTAGCACAAATAATTTCATAAATGACAACGTATCATGTAAATCAACGTTAGTTTAGTCAATGACCAATTATCATGTGTATTTGATTTATTTTTGAAATTTCAGTCATTGGAGTATTATCTAGTGCATTTATGTTCATGAGGGTTCAATATCATTATAGAATTGAAGTGAGGTCATATTATAAATAGCATGAATGTTTTAGCAAGACCAATTTATAATAACAACTGGTTCCATGTAGCAAAGTTAGTTTAGGAAATGACAACTTATCCCGTGCATTTACGTTACATCTAAAATTTTAGTCAATGCATATTTCTGCCATGCATTTAAGTTATCTACATAATTTTAGTCAATGTCCACTTATCATGTGCATTATACATTTTAGTTTATAGGGAATCAATATCGTTATAGAATTGAAGTAGGGTGATATTATAAATAGCAAGAACAATTTTTTTTATAAATAACAACAGTTTTTCTGCATCAAAGTTAGTTTAGTCAGCAACAACTTATCCCGTGTATTTACGTTACTTTTGAAATTTTAGTCGATGTCCACTTCTCCCAAGTAGTTCGGATATCTACAGTTTTTTTAATGAATATCCACTTATCTCGTGCATTTTAGTTGATAAGTATTGAATATCATTTTAGAATTGAATTGAGGTGATGATATTTTAAATAGTTTAAACATTTTAACAGGAATATTTTTTTTTATAAATGACAACTTGTTTAAATCAAGGTTAGTTTAGTCAATGACAACTTATCTTGTGTATTTGATTTATTTATGAAATTTTAGTCAATGTTCACTTATCCCGTGCATTTTAGTTTATCAGGGTTCAATATCATTAGAGAATCGAAGTGAGGTGACATTATAAATAGCTTGAACGTTTTTGTAGTAACACTTTTTTATAAATATTGTGTATCAAAGTTAGTTATCCCGTGCATTTACGTTACTTTTCAAATTTTAGTCCGTGCCCACTTCTCCCATGCATTTCACTTATCTACAACTGTATTAAATGTCCACTTATCTCGTGCATTTTAGTTGATAAGTGTTCCATAACATTGTAGAATTGAATTAAGGCGATGATATTTTAAATAGTTTAAACATTTTAGCACGAACAAAAATGACAATGTGTCCTGCAAATCAACGTTAGTTTCGTCAATGACAAATTATCACGCGTGTTTGATTTATTTCTAAAATTTCAGTCATTGGAGTATTATCCTATGCATTTTTTTTTTCATGAGGGTTCAATATCATTATATAATTGAAATGAGGTGATATTATAAATAGCATGAACGTTTTAGCAAGACCAATTTTTTTTTTTTATAAATAATAACTGGTTCCGTGTATCAAAGTTAGTTTAGTTAAGAACATCTTGTATTTGTTTAATAGTTTTTAAACTATCATATATACTTTTTTTTTCTAGAGTATATTAGATTTTTTCTAATTAGCATAGAAATTAAAGGGTCAATTAATGTTATAAATTGGTTTTATTTACTTAACTTTGATCAAATTATAGCAATAAAAAAATGTCCTATCATTCCAAATTATGTCATTGTAGCAATTTTTTTATCAAATGAGTCTTATAATTTAGGACGAATGAAGTATTAAAATGATGTATAATCTAATACATAAGTACTCCCATCTTTCTAAATTATAAGAAAAAAACTTAATTTTCCCCAAATTATAATGCAAATTATCATGTTTTATTTTTCTTAATAAATATTAGATGATATTATTTTTGTTTACAATTAATAATATTAAAAACAATTGTTTAAAGCCCTTCAAAAAAAAAAAACAATTGTATAAAAATACATTAAAAACAATTGATAAGTTGCAAAAAAAATTAAAAACAAAACTAACACTACTCTCACACATTCAGGCCAAAAAAGACTCCACACCCACACATTGTTTATTTATTTCATTTTGTTTTTTCTTATATTCCTTAATTAGATTTTAACTCTCACCTCATCCATTAACACTTCATTTGATTTTAATTTTCTCTCTCTTCCTCCTCACTATCAGAGAGTTTTTCTCTCTTCCCTTAACCAAACCCTAGCGCCTCCCCTTCTCCTTCTCTTGGCTATGGCCGCGCCTCCACCACCAAATGACTTTCAATGTCCATTAAAACACTACCAATTTTATGATTTCATCATTTATTTTCTTCTCATAAGTATATTTTTTTCAAAATTATCATATTGACACTGTAGCACTGCCTCCAAAAGCACCATGTTCGACCTCATTCTTGGAGTTTTGCAGCCGATCTGAAACCTTCATCATGTAAGCTCTCTTTTGACCTATTTCATCATGATTTGGGCATCAAACCGCTGGACTTCTTCTTTCACACATGCAACAACAACAACAACAAATTAAAGGCTTTTAAAGTCAGGTTTTATACTCATATACTTAATCATATGAAACTAATTTCTCCATCTCTAATTTAATTATTTGATACATGCAACAACAAAATCACATTCATCAAAGGAAAAAAGTTTTTGTTTTGTATCTGTGGTTCTTATGAGGAAACAAAATTGGCTATAACTCAAAAAAAAAAATCTGTTTTTAAATACTCTATTTTTTTTTCTACCATTTAAATGATTTATTTGGATGAAAAAAAAACAGATTTTAACTTATTTTTTAAAAAAAACATTAATGAAAAAAATCAATAATTCATTTTATATTTTGTTATTTATTATTATGTTTATTTTATTTTTCTCTCAACAAAGTATGTATACCAGATTTCACGTGGTATTTTCTGTTGTTGGTTAGGAAAAATAATAATTTTGAAAGATATTTATTTATTTTTGACAGTAAATCGGTTTACTGGAGAAAAGAGAAAGTTTTAAATTTCCTGCAAAATGAATTAGGAATAACAGAAATCTAACTTGGTAAAATCGTATAAGAGGAAAAAGTAGACTGAAACTCTTAATGAGAGAAAGGTAAGATTTTCTTGTTGAAAATGTTGTTGGATCTATGTTTCTTCATCATCTTGTTAATTTAAAGAATAATATCATGTTTTTTTTTCGGACCTTTTGACAAAAACAGTTTGTTAGACATAATATTTTATTTAGATATAAAAAATAAAAGATGAAAACTTTTGAATAAAATAAGAACTCTTTTGAATTTAACACTGCAAAATAAGATCAAGGTATTCAGTTTATTTCTTCATAGAATGTCTTTCTTTGTAGTTTTGTTGAAGAGACATGAACATCATTTGATTTTGCTGCAAACTATCATATTTTTCAAACAAAAAAAAACATACAAGCTCACTGATTCAACATTTCCTGCAAGAAATCAAATACTGAAATGAGTTATTTATTTTGTTGAGGATTTATATATTAAACCAATTAGTAATTTAGTAATTCTATCGTTTACTTACTTGTGGCTCTTTTCTTTGATTGTAGTTCAATGAAGAGACAATAACTCAATTCAACTATCCTGCAATAACATTTCTAGATAAAAAAAATTGTAGTTGAATATAAATACAAATAATGAAGAGGTACATGTTAGATAAAGAAAAGAGTAAATTTTAGACACTTTAAACATAAAGTGAACTTGTAGATCTGAAAAGTTGTTCATAATTTTTTTTCCAGCACTTCAACTACTTCTTGGGTTGAGTAAAGAACACTTTCAAGTTTCCTGCAAAGAGGGGAAGATGGAGTTTAGAAAGTTTGAACAGAAAAAAATTATAGATCTTGATCTTCCTCTTTATTTTTATTCCCTCACTTGTTAACATTCACATCTGTTGTCTTTTTCAACAAAAAAAAACATTCACATCTGTTGTACCAACATAAATTTTAAAAATTTATCTTGTGAAGATTTATGTTTGGAAACAGAAAAGTGAGAATGAAAATATGGGGAAAGTGATTTTGAATATATGGTTTCAAAAGGTTGGTGTTTTAAAATTTAGGGGGGGAATTTCGAAATTTGAATTGTGTGATATGATAAGATGTAAGTGCTGACTGACTTTGTCACAATGACATTGAAAAATGGGAAATTTTTAAAAGCAATGAAACTATTAGTGGTCTCATCTATCTACACGTCAGTTTTTTAGTTACATTGGAAGTATAGCTTATTTCTCAAGAGCAATTGAACCAAACCATAACACAATGACATCATTATAGCAAACCAAGATGTAAATGTACTGAATTAGTTGGTAAAAGTAACTTTTAGACACAAAATACCCCTTAAACAATGGCGCGTCAGCAAGGTAGATAGGGCATAAAGGAATTTTCCACAACAATGAAAAGTGATTTTAAGACTTCATTTGCCCTTAATTTCTGGATGTGGGCAGTTAGCAAGGATAGGGTATAAAGGGATTTTCCACAACATATGATTTTCTTATATTAAGGGGATTCTCTCTCTCTCACAACACAACACAAACACAGTTCACACTTTCTCAACAACAAAGAGAAGGGTCAAAATAGTTGTTTTTCCCTCCACAATCTCACTCTCTTATCTTTCACCGTTTCTTTCAGTTTCACTTCACAACAACAACCATGGACGTTGTAGGTGCTCCGTACAACCCTCGTACTGTCGAAGAAGTCTTTCGAGATTTCAAAGGTCGCAGAGCTGCTTTAATTAAAGCCCTCACCACCGGTCGGTCTTCTCTTTTTTTTAAATAAAATAATTTTTTTTCCTATTTTTTTGTAAAAAAAATTCTAAAATTATTTTTTTCCGTGTTTTTTTTCTTTCCAGATGTCGATGTATTCTACCAGCAGTGTGATCCCGGTAATATTCTATTTCGTAAAGGATATTGTTCTTAATTCTCTTGATTTCTGTTTGTGTTTTTATGTTTTTTGCAAAAAAAAAAAAGAAAGAAGAAAAAACAGTTACAGAAGTGGGTTTTTTTTTTTTTTTTTTAATTATATACTGTATTTTTAATTTGTTTATTTTATTTATTTGTTTTCCTTGTTTTTATCACGTGTTTGACTGTTAATTCAATTCTAAGTCAAAGTTGTGGTTAATTCAATTACATAATTAATCACAGTTTTGAATGTGATTGAATTAACCACAATTTTGCATGTGATTAATCAGGTGTTGCATGTGTAACTATAAGGGAAAATTGGGTGTCTATTATTTACATACATGGTTATTTCTGAGCTTGTACTATTGTTCATTTAGGTTTATAGTTGCACTGATTGTAATGTTGTATGTAGAGTCACAATAAATCAAAATGCTACCATTTATGGGAAGCATCTCAATTGGAAAAAATTTCTACTGTTTCTGTTGGTAACTTTTAGTTATAATAACATGTATGTGAGTCCAAAATGTTTGATTGGTTGATATGACTATACTTTAATGTCTAGTATTGTAAAAGAATCTATAATAGTTGGCATGTTTCACTCATTATCATTAAGTTTCTTTCTCTATTTGCATATGAATTACATTTGGTGGGTCATAACAAGAAGCTGGAATTTTATCTGCATTCAAGATGCTTTCAGTGCTTATTGTTCTAAACGATTAATCCCTATGAAGTGTAATATAGTACGCGGCTTCAATTTTAATGCCCAAAATACGTTGCGGCATTGCATCCATGTACGATGTATTAAGGTTAAACTCATGCAATTGCTGTTTTAAATTCTTTGCTTTTAGTTTCTGCTTAAGAATGTTACATCCCAAAAAGAGAAGAGGGCTATTTAGGTTACTTTCATACTCTTATTTGAAAAGCAAAACTTTATTTTGTTCAGGAAGTTCATTTCTTGGCGTGTATGATTCTCTCTCTAGTTTTAATTGATCTGAATCTGATGTAGTATGGACTTCTGGGAAGAATATGAATTAACTAATCCTTGATTTGCTCAAAAATTTCAACTGCGAGTTAAATATTTATAATTTGTTGTATGATGGACCCAAAGGTTATGCCGCATCATATTTAGGTTCAACCCGTACTTGTTGTTGCTTATGTTCTCCACCCCACCTTATGATAAAATAATTTTCTTGCTGTTGCTGCGTTTGTCATGGCATATGCATGTTCATATCTGTGTGAATACTGTGAGCTAAAGTATATTTATTAGCTCCATTAGATTCTTCAAGTTTAAATTCCGATATGCTTGCATACTTCCAGCGCTGCTGCATAAGATTTAGTTAATCCTAATAGAAAGGAATTATCTAGGTTGCTTTAGAATTTGAAAATTGAAATGTTCATTTACGGCTTCAGAAGATAGGCTTCAATAGATAGTGGATGTGATGGTTTGAAATTGAGTTACTTATTTTGGCGGGAATGAACTCGTTAAAACTTCAACTGTATGAAGATTTTAACTTAGGGAGAATTTCACCCTTGAATATTGATACTGGATTTAGTCTGAGGTATCTATTTTCTTGGAAACAAACTGCAGTCATTTTCAATTAGTTTTAATTTTGGCTACGATGCTTCAGGCATTTTCAGTTAATTTTAATTTTTTCAGGCATCCACGATAGTAGCTTGTCTGTTATTTTGGTTTTTTCCCCTCTTGAATGATGAATATAAGCTGCTTCCTGTGCTGCCTTATCTATTTTCTTGGAAACCAACCTTCAGAACTTTTATATTTCTCTATCCAATGCAGCACCTAATATGCTTAAGTTCCACAGTTGAAATTGTTGATTGTATTTTGTATTTTTGGTTAATAACTTGCACAAGCTTTGTGATACAGAGAAGGAAAATCTTTGCCTTTATGGATTTCCGAGCGAGCAGTGGGAGGTGAATCTGCCAGCTGAGGAAGTGCCGCCTGAGCTTCCAGAGCCAGCATTGGGTATTAACTTTGCTAGAGATGGAATGCAAGAAAAGGATTGGCTATCTTTGGTTGCAGTACACAGTGATGCTTGGTTGCTTTCTGTGGCTTTTTATTTCGGTGCTAGGTTTGGATTTGACAAGGCTGATAGGTAATTGTTTTCCTTTACCCTTTCACAAAGCTGCGGCTTTACTCTGCTCAATAGGCTTTTTATGACTTTTTTTATTTGAATTTTGGTTGGTGTCATACTTTATTACTAGCATTGAATTAATGTGATGCAACTCTGCTCAGAAGTTGTGTATAGTTGTTAAAGTTCTCTTTCCTTTCATCCTTTGCATTTTAGTCGATAATCTATTCTGAAATTATGTGATGTTTTATTTGGGAATCCATTTATAAGAGTGATTATCTTCCAGTACTGTTAGTTTTTCACTATTTAATTCTAACAAAAGTAGCATTACTTTTGTCAAATAGCGGTGCTAAAGAGTTATAGCATAATGGACTTTTGATGAATATCCTCTGAAAACAGCAACACTATCTGCTATTTCACACATTGGGGATTTTCGGCATTCTGGTATTTTCTGCAGTCAGCTATTGATAACAGTGATAAAAAAAATCAAAGGAAAACTAGTGGAGAGGTTATGAATGTCGTAGACACGTGTGCAGTTGGAAGCTCGCATTTTTTAATTACTTACAATATTTGCTTATTTAATTGCTAGATTGTAATATATGAATATGATGATTGAAAAAGTACTAGTTACAATATTTGCTTACTTGAGTGTATGATATTGGATATATTTCAGTGAGTCTGCTGAAAATTCATTTCAGTTTCCTTATTGTTTCTTTCCTTTTAGTAAAACGAGTATCTTTTGTTCTTAATTCTCTGTATTAGCAAGATTTTGACCCTGCCTCTCAAAAGTTTGTTGGCAGTACTTCTGTTTAATTTTTTTTGCCATTCATTGATGGTTTGCTTTCTCAAGATGGTAGTTAATTTGAGTTATCATGTTTCACTAATATGTACTTATCATCTCTTTGCAGGAAGCGACTGTTTAATATGATCAATGATCTTCCAACAATCTTTGAAGTTGTTACAGGGTCTGGCAGGAAACAAGGAAAGGAAAAGTCATCAGTTTCTAATAATAGCAGTACCAAATCCAAATCAAACTCTAAGGTAAGCAAGCTTGAAAAACAAACTAACCACTATTCACTGATACTAAGAGGACTTTGAGGGATTTGGATTCCCTGCAGTCTGGATATCCATGGTCAAGCAATCTGCACCGTCTGAGATCACCTTTCAATCAAGATTAAATGACTCACGCTATGACTTGGTATTTGACTCTGCATTACAAAGTCAGAAAGTGTGTCGTCTCGTCTGGTATAAATTCAAAAAGTGAGTCGTTTGATATTGATCTGATAGTCTAGTTTGCATGACCGTGGCACATGTGTGAATCCTTTGCTGCAGGAGATCCGAATCCTTGTTTTTGGAGCAAGAAAGTCTTTTATAACTCGAGAACGTATCAGATTCTTGATTGATATTTAAACATATATCCCTCTCTATGGCGCTAGAAAGTCTTTGTATTTTGAAACTGTGTCTGTTTCCTGATTGGTATGGTATTTAATCAGTTAAGGCTGTTATCTCTTTTGGTTGACAAAAGCAGCGAAGTTCTGAACCTCAGCCAAAGTTTTCAAAACCAATGGCAATGGCAATGCAGATGCAGTCAAAGGATGAGGTTGAGGATGAAGATGGTGTAGGTGTGGACGAGGAAGATGAGGAAGAACACGGAGAAACTTTGTGTGGGGCATGTGGAGACAGCTATGCAGCTGACGAGTTCTGGATTTGCTGCGACATATGTGAGAAATGGTTTCACGGAAAATGCGTGAAGATTACTCCGGCAAGGGCTGAGCATATCAAACAGTACAAATGTCCAGCTTGCAGCAACAAGAGAGCTCGCCCTTGAAGCAATGGATATAGGAGTTTGTGTAGATTGGTGACTGTAATCTAAATTTTACGACTACTAATTTGTTTAGTTGATCAGGTTTATTATTAGTCTTGCTTTTAATTTAAGGTATGTTATATTAATTAGGTGTATTTGCCACTATCGAATTGTTCCGAATTAGGATATTTATGTCAGAAACAGACTTATATATTGTTCTGTTATGTGTTTCCTTAAGTTTTATAGTATGTAACTGTACTTGGTGTTTATATTTTTAGTTAATTTCATGTTATCCACCACCCGAGTCCTAGAGTTGTGCATACAACAAGAACTTGCTTAACATTAGGTGCTGGCTTTGTTTAGAATCATATGGATTACTGTCCTTTTCAATGGTTGACAATAGAGACTCATCACTTGTATAAATAGAGTATCTTGTAATCGATTCAGTATGATACGTGTCTTGTACCGTATGATGTTTACTCTTCATCCTTGTATTTGTTACCGGTGAGGTGAACTATGTGAAAGATCTATCCACCGGATAGAGATTTTTCAGGGATAAAACGATGATAGCATAAATTCTGTTGCAATAGAGTTGTGATTCAACAATTAGGGTTGAAAATTGAAAATAAAGTTTTTTTTTTTCCATCATCACTAGCCTTAACCTTATGAACTTAGACAACATTGTCATCATCAACGTCGAAAACTCTTGATGGTTCAATCCATTCACTCTCCTGCCTGAAGTCTTTGCCTTCTCCCGCCCGAAGTCCTTGTCATCTCCTCATCTGCACCACTCTCCTTTTCTCATTGGCATTGACAACCCTATAACGCATTCTTCTTGTCCATTCGGTAAGAAGTGCTACAATCCATTTTACAACGAATTCTACGACGAAGTCAAAGAGATAGCGTTTGATCCAAGAGGAGAGCGAACGAGTCATGATTTCATTGAGCTTAAGTTGGGGATATCTGCAGATAAAATAAACATATTATAACTATTCGTTAGTTAACGAATACATAAACATATCAATATCGTTAGTAAACGAGTAAATAATGAAAATATCATTGTTATTATGTTAGTAAACGAGTAAGATAACGAACATATCAATATCGTTAGTAAACGAGTAAATAATGAAAATATCATTGTTATTATGTTAGTAAACGAGTAAAATAACGAACATATCAATATCGTTAGTAAACGAGTAAATAATGAAAATATCATTGCTATTATGTTAGTAAACGAGTAAAATAACGAAAATATCATGTTATGTTGTAAAAGGAGGGACGAAATGAACGTGTGATGTATTTTATTTACTATTTGTATAAGTAAGAGTGCACTGTATTAGCTTCTGTGTATAATAGTTTTCTGAAACTTGAAAAACTTGGTCAATGTTGCAAATTCCAGTGGACGGTGGAGAAAAATTATTTTTCCTATGAAAATGGGTTAATGACTTTTATCATATGAGTGTGTGTGTGCTTATATATAATACAAGAAAAGGTTAGAGTTTCACGTAACTGAAGAAAAGTTTGAATGATTAAAAAATGGCCTTCTCGTACAAAATACATGACAAGAGTTTCAATCTCAAACCTCCAACAATATTGTGGAATGCTAAGGCAGTGGATGCAACTCCTGCAGACGTAAAGGAATACCCAAATTCATATGTGTTCATGATGAACATGCCAGGGTTGAAATCAAGGGACATAAAGGTCCAGGTTGAAGATGATAACATGCTTGTGAATTGTGATAAGTGGTGAGAGTAAGAGGGAAGAAGAGAAAGAAGGGGCAAAATATTTAAAAATGATAACATGCTTGTATTTATAAACTAAATGATTGTTTAAGAGCCAAAATGATAACATGCTTGTAAACTCCTGCAGACGTAAAGGAATACCCAAAATGATTGTTTAAGAGCCAAAGTTAGATTTAGTTTATAAATACACTCTTCAATATGAATTTTAAATGATTGAGTTTTTATTTCGTTGTGAATGTAAAGATCTCATTGGTGGTTTTTATGCAGTAGGTCGTTTGAGTAGATATACTCATAACCCGAGTCAGGATCACTGACAGGCACTTGCTAGACTTATGAAATATTTGAAAGGCACCATGAATTATGGTATTGTATATAGTGGATTTCCCGCTGTATTAGAAGAGTATAGCGATGCTAACTGGATCTCTGATTCAGATGAGACAAAATCTACTAGTGGTTATGTATTCACACTAGGTGGTGGTGCGATTACATGGAGATCAGCTAAACAAACAATAAATGCTAGATCAACTATGGAGTCAGAGTTTGTAGCTCTAGAGTTGACTGGTAGTGAAGCTGAGTGGTTAACAAATTTTTTGGTAAGTATTCCTTTAGGAACTAAACCAGCACCATCAGTATCAATTCATTGTGATAGCCAATCGGCTATAGCTATTGCAAAGAATACATCTTACAATGGCAAAAATAGACATGTACGTCTGAGACATAATGTAGTAAAGCAATTGCAAAAATATGGAACTATATCGATCGATTATGTGAAGTCAGAAATGAATCTAGCCGATCCACTGACAAAGCCTCTAGGGATGAAATTAATATGTGGAACATCGAGGAGAATGGGACTTGAGCCAATTGAAAACGATAATTAATGGTAACCCAACCTTTGTGATTGGAGATCCCATGAAGAAGGTTCAATGGGAAAAACAAATTACTTGTTAGTTCTGTTAGCACTGAATTTTTTCGTCCCTTTCCTATGGTGTATGATATTGGACGTGAGAGTGCTAATCTATATAAAATTGATGGGTAAGCTTAAAATGCTTTTAACGATTACCATAAGCCCTTATGGGTGGTGTGTGGTTGGAGCATGCACTAGATGAAATCACCTATATGAGTGTCAAGTGGGGCCGCTTGCATGAGACCGTGGCGGGTCTCTAGAGCACTCATGAATCCAGGCACGCGCATGGCCTAATAGCGCACAACGACGTAACAACTTGAATTGTGGGGGTGTAATGTGACTGTGAGACCTCTAACACATAACAAGTGTCTTGGATTCCATAGCTTGCTAAACCAATTCACCATGTGTTTAGTCTTATTAGTCTAGGACAGGTTCCATAGCTTGCTATACTGTTCCGATGCATTACATCTAAGATGTAAACTCAGAAAATTTATTTTCTATATTAATTTTTGAACTTTTGAAATATGTGGGCGATTGTCGTATTTAGATGGCAACAAACCCCGCCCCCGCCAGACCCGGCCTCCCCAGTCCCGAATTTAACGGGGAAAAGCCGATTTAACCGGGTGCGGGGGAAATTTGGAGTTTTGGTACGGGGGCGGGGCCGGGGGATGCTTACACCCGCCCCGCACCCACCCCTGCCCTGCACCCGCTTTTTAAAATTTTCTTTATTAAATTTTATAATCTTATTTCCATAAACATCAACCTATTTTAATATATTATTACTCTTTAGAAACATATTTATTATAATTATTTTGCTCTTTTGAAAAAAGTTTATTAGATAAATAATTATTAATATAATTATTGTGTTTTTGTTGCTATGAAAAAATATGCATTTTTTAAATATTTTATAAAAAATAAAGTTTTCGCGGGTGGGGTGGGGGCGGGGGTGGGAGACCCGTCCTCATTGGGGGCGAGGTTGGGTGTTCAATTTTTACCCCCGAATTGGTTTGAGGACGGGGGCGGGGGCGGGGATACTCAAACCCGCCCCTGATCCGCCCCGTTGCCATGTCTAGTCGTATTTTTATATAAAATATTTCAAAAGTTTTTTTTAATGCAATTAATTAGCACATTTAACTTGTTTACAACAATTACTTTTCATTCCCAACGTTAAAAGCTTGTTAGCTATTATTGTGGCTTTATTTTTGCATGACCGAGTCAATTTTGTTGCCATATAAAACACATTTTGGCGTGAATAATAAGTTAAGCTTTGTTCTTCTTTCTCATACTTGATCAGTAGCAACAAAAATAAAACCACACGCATACCTCACAATTTTATTTTCTTCTCTTCCAATTCTACTTTCTGAGATAAACATCTGTCTGTCAAATTATCATTTTTGCTGTTCTGTAACCTCCACATCTAGGAGAAGGACCTGTTGAATCCTGAGGGAGTTTGCGCACATTGAGACGGATAAATTCCAAGGACAGTCTTCGTGACGCCTCAGGTTAATACTAATGTTCAATTTTGCAGGTTTAATTTTTAGTTCATCTTGCAGGTTTGTTGTTGTTTGAAGTTGCGGTTACTACGTTATTAGGTTGCGGTTTACACATCAGAATCTGGTTCGAAGTTGCGGTGTTGCGGTTACGGTTTACCGTTTACACATCATGTACAACAGATTTTTCAATAATACTTCCTCCGTTTTTAAATATAAGCAAATTTGACTTTTTAGGTTCATTCTATTAATGATGCATGTGATATATATATTATGGACAACATACATTATTAATTGAATGAACCTAAAAAAATATATTTGCTTATATTTAGAAACCGAGGGAGTATTGTTTAAGAGCCGAAAATAGATTTAGTTTATAAATAAATACACTCTTCAATATGAATTTTAAATGACTGGGTTTTTATTTCGTTGTGAATGTAAAGATCTCATTGGTGGTTTTTTGACTCCGATGTGAGCATAAATTATGCAATATTTTTGTGCTATTTAGAACAAAAATAAAACACACGATAGACAAAATGACCATTACAAATTAAAATCGTATAGCCGGTCAAAGTCGATGGAACCAAATATCACTTTGTTACAACAGTATTAGCAACAAAAAAATAATACATATGGGTTGTTAAATTGTGGTGTAGTTGTGGGTTCATGTAGCAATTCAATTCGGTTGACAGATATTTAACTAGCAAGGAACATCGGTCGAGACGTTTCTAGATGCTAGTTACGAGACACCTGACTGTGCTTGCAGTCATACACATTGTTGAACACATTGTCATTCTATTAGCGGACTGATCAAGACATCAGAGGTTAGAAACTAAAATAGATTTTATGTTAGTTGTGAGACATTGAGTTCTACTAAGGGCGATAAACAAAGGTATTATTGAAATTGGAGTATATAGTCGATAAAAAAGACGTTAAAGGACTAATAAATGAAGCACAATCATCGATTTATGTTTCAGTTGGTAGCGCTATAAACATGGAGCACGAGTAAAATACTGAATTGTATTGTTCCACGTGCCTTTAACTGCTTTTGATACCTCCATGACCTGCGCAATCATTGGTGGACTTGAGAAAGACTCACCCATCTTGTATTTGTAGGGATGTCAAAATGGGCTGGACCTGTCCGATTGATTCGTTTAACCCGTCTATTTTAACGCGGTGGGTTGAGATTTGAACCAGCCACGAGTATGGTGACCGCTCCGCCTAACCCGCTAAAAAGGGGCAGTGACGGAGCGGGAATTTACTGATGGTCAGGAATTTGCTGTTCCAAGATGACAATCGAGTACTAATAGTACGGTTCAACACAGGTTGCCAAAACTCCAATCGACGAGCATCACCCCAATCGTCAGCCCCAAGTACACAAAGGGAAGTGTTCCCACACGATAATTCAACACATATGCAGCTTCTGTTAACCATGAAGTAGTAATATTAATCCCCGTGAGCATGCTTTTGTGGAAATTAACCTTCAAACCGAGCACTTGTTCAAAAAGGATCAGAACTGCCCGCATGTACCTCACATTAACCCAACTTTTCACACCAAGAATCAAAGTGTCATCTGCAAATTGAAGATGAGAAAGAGAGACACCATCATGAGTGCCAACACGGTAATCATGGTACAACCCCGCCTCTAATACCAATGTCATCATGACATTAAATCCTTCGGCCGCAAGTAAGAATAAAAACGGCGAGAGAGGATTCCCTTGCCGAAGAACCCTCTCAATAGGAAACTCCTCCGTAGGACTACCGTTCACCAACACCAAAGTCGTGGCTGAACCAACACACTCAGAAATCCACTTTCTCCAAAGGGTAGGAAAATTCATTTTTAACATAACAACGTCCAGATAATGAATCGTAAGCCTTTTCGAAGTCAACTTTGAATAAAATCATTTCCTTATTCAACCGCCGTGCTTCATCAACAGCCTCATTAGCAATGAGTACACCATCCAAAATCTGCTTCCCTTTCACAAAGCCGGACTGAGAGTCTGACACAACATTAATTTTGTTCAAATCATATATCATAATTGAGAATTTTTGTTTTACTTTAGAAATTTAATTTTGAACCTAATTTAAAATTGAGAATTTTATTATTAATTTAGAAATTTAAGTATTGTAGATATTTATTAAAGAAACACTAAAAACACAATTCATTAAATATAACTTAAAAAATAAAATAAGTTTTAAATATTATATAAATCCTACAATATTGATTCTTTATCATTCTCATGTATTAAATATGAGTTGTGGATGTAAACCATCAAAATCATTAACGCAACCAACACAACCAATATATCTAATAAAATTATTCAGTTGTTCAATCTTCATGTATTTAATATGACTCTTAGAATCATCAATGTCAAGTGAAAATAAATATTATATATCTTAAAAATACAATGTGAATGAAAATTCTAAATAATGCTTTTGAGAGTGAATAGTTTGATCTCAATTGTCTATCTATACTTTTCTATTTTCCTCTTTCCTTTCTTCCTTATTTTTTACACAGTCCTCTTTCCTTTCTTCCTTATTTTTTACACAGATTTGTATTAAAAGAAAAAGCTTGTTTGAATGTACAAGCACCTTGTTGATACTAAATAAAAATCTCTTGTTTGTATATTATTATTATTATTATTATTATTATTATTATTATTATTATTATTATTATTATTATTATTATTATTATTATTATTATTATTATTATTATTATTATTATTATTATTATTATTAGCGAAGAGAAGACCGTCTTTCCGCTTTTTTTTATTGCGCTAACGTTTAAAAATTACGAGCGGTGTTTGTTTATGAAATTTTGATTTTGATTAAAAGTAAAAATATAAATACTTTTTGCTTTCAAATTATAACAAACAAACTAACCATGATTAATATTTGAATTTACTTTTATCTATTTGTTTTATGTGCTATTGTATTGAAAGTCGAGGGTAGTTTTAGAAAGAGAAAAAGTCATCCTAAAAAGAGCCGAAACATACTATTTTATTCATATATAGTATAGATAATATAAATTTATTGCTTAGTTATTTGTTACAAATAAAATAAGTATCATCTAGAGATTTGAAATCTATAAGTAGTTAATATAGTCAAAAAATTTAAACAAAACATGTTAAAATTTGAAAAGGACAACCAAAGAAAGTGCTATTGTGTCCTCGTGAACTTAACTCAGTTGGTATGGACAATGCATAAAATATGCAAGGTCCGAGGTTCGAACCTCGACCACCAAAAAAAGTGCTATTGTTAAGGAACACTTGTACATGGTGCAAGATACAGGAGTGATAGCTTAGTTTATCCATATCCTTGTATAATGGATAAATGTTATTATTAGTTTGTTAGATTTTCATGGTGATTTTAAATTGTATATTTACACAAATTTTGCATGCATGTGCTATGTGTACTACCGAAAAGACGGACACTCACGTGTCCGTCTTTCCGCTCTTCTTATTTTATAAAATTATCAACGGTGTTTTTTTTATGAAATTTTGATTTTGATTCAAACTAAATAATATATAAATGTTTGTTGCTTTCAAGTTTTAAAAAATCAAACTAAACATGATTATCTATTTCAACGACCCCGCCAATAATACAATATAACAAAAAAATATAATTTAAATTCTTTTTTTAATGACACCAACAACAATTTTATTATAGAAAAAGTTGTTTAAGGGTATAATTGGAATGATGTAAAAAAAAATATAATTTAAATTCTTTTTTTAATGACACCAACAACAATTTTATTATAGAAAAAGTTGTTTAAGGGTATAATTGGAATGATGTAAAAGTAAGTATAAATATATTCATCTAGTTTGTTACACTTTTTAAATGATAAAGGAATATATATATATATATATATATATATATATATTCATATCGTATTTGTTACATTTTTTAAATATTTAAATTTATTCTATATTTATTTGTTACATGTGTTATTTGTATTGAAAATTTTTTGAAAAGAAAAATCTAGTCCAAAAATGCTGAAAGGAGTAATTTTCTTTATATATAAGTTTTTTTTTTGGTACATATATAATTTTTCTTTATATATAATATAGATATATACAAAATCTGTGTATCAAATATTCTGAGCAATTAAATAATTAAATATATGTCTCTTATGCAACGTCAACGAGCTTGTTGTTGATTTAAAATCTCAGCACAAGAGACGATTCATAATATATATGATTGAAAGTCTAATTTTTGAATGAGGTTTTAGGTCAATAATAAGCACAATGATGTTGTGCATAATTTCTTGCTGAATTGAGTAGATGGATACGGAAGTTAAGGTTGGGTTTTGGATGATGTAACATATCTACAAGTATTTAATGATGCAAAAGATTGTTTGAATAGACAAAAGAAAAATATGTTTTTATCTGTTTATTGAATTTCTTCAATTATTGTCATGCTTGTATGTGATTCATAATAAGTCATGTTAAACCAATTAAAAAAAATGTAATGTAATTTTTATTAGGCAAAGTGGTTTAGTTAGATTAATTTTTCACAACTAGTAAGGCCAAATAAAATTAACCTACTGCATATGAACCGTATAAAACATTAATATATGAATAATGTATACATCGACATGCTACACATAAGCTTTTGGTTTTTCTGTATGAAAGGAAATATTTATAAGCTTCTAATTTTGTGCAGTTTCCTTATTGTTTCTTTCCTTTCAGTAAAAGGAGTATCTTTTGTTCCTAATTCTCTGTATTAGCAAGATTTTGACCCTTCCTCTCAAAAGTTTGTTGGCAGTACTTCTGTTTAGATTTTTTCGCCATTCATTGATGGTTTGCTTTCTCAAGATGGTAGTTAATTTGCAGGAAGCGACTATTTAATATGATCAATGATCTTCCAACAATCTTTGAAGCTGTTGCAGGGTCTGGTAGCAAACAAGGAAAGGAAAAGTCATCAGTTTCTAATAATAGCAGTACGAAATCCAAATCAAACTCTAAGGTAAGAAAGCTTGAAAAACAAACTAACCACTATCCATTGATGTTAATAATTTGCTAGGTTCATCTGCTTTAGTCGCGTAATATGTTGTTTAGGAGATGCTAGCTTTTGAATCGAAAGTGAAAAGTATTTTGAGGGATTTAGATTCCCTGCCGTCTGGATATTTATGGTCAAGCAATCCACACTCTCTGATAACCTTTCAATCAAGATTAAATGACCCACATTATGACTTCAGATTTGACTCTGATTTACAAAGTCAGAAAGTGCGTCGTCTCGTCTTGTACAAATTCAATAAGTGAGTCGTTTGATTTTGATCTGATAGTCTAGTTTGCTTGACTGTGGCATATGTGTGAATCCTTTGCTGCTGGAGATCCGTGTTAGCTTTTGTAATGGCAGCAGAAGCAATAAGCTCAAAGAACAGAAAACAGAAATTAGAGAAAAGGAAGTGGAAGAGAAAGAGACAATAACAATGTTTAGTATGCTGCAATTTCATTCATACTTCAAAATAAAAGCTTCTGATACAATATATAGGCAAAACAGAAAAAAGGGGACAGCAGCATAGTCACCCAACTAAGCTTACAAAGTCTTAAACAATTCAACAAGTATGGGACACCATACTTCTGCAGAACTGCTACATTAAAATAAAGATGTTGCCATACTTATGCAGAGGCAACTACTACATTAAAATGATTACACACATAAGCAATTAAGTAACATAACAATAGAATATTCAGAAAAGTTTTAATGGTCAATTAGTCAACACTCCTCCTTAAAACTTTTCTGGAATACTCCCAGCTTGCTTCTTAGCTCCATGAACTTGGCACTAGGAAGTGCCTTAGTTAAAATGTCTGCTAATTGTTCTTCAGAACTGCAGTGCTGCAATTTTACATCTCCATTCTGTTCAGCTTCTCTTATAGCATGAAATTTGACATTGATATGCTTTGTTCTTCCATGTTGAATGGGATTTTTGGCAATTGCTATAGCTGATTTGTTGTCACACCATAGCACAATTGGTTCCTCTTGTACATGATTCAGATCACTCAATACCTTTTTGATCCAAATAGCTTGATTTGATGCAGCTGCAGCAGCAATATACTCAGCTTCAGCTGATGATTGAGCAACCACATCTTGTTTTTTGGAATTCCATGAAAATACACCACTACCAAGTGAAAAAACATAACCACTTGTGCTTTTAGAGTCATCAACAGATCCAGCCCAATCACTATCAACAAAGCCTTCAATCTTACCATCACCTTTGTTGTACCAGATACCAAAATCAGTAGTACCTTTTATGCACCTCAACACTCTTTTGCCCACACCTAAGTGTGTTACACTTGGTGAATGCATGAACCTTGAAAGCAAACTAGCAGAGAACATCAAATCTGGTCTAGTTGCAGTCAAGTAAAGAAGACAACCAATCAAACTCCTATATTGAGTAACATCTGCCTTAGCATCTCCATCAGATTTTGAGAGTTTTTCATTTACAGCAAGAGGTGTTGAAACAGATTTACAACTCTCCAATTTGAATTTTTTCAGCACATCATTAGCATATTTCTTTTGTGAAAGAAACATTCCATCATCAAGCTGATGCAATTCCATTCCCAAAAAATACTTCATCAATCCCAGGTCCGTCATTTCAAAGACCTGCAACATGCTCTTCTTAAACTTGTTAATCTCATCAATGTCATTACCGGTAATCAACAAGTCATCAACATAAAGAGAAACTATAATCCTCTTCCCATTGCCACAATCTTTAACATAAAGTGTAGGCTCATTTTGACTCCTCCTGAAATCTTTTTGCAGAAAATGTGAGTCAATTCTGCTGTACCAGGCTCTAGGCGCCTGTTTCAACCCATACAAGGCTTTGTGAAGCCTATAAACACTGTCTTCATGACCTGCAACAATAAAACCAGCAGGTTGTTCAACATAAATTTCCTCCTCCAGGATTCCATTTAAGAATGCCGATTTGACATCCAAATGAAAGATCTTCCATCCATATTGTGCTGATAGAGCAACAATCAACCGAATTGTTTCATGCCTAGCAACCGGTGCAAATGTATCACCATAATCAATTCCAGCCATTTGAGAATATCCTTTCACAACAAGCCTTGCTTTGTGTTTGTGAATGGAACCATCAGGATTTAACTTGGTTCGGTAAACCCATTTAACTCCTATCACATTTTTATCTTTGGGTCTTGGAGTGAGTTCCCATGTACCATTTTTATTAATGGCTAGCAGCTCCTCCTTCATTGCATCTTTCCATTCTGTTATCAATGAAGCTTCTTCAAAACTAGAAGGTTCATTCACAACAAAATTGCAATTTTCATAAACTTCAGCCAGAGATTTGCTCTTTAGAATTGGGGAATCAGATTCAGCTATCTGATTTTCATCTTCATTTGTTGTGTGCTCTTGTTTGTCAGGAGCACTTTCAGCAGATTTTGTACTTCTTTGAACCTCACCATTTTCCCAATCCCAATATGCATTTTCATCGACATCAATGTCTCTGTTGATCACAATTTGTTTTGTCTTCAAGTTGTACACTCTATAGCCTTTGGAGCTTGCTGCATAGCCCAAAAAAATCCCCATTTCAGCTTTGTCATCCAATTTGGATCTTTTTGCTGCTACAACATGAACATAACATATTGATCCAAAGATCTTCAAATGTTTTGCTGAAGGCTTCACACCTATCCATGCCTCAATTGGTGTTTTTTCTTGAACAGCCCTTGTTGGCAGCCTATTCAAGAGATACACTGGTGTATAAACAGCTTCAGCCCAAAAACCTTTTGGTAATTGCTTTTCAGCAATCAAACATCTTGCCATCTCCATAACTGTTCTGTTTTTCCTCTCAGAAACTCCATTTTGCTGAGGTGTGTAGCTCACTGTCAGCTGATGTACAATGCCCATATCTTCACAAAACAAATTAAATTCATTGGAAGTATACTCCTTTCCGTTGTCAGATCTCAAAGCTTTGATTTTGCAGCCACTTTGAGACTCCACCATAGCTCTAAACTTTTTGAAGACATTAAAAGTTTGAGCTTTACTTGTCAGAAAATACACCCATGTCATCCTAGTCAGATCATCAATAAACAATAAAAAGTACTTGTTGTGGCTAAGAGAGGGCATACTCATAGGACCACACAAGTCGGTATGAACAAGCTCCAATTTTTCCTTTGCTCGTGTAACATTTGTGGACTGAAAAGACTTTCTATGCATTTTTCCAAGTTGACAAGCATCACATAAATCATTAATGCAATTAATTTCTGGCATGTCTCTCACCATATCATGAGATTGCAGAAATTTTAATGCATTAAAATTAAAATGACCATATCTTTTGTGCCATAGTGCAGAATCATCATGTTTGGAAACAAGTGCTGTTTGATTCACTTGATTCAAACATAATGGAAAACTATTTCCACACATTTCAACCTTCACAACTTCAGAATCAGTTGAATCCATTATGACACAAACATTATTTTTAAAGGAAATTGAATATCCTTTCTTCAATAACTGAGCAACACTTAGCAAATTTTGACTCAGATCTGGAATCAACAAAACATCATGGATATATTTTGGACCTTTGCTAGTGTGAACATAAACAGTACCTTTTCCTTTGGCCTGAACAATTTTTCCATTTCCAAGCTTCACTCTGGTTTGTACAGCTTTGTTCAAAGAGGTGAAGAGACTTGGTTCTTTTGCCATGTGGATTGTGCACCCACTATCAACATACCATACATCTTTTGAAGAAGAACTAGATGTATGAGTGGCCATAAACAAGTGATCTTCATGGGCTTGTTCATCAGTGAAGTTAACTTGATGTGCATGTTGTAGTTGAGATTGGTTTTGTTTTAATCGACAAAACTTCTCTCTATGACCCCATCGATGACAGTGATTGCATTTAATTTGGGGTTTTCCCTCATAAAAGCAATCTTTTGACAAGTGATTTGTTCTTTTACAAGTTAGACAAGGAGGGAACCTGTCCTTTGCTGCAGATCCATTCTCATAGAGAATCTTTGTTCATGAGCTGACAATTTGCTAACCATCTCAGAAACAGTTAGTTTCTTGAGATCACATGACTCTTCAATAGCAGCAACTTTGGCTTCAAATTTGTCGGGTAAGCTGATCAACATCTTTTCCACTACTTTGCTGTCATCTACAACCTCACCATGAAGTCTCATTTGATTCACCAAGTGAGATAGTTTTGAGGTGTATTCTTTGACAGATTCATGTTCCTTCATTTTCAGCATTTCAAACTCCCTTTTAAGAGTCAATAACTTTATGGATCTTACCCTTTCATCACCAGCATACCTTTCGTCCAGCTCATCCCATATTTGCTTGGCTGTTTCGAGATGCATGATTCCCGTAAACACATCATCTGCCAAGGCTGAATGAAGAACTGAAACTGCTTTCTCCTTCTTCAATTTCTCCTCCTCATGTTGTTTCATTTGAGCTACTGTGGGATTAGCTTGCAGTGGTGGAACCTGCTTGTCTTCATCTACATAATCCTATAAGCCAAAAGACTTCAAACATGATTTCATTTTGACAACCCATATGTGATAACTTTCCCCAGAAAATTGAGGAATAGAAATTACAACATTACTACCAGAAGCCATTTGATTTCTAACAAATTTTCTGGGTGTGTGTGTGTTTTTTTTTTCTTTTCACAGCCTCTAAGAACACTGCTCTGAATACCACTGTTAGCTTTTGTAATGGCAGCAGAAGCAATAAGCTCAAAGAACAGAAAACAGAAATTAGAGAAAAGGAAGTGGAAGAGAAAGAGACAATAACAATGTTTAGTATGCTGCAATTTCATTCATACTTCAAAATAAAAGCTTCTGATACAATATATAGGCAAAACAGAAAAAAGGGGACAGCAGCATAGTCACCCAACTAAGCTTACAAAGTCTTAAACAATTCAACAAGTATGGGACACCATACTTCTGCAGAACTGCTACATTAAAATAAAGATGTTGCCATACTTATGCAGAGGCAACTACTACATTAAAATGATTACACACATAAGCAATTAAGTAACATAACAATAGAATATTCAGAAAAGTTTTAATGGTCAATTAGTCAACAATCCGAATCCTTGTTTTTGGAGCAAGAAAGTCTTTTATAGTTCAAGAACGTATCGGATTCTTGATTGATATTTGACCATATATCCCTGTGTATGGCGCTAGAAAGTCTTTGTATTTTGAATCTGTCTGTTTCCTGATTGGTTTGGTATTTAATCAGTTAAGGCTGTTATCTCTTTTGGTTGACAAAAGCAGTGAAGTTCTGAACCTCAACCAAAGTTTTCAAAACCAATATCAATGGCAATGCAAATGAAGTCAAAGGACGAGGAGGTTGAGGATGGTGTAGGTGTGGACGAGGAAGAACACGGAGAGACTTTGTGTGGGGCATGTGGAGACAGCTATGCAGCTGATGAGTTCTGGATTTGCAGTGACATTTGCGAGAAATGGTTTCACGGAAAATGCGTGAAGATTACTCCGGCAAGGGCTGAGCATATCAAACAGTACAAATGTCCAGCTTGCAGCAACAAGAGAGCTCGCCCTTGAAGACAATGGATATAGAAGTTTGTGTAGATTGGTGACTATAATCTTCTCAATTTTACGACTACTAATTTGTTTAGTTGAAGGTTTATTAGTCTTGCCTTTAATTTAAGGTATGTTATATTAATTAGGTGTATGTGTCAGCTTAACATTAGGTGCTGGTTTTGTTTAGAATCATATGGATTATTGTCCTTTTCAATGGTTGGCACTGGTTAGACGACGTATCAAGTGCTAATGTTAGTTATGCAGTTGGTTAATTAGGCACACAACACTACCAGACGATATTTACTCTTCATCCTTGTATTTGTTACCGGTGAGGCAGCGAACTATGAGAAAGATCCATCCACTGGATAGAGATTTACTAGGGATAAAAAGGTGATAGACATAAATTTTGTTGCAATATAGTTGTGTATTCAACAATTAAGGTTGAAAATTGAAAATAAAGTTCCATTTTTTCCATCATCACTAGCCTTAATCTCATGACCTGAGACAACATCGTCATCATCAACATCGAAAACTCTTGATGGTTCAACCCTTTCACTCTCCTGCCCGAAGTCTTTGCCCATCATTTGCAATTGCATCCCTCTCCTTTTCTCACTGGCATTGACAGCCATATAAGTATAACTCCTTGGTCTTGTCTATTCGACAAGAAGTGCTACAATGAAACCGTGTCTGTTTTGCAAGGAGTTCTACGACAAAGTCAAAGATTGAGGAAAAACTCAAGTGTAAGATCCAAGAGGAGAGCGAATGAGTTATGATATCAGCAGATAAAACACAGGTGTCTTAAGATATTGCAGAAATCCGGAAGGGTTGTAGCTTGCAGTATCTTTGGGAGTTGTAATAATAGCTTGTTAAACTTAAAGCTAAATACTCTTATTAGCATGCATTAATTAACTATTATGTGTAAAGTCACAAAAGTGGAAATTAAATGATGATTTACATTACACGACGTAACGAGAAGAGGTGAGAACCATGGTATATATTAGATCAGCTCGTATACAAGTATTAACTTAAGTTATTTGTTGTGAATTCGGACAAAATCACACCAATGAATAACAAAGATGTGTGGAGCAAAGGAAGTGGTAATCAATAGATAAAGTGTCTCCAAGCAACAACAACAAAAACAGATCTAAATCTAAGTGTAGAGCAACACCACAAGCATAATCAAAGCAATAAAGATAAGCAATGAAAGAAAGGAACAAACACACCAAGATGGTAACCCAGTTCGGTCCAATATGACCTACTCTGGGGGAGAGAGCAGCCCTCCAATCCACTAAGATGAAAGTGATACAAATGGGTTACAAGAAATTAGCTTAAAAGCTCACAAAAGAACAAGACCTAATTTCTACCCATTTTCATGTCACCCACACTCACAATGAATCCTAAGAGAAAACACAAAAGGAAGCTTTTGATCCTTCCAATGGTGAAATCTCACTACCCAAGGTGTTTACAATGTTTCCCAACCCAAGAGATCCTCACTACAAAGACACTCAACCCTAAAGTTACCTCCTTTGTAATCCAAGTTTCTCTCTCTTCAAGCTCTCCTTCAAAATCTGCAAAGAAACACTTATATAGCAGTCTTCAGCTGTCCAAATCGTGTCACGTTTGTCCAAATCGTGACACGTTTGATACGTACGACCCAAGGTACGACCAACCTTATCCTGAAAACGTGCCCAGCAAGCCGAAAATCGTGTCACGTTTTCCCAAAATCGTGCCACGATTATACACCAGCAAAACATGCTTTCGGCATAGCCAAAATCGTGACACGTTGATGAAATCGTGTCACGATTTCTCTGTTTCTCAAAACCACAAAATTTGAAGCCAAAACAACATTCTCCACCTTGACTTCTAATTTGGTGATGATGTCAGTTTAACCATCAACCACCATGCTGCTCTCTCCAAAAGGGAATTACTCTTCAACAAACTTGATCAAGTCCAAGCAATGCTTGAACCTTGATCTAGGCAATGACTTGGTAAACACATCCGCCGGATTCTCTTCCGATGCCACTTTTTCCACCACAATCTCTTTTGATTCAATCATGTCTCTAACAAAGTGCAAGCGAATGTCAATGTGCTTTGTCCTCTCATGATACACTTGATGATTCGCCAAGTGAATGGCGCTTTGGCTATCACAATGTATCTTCACACATTCTTGAGTAATTCCTAACTCACCAATCATCCCTTTCAACCATATGGCCTCTTTCACCCCTTCAACAAGGGCAATGTACTCCGCTTGAGTGGTAGATAATGCCACCACGGATTGTTGATTTGCCTTCCAACTAATAGCCGTGCCATAAAGAGTAAACACAAAACCCGATAGAGATTTTCTTGTGTCCACATTGCCCGCATAGTCCGCATCAACATACCCCTCCAAAGCATCTTCATCTTGAGCTGCTCTTGTGTATTTCAAACCGCACTTCAAAGACCCGTTTAAATACCTCAACACCCACTTCAAAGCTTGCCAATGCACAATACCCGGATTTGCCATAAACCGACTCACAATGCTAACCGCATAAGCTAAGTCCGGCCTACTACAAACCATTCCATACATGATGCTTCCAACCCCACTTGCATAGGGAGTACTTTCCATCGCTTGCTTCTCATCCTCGGATTGAGGACATTGTTTTATGGACAACTTTGTGTGGTGACCCAAGGGAGTGCTCACGGTTTTAGAGTTTGTCATTCTAAAACGCTCCACCACCTTCTTCAAATAACTAAGTTGAGATAAGAAAAGTTCACCTTTGTCACGATTCCTCAAGATATCAATTCCAAGAACTCTCTTTGCCGGACCAAGATCTTTCATCTCAAATTCACCATTTAACTTTTCTTTGAGCTTCACAATCTCATCCTTGCTAGAGCTTGCCATCAAGATATCATCCACATATAGAAGAAGGTAGAGAATGACTTTCTCACCCCTCTTCAACATGTACACACAAGAATCATACCCGCTTCTCACAAAGCCGGTCTTCAAAAGAAATTCATCAAACCGACGATACCATTGCCTTGGGCTTTGCTTCAACCCATACAAAGATTTCTTCAAAAGACATACCTTAGACTTATCCTCCACAAAACCTTCCGGTTGCTCCATGTAGATTGTCTCTTCAAGGTCACCATGTAAGAAAGCGGTCTTTACATCCATTTGTTCCAACTCAAGATTGAATTGATTCACAATAGCCATAAGTATCCTTATGGAACAATGTTTCACCACCGGTGAGAAGATCTCATTGAAGTCGATCCCCTCCACTTGAGTAAAACCCTTGGCCACAAGTCTTGCTTTGTACCTAGGACCTTCAACTCCCGGAATACCTTCCTTTTTCTTGAAGATCCACTTGCATCCAACTACCCTTTGGTGTTTAGGTAGCTTCACAAGTTTCCAAGTTTGGTTCTTTTCCAATGAATCCATCTCTTCATTCACCGCCTTCAACCAATACTTGCTTTCTTTGCTCTCAAATGCCTCCTTGAAGTTTTTAGGCCCCGAGTCTTGCACATCTTCAGCCGCATTTAGAGCAAAACACACCAAGTCCGCATAACCATATCTTCTAGGTGCCGTAATGGTCCTCCTTTCTCTATCTCTAGCCAAAAGATAATCGGGATCCACTACCGGTTGAGTTCCACTTGTATCCGATGTTGAAGCTTCATCTTCCACATCATCTTTCTCTTCATTTGGAAGCTCCACCTCAAACTGAGTTTCCTCCACCATTGTTTCCGGTTCTAAAGTCTCTAGGTCTTTACACTTCATCCCCATACGGGTCTCATCAAAGGTAACATCCCTACTAATCAAGACTTTTGATCCTCCACAAGTGTCCAATTTCCACAACTTGTAACCCTTCACACCTTCCGGATAACCAATGAAGACACATTTCAAAGCTCTAGGCTCAAGCTTGTCTTGCTTGATATGCGCATATGCCAAAGCTCCGAAAACCTTCAAAGAGGAGTAATCTGCCGGTTTCCCACTCCATACCTCCATAGGTGTCTTGAAGTCTATTCCCGTTGATGGACATCTATTGATCAAATAAGCAGCAGTTGTCACTGCTTCACCCCAGAAACTCTTAGGTAACCCAGCTCCTAGAAGCATGCACCTCACCCGCTCCAAAAGGGTCCTATTCATCCGTTCAGCAAGACCATTTTGTTGCGGTGTTCTCGGTACGGTTCTATGCCTCTTGATTCCTTTTAACCTGCAAAACTCATTAAATTGCTCTGAAACAAACTCCAGGCCATTGTCAGTTCTCAAACCTTTTAGTTTAGTTCCCATTTGATTTTCTATGAGAGTGTGCCATTCCTTAAACTTCTCAAAGGTGTCACTTTTGTTTTTCAAAACAAAGACCCACACTCTCCTAGAATAATCATCAATGATGGAAAGAAAATAGGAACCCCCTCCATGAGTAAGAGTCTTGGAAGGACCCCAAAGGTCCGAATGCACATACTCAAAAGGTCTACTAGAATGATGCATACCACTACCAAACTTCACTCTATGTTGCTTGCCTAGTATGCAATGCTCACAAAATTCTAGCTTGTCCAATTTATCTTTTCCTAGCAAACCTTGTTTAGCTAGTTCAACTAAACCTCTTTCACTAACATGCCCCAATCTCAAATGCCACAATTCGGAATTATTATGAGGTACTACACTAGCTACCGATGCATTACCAATTACTATGGAACCATCTAAAATGTATAAGCCATTCATTTTAGACCCTTTAACCGTAATCAATGCACCATGCGAAATTTTACAAACCCCATGCTCAATTCTAGTGCTATAACCTAGACTATCAAACATGCTAAGGGAAATTAAATTTCGCTTAAGTTCGGGAACAAACCTCACATCCTTTAAAAGGAATTCACGGCCATCAAACATCTTTAGACGAACGGTGCCCATGCCTTGGACTTTGCACGCTTTGTTATTTCCGAGTCGAACAACTCCTCCTTCTTTTAGAGCCAAAGTCTCAAAATATTCCTTCCTAGGACACATGTGATAAGAGCATCCCGAGTCCAAAACCCAACTCTTCTCCGGTTCCCAACTTGTGACCACTAGTGCACCCGCACTCTCATAACCATCTTCATCGGACGCCACCGCAACTTGAACGGAAGAACTACCATTGCCCCCTTTATCCGGGCAATCCTTCTTGTAGTGACCTTGCTTATGACAAAGAAAGCATTTATACTTTGATTTGTCAAAGCCCTTGGACTTAGACTTGGACCTCGACTTCCCCTTGCCTTTTCCTCTTTGCTCACTTCTCCCTCTTGTAACATTCAAGCCTTCACCACCATCATCAATCTTCAAGTCCTTGAACTTGGTCAATTCCTTGGTTCTCAAAGCCGATTGGACCTCCTCCAAAGTAGTGGTGCCCTCCTTACCATAAAGGATGGTATCCTTGAAATGCTCAAAAGACTTTGGTAATGAACAAAGTAACAACAAAGCCTTATCCTCATCTTCCATATTAACTTCAATGTTGGCCAAATCATCAAGAATTTTGTTAAATTCCGCCAATTGCTCCGAGATTGTTTTAGACTCCACCATCCTAAATGAATAAAGTTGTTGTTTCAAGAGTTGCCTATGAGCCAACGATTTCGTCATGTACAATGACTCCAACTTAGCCCACATCGACGCCGCGGTAGCCTCCCTCGCGACATCCCTTAAAACCTTATCTCCGAGACATAAAACAATGGCACTCTTTGCCTTGTCTATCATCTCACGCTTCTCCGCTTGTGTCAAATGTGCCGGCATCGCCGCTTCACCCTTCAATGCTTCTACACACTTTTGTTGTGTCAAAACCGCTTGCATCTTAACCTTCCACAACCCGAAATCATTACTTCCGGTGAACTTCTCGATGTCCCACTTTGAACCCATGATACCAACTTTACCAATTCACGCCTATGCCCCACGGTGGGCGCCAATTGTTGTGAATTCGGACAAAATCACACCAATGAATAACAAAGATGTGTGGAGCAAAGGAAGTGGTAATCAATAGATAAAGTGTCTCCAAGCAACAACAACAAAAACAGATCTAAATCTAAGTGTAGAGCAACACCACAAGCATAATCAAAGCAATAAAGATAAGCAATGAAAGAAAGGAACAAACACACCAAGATGGTAACCCAGTTCGGTCCAATATGACCTACTCTGGGGGAGAGAGCAACCCTCCAATCCACTAAGATGAAAGTGATACAAATGGGTTACAAGAAATTAGCTTAAAAGCTCACAAAAGAACAAGACCTAATTTCTACCCATTTTCATGTCACCCACACTCACAATGAATCCTAAGAGAAAACACAAAAGGAAGCTTTTGATCCTTCCAATGGTGAAATCTCACTACCCAAGGTGTTTACAATGTTTCCCAACCCAAGAGATCCTCACTACAAAGACACTCAACCCTAAAGTTACCTCCTTTGTAATCCAAGTTTCTCTCTTTTCAAGCTCTCCTTCAAAATCTGCAAAGAAACACTTATATAGCAGTCTTCAGCTGTCCAAATCGTGTCACGTTTGTCCAAATCGTGACACGTTTGATACGTACGACCCAAGGTACGACCAACCTTATCCTGAAAACGTGCCCAGCAAGCCGAAAATCGTGTCACGTTTTCCCAAAATCGTGCCACGATTATACACCAGCAAAACATGCTTTCGGCATAGCCAAAATCGTGACACGTTGATGAAATCGTGTCACGATTTCTCTGTTTCTCAAAACCACAAAATTTGAAGCCAAAACAACATTGAATAAAATGATGCTATAATTTCAAATCGTGAGACGAGTGAAAAGTATGCTCAGGTGAAGGGGTGAATGCACTACACTGTAGTATAAAAGTGACAATGCACAAATCACTACACTAGGCTATGCATGAATTCTATGAAACAAAGTAAGTGATTACCTGTGAGGAAGGACCCGAGTGGAGCTAGAGAGCGATGATGTTTCCCAACAAGAACAAAGCTTGTAAAGACAACTTGAGACAGTAAAAATGAAGTGGTGAAAAAAATGAAGATATAGAAAGAAAAATTATGGGTGTGGTTATGGATGTAACAGATAATTAAAGTTGTGAGTGTGGTTATGGTGTGACATGACAAAAAGTTTAAATCAAACTAACATTTACTCCATCCGTCCTTGTATATAAGCCTCCTATGTTTTTTTATATTTCTTAAGAAAAGTCGTTAGTGTTATTAATATATCTATTTTGTGTATTAATATTATCAAATTGTCTTTTGTTTGTATGTATATTAAATTTGATTTTTCATATTTCAAGACAATTTAGAAGTATTAATCAGGGGTATGTTTAAGAAAAAATAATAAATGCATCTAGTAATTTGAAAAGGGGTTTACATTTAAGGACAAAAATAAAGTCAAATGGATATTTAGTTATAAAGTAAATTACCAAATGAACGGGTAATTGATATGGACCAACGAAATAAAGAACAAACATCTAGGCCTTGATAGACTTGGTTAAAAAAGTTAAATTTTTGTGAGAGAGAATATTATAATATTCTAAAACATCTTTGTAAAAGTTCATTGAAAATGTGAAAAGTACACATGAATTAATTTAGAAAAAGATTAAAACTAGTTAATTTTTTTAGAGGCGTTAAAACAAAAATTAAAATATTTATACTGATCAAAAACTTCTTTGACCAAAACTAAAGAGATAGACAGAGAGGATTGACCAAAAGCCAAACGATTCTAGAAGGTACAAGAAAGAAATAGAAAGAACTCTAAAATAAGGAATGTTAAGAGAACCACGTGTTCTTCTAAACCCGAAACTACTAGAACTTTCAAACCAAACTACTGTGTTTTTGCTCCATTTCTCTTGAAACTTCTAGTTTCTTCTTCCTCTTCCTTCTCACCATTTAAATACTCCAATTCACCACATCTCTAACATTGAAAATAATCATCACATCACTTAATCAAAGTTGAAAAAAATCAAGAAAAAAAAAAAGAAAGTGTTAGGTTAGAATGGATTTGAGATTGATGGGTTTTGATGCTCCAGTGCTACACGCTCTTCACCAAATGATGGACCTTTCAGATGAGAATGTGGAGAAATCATCATCCCACAATGCTCCAACAAGATCCTATGTGAGAGACGCCAAAGCAATGGCTGCTACTTCTGCAGATGTGAAGGAGAATCCAAATTCATACGTGTTCGTGATCGACATGCCAGGATTGAAATCCGGTGATATCAAGGTTCAGGTTGAAGATGATAACGTGCTTGTTATAAGCGGAGAGAGGAAGAGGGAAGAAGAGAAAGAAGGTGGTGCAAAGTATTTGAGAATGGAACGAAGGGTTGGGAAATTTATGAGGAAATTTGTGCTTCCTGAGAATGCCAACACTGATGCTGTTTCTGCCGTTTGTCAAGATGGTGTGTTGACTGTTACTGTTCAGAAATTGCCTCCTCCTCAGCCTAAGAAGCCCAGAACCATTGAAGTTCAGATTGCTTAAAATTGAAACTTTGTTTTGAATAACGATGTAGTATCATGTCATGTGTGTGTGTGTGTGATGATCTACGCAGCAGAGGAGTACAATGTTGTTGTTTTTCTAAGGTTGTTCTTTTTGATGTTTTCTTTAGGGGTTTATTGTTATAGTGTGTTTGATTTGATGCACCGCAAGGATGGCTAAGTTGTAAGTGGAATTAGTAATTTTGAGTTGTAATGCAACGGTTCTGTTTTGGTCTTTTGCATGATGTTATGTGTTCACTCTGTTTTGATTTTTCAGGAACTATTTTTATTCTATTTGAACACACTTAAATTTCATACACATCAACACAAATTTTTTTTTTTTTTTAAAATACTCATCAGTCATGACACATGAGTAGTTATAACTTGAGAAGCCAATAACAATGTTCATGCAGCTACTATAAGGAACCTGAAACATAAAGCTTCCAGCTTTCATAAGCCAAACAAATGGTTTTGTCTTGACTTGAAGATCTAAATGGTATCCAAGGAAGCATAATCCAAAACAAATTACTACTTCTGCAATTGTCAATTTGATCCTTCAATGATAAATTTGTTTTTGATATAAAGTACACAGAGAAGGATGCGTAAGAGAGATGAACAATAGAAAAAAAGGCTTAATAGCAGTTTTCGCCCCCTAATTTTCATGAAGCTGCGATTTTAGTCCCCTAAAAAAAATACAAAACCGTCCTCTATGTTCTGCAACCGTAGCAGTTTTGGCCCCCAAAAGCAAAAACAAAATAAAAAAAATAACGCGTGGCACCTCACTTAGGGTGCCACGTCAGCGTAGACAAAGTCAAAATTGATCTTAGAGGCTAAAATTGCCACATGTGCAAAACTTAGGAGGCGGTTTTGTAGTTTTTTTTTCTTAGGGGGCCAAAATCGCAACTTTGAGAAAGTTAGGGGGCTAAAACTGCTATTAAGCTTAGAAATAATTATTAATCTGCGCATAAGCTCCCATGGCTAGTGACTAGGAGTTGGAAAATGTATTCTGAGCCTTGAGGACTTTTGTTCAAGACTAGACGCCGCCCCGTGCTATCGCACGGGTCAATGATGTGCACCATATATTAACAATTTAAGAGTCCAACATTACATGAAACATGAAAGATAATAAATTATATTTGAAGGAAGAAATGTATTATAATTGAAATTTCATTCAAACATAACATGACAGTTGATAAAAAAAAAATTGTAACCAAAATGTCCAAAATCTAATCAAGATTCTTGAGTCAATTAATTCACCATCACATGTTCAGGTCATTCTTGAGCCAATCAATTATCATCAAACACTAAACATAAGTTAAGTGGAACTGTATATTCATTAATAGGTTTATTTAAGCACTTTTGACATAAGCAAGGTTCTGTGCAGTAGACTCCGACAGTTGTCGAGCTTACATGGCACAAAAAATATAAGCAGAAAGAGAACACATTAAGCATAAAACTAAAAGATATTGACATGAGTGTAAGACCCTATGAACAAAACCCATAAAATATGGAATCTACTTGATAGGGTCTTACACAAAATATGGAATCTACTTGATAGGGTCTTACACTCATGTCAATATTTTATAATTAGGGGATGTAAAACTAAGGAGTCATTTTTCCAAAATAAATATATAAGACAGTGCAAGAACCAACTTACTAAAAAAAATATAGATAAAGGTCATTACAACTCATAATAGTAGCCTAATCTTTGTGCTATCACCTAAAAAACAAAGGAGCATGTTTTTGAACTTACAACTTCAAACACTTTGAATTGTATGTTTTCTGCATGAAGATATCAAAGTCTATGACATCTTACAGTTACATTTTCTGCATGACCCTCCTTCCCAGTTAGATGTAACTTGTGCCTGCAAAGTCAAATTGCTTTTAATTCCCCAATTTCCTTTTTCGCCTTTTTCAACTTTAGCTCCATGTCATTAGAAGCATGAGACATACCTTTATATCCATATTGCAGCATGTTATTATGTGTAAAACCATTAGCCACTCACAATTTTAACTATTGTTATCCAGGAAAATCTAATTAGGAAAATTTCTTAAAATAAATCCTCAAGCAGTCAAACACAGAATTCAATAAAAATTGCTGGAATTCCTTGCCCAAAACTGTTATAGCTAAATTAAACAATCTCAGTCATGATAGTCCTAGAACTTTCTGCCTAAATGTGCACCAAACTATATGTAGTTACCTTTAAAACAATTATAGTTAAACAATTAAACATTACTTTCAAACACATCTCAACCATGGTAATGAATTAGTAATTAATTAACTACCTGCACGACAATGTCATTTTTGAGAGCTTTTAAACGCAGCAGCAACACATTTAGGGAGAGGATCATCGTCGCTGGGTTCAACATGGGGATGCCAAGTTTGGTGATTCAACTGTTCTGCGTGAGGTTTCAACCTATGTCAAATAAGTGTGCAACAACAAAGGAGAATTAAGCATTTTACAAAAAAATGAAGAGTTAATTTGTACCTCTCAATAAAAATTTCAATCAGGGTCACACCTAAATATTCCCGATGCTCTTGCTCAAAGATATGTCTGAATCATTATCAAGAGCAAGAAACATAGTGAAGTGGTGCAGCGAGTATCTTGCACTCTCTGATCTTTACATGTTTATTCTCTCTTGTATAATTTATAGTAACCATCCAAATAAATATACACATCAATTGTATACCAATACCTCATACACCTCAAACTTTTGTGTACAATTTTAACCTCAATTTATGTATATAATTTCAAAACATGTAAAAGAGACAAAGCATTTCCAATTATCATGAATCCAAGGACATGAAACGCTAGAGAAATTTCTTTCACAGTGGTTGCAAACAACATTTGAAACATGTGCCAACCTTATGTAAATTGATAAAACAGTAAAATGAATTTAAAATGGGCAAAATTTGTTGCATACCAAAGCTTTGGCTGATTGAGCCATTTGTAGGTCATTAATCACATAGAAAGCAAGGTACGCCTGAAAAATATTCAATTTTGTTGTCTTTGGTAATTGGTTAGAAATTCAATGCATTCATGAAGTTTCAGTTTCCTCTTATTAATGTTCCTAAAGGTGTCTTCCTCAAACAGTATACCCAACTTGTGAAACATATTAAGCCACTCATCTTCCAAGATATTGAACGCATATAAGAAACGAAACGAAAAATATGCTAACCTGTGAAACGTTGACAATTAATCTTGTCAGGAGTAACATCATTACGATCAACACCAACAACACCCTGCAAGGCCTGGAAAATTAAAGAATCATGTTAGAATTAATATAGGGCAATATGCGTAAATTGCTTAAAAAATATATTATACATCAATGTTGTTTTTAGCTTTCCATTTTTGAATCATTTCGACATCAGTGGTGCCTATTTCACAGCATAATTGCGCCACTTATTGTGCACATTGCCTCTGCTAACTTCCACTTTGAATAGCACTTGCTTGTCTAGCATACAGTTGAAATAAGCTGGGTAGTCACCTTGAGGGTTTGTCTAATATAAAGTCACCATCGCAAGGACTTTAATGGCAAATTAATATAGTAATACTAAATGTTAAATCTGATGTTTATAAGAGATTATGTGTTCCATATAAACAACAAAAGATGAATCACCTTTTCAGCCGCATAAATCAAATCTTGGACAGTCCTCCCGATGAATTGAGTAACAATACGATCAAATAGCATAAAAGTTGTCGAACCATCGTCTTCCATGACAATAACATGTACTTTGAATCTAATAAAATTATCATATATTTAGTATTACTACATCATTAAGCAGGAAGTATGTGTATCATATAGATGGCCAAATATTAGTATACCTAGGAACGACGCCCTAGCATTCCACACATTTCTTACAACACAACTGTCCATCAACAATAGTAACCAATGATGCACATTGATTACATGATCGAAAATACCATTCAGTACATATTTCAATCTTACAAATGGTCGCCAACACTGATCCGCAACATGCCCATATAAGTTAAAACAACATTAATAAAAAAGGTACTTAAGGTGTTGTGCAATTATTCCAAAAAATAATTAAAAGCAAGGTTGTAAGAAATACCTTGGTTAACTCGATCAGATTTTCAATTGTCATCAACTTTGTTTTAACCAAATCATCAGTCAACGCTACAATGTTCTGTACAGACTTCTAACTAATAGTCCGAGTCAATTCAATTTCTCCATTGTTCATCCTATTTTATACAGTAGTTTAGCATGAAGATTAAATTATATGCACTTGATAATCTATAATCCAGGTAAGAATACTAAATTGTATACCATAGCTAATCTTACCCAGTCTTATATGCATCAACCTCAGGTAAATCTCCATTTAAAATTACCTTAGAACCAAAATGGCACCTAAATACTTCTTTAACTTGCCAAACTGAAGGATCAAAATCACTGGTGAAGACATGTCATGTGTTGCAAAATATGACTCTATTTTTCCAGCATAATCACTCCATAGAAAGCAATTTATTTGATTGTTTCTGTATGTAGTCAAATGTTAGATTATAAAGCTAAACATGCATACACCAACCAAGTCCATAGAAAATAAAGGAGAGAAAGTTAAAGGATAGTGCAAGAATACAACTGAAATATAAAAGAGACAGAACACTAAGATTTACTCTAAATCCTCAAGAGCAATGTCAATGACTTTCTTCTTTTTTCCATTCTTCTTTTTAAAATGACCAGACAGCCTCCATCGTGTATCCTTGTACCCATGTTGCTGCCATATACGTAGAAACAGGACAATCCATAAATAGATACAAAACATAATATAACAAAATACTTTTTCAATTTGTTGGTGAATTAGGATAGATATACAATAAATGCACACTTTTAAAACTTTTAGGGGATAAACATCGAAGTGACTGAATATCTACGATGCCAAAAAACAAACTGAATAATTTACAGTGCAACTAAAACACTATGTGACTGTTTGGATAAGCGGCTTAATTAAGTGCTTATGTATAAGTTATTTTTAATATATAAGCTGTTTTCATAAGTTATCATGCATGTAATTAAACTGAGTTGAAATCCAAACAGAGGGTAAATGAATCGATTTAGAGAAACTGACCATTGATAATCAGCATGTTTGACACCATTTTTTGCAACATAAGGTTCAGTGAGAACATTAGCTTTGAAAGCTTCCCCGAACAACTTGGTCAATTGCTTCCTGACACTCAGCGTGAGCATCTAATTCCAATATATACACAAAAAAAATCACCATCATTTTTTTAGGGAAAAAATCACCATAAAAAAGAACTAAAACAAAAAAAAAATATTTGAATAAATTTGGGAATTGTAAATTTATGAACTTACTTCTCATATGGTATCTCTCGTTCAGAAATACCTGCATAAACACTTGTAAAATTGTTTGAGCAAGCTTATAAAAACAACTTATGACGTTTCCATAAGCTGTTTCTAGCTTATTTCATAAGCACTTAATGAAATCTTTATCCAAACATAATTAATAATAATACAATGTATGTCTGCAACAACATAATTGTATTTGAATCAAATCAAAAGTTTGTCATCATTAAGGCATTTCATCAAACATCTTACAAACAAAACCCCTCATGAGCATAACATACCAAGAACATATAATAACAGGAATTAATAAGAGAATTGAAAGAGATGGTTATGTTACCAATGGAGTGTTAAGCGGCGCACATTACCTGAGATGAAACATTTCTGAAATCCAGTCATGGTGGTGAAGGAACCATCGATTTCCCTCTTATGTCAGATTCACGATCCTCAAATTGCCCTTGTTCTCTAGTCATGAATCACCTTCATCTTGTTTTTTATTTTCTTCTCTCCCAAATCCGAGCCAGTCACATGCTTCTCTCCCAAATCCGAGCCAGTCACGATGGATGAAAGGAAGGGGACATTCGGAATGGTCGCGGACAGTCTACGGTGGAGTGCTTCAGACGAGAGGGTTTTTTGGGTTGGGGGAAGAAGAGATTTGGAAACTGAGTGAGAGTGGGAGTGAGAGAGAGAGAGAGAGAGAGAGAGAGAGAGAGAGAGAGAGAGAGAGAGAGAGCTTTAAGAGAAATGAAGAAGCAGGGACAACAATCAATGAATTGTTGACTGAGGGCGGTGGAGTGCTGCAGACACCAAACCGCCCTAAACATGTGAAGTGAGTTTTTTTCTTTGAATCATCCAACTTGGCAAGAAATGTATGGATTGCTACAGGCTTCATTCAGAAGGGCAATTACGTAAAAGCCGTCCAAAATTACAAACCCTAATTTTTCCCGCCTAAAGGAATAGCAGTACAAAATGGTAGAGTTTTCAAAGAGATCTGCTAGGGCAAATAAGCAGTACTAAGCTTCTTTTATAATAGTAAGATATCAAAATTTGTATTCTGAAGGGCAACACCAATTGTGTCTTTGGTTTGTATTTAGTTTGAAAAAAAAGTTGTGAAGAGAGAAGTAAGGAAAAGAGAGTGTGAAAAGAGAGATGTGAAAATTAAAATGGATTTGATGTGTTAAATTGATATAAGAACAAAGAGAAGAAAGAAATGTTGAATATTTATAAAAATACATAAATAACACAACATTACTAAATTCTTGTCAAATTTTATTTGTTTGCATTTCAATAACTTATTAAAACACTTCAAGGATTACACCATTTATGGTAAGGAAGACGCTAGTACCTTCAAAAAGGTCCAAGAGGTGGTGAGAACCAAAGAGTTAACTGAGTTTAGAGGGAAAGGTTGATGATAGTACTTAGACATCTCAAGAGGAAGAAGCGGATGTAGATGTTAAAAAGTTTTACATCGGATAAAATATGGTATGATTTTGTGTTTATAAGTGGGACAATTATCGTCTCACAAGTCCGTTTAGTAAGGATGAGTTAGACCCAATTTTAACATGGTACAGAGCCTCATCCAAGATCAATTGGGCAACGTGCTATTAGATTTTCAAATTATTGTTATTGGGTCACCTATCATTTATGTTCACAAACCAAGCCCAATAATGTTGGGTGTAAGAGGTGTTTTAAAGAGTCACATATCAAACAAAAATATATCAAGAAAAAGTGTGCGTGAGAATGGATTTCAGGTTGATGGGTTTGGATGCTCCAGTGCTACACGCTCTTCACCAAATGATGGACCTTTCAGATGACAATGTGGAGAAGACATCATCACACAATGCTCCAACAAGATCCTATGTGATAGACGCAAAGGCAATGGCTGCTACTCCAGCGGACGTGAAGGAAAATCCGGATTCATATGTGTTTGTGATCGACATGCCGGGGTTGAAATCTGGTGATATTAAGGTTCAGGTGGAAGATGATAATGTGCTTGTGATAAGCGGTGAAAGGAAGAGGGAGGAAGAGAAAGAAGGTGGTGCAAAGTATTTGAGAATGGAACGAAGGGTTGGTAAGTTTATGAGGAAATTTGTTCTTCCAGAGAATGCTAACACTGATGCTGTTTCTGCTGTTTGTCAAGATGGTGTATTGACTGTTACTGTTCAGAAGTTGCCTCCTCCTCAGCCTAAGAAGCCCAGAACCATTGAAGTTCAGATTGCTTAAAATTGAAACTTTGTTTTGAGTAACGATGTAGTATTATGTCGTGTGTGTGTGTGTGTGATGATCTACGGAGCAGAGGAGTACAATGTTGTTGTTATTCTAAGGTTCTTCTTTTTGATGTTTTCTTTTGGGGTTTATTGTTATAGTGTGTTTGATTTGATGCACAGCAAGGATGGCTAAGTTGTAAGTGGAATTACAATTATTAATTTTGATTTGTAATGCAATGATTTTGTTTCTATGGTTCTGTTTTGGATGATGTTTTATAGTCACTCTGTTTTGATTTTTTAGGAACTATTTTTATACTATTTGAACACCCTTAAATTTCATACACATCAACATTTTATTTTCATTTTATCTGTCTTACATTGCGAGCATATTACATTGAATAAAGATTGATAGATACCCTTAATATATGTATTATGTATATTCTTTTGTACCATTTTGAAAAAATTCAGTTAACTAAATATATGGTCTGTGTGACCACATTTTTTCAGTTGCGTGACCACTATTTAAAAGCTGAAAAATGTGGCCACGCAACTAAATGCGTGTGACCACTATTTTTCCACTTAGTTAACCAAATAAATTTTGTAAAAATAGTGGTCGCGCAACTAAAAAAATGTGGTCACATAAACCATAAATTTGGTTAACTTAAATTTTTCAGAGTGGTACAAATGAGTGTACACATTAAGGGTGTCTACCTATCATTGTTATATCACATCTACTATCATTCATATCTTTCTGTCTCTATATCTTTAGGTTAGTTTTGGTTGTTACCGATCTTTTTAAGTTTTACTTACAGAATGAGCTTAATTTTGGTTGTTAATGATCTTTTTAAATATTCACCGTTCGCCAGTTCAAGAATGTTAGATAATGAAGTATCGCGGTTATGTTATTCAGTCTTTATATTAGTAAGTTAGAGTTTATTAGGTTTTATCGTATATTCTCTTATAATTTTTTTGTGATATTATGCCATTGTGATATTATTGAAACCCTAGCCGTCATTGTTTCTATTCTCTATTTTGTGTATGTAATGTTAACATGATATCAAAAGCATGGTTTATTCCTCCTTAAACTACTTTTCGCTTTGGTTGTTGAGTTCCTAAAATTTTGGGAATCGGTTTGGTTGTTTTTCGGTGATCGGTTCTTTTGATTGAGGTTGATTCTCCAAGGAATTAGGAGTATGATGAAAACTCAATCTCTACGAAAAGGTTCGATTGTTTGGTTGTTTATGCTAACCGGTTATTTTGGGTTGTAGTTTTAGTTTGTTAATAATATGGAGATTAAAAAAGATAAAAACCCTGCAAATAAAACACTCATATTGGGGAGGTTTTTGAGATGAATACCAGGGATCGCCAAAAACTCCAGCATATAATTTATGGGATTAGTACAAGCAAGGGTTTTGAAAAATCGCACAAAACGTTCTGCAGAGGTTAAAAATCGTCGCAAATCAGGCTTAAAACCACAATTGAGCGCGTTTTAATGTAGTTAGACAAGGGCAAGAAATTTACGTTTATGTCTATGTCGCTTTGATAAATCAAAGTTAAAATGTTTTACTTGCTCAAAATTAGTAACTTCAAGAAGGATTGTCTTAAATTAAAAGGGAGCATTGGTAGTTCTTCCATTCAAGTTGTTGATGCCTCAGAAAAATGGTTATGAGTTTTTGTCTTGAAAAGAGGGCAATGGTAGTTGTAATTCAAGTTTGTTATATCGATGTAGCTATTTCTACACTTGGTATATTTTTAACGTACATTCTAATTGATCTATTTACTAAGAGGGTACTAGACATAAACTTTCTTTATAAGGGATGTGTTTGTAGAGGTTAATTACGAGACACCTGACTATGTTTGCAGTCATACGCATTGTCGAACACATTGTCATTCTATTATTAGCTGACTGATCGAGACATAAGAGGTTACAAAGTAGAATGGAATTCCCGTTAGTTGTGAGACATCAAGTTGTACGAAGGGCGATAAACAAAGGTATAATTGAAATAGGAGTATATAGTCGATAAAAAAAGACATTGAAGGACTAATAAATGAAGCACAATCATCAATATATGTTTCAGTTAGTGGCGCTATAAACATGGAGCACGAGTAAAGTGGTGAATTGCATTGTTCCACGTTTCTTTGACTGCTTCTGATACCCCCGTGACCCGCGTGATCCTTGGTGGATTTGAGAAAGACTCGCCCATCTTGTATTTGTAGGGATGTCAAACTATGTTTGAATGGTTATTTCTATATTTTTAGTGGAGTCATTAGTTATATATTTAGATTTTCTGAAATTGACTTTAAATTTATATATTTTTACATTGTTTAAGTGAAGATTTTAATTAATATTCTTTTTTTAAAAAAGCACTGACAGACCAACCCGTCAATGATTATTAGTTAGAGGTAAATAATATTATTATTTTTAAAAAAGGTAAGTAAAATTTATTAAGTATTGTTCAAATCATATATCATAATGGACAATTTTAGTTTTAATTTAGAAATATAATTTTGAACCGAATCTAAAATTGAGAATTTTAGTATTAATTTAGAAATTTAAGTATTGTAGATATTTATTAAAGAAACACTAAAAACACAATTCATATATCATTAAATATAACTTAAAAAATAAATATTAAATAAATCGTACAATATTGAATATTTATCATTCTCTTGTATTAAATATGAGTTGTGGATGTAAACCATCAAGATCATGAACGCAACCAATACAACCAATATATCTAGTAAAATATTTCAGTTGTTCAATCATCATGGATTTAATATGATTCTTAGAATCATCAATGTCAAGTGAAATGCTATTATTTGTTTGTTAGATTTTATGGTGATTTTAAATTGTATATCATAGGTTGTTGCACAAATTTTGCATGTGCTATGTGTATATATGCACAATCTGTGTATCAAATATTCTGAGCAATTAAATAAACGTCCCTTATGCAACATCAACGAGCTTGTTGTTGATTTAAAAACTCCGCAGAAGATGATTCATAATATATATGAATGGAAGTCTACTTTTTTAATGGGTTTTTAGATCAATAACGAAGCACAATGATGTTGTGCATAATTTATTACTGAATTGAGCAGATGGTCATGGATTCGGAACTTAAGGTCGGGGTTTGGATGATGTAACATAAGTATTTAATGATCTTGGAGATTGTTTAAATAGACAAGAGAAAAATATGTTTTTATGCGGTACTTCTATTTATTAAATTTCTTCAATTATTGTCATGCATGCATGTGATTCATAATTAGTCATGTTAAACAAATAAAAAAAAGGTTCAGTTAGATTAATTTTTCATAACTAATAAGGCCGAATGAAATTAACGGACTTGGATCCTCTTTTTTCAAGTTTTCTCCATTTTCAATCTCCGCCATTAAAATACAACAACCACTTTTCATTATAATTTAATTCTCACTTTCTCTCTCATGTTTGATGGTTGAGATTTCACTTGAGAAAACTTGAGAGAATTTTCAATAGAGAGAATCCTAATCCGAAATTAACCTACTTCATATGAACCGTATAAAACATTCATTTAGTACAGAACATATGAATAATATATATATCGACATGCTACATATAAGCTTTTGGTTTTTCTATATGAAAGGACATAATTAAAGGTTTTGGTTTTGTGCAGCTTAAAAGAATTCGCTCGCATTTTTTTTAAGGAAGAATTCGCTAGCATTTTCATCATCAAAATAATCCATACTATATTAACGTAGCTCTTTTTATTACATTAATGTGTGTAGATTATCAACATTATTTTATGAAAATTTTGTGTTTAAATTACAAATGATATTTTCATGTAAAATATTTGATATACACTAAAATATTTGTCTATCCATTTAAATTTTTTGATTATATTACGTATACACATATGCTCTTATACATTTTTAATAATTCTATTTTCTTGCCAAAAAAAAATATATTGTATTTATGTTCTTTGCCAAAACAATTGTTGTACTTTAATCTTGTATACTATTTCTTATTAACAAATTATATCCTCCGTTTAATAGATGTTAGGATCCATCATTTATCTTTTTTTTTTTGAAGAAGGATCCATCATTTATCTCTTCAGTGATGGAGTTAGAAAAAAATATTTAGGTAGGCTTTTTTTTTTTTAGAAAAAATATTTAGGTAGTCTACAAAAATAAACTATAATATATATAAACAAAATTTGTGTTTTTTTGTTGACATTACACCAGATTTGTCTTTTAATAAGCATTCAACACAAAATTGACCTTAAAAAAAAATTAAATCGTGTATCTTAAAAACTCAAAATAATTATCTACATATTTCAACTGACTTTAAAATGTGATAGTAAAACATACTGAGATCAACTGACTTTAAAATGCGATAGTAAAACATACTGAGATGGAGAAGAGGGTGTGCATCAAAGTAATTTTATTTAAAAATTAAGATATTTTGATAATTTTCCATTTTAAAAAATTATTTTTTAGTGGTGGGGTGAGTCGTGCCCACACCTAGGCCCTAAAGGCCCTCCACCATTGTATCCCTCCAACTATTAAAATATACTATTAAAAATATATTTAATGGTTCGCTCTTCCCGAACGTGCTCAAAGCCTTATTTTTAAGGATGTATTACGAAAATGAATCCCATATATGACAGAAAGATAGAGTGAGTGTATATTCTAACTCATGTTACATTTATTTATTATGTATCTATTATTAATAAAAAAAATAATCTTTTAAATAATCGAAAAAATCTTATAATGTTCTATTATTTTATGATGAAATTAAAAATTCTTTTTTTTTTCAAGTAACCTAGTGACTAGAGCTCACACATTTAAATGTGTGGAGAAGTGTGGTGTCTGGGGTTCAAACCCCAGCCTCTGCTTATAATATGCAATATCTCTACCAACTGAGCTAAGCTTACAGGGATTTGAACTTAGACGTGCGAAATCATCAATTTTAATTAAGTGTTTGTTCTCACTCACATTGGTCTTCATCTATCCTTTTATAATTTTTATTTTCATTTCTTCCTTCTTTTTCCACTAGCCATAGAAAGTAGCTAGGGTGCTCCGGTTTAAGTTCGGACATTTGAAATTGTTGGAAGTATATGTAACTTATGATAGTTGCACAAACATATCTTAATTTTCCATTTAGATAATAACATAAACTTTTTTTTTTAAAACAAGGAAGTAGCAAGAAGCTACTATCCCTAATATATTAATTAAAAAAAGATGTTACAAAAAAAGAGAAGGGGGACAAAGCTTAAACCTTCTCAAGAGTGATTAAACCTAAAATTAGGCCAGCCTTGCCTATTTTTAACATAATCACCCCTTACTTGTATAGGTAAAGAGTAATAATATACATAATTATCTAGAGTTAGGCCTATGTTAGCAAGAGCATCTGCTCAAGCATTGCCCTCCCTAAAGATGTGAGAAACCATGGATGAAGTAATGTTAAGACGGTTGCTCCATCTGTTTCTACGTTGCCAAGGTACAATGTCCTGAGATTTGAAAGCTTGAACCACTAACATGGAATCAGTTTCTAGCCAGAAATTTCTCTAGTTTTTTGAAATAGCAAATTCAATAGATCTCATGGCACCAATGAGTTCAGCAAAAAGAGGGTTCCCATTGTGAAGACCTTCTGCAAAGCATCCCATAAATTGACCCTTACAGTTTCTAAAGATTGCTCCACAAGCAGCCTTCCCTGCAGCAAAAGCTCCATCACAGTTGCCTTTGATCCAGCCAGAAATAGGGGGACTCCAGATGACCTCCTTGACAAGAAAACATTAAAAGCCTTTAAAATAGAAAATTCTTGAATTGAAGAACTAGCTAGCAGATTTGAGTTACTTGCAGACAAAGAAACATCAACAATGATTAGAGATATGGCACTCTTCCAATGTATCTTCCTGTTTTTGAATCTATGCACATTTCTAGCATTCCAAATAGCAGATAAAGTATTGATAACAACAGAAAGGATAGCTAATCTACATTGAGGTGACCAACCCCTTTCACTCAGGCTCCAAATTTCATCTAGAGCTGAGAAATGGAGAGATTTACTGAGAACAGAAGCCAACCAACACCACAGATGAATTGCAAATGAGCATTCAAAAAATAGATGAAAAGAAGACTCTTCAGCAGCCATACAAATATTACAAACAGATGGGAGTGCACATCCTCTTTCCTTTAATTTATCATCAACAGGTATCTTATCATTCATCAGTCTCCATGCAAGGAGGGACTTTGAAGGAGGCACATTAGGAGACCAGATAGATTTAGCTCAATGAATGGATTGAGAAGGGACATCTATAAAATTATAAGCATCCTTGAAAGATAGATTCCCACTGGTAGTAGCACACCAGACCAGCTCATCTTCCTTATGTTGTAGAGAGATGGTAACTTGATGAACAAGATTCCAAACCTCAGGGAATTCAACTGAGAAGTGGTCAGGCAGATTCCAACAATTGTTATGAATATAATCACTAACTAGACTGTTGTCATCAACCATTTCATCAATAGAAAGATAAGTATTAAGAGGAACTCCACACCAATTATCAGTCCAAAAATGAATCGTACTACCATCACCAAGAAGCCAATTTGAATTTTCCAACATGATATTGAATTCAGATTTAATACTAGACCAAATTGAAGATGCAATATGATGTGAAATGACTCTTCTTCTTCTCATCACTCTACTAATAATTAATTATGACCAATCTTCTTTCTTGTGAAATAAGTCCCAACAGAGTTTTAGATTAGCAGCTTGGTTTAACTTTTTCAAGGATCTAATCCCCTGTTAGAAATAAACTAGAAGAGAATTGACCACCCTATCTATGCATAAAAAGACAACTAACAAAGTACATGTCGGTTATTAGACCTTGACATTGGAAGAACCTTGAATAAACAATATTCATTCCACTCTATAATATTGTTTCTTCCAACTGCTTCAATTTTTGCATATTCATCTTTTCGATCTTCTTGGTTTGGATTATTTGTAAAGTCGATCCCAAACAAGTTAGAAAAAACTTATTTATGGTCAACTAATAATATCATTGATTCTTTGCCACGACAAAGCACAACTCTTGACTCACCACAATCAATTTGCAACTATGATGTGAGATGAACATATACGAGCAACAAGATTCGATTCTTTTAGTGCAAGAGCTACTCGTTCCTCCAACATCAGTATTAACCATTGAGTTTGAAGTTATGAGTTTTAATTTTATCAAGTTGTTTTCATGTAATAATTGTTTTTTTTTTTAAGTTTCATGTAATAATTGTTAAGTCAAAATTAATAAAAGTTATAAGATTCTTAATAAAAATCATTCGCATAAGTAACTATCTACTTCGCCAACATGTCATCTTAGACCACGTTTGTTATAGATTAGAATAAAAGTGATTTTGACATTCAATAATTTAGGGATTTTTTTTTTAGAGATTTCATAAAAAAAATTAGAAGTTTTATTAAGCAAAAGTAATGCATTGAGCATTACATCATGATATAAAACAAAAAGAAAAATCTATTCTGCATTTGTTTATCGTAATAAAAATTAGTTTTTCTAAAAAATAATTTAGTTTGTTTGGATACAACTATCTAAATGATTTTTTTTTGGTACGAAATGACCTCAATCTTTGGTCACTTACCTTTTCTCTCCTCTAAAAAAAACTATTTCTTGAGAATTTATTTATAACATCTTTTCATTTGAAGTTGTTTCGATATTTTTTAATAAAAAATTATAACAAATGAATGCAATATATTTTTTTTTAAGAAATGGATGCAATATTGTTAAAAGTAATTTTAAAAAATAAATAAATAGTGATTTCTTTCTTTAAAAAGCTATAACAAAGAGCCTCTTAGTGTTTGTGGATGGCTAGATTCCAATAATGATCGAAAAAGTAAAAGAATCTCAAATGAAAAGAGTTGAGTGTCAAATTTTTTTTGTGCCATTAAATCAAATTTATACCATATTTTTTTGGAAACGATGTTCGGTTCAAGGATCGACTAGTATCAAGAATTTAAGTCATTTGAAGTCATAGCAAGTATTTAAATCAAATTAAAGGTTTAAAAGTACAATGAATCTAATTAATTGAATAAAGACTAAATTAGAAAAATTACATCTACCAACAATATAAAAAATCGTACTTCAGCAAATTTCCATAATTGTCCTTTCTTAAACTTATGACCACCTTAAATTATGTGTTTAATTGTCATTTTGTAAAATTTAAAACTAATTTATTTATTTTTTGAAAAATTAAGTTTTTGTGTTTACTGCTTCTAAAAGCTAACTAATTCCTCTATATTAAAAAAAAATATTATGATCAAAATTACCGACAAGTTTTTCGTATGATCCAAACATAAAACTTTGACACAAAAAAGAAAAACACAAAAACCTACACACCATTAATCTAAAACCAATGAAATGATTATAAGTCATTCAGTTTCGTTCACATCCAAATAATGCAATGAAGAATTTGTTCAACTCTATCATAAAATACCCAAACATGATAAAATAAGTAATGCTCCTTCAAGAAAAACATAAATATGTATGTAATGGAATCATCGTTATGCTTCTATTCATTGTCACTTCACTATGTGCATTCACACATATAAGTCGTTTTTTTCATGTATTAAATATGAGGCGTGGATGTAAACCATCAAGATCATGAACGCAACCAACACAACCAATATATCTAGTAAAATAATAAGTTGTTCAATCTTCATGTATATAATATGACTTTTAGAATCATCAATGTCAAGTGAAAATGAAAATTATATATCTTTTGCATGTGCTATGTGTATATATACATAATCTGTGTATCAAATATTCTCAGCAATTAAATAATTAAATACATGTCCCTTATGCATCATCAATGTGCTTGTTGTTGATTTAAAATCTCTGCAAAAGATGATTCATAATATATATGAATGTAAGTTTACTTTTTCAATGAGGTTTTAGATCAACGACAAAGCACAGTGATGTTGTGCATAATTTCTTGCTGAATTGTGTAGATGCATGTATTCGGAACTTTAGGTCGGAGTTTTGGATACAAGTATTTAATGATCCTGGAGATTGTTTGAATAGACAAAAGAAAAATATGTTTTTATGCAACACTTCTGTTTCTTATATTTCTTCAATTATTGTCATGCATGTGTGTGATTCATAATTAGTCATGTTAAACCATTAAAAAATGTAATGTAACTTTTATTAGGCCAAGTGGTTTAGTTAGATTAATTTTCCATAACTAGTAAGACCGAATGAAATTAACCTACTCCGTATGAACCATATAAAACATTAATTTAGTACATAATATATGAATAACTTTTGGTTTTACTTTATGAAAGGTCATAATTATAAGCTTTTGATTTTGTGCAGCTTAAAAGAATTCACTAGCATTTTTTTTAGGGAGAATTCACCAGCATTTTCATCATCAAAATAATCTATACTATACTAGCACAGCTCTTTTTATTACATTAACGCATGTATATTATCAACATTATTTTATAGAATTTTTTGGTATAAATTACAAACGATATTTTTATGTAAAATATTTGTCTGTCCATTTAACTTTTTTTATTATATTACATATACACATATGCTCTAATTTTATTTTCTTATAAAAAATTTATTTTATTGTACTTTAATCTTGGATACTATTTATTATCGACAAATTATATCCTCCGTTTAATAGATGTTTGGATCCGTCATTTATCTCTCCAGTGATGGAGTTAGAAAAAAATATTTATGTAGGCTACAAAAATAATCTATAACATATATACACAAAATTTGTGTTTTTTAGTTGACATCACACGAAATTTGTCTTTTAACAAGCATTAAGCACAAATTTGACATTCAAAAAATTAAATTGTATATCTTAAAAGTTCAAAATAATTATCTACACATTTCGTTTTACTTTAAAATATGATAGTAAAACATACTGAGATGATGAAGAGGATGGGCATCAAGGTAATTTTATTTATAAATCAAAGATATATTGATAATTTTCCATTTTAAAAAATGATTTTTTAGTGGTGGAGTTGGCCGTGGCCCACCTAGGCCTTAAAAGCCCTCCGCCACTGTATCCCTCTAACTATTAAAATATACTATTAAAAATATATTTCGGCCCCGTTTGGATAAATAGCTTATACATGTGCTTATAGTATTAGAGCTTATAGCACTAGAGCTTACATCACAAGTTCTTATACTTAATAAGCTCTTTATGTTTGGACATGTACTCTAAAAGTACTTATATAAATTGAAGTGTTTGGATGTGTCATTACATAAGCAATTATGATTATTATTTTTTTAAGTAACAATTATGAAATGTTAAAATATATTTAATTTAAATATATATATATATATATATATATATATATATATATAGGTTTTCAATATTAAAATATAGTATCTTTCAAAAAAATAATATTAAAATATAGTAAAAAAAGTGGATATGAGAAGACGGACCAATTACGTTAATAATATGTATTAAAACAAATATTATATATATATATATATATATATATATATATTGTTACTACCCCCTCCGTTCCTTTTTAAGTGTCATTTAGGGTGAATTTTTCGTTCCTATTTAACGGTCGTTTTGGTATTTTAAGGGTATGATTTGTCAATTATACCCTTTGTCAATTACTCTTATATTTTTTAATAAAACTAATTAATGCTATATATTTAAAAAACTAAAGTTTGTTTTTTTTAAACAAAGTTTGTTTGTTTTGTTTTAAAACAAAATTTGTTTCTTGTTATCTTCAAATTTAAACAAAATTTTGTTACCTATGATAATGGTACCATTGATGCTCTCTTATGTCTCCTCTTCTAAGTTATCTTCATATGACTCCTCAAAATCAAATATAGGTTGGTTTGTTAATGATGTTTCAACAACAATATTTAAATCTGGTAAAAGTGTAATCTTAAGTTTCAAATCTATGTCACACGGTGTGAATCTAACATTGGTTATGACCATAGTTGAAGCCTTAATTTTGATTAAAGGAGTTGGAGGAAAATTCATTTTTTTCTTAGCTTTCAATTAATATGAAGTTGAAATAATTTTGATATAGACTTAAAATAATTAAAGATATAGAAATTTGTTGGAGAAAAAGAGTAGTAACTAACAATTATTTGTTACATATTAAATTTATTGGAAAGATAAAGTGTGTGGAAAAAAATAGGAAATTATTAGTGGAAGGAGAGAATCGAATTGGGTACATTATTTGCATAAGCTCCGTATACGCAATTTGATAAGCACATAATTAAGGCTTATTAAAATATGCCATAAACAGTTTATGAAATTGTGATAAGCTAATTTAATTACTTTACCCAAACGCCTTTAAAAAGACTTATGTTAGTAGATAAGCTTAAATAAGCTCAAAATAAGCTAATCCAAACGGGTGGTTCGTTCTTGCCGAACGTGCTCAAAACCTTATTTTTAAAGATGTTGAAGTTTGGTTTCTTTCATCATGCAATTCATATGATATATATTTTTTATAATTTGGAGTCAGGCATATGTTAAGAAAATGAATATATCATATACAATAGAAAGATAGAGTGAGTGTATATTCTAACTCATTTTATATTTATTTATTATGCATCTATTATTAATAAAAAAAAATTGATCTTTTAAATAATAAAAAAAATCTTATAATGTTCTATTATTTTATGAAGAAATTAATTATTTTTTTAATATTTTGAACTTAGACGTGCAAAATCATCAATTTTAATTAAGTGTTTGTTCTCATTCACATTGGTCTTCATCTATCCTTTTATAATTTTTATTTTCATTTCTTCCTTCTTTTTCCACCAGCCATAGAAAGTAGCTAGGGTGCTCCGGTTTAAGTTCGGACATTTGAAATTGTTGAAAGTATATGTAACTTATGATAGTTGCACACACATATCTTAATTTCCCATTTAGATAATAACATAAACTCCGTTAGAAATAAACTAGAAGAGAATTGACCACCCTATCTATGCATAAAAAGACAACTAACGAAGTACATGTCGGTTATTAGACCTTGACATTGGAAGAACCTTGAATAAACAATCTTCCAACTGCTTCAATTTTTGCATATTCATCTTTTCGATCTTCTTGGTTTGGATTATTTGTAAAGTCGATCCCAAACAAGTTAGAAAGAACTTATTTATGGTCCATTAATAATGTCATTGATTCTTTACCACGACAAAGCACAACTCTTGAATCACCACAATCAATTTGCAACTATGATGTGAGATGAACATATACGAGCAACAAGATTCGATTCTTTTAGCGCAAGAGCTATTCGTTCCTCCAACTTCAGTATTAACCATTGAGTTTGAAGTTATGAGTTTTAATTTTATCAAGTTGTTTTCATGTAATAATTGTTTTTTTTTTTTTTTTTAAGTTTCATGTAATAATTGTTAAGTCAAAATTAATAAAAGTTATAAGATTCTTACTAAAAATCATTCGCATAAGTAACTATCTACTTCGCCAACATATCCTCTTAGACCACGTTTGTTATAGATTAGAATAAAAGTGATTTTGACATTCAATAATTTAGGGATTATTTTTTTTAGAGATTTCATAAAAAAATTAGAAGTTTTTTTAAGCAAAAGTAATGCATTGAGCATTACATCATGATATAAAACAAAAAGAAGAATCTATTCTGCATTTGTTTATCGTAATAAAAATTAGTTTTTCTAAAAAATGATTTAGTTTGTTTGAATACAATTATATAAATGATTTTTTTTGGGTGCAAAATGACCTCAATCTTTGGTCACTTGCCTTTTCTCTCCTCTAAAAAAAAAAAAAAACTATTTCTTGAGAAGTTACTTTTAACATCTTTTCATTTGAAGTTGTTTCGAGATTTTTTAATAAAAAATTGTAACAAAAGAATGCAATATAATTTTTTTTTTTAAGAAATGGATGCAACATTGTTAAAAGTGATTTTAAAAAAAAATAATTTCTTTCTTTAAAAACTATAACAAAGAGCCTCTTAGTGTTTGTGGATGGCTAGATTCCAATAATGATCAAAAAAGTAAAAGAATCTCAAATGAAAAGAGTTGAGTATCAAATTTTTTTTGTGCCATTAAATCAAATTTATATCATATTTTTTTGGAAACGATGTTCGGTTCGAGGATCGACTAGTATCAAGAATTTAAGTCATTTGAAGTCATAGCAAGTATTTAAATCAAATTAAAGGTTTAAAAGTACTATCAATCTAATTAATTGAATAAACACTAAATTAGAAAAATTACATCTACCAATCTACCAACAATATAAAAAATCGCACTTCAGCAAATTTTCATAATTGTCCTTTCTTAAACTTATGACCACCTTAAATTATGTGTTTAATTGTCATTTTGTAAAATTTAAAACTAATTTATTTATTTTTTGAAAAATTAAGTTTTTATGTTTATTGCTTCTAAAAGCTAACTAATTCCTCTATATTAAAAAAAAATATTATGATCAAAATTACCGACAAGTTTTTCGTATGATCCAAACACAAAACTTCGACACAAAAAAGAAAAACACAAAAACCTACACACCATTGATCCAAAACCAATGAAATGATTATAAGTCATTCAGTTTCGTTCACATCCAAATAATGCAATGAAGAAATTGTTCAACTCTATCATAAAATACCCAAACATGATAAAATAAGTAACGCTCCTTCAAGAAAAACATAAATATGTATGTAATGGAATCATCGTTATGCTTCTATTCATTGTCACTTCACTTTGTGCATTCACACATATAAGTGGTTTTTTTCATGTATTAATATGAGGCGTGGATGTAAACCATCAAGATCATGAACGCTACCAACACAACCAATATATCTAGTAAAATAATAAGTTGTTCAATCTTCATGTATTTAATATGACTTTTAGAATCATCAATGTCAAGTGAAAATGAAAATTATATATCTTTTGCATGTGCTATGTGTATATATACATAATCTGTGTATCAAATATTCTCAGCAATTAAATAATTAAATATATGTCCCTTATGCATCATCAATGTGCTTGTTGTTGATTTAAAATCTCTGCAAAAGATGATTCGTAAGTTTACATTTTCAATGAGGTTTTATGTCAATAACAACACACAGTGATGTTGTGCATAATTTCTTGCTGAATTGAGTAGATGTATTCGGAACTTAAGGTCGGAGTGTTACATACAAGTATTTAATGATCCAGGAGATTGTTTGAATACACAAAAGAAAAATATGTTTTTATCCAGCACTTCTGTTTCTTAAAGTTCTTCAATTATTGTCATTCATAATTAGTCATGTTATACCATTAAAAAAATGTAATGTAACTTTTATTAGGCCAAGTGGTTTAGTTAGATTAATTTTCCATAATTAGTAAGACCGGATGAAATTAACCTACTCCGTATGAACCATATAAAACATTAATTTAGTACATAATATATGAATAACTTTTGGTTTTTCTTTATGAAAGGACATAATTATAATCTTTTGATTTTGTGCAGCTTAAAAGAATTCACTAGCATTTTTTTAGGGAGAATTCACTAGCATTTTCATCATCAAAATATTCTATACTATACTAACACAACTCTTTTTATCTTCTTAGTAATTAGTTTTTGGTAACAGAATACACCGTTCACCCAAAAAAGAGATTGCCGATATTCATTTTTTGGTTGAATTGTGATGATATGATGTAAGTAGTCATCAAAGTTTTAAGTATCAGTTAAAGATTTCGGGATTTTGGTTGATTTAGATGCGGCTATAGATTGCGGTTGTTACGATGTGGATAACAATAGTGCATAATATTTTTTTTAAACTATTTGTAGTTTCTGATGTCTACCTTTGAGTAATGCACCTGCCTCACTATACTCATAAGAGTAGTAGTTATATTCTTGAAAATAAATAAAATCATTTCTAGAGAACCTACCTTTCAAGTATAGCAACAAAAGTGAATTTGCAACAACCATTTAGTACTACGGTACTGCTATTGCTAATGTTATGAGCTAGCCAAGAGTTCACATCATCAAACCTAAGGAATAAAGCATATTATCTATAAAATGAGCTTGAATGAAATTGACTTTGTTACAATCTGTGTAAACATGTAAGTGAGACTCCGATTCTACATTACACAATTCTCCGCATTTATAGTCATGATTGTCACATAAGGCTCTAGGTAGGGAAGTAGTTTGCATAACATATGTATGAAGGTAGGGCTGGATAACCGATTTCGCTAACGCTAATCTTTCTGTTGAAGATAAGTTTTTGACCTTCCAAATATATATGGTCCCCACAATTATTGAATATTTATAGGGAACATTATAAGAAAATATATTTTTTGTAGGGACAAAAGTATCGAAATTTCTTTTCATTGTGTTTTATTTCGATTCGTTTGTTTATTCCAAAATACTAGTACTCCCTCCGTTTCTAAATATAAACAAAAATGATTTTTTAGGTTCATTCATTTAATGATGTATGTGGTTCATGATATGTACCACATAAATCATTAAATGAATGAATCTAAAAAGTCAATTTTGCTTATATTTAGAAACGGATGGAGTAAATAATTTAAAGTCAAACTTTTTTTAAATGGATGAAATTATAAAAGGTGTTGGACACACGTATAAGTGGAAGAGTCGAAGTTCAAGCTATAATCAAAGTATTTGATTAAGTTTGGTTATTTTTGTGGGTTGAGTAATAATTTATTTTTAATTTTTTAAGGGAAGTTGAACAAGAACTCATGGATTAAATCTAAATCAATAGTATCAATAGTATATATATAAAGTAAGGTTTTTTATGCCACATGTCACTTCCACATTCATTCTCAATATTTTTATTATTTTTTCTATTTTATTTAACATAAATATCTCAACAAACTTTTGATCTTATGCACTCAGTATTTTTTATCTCAACAAACTACACATCAATCAATCAATCAATCAATCAATAGTATATATATAAAGTAAGGTTTTTTATGCCACATGTCACTTCCACATTCATTCTCAATATTTTTATTATTTTTTCTATTTTATTTAACATAAATATCTCAACAAACTTTTGATCTTATGCACTCAGTATTTTTTATCTCAACAAACTACACATCAATCAATCAATCAATCAATCAATAGTATATATATAAAGTAAGGTTTTTTATGCCACATGTCACTTCCACATTCATTCTCAATATTTTTATTATTTTTTCTATTTTTAAAAACCAATATTTTATTTAACAAAAATCGGGTTTTCGGGCTACTTGATCGGATTGCTCCGAAACATCCCCAGAAAATCAGAAAAAATTCAAGGACCATGACTCCCTTAGAAGGGACTTCTTACGGGACTCCGCCCCTCAAAATCCAAAATTCCATCGTTTAGACCCATTTTTCATTTTTATTAATTTTTCATATTCTCATAAAAATCCGAAAAAATTTCGATTAGTTTTATTTGAATTTTAGAATTTTTTGGTACTATTTTTATATTTTTATGATTTTATTTGACAGGTTTTTAGCATTTTTTTACTTAGTTTTTTTGTTGTTTTTAAAAGGAAAACTCAAAACTGTTGAAATGTGAGAGAGTCTGATGACTGATTATACATAATAATTGTCCGGATTATAAAATCCGAAATAGTAAACATGAATCCTAATTTTAAAATCCGGAATGCACAAGGGCATTTTTAAAAATTTTACAGGGCGCGGGAGAAGGCAATAGGGTGGGAAAGTAATAGTCCATGTTTAAAGGACCCAAAACTATTACCACTTGGACTAATTCATTATTGATTTTTTTACACTTTTTATTCTTGCATTGGACATTCATCTCATCATTTATATTTATTTTTAAATTTTTTTTGAAATATTTATATTTATTTTTATGATATTATTATAATTGTAAATTTAAATAAATTCAATCTAATATACTGACACGTGTATTCGTGCACACAAACTTATAAAACTTATTTAATATCTAACCCGGGCAACGCCGGGTCTCTAAACTAGTATATATATAAAGTAAGGTTTTTTTATGCCACGTGTCACTTCCACGTTTATTCTCAGTATTTTTATTATTATTTTATATTTTATTCATAAATATCTCAACAAACTTTTGATCTTACCCACTAACTATTTTATTTAATTCCTAATATTTTATGTAGCCAAAATATCTCAACAAACTGTACATAATACTTTCAGTACTATCCATTAAATGTTCCTTTTTTTTCTTTCTTTCTTTTTCTTAGGAAAAGAAGTTTGAATTAGTTACTATCTAATTTTTTAGCACCATATTATTCAATTAGTTATTTCATTGAGGAAAAAAAGGCTTCAGTTTGTTTTTTTTTTTTACTATAAATAAAGGAGATTTTGTTAATCACATAATCACATATTTTGAGCAGAAACCGAAACTCAAACCTTCTTGATCTAAACTTTTTCTTTCTTCAGGTTTGACAAACACCTATACTATTGTTTTTTTTTTCTTTTTGAAAGTATACTATTGTTTCTTTTAGTTATGCTTACATTGTTATTTTTATATATATAATATAAGAGAGAACTAACCCTACGAGTGAATGTACTCTTTTTTTTTCCAGGTCTTTGAACTATTGTTTTTGCATCCATTACAAACACCACACCTACGAGTTTCAGGTCATTGAACTAACTACCGTTCTTCTCTCCATTCTTATCAATCAATCAATCAATCGATAGTATATATATAAAGTAAGGTTTTTTATGCCACGTGTCACTTCCACAGTCATTCTCAATATTTTTATTATTTTTCTATTTTTAAAAACTAATATTTTATTGGGTTAATTAAGTAAATGGTCCCTGTAAATATTCAGAATTTTGTTTTTAGTCCCTATAAAATAAATCACACTTTTTAGTCCTTATAAAATTTTTCATCGGCCTTTTTAGCCCCTATAAAATTTTTCCATTAGCATTTTTAGTCCCTATAAAAAATTTTCATCAACATTTTTGGTCCCTTAAATGCTTAAGGAAAATGTCACAGGGATTAAAATATGTGATTTTATTTTATAGGGACTAAAAACAAAATTGTGAATATTTATAGGGACTAAAAACTTAATTAACCCTATTTTATTTAACATAAATATCTCAACAACATTTTGATCTTATCCACTCAATATATCTTTAAATTTTTATTGAATTTCTAATATTTTATGTAGCAGAATTATCTCAACAAACTACACATAATACTTTCAACAAAGTTTACATATACGATCTTATTTTATGATTAAAATTAAGACTCCAATTTGCTTATTTGTTTTTAGGAAAAGAAGCTTCAATTAGTTATTACTAATATTTTAGCACTATATCATTCAATTAGTTTTTATGTTTGAGGAAAAAAAAGGTTCGATTAGTTTTTTTTTTTATAATAAAAGATTCGATTAGTTATTATGTTATCTTTTAGCAGCATATTCTAATGCAAATGTTAACTATAAATAAATAAATTTTCGTTAATCACATATTTACATATTTTCCCAAACCTTCTTTTTCAGGTTTGCCAAACACCAATTTTATTATTTCTCATACATATTCTTTGATATATATATATATATATATATATATATATATATATATATATATATATATGTATGTATATATTTCAACCACTTTCTTCCTTTTCAATCGATTTCTCTCATACGCATGGGCCACGAAATAAACTCATGATTACATGTTTAAAGGGACTCAAAACTCTTACCACTTGGACAAATTCATTATTGATTTTGTTACACTTTTTATTCTTGCATTGGATATTCATTTCATCATTTATATTTATTTTTATGATATTATTATAATTATAAATTTAAATAAATTCAATCTAATATATTGACACGTGTATTCGTGCACACAAACTTATAAAACTTATTTAATATCTAACCCGGACAACGCCGAGTCTCTAAACTAGTAAGGAGGAAAAGGAAAGTTAGAGAACCACGTGCTGTTCTAACTCGAAATTACTAGAACTTTCAGACCACACCACAGTGCTCAAGAATCAGTGTGTGACAATGGATTTCAGAGTGATGGATTTTGATGCTCCAGTGCTACACGCTCTTCACCAAATGATGGACCTTTCAGATGACAATGTGGAGAAGACATCAACACACAATGCTCCAACAAGATCCTATGTGATAGACGCAAAGGCAATGGCTGCTACTCCAGCGGACGTGAAGGAAAATCCGGATTCATATGTGTTTGTGATCGACATGCCTGGGTTGAAATCTGGTGACATAAAGGTTCAGGTTGAAGACGATAATGTGCTTGTGATAAGCGGTGAGAGGAAGAGGGAAGAAGAGAAAGAAGGTGGTGCAAAGTATTTAAGAATGGAACGAAGGGTTGGGAAATTTATGAGGAAATTTGTGCTTCCTGAGAATGCTAACACTGATGCTGTTTCTGCTGTCAGACAAGATGGTGTGTTGACTGTTACTGTTCAGAAGTTGCCTCCTCCTCAGCCTAAGAAACCTAGAACCATTCAGGTTCAGATTGCTTGAAAGTTGAAACTCTGTTTTGAATAACAATGTATTGTTGATGATGTTCATGGGGGCAGAGGAGTACTTGGTTGTTTTTTAAGGTTGTTCTTTTTGATGTTTTTTTGGGGAACATTGCTACTGGTATTTGGTTTGATGTCCTAAAAATTAGTAATTTTGATTTGCAATGAAGTTATTCTGTTTGGATGACTGTGATTGTTCTTGTTCTTATATTTGATTAAATTTAGTATATGATTTCTTGTTTTATTCACTCTGTCTTGCTACTTATGACGCGATAAATCCCTTCTAAGGAATGAGCTTTGGGCTAACATAATTGATGATTGATAATTCATTGTTCATCTTTCTCAGTACTAACAAATTAATATTCAAACTAATTATTAACTTGTTACAGGTAACCTTTGTCCTTGATTTTGTAGAAATTATAGATATTTCAAAATTTTACTGAGTTATGACAGTTTGAAGACTAAATCGATAATAAACATAGAGACCAAGTTTATTGCTAGTAAGTGTTTAAAATAGAGGGAGCTAATTGACCGGATTAATATACTCTATAGGAAATGATAGGTATAGTGACAAACTGTATCAAGAAAATTTCCAAACACATCATTCCTTAATTATAAATCATTATCTCCCTTGATTTCTGGTAAACAACAAATTTAATTAGCTGAGACTTTTTCTTAATCAATTCTTGATAAAATCTCTTTAGATAAATAACAATGCTCATAATCTATATTTTGCGGTTAAATATAATGCTTCTTTTCCTCCCTAAGAGTAATAGCCCATCTTCTTCATTAGAAACAAGGGAGAGGAGAGTCGATGATTTAATTTGACATAGGACAAATAAGCGAAGACCAATGTCTTCTAATAAGAATTTCAAGAGGATTATGATGCCTGGAAAAGATGTATTGGTTCGAGAGTTCTCAATCTGGATTCGTTAAATTTTGGTCTCGTTAAATAATTTTGGGAAGAAATGAAATTTGATTTTTTTGCAAATAATGGCAAAATTTCATGCAAATGGTCAGGTGGTTAAATGAATTATCTTTTCATTATTGTTTTGACACTAAAAGAGAAAAATGAAAAAAAATTATCAGATTTTCGTCGTCTATCTCTAATTGGATGCATTTAGAAGGCTATCTCAAAAAGTATTGGTCAACAGATCACTGGAAGTTATGGAGGACGGATACCTCTAGGACTAGGCGGCCGCGGTGTCCGACACTCCTATAACACTCGTACGACACGTGTCGAACCGGTGTCTTAAATAATTGTTTTTTCTTTACTTCGACATTTCTACGATCGGTCTCCGACACCTGTGTAACACTCATATGAGCCGTGTCGGACAACCTAGACAAAAGTTACATATTTTTTAGAAATGTTGATCAATTAGGAGTTATAGACATGACAGTTGATTATAACATTTTTAGCTAATTTAACAGTAGATGAATAAATAAAGGTCAAATACGATGATATCTTGTTGTAGAACTTTTTCTAATGGCATAAATTGCTCATGTTTATATATGTATTTTATTTTTCATTTTAGATCGTCTTTTAAATAATGGTGTTGGTGTCCTATATTTTTTACATTAGTGGTGTCGACGTGTACGTATCAGTATTGTGTCAGGTGTCCGTGTCAGAGTACATACTTCATAACTTTAGATTTTGTTATGCAATAAATAGATTTTCCCGATAAGTGGAGGATATGGATTATTGGGTGCCTATGATCGGTTTCAACTTCGATCCTTGTGAACGGAAGAGCCACGAAAGAGTTTGCGATGGAACATGGATTAAGATAAGGCGATCCTTTGTCACTGTTCCTCATCTATGTGGAACATGGATTTAGCATGTTTTACATCTGAAGGAGTGATGAACACATCTCACTTCTATGATACACCAACGATACCTTAATCATATGAGAAAAGGGTTGGCCAAATATCCATAACATAACGGCGAATTTACAACTTTTTAAGGTTGTGGCAGGATTAAAAACATTTTTATTCAAAGGCATGCTTGTAGGGACATTATTCATCAATTATGGTCAAATAAGGATACCCAAGAATTGAAATGTAAGTGGGATTGACTTATTTTAAATATCCATCACTACAAGATGGTGCTTTAATTTTAATTTGGCAATTGTAGGGCTCTAATTTTAAAGCTTTTTCCAGGAGCTTTATCAGAAAAGTTTCCGCATAATGTTTGAAAACTTTTTGTAATTATTTGTCAGATATCAATATATTATTCGTTTCAAGTCATATATTAAAAAGTAATATCACATAAGAATAAGAACAATATTAATTAATAAAGATTGATTTCATTTATGAGAAACATTTAAATACATCAAATGATCTCTAATGTTACATGTTACTCAAAGGAACGATCGATGCTGAAGCCGTTGCGCTAAGAATTGGTGGTTCCATTGTTGTTGTTCTTATATGTTCATCTCACATTATCGTCGCCAATTGTGGTATCAAATGATCTCTAATGTTACATGTTACTCAAAGGAACGACCGATACTGAAACCGTTGCGCTAAGAATTGGTGGTTCCATTGTTGTCGTTCCTCACGTTATAGTTGCCAATTGTGGTGATTCAACACTCGTTTTTTATTGTCGAAAAGAATCAATGATGTATTAGTGTAACAAGTGTTTTTTTTATCTTTTTGTTTTGATAAGCTAGTTGAACCGAGGAGATGAATATGCAAGAATTGAAGTAGCTGGCGGAAATATACGGCGGAAAGACCATGATGTATTTAGTGTTTTGACAATGTTAAAGTCTATGTAATTTATTATCATAATAAACTGACTGTTTTATATGCATAGGTAGCGTGATCAGTTTTCTTTTTTAGCTATTGCAATTGTCTAAAAGGGGATAATTTAGTTCGGGTGATAGACATTTTGGTAGTTGAATGTCTAACGAGTAGTCACTATAGTTTCTGATTATGTACTATGTTAATCAAAATAGTCCTTATCTTTAAATGATTTGTGAACATTGTTATATAAATACTTCGTATTTACCATCATACCAGTCTCAATATTAAAAGAGTTAATGTCACATTATTTTGACTAAAGAAGTGCAGTCAAAAACTATTTTAAAATTTCGATACAACTATTCGTTATATATTCAAACACCAACATAATTATTACCTCAAATGAGTTATGTTTTAACAACTCTCATACATTACATCTACTTCAATAGTTTCAAATATCTCAAGCCTAACTTGACCATCATGCAAACCTTTTAATGTAATTAATAACTATTATAATTTATAATAAAGAAATAAAGTTTCATATAATATTTTCCTTCAAAAAAAGTTTCATATAATATTTAAACCTTTTTCTTTACCAATTATTTAAAGTACTAAATTTATAATTTTGTATTTTTATTTATTAAATAATGTAATTTAAAAAATAAACACATTAATTTTTTTTATCTTCCACGATTTTTTTGATATTATAAACTTTAATATTTAGCACTTGGTAGTTGGATTTAACATAGAAATAATATCAATTTAAAAGGTACTCAATGATAATAATCATGGTATCTTGAAATGGATGAAACCAAAGAAAAATAAAAAGAGAATGAGAATGAGAAAACAAAATTGTTAATGGTTGGGTGGAAAATACTTATTTGGTGATAAGTATTAAAAGCATTCTATTTATACACAGTCACATAGTTGAGGAAAGTTACAAAGAGAAAAGAATAAAATAATTAAATGATAAATATTTTTGTGTGTGTCTAAATTGCGTGGCTAAATGATTGTGATCATATAAGATTTTTTCGACGAGTTCATTTTAACCGAATTATAAAATGTAAGTTTGATCCTTGTTGCTCCACTTGGCATAAACGAAAGAATAAATATGAAAAATAAAGCCACACTTTAGGGATAGATATGTGAAGAAAAGTAAAAATAAAATAAAATATTGATTCAAAAAGTCAGGTTCAAATGAGGTGACAGGTTTTTTTTGGTATATATGCAAAATATTTGGGTTAAAGTGCAAAAATATAAGAATGGCGTCCTTATCAACTGTTTTAAGGCCACTTGTTAAAAAAGTAAAAAGTATAAATTTTACATTTAAACCAACAACTTTTAAACATTCAAAAAAGTTAAATATATATTTTTTCACTTTTAGTAGTTTCTTTAACAAGTGTCCTAAAAAAACTATTTAGCATTGCATTTCTCATAAGATTTTTTATGCAATTTTTCAAAATTTTGGATTCACCTGTGGCTAGCTACCTTTTCTACTTGGTGGAAAATATGAATGTGTGAAAAAATAAAGAATAAATGAAAAGATAAAAGAATAAATGAAGAGAAATACAAGACTAACCACTTAACTTTTGTCAAAAAAAAAAGACTAACCACTTAATTATTAATTAACATTGATGATTTTCCACTTCTAAGTTTAAAATGTTAAAATTATTTATACCATCTATATAAGAAAATGAAACATTATAAAAAAATAATGGAACATTATAAGATTTCATGTGATTGTTTAGACAAGCAGTTATTAGATAGATAATATATGAATATAATAAGAGTTCAAATTACACTCACTTTATTTTTTTATCATATATAATTTAATTCTCACATGATGTATATAATAAGTGTTACAATTATACTCACTTTATTTTCTTATCATATATAATATTCATTCTCACATGATATGAATGAATCTGAAAGTCATATTTAATACATGAAAAATGAGAAAGAATGAACTTCTTTACTATATATCTTATCTTTGTGGTGGTGTTTGTGTTCAAGATCTCGGCGATTACGTTCATAACTCCAAGATTCATATTCAATATATGAGAATGAAGGAGAATCAATAATGTATGATTTATCTAATATTTAAAATTTATTTTATTTTATTTTATGAAGCCAAATTAGTCCACCTTAATTGACATTAGGACATGAGACCTTAGAAGAAGCACACTTCAAGAACTGAAGCGAACACCACCATGTCAGCCTAAGTGGGGCTTTTAAATTTTCTTTAATGAATATTCGTAACACTTAAATTTCTGTATTAAATATCAAATTATCAATTTTAGATTAAGTTTAAAGTTAAATTATTTATTAAGAGTGTTAAAATTTGATATCTAATTTGAACAATACTTAATAGATTTTACTTACCTCCAAATAAATTTTAGATTATCAATGTTTATTTCCCTAAGAGTTTAAAGCATAAGACCGATCGATAAAATGTTAGCTTCATAATATGCAAAAGAATAACAAATATTAAATATAAATGTTGTTTAGGAAAAAAAATATAAATATTAGTCACACCTGAAAATAATTAAGTTGTTAGCCGAAAACAACAAATAAATGAGTTTAGGATCAACTTAATTCCCTTTTTTTCCTTTAGCCGAAGGAAGGATAGTTAAATTCAAGATAGTCAAATACAAAGATAGGCAAGTCTTTCTCAAGCGCACTAGGGATTGTGTAGGTCATTGGAGGCTTAAAAGCGGTCAAAGGCGCATGGAACCAGACAATTCACCATTTTAATTGTATTTGCTAAGTGTTTTTCAATAGAACTTTTAGGCCTTTATTAGCTTGAAATGAATAGAAAACATCTAATAATCCCCGATTTAACGTAAATATTTAGAAATTAGGTTTTTTTTTTTTATGAATATAGGTACTTTTACATCTATTCTAGTGATTATAGGTTGGAGATATTATGAATTATGATGGGTATCACTTGAAGAGATTGAATCAAAGAAATGAAGAAAACTGGGTTGTGGGCAAAGTGTTACGTGATCACCAAATAACGAAGCAATTTATAGAGAATTTAAAAGTAAAAAATAAAGCAAAATCAGTAAGCAAACTGATCAACTCGATATAAGCTCGAGGAATCACCTTGTATCCAAATTTCATCTTCATATCCCAATTTGAGAAGGGATGAGTCTCCTTAGAAAGATGGGAAGGCTGGAATTTTTCTGAATAATTACTTGCCTTGTTTTCATTACACGCTAGAATACAAATACAAATACGATTACAAAGTGACTAACTGCTTAATAGAAACCGCCTAATTTAAAATAACTAATACATTTATTTATTTTAAATGTAATATTTATGATGTGTACGAGCCTTAATAGTTCTTTTAGGCCTGTATATCACTTCAGCAGCAGAAGGTCCAATGTTGCAGTCCAATTCCTCTGATACATGCGTATCACGCTACCATAAATTTAAGTAGCTAATTTTTCTTTTGCTGAAATTTAATGTAATAAACTATCAATATTTTGTATAACTTTTATAAGTTCTTGAACTGATGGAATATGAAATAAGACAAGGTCAGTTGAATTTTCTCGACTATAAATACCTTTGATCGACAGGGGAGCCATGGCCACCGCATTAAAAAAAAATTGGCTTCAATCCGCATATTTGAGGTCATAAAATTCTCAATTCTAAATAGTTCCACTTAAGTTTTAAATAAAAAGGCCTTCATATAGTTCATACTACCAAAAAAAACAGCCTTCATAATTAAGTTGATCCACGCACTCCAGTTTTTATTTTTTTAGATAGATAAAATGACAAAGTCATTCACACAAGTGGAAGTGTCGGGATCGAACCCCGGTCATGAAATCCAGCCTAACATTTTTGATATTTTTGTAAGTTGAGTTAGGGCATATGGACTAAAAAGAAATTCATTTTTATTTAGCTTTTTCTTCATAGAAAGATAAATAAAAAGAAAGTCAACAAAATATAATTTCTAGAGGGTTCGTTTTTCGACTTTTTATTTTTTCCGAATTATTTTTTTTCATGAAAATGGATAGGGAAAAAACAATTTACCAAAAAATGGTTTTTGAAGCCTCTTTGGGTAGGTTTGTTTAGGCTTGAAAAAAGAGTTTTTGTATTAAAAAGATCTAGAGATTTTTAAAAAATCTGAAATTATTTATGTTGTTTACTACCCATAAAATCATTTAAAAAAGAATATTTAATAGTGTATGTGTTACCTCCTTATTTTTGGAAAAAAATAGAGTTAAACAAAAAACTAATCCTAATAGCTTTTCACTTTAGAGTCAAAAGTGATTTTTTTTTTTTAAAAAAATCCTAAACAAAACTTAAAAATGACCAAAATGATCTTTATTATAAAAGAGAAAAAAAATTCTGAAACAAAGCACCCAACCTCATCCCACAGAAAGAAAATGACATAATGAGTTGGAGAAAAAAAAAACATTATCTCAATAGAGTAATGATACATAGACATCCTTAGGTGGCAATACACCATTTAACACCCACACAAAAATCTGACACGTAACTACGTGGACCCTGCACAAGCACACTTTCTCTTTCCTCCCCTCTTCTCTCTTCCTAGTGCAAGGGTGTATGGGAATAAAGGGTGTTTATGAAACATTTTCCATCTCAATAAAGGCCAATAATTAAAAGGTTTAGTAAATGGAACGTTTTTGGCTTATTTTACAGATCTAGAAATAAACAAGAGAGAAGAGAGTGGATTTTTTTTGGTATAAAAGAGTGGATGTTTTAATATGACCGGAGTTCAATTGAATTGTTTCATTATCAGAGTTAATTATGAATAGAAAATTGATTGTTACATATTGAATGACGATATAAATGATGTCAACTTTTACTATAGCCTATACTTATCAATTACAACGAGGGATGAACACCACTAACATATCCCTCAAATGAAAGTTCGCAGAAGATACATATGAACTTCCTAACAATTGTAATTTGATAATGTTTCCAGGATCACACACAATTATAGATGGTGTAACATCATCACTTCCACTCCTGATTACTACTGATTTAAATCTATTGTGTCATATTCATTTGAAAGTCAACTAAAGATAAATATCAACAAGAAATATGTGACCACTTGTGTAGCACTTAATTTTTTTTTAACCGTCCGGTTTATAGGAAAATGGTCATAGTAATCTAGAGTTTTGGTTAACCGTCTGGTTTCTAGGAAAATGGGTCATGGTAATCTAGAGTTCAACCGGAAGATAAGTAAAGTCTGTAAAGTAAAAATTGTTTTTATCAGGAGTCGAAGTCGGTTCTTCTAAAAGATTAGTCATAAGAATAGTTCTTTAACTACTTGAGTCCAATCGCTTGGTTAAGAATTAATTATTTTCCAACAAGTAGAAATTGATATAATCATATGTTTTTATTACAAGTATATATACTTTTCCTTGTATAAAGAGGAAAATTCAAACCTTTTCATTATTACTTCCACTACAAGTACTCTAGAAGACTTGCCAAATAAAAAGATGATTTGTGTTGGCTATAATTCAGATATACAAATATACCAGCAGCTAACATAAACTCTTTGGTTCCTTGAAACTTCCATTAGACCAAGAAAAATCACTATCACTTTTTGACTTGCACATCAGTTTTGAAGAGGTCGGTCAGTTCTAACCCCAATAATAGCAGCTAACATAATAGCACTTGAAATTGAAAGTCTTCCCCAAGTCATCCTTGGTATGCCCCGCTATTTATTTATTTTTTTAATTAAGCATGTGTCCTCAGCTGAAAAAAGAAGACTATTCTATGGAGTTTATTGAGATTTACATATATCCTCTCATTTGCCCAAAAAATTGTCATATCAGATCATTTCATACAAGTTAAGGAGGAGTTATAAATGTAGAAATGTGAATGATATTTTTAACAAATTAACCTTATCAAATCTTGGGTTGGTTCTCATTATTATAACTTCATAAATTAAACTAGAAACATTAACTTGAAACTTCCTATTTCAAAAAAAAAAATATACTTAAGACACTTCCATTTCTTTTGAGAAATGGAGAGGATCCTAACTCAATAACTTGAGGGTGATACACATACTATTGTTAGAGTGTAATTAAGAAAAAATAATTACTACTACATTGAAATATGGAAAATTACCATCATTTTGAAACAATTTTTTTTTTTGGAGATTTTTTGATATTTTGCTCGATATTGATTGGTGTTGTGTGAGCATAATTAATTCAAAATTTAAATTTTCTTTAAAATAATTTAATATAAAAAACGATATGACACTAAATGATTGGATGATGGGTACCAAAGTACTAGAGTGTTCGACCTTTTTTTTTAACAAATGTGTCATTGATTATAAAAAGAGGGGTGTAGTAAAAGGACTAATTAATCTCTTCAATCAATGTTCTTTCATACACTAAAATCAAATTGGGAACGGATCCATCTCTAAGATTATTTATATATTTAATGCATTAAGATTTCAAATTAAGATGTGTCGTGCGTGGTTGTTTAAAACTCAATGTGTTTATCAATGAACCTCTTATAACCTTGACACATTTAACCACATGCTTAAGAAATCCGATTATCTATTAGTGGTGACGCACCATGTCGTCCTCCTCTCAGATTTTTCTTGTAACCGTGACATTGGTGTGAAGTATTCACCAACTTTGCTAATTACTTCCTTAAAAAAATTGTTAATGACTAAGAACGTAACTTACACTTTAATAAACTATTTCTTCTCTTTCAACCACAAATTTTCCATCGCAATTCTTGAATGTAAAAACTTATTTAAAATATTCGAGTCCAGTTCTACTAGGATCAACAAAATATTGGTCCACTTGCTTATTTGTCATCTACAATTAATTCACCAATCATACATTTATTAACTAATGATATTCCTTTTTTGTCAAAAAAAAAAAAAAAACTAATGATATTCCTTTAAAGTGATGTTGGTAACGTGGCATTTATTCATCTACGTCTCAATATATACTTTGAAACTTCCTATTATGATTCATATGTAGGAAAGTCTCCATGAAGCTGCCTAGCTAGGTCACTAAAACTATGGCTGCTGAGTGTTCTATATATTGTATGAACTGATGTAATATTTTTTCCATATGAGTTGCACCAAAATGACAGAGAAAAATCCAAGAACAGCAAATTCATCATCACCTGAAAGTGATTTTAGCAACCAGCAGTGGCCATTTGAACTCTCTGACTACTTGAGTTTCGATGACAATGAATGGCTACAAAACAATCCAACCACTGAGTCTTTAGTTTTTCAAGCCAACGAAGTAGCAGGTGGCAGCTACATTGAAGGGTCTTCTAGTTCAATCAGTAAGCCAATTTTTATCTTACCGGTCTTTGTTCGTCTTGTGCAAAGACTTGATCACTAATAAATTTTGCCGTTTAAAAAAATTATGTATATTGTCTTTAACTTATAATTATTGGTGTTACTGTTGTCATGTTTTAGGAGATACTAATAATATGAATATGAGTAGAAACGATAATTGGAAGAAGGAAATTAAGGAGAGAGTTGCATTCAAAACAAAGTCACTGATTGAAATACTTGATGATGGGTACAGATGGAGGAAGTATGGAAAGAAAATGGTTAAGAACAGCCCTAATCCAAGGTATATATATTGGAATACCATGAAATTAATTTATTACATATAGTTTATATATGTATCATTATGAGTATATTATATGTATATGTGTGATTGCAGGAATTATTATAGGTGTTCAGTTGAGGGGTGTCCTGTAAAAAAAAGAGTTGAGAGAGATAATAATGATTCGAGTTATGTGATAACAACCTATGAGGGCATGCACACCCACCCAAGTTCTTGCTAGCTCAAACATTATGTGAAAAAGTTTTGCTGCATGCTCTTACAATGTTACTAGTATTCCTACATGAAAGTATTCAAATTCCCAACAAGTTTGAGTTTTCAACTGCTCATGTACAATTTACCTTAAAAAGGGTTTTGAACTTTGAAGAAGCATATATATGCAAACTGCAAAGCCTAGTCAGCAAATGGTTATACATGATTACTATTCATCTAGATTCAATTATCATTTACCTCTGCTTTCTGCAAGTTAGGGTTTAGACCATCTAGATTCAGTTATATAGACACCTTAAAATCAGAATAAGATATATCAATAACTTTTACCTCTACTTTCTGCAACAAGGTATACAAGTATTATTACGGATGCAGTATATTGAAGCATTCTACACCTTGTTTTAAACAAAAAATAGAGAAGAAAAATCATTATTAACAACTTTGACACTAATTTCATAAAAAGAACGGTGACACTGGTTATCATTTTACAACAATTTCATATGAAATTTGAACTTTATTAGTTGAAATTAAATAATTCAAGCACTTACGGCTGAGCTGACTTCTCATAAACATAATGATACATTTTTTGTATTGCAAAAAACTTAGGGTGAATGGATGGTGCCCCTAGTCCAAGACAAGGAAAACCTTCACGTTCAAAGAACACCGACAAATGTCTTTATATTTACCTTCCTCCAAAAGACACTAATGGTGCTCGAACTTGAAACATTCAAGACTTGTCCTTTTACCACTAGATCAAACCCTTGGATTTACCTACAAGGTTAAATATATTGTCGATCCATCTATATATATCTCAACATTCACTTTTTATCCCTCTGAGATTTTTCATCTAATAATGGTCTCGCTAAATTTTTCCGTCCTCAATTTTGAAAGAGAGTAAACAAAAGATTTCCTTCAAAATATATATAGTTGAATATGTAGCTAGATTTTTTAAATGAAATAAAATTTGAAGTATTTTCTTTTAAAAATTAATTTATCTTTTTAAAATTTGAAAATGAAAAATATTATTCATATCATATTGAAAAATTAGGTTAAAATAAAAATTAAGAAAAAAGTGTAATAAATAGATATGTAGATAGAATCAAAGTAGATGTGTGTAGTTTGTTATGATATTTTTTCAAAAAGGCTATTAAATTATCTTTTATAAATTTGAAAATGAAATAAATAAACATTGGATATTTACTGCAACGATTCACGACTATGGACCAAATAAATCTCGCTTTTTGGCTTAAAACACAACAAGTAATGGGGGAATGAGTTAGAATTCTCTCCATTTAGGACCTTCTCCATTTCCTTCATTTAAAGAGATTTGTAAGCCTTCAACAATGTAGCTCGATGTAGCTTACTTGTGATGTTCACGTGGTCATGTCTATTCGCGTTATTAAACATTATTGAATAAATAATGTTGAGAGAGTTAATGTGAGAGACACAAAAAAAAAAACTTTACTTTATATATACATGCATTAGTGTAATATGCTTTACTATTTGTTTGACGTAATTAACATATATATCAAATCATATATGTGCTTATATGAAGCATGAATTAATGTTGTGTACCAATTGTTAGGACCACATTGATAATTAAAGGTAAAATAATATCATTAATCAACAAGTCCCAAGAGTGCTAGCTTTTGTTATGATTTAAATCATTGATGACTTAACCCTTTGTACTGCATTAGTGATTCTATTTGATTTGTTTAGCCACCTTGTATTGTTTGGGTGTTTTTTGGTTTTCCTCTTTGTAATCATACATTCATTTCTCTTCTATATATTCATGACACATCTTGTTTAATTCAATCCTTTTAGCTTGTTTTAAAAAATAAAACAGAAAATACGTCCTACACAAAATTATTCAGTCCCAAAAATAATTAAATTTAAATAAACAAAACTAAAAGGGGACAATAATCAAAACAGTTATCTCTTAATAAGACAAATCAACACACATCTATACTAACACCATCAATTCATATGCATAAGCATATTGTATGAGAGAGCCAACATATATACTCACTAACTGAAATAGAAAACAAACTCCATGAGACAAACAACAAATCTAACTTCAACATTCCTTCAAAAAAAAATCTAACTTCAACATGGAAACAAGGGTTCAAACAAAATCAACTATTCCAGATAAATTGAATAATTAATGTTTTGGTTTATATATAATATAATCATGCATAAGTTATTCAATAAAAATGAAAAAAAGAATCTATAATAGTGACCAAAGGGAATAAAATGTAAGAAAAAGAACGAACAAAAGTTAAAAAAAAAAACAACTAAAAGGTAAAAAAAGATAAAATCTTTTGGTGTGAACTTTTTAGCCCAATATTACCTTAGTATCAATAAGGTAACTCACAAGGTAAAAAACTATTACCTTATGAGTCTGATCTTCTTTGAAGAGTGTAACCATAGTATCAATCTTTGACTTTGTGTCGTGAGGTGGTCAAATATCTTCTACTTCTATGTCATTGTTGCAAACATAAAAACTTACGTTTTGGTTTGATGGAGTTTTGAATAAATTTTTTACTCCCAACGATCAACAAATTTTCAGGTTTGGTTAAAACGGATTTATGTTATTATTTTCAAATCTAAATTTCTTCATTCCAACAAATTTGTTCAAGTGGGGTCCATGAGTCGTGAAATAGAATACAAAATTGTAGTGGGACAATAGTCATATTAATATTAAATGTTTAAGGAGCAATCACAATAATATTCGAGTATCGAAATTTTAAAATAGTCTTAAATATGCACTTCGATAGTCCCCCAACTTCGGCATTAACTCTTTTTTAATAGGGACTGATATGAACGACTGATATTACAATAAGTAAATATACATTGAGGGATCAATATGAGAATATTAACAAAACATTCTAACGTAAAAGACTATTTTGACTAAAATATTGCACAATCATGGACTATTTTGAATATATTGAGAGATTATTATGACTACTCGTTGCATATTCAGGGACCAAAATGACTTATTAATTTAGGCCATAATAGGCTAATACCATGTGAATAATGAATTTTCTTATTATATGTGTCTGATAAAACTGAATTTTCTTATACTTATTAATTCAGGGATCAATATCTTAGATGTGATGTTATTATTAATTTAGGCCATAATAGGCTAATACCATGTGAATAATGAATTTTCTTAAAGTTAAATTATGTATCAAATAACAGGTCCACGAATTTGAAATTTCAAAGAGATTTGCTTTCCACCCAGCAACTTTTACTCGCACCCTGCAACCATGCCGAAAATACTCATGCACTAGTTAACTTGCGCAAGTGTAAGTTACTGCGCAAGTTAACTCACGTGGCGCAAGTTAAGTGGCGCAACGATACTTTTTCAAATTATTTTTATTAACTTATTCAAAATTATTTTGTTTATATTAACTTTATTCAAATTATGTTTTTTTCTTAACTTTATTCAAAATTATTTTATTAACTTTATTTTGAAATTATTTTGTTTACATTAATCTAAATTATTTTCTTAATTTTATTCTAAATTATTAATTCGATATTATTCTTTAAATTAATACAAATATAAATAAAGGTAAATACAATACAAATATAAATAAAGTTAAATACAACAAATATAAAACAAAGGAACAAAATTGAGGCATAAATAATCTCTCATTTTATTAATAATTCATAAATTACATTACAATAATTCATATGATAAAAAGTAATCTACTTATTCACTAAATCTACTTATTTTCTCCTTGGGGTAAAAAGTAATCAATCTTCGTGGGGTAAAATAGTGAGCAGCCTTCTTGGGGAAAATACATCATCAACCCTTTTTGGGCTAAATTTAAAACTGTTTTTTTTTACCACACGAAGTTCTTTTTACCCACGGTAAAAAGTTTATGCAGTTAAAAAAACAGGTTTAAAATTATCCCAAGGGTCGATCATTTCCCCAAGTCGGCTACTCACTACTTTACCCCGACGAAAATTGATCACCTTTTACCCCAAAGAGAATATTGAAAAGAAAAAAAAAGAAAGAAGAGAAATAGAGGGAGAGAGTGATGAGGGGGAGAAAGTAGTATGGTGTGAGGAATTAGGGAAGTATGGAGGGGTATTTATAGGTGGGAATGGTAGTATAGGTGGTAAATACCATTAATGTGGTCAAAAAACGTGTAAAATTTGGTAGAAAACGTGTGGATTGAATGTTGAAACATTGACCACAGACAAAAAAAACGTTTGTTCTTCAGTTCTGACCACCGACCAACGTGCGTGAGTTAACTCGCGCATAGGCCAGTGGTGTGTGACTTAAGTCACGCATTGCTTACAACTTGCGTGACTTAAGTCACGCATTGCTTACAACGTGCGTTAGTTAAGTCACGCTGCGTGACTTAACTAACGCAAGGGTATATTTGGAAGCAGTGCAGGGTGCGAGTAAAAGTTGCTGGGTGGAGAGCAAAATTCAATTTCAAATCCTTTTTTCCAAATCAAACACCTTTGAACTTAGACAGTGTGGGTCGGGTTGGACTTGGACCTGTCAAAAGCAACATATTGAATTTTCTTCTGGTTTAGGTCCGATTTACCTAAACGCCCCTATCATTTCATTATATTGATTCCAAGCTATTAATAGTACTACCACATTTGATGAAAGATTTTAACAATTGTTCACAACAATTTTCACCTTACAAATTAGTTTTGTAGAGTTGAATTAGCCTCAACCCAAATTATAAGTTAATATCAAAGTCTATCTAATATCTTTTAGACCACTTGCTACAAGTAACCGCTATGCCATTCACGACACACTTCGGGAGTTGTGTCAAGAGTTCCACATTGAATGAGATAGGAGATGTTGTAAGAGTCTCACATTAGATCAGACAACATTTGAACAATTGTTTATAAACGAGTGTAATCCTCACCTTACAAACCGATTATGTGAAGTTGATTCAGGTCCAACCCAATATATAAGACAAACATTGTTCTCAATTGTATAACAACAATTCCACCAGACTCTGTATAGTTCATAACAATTAACTACCTAATAATTTCACTTTATTCCTTAAATTGGAGTACAAATCTACAGAATCGGGAAGGGTGATTCAGAAAAGAAAAGATCATGTCCAATAGGCCATAAAATACAATACATGTCAAAATATCTGTGCTAGCTAACTCGTAACTATTTACAGTTTTACTTTTACATGGATAGATTTCCTAAATTGGCTAAAACAGCAAGTGAAAAATGCTCTGACATTGTTCACTTTGGGAACATGATATCAGGATTCCTAATGTGTGCATTAGTCTCTATGTTACTATCAACACAAGAGATGCTCCACAAGATATCTTGATTCAACAATTTGTTGGTAAACAGTGAAGATGATCTAACAACAATCGACTTTGATTTTGAAGAAGAGTGTTTGACAATATTACACATGCCACTGGAAAGCAACCAACGCAACCCGGATTGTTGCTGAGACGCAGTTCCCCAAACTTGTCGGTTACCACCATTTTTGGTAAGGACACCTGCAATATGAATCTCCTTGATTTTGAATCTAGATTGAGGTGGTTCTTTATCTATATCTTCATTCTCAACAAAATTGTCGCAGTCTTTCTCCATTTCATGTATGTCAACTCTTTCTGCCTGAGCTAAAACCAGTATTGGAACTCCAACTGGTTCATAATTTCTTAGAGGATCTCTGTGCTGGATCATAAAAGCCACTGTTATGTGCTCTCCCAAATAACTGCGCTTTCTGCCATCTATTTTCACCTTATCAGTGCCATTTCCCAACCCATCATTATATAATTCTGTGATTTTAGAATTGTGTGCTTTAAGAATCTTCAAAATTTGTTCCAAATTATGTTCTCCTTGGATGATGCCAGAATCAAGTCTCAACCATTGATCCAACGTTACTGACAGATCCATCAAACCATCAAGATCGTCGTTGATTTCTCCACGAATGCATGATGGTGCCTCTTCATTTGACATGCTAGACTGAATTCTCAACCCTTCTATTAAAAGAGATTCAATCTTGTTAATAGTCATAGGAGCTATAGCTTCTAGAGACAAAGAGTCCAAGCATTTGTCTTTATCTGTTAAATAACTACATGGAAATTCTTCAAACAAATCATGCTGCCATGATCCCTTCCTGAAACAGAATTATTCATGGAAATTCAGAAACAGAAATAAATCAAATGCTTGGAATAAAAAAGGAAAAGAATGTAACATTGATAAAAGTGAAAACACAATTTTTCACTAGTAATTATGTCGCAAATACACGTGCTTAGTGCTTACCTTCCAGAAGCTTCCTTGTTAGTCTTAGCATCCGACACAATATGCTTAATGGATTTTCCAGTGATATCTAGCAAAGGCATCGATTTAGAGATATAATTGCACAGCTCTTCAACTCTAGCAGATGCCATGTACAGAAGTATATCCAATATATCGTTACCTATTTTTGCAGGTAGAACGACTGGATTAGAAGCCTGAATGATGAGGCTCGCACAATTCTTAGCATTTCTGAAGAGGGAAGGACACATGGACCTCAAAAAGCCTCCGCTCATAGTTTGAACAAACGAACCAAGCCCTTCACCAATCGAAGGTAATATGGACGGTTCTTCATCGGATATTTCAATTGGACTTCCAAATCCACCAGACCAGGTTCTTGGAGAATTTTCAAAGTCCCTCTCATCTAAACCCCATTGTTGCATTAATTTATCAGTCTCAAGATCTTCAAGAATTTTGGCCTTCCTTCTCTGCATTAATGATTGATTTTCCCTTTCATACTCCTCTTCCGCGGCACCAATAATTAAAGATAAATCAGAATCCACGTCATAATCCTCATAGTTATGTTCAAGTGTATATTGCCCCAATCCCTCCTCATTCGCATTAAAATCAAAAGCGAAGTTGCCTGAAGCTAGAGCCTCATTTTCAAACTGTCTTAAAAGCTTCTCTCTAGGAGACATGGGATCACCGTCACAGCTTGAGCGAAATGAATCACTCTCCAATGCCAGCGTCTTTAAGAAATCACTCGCGACAGAGTCGATGACATCATCCAAGCTATGTGGCTTTTTATGTGCTTTATAATTTGATTTAACACTTAAGTAGTGTTCTTCTTGGTCAAGAAACTCTGACGTCTCGGAAACTGAATCCTCAATCTTCATGGATGGTAGATCGACACATGAAATACTGAATCGATGTTTGCTGTTATCTGCCATATCCACATTCACATTCCTAGAACATACGGTATCCAGTGAATCACATCTTGCGTTATTGTCAGCAAACGTGTCATCATCCTTAATAATCTCATCCACATTAATGATTTCAACTGTGGACATGTCAATTATTTGAATTCCTGTTTGATCAAATTCGAACGAATCCTCTTCAGATGTTTCTACCCCTTGTTCACTGATGGAAAATTCAGTGTCATCAGACACATATAGATTTGATCCTTGAGATGACTCCGAGTCTGCCCGTGCTGAATTATTGAAGTTCCCCTCATCAAGCTTTTGATATAGGAAAGTGATTGATTTAGAAAAACCTGAGCCAGAATTCATCACTGCTTCATTCGATAACACCACGTCATTCTGAGTCGGCCGAAGCTTTACGACATCCCTATTGTTAGAACTAAAACAAGCAACATTGTCGGGGATGCTTGAATCTGTCTTCAAGTTAATAAGGTTAACAACATTCCCATTACTAGCACCAAATCTCATTAAATCATCCTTCATTACTTGATAACCAAAACTAACATTTAATCTAGCTCCTAAAGCTTTTCCAACCAACCTAAAACTTGTACTCCATTTCCCTGAACTTTTATCACCCCATAACTCTTCTAAACTCAGTGGCAAAAGCCTAGTGAGATCAACCTGATGTTTCCCAATGTCATGTTCAGGTTCCCCAACAACAGAAGCATAAATCAAGAATCGCTTGGATTCATACTTAACAGAACGACCAGACACGACGCGACCACCATAAACCGAACATCTATGTACCAAAGTTTCATCAAACTCCGCAGAACCGTCCAATACCCTTGATGGGCAAGTCTGCAAAATGCTGTTTTTCCTTTTCCAATGCACACTTAACCTAACACCATTGAAACTCAAAGGAAGTCCCTCAATCGAATGAACATGAAGATTAAAGCAACAAACAAACTTTTGTGAACCAATATTTGTTAAAACTTTCAAGGGCTTCTTCCAATTCCATTTTGAAGACAATTTCTTGTCCCCTATCAACAGATCCTCACTTACAAATCTCGGGTTTGAGTTAAGTTGAGATTTTGACAAACGGTCTTTTTCAGCAGAGATGGTAGAAGGCTTAAAAGGGGTATTGTCCAAGTAAAGAGCTTTGCTTAATTCTTCAATGTCACGAAGTAATTGTTCATGACCAATATTTGAATCAGTTTCAGTTTCACCAACATCTTTATTTTCAGACTCAAAGTTTGGTTTCATCATCATGTTTGAATTGAAAATTGAAACAATACCCTAATAAATTCATTCACTTCATCGTATAGCAGTGTCACTGAATAACAAGATCAGTTAAAAACATGGTATTCAAAACATAAAAGACAGCAAAACAACATGGTTATCATGTCATGTGGTTCCTATGATAGATAAAAAAAAAAAAGACAGGATTTAGAATGTTTTAAAATCGAGAGGATTGTAAGATTGATTTGAAAGCAACAAAGGAAAGGAAAAGGGTGATTGGAAATGGAGTTACTTACCAAAGAAGAGAAAAAGGAATATTGTGTGGAAATGGAGAAGAAGAAAAAAAGTGGTTGGTGAGATTTGAGAAGGTGGAGTGGTTAAATTGACTTCTTGTTAGTTATGCTTTGCAGCCATTGTTTGGTTCCTTCCGCCGGTAAGATTGGTGATTCACTCAACTCAAGACAAAGTTAATATTGTGAAAATAATTTGTATTATGTACTTTTAACACCTTTTCAATTATATCTAATCAAATTTGGTTTAATATTTTATCATAATATCAAAATCAAAATAGCCCCCCACACCAAAAAAAAAAATGAAAATAGTCCTTGATTCTCTATTAAATTTATAAATTGTATTTTTCATCTCCAATTTCACTTTTCTTCCATCTCTCTCACTAACATCCATTGAAAAATGAACAAACATGAACGTTTTAGAAAACGGGGTGTTACCACGATAACTGCCGTTATAAAACGGTATAGGCAAGCGACGATATTGTTTTTATCTGATAGGTGGGAAGGAAAATCACACGAAAATGTTGTGACGTAACGATGTTACAGCCGCAATACGACGTTACGGCTGCGACCGATCGTTACAGCTGTGAAAAAAGAACACAATTTTGGTCATCACCTCTTCATTATTTATAGTTCATTACTCCTTCAATTCCTAGATCTCTCCTCCTCTGCGCCGACTCTCTTAATTTTGGTGTTGTTATGTAAGTGTGTAACATAGATAAAATGAGATTTAGAGAGAGAAAAATTGTCTTCATGTGAATATGGTTGTGTTAATTTGGACTTTAGAGATGAGATTTTTGATGTTTATAAATTGGTGGTTCCATGCTTCAGTACTTTGAGATTGGAAAAAGTACTATGACATTGGAAAAGAAATGAGAAAGATGAACCTATAAAGAATAATGTGAGGTGAGTGAGAGGAAGTGGTGAGGGTAATTGTGCAACGTTTTGATTAATTCATATTGTGACGACCGTAATCTGTAATGCAACATCTGTAACAGTCGAAATCGTGAAAACCTTAATGCAACCGTGACCACGACCGTTATTTAAAACCTATGAAATATTAAAATTGGAATGCAAAATCTTTCATTACTATTCTATTGCAAAGATAATTGAACTTTTAAATGATTATGTGTTTTTCTTTTTGATGTTTCTACGCGTATCAATTGTAGATGTACTCGATGCACATTTTTTTTTCTTCGTTCAGAAATTTAATTTACGTAGGTGAGTAAACTCAATTCACCTACACCTACGTGAATTGAGTTGATCAAGATGAGTTTTATAATTTGAGCTTTCAATAAGTGAATTGAATTAGGATTTTTTTGTTTAATTCATATACGAATTAGTAAATAAAAGTAGTATATAGTTTTATTAACATTTGTATAATCTTATAAGACATAATATGAGAAGGAATGATGATATATGTTAGTTCATTTTACCTCATGTGGCTAATAATATAACTTTAGTGTGATTTAAAAAATCAATTGATGGATGACTTTAGAGGATATTGAATTTTTTAAAATTATTTCTCCTTTTTTATAATACTCATCTATAAAGATAATACAGTATTTATAGGTCCTCTTTCCGTAAACCCATGTTTGCAAGAGACTGTGTTCTTTTGTAATGAGATGCCGTTTGAAGTTTGTATTTGGATTAACCTAAAGTATTAAAATAGATTTTGAAGTTAATTTTAGGAGGGTTTTGCATTTGATAAACATAATTTTGAATGAATAATTTTATTGCAACTGAATTTGAAGTAAAATGATTAAGATATGAAATGTCCAATGCATTATTTTAGTGCAAATTGACAAATGGTAGATCTGTTGAACCTCATCTGCCAAAACTGCTACAGTTGCAAAACTTAGGAGGCGGTTTTGTAGTTTTTTTTTAAGGGGCCAAAATCGCAACTTTGGTAAAGTTAAGGGGCTAAAACTGCAATTAAGCCTAAATAATATTTAGATTTATAATAAGGGATGAGTTGTAGATTTACTAGAATATGTGATTTTGGGGAAGTCCTTCTTATAAGTCTTGCAATCTTTTTTGTGCTCAGACAATTCCTTATTGATTCTGTCATGGCCTTATTTTTTGAATCCCTTACTTCTCTTTTACAGGCATGTGTTATGTCTTTGTTCTGGTAGGAATTTATTTTTGCTCCTCTAGTGGGTCACCTCTTGACACATCACATTAGACAAGAGCTTCTAAAAGTTACCACGGGAGAACTCTAGATTCATGATGATTGTTGTCCAATGCTCAACAAAACACATGTAAAGTGTTTATCTATAGAAGAAAACAGTTGATTACTTGTACATGGTTTCTTGTCATAGTTTCTTGATGATTCTACAGATGGTCTTAGATTGTATGGGCTTGCTGAATCCCACCCGGTATTGTATAATTTCACTTTTTGGTGGTTTTATTCTGTCGCAAAATATATAATTGGTCAAGCTTATCATTGCCACATTCTCCTGTGTTCATTCTCCATATTATTGCAAGGGACTTGCTTTTAGTGGGAAAAAATTGGTCAATTTATAACTTACAGGTAACATCTCGCATGCCAATAGAAAATATGCATTGTCATTTTATAACATAAAGGACTAAACCATGACAAAAAAAAAAAATAAAGGGCGAAAGTGTTACCTAAAATTAAGTTAAGGGAGGGACTAATTGTGTAATTTTGCCTTAATTTTTTAAGGGGGGTTTATTTATTTCTTGAATAGAAAAGATCGAAGACATATTTGATGTATGTTATAGGTTTTGCAAGAGGTTCCATAAGAAGGAAAAAAAATAATGCAAGAGGTCCATGTTAACTTGGGCATAACGTTTTCAAGTCATTACGGGTCGGTTTTCAAATGTGAGTGAGTGGTTAGATTCATATCCATGAATTTAATGGAGGATATAGAAGAAATGTCACATATATTCTCGAAACTTAGATTTTGGTGGTGTCATATTATTTTCGTGACCTATTCTTTCTGTTATTTCTAGCGTTTTTCGGAATCCACAACCAGTACTACCAGAGCTTTGCTAGATCGAACAAAATGATGAGTTGATGAATACTAACAAAGTTTATATTTAAGTGTAAATGGTTAATCTCGTATAAACTATGAATGAACAAAATAAATGATATATAAAATAAAGTAACTCTTCTTTTCATTGCCTTAAGACTTTATATGGAACTATAGCATCAATGTCTCATCTTGGTATTGAACATTTGACCATATATTGTTGGAGGGTCATGTAAACTTGATATTGGTTTTTACACTTTTTTATGTTTAAATGTTTTTACTCTTCTAATTAGGTAGGGTGAGTAAGTTGCTTGTTTATGTTAGACAAAACTTAAGTTTAATTTGAGATATACAATATAGTAATGATATTTGTATATCTATCAAATGACAACTTTGGCGACAACTTTATTTTTCTCTCTTCTTATTGATCGAAAATAATGGAGAGAAAAAAAGAAAGAGAGATGATAAGAACATCATGTGAATATGAGAGAGAAAATTGTCAAAAGGTTGTCACAAAATAGTTGTACAAATATCACTTCTCGGATTTCACTCGGGAGACTTTGAGTTTTTGTGATATTGGTAACTTTGTTTCTATCTTTTTCTAATCAATCATACTCTCTGATCGAAATAATTTATGTTTGCTCCTTCGTTTATCATTCTCAAATCAAAATACACTATAGTTCTCAAAGTTTAAAAAAAAAAAAAAAAACTCAATCACTCTCTCTCCCTCCCCCCCCCCCCCCCCGATGGATGTCTTCATGAATTGTCATCGATGACAAAATATTAATATGAATTGCGCTGACTTTGTTTGCACACATCTTCATGATTGAGTGATTATATTAAGGTTGATTGTGCCTCCATTATAAGGGATAACTGACCTAACGATTGTTGCATTATTGAGTCGATGAACATAAATCGACATCTCAACATTTACATCATGATTGTTACTTAGTTGTCTATTTGAATCGTTATTGTGGTCATTTATTGTTTGTCTTCACAACTCACCAAAAAAATATATATGTTATGTTTCTTCGACATCATGAACTAGAGTTGTACATCATATGATGAAACTCTACTCAAAGTTCTTGTCCCCTGTCACAAAATCTTTGCAAATGCCTGCTATCCCAAGAAAGAAGCATAAAGTACCAAATTTCTCATAATGAAAAATAAGAGCACTCTACTCGTCTTCTTGCTTCTTCACCTTATGCAGTCGTTTCCAAATCTGTGTGTACGTGTGTCAAGACAAGCGTTGCTATTGGGGTCCTATTGAAGAAAAATGTCAATGGTATTGCCTAGCTACTCTCACACTTGTTGTATCATAAACTCTTTGATATAATTAAAATTGAACCCATACATTGAGATGAATAAAAAAGATAGCCTCACCAAAGGAGGTGATAGTTGCATACCAACTATAAAGTTTTTACATCGACAACAAAATTTAAACTTACTTTTATAAACATGAGTCAAATCTTTATAAATAGACCAACTTTTTCTAAAGATTTGGTATTTATGAAAAATTAAATAATTGCAAAGTATTTTAATGAACCTAAAAAGAAAAATTATATTAACAGTGATTAGTATGAGAAAAGAGACTAAGCAATTTGTTCCAACAATAAAGAGCCATGGTTAGATTACATGGCAATCGCATGATTCCTTTTAAAGCACACAATATATGAAACTAGGGATGGAAGGATGAAAGCCAACACATCACAATGTAATGGTCCATGGATGAGTGGAGAAGCTTTAATATGCTCTTCACATACTCTTCAAGATTTGACACCTGTCCACTCTCTTCCTTCTCTCTCACTATACACTCCACTCTACATTCACCCAAAAAAATACTTTCCTTTTTATTGTTGTCCCTTTCTCTCTTAAAAGTATTTTCTTATTCTTGCTTATAAATAAAGGGTCTTGTTAACGAGTGTCTCGGGGCACTCTTTAAGGATTTTAAAAGAAGAAATTATTTCATAAAAAAGTCAAATATTTCAATTTCTGATGCATTGATTATATAAATTTTAAAAAAAATTACCATATAAAAGTCTTAAAGAGTGTCTCGAGGGCACTCGTTAACATTTTCCATAAATAAATCAATTTGATTTATACACATTGTTTTACACATACATTCAATCATATCATCTACATATGTCTATTTTTTGAAGATAATTTATAAAATATCACTACATATATCTTCTTATCTTGATTGAGTATATTTGTAAAAAAATCTTACACCGTCAGTGTATATAAATTAATCTTAAAATAAAGTAATAGTTTCACATTGTTTATGAGTTTAATAGTCATGGATTGACGATCCAAAATAACTTTACACACACAACCAATTAAAATATTTTGAATTGTTACATCAATTAAAAATATTAATTGATATGACGATTCTAAATATTTTGATTTATTATACAAGTAAAACTGTTTTGAACCGGCAATCCACCACCATTAAACTCATTATTTATTTAGTTAATTAAATACAATTTTGTTGGTCATCTTTCTCATCCATTTCTCCTTGCTTCCAATTCTAAACACCCACTTACCCATCAAGACATCACTCAGGTATGCATATAACATCATATATTAGAAAAATATACAATAAAAGAAAAGAACATAACTGAGCTGTTTTCATTTAATGGGTCAAGATTATTAAGTAAGGGAAAAAACAAACACTTATGTCTATTTTATTTTATTTATAAGGTTAATGTTAATGATGCTATGTTTGCTTTTTCCCAATCCATGGGTTTCAGGTGTCAATGTGAGAAGCAACATGAGAGAGACTAAATATAGTTGGAAGTGAAGGAACCAACCAGACCCTACACCGTTGACAAACAAAATTAGGTAGTGAGTAGTGACACTTTTTTTGTTTTGTTTTTGAGTTTTCTCACTTTTTTTTCATTCATTCATTGATTGATTTTGTAGTAATAATTATGACTATAGAGACTAAAAGCTTGTGATGTGTTGCCTCAGATCCAGGCAACTCTATGTGAAAAAGGGTTGTTATCTTTTTTGGTTTTTCTTGTGATTATTAAGACTTTGCACTTTTTCTGGGTTTCTTTCTCATGACTTGTTTGTTCTTTCTTGTGTTTGTAGATAAGGGGTGTTGTTGTTTTCTTACCCTTTTTTAAATTTGTCTCTTTTTAATTGGTGGGGTTTTAATTTTCTTGAGTGGAACATGTTTTCATGCATATAAAGTTTGTATTTTTATATGTTTTCAGGCTGTTTCCAATTGTTGTCTCTATAGTTGATAAAGGTAGACAAAGGAGAGTTGTGAGAAGAAGTTGGTTATGCTTGTGGCAAATAGCTATTTTTATGATTGATATTTATTGAAATTGAAGTTTGGATCCGTTATTGTTGAGCAGATCTGATTACTTCATTTCTGTTTCAGCAATGTTTTAGTTAATTCATGCTTTGTATTGCTTGAATTTTGCTTCTTTTGTCCTATAGGGTCTCCTTAGGAATGGAAAATGTTACCCTTCTTATTTTAAGATCCTTTTCAATCAGAAAAGCAGGTGATCAATTAGTTGAAACATGAAAGGTTTTGTGATACCAAAGGGGTGGGAGGTTAACTTTTTGTCTTGTCTAGCTAGGGATTTCAATGGAGGTGTTGTTGTATGTGGTTACGGTGTCAATAAGAGTAGGTAACTTAGTCTGCGATAACTCAATCATAGCTACACACATGGATGTATCCAGATTTAAGCTGATGGCAGATGCAGGGTCATTGTCCAATTCTGTAGCTAAGGTTTCCAACGAAACTGTTGTAGGTTCGGACGATTGTCATAATAAGGGTGGCAATTTGGATGTTGAAATCGGTATTACAAAAGTCACTCAACCGGTATTGGTAAAGGAAGGAGAAAGTCCTTTGATGGATATGATATCCCAAAATAAAAGTGTTTTAGTTGCTAGTGATGTACGATTAGCCCCAGAAAGTGAGGATGATGATTCATTATCATTGGAAGGTGAACAATTTATTGATAGCTCATGTTCTCTATCAGTTGTCAGTGAAAACAGTAGTATAGGTGGAGAAGAGTTCATTGCTTCTGATAATACTTCAGAAGTTGGGACACCATGTTCGATAGACATAGAGAAGATCGTCAGTTCTGTCAATATTGTTGCTCACACCGCTGATTTGGGGGAGTCAAATGTTGACACAGATATTATGAATGAACCCCTTGCTGTGGCAGTGAATCTTGACCCAGAGATTGGAGTTGAATCAGACCTAAAGCCTTCTACAGTTGCTCATCAGCTGCCTCAGGAAGAGGGAACGAGTGTAACAGTTGTCCGGAGTGTTTTTGAATTGGATTATACCCCATTATGGGGATTCATATCACTATGTGGACGAAGACCAGAAATGGAAGACGCAGTTGCAACTGTTCCTCGGTTTTTAGAAATTCCCATTCAGATGCTAATTGGTGATCGAGTACCTGATGGAATAAACCGGTGTTTTAGGCCGCAAATGACCCATTTCTTTGGAGTCTATGATGGCCATGGTGGCTCTCAGGTAAACTTTAGTTATTACATGTCCGTTGATTTTAGCCTTGTCTGAATAAACTCTCACTTAGAGCTTAATTTTTCTCATTTAGGTTGCAAATTATTGTCGCGAACGCATCCATATTGCATTGACCGAGGAAATAAAACTTGTCAAGGAAAGTCTAATCGATGGAGGTCTCAAAGATGGTTGCCAAGATCAGTGGAAAAAAGTTTTCACCAATTGTTTCTTAAAGGTTGATGCAGAAGTTGGAGGAACGACTAATGATGAAGTTGTTGCGCCAGAAACTGTTGGCTCCACTGCTGTTGTTGCTCTTATATCTTCATCTCATATTATAGTTGCAAACTGTGGTGATTCGAGAGCCGTTCTTTGTCGTGGCAAAGAACCAATGGCGTTATCAGTGGACCATAAAGTAAGTTGCTTCTAGATATTCGTTTGAATCTTCTTTAAAAGAATTTATCTACTAATTGTTGTTTGAATTTTTTTATATATGCTAGCCGAACCGAGAAGATGAATATGCAAGAATTGAAGCAGCCGGAGGAAAAGTGATACAGTGGAATGGCCATCGTGTATTTGGTGTTCTTGCAATGTCAAGATCTATTGGTATGTTCTTTGAAATGATAAATTTTACTTCATTTGGATTCTAGTATAAAATTACAAACTCCAACACGGACACGTTGACCCTGCTAATGTGAAAATCTAGGATGCTGACACCGATACATGCTTATTTATTATGATTAAATTAAATATGAATATTATTTATAAAATGTGCTTGCATCAAAATTGAGTAAAATGTTGTAATCAATTTTTGTCTTTAACCCCTCAATGTCCAAAAAGTGTTTAAGGTGTGTCGAAACAAAGAGAGAGAAAAAGTTGGACCCTTTTCTCTCTTCTCACTTTCTTCTTACAACCAAACCAAGTCTTAGTTAGCATGATCACTGAATGAATCTTTTGTTATAGTTTGATCTTTGATTGTCTCTTTTATTTGTAAGTTTATTCCATAAATTATAGGTGTAAGAGGTTGGTTTGGTTCGGTTTTGAGGAGAAAATAAACCAGTACAAAATAATTGGTTTGGTTTTTATAATTTTTCCTCACAAAATTCGGATTAAACCAAATCGATGAAGAAACATTGGTTTGGTTTAGATTAAAAATAAACATAAAAAGTAACTTTTATTCGAACATTATAGATTTTTATACTATTAAAATAAGGACATAAACTACAATGATTTTTTTTTTTTTTTAATAGAATTGTCAAAAATTACATGAACAAAACACATTTTTAAGATAAAATTTAGGTTTAATTTCACTTTTTAGACACTCAACTCAGATAAAGACATGTGTCCTACGGGTGTCGGACACCAAACGTGTGTCGGACACAGAGACACGCCTAATCTCCTAGAGGTGTTTGTGTCTTTGTTTGGTATTCTTTTAGTCAGTTATTTAGAGGGTGTGAGATGACACACTGTAAATGATTCAAAGGAGAGATTAGAGCGGTATCTTTAGTTCTAAAGAGGGATTTTGAGATTAGAGGTATCTTCTATAATCTGGTCCAGTTTATATCAATCCTGTGTACTAATTTCGGAAGTCTTCTAGTGAGAGTTGTTTTTCTTGTTTTAGGGATTCTAGTGAGAGTTGTTGATTACTCAACTTCTGGTCCAGTTTATATCAATCATGTGTACTAATTTAAGGGATAGTTGTGTACTTTATTAAGAAATGAATGGTGAGAGTATTTTCATGTTTTTCCATGTAATTAATTGGATTTCGTGAATGTGAGGGGAATTGCCACCCCGCAAATCACTTTATGTTCCCATCTGAAATTCTGAATCAGTGGGAATGTCTTTTCCATTTACTGCTTATTAATCATCCTTGAATGGGGAAAACAAATATTTCCATTTTGATCCTAATTTTTTTAGAGCTTGAAAGATAACCTATTTTGCATTCTTCTCGGTTTATTGAATATGTATCCTGTTGAACATAAATGACGAATCTTGAACTATAAGATCATCTCCACTTTATTTTTAGTTTTTAGAATACTGCTTCTGTTATGTTTTGTTCAGTTGAGACCAAAGATCATTGCAGAAGGCAATTGAAATGAATAATTTGCATTTAGATGTCCAATTTAGTTTGATCATTCCTCGGAGTCAGTCCAAAGGCTGCTAAGGGAAATTATTTAGTACGATGCCTTGTGCCCCCTCTTTTCATACAGTATCCTTCTGCGTTAAACATTTTTCGTTCTATTCATATGAAAAGAAGATTTGTGTTAAACAATTGCTATCTTAATATTTCTGATGATGGTAACTTTGCACAATGTTGAGAGTCTTTTGGAAAAGAACACTTGTCATTGGATTGTCACCATTCTGAATTTGCTAGTGGTTTTAGTACCTTCTACTCGTAGTTGCGGGACAACATTGAGATTTGGGTCTTGAGTACACCGTAGTTCTAAGAGAATCAAGTAAAGTTTAATTTTTTTATTTGAATGGAAAATGCACAAAATAGGCATTGATTTTGTCTGTGCTACAATTTTATTTTATTTTCTAATTCAAAACAATGATGACCAACTTGCTTGTGTATTTGATTGTGAGTCCCACAGTAATTGTGTTGTGTTTATAAAGGATATAACTATTTCTCCTTACCCTTGATGTGATTTTCAGGAGACAGATATTTGAAACCGTCAATTATTCCGGATCCAGAAGTTCAATTCATTCCTCGTGCGAAAGAGGATGAATGTCTCATTTTGGCTAGTGATGGTCTATGGGATGTGATGACAAACGAAGAGGTGTGTGATCTGGCTCGAAAACGTATACTTCTTTGGTACAAGAAAAACGGCATGGAACTACCCTCGGAAAGGGGAGAGGGTAGTGATCCTGCAGCACAAGCAGCAGCAGAGTTGCTATCGAATCGCGCTCTCCAGAAAGGAAGCAAAGACAACATCACTGTGATTGTTGTGGATCTGAAACCTCAACGAAAGTATAAGAACAAAACATGATGATTTCAAGGTTGTTTGAAGATTACTATTGTACTATAGAAGCATAATATAATCGAATAGTTTTTTGCCCATTAATTTTTCACCAGGGCATTCATCCTCTGTACTATAATACATCTTACATAGGACTCAACTAATTAAGAGTCTCCTTCACTGTAGTGCATTGGATTTGAAGCTATGTAAATTTAGTTGCTTATTCTAGGAATGATAGGCGACTATTGACATTTTTTAGCATATTGTATTCATTATTATGCCTCCGAGTACAAAGGCTCTGTGAGGCATTTACTTGAATATTATTTTAGCCAGTGTGTTTATAAAGATGTAACTAATTTGTAAGTGGTTTTCAATTTTGTATTTCACTGTCACATGTTTGTATGTTAACCATCCATCTCCCTTTCAATTATGTTGCAAAAGTGAGGTTTGGTCTATAAATGTTTGTTTGTGGTAGATGTATCAATGACCATTATTAATTCAAAGCCGGCACAACAAATCTAGAGGCCTAAAGCGACATTGAGACAAGGTGCTGTAAAAACTAAACAAAATTTGACTTCTATTAAGACTAATTATTAGTGCTGGTAAATATGTATGGTGTGAGAGGTGGGGTTATTAGAGAAGGTAGTAGATGAAGCTCTTCTTGGTGGAATGATATCTCTCAATCGGATATGTGTGTTCAGGAGGTTCCAAATTATTTGGTAAAAGAGGCTTATAAGAAGCTTATGATGGGAATAGTTAGCTTGTCAGATCTATTATTATAGTCAAAGGCTTGACATAAATCGATTTTGTCAAAAGTTGTGTTTAGTGTGGATTAGGAGAGGTGCAGTCGGTCATAGCTCCCTTCAATTATGTTGCAAAAGTGAGGTTGGTCTATAAATGTTTGCAGGTATTTAATACTCTACTAGTAATCAGCTTGATGTCTCTTATACATTTCAAAAGGAGGGATGGTCACACTTAGGTCAACTTCAAAAGAGTAATCAAGAATAGAGTTAGCATAGTATGGTTTCCATGTATTTGGAGCATTTGGAAATCAAGGAATGAGACACAGTTCAAAAATAAAGATATATGGCTGAATAGGAGGAGTCCGTGAAAAGGTGCTTTATGAACTGAATCAAATCAAATAGTATAAATGCTAATATTTCTATTGGTATTTGAATCCTAGAGTCTGTCTAGGAATCTAGGGTGTTTGAAGTTTTGAACGTTGTCGCTAACTTAATACTGATAGTATAGATGTTAATATTGTTCAATTGGTTAGATTAGTGTGATGCAGCAGCCGTTTTGAGTTGAAGTGGTGTGGGGTCTGCGTTTGTTTTGTTTTACTTTAAAGATAATTTCATTAACGAAAATCGATGAATAAATCAAAAGTCAAAATTACATGAATATAAGTTGAAGTCTCTTCAATCCATATACAATACAGATTATGAAGCGAGTACTGAGCTAAATAAAGGACACTTTGGCTAGCCTCACGCGTAATATGCAAGAAACTTAAACTATGAAAACAGACATTAAAATTAATACAATCTCCGATAATATATCCTACATAGTTGAGATATTGTGGATGAGCGTTCAACGCTTGAACCACATTAAAAGCATATGATTCTGACATAAGATTCAGAAAAAACATGTCCTTTGCAAATTTCAACCTCTTCCGCATAGCTAAAACTTATGCTACCTCCAAATCTAGTAATTAAAAGACTTCTACAACTAGCAACAACGATAGCACCTTAGTTATTTCTCACAACAATACAAATACCTCATTTACCACCCTCTATCACACAAGTTGCATCAACATTTACCTTATAAGTTATAACAACCACTAACATTAGATGTCTAGTGAACATCAGATGTGGGTAAATATAAACCTTCACTTAACATCTCCAACAATATCGCACTAGCACTATTAAAAATAAATATAATAATGCGTACCTATGAATCTACTAATATTGATGCCTAAGCCATTTAAAGAAAGAGAAATGTTAACTTGTGCCCTTGAAGCATAAGTTAAGGAATCAAATGTAGAAACTTTTTCTTAAAAGAAAAATATGCTGTCACTTTCACAATGTACTAATATAGGTGCAAAGACCTTTGTTCACCTACTAATTTATTAAATTATAATTTAATAAAATTGATTAAAAATAATAAAGAAGGACTTGAAATTTTTTGGAATTTTTTTTCTTACGTCATACTAATCAATGTCCGTGACACACTAGTTACATATATAAAATAAAGTAAGTTTTATATTTAAAAAAACATATTTTTACACTTTTTAAAGGTTGATTACACAAATTTTAAAGTAATTTTACTATATTTGATCATTTAACACGTATTCGAGAAGCATTTGTCAGCATTTTTTTAGTGGCTTGTTATGTTAATAAAGATGCATGTGACTTTTTGCCTCATGAGTGTTTATTTGGTTTAATAAATTTTTCTTTGCCTTGTAAAAAAAAACTAATTGTTTTTTTACAATATTATTAATATAAAATATATTCATGTTCTGGACCGAGCAAATGCTACCAGACCCATCTCATAGGCCCAATGGAGACTCGTTTAAATTGAACTATAACGTCTCCCTCCATGACTCTCGCAAATCTCGCTCGACGATCATGAATCTTACGGATTTGTAACCGTTGAGCCTTACATGTGCCTTACAACGATACCTGCACCTCCACGTAATATAAATGGGACTCTCAACATTCCTCAAGGTTGGATTCTCTTTACTCTCCTATCCCCATTCTAAAACTCAATACTGGCTTGAGCATCAGAGTGTCAGCAGGTACACCCCAACCGTTCTAGTCGAAGCAACCGCTCACAATCACCGTAAGAGACCGCACCGATAGTCACCTTCTGATCTGGTACGATCAATTCACATGATTGATTAATTTTTTAATGAATTAATTAGAAGCTAAATTAGCGAATGAAGTTTATATTATGAAACCTAATAAAGGCAATACTTATAAAATTAATATTGTTAATTAAGTCAAAAAATAAGTTGGAGGTCTAAAATATTTTAAGGTTTAAATTATTAGATTTACTTGTTGTTACGAATGTGAACAATTTATATCAAACGATAGGGACTATGACATAGTTTATGTCACGTTCAGGACAAACCAAATTTTTATAGTGATTACTCTTTAGATTAATATTGAAACTAACACATAATATAAAGAAAAAGAAATCTTATGATTGTTTTGTTATATGCGATTACAAATGTCTCATTCGTGTGAACAACAACATATTGAATGTGTGTTCACTAATCAGAAGGCATGTGCCTTGACTCAAAGATGAAAAATCTCACGCCAATCAACATTGTGTGGTGGGGTGTGCTGATAACGAGTCTGCCCAACATTTGTTACTTTCCTCTCCATTTTTTGCAGCTTTGTGGGGCAAGATTCGGTACTGGTTGGGCGTATCTACAGCCGAGCCGCTTGGTGTGTCAGTTCATTTTTATCAGTTTGTTTATTCAGCAGGTGGATTGCGTCCTTCTCGTTTTTATATGCAGCTTATTTGGATGTGTTGTGTGTGGGTTATCTGGAATGAAAGAAAAAGTCGGCTCTTCAAAAATAAGGAGAGCACCATCCATCAGTTGGTAGAGAAAGTCAAATTACATTCTTTCTCTGGTGGATGAAGGCTACTAATATTTCCATTCGGCCTAATTTTCATATGTGGTGTTCGAGCCCTTTTGTTTGCTTGGGCATTGGTTAGCCTATTTTTGTGTACTCATTTTTTGAACTCTGTAATGTGTACTTTGTACTTTTGAGAATTCTTGAGCACACCTTGTGCTTGAGTAACATTTTGTGTTTCTAATATATTCTATTTTTACTTTTTTTGAAGGAAATATATTCTATTTTTACTTGTTAAAAAAAAATGAAAAATCTGACATGAGCTGACTTGGCTCAAAATGAAAAATCTGACACGAGTTGCATCTGGTACAAGAAGAATAATCTAACACAAGCTTTTTAAACGGCAAGAAGGGTTAGTTTCTATCAAGGCGTGCATTTAAGAAAGGAAGCAAAATCGTTATTGACATAAAAAAGCAAACCTAAAAACAAGTTTTTAATGGAAGGTTATGGTAAAGCCATAACGAAAAAGCCATTTTTTCTAACATTTATGTGTATAATAAGTAAATGTGTTTATTCAAGGCTCTGTGTTTAAGTACAGTTGAGGACCCTAGACGCGTTATCAAGAAATTTAACAATTTAATCTTTTCTTTTTCAAATATCAATTTAATAGTCTAAAAATTACATTAAATTTAATTAAAGTAAATATTTTACGATAAAATGTAATAAGAGTTATAACTTTACTAAACATTTTAAATTTATAGCCTTAAGTTGTTTTTTTTTTTTTAAGAATATGGCTTAACAACTATAAACTTTTATTTTGTAAGAAAAAACTTTAAACTTTTATGTTTAATGCTTGTTGGGTCTATGAGCCAACATTGTTATAATTTTATGAAAGAAACCACACCTCAAACATTCGTAGAAATAATGTTTAATATTTCTAAATAAAAAAATAAACGATATACATGCAGCTCTGGCCTCTGAACATTGTCAGGATTTGGTGATCGGCCAATGGCACATATATCCAATTTTTGTTATAAGATGTATAGTAGATATACATACAGTATATTCTTAACAATATATTTTAGTAGTTAAATGGGTACTAATTTTTATTTTAGAACTAGTAAGACAATCATACATTCACATGATTGCCATTTATTTTTATGAATATGTTCAAAAACAAAAAAGAAAAAGAGAAAAATACAAAAGAATAAGAAGAAGAAAAATGAGAGTCATATTTAATATTAATTATCACATGACACCCATGATATCAAGAGTAATATTTAATACATGAAAATTAAGAGAGAATGTTTTGTTTTACTAGTTTTAGTTGGTGGTGTTATGTGATCAAAATGTGTGACTCCAAGAGTTATATTTAATACAAGATAATAATGGAGAATCAACAATATATGATTTAGATATCTTTAAAAAAAAGTATGATTTACATAATATTTAAAATTTATTTTTAATTTAATTTTACTAATGTATTAATCGTGTTTTCATAGTTTCTTTAATTAAATAACACTTAAATTTCTAAATTAAAAGTAAAATTATCAATTTTAGATTAAGTTTAAATCAAATTATTGATTATGAGTATCTAAGTTTGATCACTAATTTGAATAATATTTGATAAGTTTTACTTACCTTCTGACTAAATTTCAGATTAGCAGAGCTAATTTCCCCTACGAATTAAAGGGACAAGCGATTGAAATCGTGTGGTTGATTAAGTATTTCCCAAAAGACATTTGTAACCGAAACGCGCTAGAGTTTGTGAAGCCGTAGCAATGCGGCATGAGTGTGGTAGAGTATGCTACCAAGTTTAATTTGTAGAGTATTCCAGGTAATCGTTGTATGTGGGTTTCAAGGGTGAGAGGTTCAAAAGAATAAATTTCTAGATGAGAATGTGGCCAATAGATATCTATAGATTCTATATATATATATATATATATATATATATATATATATATATATATATATATATATGGGTTTGCTAGAACACACCCACTAGTTTTTATGTGGGAGTGTTTTAGCAAGTAAATAACTAAAAAGTGGTTAAATACACTCTAAGGTGTATGTTGCTATAACACACCTTCTAACAATAACAAGTGGGTGTGTTCTAGCAAATCCTATATGCATTTGCTAGAACACACCCACTAGTTTTTATGTGGGAGTGTTTTAGCAAGTAAATAACTAAAAAGTGGTTAATTACACCCTAAGGTGTAGCTTTGCTAAAACACTCCCACATAAAAATTAGTGGGTGTGTTCTAGCAAACCCCTATATATATATATATATATATATATATATATATATATAGGGAATATGGGATTTTGAGCTGACTTTTCATTATCTCAATTATACACTTAAATAAATTATCCTATAATAATGTTTATTCTTGTTGTTAAAAAATATAAGAAATTATATTATATTTACTAAATTGTTGGTGTCATTGTAATAAATAAACATAGTTTTTTTTAAGAAAATAAATAAAGATAGTTTGTTGAGTTTTTTATAGACAGGCATGAGTGCTCGTCATTTCACTAATTCGGTAAAAGCATAAAATAACGATCAAAACACAACAGTTATACAAAGTTCTCGTTAGTTTAAATAACATCTCTAGCCTTCAAGGAATTGACTGATTTCAAACCAAGTTCACGATCCAATTTTCTCAACTCAACAAGAAAGTATAGATAACATCATTGAGATTGTGATCGATTTAAAACCCCATTGAAAATCTACATTATTAGTTTTCTTGACCAAATAGCAATTTGCATGCAATGGAAGAAAGTGTCTCTAAACTTTCCGAGGCTTTAAATCAAACACAATCTATTTGATGGTACCCATTACAGTGACAGTGTACCTCATTGAAAGCTTATAGAAATATATAAATTCCTCGTTCAACAACACAAGTAAGAGAAAACATCTTTTTCCCCTATTCCTAGCGCCGGGAACTGTTAATCCTTCAAGTACATAGGAAAGTCATAGTTGTCAGTTAAGATGTAGGCAGGAAGTGGGACGTCACTTGCAAAGCTTTGTTATAGCGTATTATATCAGTAATACAGGTCGCATTGATCAGAGTAATGATATTTTGACATCCATTTGATGACAACTTTGTTGACAACTTTGTTTTTCTTACTTTTTATTGGTCAAAAACAATGGAGAGAGAAAAAGGAAGAGAGAGGATAACAACATCATGTGAGTATGAGAGAGAAAATTGTCCAAAAGTTGTCAAAACGTGGTTGTCAAAATATCATTTCTCCATTGATTAACCTACATTCAAGTGATTTTGTGGACACAAAGAAGTGTGCTCACGTTAGTTAGTTAGTTAAAGTTTTCGATGATTGATAAGAATTATAGTTCGGATGAACATCAAGGGTAGTTTCATAATGAAGTAAAAGTATTGCATTTTCACGTGACATATTTTGTTTTATCCAAAATTTGGGAAATTACCGAGATCGTAATATTTCATCCCACTATGTGATACCTTTTCAGGTATAGGCTGTTTTGAAGTCAACTCCAAGATGGATCACACTGTCTAAAGTTAGGGTTCCTCAATTGTATGTTTAACTTTTCCTTTTTTTGTAAAAGGATACTGAACTGTATTTGAATTTTGGTTCAGTTTCAAGACTTTATACTTCAATTTATATGTTATAAAAGACTTTTATCGAGTAAGTGTGTGTTTGGTTCAGCTTTGAATATAATTGATTCTGACAGAATTGATTCTGATAGAATTGATTCTGACAGAATTGATTCTGAGAGAATTGATTTATGTTTGGATACAATTGTGTAGAATTGATTAAATAAACATAATGTTGTTTGGATGATTTTGATTAAAATTGCTTTTGAATGTATAATTACTAAAATAGACATAGCTAATGGAGAATTGATAAAGAAGGAGAATTGATAAAGGGCAATAAAGGAAAATAATAGGTTGTAATAATAAAATATAAAATTTATTGGAGAATTGATTCTAGAAAAGCTAGAAGCTAGGATTTGTAGCTTCATGGAGAATTGTTTTTAGAGGATAAAAGTAATTCTGAAAAGCCAAACCAAACATGTTGGAATATTGTAGAATTGTTTTTGGAACTCTATAGAATTGCTTTTGGCTTTGCAAAAGCCAATCCAAACGGACCCTAAACTTTTCATTTAAAATTTTAGGTCTTTCTGGTGTTTGATTGAGTAGAACTTGAAACACATGCATAACCATTACTGGAAATTGAATAGCCAGAAGTAGTGTGTTAAAATGAATGATTATGACCCATTCATTTGATTTAACCAAAAACTGTTATTTTATCATTTTCTCACACTGCCTAAAAAAGCATTTTCTTAGACTTCACATGTTCACCATGTCTAGATACTAGTCAGTATTTGAACACAGATGACTTTAATTACATAAGAAATCAGTTTGAGATGATTTTGTTTTGATTTAGTAAACAGTGCATTTTACTATTTCAAATTCACTATCTTGTAACAGAATCATATCTACAATAAAATTAGGTTTATGGTTGCATCATAAGAAGTGTGCTTTTAAAATACTGATGTAACTGAACTATATAAATTGATCTTCTGATAAATTGTAAACTAGGAATGATACAAAATAATCCATGAAACAAAAGAATGTTGCAATTTTATTAATTGATCTCTTATTTGGCTATGAAAATGTATATAATTGAGTTACAACTCTGAATCTAACCATATGTAAATTTTATCATACATATTTGTCAGAGAGGCTAATACATCTTATCTTATACAAAGCCACTGCAACAAATAATGATGAATAAAACTTCAACATTATGTAAATAAACAGCAAAAAATAAAATCATGTTCTCAGAGATGCATAAAACAATGATCAAAATACAACAAATTACACAAAGTTCTTAATCTTATCAGATTAAAGAAAAGAAGTGCCTGCTAAACCATGATGCAAAAGATTATGAGCAATAGCATCTCTAGCCTTCAATGAATTAACTGATCTCAAACTAACTTCTGGAACCATTTCATCATCAACAATATCAACCATAAGTTCAGGATCCATTTTCTCACCTTTCATCTCACAAATGTTATGCAAAACACAACAAGCACCAAGTACAACAGGCAAATCTTGTAGCTTAACTTCAGTCCTTTTCTGCAAACAAGACCACCTACCTTTCAATCTAGCAAATGCATCTTTAGCAACTTTTTGTATCTCACCAATCTTCTCATTGAAACCATGTTGTGTCCAAGTAAGATTTTGTTGAGTATAAGGTACTAAAACCCAATCCATTAAAGGATACCCTGAACTACCAACAATCCAAACACCTTTGAGAAGTCCTCCATTATTAGCCCTTTGAAAAAGTGCTGATTTTTCTAACACTTGATCATCAGGCATTGAACCAGGCCAACCAATACAAACATCAGTGAAAACACCATTTGTATCAACAACACCTTGAACAGTTATTGAATATGAAGTTTTTTGATTCCTCTCAGTATGTCTCTTGTTAAAATAAGCAGCAACACTAATCTTAGGAGCTATAATTGGAACATGTGATGTATACATGGACCCTACAACATTTGGAATACCTGACATACCCTCAAACTCATTTTTAATTTTTCTCAAAGAAGCATCATTAGGCCATTGAAGATACTTAGGCATAAGAACAGTTTTAATAGCAGTGCAAACTTCAAGAACAAGTTTATGACAAGTTGATATACCTAAACCAAACCTTTTTGAAACAATTCTAAGAGGATCACCTGTTGCTAATCTCCAAAGACAAACAGCTACTCTTTGTCTCACTGGAATTGCAGTTCTCAAAGTTGTATCTTCTTTCACAATTGCTGAATTCAATTCTTCACAAATCAAATCAAAAGTTAATTTTCCCATGCTAAATGCTTTCTTAAACTCATGTTCAGGAAAATCTTCTTTGTTACATTCATCCCACCATGCTCCTGAACGATCCTTCACCCAAAGCCTTCTCTGTGAACCACCACCATTAGATTTACCACTGTTAACATCATTAACATTAACACCTTCACTATTTGCTTCAAAATTTTCACTACATGTAGCAGCAATAGCTACAGAATTTGACATGTTTCTTGTTTTTCTCCTTCTAACTTTCTCTGATTCTTCAACTTGGCTATAACCATCTTCAAGATTGGAGTAATAATCAACCATAGCTTTTGTTTTCTTCTTATGATTTGTCTCTAAAGAGAATTTCTCATCCTCTGAGACTTTCTTGCTATCTTCAATCTCTTGTTTCTCTTGTTCATCAAGCAAGAGAATTGATGTGAGAATACCCTTTATTTCTTCCTTCTTGTTCTTCTTGTTTTTGCCACCTCCTTCATTGATTGAACCATCATGATCTTCATCATCATCACCACCATCTTCATTTTTTCTGCGTCTTTTTCTGATATTTGTTGAAGTAGCAGTGTTGTTTGGATTGTTCATCTGGTCAAATGAATTTTGAAGTAAGGTATAAACGTATGAAAGTGATTCTGGGTCTGCAAAAGTTGGGAGTTTCATAAATACTAGAAAATCTTTGAAACTAAAACTGTTACTAAATCTTTGAAAGTGTTGCTAAAGCTTTGAAATTGCTACTAAAGCTGATTTTGTTGAAGAAACAAGAGAAATTCAGAAAGACATAAAAAAAGAACACAAAATTTGGTTGTGTCTTTTTTTTTTTGCTTTGTCGTTGAGTTTTGAAGATGTTTTTTAAGGTAAGATATATGTGTGTGAACACAAAGATGTGGTGTGAACGCGTAGATTGAAAATTTGAGGAAAATAATAAAATAAAAATGAGATGCGGCATGAAATAAATATTGTGAAAACAAAGTCTTCAATTAATTTAATTACGTAAATTCAGTGTATGTGAAAGGGATTTGGAGTTTGGACCTTTGGTTTTGTATTTTCTTTCTCTTGTTTAATTGACAGATCATACAAGACTGTCATGGCTAATGATTCTTTTTTCATTAAAAAATATAGAATTCAATATACTGGTTTTTTCTTCTTCACTCATTTTATCATTGAAATTTAGTGGTATTGATGAATTTTAACACATAAAAAGGAGTATTAAAAAAAATTCATTCATTCTCAAACACCGATTAAATAAAATTGGTGTATTTAGTGTTAAATAACTTGATTGTTGGAAAGATGCTGCTAGACTTAAAATCTGAAAAATTTAATAGTTATGCACGTAAAATTTAAAGTGTATAGGGTTGCCACACTAACCTTTAGGTTTGATTCGCCCCCACCAATAATCGTATATTGGATGCAATAGGAATGACCAGCGAATCCCCTTCAGGATACTATGAGTTCTTTGATGTGTGTTGCACAATCACACCAAGCGTATCTCTTAACAATTCTTTGATGAGTTCCTTGATGGATGATTTAGAGTAAGTGAATGAGGGAGAATTATGTTGTTAATGTAACAAAATTTGTTTTTAAACTGATGCCTAAATGTCAAACATTTATAGTGCATTATGTGACCCTTCACATGAAAGAAAACACCCTTTTGTCAAAGGTTATAATCATATACATAAGATTTTTTACTTGAATCAATGCAATGGTTCATTAAGCACCTATTTGCCAAAGGTTATGATCATATACATTTGAATCAATGCTATGGTTCATTATCTATTAGTAAATAATAATGTTTCAATGTATATGAATGGTTTCCATGAAGAGTTACAACTTTTGGTGAAGAGTTACAACTTTTGATTTTAAAGTGATTCCATTATTTTAGAAATCACCAACATTTAGTCTCAAATTTAAAGCAGGTATATCAACTTTGTTATAGAATATTTTGTTTTGATATTGACTTTTCATATTTAAAAAAAAAAAAAATTATACTAATTTAGAATATATATGAAAAAAACAGTAATACATGCATCTACTAGTTTGAACGGGAGGGTATATTTAAGGACAGTTTCTTCAAATGGTGTTTATAAATACAAATGGGAGGTTGATTAAGTTAATATTTTATGTACCTTTTTAATCTTTTTAGTAGTCTACATAGTTGACCAATAATTATAACATGCTATTTAGTTTGTACAATTACGAGTTTAATATAATAAGTAGTAATTTTTTTATCATTTTTCAATGATATTTTAGATTATATTATTAAAAAATAAAATGGTATTTTGGTGTTAATTTTAATGTTTTCATATTTAAGTGTCGTTTTTTTTCCATTCAGAAATTTGTTAATCATTTTAATTTTCCTTTTTAACTATAAATTGTATAGAGAGAAATATAATAAATAAGATAATAATTAGTTAAAATTATTACAAGAAATAATTTCATTAAAAATAACAAGCTTTATTCATTTTTTTTGTACAATTTTGTTTTTATTTTATATGTATGTAAATAAATTTAAAACGACAATTATAAAAAAACAAAAAAGTGGAGTTCACCAAAAAATTATAAAAAAAACGGAGGTAGTAGGACTAATTAATCTTCCATTTGAATGTCCTTTCCTTGAATGTGCACGTTTAATCATTATTATCAACAATAATGTGAAGGATCTTGTCCAAAAAAAACAATAGGGTTAAGGACGTGTCAACTGTAAAAAAACCATTAATGTTGAGGAAAGAAAATGATGTGAAATTGAGTCTGGATATAAAAGCAAACAAATTATTGATTGTCACCGGACATAAGAATTTATTTTTATAAACGGAGTGGTAAATAACATCTAAAACTCACGTATAAAATTGTGATATTATGAATTCGAACCTGTCCAACCTAATAATATGACATGCTAAAATTTGAGTTAAGTATTACCAACATTACATATAAAAATTTTAATGGTTTACGCTAACCAGTGCACCGAGACATTGGTTAAGAAAACTAACAGAAGAAATTTTAAGTTATAAAAGACACTTTATAAACTTTCGACAACTTTCAATGTAATTACTCCCTCCGTTTTTAAATATAAGCAAAAGTCACTTTTTAGATTCATTCATTTAATGATGTATGTGGTCTATGTTATAAACCGCATACATCATTAAATGAATGAACTTAAAATGTGACTTTTGTTTATATTTAAAAACGGAAGGAGTATTATTATATTTGATTTCTTAATCAATGTTTTTGAAACATCGGTTAGCATTTTTCAACTTTAATTTATATGCACCGATAAAGAGTGTTTGCGAGTTGGTTCTAGTCCAATTCGACAAAAACTCAATACTATGAATCTTGTAGCTTGAAAGAGTGAACAACGTGTTTTAGCACCATACCATAATTGAACCAAACCAACACATTTACGAAAGAGTTGGGTTGGATTTGCAAGGTCATGTAGAAAACATAGTTTTTAATTCTAAAAAAATTGGAATTTAATGAACACACTTGTAGTACTTGAATATTCAAAAATAAAAATTATGGTTCTTAAATAGAATAAAGACACACCATTCAACATTTTAAATGTAATCAATAATTTGAATCAAATCTAATACTATCTAATAGCAAATACATATTATCTAAATGTGTGTATGTGTCATGTAAACGGAATCGGTCCTTGCGTTTAAAAGCTCAAATCCAATACTCGAGCCAAACAAATTTGAGGTTTGTATTAGTTGGTTTGAATTGGACACAATCGTAAATAGATTCAATTAAAATGCAGGATTAGTTTGTTTAGGTGATACAATTTGTGGGTCAATTTATACCCATAAATGTCCCCAACACTAATTGTCTAAAATTGTTTTATATCTGCATTCAATCAAACCACACTATAATCCCACTTTATTATGTTTGTTTCCAAAATATATCAAAAAATATTTTACTCAATAAAATCTAATCGAATGAACTTATTAAACATAAGTTATAAACTCAAAATTATGTCTTATCAAATACTTTATCCGATTCTATTTACACAAAAAAATATATTGGTCGATAAAAATTAACGTATCTGATTCAATTTCTTAACCAAACATATCAACTTCTATTCATAAGTTATTTTCGCTGTTTTAATAACCGTAATTTAGAAGAGAAAGAGCTATATTTAGATCTGACGTGGTATAAAAGATTTGGTCAAAAAAGAGGGAGCAGATGACGTAGGTAGGAGTAGGATGGTGGGATAAGACAGTGAAGGAACGAATGGTGGTAGTGTGAACACAGTTTTGGATTCGCATTTATTTTTAGATTTCTTCATTTGCCTCTGTCATTGTCAGCATGTCAGGTACGGGACGGACGCATATTTAGAATCAATTAATCCCAACTTGTGTTCTGATTCTTGCTTAATTTTGCATTCAATTAAACCGTTTTTTTACACATAAATATAAACAAATAAATAAGTAAATATTATAGTTAGTTGAATCCTTGATACTTGATACTCCCTCGATTTTAAAATGAGTGTCGCTTTAATAAAGAAATTGTTTCAAAATGAATGTCACTTTACATTTTCAATAAATCTTTAATTTTTTTTCTACCAACTTTACCCTCAATAAATACTCCAACTTTTCTCTCACACAATTTTCAATGCAACTTTAAGTTTGTCTTTTTTTTATAAAGTAAGTGCAGTTTAGTAAAAGTGTTATGTCTAATGATTATTTCATTCCATTCATTAATCTGTGTGTAATTGGCTAAAACGACATTCATTTTGAAACGGAAGAAGTAGATCTCCCTAAGATTTGAAAAAGTGTTTATATTCAAAGGGTGTTTGTACAATTAATAATCCACTAGTCTCTATAACAAGAGTTTTCTAATGTATTATTTGGTGTTTGTTCAAGATTGAGTCTAAGTCCAAGCCACTAAGGAAACGGACCATTACCTCAAGAGAACTTGAGTCTGTGTAAATAATGCTAACAACGTTTATTTTATCACATTATTTTTAACATTCATTCTTTTATTTATTAATAAAATACACGAGTCTCGTCACTTTATGTGAGATCCATTTTTAAAGTGATGTCACTAACATGCATTTCATCCAACAAAATAGTTAATGTTAGAAAAATATATCTAAATGAATGTTGCTAATATTACTCTTTGTTAATGTTAGAAAAATATATCTAGAATGTTGCTAATATTACTCTTTGTTAATGTTAGAATAATATATCTAAATGAATGTTGCTAATATCACTCTTTTTTTTTAAGGAGCTAATATTACCCTTTATATAATTACATTTCAATGTTTTAATATAAAAAATGTTGGAGTCCCGCCAAGAGGAATTTCCACTTAGAGATGGTCTTCTATCAATATATTTTTCTCTCGATGTAGTGTTAAAAATCTTTGGGATTACAATACCATTTTTTTTGTTAACCCTCCGTTCCTAAGAGAATGGTTGATAATATGGAATTCAACCATGATGTTAGTATAGCCTAACCAAGAGGAATGTTTGTGGGCGTATGGAATGTGAACAGAATATTGTGGAGATCTAACACATGCTAAAAATGTGGGGGTGACAAACATGCGACATAATGCTAAAACAAATTTTATTGAGTAAACCACTAAATTTATCTCTTTTGTCCATGTAATTCACTATCAAATTAGTCTATTAATGTTTCATTTGAGTCCTTGTCTATGTTAAATGTTCATTGTTTAGGTCCATATCTTTATGCTTCGTCACATAAGGGATACAAACAGAGGGACCTAACTAATAATCGTTTGACAAAGACATGAGGGATTTCAAATTTCAAAGCTATGATTTTATTTTTTAGTTTGAAATTTACGTAAGTTAGATCGTAAATTCTATGTCGATTTGATATATTCTCACCCTTAGGATGTAGGTAGTTATATCAATTTTATTCCCAATATATGATAACATTTCTTTCCACCTACTTGCAAATAAAAACATGATAACATTGGTTGTTGTTTTATTCCTTGAAATGTTTTAATCATGAGAATACATATTCTAACTTTGTAACAACATGGAAATCTACATATATTATAACCCCAACATTCGCATGAATAAATTTCACAACCATAAAAGAAGCTAAATTCTTATGGAAGATAAGCTAAATTCTTGCCTATGAGAAACAATTGAGGGAGGTTGAATCATCCCTTCCTTATTACTCGACGGCTTAATACTTTAACTCCAACCAGCAAGCAAACCGTATATGATACAATGTGTTTTGATTTAGTTTTAACAATAAGTACCATCTAATTTAATTGTTTGATTTTTTTTTCAAGTAACAAAAGAAAATACAAACCCACCGTAATTTTAGGATCTTTGATTCTAATTAGACACCTTACAATATCTCCATGACTTAAACCCATTGTGAGACTTCTCTTTCTTATATGGGGTTGGACCATATTTCAAATGGACGAACTAATTTAAAATCAGAGTGAGGGACCAAAAAATGAATTTTAAAAAGGGGTACCAAATTTCGTTAGAGAGTGAAATTTCGTTGTTGCCTTCCCAAAACTCGATGTTTCTCCTTTTCCACATGCTCCAAACATAGCAAAAAAGACATCATCAAAACCCGACCTTGACATCAAACATTAGAACTTCTATGACCAACTATAAATTTTGTTTACTCCAACGAGTTATGTTAGATGCATAAACAGAGAAAATATTGTCGTTTTAAAAAATAAAATATTATCATTGTTAAGAAGAACTTAAATTCGATTTTTGGATAGAATAATTTTTTACCTGACTTTATTTATCTGGACAAATTGAAACTTATAATAAGATATTATGATCCGGTAGTATTTTCTATCCAAAAATTGAGACGTGAACATAGGACACTTTGACATTGAGAGCATGCATGTTCTGTTCAAACTTCAAAATTGCCTTAGACATAATTCAACAATATACGCAGCTTTTGACCTTTTGTCTCTCCAACAATAGATAGTGTAACAAATAAGCCAATGTTTGTAAAAGTGTGAGCGGCCGAAAGTGTGTATTGTAATAGAGCAAAGAATATAATGTGCATGCATATGTAGAAAAAAAAACTTGTAAAATGATACATACACAAACAAAAAAGAAGTCTCATCATAACCCTCGTTCTAAACACAAAAGAGGTGTTTGAATTTTGGGTGGTCAAGCATGAAAGCAGTTGAATGATTGATGAATAAAAAATCGAGCAGTGATATTTGAACAACTATTTGTGATAACTTTCTTTTCTTCTTCTTTTTATTGTTAAAAAACAATAGAAAAAAAAAGGAAGATAGAGAATAGTACATAATATGAGTATGAAAGATAGGGTTGTCAAAAAATTGTCACAAAATAATTGTACAAATATCATTTCTCTAAAATATCAACATAACATTCTATAGTCGCGATGGTTAGTTTTCTTCAAAGTACACAATAGTTACTTTTCTACACTTCTCAATATTAAAATACACATTTTTTCTGAATGTCTCTGAGGTCAAATTTAATTGCCAATGTTGTAATTGTTAAGATGCACACCTTCATCTGAGTTCAAACTTAAAATCTTGTAATTTCAGATGGTGCTTGTCAATTCATTTAGATACCAAAAAAACATATCGTTAGATTTTATGTATCTAAAATAGGGTTCCCTATTTAGATACCAAGTGTTAATTTTAAATTTAACTCATTTGAGTTTTTTGTTTCATTTTATTTCGAACGATTTTTCTTCTTATGTAATTTTTATCATGTGCAATTGTACATTCAAATTCAAGGTTCAGCTCAACTTAAAAATAATAATTTTTTTTTTTGACTTTATAGCTTATGGTACTGATCAATATAATTATTCTAAAAATTCAATAAAGATAGAAAAATTCTCTAAAAAGCAACACATGTGAGATATATACTATTATACGTTAATCACGCCAAATCCTAAATTCCATTCTCATCACTTTTTCTCTCTATTGACCTTGCATCTCCTGTCTCAGTTCTGTTCACACACAAACTCTTTGGAGATATAGCTCAAGCAATAATAAGCCAGCCTAACATATCTCAAAGAGTGTGTTGTTGACATGAGGATTTTGTAACATTTAGACATGCTTTTTACATTCGGTGTGTAAAGTGTTTTTCCTGAAGGATATTCATCCAAATTGATAAATTACATCGTAAACAAACACAAATTTGACACCGCTACAAATGAAAAAGGATGAATATGCAAATAAATTACAATATTTAAGTTATTATTATAAAATGACAAAATGCCTAAAAATATTGTGACAAAGTTAAAGTGACCAGAATATTTATGCATCCAAATTTATAATGTTAATGATGTAGGTTATCTATTGAATTTGCAAATGATCTAAGTTGATTTGTCGATTTGAATCAAACAAACACGACAAGAAAAAAGAAATTAAAAAATTCCACAATAATACGGTGAACAAAATAACGTCGTACTAAGATGATAAAATCATAAAAGAAAAAAGGAAAATGTTTACGTTGTGATTCAGCTAAGATTCAAATTAGGTTTACGTTGTGGGAATGTAACCTCTCATGCTACTCAAAGTCAAAGTCAAAGTCAATGTTTTTAGTATCTCATTATTCAAGGTAGGGTTAATTATGTTTCTAGTCCCTATAAAATAGAGACCTTATAAGTTTAGTCCTTACTTAATTTTAATAGCATTTTTAGTCCCTAATTTTGTTTTTCTGCACTGAGTATTAGTCCCTACTCAATTCAAATTTGTTTAATTTATGCTTAAACTCTTAAATTTTTGAACAATTTTTTGCAGACATGTTTAGAACATTACTAAAAGTTCCTCTGCAAAAAATTATCGCAAAATTTGATTTCTACATCCAGATTTTATTACTTTTTATCTTTAACTTTTGTCGTTTTAAAAAATTCATATTTAATTCATTTCATGTCAGAAAATTCTAAATTTTAGTAAACGAACCTTTCATAGTGTTCTAATCTTGTCTCAAAAAAATCGTTCAAAAATTTAAGAGTTTAAGGATAATTAATCAAACTTTGTTTTAGCAGGGACTAAAATTATAAGTAAATTTTTTTTATAGGGACTAAAAATGCTATTAAAATTAAGTAAGGACTAAACTTACAAGGTCGCTATTTTATAGGGACTAGAAACATAATTAACCCTTCAAGGTATTATGTGTTTTTTTTTTTTTGTTTTGTACAAAAGAGGGCCAAAATCTAAAGAAAAAACAACAAAATTAAACGACAAAAAATATTTCTTTCATAGACAAAATCTGTTAGTGATTTGCTAAAATATCGATGTGATCCAAAGATAGCTGTAGCTTAGTTAAGATGTTCAATTGGCTGCATTTTTTACTTAACTCCAACCCTACCAGTCTAGATTTGATGTTTTATGCATCAACCATGTGTAACACACTTTGGTGTAGTCAAAGAGTAATAAGATGCTTGAAAGGTAATGTTGATTTTGGCATTTAGTACAACAATGATTATGAAAATTTTGAAGGCTTAATTAAGCATTGATAATTACTCAATCCATTGTTGAAATTTAACTACATATTGCTGCAAAATCTGAATCATGTGCAAATGAAATCTAATGTACTAATATGAAGCATCACTTGGTACATGTTATGCAAGTAAGGATTTGGGACAAGAGCAAGTCTTCCATTCCAAAATGTGTATTGCAAAGAAGTTCATTACAAAATGTGTTGTAACAAACATTCGTAACACAATCAAATACATATACTAAAAAACAATAATCTGTTTTATATATGTTTTTCAAAGTGGACTTTGAGGAGGCGTAAGAGGACGCGATGGATGACTTTGATTCTGTTGATAGTTCTGTAAGTCACATTCAAAATCTTTTAGTCGATTAAGCTCTGGAATAACTTCTAACGCAAGATCCGGTCTATCTTTTTTACTAAGCTCAGCACATCTCAAAGCAAGTTTAGCAAACACCAAAGCTTCGTCAACAGGCCAATCAGTAACATCAGGATCAAGCATATCGAAAAAATTTCCATTTTCAATCGCCCTTTTAACATGATGAGAAAGTCCCATTGGAGGCTTAGCTGTGATAATTTGAAGAAACATTATCCCTAAAGAATAAATATCTGATTTTGTTGTTAATTTTCCTGTATTTTGATACTCCGGATCAATGTAACATAAAGTTCCAGCTGCTTCAGTCATGTGATATTGTGTGACAGAATCAGCTACAGAAGGTGGTACTAATCTTGCTAAACCAACATCACTTATTTTGCTAACAAAATTTTTGTCTAAGAGAATGTTGGCTGGTTTAAGGTCTCTATGAACAATTGCTTCTGGTTTTGTTTGGTGAAGGAAAAGAAGTGCTGTTGCAATTTCATAAGCTATTTCGAAACGCTTTCGCCATGGAATTGGAGGGGTGTTTCGTTTTCTTAATAATCTGTCTTCTAAGCTACCATTGTCCAAGTATTCATATACCAAGCATCCATATTCTTGACATGCACCAAGGAGAAGGACCATATTGGGATGTCTTATGTTGCATAATACCTCAACCTACATACATATGGAACATATTTAGTCACAATTGTCATATGAAACCACCACATATGCAAAATTCCAAGTACCTATTATATGGTAGATCGAAAATTTTATGTTTTAGGTCACACAAATTGGAGTTTCAATTGGCTACAGTCAACAATCTCACACATTCACGCAATCAACACATCAATGGTCGTTCGATCAAGATTAGACAATACAGATTTCAAGTTTGGTATTTTAGAATTTGAAAAAAATCAAAATCTCTTCCAAAACCTAGAAACACTATCGCTGCATATGACTATGTGGGATTGTAACCTCAGTCAATCCAAACCCTACAAATCGTCTTGAACATATTCTTGCAAGTTGATTTAAAATTCATATTTTTAAATATCAAAATTTAAAAAGAATGTACATGTATCATACCTCTTGTAGGAACTGTTTTCTACCCTGGTTAGCATCAGGCCTTAAAATTTTGATTGCAACATTTGTATGATCAAGTTGACCTTTAAAAACAGGTCCATATCCACCTTCACCTATTTTCATTGATAATGAGAAATTTTGAGTAGCCTTTTCAATTTCGTCTAAGGTGTATTGTCTATATCGAATATCTTTACGAGCCAACACATTTAGTGCTTGATCTCTCTCTTCTATATCTTTCTTAGCCGTCTGCTCGACTTGCATTCTTCTTTGTGCTTCTTTTTCTGCTATTCTCATAGCTTCATCAGCTGCTTTAATTGCAGCTTGTGCTTTAGCTTTCTCCTTTTCTGCTAATGCCAATGCTGCTTCTTTTGACATTATAACTTCCTCTACCATACGTTCCTCCTCCATTTTCCATTGAGTAATCTCGTTAGCCTGTCAATAATTGAAACCTTTTAATCTCATTTTTCATATTACACAACACTTATTTTAAGTATACCCCCTTTACCACTAAGACCAACCACATGTTGGTAAGTGATAGTATAATTTACATCACCTTATTTTGGGCTGAAATTGCTTCTTTGCAAGCTGATTTGTACATGGTCATTGTTTGCCTAAGTTTGAGTCTCAATTCTTTCATCTCTGCTTCCATTTCTCCCTATAATCAATAAAATTAAAACATTAAAAAAAAATTAGATTGTTCATTACAATATTTATTTAGTCACATATTAGTATGTATTTAGAAGCTTCTATTTAATTTATTTGTATACTTACTACTAATTGAGAATCTGATTGTAAACTTGAATTTCTCTCTAATTTTGCTACATTCAATGAACCAAATTTATTTGACCCAGATGAACCATTTTCATTTAAGCTTGAATTGTGGCTAAGTGGTGGTGTCCTTTGGCTACGACTGGATAAATCAATACTCTCCGATGATTGATTATTATGATTATTATTAGATGAAAAACTCTTTATAAATTCATGTATAGATGATCTTCCTGATCTACTATTAGTGCTTCCTCTTCTATATAAGCTTGACCTGTACCATTTATAATCAAATCAAAATATTAGTAAAATAACATTTAATGTTGCATTGAATTTTGAAAGTAATAGTTAAATAAAAAAATATCTCTAAAAAAAACACTTAAAAAGGAACGGAGAAAATACCATTTGTCATTTTCTGATTTACAAGGTGTTATTCCATGTGATTGTGCAACCACAGTTCCCAATGGGACTATTGCTGGTCGAGATTCCACTACCTTATCTTTTGAAATTACGTAAACTGAACTATAATCTGGAGCTGATTTCATTATGGCTGTTGCTACATCATCTTGGCCTCTAAATTTTCTGAGATAGTCACAAAATTAAAAAAATTTAACATAGTTGTTAATAAATTAGTCAAAATCAAAGGAAACATAAATACAAATGCAGAAGTACTAACAATACACTCTCTAGCGTTGCTATTCTCAATACATTTAACTCGATTGGTTAAATTTCAAATAGGTTTCGCTCTTTTTGAAAATGGATTCGTATTGCTTGCAATCACAATCTCACACATTTACATAGTTAGCACATACATTTGCAATCACAGGATCGACATCGGACTATCCAGAAATCAAGTATAATTTGATTCATTTTTAAATCTAAAATACCAAGATTGAAATATAGATCATTCAATCTCAATCTAATGATCACCGATGTACTAACGGCATAAATACGTGAGATTGTGTCCGTAGACAATTTCACATTTATGTGGCCTAGTTTCACATAAATTTGGTGGAACTCGTTAGAATTTCAACCAAAGAGTATATTGCTAACATTTTTACATATTACGATTAAAATGGAATGTTGTTTAAGGATGTCATGTTTCAAAACTTAACTTGCTTATAGTCCTCATGTTTAGAGACCTTGACAGAACATTCTTTTTGTAGCCAGTGGGAGCACCAACAATGATAGTTTGGATGTGATTCCTCTTTGCATAGTCCAGAATTCCTCTAGAAATATCAGTATCAATAATTATGGCTTCCTTCAGCTTTACCTGAATTGATGTTAATACCTTCAATGTTTCAACTATCACTAATATCACTAAAAATATATTTAACTAAAAAAATGTGTACATTAAGTTCAATAAAAATTTCAATTACTTACGACTTTTTCATTACACATTTGTCGCAAGGGACTGAAAACATTGGCTATATCTTTTTCGTCGGGAGGGAAAACATTGGTGCCCTCTGCAAACATGACATAACTATCATTAAAATAAGATAAGATAAGATAAAGAAGTATTAAAACAATGATATTGTATATCACAATGTGACATCAAAAAAATACCAAGCCCAAAATTTTTATTCAATGACGAACATAATTAAGTGTAACATATAATTGATAATTGATCATGAAAATATATTGTATAAATATTAGAAGGTACCTACGATGAGGAGTGCCTTTATGTTTAACATGGACTGCAATGATGATAGGATTATCAATATTATTTGTTGTCCAACGAAAGGCATGACCACTATTCTTGTGTTTGCCAACAGCCACCATGACGAGGTTTATATGTGGTTTATGGATACCACCGAAAGACATTATTCTGCATATGATTTTTGCCACCAATGTTAATTTGAAGTCGTGATCACGGTCACGATCGCATATAATTCTTTGAAATTAGAAATTACAATCAAATGCAATCGCGACCGTAACCTTTTTTCCAACGTTGGTTGCAACGGCCACTACCACCAATAGTTGTCGGCCACCACCACCTCTTCTCCTCCGCCGTGAGAGGGAGGATGAAGCTTGGTTGATTCCTTTTTCGTCTCCTCTTGCGGTTTGAAGATGCAAATGGAACCAGCCAAGCAACCTCTCATGGGGAGAATTCAAACCTAGGGACACAAATAAGGATTCAATGTCACCCTCTATTTTTTCCTTCAATTTTTAGCTAATTTGATCTCTTCTAAGAAAAAAAAAAAACTATTTTGACCAAGTCTCTGTTCGAATGGAAAAGTTAATTTTTCTCTTACATTATTCATTTTTACGATGAATTATTATCTTATTATAAATTAAATTATAAATATTGAATACACAAATTATTGGTATAGTATAGGATTCACAAAATAAAAAGTCAATCTATTCAGTAGTTTTTATCTATAGGATACACAATGAAAGGTTAATTTATAACAAGTGAATGATGTAATTGAGATATCCCTTAATTGCCTTCCAAAATTCTCCATGTCACATTGGACATTTTGGTTTTTGTGGTTTTCTTATTTATTTTTTTCATGAAAATTGAAAATGTAATAATTCGTTCAAATTTTAATAGAAGACATATTGTTATTCCATGATTTGCCAAATTCTGTATAAAATTGAGGCCATCTTTCTATGTGTATGGACTCAATCCGGCCTCAATTTATCCTCCAACAATTGAGCTAAGTCATTATGTTATGTAGACGATACTTGCAGGTTCAAATTTAAATTTTGGATTCCTCTTAATTCAGAGTGCAGGGCCGTCTTAACAAATTTGTTGGCCCTGGTTTAGATTTGAAGGGGTGAAAAAAAAAATTAAATTTTGGGCCCGAAAAAACTAAATAAAACACTATAAAGAATTTTTTTAATAAAAAAAATCTCTGGTGGGAGTTGAACCCACATCATCAGACTCCATCATAAATGCCCACGCCACTGAAGCACTTCGTTCTACTTGAAATGTTTTCGCATTATATCTATATAAATATTAATTAAGTGCCTTACAATTTAAAAAAAATGTTTTTGGGCCCCAAAAAAATCGAGGCCCAGTGCCATAGCCCGGCCTCGACGGGCTATGGGCCGGCCCTGTCAGAGTGTATATATTATTATGCTTTTGGATCTTGAATAATTTGTAGCACCGACATTTCTAATTAATGGAAGGTATCTTTGGTGTTTGACACCAACACATATAATTACATTCAATTAATTTATTTTTAAATATTTTTACCGATATTGATATGTCAAATGACGTGTCCAATGTCGTACTCATAGCTTGAATATCCTATTGCCATCTCATATGTGGATGATTTATAGGTTGAATATTGTATTTCAGGCTTATCTTTTCTTATCATTTTATTCTTTGAAACTTGAATTTGTATCTATGTTTCTTTTTATGTCAAATGGTCATTCGTTACTGCTTATGATGCTTTTTGATAAGACTCTTGAATTGTAGGGGTTAGTTTTGGAGCAAATAGACTAGGGAAGATCAATGGGAAAGACCCAAACGGATTGGAACTCTCCATATTAGACTGGAAGCATTCAAGAGACAAACTCCTATTGTTACCAATGTGACATTTCTACAATTTCTTTCGATTTCCTTTGCATATATTTCTTTGATTTACAAGATTATGCTTTAGTTATTTGGCATGTATTTGATCATAATTAGTTACTTCGACATTGATCTGCAGTAGCAGACCCGTACTGGATGCTTTTATTAAAAAGAACGATATATATAGTAGAAAAAATTACTCTAAACTTTTCTTCAATTTTATAATTTTATTTAGTAGAACAATTATACTATATCTCTTTATTTAAGGAATATCTACTACTCAAAAGTAATATTTTCTTTTTTCTACCTATCACTTATATGTTTATGATACATGTGTTAGCGCAATAAAAAAAAAACGGATACAAAGGATAGTGTATACATATGATAACGTACTACCAAAACAAAAAATAGCGGGCGGATGGGCTACACAAGATTTCTATTCTTTAGGTTTTTATTTCTTATATCATAAGCTTTGTATATTACTCTTCTATATCATAAGCTTTATTTCTTAAATAAATTACATTTGTGCACGAATTTATACAAAAAAACATAGTCAAGTATATGCGTATGTTAGCGCAATAGAAAAAGCAGATAGAAGGTCACAGGAGTGTCCGTCTAAACGTTAGTGTAGTTAATGAAAAAACAGTTTATAAAAAATAATTTTCGTTAATAAGAACTTATAAATTAACATAATAACTCATTTATTTGTTCCTTCAAAAAAGAAAAAAAAAACTCATTTATTTGTATAAGCTGTTTTGCACAAGTTCAAAATTAATCTAATTAAAAAAACACCAGTATAATCAGGGGCGAATGGTAGTATAAGGGAGGGGTAGCCCTTGCTACCCCAAAAAAATTTTTTTTTTTGAGTGAGTAGGTATATTTTTATATTTAGCTACCCCTAATAATATATATTTAGCTACCCCAAGTTTTATTTTAAGTGAACTAATTTTTTTCTATCTTTATTTAACTTTTGAACTTCAAATTATTTAATCGTCTCGTATAGGAACCGGAAGATTAACACCAAAAGAGATAAATAATAATAATCTTTATAGTTTATCTAACAGTAAAATAATACAAAAGTGGGCACATACCCACAGTCCACCACACAATTATTATTAATTAAAAAACAAGGTAAATTGGCTTTTTAACTCTTCAGATCACAACACAACACACAACACGGGATCCCCACGCAACACAATTACACAGTACACACGAGAGAGACAAACAAACAATCTGTGCGGTGCCATGGTGACCTAAAAGTAACAGGTTAACAACAAGCAACATTAATTAGATTCTCAATTCACCCAGGTTATCAGGTATGATCTCAATTCACATTTCACAATAATCTCATTTAGTTTGAAATCAATTTTTTATGTTTTGCTTTGGAATTTAGCGATAGCAACACAAGCCGCTAAAATTTAGTTAGTTTTTATGGTTACTATGTTTCTATAGTTAGTTTTTTTATAACTTTTTATGTTTTAGGTTAGGAAAAACAAATTAGGTTAAAACAATTTGTGTTATACTGTATAATTTTACTTCTGGTTCTTATGTTTTTTTTTTGTTGTTGTGATATTTGATTTAAACAACAAAAATTCTTATGTTTATTTGATCTATTATTTTAGGTATGAGTAAAATGAAAACTATTGACAACTTCTTTAAAAGAATTGATACAAATGATACAATTATGGATGAATTTGAGTCTTTGAAGGGCCGTCGAGTTCAATTTTCATAAATAGCTACTATTAGTCTTTATTTCTTTTGTTGTAGCTTTTTTGGTACAATACGCTATTCTAATGTGGCTTTTTTGGTACAAAATAGTTTATTGCCGCATCTTTTGGTATAATCCGTTCTTGTTGAATCAAGTGTATATTTTATTAAGAACATTTTATATAAGTAATAGTTATTGTGAATTTTTTTGCCTACTGCATTAGATTAGTTCAAAAAAAAATTATATGTGGCCACCTCATAGAATTATCGCTAGCTTCGCCGCTGAGTATAATACAAAACATCCGCTATATAATAGGATTGAGTGTTTTTCTCAATAATTAAGGATCTCTCTATCAATCTCACTCTCTAGTCTCTACGCTACGAGTACTTACGTGGAAAAATTATTAATAAGCTTTCTCATACACACATACACATATACACATAGATATATGTATTAAAAAAAATAATATTGGATATATGAATTTGCTGAATATAGAAATCTAATTAAAATGAATCTAAAAGTTCAAAGATTTTCCAATAAAAAAAATGTATAGTTCAATTGATTATTATTTATTGAAAAATTGAGAGACTGGATTACAAACTCTTTTAGTTGAAATACTACTTATTTAAAATTCTTGAAACAGTTTAAAGACCTCTTTTTTTTTTTTTGTGGTGAGTTTAAAGTTTAAACACCTCTAGTTTAATTAAAGTAATTTTTTTAAGGGCCAAAATAAAGTAGGGGAATTAATACTTTTCCTCCACGCACAAGACTACATCACTAAGCAAGCATCAAAGAATATAAACTATAAAGAAATGCCAAATGCAAGCTATAAAGAAATGCCACCATATTCTCCCACATTATTTCAATCTATATAATCACTAAGCCAAAACTAACTATCTATCTGACAATTCACCTTGCCATATGAACACACCTTTCTCCAAACACAATCTATATACCTCCTTAATTCAAATGGGTCATAACAAGAATCTAGGATTCATAACAAAAAGTTGGTTTGCATGGACCACAAAAATTGTATTCATGTTGTTGGTTTTGTTTGCAAAGAGAACATTGGAGATTGAGGACAACAAAGTTGAAGAGCCTTCAAGTGGTTTATTATGCATTAGTGAATGTGTCACGTGTCCTACAATTTGTTCACCACCACCTCCTAAACTTGCTTCATCAAATTCAAATCACCCTCCTCCTTCACCCCCAACACAAAATCCTTCACCTCCTCCTTTGTTGACACCAAATGCACCCCCTTTTCCACTAATAACACCCCACCCTCCATCTACTCCACTCCTAACACAAAATCCTCCACCTCCTCCACTATTAACATCATATTCACCCCCATTTCCACTCACATCATCAAATTCTCCTCCTCCTCCTTCACTTCTAAAATCATATCCTCCCCCATCACTAAGTCTTCCACCACCATTGTTGACTCTACCGCCACCATCTCCACCAAGTCCTTCGTCACATTCTTCCGGGGAAACTCCTCCACCACCTTTGAAATCTTCGCCTTCTTCGGGTTCAGGTCAAGGACAACCTAAAGTAATTGGTGGACCACCACAAAACTATCCATATCCCTATTACTATTATTATGCCTCAAGTGCATCTCATTTTTCTAATCATGTTGTACTCTTCTTTATTGTACTTTTGTTCATTCATCAGATATTCTTTGCTTGGTAACTGATAACTAGTTGTTACTTGCATGTATAGTGTACATAATGTTTATAAGATAGAATTCTGTATATTGAAATAATATACACTATTATCATTATGCGTATTAGGACCAGGAGGGGATGCTTTTGTAAAGAAAGGGAAAAAAAAAAAAAACACTGGGAGGGGATGGGTGAATCCTTTGTAATTTGTGAGTAAATTGGAGTTAATCATTGACTTTTTTCTTACATTTTAAAAAAATATTTGTACTATTCCCTTAAAAAATATACTAGTACTATTTTTACATATATACTATAATTTGTCCCTTAAAGGCCATTAGAAAAAATCTATATTTATTAGAGGACTAAAACAAGAATTTGGATCGGTTTAGGTGAAAATAAATGTCTAATTTTTATGTTTTATTTTACCCGGACAATAGAACTAAAATATAATCCGCAAAACTTAGCTCAATTGACAATATTAATATGTAACCAAAAAAAATTGTCAATATTAATATGTTTATTATATGGGTCTTGTTAACGAGTGTCTCCGGGACACTTTTTAAGCATCCCAAATTTGGAAATTATTATTTTTAAAAATCAACTATTACAATTTTCAATGCATTCATTACATAACTTTTCATATAAAACTTACTATTTAAAATGCTTAAAGAGTGCTCCGGGGGCACTCGTTAACATTTCCCTTATTTATATTATTAGGTTGTACACTTTTACTTCAATAAAAAACACACATGGGGAGTTCATAACCGGTGCTCGAAACTTCAACACCTGAGAATCACCTCCAGTTTTAAGCTACTTCATCCGCAATTATCAAAACAATTTATTATCTCATTAAATCCAATATTGTGTTAAATATTGTTTTGTTGAAAAAAACCATCCAATCCATCCATTAAGTATTATATCCATCCAATCCATTCATTATTAAATTTTAATGGTTGGATAACCATCTGATCCACAAATCAAAGTGTATTATTTTTTTGAAGAGGTGTATTATTATTTATTAAAGAGTTTTTTTAGTAAATTCAATCCAAATAAATTTTATGTCATCAGGCCCAACATTGTTTCTTTTTCTAGCCCAATGATAATTTTTGACATAAACCCAAATAATTTAATAATTCAGAAATATTAAAATTATTAATTAAGTAATTTAAAATATCAGGGTGGTCAGTATTGGTCAACTGGCCACCGCCGGAGTTGACCACAGTGGTTCACCGGCAGTGCGCGGTGGTGGTCCGGTCAAAATTCCGACGGTCAGCGGCGGTCCTCCTGTGGCTCAAGGTGGTCAGCGGCAGATCTCTGGCGTTGACCGATGAACTCCGGCATTGACCACCACCTATAATAAAATAATATTAAATATTAAAAAAAAAATAAATTTTTTAACTGCTAGTTTTTTAATTTAATTAATTTAGATTGGGAATGGTATCAACTAAGTTTTCTCCTATGAAATGAGATTTTTTTACCAATGATTCTTAAATATATTCCCATTCGAATTTGTAATCCACTAAACCAGTTGAATTTAAAAGAGTTCACCTCGGGTATGATTGCACATTCTTAAGCATCACTGTTTGCTTGCTTACACTTGATCACACATTCTTAAGCATCACTTAGAGACCAAAATGGTTTGTTGAACATATTCTAGCCCATTTTAATTTTGAGGTGGAAAATAGATGTGAAAACCTAAATATGTCAATTTGCATTCATAAGTAGAGATCCTCGAGGGGGATATCTCATTCAGGGGCCAATAGACAAGAAATTTTCTCTCGTAGTGGGGGAGAAAGTCACATGATAATTTTGAGACGGGGATCATACCTTTTACCATGTAGTGACCCATCCTCAAGAAGATTACAAAAAATATCCACTATATGCATGTGCATATATAAATATTTTATATTATATTTATTTATCTTTTCATATAAATAACACCGGTTAAATTTTTGTGATTAGTTGGTAATTGATTTCTTAATTTAAGTGCTAAAAATATCCATAACACTGTTTTGATTTTTTGATTGGCCTCATGAATCATACCTTGACAAATGTCTTTTACATAGACGTGGGAGAGAGGGGGTGGGGTGGGGTTAGTTAAAAAAAATTATATATAAAAAAGAGGGGCCTAGATAAATAGAAGATATATATTCATTCTTATGGCGTGAATAAGAAAAAACTTAAATGCATAGTTTTATACACCGGAAAATCCCTGCTTAGGATATATATTACATTTTAGTAAAACCTATGCATCTTTCGAAATGATTTAAGTATTCATATACTACAATATTTAAGTATAAAAAATGTACTATTTGAAACTTAAGAGCTACCATAAGAAAACGTGTTGAGTGAGCCAACTTCCTTGCCGATGCTAGGATAAGCATGGGATGGGAATGAAGATTTTAGATAAGCATTTTCCTGATGAGGTGCTTGCTCATGCTTCTACATATATGTCATTGGGAGTTAATACTAGTAGGATGATCAAGAATAAGTTCTTACTTCGGGCAAAAAAAAAGAATAACAGCTGTTAATAAGAGTTAAAAAAAGAGTTATTTGGCTCTAAAAATTACAGCCAACAATTCTTCTTGAAAAAAAAAATCAATAATAAAATAACCATATATGAATATGGTGTGGTACAAGTCATAGAACTTAAGTCTCTTAACTAAATTTCAATTACCTCAAAAAATTAGCCTCCACAACTGCATACGAAGATATAATATTGGTTTAAAAAAATTGCAAAATATATAAAATATCTTGACCTTATAATTATTGTAATAACCTCTTGTTAAAATTTATTTATATTTCTATATAATATAATAATTATTAATGCTAATTTTAAGCATGAATAAAATTATATAGAGGACCCTCAAAAGTTTTGTTGGTGTTGTACTTCTTGCATTTAAACTCGAGACTATATTGGTTGAGGAAAGAGATTTAAATTATGTCATCTAAAAGCTTTAGATACCTCTTAAAAGTTTGTATTAATTTAAGTCTAAAACTCTTTCTTTCTTTCTTTTTTGTGTAAAATCATTTTGAAGCTTTAGACTATATTGGCTAACACAATCATTTTGAAACTTGAAAGGGCATGCATGCAATTGTGAAACACGAATTAATAAAACGATTGCCCCTATAAGCCGTTGTATAATCCATTTTCCATGAGCGATGGAAGTGGTTGTGGATTAGATTAATTTGTTCACCACTTTAAACTTTTTCTTTGACCTTCCAATCATATTACACTCTTTTTTTCACTTTTTAAAATTATTTTTCTTACACTAGATTCAAAATATAATACCTAAAACCCTTCTAAAGTCCTTGGCTGTATTGAGGTAGGCGTATTTGATTGCATTTATACGACTCTATGAACAAATATCATCAAATCCATTATAAAAATTAAATAAAATTAATATATTCCAAGATCAAATCCTATTATATATGAACATGCCTTGCTTGAAGTTCTATATTCTAGAAGCTGTACCCTTTGTTGAGTCACATTTAGAATTTAAAAGCAACGTGTCATTGTCTATTTGCTAACGTGTGATCATGACATCCTAACAACAATAATCCTATAGAGCTTTACCTACCGAACATTGGGAAATATCAAATTAGGCCAAAAATATTTAGCAATCCACTAAGAACTTTTCTATTGTTAATATTAGGCATGTATCTACAATATGCATCACTTTGAACGATTAAAAAAATGCTTTGATGTGTGCAACAACATATTTGATAATCTAATAGTTGTTTAGCACTAATGGAATTATGTTAGACCTTTCCATTTTGCTAACATTCCGGAGAATGTGCATGAATTGCAAAACACAAAATATATGGACGGCAAGGGAATGCTAGTTGGAGATATACATATTTGAAGAGAAGGTTAGGGAAGGAAAGTTTGGTTTAACATTGAAGTCAACAGGTAGGCAAGTTACTTGACCAATAATTAATTAATTGAAGATATATGACAATAATCAAAGTTACAAAGAAAACAACAAATTTTGATAAGTACGACTCAAATGATAAAAAGTTATAGAGACAACTGATATGTTGGAGCGCGAGTTCAGACTCACAATACCTCTTCTTTACACTTTGAGTGTGTGAGTTTCGCGGTTAGACTTTATGAAAGAAAACAAACTGAAATTTCAATGAGCATGTTATTCATTTTTTTTGTAGGTTGAAAATTTAATCAATAATAACTTCACCTTTATCATTTTTTTTTTCAAAAAAAAAATTATGTATAGTAAAATTTTGGTAGTATTTTTGAGTTTTAGCCAACAAACATGAAGACTCATTTGACATTCACAAGTAATTTTTAGAGACTACTATTCATTTCAAGTTTATGAAGCTAAATTTTAAAGATTAATTTAAAAAACTTGCCAACAATAACTAACATTTTTATTAAAATAATCAATAATTTACAATTTTAGAGGCACTTAGTCAATTTTTTATTTTATGTTTCTTAATATAAAAGATGAACTAATTTAAGAGATGAACTTTACGGTGGCTTACAAAGAATTTGAGTGTTCACTATATAAATAAAATAAAAATCAATATTCATGCATATATCGTACAACTCTATATTACCATCCACATTCAAGTGGTCTAGAAGTCAAGGAATCTCACACAATTTCTCTAATAAGGTAGTAGGTGAAAGTATACGTACTATAAATTTCTCATCTTTCATTTATTTTTTCCCCTAAAGTATCAATCATTAACATTTTTATGTCGTTTTTCTCATTTTTTTTAGATTGAAAAGTAGAAGCTTAAGGTACATTACAAAGTTATTGCACATACACTATACAAATTCTAGATGACTACTACTAAAAAAGTAACATGGAAGTCTATGATCTTGATCCTAAATTGTTACAAGAGTAAATACCCTTTGGAGGAATCAGAAAAACAAGTTCTAAAACAAGGTTCTTTGCAAAGACTATGTTTATCAGATATAAGCAATTCAAGTTCAAGTCAAGCTATTGAAGATCTTTCAGTTTCTTTTGCTGGTTCTAAACTTCATGCATTCACACTTGAGGAGCTAAAAGAAGCAACACATAATTTCTCATGGAGTAATATGTTAGGTGAAGGTGGATTTGGACCTGTTTATAAGGGTTTTGTTGATGATAAACTTAGGCAGGGTTTAAAGGCTCAAACTATAGCTGTTAAATGTTTGGACTTGGATGGCTTGCAAGGTCATAGAGAGTGGCTGGTTAGCTTTCTGATGCACCCTTTTAGTTTACTAAGCGTATGTTTGGATTGGCGATTGATTGAGCAAGATCACGGTCTCACTGTGATTTTGTTGAAGCTCCAAAGTATAGTTTTCGCCAAAATCACGGTGGATCATCGGGACTTCGTGAATTTCATTGTCGGACCAAACATACGCTAAGATTTAAGAATACCAAAATTGTCTTGTTAGTCACAAAATAATTTTAAGATTACTTTTTAAGATTATTTTTATTTTCTAGGCAGAGATTATATTTCTTGGACAACTAAGCCATCCACATCTTGTGAAGTTAATTGGATATTGTTGTGAAGATGAACACAGGCTTTTGGTGTATGAATACATGCCAAGAGGTAGCTTGGAGAATCAACTATTCAGAAGTATGTTTCTTTTCTATCTCCCACTTATTTTCTCATTTTTGGTACATAAACTCACTCAGTCAAACCTGATCAATTACAAGATCTAATGGCCAAATAATTTTGATCTAATGTTCTATATTATTAAACACACAATTTTTTTAAAATCTATTAGTTTTGTTGAGTCTGATTAGAAACTCACACTAACACAATAATTAAGGTTTGCTTCTTTATTCAAATATGCTGGATATGATTCATAGTTTATTGATAAGTGGGCGGATTGGTTCAGGGAAAATCTTGTAAATTGGACCATAGTATGTAAACACAATTTGTACACTATAAATCCTGAGGTTGAATTATAGAAAGGAATAGCATCCGCTCGGCAATGGTAGCCGTAGGCGTCTCACTAATCAAATCTCGTGTGTTATTTGTTTGCATTTTTCTTTTGAGACGAGGTTGATGTTCTAACATAATACAAACAGGATACTCTGCTACTATGCCATGGTCAACAAGGATGAAAATTGCATTGGGAGCTGCTAAAGGTTTAGCATTTCTTCATGAAGCAGATAAACCTGTAATATACCGAGATTTCAAAGCTTCAAATATCTTACTAGACTCAGTATGTTCTTTTCTCTTCCCTTTCTGTTCTACTCATAAACTTCAAAGATCACCTTGCATCTACAAAATCATCTTCCATGTGGCCTTATTAGGAAATTAAATTAACTTGGACTTTTTTATCTCCCTTCAAATGCAGGATTATACAGCTAAATTATCAGACTTTGGACTAGCTAAGGATGGTCCTGAAGGAGAAGAGACGCATGTAACAACGCGCGTAATGGGAACACATGGTTATGCAGCTCCTGAGTACATCATGACAGGTATTGACCATAATGTTAACCTAGCTCCTCGTACATCAGCCACACTTGTCTGCGATTCTCTGCAATATTAAGGATCGTGAACTGACCAACGTTAAATGCGATAGATGATGTAGCTTCAATCACAATCACAAAAACATCAAATCGCGGTTGTGGACTTTTCGAAAAAACTTCATGAAAACTACAAGTTTTAAAAATAACCAGCAGCAGCACTAGTATATAACCAATGAAAAAATCATGAACTTCTTGAGCTTTTCAACTAAAGCACTTCAATTTTTATCAGAAAATACACTTTGATTATTTTGTAACTTCACTTACACAAATTTAGTCTTCTTCATAACCCTATGATACTTTTTTTTTTTTCCTTCATAATAATAAGATAGAGCATGACTTAAGTTAGTGGCCTATAATATTTGGCTCGAACAAATTTTTGGTCAAACTTTACTTAACTCCGGATTATCAGAACCATATGTAATATATGAAACTAATTAACTCTTGCATGATTGATTATATATATATATATAGGTCACCTCACAACAAAGAGTGATGTCTATAGCTACGGAGTGGTTCTCTTAGAATTGCTTACAGGAAGAAGGGTAGTGGATAAGTCTTCAGAATCAAATAGAGGGAAAAACTTGGTGGAATGGGCAAGACCTATGTTGAGAGATCAAAAGAAGCTGCACCGTATCATAGACCGTAGACTTGAAGGTCAATATCCTACCAAAGGAGCTTTGAAAGTTGCTATGTTGGCTTTTAAATGTTTGAGTCATCACCCAAATCCAAGACCCTTCATGAGTGATGTTGTTAAGGTTTTGGAACCACTTCAAGATTTTGATGATGTTTTCATAGGACCATTTGTTTATGTTGCTGTAAATGAAAATGGTGACAAAGATACAATATAGTACGGCTAAGTAACTTAGGTAAATACTATAGCTTATACAGAAAAAGGGAAAAGAAAAAAAGGAAAAAAAAAAAGTGATGTGTTACATATTTCATTTTGTAAGGGACAAGTTTGATTTTCAAAATCATGAAACATGATGTAAGTAGTTATACGTGTGTGACTCGTATAATCACTTTGTCTATCTATTTGAGTCGTTGGATAAAGATGATACGATACGACTCTTATTGTGATTTTGGCAAATCAATAACTTAAAAATCTTGATCGGTGGTTAGCAAGTCGATGTTGGTATCTCATAGCCAAAAAAAATAGAGAGCTGCAGCAAGATGTTTCATATGGAATAAGTACTATACTACCACATGGAAACTCAAGTTTTCAAAAGTGGTAAAGGATTGATGATGTACAAAGGCTTGAAGCAAGTGTTTGTACGGATGTTATTATCAATAGTATTACTCATGTTTGGATTATAGTTTGGATGACTTCAAACTCTAGTCTAGAATATACAAACTCGTCAAATTATAATATATTTGACAAAATTATTGTTGGATTGTGTTTATAATTTTAGATTTCAAATCATAGCTTGATGAATGGGAATAGTTTTTTTTTAGGGGAGGAATAGTTACTATTGTTTTTCCCATCACGCATATTAGTCTGATTATAATTCAAAATGAATTATTTTCTTGGCACAATAGCTCATGAGTATGCTCAATAATAAAAAATGATTTCCTAAAAAGACAATAAAAATGGCGAGTTAGGGAATATTCGTAGAGCTTATACTGTCGTCATATCATTGATTTTTATTTTTATTTTTTTATTTTGTGATAAGGTCGATATATCATTGTTGAACTTGAAAGGGTTGAATCAAAAATAGAAAAGCTTGAAAGGGCGTGATCAAGTAATTTTTGTGACTTCCTTAAAAAAAAGTAATTTTTGTGACTTTGTTTTTTGATAGGTAATTTTGTGGCTTAATCTACAAAATAATTCGGACTTAATAAAAAAAAGGTAATTTTTTATGAATTTATTTTCAAACATTGTGAAAAAAAAATCAAATCACGATCAATAATGTGTGTAACTTTAAAAATGTCTGTTTTTTTTGGTAGTGTACTTTAAAAATGTCTATGATAAAACTCAAACATTTTTAATAATATACGTGCATAATTGATTGACACCATAAAAATCTATTTACTGACAGTGTATATAAATTAAATTCCTTTTTTATGTCTTTTTCATTTAAAAGAAATAAACGTTTAATTTGTATGTACCGTGCAAAAAAGGTACAACGTTAACACAAATCACAATTATTTATATGCATGATTTTAAATAGTTATGAATAAAGTCAAACAATTTTTATAATCGGACGATTATGATTGACTCTCACTTTAAATGTATATGAATTTGTTTTTGGTTACATAGTGTATATGAATTAAATGTATGGAATAATACCTCATCCGTCCTTAAATATAAATTGTAATTTTTACTCTTATATTAAAAAAATATGTTGTGTAATTTTATATTAGATGAAACTCATGAGTCTAACACTTTAAAAATAAATTTCATATAAAATGGTGAAACATATGAACGATGTATCTTATGCGCACTACTGTATAAATTAATCGTCTACTTGAATAGCAAATCTAGTATCAAATATTTCATCCATTTCTTTTTAAATGTCGTTTTGACTAAAAAAAAAATTAAAAAAACTTTGTTTGAAAAAAGGGTTCACTTCTCAAAAAAAAAAAAAAAGGTTATAAGATAAATACTATTTCACCAAAAAATTTATCCAACCAAAAATCTAATTATTCTTGTTTCTCAAAACCAAAAAAACACAATTTCAATTTCACCTTTCCATATTCACCACTTCACCACTCAACTGTAACTTCAACAAACCAAACTGATCGCCGATCACTCACTCCTCCTCCCGCAATGGCGACCTCCGCCGCCATCAGCACTACACTTACCGCCTCCGATCGCGGGATTCTCACCGCAGTAAACGTCGGCGCGTCGAGTTTCTCTTTCGCTGGTTCCAGCTTCATTGTACTATGCTACCTTCTCTTCAAAGAGCTTCGCAAGTTTTCCTTCAAGCTCGTTTTCTATCTCGCACTTTCGGTATTCTTCCTTTTCTTCTTCTCTCAGATCTATAACACTGCGTTTTCTTTTTGTATTTTAAAAAAATTGCTTCGAATTTTTTATTTATTACTTTAAACTATTCGCACAGTTTGAAATCAAATTATATGATTAACCGCGCTTTTGTTTTTGTTAATTTAGTTACTTAATTTTGTACTTAGCATCTAATTCTTGCTTATGAAGTAATCAGTTAATTAGAGTTTGAAACGGATTATCTGTTAGGTTTTTGCTATGCCGAAGATAGGTTTAAGCAAATTCACTAAATCTTCAAATGTAATTCGAACATGACTAGAGCTAGAATTAGTTAGGAGTATGGTTCTTAATTGCAATTACCATTGCAGTTTACTGTATGACCAGCTATATGTTTATATTTAAAAAACTACACATGAGGAGAAAGCAAGCGAGCAACAAGCTGCGCCGCTAAGCCTCTTTGGATGACAAAACCAATCCTCGTAAACACAACACACCATTTATGAACCTCACGACCCTTTGAACTCTATGTCGCAAATGGTATAAAAGCATGTTGATTGTCAGATCATGCTTTCTCATGTTTGGCTACTTTGCTTCACGCGGCTTTGAGGGCTGCCTGTTCTACCGTAAATGCCTGGTCCCCAATCCCACAAGCGGTATAACCCAGTCAAGTCCACACATGCATGTTTTCTTCCTATTCACCCGTACACCATAACATCCGTGGGCTTAAGTGTCGATCTTCCATCTAGCGGGTCAGACAAGAAGTTCACATGCGCCTCTTTCTTCACAGATACAGTTGCAGTTGTAGTTACACTGCGAACCTTGATATTTCGGAAAATGCGGACACAGTTGTTGCAGAGACTTCTAAAACATTTATATTGCACCAGCAATGCGGTTGCAGACCACAAATTTAGAACTATTAGCAGTTGGTCAAGGACATTGGCTTAAGTTACACCAAAGTTATTTGAGGACTGCTTAATCCTAAGATAGAACCTAAGCAAGACTGTTTTGCCTCCATTTTTAGCTTAATTTCCATTGTTTACCTACTTTTTTATTGTAATAATTAGGAGTCCCAATATCTTTTAATATGCTTACTGATAGTTATGTATAGTGAGCTACAAAGCTAGTAATTAGAGTAAGCTTCTCTATTTGATATATGCTTTGTAAAACTTATCAGTTGTTACCAGTGTTGTCAAATATAGGCCATGGCGGATTGTGGTGGCGGTTTTTTAACATCTTTCACGGCCAGTTTGTGAAGGATTGAGGTGCCATGGCGTTTTATGGCAGATAAAATGGCTTATGATGACAGTTTTTTTACTTCCTGCCATGGTCCGCCATCCACAGTTGATAACACTTGTTGTTACTTATCTGCTAGTTATTGACTTCAATGTTAGTGCTAATTTGTAAAGCCTACATGTTGTTGATGAAAACTGTTGGTTTTTAGTAAATTTTTGAGTCAGGGTACCAACTTTTGTAATCTTTCTTGTCATTTGTACCCCTTAGCCACTTTAATTTGAATTTGTAATGCTGTTTTACAATTGAGAAGTAGGTCCTGCAGGAATTATAGTCTGTTCATGTGCATTAGATAATCAGCTATTGCGTTGGTTTTGCCATGCTCTCTTCTTCTAAGCCATAATGCTCTTTTATGAATTTTCGCCTGTTGCAGGATATGCTTTGCAGTTTCTTCAGCATAATAGGGTATACTTGCTAGATCAAGTGCAATTTTCTTCAATTGTATGTCTCAACTAAATCCGTTCATCATGTGATTGATAGAAGTTTCACTTTGATACAGGGACCCATCCAATAGTTTATTTTGTTATGCTCAGGGATATAGTACACATTTTTTTTGTGTGGCATCTTTCCTTTGGACTACAACAATTGCTTTTACCCTTCACCGCACTGTTGTAAAACACAAAACGGATGTTGAAGATTTGGAGGCTATGTTCCATTTATACGTCTGGGGTATGCATCTATCTACGAATCAACTTTTTAATATTGTAGCTTTGCGAAACGACCTATTTTTACAATAATCTTCATGTCCTGTGATATCCCAATCCCATGACATTTGATTATGCTTGAAGAGTAGGACTTTCAACTAGTCTTGATTTCGTTCAATTCCATAATCAACCTGCATGGAAGAGAGCCCATTTGATGTTTTTTTCCCTAAACTTTTGATAGGTACTTCGCTGGTTATGACAGTTATGCGCTCCTTTGGTAATGACCATAGACATTTTGGTACATGGTGTTTGTCTCAAACAGGTCTTACAGGGAAGGCAAGTAGTAATAGGAACACAGGTCACATGTTGTTTTCCTATAATTCCCAGATTTTTTTGTTAATTTCAGTTTCCACCTCATTATTTTGGTTTTACATATGGTATATGATGGGATTTTAATTCAATAGAAGAGGTGTGAGCTTAATATAAGAATTAAATGTAAATTAACTTTTCTAAAGCATGAAAATTTTGTTTCATAACTTTAGCAGGGGTTAAGTGTTATTGGCCTCTGCGTGATTTGTAACAACAATTTGTTCTTCATATTAAGCTCTGCTGTTATAGTAAAAATGAAACATTACGATTTTCAGAAAAATTAAAATAAACGTAAAGTAGGGAATCCCCTTTCTTTAATGGTAAATTGCATGCTTTAGTGTCAACTCTCTCACTCTCTCTAAATCTATGTAATTTGATATCATATGAATGCAAAAAGGATTGGCAATGAAAGTAAGCTCCTGTTTACCTACGATAGGATTGTTTTCCTCGTTGCAATTCTTCAATATTCAAAATAACATATGTAGATCAACATGCAAAGCAGCTAAAATTAACAGCTGTGAAAAATCCACGTGAGCAAATTTTTCTGACATTTTAAAGTTCTAAACAGCATTCTATCCATATTTTTGTTAAGTGCTTAGGGGTGCTGTTAGATACTGGGTTTAGGCCTAAGCCCAACTAATGTACTATATAGGGGATTTGGTTGCATTTGCTGATATGGCTAGTTAGAGGGGAATGACAGTTATATGAAGGATAGGATAGGAAGAAAGGGGCAATCATCACTTTTTAGTTACGACCTTAGAAGGTTTGGGCAGAGAAATTCCTTTCTCTGAAGGAGCGGTGCTATGTTTGGTAATTAGGGATCTTCCAAACTGCATTGTCTTTTTTCATCAGCAATAATACACATTTATTCCACTATTTGTGCATTTTAATTCTTGTTTTCTATATTCTGTACGTTGCAATAATTCTGGTACGCAACAGTGCTTCCCTTTATGGCTTTATCCAAAATAAGATTTCAATGTTAATGAATAATATAAAGCAGAATAACAACAGACACCTCCAAATTTTCTGAAACTTTGGATTGCATATCTACTGCATTTGTATATGTATTTTGCTTATCAAAATACTCTAGTAATATTTCTTTTACCTGTCATCTAACATCATATTTCTTTTTCTATGCAGGCAGTTCACTTTGTTACATTTTACTTGCCACTTTGGGGAGCAATTCTATATAATGGGTTTACATACTGGCAAGTAATACGCATGCTGAATAATGCAACCCGTGTATGTATCTGAATTTTCTGATTATTTTTCAAACTAAGCAAGTTTATTTTCTGATTATTTTCTGATTATTGTTCAGTCACTTTCTGAACCTTGTTTCTTGTAAAATTTCAGATGGCAAGTGGCATCTCAGGCCAAGCTTATGTCTCAGATACAAGAGACAACATGAGGGTATTTATACTATTGTTGGCTGCTTTCATATAATCATCATTTTAGCCTTTTATATTTCACCTGTTACGTTTTGTCTTGTTGCTTGTTCTCTGTAATGTGCTATTTTTGTTCAAATGCCTTAACGATCATTCTGGAAAAGGTTTATTTTGGAATTAAACGGGAAATTTTCGCAGATGCTTCCATCGTAAAGAATTCCTCTCATTTTTTTAATTGATAAAAATACCATTAACACGCTCTTCTGTGGTTTTTTAATCTTGTTTAATGATGTCCAACTCTTACATTTTTTGTTTGGATTTTCATGAGTATATTTTGTATATTTATATGCATGCTTGAACCAATTGCTTAAGATGATGGAAGTGTTGTTACCTGTAGCATCTATGTTGCCATTGAACAATACTTGAGTATGGATTTTGCTTTGCAGGCTCTGAATCGCTGGGGATACTATCCGCTAATTCTTATAGGATCATGGGCTTTTGGCACTATTAACCGGATTCATGATTTTTTTGAGCCTAACAACAAGATATTTTGGCTCTCACTTCTTGACATTGGAACGGCTTCCCTTATGGTATCTACAAGTAACCCTACTGTTTTCTGCTTTATCTTAATACAATCTTTTGTCGGTTCCACTCATCTTTTAAGACCCATCTGTTAAAGTTACACTTTCTCAAATAATCAGGCTTGTGGACAAAGAAATTGTTGTAGTTACTATTTATCCACCTCTTCCCTGATAATATGTTAATGACAGTAAAATGCTTTCATTTGTAATCCAGGTTCATTTGAAATATCTTCTATTTGGTATATATTTACACACGTGACTGCGGTGTGAAAATATGGGTATACAACCTGTTCAACGTTGTTATCCAACATAGTTAACAAAAAATATGACAATAATTTAAACAATGTGTGCCTTTCTGGTATATTAGCTAGAGTACAACTTTGATTTTGCTGGCTCATTAGGGGCACTTTCCAGTGTTTGTTTAGCTTAAGTGGGAACAGTTTAAGTTTCTCTAAGTTTTGTAGTGGGTGGATATAATTTAATTCAAAGTTTAAACAGCATGTTATAGTTGGTCAGTGTTTTTTCTTTGCATATGAACATTAGGAGGACAATTCTTTCAATTTAAACAGAAGTAAACAAGGGTGAAATCACAATTGTTTAAGAGGATATGGCAATTTTAAAACATTTAATCATCAGCCTCACTTCATTCATAGCAAGATTGTGAGTTCGTAAATACCATTAAAACTTCCCCGGTTGCACCAACACTTGAATATATTTTTAATGTATACACAATGGATTTGCATGGCATCACTGTAGATAATTGCTTTCCATTTTGTGTAATTGTTCTATGCTTTTTCAGTTTATGTAACTGGTATCCCTTGGTTCAGATTTGATGTCAGGTTAAGAGTGAACATCATTTGCTGCCTCGTGAAAAATACTATTATGGCATCTTCCTATGGTTTCTCACTTTTGTCTATTTACTGCAGGGCCTCTTTAACTCAATTGCTTATGGCCTCAATTCTTCTGTTCGCCGGGCAATTTGTGAAAGACTGGACAAGTAAGTCCTGATTCTATTCTATTTTTGTAGGGTTTTCAAGTGAATTTTATCATTTCTATTTAGAATCATGCTTAATTTCTTGGGCTGAAATTTGCTGCATTCCTCACTCACACTTTTCAGTTAAGCAGTCCCAATTTTTGATACATTGATATAATGTTCAATTGTAGGAGTATTTATTCTTTAGAGTATGTGTTTTGAAACTTAATGCTAGTTGAAATATGAAAAAACATAACAGGAAGATTGTAAAACCATTCTACATAGAAATTTACATCCACAATTAAGTTGTATCCCGCTATAGGTGGGAATTAAGAACATGTACATTGAAATTAAAAAAATGGAATTGGCTCAGAAATACTGTGAGAAAGCATGAAGCAGTGAGGACATCATCTCATACTTTCCCATTAAACAATTTTTTATATATTAATGAAACAAAAAAAGTTTATGAGAAAACACATTGGCAACATCATCTCATATAATTATGAAACATGTTGCACTGCATACTAGAGTAAGGCATCAAAAGGAATTAAAAAGTAATTATGGAAAGTACCTGTATGAAATAGAACAAAAAAATATGGCTATATACTTGTTGGAAAGTGTTTTACTTCACAACTTATCTTACACAGTTTGCATTACATTAAATGATGGAAAACATGAGAAGAAGGAAGATCTCTCAATTCATGACGAATAAGTACTTTGAAACTTGATTTATTGCTTATAGCCATGGAGATGGGTAGCTCACTTGGTTGAGCTAAGGGATTAAAGGAGTTAAGGAGTTAAAGGTCCACGGTTCGAATCCTAGCAAGGGATAAAAATACTAACCTAACAATTAAAATACCAACATTTGCCATACAAAAAAAAAAAAAAAATTATTGCTTATAGCCAGTTTGCTAAATTTTGAACCATAGCTCCTAAAATGTGTGAGTGCACCATATACTGATGGTTCATTTGCAATTATTTGTTGATTCACGAGGTCGAGCACTTAAATTAGAGTTAGTTTGGTGTAGGTCCAAAATTTATTTGGTTCTTGTTACTTTTTTCATCTCATAAAATGTGATTTTCATTATTTATTGAAATTTAACTTCTTTTGGTATAATTGTCTCTGTTTTTTTCCCCCAACACGTTTAATTAAAATATACGAAATTTGCTTCTTTCTTGGGTGTCAGGTTCTGGCCCGAGAGACTGAACAGATGGCTCCCTAGCAATTTTAAGTACAAGAGCTTATCGCAGGAAAGTGAACTTTCCGTGTTCAAAACTGAAGATCAACGATAGTGTGTGAACATAATGTGGGTCCTGTTTATCGCATTTTGGCAGTTTTCATGTTTACGGAGTTTCTCTGTTTCATAGACAAAAATGGATCTGCAGGCAGCAACAATCCTGGGTTTTTTGTTGCTCTGATGCTTCAGTTACATGAATCATGACTTTCATTCTATGAGTTTTACACTGACATGGATTCTTCCGGAACTAATTAGATGATGGACCTGTGCGTGTGGCGTGTCTTTGGAATCGGATGCTGTTATTATCCTCAAATTGAAGACCATGTGACTGCAGTGCTTGCCGTGATTCATTTTAACTCTTAACCTCAAGCTTGACCGTATGTTGTTGTATCTATATTTCTGTAATAGAATGTTTTCTTGATTGTATTCATGTTATAGGTTAGGTTTACTTTCAGATTGTTACAAATCGCTAAACAGCTTTCCCAACTTAGGCATTAATTTGGTTCATTGCCAACGGTAGAAATACATCACTGAAATAGACGTATGTCCATATTGTTTTTCTTTATTCGTTTTTCACCCTTGTGTCATTTTCATTCCCACTTCAACTTGAAGAATTTCTTCTTAAGTTGAAGCAGGCCTCTGAAAACAAGGATAGGACTCGGGAGGTCCTCAAAACACTAGGGCGTTAATTTTGGGAGACTGTCTCTGATCTCCCACAACATTGCCATGTGATTTTAGGGTTACATGCCCTATGCAACAAGCAAGGTTTCTCCTTCCCCTGCCTGTTTCTGGCAGTGCTGGCCAATTATGCCCTATTAAAACAAAATTGTCTTGGCCATTTAATTGTTTATGATACATAATTGCACTTTTTTTTTTTCTTTCTTGTGGTACCATTCTATTTAATAATATATTTTTTGGCTTTTAAAAAAAGAATTGCAGTTTTTTTTTTCTTTGGAAGGACAATTAGGAAGGATTCAAAATTAATTACATTTAATTGCAAAACCTTCTTCCAATTAAAGATTACACTCATGCATGCAGAACCTTATTCCCAATCAGGAAGGATTCCGTCCCATGAAACATCTTACTAATCTCAATTTCGATCCATCACACATGTGAAGAAAAACACTCACAAGTCACCCTAATTAAAGTACACGTTTCTGTTATTCCTTTTCGCCTATGATTATAGCATTGCCAATGCCAATAGAGCTAGTTACACTGCTATCAAACGACAAAACAAAACAAAAAAGAAGAGAATTGCTACTTTAATAAGAACCAAAAACTCCAACGCATATTACTACCACTATTTCATTTTGATGATACAGAATAGAACATACAACAGAAAAATCCCAGAAAAGAGAAGAATATAATTATAAACCAAATAATATTACAACAAATAAATTTCAACCACAAAAAGCACACAAACTAAGCACATGCACAGGAATTATCAACAACAACCGCAGCCTCTTCTTCACTCTGACTCCTAAACAAGAAGTAACCAAACGTTAAACCAACCACAATAGCCACAAAAACACCACCATTAAACGACATTATAGCCAACATCAACAAATACCCAATAGCAGAATTCACACCAAATAAAACCGATTCAACAACCTTGTTCCTCGAAACCTTATTCAACCCAAGAAGAGGAGTCCGAATCTCCGGCACCGGCGACTGCGTCCTCCCCTCACCAGAGAAAAACTTCAACCGAATCCGAATATTTTCCAAATATTGGTAGAATGTTGCAATCATGAAACATGCAATTAAACTCAGTAGATAACTCGTCCATGAATTGGTTTTCCATGAATCAAATAAGAGTGTCACGTTTTTTCCCCAATATAATGTCATGTGCATCATCTTCGGAAAAATTAAGGTTTTGAAATTTTCCGATCTATGTCGGAAAAACGAACAAGGTTGTTTTGAAAATTTCAAGGTTTTTGTTTTTTGTGTGTGTTTCTGCAAGGTGTTTGTTTAGGATGAAGGAAAAGGTTGGCGTATGTTATATGTATGTGTCTGTTTTTTCGGAGTTACGACGTTAGGTGAATTGTTACGTTGTTACGATCGAAATTTACGAAATGCCCTGCTGGATCTATGGATAATTACGATTTTGCCTTTTTTTTAGTTGATGTATCTGGCCTGTGTTACAGTTAGATTAATTCAAAGTTTCAAGGTTATGTAAGGGATTGCACAATGGTTAAAACATTTCATGTGGTTCTTTGACTGGTACACGAAATACTTCGATTACTCCGTAAAACCTCTTGTGGGTTTTTTAAGTATATAAAATATTTTTATTAACTTTTTTTAAATGTTTTTTTTTATACTTAGTTAATCACAAAAAAAAATCACTAAAAAAAATCTATAATTGTAGCATCATTTATTCAAAAACAAAATTGTAGCACCATAGAATTATTCTGCTGGACCACTTCTATAGTTATAGGTGATTCATGGTTCATCATAACTTAGATTATGTATTTCATAAGATGATAAATGTTGATATTTATTACGGTGGATCACTTTGATAAATAACACAGTACGTATATCAGTAGATCAAAACTTAAAAATTGCTTAAAATGTCAACGAATATTGATGTTGCTCCTTATTAGTAGAAGCTCATAGTTACTATTATTGTTCTCATAAATGAGACAGTTATATGATCAATGTCACTTTGAAAAAAACAAATAAAAAAATGAGTGAGTTGAGTTTTGAGATACGTATTCCATTATTTATTTATTTTTACAAATGGTCACCAACCATGTCACTATCTCAGTTGTTTATAATGAGATGTACACCCTCTGGTAACTATTATAAGCAAAAAACTGTATTTTACATTCATTCAATTAATGATGTATGTAGTCTTTATTATAGACCACATACATCATTTAATGAACGAATCTAAAATATTGATTTTTGCTTATAATAGTGACCGAAGGGTGTACCATATAAGTTTCTACTTCTTTGTCTCACTTTTTATCTCTCTATATCTCTCCATTGTGAAACTCTTTATCTCTCTGTATCTTCTACATCAACTCCTCTTCAACTCCCACTTCATCCACTTTAAATATTTAAAGAAAAAAATAATGATGTCTCAAATGCAGCAACATTGTCAAATAATGTTGAAATGTTGTCCTCTTTAATATCATAAATGGGTGACCTCCGTGATAATACATCGAATCCGATGTAACCGTGTAGATATTTTAAGAGCAAACTTAACAAAATGACATCAAGTGTAATTTAAGGCACAAGTTAATGAGTCAAATGAAGAAATATTTTATCGAAATATGTGCATTGAATTTAATTTTCTAACTTTTAATTAAGATTAATTGGAATAGACTGTCAGTGTAAAACAAGTTTACACTGTCAACCAATTAAAATCATCCAATTAAACACCTCACCATTAGTGCTAAAAAAAGAAAAAATCATGTAAAATCTTTGAAGATCTTTATAATAAATGCACTCAACCCACATTTCATTTTTGACATTTGATTTCCTGGTTTACAACCTGCTCACATTTCTTTCAGCATCCTTTCACGCGACCTAACATTCTCCCCGCCTTTGTATCTGTCTTTTTTGTTTCTGTTACGTTGAGAAAACGAAATCGACATTCTTTCTCGTCTCAATCATCAATATTCTTCCTCTTTTCACTGCCTCTAAACCCAGGTAACTTCTTTTTTCAATTTCTCTCTTTCTTTATGATTACATGTCTTCCGTTGGAAAAGCTCTCAATTTTTTGTAAATGAGTCAAATTTTTGATTGAAAAATGTTATTTTTTTTATTTTTATTTTGAGTAGTTGTGATGCTTTTTAGGTAGTAAATATTAGTGACAGGAACAAAAGGGGTTATGTGTGGTTGTGAAAGCCAATGTATAGTTGTATGGTGAAAGTAAAAAAAAATAAAAAATCTGCTAATGTTCATGTTGTGATAGGGTTTTTGTTCAATGCTCAATGCCACACCATTTAGATTTTCGGCCTCTTTTATTCTGCAAAAGCCTCTAAAATGAACCAATGAGAAACTGCTCTTATGTATTGTAATGTTGATTTGAACTATGGAACTATGGAATTTAGATTTAAACTATATGTATAGACAATTATGAGTTGGGAATATTAGCTTAACTCTTTCAATTTCTGACGTGAGAATGAATATGTCAATTTCAGGAATTATTCAAAAATGGTCTTGCAAAGGATGATTATGCCAATTTCAAGAGTCATTCGACATTGTCTTGCAAGGGAAGGAACCCTTAAAATATGAAGTGAAGGGAAACTCTAAAATTTGAAGCTGCTGAATGTGTATTCATATGTAAAAAAACTAGTGGATCCAAGCATAGTTAGTGCAAGTGGCACGCCTAGAGAGTTTTGCATAAGGAATTCATCATTTATAGGTTTAAGGATTTATTTTACTTTAGCTGTATGAGTGGTTTAAGGATTTATAGGTTTAAGGATTTATGGGTTGATTTTTTTGGGTGTTCCTTATATTTGCGGCACCTCCGTGTATCTTTTTTCCCTTTTGTCCGCGAGTTTGTTGCTTCTCGCATATACTCGTCGTGAATAAATTAGTATGGTTCTTTTTTTCAAGCAACGTGTCTTAAAACATTTTTTGAAAAGACAATGAAGAAAATTTACAAGCCTTATGGATATGGTCTTTATAAATTCAAGATCAGTACACTAAACAAATGATAAAAATAAACAACACTCCAATATAAAAAGGAATCATATGAACCAAAACATGGTCCTCTTGACACTAAAAGCAACACTGCTAAACAAGAACAATTGTGCAGAAAATTCATATAAATGTCAATACCATAGCCTTTCTCAATACTCATACAAATAAATTATGCATTGACATAGTTCATAACTACAGAAGAATAAAGGAAGTAAAAATCAGAACATTAAGCTAGCTAGTTAGCTACAATGCTTTTGAAATCTTAACCAATGTATATCAATCCATCACAAGACCAGCAACCTCTTAAGCAAATGCATCCAAACAAATTGACTCCAAATCTTCAACCTCCATAACCGCTTCAATGATATTCATGTGTTTTGTGCTAAAAACCAGAAAGTAACTTGCTGAGTTTTGCAACTTTAAAAGACTTGAGAGAGGTCAGACTGGATCAAAGGTCTGCAATTAGAATATGAAGACAATTTATTATCAAAATTAAAAAGGTTATTATTAGTAACATTAAAAGAAAAATTATTACCTATTAGTCAATCAAACTAGAAGCTTCAGCAATTAGAGTTTGAAAATTGATTGCTTACAATATCAGACCTAAAATGCAGGGTGTTAGAGAATCAAATTAACATCGAAAAAATAAAATTGATAGATAGGACATGTATATTTTAAGCTACCTTGTTTGATTTAAATTTGGACATTTATGTTTGGTATGACCCTTATTCTTACAGGAACTACAAGTAGATGAACCTTTTTTGCGCAACTCCAAACTGCTTTTCATTCGCAAAGTTCGTGGACGCCCTTTAGTTGCCGCAAGTGGAGGGTCATGCAAAGTTATACTGATGTCAGACGCTTTTGGCATAACTTCAGATGTTGAACTAACAAACTCCTCATTAGATTCTTCAAGGCTCAATAAATCAAGTTTTGCAACTGCACTGTTCAGACATTCAATCGCAATATCATGATGTTTTTCGGACAGCGAACCTCTTTCAGCTAGTTCAAGTGAGTGAGCCATAATGCTATTAAACAATGAAGTGCTTGAAGCTTTGTTTCCTCCTTCCTGTAACTCTTCAATTATCAATCCTTTTACTTTTTCTTTCTTAACATTAAGGGTCCATCTCTGTAGAACATACTGTGATGGGAGAGAATAAACATTTTTCTTAAGGAATACACTTAAGACATGTCTACAAAGAATACCCAAAAAATCAAACTTGTGACAACTACAAGTTGCTTCGTTTGAAGTAACATCAAAAGTCACATAGTAGCTAGGCTTCTCTTTATAAAATTCATGAACCTTGTATGTTGACACTTCACTAGAACCTTTAACTTCTTCTGCGACAAATATTTGAGAGCCAACTAATTCATCCTGAAATATTCTAAACATTTTCCTTGTATAAACCTTTGATGCTTCTTCTTCCATTGGATATAAAGTTCGCAAAAGTGGCTTTGAATTTCTTGTCTTGAAAGTCTTCTCTCTTTCCTTGTTGTAACGGGCATCAAGGGCTTTATCATATTGTGTCACAAACTTGCTCAATGGAGTACTTGAATTCAAGAAGTCCTTAAAAAATTTATTTATACTTTCACTTCTTTGGGTGGTAGACATTCCAGCACAAAAATCATGACGTACATAAGCAGGAATCCATTTTGCTCGAATGGAGTATATCGCCTTTAACCATTGATTATCTTGCAACCCATATGTATCTATCATTGCTTCCCATTCAGAATCAAATTCTTCTACGGTCGTACATAGGTGAACACACTTGTAAAACTGATTTTTAAATTCACTATGTTCGTGATAGACATGATTCAAGTACTCTGGAACTTTTTTCTGAATATGCCACATACAATAATGATGATTAACCTTTGGAAACACCTTCGCGACCGCATACGTGATAGAACCATCTTGATCTGTGATAATGGTTTTAGGACAAACTCCATCCATTGCTTCTAACCAAGTACGCAGCAACCAAACAAAACTCTCTTTAGTTTCATCCCATAACAAAGCACAACCAAAAAGAATAGATTGTTGATGATGATTAACTCCAGTGAAGGGAACAAACGACATTTTGTATTTATTTGTTGACAGGGCCGCAAGTGCACGACTGTTTCGTTTTAGTATAAAAAGGGATGTCGTATCCACAGAGACCAATTTAACAAGTACCGAAGTTCGTTGTTACTATGTTTATCTAAGGCGAAATCAAAATATTTTGGAATTTGCGCTGAATGAAATGAGTTTTAATTAATTAATAAACGAGTAGAGGCCAAAACGACGGTTACCGTCAACTTCCGTCACTCAAGCAAATTGTTGCGCCAATTAAATGGTAACGAGAGAATTAAAACTTCTTGTAGAATTTATCGAACAAGAGACAACGTTTGCTTTCGCAACACGTTGTCGGAATTTTTAGACGCGTAAAACACCTACTTTCGTAGCATATAATTACAGGCCTAAAAATTCCTTTTTCTAAATTTAATAAACTCTTAATTAAAAGAAAAGAAATGCTTTCGCTTTAACCTTTTCAATTAAAAATTTGATATTTTTCTAAGTCGGATATCGTTTTCGCTCTTTCGATGCGTAAACGATATCTCGGTATCTCTACTTTCGTAGTAGATTTTTAACAGTTACAAAACAGAATTTTTCAAAACAATTGTTTAAATTCTCGTTACACTAAAAGAGGCGCGTAATTTACATGAGTTCCGTCGGTTCGACGGAACCTCGTTTTGGACTCAAATGAGACTACTCGCACATAATTATATTAAGCATACAAACTGTTAATTGATTCATGCTAAAAAGAAATGAACTATACCTGTAAAAATCTGGCCACTTTAATTGAGTATAATTCCCTCGAACGATTCGATGCAGACCGTAAATGTAGAAACTGTGCTGCAAAACAATGGACTAAACGAATAATAACTGTAATAAGTTGGAAACTTTGTTAAAGAGACAGCCACGGCAGTAGCAATTCAAAGCGATTGGAATTGAAAGAGAAAGCCACGCAGCAACAATATTTATATATATGGAATACGGTACACAACAAACTAGCTGAATTGGAAATCAACAATAGTAATAAAAGCAGCAGCTAATGAAACTATGGGACAAGGACTAACTAGCCACGCATCAATATAGAAAATAAAGGAATGAAAATAACACTGCAATGATAACTAACAAGAATTGGAATTGATTAAAAAATTGTAAAAAGAGTTCTCAAGGTGGTGTGCAAGCGTGAATTCCAAACAAATAATTGACGCAAATTGAAATCGAAAATCAATAACAAATCTGCACATCTAATTCTTATTCGAAACTGAATTTAAAAACGAGAGAAAATCTAAATTAAGTTAAAGTGCAAAAGCTGTTTTTCTTCTTCTGAAATCGTAAAACTAAAAGCTTAAAAATTGATGCTAAAAAACGTCCCCCATTTCTGATCAGCAGAGCCTCTTTTATAGCATTGAATTTGCAACTGGATTACTCAAACTTGCTCCCCAAGATGTGGGAAAAGATTGGAATAAAAGCTGATTTCTTTTGCCCGAAACTAGGAAGTCTGGAACGTGATTTTCTTTCTTGCTGATCTCAATTGGGTGTGACATCAGCATGATGTCATTAGCTGTGGATGGGCTGACCGTAGTAGCTCAATTTTCTCTTTTCACCTCCTTTTGATTCTTTTACTTTTGACACCCTTGTCACCTGAAACACAACAAAATAATAGGCAGAAGACATGCAAAACACAATAAACGACCCCAAAATAAATAAAAATTAAACTATTTAGACAATGTATTTTGCGTGTTATCAAACTCCCCCACACTTGAACCATTGCTTGTCCTCAAGCAAAATGCAAGGGACGACAACAACATAATTCAGAAAAAAAAACAGAATGAACCAAAAATCAATTGCATTTTTTTATGTTCAAGGCTTTGTTCTCAAGATGCACTTATCACAACCTAAACACTTTTTCAAGGATCACATCAACCCTACAACAGTTTCAAGTGAGTGTGTGTGTGTGGAGTCCAGCTTTTTATTGCGCCTGTGTAAGAGGTATTATGAGGAAAACAGGTTCTAACTTCAACAGTAAAGTAACCGAGAAAAGTCCTTTCTTCATTTCGTATAAGAGAGATGAGAATTAGTTAGAATTAAACTGACAATTTAAGCACTTGGGGGCTTGCAGATTGCTTAGGGGATACCATTTTCTCATAGGAAGTCCGCGAGGGGGTATCCTTTCCTCCTAGATTCCATGATCACCCTAAGTAGTGCTGCAATTTTTAATCATCTTCACGTAGGAAGTCAGCGAGGGGGTATCCTTTCCTCCATGTGTTGATGAATTACTTCCTCTTTTGAGGGATTTATAGAACTTAAGCTCAATTTAGGGAGTCACCACCACATTTAGGAAGTCAGAGAGGGAGTGTCCTTTCCTCCACATGTTGGTGCCATTCTCCCGCCCCATTTTAATTTAACAATTTATAACAATAAAGCACATTATTTCCCACACAAACTTATACTACTTTTACTCTGAAGACTTTTAAGGGTCTAAGTTACCATTGAAGTTAGAACGTGCTCCTTAAAATACCAACCTACACAATTACTCAAAGACTGCAACTTTGTGCTTTTCTCAAAAAGAGAATTTTCACATTGAAACATGATATGAGTTTAGTGAAACTTAAAAAGGGAAAGGGTGTTTACATGCATAAAGTCATCATTGAACTCAGCCTTAAATTTATTTTTATTATTACTTTTTTTTTATTTTTGAAATTTTATTGGTTCATAAAACGGGAGAAATAGACAACAAAGCAAAAACTACACATTTTATTTTCGACTCGATAATTAAGACTTAGACTGTTAAGGTGGGAAATTCCTCCCCCACACTTAAAACTGACATTGACCTCAATGGAAATAAATAAAAACAAAAATAAAAGAAAAGGAAAGACACTACCTAGCAGATCAATCGTCGTCTGGGTCATCTGGGGGTATCCCATGATGCTGAATCATCCATATATCCTTGCAAATTTTTCTTTCTTGCCTTTTGGACATGCCACCTATCCTTGCCAACTCTGACTGATCTTTTTATTTCTTAAAAAAAAAATATAAACATAAAAATAAAGTCAATAAATAAAAACTGTGGGTTGCCTCCCACGCAGCGCTTCATTTAACGTCAGTAGCTCGACGCCTTACTCAGCTTTCAGGGTTTTGTTAAGGCGTAACGAACGCCTTTCTCAACATCCTCTCCAGAGGTGTAATGTTTTAACCTCTGGCCATTCACAGTAAATGGGCCGGTGGATTCACTCCACACTTCGACTGCACCAGACGGTATAACTTTTTTCACTTGAAATGGCCCGGACCAACGAGAACGGAGCTTCCCAGGGAATAATTTCAACCTGGAGTTAAACAGTAATACAAGCTCCCCCTCCTTAAATTCTCTCCTGATTATACGCCTATCATGCCATTTTTTTGTTCTTTCTTTGTAAATCTTGGCATTCTCGTAGGCGTCTAATCTCAGCTCTTCTAACTCATTCAACTCTAATACCCTTTTTCCCCCGGCGGCTTTGTAATCCATGTTAAGGGCTTTAATAGCCCAATAGGCTTTATGCTCAAGTTCCACCGGAAGATGGCAAGACTTCCCATAGACTAGTTTGAAAGGTGTAGTCCCAATAGGCGTCTTGTAGGCAGTTCTATAAGCCCAGAGTGCATCATCAAGCTTGGCGGCCCAATCCTTCCTAGAAGTTGAGACAGTTTTCTCAAGGATGGACTTAATTTCTCGGTTAGAGACTTCCACTTGGCCGCTTGTTTGTGGATGATACGGGGTTGCGACTCTGTGCTTCACTCCATACTTCTGAAGCAAATTTTCAAATTGCCTCGAGATGAAGTGAGATCCACCATCACTTATGACCAGCCTTGGGACTCCGAATCTAGGGAAGATTATTTTCTTAAACATTTTAATCACAACTCGTGTATCATTGGTAGGAGAGGCGATGGCCTCGATCCATTTTGACACATAGTCCACTGCGACGAGTATGTATTGGTTTCCCATGGAGGACGGGAAGGGTCCCATGAAGTCAATGCCCCACACATCGAAGATTTCGACCTCAAGGATGTTCTTAAGTGGCATCTCATGCCTTTTGGAGATGTTACCTGTGCGCTGGCACTGATCACATCTCGCAACGAACGCGTGGACATCCTTAAAGATATTAGGCCAGTAGAGTCCTGCTTGGAGGATCTTGTAGGCCGTTTTGGACGTGCTGGCGTGCCCACCATAGGGGGACGCATGACAATGGGTAAGGACACTCTCGACCTCTTCCTCTGGAATGCAACGACGGAAGATACCGTCTGCGCCTCGCTTGAAAAGGAGGGGCTCATCCCAGTAATATTGCTTTAGATCATTGAAGAACTTTTTCTTCCGTTGAAAGTCCATGTCTGGGGGTAGGACCCCAGCGGCAAGGTAGTTGACGAAGTCAGCATACCAAGGTGCCACAGTCTTTACGGACGCTATCAGCCTATCATCAGGGAAAGAGTCATCCAAAGGTAACTCCTCTCGCTTGAGGTCACTCAATCTAGACAAATGGTCTGCTACCACATTCTCTGTTCCTTTTTTATCACGAATCTCAAGATCAAACTCTTGTAGTAGCAGAATCCATCTAATCAACCTGGGCTTTGCGTCTTTCTTACTCAGCAGATACCTTATGGCGGCATGGTCAGTGTAGACAATAATTTTTGAACCTACCAAGTAAGATCGAAATTTGTCAATAGCATAGACAATGGCCAGAAGCTCTTTCTCAGTAGTAGCATAATTTATTTGAGCTTCATCTAAGGTTCTGCTGGCGTAATAGATAGCATGCATCTTTTTATCTTTTCGCTGTCCCAGGACAGCACCAACTGCATAGTCGCTTGCATCGCACATAATCTCAAAGGGAAGACTCCAATCTGGAGGTTGCATTATAGGTGCGCAGATTAGTGCTTGCTTGAGCTTGTGGAAAGACTCAAGGCATTGTTCATCAAAGATGAACTCTGCATCCTTCATGAGCAAGCCTGTAAGAGGCTTAGTTATCTTAGAGAAATCCTTAATGAAACGCCGGTAAAAACCAGCGTGACCCAGAAAGCTTCGGACTTCTTTCACTGTGGTGGGGGGCGTTAGCCTCTCAATCACTTCGATCTTTGCTCTGTCAACCTCTATTCCTCGTTCTGACACTACGTGTCCGAGGACTATGCCTTCCTTTACCATGAAATGGCATTTTTCCCAGTTCAGCACTAGGTTGACTTTTACACATCTTTCTAGAACTTTGTCCAAATTACTCAGACAACCCTCAAAGCTTGGCCCGCATACTGAAAAGTCATCCATGAAGACTTCCATAATGTCCTCTAGGAAATCTCCAAAGATTGCCATCATGCATCTCTGAAAGGTGGCAGGCGCATTGCATAGCCCAAAAGGCATTCGCCGATAGGCAAATGTTCCATAAGGGCATGTGAAGGTCGTCTTTTCTTGGTCACTCGGGTGGATAGGGATCTGAAAGAATCCCGAGTAACCATCAAGATAGCAAAAATGGGAATGCTTAGCTAGGCGCTCAAGCATTTGGTCTATGAACGGGAGGGGGAAGTGGTCTTTCCTTGTGGCCTTGTTCAATTTCCTGTAGTCTATACACATACGCCATCCAGTGGTTGTACGTGTGGCCACAGACTCTCCTTTCTCATTCTTCACCACTGTCATCCCTCCTTTCTTTGGTACTACATGAACTGGACTCACCCACTTGCTGTCAGAGATGGGGTATATCACCCCTGCATCCAGAAGCTTCAGTACTTCTTTTTTAACAACCTCACTCATGTTCGGGTTCAGCCTTCTTTGATGTTCTCTAGAGGGTATGTAGTCCTCTTCAAGTAAAATTTTATGCATACAAATTGAAGGGCTAATACCTTCGAGGTCATCAATCGAGTACCCTATAGCTTCCGGGTATTTTCTTAATACAGCAAGTAATTTCTCAGTTTCAGTCCCTCCTAAGTCGGCACTCACAATGACTGGTCGGTTAGGTCCTAGAAATTCATACCTAAGGTTTTTAGGTAACTCCTTCATTTCGACTTTTGGCTGCTCTTGAGTCGGAGCGGGAAGAAGGGTGAGGCATTCATTTTGATAAACCGGATTTACATCCAATTCTTCTTGATGGGGACTTGCCTCTTCTACCTCAGTTTCAGTCAAGGACACGTCCATTCCGTCAGTGGGAGGTGGTCCTGACGCATGCTCCTTAATGCATTCATCAATTATATCAACTAAGCAAGCCGTGTCGTTAATGGAGGGGTTTTTCATGAATTTAGACAAGATGAACTCAATCTTTTCATCCCCGACCTCAAAGGTAAGTTTTCCTTTCTTTACATCTATGATGGCACCAGCCGTAGCTAGGAAAGGTCTACCTAAGAGGATTGGGATAGACGAGTCTTCAGTGATGTCCATTACCACAAAGTCGGTGGGAATGTACAACTGGCCGATTCTCAACGGTACATCTTCCAGTATTCCTACCGGGTACTTAATAGATCGATCAGCCAGTTGTAGAGACATCCTGGTCGGTTTTAGCTCTCCAAGGTTGAGTCTCTCGCAGATGGAAAGGGGCATAAGACTCACACTAGCACCCAAATCACAGAGCGCTTTATCGATGACGTAGTTGCCAATAACACAAGGAATTGAAAAACTCCCTGGATCTTTTAATTTGGGTGGCATCTTATTCTGGATGATAGCGCTACACTCTTCGGTGAGTGCTACTGTATCATCGTCATCAATTTTTCTCTTATTTGTCAAAATTTCTTTTAGAAACTTAGCATAAGACGGCATTTGAGTAATTGCCTCTGTGAAAGGGATATTTACTTGGAGCTTCTTCAAGAGCTCCATGAATTTCTTAAACTGACCCTCACTTTTTGACTTAGCAAGTCTCTGAGGGAATGGGATCGGAGGTTTGTAGGGGGGTGGAGGTACATAGGGTTTCTCTTTTTCTTCCTCCACTCCCTCATTTCTCTCTAAGATTTTCTCACTTTCAGTAGGCACCGACTCCTTCACAGCGTCTTCCCTCTCACTAGGGTTCCCTAAATCTTTTCCACTACGCAAGGTAACAGCATTTAGCTCCCCTTTTGGGTTTGGTTGAGGTTGCGCAGGGAAAGTTCCTGAAGGTGCAGCTACTCGTTGTTGGGCCACTTGTGCAATTTGCGTTTCTAGCATTTTGTTATGGGTGGCCAACGTGTCAACCTTAGATGCAAGCTGCTTAATCATCTCATTCGTGTGAATGTTTTGATTCAGGAACTCCTTGTTCTGTTGGGACTGTGCCATGACAAAATTTTCCATCATTAGTTCTAGGTTAGACTTTTGAGGAGCAACAAGGGCTCCTCTTTGACCTTGGAAACCAGGGGGTGCAATGGGTGCAGGATTCTGCGCATAGGTGGGACTGTTATTTTTATATGGGAAATTAGAATTTCTTTGCCCGTATGGGTTCCCATGCGCGTAGTTTGCTTGGTCCGTACCGACTAACAGATGACACTCAGTAGGGGTGTGTCCAGGCGTCCCGCAAATATCACAGTTAGGGGCCACAGCGGCCACGGGGGCAGGCGGAGTGATGGTTAGACTATCTATCTTTTTATATAGCGCATCAACTTTAGCGCTCAGATGATCAAAACTGCTAACCTCGTACATCCCTGCCTTGGGCTGGCCTTTTTCAGCTAGAGCGCGTTCGCTCCCCCATTGGTAATGATTCTGGGCCATATCCTCGACCAGGCCCCAAGCCTCAGCAAACGGCTTGTTCATTAGAGCTCCTCCCGCAGCGGCATCGATAGTCATCCTTGTGTTATACAGGAGACCATTGTAAAAGGTATGGATGATCAGCCACTTTTCCAACCCATGATGCGGGCAAGCTCTCAAAAGATCCTTGTATCTCTCCCACGCTTCAAAGAGCGATTCTCCGTCTTTCTGCCTAAAGCAAGTAATTAGGTTCCTCAATTGTGCCGTTTTGCTCGGCGGGAAATACCTAGCGAGGAACGCCTTTTTTAATTCATTCCATGTCGTTATGGAATTTGACGGCAGGGAATTAAGCCATGCACTGGCTCTGTCCCTGAGGGAGAAAGGGAATAAACGTAAACGAATGGCTTCAGGGTCGACGCCATTCACTTTCAGCGTCTCAGCGAACCGCACAAAGGTAGCAAGGTGCAAGTTCGGGTCCTCCGTTGGGTTTCCGGAGAACTGATTTTGCTGAATTATCTGCACTAAAGAGGGTTTGAGCTCGAAGTTATTCGCCGCAATGGCAGGGCGAACAATGCTCGTATGAGGCTCTTCCTCAGAGGGCACAGCGAAATCCTTCAGTGGCCGGTTATCGTTGTTGTTGTCGCCCATTTCTGATTGAGTCTCAGATTGCGACGGGGTATCGAATAACAATCGGCGCCTAGCTCGAAAGTAGCGCTCAATTTCGTCAACGTAGCTGACTAGATTTCCAGCACTTCGGGTTTTTCGCATGCAAGTTTTTTTTGTTTTTTTTTTAAATAAAATAAAAGGCCTTAATCTAAACGGTGTAACAACGGAGTGCGATATTGCCAAAAATTGGTCCCCGGCAACGGCGCCAAAAACTTGACAGGGCCGCAAGTGCACGACTGTTTCGTTTTAGTATAAAAAGGGATGTCGTATCCACAGAGACCAATTTAACAAGTACCGAAGTTCGTTGTTACTATGTTTATCTAAGGCGAAATCAAAATATTTTGGAATTTGCGCTGAATGAAATGAGTTTTAATTAATTAATAAACGAGTAGAGGCCAAAACGACGGTTACCGTCAACTTCCGTCACTCAAGCAAATTGTTGCGCCAATTAAATGGTAACGAGAGAATTAAAACTTCTTGTAGAATTTATCGAACAAGAGACAACGTTTGCTTTCGCAACACGTTGTCGGAATTTTTAGACGCGTAAAACACCTACTTTCGTAGCATATAATTACAGGCCTAAAAATTCCTTTTTCTAAATTTAATAAACTCTTAATTAAAAGAAAAGAAATGCTTTCGCTTTAACCTTTTCAATTAAAAATTTGATATTTTTCTAAGTCGGATATCGTTTTCGCTCTTTCGATGCGTAAACGATATCTCGGTATCTCTACTTTCGTAGTAGATTTTTAACAGTTACAAAACAGAATTTTTCAAAACAATTGTTTAAATTCTCGTTACACTAAAAGAGGCGCGTAATTTACATGAGTTCCGTCGGTTCGACGGAACCTCGTTTTGGACTCAAATGAGACTACTCGCACATAATTATATTAAGCATACAAACTGTTAATTGATTCATGCTAAAAAGAAATGAACTATACCTGTAAAAATCTGGCCACTTTAATTGAGTATAATTCCCTCGAACGATTCGATGCAGACCGTAAATGTAGAAACTGTGCTGCAAAACAATGGACTAAACGAATAATAACTGTAATAAGTTGGAAACTTTGTTAAAGAGACAGCCACGGCAGTAGCAATTCAAAGCGATTGGAATTGAAAGAGAAAGCCACGCAGCAACAATATTTATATATATGGAATACGGTACACAACAAACTAGCTGAATTGGAAATCAACAATAGTAATAAAAGCAGCAGCTAATGAAACTATGGGACAAGGACTAACTAGCCACGCATCAATATAGAAAATAAAGGAATGAAAATAACACTGCAATGATAACTAACAAGAATTGGAATTGATTAAAAAATTGTAAAAAGAGTTCTCAAGGTGGTGTGCAAGCGTGAATTCCAAACAAATAATTGACGCAAATTGAAATCGAAAATCAATAACAAATCTGCACATCTAATTCTTATTCGAAACTGAATTTAAAAACGAGAGAAAATCTAAATTAAGTTAAAGTGCAAAAGCTGTTTTTCTTCTTCTGAAATCGTAAAACTAAAAGCTTAAAAATTGATGCTAAAAAACGTCCCCCATTTCTGATCAGCAGAGCCTCTTTTATAGCATTGAATTTGCAACTGGATTACTCAAACTTGCTCCCCAAGATGTGGGAAAAGATTGGAATAAAAGCTGATTTCTTTTGCCCGAAACTAGGAAGTCTGGAACGTGATTTTCTTTCTTGCTGATCTCAATTGGGTGTGACATCAGCATGATGTCATTAGCTGTGGATGGGCTGACCGTAGTAGCTCAATTTTCTCTTTTCACCTCCTTTTGATTCTTTTACTTTTGACACCCTTGTCACCTGAAACACAACAAAATAATAGGCAGAAGACATGCAAAACACAATAAACGACCCCAAAATAAATAAAAATTAAACTATTTAGACAATGTATTTTGCGTGTTATCATTTGTCAAGTATGTCGGATCAAAAGTCACCACATCACCAAAATATTTGTATGCCATTTTAGACCTTGAATCAACCCAAAAGCAATTTGCTAATTTTCCTTCAGCATCCATTTGAAATGCATAGAAAAACCCAGGATTCTTCAATTGACAATTTTTAAAGTAGGATAACATTATTTGAGCATCTCCTTTTTCTAATTGCTTTTGTCTCTTTTCAGATAAGTAATTAATAACATCTTGTTGACTAAATCCAATGTTATCAACACCACCACTTTCCGTACATAAGACAGATGTTATTTTGCTAGGACCTAAACCAGAATCATGCAGCACATCAATAAGTTTTTTTTGCACTTTTGTTTTCTGTCTATGTACTCGAAGAAATTGACAACTTTTAGGAGAAAATAGTACATGATTATGGTCTCTTAAAAATCTTGAAACAACCCATCCATCTTCACTTTTTTTTAAATATAACAATGCCTTGCATCCTACCCTAGTTTCATCATGTCTGACACGACTGCTATTTTCTTTCTTTGCATATTTTTTTGCCCGAAACCCTTCCTTTGAACAAAGAAACTCTTTACCAATTATCATTCCGTCTGTTCTTGATTTAGTAACACGGCCCATGCGAAAGGTAAAACCTTTGTTCTTAGCGTACCTTTTGTAGTGATTCCTTGCCTCTTCGATGGATGTGAACTCCATTCCTTCAAAGGGCTCTAAGGGGGACTCTAATGGTAGTCTGTTATTTATAGGATCCATGTCAAGAGCAGCAGTTTCAGGTACATCATCAGAACAAGCCATGGTGGAATCTTCATCCACATTTGTCATCTTTAATCTGTCATAATGACACAATCATAATACCATTTAAAATGCTAGAAACAAAGGATTGTACAAATAATATTGTTTTCATATTACCTATCCATGAACTACTCCTACGATAAAAATGAACTACTTATAGTCATTACAGAGAAATCTATATTACTTTTCCATGAATGACTTCTATGATAGATAATGAGCCACTACTCCTGAACTACTACTATGATAAAAAATAACTACTGATATTCAACATACCAGGATTATCTTATATTGCCTACCGCTATTTGATAACAATTCTCATACCATTCATAGCCGTCATTGCATAAATAAGAGCAATATAAAAAAAACAATGTAAACAGAAAAATTAATTTTCCATATAAAAATTTGGGGTCATCGCATAAATCTACCTTATGTAGCATGTAGGGACCAGCCTTGGAAGGGGTGGTGCTGGAGGCAATAGAGATGCTAAAGATTTTCTTTTTTTCTTCTTCAACTTATCATTATCTCAGCCTCTATGAAAACTAGGTTTGGAATGGTGAAACAAGATGCAGAATCGTGCAATGCAGATTGTAAACTGCTAAATCAAATGCCAAAATCAGAATAGTAAGCCCAGAAAATAAATGTGAGATATGCATTTATTATGAAGATTTTACATGATTTTTTCTTTTTTTAGCACTAATGGTGAGGTGTTTAATTGGATGATTTTAATTGGTTGACAGTGTAAACTTGTTTTACACTGACAGTCTATTCCAATTAATCTCTTAATTGAATACACAATATTTAAGAGAAAGTTTTTTCATTTAGGTTGTTTATCATGTGCCCTTGAGGCATACACTTAAGTTAAGATGACCCTTAATTAAAATAAGGGAAATGTTAACCAGTGCCCCCGGGGCACTGGTTAAGGAGTTAAATATAGTAGTATCTTGCATTGAAAGTTGTGTTGTCATTGCATTAAAAGCTTAAAAAGTGTTCTTTTTGACTTAAAATTTCCACTTTTGGCTTCCTTAACCAGTGCCCCGGGGCACTCGTTAACATGACCCTTAAAATAATAAGAGCATGTGAGGGCCTGAACAATTATGAGGCCAATGAAGTTTTAGCTTCCTCGTGGAAGCGTTGCTTTGTTTGGCTCCATAAATACATAAACTGAAGATAACTCCATAACTGAATTTTTTGTGTTTCTAAAGGATTCGGAAGATTTGTCACTCCTATCGTGAAGCAAATCGTTGTGTTGATGCTCTTACAAATATGAGATCAGATGGTGACAATCCTTGACGGCTTTTTAAGTTGTGTCCTGGTCAAATCGGTCATTTGGTTATTGTTAGTATTTTTAGAGTTACTATTCATCAGTTAATTTCTTTGTATGCAAAGTGTCCCATCCGAAGTTATGTGCTCACACACGCGAATGGTTTTACGAGTTGAAGAACATAGACACATTCTAAACCTTTGAATGAAACACATGCTAATTGCACGTTTGGCAACCAGCAAAGCAAAAGGTTTATGTCATCACAGCTGGATACCCTTTTTATTTCCTACACATACATGATAGATTCTTCCTGGTGGTCCATTTTTTGATTTTGATAGAAATAAAATGCAAGCTAAGTTTTACCAAAAAAAAAAAAAGTTAAGCTAAGAAACATATTGTAAGTTTTTTTTTTATGGGAAACATTTCGTAAGTTCATATGATAAAAGATTACAAAGACGTTTATTATATATTAAACTGAGAAGAAACGCATGATCTAAAACTATGATACGAGTCTAAAAATTCAATTTTATCACCTTGATATCATTGATGAGGGGCTGATAGGAGACGTTGAATCAAGATGAGTTTTAGAACAATGTCTCTAGGTAGCGGTGAAGCTAGCACAATTTTTACGATGGGGTCGAGTATAAAGAAGAAATAAAATATATTTAAAAACTAATATATTAAATTTGATCAATAAATAAATAAATTCGTAATAATTTTTACTTATATTTAATGAAACAGCAACGAAGAAAATAAAAGTTAAACAATAGTTATTTATCAAAGTTGAGTTTTGTGAAGTTTTAAGAAATAAAATTTATTCATAATTGATATATTATCAATATTTGTGTTATATCATCTCTCTTGTGTTTTAATCAGCTTCAATTATTGAAATTGGAGTATATAGTCGATAAAAAAGACGTTAAAGGACTAATAAATGAAGCATAGTCATCGATTTATGTTTCAGTTGGTGGCGCTATAAATATGGAGCACGAGTAAAATGCTGAATTGTATTGTTCCACGTGCCTTTAACTGCTTTTGATACCTCCATGACCTGCGCAATCCTTGGTGGACTTGAGAAAGACTCACCCATCTTGTGTTTGTAGGGATGTCAAAATGGGTTGGACCTGTCCGATTGATTCGTTTAACCCGTCTATTTTAACGCGGTGGGTTGAGATTTGAACCAGCCACGAGTATGGTGATCGTTCCGCCAAACCCGCTAAAAATGGGGCAGTGACGGAGCGGGAATTTACCGATGGTCAGGAATTTGCTGTTCCAAGATGACAATCAAGTACTAATACGGTTCAACAGAGGTTGCCAAAACTCCAATCGACGAGCATCACCCCAATCGTCAGCCCCAAGTACACAAAGGGAAGTGTTCCCACACGATAATTCAACACATATGCGGCTTCTGTTAACCATGAAGTAGTAATATTAATCCCCGTGAGCATGCTTTTGTGGAAATTAACCTTCAAACCGGACACTTGTTCAAAAAGGATCAGAACTGCCCGCATGTACCTCACATTAGCCCAACTTTTCACACCAAGAATCAAAGTGTCATCTGCAAATTGAAGATGAGAAAGAGAGACACCATCATGAGTGCCAACACGGTAACCATTGTAACACCCCGTTTTCCCAACGTAAAAATTTCATAATTAAAAATCAGAGTAATTCAACTTTAAACGGAATGCTACACTTCTTAAAAATTCATAAACTGAATAAATAACAATTTATTCTTCAAAATCATTGAACATAAGTAATTCAAAACTTCGCAGCGGAATTAGTTCATTCAACATAAAAAGTCTTTGGCACGCAGGCCTCATCAGAAAATCTCATAAGTCTTAGTTCAATATTTATTCATAAAAGTTCATAAACAATACGTAAGGAATAGAAGTAAAGTCAAGTCCCATCCCGTTACGTATCAGAGCACCTAGACACACATGTGAGGAGTCCACTCACGACGCCTCTAATCTTAATTACCTGCAAGTTACCCATACGAAGAGCAACATTTCCAAGCAGAGGGGTGAGATTTCTCAAACAATAATATTAAACATATAAATCATATGAAGTACATTCAACAACTTAAACATCTTATAATTCATTAATCATATCTAACAACTTAAACTTCCTTAACTAGTGTCATTATTCTTCCTACATTAGTCAAATAACCTCAATTATTAATCATAAAACATCATCACATGTCATCAAATAATAGTCACAAACACCTTATCATAAATCACATAACATCTTATCATAAATCACATAACATCTAACATCAATAATAATCATAAGCATTAACATCTAACATCAAATATAATCATAAGCATCATCATGTAATTCACATAAGTATCATTATCAAAACATAGCATTATCGAAAACAACTTCATAATCAAATTCATCATCATTAAATCGTAATCATCGAATCACAATCAAACTTCATAATCAAACCTCACTTAACTCGACAATGTGACTTAACTCGACTATGTAACTCTTAACATCTCAAATCATCTTAGCATCTTAACAACTTAACAACTTGACACCTCGACAACTTCACATCTTAAATCATCTTTAAAACCTCTTGATATGCAAATGCATTTGGTACCAATACAGAGCATCAAGCTCCCAACCAACTTATATGAGCGTAAATAGGCTCTTCGGGGCATCAAGCCCCCAACATAGTGAGCAAAAGCTCCAGGGCATCAAGCCCTCATCCATCGTGTGAATTACTAAGCATTCCAGGGCATCAAGCCCTCAACCAACTTATATGAGTATGCAATGGACTCAACAACTTAACAACTCCAACTTCGTAACAACTTACAACTTAACAACTTCGGCTTCATGACAACTTTCAACTTAAACAACTTCGACTTCATTGACGACAACAACATCTTCGCATGATAATACCATTATTCATCAATCATCAACAACATCATATAACATCATATTCATCAATCATAAACAATCATACAATAATTCATCAATCATAGACAACATCATATAACATCGTATTTAAACATCAACAATAATTCACTATGTATCTTTGTAAAAACATAATAAATTATCCACAACATATTTTCATGTCAAACCAAAGCTACTGGAAAGATATCACAAATATCAACAACTTTCATGTTTACAACAAAGATCAATTCAAAACAGAAACATATGAACAAAACGCAAAAACATGAAACAGAGAATGTTGTCTCCGTACAATTTTGCTAAGACCTCCCTGTAGTATTTTCATCATAACTCAAAGACCAAACATCATTTTCACGTCAAACCAAAGCCACTAGAAAGCTAATAAAATTATATAAAACTTTCATGTTTACTCCTAAGACCAATTCTGTACCGATCAATACTAGTTTTCATTTTAAATTTTAGAAAAGTTGTGCTGAAAGTCCATAAAAATTCACTGTGACCTACGTGCAGTAATTTGACCATAACTCAAGTTCTATAAATCGTTTTGACGTGAGACCAACGGCATTAGAAAGCTAACATCCATACCTACAACTTCCGTGTTTACACCTAAGACCAATTCCGCACCGATCAATACCAGTTTTAATATCAAAATTCGGGCAAAATGCAGATTTTCTCCAAGTTTCACCTAATCTCATGGTTCTAACCTCAAAACTACTTCCAATAATCATCCTATGGATTATCTAAGGTCTGTACACAATTTCTATATCAATTCAGCAAGTTTTCATCATCTAATCATCAAATCTCTCTCAAAACCCTAATTCTCAAATTCTCACAAACTCTCCCCAACTTGTTAGATGTAATCTAATGATTTAACAACTTAATATTAAACCAAAATAGTCTCACCCTCACCTTAGATTGTTTTTCTGAAATCAAAAGCAGCGTTCTTCGTTCCTAGAGTTCTCTCTCTCTGAGTTCTCATCTTTCCCAAAAAGCAGTTTAACGTAAAACTCTTTCTAACCTAAGCTTCTCTATTTATAATACTAAACGCTCTTCCTAAATCTATTTTGGCCCAACAACTTATTCTTCTTTCTATTCTAACCCCCTTCTTATTTCTCTTACACCTCAAAACTACTCTATTCCTCATAATCTTATTTATTTCTAAATTAAATATATCTCTCCCCCACTTAATAATAATAATACACCAATAACAAATATATCTCTAACAAATAACAAATATATTTCTACACCAAATAACAAATATATCTATAACAAATAACAAATATATTTCTACACCAAATAATAAATATATCTATAACAAATAACAAATGTATTTCTACACCAAATAACAAATATATTATGCTAGTAAATACCAACATATCACATAAATCATGTAAATCATACCAATCATATAAATATATTCTAAAACTAATTAAAATAATTGAATAAAAAGGAGGGCGTTACAAAGTCTGTCATGTCCTCTCTCCCGGTCTATTTTCTTTCTTTCTTCAAGGCTCTCGTAGGTGGCGGAAGTGAGGATTTCAGAAAAATAACTTGGATCAAATGGGACATTGTTTGCTTGAATAAGGAGTTCAGATAATTAAGGAATATATGTGGTTCCTCTAAAAAAATGGTGTTGGAAATTTAGGGAGGATAGAGAGAGGTTATGGTTTAGTGTTTTAACGGTTCGTTATGGGGAGGAAGAAGGTAGGATTAAAGATGGTGGTAGGTTCAGTTTTGTTGGCGAAATTTATCCAATATTTGTGAAGGGGCAGGTTTAGGCGTTGGGAATTGGTTTTTGGATAATTTAGGACGTTTCATATGCGATGAGTTCTCTACTCCCTTGGTTGGAGGGGGAGTTCTAAAGGACATATTCAGACGTCTTTTTAAGTTATCTGGGAACAAATTGGTATTAGTTTTAGAAATGAGTCTTTTGGGATGAGGGTGGAGGGATGGGGAGGCTTGGAAGTGGCGTGGACGTTTGTTAGCGTATGAGGATGGGCATGTAGGGGAGTGTAGTGCGTTGTTGAATAACATTGTGCTACAGGTTGAAACGGATGACAGGTGGCAATGGCACATACACTCATCTCAGATATATATACAGTCAACTCAACATACCACTTTTTGACAGCCTTGAAACACATTACATCAAAAGATTCTTCTCACAATGTATTTTCTGAGAATCACAATGTATTTTTGGATCAATTTGGTCTTTGAGTTCTCATTGATTAGGTTACATCATGGTTAATCCTTCTCACATTTTCAACCACTTGCTTCAATTTGGACATTTAGGAGGAACTTCAAAGCGTCATTGATCGACAATGAATCTCTTATGACTTGCTTTTGTTTGGGTGATCTGAAATGAAATCAATGAAAGAATTTTAAAGCACAAGGAACATACTATGACTCAATTGCTCGATAAAATCAAATTACTAACGTATTGGTGGTTGAAAGCGAAGTTTATTACTTTTCCTTTTGATTACCACTCTTGTTAGCTTTATCATATTATGTGTTTGGGTGCTATAACTTAGTTTGTACATTTCTTTATTTGCGTTTGTTTTATTTAAGTTCTTGACTTCCTAAACTTTTTATTTTAACCCCTTCTTCTTGACGCGCCTTGTGTTTGGGGGACTCGGGTTATTGGTAATATAATCTCATTTTAGCTTCTTAAAAACAATTATTTTTAAAAAAAAAATGCATATAAAACGCTTTTTATGAGAGGAAATGGAGTAACTTACGAGACTTTTTTTTGGGGGAACTTGCATGACTTAATTACTTATTATTTCCGGCAACATATAACGTGGGCATGGTACAAAAGATTTTTGTATCTATCTAGAAATCTCTTTTATAGATCCACAGATCCAGAAGCAAATCTTGCCTCTAATTAGAGTATTTTCCCAAAAATATATTGTTTTTTAGGTCCGCAGGTAAGTGGTTAAAAAAAATTCCCTAAAAAAGTGATTAAAAAAATTAATAATTACTATTTTCATTTTCACCACTCTAATTTGTTATACAATTTTTTTTTAAAAAAACAGTTAGTATATATCGTCACCTAAAGTATAATCAAAAATTGGTCAAATAAAATTGATGTATTAAAAAAAATCTAATAAATATACTTTTACCTATTTTCTTTTATATTTTAAGACGGGAGGTGTACTATTCAATGAATAGAGAATCTCTATTATATATATTTGCCTTAATTTTTTTTGAAAAGTACACGTGGCACTTGCAAATGCAATTATTCATTTAATTCTTTTATGACAGAATATCTCTCTCATCAAAGAATATTTCTTCTTATTTTTTTGTGATTAAAAAAGTAAATATTTCTTCTTATTTTTTTGTGATTAAAAAAGTAAATGGTGACTAAAAAATGAATGATTTAATGGCGTGTAAATGCTATTAATTAACTTTCATTGCATTTTTTTAATTTGTTTCATAGTTAAACCTGAAAAAATGAACATATTTTTTTATCTTCTTCTTTTCCATATGTTCCTCCCAAGCTTTAACACCATTCTTTTTTTCTCTTCAGGTTGTTAGGGAGCATATTTTAAATCACGATCATATTTTCAATCACAAAGATATGATATATAGTAAAAATCAATTAGATGAAAATCATAGTCTCAAGTGTAACAAGGTAAGTGGATTTAAATATTTTATTTTCTTAGATTATTGACGGTGTCAACGTGTTAGTATTGGTTTGAAACCCGTATTTGTGTAAATGTTCATAAATGCGTGCTGATCGTTCTTGCATTAGTATTTGTGTACAGAAAGTTTTAACCACTATTTAATAGAGATTTGTTATAAATATTACTTCAACCATAACCATTCCTCGCATCATTTCAACATTCAGTTATAGAATTCAAAATTATTTCAAAACAATCATGTTTGTTCATTTATAATTTGTATCCATTATTTTATAAAAAATATTTGTATTATTTTTCTTCATAGTGCTTATAAATAGTGTCTCATCCTTATTCTCTAAATATCACATATTTGTTTATGGTTCTTGACTACTCTCAGTTTGCAATTTATTTAAACCTATTATTTTATTTTTTAATCCTCTTTCTATCTCTATATTTTTATAGTCTTTTTGCCAAAAAAATTGATCAACTTTTCTTCTTTAGCAACAGTTGAAATATATATGGGTTGCTCTTCGACCAATTGTTCTTTGGTTTTAACTGGATTTTATTAATTTCTTATTTTTCCAGTTATGTGGATTCAATCAAAGATGAAGTGCAAGGCTGCAATAAGTGAAGTTTGACTACATGGATTTGTTGAGTTCCTCTCAACAATAGAAAGGATTTGTAGAGTTGAATATTTTACAAAACTAATAAAAGTTGTAAAAAATTTTTACATTGAGTTGTATATTTTAATCAAGCTTTATATTTTTAGAGTTGTATATATTAAAAATTTGATTCAAGTGTCTGATGTTATATGAATTTTAAGTAGTTTTATCTGCATTGAGATTGTAAAAATGCTAGCAGTAAATATTGATATTGTTGCAAGTGTCTAACTAATAACACGTATGACGAGTTATGATTGTTCGAATATAAACCAATCTTTATCTTTATTATAAACATTTGCCTTCCTTTAAATCAAGAGTACATGTGGCATCTTCACATTCTTCATCTTATTTAATGTTTTTTTATCATCCAATCGAATTGAATCATGACCCATTTCTCGAGACGCATAATCACGACTTCTAACTCTAAATGAATGTTCCAGTTAATGTAATTAATGGCTTCCTTTTGCAACTAATTACTAACATTTATCATTACAAAAACATTAATTTATTTTTTAATGATATTACATTTAATGATGTTCTTTTTTTTATCAATTCAATATATTAAAGATATCACTTTTCAACTATGATAATGAATAAAATATTATATCTTTCATTTGTAAATAATATTCAAGATAGTTTTCGTATTTAAAATAGCAAATTATAGATATTTTAAGCATATTTTTTAACAAGCTTTTTAGGCTAAAAATTTATTAAGAAAAAAATGACAAATAAAAAACTAAAGGACATAAACCTAGCCAAATAAACAATTATGGACATAAACCGAATTCAAAGAAAGAGGCAACATAATCTTTTCCATTAATTTCAGTGATTGTCTTTGTCCCAATTATCTTTACTGTCACCTTAAATTTCATTTAAAGATATTTTGACATTTAATCAAATTAACTTTTTACGCGCAAAAATGTAGGAGAATGGACATGAAATGAAATTAATTTGCCATGAAAATTTATATGTATGCAATAATTATAGCTTACATATTTTTTGTTTTACATCATGAGAATTGATATAAAATTTTGGGGTGTATTTTTTTCATGTGATTTGAAAAATTTATGTGCGAAAATTAAGGTTTTTTTCTCTCTATAAAATAAATAAAAAATTAAAAAATATTGATAGAATCTAAACTAGGCACAAGATATGCAAATAAGAGATAAAAAAAAACAAATATATAACATGTACCAACATTTTTTTTGAAGGATAACATGTACCAACATAGCAGCTATAATTTAATAAGGGAGCAAAAATTAGTAGAATCGGTGTCTATGTTCCACATAAGAAACATCATTCAAAGCAAGACTTTTTTGTTTTTCTCTATAAAGAATGATTTGGTGGTGTATAAAAAACATTGATTAAGTTCATATTATTTCTTTCCATAAAAAAGTTCATATTATTTGTAGAAGCAAGAAAATAAAAAACAAGGGTGATAAGAAGGGTCAAAGAAAAAAGTTTTTTTTTTATTTATATATAAGGAATGATTGAATTAATGGTACATAAAAAACATTATTTAAGTTCATATTATTTATGAAAAAAATAAAAACATTTGTGATGAGAAAAAAATAAATTACTCATACTTTTTTTATCTACTCATATGTTTTTAAAAACAACTTAATACTTTTTTTTCATTTTCACATGATGTAATTTTTTTATAAAATATATTATTAATTAATTTTGCAGCAAATTTTGGATCCATACGTTAATTTAGTGATTTTCTTGAATTTTTTTCTATAGATATTGATTCTAATTCCACCATTCTTCACACAATTCTGATATTGAACCAAAGAATTCAAAATTATTTTCCATTTTATTGTATTTTTGAGTTTTCAACAATACTCACTATTTGTAAAAAAAAAAAAAAACTTACTACTCTCATTTTTTCAGTGGGCCCAAAATCATTAATCTTAGAGTTTCGTTGTTCGTCTTTTGTTTGTTTTTGATGTATCAAACTGTAAGAGCATCCCTAATGGAGACCCCCAATTTTGAGTTTTTAAACGAGTCTCCCATGTACATATCATTCATTTATAATTTTTTAATAAAAGTACATAATAAGTAATCCAATGGAGATCCTCTAACAAAAAGTCTAAATGGTTCCCAGCAATAACTCTTCATCATTTACATTTCAACACTAACATATTATTTTAATAAAAAGTATTGTCGGGTCCAATTAAGAATTGGGGGTCTTAAGTGAGACTCTCGGTATTAGAAGACCCTCAAAAAAAATTTCTCATGGGATACCTATTAGTTACCGTATCTTAAATGGTGAGGACCTCATCGTTGGCGATGCTCTAAGCATCTGTTTTTACTAGACATCTATTGTCGCTGTGTATTCGTTAGTGCACATGTTTGTCTTCATTTTCAGTTATTGAAGTGTCAAACAAGCACATAATAAGAAATAGTACGAAAAACATTGGGAAGAAGAATATAATAAATAGTACGAAAAATATTGGGAGGAAGAGATAAATAGAGAGAGAAAATTAAATGAGGTGTTGAATGAGTATTTGAAAATAATTGGTGTTCAAATATAAGAGTTTTTTTTTTTTTTGAAGGACAAATATAAGAGTTGTTAATGATATAATTTAATTCATTAAATCAAGTTAAAATGAAAGGTGTGAATCTTAGGTGGGTTGGTAGTGGTTTTAAAGAGGGATGTTTTTTTATTTCTTTTATGAAAAGAGAGAAAGTAAATTAGAAAAAGAAATAAGATGAAAAAGGAATTTGAACATAGAGAAATAATAAGGGAAAATAATAACTTGCTGTTAGTGTTATGGGTTTGTTGAAGGAGTTGGAGATTAGTCGGTAACTATACTACCAAAATATTACACTTATTAAAAAAACTCCATATCAATTTTAAATATATAATAAACATGTATTTTGTTAACTTTTTTTTTTAGCAAATGTATTTTGTTAACTTAGTATAACACATCTACGTTTTTCTTTTGTGAGATCCCGCAAAAGACCAAAGGTGAAGATTTTTTTAATAAATGAATAGAATGTAAAGCATAAAAGAGAAAGGCATGACGTCTCAACTAGATTGGAACTTGATAACTAACTTTCTTCTTTGGCCATACTCTAAAAAAGGCGAAGAAATTTGAAATAATAGATGTTAAAAAAATAGTCTTGATAAAAAAAATTGCACGAAAGTGAATGAAATCAAAAATATAAAATTTAAGATAAAAAAAAGTTAAACAAATAACATCCAAAAAATAACAAAATAAATCATTATAATGTTGGCAATTCTCATGGAGCTTACATTGGGTTGTATCATCGTATTAGACTATATGAGAAACATTACATCTTCTTTCAAAATATCTAGGCACGTATATATGAGTCATCTCACATATATGTTATTCAACATATACTATTCCATCAATTCTAGAACTTTAAATTTGCTTATATGAACCACATAATATGAACCACATAATATGAACCACATACATCATTAATTGAATGAACCTAAAAAGTTAAATTTGCTTATATTTAGGACCGGAGGGAGTACTTGACATATTAACATCTATCCCCCAAGTGTGCGGTTCTCTATGTCCGTAATTATATGACATAGTCAAATAAGGTCAAACGGAGGCACAACAGATAAAAAAAGTGGGTTGGTGGTGATTTAATGAAGAGATATTTATGTTCCTTTCTTTCATGAGAAAAGAGAAAGAAAATTAGAAAATGAAAGATGATGCAAGAGAAATTTGAGATTGAGATAAATGACACCGGTAAAAAAAATGTGTTTTGTCCCTGAGGTTATAAAGAATAAAGTGAGTCAAATGAGTTGGAGATTTTTGAGTAATTAACTTCCCAAAAATTAGACTTAATAAAAAAAACACAATAACATTTAAGAAATTCTAATAATTAGGCACATATTCTGTTAATTCAGCATAATACATTAGAGTTTTTCTATGGTTAAATCTCACCAAAGACACAAAGTGAAGAAATTCAAAATAATAGGGATTAATAAAAAAAATGCATAAAAATGAAAAACAAAAAATTTAAATTTAATATAAAATTAAACTTATACTCTTACATTGGTCATTTCATTTATATGTGTCTCAACATCTACTATTGTATCTATTGTGGAACTTTAAATCACAATTGACTTTTTAACATATCTTCCTTAAGTGTGAGACTGTTTGCGTCTCTGATCTGGTAACATAACCAAATAAGGTCAGAAGGAGGCATAACGTGGTTAAACAGGTGGATTGATGGTGATTTCATGGAGAGAGGTTTATAATTCTAACTTTCACGAAAAGAGAGAAATGAAATTAGAAAAAGAAAGAATATGAAAAAGTAATTTGAAAATCAGAGAAATGATAGGAAAAAAATAGTGAGTGTTTCATCCGTGGAAGTATTGAAAATAGATCGAGTTATTGGTAATTTTATGGTTTAGTTGCAGGAGTTTGAGATTTACGAGTGATTGTTCTACCCAAAAATAAATAAACTCAATAAGAAAATGTCACATAATTTTAAAATATCACTTTATCAGCTCAGCAAAACACATGCATTTTTTTCATTGTTAGATCTCACAAAAAGCGAAAGTGAATGTATTTTAAATAATAGTGAATGACTTCCAATAACGTATATTTAATATAAAAAAAATTAAGCAAACGAAATCCAAAAACTAACAAAACAATTCATCACGATGTCCAGAGTTCTTAGAGTGCCTACAATGAGTTTAATGATCATATTTGACCAAGAGAAACCCCACACGTGAAATTCACACAACATCTAAACTCAAAACCTTAAGATTTTGCGTATATTAGTCTTCTCACTTATATGTTGCTCAATATCTACTCTTTCATATAATCATGAAGTTTAAATCAAACATGACACATTAACGTCTTTCCCTCAAGTGTGAGACTATTTATATTTCTGATATGATGAGATAATCAAATAAGCATAAAGGCACAACAAGGTAAAAAAAAATATGGTTGGTGGCGAATTCATAGAGGGGTGTCTTTTTTACTTTTTTTTAATAGAAAAGAGAAAGTAAATTAGAAAAAGAAATAAGATGAAAAAAGAATTTGTGCAAGAGATAAATGATTTGCTGGTAATTTTATGAATTTGTTGAAGGAGTTGGAAATTATTGGGTAATTATGCTACCATAATAAGCATGTATTTTATTAACATAGCAGAACACGTCTACATTTTTTCATTGTCAAATCGCACCAAAGACCAAAAGTGAAGGAATTAAATACAATAGTGGTTAAATAAAAAATTGCTTGAAAGTGAATGACATCCCAAAACCAAAATTTAAGATAAAAAAATTAAACAAATGACACCAAAAGCTAACAAAACAAATCATCATAATGTTGAGACTTTCGTGGGAACCTTTATTCGGTTGTATCATAACATTAGGTTAAAAGCAAGCACACAAGTAAGATTGACATCACAACTTCACCCAAAATCTTAAGACATTAGATATACGAGTCATCTCATTTATATGTTTCTCAACATCTACTATTGCATTCAATGTGTTATTTTAACTCACACTTGACACATTAGCATCTCTCCGTTAAGTATGAGACTCTCCGTGTCTGCGATCCACCACCACGAACCACTTTCGCTCCCAAAAAATGTTGAAACGGATATGATATCACCATTGGGACTTATGGGGAGCCAACACTTGTGTGAATCGACACAATGTAGAAAAAGCAATCACACAAGTGAAAATGATGTTACATCTTCATCCAAAATTTTAAGACTTAAGTATATGATTTATTTTTTACTTATATGTTCTTCAACCTCCAATATTTTATCCAATGTTGAGATTTAACTGACACTTGATGCACCACAATATTCTCTACATTGAGGATGACGAAATTCTAGCCCGTGCTTGGCACGGGTGTCCATACTAGTTTCATTTATATAGGAGTATCATAAAGAATAAATTATTTTGAGGGAGTATTTTTCTACCGAGTAAATAGGCAATTACTCCACCTTTCGAAATTGTAAGTTCTATCAATAAGCTCCATTGAAATCAACAAAACTTCAATTACCCCCGAAATTACATAACGTTAATCAGTTATCAATTTACCTCCTCTGTCAAATTTCTCTGTTAGTCAACATGACGTGACATTTGACTATTTACGTGGCACTGCCACATCACATGCGGTAAAAAAAATTATCCTCCTGAAATTTTACATTTATGTGCAAAATACCTCATGAACTTGAAAGTTTATATATTTTTTCTTATCTTTGACTCAAAAGATATTAAAAGCAAACAATTAACGGTTAACTTTAATACTTTAAGCTCTACAAACATTCATGTTTCTACCTTTATGTGAATTTCACTTGGTTTTCTTTTTTGCCTATGAAATTGGAATAATCTATTGGAATAATTTTATCAGCTTTCTTTTGTATTATATTTGAACATTGACAGTATGTTAGCTACCATTTATATCAGACCCAGTGTCAAGATACTTCAAAAATACTTTGATGAGATGGTAAGAGAATTTTTCCCGTTTAATTAGAAGTCTAGGATTCGAATCTAGCATTGGATGTGTGCGTCTTTTCCACTTTTATCATTAAAAGTAATAAAAAAAATTAAACTACAACTCTATTATTTAAAAATTATGCTATATTTTTTATGGTAGAAAAATTAAATTATTTGATTGGTAAAGATGGATAAAATTGTAAAAAAAAAAAGTGTAAAATTAAAAGAGAAAATTACATCAAAACTTAGTAAATTATATATAAAGGTATACATGTTTAATTTTTTCTTCTTGTAAAAAAAAATGCTTAATTTTTTCTTCTTTAAAAAAAATGTTTAATTTTTTCTTCTTTAAAAAAAAAAGTTTAATTTTTTCTTATTTTATTAAATAAAAAATATTTTATTTAGGAAATTAAATAAAAATAGTTAAATAGTAAAAAAATTAATTAATATAAAAGGTAATACTGAAAAAGGAAGAAAAAAAATCACAGAGAAAGTTTATATTCCATTTATATATTGTTTATCTCTCTAAAAAAATACATCGGTAAGACCCTAAAAAAAGCATCGGTAAAGTAGATGTATGTGGTCCAAAATTTGATCCACATTCATCGATTTTGATCATCAGTTTTTGTTCTTATTTGGTATCGTATAAAATAGAATAAATAAAAAAAGAATAAATAAAGTCCACAAGTTTTAACTTTTTTTTTTGAAGAAGCTAAATTAGCCCACTTAAATTGACACCGGAGAGAATCAAACCTGGGACCTCAAGGAGGAGCACACTTCCAGGTCCCAACCCAATACCACCAGGACAACCTAAGTGGGTTTCCACAAGTTTTAACTTGATTAACAAAAATGTCGAAATTACTAGATTAGATTCCGTGACCGCGATTTAAACCCCGATTACTTTATTTATGTGAGTTCGTTTATCTACTGAAAAATGGACAAACAACCATTTGTATTTTTTAATGTGTAACGACCTGTCACAATAGTCCTTCACTGCAACAAAATCACAAAATAGTTTTAAATTATACACTATGTAAATCAAAATAGTTTCAGTCAAGAACAACGCTCCTACTCTCCGTTTTAACCCTCACGACTTAACCAACCATGCTTCCAAAGTAATAGGGTTAAAAGGAAATATTTTTATATCAGAGACTATTTTGACTAAACGACGTTCCGAGACTATTTTGTACTAATGTGTTACATTGAGTCAACAAAATAATTGATTTACCCCCAAAAGAGTTGAATAGATAAAAGGAAGAAACAAAGATCCGCATCTATATCGTGGCTGCGTGCGTATAGGTTGGTTAGTTTATATATCTATCTATCTGCCTCTGTTTTCGCATTCATCATCGTATCACTTCAATTCAACAACACACAGAAAGAGAATCATCCATCGTAGAGCCAATTCGGCTCTGTAATGTCATTTGCTTTACTTTTACTTTTTGGCGGCCAAATACTTCAAATTCAAGAGATCCAGTGGGAGAAGAACGAACGATAATACATACGGTAAAAAAACCAATATAATATACTTTACTTCTCAATTTTCACTTCAAACCTTGCAAAATTAATTTAATGTATTTATGTTTAGATTGACGATAAGATTCACAGAATCATGATGAACCGTATTGATTTTGTTCAAAGCTGCCTTTTGGAGCTTCGCGGTAAAATCACGATGACACCATGATTTTGCTGAATTCATCGTCAATATAAATAATATATGCTTAATTTAAGTTGTTGTTAACTTGTTATTAATATTTTGAATCGCAATCGTGTTAACATTGCAATTGTTGATATAACATAGAATCATAGTTAGATTCAGTTGATATTAATTGTGCCACATTATTACTCTCTTCGTCCCTGGTTATAAGAAGAAAAAAAAAAATAGGTATTTGGTCTAAAATTTGGATCAAATACATCAACTTTTTTTATCTGTTTTTTTTTTTATTATAATTAGAGACGGAGGAGTAGTTATATGGTTCTAAATTGTCATGGCGATGTTGATGCATGCATCCGATGAGGTTGCAAAAACAAAAAACTACAGCTGTTTGCATCGTGGTTGAAATTGTGGTTGCAGGGCGCAATTTAGAATTATGATAGTCACACGCGCGAAATTTCAAAATAATTTGATGCCGTGGCAGGGCTTATAAAGTGATCATTTAATTTTGAATTAATGATTGAAGTTACATTATGATCTTTGTTAAATATAAGTAATTATAGCCATTGATATTGTGTCATTATTTGTGTTACCTATAATTGCCCTATTATTAGAGGTTTTTTCTCTTCCTTGATGCATGATTGATGTTGTTTTATTATTGTTTGTGTTTTTTTATAAATGTCGGTGATTAATTTCTTGTTTGTGCTTAAATTCAGAGGAATCAAAGAAGTGTGCATATGGCTGCGAATGTTGTGAAAGAAGCTGAAGCGACAGAGATGGAAGCTGTTTTGACCGCAAAATGCAGCTGTTGCGGGTTGGTGGAAGAGTGCACACACGCGTACATTGCGCGCGTGAGGGAGAGATTCGGTGGAAGATGGATATGCGGTTTATGTGCTGAGGCAGTGAAGGAAGAAAGGGCGAGGTCGGAGAGTGATGAGAAGATGATCACAATTGATGAAGCTTTAATGCGGCACACCAAATTTCGCCAGCAGTTCAGATCTTCTGCTTCTGATCATAACAAAGATTTCATAGTTGCTGTGAAACAGATTCTTTTTAGGACTTTGGATTCTCCTAGGAGCAAGCCGAGTAAGGAACATTCTGCGTGCAGACCTCTTGGTAGATCTCATAGTTGCTTCTCAACAATGGAAACAACTCCGCCAAGGACGACAGAGACACATACAGAGTGATTAAGAATGAAGTGAACATTGGATTATTGCAAGGCAAGCATTGTTGGTTGGTGGTGTCAAGGTTTATTTAGAATTAGTTGTGTCATGTGTTCTTGTTTATGTTTTTAGTCTTGGTTGTTATGTTTTGAAGATTATGGATGATTTATGTTTTGTTTTTTGGCGTTAGTGATTGAATGGATGATGGTTGGAGAAAAGTTTTCCTTCCCGGACTTCAATCACTTGGCTGCCATCTCATTTTGATTACTAGCAATTGAATTTTAGTTTTTATATGGTTGGACCAAATTCAGGTTATGAAATTTATTTGAAGCTTTTGTTTTGGACACAATGTCTAGTTTGGTTTGGCAGACAAACCATTGCATTCTACCTTCGATAGTTTGATCCGAATTGTTTGATTGAAATCGGATAACTATGTCATTCATATTGTGTTGAAAGTTGAAACAGAAACAGATCCACTCCAGTGGGATTTTTACTGGAGAGTGTCGACTGGATACCTCCACCCTTGAGTTTTCTCAGACCGCATGCGGTATGAATAGACGGCTGGCTGAGTTTCCACTGCAGAAACGGAAGAGAATCTGTTTCTGCGTTAAAACAGCTGCAGACAGTTAAAAACCTCTGTCAGTTGCAATAAAGTCAAAATACAACATCTGATCTTCATCTAACGACAGAGATTTCTTGACTTAATACTTCTCGTTATTATATCGTAACGTGTTAAATTGCAGGAATTAGTATTGATCTGGTGCTGGTTACCGTGATACCTGCGTAATTTTGCAGATTTGCCTATTTATGGTGCATCTTGTACCTTTTATACATCTTGAATTTGCTTGATTTATTAGAATTTATTTTTGCCTGATAAAAAAAAACTAGCAATGTGTGTCCAAACATAGGCTAAGTGGCAAGTATTCTCTATCATGAGGTTGCTTGTTAACTCTTGTTTATGGAAGAATCAAAAGCTATGGCTAATAATGCCAAACTATAGCCTTTAAGCCAGTATTTAGAATTAAACACTAGAATTCGAAATTCTAGAACAAAATGAAAATGTCACATTTATGTTGATATGAATCATGTTAACATGTCAATTTCATAGTCTGTTTTCTAGTTTGTTGTTTTCTGAGCACATTTTTTTGGAGGAGATTGTGTGACCCAATATATAAAGCTCACAAATGTTAAGCCACACAATTTATCTTTTTGACGAGGTATAGCTGACAAGGCAGGTGTTCCAAAAAAATATCTAGAAGAAGTGGGGTCCATTGCTATCGATTGCGGATTGATACATATGGTTACGTCTTCTGCTCACACCGAATGTAATTTCAGTTTTAGTATAAAATTATGTTCTTGGTAGGCTATAAGTCAATTTTATTATGAATGTTTAACGAAATTTGTGGTTTTCTTTGATCCTGCATGAGGTGTGTCCTCCGTAAAATAATTTGTTTTCTAACAAACCAAAAAGAAAGGGGGTCCATATTGCTTGTGATGGAAAAATTGAGTTTTATTGAGGGTATGAAAGATGACAAAATGGGACCATTTGCGTACAATGAATTATCACAAGAACCGTACTTCTAAGACCCACTAGAACTACAAGTTGATAAGTGCCAGACCCTCGTGATAAGGATGCTTGAGTATGATGATAATTGATAAGGGATACATAAACCGTGTAGTATTAGCCTTCTTCTATGCCAATGTTAATTTGGAATTCATCTAGAGCTAAGTAAAATCTGATTTGTGATTGTTTTGGTTAGAATTTAAACGTGAATTTGTCACCATTTGATTTCAACTGTTTTGATGCCTGCGATAGGGAGAATCGAATCTGAGACTTTGAAAAGGAGAAAACTATCATGTCTTAAGTTAATACTACCAGACCAACCTAGCTGTTAGATTTATTTGCAAGAAATAGAATAAATCAATAAAAAACGAAGTTAAAAAGTTTTAATGGGTTGTCGAATGTTAACGTTTTGTGTTAAACATGATCGGCCAAAGGGTAAGACTACTAAAATTCTAACTTTTGATCAATCAATAAAAAGTTATTTTACATGAAATTTTATAAAAGGATCTTATACATAGACGAAAAAGATCTAAAACCATTTTTAATGGGAGGGTCTTAAACTTTTAAGACTCGATACCAATTAGATACCCCATTAGAGAGAAACTTTTTCAGGTCTTATAAGACCCGAGGTCTCACTTAAGACCATCAATCTTAAGTGAAACCCACACTTTTTTAATATTAAAAAATTGAAATATAATGATATAAAGTTATTGATAGTTTATTCCCATTTAAAAAATGTGAGATGTTGGGTTTGAGGGATTGAATGCTTATTAAGTACTACTATTAAAAAATTATAAATAAATAACGTGTACATATGGTACTCAGTTAAGTATCCAAAAATTAGTATCTCTATTGTAGATACGCTAATAAGCATAAAATAATAAAGATTTCTGCTGTATATAACTTTAGTGTAATGATATTTTGACATCCATTTGATGACAACTTTGTTGACAACCTTGTTTTTCTCACTTCTTATTGGTCAAAAACAATGGAGAGAGAAAAAGGAAGAGAGAGGATAACAACATCATGTGAATATGAGAGAGAAAGTTGTCAAAAAGTGGTTGTCAAAACTCAAAATATCATTTCTCATAACTTTATACGCGACCAACATAACACTCATATAGTCATAGGTTTTTCTTATACTCCTTCCGGTCCTTTTTACAAGAAACAATTGACTTTTTAGATACATGAGATAAATTATGTATTTGGTTTAAATTTTAGTCTAGATGCATAAATTGTTTAATGTATCAAAAAAGTAAATTGTTTCTTGTAAATAGGACCGGAGGGAGTATATCACAAAATAATTGGAAAGGTGACTTCCGTCCAAAAAAAAAGAGGAAAAGTGACGAGTTCAAATTCGATTTTTTTACGGTGATAGTGATGGATAGCCAATTATTGGAACGATGCATATATGCATTATCTAATATATGATTTTTTTGTTAAGGATTCTCTACCTTTATTATTTGATGTTTTTAGTGTATTTCATAGATATGTTATGATTAACCTAAATTATTTAGACAAGTGAGATAGTTAAGTTAAAAGAGATATAAAAACAAAGTTATTAAAAATACAACACAAAGGTTGAAATCTCAACCCAATTTTCTCCTACTAAGCACCCACCTCTAGCTAGATCTAGTAACGAAGCAAGTAAATTGAAGTCAGCCGGTGCAAGTTCATATATGCAATAATACAATAAGCTTGAATTTTGATTTGAAGAGTCGGTACAATAATTCAAGAATATTTTGTGGCAGTTTTGATGACAAACTTTATAGGAGATACCCAAACAAAGCAAAGAGTTGCACCATTGTTCCTCATTCGTAGAGGATATTCTTTCATGTTTACGTGATTGTCTGCATTTTAGGGAGCTTTGGCTCTACTTGTATGTATATTGAGTGTTACCGGAACGTTTTCTCCTAGACTGATGTCAAGCTTTGGCTTTATGGGATGACATATGGTATCTCATCTATTTATGGTATGCTTGATGTTGGAGAAATAATACTATTTTTGAGGATCAACATTGACGTATTCATGATGTGTGCGGAATGCCTTTTCTTTGCATGATGAATATATTTCCTATTATTTCAATCTTCGAATGGATCCACACTAATCACGTCTGAATATATTTCTTATTATATCAATCTTCGAATGGATCCACACTCATCATGTACGTCTCTTAGCTCATTGGAGCCTCCCTTCGGAAAGGTATCTTAAACTTAATGTTGATGGTAGTTTTTTTAGAAGGCTTTGGGTGCTTTGGTGCTGGTGCTGGTGTTCCCGACCACGATGGAGATTGGATAGCTAGTTTTTCTCTCTTTGAAGTTGAAGGTGATGTGTTGTTGGCTGAGTTGCGTGCTATCCAGATGGATCTTGATTTTTGTTGCAACAAAGGCTATAACAACATTATGAATTTTGGTCTCCACCCAGCACTTTTCGCTCGCGTCTTGCAACCATTCCGAAAATACCCCTGCGCTAGTTAACGAGCGCAAGTGTAAAAAAAGGACTTATTACAGAACTTAAATTTTACACTTGCGTGACTTAAGTCACGGTGCATGAGTTAACTCACGCAGAAATTAACACTTACGTGAGTTAACTCACGTAAGTATTGTTTTTCATAAAAATTATTGCCTTCTTCTCTATTCCTCTTCTCTGTTCCTCATCTTCTTCTCAAGTACAACACACCATAAAAACAACAACACAACACAAATTCAAATTGTGTTGAATCTGGTTTATCTTGTTATCTCAAGTGCAACCTTTACCTTTCACTGGATGTTTTCTTGAATCTAGTTTATCTTGTTATCTTTGCCTTTACTCTTTCAAATTGAAGTGAAATGGGTTGGTTGTTGAAAATAATATGGATTGTTCTGAAAAGAGTTTGTTTAGTGAAGAACAGCTACTGGATATTTGAAGGGCTCTAATTTCAACTGTTATGTTTTGAATATTTTTATTGTGCGTAAGAAATAGTGTTTATGGAGCTGTCATGATGAGGTCTAAACTCTAAAGCTCATACCATAAAAATTATTGCCTTCTTCTCTATGGATTGTGTTGTGTTGTTGTTTTTATGGTGTGTTGTACTTGAGAAGAAAAAGAGGAACTGAGAAGAGGAATAGAGAAGAAGGCAATAATTTTTATGAAAAACAATACCTACGTGAGTTAACTCACGTAAGTGTTAATTTCTGCGTGAGTTAACTCGCGTAAGTGTTAATTTCTGCATGAGTTAACTCATGCAGCGTGACTTAAGTCACGCAAGTGTAAAATTTAAGTCCTGTAGTAAGTCTTTTTTTTTTACACTTGCGCTAGTTAACTAGCGCAGGGGTATTTTCGGAATGGTTGCAGGGCGCGAGCGAAAAGTGCTGGGTGGAGAGCAAAATTCCAACATTATTTGTGAGAGTGGTTGCTTGAAAGCGATTGGGTTGTTTGTTGCTGGTCGTGATCATACCTTGCATACTTATGTCACTGACCCGAGCCTGTCCTAAGATTTTTGGTGCCCTGGGCGAGACAATAAAATTGTGCCCTTTTAATTATTCCAATAGTTTTTCTTACAATTTTTGTTGCAAAAGATTCATTTATAATCAAAGGTTTCTAAAAATATATTCTCAATATAGTATTAACTACTAAGTAAAAATAATAATTTTGGTGCCCCTAAAATAACGGTGCCCTGGGCTGCCACCCTTGACATCCTTCATATTAGAGACATTTTACATGGAAATGATAACACTACATTGGTACATGTTTTTAGAGAACAAAACATATGTACAAATTTTATGGCGAAAGAGGAATTACATTCAAGATACTCTGCTTACTAGGACTGCCTCCTTCTAACATGGAATCTCTCATCCTGAAAGATAAGCTTAAAAAGATGCAGGGTACATAAACAAGCGATGCAGCCTGCCCAAAAAGTCAGAACAAACTTAAAGTTTTTAATTAATTTTTTTATTTATTTAAATTGATTCTAACTTACTATAATGTGAAGTTTTTGCCTCAAAATATAATTTACATTGACCTGCTTTCATACAAACTTATGTAAATATGATAAAATATTTCACCTTAAATTTGCATTGATAACTAAAATTAATTTGACAAAACTAAATCAATATCAATTTTCTTCGACATAGAGTTAAAGTAACACAATTATGTAAGTGTAGTTCGGTTGGTAGTTTCATAGACACTGAAAAGAAAGATGTATAAACATAATGACTACTCAATTTGCCTTTCATAGACACTCAATTTGACTACACAGTTAAAGTAATATTATCAATTTGCTTATAATATGTGAGTCTAACCGCTAGACTACTTAAAAAGAAAGAAGGAAAGAAAAAGAAAAAAAAAAAAAAGAGTAAAAGTAACCCTTGCTAAGATGGATTCAGTTCTATCATCAAAAGCTTATAACTTTATTTTAGCAATTTTTTGCTAGCATCATTTGACTACTCAAATCTACATATAATAAATCTCTAGTAGGAAGGAGTTGATATATAATGTGGTAAAAGTTATATTAAAAAAAAGAAAAAGAAAAACATGTGAAACCTGCAAAAAAGATAAGAAAGAAATGAATGCTAATGTTTGTTTGTGGGGGTGTGACGCTTGAAGAAGAGAAGAAACAAAATAGTTTCTACAGCAAAGTGTTCTGGGATTTGAGAGATTGGGATTGAGTCTCGGAAAATAATTGGGCTTTTTAAATGGGCCTAAACCAACTTGGAAGATTTGTTTATACTCCGCATCTAATCTCACACCCCCGTAAAAAAATGACGGAAATTTCTTTAATTTTTTACTACTCTTTCTAACGAAATTTCTTTAAGCTTGAAAGTTAGTAGAGGCATTGGCTACTGACTCTCAACAATAATTCTCTTTTCTTAAAGTGATTAAACTGAGCAAAAAAAAAATTGTCCTTCAATTATGGGTTCCTTAATTATTTCAAAGACCGTTAGTCCGTTGTTTGAGTGCTTTAAGTCTTGTATAGCAAGCACGTTTTATTAAAATCATAAATAAAACAACAAGTTTGCAAGAAAAAAAATACTAAGTTACTAACCAAAAACAACATCACAGTAGGATATCCATTTTACTCTTAGTTGTGCAATCCAACTATATTTATCTCTTCATAACCAAGCCATCCATCTACCCTCCATAATTGGTCCTTCCTTTGCTAATGTATCCGCAACAAAATTTGCTTCCCCATTGCTAATAAAGTCAGCATATTATGCAGTTTGTTCACAATCTTCAACAATAGATATGCATCCTATCTAATACAATTAGGCCAGATTTAGAAAAATTAATTTTTAGCTTTGATAAGAGTTGAAAACAGTCTAGAATTCTCTGCAAGTTGTTTAACCATTTCATCTTCACTGGGAAGCAAACAAGTGTGTTTTCCGCAAATTTCAAGTGATAAAGGTGACAAAGGGTCTCCTTATCATAACCCTCTTTCCATTTTAAATGGAGTTGTCGGGGACACGTTGATTAAAACATAACGTCCACTCGCCCAACAAACGACTCACTCACCCGGTAAAGGTTCACTCTTTGCTAACTCTATAATTAGAGAGTTTCAACCTCATGATTTCGAGGAATTCTATTGTTTGGAAGGTGAGAGAGAGAGAGAGATAGAGAGATAAATAATAATTCTTATACAAGGTGCAAATATTTGAGGCTTGTAGATCAAGTCGTTGATGCCTTTGTGTCGTAAGTTATACAATCATGTGTAATTAGTTAGGAATCTAATCAAATATTTGGTCGGATTGGTTGTATTTAAATTCTATTTCGGTATACTGATGTCTTTGTGTTATCCATCCTGGTGCTTTTGAAGGATAACACAGCCACATTGCTAATTTGGTTTCATCGTTAGAAGGTGATTTTTCTAGACACGATTGTTGTCCGGGAATCTTGGGTATGTTTCCATCTAGCAATTTAAAGCACACCAATTGTTTTCCCAATATACATTTTTGAAGTAACAAACCACTTGCTTCTTAATCGATTTTTGGGAGATTTCACCAATATTGCTCCTTCATATTGATCCATTTCCACAACTATTTTTTAGTGCATTTTTCCTCCCAATTTGAACCCCATCAAGTTGTTAGAACATCATTTATCAAATCAATTTGATTTCTCAAACTCTCCAATTTACCTATTATTTCTTCAAAATTCTTAAATTTATCCTTACATTCTTCAACGCGACACGCCACCTGAACTCTCTTAGTCACGAAGACTTTCAACATAAGGAGGAGTTGGTTGAACCTTTGCCGAAACCTCGACTTTGAGGCCACTATCGGGCTTTGAACAATCATACAAGTGAAAAAACAACACACTTTTACCCAAAACCTTAACACATTAGGTTAATGAGTTCTCTCACTTATAAAATGTTCAACATTTACTTTTTCATTCGATATGGGACATTATTAAATATATCAGAGCAAGTTAAAATTTAGTTAGTTAGTTAGAGTTTCTTATTAGGCTAGTTTGTTTGTTTATGTCTCACAAGTGCTCTATACACAGAGCATCTCATGTACTCATTCACTATCTTTTGATCAATATAACTTTCTACGAATCTTACTTTCCCTTGAGCTATAAAGCTTTTTATCTCTTTTCTCTTCTTATGCTCAAAATCTTAATATGATATCAGAGTCTGGTTGTGATCTTCTCGATGCCGCTTTTTCGCCGCCATTTTTCCATTGATCTTTGATCCACCAACCTTTCGCATGGCCTATGCCATTCTCTGCTATTTATGGAAAGCCATCAAAAGTGGAAAGGAAATTAATTCACACCTCTGTCACTTCTTCCATCCACTCTCAACAACAAATTCACTATATTATGATCATTATAATTTTTTATGAATTTTACTTTCACTATAAAGCTCCAAGTTTACAAAGGAAAAGCATGTAGGTCTCTTAGACCATCTCCAATGGCCTATTTAATGACAATTTTCATCTATTGAAACCATTGGAGTGTGCTTATTGAAGATGAGGTGGAGGAGAGAGCTGATTAACTCGTTCAACATGTTTAAAGCGGTCCCACTGTGCCACGCGTTACGTTTTCATTGCTTCAAAAATGGCGCGTGCGTTACACGCGCAGACAGGGGGCGTTAATGTCAGACAACACAGAGAGAGAGAAAAAAGCTGTGGGAAGCTGGGACACATGTTTCAATTTGATTGGCTGTTTCGATTTTAATTTTCTTAATGCTTTTTACTCAATTATTTCATTGCAAATAATTTTTTTATTTTTTTATTTTTTTACTAAAATTCGTGATTTTTTTTTCTCTACAAATAGAGACTTGGATCATTTGATTTGGACACAGAAAAAAAACTAAGTTTTTCACTATCTTAATCTTATTATTAGCTTTTTTTTGAAGTTTTAGTCTTTATTTAGTGAAATGGATCCCAATAATAATCAATTCAACACCCAAAATTCTTTTGATTACTCATTTAGCTATCAAAATCACAACAATTATCAACACCCAAATCAATTTTCAAACCAAAAATTAAATAAGAATAAGAATAAGAAATAAAAAGTGGTGGGGTAGGGTGTTGAATGAAAACCATTGGAGTGATAAAAATTGAATGGGTGTTGAATTAAGAGAGAGAAAATGATGTGGAGTGTTGGGAATTGAAAAAGTGGGTGTTGAAGGTTATTGAATTTGTTTTGCCATTGTACATGGTCTTACATGTAGGATCACATAAGAATAACAATATAGTTACATAACGAGAAAATAATAAAAATGAAATGGGAAAAGTCAAACATGGATTTTATTTTCATTTTAATATATAATAAAATAAAATGAATCGTAGTACTTGGTGGAGCAATAAAAATAATGTATGATCTTAAATAAATAAAACAAGTGCTAATAATGGTGTTTTCTCTTTGTCTGGTTAATAATGGTGCGTTTGTTTTCTGTTTTGTTAAGATTGATATTATTATTTTTACATAAAAAATAGGGTTAAATATGTTTTTGGTCCCTATAAATATGTCAACTTTTCGTTTTAGTCCCTCTAAAATTTCCCTTCAACTTTTAGCCCCTATAAAATTTTCAATCACTACTTTTGGTCTCTATTTTTAATTTAATTTTTGTATTTTTTAATGAAATTGTTCAGAAATGTGTAAAATATTCTTAAAAAAATTCCTAAAAAAAATTAGAATTTTTTAACAAAACACAAATTAAATATGAATTTTTAACCGTAAAAAAATATAAAAATTCATATTAAATTCATGTTTTGTTAAAAAATTCTAAATTTTTTTGAGAGTGATTCTTATAATATTTTGAATTTTTCTGGAAAATTTTATTAAAAAATATGAATTCTACATATGAATTTACTTTAAAAGAGGGACCAAAAATGAAGATTGAAAATTTTATAGGGACTAAAAGTTGAAGGAAAATTTTATAGGGACTAAAACGAAAAGTTGATATATTTATAGGGACCAAAAATATATTTAACCCTAAAAAATATATATCAGAGCATGTGCATGATATCTGGACTTAAAATAGATAAAGCATGTGAATTCAATGAATATTTTATGATGGTAGTGACAACAATCAACATTAATACAGGTGCCAATTGGTGCCGACAATAACCATACGTGGCAATAATAATGTAGTTGTAGTCAAATGGAAAAAACCTCTTTAGAAAAGGATTTTTTTTTTTAGGGATTTAGAAAATGATGATTATTAAGTTTAGTATATATTTACTCAAAAAAAAAAAAAGCCTAGTATATATATTTTTAGCAAAAGTACAATATATTATATATAAATGATGGATTTGCTGAGAGTAAATAATCAATTTACTCGCTCATGTAAAAAAACAAATTCAATTTATTCTCTAAACTAGAGTTTAATTTCTAAACCACATAAATATAATAGGCAGTTTTTTCTAAACAAATATAACAACGATGGTTCCTCTAAAGTATAAGGTGTACTAAAGAGGCCACCCCAAAAAACAAACGGTCGCTGTATAATTTAAAAAAATAAAGGTCAGTCGATACCCAAACAAAAAAATAGGCAGTTTCTAAATTATATAGAACTCGTCAATTTAATTATTAAAATATATGAAAATTTGTTGTTTTAGTCTTTAATATCTTAAAGGCATAGATTAAATTGACATATTTTATACACTTTAGTTTTGTTTGGAAGTTTGAAGAGGAAGGGAAGGGAGGACTTTAGGAAATGTGAAATATAGAAAAAAAAATGGAGAAATCTTTCACATTTTTAGATGATGATAAATTAAAGCTTATGATTAATATATTTTTTATTTTAAGAATATTATAGTAACATACATTAAATTTGAATAATTTATATAAACCCTCTAAAACCCTAAAAATCCTCCTTCAATACAATTTTTGAGTACCCCAAATCAGAAAGATTGTATATTATAACCCTAAAAATCCTCCTTCAATACAATTTTTGAGTACCCCAAATCAGAAAGATTGTATATTATGAAAAATAAAATAAACCCCCAAATCCATCCCCTCTCAATTTCCTCTATTTCTTCCCTTGCTCCTTCCTTTTTTTTCTTCCAAAACCCTCTCCTTCTTTTCCCTCCAAACTCGCAAACAAAGTCTTAGTGACTACTTAATGTATTTATATAATTCAAGGATTAAATTGAAGTGTGTGTGATAAGTTAAAAAAAAAAATTGATGGTCTATTCCATTTGCTAATAGACATATGTAAATTACACACTACAGCATATCCTTCTAAGGAAAAATTAGTAAGATACATTTTTAGAGCTAAAAGAAGTCAAAGCTCTTGTGCTATGGCCTATGGTTTGCTATTCAATGGACAAAATAATTGCATCTCAATAATATTGTCTTTAAATTATATTCAAAACCAACTGTTATAGTATCATATATGAGTTTAGAATCATAATTCTTGAGTAGTATAGAGGTACTTAACTTAACTTATAAGTATAAACTTTTGAAAGTTTGAAGTCGATAAAAGACCAGACTAATATGATGACACACATGTATATTCTTGCAAGAGGAACCACATCTTATCAAGCTGCTCATTTGATTCGAATTTGGATTGGAATTTGCATTTTTTTACTCAATTTTATATTCATTTGGAATTGCAATATCTACCTCAATTTCAATAAAAAAAGAGAGTAATATGATATATTTACTTCATCTTAAAATTACAAAGTAAGGAATTGGACATCTAACTTGTTAGAATTCAAGTGTCAGTGATTAGTTACGCGCCGACTAAAAATGGAGAAAATATTAGATATATAAGAGTGATGTCTTATATAACTGATGTCTTAAGGTTTTAGGTAAAGATGTAGTGTCAATGTCACTTAATTAATGGTCTTGAACATTTAGTCAATTGCGCCACTCTCTAGACTCCCAAACAAATGGTATCAGAGCCATGGTTCGGCTCGTTGAGGGAGTGAGAGTGAGATCCTAATGTGGATCAAGCTAGTGATGTGGATGAGACACATTTGAGAGAGAAATTATTGAAATTCAAATGTGAGTGGTTAGTCCCACATCGACTAATAATGGAAAAAACATTTGATATATAAGTGATAAAACATATATATTTAATATCTTAAGATTTTGGGTAAAAATGTGATTTCAAGGTCTCTTAGAGGTCTTTTAAATTTAGCCAATTTTTGCTCCGCTCCTCAGAAATGTGATTTCAAGGTCTCTTAGAGGTCTTTTAAATTTAGCCAATTTTTGCTCCGCTCCTCAAACTCTCAACTAGTGGTATCAAACTCATGATTCAACTTGGTGGGAAGCGGGAATGAGATCCTAGTGTGGATCAAGATAGTGATGTGGGCGACTCACAATAAAGATGAAGATTGTTAGAATTCAAGTGTTAGTGGTTAGTCTCACGTTTGATTAGGAATGAAGGAAACTCATATCCAGTACTGTTTGAATAAAATCTCAGAAGACAATGAACAAATGGAAAAAGAAGAGGAATTATTTGGTACTCTATAATTTTGTTGAGTACCTGTGGTTGGACTTTTACATAGGGACAAATAAGTTTGCATCCTCGTGGCTTCTACTCTGCAGGTTTCTTTAGGCTTGTTGATGTCTCCTCCGACTTATCGGATGTTGAGTGGTGGTCGAATCTGATCGTTTGAAGCATCTTACCTTCGTCAGCTGCTTTTTTGATCTCTGTTGGTGGTGTTTGAAAATCGATTGTTGTTGATTTTTCAATGGGTGTTTTGGTGTATTTTTATTTTCATTTTGGTGTAATACTTGGGATTAATCCCCTACTATATATAATATATTTTGCCATTCAAAAAAAAAATATCTCACAATTTTTTGCAGTTTAATTTAATCTCGTATAAAAAAATCTAAATTAGTCTCTAATATTTTTATAGAGAGGACGAATTAGTCATTGACTCATTATAACAAATGAAGTAATTTGTTCAAGTATAAAAATATCAAAGATTAATCTAATATTATCTTTTATATGAGACTAATTTAATACTATCTTCATTATTATTAAAAATATAAAATATTATTGAAGGGCTTACGTTGTTTGTGGTTATACATTTGTTTATTGCAAAAGACACAGAAAACGATAATAAATGTGCCGATAATGCTCTCTCTCTTTCCTTTCTCTCTTGTGAGCCGTCACAAAAATCCTAGTTTCTTCTTCTTCATCCACCAAAGAGGGGTGATTTAGGGTCAATTTTTGACCCAAAATCATCCCTCTAACTCGTTTTTCTATTTCCCTTTTATTGAAATAAGTGATTTTTACATCTATTTCGTTTTATGTTGTGATTTTGTCGTCTTCGTGCAACGTTGGTTGTTCGTCGTCTTTGTGCGACGTTGGTTGTTTTTCTTGTTTCTCTCAGGTATTTGATCGCTTCAGATTGTCAGATCAACTTCGATCCAGTGCAGATCCAATCAATGACTTTGGCGTCATCCACATTGCAGATCCGGAAACATAGTTATTATGGAGATTTAAATATAGTCACATGTATAGGCATTTGTACTTTGCCGTTTTATGCTATTAACATGGATGTTGTGAGCCTGTTCACAAATTCATCCTTTTTGTTTTTAGCGAATTTGCATTATATCAATGTACTCTTTCAATTTGAATGAATAAATATATTTTATTTTGTAAAATAATAATAATAATAATAATAATATAATAATAATAATAATAATAATAATAATAATAATAATAATAATAATAATAATAATAATAATAAATGTATGATGTAGTCTTTTTTGGATTCTAAGTTTCTTTGGAAGATCTAAAGTACTTTTTAGTGTCTCAAATAAATTCTATAAGTATGAGCAATAATTAAAACTTATGATTTAAGTTCATATACAAAACATATTTCTTGTTATGAAATTGATCCAAAGTATTGCAAGATATTGTACAACATAGAAGAGTAGAAAAGGATAAAGAGAGAACAAGAGAGTATATTGTATTACTTCTCAAGTGATCTTTACACTAAAATTTGAGTTTTATCTATAGGATACAAATAGTAAGTGAATGATCAAATGTACTTAAACATCACTAACAATCCATTCATTAATGGGTGTTATAAGAATGTGGAAGATCAAGGATGGACATCCACTAATATTTTTAACACTCCCATTTGGATGTCCATCGATAACATGCCTCATTAAAACCTTGCTAGAGAAAAACCCGATGAAAAAAATTCTTGTGAAGGAAAAAGAGTATAACATCATTTTGTGTCACAATATGTCTCGTTAAAAAAACAACAATATCAAATACAATGGAGAATCAATATTACCTTAGTTGGTAAACAATTTGTATCAGGCATACAATTTGTATCTTAAAGAAATAACAAAATCAAATACAATGTAGAATCAATATTACCTCAGTTCGTTGGAACTTCGTGCTCATAATGTGTTATGAAATTGATCAAAAGTATTGCAAGATATTGTACAACATAGAAGAGTAGAGAGAAAGGGATAAATATAGAATAAGAGAGTATATTGTATTACTTCTCAAGTGTATCTTTACACTAAAACTTTATTTATAGGATACAAATAGTGAGTGAATGATCAAATGTAATTAAACATCACTAACAATCCATTCACTAATGAAAGTTATAAGAATGTGGAAGATCAATAATGGACATCTAGCAACATTGTTATTCATAACATTGCTTTAGTTCTTTTTTCGGTCACAACATATTTCTTTAGTTCCATATACTTACTTAACACCTTAGGAAAAGATAAAGAAATAGAAAGAGTTATGTAATACATTAGTTTTTTTTTAGGAGGTGGTACTCCAGGGATGTGTAATAAAAGAGATGGAGAAAAAAGGAATTATATTGTTGAATGAGTGTCAAAGAATTAATGGTGTTCAAATATCATTATTGGAAAAAAAGTGTTAATCATTTAAATTGACTTTGTAATATGGAAAAAAAGAGCTACTTCAAGCGAGAAAATCTATCTTGAATGTATCCCGAATGCAAGTTTCAGTGATAACAAAAAAAAAAGGCTACATTTATCACACTTGTCGGTTACCAAAATTTAAGAAGGTATTTTTGAACGGTCGTGAAGAATTCGGGAAGTTTGTTGTTGGTGTAACAAGCATTTCCCTTGTAATACACATGGAGTTTGAAAAATTATCGCGTAATAAAAAAATAGATTCTACCTTTGTAATATGATATTCTTCTTATTTTTTCCTATAAACACAAAGTCTAGAAAAATTATCTAGATGTTGAATATTTTCATGATTTTTTGTAGACATGTTTAGTACATTAAACTATGACTTTCCAATAAAATTTAAATTTTCCGACAAGAGACTGGTTAATTGTGAATTTTTAAAGCACAAAAAACTAAAAAAACAAAACAAAAGAAATTTTGAGTTAGAAATCAAATTTTGAGCTGGTTTTTTTGTAGGCATTTGCATAAAAATACACAAAGAGGATCTGCAAAGTTTCGTAGCATTCCTACTACGTCTCAATTTATTTTGATTTTTCAACAAAAAATGCAAAGTTGCAATTTTGTTTCGAGTAAGCATATACTTTGGGATCAAATTTTGTTCCCTAATTTTATAGGCATAGTTATAACATCATAAAAACCTTCACACAAAATTTTAGAGTTTTTAAACGAAATACAAATTAATAATTATTTGTTAATAATTAATAATTATAGAGAATCATAATTGATAAGTAATTCATCACTCGTTAAAAACTTCAAAATTTAGTAGTGGAGGTTCTTATGATGTTAAAAACATGTTAGAAAAATTAGGGAAAAAAATTTGACCCGTGAACATATGCTTACTCAGAGCAAAAATGCAATTTTGCACGTTATGGTTGAAAAATCAAAATAAATCGAGGAACAGTTGGAATGCTACCATGCTTTGCAGATACTCTCCATGTATTTTGAGAAATGATATATAAACATCTATTTTACAACAACTATTTTGGCAATCCTATGTATATAGGGGTATTTCCGTTAAATCATCGTGTTTTGAACCGTTTTTTCTTTTGCTTTTATGAAAGTACCCTTGTATAGATAGGGTTGTCAAAATAATTGTTGCAAAATAGATGTTCGTATATAATTTCTCAAAATATTTTATATATGAACAAAAAATGAACTCAAAATTGAGTTCGTTTTATAGAGGTTTATGCAAAAAAAATAACGAACTCAAAGTTTGATTTCTAGATTGGGTTTCAGTTGTTTTGTTTTTAAAATTTCTGGTGCATTAAAGATTTTTAGATTGGATTTCAGTTGTTTTGTTTTTTAAATTTCTGGTGCATTTCGCTCGGTTTCTCCCAAACTGAGTTGCAATGTGGATGTCGCGTTCCATGATCGTAACCATATTACAACTTTTGCATGTTGTGTTAGAGACTCTCGCGGGCAATTTATTCGGGCTCAAACGAAATGGCAGCGGGCAAATATGACAGTTTTGGAGGGGGAGGCAATAGCCTTACTCGAGGCCCTTTACTTTGCTGATGCAAACAGATGGGACCGGGTTGTCTTCGAGTCCGACTCATCTACTCTAGTGCATGCTTTATCGTCTCAGGGTCATGGTGATTCAGAATTCTGTTCTATTGTTTCTAGTATTATTTATCAATTAGCTTTACATTCCAACTTCGAGGTGAAGTTTATTAGGAGACAAGCGAACATGGTTGCTCATACTTTAGCTAGGGCGGCCTGTTCTTGGGCTAGTCACCGTATTTTTGATTCTTATCCTTCTTGTATTGAACATTGGTTGATTAATGATAATAGTTAATTTTGTTTCGGTCAAAAAAAAAAATTCTGGTGCATTAAAATTTCTCAATTAATCTGTCCCTTGTCAAAAAATTCTAGTTTTACGTGAAAAGCCATGTTTTAACGTCTTAAAGATGTCTGCATAAAATTATGAAAAAAATCAAAAACTTATTTTCTAAAATATAAAAAAATCAACATTATAATTTTTTATGCTACTAAAGCTAGTATCTAAGCTAAAATAACTTATAATGATTGAAAAATATATAATTAGAATATACTAGTACATTTAAGATGATAATATATATGTTCTGGTAAGTGTAACTCAGTTGATAGAGACATTGCGCAATATATGTAGATGTCGGAGTTCGAACGCTGGATGCTTCACTTATTCATCTTAAAAAGATGAATTTCTAACTACTAGACTACTTGACAAAAAAAAAATATAATTAATTTAATGTGAAAAGTTAAATGAATCTCAGGTGTTTGATTTTAAATTATGGAATCGATCTGAAATACTTAAATGCGATTTTATTTTGTTTGGTTCGGTTTCAACTCGAACATACAAAAATCAAACCACTTTAATGAATTTAAATTTAATTTTTGAATTCATCAATTATTGATTTGTTTTTACACTAATATATACAGTTACATTTTTTTATGAAAATATATACTTAGCCTTGGTATGCAAGTTTGAAGAAAAACATAGGAGAGACTTTAGAAAAAAGAATGAGCAATCGGAAGAAATAGAGGAGGACTTTGTTGAATATTTTTTCTTCATAATACATTTAGTGGCGGAGCTACTTATATAGTTGTGTGGGCATGTGCCTTCACTACTATTTTCATTCTAGTATATTAATATATAGTGTTAGGCCAATTGCCAACAACATACCCCCAATACTTAGTAAAAACATATTCATTTTACCAAAGTAAAATTAGTCTAATTATATATTTAATATCTTATTTATTGATAAGTTGATCAATTAATCATAATATATATTTCTTTTGTGTAATGAGTGGTTCATTTGTAATAAAATTTTGTTCCAAATAAAATGATCTTTTGTGTAAAAAAAATGATGTGTAAAAAAAATGATCTTTTCAACTTTCAATGCAATCTTAATTACTTTTTTTTTATTGTACACTAATACTTACATTATTCTTAAGTCTATAACTTCCACTTTGTATATATGGAAATGTAAATACATTAATATTTGATAAGAGTAAAAAAATTAAGGGGTCATTGATAAGAGTAATTTTTTTGTTCATTAATATTTTTTTGTCAATTGAGATAGGATTTATGGACTCTTTCATTTATATATTGTTGGTAAACTAGTATTTTTATATTGCCCCCACAATCTAAAATTTCTGGCTCCGCCACTGAATACATTATACATAATTATACTAATTTTGAAAACTCAAAAATTGTATTGGAGAAGTGTTTTTGAGGGTTATATGAATTTTTTAAATTTAATCTATGTTTCTATATTATTCTTAAAATTAAAAATATATTAATCTTAAACATTAATCTATTGTTCTCTAAATCCATTCTTTAAAAAATATGAAAAATTTATTATTTTTTCCAAAATTTTCCACCCCAAAACCCTCCCATCCAAATTCCCAAACAATTGTTTTTTTTTTTAACAAACCAAAATGGAATATATTAGATCGTCAAAGGTGATTCATCTCGCACAAGGTGTGCAAAAGAGAACCATCCACCAAAAGATACAGCTAAAAGTTTGGTGTAATAAAAGAGCACTTCGGAAGAAAGACAAAACCAAAACCAAGCTACAGCAAAACACCCATACACGGTAAAGGGTGCCGCCACGGCGCAACCAGTCATGATAACTGAAGGCGTAAGTAGGCTTACATGCCCTTAGCCAAGAAAAATATATAAATTTTTTTCATATGGGATCACATTTCGATGTAGTAACATATTACAAGCAATCACACTATCACTTATTTGTGACCTTGATTGAGATCACACGGTTCAAAATTTAAAGTCCTTAATTTAAATTTATAATAAATTAAAATACACTTTTTTAGGACTGTTTGATCTGAGTGGAACAATTATTTATTACACGACTACATGACACACACATTTTCCTTGACCGTAACCAATCACACTCCATTTTTTTTGTCAAATAATTCAGCGGTTAGAGCTCGCATGTTTTAAATATGGAAAAGTAAGATGTTTGAACTTCGAACTCTAACTCCTGCATATTATATGCCATATCCCTACTAAAATTAAGCTCACAACAATAATCCAACTCTCTTTTATTGTTGTACTCCATATACTAATACGTGTTGTTGTACTGCATAGACCATAGTTAACAATACAATATTAACTCCAATCTTATACAAAATAAAATAATATACTACTTTCTATTAAAAAATTACTTCTAAAACTTTAAGGATTTAATCTAGTGATAAAACAAATGACGTTAAATTTAGCCTAAATTACACCATAAGTTTTTAAAATTATTTAATTGTAACAAATTAGTTTTTTTTAAGTTTTTTCGATACTACTTACATCTTTTAAGTTATTTAAATGTAACAAGTTAGTCCTTTAAGTATTTTCGTAACGCTTAGATCTTTAAGTTATTTAATTTTAATTTTTAGTCCTCGAATAACTTACATTTTTATGATATACTGTACCGAAGCATTGTTCGTTCATTTAAGTTTATATTTAAAATAAATTGGATATAGTCATTATCCTTATTGAACGTGTAACGAATAACCACAATAGTTTTTAATATATTAAAATTTTAAAATAGTCTCTGATTATGTATTATGTTAGTCAAAATAGTTTTTATGTTAAAATATTTTGTTAAAATTGTCATATTTCTCATTCAATATATACGCTCCAGTCATTATTATAAGCAAAAATCAACAATTTAAATTTATTCATTAAATGATGTATGTGGTCTATTATACGGACAATATACATCATTAATTGAATGGAATTAAAATGTATATTTTTGCATGGGAGGATGAGGTGTTAGGGGAACTTAAGTTCTTACTTCAAAATGTTACTTTGCAGGTTCTCAGGGAGGATAGATGGATTTGGAGTTTGGAACCTTCTAACATTTATTCAGTCCGTAGTGCATACAACTTCTTGAATGTTCAGGTTCCTCTAGATCATGCGGTGTCTGTGTCTTCTCCTTGGCATAAGGATGTTTATTTGAAGGTGGTGCTGTTTGCATGACGCTTGTTTCGTGATCGGTTTCCTACCAAGGATAATCTTCATCGTCGTCGTGTCCTTGATGATGATGCTCAAATTTATGTTGGAGGGTGCGGGTTGATCGAAACATCAGCTCATTTATTTTTACATTTTAATTTTTTTAGCTCTGTTTGGATCCACATTTTGCAATGGCTTGGTGTTTCTACGGTTTTGCCTTTTGATGTAGCAGGTCATTTTAACCAATTCAATTTTTTTGGTGGTGCTGCTAAGTCGAGGCGATCAATATTACAGGTTATTTGGTTTGCAACAATGTGGGAAATATGGAAAGAAAGAAATAACATAATTTTTAATGCAAAAGAATGCTCAATTTTGCAGGTAGTGGACAAGATTAAGTCGTTAACTTACAAGTGGTTGAAGGTGAAATTTGCTACTCTTCCCTTCAAGATTAAGTCGTTAACTTACATCATGACTATTTTAAATAACTTAGTATATAATCAAATGTTATTTTAAAATTTTGATATTGAGAAATTATCATTGCTACATGTTACTTATTCATAAACCCAAATGATTATTATGATAAAAAATAAAAATAAAATTCTGCTAAACTAATTCCAATCAGAAACATAGTCATAGAGTAAACTATTGAATTGAATGCACTAAAATTGTAAAAAAAAAAAGTTAGTGACCCAAATCCCAATCATACAAATTAAATTAATTTAATAAGTACACACAATAGAGATAGAGAGAGAAAGTTTGTAGACAGAGAAAGAGAGAGAGGTCAAATCTAGTGGCGAAAGGTTGGGTGTCTTCTTTAGAATTTTTGTGGTGCTGGTGTTAGTAGTATTACCCTAAAAGGGTTTTTTCATTTTCAAACAAAAAACAACAACAGAGAGAGAAAGAGGAAAAAAAAAAAAAACTTGATAACTCAGATAACAATACTGAACAAGCTAGTTCCAATTCCCAGATATAAAAATTTAATCTTTTTATTCACTTCTTCATTTCATGCAATTTTTTCTTATGGATCCCTTTGATTTGATTCGTAAAGGTATAATTTTTATTTGTAATTTTGTATAAATTTTAGATCTTTCACTGACCCATCTTGTTAAATCTTGTGTTTTTGATTTAATTTTGTTCAATTTGGTTAATTTGACTTTTTGGGTTTTTTTCTGAGGTGTTGAATTGCTTAAGATCTAGGAAATTTTGTGGCTTTCTTAATTAAAGGATGCTTTGACTTGTTAATTTTCATTTCTTGTTGTTGTTTTTTATTTGATTTTACTTTTTTTTTGTTGTTTTTATGAAAATTTTGTTTAGGTGTTAATTGGCTTTTTATGTAGTTACTATTCAGCTATAATTTCAATTGTTAAGTTCATCTTTGATACTGTTTTGAATACTTTCAATTATTTGGTTCTGAAAATTTTAGGGTTTTAACCTTATCTTGAAGTTTTGTACTAGTTCTGAAATTGGATAGTGTTCCAAAGTACAATTTTTGTATTTATTAGATCCGCTTAAAGTTGTGTTGTAGCTCATACACTGTTCCTTGATTCATTTTTCAATTAAGCTTATATAATTCACTTCCAAATTATTCATAGTTCCTTGATTCATTGTTTAATTAAGCTTATACAATTCAATTCCAAGTTATACACAGTTCCTCGATTCATTATTCAATTAAGCTTATAGAATTTACTTACTTCCAAGTTACAATATTAAAATTGGCCGCATATAGTTGCTTGCAGGGGTAATCAACTTAGTTATGTACCTTTCATATATGTTTAACTGCTTTTTAATTTGGCAATTCAAAGTGGTGGATTAGATGGAGTTCAATGATGAGTTTATTTTGTTCATATGCATGTATTTTGTGACATGTAATGGAATACTATTTGATTAATGACTATGATTGAATTGATTTGTTTTGCAGGGTTCGGATGAAGCTGTTTGGAACTTGATTTTACTGTCTTTGAAGTTCATCCATGTTTTAGTCGTTTTGTACGTACTTATTTTAGTTAATAATGAGTTTATCCAAGAAAGGAGGATCCCCGACAGACACAAAACTGAGCTCACCAAACAAGGCAACCTCTTTGAATCCGAATGCAGCAGAGTTTATTCCCTTTTCACTCAGATCACTGCCGTCTGGAAGTACTAGCTCGGTAGATGCGACAACAAGGCTTACAACTGCTGGTTCTCTCGGGAAAGCAGTTTTAGATCGATCAGAATCATCCATTTCAAATAACTCTGATGACGAGGCCCACAATTACTGGCGTTGTCAACTTCCGGATGATATCACTCCTGATTTCAAGGTCATTGAAGAAGAAGAACCCCAAGGTCTTAGCAACCTCTCATTTGCAGGCTTATCTATAAACGACGATAATGAATCATCAATGTTTTCTTCTGCTAAGGGAAGCAGATATATACTAAACGAGCAGCAGGAATTACCTCAGCATCACCTTAATGGAAATACATTTGCCGATAAGTTAAGGTTTTCCAATCCAACATACCGGGAGGAACCATCTTCGGCAAGCTTTTTGAATTCATTAGCAAAGCCTTGGGAAAGACCAGTTGGGAATAACAACCTCCATATTAGCAGTGGTCAAGAGGCACTTGCTTATGATGACAATGCTAGGCTTGGATTCTTAAACGATAACAACCTCCATGTTGGCAGTGGTCAAGAGGCACTTGCCTATGATGACAATGCTAGGCATGGATTCTTAAATGATGTTTTGACCGAGAATGCTATTGTGGATGAGACTGATTTTAACCCTTTGGAATTTTTAGCTTCTCTATTCCCTGGCTTTGCGTCAGAAAGCCTTGCTGAAGTGTACTTTGCCAATGGATGCGATTTACATCTGACCATTGAGATGCTCACTCAGTTAGAGGTGGTTTGATCTTCACGTACCAACTAATTTGCGGTTAAATTTTGTTTTTTTTAATAAAGTCTCTTTTCATGAGTTATATCTTTCTCCTAGCATGCCATGATGCAATTATTGGTTGGAAATGCGCATCTTGCGATATGTTTTGATACAATATTAAATTTGAATAGACGGAAGCTAAATGTGTAGAGCAATGCTTGTGCCTTGTTTTGGCAGGGAAGTTTCCGGCATCCCATAAAGTTGTGAGATGACTCCAACGCAATGAAGCTTCCAGACTCTAATCACTGTTTCCTGAATCCTTATACCCTTTGTGTCATGCTCACAAGTCACAAGGGACCTGATAGGAACTTATCAGGAGTTCAGGACTATTAAAATTTCATTTGAATTTATAATCTTTGCCTGTTTATATAATATTGTAATTTAACCATGTCTCAAGGTTTTCTTTTTCATTCCATGGATGTTATTGTCCCTTTCCTGAATATTTTCATTTCTCGTGCATACTTCTTAACTGGTTTTCTTTTTCCTACACATTTGTAGATTCAAGTTGATAGTAATTTCATCCAGAACCCAAGCCCAAAGACTCTGTCATCTCCCAATCTGACTCCAATGGACTTTCCAGCACTTGCTCCAACAAACGGCCAGACTGCTACTGCAAAATATGCTGCAGATAATGTTCAACAAAGTGGCAGTCCTTACTTACCCTCTGGCAAAGACTTGCTCATGTTCAAATCGAGCTCATCTATTCCATCTAGAGGTGCTACCGACTTCGCTTCAGCTGTCAGGAAATTAGCTTCTCAGGATTCTGGAATATGGAAGTATGATAGAAATGGTTCTGGTGATGCTTCCACTGGATCAAGTAGGAATTTAAATGTTCTAGCTAGTGCCTACAATGGCGGACAGGGGAGAAATAACTTTGGTGATAGGTTACAAAACCGTGGATCTGCTCGGCCAGCGCCTGTCTGGCTTGAAACCGGTGACGCTGTTGGTAAATATTTATGTTTATATGTTTCCATTTTTAGATGAGTCCCTTTTATACCGGTTCCCTTTAACTATTCTGAATGGCAGCAAATATGTATTCTGAACTTCGGGAGGAGGCTCGTGATCATGCACGCTTACGTAATGCATATTTTGAGCAGGTGGGTCTCTGATTCATGCTGCCGAGAAGTTAATGGGCATTTTAATGAGAATAGTGTGATGATATTTGCCACACACATCATGGTTGACTCAGGCTCATACCGACCTGTTTTCCCTAAATTTCTAGACTATATGTTATGTTCTTTCTCCTAGTTAGTCCGTAATATGCATCATCTATGGTCCTGTTCAGATAAGCAACTTAATTAGCGCTCATAGCATACATGCCTATATATAAACTATTTCTTAACAAAAGATAAAATGAATTTTATCAGCTATTAATTGTTTATATAAGCTATCATGAAAAGTTTATGGAAAAAAGCTGAAAATAGCTTATGGCCATGTCATAAGTTATTTTCATCAACTCTTCCAAACAGTCTCACAAGTGGTTAAAATTAAATCATTAGATAACCTCAAATAAGTCAATCCAAACAAGTCCTTTATATTTTTTCAATCTTAGATTTTTGCATGTGCCAGACTGCCAGTGGAACGGAAGCTTATGTTTTTGTAACTTAAGTTTCAATCACGAAGCTCAACCTACTAGATTGAGAAGAAATGCAACATGAGGGTTTTGCAGGACCTATCCTAATTTCTGTAACTTCTGTTTAATTGTTCATAATTTACAAACAGGCACGACAAGCCTACCTTATTGGTAATAAGGCCCTTGCAAAGGAGCTAAGTGCTAAAGGGCAACTGCATAACATGCATATGAAAGAAGCTCATGGGAAAGCTCAAGAATCTATATACCGCCAGAGGTTTGTTGTTCCTCATTGCTATCCACTCTTCCTATCAATGTTACTTTTGATCAAAACAAAAAACTGTATGGGGTTACAATGAGAATTGTGTATATTTTCCAACATTGTTAAAAACCAGATTAGAAATGAACTGGTAAAACTTTCAGTTGAAGTTCGACCATTTAAACCGATTGGTTGAATACTCGGATTGGGATGACTTCATGTGAATAATTTAAATCAAATAAAAAAATATTTTAAAACATATATAAATATGAAAAAACAGTATTTTTTCAATAATGGTTGGTTGCTCAACCAGACAAATCGGCTAGTCCATCTAGAATTTGAGTGAGATTGTTTTTGATTGGTCATATACTGGCATGACCATCAATATGGCCGAGATTGAACTGTAGCAACTTAGTTATCTCGATTATGCATTAAGTCTGTCAGACTGTTTGTTTTACTTGTTCTTCCTACTCAGTGTTGTTAAATAGCGGCTATAGTGGCACTATACACAGCAGAATTTGAACATACCGCTGCCATGCGCTATTTAGTACAAAATATTGTCAAATATAGCACTATTGCGTTGTGGAATTTAATCAAATCGCTATTTTCTGGGATCCAAAATCGACAATACTGTACCCACATGTATTTTTTTGTGACTCGAGTGCTAGTACACATTTGAGAAAATCTACTTCCCAAAATACTGTAGCTTTTCCTTTTCTCACCTGTAGAGGTCGCCAAACAGCTTCATGTAAGGGTATTGTTGTATGAGCTAGAATGTGCATAGTTATTGTTCCGAAGTCCCTTGTTACTAGGTTGGTGCTCTAAGGACCTTGGGTTTGTCACACAGAGTGACTAGGAAATAAAATACGTCAACATCTGAGTAGGGTGGATGAAAGTGAGGAATAAAACTCGATAAAACATACCAACCTAGGTTAAAGGAATTTTTTATCGTACTTACATAAGACACCCATTGTTGTATGGTGTTCAGCGGTAAAAAGTCATGAGAAAGTAAACGTAGTGTTGTAAATGGTCGACAATTTAAGGGTAAATGGTCTATTTTTAGCTCATGGCCGATTGATCTATGTAACCAAGCATGTTTAGTTGAAAAACACTTGCTTATTTGTTATTTAGGTTGGTTTTCGAAGGTAACATTTAACAAGCGAGTTAAAATGGCTTAAAATGTGACACACGTTTTGTTTATGTTTGGTGCTCGTGAGATTTGGATTGGGTTTAACCGAACAATACAAAATTGGATTTTAAGGTGAGAGATATCTCCCACTTATAAATATATTTTTGGGGCATATCTCATCAAGTGTGAGATCTCAACAGGTGCATATTATGAATTGACAAATGCTACCTTATGTTACCTGTGCTACCTTCTGTCTGCATGCCAAATGGTACCTTATGTTGGATACTGCTGTAGTCATTGTGAGTGTTGATTTTTCAGGAATCCTGTTGGTCCAGAGATGGTTAATGGAAGAGGACATGAGAGAATGATAGACTTGCATGGACTCCATGTAAGCGAAGCGATTCACGTGCTCAAACACGAACTGGGTGTGCTAAGAAGCACAGCCAGAGCTGCGGAGCAGCGTTTGCAGGTTTATATCTGTGTTGGTACCGGTCATCACACCAGAGGTTCCCGCACTCCTGCGAGACTTCCGATAGCTGTACAGCGTTATCTACTCGAAGAAGAGGGTCTTGATTTCACAGAACCGCAGCCAGGCCTTATTCGTGTTGTGTTATATTGAGCCAATGATATGAAAACCGTATACAAGTTTTTGACAGTGAAAATCCATGAACATAGTGATGTTGTAGTCATTCTTGTATTATATGGGAAGAAATGGCAATGGCCAACTGAAAAAAAAAATGGAAAAAAAAATCTTTAGAGGGTAAAAATGGAAAAGATTTAGAAGCAAAGAGAAGGGTTGTAGTAGAATGTACCATTAAGGTCTCAATGAGGCATAGTCAGCAGGAACACCACGTCAACATTTTCCTTCTGTTAATTTTGTACTCTAATTTTCATTTTGTTAAATTCCTTTTTTGTTGTTCTTTATTTTTACTTTTTTTTTTATTCAGATGTAACTGATAGAATTCAATTACATGATAGAACTATTCACCATGCCAATTAGATTCAATGCCAAACAATCTTCCAGCTCGGAACAAATGTTATAGAAGGTCAGGTTCTCATCTTCATTAATCATTGCTTTGATAAAACGTTTATAAACAGACCTGCGACTCCGATGTCTATGTTATTTTATTGTCACGACTGCATTGCGCCTGATTTAGCGTGTATCTATAACTTTTTTGCTCTATATGCAATTTTGAAGTGCAATTTGACATAATTTATAAACTTGGTTTTTGATGCTTAAAGTGAATATCCATTATGGTTTCAGAGAAAAAAACCAGAAGTTTAGTTAAGCTTTAAAGAGAAAAATTAAAACTTCTAATCACTAAAAAATAGCAAACTGAAACAGTTGGTGCATGTTACACTTCGTAGTTTTTGCAAAATTCGCAATGACTCATTCTAATGCAAATCTACTGTAATACTAAAGATTCACTTAATCATTCTGTCAAATTTGTGACAACCATTATGTTTTGTACTTATTTTGTCAGAAAAGTTTTGCGACTCATTTCTGACAAACGTTTACTTTGTAGTTTATTGAATCATATTTGAAATTTTTAGATTAGAACCTTTCTTCGTTCTTAATTCATCATCTTTTCTTCAATGGAGGCTCACCTCACGGTCGGATTGATTGTGTGTTAATTGCTGAAGAAAGATTCGGGGTGAAGGGTGGTGTCATTTCTCTCTCATACACGTTCAAACTAAAATCATTCAAAATATCTTGCATGTGTGTAGTTTTGCAATGCTAGATTTTTGCAAATTTATTCAGAACCATACATATTATTCTTACTCAAAAGGTATATGCTTTCACAAACATGTTCATCGCAAAATTGTCTCTTATGTTTATTTATATTTTTGTTGCTGAAAAAAATGCTGGCTACTAAAAGTAAACATTATAAAATTAGAACAAAAATGGAAATACCATGACCACGTCAATAGAATGTTTCAGTCTTGCCAAGTAAAGCTATAAAATTCACTTTAGGTTATATTCAAAGGCATCTAGTACTTCATTTTTTACAAATAATACCATCTAGTACTTGTAAAAAAGAAAAAATCTAGTACTTGTATATCCCTAAAAAAATCTAGTACTTGTTTACCATGAAATAATTAAGTAGTAAAGTACTCAGCTTCGTACTTTCACTTTCACACACACAAAAATAACAACAAACAAGTCGGTTTCATACTTCAAAAACAGTGTGGACCTTGCTCTCCAATTTAGATTTCTGTTTTTAAAAAATAGCAAAAGTGCGTATTTGTACGGACCAAGATCACGTAACATTGCAGTAATTATATAAAAAATAATTACTTTAGTAATATTGTGAAATGTTAAAAGATAGAAAATAAAAATTATAAATATTAATGTAATGTTTCTATTAATAAAAAAATTATATGCAAAGTTCCGTTAAATATTTACACCGCGTTTGTGGTAGATTTTATTTGTCTCTATTTGCGAAAGCAATTTTGTGTACTGAGATGCGTCAAAGAAAATGTATTGATATGAGAAAGTCGATATGGTAAAATTTTAAAAACTCATGATTGTTTTCAAAATTTTAACATTAATGTAGTGTTTATATTAAATATTTTGGTTAAATACATTTTTTTAGTCCCTATAAAATATCAATTTTTCGTTTTAGTCACCCTAATATTTTTCTTCGACTTTTAGTCCTTCAAAAATTTTCCACCACCAATTTTGGTCCCTACTTTTAAGTCAACTAATGTGTAACCTTCATATTTTTTAATGAAATTTTTAGGAATGTTTAGAATATTATAAGAATATCTTCTAAAAAAAGTTAGCATTTTTTGACAAGACATGAACTAAATATGAAGTTTTATGGTTTTGGCGCTTAGAAATTCATATTTAATTCATGTTTTTGTTAAAAAATTCTAATTTCTTTTGGGAGAGATTGTTATAACATTCTACACATTTTGCAAAATTTCATTCAAAAATATAAAGACTAGACATTTGTTTTCTTAAAAGTAGGGAACAAAAGTGGTGATAGGAAACTTTTGGGGGACTAAAAGTCAAAATAATTTTTTTAGAGAGGCTAAAACAAAAAGTTATTTTAAACAACTTCTCTTACATATATAACCCTAAATATTTTGTTATTTTATATGCAAACACCGTTATATATTTCAACCTATATGAGAAAGTCGTTATGATAAAGTTTTGAAAACTCATGATTATTTTAAAATATAAACATTAATGTAGTGTTTCTATTTAATGTTTTTTCATTTTATATGCAAAACATCGTTAAATATTTGCACCACACTTGTTGCAGATTTTATGTTCTTATATTTGCGGATTTTTTTTTATGCATCGATATGAGAAAGTTTTGAAAATTCATGGATTATTTTCAACGTATTAACATTAATGTAATGTTCCTATGAAATATATTTTAATTTATATGCAAACCACGATTAAAAATTTGCACTGTACTCATTGTAGACTTTATGTGCTTATATTTATGGATGCAAATTTTTTATGTACTGATATGAGAAAGTTTTGAGAACTCATGGACTATTTTCAAAATATCAACATTAATATAATGTTTATATTAAATATTTTTACATTTTATAAGCAAAACCTATATGAAGCGAAAAAATAGAAACCCATCTGAAGAAGAAAAAATTGATATGAATCATGTTGATAATTAGAAATCAGTTGACACTTTCTCTCGTAAGGAGCAACATCAGGAAGTAATAGCAGATTCACATCCTTCACAAAAAATGGATCAGCAACTTATCTTACAAATTTTTAAACAATATTTTAGGTTTATCAACATGATTCAATTTGGTACAAGTGGCTAAGTATTTGATCTTAAGATAAATATCAACATATTAGTGAAGTGATTTTGGCTACAAATTAATATCATGAATCTACAAAGTCTTTTTGATAGAGAAATGATGACACGCTGTCATATGATGTTTTTTAGTCGGTTTGAATTAGAGAACACGAACTAAAATGATGAACCATGAAAAATATCAGCTTAAAAAAAACAGAAGAAGATGAAAAAAAATTGTTTAAGACAAAGGTTTGTAAGTTTAATTAGTGATCTGCATCATTATTTAATTCTCTAGTCCTTTAAGTGTGATCATAATTTTCTTTATGGGTTGTGGGTTTTCACTTACTTAAATCAGTAGGACTTGCTTTACTCCATTTGTGTTCTAGTAAACCTACTTTCCAAAAACAATTCATCTTTATCTAAACACCATTATAACCTGAAAAGTTCTTAAAAGTGTGTACAAATATTGACTTTAATTGACAAGTTAAAATTTTTTCAAATGTATGGTAATATGGCAGACCTGCACGTCGACTGTGGGAATCCTTATCAATATTATATGATAAGTCATGTAATTGGATGTTTGGTCAAGCAAACCAGCTCATCAAATTGCTAGTTAAGAAGATGAACTTTTGATACTACCATTGGTGGGTTAAGTTGTTAATTTACTATCAAATGTCATTTACAAATGAATTCATTGAGAACAAGGAATGATGCAAGTTTGGGGTTGTAATGACATGTTGTCATATGATGTTTTTAGTCAGTTTTTATGCATTTTAGTTGATTTTTTTTTGTGCAATTTTAGACAACTTGGAGTTGAAGAAAATCATTGGTTATGATAATTCAGCATCGTGACACGATTTTTAGCATTATTGCACAATTTTTTTTGTCTAAATGAGCATTTGCTACTGCATAGCAAATCGTGGCACGGTTTGTAGTACGCGACACGATTTTGTGAGCGCTAAAGTGTGATGAATTACCATGACACAATTTTGCATTAAACTGTGATGAATGAAAATTTTAATGAAGGCATCATGATACAACTTTTGGCATCGTGACACGATTTTAAAGTTACAGAACCCGAACTATAAAAACCAAGCTCGTTTTTGAAGAAATGGTTATGATTTTTGGGAGATTGAACACACATTTGGAGTTAAGGATTACAAATTTCGTAGTGGTTTGCCATCCAACTCATAGTCAGTCCCAAATTCATGTAATTTTGTTTTCTTTTAATCAAGTTATTTGTGTGTTTGACATTAGTATCTAAGTTTCCATTGATTAGGTCTTAGATGAACTTGTATCCAACAGTTGGAACCATGTGAATATATAAACTCTATTCAATGCAATTGCAATTGTATTTTTTTATTCAAAATTTCTTATGCTTAATGTTTTTTGTATCCTGATCAAATATAAAATGAATTTAAATCTCATCTGACTACTAGCCCTAGCTATTGAATTCGATCTAGAAATTCTGTTCAATTTTACGGATCAATTTAGAGATAAATGATTGTTAGGTTGTGACTCATAAATTAACATTCAGGGAAAATCTTTGACGATTACGGGCTCACGTAAGAGATTAGGGTTGTAACCGTAAAAGAGGTCTCTGGATCAAGAGATTGATCATAGCTATTTTGTTAGTTTGTCGTAGAATTAGAGGAACACTTATAGAGAATAGATGCAATTCACCCAACAGTGAAACAAGGGATTCGAACGACCCGATCATATTTCCTAAAACTTCGTTATCAAATTGGTGAAATTTACCCAATAGTGAGAACAAGGGATCCGATCATATTTCCCAAAAAATTCATTACCAAATTTTATCATTATTTTGTTATTAGTTTATGATTTTAGCACATTTGTTAAAAGTCTATCAAAAACTGAAAACACTTATGTCTACAATTATCATAGGAGGTCTCCAGATGTGAAACAAATCTTAAGCCATATTAAGGAAAATACATTGTTCATACCTGTGCAATAAAATATAATATTGTAAGAGAAACTATAGGAACACTATCTTTTCAGAGAAATTAATAAAAAAGATGATTGAATATTTTGAGGACAATCTTTTTATGTGTGTGTCCAAACATTTCTTACTCTCCTATTGGATGAAACCCATGTGTGTCTCACCACTTTATGCGGGATCAATTTCCTAAGTGTGATACCCACATTGATTTCACTCAATAGAAGTTTGGGTGTTTATAGTGTTAGAAAGAGAGTGTTTACATCACTTCTCAACATTGTAATAACTAAAGCGATGCTTTCAGATATAGTCCCCGACATACATAAATATTTTTTTTTTTAAGAAAATTAATACACACATATAATACCTATTATCTTTGAAAAAAAATATACCTATTAAGAAATGTGATATGTAAGATAAATAGATGGGAAAACAATGTTAATGTTAAAATTTACATTTCTATACGATCAGATAGAATTGGGACACATAAGGCAGGTTTAAGTTTGTCTCCAACATCGAACCGAATAATATAGGTTTAAGTTAAAAATTAAAACACAAATTCAAGTTCAACAATAACAAGGAGTGTTCAATTTTTTTTAAATGTCAGTGTTCAAATATTTTTATTATTTTGAATTAGAAAATAATTTGTGAGATATATTTCAATGTGTGAGTATTTTTAAAAGGCTTATCTATAGTAGGGATGGCAATTGGACCCAGATCCAATGGGCACCCGCAAAAAATACCCGCAATGGGTAGGGTAAAACCCCGCTTTTATGGGTATGGGCTTGGGTCCGGGTAATTACCCGTAAATTTAGATGGGTATGGGTGCGGGTAAGGGCACTACACTACCCAGCCCCGCAACCCGCATATACATATTTATATAATATAATAAATATTTTATTTATTTTTGGTGTACAATTATTTATTTTATTTAGCTATTTAAACATAAACCTAAACCTAAAAACTAATATGGTAATCGTTTCATCCTTGCCTTCATAAGCTCACGAGCTATAAATTTATGATTTAAATCAATTTGATGTTTATTTTAGCATGCACTTTTTTATATGTATTTTGAATGTTTTTATTTTAATTTTTTAGGAATATTTTGGATGTTTTTTTTATTTGGCTAAGTACCACGATTTCTTCTATTTTATGAGTTTCTTTAAAAAAAAAATTAATCATAGTTTTATTTCAATTGTGATGTTCTTTATTGTCTTTTTATAATTAAAGTGCGGGTAATGGGTACGGGTATGGGCACTTAGGTGTTCATAGGGTATGGGGAAGGGCACTAAAGTTGTTACCCACGAGGGTACGGGCTCGGGTACGGGTATTTTTTGCAAACGCGGGTATGGGGAAGGGTACTATAGTACCCTACCCATTGGGTACCCATTGCCATCCCTTTCGTCCGTAACCAAAAAAAAAAAAAAAACCTTTCGTCCATGCAAATAAGAGTCATTTGAATTTTGATTCCTCAACTTACTAATTATTTCAAACAACCATTCCCTCAAAAAAAAAAAAATTATTTCAAACAACCAAGGCAATTATTAATCATTCTAGTTTTGGTCTTTGGGCTAATAATCTCGATGATGTGGATGTGATTAGCTGATGTGGCGCATGCTGACCGTGTACTGACAACGCTGGCTCAACAAAAATGACATGAAAGGACAATTTTACCCATAAAGAAATCAGCTAACACTGAAATTACATTTTTGCCCTTCTTCATCCCTTCACTCCTTTTCCCGCCGTCTCCCTTACACACCTTCGCCGCCGATAACAATCTCGTCGGCAGTAACCTCCTTAATACCTGCCACCGTAAATTCGCCCCCCGGACGAATAAAAATCCACATATCAAGTCCACTGCCTTGATCGTCAAATAACTTGTAGATTTGAAGTAAAAATGTTGGATTAAAATACTGGATTAAAATATTTCAATTGGGAATGCAAGGACGAATAGAAATCATCACTAACCTTGGAGGTAAATAACTTGTAGAGTCCAGCTATTATCGGTTAAAGTTTTGAAAAAACTGTTCAAGCTTCAAAGTGGCCAATGTCGAAAATGCTCTTCCCATAAATGAGAATTTAAAATAACGATAAGCCTAAAGCTGTTCAATAGAAATCTCATGTTTTGTTTAGGAAAAAAATCACTGTAGCAGAACAAGTTGCTTCCTTGGTTATCTTCAATGTAGAAGAAACTCATTTTGGAATATGCTTCATGTTTGTCAAATGTTTTATCAAGCATCAAAGTTCTGTTATATCTGATCCTGAAGGAAAACTAAAATTTGAAGCTCAAATTCTTGTATCTGTAAGAAAGAGCTAGCCGGAGATTCGACAGTGGTTGACGAATCACTGAGACTGCAGACGGTACATAATAGATATATAACGATGAATCTACCAGCGTGGTGGTGGTGGTTGTGGTGGAGATTGGAATCGCGAATTTGATTTATGATTCGAAATTTGTTCAGGATCGTAGTTTTTTTATGTTAGAATGAAGGAAAGTGAAAGAGAAAGATGAAATGAGGTTTGTTGAAAAAGAGAGGGAGAGGTTGAATAGATCTGTAGTAGAGAGATAAGAAGAAGAATAAGAAATGGGCCAGTGTGTTGAAACACGGGGTAGTTTCATCTTTTTGCGTGTCTGAGAAGTCAGGGTATTTTTGTCCGTTCACACCAACATTCGCTAACTTAGGCTGCCACTAGTCAACAATGACACCTCATTAGATTAGTGACGTGGCAGTAATTAAATGGGTTGAGAGACTAAATTTTAAATGATTAATAATTGCAGTGACTGTTTGAAATAATTAGCAAGTTCAGGGACCAAAATTCAAACAACCTATATTTATAGGGACTATAAATAAGCCTTTTAAAAATTAAATCATATAAACTTTATGTTGGAAATTGTTTTTAAAAATTCTACCAAAAAATTGTTTTTAAATTTAATAAAAATGCAAATTTGGTTATATTGATATTCACACCACCATTTTAGGCGTAAACCACCTTACACAAACCAATTGGGTCAAGCCCAATTTCTCTCATTAAAAACGACCTTTCTTCTCTCACTTTCATTTCACATTCTTCTAAAACCCTAAAAATTAGAAGTCTATCCTCCTCCCCCTTAATCGCCGCCACCAGTTTTTCTTCCACCACCACCATCAAGATCGGCGTTGTTTGGCCAAAAGAACCATGTTTTCTTAATCTCCTTAACTTTCGCTATCTTTCTATCAGAACAAAACCACTAAAAGAATAGATTGAAATAACAGGTTTCCAAACTTCTCTCTTTTGTTGTTCTTCATTACCGCGACATACATTTGAGTTTGTTATATAGCTATATGGAGAGGAACATTCCGGTGAGGAAATATTACCACATAACATCACATTGAAATTTGAAACTAAACAAATAAGGAATGAATCAATTGAGTTGAATTCATAATCGATGGAAAGAAACCTAACAACCCAAGCAAGACAACCTTTTCCCCAGTCCAAAGCCTCACTCATTTTCTCAAATTGTTGACCAAAGAGATAATTTTTTATTGTTACCCTTGCTAACGCTAAGATCCCTTCCACCAATTTCTAGCAAATAGGAACCATTGACTCACCATGATCGGCGTTATTAATATAACCACCAGAAAGAACAACAGACTGAGCACCATGATTCTTCTGGCCTGGAATCCCAGGGGAAAATGAGCAACACAGGGTGCTGCTAATTTTCCCCATGTTTTGGTATTGCAGGCTAGAGTAATCATGATGCTCAATTAGTTGTTCTTGTTGTGGTTACATTGATGGCAAATATCATGATGAGTCGATGGTTCCTTTGTCATGGAAGTGGTGGAATGAATCTTATTGGTAACAAGCGTACCAATAAAAATTATTCATTTGATCATCAGTTTGAGAATATGAACGAGGCTTTGAGACTCTGTTGTCGAAAAGGCTATCTTATTTGAGTTGTCAGATCTGTTTCCATTGATTACGAATTCAATTCAATTGATTGATTCCTTATTTGTATAATATTATTTAAGTGTGATGTTATGTGATGATTTTTCCACACATATCAACCACAAATCTGCTTTTTGGTTTGAAATTCAGATCAATGATTCTCCAACTCCTCCTTCTTCCGCCACTCGTTCTCATCGGGTAATTAAAATTTTTTTGATTTTTTCTGGGTTGATTTACATTTGAAAAATTTATGAATTTTTTTATAGGGGTTAATTTATATTAGAAAAATTAATGATTTTTCCCATGATTGATTGGTGAATTCGCGTATGGGATCAACTAGGCGGTGTTTGGGGGTCAGGTTACAAATGAAGAAGCAACGATCTTAAACAAACGGCGAGTCAGATGTAAACCCTATACTTAGAATTTTTTATATTTGAGAGACAAAGGAAAATTTTCATTAAACTTTAATTATGATTTTTTAATTTAATAAAGTTTTAGAATGAAAATATTGAGAAGTAGAAAATTTAAGGTTATACACTTATCATATTTCTCTTTGTTTTTTTTAAGGAAAGGTACTGGTTATGTCTGATTCAAGGATTTAGTAATTTAATTAAATTTGAAAGAGAAAAAAGTACTCATATTATTTTGATTATATGTTATGTTATTATATCATTAAAAGAGTTTTTTATTAAACTATCAAACTCTTAATAATCTAACATATCACATGATTATTTTTATGAGAATTTCCTTCATGAAAATAATTTTTAAATTATTTAATGTGCTGCAGTTATTTTTTGTCATTCTCTGATATTTACAACAATTCATAATTGTGCTGCTTTCAGTGGAACAACAATGTGCCTTTATCTGACCTTTCCACCTGAAGTTGGGCTAAAAAACCGGGCTTTTTCTACTAAAAAGTAGCAAAAATCAGTTTTGGCCTCTTTTTAGCCATGCTCGAGGTGCACATCACATGCTCATGGAGCATGTGAGAGAGCATTTTCATCCTCCAGGCGTCTACATCATGCGCCAGGAGCATGGCCATGCTCGGGGCGCATGTGAGTGTAGTCCGGTGCTGAAATGTATGTTTCTTTGTCTTTTTGGGTGTTTGCTTCCATATAAGATGTCTTTGGACCTGGGAACACAATTCCTCCCCCTGTAATATCTTATGAGGCCTCTTGAATCTTCATTCTTGATCTTCCCAAAGTCTTCACATGTCTTCAGATATCTTGCTTTGTCGATTTGCATGATTTCTTCGGGAATTACATCAAAACACCCTAAATTGCTATGTTTCGGAAAGAATAGTATTACATGACTCAAATATAGAATACATTACAAATGTACCAAAATCATAAGCAATTGGTCTAATACTTCTATATTCTAGATGAAAAACCTACTGAAAAAGATGCTAAGAATAACGTAAGATGACATGTCATCAATAATACAAAAAATATTAAAGTCTATTTACTTGCTCTTTGACCTCCAAATAAAATAGAAACAAAATTGATTATCCTTCATATTCTCAATATTGAATGAGATTTTTTTTTTTTGAAAAAATGAAAATATATTTGAATCTTAGTAGTGTTTTTTCATTTTGTTATTAGTATTTAGAATCTTTTCACAATTAAAAGTAAAAATTGAACAAAAAAAAAAAAAAAGAAAAAATATGAAAGTTTTTGAAGGGAGAAAATGTAAGAGTTAATTGGGCGTAATGGACCAATCTGAAATTCAAAGTAAAATAATTCAATAATTTAAACATGCAAGATTTCAACTAGTACAATCACTGTTTTTTTCTTGGTGGTGTAATTAGTATAATCACTATTGAATAGAGGTAAAGTTGTTTGAGTGTAATTGGCCGGTGAGGAATTTGAATCCTCTCCGCTTCTATAGAGAGATCCATCTAGAGATGGAAAAATAAAATTATGAAAAATTGGTGTATTGGATATTCAATACACCACTTTGTTTATTTGTATATGTCTCTAGTATGGCAAAGGATCCCAACTCATCAAGTGAGAGCTTCAGTTTGGTCCCCGTATGATATATGCATGTGAATCAAAAGTTCCAATTCCAAAGGGTTGAATGATCCGAAAAAGTATCTTCACATTCTATTTGGTCCACATTATCCTCTTCAAAAACTTGTGTTGAGTATTGCATATTTTGCAGCTCATAAAAATTAGAGCAATTAGCAACCCCATTCAAGTCATCAAACATATCCTCAAATCTCCAATCCATTCTCCTCAAGTCTCCATAATCTACTTGCACCATCCCTTCATTATCATTAAGTTGGCATGAATAAGAATGAATATTGGAATTGGCATCATTTTGTGACTCTGAAGATACTTGTTGATCTTCTTCTTGAGTGAGCTCAATTGTTGGTGACTCATTTGCATACTTAGCAGCAACTTCTTGAATCTCTTCTGGTGTAAGAGATTGGTGACCAACACCATGATTCACAGCTACATTGATGGTAAGAGGTGTGTTAGGGAAATTGAAACTTGCATGAGGACCACGTAGACAATAAAGGGCTGCATCAAATGCCCTAGCAGCTTTCTCTTGTGTGTCATATGATCCTAACCATATTCTCTCCCTGCTATTTGGAAGCCTAATTTCAGATACCCATTTTCCCCATTTTCTCTTCCTCACCCCTCTGTACATCTTATTACTACTACTATTAGGGCTTTGATCAGTTGTGGTGACATTGATACCACTAGTAGGAATGGAACAAGTCATATATGTGTCCATGGTTTGGTTTATGAGTTGATGAGTGGATATGGGTTTAACTGGCTTTATATATAATAAGTTGTGATGGTTTCCATGAATTTGACACTTATTTTGAAATTGTTATCATTTATGCTTTTTTTTTTGAAAGAGACATCATTTATGTTATAGCCTCTAAAAAAAAACATTTATGAAATAAATAGATACAGTTTTTTATTTTGACTCTTATTAATCTCCATTTGTGTCTATTTCTTTCATAATGTAATCCTCTATATTTTTAGAAATTGATTATAATTTTTTTTAATAAATGAAATAGAGGGGATGTCAATTCCATTTCAAAATATATTATTATTATTATTATTATTACCACCGTCTCTCTCTCTCTCTCTCTCTCTCTCTCTCTCTCTCTATATATATATATATATATATATATATATATATATATAATTCTATTTCAATACAAAAAAAAATATAATTCTCTTTAGATTTTTATGACATATTTCAAATTTTTTACCTGTATTAATTATTTGTTAACACTTCTAATTACATTGTATTTTCTTGTTACAATGTATAATAAATGCCATGAAAAAAATCCAAACTAATTTTCTCTCATAGATGGTAAAATTAAAAATAAATATAGATTATCAATTAATTCAACACTACTGTCAATTTTTTGAGTTGCATAACTTAATCAACGAACTTCTATATTTAAGGACGGAGCTTACATTAATGTAGATGAGTTGAAGTAACTCATAGAATTTGAACTTCAAATGTTTTGACAGCAAAAGCTTTAGAAAGTAAAGTGAATATGTGACATATCAATAAGGGAATCCAAATTGTATATAATTAAAGCTTTATGCATTTCGTTCCCGTAAACATAGCTCAGTTGCCACGGACATGCATTATAATATGCAAGGGTCGGGGTTCGAACCCCGAACACCCCACTTATTTACCTTGAAAAATGTGAATTCTAAAATTCTAACCATTAGACTACTTTTTCTGCAATAAAAGGATTAATAATTAATTGATTAAAATTGGTCTATCCTAATTTTCAAATCAACTTTAAATTTAATAAATATATATCGAGATCTAGACCATCGAATCTTAATTGAACGACCACATATATTCCGACTACAAGATTGAAATCCTGTTGCTAGTGATGCATGGGGACGCAGTAGGGCCAAAAGGTTGTGTACAAAAGAGCACATGTTGAAATTCCTCAAGTTGGGTGGACCAAAGTTGCTTTCAATTCCATTCATGTGTTGGGTATAGTTGCAGTTATTTGTTTCCATAAGGTACTTTTGATTAATTAAGGTACTTTTTCATTTATCATAACAGTTGATAATATTAATAAAAGTAGTACTCCTATATTTTATGAAAAATAATAAATATTATAATGATTTTAAATGAGACATATATTTATATACGTACCCTCTGAATTTGTTAATTCTTTTTGTATTTATGTTTCTATAGACCTTGAAAATGTGAGAACAAAATCTTTTCTGGGTGGAAAAAGTTTGAACAATGCTTGGAAGTGATAGTGATGACTGATGAGTGTGACAGACCAGTGTCATTGATCTCGTCATTAATTGACTGTCCACCGCCATTATCTACAATCATTTTCTCTCTTCAAACACTGCCCTTCTTGGTCATTTTGAACTACGACCTATTTTAACCGTAACTTCTAAGGATGAAACACATCACTATTACACTCGTTGTCAAGAAGTTTAAGGTTCTGTGGTCATGATTAACTGGGTAGAATAAATTTGTAATGCATGTACTGTTAACTGTTGATTATACAAAAAAAAAAAAGTTAACTATAATGATATGTTCTTATGTATGTTGGCCGGTTCAAAACACTCAGGAAAGAGTCATATATAAATATGCTAGGTATTATTTTAACAACCTATGAGACGACTAAAGATAATAATATAACAATTGATATTTGTCATTCAAATAAAAAAAAATAGTAGAATGCCGAAAACTCTTTATTACAGTTAACTTTGTTTATTTTACAAGTCTATAAAATTTACAGCATTGCTATTTTTTCCGAAATGGTTTGTCCCGATGCATTCCCGAACAGTATAATGCCACAATAAAAGGGAGGGCCCACAATACATGGGAGGGTATTGTTGTAATTAAGGAAAAACACATTTAGTTGAAATTTTTGCTCGGGATGATTTCGGGATTGCTATTTGTCGGGACATGCAGCATTATTCTAAAATTTATATGAATTTGTTGCTACCCTTTTATTCTTTATTTTTTAAACAGCAAATGAAAAAGTTTAATTGAATACAAATGGTACTAAAATAGATGAATAAGTGAAAAATTTGTGATTCGAACCCTAACCTCAATTTATAACATTATCCTTACCAATTTAACTAATATTCACAAAGGTATATGCTATGTTTTATTTTGATTAAAATGTGATTTTTTATTTTTTGTGATGTTTTATATTTGAAAAATATATAAATGCCATGTGATTGTGACACGTTAAAGAAAGTATAACTTCATGCTTAGCCGTTACTCCTATAGGTTGCCAAAAAAATGTGATATTCTTCCAATATCTCTTTTTAATTATGCCTCAACAGCTACTAGACTTCCACTGCCTATATAGCTCGTGCCCTAATTTCTCCATCACACATGCTTTCATTAGTCAATGTACTATCTATTATTTAATGTAAGGATAATAACACTTTCTAGCCGTAACCAATTGGTCTGAAAAAAGAAACACAATCTAAGCCGTATCCTCAAGAAAGAAAACCTAGCCGTTCTAGCTACAGTGTTGTCACCGTTTTTAGCATTCCATTTTTTGCCAATAGATTTGTTTAGTTTTTCAACCAAAACTAGATTCATTTCCTTGTGTTCAAGACCATATAATTGTGTATTGACAATGACATAATAGTACACAATATCATTTCCATATCTAAGATGAGTCCGACTTATAGTCAACAAAGACCCTGAAAAATGGTCCAATACCCAACTAAGGCATGAACTATGTACGTAATATAAAGTGCAATCTAATTGATGGCCACCATAATATAACATTAATTCTCTAGATTTTCGACACATAACCAATTTTAATTTCAATTTGGTTACACACAGACAAACATATATATTCTTAATTCTTAGTCCTTTTGCGAACTCCGACCAGTCAAAATTAGAGGCACCAACTAATATAATTAATAAGATCATATAGTAATTGTAAGAATATTTATTTTTGTTTAGTTGTTTGATTTTTCAAGTTATTATACAAAGACAGTATATAGTTGAATTGAAGTCTTATATGCATGGACGGAGAGATTGAAGCCAATGATGAGTAGTACTGTGTCCCCACTTGGGTTTATATATGTGGCAAGTTTAGTACTTTATCTTTTCAAAATAAATTTGTCAAAAAAAAAAAAATCTTTTCAAAATAAAATTTAGTAAGTTATCTTCTGTTTTTTTAGGGGAATATATAAGTTTAGTACTTTACCTGCAACTAGAAAAATAAATAAATGTGTATTTTTATTTAGTTGCCATTATATGTTATAAATTTAATCTTCATTATTTTATTTTTTTTATAAATTTAATCTAGTACTATGTATTTAGTGCTATCTTAATTTATACTTTTAATATTTTCATGTTATAACGCACACATAAATACAAGTAGAAACACAATTTTTTTTCAAAGGTAGAAACACACTTTTTTAACTTGCATTTTTTTAACAGAAGAATTCTAATTTGAACACTTTCGCAAGGGATGCACCATAGATTAGTATTTAAAAAATATTTAAAAATTGGAGAAATTGCACTCACCTCCTTTATGGTTTATCTAAATGACAATGAGACCCCCTCTAGTTTTAACATCAACCCAAACCTCCCTTATTTTCTACATGTGTCGCACATACCCCTTATAAGTTAACTCCGTTCATGCTCTGTTAAAAGTAAATCAACACCGTGGATGAATAGAGCGGAACCTTAACCAAGATTAACAATAGTAAGATTCAATCTAACCCATCCCCATCGATCCTTTCTCCTTCAATGATCCACCATGCACCATCCATGGAAGCAAAGCCAAAGAGACATATTGTGATGGAAAAAAAAATTCCATTTTCATGAGACCATAAAATAAATCCATAAATCTATTTTTGGTTCCTCAAATTCGAAAATGTTACCCACATCAATACGAAATAAAGAAAAACACAGTTATAGTGAAATAAATCTGAAAATGTGTGATCCATTCTCCCAAAGTGAAGTCCTCACATACCCAAGTTTAAACATCTGTCCTCATAAAAAATCTTGATAACAACCAACAACAGACATGCAAGAAAAAAAATACATAATAATGCTTTTGAATTCCACAGGCATTTAAGAGTAGCATTGTCAATTCTGTTTCTATTTGAGGATTGCATTTGACAAAAGACGAGACAAAATTGAGTGATGAATGTGAGAAAAACAGGTAGAGTTCCAGTGAGGTGAGGGAAAGATTACAATCTCTCTCTGTTTGGCTATTACACGCTCAATTAAGAATGAGGAAAACAATAAACATGCAAATTCTGGTTCTGGAAACTTGTGTAGATGAAGGCAATAGAAAATTGAGTTTTTCTTTGATCACCTTTTCTTAATACTTTAACACCGTGAAAAGGGAAGGGAGGTTTAGTGTTAAATGTAAAACTAGAGGGGATGTGAGTGACATTTTAGTATACTTCGTGGGAGGTGAGTGTAATTTACCTTTAAAAATTTAACGATGAATGTCATTTCTTGGTAGTAGATGTTAATAATCCGTATCATTTTTAAGATTGAAATAATGATTTAATTGATACTAGTTTGATTAAATTTTCAATCACTACTTTTGGTCCTTATTTTTAATTTAATTTTTGTACTTTTTAATGAAATTGTGCAGAAATGTATAAAATATTCTAAAAAAGTTTCCTAAAAAAAATTAGAATTTTTTAACAAAACACAAATTAAATATGAATTTTTAACCATAAAACATATAAAAATTCATATTAAATTCAGGTTTTGTTAAAAAATTCTGAATTTTTTTTGGAGTGATTCTTATAATATTTTGAATTTTTCTGGAAAATTTTATTAAATAATATGAATTCTACATATGAGTTTACTTTAAAAGAGGGACCAAAAGTGAAGTTTGAAAATTTTATAGAGACTAAAAGTTGAAGGAAAATTTTAGAGGGACTAAAACGAAAAGTTGACATATTTATAGGGACCAAAAACATATTTAACCCTAAATTTTATATTGACCCCACCTACTGAAGTTGTATTATGAGTCTCAATTAATTGTTAAAATTTGTGGACTGTGTGGAATGCATATATGTGGTTGAACAATTTCATCTTATGAATTAGATTTTGAGAGTGAGAACCATTTAACATGATAATGAAGTCGAATTAAGGATGACAATGTTGGACTTGGACCCAATACCTACAATAGAAGCGAGAGTGAGTATTGAAGTTGTTTTGTAGTTTCATATTTTCAAGGTTCTCGGATTGTTGAATGTACACATGGTTGGACAATGTCATCTCTTGAGTTAACTTATGAGATGAGATCCAAAGTTATTTAATACGGTATCAGAGCTATGTTAAGGATGACAATATAGGAAATGGACTCAATATCCATGTGTAGACGAGAGAGTGGCTATTGAAGTTGTATTAGAGTATCACATTATCAAGGTTCTCCAAAATGTTGGACGTATGTATGTGGTTGAACACCCTCATTTCATGAATTAATATTTAACATGTTATTCAAACTCGTTTATCTTGATATCATAACCAAATTAAAAATGACAGTTAGACTCAAGACCCACACTAACATGAAAGTACGTATTAAAATTATATTAGAGTCTTACTTTGTCTAAATTCTCAAATTGTATGTGTGTGTAGGGGTTGAGCAATCGAAAATTGAATTGCGCTAATTTAAAACTTTATCCTTTTACCTCAACTATCTATTTTCCCCTCATACATAAACTTAAGGGTAATGCCAACGAGTGTTCCGAAACACTCTTTAGACACCTTAAATGTTAATAAACTTAAGGGTAATGTTAACGAGTGTTCCGCTAACGAGTGTTCCGCAACACTCTTTAGACACTTTAAATGTTAAATTTTTATGAAAATATGTGTTTTTTTTTTGTGGTGGCCGGAGTTTGAACCTCGGACCTTTGCATATTACCATGCGTAGTCCCGAAATCACGAGTATTCAATGTATTGAAAATTATAATATTTGATTTTTTTTAAAAAATAAATTTTAATATAGAATTATTAAAGAATGTTCTGGGAAGCAATACCCTTAACTTTTTTTTCTTCTAAAGTTTCCTATTTGTAGAGGAGAGAGTAAATCTAAAAAACACACCGAAACACTTCCTTCAAATTTGGCGGTTTACTCTTTTCTTCCCGCTCCTTAAATTGTTGCGTTCTCTCTCATCAATTTTCTTTGTTCTATCACCTTCAATATCTTAAGCAAATCTACCAGCAAAGAAATTTTGACAAAATTTTGGTATTCTAGTGATAGTTACTGTTACATTTTTTTCAACAATTCTTGAGTCACGTGACACATTCACATTGTTTTCAATACTGAGAAACTTTTCAAATAATCTTTGGTCGTCGAAATCCTTCACTCTTTGAAGTTTGAATTTCTGAATCAAGTTTCATATTCCTTTAGATTGAAGTCAATGTGAGATTGTTCAGAAGTATAGGGATTTCATAATCTTCTTCCACTTCTCCCCATAGATCTAAATCTTCTACATGCTTTGCCCAAAGTTGGTAGTTGCTTCTGTCAAACACTGACTTCGTAGCGATTCCGCAGAGACTTGCTTTGGCTTCCATTTTAAACCTACACACATATCCCTTAAGTAAAGAGCTTTAGATAATAATTTGCTGTTAATGGAGCAAGAAAAGAAAAAGAACAAAGAAACAATGGAAAAGAATGTAAAGAACAAAGTTGTTGAACATGGAAAAGTTAAATAAGAATAGAAAAGGATAATTTTTCTAAGGAAGATTGGTGTCTAATATCTATGTTACAGTTGCAGGGCACAATTCCATGACCACATGCCATTGGTTCCAGCTGCATATACCTATCTAGTTTGTAAATTTTGAATCACAGGCAACAAATTACTTAGGTTTTTCGGATAGACAATGTTGGTTATGTTAGTTTTCTAGGTTGTGAATCTTGGACCCCTTCTTAAACTCTTTCGGTGTCCCACAAATCACCAACAGAGTTACCTACATGGGACAAGTTACTTACTTAGTGTTGCAGCCAACACCCAGTGGATTTAGTCTCACATCGGATAGACATGATTCTTGAGAAGAGTTTATAGTGAGGAGACACTCCTCATGTTAGAAACCTATTTTGTAAATATGAGTTAAGCTCCATAATCTACATATTATGAAACTGAAAATATGATCGTATTATTATGATTGTTCAATGATTACAAAGATATATATAGCTACACTGCAGGAGCACCACAACATCCTATGGACTGGCAGTAGCTTATTGTCTAAGTAAAACCCTATAGCCTGTTACTTGGAGCTCAAGTCATCTACACTTGCAATGTCATGTAATAGCCCCCCACAAGTTAGAGGTTGATACAAATCAAGCAACCCTAACTTGGATATAAGGGTGTTGAAAGGCTGAGGAAGTAATGACTTGGTAAAAAAATCTGCAAGCTGATCCTGAGAGGAAACAGGCAAAAGTTTCATGATGCCAGCTTGGAGTTTCTCCCTGACCAGATGACAATCAATCTCCAAATGCTTCGTACGTTCATGAAAAACTGGATTGGCAGCTATATGAAGGGCACTCTGATTATCACAAAACAAAACTGGAAGTTTGGAACTTTGAATGCTGAGATCTTTGAGCAGATATAAAATCCACTGCAGCTCACAAGTTGCTGAGGCTAAAGCTCTATACTCAGCTTCAGAAGAAGACCTAGAAACAGTTGTTTGTTTCTTTGTCCTCCATGATATCAGAGAGTTACCTATGAAGAAGCATTGACCAGAAATAGAGCGCCTGCTATCCACACAACCTGCCCAGTCTGCATCAGAAAACCCTTGCAAGTGAAGAGAGGAGTTTCTGGGGAAAAAGAGACCCTTTCCTGGACAACCTTTAAGATACTTGAGGACTCTTAAAGCAGCAGCATGATGTGTTTGAGTTGGCCTGGAAAGGAACTGACTTAACTGTTGTGTGATGAATGTGATATCTGGTCTAGTAGAATTGAGGTAAAGAAGCCTACCAACCAATCTTCTATAAGAAGGAATGTCCTCATATAATGGAGAGGTATCATTATGAAGTTTAAGGGAGGCATCTGAAGGAGTAGAAGCAGGTTTGGAGTTGATGGTACCTGAATCAGACAATAGGTCTAAGCAATATTTTCTTTGACATAAAGAAATTCCTTGCTTAGAATGTGCCACTTCAAGACCAAGGAAATACTTCAATTTTCCCAAGTCCTTGATCTTAAAAGAAGAATGCAGTATGGATTTGATGTGATGGAACTCAGATAATGAATTGCCTGACAAGATTATGTCATCCACATAAACCAAAAGGATGGTAAAGGATGTATCAGTGTATTTAGTGAATAGAGAATGATCTGCAAAGGCCTGAGTGTAGTTTTGTTGAATGAGAATGGAAGTTAATTTCTCATACCATTTTCTACTGGCCTGCTTTAAACCATATAAAGATTTGAGCAATTTGCAGACTTGATTTGGTTTGGTGGAATGGATACCAGGAGGTAGCATCATATAAACATCCTCTTGTAATTCACCATGAAGGAAGGCATTGTTAACATCTAATTGGTGAAGGTGCCAATTATGAATAGATGCCAATGCAATAACAAGCCTGATAGTAGTCATCTTGGCAACAGGAGAGTATGTATCAAAGTAATCAAGACCCTCAATTTGAGTGTAACCTTTGGCAACCAATCTGGCCTTGTATCTCTCCACTGAACCATCAGCATTGTATTTGATTTTATATATCCATCTGCAGCCTATAGGCTTAATGTTATCTGGTAGATCAACAATCTTCCAAGTACCAGTTGCCTCAAGAGCTGACAATTCAACTTGCATAGCTTTATTCCAACAGTCAAATTTGCTTGCCTCAGCATATGATTTGGGCTCAATTTGGGAGTGTAAAGACATAACAAAATGAGAATGAGTGTTAGACAAATTATTATGAGAAACATAGTTGGAAATAGGGTAAGTAGCAGTATGTAAATGGTTACAAACATAGTCTTGTAAGTAAACTGGTGCATTTCTAGTTCTAGTGGACTTTCTTGGTGAAGAAGGAATTTCAGGAGTGACAGGAATATCAGGGGAATGGTTGATAGGTGAAGGAGGGAATGCATTTGCAATGTCAGGTGAAGAAGATGATGGAGGATAATCCTCATCATCAATGATAGGAACAGGTGGGGGAGTATTGACATACTCAGAAGCAACAGGTTCAACAGGTGAAAAATACTCCCATTGAGAAGTGACAGATTCATTATTGCTTGGATAAGGTAAGAAGTATTCATGAAAAACCACATGTCTAGAGATGAATATCTCTCTAGAGTGAATGTCCAAGAGAATGAAACCTTTGTAACCTGACTTATAGCCCAAGAAAACAGTTTTTCTGGCTCTAGGTTGAAGTTTGGTTCTGTGAGATTGAAGTGAAGAAGCATGACAAAGACAGCCAAATACTTTGAAAGTATCAAGGTCAGGAAGTTTGGTATAAAGAACATAGTATGGAGATTGACCTTGAAGTAAGGAAGTAGGTATTCTATTGATAAGAAAAACTGCATGCAAAAGAGCATATGACCAATATGATGCAGGGAGTTTAGATTGATACAAAAGGGCCCTCCCTACATTCAAAATGTGTTGATGTTTCCTTTCAACCCTACCATTTTGTTGAGGTGTCTCAACACAAGATTTTTGATGTAAAATGCCAAGGGATTCATAGAAGGATGGAATGAGGAACTCTGGACCATTATCAGATCTAATACATTTAGGGGTGACATGAAACTGATTTTGAACCATATGAATGAATGATTTAACATGATTAGAGACTTCAGATTTACTTTTGAGTAAAATGATCCATAAAAATCTACTATGGTCATCAACAATGGTAAGAAAGTATTTATGACCATGAATAGATGAAACAGATAGGGGTCCCCAAATGTCAAGATGCAAAAGTTCAAAATTAGAAGTAGCATTGGAAGTACTAAGAGAAAATGGTAAATGCTTTTGTTTGGCAAAATGACATATGTCACAAACAGAATGTTTATTATCAGATATAATATTTGAATACAATGAAGACATCATATGCATTCTCTGATGAGAGAGATGCCCAAACCTAAAGTGCCAAATGGCTTTATTTGGTATAATACTGGAATTACAAGAAGCAGAAATGCTACAAAGACTAGAACTTAAACTAGAGGGCACTTTATTTGGTAAAACAGAAGTAGCATTGAACTTGTACAATCCATCTTGCTGACTAGCCAAACCAATCATCTTCATTGATGTTGAGTCCTGTATGATGCATTGGTTAGGTAAAAATTTAAAGGTGCAAGATAATGACTCACAAACCTTGTGAACAGACATAAGATTCAATTTGAAAGATGAAGAATAAAGGACTTTGGTAAGATAAAACTGGGGACTGAAATTAATATTGCCAGCATGAGTGACAGTGACAGTTGAGCCATTAGGTAAAGTGACAGTGGTAGGTGAAATAGCATGATATGAAGTAAACAAACTTAAATCACAACATATGTGCTCATTGGCACCAGAATCAACTAACCAATATGTGTTAGATAAGGAAGAACAGGTAGTGGAATTGATTATACCTGCAGAAGTAGGAGACAATGAGGAAGGATTGGTGTAGCTGGAAGAAACCTGAGGAACAACAACATGATTGGTAACAGGAGCAGAAGCATTTGAAGGTGAGGGAATCAAATTTGCCTGCTGCAATAAAGCCACAAGTTGATCCATATTTTCTTGAGACAAACCAGATACACCAGAAGAAGTATTAACCTCAGATACATCACTAGAAGAGGCATTAGCTTGTGAATTGGACTTATTCACATTGGGAAACCCATGCTTCTGATAACAATAATCAACTGTGTGATTAGTTTTGTTGCAGAAAGTACAGTGCCTAGGAGGTTTATTATTGTTACCACCTTTACCACGCCCCTGTGACTTTCTTGCATCATAAGCATTGATAGAAACACTGCTATCTTCAAGATTTGCCATAGCAGGAACAGAAGCATTATTGCTCTCTTCTTGAATAACCAATGAAAACACTTTGTTCAGTGTAGGAAGAGGATCAAGTAAAAGAACTTGAGTCTTAACCACTGAAAATTGTTCATTGAGACCAGTGAGAAATTGAATAATCTGGTCTTCAACCCTATAGGTCTTAGGCAACTTCACAGCATCACACTTGCAAGCAAAAGGACAATGACATGCAGGAAGAGGCCTATGTGAGTGCAATTCCTCCCACAAAGCCTTCATCTCTGTGAAATAATCCAATACAGATTTGTTACCTTGCTTCAATGTGTGAAGTGAAGTTCTCAATTGAGCAATGCGAATTCTATCAATTTTGGAGAAACGCTCTTTCAAATCTTCCCAAACCTCAAAAGCATTGTCATGAAAGACAAGTGTTTGTGCAATTGAATCTGAAACCGAATTAATAAGCCATGAATGAACGAGATGATTACAACGTTCCCACACATTACGGTTCAGATCATCATGATCTGGTTCAGGTAAGGTTCCATTGATGAAAGGAAGCTTGTTTTTAGCTCCTAAAGCGCGTTGCATAGAACGACTCCATGAAAGATAGTTTGATCCATTGAACTTTGGAGAAACAACTACAGAGTTTGGTCCTTCGCTTGGATGAACAAAATAGGCTGATTCAGAATCAGAATGTTGCTGTTGATTGTTGTTGCGCACCATAACGAAAACAGAGTATAAGCAATTGAAAGAAGGAGGAAGAAGGTGCAGAAATGGCGAAGATCAAAACAAGATCAAAGAAATGAAATTGAGTGAAATCAACTCAATAACGAAGAAGAACACGAAGATTCTTCACAAAACAACAAGAAATCAACAAGAATCGCTGCAAATGAAGCAACGAAAATGGCGGAAAACGAAGGAAGAAGATGAAGATTCAACAAACTTCATCTACAAGGCACAACGGAAAACGGTTACAAGGACCGTAACAAACTTTCCCTTGAGGGAAAATCTGATACCATATTATGAAACTGAAAATATGATCGTATTATTATGATTGTTCAATGATTACAAAGATATATATAGCTACACTGCAGGAGCACCACAACATCCTATGGACTGGCAGTAGCTTATTGTCTAAGTAAAACCCTATAGCCTGTTACTTGGAGCTCAAGTCATCTACTCTTGCAATGTCATGTAATACTACACGTTTATCAAATTTTATATAAATTAATTTATGGATTATTTGGCAAAAAAATTTATTTATGGATTATTTGGCACAAACATTGATATTGATTGAATGTCTTTAATACGAAGGGATATTCTTTTACCTGGTTTTTGATTTTTTAGGATGGATTTTTTTGCATATGTTTTAGAGTACTATTTCAAGATTCTAGATTTACTTGTATAATACAGGGGTTATTGTTAATGTGATTAAGACAAAAATTATAAGTAAGATGAGCCTAAGGTTTCAACATTGAATAATTCAAAGTGTTGGGAGATATTTATCATAAAATTTGAATGATCTATTCCAACAACATGAAAGTATCTTCATTAATAAGTGCCAGGAGAGATTCAATGAAATATGCTAGAGCTCATGCACTTATGCACAAACCATGAACCTATAATGCATTTTATTTTGTTTAGTTTCGACATTGGGAACTTTTATATATAGTGTCTCTTAAGAGCATATTCTAAACATTCTTCAAGGGACATTTCCATTGTTTTCATGTCAATCAACTTTCTGACCAACAATTATCTGTATATATTTTGTAACTTGCATCAATTCAAGTACTGGAATTCAAGTATATATTGCGGAATTTTTTATTTTGATGTATTACTTGCAACAGTTAATTGTATATATTATTATTAAATATATGGTAACAAAGATCAATTATGCAAAGTATAGGAATTGAACACGAGAAAACTATTGTCTACTCATGAAACAGGGAAAATGAGAAGAGTTTAAAACAAGAAAGTAAAAATTACCTCATTCTATTAAAAAAATTCATATATCAAAAAGTAACAAATCTTATTAGAAACACCTCTCTTTCTCTTCATCAAAAGCACAGTGGTAAACCGTGACAGACAATAACTTGTTTAACATTTTCTAGGTTTGATCTTTGTTACTGAATAGACTGTGATAAGGTGGATTGTTTGTTAAGTCCAATGAGAGGTCTCTGTCATCATTCCATCAATTGTAACTATCGAAGGAATTGAAACCAAAGAGAAAAAAGAGAAAACTTGTGAGTGTACATTTTGCAAGCTTATATAGCATATTATGAATGCATAGAACCCAACTAACCCATAACTAACTCCTATAACTACTTCAAATAATAACTAACTTGAAAATTACTTAGTTGCTTAGTTGGAAATTACTTGCACAGGAAGTTACTGAAGCTAGTCCCCAATATAATGCCTTCAAGATATTTTCTCACTTATACTTCAACACACCTCCTAGAGCTAAGGCCTGTAAATGTCTAGAAGGCCGAGCTTGGTAAACAACCAATGGAAATTGGCAGGATGCAATGCCTTTGTTGAGGATCATGTCCTGAGATTGGAAAGGGTTTCATCAATCCTACTTGAATTCTCTCTAGAACACATGGCAGTCTATGTCAAGGTGCTTTGTTTTCTCAATGAAAATAGGATTAGATGCAACATGCAATGCATTTTGGCTATTCATGATCACCAAGAAGTGATAAGGTCTGGGAAACTTAACAAATGCATAATGATCATTTACGCCAGTAAGAAAAAGAAGTACTCAAATTGTTATGACTCAAAATAGCACATGCGAAAATACACTTGGAAAGTCTCCTTCTCCCTTTGGTACTCTCTTTAAGAGTAATGGGTCAAGTCTTTGGACTAAGTCTTCTTCTATCTTTCTACTAGTTCCTTAAGTTGTCAATTTACATTGTATTCAATCAATTTATCTTGTATTGTGTTTTTCAGTGAATTTGATATATATACAAGGTTATTTCATCTATTTGTTTTGTATTTTATTGCATTCATCAATTACAAAGGGCCAAACCCTTACACAAATCTTCAACATTGAACTGTAGAGTTGCACATAGCATCACATTCACAACGCATCAATTTGGAATTGGGTGAAAGATCTCCATTTCTTCCTAAAAACTTTTGATACAAGTAAAGAAATCAGTTACAGAGACAGAATTTTGACGAAATGCAGACAATTCACGCTGGAGGGAAGAGACACGAACAAAATTAGCACTAGAAAACCGTGATTTGAGATCGTTCCATGTCAAAGCTGCAATATCATAGACTTGTGAATGTTTTTGTTGTTCAAAAGCTTTAGTTTAACGACAAGATATGCTTGATTGTTGGTTCAAACTTTCCCATTGAATTTTACTTTTTGTCAATGTAGGGGTGTATTGGAGCAACGAAACAAAAGTTTACGGTCAGTAATTTCAAGTAATAATAGATAGATTGGATGAAGATGATAGCTATGATGATGTTGGAGAAGAAAAGAAGATCGAGTTATGTTCAAGTAAAAGTCTTAAAAAGGAGCTTTGAGTCGGACAACAAGTCAGAACAAGCTTGATAGAAGAGATTATTGCAATTTTGATAACTACTTGTAATTTGTCTTTAATTACCATAAGTAACTAAACCCTAACCGGATATGACTATAAAATGAATCTCTATTTATTATTTGGATCAATTTAATTCATGTCTTTTATTTAGTTATGTTTTGAGATTTATTTAATTTTATCGAACGTTGCATTATAAATTTTATTCTTTCTTATTGGTAAGATAAACGACACAGGGTTATCTGTTTGTAGAACTATTAAGGTAAGAAATGATATGTGATGCACTTCTAAGATTCATAGACGAAGTTGGAGCCTTTAGACGACAATTTAGGAATCACAATTATTTTATGTTTCAATTACCTCTGAAAGAGTAAGACGCCACTCTAACAACCTTACATAGGCATATGGTCCTGGTAGGATTGAGACCATATACCCATCGAGCGTGTATAACCTTATTGTGATCGGCATATGCAACTTGACAGCGAACGAAAAAATCTCATGAACTCATCGCTTAAATTTAACATTTTTCTTATAACTGATAACTGTTTGTCTTTAATACAACATGGAAATAGAGGAGATTTGAAGAATCCTAACCACCACTAAACTCTAGAATCAAAACTATTTAATTTTCTGCAATAAAAAGTCAACTGCTTTGCGCAATCAAATCAAACATGCAAACTCACCCCAATTTACTCGCTTTTATTTAATTTTTTTTTTCACTTTCTGTTTTAATAAGTTTAACTAGTTATCTAGTTAAAATGACAATCTCTGTGGAGACGTTTTTACTTATACTTTATTTCGTGAAATGGTTTGACATACTTGCCAAATTTAATCACCAATACGCCTAGTTGTGGATCTTACCCAGAATATCGAGACGGTAAATACAAACTAAAATAGTATTATAATTGAAATTCATAATTTTTTTTACCTAATTTATATCAAATTTAAGAATTTTTGAACTAATATTTCATTTCAACCATATAAGTTCTCATGAAGGTGAAGACCCAAGGTGACTGAGAATGAGACGCGACCAAAGTGCAGACGCGAAGAGAGGAGAGGGGTGCCACATCGAAAAAGAAGTGTGAAACTATATTTGTGTTGGGGTTATTTTGTTATTTCCTATATAAAATGTTTTTTTTATTTTTGGCTTAATTGCATAAATGGTCCCCTCACTAGTGCAGAAAACACTTTTTAAATCGGGTGAATATGACTTTTTAAATCGGGTGAACATCCGATTTATAGGTGGCCGATTTAAAAAGTGTATTTGATTTTAAGTCAACCCCTTTTACCCGATTTAAAATCGTTTAATTTAAATCGGTTGAACCCATCTAAAATCTTTTAATTTAAATCGGTTGATACCATTTAAAAAAGGCTAACAAGAGTCAAAAATCTTTGAATTTAAATCGGTTCACCCCATTTAAATTCTCTCTATGTTTTAATTTATTTTATACTCGATTATGGTACTGAATATAATATGAAATATCATATGATCAATGAATGTATAAAACAATAATATTAATTTACTAAAACTTAATGTGTGCTTACTAGTACATGTCAAATTACAAAATAATTCTAGACCACAATGTCTCGTCATGTAAACATAAAAAATAAGAGAAATATTGTTCATCTAACAAAATAAGCTATTAACATGACATGGATAAGCTTACTAGAAGAAATCAATTCACTAGCTTTAGAACCTAGAATTTGCAAAGTCTTATCATCGGCCTTCTATTTTTCCTCCTTGCCAATAACCTCACTATGGCCCAAAGCATCAACTGAATCAATTGCAGTAATCATTACTTGAACCTGTACAATTAAGAAAACCATGGTTATACAGAACTTGGACATTGTAAATAGTAACTCAATCAGGTATGCATACATCAATTCAATCACATCCATACCTGGAGAAAGCCACACCGTCAAATAAACAATTTCATGTCCACTCCATATGAAAGATCATCATGATCATGAGTATCTACCTGCAGTTTGTCACATACTCAAACATTGCAATTACACTTCATAAAACCAACTTTTAAATCATCAACATATCCATTATTATAATTGAAGTGCAATTGACCAAACAACCATGAACTCAGCTCCATGTGTGATTTGCATTTTATTCAAAAATCTGACACAAATTTGTGACTTGGTGATAAATATCAGATAAGATAATACAAGAATCCATTTTAGTGATAAGCATTCATGCTTAGAATATTCACTATATGCTTGAAATAACATATTTAAACTTAATTGCATTAGTATAATAACAGAATTTCATAAAACATACATGCTAAATGTAACATTTCTCTTCAAATATTCATGATTGGAGTATTCCCAACATATACACACTCACACGCAGTTCCAGATTGTCGCAAACTAAAGTTAAGACAAGCAGATGACTTTTTTTCTGCATTACTTAGCATGTGGTATTACGGTGGATTTTTCGTAATTTTGTAAAATCTACGCTCAGCCATGAGACCATAACTCACCCTAATACCAAACATGCACTATATAACACAATCATCATAGTGAATAAAACCATAAACATGAGCATATCACAGATCATATTTTAATGTCATTAAATTCAGAGCACAAACATCAGCAAATTAAGACTCACCAACTCCACCTTTAGAACAGAGCACAAACATCAACAAACATCAGCAAAGACACGAGCACTAATGGAAAAGTCCAACTCATTGATTGAAAAATCTACTTGCTTTTGAACTTGCTCACTTGATCCTGTGAATGTCATGAAAATTAGAAACCAACTATATAAAATATCATAGATAAAGGTAAAGAAACGTTGCATGAACAACAACCACAAAACTATAAAATAAAAAACATGATATTGCTCTTAAAACAATTAGCACCAAATACTTGTTGCCAGAAAAGAAATATAAAGCACTAACAGAAAATACTTAAAGATGTAAAACCAACACACCTTCAAGTTGTACTTAGAGACAAACTCAGCAATAGCATCGGCATCATCAGTCACTTTCTTAACGACATAGTTTCTATATTTCCTCGAAACATTTCCTTCACCAACTTCCATTTTAAATAGATATTCTTTGTCCATCAGGGTATTGAAATCTGCAGGATATTCGTTCTCCTTCTTAGCCTATTACAAAACCAAAATAAATAAATTATAGTAGCAACAAATAGCAATCAAACAATAACATGTGTAAACCATGGGCTTATATCAAAATTCTATCAATCATGTACTCACCTTCTCCATATCATTAATTAAATCCTGCGCATTCCGACCTATAAGTTGGGTAGCATTCCTATCAAACAGCACAAAATTAGTGGAGCTTGTATCATCCATTACAATAACATGCAGCTTGTACCTATAAGCCGAAATATCAATATTTAGAATAAACCTTTTTACCATTTTTTACATAACAACAACAAATATAATACAGACTAAATAACTATTTCGTACCGCGGGACTGCGCTCTTGCACTCACTGTATTTCTTACAACATAGCTTTCCGTCTACAACAATGGCTAATGAAGCACACTGGGTGCAGGAACGAAAGTACCATTCCACACTGGTCTCAATCTCACAAATAGTTGCTAGAACATAACCTTGACACACCTGCACAACATTTTAAATTTTAATTAGACAACCTATGAATTATATCTTTTATTATTAAAAACCAACATCAACTACTGAACTATGTGTGTTAATAAGAAACTACCTCAGTGGACTCAATCAAGCTCTCTATCGTCATTCTTTTTGTCTTAAGAAAATCCTCGGATAATGAGACAGCGTATCTGGCTCACACCTTGGCTCATATCTATTTCAGCACTCTTCATCCTTGAATTTAAAAAATTACAAACATCATTTTTATGTACGTCATAAAATTAAGATAATGGTATTCAAAAACCAGAAGATCCACTTACCTTGTCAGGTATGCTTCGACCTCAGGTAAATTGCCATTGATAATAACGTTTGTTCCATAAAAGCTGTTGCCACGCCCACAGTACCTACAAACGTAAGTGTATGAGAAACAATGATGATGCATATGTAAAAGATTGATACATAGACACGTTAATATTGGTTGTTTACCTAGATACTTCATTGTTTTGCAAAACTGCAGAATCAGTATCACAGGTGACGAACCATCATGACCATCGAAAAATCTAATCACTTTGTCAGCAAACTCAGACCAAAGAGATACATGAATCCGATTGGATCTATTTAATCACACCAGCACAATGATGATTAACCAATAAACAATATCAAAACAACGAAAAATTACTCTAAATCTTTAAGAACGTTCCTGAACAAATTTAGAAGCTTTTGATTGTCAGAAACCTTCATCGGACTCGGAAAGAACCAATCTCTTTCCCTTTGAACGCGGCGGCGCTCTAAATTCTAAGGAGAGATCTGAAAAGCAAAACTCAGAAGAGAAGAGAGAGAGAGAGAGAGAGAGAGAGAGAGAGAGAGAGAGAGAGAGAAGGAGAAAGCTTACAATGGTTTCACTATCGCACACTTCACGGAGGTAGAACGAGCATCGCGGATTTCCCGTGAAGGTTTCACAGAGACACGAGCAGCTCGCGTTTGGGTTTGGAAGAATAGATCTATTGTTTCGTTAAGTTTGATGCTATATTTATTTTAATTTTAATTTTAATAAATTAAATCATGTGGACCGATTTATTATCATTATCACCATTTTGAGTTTGAATCATATTTACAACCGTGCCCCTGAATTGAGTTTTTAAATCAGGTGGATATCCACCCATTTAAAATCTTTGACTTAAAAAGCGTTTTTTGCACTAGTGCCTAAATAATTTGCAGTTTACATTTTGGTCCCATAAATTGTAAAACCAACATTTTGGTCCCTATGGTTTTGCTCCGTCAGTCAAAAAGGTCCTTGACTGTTAACTTTAATTTTAAATGTCTAAAGTAGAACACAAACAATGTTGGTTCACCATAGACCTTAATAATTCTTTTAATTTTAACTGTTCGATCCTTTTTTATGAAAAAGTGACGGTTTGATCATGAAGTCCATCGTCTCTCTCTCCACCATTGTTGCCACCATGCTACCCCCTTCCAGAGGCCGTAGAGCTGCCATTTGAGGATGTATGACCAAACCAAAACCACCATTAAATTCCTCTTTTATTTATCCATTCTGACTTCCCTTATGAGCGTAAATTGGGGCATTCCCACTCTCTTTCGTTAAGGAAGTTTCTCGAGAGAGAGTCCAAGCTGGGGCAATTTTATCTCATCTCATTCATGTGTCACCACTCTCACCAAACATGATACTCTCATATAGTCTTCATGTTATCTAACTCATTCATCGTGAATTTTCTTTAAACATTGTTTCAAGGAAAGAAAGCATTAGTTCAACGACATGACCTAACAGTTCAATTAACATCTTAGACCAAATGGTTGAATTTTAAAAAAAAATATTTCAATCAAAGGAAAATACTAAGTTGATGATAATTGATTGATAATTGTAGTCAAAACTATAGTTAGACATATTCTTTCTCAAGAAGAAAACACTCAACCATGTTGTAGATTACAATTTTCAAAATGAACAAATCACAACAATTGAGTGAAAATATGCATAAGTCAAGCCTGAGTTTGCATGATCTCAAATTCAAATGTTGGTTTTCAAAACAAACTTTTTCAAGGACATGATTAGGTCCATAAATTCTCTTTTGGCGTAATGATCATCTTTCTCAGCAAATGAGGTTAGCTGGTCAGTGCATCATCTTGTATTTGAAGATAAACAATGTTAAAAAACAAAATAAAAAAACTCATGTGTGATCTTTGAGAATTTGCATCATGCACATCCAAATCATAATCATGCATTAATCATATTTGCACTACTCTAGCATCATCAATCATATTCACATCATCACTATAGCATCAAACCATGCATATCATCAATCATGACATATCTCAATAACTTTCATACTGTTGGCAAATGGAGGGACCCACCATTGCATGTGTGAATAAAAGAATGAATAAAATACACCGAAAGTTAAATGACAGAAAGTTTTTGGCATTTGACAGCAATACATGTTTGAAAAGTATGGCAATTGTTGGTGAACATTGTTGGGTACCTACTACATAGTGCAATTGTTGGTGAATAATTGGTAGTAGGTAATTGGTAGTAGGTGAGGCAATGACTTTGCACCCCTATAAATAGCTTGCTTGCAAACCATTGTAATTACAACACAGAACAACAACAACAACACAAAATATATTACATCAGTAGAGAGTTTAGAAAAACTCAGTGTGAGAATTTTAGGAGAAAATTCCTGGGTGTAATTGGGTTGTGGGTAGTGAGAGTTTGTGAGTGTTTGTAAACACATATATTTCCTTTATTAAAAAGATCTGCAGCAGCAGTCCGGAGAGTAGGCATTATTGGCCGAACTTCGTTAACAATCTTGTGTGTTGTTATTCCGCATTTATTCCACTTCTACTTAATCTGACCATGGGGAAATTGTGCGTAGTTTCCTAACAACTGGTATTAGAGCACCTGGCTCGGTATCTCTGTTATTTTTGGCAAAAGTACTATTCGTGAATAATAATTCACGTGAATAGTAATTTTCGTGAATAGTGATTTTCGTGAATAGTAAATTTCGCGAATAGTGAAAAATTGGACAGTGTTACCAATTTGTTCACGGAGGTGTTCTAAATCACAGTGGTTCACAAAAATTGTCAAAGAAGATCCAGAGGAGGTTAGATTCAAGTGGGAGTTATGGCTGCAGACGAAGGAAAGGTGAAAATTGAAAAGTTCGATGGTGCGGACTTTGGCTTTTGGAAGATGCAGATCGAAGATTATTTGTATCAGAAAAAGCTACATCAACCTCTCACAGAAAAGAAACCAGAATCGATGAAGGATGATGAGTGGAACCTTCTCGATAGACAAGCACTTGGTGTTGTGCGATTGTCGTTATCTCGAAATGTTGCTTTTAACATAGCAAAAGAGAAAACCACCGCTGGTCTTATGAAGGCTCTTTCTAGCATGTACGAAAAGCCTTCAGCATCAAATAAAGTTCATTTGATGAGGCGGTTGTGTACACTTCGGATGACAGAAGGCGCATCAGTGGCGCAACATATCAATGAACTTAATATTGTCACAACCCAATTAAGTTCAGTTGGTATTGAATTTGACGATGAGGTACGAGCATTGATACTTTTGTCTTCCCTACCAGATAGTTGGAGCGCTACTGTCACGGCTGTGAGTAGCTCATCGGGAAGCAAAAAGATGAAATTTGATGATGTTCGTGATCTGGTTCTCAGTGAAGAGATCCGACGGAGAGAGTTGGGTGAATCGTCATCCTCTTCAGTATTGCATACAGAGTCAAGAGGAAGAAATTCAACCAGAGGGAATGGACGTGGTAAATCAAAGGCCAGACGATCCAAATCCAGAAATCATCGTAGTTCTCAGAACTCGAAATCTATCGAGTGTTGGAATTGTGGAAAGACGGGACACTTCAAAAATCAGTGTAGGCTCCCATCAAAGAATCAAGAGGCGAAAGATGAGGCAAATGTTGCTTCCACCTCAGGAGGAGGTGACGCGTTGATATGTTCTTTGGAGAGCAAGGAAGAGTCTTGGGTGTTAGACTCTGGAGCGTCTTTTCATGCTACTTCCCAGAAAGAATTCTTCAAGAATTATGTCCCCGGTAACCTTGGTAAAGTTTACCTTGGAAACGAACAATCTTGTAAGGTTGTGGGCAAAGGTGAAGTTAAGATTAAGTTAAATGGGTCTGTATGGGAATTGAAAAATGTCAGACATATTCCCGACCTCACGAAAAACTTAATCTCTGTAGGCCAGTTGGCTGACGAAGGCTACACAACAGTCTTCCACGGTGATGATTGGAAGATTTCAAAAGGTGCAATGACTATAGCTCGCGGTAAAAAGAGTGGTACTCTTTACAAGACAGCTGGAGCATGCCATTTGATTGCAGTTGCAACAAATGAAAATCCTAATCTATGGCACAAGAGATTAGGCCATATGAGTGAAAAGGGGATGAAGGTTATGCACTCAAAAGGAAAACTACCAAGTCTTCAGTCAATAGAAATTGACATATGTGAAGACTGTATACTTGGAAAGCAGAAGAGAGTCAGCTTTCAGACAAGTGGAAGAACCCCAAAGAAGGAGAAACTTGAGCTTGTTCACTCCGATGTTTGGGGTCCAACAACAGTCCCATCCATTGGTGGGAAGCATTACTTCGTGACTTTTATCGATGATCACTCTAGGAAGGTATGGGTATACTTTCTGAAGCATAAGTCTGAAGTATTTGAAGCTTTCAAGAGATGGAAAACCATGGTGGAAAATGAGACAAGTTTGAAGATCAAAAAGCTCAGAACCGACAATGGTGGTGAATATGAAGACACCAAATTCAAGAAGTTTTGTTATGAGCACGGGATCAGAATGGAAAGAACTGTGCCAGGCACTCCCCAACATAATGGTGTAGCTGAGCGTATGAATAGAACATTGACTGAGAGAGCCAGAAGCTTGCGTGTGCAGTCAGGCTTACCAAAGAACTTCTGGGCAGAAGCAGTCAACACATCAGCTTACTTAATCAACCGAGGTCCATCGGTGCCATTGGAGCATAAAATACCAGAAGAGGTATGGAGTGGAAAAGAGGTAAAACTCTCACATCTTAGAGTTTTTGGCTGTGTAGCATATGTGCATATTAGTGATCAAGGTAGAAATAAACTTGATCCCAAATCCAAGAAGTGCACTTTCATCGGTTATGGTGAAGATGAGTTTGGCTACCGCCTCTGGGATGATGAAAACAAAAAGATGGTTCGCAGTAGAGATGTGATCTTCAATGAAAGAGTGATGTACAAAGACAGGCATAACACAACCACCAACGACTCAGGATTGAGCGAGCCTGTTTATGTAGAGATGGATGATGTTCCAGGAAGTCCCACAGATGAGATTCCCCAATCAGAGGAATTAGCAGAATCAAGCATCAGACAACCGTTTGACACACCAGTGCATCCTACTCCAGTTCCTGAATTAAGAAGGTCTTCTAGACTTCGTGTTCCAAACAGCAGATACATAAACTACATGTTGTTAACTGATGGAGGAGAGCCTGAAGATTATGATGAAGCATGTTAGACCACGGATGCTAGTAAGTGGGAGCTTGCCATGAAAGACGAAATGAAGTCTTTGATCTCCAATCAGACATGGGAACTAGCTAAGTTACCCAAGGGAAAGAAGGCACTTCACAACAAATGGGTGTATCGAGTAAAGGAGGACCATGATGGCTCTAAGAGATACAAAGCCCGACTAGTGGTCAAAGGATTCCAGCAGAAAGAAGGAATTGACTACACCGAGATTTTTGCTCCAGTGGTGAAGCTCAATACTATCAGGTCTGTCTTAAGTATTGTTGCCACCGAAAATCTCTATCTTGAGCAGTTAGATGTGAAGACTGCATTTCTTCATGGAGACTTAAATGAGGAGATATACATGCATCAACCAGAAGGATTCTCAGAAAAAGGGAAAGAGAATATGGTGTGCAGGTTAAAGAAGAGCTTGTATGGCTTGAAACAAGCTCCAAGGCAGTGGTATATGAAGTTTGAAAGCTTCATGCACAAGGAAGGTTTCCAGAAGTGCAATGCCGACCATTGTTGCTTCTTCAAGAGATATAAGTCAAGTTATATCATTTTGCTACTTTATGTTGATGATATGTTAGTAGCAGGCTCAGACATTGATGAGATCAAAAACTTGAAGATGCAATTGTCAAAAGAGTTTGACATGAAGGATTTAGGTCACGCAAAGAAAATTCTTGGTATGCAAATCACGAGAGATAAGCAAAAAGGAGTTTTGCAGTTATCTCAAGCAGAGTACATCAACCGTGTTTTGCAAAGATTCAACATGGGCGATGCCAAATCGGTTAGCACACCGTTGGCAAGTCATTTTTGCCTATCTCAAGAACAATCACCTCAGACGGAGGAAGAAAAAGAACTCATGGCCAGGATTCCATATGCTTCAGCAATTGGAAGTTTGATGTACGCAATGGTCTGTACGAGGCCAGACATTGGCCATGCAGTGGGAGTTATTAGCAGGTTTATGTCAAATCCAGGTAAAGCTCATTGGGAAGCGGTTAAATGGATTTTGAGGTATCTAAGAGGCACCACAGAGAAATGTTTGTACTTCAGCAAAGGAGAGATAAAAGTAGAAGGCTACGTAGATGCAGACTTTGCTGGTGAAGTTGATCACCGAAGAAGTACAACTGGTTATATATTTACTGTTGGTACTGGAGCAGTTAGTTGGATGTCGCGAATACAAAAGATTGTCGCTTTATCCACTACAGAGGCTGAGTATGTAGCAGTAACAGAAGCTAGCAAAGAATTGATATGGCTTCAAGGATTGTTAACAGAGTTAGGATTCATGCAGGAGAAATGTGCTTTGTACAGTGATAGTCAGAGTGCGATACATCTGGCAAGGAATTCAGCATTTCATTCGAGAACAAAGCACATAGGTCTTCGTTATCACTTCATCAGATCTCTTCTTGAGGATGAGGTTCTAACATTGATCAAAATTCAAGGAAGTAAGAATCCCGCAGATATGTTAACAAAGGTGGTGACTATCAACAAACTGAAGTTGTGCTCAACTTCAGTTGGCCTGTTAGAATAAGAGACCAGAGAAGGCTGCTGCATGATCGAGGTGTGAAGACCGATTGAAATCAGTCTTCAAGTGGGAGATTGTTGGCAAATGGAGGGACCTACCATTGCATGTGTGAATAAAAGAATGAATAAAATACACCGAAAGTTAAATGACCGAAAGTTTTTGGCATTTGACAGCAATACATGTTTGAAAAGCATGGCAATTGTTGGTGAACATTGTTGGGTACCTACTACATAGTGCAATTGTTGGTGAATAATTGGTAGTAGGTAATTGGTAGTAGGTGAGGCAATGACTTTGCACCCCTATAAATAGCTTGCTTGCAAACCATTGTAATTACAACACAGAACAACAACAACAACACAAAATATATTACATCAGTAGAGAGTTTAGAAAAACTCAGTGTGAGAATTTTAGGAGAAAATTCCTGGGTGTAATTGGGTTGTGGGTAGTGAGAGTTTGTGAGTGTTTGTAAACACATATATTTCCTTTATTAAAAAGATCTGCAGCAGCAGTCCGGAGAGTAGGCATTATTGGCCGAACTTCGTTAACAATCTTGTGTGTTGTTATTCCGCATTTATTCCACTTCTACTTAATCTGACCATCGGGAAATTGTGCGTAGTTTCCTAACACATACATCGTGCATCAATCATATTTGCATCACTCTAGCATCAATCATATCTGCATCACTATAGCATCAGATTATGCGTCTTATCCATCGAGATATATCTTGATACCATTGTGCATACTAGCATCAATCATGTCTACATCACTATAACAACATACCGTACATGCATTCTAACACATCATAATACTATTCATGCATCATGCATTTTGAATCAAACATGTGTGCAAAGATCCTAGAATCTTCTCATAAGTGAAATTTTCACAACCACGTCCAATATGAAATACCAACCAAATTTTTAAACATTCATTGGCATCCACAAACGCTAGATCCATCAATCACCAAAACAATAATATTCTCTAGCGAACAAAACTTCATTGACGCTTTCCCTCAAAAAAAAAAAAACTTCATTGACGCTTAACGTCCAACACCCATTGTGCCTCCAAAATGTCCAATTTCCATTGGCATCCAAAATAGAATATTCATTAATACCCTCAACATCCTATGCAACCTAAAGTCCAATTCTCATGGGAATTCACAAATTCCAATTTTCATTGGCACCATCAACTCAATTTCCACCGAAAGTCCAATTTTCATTGGCAATCAAAGTCCAATTTTCATTAGCACCCAAAACTCAATTTTCATTCTTGTCGATCTAACCAGCCACGTCTGGGAACGATCATTTTCATTCTTGTGGATCTAATCAGCCACGTCTGGGGACGATCACTTTTCTTTATTTCGGTCTAAGAACCAGCGACATCATTCGGTCTAAGAACCAGCGACGGCCTGGAGACGATGCGATCTAGGAACCAGCGACAGCCTGACGACGATCATTTACTTTCTTGTCGATCTAAGAACCAACGACAGCCTGGAGACGATCATTTACTTTCTTGTCGGTCTAAGAACCAGCGACAGTCTGGAGACAATCATTTTCTTTCTTTCGGTCTAAGAACCTGCGACAGCCTGGAGACGATCATTTTCTTTCTTTCGATCTAAGTATCAGCCACGACTGGAGACGATCATTTTCATTCATGTTGATCTAAGTACCAGCCACGCCTGGAGAAGATCGTTTTCGTTCCTATCGATCTAAGTATCAGCCTCACTTGGAGACGTTCATTTTCATTCCTGTCGATTTGAGTACCAGCCACGACTGGAGACAATCTTTTTCTTTCTATCGTTTTAAATACTAACATCAGCTTGGTGAGAATCATTCTTTCTAATTACCACACTCATATCTAACCAATTTCTGCATTTTACTAGCTTTCATATTTTATCATTTGCATTCATCATTTTACGTAGTTTCGCTTACAAGTTTTCTAGGTTTCTCATCATCTTGAAGGATAAAATTTGGGTCCTTATATTTACTTAGCTTTTACAATGATAATATGAAAACAATCGTTATTCATATTTTCTAGTAAAATTAACTAGGGGCAGCTGAAGTACCCTAATTTTGTTCGGGAAAATTCCAAAAAATCACAAAAATAAGTGTTAATTTGTTTAATTGTATTGTTTTCCATCATTTTTAAATCTCCTCCAAGAATGTCTAAAAAAATAAGAAACATGAAATGAGATTTGCTTTATCGAGAATGATCAAAAGCATACACCAGAACGTTTTGGAGAACATTCTTGTCTTTATACAAAAGGAATGAGGGGACATCATCAAAGTCAGCTAAGATGATGTCACATGGCAGCTTGCATCCAACAATTTGAGACTTAATCCCCAAGCTTAAAAAAAATAGCCGTATTCAAGCTTGTTCTCCAAGTTTCTTTTCATCTATAAAGAGAGGGAGGATTTAGCATTCAAAGGGAGGAGTTTTTGGGAGAGAAACTAACAACAGGGAAAAAACAAAGAGGTTTTTGGAGAGAAGAGATAGGAAAGATGTAGAGAGGAGCAGAACCTAAAAAAAGAGGAGAGAAGTGTTGAGATTCACAAACTTACCCCATCTCCATTTCATCATCATCCTCCCTACAAATCACAACCACCCCCCATCAAACAAAATCTCTCGCCATCGGCATTGTTACCGCTCTCTCGCCACCGTGAATGTCGCCGTTTCCATCCATCTTTTACCTTCCATCACAGTTTCGAAACACAGCACCGCTATAAGGCCGCCGTTAACCGCCTCCGTCGTCTGTTATCTCTCTCACGTTTGCTCTCTTTCTCTTCAACTCTTGTTCTGTTTTCTTCACTGGACTGAGACTTTTCTTTTCCCTCATTGTCACTATATTGCTATTTTCCTTTACTTTTTTTTATATATTTATTATTTTTAAACACTAGGTCTCAATCTTTTGTTTCCTGTAGATATTTAGCTATTTCTATATGATTTTAGTCCATTGTGTTTTAATATTTGCTAAGTGTTGCGCTGGGACATACCCATCTTTTGGTCATTTACATTACTATTATTTGTTATGTTATGGTGACATTATTACCATTCTAATTCTAATTAAAATGAAAACATAAATGAACAAAATATTTTAAATTCTAAAAGGGTTAATTGGATGTACATCTCTTTAATTTGTGAGTCTTGGAAACACAAGTTGTACAACTTGATCGTTTTGAACGCTTGTTTTTTAGAATAATTTTTTAGTAACAAATAAATCATCTAAAGCAGGTTAATTGGGTGTACACCTCTTTAATCCTTGAGTCGTCAGAACACAAGTTGTACAACTTGGTTGTTCTCAAACTCAACACAAAAAATCTAAAAATTGATGACCATGTCAAATCCTCTTTTATTTTGATCATCACAAAAAATAATCAAAGTCAATGACAACTCCAAATCTTCTTTTGGTTTGGTCATCGCAAAATATCAAAGTCGATGATCACGCTAAAATCTCTTTTAGTTTGATCATCGCAAACATCAATACAATCAAACAAACTCACCACAATCAACTTTTCACAATCAATTTATTTTTACTCGCATTTATCACAACAAAAACATTTTCTTTAAAAACAACCAACAAACAAACATTTTCTATTCCAGAACTACGTAGCTTTGAATTCTCCATCGCACCAGGAGATACGTAGGAGCAAGATCAAACTCTTGTCTAGCACAATAATAACAACATTTTTTCTCTAACTAAACACATTACATTTTCAGTTGAATATTTAATTTTTATTCGCATTAAATAAAAAAGGAGAAATAAATATTTATAAAGTTAACATATAATTTGCACAATTAATTAGAGGTAACGGTTTACAACAGATGTCGTAGGATGCTAATACCTTCCCATCGCATAATCGACTCCCGAACCTAAAATCCAGTTTCAAAGACCATTTTTCATTTTTAAGGGTTTTTCCAGTGTTTTCCCTATTTTAATAAACTTTGGTGGCGACTTCACGTTCTTCGAGCGACCCTCAAATTTTTAGGCCGCTACAAGTGGCATCATTTTGTGATTCTGAAGATACTTGATGATCTTCTTCTTGAGTGAGCTCAATTGGTGGTGACTCATTTGCATACTTAGCAGCAACTTCTTGAATCTCTTGTGGTGAAAGAGATTGGTAACCATGAAAAGCTACATTGATGGTAAGAGGTGTATTAGGGAAATTGAACTTGCATGAGCAATTTTAGATATTTGACATTCTAAGATTTTTAAAAGAAGACTTCGGTATATAGATTTTGACATTCTATTTTTTCAATAGTGCAATCTTGACCCCTTTAGTTTCAATTGAGCAATTTTAGCCCACATGATTTTTTTTTTTTAACGATTTTGAACCTCTAGTTTTTTTTTTTAAAGCTAAACTGGCTTACGAAATTGACACCCGAAAAATCGAATCTGAGATTATGAGAGACACATTCCAATATTCAAGACCAACACCATCATATTAACCTAAGTTGATTCATCCGAGCATTTTTGACACATCTAGTTTATCCTTTCCTTTCCATTAGTGATTTTTTTTTTTTTTGGTAAGCCTCATATATAGATTTTGACAACATTTTGTATGACATTTTTATTTAACAAAAATTGATTAATTTTAAAAAAAGAAAGAAAGAATTAGTATATCAATTTTCACTAAATAAAAATGTCAAATTTGATCAAAATTTGTGTTGGGCTACGTTATCATGGAGGAAAACATGAGAGTCAAAATCGTTCAATTAATTTTTTTGGTTACAATCGTTCAATTAATTTTAAGAATTCAAAATTGCACAATTAAAAAAATGAGATGATTAAAACATGCATATGTATAAGTCTTTTTTATTTCTTTTCCATTTATGTTTATGCAGACCTTGATAATGTCGGAAATTACCTTTCGGGTAATTTGTATTTGAAGTATGGCTTTTCTTTCTTTTTGAGGTTTGAAGTATGGTTGGAAGTGATTGAGATGGGTGGGTTCACTAATGGTTATGGTATCGACAATAATTGGCTGACCACCGTCAATTATCTGCAATCGCTTTCTCTCTTCAAATACTATTTTTTGGTCATTTTCAACAAATATTTTTATTAATAGAAAATGATAATTTTTTTTAAAGAAACAAATGTTAGTTGGCCTTTATATTATATTAATTTTTCACATTTGTTAGGATTTAAATCCTAACTTCAATTTTTTATCTTTTAATTCAAATTGGCTGAACCACACAATCTCTGATCATTTTGAATAGTATATGAATATTGTATAAAAGTTTAAAACCAATTTTAACTTAAACTTTTGTGGTTGTAACTCATCCCTTACTCTAAATGCTTATTAGGTCATGCTATCATTAACCCTAATTTTTCCCTCCAATAAGCTGTCATTAATTGCTAATCTCACTTAACCCTACTATTTTTCCCTCCTAATACAGTGCCAGTTTGAATTTCGGTGGAACTTAGTGCGGTTTGTATTGTTAATTGTGTCATTGTGGCTTTAAGGTTTCAATGCATAGTTATTTTCAAATTTCTATGCTTGGTACTACGTAAAGCATTTAATTGTGGCGATTAGGATACGAGATTGAAAACCGAGCCAATCTTCCCATAAGTATCCATCATATAACATATAACATGTCTATAAATATTTGTCTTTTTCCCTCTGTTTCTCTCTCCACCCCACCACCGCTTAACCATGTCTTCCTTCTACACTTTTTGTAAAACCAAACAAATTTTCTATCTACACTCAAATTTGCTTTTCTATCAGATTTCATCTTTTTAATTTTTGGTTTGTGAATCAAACTCCAATTGAAAAACCCTAAATCTCATAATGACGATGATGTCTCATTCTAAACAACATCTGCATTTTTCTTCACCAACCTTCTATTCATTCTCCCTCAATTTTACCAACTCGATGGTGAATCTTAATTTGGAAAAGTATGGTGTTGAAGTTTAGCCATGAAAAGGATGGGCACCGTACTGATTGCCGTTGCAATCCTTTACAGCAAATTGTCCAGGCAATGCAAGGATGTCTGCACCATCATGTTGTTGCGGCATTGTCGTTCCAACCACCTTATAGCATCAAGAGCCAATTCACAGCAATTGAATGTGACCCAATTCATCAAATTAAAATTATCCTTTCAAGTGCGAAGTCTACAAACGAAAATTCATCAATTGAATTTTCTAATTTTCTAACAAAAAAGAAACACTAATTGAACAATAGGCAACAACTTCAATCCAACAAGATGATATCTTTTTTATAACGACCCAGTTAGCCATATTGGAAATGTTTCGGGTTTGTAAGATGAGGATGAAGAAGCAAGAGGCGATCCTCTTGAAGTCAATGGATTTGGCGGTGGCTTTGAGGGTGACCTCGACCGGAACTCATTCATCTTTGCAGAGAGAGGTATATAGAGAGAAAGATAGACTGTGAGAGATTTCATATGCGTTTTGGAGTCACCTAACTTAGCTGTTTCTGAGATTTCATATGTTTCTAAATTCTGTTATCGTGCTACTTTGTTGTTGAGCATTTTCATTATGTATTTTCCCTTTTGTCGTCGTCGAACGAGTAGTTGTTTAATTATAATCCTTCCTTTTCTAATTGTTGTCCTAATAATTATGTTATTCGAAGGTTGTTCAAATTTTGTAGAGAATGGCACTAACTGTTGCATTCATGCTACAAATTTGGAAGCTGAACAATGCCTACGACATTTGATTAGTTGTTGTTTTCTAATTTTTTTTTTTTGCGAACTCTGTTAAAAAACAAAATTATTTTTTTTCTTTTTCTTTTGTACAAGTTTAGAATGACATGCCTCCATATGGCATATCACTGTTGCTGTATTGTTTTTTAAGTATATAATCCCCATTTTAACAAAATTATTGGAAGAGTTAAATCTGATTTTTTTGTTTTGTTTTTAGAGAAGTTAAATCTGATATTAAGTTATGCAACAGTCACTAATTTGTAAGATTATGCTATGTGAAATACTGTTGTATACGCCCAGTGGCGTAGCCAGAAATTTTTAACAGTGGGGGCATCAAATCAAATTTTAGTTTTTCCTTTTTTGTAGATGGACCCAATTTTATACTTTCACATTCATCAATTGCTTGAGGATTAAAAACTGATGATTGCTTTAAACTTGACTCTCTCTTTTAAAAAAATGTTTCCATTGTTTATTGCTAGAAAAGGTGTACAAAGATTGAAGAGAAGAAAGATTTATGATAGAGAAGTGCTGATTGAAGAGAAGAAGGATTTATGATAGAGAAGTGCTAACTTGTTCCCTTAAAACACAAGTTAATGAGTCAAAAATATAAATATTGTATAGTAATTAATGAATTTGAATTTAATTTTTTACTTTTGATTAATTGAATATTGAATGTACAAAATTTAAAAGAACATTTTTACTTTTAGGTTTCTTAACATATGTCTTTAGAGCACAAGTTAACACGACTCTTTATAATAACACTGCTAGAATTGATTGATGATTGAATGATACAACATACACATGACTTTTTTTTTCGCATTTTTTTCTTTTGCATCATTGGCAATTTGCGTTTTTACCAGGTCCTCCATAGTAAAAGAAATGGCCACAATCTCAATTACTACCTGTTTGAACATCATAACAGTTTGGATGTTCAGTGTAAGTGCCAAGTCATTTTGGAGCTTTGAGATTATTGGAGCTATCAACATATATACTAATAAAATTATAATTTCTCACAAATTTGTGCAGGCATGTGCCCACATACCCTCCTACATGGCTCCGCCCCTGTATACGCCTGTGTATGTGATTAAACCAATTCTCAATATTTGCAATTATTATGACCACCTTTAATTATAATCATGACATTGCATTTTATTAGGGGAGGTGTCCATCGGTTTTCCCAACTTCATTCATTAAAATTTGCGTTGTGAACATAAACAAGGGAAAGGAATATGGCTGGTCTCATAAATAAGCCAAAATAAATGTGCATGGATACATGTTGTAATTACTTAGTGTAGGTTGGCATGTCAATTTCAAGAAGTATTCAAAATTTAAGTTAAAACTTGGTGGACTATCCAATATTTATGTTGTAATTACTGTTATGTGTAATACTCCATCCGGTCCATATTATAAGAAAAAATTGACTTTTTAGGTTCATCGAATAATTAATGTATCTTATTGTAAATATAAACTTTATACATCATTTACACAATGAACCAAAAAAATCAATTGTTTTTAATAATATGGACCGGAGGGAGTATATTACATTTCATTTTTAGCTAAGATTTTCCGGCTTATAAGACCTGTGCGGCGCACGGGTCAGCTATCTAGTTGCGATTATACTTATTGTCGAGAAATTAATGCTCCCACGTAGGGGAGGAGCCACACACAAGGTTGTGTGGACTCATGCCTGCACAAAATTCTCATTATTGCTTATTGTCTTGCATTTTGTTGGAAGCAGTCTCCCCCGTGTTAATATTTGTCTACTCTAAACACACAATCAAAATATTTTGTGTGCCATTAATTTATGTCTGTGGTCGGGTTTTTGATGAGCAGGTGAAGCCTTTAAGTACTTACTAGATCGCCGACCCGTGCATCGCACGGGTCATATCAAAATTAATTAAGTGCAATATGATATACCATAGTAAAAGATTGTTCTAAACTAAGTCACATGACGGACATTGATCCTACTTGGGTTGAATGGTGGTGTTGACTTGGTATCTTAGAGTATACTCCTTCTCAAAGGTCTCATGTTTGATACTCTCCGATGACAATTTGGGTGAGCTAGTTTATTTTCTTCATAAACATTGATCCATATGAATATTAATACGATGAGTCATTCTTTTACGAAATCATACATAAGCATAAGGTTTTATACATTACGTAAGAATTCTCTAAAGACAACATTTGACGATATATTGTAAGTTGTGTTTCAACATCTTTGGAGCCTTTTGTTATAAATTGCTTTTTTCAAAAAAAAAAAAAAAAAACTTCACCATAACATTCTCAAGTATATATGTTGATCTTTCTTCTACCATTGCTCGTATGTTAGGAACCAACTGCTTTCTAAGAGTTGCATCGTTCTTATAAGAGCATTTGATAAAGGTTAAGGCATAGCTTGACTGAAAGCCATATGGCAGTATGCGTGCAAACATAGTGGCATTTCTAAGTTTTTGCAATTAATATCAAAGCACACAAAGTAGTACTGAAGCACAATCAATATACTATAATAGGTGTGCACCTGCTAGATGACGCCGACATTTATTAGTTAAGCATGCAAAATTTCTTCATAAAAATCATACTACTTAATTTTCTTGAAATCCTTTAATAGGCATGCAAGTTTTTTTTTTTTTTTAAGTGTTAGTTCCTAATCTATATTGTTAGTTCCTAAGTCTCTGCATGCCAATTATTACTCCTACAACATGTTGTACTACAGATGAAGGCATGCATTTGATAGACGGCTAATGAGAGTTCCAAAATGACTGCAAAACTTAATAGAACACAATGTTAAATAAAACGGATTCAAGAACAAACACTTAAACTGAAATTACCTACAACTGCAGTATATGGCAGAAAGTCCATTTCTTTTATCCAGTTATACACTTAATTTGTATTTATATAACATGCGCTGATAAAATAATACAATGAAAACGACGATCCAAACCAAACCACCATTTACTTTTCTTTTTCGCTTAGTTTTTGCCAAAATAAATTTCATAAAGAAACAAAAGTATGAAAAAATCTTTGTTGATTTGATACTGCAGAGAGAGATCTAATCAAAACTAATCTACAAAAAACGAAAAAGAAGAAGTAGTGACATAATGGACTTTGTTGTAGAAGGAGTAGTGACATTTGTAATCACTTATAAGTTGTTTTCGTCATCATGCTGAGAAGTCCTTGTAGAGAGTTCCCAAAGACTTTGTTAGAGAGAATGTAAGCATTGGAAAGAAATAGAACCACGTGTTTGCAATGATAGGAGTGCCTTTCCTGTCATAGCAAAAAAATCCAAGTCCATTTTCTCCAAATCATAAATTGTTTATCCAAAAGTTGTTTCAACTATAGTTTATAGTCATCGGTACTTCTTAACTGTAGCAATAAAATGGTTGTTAGTGCCATGATATATATAGTAAAAGTCTTGTTTATTATATCATTGTTAAAAATACAGACACAAACATAAAGTTAATTTGATTCACTAATGACAATGGTTTTTAAAGTGCAAGTAGTACTTAACATCTATTACGTTAGTTTTTCCTTTTCTAAAAAAAACATCTATATCATTAGTTTTTCCTGAATGATAAAATGCCTTAGAGAGTTCAACATAGTAGAAAGGTAAGAGAAGAATTACCAAATTAAATTGAATTGAATTGAGAAAGAACAAATAGAATAGAAAATTAAGAAAGAACAAATCGAATACCTGGTGGGTGGAAATGGAGGTTATGATGGTTTAGAAATTGGAGTTGTTGGGTTTAAGGTGGGTGGAAATGGAGGTGAAAGAGTTCAGGTGTGGTGAAGAGTATATGCAACGCTGATATATGATATGTTGCGCTGCCTACTTAGCACTGTTGAGAAATTCCTGGAAATAGATGGAATTAAATGTTTTCCATTTACTATGCAACTCATTACGCTAGAAAATAGGGCAGATTGCAACTGAATTTGACTTAGGCTAGTAAGTAGGGTAGATTTCCAAAGCTTCACATATCAAGCACAGAAAGTTTAAAAAAGGGCTAATGCATCACGTTTTACCACACAGATTGGTTATTGTATTTGAATTAATAACTTATGCTTCCAAACAAAAAAAAAAATGAAATTGAAATTGGCATGTATTTGGCGTTAACTATCAGAAATAAATTGAAGCTGAAAATAATATTGGAAAAATAATATAGAGCCTAAAAAATGGAAAGCCGCATAACTCTCATTTACTGCACATGTATTGGAAGTGTTGCAACAAACTTTCAAAACAATTTGAATTTCAAATTTCACAATTAGAAGGAGGAAAAAATTAGGGTTGCTTAGCAAGCATTAATTACATGGAATTAGAGGGAAAAATTAGGTTTAGTGATAAGCAAGACCTAATAAGCTTTAAGAGTAAGTGATAGTCATACCCTTGTTTACTAGTTTTTTCTTAAAAAAACGTAAATAAAGTTTGAGATTTTTAAAATTTCCTCCAAAACCCTTCTCTTATGCTTCTTTTATGTTCCTCAAATTGGCGATTTTAAATAAAAATAAACCAAAACAACCCATTAGAATAAACAATTTTTATCAAATTCCGCTATCCACTATCAATGATTAAATAACTGTTTAGTTACTTACGCGCGTGTGTGTAGAGAGAGAGAGAGAGAGAGAGAGAGATTTAATTAGATTGAAAATGAGAATATTATTCAAATATTTCCAAAAAAAATAAGGAGCAATTGTGATGTATACAGTGTCCTCGTTATTTAAAATTCATGGCTCCGCTACCGCTCCCGTGAATGCGATCAGGATTAGCTAGCTCGAGTAAGTTGATCCCCAAAAATAAACGTTAGATTAAGTGATGTATGGCAACGACACCGAAATAAACTACAATGTTGATATATGTTCTTGTATGTGTATATGTTGGTCGGATCAAAACATTGATGAATGACAATGGAGATAGCTTCAAATAATTTTGTGCTTTGCCAAAACAAATTAAAAAAAATATGGGTTATGCTAACTAGTGCCCTTAGGGCATTTGTTAAAGAATCCAAAAAGGAAATAATTGTGAAATTTAATGTAGAAAAAGTTTCACTCTTTCAATAAGTTGAATGCACAATTTTCAAGATAAAATTACTACTATAAGTTTCTTATCAAATGTCCTACCCTTAGGGCATTTGTTAGCATTTCTCAAAAAATATATACGAATATTATTTGCAAAAAAAAAAAAAAATGAATACAATAAAGTATTTATTTATACATCATTATCTTTAATCCTTATCCTTATCCTTAATATATTAAGGGAAGATAATTTGTCCAAAAAAATTTCCCTCCTAAACTTCCTTAAACCCGCCCAAACTTCTGCAATTAATATTAATATATTAATTAATTTTGAGTAATTAATAATTAGTTTCATGATTTTAAGCAACTTGAATTAATTGTCAACAACCTAAACAACTCCTCCAATTCTCATTCATTCCCATTATTATCCCATTCCAATTCCAACCCATTTACTTTTCTTTTTTTGACACAAACCCATTTACTTTTCTAGACTTTTCTCCTTTTCCACTTCATATACATTTATTTACATTCCAACACATTTAGTTTTCTAGAGTCTTCTCCTTTTCCACTTCATATACATTCAATTAATCTTCCGTGTGAGATTAAAGGTTATTTAATTTTCATATTATTCATCCTCTTTTATGAGAATCTTCTTTTCTTTAATTTTTTTTCCTTCCAACTTTTTACATTTTAAATTTATGATGTTACATGTTCATTTTTTTTTTAATTTCTGCATTACAAGTAATTTTATCTCCATATCAATGTCTAGAAGGTAGCAATTTTCTACTACACTTTTCATAAATGAAATTTTTATTTTGTCCAAAAGGTGAAATTACAACACTTTTCCCTATTGTCATTGCAATGCAAAAAAGGATGATTGATTATACTTCCATTTGCAATTTACAAAATGATTTTTTAATACTTATAATTTTTCTCTTTTGCTACTTTATATGAATATAACTTAGGTCATTTTTATGAGAAAATCTTGGTTGGTCATAATATATATATATATATATATATATATATATATATATATATATATATATATATATATATATATATATATATATATACAAACAAAATTAAAAGATAAAAGTAAAAAATGATGTGACTAATTTATTTTTCTTTTAATTTTTTTTAAGTGTATGTGTGTGCCCAAATGTTTTTCATTTAGGTTTGTGTCCATAGAAGAGTTGTTCCCTATTTATGAGTTGTATTTATAGTTTGATGATAGAAAGTGTTGTGTGTGTTTTATTTGTAATTGTTTATAATTTATTTATTTGATTTCTTATGGAGAAATTACTTTTAAGTTTCGTCATAAGGTAGACAAAATAATTAAGGAAATTGTTTTTGAAGTTGAGAGATTGGTGGGAAGATTATTGGTTTGTGCAGTTTTATGTGAAAGGTAAGATCATTGAAAGAAAAACGAGTTTTGAGCTCTTACATGATTTATATGTTGTAATAATCTTACAGACATATCTGTGTGAGTTGTTATTTTAGACAAGTTGGATAAATATTTTTATTACATTTTGCAGGCAATCCAAATCTTTTAATTCCTTAAAATAAACTTTTAATGAGTATGCCCTCTGTATTAGTTTAAAGAAACTTTCATGATGAAGTATACTCTTGACGGTCATTTTATATGCATCCACTAGATAACATAACTAAGAGCAACTTCGGTCATTTTTATGAGAAAATCTTGGTTGGTCATAAACACAAGTAAAAGATACTTAGACACATATACATAGATAAACAAAATTAAAAGATAAAAGTAAAAAATGACGTGACTAATTTACTTTTCTTTTAACTTTTTCTAATTGTATGTGTGTGCCCAAATGTTTTTCATTTAGGTTTGTGTCCATAGAAGAGTTGTCCCATATTTAAGAGTTGATTTTGGGTCAAATAGGAAGGAGAGAACTAGAAAAATCGTAAAAGTTTAGAATTGATACTTTTTATTTTAACTTGAAAGGGAATAAGGTAAATCAAATTCACCAACAATTTGTATGCTTTTTGTGTTGTTTTTGTTTCCATTAACAAAATAGATGGAAATAGGAGACTCGTCAACATGATCTACTACATTCAAACTTTTATGTTGGACAATCATATCAAAGGCAACATTAAGGTTAGGAAAGGTTCCATTAAAATAATTTGTGACCTAATTGCATAATGATAGCCATTCAAAAACTAAAATTGCATAATGATCAATTACGCCAATAAGAAAAAGAAGTATCAAATCTTCATCATTGAACTTTGCAGAGTTGTGCATAGCATCACATTCACAACGTACAATGCAAGTGCAATGTGGAATAGGGTGAAAAATCTCCAATTCTTCCCAAAAACTTTGAACAATTTGGGGAAATTTTGGAATTTAAAATCCAACAACGCACCAAGTTGTTGTAACGAATCCACATCTCATAATTGGATCAAATTCATGGTCATAGGTGAGCTTCCATAAAAAAAATTGAAGCTTGTTCTTCATAATATAGCATCTTATGAATGCAGAGAACCCAGATAATCCATAACTAATTCCTATAACTACTTCACAATGAATAACTAACTTAAAAGCTTGTTAGTTTCATGAGGGCCGTTCCTAGAGTCTTACAAGTCTTAGGCATAATATGAGAAAATGGCCTCTTACATAATACATCATAAATTCTTTTAGCTCATTGTTGTGATTTTATTAGGTCTTCTTTTCATTTTTTTTTCCCGCTTTTCACTACTAAATAAATGTTTTTTAGGCAACATTTGAAAATAAATCAAATACTTTATAGACACCAAAACAAAATAACATAGAAGTAGAGAACAATAACACATGCAAAGTAGATTGAAATTATAGCACCTAAGAATAATAACATCAAAAAAGTTGACATTACTAAATGTGTCTCATGATCCTAAATGCGTCTCACATTGGTTTCATGATCCAAAAAAACTTTAGAACCTGAGAAAAATAGGGCCACATGATCCTAAATGCGTCTTACATCGGTTTCATGATCATGAATGCGTCTCGTATGATTTTGCCTTATCAAATTCAATTTTGCAGTCCTTTTAATCAATTCAAAAAAGTTGACATTACTATAATGATATAATTTAAGTTTTTGGAACCTTTGAAAGACAGGATTAAAATTAATTTCAATAGTAGGTTCGTTTTCAACTAAAATATAATTTGCTTTGTTATAAAATTATCCCAATTTCTTTGATAATAAATATTACCAATATTTTTAATATTAGTGAGACACATTATTAGGAACAAAGAGCACAAAAAAAATTCACCAATTTCTTGGATGATAAATTTTTTGGCGCATTATTAAAAACAACCAAATTTTTTTATAGGGAATTTATATATAGAAATCTTTGTGATATATGGGGGTATATATAGCAAATCACGCTAAAAGGGCCTAAAACATTAACAAGCTTCAGCCTAGCCTTTCATCACGTGAATATTTGGAGCCTTTCAATGAACTTTTCTATATACACCCGAAAAAACCAAATATTTTTATATACCTCCCCACCATAAAAAACTATTGGGCCCCATACCGGCATGGGCCCTAGGCCGTCGCGCCCCCGACCTATGCCTAGGGCCGGCCCTGAGTTTCTTAGTTGGCAATTGCTTGCACGTGAAGTTACTAAAGCTAGTCTACTATGTTATGCATTCTAGCTCATTTACTTCAACAATGACCAAGACTGTTGTTATCGAGGTAGGTTACTTAATACCTTTTTTTTAACCCTCCGGTTCTTAAAGAAAGGGATACTTAGGCTTTGTTTGTGAGTTTGGAGGGGAAGTGAAGGGAAAGTTTGGGAAAAAAGGAATGAGAAGTGGAAGAAATAGAGGAAAATAGGAGGGAATGACTTTGGGGGGTTACCTTTTCTTCATAATACAAAACTTCTCATTTGGGGGAACTCAAAAATTGTATTGAATGAGGGTTTTGGGAGGTTTAAGAGGGTTTGTATGAATTCTTCAAATTTAATCAATATTGTTATAATATTCTTAAAATTAAAAATAATAGTAATCATAGACATTAATTTATCATTCTTTAAAAAACTAATCTTTTAAAAAATTTGAAAGATTTCTCCATTTTTCCTCATATTTTCCACCCCCTAAAGTCTTTCCTTCCCCTCCTCTCCAAACTCCCGAACAAAACTTTAGTATTCCGGAGTTCAGTCAGGAGACAAATAAAGCCTGACCAAAAATTGATCCATCCAGAAATCAAACTAGAATTCTTTCAAAAGATTCAATTCGTTATTTGATGGAGCTCATTAACCATTTAAGTTCATGATGTGAATGCTTCTTTTCTTTTACAAAAATTCATGATGTGAATGTTGTTTTCTATGTTTTCAAACTTATGAAATAGAAAAAATTATATTCATCTCCCTCAAAGTTTTACTGAACAATACAAACAGTTCCTTTAATTTTGAAAAGAACACTCACATCCTATCCCATGAAGCTCATATACTTGATACGATATAAATATGATACGACGCCGATAGAATGATATATGAAAATTTTAAAATTCAAGATACGATACGACCGAGATACTTTAATAAAAAATTAAACTTAAAATTAAATATCTAAATGCACAATATTTTTTTGGTAGTGAAATTAAATATCTAAATGCACAATATAAAAATATAAGTAATTTTGATAATAAAGAAAGTGGCACTTAATCAATTACCAGGGGCGGATTTGTTTGAGGCAGGGTGTGGCAATAGCCACACCAGCCCAGCCCAATGTTTTTTTATATTTAAAAATTGATCAATACATCTTGGCCCAGACACGTTTTCCTCTCATTCTCCTCTCAGGCCATTAATTATTGCTATTAGTACCCTCACTTCTTCCCCTCTCAGCCAATTCCAACATTGACGTTTTCCCTTTCTCCCCCTTTCTAATTCAAACACCCACAACTAGAGTCAACCTAAAATTTGCTATTTATTATAAGTTTTTAAACAAGAAAAGATACTAATAGCAATAATTATCTCAACGAATATGTAGCTTCTTAGTTCTAATTTAATAGTAAGGACACTAAGAAATATTAACTTCCTTTGTGCAAAGTTTGCGGAAACAAACAAGTGCACTACCTTTGATCTTTGATGTGGTGTACAAACCTTTGAAGTTAGCTTTGATTTTGGTAGTGACAACTGCAAGTGTTGAACGTGCTTTTTCAACTATAAAATATGTGTAGAGTCAATAAGTAAGAAAATGGGTGATCAAAAATTGTTCTTGGAACAGTTAGTAATGATGAAATGGATGAAATTGTGCCTAAATTGTAGCTCAATTTGTTAACTTGTGATTTTGTATATCAATTACATGGAAGATTTTAAGAAAATAATTAAATCTTACGCAGTAATTAAATATGATGGTTGATATAGAAAGTTCTTGTTTCTCATATAAAATATTGGTTCTCACCAGATATACTCCATATATATATAATTTTGATTATTACAACTATTTTTAATATATTTAGTATTATTTAGTCATGAACAAAAAAATTTAGCCCCACTGATATTTTATGTCCAGATCCGCCCCTGTCAATTACTTATATCCGAAAAAGAGAACATCATTACTTAGTCAATTATATACTCCCTCTAGATTGAAATATAATCAGAAAAAGTAGATGAAAAGTTTATGTATGTGGACTAATTTTTTACCCACATATATTGGCATTTCAATTACCATGTTTCCTATATATTTCATTATGGATTGGGTATATTTCAAAAAGAAAATATCATTACTGTTGAATTATATCCTAATTATAATGTTTTTTCATTTTTTTTAAAGACAAGAAAAAGAAATTGGAAAATCATGTTTCCTTTTCTTTTTTTAAAGATAAATATGAAAACAAAATAATAGAAAAATCTCGCAAAAGAAAATTAAGAATGAATTAAGAATGAATTTTGACTTGATATATATAAGTATAAATTATTTTATTTTTAATTTAATTAAAGAAAATTTTCCCAGGGCATAAGTTTTTTTTTAATAAGTGAAGAGTAAAATGACATAAAAAAGAATAGTGCTCAACTAAGTTGGAACCCTACTCTAATATGTTGTCAATTGCTCATATATATTATCAAAAAAAGAGGAAAATAAATTACATAAAAACTGGGGGACACAAAACCTGATCCATAACGGGCAAAACATAAAAAAGACAACAAAGTGGATCAAACCCTAATCAATTCTAACTACCAAGCGGGTCTATAGTTTGATGAATGAATCGATTGTCAACACGAAATTGGATCACATACTATCAACCCCATGCAAGAATGGCATCAAGCATTAACGACTCTTTCGAGTCCACACAGTCCCATGTCAATTAATAGGCTGATTCTTGAGAGTTGGGAGTGGATTCGACCGCCAACATAGTAATTAACGAATCCCCGCGCACCAACCATTTACTGTGATGATCAACAACAAATTAACTGCCATTTCTGACCCCAACAACAGTACCGTAACCACCTCCAAAGAGAGGAAGGCGACGACTTATTTGAATAACCAACCATAACCGATCCACACGGCGGCGAAAAATGTCCAAAACAGCGGCGAGAAATCCATATAAGCTAAATCCATAGCCAGAGACTTTGAATTTACAACAACAATTCCAGATTTTGAGAACGACAAATGAACTCGACCGCCAACTCGGTAACGAGTCCACTAACCTAACAACCCACTGCATCCAACAGTGAGCTTTAACAGCCATTTCTAGCAAACAATCCGCAGCCAACCTCAAATCGAAAACGACCCAAATCAAAGCTTGAGAAACAGATAATAACCTGCAACAGAGTAACCCAACCGCCGACGGCGACGGTAACCATAGAACATGAATCTAAACCAAATCTACAAATCTAGCCCAGATCGTTGACGTAGAAGCAAACACCGAAGGAACCACCTTTATGAAACAGTCAAAACCAACGCGTAGGCTACATGAGCATGACAAAGTAGTCTGCGACGGTGCCGACTACTTGATAAGCAAGGTTTGGATTTGGAAGCCCAGGGCATACGTGTACACATTAGGATTCTTTAAAAATAAAAGTATACACATTAAGATTATTATACAGTACTAGATTTTTGACCCGTGCTCCGCTCGGGTTTATTGTAAAGAAATTGACATACGAATAATAAAAAACATATGTATATTCATACCAAAATCCCCTTGTTCACATCATTTTCAGTCAACTTTTTCACAAAATCAATTTGAAGATTGGTGAAACTGTGGCGATAAGATAGAGCATAGGTAACGGGGGGGGGGGGGATCATTGTCAAAAACTGGCATGACATCAAACATATCAATCATAAAACGCATGGGAGGATCAAAATAGGGACACCTAATAGCCTTCCCAAACCGGTCCTTTATAACCATTTCGAACCAACCTGAAGCAACAAACACCAAAGTCACCCATGCACCTAATACTAGCCGATAAAAATCACCGATTGCCTTCCATCCTTTGGTGAGAAAAAAAGAACCAGCAATCCTATCAACCAAAACTTGAAACTTATTGTTCTTTCCGTCAACCAGGTTGACCAAACGATTGATTTTGTCTCCGAAATCAGCTGCAAACATGTTTGGTAACTTGACAGCACCCTAAAATAAAACAGAAACGACAACTTAGAATGGAAAACGACAACTTAACATGTTTTGTGCCGTAAAAAATAACATATTAGGAAGAAGTTAGGAAGACAACACCCTAAAATTGTTAACTATAACAATTGAGAGAAGCAAAATTATATTAAACACTGAAAATTCCTAAGCAATAACTCTAGCTAGAAACAAAATCATTCTCACCCATTGCAATGGCAATCGAAAATCAAACAGTAATCAAGTAACAATCAATGTATATTTATATATGGAATACGGCTCCAAACAGTAGCAATAACAATCCACAATTTAAAACATGGTAAACAGGCGCAGCAACATGAAACTAAATACCTCGTAATAATTCAAACACAGCAGCAATGAAATTTAATTGAAAATTGGATGAATAGTAATGTAATAGCAGCAAACCAAAAAAATAAAAAAAATTAAAAATAGGGTAACGTAATAGCAGCAAGCAAAAGTAATAGGAATAGTAATGGCTTTAAAATGACAAATATTGTATTTCACAGTGCTTTGTATTATGTATTACGTAAAATGCTTAGTGCTGGCGACTGCAATATTGTATTTCACACTAAAACTTTAAGTCCTTCGATGCCAAATAATATATTGCAGAATGATAATCAAAAATTGTTACCCAACCAAGGGGAGCCTTATTCTGATCCTGAAAGGTACCGGAGATTGGTTGGAAAGCTCATCTACCTCACTATTACAAGGCTAGATATTTCTTTTGCGGTTGGAGTGGTAAGTCAGTTCATGCAATCCCCTCATAAAGATCATTGGGATGCAGTAATTCGAATTCTGAAATACAATAAAATAGTTTTCGTGAAAAACAAAAAAAGAGCAAGAAGTTAGGAAGACAAATCCTTATTTATTAATTTTGTTACGTCTACACCAACTTAACCTAATTTTTTCCCGCTCATTTGCTTTATTAGGTTTGCAATTATTTAACCTATCAAATTCCATCTAAAAAAATGCATTGCACACCAATTTCATTCCTATCCTCTTGCCTTTTTTTTTTTTGAAGAAAATATTTTCTACCATATCAATGATCACATATGATCCTTCTATTTTATACTTTTTTTTTTGTCAAGAATTTTACACTTTTTTTTTTGGGATCCTTATTATTTATTAATTTTGTTACGTCTGCAGCAATTTAACCTAATTTTTTCCCGCTCATTTGCTTTATTAGTTTTGCAATTATTTAACCTAACAAATTCCATCTAAAAAAATGCATCGCACCAATTTCATTACTATCCTCTTGCCTTTTTTTTTGAAGAAAATATTTTCTACACTTATTTGATGCTGCACGTTTGTTCTAGAAACTATGAGCATATCAATGATCACGTTTGATGCCTTCTATTTTTATACTTTTTTTCGGCTACCCTAATTTTCATGTAAACTTGGTTATATATACCTGAATTATTGATAGGATTGCCGAATTTTCTTTTATAATATTTTCAGATTTCATACATTTTATGAAGTGTTTTATTTTGTCTACTATGGATTATCACGTGTTATTTTTTCACCGTTACCTATTATATATTGTATTTTATTATTCGTATGTCAATCCCTTTACAATAAACCCGAGCGGAGCACGAGTCAAAAATTTAGCCTTTTTTTTTAAGAAAATATTTTCTACACTTATCCTTATTTATTAATTTTGTTACGTCTGCAGCAATTTAACCTAATTTTGTCCCGTTCATTTGCTTTATTAGGTTTGCAATTATTTAACCTAACAAATTCCATCTACAAAAATGCATCGCACCAATTTCATTCCTATCCTCTTGCCTTTTTTTTTTAAAGAAAATATTTTCTACACTTATTTGATGCTGCACGTTTGTTCTAGAAACTATGAGCATATCAATGATCACGTTTGATGCCTTCTATTTTTATACTTTTTTTCGGCTACCCTAATTTTCATGTAAACTTGGTTATATATACCTGAATTATTGATAGGATTACCAAATTTTCTTTTATAATATTTTCAGATTTCATACATTTTATGAAGTGTTTTATTTTGTCTACTATGGATTATCACGTGTTATTTTTTCACTGTTACCTATTATATATTGCATTTTATTATTCGTATGTCACTCCTTTTACAATAAACCCGAGCGGAGCACAGGTCAAAATTCTAGTTACATCTTATGTGTCGTACTCAACTATGTATGTTCTGTACTTCAATTGAAGTTTGGTGAGAGTCTCGTCCATCTCAGTAACAGGATGAGTCATCAAAGGACCTACCAAATCAATGGAAAACAACATGTTACAAAAAGTATGACAATTGTATAATTCAAAAAACACTAATAATAACAATCCAAAAAATGGAAGAAATTCAGAATTGAATCAAAGTTACCAATTAAGGAGTGGTATGAGAGGAAAGTTGTAAGGTCACGTCCTTCCATTTGCAAACCTCTAAATATCAAAATATATGATTCTTGTGTTGTGTGTGAAATTTACCATGGTTTCGGATTTTTTTTTTTGTTGAGAGAAACACGTTTAGGGCTTGGTATATCAAGTTTACATGGAAATTAGGGTAGAAAATATTTGCTTCAAAAAAAAAAAGCAAGAGGATTGGAATAATTTTTTTAGATGGAATTTGTTAGGTTAAATAATTGCAAACCTAAAAGTGTAGAAAATATTTGCTTCAAAAAAAAAAAGGTAAAAGGGTAGGAATAAAATTGGTTCGATGCATTTTTTTCGATGGAATTTGTTAGGTTAAATAATTGCAAACCTAAAAGTGTAGAAAATATTTGCTTCAAAAAAAAAAGCAAGAGGATAGGAATGAAATTGGTGCGATGCATTTTTTAGATGGAATTTGTTAGGTTAAATAATTGCAAACCTAACAATTTGTAAATGAGTGGGAAAAAATTAGGTTAAGTTGCTGCATACTTAATAAAATTAATAAATAAAGATGATCGATGACTCGATGTGATGTACACTCCTGCCTTAGCCTAGCTATTACCATCATCTTTTGTTCTACTCCTCACCAACATGGAATCCCTTTATAATTTCTTTTTTCCACCAAAATTAGTAAATAGATTTAGAGAAGGGTTTTACGTTTCCTTTCTCTAAATTTCTTTCACTAATTTATGTTTTTAGTAGTGTCGATTGCGGCATCACTACGATCAACTTACTAATCATTGAAGTAGGTGGGAGATAGAGAGAATGTTTGAGGGATCTAAGTTTAAGTTCTCTATAAAAGTTGCATTGTGCAACATGGTGTAGAGCTGATAGATTTAAGAGATAGATCTCAACACTCTACTATACGTGTTGAACCGTGCACTTACCATAGAAAATCCAAACACAAAAGAGATAATGAGATAAATTAATCAATACTCCCTCCTATCTTAATTACAAGAAAAACTAAAAACATCAAATCTAATGTAAAAATTAATTATTGTAGCTTTTTGAATGTTTTAACAAATATACATTTATAAAAAATTGTAAAATATTACATACATCCACTAATATTAAAATGAGAAACATTAAATAAGGGGTAGACAAGTATACATTTATAATTTTGTCAAAAAAAAAAAGTATACATTTATAAAAAATTGTAAAATATTACATACACCCACTAATATTAAAATGAGAAACATTAATAAGGGGAAGACAAGTATTTTAAACAATAACTATATTTTAAAAATTGTACATTTTCTTATAAACATGACCAAATTTTTTTTTTTTGAAATTTTCTTATAATAATTCTTATTCATGTTCACTTATTGAGTAAAATATTTTAAAATGAAAACAAATTGGTGTATTATTTAATACAAAAAATTTGTCTTTATCTCATCAAATGATCATCTCCATATTTGAGAGTTTCAAACTGGGCTAGTGAGAGCTTCAAGTGAAAAGGATTCAGCTTAGGTCCCTCTCAATAAACAACCACTTATCATATATGCATGTGAATCAAAAGTTCTAACTCCAAAGGATTGAATGATTAGAAAAAGTATCTTCACATTCAATTTGGCCCACATTATCCTCTTCAAAAAGTTGAGTTGAGTAGTGCATATTTTGTAGCCCATAAAAATCAGAGCCATTAGCAACCCCATTCATGTCCTCAAATATGTCCTCCAATGTCCAATCCATTGTCCTCAAATCACCAATATCATTATCTAGAGGATATGAATAAGCATTTGAATTGGTATCATTTTCTAGCCCATAAAATTCAAAGCAATTAGAAACCCTATTCATCTCATCAAATATATCCTCAAATTTCCATTCCATCATCCTCAAGTCTCCATAATCTACTTGTTCCCTCCCATCATTATCACTAAGTGAACATGAATAGGAGTTATTGGAATTGGTGGCATCATTTTGTGATTCTGAAGATACTTGATGATCTTCTTCTTGAGTGAGCTCAATTGGTGGTGTCTCATTTGCAAACTTAGCAGCAACTTCTTGAATCTCTTGTGGTGAAAGAGATTGGTTACCATGAAAAGCTACATTGATGGTAAGAGGTGTATTATGGAAATTGAAACTTGCATGAGGACCACGTAGACAATAAAGGGCTGCATCAAATGCTCTAGCTGCTTTTTCTTGTGTGTCATGTGATCCTAACCATATTCTCTCCCTACTATTTGGAAGCCTAATTTCAGATACCCATTTTCCCCATTTTCTCTTCCTCGCCCCCCTATATATCTTATTATAACTACTATTAGGGTTTTGACCAGTTGTGGTGACATTGATACTACTAGTAGGATTGGAACAAGTCATATTTGTGTTCATGATTGGTATATGATTTGATGATTGGATATGGGTTTAACTAGCTTTTATATATAATAAGTTGTGATGATTTTCATGAAATCGACAGCTTTATTTTTGAAGGGTTTATGTTATTTATGAAATAGACAAATTATTAGCATGCAATGACGCAAGGGAACTGCAGGGACCAAAAAATTGTGTGCGGAAGACCACCACATTGACGAATTCCTCAAGGTCGGTGGACCAAAGTTGCTTTCAGTCCGATACAACACTTTTTACGTTTCTAAATTACATTTACTTAAGTTTTTTTTTTTGTTATAGAACAAAAATCGAATATAGAACCATGAAACCAACACCATGAGATTAACCTAAGTGGGTTCACCCGAACATTTTTGACACATCTAGTTTACCTTTTCCTTTTCCTTTACTCAAAAAAAATATATATAGATTTTCACAATTTTGTAGATGTGACATTTTTATTTAACAAAAATTGATTCATTTTTTAAAAAAAGAAAGAAAGAATTAGTATATCAATTTTCACTAAATAAAATTGTCAAGTTTGATCAAAATTTGTGTTGGGGTAAGATATCATGGAGGAATACAAGGGATTCAATGATTTAAAAAATGCATATAAGTCTATTTAAATTTCTTTTCCATTTATTTATTTAGGGGACCTTTTCCATTTGTGTGGATGCAGACCTTTGATAATGTCGGAAAATTACCTTTTCGGGCAATTTGTATTTGAAGTATGGCTTTTCTTTATTTTGAAATATGGTTGGAAGTGATTGAGATGGGTGTGAATGACCGTCACTAATGGTATCGACATTAATTGGCTGACCACCGTCAATTTCGCTTTCCCTCTTCAAATACTACCCTTTTTGGTCATTTTCAACAAATATTTTTATTAATAGCAAATGTTATTTTTTTTATTTTAAAGAAACAATTTTTTTTTGAGCAATTAAAGAAACAAATGTTTTTTTTTGAAGAAGTTAAAGAAACAAATGTTTTTTTTTGACATAAAAAGGAAATTTATTAATTCAGCAAATCATGGAAATACACATCGTTGATAGAGGGGGGTACCTCTTCAATCCAGACCTTATTAGGGTCTGTGTGAGCTAAATGGGCCAGCCTATGGCCCAGTAAATTGTTATCTCTTTGAGTAAACTGAAAGTAACAAGTGTCAAAAACAGATTGAGTCCTTTGGATTTCCTGGATGATATTTCTTAAGTAGGATCTATTATCCTTATGACGGAAAATACTTCAGTGCCATAGCAATGGTGCCATTGGTGCCATAGAACCAATCCTGGCCGTTGATGTGTGTGGATGTGTGTGTGATGTGTGTGTGTGTGGTGGAGATGCAATGGTATTGTGCCATTGGTGCCATTAATGGCACCAAAGTGGAGTCCCCTTATGACCTTGACGGACCAAATGCCAGACCTTTTCATTATCTCCTTCAAAAACCATTTCTCTGAAACCACATTCGTAGGCCAAGCGCATAGTGAGAAGAAGACCAAAAGCTTCTGCTAGTTCCACGTTGTCTGATCCATGTTAGTTGGCCGTTATATTAATTTTTCACATTTGTTAGGATTTAAATCCTAACTTCAATTTTTTTTATCTTTTAATTCAAATTATTTGTAATGCATCGCGATTATACTCATTGTCGAGAAATTAATGCTCCCGTGTAGGAGCAGAGCCACATACAAGGTTGTGTGGGTTCGCGCATGCACAAAATTCTCATTATTGTTTCTTGCCCTGCATTTTGTTGGAAGCAATCTCTCCCGTGTTAATATTTGTTTACTTTATATACATATGGTCATAATATGTTTTCTACTCTAAACACAACCAATATATTTTGTGTATGATTAGTTTATGTTTGCGGTTGGGTTTTTGGTAAGGAGGTGAAACCTCTTAAGTACTTATAGTCATACCCTAGTTTACTAGTTTTTTCTTTAAAAAAAGTAAATAAGTGTTTGAGATTTTTAAAAATTCTATCAGAACCCTTCTCTTATGCCTCTCTTCTGTTCCCCAAATTGGGGGTTTTCAAGAAAAATAAACCGAAACGACTTATTTAACGCGTTCAGAATCTCATCCCAAACTCCATTTCATCATCTCTTTAGAAAAACAAACGAAACGAAATGACTCATTAGAATAAACAATTTTTATCAAAACTCACCATCCACTATCAATGGTTAAATGATTGTTTAGTTATTTATAAATATGTGTGTTAATTTTTTTTTTTTTTTGTGCTTTGCCAAAACAAATTAAAAGAATATATGAATCTTATTAGCAAAATTGTTCGTTTTGTAGGTAGCAAAAATGCGGTTCAATTCTTGATTTTACATTTTGAAACTTTAATTTATACTATGTAGAATAAATATAAGGGAACTGCAGACATATCACTTTTGAAAGTTGAACTTGCAACCTGATTTTTTTTTCTTAAACAAAAACTTTTTTTTAAGGAAAAACAAAACACTATTTTTATTAAGAAGATGAGTCGATACATATTTGGGCTTGGATCATTGGAGGGAATATTGCTCTTCACCCTTTTACTTTTGGTCATTCTCACCCTAAAATTCCTCCATTAACCCCAACGCAAGTTAACTACCATTCGGTATCTAGTGTGACTTAACTTGTGTCGGGTTATGTTTTACATTAGAATAGGCAAGCTTCTCTGCCATTGTGTTTTAAAAAAAAAAAAATCGAAATTTCTCCCTCGAAGTGTGGATTTCATCAAACTCAACCAAATCAACTTCTACTTGTACTTCAATTACAAGTAAATGCTTATGATCCTTTTGCATTGGCTTTTTTTGTTGTTGTTTAAATTATAGATTTTTTTTGATAAAAGTTGTGAAATGTTAGGTTTTCAGGGTTGATAAAATTGTTAGAATTTTTGGATGTTAATGATGAAATTGTTAGAATTTTTGGATGTTAATGATCAAATAAGTTAGAAATTGTACTTTAGATGTTGATTAGAGTAAGTTTCACTCCAATATGGTAGTTTAGAGATTGAAATAGCACAGTGAACTCATAATGTTTATGTTGAACTCTAGGTGTTTGATAAAATGTCTCAATGAAAAAATTGATTGATTTTTTCATTGTTTTATGTTGTGTAGATATGTCTGACATACCGAACATGCAGAGATTTGGTAAGGAGATCATGACCTCCAATGCACAAGCAGAAAGGTAGACTGTGCGCCATTTTACTAAAAGGGGACACATACGTAGGAGTGGGGATGGGACATCCTAGATAGGTGTGTCCCAGATAGTGGATCCTGCGCATCAGTATGAGGAGGACCTTCACTACCACGCTGCTCAAGAGCACTACGAGTAGCCTCAGTATGAGCAGCTGGCTCAAGAGGAGAAGGGTGAGGCTGAGCCTGGGCAGCAGAGGGCACCAACGGTTGCACCTGGACGAGAGGGTTTTCTTGGGGGCCCAGACACCTGTCACTTCTACCTTCGTTTGGTACACATGTGGCCTGCAGGCTTTGGAGCAACACCGAAGTAAGTATAATTGTTTAATTTTATATAATAATTCTTTTTTTATGATTCAATTGCTATATAAAATATTGTCTTTTTAACAATTCAATTGCTACATTATAATGTCTATTTTAATTATTGTTTTTTATTCAATTGTTATGTTAAAATGTTTATTTTAATTATTCTTTTTACTGTCTTCAATATATATTTTAGTACGCCGGTTAGATCATGTGCAACACTGGGACGAAGTGTCGTCACTTGCTGAAGCGGGTGATGAGACAGTATGAGGGTGTCCTGAACATTCTGAGGCCTCCTACGTCTGTGGAACCTCTTTACCCATCCCATATAGCCCATGCCTTCCGAGTTTTTATGTTTCATGTTATACCTTTGGCTGATCTGGGTGCGGTGGCAAGGGGTCTGTGGCGGACTAGAGGGGTACATATGTTGGTTCTACAATGTCTCTCATCTGCTGATGAGTTATCCAACTAAAGTTGTTGCGGAGCCACCTCCTAGGCCTCCTAATCAAAGATGTCATTATTGAGGAAGAGTATGCGAGAGACCGTCCCGACCCACTCCATGCAGGGACGGATCCAGTGTGTGCACCTACACACCCTAAACTTTGACAATTTGCACATCCTTATACTTTTCGCTTTATGCACACTCTGGTTTTTACATTTTGCACCTTGAAACCAAATATTTAGATATTTTGCACATAAACCACAAAGAATTCTCATTAAAGCTGACACATAACGGCTCTGTTTGGTAAAAATAGCGAATAGCTGATAAGCTAGCTGATAGCTTTTAGCTGATAAGCTAGCTGATGACTGATGACTGATAAGCTAGTTGAAGTGTTTGGTAAAATTGGCGGTTTAACTAGCTGATAAATGTAAAATGACATAAAAGGGTATTATTAATTCAAAATATAAAGTTTATATAACTTGATATTTAAATATTCAGGAATTCTTAATTCAATTTTGTTTTTTAAAAAGTAATTGAAATTTATAAATTTAATATATCTTTTATATTGTAAATTAAATTTTATTCACTAAAAAATTTATTTAAGTATAACGAGGTATATATACTTTTTTGTCAACGGAGGTATATATATTTTTTGTCAACAACATAAGGCAAGAGAGATAAATGGAGGTATTTTGTCAAAAAAAAAAAAAAGATAAATGGAGGTATATATTGTCAGCAACATAAGACAAAAGATAAATGGAGGTATATATATTGTCAGCAACATAAGACAAGTGAGATAAATAATAACGAGGGATGTATTTGTCAAAAAAAAAATAACGAGGGATGTATATTTATTAGGGAAAAAAACCAGGGGTGTATATTAGGGAATTGTAGGTTTGAATTAAATTATAATAAAAGGGTAAAAATGGATTTTAGATAAAACAATAGGGGTAAAAGTGGAAGAAAATATAGAAGCTATAAGCTCAAACGCTACTTGGAAGAGCTTTGAAAAATAGCTTATAAGCTCGTGAAATAAGCTATAAGCTCATGGTCAAAAAGTGTTACCAAACAGAGCTATTTTTGTCAAATGAGCTAGAAGCTAAGAGCTAAAAGCTCTTTTTTGGTGTTTACCAAATAGACCCAACATCATTTGGCATAGGGCATTAATTTTTTACAACTCTGAGACTTTTCTTTGCAACTTTTTAATTTCCATTTTTTAATCATTAGGTGCTAAAATTAAAAATTAGAACCCAGGGGTTCAAACTCATAATCAGGCACTTCCATTTGACATCTTCCACCACTAAGCTATGTTAGTTATATTGTACGTTTGTTGCAAATTCCTTTTTAACAAAACACTATTTTTATTAAGAAGATGAGTCGATACATATTTGGGCTTGGATCATTGGAGGGAAAATTGCTCTTCTCCCTTTTATTTTTGGTCATTCTCACCCTAAATCAATCAACCCAAACGCAAGTTAACTACCATTCAGTATCTAGTGTGATTTAACTTGTGTTGGGTTATGTTTTAAATCAGAATCGGCAAGCTTCTCTGCCATTGTGTTTTAAAAAAAAAAAAAAAGCAAATCGAAATTTCTCCTTCCAAGTGTGGATTTCATCAAACTCAACCAAATCAACTTCTACTTGTACTTCAATTACAAGTAAATGCTTATGATCCTTTTGCATTGGCTTTTTTGTTGTTGTTTAAATTATAAATTTTTTTGATAAAAATTATGAAATGTTAGGTTTTTAGGGTTGATAAAATTGTTAGAATTTTTGGATGTTAATGATGAAATTGTTAGAATTTTTGGTTTGCGGTTTTTATTTTATCAACTAAATCAAACCAAACCGCAACATAAGAAAACAATAATTAAATATATGTCACCTATACCAATACTTATACAAACTCAATAAAAACTTTTATAAAATGACATATTTTTTCTCTTGATAAGTTTCTTCTTTGCTTTTATTTCAAAAGAGTATTCATACGCTACTTGAACTTTTAGTGAATGTTAAAATCTTATCTTTTGTATTTCTTACAAAATATGATTACTTTTTGTTCACGTTTTAAATTTGGTCTATGTAGTTGGAAAAATTTTTAATTGAAAATTAAATTGTAATGTTGGAAAAAAATTTGTATTTTCTTAATAAACCTCACCAACCGATTCAAACCAAACCGCATTAGTTTGGTGTGGTTTGGTTCGGATTTTATTTTAAAAGTCAACCGAACCAAAACAAACCAAACCGCATGTTTTTTTATGTTGCGGTTCAGATGACTTTTAACCTTAAAACCGAACCAAACCGCACCACGAACACCCCTAACGCTGGATACCAAGTGGTATTTAACTTGCGCCTGGGTTAATTGTGGAAATTTGTTAATTGTGGAAATTTAGGGTGAGAATGAGCAAACATAAAAGGAAGAAGAGCAAAACTTCCTCAAACCGATACCTATCCTTCTCACCATGGGCTAGCCCAACAAGCATATGAGCTGCTTGGTTGCTCCCTTTTCGAGAACTCAAAAGACAGTAATGAAATGCATAGGTGGCATACACCCCTTAAACCTCCACACATAAATGCAACATGTGGCAATGAATTTTGGATCATGCATAGATTGAATACAAAATCACAACCCAAGTATTTTGCTTCTCTTGTTATAGATATCAGATTGAAGTTGATTTGAGTCATATACAAAACATTTCTTATGGTTATCAAGTTAGTGACACAAACATCACCAATAATATATATGGTGACAATGGTTCCATTGGGCAACTTAACTGGAATAGCAAACATGATCAATTGCTCCACTATCCAAAGCAACATTAAGGTCTGGGAATGGATCCATTAAAATAATTCGTGACCTAACAATTGCATAATGATAGCCATTCAAAAAAAAAATGCATAATGGTCATTTACGCCTATAAGAAAAAGAAGTATCAAATTTTCATCATTGAACTTCGCAGAGTTGTGCATAGCATCACATTCATGGCGTACAATGCAAGTGCAATGTAGAATCGGGTGAAAAATCTCCAACTCTTTCCAAAGACTTTTTATAGAAGTAAAGTACTCGTTCACATAATCATGGAGATGGAATTTTGACGAAATGTATACAATTCACGTTGGAGGGAAGAGACGTTGGATCTTATAAGAAATAAAAATAAAAATCAATTACAAATGAAACATTTGTGGCATTCTAGTAGTCTAGAAGATATTAGCCACTATGATTCGGACAAGATACGACACATTTGTTAAGACAAGATTTAAGTTTATGATGTGAATGCTTATTTATTTATTTTATATACAAAAATTCATGATGTGAATGTTGTTCTCTATGTTTTCAAACTTAATGGAGAAAATTATATATTGATCTTCCTCAGAGTTTTGTTAAACAATAAAAACATTTCCTCTAATTTTGAAAATAACACTCACCTCCTTTTAAGTTAACACCGTTAACATCTATGATACCACAATTTTGCGAAAATTTTCCAGAAAAAATAATGTTTAATTCTTTATTAGGCATCATTTTTTTTATTTTCTTTAAAAAAAAGGGGTTAAATAAGTATTCGGTCTTTATAAATATATCAAAAACCACTTTAGGTTCTAAAAAATTTCAGAAAGTTTTGATTTCCTAAATGTTTTTGTCATGTTTTTAAGTAACCTTATGTATATTCTTCAAAATTTTGAATTATCTTTTGCAGTCATGTTTTTAAGTAACCTTGGTACAGAAATTTCTCTTACAAATTTTAATATTTTTTAACAAGGGATGAAGTAAATATGAATTTTGAAGTTTTTAACACTTAAAGTTTATATTTAATTCATATTTTGTTAAAAATTCTAAATTTTGCGAGAGATTGTTATTATATATATATATATATATATATATATATATATATATATATATATATATATATCTGTGTGTGTGTGTGTGTGTGTAAAAAGTGATGGCTAGACATAAGTTGAGTTAAAAATAAATATAAAAAATTGTGATGGAAAACATTTTAGGGACCAAAACTTGCTGAATTTTTTTTTTTTTACCAAGCAAAATTGGATTTTATAACCACAAACAAGCAGTCTCAATAGCACAAGACGTGCCAAAAAGACTACTAAAGATACACAATGTCAGACAATCCAAACACAAAACAATTAGCCGATGCCCAGACAAGTAAAAGGGATCGACCACCACCTATGAGTGGCAAACACAAATGTAGCTTTTTTAACTTTCAGTCACCCTAGCTAAGGACATATATTTAACTTTATCCAACAACCTGGGAATGGGATCTACAAAATTATTAAACAGACTGTTATTATGCTCATTCCACACAACCCAGACATAAAGAAGCTAAATGAGCTGAAGAAATGAACACCTAGCTTTACCACCACCTGTTGAATGAATAAACTGCAAAAAATGATCGGACATAAAGTGAGAGTCCACCACCGAAAAACCAATCCAATCTCGCACTAACAGCCATAAAGATGCAAAGGTAGTGCACGTTAAGAACAAGTGTTGCGCTGTTTCAACAAGACCGCAACCGGAGACACACAAACAGGCTTCAGAAGAAATGACACCTCTAGTCGCCAAGTTTAATTTAATGGGTAACCTATTACGAAGCAGCCTCCACGCAAAAACAGAGACCTTCAAAGGAAACTGATTATGCCAAATTAACTCTGGTGCTGAATCTGCAAGAGGAACATCCTTCGTTGTTAACAAATAATAAGCGCATTGAACAAAATTACCCCCTGACGGATCAGGAAGCCACAACCACTGATCTGAAAAATTAGTTTGCAAAGAAACATCAAGCAGTAAAGACCTACACTCCTCTAACAACTCTTCTTCCCACGCCCACAACCTACGCCTCCACTTCCAAGCCTCCCCCATGCTCCAGACCAAGAGAAAACAAATTTGCCACCGTAATGGATTTGTTCTCAGCTAAGTCAAACAAACGATGGTAACACACACTAAGAGGAACCACCCCCAACCACCTATCATACCAAAACGTGTCAACCCCATCACCCACCTTTCTGGACACACACTCCTCAAACCAGCCTCCCCCAACACCGCCCACTTCATCCCTAATCCTCCCCACCTCATTCCACCAAGAAGAACAACTCCGGCCCCCTAGCTCCAACCTCCCACCTACTTCGCCACGGGCGACTAAAACCTTATACCAAAAACCTCATTTATCCACTAACATCCTCCAAAGGGACTAAAATGGACTAAAAACAAAGGGACTAAAAACAAAATTTGCCAAAAACCTCCTCTATCCATTCAAAGGGACTAAAAACAAAATTTAAAATTTATATAAAGACCAAAATTTTATTTAACCCCACGACAACTAAATAATTATGATTGGTGTCAACTCAAGATCTCTTTAGTCTACCCACCTTTTGTTGATGAATAAATAAGAGTTTACCTTAAAAGAAAATCTAAAATCTACACTCTGCAATTAAATTTACAATTTAGCGTTTTTTTAATCTTTATCAAACACTTTAAAAGTTCCAAATCACCTTTTTGTGTTTTAGAGTCACTTATTCAACATATTTATGTCGTTTGTTTCAACAAAATTTGTTATGACATTAATGTAAAGTAGACGAAGGATGGAAAATTTAAATAATCTTTCAATGTAGATATAATTATTAATCGTTGTAAGCAACACAAGGCACGAAGAAATTCAGTTATATATACATACAGACTTATACAGATTGTTACAAAAAGAAAGACTTATACGTAAAATGTTTTTTTTTTTTATATATATATTTAAACATAGTGATAAAGCTCGTACAAAAGTTATACAAGTATGTAATTATCGCACAAATGTATTACAAAAAGAAAGAATAATCAATTAAGAGGAGTGATATTGCTACTAGCTAGCAAATAAATGCTAATCATTCTTAATTTTGGCCTGAGCTAGTGCTACTATAATCAAATCAATAGTACTAGAAGAGAGATGGCACAATAAAAACGTGGCCACTTTCAATAATATTATTATACTCCTGCCTTAGCCTAGCTATTACCACCAAAAATCATTGATGGAAAACAATCACTTTATAATTTTTTTCCCACCAAAATTAGTAATAGATTTAGAGAAGAGTTTAACATTTCCTTTCTCTAAATTTCTTTCACTAATTTATGGTTTTAGTAGTGTTGATTGTGGCATCACTGCCATCAACTTGGAGATAGAGAGAATGTTTGAGGGATTTGAATTCTCTATAAAAGTTGCATTGTGGAACATGATGTAGAGTTGTAAGATTTAAGAGATTGATCTCAAGACTCTACTACGTGTTGCACCGTGCTATCACCATAGAAAATCCAAACACATAGTAGAGATAATGAGATAAATTAAAATATGTTTTAATTGAAAACAAATTGGTGTATGATTTAATACAAAAATTTGAAAACAACTATGTATATCATATATGCATGTGAATTAAAAGTTCCAATTCCAAAGGATCGAATGATTAGAAAAGGTATCTTCACATTCAATTTGGTCCATATTATCCTCTTCAAAAAGTGAAGTTGAGTATTGCATATTTTGTAGCCCATAAAAATTAGAGCAATTAGCAACCCCATTCAAGTCATCAAACATATCCTCAAATCTCCAATCCATCCTCCTCAAATCACCAATATCATTATCTAGAGAATATGAATAAGAATTGGAATTGGCATCATTTTGTGATTCTGAAGGTACTTGTTGATCTTCTTCTTGAGTAAGCTCAATTGGTAATTCATTGGCAAATTTTGCAGCAATCTCTTGGATCTCTTGTGGGGAAAGAGAGGTATGAGTAACACCATGATGAAAAGCTAAATTCATGCTAAGAGGTGTGTTGGGGAAATTGAAACTTGCATGAGGACCACGTAGACAATATAGGGCTGCATCAAATGCCCTAGCTGCTTTCTCTTGTGTGTCATGTGATCCTAACCATATTCTTTCCCTACTATTTGGAAGCCTAATTTCAGATACCCATTTTCCCCATTTTCTCTTTCTCACCCCTTTGTACATCTTATTATTACTTCTACAACTACTACTAAGTTTATTGTTGGAACAAGGTGTGTTGTGATCATTGGTGGTGACATAGATACTACTAGTAGGATTGGAACAAGTCGATTGTGTGTTCATGGTTGGTATATGAATTGATGAGTGGTTCGGTTTAACTGGCTTTTATATATAATAAGTTGTGATCATGATTTCCATGAAAATGACAGCTTCAATTTGAAAGGGTTGACAAAAGATGAGATAATAGTGAGATACATTTTTCAATTACTCATATCTCTCTCTGTTAAGAGTCTCTTATCAGATATGAGATGACCTAACAATGAATTTATAAATGGAGACAATCCTCACTTTACCAGTTAGTTTTTATGGGGTTGTGTTAGGCTCAACCACAATTTTCAACACGCTTATTTATGTCTATTTTGTGTTAGGTCCGACCATGATTTCCAACACTCTCATTTATGTCTATATCACAATTCAAATTTTTAATTAATTGTATTACTACTCCTTAAAAAAATTAATTGTATTAGTTATTTTTTTATTTGCATCCACATTTTGCAACTTTTTAAATCTATAATAAATACTATGAAAAAAATATAAACTAAATTTCTCTCGTACATGAAAATTGTAAATTAATCAATTACCATTGGTTAAAATTTCTAGCAGCAAATTAAATCCCTACCTCTTGTAAAAAAAAAGAAAAATTGAATCCCTACCTTCTTCTTTGTTTTTTTTAGGGAAATCCCTACCTTCTTCTTAGTTATTTAAATGAAACACTTAGATATTTAATCATGAACTACTGAAATTAAGACATTCGTTAGTACAATAAAAATAAAGTTTTTTTATGAGCCCACGGGCTAGCTTATCTCGGCCAACCAAGACCCGCTTTTTCACTGGATTAAATAAGGACGACGAACTAAATGGGTGAGCTCAAAACCTCAAGTCAACCTATTTAAAGACTATTATTTTTCCCACCATATCCATTTCTCGCGCGCCCTATTTTTTTTTCCAAAAATGTCCTTGAGATTTTCGGATTTTAAAATCCAAACTGGTGTTTTCCTTTGTTATAGGGTGAAAAAAAATGAGTTTTTCATCAATTTGGATTTAATACTCCGAAAATCTCAAAAAAAAAATAGGGCGGGTTACTTGATTTTTTCGGATTATAGAATCCGAACACCCCATAAACACCATTTTTCAAGGGAAAAACAGTTCGGATTATATAATTTGAACTGTATCAACACAAATTTTAAATATGTTTGTAACATAGACGATCATTTTAAGGACAGTATTAATCTTCCTAACTCTCATCCACCTGTTTTAAGTCATTGTTAGCTGTTCTTAGTCAAAAATCAGGTTTTCGAGCTACTTGATCAGATTGCTTCGAAACTTCCCTAGAAAATCAGAAAAAAAATCAAGGAACAAGACTCACTTATAAGTGACTTCTTGTGGAACTCTGCCCCTCAAAATCCAAAATTTCATTGTTTAGACCTATTTTTCCTTTTTAAAATTTTTTCATATTCTCAGAAAAATTCGAAAAAATTTGCACTAATTTTATTTGATTTTTAAAAAAATTTTTGGTGATATTTTTATAATTTTATGATTTTATTTTACAGATTTTTAAAATTTTTTACTTTGTTTTTTTGTTGTTTTTAAAAGCAAAATCCAAGACTATTGAAATGGAAGATATTCTAATTGCTGATTATACATAACCATATTTCAGATTATAAAATTCAAATTCACTTTGATGTTTTCGGATTTCATAACAGAAACCCGATTGTATATTTAATTTTTTTACAGGATGTGTGAGAATGCAATAGGGTGGAAAAAGTAATAATCATATTTAAAATCACAGATTAAGTAGACCGTCAATGATAGACCGATGATAGACCTGGACCCAATTTGCCACCCTAGATGCATGGGGTCAAAAAGCTGTGTACGAATTAGACCACATGTAGAAATTCCTCAAAGTTGGTGGACCAAAGTTGCTTTCAATTCTATACATGCGTTTGGTAATTGCAGTTTTTTCGTTTCTATAAAATACTTTTGTTTCCTTTTGAAGAAAAAAAAAACATTTTGCTTAGGGTATTTTCCATCTATCACGACACTTACTATGTGTTTGATTTACTAAAATGCAAGTACTCTTGTTCGCGGATGACTGAAGGATAACAACATGCAAAACAATAAAATAAAACGCAAAATTTGAGCGTGACTATGTCACTGGACTAAGGAATTATCCGCAGAATTGCGCAACTCCCCCAGAATATAATAGTTCATCTCGGCGGTAATCGTACCGAGGCCATCAGGACACAAGAAATACACAGGTTTGTAACTCAGGCACTTAGTGTTTTTGTATAAAATGAAGGAGGAAAGCAAGAACAAAAACTGGTTTTTCTCTAAAAAAAATTGTGTGGACGCTAGTCGCTGATTTTATAAAGCAATATTATATATTAATTAATAATGATAATAACAAATCAGAAATATTGTGAAGATGGAGCACGTTCCACTACTTTTAAGGATAACTGAATAACACATATGAGTATACCAAGTCAAATTCAGTTACTACAATTAAAGCACATTGAAAATAATTAAGTATAACAATTATCACCTATTAAATTGGTAAGGTAATTTAAAAGGGTTACAGCAATACCAAAACACGTAGTGATAATACAACATTGGCCAAATTGACCTTTAATGTATCATTCATAAGTCAGCAAAATTTAATTTTCAAATAATATTAATTAAATCAATTAGAATAAAATAAATAACTTTTGAAATATTTAAAATATATAACAAGTACTAAATAAAATAGTACAAGATATAACATCATAACATAAGGAAAACATCACATAACAAACTATTATGATATTGAACAATTTATTTTTCTTAAACTATTTTTTGTGGAAAAAAGTTATTTTATCATTTTAGAAAGGGAAAGTTGAGGAAAGTTCTATCGGACATCAATCAGATCAGCAATATTGGGATAAGGTTTGGTGGTTGTTGTTGTAGACAACTTGTATTTGAAATAAAAAGTTGTGTTGTGGTCTAGTGAGAGATAAAAATTTAAGTTTTTGTCTTGTTCATTGCCTCCAATTTGTTTTATCCCTAAAACAGATTTACAGATCAAACATTATACAACTTAAGTTGTCATGTCATGTTCTTCATTTCTTAGAAAATCAAACACAACATTGATAATATTAATAAAAAAGTATATGTTATGTTCGTAAGACCTATATCAAATGACAAAGCAAATATTTCTAAATCGGACGTCTTCACCCGGTTCGAACTTGGGACCTTATAATTATGTTTGAGTTTTACGTTTATATTCTATTTGTCACTTTATATTCAGCCAAAAAAAAATTGTCATGAAAGATAATAAATGGGTCCTTTTAAGATAATAAATGGTTATAATGATTTAAAATGAGACTTATAATTATGTGCTCTCTCCATTTCTTAATTCATTTCCTATTTATGTTTAAAATGAAGATCCTGTAAAAAAAATGTTTAAAGTGAAGATTTAATTTGATACCTTACAATTTTCTTTCAAACCAATTTAGTTTCAACAAAAAATAGACTCATATTAGTCTCTAAAATTTTTATATGAAAAAATTAGTCATCAATTCATTATAACAGAGAGATTAATTTATCCTCAATATAAAAATATCAACGACTAATTTGAGTTAACTTTTCGCCGAAGAGTAAATTGGACTGGAAAAATTACCATACTCTAAATTGAATTTTCACTCCTTTTTTTTTTTTTTTGAAAAGGCTAAAATGAATTGTATTAACACCAAAAGAGGGCCTTCCCAGCACAAGGTGTACTAAGGAATAAAAACCCCGAGTCCAAACAGGTACACAAAAATATTTACAAAGAGGCACCAAACCGCTTCAGCGGAAGAACCTAAAAGAAACAACAATTAACCAATGCCTAAAGTAATGAACGGACAAACCCACCATCCATGGTAATTGAGAGGAAGATTGATGAATTTTCCTTTCAACCACATGAAAGATGTCGATTTGATCTTGTCCACAACCTGAATAATTGAGCATTTTCTATCATTAAATACCCTGTTATTTCTTTCTTTCCATATTTCCCAAACAGATGCAAACCAAATAGCCTGTAAAATATGTTGCTTCGATTTGGCAACACCACCAAGGAAGCCGAAATGAATAAAATGGCTCGAAACATCGCAATGCATCACTGAAAAAATACCTAACCACCTTAGAATAAGATACCAAACAGAACCAAAAAAATCACAATGTAAAAACAAGTGGGATGATGTTTCCATTTCCCCACACTCTCCAGAGCAAGTCCGAGCATCAACTGCTATAACGTGACGACGGTAAAGATTGTCTTTGGTAGGAAGTCTATCGCGAAACAGACGCCAAGCAAAAATCACCACCTTCAAAGGAACATTTTTATGCCACAAAGAGGACAAAGGAACCACAAGATCAACATTAGGAGAAGCTGTTAACAAGTTATAAGCACTTCAAACTGTATAAATGGAAGATGTTTCCACTCTCCACTCCCTTCTGTCCGCCCTATCCACCTGCAAAGTAACATTTTGAAGTAAAAGCCTAAGCTCCCCCACTAACTCCTCTTCCCACGCAAACAACCTCCGCCTCCATCTCCAAGCACCTCCCTCAACACCCCACCCCAACGAAAACATACCAAAGATAGTCTCCTCCTTTAATAACGATAAGTCAAATAATCTATTAAATCTATCTCTCAAAGCTAAACCCCCTAACCAAACATCCGACCAAAAAAGAAAGTTTTTACCATCTCCAACAACCTGAGAGACATTCCCATGAAACCAATCCTCCGTCCGCAAGGTGGATATGTCCTTCCACCAGCTGGAAGCCTCGCTGCCCCCTGCAGACAACTGGCCCCCCTCCACACCGTATCTAGACGACAACACCCTAAACCATAAACTATCTCTCTCCACCAACAACCTCCAGCACCACTTTCCTAACAGAGCCCTATTAAAATCTCTAATTCTCCTTACCCCCAATCCTCCAACCTCCTGACTACAACAAATAGATTGCCAATCGATCCAAGATATTTTCCTGTGGTCTACACTCCCCCCCCCCCAAAAAAATTTATTAAAAATAGATTCGATAGAGGAAACGATACCTGATGGAGCCTTGAAAAAGGAAAGCGCATAAACAGGCAACGATGACAGGACAGACTTCAACAAAACCAGACGACCACCGAAGGACAAGAACTTCGAACTCCACCCTGATAGTCTAGCAGATATGCGATTCAAGAGAGGCTTCCAAAAATCCAACTGACGAGCATTTCCACCAATAGGCAACCCAAGATACATAAACGGAATAGCACCCACCTTACAATTCAACACCATAGCTGCTTCCCCCAACCAAGACTCAGAGACATTAACCCCCACTAGTAAGCTCTTCAGAAAATTTACCTTTAAGCCAGACAAGTCTTGAAAAAAAGAAGCACCGCTCGCAATGCTCTAATATTTGCCCAAGATTTTTCACCCAAAATTAACGTATCATCCGCAAACTGAAGGTGTGTAACCTCTATTGAACCATTTCTCCCCACCTTGTAGCCATTAAATAAATTGTTTCGAGACAAAGAGGACATTAAAACATTAAACCCTTCTGCTGCCAGGAGAAATAAGAAAGGAGACAAAGGGTCACCCTGCCTCAACCCCCTTCCCAAAGGGAACTCATCTGTTGGAGACCCATTAACCAACACAGAAGCTGATGCCGTCCCAATACACTCATGAATCCATTTACGCCACAGAGTCGGAAAACCCATTTTCCCCATCACCTCATCCAAATAATTCCAATCAATTGAATCATACGCCTTCTCAAAATCAACTTTGAACAATATCAACTCTTTCTTATGTTTTCTAGCTTCATCAACTATCTCATTGGCCACCAAAATACCATCAAGGATTTGCCGGCCTTTAACAAAAGCCGACTGACAATCAGAAATTACCGCACCAATCACCGACCGAAGCCTATTAGCAAGAACCTTTGCTAAAATTTTATACATGCTACTCACCAGAGAAATAGGGCGAAAGTCGTTCAGACGTTGCGGACTATCCACCTTAGGAATAAGAGCTATGAAAGTGTTATTTATTCCTTTAGTCAATTTTCCATTCCTATGAAACTCCACCAGAAAACGCATAACATCATCCTTCAACATATCCCAAAAAAATTTAATGAAACCAAAAGAAATACCATCAGGTCCCGGGCTCTTGTAACTATCACAATCCCAAACGGCCTCCTTCACCTCTTCCAACGAAAAAGGTTTCACCAAACCAGCCCCTTGACGACAATTTAACGACTGAAACTGAAGACCATCCATACCTGGCCTGGTAGCACGGCAAGATTTGAAATGATTAGAAAAATGAGAGAACACTGCTGTGCGAACATCTTCAACCCCCTCCACAAGGGCGCCCTCCACCATGATGAACTGAATAGCATTCCTACGTTTCCTACTTGACATGATGCTGTGAAAGAACTTTGTATTCGCATCCCCTTCACATAACCATTGCATCCGAGACTGTTGCCAACAAATACTAGAGTTTATCCGAGCTAACGAAAACAACTCCTCAGAATGGCCATGAAGCTCCTCTATCTCTTCCTCCATCAAAGTTTCGGTCTCACCTTTTAACTCAATAGAAGAAATACGATCTTTCAAAGTCGAGATCCTATTTGGCAAATTCTTAGAATGATGATGATGCCAATCTTTTAAAGCTAATTTAATTAGCTTAAATTTTTCTTTCAATACATAACCTCCCCATCCATCTAGTCGATAACTACTCCACTTCTCACGAACAAAATCATTATACCCTGCAAAGTTCTCCCAACATTTTAACATTCGAACCGGTCGAGGCCCCCAATTCTTCTCATCAATACATAACTGAATGGGACAATGATCTGATAACCCCCGAGATGAAGCCAACTGAAAACAATTCGGCCAAGTCAAACACCATCTTTCCGATAGCAAAAAGCGGTCGATACGACTCATAGACTTTCCATCTCCCCGATACCATGTAAAATTATGGCCCCGAAGAGGTAAATCTACTAAAACATGATCAGCAATAAAGCTGTTAAAATATGCGCTTCCTGCTTGAATACTGGAGCCTCCCACACTTTTACGTTCCTCCAAACTTCTAACCACGTTAAAATCCCCACAGACGAAAACATTATCATCGGCTAAAGTCATCAGGCGAACAGAAAGATTATGCCAAAGAAGCTGCTGACGAGTACTGTCACAAGGAGCATAAACATTAAAAACAGTGAACTCCTCACCAGACTTTACGAAGCGACCCGTAATCCCTAACACATGCTCCAACTTCGAAGATGCCCAAACCTCAACCTCTGAACGGTCCCAAAGAGTAACCAAACCACCCGAAGCACCTAACGACGGTAAAAAAGAAAAATCAACATCTAAATCACTCCATAAAGACTTACACACCCTTTCATCGACTACAGACAATTTAGTTTCCTGAATACACAAAATGAATGGCTTTTTCTCCCTCACCAAAAGACTCACCTCCCTTCTCTTTTCAAACCCCCCTAAACCCCGTACATTCCAAGAGATAATATTCATTACAAACACAACCACACCACCACCCCAACCCCCCCACCACACCTAACACCAGGCCGCAACCTATCCCTCTTTCCCAACTCCCTCTGAATTATTTCTTCTCGACCCTGGCAACACATCATACCTGTTATTTTTATCACCTTTAAAGTTCAGCCCCACCAACTGTCCAATCCCCCTAACGTCATCTTTCACCGTCTTATCACTTCCTCGAAGGACCAGCCAATTCGTTCAGTCATTACTAGCTGACACTTGTGAATCACTTTGAGAAGAACCATGTTTCCCATGAACCTTCTTCTTGGATACCTTAGCATGCTTCAAACGTCGCATATGAGACTTCCGTAGAGCACGAAGAACCTCTTTCCTATCACTTGCCGACAATCTTGCAATACGTTTCAAATAACTATTTCACTCTTATGCCCTATTGAGACCTTGAGAATGTGGGAACAGGTTTGAACTATGCTTGACTAGCGAAAAGACGGACACGTGAGTGTCCGTCTTTCCGCTCTTTTTATTGCGCTAACGTTTAAAAATTATTAACGGTGTTTTTTTTTATTTTATGAAATTTTGATTTTGATTAAAACTAAAAATATAAATGTTTGTTGTTTCAAGCCATAACAAACAAAACTAACCATCATTATCTATTTCAATGACACCAGTAATATAACAAAAAAATATAATCTAAATTCTTTTTTTTTTAATGACACCAACAAACATCTTTATTATAGAAAAAGTTGTTTAAGAGTATAATTGAGATAACGAAAAAGTAAGTATAAATATACTCATTTAATTTGTTACATTTTTTAAATGATAAATAAATAAATAAAAAATCAGACGTATATACTTGGTTTGTTACAATTGTTTTAATATTTAAATTTTTGTGATTTGTATTGAAAATTGAGGGTATGTTTAGAAAGTAAAATCCAACTCAAAAATGTTGAAATAGTAGTAACGAACTGTGTCATTGGGATCGTCATTAATTGGCTGACCACCGCCATTATCTGCAATCGTTTTCTCTCTTCAAACACTGCCCTTATTGTCGACATAAACATCACTTTCAATCTTTCATTTTTTTTTTGTTGATTTCAACCGTTCATCTTTTATCAGCTGAAAAAGTAAAACATAAAAATATGAAGAAAATGGTACACGTGTAAATTTGAAAAAGAAGATTACTTGGATCTTTTCTACAAAAGCCTTCAAAATTTCTAGAAATATAAACGACAATAGCAAGCCTGAATATAACCAATTTAAGATCTTTAAAGCATTTTTCAGGGAGAGGAAAGGAATGAATGGTTTGAAGGAAATTGAAAGGGTCGCTTTGTTTTTACTTTTTATCATTCGATTGGGGTTAGTAGGTGTTGGGGAGGAAATGAATCGACTGCATATGCCTATGTATGTTTTTAAATTCATCCGTATCGTTAATGTTGATCCACAACCTATAATTTAATTCTCTCATCTCGAATAAATTATAAGAATGATTAAATTACATCCATGTATTGTTACATTAATGCTACACTGCTCAATATTATTTTATTTGATATATATATTTTTGTAAATTTGACTGTGAATTGTAAGTTTATATCACAAAGATCATTCATGTAAATTTTTAGATAAATATAAAATCACGAGCCAAATTGGTTTTGTTTATATCTACAATTTCCTTTTTCCTCTCAACACTTGGTTTTTGTGAGAATCTTTATTATAAACATTTGCCTTAATTTTTTTTGAAAAGTACACATGGCATCTTCAAATTTCTCTTCTCATTTAATGCTTTTTCATCAACCAATCAAAATAGATCATGACTCATTTATTTTTTATTAGCCAATCAAAATGGATCATGACTCATTTATTTTTCATTAGCCAATCAAAATTGATCATGACATGATTTTTTTCCTATATATAGACAAATTGTTTTTCATTATTTTCATCTACCTCTTCCTCCCATAAGAAAACCACTCTCAACCACATTATCTTTTCTTTTATTTGTTTATTTCCTATTTTTTATTGTTTTATTGTTTGATTAACATTTCTTATTGTTATGTTACTTTTTATTGTGATTTTGTGTGTGAAGAATATTGTGATTTCTTATATTGTTGTTTTCTTAATCAAAATTGGTGTTTATATGTTCTTTGTCTTTGACCGAATTCATATTTTTGACTTGGAAGTCTATCAAGAGAAAAGAAGAAATGCATCACATATCAATTAGAATATATATGAAGTATTTATTTTTATGTAGTATTTTTTTTTTGGAAATGATGTTTATCAATTTTATTGATTATTGATATTTTATTGTTATAGAGCTATGATCAAGGTCATGTATAACATAAAGTTTTTGCCTTTTTCCAAACATCTTGCCTTGAACTTGAGGAATCCATGTTTCGTCTATCAATATACGTATGCTTGAACATAGTACCTAAAAAACTAAGCAAGTAGAAAATCTATAACCGTCATTTTTTTTAGATAACTGAGGAGATGGGAGGTCAAATTGAAAACACACTAACTCATGGAGATGGGAGCAAATGAGAGAAAGAGGACCAAAACTTAGACTTGATGGCAGTATGGTCATCACGTGACCACTTTAACTTAATCAATATCATCATTGGATTAAAATCAATCAATGGCTAAACTTTGGCATCAAATTAACTTTGACATTTTAATGTCATTTAATTCTAACTCATTTTTATACATTGATTGATGGTATTTCTGTGATAAAAAAAATTATGTCACTATTCCCTACTTCAAAAAAAAATCATGCCACTATTCCCTCAGAAAATATCATGCCACTATGCGCATGTTTAGAGGGACTTTTATCGATTGTTTTTTATTTTTCAATATACACCGTGTTTTAGTTTTTTCATTATTGTTTGGACCATTGTTTTCTAAATTTGTATTTCCAAGAAATCATATAATTCCATAAAAAAGAAGTATATCATATAATTTAATTATTACTAATATTAATTGTAATAATCTATCTCTAAAAAAAAACTGATGTGATTTTTTGTTTGCAAGGCTTGGAAATGAAACAAGAAAAAAAGAGAGAAGAAAATGACTAAAATCTCAAGAAGGTTCATGTTGCATCAGCGTGAACCAAATGGTGAATATCAAAAGAAGTGCAAAACATAAATCAATAGCTAATGTAATTTAGCAAGATTTAAAATTTTCATTTTTAATTACTTCTTTTTTGTTTTTTTTTTTGTTTTTTTGGACTTACTTCTTTTTTGTTTTTCTTACTCATATTACTTTAGTAATTTTTATGAACATTCAAAATCAAATCGAGAAAGAGAAGATTTTCACGTGCCAAAGCAATTGTCCTTTTTTACGGTGCAAATTTTATAATTTTTTGTCAATCATTTCAATACATACTAACAATTCAATTAATAATCTTAAACAAAATAAAATATATATATATATATATATATATATATATATATTCTATATTGAATCTCTATAATAAACAAAAGCCATGCACAACAAAAATAAATCAAAATAGGCGAATAATTACTGATTTAATTTGTACTAGAAAAAAACTGATTATGATTTTATTATACTGTTTCAACTCTATTTTATTACTCAATTATAACTAATCATTGTATTTTATTCATGATTTTTTTAATCTGTGAAATAATATCCGAAGTAAATAGAAAATCATTTTTACATATTAAACCAAACCCGACAAAAAAAATTATCAATTTTTCAACTAAAATTTAATATCCTACGAAAAATTTTAAAAAATAATTTTCCAAAAATTTGTTTTAATTTTTGAAAAATAAATCAAGGTAGGCAAATTTTCCAATCAAACTTATTAGGTCATAATTTGTTAAAAAATTGAACATGGAAAAGTTTTGGTTAAGCAATGTCCATTTAATCATACATTATCACTGCCAGAATTTTGTTTTGAATGAAAATGATATGCATTGATTTTAGTTGATTACGTAATATGCATGGTCAAAGATAATTCATAACACATTTACCTTCAATTCCTTAATGGTGATCATCATTTACCTTCAATTCCTTTTTCCTCTAAAAAAATAATTCGTTCAATTCCTTCAACATGATAAATGGATGATTTGCGTTTTTAATGCTTTGTTTAATGTTCAATAATCTGCTAGCATTTTTCTCTATATATAGTCGATCCATCTTACATCATTTTCACTTGCTTATTCATTTTGTACAATCTTATTACCTTTAAAAAAATTGCAATGGTATCATACACATGCTCCATTTCCGTTGTTTCTAAATATGAATCAACCATTAACGTTAGAAAAAAATTAATCAACAACATGTTTGACTTCTCTTGCTTGAAACATAAATTTTATAACATCAAATAAAATGTATAATTAAATTAAATGAAGGATTAAATGATAATGAAAATTCATGAATGAGTTTGAATGAAAAATAACCGTTAAAATAAAGCTTATAAAAAAAATATCCAAATAAGAACATTTACATTGGACAAATCCTTTTGCTTAGTAATATTTGATTTTTGGTACATTTTACTTAGTATTTTAATCTCAACAAGAGTGCACCAAATATCCTATGCAAATCTTCTTTCATTTTTAATTTCACTAACAATCACATTTGGATTGAATCTGTGTGAGATGCACCAAAATATAAAGTTTTTTTTAGTTGTTTTTCTTTAAAAAATTGTAAACAAATAAAAAAAATAGCTTCATTTTTTTCAATTAAATCTCTAGATTAAATTAGGAAAGTGTCTTAATGATTTTTTTTAAAAACTCGGTATCTGACTCAATGATCGATTAATCCCGGTAACCACTCTCATATCCACTAGAGGGGGCCATTTAAAGGCAAAGCAAACTTTGCACACGCTAGCCTACTCAAATTTGCATAAGTGGATTCGAATTTGATACCTTGACATGATTGCATTTCAAGGTGTAAAGCATACATCACTGGTTCGACAAAATTGTTTAAAATGTTCTTGCTAAATTGTGCCTTGAAGACATAAGTTAAGAAGGTATAATCAAACAAATTAACTTTGTATTGAAAAATAAAATTTCGAACTTTCAAACTAAAAAAAAATACACAACTTCCAAGATTTCATTTCTATGTTTAATTTCTTTATTTGTACTATAAGGACATCTCTATCTCTATCTCTATTATATACAAATCTCTTCTTAAAAATCAATTCACATTGCATCTTCATATTCTAATGACCATTAAAATCTAATTCGCCTCATAAAAAATTTACACATGAGATTTATTTGACAAGGCAATGTGTCTATGTAAACATGCATTAATATTTTTTATTAGTTACCTTATTTATAAGCGGAAAGTCGTAAAAGTCATATAATGACAAAAAACTAATTGAATTTTTTTATCACTTATTAATCATGTTTTAAAGACAACCATCAAATTATCATCATTGTTTGATTTCTCAACCAATCAAATTTATATGCGAAAAGTTGTAAAAGTCTTATAATGACAAAAAAACTAACTGAATTTTTGATCACTTATTAATCATGTTTCAAAGGAAACCATCAAATTATCATCATTGTTTGATTTCTCAACCAATCAAATGAAGTCATGTACTCTTTGCCTTAATTTTCTACCAATTAGAGTAACTAAATCATCATAAGTTTCAATCATACACGTATTTGTTAACAAGTAAGTCAAATATATATATATATATATATATATATATATATATATATATATATATATATGGTACAACAAATACAACTGTTTTTCCGCTCAACTTTCAACTAGCATGTTGACGTGACATTTTTTTCTTGAGCTTTAATTTTTATTTTTTTCGTTTCTCAAATCTAAAACATACCATTGATTTCATTTCAAGGACAATTGAATTGCTTCTAAAATGGAAGGACCATTGAATACAAGTATATGATATAACATAATGAGTATGTGTAACATCCCAATTTGTGTATTAAGAATTTAAAACTTTTTCAACTCAAATGGAGTTTTACTTTAAGATTGCAACTTAAAACTTCATATAAATAACTTTGAATAACTTTATTTATAAGAAAGATTTACAAAATATTTACATTTACATAAAAGACGCCTTTAAAAATACAGCGCGGATAATGAGACCCTAAACTAGACTCTACTGTGATCTGGCCTCTGATCATACTTTGAAAATTACTTATACCTGAAAAATAGAAAGAAACATGGGGTGAGAGTATGAGTATATGTCATTGAAAGGACCTTTGAATTGCTTCTAAATTTGAATTAATTCAAATTATTTCTGGTCAATTTGTTTTGATAAAAGAAAATAGATTCTAAAAATATGTCAGATTATATAGTTGATTTAATTATAATGCTATGAATAGTATCATTTTATTTTTCTACAAAAGAGGCAAGAATTTAATGAAATATCAATTGTCTAATTCAATGTATTTATTGGTTTTTTTTATTGTGTTTTTCCAATGATGTTAAAGGTTCTTGGTACAAACTAGAATGATGAAGAAAAAAATTAATTTTGTTTTGAGAAAGAAAGAAAAATTAATCTAACAACTAATTACTAAAATTTGCCATTAAAAAAGTCTTTGTTTAATAGGATATCTTTTTTCTTAATTAAATATGATCAATAAAATCTTATGTCTTTCATTTTAAATAGTATTCTAGCCATTTTTTAAATTAAAAATAGAAAATAATTGATATTTTAAGGATCTTTTCTAACAAGTTTTCTTAAGATAAAAATTTATGGAGAAAAAACGTACAAAAAAACTAGGAGACGTAAACCTAATATGATAAAAAAAATTATAGGGACATAAATCGAATCCAAGAAAAGAGCTAACATGAATTAAGTTGTATAATCACAGTAGGTTAAGAACAACCACATTATTTGATACTACATCTTCGTCCAAATCCTTAAGACATCGAATCCAAGAAAAGAGCTAATTAACATGAACTAAGTTGTATAATCACAGTAGGTTAAGAACAACCACATTCAATATGGAACTTTAACTCACATATGATACATTAACATCACTCTATTTAGTGTGATTTAATGGATGAAGGTTTATGTTCATTTCTTTCATGAGAAAGGAGAAGTAAATTAGGAAATAAAATATGATAAAAAAAAAATTGAACATGAGAGAAATGATAATGGATATCTCCACAATCAAAACAATACATCATAGAGTTCAGAGCTATGAGAAAGCCTACAATGAGTTGGATCATTACATTTGTCTAGGAGAAATCCCACAAATGAGATTGACACCACGTCTTCGTTCAAAACCTTAAGACATCAGGTATATTGGACATCTCACTTATATGTTGCTCAATATTTGCTTTTGCGTCTAATGTAAAAGGTTAACTCACACATGTCACATTAACTTCTTCTCTCTAAGTGTGGGAATCTTGATGTCTATGATTTGACGAAATATCCAAATAAGGTTGAAGACACAACCTGTAAAAAGGTGGCACTTTTATAGAGGGACTTTTTTACTCATTTCTTTCATGAATGGAGCATAGGTAAAATAGAAAAAAAAAAGATGAAAAAGAAATTTAAACATGAGAGAAATGATAAAGAAAAATAACGAGTTTTTGATAATTTATGAGTTTGTTGATGGAGTTAGAAATTATTTGGTAATTTTTCTACCTAATATTAGAATCATTACGAAAATGTCACACAAATTTAAAATGTCTAATATAATAAACATGTATTTTGTCAACTCAGCATAACACATCCACATTTTTTCTTTTGCAGATCCTCCAAAGACCTAAAGTGAAGGAATTTAAAATATTGCTTTCACCAAAAAATAATTCCATTAAAGTGAATGACATCAGAAGTTTAAAATGTAATATAATTTTTTTTTAACACAAATGACACCTAAAAATTAACAAAAACAAATCATCGTAATGTTCAGACTAAAAGAAATCACACAAATGAGATTGTCACCACATTTTTATCCAAAATCTTTAGATACATGTATATAAGTCATTTCACTTATATGTTATTCATCATCTACTCTTCCATCTATTGTAAAATTTTAACTCATGTTAAACACATTAACATCTCTCTCTCTCTCACTCTCTCTCTCTCTCTCTCTCTCTCTCTCTCTCCCCCTCCCTCCCTCCCTCCCTCTCCAGTGTGCGACTCTGTGTCCGTGATTATGTGACATACTACATAGTCAAATAAGGTCACACGGAGGCACACCATGGTAAAAAAAAAAAAGGTGAATTGATGTAATTTAATGGATTGGGGTTTATGTTCCTATCTTTCATGAGAATAGAGATAGAAAAATTAGAAAAGAAAGAAGATCATGAAAAATAAATTTGAGATTAAGAGATATGATAGTGCTAAAAAAAATAAGAATTGTGTGTTTTGTCCATGAGGTTATAACAAATAGAGTGAGTTTATAGTAATTTTATCGGTTTGTTGAAGGAGTTTGAGATATTTGAGTAATTAATTTACCAAAAAATTAAACTCAATTAAAAATACGCCACAACATTTAAAAATGTCCAATAAACACATATTTTGTCAACTCAGCATAACACATCAACGTTTTTCTATCGCGTAATCCCAACGAAGACCAAAACTGAAGGAAGTTGAAATAATAGAGATTGATTATAAAATATTACACGAAAGCGAACAATATAAAAAACTTCAATTTAATATAAAAATTATACAAACAACGTTGAAAAAACTAACAAAATAATTCATCAAAATGTTTAGAGTTTCAAGGCCTCCTACAATGAGTTAGATCATCACAAAGCACACAACTGAGATTGACACCACATCATCACCCAAAACTTTAAAGTATTATGTATATTGGACATCTCACTTATATGTTTTTCAAGATCTACTTGCATCTATTGTGGAACTTTAAGTCACAATTGGCACTTTAACATATCTCCCATAAGTGTGAGACTCTTGCGTATGAGTTTTGGTGACATAGCCAAATAAAGTCAACCAGAGACACAACATGGTAAAAAATGTGGGTTGATAGTGGTTTGATGGATGGAGGTTTATGACCCTGTTTCATAAAAAAGAGAAAGAAAATTAAAAAAAGAAAGAATATAAAAAAGAAATTTAAAGATAATAGAAATGATAAGGGAAAAAAGTAGTGTGTGTTTTGTCCATTGAAGTGTTAGGAATAGAGCGAGTTACTGATAATTTCATGGGATAGTTGAAGGAGTTGAAGATTTATCAGTAATTATTTCACGCATGTAATTTGTTAACTTAACATAACACGTCTACATTTTTCTATTACCAGATTCCACCAAAGACCAAAAGTGAAGGTATTTAAAATAGTAGAGATTGGATAATTTTTTTTTTCTTCATGAAAGTGAACATCTAAAAACTTATATTTAATATAATAAAATTAAACTAATGACATCCAAAAACTAAAGAGGAATGCTAGCAACACTCTCTCTTGAGTACTCTCTTTAGCACTCACTCTTTTATTGGATGAAATCAATGTGTGTCCCACCACTTTATGTGGGTTCCATTTTCAAAGTGTAGGTCCTATATTGATTTTACCCAATAAAAGAGTGAGTGGTAGAGAGAGTGCTCAAAAGAGAGTGTTGCTAGCATCCCTCAAAACTAAAAAAATAGTGCACCATAGTGTTTGGAGTTTTGAGTGAGCTTATAATCGATTGATCATCACATTTGACCAAGAGAAACCCCAAAAATAAGATTGACACCACATCTTCACCAAAAACCTGAAAGACATTATGTATATTGGTCATCACACATTCATGTTTCTCAATATATGCTTTTGCTTTCAATGTAGAAGTTTAACTTACACATGACACATCAACATATCTCTATTATGTATGAGACAATCCGTATTTCTGATATGGTGAGAGAGCCAAATAAGATCAGAGGCATAACATGTTAAAAAATGTGGGTTGGTTGTGGTTTTATAGAGAAATGTCTATGTTCCTTTTTTTTCTTGAGAAAGGAGAAAGTATATTAGAAAAAGAAAGAAGACGAAAAAGGAATTTGAACATGAGAGAAATGAAAAGGGAAACAAGTAAGGAGTGATTGTTTTTCTCTAAGAGTATAAAGTATATAACGAGTTACCGGTAATTCTATACATTTAATGAAGGAGATAAGAATTGATGTATAATGAACATGTATGTATTTTTTATCTCACCAGAACACATCTACATTTTACTATTGTAAGATCTTACCAAAGATCAAAAGTGAATGAATCGGATATAACAAAGGTTGAATAATTTTTTGACATTTGAAAACTAAAATTTAAGATAAAAAAATTAAACAAAACGATATTAAAAAACTAACAAATAAAATTATCACAACGATGGAACTTTTGTGAGAGTCTAAATTGAGTTGTATGATCACATTAGGCTAAGAGCAATCACACGAGTGAGATTAACATCACACCTTCATCCAAAGTCTCAAGGCATTACGACATCGATCATATTAATTTATATGTTGCTCACATCTACTCTTTCATACAATGTGAAATTTTAACTTACACTTAACACATTAACATCTCTCCATTAAGTGTCAGACTCTCCGTGTTCGTGATCCACCACCTTGAACACTCACGTTCCCCTACAACGTTGAACCAGGATATCATACCACAATTGGACTTTCTGGATGAGTCAACACTAATGTGGATCGACACATCGGAGAAAGGGCAACCACACAGCGAAAATGAGACTACAATTTCATCAAAAAATTTAAGGCTTAAGTATGAGTTTTTCACTCTGTTGATGTTCAACCTGCACTCTTTCATCTAATGTTGAACTTTAACCGACTTTTGCTACATCACAATATTATCTCCCTTAAGTTTGACGAAATTCTAGCCCGTGCTTGGCACGGGTGTCCATGCTAGTTTCTTGTATTACTGATTTGTTGCCGTTTTTCGTTGGGGTACTAGATAATTTTGAAAGGATGTCATCACGAGCGTTATGTTCTCGGGGAACATGTTGCATTTCAATAGAGTTGAACTCTTTCATTTTTGCTTGAACCAATTTGACGTATTCATGTAAGTGCTCCTCTCTAACCTAGAATTTCCCTAAGACTTGGGAAGCTACCAGTTGAAAATCAGTGCATATTTTTATGACGTTCGCTCCCCATATCTTTAGCTAGTCTTAGGTCTGTATGCACAAGATTCATGTATGCACAATATTTGAATTTGGTTCTGATTATGTGTGTTTGTGTTGTGCTCCGATTAAATATGATAGCATGTTGTAGTATATGTGTGTATGCTACTAATTGTATCTTCCATTCAATTGTTCACACTAATTCAAGCAATTAGTATTACATATTTGTATAGTTAAACTAAGTAAACGACCGCGGAGAATGACCTTTCAATCTACTAATACATGCTCTTCCCTTGAACAAAATTCCTACCAAACCCTAATCCTCCATGTCGTAAGCTTCCCCTTGACCGTCCTTGTCCTTGATCCTTCGATCGGGTCGCTTTCTAACGTCTTGAGCCAACCACGGTCCTTTCTACCCTATCCCTCAATATGTCGCATTGACTTGAACTCTATCCATGATGTCTCACCGTCCGTGAAAGTGACTACCGGTGTGGTGGCCCTAAGAACGTCCTATGGCTGCCACCTCTCTCTCATGTTCGTTTCTTGATTCCATCAACGAGGAATTCATGCAAAAGTTATATGCTGCCCGGGCTCAATCGATGCTTTCTTTATACTAGGTCCAACCCAATAGCTCATTAACCCACTTAAAAAAAATAAAAAAATTGGGCAAACTCAAATATTTTTCACACGCGCACAACAAAAGTTACTTGATGATCTTCCTTCAAAAAAAAAGTTACTTGATGATGTTGATATTATTCGAACATTCACTGCAAAGAGGTATCAGAAATGTAATTTACCTCGTAATTTTATTTAGCACACTATTGATAGGTTATATTTCATGTCTCTTATTCCAAATTGTACTTTTGTTGACAAAATGACAGATCTCTTTTATTTCGATTTATGACTATTTATCTATATTATGACTATTTCAAATAATAGCATAAATAATATCAAAATAGTTTTTTTTTTTGACAAAATAATATCAAAATAGTTGGTTTTTTCTTTTCCAATTATACTCTATAACAAATTTTGTTATAAGAATACCATATTTTTGGTGTAATTCAAAAAGATAAGAGTTTATATTATACAATATTATATTTGCTACATTGTTGGTGTTATTGAAAAAGATATGTTTAGTTTTTTTTTAATAAGAAAAAGATATGCATAGTTTGTTACACTATAAAGGTACAAAATATATATAAGTATAATATTTTTAGGCATCTATGCTTGTACTTTTAATTAAAATCAAAATTTTATAAAAATAAGTATACGCATTATGAAACACTAAAATAAAATTATACGCATTAGCGTAACAAAAAAACAGACAGACGGACATAAAATATTACTCTAAACGCTAATGTGTGTGTATATATTTCATAAAAAAATACCGTTTATAATTTTTAAATGTTAGCGCAATAAAAGGAGCGGAAAAACGGGCACCTGAGTGCCTGTCTTTTCGCTAGTATATATTATGTTATATGTGAATTTACGATAAATTTTTTGCCCAGGCTCTATAAAATTCTTGGCTCCGCCACTGGTTATATGTAATTATCGCGTAAATGTATTACAAAAAGAAAGTATAATTAATTTAGGGCAATGTTATTGGTATCAGGTGGATCGGCTCCTCTAAAGTGAGCAACTCACTTTAGACTTTAAAGTGTAAAGTGAATAATATCAATTAGTATTAATCATAACAAATAATAAATTTATTACAATAATAATCCTTGATTTTTCCATGAGTAAACCACCAAATTGGTCCTTGTCTTTGTAGATCATTTTCAAATTAGTTCATGACTTTATTAATATTTCAAACTAGCTAGTCTCTATCTTTGTTAAAAATTTCTCAATTTGGTCCCTCCTCATGTGACAAAAACATAAAGACATGGACCTAATTGATAAACTTATGGCAAAGATAAAGACTATTTAAATTATTAATAGAGTCATGGACTACTTTAAGAATGACTTACAAATTTAGTGGTTTACTCATTTTTCCACTTTACAATTTACAGGATCTACATCCAATACTAGATAGTTGCTAGCAAGTACCAATGATTCTTATTTTGGCCTGAGCTAGCTAGTGCTAAATAGAAGAGAGATGGCACAATAAAAACGTGGGCACTTTCACTAATATTATTTTGGAGTATTATAGTATCGTCGAGGTGATATACACTACTCCTCACCAACAAATTAAAACGATGAAAAGATAACTCACCAACAAATTAAAACGATAAAAAGATAATTGTGATTTCCTAAAAAAAAAAAAAAAAAAAGATAATTGTGATGGATAAAAACCAGTTATTTCATTACTGAAAAATAAAAATTCGCGGCAAAAATCATTGATGGAAAACATTTAATTAGCGGCATAAATTCTTTTCCACAAATATTAGTAATAATAGAGAAAAGTTTCACATTTCCTTTCTCTAAATTTCTTTCATTAATCTTTTTTTTGACCGAATTATTTCTTTCATTAATTTGTGTTTTTAGTATTGTTGGTGTATTTTTTAATACACAAATTTTTGTCTCTTCTTATCAAATGAACCTCTCCTTTGAGAGTTGGCTTGTGGGAGGATTCAGCTTGGTTCCCTCAATAAAAACCACCTATCATATATATGCATGTGAATCAAAAGTTCCAATTCCAAAGGGTTGAATGATTAGAAAAAGTATCTTCACATTCAATTTGGTCCACATTATCCTCTTCAAAAAGATGAGTTGAGTATTGCATATCTTCAAAGCCATTAGCAACCCCATTCATGTTCTCAAACATATCCTCAAATGTCCAATCCAGCCTCCTCAAATCACCAATATCATCATCTAGAGGATATGAATAAGAATTGGAATTGGCTTCATTTTGTGATTGTAGAGGATCTGAAGGTACTTGTTGATCTTCTTCTTGAGTGAGCTCAATTGGTGGTGAGTCATTTGCAAACTTAGCAGCAACGTCTTGAATCTCTTGTGGTGAAAGAGATTGGTAACCATGAAAAGCTACATTGATGGTAAGAGGTGTATTAGGGAAATTGAAACTTGCATGAGGACCACGTAGACAATAAAGGGCTGCATCAAATGCCCTAGCAGCTTTCTCTTGTGTGTAATATGATCCTAACCATATTCTCTCCCTACTATTTGGAAGCCTAATTTCAGATACCCATTTTCCCCATTTTCTCTTCCTCACCCCTCTATATATCTTATTATCACTACTGTTAGGGCTTTGATCAGTTGTGGTGGCATTGATATTAGGGTTGTGATCAGTTGTGGTGGCATTGATATTACTAGTAGGATTGGAACATGTCATATTCGTGTTCATGGTTGGTTTATGAGTTGATGAGTGGATATGGGTTTAACTGGCTTTATATATAAGTGCGATGGTTTCCATGACATTGACAGCTTCATTTTTAAAGAGTTGACATTATTTTTGGATCATAGATAAGACACAAATGAGATAATAGTTATAGTACGATTTTTAATGACTCTCGCCAATATCTAAAAAAAAAAAAAAAATGATTGTTAAATTTTATGTAGAAAAAAGTGTTTTTTTTTAATATTTCAATATGTTGATTACACAATTTTAAAGATAAAGTTTCTACTTTAAGCTTTTTAACAAGTGTATTAGGGCATATGTTAGCATTTCCCTATAAATATCAATAAGAAGTGATTAATTATATTATTAATATAACTAACTATATATCACCGTCTTACATAAAATTCTTTTCAGAATTTTTTATATCACATTTCAAAAAACTAATATAATTGTATTAGTCAAAATTATTTTTTTTAATTGTATTAGTTATTTTTTATTTTTTTTAAGGGAGTTAGTCATTTTTTACATGATAATTTTGCAACTTTTTAAATCTATAATAAATACTATGAGAAAAAATAGAAACTAAATTTCTCTCGTACATAAATCCTATATTTAAGAACGGAACTGGTAGTAGTGCAAGTGAGATGATGTAGCTCAGGATAGAATCTGAAATATTTCAAACGTGTTGATCTGAAAAAGCTTAGAAAGTGAGCACTTTGTATATCAATGGGAAATTTGGATTGCATGTATTTAAAAATGCATGCATTCATGCACTATAATAGTCGTCCAAATAAGATCGAACGTTCCTTTTTTATGACTAATAAATATAATAAAATCTAAACCGTCAAATCTTAACCAAACGGCCACAAATCTTCCTCATTCAAGATTGCAATCCTGAACCTCGGTAGAGTGCTAAACGCAAAGGTGACGGTGTAGGGCCAAAAAGCATGTGTACGAATTAGAGCACATGGTGTAATCGCAGTTTTTTGGTTTCTATAAAACTAGTCCGTCTTTTCACTCTTTTTATTGTGTTAACGTTTGAAAATTATGAACTATATTTTTTTTATGAAATCTTAATTTTGATTAAAAGTAAAAATATAATTGTTTTTTACTTTCAAATTATAACAAATCAAACTAATCATGATTATTTATTTCAATGAAACCAACAAAAATATATAATCTAAATTCTTTTTTAATGACACCAACAACAATCTTTATTATAGAAAAAGATGTTGTTTAAGGGTACAATTGGGATAATGAAAAAATAATATATATATATATATATATATATATATATATATATTCATCTAGTTTGTTACACTTTTTAAATGATAAGGGAAAAAACTGAACATTTGTATTTGTTACATGTGCTATTTGTATTGAAAATTGAGGGTATTTTTGGAAGGAAAAATTCAACCCAAAAGTTCTTTATGTATAGTATATATAGTATAGATACCACTTTTAATTTGCTTCCCTAAAAAATTTAATAATAATTTGCTTACCGGTATTTTCCCATATATCGTACACTTAATAATATATATTTTTTGAACAATGACACTTAATAATAATAATAATAATAATAATAATAATAATAATAATAATAATAATAATAATAATAATAATAATAATAATAATAATAATGTATATGATATGTTCGTAAGATCTACGTTAAATGACAAAGCCGATATTTTTATGTTGAACTTCTTCACAAATATTCGAATTCAGGACCTTACGATTGTGTGAATTTTAGTTTTATGGAGCATTTGTCACTTTATCTAAAAAAAACCAATGTTATGAAACATAATAAATGGTTATAATGATTTAAAATGAGACTTCTTTAAAAAAAATGATTTAATTGAGACTTATAATTATGTGCTCCCTCAAATTGTTAATTCTGGTCATATTTATGTTTAAAATGAAGATTAAATTTGACCCCTCACAATTTTTTTCGACCCGTTTAGTCCCAACAAAAACTCTTACGTTAGTCTCTAACTTTTTTATAGGAAAGGTAGCTTAATCTCTTATTCATTGTAAGAAAGAAATTAATTTGCTTTTAATATAAAAATGTCAAATACTAGTTTGAGTATATTTTTTGTCAGAAACAAAATTGGATCGAGAAAATAATTTCAGAGACTAAATTAAACTTTCACTCTTATGCTCATAGACCTTGAGAATGTGGGAACAAAGTCTTTTTTGGTAAGATCGAATTATGCTTGGAAGTGATACTATTGTAATGAGTGTGGACGGTCAATTAGAAAAATATTCATCGAGTTTTATCTCAATAACATATAAAATGATTTTGGCATTTTTATAGAACACTGTTAATCTTGTTGTATCTCAATAACATATAAAATGATTTTAGATTTTCGTAAAAATTTACGTGAATGATCTATATGATATAAACATACAATCCAACAGTTAAATTTGAAAAATATGCATCGAGTAAAACGATATTGATTGGTGTAACATTAAATCAGTGTAATTTGATCCCTTCTCTCTCTCATATATATATATATATATATATATATATATATATATATATATATATATATATATATATATATATATATATATATGTTGAAAATATTCAAAGTACTAGTTATAAGTTCCACCAGACAGAAATGCTGTTAGATTTTATATGGCTTTCTTTTTTTCTCTTATGCTCATGTCTTAGAGAGGTGTAAGATGTAGTTCATGTATTTACTTTCGAAAGTGAGTATATTGGGGCATTTGGGTGTTTTGAGAGAAGTCTTTTTGTTGTAAGAGTTTTAACATCTTCTCTTCTCTTCTCTTATATATATAAGAAAGAAAATCATACCCATAAACCCTGGCAAAACCCTAACACATTTTACTGAAATTCCCTTTCTTATACGCAAAAATGCAGACTTCTTAAAATGACATTGACAATCCCACCCTTCTTTATCCTTCTTTAAAAAACCCTGCTATTTGTACCCTTGGGCGCCTAAAATCATCGTAAATGTCAAGAGTAATGCATGCAACAAACTAAGTATTACCCATATGCAATAAATCAAGTATCTTGACTCATGAGGAATACATGCAACATGACAAATGTCAAGAGGAATACATGTATAGCAAGCAAAGTGTTACCAATGAATAAACCAAGTGTCATGACTCATGAATACATGAAATAAGCCAAGTGTCAAGAGGAATACATGCAGCAAGCCGAATGTTACTCATTCGATTAATAAACCAAGTGTCACGACTTAGGATGAATACATGCAACAAGACAAATGTCAAGAGGATTACATGCAACAATGCAAGTGTTACTCATGCAATAAACCAAATGTCACGACTTATGAAGAATATATGCAACAAACCAAATGTCAAGAAGATTACATGCAACAAGTCAAATGTCACCCATGCAATAAAATAAACGATTAAATTTTTTAATAAGTTTTTATTTTTTTCCTATTTATATTATGGGACGGATTAGTTTTTAGGGATATTATATATGGAACGGACGGATGGAATATTACTTTATACTATGCCATTATATCATGATGTAGTTTTTTTTTTTACTGTTAGCATGTATAGTATAGGTTGCCAAACAAAAAGTTGGTGATACTATCCTTTTCTTCCTTTAATTATGCCATGTCATCCTTTACTTGACCTGGTCTTCCAATATTATCACACGTTGCTTGCATCATCAATGACATGTAGTAACTTTCTAGCCGTTTTTGCTACAGTCTTGTCACCCTTATAACATTCCATATTTTGCCTATTTTTGCCTACAAGATTCCATAGTACTTTTTTCAAAACTAAACTAGATTCGGTTTCTGACCAGTTAATGTGCACGAGTCTTTCTATAACTTTCAATCCTTTTCGATAGTACTAATTGATAGCTACTTTAATTATATTTTGACACAAGAAGCAATTTTAATTTCAATTTGGTTACACATAGACAAACATATTCTTTAGTAGCTCCCTCCATCTGGCTCTCTGTGAACTCATACCAGTCAAAATAGAGGCACCAACTAACTATTATAAAGACCATTTGTTAATTAATTGTATTTAATTTGTTTCTATTATGTTGCATGTTTGACTTTCATGTCATTAATTAAAGACATACATACTAGAAGTTGAAACTATGCATGGACGGAAACAATGATGAGTAGGTTTTTGTGGAAAGTTCAGTACTTTACCTAAAATAGCAAAAGAAATGGTTATGGTTTGTTTGGTTTTTTTAGGAACGAATGGTATTTTGGTAGTTTGCACTATCTTAGTTTCTTTTTTAAATATTTTCATGTTGCAATGCACACATTTTACATGCGCAAGATGATTATCATACACGAAAGTTGGAGTTACAACCTTTCAACCAAAAAAAAAAAAAAAACGAGGAGCTACTATGTCTATGTCTAAATGATTAGATCAAAACACTAGTACAAAAAACCCTTTTTAAGTCGGTTAAAAAGGGATTTTTAAGTCGGGCGCGCGTCCGACCTAATAGCTCCCGTCATAAGAAGTCTTTTCTTTTTAAGTCGGATTTACCAACCGTCTTAAGGCATCATTTTTTAAGACGGTTAAAAATGGCTTTTTAAGTCAGGCACGCGTCTGACCTAATAGCTCCCGTCATAAGAAGTATTTGCTTTTTAAGTCAGATTTAACAACCGTCCTAAGGCATCATATTAACTTCTTAAGTCACCCAATTTTAACCGACTTAAAAAGTTCATTTTTTTTTAATATAGCATTCATGCAGAATATGCTCTATTTGTTTTCCTGTTGTCCACTGCATACATGCATAATATCTAATGTCACTTGTAGTAATAGAAAGATACATTGAAGAGAAAACCATAACCAAAATCCACATGTACTAATTAAATAAAACTATAGAACTATATTGGCATACGAAAGAAGATAGTCATTGCACTGACAGAGTAAAGTACATGTTAGAACCAAAATGCAAATAGTAAAAAAAAATCAAAAACAGGACTAACACTAAGCTAAAACCCCAACTGCTAAAAAAAACCAGTATCACACTAAAGCTTACTCCCCACCTAATCCAAAAACCAGTCTCTCACTAAGATGACTCCGCATTTGCTTCAATAAGTTCCAGAATCAAATTTGAACAGCGTTCTTGAACATTTTTAACTTCATCCTTTTGACAGGGAGTTGAATCCGCAAATAACTGAATAAATTAATGATGACATAATATTAGTTTATCATATAAACATGTAAAAATAAAATTAATTAATTTATAATAGTTGTTAAAGATATCTTATACGTACATGAATCCACAAAACCATCGGATACAATGTTCAACATATGTAGCATGACAAAATATCCGCTCTCATAACAAACTAATTGCCTTGGACTCTGAAATCGAATATGATCAAATGCGACCGTTTAGTCGGTAAATACTATTCAAAATAGAAGATATTTAATACAGAAACAACACAGAGATGATAGATGAAGCAGTAGCATGTGTAAACAACTTACAATGGGATAAAACCATACTACTTTATTATGCTTTCTCACCCATTGTAGCTTATTATAATCTTCCAAAGCTCTACAATAATTAATACTTAATCGTTAAACTTATATCATTAAACATATCACAGTTCATGTACAATAAATAAATTGAATACTTACAAATCAACAATGGCTGATATTTTTTTATCTGCCGGCTTCTTTCCTAACGAACATAGAAAGGTCACCTCACGCTTCTTGGGATTAATATGAGCAATTGCCAATGAAGACTACAAGCATTAAACAATTAAATTATTTGCAAAATTCAAATCTCTATATTACAAGTGATTGGATATAAAGAGAGAGAAAAATTACTTGTTAAAGTAAGGAGCTAGGTACAAATCCTTTTTATTATGGTCCATCGTGTTTTGAATGTAGGTTTGACACTAACTTGGTCATTCCGTACATGCCACTTTTGCCCAATTCAACACAACGACGTTGTAGATACCTAAGATGGTGAAACAAAATTTCATTATAAATAAAATTAAGTAATTGAATGACCATTAAATTTACAAATAAAATATACTTACGTTAGCCACACTTGCAAAATAGTCAAGTGTAATTCCTTTTTACCCAAACACAAGTCCATGATATCGCCCCTTTGTAGCTCAATATCAATCCCACTATGACCAGCCTTAAACTTCAAAGCTTGTTCCATGTACATTGCCTTCACTATCAATTTTTGACAAATAAGTTCCGACTCTTTTGGTGGAACATCAACTTTCATAGGTATATCACCATCCTAAACCATTATGATAAAACCTTACACAAGTCTAAACACTATCAAGTGTAAATAGTGATAGACATAAATATAATAAATACCTTATTAGAAATAACTTGCAAAAGTGTTGACGGCCTCAGCAATTGTTGTCACCTCATTAGTGGACACAGGTACTTGAGTCGTTGCATCTATCACCTTGGTAACAGCCACTCTAACCATATCATTAGTTAGCACCTGATTGTGTATAGTGGGCCCTACGTTGTACACATAAGCGTGTGCCACCACATTACTGCTTCCATCAATATACAATTCACACTCTTCTGGGATATTCTCTTCATCATCTGGCGTCTGAGGAACAATAGAGCAACTACCCTTTGTGCTAACATGTTGAGTGGTATTAGAAGAATAAATTGGGAAATTTTGATTTTGTTGAGTTAAGAGACTGCAACACGTCTTGTGTAATCTTCTTAGTCAAGGCTGCTAGTTGGGCATCACTGGTAACAGATGGGGTAGAATGAGATTTTGATCCAAAGTATTCTCGAATACCCACGCCTCGACCAGCAGCACGAACACGACCAGGGTGTTCAGGTTGCCCAAGGGATTTCACCAAGATGTCCTCACGTCCATTTCGCACAAATTCGTCTGACACTAGAGAATCCTACAACATCAAATTTATCATCCAATTTAATATGCATAATTGTCCTGCAACCTATGTTCAGTCAATTTTTTCTCAAAGCAAGGTGACCCATACCATGCAAACACAGTTTGGCATTCTATTATTTGATGTTTTCTCAATCAGAAGGCATTCTATTATTCGATATTTTCTCAATCAGAAAATTCAATTCAAAGCTATATGGATTAGTGAACCGTTTTAATACACAAAAGACTGAAATGAAACTATGCATAATAATGACAATGGCAAAATACAATTACGTATATATCTATAATAACCAATTCATAACACGAAAATTGCAGCTCACATGTTTCAGGGTCGAATACAAATCCACATGTTCCCCTGTATATTGGCTGATCAGAAAAGTAGATGATAAGAAAATTGCATATAAGCAAATACTAGTGCTCATACACAGGTTGCACTGAACCTGCCATCTCCAACTAGTTTATTATTTAAATGTAAAGTATATCTCTCCCTAGCCCCAACCTTTCATTATAGAGCTTTTATACAACAAATTTTAATGAAAGCAACATAGTCACAGTTTATTTAATATAACATTGTCTCACTACAACAAGGATTTAACAAAGCTTATATAAGTAGTAGTTAAAACAAGAGACGAACATATTAAGCCAAGAAAAAAATTTGTGAGCTCAAAGCATTGAACCTGACAGTATAGCAGACATAAAGCAATTTCTAGTTGCGACAACAAAGATAGTAGACAAGGTTACTAATTAGATGCTCAGAACAATATCAGTACAGAAAACTATATTTATTGTTAACACCTAAAAGCCAAAGCTAAGTTAAAGACAAAATCATCATTAATATTCCAGCCTTAGCTTAGCCCAAAACGCCAAAAGTAGACACTGAAACTAAATTGCAAAGGCAAAACCAGAACAGGCAGGGGTGGAGCCAGGTTTTATACATTGGGGGACCAAGTCGTAATAGGTATACTTTAGCAAAGAAACACTAAATCTTCCAATGCATTATATATATAAGAAATTTAAGTTACATCCAAAGTTAATTAGGTCTTTACCATAAAAGATAGAATTGAGGGCTCCAACTTACATAATGGACTTTTTTTTTAGAAGTAGAAAGATTTTTTTACTATAAAAGACAAAGGCCCAACATAAAAAAGACACAAATGTTAATAATGAGGGGACCATATTCATAACCATGTGTAAATAGTAATATATAATAGTAGTATGGTAATAGTAAAAAAAAAATTTGAAAAATTGGGGGGGACCACAGCCACCCATGGTCCCTCCGCCCCTGAGAACAGGCAGCTATGCCAAAGAAATGTGAGCCACTAGGTATACAAGAGTATCTATATCTTAAGGAGTTGAGTATTTTTAATGAGTTTGAATGTGAAGTAGTAATGATGGAAGCGTAATATATAGAACTTTTTTGAGGTATAAAAAATGAAATTGAAATTAAGATTAACATGGTTAAAATAAGTTAACTTCCCAAGCAAGATTTATCATGCATGGCAGTTGCGTGTCCCATTGCAATAACAATACATGTTTGAATGTTTCATAGAAATGGAATGGTTTGGGGCAGGTGGGAGAGAACAGGAAGAAAGCATTATAGCAGTTGCTTTTGTTAGAAAGAAGAAAGTATTATAGCCATTGCTTTTGTTAGAAATGTATTCAAGAGACACATCATTATACTAATGAAATAAATATTTCTCTTTTAACCATTAGATTCATGAAAATAAATAATTGTCCCGTGTATGCTTTATGTAGTCAATTATACCTTTTATTTTTTTTGACAGTAGTCAATTATACCTCAATAAACATACTATTAATGAAATAGTCATTATGATCTATTTAAGAAACATACTACTAATGAAATACATGGTTTTCTTTAAACTAATTGATTTTTAAAGTCCATTATAAATCTGAGTGTAGTTTGATCCCATACATGTAGTTTGTCTACAATTTCATGAGATCTTATAATGTTTTAGTCTATGTGGTGCTACTTTGCATTATTACTAAATAATTGTATCTATTTCTCAATAGAACTCTTATATCAAATGCAGGTCAACATAACAGAAAATTCATATAATGTCAAATAATATATAACAGAAAAATCATTTGTTCTCTTTAAAAAAATTACCGCAAATCATTACAAGGCAGAAATATAACAAGTGATATTAAGAAACTCGAATCTCCAAAAAGATCATGAGCTCAATTTTCTACAACCATCTATACCAAACAATAAAATTACATCATGAGACCACAAAACGAAACTTAGTCGAAGAGCAAATTATCAGCCGCAACTATCGCATACACTTAGTCTACAAATACAAAACAAAAGAACTAGCAAGTATTAAGAAATATTCTGCTATACGGTTAAAAAATGTAAAAGAAAAGGAAAGATATATAAAACAATATTGTCATCATTGTTATTGGTCACAAATCTTTATATACTTGTGTATTCTGTGTTGGCATATCAATACTTTGTTAGTTAACTACTCGTTCAACTCATGGTATAGTCTGAGAAGTACTTTATTCTTTGCGGATTACCAAATTACTAATTAGCGAATACTAAATGAATACCAATTATAATAATACCCATGAGGACTCCTTTGTACTCATTTGGAAACTTATAATTCTTAAACAGAGCTCTCTCATGTTGCTGGTGTAACTAATGGTTCCCTTTAGACTGAATTTCTTGTTTGTATAACAAACTCCATAGAGAATTGCTTGTTTGCTTGTTATACTTGTTGGGTCCTGGTATATGTGATTGTTATAGTGACGGGTGTTATGAGTTATGACTAATTTGTGAGGCCTTTAGAGGCTTCAGGGTGTTTTTCTCCACTAGTTAATATTAAGAAAGATTCTGCTACACGGTAAAAGCATAATATACAGAGTGATTCTTCTTCTCCAGTCAAAATCCAAAATTGAAAATCAAAATTAATAATATGAACCTAATCAATTTCATGAGCTAACACTAAATATTTTTCAAATCAAACACATACAGTCATGGTTATTGCCCAGAAAGTTTTCACTGTTCTTAATCCCAAATTTTCGTAGAAATCAAAACCATCAAGCTCTAGAATTATCAATTTCATCAAAACAATTCAAAGACATGACAATTTCAGTTAACCCTAATTCCCAAATCATAGAAGAAATTATGAAAGAATAAAAATACCTTTGGGGGTAGAGTGAATGACGAAGAGGGTGAGTGACGGAGGTTCCGGCAGCGATGGCTTTCTTCCATTCCATCAGCGATGGCTTTAATCCGGCGTGCGCGACGGAGGTTCCAGAGAGAGTGAATGAGCGAGTGGCGAGGAAGGTTCATCGAGTGAGTGACGGAGGTTCCGGCGTGCCTGACGAAGTGAGTGAGCTTTTGTATGATTGTGAGTGACGAAGGTTAGATTGAATGAGAGAGCTTGTGAAGAAGGTTCGATTGTGAGTGAGCTTGTGTGGGATTGTAGGATTGTGCGTGATGGAGGTTCAATTGAAATTGAGAAAGTGAGAAAGGAAGCTTTGTCTGGTTCGATTGAAATTGAGAAAGAGAGAGAAAGTGAAAACCTTGTGTGATATATAACTATAAATTTAATTAATAAATTTAATTTATTTAATTAATAATTTAATAATTAATAAATAAAAGAGGGAAATTGATTCACAAAGAAAATAATGGAAAGTTTTTATCTTGACAAAAAAATAAGGGAAATTTTTTTAGGTTGGGTGGTCAGCAGACTAACTTAAGTAAATTAATTATAAATAATTTTGTTTCATTATTCTATCAACCTTAAGTCGGGTAAACTTATAACTGACTTAAGAAAGTTTAAAATAATTACAAGATTGCCACCGCGTCACTTCTTAAGACGGGTGGCAGAGCGAACCGACTTAAGCACGAATCTATAAAGTATTTTTTGTACTAGTGAAACTTAAGTGAGACACTACCACCGTTCTTCTTTAATGTATCGAAATTCAGTGGTCTCCTATTCATAATTGAGTAAATAGGCAATTACCTCCCTGAAATTGTAAGTTTCATCAATTATCCCATGACGTTACAAAACTTCAATTACTCCCCTGAAATTGCACAACGTTAATCAATTTACCCCCTCCGTCAAATCCTTCTGTTAGTCAACATCACGTTTTGCAAATACCTCCCCTGAAGTTTTGCACTTATGTGCAAAATGCCTCCCGAACTTGAAAATTTATATATTTTTTTTCTTATACTTGACTCAAGATATTAAAGGCAAACAATTAACAGTTGGCTTTAATGAAAATCTTTTAGAATCTCCGCTTGATACTTGGTTCTTCATCTATGTTATATGGACTACTTGATTGTTCCTTTAGATTATGTTAGAAACTGAATAGTTGTTTCTTCTGTAGCTATGCTTTTCTATTTCATTCCTATGCTTCAATATTGTCATGATCTACTTAATAGGCTCAACTTCAGTCCCTTCACATTTACTTACCTACTACTTCTTTCTTGTTGCAAAGGCATTTATACTATTAAAACCACATCCAAGCACAAGATGTGCAAGAATGAAACAAGAAGATAAGCATACATAAATTGTTTAGCTATCCATAAACAACAACAATGAGACACAAGAAAACTCCCAAAATCCAACTATATGTGAAATGAGTTTCTAATTTTGCCGACAAGCTAATGCATCTCCAATTCCAATTCAAAGCTAAAGCAAGATTTAGGAGACTATTGCTTAATCTAAGAGGTGTATTTATTTACTATTCATTTAATTCTTTCATATCCTCTGTGATTTCAAAATAGTGGTTGATGCCACATGGTAATGAATTATATTGCTGAATGATAATAGTGTATATTGTCACTTGATATAATTTTCGTAATCGGATAAGTATTGCAGACTAAAACCATTAGAAACAATGTCATCTAATCTATTTATAAAACAAAGCATATCAATTTAAATATGTAGCTAAGCTGAAAAATATTATAATTATACATCTTTTACAAGGATATCAATCACTATGTTAATTGTTTGCCTTTAATATCTTTTGAGTCAAGTATAAGGAAAAAAAATATAAATTTTCAAGCTCGGGAGCATTTTGCACATAAGTGCAAAACTTCGGGGGGGGGGGGGGGGGGGGGGGGGTATTTGCAAAACGTGATGTTGACTAACAGAAGGATTTGACGGAGGGGGTAAATTGATTAACGTTGTGCAATTTCAGGGGGGTAATTGAAGTTTTGTTAACGTTGGGGGGTAATTGACGAAAGAGAAATGATATTTTGACAACCATTTTGTGACAACCTATGTGACAACTTTATCTCTCATACTCACATTATTTTTTTACTTTCTCTCTCTATTGATTTGGTTTCCGTGTCACTATCTACTTTCCTTTGTAAATTAGTGGTTGTCACAAAAGTTGTCACTCAAATGGTTGTTCATATAACACACCTCTTGACGAAACTTACAATTTCAGGGGGGAAATTTCCTATTTACTCATTCATAATTGTTTGGACAAAAATGACTTATGAAAATCACATTCAATACTTATGGAAAAGGCTGACATATACCTTCAAGACATTGTTTAGATAATAAAAAATGTTAACTTTTATTTAAAAAGTTGTGTAATTGTTACTTTTATACGAATTTAACTTGTGTTTCCAAGATAATATTCATTTATATAAATTTCTTATACAACACTCTTAGAACACTTGTTAGTTAGACGAATTATTATATTTATAACATAATATTATTTCTTTTGTAAGTGTTTTAAACTCTAAAATATTTGTTGCCTTAGTTTGGGCACCATCCATCACCCTAAATTCTTTAAGAAAAAAAGTAAGTGCAAACTAATTAGTATTTAAAGATTACACATCCATTATAAAATAATCCACACAATCATTCAATCAGATCTTATTATCTTACTATATACAAAAATGTTTGTTAAGATATTCCTAAAGTAATATAATGGTGAACTCTTCTATTTTTAGTAAATTTTAATAAAATATTGTTTTATTCTAAATGATAAAGGTACACCTTCAAACCATTTTTTTAGAGGTTTATATTAGACACATCAAAAAAATGAAGTGATAGAATAATGAATAGATGCATAATATTTTTTTAAACTATCAACGTATAGTTTTAAACTCAATTAATACTATCTGTTCTATTATAACTGAGTCTTTTGCTCATTTCACACATATTAAGAAAAAGTGTATAAGTGAAAACGAGAGAAAAATTGTTTTGAGTGTCTTTGTGCATTCTTCTTTATCATAAATGTAAAGTAGAATACATTGAATTGTGAGTGGTGATAGTAGTATTAATTAGAGTTATATATAATTGAAAAAAAGTAATTAATATTGTATTGGAAAGTAAAATGGATCAATTTTTTTGGGACAATATTTTTTTGCAAATGACTCAATTATTATGGGACGGAGGGAGTAATAAATTGAGTCCATGCTTTTTTTAATGGCAAATGGAGTCCATGTTAATGAGTAGTTTGTTCAATTGCTGGTAATTATTTCTTGGTGCATCGGATCATAATGTAATTTTTTTTTTCCTGAATCAAAGGGGCCTAAGCCCCAAGAAAGTAAAATCTTATGGGAAATACAGTTCAATATACATCACTCAAACAGGTATTTTGAGAGTGGTCGCATTCAAAGAGTCAGATAAAAGTTGTATGAGTCCTTGGGCATAATATGTTCCTGTTACTAACTTAGCTAGGACAATTAGATTAGACTAATATGGAGTCACATAAATGGAGCGGTTGGACATAATATATGAGTCCTTGGACATGATATGTCAGTCCTGAGCATTCACCCTATACATATTTCCTTACCTATACATTTTTATGTTGTATGGGAGACTATGAGCAGGCTTGATTGAGTTATGGTTTTTGAAGGCTGGTGGGATAGTTGGGAGGTGGCAAGTTTGTGGGCTTTGGATAAAGATATTTCTGATCATTGTCCTTTGGTGTTGAGATACTCGAGTCAGTTTTGGAGTCCCAAACCGTTTAGGTTTAATAATTTTTTGGCTGAATCATTCGGGGTTCTCTGAAATTGTTGCTCGTAGTTGGAGATCTGGAGTTGGTAGGGTGGATGGTTGTTAGATTGAGGGAAAAATTCAAGAGACTCAAATATGAGTTTTATAGTTGATGGAGCAAATTAAGATCTTAGATTTAAAGGATGAAGAGGGAGTTGGATGAAGGATGGAGATGCATTTGGTTTGGTTGATTTTATTTATAAATTGAAATAATTTCCATCCATTATACTCGTATATGTATATGTGCACCCACTTATTTAATATAAAAGATGAAAATTAAGATTTAAAAAATTCACATATGACTAACCTAGGCAAAACTGGGTGTCTACACTAGTAGTATCTAGATACTATTATATGTTTATTTATGACTAATAAAATACAATTTGCATGCCTTCTATTATCGGGCAATGCATCAATAGCTTCACATTTTCTGTTGTAGCGTTCCACTTCAATAGGTTCAACCTATTAATCTGAGAAACAAGAGAGTACAAAAACTTCAGGAATTTGTGTGTTTGCCATCACGTTTTCAACTTAAATTGCGCTTCCCCATGCAGTTCCACCGTGAAAATAGTGAAGCTCCAAATTGGAGAGTTTGGCAAAACGTGGTTTTGGTGGGTATCCACCGTGATGGCAAACAGACTGGTCTAGTTTGAAAGGACTAAAACTAAAAATGACCAAAACAACTAAAAACTTTGCAATATAGAAGAATAAAGATGAAGGAAAAAAGAGAGAGATCATAATAGAGTCTTTGCATTATCTTCGAGATGTGCACTTTACAAAGTTCAACAGTTAATAGAGATCAAAACTAACTATAACCTATAACGCTTCCAACCATCAATGGTTACGCAACGCTCGTCAGTTACAGACAACCTTCTAACGACTACATTCAACAATCACATATTTGAGTTAATTTAATGTTGTTTTAGAACCTTAGAGTGTGTTTTTCCCGATATCTTATATGTGACAATCACATAATATATCAACTATAAATCTATTTGTGACAATCACATAATAAATCTTCACATTTTTTATTAAAATATGTGACAAATCACATTTTAATATATCCTTTATTTTTGTCAAGCATCCCCGTGGCTAGAACTCACACATTTAAATGCGGAGAAGTTGGATGTGTGAGGTTCAAACTCCGACCCCAGCATATTATATACAATATCTCTACCAACTGAACTAAACTCACGGGGATCACATTTTAATAAATCTATTTGTGACAATCACATAATAAATGTACACTTTATTAAAATTTATATAATATATTTGGGTCCACCGTTGAATCTTTTAGAGATGAGATCTATATTAGATGCATTCAAGTACAAAATGCAGATTTTAGAAAATATTAGTGATGAACATATACAAAGAATATGAAAAAAGATACGTAAATATTATCTCTTTTTTTTCCTTAGCAAAAATATTTGTGACAATCATTATTTGGTTTATTATTTATTGATAAATAGTCTAGTGCCTGGAATTCATTTTTTAAGATGAATAAGTAAGTTGTTTATATGGCTTGGGACCTGTGAGTGCTCCTCCTCGAGGTCTCAGTTTCGATTCTCTTCAATATCAATTTAGGTGAGTTAATTTAACTTCTTAAAAAAAAAAAGTAAGTTGTTTAGAGTTTGAAACATAATCCTACATATAACAATTCATTATTTCTATCAACTGAGTTATGTTCAGAGAGACATTATTAGGCTTATTATGCAAAAACAATAGACCAGAATGATTTTCTTCAAAACAAAAATAGACCCGAATGATTTCTTCTTTCAAAAAGAAAAAAGAAAACAATAAACCCGAATGATTCCTTTCAAAAAATAGACCCGAATTATTATGATTTATCCTCCCTTTCTGCTTCCTTAATTAACATTGTAATGATTAAATTAACCAAATTGTGAGATAAACATGTGTTCTTTAGTGGATTTTGAAGATATTATCACAACTTACTCCCTTTATGCTTCAATCTTCAACTAATTACCAAACACAATCGTGGGATTCATCAGCAAAACTGTATGCATGAGGTTTGGTTTTCCCCACCCTACTTAAGAGGCACGGTGAAACCTGAAATTGGGGACCAAATTAAAAAGCATCTACCACTTCTAGTAGGATGGACTGATGGTCCAAGTAAGGGACACTCACATGTACTCCCTCCGTTTCTTTTTATAAGCAAATTTTACTTTTTAGATTCATTCAATTAATGATGTATGTGGTCCATATTATGAACTACATACATCATTAATTGAATGAATCTAAAAAGTAAAATTTGCTTATAAAAAGAAACGGAGGGAGTACTAGTTTGGGAGACAAATTAATTGTTAAGCATCAAAGCATGTCGCACACCTACTTGATTTCCATTAACTCCATCATACTACTTACTTATTGGGTCTCTGTTAACAAAAAGTGTCCCGAAACACTCTTTAATGATTCTAAATTAAAAAATTATTTATTAAAAAGTTAAATGTTTTACTTTTTAATATATTGAATAGATAGGTTTTTATAAAAGCTTGTTGGTTTATTAGTTTGTCAATCTATTTAAACATGAATCATATTACTTATTTAAATACATATTTATATGAAATATCCTTTTAAAAATGCTAACAAACCATATCATGCTTTCAAAAAATCTGACTCAAGAGAAATGCTTACATAGTCACAAACACAAATAAAAAGCGGTTAGACACACACACATGATGAATCAAAAAAATTAAAAGAAGAGATAGTTGAATGATTTGACTAAATTCTTTCTCTTCTATTTTGCTCCATTTATGTGAGTGTGTCCAAACATATTTCATTTATATTTGTGTTCAATGCTCCATTTATGTGAGTGTGTCCAAACATATTTCATTTATATTTGTGTTCAAGTAAGACTCGGACCTTAAAAATAAAATACCATTATTTTGCTCCATTTATGTGAGTGTGCGCAAACATATTTCATTTATATTTGTGTTCAAGTAAGACTAACTCCCAAACTCGGACCTTAAAAATAAAATATCATGTATTAGACTCGAGCCTTAATTTTGTTGACAGACTTGTATCTTTCAAAATCTAACTAGGTCCAAGCTATTCTACTCCTACCATACTACAAACATAGCTGCAAATATATATGTGGGATGAGAGACAAGTATGAGAGTCAATAGAAAGATTTAGGACTCTAGTCTTGTGATTCCCTTGGTGGTGCTTTCATTGTTGCTATATTTCAACTTACTTATGGGTATTATTCTCCTTTACCCTTTTGTTTTTTTAATGTATAGTTTTGATTTGTTTGCATGCAGGTGATATAATTAATATTCAAGTTTTTTTTGTTAATTTAATGTTTTTCTTTTTGCAACTTAATTCATTTTAAGGAAGGTTTTTTTTTTTTTTTTACGTTGGTGTTTAAAATAATGTAACCTTACCTTACCTCGGTCAAAATTATTAAAACAATTAATATTGAATGAAATTAATGGAAACCAAGTGGTCATTGTGCATACAAAGAAAGTAATTGTAGTTAGCTAAAAAATCCATATTTTTTTTTATAAAAATATCTGTAATTTATTATAAGTCGTTTTGACATTTTCACAGATATTAAAAAACGTAATTAATTTTGTATTGAAAAGAGAAGTTACGAGTGATTTTACATAATTATCTCTTATTGATGACATGTGAAAAGAGATAAAAGAAATAGAAAGAAGAAAGAGTAATACATGATAAATGGTATGATATTAAAAATATTATTAATGTTGCATTGATAATGCAAAGTGACTTACTATAAAACCAAAATATTTTTTTCCAAAATAACTTATAATAAGGTACGGAGGTAATCAACTTCAATTATAAATGAATCTGAGTTCAATCTGAGTTCAAATTCTAGCTGAAATATGAAATCATCATGGATTGTATTGTACTTACCGGCCGACCTTCAAAATTTAGGTCTTTTTCTCCTAGAAACCATATGTTAAAAACAACAATAAATATGGAAAATGTCAATGAGTGTCCATGGGACACTATTAAAGATCTTAAATGATACTCCTCCGTCTCAAATTATATGACGTTTTGGTCATTTAATGTTGTATGGAAAAGAGAAATTATAAGTAATTTTACAAAATTATCCTTCATTAATGGTAGAGGAAATACTATAAATTAAAGAAATAAAAGAAGTGAGAGTAATAAATAGTTGAGTATATAGAAGGAAAAATAACATTTAATGTTTTGTTGGTATTGTAGAACTACTTAAAAGAAGTGAGAGTAATAAATAGTTGAATACAAAATTTAATATAAAAAGCAAAGAAGAAAGTTAACAAGAGAAAAAATATGTCATTCTATAAAATAAAATAAAAAATTCATTGAGTTTCTTTGAGTATTGGTCTAGGTGACATAGGTTAATTGGTGTTTTTCTTATGTTGCGGTTTGGTTCGGTTGATAAAATAAAACCATGTGGTTGAGTAAAAAAAATGATCTGAATACATCCAAACCAAGTGCGGGTTTTTGCGATTTCGATTTAGGTTGGCTCGATTTGCGGTTTTTCTATTTAATTGGTTCGGTTTTGAACACTCCTAATTTGCGGCTCACTTTTTTTTAGTTAAATAGACTTAAAAAAAACTTAGTCTTATGTGTTTCACACAAAAATAAATATAAATCTAGTTTAACCCGACGTAAGTTAAGTTGTAGGCCTCTATAATTCGGTCTCACGTATCCTCTCCTAATCCTTATAGACATAGATTTAAATGGGAAACATGTGTTGAATGAACAATCATTTGGGTGTTGGTGTCTCATTCCATGAAACATAGATACCTATTATTCCTCAAAGAAATTGTTAATTTGAAATTTCATGAGGCTAAGAAGGAGGAGGTCGCCATTTTTGTGAAATGAAATGAATAATACTAATAGTAACTAAACAAGAACGCCATTGGCTTATGCAATTGCAAAGTGTCGTGGAATATGAAGTTATAAATTAGTGAAAAATGTGCAATAAACTTCAATTGCATTTTGCATCAACCAAAAACAAAAATTGCTATATTTTATGCGAGGGTTAATTATTTAAATTGATGATGTAATATACGTAAAGTTTGGAAAATAATCTTGTAAAATAATACGGATTTTAATCATGTAATTTGATATTTCTTTTTCTCTTTTAGAGCTCGTTTATTTTCATTTAGACATAAAGTCCAGAAAAGTAGCCTATTGATTTCAATTTTTTTCATGATTTTTCACAGGCATGTTTAAGACGTTAAACAATGACTTTCGACATAAAATTAGAAAAAATTTACAAGGTACAAATTTATTATGAATTTTTAAAGCACCAAAAACTCAAAATTTAAAACAACCGAAACCTCAACTTAGAAATCAAACTTTGAGCTAGTTTATTTGTACAGACATCTAAAAGCAATATATAGAAAGGATGTGCAAAGTTTCAAACCATTCTGAAGAAGCCTCAATTTATTTTTATTTTTGACATATATGTGCCAAATTGCAATTTTGTTTCGAGTAAAGCATATACTCACATGTCAAATTTCGTTCTCTAATTTTGCTATCTTTTTATAACATCATAAGAACTTCTACCATGAAATTTTGGACTTTTCAAACGAGAGACTAATTAATTATGATTTTTCCGTTTTTACATGATTTTGAATTTACGTCATAATGTTCTATCATAAACCATATTTTGGTTCATCTTTTTAATCTGTCTTTCCAAATAGTTTCTTTTTATAGTTTTTCTAGGTCTCCTTCTGTCTCTGGTGGTCGGCCTATCTCCATATGATCTACCCTTCTTATTACAAAATCAACATATCTTCTCTCTACATTTTCCACACTCTCTCTCTCTCTCTCTCTCTCTCTCTCTCTCTCTCTCTCTCTCTCTCTCTCTCTCTCTCTCTCTCTCTCTCTCTCTCTCTCTCTCTCTCTCTCTCTCTCTCTCTCTCTCTCTCTCTCTCTCTCTCTCTCTCTCTCTCTCTCTCTCTCTCTCTCTCTCTCTCTCTCTCTCTCTCTGTTTCACAACACATTCAACGCAATATACTCATCCCCGCTACACTTTATATCTTTATTTCACATGGCTGCAATGCACCCGTGTTGTTCGAGTCCTGGTTTATTGAACTTGAAAAGTTTCATCATCTGATTTACCATTTATTAATCATCAAATTTTTTTCCAAATAAGCATGATAAGTAATTAGTTCAATTTCCCATCTCCGTCATTCCCAAATTGAAATAAATGCATACTTTTTTTCAAATGAGAAACACACATACTTAGAGACTCAAGAAGTAAATGGAGAGTGAACAAAATAAAAATAATCTATATGTAACAATTGGCTTAAATTCACATCACCATTCAACCCTTAGTATTAGTAAACACCAAATGGATCCATATGACCCCAAATAGAAGAAAATAATGCATATAGATTTTTTTTATTTAACATGGATTGTATGCTGTACTAATTTCTCAAAAAAAAAAAAAAAGAGTAGAAATCAAATTCAATACTTTAAAATCTAAAACATTGAAACATTGAAAACCAACCACTTGTGTTGGACCCCTTAATTTTCAACCCTTTTAGTCATTATTTCTCTTCAATATGTAACATTTATTTCTTGTGCCCCTATCAAATATATTTATCTTTGTCTAAATTCTTTTTCTCTCTCCAAAATTAGTAAATCGTATTTACACTCTTGTATTTTTCTACTAAAGAGGCAAATTGTTGCGTGCAAGACAGGATCCAAATACTTGTTTTCGTTTTTTAAGGATGTTTGGTTAGATTGAATTTCCTAGTATTAAAAAGAAATAAAATAACATAAATCTACTTAAAAAATAACTTAATCTAATTAACAAAAAATAAGGGTGTAATTAAAAGATAAGATTTACTTAAAGTTTTTTGGCTATGTTACAAGAAAATTTAAACAAAGGTGCACATATTGTCTTGTACCTTTTATTTTGACAGGTACAAAAGTACAACAAAAAAGAACTTCTTTAAACAAAATTTCATTTTCAAAAGTTATGAAATTTTTGTTGAACTTACCATGGTAAGTTGAGATATATGAAGTGATCCTCTGACCACTGTTCTAAACAGATTTTTTATTGTCCATTCAACCAAGTTGAAAATTCCATGATTCAAAGACATGACATGCATCATCCTCTTGTGTTGTATATGCATCATGTTCCATTTTCTTCAAGAAATTTAACCACAAAGTTGATGTAACCAAATTCATAGTATCATTCCATTCCATTTGATATTGTTCTCCTAATGATCTCATTTCTTCCATAAGTTTATCATCCACGGCTGAATGACATTCTCCTTCATCGACCTTAGTTGTAACCCTTGATTCAATGGTATCAACCTCTAAGGTCACACCTTCTTCATGTGATACTTTATTAATTGAAGGAACTTCATGATCATTTGGTAGAGAAAGTGAAGGAAATGATGATGTTTGACATGAGTAAGAACAAAATGAAGAGTTGTCATTGTTGTTGTTATTAAGTAAAAGGGCATCATCTAAATTGTTGAAATCATGTAAACTAAGGTTCAATCCTAAAGTTTGATTTGGGAGGGTAAAATTTAAATTTTCAGCCAAAAGGGTTGGAGAAAATGATGAAGAAATAGGCCATGTGTGAAAGTGTGGAAGTGAAAGTGAAGGATGAGAAAAAGAAGAATAGGAAAAATCATTTGAAAATTTGTCATTGCATGATGGATAAATCTTAGGATTTATCCTAGAATTGAACCTTAAATCCTTCTCAATGTCAAAACTTAAAACATGTGAAAGTTGGTTAGAAGACACTATTAATAATGATTCTTCTTCAAGTTGTTGTTGATGCTTTTGTTGTTGCTCTTCCTCACTAGCTTGTTTCATAGCTGCTCTATGAAACTTCAAGGCAGTTACAATTTCTCTTCTAGCCTCAGCCATATTTAGAAGTCTTTCTTGATAAGGTCTACTAGTATGAAGCCTTCTTCTAACTTGTTTTTTGTGATGTTTTTGTTGAACTTTGACATGTTTTCTTAAACTTTGTTGTCTTGGAGAATCACTACCATCAAAAACACAATCTTTGGTATTGTTCATGGTTTCTTTTGGTTTTGTGGTTGTTATTTGTTTCACCAAACTTCGAATGTACGCACTAGAGAGATCATGGTCTTGTTCTAATTCCATCACAATCCTTCTTTGGTTTCTTGATATATTTATATGTGGTTATGTATGTAACAAATTTGGTATATATAGAGTCACAAGGTTTTTTTTCCCTTCTTTTCTCTTACACTAAAATTTTGAGGCACAAAGTTCAAAAGTATAGAAGATTTAAAGGTAAGTGTTGGTCTTAATAGATGAACTTCATTGTTATAATAAATATAGTATAGTAAGCAGATAGTTGGGCCCAACGTAAGATTTTGATTTATGGGTCTTGTTGACCGGTACCTTCAGGACATTATTAGTTCACGAATATATAAATATAAATTTTGTCTTGAAAATATAAGATGTTATTTTTTATGAAGTAATGATTACATCATTTTTTTATGAAAACTTAACTTGTTTTGGATGCTTAACCAATGTCTCTAGAACACTCTTTAACATTCTCCTTTATTTATTGTAATGTTTTTATTTTTGGAGTTTTCTCTATTTTGGTAAACTTTGTTCATTACTAATATTATTTTTATTATTATACTATTTAAATGGATTCTTTTGAGTGATCAGTGGTCTCTCTCTATCTCAGTTATAGACCATGCCATGTCTTCAAGGCTTTTAAGTATAAAAATACAAATCTTGCCTCTCTTTGCTGTATACTCCACCAATTAGATTATTTCTTCTCTTCTACTAAAATAAATTAGAAGAAAACAAGCTGCATTTATTTCCATTATTGCAACAATATTTTTGTTTGCTTGTGAAACAAGGGGTTGCAAAATTTACATACTATACAAAGTGTACTGTATCGTTATTGAGCTGACATTGTTGAGAAATATGATAGTATAAATAATTGCAACCAATGAGATTGGAATGGTGACAAGAGGAAATTATCATTTATGAATTTGATTGCAGCCTTTGACACCCCTTGCCTCATCAAAATTGTAAGGTCACTTTCTTTACAAGTTTGCATGGCGCATGATGGACCACTATTTTTATGTTTTAATATGCAACCAACACCATTAACTTTCCTTAAAATATCTTGTTTTTTCATGTGACAACTACATTACACATCAATAAAATATGGGTAGAGTTACCATGATGAGTTGATACAAATTAAAATCATTTATTTATCTTTTAATATTTATGTTATAGATATGACATAAATAGTTAAAAACAAATGAATGATTTTGATTGATGTCATTTTTTAACATTTTTTGTCACATTAGTTAGTTGTAATTAACTGTGGCCAACATATGGTTATGGGATGAAGAGTTGCTACCAATCAAAGGTAATCTCATTTCATAAGAAAACAATGATTTACGAGACACATACACAGGTGAAGTGTGTGATAGATAAATAATTAGACTAGGTGCACCGTTTCAGTCCTTCTATTTGGTATTTTGTTTATTTTCATGGTATGGTTCACTGTACCAATAAATTTATTAAAAAGCTTTTAACAATTATTTTTATGATAAAAGTGATTGGACTCAAATGGTAATGAATAAAAGTGATTGGAGAAACTTTTGACTACGCTTTATTCATCTCTCAATTGAACTCGAGATTATAAGAGTCGTGTTCTTTTAAAAACAAGAGGATTTAAACACTTGGAATTTTTCTATAGTTCATGGACTAAACTAAAGAGAGTTATAGTTTACAGTTTATTATAATTTTAATTAGAGGTTGTCATCTTGACATTCAAATTCTAAAATTTATTTTATGTTTCATATTTTGACCTCTAACAAAATCAAATCTAAAATACAAAGTCTAAATATAAATTGTTTGATTTTCAATTCATCTGACAACCAAATGTTTTGAGTTTTGACTTTAGCAATAGAGAGAAAAAAAATTCCGCATCAAATTCATTTTCCATTGTGACAGTACATTAATAGTTTTATTACATTTGTTGTGTAAAAAAATTAAATAGACTCAACTAAATTAAATAGACACGTTCTTTAACATGTGTCCTTAGAACATATGTTAACATTTTTCTAACAAGTTCTCTTAAAAAAAAAAAAAACATTTTCCTAACAAGTGTCATAATGTACACCTTATTGTCCAAAAAAAAAAAAAATACACCTTACTCCTATAGTGATATTGATACTCCATTTGTTGTACTTGTTCAATCTTCAACTAATTACCAAGCACAATCGTGGAATTCATCAACATAACCTCATGCATGAGGCTTGGTTTTCCCCACCAAATTTAAGATGCATGGTGTAGTTTAATTAGAATTGGACCAAAAACAAAAGCATCTACCACTTCTAGTAGGATGGTCCTAGCTAGTAAGGGACACTCACAAGTACTACTTCAGGAGACAAATTAATTGTTAAGGATTAAAGCATGTCGCACATACATATTTGACTCTATTAACTCCATTCTATATTAACTGTTCAAACTCTCAAAATAAATTTTGACTGAGGCAAGGTAAGGTTGCCTTATTTCAAAAACCAATGTGTTGTTTACTCATTGACTTGTTTTCAAATATTGTGAGCAGCCATGCATGAACCATACTGGTAACTTGCATTGCTTTGATCACAAGACAAGTGGTGATCTCTTCCCATGGTCCCATTTGCAAAAGGCTACATAAAATGAGTTTTCATTTTCTTTGTAAATGTTATTAAAAATGATGAGTTTAATCCATCCTAGTTGTGAAAAGAAATAAAAAAAAATCTTATGAATTATCAAGTTTTAATTTTAAAAGAAGAAGATTAAAAATGTTGATTGGTTCGATTCATATTAAACACTTTTCTTATTTAAGCAACGCACATACTCCCTCCGGTCACTATTATAAGCAAATTTTGACTTTTTAGATTCATTCAATAAATGATGTATGTGGTCTACATTGTAGACCACATACATCATTTATTGAATGAATCTAAAAAGTAGAAATTTGCTTATAATAGTGACCGGAGGGAGTAAGTGGTAAAGAAACTTTTTTTTACGTTATAAGTGGTAAAAAAAATAAAAAACTTACTTTTCTTAAACAAGGTATAGCATTCAAATTTCGCAAATAGAAAGGAAAAAAAATGGCGTGAGAGCATTGTCTCCTTAAATGAGTACATCCTACTTGACTCAAATTAGGTGGGAGTTTTTGGTGGTGGATTTGACTTTAAAATGGCCATGGTTTTGAAAAAATAATTTCCTTAAATAAACACACTTTTGACTTAGTTTTTTTTTTTTTTTACACAAAACAAACGATATTCATTCATTCAAATTGATAGAGTACATCGATGCAATACAAATTTCACTAAAAACAAAAAGAATGAATCTGTGAACAAACTCACAACATCCATTTTAATAGTATAAAACGGCAAAGTACATACGCCTACAAAAAAGACTATATTAAAATCTCCGGAATAGTCATGCCTCCGGATCTGCAACGTTGATGACGCCAAAGTCATTGGTTGGATCTGCACTGGATCGAAGCTGATCAGACAATCTGAACTTAAAAAACACCTGAACAAGAGGGAAAAGACAAACAACGCCGCATAAAGACGACAAACAAAACAACGTCGCACTAAGACGACGAAATCACGAAAGAAAAACCTAATTCGATGTGAAAATCACTTATTTGAATAAAAGGGAAGGAGAAAAACGATGTAGATGGGTGATTTGGGGTCAAAAATTGACCCTAAACCACCCCTTTTTGGTGGATGAGAAAGAAGAAATTGGGATTTTAGATGACGGCCTTAGTTTCTCTTACTATATTACCCAAATCGTAACATTACATAAAATATAAAAAAAAAAAAAAAAAAAACTTCAATATACACTTGCAAGGGGATGGATAATTACATTGCTCAGTAACATTATAATGAATACGGATATTATAAAATACACCGTTGGATTGAAGAATTACATCATAAATATCATTTGTATGAAATTTTATCAAAATCTAAAATCATTTGATATGTTGTTGATACCCATCAAGATTGATGTCATACGCACTTTTATTGAACATCGTTAATATTAATGAGTCTCACTAACATATCAAATTGCTTTTTGAAGGATATCAAATTGCTTTTAAATCTAGTAAATTTTGTTTTTTGCCCTTTTCCAAAAAAAATTGCTATGAATAGTAGTCATTGTGTGTATTTTGAAGAACTTTTTATCTTCTAGAAGTTACGTGTTTATCAAAAATACACATAAAAACTAAGGACACAATATTTGACATCAAAGTTTTAATGTCAAAATAACACTTCTCTGTTAGAATTTAGAAATTCAAAGAGTTGGATTCGTGAAATTAAGCTAAAAGATATAATAGACGATTTTTAATCTTAGGAAATTGCTATTTCTCTAGAAAAATAGCATCAAGAATTTTTCAAGATACGGTTGGCATATTTTAATTGCATGATTTATTTGCTCACTTCCTATTTTTCAGCCACACCTCCTTCAATTGTGGCAAATAGTGCATTGTGATTGGCTGCTCTTTATTCTTGAAGAATTCTTGATGTTATTTTTCTAGAGATATAACATTGCTCTTAATCTTAATATGTAAGGACAAAAAAAATGGGTTACTGGAAAAATGTAGTTTGTGCATAGAAACTAAGTTGGCATAGGTAATTGTTTAATGGGAGAAAAGGAGTTAGATTTTTATTTATTTTTTGCTTAACCTCACTAATATATAGTGCAGTTATAGTTGATGGTTAATTGGATTGCTGGTATTGGAAGGAAAATGAAACAAAATCTTACTCGTTTACACATTTTTGGTCAATTTTGGACTTCATGCAAAGTAGAAAGCATATTTGGGAACTTATCTAGATATACATCCATTAGTCAATATAGTTGAATAGAAATAAGATTTGATATAACTCTTTTGAAATAAATGCTGAGGATGTATGAGGTGGATTTGGTTAAGTTAGAAGTTGATTATGGATAAAATTAGTTGAAAATGTAACAGTGATATTATTTGGAAAATGCAATGATATTAGTATGGTATTTAATCACTATTTATGTAATTGTGTACAAGCAAACTCGTCGATTTCTCGTTGTGATATAGGAGGTTTTGAGGAAGTCTGAAAATAAAGGACTCATCTTGAGTTAGGCTTACTAAGATATTTTCAGCCGTTATCTGCCCTACACGTGACTTCTCGGTCCTCTCAATGCTCTAAGACCCCTGCATAATATGGACCGAGCTGTCACGCGATGTTCTGAACTTGGCTCACGTACTGCTTAAATGGCTGAATAATCCAATGCTTGGGACACACACAATTACAGGTAGAAAATGTCGGCATCAAGCTGCCTATTCACCCCAATTAAATGAGCTGTTAGGCAAGATCTGCCTTATATATCCCTAGAGTAAATTTATTTATTGAGCGACAGGCTGACAGCCCTTCCACTCGACACTGTCATATCGCTAAGGCCAAATTTTGTCCCTGCTCGACAGATGAGTCTTGCAATCAGCTCCCTTATGCTCTATTTAAGGAATTGACTATACTTCTCAAGTTGGATTTGTAGAATTCTTCAAAAAGCTCTTCAGTGCAGATTTTCTAAACTATAACTAAGGCTAGTAAATACGTTTAGTAAATGTATAAAAATCAAAGACAATAAGTAATGAATGTAAATAAATGCAATACAGCCCAAAAGTAAATGGTGAAAAATAAAAGCAAGATTGATGAATATATTTGTGTTGGATTATTGTGTGTCAGTTGCTCTCAAAATCCAAGCTTACACTAAGATTATCACTACATTCTTGACTCATTAATGCACATATACAACATGTAAGTTTCTATTTCCCAAACCTATATTGCATGATTTACGCAATGCAAATATGCCCTAGCACTTCAATCCTCAAAACGTTGGAACCAGTCACTAATGGTTCTGGCAAGGATTCTAGTATCACTCAAAGAAAAAGATTTAAGCCTTTGAGCAACAGCATCTGCTGGAGTATACAACTTACCTACTTGCCATCTTGGTTCCTGATTTCAGTGTAACCACCAATCAGTGAAAAAGAAGCAACACAAAATTTCAATGAAATGAAATGTATTATAGGATGGTGCAGAGAAGTTTTACCTGGATGCATGGTGTGATGTGGTTACCACTCAATCCTACTTTTTCTATTGTCCCACCAAAGGACTCCACACGAGGCTTGAGTGTTTCTTCAAGAATATTTGTTTCGTCTATTGTGTCGATATTGAATTGCACCTTAAGAGACAAAAAGAAAGACAATATCAGATATATCTTACCAATGCTAGCCGTCTTTCAAAAGTAAGTTATGAGATATAGGGTATCAGACAAACCAATAATGTGTGTTTGACATTGTACGAACTTTTAAAGCAATCACGATTTTCAGATGGCGTTGGCTTGAACTCTGAGACTCCTTGTGTAACCTGACAGAGAGATATATACACGTCAAGAAGAAAATAAATACATATATATATATATATATATATATAGTACCAGTAACTTGTAAAAAGAGTGGGTTTTAAGCATCATAGTGTAATTTTCCTTGCAAGACGTATGTTGGGCTTCATACTTTTCAATCATCATCTAAGTGACACCTAGACTCCGGACTGTAGGCATCTTTGGCATCCGTTACCGACACATGTGTTACATTCAATCACTTCTATTTTATAAAATTATTATCGGTGTCTACGTGTTAGTGTCGTGTGTGTGTGTGTCAGTGCTTCATAGATCATAATAGACCATGGCCGCAAAGATCATCATAAGCTTTTATAGATTAACCTAAGGGATTATAAACTTCAAATGGAAGCAAAGTTAACTGCAAAAAAGAATTAACAATATTTGTCCCACGAAGGTAGCTCGGTTGGTGAGATAAGGGACAATGAAGGAGTTTTGAGCAGGAGGACCCGGGTTAGATCTCAGAAACTAACATAACCATTGACTTACTAAGATTCGCCTATAGAAAAAACCAACAGCAATACTTGACCTCCAAGGTTTTCCCTTTAACACATCACGTAAGCTGGTCCTTGATACTAGTTACTTATTGAAATAAATATCATCACGTAATCTCCAAAATCAACAGTTAACACATACCTCATTCATTACCAAAGGCAGCTGATCAACAAATTTAGTTAATGAATTCAGAACTTCCTTCTCGCTTTCCTGCAGAATTGATCCAACAGAATCAAGAACCATCTTCCATGCATCTCCTACACACGTTGCAGATGACATGTTTAATCGTCATATGATTTTACATACACAAATCGTTATAGTTAATCTCTGAAATGAAAAGATAAAATGTACATGCAATTAAACAAACCAATGAATTCCACAATAATGTGTTAGACCTCTCGTTAAGAATTACTAATAGGAGGAGAGGCCGAGAAGGTCAAAACTGACTTTGGTCAGTTTTATGGAAACTATATCTATATGATCCAAATCTCTCTGACATATTGTTCTAGTGTGTGATTGCTTAAATAAATTTAAGTGTCTCTGTTGATACAAAGTCACAAAGATTTTACTTACTACTATATTTTGTTTCCTTCCTCTAATTTATTCAAACAATAGATACCAGTTCTAGCAGAATGGTTGAGTCAATAGCACACCTATCGCATTAACTGATTTTAACATCAGAATTACATTATTAGACCAAGACTTTTGAATTTAGAACAAAGTTATTGCATCTCAATCTCTAAATTCACTACATAGGAAATATAACAGGAGTGGTAATGAATGTGTAGGATTATAAAAAGTAAATATGTTTTATATGCTAACATATTTAGAAATGAGCGACAGCAACACTTCCTTTTCCCCTCAAAAAAAAAGAAAAAGAAAAGAACACTTCCTTTTGGAAAACTTCATCAGTAAGAGAAGTGTGATAGTTTAAAGCAAAGTTATAGCCAAACTGTACATTCAAAAAATGCGCAATCTCAGGTGATACCTGGTGCATTTCTAGCTATCGAGTAAATTGGATTTGCTTCCACTATTGGCATCATCTGGCTGACAGCAGGACCTAGCTGCAGGACATCAATGCAAAGTTTTGAATCACAATTGACACGGACAACTTACATGCATGCTTTATCATCTGAAATGCAGTATGAAGATGAATGATATAAGGCCATATAAAATTAAGTCAGGAAGCATGTTTATTTGAGTGGTTCTGATGCTGTACTGGACAGTTAGAGTAAAGGGGAATAATTGATTCCATCAGCAGCAAAATTTAATGTTCTAGACATAATAAATTTATCTTAAACTTTCCAGTAAGTTGATGGTATGCCGATAATGCTTATACTAATTGAACTTAATTGCATCTGCATGTATAAATGGTGCATTTCTTCATAAGCTTTCTTAAGCATATTTATTGGCTTCCCATTTATTTGCACAGATATACAAAATCTTTAGCTCTGCTAAATATGTTAAAAAAAACAATAATAAAGCACATTCAGCTGTGTTTCCAACATATTCATAACCAGTATTTAGCATGCTTAGATTTGTTCCATCACCATTCACCACTTTAATTACTTTGTGTAAATATATATTATCCAGGTTAAACACAAAATGTCAATAAATTATGTCCAAACAATGTTTTATACTTTTAGGTAACATAGCAAGTCCATCCTTCAAACTAAATTTTAACTTCCATAACAAAACTTTATGCGGCGACTGGCAAGGCATATAGAGTCTATTGGAAAAATCCTTAATCACAACCACAAAAATCAATCACTCTATTAAGGTAGCTTATAATGAAGAATCTTAGATAAATTGCAATTTTAGCATTCAACAAGTATGAATATTGTTAATACCTGCTCAAAGTAAGGAACCGCCTCTGTTGCTGGTCTGTTGTTGTAAGCGATTACAGCATTAGCCTTCCATAAGAGATACATACCTTTTCATCACATTCCTTGAATTGATATAACTATAAGTCTATAAGTTTTATTAAAGAAAATAAAGTTTTATAATCTGCACTATGCTTCCATAAATTAAAACATTCGAACACTTTATAATCTGCACTATCCAGATTATAAAGTTTTATAATCTGCACCATGTCTCAATAAAACCCTTTTTTGTTCATAGATAGATACAGTCTTGTACCCTAGCAGCCAGAAATATAACCAAACCTTAGGTAGTTTCTCAGAAAATAAGCTTCCTGTGAGTACTTGAAGAAGTGCACCATTGCTACAAATTGAAAACAAAAAAAAGACAGTTACTTTACCTTAATTCCAGTAAGATTGGTACTAAACTACGAATCATTCATATAGACACAAACACCAAACACGACATTGATATTTCGACACCAATGATAATTTGAGAAAATGAAATAACTAAATATAACCACATATACTGGTGTCTTGTCGGTGTCTGACACCGACATGTGTCGAACACCGGATACGCCTTGAATCTGAAGTGTCAGTACGACATACATACCTATGACCAACAGAGAAAATAGGAAGACCTCCAAGCTGAGCAGGTGACAAATTGGATTGAGGCAACCCAGATGTCAGCAGTGTATCCAAACAAGAATGAAACTTGTCATAGACTTGTTTAGCAGCTAGAGAATGATCAAATGTCACATTATAAGGCACCACCACAACAACAAAACCTTCCTTAGCCAATAACTCTATAAGATATCTACAATTTACAAAATGAAAAAATAAACAAAAAAAACTTGAAAATTAAACTACCAACATGAAAAAAATCAAACTTTACATTAAAATAAACAAAAGGGTAAGAGAGAATAACATCAATACCCATAAGTAATTTGAGGAATAGCACCAACGAAAGCACCACCAATGAATTTGATTATAGCTCTTGGTTTGGTGGAAGTAGGTGGTGGAATCACAAGACAAGAATTCAAGTTTGTGTAAATCTTGTTACTATTGTTTCTTCCAACATACATATCAGAAGCTATGTTTGTAGTAGCTGACACTATTCTAGTAGACAAAGATTGAAGTTTGAAACATTTGTTGAATGAATTTGAGTGTTGGTGTTTCAATCCATGAAACATAGACAAGTACCTAGTATTCTTCAAAGGGAGAGTGAATTTGAAATTTGAGGCTGCCATTTCCATTGTGAAGTGTTGTGGAAAGTGTTGCAAAGTGCAGAGTGTTATAATTTTGTTTGATCTTTTCTCCTAAAAAAAGTTTAATTTTTAAATTAATGAATTATTTATTTATAGTATTATTTTTGTGTTGTACATTTGTCTATGAGAATGTTTTTCTTTTTATGGTATTGGAAAGTATCACAAATGATGGTTTATGTGTGTTGAAGATTTAGCCACGATTTTGAGGCCTCTACGATGTTGTTTAAGTTTGCGGCTCATTTTAAAATATTAAACGAGTCGTTGACATTTTTATATAGAGGATAAATTAGTCACTAACTTCAATATATAGAGGAAAAATTAGTCACTATCTTCAAAAGTTAGACGGTTTTTATTTATTATTTTTTGTTAATGACTAAATTGAACCACAGGAAAATTGTGAATGAATAAAATGAATATTCACTATTAAACTTTAAAATATTATTGGTTTCGACGTTTGGATGAAGAGAGTTTAGAGACTTTTGGTAGTCAAAATTGATTATACACATGAGTCAAAATTGATTTTGGAGATGTAGATTTAATTCTGAAATGTTGGTCGTGTCAAAGTTTATATAATATTGCATCTCCCTTTAGTTTAAAATGATAAAGTTTTCAACGAGAATAAACCTGGAAAAATAGAAGTGTGAGCAATATACTCAGACATACTTTTTATGCTTAAATATGAAAAAGGTCCTTGTAAGTTGGCGCATTTTTGGTTTTAGTCCCTGTAAGTTTTTTTGTTGCGAAACAACCCCTATAAGTTGTTAAACTTTTGGTTTTAGTCCCTAACGTTAACTTCTGTTACAAAAACGCTTAGCTGGCAAACAGAGTAACATGTAGCAGTCGCTGACATGGCCAAACACGCTTACGTGTACTGACAGATGATAAGTGACTAGATTTGAGGGACCAAAATCAAAAACGCAAAATTACATAGGGATGAAATTGAAAAAACGTAAACATCAAAATTTAAAAACTAAAGCTTCTTCATCTCTCTGTTTCTTCTTCTTCTTCTCCAACCCCAAGATCTTTCCTTCAAAATAAAAACCCCAAGATCTTCCCATCTTACATCGTGCCTTGCGGCAAGGTATCGTGCTCCAACTGGTCCTCTGCTACCATAAGGATAAAGCTCTGGAGCAATCTTCTTATTTTTAATTTCTTTTAGCAATGGAGTGAATAGTGCCCAAGCTGAATCAAGCTCGTCACTTCTGATGAACATCCTTCATCGCCTTCAATAGCAACTAAGAGTACCTCTCATATGCATCTGGTATTTCTCTTGGATACCTTCACAGAAATTGAAAGTCATCAAAACAAGTCATCAAAACTACTATGTTAACTTTCACATTTGAATTTAGATTTCCTGTTAAAAAAAAAAATTGAATTTAGATTAGTTAGTGAGCTCCAAGAAGAACATATCTAGAAGATCTTAATACCTTGATCCGTTAAGCAAATTAATGTCACTTCTGTCTAATCTCATTCCAATGCCAGGAACTTTGTTGTTGATCTTCAAATATATAGCTTCATCAGGATGTACACGAAGCACAAGCTCATTTGTAGCTTTGTCCAAATCAGTTCCGCTTGTACAAGATACCTGGGACATGTCTGAATTCTACTCTGAGTTTTGCATTGATACAAGTATGGAGTGTTTTGTAATTCGTGATTCCAAAGAATGCAAAGCTAATTCAAAAGTTGCAGTTTTTCTAAACAACGACGAAATGTTTCATAGGCTTATTCTTCTGTGGAGCATCTCTTCTAGGCTTCCATATTCCATGTATTCATAAACAAGTAGCATCTCTTCTCCTACTCTGCAGTATCTCAATAAAGGGACAAGGTTTTTATGCTTGATTTTTTCTAAGGTTTCCATCTCAGCCATGAATTATCTATCACCTTGGCAACTCAGTCGAATGATCTTCTTTATCACATGTTCCGTCTTTGAGTGTGGCCTTAAACACTTCACCAAAACCACCACAACCAATGAGGCTTGCTGCTGAGAAGCCATTGGTTGCTTCAATCAACTGTGAGAATTTAAGCTTTCTCAATTGCTCTGAAATGTTGCAACACTAATGCTTAATGGCTCTTTCTCATTATCAATTTTTCATGTTGTAGCAGCATGGCATGCGAATTGGAGATGAACATCCTCATAATTTTTCTGCAATTTGATGATAATTGACAAATGGAATGAGAAAACATTGTTCAATGAAATGGGTTTTTGGTGTTAGGGCGCAAAGCTATGGGAGGGTGGGAATGGTAGAAATGAAGAAGAGAGAAAGAACATAGTGATGAAGAAGGTGGAAATAATATGTTTTAAAATTCAAATTTTGATGATTATTTTTTTTATTTTGGTCCCTATGTAATTTTGCGTTTTTGATTTTGGTCCCTCAAATCTAGTCACTTATCATCTGTCAGTACACGTAAGCGTGTTTGGCCATGTCAGCGACTGCCACATGTTACTCCGTTTGCCAGCTAAGCGTTTTTGTAACAGAAGTTAACGTTAGGGACTAAAACCAAAAGTTTAACAACTTATAGGGGTTGTTTCGCAACAAAAAAACTTACAGGGACTAAAACCAAAAATGCGCCAACTTACAGGGACCTTTTTCATATTTAAGCCTACTTTTTAACACATTTGTGTTGATTAGCTAAAATTTACACGAATTCCACAAGATCTCGCCGCTTTGTAGAAATTTTGTGAGTCTTATGTTAATTTTAACCAATCAATAAGAGTGTGTTCAAAGCTGTTTGTCAAAAATGTGTGAAAATTGCTGTTGACACATTGCATAAGGCTGGGACACACATGTAAAATACGTTTTTGCCCCCTCGGCAGTTAACTGCCGAGGAATTAAAAATCCGGCTGCAGTTAAATACCGAGGAAAACCTCGGTAGTTAACTGCCGAGGAAAACATAACTTCATTTTCTTCAATACTTCTTCTTCTAAAAGTGCTGCATATGCAGCAATTTGGATACTTCTTCTCACAATATTCATTATTCCGCTGCACAGCATACACATCCACCATCAAATACTCAATTACATCAATATTTATGTTTGCATTCAAAATCCCCTATTCTCGATTCATCCTTTATGAGATGCTTTTCATTTTATTTTTCTCCATATTTCTTTCTAAATTCATATCAAGAACTTCCCTCTCACACCCAATTTCTTCAATCTATGTTCATCTTCTTTTCTCTAATTAATCTTCATCCATTTTTATCTCAACAATCTTACTGTTTTTTTTTTCTATGTGAAAAGGCACAGAGGTAGAAGTAGAAAGAGAAGAATGAAGAACTACAAATGAGAGATAGAGCTAAAGAGTGAGGAACAATACTGTATAATGCAAAGAACCTTTAAACCACTAGATCTAGAAAAGCAAAATAAATAAATGATGGAACTCCAAAGAAATAAATGAACGTTATTGTATATACAGCACTTTTAGAAGAAGAAGTATTGAAGAAAATGAAGTTATGTTTTCCTCGGCAGTTAACTACCGAGGTTTTCCTCGGTAGTTAACTGCAGCCGGATTTTTAATTCCTCGGCAGTTAACTGCTGAGGGGGCAAAAACGTATTTTACATGTGTGTCTCAGCCTTCTCAAATGTGTGAACAACAATTTTCAAAATGTGTTGCTTGAGATAGTGAAAGTGATGTAAAAAAGGTTATGTAAAAGTGATGATTATTGTAACAAAAATACACATCAAATTCATTTTAAGTGGTTAATCAATAAAACCAAATGCATGCTATATATGCGAGATATATCTTGAGCTTCTCAGATAACAAATGTTAGTTATCATTTCTTTTTCAAAAATAAATGTTGGTTGATATTTTTGTTAATGAAAGAAGTTGAACATATAACCTCTTTATCAATCAATCACACCTTCAACAAATACTAACAAATTGACAATAAACTTGTTTAAAAAAAGTTTGGATTGAATACTCATTCGATCAAATTAGGTGTTACATATTCAAGCACTTAACTACATTTTGGGGAACAATTTTGTGAACAAAATTACCCTTATCAATTCAATTTGTTTTAGTTGAACATTTTTACGTTGCCCATAATAATCTAAGAAAAATTTTAAAATTTAAATTTTAAAACTAATAAAATATAAATACAACAAAATACAATGGAAAAATATGGATAAATGAACATATATTACCCACCTCTTTGCATGTTAAATTAAGTTTAGAGTTATTTTTTTTCATAGACCGTGAATCTTCCGCGTGCAACTTAGATAGACAAATCCTTGCAACACCTAAATGGGAAACAACTCTCCCTTACAGATACTAATCCTCGAGCCTTGCAGAATTCAAATGGGCAGCAACTCTCATAAAAAAATTTAACGTTGTTGCATGCCCAACACTGAATTCGAACCACACCTTAATTAAACTAGAAGAGACTCATGTCATCTCATATAAACACTCTTGTGTAGTTTAGAGCCCGTTTGTTATAGCTTTTTTAAGAAAAAAATCACTTTTTTTAAACAAATAATCACTTTTAAGAGTTTTGCATCAGTTTGTTACAGATTTTTAAAAAAATCAGAATCTAAAAATAATCTAAAAACAGCTTCAAATGAGAAGCTGTTAGGAGCAGCTTAAAATAAAATATATTTTTTTTAGAGGAGAGAGAAAATATAATTTAAAAGATTAAACTAATTTTGTAACAAAAAATCCCTTTTATATAGTTGTATCCAAACAAACTAGATTATTTGTTTAAAAAAAGTGATTTTTATTACAGTAAACAAACGCAAAATAGATTCTGATTTTTCATATAATCTCTAAAATATAATCTCTAAATTATTTTATATCAAAATCACTTTTATTTTAATCTGTAACAAACGGACCCTTAGTGTTAATTTTGTAACATATCATATCATATTATTTTTTATTTTTTTTTACAACATATATTATTTACTAAACAAAATCTTTGTCTTAACATTAATGTAGTTTATTCTCCGTGAGTTTAACTCAGTTGGTAGAGATATTACATATTATATGCAAGGGCTGAGGGTCGAACCCCAAACACCCCACTTTTTTCACATTTAAGATGTGTGAGCTCTTTTTTTTTTGTGGTGGCCGAGGTTCGAACCTCAAACCTTATATATTTTATGCATTGTCCATACCAATTGAGTTATGCTCACGAGGACAGATGTGTGAGCTCTAGCACTAACCTATTTGACCAAAAAATATAATTTATTCTTCAGTCAAAATAAAATTGAATGTTTTCTTATTTTTATACCAATATTTTATTCAATTCAAATCAAGTCTTTTATCATAAATTTGACTTTTGAAATAAATAGTTTTTTTTAAGGAACTTTAGAAAGAAATAGTATTATTTTTTATGCAAAAAAATAAAAATTCAAAATCTAACGGAAACATTGCGTGAAAAAAACACAATTGAATCAAGATCTTATCAAAAAAAGATTAAAATATTTGTTTTTTTATTATCAAAAAAAGAAGAAAAAAAGAGATAAATATTATTAGTTTTTCTAAAAACAATAAAATTAAAATTTGAAGAAGCATAGCGTAGTATCTTGGTCTTGTTTCAGTTGCGTTTGTTTCAACTCTCTCTCTCTCTCTCTCTCTCTCTCCCCACCGCCATGGATGAACGACCTCAACAACCTTCAAACAACGACCCATTCCTCCTTAATTATCAACCTTCCGAGCTTCAAATCGCCTCTGAGTTTCTCTCCACTTGGCTTCCTTTTCTCTCCAAAGGTCTCTGCCGCAACTGTGTTCAATCTCTCTCCGATCGCATCAATTCCATCTCAATTGCCCCAGGTAACTTAAACCCTAAATTTTCATCAAAAAGATTTATCGTTTTTCAATTAGGTCATCTAAAAACTTATTTTTTTTCAATTGGGTCATCACAAAATTTAGTTTTTTCAGATAATTGGATCATTAAAAGTTTAGTTTTTTTGAATTGGGTCATCAAAAAATTTAGTTTTATCAATTGGGTTGATTGGATGGTTTAAGTACTTTGATATCACTATAAGCTATCAAATGGCGCCGTTGCCGGATTCACATTGTTGTTAGTTAGTTGTTAGTTGATATGAACTCCCAAATCTAGAAGGGGTTGAATAGATTCACTAGCTTTAAAAATCTGAGTTTATATGCTGTTGAACTATTGAATGAATACATTTAGGAAACTATGTGCATGTATGTTTGGTTATGCGGTGATTAGAATTGGTTTCGAGTGAATTGATTATGTAAAATTGATTCTGGTGAAAATTTAGTTGAAGGTGAAGTGATTTGTGCTTGGATACATTAAGTTAAATTTGAGTGTAAAAATCAATTCTAGAATGAAAAGCTACAATTTCTAGCTTCAAGTTGAATCAAGAAAGGAGTGAATAGATTCACTTGCTTTCACATTGGAGAAACGTAGTTTTAATAATATTTTTCGCGTTTATGCGTTGTTGAAATGAATACAATTCGGAAACCACTAATTTTTTCATTGGATTTTAACATAGGAAACTACTAATCTTTTTGAGTTTACGTGCTGCTGAAATCTGGATCTTTCTTTTTGAGTTTTACATTTTTTTTCATTGAATTTTGCAGAGTCTGTAAACAAAATTGAAAATTCTGAGATTAAGGTTGATGTAGAAGACAACTGTGATTGTCATTCTCTTGGGAGTTGGAATGATGGTGTGCAGGGAAATTCAATCTCGGAAGCTCCGAGTCCACGCATGTCTTGGGCTGATATGGCACAAGAAGATGATGAGTTTAGTGAAGATGAACATGATGAACATGATAGCAACGTTGGTGTGGTTTCAGGGAACAACTCAGGAGAAAATAGGGTTGTTGCTGATAAGGCTGTTTTGCCTAGGGAACAAAGAGAGTATATTAGGTTTATGAATGTGAGGCGTAAGAAAGATTTTATTTGTTTTGAAAGGGTTAATGGAAAATTGGTGAACATTCTTGATGGTCTTGAGTTGCATACCGGTATCTTTAGTGCTGCTGAACAAAAGAGGATCGTTAACTATGTTGCTTCTTTACAAGAGATGGGTAGAATGGGAGAGCTCAAAGGTTTGTGATTTTCATCTCGAAACCTCTTTTTTTGTTGTTAATTTGTTATGTATTTGTTGTTGATTAATGATAATGATGCTCTAGGACTGAAAAATCCAAGGCTTTAGATTGTGGTCGATTCTGAGTTGTGTCGCTTATTTTGTAAAAAGATTGTGGCCACAATTATGGCTGCAGAGATATTAAATATTGAAAACTTTGATGTAGCGACCACAATTAGGGTTTTGCACCGATTTTTGAAACCTTGGAATGATTCTTCCTTGTTTGATATTGCTAACTTACATTTGTGGAAAAATAGAATTAGCTGAACCTAATGAATACGATTAAATTGATGTCCAAAATTGTTTTTGTGCATGACCTTTGTCATTTTGTACTATATAGTTATGATCAGTTTAATCAAATTATTTATATGTTTGTGGTATTCCTATGCATATAAACTGACTTGTGTATATGAAGTAATATCATGAATTTGATGATCTATAGCTTACTGATTAACCTGATTGCCATTGTATCTGCTCCTATAAATTATCAAGATTTAGTTTATTCCGCTGCATCATTTATTCTGTTAAGATTTATTTTAGCTATACAATTGTTGTTGACTTATCAAATGTCTATCTTTGGTTCTTTTTATAGTGCCGGTTCATGTTTTGAATCGTCCTGATTTCTTTTTCTGTAAAGACTTATTGATAATTTAACTGTGAGATGGAAATTTAAACTGTTAAGATGGTTGCCGAATGTGTACTTGTACCCCAATATGTAATTTAATGATTGCAATGAAAAAGTAGTCAAATGCCTTGTAACTTAACTACTCAAGCTTATCATTCATAACCTTGAGCTGCTTGCTATCAAGAGTAACAATGGTTGACAACTAGTTATTTATTTTAACAGTTGGGAAGTTGCTAAAGGTGTGCAATACCTTGTCCCGCTCAAAAACACTTCAACGGGCCTCAATCAGCCACATGCTCTGACCCTTTCCCTTTGACTACTGGCCATGGAGATACCAAATTTATATAGAAGTAATTTTCATATATTTCCAGAGTTTTGAGCGCTGCCCAAAACTTAATGAGGCCAATGGGTTTGGAAATAGTGAAAGAATCTTTTTTTTTAAGAGAGAGAATCTTATCATTTTAGAATAAGCATGGTTGGGCCCATACTTTAAATTCATTGCACTTTGTCTATAAATTTTATATGCAAACTTCACACCATAAGATACCGAAAACAAAAAAATAAATGTTTTTCCCCTAATTGGCTATACTACTTTGACAATTTGATAATGTGATAAATAGCATTATTTCTGAGGAACTGACTATATGGGTGTTGATTCTTAACTTTTTCAGACCGGACATACTCAGCTCCTAGAAAGTGGATGCCGGGCAAGGGACGCCAAACTATCCAATTTGGGTGCTGTTACAATTATGCAGTGGTTAGTCCCTCTCACATAATGTCTTCACATTTCTTTCTTTAGACAGAATTAAACTTAGCTATCGTTTGTGGCAAACTATTATGGTTGATGAGCTTCATAAATGGATGTATAACTTCTAAAATTAACTTTCTGGTTACAGGATAAGGATGGTAACCCACCTGGTATTCTCCACCATGCATCCATAGATCCTTTACCTGATCTTTTCAAGGTCATCATTCGACGCCTAGTCAAGTGGCATGTACTTCCAACTACTTGTGTGCCAGATAGTTGTATCGTGAATGTGTATGAAGAAGGGGACTGCATACCTCCACACATTGATAATCACGATTTTGTTCGACCATTTTGCACTGTCTCATTTCTAAGTGAGTGCGACATACTTTTTGGATCAAACCTTAGGATTGCAGGTCCTGGTAAATTTGATGGTTCGTTTGCTATTCCTCTACCAGTAGGGTAAGTATTCAATCTTGATTTATCTACTACTATGTCTATTTAGTTTTTTAACTGTTGCTACACGGCGTCGGATCTATTTGGATTAAATTATTTACCAATTTTCCATTGTTATTGACGATTCCAAATCTTATAATCATTTTTACCTTCTACAGATCTGTACTTGTTTTAAATGGAAATGGAGCTGATGTAGCTAAGCATTGCGTACCTGCAGTTCCTACAAAAAGGTATTTACTGAAATGATAGATATTCCCTTTTTCGGCTTTTAACACCAATGACAAGTTATTGATTTGTCCATGGCGTGTATGTTCAGCGTTAAAATGGTCATTAGTGTTACATTAAAATGGTCATTAGTGTTACGAAAAAAATGGTTATTGATTTGTGTTCTTTTTGTTGAAAATTTTGCTAGGATATCAATCACATTTAGAAGAATGGATGAATCCAAGCGACCTGCTGGGTATATCCCAGAACCCGATCTTCAGGGGATCCAACCATTGGCCTATGAAGCTGAGCAAGAAGAAAAAAAGTCAACCGTTGGGGAAAACGGAGAAAACAGACCTCACAATCATTATATGAGGAGAGATAATAGAAGAGGTGGCAGGATTGATGGAATGGGATCTGCACCTAGAAGCGATAGATTCTCAGAGCCTCGTGAGTGGACTCAAAATTCACCAAGATCTGCACCAACTCGAAACAATAGATATTCAGAGCCTCGTGAGTGGAATCAAAATTCACAAAGATATGCACCCAGAAATGATAGATTCTCTGAGCCCAGAAATGACAGATTCTCTGAGCCTCGTGAGTCGCCGCAAAGTTCACAAAGATATTCAAATAGGTGGAGTAGGGTAAGGCCGAGCAGTTAACAAGGCGGTGTATTATTAGGATCTGAGGCTCATACTGGTTCACAGTTAAGTCAATTCTCTGATCTTTATGCCAATCACTTGGTAATGTTGAATAGATTTGTTATGGGAGGTTTCTTGACTTTGGTTTTCGAGAATGCTTTACTCTCTGGCAATTTTATCATATGACGATTGGGGGATGTGTTGGCACCTTCAATTCGTTAGCCAGAGGCGCTGGTGTATATTAAACTGAGTGAGAACTTGTATTTGTCATTTTTTTAGTACCAAGCTAGAATGTAGCTGGGTTATATATTGACTTATATTTTTTCAGGTTGATGCTTTATACCTAAAAATATTCATTTTTGAGGTGATAATACTTGGTTGTGTATGGTCAGTGTTTTTAGCACTGTTAGAGTTGCTTGGTTTGAGACTTGCAGTGGGATCTAATCATTTTGAAATTGCTTGTTTGTGAAAGGATGAATTGAAGAATGTTGTTTGGTACAATAAACAGTTATACATACTGTTGATCATTACATGTTTGATATATTGTTTGCAAGTACTTTTCTTGATATAGATTCACATTATTTGTTATATTTAAACTATGTGATTTGGTTGATATTAACCACATTTAGTTAGATTGTTTTCATGAAGGAATGTTTTAGTGTTGGATCTTAAATTCTTAATTATAAGAACTGATCTTTCATGGAAAAAGTGTTCTGGTCATTAAAGAATTATGTTGCACATCATAGCCAACGAAAATTAGAAATTGAATTCAGATTGCTTGCAGTCGAACATTTTGACGCATTCACGCAGTGGTGAATATTATTGGCTGGTTGATCAAAGATTGAATTGTTCAAATTTTCAATTCAAATTGCAATGAAAATATCGAGCTTGAAAAAATCTAAACGGTCGAATTTTGGTCCAACAATCAGTAAATAATTATTTAAAATTGCACCAATTCAATGTCATTTATTTGACAGCATGCAATCCAGGTTATAAAAAGTGGAAAGGTAAATTGTGTGATCTATTTTAAGTTCTTTTTTTTTTTTTTTTAGGGTAATTTTTTAAGTTCTTTTAGAGGCTTGATCAATGAAAATAAAAAGTTGATGTAGTTTTCAAATATAATTTGATATTGTAGGATTTACTTAAAAGGGAAAAACCTCTGATGTTATTTTCAGACATTTTTTCCTCTATGAATGAAATTGATTGTAGGATAGAGAGTACATTATACTGTCAGAATAAAAAAATAAAAAAAAAACTCATGTAAGTTAAGTCTTTACTAATATTAGATTTTTTTTCTTCATAAAATACAAATTAGATTTTTTTTTCTTCATAAAATACAAATTTTAGATTTAGTTCATAAATTTTTAATTTGATACATAATGATAATTAATTATACGTTAACATCTCTTAGATACTGCAAAATTGATTAAATACATGTATCCGATATGTATCTTGCATCAATACTTGCCTGATACGCCCTGATACGTATCGGGAGAGTATCCGGTGATTAAAAAAAAATTGTATATATTTCAGATACGTCTAGGATATGCGCGGGATACGATGGTGGAAATCAATACGCGCAGGATAAATGATTTTTCTTTAATTTTGCTCTGTTTTTTCTTTAAAAGATAATAAAAAAAACATGATTTTTCTAATTTCTTTTTACTTAAAAAAATGAAAAAACCTTATAATATATGTAATGATGTTCTTTTTGGGTTGATATTTTCATTTTAGAATATATGTAATTGATTAAGTAATGATGTTCTTTTTTTCGAATATATTCCCTAAAAAAAAAATCATTTTTGAATATATGTATCTAAGCTTAATAGGTGAACATACATGGAAGTAAATTTTGTCAAAAAGAGAAAGTATGGAAGTAAATAAATACAGTGCAGGTAGGGTAGACTTAGTGAGCAGTAAATCTTAGTACCTGCCTGTATTCAGACTCAGTCAGATGACTCAGATCCATTAAATTTAGTAGGAAATTTAGTAATTTTAGTAATTTTTTAGGTATTAGAGGATTTACAACTTGAGATACTCTTACATAGTCAAAACATTAAATTAAAAATATTTAGGCGCACACACAAATGAAAAAAATTAAAAGAGAAATGAATTAGTCATATCATTTTTTTACTTTTATCTTTAAATTTTTCTTATTCAAGGAAGTATGCCTAAGCATATTTTATTTGTGTTTAAGACCAACTTAGACTTTCTCCTATAAGGCATGGTCTTCCCTACTGAAACTGTGCACGTTACACTGCTCTAACTAATTGATAGAGGGAGACCCGAGTAAGAGGGATAAGGGAAAGAAGGGCTATTATGTACTCCCTTCTCAAAATAATTGAGATAAATAAAAAAGTGATAATGATACGTTTACTAAAGTAAATTGATCATGTATTTGTATTTATCAGTATCACAAACAGAAAATATAAATATTGAATTTAAATCGTGAGTGATGCAATCAATATTAATTAAAAAGTATAATTGAAAAAAATTATAAACAAATGTACACATTAAAGTATGTATTTAAGGAATTTTTTTAGTTTATTACCATTGAAGTCATCAAGTCTTTAATAGATATTTTCATTAAAAAATTATAAATAAATGATGTGTGTTTTTTTTTTTTTTTGTGGTGATCGGGGTTTGAATCTCGGACTTTGCATATATTATGCATTGTCCCTACCAAATGTATTTTGATGAGAAAAAATGATAGCCGACGATTAAAATATACTTTTTTAATGAAAATGATTGGTGAGAAGAGAGATTAAAACAAAGTCATCAAACCAAAATTTTAATGTCGTCCAAATGAAACCTGAATTGTAACGAGTATGCAAGATTATTGGGGGAACCATTATGGTTAGGCAAAGAAAGAGTGTTGCTCTGGAGTAGTTGGGAATTACTTTCTTTGTACAATTTATCTTTTATTTTCATATTGTAAGAACTTTTGCTCAATTTCCGGTTAATAAACACATTATCCTTCTTGGATCGATACAAAGAAATGCTTTCCGAAGCATTTGATCCTATACAGTTATTGATAATTGTTTTTCCATGTTTTATAATCTATTAGTGCTTCTGTAATCTGTAACGCTAAAACAATTTGAGGACTTTTCCTTGTAAATAATTATTTTTTACATTGTGCACTGAAAAAAGAGCCGCAATTGTATTAATCCAATTTTAGTGGATTTGATTCAAATATAGGACTAAATTTGAGTTGACATCATGTGTACTTTGAATACCATCGACTGTGAAAAATTGATCAATGAAGGGCACTGGTTACATGGATACTATATTGACACATTAGTTTAGCAAGATTTTGATGTAACATGTACCTTAAAATACAAGAAACAGTTTAGATATTCTCAAAATTATCCTAAAGTTCTGCACAATCTATGGTGAAGTGAGATATGAATCCAATTTTATTGCCGCGTTTACCATTCTCAGCTGAAGGGTTTGCAATGAATCATTGCAATTTTCATTTTTGCTCTGCTTTGTGTGTAGTGTGTACACATGTAACCTGAATGGTTAATTGGGTGCATTTTATGAACTCTTGTTGTTTATAGCTCAACCTCTTCAACATATGTTCGGAAAAGAATGAACATGCATAGGATAAAATTGAACACGTGAATCAATGATCCCAACATTGTTTGGAGGACTGTATTTGTAGACAATCATTGTTCAGTAATACTATAAAGTGAGATATTGAATTTCAAGGAATAGCAGTCACACTAAACATGAGACGAGATAACTCTATAATTTCAAATAATGAAGAATACACAACTATTCACCAACAGGAAATTTATAATCCCTTATTTCAGGGTAAACCATAGTATACATCGTAATTGTATTGAATAGCCGTCTAAACATACATGAATTCACCGCCTCGAAGAGCATTTGCAGCACCTTTCCTCTCCTCTTCGGCTTCCTTTTCACGTTCCTTCCAGCTCTCATAAGCATGATCATCAGTTTGCAGCTCATAACGACAGATTGGACAGGAATTGTGCTCATCCTGCCACATAAGGAATAAAATTAAACAAACTTCATATCCGATCATGTAATTTCTTCCGTCTCTTTAGTATCAAATGCAAAAAATTGGTTTTAAAAGGGCAAAACAGAACTTTCAGTAAATAGGTGGACTAAGAAACAATACCAGCCATGGCTTTAAACATGGAGGGTGGAATGTGTGCTTGCACGGTAACTCTTGCATTTGGTCATTTAACACCAAATTTTCCCTGCAAATGGCACACTCTGCATCTTTCCCCATCTTAGACAGGATCTCTTCTGTGAGAGTAATGACAGGAAGTTTTGAGACAACTTCTTTGCTTGCAGGAGGAACTCTTGGAGCTGCAGGACCACCAGTCTCCATCTAATCAATTATTATTTTTTTTAAAAAGAAGCAAGTCAGCCTTATAATTAAACAGTGTAAAGTGTAACAATTAAATGAGACAAAAATGAATATACATTAATCAAAAGGCAAGTTGAAACAAGCAAAATATGATATAGTAGTTAACAAAATGAGTGAGCTGAGCAGGTTGTTTATATCTAATTACCCATAAAAGGATGCATCATTATCTTTTGCTTATTAACAAAAAAATGCATCGCAATCAAATTATCAATTATAGATCCACGAAAGCCACCGCAACAAGGAACGTTATGCATAAGAAATTGTGTTGTTAAGCAGGCTGTTTACGTTGATTCATGAAGTTGTGAAAAATTATCCTATTGAACCAATCTTAAGTAGCTTGGTTTGTTTAATAGAACCTCAAGAAATGCTATTCTGAAGTCAACTATGTATGCTCAAGTTCTAAGTTGAGCGTACAAAATTTGTTGAAGTTCTCAATTGAACCTCGGATAGCTGGTTTGTTAATGTTTCAAACAATGCTTAAGCCACAAACTTCTTTCTTTAAGTTACAGAAACTGAATCTAGAGAAATTCAAAGCCAGGTTGATATTTAAGAGAAAGAATGAAAGCAAATAAGGGGTGACCAAAAATACATGAAAAGTTTTTGGATAAATACCAGGGGCACAACTTCTTCCAATCTATTTCTAAGCATTTCAAGCACACTAGCAACATCCTCTGGCGTGGTGTCATTTGTTGCTGAACCCTGAGAAGGTTGAGCTTCAAATAGTCGAACAGCTTCATTCAAGAGGTTCGCCTGCATCATCCATTCAGGTTGTGGTGGCTCTTGATCTACCGTAAGGTGCCCCTCAAAAAGATATCCTGAATCAACAAAACGCGATAAACACGGGAAGGTTAAAGTAAACTATCTAAAAACATCCATAGCCCACAACTCATCAACATGAAAAAGCTATAAACTACACATCAAGAAAAAAAACTCTTCAAAAAGAAAATCACCTCTATTTTCACGATTTACTGCAGGTTGCGAAGTTTGTGAAGGGTTGTCTTCTAGATGCAAATGTTCCTTGGCCTGAGCAATGCAAGCCTTCAGGTGCTCCTTTTCAAAAGGTTCAGAAACAAACAATATAGCCTGCTCAAAAAGGCCAAGGCCAGCACTCCAGAAACCGGGTGCTGTATATCTCGTCTTCAACACTGTCGCAACTCGGCATATAACAGAATAAAACTGCCACCACCAATAACACCACAGTCAATTTATTGGCCTTTAATTATCCATCAAACAATAACAACGTTAACCTATTCAAAGTACCCCTAACAAGAGCACTTATGAATGACCTAACAGTGAAAGATCATTAACAGGAACGAAACTAAACATCCCCGACAGTGCTGTTCTAACTTATCAGTCGACCTCATCATTAGCATTAACAACATACATCTATATATACAGAGATAAATACATACATATATCAATAGCATATCGTTTAATTTCCTTTATATGTTGAAAATGAGAGCAAAGAGAGGAAATCTCAATCCCAAGACTTATCGACAGGGCACGGCTGCGTTAGCAGAGATAACCACCAAATTACTGCCTGTGTAGCACCATCACTTTGGATTGAAAGCGTGTCCAGTAATCAGCACATGTCAGCAACGGTGGAGCTTGGCACAAATTTATGAAGGGGCCATAGATACACACACATATAATGAAGTACGGATACGGACACGGACACGGACACCGGACACCGGACACGGACACAAACACGCCGACACAGCTAATAATTTGAAAAAATCACATAATTCAGTGTAATTACAAGTGTCGGTGTCGGACACGACACGTGTCCGACACCGGGACACGCCTAATCCGAGGAGTGTCCGTGCTTCGTATTATAATCACAATATTTATAGCAAATTGATATCAAATTGATGTTGGTGAGCACTGAGCAGTATAGCACCTCTGTTTTATATAGAAATACTAGATTCGAGTATGATATTTAGCATTTGGAGATTTTACTTGTTATCCTTGCTTGGATGAAAAAAAATAGATGAGTTGCAAAAACACGAAATCCAGGGATCAAACCTGCACGTTAGACGTTACTACTTTCATCCCTCTGCCTAGCTACCTCAACAAAGTGTAATTCATTAATGTGTATTAGCATTTTATTATATATGTATAAAAAACTTTCTGCACCCCTCCATATTCCAAGGAAGCTCTGCTGCTGCGTGTCAGTTTTTGAACCTGACATGACACACACAATTTTTTTTTTTCCAACGAGTCACGACAAATACTGTTTACATTCAAATACTATCATTTTCTTATTACTGGTGTCAAACCATCAATATTTGGGATAATACTTCAGTGACATAATGTCACGGTGACATTAAATCTGGGCCACACAAAGGTTTATGTTGTGTGGCTCAGATGTGTTGTATGGGTGACATTAAATCTGGGTCACACAAAGGTGTGTGTTGTGTGGCCCAGATTTAATGTCACGGTGACATTATGTCACCAAAGTGCCACCCCAATATTTGATGTCAATGTATCTGACCTGTCGGTGCTTCATACTCGTAAAACAGTTTCACCCCGTCCCAGCTACTCAATTGTTAGCTTCAATTACTATAATTTTCTAAAATTCTTACTGGTGTCAATGTATGTGTCCGCGCTTCATAACTATAAACAGTTTAACACCACCCCAGTTACTCAATTATCCCCTCGACGTTGTGAATCTCCACAAGTATAGTTAACCATGTGTACTAACTCATCATAATATATCCAGTTATATTGCATACATAACATAACATAACAATATAAACTATAAATCAATCCAAACAAATTAAAAATCAGTTCTTTTTTACCAAACCTAAACAAACATAGAAAAATAAACAAAACCCAGAAATTAAATTGATAAATACACACCAGCAAGTAATTATATACAATTATAACACAATTTTGTTGAATATTAATGAAGAATTGAAATCAAAGGAGTATACCAATTTTCGGAGAGAGGTGGAAGCTGATGGATACGTGGTTTGGAGCAGAGATTTGAGAGATGAAACAGCGTCTTCGAATTTCTGCTTCTTCCCCAATTGTTTCTGCAATTCCTCCAATTCTTGTTTAACCAAATTCTCTGATTCCATTTTTTTCTGTTCTTTGTGATTACGAAACTCAAATTCGAATTGAAATTGCAATGATTTTTCACTCAGATTTTGGAAATTGAGAAACCCTTTTTCTTTTTCTTCTTCTATGATTTTGTGATGTTTTATATGTTTGGTTTGGGAATTGATTTTCTTCGGCAAGGGGAAACTGAAGGGAATGATCGTCTACAAATGCTCCTACCGTTCTTTCAGTAGGTCATCCAATCATTTTTTGCCATGTCATTGATGATTTTTTTTACAATACCACGTCATTGATGATCAATGTTTTATGGGAAATGTTAACGAGTGCTCCCGGGGCACTCTTTAAGCCCTTTAAATAGTAAGTTTTTAATGAAAAGTTGTGTATTAAATGCATTGGAAATTGGAACAGTTGACTTTTTAAAAGAATAATTACTAAATTTAGGATGTTTAAAGAGTGCCCGGAGGCACTCGTTAACAAGACTCATGTTTTATTTTCCATGCAATATTGACACATCACTACATGACCAAACATCACTATAACATCAGATTGAATAACACATGACAAACTTTTAATGTAATAAACAATTTTTTATCTTGTATAATACTACGTGCGTCCCTAATTATAGGACCTTTTGCTAAAATCATGGGAATTAAGAAAGTGGGTATTTGTATTAAAGTTGTTTATAATTACTATTGTTTTTACAATTTTATCCTTAAGAGAGAGAGTTACTTTATGTTTTCCATATACTACCTCTGTCCCGGTATAATTGACATACTTTGGTTTTTCACACAGATTAAGAAAAATGTATAAATAAAGGGGAAAGTGGAATATATTGTATTGGGAATGATAAAAGTAGTATTATTTAGTGTTATATTGTATTGGGAATGATGAAAGTTGTATTGAAAATTGAAATGGGTCAGTTATTTTGGGACACTTTTTTTTAGAAAATGGGTCAGTTATTCCGGGACAGAGGGAGTACTATTTATTGTTAATTAAAGAAAAATATGTATAATAAATAGGGACATATATGTAAAGAAATAATTAATGTAGTTGGAAATAGCAAAGACGTTTTATAAAAAGGGACAAAAAAATTTCTCAAAAGAGTCTTATAATTAGGGACAGAGGTAGTATTTCTTAGACAAAAAACTATTTTGATATTTTAGACATATTGTATTTGTAACTAATAGTTGTGATGGAGTTTTGTGAAGGACTTAAATTTTAGTTTGTGTCCAATCTCTTACATTCCAATTTGTCTCGTCCCGGTAAAATAACAGTATTACAATCAAGTACAATTGAAGTTGAATGATACAAATTCTTATTTTTTTAACGGATCAAACACATCTTAAAAATGATAGTCTGGAAGCTAACATGTCTTTCACTAGTTTCTCTATCAAAAAACAAACAATGTTAGTTCATTAACACTTGGAATCCTCACGTTCTCTTTTCTCTCATTCCCTTTCCTACCTATCTATCTCTTTCTTAATCTTACTCTCTTGATTTTTTTATGGAGAGTTAGAAGAGGGGATGAGAGAAATTTGAAGGAGATGATCCAAGGCCATTCGTTAGAGGTAAGTAAGTAAAGTTTACTCCAAAACACCTATAATATAAAAGGGTCATGTTAACAAGCGGTCCAAAAAACATTAAAAGAAATCTTACATGTCAATGTTACAATAAAAAATTAGGAATACCTTCTATTGGAATAAAAATCTTAGTTAGCTTGAAAATCTACATAGAAGACTCGTAAAAACCAAATTAATGCACTTTTATCCTTCAAAGAAATTTAAACAATCAATCATAAATGAGATGAGTTTCCTTCATCCGTTAAAAGGTTCACAGTCCATAACAAAATAAAATAAAAGAAGATAATTTTGATATCATCTTTCAATATATAAAACAGTAAACTAATGTCAATTTTCTTGCAGAAAAGCCATATCGATGTCTCCTCTATTTGTGGAGAACTAAAACGAGTGTTTACTTATAAAGTTAATCGATGGAACTGTTATATGAAGCAGTCTATCAAAACTTTTCAAATTTTACTTCCTTATGCCAAAATCTCATAGCAAATAAATTTTACCTCAGACAAAGATTATAGGTAATAATATTTTACAAGCATTAACATGAGACAAGATCAAACAATGAAAAAGAATCATGAACAAGATCATTCATTGATAATACCACTAAATGAGAACAAGGTTACATCTGACAATCAATTAAGAAAATTACAATATAATCTGTCAACAATCAAATCATTTGGTTAGCTTCCATATCTAGCTATGTTGCATGAAGAGAAAAAAAATTAAGCACAAATCAAAATAAAATTCAAGCTAACAGAACATTAAAAAATGGTTTCTTCAAAAACTAGAAAAAAAATAACATAAAAAATGGTTCATAACCAAAACCAAGATATCCGGCTAGGGCATTTCACCGTCAAACAGAAGCTTCTATTCTTGGCTCGAAAGAAAATGCCGACATAAACTCCATGACTTCTCCATTAATGCAACATTTTGGCAATTCAACCCAGTTGTTGGTTACCAAATCACAAAGAACATAAGTGCATAGCTCAGGAGAGTTCAAGCATATAAAAATCCGAGAACCGGCACCAACACAATTGATATCCGGCTTCTTTCTGTACCATTCATGAGACATTGCTGCTGGCATTGCTGCAATCTGTTGCCAGCATCGGTTGGTCTCATCGAATCTCCACACCCTAAGACTTGTGGTTTCCAAGAATTCTGATAATAAAACGACTAACATCTCACCGTTACACTCGACGATATCAATAGAGTATTCGCAAAAAACTGGCAACAACCTAGGGTACTCAAAGAAACACTTGCAGGTCAAATTGCAAGCTACAACGGTCCCGGACGAACTCAAAAAATAGACTACCTCTTGACCGTCTTTGTTAGTAATGACCGACGAATATTGCTTGGTTGGACTTCTCTGCATGCTACTTGCTACCACATTTCCAGCCTTGCTCAGAAAGTACACAACATTGTCATCGGTTGAATCGCAATCAGCTGAACTATCATCGACCTTCCTCCCAAGAGCATTCTCGTCTTCCCAACAAGAAGAGCTTGAGTTATAGACTTTAAACGAAAGATTGGGAAGTTCACCGAAGACTAATACAATCTTGTAGGATATTTGGCCATTAAAAGATGTAGTACTCATAACAACAGCATTGAGAGATTGATTTTCTGAGGCGAAATTCAACGGAGGTAGTTCGGTAGAAGATCCGGTCACAGGATTGGACACAATGAAGTTTCCTGACGAAGTTCGGTAGCAAACCAGGCCATTAGAAGCTGCAACAGGAATGCAACTTTTGTTGGAATCTTCGAGCAGAAGATTCGGATGATTGAGTCTTTTCCAACTGTTTTCAGCCGAGTCAAAGATGACAGACTGGTTGAGATCGGGAGCAACCATGAAAAACCAAGGATCCCTTGTGGGGATGTGTGAGCAAGCGAGCTTGAAACTCGCAGAATCAGCAGCTGATTTCCATCTTTTGCACACGGAAGTAAGACGAAAGAAACTCGAAGTAGGTAACCACGAAAGTACCTTTTCAAAGACATCTTCATTCAGATCATCCAGTGAAAAACTATTGAATCCATTCTCTGGAGACTTTCTTTTCAATCTATGTTCCATTGAACAGAAATTTAGAACAAACAACTGCAGAAACAAATGAACTAAGATGTTAGTACCAACAACAAAAAAATCAATTTTTCAAAATCAATTGATAAGAATAGTAACTTTCAAATGAACACATTAACATATCATGAAAAAGGGTAAACCATGAAAAAGTTCAAAACTTTCCCCTTCATTCTCCAACCCCTTTTAATTTCAGTATAAAAATTGCAAAGCTTGATTCATTTTGATAACAAAAAAAATTAAAGGTCAAGACTTTATATAACTTTTAATAAACCCTCTTAGCTTAAGAAGCTATTCTTCAAAATTCACAAGCAAAGATTAACCTTGAGACCTCAATTGCAAACAGTAATCAAAATTTCACCCCTTTTACTACAAACCCTCAAACAAGAACTAGTAAAAATAAAAAATGATAAAAAAAAAAACTAAATAATACTAAAAACAGTAAATAAAAAAAACACATATTCAAAAGGGTTTAAAGTAATGATGATATAATACAAGAACAAGAACAAGATGATGAATGAAAGTAAGAACAAAAAAGTACCTGAAGGAAGTGAAGGTGTTTGAGCAGGTGCAAGTGCAAGTGCAAGGTGAGAGTGTAAAACACAAACAGACACAAGAGGAGAATGAATGAAAATGGGGGTATGGATTAGGTGTTTAAAATGAAATCCAAAAAAAGTGAAAAAGGGAAAGTGAATTTCTCCACAACACAGAGAGAGAGAGGGAGGAAGGTTCGTAGGGATCACTTTTTTAGAACAAATAATATTTGTTTAACAACAATGGATTGTTGACACTTTGACAGTACTATACTACTCACAAGCCACAAAGACACAAACACACGCACAAAACAACACACACGAGTGGCTTAATGTTGGTGTTACATTGGATAGATTTGGATCATATCTATATATCTCTATGTCAACGGATTTTCTTACGTCAATTTTTCATTAATAATTTTTTGGACGGTATTTTATAACATTATTATTTAGTATAGAACAAATGGGTCAATTCATTTTTATAAAAAAAAATGGATCAATTTAATTTCAAAAAACTATTTTGTTTTATTTTCTATTTTATTTTTAATTACAAACTAAAAACCTTATCTTATATATAGGTATAAATATAATTGGTGTATATATTTTAAAAAAAATTAAATTATTTGATTGGATAAAAATGATAAAATTGTAAATAAGACTTTTTAGATAAAGAATAAAATTGGAAGAAACAACTACATCAAAAACTTGATTTTTTTTTTTTTGAAGGAACACCAAAACTTGATATTCCCCTTTATATGTAGGTATATGTTTTTAATTAAATGTGAAAATTGTGTCAATGAATAGAATGGTAAGTGTTGAAAATGAAAATTCACTATTTTCACATATAATGTTTGCAAAAACAAAATAATAGATTGGAAAAAAGTGATAACTTATAATCAAAAGTAAAAATAGTAAATAAATTTTAAAAACATGTCTTTTTTTTTACTAATATCAAAATGAGTGTGATTCCTTATATTAAAATTATCAAAACTAAAATGAATATAAAATTTTACATGAATTTTACAATAAGAAGTTGGATAAATAAAATCCACTACTATATGCCAATATAGACATAAGTAGTTGACTATTGTTAGAGGACAATACAGAGGAGCTTTGGATTCGGGTTGAAAAAATGAAAAAGTACAGAAAGCACAGAAACAAAAAAACTGGTGTCACATTAAATTAATAATTTGATGTTTGCATAAAAGAAAGAGAAAGTGGAATCACGATGTTAAATTGTCAAAGGTAAAGTGTTGGGTTTTGCAATGTGACTAGTGTTGCAGCTGACCCTTCCCTAGCAAAAGTAAGAAGCAACCACTTTTGGCTCCTCGTTATGGAATCTTTGTCTTCTTTTATTACAAAGTCAATGCTCCTCAAACCCCATTCACAAGACAAGTATAACACTAGATTTGTGGAGGAAAATATGGAAAAGTAATGGCCGTTTTTTTTGTTCTTCTTTTCTTGTTCCTCGTGTGTGTGTGTTTTCACTTCAACTAGAAGCTAGCTTGCATACACAAAAGTCATTAGTTTAGGCTAATGCAGGCTCATTTGTTTAATAAATTGGTTTTGCTTTTTTTTTGCTCTTTAAGGTTTCACGTTTTCATCTTAATGCAATGGAAAAGAAGGGTCTAATGAACTTCATCCGTGGAATATGGATAATAAAGGGCATAAAACAAGTTGACAAAGCTTCTAACCTTCACTTGACAATATATCTTTGGTAAAGTGACCGTTTACTTTTTTAGATGTTTATGCAATCAACAATGCATTTAAGAATCAAAACAAAATTCTGGACAAAAAAAAATCAAAACAAAATCTATTGTTTGGAAAATTTGAAAGTCGCGTTCACATCACACGTCCAACAAACTATCCAATTTCTAGCTTCTTATGTTCACGACGATGTTTGGTCTTGAGACGTAATGTTCACGACGATGTTTGGTCTTGAGACGTAAGATTGTGAATCTAAATGTTGAACCAAATAGACAACTACTACCAATGTCATGCCATGTGTGGGTTTTACGGTGGAATACTTTGATAGTCGTCTATGGTTGATTGATACCAATAAATTAATGCAAATTCTAATGATGATTGACGATGTTTTTTGGAAGTAGAAACTCACAATACTCTTTGTTCTTATGATAGAGGTGATGGCCTATCAATATCAATTCAAGAAAAAACAATACGATTTGAGTTGTGAACATGCATATTCGTATTCACTTATTTTTCTCAACTATTGATTAACTCTCATTCGTGAGGAAGAAAATGATTGCGAGTTACGACTTTCGAAAGGTGACGTATGCCACCATAGGTGCACCAAATAAATTGTGAAAGCATTTCCAATGCTATAACACAAATTAGATTCTTAACTATCTCTTGTGGACCCAAAAGTGCCACATAGAATTTCAAAACTTTTACATCTTTTCACCGAACTCAATTTTTAGCGTGTTTGTTTTCGCGACAGAAACTCATCAAACGTGCGGTTAACTTGAAGTTATACTTTGTAGCTTCTTGTCTTTCACAGTAGAAAGCATGTGGACGCCGGTCGGTGAATGGATGTGGAACCAAACACTCACTTTGTTCTTAATTTACTTTACACAGACCCCACAATCCATCCACAATGGCCAAGAACATGTTATTGCTCAATGGCCGCCACATCATACTCCAGTGCTACAAAAAATATTAAAACTGTACTCTTGTATACATTGAAGATGCTGATTATCGGTCGCCATTAGAGTTTTGTTCAAGAACTAGCTTACATCTTTCCTTCAATATCACTTATTCAGTCCCAGTAGGATCTGACATGGCAGAAACACGTATTCTTTATTTCTTATTTGTTTTATGTGTGAACTATCAAAATAAATGACATGTAGGAAATCTGTTTCATTAAAATCATTGACCCTCTGCATTTTCAGGCTTTCGACATGTGATAATGGCAAACTTAATCACACCCTTCCTGAATCCTTCTATCATCAATGGCATAGCTAAAGCTCCTTTTATAGTTTTTAGACCTGCACACAATAACAAAAATGACATAATTCTAATTAAGTCATTTCATCCAACAAGATCATTATCAATTTATGTACTCCTTTGGTCACATATCGAGCGTCACTTTAGTTAGATTATTTCACACATATTCAGAAAAGGTATACATAAATGAAAGAGTGTAACAATTTTACAAAAGTATTCATATAAACCATTAACTGTTGGCCATTATCATAAATGCATACTGGAGTATATAACATTAATTTGGGAAGAGAACTAAAATAAAACAAATGTTACATCAAACATGTAATGCAACACGGATATATAAGGTTGGCTTGGTAGTTGGGTGGGGGAGTTTAGGAGAGGAATGATAAGGAGATTGAGGGTTCGATCTCCACCCTCAACAAAATACTAACAATACCAGCATTTGTTGTTTAGGAAAAAAAATGTAAAGCAACACTTATTTTGAGACTTTTCCTTTTGCTAACGTGACACTCAATATAGGACGGAGAGTATTTAATAAGACTAGTGATTTGAGACAAGGGAGTTGTTTGTAAATGCAATATAAAAAGTTGAGCTTACCACTTCGCAAGATTGAGGTGAAACCCTTCCATGTTAATGCTGAACGTATCACTGCTGGCCAAAATGGAGCAACAAAGGGAGACCAATCTGCTGATTTGATGTCCTAGATAGATAGCAATCAAACATGTCAATACAACCTAACTTGATAGCACATAGTGATTGTTTAAGTGCTTATTCAATAAATTATGATATGCAACTATCTCATTTGAATTGGCTTCTAACTTCCTTAAGTTTTTCCATATCAATAAGTTTACGGTTACAGTATCTTGTGAAAAATTGAGATGTAAAAAACTATTTTCAACCAATATAAGAAATTGTTCAAAAAACTAATAGTTAATAACAAGTGTATCCAAATACTAATATAAGTGTTCACTGTTCATGTAGACTCAAATAAACTCTTTAATATTTCTCAACTCACAGTAGAGAATGAAAATTTTACAATTACGTATATTAATTAACTACCTGAAGGGACATGGTTTCAAGTAATTTGACATAATCAGCAGTTGAGCACCACTCTGGAAGATAAAATGAATCACATATCTTCTTCAAGAGATCCTTCTCCCATTGTTGTAGGGATTCTTCATTCGGGGCAAGATCCCTATGACACCATGTTACTATTATTATGGTGCCACCCGGTGCTGCTACCCGTGCTAACTCACCAACAAACTGAAACAATTTTTGTATGAAATAGGAAACTGAAATGAGATTGATTACAACTTTACTGGCATAAAGAACAGAAAATATCAAAGAAAGTGAAGTGCAGTATGCAAGTGAGACGGCAAAAGAAATTAGGACCTTTGGTTTGTTAGGCATATGCTCTCCGCTCTCCATTGACCACACTAGATCAAACTGGCCGTCAGGGAATGGTTGTTCTAGAGCGTCAGCAACTTGAAAGGACACCTACAATTGCATTGCATTGCATAAACAGTAAAGGTAAATATTAAATCAGCCACGCGATGAAGCACTGACATAAAGACACAAACACCAAACACGATACTGACATTGATACATAGACACCAATAATAATTTTAAATAATGAAAGTGATTGAATATAATCACATGTGCCAGTATCACGTTGCAGTCAGACACATGTTGAATATGATACGTGTTTTCAATCGGAAGTGTCAGTGCTGCATAGGCCACATATGAGTAGATTCTATTCTATACAAGTTCTTAATACCCTTGGTGAGATTCATTATAATAATATTACTCAACACATTGAGTATCAAGTAGTAAAATGTGTAAAAAAATAGATGATAAAGGATAAAATGCACAGAAAGAAAGACCTTATCAGCTAATCCTTGAGCAACAGCCAGAGCATTAGCTCTTTCAGCTTGAACAGGGCTGAGAGTGATGCCTACACAACTTGCCCCAAATTTCTTGGCCAGGTACCTTGAACTTCCCCCTATGCCACACCCAACATCAACTACACTCTTTGGCCATTTTGATGGATCATCTGAGCATACATGCATCAATAACAACAGGTAGTCAGTACTAGCCAGTCCAACCAAAATAAAATTTACCAGCAAAAAATGAAAAAAAAAAAAAAAAAAATTACTGCTGTTAATAACATCTGAAATTACACACAGACATTGTTTTTGAGTAATAATACAGTAACTAAAACCTTTTTTCTATGTAGCACCAAGACATCAGATTGAAGATGTAGTTGGTGTTACACGACATCAACCTATGTGGTTATATTCAATCACTTACATTTTTTCAAAGTATTATCGTTGTCTATGTGTCAATACAATAACAACAACAAGAACTAAGCCTTATCCCACTAAGTGGGGTCGGCTACATGGATCAAATGACGCCAAAAACCATATTTGGATCCAACTCATTGACCTCTAAATCCTTTCTAATGGTTTCTCTAATGGTTTTCTTAGGTCTTCCTCTACCTCTTTTAACCTGACTCTCCTCTATTTGATCTACTCTTCTAACAACGGCATCTACAGGTCTTCTCTCTACATGTCCAAACCATCTAAGCCTATTTTCCACCAACTTTTCTACTATAGGTGCTACCCCCACTCTTTCTCTAATGGTGTCATTCCTAATCCTATCCTATCTAGTCTTACCACTCATCCAGCACAACATCCTCATCTCCGCTACACTTACTTTCCTCTCGTGTTGGCTCTTAACCGCCCAGCACTCCGTACCATACAACATTGCCGATCTGACTGCTGTCCGATATAACTTTCCTTTCAGCTTAAGTGGTACTTTCTTATCGCACAAAACACCTGAGGCTCTTCTCCATTTCAACCACCCAGCTTGAATACGATGATTTACATCTGCTTCTATTTCTCCGTCATTTTGTACTATGGACCCAAGATATTTAAACCGTGTAACTTGGGGTTATGATATGATCTCCAACTTTCACCTCGTCGTGGGAAATGTCCATGTCTCTGCTTCATAGCTTTGAATAATCATTTTAGTCCCTAAATGGGTGAGGAAATGTCACTATAGTCTCTAAATGTATCGAAATTATAAAAACGTCTCTAAGTGAGTCTTCGAGTGTGCCTTTGGTTTGTACTACTTTGATGCATTCCGAGACTATAATGACAGCGACTCACGCATTCAATTACCAAAATGACAATTTACTCCAATAAACATATTTAACTCTGGGTGTTAAGTCTCATATCTAATGTTAGTCTCTCTGCTTCATAGCTTTTTTTGGTCTTTAAATGTGTAAGGTGTTGTCACTCTAGTCTATAAATATATCAAAATTGTAAAAACATCTCTAAGCGTGTCTTATGTTAGTAATTTCATGGACCAAATTGATTAATGAAAGACACATCCGATAACAAAACTAACCAAAGAAAGACACATACAAGACAAAACTCAGTAACAAAATACATGTTTATATATGTTTATCGTAATTTTGATACATTTGGCGACTATAGTAACAAAGACTCACACATTCAACTACCAAACCTGACAATTTAACTCATAGGTTTTGTTTGTTCCCCAAACGTGATAAATTAATGATTGAAAATCTTCATTTTTTCATCTAAGGCCCTGTTTGGATATACATCTTAATTTTCAACTTATAGCATAAAAACCTATCATTATAAACACTAATGTATAAGCTTTTTCTATAACAAAATAATAAAATAAAGTTAAATTTGTTTTTATAAACTATCTTTGAAAACTTATGGAAATAAGTTCTGAAAGAATCACACAAGTGTTCATGTCGCTAGATTAGCTCAAATAATTCAATCAAATCAGGCCCTACATATATGCTCTCTTTTTTTGTTTGTTTTTTTTTTTGTTTTTTTTGCGTTAACCCTTCGATAATGGGTTCTGCTAATCCAGAGTTCGGCTAGACAGTAAGAAAAGTCTGGCCAAGAATTGTTTCACCAATCGAACTCAAGTCTATCTGAACAATCCATTATTGGTGGAACTCATTAACCACTTGAGTCCAACCGTAGTGAACTTGATTTGGACATAGTCAAATTTAAAACGGAACAAAACAAAGTATACTATTTACATTTAATGCATTAGAAAGTGATAAGATAAGATAAGATAAGATAATACTAGTACAAAGTGAGCAGTGAGAAGAGAAGTGAAAAAGAAAGAATACCAGTCGAAAGAGAAGCAAAAGTCAAAGAGTTTTCAATCATACGGATCTGAGCAGCACGATGATCAGAAACAGAAACAGTAGAATCAGGATCATAAAAACCATGATGCATATGATCACCCCAAATATTCTCCCATATACCAGAAGACTCATCGTAAAACTCAGCAATACCCAACTGAAGTTTCTTCTTCTCTTCTTCTTCCATTACCACCATCGCTTCTTTCACCGCCGCCATTGATAGACGCAATGACCCTTTTCTTCTTCTACTGCTGAATGGTACAGTAGTAGTAATGATGGTATCTCTGTGGTGCTGAGGAAATGTGTGCGTGCAGTGTAATAATGAAGAAGAGATTCTCGCTGTCGTCACCATTGTTGTGTTGTGTGTTACCACTTGCAACGGTACACGCGCTATACAACAAAAAAACAAGGCATAATTTTTGCTGGATTTTGTTGTTACTATAAAATCATAATTCTAGGTACACACGAAACTACGGTGCGATGATGATGAATTGTTATTTTCATGTCTGAACATCAAATACATAGTTGGAAAATTTTACACGTAACTACTTTTATTCTCAATCTTCAATTATTTAGGATTTATTTTTGTATTGAGGTTAAGAAATTGATTTTACTCATGTACTATATTATATTGTTTACATTTTTTGCTTTTATTTTTAGGGTTGTGTTAACCGGTGTCTCCGGGACACTGGTTAAACTATCTAAAAAAGGAAAAATTAAATTAAAAAATGCATTTTTTTGACTTTTGAAACATTGATTACCCAATTTTTTTATGCAAAAACTTCTACATTTGCTTCCTTAACCAGTGCCCCAGGGGTACTGGTTAACATTTCCCTTATTTTTACTACAAATTTATATATCAATGATTACTTACACATTAATAGAAGGCAAGCGGACAACAAGCTGCGTCATTACACCTTTACCAATTATTTATATTAAACAGTATTTTATCAAATTATTTATATTAAACAGCTGTGTTATTTGAAAATAAAAATCCAAACATTATTTGTAATGTAGTATGTTTATATTTATTTCTATTACTTTTTATCTTGTACAACTTATACACATTTGAAAATGCATATGAAAAATCAAATCACATAAAATTTAGATGTCCAAACATCCTTTCTCTATATTAAAATATCCTTAATTTATATACTTTGATATTTTTGTTACACTTCTACTACCTCCGTTCCTTTTTAATTGTCACATTTTGACATTTTACACAAATCAAGACAATCAATAAATGTTGCTACTTTTGATACAATAATTTCTATTTTTACTATAATAACCTTATTTATTTAATATCTCATTACATATATTTCTCTCTCCACAATAATAAATAAGGGTAATATTAGTAAAATAACGTTTAATGTTGCATTGAACTATGTAAAGTGGCACTTAAATAGGAACAAAAAAATTCTCCAAAAGTAACACTTAAAAAAGAACGGAGGGAGTAATTGACAAAAATGTCCTCAATCCTTTTCCATTTTTTAATTTCTTTTCCTCTTTCATTGTCTTTTTCTTCAACTCAATTTCCCTACCCATTTTTGTGTTCCATTTATCTCTGATGCGGTAGAGGTATACATCAAGTATTGAATTGAAAATATGAATGTTGACGTGAACTAAAATTGTGTTCTAAATTTGGCTTGCACATTGGTTTGCACTAACATATCCATTGCCATAATATGCATCGTCGTTAGCTGTTAGCAACTTGCATTTAACCGCATATGTATCTTCCAAATCTGCACTGGTTAAGCTATCTAAAATATGAAAATATGATTGTTAGTGCAAACCAATCTGCTATTCCGTGAATTTGGCTAAAATTGTGTTCTAAATTATGAGCTCACATACTCAACAAAATGGGGAGACTTATGTTCACTAACTCGTGTCCTATTCCTCTCCATGAGTTCACATATTTGTATTTCAGTTCACTGAGATATGACGTCATGTAACACCTACCTATGTGATTTTTCTACGGCGGTAAGTGTACCACATATAACTGAAATGACTTCACTTAATATATGCATATTCAAAAATTGCAAGTTGTACGTGAATTGTTTGGTTACAAATTGAAGACTATTCTTGACTTTTTTTTGTTTTTTAAGAAAAAATAGTGTTCTTGACTATTGAATATACGCAATTCTTTAACGTACATGAACTTAATCCACATATAATTCTTAAACGTGGTAGAAAAACCAAAAGAAACACAATAAAAAAGACGTTATAGCATGCATGAGCTGTGGTTCGAGTCCTGAATTTCCGACTTAATCACCTTAAATGTGAATTTCTAGCCATTAGATTATTTGACCACAAAAAAAAATCACTTTTCACCCAAGAGATTTATGAGAAAATTCACCTAATAACACATTTAAGATTACTTAGTTGTGCAATGAATTTTAAAGATACTACTCACTTTATCATTCCATGAATCACATGCTTAGACAAGCGTTATCTAAAAACTATTTTCCAAACATTCATTGCTTATGAATTACCTGAGCGTCATTATTTCTCTAGGTTTCCGAGGTAGTGAGTTCACGACCATGTGTGTTGACAAGTTAGCTCATTTTTATGATACATAGTTTGAATGTATATAGTTTTTACAAATCATAAAAGAATTGACTCCTGCTATAAATACATGGCAAAAAAATGTGGAAATCTTGCAGTTGCCCACTGTTCTTCAAATTGTGAACCTGTGCATGAATTTGTACAATCATAGTATCAGGCCAAAGTATTTTGTACCAGAAACAACTTTCTTAATAATGAAACTAGATTTGAGAGTCAACAATAAAAACTACAGATCTATGCAGCAAAATAAAAAAAATAAAAAATTTATGCTTTTCTTTATGTACAGAATGAAGGGCAATAAGGACCAAGGAATTATGCTCTATCATTATAATTAATTAAATTAGATAATCCATCTAGAAAAGTTAAAATGAGATCCAAGGTTCCCACAAATTAAGAAACCCCAGAAAAAAAATTTCCCAACTCACCACCTCTTTCCGATGATGGGATATAAATGATATGAAGAATTTAAATTTAAAAAACTAGACCTACATTATTAACTTATCCGCTGATATTTCCACTTTCTTAATTCCATTTCCTCTGTCCTTTTCTGTGGGATAGGAAGCAACACCGGAAAATAGAGTACCAGCATCTTCATGTGGAGTAGCAGATTGGTTTGCACTAACATATCCATTGCCATAATATGCATCGTCGTTAGCTGTTAGCAACTTGCATTTAACCGCATCTGTATCTTCCAAATCTTCCTCCACATTTCGATAATCTATTGAAACAGAAGAATGCTTATCCAAGAAAGAAAAATCATTTGGTAAACCTGGAGAAGGACAAGACCCAGCCACACCAGTATCATCTTGATCTTGCGCACAGCCTGAAGTCTCTTCTATAGGTCTTCCCATATCCACATCAATCAAATCTTCAACAACATGAGAAATGGGTAAATAAGATGATTCATCAACAGCACTATAAGAAATATCATTACAATTATCAGTTGACTCAACATCAATCATGTCTGCGTCAGACTGCTCTCTTTTAGCTTCTGAGTTCACTTCAACAGAAGACTCGTAATCATAGCCGGATGAAACCTTCAATTCTGGACTAATATCAGATGGTACAACCTCACAACCTCTACTGCAAGCCAAATCCTTCACATTTGAGAGTGTGTCCGCAGACTGCTCTCGTTTAGCTTCGGAATTCAATGGAATGGAGGACTCATATTCATAACCAGAAGAAACCTTCAATTCTTGACTAATATTATCAGATGGTGAAACCTCACAATCTCTACTGCAAGCCAACACCTTCACATTTGAGAGTGTGTCCTCAGACTGCTCTCTTTTAGCTTCTGAGTTCAATTCAATGGAAGACTCGTATTCATCACCAGAAGAAACCTTTGATTCTGGACTAATATCAGATGGTGAAACCTCACAATCTCTATTGCAATCCAAGGCCTTCACATTTGAAAGGCATTCAGCTTGTTCAGTTTTGCCAGGTTCCACTTCCACTGTTCGCTCTTTTACATTCCCTGAAGATTCGGTAGTTTGAATTTGAAGGCCTGATGGTCGGGCAGTACACCTGTCCAGGATCAAAACAAGAATTACATGCCATTTCACTCAGAGTAATTGGCACAAATTACTGTTAAAAAAGTTATATGAATGATGCATCTTCCCAACATCAAATATCGTAACCATTCTTTAAACAAACACCAGATAAACTGTAAGTTATTCAAATAACCAGAGGTCTCAAATAGGTGGAAAACAATTTCTAAGTGCTAAAATTTAAGGTCAGAGCAAATGCAGTATGTATTGGAATACAAAACTAAACATTCAATCTAAAATTATCTGAGCAAATTATTAAATGTTTAAAGTTTAAAAAACTGAATATATCACGTTGGCAAGGGGTTCAACATGTAAACCAAAGAAAATTTTGAGGGAAGGATACCTTTTATACAACAGCATATATGCTCCCTGAGAAAGCACCTCCTCCAATTCCACACAAGCAACCTTAGAAATGTAATGCCACACAAATGAGGATACTAAAAGTTTAAAAGCTAAAAAGTATGCAGCGACCAAAAAGAAAAATAGTAAAAAGTTTCATTGGGATAAATCTACCTTTGAGTCATCAATCCTATACCAGTTTCCCCTGAAATCCTTGATGTAGCAGATGTAATGACCAAAAAATGAAGCATTTAACATATCAATATGGACTACAACAGCATACAAATTATAGATATCAGATCCATCTCCAGCTTCACTCATGTAAGGGCTAAGATTTAAAGTCTCAGGGAAGGCTACTCTTTTGTTAAGTTTTCCAAACCTCCCACTCTGCATGTACAACATCCCAAAAAAAAAAACATGAGAAAATTTGACAAAGAAAGTTCACGTAAGCCTTAAGTTTCAAGTTTCTATGTGTTAGCAGGAAAAATATGAAAGTGCAATTAAACAGTATATAGTTATAATCATGCTGCATTAGCAATGTATAATTCATATCACATGAAGCACAAAGGGGAAGTACTAGAAATGATACGACTGAAATCTAGAGTATAAACAACCTAAAGCATCTGACAACAAACAGTCTATAGAACATATTACTCAGACCTGGAATCTTTTCAAGGCAATTGTAAGAATATTTGGAGCACATTTCACAGTAAGACGTTTCCATGCCTTTACATAGTCCTGACACCTGCCAAACAGCAGCATAACATGTTAAAAGACGGCAAAATACATCATCAAAAGTAAGTGTTTGAATTCTATTTTCATTGACAAAAATAAATTCCACCACTCAAAGTTCCAAACAAAAATAGTTATTATAATAAGATGAAATTCTCATGATGTCCTCTACATTCAATTAATAAACAGACCGTTTATTGTATAACTAAATAGGATAGATAACCTTACCCCTCACATTTATACATATTTTCCCCATCAAGCCACTCTTTAACAGTAAACTGATCTAGACATTCCTCCAACGAGGCAGCATCTCCATGAATTTCAACTGTCAAGTCCATCATACTTTCATACTGATTTGAAGTCTTATCACACTTTGTGCAAATAACCTATTTAGTTTCACAATAATAAAAACAGAAGATTAAGACAGAAGCAAATGGTGGAAATTGATAATCAGACTGAAAAAAAATCTAAAATTTATATCTTAGGTTAAAGACTGATCCATAAAGATTGCATAGAAATCAAATATTGGCAATTGGGCTAGACTAACTTCTTAAGTTAAATGTGGGAAGGAAAGAAAAACACGCCAATTCCCTTTAATAACCCTGGAGAACATAACCTTTAGCCTCTATTTTATTATAGATGTAATGTAATAACAGCAAAGCATGCCTTCCAACAACAAACTGTTAATTTTAGTCAGACTAGATGTCTAACCTCAGATTGAAGGCGACCACCAAAAATGTGTTGGATAATGGTTGTCTCCTGAAGGTTAGAAGGGACAGCTTTTTCTCCACCAAATTCATCAAGGCAAACAGATTGCATAGTATCAATTGAAAACCTAAAAAAATATTTTAAAAATACAACTTTTAGATAATCCAAAACTAAATATGGAATAGGCATTCTTCCCAGACAGTTAATGTACAATCCACTACAAAAATTGAAATGGTAATGTTGCGACAAAAAAAACCTCATGAACTCGTGAGCATCCTCTTGTCTTCCATAACCTAAAGTACCACCGATATTAGGCAAACGAGATAGAATATTCATTGGAGAAAACGCCTGTGAACTTAGCCTTGCTCTTTCAACATGACTTTCAAACTCACATAGAAAGCACCAATCATTACAAATGCCTGAAAAAACACCGTCAACAAACATAAGCACTAGTAATATATAGTTCACATCCATTATGAAAAAAAGAAGTTAAATTAAGAAATTACATTCATTTCGGTGGCCCTTCTCCAACAAGTAGGCAACAAGCGGCTTTGTGAATGAGAGACACTGAAGAACCACATTCGCAAAACAACTACAAAGTAAAGAAAAGTAAATATTTCCATGTACCCTCATATCTCAGTTAATAATGATAGTATATAATAAAGCTAAAGTTCGATCATGAGAAGGGCAAACCTGTTTCCACAATTCAAGAGTCCACAAGGAGGAAATCCCGGCTTGTCCCAGTTAAATAGTTTAACAAATTCATCATAAGGAAAAAGAACCTGAAAAGCACAATATTTGTAATTTTGGCATACAAGAGAGAGACCATACAAGATTTAACCCTATAAACAAAATATAGACAAAGTCACCAAGGCAAGGAACCATAAAGGGTCAGAAACCTCATGTTGGTTAAGGAGCTGCCTCTGGTGCCTAGGGAAAACCTTGTCAGTTCAAGGGAGGCATATGCGCTTGGTGTTTTATCGATAACAAAAAGAAAATTTCCAAAAAGCTCAGTCATCTAACTTTCTAATCATGCTGCTTGGGGAGAATATTGAAAGACAAACTAGTTTTTTAGTCTTCAGACTGCTTATTTGCCAATAATTTAGTTTTTTACGAATTGAAAGTCATAATATGTTTATTTTTACTATCTCAAGTGCTGACTACATAAAACAGAAAATAGTTGAAAGTATTCAAGCGTACTATTCTTCACTTAAGTGAGTGCTCTTTGGCATCTCTCCTCGAGGCAGTAAAACATCTTAGCACCTCAAGGATGCACTTCACCTTCGACAACAAGGGATAATAAAACATAAAAAGAAATCATCAAAACATCAATAAAAGAAAATTACATCTTTAGGCTTCTTGATAGGCCTGGAAGTACCGTAACCACTAGGTACCAGTGCAATCAAATTCGATCCTTTACCCCCAGCAGCAGAAGCCTTAAACACACCATTAGTTGCCCCATTTGGAGCCGAGTTAAATACATTGGCACCGCTATTACTTTTGCATTTTTTCTTATGCCCGGAATTCCAATGCGACTGTTGACATTCTGTTGAGCTGGAAAACCAACACAACACACACAGCCAAACTAAATTCAGATCTTAAATTTTAAAAACAAACACAAACAACATCATTGCAAATCCTAATTCCTAATTATTACAAACACATAACCAAAAAAATCAAAACAACTAGTCATATCATAATCATCATAACAATAATAATGATGAATTAAGGGTACCACTACCAGTATTCTAACACAACAAAAACAACTAAATTCAGTTCCTTTTTTGCTTTCTCTTAAACAAACACAATCATCATTACAAATCCTAATTCCTAATCAACAATCAGTTAACCAAATAAACAAAACAAAACAACTTAATAATCATCATAATCACAATCATAATTTTAATCATAATATAAAAAAAACACCAATCACAATAATCAATTAACCAAAACAACTAATCATAATCATTATAACCACAATAATGATAAATTAAATCAAAAAAGTGTCATTATGGACAAAAAGCAACGATTTTTAAATATAGCAGGACTGAATCTAATCATAATCATAAGAATAATGACGAATTAACAAGAGTATCATACCAATATCGAACGCCTTTACAACGGGAGCACTTCTTGGTGGCATGAGAAGCGCAAACAGCACAAACAGGCTCATCGGAGTTAAGAACACCGGGCATTGGGGAGGTGGGAGAAGAAGGATGATGATCTCCTTCGAAATTAGCGTCGACTTCGAAGTATTTAGAAGCGGTGTTCTTGACAAGAGTGTGCAATCCAATAGCGATTACAAGAGCGGTGAATATGAGTTGAAGGAATCGATTGAGATCCCACGATACACCACCGATTACAAGCATCTACGTTGAATTGTGATTCTAGGGTTTTTCATTGATCGTGAATTAGGGTTTTCTTTCTTTTCAATTTTTCCCCAAATCACAATCACAATCACAATCACAATTAGAATTAGAATCACTTCTTCTCAGTTCTCTCTAACTTTCTATTCTTTCTTCTGTTCTATAAATCAGGGACACTGTTTTAACTACAAAATAATAATTCTATATTTTTCTATGTATAAAAGAATCATGTAAAAATGTAAAAAATAAGAATATATAAAAAGATTCCCTCAATAAAAAGATTTATTTTTTATTTTTATTTTTTATTAGTTTCACTATCATGTAAAAGTATCATATACTATACAATTTAATTTTTCTATATCCGAGGAAGATATTTAAAATATTATTTTTCAAGAGAAAATAATATATTGGAAATAGGTATGATTTATCTCTTATTTATTATTTGTGTATTAAATTTTGAATTGAATACGAATAATTAAAATTCCTTCCCTCAATTTTTTAATTTTCACATGATTAATCTTCGCAGTTGCACGCGGAGGATACCCGGTTTACACAAAAAAGAGCGATTTCAAAAAAGAAGAGATAAATTATAGAGAGAAAAAAATTGAGGGAAGGAATTTTAATAAATATATAAACATAACTAAAAAAATATAAACATTATTGAGATTTTTTTGACAAAAAAATAATATGAAGGATTTTTTTTAACTCAAAATAATATGAAGGACCTTTTTTTTTAGTACTATGAAGGACTCAAAATAATATGTAGGACTTGTTGTTAAGTGTTTATAAAGAGACATTATACTCCATGTGGAAATATGATCTAACTATTTTGTATAGCATTTTTTGAAGGAAATTTCACACAAAAAAAGTAGTATTATGTTTTGAAGGAAATTTCACACCAAAAAGTAGTATTTTGTATTGTCCATAGTCACTTTTTACACTTCTACTCAATGAAAAATCATTCTTTGTATTAATTTTGAGATAAAAATGTTTTCTTTTACCAAAGAGATAAATATGCTTCACTACGAAAAAAAGGAGATAAATATGCTTCAAATCAAATATTTTAATAATTTCGTATATCAATAACATTGTTCGACAATGTAATTTTTTTTTGGTGGCTGAGGTTCGAACCCAGACCTTACATATTTTATGTATTGTCCATAGCAACTGAGCTAAGTTCACATAGACTTGTTTGACAATGTAATTGTAAACCACAATTTAGACTCTTAATGTATGTCAATAAAATTATTATTTTTAAATGTCCTAAGACAATAATCTAAAAGTGAGCCCTAATCAAACACTTAAATGATACGACCAAACACTCTTGGTCACAACTATAAGCAAAATTCAACTTTTTACGATCATTGATATATGATGTATGTGGTCCGTAGATACATCATTTATTCAATGAAGCTAAAAAAATTATTTTTCCTTATAATTGTGGCTGGATCTTTATGACATGAATATCATATTCCTTTTAATTATATTTTATAATAATGCATTTAAATATGTAAAAAAAATTACTTAAACTAATATGTTTAAATTATTGAAAAACATTTCTTGAAAAATGAAAATATTTAACACAAATTATAAAATATAATATAATAAGAATAATTATTAAAAAAAATATATTCATTGTTGTGATTGTGACTCTGTTAGGCATAAAAGACTTTTTGTGTGTCTTCAAACCTGTCATTTTTAGCTAGAGTTTTTTAAAAAAACTTTAACATGGTCTACTTGTTTTTTTTACAAAGTCTGAACTGATTTGAATATGAAGTAGACTCATTTTATGCCCCTTAAATGGAGTAATTTTTTTGACATAAAAGCATGTCATATTAAATTTTTTAAATACTCCATCGGTTTCAAAATACATGTTGCAATTTTACAATGTATACTATTTACATAACTTACTTTGATCTTATTTTTTAACTACTATATAAATACAAATGTTAGCATGTAAAATGTTTGATTTGTCACAATGAATATTTTCAAAATATCATATTTTTTAAATTTTTTATTATATATTTAATTAAATATATTAATGATCAAAGTTGTGTATTGACATGTGTACGGTGGTCGACTGCGAGATATATCTTTAACCAAGGGAGTATCACACATTAACTTATCAACCACTTTGTTGTAAAAGATGTACAAATGTTCCTCAAAAGTCAAACCCAAAAAACAGTTTACCCAAAGAAACAATTTAAAACTACATTAGACCAGCTCTGTCCAAAAAAAAAAAAAAAACTACATTAGACCAGCATTGAACCGATGTATGTATGTATGTATCTATAGAACCAATCTCAAATTTAGTTTTGATTTCGGTGAATATATGAATCTTTTATTCAAAACTAATTTTAAATGGAAAATATTAACTAGTGTCCCCGAGACACTAGTTAAGGAAACCAAATATAGTATAAATATCTTAGAATTTGTGTAGTCAAAGTTTAAAAAGTGTAAAAAATAATGTTTTTAATGGAAATATTTATTTTTTTTTCTTCCTTAACTAGTGCCCCGGGCACTAGTTAACAAGACTCGTTTTAAATTTGGTGTTGATTGATTAAAATGGTAAGAGTCATTGTAAAAATGCTTTGAGTTGCTGCTGAATTATTCGTTTATGTTTCTTCTTTTAAAGCTTTTTTCTTTTGTCGAAATTCTTCTAAAGCTTAATGAAGCAAGAAAGGGGCACTATGAAGTAGTCCCACATCAGCTAAAAAAAATAGCTGATAATGGTTATATACTTCAAAGTGCACTAAAAAACGTAGGGTGATGAGTGAGTTGGGTTGATGAGTGAGTTGAAGTTTTCAATTTGACCATTAAATCTGCCTTTTCTTTTCACTACATCCATCTTTTTGTCTAAAATCTCTCCAAAAAAAAGAATCTTTGTCTAAAATGAAATTATCCACCTCTCTACAATCATTAGCCCAACTAGCTTTTTGTCTCATTAATCTATATTTTGTCTAAAAAATGTAGATTTTATTTTAATCTTATAATTTAAAAAACTGAGCTTTTAATCTAGCTAAATTATTCTGACTTGATCAAACATTCACTATGTCATAACTATGGAGAATCCCCAATTGGAAAGAATTTAAATCTTTGTAGTTGCATAATCATTAAAAATATGGACAAAACAAAACTGATATTTTTAGCTATAGAGTTTTTAAAAAACTTTAACATAGTCTACTTTTTATTTTTATTTTTAAAAAGTATGAACTGATTTGAATCTGAAGTAGACTCATTTTAAGCCCATGACTATTTCCACCCTTTAATGGAGTAATTTTTTTGACATAAAAAACATGTTCATATTAAAAAATTAAAAAATATCAAAATTGTAACTTATCAACCACTTTGTCGTAAAAAATGTACAAATGTTCCTCAAAAGTCAATACCAAAAAACTACAAATTGATTGAACAACATATGAGAAATTTGTTCAGCATGTTGTCTAATAGCAAACCTAGCTAGTTCATTGGCCATATGATTACCTACTCTCCTCCTAACATTTATTGAAGTAGAATGAAAATATATTTCTAAATCCCAAAAAAAAAAAGTCAAGAGTAGCATCTATCGTATATTCCCTTTGAATCTCATCTAAAATTTCGAATGCATCCTACTCAACTTTTTTTTTTGAGAGGATCCTACTCAACTTTGTTTTTCGATAAATAAGAATATTGCTTTAATAATAGTCCAACCAATAGTAGCAACATAAATATACTGTATCCAAAATGAAGGGTTGTTGAGGACACACATTATCATATGCTAGAATGTGGGAAAAATAAGCATATTATACAAGTCTTACAAAGAATAAGATCATCTTCAATTGTCTTGTTTTAAGGAAGTTTCATATACTAATATAAGTTGTGTTCTTATAATATTACGTCAAATTTATGCAACTCACACATATTTTACTCTAATGGTAAAAAAAAATTAAGGTATCTTATTAATGATTATAGGACAACTATTTTACAATCAAAAAACATTAATGATGACACCATACATTATTTAAGTTACTTTTACGGTTTTTATGCTGCACATTTTGTCATGTCAAATTTCTCTAATGGAGAAAAAAAATGTGCCCCATTCTTTTATGAAACTCCCTTAATTATACTTTCATTGAAGATATTCCAAGTAAAATTTTAAGACACACGCCGTGACAAGCCTCCTATAATAACAGCACATTTAACATACAATGTTACAAAAACACATTTCTTAGTCATATGTAGTCGTATCGTAGATACACCAAATCTCTTAAGTGAATGTTACCTTGAATCACACTCTTCCTAGTTATGAAAATGCTAAGTGACTTCTCAATATTTAGGCTTTGCTTGTTCATCATGAGTTCAATGTTGGAAATTTTTGGTCTTCCATTGATTTATAAAATTAAACATTGGTTGAATGGTATCTTGATGGGTCTTGGAATATCTATATTGTGATCAATAGATATTAGACATCACATGGTAGGTGTACTTGAATAATGTAGCCTATAGTTGAATGAATCCATGATGGGTGGAACCATTCAACTCTTTATGAAAGGGTATGGTTTGATACCTAGTGACTATTCATGAAAGAATTGGTAGAACCATTGTAACCCTACATGAAAGGGTAGGTCCCCTCTCCACTTTCTCTATAAATATGTCTTGGGGCATATGCAAAAGATCATCAATGTTATTACATACTTACCCATCAAAGTTTGAGAAAGAAGGAGAGGAAGATCCTATCCAACATAATTGGAATTCAAGATCATCAAAGAGCATACATACGCGTTGACAATCAATGGCTTCAAGAGGTAAGTCCTAAACCCTCTTATTTAATTTTAATGGTGTCCTAATTCATGCAACTATGACTGAAGTTTATTGTTCATGATATGTAAATTATATTTCATGATATGTGATAAATCATTAACATGCGGTATCAGAGCCTTAGTTGCATGTTTAGGATCCATATAAATGCTTGAATATGAAAATCATGTCTTTCAATCCAATACATTGATTTGGTTCACGTTCATATATTTGCATTTAAATTTAATTAATTAATGTTGAATATCTTGTCAATTGTAGTATATTTTTTGTTTCTTCTAAATGATTTAAAAATGCATAAAATTGACTTAGATTTTCATATAATAAATTTGTTTCAATAAACAATTCATTTTCAAGAGATTATGATGTTCAAGAGGTTTTCTTAAACCAACGAGAAATGCTTAGTGGTGCGAACTGGGTATTCGACAAAATTTGACGAACACTTTAATTGCATGGTTATAATTCCAATCCTCATGTGCTCGGTAAATGGGATATTATATTATTATTACTATAAATTAATTGAATGCATCTCCATATCTCATGTATTGAAGTGTTATTACTCTTTTGACTAAAACGTGCAAGTCTTGCCCCACAATTACAAGTTCGTCTGTTTTCGTTGGAAAAGATTTGCATCATATAGCATAACTCCCAACCAAATTATACATTGTTTTTATCTCAAATCTCTTTCCAAATAATTCCAATTGATAAGAATATGAAAAAAAAAAATTATCTTTCTGGAAAATTGAATTGAAATTCCGCGAAAGGTCGTGACTGTTCGCGAAAGATCGTGATTGTTCACAAAAGGTCGTGAATGTTCGTAAAGTCATGACTGTTCGCGAAGGGTTGCAGTGAACCCGTTTCTGAAACAATTTTGGTGTCATGAGTTTGAATCCATTGTTCTCCTTCCTGTTTGTTTTAGGGCCTAAATATCATACATATTTAATCCTTAAATTATATACTATAAGATTGGTTCAATCTAAGAATGCTTCCTGTTATGAACTTATTCGATAGTCACTGTCCATACATACTACAATAGCATAGGTCACTTTCCATGTGTAGTGCTTGAAATAAAAATGGTTAATATAAGTGATTAATTTTTGAGCAAATGCTATCCAATTTGGAATTCTATTAGTTGAAATGAGTGTATACCGCCACAGCGGCTCACTCATGAATATTGATAAAATTTCATGTGATTTTTGGATTGTTTGTTTCTTGAATGATTTACAATTTAATTTACCCACAGGAAATTAAATTGGATTTAATTCTTAAAACATGATTTATTGGGAATGTGTAACGGTTAAAAATTCTTTCTACCCACAGGTGTCTGAATTTTTGTCACCGTTGTTTGTATAATATATGCTCCACCCACAGGGGGGTTTATATTGTATGTGCTTAGATTCCCTGTTATTGATTATTTGCTCATGATATTAATCATTTTTTATTTTTACTTTTCAGCCCCCATTTCCTTTTCCTTAAATAGTTCTGCAAACCAAATAGAGATTCTAACGGGGAATAACTATAAGAAATGGAAGGCTGATATTGAGTTAGCATTGAATTTATTGGACATTGACATTGCAATTCGAGAGGATAAACCTTCTGCCTTGACTGCAACTAGCACACCTGAACAAAAGACATATCACAAGGAATGGACAAGGGCTAATAACAAGGCGTTGATGCTTATTAAGAGATCCATTGATGATACATTGGTTAAAGCCATTCCAAATTCTGATGATGCTAAAACCTTTCTTGCTTCTGTTGGTGAAAGATATGCCATTTCCGGAAAGGCTGAGGCAGCGCAATTGATGGATTCCTTTATTAACATGAGGTATGATGGTAGTAGTGGTGTTAGGCAGTACATCATGAAAATGATGACCATAGCCAACAAACTTAGTGACCTTAAATGTCCATTAGCCGATAAGTTTATCATACACCATGCTATAAGTTCTCTACCAAGCAAGTTTGATGTTTTGAAAATCTCATATAATATTCAAAGTGAAGAGTGGGATATCAATACCCTCATATCTGTTTGTGTGCAAGAGGAAGAAAGAATGAAGCATTTGAGTAGTGGAAGTGTGAATTTTCTTTCGCAACCTAACCATAAGAGTGGAAAGAATGGTTATTTTAAGAATAAGGGAAAGAAACCATTTTTTAAACAAGGAAACAATAAGAAGGGTGGACCATCCAACATGGCATCTAGTTCAAAACCCAACTTTAAGAAAAAGGGGCTGAAATGTTGGTTTTGCAACGGTATAGGACACAAGAAGTCAAACTGTCATGCCTTTAAGAATTCAACCCAAAGTGAAACCCAAGGTAAGCCTTATGCTTTAGTTTGTTTTGAGTCTAACATGGTAGATATTCCTTTAAACTCTTGGTGGTTAGATTCAGGGGCATCAATTCATGTTTCTAATTCTTTACAGGGGTTCAAGACAAAGAGAAAACCAAGTGAAGTTGAAGTGAACCTGTTTGTAGGAAATGGAAATAGAGTTAATGTGCAATTTATAGGATTAGTAGAATTAAGATTAGAATCTGGTTTCATTTTGCAATTAAGAGATACTTTGTATGTTCCCTCTATGAGGCGTAATTTAATTTCTGTGTCAAAACTTGATGATTGTGGATTTTCTTTTAGTTTTAATAAAGGATTATGTTTGTTATCTTATAATTCCAAATCTGTTGGAAAAGCTCATAAACATGATGGTTTATATAATTTGGAATTGGATTCTAATATTTATAATAGCCTACATGTTCAAAATATTGGATATAAGAGACCTTTATTAAAGGACACTTCACTCTCTTTGTGGCATGGACGCCTAGGGCATATCTCTAAGGATAGGATTAATAGATTGATTAAAGATGAACTCTTACCACCCCTTGATATTAGTAACTTTGATGAATGTGTAGATTGCATAAGAGGGAAATTTACAAGAAAAAATAGGAAGGGTTCTAATAGAAGTAGAGAGCTTTTAAAGATAATTCACACTGATATATGTGGTCCTTTAAGAACAACCTTGTGTGGAAATAAGTACTTTATAACATTCATAGATGATTATTCTCGTTTTGGTTATGTCTACTTGATGAATGAGAAGTCTTTGTCCCTTGAAAAGTTTAAGATTTTTAAGACTGAGGTCGAAAATCAATGTGGCACAAAGATTAAGATAGTTAGATCGGATAGAGGTGGTGAATATTATGGTAGACATGGTGAGACTGGACAATATATGGGACCTTTTGCCAAATACCTTGAGGAATGTGGAATCATATCTCAATATACTATGCCCGGTACTCCTGAACAAAATGGTGTGGCTGAGAGGCGTAACCGTACATTGATGGATATGGTAAGATCCATGATGAGTCATTCTAAATTACCAGATTTCCTTTGGGGAGAAGCCCTTAAGGCAGCTATGTATATATTAAATAGGGTACCATCTAAGGCTGTACCTAAGACACCTTTTGAGTTGTTTAAAGGATGGAAACCTAGTCTAAATCATCTTCGTACATGGGGGTGTGCAGCTGAAGTTAAAATTTATGATCCTACTGCATCAAAGTTAAGCCCTAAGACCACTAGGTGTTATTTTATTGGTTATCCTAATAATGCTAAGGGGTATATTTTTTATTGTCCTACTCGGGGAACAAAAATAATAGAAGCCATTAATGCAAAATTTCTTGAGAATGATGTTGGTGATTCAATTGGTCATGAAACTGGAGAATCAAGTTCTAAAGGAGAAAAGGTTCTAATACCTATACATATTATACAAGAAAGAGTTGAGATACCTTTAGTTGAGCAAACAACCGAGGAACCACAACCAACCATCATAGATAATCCACCCGCTCCTGCACCCGCTCCTGAGCATCATGTTGAAGCTTTACCCATTAGACGTTCTCAAAGAGAACGAAGGCCTGTCAATCGTGATGATTACTACACTTTTCTGGGGGAGAAGGATTCAAACATAGGATGTTTTCCAGATCCAGAAAATTATAGTGAGGCAATTTGTAGTGATTTGTCCGATAAATGGATTGAGGCTATGAATGATGAAATAATTTCGATGAATCACAATAATGTGTGGGAGCTTGTAGAACTTCCCAATGGTTATAAACCTATAGGATGCAAATGGGTGTTTAAAACTAAGAAAGATGCTAAGGGAAATGTAGAACGCTTTAAGGCAAGATTAGTGGCTAAAGGGTTCACACAAAAGGAAGGAATTGATTACAAAGAAACATTCTCTCCTGTATCATCAAAGGATTCTTTTAGAATTGTAATGGCTCTTGTGGCTCATTATGATTTGGAACTTCATCAAATGGATGTAAAGACGGCTTTCTTGAATGGTGATCTCTATGAGGATGTGTACATGCTGCAACCTGAGGGTTTCATAGAGAATAATAAAGAACACTTGGTGTGTAAATTGAAGAAGTCTATATATGGTTTGAAACAAGCATCAAGACAGTGGTATATTAAGTTTGATGAAGTTGTTACTTCCATGGGTTTTGAGGAGAATAAGGTGGATCAATGTATATATCTCAAGGTCCGTGGGAGTAAATTTATCTTTCTTGTTCTCTACGTAGATGACATTCTACTTGCCAGTAATAACCTGGATTTACTTTTAGAAACCAAGAAAACCTTGTCCACTTCTTTTGATATGAAGGATCTAGGTGAAGCCTCTTTTGTCTTGGGTATTGAGATTCATAGAGACAGAAACCAAAAATTATTGGGTTTATCTCAAAAGACATATATTGATAGAGTTCTGAAAAGATTTAATATGGAGACTTGCAAGCCTGGAGATGCTCCAATAGTTAAAGGAGATAAACTTAGTAAGGATCAATGTCCCAAGAACAACATTGAAATGAATGCAATGTCAAATGTCCCATATGCTAGCGCAGTAGGCAGCCTGATGTATGCTCAAGTATGTACAAGACCTGATTTATCTTTTGCTGTGAGCGTATTAGGTAGATATTTGTCTAATCCTGGATATGCTCATTGGGTTGCTGCTAAGAAGGTAATGCGATACCTCTAGAAGACAAAGAACTATATGCTTGTTTATAGGGAAGTTGATGATTTAAATGTCGTTGGATATTCCAATGCTGATTTTGCTGGATGCCCTGATGATGAGAAGTCAACTTCTGGATATATCTTCAAGATGGCTGGCGGTGCTATATCCTGGAAGAGCGTTAAGCAAACTCTAACTGCCTCATCCACAATGCAAGCAGAGTTTGTTGCATTGTATGGTGCTGCAACCCATTCAATGTGGTTAAAGAATTTTATCTCCGCTCTTGGTATAGTTGATTCCATTTCTCGGCCATTGAAGATATTTTGTGATAATAGCTCAGCTGTCTTCTTTACCAAAAATAATAAAACGACTTCTGCTTCTAAACACATAAGGATTAAATTCTTAGTTGTTCGAGAAATGGTAGAGGATAATGAAATTGAGGTTGAGCACATATCCACCGAAGAAATGACTGCAGATCCATTAACTAAAGGGCTTAGGCCGGTTATATTTACAAAACATGTTGAAAATATGGGAATTGTAACGTCCTTTGATGTTTTTAATTAGTGGGAGCAGACATTAATTGTATGTGTTCATCTTTTAAATTAATGAATTTATTCTCATTTTCTTTCGATTATTACTATCATGCTTAACATGCATTTTTTTTTTTATGGAAATTTCATTTGAGATTTGTCTCTAATTTCTCTTGTGGAAATGATGTTTCATATGAAATGTGATTTTAATCTCTTTGGGGAGATTGTCATTTCTTGCATGAGAAAAAAAAAAATTGTGTTCCGTAATGGAATAGTGTTTCATTTGAAACATGAATCTCTTTTAAGGGATTGATTGTACTTTCTTTGAAAGGTACAATGAGGACTTGTACACAATAGTATACAATGATCACAATATATATACTATGATGTGTATTGCATTAGTACGCTTATTTGGTGATCATGACAACAAGAAATGTTAGTTATGTGGTTGTGGGTGACATAAACTCTTAATAGTTTAATTCTCACCTATAGCTCTAGCTGATAGGTTTTTTGCTTGTCGGCATTGATCATGGTTATTTGTGATTTTAGTCAAGATACAAAAGTGGCCACTATTATTCAACCAATGTGTGTTTTTTTTTTTAAAGTTTTATTTTATTTTGGTTTTTTTTTTGTTTTGTTTTCTTTTATTTATCAAATCAATGTTGCCCAAGTGGGAGAATGTTGGAAATTTTTGGTCTTCCATTGATTTATAAAATTAAACATTGGTTGAATGGTATCTTGATGGGTCTTGGAATATCTATATTGTGATCAATAGATATTAGACATCACATGGTAGGTGTACTTGAATAATGTAGCCTATAGTTGAATGAATCCATGATGGGTGGAACCATTCAACTCTTTATGAAAGGGTATGGTTTGATACCTAGTGACTATTCATGAAAGAATTGGTAGAACCATTGTAACCCTACATGAAAGGGTAGGTCCCCTCTCCACTTTCTCTATAAATATGTCTTGGGGCATATGCAAAAGATCATCAATGTTATTACATACTTACTCATCAAAGTTTGAGAAAGAAGGAGAGGAAGATCCTATCCAACATAATTGGAATTCAAGATCATCAAAGAGCATACATACACGTTGACAATCAATGGCTTCAAGAGGTAAGTCCTAAACCCTCTTATTTAATTTTAATGGTGTCCTAATTCATGCAACTATGACTGAAGTTTATTGTTCATGATATGTAAATTATATTTCATGATATGTGATAAATTATTAACATTCAAGACACTAAAAATTTCCACACCCAACTCTTAGAACCCTATATTTTCCCTCATAGGCTCACCCATTGTTTCTCAATCTTTTCAACTCAATAGTATTTTCTGCCCATTATAGCTCATCTTAGTCTTTATGATGATAAATCTTTACTACAAAGAAATGGTTAGTAAGAATATCATGATAGACCATTATGTAAGAGATACATATAAATATTGGTAAGCGTATCTAAATATTTTTTTTTGAATAAGCTAAACTACTCCACCAAAATTGATATCGGAGAGAATCAAACATGAGACTTTAAGGAGGAGTACACTCCAAGGCAACCCAAGTGGATACAAATTTAAGAGATAAAAAATAGTGCTGGTTTATTTCCCTACCAACTTTCTTACTTTGTGGTGCTCGTGAGCATATCTCGGTTAAAAGAGACATTACATTATGCATTCCAGAGTCAGAGTTCAAATCATAAATTCTCCACTCATTCACCTTACTGCTGAATATTTAGCCAGTAGGCTATTTAGAAGGAAAAAAATGATAATAATAATCAACACAATATTTAAAATTATATTTCAAGTCTGAAATCTATCTATTTTATGATAAGGTTTCTACTAGTATACTTACATGTTAGACGAGTCCTCTAATTGTCTTCATATTTCTTTAAGAAATGTCTCCTCCAAAGTGATCAATTGTTAACTAAGTAATCTTAATCATTTATAAATAAACTAACCATTGATGTTATGTGAACATACATAACAAATTATAAATGGGTTAAAAATATAAAGTATAGATTTATAAATTAAAATGGATTGTCGACTTTAAGAGCAAAGTCATCCTTTAATGTATAAGGTGTGGTCATTATATTTTTTGAATGTAACAAAACTACAAACAATTCTCAAGTGTCTCTTTTAGAGACTAAGTGACAATGACTCACACGTTTAAAGATCAAAATGACTACTTACCTTCAGAGATGTATTTAGAGTTTTGATATCATTTTGTTAATGTTGATTTGATAATGTTTTTTTTTAGAAAATATTTCAATCCACATCCTATATCCTAAGAGGCCACCCTCATTTACCGTTCACCCTTTTTGTTTGACACGAATTATAAACTATAAATATCGTAACACACATATAGGCAAGTCTAGACTCAAAGAGTTGAGTTGAACTAACACGTTCTTGCAAAATATGAGTCGATTCCTTACCAACTAGATCAAACTACACCGGCTACGTTTTATTTTTGACTAAATGATACTTATTTCATTTCATTAATAATAATTATTTTTTTGGCAAAGATTTCAATCCTTGACGAGAATACAGCAGAATTTAGCAATTGGCAGCTGAAGAAGGTACTATGTTATAAAGTTTCAATTTCTTTATATGTTCACTTTGGTTGATATGCAATTTCTGCCACCAAGTGAATTTTTTTCCTTCACATTTGATGGTACTTAAGAATGACTGCAATATAGTGTTCCAATTTCCTTCAATCCATAAACGGCTTCTATCCATTAGCCTATCTAAAAACACCTCATATACATGATCTCATCTTGTTGGATTAAGCTCAAAAGTGGAGTTGCCATTAATCATATGAAGATGACATAGGAACTTGTATATATTATGGAAAAGGCACGCATTATTGTGCTAGCTCCATTAATTTATTCAATTATTATTGTTAATAAACAAGTACACATAAATCTTAATGCACATGCATGCTTGGATTTTTGTCATATTTGACCTCTTAATGCACATGCTTGTTTCTCTCTCCTTTGTATGACTTGTTTTGTTTCCACTAAATGCTTTTGACTCCTAAGTTGAAGAGATTCTTCAGATCTGCAAGAAAAATCTTTTGGACATTGTCAGCATCAACTATTCAGCTTTTTGTTAAGTCCTAAATGCTGAAGTTTTTCAACAATTCACTCTCATGATGATTCACAATAACATGTAAGATTAATTGGTTTGCTTTTAATGTATCCATGTTGTAACTGTGTTTTGAATATGTGAATGTTTTACATTTTTGGACTTGTTTCTGATGATGGAATTTGATTTCATTGTTTTCCATTAGGATCATTCATCTAAAAAAGTATTTGCAATAGTTAAAATGTTTTTTTATTTTAATTTTAACAATGATATTTTTTATATATATATATTTTTGCAATTGTTAGAATGTGTATTAATTTTTTTTGTATTTCTTGGTGCTATGGAATTGAAGTTGAGATCAAAAGTTGTATATTGTAGAAAGGAAAATTGGATTTAAATGATTTAGCCAAGAATGGATCAAGATATATTAGAAGAAGTAACAATCTTAGAGGAACCAATTATAGCTGATTTTCAAAGAATTGTGGAGCTTACAGATTATACAGATATAGCGTCTTCTCAGTTAGCTAATCTCACGAAACATTGGGAGTATAAGCAGGCGAATGCAGTTCGCCTTCTTCGAGAAGAGCTCGACAACCTTAGCAAACAAAGGGAGGAAGTTGAGCTTAAAAAGTGTGAGATACTTAAAGACAATAATGGATTCGAGGAAGAAAGCTACGGTGGAGAAAAACATCCGGATTCAATATTGGATGGTGTTGCAATCAGGAAAAATGACGCTGTCATTCAAAACAAAAGAATTGAAATTGAGGCCGAGTATGATGATGTTGTTTACTGGAAACATCGGTCACGAGATTTGGAAAAACGATTGGAGGGAAGTATTTGGAGAGAAGAAATATTAAAAGAAAAGTTGCAAGAAAGTACAGAGATTATTGAAAGACAATCATCACCTGTGCAAGAACTGTCACAGATTCTTAAGAGAGCAGATAATTTCTTACATTTTATACTTCAAAATGCACCTGTTGTTATAGGCCATCAGGTACACTACAACGAGTATTTAGTTTCTTTCTTCTGTTGTTATTTGTTTAAGTGCTAAATGACTTGTAATCTTTTCAACTATATCAAATATATGTTATGTGCAATAGTTACATTATATCTCATTTATTGTAATTTTAGTTGATTCATCATTTGAATGCTAAATTTGTGTTTGCCATTGCAATGAATTCCCAGGACAAAGAGTTGCGCTATCGTTTTATCTATAACCATTTTCCAAGTTTAAAAGAGGAGGTAATGATTCTTGTTGGAGGTCTTGTTGCAAGGTTATATGATTGAGTTGCATTGTGATTTTTTAAATTAAATAAAAAACAACATAAAATTTGTAATGAAACTTCTTTAGAATATAGTTTTCTTTTCTCTTCATGATTTATTTTACTTGCACATAAATTTCCAGGACCTCATAGGAAAAACGGATGTTGAAATTTTCACGGGATCAGGTGTGAAGGAATCTCAAGATTTTAAGAGAGAAGTAATGGAGAAAGGATTACCTGCAAAAAAGGAAATAACTTTTGAGACAGAACTGTTTGGATCAAAGACATTTTTGTTGTATGCAGAACCTGTGTTTAGCAAGGCAGGAGAAACAATTGGAGTAAACCATATGGGAATGGAAATAACCGATCAGGTAAAAACTGTTACTTTGGTTTTCGCTGTTACCTGCATTGTCTTAAAATTTGGGTTAGGCCTGACTCATCCTTACAAAACCAACTTGTAAGGTCTGGGTTGCCCCCACTTATAAACAAATTTACAAGCCATATCTCATCCAATGTGGCCTATGAAGTGTGACCCGATATCAGGCAACTAAGGTCACGCTTCAGATGTCTAGTCCTGGGGGTAAGGGCGATTTGTTAGTAGTCTCACATTGGATAGGATATGTGTTTATAAGTGGGGGATGTCTTCACCAAATTCTAATACCTTTCAATCTTGTTTTTGTGCAAAAAAAAATTTATAATTTCGACAAACAATTGCAGGTGAGAAAAAGAGAAAAAATGGCAAAGCTAAGGGAAGAAATTGCAGTTCAGAAAGCCAAGGAAACGGAACTTAATAAAACTATTTACATTACAGGTTTAATCAGTCAATCCAAATTTTGATTTATGAATTTCAATATCACACTTTAATTTACTTATTATTGTTTTCTTGACCCCTTGTAATAGAGGAGACAATGAGAGCAAAACAAGTGCTGGCAACAATGTCTCACGAGATAAGATCACCACTTTCTGATGTTGTTAGCATGGCTAAAATTCTTACTACAACAAAACTTGATAGAGAACAAAGGCAGCTCTTGGATGCCATGATATCTTCAGGAGATTTGGTTCTTCAACATATTACTGATATACTTGATCCTTCCAAGGCTGAGTCGGGTTAGAAATTTCCTTTACCATTTCTTGTTATCAGATAATATAACCGAGGAGAATGAAGAACTCAAAGGTGGAGCTGCAGTTGAAAGGCAAAAGCTCATGCTGAAGGACTATGTAACATCTTTTTATTGGTTTTTCATTTTAAACTATGTTATCTTAATTTTCCTACATCAACGTGGTTTTTCACCTTGGAAATGGCAAAGATAGCGCAAAAGCAAACACATGCTAAAATCTAATTCAAACCAAACTACGTAATTATTGATTGGATCATTGGAGACAAACTTGCTTGGCAAGCACCAACATTTTATTTAATCTTCATTAGAATCACTTTCCTACCCCCATTTCTTTCCAACAAATTTAAAGAAGAAAAAAAACATGACGAGAAGAGGGCATGAAGATGAACAATCACGAGCTTTCTACGAGTTATCTAGCATACTTGGCAGCCACCTATAGTGTTGGTTGTATTATTGGAGCAGAAAATGATCAAGAAAACTCGAGTTGAGTAATGGGGAGACACAAAAATGTTAATACCGCCATTTTTTTCCTCTCTCATTTCTGTTTCGGTCATTTTTCTCTAGTTCTTCGAAGCAAGAAACAACTTCTGGTATTATTACAGAATAGCTATGTTATGGACAATATTTAATGTGTACAATCCAATAAATGACACAACTACAATAAAATCAATCCAGTAAATAACACAATCAATTAAAAGAAACAATTTTAAACCACATTAGTCCGGTATTGATCTGGTGTATGTATGTATATATGGAACTAGTCTCAAATTGGGTTTTGGTTCCGGTCAATATATGAATGAATCTTTCATTCAAAACTAATTTTAATTTTGGTGTTGATCGATTAAACTGGTAAGAGTCATTGGATAAATGCTTGTTTACAATATGATTTTGAGCTACTACTGAATTATTCGTTTATGTTTCTTCTTCTAAAGCCTTTTTTTGGTCGAGATTCTTCTAAAGCTTAATGAAGCAAGAAAGGGACACTACATAATACTCCCACATCGGCTGAAAAAAGTAGTTGATAATGGTTATATACTTCAAAGTGCACTACAAAACATAGGTTGATGGGAGAGTTGGGTTGATGAGAAGTACTTAGTTTCCAATCAATTTAAAATTCAATCCAATCATTAATCAATCAATCAAATCAATCCAACTGGATCTCCATCGACATTTTGTTTTTTTGAATCTCTAGCTGGATCTCCATTGACATTTTGCTTTTTTGTTGAAATTATCTACCTCTCTACAATCATTAACTACGGAGAATCCCCATTTGCAAGGAATTTAAATCTAGTAGTTGCATAATCATTAAAAATATGGACGCCACAATCCAAATTATTCATGGACTTATCTTATGCCATGGTTAAAATAATTAATTCAATATGCAAATAATTCATTCAATATGCACATAGTTTTAGTTCACTTCAATATACACATGATTCCGATTAAATCATCAATTTGTCCTCTGAAATTGAGAGGTTTGCACATTTACTCAATGAAAGTTATGAATAGGAAAAAAAACAATGTGGTTTCAAATCAATCCAACGGGATCTCCATCGACATTTTGCTTTTTTGAATCTCTAACTGGATCTCCATTGACATTTTGCTTTTTTGTTGAAATTATCTACCTCTCTACAATCATTAACTACGGAGAATCCCCATTTGCAAGGAATTTAAATCTAGTAGTTGCATAATCATTAAAAATATGGACGCCACAATCCAAATTATTCATGGACTTATCTTATGCCATGGTTAAAATAATTAATTCAATATGCAAATAATTCATTCAATATGCACATAGTTTTAGTTCACTTCAATATACACATGATTCCGATTAAATCATCAATTTGTCCTCTGAAATTGAGAGGTTTGCACATTTACTCAATGAAAGTTATGAATAGGAAAAAAAACAAAAAAAAAACAATGTGGTTTTAAATTATGTTGAGTGACTTGGTCCGTATGCTAATTTGTATCTAATTTACTATCAAATTATCCCGTTAATATCGCTTTCTAACAAATTAGTCGCTCAATTATATAACTTACTATTAAACTAACCCCTTAATTATATAACTTGGTGCCAAACTAATTAGATCGCTTTCTAACAAACTAGTCCCTCAATTATATAACTTACTATTAGATTAACCCCTTAATTATATAACTTAGTGTCAAACTAATTAGATCGCTTTCTAACAAACTAGTCCCTCAATTATATAACTTACTGTTAGACTAACCCCTTAATTGTGTTCATGAGCTTAGCTCAGTTGGTAAGGACAATGCATAATATATGCAAGGTCCGCCCCGAACACATAAAAAAAAAAAAGACTAACCCCTTAATTATATAACTTAGTGTCAAACTAGTACCTACAAATTAACATTTATTCAATGAAATTTGTGAATAGGCAAAAAAGACCATGGTTTTAAATTATGTCGAGTTTTTTTTTTTTAATGACAAATATTAGTCTGTTAATTGTTATGTTGGTTTTTCTCTTTATCAGGACATGAACCTTGGACAACCTCCTTAACCCTTAGATCAAACTAGTTGAGCGACCCAATCCCCACAAACTATGTTGAGTAACTTGGTCCTTCTACTAATGTGCATTAATTTACTACAAATTAGTCCGTCAATTATATATATAAGTTACAATTAAACTAAATAACTAACCCTTGAATCATGTAAGTTAGTGTCAAACTAAAAGTTAAAAAATTAAAAAGGGACAAAATTACTCAACGTCATTCTAATAAACAACACAACTAAATTTTATCGTGAAAGATTTTGCAGATTTGAGATTGCAAATCCCAATCCATGCCAATAGTCAAATTAGCTTTGAGGAGAAATGATCAAGAAAACTCGAGTTGAGTAATGGGGAGACACAAAAATGTTTAATATTACCATTTTTTTCTTTCTCATTTCTGTTTCTGTCATTTTTGTCTAGTTTTGATATGAATGTTTCTTCCTTGCTTTTTTTCTTTGTTGGAAAATATAAAATGTGGCTGAAATTAAGAAATGTTATATTCGGTAGGGCCTAATCAATTACAGAAATGATCAAGTAGGAATACTAACTTTATGGACCTACCTATTCAATGTCCTGATTTGTAATTAATGAATATATTTGATTAGAGCCAGACCTTATACACTACAAAAAACCATATGAATTTCATGTACATTGTCTCAATAAGTTCTTTAATAGGAACTCACATAAAGATCTAGTTGGTGGATACTTGACAATGAAATTGTTGATGATTTCATTTGGAGAACTGAATATTTACATGTTTAATGCTCATATTTTTGTGTCGGTTCTCAAAATCTTGGTATGTATCCAATCCAATCAGTAAGGAAAATGATAGGTCCTTTGGTCTTCTTTGACAATCATAAAATATGTACGAATTAAACATCAATGTACAAAACTAAGTTAAAAGAAAATGATCATAATAATTACTAACTAACAAGTATACATTTCAACGGACAACCAAGTGGCGAATACAGTTAAGACGAGAGATCAGTTGTGAGAAAGATGGCCGCAAGTGTGGCTTCCTGCATAAAAAAACAAAAATAACTAAAATTAATCCAATAGCACAATCAGTTAAAATAAAAACCAGTCCCTGCAGTTTCCACAAATTTGTAATATACTAACATTGGCACTTGTATTTTTCACTTGTATGAGTGTCTATAATATGGCTTATTTCTAGTACAAGTTTTTCAAGAACTGTGAATCTCTTGGCCCACATTCTAATCTAATGAAAGGATGGCAAACACGGTAACCGCGCATAGTTCTAGATGCTAAAATAACAGTCAGAAAATATAAATGGAGAATTAATACTTACGTGTGCCAGCAATCACGTATTATTTCAGCTACTTCTATATCCACTTTTTCTGGAATTTCAAGACGTTCATCTTCGATTGCAACAACTTGAATAACCTGCTCATGGTCCATACCAGGCCATGGGATTTTCTTGGTAGTTAACTCCCACAAGAACACACCAAAACTATATACATCACACATGCATCGTGCAAACACTAAATATTACATCCTAAACCCTTATATCTGGCTTTCCATGAAGCATACATAAGCAGAATTAACTTACTTTTCATCGGCAAACTCGTTCCTTAAGACTTCTGGCGCCATCCACTCAGGCTGTAAGAAAAATATACGTTCAGGTTGTTTTTCATAAAAAAAAGTATATAACTCGCAGAGAAACCCGGTATAACTGGTCATCACAGAATTTACAAAAGTCTTTTAACGAACGGTGAATTACCTTATTAGCACAAGACTCGTTACAAGCACAAAATTCTGATGACACACAGGCATGGTACTTCATACATGACAGACCAAAATAACAGACCTGTTACACAACAAATAATAAAAATAATAACAACATCAACAACAATAATAACAACTTATATACTTTATAATAGATGTTTATCACTAGTTTATTGGATCTATGATTGATTGATGTTTCTCTAGTTTTCTTATTTGTCATCAGAAACAGCGGAGAAAAAAACATATCCACTCCAATTTTCTTTCGTTAACTCCTTCAGAAGCAGAAATAAACACCGCGGACAAAGAAGTCAAATATGAATATTACCTTTACATCCCAATGCCTGTCAACAAGAAGGTTTGTAGTATTTAAATCTCGATGGACAATGGGAGGATCACCGGTGTGCAAGTAATCCATTCCCTTAGCCTGACAAGAGGGCAGTAAATTCAAATCAAATATCAGAAAGTGAGAAATAATATCTAAAATAAAAAATGAGGACAGATTTTAGAGTTCTTGGTAAAGGAAAGAGCGACCCTCAACTTCGGAGTTTGACACAAATAAGGAGGCTAGGCTATGATTTTGTGAAAAATATGTTGCCTCGCCCATGCAGTTATTTGGTTGGGGAGAAAAGCTCATATTTATTCCCAGACTATTTGGCTATTTGCATTTTCTACGCGTTTTTCTAATAAATTCTTTTTCTACCACCAAATGAAATCAGGACAGTTATTTCCAATTCATACCACATCAAGAGCCATATGCAACCGTCTATGCCAATCAAGTACCAGATCGGAACAGTGCGACAGCCTATATAAACTGCCTCTGTATCAAAGTAACAAATATATGTTAATGAGCAAAATAGTAATATAGCGATATTAATTAATCAAGCATGTGTTTGGTGAAGGCCAAAGTTGCATATTGAGAAAATGTTATAATAGAAGTAAACATCAACAAAATAAGATATATGGTACATAATAGTAATCAATAAAAAAAGGTACTTCACATAAGCACAAACAAAAAGTTTATTCAAGAAAATTACAAAAAAGGGAAAGTCTGTATTAACTCAATGCGTAAAAGAAAGTTAAAACTAACCTAGGAAGAAACACTGTCAAGATAGAGAAATGTGGAGGACGAGTAATTGCTCCCACGAAGAGCACAACATTAGGATCACACAGCTTTCGCATAACCTTAATTTGTAGAAAGCAAGATCTAATAACATATATATAGTAACAGTTACTCACCATATTGGTCAAGCCACTTCCATACAGTAACATCCTGTAAGGTCATCGACAAGCAGGGGCGTTGCCAGGAACCTGGGTCAGGGGTTCAGACTTTTGAACTTTGAAAATATGTCTTATATACAAGTCTGAGCAATACTTTTCGTTTGGGCTCATTTGGTATAGTGGTAAAGATTAGTGCAATTTCATTGAACTTAAGCTGTTCGATTCCCACAATTGCTGTTTAATTAAAATGTTTAATTCGATTCCCACAATTGCTGTTTAATTAAAATGTTATGTTTTGTATTTAATTCAATTCAATTCAACACTTTAACTTTAATTATGGAGACTTGATAGGCTGATAGGTTCAAAAGAGGTGCAAGGACTAAATGTCAGGGGGTTCAATATGGCAATAACATAGATAATTGGGCAGAAATTATGAATGGGCAGAAATTATGAAATTGAGGGGGTTCAGTTGAATCCCCTGGGCTGCACCTAGCTCCGACCCTGTCGACAAGCTAGTCATTTAGACAAAAATATTATTAAGTATACATTTTATGGATAATCCAGGGATTCTTTCTTCACAAATTACTCATGGAACACAATCAATTATGAGTAACTGAAAAAACCTATGAGTGGTTGGTATGTGACTATGATCATATAGTATACTATGATGAGAAACAAAATGTGACAAATTGGAGAAAACATATACTATGATGAGAAACAGAATGTGACAAATTGGAGAATATGATCAAGAAAACTCTAGTTTAGTAATGGGGAGAAACAGAAATTTTAATACTACTATTTTTTTTTTCTTTCTCATTTCTGTTTCTGTCATTTTTCTCCGGTTCTTTGAACCAAGAAACAACTTCTGGTATTGTTACCAAGAAACCACATTAGATTGGTATTTATATAAAATCTCCTGTACAGGGATTCTCAAGGTTTACCTTACACTAGAGTTGCCATGGATTGATGTTTATTTTTTAGCTTTCCTGTTTTTTTGGAATTGGTGTTTGTAAGTGGTTCAGGCAGCTCCTGATTCTTTTATTTCATTTCATAGCTTTATAAAAAATAAAAAAAAATAATATATGAATCTTTCATTCAAAACTAATTTTAAATTTGGTGTTGATGATTAAATTGGTAAGAGTCATTGGATAAATGCTTTCTTAATGCTTACAATATGATTTTGAGGCTGCTACTGAATTATTCGTTTATGCTTCTTCTTCTAAAAGCATAAAGAAACAGGAAAAGGCACTACCAAATAGTCCCACATCAGCTGAGAATATTTATATACTTCGAAGTGCACTACCAAATAATCACTAATGTCATGAATACATAGAATCCCCAATTGCAAGGAATCTAAATCTTGTAGTCGCATAATCATTAAAAATATGGACGTCACGATCCAAATTGTCTAAGGACTTTTCTTATGCCATGGTTAAAATAATTCATTCAGAATGCATATAGTTTTAATTCACTTCAATATATGCCTGATTTCGACTGATTTCGATTAAATCATCAATTTGTCCTCTGAAAGTTTAGAGATTTGTACATTTACTCAATGAAAGTTATGAATATGCAAAAAAAACACTATGGTTTTAAATTATGTTGAGTAACTTGGTCCTTATGCTAATTTGTATCTAATTTACTGTTGATTAGATCAATTTCTAGCAAACTATTCCCTCAATTAAATAACTTGATATTAAACCAGTTGAGCTACCCAATCCCCCCCAAATTATGTCGATCGAGTAACTTGGTCCTTATGCTAATTTGCATTAATTTACTACCAAATTAGTCCTTCAATTATATAAGTTACTATTAAACTAAGTAACTAACCCTTGAAACATATAACTTAGTGTCAAACTAAAGCAAACAAACTAACAGAGGGAAAAATTACCCAACATCATTCAAAATCGAGGTATTTTTTGCCAATTCACAAATTTTAAGGGTGTAAATGTCCGATCCCAACAATTTTAGGGGAAAATTGGTAAATTTACTCCATCATTTTTGATATGTGCATAATGTTAATTTTAGAAATTCAGGACATAGATCCACTTTTTTTAATGAAATGTAGATTTACGTTTGTAATGCATTTTTTAAGAGGTGACACAGATTTATAGATGATTAGTGTATATACTGTAATGTTATGAAGTGTGTTCCTTCCTTGCTTTTTTCATTGATGGAAAATATAAAATGTGTCTGAAATTAACAAATGGTTTTATTCGCTAAGGTCTATCAATTACAATCGAAGTAGGAATACTAACTTTTCTGGACCTATTCAATGTCCTGCTTAGTAACCATAGTGTTACACGTTTTTCTTGTTGACAATATGTGATTAATGAATATAGTTGATTTTTTGTGCAAAAAAATGAATATAGTTCATTAAAAACCTTATGAATTTCATGTACATTGTCTCAACTAAGTTCTTTAATTGGAACTCACATAAAAATCTAGTTGGTGGATACTTGACAATGAAACTCATCAAAGTAGAAATGAATATTTACATATTTGATGCTCATATTGTCTAGTGTCAATTCTCAAAATCTTGTTATGTGTCTAGTCAGTAAAGAAAGAAAAGTGCTTCTTTGGTACCGATAGAGACTGACGTAACCTTGAAGTCTATACGGAAATGATCACTTTTTGTTATATATTTGGGTGTAACTTTTGTGGTACAATTTTTCTAATTAACTACGCCATGTTCGTGTTAGGTAAAGGCGCATTCTCATTATCTCAAAGTATTGGTACAATGCTGTTATATATAGCAATTGAGATTACACAAAAAAACTCAACTAACTGGTTTACTTGAGAACCAAGTAACCTCTAAAACTAACTTCCAACTTCCTAATGACAAGCATGGAACATACACAGTTCAGTTTACGAACATATATCACAGAAAAACTAAACAGACGTTTCACAAATGCCTAGCTTCTCCCTCAACTTGCAAAAGGTTTCCACCTTCAAAGGTTTGGTCATGATATCTGCAATTTGTTCATGAGTATTTAAATGAGCCATTTCAACCACTCCTTTTATAAGGATCTCTGAGAAAGAGATATCTCACATCTATGTGCTTGCATCTCCCATGCATCACTGGATTTCTAGACAGTTTGATAGAGGAATTATTATCACATAGTATAAATGTGCATTCCTTATGTGACTCCCCAAGTTGCTCCAAAATTCTTCTGAGCCAAACACCCTGAAAGGCACAAGAGGCTGCTGCAACAAACTCAGCCTTTGTGGTAAACAAAGTGACAATGGGTTGTTTCTTAGAAGACCATGACACAGTTCCTGAACTCAGCATAAAAACATATCATGAAGTACTTTTCCTGTCATCAACATCTCCTGCATAATCAGAGTCATACCATCCTTGCAAATTACAACTAGCTATTCTCTTATACAGGATTCCATCATAGTTGTTCCTTTGAGGTACCTGATGATTCTCTAAGCAGTTTCTAGGTGACTCTCAGTTGGTGTTCCCAAGTATCTAGCAGTGAGACATACTAAGAATGTAAGATCAGGTCTTGTAGCCAACAAATACATTAAGCAGCCTATCATTTTCCTGAATTAAGTAAAATCAACAGCTTTTCCCTTTTCATCTCTTGATAGCTTGCTTCTAGGAACTATAGGATTTCATACCTTGTTACAATTCTCCATGCCAAACCTAGCCAATATTTCATTAACATATTTCTGCTGATGAATGAATATTCTACTCCCAATTTGCTTGATTTCCACACCAAGAAAATATCTCATCTTTCCCGAATCAGTCATAGCAAATTTACTTTTCATAGAGTCTTTAAAATTTTCACAACCTTTAGCCTCTTTGAAAATTAGGTTTAGAAGGATATTTTGGATTTCATTGGACAAAGAGGCAAAAGTGACATATGTAAGGATTAATGTAGAAGGGTGGTGGGAGTGGGTATGGAAGTGGAGGAGACAACTATTTCAACGGGAAGAAGTATTACTAAGCCAATTGGTTACTGAAATTGAGGAGGTGCATTTTAAGGAAAATGTATGTCATAACGTCTTGTGTGTGTGTGTGTGTGTAATTATTTATATAGTAACAACAATATTTTGACCATCAAGACATTACAAAATCAAAACGGTATTCTCTCAATCAATATAAATATGAGAACTTACATCATAAAACCCATCCATCACTTTCTCATCATAAGGAATGACATTGTAATTCTGCCACAAATAAAACAAAGTCTGCTTCAAAAAAATGCATTCCCAATATGATCTTGACTACCAGTTTTTCAATGTGAACAACCAAATAAAATCAATCCAGTAGATAACACAATCAATTAAAAGAAACAATTTAAAACCACATTAGACTCGTATCCAACCACACTACCAAAAGAAAGACTCGTATCCAACCAGTGTATGTATGGGCACTACAAAATGGTCCCACATCGGCTGAAAAAAAGTAGTAGATAATGTTTATATACTTCAAAGTGCACCACACTACAATATTTGAGTTGATGAAGAAGTTAAGTTGATGAAATTGTTCCTCATCACCCTTACCTTGATCGACTTTTTTTTATAATTATTCAATATTTTATGTATGCCATGGTTAAAATAATTCATTTAATTCAATATTTAATGTTATGTATGCCATGGTTAAAATAATTCATTTAGTAAGCATATAGTTTTAGTTCACTGCAAATACACATGATTCCGATTAAATCATCAATGTGTCCTCTGAAAATTTAAAGGTTTGTACATTTACTCAATAAAAGTTATGGAATAGGCGGAAAAAAAACGCCATGGTTTTAAATTGTATTAAGTTACTTGGTCCTTATGCTAAGTTGTATCTAATTTACTATTAAATTAGTAGTCATTCAATTATATCATTTTCTATCAAACTAGTCCCTCAATTTTTTTTTCGAAAGGAATTAGTCCCTCAATTATGTAACTTACTCCTGATTTGCATTTGTCTTGCATTTTTGAAGGGGAGACACAAAGATTGATAGATGATTAGTGTATATACTGTAATGTTATGAAGTGTGTTCCTTCCTTGCTTTTTTCTTTGTTGGAAAATATAAAATGTGGCTGAAATTAAGAAATGGTTCTATGATTAACTTTGATCTGTGTCTGATTAGTAATAATGAACAATACGGCCTAATCATTTACATTCCAAGTAGGAATACTAACTTTTCTGGACCTATTCAATGCCCTGGTTAGCAATTAACGAATATATTTGATTAGAGCCAGACCTTATACACTGCAAAAACCATATGAATTTCATGTACATTGTCTCAACTAGGTTTTTAATAGGAACTCACATAAAGATCTAGTTGGTGGATACTTGACATTGTTCATCACAAGTTGACAATGATTTTTTTTTTTTTTTTGAAGGAACTTGACAATGAAATTGTTGATGATTTCATTTGGAGAATTGAATATTTACATGTTTAATGCTCATATTTTTTAGTGTTAATTCTCAAAATCAAGGTATGTGTCTCTTCAGGAAAGAAAGAACAGTACATCTTTGGTACCAATAGAGACTGATATAATCTTGAAGTCTATAGAAAAGGATCACTTTTTGTTATATCTTGGGTGCACCTTTTGCGGTACAATTTTGCTAATTAACTACTCCATGTTTGTCATTATACTCAAATGCAAAATTGTCAAGTCATTTGAGTAAGAAGGAAAATTTGTGCGTCTTACTCAAATGACAACAATTCTAAATTTAGAAAAGGTGTTCGAGATTCTAGATTTATGGCGTGAGAACTATGGACCTATTGGCTATTTTCATTTTCTCGGCATTTTTCTAACATTCCCTCAGCCTGACAAGAGGGCAGTAAATTCACATCAAATAACGGAAAGTGAGAAATAATATCTAAAATTAAAAATGAGGACAGTTTTTAGAGTTCTTGGTGAAGGAAAGAGGGACCCTCAACTTCGGAGTTTGACACAAATAAGGAGGCTAGGGTATGATTTTTTGAAAAATATGTGCCTTGCCCATACAGTTATTTGGTTGGGGAGAAAAGCTCATATTTATCCCCAGACTATTTGGATGTTTGCATTTTCTTGGCGGTTTTCTAATAAATTCTTTTTCTACCACCAAATTAAATGAAATCAGGACAGTTGTATCCAATTCATACCACAGCAAGAGCCATACGCAACCGTCTCTCCTTATCGAGTACCAGATCGGAACAATGCAACAGCTTAAATAAACTGCCTCTGTATCAAAGTAACAAATATATGTTAATGAGCAAAACAGTAATATAGAGAACTTAATTAATCAAGCATAGTAGGAAAAGAAGTAAACATCAACAAAACAAGATATATGGTACGTAATCGTAATCAATAAAATAAAATAAAAAAAGTACTTCACATAAGCACAAACAAAAAGTTTATTTAAGAAAATTACAAAAAGGGAAAGTCGGTACTAGTAACTCAAAAAAAAAAAAAGGTTAAAACTAACCTAGGAAGAAACTCTGTCAAGATAGAGAAATGTCGAGCAAGAGAAGTGATTGCTCCTACGAAGCGCACAACATTAGGATGCTGCAGCTTTCGCATAATCTCAATCTGTAGAAGGCAATATAAGGATAAGGGTGTGACTCTTATAAGTGCATATGAATGCATTAAACATATGTATGTATGTATATAGTAATAGTTGCTCACTTCCGATTCGAACAGATCTAGCACAACATCTTGGGGTTGCAACTTCCATACAGCAACATCCTGTAATGACATCGACAACCCACCCAGTCATACAGACAAAAATATTATTAAGTAATTTCACAAATGAAGTGAGTCCTATACTATGATGAGAAACACAAAATGTGAAGGAAAAAAAAAATGGGGAAAATATGAAGTCCAAATACTAATTCTTGTATAAAGCAGAACAATGGAGTCATCTATGAGTTAGTTAGAATGTTTCAAATTATGTAATTCTAAGAACATTTCAAATAGTAAGAAAATGACACACTGACAGGAAAGACAACATAAAAAAGGCTATGAGCAGCAGACATACATTGCCAACGCAATCAACAGCAAGGTAAACTTCGGAGTGAGAACCTACAAGGACAGTTTTGTGAAGTTAGATATAGCAGCATATTTTCAACGAGACCTACAGTTTAAATCAAATCCAAAAAATCAAATTTAATTTAAACCCTAGGAATATACTAACAAAAACCAATACGATCGGCAATACAAAGATCCTCCCATCGAACTTCCCATTCTGGTAATTTTATCCGACGATCAGCAGGCATTGGATGTAAGTTGTATGGTTGTTGTGCAATCTATGCGAAATCCCTAACAGCAAAACGATAGTTTTGGATCCTAATGGGGCCCTCAGCAGGAATAAGAGTACAACAAGCACCCATCATCATATTAACAATGTATTCGCGTCCATCACTAGCTGTAATCAAATTGACAGCCTCATCATCCAGTCTGACAAGCGTGGAGGGAATATGAATGCTATCAGCAAGTACCTAAGCATGAGAAGAATGAAACAAGATTCAGTTGAAATCAAATAAATTGGGTGAGCATGAGCAGGTTTGAAAGAATGTTAGGACCTTAAAAAGTAGGGCTCGGTGACGCGAAAGTCCAACATCTAAAGAGCAAATAGGAAGGACGGGAGTTTTTAAACCAACTTGCAATTGACTCCTCCTCCTAGCCCACCTTTTCCTGAGTTCACCAAAATTTACAACCGGTCCACCCAGTCTTTTAACAACAAAATCAGCAAGTTTCAGGATTAATTCATCAAAATTTCGTGTTGATCGCGCTCGAATTAAATGTGAATTAGACGACTTTTCCTTAAACAACGCTCGCTCAATCAAACGTAGCTTAACATCAACTACACGGTCCACCAAGATTACTTCATAATTAACATCTGGCACAGTTTTTTTTTTTCAGATCCACCAACGATGGAAAGTTTCCACCGTATTTGTATTTTTGTTCTCTTCGATGAATACCTTCATAATAGACATCATAAAAACAATTCACGACGGTGTACTCACGAGGAATGATACCGTATTTCTGCCAGATATAAAAACACAGTCAATGCATAATAATAGTAATAATAATAATAATAATTGATAATTGATAATTGATACATAAATAAATAAATAATATATTACCCAATAATTAAGCGATTGAATCCGACCACATTCAATATCAACAGCCTCGTAAACTTGGTTCATATCGGCCACCTCCCAATTATAATAATTTTTTGTTGTAGTAACAGCAGCGCCACCACCCGTTTCATGCTGCAGATGCAGATCGGCCATGGCGTAAGAGGTTCTCGGAATAGGATCAATCGATTCTTAGATTTAGGGTTTAATCTTTAGGGTTTAACGTTGTATGGGGTGAATGTCATGACATGAAAATATATATTAATAGTTATAAAGACCGGACTGCCCTTAGCGTAACCTCTTCTAAAAATTCAACTCTATGCATTTTTCACGGGCGCCTCTGTTTTAATTGATATCAAAGTCTCTTCTAATCATTGTACGATTTCACAAAAACTAAACAATTTCATGGATCGTATGAGTAGTGAACATTGACCATGATCATAAGTCATTCATAACTAAAAATAAGAAAGAAAATTTTAGAATGGATGAGATGTGAAAAATGAATGAAAATGTTGAAGATGCAAAGATTATTTTCGGTTAAAAAACATTTAAAATGTTTAAACCAACAAAAAATGCAATTAACATGCCGTAAATCGTCTAAACATTGGATGTAACACCACATACTACATTCTGGGATGTTTCAGATTATATGATCTGAAATCTTTAGAGAAGAATTTAGATTATATAATCTGATTAATCTCATACTATGTTAAAACTTGAGTTTTGGAGGGTTTTGCATAGTGCGTAACACGGGAAAAAAAAATTAAATGACATAATTCAATAGTGTAAAACAACATAATAAGATAAATGATGATGAAAGAGAAGGTGTTCCAAAAGTTTTTTTGAACTTGATCCTGCTGCCCTGTCAACTAACATATTTCTATTATCGGGGAAGTAAGATCAAGTTCTTAACAACCTCTTGGTATTTAGATCCGCCGAATTTTTTTTTCATAGTTCTTTGTTATGTTTTAAACCGAATGAGCCAAACATGTCTATTGATACAAGTTTTTGTGCGTCGTAAACCACAAAAGTTATCGGTGCAACATGGACCACATAAAAATCATGTACTTGACAAGTTTAGATTAAAAAATCTGGAATGTCCCCCACCTTACAAAGTACGATTTTTAACATAGGTAATTTAATTTCATCGACAAACATTAAATATAAATTTTTTAAATACATTAAAAAAATTAAACCACATAATTCAACAACTTAAAACACATAACAAACACACAACATAACCGATCAACCAAACTAACTTCTTCATCGGGTTCCTCTATGCAAGCGCTAATTTCTTCGTATCTCCTGTGCGAATCAAATTTTTTTGAATATCTTCGAAATATCTTACTAAAGAAATGTCCAACTCGATTGGTCATTTTATTACTGTACTGACCAAATATTGAGAACATGGTTCTCATGTCGTCTTCGTTCCTGGTTTCATTTGGGTAAACTGGACGCTTTCATCTGAATCAGTCGATGGTCGTCGATACTCAACATTGTCCACTGGTAAACGTTTGGCAAGTGTACCAAATACTATCGAAGTAGTAAAAATATCGTTTCCACAAAGACTGGTTTTAATCTCAATAATTCAATTACATTGTAAAATAGGATGTATAAAAGTTGTTTTGTTTTGCCACTAGGAAGTTGATTGGTTTGATTGCATAAAAGTAATGACAGAAAATAAAGTTTGGTTTTAAGAATAAGAGAGAAATGAGTTTAGGTCTTTCGAGTCATCGATATTCCCCTAATTGGTATACTGCACCTATTCTTATGAATGATTCTCTAGTTCCACGATAATTAACAAAATAGTCCTAATCAATCCCTTGAGTTAGGACCCTCTTCTAGGGTTACAACCCCTAAAATCTTAGGTGGTCTAATAACCTTTGAAGGTTTAAGCACATTAACCTAACATCACTAATAAAGGATTATCCATTCCTAGACTAACCATGTTTATTAGAACAATTCAATTAGGTCTAAGTCGAAAGCTAGAGTCAGTAGTCGTTCGATCTAACTAAATCATATTTATAGTTGATCAGGATATAAAAAGCATTAAGAACAATTGAATTGAATAAAAACTAGATTGTCATTCACAATAAATAGAGTTTCACAACAACGTGGTTCAATTAGGGTTACAGAGAATCATCTCAGACCTAACGTCTAATGGATTTAGCTACTGATAATGGTGTTTACAACTAACATAATCATTAGAGGAATCAATACATACATGAACTGGTAAAAGGATTAAGAAATCGTCCTCCTAGCCATCTTGTAGTCTCAAAATCGCACTTTGCTCTCTTCAAATCGTAACCCTTGTTTTCAAAATAGTCTTCGGCTTAAATAGGCAACAGCTGCTCCTAAAATCGTGGCACGATTTAAGTAAATCGTGACACGTTTCTACCTTGTGTAACAAACCACCCAAATTAGGGTTTCCATAATCATGTCACGTTTTTCCCATCGTGACACGTTTTCACCAATGTCGAATGCATGTTTCTTGAGATCTCCAAATCGTGACACGTTTTTCAGTAATCGTGACACGTTTTTCAGTAACCATGACATGATTCCCTTTCTTCAGTTTCTTCAGTTTTCTTGCTTTTCTTGCTGCTTAAACTTGCTTTTGAACTCTAAAATATCATAAAAAGACTCTAAAAATGTGAAATGACGGATTGTCATCATCCACCTTCCTTGTGTCTTTGTGGTTGAGTCAACTATTGATTTGGTCTAATTAGTCTTCCAATCCAGATAGTGTGACATCATTTCAAACTCCGAACAAATTGATGCTTTCCCTGTTGTAGTAAATTATAATTAGTTTGGCGTGAAGACCAATGACTGAAGCGTCTATGATTATTTGGTGTGTTTTGCAATAAATAAACCAAAGTTATACAAGTTTCTGTGTGTCGTGAACCACAAAAACTATTGGTGCATTGTGGACCACAAAAAAATCACGTACATGACTAGTTCGGATTTTAAAATCCAAATTGTCTCTCACCCTACAAAGTACAAGTTTTAACACTCTAGTACTAAATTATATAATCCGAACATTTCTGAGATAGTTTCGAATTATATAATCAAAACCGGTATAGAGTGTGGACGGTGGCTTGGTAAACAAGGCTGACTCATTCAACTCTTTTTGCCCCTAGGCTGGTCAGACCTTTTTAACTACTTTTTTTTTACCCTAATTAATATACCGTTACACTATATGCATCATTCTTCACAAATTCTCCTCTATAAATACTCATAAATTCTTCACAAATTCTCATTACGTCTCACACTCTCATCATCTTTTCTTCTACAATGTTCCCCCATTGGCCTTCTTTTATTTTTATCTAGGGATAGTATGAATGGTCAAAGGGAAATGTCGCACTTTGCAAATTGACACCTTCTATTTAGGTGTAGGTTTACTCTGTGTGGGTAACGTTGCTCATTTTTATCATTTTTACCCTTTAACTTTTTACACCTTAATTTTTCACTCATCATTTTGAATGCTAAATTTATGTTTGCCATTATCGCTTTATCTATAATTATTTTCCAAGCTCTTCTTGCAAGGTTATATGATTGAGTTGCAATGTTATTTTGCCAGCTCATATTTGTTGGATTAATTATTTAATTAATCAATTATGGATTGACAATAATCAATTATTATAAGTTAATATTAATTTATAAATTATGGTCTATAGTGTTGAGCACTAATTAGTTGATGAATATGTGTGATTGGGCTATTCTTTCTAAGTGGACCGTGATGGGTTGGACCATTTAGCTAAGCCCAATGAGAGGTCCCTGCTCTCAGCCGTTTAGCTATTTAAACGTCATCCCATCAGACGGTTAATTCAATTTTGAACATTCTGGTGCTAAACGGAATGAGGGTAGTCATCCCTCTCATCCTTCTGACAGCTATCGTTCATGAATCCTAAATCTTAAAGGTACACAATCTCTTATTCCTTCGTTGTTGTCTTGATATGCTATATTTTGTATCTAATGATCCGGCTAAATCCTTCAAACTTTTATCAATTTTCCAGGACATCATAGGAAAAACGGATGTCAAAATGTTCACGGGATCAGGTGTGAAGGAGTGTCAAGATTTTAAGAGAGGAGTAATGGAGAAAGGATTACCTGCAAAAAAGGAAATAATTTTTGAGACAGAACTATTTGGATCAAAGACAATTTTGTTGTATGTAGAACCTTTGTTTAGCAGGGCAGAAGAAACAATTGGGGTAAACCACATGGGAGTAAAATTAACCGATCAGGTAAAAATTGTTATTTTGGTTTTTGAAGTTACTTGCATTGTCTTAAAATTTGGGACCAATTTTTAAGATGTGGGTTGCCCCCACTTATAAATAAATTTACAATCCATATCTCATCCAATTCCAATGTGGCCTATGAAGTGCGACCGAGTGACTTGATATCAGGCCACTAAGGTCACTCTCGAGATGTCTAGTCTTAGGCGTAAGGGCAATACGTGTAAGAGTCTTTTTCGATGGATGGGCACATATGCGTTGCTCTCTGCATCAAAAACAACACAAATATAATCAATCCAACAGCACAATCAATTAAAAGAAATACTAGTCCCTCTGCAGTTGCCATAAATTTGTATTCTTAATTCTAAATACACTTCTTCTAGAATTTGAAGATGTTTATTTTCGAATCCAAGAGATTGAAAAACCTACTTATTGTCCATACCACACCATGAGATTTTCCTGGTAGCTTGCTTACTCACACAAGATCACAACAAAACTATATACATCACACCTGCATCATGCAAAACATATCCACTTCACTTTTGTTTCTTAACTCTTTCAGAAGAAGAAATAAATGTTGATTTTCGCTCTTTTAGTTTTATTACTCAAGGAATGTATGATACTAATGATAGGGAATAAAAAAACCCAAGGAATGTATGATAGGTGTATCAAAATGATGATTTTAGAAATGAGAGAACTAATATTTCAGTTATGTTAAGATAGAGGGGTCAAAAGTGTATTTAAGCCCAAAATTTAATTAAAAACTGATTGAGCTAGATTTGAACTCTCTCTACCCTTTTGCTAAAAATCGAGGAGTTAATAACAAAATTACTTCAACTACTTTCTTCCCTAAAATGAAGCATTTGGAGTTAATACCAAAAGTTCATTTAAGCTTAAATTTTATTTTTCTCATAATATATTCGATTCTTAAAGTAATTAGTTATAATTTCTTCTTTCATAATTTATTAAATTTCTTCGGTCAATTTCATTCACTTTTTCAAATAATTAATTTAAACAAAATAATTATTTTTTCTTCCCTAATAATCCATTTTTTATTTAGATTATACATTTAATATGGAGAAATTTAATTAAAATTATACTATACATTTAATATAGAGAAATTTAATTAAAATTGGAGATTTTATAATGAAAACTACATATTTAATTATATTTAACAAATAAAAAAAGGTGACTTGCACGAATACAAAAAATATTTAAACAAAAGACTTGCAATAAAACAATCATTTATATTATAAGAGTTGTAAGTATATTACATTTTTTTATGGGTTACAAGGGTAGAGAGAGTTTTGCACGTATATTTTTCTTAAATATGAATTGAAAACATTGTATCTGATTGATATATCTTTTTTTTTTTTTTTTGAGCAAGATTGATTGATATATCTTATATACTCTAAATTTGATTTTTTGACATGTATCCATCTGACACACATTTTTTTTTTAAGTAAACATATTATGTGTTTTGAATATTTAATATATTTTAGTATTAATTAAAAAAAGAAATTATTACATTCCTTTCAAACCAATATTGAGTGTAATTAAATAAAAATTTATATTAGTGTTGATTGTTAAATTTTGTATTATTGAAGTCAAATCTACGCAATTGTTTAAGTGTACGAGTTACTTATAAAAAAATTATCCAAATTCATAAATAATATTCAAGATTTTTAATAGTCATCAAAATTGATAAAATCAAATTAAAAGTGCATTGTCCCATTAATAACATTATATAAACACATTCTAATAAACAACGCAGCTGAAATATATATTTTGCAGATTTGGGATTGCAATCCCAATTCGTGTCAATAGTCAAATTAGCTTTCAGGAAAAAACTACTAACAAGTATACATACTTATGAAGAAAACTCGAGTTGAGAGACACAAAAATGTTTATACTACTATATTTTTTTCTTTCTCATTTCTGTTTTTATTTTTATTTTTCTCTATTTTTTTGAACAAAGAAACAACTTCTAGTATTATTTCAATAGCCATATATTATGGACAATATTTAATGTGTACAACCCTTTTTACAGACAACCAAACTAGCGAATACAGTTAAGACGAGAGATCAGTTGTGAGAAGGATTGCCGCAAATGTTATTTCATGCATAGAAAACAAGATACTTAAAATCAATCCAATAACACAATCAATTAAAAGAAACAATTTAAAATCACATTAGACTCATATCGAACCAGTGTATGTATGTATAGAACCGGTCTCTAATTTGGTTTTGGTTTTGGTTTTGGTCCGGTTCCGATCAATATATAATCTTTCAGTCAAAACTAATTTTAAATTTGGTGTTGATTGATTAAACTGGTAAAAGTCATTGAATGCTACTCCCTCCGTCTCAGAATATCTGGTCCAATTTGATTTTTCACACAGATTAAGAAAAATGTATAAATAAAGGGGAAAGTGAAATATATTGTATTGAGAATGATGAAAGTAGTATTAATTAGAGTTATATTGTATTGGGAATGATGAAAGTTGTATTGAAAATTGAAATGCGTCAGTTATTTTGGAACACTATTTTTTAGTAAATGGGTGAGATATTCCGGGACGGAGGGAGTGGTTTACAATATAATTTTGAGTTGCTGCTAAACTATTCGTCTATGTATCTTCCTTTAAAAGCTTAAAAAGGGAAGGGGGGGACTACATAATGGTCCCACACCGGCTGAATAAAAGTGCTAAATAATGTGTAGAATTTTGCTCTCCACCTCGCACCTTGCAAGCGTACCAAAAATGCCCTTGCGCAAGTTAACTTGCGCAAGTGTTAATTTCTGCGCAAGTTAACTAACGCTACGTGAGTTAACATGCACAGCGTTAGTTAACTCACGTGACGTGTTGTCTTAAGCATGCAGACCACCTCATTTCCTCATTTCTCATCTAGAATCTCAAAAATCTCTCTCAAATCACCCAACTCCAAAATTTCTTCAAGTTCAAATCAAACAACACTCCAATAACAAGTAAGTTCTCATGATCAAACACCATTAACCTTTTATGTTTGCATGTTAGATTTTTTCTCTTAAATTAGAAATTTTTTAGATTTAGAGTTTGTTTAAATTTTGGTGTTTTAACTAGGAAATCATACAATGTTAGGATGTAACTGACTTGTGTTGCTTAAATGTTTAGATGTTTGCATGTTTATGTTGATTTTTTTAGAATTAGGGTTTGTTTAAATTTTGATTTTTTTTGCAAGATATGCTACAATGTTACATGCAAATGAGTAATATTGCTTAATTATTTAGATGTTTGCATGTTTATGTTGTAGTTATCATTTTTTGGGTTTATGTATAATATGCACACCAAGTGTTTGATTAAATGTTTGAATGAGTTTTTCATTGATTATTTTTAATTTCTATGTGCGTAGATTTGAAACAATGGCCGGGTGGATCGACGTTCATGCAACATTCAACGGCGGAGAACCTCAGAGGTTGAAGGTTCGGTGCCTTGATGTAATGCTAAGAGATCTCAAGGATCAACTGAATGAATTCAACCAAGGAGTCAACCCAAGAGACACAAGGAGGGTGTAAAATGTTCGATATAAACGTCCAAAGCTCGACGAGGGGAGCGTATCATTCACTTGGGTGGAGTTAAAGAACGACGAAAACGTGACGAGTATGTTTTGGGAGCACACCAAGTTCCAGTGGATCGATATGCGGGTGACGTTGCTGAGATCAACTGAAGATATCATCAACAGCTTGATTCCGCCAGAAGATCGTCATTAGTTAGGGTAAGGTGCAGCCAAACTACAACATTTGTCTCACATCTGAAATGGGGTAATTCGAACTTGCCAAATGGCGAGGACTCAAGCATTTCACTCAGCCTTCATGTTTTTCCTTTGAAAAGATTAAATTTTTGTTTGGCTGGTTTAGATGAAGGTATTAAGTGTCAAGGAATGGACCTCATTTCGGTGGCAATAGAATACATTCATCTAAATCAAGTGATGACATGCTGTCATTACGTAATTTTTAGGACTTATTGTGACATTTTGATAGAGTTCTCATGCAAATTATACTGTTCTGGAGTGCAAAAAGCTGAAATATTGAAGTCTGTCTGAAGCAAATCGCGCCACGCCAATTTCAAGCCTTGCCGCGATTTAAGAAGCAAAATTACAACATCTCTGTTTCAAGGGAATCGCGGCACGCCAATTAACAAGCTGCGGCGCGATTTTGATGGGTCAGGCCCAAAACTTCTATAAATACTGCACTCAAACTGAAGAACAAGGGTTACGATTTTGGGAGAGCAAAGTGCGATTTTGAGACATCGGAGACGGCTAGAAGGGCGATTTCTTCAACCTTTTACCAATTCATGTATGTTTTATTTCAATCATTGATTATGCTATTAGTAAACTCGATTATGAGTAGCTAAATCTCTTAGAGATTAGATCCGAGATGAATCTTTGTAACCCTAATTGACACATGTTGCTGTGAAACTCTATTTTGTTTATGAATTCAATTCTAGTTTATTCAATTCAATTGTTCTTAATGCTTTTTATATCTTGATCACATATAACCTGAATTTTTGAGAATGAATGACCACTGACCATGGCTTTCGACTTAGACCTAATTGAATTGTTCTAATAAACAGGGTTAGTCTAGGAATAGATAATCGTTTGTTAGTGATAATAGGTTAACGTTCGGTAAAACCTTCAAAAATTATTAGACCACCCAAGGGATTGGGGGCTGTAGTTTGAGAAGAGGGTTCTAATTCAAGGGATTGATTAGAGCTATTTTGTTAATCATCGTAAATTAGAAGAAGATTCATAACAAATAGGTGTGGTATACCAATTAGGGGAACTTAGAGGATTCGAAGGATCTGATCTCATCTCTCTCCATATTTTCTTAATCAATTCTATTTTCTTTTATTTGATTTCATAAAATCAAACCAAATCTACTGCCTAGTGGCAACCTAAAATAACATTTACACATCCTATTTCTAAAACGCAATTAAATTATTGAAGTTAAAAACAGTCCTCGTGGGATCGATATTTTTACTACTTCGATAGTATTTGGTGCACTTGCCAAACGTCTATCAAGTTTTTGGCGCCGTTGCCGGGGACTGTTGATTTATTTCAACAAGGCAATTACGTTATTATTTAGGATTTCTGTCTTTTATATTTTTGTGTATATATATATATATATTAAAAAAAAATATTATGCTCTTTGTTTTCTTCTCATTGTACTGTGCTACTGAAAAGTTTATCCAAGTTTTGCAGCTATGATAGACAGGGTACTCCTCTATGACACAGAAGAGATTGCTAAGTTGCAGTATGAAAAATATATGCTATCTTTTAAGATCAATATTTTGGACAACAAAATCTTGAGTTGTGGTCATTATGAGGCGAATCAACCAGGTAGTGATGGTGAAGGGAAGAAAGAGGTGATCACTATCGATTACAATACTCAACTTCAGAATATTTTAGATGATTTCTTGGTGTCAAATCAAGTTTTATTTGAAAAGTTTGATGTTCAGTGTGGTGATCTTGTTGAGAAAGCACATGAGTCTCAGAGGAAGCTGGTTCAGATGGAAATTAAGTGTCACAAGGTTGTGGTGGAAGAAAATCCAAAAGTGAGGAGTGCTGACATTTTCCCGAAGTCTGAACAAACAGGGGTTAAGGAAATCACTCGTATGCAGATGGTTGCTTGTCCTTCTCTAAGGTGGGAGAGCTTAAATTCCAAAGGTTTAACTGTGAGTGCATGGGAGCATCTACTTCTTTATTACAAATTCATGGAATTCCTACCAAACAAGAGGAAGAAGAAGGATGGTGTGTTCTTTCTGACATATTTGCCACCCTAACAGTGGTTGAAGCGTCAAGCTCAATGACGTAAAAAGAAGCGCTTGGTGGGAGGCAACCCATTATTTATTTTTCAGGTATGATTTTATTGCTTTCAAAAACAAAAACACAAAAATATTTTTCTTTTCTTTTCAATACGAGGCAAGAAAGTTTAAAAATTTGTTCAAGTATACCCCTGCCAATAAAATCATGCAAGGTACTGATGTCTTGCATGATTCTCTCCTCAAAAGTTTTTCAAAAATTCAATGAACTCAGGCATTTTTCAAGAAAACCAAATTTTTGGCCTGAGGAAGCCCTGTTTGACCAAAATCGCGCCGCGCCTATATATGGCCGCAGCGCGATTTTCACAAGTAGCCAAACAGACTCCCTGTTTTGCCAAAATCGCGGCACGCCTAGCTTTAACCGCGGCGCGATTTTGGCTGGTATTTGAAAAAAAAAATATAGCCGTTACTAGCCGTTGATTTTTGCCCGTTATTGCCCGTTACAACTTGAAATCGCGTCGCGCCTTGTTATATGGTGTGCCGCGATTTTGCCCAAACAGCCTATAAAAACCTCACTGTTCATCATCATTTTCATTCCATCTTTCCTATATTTCTCTACAAAAAACTTCCCTAAACTTCCCATTCACGAATTTTTCCCATCTTCATCCACTTTATCACTTCCTAAACATCATTAAACCACAATCCAATCACAAATTCATCAATCCAAACCATTATCATTCACACTCCATCACAATTTTCCCAAACTTCACAAAACTTTCCTTTCACCATCTTCCTTAACCACAAATGGCCTCCAATCCACGAAACACCCGCTCAAAGAAAGCCACCAACCCCAAGCCATCTACAAGCAAAGCCAAACGCCCTCGTACCGCATCCGAACCACCCGAAAACGTCATTCATTTCATCAATGACCAAGCCCAAGAGTTCCACCAATCCATGAAAAGTTTTGAAGTTGTGGGGGAGAGAAAGTTTGCCTTCACAAGGCTTGTTAAGTATCCGTTCTTTGAGGCTGAATTACGAAGGAGAGGGTGGACGAAGTTGAATGAGATGATCGATGAAGCGAACAACAAAACCGTGATCGTCGAATTCTTTGCAAATGCACGGGTTTCCGATACACCCTTTCAATCTTTTGTTCGAGGCAAGACCATTGATTTCAGCCCTGAAGCTCTTAAGGAATGGCTGAATGTTCAACCACCGGAGGAGTGTTGGGTTGAGAAACTGAGGAGGGAGAGATTTGGTATGACGGAGGATACATTTGATGACATCATTACCACAATGTGTAGGCCTGGGTCGACTTGGAAAAAGTCCCGGATACTTACTTATGCTGAGATGTTACCGATACCCAAGGCGTGGGTGTCTTATTTGGTCCAGACTCTTGAGAGTGCCTCTTGCACTTCTGAAATTCCTCTCAAGAGGGTGCTTGCTGCCTGCTATCATCAAGGAGTACCCTATAGATATTGGCCGCATCTTGGCCAATAGTCTTCATGATATTGCAACCGGTAACACCACACAATTGGGGCATGGAAGCTTGATTAATTGGTTGTGTGAACAAGAGTTCGTGCCGGGATATGATAGTGATCTCAACACCAGCAATATGAAGCCGATCACCGACTCCGTTATGGATGGATTCGTGAAGAAGTATGAGAGCTACATGAAAGAGAGAGAGAGGGAGGCAGCAAGGCAACAACAAATGGAGCAAGGAGGGAGTAGTAGCCAAGGGGTTTATGCTCCTCTTCACCCAAAGCTTGAGGAGTTCATGCATGTTCAAGCTAATTGGATGACGGAGACTTCGGACCAGCTGTGGGTGAACCGTCCTAGGTTCTCAGCTGCGTTTGCTGCGGAGGCTCAATTGAATATGGGTCTGATTAGTGAGTCCAATGAGAGGTTTGGAGGCTCCCGTGAGCGCATGGAGCAGTATTTTACACATCAGGAGGAGTATGGGCGCATGAGGAGGGAAATCACTGATGATTTCAATGCCACCGAGCAAGATCAAGGGGATGGCATCTTTGAGGGATTGAGGACACCGGGGGCTGGACACCCGGATGATGATGTGAACATGGGCTGATCTACTGATGGATTAGCATTTCCTGCTTTGTATTTTATTTTCAGTAATTTTTCTTTTGATGTATTTTCTTTATTTTCTTTTTATGTCGAAGTCCCTTGAACTTATTTCCCTATTGTAATTGCTCCTGCACTTGTTTTTTATTAATGAATTTGTTTTGTTTCATGTGACCTATTCCAGTTTAGTAACAGTTGTTTGATGAAACGGTATTCCAAAAGTTCTAAAGGAGGGGTGACTTGATTCATAGGCGAAGTGTACGGCGTTGCTAGGTAGTCACATACTCCCAGAAATCTCAGCCATAAGGTTCATTGCCAAATTTTGTTTTTCAATTTACTTATATTTAGATTAGTTTTCCATGCAGCTACATTTCTAGAACTTGCATTGTTTCTCTATTATTGATTGGTCTTTGTTAATTACACACTGAGGCAAAAGTGCTTGGTCGTGTGAGCCTTTTTGAAGCCTACCCTGTTTTCATTTGTTGAATTTATCCTTTCTTAACCAATTGTGAGCTGGTAGGATTAGAACTTTTTGTTCGGTGACAAACTATAAATGAAGCCTAGAGCCTTTTTAGGATGATTACCTTGAAATTTTAATTTGAGTTAGGCTATGTAGGATGTTGCTTGATAATAAGTTTGGGGTTGCCTTTGGAATTTGCAACCTACTAAGTTTGGGGTGGGGGTACTAGAGAACAAGTGATGAAAAATGAAAAAGAATGAAAAACATACACACAAAAATAGGTGTATCAAAAAAAAAAAAGATGAAAGAAATTGAAAAAGGGGCACACAATGTCATATCCGAGTAACTTCAAACTCGATGTGTCCCAAGCTTTTGATAAAGTTATTGATAATGTTCTCTAGGTACCTAAGTTTTGTTTCAAATAGGGATTGGGGGATTGAATCTTGTTTTCCACCTGTAGGAATGCCTAACTCAAATTTTGTGTAGCCTACTTATCCAAATATATCCCACCTTTCACCTAAGCCCCGTTATAACCCTAAAGACCTCAAAAGTGTGTAATGATATTGACTTTGATTGATGTTTAGAAACTTTTCAAGTGTATGGTAATATGTAGACCTGCATGTCGACTGGTAGAACCCTATTTCAATTTGATGTGAGGAGTTGTGAATTGGTGGATGCGAACAAGTCAAACTAGCTCATCTTTAGCTAGAAGGACAATGAACTTTTGGGTACTATCGTTTTGTCAGGTAACTGTTATTTTACTATCGTTTGTCACTGTTGCAAGCAAATTCCTTGAGGACAAGGAATGGTTTAAGTTTGGGGTTGTGATGACATGCTGTCATTACGTAATTTTTAGGACTTATTGTGACATTTTGATAGAGTTCTCATGCAATTTATACTGTTCTGGAGTGCAAAAGGCTGAAATATTGAAGTCTGTTTGAAGCAAATCGCGCCACGCCAATTTCAAGCCTTGCCGCGATTTAAGAAGCAAAATTACAACATCTCTGTTTGAAGGGAATCGCGGCACGCCAATTAACAAGGCGCGGCGCGATTTTGATGGGTCAGGCCCAAAACTTCTATAAATACTGCACTCAAACTGAAGAACACGGGTTACGATTTTGGGAGAGCAAAGTGCGATTTTGAGACATCGGAGACGGCTAGAAGGGCGATTTCTTCAACCTTTTACCAATTCATGTATGTTTTATTTCAATCATTGATTATGCTATTTGTAAACTCGATTATGAGTAGCTAAATCTCTTAGAGATTACATCCGAGATGAATCTTTGTAACCCTAATTGACACATGTTGCTGTGAAACTCTATTTTGTTTATGAATTCAATTCTAGTTTATTCAATTCAATTGTTCTTAATGCTTTTTATATCTTGATCACATATAACCTGATTTTGTGAGAACGAATGACCACTGACCATGGCTTTCGACTTAGACCTAATTGAATTGTTCTAATAAACAGGGTTAGTCTAGGAATAGATAATCGTTTGTTAGTGATAATAGGTTAACGTTCGGTAAAACCTTCAAAAATTATTAGACCACCCAAGGGATTGGGGGCTGTAGTTTGAGAAGATGGTTCTAATTCAAGGGATTGATTAGAGCTATTTTGTTAATCATCGTAAATTAGAAGAAGATTCATAACAAATAGGTGCGGTATACCAATTAGGGGAACTTAGAGGATTCGAAGGATCTGATCTCATCTCTCTCCATTTTTCTTAATCAATTCTATTTTCTTTTATTTGATTTCATAAAATCAAACCAAATCTACTGCCTAGTGGCAACCTAAAATAACCTTTACACATCCTATTTCTATAACGCAATTAAATTATTGAAGTTAAAAACAGTCCTCGTGGGATCGATATTTTTACTACTTCGATAGTATTTGGTGCACTTGCCAAACGTCTATCATCAAGCCTAACAAAAATTTATTCTTTTCAAAGGAAAGCATGAATGCTGAGCGAAATGCTTGAGTCCTGTTGTTTGGCAAGTTTGAATTTACCCCATTTCAGAGGTAAGACAATTGTTGCAGTTGGAATGCACATTCCAACTCCAACAATTGTCTTCCTCTGGATGGGTAATTCAAACTAGTTAAATGGCAGGACACCGGCATTCGACTGGGAGTGTTTTTATTCCATTCTAAATGTTAATTTCTGGTTGGCTTCGTTTAAATGATGGTATCGAAGTGTCAAGGTCTGGACCTCATTCCGTTAGCTCTTAGATACTATCATTTAAAACCAAGACCAACCAGAATTTAACATTTGGAATGGAATAAAAACACTTCTGGACGAATGCCGGAGTCCTGCTTTTTAGCTAGTTTGAATTGACCCCATTCAGAGGTAAGATAATTGTTGTAGTTGGAAGTTACATTTCCGAATGTAATGTAATGATAGTTGACGTACATGTCTTTTACGTAATGTAATGTAATGATACCACAATGTAATGTAACGTAGATGAAATTATATCTAAATAAAATTGTCTAAGAATTAATGTTGTGTACTTATCGAATTTATTTATTCAATACGCCATTTTTATTTGAATTAATGTTGTGTACTTATTATAATTTACTTATTCGATACGCAATATTTATTCGAATTCACACTATCGCAATATTTATTTGAATTCACGCTGTCGCAATATTTATTTGAATTCACGTTGTCGCAATATTTATTTGAATTCACGCACTCGCAATATTTATTCGAATTCACGCACTCGCAATATTTATTCGAATTTTATTCAAATTTATTTTATTGACTTTATTCTTCTAATTTATTTTTTTACTTTATTGGAAAAAATATATTGCGTTAATTAAGTCACACTGCGTGACTTAACTAACGCACCATATAAGCTGTGCGTGACTTAAGTCACACACGTTATAAGCTCTGCGCAAGTTAACTTGCGTAAGTTGGCCGGTTCTAAAAACTGAAGCACAAACGTTTCTTGGACGGTAGTCAATGGTCTTCAATGGTTTTTGCACGTTTTTCTTCACATTTGACCACATTTTTTGACTCATTAATTGCTATATACCTAATACCCCCTATAAAAACCCTCACATACTTCATCTTTTCCTCACATTTTCTCATCTCACCCTCCCCCCCTCTTTCTCTTCTTCTTGTTCTTCTTCTTTGTTTCTTATTAGTTTCTAGGGTGGTTATACCGCTTTAGGTATATACCAGTGGCTTTTGGGGGAAGTAGTGGTCGGTTCGGTCGGGAAAAGGGCATCTTGATGTCGTTTTCCCCAGGACTGATCACTATTTCCCCCAGGAGCTATTTGGCATATACCGAAGAGGGTATCAAATAAGTTTTTACCTCAAGAGGCCATAAAAAAAAAGTAAAAATCAGTCTTATTTGCGCGACTTAACTCGCGTATTGCGTGACTTAAGTCACGCATAAATACAACGTGCGTTAGTTAAGTCACGCTGCGTGACTTAACTTGCGCAAGGGCATTTTTGGTACGCTTGCAGGGTGCGAGCAAAACGTGCTGGGTGGAGAGCAAAATTCTAATGTGTATATACTTCAAAGTGCACTACAAAATTCAAGTTGATGAATAGGTTAAGTTGATGAAATGGTTCTTCATCACCTTCTCCTATTTATTGACCTTTAATCTTTTGTCAAAAATTTGACCTTCAAGTTGATGAAATGGTTCTTCATCACCTTTTCCTATTTATTAACCATTTTTTAATTATTCAATATTTTATGTCTAAAAAAATGTAGATTTTAATTTGACCTTTAATCTTTTGTCAAAAAAAAAAAAATTGACCTTTAATCTAGCTAAATTATTTTGTCTTGATCAAACAATCACTAATCTAATAAATGCGGAAAATCTAACCTTGCAATGTATCTAAATTTGGTAGTCGTATAATCATTAAAAATATGGACACCATGATCCAAATTGTTCATGGATTTTTCTTGTTAAAATAATTCAATTAGTAAGCATATAGTTTTAGTTCACTACATTATACACATGATTCCGATTCTTGTTAAAATAATTCAATTAGTAAGCATATAGTTTTAGTTCACTACATTATACACATGATTCCGATTAAATCATCAATGTGTTCTCGAGGTTTGTACATTTACTCAATGAAAGTTATGGAATAGGAAAAAAATCGCCATATGGTTTTAAATTATATTGAGTAACTTGGTGCTTATGCTAATTTGTATCTAATTTACTATCAAATTAGTCATTTAATTATATCATTTTTTATCAAACTAGTCCCTAAAAAAATTGAAAGGAATTAGTCCCTCAATTATGTAACTTACTCCTAATTTGCATTTTTGAAGGGGAGACACAAAGATTGATATCATGTGTTGATGAAATTGCAATCCCAATCCGTGCCAATAGTCAAATTAGCTTTCAGGAGAAAATGATCATCATAAATGTTAACACAAATTGAAAAAGTTTTAAAACGTTAAAACGTTTTAAAACGTTAAAAATCCCACATCGAATAGGAGATGTCCTGGTAATGTGTTTATAAGTGAGGGTGATATTTACCTCATAACCCGATTTTGTGGGGTTGTGTTAGGCACAACCACGATTTCTAAGATGATATCAGAGCCTCTTCAAGATTCCTTCCTTTTCTTGTGGTGATCCTCATCCATCAGCTTATCAATCTTTCTTGGATCATAAATCATAAATCATAACAGGATCGATGTATAAGTTGCGACTAACGAAGTCAAACAACCTAACTATTAGACATCATAAAACACCCATCCATCACTTTCTCGTCATAAGGAGTGACATTGTAATTCTGCCACAAATAAAACACAGTCTGCTTCAAAAAAATGTATTCCCAATATGATCTTAACTACCAGTTTTTCACTTTTGTCAAATAAGAAAGCACACTATCATATCATCGTTTAACATGTTCAAATGTCCATAAACAAATCCAAAAACAGATATAACAAAATCCATTTTTTTTTAACTGAAGTGTTCATTGTATATCACTTATTATGACTTTCACAACTATACACTAACCAATGCAGCAAAATTTTACACTGACGTCTAATTATATTTGATAATCTTGCCATAGTCAAGTTTCAACAAGAAATATATTTATATGGAAAATACAGTGAAATATTAAACTTCATAATATATCATTAACGAGCTTATAAATTAACCTACTAACAATGCAAAAAGCTGTTTAACTATATTTCACCATCTTGCCACAATCAGGTTTTAAGAAGAAATATTATGACTTGGCTGCAAGTTAGTGTGAAATATGATTGGATGTATGCCTAGAATTTTATTTTTTTGGGTGGGGGGTGGGTTGTTGAGAGATTAGTGTTATCATTTTGTAATCTCTTGATATTCAAAATACTAATGTCATGATAGTCAAGACAGTGTTGTATATATACATATATACATATTTATGTATATATACTAAAGTATTTTGACTATCAAGACATTACCGAATCGTAACGGTAATCTCTCGATCAATATAGAAGACATTTACATACTAAATATAAAAGACCGGAAGTAATCACATTTAAAGTGTGGGGGACATTAAATATAAGAACTTCTCCTTGGCGCCTAAAAGTATAGATTCACTACAGGAGATGTAATCCTATTCAAGAAGTGTCATTCACTAAATGTGAGTACCTCTTCCAGTTATTTTACATTAAGCACGTATTTATTAAATTCCACAATTCAGAGTATTCAAAATTCAGTCATGAGAAAAATTCCAAAGTATTTTAATAGTTTCAACATTAATGGAAGTAAGTGACCAGTGAGAACTGTAACACCCCGTTTTTCCAACATAAAAATTTCAAAAATAAATCAGAGTTTCTCAACGTAAACGGAATGTTACATTTCTTTTCTTAAAATCGTAAACGGAATAAATAAATATTTATCCTTCAAAATCCAATATCATATTATTTTAAACTTCGCAACGGAATAATTTTAACAACTTAAATAATCTTTGGCACAAGGGCCTCAATATAAAATCTCATAAAACTTATTTCAACATCAATTCTTGAAAGATTCATAAAGTAATACGTAAGGAACAGAAAGTAAAGACATAATCCCATCCCGTTACGTATCAGAGCACCTAAGACACACTTGTGAGGAGTCTACTCACGACCGCAACTAATCTTGGTTACCTGCAAGTTACCCATACGAAGAGCAACATTTTCAAGCAAAGGGGTGAGATTTCACCAACAACAATATTAAGCATATAATTCATCAATCACATTTAACAACTTAAACTTCATTAACTAGTATCATTAATCTTCCTACATTAGTAATAAACTTCATCTTATATTATCATAATAAATAATCATAAACATCATATATCATCTTAATCATAACATCATATATCACCTCACTACTACAGAAATTGTTTTTTACATCAGTTGGAAACGACTTTTTACATCAGTTTGTAACCGATGTAAACTGATATGATGTGGTAAGTCCACATCCTTTCACATCAGGTTGCGACTGATGTGAAATCTTGAATTTCTACATCAGGTCCACTAGCACTGATGTAATAGACGCACTTTGAAATTTAACCCTGCAGTTTTCACATCAGTTATACGATGGGGACTGAAGTTAAATATGTATATTTCACATCAGTTTTCAAAATCACTGAAGTGAAATATTTTTTTTTTCTAAATATTTTTTTTAAATGGCTTATCAAATAAGCTTGACCCCTGCTTTTTTTTAATAGTAATAAAATGAAAACAAATTATGGATAATTTTAATGCAAAAAAAAAAAGTTATATTATCTAATTGGATATTACATAATCAATCCTCAATATTCCAATATATAAAAGAGGCATAAGCATACAATATAGCTAGAAATAATCCAATAAAACAATTTTAGGCAGAAATTTCAAAAAAAAAAAAAAATCCACAGCAGAATCATTATTGGATTTCCCCAACCATGTCCAGTTTTAGCTTTGGAAACCCCAATACCTAAAGGAAGCATATAAATCATCACCCCAGGATCTGTTCCTCTTTGTATACTGGGTACACCATTCGTTAATGCACGTTCATAATAATCTGCGTATGAGACTTCTTTTGTCCATCTAAACAGGTGCCGCGAAACCTGAAATCATTATCTTGCAACATAAATACTTCAACAGAATAAACCAAGAATCATCTCTGAATATCAAGTAATGTATCACACTGACATAGGAACACATATTCAACAATAAATCATAAACATAATACCAATAAACTACCAATAAACATAATAACAATAAATCATAAACATAATACCAGATAATTAATTAATTTAATTAAGTTAATGTGAATCTGAAAGGTCACATGGACATGTTGCTAGGCTGAACCCCCTAACAGAAGACGCGTAGATCAATTCTTTGTGAAACACGTGTACGGCTATAGTGACCTTGTATTATCATTATAAGTGGTAGTCAAGCCTGTTCTAAATTACAGTTATCAAAAATTTGCAGTGAAGAGCTTTGAAAAAGTGGTATTTCACAGATGAACCAATACAATACAATACAAAAAGTTAACACAAACCACTAAAGCTGAACCAATCATTTCATTTAAGAAAATTATGAAATCTAATATAAAAAATAGAAATCTAACAGGAAAAACTGAAAGAAGATAGACAAAATATGGTTACTCAACATCACATGATTTATTCTTTCCATATACATCAACATAATGATAAAATCAATGTAGAACTTATTGACGAAAAATATACACTTTGCATGAGAAATGACTTCACTTGGGAATCCATAAGCCATGTTCACTTGGGAATCCATAACCCAACTTCTGTCAAGCTCATTGATTCTACAATACATGTGATAATTGGGATCTCCCTTCCTGTCCAAGTCTTTGTTTATGTGAACCTTGATGCAAGTGGAAAAAAATCACTAGCTAGAATTATGGTTTCTAGTCCAAGTGCAAGTTTTGTTAGCTTGATAATTCAAAAGTGGATTAATATCTTTTTATGCTACTGAAGGTTTACTTTTGGCCATGACATTGAGCCTTGTTATTGGTAAAATGTCTTCTAATGGTTGTGGAAATAAGTATGTGGTTGTCAAACAAAGTGGCAATCATGGAAATATCACATGCACACCTCCATATATTTTTCTTGGTAATATCATTTATGTGAAAATTATTTGCCATGATTTTTCAAAAATGATTGATATGCGTGAGATTGGGCCATGGGCATTAATTGATCTAACAATCAATCTGTGCAAAGTTATTATTGTTATTGATGACAAGCCTCCCACTGTGAGCTTTTATGAAGATGTGCTTGTTCACGAGTCTTATTTTGATCCTATGCAACTAAATCCACTTATGAACTATGGGATTCTTGACTCTTGGCCAACTAGTGCTATTTACAATTTTGTTTGTGCTGGGATTACACATTCAGGGTATTATGACTATGATGCAGTTGATTGGCATATAGCTTGGGTTTCCAAAGTTGTTGGTAGTATATCCCCTGTTGAAAAGCGAGACTCTCCACCTGTTAAACACTCATGTTTCAAACAGTGGGATCCAGGAGTGTTCTCTTGTGACAATTTCAACCTTTAGGACAAGGTTGATTTTAATGGGGGTGGTAATGTAATGATCCCAAATAGAGAAAACCATGTCATCAAATGAGGGTAGCATGCTTGTTATAACTAAAAGGACACGTAGACAAGTATTGGAGGAAAGGTGTACATTAAGGAGTGAACAAGGCATATATAAGGAAAATAAGACATTGAAAGAAGGCATTGAATATGTGATTGAAATTTTGATTCTCTCTCTCCTTCTCTGATTGTTCTTGTTCTCCCTTCCCCTTTATCCTTCTTTAACTTTCAATTTCACTTCTATTATGTACTTAACAGTTATTTCCTTTGTGTTGCTTAGTTCTCTGTTATAGAATTATTGAGACCATTACACAATCAAATTTGATTCTATAAGTGCATAATTGATTATGACATGTTTCAATTCACTCAATCAATTTTAATCAACACTTATATATAAAACGAGATTTACCAGCAGACAGGTAGCACAATGAAACAAAATTACACATCATGCTGTTTAAGACTGGCAATAACACAGTTATATGCTTCTCCATTGTGAATGACCAATCAGAACACAGATCACTCATCATGAATTTACAGAAGCAACATTTCAAAATCAAAAACATGAATCAAAACAGCGTTTGTTACCTTCAAAGTACATGAAGACACCGTCCTTTCGGCACCATGGCTTATGCTGACGAACGATGACAGCTGGCAAAACATTCTTCCTGAGATCAGGCTTTCCCTTCTTCACAGTAGCCATCACCACGTCACCAGCACAAGCTGAAGGAAGATGATTCAACCTACCCTTGATTCCCTTCACGGAGATGATGTACAGATTCTTTGCTCCGGTGTTATCAGCACAGTTCACCGTCGCTGCCACTGGTAGACCCAGTGACATACGGAACTTGTTCCCCGCGGAACCACCACGACCTAATCAGAAAATAGGGATACATATCAGAAAAAGAGAACAATACAATTGAATCTGAGAAAGGATTCACAATCACTGTACATACCTCTCTTCGACATGGTTGCGTTCTTTGTTACCACCGCTCTCAATCGAACAAGAACCGTCAACTTGAACTGTACATGCCGAATCTGATTTTGATGACGACATGATTGCTTCCTCAATCGAACAAGAACAAGAAGAAGAGGACGGTGGTGGATTGTGTAGTGAAAGGGAAAGTGAATGGAACGGTGATTGAATGAGTGAAGGGAAAGTGGATTACAATACATGAAAGGATAAGGTCAAAGTAAAAGTTTGGTTTTACATCAGGCACTTCTCACCCAATGATGTGAAAAAAAATAGACAAAGTTTTTACTCATATTGCGAAAATGCCACCGCGTTTTTTTCCCATCATTCCAATAATCCACTGATGTAAATGGTACATGCTATTAAGAATTCCCCTCATGTGCATATTTCAACTGATGTAAAAACTCAAAATGTGTATGTTTTCCTTCAGTTATTTTGCGACTGATGTGAAAACTAAAACCCTTATGATGTAAAATATATATTTTGTAGTAGTGCCTTAATCATAACATCATATATATCATCATAAATATCACAAACATCATCACGTATCATCATTAGTAAACATGTAGCATCTTATCATAAATCACATAACATCATATCATAAATCACATAGCATCTTATCATAAACAACTTCATAATCAATCATCATAAGCAACTTTATAATCAATCATCATAAACATCATAATCATTCATCATCTTAAGCATCATAATCATTCATAAAGCACTTCATTAATAGCTCATCAACTTGACATCTTAACATCTTAACATCTTAACAACTCGACAACTTGACATCTTAACATCTTAACAACTTGACAACTTGACATCTTAACATCTTAACAACTTTGACTAGACTATACAACTTCAACTTCTCAAATCATCTTGACAAATGCAAATTCATGTGGTACTATTCTAGGGCATAAGCCCTCATCGTCGTGGTTGAGCATAAATATACTCCTAGGGCATAAGCCCTCATCGTCGTGGTTGAGCATAAATATACTCCTAGGGCATAAGCCCTCATCGTCGTGGTTGAGCAAAAGCTCCATCGTCGTGGTTGAGCAAAAGCTCCAGGGCATGAGCCCTCATCTTTAAATGAGTATGCATGGACTCAACATCTTACGTCTTAGAAACTTCATGAACATCTATGACATCTTAACAACTTGACGACTTCATAACGACTCGACGACTTAACAACTTCATATCATCTTAACGTCTTAACATCTTAACATCTTAGCATCTTAAAACATCATATATAATTCACATTACTACTCATATAACAATATCACATTGATAATATTAACAGCAACATGACAGCACACAATTAATTCGTCATATATCATTGTATTCAAGTATCAACAATTCATCATGCATCTTTGTAAGAACATAAATAATCATGAACAACATATTTTCATGTCAAACCAAGGCTACTGGAAAGATATCACAATTATCAACAACTTTCATGTTTACAACAAAGATCAATTCAAAACAGAAACATATGAACAAAACGCAAAAACATGAAATAGAGAATGTTGTCACCGTACAATTTCACAAAGACCTCCTTGGAGTATTTTCATCATAACTCAAAAATTAAAAAACATATTCACGTCAAACCAAAGCCACTGGAAAGCTAACAAAATTATCTAAAACTTTCATGTTTACGCCTAAGACCAATTCTGTACTGATCAATACCATTTTTCGTTTTAAATTCGGAAAAGTTGTGCTGAAAGTCCATAAAATTTCACTGTGACCTACGTGCAATAATTTGACCATAACTCAAGTTCTATAAATCGTTTTGACGTGAGACCAACGGCATTAGAAAGCTAACATCCATACCTACAACTTTCGTGTTTACACCTAAGATCAATTTCGCACCGATCAAAACCAGTTTTAATATCAAAATTCGGGCAAAATGTAAATTTTCTCCAAGTTTCACCTAATCTCATGGTTCTAACCTCAAAACTACTTCCAATAATCATCTTATGGATTATCTAAGGTCTCATAAACTCAACCTATAACATGTTAAATCTAATTATCAGAATTATAGACTTAATATTACTGAAAGTTAGTTTCACCCTTACCTTAGAATTATCGATTGACAGCCCTTCTCTCTTCTCTTCGTCTTCTCTTCTCTTCTCTTCTCTTCTCTTCTCTTCTCTTCTCTTCTCTTCTCTTCTCTTCTCTTCTCTCTAAACCTTGTTTTCTCCAAAAACTGATCGTACGTTCTATCTCTTTCTAAACCTAACTTCTCTTATTTATAACCCCTCATCTAATTTCTCTTACACCTCAAAATTACTCTTTTCCTCATAATCTTATTTATTTCTAAATTAAATATATATCTCTCCCACTTAATAATATTAATACACCAAATATACATCTTCACTGAATAACAAATATATTTCTACACCAGATAACATATATATTTCCACACAAAATAACAAATATATTTCTACACTACATAACATATATATTTCTACACAAAATAACAAATATATTTCTACACCAAATAACATATATATTTCTACACAAAATAACAAATATATCTCTACATCAAATAACAAATATATTTCTACACAAAATAACAAATATATCTCTACATCAAATAACAAATATATTTCTACACAAAATAACCCCACAACTTAATATTTATTTTATTTTCGAATCTTATTTTATTAAACAATAAAATAAGTCACAATGTCTCATAAATTTCTCTAAAATCATATAAATCACATAAATCTTATAAATCACACTAATCATATAAATATATTCTAAAAATAATTTAAAATAATTAAATAATCGAAACGGGCGTTACAAGAACACCTAATTCAGAAACATTACCCTAAACAAGAAACAGACATGTGATGATATATTTCTCTTTAAATTTATGTTTTTTTCCTTCATGTTATGTTAATAATATATGTCACTATTTTGAAAAGCTAATTGAAAATCTGGTTAAACACGTTTTCGGATTATATAATTCGAAAATCCCCAAAAATGTGTTCGAATTATATAATCCGAACGGAGATATTTTTGAAATTGAGTATGGTGCGCGAGAAGGAAGTATGGTAGAAAAAGAGAGTGCCTAAATAGTATTTATGAAAAGAAAGTGCGAGTATGATGGGCCTTTAGTGAATCTAGGAGCAATCTGGCCCACTTCTCAAGTAGTGATATTGGGCTTTTTGACACGATTTGTTTTAGTGAAAAATAAAGAATAAATGCTTGAAAATTGCTCTTCTCCTAACAAAAAACGTTCATTCTCATACAAACTGACCAAAATACTCCCACGTGAGTTAACTCACGTTCGGTAAGCTGAAGTATAACCTACATGAGTTAACTCACGCTAGGGATATAACTTGCATGAGTTAACTCACATGAGATGTACTGATGTAGTGAACGTGACTTATGTTTAACACCTGCATGACTTAAGTCACGTGGGATATTTTTGGAAGTTATGTTGAAAGTGAGCAAATCTTGATGGGAGAGACCAATTTTCTAAATGCTTCGGCCAAGGAAAAGAAAGAATAATGCAATTTTAATGGAATCCCCACCAAGGAAGAATTATTTGGATCACAACACATTAATTGGTTTCTATTTTAGTTTTTAGTCAAACTTTCCACTACTTCTATTTTTATATAAGATAACACTTGTAAACAATAAGATTAGGGGACTATTAAGTGGATCCAAATTGTTTTCTGCTCTAAATAAGTAGAACCAGCATGTGGGAAGGAACCTTTGTGTCCTAATAAAGTAATCCATCCATGTTCAAGTTCAACTGAACCATTCTTAATTAGTTATATTTATTTATTAAATATAAAAACAAGCTCTCCTCTTTTGTTTAATTAATATATACATCCAATTTTATTTGTAATGTGTCATATGAAGATGAGAGAGGAACTATATATTATGGGAAAGGCACGCATTGTGCTCCATTAATTAATTATTGCTAATGCACAACTATACATATTTATTCATATAAAAAGAATAATGGTGAAATAATGAAATATAATACTATTTTTTGCCCCCCTTCTTCTTTGGCAAAGCAACCTTCCTTGTTGTTTCTTCTTATGATTGATTAGTCAATTAAATTAAAGGGGGTCTCTATATCATTGCATTGTGGTTTGATTCTAGCACAAAAATCAAGACATGCATGGATATGCTTAACTCCTTAATCTGGTTTTTAGAGGCTCAATCAAACATAAAGCTTATCTTTGGTGCTTCCACAAGAATGTACATTGGAGCCTCTTTTCAATGGAAATGCAAACATGCACCTAAGCTTTGGATCAAACTAACTTTTTTTCTCAAAAAGCAAAATGCAATAAAAATAATAAGATTCTGTCTAAATAAAATTTAGATTAAGTCTATAAACATAATTAGGTATTTAGGACGTATATGATGTATGTTGGTACGCGTACTGTAGTGTACTGTGCCTTTTAGTGGAGAGCTATTTATATGAATTAAAAAATCTAACTGAAAATGATAGTGGACATTATTTTTCTTCTTTCCATTTTTTAAAACTCGTTTTTTTTTTTTTGATAAAAAACGTTTTTTTTTTTTAAAATGATAGTGGACATTATCTAACTGAAAACTCGTTTTCCTGATAAAAAACAAGTTTTTTTTTTTTGCTCAAAAAAAAAACTCGTTTTTTATCAGGAAAATACCAAGTCTCATATGAAAAAATATGTGGCATGAAAATAGTTAAGAGAAAGTGGCACTCGTCACATAAGTTAGGCTTTGTGAATCAATTAAAGCACTGATTGGTAAAAAAATATATTAGATAGTTTAGAAGCTCGTTTATAACGGATGAACTTATAATATATAATTTATAAGGTAACTGATAACTGATATCGGATAAGGTAATCAATTAAATTTGTTTCCGTCCCTCTCACTTCTTTTTAGGACTTTATACACTCCAAAGAATGTAATTAAGCTTAGTGTAAGAATCTTATCAGAGTTATTCAAAATAATGGATGTGTAAAGTGTGTCTTCTAACTACATTAAAGAAGATCGTCTGGTAAATGGTCAAAGATGAAAGTTTATTTATTTGAAAAATAATACATTCATTTGATCGTGTAGTCAAACATCATTATCGTCTGGTCAAATATTTCATTTCAAATCATTAGAACCAAGAGCATTACAAGTTTGAGATCTCTTGGTTGGAAGTTCGTTTCTTCCATCGATAGGTACTCGTTCGAATAGTGGCTACAATGTTATTACTTCACTAAGGGTCTATTACCTATACTTAGGATGGTGTAATTTAGTAAAATCAAATAGGTGAACACTCAGAGATTCTTCATGTAATTAAGCATATCGGATCCATGAAAATACATACCACCCGGAAAGGCTAAAGGAAAACTTATGTGGATTTGCATCATCTCAATTATAAGGTTTAATTATTTATACACACTAATATAACACAAGACCATCTCGTATCCTCTAGAAAATTAGTTAAAGGGAATGGATCACGTTAACCGAAAAAACAAGGTATTCCGCTTATTAAGGATGTTTTGTCCAAAGCAATCTTTTTGCTTGAGAACCTGTTTGCTCTCAATATAATTTCCAAACAAAGCTTATTTCAAACAAAACTTTTCTATAAGCAAAATTATATTAAACACAAGTGCAAATGATAGTACGTACATGTTCATATAGAGAAGACTAGCATGTTTGGTTTGGCTTCTGAGAAGCAATTCTAGTCCAAAATCAATTCTCTACAGTGCCAAAAGCAATTCTAGCCAAAAACAACGTGTTTGGTTCAGCTTTTCAGAATTGCTTTTATCCTCCAAAAGCAATTCTCCATGAAGCTACAAATCCTAGCTTCTAGCTCTTCTAGAATCAATTCTCCTTGAACAACGTGTATAGGTTTGTATATTTTATTATTACAACATGTTATTTTACTTTATTGCCCTTTATCAATTCTCATTCTTTATCAATTCTCCTTTAGCTATGTCTATTTTAGTAATTATACATTCAAAAGCAATTCTACATAATTGCATCCAAACATAAATCATTTTGTTTAATCAATTCTACATAATTGTATCCAAACATAAATCAATTCTCTCAGAATCAATTCTGTCAGAATCAATTCTATCAGAATCAATTCTCTCAGAATCAATTATATTCAAAGCTGAACCAAACGTGTACTAAGACCATCTTCAATGTGATTTTTCAACAACGTCCACATTAATTAAATGATAGTCAATCAAATATCGTGTCTATCTTTTTAGATGTCAAACTCATTCATTGGAACCAAAATGTAGAAAATGAGCCACATCAATAAAAAGTGATAGTTGAAGGGTTAAAAGATAAATAGTGGTCCTTTTCATTGCAATGATATTTGTTTTTTAATAGTCATAGTTAGTTTTTGGTAAAAAAAAATCCCCTAAAAAAACATTTATACAAAACTATTAACTTTGGCTATTAAAAAACAAATATGATTGCGATGAAAAGAACCATCCAATCCAAGCATTGATAAGTGAGTGACCAAACATTATAAAAGTAGGCTAGGGAAAGAACAACTCACTAAAATTCTCAACAATTATTAGATACAGACAATTTATATCACCATTGAGTATTATTCTTTTTCTAATTTGAGCCCTAAAGCAAAATTCATTACCTTTAGGATTCCGGTTATTATGGTGTAGCCTTTATGACGTGTACTAAAGTTAAGAGAGCAATATATATTCAAGTCAATATAGAGAGTGGAGGAGATACCTAAGCTCCAAGAGTAATTCTCAGAGAAATTATTGCGCTTAATCACTACAAACCATAAATTTCACTAATTCAATTTATCTATCTATTAGTAATTCATAAAACAAATTAGCTCTTCTAAATTAGAAATTTTATTGTTTCACAAACATGGAAAAGTAAGACATATAGATTGATAAATATATATTTCGTGTATGTTTAGATTGACGATGAATTTGACAAAATCACAAAGACATCATGATTTGAGAATTGTTTTATCCACCCCTTAAGTTGATTAACCCTTAAAAATAAGGTGATCGAGAGTTACAACCCAATCAAAAAACAACTATAGGGTCGTAACTCTTGATAAATTTATGCGATCGGAACTTACAGCCTGATGAATCTGAAGGATTTTTGAACAACTTGAGGCTAGATGGAGCAATTCTCTCATAATTTTTTCATGTTTCTAATGTAATACTATCTAAATCACCGTATATTCTATAATTTTCAGTTCAGACATAAATATGAAAATTGAGACACATATGACCTTATATTTTATAATTTGCATTTGAAAATAAAAAGTTTTGCAACTTGGCTTGTGTTGTGGATGATAATCATTCTATCCAGAAGGGATGATTGAATGTTAACTGGCATTTCAATTTTAATATTCAAAGATGGAAAAAGAAAGAAAAAGCACATAACTATATAAACCATACATTAATGTCATATAGTTAGTTAATTACCAAAAAAATATGTATATTAAAGCCAAATGTCACAAAAGTCAGCGTGCTACATGGCAGTAGTTAAATTGATGTGGTTGTACGAATGCTACTAAAATAGACTGTCACATGGGAATTGGCTTATTTGACAGAGTTCAACAAGCAGACACAACAGAACAGAATATGGCTTAGTTGTTCAAATGCATAAATAAATGCAATTTTAGTGCTTTTTTTTATAGCATAGACAAATTTATAGCACACCCACGTCTCTCCAACTATTTATTGCTAATAAAATTATCAATTTTTTTGGACAAGGACGTGATTTGTTTATAGCATAGACAAATTTTTAGACATCTTTCATTTCTTAATCAAAAGACATCTTTAATTTTTTTTGTTGTAAATCGGATATATATGAAGAGGATAAGAGCATCCACGATAGAGATATTCATTTTTGAGATATCTAACTTGATCACACATTTAGACATAATTTATTTATAATTTTTTAATAATAAAACCTAATAAGTACTTGATCATTCCAACTTAACATCTCTAAACAATGTTTTAAATAGGTATCAAAAATAACTTTATACCATTTATCAATAATATTATATCATTATATTTTATATTTTAACATTAAAAATGGTAGCACCATGGAGGAGAGTGCTTATTTGAGCTCTCTTGCTCCACATACATCTTTTACATATTCTTACCAATGAAGGTACCTATCAGGTACTAAGGCTCAATGAGTTAAAACTTCTTTATTAGCATGGTCTAATAACTCTAGAAGAATAGAAATACAATGAGCTGCACAATTTTAATACATCATTGATTAGTTTACTCTTTTTTAAATTAATAATTATTTTACTCTTTTTTTAGGAAAACAATAAAATATTCCAACAATAACGTTTTTATTAATCAGTATGTTTGGTCTATAATACAAATAATGCTTTGAAGAACAAACAAGAGTTGAGTACAACGGAGGCAACCCATAGATTAGCTAAGGAGGCTATATCTTCAGCTAGTTTCCAGATTTTGGTAGAAATACCAGATTGTATTGAACACATTTTAAGTAATGAAATGATATAAGTTTATTTCCTTCAAAAAAAAAAGAGTTGAGTACAACGGAGAGAGTTAGACTTACATAATATGGTGAATCAAGAGTTTAAAGTTTATTTAAAAAATGAAGTTCAAATTTAATGGTTAGCAGTACCTTCAATAGGATTATCTTTAATAAATGTAATCTATACAAAATAAAAAAAAAAAGAGAAAAAGTATAGGTATTGAAATTTATTTAAGGGGACAAAAAATATGGTTGTATGCATGTTTCTAATTCCTATAATTGAACTCTTCATGATTACAAGCTTAAGAGACCTATGATCTACCAATTATTCTATATATCATACCCCAATAAAATTGTTTACAATAGATCACCACCATGTGTAAATCCTCACATAAAGCACAAATCAAGAACGGGCGACAAAAAGTATATGATTACATATAAGTTAGTTGATATTAGATAAATGTATATTTTATTAATATGATCTTAGCTCAGTTGATAAAGGATAATATATACAGGGGTTGAAATTCAAACCCCAGACATTATATTTATTCATCTTAAAAGTGGATTTTTAGTCATTAAGTCACTTGGTAAAAAAAACAAATTATAGAATATATCAATAATGCATAAATTAGTAAATTGAATTTGATGTGTTTGACAATTAAAATTAGTAAATGATAAATATAACATGACATAAAATAAGTTTTTTATTTAAATTTAAATTTTCAATTAAAATAGAAAAATGTTTCTTAAACACCTCAAATGTGTATACATCTTAAAAGAGAGATAAAGATAAGAGAAAAATGTGATATGTTTATAGTGTGATTGAAAGTGAGATAATGAAAAAATAAAAGTGTTGAATGGAGGGAAAAAAAAGGTTAAGATTTGAAATACCATTGTTGATTAAAATAATGAGAATAATAATGTATGTTACTGTCCATAATAACGTCAATTTCGGTGATGTCGTCGTTACTTCGATTGAAATAGTCTTCTATTCATTTTGAATCAACCTCAAAATCAATATTTGGTAGCCGTAAATCATGTATCCACCAAATAGTATGATACGATTAGACTATTGTGAAAAAAATATTTTAAGTACCCATAAGAAGTCATTAAACACAATTAAACTTAAATTAGATTACTTGAAACATGGTTAAAGACTTAAAGGTGTGCCAATTAATTTCTGGCCGGTGTGCTTGGTATTGCTTCCCGGGCTAGTTAAATAAACCTTGAAGTAACCATTGACATACTACATTATTTGGTCATTTATCTAATCAAAACTTCTTATAGTAAATATACACGTGTGCAGAGTGACACATGATGAGTTGGTAAAATAACGTTACCAAACAAACGTAGCATGTTAACAACTAAACAAATATAATTAATCTAATTAATAGAAAAGCTTATCAGAGATAAACTCATTTAATTAATGAGTTTTAGGTCTCAAATGCAATGCATCACATCACAAAGTAAAATAGTAAACAAAACACTAATCAGAGATCTATCATGTGGGGTTGTTTTAGTTAAACTCAGAACACTTTCATGCGCGTCACTCCACGCGCTTCCCGCCACTGTTACACATGTCATATTGGAAATGGCGGGGAACATATAGTTTTCCTTTGGATTTTAAAAACTCTACCCCCCATAAAAACAATTATTTTTTCTGTCTCCTAAAATTTGATGATTGGTTTAATAAGTGAAATGTTATCTTTCATAAAAAAAACATAAAAGACAAAAATTATAATAGCAAAAAGAATTTTTTGGTGCAATAACATAAAAATATAATACTATTCATAAATATAAAAATAATGATTTTTTTTTCTCATACACATTCAATACGTATATAAAAAATTGAAATGATTGTTAAATATGACAAGAGGTTTGTATAATTTTTTATAATATTGTGTTGTTAAACTCTAATATAAATTTGATATTTTTTCTTGTTATTTATTTAAAAATGTTGTATGGTACAAGTTATTTTGATGTACATCACAATAATTATAATTTTCGGGTTTCTATAGTTCGTCTCTAAAGAGGTTACTTGATTGGAAGTTCTCTCTTCAACCTCAAAGAACTCGGTTTGAGATTTGGGTATTAGGAGAATACATTTTTCTGCTTTCTATAGCTCAATGATTTACTTTTAATGATAACGTATTTTTTTCTTTTAAAAATTATATGAGACTAATCTCCAATTTGATAGAGAAATGTTTAATTTTCTCAAGAGTTAAATTGTCTTTAAAAATGAACGACTCTAAAAATATAAGTCAAATATATTTTATGGGAGAGAGATGGTCGCATAATCAACTCTTTCTATATAGATTAGATTGTGTTGTGTAGCAAATGTGAGTTAAAAGTTACACATTGTTAGAAAAGTGGAGGTTGAGCACGTTATAAATGAGATGATCCATAAATTCAATATTTAAAGTTTTTTGGTTTAAGTTTGGTGTCTAACTCACTTGTGTTGTTACTTTGGATCAAATGTAGATGATTCTTCAAGCTCCCCTCATGACCCTACAGATTGGTCATGAGACTATTTTATTTTTTCGGATTTCACATAATTTTACTCCGTCATAGATAATCATATTCAAAACGTATTAGATGTTAAATGTGAATACCTCTTTCATTCAGAATTCAAATTTTGATTCACGATGTTGTTATAGTAGTCTAGTCCTTTTCACTAGACCAAACCCATATTAGTGTTATAATACTAATTATTCAGGAGTAATCAATAATATGAAAATCACATGAAATTCTACAAGTTAAATTAATTCCAAACTAATGTATCAATAATTATAATATTTAAAATAAGTTATATAAAAACTTATTTTACAATACCAACATAGCATGACATAAGCGATATATATTTAAGCCCCATAACATTAGGGACTTGATCTTGGTGCATATGAAAAAATACATATCGGAAGATGTCAACCCGTTAAATAAATCTCAGTTATCTCGAAGTAATATCTTGTTAAAAGAAAATACTTATCTTAAGAAAAGATAATGTTAAAAATTGGTACAGAATACATTACAAGACATTACAAGAAACATGAATAATTAATTAGTTAATTTATAAGATATATCGAATAAACTTAATATAGTTGCATGGCTGTAATTGCTAACACCTACTATAATTTTGGCTTCATGAGGTTTCTGCAGGTTGTAAGAAAAAACCTCTGAACAGTGAAAGCAACGTTGTTGCTTCACAATATGACACATGAAAGACAACTACTAAAATAACATAAAGCAAAACAATAAAAAATTTGTCCAATTTCATATTTTTTTTTATAATGTGTCCAATTTCATTTTTCTAACATATTTGACCTCTTAATGCACATGGTTGCTTGGGTTTCTGTTGTATTAAATTTTGTGTTTTTATAAAGTTTGTTCCTTTACATCACAAGTTTACTTTACAATCATATGCATATATGTATATGCTGTTTTCTCTCTCTACTTTCTCTTTCCTCATTAGTACTTGTTTTTGTTTCAGCTGAATGCTTTTGACTCCAAAGTTGAAGAGATTCCTTAGATCTACAAGGAAGAAACTTTTGTACATTGTTGTCATCATCAACTATTCATCTTTTCTGTGTCTTTTTTGGTCACTTGTTTTCATTCTTAAAGGTTCAAGCTTTTTCAACAATTCACTCTCATCATGGTTCACAATAACATGTAAGACTTGTTTTCTTTTAATGCATTCCATATGTTTAAAATACTTCTATTTTATATTTTTGCAATTCATAAAATTTGTATTAATTTTGTGTTTTTCTAGGTGATTCACAAGTATTTGGACCCAAAATTTCTTGAGATGCAAGTTCTATTGGCATTGAAATTGAGATCAAAATTTTTATATTGTAGAAAGGAAAATTGGATTTGATAATAAGAGAGGTTTGTTTGAAATGGTTTGTGAGATGGAGAGTGATTGTATTGAAGACATGATGGACATTGAAGAGTTATCTTCAATGTGGCCAGAAGATGTTGGAACTGATGTTGGAAAACAATTCAACATAGAAAAACCAGGAAGAGACCAAGATATGTTGGAAGAAGTAACAATCTTAGAAGAACCAGCTATAGCTGATTTTCAAAGACTAATGGAGCTTACAAATTATACAGATAAAGGGTCATCTCAATTGGCTTATTTAATGCAACATTGGGAGTATAAGCAGGCGAACGCGGTTCGGCTTCTTCGAGAAGAGCTTGACAATCTTAGCAAACAAAGGAAGGAAGTTGAGCAAAGAAAATTGGAGATACTTAAAGAGAATAATCGATTCGAGGAAGAGATTAGTTATGGGGGAGACAAACGTCCAGTTTCGATATTGGACGATGCTTACTATACATGGCAAGATCTACCGGCGGCGATAAGGAAAAGTGATGTTGTTGTTCAAAACAAGAGAATTGAAATTGAGGCTGAGTATGATACTGTTGTTTACTGGAAACAACGGTCGCAAGATTTTGAAAAACAGTTGGAGGCGAGTATTCGGAGAGAGGATATATTAAAGGAGAAATTGCAAGAAAGTATAGAGACTATTGAAAGACAATCATCACCTGTGGAGGAACTGTCACAGATTCTTAAGAGAGCAGATAATTTCTTACATTTTATACTTCAAAATGCACCTGTTGTTATTGGCCATCAGGTATATTACAGTGAGTATTGTGTTTATTTCTTCTTTACTTGACATTACTTGCAAATGAAGCACGGACACTCCTCGGATTAGGCGTGTCCCAGTGCCGGACACATGTCGTGTCCGACACCGACACTTGTATTTAAACTGAATTATGTAATTTTCTCGAATTATTAGCGGTGTCGGCGTGTCAGTGTCCGGTGTCCGTGTCCGTATACGTGTTTCATAGCTTGCAAAAAATCTTGGTGTATGGCTTGGCATATAATTCAATACTTTCATGTTTGTTATGTGTAATAGTTAAATTATATATCTTCTATTGGAAGTTTTAGTTGATTCATCATTTTGGATGCTAAATTTGTTTTTGCAAATGTAATGAATTTTTCAATCTAAAAGGCAGACTCGGTGTTGTAAAGTGGACCGTAGTATTTAAACATGAGTTGTAATTTGTAACCCCAAGTAGCTACTCTGCAGTCGGAGACGTAAGGACTATTGGCTGAACTTTGTGATCAAATGTCGTATGTTTTTTGTTTGTGTTTTTCGTATCTATTAACCAGGATTTCTGTTTTAACATTCTGATTATCTCTTGCAGGACAAAGAGTTGCGCTATCGTTTTATCTATAATCATTTTCCAAGTTTACAAGAAGAGGTAATGACTTCTTTTGAAGCTCTTGTTGCAAGGTTATATGCAACTTTATAATTTTATATTAAACCAAAAGCTGCATAAAATTTCTGAAGAAACTTGTTTAAAATAGAGTATTAATTTACTTGCTCATAATTTTTCCAGGACATTATAGGAAAAACAGATGTCGAAATTTTCACCGGAGCAGGTGTGAAGGAATCTCAAGATTTTAAGAGAGAAGTAATGGAGAAAGGAGTGCCTGCAAAGAAGGAAATAACTTTTGAGACAGAACTATTTGGTTTTAAGACATTTTTGATATATGTAGAACCTGTGTTTAGCAAGGCAGGTGAAACAATTGGAGTAAACTATATGGGAATGGAAATAACAGATCAGGTAAAAATTGTTATTTTGGTTTTTTTTAAGGTACTTAATTGCAGTATTGTTCTTGTGAAGAGAATATTAATAATATCGAGAAAATCGCAGGTGAGAAAAAGAGAAAGAATGGCAAAGCTAAGGGAAGAAATTGCAGTTCAGAAAGCAAAGGAAACAGAACTTAATAAAACCATTCACATTACAGGTTTAATCAATCAAGCCAAATCTTAATATATGAATTTTAGTGTTACTATTAATTTGATTTGATATACAGAAGCTTATTATTGTTTTCTTGATCCCTTGTAATAGAGGAGACAATGAGAGCAAAACAAATGCTGGCAACAATGTCGCATGAGATAAGATCGCCACTTTCTGGTGTTGTTAGCATGGCTGAAATTCTTACGACAACAAAACTTGATAAAGAGCAAAGACAGCTTTTGGATGTCATGTTATCTTCAGGAGATTTGGTTCTTCAACTTATAAATGATATACTTGATCTTTCCAAGGTTGAGTCAGGTTAGAAATCTCCTTCACCATTTTTTGTTATCAAATTATTCAAATACTGATTTTTATGTTTTGTGAAGACTACACCTTGTTTGGATAAAATAAAGTATAACTGTTTTCATAAGCTGTGTTGGAGAGCTTATGGAAATAAGTCGAAAACATCTCATGGACATAAGCTACTCAAAACAACTTTCTATTTTAAGAAAAGCATAAATTATTTTGTGTTTCATTACCATGATAAAAATCATCTATTGAAAATGATTTTCAACATAAGCTACTCAAAACAACTTTCTATTTTAAGCAGTTTTTAGACTCCAGTTATTTAAAAAACTGTCACAAACAAATGATTAAATTTCTTTCCACTACACAACTTATGTATAGGAGCTATGAAATTGGAAGCTACAAAATTCAGGCCAAGAGAGGTAGTAAGGCATGTACTCCAGACAGCTGCAGCACCATTGCAGAAAATGTTAACATTGGAAGGAAATGTAGCCGATGATATACCTATTGAGGTATGTAACACTTCCATACTTGATTATTACCAGATAAATGCCAAGTAATTTACACTTAAAAATTCTTTCATGTAAATATTGCAGGTCACTGGAGATGTTTTAAGGATTCGGCAGATTCTCACAAATTTAGTCAGGTACTATGCGTTTATTTATCTGTTTTCTCTAGAATCGGATTGGTTGTTCTAACAACCAGCTTTTATTTGTGCTTCCTTCTACCCCCTCTAAGTATCGTAGTTCTGATTATCTGTTATTTTGCAGCAATGCTGTCAAGTTTACACATCAAGGCAAAGTTGGTATAAACCTTTATGTTGTTCCAGAACCAGCATTTGCCAAAGAAGAAGAATCTCACCAAAAGGTCACAGAAGACCAGTCAACTATTTCAGCAAATGGATTGAAGGAAGATAAACATACACCATCACCCAGAAGTATGAGATGTGATCAAAATCATATAGATGATAGAAAACACGCTGACCATCCTATCCAGAATCATGCGTTTAACAATGAGTGTAGATCTTCAGTTAACAGTGAATGCTCAATGAATGATGATACTGAAGAACAAACTCATTCAACTGAAACAACAGTGTGGATACGTTGTGATGTGTACGACACTGGAATTGGCATACCAGGTATGTGTTAGTAATTGTGTTCCTTTCTTTTGTTTTAGAATTGATTATATTTGTATTCATATAGTTAAATTTGACTTTTGTTTAGCAAATGTACTTAGTTTTTTTCTTTCTCGTGTTGTAATGTGACACAGAAAAGGCTATACCTACTTTATTTAGAAGGTACATGCAAGTTAGTGCAGACCATGCTCGAAAATATGGAGGCACAGGTCTAGGACTAGCAATATGTAAACAACTGGTAAACTCTTCCGGCAAAGCATTTTCATTTGACAAATTATTCTGCCTTAATCTTTAGTTTCCTTTAGTTATAAGTTTAATTCATATGCACTGACGTGTAAAGAGTTTTTACAGAAACCGATTGATAAGGATAACTAATCTAACTAACTATATTACAGAAACCGATTAACAAAATCTTAACTAACTATATATCTAATAAGATTTCCTTGGATTTGGAACAGGTTGAATTAATGGGGGGTCGTCTAACAGTGACTAGCAAAGAACATTGTGGTTCTACCTTCACATTCATACTACCATACAAGGTTTCAACAGCTTGTGAAAATTCTGATGATCCAGATGATCTTTCGGATGTCGATAATAACGAAGATGACACAACCGAGGGATTCTTCCAATTCCAACCACGAACTTTGGGCTCGCTTTTCACTTCTAATGGATCCACCAGGCCTCATAGAATCTCACACAAGTTCAATGGTTTTCCGGACAACGATTCTTACTCAAACCATTCAAGTAACATCATTTCAAATGGAACAAATTCAATTGAGGATGCATCTTCTGTTATTGTTGATGCTTCAGATATGTCAGAATCAACAAATTCGTTTAGTCACAGCCTAGAAACTAAGCAGGAAAGTTTATGTAATGGAAACAAACAAAACCATGATAATAATAAGGTGCATGATAGCTTACCAAATGGTAGTGCAAACTCTAGCCAATGTAATGAAGCAAGTAGAGAAATGAATTTAGAAACAAAGTCAAATGAACCACAACAAACATGTCAGGGTCAAGGGAAGGAAGATAGCACTACTAGCACTAGCACATCATCAGAAGTAACCAAATCGACGTTAAAGCCGAATATTCTTCTTGTTGAAGATAACAAGATTAATATCATGGTGACAAAGTCAATGATGAAGCAGCTAGGATATAGCATGGATGTCGTGAATAATGGAGTGGAAGCCATACGCGCAGTTCAGAGCCATTCATACGACATTATTTTGATGGTAATTTCTTCAATCTTGAAGTGTATCTTTCATTTTGTTGCTTTTTCCTAAAATTCACACATTATGCGATTTTTTGTGATACGGTTTGACACTTTCACTTTACAGGATGTTTACATGCCAGTTATGAATGGTCTTCAAACAACAAAACTGATTAGGTCTTATGAAGAAACAGGCAATTGGGATGCTGCAAGAGAAGCTGGAGTTGAACAAAGTATATCAGCATCAGATGAATGTTCTGTGCCCCCTAAAAAGCGCATCCACATTGTTGCGGTGAGCAATTACATATTAATCTTTACAAATATACAAACAACAACAGACAACTTAGGAAGTTATAGAGAGATTAGTCTCCGCAATTGTGTGCAAGGATACATTTATACAATAAAAAAACTTAGGAAGTGGTTTTTAATATTGGAACATGTTAGCTTTCATATAAACACAATCTTTTACTAGTAGACTATCATTTTTTATACCATCTCATATTGATGCAGATGACAGCAAACACAATGTCAGAGAGTGCTGAAGAATGTTTCGCCAACGGTATGGACGCATTTGTGTCAAAACCAGTGACATTCCTAAAATTGAAAGAGTGTCTTGAAAAGTATCTAAGGTGATAGCCATGTAAATTTTACTTGTGTATAAAGGAAATAAGAGCCTAGGAAAGTTTTGCGAAAGAATGCGTCATATTCTTCTCTTAATCAGTGTCATTGTATAGATCTAAAAGATTCTTTTCACTCCTAATTTTTCTAGTAGTGCTGAAGGGAGTGCTGCAAAAATAGATAGTATAGGACTAATTGGAGTGTGAATGTAGAGGTATAAAACCCTTTCCCAATAGGTTATAAATTGGAAACTTTGACCACTGGCACTACAAAGGAACTTCACAAAAGAGGTATCATACAGAGAAAAGGTAATCTCTTTCAAAGTTGATGGTAGTATTTTATTTGCTTCTACTGCTACATGCTTGTGAAAAATTCCTCTGTAGCACCGACACTTGTGATTGAAGACGTATCCGGTGTCCGTCACACTAACACGACACCAACACATGTGATTAAATTCAATTGATTCGTTTTCTCAAATTATTATCAGTGTAGTGTCCATGTCAGTACTTCATGGAAAATTTCAAACTTTTCGGCTACTCCAAGTACACCAACCGTTTTTCCAACTCATTCGCCACACTCTTTGCAAACAATTGGAACATTTATGCAAAGAGTAGCAGAGCTCTTTACGAAAAAGCCTAACAACTAAAAACAGAATTACAACAAAAATACAACTAACATAACTAACTAACCAACGATGAGCTATATCAGTCAATACTATATCCCTCTCAAGCTGTGACATATATGTTAATCATGCCAAGCTTGGATGATAGAGAGTGAAAAGTGGTAGAATTTGGAGGCTTTGTGTGCATGTTTAACAATTTGATTAGCAGAAGAGATTGGCAGAAGATTAATGATACCACTTAAGAACTTTGTTATCAAGTAAGCAACAATCTATTTCGATATGTTTTGCGTGCTCGTGAACATGATCAGGACAAGAGTGTTGAAGATCACGCGACAAGGACAAAAGAGGCATTGAACTTCACATGTAGTTCAAGAAAGATCCCGTTACTCAACTTGATGGTGACTTGTTTCTTTGATTCCGTGAAATCGAAACTGGACGAAAAAAAGATTGAATAACTTGTTGCAAATCTCAGAGAATCCAAGCATTAAGCCAAGTCAAGCTCACTAAAATCAGATAACCTGAGGTCTGATGATGAGGAGAAAGATGTATACTCATTTTTACTTTTAAAATTAAAATACATAATCGAACTTGTGCTAGTTTTCTTATCTGTGAAGATATGGGAGACAGGAATAATAAGCATATACCCAAAGTAATATGATAAATTTTATAGTGCCAAATGAATATGATTTTTAAAATTAGTGAAGCTTTACGTCACACATCATATACAAATTGGTGGCTGGACTAGTTTTCCTATTATAGATATCTTTGTAATTGCACCACACAAAAAAATATATCTTTTGTAATTTTTCTTTAGTCTGAGATTAGTATTAGATTATTTTATGGCCTCTCCATCAAAGATTCAAAACTATAAGCATTAATATATTATCTGGTTCTAATGATCTGTTCCCTTTTGATGCTGATGTTGACAGTGCGATATTATAAATAAATAGATCATTATAATTGTTGTAACAAATATCAATAATTATTATATACTAGTGGTTAAATTGATGAGGTCACAGACAATTGTATATGGCTCCACTATTAGATGTTTGCTTGCCACATGTCTTGCATCCAACCCCTAAATGGACTAACCGGAACATTACCTAAATGAAGCATACCTGAACTCAAAATTCCGAAAATACCCCTACACATAACCATCGGAAGTTGAGTTCCGGTGGGATTGGAATTTTCAAAGGAGTTAAAAAAACAACTAAAGACAGATAAATCTGAGATGCCAGTGAAAATATATTAGTAAGAAGAAAAAAATTAGAAGTTTCTCAAATGTTGCCTACATAACTTAGTGAACGATACTTCTCAAATTTTATATTATGAACAATATCAGTAGCCATATGATCATGGTTATGGAACAGGATATGCTGTTCTAGTTTCAGGTCAGCAACACAAAATTAGAAGAAAGAAGAGAAAGCATTACAGAAAGTTGATTCGTATTTGAGGACAACATAGTTCATAATTTCATTGATATTTGGCCGCAAAACTCATGCACTTGAAGCAAGATTTGATGTAAGATCTTATCTTGAACCAAATCCAGAAGCTGCAAACAAAAAATCTGACCATCACTTATCTTTTTGAAACTTCTTTTGGAAATTCTGATTCCTTGTGGATATTGAAATTAATACCGTTCAAGTCTTTAAGCATAAGTAAGAAATTGATAACCTGCGGAACAAGAAGACTGGTGTTATTATATATATTGTGCTCAAAATAATCAATCATAAGGAACTAAATTTGGTGACTTTTCTTGATGACAAAATTTGAAGAAGTTCAAACAAATTATATGATATTCCTTTTCTTTCTCAGGATTCCACGTTGTCGTAAACAATGTAAATGTGACAATCCTAACAAATTCATGTGATTGAACAAGTACATGATAATTGAACACCCTGACTCAGCTTGTCCCTTTTTATAGAACTCGTCCATGAACACATAAGTAATAGTTGAAACTACTCGTCCATGAACACATAAGTAATAGTTGAAACTAATTTGGAATTTCATGAATTCCTTTTGAATATTTCAGTTACGAGAAAACTCGGAGTTGTGAAATTTATATGGTGCTTATCCTGCACCTAGATCTAACAAACTTGCTCTCCAAGCTAGCTGGGTCTAAGCTGACGTAGCACACCTTTAACAGCACTATATGTTGAGGAGGTACAATCTAACTAATCGATAGAATGCAGTAACAAAACCTAATACAAGCGGCTAACATTTGTAGCTGCATGCGCATGAGATAACACTCATATACACACAATTGCTAATTCAATCAACGTTTTGAAATTTCCTTTTCCAAACAGAAGAAAAGGATCACTAAGCAGAATTTATAATTTACAGTCACATTAATAGATCAATGATTATGTAAGTAGCATGAAGAAAAGTACTAACTCAAAAGTTCATAACTAAGTTAATGAAAAGATGGAAGTACAAAAGGTGAGAAATGAAAAGTAAATAAAAATAAAACTATATACTTACAAAAATTCTGCAAATCTCTTTATACGAAATGGTAGGCGCAATGTTCAAGCCCAAAAAAATATTGACTAGTCTGAGATGTTTTACTGGATATGGAAGAAAGCCCCCAAAAGGTGTTGCATTGCAATGAAGCAATGCCGACACCTTTCACCAAACGATGGTAACATGTTGTATAATGTAACTTAGCATATCGTCCAAGTGAATTGCTCACAAGATAACCTGCATCAAATCAATTCATATCATCAACGACCTGTATCCAATCAATTTGTATCATTGCTTTAATCATAACTTGCCACATAAGGTCAGTAGGCAACCTCTGACTAAAACATCACAAACACATCAGGTCAAGTTGGAAAATTTGAAGAGACAGCTTGATGAACACTTTCTTATAGTAAAATTGATAGAGCCATATATCTTCATGGTTTCATATTGTAATTAAAAAGAGGAAGACAGAGAAGCTTCAAGCTAATTAGTTCGGAACTGCATACCTAAAATGAGAGAGCAATTATTCCTTCCCTTTCCCATGGCTCATATTGTCACTTCACCATTTATTACTAGGACAGGGAAGTGAGAGATCTTAGACACATGTTGCCTTCTCTGAGTTTGATACCATGCTTTTAACAGAGGGCAATGCTTAATGCTCAATAGCTTAAGAGATGAAGGGAGCTTGTATTGTGTTGATAACGCAAGTCTTGGACACATGTCAAATTCCAGTGTTTCCAAAGAGGAAGGCAACTTGTACGGCAATGACTTAAGTTCTGGACAATTTTCAAATACAAGTGATTTCAGAAAAGAAGGCAATGTGTGTTCTGCAAAAGACTCAAGCCTTGAACAACAATTAAATGTAATACTTTTCATAAAAGAGATGTGTTGAAGTCCGTTTCCTTCAAGGGATTTCATTTCAGAGAGATTACTTATTGTCAGAGACATGAGGGAAATGGGAAGCAACTTTTCTCTCAGTAAGATGTTAACAATATCATCACCACCAATATGCAAATCACACAGTGCAGAAAGGTTTTGGAGACCCCACTTAGTCAAAGGTGTAGCTGCTCTCACGGATTCAATATGCATACATTGTAAGTTAGGAGGGAGACAAGATACTTCACAACAAGATGATAAATTGTCAAGACTCAAGCTTTCAAGAGCAATGAGGGTGTCCATCCTTCGAGGGAGTGATCTAAGTGCTTTACATTGACTAACCTTGAGTGATTGGAGAGTTGACGGGCCAAGGGAGGCACTTTCTAAAATAAAAATGGATTCCAGATAGCTACAACCTTCAATGGAAAGACTTTGAAGCGCGGGGAAACCATTCAGTGGGAAGGAAGTAAGTTCATCACAACAATCTTCCAACTCTAAAGTGGCAAGTGATGTGTACTTGCTCCACGTTTCAGTAGGCGGGAATGCAAAATTCCCACACCCATTAACCTGAAGTGACTGCAATGAAGTGGGTAGACAATCAGCTGGAAATGAAGCGAGAGAAGAAATATAATTGAGTTCCAAGCGTTGAAGACAAGTGGAGTTCAGGAACATTTTAGGAAAAGACAGCAGCGTGTTAAAGTTAATTATTCTTGCAACCTGTAGAAGACATGGAGAATCACCGCTAAAAAAAGACAATTCAGTGGACCCTTTAGCAATCAAATTTAGAGCTTTTACTGAGGAGAGCCAATGCAGAGTAGAAGGTGTTGCCAGCAGACGCTCACAGGAAAATATTGTAATCTCTTCTATGGAAGACAGATGACTAGGCAAATTTCCCCTCAACTCATGGCATTGATCTAACTTCAGAGTTTTAAGACGAGGAAAAGGAAATTTGTTGTCTCCAAAGGAAAGCCACTCCTTCCAATTCGACATCCTCTCAAATTGCAGCTTCTCAAGAGAAGGAAATGGTTGGAATGGAGAATTAGTACTTCCACCTATCATGCCATAGAACTCTAGGCCTATTGTTTCCACCCTACTCATATCTTTGATTCGTAGGTCTTTGAGAGAATTTAGCTGTCCAAGTGGAGGAAGTGTTATGCAGTACTCACAAGAACTGAGACAAAGGTACACCATGTTAGAAAGTGAACAATCTCCCAACCAAGTTGGAAAACTTGTCCCACCGTAGAAGCCAACGCTCAATTTCTTGAGATTCGTGCATGGCTGCAACACATCAAGAACTACTTTGTCAGCTGGTGAATCTTTATATCGTTGGTCCCAATATACCTCTAACTCCTCAAGGTGTTCTTTGCTCTTCAAGTTGGCATCACATGCCTCACTAACATCAGTGACATTATGCAAGTTTTGGATGCATAGTTTTCCTCGCAGGTTAGGAAACTTCCCAAGCTCGCTCACACTTAACCCAGCTTCTTGCTTGCCCACTACGAAAACGGTTAGAGTTTGAAGGTTTTCTAGTCCGACAATTTCCATTGGCATCTCTTTTATGTTTGTATAGCTGATATCAAGGTGCCGTAAATTAATTAACTTTCCAATATGTACCGGCAATTCAACAAGATTCCTGCACCCTGATAAAATCAAGGTTTGCAAATAATAAAGGTCACATGTTGTATCAGGCAAGCAATTGACTCCGGTGTGGGAGAGATTAAGATACCGCAAATGTACCAAATTATTGATTGAATTTGGTAGCACCGTGATGTTTTTATATTCTGATAAGGATAGCACACGCAACCTTCTAACTGTGCGCAGAAAATAATCAACCACCTTGCGGGATAAGTAAGATTCTTGCCACCAAGGACCGATGGGTATGAAACTTCGCAAGCTTCTTAAATTGTAGAAAGTCTCAAACTTCTTAAAAGTGTCAAACTCCTCTCGATTGTATGAAAAATGGTGAACGTCTTTACAGAGATGCTGCCACCAGATTCAAACCTGCAACAACTTTTCCCAGATACAATTGTTGCTAGATCATAGACAAGATCGTGCATGACAAACTTTTCTCTATTACTATCATCATTGAATTGTTCAATTAAGGATCTCGATAACAATTCACTAAAGAAGTCATCGCCTACCTCCTCAGCTGCTTTTTCAACCACAAAACGTTCGAGGAAGCCTTCTGCCATCCACAACAAAACCAAATCTTTTTTCTCAAGGGGATAACCCTTTGGAAAAATTGAGCAATAGGCAAAACACCTTTTCAGATGAGAGGGAAGGTATAGATAACTCAAAAATAAAGCAGGAATAATATTATTATTCGGTATGTTCCATATGTTGTTGTTCAAGATTGCATTCCACTCCTTTGCATCCAACTTTGAACTCAAAATCCCTCCTAGTGTTTTGGCCGCTAATGGCAATCCGCCACACTTTTTTGCAATCTTCCTCCCAATTGCTTCTAGGTTTGGGTTTTTAATGCCACAAGTTCCAAACGCATGCTTGGAGAGTAAAGACCAGCAATGTTCATCTGACAGAGGTTCTAATTTATGAATACCATATGTATGTGCAATCTCAGCAACTTTTTCATGACGTGTTGTAATGATCACCCTGCTCCCACAGTTTCCATTAACCAACGGAGTTATTAGCTCATACCAATCATTATAACTCTCAATCCATAAATCATCAAACACAAACAAAACTCTTTTACCTATCAACTCTTCCTTTAATGTAACACGAATGTAATTCAAATCATCGCCTGTGTAAGCTAATACACAACCAACCGATTCAAGTAAATCTTTGGTAACTTTGAAAATATCAAAATCCTCATGAACACTAACCCATGCTTTCAAATCAAAATGCTCATCAACTTTTTTATCATTATAAACAAGTTTCGCAAGTGTCGATTTACCAACACCTCCATCACCTAAAATAGCAATCACACCTAACTTTTTATCATTATTACACATCAACATATTCATCAATTTCACTTTATCATCTTTCCTACCAATTATAACAGAGTCATTCATCTTTACACTAACACGCATTCTAACAGAAACACTATCCCTAACAGATTGCAAACCAAGGATATCAATTTGTTGAACAAAACTTTGTAACCTTAGACACATCACCTTAATTTGAAAATTGAAATTGCATGGAACAGAATCGTTACAAATTTCGTCGAACAAATCTTCGGCAACAGAGATAGCGTCGTACAAGTCATTCAACCATTGGTTGACTTCGGAGTTGAAGAACTGTTTCTGGTGAGCATCGTGAAGAACGGAACGAAGAGTGAGAAGTGATGTTTCGAATACTGAGAGTTTTAAGAGATTTAGGTTGGTGTATTTGAGGTAATCGATGAATGCTGATGAAGCGAGTTTGTGTAATAAGTCTTCAATGGTTGCAGTGAGAAAAGCATTTCCAACCATTGTTAAAGCAAAAGAAGTTTGAAAGAGGTAGGTAAATTGAAATTGAATTGAAGAACACCTCGTACTTTAAACTCGTAAGGGTTTATGGGGAAGATACACGAGTTTTGAGGTGTGTATTTTGATGAGATTGAGATTTGAGTCAGTCTATATCTATACACTATCTACTTATATAACCCTTTCAGGTTTCAAAACAAATAAAGATTAAAATAATAAATAAATAAAAATAAATTCAAATATTAAAATAAAAGTGTAATTTGTTATATTGTTAAGTTATAGTAACAAATTAAACTAACCATCGTTATCTTATTTTGATGTCATTAAAAAATAAGAAGTTAAGTTATCTTATTTTGTTATATTGTTGATGTCATTTAAATAGATAATCATGGTTAGTTTAATTTATTATAATTTAAAAACAAAAAACATTTATATTTTTATTTTTAATTAAAATCAAAATTTTATTAAAAAAAACACCATCTACATATATTATGTCATAAATATAGAAAAACAGTTTTTTCTTATATATTCTCATATATTTTATTCTTTAATCTACCTAATTTAGATATAAAACAAAATAAAAATACTTAGTAGAAATGCTACATTAGTTTTGATATTTTGAAAATAATCATGAGTTTTTAAGCAGGTAAAATTCACGACCAGTACAACATAAATTTCTTCATTGTTAGTTGTACCCTCCTCTCACATGACAACTTAATGTGTGTGTGTGTCTATATGTATATATGGTTTCGTTGTTTTTAAGCAGGTAAAATTCACGACCAGTACAACATAAATTTCTTCATTGTTAGTTGTACCCTCCTCTCACATGACAACTTAATGTGTGTGTGTCTATATGTATATATGGTTTCGTTAGAAGACACCTTTTAAGAAGATGTCTTTTAACAAGTTATTCTATGAGCATTTACTAAAAGATACCAACTAATTTTTATGAAGGTGTCTTTTAGCAAAGTTATAACTAAAAAGTGGAAATCACACCTTGAGGTGTGGCTTGCTAAAAGACACCTTCATGGGTGGCTTCTAGCAAAACTAATAAATATATATATATATATATATATATATATATATATATATATATATATATATAAAAAGAAAATAAAAATAGAGTTAAATATGTTTTTGGACGCTATAAATGTGTCAATATTTCGTTCACCTCTAAAAAAATTCTTCAACCTTTAGTCCTCCAAAAGTTTTTCATCTTCATTTTTGGTCTTTTCTTTAAACTAAACTCATATGTAGAATTCATATTTTTGAATAAAATTTTGCAGAAAAATTTATAATATTATAAGAATCTCTAAAAAAAATATTTTTTTAACAAAACATAAATTAATTATGAATTTTTATATTTTTGGCGATTAAAAAATCATTTTTATATGATTTTTACAATAAACTACACATTTTTACACAATTTTATTTAAAAAAAAAATACAAAAATTGATTTATAAACAAGGATCAAAAGTAGTGAATGAAAATTTTATATGTACTAAAAGTTGAAAAAAAAAATTAAAATGACTAAAATAAAAAATTAATATATTTATAAGAATAAAGAAACATATTTAACTTATAAAAATATAGAGAAATGATATTTGTACATCCATTTTGGTACAACTTTTGTACAACTTTCTATCTCATACTCACATTATCTTCTTATTCCCTCTTTTCATTTTTCTCTCTCTATTGTTTTTGATCAATAAGAAGAGAGAACAACAAGGTTGTCCTAAAAGTTGTACAAAATAGTTGTTAAAATATCATTACTCAAAAATATAATGTGATTCCAAGAGATAAAGTTGTTGTCCCAACTCCCTACAGGTCTCTACTCTATGCATGCTTTGCTTTCCTTTTTCCTTCTTCCCCGCCAACACCTTGAAGCCAGCAACCTTCACCTTCTCTCTTCCTTCTCCATCAACTCCGACCGCCTTGTACTAAAATATAACCACCATCCTGATCCCCTCTTTCTCCTCTATAAAACTCATATCTTCATTTCTCAGATCTATAAACTATATATTTTCGACTCTCATTTATGGCCACCACAAGCTTCCATTCACCAAACTAAGCTATGAAGTAGAACCTCTTTCATCTTCACAAAAAAATGGTATTTTTTTGGCTAAAGTGCAACTTTGGCCCCATATCTTTCAAAAAGTTGCGATTTTGGCCCCCTAAGTTTGAAAACTACAATTTTGGTCCCCTATGTTTTAGCCCCTTTGCATATTTGGTCCTTTTGGTCAATTTTGACCGGTCAACGCCCATGTGGCATGCCACATGGGTAATTATTAAATTAAAAATAAATAAAAAATCATTTTTTAATTAAATAAATGAAAAATCTAATTAAAAACATTTAAAAAATCAGGAAAATTGAAAAATTAATAAAAAAATTGAAAAAAATTCTGAAAATATTAAAAAATTCTGGAAAAATGAAAAATTGATAAAAATATAAAAAAATTCAGGAAAATTGAAAATTAATAAAAATGAAAAAATATGGAAAAAATTTAAAAAATCTAGAAAAATAAAAAAAATCTGAAAAAATACGGAAAAAATTTAAAAATTCTCGAAAAATTAATAAAAATAAAAAATGATTAAAAAAATAAAATAATCTAATAAAATGAAAAATAATGAAAAATTCTGAAAAAAATAAAAAAGATTAAAAAATTTTGGAAAAATGAAAAATTAATAAAAAAATTTCAAAATTTTCAAAAAAATTAAAAAGATTAATCATGTGTATTTATAAACCGAGCTTAGGTTTTTTCAGTGTATTTATTTCCAAAAAAATTTCAATGTATTTTTAAACCGAGAATAAGGGAAAAAATATGTGTATTTATAAACCGAGCTTAGGTTTTTTGTTTATTTTTTGAAATTTCGAAATTTTCATTAGTATTTTTTTCGGGAATTTTTGTGTATTTATAAACCGGGAATTTTTGTGTATTTATACACTGAAAAAACCTAAGCTCGACATATATTCTAATTAAAATTCTAATTAAAATTTTAATGGAAATTTCGAAATTCTAATTAAAATTAGAAACGTGCCGAAATTCTAATTAAAATTCTAATTAAAATTTTTCATTAGTATTTTTTGAAATTTCGAAATTTTCATTAGTATATATGTCGAGTTTAGGTTTTTTCAGTGTATAAATACACAAAAATTCCCGGTTTATAAATACACAAAAATTCCCAAAAAAAAATACTAATGAAAATTTCGAAAAATACACAAAAAACCTAAGCTCGGTTTATAAATACACATATTTTTTCCCTTATTCTCGGTTTATAAATACACAAAAATACACTGAAATTTTTTTGGAAATAAATACACTGAAAAAACCTAAGCTCGGTTTATAAATACACATGATTAATCTTTTTAATTTTTTCAAAAATTTTGAATTTTTTTAATATTTTTTTCAATTTTTTTATTAATTTTTCATTTTTCCAAAATTTTTTAATCTTTTTTATTTTTTTCAGAATTTTTCATTATTTTTCATTTTATTAGATTATTTTATTTTTTAATCATTTTTTATTTTTATTAATTTTTCGAGAATTTTTAAATTTTTTCCGTATTTTTTCAGATTTTTTTATTTTCTAGAATTTTTAAATTTTTTTCCATATTTTTTCATTTTTATTAATTTTCAATTTTCCAGAATTTTTTTATATTTTTTTTCAATTTTTTTATTCATTTTTCATTTTTCCAGAATTTTTTAATATTTTCAGAATTTTTTTCAATTTTTTATTAATTTTTCAATTTTCCTGATTTTTTTAAATGTTTTTAATTAGTTTTTTCATTTATTTATTTAAAAAATGATTTTTTATTTATTTTTAATTTAATAATTACCCATGTGGCATGCCACATGGGCGTTGACCGGTCAAAATTGACCAAAAGGACCAAATATGCAAAGGGGCTAAAACATAGTGGACCAAAATTGTAGTTTTCAAACTTAGGGGGCCAAAATCGCAACTTTTTGAAAGATAAGGGGCCAAAGTTGCACTTTAGCCTATTTTTTTTAGTTTTGGTGTAAATTTTTTTTTTTTTAACTTGGTCCGATGTTGTTGTATTAAGACCTTCAGCGTTCTCATTGCAAGACATTATGTTATATTAAAAAAATGATTTTTTTAATCCATTTAGAATCTTTCTTACCTCTAGTGGTATTAAGACGTTAATCGATAGACATATATATATGTCACAATAATGTCTAAGACCGAAATACTTCGTTAATATTGTCATATTGGTCCTTCAAGTACTTATTTATTATTCTCTCCGTTCCTTAATGTAAACTCCCTTTTTTTTCACATTTCTTAAGAAAAACTGTCAGTGTAATTATTATGTCTGTTTTGTGTGTTAATATTACCATATTGTCCTTTGTTTGTATATGTATTAAATTTGACTTTCTAAATTTCAAGATAAGTTAGCAGTATTAATTAGGGGTATGTTAAGGAAAAAATAATAAATGCATCTAGTAATTTGAAAAGGGGTTTAGATTTAGGGACAAAAATAAAGTCAAATGGGTGGTTAGAGATATAGGGACGGATGAAATATGATTTTAGTTCCTATATAATATTACCATATTGTCCTTTGTTTGTATATGTATTAAATTTGACTTTTTAAATTTCAAGATAAGTTAGCAGTATTAATTAGGGGTATGTTAAGGAAAAAATAATAAATGCATCTAGTAATTTGAAAAGGGGTTTAGATTTAGGGACAAAAATAAAGTCAAATGGTTGGTTAGAGATATAGGGACGGATGAAATATCATTTTAGTTCCTATATTTAGGGACAAAAATAAAGTCAAATGGGTGGTTAGAGATATAGGGACGGATGAAATATGATTTTAGTTCCTATATAATATTACCATATTGTCCTTTGTTTGTATATGTATTAAATTTGACTTTTTAAATTTCAAGATAAGTTAGCAGTATTAATTAGGGGTATGTTAAGGAAAAAATAATAAATGCATCTAGTAATTTGAAAAGGGGTTTAGATTTAGGGACAAAAATAAAGTCAAATGGTTGGTTAGAGATATAGGGACGGATGAAATATCATTTTAGTTCCTATATTTAGGGACAAAAATAAAGTCAAATGGGTGGTTAGAGATATAGGGACGGATGAAATATCATTTTAGTTCCTATATTAACGAATATTGAAATATGATTTTAGTTCCTATATAATATTACCATATTGTCCTTTGCTTGTATATGTATTAAATTTGACTTTTTAAATTTCAAGATAAGTTAGCAGTATTAATTAGGGGTATGTTAAGGAAAAAATAATAAATGCATCTAGTAATTTGAAAAGGGGTTTAGATTTAGGGACAAAAATAAAGTCAAATGGTTGGTTAGAGATATAGGGACGGATGAAATATCATTTTAGTTCCTATATTTAGGGACAAAAATAAAGTCAAATGGGTGGTTAGAGATATAGGGACGGATGAAATATGATTTTAGTTCCTATATAATATTACCATATTGTCCTTTGTTTGTATATGTATTAAATTTGACTTTTTAAATTTCAAGATAAGTTAGCAGTATTAATTAGGGGTATGTTAAGGAAAAAATAATAAATGCATCTAGTAATTTGAAAAGGGGTTTAGATTTAGGGACAAAAATAAAGTCAAATGGTTGGTTAGAGATATAGGGACGGATGAAATATCATTTTAGTTCCTATATTTAGGGACAAAAATAAAGTCAAATGGGTGGTTAGAGATATAGGGACGGATGAAATATCATTTTAGTTCCTATATTAACGAATATTGAAATATGATTTTAGTTCCTATATAATATTACCATATTGTCCTTTGCTTGTATATGTATTAAATTTGACTTTTTAAATTTCAAGATAAGTTAGCAGTATTAATTAGGGGTATGTTAAGGAAAAAATAATAAATGCATCTAGTAATTTGAAAAGGGGTTTAGATTTAGGGACAAAAATAAAGTCAAATGGTTGGTTAGAGATATAGGGACGGATGAAATATCATTTTAGTTCCTATATTTAGGGACAAAAATAAAGTCAAATGGGTGGTTAGAGATATAGGGACGGATGAAATATCATTTTAGTTCCTATATTAACGAATATAAGTATTTTATTGTTCAGATGAATTGTTCAGATGATTTTTTTTTTGTGGTGGTCGGGGTTTGAACCCCGGACCTTGCATATATTATCCATTGTCCATACCAACTGAGCTAAGCTCACAAGGACATTTTATTGTTGGGACTATATTGACTAATGAAGTGCACACTCAACGACTATTTTGAAATTTCGATATATTGAGACACTATTTTGGCTAGTCGTTACGCATTGAGAAATTAAAATGACTATTAACCCTAGATTGTTTACTAGAAACTGAGTTTTAAAAATTAGGTTTCATGTATTTGCCAAATGTTACAAAAATCCACCCATATCCTTTCCCCTGTGATTGCAGAATGTTTCCTGTATAGTGATATAACAAAACAATATACTCTTCATACAAAATTATGACAATATGTTAAACCGAGCTTGTATAGTAATCAAAACATTCATACAAAATTATGACAATATGTTAAACCGAGCTTGTATAGTAATCAAAACATTTATAGTTTTGAATTTTAAGAGTAAATAATGTTCTGTTTTTTACTTAGGGAAGACAACTATCAAAGTCTACCCGCCTAAAAATGACAGACGTGGAGTCGGATAGAATTAGTAGCTTACCAGATCATCTTAAAGACCAGATTCTCTCAAACTTGTCAATTAAGGAAGCAGTAAGAACAAGTGTTTTATCGAGTAATTGGAGGAAGAAATGGTCCACACAACCAGATCTTGTGTTTGATCATCGATGTGTATCTACTGAAACTTCCAAAGACCCTTCAGTTATCAAGAGCAAGTTTTTGAGAATTGTTGATCATGTACTTTTACTTCATTCTGGGCCAATCAACAAGTTTAAGGTCTCAGACTTCAGTTATGATCTCACTATTGGTAAGAAATCTCTGGCTGATGTTGATCGATGGATTCATCATCTTGCCGGAAGGTCTATTAAAGAGTTTGTGCTAACAATTCGGGTAGAAGAATACTATAAGATACCTTGGTGCTTATTCTCTTATCAAATTTTACACGATTTAATATTAAAATGGTGTTGGCTTGAACCTCCAATGACTCAAAATTCTTTTGAAAACTTGATATCCGGCTGCCCTCAGCTTGAAAAACTAATGTTGTCAGAAGTTCAGGGTTTAACTCAATTTAATATTCAAGCACCCAATATCAAGTTATGTCACATCACCAATGATAAATTTGAGGGCATCAGCTTTAACAACACTTTGCAATTAGCTGAGGTATACCTTGAATTGAGTTTGTATTTGAACTCTGAAAGCAATTAAAGTAATTTGTTCAAATTTTTCGATCATCTACCTCAGATACAGTGCTTAATGATTGTTAACTATTCTATAGAGGTATAATTCTCTAGGCCTATGAATGTTGAATTTAAGTGTAGTAGTGACTCACCTAATGTCAGTATTAAACACATTATATTCTGATAAAAGCCATTCTTCTGTTTTGCTTTAGTATTTGGCTGCAGGTGTTGTGCCAGTGCCAGTAGAGCTTCCTACGCCTAGTATTAATCTTAGACTTCTTCTTTTGGACATAAACTTCAATGACTTGAGGGAAATTTTGGTTGTTCTTTGCTTGCTCAAAAGCTCACCTAATCTTCATAAATTAAAATTGCGTGTGAGTACTCATTATGGTTGCACTTACACTTGCACATCCTGTTTTGGTTTTTATGTAAAGTTATTAAGCTCTAGAATTTGCAAACATTTGTTTCTTTAAGCATTTGTCTAGTGTCTAGTCTAGGAAGTTTGTTTCTAAAACTTGTACATGTGAGTTATGATTCCTAACATAAGTTATGAATAGTTTCAATTTATATTGAGTTAGTTGCATAATTAGAGTCCTATAAATTAGAGACTTGTGTACCTCATTTTCATATTTTTTTTTTAATCAGAACACTATTGCATGTAGGCGCGTCATGAGGAGCAGACAGACCTTTTAACAGCTATCTCCGGTTGTACGGAAGATATATTTTCAGGGCCAACCATTCCCCTCAGTGTGAAATGGGTGGTGATAGAAGACATCTCTGGTACCAAATCTGAATTAGATTTTATTAGGTTTCTACTTCTATATTCTCCTGTGCTAGAAAAGATGTTTGTGAAGCACGCTGAAAACGTCGAACCCGAGTTGATGACAGAACTAATCAGGTTCAAGAGAGCGTCGGGACAAGCTGAAGTTATTTACTACGAAGAAGACTCATCATAGTGTTCTTTAGTCTCACATCATCTTATGTGCATGACTTTTTATGGTGATTATGACTAGTGCAACCAAGACAAGTGCAACCAATTATGAAATATTAGACATTTTATGGAGAGTTGTATCTGTTATTGATTTTCAAACTAGTAGGTCGGGTTACTTATTTTAAATGGTTTACTTGTTTATCCATAACTAGATCCGGTTATTAAATGTATTCGTTATTGATTTCTATGCTTTAAATCATTTGAAATCAAAGTTTTGCTTCAGGTACTGTTCATTATATGGAGTAGTTCATGGTTTTATTGACTGCAAATTCAAAAAATGTAGAATCTTTTTGAAGGTGAAGTGATATAGTGTGTTTGGTTTTGAACTGCATATGTATAATTGAATCCCAAGTATCTATGGAGCTTCTTAGGGGTAAATGTACCTTTGCACCGGGAATCTAATAGTACGCCTATGAATTTCGAGCCACAAGTTTCTACATTAGTTTTTTACAATTTTTTTTTATTTCAGTCATTAGATCAGTCTCAACCTATTAGCGATTAGTGTTTTTCTTTTGCCGTTAGTGGTTTATCAACTGTTAAAATTGAACAGCTAATTCGATCAGTAGTGTTTAGTGACCAATCTTTCGGCTCTGGCCCGCACTCCTTTTGGGTGGGAACCTTATGGAACAGGTAACCTTCAAAATCTCCTTATGGAATTCACATATCAACCCTAACACAACTCTAAACTAGTTCTACTATTCAAACAAAAAGAACAAAGACAGGAGCAAGTGCAGGGTGGGGAAAGTGGCATCTAATCTAGTGATGCTTGGTCATGCTAAAAACTGGTAACCCAAAGAAGTCCCTTTTTCAGGCTTCATGTAGAAAAACTGGAAATTGACATTTGTTCTGTGTTGTAGCATTTTGTAGCATCCAAATTGTCAACATGACATGTTAGTATGTTACAAGATCATTCTTTTAAGGGGTAGAACAAACATAGGTGTATAATATGTTTTTTGATCATAGAACAACACAGGAGTGTTGCCTTGTTTAAAAATTAGTTTTTTTTGTTTAGGAATGGCCAGTAATTAATATGACTTATACAACCCTATAGCAAACTCCATTAATTGATATATGGAAAAGGGTTTGTTTGATATTTGACATTGCAGAAACTTTCTTATTTTTGGCTTTCTTATTTTGTTTTGAGATAGTAAAACAAGATAGTTAGCCGCAGAAACTATCTCTTTTTCAGTCATAAAATAGGTGATAATTGTGATTGCCTGAAATCTAAGTTGTAGGGATATTGAATTCTAAATATAGAGACTGTTAGTTATCTGGGATCAATTTCACCTCTCTTCTTCATTCCAAGTAATCGCAGAGATGAGAATATAAAGAGACTGAATTTTCATTTTGAATATTACATTCTTTATTCTCTTATGACAACAAAATCTAGCAAAATTACTTGGATGCATTTGGAAGAGCTTACTAAAACTTGACATAAACACTTGCAGATGTGTATAATAACTAACGAAATGCAGAAAAGTTGTTTTCAACATTTTTTTTTAATGCTCATTAGTTATCAGTTTGAAATTAATGTGTGTGTCTATATATATATATATATATATATATATGGGGTTTGCTAGAACACACCCACTAGTTTTTATGTGGGAGTGTTTTAGCAAGTTATAACTAAAAAGTTAATAAATACACCTTAAGGTGTATGTTGCTATAACACACCTTCTAACAAAAACAAGTGGGTGTGTTCTAGCAAATCCTATAGGGGTTTGCTAGGATACACCCACTTACTTTTTAGAAGGAGTATTTTAGCAAGTGAATAACTAAAAAGTGGTTAAATACACCCTAAGGTGTAGCTTTGCTAAAACACTCCCACATAAAAACTAGTGGGTGTGTTCTAGCAAAGCCCTATATATATATATATATATATATATATATATATATATATATATATATATATATATACATACATACATACATACATATCCTATATTTTATTTTCCCCCTAAAATAATCTCTATTTTATTTTTGTGAACATTAAATACTATTGCTCAAAAATTTACATCAGATACAATAGTTGATGATTTTGAATGTATGTAACCACGGCGTGTAGCATTTCAATAGTAAATGTTTGTTCGTTTTATATTTGTTTGACAATATTACAGATATACTTTATAATTGCTTAAATTACTTATATATGCTTTTTTTATTTGAACAAGTCAAAATAAATTATATTAACAAAACCACACTCATCCCTTCAGCATAAGGTGTATCAAAAAGACTACTAAAAAAAAAAAAGTTGTCCGGAGAGTTACAAGAGAACAGTGTTAGCCAATACCCAAACACATTAGGGGATTCGACCACCACATTCGGGTACCGAAAACAAAAGTAACCTGCTTTGCTTTCAGCCACCACAAAGAATAATACTTAACTCTTTCTAGAAGCTGATAACTAGTACATTCCTGATTTTTAAACAACTAATTATTTCTTTCATTCCACAAAAGCCATATGAGATGAAGAAAATTACGCTGCGCTTTCAGACCACCTGTGTAATAAAAACTGATGGAAGTGATCATGAATAGCCTGAGTTTCGACATCATCAAATCCGATCCACGCTCGCACCATCGGCCAAAGGGAAGCGAAATGAGGACACAGAAGAAACACATGTTGTGCGTCTTCTAGATGGCCACAACCCGCCACACAATAGCGAGCCTATGGAGAAATGACACCGCAAGTTGCCAAATTTGTCTTTGTTGGTAATCTATCATGAAGCATTCGCCAAGCAAAAACAGAGACCTTCAAGGGAACCTGCTTATGCCATATTAAATCCATGCTGGGAGGGACGTGAACATATTCATTAGATGTCAGCAACTCATAAACGCCACGAACAAAGTAACCTCCTATGGGGTTCAGATGCCACGCATCTGAAACAAATCCTGCAAATAAACTGTCAGTAGTAAAGCCCTACACTCATCTAACAACTCCTCCTCCCACACCCACAAACGACGGCTCCAACTCCACGCCTCACCCCCATCCTCCCACCCAGACAAAAACATATCCATGACCGTAATCGACTTGTCAACAACCAAATCATAGAGGCGCCGAAAACAATCACGGAAAGACACACCTCCACAACAAACATCACACTAAAACGATGTATCTGCGCCATCTCCCACCCTACACGACACATAAGACGCAAACGACTTATCATGGCCAACACCAACCCCATCTCGGATTCTCACTATCTCCCTCCACCAAGAAGAACAACTTTGGCCCCCATCCTCCACACCGTACATAGCTACCAACACCCTACGCCACAACGCATCACCATCCACTAACAAACGCCAACATCATTTATCCAACAAGGCTACATTAAACTCCCTCAACCTCCTAACCCCCAATCCACCATACTCCTTTTTCGAACAAATAGGAGACCATGATATCCAAGTAATTTTCCTATGTCCCTCGCAACCCCCTCAAAAAAATTTATTCAATAAAGATTTTATGGAAGAGATTATACCTGATGGAGCTTTGAAAAAGGAAAGAGCATAGACGGGCAAAGCAGTTAGGACAGACTTGACGACGTCCACCGAAAGAAAGGAAGCGGCTATGCCAACCAGACAATCTAGATTTAATGCGATTAACAATAGGATACCAACATGACAAACGTCTCAGATCACCATCAATAGGATGTGTTTTGAAATTTTAGTACAAAAAGAATATTAATTTCAAAATTAGTGAAACTATATGTCACACATCATATCCAAGTTGGGGACCGAACTAGTTCTCCTTGCAGACATTTTTGTAACTTTTCTTTAGTTGCAACGAAAGATTCCAACACGAAATGTCTGAGAAATTAGTATTATTATTTGCGGATTATGTTTTTTATTTTTTGACGAAGGAATGTACAAATGAAAAGCAAAGAATCCGATAGTTTTTATAACTGAGAAAACAGTAGGAATAACTAAAAGTGACGACCCAAAGAAATATGAAGGATCAAAGTTAGAGAGCATTTCAACTCTTTTAGCAAATGGGTTGAGAATTATTTTGACTTTATGAAGCAAATACAATGAAGCATCGTAGAGGTTAATGGCAAAAGGTGGTTCGTATTTTGATACGAAAATCATTATGAAGGAAACTCATCAATACAGGTAGATATAGAATATGTAATCAAGTTACATCGCATCACCTGGAGATGAAGAATATTTACACCAGCTTACTATAAAATATATCAACATGCATGTTGAGGTTAGTTACATATAAACTAACTCGCATCAAGCATTTAAATGTTTGTAAACATAGGGGCTACTAACAAATGAAATTGCTAATATGCACAAGTGAGACTTGTAGTGTATGGTGCACAAATAATTTCTATATTTGGATTTATTTATCCACAGATTTACATGGTGAACCTTAAACGCATTTGTTTCTTTTATTATTTCATGAAACAAACAAGTGTTGTATGTTTAAATTGATGTTGAGTTTGATAAAATTATAATTCTTTTTTATTTAAAAATAAAATGAGAGATGATAAACTATTATTAATAAGATGATACTAATGACTATTTTGACATAACCATAGTGATACATGCACCATGATTCCACAATACATACCATTAATTCAAACATGCATATTGTCTAAATCTAAAATTTAATTCAATTGAAGAAACACAAAAGTCCTAGATTGCTTTCAGATATTACTTTGCACACATTGATTGCTCTCTTTTTTTTTTTTTTTTTTTATCAAGATTACGCTCGAATGCTTTCAGAATATCGATGATTATTCGATTAAGATTGGACGGTTTAAATTCAAATTTGGATATTTTTATACCGTTCAATCTTAATCGAACAACCATCAATATCATGAATGCCTCAAATGTGCTGGATCCGTTGATCGGATGGAATCCTAGTTCTTTTCTATCCCTATATATGTGATGTGATTTATATCGTAAAAGTATGTGATGTTATTTATTATCACTTTCATCATATAAACATCCGATCGTGAAACATTATAGTTCTCATTCACTATGGCCTCGGATGAGACCCAAAATCCATGTGGCTCTCCTAATAAAACATACAAGATATTTGATTCCTTTGTTTAATATTTTTTCTTTCAAAATGTGCAAAGATATTATTCAACCCACAAGAAATATTCCCGTTCAAAGTGCAACGCTAGTAATTGTTTAAGATATTAAAAATAAAAAACATAATATATATATATATATATATATATATATATATATATATATATGTGTGTGTGTGTGTGTGTGTGTGTGTGTGTCTGTGTGTGTGGGGTCGAGATTCGAATGCAGACACCCTATTTATTTAAAGTGAATTTCTATCAAAAAAAGACTTAAAATAATAGTGACATTACCTCGTTCATACTGGTGCATTCTATTCTCAAAAGAATTATTGTTATAAATCAACTTTTTTCTTTTGTTTTATGATCCTCACTCTTGACAATGCAATTGTCTCGTGACATCTTCTTGTCTCGTTGGTGTAGGTAGAGACATTTCAAACATTTGCACTCTCCTTCCCTCAATTTATGCAAATTGCTACTCAAAATTTGTACTATAGAACATTTCCAGCTCATAAATTCGTGCAAATTTTTTTTAAGGAAGCTCATAAATTCGTACAATTAAAATTTGAGTAATGAAAAAATGCATAACCAGTAAGTACGTAATCAAATTAATCATACAAATACCAATACCAATAATATGGACAACAATTTGGACGATGTTTTTATTTGGTATATGGTTCCTCAAACGGGGTTTATACGATGTTTTGTTGTTACCTATGTTTATACTCTCGTTTGATGCATTGGAATGACTATGAGACAATTTGTGTGGCTTATCGCCCACAATTCTCTTCCCATTAACTCGTCATGTACAAGATGCAACCATTTGCATGAGATTGTTCTCCATGCTCTAGTGGTTTTCTTGACACTGACGTTTGTGATTGGTTTCGCCTTCATGCTACTAGACCAAATGAGTCCCTATCTGTCACCCCATGTTTGTCGCCTTCATGCTATTGCACGATAATTATACATGTGATGATGATATTGGCGAACTTCTTATTGACAAGTCGAACTTATAGGTTTATCCGAAATTATATAATTGAACACTTTTAGTTTTGTGAGGGAAAATTAACTTGTGTGGCTCTGTATAGTGATTTCATTGTCGGGGATGATGCTTTAATTTGTTTGGAGTTGAAGTAATTCATTCTAGAGGTACAAAGAAATTTAGAGGTACAGTAGATCCAGAGGTACAGAGGCTCTGGAGGTGGAGAGGATCCATAGGTATAGAAGATCATCGTAGAGAATGCTTTGATGCAGTTATCTAGTGTATAACGGTTATGATGTATATACTTTAGATTAGCACAAGTTTGTTATTAGTTTGTTACGAGCTAGAAGTTAGTTAGATAAGGATGAATTAATTAGTTAGAGATTAACTCACCATAAGGTTTACTTAGTGGTCAAGTAACCATAGTTAGTTAGAAGTTTTCGTTTGTGCATATAAGTGATGTATTGAATTGAGAAAGTACACAACTTGTATTCACAAATGAAGTGTATCACTCAAATCAGTCAAATAAAATTTCAATAATCTATTTTCTCCTTAATCTTTCTCTCTCTCTTTCACTTTGTTCTTTCTTAATTCACTTGAGTTATACCACAAATTAAGCAGCTTATCCCAACAAATTGGTATCAAAGCCTAGTTCGTTCCAAGCTTTCAACAATGGTGAATGGAAGCACAACCTCTATTCAGTTTCCTGTAAATATATCGGTTTTCAAATGTGAAAACTATGACAAATGGTGCGCACAGATGAAGGTGGTATTGAGATTTCAAGTCGTGCTAGAAATTGTGAATGATGAATTTCCAGCATTATAAGCAAATGTGACGGGCACGCAGAGAACAATTCATCACAACAATAGAAGAAAGATGGAAAGGGTGATTCACCAGTGTGTGGATCCAAACATATTTGAAAAGATCATTGATGAAGACACGGCGAAAGGTGCATGGGATACACTCAAGAAATTGTATGGTGGTGATAAAAAGCTCAAGAAAGTGAAGTTGCAAGGTCTAAAGAAGCAATATGAGAACACAGAGATGAAAGAAGATGAAAGTATCGCATACTTCTTTTCATGATTGGTACTACTGACAAATCAAATGAAGGCTTGTGGTGAAACTATCACTGATTTGCACAAGATATAGAAGGTACTAAGATCTTTAACTGCAAGATTTGATTATATTATGGTATTCATAGAAGAATCAAAAGAATTATCTGAGATGAAACTAGAAGAATTGCAAGCTTACAAATCTAAGTTTTTACCATTGAAAAGTATCCATCAAATTTTTATGTTTATTTTAAAATAAAAATAATCCCCCATTTGACCACGACAATGGTGTTAATGTGCAAGTAAGAATGAGAATAGGTTAGGTTGAGTTAGGATTTGCAAGGCCTAAGTCTAATATGTCAAAAAATTTAAGGCTTAAGTCTAGCCTGCGGTCTGTCATAAGCTTATTTTTTATGTTTTAGTCTGGCCTCCTGAAAGCCTCATGTGGCCTGATAGTATGTTTGAAAGCTTATTTCATATGAACCTCTTTAAACAAGTAATGTCTAATGTGATATGAGTTTGAATAGACTAGCGAACTAATAAATCAATGTGATTAAATTCCTTTTTGATATTTAACACGATTATTTAGAGAATTTGACTATATACTATATCATATTTCAATTGTAATTTATAACAATACACATAAATATGCAAAAAAAAAAAAAAGTAAAATAATAAGTTTAAACATTACTAAAAGGTTAACAAATTTAATATTTAATTCAAAGTACAAAATATAATAAAATTAATATTACTAATGAACAATATTATTCATATTTACTTAAGTAGGCCGACCTGATAGGCCTAACAAACTTTTTATATGTCGTAGGCTATGTTGCAAGTCCCTATAAACCGGTTTGATTTATTCTCATCGCTAGTTATGTGACACAATAAATAATTAAAAACTAATTAATATAGATTTAAAGTAAATTCCTTTTTAAAAAAGATTTAAAGTAAAATTTAAAAAATGAGGTTATTTTATAACATTGAAATGAAAGAGAAAAAAATAATAATTCAAGGTTCCTCCTTCAAAATCAAGTGTTTACCGATAATAAATTACCAGTTACGTGGTGCAGTCTAGTTAGTTTTTGCATTTTGCATGCGGAAGATATATGTTTGGCACCAACAAAATTGAAAAGAAAAATAGAAAAGTCATAAAGTGGAGGCACTCTCGCTCTCACTCACCGTTCCTTCTTCCTTGCGTTCCTCCTCCGTGCATTCCACTGTCACCGCCGCCGCACTCTCATCTTTGCATTCTCTCCAGTTACTTCTACAAACTGAGGTATGTAATGTATATCTATATCTATTCTTCTTCTTCTTCACTCATTCATTCATAAACCCTAACAGTTATATTGAACTTATGATTCAAATCAATGCTTATTTTTTGGATTGATTCAACATTATTATTCAGCGTTCTCCAATTATTTTTACTCTCTGATTCTATAGCTTACCATTTATTTAACATGAATTCAAATTGAACCTTGTTTGAAATATCCACAAACTGTTTGACAAAATGCGTGAAAGGAGGCTTCATGCTATATGATCCTGATTGCACACAAACTGTTTTACAAAATGTGTGGAAAGTTTTTTTACGAGTCTTTGTTACTGATTGCATGCTTGAATGTTACTATTTTTTGAAAGATGTCTCTGTTTTTTATGACTCTTGATCATTTAGTAATGTTTCATGTCTTTCGAACCAGACTTCTCCTTGAGACGGCTATGGAATATGCGAAGAAAAAGATATTAGTGTGGTGGGACCTTAACAGCTGCCAGGTTCCAACTGACTTTAAGAAAGTTAGCTCCATAGCGAAAAACATTCGTGTAGCTTTGAGGAACGCCAACTTTCATGGTGAAATTACTGTTAAGGCCTATGGAGACGAGGATATAATCCCCTCTGAAGTTCGACAAGCACTTTATTTCACTGGCATTTCTCTCCATCTATCCGGTATTAATTAGGTTACTTAATTTTTTAATAATAATTTTTGTGAATTTCTTCCCCATAATCATAATCATGTTTTAATTAATTTCAGGTGTAAATGATAGTTACAAAAGTATGTGGATGAATATGCGTATGTTCCCTGTGGATAATCCCACCCCTGCCAATATTTTGTATATTGGTCGTGGTGGTTATGCTATCACTACGGTTCTTAATTCTCTTGCTGACAAAAACTTTAACATTCTACTTGCTGTACCATCAGTAGCTGATGCTGATGCGTCGTTCACTGCCGCTGCCTCCGCGATTTGGCTCTTGCCCACACTCCTCTCGGGTGGGAATCCTATGGGACAGGTAACCTTTAAAATCTCCTTATGGAATTCACGTATCAATCAGTCATAGAAGGTGGGGAAGGTGTCTATTGTTCTAACAGTCGTGTCTGTGTTCTAACAGGAGCATGTGCAAGAGCAGACCATGGAATATGAAAATAAGAGCATTTCAGTTTTCTGGAACGTTGGCATTTGTAAAGTTCCAACAACAGATCGCGAGCCAGTGTACAACATTGCGAAGAAAATTCGTTGTGCTCTTTCGAATGCCAACCTTCATGGTGAACTCTTTATTTCGGCTTACGTAGACAAGGATATAATCTCCACTGAAGTTGTAAATGAACTTTACTCCTCTGGCATCTCCATCCATCACAAATCTGGTAATTACTTAATTTATTCATGATCACTTTTTGTAAACTTCTTCTCCATAATCATAGCCGCGAATTGATTTCAGGTGTGGATGCAAGTGACAATACTATTATGTTTGATATGCTGTCATGGTTTGGGAAAAATCGAGACAACCCTTCAAATATTTTGTATATTGGTGATGATGGTGGTTGTATCTCTGAGACTCTTAACACTCTTGCCATGAAACAACACAACATTCTCCTGGCAGTACCATCACAAGCTCATGCTGATGCTGATGAGTATCTCACTGCCGCTGCATCCACCATTTGGCTCTGGCCCACACTCGTTTCGGGTGGGAGCCCTATGTACACTGAACAGGTAACCTTATATATCTCCTTATGGAATTCACGTATCATCCCAAGCACAACCCTAAACTAGTTCTTTTGTTCTAACAGCAAGCACATGAGCAAGTGCTGGAGCTAATGCAGGGCGGGGAAAGTGGCATCTAGGGATGCTTGATTGGTCATGGAAGAAGTTGGTAAGTCCCTCATATATGAAAACTGGAAATTGACATTAGTTCTAATTTTTCTCTTTTTCTGTTGTGGCATTTTTTAGCATCCAAATTGTCAACATGACAAATTAGTATGTTACAAGATCATTCTTTTAAAGGGGAAGAACAAACCTTATTCAGGGGTGCATGATAATGTTTTTTCATCATAGAACAACACAGGAAAGTTGCCATACTGAAAAATTAGTTTCCTTGTTCTGTAATGGCTTGTACAACACTGTAGCAAAGGAAACTCCATCAATTGAAATATAGGTGAAGAGGTGTTCTATTTTATATAATCAGATTCACCACAAAATCCTTTTGCTTTGATATATCGAAAAGGGTTAGTTTGATATATGACATTGCAGAGACTTTCTTTCCCAAGTAGAACTTTCTTATTTTGTTTAGAGATAGTAAAACAAAGATAGTTAAGCTGTTGAAAATTTCTCATTTTCTGTCATAAAATAGCTTTTTCTTATTGATTGTGATTATCTGAAATCTGAGTTGTAGGGATATTGAATTTGCATATCTTTTTGTCACTTCCTAATATGAATGGGTCTACTTTCACTGTTTCTATTTCTATTTCATTGTAGCCATGTCATGCTCTCTAATTTAATTGTTTCTATTTCCTTTCATAATCTCTAGGACTGAAGTTGTTTGCAGGATCAAATCCAAAGGGATATATACTAACATACACTAAAGGGACTGTTAGTTATCTGGGATTAATTTCACATCTCTTCTTAATTCCAAGTAATCTTTAGGTGTGTAATTTTTAGATTAGCATAGAGATGTGAATATGAAGGGATATAGCACCCAAAATCCATTCCTTCGCAAATTAAACCTTCCTTACATCTACCCCTGTACAAAATGGTCACCATTTTGATTAGTTTTTATTGCAAATTAAACCTTCCTTGCAAGTATGAACTCATAAACAATCACACTAGTAGCCTAACAACCACAATAGTTTACAATTTGGATGGCTATAGGATGAGCTCAATCTACAAATTTAGTCTACACACATTTAGGTTTACAGGTACAAAGGGTTGAATCTGCAAATACTAAGGTCCCGTTGATTGCAGATTGGTCCAAGTCTATGCATCATAGAGGAAATATCGGTTATGTTTTGCTTATAATTCATTCTGGACGTGGCGGCTCAAGAAAGCCAATGTTTCAACAAGAACACAGACAAAACTAGTGAGAAAGTCTTTTTTATGCGAGAGTAAGTTAGAGGATTAATTGGCAGCCATTGGATTAAAAAGAAGGGCTAAGATTAAAACAACTCTTTGAGTGAGTCATGTGTCATTCTCTTCTCCCCTCATATAACTCTCACCTTCTCTCTTTTCTCGCAGAGCTCTGCGTCTTTGTGCTCCTTTTTTTTCTTCTCATCGCTACAACGCCGAGTCACCCTCTCTTCCTTAAACGTTGTGTTTTCCCCATTTTACATCAAATTGTCACAACTCTCTTGGCTCTTCCTTCTCTTGATAATAACCTCTTTCCCAATTCATATTTGCTGTTTTGGGAATATGGCGAATCTGTAACTTGAATTGATATGCCTATGTCGTCATCCAAATCGCATCTTTTTTGGTGAAGATATTTTGCATTTGATATAACGATAAATTGATGGATATTGTTGATGATGTTTTTTTTAGTGTCGTAGATCTGAAGGTGGGTTGTTTGTGGATATGTAGAATTGTGCTTTTGGAAAGGTTTCTATTGGTTACAAATTTGCAACCTGTTTGATGAAATGAGTAAAAGGGAAATACTTGGGAATTGGGATTTGAACAAATTGACTACAAAAGATGCCTTTGTTTCTGTGGTTTTTTCTTGGCCAAATTTGTTTCAGTTTTGATATCATATATTCTAATATGGTTTCTTGTTTTCAGGATATTGATAAAGAAATTGACCAAGACTTCAAACATCAAGGCACCGTAGAATTGCAAGCTATAGCATTCAGAGCCAATTGTAGTTGAATATGTTTAGGATTTTGGCACTTGGTAGCTCAATATGTTTAGGTTTCTTGAGATATGTATTTCAAGCTATGACATCAATTGCTAATTTGTAAAGTATTAGAATTTAGAATGTCTAATATTGGCCTAATCAAACAAGCTATATACCGACCCTTTCTGAACACAATGACTGGTTGGTTTCTTTGTCTCGTTACGTCCCTGTTTGGATAAACAACTGATTTGTAGCTTATAGCACAAACATATCATGATAAGCGAATATGTCCTACATAAGCTATCCACTCAAAAAGCTATAACTTTTGAAATCTGTTCTACTTGATCTCTTTGTGATTTTCACGAGCTGCGGCGCCTTTGGTTTCTTTGCTTTATTTGCTCCTGGCATTAAATTTTCTTATCTTAAGGAGGTGGAGTACTTCGGAAATTAAGGATATGGTGTTGTTAACATGTTGTAAATGGTCAGAAAGGACCTCAGAAGGCATGCCTTGTTTCTTATTTATGATAAATGTTACCAATCCGTGCAGTTACCAATATTTGATAGGGTTTGTAGTAGACTAGGAGTGCTGTGAATAATTAAAAACATCATTTATATTTGTATTTAGGACACTAATATTTGTCAAATTATAAATCTCCATATCCCTTACAATGAAGCATCTTAACCATTGATTTGTTTTAATCCGCTGTTAGCAGAATAGCCAGCTTCTATGATCACTCTTTTCCTCATCCTTCTTCATGTTTTTGGAAACTGTGGAGGATATTTCCAACCTTTTCATCCTTCCTCATGATTAGTATTTTTTGTTTGTTATTATTTCCCATTTTTTAGATTGTTGGTGGTAGCATTCAATGACTAGAACATGATGATTTTTACAATTGCTTCTAGCATTTATTTGAAACAATCATATTTTGATGTCTTGGATTCTGAATTTGGTGTCATTCATCACATCGGGAATCTCATCTTAACAATCTCTCCAAGTGTTTAAGGGTATAAGCAATGCTCTATTCCTTTTAAGAAATTTTCCATAGGCTTGATAAGCAATTTTGTTTCCACTATTATTTTTGTAAGCATGCAAAATGTATGATAAAGAAAATATGCATGATTAATTAAATTAAGAGTATAATAAAAGAAATAGATTCTTTCAAAAAAAAGAAAGAAAAGAAATAGATTTAATGTTTATCCGCAGGTTACAAATGTACACTATTTTTTTTCTTTTTTTTTAAAAAATATTTTGACAGAAGGAATGTATAAATAAAAAGCAAAGAATCTGATATTTTTTAACAGTGAGAAGCCAGTGAGAATATTATCTAAAAGCGACGACCCAAAGAAATATGAAAGATCAAAGTTAGAGAGCATTTCAACTCTTTAGCAAATGGGTAGAGAATATATTTTGACGTTATGAAACAAATGAAATACAATGAAGCATCAAAGAGATTAATTGTGCCTATGGCAAAAGGTGGTTCCTATTTTGATCCGAAGATCTTTATGAAGGAAATTGATCAATATAGGTAGATAGAATATGTAATCAAGCTACATCACATCACATGGAGATAAAGAATATTTACACTAGCTTACTATAAAATATATCAACATGCATGTTGAGGTTAGTTACAATATGTTGTTGAAATGACTTCAAATCCATTACGAAATAAATTTAAAGATTTAGTTCTTTCCGAATAAGGAGAGAAAAATTTGCTAAGAGTATCTTAATTGTGTAGCCTTAATGTAGAACAGAAATTGACATTATTAATCATGGGAGAAAAAGTTGAGGGAACCTCCAAGCAAAATTGATAAAATGAATAGAATCTTATGAAAAATTAAATACGCCATGTTGGTGTGTATCTTGAGAAGAACATTTGATGAGGAATTTAATCTGATTCAACATGGCTGGAGGATTCCCTTACGTAAAAGATGATAGGAATTTTTTTAGTGGGGAGAATGATGAATTTAGGAAAAATATTCACGTTTATTTCAATCCATTAAAAATATATATATGTAATTTCATTTTTAATGTACTAGGTAGCTCTTGACGAACACTTGGGGAGTTATCGCTCTAAAAACTCTGAGATTTATTTAAAAGATTGATCTAACTTCTCCTAAATCTAGAAATATGACATGAAATCAAAATATCTATATTAATTTTGTAGGAGAAATTACAGTCATGGTACCTTAACTTAATTTCATGTAACAATTTGTTTTTTTTTTTTTTCATATAATTTTTTTTTGTCATTTTGGTATATTTGCATATGAATTTTCAAGCTTGAAATCTATGGTTTTATTTTCTGTGACTTCTTAGTCTTCAAATATATGGTCTTTCACCAATGTTTGCATATGAATATTAAATTTGAAGCTTAAAAATTCATATAATTTTCAAATTGGTCATGTTAACTTGTGCACTTAGGGCACAAGTTAAGAAGCTTAAAATGGAATTAAAAATAAATTTTATATTGAAAGTATTATTTTTGTAACTTTTAAGACATTGAATGCACAAGTTTCAAGAAAAACACTCTACATTTGGTTTCTTAACTTATGCCCCAAGGGCACAAGTTAACATATCCCATAAAAATTTAGTTATGCTTTTGGAGACAAGCAAAAAATTCGAGCACATTCAAGAAGAAGATGCAGTTGGCTAGTCCTTGGAATGAGAGGAAAACTCCCAAAATTCCAATTCCTATCACCATATAAAGAGACCAAAAAGTAGTGCAGTGAATGATGATAGATTAAAAATAAAAATTCTTCTCATAACTTCTCCACACTTAATTTCTAATTTTTTAATTCTACGTGACTAATAGCGTTGATCTCATAGATATTAAATTAATTCAACGACTGAGATTTTGCTAACAACGGAAGAGGATCCAACTATCTACCAGTTGACTTGGATTCTCTACAACCGCAACACCAAATTAACACCCACCACTTGTATCTACCACATGACTTTACTAACCAACTAGCTAGTGAAACACAATCACTGCCTATGTTGTGAAGAACAAGAACCTTCATTTTCTTGTGAAGTGGAAGTAGTTGGAACAAGTACAAGGTTGTCAATATCTTTGTCAATGATGGACAAAACTACAGGGGTAGCCAAGAATGTTGGGTTCTCATTCCCAGCCATAATGACAAGGATCTTCTCTTCGTAGGACTTGATGGGTTCCTTAGTTTGAGGGTCACTCTCTTTGTTGTCCAAGTCACTGTGGTCCCCTTCTTGGTTGTTCCTTGAGAGTTTACAATAAGAATATGCTAGTGCCAACAACGCCAAGGCTATGAGTCCCATAATGGCTGCTAGTCCTCCATAGAGATATGGGATTGGAGTGTGCCATAAGGAGGGAGTAATTGTGGGGGTGTTGTTGGGGTGTGTGTTTTGCATTGTGGTGGGTATACTCCTCATTTTGTCTTCTTTGTTTTTGTACAATTTATTTTAGAAAGAAAGAAGAAACTATTTTGTTAGGAAGAGGAAGATTTAGGTGTAGAAGGGAAAGGATAGAGTGTGAAGGATGTGACTTGTGAGCTTTGAAAGAAGACATGGGGATGTAGGTATTTATAATGGCCAACATCCATGAGGAGGAAGATTAATTGAGGGAAATGACATAATAAGTGAGAAAATGGATTCACCTATTGTATCTAGCTTTTTTAAAGTTAAATATTCCTTCTTATGATTCAAATGCTCATATATTTTAAATATTTATTTAGGCCGATTCTATGGTGTAGACATGAAATAGGTCTTGTATTATTATAATTTTTATCATTGAACCAATAAATGTCACCATTAAATTAAATAAGAAATGATATGACTTTTTAATCTGATAGTGAAAAAGATATGTGTGTATGGTGCAAAACTATTTTGCTTGTACATGTTAGATAAAATCAGTTATTTATTGCCTAAAAAATTTAGGGTTAAATATGTTTTTGGTCCCTATAAAATTGCGACCTTCTAAGTTTAGTCCTTACTTAATTTTAATAGCTTTTTTAATCCCTACAAAAAAAAATTACTTCTAATTTTAGTCCCTGCTAAAGTAAATTTTGTTTAATTATCCTTAAACTCTTAAATTTTTTAACGATTCTTTTTATACAAGTTTAGAACACTACGAAAGATTCATTTACTAAAATCTATAATTTTTTAACATGAAATAAATTAAATATGAATTTTTTAAAACGACAAAAATTTAAGATATAAGTAACAAAAATATGGACGTAGAAATCAAATTTTTGCGATATTTTTTTCGGAGGACCTTTTAATAATGTTCTTAACACGCCTGTAAAAAATTGTTGAAAAACTTAAGAGTTTAAAGATAAATTAAACAAATTTGGATTGAGTAAGGACTAATATTGAGTGCAGAAATTTTTTGTAGGGATTAAAAATGCTATTAAAATTAAGTAAGGACTAAACTTACAAAGTCGCAATTTTGTAGGGACCAAAAACATAATTAACCCAAAAATTTATTATTTATTTTTCTTAAGTCATCGAATCATTTGGTAGTTAGTACATGATTTCTCTAACGAATGGTACATGATTTTTCTTTAGTAACTATTTTGCTTGTCCTACATGATTTCAATCTCTGACTATAGGATAGTTTTCTATCAATTTTTTTTTCTATCAAATTTTATTTCTCTAACGAGAAATATGTTGAATTGTCAAGTTTTATGTTTTTTTTATTTGTTGTGACACCTCAACAAACATTGTGAACTTTATTAGACGTGAGAAAGATTCACATATCTCGTATTCGACTATTTTTTAATTTGATTATTCTTCATTCGGCTAAACCTTAGTTCACCTGCTTGCCGTTCTTAGTGTCTGGGGTTTGAAGCCCAAACTTTGCATATATTATGCATTGTACCCACCATTGAGTTAAACTCACAAGGACAATTATTTTTAGATATAAACAATATTGTAAGGGGTTGAGTAACTCAATTGATTTGAGTTAAGAGATTAAATAAGTTGTGGAGTAAAATCTCCAGAGTACAAGTCCTGACTTTCAAAAAGGTTTGAGGGGAGGAACTAAAGAAGTTTTTTCTTTTTTAAAGAAGGGGTTAAATTGTGGAGTTCAATTTCTAACGATATGAAAAATACTAATATTTACGATTTAAAAATATATACATAAAACAATATTGTTAGGTTTATTTTGGCAGTGGAAATTGAACCTTCAATTTTCTTACTCAATTTCTAACCATCATGCTTCATATATCCCCTTGATTAGTTACACAATTTTTTCATTACTCAAGTTTTAATTGTACGAATTCATGAGTTGGAAATATTCTATTGCATCTTCTTATATAATTTAAGAATTTCATGTCAATAGTGTAAATGTGCCCGTAGTATAGTTAGAATCAATTTTTCAGCCGTGTGGTATCGCTAATTTGCACAAATGGGATATGAGTGCAAATGTTTGAAATGTCACTACCTCAACGAGACAAGATGATGTATTGAGACAATCGCATTGTCAAGAGTGGGGATCACAAAATAAAAGAATAAAAGTTGGTTTATAATAATAATTCTTTGAGAATATAAGGCACTAGCATGAATGAGGTAATGTCAATATTCTTTAACATTTTCCACCATTACTAGCATTGCACCTTGTAAAGGAATGTTTCTTGCGTAATAAGCCATCCATCAATTTGTTAAACTTTCATTATATCTCTAATTTAGTCGATAACCCACTTGGGTTGGTCTGATTGTATTAGTTTGAGACATGAGAGTATGCTCCTCCTCGAAGTCTCAAATTTGATTCTCCCCACTGCCAATTTAAGTGGATTAATTTAACTTTTTTTTAAAAATTATATATATATATGAGGACATACATATGTGTGTGTACACACACTTCATAGACTACTTATGATATTTATATAACAGAGTATTGTAAAAGAAAATAGGATAGTTTAAAGATTAAATTGTTAAATTATTTGTTTATAGTGGGGTGAATAATATTTTTGCACATTTTGAAAGGGGAAAAATTAAATAAAAAAAATGAATCTTATCTATACCGGGAAAGCCACAAGGGGTTCTTGGGTCCCATCCAAGGAGATAGTGAATGCGGAATGTGTCTCATGAGTGGATGTTTACTTGACGATAGTAAACCATAAATCATCATCAAATATATTGGGATAAAGGAGAGCTATCAATGTATGGAAAGTGGAAACAAAGTAATTATGGATTTTCCTTTTATTTGTTGATTTTAAACGACGTATAGATTTTAATGTGGATGTTTAGATCGACCTTAACTTTAGTGGAATTATGGTGCATGTGTAAATGTGATGAGATTCATATTGAAACATGGGTAAAAGATCATAAATTTGAAAAGGGAAATGTTAACTTGTGCCCTTGGGGCATAAGTTAAAAAATAAAGTTACGAGTTCATAAAGTTAAAAAATAAAGTTAAGAAAATGCTTGCAAATGCCATATTTTTTAAAGATATTTGATGTGCCGGAACACAAATTTAAATTTGAGATTCTCCACTTCTCGAGACTCAATATGTTTAGTTTTAACCCCTAGGCTAAAATTGATAATTAATACATCTACAAAATTTATAGGCTAAATTAGAGAGATAATGTAATTTATAATCCAAATTGATAAATTGATGGTTTATTCCCAAAGAAACGTTCCTTTTGAAGGTGCAATGCTAGTAATGGTGGAAGAGATTAAATAATATTTGACATTACCTCATTCATGCCTGTGCATTATATTCTCAAAGAATTATGATTAGAAATCAACTTTTATTTTGTGATCCCCACTCTTGACAATTCAATTGTCTCATGACATCATCTTGTCTCCTTGAGATGAAGAGAGACATTTCAAACAATTGCACTACCCTTCTCTCATATCCCATTTGTGCAAATTAACGATATCACAACTCAAAATTGATTCTAACTATACTAAGGGCACATTTGCACTACACATGAGATTCTTAAATTATATACAAAAAAATGATAGAATATTTCCACCTCATAAATTGGTACCACTAAAACTTCAGTAATAAGAAAATTGTGTAACCCAATAAGTAAATAATCAAGGGAATATATGTGTGCGGTTTGATGGTATTGGTTAGAGTGTGAGAGTTAAAAATTTGAGTGACAAAAAAGTTGAAGGTTCGGTTTCCACCACCAAAGTAAAACCAACAATATTGTTTACATATAAAAATAATTAAATTGTTAGTCGAGGATAGTAAGTAAATGAATTAAAATTTAGTCGAATCTATTATAATCGAACGAAGAATAGTTGAATTTAAAAATAGTTGAATATAAGATAGGTGAATCTTACTCAAATCCATTAAAATTTACGCAGGTCATAGGAGTGTCAGAACTAGTCAAAGACACGTGAAACTGAACAATTTAATGTTTTATTCCTTAGAGATATATAAAATTTGACACTGAGTTATCCTAGCCAGAGATTGAACTCATATAGTACTACATAAATGATTGGAATACATCAGAATAAACAAATATTCTTAGGCAATAAATAAATTATTTAAAGATATAAACAATCGAATCATAAGAAGGAAAATTGAAGTTTAAAAAAGCTAGCTACAGTTAGAAAATAGGTGAATCAACTTTCTATCTTATTATGTCATGTCCCCTCAATTAATCTTCTTCTTCATGGATGTTGGCCATTATAAATACCTACTTCCCCATGTCTTCTTTCCCAAGCTTACACCCTTCACCCTCTTTCCTTCCTTTCTACTACACCTCAATCTCCCTCCTAACAAAATCGTTTTTTTCTTTATAAAAACAATAGTACAAAAACAAAGAAGGAATACAAAATGAGGAGTATACCCACCAAAATGCTAAACACACACCCCAACAGCACCCCAACAAATATTACTCACTCCTTATGGCACACTCCATTGCCATATCTCTTTGGAGGACTAGCTGCCATTATAGGCCTCATAGCCTTGGCGTTATTGGCACTAGCATGCTCTTATTGTAGACTCACAAGGGACAACCAAGATGAGGATCATAGTAACTTGGACAACAAAGAAGGTGACCCTCAAACTAAGGAACATGTCAAGGTCTATGAAGAAAATATCCTTGTCATTATGGCTGGGAATGAGAACCCAACATTCTTGGCTACCCCTGTAGTTTTGTCCATCATTAACAAAGAAATTGACAACCTTGTACTTGTTCCAGCTACTTCCACTTCACAAGAAAATGAAGGAGGTTCTTGCTCTTCACAGCATATACAGTGATTGTGTTTCATTATAGATAGTTTGTTGGTAAAGTCATGTGGTAGGTGTTAGTATGGCGTTGAAGCCATAGAAAATCCAAGTCCAATGGTAGATAGTTGGATTATCTACAGATGTTAGCAAAATCTTTGTCAATTTCTTTGTTAATGATGGACAAAACTATTTATTAGTTGGATTAAAATGGAGTGATTGGACAATTTGTTATTTATTTTTAATCTTACATCATTCAGTACTCTCTCTGCTTCTTTTTGGTCTTTATATTTTATGTTGGTTTTGGTTTTGCCTTCATAGGTATTTCCTGAAGCGATTAGTGTAAACTTTAACTTGTTTAAATGTGATGGGAACTGGATTTTGGGAGTTTTCCTCTCACTCTAACGACCAGCTAATTGCATCTTCTTCTTGAATGTGCTCGAATTTTTCGCTTGTATTTTTTTTTGAACAAACAAAAATGGATTATATTAACACTGCACTAGCAGTCCTCTCAACACAAGATGTACCAAAAAGACAACTAGAAAAGAAACAGCAGTTCAGTCAAAAGTACAACAAGAGGTCAGCCAATGCCTAAACACGACAAAGGGCTCGACCACCACAATTGGTCACCAAAAACAAATATGGCCTTGTTAGCTTTCAGCCACCACAGAGAATAATATTTTACTTTGTCGAGTAACTGAATCATGGAACTTTCTTTCATATTAAATAATCTATTATTTCTTTCGTTCCATAAGACCCAAACAGTCAACAACCAAACAAGCTGCAAAAAAGACCTTCGCGCCTTCAAGCCACCTGTGGAATGAATAACTGAACAAAGTGACTTGAAATATCACCATGATCAACGCCATCAAATCCAATCCAGTGCCGCAAAAGAGGCCACAACGACCCAAAACACGGACATAACAGGAACAAATGAGTAACATGCTCCATAGAACCGCAACCTGATACACACTGACACGCCTCTGATAACTGATTTTTTTATTCGAAAATAGTGTATTTATTACTTTTAAAATGTCTGACTTGTTTCTATGATCACTGCTCACATACAAATGAAAGAACCTGAGTTCTGACTAAAGGCTTTCGGCTTAACAATTTCGTCATTTTCGTCGATTAAATTATGCTTAATTTCTTCATTTTCATCAATTAAATCATGGTTAATTTCATCATTTTTGTCAATTAAATTATGATTTATGAACGAGAAAAATCCATTTTGAATTCTTAAATAATGCTCTTAATGCAACTTATAAGCATGATTCATACAATTAATATTGTATGCACGCTAACTGAATCAGAGATGTAAGTATGTTTTTAATTCTTATGACCATGACTTCTATGTTTGGCTTATGCTTAATATTTATTGAGTTTTTAAATCCTGAAAAAAAAATGACATTTCTCATAATAAAAATATATAAGACCAACTTAAAAATCAAAATAATATTCCATTATATATTTTAAAATATCTTTTTACAAGGTTACAAACTATAATGAGTTAAATTAAATAATTTAGATATAAATGAATATTGCAGTAATTTTCATTGTGAGATAAAATTCATTACCCAACGGTTCTAAATTGTTGCATTTACATCTTGTTTGCTATATAAAGACCAGTAGAGAATTATGAGTTGGCTAATCCACATTAATTTCCACTATGTCAAATTTTGCATTATTGATTGATTTCCAAGCCACAAACAATCTCAAAATACATGGTAAATTTGTAGAATCACCTTTTCAAAATAGCAAAATAGTTACATCCTGAAAGATGATATCTCAAATTTTCTCAACTGTTATGTATTTTCAGTTTTCCTTGTGCTTAGGTTAATATTTTAAATTGGGCACTTTGTGCCATATGATCACCATGTAGCTGCTTGGCATCAAACACAACAACTATAACTGTTTGGAACTAAACTTGCAGTACTTAGTATCATAAGGTAGTTCTATCAAAGAATGCACAGAAGCATTGTATGCCGACAGAAATCACCCTCTCAATCACAAGAACACTAAACCAAACTTCAAATGTAGGCATTGACATTCTTGTCATAGTCACCTGGTTCGCAATTCGCCTTGGTACGTGGTACGGGTTCGGGTACGCGGTACGTCACTCTCAAAGAATTGGGTTCGTTAGGGGGTATACATAGTCGGTACGTTAATTAGGTTCGCGGTACGCTCTAATATATTATTCGGTTCGTTGTGAATAAAATAAATTATTTAGTTAAAATACTACATGTATAAAAATATTAATATCCTTGTATTCATTCAAAATCCGAGCCTTATATAATTACTACATATATTTTTGTCAATCTATTTGCTAGATTTATTAATTTCTTAACAGCTTTTTCATTATTGTTTAATTCACTTACTCATGCATCGTTTTATCAAAGAGAGTAGTAATTGTTTTTGAAGGAATCAAAGAGATTAATTAATTAGCATTCAGAATGGTCACTGTAAGGACTCATTGGGCAGTACAATTAATTAATATTTTTAATACACTGAACTCATTCTCCTATTGTTTTTACCGAGAAAGAAGCTCTCTCTCTCTAACCTTTCGTCTGTTCCATAAGATAAACATCTCCATCTTCACAAACACACACTCCTTTCTTCTTCTCCCCTAAATCTTTCATGCAACCTGAAATTGTTTCTTCCACATCTTTCTGGACTCATGATTTTGAAATTCGAATCTGGAAAAGGGAGAAATCGGGACATTTTTCACGGTTTGCTCTTCTATTCAACCGGTACCTTACCTTCTGCGAATTCAACACGAATTTTGAAGAACCGGGTTCGATAAAGAACCGCGAACCGGTTCGTGCGAACCAATTCGCGGTTCTCCAGTGAAATGACGAATTCTGTGACTATGATTCTTGTGAGTTGTGTTTCAAACCAACAAAATGATATCATTTGACAGCTTAAAACAAGGCATGGTGAAACTAAAAAGGCTAGGATGTTCACACATAGCTTCGTGGTCGTCAACTTGATGAAACAAAATTAAGCACGACAAGATTACAACTTCAAAACTCTGCGACTAAGAGCTATCAATTATTATGAAAATCAGACGATAACTCGATAATTCAGTTCTAAGGAACAGCACGGCAAGCAGCAGATGCGAGATAAAACGGGACAAAACCTAGAACAATTCCCAGTGGTTAATAAGCTAAACCATTGTTAGCTATTGCTTCTTCTCCTCTGCTTTCCTCGGCTGGAAGAAAGGAAACACAAAACCCACAAGTAAATTAAACAGAGATTATAAAATCAACCACATAACATACAAACATTTCCCATAGAACAACTACACTGCCAATGTACTGTAATTACTATTTACATAACATATAGCAACATAAGAAATTAACTGCACTGTAGAACCACAAAAATACACAACAGTTCCTTATAGTGAAACCTCGAATTCCTCCAAAACATATTCCAATTATTATAGAAACATTTAGTTCTTCTAACCGGATCCCACAACTTATGATGCACATGGAACCATAACTAAAACAACAAAGAGTACAATCAATTTGGCGAACCTCAACTCATCTTAAAAACCATCGCTCTTCCATTTCATACAATAATACAGGCGCAAAATTCTTTTTAAGTACATTTTATAAAAATACTGCTGAATGAGAAAAGAAAAATAACAAGCAATCTTATTGTCAAAACAACCATACTAAGATAATATCTTGATGCTCATAGAAACGCAGATACAATGCTAGTTAAGTAATAAATGGATTAAGGATAAGCAGATGTCTGGAAGAACATATTTGGACTTATCTTATGACAAGCATTTATGCAAGTGTTTGCAAGTTGCAACGACTTCCGACAATAGCTTGGATATGTCCATAAACTGTGGTCAAACCAACACAAATTTAACCTAATCTCTTGAACCACCTTATATTCTACAAAGAGGAATGCTAGGGATACTCTCTTTTCAACATTCTCTTCAACACTCATTCTCTTATTGGGTGAAACCATTGTATGACCCACCACTTTGAATGAAACTCATTTCCAAAGTGTGAGATCCACCACGATTTAAGCCAATAAAAATGTGAGTGTTGGAGAGAGTGTTGCTAGCACTACTCATTCAACAAATGAACAAATCCATCCACTAAAACGCAAACAAAGCAGTCCTCTCAACAATAACACTCAGACTAAAAATAATTCCTAATTTATGTAACACCGACACCTCACATTAAGGGTGTGTTTGATGTCTGACACCGACGCATTTTGATGTCCGACACCGACACATGTGGTTACTTATTATTTCAATTTTTCAAACTATTACCATTGTCGATGTGTTGTGTTTGGTATCTGTACTTCATAGGTCCTCCTACTTATTATTACCAGTGGTATTTGTACATCATAGCTCCTAATTTACCTAAAGAATTATTAAGGTAACATAATCGATTTCAATTCTACTACCAACTCATTCTCAGCTACATTGCACTCTTTATGTCAATTCATATCTTATAGTTAGTTGCTATGAACCATGTTAGAAACGTGAATCAGAACAAATGAGGAAAAAGATAAACATAAAAAACACTGTTGCAATAAGATATCTATTCAAAGAAATGAATGACAAGAAAACATGAATAAGGAGCTTAAAATGAAGAAAACGCACTTTGGTGCCAGGTGCATGTTGAGAGAGTTCTTCATCAGGAATGATAACAGGCCATTGTTCCCCTGCTTCACGAAACATTTGTTCAGTCTCAAGGAGCTGACCCTTTTCCAGAATCATCTTCGTTATACGGTGAACCGGCGTTGATGTTGCATCGAACGCTTCTTCCACACCGTTAACAAATGTCACTGTGATCTGTGGTGGGTGTTCCACATTTCCACGTTTCACCTCAACTTCGCAGGCAGGGTTTGATTCTTTCGCCTTTCGTGAGTTGCATTGCGCTAGAAACTCCATACATGATGCAGTTCGTGGATCTAGCGCATTGAACTCGACCTTCACTCTCGATAGGAATTTCAGCATCTCCTTTTTCTCCCTTGTTTATGAAATAACCACAATTAAAGTGTATACAAAGTCCTGCTATTACGCAAGAAAACAGAAAACACAACCTGCACCAAGGAAAAAAAACAAATAAATTTCATGTCGGCAAGGATATAATAAAAGCGGGTAAAGCGAAATCCAAAGATAATATGCCACCAGTATGCCACATTGATGCCTTTTATTTACTGCTAATTTTGGTGCAATGTTTGTAAGTAAGTTTTAGCAATTTTCCTAGAAAATAAAAATAAAAGGCAAGTAACTTAAGAAATAATAATAAAGTTGATATATAAAGACAGAAACAAAAAGAAAAAGTAATATGCTAGTACTGTAATAATGCAATGTAGTAATGTAATTATCAACTTTGTTTGAGTTATATTCTATTCCACTCATCTCAGAAGAGTCCCTCTTTCTGTCCTTGCATCCCTATCCCTAAATTTCAAAGTAAATGTCTTTGGCTAAGGCTCACCCACGGGTCATCCCTCAATTAGCTACTCTCAAGATCACCCCTACCCCACCAAATAGTGATACTTTACCCCAATCACCACAACCACACATTCCCTCCTCTCCTCTTCTACACTCCCAATCCAATTACAAAACTTCACCAACACACTCACAACACTCTCAAACTTCTAAAATCTAAGCAACTCTCAATTCAATAAACAACAAAATGGCTACTAAGCTATGTGATTCCTGCAAGTCATCCAAAGCAACACTATTCTGCCGTTCTGATTCAGCTTTCCTTTGTCTCACATGTGATTCCAACATCCATGCTGCCAACAAACTCGCCTCCCGCCACCACCGCGTCACACTCTGCCAAGTCTGTGAACAAGCTCCGGCTCACGTCACCTGCAAAGCCGACGCAGCTGCTCTATGTATCTCCTGTGATCATGACATCCACTCTGCTAACCCACTAGCTCGCCGCCACGAACGTGTCCCTCTCACCACCTTCCACCACCACAACAACAGCCAACAACAATCATTCTTCTCTGAAAATGATCACGATGCCACCAACGAAGAAGCAGAAGCTGCTTCCTGGCTTCTCCAAACTCCTTCAAACCCTAAATTCCCTGATCTCAATTACTCTCACTACTCGTACCCCGAAATTGACGATTTCGTCACTGTCAACGCTAAAACAGACACGCCGGAGCAAAACAGTCCCGGAACCACCGCAGATGGCGTCGTTCCGGTGCAGTCTCAGAGCAAAACCACCACCGAACACGAACACGAACACTACTCAGATATCAACATCGATTTCTCCAACTCAAAACCTTTCACTTACAATTTCAATCACACCGTAAGAACGAGAAATCCAAAATTCAAAAAAATTACGATGAATCGTGAAATTTACCTCTTCAATTTGAACTCTGAATGTTCTTATTTCTTTTTTGTGTTGTTTAGGTATCTTCGCCGTCGATGGAGGTTGGAGTTGTGCCAGACGGAAACGTGATGACGGAGATATCGTACTGCGGTTACCAAACGACGGCGACAGAGACGGCGCCGATGACGGTGGCGGTTCCGATGACGGCGGTAGAAAGAGAAGCTAGGGTTTTAAGGTACAGAGAGAAAAGAAAGAATAGAAGGTTCGAGAAGACAATTCGTTACGCTTCGAGAAAAGCTTATGCAGAAACTCGACCTAGAATTAAAGGAAGGTTCGCCAAACGTTCAGATTTAAATATGAATTTAATTGCAGAGGATGAATACGGCGTCGTTCCTTCCTGTTGAACTATGTATGAAGTTCACTTCGATTAGAAAGAAAGGGTCCGTGTTTGAATGTTTTTCAAGTCTTTTTAATAATAACTCTCGAGTGTAGTAGTATATAGCTCTTGAATTTTCATTAACCTATGAATTAATATTAAAATGTAATATAGTATGTAATACGATGTTATGTATATGTTAATGATATTTCTTCAAAAAAAAAAAAAAATGTATATGTTAATGATATATTAGGTTTACGAGACTTCTGTATATATTTTTTGTCGAATGTGAAAGATATGTATGTATTATGTAATGCTATGTTTATGTTTATTGAAGTTTGATGTAGTTAGTAGTTTTTTTGGTATAAATGTTAATGTATTAATTGTTATATAATTTTTTTTTTCTTTGTCAGCACTTAAATCATCAAAGGACCTTTAACTCCTTATTATATGTATAAATTCCTTTGGTTTGGAGTTTGGATTAAGAAATATTTTGGGTTTTGTGATGATTACGAATTGACCTTTGGATTAGAGTATCAAAATGCGAAACACCATTGGTGCATAGTCACGTTAAAGAAAAAACTTCATTGAAATGATATTTATGGGATGATCTTGTTCAAGTATAATAAAAATAAGAGTGTATTTTTGTGTGATTAGAAAACATTTTTTTAATAGCGATGATGCATATGCCAATGCATGCATGGCTCCCCTTTTCTCATGATGATCTTCGGTTGAAAGGGGATGTGTATGTACGTGATAATAATCTATTTTTTGACAAACTGTCTGGTTATATATTGTTTGTGTCTTACGCAAGGATACTCCAAAGAAAACGTGACTCGCGAAAATTATTAAGGTGACATTAAGTTTTAGTGATATCGATGATTCTAATGTGTTTCATTGATAAATAAATTATTTTCATTAAAAAGAAAAAAATTGTTTTTATTTTTATAACATGGAAAATAATGATATATTCATCAAATTAAATTCAAAATCATTTAATTTGTCAAAAAAAAAATTCAAAATCATTTAAGTGGAATCCATGGCTCACATGCTAATGTGAAGTGTGAACACACGAATTTTTTTCCAACAAATGATATTTTTTTTTAGAAGACAAATGATATATATGATGAGATAGTACTTGAATTATTACATCAAATTCTTTTTTCTTGATTGAAGAGTTACAACAAAACCTAATTTGAAATTTGTATATTAAATTGTACAAGTATTTCACCGATAATATGTTTGATAAACTCACGTTAATTTTGAGTTTTAAATCATTATTTGATAAAATAAAAGTTATTTTTTCACTAAATGACACTATAGTTTTTAGAATATTATTCCAAACATTACCCTCAATCAATGGGAGTGTGTGTGTGTGTGTGATGGTTAAATCAGTATTATATCATTATTATTTGAGAAGATATAAGTCATTTTTTCACTGTATGAAAATATGTAATAGTTCTACTTCTAGATTATCATTATCCAAACATGGTGGCTAAATCAATTGTGGTATTTGAACATAATACTATTATTACATGCCAAAAAAAAAAGTATTTATCATTATGTCTCGTTTATTTTTCTTTCTATAAGATAATCATTATCGGTTGAATATTGTTGTGTCTTCTTCTTCAAAAAAAAGAATATTGGTGTGTCTTCATTGAAGAAAACAGTGTCGGAATTATATTGATTGATATTTAACTTTGAAAAGCCTTTCAAACTTGCCATCGTTCCCCCACGTATTTTTTGGACTGTGATGAATTATTGAGGGTTGAGTGGGATTCATTTAGAGTTCATGATTGATGGTATATATATTTAGAAAATAATTGAATCATTTAAATAAGGGTCCTCCTAACCGGTGTCCCCGGGACATTGGTTAAGCATGCCATAAAAGAGAATTATTACCATAAAAGGAAACTATTTTTGACTTTATTATAAATTAATTACACAATTTCAATGCTTTAACTATTATATAATTTCCTTTTTCATATCCTTAACCAGTGCCCCGGGGGCACCGGTTAGCATTTCCCTTTAAGTAATTGAGAAGTATGATGTAACATAAAATATTAAATGGAGGTGTAAAAAATTCCAAAAAAAAAGAATATTGAATAGGTCCATTTATACCATTAATATGTTTGGTTCTGCGATGGGAATAATTGATTTTGATATGATTGATTCTGGGCCCGTTTGTTTTGGATTTTCTCCAAAAAAAAATCTATTTTTTTCCTTTAAAAATCACTTTTTTCATTTTTAAGTGTTTGTTTTGGATTTTTAGAAAAATCATTTTATCAAAAAAATCTATTTTGATCCTAAAGTTTGTTCCAGATTTTTTTCAAAAAAAATCTATTTTTTCCCTTAAAAAATCACTTTTTTCATTTTTAAGTGTTTGTTTAGGATTTTTAGAAAAATCATTTTATAAAAAAAATCTATTTTGACCCTAAAATGAAAAGCTATTAGGATTAGCTTTTCTCAAAATCTATTTTTTTCAACAACAAGGAGTTACACACATGTGCATGTTAAAACTCATTATTTTAACAAAATGGATTTTTATGGATAGTAGGCAAACACAAATAACTTTAGATTTTTTTTAAAATCTCTAAAAAAAAATCTCTAGATTCTTTTGACACAAAATCTATTTTTTTTAAAGCTGAAACAAACGCACCCGAAAAGCGATTAGGATTAGCTTTTCTCAATATATATATATATATATATATATATATATAGGGCATATCAAGTGAGAGCACCTTTTAAAATGAGAGATGAGAGGGTTAAATCCTCACCATTAGATCAATCTTTACCATGATACTTAATTTTTATAGCTGCATGGGAATGTTAGCAGCTTTATCCTCTTGCTGTCTTCATTCTTCTCTCTCAGACTTTTCCCATTTTTCTCACAAACTCTTAGCTCACTACTCACCATCTTCCAACACCTCAAATCCTCTGATTCCATACGCCAATTTCTGGAAATTCATGTGTCGAAGATGAACAAACACCGACTCAGTTATAAATATTCTGCAATTTTCCTCTGATTCCATTTGCACGTCACATTCTTTGCGATTTACACGCGTTTCATCTTCCTTCTTTGGCCTCTGAACAACACCTGGTTTTCTTTAGGTTGCAAATTTAGATTGGATTAGACAAAATTTTGAATAGAAAATTTCCTAAGCTCTCATGCAGTCTTTGGTTCACAAAAACTCTACACTTTCTTTCTTTTCTTTCTTTTTCTCAATATATATAAAAAGCACAGATTCAAGATTTGTCTTATTGGATGAGTATGGAGTAATTATCAACCCAACTTTTAATTTTTTGACACAAGTTCTTCCTTATGAATGTGCAGCTGCCTGCAAAAATTAGTTGATAGATTTTTCTAACCACAATCAACGGACAATCTGGATTTCATACCCATCATGATTTTTTTTTAACAACAAAATCATGGTTTCAATTTTATTTTTGAAAGGAAATCATGATTTCAATCAGATATGATCTAATAATTTAATAATTAAAAATTAAAAACACTAAGGTTAGAAATTTATTTTTTCTGAGAAATTCAGGGTAGAGCTCTGCCTCAATCAATGGAGATGATTTTTTGGAAAGGGGCTTCTTCCCTAAAGCTTTGCGTTAAACTATGGAGATGATATTTAGGAACAATTGAGACTGTTTGTATTGTTTAAAGTTGACAGTACCAAAATTATGGAAACGTTTTTGGGAATAGAGAGGAAGAAGATGAAGTTTAACATTGACCCAGACTCGGTGATAGAAAGGAGAGTGAAGAAGGAGTTTGGTTCAGGAAAGCAAAAGTCACGTGAGTCACTAAAGATTGAATTTAATCACAACCGTACGTCTTAATCTAAGGGTTATCATTTAATCCTCTCATCTCTCACATTAAAGCTCCTCTCATTTGATATGTCCTCATATATATATATATATATATATATATATATATATATATATATATATATATATATATATTAAAACAAGGAGGTAACACATGTACATGTTAAAACTCATTTTCTTTAAAAAAATGGATTTTTATGGGTAGTAGACAAACAAAAATAACTTCAGATTTTTTTTAAAATCTCTAAAAATTAATCTCTAGATTCTTTTAACACAAAATCTATTTTTTTAAAGCTAAAACAAACGCACCCTCTATTGAATCGATTTTGGTTAAAAGAAATATGACTAAAAATGATTTGTGTTTAGATACATTTATGTAAAAGTGAGTTGAACGAGTGTATTTGTTTCAGCTTTAAAAAAAATAGATTTTGTGTCAAAAGAATCTAGAGATTTTTCTTTAGAGATTTTAAAAAAAAAATCGGAAGTTATTTGTGTTTGTCTACTATCCATAAAAATCCATTTTTTAAAAAAAAATAAGTTCTAACATGTACATGTGTTATCTCCTTGTTGTTAAACAAAATAGATTTTGAGAAAAACTAATCCTAATAGCTTTTCATTTTAGGGTCAAAATAGATTTTTTTTGATAAAATGATTTTTCTAAAAATCCTAAACAAACACTTAAAAATGAAAAAAAATGATTTTTTTTAAGGGAAAAATAGATTTTTTTTTGAAAAAAATCTGAAACAAACGCACCCATAAACTTGTGTGTGAAAATCAATTCTAAAATCAAAATCTACTAACTTCAAGTAGAATCAATTTTAAGGACAAAATCAATTCTACTCAACATCAACTAAACATGTTAGAATCTTGTACACCTCCAAAATCAATTTTATAGCCGGAACCAAACATACATAATATATAGACGTAAATGCTCCAAACATACATAAGATGATATAGACGTAAATGCTCTAACTTATCCTAAAATCAAAGTGATATCATTTCAATATATGAGATTTCAAAATCATCCTACTGTGTAGGACCACCTACATGGGAAATTTTTGTTGAGTATTGCGTAGGACATGTTCCCATCTCCTATTAGTAAAGTTTTTTTTTTTTTATAATAAGTCTCCTATTACTAAGTTGTTTTTCGTCTTCCATCTCATCTCATTTGAATAAATATTTTCAATGTCATGGATGGGTGGTAGGGTATGCATAGAAGTTACGTCTCCTTGTTCTCATGATAATATATTATTTAAGAAATTATTTTGATTAGAATGAAACTTATTAGCCTCCGTAAGCATAACTGAGTTAGTAAAATATTACAGTAAACAAGAGTTGGATTTGAACCTCACATTTTTCATTATTCACTTTAAGAGTGAATTTTCGACCACTAAACTTACTATTTCACATTTTCTGTCTCTAAATTTTAATCGTTATTTCAAGTTTTCTAAAAGAATTGTTAGGATAGATAAAGTAATCTCGTAAATAAGGGGGTGTATTGGATTAGGATTTTAAAGGACAATTTTTGCTTAAAAAAGTCTTTAGGATTTTAAAAGATTTTGTAGGATTTTAATGACTTTCATGATTTTAAAAGACTTTTAGGGTTTATAATTTGGATTTACATCATAAGATTTTAAAGGATTTGAAATGATTTTATGGATTTATAAGATTTTAAAAGATTTTATGAATTTTGAAGACTTCTTGAAAAGAAATGATTACAACACACTCTCTATCATAATATTCTCAATACAGACTCTTTTTTTTTCTGAGAGATAGAGAGAGGGAGAGAGAGAGGGGGGAAGAGAGAGGGGAGAGAGAGAGAGGAGAAGAGAGAGATAGAGACGAAGAGAGAACATAGAGAGGGGGGTGAGGGAGGGAGAGGGGGGGGGGGGGGGGGGGGATAGAGAGATTGTAAAATTTTAAAAGAAAAATGATCTCAAGAAATCTCATGTTTTCATGAAAGACTTTTTCTTGCTAAAATTTCACTAAACAATCCCACAAAATCCATCAAAATCCAATTTATTAAACAATCCTTCAAAATTTGAATGATTTTGAATACCACAAGACTTTTTTTAAGTGATGAAAAGTCTTGATTGAATACCTCAAGATTTTTTTAAAATGACAAGGAGTCTTGATTGAATACCACAAGACTTTTTTTAAGTTGTAAAGAGTCTTGATTGAATACCACATGACTTTTTCATAATTAAAAAGTCTTTTAAAATCTCTTAGAATCCTAATCCAATACATTTCTTTTAAAATTTATTGATTATAGTGTTAGACTACTATATTATATTTGAAGAAGAAGAAATTTATTAAATTTATTGTTGATGATTTGCATGCATCGTCCATTTAAACAAACTCTAATATAAGATCATTTAGTTAAATTTGTATCAAGAATTTCATTGAGTTATTTTGTTACGATTCTTGGTTACATATTTTATTAGGTGAAAATAATATGAATATTAAAGATTGAATATGGACATTAGGGACCATGCATCTTTATTTTATTTGTTTTGATTCACACCCACAATTTCTTTGATACTTTATTTCTTGGCGGCCAAGGCATGACTTTTGTACTCAATATTACTTTATGCATAAATTGTGTACTTCGTTTCTTTTACAATTTAATATCGATTAAACTTCCCTGAAAAAAAAAATATCGATCAAACTTGAAAAATATAGTTCTACTATATAAAGCTTCAGCTTGTCCTGCTTTATTATTCATTCACCCTTCTTTGCACTCAAAGAAGCTCTCCTATGTCTTAATTTCTATGTCTTTTTTTTTTTTTTTTTTCTTTCAATAGAGAAATGTTATAAGTTAGGTGTAGTTTGTTAGGGGGATAAGAATTTGTTAGGGGCAAGAATCAAACTTTAAACGTCTTAGTAATTTTTCAATATTTCAATCAATTTAAATTGTAGGTGTGTTTTGTGTTGGACAATGAAGAAAATACTCTGGTTCGCTCTTCGTGCGTAAAAGCAAAATTGTGTTGCCGATATTATTTTATTATGTCCAATTCTTCAATTACCTCTTTATTTTCATGTACATTTGTGTCTTCTACCCTTCAAAATAGTTCACAACAAGATTAGTTCCTCTTTTCGTTGGTTTATCTAAATTGTGTGTGTATTTTGATTTGAACAATAAAGATAATACTTGGTTCGCTCATCGTAAGTAAAAGCAAAGTTGCTTTGTTGATATGTTTTATTTCGAGTCCATTTCTACAATGTCTCTTTATTTTAAAGTAACATTTTGCCTTCTACCCTTTAAAAAAGTTCACAACAAGATTTTGTTCCTCTTTTCATTGGGTTATCTAAATTGTGTGTGTATTTTGTTTTGGACAATGAAGATAATACTTGGTTCGCTCGTCGTGCGTAATAGCAAAGTTGCTTTGCCGATATATGTTTATTCTGAGTCCATTTCTTCAATTTCCTCTTTATTTTCATGTACATTTTTTTTTGCCCCCTACCCTTTAAAGTTCACAACAAGATTTGTTCCTCTTTTCATTGGTTTATCTAAATTGTGTGTGTATTTTATTTTTGGACAATGAAGATAATATTTGGTTCGCTCGTCGTGCGTAAAAGCAAAGTTGCTTTGCCGATATATGTTTATTCCGAGTCCATTTCTTCAATTTCCTCTTTATTTTATGTACATTTTTTAGCCCCCTACCCTTTAAAGTTCACAACAAGATTTGTTCCTCTTTTCATTGATTTATCTAAATTGTGTGTGTATTTTATTTTTGACAATGAAGATAATACTATGTTCGCTCGTCGTGCGTAAAAGCAAAGTTGCTTTGTCAATATATGTTTATTCCGAGTCCATTTCTTCAATTTCCTCTTTATTTTCATGTACATTTTTCCCCCTACCATTTAAAGTTCACAACAATATTTGTTCCTCTTTTCATTGGTTTATCTAAATTGTGTGTGTATTTTATTTTTGGACAATGAAGACAATACTTGGTTCGCTAGTCGTGCGTAAAAGCAAAGTTGCTTTGCCAATATATGTTTATTCTGAGTCCATTTCTTCAATTTCCTCTTTATTTTCATTTACATTTTTTAGCCCCCTACCCTTTAAAGTTCACAACAAGATTTGTTCCTATTTACATTGATTTATCTAAATTGTGTGTGTATTTTATTTTGGACAATGAAGATAATACTTGGTTCGCTCGTCGTGCGAAAAAGCAAAGTTGCTTTGCGGATATATGTTTATTCCGAGTCTATTTCTTCAATTTCCTCTATATTTTCACGTACATTTTTTTGCCCCCTGTTCACAACAAGATTTGTTCCTCTTTTCGTTGGTTTATCCAAATCATGTGTATATTTTGTTTTGGACAACGAAGATAATGCTTGTTTTAAATATAAAATGTCATCGTGAGCTTAGCTCAGTTGGTATGAACAATGCATAAAAATACGCAAGGTCTGGGGTTCGAACCCCGACCACCACCCAAAAAAAATATAAAATGTCAACATTCAAAATCTGGGGTTCGAACCCCGACCACCACCCAAAAAAAATATAAAATGTCAACATTATTTTCATTATTTTTGAAAACGCATTCCTTTTAGTTTGTTTTTCACCTCTATCACAAATATTATTCACTATATGAATCTTCCATCTCATTGTTGGCAATTTAAAATTAACATAAATTTTTAAAAAATGAAAATCAAAAATATTTTTCATAAAGATGGAGCCTATGATTTTCGCATATGATTTGAGTTTATTAACATGCTTAGAGGTTGCATGTACATGATTTTCAGGAAATAAAACGGTGAGAAATAAGGCACAACCAATTGCTGGAGGACCGAGCACAGGTACTTCTAATAAAATGTGTCTGGTGTTCGACACGTGCCAGTAATGAACATCGACACACATGATTACATTCAATTAATTAATTTTTTCATATTTTTCCCCAGGGTCAACATGTTGGTGTGTATCGTGTCTATACCAGTGCTTCATTGATTATTGCACTTGATGCAAACCGTAATTCATGAAAAACAAGATAACAACCTTTACACAGACAAGAACAACCAAAACTAGGAAAACCAGATGGACAACAAGGACAAGGATACTTCAAAGATACATGAATATTGTTTTTGTTTGGAAGGAAGAGAATTAATGAGAACACCACCACCACATTTACATGCAGACATTTGTATGGGAAGTTAAAAACTCTGGCCACACTCTTTACAAAACGATTTTTCCTAGCTACAATACAAATAGGATCCCAAAATATGGAAGTAAGAGAGTGATAGCAACATATCTATGCTAGAGGACCATAATAAGTTTAACTTTTGATTCCTATGCTTGCATGGTAGTACACACAGTTACAAGGAACAATGTCCTCCTATAATTAACTCTGATTTTGACACAATTCTATGTTTTGAAGTACACTTAGCCAGAGCTATTACGAGACGAAGAACCTTGATTGTTCATCAGGAAACGAACGACGACACAAGTAATGTTGTCAGAACTACCTCTCTGATACGCTTCTTTCATCAGCCTCTTTGCTGCTTCTTCTGCATCCTCAATTGGTTTAATCATAGCAACAGCTTCCTGAAGAAAAGTAGAAAAAAGTTTGAGTTAGAGTTGGATAAGACATTAGGGCAGGGTTTGGATTATCAATTTTACAACTCATCAATCAGAAATGACTCGTTGGTTCGATTTTTAGAGCCTGTTTATTTCCGATATTTTTTGTTTCCATTCCATGGATAAAATAAAAATTAGAGAAGACGTTATGGAAGTTTTTGAAAATGTAATTTAAAAACATATTGGATATTTTTAAAAATTGTTAATTTTTTTCTTTTCAAAACATTGCTTTCAGTGTTTCCGGAAATGCAGTCTCTCTAGTTAGCTTTCATATTCCATAACAATTGCCATTTCAGCCACCCACATACAAAATAAAAATTTAAAATGTTACAAAGTAAATGGGGTCTTGCTCTATCTGTTTCTCGCATTTCGCTCCTTTAATCTACATAAGGAAAGTAAAGGCGAAGGTCTATTTGGTTTAAGAGAACCCTTTTTTTTAAGAGGCTTTAAGAGAACCCTTTTAAATTTGTTCGCTAATATTTTACAAAAATGCTAGGCTATAACTCTATTTAAAACAGAACAAATGCATTAACTTTACCAAATAATCTTGATACAAATCAATTCATTTATATCTCTTGTGGTTACGAAAATGCACTATATTTATCGGAAAAAGAAAAAGGAAAGGAAAAAAAACAAAGGAAGTGAAAATGATAGCAAACCTCATTTGAGACAACATCCCACAGTCCGTCACTAGCCAGTATAAGAAACTCAAGAGAACTATCGACCTTTTCTTCCTGCAAGACCATAAATATGTAGGTTAATTTTCATTTTCTCATATGAAACATAATTTTCTCTCTTAAGATGAATCGAAGAGATGAAATATCAAAGAATGGATGTCAGTCTGTCTCCATATTAGAAACACACCTGAATTTCCGGATCAGCAACAACGTATTGCTTAAGGAGTCTATCACCAAATGCGCGAGAAACAGCAAGAACACCACCGACTCTCCAAGTTCCTGTAAAGTATGGTTTTAAGTACTCCATAGAGATAGAAAAAAAATATAAATCAAATCCCAAGAGCTAACAATAAGATGACTTTACCAGCCCACATAACAAAGCCTCCCGCATCTTCTATCCTTTGCCTCTCATCGGTTTGGTCTGGTTTGTGATCTCGGGAAACGGCAATGGCTAAAGGAAAAAAAAAAATAGTAAATCATAATATTTTACCAATTCTTGAAATCGAAAAGTTGAAATGTTTTTCTCAATTCTCAACGGATACGCAAGAGACCAAATTCAAATGTAGTAACACCTACACCTTGACAATCTAATCAAACAATTAAAACTGAATTAACACCCTTTATATTTCATCCACAAGTGATACGAAAAATAGTCTTTCAACGTTCATTTAGAAAGAAAAGCATAGGGCTAAAAATACATCATATAGAAACTTCCAGAACCATTTGACAACCATAACGATTATGATTTCCTCAAGTTTTAGAAAATCAAATTCCATTTGACAACCATAACGATTATGCAGCTACTAGCCTTACCATTTCCACCCCTGCATATAACAGCTCTGGAGTCCCCAACATTTGCAACAAGCAAACGGTCACCAACAAGAATGGCAGTGGAAGCAGTTGATCCAGCATCTCTGTTTTGATTATTCTCTGATTTCAGAAATTCAGAGTCGGTATGCGTATATGCATCAGCTGTGTAAAAAAAATACAAATGGCAGGAGCAGTATTATTCTTCATATTTAGCGAATTGAAGAAAATCAGTTTAAAGGATCAAACTGTGATAGGTAAGAAACTACAGACCTATTGCAGATTTGGTGTCAGAAATGAATTTCGGGTGGCTGATCAAATTACTAAATAGGTTTTGCTTGACATACTCAGCAGCACGAGCACCACCATGACCTGAAAGTTTTAAACAAGAAAGTTGTAGCTAACCTTCATTTAAAATAGGTATATTATAGTATCAAGCATAGGTCATAAATACTAGTCAAGAGCAGTGTAGTTAAATTGTGACCATGGCGCCGACAAGGGGGAATGTCATCGCAGATTTATTTACCCCCACCATAGGCAATTTGTGAAGGCATGCTCCACGGTGGTGCCATAGGCCACAATGACGTGTTTATAGGGCAGATTTTGGCCTTCCTTCATCGACAACACTGGTCAAGAGCCAATACTTCTTAAAGGATTAAATGCTACAAAAGAATTATTTTCGAAGTCCATATAAAGAAAAACATGCACCAAAAACTTGCTATTAATGAATTGAAGGCTCTTCATAAAAAAAATTAAATAATTACAGGCAACAGAAAGTATAAGACAATGGTGATGCCTCTCGAAATTATTCTCAAAGACAGATCACTTAGAAGAAAAACCTCCTGAGACGGTGTTCGAAAAAAGAGTACTGTGTCCGATCAGAATAATCAAAACAACCAAAACCAGATTTATACTTTATGAGACAATAACTGTAAACAGATCCAAACTTTCCTCTTTATGTGTGCGTGCATGTGCATTTGAGAAAATAAAAGCAAAAAAGCCTAGAAGCATTGCATAAGGAAACACTAAGTCACATGGAACAATTAATTTCCCATTTCCCAATAACTTCAAAAGGAAAATCCACCGACAGAAACAAATTAAGGAAAAAAAAAATATAAGTAAAACATCTTATTAGTTCTCTATGGGTCGACAGTCCATCACGTGTCCGATCAATGTTTCAACTACAACCAGTCCCTTGCTTAGTACCTCCAAAAATAAGTAGCATGGATAGAAAGAAATGGAGATAGAAGAATCATGTAAATATACCATCAAAAACTCCAAAAAGGCCAACAACTTCGCCATCAACGCCGTCAATTCTTGTCTCATAAAAATCTTCCATTGAAGATCTCTTGCCAGGGGAGCTAGCATATCCATAGCTGAATTTTCCATTCTGGCTGTAGATACATATCAAAACAACAAAGTATGTAAAAAAAAATCTCATTGAATCGACCTAAAGTCGGAAAAATTAAAGGAAGCCTAGTAAATAAAAAAGCCAGAATAGGACTAAAGACATTCAACAAAACATAGATTGAACAACACAACAATAATATCAACCAAGAAATAGTAAAACTCAAAAAGTCCAATAAACATTCGTCTTGAACCATGATCAGAAAAATACAAAGACAATAACCACATAAAACCAAGTTGCGAATCTGCAGAGCAATAGAAAACTAGAGACAAATTTAACATGAAAATTTTCAATATAAAACCTTCCAAGTATGAATGACATTAACCAACAACAATACCTATAACCATGGTATTAAAATGCCGTCTGCAACTGCAATTGTAGCCGGAATATAAAGGCTTTGGAAGCCGCCGAAACCATATCACACCCACAATTGCAACCGCATATCAAGTTAACATTCACCATATCAAAATCGCAACGTAACCACAACACAAAAGGCAACAAACAGGCAACCACAACAGCAACTTAAAACCCCGAGAATAACAATGGTTTTAAATTGCCATCTGCAACCACAATTACTGCGACAATATAAAGGTTTTCAGAAGCCTCGACAACGCAACCACATATGCAGCAGCATATCAAGATAAGTTTCCATAATATCAAAATCACAACATAACCACAACATAAAAGGCAACAAACAGGCACCCGCGTCGAAACAACAATTTAAAACCTTGAGAATAATCATGGTTTTAAATTGCCGTCTGCAACTACAATTGTAGTCGCAATATAAAGGTTTTCAGAAGTCACGACAACGCGACACAATTGCAGCCCCACATCAAGATAATTTTTCACGATATCAAACACCGTAACGTAACCACAACACAGAAGGCAACAAACAGGCACCCGCATCGCAACAACAATTTAAAACCTTGAGAATAACCATGGTTTTTAATTGCTGTCAGCAACTACAATTGTTATTAAAATATAAATGTTTTTAGAAGCCTCAACAACACAACCACAATTGCAGCCGCATCTATCCTCAATTTCCCACAACATCAAGACAATTTTCACAATATCAAGAATCACCAAACAACCACAAAAGACAAGACAACCTAAAACCGCAATATCAATTTAAAACCTTAAGAAAAACCATTCTATGTAAGCTAGCTTATCAGCTACCCACTATTTTTTACCAAACAAAGCCGAAAAGTAACACAACATGCAACCGCAACGCCAATTTAAAATCCTAAGAATAACCATGGTTTTAAATTTCCGTTTGCAACTACAACTGCAGTCACAATATAAAGGTTTTCAGAAGCCTCGACAGCGCAACCGCAGATGCTGCAGCCATTGTGGTTGTGTTGCAGAGGCTTCTGAGTTTTTAAAACCTTAAACAAACCATGGTTATTCTCAGGATCAAACCTCGTACAACATACAACCGCAACATCAATTTAAAACCTTAAACAAAAATGATAAAACAAAACAATTTCATAAAATTTATAGATCTAGACAAAAATTAAGAACATTAACAAACCTGAGCCCTCCACCACTAACAGGTGTATCATCAGCAGCATGAACCTGACTTGAAGGTGATAAAACAGAATTGAGATAGCCCATATCACAAGTTGAATATTCAACAAGATTCTCAGATACAACAGCTTCTTTAGCCAAAAAATGAAGAAGAAACAATAACAATATTGCGTGTGTAGAGGTTATTCTTGCTTCAAAAAGGTTCCAAGTTATCATAACAATAGTGGAAAAGTGGGGTCTGTTTTATGGAATCAGAGACTTAATCTGCATAGAAACCCCACAAAGAAAAAATCTTAGTTAATCATAAAAAATTGAAATTTATGAGAAAAAATTCAAACTTTTGATCACCCAATAGGAAAGATGCAAAATTTTGTACATGGGATCTTGTTATTTTTTACATAAAGAATGAAAAAATTGAAGAAAGTTAGAGAGAGAAAGTACCTGAGGGAGAGAGGAGGAAGAGAAATGCCATGAGAGAGAGAGAGAGAGAAGGGGAAAAAAAGGAGACAAATTTTGGAACAACAATTTAGTTGAAGTCAGCTCATCGTATTTTGTCTGTTTGATTGAACAACAATTGAGTTCATCACATTCAATCCTGTTTTTAGGAATATAAAAAAAAAAAAAAAATCCCAAAAAATAAAATTGGTTCGATCTAAACTAAAATCTAAACTAACGTGTCAATCAATTATTTTATTTTTTTTTGACAAAGAGGAAATTAGTTGACGATAAATAAGAGGATTATAAGAAGTTCTAGATCGCCGAGGTATTAAGATATTGAAAGGTCTTTTGATGATTGTCAAAAAAAAAAAAGAGGATGTCCTACAATCAGCAAACAATTGAGTATCTACTCTATCTACTAACAATATATAAAAACAAAGTACTACCAAAGTTACTTAACTACCCATACCTAATTTTTTTTCAAATTTTTTCCTTTACAACTTTAAGGTTATTTTTGTCAAATCCACTATCAAAACTCACTTTACTAAAACTCACTTTCTCACCTATCTTTATTTAATAATAAAATTTTCTCTCTCATCCCACTTTCTCACATTTCTTTATTTAATAATAAACTTTTCTCTTTCATCTTTCTTTATTTATAATAATAAACTTTTCTCTTTCATCTATATTTATTTAATAATAAACTTTTCTCTCACCTTTATTTTAATAAACTTTTCTCTCTCAATCTCACTCTCCTCTCTTATCTTTTTCTTACCATCTTTCTTCATTTTTCATTTTCTCTCTTCATTTTCAACTCCATTTCTCTACTAATTTTCAATTCAGTTTTACTAACAAGTTTTTTTTAGAGGAACCTAACAAGTGTTGTTGTTATAACAGTATATGATTTTGTATTTTACGATAACACTATTATAAAATATGTTAATTATGTTTTTTCACGGGACACATATTAATATTTTTCACACTCAAACATATTAGTAAATAAAATCTATGATTATTTTTATTTATTAGCTTTTTTCATATCGTCAATACTAAAACATGAACAATATTATAATATACTATGATTAATCATACTTCAATTTTTTCTGTTGTTTTTTTTAAATGTATCCCTAAAAAACCCGTTGGAGTGTACAATTGTAACACGAGACCCGTTTTAATAACTACAACGAGTGATCAGTTTTAATTAGTATTTTTTTAATATCACTAATTTATCACCACAATTGCCTAGGTTTTATTAATATATTAATAAAATATATGTGGGTGTATGGACTATATATTAATAAAAATATATGAGTAATGTTTGTTTTATGGGAATATATTAATATATTCTTATTTCTGAAATTTAATGGGAACTATATATTGATAAAATACAAATGAGAATATGAACTATATATTAACAAAAATATATCTCACTATATTTTTTTACGGGAATATGTTAGTATATATTTATTTATGAAATGTATTTTCATTTATTAGCTTTTTTAATATTGTCAATCCTAAAACAAGAACAATATTATAATATATTATGATTAATCACACTTCAATTTTTTCCCTTTTTTTTGAAAGTGTATCACTAAAAAAATTATTGGAGTGTACAATTGTAACATGGGACCAATTTTAGTAACTACAACGAGTGATCAATTTTACTTAGTATTTTTTTAATATCTCTATTTAAACACCGCGACTGCCTAAGTTTTATTAATATATTGAAAAAATATATGTGGGTGTATGAACTATTTATTAATAAAAATATATATGTGAGTATATATTTGTTTTACGGGAATATATTAGTATGTTCTTATTTCTGAAATCTAATGGGAATTATATATTGATAAATATATATGAGTGTATGGACTATATATTAATAAAAATATATCTCACTATATGTTTTTATACGGGAATATGTTAGTATATGTTTATTTGTGAAATGTATTTTCATTTTTTTTAATATCGTCAATACTAAAACAAACAAAAAAATTATAATATACTATGATTAATCACACTTCAATTTTTTCCATTGTTTTTTTAAAAAATGTATCAATAAAAAACCCGTTGGAGTGTACAATTGTAACATGAGACCCATTTTAGTAACTATAACGAGTGATCAGTTTTAATTAGTATTTTTTAATCTTTCAAAAAAATTAGTATTTTTTAATATCTCTATTTAAATACCGCGACTGCCTAAGTTTTATTAATATTAATAAAGTATATGTGGGTGTATGGACTATATATTAATAAAAATATATATGAGTATATGTTTGATTTACGGGAATATATTAGTATAGTCTTATTTCTGAAATCTAATGAGAACTATATATATTGATAAAATATATATGAGCGTATGGACTATATATTAACAAAAATATATCTCACTGTATTTTTTTACGGGAATATGTTAGCATATGTTTATTTGTGAAATATATTTTAAGATAACAATATTATATAATCAATTAATTATGATTTTTCACGGGATGCTTATTAGTATTTTTCACACCAAAACATATTAGTAAATAAAAACTATGATTATTTTTATTTATTAGGTTTTTTAATATCATCAATACTAAAATCTAATATATATAATTGTTCATATTAAAATTTAATTATTTTATAATTTTTTATTACTAACGATCAATATATACATTATTATGCTTTAAATGCTTTACATTTTTTCACTATAGACAAAAAAAATACTATGCCAAGTGCATCCGAGACGCGACACGCAGCAGAGCCGCGGCCATACAGCGCGGCGAAGCCGCGCTACCCGTGCTGTAGCACGGGTATCTCGACTAGTTTAAGAGGACAAAAATGCTAAAAATTACTTAGGTTGGACGTTAGTTTTCGCCAAATGATCAAGAGATGCAATAAAATCTGCACACTTGTTATTAAAAAGATATTTTGCAATGATACTTTTCGCCTCATTAAGAAAATCAGCGAATAGTCCACTAATTCTAATTCGTCTTACAAAAATGTTGAAAGTTTTAGGTTGGACGTTGTGATCGGGCTTTGAACCTTGATTCTTTCATTTATGTGTATGAATTTTCAATGACCGTTGTAATTTCGTTTTTCTCTTCCTCTCTACATTTAAATTTCTCTCCGTCTTTTCATTCTACTGCTATCTTTTCCCTATTTGTTGTTGATTTTTGCAGCAATCGCCAATTGGTGTGTGGATGGAACATTGTGTGTTGCAATTGATCCAGTTTTGTTTTAAAAAAAATGATAATGTTCCTTTCTCTCATCAATTTTCTAAACCAAAATACTAATAATAAAAATGAAACATTATTTTATTAATGTTTGATATAACCATAATAAAACTACAAATTAATTTGATCAAACGGAAATAATAATAATATCTTAAAAAGATGTATACACCGCATGGTATTTTTTTTTTAAAAGAAAAATTTAAGGTGAGAGGATGATATCTCAATCCAAATTAAAAAAGACATTTAGACTCAAAAAATACTTACAAATATATTTCCACTAAAATCTCTTAGAGCCCTAACGTCGTGGTTTAAACATTCACTCACAAATAAATAGTATGTTGTATTTATAATTCAACTAAGATAGCAAGCGGCATATACACTAACAATATCTTCATGCAATGTATCAAATGTTTAAGAATAATTTGTATACATTAATCTCGGTTTAAAATTATTTTATACAGTCCCGTGAGCATAGCTCAGTTGGTAGGACAATGCATTATTATATGCAGAGGCTGGGGTTTGAACCCCTGACACCCCATTTATTCACCTTATAAGGTGAATTTATAAGGTGAATTCTAGTCACTAGGCTACCTGACCAAAAAATAGATTTCATTTTATAAGATGAATTCTAGCCACTAGGCTACCTGACAAAAAAAATTCACCTTATAAGGTGAATTCTAGTCACTAGGCTACCTGACCAAAAAATAGAAAAAATATTTCATTTTATAAGATGAATTCTAGCCACTAGGCTACCTGACAAAAAAAATTATTTTATACATATTTTCAATCAAATCACCCTATGATGCCTTTTTTGTAGTTTAGTTCTTAATATGGAACTAAAAATATCTACTTTATGTTGATTTTATCATATACACCTTTTTCTTTTTCTTTTTTGAATTTTTTTTTAGCATATACACGTTAGTTACTTCTATTTTAAAATTTTTTATAAAAGTTATCTTTTAAACTTTTATAAATTTCAATTGAAATCAAAACCTTAAAACTTAAAATAAAAAGCTTGAATTTTAAGCATAAATATTGCCGATTCAAAAAAAAAAAAAAGCATAAATATTGAAACTTAAACATGAGAAAGGGACTTTGATATTCAAGGCCTGAACCTTTACTATGTTCTTGTATATAAAATTTAAGTCATGAATCTTGACATGTCTTAGACATAGCAAGAGGCTTAAAACTTCACATAACACTTGAACATGAACAACATACAAAAATATAATAAATAAAGTGTTTTGATCATAAAAGAACATTAAATTATAAAGGACTTGGAATAAAATGTTTGAATCATAAAGAACTTGAAATAAAATACCAAAATGAAAAGAAAAAGAAGAAACCAAACAATAATAGCAAGAGAAAATGTGGTTAAAGAAATAAAATTTCTATTTTTTTTTCTCAAAATACTGAAGAGTGAAGGAGTATTTATAGAGGGAAGAGAGAGTATGCTTCAGATTGTGGTCTCAAACGAGGGAAAGGTTTGGTTCTTTTGCAATTAAGTCTCAAGGCAAAGGGTTATAATCATCATTTACCACTTATTACCTTAGACCATGTGCAATGGTCATCTTCTTTCAACACCCTTCAACACCCACTTTTTCAATTTCCAACACTCCACATCATTTTCCCTCTCTTAATTCAACACTCATTCAATTTTGAGAAACACTTGTGTGGACCAGGACCAAGAATTTTGGTTTGGTCACACACACAAGTTTTTTCCTTCTTTCTCTTCTCTTCTCTCTTCTCCATTTTCTCTCTCTTCTCTCTTCTCTTTTCTCTCTTTGTGTGACCAAAGACCACTTGTGTGGACCAGGACCACACAAGATTTTCTCTTCAATTTTTACCTTTCCAATGGTTTTCATTCAACACCCTACCCCACCACTTTTTATTTCTTATTCTTATTCTTATTTAATTTTTGGTTGGAAAATTGATTTGGGTGTTGATAATTGTTGTGATTTTGATAGCTAAATGAGTAATCAAAAGAATTTAGGGTGTTGAATTGATTATTATTGGAATCCATTTCACTAAGTAAAGACTAAAACTTCAAAAAAAAAAGCTAATAATAAGATTAAGAGAGTGAAAAACTTTGTTTTTTTTCTGTGTCCAAATCAAATGATCCAAGTCTCTATTTGTAGAGAAAAAAAAATCACGAATTTTAGTAAAAAAATAAAAAAATTATTTACAATGAAATAATTGAGTCCAAAGCATTAAGAAAATTAAAATCGAAACAGCCAATCAAATTGAAACATGTGTCCCAGCTTCCCCCACAACTTTTCTCTCTCTCCGCGTGATCTGACATGAACGCGCCCTGCTGGCGCGTGTAATGCACGCGCCATTTTTGAAGCAACGAAATTGAAACGTGTGGCACAGTGGGACCGCTTTAAACATGTTGAACGAGTTAATCAGCTCTCTCCTCCACCTCATCTTCAATAAGCAGACTCCAATGGTTTCAATAGATGAAAATTGTCATTAAATAGGCCATTGGAGATGGTCTTACTAGCAACTAAATGCCCCTTTCTCCTTTATCTTACATAAATCATATATGTTTACTTTTGAACACAGTGACTTTTTTTTTAAGATAATGTTAACCGGTGCTCCTGGAGCACTGGTTAAGAAATCAAATATAGTAAGTATTGCATTGGAACTTGTGTTGTCAACTCTTCAAAAACATAAAAAGTGTTATTTTCATTTTAAAACTTTCTTGTTTTAGTTTCCTTAACCAGTGCCCCCGGGGCACTGGTTAACATGACCATTTTTTTATAGAGAAATATTGATCATAGTGACTTATGCCTTGAGACTTATTCAATACTCCCTCTGGTCACTATTATAAGCAAAACATCACTTTTTAGATACATTGAATAATTAACGTATCTAGTCTTTATTATAGACTAGATACGTTAATTATTCAATGTATCTAAAAAGTGATGTTTTGCTTATAATAGTGACCGGAGGGAGTAACAGTGTAATTTGATTTATTAACGATCAATATAGGTTGACTTAATTATATTTCTGATCTCTTAATTATTTATTTGGTTTTATTTTGGTCCTGTTGACTAATTTTAGTTTCGTTTTGATCTCTTAATTATATATCTTTTACTCAATAGATCATTTCTGTTAATAATCAACTTTGTAGGTGAATCCACCAACATCTTACTTTTTTTTTCTTCATTTTAACTAATTGATCTTTTTGTCAAAAAGAAAACTATTGGATCATGAAGGACAATCATATCTAGTGATTGAAGATCAAGTGATCCAATGATTTTTTTTTTAACTAAAAAATCAAATGGTTAAAATTAGAAGAAAAAAATTAGTATGGTATTTGGTAGACCAACTACAATGTTGGTCCATTTTAAACATTTGAGGTGAAATATTTGGTAGACTACCTACTTAAGTAACAAAAATATAATAAAGGGATTTACAGAACGAGTTGAGTGACTAAAGTGAAACCAAATAAATAGTTAAAGTGAGACCAAATAAATAGTTAAAAGATCAAAATAGTAATTTAACCATAAATATTATAACGATGAATTTCACTAGTGGGAACTCATGGAAAGTGATCTTAACGAATAAAATATATGTGTGGGGAGAAATCATGTGTAAATAACATTCCTTAGAATATAACATCATGTGAACTAATTTTCAAAACTTGAAACAAACATAGAAATGTTGCATTTATGATCTCACATTCCCAAGAATTATATTATAAACCTTGAAACAAACGCAACCTTAAACAAATAGTATCTAATAACGATACAATGAGGATCCCTAAGGCTTATCCACAACTTTACTATCCTCAACATAAATTGAAATCGAACCCCAACATGAGGAAAATCAGGTGGCCTTATCCACATCCCTCATGTTCCAACAAGGTTTGTTCAGCATGGTGATGGGTTACAACATTGCCCCTTAAGACAATTGGAAATAAAATTAAGAGGAAATGCACTGGCATGTTTGAACAAAACATGGAAAAAGGGAAAAGTAAATTTTTTCTTTGACTTAAAGAAGAAATGGGAAGATGCTAAAAATCAGGAAAATAGTTGCAAGGTTGCAGAAAATGCACGTGCGTGTTGGTTGTTTATTTCTTCGATCAGAAATGTTAGGGTCACACCTTTTAACACTCCTTTTAACACACTCAATTACTTGAAGCCACATCATCCCATTTTTTTACTCCTTAACTTGAAAACCGGCTAAACAAGTTACGAGATAACAAATTTCCTTTTTAATTTTTATTTTTAAATTATTTATCTGGGAAATTGGCTTTGCAAATTTATGTCTGGTCGCTCTTTACCTCCATCTTCACGAGTTGTTGTGTTGTATAGACTCAATCATCTTCTTTGTTCCAAGCTTTATCATCCTTTTTCTTGAGCTCTGTCGTCTTTATCGCTTTTTCCGACCTATCCAATCCCATCGAGTGGGCAGCCGCCGTCGTCTTAGCCGCAACCCACGATGGTCTTTTCTGTTTCTATTGTCTTTGTATAGAGCTCTGGTTGTTGTTGGTTGTTCCTATTCTCCTATTTACACACTACTGCAATATATTTCATCATAGCCGCCGTCGTCTCAGTCGCGATGTAAGTTGTTGTTCTAGGTTCCATCTTATATGAGTGTGACAAATTAAGTTCGGTAATATTGCAGGTTTTTGAGTTGGGTTCCATCTTCCAAAATAGATTTGAATTGGAATTGTGAAACAGATCAATGGTAGTGGCTTCAATTTTGGCATCCCTTTTGTTAATTTTTTTACAACCCTTCAGTTTTCTTTCTTTAATCCTTCTCCTATAATTTCACATCTCTGTATCAAAAAAGTATAAAATGGAAAGAAGAAAAAAGAGTGTTGGAGGAACAAGTGCAACGGTTTGTTAATTTTTTAGGACGATTAGAACTTGTAGAAGAAAGAGGTTTTCTTTTGTATAAACGCAGAAGAAAGAGGTTGTGCTTTGTTGTTTTAATTAAAGAGAAATTCTTACATGAACTCTTAGCTAAGAGATCATTCTTACACCCAACCAATTAAAATCAAACATCTCATTAAAATAATAAAAATAATTAATTTCATAATTTTTTGTCATTATTTTTAATATTTCTCTCTCCTTTTTCCACTTTCTTTAACCAACAAAAACCACCCACCACCATTTATGTTTCCATTTCCTTAATTAAAATCACATTTTTTTTTTAAAGTTAACAACATATGTCATATTTTTATTGCTTGGGTGTAAGAATAATCTCTTAGGTAAGAGTTCATGCAAGAATATCTCATAATTAAAAGGTTAATAATAATTAATAAAATAAATAAAATGATTAGAAAATGCAACTGGTAGCCAAGTACAGGATTAAAAAAATGGGATGATGTGGCTTCAAATAATTGAGTGTGTTAAAAGGAGAGTGTTAGAAGGTGTGACTCTAGCATTCCTCTTATAATTATTGTGGTTTCACATTTAAGTCACACTTGATATTTCATTAATCAAACTAACTATTTTAGGGACTCTGTTACTTTGAAATAAACATAATATAGAAATATCATATATTATAAATAAATAGTCATGATACAAATTGATACAAATTCTAAGTTTAAACATAAATTTTGCTAAAAAAAAAAAGTTTAAACATAAATTATTGGCATATAGGGCTTGCACAAACAATATCCCACCAACATCGGAGCCGAGCCAATCAGATATTAAATTAACATATATCGGTCCAGCATATATGGTTTTTCTTTACAAATTTCAATTTCGATTGTTGTTATTGCATATCTTGAGATCACGGTGATGACTCCATGACATTTCTTTGTTGGTTCACTCACTTGAATTTGATGACTTTTTCATGTAACTCTCCGCATATATAGTTTGATGACTAGTGAAGACTCTCATTTGAGAATGGTGTGTTACATGTGTATAAATTTGCAAATGAGAGTCTTTGCTAGTTTTCGACCCGGTATGTGGATGCCCGAGTCATGAGGAAATGGGGTTTCCATAAGCAAGTATCCCATGAAGTTGATTTGGAAAGAGCTAGAGTTAGGGTTGTCAAAGTTTCCATTGTCAATAGGTCAACTTGCCGTTTTTCTGCTGAAGCATTTTCTGCAAAAATAAATAAATAAACATGTAGCATTTTTTAGCTTCCAAATTTTCAAAATGACATGTTATAATGTTACAAGATCTTTCTTGTAAGGGCCAATAATTAATACGACTTGTACAACGCTATAGCAAACTTTTGTAGGAAACTCCATTAATTGAAACATAGGTGAAGATGTGTTCTATTTTATGTAATTAGATTCACCACAAAAGTCCTTCTTCTTTGAAATATGAAAACATAAAATGCCTCTAATTTTTCTTTAAATGTTAGATGTGTCAAAATTAGAGACTATAGATTCATATATTTTTTTGTTTTTAATTTTGATCAGTAATTCAACTATTTCCAATAATACGAGTATGCTGTGATAGGGCAAAGTTACAAATGTTCTCCCAGTTCCATATTTTAGAAAGATAACTAACTATGCAAGTTATTTTATCTTTTCTTCTTTCAAGACTTTTTTGATGTATCAATTTTTTGGTATTGCTCAGGAGTAGCTGAGCAAGTTGAAAAGATAGAGCAGAGTGCAGGGTACATTAGATGAAAATATGATCCTTTTGTACTAAGGTAGTGAAAACAATAGTGAAAGGCTTCTTTCATTTTTCCACAAACAAACATGTTTGCCAAGTATTATGATAAACTTAACATTGACACTGTAGTATAATTATAACAAGATAAGCAAGCACAAGAGATTTCAATATAATTAACTAGAGTTTAAATTTCAATTAGGTTTACGCAAATCATTTGTATAAATTTAACAAGTTTGCTGAGTTTACTTTTATTTTAAGTCCGTTAAATCTTCTACAATTTTTTTATTGGGATCCATTTGCAAAATTGAAACCATTCACAGACGGTCGGGGAAAGTGGCATCTAGTGATGCTTAGTCTAGACAGTTTTTTCTCTTTTAAATGTATATTCTCAGAATCATATGTTCTGGTTTAAAAATATGGATTTCTGTTCTGGTTTGCTCAAAGGGTGATTAGAAACCATTGGGAGTCATGATTAAACAGTGACCACCAATGCTGCTCAAGATTATATCAAGTTGGTGCTAAATAATTAGTAGTGCTTGAAAGGCAGCAGACCTACCGTGTCGTATTTTTATCAGCGTCAATGTGTAGTTTTGCTGCAGAAAGGATGCATGTATGTAGGACGTTACTAGGTATGACCGGCTGCATTTGAATGGGCATTATATTTTTGTGTTTGAAGGAGTTGCGTTGTTCCAAATGTATTATTAGAATTAGAATGCTTGTAGCTATATCTTGTAAACATTTCGATTGTAATCCTTTTTGTTCCAACTTTCTTTATAACTTATTTCTTAATGTTGGACACTTTTAATGAAATCATTACTAATTATGTGTGCAACTTGATTTATTGTTCACATAATTAATTAGTTTTCAACAGCTACAAGTATTTGTTTCAATTTTAGTAAAATGGCATCCTGCTATGTCTTAAAACAGAATTAATTCATCATTGCAAAAGGTGTTTTCAAGTGTTTCCTTGTAATAGTTGGATTGATTACAAGCTTTAAACTATCTTTGTAATTCAGAATCTTCTTTCCATTTATTTTTTGAATGCTCCTTTGCATTTAAAATTTGGTCATGGTTGGCTACAATTTTGAACAAAAACTCTTCAATTCACTTCTATGGAGAATATTTGGCATCTGTGTGATGGATGAAGTCATCAATGCAAGGTTGTTATCACTGCTTTCCTTGCAAATATTTTTTCAGCAATTAATTTGGTTCAGAAGAAACCAAGCCAGATTTAACAATTCAAGAATTCATTGGAAATCTTTAGTTAACACCATCATTTCAAATGCGTCCCTTTCCGGAAACAAATCAAAAGTCGCATCATCAATCAATATGTTTGAATTTGCGGTCTTGAAGGCATTTAGGGTGGATATTCAAGCACCAATAATTAAAGAAGTGATCTGGTCCCCTCCAAATCCCCAAATCTTAAAAATCCTCAACACCAACCGCGATAACACCTCTGCAACACACCTTAGAATTTTATTAGTCGTATAACCTGTTCATTTTAGTCTGGATTAATTGTCTTTGTGTTCTTTTCACGATGAATTGTAAGAAAAAGAAAGAGAGGAGTTTGAAGAAAACAAGAGATTATTGGGAACAAGAGATGAAAGGGTGATGGAGTCATCCTACGGAATCCTACGCGAGACTATGTCAACTTGATTGTGGTGTTTATCATTGATGCACAAGATATTGTACATGAAATGAATTAAGAATTTTGCAAGTGAAGATATTCAATCAATTTGAAAATGTACTTGGATGATCAGTTTTATGGTTTATGGAAAGAAAAAAAATGATGAAGAGAAGAATGAAGATGTTAATATGGTCTATGAATTTATTTATTTATTTTTTGACAAAATAGTAAAAAAAATAAATAAAGTTATTCATTAAATTATTATTTCAGCATTTTTTAATAAAAAAACTAACAATTGGATTAACTTGTGCATGCTTTTATAGATAAAGGACTTAAATAAGACAAAAAAAAGATAAATGACCGATGTGTTATAATTAAATAACATGAAGGATCCATAATGTAATTTTGCCTTCTTTTTTTAATAAAAATATCATGTAACTCTAGTTCTCGCCTCAATAAAAATATAGTTGTAGCCAAATTCAAATTCCTAGTCTCTCGTTCTCTCACCAATTTCAAACCAAGATCCCAAGGCTAAAGCGTTAACTTGCGACCAAGAGGCTTCTCGTGAAACTAGATAATTATTTGACTTATTGACCGTGGAAAATGCAAAATCTGGGCATCTCGAAATGTCGAGAATTGTCAATTTCCACTAAACTTCGCCAATCCAAACTTCATTTTTGAGAACATTGTTGTTTCCAACGATGAAGATAGGGTTGCCAAATTTATTGGAATGACAATCCTCAATGCCCCAACATACCAAGATCTTTGCAACCGCAGTCAATCAAGCGCACCTCACCAAATGTAATATGGATTGAAATACCTAAGACACAAAAAAATGCAAATAGCCTACCTAAAAAAATGCAAAGAGCAAAAAAAAAAAATTGTTTACAGCGTTGCAAGACCCATGGCAAGCGCAGGGGTGCTCTCATGGAAACCACTGGGTACTATGGTGACAATATGGTGTGGAGGACTTGGGTTGAGAAAGGTGGAAGTGTGCAGGAGACATAATTAAATTGGATCTAATGGGTTCTCTTCCTCTCTACATTTTGTTTTCACTCCATCATTTTATTCTACTGCTATCTTTTTTCTATTTGTTGATTTTTTTCCTATACATTTTGTAGCAATTGGCTTTGAAGATATGTTAATGGAATGGGGGGAAGCACTTGGGTGACATAATGTCACCGTGACATTAAATCTGGGCCACACAACACACATTGTCACACAACATCTGGGCCACACAACACAACACCTTTGTGTGGTCCAGATTTAATGTCACGGTGACATTATATCACCCAAGTATTTTCCTGGAACGGGCGTGTGTACTGTGTTGCAACCGATCCAAATTTTGTTCCAAAAACAATACTATGTTATTTTTCTCTCATTCAATATTTCTAGCAAAAACACTAATAATAAAGAATAAGTTTTATTTTATTAGCATTTAATAAAAGCATTGCTAAAAAAAACATTTAATAAAAGCAAAAATAAATATGAACCAAAAAAAAGCAAAACTAAATCTACCAAAAATCAATTTGATCAAACAAACAAAATAATATAATACTAATTATTTTATTAAAACCTTTTAAGCATAAATATTGAAACTTAAAGATGAGATAGCGATTTTGATTCAAGGCCTAAACCTTTAAGGCTTAAGCTATGAGTCTTGTCGTGTCTTGGACATATGAATAGGCTTAAAACTTCATATAACTTCAACATGAACAAAATACTAGAATTTTAATAATTTTTTTGAATCATAGATTAAAAACTTAAAATAAAATGCTTGAATCATAAACTTAAAATAAACGCTTGAATTATAAATGACTTGAAATAAAATGCGTGAATCATAAATGATTTGAAATTAAATGCTTGGATCATAAAGGACTTAAAATAAAATACCAAATAAAAAGAAAAGAATAAACTAAAACATCATGGTGAAAGAAATAATGTTTCTTAACCACACACACACTTATAATTTGGGCAAGTGAATGTGAAGGAGGGAAGAAGAAATTTTCTCTCAAAATATTCTAAGTGTCTTGTATTGAATAAAGGAGATTGAAGTACTCGTATTTATAGAGGGAGTAGGGAGTATGTTACGGATTGCAATCTTAAGGGAAGGGGTTTTGGTTCTCTTGCAATTAATTCTCAAGGCAATGGTTATGTTGGTCATTTACAACTTATTACCTTGCTAGCAACTAAGTGTCCTTTCTCCTTTATCTTACATAAATCATATTTGTTTCTTTTCCTACTTTGTTGATAGTGATTTATGTCTTGAGACTGCTTATTAAGCAGCAGTGTAATTTGGCTTATTAACGATAAATGTTCTCTGGATAAAATTTGCGAACGCGAATTCTAAAACAATTATTTTAACGAACAAAATACGCATGTGGGAAAAAATGTTTTCATACGTATTTTATCTATAAAATTATAATTTCAATTTATTTCTATCAAAGAATATTACTAGAAGCTATGATTAGATTTTCATCAAATTCTAAGGTCGTTTGTGTTGGAACATAATACAAAAGAAATGGAAGCAAACCTACTAAGCAATGAAGAAGAAGAGCACCATAGATCTCAATTACTTGCACCACAAGCAATTGAAGCTTAAGACAGTTTAGGCTTAGTTTTTCTGTTACAACTACTTAACTGATCAATTTTAAATTTCAATATAACTAGAGTTTAAATTTCAATTAGGTTTACGCAAATCCTTTGGGTAAATTTGACAAGTTGCTGACTTTACTTTTATCTTTGAGTCCGTTAAATCTTCTACAATTTTTTTATTGGGATCCAATTGCGACCATTTATAGAAGGTGGGGGAAAGTGGTATCTAGTGATGCTAGTGAGTCTAGACAGTCTTTTAAAAATGTGTTTTCTCAGAATCATTTGTGTCAATGGGTTGTTTTAAAATATGGATTTCTGTTCTGGTTTGCTCAAAGGGTGATTTGAAACCATTGGTGATCAAGATTAAACAGTGACCACCAATGCTGCTCAAGATTATATCAAGTTTTTTGACACCAGAACTGTTGTTCGCGGATGACTGAAGGATAACAACCTGCAAAACAAGAAAATAAAACGTAAAACCTGAGGCGTGACTATGTCACTGGACTAAGGAATTATCCGCAGAATTGCGCAACTCCCCCAGAATACAACAGGTTCATCTCGGCGGTAATCATACCGAGGCTATCAGGACACGAGAAATACACAGGTTTGTAACTCAGGCACTTTAGTGTTTTTGTATAAAATGAAGGAGGAAAGCAAGAACAAAAACTGGTTTTTCTCTAAAAAAAAAAAATTGTGTGGAAGCTAGTCGCTGATTTTATAAAGCAATATTATATATTAATTAATAATGATAATAACAAATCAGAAATATTGTGAAGATGGAGCACGTTCCACTACTTTTAAGGATAACTGAATACATATATGAGTATACCAAGTCAAATTCAGTTACTACAATTAAAGCACATTGAAAATAATTAAGTATAACAATTATCACCTATTAAATTGGTAAGGTAATTTAAAAAGGGTTACAGCAATACCAAAACACGTAGTGATATACAACATTGGCCAAATTGACCTTTAATGTATATCATTCTTAAGTCAGCAAAATTTAATTTTCAAATAATATTAATTAAATCAATTAGAATAAAATAAATAACTTTTGAAATATTTAAAATATACAACAATCCCCCACATATTTCAAAAGTTTTAAATTAAGAAAATATATAGCCTGAGTCACCTTTGAGTGTAATGCATCGGAACGGTGTAGCAAGCTATGGAACCCGTCCTAGACTAATGAGGCTTAACACACAGTGAATTGGTTTAGCAAGCTATGGAACCCAATACACTTGATGTATGCTAGAGGTCTCATAATCACATTACACCCCCACAATTCTCGTGTAATCGCTGTGTTGCGCATTTAGGCCGTGCGCGTGTATGGTTTTCATGAGTGCTCTAGAGACCCGCCACGGTCTCATGCAAGCGGCCCCACTTGACACTCATATAGGTGATTCCATCTAGTGCATGCTACAACCATGCACCACCCATAAGGGCTTATGGTAATCATTAAAAGCATATAAAGCTTACCCCTCAAATTTAAAATTTAATTAGCACTTCTCATTGGTATAACACTATAGGAAAAAGACAACTTTTTAGTGCTAACATAACTAACTAGTGACTTGTTTTTCCCATTGAACATTTTTCATGGGATCTCCAATCATAAAGGTTGGGTTCCCATCACTTGTCGTTTTCGAGTGGCATAGTCTTATTTCCTTCTTTTTCTTCCCGGGGTTTTGGTCAACGAATTCGTTAAATTCACAAATGTTGACTAAGACGTCTCTTAGTCAATTAATATCATATTTCATCAAGTTTATATAAATAAACTCGGATTACACAATAAATTTATACAAGTCTACTTAACAGTCTACTAAGCGACAACATATTCATCAGTAAGATAAATCTACTTATAGATTTATTCTCATTGGATTCATATCTAATTAAAATCATTGTGCAAATACAATGACTCATATCCAATTATCATCATTGTATTATCTTAATGCAATGGTTCATCAATTTTAAACAATATCTTCTGCCATACATATTTTTTTCATAAATTTATCAATAGATATCTCCTAAATTTTCTTCTATCAAAATATAAGGATCATAAGGGATACACCATATTTTAGTTTCAAAGTTTCTAAATTTCTTAAGAAGTTTCTAAATAAAATACTTTGTGAAAGTATAATACTAAGACACATCCTTATGATCTTACACACTAAACCAGTATTGTTTCTCTTATGCTATTCACGTCACTTTATATGATGATTCTTTCCTTTAGATATGTCTCAGCATTATAACAGAAGATACACTACAGTATTAGTCCAGTAAACTAAAACTTATCATTAAAATATATATAAAAAAATAAAGGAAATATCAATCCAACACAAGATGATTTAGTTGAAGTATAACTTCACATTCAAATACAATTATATATATATATTTCACGAATTTCTCAAAATTATCTAGCGCAAATACATTTCCAAAATGCTAAAAACTATAACATTTTATGGCCACGTTGAATTTCCCAAATCATTAAAACTAACACCTTCACAGTCATCACAAAGAGAATGCAATAGAAACACAAAGTCTACGCAAATGCAAATTTTCAGAGTATTATAATAAGGTAGCATTAGAAAACTTTTATTGCTTCATCCTTGTTGCAAATAGTTCAATTAAAATACACTTTAATAGACCCAATTCACAAAGCTAGCTGTACAAAGCTTGCAGAAACCACACTTCCTATTAACTTACATACACCTAATTAATCATATTTGGCATTACTAAAAACAAAGTAATAGCATTCAATAACTTACACTACACCATTTTTCGCTTTAGGCAACAACTCAAAACCGTGGCTGAAAGCCCTAAAACCGTTGCCTAAACGGTTACGCGACGGTTTAAAGGGCGTGGTTTATACGGCCGTTGCCTATTCCTTAAACAACGGTTTTTTTACTTTTTGCCACAAAATTATAAACCGTCGCTTCTAATGTGTGAAGATGCCACGGTTTCGGTGGGTAGTTTAGAGCACAGTTTCTGATTAACTACGACTGCAAGTCGTGGTCAATTCATAAGGCCACGATTTTTGTGCGACGTTATTGCGACGGTTTCATTTAAGGCCACTTTCGTAAACCGTTGCTTATATCAAGACTTTTAAAACAAAAAAAAAAATCAAAACCTCATTTTTGGTTTCTGGAAATGTATTTATTCCATATGAAAATATTAAAGGGACACAACAATTATATATATTTTTTTCAATTTATCAATACTTTTTTCTTTGATACTTAAAAACTAATACATTTGAAACCAATTGTTCATAAGTTTTTACAAATACATGTCCAAATTTAGCATTCAAAGGTCTAATGAAGTTGTTAAATCTCAAAAACAAAATCCTCAATTTTTCAAGTCATTAAAGAAGAAAGGAATTCCTTAAAACAATACAACTAAAAGACAAAAAAATTGCATACATATATTTGATATGAAAATGGTTCACAAACTCGACTTTGGTGCTAGGGTCTTTTATATTGCTTTTGAATCTTTGATGAGCTCTTTCCTTTTCGAATACCAATAATTTTGGTTTCCATCACATCAGATTTAGAACTCAATTCAACATTTGATGAATATCTCCACTAGATATAACCTAACAATTAAACCCAACATTGAAAAGCTCAACGTCAAAACTCAAGTACCTAAGGGAAATATAACAAGCAAAATAGAGAAAATATTATAACTCACACAACAACACCTTTAACGAGGTAATTAATCACACAAAATTCTCCATTACAATAAAAAGCCATAAATTAACCAACAATTGACATTCCAGCTCATCAATATCATTATGAAAATAATCTACAAGACAACACTACCGTTATATGGGAAATTCAAGCCTCTAATCTAAAAAAAAAAAAAAATCAACATTAAGCAACTAGTCTATCTTGCGAGAAAAAAAAAACACTCAACAACAACAACAACCAAGCCTTATCCCACTAAGTGGGGTCGGCTACACGGATCAAATGACGTCATAATGTTCCATAAAAAACACTCAAGTTTTTTTTGACAAAAATCAAACACTCAAGTTGATATAATATAACTACAATGAATTATATTTATAATATACTATTATAGAGTATATGTATACATACGTACATAATATCTTAAAAAGACGGCTCTTGAAACATTTCCAATAAAGTCGCGGGTTCTACAAAAACTACGCATATCAAGTCTGTGCTAGAACAAGCATTTAGTTTAATGAATGAATAGAATCAACATTAAGCAACTTATCATGGGCGCAATAATTAGAAACTAAGAAGTAGGATAACTAAACTAATGCAAAAAGTAGATAATTGACTGCAATTTCAATGTTGTTCACAAAGTATAAGACAAAAAGAAAGATAATATATAAAAGAACTTCATTTTATATATTTATACTAAATAAAATTGTTCAAGGATAAGCACATATGAATAACTTTATTAAAGATTAAAATAGTGGTCATCGCTTACCTTAGAAGAAAACCATGTGATGAGAAGAATGAAAAATAGTAGCAAGTCAAATATGCAAGCACTCAGGAAGAACGATCTTGTCGGATTGAAAATTACGGACGAAAATAATCCATGGGGCTAGGAATAGACTGTGATAACTAATTTTGGAATATTTAATATTAATATGGGTATCAACATATAGTTATTTCACAGTTAAATTGAATCAAAGAAGAGTTGAATTATTCTTACTTTTTGCACGACATGACCAAGATTACAAATGCAGACAATACAATAGTAAAGCACTATTAGGCAATTTCTTGCTACTTTTTATATATAGAAATTAATGTTTTCTCACGGGTAATATTACAAAAGCACTATTAGGCAATTTCCTGCTACTTGATTTACAAAAAACTTATAAAAGCCAATTAGATTCTATACTTTTAAGAGTAATATATATACTTAATTCATCAAAATTTCTCACAGCTAATATATTATTTTCTTTAAGATTCCAATTAGATTCACATACACCACCAATTTGAGATTCAAACTATCAATTTCAATTTTCCCCAAATATTAAAAATTAGGGTTTATGTCAAAAGAGGGAATCTGAAATTGATATATAACCATAAAATTGATGAAATAAACATCTAAGACAACTATTAAATAGTTAGAAAAAACATCAATTTCATAGATTGAAAGAAAAATTAGAATCCAAGTGTGGTTATTGAAATAAGGGAGAAGAGGATGTGATACTTACGTTTTTTTTAGAGAGGAAATCAGAGTTTCTAACGGCGAGATGGATATTGGTCGACAGAGACTTATGCGGCGGCGGGAGATGGTGAAGTGAACGGCGACATAGAAGAATTGTGCTGAGTCTTTGTTTCTCGGATGTGTCGCTCTTTGTTTTTGAGACCTATGTTATGAGTGTTTTATCTGTCTAAGTTTCTATTTTTTTTCTTCTTATATTACTGTACTAAATATATTAAATAAACAATAGGGAATGTAAGACAAAAGGGAACATGTGCTGTAGTGGCACGAACAGTATGGTGTTATGGATGGGTCCTGAGTTCAACTCTCTCCTTGCCTCCATGCCATTTTTATTTTTATTCTAAACTAAATTAAATAAAGAATCTCCTTTGCCATTTTTATTTTTATTCTAAACTATTCTAAACTAAATTAAATAAAGAAGTAATCTAAATATAAAACTGTCAAAAAAAAAAAACCATTTTTATAGCAAAAAAATTAAATTAAATAAAGAAGTAATCTAAAACTCTCCTTTGCCATTTTTATTTTTATTCTAAACTATTCTAAACTAAATTAAATAAAGAAGTAATATAAATATAAAATTGTCAAAAAAAAAACCATTTTTATAGCAAAAAAATTAAATTAAATAAAGAAGTAATCTAAAACTCTCCTTTGCCATTTTTATTTTTATTCTAAACTAAATTAAATAAAGAATCTCCTTTGCCATTTTTATTTTTATTCTAAACTATTTTAAACTAAATTAAATAAAGAAGTAATCTAAATATAAAATTGTCAAAAAAAAACCATTTTTATAGCAAAAAAATTAAATTAAATAAAGAACTAATCTAAAAAGTTCAACTCTCTCCTTTGCCATTTTTATTTTTATTCTAAACTAAATTAAATAAAGAATTTCCTTTGCCATTTTTATTTTTATTCTAAACTATTCTAAACTAAATTAAATAAAGAAGTAATCTAAATATAAATTTGTCAAAAAAAAACCATTTTTATAGCAAAAAAATTAAATTAAATAAAGAATTAATCTAAAAAGAAAATTATCGAAAAAAATCTCCTTTGCCATTTTTATATTTATTCTAAACTAAATTAAATAAAGAAGTAATCTAAAAATAAAATTGTCAAAAAAAATACCATTTTTATAGCAAAAAAATTAAATTAAATAAAGAAGTAATCTAAAAATAAAATTGTCAAAAAAAAATATTCCTTTTTTATTAAAAAAATAAAGAAGTAATCTAAAAAGGAAATTGTCAAAATAAATATACCTTTTTTATTCCAAAAATAAATAAATAAAATAAAGAAGTAATCTAAAAATAAAATTGTCAAAAAAATATTCCTTTTTTATTTAAAAATAAATAAATTAAATAAACAAGTAATCTAAAAAGAAAATTGACAAAATAAATATACCATTTTTATTCCAAAAAAATTAAATTAAATAAAGAAGTAATCTAAAAATAAAATTGTAAAAAAAAATACCATTTTTATTCCAAAGAAATTAAATTAAATAAAGAAGTAATCTAAAAATAAAATTGTCAAAAAAAATGAGTCCAGGTATGCTCCATTTACATCTTGCTTCATTTAGTCCATTTAGGGTACGGATGAAAGACATGTGGCAAGAATAGATTCAATGGTTGAGATTTAAAAATTAATAAAACATTTATTTTTATTAAAAAAACCAATTAAACATCATATACGCGTTCTCTCTTCTTCTCAACTTCTACTGTCACAAACTCTATCTCTCCCTATTCATCACCGCCGAATCCACTAATTGGCCGTCGTCCATCTCAATTGTGCCGCCGTTCACTCAAGAATCAATAACAAGATTTTGAATCAGTCAATCGCCGTTAATGTTTCAATGGAAAAAGAAATTAGGACAATTGATTCAGCTGCTACAACCTTCTTCAACTTAGAGATGCAAACAAACCAATTACATAAACAATTCCTTGTTCTTTATTTTGTTTATTGTTTGATAAAAGAAAATAAAAACTAACGAGATGAAATCAATTGAAAAAATGAACAAAATGAACTTCAATGGTGGTATGTGATAGCGGCGGGAGATCGACGAGGAGAGAAGATGGAGGCGATGAGAGGAAAAGAAGTGACATTGTCATTGATTGGAAGGGTAGCGATCGGCGGACAGGAGCCATGGAGGTGTTGGGCGGCTGTGAGAGATACAAGAGAGAAGAGGAAGTGGGGATACGAGAGAGAGAGAGAGAGAGAGAGAGAGAGAGAGAGAGAAAGAGAGAGAGAGAGAGAGAGAGAGAGAGAGAGAGAGAAAGACCTAGTTTTTTTATTAAAATTAAAAAATAAATGTTTTATTTATTTTTAAATCTCATCCCTTGATTTTTCTTTTGCCATATGTCTTTCATCCAAAACCCTAAATGGACTAAATGGAGCATATACCTGGACTCAAAAAAAATATACCATTTTTATTCCAAAAAAATTAAATTAAATAAGGAAGTAATCTAAAAATAAAATTGTCAAAACAAATATACCATTTTAATTTAATCTAAAATTAAATTAAATATAGAAGTAATCTAAAAATAAAATTGTCAAACAAGAATATACCATTTTTATTCCCAAAAAAATTAAATTAAAAAGTAATCCAAAAAAAAATTGTAAAAAAAAAAATCTAAATTTTTTACCCCACGGTTTTCAAATATAATCAACAACGGTTATCAAAGTGTGACTTATAATATTCTAAATCCGTGGGCAGAAAAGGTACATGCAACGATTTATTATACGTTGTCTATTGGATAAGAAAAGGTCACGGTTTTAGATTGAGATATACATACCAACGACTACAAACCCTCTGGCCTATAAGGAATAGGCAACGACTGTGGTAATCCACGCTTTTAGAACTGTGGTCTGTGAAGAATAGGCTACGGTTTTCTACTGGGTATTGCACAAAGTAACCAAACTTATCGACATGTAGAAATCCGTTGCCTATTACCCCTTTAGGCAGCGATTTTTGAGCCGTGGACTAAAGTTTCGTTGCCTAAAGTGAAAAATGTTGTAGTGTTAGAAAATTAAATAATTGACTCTCAAATAAAACCATACATGTGACCCAACAAACAGTTATATCATGCTACCATGTTTCCAAATGATTTAATAATCATTCAATTAAGTAAGAGTTTTATAACTTTCTCAAATCACAAAAACATACATATATATGCATCACAAAGTAAGCTCACTCAAATAATACGTACTTGTCGCATAAATATTTCAATAAAGTTCTCATATACAGACAAATACAATTTAGCGCTGCTATCACATTCATTAAAAACATGTGGAATAAAATATTGCAATCACTATATTCAATCAGGATTTAAGTGCGGCAGAACAATTTAACTTGATCATTATCCTAAAAAAAAAAATGAATGTGGTAACACCACACTAACTTATTTCCAAATAATCTTTCCTTCACAATAGCTTTACTTTCCTTGGCGCAAATAAATCAACACTAGTACAGGTACAACGTGATACATCAAGATTAGGCAAGGACACTTACCTGGATCCTTTAACTGGAAAACATACGGCAAACCCCCACATTTTCACATAGTGAAAAATAGAACAACACCACTGACATCAGACCGAATTGTTTGTCGTAAGAGACCACCGTCGCAAGACCGGTAACAACACGAACAATAGAACATGTCACCATTGCAAAATCGTCTTCAGCCATAATTCCTTAGATTGTTGTTCGCAGATGACTGAAGGATAACAACCTGCAAAACAAGAAAATAAAACGTAAAACCTGAGGCGTGACTATGTCACTGGACTAAGGAATTATCCGCAGAATTGCGCAACTCCCCCAGAATACAACAGGTTCATCTCGGCGGTAATCATACCGAGGCTATCAGGACACGAGAAATACACAGGTTTGTAACTCAGGCACTTTAGTGTTTTTGTATAAAATGAAGGAGGAAAGCAAGAACAAAAACTGGTTTTTCTCTAAAAAAAAAAAAAATTGTGTGGAAGCTAGTCGCTGATTTTATAAAGCAATATTATATATTAATTAATAATGATAATAACAAATCAGAAATATTGTGAAGATGGAGCACGTTCCACTACTTTTAAGGATAACTGAATACATATATGAGTATACCAAGTCAAATTCAGTTACTACAATTAAAGCACATTGAAAATAATTAAGTATAACAATTATCACCTATTAAATTGGTAAGGTAATTTAAAAAGGGTTACAGCAATACCAAAACACGTAGTGATATACAACATTGGCCAAATTGACCTTTAATGTATATCATTCTTAAGTCAGCAAAATTTAATTTTCAAATAATATTAATTAAATCAATTAGAATAAAATAAATAACTTTTGAAATATTTAAAATATACAACAAGAACTACCGTGTCGTATTTTTATCAGCGTGGATGTGTAGTTTTGCTGCAGAAAGGATGCATGTATGTAGGACGTTACTAGGTGTGACCGGCTGCATTTGAATGAGCATTCTGTTTTTGTTTTTGAAGGAGTTGTGTTGTTCCAAATTTATTATTAGAATTTGAATGCTTAAAGTTTTCAACAGATACAAGTATTTTTTTTTTCTTTTAAATTTTAGTAAAATGGCATACTGGTGTATCTTAAAACAGAATTCATTTATTTATAGTGCAATGCAAAAGGTGTTTTCAAGTGTTTCCTTGTAACATTTGGGTTGATTGTAATGCTACAAACTATATAAAAATAAAAATGGTTGCTTTTTGATAAAAGAACTTGGTGGTAGCGTACATTAACTAAATAAATAGAAGATCTAATAAGGCCTTGTTTCCACCTGTTACGGGTAGTGTGAGGATGATCTTGTCTAGGTGGTGATTTATGACTAACAAAGGGCCTGTTTGGTTTGGCTTTTCAGAAGCAATTCTAGCTAAAAAGCAATTATAAGCAGTTCTAGCCAAAAAACAACATGTTTGGTTTGGATTTTCAGAATTGCTTTTCAGAAGCAATTCTAGTCAAAAAGCAATTATAAGAAATTCTCCATGAAGCTACAAATCCTAGCTTCTAACTTTTCTAGAATCAATTATAAACAGTAAATTGTATATTTTATTATTACAACCTATTATTTTCCTTTATTGCCCTTTATCAATTCTCCTTTAGCTATGTCTATTTTAGTAATTATACATTCAAAAGCAATTTTGATCAAAATCATCCAAACAACATTCAGTTTGTTTAATCAATTCTACATAATTGTATCCAAACATAAATCAATTCTCTCAGAATCAATTCTGTCAGAATCAATTCTATCAGAATCAATTCTCTCAGAATCAATTATATTCAAAGCTGAACCAAACACACTTTGTGCTCCAAATTTTTAGCCTTTTGCAGATGAGTGAATTAGGCATAAAGATAGTCGTTGCTGTGTTATTTATTTTGCCTTCAATTCAGTTCAGGTATTACGTTAAATCATTGGATATTTGTAGTAAAGCAACCTACAAAACTTAGCCAGACCAGTTAGTATCTTGGTATTGGGCATTGGTGCCTTTTTACGGCAAGGGCATTGGCCAGTTAACCTTGAACCATGCAGTTTATTCACCACTTAATATTGTAACGAGATCCACGCATAAAGTTTTCACACACTCCTTACAAGTTTGTGAAAATACCATTTTCTCTTCTACTCCCTCCGTCCCTATATGTAAGCACCCTTTTATTAGAGGCAAATGGTGCTTACATATAGGACGGAGAGAGTAATTCATTTGGTCAAAAAAATTGACTAATACCTCAAATTCGTCCTTGAATTTTGACAAATCGGCCAAATTCGTCCCTGAATTATTCGAAATAGCTATTTAGTCCCTGAATTTACAAAATGTCAATCAAATTGGTCCCTCCGTTAAGTTGGTCTGTTAACGGAGGTGACGTGTAACGTTAACCTCTTACAAGGCTTACCACGTCAGATGCCACGCAAGCAGGGACCAAATTGATGGATTTCAGAAAATTTCCAAGGACCAAATTGATGGATTTTCAGAAAATTCCCAAGGACCAAATTGATGGATTTTCAGAAAATTGGCAACGGCTCTTTCTCCTTGTACACAGTAACAACTTCTTCTCCACTTCAAAATTAACGGCTCTTTCTTCCCCAAATATATAAATATGGAACCCTAATGTTATTATTTGTCACCTATAGTTCAAAATCCCCCAAAATTCTTCCATGAATTGAGTAGGTGTTCTTCCCCAATTCAAAAAACATAAAACCCAAATTTTGTTGATTCAATTCGAAATTAAAAAATCATTGGTCATTGTTGAAGAGAGGTGTTCAGATATGATGGGTGGTGGGCGTATGGGCAAAAACAACTACAACAGATGGTCTTCATCTTCAAGCTCTATGTACAATGATGGTGTGAGAGAGCTTCATTGTTGGTGTCCTAGAATTTGTGTTGTAAGAAAAGCAAACACTGTCCAAAACCCAGGAAGGCCTTTCTATGCCTGCCCTCTGCCTAAGGTTTGTTTAACAATGGTTATGTGATGTGTGATTGGTTTGTTTAAATAGTACTGATTTTGTTTTTTAATTGTATAGGATGATGATGAAAATTGTAAATTTTTTGTGTGGGTTGATGAAGCTGAAGAACTAGGCTATTTTAAAAACAATGGTGCTGGTCATGGAAGAAATGCAAGGTTGATAGAGAAGCCAAATGATAGGGGCAGAGAAGAGGTTTGGATGGCAAGGTTGATGGATAAAGTTGATTGTGTAGGAAGTGAGCTTAGGTTGATTAAGATATTGATAGGAGTATTATGTTTGATTGAGTTGTTTAGAATGCTATTGTATTGTGCCAAGTCCATGTAATGTTGCAAAGCTGTAATGAAAAGAGGTTGTCAATGAATGAATCAAACCCTTCTGTCAAAAAATTTCAATCAAAATGGTCCTTGAATTATATGCATATCCATCATATCGATCCTCAAATTAGTAAAAATACCATCAAATAGGCCCTTGAATTTTTACAACATATATCACTGTGGTCCTTGGTGTATACTTTTGCTAAATAAAGTAAAAAGTAAAAGACAGACACTTTGATTATAAAAAAGCATACATTTGCATACCATCATAAGTCATATATTTGATGTTCATAAGTCATTACATAGCCAAAAAATGCAAATTACATATCCATCAAGTCATCAAATCATTTGATGTTCTTAAGTGATTACATATCCAAAAAACCATAAACTAAACAAGTCCAAAAAGCAATAATTAAACCAGTCTAAAAGCATAATTTAAACAAGCATCAATGCTTTGGAAATCTTGGAGTTGGGATAAACTCCATGTATTGGGATTGAGTAGAAGCAGATGGCCAGTAAGTTGGATTTGGAACTCTAATAATTCCAGGAGCAGTTGGATTCTGTGGAGCAATACCCCTCAGTGGTGTTTGTTTATGCATGTCATTTGAAATCACTGGTCCTCGCATGCCATATCTCCTTGTACTCATTCCCTGCAAATAAAATCAATCATATAAGCCCTTAAATTATAGAAAAATCCATCAAATTAGTCCTTAAATTATGACAATAAGTCTCAAATCGATCCTTATCATAGAGGGGTATAATTGGAAACACAGGAAAAATTACACTGAAAAGTTAAATCTCGAATTTTTACCATTTCCATCAATTTAGTCATTGTACATGTAACGCCCGTCTTAACTATTTAATTAATTCAATGAAGTTTAGAATATATTTATAAATATATGCTTATATGATTTATAATTTGAGTAATTTATGTGATTTATGATTTGAGTAAGTTATACGATTTATGAAGAAATTATGTGGAGTATATGATGTTGTGAAGTTGTTATGTTGGTGTGACTTATTTTATTATTAAATAAAATAAGATATTAGAAATAAAATAAAAATATTAGAAGTTGGGCTGTGAGGTGGAAAGAGTAAGTTTATAGGTGAGATGAGTAATAAGAGTAAATAAATAATACAGACATAAGTGGGAAACGTTTTTACGTGAAACGCTTTTGGAGAAAAGGGAGAAAAGTCAGAAGAGGAGAACCAGAGGGAGAGGCTATCGATTCTGCAATTACAAGGTAAGGGTGAGACTAATTTTCAATATTATTAAGGGTATAATTCTATAGGATGAATTTAGCATGATTAGGTTAAGTTTTGGTGAGAATTGGGAATTAGGTTAGGATCAATTTTGATGAATGAATCAAGAACAGATGTTAGATTGATGCAAAATTAGTGTACAGACCTTAGATATGACTTAAGATGATAATTAGATGCTATTTGGATGAAGGAATCGTGAATATAGGTGAAAAGTTGTGATTTTTAGGTTTCTGGCCGTACTGACATTCATCGCTCGCACCTGCGAGCAAGAACACTCGCATCTGCGAGCTAGAACCCAGAACTCGCAACTGCGAGCAATGCAACTCGCAACTGCGAGTGACCTGTGAGCTCGCAACCGCGAGCAGAATAACTCGCCACTGCGAGTAAATACGTAGGAACCCAGAATGCACACTTTGCTCGCCATTGCGAGTGAAGTTACTCGCCACTGCGAGTTAGGCTGTTAGTTGCCCAAAATTGTCCCGATGCGATCCTTTCGCACGTGTAGTCTTGAGATGACCTTAGAAATAAGTTAGAGAGCTGTTTAGGATGCTTTCATAAGCTCCAGAAGTCTGTTATGGTGACTGACACTAGAAGTGTTGCTGCATGAATGCTATAATGATGTTTTATGATATTTATATTGATGTAATTAATTCTTTATGTGAATGTTAACACATTCAAGCGTTGTTAATTGTTGTATGTTGCTGCTGTTTTCTGTTGTCGACTGTTAGTGTCTTGAGGTTGCATGAGTCGGTTTATGTTGTTGGAATTTAAGAAGTCGTCCATGATTTATGAGTCGTATGAGTTGTACACGTCGTTGTCTAAGTTGTTGGAAGTTGAGTTCATTGCATACTCATTAAAGTTGGGGGCTTTAGGCCCGGCAGCCTTTGTGCTCATTAAAGTTGGGGGCTTTAGGCCCGGCAGCCTTTGTGCTCATTAAAGTTGGGGGCTTTAGGCCCGGCAGCCTTTGTGCTCATTAAAGTTGGGGGCTTTAGGCCCGGCAGCCTTTGTGCTCACACGTTGAAGAGCCTATTATGCTCATTTTGTTGCTGATTGGTACCACATGCATTTGCATATCAAGAAGTTCATGATGTCTAAGTTGTCGAGTTGTTGTCGAGTTGATAGAGTTGCATGGTCAAGGATGAGTCGTGTTGTAGGGTTGTTGTTGAGTTGATAGAGTTGCATGGTCAAGGATGAGTTGTGTCGTCAAGTTGAGTGTTAAGTTGATTATGATTTGTGATGAAAATTAGTAATGGTATTTGATGATCGTATTTGTTATGTAATGAAAAATATGCCAATTGTTAATTGTTGATATGTTATTAATGTTTAAGTTGTTAAATGCATTTTATTGGATTATATGCTTAATGTATTGATTATGAAATCTCACCCCTTCTGCGTATATGTTGCCTCGACCGTGGGTAATGTGCAGGTAATAAAGATTAGAGGCGTTCGTGAGTGGACTCCTCAGTTGGTGTCTAGGTGCTCTGATACGTAACGGGATGGGGGCTTGCTTTTACTTCTATTCCTTTGTGTCTCTTTTATGAACTAATTTATGAGATTTTCCAATAAGGCCTGCGTGCCAAGACTAAAAAAATGTTGAACTATTTTCCGCTGCAATAGTTTAAGATTTTTTTATGATGTTGAATTTGAAGGATAATTATTATTATTATCCATTTTATGATTTAAATGAAGTATGTGACATTCCGTTGTGATCAAAATACTCTGATTTTAAATGAAATTTTTATGTTGGGAAAACGGGGTGTTACAGTACACGTGGCTGCCTTGTTGACACGTGTACAGGACAACAAAGCATGCAAGAGGACATGTCATCACCACTAACGGAGCAATTTGACGGAGGGACCAATTTGATGGATGTTTGTAAAATTCAGGGACTAAATAGCTATTTCGAATAATTCAGGGACGAATTTGGCCGATTTGTCAAAATTCAAGGACGAAATTGAGGTATTAGTCCAAAAAAATTCGTAAAATTATAGTTTTGTGTGATTATAAACAATAAAATATGTGACATTGGGAAGGGCTAATCCTTTCCCACCGTGGGAAAGGTGTTTTTTGACCATAGATATAATAATAAAAAAATTAAATGGTTGTGATCTTTTACTTGCTACCCTTTTTCAACTTTTTGGTTTTTTACTTGAAACAAATATTGGGACCCCACAATATATAGAGTAATGTTAAGTGAGTGGGCCTTTTTTGGGCTTTTGTAGTCATCCGAAAATAAACTCACAAAACCTGAACCAACACTCTATCGTAAATTAAACCCTTACTATAAAAAAAAAGTTTGTCAAATTAAAAAAAAGGTTAGATATCAACAAAAAAATAATTACGTGATAAAGCATTTACTTGTTAATGGGTGAGGTGCATATATGATTTCATAGAAATAGGGGTTGTACTAGTAAACTTGATAATACTATTAAATATTAACTTTTTTAATTATTGAAAAAACAAATAAAATAAAAGAAACTTGTTTGAGTGCCACATTGAGGTAAAAAGTAACATTTCCCATGGTGGGAAAGGATTAAACCTTCCCATGGTAAATGCCACCATGATATATTTGTCGTTCACTTAATTTTTGAACTTGGCTATCTTGTTTACTTTACTACATTTGTCACAAATAGACGTGAAGTTCATGAAAATTGCAGACCTCGTATAAAGCATAGAGCATGTGTTTTTCCTTACATGTAATGCCAATATCTTCAAGTCACGAGGGAGGGCATACATTATATAATGTAAATGTAGTTGCATGCTTTTGTAATCAACACCCATTGTGGTTTTGATATTAGCAGTAATTTTTGTTTATTGCATGGTGAGATTTATATGTCACGTACTTGATATCAATAAGAAATCATGTTTTATCTTGGAGGCAAGCATGGTTGATACTCTACTTTGCATAACTTCGAGTAGTGCCGCAAAACATCTTAAAGAGAACGACATGATCGTAAATCAATCCGATAATATCTTCGGTGGTAAATTTCTTTTCAAATTTTGCACAACTCCGAGTAGTGCCGCAAAACATCTCAAAGAGAGTGACTTGATATCGTGAATCAACCTGGTAATATCTTCGGTGGTATATTTCTTTTGATATATTGCTTATCTTGTGATATATTGTTTGGAGGTATCAAAGATGAAAATTATATATCGAAAACCGTGCAAATTTATTTATCAAACTTTTGATAATTACTTTTTTTTAATAAATATTTACTATTTATGAAAACCTTAACACATGCCTTCAAAGACACATGTTAGCATGACCGTAACACTGATATAAATTAAAGGCTGACCCAAATGATCAAGCTGACCAAGCTATGCTTCCCACAATTGATATGTTTCTTAAGAGTCTTAAGCTAATGGTTAATCATGCAGTTGATATGTTTCTTAAGAGTCCCGAGTTCTTTGTATGTTCTAATAGTTCAATAAATAAAATTTAAATAAATATATATATATATATATATATATATATATATATATATATATTACTAAAATATTACAATTAACTTAAAAGGACCTCATTTTACTATTTTAGATTTCTCTTATGGCCTTATTATGTGTTGGACCCACCTTAAAAAGAGGCTACAGTCAATCGTGAATGATGTGAGGACACATTGTATCTTTGTCTATGAAGTCTGAATACTCTAAGATGGAGATGTATCTGTATGGATATCGATACTCCATCGGTATTCATGGATATATATGTACTTAAGAAGTAGCAGGATCACCTCTACAATAGTATCATAATTAATTTTTTAACTTTAAAAAAATATTTCAACGGATATTTACTGGATACTTCAAGATACACATAGATACTTATAAGATACTACATATATATGTATCCTAAAAAAGATGAAGGTAAAAATATGCTAGACAAGGTGAGAGTTTAGCGAAGATGCAAATGATTCAATTGAAGGTGTAAACTCGATGAACTAATTTTTTTCTTTTGAAGGAACTTTATGAACTAAACTTAAAATGTACTTTTCTTTTATGAATGATGGTAATGAGAGAGAAACGATTCAATAAGTCAACATTATACAAAAGATTTTTGAAGTTCTTTTAAGAGAAATGATATTTGTACAACCATTTTATTACAACTTTTGTACAACTTTCCCTCTCATACTCACATGATGTACTTATCATCTCTCTTCCTTTTTCTCTCTCTATTGTTTTTGACCAATGAGAAGAAAGGAAAGTAAAGTTGTCACAAAAGTTGTCATCAAATGGTTGTCAAGATATCATTACTCTTCTTTTAATGTCGTTTAGGTTGATAACTTACCCTATGGATGCAAATAGATTATCATAATTTACACAAAACTATAAACTTCGTGTTTTGATCCAAAATATTACTACTCCCTCCGGTCACATTTATAAGCAAAAAAGCACTTTTTAGGTTCATTGAATACATAATGTATTTGACCTATATATTGACCAAATACATTAAGAATTGAGTGAATCTAAAAAGTGTTTTTTTGCTTATAAATGTGACCGGAGGGAGTATATTGTAATCTTTTTTATCTCTCTACTAAAGTTAATCATGTTTTAATGATGAATAATCAATGCATATTTCTTTCAAGTATTTTAAAGGTTTATTATTAGCATATATCTTAAATTTAAATAATCATTGACATCCAAGTCAATAATCAAATAAGCAATGGATCGAAGTCGATCTGTCTATTTGAACCAAGCGAACACTGCTACAAGACATAAAACCAAACAATGCTACGTTAAGAAGACGAGAAAAAAAATGTTGTACTATAATAACGAAATCATGGGAATCACAAAAGAAAAATATTATCCATGTGAAAACCACTTGTTTACATGAAATGAGAGATAAAGTGATGTAGAGTGATGATTTTGGACCAAAAGTAGACCAAATTCATCCCTCTCCCATGAATGAGGGAAGAAGAAAGGGAGGAGAACCATTTTTTTTTATTTTGATAAATTAAACTAAACTATCAAGAATCCCGACTACATAGTTTGAAACCCAACATGACTAACTTTAGTAGAGAGAACCTATAAGATATTTTTTACTAAGCCCGTTAATTTGGCTCACCCCTAATAATTACATGGAAAATCTTCAATTGAAAAATTATTTTGGGAAATTTTGTTACACTGATTTGCTATTTCTAGATGCAAGCCAATTTTACTTTTCCGTAGCTTTTATATTTTAAAACTTTTTACCACACAAGGACCGCAACCTTGCACATGCTTGTACCACCATTTCGGTTTAGTATTTTCAACAACCAACATGCACCCACAGAGGCATCCGATGCTAAAGAGCAGCAGCATTGACAATAAAAAGAGGTTCAAACTTGAAAATAGAGTGCAAACCAATCAAACAAAGAACTCTCTCTCATTTTTCTTTTCTTTTTCTTTGTTTCTCTTTCTCTCTTATTTTTATGTGTTTACAAAACACAGTAGCAACCTCACCCTTTTCCGCTCTTAGTTTCCGCTACGGAATCACAAATGGCATCGCTAGTCCGCTAACTGAAACACACCCTTTCCTCCACATGCATCTCCTTCTATCACGTCCCCACCCTCGCCAGATTTACTTACTTTTTTTGTTTGACCAAGTATTTTCTTATTTATTGATAATTACTTTTTGTAAAAATAAATAAATTCACGTCTTTATAAGTATTTTATTTCAAGTGTGAAAAATGCTACTAATACAAAGATTCTTGCTATATTACATGGTCCAAAAAGAATTCTACCCTACTAAATTTTTGTTGATTTTTGGTGATGGAGATTTTTCAAACATGCTTCGTCAACTTCCTTTGAGTAGATATAATTTTTTTTTTGTTCAACCCTCACAAGTTTCGACATCGTTCGCTGTTGCCGCCAGAGATGTCAACGATGACAGTGAGACATGCATAAGCTTGCGAGGGTTGAACAAAAAAAAATTGATATTTGCTTGAAGAAATCTAAATTGATAAATATGTTTGAAAAGTCAGCATCACCTGATTTCAAAAAGAAGTTAGCATATGATATGATTGTCTTTAGATTTCTGATTATTTTGGTCAACGAAGAACCTTTAGGTGCATATGATGCTCACAAGTTTGTGAATGACATCAAACATTTCAAAAAAGTTTATCATAACGACCCTTTCCTACAACCAGAAATGGTGAAATGGAAGGAGAAAATGGGAGGCACCAATTGAAGAGGGGGAAGAGTCGGGCTCCGATGGCAACAACAGAGGCATCAATCTTATAATCTTGGTGACTACAATTGATAGTATATGAGAGAGATAAGGAAGAAAAAAATTATGTGGTGCAGTGTTGGAGTCGGGAAAAAAAAGTTGAGGTGCGCCACAAAATAAACTATAATATATACATAAAATTAATATTTTAATAAACAATAAGCATAAAGTTACTTAAAAGTGTGATAGTAACGCATACCGAGAATGAAAAAGAGGATGGACCACTATGTGATTTTATTTAAAAGTCAAAGATATTTTAGTAATTTCCCATATAAAAAAGTTAAAAAAATTTCTCTTATAAATAAAAAAAAGTTAATATTTTTTGGTTGGGTGAACTGTTGCCCACTCAAACCCTAGAGGGGCTCTGCCACCGGTGGTGTGAAGACTCTATCATAAAGTCCAATATAATTGATAAGCCACATAAATTTTGTTTATTACCTTTTTTAGTGAGTGCATGCCATGCCTATTTATCCTTAATTTCTAGTAATTTAGGTAGGTGTGTTTGTTTCAAGTTTATCAAATTTATTCTTAGGAATAACATTCTTTGGAATATAAAGATGAAAATTTTATTTCAAGATATTTAGAAAAAATATGTTTGGTTAACTTTATAATATTCCTAGGAACCATAAAATAGAGATTATAATAGGTAACTACATATGAATTTATTCTCATCTCCACATGAAATTTATTCTTACCCTTTTCTTTGGGAAAATTTTTCTATTCCCAGGAACATTTTATATCTGGGAATGAAATTTAGTAAACTTGTAGCAAACATAGGCATATATATTTCTATCATTTTATTCTCAGGAATCAACAAATATAACTTGAAACAAACACAATTTTAAGTGTTTTCTAGAATAATTGATGTTGGCTTATGCTTTTGTTATGCATATTGCACTTTGGGTTGAAATTCTAGGCGTTGCCAAATTGAAATTATTTGATCTCTAGTCCTCTCTCACCAATTCGTTAACTTAGACATTTTGTTTTTTTGAAAGAATTCGTTAACTTGACATATTAACTATGGAAAATGCAAAATCTTAATATTTTGGGACACGTATAACTACGAAACTTCGACATTCCAAACTTCATTACTCAAAACATTCTTTATCTTCAACAATTAAGTTAGGGAATTGGAAAAAATTATGCGACATTAATTAAAAGAAATTAGAAAATGTCACTTGTTACTCACTTATATAGGTCACCCTTCTCAAATCTTGGCCACCCAAATTATTAGTTTTCATATCTATGATTAAAAATGCAATTGACCATGGTGGTGTCCAACTAAAAACTTTTTTTTTCTTTTCAGAGTCACCATAGTTAAGAGAATTCAATAAGCAATTGAAACATTTGGATAACAATCTACGGTTCTGACAAACTCAAATTTTAAGTTTATGGACCACGAACACATTTGACAAAGAAATTCAAAAAAAAATTCCAACAAGTTTATGGACCACCAATATACAATGGATGTACATTACTTTGATTTGCTGATGCAAGTCAATTTTCCTTTTTGGTAGGTTTTTTCATTTTGCAACTGTTGGCCACATAAGGACTGCTACCATGCACATACATGTTTGTACCATTTGATCTCCTATTTTTTCAACAACCAGCAATGAACACAAGAGGCATCCAATCCTGAAATAGCATTAAAATTTAAAATTGAAAATAAAAAGAGGTTCAATCAGAGAGTTTTGGGAGGTGGTTTTAGAATAGAGAGGACTTGGAATCAAACAAACAAGAGCTATCTCCATCATTTTCTTCTCCTTTCTTTGTTTCTCTTTCTCTCTTTGATGTGATGATTACAGAACACAGTTGCCGCCTCATCCTTTTTCATTTTTTCTTTGTTCTTATGGTAGCATAATAGCATACTAGTATAATATTGTTTCCTTCTTCTTTCTTTTACCTTTTGAAATAGATAGATTGATTAATGGATTAAGGATCTTGCTATTTCATTTTAGAGACCAAACATAGAAACCTTAAGTTCCCAACTCAATGTCATAGAGTCGTCGTGGTCCAACGTCATTGTGTCATATGTTGCCTTCTCCTCCTCCTTTGACCCGCGGAGGGAATGATGCTTTTGCACCCTAGAATGATGCTTTTGCGCCCTCCATTGTTCAGCAAAAAAAAAACTCGTTTATCGTCTTATTTGATATAAATTAAAAAAATTGGAATTTTGGCACTATGGCTAATTCCAATTTTTTTTGGGTACAAAAGAATGCATAATACAAGGCTTATTTTGATTATTAAATCCTTTGATTTATAAGATTATAAGGATTTAGCCAATATTTAAGTTCACATTTAATTCTTTAAAAAAAATCCATTTATTCACTTTGAACCGCCATAAGAAATAAATAGTTATACAACTACCTTAAAGACTAGAGGGACCCGTAAAGTTCTCGCTACAATGATCTAGTCCTCACAAATGCACCGCCACGTGGGCATGGTCCCTACGAGCTCGCCAAGACCTCGGAAGACCTCTAATCAACACGTGGGTATGTCTAGCGACATGCTGCAACTCAAGCCCGAAGTCTACGGATCCCACGTCATCCTTCAACCAAGTCTCCCCGCCTCACCATCACATGGCCGAAAGTTGAGGAAAATCGGGCGAGAAAAGGGCTCGACAGGCGTGGGACGTGAACCGAGGGTCTTTTCGTTTTTCTCTAGGTTTAATCCTCTATAAATACTGTTTTATCTTGGTTTTCGGGTGTCAAACATTGATGATTAAGTTTGAACCTTTTTAATTGGTGATATCTCATTTTTTCTTGGGAAGGGAAAAAATAAGCAAAACCCTTGAGAATCGAGGTCCGGGAGTTGTTTTCGCTACGGGAAGGTGTTAGGCACCCATAACGACTATAGTATCCTATAGGAACCGTCTTTACTTTCTACGCGCGCGCTTTATTTTTAAAAGCTATTTGAAAATGATATTTACACCTAAGGGTTTACGAAATGAAGAACTGGAGGGAGAAGAATGTTTGAATTTTTATTTTATTTGAATTGAAGGAATTTTGATTCCTTGCCTACGTACTCTTTTAAGGGATCAAATCCACCGTAGTTCTCTTCCAAAAATGTTTTTTTTTGTTGGTTGATTTTAAGTTTGAAAATTGGAATTTTGAAGAATGGAGATTGAGAGGCCTTAAAGGCATGAGACTTTAAGAAAAAGTGAGGTTTGATTAGTGATTTTAAAAAAGAGTCAAATATGATTAAGATTCATTGAAATTTTATTTAAGAAAAGAAAGGGAAAATCAATGGGAATTTGGATCCCAAAGTTTATTAGGAAAAAGATTTGAGTGATGTTATTCATATTTTTTGGAAAATGATTTTTCTGAGTGTAAATCCTAGGCATTCATCTAAACATTCAATCCTAAACATACATCTAAACATGCATATCCTAGCCATACAAAGTGAGGTGTGTGCATGTGTCGGTGCTTGTGTCGGTGTACATCATTAGAGTCCATTGTCCATTACATCATTGGCCTAGATACATTCTATGGTCTTGCAAGAATTAAAAAAATTGCATAAAGGAAATTACAAAATTTCTAAGCCTTAGCATGGGGATTGAAGTGCAAGAAATGGAGCTAAGGTTGAATGATGGAATATGCTTATGGAATGTATGGGACATGAAACACAAGAAAATGGTTAGTAGCACATGATAACATAAAGAGAAATAAGGCAAGAAATATTATAGCAAAAGCATGGAAACTAACACTAAAACAAGTGCAAAATATGACTAAAATTCACCCATGGAATGCAATCAACACATAGCTCATAACTCTCATAATTCAATACATTTTTCAGAAGTATATATTCAGTTTTTAAAATGAGAGTTAAAGCCATATGATGAATCTTACATTTTTAAGTGAACTTAGGCACATTTGCATTACTTATTCATAGACATGACTTGCAAAGCAAGTAATTAACTAAGATTCACACACATGCAGCAAGATCAAATACAAACAGTAGCAATAAAACTCCAACGAATCACATAACATGTATCTCTAACAATCATCAAGCACTTGGAATGGGTTTGAGCAATTTTTGTAGGTTTTTTTGATAAAAAACAAGAAATAAAGCAAGAAAGTATACTAATATTTTTCATCAGGGTCTTCAGTAAACAAATAGCACAAAAACATCACAAAAATCATCAAGAACATGTGTAAATTCTTATGGAATTTTTCAAGAGTTTTTTGAATGAACGGGGGTGCAATTAGCAAAGAAATAACGTGGAAATAGCAAAAACAAGTAAAAACGAAAAAAACTAGAAAGGAAACGGTCCAGGCCCAAGGGAAAATGGATCCTGGACTATCCAAACGTATCAGGGACGTTGGATTGATCCAGGATCCTGAAACCCTAGATCAAACGGCGTACACACATGGTCCAGGAGTGAACCAGACCGGTTCGAATGAACCAATTCGGTTCACTCCAATATAAAAGCAGGGGAGGCCGGTCTAAATCACTCTTAACCCTAATTTCTCTCTCTTCTCTTCAGACTCTCTCATCCTCTCTCGTCTTCTCTCATCTTCACATGTTTTTTCGCTCGTTCTTTCACTACGAATATGACTTTCAAACCGTAAACTACGAATTAATCCACAAATCAGCATAGATTGGGCACAAAACGTTTCGATCTTGCTATTTTCTGAAGAAAAACGTTCAAAACGTTTCGATCTTGATGTTTTTTGAAGAAAAACGTTCGAAACGTTTCGATCTACACTGATTTGAACAGATTTGGTTTTGAACCTTTACGGTTTTTAAGTATTTGGATCTTTCGAAACTTCCTTGAAACCAAACCCTAATCTGACTTATTTTCTCTGCTGATGATGAATTTGAACTCTGATTTGAAAAATAAACGGTGAATCTTCATGATTTTATGTTTTAGGGTTTCGGTTTTCAATTTGTTCAAATCTTTTCAAGGTTTTCACTTCGATTCACCGTTTATTTTCCAATATGAACCTTCGATGATGATTTAAAACGAAAAACGAGAAGGTTTTATGGATTTACCTGGAGATTCGAGTGAGAAGACGAAGAAAACCTTCGTGAATCTTCTCTGAGTTTCTGGTGAATGATTTGTTGTTGTTGAACTGGTGAAATTCTTCTTCTTCTTCTTCACTGGTTCGATTCTGCTTCGATCTCCCTTCTTCTCACTTCTCCGAACTGTGATCGCACAATTTCTTCGAACTTGTGCTTGAATTGCAGTTCTCTCAATTCGATGATGAAGATTCGAACTCGAATCTCTGAGAATTGCAACGAACTAGCTTCAATTCAGTCCAATTCTTTGTTCTGGAAATTTAGGGTTTGGTGAATTAGGGATGAATGTTCTTGGTGTTCTTGAGAAACGGTTACGATTTTGATCTGTTTGGGAGGAGAGAGAGAGAGAAATGGAAAAGTGTTTGTGATGATTTGGCGAATTCTGATTGATTCCGTTGCTGTGCATTGATGAGTTGCCTATTTATAGGCTGACATGTGTATTTGTAATCCAATGGAATGTTGACACCTGTGTTTGGACTGAAATGGCTCGGCCTTGCTGGATTTTGACAAAAGGACCTTTCTGCAAAATTGAAAATTACAAGGACCTATCTGCAAAATAATAAAAAAAGACTAAAAAATAAACTGGACAAAAAAATAGGACTATTTTGCAATTTGTAAAAAAACTTAAAAATAAAATTCGAAATAAACAAAAAGGACTTAAAAAATAAGATTTGAAACAAGAAAAAGGACTTGAATGCAATTTTTAGAAGTTTGAGGACTTTTAAGAAAAAAACAAAATTAAAAATAAAATTGGACTAAAAATTGGTAAATTTGACTAAACGTAAAGTGAAACGTTTAAAAATAACAAAACGGACTAAAACGAACCAATTACCTAAATGAGGTACTTTAAAGTAACCTCTCTCTGCCAAAATTTCGTGTGAAATGACCAAAATGCCCTTGGGGACCAAAACGATTCGAAATGACTCAGATGCAATTTTAAAATGGATTTTATCATGAAATTAAAGCAAGAGTTTATGCAAGCAAAATTAAAAGACTCAGAGACAATTTTTTTAGAAATTAAACAGAGTTTTAACACATGAAAAGACTAAAATGCCCCTAGGGGCTAAACTGACTCAAAATGAATTCAAATGCAATTTTTGAAATGGACTTTGACATAGGATTGAAACAAAGACTTATTCAAACCAATTGAAGAGACTCAAACAATTTTTTAAAGGACTAATAATGAGTTTGGACACAAGAAATGACTAAAATACCCTTTTTCATGAATTTTGCAAATAACATTGAAATAATATGCAGAGAAAAATGCAATTGATCGGAGACAAATCAAATGACTTGAAATGCAAGAAAAGAAAAATTGAGCTAGTATTTTTAGGTCCAAAATTAGGGTATAACAAATACTAGAGCCATACTCCTCATAAGACCTAATCACATATTACATACTACCATATGCGATGACCCTCGTATAGCACAATGCAGCTAGGGTTGAAACTATTGTACTTAGAAGAAGTACATACTTAATTAATGTCTTTTTAGTTTTTGCTGAAATTTGATTTTTTTTAATTTAATTTTTTAAGGTTCCTGAAATGTTTCTAAATAGAAAATTAATTAGGTAAAAAAATTGTTGAAATTGATTACGAATAAAAACATTTCCTACGTTTTAATATGACTATCGTATAATAGAGACCGAGTGTAAATAAAAATATATCACCTTGAAAACATAAAGTAGAAATCCTGTTGTAACAAAATATTTTTGCAAAGGTGACAATTATATGGAATAGAGGCAGGGGCGAAGCTATGCCTTCACCATGAGGTAGCTTTGGCTACCCCATAACATATTTTTTTATTTGAAAATTTTAGTGCATTGTGTAATTAGCTACCCCAATAATATATATTTAGCTACCGCGGATAAGTTTATTTGTCAAAAACCAGTATAAAAGAAAACCCAAAATATATCCACTTGTTTGATAGATGTATTTCATCATATTTTTGCACCTTTAAATAGCTACAAATATAGTTTTATTAACAATAAAAATTGTCAAAACAACACAAAGAATATACTTTATTTGCTTTTTTTAAATTTGGCCCCCTCATGAAAAAATGGCTAGCTTCGCCGCTGTAGAGGGAATAATATCATATAATAGAGATTGAGTGTAAATATACTAAATGTTTTTTCTTTCTTTCTTTTCAGTTTTTTTATTAATAATATCATATAATAGAGACCAAGTGTAAATATACTAAAGGTTTTTTCATCTTTTGTTTTCAGTTTTTATGTATACACATTAATTAATTGAGGTTCCAAATGATCTGGTCCAAAGGTTGACTTTTTATTTTTAGTAAACTTGAATAAAATATCACATATGTTCTCTATTATAAAAATTTATTTATTTTTAAAAAAATGGTGAGAGTCTATATTTGAACTTTTTTTAAAGGTCAATATTAGATTGAATTCATTTGTTGAGTCAAATCAAACTATACACATTTATTGAGTCAAAGATTGAGACTTGTAACATGGAAGAAAATAAAGAGCATAAGTTATATATTAATTTAAAAAAATGTTAATTATAATTAAAATATCTCTAATAATAAATGCAATCTGCTAATTTATGACTATAAATAAGGTCATATGAAAATTTGTTTTCGGTGTAAAACTTGAAACACACAAATCTTCATATCAAAGAAATATAAGCATTGAGAAGAGTTATGGCAATGAATAAGATGAAGAAAAGTATCACCTTAATGATGATGATGGTAATGATTATGTTCGTTGTGACTCAAGTATGTGATGTCGTCGTTGTGAGATGGATTGCTCTTTCGGATGTCGCAATTTCGAATGCGTTAACCGATGTATGGACAAGAGATGCCGTTGTTGCCTTACTGGTTCCCCTGCTTGTGCAAAATGATTAATGCTTTGCTAAACTTGCAACAATATTAAATTAAGGCTTATTAGATCCATTGGTCCCTCAATTAATTTCCATTTTTCATTTTGGTCCCACAATTAATAAAAAGTACATTTTGATCCCTTACTTTTTCCTCCGTTTGCCAAATAAATCCCATCTGTCAAAACAATAGCCTTTCCGTTAGTAAGAGTCCACGTGGCAAATCCTAAATGGCTACTATAAAAAGGCAAAATTAATTTTTCTTTTCTTCATCTTCATCTTCTTCCTACTCTAGTTCATCATCATACATTCACAAACATTATACAAAACCCAGAAAAGAAAAAAAAATTCAAAAACAACAACCTCTCTTCTTTCAATTTCTACAACACCACTTCTAAAACACCTTCAATTGCTACAAGAACAACAACACTGTACCATCATAATCATCTTGCTTCCTCGTGTACATCAGTCACCAAAATAATCGATCCTTCAATTGCTACAAGAACAACAACATTAATAAGCATAAAAATCTTAAAATCAAAATCGCACAATTAAATTGGAAAATCAGCGATGGTGTTAAAATGACTGGATAATGACTGAATATTTGAAAACTAAACAAATATGAGGAATAGATTGAAGAAAGGGTCAAAGTGATCAAATGATGACTGAATATTTACAAACCCTTTTTCACTGGTTTATGAAAAAATTAACGAAAAAGAGATTCAGAAAATAAATAAAATGATAGAAAGGTTGAAATTGAAAGAAGAGGTGAGAATAGTGGAAACAGTGGCGAGATGCTAAGGCTGACGACGGTGTGGTGGAGGTGAAGGAGTCGCCATGGAAGGGTTTGGTGAAGGTTCAAAAAATTCAATTAAATTGAGAAAAACTCAATTTTTCCCCAAATTTTGATCAAACGAGATGAAGAATTAGAGCTAGGAGGTGTGGTTCCATGGGGTTTTTCGAACAATGGTAAAATCAAAGAGATTTGATCCCAAATTGCACATAATTTTTGGTGTTCTTCTTCCCTTGTTAAGGTCGCTGTTATAGATTCCAAATTAACTCAGTTTTGAATTAACTTAGTTTTGAGTTAATTTGATTTTGTTTTTTCTGGGTGTTTTTTTTTTTGGATTTTTTTATGAAAATCGATGATGAAGATGATATGTTGATCAAGGAAGAAGATGAAGAAATGGGGAAAATATTAGTTGTTGATGGTATACTGTAACATACAATGGACCTTCATGATCTAACAATCCTCTTTTTAAAAAAATAAATCGAATGGTTTAAATTAAAGAAATTAATATGGTCTATGGTGGACTATCTGTAATGTTGGTCCACCATAGACATTTAAGGTTAAACTTAACACCGAAGGATTTATTTGGCAAACGGAGGAAAAAGTGAGGGACTTAAACGTACGTTTTATTAATTGTGGGACCAAAATGAAAACTTGAAATTATTTAGGGGACCATTGGATCAAATAAGCCTTAAATTAATTATTTGTATGTTATGTGACACTTTGCACAAGAAAATAAACTCAATAATAAATAAATGAACTTTAACTTATAATATTCATTGGCCAATTTGTTTATCAATTTATTTTCATATTAAATTTCTTCTTCTTTGTTTTAAGAGTAAATTATTCTTTTCTTCATCTAGAGAGAAGTTTGAATCACATTTTCCCTCTTTTATGTTAAATTAAATTATACACTCTTTTCTCCTAATAAATAAATATATAGCAAAAAAAATTATATTCTCCTCTCATAAGAGATGTTTGAATTGTAATCTACTCTCTTAAAAATTAAATATGTATTACACTTTAAATGATTTTAACATAAGTAAAAACTACAAAAAATTAGCTCACATTACGGGGAGTTTTAAGCCATTTTGCAAGGGATTTTAACCTCTGTAAATTGTTTTGTGGGAGTTTTAAAAATTGCCGCTTATACGAATCCCATGGATAGTATCTTAAAATTAACTATTATGATAAAATGTTTTTTTTCTTTCAAAAAAGTAATAATTAAGCCTCCATTTAAAAAATCAGTTTTTCTTTCTTTGTAATTTACAATGCCATTAACTTTGAATATTGTATTATTAATTTTATAATTTTTTTAAGCAAAATAAAAAATAGATTAATAAAAATAAAAGTACAACGGACTAGGGAGACATAAACCTACTCCGGTTAAACCATACAAAAGTGTTTAAACATCCCTAATGGAAAATACAAACAACCACCATGTATGACACCAACCCTAATGTGTAATAAAAATAGTAACACACAACCCTGATGGTTCATGATCTGAATCCTGAGGCAACAAACACCCACCGGTACAAACCAACATACTCGAGGTACGAGCATGAAACCAGATTGTAAAAAAAAAAGGAATATGTGAATGCGCGATGATCTGAACCATCAAAGAATAATCATGCAATAAGCACACCAACTTGAGGAAAAAAGTCACAACAATTTGATTCTCAAAACCAGACAAACTCGAATCGGTGAAAGCGAAATGCAACCCAACATAAGAAATTTCTTGCATGCACATACCGTCTTCAACACACCACCATCTTGGAACAAACATAAATGAAAAAATAATTAATTAAAAAGATCTAAGATTGACGAAACAACCACCAAACCCATAACAAAACTGTTGATTCAGCCACAAACCAGATTGAATGCAAAGCATACATGGAGGACGAGGATGATAACGAGAGAGAAACCCAGTGAGACAGTGACATGACAAATGCATATCACGAAACTATTGGTTTAGTAATTCAGTTTAGTTATAATTAGTTTTATCTTTTAATAGTTTGTTAATAAACTTGCACTAGAAGTAACTATCTCAAGTTACTTGCATGTGAAGTAATGAGTTTGTTAGGAGTTTGTTTCATTTTTTGTTACATTACTTGATGTATAAATACTTCACAGCCTTTGTACATATGATTAGTTCATTCAATCAATAATATTTTCACAAGTTTATCTCTCTCTCTCTCTCTCTCTCACTCTTCCTTCAACAACAAGAAACCCTAGAAACCCTAACCCTAATTTCTTCAAATCTGTGCATAGTTCTTGTGATTTTCATTCAATCTTTATGCGTTGTTCCATCAAATTGGTATAGCAGAGCCTGGTTCGTTCATTGTTGTTAGAGAATTCGCGAAGAATGGCAACTCATAACAGCAATATCCCTGCGCATCTACCAATCTTTGAAGGCAAGAATTTTGATCAATGGAGCGTAAAGATGAAGGTGATTTTCAGATATCAGGATGTTCTGGAAATTGTGAATGAAGGTATTGCACCAATTGCAGCGAATGCAACTGATGTTCAACAAATAGCACATAGAGATTTGAAGAAGAAAGATGGGAAAGCTATGTTCTTGATGCACCAGAGTGTAAGTGATGAGATCTTTGAGAAGATCATGCACTATGGTAGCGCGAAAGAGACATGGGATGCATTAGAGAAACTGTATTCTGGTGATGGGAAGTTAAAGAAGGTGAGGCTTCAAGCGTTGAGAAGACAGTATGAAGTATTGACAATGGAAGAAGAAGAATCTGTGAGTCAATACTTTGATAGGGTGATCAATCTCACAAATCAGATGACAAGGAATGGTGAGACATTCACTGATGTGATGAAGGTGGAGAAGGTTCTCAGAACACTAACATCAAGATTTGATCACATTGTAGTGGCTCTGGAGGAATCTAAAGATCTGGATTCTATGAAGATAGAGGAACTACAAGCTAGTCTTGAAGCACATGAGTTGAGGCTGATTGAAAGGAATAAAGAAAGAGGGAAGAGTGTATCATCTGATCAAGCTTTGCAAGCCCAATATGAGAAGAGAGGAAAGTCCAAGAAAGGGAAGAAATCCTGGAACAATCAAGCTCATAAGGATGGTGAAGGTTCTAGTAAGAATCAAGAAAAGGATGATGCAAAGTCTGATCAGAAGAAGAAGAAGAAAGATAAGAAAGAGATTCAATGCTATAATTGTCAGAAGTGGGGACATTATGCATCTGAATGCAGATCAAAGAGAGTTCCAAGGAACAAGGATGAAGCTCAGTTTGCTCAGAATAAGGATTCAGATTCTGATGAAGTACTCTTGATGGCAACAGTCAAAGAGGAAGAAGAAAGAAGTAATGAATGGTATTTGGACACTGGGTGTTCAAATCATATGACAGGCAGGAAATCTTGGTTCACTGAATTAGATTATTCAGTAAACAGGAAGATAAGATTTGCAGATAATAGCATAGTTTGTGCAGCTGGTATTGGGAAAGTACTGATTCATAGAAAGGATGGCAAGAGAGCTTGCATCACTGATGTGTTGTATGTACCAGACATGAGGAGCAATCTCATAAGTATTGGTCAGTTATTGGAGAAAGGATACTCTATGAAGATGGAGGCACAAACCATGAAGGTACTTGATAGCAAGAACAGGTTGATTTTGAAAGCTCCTCTATCAAAACAAAGGACTTTCAAAATTAACATTAGTGTTATTGAAGATAAGTGTCTGCTGTCAGAAGTCAAAGGTGAAAATTGGCTATGGCATCAAAGGTATGGGCATATCAACTTCAGGGACTTGAATATGCTTAGTGACAAGAAGTTGGTGTTGGGTTTGCCAAAGATAAAGCTGCCTGATGAAGTTTGTGAGAAATGTTGCACTGGAAAGCAAGCCATAAATTCTTACAAATCAGAAGTACCATTCAATGCAACAAGAAAACTTGAGGTAATTCATTCTGATGTTTGTGGACCCTTTGAAGTGAATTCAGTAGGAGGAAATAGATACTTTGTGACATTCATAGATGAATTTACCAGAAAGTTATGGATTTACTTGTTGGTTAAGAAAAGTGATGTGGTCAGTGTGTTTAAGAAGTTCAGATTGCTTGTTCAAAATGAAAGTAGTGAAGTAATAAGCAGATTAAGAACAGATGGAAGAGGTGAGTGTACATCCACTGAGTTCAATGATTTTTGCTCATCAAATGGCATAAATCATGAAGTAACTGCACCCTATACACCTCAACACAATGGGATCTCAGAGAGGAAGAATAGAACATTGGTGAATATGATAAGGAGCATGCTGAAGCAAAAGCAGATGCCTCATTATCTGTGGGGAGAAGCAGCTGCTACTGCAGCATATCTTATCAATAGAAGCCCCACAAAGAAGCTGCAAGACAAAACACCAGAGGAAGCATGGTGTGGAGTAAAACCAAGTGTTCAACATCTGAGAGTGTTTGGTTCATTGTGTTTCAGACATGTACCTGATCAACTGAGAAAGAAACTTGATGACAAGTCTCAAGCTATGATCATGGTTGGATATCACTCAACTGGTGCCTACAAACTTTATGATCCAAGCAGTAAGAAAGTTGTATTCAGCAAAGATGTAAAGTTTGATGAATCAAAGGGCTGGAACTGGAAAGACAAGGCATCAAATAACATTGATAGTCAGCATCATCTATCTAATTCAGAAATAGAAGATGCTGGTACTGAAGAAACTGAAGAAATAGTTGGTGATACAAATGAAGGAGGTGCAGGAGTTGTCAATAGGCCAACAAGGAATACTCAACCACCAGCCAGGTTGAGAGATTATGAGAGGTTCCCAGATCAAGCAATCACAGATGAGGGTGATATGATACAGGCAGCAATGCTTGCTGAATCTGAACCAGTATCATTTGAGGAAGCTCTTAAGCAGAGTCATTGGAAGAAAGCAATGATTGAAGAACTAGACTCCATAGAAAAGAATGGAACTTGGAGATTGGTTCAATTACCTACTAGTAAGAAGTGTATTGATGTAAAGTGGGTTTTCAAGACAAAATTGAAGCCAGATGGTCAGATTGCAAAGTACAAGGCCAGGCTAGTTGCAAGAGGATTCCTGCAGAAGTATGGTCAAGATTATTATGAAGTATATGCTCCAGTGGCAAGGATGGAAACAATCAGATTGATTGTTGCTATAGCAGTGAAGAACAACTGGTCTATGTATCAGTTGGATGTTAAATCTGCCTTTCTCAATGGTGAACTTGAAGAAGAAGTATATGTGAGTCAACCACCAGGATTTGAGATAAAGGGAAAGAAGGAGTATGTATATAAACTTGACAAAGCCCTGTATGGTTTGAAGCAAGCTCCAAGAGCTTGGAATAATAAGATAGATAGTTTTCTTGTTCAATAAGGCTTCCTGAAATGTGTGACTGAACATGGAATCTACTGCAGGAACACCACAAATAAGCTCATTGTATGCTTATATGTGGATGACATGATTGTTACTGGAAACAATGAAGAGGAAATGAAAGTTTTTAAGAAGAATATGATGAAGGAGTTTGAAATGTCTGATCTGGGCAATCTCACATATTTTCTAGGAATTGAGTTTGAAATGAATTCACAAGGAATTCTAATACATCAAAGAAAATATGCACAAGATGTTTTGAAGAGGTTCAATATGCTGAATTGTAAACCAGTTTCAACTCCAGTTGACACAGGAGTGAAACTGTCTCTGGAAACTGATGAGAAAGAAGTGAATACCACTTTGTTCAAGCAGATTGTGGGATCATTGAGGTATTTGTGTCACACTAGGTCTGACATTGCATATGGTGTAGGTTTGATCAGCAGGTACATGGTGAAACCTACCACTTCACACTTAGTTGCAGCAAAGAGGATTCTAAGATATGTGAAAGGTACAAGCAGTTATGGGATTCAGTACTCTAAGAATCAGAGTGGTGAACTAGTTGGCTATTCAGACTCTGATTGGAGTGGAGACAAAGATGATAGGAAGAGCACAGCTGCATATGTGTTCATGATTGGAAATGCAGCTTTCTCTTGGAGTTCTAAGAAGGAACCAGTGGTTGCGCTATCATCCTGTGAAGCAGAGTACATTGCAGCCTCCATGACAGCATGTCAAGCTCAATGGATCAATATGTTACTGATGGAACTTCAGTTGGTGAAAGATGAGAAGATGGAGCTCAGAGTTGATAGCAAATCTGTTATAGATTTGGCTAGACATCCAGTGGCACATGGAAGAAGCAAGCATATTGAGACCAAATTCCATTTCCTAAGAGACCAGGTAAACAAAGGAAAGCTGGAAGTAAAGCATTGCAAGACAGAAGAGCAGATTGCAGACCTGCTCACAAAGCCTTTGAAGCAAAGCAGCTTTGATTATCTGAAGGAAAAGCTAGGAATGGCTGAAGCATCTAACTAAATGAATTAAGGAGGTGTATTGGTTTAGTAATTCAGTTTAGTAATAGTTAGTTTTATCTTTTAATAGTTTGTTAATAAACTTGCACTAGAAGTAACTATCTCAAGTTACTTGCATGTGAAGTAATGAGTTTGTTAGGAGTTTGTTTCAGTTTTTGTTACATTACTTGATGTATAAATACTTCACAGCCTTTGTACATATGATTAGTTCATTCAATCAATAATATTTTCACAAGTTTATCTCTCTCTCTCTCTCTCTCTCTCTCTCTCTCTCTCTCTCTCTCTCTCTCTTCCTTCAACAACAAGAAACCCTAGAAACCCTAACCCTAATTTCTTCAAATCTGCGCATAGTTCTTGTGATTTTCATTCAATCTTTATGCGTTGTTCCATCAGAAACACCACTTCCATATCTAGAGAACATCGAGTAAGGTGAACCACCATCCACCATGAACGCGAACTGAACCAAGAAAACTGACAAACCATCTGTTCTCGGTTTAGTTGAAAGTGATATTGAATGGTTAAAAAAGACAAAATTAGAATAAGACAAAGAGGGTTTTAATGGGAGAAAGTGAATAAATTTAGTTTACACAATGGTTAATTGGGTCAAACTTAAATAATCAAGTGAAGTTGTAAATAATACATTGGTTAATAATTAGTAGGTTGGATAAATGAGTTTTTGGACAATTTTATCTATGGTTTTTTTGTCAATTTTTTTTTTATCTATGGTTTTGGTGAGGTGATAAAATAAGGTTTTAGGTTAGTTGGGGAATTTCATTGTCATCAAATTTTTGTATATAGATAGATAGATATACATTTGACATCTATTGTTTTCTTATGTTTTGGCGACTCCATATGTTCCCAGGTATGATTTCCCTCAATCGTATCTGACTCCTCCTTCATACTCCCTTCGGTCCTATTTATAAGAGAAATTTTGGTTAACAAAAGTTAATGTATCCGGTTAACAATTTGGTCCAGATCCATGAACTTTTGTTGACCCAATTTTCTCTTATAAATAGGACCGGAGGGAGTAGCTTTTTTCGAGACCCTTATACTATAGCTTCTTGAAAGTTGATTGGTTCAACATCAACAAATAAGGCTAGATGTACAAGAACTCCTTCTTCTGTGATTGTGTTGTCAGGGTACATAACACAATCATTTAATCCAGTTGGTTTTATTTCTATGTGCTCTATCCATATTCTTGCTAATCATTAAACAATATGGTTAAAGGTACAATATAATTTATCTTGTATTTCCAGTACACTTCCAACTTTGTTGATCTTCCACCACAACACAACATCTCTACATATCACAATTTTCTTTGTGATATGATTGAATAACCTATATGATCATGCTGAATGATATCCCACAACTATTGTTTGTTCACCTTTGTCACAAAGCTTCTTTCTTTTTTCATCAGGAACATTAACATATCATTGTGATCTAAACACTGATGTTTGAGTGAAGGCTTGCTTGCTAATCATACTTCCGGTAGTTTCTCAACTCTCTTGGTAAGGCATTTGTTTAAGATGCATCATTAACAACTAACCATGTTGAGAATGATTTTGTTTCTTCATTCATCAAGGCCATTATGTTGGAGGGGTGTATGGTGTTGTGATCTCATGCTCAATACGTGCTTCTTTACAATACTTAAATGGCTTAATTAATGATTTGGTCCCTTAAGTTATTTGTTGGTTACATTTTGGTCCCATAAGTTATTAACGTTACAATTTGGTCCCTTAAGTTATTTGTTGGTTACATTTTGGTCCCATAAGTTATTAACGTTACAATTTGGTCCCTTAACTTATTTTTTGGTTTCGTTTTGGTACCTTAACTCTTCCTCCGTCAACCACTCTGGTCCTTTATGTTATTAGAGCTAAGTGATCAAAACGAAACCAAAAAATAAGTTAAGGGACCAAAACGAAACCAAAAAGTAAGTTAAGGGACCAAATTGTAACGTTAATAACTTATGGGACCAAAATGTAACCAACAAATAACTTAAGGGGTCAAATCATTAATTAAGCCTACTTAAATTCTTTGGAAGTATAGTTTCATCTTTGACTGTTTTTCAACTATGTTTTTGAAAATTTTGAAAAATGAGTTCTGACTTGAATTTGATCAAGTATATCCACATCTTTCGGTTGAATTCATCAATAAAGGAAACAGAATACCCATTTCCTCCAAAAGAACTTCAAATCAAATAGTCCACAAACATCAAAGTGAACAATACATATTTACTACTATTATTGTGTATGTGAGTTTTGCAGCTTCACCATTTCAAAATAAAAAGGAGTGTTGAAAACGTGCATTGTTTTGATAATTAAGGATTGTTAGTGTAACAAATTCATGATTTGTTATGATGTATCTACGATATCTACCATTAATTTGTTAATTAGTAGTTCATATTGCTCACTTTACACTCTAAAGTAAGTTGTTTACTTTAGAGGAGCTAGATAGATCCATATTTTTTTAGCTTTCCATTTGCTTGAATTTTTTAAAAATACCCTCATTTTACTCTCACCATAGATTCATAAAATTCACGTTTTTTTTTTTTCCGCTAATGAATGTAAATTATGAGGAAAAAATATTATATTTTTAAGAAGAAAAAATGTTATATTGTTGGTGTCGTTCAAAAAAATATTATATTATATTTGTTATATTGTTGGTGTCATTAAAAAAAATAAGTATAGTTTGTTACAATTTGAAATTTGCCGATAAGAATGTTATATTCTTGTGTCATTCAAAATGTTAAGTATTTATATTTTATTTGTTATATTGTTAGTGTCATTAAAAAATATAAGTATAGTTTGTTATAATATGAGAGTGGAAAACATCTATAAACTACACTTTTGATCAAATTTAAAATTTCGTAAACTCACTATTAGTAATTTATATGCATTAGTGTGATAAAAAGAGCGAAGATTCAGATCCTAAAGTGTCTAGTAAGTTGTGTCTTGGTCACCTCCAGAATCACTACATTGTGAATTGTACTTCTGAAGGTGGCGGTAGGTCAGGAGGGTTAGCTTTGATTTGGCACAATGATGTAAATCTCAACATTATTGATCATAATAAAATGCTCATTGATTTTTATGTTTTTGACTCCACAAATAATGACAATTGGTATGGTACTGGACTGTATGGTTATCCCTACAACTCCAAAAAACACTTAACATGTGATGCTATTACCAATCTCTATAATAGTAAACATAATGTTAAGTGGCTTTTGTTTGGTGATTTCAATTTATACATCAACAGTTCTGAGAAGTTGGGAGGAAAAAATGTGAATTATAATCTCTGCAATTTATTTCAAAACACTCTTCACAACTGTAATCTATTTGATTTAGGGTATCATGGAAATAAGTTTACTTGGGCAAACAATCAAGAGAATAATCACCACATCAAAGAAAGAATTGACAAATATTGTGCCAATGATCATTGGATAACCTTCTTCCCTAGATATACTAATTATCATTTGTTAAGATTTACTTCTGATCACTCACCTATTCTCCTTGAGTTTTGGGATAGACATCAATGCATGTCCAACACAAATAGGCACAAAAGAATCACTAGATTTGAAGAAATTTGGAGCCATGATAAAGAGAGTTTCAAAGTGGTCAAAAATGCTTGGACAAACACTACTGGGGACAGTATCCACAGAACTAGTGTTGTTCTTCACCAACTTCATAATTGGGGAAGCTGCAAGTTTGGAGTTCTTCCCAAAAAAATCAGGCATCTTCAGGATCAGCTTATAAGGCTCAATAACAGAATCCCTAATACTATAGTGAAGAGTCAGATTAAGGACATTGAAACTAGTCTCACTGAAACCTTGTTGCAGGAGGAAATTTGGTGGTCTCAAAGGGCAAAAACCCAATGGCTGAAGCATGGTGACAATAACACCAAATTTTTTCATTTCAAAGCCAGCCAAAGGAAAAAGAAAAACACCATCTATTCTATCAATGACAATAATGGCAGAGAGTGGCAGGATGAGAGCCACATTCATGATATCTTCATTAATTACTTTTTTGACATTTTTTCTACCTCTAACCCTACTGATGTGCATAATAACCTTGATGTGATTAGTAACAGGGTTCCTCAAGACATGAAAGCTGAGCTTAGTGCAGATTTCACTGGGGAGGAAGTGGAGTATGCAATGAAATCTATGAAGGCAACATCATCCCCCGGGCCAGATGGAATGCCAGCTCTCTTCTACCAAACTTATTGGCAAATTATAGGGCCAGATGTCACCAAGTTTGCACTCCAAATTCTTAATCAAGGGAGTGATCCTTCTCTTGTTAATCATACTTACATTGCTCTTATTCCTAAAATTAATAAGCCTATTCATCCTTCTGACTATAGACCTATTAGTTTATGTAATGTCATCCTTAAAATAGTAACTAAAACTATTGCCAATAGGATAAAAAAGGTTTTACCTTATGTTATATCTGATCACCAAAGTGCCTTTCTGCCTAATAGACTTATTACTGATAACATTTTAGTTGCATTTGAGGCTTTTCATAAGATTTACAAGACAAACAATACTAAAAAAGGATTAGTAGGCATCAAATTAGATATGGCTAAAGCCTATGATAGAATTGAGTGGAGTTTCCTCAACAAAACTCTTCTCACCATGGGTTTTCCCTATAATCTAGTTAATACCATCATGAATTGTGTTTCCGCCGTCTCTTTTTCTATCCTCATTAATGGTCAGCCTAGTAATAATTTTTGTCCTAATCGTGGCTTAAGGCAAGGGGATCCTTTATCTCCCTACCTGTTCATTTTATGTGCTGAAGTTTTATCTGGGCTTCTTGCTAAAGGCCAGACTGATGGAAACTTTCATGGGGTCCAGATTGCTCCTACTGCCCCTCCTATCTCTCATTTATTTTTTGCTGATGACAACCTATTTTTTTGCAGAGCTGATCCTAAGGAAGCCAACTTTCTCATGAATACTCTTCAATTATATCAGAATATGTCAGGCCAGAAAGTCAACTTGGACAAGTCAGAAATGACTTTCAACCCTCACCTCAGACCAGACATTAAGAAAGAATTCCAAACCAAGCTTCCTATCAACATATCGAACAAAATAAACAAATATCTTGGGCTGCCTACTCAATTTGGCAGGTCAAAAGTTCAGGATTTTAACTATATCATGGACAAAATTATCAAAAAGCTTAAGGGTTGGAAGGAGAGAAACCTATCCTTTGCAGGAAGGGGTGTATTGATCAAGGCAGTAGCTCAGGCCATTCCAGTCTTTGTAATGAGCTGTTTTCTCCTCCCCCAAGAAATATGTGACAACATTGAAAGGGCAGTATGCCAGTTCTGGTGGGGAAGCAAGGGAGAGAATAGGAAAATCAATTGGGTCAAAAAGAAAAAAGTTTTCCAACCAACTACTGATGGAGGGTTAGGATTCAGGAATCTTAGAGATTTTAACATGGCTATGTTGGCCAAACAAATATGGAGACTTTATACTAATCAGCAATCTCTAATCTCTAAAGTCTTTAAGGCCAAATACTACCCAACATCTGATGTTTTACAGGCCACTATTGGTTATGCACCAAGCTATGCTTGGAGAAGCCTTCATCAAGCTATTTGGATCCTTAAAAAGGGTTGCTGCTGGCATGTGGGCAATGGAGCCTCTATTGACATATGGGAAGACAAATGGCTCCATCAACAGAAAGGATACAAGGTGTTAACCAAAAATCCTGGTTTTCCTAACATTAAAAAAGTGCAAGATCTTATGTTAGAAAACCCTCCCAGATGGAACATAGATCTTATTGACCACACCTTTATATCATTTGAGGGAGATTTAATTAAACAAATACCTCTTACCCACAGCAGACCTCATGACTCTATCATGTGGATGCATAATGATACTGGTGAATATACTGTCAAAACAGGCTACTTTGCTCAACAAATGTGGAAAACTCAACAGGCTCCAGGAACATCCAATAGTAAAGTTATGGATACTGTCTGGAAGAAGGTTTGGGGTCTGGACACAATACCTAGACACAGGGTGCTGATATGGAGAATTATCAACAAAGCACTTCCTGTTAGAGATGAGCTTCATAAGAGAGGAATCAACTGCCCTCTGCTATGTCCCAGGTGCGAAAATGGTATCGAAACTATAGACCACATCTTTCTCAAATGTGAGAATACTCGCAGGGAACTCTTTGCCTCTAAACTAGGGATAAATTTTCAGTCTAATCCTATATCAGACTTCATCGAGTGGTTAATCTCTTTCATTTATAAGAATGACAAAACCACAATCATTAATCTAGCTGCGTTTCTCTATAGCATCTGGCATGCTCGTAACCAGAGAGTGTTTGAGGACAAAATCATACCTGGAGACCTTGTGGTTCAGCGCGCATGCAATAGCATTATTAGCTTCAGGAAAGCCAGATCTGACCCTCCAGATCCACACCACAACAACATGCCGTATGTCTCAAATCATCCCTCAGCTCGGGTATCTGCAACAACGAAATGGGTTAAACCACCGAGAGGAGTTATCAAACTTAACAGCGATGCAAACCTTACCAAGCCGGATTCGTGGGGAATTGGTGTCATAGCTCGCAATGAAGATGGAGAGGTTCTAACTTGTGGCACTTGGAACCGGCCAGGATTTTATTGCCCTATCACGGCTGAAGCTTGGGGAGTGTATCAGGCTGTCCTTCTTTCTATAGACCGTGGCTTTCAGGAGATCCTAGTCGGAAATGACAACGAGAATCTGATTTGGAGAAGAGCCATAGAAATTATTTAGGGACTATTATTCAGAGTATTGTCGCTTTATCTTCTAGATTTAGTCTGTGTACTTTCTCTCATGTTAAGAGGGAAGGGAATAGGGTGGCCCACTGTTTAGCCAATCTAGCCGCTAATAGTGTGGATCAGGTTTGGATGGAGGATGTTCCAACCCAAGCCCAAGCGTTGTACATCTCTGATCTCCTTTCTTAATATAAAGCAGTCTTTTATTCAAAAAAAAAAAAGAAAGAGCGGACATACATGCATAGGAAATATAATAACAATTCTTTCTTTTTGGACAAAATTATACTTTTTTAATAACATCAACAATATAACATTTCTTTAAAAAAAAAAATCAACAATATAACATTATTATAGATTATTTTTAGTGTACAATTTATATCTTTCTTAATAACATGAACAATATAACATTAACAATTTATATCGTTATATCGTTTGTTTAAATGTATAATTGAATTGAAAGAATCAAAAGCAAACCCAAAATCAATCTAAAGTATATATGATCAATTATGTGAGGAGGTAAAATAAAGGGATTTTTTTTTTGAGGGATTAAATCGCAATTAAACTTTTTTATATTTAATTATATATTTTTCACTAATTTTTTTTTCTCTTTCCCGAACACTCCATGTTCCGAGCAACAGAGAGGGATCTTTGGTCGTGTGCGAAATAAACGATGCAACGAAACACATAAACACACCGTATTGCCACATCCTTCACCGTTTCAATTCAAAACCTAACAATGGCGAATTCACTAGAGCAATCTCGTCCATGGTTCCTCTACGCAGTTCCTTTGTTGGTTTTTCTTTTGATCGCATTTCATGTCCTCGCTTTGGTAAAAACCCTAACCCAATTTTTCCTTTTTTTTTCATTTTAATTTTTCCTAATTTTTGAAATGTGAAATTAATCCATGTTCTTCTTCTATTTCAGGTGTATTGGATTTATAGATTGTCTACTGATACGAAGCCACAACAACAGACACTACAACAACAGCTTCAGCAACAACAGCAACAGAGGAGAAAGGCTCACTGAACAGAACAATTTCAATTCATGTAAAATTTTTAATTTTATTTCATATAGCTGTTGTTTTGAAAGGAAAATGTGTGAAATAGTGTGAAATTTGCTTAATGTTGTTACAAATAGGAGGATCTATAGAGCTATAGTTTAGTAGAATTTGAAGAAATTGGTATTGTTTCGTGATATTTAATTTAGTAGAAAATGCTGTTACATAGCAGCTATAGTTGTATGATGTAGCAGAATTTGAACAAACTGTTATTTTCTGTGATCTGCGATTGACAATACCGATTATATGTTTTGGTTTTGGATTTTGAGTGCGAATGTAATGTTTTGCCTGTGCGAGAATTTTAAGTTGTTAAATTGAGGTTATATTAAGAAGGTTTTACATTAGTTTTTTAATTTTATTTCATATAGCTGTTGTTTTGAAAGGAAAATGTGTGAAATAGTGTGAAGTTTGCTTAATGTTGTTACAAATAGGAGGATCTATAGAGCTATAGTTTAGTAGAATTTGAAGAAATTGGTATTGTTTCGTGATATTTAATTTAGTAGAAAATGCTGTTACATAGCAGCTATAGTTGTATGATGTAGCAGAATTTGAACAAACTGTTATTTTCTGTGATCTGCGATTGACAATACCGATTATATGTTTTGGTTTTGGATTTTGAGTGCGAATGTAATGTTTTGCCTGTGCGAGAATTTTAAGTTGTTAAATTGAGGTTATATTAAGAAGGTTTTACATTAGTTAAAAGTGAAATTGCATGTAATTATGTTAAATGGTGTGCTAGGGTTGTGGGTAGGGTGGAAAATAGATCATGTAGAAGACAAATTTGGAATGTGTGGTTTTATGATATTGTTGAAACTGAAAAGGAGGTATTGGACAGTATTATTTGATTATGTTTTTCCTGTGCAATATTTGTTTTTGTCATAGCAACAATAACATAAAAGATTTTTTTCTTTAGGTGGGAGGGAATGGATTACTATGGGGATCAAATAATTTTATTGTGTTTGTCATAAACTTAGTTTTTGGTAAGGTCATATTTAGAGGTAGTGGTTTTCTTAGAACTTTCCTTCTTTTATCAAAACAAGTATTAAAGAACTTGTGGAATTGTATTGAAGAGATTGAAATGCTTCCTCTGTTTTTATTTTTTAGGTTTCATTTATTTCCCTTTGTTCTCCTTATTGGTTTTCTCTTTTCACTTGCTGTAGTTAAGCTTGAAATATATACATGGTCACCTGCCTACCGCTTGTTGTTGTGTGCTGCCTGATGTTTTAGAACGGGTGTTTTGACTGAGTTTTTGATAGGACACCTAGGCATATTATAGAAGAAAGTGGGGCCATATGGGAGAAAATGGAAGTTAGTTACCGACGCAGAGTTAGATTCTAGGAGAGTATGTTAGAGGATGAGAATATACTGTGAGTAGAAAGTGGGGAAGGGTCATTGAGCATTATTGTTAACGAGTTGGTTATGAGATAATATCTGTCTGGTATTAGAGTCTCTAACTTTGGAATTGTGATCCTTATATTGTAGAGCTTCTATGCTCATCATTTACATTGAATAATACACATATTTCATCATTTTGTTTTTGTGAGTTCTATCATTGGTCCTCATGGCATACCCATGTATCTCATTTTCATATTGCATCAGGGGTATCAATATCCTTTTAGTTTTAGTGGTAGTGGGGGCTGTTTCATTCTGCACAATTCCCACAAGAGTATGTTTCATATCGTGTCGATATCAAATAGTCTATGTAGAATATAGTTAAGCTGCAACCTGCAATTGTGCTCATGTCGCATTACTACATTAGTTATGCTTGAAGTATGTAAATAAGTTCATGAAACACATTTGTAGAAACAGGTTTATATCAATACTAGATGAATCACTGAGATAAAAGATTTTCCAAAGAGGTTAGAAATTTTTTGAATTTTTGTTTTAATAGGAAAAGAGGTTTGAAGTTTATAAATTTATAAATACATATGTTGGCATTGGCATGCATCTGTGGTGTATGGTAGGTAGCTTCATCTTTTGCTTAAGAATTAGGTGACAAAGTTGTGTTAGAGCTATGAAAATGAGTTATAAAATGGTTCTGTTATTCTATTCTATGCGACTTGGTCTAAACAGTTAGTTATTACTGTGTTATTTATGTTGCCTTAACTTCAGGTATTATGTTAGATCATTGGATATTTGTAGTAAAGCATCACCACAAAACGTAGAGCCAGACCAGTATCTTGGGATGTTGCTTTGGTAAAATTTCTCACAATGTACTGTTCTTCCACAAGTTATCAATTTACTTTATTGGTCAGTCAGTGGTACATTTTTAAGGGATGGGTATTGGGCAGTCAGCGGTATTGTAACAATATCCACACAAATAAACTTCACATTCTCCTTATAGGTTTGTGAAAATACCACTTTCCAAGTATAACTTCATCTAATGTATAGACTATAGTGTTGTGCAACTCCTGTTGCTGTTTGCTGATTATTAACTATAGAGAATATGCATATAATTGTGGTTCACTTGATTTCTGAACTTGGGCGTCCTGTTTATTACAGATATGATATTCATGAAAGTTCCAGACCCATATAATTCAGAGTGTGTGTCTTTTGAAATTGGCAACTGAGTAATGTTTGTACTTACATGTAATGCAAATGTCTCGAAAATGATTGATGATTGAGGATATACATTATGTAATATAGTTGTTGTAAGCTTTTGCAATCAAACACCAATTGTAGTTTTGATATCAGTAATTTTAGATTTTTGGATGGTGCGATTTATATGTCATTCGATATTAAAAGGTAATCATATATTGTGATTTAGAGAGCCAGTTTAACTCATAGCTGCCTGAAATGAAAGCTGTGGTTATTGTCTTCAATTTATTAGTGTATCATGATATTTATGAGGAGTCCAGGAAGTTTATGGATGTTAATTACATAACTTGTTCGTCAAAAATATATACCTTGGATGTTTTAATTCTGGTCCATTGATTTGTTATGTATACGGGGTTAAATGTTTGAAAGTTAAGATCGTTGTTTACTTTTCAAGCAATTTGAAAAAACAACGCAGAGAACGTTATAAAAATTTCAAAAAAAATGGTTTGATTATTTCCAAAAATGCATCAATACTCTAACTATCATTTCGATTTTTCTTCATTATAATAATTCATTTTAAAAGTCTCACATGACATCCTCTTATTAGCTAAAGTCCCGTGAGCATAGCTCAGTTGGTAGGACAATGCATTATTATATGCAGGGGCTGGGGTTCGAACCCCGGACAAGAAGTATTGCAACCGATGGTTGGTGTGCTTAGGAGGCCTAAAGGTTTGGTAACCACTGCTTTTTCGTTAACCACTGCTTTTTCGAGATCGCCAAGAAGTTTTTGGTATTCGCCGGCTACCGTTTTTTGAGATCGCCGGTAGGTTTTTTAGGTTTATGAATTATGAATGTGGTCTAGGTTAGTTTTACCGTTCCCACAGACGGCGCCAACTGTACTTGCAAAAATACAATAATAAGGCTCTCAAGGGTTGTATTTATAGCCCTCTATGGGCCTAATTTGTGGTTACTTAAGCTATACGTAATGAGGGTATTGAGTATTTAGGCCGAACTCTAGAGGCTTCTAGAAGTTGGTTGAGGCAGCGCCCTAGGAAGGGCGCGCCTTGGGCCTTATAGCCCTTCTGGAGGGTGCTAAGGCCTCTGAGAGGGTCTAAATGCCCTTTTGGAGGACTCCCAAGTCCTTAGGAGTATTTTGACAGTCCACTATTAAAACCTAGGAAACAAATAATGTTGATACTAACTTTTTTTTTTTGTCACAAAATTGTGCAACAATTTTAGAGATGACGTGAATGGTCAGCATATCATAAATCACTCCCAAATGAAAACTAAGGGGAAAAAAATTAGAATGAATGAAAATAGTCATAAAACGTTCCAAAATTGTAACTACAATCAAAGGAAACTTTTAAATCGTTTAAAATTCATTGAACCTGAACACAACACAAAATGGGGGAATATCACCATAAAATGACTAACTACAACCCAAGGAAACTTTTAAAATTCATTGAACACATCAGAAAACGGGGGAGGATTGTTTGCAACTCCACAGTCCACATCCTGGGATGGAGAGTAAAAAACATCATGAAGAGGAGTCTTGTTCAAGGTAAATAACTTCAGCTTCATCTGACGCTCTCTTGAACCGAAGTAGTTCTGTTATCAACTCCGGTTGGACGTTTACAACATGCTTCACAATCATCTTTTCTAGCACAGGAGAACATCTAAGTAGAAACCGAATAAAATCTAATTCCGATCTGATACCAGAGATGCCATCTATTGTCACATGTTGTACTTGAATGGGCATTGCTGGCCCCGAAAAGATATCTTCCCAACAATAGGATGTGGGAGTTAAAAGGACAGTCTGCCACTCAAACCGTGCCTGCATGCAATTGTAAAAAAAATTCATGGATCAAAGGGGAAACGCAGCTGCATAAGAGAAATATAAAGCGCATTAAAACTTCAAAGGTATCATTGTATTGATTGATAAAAGATGAAAAAATGAAGTAAACTAGTTAGTATCTTATTTATAAGACTCTCATGCACTGATACAGTAACTAACTCTTATCTAAATTGCAGCTGATTCATAACTTCTGTTTGGCAATATTAACTCACATAGAAGATTGTTTTTTCTAGACAGTAGACAAATCCTTAAAGCAAAAAACTTTGCAAATTGTAGAGCTTAAACAACTTTACATAAAAGAAAAACAGAATGTGGAAGTGCAACCACAAATCAGAAAGGAAACCAAAGCCAAGCTAAATACTCACAAATATTTCTAATTTTTTAAGATTAGGTGAGCTTCTGAGCAAGCAAAGAGCAGCTGATATTTCCTTCAAGTCATTGAAGTTTATGCATATGGAAAGACGACGTAGATTCATTCAAGGTGCAGGAAGCATTACTGGCACATCACCTGCAGCCAAATACTAAAACAAAATAGAAGAACGTCACTAAATCAGAATATAATGTGTTTAATACTTACAAATCAAGAGTTGCATCGATATGATTGTTGTTCATATTAAATTTGTACGGGGTCGAGGGGTGGGAGAAAATTAAACAAAAATTAGGTGAGTCACTCCTACAGTCAAATTCTACATTCATATGCTTGAGCTTTAATGTACCTTTAAAAAATAATAACCAATCTCCAAGGTCTCTATGTGAGGTAGGTGAATGAAAAATTTGATCAAATTGCTAGAGCCTCCACGCAATTTACTTTGATTGCTTTCAGAGTTCAGATAATTAATTAAATCAACATATACCGTAGTTATTTGGAAACTGTTTTCCAAGCTAATATCCTCAAATTCACCATCAATTTGAAAAGTATTGAGATTTGGTGCGTGAACGTTAATTTGGGAGATGCCATCGACATCAAACAATATTAAATGGTCAAGCAGAGGGCAGCCAGATATCATGTTTTCAAAATCATCTTGAGTCACAGTAACCTCTTCCAGTGTAAGACTTTCCAAGTTCTTAAAGCCCTCAAACGTTGCTGGAGGCTTAAGCCGACAACTACACAAGGTTAAATGACGTAAAGTTTGACAAGAGAATAAGCACCAAGGTATCTTATAGCGGTCCTTTAACCAAACTTGCATCACAAGCTCTATTATCGACCTTCTAGATAGATGAAGAATCCATCGATCAATATCAGTCACATAAGTCCCACGAATGTCATCACTTCTGAAGTTGGAGAGCACGAACTTGTTGATTGACCCAATATGAAGTAAAAGTACATGATCAACAATTCTCAAAAACTTGTTATTGAAAACTGAAGGGTCTTTGGAAGCTGCAACAGAGATGCAATGTTTGTCAAACACAAGATTTGGTAGTGTGTACCATTTGTTCCTCCAGCTGCTGGATAAAACACTTGTTCTCACTGCTTCCTTAATTGGCATGAGTGAGAGAATCTGGTCTATTATATGACCTGGTAAGCAACTAATTCTATCCAGCTCGGCATCTTTCACCGTCAGGTTGGTAGTCTTTGAACACTTTCTTCCCTTTAGATCGATAATTCATATATTCAAACAAAAGGATAGATAAATCAGTAACAAAAGGATGGATAAATAGTAATACACGGGAAAGTATTCATATGCTCATTACTCTATTCACGTGTATTTTGGTAACCAGAAATAAAAAGGGTTAAATTTACTTTTGTGCCTGCTACTTGAGCAAATCCTGGGAATATGCAATTCAAAATGCTTTGCTTTTAGACCTTTGAGACACCAAACTACGAGATTAAATGTACTTTTTCCCCTTGTCATTTGAGCGAATTTTAGTTTATCGCTGTCAGTGACAAGGTTGGAATCCCATTTTTTATTTCCAAGGGTAAACTAGAATATGCGGAAGAACAAAAGTAAATTTAACCCAATAAAAAAATCCTAAAAACAAAACCTATTATAAATAAAACTTAATTAAACATTTGGGTATTATAAATGGAACACAAACAAAAGTATGTATTGAATGAGAAGACTACAACAATTAAAGCTCAATTTAAAGGTGAATTTGAAGCAATAGAAAATTCATTAATGGAATGAAATGTGTACTGTATTACAGAGAATAGAAGAGAAGAAGGCTTATGGAAATTACCATGTCAAGTGAAGGTCAAGCTCAAGCAAACGATAGAGTAGTTCCAGGAAAAGCAGATAACCTCAGAAAGAGAAGGGTTGGTTCAAAGTTGTTGTCTACGGCACGCTTCAGTCTGAGATAGAGCTAGGGTTCAAATTGGGAAAATAGATGTTGCTGTACATATAATATATTAAGGTCTTGTTAACTAATGCCCCCGGGACACTAGTTAAGGAAACAAAAAAGGAAATATTTTAATTGAAAACATCATTCTTTACACTTTTTAAACTTTTACTACACAAGTTCCAAGATGCTTATACTATATTTGGTTTCCTTAACCAGTGCCCCAGGGGCACTAGGTAACATTTTCCAATATATTATTCATTATTAAGAACAATTTTTTTAATAATTTTTTCACATCGTTTTGTGTGCAAGACCAAAGTATGGAGAAATATATTTGAACATCTATTTAATAACAGTTTTTTAATATTTTCTTTCATACTCATATTATGATTTTATTATCTCTTTTCATTTTTTTTCTCTCCATTATTTTTGACCAATAAAAAAAAAATTTGTCACAAAAGTTGTCACAAATGGTTGTACAAATATCACTACTCAAGAAAAGAGAAGGACATACAATTACATTGTGTTTCTCGTTTACCATGGAAAACGCTAAGAACATTCTCTTTTTAACACTCACTCTAATGTTGGTTGAAATCTATGTGGTTTCACGGTGGCATATATATATATATATATCCAATGTGTGGTAGAAAGTGAGTGTTAGCGATAATGTTAAAAATGAGTTACGATCCATTCTATTTGACAAAATAAATGGAGTATACAATTTGAAAAGAAATAGACACAAGATGAAAATATTTTTTTTTTACTAATTACATAATATGTCATTTTAAGAGACTCACATCCTCTTATTAACGAGTTAAATGAGTAAATACCCAAGTTCGTCCTTGAATTTGTAAGGATCAGCCAAATTCGTCCTTAAATTTTTCGAAATGTCTATTTCATCCTTGAGTTTACTAAATGTCAATCAAATCAGTCCCTCCATTAAGTTGGCCTGTTAACGGAGGTTGATATGTACTGTTAACCTCTCACAATGCTTGCCATGTCAGATGTCACGCAAGCAGAGACTAATTTGGTCGAAAATGAAAAAATTTCCAAAGACCAAACGATTGATTTACAGAAAATTCGAACTCACTTTTGCAGAAAGATAACCGTTACCCAACGTCTCTTTCTTCCCCAAATCTATAAATTTGGAACCCTAATTTTATAATTTGTCACCTAGAGTTCAAAATTCGCAAAATCTCTTCAATTAATTGATTATAACGTACTTCCCTAATTCAAAAACTTTAAAACCTAATTTTTTTGATTGAATTCGAAATCCAAAATTTGTTCAAGCTTTGGTGTTCAGAAATGATGGGTGGTGGGCTTATGGGCAAAAACAACTATAATAGTCGGCCTAAGGAAAGTGACAATGAAGAGGTTTGGAGGGCAAGGTTGATGGACAAAGTTGACTGTGTAGGAAGTGAGCTTAGGTTGATTAAGTATTTGATAGTCATAATTTGCTTGTTTGAGTTGTTTAACATGCTACATTATTGTACTAGGTATGTGTCTTGTTGTAATGAAAAGAGGTTGAAGATGAATGAATGCAACCTTCCTGTCGAAATATTTTTATCAAATTAGTCCTTAAATTATTCTTTTAAGTATCAAATCGATCCTTACATTATATAAAAATACCATCAAATAAGTTTTTGAATTATTTAAACAGATGTCAATGTGATCCTTGGTGCATATATGTGCAGAATGAAGTAAAAAAGTAAAGAGACACAGTTTGATCCTTGATTATACCATCAAATAAGTCGTAATTCAGTCATTGTACTATAAGTGCAAGAACATTACACAGGCAAAAAAAAAAAAAACCCAACTATGAGGCATTAACAAGTCATAAGTCATACATTCCATCAAATAAGTCGTAATTCAGTCATTACACATATTACATAGGCAAAAAGAAACCCAACCATGAGGCATTAACTAGGGGCATAATTTAAACAAGTCTAAATATTACATTTTCCAAAAGCATAATTTAAATATTACAAGTCTAAATATTACAAGTATAAATAAGTCATAATTTTCCAGGAGCAGTTGGATGACCCCTCACCAGTGTTTGTGTAGACTTCTTAGTTGAAATAACTGGATCTCTCATGTTATAGCTCCTTATACTCACTCACTGCAATAAAATCGTTCAAATTTGTCCCTAGATTTCTTAAATTTTCAATAAAATCAGTCCCTAAATTATTACAGTTACTATCAAATCGATCCTTAAAAGAGGGGCAAAAGAGGAAAAACAGAAAAAGTTGAAAGTGAAAAGTTAAAACTGAGATTTGTAACGTTTCCATCAAATTGGTCCTTGTACACATGGCTGACTGGATGACACGTGGACATCACAGGACAACATGTAGGACGACAAGTTAACTTCACTAATGGAGGGATTGGACGGATGGATGAATTTGACGGACGTCTGTTAAATTCAAGGACTAATTTGATATTTCAAAATATTAAGGGACGGATTTGGCAGGTCATTGCAAATTTCCAGGTCGAATTTGGGTATTTACTCCTAGTTAAATTCTACACATTTTAAAATGAAAATATGAAACTTTTTTACAAAGCAAATGAGACTTCACTACCAAAAAAAAAAGGCAAATGAGACTTGAACATTATTGTTTAAATATTTTAGGATGTAACGGAGCAAAGTATTCCATTGCATTATTGTTTAAATATTTTAGGATGTAACTGATCAAAGTTGTGAGTCCATTGTTTGTGAAATAATAGAATTTGTTATGTCATGTTAATTCTTTTTTATTTTATTTTAGTTGATGTGCATTTTTTTTTTCAATGACGAGTGGTTTTAAAATCATCACCATAATGCATACTTAGCGAAGTAAAACTATTTAGGATTAGCACATCAAATATTTGTCAAGTGAATGATGTAAACTCAATCAACAATTCCCAAATAATCGATTTTCATTATTTTTTTTCAATCGAAACAAGGAAACAGAATAACATCAAGGTAGATACAATCTGTGATGATAAAATAAAGTGAAACAAAACTGGAAACAGAAGCATGAACAAAAGGAGAACGAAAGAGTGATTAAGGACACATCTGAACACAAGGAAAAGAGATCCGTTGCTACAAGTGAATGTGCAACTGGAAATAACATAAGTTAAATAAAGATAGATAGGGATAAATATATTTCAACAATTAAAGACATAAAATAAGAAACTATTTCACTTTTTTCTTTTACTCAAACAATGGCACATGAGTCCCTTCTATTGAATTCCATTAATCCAAACATACCCTCAAACAACAACTAAAAAGAAAAGGAGAGTGTAGTATTTATTTGGGATAATGCATCTAGTATATTTTAGTTTGATGTTAATTAAAAAATTAGTATGAATCAATCATAACTTGCCACTACTAAAAAGTTAAATTTAGTCATGATAACCTTAAAATTCAGAATCGATAAGAAGATGGTTTGAGGAGAACAAAAAAAAATATTATGAAGACTCTTTTTCAATGTAAATAACTTCAGCTTCTCCTGACGCTCTCTTGAACCGAATTAGTTCGGTTATTAACTTCGGTTGGACTTTTACAACATGCTTCACAATCATCTTTTCTAGCACAGGAGAATAGCGAAGTAGAAACCGAATAAAATCTAATTCTGATTTGATACCAGAGATGCCATCTATTGTCACATGTCGTACTTGAATGGGCAAGGCTGGCCTTGAAAAGATATCTTCCCAGCAATAGGATGTGGGCGTTAAAAGGACAGTCTGCTTCTCAAACCGTGCCTACATTGTCAGAAATTCATGCATGCATAAGAGAAATATAAAGCACATTAAAACTTTGAAGTTAACATATTGTATCGATTGATTAAAGATGAAAAAAAGAAGTAAACTAGTTAGTATCTTATTCACAAGACTCTCATGAACGGATACAGTAACTAACTCTTATCTAAATTGCAGCTGATTCTTAACTTCTGTTTGGCAGTATTAACTCACATTTGCAAGTCTTAGAACCCAACTTCAAGTTCTTTATTAAAAAAGATAATAGCTCAATTTTGAGTTTAATAGAAGTTTGTTTTTTTTCTAAACATTAGACAAATACTTAAAGCAAAAAAGCTTTGCAAATTGTAGAGCTTAACAACTTTACAAAAATCAAAAACAGGATGTGGAAGGGCAACAACAAATCAGAAAGGAAAGCAAAGCCAAACTAAATACTCACAAACATCTCCAAATTTCGAAGATTAGGTGAACTGTTGAGCAAGCAAAGAACAGCCGAAATTTCCTTCAATTCATTGAAGTTTATGCATATGCAAAGATGTCTTAGATTGATACAAGGTGCAGGAAGCTTTACTGGCACATCATCTGCAGCCAAATACTGAAACAAAACAAGAGTAATGTTTTCAGTACTTACAAATCAAGAGTGCATAGATTTCATTGCGGATCATTTTAAATTTGTACGGGGTCAAGGGGTGGGGGAAACTTGAAGAAGAATTTGTTGAGTCGCTTCTACAGTCAAATTCTACATTCATATGCTTCAGCATTAATATACCTTCAAAAAAGAATAACCAATCTCCAGGAACTGTACGTGACTGATGTAAGATTTTTCCTACACGTCATATAACTATGTACACGTGAGTATATATAGGATCGTTTCCACAGGGAGTTACGTTTAATCATAAGCATTTACACAATCGTTCACATTAAGGGTTTGGATATAATTTGTTTGTGTGTAACACTATATCCATATTTGACATTTAAGTAAAAACGAGAGGGGATCGAACTATTTCGCTTGCGGTATAAGATAACGAGCAAGCATAACAGCAGCAATCTCTCGATCGATTAACAGACTCTAGCTTTATAACCAATATTATTACAATCATTTCTACAATATCCTTCGTGTCCAAAGCGACATCGTTATTTCGAGGTTATCGTTTAAACATTCGTGTCCAAATTCCTTAAACGATAACAAAGTCGATCGGATGACTTAATCGACCGTGTCCAGCCTGATTAAGTATCCGAAAGCATTAAAAGCTTGATTAAAAGTAATTATCAAAGGTTTACAAACTTGTCAAGAATGATATAACATAAGATAGATTGTTATTCTAGGTCTAGATTCAAGGGTTTGTGTCCAAATCATCTTGAATCTCTTTGAAAGCATTAAAAGCAAGAATAACAACAATATTGAATCATTAAGCTAGAACCTTATATATTAAAAGATCAAAAGATTACATAATAGCTTGATTGTTACCTCAATACTACAAAGAAGGTTAGTTACATATAGACATGTAAACTAATGCAAGGAATGAAGGAAAGATGAAGATTCCATGCCAAGATCCTTGATGTCTCAATGAATCTAGGGTTGAATCTACTCCTTAATCACTTGCTTTGTGTTTCTCTCTATGAAATAGCTCTAACCTCTCTCTAGAAATGTGTAAAATGTTTTAATGGAATAGTGAATAGTCCTAGAGAGAGGGAAAACTTGTATTTAAATGGGCTGAAAATGTGTAATCTCGCTTAAGCGAGATACATCTCGCTCAAGCGAGAATCATAAATATCCAACCATGGCCAATGAGATCCTGCCACGTAGCCCTGCTCCTTGATGAAGTTGCATCTCGCTCAAGCGAGTTAGACCTCGCGTAAGCGAGGTTGCTTGAGACTTAAACCGCCTTGGAATCCTGCTTGAGCGACTGGGAAGCGAGATGGGAGCGAGATTTACAATTGTTCCCTGGAGAAATCTCGCGTAAGCGAGCTGATCTCGCGTAAGCGAGATGCCAAAATCCACAAGCGACCCTGGAAGCGAGATGCAAGCGAAGGTTGAGCTTCTCCCTGGAAGAATCTCGCTTAAGCGAGATTACCTCGCGTAAGCGAGATTTGCTTGGTTCACACAACTTGAGTTTTGGTCCTTGCTTGTCATTTCCTGCATAAATTGGGTAGAATTAGGCATATAAAGCATAAATGGTATAATTACAACAATTGATTGCTTTTCCGTAGATAACTTGCATAACAAGTCACTAAAAATGCCTCTTTTTCCACATGAAATATATTACTTTTGAGCACTTATCAAACTCTCCCCAACTTAGCTTTTTGTTTGTCCTCAAACAAAAGAATAAAAAGGAAACTCACAAGGCTTTGGACAAGCTTTCTAGCACAGTACCAAGCAATTCAAATCAAATAAAAATTTTCAAGTGGTGATTCAAATGTGAATGCACCGGCAAGCATGAAGTTCTCCATTATTTCTAGCACAGCTATAAATGTGAAACAAGTCCTAAGCACAAAATACACATCATAAACTTCAAAGTATAAACATATCTATCTATGAACCACACCTAACACACTTCTTTGAAAGTAAATGCAATATAATGATAACAATGACTGAGGTAATGAACACACATCCAACAATCATGCTAACATCCTATTTAAGTTAGGTGTCCATCCAAATATCGTCTCAAAAAGCATAAAAGCATGGATCAAAAGGTCTTGCAAGGGTTATAACTTGGCCGGGCTACAAAAGAAATGTCATATGTGGGGCAATTGATCAGAAAGCCTATCAAAGAGGAACATTTTTTTGTATCACAACTGGAAATCCATATACTTCCCTACCAAGAATTAAAACCTTTGGTGATTAACAATCAAACTTATAACCTTGACAACTTATTCTATTTTTGATTTTTCTCTTTCTTTTTCTTTTCTTTTCTTTTTCAAATATACAATTTTTTTCTTTGATTCAATGTTGTCAGGTTATTTTACAACTTCACCATAACTTAACAAATAATGCCTCCTTTTCCTCCCCAACTTGAATACAACAAAACTCTAATTGAATGTTCCCCTATCCTAAGGCAAGGGACAAAGTACAAAAAGGTTAAGGGTTCAACAAAGTAAAATTATCAAAGTCCTATAAGATTCAACCATGAACTGGATTTTTGAAAAATTTCAGGCAAATTCAACAAGCATTGTGCTTATGAATATTGACAGTTCATGTTTGAGGACTTGATTCATTAGGCTCAGATTGGGATATCAGATACTCACTCTTCTCACAGGTAGGCTTTATGTGGTCAAGTAGGTTACTCTCGATTCAGAAAGTGCCTTGATCCTTTCCATGCTTTCAAACAGTTCAAAATAATTATCAGATTTAACATAACTAAAACAAGTTAGACGATGATTATCGGTCTCCAGCATATATACAACAGATTGAAGCTACCTCACATTTAGGTTAAGTACTAAGTGGTTCAAAGATATTCATGTTTATGAAAAGACTTAAATGATCTATATTTTGTGCACAGTACAAATTTCACATTCATAGTAACACCTAGAATAACAGGAAACCAATACCTTGACATTGCGCTTTCTCACAATTCATATCATTATCACTCACCTGCTTTTGCTCAATAATTGGCTCCATGGAGCACTTTAAACTTTGATGTTCATGAGCAATTTTTCTTTTAACGAAACACAAGCAAGATTAATCAAAAATTTCATCCAAAGCAATAAGTTAAAAACCAAACAACAAGCTAAGCTATTTTAACCCAAAACGAAATTAAAATTAAACCAAAGTATTGAACACCCAAAACCGTGCTCAAAAAGTATAAATTCAAAAGCAATAAATTGTTCCAGTATAAAAATAAAAAAACATAAACTAAAAAGTCAAAGCAGAAGTCAAAGTAAACAAAGCATCACTAAAAATGCGGTCAGTGTGCCGCATCATCATCCATATCATCCTGAGACAGATGGACACTGGCTGTCCTCTCTGGATCATGAGCACCATGCAAGCTAGCAGTCCTCTCTGGATCATGAGCACCATGCAAGCTAGCAGTCCTCTCCTGGGTGTGAGATGGTCCTGCTCCACTGCCCCCTCCTGGGTAAATTGGCCTGTCCCCAGGCCACATGCAAGAGTCATAGTATTGTGCTGGAGTGAACATGAAACACCCAGGGTCCATGTGAGCATCGTAAAGATGCGAGTAGATGCCCTGGTTGCTGCGGAAGATAGCAGCCTGCTGATCCATTATGTGATTCTCTCTCAGCTCCTGTGCCTGAGCTAACTGAAAGGCTTGCTGCTGCTGTGCCTGAGCTCTCTCAACTGCTCGCTGCTCATACTGAGCCATGTATGCCTGAAAAGAAGAAAAATCAAAAGTGCCGGGCTGCTGAGGTGGTGGCATAGTCTGGTGAGGATCTTCATGCTCTGGAAAGTCCTCAGGTTGGGGTACATCCTCAGGTTGGGGTACTTGAGAAGAAGAAGCAGCACCCTTAGAAAGTGCTCTAGAAATGTAACCCCGAATGTACTTGTCATCAATGGGAGATACAAGCTCTTCTGAAAAAGGCTCGGTGACGGGTACCTGATGATGCCTAAGTAAACCCATAATAAAGCCCGGAAAAGCGAGTCTGGTCTCTGGTCCTGCTACACCACCGAGAGCTACATGCTTCAGCTCTCTTGAAATAATTGCAGCCACATCCACTGCCCTTCCTTTGCAAATATGCCAGATCAGAGGAGGCATTATTTTCTTGGGAGTTGTGGTGACATGGCTTTTTGGCCAGACATTATGAACCAAGAACTTAAAAATAATACCAGCTTTAGGCCTCATATCAGAGAAAGCTGCCAAATTGCGGTTACCCGCTTTGGACTCGGTGTATGTCCTTCCTGGCAGGAGAATCTCTCTCTCAATCTTACCAAAGTTCCAATCAGCAGCCTCTTCTCTTTCCGCATAAGGACACAAGGCAGGTGTGTCAGGGTCCTCGGGCTCAGGTAGGGTGTAAGGTTTGCCTAGGTAATCATTAATAGCATCCCTATCGAAGCGGATGGTTTTTCCTCTCACCATGGTGGTATAGGAAAATGCAGCTTGCATTTCCTTAGCATCACAATCTGGTAAGGCATTTGCATAAAACTCACACAGAAGGTCCAGGTTGATTTTGGGGTATGGGTTAAGGAGTTTCTCCCATTTTCTCTCAGTGAAAACAGCTGCTATGTCAGCATACTCTCCCTCAGGGTTAATCCGGAAAATTTTATCATGCCAGGTTTTCTCTTTTTTCAGCTCGAGAAACCTGGCATAGGTTTTGTTGGAAGTGTAAATGGTACGGTCCGGGTTTCTAGGTAAGGGTGCAGGACGGTTTACAACACCGGATGAGGAAGCAGTGGTTTTTCGTTTCTTGGTTGGTTGATTTTTGGGTGCCATCTGCAAAACAACCAGCAAAACCATATACAGTATAGAACAATAATCAGCACATGTATGGAATCAAAAAGGTTAAAGCAGATAAACTTTAAAAACAGAGGTACAGAACTATCTCGCTTGTGCCTCGCTTGAGCGAGTTGCAAGCGAGATTTTTCCAGATTTCACATGAATACTCGCTTGAGCGAGATTTTTGGTAAAGAATCTCGCTTGAGCGAGATTGTTCTGCACCTGCGAAAAATGACCCATTTCCAGCATAACACAACCAAAAACACAAAATTTTCAACAAAAATCAACCTCAATCCACTTCTATCCAAACCAATTCATGAAAAGGAACCAAAATCAAGACTTATATTCACATTCAATCAAAACCCTTATTTTCCAAAGATTCCAAAATGGGTCAAAATTTACACAATTGAATGTTGAATAAAAACAGTGATGATTTTGATTCATTTTCATTGTTATGAACCTAAGGAAACAGTCTCTAGTCACAAACACCTACATCTAACCCTAGCCATTCTAAATTTGCATAAAGCATGAATTTTGAAATTGAAAAGCATGGCACAAAAATATAAATCAAACCTGTTGAAATGATGATGAATGAAGCAAGCAATTGATGATGAATGAAGAAATATGCAAGTGCTTGACTATGGTTGAATTGGTTTTGATTTTAGGGTTAAAGTTTGTGAAGAAAAGAAAAGTTTAGAGAGAATGGGGAAAAGGAAAGTTGGAAAACGTAAATGAGGGAAATGAGTGGATGGGGGAGTGGTTAAGGGGAGTTAATCCCCTTGGAAACCGTTACCATTTTTGAATAAAAAACTCATCTCGCTTGCGCGAGATAATCTCGCTTAAGCGAGATTTCTCCAGAACCAAAAATTCGAAAATGCAACAATCTCGCTTAAGCGAGATTAACTTCGCTTGAGCGAGATTTCTCCAGATATGTTTCTTACTTTGCTTTGCTCATGAAATTATTCCTAAATGCATTAAAACATGAAAATACTTACAAAACTGGGTGTGACTCCCAGCAAGAGCTTGTTTTACGTCCTTAGCTTGACGCATTTTGAAGAAATCATGGCTCGATTAGTGAAATCGTCGTCAAACACCGATCAATTTCACCACCGAAGTAGGGCTTAAGCCTTTGCCCATTAACAATCCAGTTGGCTTTGGTGACTGGGTCCTCAAGTTCCACAGCTCCATACGGTTTGACCTCTTTAACTATGAAAGGTCCGGACCACTTAGACTTCAATTTGCCCGGAAACAACCTCAGTCTTGAATTGAAAAGTAATACCATTTGTCCCGGCATGAATTGTCTCAGAGTGATCTTCTTGTCATGATACTTCTTGGTCCTTTCTTTGTAGAGCTTTGAAGATTCATAAGCTTGATTTCTCAATTCTTCAAGCTCATGCATTTGAACTTTTCTTCTTTCACCGGCTTTCTCTTGATCGAAGTTTAGGAACTTCAATGCCCAAAAGGCTTTATGTTCGAGCTCGACCGGTAAATGACAAGATTTGCCATAAACCATTTGGAAAGGAGTGAGGCCTATAGGAGACTTGTATGCAGTCCTATATGCCCACAAAGCTTCATCAAGTCTAGCCGACCAATCCTTCCGAGATGTAGAGACCGTCTTCTCAAGTATGCGTTTGACCTCCCGGTTAGAAACTTCGGCTTGTCCATTCGTTTGCGGATGATACGGTGATGCTACTTTGTGCTTGACTCCATAATGATCTAGGGCCTTGGCAAGTTGTGTGTTGCAAAAGTGTGACCCTCCATCACTAATGAGAACTCTTGGTGTACCAAACCGGGTGAAAATATTCTTCTTTAAGAACTTCACCACCGTCTTGCTATCGGCTCTAGGCGATGCTACGGCTTCCACCCACTTTGACACATAATCAACAGCGACCAAGATGTACTCATTTGAATATGATGAAGGGAAAGGGCCAACAAAATATATACCCCAACAATCGAACACTTCCACTTCAAGGATGAGTTGTAGAGGCATCTCATTTCTTTTTGACATTGATCCGGTTCTTTGGCATTCATCACAATGCTTGCAATGTAAGTTGGCATCTTTGAATAAAGTTGGCCAATAGAACCCGGATTGAAGTACCTTTGCGGCTGTTCTCTCCCCGTTGAAGTGACCTCCATAGGGCGAATTATGACATTGCCATAGGATCTTCTTTGCCTCTTCATCATCCACACACCTACGCAAGAGATTGTCCGCTCCAATTTTGAACAAATAAGGCTCATCCCACACATAGTGGTTAGCATCATGGAGGAACTTCTTGCGTTGTTGCCATTCAAAATCTTCCGGAATGAACCCGGTTGCTTTGTAATTTACCAAATCGGCAAACCACGGTCTCACATTGATTGCTAGCAACCGTTCATCTGGAAATTCTTCACGAACCTCCGGTTCATTCTTGGTTACCTCATTGTTTGTCAACCTTGAAAGGTGATCAGCTACAAGATTCTCCGTGCCTTTCTTATCCTTGATCTCTAAGTCAAACTCTTGAAGCAACAACATCCAACGGATGAGCCTTGGCTTTGAGTCGGACTTAGTAAGGAGATACTTGATAGCTGCATGGTCAGTATAAACAACAATTTTGGAACCTACAAAGTAAGAACGAAATTTCTCCATTGCATAAACTATTGCAAGTAACTCTTTTTCAGTTGTGGCATAATTGATTTGTGCCTCATTTAAAACCTTACTTGCATAGTGAATAGCATGAAAAATTTTATCCTTACGTTGACCCAAGACCGCACCAACAGCATAATCACTTGCATCACACATTAATTCAAAATTTAAATCCCAATTAGGAGCAATGATTATTGGTGCGGTGGTCAACTTTTCTTTTAAAGATTCAAATGCATCAAGACATTCATTATCAAAAACAAAAGACTTATCTTTGTTGAGCAAGTTGCTCATAGGCTTTGCAATCTTTGAGAAGTCTTTGATGAATCTCCGGTAGAAACCGGCATGACCAAGAAAACTCCGAACACCTTTGACATTCACCGGTGGTGGAAGCTTTCCTATGACATCGACCTTTGCTTGGTCTACCTCAATACCCTTAGCAGAAATCTTATGACCAAGGACAATACCCTCGGTAACCATGAAGTGACATTTCTCCCAATTGAGCACCAAGCTAGTTTCAATACACCGCTTCAGCACGGTATCCAAGCTATTCAAACACGTATCAAATGACGAACCGAAAACTGAGAAATCATCCATGAACACCTCCATGCATTTTCCAATAAGTTTGGAGAAGATTGCTTGAACACACCGTTGAAAAGTTGCGGGTGCATTACACAAGCCAAATGGCATTCTTCGATAAGCAAAAATACCAAAGGGGCAAGTGAAAGCCGTCTTCTCGTGATCATCTGGGTTCATGGCGATTTGATTGTAGCCGAAGTAACCATCTAGGAAGCAATAAAAGGACTGACCGGAGAGTCTCTCAAGCATTTGATCCATGAAGGGCAAGGGAAAGTGATCCTTCCTTGTTGCTTGATTGAGTCTTCTATAATCTATACACATCCTCCATCCGGTGACGGTTCTAGTTGGGATCAACTCATCTTTATCATTAGTGATCACCGTCATTCCTCCTTTCTTGGGAACTACTTGAACCGGGCTTACCCAAGCACTATCCGAGATAGGATAGATCATGCCGGCTTCAAGCAACTTCACTACTTCCTTTCGCACCACCTCTTTCATGTTTGGATTCAAGCGGCGTTGCGGTTGTGCTACCGGTTTAAAGTTTTCTTCCATCATGATCTTGTGCATACAATAAGATGGACTTATCCCTTTCAAGTCGGATAGCTTCCACCCTATTGCTTCCTTGTTGGCCTTGAGAACCTCTACCAACTTTGTTTCTTCATCGATGGACAAGGAGCTACTAATGATCACCGGTTTTGTACCATCTTTCTCAAGAAAAACATATTTCAAATTTGATGGTAAAACTTTTAATTCTACCTTGGTGTCATCAACTTTGGCTTCTTCCTTGGATTCTTCTTTCAAATCTTCAAGTATGGCTTGATTAGGAAGAACCTCCTTCAAGGAATCTAGCTCCTTCAAACACTCTTCAATGGCACTTGCTTCGTCTTCATCAATAGCATTGAGTGCGTCCACCAAAGCACTCTCAAGGGGTGTTCTATTGTGCATTTGCTTCCGAGTAGTCAAGATGACTTCTTCGGTTGCATCCATTTTGAAACATGCACCCTTGTCTTTCGAGTACTTCAAAGCTTCTCGGATGTTGAAGGTAACCTCTTCATCATTTACCTTGACCTTCATGATATTATCATCAAGATCAATCATCATCCGAGCCGTTTGCATGAAATTCCTTCCCATTAAGATAGGCACATCCTCATCTTCTTCGACATCCATAACCACAAAATCAGCCGGAAAAATAAATTTGTCCACTTTTACAAGAACATCTTCGGCCATACCTAGTGGTTTTGCAAAGGATTTGTCGGCCAATTGCAACATCATCCTAGTCCGCTTTATACAAAGGTCACCAACTCTTTTGGCAACGGACAAAGGCATGAGATTGATGCTTGATCCAAGATCAAGTAGTGCTTTACCTACATGTGTTGTGCCAATAGCTACCGGTAGAGTGACTCTTCCCGGATCTTGCTCTTTCTTTGGCATTGTTCTTTGAATAATAGCACTACAATTGGCATCGATTTGGATCGTCTCTTCATCGTTGATTCTTCTTTTCTTGGAAAGGATATCTTTCATGAACTTTGCATAGACCGGCATTTGCTCCAAGGCTTCCGAGAATGGTATATCAATTTGCAACTTCTTGAAGAGTTCAAGAAACCTTGCGTATTGCCGCTCTTTGTCTTTCTTCGATGGAGCATGTGGGTATGGTAAGCGTTGAGCCACCACTTGCTTCTCAACTACTTGTTTCTTCCCTTTATCTCTCCCCACATCTTTATTCTTCCTCTCCATCTCCTCTTGTAACTCTAGATCTCTTTTTTGATTTTTTTCTTTTTCAACTAATGCTTCTTTATTCTTTATATACACTTCCTCCTCTATCTCTACACTATCCTCCTCGAACTCCTCTTTATTGACAACTTCATCATCCTTTTCCTCAACAACAATATCATCACCTACCCCTATACCTACTACTCTCCCACTCCTTGTAGCTATAGCTTTTGACTGCTATGCCTTGTTGTGCTCCTTAGGATTTGGTTGAGTGTTAGCGGTGAAAGCTCCACCTTGCGGAGGACCTTGAGCCATTTGTTGAGCTAACTGACCAACTTGCGTTTCAAGGCCTTTGATGGACGCGTCGGTGTTTTTCTGGTTAGCCATGGACACTTGCATGAATTGTTTCAAGACCTCCTCGGTGCTTTGGGAATTATTCGGTTGTTGGGGGTTATTTGGTGGTGGATTTTGGTATTGATTATTGAATGGTTGTTGGTAAGGTTGTTGGTAGTAGTTTGATGGTGGATATTGATAGTTATTGTTGTACGGTGTTCTCCAAGGTCTTTGTTGGTTTTGGTTGGCCGGATACCTTCCTTGAAAGTTGGAAGTACCCGGATTTTGTTGTGAGGTTCCAGCTTGTTGTGATTGGTTAGGCCTTTGTTGGTTTCCCACATAGTTGACCTCTTCCCCTTCAAAAGAACCGGGTTCGGGACAATAGCCGGTGGGATGATCCCCCGTACAAAGTCCACAAGTAAAGACTTGAGCAGTTCCTCCTTCTTGCTTGAGAGATTCAAGAATTTGTTTAGGCATAGCTTTCATCTCCTTTTGCATAGCTTCTAATTGTTGAGTGAGAAGCTTATTTTGAGCTAAGACCGCATCATTTGCTTCAAGCTCAAGAATACCGGCTTTCCTTTGATTAGGATTCCGATTGTGAGAAGATTTTCTTGTGTTGAGCGCCATTTGGTTAATGATTCTGACAGCTTCAGCTGGGTTTTTCAAAGCAATAGAACCTCCAGCACTTGCATCTAGCATCGTCTTGGACATGTCTTGAAGCCCTTGACGAAAAAGATATAGTTGCATTTGGCTATCAAAACCATGCTTTGGACAATTCCTTAGCAATGATTTATAGCGCTCCCAAGCTTCACAAAGAGTCTCACTTTGGCCTTGAGCAAAAGTTGTAATTGAAGTTTTAGCCTCAAGATGCCTATCCTCCGGAAAGAACCTTTCTTGAAATGCTTTCTCTAGCTCACCCCAATTTTCCATCAAAGAAGTTGGTTGATCAAGATACCACTCCTTAGCCTTCCCGATCAAAGAATGAGGAAACAATTGCACAAACACACCCTCTTCCTCATCTTCTTTCATACCAAGTGTACCGGCGGTAACATAGAAGTTGGTAAGATGTCTATATGGATCCTCATGATCCATACCGGTAAACTGGTTATGAGTTATCAAGTTTATCAACCCAGACTTCAGCTCAAAAGATTTGGCATTACGGTTGCCAAGATTAGCTAGCCTCCTCGGACTAACCCACATAGGTAGAGCATTCTCATCTTCATTAGCCATGACTACTTCTGGATCACTCCTCGGAGATGAATGTGCAGAAGAATGTGATGAAGAATCACCTAGTGATATAGTATGCACCGAACCTGACGGAGAAGGAATAAAAAGTAAAGATTCCGGCTGAGCCAGCCTGGCTAATCTCCTAGCTTCCTTTGCTTGCTTTCTAAGTAACCTAGCAGTTTTCTCAATTTCAGGATCAAATTGTAGGTCTTCCTTATCAACGGTACCTCGCATAAACAAAGTTCACCAAGACTATACCAGGTGGTTAGCATAAAAAATAATGAATGACATAAGTGTATAAGTATTTGCATGAAAGAATTTTGTGCAAAATTGACTTAACATGACAAAATTGTTTCAATACTTATGATAAAAATTTCCGTTACTCCCCGGCAACGGCGCCATTTTGATGTAAGATTTTTCCTACACGTCATATAACTATGTACACGTGAGTATATATAGGATCGTTTCCACAGGGAGTTACGTTTAATCATAAGCATTTACACAATCGTTCACATTAAGGGTTTGGATATAATTTGTTTGTGTGTAACACTATATCCATATTTGACATTTAAGTAAAAACGAGAGGGGATCGAACTATTTCGCTTGCGGTATAAGATAACGAGCAAGCATAACAGCAGCAATCTCTCGATCGATTAACAGACTCTAGCTTTATAACCAATATTATTACAATCATTTCTACAATATCCTTCGTGTCCAAAGCGACATCGTTATTTCGAGGTTATCGTTTAAACATTCGTGTCCAAATTCCTTAAACGATAACAAAGTCGATCGGATGACTTAATCGACCGTGTCCAGCCTGATTAAGTATCCGAAAGCATTAAAAGCTTGATTAAAAGTAATTATCAAAGGTTTACAAACTTGTCAAGAATGATATAACATAAGATAGATTGTTATTCTAGGTCTAGATTCAAGGGTTTGTGTCCAAATCATCTTGAATCTCTTTGAAAGCATTAAAAGCAAGAATAACAACAATATTGAATCATTAAGCTAGAACCTTATATATTAAAAGATCAAAAGATTACATAATAGCTTGATTGTTACCTCAATACTACAAAGAAGGTTAGTTACATATAGACATGTAAACTAATGCAAGGAATGAAGGAAAGATGAAGATTCCATGCCAAGATCCTTGATGTCTCAATGAATCTAGGGTTGAATCTACTCCTTAATCACTTGCTTTGTGTTTCTCTCTATGAAATAGCTCTAACCTCTCTCTAGAAATGTGTAAAATGTTTTAATGGAATAGTGAATAGTCCTAGAGAGAGGGAAAACTTGTATTTAAATGGGCTGAAAACGTGTAATCTCGCTTAAGCGAGATACATCTCGCTCAAGCGAGAATCATAAATATCCAACCATGGCCAATGAGATCCTGCCACGTAGCCCTGCTCCTTGATGAAGTTGCATCTCGCTCAAGCGAGTTAGACCTCGCGTAAGCGAGGTTGCTTGAGACTTAAACCGCCTTGGAATCCTGCTTGAGCGACTGGGAAGCGAGATGGGAGCGAGATTTACAATTGTTCCCTGGAGAAATCTCGCGTAAGCGAGCTGATCTCGCGTAAGCGAGATGCCAAAATCCACAAGCGACCCTGGAAGCGAGATGCAAGCGAAGGTTGAGCTTCTCCCTGGAAGAATCTCGCTTAAGCGAGATTACCTCGCGTAAGCGAGATTTGCTTGGTTCACACAACTTGAGTTTTGGTCCTTGCTTGTCATTTCCTGCATAAATTGGGTAGAATTAGGCATATAAAGCATAAATGGTATAATTACAACAATTGATTGCTTTTCCGTAGATAACTTGCATAACAAGTCACTAAAAATGCCTCTTTTTCCACATGAAATATATTACTTTTGAGCACTTATCAGTGACATTGGTGAGCGAAAAATTTGAGCAAATTGTTAGAGCATCCATGCAATTTACTTTGATTGCTTTTGGAGTTCAGATAATTAACTAAATCAACAAATACCGTAGTTATTTTGAAACTGTTTTCAATGATAATATCCTCAAATTTACCATAAAATTGAAAGGTCTTGAGATTTGGTGCATGAATGTTAATTTGTGAGAAGCCATCAACTTCCATCAATACCAAATGGTCAAGTAGAGGGCAGCCAGATATCATGTTTTCATAATCATCTTGAGCCAATGTAACCTCTACCAGAACAAGTTTTTTCAAGTTCCTGAAGCCTTCAAACATTGTTGGAAGTTTAAACTGACAACTATGTAAGCCTAAATGACGTAAACTTTGACAAGAGAATAAACACCAAGGTATCTTATAACGTTCCTTTAACCAAAATTGCAGTTCAAGCTCTTTTATAGACCTTCTAGATAGATGAAGAACCCATCGATGAACATCACTCACATCACAGACACGAATGAGACCATTTTCATTGTCGGAGAACATGAACTTGTTGATTGGACCAGAATGTTGTAAAAGTACATGATCAACAATTCTCAAAAACTTGTTATTGATAACTGAAGGGTCTTGGGTAGCTGCATCAGAGATGCAATGTTTGTCAAACACAAGATTTGGTAGTGTGTACCATTTGTTCCTCCAGCTGCTGGATAAAACACTTGTTCTCACTGCTTCCTTAATTGGCATGAGTGAGAGAATCTGGTCTATTATATGACCTGGTAAGCAACTAATTCTATCCAGCTCTGGATCTTTCACTGTCAGGTTGGTAGTCTTTGAACATTTCCTTCCCTTTAGATATTCATATTCAAACAAAGGGTAGATAAATCAATAATACAAACTTGTCAAAAAAAAAAAATCAGTAATACAAAGTAAAGTATGCATATGTTTTTTTTTTTTTTTTGTAACAAAGGAAAGAAACAAACAAAAAAGAGCAGAAAAAGAAAAACTAGAAAAGAAAATTCCCGTCGTGTTGATCCTTAGAAGGGAGAGGAGGTCGACTGGAGGCGGTGAGTGGGTGATAAACTCCTCATCAGAGGACACTCCTAATTTAGTCAGGTAGTCGGCACATTGGTTTCCCTCTCGGAAAGTATGCATATGCTCATTACTCTATCAATTTATTTAATTTATTTGTCATTGTCACGTGTATTTTTGTAACTAAAGAGTTAAATGCAGTTATGCACCCTGCCGTTTGAGCGAATTCCGATGTACCCTATAATCTTTTTTGTTGGGAATTGCGAGACATCAATTTACAAGATTAAAGGTACTTTCGCCCTTTGCCTTAAAGGTCTAAGAATTTTTTTAAAGTAAACCATAATTCGGAATTCATATTGTAAAAATACATTTAACCTTATACAAAACCTACTGTAAAACTTAAACAGTTGGGCATTATAAATGGACCTCAACCTAAAGTATGTACTCAATCAGAAATTCATTGATGGAATGGAATGCATACTATATTACACAGAAGAAGGATATCGGAAATTACCATGTCAAGCAAAGAAGATAACCTTTGATAGTGATCGCATAAACAAAAGGGTTGGTTCAAAGTTGTTGTCTACGACACGATTCAATTTCAAACGGGTGAACAACTAAACAAATATGGGAACTTCAACGAACAACTAATTATTTAGACATATGTGGGCTATTTAGGATTATCACATCGATTTATTTAAGTAAATCTATACTATATCTTTACTATAAATAAAAAGAATATATGATTTTGAGTTGAGTTGGCTTTTTTATTTTCAATCATGCCTTTAAACAAATTTGGCTATAAAAAACTATATTGTATTGAAAAAAAAAATATAAGATTTACATTATATTTGTTATATTGTTAGTTTCAAACTCAAAAAAAAAAAAAATATAGTCCTTCAAAAAAATAATAATATAGTCTTTAAGAAAAGAAAGATAAATATGGTGCGTTACAATTCAAAAATCACAAATATGTAATTTAATGTAATTCAAAATTTAATAAAAAGTATTACTAACTTACTAATTTATAAGTGTTAGTGCATAAAATAATCTGACAGATGGGCCTGTGCCCGTCAGAAAGCTAGTATAAAGAGAAATTTCTTCAATTTTTTTTTATATGGGTTAGTAGAATAAAACAACTAGACAGAGAGTTCCCGTCCAAACGCTAGTTTAAAGTGACATGTGGCATAATTTTTTTTTTACTTTATCTATATACTATCGATACTATTGATATGAACTTGCTTCTTGTCAAGCCATCAATTATGGTAAATCGGCTATTGCTTTTAGTGCTAACACCAGATATTGCTACTTCTATCTCATCTTCACTTGGTGTATCAAACACAATTGGTTTTGACAAATACATTGGTCTTCCCTCTATGGTAGGTTGTAGTAAGAAATTCATTTTATTTTACTTGAAGGATCAAATTTGGTAAAAAAAATGTCGCTCTTGGAGTGCTCTCTCTCTCTCTCTCTCTCTCTCTCTCTCTCTCTCTCTCTCTCTATCTATCTATCTATCTATCTATCTATCTATCTATCTATCTATCTATCTATCTATCTATCTATCTATCTATCTATCTATCTATCTATCTATCTATCTATCTATCTCTCCCCCCCCCCTCCGGCAAGGAAATTTTGATCAAATCGGTAGCACAAGCCATTCCATTGAATTGCATGGGTGTGTTCCTTTCGCCTACCTCTCTGTGAGGAAATTGAACGAATCATTAACCTTTTCTACTGGGGTTATAATAAGAATGGTTGTCATGGAATTAATGGGATGTGTGATGGGACAAACTGACTCTACACAAAGGTCCTGAAGGCCTAGACTTTCATAATATGGAAGCTTTCAACCCATCTATGCTCGGTAATTCAAAGTTGAAAACTCTTGACATACTCTTCCTCACTTCTTACTCGTGTTCTCAAAGCCAAATACTTTCAACGACGGGATTTCTTGGAGGCCCCTCTTGGTCATAATCCAAGCTACACTTGCAGAAGTCTTTGGAGTACCCAACACATACCTACTTTAGGTCATAGATGGAAGATTGGTAATGGTACCAAAATCAATGTGTGGAATATGCCATTGGAAAGCAACCTCCCATATCTTAAACCACCCCTCCCCACCACCTTCCCATGAGGACCTAACAGTTAGTCCCTTGATGAGTTCAGGATCCATCTCATGGGACCACACTCTTGCGCGCTGATTATTTAATGACTCATATGTTAATGCATTCCTTGCCACCCCTTTGTATTATCGGCCTATATAAGATTCTCGTGTATGAAAGGCCATAATTGACGTTTCCTATACAATTAAATCTGCGTACATAATATGAGTTGATCTTCTCCATGATTCGACACCTTCAAATAATTCACATTGGAAGATCTTTTGGAATCTCAAAGTGCCTCCTCGTGTCTGTACTTTTTCTATGGCTAACAACCTATCAATGCTAGCCCATCAGTGTTAATCTCTCCAATCGTGGTATACCATGCATCAAATCTTGTGTCTCTTGTGAACTCTTAGCGAAATCTCATATGCACATCTTCTTTATTTGTTCCAAGGCTGTTGAATGCTGGGACCGAATCAGAATTAGAAACATTATTCGAGACCTGCTTCTTGGGGCAAATAATTTCTCTGCTATGTTGTTTGACTTCTTTCATAGGTTAAATGAGCAAGACCGGCCTATGTCTGCCATGATTCTTTGGAGTTTATGGAAGAGTCATAATATGAAGCTTTGGGAGGCTACAAACACTTCACCCACCTACACTGTCTCTTGTTCTCATGATGGTCTACATAAATTGACTTGCATACTACGAGCTAAGCATCTGACAAGCCCCCAAGATTAACAAGCGGCATGGACCAAGTCGCAACCCGACCACATCTAATGCAATGTTGACACGGCCAATTTCAATAATAAATATATTATGACTTATGGTTTATGCTTTAGAGACTCAATATGATCTCTATTATTAGGTAAATCTGACTACTTGCAGTTATCTTCATCTATCTTAAAAAAGGAATCTGTTGGTCTTTTCCACTCTCTAAATGGCTATACCCAATTAAGCAAGTCATCCCTATCTTTCCATTTAACTTCAGAAAAAAATGAGCCGCGTCAACTTCGTTGGCATCAAGTTGGACGACACCGAAGTCAACATATAACAAAGCTTCAACCTGGTCGGAAGCTCCATCGATATTTGGTTCAACTTCAACCTTAGGCGGTGTGACATCTCCAGAATAATTATCGACAAAAATAGGTTTTGTCTCAACCAGATCATCATCCGTGTTTTCAACCAAAACTATAAATAAACAACACATAACTATGAATAAACAACTAACTAATGCAATAACATCAATTTCATAAAGAATTCAAACAAAAAAATAAAAAATAAAAACAAAAGAATTAGGCAGTAGCTGCGTGTTTTGAACTACTGCATCAGTAGTTAACTACCGAATTCCCATCTAACTGCCGATGCTTGCATACTTCGGCTCCTAACTGCCGATACGGGCATGTCAATGTTTTTGCGAAAAATGTCAGGGAAAAAGTGTGTTGAAACCTTCTAGGATTGCTACTTCAATGATTTTGGACAAAGATTGTGGAAAAAAAAGTTGATTTGGGGGTTTAAATTCAAGAGGGAAAAAAGGTGATGTTGAAATAGTGAGTAGGAGTAGGTTGCTGTAATCAACAATATCTTTGCGTGTCGGCAGTTAGCTGCCGATGAAGCATTTACGTCTTTTCCTGATGTGTTTTAGCTTTGTTTCAAATGTGAACAACAATTTTTAACTATCTAACCTTGGAGGCATTTGGTGACTTATTTTGTGCAGAATTTTCTCCTCAAAATATGTCCATTTAGAGTGTGTGTGTGTGTATCTAGTTATCTACTGCTCTAGGGAGTGTTTATTGATACTTTTAGCTTCTAATCATGTAGAAGTGGTTGATGTTACATTCTTCACATAATGAGTTTCTTTGCTTCTGGTAGCTCAGCTGTAGGTCATGCATAGGATGATTTGAGATCAAATTTGTAGCAGAGTTGGTTTATTGGCAGATAGGGAGATGTTTAAGTGGGGTATGTGTACATCTTTATATAAGTTATCAATTTACTTTATTGGTCAGTTAGTGGTGCATTTTTAAGGCATTGGTATTGGGCAGCCTGCCTTGAACCTTGAAGTGTGTTGACCGATTGATATAGTAACGATATTCACAGAAATAAACTTTTCACATTTTCCATATAGGTTTGTGAAAGAGGAATGTTATTTGAACAACTCTTTTTTGGGACAACTTCTTGGACAATTAAAATTTACAAAGAAATTTAGGTAGTGACACAAAAACCAAAGCAATAGAGAGAGAAAGTAAAAAAAGAATCTGAGTTTGAGAGAGAAAGTTGTCACAAAAGTTGTCAAAAATTGGTTGTTCAAATATCATTTCTCTGTGAAAATACCATTTTCAAGTATAACTTTATCAAGGTCAGATCTACGTTACCTCTTGATGAATTGAGAGTAATTTACTTCTAATGACAAATATGATATAATTCTTGAACAAAAGAGATGGAGATCACATGTTGTATGAATGAAATGAAATTTTTTGATGTTCTTGAGATGAAAATAATAACTGATTGTAAGAATAAAGATGAAGAAAAATAAATTTTTCTTTGATAGAGGTAAATTACTCCAAATTCATCGAGAGATAATTTAGAAAAAACACTTGATCAAAGTTCTAGACCCATATAATTTGGAAGAGTGTGTGTGTGCAGCAATTAGGAAAAATGAAATCCAGACAACGTTCTAAAATATCAAAAAAATGGTTTAATTATTTCCAAAAATTAATCATTCCTCTAACTATTATTTCCTCCTCATTATAATGGTTCATTTTAAGAGACTCTCATCCTCTTATTAGAAGTCTACACATTTTAAAATGAAAATATATAGAAAACCTTTTTACAAAACAAATGAGACTTAAACATTTATTGTTTAAATGTTTTAGGATGTAACGGAACAAAGTTCTCATTCCATCGTTTGTGAGATAATAGAATGTGTTATAACATTTTTTTTTACATTTATATTTGAAAACATTATATACCAATTTAATACTTGTGTCAAAAGAAAATCAAATTAATATTGTTATTTTCTTTATTTCAATTTTTTTAGGTAATCCTAGCGTCTCTCAACATATGAATTTTCATAAACACCGTTCAAATATCAAACCCTAAACCAAATGGTTAAGGAATCTCAATTGTTAAGTCATGTTAATTCTTTATTTGTATTTTAGTTAATGTGCCATATCCTACGGTTTGTGTAATGTTATGTTTGAAAAGGATAACAAAACTTTGGTAGCCGCGCTTCAAGCTCACAATGTTCCATGTAATGAATTCAGTGACTTGGTATCTGAATGTAAGAGTCTCTTATCTTGTAATTCCGACTATGTTGTGTCGTTTATCAGGAGGCAAGCAAACAAGGTAGCTCATAGTATTGCTAGAGCCGCCTTATCTCATCCTAACCCCATATCTTTCATGATGTATCTCCTACTCGGTATCCCTTGATTATTAGTGAAATGCAATAACTCTACTTTGATTCAAATAAAGAAATATCTATACTTATACTTTTAATCAAAATAAAAAATATTTATACATATACCGAGCTTTATAAAATAATTACAGTGTCAATCAAAATTTTACCATATCATTAAAAGTTTAGCTTTAAGTCATGATAACCTTAAATGTCATAAACCGTAATACATAAAATAATTATTTGACTGAAAAAAGAACATAGGATGATGATTTCATGAGAATAAAAATAATTATGAAGAGTTTTCCACGTCGTAAATAACTTCAGCTTGTCCCGACGCTCTTTTAAATCGAACTAGTTCTGTCAGTAACTCCGGTTTAGCGTTTAAATCAGGCTCCACAATCATCTTTTCTAGCAAAGGAGAATATAAAAGCAGAAATCTGATAAAATCTAATTCAGCTTTAAATCCAGAGATGCCATGCATCCTCACATGTCTTACTTCAATGGGCATGGTTGGCTCCGAAAATATATTTTCCCAACAATAGGAGGTTGGTGTTAAAAGACCAGTCAGCTTGTCTGGTGCCTACATGCATGTAGGTTATATGCATAAGTGAGACAGAGAGAATATTAAAACTCTCAAGGTAACTCCACTTCTATTTATTGATAAGAGATGAACAATGCGGTACACAAGCCTTTTATTTATAAGAAAACTCCAATGCACTGATTATGTATGCAACTGATCTATAATATCAGCTAGCAATCATAGTTCACAGATGTACAACTCTTGGAAACTACAGGTTCCGGTCTTAATTATATATAAGAAAATGTCTGGTCAACGTAACAAAAGTTGATGTATTTGGTCTAAATTTTGTACCAAATACATCAAATTTTTCTTTACCTTAATTTCTCTTGTATATAGAACATGAGGGAGTAACTTTCAAGAATAGACACAGGACAAATACTTAAAGCAAAAAAGAATTGCAAATTCCAGAGCTTAATAGCATTAAATAAAAAAAGGATGTGCAAGTGTAAGTGTAACCACAAATCAAAAAGCAAAGCAAGTCAAGCCAAACTAAACAAGTACTCACAATTATTTCCAATTTTCGAAGATTAGGTGAGCTTTTGAGCAAGCAAAGAGCAGCCGAAATATACTTCAAGTCATCGAAGTCTATGCGCAAACAAAGATATCTTAGATTGATACAAGGTGTAGGAAGTTTTATTGGCACAACACCTACAGCCAAATACTCATGCAAAACAACAACTCTAAATCAAAATATAATTTTATTTTGACACTTACAAATCAAGAGTTGCATACATAAGATTTTGGCATAATTTAAATTTGTAGGGGGTTTGAGGGGTAGGGAAACTTAAACAACAGTAGGTATGTTAATCTTATAGTCAAGTTCTACATTAAGATGCTCGAGCATTATACCTCTAAAAAATAGTGATGAATCTCTAGGCTTTGTATGTGAGGTAGATGAATGAAGAATCGAAGCAAAATGCTAGAGCATCCACGCAATCTACCTAGATGGCATCTATGTAAATACAACGTTAACTCAACTAACCGGAAAGTGTTTTCAAAGCTAATATCCTCAAATGCACTAGTACTGATATCAGCAACCTTCAGAGTTGGTCCATGGATATTAATTTGGCTGAAACCATCAAGGTTAAACAACATCAATTTTTCAAGAAAAGGACTGTTGGAGATCATGTTTTCAAAAGAATTTTGAGTCATTGTAATGTGACTCAATGCAAGACTTTTCAAGTTCTTGAAGCCTTCAAACGCGGTTGGAGGTTTAAGCAAACAGCATTTTAATTCTAAATGATGTAAACTTTGACAAGAGAATAAGCACCAAGGCATCGTATAGCGTTCCTCTAACCAAATGTGCAGCACAAACTCTTTAATAGACCTTCGGGTTAGGTGAATAATCCACCTTTGAATATCTGTCATAGAACTCAAACTAATGAGATTACAATAGTAGTCGTGGATCAGGAACTTGTTGATTGGCCCATTATGAAGTAAAAGTACCATGAACTTGTTGATCTGTCCGGGAGGTAGACCATGAACGTTTTCTTACCTTAAGATCGGTGATTCATATTCAAAAAAAAAAAAAAAAAAAGGATAGACGAATTAGTAAACAACCTAGGTTAATTAGTGTATATACGTATATACAATAATTTTAGGTCTGCAGAGAACCTTGAAACACCAACTAGATTAAATAATTAGTGTAACTTCATTAAATAATAAAGTGCAAAGTTGTCTACTCTTCTGAATTTAAATAAAAAATTGGTGTGGTTATCAAGATGATTTACTAAAATGGTGTGATAGCATTAAAAAAGTTTAAAGGCCAAGAGGAAACAGGTTTTTGTGTGTGTTTTTTACTTTTATAATTGAAAACAATCAAATTTAAATTCTAGAGAAAAAGAAATTGAAGTCAGTGTGTGTTCTTGAATTTGATTATTGCACAAATGAAAATAAAAAATTGATTGAATAATATTACACAGAAGAATACTTTGAGAAATTTACCATTGTCAAGCTACCGATCGAGTAGTTCCAGGAAAAGTATATAACCTTTGAAAGCGATTGCTACAATAAACAAAATCATTAATTAACTAATTGACTAGTTAGACAACTTATATAAATTGAATAACTATTCTCATATGCTTGATATCTTTCCATGGTTGAATAAGATTAATATAGAATGAACAATTATCATAAACCAGTTAACGAGAAGTAATCATCTTACCAAAAACACAGGGCGGGGATTGCATAGAGAGAAAAGAAGGGTTGGTTCAAAATTCAAAGGTTGACCGTCTACTATTTCATTCAATTTAAGACCTAGCTAGGGTTCAATCAAAAGGGGTACAACGAAACAAGTTGAGAATCTAGGCCCATATAAAGCACAAAGATAGGGTGTTCGCGAGCTGGTTTAGCTTTGTGTGAAGTGGGAAAACCAATTTTCTATTTTTTATGTCAAATTTGAACCGATCCAATATCCGATGATAGTGTGTTAGTTTGAATCTGGCAAACTGATCATGAAAAGTCAAATATTTATATTCAATATTACTCCATCCGGTCCTATATACAAGAGAAAGTTGACTTTTTAGATACATTGAATAATTTATGTATTTGGTTTAGATTCTTGACCAAATACATAAATTATTTAATGTATCTAAAAAATTAATTGTCTCTTGTAAATATCTATTGTGTTAGAAAAAAAACTCATAAATTTGTTGGACTCCTCATAAATGATGATACACTGAGCCAAACAAGTTACATTAGTGGCAAACGAAAGTTGACTTAGTTTGTAAGGAGTTGATTTACACTCCGCAAGAGTGTGAGTTAAACTCCTGCTATTTGCATGAGAACATTCTTTAATGGATGATCTGTAAATACTTTTCTCTGAGCTCTTTGAGCCTTGAGGTGTGATCCAAATAAACTCTTAAAACTTAACTCATCTAAACCTTTTGTAAAAAAAAAAAAAACAAGAAGCTACATCAGTGATACATTTATTTCCTTTCCTTTTTTTTGTTTTTGTTTGGAGAATTATAGTTTTCTTATAGAAATAGTTCAAACAAGCCCTTTCATAGTTCATAGTTGTAAATTGCAATGCAATCGAGCAAACAAGTTGGAGAGCAAATCAAGCAGAGACCGATTTATGGAAGACCTTAAGTCGGGTTAAAGTTACCTGACTTAAGAAAATACCTTCTTAAGTCGGCTCAAAATCCAACTTAGCAACTCAAAATTTGTACGTTGCATACAATTAAGTCTGGCGCGAAACCGATTTAAGAAGTCATTTTCACCCAACTTAATTAAGAAGGGTTTTCTTTACTAATGGTAGACAATATAGAATTTCTTTACCATTCTATTTGTACAACCTCAACTAGATTCAAATATCCCCTTCACTCCAAAGCTTGAGCACAATTCTCTTTCCATAGTAAATCCAATGTAGCTCAATCGAACCAAATCCCAAGTTGCCATAGTTCTTCTTATACTCTCCTAATTTTGATTTAGTCATAATAGCTATGTAAGTTTCAACATCATTAGATTAAAAACAAAGTAAAAAAATAAACACCTAGCAACAATGGCAGAGAAATCAACATTTTTACAATAAAAAGGGACTTCTAATGATAGACAACGTAGAATTTGTTTACCATTCTAACTATGACATCAAGAAGGATTATTAAACACCTAAAATTATTGTTTCAAAGTTATCACCTTTACCATCAAAAACAAATTTAATACTCCTAGGTTCTCTAGCAATATATTTTTTCTCATAGGTTCTCTAGCTGAAGTTCATTCAATTTGTTGTGTGTCGTTCACGAAGATAGGTGCCTCTCTTAACTGAACTGAATTCGTACTTTAGGCCGTCACATTGTGAAAATCTAGCATTTTCCGTTGGATTCAACACCTATTTGTGCATCTCGTTGATTTTAATTTGGTGTAAATTAAAAAAAGACAATGACAACCACTCATAATTTTCCACATCATTAAAAAATTTAACTTTCATAACCACCATAAAAGTCATCATTATACTCAAGATGATTTGAGGAGAAAAAAAAAACATTACGAAGAGTCTTTCGCAAGGTAAAAACCATCAATATACACAAGATGATTTGAGGAGGAAAAAAAAAACATTATGAAGAGTCTTTCGCAAGGTAAATAACTTCAGCTTGTCCCGACACTCTCCTGAACCGAATTAATTCTGTCATTAACTCTGATGTGAGGTTTACAGCAGGCTTGACAATCATCTTTTTTAGCGCGGGTGAATAGAGTAGTAGAAATTTGATAAAACCTAATTCAGTTTTGGTACCAGAGATGCGTTGTATCTCCACATGTTGCACTTTGAGGGGCACAACTGGCTCCGAAAAGATATCTTCCCAGTAAAGGTCAGGCTGCTCCTCATGACGTGATGCCTACATGTAATTGTTACAAATTCATGGATCAAAGGCGGAAATGTCGCATACATACGAGAGCTATAAAGCATATCAAAATTACAATTGCTTTTTTTAGGACCCTACTGCAGTAATTATATAACCAACTATCTAACTTAAAATTGATTTTTTTACCAGGCAAAACTCTATATCATTAGTTTTCCTTAGCATTTGTTATGGTTGAGTTTATTATTAAAGTCAAAAATATACTTTGACAGGGTAAACTTAAATACAAATAGATGCCTATTTTTGCAAAGGTTTACTATCATAAATTATTTGCAGCCACCACTTTCCTATAATCAAATCTCCAATGCATTACATCAACAATCTGCACACTTTCAATAAACAGCTAATGCTTACTATTTCCTAGTTGAACCCAAATCTGCTTTATCTAATTATACCTCCTATCATAGAATTGCTCTTACCATTCCTATTCAAATCAATTACTACATTATGAACCCTAATACTCAGATTCTCAGGACTTAGTTTATACAATATGCCATCTTCATCTAACCCATATCCATTTCCATTTATTCTCTCAAAGCCTGCATAATATATCATACTACTGTTTGCAATTACCAGTTACCACCAATTTGGATAGGCTCACCAGCCTAAATTCACATTTCCACTCACCCGTTCTATATTATCTCAGCTGATACACACTTGATTTACCCCATCACTCACAAACATGCAAGTGAGTTTTTCGTCCACTGTGCAATTTAGAGTTTGAAGCAACTCAATTTCGAATGTAACCAAGTCCTAGTCATCATTTTGAATATTCATAAATTTTGTTACCAATAGTAACTCACATGTACTAGTCTTACATATAAATCCCTCAAAAAAAAATGTTCTAGTCTTATAAACAAACTTCCAAGACTAAACACTAGACAAATGCTTGACGCAAAAAAGATATGCAAATTCTATATCTTAATAACTTTACATAAAACTAAAACAGAATGTGCAAGTGCAACCAGAAATCAGAAAGGAAAGCAAAGTAAAGACTACCTTTAAAGGACTACTCACAAACATTTCGAATTTTTGAAGATTAGGTGAGCTTTTGAGCAAACAAAAAACAACCGATATTTCCTTCAAGTCGTTGAAGTTTACGCTTATGGAGAGAGATTTTAGATTGATACAAGGTGTAGGAAGCTTTACTGGCACAACGCCTGCAGTCAAATACTGAAGCAAAACAAAGAGTGATTCTAAATAATCAGAATATAATGTTTCTAATACTTCCTACAAATAAAGAGATGCATACACATGATTTTGGTTCATTATAAACAGCATTAGGTGAGTCACTTACAATTATATTCAACATTGATATGCTTAAACACTATACCTTTATAAAATAGGACAAAATCATGAGGTTCTCGATGTTGGGTTGATGATCGAAAAATTTCAGCAAATTGTTAGAGCATCCATGCAATCTACTTTGACTGGTGTCAAAGTTCAAATACAGACTTAAATTAAGGATTACCGTAGTTAACTGGGAAGTGTTGTTGTTAAAGCTAATACCCTCAAATTCGCCAATGATTGCAAAAAACTTGAGATTTGGTGCATGAATATTAATTTGGGTAAAGCCATGAAGATCATTCATTAACAATTTTTCAAGCAAGGGGCAGCCTGATATCAAGTTTTCAAAAGTATCTTGAGCCACTGTAACCTTTTCCAAATCAAGAATTTTCAAGTTCATTAATCCTTCAAACGTCGTTGGAGGTTTAACCAAACAACAAAATAATTGTAAATGATATAAACTTTGACATGAAAATAAGCACGAAGGAATCTTATAGGGTTGCTTGAACTGAATGTCCAGCACAAGCTTTTTAATAGACCTTCCTGTTAGATGAAGAATCCACCGATCAATATCAGCCATAGAATTCATATCAAAGACATAATAACCGGAGTCTGTGACCTTGAACTTGTTGATTGGACCAGAATGAAGTAAAAGTACATGATCAATAATTCTCAAGAACTTGCTCTCGATAATTGAACGATTCTTGGAAGCTGCAACCGAAGCACATTGTATATCAAATACAAGATCAGGTTGTGTGGACCATTTCTTCCTCCATTTCCTGGATAAAACACTGGTTCTCCCTGCGTCCTTAATTGGCAAGTGTGAGAAAATGTGGTGTACTATATGATCCGGTAAGCAACTAATTCTATCCGACTCCACGGCTATCATTTTTAGGCGGGTAATATATTCCTATTCAAACAAAGGGTAAATACAAAGAATAAAAAAGCAAAGCAGGTTAGTGAATGAATATATGTATACAAGAATCATAGGCAATTCCCGTGAAATAGAACACCTTAAAACTCAAACTAATGTATCTTAGTTAAATTAAAAATAACAAATTTATAAAAAATTATAAATGTTATGATTACAATACAAATAATAGTTTAATATATAGTCATAATTTTTTATGAGCACATTATAATGTTTTGTGATAAAAATATAAAGGTGGGTTCTTTTTCAAAACAAAAAAAAAAAGTATAAGGGTAGGTTTCAAGCGATGGAAGTAAACAATTTATAAGAAATAGTTCCCGAAAATGTACAAAATCTATAAAGTGATTGCAATAAAATTATTAACAAAAAAAAATGATTGCAACAACAACAAAAAATTAATAAACAAATGAAAAATAAGAAAGGACGAGCTTTTGCAAAAAAATAAAGAACTATAAGAAATGATGGATTGTATATTGAGGGGAAAATCGAAAAACTAACCAAAGTAAAAAGAATTTGGCACTTGAAATCGTGAAGTTTAGGGCAATCGGTGAAAAAAAATTGTTAGTTTTAATAGGCAATGGTTTTAGTCGATAGGGTTTAGAGAACAACCGAATAACTATACTCGAAAGGGTTGTATTTATCTGTTAACCAATGTTTATCAACCTTCCCTCTAAAAAAAAATGTTTATCCACCTTCATTTGCGTTATTTCTGTTGAAATTTAAATTTTAAAAAACATAAAATTACTTATATTTTTTTAGGGAATAAAATTACTTATATGTTCTGTTAGAAAAAAGTGTTTATTTGTGGTGAGTTGACAGTTCAAAACAGTTTTGCACACACAACCAATCAAAACATTATGAAGTGTCAATTCAGAATGTTTTGATTGGTTGTGCGTGCAAAACTGTTTTGGACTGTCAACCCACCACAATTAAACTAAAAAAAACATTACTGATATGTTTTTCCACTAAAATTTATCTATATTTTCTATATATAAAAGTAATATAAGATTTTGAGCTGGATTTTTATTATTTCAATTAAACAATTTTTCCTATAATAATGTAAAATTGTTGATGTTAATAAAAAAAAATATACGAATGTAAATTATATTTGAGATAATATAGGTTTCAATGTAACCAAAAACAAATATAGGTGTCATTGAAGAAGATGAACCTGATTTATTGGGTTAAAATAGCAAAGACACGTGAGTTCTTTTCTTTCTGTTGGTATATATAATGGGATACAAGATTTTGGATTGACTTTTTATTTTCCAATTATACCTTTCATTTAAATCATTTTATTTTCATCATCTTTTGTATAATAATATTTAAATAATTTGTTAAATCTAACAATTTCACTAGTATAAAAATAATATAACTGAAATCTTTATTTCATTGTGATATGCTAAAAAAAAAAAAACAGCAAAGCACAATCAAAAACAAGAAGACAAAGATGTTAGTGTCAGTCTTGACACAAGTTATTAATACAGCAAAATTAAGGTCCTCAATTTTTACTAACATGTTATTAGTATCACTTTTTGTTTTTATTTTTATGAAAACTCGGTATCTAGCCCGAGGACCGAATAATCTGAGGCGTCCAGTCCCATTGTTCATTTGCTGGGTTCTATTTTAAGCAAGAGTATTGCTTTGTATAGATTCAGTTCACCCAAATTGGTCCGAGAGAAAACTGAACATGAGATCTTCTCGGTATCTCTCAATTTCACTAGTTTTAAGCATCATGGTCATTTAGCAAATAATCAACATAGTTGGTTTTAATCTAAACTATTAGGTAGTGTTTCTATTATATATTTTTAATTTCATATGTCAAACATTGTTAAATATTTGTCATGCATTCATTGCAGATTTTATGTTTTTATATTTCTGGAAAAAAGTTTTAGGTACCGAAATGAGAAAGTTGGTATGATTAAATTTTGAAAACTCATGACTATTTTCAAAATAAAACATTAATGTAAAGTTTCTATCAATTTATTTATTTATTTATATGCAACTTAGTGAGATGAAGAATATAAAAGAGATGAGAATAAACCGTTTTTTCTTTCTTATATTTATGGTATAAAAGAGGAGAATAAATTGTTTTACACGATTTAATGGCAAACTGACCATGAAGTCCACTAAGTTAGTGATATTAAAAGTCTAATCGATGAGATTTTAGGCAATTAGCTGGACATCAGTTTTTTAGTCAAGAAGCCTAGTGGCTGGAGCTCACACATATTAAATGTGGAGAAGTTAGGTGTCCGGGGTTCAAACCCCGGCCCCGGCTCCTGCATATATTATGCAATGTCCCTACTAACTGAACTAAGCTCGCTGGGACTCAATTTTAATATATTATAATAAATAACAATTTTTTTTATTTTATATTAAAAAACATTGTTAAATATATGCACCACACTCGTTGCAGATTTTATATACTTATATATGCTAAAATAAATTTTAATGTAATGATATGAGAAACCATGTTACTAGGTATAATCACCCTTGTTTCAATCCATTAAAAATTGAATACCTAATTTTTTCGACAAAACTACATCTACAAAACAAGTGATCCTCCACCTCAAATATATGCACGCACCACACATAATTCGAGCTCGTTCCTTCCAACAACACTCTTCTACTAGATAAATTCCTCCATGTAGGAAATCTACAAAGAATTAATTGCCAAGAAAAAATTTGAACATGTTACGGAACCAAACTCATCCAAATTCCCCTTAACCACCTTCTAGACGTCGCGTTCAAATCCGAAGGAGGAAAAAGATTGCCACTCAATGCAACAAATAAAGATTTGACGGTAAATATATTTGATAGTTTGAGAACCTCATTGGATTTCATTCGTCTATATATTTTTCGACCCCCAATATTATGTAGGAATCTCCTTAGATCACTCAACATTTGATTCTCCCTACCAAAAATCTCCCTCCTCCAATCAAGCTCCCAACGCCAATCTTCATCGAACCACCTCCCCATATGACTCACCTGGTTATTGTTTTGAGTGGATTGCGAATAAAGCCTTGAAAAAGTAGAAGTAAGAGAGTTGCCCCCCTGACCAAATATCATGCTCTTCTTCGCACACTCCGAAAATCAATACATCTTTCCAGAAAGCCTTATCATAGTGAACAACCACCAAATTAAACTAAGAAACTCCCAGATTGAAGAACCAATCTAAAACTATGTTTTGTAAAAATAATAATTAAAGTCCCCTAAATTAAAATCATTTAGGATTCTTCAAACTTGTTCAAGTTTGAGTTAGGAAAACTCCGTGTCTCCGTATTTAATTACAAGTTATTTTGCTTCTTTCAAATCAGGATTTTAGTTTTTTTTGGTGATCTGAAGGATATAAGTTAATTTACTCTGAAGGATATAAATTATTTTGCTATTTTCACACATATGTAATGTAATTTAATTTGTATTGGAGAGAGAAATTTTGAGTTATTTAACAAAATTATTCATCATGATCATGAAATGGGGAAAAAAGATTAAAATAATTGATAGAAGAGGAAGAAATACATAAAACATTAACGTTTCATTGTTATTTTAAAGTGACATATAATTAATAAAACTCAACTATATTTTTCAAAGTGACATATAATAAAACATGGTGGTCCTATTGTGCTGCTGGTTAAGATTGTCACTGTCTTTGTTCAATTATCTCATATAATATAACCAAATGATTGATATGTGTTGAATGTTCAATCATTCAACTTGTTTCAAATTACCTGCAAATATCTATAGTAGTATATCACTATATCTTGCAACTTGTCATATGGTTGATTGAAGCTTGGATATTTTGTAGCATATTATCAAATATTGCAAATGCAGGGAATAATGAATTTGGAAACACCAACTCCTAGTCATTCATATACGACATAAAGAAAATAGCCAAATCTACTGTAAATCTGTTAAATGTACTGGAAATGAGTTTGGGATCTGGACAAATAACTAATTGAAGAAACGTGAAACATCAAATAAAAATGAAAAGTCACAAAGGACCAACAAAATTGGACAAGCACAGTGAAAAAACTTGTATGGATAAGGATCCTACAACTCGACAGAGAAGAACAAATATAGTATGAATATCTAGAAACTTGTGTAGTCGAAGTCTTAAATGTGTAAAAAAATGTTTTCAATATAAATGTTTCTTTAACAAGGACGTTAACACGACCCACGCCCCTTTTAAATTATCGATGTGCATAACGCTTTCTTACATAATACTCCTTTTTTCTATGCATTAAGCTCAATCACAATGCTTGTTAAATGCTTCCAAAACCAGCAACATTTGATTCAGGAAAAAGCACTAAGGTGTATCTTTCAATAGGATAAAAAACCCAAATAGGAAAATATACTAATTAATTATGCAAGTACAATGGTTTGATACTGCACAATGAGGAAGAGAGTAAAAAACACAATCAATAAATAAAATATTCAATTTAAATATACTATCAATATAAAAAAATTCACAATGTCAATCGGTCATAATTTGCCACATCATTGAAAAGATTACTCATAACAACCTTAAAAACCATAATGAAACTTTTAGGAGAATAGAAAACCTTTAGGAAGAGTCTTTTCCACGGTAAATAACTTCAGCTTGTCTCGACACTCTCTTCAGCTGCTTTACTTCTGTCATCACCTCAGGTCTGATCTTTACATAAGGCTCCACAATCACATTTTCTAGCTGTGGAGAATGTATAAGAAGAAATCTGATAAAATCTAATTCAGATTTGATACCAGAAATGCCTATGCTCACTTGTTGCACACCGAGGGGCATGGATGGATCCGAAAATATATCTTCCCAACAATAGGAGGCGGGTGTTAAATGGGCAGTCGGCTCATCACGTTGTACCTACATGAAATTGTTACAAATTCATGGATCAAAGGGAAGGAAGGATGTAAGCATAGGAAAGCTATAAAGCTGATTAAAACTCAGAAGGTATCAATGTACTAATTGAGAAAATGTGGAAAATCAAGTACAAAATTCTCTAATCTAAGAAAGACAGAACACCCGACAAATGCTTAAAGTGAAAAATGTTTGAAAATTCTAGTGTTAATAACTTCACTTAAAATCTAAAACAGCATGTGCAACCAAAAATTAGAAAGGAGAGTAAAGTGAAGGCAAACTATAGAGTACTCACAATCATTCTTAACTCTTGAAGATTAGGTGAACTTTGGAGCAAGCAAAGAACAACTGAAATCTGCTTCAAGTCATTGAAGTTTATCCACAAGCAAATTGATCTTAGATTAACACACAGTGTAGGAAGTTTTGCTGGCACAATACCTGCAGCCAAATACTGAAACAAAACAAGAGAATTTCTATAATCATTATAATCAGAATATAATGTCTTTAAAATTAACAGCATAAGGAAGGTCACTGCTACAGTTGAAACATATCGAGAGTTGCATACACAGTATTCTTGGTTCATTATAAATTTCTAGGGGGTTGAGGGAATGAACTTATACAGCATTAATAAGATGCATGGGCATTATACCTTTAAAAAATCTTGATTAATGAATAGGTTATGTATTTGAGGTAGATGAACGAAAAATTTGAGCAAATTGTTGGAGCATCCATGCAATTCAATTTGATTGCTTTTGGAGTACAAACACATGGATACCATAGCTAATTGTAAAGTGTCGTCAAAGTTAATACTCTCAAATTCACCTAAGATATCTAAACACTTGAGATTTGGTGCATGAATATTAATCTGTGTTAAACCATCAATTCCATCCAATGTCAATTTTTCAAGTAGGGGGCAGCCAGATATCATGTTTTCAAAAGCATCTGGAGTCATTACAACTTCAGACAAAGAAAGACTTTTCAAATTCCGGAAGCCTTCAAATGTTGTTGGAGGTTTAAGCCATAAACCATCAATTTCATCCAATGTCAATTTTTCAAGCAGGGGGCAGCCGGATATCATGTTTTCAAAAGCATCTTGACTCATTGTAACCCTATTCAGAACAAGACTTTTCAAGTTCTTGAAACCTTCAAACGTTGTTGGAGGTTCAAGCAAACAACATTTTAATTCTAAATGATCTAAACTTTGACAAGAGTATAAGCGCAAAGGTATCTTATAGCGTTCATATAACCAAATGTCCAGCACAAGCTCTTTAATATACCTTTCGGATATATGAAAAATCCACTGATCAATATCAACCATCGAGTTCACACCAATATTGAAATATCGATAGGAGTCTGAGACCTCAAACTTGTTGATTGGCCCAGAATGAAGTAAAAGTACATGATCAACAATTCTTAAAAACTTGCTCTCAATAACTGAAGGGTCTTTGGAAGTTTCAGTAGATAAACATTCACGATCAAACACAAGATCAGGTAAAGTGGACCATTTCTTCCTCCAATTGCTCGATAAAACACTTGTTCTTACTGCTTCCTTAATTGACAAGTGTGAGAGAATCTGCTCTATAAGATGATCTGGTAAGCAACTAATTATGTCTGACTCCACGTCTATCATCTTCAGATTCAAACAAAGGGTAGACATGAATCAAAAATCAAAATATATAGGTCAGTGTTTGTGTATATAAATATGTACATACAATAATTTTTATTAGGTTTGAAACTCAAAGTAGTGTAACTTCATTAAATAAATAAGAATAGCAGTTATTAAATATTCTGAAATCAAATTTTATAGCCGAATAAGTTCGCCCAAATTGGCACCGAAAAACCTAACCTCAGACCAGACCTTGAGAGGTTTATAACCGTGTACGCAATTAAATCTCCTTTTAAAACTGAGTTTCAAGCATTGAAAATTATGATTTGATTCATAAATCATAAATTACCTTGTCAAGTAACCAATCGAGTAGTTCCAGAAAAAAGAACGTGATAACCCTTTGAAAGCGATTGCTACAACAAACAAAAACATTAATCAATTTAATCAAGTTAATTAGAGAAGAAACAATTAACAAAACAAATACGGAAGAAAGAATGCATTGCATATAAAATCGAAGGACTAACCAAAGAGAAAGAAGCGGTTACGTTCGCATAGAAAAAGGGTTTAGCGTTCACAAAGAAAAGGAACTAACCAAAGTGAAATTGCCAAGTTCAGTAATTCAGGCCAAATCTATTATTTATAAGGTTTAAGGTTTGTTTTTTGGAAAAATATAAGGAATAAAGATCTTTTTGAGAAAAATATAGCGGTGTTATTGAGAAAACATTAATTTCAAAGGAATAAGGATTTTTCTTTTTAGTATTTGCAGTCTTGCAGTCTTGCAATAGCCAAACTTGATGGTAGAATCTTTTTCTTCTTTATTGTGTGTACTCATTCTATGCTTAGAATATTGCAAGACTGCTTTGACCTTATCTTCAGCAACAATGTCCCAATAATACTAAAAAGAAAACTCCAAAACTGTCATTTGAAGGAAGGTTTTTTTAGCATCAAATTGGTCCTCATAGGAGACCGTTGGCGAGATCGGTTGAGTTTCTTTTTGAAGATATTTTACAATAAGAGTTATTGTTCATGACTTAGATTATTCTTTTTGGTGTCATTTAGGTTTGGTTTCCAACTTGCAGGGAATTCTTAATAGAGAGAAACATTTTGAATTAATATTCTTTCATGACAACATCTCCTAAGGTGAGTGTTTAAAAATTAAATTGGATTTGTGCTTAAACATGTTGAAGTTGTTGTATTGCATGTTAGACAAAGCCAATAAAAGAACCTTTGACTTAAGCACAACCTGCTGCAAATGCCGTTAGATCCATTGTTCCTACTGCTGACTGCTGAGATGTCAATAATCATCTTCTGCAGAGATCACAATCTTCTAGAAATTAAATATGTGAAGTTCTGAAGAAGAAACTTAGCCTAAAAAATTCTAGTAGTAAATAACATTGACAAACTTGGCTTATAAGAACTGTAAAGGCAACTCCAAATAACATTAATAATACCAATAGACATGTTATAACTATTATCTTCATTGGTTCTATATTTCTTCCCCACCCTTCCCCTCCAAACTCGAATATGTTGAAACACTGCTGTAACAACAAGTTAGTTCAGTTTACAATTACAACAATACATCAATTTCAAATTAGACAAATCACATATGCCTAACTTTTCCTTCAACTTTCAAAATAATTCCAATTCCAACTTCAATGACTTAATCATAATTACGAAACTGGATTAAAAAAATTCCAAATGATCAAGAATCGAAATGTGTTTTCTATTTCTTTTTTAAGGTATGTGTTTAATGTTCAATGTTGGCAATTTATTACACTCTCACTAACTTGCTTCAAATTACCTGCAAATACTTCGTATATATTACAATTTATTTGTCAGATGGTTGATTGAAGTATAGGATATTTTGTGCTAAATCATATATTGCAAATGCAAGTAATAATGAATTTGGAAATACCACATCTAAGTCATTCATATAGAAGACATAAAAAATATTTAATTAAAATATCAATATAAAAAAGATTACAATGTAAATCGCTCATTATTTGCCACATCATCAAAAAGTCTGACTTTACTCCTAAACACCTTAAAAGTCATAATAATGCTCACTACTGAGGAAAATGAAAAACTTTAGAAAGAATCTTTCCCAATGTAGATAACTTCAGCTTGTCTTGATGCTCTCTTGAACCGAATTAGTTCTGTCATTACCTCAGTTCTGACGTTTGCAATAGGTTTCACGGTCATCTTTTCTAGCAGAGGAGAATATAGAAGTAGAAATTTGATAAAATCTAATTCAGATTTAGTACCAGAGATGCCTACTATCATCACGTGTTGAACTCCGAGAGGCATGGATGGCTCCGAAAATATATCTTCCCAACCACAGGAGGCGGGTGTTAAAAGGTCACTCTCCTTCTCATTCCGTGCCTACATGCAATTGTTACAAATTCTCAGGTAACAATGTACTAATTGATAAAAGATGAAAAATGAGGTACACAAGTCTCTAATCTACTGGGCTCTACTGCACTAATTGTGTAAGTGTAACTAACTTATCTAAATTGCAAACAGTTCATAACTTTTGTTAGAAATCATAATTCACATTTACAAGTCACAAACAAACTTGAAAGAAAGACATGACACTAGACAAATGCTTAAAGCAAAAAAAAGGTTTGAAAATTCTGGGGTTTAATGACTTCACATAAAAACTAAAACAACATGTGCGACATTACAAGTGCAACCAAAATTAAGTATGGAAAGCAAAGTCATGCAAAATTAAATGAGTACTCACAAATATTTCCAAATTTCGAAGATTAGGTGAACTGTTAAGCAAGCAAAGGACAACCGAAATTTTCTTCAAGTCATTGAAGTTTATGAATGAACGAAAATATCTTAGATTGATACAAGGTGTAGGAAGCTTTACTGGCACAATACCTGCAGCCAAATACTGAAGCAAAACAAGAGAATTACTCTAATCAGAATATAATGTTTTTAAAACAAACAGCATAAGGCAAGTCACTGCTAGAGTCAAAATATATCAAGAGTTGCATACACCTTATTCTGGTTCATTATAAATTTGTAGGGGGTTGGGGAAACTTATACTGCACTAGGTGAGGCGCTCCTACAATCAAATTCAACATTAATAAGATGCTTACCTTTACAAATTCTGTACTAATGAATAAGCTATGTATGTGAGGTAGATGAACGAAAAATTTGAGCAAATTGCTAGAGCATCCTTGCAATCCAAATTGATTTCTTTCAGAGGTCAAAACAACAGATACCATAGCTAATTGAAAAGTGTCTTCAAAGTTAATACTCTCAAATTCACCATAGAAATCAAAAGACTTAAGATTTGGTGCATGAATATTAATCTGTGTTAAACCATTAATATTTTCCAATGTCAATTTTTCAAGCAGGGGGCAGGCAGATATCATGTTATCAAAAGCATCTTGAGTCAATTTAACCCAAGCCAAAGAAAGACTTTTCAAATTCCGGAAGCCTTCAAACGTTGTTGGAGGTTTAAGCCATAAATCATCAATTTCCCTCAATTTCAATTTTTCAAGCACAGGGCATCTAGATATCATGTTTTCAACAACATCTTGAGTCAATTTAAACCAAGCCAAAGAAAGTCTTTTCAAATTCCGGAAGTCTTCAAATGTTGTTGGGGGTTTAAGCCATAAATCATCCATTTCCATCATTGTCAATTTTTCAAGCCGGGGGCAGCCAGATACTATGTTTTCAAAAGCATCTTGAGTCATTGTAACCCTATTCAGAACAAGACTTTTCAAGTTCTTGAAGCCTTCAAACGTTGTTGGAGGTTTAAGCAAACAACAATTTAATTTTAAATGATGTAAACTTTGACAAGAGTATAAGCGCCAAGGTATCTTATAGCGTTGATATAACCAAATGTTCAGCACAAGCTCATTAATATACCTTTCGGATATATGAAAAATCCACCGATCAATATCAGCCATAGAGTTCACACCAATAGTGAGACTTTGAAAGGAGTTTCCTGAGACCTCAAACTTGTTGATTGGCCCAGAATGAAGTAAAAGTACATGATCAACAATTCTCAAAAGCTTGCTCTCGACAACTGAAGGGTCTTGGGAAGTTACAGTAGATACACATTGACTATCAAACACAAGATCTGATAGTGTGGACCATTTCTTTCTCCATTTGCTCGATAAAACACTTGTTTGTACTGCTTCCTTAATTGACAAGTGTGAGAGAATAAGGTCTATAAGATGATCTGGTAAGCAACTAATTATGTCGGACTCCACGTCTATCGTCTTTAGACACTTTGATTGTTTTCTTCCCTTTAGATAGATATATTCAGATTCAAACAAAGGGTACACACATGAATCAAAAATCAAAATAGGTTAGTGTTTGTGTATATAAATATGAACATACACAAAGAGAACCTTGAAAGTTGAAACTCAAAGTAGTGTAACTTCAATATTAAATAAATATGAATAGCAGTTCTTAAATATTCTGAAATCAAATAAGAATAGCACTAGCAGTGCTTTTTATTTTTTTAAGGAGTCAAACTAAGTTCACTGAAATTGGCACCGAAAAAACCTAACCTCATACCAGACCTTGAGAGGTTTATCACCGTGTACTGAATTAAATCTCTATTTAAAACTGAGTTTCAAGCAACGAAAAATATGATTTGAGTCATGAATCAGAAATTACCATGTCCAATTAACCGATCAAGTAGTTCCGGAGAAAAGAACTTGATAACCTTTTGAAAGTGATAGGCTCATAGCTACAACAAACAAAAACATTAATCAGTTTAATGAATTAATTAATTAGAAAAGAAACAGTTAACAAAGAAAAATAAAGAAGAAAGAATGCATTGCAGTAATTCAGTAATATTAACCAAAGTGAAAGGCGCGGCTATGTTCGCATAGAAAAAGGGTTAGAGTTCACAAAGTGAGTGAAATTCAGTAATTTAGGCCAAATCTATTATTAATAAGGTTTAAGGGTTTTTTTTTTCGAAAAAATACAAGGATAAAGATTTATTGGGGAAAAACATAGCAGTGAGAAAACATTAATTTAAAAGGAATAAGGATTTTTTTTTTAGAAAAGGAATAAGGATTTGTTGAACCCCCAACTCTTTAACTTTTATCTCAAACAAGTTGAGCTACCCCGCCCCCACTTGGTTTTATGAAAAACATTAATTTGAAACTAGACTTTCGACCCGTGCTTCCGCACGGGTCATACAAAAGAAAAATTATAGCGCAAATGTGAAAGGGATCATTTTACTTGAAACCAAAAAATAGTATAATTCAATTCATAAAATAAATCGTCAGAAACCTTTGTAATGCACCATATTAAACAATTTCCACGACATCAACCCTGTTACGGTAACATGACATAGTTTATTGAAAAAAGAAAATCCAACGTCTGTCGACATAAAAATAGTACCAAAATGCAATAAAAACATGACTACAAAACCAAGTGCTACACATTACGGAAAACTTCTTTGTAGACCACATTTGATGTCACATTAGTATCTTGACCGTCCTCGTCATTGATGAACATCTTTAAACCATCCCTCGAAGTAACCCTCGATACTGCGACATACAATTGTCCATGTGAAAAAACAGGAGACGGTAGATAGACACCAACATTTTTCAAAGACTGACCCTGACTCTTGTTAATAGTCATTGCAAATGAGACGGACAACGGAAACTGCCTTCGTTTAAACTTGGACGGAATTCTAGTATCAGACGGTTCTAGCGATAACCTTGGAATAAACACCTTTTCACCTATATTAGACCAAGATATTATCTCTGCCTCAAGCACAAATTTACCCATCTTTGTAATAATCAATCTTGTACCGTTACATAAGCCCAAATTTTGATCTATGGTCCTCAATGACATCACAGGTACTCCTACTTTCAATCGAATCCTATGGTTTGGCAATCCGGAGGCAACAATGGTGTTGAGAAATTCAGGCGTGTGGATGTCGTCTAGTGCGTCACCGCCTAGGTTTTTATGATAAGGTGTATCATAACTCAAATAAATTTTCTCCTCACCAGGAATCAAGTCTAACACATAATCATTAACCTGATCAACAATTGTATTCTTTGGTGCCAATATTGCTCTACTTTGAAAATATTCTGATTTACCAATGTTTCCTAACAAATTTGGGTAAGTGCTTTCAACAATAGATGCAATAGGATTACCTGAACTTGGAATAAGCAAGTCGCACGGGATTTCCGACTAAAACATGCACGAATAAATTATATTGTAATAAAAAAATGTCGTGAAATAAGTCATATGATAAAAATGTATTTTAGGGATCATATGATAAAAATGTATTAGATTAGTCTTATCATCTTGACATAAACCTTATGTCAAATTTTTATCAAATTAGTCAACCTTCATCGACATGACTTAGTTAGTGTATCCCGTTAAAATTTTTCATTTAAATTACAAATCATTAATTCTTATTTGACAACTTTTTATTGGAGTCCAATAGCAAACAAAACATAAGCACGGTGATAGAAAGAAATTATCTTGAAAAAAGATTGATACCATGATAAGAAAAAGCATGAACAACTTAAATTGCATTGTATTAATAAGAAAATAGTTAACAATTTAAATCCATTGCTACAAAATTTGTTACGATAGAAGCTGACATAGTGAGGAAGAATAGAAGACCAAATATATATATATATATATATATATATATATATATATATATATGTGTGTGTGTGTGTGTTACTCAAACATAAAAGAACTATTAGAAGGTATAGGGGTTCTGAAGAATTGAAACATGGTAGAGGAATAAAAAGTAGTGATGCATTAAAATTAGCAATGACAAACTCAATCAAGTATACACCTTTTTTTAGTCTTGACTGCACATTATCTTCTTGTTATATCAAGCATTTCGTTGCGCTACACCAAGGCAGTAGGATAAAAGCATCGGCCAACATGGCACAGCACCATCATTTGTTTTAAAAACTCATGTCACCAACTCAATTAATTTAGTTTTCAAATCAAAAACAAAAATGCTCTGAAATTGCTACACAAAGCCTCTATGCAAGAAGTTTCAAACATTGTAGTTTTGTTTCATCGTAAGACACCGGCTAAAAATCATCGTATATCATATGGTGTCAAATAATATATGCATACAATCTTTGTGGGATAACCTTGGGGTTTATTATAGCATAAATTTCCATATATATATATATGATATATCGTTATTATGCTTTTTGTAAATGGATTTAAGATTTTTGTTTTCTTTCAAAATGATCGATCAATTAAGAATTTTGTTACCAAGGTAAACATAAAAAAAAATTGTGGTCAACAATCAATCCTCCTGTATTTGGCATATCACTAAACAATTACATTTAGCACACATCATGTTCAGATTTTCTCTTCTTAATAGTACATGACTTTTAATTACTCTAAACAATTTTTTTTTTGTTTGGTTACAACTCTAAACAATTACATTCAGCTCACATCATGTTCACATTTCTTTTAATAAAAGATGAATTTTAATTAGTTTTCAAATCAACTTCAACACACCGCTCCATCTAACTTTAGACACCAAAAAACATAAAGATACTAAAGCAAATCAACCTTCTTATGCAAGAAGACACACCAAGGCCACCTCCCTCCACATAATCAATGCAAGCGGCAGACATGAATCAAAAGAAACCATGCTTAAATCAAATGAGAAAAGTTGTTTCACATCAATACATATATTATAATATTTACATGAATCCAAAAATTAAAACACTACCGGCGAAACCTGCTATTGCCACTGTTAGCAAAACCAATTCCAAGCCTTACAAACAGACCATGCTTAAATCAACAAAGATGAGAAATCTTGCTTCACACTCCTACGTTATATTCTAGAATTTACATTACAACGATAGCCTTACAAACAGACCATGCTACCCCGCCCCCACTTGGTTTTATGAAAAACATTAATTTGAAATTTTAACTTTTAGAGTCTTTGTTAATCTTTATCTTTATATAATACAAAAGCTTACATCTTTGAGCAAAAGTACACGTGACATCTTCATACTCCCCATTTCATTTAATGTTTTTCCATCAACCAATCAAAATGGATCTTGACTCATTCATTTTCTATTAGCCAATTAAAATTGAATCATGACTCACTTATTTTTCACCAACCAATCAAAATTGATCATGATATGATTTTTTTCCCTATATATAGACAATTTGATTTTTTATTATTTTCATCTACCTCTTCCTCCCATAAAAAATCACTGCTTTCAACCTCATTATCTTTTTGTTTTATTTTTTTATTTTTTATTGTTTTATTGTTTATTTAACATTTCTTATTGTTATGTTCATTTTTATGTGAATTCTTAGGTTGATGTTTCTTATTCATATTCTCTTTTCAATTTTCTTTTGGTGTTTGTACGTTCTTTGTTTTTGTTAGGATCTTTATTTTGGACATGGAAGCCAATCAAGAGAAAAGAAGAAATGCATCACATATAAATTAGAATATATACGAAGGATTTCTATTACCACGTTCAAATATAATCACTTTTATCCCCCTTTTGTTTTAATTTAATTCTTCAATACTCACAACTTTTTCTATCTATCTATTCTTTTTTGTTTAATTTTTCTTATGTTTCTTATGTTGTTATTTTAATTTTAATATCTTGCTCTTTTATATGTTATTTTGGTTTTTGATTTTTTTTTTTTGCTACATGCTTGAGATGGAAACCAGTAAATCGACAAGAAGAAATGCATCCTATTTTCAAAAAATTGATTTAATCGATAACTTTGGAGTGAAAAAGATAAGAAATACATAATAGAAAATCGATTTTATGGCACCTTTAATTTTTGTTTTTTGAGTCAAAAAGTTCCTTTTTCAAAAAAATAGTAAACCATACAATCATTTATATTTTATTTCCTTCATCCTAATTAAATATTTAAATGAGTTTATACTATTTTTAAAATTAATATCCTAATTAAAGATTATTAAATTATTATGTTTTTTAAGTGAAAAAATATTATGTTTTATTCAACGTCATATTTTTGTATCCATCATTCATTCTATTATTAAAATTAATAATCACATATGCTTTAAAACTGCATTAATATTTTTATTAATTACCTTATTTATAAGTGGAAAGTTGTAAAAGTCTTATAATGACAAAACTAAATGAATTTTTGATTTCTTATTAATATCTTTCAATGACACTTTGCCCCCTCAAAAAAAATATGTTTCAATGACAACCATCAAATTATTATCATTGTTTGATTTCTCAACCAATCAAATGGATTCATCCACCCTTTGTTTTAATTTTTGACCAATTAGATTTAACAAAATCATGAAAGGTTTCAATCATACAAGTATTTTTTAATAATAAGCTAAATATAATTTTTTTCCAACAAATATAATTCTTATAACAAGCAAATTGTATGTTTTTCCACTCAACTTTCAACCATAACATATAGCATGTTGACATGACATTTTTTTCTTTTATTTTTCTACAAAAGATGCAAAACCATGCAAGAATTTAATGTTATATCAATTGTCTAATTCAATGTATTTATTGGTTTGGTTTGAATGTGTTTTTCCATGATGTTTTTTTTTTTTAGGGATTTTTCCATGATGTTATAGGTTTTTGGTACAAAATTGGATGAAGAAGAAAACAATTAATTTTGTTTCGGGAAAGAAAAAAAATCTAACAACTAATTACTAACATTTGACATTAAAAAAGCATTTGTTTTATAGGATATCTTTTTTCTTAATTAAATATATAACTTTTAAACTATGATAATCAATAAAATCTTATGTCTTTCATTTTAAATAGTATTAAGACATTTTGCTAATTCCCTAAAAAAAAGACATTTTGCAAATTAAAAATAGAAAATAATTGACATTTTAAGGATCTACACTAACAAGTTTTTTTAAGATAAAAATAAAATTTATGGAGAAAAAAAAAAGTAGGGGACGTAAATCTAACCCGATAAAAAATTAGGGACATAAATCGAATCCAAAAAAAGAGCCAACACGGTCTTTTCTATTCATTTCAGTGATAGTCTTTGTCCCAATTGTTGTTTTTATCATCTTGAATTTCATTTGAAAATATTATGACATTTAATTAAATGAACTTTGTTCATTGATATGACCACATATGCTAAAATTAATTTGTGATAAAATATTTCTAAGTATACAACAATGCCTTAAACTTTTGTAAAAAAATGTCTTAATTTTTTTACTAAAGCCTTAAATATTATACTATATACATTAAATTTTTTTCAACTTATTATAGAAGTTTCTTATTCATAGCACCATCATCACTAATTATAATTTACAATTTTTTGTCTTGGACCATGAGAATTGCTACAAAAAAAAATTAAGCAAATTTGTTACTAATTTTTAAAAAGTTACTTTGAAATTAAACCAAGATTGTATTCCTATTAATGTGGAATTTATATTTATATTGTTAATATATTTCATGCAGTGACCTTTAACCACATAAATATGATTAATATCGGTATACAATTGAAATTAAATTTAAATTATAAACATTTGTGAAGTAATTAATTTTTTACCTCTCAAAATAGGAATTTTTTTCTTTGTGAAAAAAAAAATATTTTTGTTGTAAAGGACTCTTTGTATACCGGAGTTTGATCTAAAGATTGTTTTACTGAAAAATCAAACTAGGGTTTCCTGATTAATTTGGAACTCACTAACCACTTGAGTTCAAACACATTACAATCAATGCTTTTTTAGTAAAAATATTTCAAATAATTCTAATTTCATAATTCATATTAATGCTCAAATAAATTTTACAGTCCTATAATTGCAACTCGGTTGGAAGCTCCATTTGATATTGATATGCATGTGTCAATGTTCAAACTTATACCCCTCATTGTGTGAATTTAACCGCTGGAGTACTTGAGAGAAAAAAATACAAAATATCTCATGAGTATATTTTTCTAATTGCTCTAATTTATATAAATGAAAAGCATATTCTCTCCAAAAAAAAATGGAAACGATATATTATAAAAACCATTTTTAAATATGAATGTCATGAGTGTTGTATGTTTTAGGAGTTTATGAAAATAGAAAGAAAATGCTAATACCAATATTGAATAAATAAATGTTAATTTTTTTAAAGGATAAATAAATGTTGATTAGTAATTATTGTAGATTCAAACAAAATCACCACGATGTTAAATTAAAAAATTAAATAAATAAAACAAGAAATTTTGTTCATGTGGTCAATTAGCTCCATCAACGACGAATTATTATGGAGAACATGAGTTTGATTCTAGGTGGAACAGTTAATGGGTCAAACTTTAATGATCTCCTGACTTAACTTAAGATTACTAGGACCCCTTTAGCTTTAAAGGCATAGGGCTAACACCATAATAAGCAGTGGTGGGCCTAATAGAGAATAATGTTTATGAAACGACTCTCTTCACTTTTATACAGATCTAACTAAATAAATTATTTTAAAATAAATAAGTGTTGTTGGAATATAACAATATAGTTATTTGTGGAACTCATTTGTTGAAGAAATTACATTCTTATTAAGTATTATTATTAAAAGATAAATGAGTAATGTGTATAAGCGACTCATTCAAAATCTCAAATTGACGAGAGATTTTATTCATACAAATTGAATTTATGTTTCATTTAAAATTAATGTTTGAAAGAATGAATTAAGAATTATTTGAAAGAAATACATGACATCTAAAAACTTTTTAACAAAAAATAGTTCATAATTTTCTTACTACCGGGGATCATACATTTAGTTTAATCATCACTTTAGACTAAAAGAAACCACATAAGTGATATTGACACCACATCTTCACCCTAAATCTTAAGACATTAGAAATATTATGTTGTTCAATATCTACTCTTGAATTCAATGTTGAACTTTTACTCACATTTGACACAATAACAACTCTCCCACTCGCACTCCCGCTACAAAGTCGAACCGAGTTTTCTTACGACCGTTGGAATTTATGGGGGAACTCACGGTGGTGTGGATCGATCCATTGGAGCTAGAGCAATCATCCAAGTGAGAATGATATTACATTTTCACCGAATATTTAAGGTATTAAGTATATGAGTCTTCCAACACATATGTTGTCCAACCTCCACTCTTTTATTCAATGTTGAAATGTAACTTACACTTGATACATACAACATTTTTTCACTTAAGTATGATTGAATTCTAGCCCGTGCTTGGCACGGGTATCCATACTAGTATTTAAATGAAATGTTAACTTTTAGAGTCGTTGTCAATATTTTAATTAAATTAAAAAAAATTGTATTTTTCTTATAAAAAATGTTTCTTTTTAATTAATTTTAATTCTTTTTTCTCATTAAAATACTTTTTATTTTGACCGAAATTTAATCCTTTAAGTAAAAAATATCAAATAAATTAGTCTCATCGTTAAAGTATTTCTTTAATGATCATCTATCAAAACCAACAAAAAAACATACACATGGATTTAAATATTTATTTTGTGGTATCTGATTTGGCACGATTTGAGATCTAGGCCTTATGTTTACATGTGGAGACATTGGGATCGTCAGACTCTGAACAACAATCCTTTCTCTCTGAAGGGGAATGGTCTTGTAATTGAAAACACTTCAACGATCAACTAAGAATGCATAAAAAATGTAGGATTTTATGGTAGAAATTGTGTACCTAAAAGAAGACTATGAGTTAGTCTTTATAGTGGTGAATTAGGGTTTCGGTTCTTTTAACCCTAATTTGGAAAAGTTTTCTTGAAAGACACCTATAGGCAGATTTTAGAAAGCTAACCATGATTAGGGGGATTATGGAAAGTCCATACAGTGGTTCGTGTGTATCCTAGTGGTTTCGGATGACCCAGTTTATTGAGGAAATAGGTCTTAGCCCACTTTAAACAAAAAAAAGTTAAATATGTTTTTGATCCCTATAAATATATCAACTTTTCATTTTAGTCCCTCTAAAAATTTTCTTCAACTTTTAGTCCTTATAAAATTTTCAATCACTACTTTTGGTCTCTATTTTTAAGTAAATTTTTGTATTTTTTAATGAAAAATAAATTAAATATGAATTTTTAACCGCCAAAAATATAAAACTTCATATTTAATTCATATTTTGTTAAAAAATTCTAATTTCTTTTAGTAGAGATTCTTATAATATTATAAATTTTTGTGGGGACCAAAAGTAAAGATGAAAAACTTTTGGGAGACTAAAGTTGAAGAAATTTTTTAGAGGGATTAAAACGAAAAGTTGACATATTTATAGGGACCAAAAATATATTTAACCCTTAAAAAAATTACCCCCAATCCTTTAGCTGACGGATTTAGGTAATGACTTGTATATTCTTGAATTTACCAATGATAGATGGGAATTAGTGATTTTTTTTTTGCAGACCATAAATGAGAATAGGGTGTGACTCGTAGATGGAGTAATTTATTGTCGTAAAGAGAGATTAATTGGTATTCATGGATGGAATATTCTCTAGACAGACTGGGTCCAAATTTAGTGCTTCGTAAGATTACCAGTTGGAAGTATGTCTACATATCATGGACATGTGTCTACGAAAAATGATGAAGGAAAATTTCACGCTCCCTAGTAAGGTCTCTTTCCTCATTATTAACAGATTGTGACACCTTTTTTGAGCCAACTTGACCTTTCGTTGTGTTGGAAGACACATGGTAAACCGTTCTTGTAATTGTAGTCAAGAATCGTTAATGTTTGCGTTTCTCAATGAAAAGTCTTGATGGTTTACCATTGTAAGTATTTTTTGTTGCTTCAGTCTGATTAAGGGTTTTGGAACATCATTATTTATTCGTTGCATCATGGCCATTGGATTAGAAATGTGTGTGATTTCGAAACGTGGTCATTGGAGCTTTATAAATAGTGAAATCATACTTCTATCACTTTTTGAAAACCCTACTTCTTCCCCTTTCACATTGCTCCCCTAAGTTTTTCCACAATTCATATTTTCTTGTTTAAAGGTTTGTGGGCGTTCGTTTGCGGTGCATCACTCTTCTTAACTCTGATACTCCCTTTCTTGGTAAAGTTCTTTTATTATCTGATACTTCCCTGTATTTGGGTTTGAATTTCTTCCAGTTTTAGGTTGTACTTCATGGATTTTACTAGTTGGTTAAGGATTGCCATGGTTGCCTTAATAGTTTATGACCTTGCTCCCATTTATATTTTTGTCGGCGTTAATGGGATAACCTTTCTTGGTTTCTTTGTGATGACCACGCTCTTGCTGCTCATCATCGCCCACCTCCTGATACTTATCAACACCCTCCACCACCAGCTCCATCTCCGGCTCATATTGTGGCTCAGGAGCGTTCCCCTGAGATGTTCTCGCGCCATCAGCTGCAGCACGGTGTGCCCGATCCCCTGCCACGCCTGAGCACTCCCCCTTCCGCTTGCAACATCTTCGCACGCTCTCTCCTAACAGAAGCATGCATTGCTTGTCTTTCACTCTTAGTGCGCTCAACATGATCCATACTTGTAACATGCATAATCAGGTAACACACAATCAACCAAAATCCACGAAACTGTCCACAAAAAAATCCTACTGGTCAGATTATAAAATTCTAACTTCAACAATACAATACAATTCAAATGTAGCGAACATAAAAGAAAAAAATTGAAGCCACACGCGTGCATGCAAAGGGAATGAGACCTGACATTTACTTTGATGTTTTATAAAGCTTCAAATGTGATGATTTTGAGCAAAAAAAAAAAAAAAACTCTGATTTCACCAATTTTTGGATTTCGGATTTTGTGATAAGGGAAAGAGAGAAAGTGGAATATAAAAGTAAAACTATAGAAATGAGGGAAGTTGTTGATCTTCGTTTTATATATAGATAGTTTTCGGATTTTAGAACAGGTTTTTGGATTCTAAAATCCAAAAGGTATGTTTAGAAGAAGAAGCAAAAAAAAATAAGGCGCGTGAAAACCTCGCACACAGTAGAAAAGGTAATAACCATCTTTTAATTTTAACACTTCTTTACCATAATTGGATCCAATTGCATTGAACACATTTTGCTAATTTATGTACTTTGAAAATGATCGTCAACGGTGAACATTTTTTAAAATTTTATCAAATCGTAAACACGTGTGTATATATTCCAATTATTAATTTAAACTTTCACTGTTCGAATGGTTTTTGTTATTGTCAATGTAGGACAGTGAAATTGAAAACAAGTAGGATTCTTAAATATCCATCATGTCCGAATTCATAAATTGAAATTGCTTCCTATACGGATAAAAGTCCATAATATATGAGAACTTTATCCAACTATTAGTACAAAAACAAACACTATAATACGCTATCCAAATATTGTCCATTCTTTTTTTTAAAGTTGATTAGTGATTAAAAATTCACATCTTAAAATGAATAAGTGGGATGTCTGGAGCTTAAACCATGATCCCTACATATATTATAGAATGCAAATGAATAAGTGGGATGTATGGAGTTAAACCATGATCCCTACATATATTATAGAATATGTAACATCCACTCATGGTTTAAGCTCACTATTATATAAAATTAATTTTGATAAACTCATGGGGACTTGATATTGTCCATTCTAATAACCAACCTTTGTTTATATTCTCATTATTATATAAACTTATAAGAGACTTTAGTGCTGCAAATTTTTTTGGTATCAAGGATTATATTATCTTGTTTTGATCAAAATGAAATAAATTCATATCACAACTATTATGGGGGGATACTTTTCTAAAAATTCACAATTAGTTTTGAAAATATACTTTCGAACAACATAATTTGTCTGAAATTATACTTCTAACCATACAATTTTTTCTCTCTAGATATCAACACCCAATGTCATGTATTTAGAGGGTGAGGAAATTTTGCCCGTAGTTATTAAAAGATCGTTCATCGTTGTCCAAAACTAATTTTGAATGATGCTGACTAATATTTAACATCCACTCATGTCATTCCTTCACAAAATGCAGCTTGCAGCAGTATTTTCTCATGATATTTCCTTCCTCGTGTAAATATGACATTTATGAAGTCATAACACTCGGTTCTCCTGAATTAACTTTCCAGTATGTTACACATGTTATGGATGTTCTATCTTGCTCACCACAATGGTTGATGCTATTTTTGTTCCTACCATACTGTTTCTGTGTGCACACAATTCGACTTGTTTTCTACTATCCCTTCCACAGCAGAAGCACACAAGTTAGAGAACCCAAAACAGCTACTATCATATTTTGAATCATGTCCAAATAGTTTTCGCTATGAAAGCTACAATATGTAGCTTCAATGGTATTGTGTGTTTGTTTCTCCAACACAGATCGAAACACTCACATACATCTTATAAGAAGAATAACCAATACACGGCAAAGTTCTATTTGTACTACATTACAAGTCTGCCGTATATATCTGATAAAACCCTAGGAACTGAACTAAAACTGTAACATACATGATTTTTTGGTTGTCTGGATAGCAGTTCAATTACTTTGAACTATAGCTGAAAAGAGTAGTTTGTTGAGATCTCCAGAATCAGAATCTTGTGGTTCATTTCCTGCATCAAAACACATTTACAGCGACAGTTATTTTCTGCATTTCTGAATTCTAGAAATGGTATACAAATGAAAAGGATGGAAGACACCATGCAGCGACATGAAGACAGCACGGTGAGCATTATTACCTAACTTTAATCTAGTAGTGAACCAGTGTTGTTAATCACGGATGGAAGAAAATAACTGTTTGTTAAAATCTACTAGCAAATAGCCGCTACAGCACTATAGCCGCTATTTGACCACACTTTGTATTACATATTGTATCGTGGAAAATTAGCAATTTGTTCAAATTCTGCTATGCTATAGCGCCGCCAGATAAACAGGACATGCATACTTTATTTGTCCTCATATTCTGTTATTACACTCTTCACATCAAGTGTTGTCAATCGTGGAACGTGGAAAATAGCAGTTTGTTCAAATTCCTCAACACTAGAGGGTTGAGCACTGCTTTAGCCGCTATTTGACAACACTTTATACTAAACAGGGTGACGCGGAACAATAGCGATTTGTTTTGTTTTGTTCAAATTCCACAACACTGCCGAGCCACTATAACTGCAATTTGACAAAACTGTGTCTATCTAAACTCCACTCTCCTCTCTTCATTGAAGGAATCGAGCCCTAAGCACTCCTACAGACCTTATGACTAACTAATGCATCTACTTAAGAAATTAAATTACACAAACAAAAGCAAAGAGGAGAAAAAGGAGATGAAGACAAAAATGTAAAAAGACCACCAACTAGAGTAATAAATAACAAAAATATTCCAACTTCTAGGATAGTTTTTAAGAATCGAACTTGAGACCTTGAGAAGAGCACACTCCAAGATCTCAAGCCAACACCACTAGGCCAACCCAAGTGGATTAGTTTCTAGGAGAGTAAAAAAAGGGGACCAAACCATAATCTGTTGTTATCTCTTTCTAGCATAAAATACACATTCCAAACCTCTGTTTTAATAGCCAGAAAATTTTGCTAATCCAGAATGATGATTTACATGCTAGTATCAATTAAATAAGGTTGTCATTGTCAAATGTACAGCATGTGCATGGACAATTGGCAAACCAAAAAGTCCGTAAAACTGCTCACCAGTTTTTGATCTTATTTGATCAGTCCATTCATCAATCACCTGCACAATCAGTTAAAATTGTGTGAAAACCATTGCAATTACTTGGTTGACTAAGATCTACTTGATTGACTATGTGAAAAGTTGAGAGATACAAAATTTGGGATGAAAATCACTTTGCAAATGCTTGGTATAACAAAAAAAAAAAAAAATAAATATAAGAACATGAAAAACTAATCATATTCTTTTCCAGTTTGAGCTATTACTCTAGTTGATAATGTTTTAATGCATCCTCTGTATTTTACCTTCTCCCTTCCCACGTTCTGCCAACTAAAAACCAACAGGACCTCTTAGTATTTGGTTGGACTTAAATCAACCATACAAAACCGGCAGCTTGTAAGGCGAGGAATACCTCCCACTTATAAACATACTTTTAGGCCATATGTCATCCAATGAGGAACTCTCAACGCACCCCTCACGCCTAGGACTGAACATTTGCAGCATGGCCCGAGTAGCTTGAAATTGATAGTGGGTTGCCCATCAGATCTTGGATAAGCTTTAATACTATTTTAAAATTTGAGCCCTACAAACTGGCTTCTAATGTGAGGGATGTCTCCCACTTATAAAGATATTTTCAAGTTATATCTCATCCAATATGGGAACAGGTTCCCCTTCCCTATGTTGGCAAAGCAATGTGAAAGGTACCCAAGCTTGGTTAAATACTTACAACGCTCCATATTTTGATTTATATTGGTTGTTTGCTGGCAAGAGGGTTAAAGACTTAAAACACCTCTTTGAAAATGGCAACCTTTGAGAATAGCAAAAGTTTCAAGCAAAAGTTACCATCACTCTTCACTTGGCTATCCTCCATAATAGAAGAGACTGCATCTTGATTTTGACTGATAAATACTTAGGAGAGATTCGGAAGAGCCTATTAAAACTTAACTCACGAGTCGAGACAAACAATTGCAGAAGTGTTTAGAATAACTTACAGAAAATCCATAAGTCGTTTTCAGCTTTTTTTCTAAGCAAAATTTATACGCCAACCCTTTACATCAAAGATCACCAAATGCATAGTGATCACAATTACAAATAAAGCATACACGCTATCGAATTTGACCACCAATCATAAAATAAACAACTCGTTTTCCTTCCTTCTCTACCAATAAACCATCCCCACGACAACATTTTAATCTAATTAATAATTGTGGTGCAGTCAGCGACACCTTCTTGAACGATAATCTTATGTTGCATTAACCACAAAGACAAAACAATAGCTAACCGTATGACATGTCCCACCTCTTCTTTTTGCATTTTCAACTTATTCACAAATGCTCCCCAAATAACTTATAAATTAGACAACTTACAAACATCTTATAGAGTTTTGTTTGTTTAAAGGATCAAAAGATTATTTTGGTATAACCAACATGAATCATTATGCATACATAAATGAGTAAAGGCACTATGAAATGCCACACACAAAAAAGGCACATCAAAGAACACACATTCAGCTATAGGATATCATTCAAACTGTTTAAAAAGATTAAAATAAAGACAAACACAATAACCTGTTTGAAGTTAGTGAATGCATCATCATCTTCACTAGTAACGGGGATTCCCACAGATGATTGCATACGCTGCACTAAATTTCTATTCTCAACAAGAACTGTCTGAGCTTTATCAATCAAATCCTGCACAGCTCAACAAGCAAACAATACTTCAAAACCTAGATCTTATCCCCATCTCACACTAACATATGAATATTATTACAAAAATAATCAAAAAAACTTTGTAGCTATGAACTACGAGCAAACCACCAAATTAGTCCCTGACATTGTAGGCCACTGTCGAATAGGTCCCTGTGACTATGAATATTTTAAAAAGGTCTCTGACTCCATTAAATTGTCAAGTTGATCCCTATATTTAACCACTTATTATCAATTTGGTCTATATATTTAACAACTTACTATCAATTTAGTCCATAACATTACTATCAAATTTGGTCCCGCACTCTCAGAAGGACTGATATGAGTAAAATTTGACAGAGTCAGTGACATTTGTGGAACATTCATAATCTCAAGAACCCGTTTGAATTGAGAGTGTCATAGAAAACCATGTCGAATTCAGTGGTTTACTCAAAAGTGACAAAAAATAAACATATACGTCAAACACCAAACACGTCTTCAATCTAAAGTGTCAGTGTTATATTTATAACAACAGCAAGCAAATCAATCACCTGCTTAGCAGCAAGAAGCTCATGACACTGCCCCTTCAAAATTGAAATCTCTTCTTGTATCTTTTTGATCCTAGAAACAAGCTTCATAGGGTTTGCCTGCAGAAAACCAATATCAGTGTTAAGCACAAAAAAGGTACCAATTATCACAGGAATTGAAGAAAAATGAAAAAAGGGGGTGAAAAGTGTAATATGGGGGGGTTTATTACTTACATTTTCAGGGTACTGCTGTTGAAATTCAGTTTGAAGACGGTGTTGAACGATATCAAGATCGTGATTTGCTTTTCTGAATAGTTTCACAAGTCCGTCGGTTGCTTCATTGTATTCATTCCCCATTTGCTTCTCAAAAGCTTCAAACTTCCAAATGCGAGATCAAAAATTATTACTACGATTTAAAAAAAAAAAAAAAAAAAAATTAGGAGCCAAGAAAATTTCGAATTTCCTAAAATAATGAAGTTTTTATTTTGGAAGTAGATTATTATTTATTTTTTTGACAAAAGGAAGTAGATTATTTATATGGGGCAATTAACATTTTGGTCGGAACAAAATAGAATTGATACGACAATAAGTTAGGTATATTAAAACACTAATATGATAATATTAATGAAGTATTCTAATATTGAAAACTATTTTGATTAACGAATGATACAATCAACGACTATTTTAAAATTTTGATATATTGAAATATTATTATAGCTATTCGTTAATGTCAAAGATTATTTTGACTAACGAAATATATAATCAAGAACTATTTTAATATATTAAGAGACTATTATGCTTACACATTACAATATTCAGATATCAAAATGTTTATTACCCTTGTTTATTTTGAAAATGATTATCATTAGAGTGTTTTTTTATTTTATTTAAAAGATTTTATTTTCGTGCTCAATTTCTAATTCGAAATTATGAGCCCAAGTTGGACCCAACATATACTTCTGAAAAATCAACTCATGTTATAGTTGGCCCCCACCAATTTTATCCTTCACCATTGTTTAGACCTTGGAAGTTGGAACACTTACGTGCCCCTTTGTTTGTTTTTTATTGTGCTAACTTGCCTCAATTATAGGCATTCTATCCAGCGATAAATTCAATAATCATGGTGTTTTTTATGACACATTCTTTAAAAAAATCAATTTTTTAGGAGAACAAAAAAAAATCAAATTTATAATTAGTTTTTAAAAAAGATAAATTTTTTATATTTGCATAGTTTACTTCGTTTTTATGAATGACTTCTCTAACAGGTTGCATTTTTTTCTGTCACGCATGCAGAGTTGTTAAGAATTATGATTGCTATTAAGCATGCGCATGATAATGTAATGGTTAGACCCACCTTAGGGGCTGTTTGGTAACCAAGAAACACTAAGGAAAGATTGTATGAGGAGGGAAAGATAGCTGATATTGTTTCTTTCCATAGTTTGGATTAAAATGCCAGAAGGGAAAGAAAGTTACTTTTTGGTGGGCCCCACGTGCAAAAACAATCCCCTCTTTTGGGAAGAAAGTGGGATGAATGTGTGTTTTGCAATGAAAAGACGTAAAGATCCATTTTTTTATTTCCAACTCCATCATTTTGGTCCCACCTTTATTATAACTTTTTGTGGTTATTTTTGTCTTTTTACAAACATTCACATCTTTTTTTCCTTACACTTTCTTTTCACTATCACTCATACCAAATAACTAAAAAATCATCTTACTTTTTACTCTCATTCCACTCACTTTCATTCCTTAAACATTCTTTCCTTTTACTTTCTTTCCTTTCTGCATCCAAACAAAGCCAAGATTGAGAGTGACTCTCAATTAGCTATTCATGCTTTGAAATCACATGATATTGTGCCTTGGGGCCTTCGCAATCGTTGGAAGAATTGTCTTGGCTTTGAGTATGATTCTTCTATTTTTCCTATCTCTACATGGAGTGTAATACTTGTGTGGACAAGTTCGATGCTTTGAGTCATGAGTCTATGGGTTTTACTTGGTAGGACGTTTTACCACAACCTTTCTAAAGACCTTTTAGGAATCGATATAATCTTCCTAATTTTTTTTTTGTTGATCCCCCTCCCCCCCGTTTGCAGATATATTTTCCCCCATTTTTTTAATAATTCATGTGAGCATTTGGAATAGAATTAGAGGTTCTAAGGGGTGCCAACCTAAGTGAGATGTCTCCTAACCTCTTTGATGTCATTATGTTGTTGATTGAGCAATTAAAAAGGTAAGTGCAAAATGATGAACTTTCAAGTTTAATCCTTATCAGTAACTTTCAAGTTTTTTGTGTGATGAACCAAAGGAGTGCTAGCATTTTTATAACCACTCATCCTAAACTGTCCCACAACTTTCAAGTAACCATATTGAGAAAATAGCAATTCACATATTAACCATTATCCAATGATATCCATTCCAAGAATCCTCTTTGTTGCATCAATATCCTTCATTTCAAATTCATCGTTTAATATCCCTATGAGATTTTTGATCTCCTCCATGTTATAACTTGCCATCAAGATATTGTCCACATATAGAAGTAGGTCGAGCATGAGTTTATCATTCCTCTTCAATTGTAAACACAATAATCATACCAAATACCCACGTAACCGGTTTTCACAAGAATGTCATCAAACCAAAGATATTAGATATCATTGCCTTGGGATTTGATTCAACCCATACAAAGATTTCTTCAAAAGACACATCTTAGAATTGTCCTCCACAAAACCATCTAGTTGCTCCATATAGATTTCCTTTACAAGGTAATCATGTGAGAATGCAATCTTCACATTCATTTGTTTCAACTCAAGATTATATTGATTCACAATAGCCATAATTACCTTTATGCAACGATGCTTTACCACCAATGAGAAGATCTTGTTGTAGTAGATCCCCTCAACTTGAGTGCAACTTTTTGCCATAAGTCTTAATTGATAACGTGAACCCTCAATTCGCGAAATACCTTCATTCTTCTTGAAGGTCCGCTTGTATCCAACCACCCATTGATTTTTAGGTAGCCCCACAAGTTTTCAAGTTTGATTATTCTCCAATGAAAGCATTTTCTCATTCATTACCTTCAACCACTCTTTGCTTTCATTGCTCTCAATTGTCTCCTTAAAGGTCTTTGGTTCCAAGTATAGCTACCATTCAACCACATATAGAGCATAACAAATAAAGTTAGCATAATAGCATAATTATATCTTATAGGTGCAACAATGGTCATCCTAACCATATCTCTAGCCAGCTTATACTAAGGACTCATTGTTGTGAGTCTCAACTTACTAGTTTTCTCCACCTATCTTTGTGAGCCTATAATATCGAAGTCTTTGCGCTTCATACCCTATGCATGTGTTATCAAACGCAACATCCCTGATTATCATGACAATTTATTCGCCACCAGACCACATCTTCCACATCTTGCAACCCTTTACTCTTTTCAGCTAACCAATAACGACCTATTTCATATCCCCAACATCAAGCTTGTGTTGGTTGATATAATCATATGCCAAAGCTCTCAAAACTTTCAATTCCTTATATTTATAAAATAAAAAAACATATTTGCATAAAAAATTTAGGGTTAAATATGTTTTTGGTTCCTATAAGTATATTAATTTTTCGTTTTAGTCCCTTTAAAAAATTTGTTAGACTTTTAGTCCTTCAAAAATTTTCCGTCACTATTTTTTGTCTCTAATTTTTAGTCAACTCATGTAACATTTATATTTTTTAATGAAATTTTTCAGAAATGTGTAGAATATTATGACAATCTCTCCAAAATAAAATTAGATTTTTTTTTAAGAAAACATGAATTTTTAAAAACCAAAAACATAACAATTCATATTTAAAATGTTTTATAAAAAATTTCTATTTTTTTGGGAGAATATTCTACCAATCTTATTAAAAAAAAAATATCTGTACAAAAATCTTATAAAATATTTTTTACTTATATTTTTTGAAAAAAAAAGATCTTCATCTTTATAAATAACTAGTATAGGAGCCTAAATTCCAGAATTTAAACATTAATTTATGTGCGTGAACCCTAAACCCTTCTTTTCTGCGTTCCTTTCACTTTGGTTGGTCATTCGATATTTCCCAGTTAATATGCAATGCAATGCAATGCATTCGACATGGTAATTTCTTATCTTTTGAATCAATTTCAATTCTTCATTGCTTTAAGTTTAGGTATGTACTCTTAAACTTATTAATTTAAACATGTACAAACTGTTAACCTCTGGTTAAGGTAAATTAAGTATAAGTATGTACACTAAAACTTAATCTAGGTATATACAAGCTAACGTAGTTTAAAATTTAAGAATGGCCACATCACTTAAAAGTATGTACATGTAAACCCATTTTACTTATATACATACTACTACCATTACCACCGTGACGACTGTAACGTAGCACCTGTAACAGTCGAAATCACGAAACCTTACCGTGACTGTTATTTAAAACCTTGGCTGCGAGCATCGCTTCTTGCACTTTTCCTTTTCCTCGAACAACATTTTCTTGTGTGATATAACATGCATTCCATTCTATTATGAATGAATTTTTTTACTTCCATTGCTTGAAACTGGGCTTTTAATGGAATACATGGTTTAAATTAGGATTCATATATTGTAACAAAAAAAAATTAGGATTCATATACACTGCTATACCACCATTTTATAATTTGATTTCAGAAGATTTAATAGCTATGCTATTTTCATTTATTTAAAGAAGTTACATTACTTTGAGTTTCAAGGTTCTCTTTCACGTGGACCTAATTAAAATTCTTGTATGCATACATAGATACATACACATACACTAACCTATTTTGTTTTCTGGTTCACGTGTGCACCCTTTGTTTGAATCTGAATCTATCTATCTAAAGGGAAGAAAACCATCAAAGTGCCTAAAGATGATAGACGTGGAGTCCGACAGAAATAGTTGCTTACCAGATCATCTTATAGAACAGATTCTCTCACACTTGTCAATTAAGGAAGCAGTAAGAACAAGGGTTTTATCGAGCAATTGGACGAAGAAATGGTCCACTCTACCAGATCTTGTGTTTGATGGTCGATGTGTATCTACTGAAACTTCCAAAGACCCTTCAGTTATTGAGAGCAAGTCTTTAAGAATTGTTGATCATGTACTTTTTCTTCATTCTGGGCCAATCAACAAGTTTGAGGTCTCAGACTCCTATCAGCATCTCACTATTGGTGTGAACTCTATGGCTGATATTGATCGGTGGATTCTTCATCTAACCGGAAGGTATATTAAAGAGCTTGTGTTGGACATTAGTTTTGATCAATACTATAAGATACCTTCATCCTTATTCTCTTGCCAAGGTTTACAACATTTAGATCTGAATTCATGTTGGCTTAAACCTCCAACAACGTTTGAAGGCTTCCGGAATTTGAAAAATCTTTCTATGTTTGAAGTTACAATGACTCAAGATGCTTTTGATAACATGATATTTGGCTGCCCCTTTGCTTGAAAAATTGACATTGACAGAAATTGATGGTTTATGGCTTAAACCTCCAACAACGTTTGAAGGCTTCCGGAATTTGAAAAGTCTTTCTTTGTCTAGTTAGAATGACTCAAGATGCTTTTGAAAACATGATATCTGGCTGCCCCCTGCTTGAGAAATTGACATTGACAAAAATTGATGGTGTAACGCAGATTAATATTCATGCACCAAATCTCAAGGATTTTGAAATATATGATGAATTTGAGAGTATCAACTTTGACCACACTTTTCAATTAGCTATGGTATCCGTGATTTTGATCTCTAAAAGCAATCAAATTGGATTGCATGGATGCTCTAACAATTTGCTCAAATTTTTCGTTCATCTACCTCACATATATAGCATATTCATTTGTGAAGATTTTTTAAAGGTAAGCATCTTATTAATGTTGAATTATTATTTTTTTAAAATCAGCCAATTTATTAAACGCCGAGCGAGTGCAAGGAGCACCACAAACTCGCGGACAGAAAAAAAAAACAGCATACAAAGGTTACCGACATACCAGAAAAACCCCAAAAGGACGGCCTGCGACCAGCCTGAACCCTAAAACCGAAAAGAAAAAAAACCAGTCCGAAAACTAAGACAGCAAACTAATAAAACAGCACTGCAGCAAAACAGAAGCTGATGCTGTCAGATACAAGCCACTGACAGCAAACAAACCAAAAACCGCAGGCACCGCATACCCCAGCCTCAACATCTATAGCGCAGCCTAACACAACTCCCCTATCTTAACAAACACTCTTTTGGGTTCCAATGTCATTCATAAAACAAGCAAGCCGGTGCATATGTCCGATTCAAAAACCACCTCCACGACAAAATCTTTATATCCTCCCCTAACTCCTCCACTTCACAGAAGTTGTTAAAAATTCTATCGTTTCTAGACCTCCAAAGAGTCCACAGTACCACCGCGTGCCAAATCATCCTCAATCCTTTCCGGGTCTTTTTATTATTCGTAACTCCATCCCAACACTCCCAAAGAGAGAATAAATTTTGTGGGATCACAACAGTAAACCCCAGCCAAGTCATGACACCATCCCACACCTTCATGGCATAAGCACAATGAAGCATCAAATGGTTCGCTGTCTCAAGTTCCCCCTCACACATTACACAGTTTAGGGAGATTTCCAGTGATAAAACTTGCCAATGTGAAAGGTTCACCTTAGTTGGAATTCTATTATGAAGGAGTTTCCAAGAGAATGCTACCACCTTGGATGGAGCCACACTCTTCCAAATCCTGGAAAAAACCTTCCTTTGCTCCAAAGTTGTAGAACCCTCCTCAAGCAATAAACCTTCTAACTTCACATACATCGACTTCACCGTGAACCTACCATCGGAATCCAATCTCCACCTCCAAGTATCCTCCCCTTGACACCCCCTAAAACCTTCCAAATCCTCCATTACCTCTTGAACTAACTCATTCTCCCATACAAAAAGCGGACGACGCCAAGTAAAAACCCAATTTACCAAAAAATGCCTCCACATTTGCCTCTTTTTGAGTCGATAAAGAGAAAAGTCTAGGATATTTGTCCCGGAAAGCAAGTTCTCCCCTCCAAGGCACCTCCCAAAAACTCGTCTTCGCACCTCCCAAAAACTCAAGCAAGTCCTCATATTAATGTTGAATTTGATTGTAGGAGCGACTCACCTAGTGCAGTATAAGTTCCCCAAACCCCCTACAATTTTATAATGAACCAGAATAATGTGTATGCAACTCTTGATATGTTTTGACTCTAAAAGTGATTTGCCTTATGCTGTCTGTTTGTTTTAAAAACATTATATTTTGATTAGAGTAATTCTCCTGTTTTGCTTGCTTCAGTATTTGGCTGCAGGTATTGTGCCAGTAATGCTTCCTACACCTTGTATCAATCTAAGATATTTTCATTCACCCATAAACTTCAATGATTTGAAGAAAATTTCTGTTGTTCTTTGCTTGCTCAGAAGTTCACCTAATCTTCAAAATTTGGACATAATTGTGAGTACTAATTTAATTTTGCTTGACTTTGCTTTCCATACTGATTTTTGGTTGCACTTGTAATGTTGCACATGTTGTTTTAGTTTTTATATAAAATTATTAAACTCTAGAATTTTCAAACCTTTTTTTCTTTAAGCATTTGTCTAGCGTCCCGTTTTTCTTTCAAGTTTGTTTGTAAGACTTGTAAACGTGAATTATGATTTCTACCAAAAGTTATGAATTGTTTTCAATTTAGATAGAGTTAGTTACACAATTAGTGCAGTAGAGTCCTATAAATTAGAGACGTGTGTACCTCATTTTCCATCTTTTCTCAATCAGCACATTGTTACCTTTCGAGTTTTAATCGGCTCTATATATATATATATATATATATATATATATATATATATATATATATATATATATATATATATATATATATATATATATATATATATTCTCTGATGCATACAAACTGTCACCCTCTGATCCTTGAATTTGTAACAATTGCATGTAGGCGCAGAATGAGAAGCAGAGTGACCTTTCAACGCCTGCATCTGATAGTTTGGAAGATATCTTTTCGGAGCCATCCATGCCCCTCGGAGTGCAACATGTGAGTATAGATCGTATCTCTGGTACCAAATATGAATTAGATTTTATCAAATTTCTACTTCTATATTCTCCTGTGCTAGAAAAGATGACCGTGAAGCTGAAGTCATCTACCGCAAACGTCAGAACTGAGGTAATGACAGAACTAATTCGGTTCAAGAGAGCATCAAGACAAGCTGAAGTCATCTACTGTGGGGAAGACACTTCCTAAAGTTTTTCATTTTCCTCAGTGAGCATTATTATGACTTTTAAGGTGTTTAGGAGTAAACTTAGGCATTTTGAGGATGTTGCAAACTATGACCGATTGAAATTGTAATTTTCTTTTTTATATTGATAGTATATTTTTTAAGTATATTTTATGTCTTGTATATGAATGTCTTAGATGTGGTGTTTCCAAATTCATTATTACTTGCATTTGCAATATCTGATTTGGCAAAAAATATCCTATACTTCAATCAACCATCTGACAAATAAATTGTAAGATATACGAAGTATTTGCAGGTAATTTGATGCAAGTTAGTGAGAGTGGTTATGCCAACATTGAACATTAAACACATACCTTAAAAAAGAAAAGACAAAAACACATCTATTCTTGATCATTTGGAAATTTTTAATCCAGTTTCGTATATTATGATTAAGCCATTGAAGTTGGAATTATTTTGCAAGTTGAAGGAAAAGTTAGGCATATGTGATTTGTCTAGTTTGAATTGATGTATTGTTGTAATTGTAAACTGAACTAACTTGTTACTGCAGTGTTCAACATATTCCAGTTTTGTATATTAGGTATACCACTTACTAGGTACCACAAGATTCCGATCCTATTGTGTTGGAAAAAGGATCGCACGAACTGTCGCAAGTATACGATTGCGACAGTTTTTCTTAAGTGTCGCAAAGCTGATAATTTCTTGTAGTGATAGAAGTGTGGTTAGACACATGGTTAACATACAAATAGTGTTACACGATTTTTTTTAATTATAATTGAGTTTTTTTCAACAACATATGTTTTTACAAAAACAATGATGGTCATTCACTCTAAAAATGTGCTTTTATATTATGCTCTTGAATCTGCAAACTTTTTTTTTTCTTTCAGTATTTGTTTAGTGCCTTTTTACTTCAAGCTCCCGATATAGTATTTGAAGTTAGTTTCAAATATTTGTACACTTGAGTTTCAATTACTTATGGTAGTTAGGGCATCTCCAATGGGAGAACTAATTTTGGTTCCTTAATCTATTTTTTGTGGGTCCAAATTGCCACATTACACTCAAGCAACCTCTAAGTAATTTAACCAATTTTACTTCAATGCTAAATAAAATAAGCAACCTGTAATTGACCCCACCAATTGTATTTTTTTTTATTCTCACTTAAGTTTGATACACCCAAACATACCTTAATTTTTTTTTTTTATTTTCGTTGGACATCCTCCACCGCTTTCTATCCACCCAACCTTTATTTCTCTCTAGAACTATCCCCCCTTCATTTTTCTTTCCCATCACCATGGAACACCAGGTTTCAAATCCACTCATATTTTCCTTTTCGTTCTCTTAAACAATCCCCGCCCACTCTAAATCCAAACCAATATAGTTGATCCCAAAATCAATTTATTTCCCCACTTCAATGCAAAAACCCACACACAGAGCTTGTTTTCATTGTCCTTCAATCAAATTTTCAAACGTTGGAGATGAAGCAGCTACACATGACTTCATTTTTTTGGATCTATAGTCCCCTTCCTTCATGTTTCTGTTTCTCATCTTTCCTTTAATCAATTCTGTTGAGATTTGAACATGATTTATTGTTTTTTAATGGTAAGCAACACACTTTTTGCATTACTTAAATAAGCAACTGACACAAAAAATTAAGCAACAAGAACTCCAGCTGGCATTCCTCCAACGCTGCAAAACTTAAGGGATGGGACCTTCACCTCCACCTAAGCAATAAGCAACCTGCGTTGGAGTTGCTCTTATGAGCTAGGTTTAATTTAGTTAGAGTTTGTTTAGTGCAGAAGAGTTCTATAAATAAGGGACTCGTGTACCTCATTTTAATCTTTTATCGATCAATGCAATGCTACCTTTAAAGTATAAATACACTCTTAATTGCTCCTAAGAGCATCCACAATGGAGACACTCATTTTTGGGTACTTAAATGGGTCCCACACGTACACATCACTCTTTTATCATTTTTTAATAGTAGTACCTAATAAGCACTCAATCCCTCCAACCCAGATCTCACACAAAGTTCTTAAATGGGACCCACTAATCAACTATCAATAACTTTATATCACTACATTTCAATTTTTTAATATTAAAAGCGTGCGGGTCCCGTTTAAAGTTGGGGGTCTTAAATATGACCTCGGGTCTTAAGAGACCCTCCAAAAAAAAATTCCCCAATGGGGGTACCTATTAAGTACGGTGTCTTAATTGGTAAATACACCACCATTGGAGATGGTCTAAGGCGTACACAACGTTACTCCCTTTGATCAATAGATTTGTAACAATTTTATGCAGGCACATCTTGCAAGAGTTCTAAATAAGAGGCCTAATCACGCCACAATTTCCAAAGTCCCACCATGATTTTTGAAGAATTGAAACCTCCAAATAAATTCACAAACCACGTCACCATTATTCTAAATTGTGTCACGATTTTGCAAAAACACAAACATCAAATTTTTGAATAAAAAATCAACATTATTATTCATAATTTATACACATTAACATAATAAAAAAGAACAGTTGGACGAACATGTGTATGCATGAATACGAGTCCCTTATGGTATCAAGTCTTGAAGGCTCGGTACGGGAAGGTTGAAGGAAGGGGGATGGATAGCTCACTGTGGTGGAGGATGCTTTCTGGTGTCCGTAGTGGTGTAGGGATGGGGTGAAGATCCTATCCATTTCCTAAATAAAATGGAAATGTCAATCTACAATATAAACATTTCAATCCCTTTCTATTCAAAAAGTACACGTGGCATATCTCAATGTCATTGTTTTCTCAATATCATTAATGAAATGCTAAGTAGACTAATGGGGTAATTGTTTTCAAAGTCAAATTATATGAGAATCATATTTCAAATCACATAATATCATTTTTTGACAAAATCACATAATATCATTAGCATTCAATTGTTATCAAAACAATAAAAAAAAACTTCATATGTTTGACTAACACTATTAAAATAATATCTTCAATTTCCATTGGAATCAAATCAAAAGTCAGCAATCAAATTAACCATCTTTTGTGAGAAATTATTAGCCATATAATTGTAATAATCCCACTCAAAATTCAACAATCAAAATTCAATTGTAATATCACACGTTTAACCTTCATACAAATTCATCAATCAAATTAACCTTCTTTTTGACAAATAATATCTCATATTCTCTAGAACCTTAATCAGCTCCTCAATTGTAGCAGCAATGGTGCTATATAATTGTACTTTGTATCCTCTCAATTCAATCTTACAATTCTTACTCTTATTTGTTGGAATATCCTCTCAATTATGCTTTGCAATTGCTTTATCAATTTTCTATACAGTGACACTGAAATCTCCTCATTTGATTTCAATGCCATGCATGCATGATACAGAGAAACATGTGTTTTCAACGAACCAAACATTTTATAATGAAATATCTAAGTCATGATGTTGCTCTAATGAGGTGGATCTGGTCATTCTAGAGTAGCGAATTGTAATTATTATGTGTGTACATCTTGCTAATTATTTTTTTTTAAAAATTGTTAATCTAAATGTTAATCTCATTTGTTTTACAAAATAGTCATGAACTTAATGAAAAACTCTCAAGGATATATCGATCTTTTACCATGGGCTGCATTGGTTCAATCTTCAAGCCATTTTTTTTATTGAATTTTTCACTTACAACGATCATGTATGCATTAATCATCAATGAAGGAATCATTTTTTTATCATGATTTTTATTTTCAATGTAGATCTCCATAACATAATTTGTTGAAGATACTTTATCAAGAATTAATTTTGATACTGTACTTCTGATAACTTGACTAATGGAAGTAATTTTTTTTTGGAATTTGATATTCAAGATCCAACCTTTTTCTTTGTACAAGAAGATTCATCCTTTTATTTATGTTAGAATGATATCTTTTACTATTTCTGTTTATGATTTCATTTTAACTAATGTTAGGCGCATTCAAATGTTTTTGTAAAAAAAAAAAAGGCTCCTTCAAATGTTTATCAAGTGGAGTTCTAGGCTAATCTACAATCTACAATATAAACAAATGAATTCCCCCTCTATTCAAAAGTACATGTGGTGGCATGAATATTGCTTATTCTACAATTAATGTTTCTCTCAAATTTTATTCAAGAAACATGATCAATTTCATTCGTTGTTTTTGGTTTAAATGGCTCCGTACTGTTAAGCATTTCCGATAGAGAACAAACTATTATGTTCCTTTTCTCAATCAATAATAGTATTAATCTCATTTTTATCAATTTCTCTGATTGGTTGTTCCGATTTTTTTAACTAGAAAACAAGTTGTAATGAATTAAAAATCTTTTGTTTATAAAGTCTGTGGTCCAGTCGTATAATTTGTCCTCTTTTTGTTAAAAAAACACCTATAGCATTATATTTTTAAAAAAAAGTTGAATGAAAACTAAGAATAGACTACAATACATTTAGCTATCAATTTGTGGCTCTTTAAACGTCATTTAAATATTTATTTTGAATTTTAAGATGAATGTGTTAAAATTGAAACCTTCCAAGTTTAGTCATCATATTATTTTATTAGGAGAAAAAAGATATTTAATCCTTTATATATTCATTAATGCGGTATATTGGTCATCTAAACATGGACCAATGTTGCGAGATATGAATATGTAGAGGACTAAAATACAATTTAGGGGGTTGTATTGGATTAGGATTTTAAAAGACTATTTTAATAAAAAAAGTCTTTAAGATTTTAAAAGACTGTGTGAGATTGTATTGATTCCGTGAGATTTTAAAAGATTTTTTATGTAAAAGACTTTATACACTCAAGATTTTAATGGATTTATCACATTGACTTTTAAGGATTTCAAAGGATTTTATGGGATTTTAAAATTTTAAAGGATTCAATGAATTTTAGGGAAAAAAAGAACAAACTTACAAGTGTGAATGATAAAAATAATGAACAAATAAATTCTAGCGTTTGAATAAAGAAAAATAAAACCAATAAAAAATTCTTTTACTATTGATTTTAAAATTTTAAGGATTTTATGGATTTTATAAGATTTTAAGGGACTAAAAAACACTCTTAACACATTATTCTCCATACACATTTTTTATTTGTTAAAAATGTTATTCCCACAAAATTCAATTGTACATATTTAAAATTATGACAGCCCTTACAAATCTTTCAAAAAAAAAATATTGTGTCAGCCCTCATTTTGTGTTTGAAATTAGAGAAGTCGTTTGAGTTTTTCTAAGAGAGGTGAGAGAGAGAGGAGAGAGAGAGAGAGAGAGAGAGAGAGAGAGAGACGAAGAGAGAAAGGAGAGAGGGGGGAGAGAGAAGGGAGAAGAAAGAGATAGTAACTTTTAAATGAAAAACAATCCCAAGAAATCTCATCTTTTCATGAAAGACTTTTTCTTGTTAAAATTATACTACAAAATCCCACAAAATCCATCAAAATCCAATTTATTAAACAATCCTTCGAAATTTGAATGATTTTGAATACCATGAGACTTTTTTTAAGTGATGAAAAGTCTTGATTGAATACCTCAAGACTTTTTTAAAATGACAAAGAGTCTTGATTGAATACCACAAGACTTTTTTTAAGTTGCAAAAAGTCTTGTTTGAATACCACAAGACTTTTTCATAATTAAAAAGTCTTTTAAAATCCCATAGAATCCTAATCCAATACACCCATTGGTTTCTTGAAACTAATAATTTTTTTTACATCAAATCCTTTAAAAACAAAATGTCACATAGTATATTCGACCATTTTTTTTCTTTATTTCAGGGATGCTATACCTAGGCCGTCAAAAGCGAAAATTGTAAACACATCTCTGCAACAAGAAGTATTAATTACGAGAATCAAGCACAATGCAATTTTGTGCCACTTTTTATCCTATTTATTTGCGACACTTGCAATAGAATGGGATGAAAATTGAATTTTTTGGGTTTTGGTTTGTGAATATACTTCTACATTAATCTTTTATCCAAAAGTATACGTAGCATTGTTATTGCTAATAGACAATTAATGATTATGATTATCTCATGATCTTATTCTGTCACCTTAAACAAGTCATTTAAGCATATTGACATACATATCATTGATCATTTCTTATTCACATACACCCTCCTAACTCAATTTGCCATAAAAAAAAAAAAACATTACGAAATCGTGCTATTAACTAGCATCATCAAAACAATATCTTCAAATTCAATTTTTATTTGAATTCGAGATCAAATAAATAAAGAAAAAATATCAATTTTCTTTTAACAAATTCAAATAACGTAATCACTAGGTTACTAATAACTATATTTAATGATAATCCGAAAATTCAAATTGCTCAATTCTCTTCAAATCCATGTTTTTGGAACCCTTTAAAAACTTGAACCTATTCACTACATAATTTGCTTTTTAGTCTCATTTTTTAGTACACAGTTTTTTGGGTATGTCTCACAAACCTTTTGATTAGCCCATGATCATCAATGATTCCAGCATGCGTCGTAGAATGGTTGGCTATTCATAAGAACTATTAGAGACGAGGCAAAGTTTTTATTTTGTTTTCCTGAAACCAAACGAAATATCGCGTAGGATGTAGTATATTCAATTAGTTTTTTTCCTTTTCATATGAGTGATGCCATCCGCGACCAGAAAGCAGAAATTATGACACAAAAGTACGGGAAGAAGAAATATTAAGATTTAAACTTTAGGTTGAGATTTTTTATAAGAACGTAAACATATTACTCTTTTTTAGGACTACAAATAATATTATAGGTTCCAAAAACCTATTTAACTCTGGCAATATCATAAAACTACTATATTGGATTGAAAAAAAAATAACAAAAGCTCATTTTAGTTTTTTTTCCTTCCATTTGGCAATTAGGAACAACATCTAAATGGGGAAATTACAATTAGAATAGGGCTTCTAAAACACACTTCTCCACCCTCCCCATTTTTGGAATATTTCAAATTTGACGAAAAATTATCTGAAATGTTTTATTCGATTGTAGATTACGCACTTAATTTGAAGGAAAATTTCACTTAGTAGTGATTTTCAATCACATACTAAATAATTTTTTAATGATTTTGAACTTCAAAATAACATGATATATGGCTTTTTTTTTCTTTTGAATTATTTCAATTGTTTTGTTTAATTTGATCTTTTTCTATCATTTAGTTGGCAGATGAGAAATGATGATGTATCATTTCAGAAAAGCAGAATAAAATAAATATTGTATCTACTCTTAGCTCAGTTAAACAAAATAAGAAATAATGGTTGATGGATTTTCATGTCTAAAGTATTAATTCATTTCCTATGTTGCAGTTTGAATCTATATTTTACTCTTTTTAATTTGTTTGTCTGCTTTGTTTTATTTTTAGTTCCATTTGGTGAAATTGATAGTCATGAAAGACAATTTTTGGATGATTCCTATCATTTTGAAACTAGGAATTTTTTTTGCAAAAATAATATTATTTGACTTGCGTTCCTTATGTGTATTTTTGTGGTAGTGATAAAAATGTTCATTTGTGTGCAATTTAGACATGGGATCTATTTTGAGTATATGTTATTCACATGTCATACATGACTAAAACTTATTTATTTATTATACTAACTACTTACGTTGAATCTTTCTTTGTCGACTAAAAGGTATTCAATGGCCTCAAATCTCATGTTGCAACCTCGGGTATTGTATCTAGCCTTTGCCTCAACGGTGGTTGCTATTTTTTCCTGAGTTATCTGTTGTTTATAGATGGTCGAGGATATATTACAAAATATACCAGATAAAAATAGGACAAATGTAGTCTTTGCAACAACCATAACTTTTGGGAACCTGTAAGAAAATTTTAATATGAGTGAGAACCTCATAGCATTTTTTTTGGGTCAAGTCATATATTGCCTTTATATTGGCATATTGTTACAATAAAATAATATAAGAGTTAATGTAAAAGGATGATAAATTTGTGCCGAACTTTGTGCTCTATTCAAATTATTTGTTGATAGCAAATTCAGACATATTGAGACAACGATAGAAACCTCTTTGGTAAATCTAATCGGCTTCAAACAATAATTGAAAACTCAGGTTACATCAGAGGTTGTTTGCAAAATAGAAGAAACATAAAGTCGATGTTACCATGTGAATCACCGTAAACGTCAAACAATTTTTAGGAGCTTTACAAATTGATTGAAGAGTAAGGGAATTAATGAGTTTAAAAATGGTGTTTACAAGAATCTGAGTTTGTATCAAGAGAATAAAAATTGAAAGATTAGTGTAACGTGCTTGAAGAATTGATTCGCAATTGAAACCAGAATACCACTCACCTAAATCATGACGAACTAGAACAAAGAGTTTGTTTGAATCGATATGGTGAGTAGTGGCCAAAACAATGCATGACAAATTTTTAAGGTTGGACAATTTTTTATCATGTGCGTTGTTTGGCGCACAATTGACAACACAAACAAAATAAGATAAAACTTACTGCAATATTCTATCTTATATATTATTAGATAAGATAGAGTGAGAGACGTAGAGAGGAGTGAGATGGGTGAGAGAAAGAGGCATTGGGGGGGAGGGAGAGTACATGAGAGATATGAGAGAGATTGGGGTGTGTTTTATCTTGGTTTTCGGGTGTCAAACATTGATTACGTTTGAACCTTTTAAACCGGTGATATCTTATTTTTTCTTGGGAAGGGAAAAAGTAAGCAAAACCCTTGAGAATCGAGGTCCGGGAGTTGTTTTCGCTACGGGAAGGTGTTAGGCACCCATAACGACTATAGTAACCTATAGGAACCGTCTTTAATTTCTACGCGCGCGCTTTATCTTTAAATGCTATTTGAAAATGTTATTTACACCTAAAATTTGCTAAGTGAAGAATTGGAGGGAGAAGAATGTTTTTGGAGTTTTATTTTAGTTGAATTGAAGGAATCTTGTTCCTTGCCTACGTACCCGTTTAAGGGATCAAATCCACCGTAGTTCTCTTCCAAAAAAATGTTTTTGTTTTTGTTGGTTGATTTTAAGTTTGAAAATTGGAATTTGAAGAATAGAAAGAGGCCTCAAGGGCATGAGATTGGGAAATTGTGAGGTTGAATTAGTCATTTGCAAAATGTGGTCTAAGTTTGATTATTTTCATTGAAATTTGATTAAGAAAATGGAAAAGAAAATACAATGGGATATTGGATCCCAAGGTTTATTTGGAAAAGGTTTGAGTGAAGTTGTTCACATTTGTTTGGAAAATTGGTTTTTTCTAAGTATGAATCCTAGGCATTCATCTAAACATACAATCCTAAACATACATCTAAACATGCATATTCTAGCTATATAGTGATGTGTGTGCATGTGTCGGTGCTTGTGTCGGTGTACATTTTTAGAGTCCATTGTCCTTTACATCATACCCTAGATACATTCTATGGCCTCTTTGCCAAGAAATTAAAAGCATGAAAGAATATTACAAAATTTCCTAAGTGTTTACATTCTAACTTTTGGTACAAATTAAGTTGCAAGAAAAATAGAAATGAATATGGGATGAAATGGAGATGCTTATGATGAATATGAAACATGAAATGAAGAGGTTAGTAGCATAAGGCAATATCAAAGAGGTGAAGTAAAAGAAAAACTAGAATATAAAAGATAGAAAATAAGTGCAAACATGGCTAAAATTTGTCCATAAAATGCAAGAACCAAGTGACCTATAATTCTCACATTCCAATTGCATTTTGAAGGTTTAGAAACAAGTTTTGGAATGAGAATTGAGGCTACTTGATTTACTTGACATTTTAAAACAAATTTGGAGCATATTTACATTATTTAACTACTTAATGACTTGTAAGCTAAGTAACCTACCAAAATTCACAATTATGCAACAAAATTAAACACAAACAGTAACAATAAACTCACAAACTTCAAGCAACATGTCCCACAAACAATCACCAAGAGCTTGACATGGAGTTAGACAATTTTTACAAGATTTTTCACATGAAATCAAAAAAATAATGCAAGAAAATGTGATAATATTTCCAACAAAATTTTCCAGTAAACAAAATGCATAGAAACATCACAAAAATAACAAGAAACATTCATGAAAATTTTCAGAATTTTTGAGGAATTTTTAAAGGACTTTTAGACTTAATATGTGCAAGAAAATCACCAATTTCAACAGGAATAGTAAAAAAATGCTACACATATTTTTTTATCAAATTTTATTATGCAAAAATGTTATAAAAACATCAAGAAAGTTATCAAGAACTCATGGAAATTTATTTGGAATTTTTTTAAGAAATTTTGAATGAGCAAGGGGCGTAAAAAACAAGATCCAGTGGTGCACATAGCAAGAAATAAGCAAAAACGAAGAATCTGCAAAGAAAAGATGCCCAGGCCCAGAAGGAGACGGATCCTGGATCATCCAAACGAATCGGGAGCGTTGGATTGATCCAGGGAGCCAAAACCCTAAATCTAACGTCTCAGAACGCAGGGGACCATGGTATGATGACGCACGCGCGCGCGTGTGATCACAAGGGAGTATAAAAACAGAATCCCTTCACAAACCCTCATTATTCTCTTCTCCTTCTCTCTCTAGACTGAAATCACTCTCCCTTCTCTCTAGAATCTGCAGATCGGAGAAGAAGGTGGGGACGGCGGCCGGACTTGCTCCGACGCGGTGGTTGGCCATGGCCGCCGCCGTGTCGGAGCTCATACTTTATTTTTTTTTTGAAAATTTTTATACCGGCGGCTTCGTCTCTTCCTCTTCTCTAAGAATCCGAAACTAGTTTTCTGATAACATGCTTCATAAACCCTAGATCTACAGTTTTTGATTCGAATCTTTTTTGAAACAACACTTATGAACACGATAACGGAATAGAGAGAAGAGAAAGTCACTTACCTTCGTGTTAGATCGGAGGAGGAAGCCTCAAGATTCGCGTCCTCTTCTCTTTTGCTAAGACCTGTTCGAATCTTCTTCTTCGTCGCTTGAACACGTCCGAATCTTCTTCTTCTTTGATTCGTGTTTATTCTGATTCTGTGGATTGATCCGTTCTTGGCTTGATGTATGTGTTGTACTGTGAATTTGCGTTTGGATTTTGTGGGATTTGAGCTTGAACGCTTGAATTCGATCTGTTGATGTTGATAATGAGTGATTTCAGTTTCTGTGATGATAGTGACGGTGGTTTGTGACTGTTGCGGTGGTTAGAGTGGCCGGAAAGGTTAGTTACGGTGGCTTGAATGGTGGTTATGGATTGTTAGGGTTTGAACATTCAAGAGTGTTCTTGAATGTTCTTGATTTTTTTTGTGATTTTTTCGTGGTTTTGATCGAAAAAATAGAGAGAGAGAAAGGGGAATTTTGTTTCTGATGAGTTGTTGAAATCTGAATGGCACTGCAATGATTGGAGCCTTTTATAGGCTGCCAAGTGTAGCTTCTGGACCAATAGAATATTGCCACGTGGCACTGGACCTTGTAACAAACTCTTGGACAAATGGACCAATAAGGAACTGACACCTGTACAGACCTAATGACTTGGACAAAAAATGGACTAAAATGCAATTTTTAGGAATTTAGGACTAAAAAATAAAATAAAATGAATTAAAATTGGTAATTGGAAAATACGTAAAGTGAAACGTCTAAAATTTGACAAAACGGACTAAAATGAACCAATGGCCTAAATGAGGTACTTTAAAGTACCTCTCTGCCGAAATTTCGTGTGAAATGACCAAAATGCCCCTGGGGCTGAAAACGACTAAAAATGACTCAGATGCAGTTAAAAAATGGATTTTTGACAGAAATTGAATCAAAGACTCACACAGGCAAAATTAAAAGACTCAGGGATAATTTTTAGGATTTAAACAGTGACTTGACACTTGAAATGGCCAAAATGCCCCTAGGGGCAAAACTGACTCAAAATGACTTCAAATGTAGTTTTTGAAATGGATTTTGACATAGAATTGAAATGAAGACTTATTCAAACTATTTGAAAGGACTCAAACAAAATTTTGAAAGAAGGAGAGAAATTTGACACAGGAAATGACTAAAATGCCCCTGCATGTGAATTTTGCAAATGAAATTGAAATGAAGCGCAGAGAAAGATGCAATTGATCAGAGATAGTTCAAATAACTTGAAATGCAAGGAAAGAAAAATTGACTAGTATTTTTAGGTCCAAAATTAGGGTATAACAGCTGCCCCTATTTAAGTTTCTTTGTCCGGAGAGTCAAGAGACGGAGTCTTAGAGTTGACGGGACGAAGATACTTAAATATTAACATTTGCACTGCTTTTGGACATAAAAATACGTTTTCAGATTTTCAAAATTATGAATGCTATGGAATATTTGATTATGAATGCAAGACGAACGACTGGAGTCTATGGAACCTATCATGTCACTGGGGATTCAGGTGGACATTGACAGGGTAGACAAACCAGGGATAGAAAATAAGGTACAAGCTGCTCTTTGGGTCGAACTAGTCACTTGACCAAGGAATACAAAACAAAAGATAGGTGCAAGCTGTTCGTGAAATTGAACTTGGCACTTGACCGGAAACATAGACATATAGGCAGATACAAGCGGTTCTTTTGGATCGAACTTGACACTTGGTTAAGCAGATAGACAGACACAAACTGTTCTTTTGGATTGAACTGGCTGTTTGGCTAGAGACATAGACAAAAGGGTTGATACAAGCTGTTTCTTCGGATCGAACTCGCTTGTTGGATTATCACCACATCATGTGGGAGAGTGCAGACTGTTCTCTTAGATTGAACTTGTCGTTTGACCGATAACAAAGCATAAGCTGGGTACAAACTGTTCTTCAGATTGAACTTGCCGTCTGACTGATGGCAAAGCATAAGCTGGGTACAAACTGTTCTATCGAACTTGCCGTTTGTCCGGAAGCATAGGTATATAAGCAGGTACAAGTGGTTCTTTTTTGGATCGAACCTGGCACTTGACCAGTAACAAGATACAAATTGAAGGTCTGGCTTAACAAGACACCAATTGAAGGTAAATTGTCATTGACTTGGTTTGAGGATAGACATGACCATTTTAGTTGGCCCAAGAGTAAATTGAGAGTAAATTGACATTGATTTGAGTTGAAAATTGACATTGAAAGTTGAGATTGAAAGTTGAGATTGGACAGAGACATAGACATAGATATTGGAAATTGGAATTGGATTGAGACATAGACATTGACATTGGATTGGAGAGTTGCAATTGACATTGAAATTGGATTGAAATTGGATTGAAAATTGACGTTGACATTGGCTTGGAAATTGAAATTGACATTGACATTTGGCATTGACATTGAAATTGGAATTGAAATTGGAAATTGGCATTGGAATTGGGATTAGAGATTAGCATTGGAATTGGAATTGGAGATCGACATTGACATTGTCATTGGATGTCAACATTGGAATTGGAGATTGACATTGACATTGTCATTGGATGTCAACATTGGAATTGTTATTGGAGTTGAGATTGCTTCGAATTTGACATTTGAAATTGAATTGGATTTGACAGTTTGACATTGAAATTGAGGTTAGGATTGACATTAGAGATTGGAAATTGCTTCGAATTTGACAGTTTGACATTTGAAATTGGAAATTGCTTCGAATTTGACAGTTTGACATTGAATTGAATTTGGAATTGGAATTGAAATTGGAGATTGGAAATTGCTTCGAATTCGACAGTTGACATGATTGGAATTGAAGTTGGAGAGTTGAAACTTGCATTGAATTTGGCAGTTGAAAGTTGGATATGCAATATGTATGTATGGTATAGCAAAATTATTGGATGTATGAGCACATAAAATGCATGATTATGCATGTATGAATGCTTGGAATGCATGATTGGTTGGCAGTTTGACAGAGAAGTTTCACAAAGGCAGACAAGACATTGGAAGATTGGGCACGTAGTGGCTCGTGCTGCAACATATTCACAGGGGAAAACCTCTTTGGAGAGACCGTCGTTTGGGAGACGCATCAAAACCATGGCTGAGGGCAATTAAAACTTGTAAAGGATGAGCCTTGGAAAGCTCTTGGATACAGGTCGCCGTTGCTAGGCGTGTCAGTGCTGGGTAAACATTGGATGTTCGCATCTATGGTCAATGCTTTTTCAATATTTCATTCTTTCATTTTTCATTTTCAAACCCCATTTTTTGCCTGAACCGCCCTTTCGGGTTTTCGATTCACCGGGGAATAGATTCTTTTCATTGCCCCATTTTTGCCTGAATTGCCTTCATAGGTTGTCAATCCAGCGGGGTGCTCATTTTTGCCTAAGCCGCCCTTTCGGGTTTTCAACTTAGCGAGCTTTTTTCAATTTTTTCATTTTCATTCTGTTTTTTCATTCTTGCCATTGACCACAGATCATCTTAGGGAGTAACCTGCTTGTAACATGTATTGAAATAGACATTGATACTCATTCATTCATGCATGTTTCATTGAAATGTACCCTGTTGCTCAGGTTTGCTTTCAAAATAGACAGAAAACGATTTTTCAATTTTCAAAAGATGTTTGTTTCAGATATTGACATTATCAAATAGAAAGAAAATGTTTTGTATATAGCATTGGAGGTAGAAAGAAAAATAGAGTTTCAAACAACAGAAAGGCTCAAATTGATGTAGAAGAGTGAAAGTCAGCCAAAGGCATGACTTCACGGATTTACAAAGCTTGGAAAATGGTAATTTTATTGGTTGGTGATACATTGAACACGATAACCGCTACATTTCATAGAAATTTTGAATTCACAAGTACAGAAGCCTCTGATGAAGAAGATCATTGACAGTTGCAGATGCCCCAAGGGGTGATGGTGATTTGCCAGATATAGTTACTTGTCTTTTATCAACCTCATTTTTGCATGAACCGCCCTTTCGGGTTTTCGGCTCATCGAGGCGCTCATTCTTGCCTGAGTTGCGTACAATCTCAGCGAGCTCTTTCATATTCATTTTTTTTTGTCCCTAACTTTTGCCTGGATCGCCCTTTCGGGTTTTCGATCCACCGGGAAGCGCATTTTTGCCTAGGCCGCCCTTTCGGGTTTTCGACCTACCACGCTGTTCTTTTCTTTCTAGACAAAGTATTTCTTGACTATATCGGCATTAACAGGATTTGGGAGTTCAACACCATCCATATGTGTAAGAATCAAAGCACCACCAGAGAAAGCCTTCTTGACAACATAAGGACCTTCATAGTTAGGTGTCCACTTGCCCCTTGGGTCGGGTTGCTGACTTATCCTTCTTTTCAATACAAGTTCGCCTTCCTTGAATTCTCGGGGTCGGACTTTCTTGTCGAAAGCATTTTTCATCCGCACTTGATATAACTGTCCATGAGTCATAGCATCCATACGTTTCTCTTCAATCAGATTCAATTGATCGTACCGACTTTGACACCATTCAGCCTCAGTTAACTTTGCTTCCATGATCACTCGCAGAGATGGAATCTCCACTTCCAGAGGGAGAACTGCTTCCATACCATACACAAGAGAGAAGGGAGTTGCCCCGGTTGAGCTGCGCACCGTAGTACGGTAACCATGCAAGGCAAAGGGTAGCATTTCATGCCAGTCTTTGTAAGTGGTGACCATCTTCTGAACAATCTTCTTGATGTTCTTGTTAGCGGCCTCAACTGCACCATTCATCTGAGGTCTGTAAGGAGAAGAGTTGTGATGTTCAATTTTGAATTCTTCACATAAAGCCTGCATCATGCTATTGTTCAGATTGGAACCATTGTCAGTGATAATTTTGTTGGGGACGCCATATCGACAGATGATGTTATTCTTGATAAACTTGACAACCACTTGTTTGGTCACATTTGCATAGGAAGCAGCTTCAACCCACTTGGTGAAATAGTCAATTGCCACTAGAATGAAACGATGTCCATTGGAAGCTTTTGGTTCGATTCTTCCGATCATGTCGATGCCCCACATAGAGAAAGGCCATGGGGAAGAGATAACATTGAGAGCATGTGGAGGCACATGAATCTTGTCAGCATAAACTTGACATTTGTGGCATCTTTTGGCATGTCTGTTGCAGTCACGTTCCATAGTGATCCAGTAATAGCCGGCTCTTAACAGCTTTCTTGACATGGTGTGACCCGAAGCATGGGTCCCAAAGGTACCATCATGTACATCATGCATCAACTTCTCAGCTTCTTGTTTGTCAACACATCTCAACAAGACCATATCATAGTTCCTCTTGTATAGGATTTCTCCGTCCAGAAGGAATTTGCTAGCCCATCGTCTCAGAGTCTTTTTATCCCTGTTGGAAGCACCGGGTGGATATTCACGATTCTGCAAGAATTGTTTGATGTTGTAATACCAAGGCATTTTGTCATTCACATCTTTATTAGCTTGATCTGGCATATTTTCAATGGTAAACACATGAGCGGGTCTATCGAGACGTTGCACTTTGATTACGGGCACATCATTCCAATGATTCACACGAAACATAGAAGACAAAGTAGCGAGAGCGTCAGCCATCTGGTTCTCATCCCGAGGGATGTGGTGCAGCTCAACCTTGGTAAAGTATGTCAACAGACGTCTTGCATAGTCACGGTAAGGGATCAGCTTCTCATGATGAGTCTCCCATTCACCCTTTATCTGATTAATAACAAGTGCAGAATCTCCATAGATGTCAAGGTGCTTAATTCTCAGATCAAGGGCTTCTTCAATGCCCAAGATGCATGCTTCATATTCAGCTATGTTGTTTGTGCATTCAAAAGTTATTCGAGCTGTGAAAGGAATGTGGTGCCCCTGCGGAGTTACAATGATGGCTCCGATTCCTTTACCATAAGCATTAACAGCACCATCAAACACCAATCCCCATTTGCTATTGGGATCCGGCCCTTCATTGATCAGTGGCTCTTCACAGTCTTTTGCTTTCAGATACATAATCTCTTCATCAGGGAAATCAAACTTAATTGGCTGGTAATCATCAAGAGGCTGACAAGCAAGATGCTCAGCAAGGACACTTCCTTTGATGGCTTTCTGAGCTTTGTATACAATATCATATTCAGACAACAACATCTGCCAACGTGCGATCTTTCCAGTAACAGCAGGCTTTTCAAAGATGTACTTGATTGGATCCATTCGGGATATCAACCAAGTTGTATGATTCACCATATAATGACGCAGGCGTTTGGCAGCCCAAGCTAAAGCACAACAAGTCTTTTCAAGCATTGTATACCGAGTCTCACAGTCGGTGAACTTCTTGCTCAGATAGTAGATAGCATGCTCTTTCTTACCAGTCTCATCTTGTTGACCGAGAACACAGCCCACTGAAACGTCTAACACTGACAGATACATAATCAAAGGCCTTCCTTCCACTGGCGGGACAAGGATAGGTGGCTCCAACAGGTATTCTTTAATGCTATCGAAAGCTTCCTGACATTCGTCATTCCATACAACAGGCTGATTCTTTCTGAGCAATTTGAAAATTGGACCACAGGTAGTGGTCATATGAGATATGAATCTTGAAATGTAATTCAGACGTCCGAGGAAACCTCTGACTTGCTTCTCAGTTTGAGGGGCCGGCATCTCTCTGATAGCTCGAACTTTGTCGGGATCAACTTCAATGCCTCTTTGGCTGACAATGAAGCCTAGCAACTTTCCAGATCTTACACCAAACGTACATTTGTTAGGATTCAACCGCAGTTTGTACTTTCTCAGTCTTTCAAACATCTTTTTCAAATACACAACATGCTGCTCTTCATCACTTGACTTCACAATCATATCATCAACATATACTTCAATCTCTTTGTGAATCATATCATGAAACAGAGTGGTCATACCCCTTTGATAGGTAGCACCAGCATTTATCAAGCCAAACGGCATCACTTTATAACGGAATGTTCCCCATGGAGTAATGAAGGACGTCTTTTCTCTATCTTCAGGAGACATTCGTATCTGGTTATAACCAGAGAAACCATCCATAAAGGAGAACACTTTGGATTGAGCAGTACTGTCAACAAGCACATCAATATGAGGCAACGGGAAGTTATCTTTTGGACTGGCTTTATTCAGATCTCTGTAATCCACGCACATTCGAACTTTCCCATCTTTCTTTGGTACTGGTACGATGTTGGCAATCCACTCAGGATATTCAGCTGTCATGAGGAAGCCCGCATCAATTTGCTTCTGCACTTCAGCCTTGATCTTAAGAGCCATGTCTGGACGAGACCTTCTCAATTTTTGTTTGACAGGAGGACATTCAGGCCTTGTCGGTATCCGATGTTCCACAATCTTGGGATCTAGACCCGGCATATCTTCATAGGACCATGCAAAGACATCTGGATAATCATGGAGAAGCTGAATGATTTTCTTTTTCACCTCTGGCTCAAGTGCAGCACCAATCTTGATCTCTCGCTTATTCTCTTCAGTACCCAGGTTGATGAGCTCAATTTCTTCCTGGTGAGGCTGAATGGCTCTTCTTTCTTGCTCAAGCAGTCGAGTGATCTCATACGGTATCTCTTCATAATCATCATCCTCATCTTCAGCTTCATATACAGGGAATTCAAAATTTGGAGGAACCATAGGGTCACTGTGTTCAATGGGTTTATTATGGTTCAATCTGCATAATATGATTGGGATGATTTTAGAAAAAGTTTTCTCATGCAGATTTTTGAAATTATTAAGAAAAATACAGATGTTTTGGTTTTTTCTGGCATTACCATTATTTCCAAGAAAAAAGGCACTAAAAAAGTAAAAAAACAAAGAGTCGTGAGAAAAACGACAACTTTTTATTGATTAACGGCAATGCCGAAACAAACACGCCCTTACAAAGATATCACTTTCGCCTTGGGCAGAGCGAAAGGATTGTTATTTTGAAAACAAGAAACATGAGCAACAAAACACATTACGTGGAAGCATGCATGACTAAAGGAACATCAATGGCTTCCCAATTTCTCACAGTGCCTCCTGGTATAACAAATGCAGGCACGTGACCACCTTCAGCAGCATCTTCAGTAATAGCATTGATGAACCCAGCACTGTAGAAAGTTCCCTTTGAAACAGCAGATGTTGGGGAGAATCCAAGGCCTTCTTTACGTTTGTTTTCCAAGATCTGAATCACTTTGCCCCAGCCAGCAGCTTGTCCTGCTTGAACAGCCTTCTGGGCGTCTTTCAGTGAAGCCATGCTAGCACCAGCCCTCCGGGGCTCTGCACCCTCAACAGTCAAGCCTTGGAATGACGTCCCTTCTGCGGACCCTGCTTCAACACAAGAGAACGATGATATTTGGCTAACCAGAAATGCCTCCTCACCATATACGGTGACAACCTTACCGTTTCTCATGAACTTGATCTTCTGATGCAAAGTGGATGTGACTGCTCCAGCGTCGTGGATCCACGGTCTTCCGAGGAGACAGTTGTAAGAGGCATTGATATCCATGACTTGGAAAGTTATTTGGAATGTTTCGGGACCAACGGTAATTGGCAAGTCCACTTCCCCGAGAACATCCTTGCGGGATCCATCAAAAGCTTTAACCAGATAGCTGCTACCCCTCAGAGAAATTCCATGATGGCTCAATTGCCTTAGGGTGGATTCAGGCATTACATTCAGAGATGATCCAGTGTCTACCAATACATTGGATATCAGGTCAGATCCACAGTGCACCGAGATATGTAGAGCCAAGTTGTGGCATTTCCCTGCTTCGGGGAGCTCATCGTCACCGAACCCCAAGTTGTTGCAGGCAGTAATATTACTCACTATCCCATCAAACTGATCCACAGAGACCTCGTGGTCAACATAAGCTTGCTCGAGTATCTTCATTAACACTTTCCTATGAGCTTCTGAGCTCATGAGCAGAGACAAGATGGATATCTTTGATGGGGTTTGTAGCAGCTGGTCAACAATCTTATAATCACTTTTCTTGATAAGCCTCAGGATTTCGTCCAGATTGGACTCTTCAATAGATTGGCCTGCTGGGCTGGTGTTCTTGTCAACAGGAGGAGCAACTGGTGGAGTTACCGTGGCAATAGGTGTTACCACCTGTCTTTGAAACAAGGGTGGACGGACTTTTCCACTTCTCAGAGTTGTAACTTCACTAGCAACATTATCAACTGTAGCTGGGGTTACGAGAGGTACTTCCACCCCATTTTCGACCATGGTTGCATTGTATTTGTAGGGAATTGCTTTGGTAGAGGTATAAGATACAGGACCAGGTAGCCTGATCACCAGAGGCTCAACATTCTTTGCACTTTCAACAGGAGAATCATGGAACACTGGTACAATCACACATACATCACTGGCAATCAAGTACTTGTCATCCATCAGGCTCTGGATATCACTTTGCACAACACAACAGCCCATAGAATTCTGCAGACATTCTGAACAAGAATCATGATCATGATTGAACAGAGAAGCCTGGCAAAGTTTGACATGTAATGGCACCAAGGGAGTAACGACATTGCGGACATCCAGCCTGGGATCCTCTTGATGGACAGGAATCCTTTCAAAGGCCTCAATCATATTGACAGCAGCATGGTTTGGAAGCGGGTTGTCAAGGACATGGGGAACACTGTTCTCAAAAGTCAACCGTCCCTTTTCTATCAGATCTTTCACAATATATTTCAGAGCAAAGCAACCTTCGATATCATGGCCTTGAGCACCCTGATGAAATTCACATGTTAAGTCCTGACGGAACCTCGGAGGTAATGGATTAGGCGGAGGCTTGCCTGGTCTGGTGACACAGTGTCCCTTAGCCAATAGAGTTGGGAGCAGTTCACCATACGACATTGGTATTGGTGGAAAAGAAGGCTTAGGTCGGGGACCCTGTTGTTGCTGTCGTTGCTTTTGAGCAGGAGGTTGTTGTTGTGTTTGCTGAGGGATAGCATTGACGGGCATTGGTGGTTGACCCGGCGGCAGAGGATATTGCTGGTAGAATGGTGGGAAGAACGGATGCTGAGAGTATTGCATGTAGTGATAAGGCAGAGGTAGTTGCATGGCTGCTGCAGACGGGTTACCAGACACCATCCCTACGTCAGATTCTTTCCTCTTGTGGTGACCATTACCATACTTCTTTGGCGCACTGTTTGAAGATTCACCCTTCTCAAGGACAATAATACCATCTCGGACAGCCTCTTCTAGGCGAGTTCCCATTGTAACCATATCAGAGAAGTTGTTTGGGGCAGAGACTATCATTCTCTCCTTATATTCCTTCTTCAGAGTCTTCAGGAATGTCTGTGTCAACTCTTCCTCATCAAGTCGAGGAGAAACACGGGCAGCTGCCCCTCTCCACCTCTGAGCGTATTCGCGGAAGGTCTCATCTGATTTCTGAGATAGGGCTTTGAGAGAGTCCCTGTTTGGCCTCAGACGAGTATTGAATTCATATTGACCTTCAAAAGCAGCAGCGAGTTCCTCAAAGGTATGAATGTTGTCTTTGCTCAAGCTAGTGTACCAATCTGCTGCATCGTCTGTCAAGCTACTTTGAAAGCAGTGGATCATCAGTGCATCATTGTCGGCATAGTTAGCCATCTTTCGGACATACCGGATAACATGGTTGTGTGGGCAAGAAGTCCCATTGTACTTGTCAAATTCTGGCTCTTTGAATTTCTTAGGAACTTCAAATCGGGATACCAAGCACAGATCACGAGCTTTAGCAGGAGCACCATTGTTTCCTCGGCTAGCCTTGACCTCACGGAGTTCTCCAGCCAACTCCTTCAACTGTCTTTTCATAGCTTCCATTGCGGGGCCTTGTCCGCGCGGAGTGTCAACATCAATCACCTGTTGCACAGTGTGTACAATTGGGTCGGTAACAACAGTGGTTACTTGAGGCATAGCAGTAGACACAGGAATCTGTCCTTGACCAGCAAAACCAGAGACACCAGCAGCAGTATTAGGAGAGTAGTAAGCTGAGAGGCCATAAGGACGGCCGTTGGGCATAACAAAACGAGCATCAGTAGCCACAGTAGATAGTGGGATAGAGGGAATCACCTCAGCAGTAACTGGAATAGAAGTGGCTGGCTGTTCCTGTGCAGCCATCATAGCGGACATAGCGTCATGAGCCTTAGCCAAGTCTTCTTTTATAGCAGCCAATTCGGCACGGAGCTGAGCATTTTCTTCTTCAAAGTTAGCCATCATCCTTCTCTTATGAAATCTTGTTTGATGAATTCTATCTGGTTGGTAGACTTTGCGAACACGAGCCACTTTTCAGACTGCGGCGGACAAAACCAGGAGGCAATGAGCACGAGAGAAGTTTTTTGTAGCCAATGAATGCATATGATGCATGAAATGTGTAAATGCATGCAAAAAAGACTCCTTTTACGTTATCGAAGGGTTTTAGACAAATTATAAACTTGTAAACATTACTAAACAACAATTGACATAAACGGGAAACAAACAACCAACATATAGTTTTACAAGACAATTTCAACGTAAACAAAAGGAAATAACAAGCAGGAAATGGAAGTCCTCAAGCATAGGAAGTGGAAGCGTCGTCCTCAGAGTCGGACTCATAGTCGCAGTATCGTGCATAGAAGTCACGGGCCCCCCTAGCTCTCTTGGAGTCCCTCATAAGCAGCCTATCTTTCTCCTCAATCTCTCTCCTAGCCTTAGCTAACTCTTTCTTCAGTGTCAAGACCTCATGAGTCTTCTGCTCATCCTTTCCATCCAAAGTCATGATCAAATTCTCAGCCTCATAGTATCTAGCTCTCCACTGATGCTTCTCCCGACTCTCCATAGCTAGATGCTCCTGATACATCTCCTGGGTAGGTGGGAGTAGAGGCAAAGGCATGGTAGGGACAGATGCAGACACATATCTCATGGAGGGGTAAGGCATGCCAATCTCCTCAGCTTGGTTTATCACCCACTGTGTATAGGCCTTATGAGCGATACCGGACCTCACACCCATATACTTTACCTCTTTCTTCCGGAGCTTGGTCCAAGCTTGCATGAAATCTTCTCTAATTCCGGTGGGAGCATTGGAGTAGTGAAAGAAGTAAGGAGCTGTAGCAAGATTGATGGGTTTATCTTTCATCGGGAAACCAAACTGTCGCAAAGCAAGCTCCGGGTTATAGTTGATTCCACCCCGGGTACCAAGAAGAGGTACATTAAGAAACTTTCCACCACCCAAGATGATTTCCTTGACCCTAGAAGCGGGAGTGAGCCAAACCACTTCATTAGGAGTGAGAGCCATAATCCTCTGTGAAATAGACCAATTCCTCGGATTGTCGTGGAAAGACTGCGGAAGGTGCGAAATAAACCACCTATAGAGGAGAGGCACACAACAAAGAATGTATCCACGACCTTTGCTGGAACGATCGTGAATAGCATGGTATGTGTCAGCTAGCAAAGTAGGAACCGGATTCTTGGAGTGGAAGATCATAATAGCATTCATGTCCACGAAGCCATCCAGATTCGGAAAGAGAATAAGCCCATAGATGAGAAGTGCAAGAATAGCCTCGAGAGTGTCCTGACAAGTGGTATTGAGGTTGGCTTTCCCAAGAAGATACTCTGAAGTGAACCCTCGGATATGTGCCTTAGTAACAAGATTCTTGGAGACATCGGTGGTCTTGAGATAGAGATCCTTAGCAATAACCAATGGAGGAAGAGGATTTTCAGGTCCTGAGAAAGGTATCCCCTTAGCAATAGATAAACCCGTCAAGGAAGAATAAGCTTCTAGAGTAGGCACCAACTGAAAGTCTGGAAAAGTGAAGCACCGATACCCCGGATCATAGAATTGCACTAGAGTGTGCACAAGCTTCTCATCCACATTGGTATGGAGAATAGGAAGTAAAGCCCCGTAACGGTGTCGGAAACCAGTCAGATCCTCAATCTTGAGTGCCAAATCCCTCAAACTAGCCAAATCCACTTCCTTGAACTTGTAGGACTTAGTCATCTTCATCCCTACAATGTTTACAATTTCAACTTGTCTAAGCCCTTCGATGACAATGCATGACAAAAGAGTTTATGCATGTATGCATGTATGCATGAATGCATGATTATGTTCAAGTTCGGAGAAAACATGGTGGGTTTGAAGTTCAAAGTCGAGGAGTCATGGGTGGACACGGCGTCCGGTGAAACTAGGGTTTTAGGATAATAGTAACCGGGTTCTAAAAAGGTTCCCAAGTTGCAACCTCTCCGACGTATCTCATGGTGTCACGAGACAACGCTCGCTCCATGATTATACGTGGAAGGTCTAACTTGAGTGTAGTATCGCGTGACGACTAAAACTCGAGACGACACTCGGTTTAGCCTCCGCACTACATCCTAGAAAATGGCCATGGATGGGTTTGGTTATCTACGGTTCATAGCGTCATAGAACAATTAGAAGCAAAGTGCCTAAACGCGACAACTCGCGCCGACAACATCACCCCCAAAATGTCTCAGCTATGTGGGATTGATCGCATAATCCAAAACACGAGGCAACCCCCGGAATGAATTGTCGATTATATCCCTCCTAAATCCTAAGTTCACTCAGCCCGGGTGCAGGACTTTTGATATTCTCACCCCACACGTTTGCAAGAATTTAAACATTTATTCACATAGGAAAGCAAGTAAAGGAAGCAAGTAAAAATACAAGCGCAAGCGTGGAAATAAAGACTAGGCGTAACTCTCGAATCTCCCCAGTGAAGTCGCCAGCTGTTTTATCTTGGTTTTCGGGTGTCAAACATTGATTACGTTTGAACCTTTTAAACCGGTGATATCTTATTTTTTCTTGGGAAGGGAAAAAGTAAGCAAAACCCTTGAGAATCGAGGTCCGGGAGTTGTTTTCGCTACGGGAAGGTGTTAGGCACCCATAACGACTATAGTAACCTATAGGAACCGTCTTTAATTTCTACGCGCGCGCTTTATCTTTAAATGCTATTTGAAAATGTTATTTACACCTAAAATTTGCTAAGTGAAGAATTGGAGGGAGAAGAATGTTTTTGGAGTTTTATTTTAGTTGAATTGAAGGAATCTTGTTCCTTGCCTACGTACCCGTTTAAGGGATCAAATCCACCGTAGTTCTCTTCCAAAAAAATGTTTTTGTTTTTGTTGGTTGATTTTAAGTTTGAAAATTGGAATTTGAAGAATAGAAAGAGGCCTCAAGGGCATGAGATTGGGAAATTGTGAGGTTGAATTAGTCATTTGCAAAATGTGGTCTAAGTTTGATTATTTTCATTGAAATTTGATTAAGAAAATGGAAAAGAAAATACAATGGGATATTGGATCCCAAGGTTTATTTGGAAAAGGTTTGAGTGAAGTTGTTCACATTTGTTTGGAAAATTGGTTTTTTCTAAGTATGAATCCTAGGCATTCATCTAAACATACAATCCTAAACATACATCTAAACATGCATATTCTAGCTATATAGTGATGTGTGTGCATGTGTCGGTGCTTGTGTCGGTGTACATTTTTAGAGTCCATTGTCCTTTACATCATACCCTAGATACATTCTATGGCCTCTTTGCCAAGAAATTAAAAGCATGAAAGAATATTACAAAATTTCCTAAGTGTTTACATTCTAACTTTTGGTACAAATTAAGTTGCAAGAAAAATAGAAATGAATATGGGATGAAATGGAGATGCTTATGATGAATATGAAACATGAAATGAAGAGGTTAGTAGCATAAGGCAATATCAAAGAGGTGAAGTAAAAGAAAAACTAGAATATAAAAGATAGAAAATAAGTGCAAACATGGCTAAAATTTGTCCATAAAATGCAAGAACCAAGTGACCTATAATTCTCACATTCCAATTGCATTTTGAAGGTTTAGAAACAAGTTTTGGAATGAGAATTGAGGCTACTTGATTTACTTGACATTTTAAAACAAATTTGGAGCATATTTACATTATTTAACTACTTAATGACTTGTAAGCTAAGTAACCTACCAAAATTCACAATTATGCAACAAAATTAAACACAAACAGTAACAATAAACTCACAAACTTCAAGCAACATGTCCCACAAACAATCACCAAGAGCTTGACATGGAGTTAGACAATTTTTACAAGATTTTTCACATGAAATCAAAAAAATAATGCAAGAAAATGTGATAATATTTCCAACAAAATTTTCCAGTAAACAAAATGCATAGAAACATCACAAAAATAACAAGAAACATTCATGAAAATTTTCAGAATTTTTGAGGAATTTTTAAAGGACTTTTAGACTTAATATGTGCAAGAAAATCACCAATTTCAACAGGAATAGTAAAAAAATGCTACACATATTTTTTTATCAAATTTTATTATGCAAAAATGTTATAAAAACATCAAGAAAGTTATCAAGAACTCATGGAAATTTATTTGGAATTTTTTTAAGAAATTTTGAATGAGCAAGGGGCGTAAAAAACAAGATCCAGTGGTGCACATAGCAAGAAATAAGCAAAAACGAAGAATCTGCAAAGAAAAGATGCCCAGGCCCAGAAGGAGACGGATCCTGGATCATCCAAACGAATCGGGAGCGTTGGATTGATCCAGGGAGCCAAAACCCTAAATCTAACGTCTCAGAACGCAGGGGACCATGGTATGATGACGCACGCGCGCGCGTGTGATCACAAGGGAGTATAAAAACAGAATCCCTTCACAAACCCTCATTATTCTCTTCTCCTTCTCTCTCTAGACTGAAATCACTCTCCCTTCTCTCTAGAATCTGCAGATCGGAGAAGAAGGTGGGGACGGCGGCCGGACTTGCTCCGACGCGGTGGTTGGCCATGGCCGCCGCCGTGTCGGAGCTCATACTTTATTTTTTTTTTGAAAATTTTTATACCGGCGGCTTCGTCTCTTCCTCTTCTCTAAGAATCCGAAACTAGTTTTCTGATAACATGCTTCATAAACCCTAGATCTACAGTTTTTGATTCGAATCTTTTTTGAAACAACACTTATGAACACGATAACGGAATAGAGAGAAGAGAAAGTCACTTACCTTCGTGTTAGATCGGAGGAGGAAGCCTCAAGATTCGCGTCCTCTTCTCTTTTGCTAAGACCTGTTCGAATCTTCTTCTTCGTCGCTTGAACACGTCCGAATCTTCTTCTTCTTTGATTCGTGTTTATTCTGATTCTGTGGATTGATCCGTTCTTGGCTTGATGTATGTGTTGTACTGTGAATTTGCGTTTGGATTTTGTGGGATTTGAGCTTGAACGCTTGAATTCGATCTGTTGATGTTGATAATGAGTGATTTCAGTTTCTGTGATGATAGTGACGGTGGTTTGTGACTGTTGCGGTGGTTAGAGTGGCCGGAAAGGTTAGTTACGGTGGCTTGAATGGTGGTTATGGATTGTTAGGGTTTGAACATTCAAGAGTGTTCTTGAATGTTCTTGATTTTTTTTGTGATTTTTTGGTGGTTTTGATCGAAAAAATAGAGAGAGAGAGAAAGGGGAATTTTGTTTCTGATGAGTTGTTGAAATCTGAATGGCACTGCAATGATTGGAGCCTTTTATAGGCTGCCAAGTGTAGCTTCTGGACCAATAGAATATTGCCACGTGGCACTGGACCTTGTAACAAACTCTTGGACAAATGGACCAATAAGGAACTGACACCTGTACAGACCTAATGACTTGGACAAAAAATGGACTAAAATGCAATTTTTAGGAATTTAGGACTAAAAAATAAAATAAAATGAATTAAAATTGGTAATTGGAAAATACGTAAAGTGAAACGTCTAAAATTTGACAAAACGGACTAAAATGAACCAATGGCCTAAATGAGGTACTTTAAAGTACCTCTCTGCCGAAATTTCATGTGAAATGACCAAAAGGCCCCTGGGGCTGAAAACGACTAAAAATGACTCAGATGCAGTTAAAAAATGGATTTTTGACAGAAATTGAATCAAAGACTCACACAGGCAAAATTAAAAGACTCAGGGATAATTTTTAGGATTTAAACAGTGACTTGACACTTGAAATGGCCAAAATGCCCCTAGGGGCAAAACTGACTCAAAATGACTTCAAATGTAGTTTTTGAAATGGATTTTGACATAGAATTGAAATGAAGACTTATTCAAACTATTTGAAAGGACTCAAACAAAATTTTGAAAGACGGAGAGAAATTTGACACAGGAAATGACTAAAATGCCCCTGCATGTGAATTTTGCAAATGAAATTGAAATGAAGCGCAGAGAAAGATGCAATTGATCAGAGATAGTTCAAATAACTTGAAATGCAAGGAAAGAAAAATTGACTAGTATTTTTAGGTCCAAAATTAGGGTATAACAGGGTGGAAGGAGAGAAAGAAGAGAGATACGATAGGGAGAGGGACAGGAGAGGATATATGAGAGGGATAGAGAGAGAGCCAAAAGAGATAGGAGGGGGTCTGAGATAAAAAGTGAGTGAGAGAGAGAGAGAGAGGTGGGTGAAAGAGATAAGAGATAGGAGAGGGATGTGAGAAAGAGAGAGAGAGAGAGAGAGAGAGAGAGAGAGAGAGAGAGAGATAGGGGAAATGTGATGGAGATGCTAGAGGGAGGGAAAATGAGAGCGAGAGATGAGATAATAGAGAGAGGGGGAGTGGAGAAATAGATGAGGGGGGGAGGAGAAATAAATGAGGGAGTGGAGGAGAGAGGGGGAGTGATAGAGCGAGAGGGGGGGGAAATGAGAGAGAGAGAGAGAGAGAGGGGATTAAGGGATCAAATATTTTTTTTAGTAGAAAATAAAGGGGTATTTTTATATTTTAGATAATCTACACTTGAGAAAAAAATAACGGGTTTAGTGAGGGACAATTTCAGTTCTCACTTAAAAAAAAGTTTTTGTTCATTATCTTACCCCTAACTTTGTCCAAGCCCCTGAAAGGGTTTTAAATTAAACACATCAGAACTCCAATCCTTATTTTTCAGCAAATCAAATGCTAAAAACAATAGAAAAATTTAATGTTTGGTTTTGGTTGGTGAGAGAAAACGAAACAAGCCTTTTGAGTTTTTCAAAGAAAACCCACATCGTTTTGTAAATACATGAACAGGTACATCAAATCATTAATCATCCCTTTTTGGTATGAGGAAGTTTTCTAAGGCTTTGTTTGGGAGTTTGCAGGGGAGGGGAAGGACGGACTTTGGTGGGACAAAAATATAGGGGGAAATTAAGAAATCTTTCACATTTTTTAAAAGAGTATTTTTTTATCGAGTGATAAATTAATGTTTAAGATTAATATATTTTTAATTTTTAGAATATTATAACAACATATATTAAATTTTAAGAATTCACATAAACCCTCCCAAATCCCCCAAAACCCTCCTCCAATACAATTTTTTAGTTCCACAAATGAGGAAGGTTTTAGATTTTGAAGAAAAATAAGCCCCCCAAAACCCCTCCTCCCAATATCCTCTATTTTTTTTTCCAATTTCTCCTTCTTCTTTTTTTCCAAACCCTCCCCTCTCTTGCCCTCCATACTCGCAAACAAAGCCTAATTTTCCAACTATTGTGATAGTTCAGTAAGATTCAATTTAGAAAACTAAAGTATGAACAATCCTAGCTAATTTGTTGCTAATAAATTAAATCATCCTCTTAATGATTATCTAACGGTCTAGACAAAATTATTTACAAAATTTTTAAATTATTTAATATGGTATATAATTAACAACTAATTACATTCGAACACATATATGTTACTGCAAGCTAATCATTTTTGTGTGAGACTAATATGAATTTTTCATTCAAAATCTATCATATTTGTGTTTGAACATGTTTGATAACATTGATATATTTTTATTCAAAGACTTTTTAAAACATGTATAAAAAAATTATTATCCCGCTCCTCCCACCCAAAAGAAATTACCTTTTTAACAGCGGTTTATTTACCCGTGCTTGGCACGGGCTACATACTAGTTACTATAGTTTTGAAGTAAATATATGATATAAATGCACACATTTCAAGAATTGAAGACATTAATTGCACATTTATACACCAAAACTTTGGTAATGGAATAAATGGAGAGAACTTAAAATTGAGAGGATCTTCACCCGGATGGGTGGGGGGTGGGGAGTTGGTTTGAGGACAATTTTCGTAGGATAGTTGGTGGCGGAAGTAGTACTTTTTTTTGGACGGATAATAGGGTGGGTGGAGTTCCGCTTCGGGTTAGATTCCCTCCGCTGTTTTCTTTGGCCGAAAATAGGTGGGTGACAGTGGCGGAGATGGCGAGTCAAGGTTAGGAGGATGGGGGTGGCGCATGGGGTGTGGAGGAGGTGCCTTCTTGCTTGGGTAGAGGAAAATGTCACAGAATGCTCGGTTTTGTTGCATGATATTGTTTTGCAGGATCACTTACTTGACAGGTGGAGGTGGCTTCTTGATCCTTTTACCGGTTACACGGTTAAAGGAACTTACCATTTCCTAACGACGGTAGATGCACCTCCAGACAGGGGAATGTTTGATGATGTGTGGCACATGCAAGCACCGTTAAAGGTTTCTTTGTTCGCATGGAGGCTTCTTCGTAATCGACTTCCAACAAAAGACAACTTGGTGCGACGACGCGTCCTTTAAATTGATGACAACGTTTGTGTGTGGTGGGGGGGGGGGGATGCAGTACATCTGAGACCGTGGATCACTTGTTTTTTTGGCTGCGACACATTCTGCCGTGTGTGGTTCTTGGTTTTTAGGTGGCTAGGCATCTCCTGCACCGTCCCAAGTTTGGCTCAGGATCATCTTCATCAGTTCGGGCACCTTGCGGGGTTACCGTGTTCTTCTCACACCTTCTTTAGGATAATCTGGCTAGCTTGTGTTTGGGTTATTTGGAAGAAACCGAATAATAGAGTTTTTAATAACAAAACTTTGGATTCACATAGCATAGAGGACAAGGTTAAAAGACTTTCTTTCCTTTGACTAAAGTCTAATATGCACATCTTTGTTTTTAGCTATCATGATTGGTGGCGGCACCCCTTAGCTTATATGGGTGTTATGGTGTAATTTTATTATTACTTCAGTTTTTATTGCGGTGTTTCTTCCTTTGACACCGGTGACTTGACATTATAAATTTTTTGGTGGTGTTTCTCTTTGCATGCCTTGTGCGAGATGAATCTCCCTTGGTAAGTTATAATCCCATTTTGACTTGTTAAAAAAACAAAAAACAATATCCCAATGCTAGTAACATTGATAAATGTATAATTTTTTTGGCTAAATTACAATTTTGGTCCCTTAATTAATTTTGAAGTTTAGTTTTGATCCTCTAATTAATAAAAGTTTCATTTAAGTCCCTTAATTCCATCCTCCGTCAGCCAATTTAGTCCCACTTGTCAATTTTAACCCAAAATGTCTAAGTTGAACCAACATTATAGGAGGTCCACCAAAGACCTCATTTAATTTTTAATTTTTAACCGTTTGATTTATTGAAGAAAAAAGTGACATTTGAATCATGCAAGTCTATTGTATCTAAGAATGAACCAACAACATCTAAGTTTTTTAACCTTTCTCCATCTTCTCCCCTTCTCTTCTTCATCATCTTCATAACATCCATGTGGAAAAAAAAAACCCAGAAAACAATATCATCAAACGAATGTCTCTTTTTTGTTTATTTTCACCCTAGCATATACCACAAATTGTTTTATCCAATGAAATCAAACTCCGTTTTCGGTTAAATCCGTAAATTTAAATAAAACACATTAATCATTTGTGTCCAACGTTGTGTTAAGAATAAATGTATTTGAAAAGATATCATTATTATTTATTTAAAATTTTAATAAATACTTTTTTAAAATAATGAATACTTAGACAACTATGTCTCTTAATGATACATGTCAACTCTCCCATTTGAAAAATCATTCAAATCACATTCCAAAACCATTAATCTCATTCAAATCCCCATCAAAGTGCATTAAACCAATTTTCTATTTTTCATCAACCTTAGAACCTATAAATAGAGCTCTCATCCTTCACAATTTCACACACCAAAAGTTCTCGTGAGTTGTCAAAGAACTTTTCTCTCTTCTCCCTCATTTAAAAAGAGACATAGTGTTTTTAAAAATAATGAATACTTTTTTAAAAATATTTTGAGGATTGTTTGTGTATATATATATATATATATATATATATATATATATATATATATATATATATATATATTTGAGGACTATCACAATTAAATTGGCCGGTAACTGAAGTACCACTATATTGTTCCTTTTTACTACCACATGTGATTGACTAGTGTTGCTAGTGCTCCAAATCAAAAAGCCACAACACGACTTGAGAATATCCTTATTATATGCTTTATACATTCTTTATCGTAAAGTTAAATAAATGCATGATATCCATATTATTTTGGTTGTGATGTGGTGAGTGACAATGTGTGAACTTGAAGAATTGGGTGGACTGTTTCAACTTCCAATTCCAATATGGAATGAAATTCTTCTTTGGCCGGCAATTTGATCAAGAGTCACGAGTCGTCTAATATGTTACTTGTACATGCAATGCAATTATGAATTATGCATATTTCTATGTACCAATTACCCAGTCAAAAAAATAGAACATGCGAATCACATTGAGGCTGCTAGCAAATTAAGTTTCTTGTTTATAATCAAATAATCTTACATAAAGTGTATTTAGAACGCGTTCATAATCAAATCCTTGTAGTAACTACATAAATAATTTATGTTGTATACCATATTACTAGCAGTATTTTTTTTTTTTGGAAGTATTTTCTACAACAAGCATATTGCTTTTAAGAACAAAATTTCTTCTCATTCATATTAAGGTATGGTGGACTTTGTAAACCTAATTTGACAAATAACTCATAGGGTAGAGTAACTCATAGACTTAAATATTATTGGAGATTTTAGAGAAAATTTCTGAATAGTTTCTAAATGAATAATAAATATATTGCCATATTGGACTAATTTCATGACAAAATCATAAAAATATAGGAGTTTGATAGCTCAACTGTTTTGAACTAAGAGGTAAATGAGTTAGATGACTCACATTCAAATCCTAATAAATCAAGAATACTTACATTAGATAGTTGAATGGGAATATAAGAGTTTGATAGCTTAAAAGTTTTGAATTAATTGAATGATCTTTTACATCAAATATCATTGATGAATGATGTCACATTAGCTATTTTTGTTTGTAATTGTAACTAAACTGAATAGTCAAACTCCATTACGAAACGAATTGTTTAAAAAAAAAAAAGACGAATTTCATTGCTAACTGAAACAATTTTTATTTACTTCACAACTTTGCACACAAAAAATAGTAGTAAAGTGTTTTTACCAATAACCTCGTACTCGCCTTGTTGAAGAAAGTGTTTCAAACTTGAAAGTTGAGAATCAACTCAAGAAACCTTTTCCAAAAAAAATTCTCAAGAACACCATGAAAGCTCTTGCGTTGAAAAAAAAACATTTCAACATCTCACATCTCATTGGCCCACTCAGAACGATAGTAGGACCCACTTTTGGTCGGCATCACCCAATGTAGTCAAGTTAGTCATCATAAACTCATTGCATTGCATCAACCAAAAAACCCAATCCACTTACTTAAAAACCCAACTCAACTCAACTCAACTCATCAAAACTCGTCTCTTCAAATTCTTCAACTTATAAAAACCTCTGCAATAAACAAACAAACAAACAAAAAACACTACAACCTCATTTTCTCCGATGAATGAACACATTTCACTTCCAAAACCTTAACCTCTTCAACCTCATTACACAAAATTAACAAACTAATTATCCATTTATATTCCATTTTATTACAATAATTAACTTATTATTATTATTATTATTATGTATAATCCAGCTACGCGTGTTACAAAAGAACCCAATGCGGTTTTTGAATTAGGTTCACGAATTGGTCGATTCACACTCGATACGTCGTCGTTTTTAAACCTAACTTCAGAAGCATGTTCACCGGCTTCACTTCTTTCTAATTACCTTTACTTCAACAACCTCACACGTGTGGCATCATCATCAAAACGCACCGTTTCACTCAGTTTAAACAATAGCGGTGGTGGTTATAAGTTTAGGAATATTCTTCATGATTTTAATAGAGCTGTTAGGGTTCATTGTGAGAGGATTCCGATTGGATTCGCTTCGCTGGGAGTTGATGACGGTGGTGGTGGTGGTGTTGGTGGTGAGGGGAATGGTGTTGGTGGAAATGGGAATGGGGTTGATGTGGAAGATGAAGGATTGGGATTGAAGAGTGGTGAGGGGAAGAAAGTGAAGAAGGTTTTGATTTTGATGAGTGATACTGGTGGTGGTCATCGTGCTTCTGCTGAAGCGATTAAAGCTGCTTTTTATCAAGAATATGGCGATGATTATCAGGTAAAATTAGCTTTGAATAACTGATACATACATCAGACATGACACTGACACGTTGATACTGATAATAAGTTAAGAAAATGACAGAATTGAATGGAATCACATGCGACAGTGTCATATTTGTATAAGTATAATTAGATTAGATATGTATCCCTGACATAGACACCACACACTGACACGTGGCAGACACTGGAGATGCGTTTGATCAGAAGTGTCTGTGTTAGGTAATTAGAGGAATGAAATATGGTGCTTTTGTTTAAGAGCAAGGAGATTTTTAGGTAAAAAAGTTAGGGTGGGGTTAAATGAATTGTTTATCATATTTTGTTTGTTGAGTAATGTGGTTAAAGTGTTTCTATATAATGTTTGAGTTGTTTTTGTAAGTTATTTTGGAGAGTTTAGTAGAATGAGATTAAAATAGGTTATGTAATGAAAGAAATTGATTTTGAGTGAATTGATTATGTAAAATCGATTCTGGTTAAAAGTGGGGGCTAACTTGGAACTAGTTTTTTGGTTTTGTAAATTTGACGATTAATTTATGTACGGTAATAAATTCATGAATAATTTGCAAGTGAATGGTAATTTTAGGATTGAGGGTCATGGAATGTTACTGTGAAGGAAATAAACTTGTGTGTGTGTGTGAGTGAACATGTGTTTTATTTTTTGTTGTGTTTTGTTTACACTTTGGAGTTAATGCTATGCAGGTGTTTATTACCGATTTATGGTCTGAGCACACACCTTGGCCGTTCAATCAAATTCCTAAAAGCTATAGTTTTTTGGTGAAACATGGACCGTTGTGGAGGATGACCTACTATGGAACGGCCCCACGTCTAGTTCATCAGTCAAATTTTGCTGCAACTTCAACATTCATAGCTCGGTGAGATTTTGGTTTATTCTTTTCATTTACCAGTTCTTGTCAAATAACTTCAACATTCATATGCTGTAATGGATAACTGATAAGTTTATGAATGAAGTGACTCATACATGAAAGTCAGGGCATTAACTGGTCTAATAACCCTGTTTTTAAGTTGTTAGTTACCATAGGATCATTCAAACAATATAACATTTTATATTAGAATAGTTTCATTGTCGTTATGAACTGGATTTCTCTAGTGGTGGAGATAAATTGTTTTCTTTTATCCACACATCGTACATGCATTTATGTTCATGTGCAATATACAGATTTTCGGTGTTTAAATCATAAGTATGCAATACATGCTTCATCATTACAATAAAAATGACCGCACGGTAACTTGGCAATATTTCAGCACGGTTCGGATTTGATATTTGGCTGCCACCCAACAATAAAGTGCATGACAGTCTTAAACAGTTGCCCTCTTATTACCTGCAGTTGCAATGTGCTTCCACATTGGATGAGATTAGGCCCGCAAACATCTTTATATGTGGAAGGCACCTCTTGCCTTACGAGCTAGTTTTGTAGGATGGACCGATGGAGTGAGGCCAAACTCAAGTTCTAAGATTGTATCAGAGCCTATTCAAGGTCTATTGGGCCACCAGCTATCATGTCTCCCACTACTGGGCCATGCTCCATTTGTCAAATCTAGAGCGTGAAGGGAGTTTGTCAAGAGTCCCACATTGGATGAAAAATATCTTGAAAATAACTTTATACGTAGGAAGCGTCCCTCACCTTGCAAGCTGGTTTTGTAAGGTTGAGTTAGGCTAAAACCAGATTCTAAGAGAATGTTATTGTACATTATGTTAGCAGTAATCAATATTTGACAGTAGTTATTGTAATTTGCTGGTGTTGATGCATATATTGTTTGTTCTGGAAACTAATTTTATTTACGCTTGCTCTTATCTTATGAAGTATAATATCACGTGTCAGAGGTTAAATATATCTTGTATATTTTTACAGTGAGGTTGCTAAAGGATTAATGAAGTATCAGCCTGATATAATAATCAGTGTGCATCCACTGATGCAACACGTTCCTCTTCGCATTTTGAGGTCAAGGGGTCTTTTAGATAAGATTGTTTTTACCACAGTTATTACAGATTTGAGCACATGCCATCCAACATGGTTAGTTTAGTTCTGGTTTTTTAGTATTTTCTATTCCAAAATATTACCTATAGTCTGATTTTGACATCTTATTTCTTGTATTTTTTAGGTTTCACAAACTTGTAACTAGATGTTATTGTCCAACTACAGATGTTGCCAAAAGGGCAATGAAGGCTGGACTCAAACAAACCCAAATAAAGATTTATGGCCTACCTGTTAGACCTTCCTTTATAAAGCCTGTTCGGCCAAAGGTATGCCATGTTCTTGACTTCTTATAGCTATGGCATGATTGGACGACTAGTAGTTAAACTACATTCCCAAATGACCTTTTCTGAATTGTTTTGTACAATGAGATGGGATAATAGGAATTATCAAGTCTCTGTTAGTTGTTTAGTAATTCAACTTGTTAGGTTTTTGAATTATTGCTTGAAAATTATAGCCATTTATGACAACAATGAGACGGGATAATAGCCATTTTCTTTCTTGCTAAGGGTAGGCATGTATTGTCGACTACAATCTTGGCCATGATTTTGCCGTTTATTTATTATTTGAGGTTCTTTATTTTAATCTTAAACTGTTCTATAAACTAATTCCACATCTATTGTTAATCTGAGCTGGTCCCACCTAGGGAGAGATCAGACTTGATAACTGGTGTTATTGTTAAATATGATTGTTCATGGTGGATGGATGTATAATTCACCCTATTTTACACTTAATATCTTCCGTAGTTAGCATATGGAGAAGTGAATAATAGCAAAAAATCAAATTCTCAAAATTCAAATTTTTAATGGTTCAATACTACAATCAATTGTTTGATATTTATTATGGGTTCTGATTCTTTAACTAAAGGCTCCAACGGACTATTATAATTTTAGTTTAGTGTACATGATGGCAGACATGAAACTAGTTGATGCACATGCAAGCTAGTATTTCACTCTCTTAAAGACATAAATTTGATATGAAAGTGTAGTTTCACTGTTTTTACTTTAATTAAAGCTTAATGATCTATTAACCATGTGTTTGATTGGTATCTGCTTTGGCTGATTGGCTGCTTTGCACAAAATTATTTCATGTTTATGCAATTTGGTTTTCTTTTATATTAAGTATTGTTGAGATTGTCGAGCTTCTCTAATAGGATGAACTAAGGAGAGATTTAGGGATGGATGAGGATCTTCCTGCTGTATTATTGATGGGGGGAGGTGAAGGCATGGGTCCCATTGAAGCTACTGCTCGGGCACTTGGAGATTTATTAAATGACGAGGGGGTTCCCACAGGTCAGATTCTTGTGATCTGTGGTCGTAATAAGAAGCTTGCTAACAAACTCAGTTCTATTGATTGGAAGATTCCAGTGAAGGTATTGATACACTAATTGTTCCGGCGGTTGTGATTTTACTTGAACCAGTATATGCATGTTCTAGATTTTTATTACATGATAGACTGTTGTCTAGTCTTAGGATCAAATTGCGCATATGATATCAAATGTTTGAACTTTTGAAGCGTACATGTGAGCAAAAAAAATGTTACTCATGGTACTATTGAATATAAAAAAATGAATACTTTGTGAATTATCTGCATGTGTCCCACCGTCCTAAATAAGAGTATTGAAGTAAAAAATGGAGTAGACGAGTAGGATCCCAGAATAATTAAAAATGTGAAAATGAGAGTTATAGTTATAATTGCTGAGCGGCAAGATTAGCTCTAAATTGATTAATTGCTCCTAGCAAAGTTTCTAGTGTGAGAAACTCATCTTTACCTCTTGTACAATGAATATCTAAATTATAATATTTTAGACTTGCTTAAGTTCACAACTTTGATTTAATTTATTTGAACAGAAAGTTTTCTTTCTTATGGGTCAAGGTAGAAGATGTCTGGGGTAAATAAATAAATGTTGATATGGAATCCCCTAAATTATTGTTTTTACCAATGTTTTAGGTCATGGGATTCGTTACCAAAATTGAAGAATGCATGGGAGCCTGTGATTGCATTATTACAAAGGTTGGATCTCATTGTCGCGGCTACTTTTTCTTACCTCATTATGACAGTTGTTGATGGATTCTTTTTTTGTTGCTTTTGTAGGCTGGCCCAGGGACAATTGCAGAGGCCATGATTCGAGGCCTGCCTATTATTTTAAATGATTACATTGCCGGGCAGGTAATGTGGTTCTCATTATTGCCATTCCTCGACCTTGTCATGAATTTTTTTATTTGCAAAAAGTTAGCTTGCACTATTGTGGCTAATTGATGAAACTAATTTCAGAGTTGCAAGTTGTGGATCGTGAAAAATAGCGATGTGTTCACATTCCGTTGCATAACAGTGCTATAGTGCCGCTATAGACACTATTTCACAATATTCTGAATGAAATAGCATATCACAGAACAATAGTGATTTGTTCAAATTCCTATATGCTCTACTGCCATAGCCACTATTTAACAACACTGGTTAAATTTAGAGTGGTATATTTTTAAATATTAGATACTAGTTAAATTTAGGCTGAGGTTTCATAACTGAAATCGTTCTCTACGTAGCTGATCTGCATATACGCCCAAGTGATTGAATATGGTTGTGAACTTACAGCATTTCCTTTGATTTCAGGAAGCGGGCAATGTTCCCTATGTTGTTGAAAATGGTTGTGGAAAGTACTCTAAATTGCCTAAGGAGATAGCGAAAATTGTTGCGGACTGGTTTGGTCCAAAAGCCGATGAACTAAAAGCAATGTCCCAAAATGCATTAAAACTAGCAAGGCCGGATTCTGTGTTCAAAATTGTCCATGACATGCACGAGCTAGTAAAACAGAGAAGCTTATTAACTGAGTATTCTTGTACAGCTTAATCAACACTGAGGCTATTTTTTCAAACGAGTGTTTTGTGAAAAATGTGAAAGGCAGCAAAAATGAGGATATGTTTTCCCACCAATTTGATTATAATGTTTAGTTGCTCATTTGAAATTAATAATAATAAAATTAATAATTTTGGCTATTTTATTTTTAGCATTCTTTGCTCCCTTGGCTTTTTAAGTTCATGTTTATATTATTCTATGTTCAGTAATCTTTATATTGAAAACTGAACAGTAGTAACTTGCAAGTTGCATGTTATCACGTTGTGACTTACTGTTGTACAATAAAATATCATGCATTATGTTTTCTCCCTAAAAAAAACTAGTCCTATGCAATTTCATTTTCTTGGATGAAATTAAATTTAGAAGTGTTGAGCTATGGCGGCTCATCATGGTCAGGAAAGTATTAAAGTTGAAAGCGGTTAATGAGTTTCTCATATGTCAAATATAAAATACTATGTACCAACAAATTAAAAGCAAAAGTGGTTAATGAGCTTTGCCAAGGTATGGATTATTTGAGAGAATCCGAGTTAAATTTCTGGATGGAACAATTATTAGTCAGAATTTACTTACCTCAAGTCTGAACTCTGAATTACTTGTGTTCATTCACCCCTCTAAGAACTAGAGTAGAGGGTTAACAAAAAAATAAATATATAGTATCAACAATATAAATCAACAATTATAAGTGCTTGCTGTGGGGGAACAACCTGATTATCCTCCAAAAAAGAAGAAGCTTGATGCAACAGAAAAAAAATCATTCTTCTATTGAAGGCAACATATACATAGAAAACCAGTATTTCACTGTTTGAAATCTGCAAGGTCTCTCTAGTCAACTATAAACCTGTAAGGATGAGGTTTTGTATACACAGTGATGTCTATGTTCTCAGCAAGTGATCTTTGGATTTTATAGTAATATACATCTTGTGCATAAAGTTTTTGGTGAAGCTGGTTATTCGATACTTTCTGTCGAGGAACAACCTGATTATCCTGCAAAAATGATTCAATAAAAGATATATTGTAATGTAATATTGAAGTAATTGTTCCTGACATTGATTTGGTACTTGTGAGGCTTCACACTCTTTAATGGTTGGCTATACACTCACTCTAGTACCTGCTCAAACCCAATTTATTTAACTTCAGTTACTTGGTATACTCATTCACTGTTACTTTCTCAACTAAACAAGCATGATCTTAAACATTGAACCACCAAATGATTACCCGTACTGAAATTTATTTTACCTTGATTAGTTCATACAAAACTTTGTTTTAACTTTAATTGGTTATCCGGATAAGTCGGTTGGTCCTTAAAACTGACGTGCACTCTAATTGAGCCTTTGAAGTATGCTTTTTAGATTGAAACAATTCAATTCATGGATAATTATGGGAATTTTTTTTTTATTGTAAAAATTTAATTTATTTACAAATAGTTATATTTTAATAAATTGTGAAACCAATTAGTTGAGCTTAAATGAATAATGAGTTCCAACAAGATGAAAATCTTTTGGAAGAAACCGATTTCAAATACAAGTTGAGACTATCTTTAATCAAACTTTATTTACCTCCTGACTAAACTCATTAAAAATGTCACTTTTTTTCTTTTCTTTTCCGAGAACCGTTGAGTTACGACAAAAAATTGAATAATTATTTTTCCATCTTGAAAAAAATAAATAGTTTTTATTCCTTTTAAACATCAAAGGACCTATTTTTTAAGAAGTAAAACCGTTTTATTAACCTACACATAATCCAAGCACAAGACATGTTTAGATTAGAGCTACAAAAACAGAGCATATGACTACTTACAATACACAATTAATAATACAACAAGTAAGCATAACATGATTCAATAATATCAGCTCCATAACCATAACCATCTATCGAACTAAAGTATGATCAAAGTACTATCAATCAATTTTCCTTCCTTTGATCTACACATTACTTGGTCCAATCCAAGCATTGAATTACACCAGAACAAGGGCACTGCACTGCACATTGGTTGGTTCAATCTTCTTATTCAATAACAGACGCATCATGGATCTATCACTTATTATGAGCAGCTCCACAATGAATTATGGAGCTATCACATATTAAATTTAGTAACCTGTGTGACTCTTCTTTTCACCAAAGGGACATAATAACACTAGTTTCCATACATTCTCTTCCAAGAGATGCCAGTAGCATCAAGTTTGCAACTGAAAAATCTACTAGTCCCTTTGACACAAACTATCAGACATATGAAGGTCCGTTTTTATCGAACAACCAATACTATATCTCAGCTGTCGGATGAATTTCATCGTGGTGTGATGAGGAGGAGCTGACGCTGCTTAGGCGGTGGACCGTCAATATATTCCTAAGGGCCTAAAAGCCCTCTAGAAAGGCTCAGGCACCCTCTAGAAGGGATCCTGAAGCTTAGGAACGCCCTTCCTGGGGCGCCGCCTTAGCCAACTTCTAGAAGTATCTAGAATGGGGTAAAAAGACCTAAAGCCCAGCTTGCTTGGAGCTTAAGTCACACTAAAACAAGCTCACAAAAGGGCTATAAATACCACCCTTGGGATCATTCTCAAGGCATCTCATAAACAGTCTAACCCTAGATTCTATTCTTGTACTCACGCAGGTACAGGCGGTTAGGGTGCCTATGTTATCTTCTTCCTTTGTTCGTCTCTTCGTTGTTGGTGAACTTTAAATGAATAATACTCGAGCTAAAAAAATTGTTCTATTCAAACTCGATTCGAGTTTCAAGTTTAACAAGTTGTTATTGTCTTATTGAATCGAGCATAGGCGAGTTCGACTAGACCCATCTTCAGCCCTAGGAGGAATAGACACTATTTCAATCGTGACTCAAGCCTTTTTTAATTATTGAGCATACATGTTACTAGATGAAACAATTCTTCTACACTTCTCACCATGTCAGCAACAATTACTTCAACATTACATTGACCTTAAGTTACTTATGAAATGACATTCCTACATCCTAAGGGCAAATGGCAATGCACCTGTAAAATTTTCTGAAATCCAATGTAGAAAAATAGAAGTCATAAAAGCCAAAAACAACTGAAAACATTTCAAAATCAAGCAAAACAGAAAACCAATATTCTATCACAATCCTAGACAATTTAAACATAAAGAAAAGTGGTGGCAGTGAAATAGTATTTCAGCGAGTAATCACAGGATAAATGATGCATAAAACCCAAAAAGTTGTCCAAAAATGAAGACAAATGCCATGGCAGAAGTAGTTGTGCAGCATGTGCTCTGTTTGGAGATAAAAATGGAAAAAGATAAAAAGCAACATGCAAAGAGAAATTGGAATGATGTTAAAATAACAAAACATATCTGTTGGAGTTTGGCATTTTTTCTTCTAATTGTATTTTTTTTTTTTTTTTTATCATTCTTTACGGAAAAAAAAATATTAATTAAAGACTAGCAAATGGAATGAAAGTTTTTGATTTTTTTTTTTATATGAGGAAACTAACATAAGAAAATACATTACAAAGATAAGCTATCTAAAATAAAAAATTACACAAATAGGCAAATTAGTTCTAAATTATGATTAATATTTGATTTTTTATTTAGTTATTTCATTTGGAAAACCAGTATTAAAAAAGGACAAACTTAGTACCAGTTTTTCAATTTGGTAAATTCAGTGTAGTCAAATAGCAGCTATATCAATACTATATTACTATAGTGAAATTCGAACAAACTGTTATTGTTCTATGATACATTTTTTATTTAGTATAAAATGGTTTCAAATAAATGATCAAAATTTCTTCAAAAGTAAATTTAAAAAATCTTATAAAATGTGAAGACTGTATATATATTATTTATTTTAATTTTTAACACATTAAATACCAATTATGACAATTATATTTTTTTTTGTTCTAAATATGCATACATATGTTCTTTTTTTCATTTTATTTTGATCAAATAGCTTAGTGCTAGCATTAAAAAAAACGATTTATTTGTGTTTAATTCACAAAAAAAAACTAATTTTTTATTAACCATCGTAATAATTTTATTTTAGTAAACACTATTTGTTTTTAATTCACCTATAAAAAATAATTTTTCTATTAAAAAAAAGCAGTGTTTAATTGTTCATCAAAATTTTGTCAAAAACAAATTGTTTATCAAAATTAAATTATGATTTGACCAAAAATAAATAAATAAAAATATAATAAGATAAAAATATTTTGCCGGTTTTTGTATTTACCGTTATCGTCTCTATATAAAATCAAGGAGTTACTATTATTTCTCTTTCATTCATTCATAGTTGGTTTCATCACTGCGAAGTGTTAAATTTCGCGATCTGAATAAACCCTTCTTCTCTTCACTCATTCTTCAGCGATTCAATTCAATGGATAAAGGAAAGGGTGTGATGGGATCTTCTGGACGAAGATGGGCCGTTGATTTCTCCGATAATTCAACTTCTCGCGATATTATCGATCCTCCCGGTTTCTCACGCGCTTCCCTCGATCAAGACGATTCTACCCTTAGTCGCCAAAAGAAAGATGCTGAATCCAATTGGAAATCTCAGGTATGCTTCACACTCTCTCTTCTTCAATTCAATTTAGTGTTATTATTGTTCGATAACCTATGTATAATTTCTGTATTTTTTCTTTATATTGTTTTGAATTTATTATAATCTTTTATGCACGACAGTTAATTGTAATATTAGATACAATGATTAATTACATTAGTCAATAAATTTAGATCATTCGATTCCTCCCTTTCGTTTATTATCAGTTGAGATGTGGGCGTACCAACAAACTATTTACGATTGTTATATGTGTCGAAAGCATGTCTCAACTCATAGATGCCGAACGGGAATGATTGACCGATCTAATAAGTACTACTCCATGTAACTAATTATTGTAACTAACTATTACATCTGATTGTAATTGTTTAAGGAATACTCTTTTGTTTTTGTTTTGTTTTTGATTAATTATATTGTTGGAAACAGAAAGCTTGGGAAGTTGCACAGGCACCATTTAAGAACTTGTTAATGATGGGGTTTATGATGTGGATGGCTGGTAATACTGTTCACTTGTTTAGTATCGGTATCACCTTCTCAGCTCTTTGGCAACCCATAAGTGCCTTACAGAGTGTTGGAAAAAGTAAGTATGATTTCTCTATTTCTCCGCCTCCTTTTTGTTGTTTTGTTAAATAAACAAACTGACAATCACCACTTGAAACTCACACACCTACGAGATCTCAGGTGAAGATGTCCATTCTAATAATATCAACATTGCTAGTTGAGCTAGACCTTACTGAATCTCTCCATTCAATGATTGTAATTGTATTATATGAATTGGTGTTGCTCATCATAATTCATAAAACTTGATGTCTATAGATAACGAGGTTGATTATTTATATTATGGATGAAATTAGGTTTGTTTGGATAAATAACTCAACTAAGCACTTGTATTATAAGTGTTGTGCTTATGTATAAAATATTTCTATAGCAAAAGAAAAATAAAGTCGAACTGGTTTCATATAACCTATACGTTGTTTTCATAAGATATCCTAGTGAGCTTATGGATATAAGCTGAAAACAACTTATGGACATGTCATAAGCTCTTTTAGTCAGTCTCATAATTGCTTTTGGTAGTAAATAAGCTCAAATAAGTCGATCCAAACAGGGTCTTAATATGTATTTGTTGAATGGAATCATTGGTCTTAGATAATCCCAGTTCTCTTCTCTTTTGGTTTGTTGTAACTCATTAGGAATTGATCTGATAAAATATGTAATTGCGTGTTTGGATGATGAACTTATTTTGTGCTCAAAACAGCTTTTAATCGAGCACTTTATTTTAAATTGTGGCTTGCGATGTTAAATCTTTTAGGACCTTTGCAATTGGAACTGTGGATACATCAATAGCATTTGTCTGCAATTTCAAGAATTGTGAAAAGATGGCATGTACAAGTTTCTGTTTGTTCTGCAATCATTCACATATGCTTATTATTATTTTTTGCAGTGTTTGAACCTTACAAAGATGCTAAAGTGGAGCTTCTTGGGCCTAAGTTGGTATTCATCGCCCTTAATTTGGGAGGCATGTTACTAGGTGTTTGGAAGGTAATATTGTGCCTTGAAACAAAAATGAGTTAAATTGCTTGTAAACTCTGTTCTTTTCGTAACTCTTTGAGTTAAATTGCTTGTATGAGTTCAAGTTAACTCTGAAAAATTGATAAACTCTTGATTCTAGGGCCTAGCAGTGAATTTATCAGCCTAAGTATATACATGGTTTTGTTTACCTCAAATTTTAAGTTTTGGTTCATTTTGTTGGATAGTTGGGTTAAATTATTTATGTTCTATAATATATTTGAGGTTTAGGAAGCTAATTTAACGTCACAACAAGTTTGTCTAGATTCTCAAGTTTGAAAATCTTGGTGCCATATACTTATTATTATTTTTCCCTGTTATTCATGTTACTGCCTCTTCTGCAGCTCAATTCATTGGGACTGCTTCCTACCCACACATCAGACTGGGTGTCATCCTTAGCACCTGCTCAGGTTGGATTTTCTTTTCAATATTTTAAGTGCATTATACACTTCTATTTGTTGTCCAAAATATTTTAGTCCTCTGAAACATTAATTAAAACGTTCGCACATAATTTTACTGTCTTCAAGGTATTATGACAAGAGGAATTTATGCTACATGTATCATGTTTATGTCTCAGTCTACCTACCCATAGCATTGTATGTTATTAAAATGTTTGGGCAACAATATCTGTAGACCCAGGAAAAAAAAAAAAAAACCAGAGGCAATGATTACATGCTTATTGATATTTAATCAGTTTTGCTTTATTGAGATGAAATTGGTAACGTTAATTGCAAAGTAATGCTTACTACAAGTAATTTCTGTGGCATTGAAGCCAGAATAATATAGATGAACCACAATCATTTGGTGTATAAATAAAAGAACATATGCCATAGTGAAGAATTGGTAGATTTTAGTCAAAAACGTAAATGCATGCTGTGTTTACTGTATAAAGTATAAACTTGTGACCACTTTAATATCAGAAATAATGCTTGATTTTGAAAATAAATCTATAACTGGTTGTCCACTGAAAAAAAATCTATAACTTGTTGGCATCTCTCCTACTTCATCCTTTTGTGATTTCCATGAGCTGCAACACCCTTGGTTTCTTTTCTTTAAGTGTTCATGACCTTACTTTTTTGTATCTTCAGGAGGTGGAGTACTCAGGTGGGGGTCTAAATTTCCGTTGATGCTCCAGTTCTTAAGTTTTTTGTCTTCTCTTGGAGGAATTTAAGGATTTGGTACTGTTAGCATGTTGTAATGGTCACAAATGATCTCATTAGGCATGATTTGTTTCTTATTTATGATTAATGTTACCAATACTTGCAGTCACCAAAGATTAGACATGGTTTGTAGTAGACTAAGTGATCTGAATAGTTAATAACAACATTCCTCTTTGTATCTCTTTGTATGTAGGATTTGAATATTTGCACATTATAAATCTATATCTTTCTTTTACTGCAAATCTGATGTAAAAGGAAATAGCATACTAGAAATGTTAGGGGAGGAGAATTTTTTTAGCAGTGGGGATCGAACCCGAATTCTTATTGTTCTTTCAGAGTCCTCTCTTTTAAATGTCTATGTTGATTCACCTGTAACCTTCCCATTGTGAAGCAGGTATACAAAATATGGTTACCCTTTTTATTTAGTTCATTTTTGTAGCAAGCTGCCATTGGTTAAGGTGTCGAGATGTATTTATTTTCGTAACTTATGATTGACTTTTGTTTGTCTCCAATTTGCAATTGTCAATACGCAATTAGCAGAATAGCCAGCTTTTGTGATCACTCTTTTTACTCACCCTTCATGCTTTTGAAACCATGGAGGATATTTCCAACATTTTCATTCTTCCTTATTCTAAGGATTTTGTGTTTGGTCTTGATTCCCATCTTTCAGACTGGGACAATTATTGGAATTCAATGGCATTGGGTTTGTTGGTTGTAGTAATCCATGACTAGAACATGATAATTTGAAATTGCTTCAGGCATGGATTTGAACAGTCATGTTTCAATGTCTCCGATTCTGAATTTGGTGTAAATAATCATATTATGTAACTCATCTTAATAATCTCTCCATGTGTTTTAAGGGTGTGTAATGAAGCTCTATGCCTTTTAAGTAAACGTCAGTAGGCTAGCTAAGCAATCTAATTTTCCACAATTTGTTTTGCAAGTATGCTAAAATAAAATATAAAAATAAAAAAAATCTTTACATTCGGTTGTAATTCATATATTTCATCTTGACTTTTGATGAACATCAGAAGTAGTAAGAACTGGAAATGTAACTGATGTTCATGTTTCAATATCTGACATGAATAGAGCGTTAAAACGTGTCTTACAAATTAGCATACTTTCATGCTTTGAGACAAGTGATCACTTAAGGAATTAAGGTTCTTTGTTACGAAAAAGGGTTAAGGGATTGATCTATCTTCAGGTAAATTAATTTGATTGAAATTTTTGAGCATGTATTCAACTCCGAATCCATGACTAGAATATGATGAATTGAAATTGATTCAAGCATGGATTTGCAACAATCATATTTTGATGTCTCTCATTCTGAATTCAATCATCACATTGGGCAACTCCTTAACAATCTGCTTATTCCTTACCTTTTAGGAAACTATCCATAGGCTTGATAAACAATCTACTTTCCATTATTTGTTTTGTAAGCATGCAAAAATCATAAGGGTCTTTTCATTTGGTTGTAATATGGCCAAAAGGTAGTTGAAAAGTGTAAGATATAGAAGTAAAAGATTTTTTATAAGCATAAAAAATAATTTTAAACGAGTTAATCTTTATGGTCACAAGACCAAATATACAGTGCTTAGACACAATACAAAGAGACACTTATTCCTAAAATATTTTTTTTTTTTGAAGAAACAAAAATGGAATATATTAACACCGGCGGTAGAACCACTTCAGCACAAGATGTACCAAAGGGTCACCCCAAAAAGAGAACATACAAACAATATTTACACAAGTTCAGTCAGTCGATACCCAGACATAACATAGGGTTCGACCACCACATATGAGTGCCATGCACAAACAAGGCATTATTAGCCTTTAATCACCACAAAGAATGAAATTTAACATTTTCTATAAGTTGATCTATGGTGGTTTGGATGTTATTAAATATTCTATCATTACGAGCACTCCAAACCACCCAGACACAAAGTAACCAAACAAGCTGAAGGAAGGATTTGCGCATCCTTGATTGCCCTGAACAATGAATGAATTGATAGAAGTGATCACAAATGTCATTAGGTTCGACACCTGAAACACCAATCCAGGATCTAATATGCCCCCATAATGTGGCGGTTCCAGCACAGTGAAGGAACAAATGCACCACTGATTCGTCTTGACCGCATCCATAAACACACCCTGCGTTCTCGGCATTGATAATACCTCTTCTGACAAGATTAGTCTTGGTTGGTAACCTATCCCGCAACAACCTCCATGCAAGAATGGACACCTTCATTGGTACCTGCTTATGCCAGACAAGATCATTCACACCACCCAACGGGGGATCGTTCAGAGTAGTCAGAATGTGATATACACCGTTCACAGTGTAACCCCTTGGAATGTCTGGGTTCCACTGCCACCTGTCAGAAAAGTCAGTCTGCAAAACAAAATTATCAATAAGATGCCTACACTCCTCCACCATCTGCTCCTCCCACGCCCACAACCTCCTCCTCCAACTCCACCCTGGTCCCCCTTCCTCCCAGCCTAGATTAAACATGTCAGCCACCGTACATAATTTATTATTCGATAAATCAAAAAGGCGACTGAACCTCATACGTAACGGCACATCTCCTATCCACGTGTCATGCCAAAAAAAAGTAGTAGTACCGTCCCCCACCCTTTTCGACACCCTCTCTGAAAACCAACCTCCATCAATGTCACCTATCCCATCCCTAATCTTCACTATCTCCCTCCACCAAAAAGAACCACTCCTGCCCCCAACCTCCAACCTCCCTGCCTCCTCACCATACCTCGCGACCAGGACCCTATACCAAAACCCATCTCTATCCACCAACATCCGCCAACACCATTTCCCTAATAAAGCACTATTAAATTCCCTTAACTGCCTCAATCCCAGCCCTCTATACTCCTTTCGTAAACAGACCGAGCTCCAAGCAATCCAGGATATTTTCCTGTTATCCTCACTCCCTCCCCAAAAATTTTATTAAAAATAGATTCAATGATAAAGATTATACCTGACGGAGCTTTGAAGAAGGAAAGAGCATAGACAGGGAGCGAAGTCAGGACAGACTTTAGGAGAACCAACTGGCCACCGAAGGAGAGGAAGCGACTCTGCCACCCCGATAATCTAGACTTAATTGTATGCAACACAGGATCCCAGAATGCTAACCGATTCGGATTACCCCCAATTGAAAGGCCCAAATACAAGAAAGAAACCTGACCCACTTTACAATTTAAAATAGAGGCTGCCTCATTCAACCAAGAATCTGCAATATTAATACCCACCAAAAGACTTTTATTAAAATTGACCTTCAAATCAGATATCTCTGCAAACAAAGTCAACACCGCTTGCAAAGCACGCACATTAGCCCAACTTTTTGTACCCAATAACAATGTGTCGTCTGCGTATTATAAGTGAGTCACTACAACCGAATTAGAACTTCTCACTGAGTATCCTGTAAACAAATTATTCCTCACCACTGAATTCATCATGACATTCAACCCCTCTGCTGCTAACAAAAACAGAAACGGAGAAAGAGGATCCCCTTGCCGTAAACCCCTTTTTAAAGGAAACTCTTCTGTAGGACTTCCGTTCAGTAAGATTGAAGCAGTCGCTGTTGTCACACATTCCTTTATCCACTTCCTCCACAGCACTGGAAACGCCATTTTTTGCATTACCTCATCCAGATAACCCCAGTCGACTGAATCATATGCTTTTTCAAAATCAACTTTAAAAAGCATCAATTCCTTTTTAGCCTTTCTAGCCTCATCTACCACCTCATTAGCAATCAAGATGCCATCAAGAATCTGTCTATTTTTTACGAACGCTGATTGAGTTTCCGAAACAACCTTTCCCATAACCATTTTTAGCCTGTTTGCTAACACCTTAGCCAATATTTTATAAAGAGATCCAACCAATGAAATAGGCCTAAAATCATTAAGACGCTGCGGACTATCAATTTTAGGAATAAGAGCGATAAAAGTATTATTGATACCTCGAGACAATTTACCATTCCGATGGAACTCTGAAATGAATCTCATAACATCATCCTTCAACTCATTCCAAAATTGTTTTATGAAACCAAAATTCACCCCGTCAGGTCCGGGGCTCTTGTAGCTATCACAACCCCACACTGCTTCTTTAACTTCAGTTTCAGAAAAAGGCTTTATAAGACCGCTCCCTTCCGCATAAGATAACTGATTGAAAGGCAAATTCTCAACCCCTGGTCTTACAGTGTAAGGGGCCGCAAAATGGTCTCTGAAATGGGAAAACACCGCAGTACGAATAGGCTGAACCCCCTCAACTAGGATACCATCCACCAATAACGCCACAATGGAATTGCGTCTCCGACGGTTAGAGAGAACCGAATGAAAAAACCTAGAGTTAGCATCTCCATCCTTCAGCCAATGTAATCGCGACTGTTGCCAAGATATGTTTGTATTCACCCGAGACAAGGAGTGTAATTCTTGAGAAACCTCCCTCAATTCGACAATCTCTTCAGCTGATAACCCATCTTCCTCCCCTTTTTCATCAAGCTCCGACTGACGATTTTTTAATGAATCAATTTTGCCAGGAATATTTTTAGCGTGCACTGAATGCCACTCCTTCAACGCCCCCTTGATCATTTTCAACTTCTCATGGAGCACAAAGCCTCCCCATCCCTCTATCTGAAAGGAATTCCACTTGTTTGTCACAAATTGCTGGTAACCCGGTATATCTTGCCAGCATTTTAGCATTTTCAACGGCCGAGGTCCCCAATTTTCCTCATCAACGGATAGCTGAATCGGACAATGATCAGAGAGGCCCCTAAGAAGGGCTACCTGAATACAATTAGGCCACTGCGTACACCATTCTTCAGACAACAAAAATCGATCAATCCTACTCATCGACGTCCCATCTCCTTTGGACCAAGTATAACGACGTCCGCATAAAGGTAAATCAACCATTTCATTGTCGTCAATAAATTGGCTGAACTGATGATAGTCATTAGCACACTCGCCCCCCCTTAGGGACCTCCTCTCTTCCGGCCGTCTAACCGCGTTAAAGTCACCACAAACATACACCTTTGCACCCCGAAGTAATTGCAACCGCATCAATAAGCCAGCCCACAATTCTTGTTTGGCTCTCGCCTCACAGGGAGCATATATATTGAATAAATAAAACTCCTCATTCGTCTTTAAAAACCGACCATGAACTTGAAGCATATGATTCTGACTAACCGTTGACCACACCTCCACTTCCTCAAAATCCCACATGATTAACATTCCCCCCGAGGCACCTACTGAAGGACGATAAGAAAAAGCATGGTTCGAATCACCCCACAGAGAGTTACACAGAGATACATCACACACCGCTAATTTAGTTTCTTGTAAACACAAAATGAAAGGTCTTTTTCCCCCACCAACTTTGTCGCGTCATTTTTCGGACGGTCAAAGGCCATTTTGATTTGGCGTTCGACCCGCTTTATTGTTTTCACGACTGAACATTTAATTCTTTTCAAAAGAAAGTGGAAAAAGGTTCAAATACCACATTTTTTAGGGATTAAGGGTTCGGGGGTCGGTTATATTTAGGGAAGGTGTTAAGCACCCTAAATATTCGTAGTACTCTACGAGAACCTCTTGATTTTATTTAACTTTTGTGCTATAAACTTGCTTGCTTTAAAAAATGGAATTTGCAATGATAAAAGAAAATTAGAGACCTAAATTATCTACGTTTTATTGATTTGGAAGGACGAGTGTCCTCTGCCTACGTACCCGTGAGGGATCAAAACCTCGTAGTTCGGGGTAGAAATTGACGTTTGATTGGTTGAGTGTTTTTTTTTTATGTTCTTAAAAAAGGGTTTTAAAATGAAAGAAAGCCAAAGTGGCAAATGAGTATTTGTTTGTGTTTTTTAATATTGAAAGAAAGTAGACTCAAAGTAGGATTAAATTGATTGATGATTTGATTAAGAAATAAACTAAAAAAAGACGATCACTTGATTGAAGATCAAGGTTTGTTTATGAAAATATTTTTGTGATTTGATTATTTGGTGTTTTTGTTGTTTTGAATATTGATATGAAAATTATATAAACAGAATGAGAAAAAATAATATTAAACTGAAATATAAGGTTATTTTAACCTGGACCAGAATACTCTGGAGAACGACTATATAAGCATAAGCATAATATTAACAGTCGATTTAGGACCAGATTACTCTGGATTAATTTAATTAAACAAGGACCAGATCGTTCTGGAGAATAATTAAATTTAAACAAAAATATATTATTAACAGTTAATTAGGACCAGAGCACTCTGGATTAATTTAATTAACAAGGACCAGATTGTTCTGGAGAATAATATAATATTAATAGTTAAATTAGGACCAGAGCACTCTGGATTAATTTAATTAACAAGGACCAGATTGTTCTGGAGAATAATATAATATTAATAGTTAAATTAGGACCAGAACACTCTGGATTGAGGTGTGTATTTAATGACAAAATTTAAATATGCATATAATAATAGTAGATAATGGAATGCAATGCGAAAATAAAATAAAAATGCATGAGATAATTTATAAATAATAAAATGAGATACGAGCAAGAAATAAATAAAAAAATGCATGAGAATGAAAGTAAAAATGCTAAAGAAATTAAAATGCATGCAATAATTTATAAATGATAAAAATGAAATGTGAGTAAGAAATAAAAATGCATGATGACAAACTTAAACTAATAATAGTAAATAAAGATGCAAAAGAAAAGAAAACAAAGTGCCAAAAAATGTATGCAAGAAACAAAATAAATAAACAGGGGGGTGTGCAAGTAGTAAAGGGGGTGTAGGAAGAAAACTGGAGGGATTGGGCTTAAATGAGCACAGAGGCGCACTGCTGGGCCTGGGTTGGACTTAGACCGGTTCGGACCTCAGGGTGAACCGGTTTAATTAAAAAAACCCGGTTCGAGGAGGAATATAAATAGGGTTTTACTGGTTTTTTCTTTTCATTTTAAACCCTCTTCCTCTCTCTAACTTCTCTCTAGTGAGAGAAGCTCTGTTCTCTCTCATCCCTCTTCTTCATTTCCGGCGACGGGAAGGCTGGTGGTGGGGGTTTCCGGCGCGGTGGCCGGCCACCCTAGGTGGCGGCGCCGCCGCTGGAAACCCCTTTTTTTATATATTTTTTTTCTATTTCTTCTTTCATTTTTTCCTTCTTTTTCTCTCTCTTTTCTTTCTCTTTTCTTTCTTTTCTTTCTCTTTTCTTTCTTTTCTTTCTTCTCCCTCCCGTTAGAGCTTCTTCTTGTTTCTATCTTTTTTTTCTTCTTTTTTTTTTGGTACAAAAACACAATAAAAAAAATAAATTAAACCTAGATCTAGCAATACTAGAAAAAAAGAAAAGAAAAGTACCCCTTTGTGTTTCCTGGGTTTGATTCGGTTTTGTTTTTGAGGGTGATTATGGTGGTTTGAGATGCTGTTTGGTGTGATGTTGTGATTTTGTTACTGGAAAATTTGTGTTGTTTTGGATCGAAATTCCTCTCTGTTTGTGTGTTGGCTGGAAAAATTTTTTGTGTCTTAATGTTGGTTGCAGGTAGTTCTATTTATAGAGTTGAATTGAGACAAAGAGCTTGCTAAAGGAGGACCAAAACCTGCCCTTGTGTGGGATGAAGGGGACATTTACAGGCTGTTAATTGAGCTGTGTTTGGAACATTTTGGACCAAAATTAGATTTTTTATGGACATGATATAAATAATAATAATAATAATAATAATAATAATAATAACGAAAATAATAATAATAATAATAATAATAATAATAATAATAATAATAATAACGATAATAATAATAATAATAATAATAATAATAATAATAATAATAATAATAATAATAATAATAATAATAATAATAATAATAATTGAGAGAAGAGGGCCCGACTCGGAACCAATATATGAGGTATTTTAAAATACCTCTCTGCCGATTTTTTCACTGAAAAGACTGAGACTGGTCGGGGTTAGAGGACACGTGTCTGTGATATCTTGGGTCAAAAATTGGGGTATGACAGATGCCCCTATTTAAGTTTTCTTTGTCCGGAGATTTGAAGATGAAATCTTTGATTTAATGGGCCGAAGAGACTTAAATATCAAAAGTGCACCAATTTTGACCTAAGATGTTATGAATGCAATGCTCATGAATATAATGGTATGCATGTAGGCGATGTAATTATGAATGCAACAACGACAAACATATGCCGACTGGGGGGGCAAACTGAAAATGATTGCTGGGGAGGAAAGAATGTCAATTACCTTTGAAGTGATAATAGTGAACATTACGAGTAAAGAAACCGTCTATTACCTTTGAAGTAGTAAAGACGAACGCAACACTGTCTATTACTTTTAAATTAGTAAAGACGAACGTAACGAGCAATAAAAGTGTCTATTACTTTTGAAGTAGTAAAAGACAAAGTCCGTTACCTTTGAACTGGTAAAGACGAACAAGAAATAATTTTGTCAATTACTTTTGAATTAGTAAAGGACAATGTATGTTACCTTTGAACTGGTAAAGACGAACAAGAACTAAATTTGTCAATTACCTTTGAAGTAGTAAAGACGTGTCTGTCACCGTGAATTAGGTGAAGACACACAAAGCAGGAGAGAAACTGTCTATTACTTTTGAAGTAGTAAAGACGTGTCTATTACCTTTGAAATGGCAAAGACATGTTTGTCACCGTGAATTAGGTGAAGACAAACAATGCAGGAGAGAAATTGTCTATTACTTTTGAAGTAGTAAAGACGTGTCTATTACCTTTGAAATGGCAAAGACATGTTTGTCACCGTGAATTAGGTGAAGACAAACAATGCAGGAGAGAAATTGTCTATTACTTTTGAAGTAGTAAAGACGTGTCTATTACCTTTGAAATGGCAAAGACATGTTTGTCACCGTGAATTAGGTGAAGACGAACATTAAGAAATAAAACTGTCTATTACTTTTGAAGTAGTAAAGACAAACAATACAAGGTCTATTACTTTTGAAGTAGTAAAGACATGTGTGTTAACAAAGGACACTCGAGATAAGGTTTGAACAATTACTCGGGAAATTTGGATAGACATTGGTAAAGATGAATATTTGGTGGGACCTGCCACTTGAAACGAATTTGATTAGTGACGCTCTTTGAATCAGTCCTATTGGGGATGACACTATTGAAATTGAATTGTGATTCCAAACTGTTCATTAGTTGGAACTGGCCGTTTGAAACATGATGAAAGTAAACCTGATCGGTCCGTTGGAGGACTTGGTGACTTGAAACAAGATAAAAAGGTAAAACCCAAACGTTCGTTGGTGAATTTTGTGACTTGAAACAAAATAAAAGAAAAGTAAACTCAAGCGTTCGTTGGTGAACTTTGTGACTTGAAACAAAATAAAAAGTGTAAACTCAAGCGTTCGTTGGTGAACTTTGTGACTTGAAACAAAATAAAAAGTGTAAACTCAAACGTTCGTTGGTGAACTTTGTGACTTGAAACAAAAAGTAAACTCAAGCGTTCGTTGGTGAACCGACAGCTTGTCGTGATTGATATGTGAAGTGTTAATCTTTGTTCATTACCATGAGGTGATTTATCTGTGTGTACCGTTCGAGCCTTCCAGCGTCTAAATAAACGGTTATATTCCCCCTTTTAACGGTCATGAATAGTGAAAAGTAACCCCTTTTTCTTTCCCCCTAACGGCTACATTCCTCCCTCCTTCTATAAATACTTCACATTCATCTCTTATTTTTTCCACAACCTCCATCCTCATTCTTTCTTAAAATGACTATATTCCTTCTCATTGTCATCACTCTCCTTGCCTTCGTTCTTCTACTCATCGACATCTTCCATTATGAAGAAATAGATGAAGAAATGGCGTTTCTAAGAGAGATTGAAGTCGCAATAGCGGTATTGCTTGGTTTACCGTTACTGATCCTGGCTTGGACTATGGAGATTTGTTCTCGTAGAAATCGCGGTTAGAATAATAATCTCTACTATGAAATGTATTTTTTTTCTTTTTTTTTTTTTGGTGTGGCTGCTGGAATTTGCGAGAATCCACCCGGCTTGGTAAGAGTTCGCCGGAATCCAACGGGCTCATAACGAGTGACATCTCTGGACCAGACACACTGGGGATGACACTTTTGATGACAAGAAGGTAAATGCAAGATGTTCATTTATAGAAACTTGCGGCTTGACACCATGATAAGTAAAGACCGGACTGAGGAGACACGACCGAAATGAGATTCTAGGTGACTGATGTAGTTATGTATGAATGATGTTGTATACGTGTTATGTATGCATGAATAAATGAAATGTGAAAACATTAATGTATGAATATATGATTGTTATGAATGTATGAATGTATGCATGTATGAACTGTATATGACAGGTGACTCGGTGAAACGAGACAAGACAAGTAAGATGGGAGGTGGACTGACGACGCAGTACAAACACTCGGCAAACGTCCTTGAAGATGATACTATTATGAGCAAATAGAGCCGTTGACGGTGTAAAATCTGGCACAAAGTAGCAACTGATGCCTTTTGGGGATAAAGCCCATTGCTGACGAGAAGTCTGGAAGAAGTTGTCATTTGTAGACCAGCGCAGAGTGTTCCTTCATTGGCATGCTTCAGCAGTCATGCTTTTTGCTTTGAAAATCCCTAACTTTTGCCTGGACCGCCCTTTCGGGTTTTCAGTCCACCGGGAAGCTCATTTTTGCCTAGGTCGCCCTTTCGGGTTTTTAAACTTAGCGAGCTCTCTTTTTCTTTTTCTCTTTTTTCCTTTCTTATTTTTTTAGCAATGACTATGCGTACTTGTTGCATCCACCGCTTTCGGAACGAATGCTGACACATGCTTCTATGATACATAATTGTAAAGATGATATGTTTGTCCTTTTTGTTCTTCTCGAAGAAAACACAAAAGTTTCAAAAGAATTTTTAAAGTTTTTTTTTTGCTTCAAGTACTAATATAAAAATGGAAGAAACTTTGCACATACAATAAACAAGAATTCCAAATAAAGAGGCACAGGCTCAAATTGATTTAATAGAAATGGTAACCGGCCAAAGGCATGTCTCCACAGATTACAGAATTTGGAAAATGGTAATTAATATGGGGAAGGTGCATTGAACATAATAACCGCTATGTTCCTCAAACAACTTTGAATTCTACTGCTTTGATGCTTTGATATCGGAGAACTTCTGACAGCTAAGGTGCCCCAAGTGAGCGATGCTCAATCTGATGCAGTTACTTGTCATAATCCCTTAACTTTTGCATAGATCGCCCTTTCGGGTTTTCGATCCATCAGGGTAAACATTTTTTTTTATGCCTCTAATTTTTGCATGGACCGCCCTTTCGGGTTTTCAATCCATCGAGACGCTCATTTTTGGTTTAGACCGCCCTTTCGGGTTTTCGACCTACCGAGCTGTTCTTTTATACATTTTTTAGACAAAGTATTTCTTGACTGCATCAGAATTCACAGGACGAGGTAACTCCTCTCCATCCATATTTGTAAGTATCAAAGCACCACCAGAGAAAGCTTTCTTAACAACATAGGGACCTTCATAATTAGGTGTCCATTTGCCCCTGGGGTCTGGTTGAAATGACTTGATACTTTTGACCACAAGGTCTCCTTCTTTAAGCTCACGGGGACGCACTCTCTTATCGAATGCTTGCTTCATTCTTGACTGATATAGTTGTCCGTGACACAAAGCTGTCATGCGTTTTTCTTCAATCAAGTTCAACTGATCATACCTATCCTGACACCATTCGGCTTCAGTCAACTCAGCTTCTTTCAAGATTCTTAACGACGGGATCTCAACCTCTACCGGGAGTACAGCCTCCATACCATACACCAAAGAGAAAGGGGTTGCCCCTGTTGAAGTACGTACTGAGGTACGATAGCCATGCAAAGCATAAGGTAACATTTCATGCCAGTCTTTATATGTGACCACCATCTTCTGCACAATTTTCTTGATATTCTTGTTTGCAGCTTCGACTGCACCATTCATCTGTGGTCTATAAGGAGAAGAGTTGTGATGTTCGATCTTGAAATCATCGCACAGTTCTTTCATCATCTTGTTATTCAAATTGGTACCATTATCCGTGATGATTTTGTTACGAACACCATAGCGGCAGATGATATTGTTCTTGATAAACCGGACCACCACTTGCTTGGTCACATTAGCATAAGATGCCGCCTCGACCCATTTGGTGAAATAATCAATGGCCACTAGTATGAAACGATGTCCATTGGAAGCTTTTGGTTCAATCCGACCAATCATATCGATGCCCCACATAGAGAAAGGCCACGGGGAAGAAATAACATTGAGCATGGACGGCGGTATATGGATCTTATCCGCATAAATCTGACATTTGTAGCACTTCTTGGCATGATGGTAACAGTCAGCATGCATCGTTATCCAATAATAACCTGCTCTCAACGCCTTCTTAGCCATTGCATAACCACTAGAATGAGTCCCGAACGAGCCTTCATGTATTTCTTGCATTAACAAATCTGCTTCACGCCGATCTATACATCTGAGCAAAACGGCGTCGAAGTTCCTTTTGTACAAAATGTCGCCATTCAAGAAGAAACTACTAGACAATCTTCTTAGAGTCCTCTTATCTTTGCGAGATGCCCCGGTCGGATACTCTTGTGTTTGAAGGAAAACTTTAATATCATGGAACCACGGCTTGTCGTCAAAGACTGCTTCAGCAGCAAACACATAAGCAGGTCGGTCAAGGAACTTGACGCTGATTAAAGGTACAATTTTGGGGCAATTCACTTGGATCATTGAAGACAAAGTAGCTAGAGCATCTGCCATTTGATTCTCCTCACGAGGAATATGATTCAATTCTACTTTGTTGAAGAAAGTTAACAGACGTCTGGCATAATCTCTGTACGGTATCAACCCAGCATTATGAGTTTCCCACTTTCCTTTAATCTGGTTGACCACAAGGGCTGAATCACCATGTATTTTGATTTTTTTAATCCTCAAATCAATAGCTTCCTCAATACCCATGATGCAAGCTTCATATTCTGCAATGTTATTTGTGCAATCAAAACGTAGCCTTGCAGTAAAAGGGATATGGTTGCCCTTAGGGGTAACGAGGACTGCCCCAATTCCGCTACCATAGACATTAACAGCTCCATCAAATATCAAACCCCATTCTGATTCAGGATCAGGGCCTTCATCAATCAATGGTTCCTCACAATCTTTCATCTTTAAATACATGATCTCTTCATCCGGGAAGTCAAATTTGATAGGCTGATAATCTTCGATTGGTTGCCAAATGATCTGCCAGGATACTGCCTTTGATAGCTTTCTGAGTGCGGTACACGATATCGTACTCGGACAACAACATCTGCCAACGAGAAATTCTTCCTGTTAAAACAGGCTTCTCAAATAGATACTTGATTGGATCCATTCTAGATATCAACCAAGTAGTGTGATTAATCATATAGTGGCGGAGACGCTTGGCAGCCCAGACTAAAGCACAACAAGTTTTCTCGAGTGCGGAGTATCGAGATTCGCAATCAGTAAACTTCTTGCTCAGGTAGTAAATGGCGTGTTCTTTCTTTCCAGTCTCATCTTGTTGACCAAGTACACAGCCCATAGAGTCTTCTAACACCGTTAAATACATGATCAAGGGTCTTCCTTCAACTGGAGGGATGAGAATTGGAGGTTCTAACAAATACTCCTTGATACTATCGAAGGCTTTTTGACAATCTTCAGTCCACTCGATTCCTTGATCCTTGCGAAGCAATTTGAATATTGGCCCACATGTAGCAGTCATGTGAGAGATGAATCTGGATATGTAGTTCAGTCGACCAAGGAATCCTCTGACTTGTTTCTCGGTCTTTGGAGCAGGCATTTCTCTGATGGCGTTGACTTTGTCGGGATCTACTTCGATACCTTTCTGACTGACAATAAAACCCAGAAGCTTCCCGGATCTGACACCGAAGGTACATTTATTAGGATTCAGTCGGAGTTTGTACTTTCTCAAACGCTGAAACATCTTCAACAAATACTCAACATGCTCTTCTTCAGTCCCCGACTTGACAATCATATCATCTACATAGACTTCAATCTCTTTGTGTATCATATCGTGGAAGATCTTGGTCATACCTCTCTGGTAGGTGGCACCAGCATTGATCAAACCAAACGGCATCACTATGTAGCAGAAGGCGCCCCAAGGCGTGATGAAAGACGTCTTTTCTCTATCCTCGGGAGCCATCTTGATCTGGTTATATCCGGAGAAACCATCCATGAAGGAGAACACTTTGCACTTAGCGGTATTATCAACCAATACATCAATGTGAGGTAAAGGGAAATTATCCTTCGGGCTGGCTTTGTTCAAATCTCGGTAGTCGACACACATTCTGACCTTGCCATCTTTCTTCGGAACAGGTACTATGTTGGCTAACCATTGAGGATATTCAGGTACTATGTTGGCTTTGTTCAAATCTCGGTAGTCAATCTGCTTTCGTACTTCTTCTTTGATCTTGAGGGCCATATCAGGATGAGATCTTCTCAATTTCTGTTTAACCGGAGGGCATTCGGGCTTCAGAGGCAGTCGATGTTCTACTACTTCAGTATCTAACCCTGGCATATCCTTGTATGACCATGCAAATATGTCGGCATACTCCCTAAGAAGCTCAATTACTCTTTCTTTAACTGTTGCACCCAACAATGCCCCGATCTTGATCTCTTTCATGTCTTCCTCAGTACCCAGGTTGACAATCTCGATTTCTTCCTGATGAGGCTGAAAAGCCGTTCTTTCTTGTTCTAACATCCATCTGATCTCATCAGGAATCTCTTCATCCTCTTCTACCATAGCCTCGTAAACAGGGACTTCAAAGTTGGGAGGGAGCATAGGGTTGTCATGTTCAACGGGCTCATTTATGTTTAGTCTGCACATGATTTATGATTGATTTTAATGAGTAAAATGCAGACTTTTGAATTTGATTTTTAAAAGGAAGAAAACAAAATAAATAAAAAAAGAATTTTTTGGTTTTATGTGTTACCATTTTTCCAGAAAATGCGAAATAAGATAAAGTAACGGTCGTGATAGAAACGACGGTTTTTATTTATAACAAAAGTATTTGAAGCAAAGCCCTACATGATTTCACTTTCGTCTGAGGCAGGACGAAAGGAATTTTTAAGAAAAACAAAAAACAAGACAAACACATTACTTAGAATAAGGCATCACAAAAGGGACGTCCACTGCGATCCAGTTGCAACAAGTTCCTACGGGCGTCACAAAGACAGGTGTTGCTTCTTCGGACTGATCCTCGAGCAGTGCATTAATCTCTGATGGAGCATGAATGAATCCTGCACTATGAAAAGTACCTCCAGTAGGGTTGAATACCCCAGGCTTACTGTTGGGAAAACCTATTCCTTCTTTGCGTTTGTTCTCAGTCAGCTCCACTAACTGACCCCAGCCTTCAGTCTTACCTTCTTGTATTACTCTCTTGGCATCCTTCAGAGAGGCCATACAAGTCTCAACCTTCTCCACATTCTCTTCGGAAGAGAGTCCTTGAAATGATGATCCATATGTACTGTTACCACCAATAAAGGAGAATGATGACAAATGGCTAACCAATAATGCTACCTCACCGTTCACGGTTATGAGTTTCCCTTGGCTGACAAACTTCAGCTTCTGATGAAGTGTGGACGTTACTGCCCCAGCGTTATGGATCCAAGGCCTGCCGAGTAGGCAACTGAAAGAGGCCTGTATTTCCATAATTTGGAAATTAATCTTGAATTCACGTGGGCCCACCGAGATAGGCAATTCTATTTCCCCATACACAGACCTTCTAGTCCCATCAAATGCCCTCACCGTCACTGTGCTGGGTTTCAAGAGAGCCTTCGAACATTGCAGCTGATCCAGGGTAGATTTTGGCATTACATTAAGAGCAGACCCAGTGTCTATTAGAACGTTTGACAGAGAGTCCGATTTGCAAAGGACAGAGATAAGTAACACCAAGTTGTGGTTTCTTCCCTCCGGTGGGAGGTCTTCATCGCTGAAACTTAAGTTGTTGCAGGCAGTCACATTTCCTACAATACTTCCAAACTGACTTAACGTTACGTCATCATCCACATAAGCCTGGTCCAAGACTTTCATTAGAGTCTCTCTGTGGGCGTCAGAGCTTGATAACAGAGACATGATGGAGATTTTTGCCGGAGTTTGCAACAGTTGATCCACAATCTTGTACTCGCTTCTCTTGATCATTTTCAAGATTTCATCATTATCCTCATAGGTGGTTCCACTAGACTGTCCCATGCTTTTGCCTTTACCCACATTCTGCTCATTCATTGGTTCTTCTACCGGAGCACCAGCTTCCTTCTGAACCGCAGAAGGGATAATACGTCCACTTCTAAGAATTTGACTACTTTCAGCGATATTATCCACAGGGATTGGCAGATCCAGTGGTATCTTCTTTCCATCTTCTATGATTGCATACTCATAGTTGTATGGGATGGTCCTTTGAGAAGTATACGGTATCTGTTCTGGAGAGCAAATTACCAGAGGAGTGTTGGTTGGCTTTGCCTGGCTGAGCATTATCACTAGTGGTTCCCGGGTTCTGAATACGGGTGTGATGACACAAACATCTTTATCCTTGTTTTTCCTGGTGACAATTAGCTCTTTTCTGTCTAGCAAACCCTGCACGTCATTCTGGACTTGTATGCAGCCACGAGGATCTACAGAACATATGTCACATGCTTCATGATCATGGTTGAAAAGAATCATCTCACACATCTTTATGTGTATCGGGACCAATGGAGTCTTGATATCACGAGAATTGAGGACTGGGCTGTCTTTTTGATATATTTGGATCATGTTAATAGCAGGCCCATGCGGTGGTAAAGGGTTGTTTTGGGCAATAGGGTCAGGGTTCGTGAAAGATAAATCCTTGTTTTGGATCAGTTTCTGAACTGCATCCTTGAGAGCGTAACATTGCTCCACATCGTGGCCTTGTGCTCCTTGATGGAAATCACATGTGAGCTCAGGGCGGTACCAACGAGGTAAGGGATTTGGTACCTGGGGGCGAGGCTTAGTTTGTACAAGGTTTCTCGCAAGCAAAGAGGGCAGCAAGACTTTGTACAACATAGGTATGGGAGGAAAATTGTTTCTAGGAGGGCGAGGTTGTTGTGGAGCTTGGAAATGATGTTGTTGTTGAGGATTATATGGTGGAGGGTGATATGGGTGTTGGTAGAGTGGTTGAGGATTTTGTGGTTGATTATTTGGTTGGTATAGCGGTGGATAATATGGTCGAGGATTAGGTGGTCTTTGTGGTTGATGATTTGGTTGTTGATTTGCATTGGTGGTGGGCGTGATGGCAGCAACATGTTGATATGCTGGATAGTGTTGCCGGGTTCTTTCATTGGTCATCATACCGACTTCTTGTTCATTCCTCCTTGGAAAATTGTTACCATATTTCTTCGTACCACTAGTAGACGCACCATCTTTCACTATTCGTCCTTCTCGGACACCTTCCTCTACACTTACACCTACGCCGACCATCTCTGCGAAGCTCTGGATGCGTTCCCTACCATTTTTCCGTAGTAGAATGGACTGAGAGTTCTCAAAAACAACTTGGTCATCTCATTCTCTTCCACCCGTGGGCTAACCTGGGCGGCAAAATTCCTCCATCGATGAGCATACCCTTTAAAAGTTTCTCTATCCCCTTGAGTTAGAGCCTGAAGGTCACTTCGATCTGGAGCCAGATCTACATTGTAGTCATATTGTTGCACAAAGTGAAGGAAAATCGAAGGATATCATACACAGCGGAAGAAGAAGAAGAAGAAGAATTTCGATTTTATTTCCTTGGATCATTACGAATTTGACATGAATCAGTGATACGATTGTTACCTCGATAGTTTCTGTTCTGAATCACGATCACAGCTAAGCAAAGCAGCAAAGCCTCTAGTAAGTCCACACGAACAGTGCTCCTCCAAAACTCGGTGCTAGCCAATGAATTGGAAGTGCAGAGAAGAAAGGGGTTGCTTCAAAACGTGTAACCTAAAACTTCAGCACCAGAGTTCTATTTATAGAACTTCTAGTGTGCTCTGCAAGTCATAAGTCACTATTGGGCTTCAGTAAGCCCAACAACGAGTTTAGTAATTTTGCTAACTAATTAGCGTTATTTACTAAACGCACCCCTTATATAAGTCATACTTATATATTTCTCTTTTGACTGTTCTTTGTGTGTGACCCTATAGGTTCTAGTCACGTTGGCAATAATATTAAATCTAATATTTAATATTATAAACAATGAGCGGTATCTAGCAACACATCATTGCTACCCAAGTGACAAGAATGTCAAGTGATCTGACGAAACCTTTCCATGATAATACTTATGTGTACAATTACTCCTTTGTCTCGATATCTCTATTGATCCCAAGGCATAGATATTGTCACCCTTGTATAGATCAATGTTTATATTTCTTGATTCCGAAATATACTGAATAACGAATAAGTCCAATATCTTATATTGACTTAGTTCGGCATGGCCATGCAGTTTTACAGTCATATTTCATCAAGAGGCCTAAAGATATATCTCCTGTTTATGAGGAGGGACAAATCCCATCTAGGACACTCATGTCCCTCAGCATGATTCATCAAGTACCCATCAACCAACGTTATGGTTATCCTTTTACAGACAACGTTAGAATGGCAACAAAGCACTTGAGTCCACATCTAGGGATCATAGTGGTTTCAGGTCTAAGATCGATATACATTATTATCATTGTGAGAATATCTTATGACATTTTCATAACATACTATGTAGTATTCTCACGGTGGGTCAATCCAGTATAAATATTACCCCTAATATTTATACCTATGTATAGACTTAATATCTCAATATCAATGACCCATGAGATGCGGTCATCAGTCTACATACATAATAGTCTTTATGCTTTATTATTATCCCAATTCATATTAAAGCTTGACTATGGATATGTTTAAGAATAGCGTTCTTTACGTAATGTAATCTCATGATTAAGTCACACTTAATATTCCATTACATGAATTATCTATTCTAGGGACTTTATTATTTTGAAACATAAAAAAATCAATAAAGAAATGCCTTATTATTATATATATTCACAATATATATTTATATCAATATCATGATACAAAGCCAAACCCAATCAATATTGATTGGATATTAGGGCTTACTCCAACAATCTCCCACTAGCACTAAAAGCCAATCAAATATTAACTCTATATATATTGATCAAGTGTTAGCATCAAGCACACCCTGGGCATGATACTATTCTAGTAGATAAGGAACTCTTTCCTATGTTGGTAGGTTACACTTCTTTCAATTTCCACTTTCGATCTTCCATCGAAAAGAAATTGAAGTGTCAAAGTATACATTTGGATTATTGGTGAGATCAAGTATTCATTGCTCGCAAGATTAAACCAATTTCACCTCAGACGGGATCAATGGAATCCGCAACGCAAGAGACACATGGTTTCGCTCAGTTATGAGCTAAACAATCCAAATCATATATATTTGACATCTGTAATAGAAACAACAACTATTTGAAGCTTGTACTTTTACAAATTTCATAGTTGATATCCAAGCATAGCATTTATTCCAAATTGCGATTTGGATATACTGTACACCGATATTAAAGTCAGCATCATTGTAACTTCTTTACAATGTTCCTTTAATCCGTGTTCAAGAAACAATCCTTAGTCCTTTAAGACATCCATGGATATTCTTGAAAGTATTCTAGTGTCGAACTACAATCAATTTTGGTACATATTGAAAATAATTTTCTAACCATGTCTCACATGTGTAGATAAATTGTTTTGGTGACTAGTATGTCATCCACATACTCCACCAAACTAATATCAATGCTCCCACTATTCTCCTTGTGTGCACAAGATTTTTATAGATTTTTATTAATCAAAGTTTTTCATAAAACTTCACTAATAAAAAAAATAATTCAACTTCAAGAAGCTTGCTCCAATTCATACATGAATTTTGTAATATATATACCTTTCTAGCATCCTTTGGATTAACGAAACCCTACATATATGTCAAATACATATACAAGGTCATTCTAATTAAAGAATGCAACATCGTTGTCCATCTCCTAGAATTTGCATTATACAATAATGACAAGTGGGATCGTTAGATTTAAGCATTATGATGATGTAATAGTTTCGTCATGATTTGCATCACGAGTTGCATGAAACCTTCTACAATCAATCACATCTTAAAGGTATTCATAATACCATCCATGTCAGTTTTCTAAAAGAAAAATCACATTCCAATATCCATATATGGTTTGTGTACATAGATTCTTTATAAGATCCCATGGCATATAGTCACTTCTCAAAGTTCAAGCCATTTAGATCTTGTGCTACTCAAACTGATGATTTAACAACAACCGTTCGTTGAATCAACTCGTGTTCCATTCTTAGAGAGATGTGTATTTTGTGTTACTTGACTTAATTCAAGTTCTACATCACTCCCACTGGCTCCTGTAGAGACATACTCCTTGAAAAGGAATACTCCAGTTCTAGCGACAAACAAATTTTGTCAAAGAAGAAGATGTAAAAAATAATATCCTTTAGTTTCCTAAGGATAGTTACACAATTATACATTCATTAAATTCGAAGTTTAGTTTATCTAATAAACCATATAACCTGAAATTATCATAAAGTCAAAACTAGGTACTCTTACCTCCATATCTAATATGGTGTCTTTATGATTACTTAATTGGAACTTTGTTGTGGGTGAAGAATAACTGTAATTTAATTAATTTCAAGAGTCATTGAGTTATAATCAAACTATTTTAGATCGAGTCATGTCAAACATGAAGCGATATAAATAATCATTATACTCATTAATCAAGCATTTACCATCACGACTTACTCGTATAGTCTTTATACTTTTCAAACTTATTCCTTTTACTTCATTGTTAAAATCTTTGAACAATTTCAAAGTTTTCTTGAATCGTGTCAAATACACTTTTCTTATCTACTAAATGATTTAGTAATGTTAGATGAAGTATAGAAACAATATCTAGCAAATATGTTTAGTTTTCCATATACATCTCATATGTATATCAATTCAAATTAATTATGTGTCCTTTCACCTTTGTTGGTGACCGGTGCATTAATCTATTTTGAAAAGTGGGGCTCACGTCCTTCAAATGATATAAAATCAAATGAGTCCAATAGTCCATATCCATGGATTTTGGAAATGTGAATCACACTTGTTTGTACTAAACAGTGATGCCAATGATATACAAAAGGTTCAAATCTCATTTGATCCTTTTCTCATATGTTATAGACTAGCTTATCAAGATCATGGAACTCAAATCCATTACTTGATTAGCACATTGTATAGAAAACATTATTAGGACAATAGGACAATATTTGTCTATCATTCAACTACATAATCCTTCTCTTGTCAATACAAGATTTATGATTTAATGTTTCTATTTTATATGGAATTTAATAACAATTATTTGGTTCCATATCAAGTTAAGTTTAAGTCCAAGCATAAGCTCTTATAGTCAATGAAACAATTTGTTCCATTCCAGACGTAGGTGAACTTCACTTATAGTTAATGTTCTGCTTCTTTAAAACTTTCTATATTTCAACAAATATGAGATTAATCATCAAATATCATATACTTATGATGCAGAAGTAGAAATTTAACTTTCTATAACTATATGGGTAGATAAGAAGTCTTACTTCTATCTTATATTTTGACCCTTTCAAAACTACGAGCAATTTTTGTTTTTCAACTTTTAAAATAATTGCTTCCCCTTTTTGCAACCGTGTTTAACCTTTCAAAGGTAGAAAAACAGAATTTGAATTTTATTCTTATCCATGTACATCTACTTGATAGGCTTAAACTATTCATCTTATAACATTGAGGTTGAATGATCATATCATTCTCCATCGTCGTTACCACTATGAGACATCCTATATCTACTCATTTGACCCAATGCTTCTGATAAGCGTTGTTTTTCAAATATAGACATAGAAAGTTGCTAGGAAATAACTGCTCGAGAATATACAGTTTTTCTCATTCTTAAGAACAATTCTTAAATTTTGTACTAATTCAGAAACTCTTTTCTGAAAATTTTGTTCTTCATAAGAACTTTTAACAGTATAATAAAATTTATATGCTAAAGAAATTCTAAATACAGAAAATAAATAAATGTATCATGATTTAAAACATATTTAAATAGGTCTTTAATTAAATACGCTCCCACTATTTTACTCAAATCAAATGACCTTCAAAACACTTGATTCGGAAAATCCCGTTGGAAGATATTCTAGTGGGTTGAAATCCATATTTCACCTTGCTTTAAGTCAACGGGGGCTGTACTCAAAACTCAGTTATTTAGGTAGGAACTCCTTCCAATTGTATCTCATACAACTTTCAAATCATTTGAGTGAATAACTCCTTACTCTAATCTATCATATAGATGTTCCCAAACATTGCTTCTAAATTTATTTTAATCTTATTAAAATTAATTTAGTTAAGTTAAACCCAAAAGAATAACACTTGGGTAAATTGGATTACCGCACCGCAACTTACTAGTATAGAAAGTGCACCTCGCGGAGGCGAAACCTACACATTTCGATATTAGTCTTGAAGGGTGTTAAACTTTTGGAAAGCATTAAACTTAATATTTTGAATTGAAGGATTTTTATTAAGTTTGATCTCACCTCACCACGGCTTATATATCATATATATTCACACTCCAATCATTCAAGCATGCATAACAATTATACAAAATAAAAGTGACATGATTATGGCCTCCTAACGTTATGACTCTCTCAAGCCAATGAGAGAATCTAAACTAATCCTAGAAACGACCTTGCTTCTCCAAGCTGGACCTCCAGGACTATCCTAACGCCTTCAGCCCTATTACCTACTTGTATTCTATTTACATTACATAATAAGAAACTCGTTTTACATACGAGGGAGTGGATGAGAAGAGAATGTACAAATAGAATATGAGAGAGAGGCACGACACGCAGGCCGTATTTCAAAATCCAAACAAAATAAAATAAAAAGGACTAAGGCCATAATCATTCACACACATAATAATAACAAACACACTTTTATTATTATTAAGGTCTTATAATTAAAATAAATTAAATTAAAATTTGACATATGATCACACTACGCAGATTAGCTGGGGGTTTAATTGAGTACAAAAATATATTATATTAAGTACAAAAATATCTCATATTATGTACCAAAATATATTTTATTGAGTACCAAAATATATTATATTGCATACCAAAATATCTCAGATTGTGTTCCAAAATATTCTAGATTGCGTATTTCGCATCAACACTTGACACGTTTATGAACACCCAAATCGTTTCGGCAAATATTATGATCAAATCCAAAAGATCATATATGATATTGAAACTCTTTCAAATCATGATTCTTTTAAATTATAAACAAATCAAGTTAAAGTTATGCAAATCGATTAAATAAGTTCAAAAGATGATATATGACATTGAAACTATTTCAAATCATGATCTTTTAAATTAACTATCAATTTAGGATCGTTTATTACCTTTCAAACAACTTTTGAAAAACAATCCAAAAGGTAGAATTTTTATTTACTTAATTATAGTAATATTGACACTCAATAATTATTATAATTAAATCTGCTTTATTTAGGAAATCAATTTGTTTCCAAAACAAATTACAGGGCTAAAATTAAGCAAATATTTTATTACCAAATTCAAAAATCATATCTGATATTGAAACTCTTTTAAAATCATGATCTTTTAAATTTACTACCTTTCTCCAATTAAATAAATTAATTAAACATAAATATTTTCAAGGATTGTTTGTTTAGCATGAACAACCGGATCTATGATGCTTCACCAGATTCGGATATTGAAGCTCACTCTCACGAATTGTTCAAATTTACAACAATCTCTTTGAAAACAATTGATCGAATGATACAACCATAATAATACAACGCTTGTATAGTTAGGTATCCTAATACAACAATCAAACATCAATAGTTTTAACAATTGTTTGTTCAGTATGGACAACCGGATCTTTGATGCTTCACCAGAATCGGTATTCGAAGCTCAATCTCACGAGTTGACTACAAATTCACAATCAATTATATAAAACCTATTGAACGAATGATATCATCAATATATCACATATAATGATGTTGTATTAAAATCATATATCACATATATGATATTGATCAATCAATTTTAATTAATATTTAAATTTAAATAATAAAATATTAACACTTAATATTCTATTTTATTAACGGATTTGCATTCCAAATTAATTCCTTATAGAATATCAAAATATTAGCAAATCAAATATTTGCGAAAATATTATTATCTCTTAAAACAATTTTAAAAGATAATCTAATTTGATTTGTTTCCAATCATGTTCCCGTCGATATGTATAATTGATATGTCGATACTTCACCAGAAACGGTTTCTGAAACATCAAACAAATCGAAAAGCCATGCACAGAAAACATGATACGATGCCAATTTTAATTCTCTTTATTATTTAATTCCGATTCAAAATGTTTAATCACATTAAAACATAAAGCAGTAACAAAGCAATCCGATTCATGGTTTCGTAATTGGCTCTGATACCACTGAAGGAAAATCGAAAGATATCATACACAGCGGAAGAAGAAGAAGAAGAAGAATTTCGATTTTATTTCCTTGGATCATTACGAATTTGACATGAATCAGTGATACGATTGTTACCTCGATAGTTTCTGTTCTGAATCACGATCACAGCTAAGCAAAGCAGCAAAGCCTCTAGTAAGTCCACACGAACAGTGCTCCTCCAAAACTCGGTGCTAGCCAATGAATTGGAAGTGCAGAGAAGAAAGGGGTTGCTTCAAAACGTGTAACCTAAAACTTCAGCACCAGAGTTCTATTTATAGAACTTCTAGTGTGCTCTGCAAGTCATAAGTCACTATTGGGCTTCAGTAAGCCCAACAACGAGTTTAGTAATTTTGCTAACTAATTAGCGTTATTTACTAAACGCACCCCTTATATAAGTCATACTTATATATTTCTCTTTTGACTGTTCTTTGTGTGTGACCCTATAGGTTCTAGTCACGTTGGCAATAATATTAAATCTAATATTTAATATTATAAACAATGAGCGGTATCTAGCAACACATCATTGCTACCCAAGTGACAAGAATGTCAAGTGATCTGACGAAACCTTTCCATGATAATACTTATGTGTACAATTACTCCTTTGTCTCGATATCTCTATTGATCCCAAGGCATAGATATTGTCACCCTTGTATAGATCAATGTTTATATTTCTTGATTCCGAAATATACTGAATAACGAATAAGTCCAATATCTTATATTGACTTAGTTCGGCATGGCCATGCAGTTTTACAGTCATATTTCATCAAGAGGCCTAAAGATATATCTCCTGTTTATGAGGAGGGACAAATCCCATCTAGGACACTCATGTCCCTCAGCATGATTCATCAAGTACCCATCAACCAACGTTATGGTTATCCTTTTACAGACAACGTTAGAATGGCAACAAAGCACTTGAGTCCACATCTAGGGATCATAGTGGTTTCAGGTCTAAGATCGATATACATTATTATCATTGTGAGAATATCTTATGACATTTTCATAACATACTATGTAGTATTCTCACGGTGGGTCAATCCAGTATAAATATTACCCCTAATATTTATACCTATGTATAGACTTAATATCTCAATATCAATGACCCATGAGATGCGGTCATCAGTCTACATACATAATAGTCTTTATGCTTTATTATTATCCCAATTCATATTAAAGCTTGACTATGGATATGTTTAAGAATAGCGTTCTTTACGTAATGTAATCTCATGATTAAGTCACACTTAATATTCCATTACATGAATTATCTATTCTAGGGACTTTATTATTTTGAAACATAAAAAAATCAATAAAGAAATGCCTTATTATTATATATATTCACAATATATATTTATATCAATATCATGATACAAAGCCAAACCCAATCAATATTGATTGGATATTAGGGCTTACTCCAACACAAAGGCGTCACATAAATCCTGGAAACCTTGGATGCTTGTTTTGTCCAGGTCCCTGTACCATTTTGAAGCGGGGTTAGCCAGGCTTTCTTGAAAAAAGTAGATGAGGACCTTATCATCTTTATTATAAGCAGACATTTTCCTTACATACATCCTCAGGTGGTCCTTAGGGCAGGAGTCTCCCTTATACTTTTCAAAGTCAGGTACCTTGAATTTATGGGGTATCTGGACATCCGGTACCAAACAGAGGTCGTAAGCAGATTTCCCGTAAGCTTCTTTTCCTTTTAGGGCTCTCATTTCCCGATGCATTTCTTCATATTTTTCTTGTAGATCGTCGACTCTGTCAGGCGCCCCCACACTCCCAGAATGGAAGATGGGCTCTTCTTCTTGTGGTGTAGCATGAACAACAGGTGCTGCGTAGGTTGCAACAGCTGGAGGAAACATCGGGACTTGCTGAGGAACATGAATTGTATGTTGCAAATGGGGCATTTGTGTTTCACAGGCGATGGGGCGGAGTATCTCGCCCGCAGTCATGGGCTGAAACCATGGTGTGGAATGTTGTGGAGCAGAATATGTTGGAGTGTCAGCACAGAAAGTCCATTCAGGAGTAGCAGATGTAGTAGCTTCGGTTCGAACTCTGATAGGAGGAGGAGGTGGCGGAGTATGCGCAACTGCCAACACCTTTACCAGAACGGTTAATTCTTCCATCTTCGTTTTCATGTCTGCCAACTCATCCAATTTGGCGTTTAGGGCTGCCACCTCATCACGAAGTGTCGCATTATCTTGCTCGAGAAGATCCATCTTTCTCTTTACGGTTGCTCGAGTGTAATGAGTACGGGTAGACTGGTGGAGAATACGTCGGGCCACTTTCGCAACTAGCTTACCCCCCTTTTTTGGAAAAGAGAAAATTGTGTGAGACTTTGAACTTTGAGACTATGAGATGCAAAATGATGCATGATATGTTTATGCAAAAATAGACATATTTTTTTTTATTTATCGAAGGACTTATAGAAGCAATTTTGTAAACATTATAAAAGATAAGGGATGAACTTTACAAATAGAAGCAAGATAATTCCCTTTTTTAACAAAACTGAGCCAAGGGACAGACTCCAAAGTACATAACAGAAAGCTATAAAAAAGAAGAACAAAATGGGAAACTCTTGAGCTCCTGTAGTGGACTACTCCCCAAAGTCTGGGTGTGTACTTGCAAAGAGATCCATGCGTCTCTTCTTTCTCCCAGGACAAACCTTGTCAAGTAAATCCTGGTTCTCTCGGACAACGGCTTTCAGCTTAGTGTTTTCATCCTTTTCCTTGCGATTAATCCGAATTTGATGATCTAATAAATTCTTCACAGTATCATACTCTCGCTCCTTCTCGCGGTACTTTCCTTCCCACATGGACTTCTCACGCCTTTCGATGTCCAACTGCTCCTGATACCCTCCCAAGGACTCAAGAGGTAAAGGTAAAGGTATAGCTGGAACGGTTGAGGTCACCAGTCTTTGTCGAGGGTAAGGCATCTTCAATTTATTAGCTCGATCGATGACCCATTGGACATAAATTTCATGAGCGATAACAGACCTCTTCCCTAACTGATTTCTATCCTTCCTGACAATGGAATACCAAGCTTTTTCGAACTGTGCTCCTTGATTCCCATCATCCTTTTTGTAGAGGAAGAAATCCCTGTCTAGGATGAGGTACACGGGATTCTGTTGGAACAAAATGTGTTTAACAATGAACCTTAAAGGGTTTTGATGATAACAAGGTATTAAAAATTGTAAATTGGACTAGCTAATATTTGTTCAAGTGTACAGGACCATAATTATAAAGTTACATCATCATTGGTTCTGAATGAGCAAATAAAGAGCTATGGAAACAACAAAAATTTGAAGCTTGGACGCTCCTGAAGGCAACTTGCTACTGAAGAGAAAAAGCGCTCCTGAAGTCAAGCTGCTCCTGAAGAAATAGCGCTCCTGAAGTAAGCTGCTCCTGAAGAATAGTGCTTCTGAAGACAAGAGGTCCAGAAGCCACATCATCAGAAGCTGCGTCATCAGAAGCTGCAGAAGTCATATCATCAGAAGCTGCATCATCAGAAGCTGCCTCATCAGAAGCCATTTCACCAGAAGCTGAATATCAACTGGATTTGCAAAGAATCAAGAATTGAAGAATTATCAATGCAAAAGCTGTCTATTGGATTCGAAAACACAAACAAAGGATTAGTGGAGTTTGCAACGGTCATTTCAAAGGTGTTTGAAGGCGTGTGTTTGCAATTTGGACGAAAGCGTTGACATTGTACTTTGTACGAATTGTACAACCACGTTCTCCACTACTCTGTTTTGTGTCCGCGCTACAGGACAAGAAAACAGCTCCAGAATACGGTTTCGCCTGCATAGATGTTCCTTTGGATAAGGAATGGATTTCAAATTTGTTCTTCATAGGACAACAGCCAAATCAGGCAAAAGATTATTGGTGAAAGATCAAGCTTCAACAACGACTCTTTGGTGTGCTGGCAATTTCACAACGTCTCTCTCACACCTCTATATAAAGGAGTGAAGACCTAGAGAATTGGTAATGCAAGAACGCTGAACGAAAGACTCACAAGATTTTCACAAGTACCAAACCTCTGCTGAAATTGTTCTGCATTCACTTAGAATTTCTGTGTCTCAAAGTCATATCTTAGAAATTCTTAAGTCCATTGAGTCTGTATCTGATTTGTATTGTGAGCACCTCTGATTGTATATCAAGTGTTCAACCTTAAACAATTTTCTGTGTAATTTTGTTTAGTTAGGAAGTCTCTTGCAGTTGTGCTTGAGCAGGAAGTCTCTTGATTGTGTTCTTGAGCAAAGGAAGTCTCTTGCTTGTGTGCTTGAGCATTGGAAGTCTCTTGCTTGTGTGCTTGAGCATTTGTAATCAGATATTACTCATAGTGAAATCTCCTTGGAAGTGCAAGGGGGACTGGACTACTTCCGGATTGTGGAAGGAACCAGTATAATTGCTTTGTGTCGTTCTTCTTCTCTCTCTCTCTGTTTTATTCCGCTGCATTTAGATTCTGATTATCACTTCAGAAGCTGTCTCGCTTAGCTTCTGATCAGTGTGTTCAGTTTTTAGGAGAAACGAAGAATTTTTCTAAAACACAATTCAACCCCCCTTCTTGTGTTTTTCTCACCTTCAATTGGTATCTAGAGCCTTGGTCTGTTGTGTAACACTTAACCGTGCAACAGTCAAAGATCTGAGAAAAACATGTCTACTCCTACTCCTACTGGTCCTGGTGATACTAGCTATAAACATGTCTCACATGATTATAGTGATAGTAAGAAAACCAGTATTGGAAAAGTTCCAAAGTTCAATGGAGATGCTGAAGAGTTCTCTTGGTGGAAGACCAACTTTTACAGTTACATCATGAGCCTAGATGAAGAATTATGGGATATTCTGGAAGATGGTGTTGGTGATTTAGTCCTTGATGAAGAAGGAGCTGCTGTGGATAGAAAGAAACATACTCCAGAACTGAGGAAACTTTACAAGAAGCATCATATTATCAGAGGAGCTCTTGTCACTGCCATACCCAAAGCAGAATACATGAAGATGAGTGACAAATCCACTGCTAAAGCTATGTTTGCTTCTCTCTGTTCAAATTATGAAGGGAGCAAGAAGGTCAAAGAAGCAAAGGCTCTCCTGCTTGTACATCAGTGTGAGTTATTCAAAATGAAGGATGATGAAACTATTGAGGAGATGTACTCAAGGTTTCAAACCTTAGTTTCTGGTCTACAGATTCTAAAGAAGAGCTATGTTGCTTCTGATCATGTAAGCAAGATACTCAGAAGCTTACCTGCCAGATGGAGACCAAAAGTGACTGCCATTGAGGAAGCTAAAGATTTAAACACTTTAAGTGTCGAAGATCTTGTTAGTTCTCTCAAAGTTCATGAGTTAAGTCTTAATGAACATGAGTCTACTAAGAAGAGTAAATCAATAGCTCTTCCATCCAAAGGCAAGTCATCAAAAGCTCTCAAAGTGGTTGAATCTGAAGAGGAAGAACAGTCAAGTTCAGACTCTGAACCAGATGCTGCAGAAATGGCCATGCTCTCAAACAGACTTCAATATCTGGCCAAGAAGAACAGAAAGTTTCTCTCCAGAAGGGGTAACTCCAGAAGCTCAAGGAAAGAAGATCAGAAGGGATGCTTCAACTGTAAGAAGCCAGGTCACTTCATTGCTGAATGCCCTGATCTTCAAAGAGAAAAGTCAAAGGACAAGTCAAAGAGGTCTACATTCAAACCAAGCAAATTCAAGAAGCAGATTAAGCAGAGTTTAATGGCAACCTGGGATGATTTGGGTAGTGAATCTGGATCTGATAAAGAGGAAGCTGATGAAGATGCAAAGGTAGTTGTTGGGTTGGTAGCAACAGCAACTTCAGAAGCTGGGTCAGATTCAGACTCAGAAGATGAAAACGAGGTATATTCCAAAATTCCCAGAGATGAACTTGTTGAGTCACTTAAAGAACTTCTTACACATTTTGAAGTAAGAACCAATGAGTTGAAGGATTTAAAAGAAAAATATGCTGATTTGGTACAACAGCAAAAATCAACTTTATTGGATCTGAAAGCTTCTGAACAAGGACTTAGGGGCTTTGACTTCATGTGTAAAACATATGAAGATCAGCTCAGGTTCTTATGTCAGAAGCTACAAGAAAAGTGTAATGAAAAACCTTTAAGTAACCATGAAATTGCTCTTGAAGATTTTATTATATCTGGCATTGACAGAAGCAGAGTGGCTTCTATGATTTATAGCATTTACAAGAACAATGGCAGAGGAATTGGTTTTCCAGAAGTGAAACTGGAGAAAACCAATCTAAAGTCTTGTTGTGAATGCATCAAGGAAGGTCTGAAAACATTCTTTGTACCAGAAGGGGCTGAGTTGGAAACTGTTGTTCAATCAGAACCTGAAGCTTCTAGTTCTAAGGCTAAGATTACTTCAAAGCCAAAGAACTCTAAGTCAAAGGCTATGATCAAATCTGATTCCAAAACTTCAAAGGTTAGGATCCTGAAAAGATCAGAACCTATTCCTCAGAGTCTGGTGAAACCAAAATCTGGGGTTCTGAAGTCTAAGTTTCAGAAGAAGACAGTTACTGCTTCTGAAGTACCAAAACCTAAGGTGATGGTTAATCAGAAGCAACCCAACTCACAGCACAAGGTACAAGAAGTGAAGAGTAAAGCCTTAAGTACTAACCTTCCAGGACCCATAGAACAATGGGTACCTAAATCTAAAAATGTCAATGATGCAGGTATGTCTAAGAGCAGTGCCAAAGCAAAGATCATGGTACCTAGACAGTGGTTGCTCAAGACACATGACAGGAGACAAGTCCATGTTCCTCAGCCTAACAATGAAAGAGGGAGGAAATGTGAAATTTGGAGGCAACCAGTCAGGCAAGATCATAGGTACAGGAACTATTGGTAACTCCTCTACCTCAATTAATAATGTATGGTTGGTAGATGGTCTTGAACATAACCTTTTGAGCATTAGTCAATTTTGTGATAATGGTTATGATGTGCTTTTTGAAAAACCCAACTGTACAGTAATCAACAAGGAAGACAAATCCATTGTGTTCAAAGGAAAGAGAGTTGACAATGTCTATAAAATCAATTTTTCTGAACTGGCTGATCAGAAGGTGATGTGCCTACTATCAGTGAATGATAAGAAATGGATGTGGCACAGAAGGTTGGGACATGCTAACTGGAGGTTAATCTCTAAGCTTAGTAAGTTACAACTTGTGAAAGGGCTACCAGACATTGACTATTATTCAGATGCACTCTGTGGTGCATGTCAGAGAGGGAAAATTGTGAAATAATCTTTTAAAACAAAAGATATTGTTTCAACCTCAAGACCTTTAGAATTACTCCATATTGATTTATTTGGACCAGTAAGTACTGCATCCTTATATGGAAGTAGATATGGATTAGTCATTGTTGATGATTACAGCAGATGGACTTGGGTGAAATTCATAAAGAGTAAAGATGTTGCGTGTGATGTATTCAGTAGCTTCTGCACTCAAATTCAATCTGAAAAAGAATCAAAAATTTTGAAAGTCAGAAGTGATGATGGTGGAGAATTTGAAAATGAGCCATTTGAAGCTTTTTGTGAAAAACATGGAATTTTCCATGAATTCTCTTCTCCTAGAACACCACAACAAAATGGGGTTGTAGAGAGAAAGAATAGAACTTTACAAGAAATGGCCAGAACCATGATTCATGAAAACAATTTACCAAAACATTTTTGGGCAGAAGCAGTGAATACAGCATGCTATGTTCAAAACAGGATCTATATTAGACCTATTTTGGAGAAAACAGCATATGAACTCTTTAAAGGAAGAAAACCCAATATCTCTTACTTTCATCAATTTGGATGTACATGTTACATTCTGAACAACAAGCTCTACCTAAAGAAATTTGATGCCAAGGCCCAAAGAGGAATCATTTTAGGTTACTCTGAAAGGTCAAAGGCATACAGGGTGTATAATTCAGAAACACTCTGTGTTGAAGAATCTATGCACGTTAAATTTGATGACAAAGAGCTTGAAGATAAAACTTCAAAGCAAGGTGAAAGTTTTGCAGAGATACAGGTTCCTGAAGCTACTCCAGAACCTGATCAGATAGCTGAGTCTGAAGATAGTCCAGAAGCTGAACCCACATCAGAAGCACAAGATGAAGCTGCTTCTGATGAAGCACAAGATGACTCACATCAAGAAGATCCTCCCAGAAACACATTCAAACACAAGTCTTCACATCCTGAAGAGCTAATCATTGGAAACAAAGATAGTCCAAGAAGAACAAGATCACATTTCAGACAAGAAGAGTCAATGATTGGACTAATCTCAATGATTGAACCTACAACAGTTGATGAAGCACTTTCAGATGATGGATGGATCCTAGCTATGCAAGAAGAGTTGAATCAATTTCAAAGAAATGATGTGTGGGATCTGGTACCCAAACCTCAGCACAAGAACATTATTGGAACAAAATGGGTATTCAGAAACAAGCTGAATGAGCAAGGTGAAGTAACAAGAAACAAAGCCAGACTTGTTGCACAAGGGTATAGTCAACAAGAAGGCATTGATTACACTGAAACGTTTGCTCCAGTTGCAAGATTGGAAGCAATCAGGTTACTTCTTTCCTATGCAGTTAATCATGGCATAATATTATATCAGATGGATGTCAAGAGTGCATTTCTCAATGGTGTCATAGAAGAAGAAGTGTATGTTAAGCAACCTCCTGGATTTGAGGATATTAAATATCCTGACCATGTTTTTAAATTGAAGAAATCACTATATGGCTTGAAACAAGCTCCCAGAGCTTGGTATGATAGACTAAGTAATTTCTTAATCAAAAATGATTTTAAGAGAGGACAGGTTGACACTACACTCTTCAGAAGGACCCTTGGGAAAGATACTCTTGTTGTGCAAATATATGTTGATGATATAATATTTGGTTCTACTAATGCATCTCTTTGCAAGGAATTTTCTGAGTTAATGCAGGATGAATTTGAAATGAGCATGATGGGAGAGCTGAAGTTCTTCCTTGGCATTCAAATCAATCAATGCAAAGATGGAGTCTATGTTCATCAATCAAAGTACACAAAGGAGCTTCTGAAGAAGTTCAAACTTGAAGATTGTAAAGTGATGAACACTCCAATGCATCCTACGTGCAACCTGAGCAAAGAAGATGAAGGAACTAAAGTAGATCAGAAGCTGTATAGAGGTATGATTGGTTCTTTGTTATACCTCACTGCATCTAGGCCAGATATTTTATTCAGTGTATGCTTGTGTGCAAGATTCCAATCGGATCCTAGAGAATCTCATATGACTGTTGTCAAGAGAATCTTCAGGTATTTGAAAGGAACAACCAATCTTGGACTCTTTTATAGGAAATCCTTAGATTATAAGCTAATTGGATTCTGTGATGCTGATTATGCTGGTGATAGGATTGAAAGAAAGTCAACCAGTGGCAATTGTCAATTTCTGGGTGATAATCTTATATCCTGGGCTAGCAAAAGACAAACAACTATTGCTATGTCTACAGCAGAAGCAGAATACATTTCAGCTGCAAGTTGTTGTACACAACTACTTTGGATGAAACATCAGTTGGAAGATTATCAGATAACTGCTAACAGTATTCCCATTTATTGTGATAATACTGCTGCTATTTGTTTGTCTAAAAATCCAATTTTGCATTCAAGAGCGAAGCACATTGAAATCAAACACCATTTTATCAGAGATTATGTTCAAAAAGGAATTTTAGATATACAATTCATTGATACTGAAAATCAATGGGCTGATATATTTACTAAGCCTTTAACTGTTGAAAGATTTGATTTTATAAAGAAAAATTTGAACATGCACTTTGTATCTGATTAAATGCTTGCTTGCTCCTGAATAGGATTTTAGGTTCTGAAGTTAGTTCAGAAGCAGTAGTCCATCAGAAGCTCTTTATTGAGGTTCTGAGGAAAACTCGCTTCTGATGATGACGTCAGCATCTGAAGTCCAGAAGCTGGATTTATTGCTTCTGAATAGTTGAATTAGTGGAAACGTTGGAAGTTACCTTTTAAAAAGTAACTTTTGGCCCACTAACTTGGTAGTTACTCTGTGAACCTCTTACGTGGCCTGTATGTGTTGGTGTATAACTAAAAGGGCAATGATGATTTAAAAGCTTTGAAAGTACTTTTCACGCGCCCCCAATTTTGTCATTAATGTTATGTTTGTTTGTCTCTTTTGAATTGCAATCGTTTTACTTTTAACACTTTGTCAATTCACACACTACTCACTCACAACAAACACATTTGCTCTCAAACCTCTTGCGAAGTAAGCGCATTCTCTCAACCTTAGAACCCTAAAATCTTCATCTTCTTCAAATCTTCGTAAATCATCAAATGGCATCATCAAGCTCAAAAGTTTCAGAATCTACATCAAACAAGCAAAGCGTATCAGAATCTGGGTCCATCTACAAAAAGAAGACTATGGATATTCCATGGGAATCCTTAATAGTTCAAGTAGAGTCACCGGTGGATTTTGCTTCACTCAAGAAGTATGAAGTAAACATGGAAGGTTTGATAGAAACTCAGATGATGTCTGAGTATTTCAAGATGCTAAATGGGCCAACATATGTGAACTTGGTCAAGGACTTTTGGTTAAAAGCTGAAGTGTACAATGAAAAGCCTGCAAAAGTCGTAAGCAAACAAGCGGGGTCAAAGAAAGGGAAAATGGTCATGGATATGAATCCTACATCATTTGATAGCTTAGAAATAAGGTCTGAAGTGATGGGCATTCCTATAACCATCACTGAGGACGTTATAGCTAAAGCTTGTAGGATGCATGCAGAGGGAAGATTCCAAGAAATAGTCAGGAAGGAAGATGTCCTGCTAAAAGGTTACTACAACTCTCTTCTGGGTGGGAAGAAAGATGCCAAGCCTTCAGAGATGGAGATTCACAACAGAATGTTGGTGAAATTCAGTAATGATTGCTTCTTTCAAAGAGCAGGAGGGTCTGACCAACCCAACAACCAACAGAAGCTAGCAATTTATTTCATGACCAATCTTGAAAAGATAAACTTCCCCAGATATGTAATGGATCATCTCTGCTGGGCCATAAACGAAAGCACTACAAGAGGAAGAAAACAAGTACCCTATGGAAGATTGCTTTCTGAAATCTTTCATCAAGGAAGGGTGCTGGAGTTCTTAAAAAGGACAAGGAGTGCTTCTGATAAATGTTTCGAAGTTTCTACTGCTGAAAGGACTATCAGTAGCAGGAGCTTATGCTCTATGAAGTTCATCAAAGAAGCCCCTAAAGATGAAAAGTGGTTAGAGATGACAACTGCTGAAACTGAGATAATCAGGGACTTTCCTCCCATCTTTAAGGAAAGTGACTCTGATTTCCTAGTTCAATCAGTAGCTGAGTACGTCTTGGAGGAAGATGCAAGGTCTCAGGAGGAAGCTGCTCTTGCTAAAGGGAAAGGCAAGAAGGCCAAGGCAGTTGCTGTGTCAGAAGCTGCTGTTTCTGAGGCACCTGAAGGGAAAAGGGCCAGAACTAGTTCTGAATCAGAAGCTGCTCCTACTAAAGGAAAGAAGGCCAGAACTAGTACTGAGTCAGAAGCTGCTAAACCTGTTTTTATCAAGGAAAAAGGAAAGATGCAGAAGGTTGGTGCTGCTTCTATTCCACAGAAGAGGAGAAAAGGTAAGGCAGACTTGGTAATCACTCAAGAGCAGCTGGATGAAGCTCTTGAAGAAATAGAGAAAGAGGAGGCTGATCCCAAGCTGAAGAAGAAGAAGGCTCCCCTTCAACTTGTGAGTCCTATGGTTGAGATGACTCGAATAAGGAAAAGGATGGCAGATGAACGTGCTGCTGATCTTATATCAGAAAGAAAGGATCAAAAAGCTCAATACATTCATCAAAGAGATGAAAAGCTCAAGGCTTTGGGATTGGAGGACTGTGATAGGTTCTACAAAGATAAACTGGCTGAAGTAAGAGCCATTGCTGGTAAACCTACTGAAGACAATGAGGAAGACGATATGATGCTCGTCTTTGAAAATGCTCCAGAAGAGGGAACTTCAGAAGCAGTTTCTCAATCTGCTGATCCACAGAAGATCACTTCTGAAGCTGACCCTGCAGATCAGGTAATCCAGATTCCAGTCACCTCTATCCCCTCTTCACCCTCTTCACCATCAGCACCTGAACAAATAGAAGACACTTCTGTCTTAGACAATCTTGCTCTCCACTACTCAGGTGAATTACTCATAGACAAAACTTCAGAAAAGGCCTCTGAAGCAACTCCAGAAGCAGCTGCTTCTGAAAATGTTGTTTCAGAAAACCCCCATCAACAAACACCTGAACCACAAAAACCCACAACACCCCCACAATCACCAATAGCCATCATTGACCACCAACTCAACAATCAAACAACAACTTCACTACAACAACCACCAACTGAAACTGAATTTCAACCTTTACCTGAACACTCTCCAGAACCAACTCCCATGGATGTTGACATCTCTCAAGTCAATGTTCAAGACTCAACCTCCACCACACACATTGATTCTGACCAGCCTTCGTCTTCAAACACACAAACACACCTTACCTTTCCAATTCCTAACCCCATTCAAGATTTAGAAATCAGTGATTCTGATCTTGAAACCCTTGATCATCCACCCACAAACATCCTGGAATCTGGATATATTAATTCTGAGCTTCTCACAATCTTGAGTCAGATGCATAATCTGGTGGATCAAAGAAGGACAATTGATCTCACAGGTGCATATGAAGACTCCTGGGCATCTCTTCAAAACCGGGCAGCTGGGGTTATTGAAGAAATCAAGGCCAAATGCATCAGAGTCAAGCAAGCTTCAGTCAGAAGGCTAATGGAGCAAGTGAATCAGAGTCTTAGAGTAAGAAGTTCTACACTGCTCCTGGCAAACCAGCCTTTCTTCTTTGAAACGGATTACTTGACCAGAGAAGCAAGGCTGTGTAAGCTTCTGAAGAAACAGATGGCACAGCAGCAGCAAGAAGCTAGAGAAAGGGAACAAGCTCTTCTTCAGAGGCAACAACAACTTGAAGAACTGTTGAAGAAGAAGATTGAAGAAATGGAAGAGATGAAGAAACAACAACAAACCAACCCTTAGTTGCACACCCTTGTGTTTTTCTTTGTTTGTTGTCTATTTTAAAATTTCTTAGTCCTTGCTTCTGAAACCATCTTGTCTTATTTCTCTTGCTTCTGAATGCTTACTGATTCTGACTGTTTAGCTGCTTCTGACAATTGATATACATGTTCATATATTTTGCTCTGACTTATTTAGTTCACTTTCTTTTATACTCTCTCCTGTTTGAGTTTTTCTCATATCTTTTTGTCTTTTATGCTTAAATTTATTTTAATTTTTTTTGATAATGACAAAAGGGGGAGTATATGTGACAAGTATTTAAAGGCTCTGAGCCCCATTAATGGCATTTGAAATTTTTGAAAACCTTCTATCATTTTTTTTTACCTTATTGGTATAAGCTATGAACGAATGAAGGAGTATCAAAATTCAAGTAAAATTAATTGAACCATTCTTCTTATCTATAAGTTAATTCTTTCAATGATTCAATTTTATTTTTAAGCTCTGATAATATTATTGCGCGAAAAATGAATTTAATTAACCTGGATAGAACTTAGGGGGAGCTTACAAACCTCACCTTAAAGACTATCAGACTCAGGGGGAGTTTGAGCTTACAAACCTCAGATTCTGAGCTTACAAACCTCAGAACCCCAAAGTCAACTTGTTAATTAGATTAACAACAATTGATCAATTTTAAATACTTTTGTTTGTCATCATCAAAAAGGGGGAGATTGTTGGAACAAAATGTGTTTAACAATGAACCTTAAAGGGTTTTGATGATAACAAGGTATTAAAAATTGTAAATTGGACTAGCTAATATTTGTTCAAGTGTACAGGACCATAATTATAAAGTTACATCATCATTGGTTCTGAATGAGCAAATAAAGAGCTATGGAAACAACAAAAATTTGAAGCTTGGACGCTCCTGAAGGCAACTTGCTACTGAAGAGAAAAAGCGCTCCTGAAGTCAAGCTGCTCCTGAAGAAATAGCGCTCCTGAAGTAAGCTGCTCCTGAAGAATAGTGCTTCTGAAGACAAGAGGTCCAGAAGCCACATCATCAGAAGCTGCGTCATCAGAAGCTGCAGAAGTCATATCATCAGAAGCTGCATCATCAGAAGCTGCCTCATCAGAAGCCATTTCACCAGAAGCTGAATATCAACTGGATTTGCAAAGAATCAAGAATTGAAGAATTATCAATGCAAAAGCTGTCTATTGGATTCGAAAACACAAACAAAGGATTAGTGGAGTTTGCAACGGTCATTTCAAAGGTGTTTGAAGGCGTGTGTTTGCAATTTGGACGAAAGCGTTGACATTGTACTTTGTACGAATTGTACAACCACGTTCTCCACTACTCTGTTTTGTGTCCGCGCCACAGGACAAGAAAACAGCTCCAGAATACGGTTTCGCCTGCATAGATGTTCCTTTGGATAAGGAATGGATTTCAAATTTGTTCTTCATAGGACAACAGCCAAATCAGGCAAAAGATTATTGGTGAAAGATCAAGCTTCAACAACGACTCTTTGGTGTGCTGGCAATTTCACAACGTCTCTCTCACACCTCTATATAAAGGAGTGAAGACCTAGAGAATTGGTAATGCAAGAACGCTGAACGAAAGACTCACAAGATTTTCACAAGTACCAAACCTCTGCTGAAATTGTTCTGCATTCACTTAGAATTTCTGTGTCTCAAAGTCATATCTTAGAAATTCTTAAGTCCATTGAGTCTGTATCTGATTTGTATTGTGAGCACCTCTGATTGTATATCAAGTGTTCAACCTTAAACAATTTTCTGTGTAATTTTGTTTAGTTAGGAAGTCTCTTGCAGTTGTGCTTGAGCAGGAAGTCTCTTGATTGTGTTCTTGAGCAAAGGAAGTCTCTTGCTTGTGTGCTTGAGCATTGGAAGTCTCTTGCTTGTGTGCTTGAGCATTTGTAATCAGATATTACTCATAGTGAAATCTCCTTGGAAGTGCAAGGGGGACTGGACTACTTCCGGATTGTGGAAGGAACCAGTATAATTGCTTTGTGTCGTTCTTCTTCTCTCTCTCTCTGTTTTATTCCGCTGCATTTAGATTCTGATTATCACTTCAGAAGCTGTCTCGCTTAGCTTCTGATCAGTGTGTTCAGTTTTTAGGAGAAACGAAGAATTTTTCTAAAACACAATTCAACCCCCCTTCTTGTGTTTTTCTCACCTTCAGATTCATCTTCATATAATACCCAAACTGTCGTCTAGCAAGAACCGGGCTGTAACTAATTCCTCCACGCGTACCGAGAAGAGGTACGTTGTTGAAGTCCCCACAACTATTAATGACAAACTCTGGGTCACAAACTGGGTTAAACCAATCTATGTCCTTCGGGGTCCAAGTCATGAGCTTCTGAGACCAAGGGAGACGTTCTGGTCTAAGCTTGGGACGGGGTAAGTGTGGAGTAATCCAGCGGTGGAGTAAAGGTGTACAGCAAACGATGGTCCCTTTTTCTTTACGAGTGCGTTCATGAATAGAAACATAGGTGTCAGCTAGCAAAACAGGAACTGGGTTTTGGGTTAAGAAGATCCGAATGGCATTCGTGTCAACAAAATTGTCAACATTTGGGAAGAGGACCATACCATAGATAAGCAGGGCGAGGATAGATTCAAAGGCAACGGTCTGGGATTTCTCAAAACAAGTGGTGGCTTTTTGGTGAAGGAAGTTGTATGGTAGGCATTGGAGACCATTTTTGGGGGTGAATTCGTTTTTTATATCGGCTACCTCAAGGTGAAGGGCCTTTGCGATGGTAGGAATCTTAGGAGTGGGTCTAGAGGCATGAAAGGGTACTTCGTTGAGTACGGGTAAACCAACCCAATGAGAGTATTCCTCTAAAGTAGGGATAAGCTGAAAGTCTGGGAATGTGAAGCAATGGTAGATCGGATCGTAGAATTGGACCAAAGTATTGAGAAGTACCACATCCACTTTTGTCCTGAGAATATCGAGTAAATTACCATACTGTTTCTGAAAACGATCCGGATCCTTCAACATCTTTGTCAGACTCTTTAAACTCTCTACATCAGGACTTTTGAATTTATACCCATGAGTTCTTCTTCCAATACCCTCCATATCCTTTGATGTTTACAAAGAAAATCCTATATAAGTCCTTCGATATTTTAATGGATGGAAAAAAAAAAAATTTATGGATGAATGCATGTATGCATGATTTATGCTACACAAACGGTGAAAACATGGTGAAGTATAAGTCCATAATTTTGGAGTCAAGGGTAACAACGCCATTTGGTAAGGACTATGGTTTAATTTGCACTTGTAACAAGGGTTCTACCAAGTTCCCAAAGTCCAACCCCCTCCGAATTTTATCGGATACCGAGAAAACACCCGGTCCAACAACGTTCGTAGGAAAGTCTCGTTCGAGTGTAGTATCGCGTGTCGACTAATTCCGAGAAAACACCCGGTTAGCCACCGCACTACGTCCTAAAAGGCCAAGATGGGTTAAATGTTACTAAAGGTCCTTAGCGTTCGAACGGAAACTTAAGAGTAATAAAGTCTAAACGTGAAAACACACGCCGACAAATATCACTTTAAGCTCCTCCGCTAAGTGTGATCATCTCACATGTGTCAAAACACGAGTATACTCTCGGTATGACACTATGAGTTTACCACTCCTATCTTATATTTCTCTCAAGCCCGGGTTAGGACTTATCTCACCACTCATATTTTAGGAAAGAAGAAACAAGAAGGAAGAACATATATACACATATTTCCATCTTTGACTAAAATTTTATTTTTTTAGCAAGTTTATAGCACAAAATTTAAATAAAGCCAAGTTAGGCTTAACCCTCTTACTTTTTATATCCCCAGTGAAGTCGCCATTTCTGTCGCGTCATTTTTCGGACGGTCAAAGGCCATTTTGATTTGGCGTTCGACCCGCTTTATTGTTTTCACGACTGAACATTTAATTCTTTTCAAAAGAAAGTGGAAAAAGGTTCAAATACCACATTTTTTAGGGATTAAGGGTTCGGGGGTCGGTTATATTTAGGGAAGGTGTTAAGCACCCTAAATATTCATAGTACTCTACGAGAACCTCTTGATTTTATTTAACTTTTGTGCTATAAACTTGCTTGCTTTAAAAAATGGAATTTGCAATGATAAAAGAAAATTAGAGACCTAAATTATCTACGTTTTATTGATTTGGAAGGACGAGTGTCCTCTGCCTACGTACCCGTGAGGGATCAAAACCTCGTAGTTCGGGGTAGAAATTGACGTTTGATTGGTTGAGTGTTTTTTTTTTTATGTTCTTAAAAAAGGGTTTTAAAATGAAAGAAAGCCAAAGTGGCAAATGAGTATTTGTTTGTGTTTTTTAATATTGAAAGAAAGTAGACTCAAAGTAGGATTAAATTGATTGATGATTTGATTAAGAAATAAACTAAAAAAAGACGATCACTTGATTGAAGATCAAGGTTTGTTTATGAAAATATTTTTGTGATTTGATTATTTGGTGTTTTTGTTGTTTTGAATATTGATATGAAAATTATATAAACAGAATGAGAAAAAATAATATTAAACTGAAATATAAGGTTATTTTAACCTGGACCAGAATACTCTGGAGAACGACTATATAAGCATAAGCATAATATTAACAGTCGATTTAGGACCAGATTACTCTGGATTAATTTAATTAAACAAGGACCAGATCGTTCTGGAGAATAATTAAATTTAAACAAAAATATATTATTAACAGTTAATTAGGACCAGAGCACTCTGGATTAATTTAATTAACAAGGACCAGATTGTTCTGGAGAATAATATAATATTAATAGTTAAATTAGGACCAGAGCACTCTGGATTAATTTAATTAACAAGGACCAGATTGTTCTGGAGAATAATATAATATTAATAGTTAAATTAGGACCAGAACACTCTGGATTGAGGTGTGTATTTAATGACAAAATTTAAATATGCATATAATAATAGTAGATAATGGAATGCAATGCGAAAATAAAATAAAAATGCATGAGATAATTTATAAATAATAAAATGAGATACGAGCAAGAAATAAATAAAAAAATGCATGAGAATGAAAGTAAAAATGCTAAAGAAATTAAAATGCATGCAATAATTTATAAATGATAAAAATGAAATGTGAGTAAGAAATAAAAATGCATGATGACAAACTTAAACTAATAATAGTAAATAAAGATGCAAAAGAAAAGAAAACAAAGTGCCAAAAAATGTATGCAAGAAACAAAATAAATAAACAGGGGGGTGTGCAAGTAGTAAAGGGGGTGTAGGAAGAAAACTGGAGGGATTGGGCTTAAATGAGCACAGAGGCGCACTGCTGGGCCTGGGTTGGACTTAGACCGGTTCGGACCTCAGGGTGAACCGGTTTAATTAAAAAAACCCGGTTCGAGGAGGAATATAAATAGGGTTTTACTGGTTTTTTCTTTTCATTTTAAACCCTCTTCCTCTCTCTAACTTCTCTCTAGTGAGAGAAGCTCTGTTCTCTCTCATCCCTCTTCTTCATTTCCGGCGACGGGAAGGCTGGTGGTGGGGGTTTCCGGCGCGGTGGCCGGCCACCCTAGGTGGCGGCGCCACCGCTGGAAACCCCTTTTTTTATATATTTTTTTTTTCTATTTCTTCTTTCATTTTTTCCTTCTTTTTCTCTATCTTTTCTTTCTCTTTTCTTTCTTTTCTTTCTCTTTTCTTTCTTTTCTTTCTTCTCCCTCCCGTTAGAGCTTCTTCTTGTTTCTATCTTTTTTTTCTTCTTTTTTTTTTGGTACAAAAACACAATAAAAAAAATAAATTAAACCTAGATCTAGCAATACTAGAAAAAAAGAAAAGAAAAGTACCCCTTTGTGTTTCCTGGGTTTGATTCGGTTTTGTTTTTGAGGGTGATTATGGTGGTTTGAGATGCTGTTTGGTGTGACCTTGTGATTTTGTTACTGGAAAATTTGTGTTGTTTTGGATCGAAATTCCTCTCTGTTTGTGTGTTGGCTGGAAAAAATTTTTGTGTCTTAATGTTGGTTGCAGGTAGTTCTATTTATAGAGTTGAATTGAGACAAAGAGCTTGCTAAAGGAGGACCAAAACCTGCCCTTGTGTGGGATGAAGGGGACATTTACAGGCTGTTAATTGAGCTGTGTTTGGAACATTTTGGACCAAAATTAGATTTTTTATGGACATGATATAAATAATAATAATAATAATAATAATAATAATAACGAAAATAATAATAATAATAATAATAATAATAATAATAATAATAATAATAATAACGATAATAATAATAATAATAATAATAATAATAATAATAATAATAATAATAATAATAATAATAATAATAATAATAATTGAGAGAAGAGGGCCCGACTCGGAACCAATATATGAGGTATTTTAAAATACCTCTCTGCCGATTTTTTCACTGAAAAGACTGAGACTGGTCGGGGTTAGAGGACACGTGTCTGTGATATCTTGGGTCAAAAATTGGGGTATGACAAACTTCCTCACTTCCCTTCTCTTATCCAACCTCCCTAGACCCCGTATATTCCAAGACACCACCCGCATTGTTCACACTCCCCCCGCTCACCGTCACCACCACACCGACTCTCCTAAACATCCCCATCCACCTCTCCGGCGTCATTCACCACCGGCGTCAACACTGGTCCCATTACCACTTTCTTGGAACGAGATAACACACCAAAACTATTTTGATCTAGCCTCTGAAAAGAAACACCAATAGACTTTCCTATATCCTTAATATCATTCGCCTTTGCCTCCGTACTTCCTTTTAAGACAACCCAATTTTGCCAATCATTAGTCGCCGACACCGCCGTTGAAGAGTCATTAGAAGAATGATGATGAACCTCCTCCAACGACTTTGTAACTCTCGCCCTTTGACGTTGGCGATTACGGATTTTTTGTTTCAATATTTTCATCACCTTAGAGTCTTTCAACACTTTCATGACCTATTCTCTATCTTTACTCGGTAGCCTTTACTTATTCCTAAAATATTAAATTATTTTTTTTATCAATTTTTCTATTATTATTAGAAAAAGTATCACTTGGTACTCAAAAACTATACATTTGATCTTGTGATCATATAAGGCTAGCTCTTTTAAAAGTATAAATAAATTGAGAACTCGATGTTAGGTTTCAAGTGTGAGTGGCCGTTAAGTCCCACATTGCCTATGAATGTGTAAAAATGTTGGATTTATAAAAGAGGTCACTCACACATGCCTAAAATCTTAAGGTTTTGGGTAGAGATGTGGGTCTCCCTCTCTTTTGTTCTTGGATCATGGAGCATTGACTTTGTTGTCTCTCCCGCGGCCTCATACCCCCAACAAATGGTATCAAAGCCTTGGTTCGGCTTGGTGGGGGAGGGGGAGTCCTATTATAGGAGGTGAGAACTTACACAGTTACACTTATGGTGGAAATGGCTGGGTTACAAGTGTGAGTGGGGTTAAGTCACACATCGTTTATCAATGGATAAAGTATTGGATTTATAAGAGAGGTGACCCAAATACTCAATATTTTAAGGTTTTTGGTTGAGATATGACGTCTCCCTCTCCTATGACCTTGAAGTATTGTTCTTGTTGTTTATCTCGTGACCTCTGAACTCCTCGACACTGGAATATAAGAACAAACTAGTAAAAGGTAACAATTTATTTCACTCTTCAGATTCCTTTAATTTTTTCCCTCAGTATCTTCACTTTCTTTTTGGTCAAAATACGAGGGAAGGTGAAAATAAGTGTTTTTTCTTTCTTTCTTTCCTTTTGTAGTATAAAATAAGTGTTTTAACTGAAGCAATAAAATAGGATATATATCAAAAAATTAATAGATTACAAAAAATGAAAGTAGCGTAAAAAAAATTCCAACTTAATTTATTTTGAGTTAAAAGAAAGTAAAAAAAATTGTTTTTACCAACCACTTGTTATTATCCTGTCAAAAAAAAAACTTGTAATTATAATGGTATACAAATTTTTTCAATCGTACAGACATGACAAGGATACTTCACCCTATCATAATTACATGGGATAAGTCATCTCTATATTCCCTAAGGCTTTGTTTGCGAGTTTGGAGGGGATGGGAGGGGAAGACTTGAGAAAAAAGGAAGGAGCAAGTGGAAGAAATAGAGGAAAATGGGAGGGGAGGGCTTTGGGGGATAAGTTTTCTTCATAATATTAAACTCTCCTCATTTGGGGGAACTAAAAAATTGTATTGGAGGAGGATTTTGGGGGGTTTTGGAGGGTTTATATGAATTCTTCAAATTTAATCTATGTTGTTATATTATTTTTAAAATTAAAAATATAGTAATTATATGCATTAATTTATCATTATCTATAAAACTACTCTTTTAAAAAAATTGAAAGATTACTCCATTTTCCCTAATATTTTCCACACTTCAAAGTCTTCCCTTCCCCTCCCCTCCAAACTCGCAAACAAAGCCTAAAAGAAAAGGTCATCTCTATATGACAATGCATCAAAAACCAAATAAAACATCTACTCGAAAGATCTTTAATCATGGTTTAAGGTAGCTACCTTAAACCATTTGAATTGGGACAAAATTGTGATAAAAAAACTCAAATAATCGAATCATAATGGTAACGTAAAGGGTTCAACGGGTTGAACCATCCCATTAATACTTGGCATCACCAAACAGTTTCACTTTGGTGCATATTCAGTTGATCTCACACTAGTCCTTGCACCCGTGCTGCCGCACGGGTCATACAAATTGCATATGTGTCAATCCTAAAAGCAAATTTTAATACTTCCTCCGTTTTAAAATGAGTGTCGCTTTAGCCAAAAAAAATTGTTTCAAAATGAGTGTCGCTTTCAGTTTCCAATGCAATAATAATTTTTTTTTTCAATTGTACCCTCCAATTAATACTCTGCACACTACTTCCAAAAAATTACTTTTAAAACTAACCAATAGTTAATAAGGATAATTTGGTAAAATAACCATTCTCTTTCTCTTAATCATTACATTTCTTAATATGTGTGTAAACACCTAAAACGACACTCATTTTGAAACGGAGGGAGTAGTAAGTATCAAACCTTGAAAGTACATCTTAGTGATCACACCTCTCTCTGTTGTTATGGATAAAATATGAAAATAAAACTGTATTAGTCTAAGAAAATAATGTGTTCTCTATGTATAATCTTATATGCTATATGTGTGGGATATATGAACTTCTTTTTGAGAAAACATATCAACCAATTTACGGACCTTCCTTTAAAAAAACAAACCAATTTATGGACCGAAAATGTATACCCAAACACAAAAAATAAGGAAAGGAAAGTAAAAGGAGAACCACATCACCTTAACAAAGCAGAAAAGCATAAATGATCATGGTAGTAGAGTTGGGCAATCATGCATATATAAGATAAGTTGGGGCAAGATTTTATTGAAAAAATTAAAACGTTCATTTTTAGAGTTTCCAATCTAATGAATGGAACTTTTTTTGGATATCATAATCATTTTAATCTTCTTATCATGTTAAGACTGACTTTTCCTAAATTTTCTGACAATTTGATTAGTGTATACGTTTTTTTATTTATTTTATGTGGACATATGGATTTAATTATTTAATAATTGTAGCATACATATTTTTCTTTGAGGTATATAGTACTAACTGTCAAGTAAGTCTTTGTTTTCTCCTTTCATTTTGTGTGACATGCAGAATGGGAAGTTCCTTTTTTTTTCAATAGTGGAGGAAACTATTCAATTTGATAATTAATTAATTCTTTAATTCTTCAAAGATAATTGGAAAGTCAAGTTGTTAATTAATAGTGTAAATTTTTTTTAGATGTACAAATTCAAAGATATATAAATATATATAAGATAGAGAGATAGATGTGTAACTTGGATCATATCCTTTAACCTTCTCTATATATTGTTTTTAGAGGCACTATTCTTTATTCATCTCAATTTTATCTATCTTTATCTTAATTACACATACACAATGTTTATCTCTATCATTATACTTGGAGTATTATGTTTATTATTATTTTTATACGAAAAAATGGTAGTCACTTGTCTTCACCTTTATAAAAAAAACAGTATTATTTATAAATATACCCCTTATTTATATTACCAATTTGTATTAATTAATAGCCAAAAAAATAAAGAGTAAAAAGGAGAAGAAAAACTATAACACCAAATTGAAGAGGAATCATCCAATAGTTTCATGGAGAAAATGACGATAAACAACTATTTTTAATAAGCTTCTTCCTCACCATCAATGATGCAACAAAATAAAAAATAGAAGCATCATTTATCCTAATTCACAAAAAAAATAAAAAATCCACATACACATTAAGGAATAAAAAAATATATAAAAGAAAGTTCGGAAAATAGACTAATAAACATTTGAAGCTTAACTATTTGATCAATCTAAGAGTAACTTGACTCCCTATCAATTATCATATCATAGAAACCAGTTAATAATCAAGAGATAAGAGAAAAATTGTACGTACAGTAATGAATAAATCGTCATATAATTAATACCAAGAAATATTAGAAAATGGATTCAAATCCAAATCCAACACCAAAACTCACTGGTTTCTAGCTTTCATCTTTTGCAGCGAATCAAGACTACTACCACCACATAGTATTATTAGAATTGTGAATATTGTTATTTCCTTTCATATTTGAAGCTCTATGTCTCCTCATGTAGCCACCTAAAGCTTGTCCTATTGCAAACTCCAATCCACAAATAGAACACTCTTGTTTTAGACTTTGATAATCAAAAGATGAAGAGTAAAAGTGAGTGGAAAAACAACAATACAAAATTGAAGATAAATTATCCAATTGTTACTTGAAAGTGATGATGAACAAAACCCAAAATATGATGCACAAAATCACATATTTATACACAATGTTTTCAATGTAGAAACTAAAAATATTGAGATCATATTAGTGGTTGTATATATAATGAGTCAGTGTATGGTCATAATTAAAAATTGAGTTACGGAATAAAAAAAAAAAGCAGTTCAAAGGTTGTGATAGAAATGAATCCATCCATCCATAATCCATAATAAACATGTAAAGAATGTGTGAAGGAGGTATAACGTAAAATGAAACAAAAAGCATAACGTCAAATTAAAAGTTAATTGTGCCTTGTATTACTTGACCTTGTGTATTCTTTTTAATTGTTGATATCAACTGCTGTATTAATTCATTGTTGGTTTGTTCATGATATGCTATTCATTCATTTCAATCATAATGTATTAGTGGAAGCGATATTATAACACTAAAACAGCTACTGGTCAAGTGGTTAAAGTGCTTGGATGGACGCTATGGGTTGCAAGTTCAACTCCCTGCAGAGACTTTTTTCAGAAAGATTTTTTAAACCTATTTTTTAAACCACTTTTTTTCTAATTCAATCCTAATATCCTCCCAAGCGCCACTTTTTTTCTAAAATTTAACAGCTTGCTTAAAAAACCGGTCCGGTTCAGAAAACCGCCGAGTCATCGGTTTTCGCCGGTTCTGACCGGGTCAGACCGGTTCACACCGAGTTAACTGCACAACCGATCCAAAACCTAGACCGAACCGGTTAGGGGTCCGGTTCAATCGGTCCAACTGGCCGGTCCGGTCCGGTTTTCAAAACTATGTTTTAGATCATCTTACTATCTCTTTGAGGAGGCATGCCACTACACATGTCCCACAACTTCCCCTGCCCTTTTCACAAAGCAATGTACTTCTATTTTGGATCACCTTAATACAAACACTGCTCTTCTCTTTTTTAAAATTGTTCATTCCCTTACTTAATTATATCCTATTTGACTAATGCAACAGAAATCAGTTTGACTAATGCAATTTCCTTCAAGATAAGAACAAATCTTCGTATCAGCAAAAGCATTTAATGACACTGCACAAGTTGGTGTCTTCAGCACAGCAGAGAACCACGCTTGTGTCTTCAGCAGAGCAGAGAACCACGCATGCAGATGTTTTACGTACACCCGAATTTATACAAAGCATGTGGTAGCTACAAATAATTGGACATGAATACCAACGTGAAAAAGAATCCTGTACCATCAAAACCACAAATTTATTACCACGTGAATATTTTTATAATGAGATCTCACACATATCAAATAGAACTTCTTCATCTAAAATCTCACACAGAACTTCACCCAACATGTTACATAGTGGGAGCCAGCCCAAATTTTATGAATGTCAAATATTAAATAAAAAAAGTAAATTATATTTATATGTGTATTTGCAGTGAGTACAATAATAGAATCTAGGGTTTAGATTGTTTATGTGATACCTTGAGAGTGATATCAAGAGTGGTATATTTATAGCTCTTTGTGGGCTTGCTTCAGCATGACTCAAGTCTCAAGCAAGCTGGGCCTTAAGTCATTTTACCAAGCTCTAGATGCTTCTAGAAGCTGGTTAAGGCAACGCCTTTGGAAGGGCGCACCTAGGTCTCAGGAGCCCTACTGGAGGACGCCTAAGCCTTTCTAGAGGGCTTTTAGGCCCTTATGAATATATTGACCGTCCACAGCCCCCCAACAAGAGCTTTGGAACAAGGCAAAGTGATGAATCTACGAGGATTGGTCATAAATTATCTCATGTTGTCGAATGTTTGTGAAGGTGGTGTCCTTTGGAGTGTTACCAGAGCCCTCGTAGAAGGCGTTCTAGCCCTTAGGAACGTGTTGATAGTTCAATATGAATCTTATCTTAACAATTTTCGTTGTATATAAAACTATGTGATTAATTACTATTGACACAAATATTAAAACAAGAAGAAAAAATTATTTATCAAGTGATAATTTTTTTGTCTTTCCTACTTCTTCCACTTGTGCATGTTTGACAAAACCTTGAACTAAATCTTCGATAAAATCATTGTTATGATCCAAACCAATATTACTATATTGGTTTACTTAACTTGTGTTTTTTTTCTTTTTTGTGGTGGTCGGGGTTTGAACCCCAGACCTTGCATATATTATAGCTCACGAGGACCTTAACTTGTGCTTTTAGCACATTCATTAACATTTTCCTTCTATAATCATCTAATTTTGTTAAGGATTTCTTATTTTAAATTGTTTAAAACGTAGAAAGATAAAAAAAAAATTAGTATATATCAATGTAAAATAATTGTACAAAACATAGGATAATTACGGTCAACAAAACAATGTAGACAGTGAAGGTGTAAAGTAAAAGCAAAACATTGATCACCAGCTTCCTTGTGGAATGGAAACATATACTATGATGGATGATTTTGAAACTGAATCACCATTGTTTCCTCTATTGCCAATGATTTTGAAACATCAGAATCACCATTGAAACTAAATCACCATTGATTCCAAGCTTATTTTTATCAAATAAGACTTATAAATTAAAGACCCTGTAAGACCCTGTAACACCTAAGTATGACGTTAAAAATTTAAAGACTTAAGTCTGGTCTGCGGTCTGTCATAGACTTACTTTTTAAGTTTGAGTCAGGCCTTTTGAAAGTTTGATATGATCTACTTGCCTGTTTAAAAATCTATTTCTTCTTACATATTTAAATAAGTAATAAGATATAAGCTTAAATAGACTAGCGAACAAATAAATTAAATCAATGAGATTAAACTACCTTTTGATATTAGTCGTTTAAGGTTTGTGCACGATTATTAAGGAAATGATTAACTGTGTTGATTTCAATGGTAAAATTAGTTGCATTTACAAAAACACCCTTATTAGGCCTTTTGAAAGTTTGATATGATCTACTTGCCTGTTTAAAAATCTATTTCTTCTTACATATTTAAATAAGTAATAAGATATAAGCTTAAATAGACTAGCGAACAAATAAATTAAATCAATGAGATTAAACTACCTTTTGATATTAGTCGTTTAAGGTTTGTGCACGATTATTAAGGAAATGATTAACTGTGTTGATTTCAATGGTAAAATTAGTTGCATTTACAAAAACACCCTTATTAATTGTAGTTAGTGGAGTAGTTAAGTTGGATGAAATACAATAAGTAAGGGTATAATGGTGGAAAAAAAATAAATGCTGCATTAGTCGGCTATGTAATAAATCAACACACTCAAATATATCCTGGATAGCTATGAATCGGCTAGTGGTCAAGCAATAAATTATCAGAAGTCGGCTATCTCTTTTAGTCGGAATACTGACCCATCTTATCGTTCCACTATTACTTCATTGTTAGGGGTACATGAGGTAATCAGCCAAGGTAAATACTTGGGTCTTCCTTCTATGGTCGGAAGGAATAAAAAAGCTATATTTATATACCTAAAGGAGCGGATCTGGAAAAATATTCAGAATTGGAGCCAAAGACCACTTTCTAGAGCGGGAAAAGAGGTTTTAATCAAATCAGTTGCCTAAGCTATTCCTTCTTATTGCATGAGTGCTTTTCTTCTTCCTACCTCTTTTGGAGAAGAAATCGAAAGGATGTTGAACTCTTTTTACTGGGGTTCGAAGAAAAATGGAGCGCACGGTATCAATTGGCTCAAATGGGACAAGATGACAATCCGCAAAGACTATGGTGGCTTGAATTTCCGCGATCTCGAAGGTTTCAACCTTTCCATGTTGGGAAAGCAAGGATGGAAGCTTCTCACAAACTCTTCCTCTATTCTTACCAGAGTTCTCAAAGCTAAATATTTTCCTAGAAATGGATTTTTGGATGCCAAACTTGGTCATAGTCCAAGCTATACATGGAGGAGTATATGGAGCATCATTCCACTGTTAACACTTAGATATAGGTGGAGAATTGGAGACGGAAAAAGTATCAACGTATGGTCTGATCCGTGGATTAGAACTCGTAACAATATGAAGCCTACAACACCATCACTGTATCACCTCTCTCATTTGACGGTCTCACAACTCTTTGATCACCAACAAAATACTTGGGATCTTACCTTGTTGAACTCAATTATGAATACAGAAGATGTATCAGATATTTGTAAAATCCCTCTCTACTCCAGAGCTTTGTCTGATTCAGTTGTTTGGACATCTACGCCAAGTGGTTGTTATACTGTCAAATCAGCATATAAGTTATGCATATCTCTCACTGACCATGAATCTCTCCCCCGAGTTGATGGAAATTGGAAAGATGTCTGGTCGCTTCAATTACCACAAAAAATGAAGCACTTTTGTTGGCGCTTACTTAGACTATGTCTTCCAACTAGATTCAACCTTCATTGTCGAGGAGTTTCTTGCCCGACGACATGTGTACTATGTGATGACGCAGTAGAAGATAAGATCCACCTTTTCTTTGGCTGTGAACGCTCTCGAGACTGTTGGGTCGCCTTAAACTTATGGAGAAAAATTGAGCAAAAGTTGTTGTCATTTCATACTCTACCAGAGTTGTTTTTCTCAATTTTTGCAGGTTTATCTGAAATAGAAAAATCATGTTTTGTTGCACTTCTATGGAGCATATGGCGCTCTCGTAACGAGGTTCTTTGGGAGCATAAAACATTTAATGTTTCTACAACATGCAGGGCAGCAACCGATGTAGTCCAAGACTTCCGTTGGTGTACTCAAGCCATCCAACACTCTTAAGATCATACGTCTACACCACCACCTATAATATCTTGGGAGAAACCTGCCCCAAATTGGCTTAAGTGTAACGTGGATTGTGCCCTTTTCATAGACAAAGGTTGTTTTGGAGTTGGCATTTGTTTCCGTGATAGCTCGGGACATTTGGTTCAAGCATATACAGAGTGTTTTTCTTATACTATCCCGGTTATCGAATGTGAGGCTACAACTCTCCTCATTGCTATGAAGGTAGCTGTTGACAAAGGCTTTGAACGCGTTGTGTATGAGAGTGATAATCAATCCGTAGTTCATTATGTGCTTAGTGGTTGTATCTACGAAAATGAACTAGGTACTATTGTTACTAGTTGCAGGTCATATCTCTCTGCTCATGCTAGCTTTAAACTAGCTTTTATTTGTAGGCAAGCTAATAGTGCCGCTCACAATCTTGCTAGAGCGTCTGTATTTCAGTCTAGCCCAAGTATATTTCTCTCCCCTCCTCATTGTATTGACAATATTATTTTAAATGAAATGCTGTGAGTTTACTTTTCCTCAAAAAAAAAAAAATTTATTTTGAGAAAAAGAAAAAAATCCTAAAGAGACAATAATTGTGAGACGAAGGGAGTAATTATTTTTTAAAAATATCAAACTTTTTCAATTTCCAATGCACTAATTGCACTAACTTTCATAAAAGTTTATTTAAGTTATGAGAAATGTTAAAGAGTACCCTTAAGAAATTGGTTAAGAGTACAAACTTAGAAATGTTGTATTGAAAAATGGTGAAAAGTGATAGATTTGACTTTTTAAAAGTTAAAAAATTGTTGAATTCAATGCAAACTTATTATTTTTAGTTTCCTAAACTAGTGCCCTAATAAGGGCACTTGTTAGCATAACCTTTAAGTTATTTAACTAGTGTCCGGGAGCATTAGTTAACATTTTCCATTATTTAAATATGTATTGGCCCTTAGATCAATAACAAAACAAAAATTAAATTATCAACTAATAACAATCAACATCTAACTTTAAGAAATACTCCTTCCGTCTCAAAATAATAGTCGTTTATGGTCTGTGCATGATTTTTAAAGAAATGATTAATTGTGTTGATTTTAATGATAAAATTAGTATCATTGACTAAAATACACATATTAATTGTAGTTAGTGGAGTAGTTAAGTTGAATGAAATTCAATAAACAACGGTATAATAGTGAAAAATAATAATAAATGTTGTATTGTTATTCTAAAGTGATGATTATTTTGAAAGAGAAAAAAATGCTAAAGAGACAATTATTTTGAGACGGAGGGAGTACTAAATTAAGTGCCCTTGAGACAATTTCTTCAACAAAATAAAGTGTCCCTGAGACACTAGTTATTAAGAAAATAAATATAATAATTTTTTTTAAAACTTGTATAGTAAAACTTTTGAAAATGTAAAAAAAAAAAAAAATCAATACAATTTTTTCTTCTTCTTAATTAACGCTCTATAAGCATTGCTCCCTTCGTCCATATTAAGTGATACTGTTGATTTTATCACAAACATCAAAATATAACTTTAATCTTTTATATCTTTAATTATTTATCAGCAAAATTATAAAAATTTGATATTTTACGAATATTCATCAAGACAAATCAAGCAACATCCTAAATGATACTATTTATTTTTAAACTAGTCCATCGACCCGTGCTAACGTACGGGTCATATGGAAGGTAATATTTGACGGTAATAGGTAACAAAATAATTTAGATGAATGTCATGATTGTCATATAGTATTTCATAATATTAAGAATCATAGACGTTGGTACTGTACCATAACATAATTTTCCATGACATCGTCCTTGATACCGTAACGTAACATCATATGTTAAGTACAGGGAAGAAGCTAGGTACTAATGAAAAGGGACAGCCGCCACCCATGAAATATATAGGACCCCTATAGGACTCATGTGCATATTAACCGTTCACCACCCATGCTTTCATATCCACTTGGTTCACTTATACTAAATTTTATTTTTTTAATTAAAGGTCCACTCATGTTCTCTTTTTTCTTACCATCCACTCATATTATTTTATAATAATAAATATAGCATATTGAATTGATCAGTCTATTAAGTTTTATTCCTATTTTCAAGTAGAAGCCAACAACATTTGGGAAATTAGGGGTGATAGAGACACCCTAAATCATACATTCAAGAACAATTATATTCTAAAGTTGCAATTTCTAAAAATTTCAAGTACCACCACACCTCAAGATTTAGTAGCATATATATTTGTTATTGTTTATCTTGCAAACAAAGTAGGAGCAGGGAAACAAAATAGGAGGAAACTGTTATAGGATGGACTCCGTTTAGTAAAAACAAAGTAGCAACGATGAGTTGAAAATAAGAGCAACGATTATAGGATGAAACATTTAGCGTCCGGATTAACTTTAATAAATAAGAGATAAGATATCTCTCCGTTTGAAAATAAGATTTTGATTAAATTGATTAAATTAATTAAATTAAATAGGTTTAATTAAACAGGAGTAATACAACAAAAATAAGCGTAGAATTTAGGTTAAAATTAGGGCAACAGTTAGCGTCCAGGTTAACTTTAATAAATAAGAGATAAAAGATCTCTCCGTTTGAAAATAAGAATTTGATTAAATTAACTAAATTAAATAGGTTTAATTAAACAGGGGTAATACAGTAAAAATAAGCATAAAATTTAGGTTAAAATTAGGGCAACAGTTAGCGTCCAGGTTAACTTTAATAAATAAGAGATAAGAAGATAATAATAATAAGAAAAGGAGAAAGAGTAGGAAGCAGATAAGGTTAAACCAGAAAATAAGCATTAGGGTTAAAACAGTAAATCTATGCAATAGGTTTAGGTTAAAATTAGGGCTAAAATATTCACCATGGTTAACTTTTATATATAAGATGATATTAGTAAAAACGAATAGTTAAAGTATATTATATGATCAATACACAAGGTCAAATCAAGTCATTTAATATAGGAGAGAGCGATTAACATAACCCTTTCAATTATGTAATATCGACAACCCTAAGAGGCACCCATTAAACCCCCCGTTTTTTTTTTGTCTTGGATGAAGTGGTAATCTACTAAAAATAAACTCACACATAACTGTGAGATTCTGGGTTCAAACCCGGGTCACAACGTCCGGCCTTGCAATTTCGGCATTTGCCAGTTGAGTTAGGACTTCTGGACAAACCCTTTCAATTACTCCCCCCGGTCACATTTATAAGCAAAAAACAACTTTTTAGGTTCATTGAATGTCTAATGTATCCGGTCTATATATCGGTCAAATACATTAATCATTCAATGAACCTAAAAAGTTGTTTTTTGCTTATAAATGTGACCGGAGGGAGTATGTAATATCGACAACCCTAAAAGGCACCCATTAAACAACCTAGAATGAGGGTGGTGGGGTGTGTTAGTTGATGATTATACTGATAATTTCGGTTGCACAAGTGGGAAAAGCAAAGGAGCATTTAAGAGTAGTGTCTCTCTCTTTCTTGAACTCTCACACACGCCACACACATGTACAAAAGTCTACTCCATGTCCATTTGAGTTGGTTGGGTCAAGCAAACAAAACCAAACCAAGCCTCATATTTGTCATTTATGAAGATATTTTTACTGTTGAAACCCTCTCAGTCTCAGACCTTGTTTATAGTGCAATCTGCAAAAGCAGCAGCACTCATTTCTCCTCTCTATCCTCACATATCATCAGTTTAACGAGGTCTGATGACATGCCCTATCCACGTGTTGCATGTCTTTCTCTCTCTGTTGAGTTGAGTAAACAACACTTAACTCATTAAGAGACAGAGATACAGATACAGGTGTAGAGAGAGTGTTTTTCAGTGCGTCAAATAAAAAAAAAAAAGATTTGGTTGGAATTTGTGTTTGTCTTTCTTATTTTATTTTTTTATCTTAATTTTTGTCCACTTCCAAGTTTATTTATCTTTATGTGGTTTTTATTTTTTCAGTGTTTTATTCTAAATTTTAAACAACTCAGTTATCCTTTCTCAAACAATTTTAGAGATCTGCTGTTTTTTCTCTCCTCCTTTTGGCTATATGTTTCTATGATGTTTTATTCTATTAACAGGTATGTCTCTTTTCCTCAGATCTGATTCAATTATTAGTATTTTTCCCTTTTGCATTTCTGAAATCTTCTTTTGAATTATTCCTGTGAAGTTTCCATATCTGGGATGTTTTTAATTGTATATGTACTTGTTTTGGTATAAAAGAATTTCTTAATTTGGAACATAGAAATTGCCCTAAGAATTCCACATTAACCATGTTTCAACAAAGGGAGCTTCTACGGTGCAGTCAGGAAATTGGCTTTTTTGAAAAAGTTAATTTTGATCTTAATGTTTGATTCATTTTTAAATTGTTGATTACTGATTAATGATCAATAATAATTCATCTAGTAATGTTTGCAACATCTTGGACTTACATGTACTATTTTATCGTTGGCATCTTTAACATGCAAACATAGTTGATGATATTATGTGATAATCTTAAGTGTTACACTTTGTGGGGTGTTACACTTAAAACAAAGTAGGATAAAATTAGATTAAATGTAGTCTTGTTAATCTGATGAATTGATGATACTGTGGGGACTGAACTTTTGATGCCACCGTACAAATAGTGAGGTGTTAGTCACTACACTTTTGATTCTATAGTGTTAACTTCACCGGAAAAGTCATTCTCATGACTTCACCATAGAATTTTCCTTCAACAATAGTATTAAAATGAGTGATCTCTTCAGAAGTCGATACTTCTTTGTGTCTTTATCTCTTCAAATGAAAGAACTAGAGAGATTGATAAATGGAGAGAATCTTAACCCATAACATTTAGGCTGTTGTTGGGACACAGAAATTGACAGAAGAGAGTGAGCACAAAAAAGTCTTTAGTATATGATGTTTATACCATTACTTTTGTGTGCTCATGCTCTTCTGACAATTTTCAATGCTTGAAATAGTGTTGAAAATTTCTCAACTCAGCTTCATTTGTTCCAATAAAACCAAACCAAATCCACCATGTAGCCTCTAAGCAGGTTATCTTTTAATCCAACAGTAAAACAAAATCCTGTGAGTTGTTGCTTTGGTTACTTAATTATATATTTATATTGGTTATTATTCATGATTCAATTTCTATTATATCAGAGGAATAAGTTGTGCCTTGAGTTACTGTACAGATCCCAAGGGGCAACTTTTATGTTTCCTTTTTATTTTTGTACTCTCTAGGTAAGAGAGTGCATGGTATAAACATATCAATGTGTTTAAATGTAGGGCAATTTACCTATATCCATATTACAAAATTTTCTGTTAAATTGAAAACTAATATAATATAAATCATGTTTATAAAGTTTAATATTAATATGAAATCATTTGATATGTTAAATGAGATACATTAAACGAGTTAATTTTTATTATCTCATTGACATATCAAATGATTTAAATTAATATCAAATTTTATAGGCATGATCAATCTATATTATAACAGTTTTTAATCTGAGGAAGAATTTTAAAATACATATATGCGCTAAAGAATTATATGAGATGTTATAATATTAAATTTGACATCGGGGTGTCAATTATGCTAATTAGTACTTAGTAGCGTTCTTTGTCGTTCCCTCCCTTTTTTTTTATTTATATATATTCTCCCTCCATTTTTTGTCTCTACCTATATATCTTTCTAATTTCTACTTTAGATTTTTTTTATGAACACTTTTATTTGACACACACATTGTTGATGTTAATTTTGATGATGTCAGAAATAGTCATAGATTAAATGTCAAAATTTGTAGATATATATGATCTATGTCAAAGTAACTTTCCATTGTGGATTCAACAAGATTGAGTGGAACAAATAATAGTGAGAACCAAAACTAAATAGCCCAAGAAAATAGCGATTTAAACTAGAACAAACCTAGAACCAATGTGCAGAGATATCAAACAATCAATCGAAAGAACAAAAATAAAGAGAATAGAGGATTCACACCAAGTTTGTTTACGCAATTCAGCATGATGTGTTTGCGGGAGAGAGCAAATATCCAATTTACTATGAGCCTTTACTACAGATACAAAAGAGTTACAAAAAATTAGTTTCAAGAGTTGAAGATGAACAAACTCTTGAAACTAATTTCTTGTAACTCTTTTGTATCTATTGTAAAGGCTCATAGTAAATTGAATATTTGTTACAAGAAAACATATTTGTTACAAGAAGACATACTCGCCATAATTCTCCACCTTGAATTCAAATCAGTGGTAATGCTCAATATTTACCCATCAACCACTTGCTGCTCTCTTTGAATGCTGGAATTACCCTCTATAGCAAAACTGATCAAGTCCAAGAAATTCTTGCACCCTGCTATAGGCATCGACCTCCACTTCCATCCAACTACCCTTTGATCCTTAGGTAGTTCCACAAGTTTTTAAGTTTGATTCTTCTCCATGAATTCTTTTCCTCATTCACTTTCTTCTTCCGTGAACTCTTTTCCTCATTCATTTCCTATTGTCATTTCTAATTATCCTTGTTCTCGACCGCTTCCTTGAAGATATTCGATTTTGACTTGTATTTCCAGGACATATTTTCTATTTGTGTATTTCTTAAACAATGTCTTTAGAACACTTGTTAGCATGATCCTTCGATTTTGATTCTAGCACCCTCAACGAATAATGATTTTATTTCATGCATAACCATTGTGCCAACCACTTTTGCTCATGTACGATGATTCTAACTTGGTCCACACTTTTGTCGGTGTCTTCTCCCTCATGACTTCTCTCAATACTTTATCTCCATGGACCAAGATAATGGCAGTTCTTGCCTTATCTATCATCTCCGTCTTGTCTTCTTTGATTGAGTTATAGCGACTAACATTTTTGCCTCATCCTTCAAAGCACCTACACACATGTTGAATCAAGATTGTTTCCATCTTTACTTTCCACACACCGAAATCGTTGTTTCTCAAATTTCTCGATATCCCATTTAGTACCGATGGTGAATACTTAAAAGATTACATGGTGCCACTTGTTGTGAATTCAACAAGATAAAGCGAAACAAATAGCAAAGGAAATAAAGCTAAAAAGTCCAAGAAAATATAGATTCAAATTGGAACAAACCTATAACCTTTGTGTAGAGCAATTAAAACCAATCCAAAGAACAAAGATAAAGAGAGAAGAGGATTCACATCTAACTTTCTACATGACCCCAAATCCTATAGAAATCAGGAAATCGGAAAATAATTCATATATTGCATAGGGTTAGTTGTTTATCATCTTAAAGGGTCTTACATAATTATATTTTCAAATTAGTCTCTACATATATTAATTACTTCCCGATTTCCTATTTCTATACAATTTGGGGTCTTGTAGAAATATCAAATATGGTTAGTCTTTTGTATCAAGTTATTTATATTATCAATCATCTCAGAACATGTAATCATATTTCAAAAGTCTTTATTCTTTCTCTTCTCCTTTTATTCAACACTCATTACTTTGACTATAATATATACAGAAATATGCACATATATCAATAACCATGAAAAAATTTAACAACTAATTTTATGATCAAATGTTAGAATATCACATTTTGTTATCTAAAATTTATCCTTCGCTCCAGAGAAGTGAAACACTATACATATAGTACTAAGAAAACATTGAAAAGGATTACTCTTGTTACTATGTTTATTTAGTTTTTAATTATTTTCCTTGTTAATTAGGAAAATTTTGGACATGAATATCAATTTCTGGTTAATTTGACAGTGACACTATTATAACAACTAACTTTTGGCATGATGAGTTGTAAAGGGGAGTTAGTCTCCTTCAGGCATGATGTGCGAGTTCGTTCTCTATGGTTGCCTTCTCAAGATTTTTTGCAGTCCCCGTCCAACAATAGTGTTTGCAGGTGGTAAGGGGTTATTGGCGATTTTTAGATTGTGGAGAAGACTTTTTTGTTCGGGAGGAAGGTTTGGTGTCTTATTTCCATTGAGCTTTGAAGACCTTGAACCACTTTCATTTGAGTCTGACAATTGATATATGTTGGGTGAGTTCACATGACATCATGTTTTCTGTTTCCTCGGTTTATATTTCCTTATCCCTCATCTTTGTCTCCTTTAGATTTTTCTAAGGAAGGAGTTGCATTAGGTTCCAATGGAAGAGTGCATTACGTACTTGAATTAACTTATTTAGGAAAATTGTGTCGTATATTTGGGTCATTGGCTTGGGATGCAATTTGTGATGTTGGGTGAGTTATCTCAGTGCTAGTTATTCTTGAAGTGTGTATCTTTTAGTAAATAATGAAAAAGGGAGGTCAATGTTGTTGGGTTATGAGGGGAGCTCGAAGGATCATTCACATTGGGACCTAATGTGGGATTTCTAACTCACCTCAGACTTGGCACAACAATCAGCCATTCAAGTGTGAGTCATTTTATTCATCTGGTTATATGCTTTCCCTTAAGCGGAAGCTTTTTCGTCCACATTTACTTGCATGCACCTTCGTTGACGCCCAGCACATCAACGGACACGCCGCTTGAACACCCTTGGTAAGAAAGACTTTCGATACAAGGAACCGATCGAATTCTTGTCCAACCGTTGACTGTGATAACATTGTTCGGTCATGAGGGATCATCTATATTGGATCAAGAGCAACAACACAAGTGAGTTGGACACCACATCTTAACCTAAAACCTTAAGACATTGAGTTTATGGATACTCTCATTATCAATTGCTCAACACTCACTTTTAATCCAATGTGGGACTTCTAACTCACCTCATACTTGCCACGACATATGTTGTTATATTTTGGGCTAATTGAGAATTAAGGAATAGTTGTATTTGGGTCTTGCTCAATAATCCCCTTAATATGCTCAACCGGATTGTAACTCCCGATCGATTTTTTGTGTGTGTAAACCTCAATCGGGTCCTAACTTTCGATGAACATTTTTCTGAAAATTTGAGCAATTTAACGGACCTATTGAGCAATCATAGTTGTATTTTCTCTAATCAAGTTGTTCTAGTTGATAGCCTAGTCGAGAAAATGATGGTATTGTCTTGGAATTGGTTATTGGGCTTCATGAATGGTGTGATGATCCCTTTGATTGTTTCTAAGATAGTTCTTTTTCGTCCTCGTAAGCTTAGCTCAGCTGATAGGGATAATAAAAAAAGATAGTGTTGTATGTTAAGAACTTTGACTTGGAGTATCCTTAAGGACTGAAGTATCCCTCATACTCTTTTTGTTTTTTAATATTTGAAATATATTAACCAAATAATAAAAACTTATTTCTTATAAAATGTAAAATCTCTACTTGATACTAATTGCTCATGTACTCTATTAAAATAGTACTTACATTTTTATGCTTTGTCTGTGAGGCAGGAAGCATCAACTTTTAAGTTATTGAAAACATTATGTGTTCTAGTCCAACAAAATCATTGCTTGGTAAAATAATTCATGCAGCACCTTGTTCAATTTCCATAATCCTACTTAAACTACAAATGGTACGTATCATAGATAGTAATTTAATTGCTTATGCTAACAGTTGCCACAATATATTATATATGCAGCATCATCTCATCTATAATGATTCTGGATCTGAAATCTTTATTATAGTATTCTTCTTAATTTTTGTTGATCTATTTTTCAAATGTGATTGTGGACTTTTGTCATGATATAATGAAGATTCTTTTTTATTTTTTTTAGTGCTTCTTTATCCCTAGAATGTATCAGCCATTCTTTTCACATTTCTTTTGGTTGCCCTTTGTATACTTTGGATGATTGCAAGAGTTGTTTGTGATTGACAATACTAGTTATTTGGTTTAAATAATGTGCTCCATTCACCTTCATCAATCTTGAAATACTATTGCAGGAGTTGTTTTTGAAATACCATCTTTAGACTTAATTGCTGTTTTGGTTCTCTATTTTAGTTCTTTCACGAGATTGTTCCTCCTTTTTAAAATTCAGTTTTTTTATCCTTGCTCAGGTTTTGGACCCAAAAGCGCTGACCTGGCAAGTTTTCTAAAAGAACTTCCGGAGGATGATGATGGAGCCACGCGCAAGCTATTCAAGGTAATTCCATAATAAAAAGAACGTAAATGTTCCCACATGGTGATGTTGATTGATGCTATATTGACTAAAATCTGAGCTAATATCCACTATTAAACTGTATAAAAAAAAGTAATGTTGTTTAGAAGTAAATATTAACTTCAACAAATAGATTAGTTATAACATTTTCCCATCTTGATAAGAAGCTTTATACTGGGTTTTGATCTTCCAAAGTATTTGTGTTCAGTTTGTCTTCATAATTACTACATTGGTGGTATAGTTGCAAAAATTGGTGTTTTTTGCCTATGAGTGACCAACTTTCTTCGCTGAAAATGTTATCACTTGTAATGTTCACTTTAACAACTGTTGGATCAGCCAGATACTAGTTTATCTAGTACTTACCTTCTGCTAGAAGTAATAATCAGAAATTTTTTATATCCAACAAAACAACGACTATTAAGTACGTGTCATCTGATGATTGCACAATATGCGGAATACCACAATACAACATATGCCTTTATTCACTATCTACTTATGGAAAGTGAAACACGAAATTACATATTGATATTTGGCACGATTAGTTTTGGATTAAGTATATCTAACATCGAGGATAAACTTTATCTGTTGTCACACAATATATTGATGAAAAGTGATCACAGGAATCATAAAAACCTTGTATGTCTAGAATACTTGAATATTTGGTACTTAGAGAGAGCCTTCTACATTTGGAACATAGATAGATTCAAGGCTTCATCTACACAAAAGCTAGAATACTGCTGTGGCAAAAACTCTTATACATAGCTAGATTTTAAGAATTATATGCTCTCAATGGGTCTTTCTCTCATAATTAAGAGAAAGTTCATCTCTAATGATGAGGTTGACAATTTTTGTCAGTTAACTACACGAGACGATTATGCTGAATGTCCATGTAGAGAGAAAAGAGAAATAAGAAATGATTTAGTGAAACAAAGATACAATGAGAGAAAAGAAAAAGGCATGTTCATAAAGGATAAACATTCACAAAAGCCTTTAACAAGATGAGCGCAAATGCAAATCCTCTATGGTTTGGGTAGATCTTGTGATAAATCAATCAAGTACTCATTATATTCTCTATATAAGAAATAAATACTTGGATTGATACATGATTGAATTTGTGTTATCCTCGCTATGGAGAGTTAGAATCCTAGAATGACTTTGTGTCATAGCAGACATAATCACAAACTCAAACTTTTGTAATTGACGGGAAAGTGGATATAGCCTTTTATGAGGAATGGGTCATGAGGAATGCATAAGAGAGACTTCTATAGGTACCTTGAGAGGTATTGCTAATACTTAGGTTGGTTCGGCGAGACATGATCAAAAACACTTGAGTTGGTTCGGTGGGACCTGATTTTTGGTGGGACATGATCAAAATCATGTATGTTTGTTGATGCTTTGATAATCACACATGGTCTAATATGGCTTTGGTAAATAATAATACATTAATACCAAACATTTGAAGTGGAGGTTAATGACTTCTAATCAATTTGGTTATAGAGAATTAAGTCCTCGGTGAATGGGGCAAATCTCTCTTACGGGTAGGAATAGATGTAACATCCAGCTTGAGTTGTGAACTAATATAAAAAATTTCTTGTGATCTTCTCGCTTTATACCTTTGTATTTTCTTTTTGAGCTATGTTATTTACTGCGACAAAAAGCTTCACGAAAGCATTTCGAGAAAACCTTTGGCCAATTAAAATTTAGTGCTAGCGGAAGACATGGGTGTGGTGAGTGGATAACAAGCAGTTCAACAATAATACATCAACAACAACCAAGCCTTATCCCACTACGTGGGGTCGGCTACATGGATCAAATGACGCCATAGTGTTTTATTAAAAACCATATTTGGATCCAACTCATTGACCTCTAAATCTTTTCGAATGGTTTCTCTAATGGTTTTCTTAGGTCTTCATCTACCTCTTTTAACCTGACTCTCCTCCATTTGATCTACTCTTCTTACAACGGCATCTACGGGTCTTCTCTCTACATGTCCAAACCATCTAAGCCTATTTTCTACCAACTTTTCTACTATAGGTGCTACCCTCACTCTCTCTCTAATGGTGTCATTCCTAATCCTATCATGTCTAGTCTTACCACTCATCCAACGCAACATCCTCATCTCCGCTACGCTTACTTTACTCTCATGTTGGCTCTTAACCGTCCAACACTCCGTACCAAACAACATTGCCGGTCTGACTGTTGTCCGATAGAACTTTCCTTTCAGCTTAAGTGGTACTTTCTTATTGCACAAAACACCTGAGGCTCTTCTCCATTTCAACCACCCAGCTTGAATATGATGATGTACATCAGCTTCTATTTCTCCGTCATTTTGTACTATATATGGACCCAAGATATCTAAACCGTGTAACTTGGAGTATGATATGATCTCCAACTTTCACCTCCAAGGTAGACCCACTTCTCCTTTTGCTGAAGTTACATTCCATATACTCCGTCTTGCTTCTACTCAGGCGGAAGCCATACGCTTCTAAGGCTTGCCTCCAAGTCTCTAGCCTCCCGTTTAACTCCTCCCTCGACTCACCAAGCAAGACTACATCATCTGCAAAAAGCATACATCTCGGTGCTAACTCTTGGATGTGTTCCGTCAGTACATCCAAAACTAAAGTAAAAAGATAAGGGCTTAGGGTTGACCCTTGGTGCAGTCCTATTGTTATGGGAAAATCTACGGTATCCCCATCCTGCGTCCTCACACTAGTCGAAGTCCCCTCATACATATCCTGGATAGCTCTAATATAGGCAATCCTCACCCCTTTCTTCTCCAGGGCTTTCCACAAAATCTCTCTAGGTACTCTATCATACGCCTTCTCCAAATCAATGAAAACTAAGTGTAAGTCTTTTTTATCCGTCCGATATCGCTCCATCACGCGTCGAAGTAAGTAGATCGCTTCCATAGTCGACCTCTCGGGCATAAAACCAAATTGGTTATCCGTAACATGAGTCTCTTTTCTTAATCTTCGCTCAATTACCCTTTCCCATAACTTCATGGTATGACTCATTAGCTTAATTCCCCTATAATTCGCGCAATGTTGTATATCCCCCTTGTTCTTATAGATTGGAATTAAGGTGCTTCTTCTCCACTCGTCTGGCATTTTCTTCGTCCTCATAATCTCGTTGAAAAGTTTTGCGAGCCACACAATTCCTCTATCGCCAAGACTTTTCTACACTTCGATGGGTATGTTGTCCGGCCAAACTGCCTTGCCATTACTCATCCTTTTCAACGCTTCTTTCACCTCATGCTCCTGAATCCGACGATAATAGTTATAGTTCCAGTCCTCCTCTCTGATGTCTAACCTGTTAGAGAATATTTCACATGTGTAGTGAAACTTTCACTGGCCTATTTTTCACTAACAATAGTATTTCTCTTTCTTTTTTGTCTTAACCCTTTAATTCTTAGGAGAGTGTGGCCCTAATAATCTGGAGTGTGACTGTGAGATAAATATAGTCCGATCAAAAATTGTTTCATACAAAAATTAAACTCAAGTTCTTCTAAATGATTTGTTCTTTGGTGAAGTTTAATACGCAACCACTTAAGTCCAATTGTTAGGTTGTCTATACCATTTCTTTCTTTCCATACATCTATCATAACAAAAAATGTGCTCTCGTATAAGAGAAAGGTTTGACAATTCAATAAATTCATTAGTTAATGGTACGTGATCCGATTCGTGTTGACGATCGATTCATTCGCCAAACTTTAGACCCATGCTTAATTGTTAGAATTGATTAGGGTTGGACCCACTTTGTGGATCGTTTTTTGTTTTTGCCCATTAGGGTTGTTGACAGGGTCACGTTTTATGTCCTCCCAGTTTTTATGTAATTTTTCCTTTTTTTAATAATATTTATGAGCAATTGGCAACTGATGAGAATAGTGTCCAACCTAGTTAGACACTATTCTTTTTTATGTCATTTTGCTCTTGGCTTATCAAAAAAAATAAATTCATTAGTAATTATTAGTTTTTGACACTAAAATTACTACTAATCATTCTTCTCAAGAAAAATTATTACTAATTATTGATTAACATTTTAAATTAATCTCATTGAAAAGTGGATAATTTTAGTCGGAATTGTTATCCCTATTTACAATTGTTGTAGAGATTAATCTTTCGAGTCAGATAGAACCAAAGTGCCGTAAAACTCTACATAATTATTTTAATTTTAAAGAGGTGAAGTGAAAATCTTAGAAAATTCTGTCTAAAAAAAATAATATTTGTTTTGAAATATATTAGCAATATATTGTTTATATATTTTTGAGCACAATTTTAAAATATTTGTTTTGAAATTAATTTAGTACAATTCCATCACTTTATAAACCCTCTAACCTTCCCTTACAACCAAACCAAACCAAACCCTACCGCTTGCAACCAACAAAAAACCCTAGTGTTTCTCTCTGCTCTAGTTCTCTTCTTCCTTCAAGGTAACCTTCCTATTTCGTTTGTTATCGTTCGGTACATTCTTATCTTCGATTCATAGCTTATTCATATAGTTGATTTTACTTCTGTTATTACTTAATAACATAATTTCATTCATCATAGTATTTTATTCTGTTTCTGGTTTTACTTTTCGGTTTGAAGCTATCTTGTGTTTATGTACATGTTAAATCGCAATTCTGAATCCAAATTATGTATTGATCGTTTTTTGTTTATGAATCCGTAATTTTTTGTTTGTTATGATGACATTGTTTTTTTCATCTAGGGTTTTGTATGTCCATGTATACTTAACATACATGAACATGTGATGATGTGAATATCGATGTTCTTTTTGGAGTAAACCACCAAATTCGTCGAATTTTAAAGAAGTCGCGGACTCTATCCAGCTGACTCTGTTAAATTTTACTCATATTAGTCTTAAAGCGTATTAGGGACTAAATTGATAGTAAGTGGTTAAACATAGTGTTTTAATTGATAATAAGTTGCTAAAATATAGGAAGGTGACTGATAGTAGATGGTTAAATATTGGGACCAACATGATAGTTTAATAGAGTCATGATCTTTTTGAAATATTCGTAATCTCATGAAACTATTTGAGAGCGCCCTACAAAGTAAAGTTAGGGACTAATTTGGTGGTTTATTCTTCGTGTTTGTTTTTGTATCATGTTGTGTTTGATCGATCTGCTGAAACACTTGGTGACTATGCCCTACAAACTTGATATTGAATTATTGACTTGAATTGTTTTCTTGGGCACATACATGTATTGTTTTCTTTGTTCAATTGGCAAGACTTTTTGTTGATAGTAGAATTTCTTTTTTTCTTTTTATTTTCTTTTTCCTTTGGTATCGTACTTATGTATTGTTTTCTTTGTTGAATTGGCAGATCTTTTTGTGGTTTTAAGCTTTTAAGGACAAATGGGTAAGGAAAAGGTTCACATTAACATTGTTGTCATTGGCCATGTCGACTCCGGGAAGTCAACCACCACTGGTCACTTGATCTACAAGCTTGGAGGTATTGACAAGCGTGTGATTGAGAGGTTTGAGAAAGAAGCTGCTGAGATGAACAAGCGTTCATTCAAGTATGCTTGGGTGCTCGACAAGCTCAAAGCTGAACGTGAAAGAGGTATCACAATTGACATTGCTCTGTGGAAGTTTGAGACTACTAAGTACTACTGCACTGTCATTGATGCCCCTGGACACAGGGATTTCATTAAGAACATGATTACTGGAACATCTCAAGCTGATTGCGCTGTTCTGATCATTGATTCCACTACTGGTGGTTTTGAAGCCGGTATTTCAAAGGATGGTCAGACCCGTGAACATGCTCTCCTTGCTTTCACTCTTGGTGTGAAGCAAATGATTTGTTGCTGCAACAAGGTATTTGAACGTTTTAGCCCTTTGAAGGTGCCTCTGATTATTATTGTAATTACTTTATTTATACAAGTTCTTATTGTTTTTTGCTATCTTGAACAGATGGATGCCACTACACCAAAGTACTCGAAGGGTAGGTATGATGAAATTGTGAAGGAAGTTTCATCCTATTTGAAGAAGGTTGGCTATAACCCAGACAAAATTCCATTTGTTCCCATCTCTGGTTTTGAGGGAGATAACATGATTGAGCGCTCTACAAATCTTGACTGGTACAAGGGTCCTACCCTTCTTGAGGCTCTTGACCAAATCAACGAGCCTAAGAGGCCATCAGACAAGCCGCTCCGACTACCACTTCAGGATGTCTACAAGATTGGAGGAATTGGGACTGTGCCTGTGGGGCGTGTCGAGACTGGTGTCATAAAACCTGGAATGGTTGTCACTTTTGCCCCTACTGGACTGACAACTGAAGTCAAGTCTGTGGAAATGCATCATGAAGCTCTCACTGAGGCTCTTCCCGGTGACAATGTGGGATTTAATGTTAAGAACGTTGCTGTTAAGGATCTCAAGCGTGGTTATGTTGCCTCAAACTCCAAGGATGACCCTGCCAAGGAGGCCGCTAACTTTACTTCTCAAGTGATCATCATGAATCACCCTGGCCAGATTGGAAATGGCTATGCCCCTGTTCTTGACTGCCACACCTCCCACATTGCTGTCAAATTTGCTGAGCTTGTTACTAAGATTGACAGGCGTTCTGGAAAGGAGATTGAGAAGGAGCCCAAATTCTTGAAGAATGGTGATGCTGGTATTATTAAGATGATTCCCACCAAGCCCATGGTGGTTGAGACTTTCTCTGAGTATCCTCCACTTGGCCGTTTTGCTGTCAGGGATATGCGTCAAACTGTGGCTGTTGGTGTTATCAAGGCTGTGGAGAAGAAGGATCCCAGCGGAGGACTTAATAAAACAAAGTCAGCATTGAAGAAGAAGTGAACCGTGCAGGAAGATGTATCCAAGGAAGTCTATTATGGTGATTACAATAAATGGTTTGGTCTATGTAGTACTTTTATTTTTTGTCTTGTTAACTTGTTTTTCGGATTAAGTGTCAAGTCTGCACCGTCATCTCGCAACTTTTGTTCCCAGAACTGGGTTCTTGATCGACGGTGGCAGGGCTTTTTCTTTTTCGTGTTTATGCTTTAACTTGTCTTCTGTTAGAACTATTTGATTTTGTTTGCAGCTAGTTGCTGATTTGGTTCTGGATTATCAACTCCATGTGTTTTTTAGTCTATGTTGTTTGTTTTAAATTGTTGGGTGCATTTATCATCGTGTTGATATTTCGTCATATCGACCTGAAATCGTGAAAGTGAGCCTACATATGGTATTTACGCGAAAGTGAGCCTACATATGGTATTTACACGAAAGTGAGCTTACAATTGTGAGCTTGTTTTCTGATTTTTATTTAAATTTGTTTTCGCTGTTTAGAAAAACCTTCAAGTCATGTTACATCATCTATATACTCACACATATCCAACTGATAAAATGGACCAAAAGTTGATCAAATTTGAAGGGTGTGCACTATTTTTTCAGCATGCATGCTGCTATGGTAAAAACAAAATATAAGCTGTGTTGAGCATTGCATTTTCAGCTTACAGTTTTTTACTTTCATACTGATGTGTTGAGCATTGCATTTTCAGCTTACAGTTTATTACTTTCATACTGATATTTCTGAGTATGTATGTACACAATTTTGGACAAGAGTTTAAAGAAAATTCGAGAATTATGTGTATAAATTTTAAAATTCATATTAAAAAGCATATAATGATCAAACTCATTATCACTTGAATCCACATTCTACACCAAGAGGACCACATCTGAACTGGAGTGCTATTAGAGTTTCTCCAGAAACACCTATATTGGACAGTGTGGAATGTAGAAGGGGACCACCCAAACTCTTTGATGAATAGACAGCAGGAACAAGCAATGGCTGCAATTAACAATATCCATTGCCATCAAATACCAATAAGAGTCTCTATCTCAAAATAAAAAATACCAACCAATAAGAATCTTTCATTAAATGAAATATTGTCCAAACATCTTTTTATAAATGAAAATAATCTTCACCTTATTAGTCAATTTTATAAGAGTTGAGTTAGCATCAATCCAAATTTTAAAATATACTTCATCCACCCGGTTATCATTATACATAAATATTCTCTTTTCATATTAAATAATTGAAGTATTTGATTTATAATAATCTATATACATCAGTTATTCAATTAACTTAAAAAAAGAATATATTGATACATGATGGAAAACCTTGTAAATTTAATATATTTTCTTTACTATGACCGAAGCCTTGTTAATTATTGTATATAGAATAATTATTTTGTAATATTGACTTATTTAGAGAAAAAAACATTAGTTTTGGGCGGAAAAAAAAAAAGAAAGAAAGAAGCATTAGTTTTTTGGTGGTGGTGCATTGTCCATACCAACTGAGCTAAGCTCACAAGGACGAAAGAAGCATTAGTTAAGTATAAACAAAGTGTGTTTAATATTTTATTAAGTTGGTTAAATTATTTATGAATACCAACGAAAAGAAACTGCTGTAAAAAAAGAAGTCTAACATTTTCGACTGAAATAACGATTATAAAGACAATCAAAATAGAAAACAAGGTCTCTATTTCGATCGCTAAATAAATTAGTGACCAATTTTTGTGCTTTAGTGATCAAAATTTCAGTAACAAAAGATGAGATTTTTAGTAGTGTACAATATATTTTTTTTAAAAATTCTAGGCTGAATTGACTATAATCACACCATGCATTGTTGGGAAGAGGATTCCTTGCAGTGTCTTTTTCCCTGTAGTCACACAGTCAAGTCATTGTTGGTCGTCTAATTAAAAGTCCGAGCTCAAATCAGGATCGCTCGATCTTGATCGAACGGTCACTAAAATATGATTGCGTGGTTTTGCTGGCTGCAGTACATTGTGGTCCGCATTATCATAGATCCTCCCATGACATGCTATCAAGTTATTGATATCAAAACACTCATGTCACAATCAGGTACCTACTCAAAATTCAAACAAAGAACGATGTTCAATGTTTGTTTGAAGATGACAAATTGCACAATAACGTTTGGAGCATACCGTGTCAAATTTTAGGCAGTGAAGAATAGCGTGAGAAGTAGGAATAAGTCGCTAGCGGTAATAGTGTTCCTTTAAACAATTCAGTTTTGATGCATCAACATCAATCAACTTATTTACTTATCTTTTTTCCTTTTTTTGGTTGTAACTTATTTACTTATCTTTTTTCCTTTTTTAGTTGTAACTTATTTACTTATCTTGTACATCTGATATGAAATTATTAAGATAAAAATGTTAGTTTCCAATTTTCCAAATTCAAAAAGATAGACTTAAGAATGATAGAAAACTAAAATACATTTTAACCCGTAGTTGCATAGACATTTGAAATGGTAGATGCTCATGAGTTCGAATTTCGTGTTTCTCACTTTTCAACACATTGTGTGTGTGAGTTTGCTATCTAGACCCAAAAAATTGAAGAACGATAATATAATATCACATAAATATTCACACACACACAAATTGATAATTTTACACCAAAAAAATATATATAAATTGATAATTTAGACCAATTTAAAAACATTAAGGTCTAAGTTAACAAAAGTACACATTTTTGTTTAGAAAAAAATCACTTACCCCATTCAAACCAATTTAAAATAAAGGATAATTTAATAAATTGAACTCATTTTTTTTCTTTCAATAAAACATTTCAAAAATTGTTTCGTAAATTTACAAAAATAATCAATTGTTTAAAATTTATTTGAATAGTAATAAGTGAATATTTTTTTTGTCATATGAAAAGATACACATTTGCTAGCTTAAACATTAATGTTTTTAGATTGGTTTAAGTTTTTTTTTTAAAGAAAGTTGGTCTAATGATCTAAGTTAACAACCCTCTATATATATATATATATATATATATATATATATATATATATGGGGGCTGTTAACTTGCACCCACCTAAAAACACTAAGGTGCAAGTTAACAAGCTGCACCTACTAGTTATTTACTAAAACACCCATGTTTTTCTATTATAAACAAACATTATTTATCCTATTTACAAAAATGTCCTTTTAATTAAAATAAAGTTTAATAGAGACAAAAGGGTGTTTTAGTAAAGTACAAGTAGGTGCAGCTTGTTAACTTGCACCTTAGTGTTTTTAGGTGGGTGCAAATTAACAGCCCCTATATATATTTAATAAAAATGCACCCTCGGAATTTCAAAATACTATGAATGATATATTTAATAAATATTCTGATTTTATAATAGTATATTTTAGATGATATATTAGTCTTTTCAGACTCTATTAATCAACATATAGAACATATGAATAAGTTCTTTGAAATTATAAAAGCTAATGGATTAGCTTTATCAGAGAAAAAATTAAAAATCTTTCAATCAAAAATTAGATTTTTAGGTTTTGACATAAGTCAAGGAATGTATACTCCTATTAGTAGATCATTAGAGTTTGTCAGTAAATTTCCTAATGAAATTAGAGATAAAACTCAATTACAAAGATTTTTAGGATGTCTTAATTATGTGTCTGAATTCATACCAAATTTAAGAGTCATTTGTGCTCCATTATTTAGGCGTCTTAAAAAGAATCCTCCACCTTGGGATGAGACCATGACAAACAGTATTATTAACCTTAAGAAAATAGTTAAAAAATTACCTTGTCTAGGAATCCCTTGTTCTAACGCTAGTCTTATAGTGGAAACCGATGCCTCAGATCTAGGATTTGGAGGGGTAGTAAAGCAAGTTTTACCAGGATCCAAGAAAGAACAAGTTGTCAGATTTTATTCGGGAACTTGGACTGGACCTCAGTTAAATTATAGCACGATTAAAAAAGAAATTTTAGCCATTGTTTTATGTATTATGAAATTTCAAGATGATTTGTTTTCAAAAACATTCATATTAAAAACCGATTGTAAATCAGCGAAAAGTATTTTACAAAAGGATGTTAAAAATTTAGTTTCAAAACATATTTTTGCCAGATGGCAATCATTACTTGCATGTTTTGATTTTGAAATAATGCATATTGAAGGAATTAAAAATGCTTTGCCAGATTTTTTAACAAGAGAATTCTTGCAGGGAAAATCATGAGTTCTAAAGAGTTAACCTCCAGTAAAGATTCTTATGGCCCTTCATTACCAAAAAATGATAAACAGATTGTAGTAGGATCATCTCCTACTTACATATCAAAAATTACCTCTCCTAGTTCCTCCTCCGGAACGGGAGCCCAAACTGTGCTGGTTTCACCATCACAGTTTAATCAGAGAATTACGGCTTCTCAGAAGTCATCTGTTTCACCATTAGCTTATTATTCTCCTCCTCCTCTGGAGAGGACGAACTTTATTACTAAAGAAATTGCTTTGCCAATTATTCCATTAGAATCTCATTACTGCCCAGAAGGGTCTTCACTTTTGCAAATTACCTCAAAGATTTTTCCTCCAGGGTTTTGGTTTTTACCTAAAGATTTATCAAAAACCAGAGAATATTACGAATTTATCTTAGTTGATTCAGATTCCATTACCCTGACTCATAAAAGAGAAAATTCATCTATTAAATTTTCTAAATTCAAGATTAATAAAATATTATCTCCATCGGATTGGGGAATGGCTCCTTACACCAAAAAATCCTTTTCTAGGGTTTTTTCTCCTCAACATTATAACTACTTTGATTATATGGATGCATGGAGTTCCTTTTTGCATCTTTTACCATATGAACATACCTGGTTCATTTGGTTCAATAAGAAGATCTCATTATCCTTTCCTAATTGGTTTGTCCAATGGTTCGAGGTATATGGTCTTAACAAACACATATTACCAGATTACGCTTTACAAGCCTATGAGAGATTTTCTCAAGCCACTACTTGTCCCAAGCATAAAAGTCTTTTGGCCTTTTGTGCCGTTTTTGGGATAACTTGGATTACTGCCTGGTCTTTTGCTACTCAGCAGATCTGGGCCGATTGTTCTGGTCAAGAATTAGTCAAGAAAATAAAAATTAAGTGGTGGGTTGAGTTTAATCCCGCTCTTCTAAATTCTAAGGTATTAGATGAGTGGTTCAAGAATAACCCCTCAAAATGTAAAGGAGTCCATGTCTCAGAAGAATCTCCTTTCTTAGCTAACAAAGCAAAATTAATGGCTTCCTTATCATCCACCTCGGATCCTAAAGAATTCTTTGAAAAATTACAAGAGGCTATGTCTACAGTTTCAGAAAGTGATGGCGAATCTGCCACCGAAGAACAGTTTCAAGAAAATGAAGACGATTGCTATGGAATTATTGATTAACACTATCAACAATTATTGGTGTGACATTACTTTTACTTTATTAAAAGCCATTTTGGCGCCTAGTAATAATTACAGGTCATGTCGACCACTATGTTTTACTATTTGGCCAAATAACTTTGTCGGCCACATTATTTACTTTTGCTTTCGGCCAGTGTCGGCCATGTATTTTATTTTCAAATCCGGTGTATAATTTTGAAGTCCGGACTTCAATCTAGCCTATAAATAGGCAAGTCTTTCAGTTGTTAAGGCATTCGAAGTTTGCAAGCATATCCCTCTGCAAGCACTCTTAGATCCTGAGCTCTGAAACTCTTGTAAGTTTAAGCTTTTAAGTTTTTTTTTAAAAAGCTCTTTACTCTTGTACGTTTTATGCTTATATTATAAATAAAATCATGTTTATAAGCTTTAGTATTTATATCATTAATTTTGTACCTAGAAATTATTTTAGCTTTGAAATTGAAACCAACTCTTTAATTACAAGTATAACCCGTTTGCATCTTACTATACTAGTTTTCCCTGAAGAGCAAAGGGCTGTTTCATATATACATTCTGCATAACTGGTATCAGAGCCTGATACTATCTGAAATTAATTTAAAGTTTTTTAAACTTATTTTAGTTTTAAAATTTTTATTTTCTTTCATCTTTTGATCTTGGTAACCCTGACCTTTAATCTTTTTGCAACCATTAGTGTGTGGTCCAGGTAGTAAGTCCTTGGGTTAGGCCGTGAAACCGTTGGTTTAGCACACTATAGAAGCAAATAGGCACAAACTATAAGGGGGAGAGAGAGAGAGATAATAAAGAATTTAAAAGTAATAACTCTATAGTTTGTTTAAAAGATTTTGAATTATGTCTCAGATAATAAGGGCTTTAAGTCAGTTAGGATCTAGTAGTCGTAGAAGTACTAGTAATAGAACATTATGTCCTTCAACATCTAGTAATCCTAATATAGACGAATTAAATCAAGATGAATATCAAAATCATGAATTAGAAATTCAAGAAATAGAAGATAAATTAGCCAATTGGTCTTTACCAGAAATAAAGCTAAAAGAGATTTATAAACTTAGTACTTTCGAGTTTAAGGCTCAAAAGATAATTCACACTGTTGAAACTGCAACTTCGGTTGTAAATAAATATGAAGTTATTAAACCTTTGAAAAAAGAATTAATTGATAAACATCAAAAAGATGGATATAAATATATTCATCTAGGATTAATCCAAATAGCAGTTAAACCTCTACACAGGTTAGGATTAAATACCCCTTTACTTTTGGTATTACGTGATACAAGAATTAAAGATTTTCATGAATCAACAATAGCTACATTAGAATCAAATTTAAACAGTGGACCAGCATATTTTAATTGTCATCCCAATTTTAGTATGAGTCTAACTAATCCTTTTACCCCTAATTCATTAGCTATTTGTGTGGTAACTCAGGGAGATACTTTCGTACCAGGAGTTGCTAATTTAGATGTAATAAGTAGAATTACTTATAAAGTCTCTAAGGTTAATTATGACTTTAAATCATTAAAAGCAACCTCAAGAAATGAAACCTGTATTATAGAAGCCAATCTCAATAAAACTATGGTAATAACTCCTAAGATATTAACTGCTTCAGAAATAATTGAAAAATTACCCGAGGAGTGGGTTTTACAAAACATAATTAAAAATGACAACCCATAATCTAGATCTATTAGTCATACGATCCAAGATAGAGAGGGATCTGTCATAATTAGAATGAATAGAAGTCAGTCTCATAGGTATTATGGGTCCAGCAGTATTAGTTCATCATCTAGCACGCAACCCTCAGCGTCTAGACGATCAGTAGACTCAACTATAAGGGTAGGATTGTCTGGAGTCAATTTTGAACCAACAGTTCCCGTTCCTTTATATAGGCAGGAAAGGCCTAGATCGCCATCTAGATCACCTTCTCCTACTAGGTCTCAAGTTTGTAATACAATAACAAAAGAAGAACCTTTTGAAATAGATAAAGATTGGATTAAAATTAACTTTATGGGAGATCATAATAAACTAAAGAGAGAATGGTATTTTTCCACCTTTAGTAAAGAATTAACAAATCATTACTTAAAAGAATTCTATGGTTTCTTGAATTATCATGAGATTAATATTAATTTCTTCACATGGTTTGAATTATACTGTTTAGAGTATGAAATACCTAATCCTTATACTGATAAAATGTTCCTAGATACTAATACTAGAATGACCACCCAGTGGAAAACTACAAGCAAAGAAATTATTATTTCTACGCATCCACCTTTAGAACCTATTATGTTAAAAGTTGAAAATATGGAATTAGAAGCGGCACCTTTTAAAACAATTAAAAATCCAGATCAACCACCAGTAATTAACACTAGAAAAGATTTTTACCATATACACACACAATTAAATTATACAAATCAAACATTAAATACAATAGCACAACAATTAAGTAGAATTGAAGGAATACTTCCTACTTCTAAAGAGGAAGTTATAACTAAACTCGATCCTAATAGACCCATATATAAGTATGAGGTCCCCTCTAAAGAAACAGTTACTAAAATGAAATTAGGACCCGAAGAAAAAATAGATGAATTAATTTTAAAATTAAATAAAATGAATCTAGCCTCTTTGTCCACAATAAATACTCTCTCTCAAGGAGAAAGTAGTATTAATAGATTAGGACCAGGTCCACAACCTAGGACTAGAAATTTTTATCCTCGCCCTTCATTTGCAGATGTGCAATTTGAAGAGAGGTTTAATTTTGTAGAAAACTCCTATTCTGGACAAGCTATAACAGAGTCGAATATAGATGGTGCATCCGAACAACACGTTTTAGATGTTATTCAACAAATGACCATGGCGGCAACCGCTTTAAAAATTAAAAATAATTCTGATAAGCAAACAAAAAATATGTTAGTTATGGGATTTACTGGTCAATTAAAAGGATGGTGGGATAACATAGTTTCCTCAGTAGATAAGACTACAGTTGATACAGCCTTAAAAACTGAAAATGGAATTAATGAAGAGAACTGTGTGACTACTCTTCTCTATTTAATTACAAAATTCTTTGTGGGAGAACCTCTTAAACTCCAACAAAGAGCTTCCGATCAATTAATGAATCTTTATTGTCCGACTATGTCTGATTATCGGTGGTATAGAGATATGTTTCTTTCAAAATTATGTCTTAGGTCAGACGGAGGCATGTCATATTGGAAAGAAAGATTTATAGGAGGATTACCTAGATTATTTGCTGATAAAGTAAAAGAAAATCTTAAGAGAGCGCATAATGGGACTATCCCATATGATACTTTAACCTTAGGAGAAATTTCTAATTATATTATTGAAACCGGTATGCAGGTTTGCACCGATTTTAAAATACAAAGAAAAATTAAGAGTGAATTAGGAAGCAATAGAAGAGAAATGGGATCATTTTGCGAACAATATGGGGCACCTCCTTTAAGAGCCCCTAGTAGTAAGAAAGCTAAAGAAAACTCTAATTCTAAGTGAAGGAGTTCTCATTCTCATAAACATAAACCTTATAAAACTATTAATAATAAAGATAAAGATAATCAAGATTATTATAAAAATAATAAGAAAAGTTCGGGAAAAAATTACAAAAAACCCCATAAACCATCTAGAAATACTAAAGATGTTCAATGCTATAAATGTGGAAAGTTCGGTCATTACTCTAATAAATGCAGGGTCAAAGAAATTAAGCAGATTAGTAGTCTAGATATTTCAGAAGAATTAAAAGAAAGTATTGTTAACTCCTTACAAAAATTAATGTTAGAATCAGATAAAGAAGAATCGATAGAAGAACAATCTTCAAGAGAAGATTCTAATAATTCTATATCTGATTATGAAGATCTTAATCAATTAGAAACTTGGGAAGATAACATCCAAGATCGACCAGAAGAGGAATGTTCTGGATTAGATTTTTGCAATTGCAATAATTGTATTAAAACTATTAATGTAATTACTAATAGTCAAGCTAATAAGCTAATTACTATTTTAGACAAAATGGAAGATTCTGAAAATAAAAACGCTTTTATGAAACAAATCAAAGATATTATAGAAGACAATAATATTCATAAAAATGACGTACATAAAATAGAATTTAAGGAAATAATGAAAATGTTTGAAACCCCTAAAGAGGTTACTGTTAAAGATTTAAATGAAGAAATAAAAATTTTAAAAAACGAAATTACACAGTTAAAAGAAGCAGATAGCTATTTTAAGCAGAGAAGTGATAATTTAGAGTTAAAATTCTTAGAATTACAAGGAAATTTTTTAGTATCTCAACAAGAAAGAGGAGAATCTTCTAAAAAGGATAATAAGGAAGAAGGTTACATAGCCAATATTGCTAGAATTATATCACATAAATGGCATGTTAAAATAGAATTAGTAGTCCATGACCATACATATGTATTAGATGCTCTAATAGATTTTGGAGCAGACTTAAATTGTATCCAAGAAGGTTTAATTCCTACACAATATTATGAAAAAACTAAAGAAGTCCTTGCCGGAGCTAATGGGGCAAGATTACAGGTAGCGTATAAATTATCTAATGCAAAAATTTGTAAAGATCAGATATGTTATAAAACTTCTTTTTTATTAGTGAAAGATATGAAAGAAAATATAATTTTAGGAACACCCTTTTTAACGCTGTTATATCCCTTTATGGTTAATGATAAAGAAATAATTACAGAAGCCTTAGGAAGAACAGTGAAATTTGAATTTATACATCAACCTAAAATAAGAGATATTAATTCGGTAAAAAGAAATAATATTTCTGCATTAAATCAAATAGATTTAAAAAGAAAACAGATTAATTTTATTAATAAAGAAATCCATTATAAGCGAATAGATGAACAATTACAATCTAAAAGGATTCAAGAGATAATTAAAAATATAGAAGAAAAATTTATTAAAAATCTCTGTTCCGAGCAGCCGAATGCTTTTTGGAAAAGAAAAATACATACTGTATCTTTACCTTATGAGCCGGATTTTAAAGAAATTAATATACCAACTAAAGCCAGACCCAGTCATATGAATGAGAAACAAATGGATTATTGTAAAACAGAAATACAAGATTATTTAGATAAAGGCTTAATTAGGCCTAGTAAATCTCCTTGGAGCTGCTCAGCCTTTTATGTAGTAAACGCTGCTGAGTTAGAAAGAGGGAGTCCCAGATTAGTCATAAATTATAAACCTTTGAACAAAGCTTTACAATGGATTAGATATCCAATTCCTAATAAAAGAGATTTAATTAATAGATTACAAAATAAAAGTGTTTTTTCAAAATTCGACCTTAAATCTGGATATTATCAAATTCAATTAAAAGAAGAAGACAAGTACAAAACCGGATTTGTAGTGCCTTTTGGGCATTTTGAATGGAATGTCATGCCCTTAGGATTAAAATATATATATATATATATAGGGTTATGTTATAAGCCACCCTTTGGTGGTGTCTTTTATCAAGTCACACCTTAAGGTGTGATTTTCACTTTTTAGTTATAACTTTGATAAAAGACACCTTCATAAAAGTAAGTTGGTGTCTTTTCGCAAATGCTCATAGAGTAACTTGATAAAAGACACCTTCACAAAAGGTGTCTTCTATCATAACCCATATATATATACATACATATATATATATATATATATATATATATATACATATATATATATATATATATATATATATATATATATATATATATATATATATGAACCTGGACCCCCTAGAAAATCATATGAACCTACTTTTTATTTTGGAAAGACCTATTCAATTTTCATGCACTTGACGCTTGAGAACATTCAAGCTCACTCCTCGTATACTTAATAAATGAAAAAATTATTTAGTCAAATAATGTCAGTTACAATGAAACTGAGAGTTTTTTTTATATCGGCAATTATTTAATTAAAACTATTTAATTAGGTGAACTTCCTAATAAGTAATCGAGATTGTCCCAGCCAAACAAAACAATGCAACCAGCCTAGAAGGGATGTACTAACTAACTATCAATACCCTGCCTTACAAACATCTGAGTTCCATTTTTGCTGCTGCGTGTTCATACTTTAATGGATGATCTATAAACATATTTTTAAAATTTACTTTAATCGTGACGAACTCTGAATCAACTCACTTAAACTTTTTTATATAGAAAAAGAAAATATGATTTCAAGATTTTCAAGACCAGAAAAGCAGGGAATCGGATCTTTTTTTAATTGGGAAGAAGAAATTAAAAAACTTTCTTTGAGAGGAAGAAATCAAATACCTTGTTTCCATCTTTTTATATTTTCTATAATAAATATATTTTATAAAAGTACGTCGACATAAAATATCATCAATAAATAAAAATAATGATTAAAGACAAAACTACTTAATGTTCATAAATAAAAAATGAAAAGAGAAAATAAATATATTTTATAAAAGTAAGACGACATAAAATATTATCAATAAATAAAAATAATGATTAAAGACAAAACTACTTAATGTTCATAAACAAAAAATGAAAAGAGATGATTAAAGAAAAAACTACTAATGTTCATAAATAAAAAATGAAAAGAGAAAAAAAAAACAATATTATTATTATCAGGGCCGTCCCTACGTAATTGGAGGCTCGGCTCTAATGTAAAAATAGGCCCCTAATAAAATAAAAACATAATTTTTTTAAAAGATCAATTATCTATTTAAATAGAAAATAAGATTCGTAAAGATTAAAAAAAAAATGTTTATGGTATTTGTTGTTAGAGTTTAACTATCTTATACAATATGTATGGGCCAAAAATTACAAGTGTTCTAACAAAATAAGAAGAAAAAAAAATTTGTTTTCATTTTAAAATATATAATCCAATATGTTAAGGAGAATTTGGCTAAATTGAAGAGAGGATAGATGAAACTTAAATCCATAAAAAATTATGTCTAAATCAAAGCCTCTCATACTAAATATATTAATTAAAGATGCAAAAATGAAAAGCTATAAAAAAATAATGTCTAAATCAAAGCCACTCATACTAAAAATATATTAATTAAAGAAGCAAACACTACCAAAAAAAAATTAATTAAAGAAGCAAAAAGGAAAAGAAAAGAAGAAAAAGGAAAAGAAAAACATAAAACATGAAGATTGGGAGTTGAACAAGAAGAAAAAGGAAAAGAAAAACATAAAAAACATAAAACATGTAACATAAATAAAACATGTAACATAAAATTAAGGATTGGGAGTTGAACCCAAGACCTTGGTATCACCAACATGCAACTTTACCAACCAACAAGCCACTGCAGTAACTCTGTTATACTACTCACCCTATATGTATTTACTATGAATTTACTGGGCTAATTTTTTTTTATTGAGGCCCATACCTTGGGGAGGCCCAGCTCCATTGAGCTGTTTGCACCCCCCAAGGGCCGGGCCTGATTATTATTATTATTATTATTATTATTATTATTATTATTATTATTATTATTATCTACTTAATGTTCATAAACAAAAAATGAAAAGAGATGATTAAAGAAAAAACTACTAATGTTCATAAATAAAAAATGAAAAGAGAAAAAAAAACAATATTATTATTATTATTATTATTATTATTATTATTAAAACAATATTATTATTATTATTATTATTATTATTATTATTATTATTATTATTATTATTATTATTATTATTATTATTATTATTATTATTATCTTTATCATTATTATTATCTTTATCATTATTAGGCAAAAACAGGGACACACAGTTTTTATTTATTGGGAGATAGGTGGAAAGAGACGACAAAATAGCCCACAAATAATTCAGTTTTAGATCTTTTTCTGTGTGCTTGTGGACCAAGAAAATCAACCAACAAGTGCCCCAATGAAAACGAGTCACGGAGCGCCAAGTCGGCAAACCTTCTCACCTCTATTATTAATACTATCATAATCACTATCATCATTATTTTTTTATTCTTTGATCTCATTATTATTACTATTTTAAATTGGGTATTGTTAACAGCCGTAGGGATGGGAATAGGCTAGGCCGAGCTAGGCTTTGCAAGACCTAAGCCTGGCCTGCCAAATTTTCTTAAAGCCTAAGCTTGGCCTGCGGCCTGTCATAGGCCTACTTTTTAGGCCTGAGCCTGGCCTTCTGAAAGTCGGATACGGCCTGTTAGCCTGTTTAAAAGCCTATATCTTATGAACATCTTTAAATAAGCAATGTGATCTAAGTTTAAATGGACTAACAAACTAATAGTTCAATTAAATTAAACTCTCTTTACATTATCAACACGAGGTTTTAAGGAATTCGAATATATATTGTATCATATTTCCATTCTAATTTATAATAATACATTTATATATGCAAAAAAATTAATGTATACTAATAAAGCTTAAATTATTGAAAAAGTTTATAAATTTATATTTTAATTAAAAATACAAAATATAATATAATAATAAATAATATTATTCATATTACTTAAATAGGTCGGCCTAATAGGCTTAAGAGGCTTTTTGAGAGGTCTATGGCCTGACCTTTTAAGCTAAATAGGCTTAAAAAAAGCCTAGGCCTTCTCTATTTAAGAAAAAAGCCTGGCCTGGCCTGACCTGTCGTAGGCTAGGTCGTAGGCCCCTGTAGGCCGGCCTGGCCTATTCCCATCCCTATTAACAGGTGTCTTAAGACACCTATTAAAAATTCAAAAATAGATATAATTTATAAATTTTATGTAGAAAATGTTACATTTTAAAGTTTCAATCCATTGAGTATACTATTTTTAAGACAAAATTTCTTCTTTAGACATTTTAACAAATACTCTAAAGCACTTGTTAACATTTCTTTTTTAAATTTATAATAGAAAGTTGATTTTTTAAAAAGGAATTGCAAAAATAAATTATTAATAGGAAAATGCTACATCTCCCGACAAAAAACATCCCGATAGTATCATGAATTACGTGTAACATTCAACTTGCCTATTTTATTTCAATTTTGTTTTCTTTGACACGTTTGTGTCATTATCCCGTTTCTCTCTCCGGTTTAGTTTCTTCTTCCACATACCACAACTGCTTCACCTTCCCTGGTTCCATGGCGTCTATCACTTCTTCCACATATCATCACATCGTCGCCTTTCCTTTGCTGTCATCGTTCATCGTCAGTTCGTCGTCACCGTTCCTTTGTCCTTGTTCGCTGTTCGTCACCGCCATTCCATCACAAAACCCCTCACCATCACTTTGCTGTAGAGTGAGTTCTATCACAGAACCTATCCACCATCGAAATAGACACTTGGTTCCATCGGTTGCACTATATGTATCTGAATTTGACTCAGTTGGCCCATTGACTAAAAGTCTCCACTTCCTTCTTTTTTTTTTTTACCATAAATCTATAATATCCACAGCCAAATCCTTTAAGGTGTATTTTGTTTGTAGTTTTAGATTTAATGGCAGGACATGGAGAAAAGCTGAGTGCATGGATATATAGATTTGTTTTTGTTCAGGCAGCAGGCAAAGCAAGTTAGAACACGTTCGTGAAAAAGTCGTGAAATTTACTTTCGTGACATATAGCAATGCTCTTATTAATAACATAACACTATTGATTATTTTACCATTGTCTTAAGTGGAATTTGAACGCTCGTGTTCATATAGTTACATAACCAAGGTTTTATCATTATGATGACACCTCTCTTAAACTAATAGAATTTGATTAATTTTTGTATCATTTTGTTAATTATGACAATAAACAAATTACAACTAATTGAATGAATTTTAATAGTTGGGTCAATGTCCAATTTATCAGGACTCGCATCCTTAATCAGACTCATCACTCTAAGATGGTCCTTATTATAAGAAACAATTGACTTTTTTGGTTCATAGATTAATGTATCTTGTTATAAATATAGACTAGGTATATCACTTACACAATGAACCTAAAAAGTCAAATGTTTCTTATAATAAGGACCCGAGGGAGTATCTTGGATGTCTCTTTTTCTTATGAATTCAACAAAATTGCTTTGGTATGTGTATTCGAGATGATGAAGTCATTTTGTGTTGGATAAAACGGAGTGGCTATCACCGTTACTAGATGTTGATTTGGAAGAAGCACTCAGACTATAGTCTGTTCTTTAGTGAGTACATGACCTTCAACTGGCAAATATGGATTTTGAGATGGACTCAAAGGTGGTGGTTGAAAGTATCTTTGGTCGTACACTCCACGTCTCGGATTTTGGATCATTAATTATTGTCGATGCCTAGTTTCTTTTGACTTAGCAACCTTTGATGCTAAGTTTATTAGGAGACAAACCAATAAAGTTGTTCATAGTTCATCTAGGATAGTTCCATGTCATGATAGCTTATGTATTTTCATTCGAATTTCATCATATATCTCTACTCTTGTTTTAAACAAAATGCATTAAATTTTCTCTTATAAAAAACTAATCGAATGAATAATTTAATCATAAAGAACAATAATGTAAGAGAAGTATAATTTAAAAACTAACAACGCAAACCGAATGTAATATATGACCATTTTAAGCAAAAGTTAAAGGATCAATCTAAAATATCACTTTGTTTTTAAATATAAGCAAAAATTGATAAAATAAAATAGGAAAATGTTAACGGGTGTCTTCGGGGCACTCCTTAAGCACTTTAAATGATAAGTTTTTTTATGAAAAATTGTGTATTTAATGCATTGAAAATTGTAATAGTTGATTTTTTTGAATGAATAATTGCTAAATTTGGGATCCTTAAAGAGTGTCTCAGGGCATTAGTTAACAAAACTCAATAAAATAAAAGATGTATTGGTTTAAATTTTAAACCAAATTTATCAACTTTCTCTAATTAATTTTTGCCTATAATTAAGACTAAAGAGTATAATTAAAACTTAAATAGACCACGTAGACAACCTTGCCTAAACTATATTCTTAAAACTATGATTAATATACAAAATGCCAAGGCCCTACAAAGGCTCCCAAACTTAACGTGGCCTTCACTTTCACCCTATATAACCTAATTAAATTTCAATTCCGTGTGCTCTCTTATAAATGTAGGAAAATCAAAACAACAAGTGTTCCAATAGATACCAGCCAAACCACCACTCTCTTTCCTTTTGTTTTTGTCTCTCCCTTTTATTAACTATCAAATCCCAACCAAACCTACATCACACAACCAACATTCCTCTAAGTCTCTACCCTCTTCTTCCCTTCCTTATAGCCTAATAACTTATCAACACTCTTAAAAAAAAACCCACAAATCAAATCCCAAAAAAAACTAATCATGCAATACTTACTAGCTTAATTTGTGATACTATTAAGTTTTTATTTTATTTTTTTCCAATGGAAGAAGTGAAAGCAAACATGTTATTTGGCAAGTACGAGATGGGAAGAGTACTAGGTAAAGGAACATTTGCAAAAGTGTACTATGCCAAAGAAATTTCAACCGGAGAAGGTGTAGCAATTAAGGTGGTAGACAAAGACAAAGTGAAAAAAGAAGGCATGATGGAACAAATCAAACGTGAAATTTCAGTGATGAGGTTAGTAAAACATCCAAACATCGTCAACCTTAAAGAAGTCATGGCAACAAAGACCAAAATCTTGTTTGTCATGGAATATGCACGTGGCGGCGAATTATTCGAGAAGGTAGCAAAAGGTAAATTTAAGGAAGAACTTGCAAGAAAGTACTTCCAACAGCTTATAAGTGCCGTAGATTATTGCCATAGTAGAGGTGTTTCTCATCGCGATTTAAAACCGGAGAATTTATTACTTGATGAAAACGAGAATCTTAAAGTCTCCGATTTTGGTCTCTCTGCTTTGCCTGAACACCTTCGTCAGGACGGGCTTTTACATACTCAATGTGGAACTCCTGCTTACGTGGCACCCGAGGTAGTTAGAAAAAGAGGTTATAACGGTTTTAAAGCTGATACTTGGTCTTGTGGTGTTATTCTTTATGCTTTACTTGCTGGGTTTTTACCTTTTCAACATGAAAATTTAATTTCCATGTATAATAAAGTTTTCAAAGAAGAATATCAATTTCCACCTTGGTTTTCACCTGAATCAAAGAGATTAATCTCAAAGATTCTTGTGGCGGATCCTGAAAGAAGAATCACTATTGCTTCAATCATGAAGTTCCATATGGTTTCAAAAAGGTTTATGTTTATCAACAACTACTACTGCAAATGATGATTTGGAGTTGGAATCAAAGGTGAATTTGATTAACTCAACGCCGCAATTTTTCAATGCGTTCGAGTTTATTTCTTCGATGTCTTCGGGATTTGATCTTTCAGGTTTGTTTGAAGAAAAGAAAAAAAGAGGTTCGGTTTTCACTTCAAAGTGTTCTGTCCCAGAAATTGTAACAAAAATTGAAAGTGCTGCGAAAGGTTTAAGGTTTCAGGTTAAGAAGGTTAAAGATTTCAAATTAAGGTTACAAGGGTTGATTGAAGGGAGAAAAGGAAAATTGGCGGTGACGGCCGAGATATACGAGGTGGCGCCGGAGCTTGCGGTGGTTGAATTTTCTAAATCTTCCGGTGATACTTTTGAATATGTCAAGTTGTTTGAAGAAGATGTTAGGCCTGCTCTCAAAGACATTGTTTGGTCATGGCAAGGGGAGTGATGCCACGTGTTTTGGTAACATGGCCCAATCAATGTCATGCCTAAGATTCTCTGGACTTTTGGTGTATAATATATGAATATAAATCATATATGAAATTTGTGTATATTATTATTATTAATGTGGTGTATAATATATGAATATAAATCATATATGAAATTTGTGTATATTATTATTATTAATGTGGTATAGTATAATATAAGCTAGAATTGGCTGCTTTCTAACAAATTTTGCTTTCTTGCATTTGATTTTGGCCTTTTAATTTTATTTTTTAAGTAGCTTGATTTTTTTTTTTTTTTTGAGTAGCTTGAATCTTATGGAGATGTAGATAGTATTATCTTTTTTTTTTTTTTTGAAAGGATGTAGATAGTATTATCTTGGTGAGACTGTAAATACTCCACCTTAGAAGTTGCCAATTGTAATAATCAGTTATAATTCGACAAGAATTTTGGTATTAACTATTGGGGTTCTGGTATTTTCCTTTTTGTTTATATCTCTGTATATTTATTTATTTATTAATTTTTTCAAGAAAAATAAAATAATATATGAATTTGTGAAGAACTATTTACTTCAATTGTTTTCTTATTGGATTTTTTTTTTTGGGTACAAGTTTTCTAGCTTACTGGTCTTATCGAGCTAAAATTAGAACTTTTTTTTTTTGAGGAATTTTTTGAAAGAACTAAAATTAGAACTTTGAAAGTTATATTTTTCTTTATTTTATATGGTAGTGTGAAAATTAATGTGCAGGCTCGCTTTAATAAAAAAATTATTTCAAATGGCATGTGATATATCTTTGTTACTATTATTTTTATTTTACAAACATTTTTTTTTTGACAGTCAAAAAACTTCATTCAATCAAAGGCAAAAAATAATACAGCCGATTAAGAGTTGGGACATTCCCCACACCCATAAATTGAGATTAGACCTAACAATCAAGATAGTAGGATACATCCTAACGATACATCTATAAAGTTCAGAAAACAAAAAGGCAACAATACTCCAAAAACATTACCCTAACAACCAGACTAATTCCTTCCACCTATGGTCCAAGATCACCAAACTTTTGAGATCCACAGTCTTTGATGTCATCCAACTCCGGAAAAAAGATTGTGCTGTTGTTCGTGCATATTGACTATAAATGGTCTCTGTGATAACCAATACAACCATACGTTGAAAAGTCCTATGTGAGGCTGAGAGGATGTTGAGTTTGCTGATTGTCGCCATGAATTCCTTACTCATAACAAAGTACCGATAAGACGAATCCTTCACTAGCATTTCAACAAACACATGACATGCAAACTTGAAATAAACCAACAATAACAAAAAGCAAACAAAACAGTAACTAAAATAATAGAGAATCAAAAACATGGAGCCAAACCACACTCTCAAACGGGAAGATAGCAGAGAAACCCCAATAAAATTTTTCCATGGTGGCTTTCGAGGGGGCCGTCTCGGGATCAGATCACTGGTTAATTTGTGACTTGGGGGCGGTTTAGGAAGTGGTCGGACAACTAGTGATGAAATTGATACCCATCCTGTCATGGAGCTTATAGTGGGGGGAGGAAGGAACAGAGGCCTCCCTGCAGATGGAAAATCACGCTTGGCAAGGCCAGAAGACCGTGGAGGGACTTTATGTGACTTGTTCCAGCAGAAGTGATGAAATACAATGACAGAAGGGTAAAGGGTCGTGGTGGTTTTCTGTGAAAAGTTAAAGAGGAGCTTTGCCATGAAAAAGGAAGAAAAGGGACGGAAAACTTCTCACAAAGGAGAGACAAAATATAACTTCCTACAAGGAGAGACTTAAACAACAAACATCTCACAAGGAGAGAATAAGGGAGGTTTTAGGTAGAAGACACGGGAAATTTCAAACCGGACGGTGGGATTATGAGTGAAAAACGATGATGGGAAGGTGGGAAGCGGTGCTCCTGTTAAACCCTAAACCCTATCAAAGCGAGAGCGATACTGTTTTAGAATATTCATTAATCATCGCCTCTAAATCTTTTCTTCAAACGACAACTAGCTAACCACTTGGTTATCAATGGAAATACTTTTCAATCGAATAACATGGCAGATGAATCTTTACAAACATGATCTGCCATTCATAGTTACTGCTCCGTTAAGTGAAGCTTTGGCATAAAAATTAAAATGAATCTAATTAATTGTTTGAAAATATTATGTATGCTAGATATTGATTTGAGTGATAATGTCTTACCTATTGGTGAACCAGTGATATTATTAACTTAATAGTATAAAATATTAACGACAATAATGAATATAGACAGGTTCATTTGCTAAGAAGTATATAATATCGCAATGACGTTGAGAGATAATTTATAAATGCATATCCTAACTTTAGAGGCCATGGTCCTCCCACCCCATATTTTTTTAATAACATTTTCTATACACTATACAACTTACTATATTAAAATGTTTCCTAAGATATATATTAGGTCATCGTCCCGTCCCTGATTAATCTAATTAAAATGTTTTTTTAGACTACAAGATTGATAAAATGTTATTTTTACTAACTTTACCTAAAAAAAATATTGGACTAAGGTTGATAAAATATTTAACTACAATTAGATGAGTACTGATTTGGATTAAATGATTTATTTTAATTAATAGTTTTGACGTCAACAACGTTACAAATACGAAGACATAATTATTCCAAACACTAATATTTAAATATTTGTAAGCTTATACTCCCTCCGTCCCTATATGTAAACACCCTTTTATTAGAGGGAAAGGGTGGTTACATATAGGGACGGATGGAGTATGTTTCATATATGAGTATCGAGGGCACTTTTCTTTTTGTTTTTAGCGAAATTGTATAGTACCAATGTACTCAACAAATTGAATAATTATATATATATATATGTAACAAATAATATATGTATTTTAGCAAATACTTTTAATATTTTTACTTAGCAATTCGTGATTTCTACTCCAAGATTTTCATTTGTTTTTTTTACTAAAGATTTTCAATATTTGAACACAACAAAAATATACAATCAAAATATTACTCAAGCTCTAAAGTATGATGTGTGAGGTTCGATCTTGATTTATTCTATATGAAAAGAATCATCGTATAGATTAAAGAGTTCAGCTCTTTAAAGTTTCCATGAATTTTTTGTATTTCAAACTCTTTTTTTCCATGTGAAAAGCCATGCACGATTGCACATGGGTGCAAATTAAGCAAACAAAAAATGGTGGAGCAAAATTTGAGTCAAAACAAATTTTCTCCCCTTCTCTTCTCCGTTTCAAAAAATCAATCAATCAAATAATTCTAAAATATTTTATTCCCTTTAATTCTCTTTGCTTCCCCTTTTTTCTCTATTCATTCCCTACATTGTTTCTCCAAGGAAGACTGAGAAATGTCATTGTCAATCTTGTTATACCATCGTATTTTCTACACCATTATTGCATCTTAATCTTCAAATTTCAAATATATGGCCAGATTTTATCTTAGCCAATGAAATCTTGACATCATTACAGTATCACATGTACTTTTTGGGCGGGCAAATAATTGCCCTAGTGTGTTTTGGGGATAAGATTATTCGGTCAATTCAATGCACCATCCATGAGTTAGGACTTGGGAGATTCCATGTGTCACGTGAAGGTGTTTGGCATTTACTATAGGAGAATAATGTATTGTCTGCTGTTCAAGGAAGAATAATAGCCAAACCTTGCAGTTAATCAGTTACATCCATCTAACGGTTGGTGCCTAGAAAACTTTGTATTTTGATTTTTGGTTCTAAATTATTTTTATTATATATGGTGGAGATCATCTACATTATTATTGTGGAGCAGGAAAATACCATATAAATATCTACAAATACAACAAACAAAACCAAAATTTTATTGACTTTATTCCATTTAAAACAGTTTTAAAGTAATTAAGATGTACTAGGGCACAAAATTGTCAAGTTTTTCTTTCCGCTATTTTTAGAGCGATAATGTAAGCATATGTTTTATTATTTGCTTGAATAACAACTAGTAATGGAAAAATAAAAGAAATGAAAAATTGCAAAACAAAATATGTGACACGATTTTCTTTATGTAGTTCGTCCAATTGTATTTACCACCTTGATTATATGACAACAATTTTGATTATTATGGTGTTACAAGATAAATATACAATATTGTTTCAGAATACAATGATACCTTTGAAACGTACCTCCAGATCAACTACACCACCCCTAGTGGCGTAGCCAGGATCCTGAACCAAGGGGTTCAGACTTTTCAATTTTATAAAGGTCAAATATCATATATTGTCCTTAGGTTAGATGTTTATAACAATTTAGTAGAGCGGGAAATGAATCGAGTCGAGTTGAACCCGTCCGAGCTCGATTCGTTCCGATAAGAATTGACTCAGCTCGAAACTCGACTCGAGTTCGATACGAACAATTTTTTTAACTCGAGTTCGGCTCGTTTAAAGCTTGCGAACAACTCGGTTTAGCTCGTTAGGTTCAACTCGTTTGCTCGAGTAACCTAATTTTTTTAACTCGAGTTCAACTCGTTTAAATTATTTTTATCCATTAAAATGACATATTTTTGGAACGGAATATACACAAATTAGAGACCGTGAGATCATTAAATAATGGGTTTTGTTAAAGGTACCATTGAGGAAGAACCAAATCAGCCTAAGAACACTTTTAACATTTTCTTCAAATAATTATGTAATATATATGTTAGACTTGAAGCTATTATCAAAATAACCACCTTTGTCTGTGTTTACGTCTTGACTCTTGATTAAAATCATGCCATTTTTTGGGGTATTTTTTTTAGTGATTTAACAATAAATTAAGATGTTAATAATACCTTGGAAAAGTTAAAGAAATTAATTATATTAGTAAATCAAATCAAATAAAATAAAAGGAAAAGATGCAAACACTTGGTCAGTGTTCTACAACAAAAGTAGTCACTAAAGGACAAAGGTAGAAGTTAGTCGCTAGGTGTGCAGGCATGAGTACAACTTACAAGTGTAGGTGCAGCTTTTACGGTCACAAATTAGAGAGGTGGTGCAATGAGGGGGTTCAAAGGTTATATTTCAGGGGGTTCAACAGAGAAAAACATAGGATAATTGGGGTAAATCCAAAAAGTTGAGGGGGTTCACTTGAATCCCCTGGGCAATAGGTGGCTCCGCCCCTGACCACCCCTCACCCTCTTCGCAGGGACGGATGCAGGTTGTAGGATTTGTGGGGTTGTGTCTACAAAAAAATTTAGAAACAATTTTTTTGGTAGTATAATGTATCAATAGTTGATATTTTGACCACATAGATCACACTTATCACAAATCATTTATCTTTTGGCCCACACTTATCATCATATATCTCAAGTTATTATATATTAAGAATTAGATGCGAAATTAAGTAGGGGATTACTAATTAAATGATTGATTAATTATTTTTATAGATACATATCATTCAAAGTTTCTATAATATGAATAATCGTAGAGGACAATTATTAATGCTACAAATTTTTTTTATATATAGTTCCCCCACTATAAAAAAATCCTGGATCCGTCGTTGCCTCTTCGGTGCCTAAATATGAGCGATATACTATGTTTTCTATGTGTAGTTTTGATTATGATTTATAAGTTATTAGTGTACTATGTTTTCTATTAGCTTATCTAGGTAGTAGTATAAACGTTTTGTTTAAATCATAATTAAACTCTTTTTCTAAATAAAACTAGTGTTTCCGAAAGAAAATAGAAACTCTTAACAAAATACATTCTCCTCAATTTCATGAATCTTTTGGATCATCTCCCAAATTGTCGTAGTCAACTTGAATATGCGAAGTTACTCGACTTATGTTCATGATGATCTTCATTATGTAAGGAGTGATCTAGGATGACGAAGAGAGGGAGATATGTGAGGGTTTCATACCCAATATTTTTGTGAGGGTTTAATACTCATTTATCATGTGATACGTTTATAGTTTGGCGTTATGTTTATGTCATAATGATAGGCAGGGTTTGACAAACTATAAGAGCATGATAGTGAAAGTTTACTTGTTAGATCTTGGGGTCCTAAGGGGGAATTTCTGTGTCTTGGAGTTGTATCCAATGTCGGAAATTGTCCTACAATCCTCGTTTAACTTGACTAGAAACTTATGGAGATTCAGATCAATTGAATGAATCTATGAGGACTTGAATGTATTTGATCTAATTTCTCATATGTCGTAGATTTTTTTAGTCTTTAGAGTAAGTATTTATGTTGCGAATTCGACGAGAAAAAACACCAATAACAACTTGATGTGTGTAGCAAGGGATAATTAAGCAACCAATATCAAAGTGAATTGCAATTAAACACGCAAAAGTAGAAAAACAACGAAAGAAAAGAAGAGAGAACACAAAAGAATCTGTTGACCCAGTTCGGTCCAAATCGACCTAGTCTGGGGGAGAGAGCAGCCCTCCGTTCCACTATATGATGAGTAACGTTACAAAAGGGATATCAATGGGTTACAAGAATAAGTCTCCCGCCTAATTCTACCCAAATCCCAGCCTCTTCCCGTAACCAAGAGACTCAATCCTAATAGTGTTTCCCAAGGTGAATCAACCTTCAAACCCTAGTTTGTTGCCAAGAGACAAACTCTATACAAACCCTAGTTTGATTTCTAAACCCTTGTTTCAGCCCCCTCTATCTCCCGGTTTACACTGATACAATGCCTATATTTATAGTAAAAGTAACTCCCATAAAATTGTAACAAATATAGCCCAAAAATACGTTTTTGGAAAAAACCTGCACGCAAAATCGGGCCCCGATTTCCAAAATCGGTTGCCGATTTTTCCAGAACCAAGCTGCTCCAACCTGCAGCCAAAATCGGCCGCCGATTTCCAAAATCGGCCGCCGATTTTGGGTCTTCCAACAAACATCAATTTTGGCCTCCAAACTCCAATTTTGAGTCACTTTCACAACAATTTAGATTATTTTTGTTAATTTATTGATAAATTTAGAGTCATTTTAAATAAATTATTGCTTTTTAATTATTGAGTTAATTAGGCGTTCATGACTTCATGCCTTTAATTTCTTCATTAACCAGGAACTTTATGTAGATTATGTTTCATCTCATTGGTTCAACTAAACGAGTGGATTGTTTGAGTAGATTACTAATACTGAAGTTGTGACATTATTGATGCATTTCCTAGTAATAGAATGATTGAAAATAGTAGTTTATTTATATTGTGTGTGTTATATATTTATATACATTCTTGATTAATAGAATAGAGACTTGCATTGTGTAAACATGAGTTGCCCAATTGTTTGGCCCAATAAAAGAAGAAAGGTGCTAAAACACGGATTAAGAGAAGACGATGTGGTGCAAAAACTATTGTCGATGCCATATACTTATATAAAGAATTTAGAAAATCAGACTTGTCTCCACCATTCAGCACATCAGGGAACTCATCTGACTCACAAAAGTGTCTCCATCAATTTCATATAGTGTTTAAGTCTAAAAATAATCATCGCCGATCTCATCAATTGGCAATCAGATTATTATGCAAGAAAGCCTTCCACTTGAGCGAAGGTTAGGCGATGTTAAAGTAGTCGAATGAGGGATTTGATTCATTCTCAAGGTCACTAACTCAATACGTGGATCGTCAAAATCTCATAACTGGGTCAAAACAAAGTGGGACGGTAAAATGACCCGAGAAAACCACTTCTATGTTTTTAGCACCACTGACTGCTTTGAGAAATGAGGGAGAATACATGATCTCTAATGGAGTTACGCACCAAGAACCTTGTCAATGGATCACGCTGAGAAGGGGAGACTAAAGTTGAACGTGGGGTGATTGATAAGTGCTAGATTTTAGTTATTTTACAAATGATTTAAGTTATTTTACATATTTATTAACATAAATGATTAACTTGTTTTACAATAAAAATCAATAAAATCCTCAAAAATCATGTAAATAATACCAGTTTGGCTACTTTCCATTCCTTTTTGTAGGTCTTTTGAATTGAATTGTTGAGGAGATGGAAAAGAACTAAGATTTTCAGTTTAAGCAATTCCTCTAAGTGAGCCAAATCGATCCAAAAGCGAGTCAAGGTAGAAAATCCTAGAATTTTCATTATTCAGAATCCAATCAAGTACGTTGGGCGAGCAGAAATTCGCTAAGTAAATTTCATAATCAGACCAATCCGTTGGGCGGTTTCTGAGCTGGAAAAGGCTTAATCATGAAGAAAGGTAAATTCGCTAAACTAATTTTGCCTCGCTGAGCAAATTTTCAATTTCCAGACTCTATATCAAGAAGCTCACATTTCTTTCTTTTTTAGATATCACCATACACAAGAGACACCAGGTCTGTTGTAGAGAGGAAAGAAGAGAAACAACATAGAAAGAGAGGGAGATAACTATGACAAGATAGATCGAGTAATACAACTTCTGCGTCAAATCTCTTTTCTTCTAGTTTCGTATTTTGTGAAGCTAATCATATCTATAGTTGGGATTAGGTCTAGTTGCTATGAATTTCATGTAGATACTTATCGTCCTGGTTATATATAAATCACACTTTGTTACTCCCTCCGTTTCAAAATGAGTGTCGCTTTAGCCAAAAAAATTTGTTTCAAAATGAGTGTCGCTTTCAGTTTCCAATGCAATAATAACTTTTTCTTTTCAATTGTACCCTCCAATTAATAATATGCACACTACTTCCAAAGTATTACTTTTAAAACTAACCAATAGTTAATAAGGATAATTTGGTAAAATAACTATTCTCTTTCTCTTAATCATTGCATTTCTTAATATGTGTGCAAACATCTAAAACGACACTCATTTTGAAACGGAGGGAGTATGTCTTTGGTTTAATTCAATTAGTGTTTTTTCCAACGTGCAATCGAAAAACGAGCTTTTGATTTAAAATTTGCGAGACATCGACTTTTTATCTAACAAATCTGGATTAAATAATGTGTAGATTCTAATTCCTAGACATAGATCTATGTTCACATGCGCACACAATGTCCAGTCATTCCTTTGAAACAATTGACTATTATACGCATTAGAAGTCAATTGATATAAAGAATTTCGTGTCGTTTATACCAAACATGGAAACATACAATGAGGGAGAGGTGGATATGTAATTGAATCTTAGAAAATATATAATCAATTGAGAAGACACATTGATTGAATAGTTGATGACGTCTTATCCCAACACTAGCTTTTATTCTTTTATATATTTACAACTCTTTTCATGAACAGTTTCTAAAACAACCCATTTTACAACCATTGATTTAGAATAGTGCAAACTTGAACGGCCAAAGCCATATTCCTGATTGTGTTGGAAAGGATGATTCCTTTTTTGATACCGTAGAATCTTGGGTTTGTGGTAAGCCTTTTCATCTTTTTGGATTTATTATTAATATTTTATTTACTTGCCGGTTCCATGCAAACTTGAAAGTTGAAACACAACATTTTTAACATTATTGCGGTACTAATTTGTCACATGTTTTTTTTTATGTTTTTAATTTTTCTCTCTCTATATTATGTATTGATATATGAAAATGCTATTTATGAGGTTAACTGGTAGAGATCAAAAGTAACGTTTTGCATGCATTTGTATTTTCAGGTAGGCATTGTTGCTACAACTGCAGTAAACGCTCTAAGTTTTGTTGCCTTGGTTGTCCAAATGCTGTATGCAAAAAGTGTGTTTCCACTTTGGAATTTACATTAGTTAGAGGTGTTCAAGGCCTGTGCTGTGACTGTTTGGAGATAGTAAAGATTATAGAACTAAAGTTGGACCATGATTCTGAGGGGGTAGGTGTGATAATAACTTGGATTTCAGAATTTTTACCAAACTTGTTAAAAGACCCTTTGTGCACTTTCATCATTTTTTTATTCTAGATCATAAAAAAAATGTTGTTTTTGTTGGTTTTTATATTTTTTTTAAGCGAATGTTTGTAAGGTGGCGGTTATGTTAGTTTTACCTCCTTTTTTTAAAACTCATTCTACGTCACTTAGCTCACCACCCAAGGTACCTACATAGGACACTAGTATTTACGTATTGATTTTGAAACATGTACTTATCAGTAATTTCATCTCATAACCATGTTCATGTAAATATGCAATTTTATCCAAATATTATGGATTCTAGATGGTGAAAGCTTAGACTATTTTTAAAACAAAAGAAGTGTTTGTTCATATATTTCTGCTACAATTAGAACCAAAATTGTCAAGTTCATCTGTTTTTTTTGGTTGAAACAACTAAACTTATATAATCAAATTGGTATTGGTATATGGTCATATTAGACCTACAAAACCGGCTTGTAAGGTGGGAATTATCCACTTATAAACACATTTTATGGTCACATCACATCCAATGAGGGGACTTTATACGATATTCGACTTATATTTAAGGAGATGTATGTGATCTCTATGTTAACCTATGAAATTTGTCCGTTCTACGCAGAACAAAATAACCTTGGATGACAGAGAAACATATGAATGTCTATTCAAGGAATACTGGGGAATTGTTAAAGAAAGAGAAGGGCTCACTGACGACGATGTCTCGGCTGCACTGCCCAACTATCGAAAGGGTAAAGATCTCGAGCTTCATAAAATTCACAGTGAAGGTGAAGAAGAAGAAGAGAAACAAAATGATACCAACAATATTGAAGAATATACAGGTATGCATAAGCTGAAGAAACAGAATCGGTATAGTTCAATGGAATTCGTCAGATGGGCATCAAGACCTCTATCTTGCTTCCTTGCATCCATAGGGAGATACAAAACGGAACCAATGATGCGATGGGGAATAAGATCTCTCATAAATGAATACATTAAGGAGAAAAATCTTTACCATCCCAAAGACAAGAAGAAATTCCTCCCTGATGACAAGTTGTTTCCTATATTTAAAAAGAAAGTTGTGTTGAAGTCTCAGATATATTCTCTACTCGAGTTTCACATTGCGAAAAATTCAGGTGATTCATCTGGAAAGGAAAATCAAGATGAAAAAACAAATTGTTCGACAGACAAGGATATCGATGATCAGACATGTCTGGAAAGCCAATTGTCCAGCTTAATAGGACAACCTCTGTTGAGAAAAGGTAATATATGTATAAAACCTGGATGTTTTGCACCCATTAATGCCAATAATATCAAGCTTATCTACGTAAAACGAAGCTTGGTGTTCGAGTTATCGAAAAAGCCTGAAAGCTTTGTGAGTAAGGTGGTTGGAACTTTTGTGAGAGCCAGAGTAGACTCCAATGATCATAAGCTAAGGAATTCATATCATCTTGTGAGAGTCATAGGTATAATAAATTGCATATAGATCTTGCTAGCTTTTTAAAGCTACTTTATATTTTGCAATATTTGGTTCTATGTATGTACTTTAAATGATTGATCATTTCTCTTGTTTAACTTTTAGGTGTTGAACATGATGAAATGTCTAATGGAATACTCTTGCAAGTTTCCCTCATGCCTAAAGCTATTTCCATCTCTGAGCTCTCTGACGAAGATTTCACAAGGGTACATGTAAATAGTTTGCAGTGAAAATATTATTATCATGGAATACGTATTAATTGTGTTGTTTTACTTACAGCAAGATTGTGAGGATTTACGGAAAAAAGTGAAAACTGGATTGCTCCCAAAATTAACTGTTGTAAGTTGTATGATACATGTGGTGAATTTCTTTTTTCTCAAATATATAGGAGATGATTTTAACTTCTTTTTTCCCTGCTGGCATTGGAAGGAGGATCTTCAAGAGAAGGCTACAAGTCTTCACGAGGATATAACGAAACATGTATTCATTCTTGACTTTATGCATGTTAATATTAACTAATGCTACAAGTCACTATATAGGATTTGCAACATGAAAATGGCTCATATAAAGTTGAATAGCAAAAGGGATTGGGTTATCAAAGATGTGGAAAACAATCATACCTTAATCTTTCTTTTTTCTTCTAATGAAAATGGCTCATTTAAAGTTGAATGTCAAAAGGGATTGGATTATCAAAGATGTGGAAAACAATCATACCTTAATCTTTCTTTTTCTTCTAATAATAAAGCCTATTTCTATTGGCCTTTTTTTTTTCTTTCTCATTTAAGGCAATTATTAAATAAAATACATGACCCAAAATGGTGTTTCTCTAAATTGAATCCTAACTGAAAAGAACACGGATACCGTGTGAAAAGAGAATCACACTTGAATTCAAAGGTTAGATTAATGCACAAAAATCCCTCTTGAGCTCCCAAGATGACAGCACCTCGACAAATATATAGATGTCCTAGCCTCAAAAAATTTCTACTCTTCGTCTTCATCGTCTTCTTCGGGAGCCTCTTTTAGCCACTACAGACAAGAATAAATAAATGACTTACATAAGAAAGTAATGCATCTCATGGGATAGTTGAGAAGATGCAAGTAACATAATATTAGTTTTGTACGTGTGTAAAAATAGACGAAGATACTCACTTGAATTAATGGTTGAGCTTGATTAACAAATATTTATCCGCCTCATCCGCGCCTTTCTTCTCATCTTCCCAACTCAAAATAGCATCTTCTTCAATAATATCCTCGTTATACATGTAGTGCAATATCTGAAAGCAGTTAAGGAGTCAAAACACGAAGGAAAAGAGAGTCCAATGTAGTGTGAGAATATGAATCTATTGACTCCAATCATTTTACAAGTATTGTATATAGACAGCATGAAAATGGGAGATCTCAGTATAACAAAATAACTCTACTTTCTGTCAGCAAAGCAAGTAGGCGAGCGTGAAAATTTGTTGGAACTTCAATTGTGTTAGGCGAGCGTGAAAATTTGTTGGACCTTCAATTGTGTTAAAATCCATTTCACAACATTATTAACTCACTGGCTTTAGACAGAACAGTAGTGCATAAGTTGTGATTCATCTTATAAGTATTTTCCTATGACCAGAGGATATAACACTGTCTAAAGTTGAGTCCATGTTATAGTTTTTCTTTCTGAGGAGCATAAAAACATCACGCATTAAGAAGCTTAATTCATGAAATATATAAAATTATTTTTAATAGTAACAGACGATATACAACAACTTCATACTTAGATAACCTTTCTGACATGCTACCAACTGAATAAGGACAACTCAATAACCTAACCAGTAAAAGATAAGAATACCTTTGTGAACAATGGAGCAAACTCCTTCGCAGATTCCAAACACATTTCTTCAAATTTTAAAATCACTTCGATCTGGAGCAAAAAAATTGGACGTATGAGTTTATTTACAAAAGAGAGTTTTTTTTTTCACAAGCCTTATAATGAACATTGGATGATGTCATGATGATGAAATCACAATAAAAGAAGAGTGGCATAATCTCAAAAAAGATTCAGATTAAACTTAAAAATAATGCAATTGGTAATTCTTCAAATTAAAGAACACTACGCATATGAACAGGAGTAACTTCAACAAGGAGAAAGAATTAACAGATGTACCTGCTCGTCCGTTTCATTCAGATAGGATGCAAGAACCTTTTTCCACTTGGTAAGTACACCATGAACATTCTGAACCAAGGCATCTGAAAAATTAATCCCAGAGGCAATAATATAAATTAATCTCAAAGGCAATAATAAAATCATCAAGCAAACCCCTGAGAGTTCAAAATATAACTATATGACCAACATATATACATGTTGGAAAGTAAGATTGGGCATGAACCACTTAGCATTACCCCACTAGGAGGAGTCAGCTCCATGGATACTAACACCAATGTACTTGTCATAAACCAAAATTTCAGTAAAACCATATAGAGCAAGCGCTATTACAGTGGTTTCACAGAACTCAAGAATGAGATAAAACTTGAAAAGAATAGAAGTGCATTTCTGCACTCAATCCTCGAATGAATATGATACAGGTAGGATGTAAGAACCTTTTTGCATTCTGTAAGTGATTTAGCTAAAAACTTATGCCAGTGGCACACAGTTCAACACTTAGTTGAATGACTAAACTATAGATAATACAGTAGTTACAGTTAAGTTATACTCTCATAGTGGTTTCTCTTTATATTTAGGTATCCCTCTACCCCTTTCAATTTCAGTATCTTCTATTTGATTCAACACTTTCCTCACTAGAGACTCCCAGTTAATTCATGTAACCTGAACATTCTGCATAATTTGTTACTAAATATATCTGATAGGTTTTTCCCAAGATGCCAAGTTTTCCAACCATATCCCTCAAAAAAAAAAAAAATTCCAACCATATTCTATGCCTGATAAAAAATAAACGGGAAAGATTAAAAAGACTCTAACAACAGGAATATGGATGAAAGCTCACCAGCTGAACTATGGGGCAAGTCTACAGCATACTTCATCATTGCATAAAATAAAGCTCCAGCACAATCAGCAGCTATCTTGTTGTATGACAACCTAACACAAATAAAAACAATGTTTCTACAAATTAGTTCCTAGCGAATGCAGATTCAAAGTGTCATTAAATAAAAACAATCAACACATATGACGAGAACACCGGAGTCAAAAAATTGCAGTTCCAGAAAAATAATAGTTATGAACACACTCCATGAAGATGGCATAGCTTCTAGACAAAATTGAACATTGGTTCTTTAATATATTTAGATAGGGTCAGTAGAGGTTGGATGGTCTATGACTAGAGTAATGTGTGACTGTATGTAGTAAGTTTTGACTAGTGCCTGTGTTACAGTTATTGTGCACTAGGTTTCTGTTCTGTTTCTTTTTTTGAAGGGAGGTTTCTGCAATGTTATGTACCATAGTTTTGTTCTTTGTATCTAGTCTATTTTAAGAAAGTTAATATGTATCTATAGGATATCCTAACTCCGTTGAGTCGGTTAGTAGAATAACTGTCAACTTTGACAGTTATTATAAGTCTGTTAGCTGCTTGCACTGCCAGCTTTATCATGTTATTATTAGTTCGGACATGAAAACTGAAGGAAACTCAAGTATTTTATACCAAGTATATGATGCATGCATGAGAAATATGAAAAGAACTTACTTTTAAAGGTTTAACACATTCAAAAATATGTTTAACACCAAAATACAGAGGGATGCCAGATATATATCGAACACACATATTTTGATGCATGAAAATCAAAATAATAGACATAAGTGTATTACATACTTCAAAGAATTGACTTCTAAAGTCAAATGGTTTTCTTGTATGTTTTCAAGCACAGCCCTCAGAAAAGTTGCTTCAACCTGCAAATGACAGAATATTAAAAAATGAATATCCACAAAATGCAACCGATGTAAGTTTATATGTCAAAAAACTCACCTCTTTGTCAAAGTCATCTCTTAAATCATCATTATCATCGTCATCTGAATCATTAGGATTAGGTAACAGCTCCCCAGAAGGTGGAAGAATACTGCCATCATGAATTAACTCCAGTTCATCTTCCATAGCTTTCACTGCCTCCAAAATTTTATCTTCAGTAATAGGTGCCACTGAATGCCTCCACTCTTCCTCATGGCCTCCTTCACATTTTGGCCAAACATAACCAGCCCCACCAAAACCTAGCTGATTAAAAAAAGAAAGTAAAATAAGAAACAGTGAATTCCCTTTAAAATGAAAATTCTATCAATCAAATCTTAGTGTAACTAAACAGAACATCTCTATCACAGCATGTATCCACTACAATCATTTGCATGGTCCAGATGAATTGTTCACTAAGAAACACAAAGTATCAGTAAATTACTAGGTTGGAGTTAAGCAATCTCCAGATATATTGTTTATACACTACCAACGATACTTGAAAAATCAGATAAGATAATATATTGCGAATAAGTTTGTCGGTGCTCAGAAGAAAGACGTCTCTCATATATCAGCTTCAAACTTCAATCTATATGTCCTTGTGAGCTTAGCTCGGTTGGTAGGGACAATGCATAATATATGCAAGGTCCAAGGTTCAAACCACGACCACCACCAAAAAAAAAAACTTCAATCTATATACTCATGATGAAAGAAAAAAAAAACAGGGATCACATGACAAAATCAACAAAGAGTTGAATTACAACAAGCACAGGGTGAAATTAAAGCTAGAGGTACTCCTATCCTGTGTAGATCTGTTAGTTTAAGTGCAACAGTCATAAACTAGCCCATCTCCCTCTCACATCAATGAAGAAAACAATGACCGAATAGAACACAGTTCTAACACAAACAGTTACTTAGTATCTTCAGGCTGGACAACTCAACCAAATAGATTTCAATAAAAAAAAAAATTGCATTTGAACAGACAACATTTATCCAATGTTAAATGTAAATTAAATTCTACAATTTGGTTGACGGAACCAGAAAACTTACATCTCTAAAATGTTATTTGGCAGTAACAATTATATTAAATATCAACAGAAACAATATGACAGCAGTAAAGCTAAACAATGGTCAACAACATAAATTAAGAAGTTTTTCGGAACAAACCTCTGAAGCAGGGTTAAAATGTCCATCCAATAATTCAGAAGCAGTTTCTCCATCTGACTTATCCACTGTGCTGGTGATGGCTGCATAAATGAAAATGGTAACTGAAAGCTATATATATGCATTTAACCTATCTACATACAAAAAACATATCCACATCCACACATAGTATAAAGAAAATAAATTTACTTGCAACTCAATGGAGGATAGCATGAAAATCAAGTAATGTATTTTTTTAGGACCTAAATTTTTATCAAATACCAGTTACAGTTAAGGACCTCAACTTTATTAAATTTAAAATATATTTTTATAAATTAAATGATGAAAAGACAAAAATATCAAACTTGATAAATGAAAATGGTTTATAATAACAAAATACATGGTATATATGTCCTCCAATTCCCATTCTTTTTTTAAATGATAAATATTTTTTAAATGTTTATGCACTTATCGAGGATCTGAACACTTTTTCCACAGAAAAACTAGAGAAAGAGGAAGACTAAGAAAAATTGTGTGAGACCGTTCATTCAAAAGGACTCGAATCTATACAGCCTCTCTAAATTGGATTTTGAAAACCATACAAGAGAGGTTGACCCATGTACTCAAGCCAACAAAGTTAGAAAATGTTTCAATAGTGACTATTGCACTTTCAAAAACATACTGACTAGCCAGAATTAGCTAAACAATTACATCTCATTCAACAACAGTTTGACCAAAACACTTAAATGCAATTGTTTTTCAGAACTTTTAGTAATGCAATAATCCAATTCTTTGCAAGAAAAAAATCTTTAGGCAAGCTGATAGAACCCATAAATTTGAAGGTAAATTATTTAATTGGAAAATGATGAGCTCAAAGCTCTTACAAAGATGAAAACAGAAAACTGAGAGGATAAACCAGAGTTCAGAGAACTCCTACCAGAGTTAAGCTCCTAGATCAGAGAGAACTTCTCTCCTAAACAACTCTCAGCAAACTTTCTGACTGCTTCACCGTCTAGGATTCCCTCTGTTTAATAACTGAAATTCTTCCTTGATTCCAATAATTATTCTAACTGTTTGTGTTCCCTCCCACGGCTTCTACAGGCTTCTAGAAGCTGTACTTGTGTGGTTTGGGCCCAGTAATTTGGCCAACACATGTACAGGAACTCAGGGTTCTCACACTAGCATTAAAGAAATTTATTACAATCCAAAATATTTATAAAAGATTCAGTGTATGCACACCTCGGTATCTCTTTTTATATTATTAGAATTAAACAAATCAAGTCTTCTTTAAAACCAAAACATCTAATCAAGCTCAAAATACATATTTGAAGAATTAAATACCACCAATTCATTCAGTTCTAAGGAAAGAAAATTTTCCTCACTATCAGCCAGGCAATATTTCATATGCTAGCAGCAATATCTCATTTCCAATTGCTAATAATGTAATTCAATAATAATAGGGCACAATTAAAAGCTTTATGAAAATTCGGCAATACCACTAGTACTATCAGCATATTCGAGCTCTTCGTCGCTATCTTCCTCAACCGGCTGCTGTAGTAGAGATACTTGTGAATAAGGAGGAACAACAAACTCCTGCCCAACTACAACCTGGAAACATGAAAGACAACTAAGTCCCTATATTTCCATCTTACGAAGAATAACTGGAAAAAAGTATCTATATTCCCATCTAATGAGAAAAAAAACAGAAATAAACAAGCACAGAGAATTTCACAAACATCTTACATACACTTAGGATCATCAAACATGAAATAAATCACTACATTGTTATATGTACAGCAGCATAAGAAAGAAAATTATGACCACTACTAATGGTTAATATATTATAATAATACTAAAATACTAAACACAAAAATTAAAGGCTTCAATTATTCTCAAGCATCAACTAAAGCATATAGTTTAAATACTTAGATTTAGTGACCACCTGAATATTGTGGTGAAGTGTGAAAAATTTCAAAGCAGTCCAAACATATGAGAAACATGAAGGATGGAAGTATGGGTACTAAAATTGTATCAAACCTTAAAAGACAGCACCACACCAGGTTCCAGAGCAGATCCTGATTTCATAATCACCCCCTCACATACAATGGCATGCCTAAGTTCACAGCCATCTTCTATGGTGACATTGTCCCATATATAGCATCCCTCTATGTGTACATTTGACCCGATTTTGCATCCTACTCCGACGACGGAATTTAAAATCTTCGTGTTCTTGCCAATTTTGGTGCCAGATCCTATAACAGAGAACGGGCCAACAACAGGTGATTGTGCTTGCGAAATATCTGATAGGGGAGAAAAGAATTTGTCAAAACTTCATACATTCAATTAATGGAAACAACACAATAGGTAAAATTAGTTTTGACCAGGCAATCCACAAGGGTGATACGATAATTACTTTCATTATGAAATAATACAATAATTACTTGCTGACTAAATCATTCAAAAAAAATGAAGTTTATATATAATGAACAGCATGAATTAAGCAAACAGGCAAACATATAACTGGAAACTAGAGCCAATATAAGCTTGCCATTTTATCATTTAATGTTACAAACTTTTCACCAACACACCCAATCAACACCAAAACTTTCATCCATACCTGAGCCACGGTATATTCCCTGTCTTTCAAGCTTCGTAGCTGTGTTGCCAAAATTCATAACATCTTGTACCAGTGGATATGTCCATCTATGAATTATATCCTTGCTGACAGTGTCATAACTTCGGAAATTATCAATCCTTGCAGCATAATCTGCGCGGATTTCATGAACAAAAATTTTGTATCCCATTATCTGAAAGAAATATAAGGTAATGTTGATGAGGTGCATACAGAATGCTAAAATCAAGAATAAGTGCCACAAAAGAATATATTGGAAACATAAATGATGAGCTTTAGGACATGTGCAAAAAACAAAATATATTTTCTAAGTCTAAATGTCCAATGCAAGTCCATAAACTGTTGAAGTGTTTCAGTACTGATGTACAGGTTATCAATATGAAAGAGCATTCAATTTTTTAAATGTTCTCAACAAACAGGGCACCTCAGACGAAATGTAGGTCTGCCTGTAAGAGATAAACAAGTAGATCTTTTTTCACGCAAAAAAAAAATGATTCAAAAGGATAAGCTTTTTCCATCTATTAAAAAGGATAAGCTGATTCAAAAGGACTTAAGAACTTCAAAAACAATAATTCATGACAGTTCAACATGTGGAAGAGAAATTACATCATCAAGAAGCAGTCCCTTGACAAAATGACGCCGAAGATGTTGGTAGTCAAAATTGTCTGTAAATAGGCTAAGGACTTCCGGCGAGCAGATGTCAATGTAACAATCCTGCAGAAAAGAAATCATTCACTTAATGACCTCAGAAAGTTTCATAGCTTCTCAGGAGAGAGATATGACCAAACAAAGTAGCATTAATAATAACAGTAACTAGCTCTGCAATCAACTGACAATAAACTTCAAATAGTAATAAATCATTGATTCATTTGGGAATCAAACAATCATTTCCTAGCATAGCCCAATCATGAGGTTGAAATGACAATAAACATCACAGGTATTTTTTTTAGGAGAAAACATCACAGTTATTCGTGGTCATGAATATCTAAAAATAAATAAATACATGCATTTTGTCCGATAATAATTCGTTTACGAGTACGTAGCTGCAAACCAATTACTCTTTAGTGTGAAGTTAACCTGAAAGCAAAGCAGAAAGATAGGAAAAAAGGGGCTCAACCTGCTTGTCATGGTGCAGAGAGAGGGAAGGATTATCAGCAAGCAATGAATTTTCAAGATGTAGAGTGCCTTTTGAGAAGTCTGCTTTATCCTCGTAATACAAAAGTTGCTTGGTATTAGGATCAATAGCCATGAAAATTTCATCGGTACCAAGTCGAGACTGATGGATAGCTGGATGAGTTTTTGACCGTTTAATAACCATGGTCATTACAGCATTACTATCTTTCTTCTTCCTTTCTTTATGTTCTAAAAGTGCCTGAGTAAGCGACATGTTGCTTACAGTATCTCCACTGATAAGGACAAAGTCTCCTTGTATCTTCAAAATAGAAAATAATCCAATAGTGTTACTACACAAAACTAAATTAGTAAAAGCGTGAAAAGAAACTACATTACTAATCACTACTCAGACAATCACAAACAACAACAGCATGATGTGTAAATTGTATTAACTATTTTAAATAATGCACCAAATTATAAAAACAAATTACTATGACACATATAAGGTTCTGATTGCTTCCTTGTTCCTTTAAAGAACCAATAGAACAGAGCATACATAAATTCTCATCATACAGCAATGTTGCTACTACTAATGAAACAAACAACAAGAGGTGAGAATGACTTATTATCTTTTACAAGACCAAAATCTGTTTATTACAAAAACAAAAAAAAGAGAACTCAATTCTAAGAAAGCCATAACCTTATCTAGACTAGGAGGTAGCTAGGGTTCTTTACATGTAAGAAGACACCTCATCTTAAAAAGCTTGGAAGCCCAAATACTCCAAAAATGAAAGTATTGTTTCCTAACATGCATTTAATACCGATATGGGTCCGATATGTACCTACAATATGTACCCAGAAAGTATCCAAATTTTTTTATTCTTACTAAAAATATTCCCCTCAATACTCCTCAGGTACATCTTCGAAACATATTATCAACTAAAGACATTATTGCCATCCAGATAAGATACATCTTTAATACTTTTTACTAAATACTAAATACAGACACAATTGTATGCTTTTTGTGACACATTCTGTTAGGAGCCAAGAGATTCCAAAATTCTCTAGAAGGAATAGGGACCACTAAGTTTATGCAGCAGTTAGTAGTTAGAGAGGGAAAGGCTGGAAATTAGTAGTTAGTAGCAGCAAGGAAGATTACAAATACTGTTACCCCCATGTTTGGGATCCATTCATTTTGATTGATCATAATAAAAACTGTATTTTGTTGGAAAAGGGAAATTCTCCCTTGCAGAAAAATCCCTGCATGTGTTTCTTTGATTCTTTCTCTCTAAAATCTGATTTCTTACCCAGCGAAGCCAACACATTCATAGTAGAAATAATATATTCTGATATAGATGTGAAAAACATATGTCACTAGCCTTCAAATTATAATATCAACTTTTTAAGTCTTAAAATACATGTGAATACCAATGTAGCATATTTACAATAGCTAGAAATTTTCAGACATAAGTTGAAATTGAAGAACGAAATGAAGAAAATACATACCACGTTGCGCTCGTATATAACACGCAGTGCATCTCCAGCACTGACACAATTTTGAGACTCAATAGTTGTTACAGTAAAATTAGGTTGATTAAACCACTCAGATTTCTCCAAATAGTTAATCACCTGCTTCGCATGAGCACAGCAGAAAACAAAAACCTCTTCTACACCAGCTGATTCAAGCCATGTCAATGTGTAATTTATCATTGGAACATTCGCCAATGGCAAAAGCACCTTAAATCAAGAAACAAATAAATATATCAAAATTCAAATAAAAATAATGAATTAATGTTAATGAGTAAGTTATAATCGAAGCATTCACCAATGGCAAAAGCACCTTAAATTAACAAACAAATACGGCCTAGTTTAGATAAACAGCTTATTTGCAGCTTATAGCATAAGCGCTTATCATGATAACCGCTTATGTATAACCTATTTCTATATCAAAAGTAAACATGATAACCGCTTATGTATAACCTATTTCTATATCAAAAGTAAATTAAGTTAAATTGTTTTTATATAAGCTATAAACTGTTTTCATAAGCTATCATGGTGAACTGATGAAAATAAGCTGAAAACAGCTTGTAAACATGTCATCAGTTATTTCCATAAGTTCTTCCATACAGCCTCACAAAATTTATGTCATTACATAAGCTCAAATAAGTAAATCCATGTTCTTATATATGAATGTTGAAATTGTTCTTATATATGAATATGAATGTTGAAACTAACAACAACAACAAAGAAGGCTTTTCCGACTAAGCGGGATCGGCTACATGGATCAAATTACGCCATAATGTTCTATCATAAACCATATTTCAGTCCAACTTATTAATTTCTAAATCTCTCCTAATAGGTTCTCTTATAATTTTTCTCGGTATCCTCCATCTGATCTACTCTCCTAACGACATCTCCACATGCCCAAACCACCTATGCCTATTTTCAACCACCTTTTCTACTATAGTTGGTACTCCAACTCTCTCTCTCTCTCTTTAATATTGTCATTTCTAATCCTATCGCATCTAGTCTTACCACACAAATGTTCAAATTAACCAATGCGAAATTTATCATCGCAACAATCACCAATGGCAATAGCACCTTACAACAACAACCAAGCCTTATCTCACTAAGTGGGGTCAGCTACATGGATCAAATGACGCCATAGTGTTCTATCAAAAACCATATTTGGATCCAACTCATTGACCTCTAAATCTTTTCTAATGGTTTCTCTAATGGTTTTCTTAGGTCTTCCTCTACCTCTTCTAACCTGACTCTCCTCCATTTGATCTACTCTTCTTACAACGGCATCTACGGGTCTTCTCTTTACATGTCCAAACCATCTAAGCCTATTTTCTACCAACTTTTCTACTATAGGTGCTACCCCCACTCTCTCTCTAATGGTATCATTCCTAATCCTATCCTCTCTAGTCTTACCACTCATCCAACGCAACATCCTCATCTCCGCTACGCTTACTTTACTCTCGTGTTGCATGCTTAGACGGTAGTGCATACTAGAGCCGTCATAATCTTATCTTAACTTGTTATAGGCTTCACTTCCTATACGTGTCATGGCGGCTGAGGGAACCTAGACCGCATTGCCAAGAATACACTCTATGTATCGAGGCCTAAACATAACATAATCATGGCACGATTCTAAACCGGATGATTAGGGGAAACCTAAGATCGTCATCGGTATCATATTCATAACTTACTCTATACATAACTTGTTCTTGCTTGTAGCATCTAATGCTCTTGTTCTTAAACATAAACGTACATAGATTCATTCTTGCTTGATCATGAACATAATCATAAACATAACATACATAGTCGTATCTAAGTTCATTCATTGGGTTAGCGTTGAACAAACAGTCATTATCTTGATTCATTTTACGGATAGTCCCGGGTGGAGTAACCTCGAGATCAATCCCATACATGACCGATGTACGTACATCGGACTCCCTCGGTGTCGTGCGGGTCCCTTGCGGCTTGAACCGTTCCCCTTAGGTCGAGAACCTCCCGTATCCCCCTGGCGTGGATAACAAGAGACATGAACACCTACGTCTTGTTTACTCAGTGACATGCGGGTCCCTTACGGCTTGAATCGTTCTCATCATGAGAACCCCTTGTATCCCCCTGATGTGGATATCAAGAGACATGTCACCTACACATATTAAATCATGGTCTTGTCATGCATATAAGTTAAACATATACATACTTGCTTATTTACCTTGGAACCTTAATCGCTCCGATTAGCGGTAACTTATACATGTTCATAAACATACTTATCATGGTGGAGAGATTAACTAGTCCATCCACGACTTACATACTTGATCATATGCGAAGAACATACACTTCGCGTCTTATCATTCTAGGAATTCATATCCTATACTTGCCATACCTATCATTCATGCTATCTTGCTAGTTCTCAACATTATGTCGAGGCTCTACATTCATTCCCTTTCTTAATTCATTGCTACCCGAGTAATATCGGCTTAAACTCTCTTGATTCACTCTTGCCATTCCTATTAAGTTTGCCATGATTTTCATTTCGAGAATCGTTTGATGTTATGTGCATTGCCTAGATGTTGTGTTAGGGTTATAAAGTTGTAAAACGTTGAAAGAAAAGCATCGGAACGCACCACGGACCCTGGAATGGACCAACGGGCCAAAAGCATGCTGGCCCATCCAGAGACCTGCGCTAATAGCGCACCTGGGGCGTGGCCTGCCTGAAGAATTTCGCTATTAGCGTGGATTTCGCTAATAGCGTAGTTCTTCGGGTCTGTGGTACAAAATTTCCAGTTTTGACCCAAAACTTGTCAAATTCGATCCTGCAATGCACCATAATCATCCAGCAATATATATTGACTTTAAATAACATATTTCATGGCAAACTAACAAGTAATTGACAAGAATTGATCAAAAGAACATTAGGGTTTAAAAACCTCTCATAAACATAAATCTATATTTGTAACATGAATTTACACAACCCAAAGGGTGGTAATCTATCTATGGAACTCACCTAACATGTTCCTTGCAATTTCCAAGCATCAACCCTAGCTTTGATCCATTCTTGATCTTTACCCTTTTCACCAAACCTTGCTTTAATCCTTTCCTCCACTTGATTCTTGCTTGCTAAGCCACCAATTGCATGATTTTGGAAGACTTTGATGCCTAGAGGAAGGAAGAATGGGGCGGCGTTAGAGAGAAGGAGGAGAGAAATCCTTTCTCTCAAAACCTAGAGAGAGAAAGTGTTGGTAAAAATGAAGGAAAATGGCCCTTGTGGCCTTATATAGTCACTTGCGACGTTTTACCACTTTGCCCTTCGCCTTAGTCGTGTTTACCTGACACTGACACATAAGTCCATGCTTGACTGATATCACATAATATTAGCTTTCCTCGTACTTAACATTTTTGTCATACTCGCTTTCCATGAATCTTAGTCCTCTGATACATTTAACAGATAAAATTTCCATTAGCTGACGAGCGGGATATTACATTCTACCCCCCTTAAAAAAAAATTTCGTCCTCGAAATTTAGAGATCAACTACCAATCCTCATGACAAAAACTTATCATCTATGGTCTAAGTCAAACATTTTTTTTTCATTCATACATATCCAAAGGGTTTATCGCATCAGGTCCTCATCTTGTTTCTTAACCCACATGTAACTGAACATAGCCTTCTTGATCTCAATATAGCTCAATCTTAGAGTTATCTTAGTATATCATGACTTGGAACTTACCTTGCTACACATAACTTCTTGTCTCAGACACGTAACTTACCCACTTAACATAAACCATTCCTAAAGGTATCTTGTCATAAACATGAACACTCAGGATTTGCCTTTTAACTGGAATCCTACCAGATCCCAGGTTTGCCCTGCAGTGCTTACTTGTAACTTTAAAACATCTTTTCATGCATACATAATCTTATCGGGTAAACATATAATTCATACATTAGTTTACTTATTGTACCCGGAGACATATGCTCATTCTAACATTACTTATCTCGATGATTCTACTAATCTCTTGTCTCTTTTCAGAGTCTTAAGAAATCTTTCGATCTCATTACCATTCTTATTGCACCCGAATTCATGGATGACTCATATAACTTGTCGTAGAGAGGTGAAATTAATTACACCTATACATATAACATTCATTAACCCATCTTGTAACTTACATACTCTTAAAACTTCCGACCTAGACCTCTTGCATTTGAATACTCTTAACATATACTTGTGCGTCTCATAAGACTTTTCGAAAGACTGATGTTTGCTTCATTAAATCTTACCTTACATGGTGTCCTACATACTCTCGAGAGTCGCATCTTGTTAGATAATAACGATACTTGTTCTAACATCTTGATTAAGAAAATTTTCTAAACTTTGGTATTTGGGTCCTTGGAACGAATAATTGTATAACTTAAAAGAAAACATTATGAAATCATGTTTTTAAAATAATCATCGTTCCAAAGTCCCTTACTACCCGTTTTAACTTTAAAAGTTATAAATCATAGTTTGCCATTTTCATAGCAAGTATCGTGATCATTTAACAAGTTTGACATAGGAGAGTATATATGCACTTCCTCGTGCATAACTCATGGTTTATCTCCATCCATAATGAAATTCTTGAACTTCAAAAGTAACTTCTTTAGTATTCTTCCTTGACTTACATACATATCTGGGAGACTCACATAATTGCATAACATAAATCATATAGGATCCTTGACCCTCATAACCTTATCTCATTCTAAGAACAATAAACTTGAATTTTCAAAACATCATATCCGGTAACGATCACATATTATCCCTTATCATGCATAACACTTCTTCTTTTAATACAGATTCCACACTTTAATAATTCAATCTCTACTTTGAGTCACAAAAAGGAACCTTCCAACTCTTACCTGCATTTTTTTCTTGTCATAACACATACCCTTACGTACATCTTTCTTATCATAGTACATATTCTTCATTTGTTGTGACCCTAGCCTTTCCTATCTTACTTAGATGAAGACACATCCACATACTTTTACCTTTTGCATGACTGATTATATAAGTCTCCTTTCTTACTTAACATTTCGAGAACTTCTCGCTTGTTTCATAATGCTTCTAACGAAGGCTCTTACTATCGCATTCCATGTTCCATGATTACTGTTAGCAACTACACCAATTAACTTTCGTTGTGCCACTCTGATTCCCACCAGTTGGCCTTAACCAATACTTTAATCCATTGAGACGGCTGAACTTCACATTCTTTTTCCCATATGAGCATCATCTTCTTGAGCCTTTCTCAAAACCTTTCATATGACAACCATTGCCATAAACATGCACCTCACAATACTTTGCAAGGTTGAATCTCATGGTAGACTTGTCGCATTACCATATTATTTTACTTAGGGATAGACCTTACATTCTCACTGGTTGAGTTTACCTTATGACATATACTTATCACGCTTAACTTGTTTTCGAGTACATCTCAATTCCCATAGGGGATTCTTCATAAATTCATACATACTTTTCCCTGATCATACTTCATTGTATTCTTGTATTCTCGCGTACTATGTTTTGCGTAATCAACTAATGCTTGCTCGTTAATTTCTTTCTTTAAGAAAACATCATAATTTAACATACGGGTCATTGGCGTTGACGATTTCTCTTTATATAAAAATGTAATAAATTTGGCCTCAGTCGTTGCTCTAGAGCCACGGAATAAGTTGACAACACAACTATGTCTTCCAACCTTAGTTCCGGTGAGTTTAGCCCACTCCACGTGAGTCGTAACGACCGTTACCTACAAAATTTCCATTTTAAAATCTATAAACATCAACTCCAATCACCCATATGTGTCTACCTTTCTAAAATCTTGTAAACTTTTGAGTTCAACATCTTAACGGGCTTTAGCAATTCAATTAAGCAAAACATAGATCCGGGGGTATTCATGACTTCATAAAACCTGAAAATCTTGTGACATCGCATAATTCTCTAACACTTTACTTTCCATCTCATGCCTTTGCATCCATTTAATCCGTTCCATAAGTCGAAACCTTAAAACTCTTGACCCACGCTCTTCGCCAGTTCTTGCCACGTTAACTTCTAATGTTACCTTGAACCGGATTGATTTCGTTAATAGTTGTCCATGAATTTTCTTCCTTAGAAATCATAGGGTGTGATGTGCATTCGATACTTGATGTTATAGAGAGTGTTTGTTACATAAAAGATTGTGAAAACAACCCCCAATAGCTACTAAGGCCCTAGAGACGAAATGACAGTTTGTGGAAAAACTGAAAATTTTTGCCCCAGTTTCGCTATTAGCGAAATCCTCTGGAGTAATTTCGCTATTAGCGAAATTTTCGCTATTGGCGTATTTTCTAAAAATTAGTTTTCCAGAAAACATACTTGGCATAAAAACCTCATTTTCTCAAGTAATCTAGTGCACATCATTCATTCTGGTCATCATAAAAAAATAATAATTTCATAACTGTTGCATGGCAAGCATTAACACCAATCCATTCAATTCACGGCACATTAGAATCTAATATCTTGTTCATCACCTCACTTAACATAAAACTTTCACATAAGACTTCAACTTCATCCACTGTTAGAACCTTATTCTCGCTGAACATATAAATCTTTATCTTCCATTCTCATATCTCAATCCCTGAGAGCTTATTAACTCCATCAACACATATCAACTTATCCTTAACTTGTAGTCTTGTACTTATGTTCCAGAATATATATTCCATTCTAGCAACGACTCCTACCGAAACTTTCGGTCATGCTTAGATATATATATATATATTCAACTTCTTCACTTACGGACATGACGTATCACTAACATCATACTCGAATTTGTCGGAACGTTCTTTCTTAACATGCCTTACATTCCCGGAGGATTCTCACTTGTGCTTGATTAGTTCACCGACCACCTTTTGGCACGATCAAACTCTTACTAATACTTATCCGAGTTCTTACTTCTGAGTTCACACTTTCCAGTGCATCTTCATCACATACTTCGTTCCTCCTGGGTCCTATTCAGCTCTCAGGCATCCATTCTAATCGTTGAATGCTAAATTGAGTTGATCAGGCTCAACTAACAACAACAAATAGAACATCTACCTGGAACCCAATGGTCCCACTACCTTAGTTGTACTTTAATGACCCAAGGCACGGTCTGAATCGACATGCTCTGATACCAATTGTAACACCCATACCAGACGTATCTAGAAAGTCTGGCACGTGCATTAATATTAGTACTGGATACATTAAAATATACAACATAAAATTTTACGAATGAATAATATTTACATCAAGTCACGTTCGTATAAATCATATTACAATACAACTCATCCATACATAAAAATACATCCTTGATGTCCATATCGTCCTGCAGCTTTACGAACGAACCCTTGAAGTAATATCCATCCGGCTCCGAACATGCATAAACATCCTGCTTATCTGAAACAAATAAGGATTGGGATGAGACATAATGTCTCAGTGAGTTCCCCTAAATCCTAGGCTATAGGCAACCTCAAGGGGAAACCTACGGTCACCACGTGTCTACATTACAACCTGACGGTTGATTATACGTGTGTGGGGACTTGCATGCTTAGACGGTAGTGCATACTAGAGCCGTCATAATCTTATCTTAACTTGTTATAGGCTTCACTTCCTATACGTGTCATGGCGGCTGAGGGAACCTAGACCGCATTGCCAAGAATACACTCTATGTATCGAGGCCTAAACATAACATAATCATGGCACGATTCTAAACCGGATGATTAGGGGAAACCTAAGATCGTCATCGGTATCATATTCATAACTTGCTCTATACATAACTTGTTCTTGCTTGTAGCATCTAATGATCTTGTTCTTAAACATAAACGTACATAGATTCATTCTTGCTTGATCATGAACATAATCATAAACATAACATACATAGTCGTATCTAAGTTCATTCATTGGGTTAGCGTTGAACAAACAGTCATTATCTTGATTCATTTTACGGATAGTCCTGGGTGGAGTAACCCCGAGATCAATCCCATACATGACCGATGTACGTACATCGGACTCCCTCGGTGTCGTGCGGGTCCCTTGCGGCTTGAACCGTTCCCCTTAGGTCGAGAACCTCCCGTATCCCCCTGGCGTGGATAACAAGAGACACGAACACCTACGTCTTGTTTACTCAGTGACATGCGGGTCCCTTACGGCTTGAATCGTTCTCATCATGAGAACCCCTTGTATCCCCCTGATGTGGATATCAAGAGACATGTCACCTACACATATTAAATCATGGTCTTGTCATGCATATAAGTTAAACATATACATACTTGCTTATTTACCTTGGAACCTTAATCGCTCCGATTAGCGGTAACTTATACATGTTCATAAACATACTTATCATGGTGGAGAGATTAACTAGTCCATCCACGACTTACATACTTGATCATATGCGAAGAACATACACTTCGCGTCTTATCATTCTAGGAATTCATATCCTATACTTGCCATACCTATCATTCATGCTATCTTGCTAGTTCTCAACATTATGTCGAGGCTCTACATTCATTCCCTTTCTTAATTCATTGCTACCCGAGTAATATCGGCTTAAACTCTCTTGATTCACTCTTGCCATTCCTATTAAGTTTGCCATGATTTTCATTTCGAGAATCGTTTGATGTTATGTGCATTGCCTAGATGTTGTGTTAGGGTTATAAAGTTGTAAAACGTTGAAAGAAAAGCATCGGAACGCACCACGGACCCTGGAATGGACCAACGGGCCAAAAGCATGCTGGCCCATCCAGAGACCTGCGCTAATAGCGCACCTGGGGCGTGGCCTGCCTGAAGAATTTCGCTATTAGCGTGGATTTCGCTAATAGCGTAGTTCTTCGGGTCTGTGGTACAAAATTTCCAGTTTTGACCCAAAACTTGTCAAATTCGATCCTGCAATGCACCATAATCATCCAGCAATATATATTGACTTTAAATAACATATTTCATGGCAAACTAACAAGTAATTGACAAGAATTGATCAAAAGAACATTAGGGTTTAAAAACCTCTCATAAACATAAATCTATATTTGTAACATGAATTTACACAACCCAAAGGGTGGTAATCTATCTATGGAACTCACCTAACATGTTCCTTGCAATTTCCAAGCATCAACCCTAGCTTTGATCCATTCTTGATCTTTACCCTTTTCACCAAACCTTGCTTTAATCCTTTCCTCCACTTGATTCTTGCTTGCTAAGCCACCAATTGCATGATTTTGGAAGACTTTGATGCCTAGAGGAAGGAAGAATGGGGCGGCGTTAGAGAGAAGGAGGAGAGAAATCCTTTCTCTCAAAACCTAGAGAGAGAAAGTGTTGGTAAAAATGAAGGAAAATGGCCCTTGTGGCCTTATATAGTCACTTGCGACGTTTTACCACTTTGCCCTTCGCCTTAGTCGTGTTTACCTGACACTGACACATAAGTCCATGCTTGACTGATATCACATAATATTAGCTTTCCTCGTACTTAACATTTTTGTCATACTCGCTTTCCATGAATCTTAGTCCTCTGATACATTTAACAGATAAAATTTCCATTAGCTGACTTGCGGGATATTACAATGTAGCACCTACACTTTTGATCACCGAAACGTATGATTACAATGAATTACGTGATTTTCTTTTCAAATTATTATCGATGTCGTGCCAGTGTCATATCAATGTCAATGTTTAGTGTCAGTGCTTCATAGATATATAAAAAAAGGGCAACCCGGTGCACTAGAGCTCCCGCATATGCAGGGTCCGATATATATATATATATATCACATTTCAAAAACTCAAACCAAAAACAATGAATTCATAAATTCAACCAAAAATAATGAATAAACGCATCAAAATTCAACAATTCAAACAAAAAATAACAAATTCATGTTTATGAATGAACATTGCAAGAATCAACAAAAAAAATAGAAATTAGCTTGGGGCGTTCAAGAGTGATAGGTTTAAACTTGGTAGTAAAACTATCAGCCAACAGAATCGCCTGTAACGGAACACGTGGTCCTCTGAAACCCTAGCAGCGCTTTTCTTCGGTGCTCCCATTTTCTTGGTAATAAATATAAGTGACCCAATTAAAAATTTTAAAAGTTACATACCAAACCTAAACTAAAAAATAAGATAAGAGACAAAAAAAATTATTTTAACCAAACTACAACTTTATTGCATAACTCTAGATATCAACTAAATAATTAAAACCAACACATCCTTAATCAAGAATAAAACTCATGCACTCAGTGTTAAAGCAGCTATCAAATTATATAATGTAAAGGTCTAATCTAAAATCTAAACTCCATAAAAACATTAAAAAAAAAAAAAAACTTTATCACTGAGTGAGAGGCTTACGAAATGGAAGTGAGATTGGGAAGAGAGAGAGTGAGGATGGAATCGGAGAGAGAAAGAGGTTGGTGATTGAAGAAGAGTCAATAGGGAGGTGTTTGGAACCAAAAACGCTTAACGCTTCCAGCGTTGTAGCCACTAGAATCGATTATGGGCTTTTGGGTCTATTATTTAGGATTATTGATTACATCCTCCTCTCAAAAGTCATTGCCATACGATACAACAAAACTCATACCAAAAGAAAAACACTTGAGAAAAAAAAGATAAGCATGCACAAGTTAATATTATATGGGAAAACTCAAGTTAATATTTCCGAAAATCAATTTTAACCTGTTTCCGAAATCAAATAACAGTATAACTGTAACTCTGTAACAGTAGAACAGTATAGTTTAGCAAACAGTCTATTTCCCATTCTCAAAATCAAGGCTGGATGATGATGCATTACATGTCTCACCCTTATGAAAAATCCAAACTAACATGAAATAATACCAACTGAATAGTAACATGTCTGGGTAATTTGCAAAAGGGTTTATTAGGGTCATTTGGAAATTGAATGTGAAACCAAATCAAAAATCAAATTATTACCAGACAATAACAATAAGAGAAACATCAACAACAACACCAACAAACCAACAAATGGATTCAGGATTCTAAAATCGAAACGAAAAAGGAAAATCAAATGAGGAGATTGAAAAATAACTTACAATTAGGGTTTGTGGTTGTGCAACCGTGACGGATGGAGAGAGATGGATATAGAGAGAAGATGAGTAAGTGTATGGTGAGCTTCGACGGAGAGATGGAGGGCGTCGCCGTGCCGGATTAGTTCAGAGAGAAGAAGGTCAAACTCGCGCGAGACCAGATAAAAGAGAGAAGAGTGTTTAGGAAAAAGTGACGGTGGCATGGTTGTAAATTTCATATTAACCCAAGGATATTTTGGCAATTTCAAAAAAATAATAATGGCGGGGCCATGGCCATCCCCTGCCCCCACGTGGCTCCGCCAATGCAGTGTCAATCAATTAAGAATGAATTCTGCTCTTTACCCAGCTGTTTTTTCCCGTTCCCAACTGAAATTCCAAAAATACTCCACCGTAAATTAACTCATGTTAATGTTAAATCTGCGTCACTTAACTCACGGTGTGAGTTAAGTCACCCAATTGATTTTACAACTGCGTGAGTTAACTCATGCTAGTTTTCAAACAAAGTCATCTTCAAATTCATGCAACAAAATTCTCTCTTGTTTTATAAATGTAAGGATGTTTTTTGTTTGGTGAGAAGCTTTTGCTATTGGGAAATGTTAACGGGCACTGGTTAAGGCTTTAAATTATAACTTATCATAAAAATATGTATAATCAATGCATCGGAAATCGAAATCTTTGACTTTTTTATAATATAATTTCTTCTTTTAGAATCCTTAAAGAGTGCCCCGATGGCACTCGTTAACAAGACCTTTAAATTAACACAATTAATCATTTTCTTAAAAATCGTGAACAAATCTTAAATAACTACTCCTTTCGGTCCTTATTATAAGAAGAAAAACAAAAAAAATCATGAAAACCAATACAATCATTAATTGTTACTATAACTTTTTAAATATTTTCACAAATATACACCTATAAAAAGTTGCGAAACATTAAATACATCCATTAACATTGAAAAGACAAATATTAAATTAGGGGTAGAAAAGTCTCTTAAGCAATAATTATACTTTAAAAGTTGTGACATTTTCTTATAAATAAAAACAAATTTTAACTAACTATAATTAATAAAAGTATTTTAGTAAATAATACTAATTTTACCATTAAAATTAACACAAATAATTTTTTTTAAAATCGTACATAAGTTTAAAGAGAAATGATATTTGTACAACCATTTTTTGATAATTTTTGTGACAATTTTCTCTTTCAAACTCACATTCTTTTTTTACTTTCTCTCTCTCTATTGCTTTGATTTTTGTGTCAGTATATATTTTTCTTTGTAAATTTATAAGTGTCCCAAAAATTGTCATTTAAATGATTGTTCAAATGATACATTTCAAAAGGTAAGAACGAAACCAAGGAAGAAGTTCTCAACAAAAGCAAAAACTTAGTTAAGATTTTTAAAGTTTGTATTTCTTGGTGTTCCTTTTTACCAGGTAGAATATCTCTGATGTTTACAAAACTTATCTAAGTCCTTCGATGTTTTGATGAGAAAAGTTTTTATGCATGTATGCATGTATGCATGATTATGCTACACAAACGGTGAAAACGTGGTTATGTATAAGTCCATAATGTTGGAGCCAAGTGTAACAACGTCATTTGGTAAGGACTATGGTTTAATTTGCATTTGTATCAAGGGTCCTATCAAGGTTCCCAAAGTTTTCAACCACGTCCGAATATTTGTTAGGTGACGAGAGTACTCTCGTTCCAACAATATTCATCGGTTAGTCTCGTTTGGGTGTAGTATCGCGTGACGACCAATACGAGAGTACTCTCGACTAGCCACCGCACTACGTCCTAAAAAGCCAAGATGGGTTAAAGGTGACTAAAGGTTATCAACTTCGACGGTCACTTGAAAGTAACATGCCATACGCGAGTACTCACGTCGACAAAAGTATACCTCCAAGATCCCTCCATTGAGTGGGTTATCACATGTACCAATACCGAAGAGTACTCTTGGCAAGGAAACTATGATTATACCCGGTCCTATCTTAATTTCCCTCAAGTCCGGGTGTAGGACTTATCTCACCACTCACGTTAAAAGAAAGAAGAAAGAAGAAGATGAGAATATACATACATATATTTCCATCTTTTATTTAAAACATTTTTATTTTTTTTAGCAAGTTTATAACACAAAATTTAAATAACACCAAGTTAGGCTCAACCCTCTTACTTTAATTCCCCAGTGAAGTCGCCATTTCTGTCGCGTCATTTTTCGGACGGTCGAAGACCCCTTTTGATTTCACGACTGAACATTTAATTCTTTTCAAAAGAAAGTGGAAAAAGGTTCAAATACCACGTTTTTTAGGGATTAAGGGTTCGGGGGTTGGTTATATTTAGGGAAGGTGTTAGGCACGCTAAATATTCGTAGTACTCTACGAGAACCTCTTGATTTTATTTAACTTTTGTGCTATAAACTTGCTTGCTTTTAAAAAATATGGAATTTGAAATGATAAAGAAAATGGAGACCTAATTATCTACATTTTTTATTGATTTGAAAGGAAGCATATCCTCTGCCTACGTACCCGTGAAGGATCAAAACCTCGTAGTTCGGGGTTGAAATGACGTTTGATTTGTTTTGTGTTTTTTTAATAGTTTTGAAAAATGTTTTAAAATGAAAAAACCAAATGGCAAATTAGAATTTGTTTGTATTTTTTATATTAAAGAAAATAGACTCAAAGTAGAATTAAAATGATTTGATGATTTGATTAAGAAAGTAAAATAAAAAGACGATCACTTGATTTAGGATCAAGGTTTATTTATGAAAATATTTTTGTGATTTTTTGATTATATTTGAATGTTTTTGTCGTTTTTGAATATAGAGTGAAAATCAAACTAACGGAAGCATTGAAAATAAGACGTGTGGACTTGTAGTGACGTTGGATCACTATAAAATCCCTAATAGCAATATATAAAGCGATAAATAAAATACACGCACACACACTATTTTTCTCATTTTTATGGTGTTACATTTAACCTAAATACATGCTAATTTTTGCAATAAGATAAATGACATAAATAAATAAATAATGCAACAGATAAATATACAACATAATAATAATACACCTAATCTAAATGAAATGCATGAGGAAATAAAACAAAAAGACATTAAAGGAATAAAAATGCGAGTATTACTTTTCCCACCCTATTCCTTTCCTAGCGCGCCCTATTTTTTTCCAAAATTACCCTCGGGGATTTCCGGATTATATAATCCGGAATGAAGCAGTGCACAGAACTGAAACAGATTTTCATGTCATTGTGGTTTTTATCATTTTTTTTCTTCAATAAATCATTATATATGTTTGTATAAAAGACAATTAACTTAAATATTATATCAAAAAATGATTATATATATATATATATATATCATTATACCAAAAAAAAGTTGAATTTATATCATTACACATTTCACCTAATGATATACATTTCAACTAAACTAATGATATATATCTAATCTATGGCGCCGAAAGATCAATGGGACTATCATCCACTTCAACCTTCACACCAGGAGCAGGACCAGCACCAACCCTCTCATCGGGATCAAGATTTTCAACAACGTACAACTCTTCATCATCTTCTATGACCTCAACACCCGCCGCCCGACTTAGCTCATTATAATCTGCCATCCGGCTGACATATCTATCAGGCCATGTGTCTACATCCTCTCGATGGTATTGTCTCCATAGAGCGGAAGTGGGAGGAATCGGACAACCATCCTTCAATTTCAAGGCCATAAAATGGTTGTCATTCACATATGCTAGACATATCAACGGATCGATAGTTGGAGGCGGCGGTGGACCACATAGAGGGAAAAAGGTTTCTGATTTTCCAATAGACAACACAACAACAGTTTGGTTGAATTTCTGTGCGATGAGGAACCCCATATCCGGCATTGTCATCCATTTATCCGGTGGTGCATTGCCAATACCGGAGTAGGATAGAGCGTCCAAGACCTCTTTATACCGCCTATCATCATTAATCATCCTCCGATAGCGGTCATTTTCTACACCGATAAGCTCTTTGTAAAGGTTGTACCGGACTAATACGTGATCATCAACAGTCAAGTTACGTAGGACCGCAACTGCTCGGAACCCACAATGGCCATCACCGGGTACATCCGTAACCTTTTCAATAAAGCCATGCATCCAAATTGGGATTTGGTCTTTGTTTGGTATGTGGACCTCAACGGGTGTTGGCTTCTTGGGATTTTTTGGAATTGGCTTAGGAGGAGTAGGAGACATGTTGCTTTTCCGTGCTCTCTTTCTACTTGTCCCTGTTGACCGTGTCTATGAACCCTGTGTTTCATGCTCTTGGGAGTCAACAATCTCCCATAGGGAAGGGGACCGCCTTGTTGATCGAATGCTTTGCTTATCTTTCTTTGGAGCTCCTTTGGTGGTGACCTTATTTGGCGGTGGACGCATAGAGGTGGTCTCCGGTAAAACAAATTGCCGGAATTGTTCTTTCAAATGCACTTTCATGTTGTAATCGGCGTCCTTGAACCGCGCCTACAATGTGTAACAAAACAGTCAGAGGAAAACCAGTCAGAAACATGCCATTCTGTTACTACTAGTGACTTCCGGATTATACAATCCGAAATAGACAAGCTAATCCGGATTGTATAATCCGGAACTTCCCGATACACCCTTTGCATGAGCCTTAAATGCACTTGCATGGGGCGTAAATGCTACTTATCCGGATTACATATTCCGGAATACAACTGTTATGTCCGAATTATGTAATCTGGATTGCACCAGTACAGAATACAGAAACAGAAATCCTGGGCAGAACATAAACAGAGACAGTTTTGAACAAAATACCTGGAGAATATCCCATTCTGGCAATAGAGAGATGTCTTCTTTTTTAAGCTTCGGGTCAACCTCGTACTCGAACCCCAACCTCTTCCAGTGGGTGTGAATTTCTTCCAAACGAATGGCGGTGCCGTTCTTGATCTTCAAAGCTAGCATACATGCACACGGTAACCCGTATGTGATCAAACTCAAACAACCACATCTTGATTTATCCGTACCAATTTCAAGTGCTTTATTGTACTCCACTACGAGATGATGCAAAGCTTCCCTTGAAATGTTCCGGATCAACCTAGACCACATCACCTTGTCTTTGAACCGATGTTCAAGCATGATAATGCTCGTCTGAAACGAAGCATGTATTGCGGTATGTTGCAGCTCTAGCATGGCATGAACGGATTTCCAGTTTGTGCTCAAATCACCCATACTACTACTCAGATACTTTTTCAACCGAGCGTGTGCAGATGCAGCTTTGAGGCTCCACTCACCACCAGTCAACAAGTAACCTCTCAGCCTAAATGGACACTCACATTTAACCGAACCAGCTATCTCACGCCGACTCTTTCTCTTGTACTCAGTGTATGAACCTCCCCTTTCACATATCAAAGTAACAAATGCATTTCTTCCGTTGCCACCGTTATCGGATTTACCAATAACAGTGGAAAACCCAAGCTTCCTAGCTTTCTCCCGAACCCACTCCAACAAATCATTCCGTGTTGCAAACTTGTGTTTGGTGGTAAAATGTTCTCACTGGTCAATACAAACAGCAACAACTGGAGGTGGTACAACAGGAGGAATAGGAGGAGGAGCATCCACTACTTTCGGGGGTGGTGGTGGGGGATTCTCGGATTTGGCATCTCCGGAATCATGCGCATATTCAAGTAAAAGAAGCTCTTCCACAACAGGAGGTTCATTCTGAGGTACATCATCATTCGGGGGATCAACAGGAACAACCATAACTGAAAACAGTGCAAAACAGAGTCAGAAAATGAACACAGTTTCTGTACTGCTGGTTTCCGGAAAATGTTATCCGGAATGCATGAATACAGTCCGGATTACGTATTCCGGAGAAGTACAGTGAAGATCATACAACGTGATCAAATCTTAATCGCCTAAAAATCGACTAGGGAAAGGTTTATATACACATTCCCTTTGCATTCAGACGAAAATGATGATGTTAACACCCTTTGATGGCCAGATTGCTGCTCCAAACCAAGATTTCGCCCAAATGGAGTGTTTTTTAGAGGTGTAGGGAGTGTTTTTTATAAAGGTGGTCTACTTCAGCTAGGTTCTGGAGAACTATATATAACCTAGCTATCCGGATTACATATTCCGGGAAAAAAAACGTCTACTTTTTCCCGCTCGTTTTGAATACAGGGCGTGCGGAATATCTTCTCCGGAATACAACTGTTATGTCCGGATTATGTTATCCGGATTGTATTTCAACTGACCAACCCCAAGTTTCGCAAGTCCTCACGAGACAGGGTGATTTTCAAACGGTCCGGATTATACATTCCGAATATTGTCCGGAATATATTATCCGGATAAAGGGTATTTTGGTAAAAAAAAATAGGGCGCGCGAGAAGGCCATAGGGTGGGAAAAGTAATGCATGAACTAAAATAAGAATGCAATGCAGGGTCCAATCAAAAGGTAGGATATGCAGGAAATAAAATGGGTTTGGGCTTAAGGGAGAAGGCGCTGCTGGGCCTGAAGTGAGCCGGTTCGGTTCAAACCTGGGTTGGTTCAAGGTGAACCGAACCGGTTTGACATGTACATATAAGCTTATGGGCTGGTTTTCTTCTTCATTTTCACATACGTTTCTCTTTTCCTGCTCTCGTTATTCTTTCTACTTCTTCCTACATCTTCCTTCTTTTTCTTTTGTTTCCCCTTTTTTGTACAAACAAAACAAAATAAAAACTAAATTAAACCTTAGATCTAACAAACAAAAGAAACAAACTACCTCTTTGCTATGTTTTGAATCGGTTTGGTGGGTTGATTTTAGGAAGGATTTTCGGTTGGTATTGTTGATGTTGGTTTATGAATGAACTTTGTGTGTTTATGAGATTGTTGGCTGAAATTGTTACTGATTTGTGATTGGTTTATATTATGGCATGGCTGTGTGTATTGTGCGTAAAAGGTTGTGTCTGTGATGTTTATGTCTGCTGTGCGGTTGTGTTAGAATTGATTTCATTTGGGGTTTGATATTGGGGTGTTTCGTTTGGTTATAGTGACTTGAATTTTGATGCAGGTTTTTTTGTGTGGTTTTCTCTGTGTGTGTAAAAATTCGTCCCCTTGAAACTGTATATTGATGTCCTTATAAGCAGCAAGAAAAGTCCTTTCTCAACGAAATTGTTTGCTGACTTCAAAGTGCATCCCATGTGAACTTGTCTGTGGGAATGTGAAGCATGAGCATCGTTTGTGGGGGTATGGGTTGAGCATGGGCAGAGGCGTGAGTTTGCAGACTCAGTGGAGGAGGCGTGGCAGACAAATGTTTGGGAGATAGATTAGCATGAGGGACAAGGAAAACAAAGGATGGACCTAAAAATACTATACTAATAATAACAATAATAATAATAATAATAATAATAATAATAATAATAATAATAATAATAATAATAATAATAATAATAATAAATCAAAAAAGCAACTGAAAAACGAAAACGAACTAAAATAAAAATACTAAAGTTATTTAAACTAAAAAGTATTTAAATAAAAGATGGAAATTAAAAATAAAAAAACAATTGAGAGAAGAGGGCCCGACTCGGAACCAACATATGAGGTATTTTAAAATACCTCTTTGCCAAAAATTCGACTGAAAAGTCAAAGACTAATCAGGGTCAAAGGACACGTGTCGGTGTAATCAAATGGTCAAAATTTGGGGTATGACAGTATGGCAATGACTTTTGAGAGGAGGATGTAATCAATAATTTGTTACTTTTCCCACCCTACAGGTTTCTCGCGCGCCCTGCGTTTTTTCCAAAAATGCCCTTGAGGTTTCCGGATTTCATAATCCGGAATGGTGTTTTCCTTTGTTATAGGGTGAAAAATGGAGTTACGGATTTTTCCGGATTTTTTAATCCGGAAACTTCAAAAAATAGGGCGTGTTACATGATGTTTCCGGATTACATAATCCGGAAACCCCATAAACACCCTTTTTTAAGGTAAAACAGTTCGGATTATATAATCCGAACTGTATCAGCACAAGTTCTAAAAATGTTTGTAACATGGATAGTCATTTTAGAGACAATATTAATCTTCCTAACTCTCATCCTTCTGTTTTTGGGTCATTGTTACCTGTTCTTAGTCAAAAATCGTGTTTTCGGGATACTTGATCTGATTGCTTCGAAACTTTCCCAGAAAATCAGAAAAAATTCTGAAAAAGTAGGGTATTTTTGGAAATTTTTGAAAAAGTAGGGTAAATTTGTATTTTTGTGGATAAAGTAGGGTAGAAATAAAAAAATTTCCAGAATTCATTCTTAATTGATTGACACTGCATTGGCGGAGCCACGTGGGGGCAGGGGATGGCCATGGCCCCGCCATTATTTTTTTGGAAATTGCCAAAATATCCTTGGGTTAATATGAAATTTACAACCATGCCACCGTCACTTTTTCCTGAAACACTCTTCTCTCTTCTATCTGGTCTGGCGTGAGTTCGACCTTCTTCTCTCTGAACTAATCCGGCACGGCGGCGCCCTCCATCTCTCCATCGAAGCTCACCATATACTTACTCATCTTCTCTCTGTATCCATCTCTCTCCGTCCGTCACGGTTGCACAACCACAAACCCTAATTGTAAGTTATTTTTCAATCTCCTCATTTGATTTTCCTTTTTCGTTTCGATTTTAGAATCCTGAATCCATTTGTTGGTTTGTTGTTGTTGTTGATGATGTTTCTCTTATTGTTATTGTCTGGTAATAATTTGATTTTTGATTTGGTTTCACATTCAATTTCCAAATGACCCTAATAAACCCTTTTGCAAATTACACTGTTCAGTTGATCTTATTTCTATGTTAGTTTGGATTTTTCATAAGGGTGAGACATGTAATGCATCATCATCCAGCCTTGATTTTGAGAGTGATTTTGAGAATGGGAAATAAACTGTCTGCTAAGCTATACTGTTCTACTGTTACAGAGTTACAGTTATACTGTTATTTGATTTCGAAAACAGGTTAAAATTGATTTTCGGAAATATTAACTTGAGTTTTCCCATATAATATTAACTTGTGCATGCTTATCTTTTTTTTCTCAAGTGTTTTTCTTTTGGTATGAGTTTTGTTGTATCGTATGACAATGACTTTTGAGAGGAGGATGTAATCAATAATTTGTTGTATCTTATGGCTATGACTTTTGAGAGGAGGATGTAATCAATAATTTGTTACTTTTCCCACCCTACAGGTTTCTCGCGCGCCCTGCGTTTTTTCCAAAAATGCCCTTGAGGTTTCCGGATTTCATAATCCGGAATGGTGTTTTCCTTTGTTATAGGGTGAAAAATGGAGTTACGGATTTTTCCGGATTTTTTAATCCGGAAACTTCAAAAAATAGGGCGCGTTACATGATGTTTCCGGATTACATAACCCGGAAACCCCATAAACACCCTTTTTTAAGGTAAAACAGTTCGGATTATATAATCCGAACTGTATCAGCACAAGTTCTAAAAATGTTTGTAACATGGATAGTCATTTTAGAGACAATATTAATCTTCCTAACTCTCATCATTCTGTTTTTGGGTCATTGTTACCTGTTCTTAGTCAAAAATCGTGTTTTCGGGCTACTTGATCGGATTGCTCCGAAGCTTTCCCATAAAATCAGAAAAAATTCAAGGACCATGACTCCCTTAGAAGAGACTTCTTACGGGACTCCGCCCCTCAAAATCCAAAATTTCATCGTTTAGACCCATTTTTAATTTTTTTTAATTTTTCACATTCTCAGAAAAATTCGAAAAAATTTGCATTAGTTTTATTTGATTTTTAGAATTTTTTGATGCTATTTTTATATTTTTATGATTTTATTTGACAGGTTTTTAGCATTTTTACTTAGTTTTTTTGTTGTTTTTAAAAGCAAAAATCAAAACTGCTGAAATGTGAGAGTCTGATGGTTGATTATACATAAGAATTGTCCAGATTTTAAAATCCGGAATGCACAAGGGCATTTTTGGAAAAAATGTAGGGCGCGCGAGAAACCTATAGGGTGGGGAAAGTAATACTCTAATCTAAATAGTAGACCCAAAAGCCCATAATCGATTCTAGTGGCTACAACGCTGGAAGCTTTAAGCGTTTTTGGTTCCAAACACCTCCCTATTGACTCTTCTTCAATCACCAACCTCTTTCTCTCTCTCTCTCTCTCTTGCTGCTTCTCTCTCCGATTCCATCCTCACTCTCTCTCTCTTCCCAATCTCACTTCCATTTCGTAAGCCTCTCACTCAGTGATAAAGTTTTTTTTTTTTTAATGTTTTTATGGAGTTTAGATTTTAGATTAGACCTTTACACAGGGACGGATGCAAGCACAAGACTGTGTGGGCTTGTGCCTGCACTAAATTTTGAAATTTTTTTTTGGTGGTAGAAATATAGTAATATATAATTATAGTTGAAATGTTGACTAAATGGCCCACACAAAAATACACAACACTTTTCTATTGACCCACACATAAACACACACTTTAACATAACATCACATACACAACCATTTCCAATTAAAAAAATAAAAAAATAGTATAATTAAATAGTATAATAAGAAAGGAGTGGAAGAAACGTGAGGGTAGATAGAAGAAGTGAGACCCACATGTTTCCAATCTTTGTATGCTTTACCAATTTCAATTGTCTTCTCTCTCTCGTCATTCATTTCTCAGCATTTTTTCCATCACCCTCCCTCACTCACAAATCCATGAATCTGATACCGCATGTTTCCAATCGAATAGAACACACTGATAACAAGGACAACCCCATCATACTTGCTGCACTCCATTCCCTTATTCAGTTTTCTGCCACTGTTTTCTTCAACCTCCATAGTTAATATTCTAATAGGTAAGCCCCCTTATTTTATATTTTCAATCTTGTTCATTTGTAGTTTTTAATTTGTTTATTTCATTTATTGGTCTTGAATTTTTGTTTAATGGTGGAAATTCCATTGTTAGGGTTTGTTAGTATTTATTTGGGATTATTCGTTTTTTTTTTTTTAAGGAATTTGGGGTTATTCGTTATTGTACATGAGTTTACTAAATGATCACAAAATTTTAATTGTGGTATTTTTATTTGATTTCTAGCACTAAGCAATGGAAAGATTTTTGAAAAGAAGATTGTATATTTATGCTATTAAAAATGAAATATATATATATATATATATATATATATATAAATGAAATATATATATATATATATATATGTTTATTTAATGTTTCAAATTTATATATACGTGGTGCCCCACTTTCCAAAATTCCTGGATTCGTCACTGCCTTTACATTATATAATTTGATAGCTGCTTTAACACTGAGTGCATGAGTTTTATTCTTGATCATAGTCACACAATTCGCAATTCGCTTTGGTACGCGGTACGGGTACGGGTTCGCGGTACGCGACATCAGAAGAATTCGGTACGTCTGGGGTATAGAGCTTCGGTTCGCGTCGGTTCGTAGTACTATTACTATCCAATTAAGTATACTAAACTATCAATAAATTTAAAAAATATATTATTTTTTACTAGAATTTTAAACAAAATTTAAAATTTATTACTAATCTCTAAATATAAGTAAATGATTGAAATAAGTATTTCAAAAATAAAATTATTATTTTAAAAAAAATAAAAATAAAGTGCAACTTGATTAATGGTTTTTGGTGGGTCAAATTTTTTTTGATGGTTGAAAAGAAACAATAAAAAAAAGGCCAACATAAAGAGTCAATTAAATGGGTCGGGTCAGAAAATGTGCAGCCCAGCCCAATCAACTCTCTTCTTCAACCTAGCAACACGTGCAGCCGCAGGAAGAAAACGCAGATACAGAAGGCCAGACGGGTAACATGGAAGGATGAAAAGATATACATGCCACACTTCATTGCTATTACAAAATCGATTTCAAGCCTCTAAACTCTCACCACCACTTGAGATTTGGATCTATTTCTTCTCTTCATCTTCATAAAACAAAACCTCGGTTTACCGGTATGTTTTTTTTCCAGATTTTTTTTGCGGGTTCTGCGGTGCGCTTGTTTCTGCGAATTCGTGAACGAATTTGGGCGAACCAATACGCGAAAGAACCGCGAACCGGTTCGCACGAACCAATTCGCGGTTCTCCACTTTACCGACGAATTATGTGACTATGTTCTTGATTAAGGATGTGTTGGTTTTAATTATTTAGTTGATATCTAGAGTTATGCAATAAAGTTGTAGTTTGGTTAAAATAATTTTTTTTTGTCTCTTATCTTATTTTTTAGTTTAGGTTTGGTATGTAACTTTTAAAATTTTTAATTGGGTCACTTATATTTATTACCAAGAAAATGGGAGCACCGAAGAAAAGCGCTGCTAGGGTTTCAGAGGACCACGATGAGCTTGTTCGTGTTCCGTTACAGGCGATTATGTTGGCTGATAGTTTTACTACCAAGTTTAGACCTATCACTCTTGAACGCCCCAAGGTAATTTCTATTTTTTTGTTGATTCTTGCAATGTTCATTCATAAACATGAATTTGTTATTTTTTGTTTGAATTGTTGAATTTTGATGCGTTTATTCATTATTTTTGGTTGAATTTATGAATTCATTGTTTTTGGTTTGAGTTTTTGAAATGTGATATATATATATATATATATATATATATATATATATATATATATATATATATATATATATATATCGGACCCTGCATATGCGGCTCTAGTGCACCGGGTTGCCCTTTTTTTATATATCTATGAAGCACTGACACTAGACATTGACATTGATATGACACTGGCACGACACCGATAATAATTTGAAAAGAAAATCACGTAATTCATTGTAATCATACGTTTCGGTGATCAAAAGTGTAGGTGCTACAGAGTTTGTGCGATAAGAAAGTACCACTTAAGCCGAAAGGAAAGTTCTATCGGACAACAGTCAGACCGGCAATGATGTATGGTACGGAGTGTTGGGCGGTTAAGAGCCAACACGAGAGTAAAGTAAGCGTAGCGGAGATGAGGATGTTGCGTTGGATGAGTGGCAAGACTAGACAGGATAGGATTAGGAATGATACCATTAGAGAGAGAGTGGGGGTAGCACCTATAGTAGAAAAGTTGGTAGAAAATAGGCTTAGATGGTTTGGACATGTAGAGAGAAGACCCGTAGATGCCGTTGTAAGAAGAGTAGATCAAATGGAGGAGAGTCAGGTTAGAAGAGGTAGAGGAAGACCTAAGAAAACCATTAGAGAAACCATTAGAAAAGATTTAGAGGTCAATGAATCCATATATGGTTTTTGATAGAACACTATGGCGTCATTTGATCCATGTAGCCGACCCCACTTAGTGAGATAAGGCTTTGGTTGTTGTTGTAAGGTGCTATTGCCATTGGTGATTGTTGCGATGATAAATTTCACATTGGTTAATTTGAACATTTGTGTGGTAAGACTAGATGGGATAGGATTAGAAATGACAATATTAGAGAGAGAGAGTTGGAGTACCAACTATAGTAGAAAAGGTGGTTGAAAATAGGCATAGGTGGTTTGGGCATGTAGAGATGTAGCTAGGAGAGTAGATCAGATGGAGGATACCGAGAAAAATTATAAGAGAACCTATTAGGAGAGATTTAGAAATTAATAAGTTGGACTGAAATATGGTTTATGATAGAACATTATGGCGTAATTTGATCCATGTAGCCGATCCCGCTTAGTCGGAAAAGCCTTCTTTGTTGTTGTTGTTAATTTCAACATTCATATTCATATATAAGAACAATTTCAACATTCATATATAAGAATATGGATTTACTTATTTGAGCTTATGTTATGACATAAATTTTGTGAGGCTGTATGGAAGAACTTATGGAAATAACTGATGACATGTTTACAAGCTGTTTTCAGCTTATTTTCATCAGTTCACCATGATAGCTTATGAAAACAGTTTATAGCTTATATAAAAACAATTTAACTTAATTTACTTTTGATATAGAAATAGGTTATACATAAGCGGTTATCATGTTTACTTTTGATATAGAAATAGGTTATACATAAGCGGTTATCATGATAAGCGCTTATGCTATAAGCTGCAAATAAGCTGTTTATCTAAACTAGGCCGTATTTGTTTGTTAATTTAAGGTGCTTTTGCCATTGGTGAATGCTTCGATTATAACTTACTCATTAACATTAATTCATTATTTTTATTTGAATTTTGATATATTTATTTGTTTCTTGATTTAAGGTGCTTTTGCCATTGGCGAATGTTCCAATGATAAATTACACATTGACATGGCTTGAATCAGCTGGTGTAGAAGAGGTTTTTGTTTTCTGCTGTGCTCATGCGAAGCAGGTGATTAACTATTTGGAGAAATCTGAGTGGTTTAATCAACCTAATTTTACTGTAACAACTATTGAGTCTCAAAATTGTGTCAGTGCTGGAGATGCACTGCGTGTTATATACGAGCGCAACGTGGTATGTATTTTCTTCATTTCGTTCTTCAATTTCAACTTATGTCTGAAAATTTCTAGCTATTGTAAATATGCTACATTGGTATTCACATGTATTTTAAGACTTAAAAAGTTGATATTATAATTTGAAGTCTGTATTGAACAATGGTTGTTGTGTTCTTGGTTAGAATTGGTTTTCAGTTAAGAAACCTGGATACATAGTATGATATGGGTACAATATGGCACTGATTTAAGGATTAAAGAGAAAATTTTGAAAATCAAGGAATGGCTAAGATATGCTAACAAAAGACATTTGCATTACTTATTTGTTGCTCATTAATACTTTAATATTTTAGGCTAAAGTGCACTTTTCCCCCCTTAACTTTCAAAAACTTGCAATTTTGGCCCCCTAAGTATGAAAACTACAATTTTGGCCCCCTAAGTTTTAGCCCCATTGCAAATTTGGCCCTTTTTGCCAATTTTGACCGGTCAACGCTTACGTGGCACGCCACGTGTGTAATTATTTAATTAAAAAATAAAAAAAACCATATAATCATTTTTTTATTTAAATAAATGAAAAATTAAATTAAAAAATTAAAAAAAAAAAATCAGAAAACCATATAACCGTATAATCATTTCTTATTTAATTAAAAAAATGATTATATGATTTTTTTTCATCCTCTCCTCTTTCACTCTCGTTCTCTTCTTCCTCCTCCACCCATAAATCTCCAAATTATTGCCAATATCTCTTCTCAACATAACAGCACAAACCCAATCATTAACAATTTCTTCCACCTCATTTTTGTTTGCTTTATCAATTTATCTTCTTGTTTTCAAAGCTTCCAAGCTAAACTATATTCATCTTTCTTCCAGAAAAGCACGACACCAGAAAAATAAAAAAAACCAAATGTTAGAAGAAAATAGTGAAAAGAGGAGAAGAGACCTGAAACATATTTGATTCGAATTCGACAGTAATGGTGGAAATCGAATCGAATTTGAAAGAAATTATCAAAAGGATTCGAATTTGACAGTAATGTTAGAATGATTTGTGTTTGTTAAGTGATTATTGCTTTGAACCAGATGACATGATTTATGATTGTATACATAAATCGGTGGAAAAAGATTAATTGGGATTTTGGGGTTTTTGATTTTATTTTTAAATTGAGAATAATTGGTTTTCTAGACATGGAGTGGTGTTGAAAATGATGATGATGATGGAGGAAGTCTTTCTTTTTCTTTCTTTTTATCCTCTGGATTTATTTGATGAATGTTTATGAAGATGAAGAAGATGAGGGAAAAATATGAACAAGAGAGTTTTCGACCAATGCAAAAGTGACATGTGTCATTATGTTAAAGATTTTCAATTTCTTTTTTAATTATTTAATATAGAAAAAGATTATATGAGGGATTTATTTTTAATTCTTTTTTTTTTCTGATTTTTTTTTATTTTTTTATTTCATTTTTCATTTATTTAATTAAAAAAATGATTACAGGTAAGGTTCTGATTGCTTCCTTGTTCCTTTAAAGAACCAATAGAACAGAGCATACATAAATTCTCATCATACAGCTATGCTGCTACTACTAATGAAACAAACAACAAGAGGTGAGAATGACTTATTATCTTTTACAAGACCAAAATCTGTTTATTACAAAAACAAAAAAAAGAGAACTCAATTCTAAGAAAGCCATAACCTTATCTAGACTAGGATGTGTCACAAAAAGCATACAATTGTGTCTGTATTTAGTATTTAGTAAAAAGTATTAAAGATGTATCTTATCTGGATGGCAATAATGTCTTTAGTTGATAATATGTTTCGAAGATGTACCTGAGGAGTATTGAGGGGAATATTTTTAGTAAGAATAAAAAAATTTGGATACTTTCTGGGTACATATTGTAGGTACATATCGGACCCATATCGGTATTAAATGCATGTTAGGAAACAATACTTTCATTTTTGGAGTATTTGGGCTTCCAAGCTTTTTAAGATGAGGTGTCTTCTTACATGTAAAGAACCCTAGCTACCTCCTAGTCTAGATAAGGTTATGGCTTTCTTAGAATTGAGTTCTCTTTTTTTTGTTTTTGTAATAAACAGATTTTGGTCTTGTAAAAGATAATAAGTCATTCTCACCTCTTGTTGTTTGTTTCATTAGTAGTAGCAGCATAGCTGTATGATGAGAATTTATGTATGCTCTGTTCTATTGGTTCTTTAAAGGAACAAGGAAGCAATCAGAACCTTACATGTGTCATAGTAATTTGTTTTTATAATTTGGTGCATTATTTAAAATAGTTAATACAGTTTACACGTCATGCTGTTGTTGTTTGTGACTGTCTGAGTAGTGATTATTAATGTAGTTTCTTTTCACGCTTTTACTAATTTAGTTTTGTGTAGTAACACTATTGGATTATTTTCTATTTTGAAGATACAAGGAGACTTTGTCCTTATCAGTGGAGATACTGTAAGCAACATGTCGCTTACTCAGGCACTTTTAGAACATAAAGAAAGGAAGAAGAAAGATAGTAATGCTGTAATGACCATGGTTATTAAACGGTCAAAAACTCATCCAGCTATCCATCAGTCTCGACTTGGTACCGATGAAATTTTCATGGCTATTGATCCTAATACCAAGCAACTTTTGTATTACGAGGATAAAGCAGACTTCTCAAAAGGCACTCTACATCTTGAAAATTCATTGCTTGCTGATAATCCTTCCCTCTCTCTGCACCATGACAAGCAGGTTGAGCCCCTTTTTTCCTATCTTTCTGCTTTGCTTTCAGGTTAACTTCACACTAAAGAGAAATTGGTTTGCAGCTACGTGCTCGTAAACGAATTATTATCGGACAAAATGCATGTATTTATTTATTTTTAGATATTCATGACCACGAATAACTGTGATGTTTTCTCCTAAAAAAAAATACCTGTGATGTTTATTGTCATTTCAACCTCATGATTGGGCTATGCTAGGAAATGATTGTTTGATTCCCAAATGAATCAATGATTTATTACTATTTGAAGTTTATTGTCAGTTGATTGCAGAGCTAGTTACTGTTATTATTAATGCTACTTTGTTTGGTCATATCTCTCTCCTGAGAAGCTATGAAACTTTCTGAGGTCATTAAGTGAATGATTTCTTTTCTGCAGGATTGTTACATTGACATCTGCTCGCCGGAAGTCCTTAGCCTATTTACAGACAATTTTGACTACCAACATCTTCGGCGTCATTTTGTCAAGGGACTGCTTCTTGATGATGTAATTTCTCTTCCACATGTTGAACTGTCATGAATTATTGTTTCAGAAGTTCTTAAGTCCTTTTGAATCAGCTTATCCTTTTTAATAGATGGAAAAAGCTTATCCTTTTGAATCATTTTTTTTTTTTTGCGTGAAAAAAGATCTACTTGTTTATCTCTTACAGGCAGACCTACATTTCGTCTGAGGTGCCCTGTTTGTTGAGAACATTTAAAAAATTGAATGCTCTTTCATATTGATAAACTGTACATCAGTACTGAAACACTTCAACAGTTTATGGACTTGCATTGGACATTTAGACTTAGAAAATATATTTTGTTTTTTGCACATGTCCTAAAGCTCATCATTTATGTTTCCAATATATTCTTTTGTGGCACTTATTCTTGATTTTAGCATTCTGTATGCACCTCATCAACATTACCTTATATTTCTTTCAGATAATGGGATACAAAATTTTTGTTCATGAAATCCGCGCAGATTATGCTGCAAGGATTGATAATTTCCGAAGTTATGACACTGTCAGCAAGGATATAATTCATAGATGGACATATCCACTGGTACCAGATGTTATGAATTTTGGCAACACAGCTACGAAGCTTGAAAGACAGGGAATATACCGTGGCTCAGGTATGGATGAAAGTTTTGGTGCTAATTGGGTGTGTTGGTGAAAAGTTTGTAACATTAAATGATAAAATGGCAAGCTTATATTGGCTCTAGTTTCCAGTTATATGTTTGCCTGTTTGCTTAATTCATGCTGTTCATTATATATAAACTTCATTTTTTTGAATGATTAAGTCAGCAAGTAATTATTGTATTATTTCATAATGAAAGTAATTATCGTATCACCCTTGTAGATTGCTGGGTCAAAACTAATTTTACCTATTGTGTTGTTTCCATTAATTGAATGTATGAAGTTTTGACAAATTCTTTTCTCCCCTATCAGATATTTCGCAAGCACAATCAGCTGTTGTTGGCCCGTTCTCTGTTATAGGATCTGGCACCAAAATTGGCAAGAACACGAAGATTTTAAATTCCGTCGTCGGAGTAGGATGCAAAATCGGGTCAACCGTACACATAGAGGGATGCTATATATGGGACAATGTCACCATAGAAGATGGCTGTGAACTTAGGCATGCCATTGTATGTGAGGGGGTGATTATGAAATCAGGATCTGCTCTGGAACCTGGTGTTGTGCTGTCTTTTAAGGTTTGATACAATTTTAGTACCCATACTTCCATCCTTCATGTTTCTCATATGTTTGGACTGCTTTGAAATTTTTCACACTTCACCACAATATTCAGGTGGTCACTAAATCTAAGTATTTAAACTATATGCTTTAGTTGATGCTTGAGAATAATTGAAGCCTTTAATTTGTGTGTTTAGTATTTTAGTATTATTATAATATATTAACCATTAGTAGTGGTCATAATTTTCTTTCTTATGCTGCTGTACATATAACAATGTAGTGATTTATTTCATGTTTGATGATCCTAAGTGTATGTAAGATGTTTGTGAAATTCTCTGTGCTTGTTTATTTCTGTTTTTTTTTCTCATTAGATGGGAATATAGATACTTTTTTCCAGTTATTCTTCGTAAGATGGAAATATAGGGACTTAGTTGTCTTTCATGTTTCCAGGTTGTAGTTGGGCAGGAGTTTGTTGTTCCTCCTTATTCACAAGTATCTCTACTACAGCAGCCGGTTGAGGAAGATAGCGACGAAGAGCTCGAATATGCTGATAGTACTAGTGGTATTGCCGAATTTTCATAAAGCTTTTAACTGTGCCCTATTATTATTGAATTACATTATTAGCAATTGGAAATGAGATATTGCTGCTAGCATATGAAATATTGCCTGGCTGATAGTGAGGAAAATTTTCTTTCCTTAGAACTGAATGAATTGGTGGTATTTAATTCTTCAAATATGTATTTTGAGCTTGATTAGATGTTTTGGTTTTAAAGAAGACTTGATTTGTTTAATTCTAATAATATAAAAGAGATACCGAGGTGCATACACTGAATCTTTTATAAATATTTTGGATTGGAATAAATTTCTTTAATGCTTGTGTGAGAACCCTGAATTCCTGTACATGTGTTGGCCCAATTACTGGGCCCAAACCACACAAGTACAGCTTCTAGAAGCCTGTAGAAGCTGTGGGAGGGAACACAAACAGTTAGAATAATTATTGGAATCAAGGGAGAATTTCAGTTATTAAACAGAGGGAATCCTAGACGGTGAAGCAGTCAGAAAGTTTGCTGAGAGTTGTGTAGGAGAGAAGTTCTCTCTGATCTAGGAGCTTAACTCTGGTAGGAGTTCTTTGAACTCTGGTTTATCCTCTCAGTTTTCTGTTTTCATCTTTGTAAGAGCTTTGAGCTCATCATTTTCCAGTTAAATAATACAGAGTTACCTTCAAATTTATGGGTTCTATCAGCTTGCCTAAAGATTTTTCTCTTGCAAAGAATTGGATTATTGCATTAGTATTTAAGTGTTTTGGTCAAACTGTTGTTGAATGAGATGTAATTGTTTAGCTAATTCTGGCTAGTCAGTATGTTTTTGAAAGTGCAATAGTCACTATTGAAACATTTTCTAACTTTGTTGGCTTGAGTACATGGGTCAACCTCTCTTGTATGGTTTTCAAAATCCAATTTAGAGAGGCTGTATAGATTCGAGTCCTTTTGAATGAACGGTCTCACACAATTTTTCTTAGTCTTCCTCTTTCTCTAGTTTTTCTGTGGAAAAAGTGTTCAGATCCTCGATAAGTGCATAAACATTTAAAAAATATTTATCATTTAAAAAAAGAATGGGAATTGGAGGACATATATACCATGTATTTTGTTATTATAAACCATTTTCATTTATCAAGTTTGATATTTTTGTCTTTTCATCATTTAATTTATAAAAATATATTTTAAATTTAATAAAGTTGAGGTCCTTAACTGTAACTGGTATTTGATAAAAATTTAGGTCCTAAAAAAATACATTACTTGATTTTCATGCTATCCTCCATTGAGTTGCAAGTAAATTTATTTTCTTTATACTATGTGTGGATGTGGATATGTTTTTTGTATGTAGATAGGTTAAATGCATATATATAGCTTTCAGTTACCATTTTCATTTATGCAGCCATCACCAGCACAGTGGATAAGTCAGATGGAGAAACTGCTTCTGAATTATTGGATGGACATTTTAACCCTGCTTCAGAGGTTTGTTCCGGAAAACTTCTTAATTTATGTTGTTGACCATTGTTTAGCTTTACTGCTGTCATATTGTTTCTGTTGATATTTAATATAATTGTTACTGCCAAATAACATTTTAGAGATGTAAGTTTTCTGGTTCCGTCAACCAAATTGTAGAATTTAATTTACATTTAACATTGGATAAATGTTGTCTGTTCAAATGCAATTTTTTTTTTTTTGATTGAAATCTATTTGGTTGAGTTGTCCAGCCTGAAGATACTAAGTAACTGTTTGTGTTAGAACTGTGTTCTATTCGGTCATTGTTTTCTTCATTGATGTGAGAGGGAGATGGGCTAGTTTATGACTGTTGCACTTAAACTAACAGATCTACACAGGATAGGAGTACCTCTAGCTTTAATTTCACCCTGTGCTTGTTGTAATTCAACTCTTTGTTGATTTTGTCATGTGATCCCTGTTTTTTTTTTCTTTCATCATGAGTATATAGATTGAAGTTTTTTTTTTTTTGGTGGTGGCCGTGGTTTGAACCCCGGACCTTGCATATATTATGCATTGTCCCTACCAACCGAGCTAAGCTCACAAGGACATATAGATTGAAGTTTGAAGCTGATATATGAGAGACGTCTTTCTTCTGAGCACCGACAAACTTATTCGCAATATATTATCTTATCTGATTTTTCAAGTATCGTTGGTAGTGTATAAACAATATATCTGGAGATTGCTTAACTCCAACCTAGTAATTTACTGATACTTTGTGTTTCTTAGTGAACAATTCATCTGGACCATGCAAATGATTGTAGTGGATACATGCTGTGATAGAGATGTTCTGTTTAGTTACACTAAGATTTGATTGATAGAATTTTCATTTTAAAGGGAATTCACTGTTTCTTATTTTACTTTCTTTTTTTAATCAGCTAGGTTTTGGTGGGGCTGGTTATGTTTGGCCAAAATGTGAAGGAGGTCATGAGGAAGAGTGGAGGCATTCAGTGGCACCTATTACTGAAGATAAAATTTTGGAGGCAGTGAAAGCTATGGAAGATGAACTGGAGTTAATTCATGATGGCAGTATTCTTCCACCTTCTGGGGAGCTGTTACCTAATCCTAATGATTCAGATGACGATGATAATGATGATTTAAGAGATGACTTTGACAAAGAGGTGAGTTTTTTGACATATAAACTTACATCGGTTGCATTTTGTGGATATTCATTTTTTAATATTCTGTCATTTGCAGGTTGAAGCAACTTTTCTGAGGGCTGTGCTTGAAAACATACAAGAAAACCATTTGACTTTAGAAGTCAATTCTTTGAAGTATGTAATACACTTATGTCTATTATTTGAAATTGAGTCTATTATTTTGATTTTCATGCATCAAAATATGTGTGTTCGATATATATCTGGCATCCCTCTGTATTTTGGATGTTAAACATATTTTTGAATGTGTTAAACCTTTAAAAGTAAGTTGTTTTCATATTTCTCATGCATGCATCATATACTTGGTATAAAATACTTGAGTTTCCTTCAGTTTTCATGTCCGAACTAATAATAACATGATAAAGCTGGCAGTGCAAGCAGCTAACAGACTTATAATAACTGTCAAAGTTGACAGTTATTCTACTAACCGACTCAACGGAGTTAGAATATCCTATAGATACATATTAACTTTCTTAAAATAGACTAGATACAAACAACAGAACTATGGTACATAACATTGCAGAAACCTCCCTTCAAAAAAAGAAACAGAACAGAAACCTAGTGCACAATAACTGTAACACAGGCACTAGTCAAAACTTACTACATACAGTCACACATTACTCTAGTCATAGACCATCCAACCTCAACTGACCCTATCTAAATATATTAAAGAACCAGTGTTCAATTTTGTCTAGAAGCTATGCCATCTTCATGGAGTGTATTCATAACTATTATTTTTCTGGAACTGCAATTCTTTGACTCTGGTGTTCTCGTCATATGTGTTGATTGTTTTTATTTAATGACACTTTGAATCTGCATTCGCTAGGAACTAATTTGTAGAAACATTTTTATTTGTGTTAGGTTGTCATACAACAAGATAGCTGCTGATTGTGCTGGAGCTTTATTTTATGCAATGATGAAGTATGCTGTAGACTTGCCCCATAGTTCAGCTGGTGAGCTTTCATCCATATTCCTGTTGTTAGAGTCTTTTTAATCTTTCCCGTTTATTTTTTATCAGGCATAGAATATGGTTGGAATTTTTTTTTTTTTTGAGGGATATGGTTGGAAAACTTGGCATCTTGGGAAAAACCTATCAGATATATTTAGTAACAAATTATGCAGAATGTTCAGGTTACATGAATTAACTGGGAGTCTCTAGTGAGGAAAGTGTTGAATCAAATAGAAGATACTGAAATTGAAAGGGGTAGAGGGATACCTAATTAAATATAAAGAGAAACCACTATCAGAGTATAATTTAACTGTAACTACTGTATTATCTATAGTTTAGTCATTCAACTAAGTGCTGAACTGTGTGCCACTGGCATAAGTTTTTAGCTAAATCACTTACAGAATGCAAAAAGGTTCTTACATCCTACCTGTATCATATTCATTCGAGGATTGAGTGCAGAAATGCACTTCTATTCTTTTCAAGTTTTATCTCATTCTTGAGTTCTCTGAAACCACTGTAATAGCGCTTGCTCTATATGGTTTTACTGAAATTTTGGTTTATGACAAGTACATTGGTGTTAGTATCCATGGAGCTGACTCCTCCTAGTGGGGTAATGCTAAGTGGTTCATGCCCAATCTTACTTTCCAACATGTATATATGTTGGTCATATAGTTATATTTTGAACTCTCAGGGGTTTGCTTGATGATTTTATTATTGCCTTTGAGATTAATTTATATTATTGCCTCTGGGATTAATTTTTCAGATGGCTTGGTTCAGAATGTTCATGTTGTACTTACCAAGTGGAAAAAGGTTCTTGCATCCTATCTGAATGATACGGACGAGCAGGTACATCTGTTAATTCTTTCTCCTTGTTGAAGTTACTCATGTTCATATGCGTAGTGTTCTTTAATTTGAAGAATTACCAATTGCATTATTTTTTAGTTTAATCTGGATCTTTTTTGAGATTATGCCACTCTTCTTTTATTGTGATTTCATCATCATGACATCATCCAATGTTCATTATAAGGCTTGTGAAGAAAAAAAACTATCTTTTGTAAATAAACTCATACGTCCAATTTTTTTGCTCCAGATCGAAGTGATTCTAAAATTTGAAGAAATGTGTTTGGAATCTGCGAAGGAGTTTGCTCCATTGTTCACAAAGGTATTTTTATCTTTTACTGGTTAGGTTATTGAGTTGTCCTTATTCAGTTGGTAGCATGTCAGAAAGGTTATCTAAGTATGAAGTTGCTGTATATCATCTGTTACTATTAAAAATAATTTTATATATTTCATGAATTAAGCTTCTTAATGCGTGATGTTTTTATGCACCTCAGAAAGAAAAACTATAACATGGACTCAACTTTAGACAGTGTTATATCCTCTGGTCATAGGAAAATACTTATAAGATGAATCACAACTAAAGCCAGTGAGTTAATAATGTTGTGAAATGAATTTTAACACAATTGAAGGTCCAACAAATTTTCACGCTCGCCTAACACAATTGAAGTTCCAACAAATTTTCACGCTCGCCTACTTGCTTTGCTGACAGAAAGTAGAGTTATTTTGTTATACTGAGATCTCCCATTTTCATGCTGTCTATATACAATACTTGTAAAATGATTGGAGTCAATAGATTCATATTCTCACACTACATTGGACTCTCTTTTCCTTCGTGTTTTGACTCCTTAACTGCTTTCAGATATTGCACTACATGTATAACGAGGATATTATTGAAGAAGATGCTATTTTGAGTTGGGAAGATGAGAAGAAAGGCGCGGATGAGGCGGATAAAGTATTTGTTAACCAAGCTCAACCATTAATTCAAGTGAGTATCTTCGTCTATTTTTACACACGTACAAAACTAATATTATGTTACTTGCATCTTCTCAACTATCCCATGAGATGCATTACTTTCTTATGTAAGTCATTTATTTATTCTTGTCTGTAGTGGCTAAAAGAGGCTCCCGAAGATGACGATGAAGACGAAGAGTAGAAATTTTGAGGCTAGGACATCTATATATTTGTCGAGGTGCTGTCATCTTGGGAGCTCAAGAGGGATTTTTGTGCATTAATCTAACCTTTGAATTCAAGTGTGATTCTCTTTTCACACGGTATCTGTGTTCTTTTCAGTTAGGATTCAATTTAGAGAAACATCAGTTTTGGGTCATGTATTTTATTTAATAATTGCCTTAAATGAGAAAGAAAAAAAAAAAAAAAAAGGCCAATAGAAATAGGCTTTATTATTAGAAGAAAAAGAAAGATTAAGGTATGATTGTTTTCCACATCTTTGATAATCCAATCCCTTTTGCCATTCAACTTTAAATGAGCCATTTTCATTAGAAGAAAAAAGAAAGATTAAGGTATGATTGTTTTCCACATCTTTGATAACCCAATCCCTTTTGCTATTCAACTTTATATGAGTCATTTTCTTGTTGCAAATCCTATATAGTGACTTGTAGCATTAGTTAAGTAGAAAATGATATATTCACATCAAAATTTTGATATCAAATACGTCGTCAAATATGATTATTTTCCAAAGAAAAACGAGCCTAAACGAAATAACCTGATTTTTAGAGATGATTCAACTCCACTTATTGTGTATCTAGTCGACAAATTATTGGGCAACTGTCTCTGTACTTCTATGTTTGGTATCATTAATGCAAAACTTGTGTAAACAGTTTTGATCGACACAATTAAAATCTTAAAACAACACTTTCTCAAATCTTTTTAGCAAGAGTTACGAGTCGGTAAACATTGATGTATTTGATAAATAATATGTAGTGCTAAAAAGTATTTTGTTGATATATAGAAAATCTTCATTAACTATCACTGGAATTAAAAGAATATTTAGCGTTTTCTAATTCTCTTCCTTAGCAATGCACATCCTAGAGTACTCGTTCGACTCTGGTCATCCATCACCCCCTCCATCGGCTCTGCCCATGAATACAATTCGGCTTTACTTCATTTACTTTGCTTTATTTGTTGTCCATTTATGATAGAGATAGACACAAGTGGTAGTTAGATAGGTCTTTTTTTAAGTGAACTCCACTAATGAGTCATAATGGTTTATCTCGTGTGTCTATCACTCATAAGTGATAACAAATTGAGTAAAAATGGAACAAAGCGAGACTCCATGACACCCCCTAACATACCTATATGGCAGTGTATGTTGTTAACTTTTCTTATTATAGAATATCATCCCCACGACTTGAAATTCTAGAGTCATCGTAGATATGAATAATTTTGCACACCACTTGGTTAAAAGGTGGAACATTGAAGCATTAGCCTTAATCCAATTTGATATACGCAAAACCATGCATATAAATCTAAGTAGTATGAATATTTGACCCTTCTTTTTCAGATAAAAAATATTTGACCCTTCTTGTAAAAAAGTAATGAACATTTGGCTCTCTGTGTGCACTTCATGAGAGTAGTGTCCGTCTATAGGTTCTCAACTCCTGAGATAGTCACTTCAGATGACTCAAATCCTATGAAAGATGCTCTCTTTTTCACTTGGGAACTCCTTATAATACTATTATTAGTCTCTTCTTTTTACTTAGGAATGCGAACTTACCACACCTAGCATGAACTTTGGTTCTTTTTAATTTGCGCTATTAGAGTAGTTTTTTGGTGTGACTTTTCAACTTGTGATATGGTCACTTTAGATACTCAACATTTTTCTAGACAAATATTAGTGATTAATTTGTTAACGGGGGAGATAGTTTGTTAGCAATAGAAACCGATTTCCGAACCTATGTATAATTCTTCTTTAGTATGGACTAACTGATCATTTCCGTTGTTTACTTTTATGTTGAGTTCTTATACTTTCATTTCCAAAACATAATTCATCCCATTACTACAGGGATGATCCCAATCAGAAATTAAACTGGCTTTTCATTGTGAAGGCCATCTCGCATTTCATGCTCAACAAACTATGAAGTCAATGTACCAGGAAAATAATAAGGAAGTCATAGGAGAGAGACTATTAAGATTTCCACATACTTTGGTGATAGGAAATGTATTCATTGTGGTGTCACCCTGAAATGGATTCTCTCAAGTATATTTTTTCTATCAATAGTGAAGATAAAGTTCAAAGAGCTCACAGGTACATATAAATTGTGCACCAACGAAGTCATAACGCTGTCATCAAAAATTGAATTCACACCTTTGTGGGGTCTGAGTTTGCTCCTTACCAACTAGACCAACCACAATTGGCGAGAAGATCATCTCTTTGCTCTCGCCCATACTGTACACATTCTTTCTTCATCTTACAGCTGTGTTCGGCTAGGACACCATGGCCTTTGAGAAGGGAGCCTCTTCTTTAGAAGCAGCGACGGGATAGAAACACGAACCATGCCGCATCATGGCGAATAAACTACTGTACAAAACTATTCTCACTTCTCTGCTACATCTTCATTTTACTGCTACTATGGTAACGGATAAATTGACTCACCAATGAATGGTAAGTTACTGCTACAATCCAATGCATTAGGCAAATCCAGTGGCAGAGAGAGGGGGTGGCCCAACATGGGGCCATGGCCACCCTCCTCCCCTTTTGAATTTAGTTAATATATATGTATAAATATAATAAACTACTTATAAATGCAATCAACCTGTGATTAAGCCCTGAAAATCAACATAACTAAGTGTTTTTTTGTGAAAAACATAATTAAAGTTGAAAAACAACATTAAAACAAACTGTTCATTTGTTTCTGGAAGCAGAGTGAACAGATGATATCATGCAACAACTCTTGTAAGGCTTCAACAGACCAACTTGCTAAAGCAAATAAATTGATGGTGATGTTGATTGAGGAGGTGGAAGCAAATAAGGCTCAAGCAAAGAAACTATGGTCCAACCTTTGTTTTCTACTGATCATCGCAGTTGTAAAATTGAGTTAGGGGCTTATGGGTTTACTTGCCACTATCATGTACAAGTTTCAAATTGAATTAATGAAATTATATTGTAAAATGGAGATAGTCATTGAGCCATATTGAATCTGTTCAATTCACTGTATTTAATTAGTTTCCTAAATTTTGAGCATTACAAATACTTAAGACAGTTTACTCAAAAAAAAAAAAAAAACAAACTTAAGACAGTTAGACCGTCTTCAACTCATGTAAATATATAGACAGTCACACACATATGGTATAGCAACATAAAGCGCACACATGAAGTACAACGTTGGAATAAATGGTGTCAACTATGATATGATATTACCAAGTTCATAAAAAAAGTCACCAACCGTGAAGAAATTCATACGACATAAAGAAATTGTTACTGGCTTACCGTAGCAGATCACTAATATACCCCCAAAAGAACACTTTAGTAGATCACTAACACACCCCAAAAAAACACTTCAGTAAATCAGTGTCCCAAAGAAGAAGTCCATCCAAAAAAAAATAACCACATCTTTGTAGGTTGGTAAATGTTTTGACATCTTCATGAAGATTTGATTACAGTTAACTTGGGGGTTTAGAGATTTCTTTTAATTATTTGACTATTTGTTTCTCCGCCATTAGATTAATTCAGTGATTGAGACTATTACAGCAGAGAGTGCAGAAGGGAACACTGAATGAAGGGATCTGAATCTGATAGATAGGGAGGATATAGGGATTTAGATCCTCTCCTTCACTTTTTGTTTCCATTTCTCTCCTCACGCTCTATCTCTCTCTTAATCCCACCCTATCTCTTCGTTAAAAAATAATAAAACAATCGAGAGAGTAAGATTCAGGGAGAGATAGAGAGTAGATATAGATGTAGAGAAAAGTAAAGGAGAGTTCAATTTCAGGATATAGATGGTCCTCTCCTACCACCTCTCCATCTTTCTCATCACCTCTCTTACTCCATCTTTCATGCATTTTCACTCTACTCGTACCCTCATTATTGCTGCTGCAGGGTCTGCACAACAACAAAGGATCCAGATTCCTTTCTTATATACGGTGTTGTTAAATAACAGCCATAGCGGCGCTGTACTGCTATTGTTCTACGATATGCTATTTAGTAAAAATGTGTCAAATAGCAGTTAAATTGGTGCTGTATACAATTGTGTAGCGGAATATTCACAATCAGCTATTTTTCGCTATCTGCAATTGACAACATTGCTGCTTATATACTATACGACATTACGACCCCACTATGATAACATTGGATTAATCATTTTATAATCAATCACCTCACGATGCACCCAATAGTCAAATAATATGACTCAATAAGCCAAAACAAGTCTCATTCGAGCAGCAATTTCATTCTTCTTCGACTGTTATTATTATTCAACAAAAAACAAAATAAACTGATTCAAACGGGTTTAATCATCATGATACTCAAACATAATCCATATTGATATTCTATGCATCTCTTTTCCTTAGGTGGAAGATTTAACAGCTTTGACAGAAACTACTGCTTATGGCACTAAAAACAATTTTCTACAATTTCTAAAAAATTCGTCGTCGAAAGCAGAAATGCTACCTCAAAAAGAAAAGTTACAATACGGAATGGAAATTCAAAACTTGGATGATTCTTCAATCTCAAACTCATTGAGTGTCTCTTCCCTCTTCATCTTCCTCTTCAATTCATCCTCATATTTTCTCAGCCTTTCATTCATTTTCTCCTGCAAACAACGACACATTTCAAACACTAAAAAGGTAAAATCATTAATATGAAAAAGCAAAAGGGTTTCAGATTATTCAACTGAACCTTGTAACGAATCTCCATACGGTGCATAACATAGAAACCGAGGATGCCTCCGATGATTGTGCCAGACATGATTCGAATGTAGCCCCATCTCTGAGAAGGCACCGTCATCGATTCAACCCTGCCACGGCGGCGGAAAAGGTTGTCCGGTGAAAGTTGACGGAAAAGGTATTGAAGAGAGGAGTGCAAACTACTAATCAGGGTGGTTTGAGAACTATATATACGATTATAGGTTTCAGTTTTATTGTTTCTAGGATAATTTATTTTACCACTCTACTAATCCTTCAAGCGCACCTAATTTTGTGATTTTGTGTTGGGTTAAATATGTTTTTAGTTCATAGTTTTTAAGTTGTGTTTCTATATAATTTTAATGATAGATTTAGGCTATGTGATCTAAAATAGTTACACTTTGACCATTTTTATTCTACAAAATGGTTCTATTTACTTTGATAATTTTAACGATAATTCTAGAATATTTTTTTGGAAATACTACTGAGATTGTTAACTCGAATCATTTGTCAAAAAAAAAAAAAAACTCAGGAAGAATCCTATTTATTTCCTATTTTAGAAGTCCTTCAAATTCATGACCTTAAAAAGTTTGAGTCATCCGATGCTTGTGTTTTTCGTCCCTAATTTCAAGTCACAAATTATTTTTCATCATTTCCTCCATTATATGATTTTCAATAACAATAGCAAATTCTAACTTCCTTGCTTCATCTTGAACCCCGCATCAACAACTTGGCATGTGTAGTAAGTAAACTTTATTTTAGTAGTAAAATGTATTTGGTGATCAATATAATGATTAACTGAAGGTGCAAACTCCGCCTTAACATTGTTGGAAGAATTACTAACTAGAGACGGAGTGGGGGAATCTTGGCTTTGACATTGTCGATATCATCATAAACTTTAGGTGCAATGTGTGTGTATAGGTTTTGGATTATATAATCTAAAGGCAAGATAACACGCTTCTGATTATATAATTCGAACTAAGATTTTACAAATAAATAAATAAAATGATTTGTCAGATGAAGGGTTCAAAGTAATCATTTGAGATTTTAGAATCTAACAACGCTTCAAATTATAAAACCTAAAAGATGGTATAAATGACAAAATAGAAAACGCGGGAAAGTTTGGAGGTGTGAAAAAACAAATTCTTACAAACAAATGTTTGTGTTTTGGTTAGTGAATTGGCTTCATTGGCTAGTTTCTAGTTTCTTTGTTTTGGAGTTTGTAGCCCATTCTTGTTCAAAAATAAAATAAAATTATGTTAACAAATTATCATAAAATATAATCATAATTTGCCTCTCCTTCCCACAACCAAACTGACATATGATTCACGTAAAGTTTTGATTATTTAATCATAGATCATATTAAGTTGTATTTTAAAGACACATGTTAAAGATGTCATAATTTTGATCATTTAATCATAGATCATATTAAGTTGTATTTTAAAGACACATGTTAAAGATGTCATAAATTAGGGCTGGAAATGAGTCGAGTCGAGTCGAAATCGTCTGAGCTCGACTCGATAAGAATTGGTTTGGTTCGTAACTCGGTTCGAGCTTGATACGAATCTTTTGTTAAGCTCGAATTCGGTTCGTTTAAAGTTCACGAACAGTTCGGCTCGACTCGTTAGGTTCACGAACCTTTTTACTTAAAATATATTTTTTAAAATTTTGAGCTTTTAATTTTTTTAAAAGGTACATATTAAAATAAATAAAAGTCATAACACACAAATTTGTGCAGAATACAAAAACAACAATAGCGCTTACTGTTGAGTGTTAGTACAATGAAGCTCCATTGCACACTTCCCTCTTTTTATATAGCTAACCTCATCTGTATTGATTTAAACCCACCGATGCGGGACATTTTAACTTATGTAGAAGCTTAGACTATTTTTTTTTGTGACAACTTGTGTACCCATCTGACGTGGCAGGGTATTTGTACCCATATGGACTTTTTAAATCGGTTAACAGGTTAAATTCTATCATATAAGACTTTTTTAAGCTGGTTGAGCAAAAAAGCAATTTTAAAAAGTTTTTGCCTTTTTTGAAAATAAAATATTTTTATTTTTATTTTTATTTTCATGTTTTATCCCTTAGGATTGTATGACTGGCTCTGATACCAGGTTGGGCGCAGTGTCGCCAGCGGAATTTTGTCGAACTTGGTCTAACATTTGTTTGATTTTAATTAACCCTTGAAATGGTTTTAAGAGCGTTTTTGCTCTTTCTCTTTGTGTAACAGAAATATTTTCTGTTTCTTCTAATTCTTCTATCATTTCTTTTACATAGGAAATTTGTAAAATCATTAAATCACGAATTCCCCAAAGCGTATTTTTCATTTCTATTCTTAAGAAATTTTCTTCTATTTTGTTAACTAATTTTTCTAGTTTTGTTTTGAATAAACTTAATTCATTTTTTATTGTTATTCCTGGCATTATAATTTTCTATTAATGCCTAAAAGTTCAGTTTTTATTTCTGATAAAGTCTTGTTAAGTCTTTTCTTTTCATTACTATCTAATGAAGTTCTTGCTGGTAGAAACTTTGATTCACTAGTACCTTCTTCTTGTCCTAGAAGAGGTGTTCTTTCTATTGTCATAATAGATTTTGACCTTTTTAATGGTTTTAGAATTGGTGATTCTAATTTTATTAGTGGAGCAAATAGTTCATCTATTTGTATCTTTTCCCTTCCACTAAACTCTATACTATAATGAGAGTTACTTAATGCATAGTTCATCTTATAGCTTATACTAAAAGAATGATTTCCTGGTCTCATAAGACCTTGATCTTTGAGTTTATAATGAATTACTAAAGATCTGTTTAGATCTATATCATTTAGACTCAAGCCTATTTGTAGATTTATGTCGAATTTTATTTTTCCATATTTTAAATTTCCTTCACCTTGAGCTATTAGTGAATGTTTATTATTCATTCTAGCATCTTCTATAAGAAGTTCTAGTTCTGAATCTATTCCTTTCATAAAAGTACTTTTTATGATTATTTGGATAGTTGATATATGAATATATCCTATCTTTTGTCTTTTTTCTAATGATAGATGTTTTAATCTATTGTTAATTTCATCTTTATCTATTATGGATATTACAACAAATCCATCTGTTGATTCCATTGGTATAGCAACTTCTCCTACCATCATTCCATATTTTAGAATGTTTTCTCTTGATAATTTTTCTTTTATTAAAGAAAAAATACTTTTTTGTTTGAAGTTTTCTTCTGGTTTTAAGGTAAAATCTACCTTTTCTATATGATCTACTAATACATTTGCTATAAAGCCAGATGAATTTTCTTTTATCATGCTAAATTCCATTATAAATTTCTGAGGATTGTAAAATATAGAATCGTACCTGAATTTGGCTGGATGATTCTGATCTTTCGATCTTTTGAACTTTGAAATAATCTTTCGATTATTGATGGTTGAAGCTTTAAAATCTTTTGATTTGGTTATGACAACTCTAAATCCTGCAAAGTCCTTTCCCAAAAAACGTTTTTCAAACTATATGTTACTTACTTCATTGATTTAAGTTGTAATTTACAAGTGAGCATCGAGGCTCTTATTTATAGGCAGATGAGACTCACAAGTTGGTCACATGTCTCAATCTTGCCAGCTAAAAAGAAAAGCAATTACAGCACGCAAAGGAAAAAAGAAAACGCATTACCACCTAAAGTGATAAGATTCTTATCTCTAAGTGGACCCCATCTGACTCAGATGATAAGATTCCACTACTACATCATGATATCTACATGACGCGTGTCTAGGCTTTTTCTTTTGCCTTATCTCCAATTGTTGGAATTGTCGATATTTTGTCTTCTTCTGCCGACACTTTGTCTTTTGCACACCATTTACAGATATGCCCTTTGTATTTTGAGAAGTATTGACAACACTCCTGCTGAACTTCATTTGGGATCCGGTAGAGACCATTTTCGAATCCTGAAAATAAATCTTCAAAGTGAAGTGTTTGTCTAAGGTGTTCTTCTGAAACCTTCTTCTTTGAATCACAGATCATGAAACAAAAATCTGAGACATATAAAACTTTGTAATTAATAATGGATGAGCCATATTTAATTAACTGATCATAAAAATACTGCATTTGTTGGACAAATGAAATTAAAGTCCATCCAACATTTGTTGTATTTGGTTCTAGATAGGTTTTATTTGAGATTCCTATCTTTATAATTGTTCGTGGTCTTACAGCCATCTGATTGTTTTCTTCGAACCATGGATATGTTTGTTCGAATTGGAGGAATATTTCTCTTCCTTTAGCAAGAAAATCATTAAACCTCTTTGCTGTGTCACCAATTTCTTTTGGAAGATCAGCAAGTTCCTGGAACCTACGACCTTCTTTTTCCTCAAGATATACAGTCCTGAGCATTCCATAGTCATAAAATTCTTTGAGCAATTCCTTGGGTATACCTGGAACTGTATTAGCTTTCACCCCATACTTGGTGTTGACCGGGTAAAAACATTCAAGTGCTAGCTCTTCGCTGAAGTTTACTAGCCATCTCCATTTTCCCATGAAGTCATCCAGGGTTTTTGGCTTATTTTTCTCTTTCTGGAGATTTATGATAGATCCCACTGAGACCTTTTTTTTTTTTTTTTTTTTCCATTTTTGATGGTTGACCAATGTCTTTTGCAATGGCTATTTCTTTGTAAGAAGCTTTGTAAGCCTTTTTTGCTTCTTCCAGGGTTGGATAAGCTTTGTGTCTGACGTTTTTGCCATTGATATGAAGGCTTGCAATCGCCCAATTGGTGTAGATACCCTTCATTAGACCGTCAAAGATTACATACACCTTATTTCCTAGTTGTTTGTTGACTGGGTCGACAACGTTTGGTTGGTCTAAACCATTTTTTAGCTCTTCATTTTCTTCTTCGACTTTGTATGCCCATGACTTCCTTGTATCTTCTTCTGGCATAGAACATGCTGAAGATGTTGATGAAAAACTTTGTTGTTCATTCAAAGTCTTTTTTGTTGGTTCTTCGCCTGTTGTTATCGTTGTTGTTGGTGTTTCAACATTTACGAACTTAGTTAGTTCTTCAATCATTTTAATCATCTCCCCCCTCTCTAAAGAGAGCTGATTTATCTTTTGTTGATGAAGCTGGATCTGTTCATCTTTTTGCTTTAGGCTATTTTGAAGCACTTTTAGAGCTTGCTCCATTCTCTTGTCAATGTATCTGCAAAACAATTGTTTTCTGATTTTATTAGTTGAATATAAGGATAGAATTGTTGGATGCGCATTTGCCATCGAACAAGTCTTCCTTGTTTATGATCAACCTTTAAATTGTAGCGCCAAAATCCGCTAACATAAGTTGAATCAGTTCTTAATAAAAATCTTGATGGAATTAAATCCATTTTCCATTTTTCTAAAACTTTTAAACAAGAAAGGGTTTCTTTCTCGTTTATGTGATATCTTGTTTCAGCATCTTTAAATGATCCTGAAATATATCTACAAAGTAGAAGTTCTTTATCCTTAAATCGGATGTTGTTACTTGAATAATCAAGCCTTGAATCAGTTGATACTGATTTTATATCTGATCGCCCTTTAGGGATATCTGATTTTAACTGATGGGTTTCGCCATCAATGATATAGGATTGTTGTGGGGTTGTGCCCTCAACATATCCATTGAGATCTAGTCCCAATTTTTGTTTACCATTAGGTAGAGCTCGTAAAACTCCTCCCCAAGTAAACTGACCTGCATCCACTTCTACAACCAAAAAATCATTTTCTGTTGAGTTGTATAGTTGTGGTAAAACTTTTAATTTTTCTTTTATTGATTTTACAGCCTCAGTATCTTCTGGTGTCCATTTCCATGGTACCTTTTAAGATATCTTTTTCTGTAAAATCCTTCTGTCATCTGCTAGACCTTTGAAAAATCCTTCATTAGCAATGTAATTTAGACATCCCAAAAATCTTTGGATTTGTTTCCTGTCAACAAGTTGATCTGGAAAAAGTTGAAGTTTTTCTTTTACATGTGGTGATAAATCAAGTTTTCCTTCTTCTCTTATTATAAGACCAAGAAATTCGATTTCTTGTTTTAAAAGTATCGATTTCTTTTCTGATAAAATAATACCTTTGCTTTTAATTCTGTTTAAGACAGTTATAACATCCTTAATATGTTGTTCTTTACTCCCTTTAGTAAAAATTAAAATGTCATCAATATAGACAAAACAAATATGATCAAGACCCTTAAGGGTGTTGTCCATAAATTCTGATATATTGATGGTGCTTGTTTTAAACCAAATGGTAAAACGTTCCATTCAAAATGTCCTTCTGGACAAGTAAAAGCTGTTAAAGGCTTAGTTTCTTCTGAAAGCCTTAATTGCCAATATCCAGATTTTGCATCTAGAGATGAAAACCAATTACAACCTTTAATTTTTTCGAAAACATAATCTTTTCGAGGTAGTTTATAAGAATCTCCAATGGTTGCTTCGTTAAGTTTCTTGTAATTTATTACCATTCTTGCCTTGCCTCTTTTTATCTCACTATGATTCCTGACATAAAAAGCTGGGGCTGAATGTGGACTAATTGAAGGTGTTATTAAACCTTTTTCTAATAGTTCTGTAATTTCTTTTTTAAATTCCTCTTTATTTTCTGGGGAATATGGCATTTTGTATAAAACTTTAACCTCTTTCTTTGGGTCTTTAAGCTTTATGGTTATTAAGTCCTGTATTTTATTTTTTGTAGAATCCAAAGGATTATCAGAACATACTTGTTTTAAATTTTGTTCTAGATTTTGTTCTACCGTTAAGTAAAATCTTCTTTTTTCCCAAATGCTTCTTAATACATTTAGTTTTCCTGAAATTGCCTTTAAAATTTCATTTTTGGTTATTATTTTTGTGGTAATAACTTCTTTTTCTTCTGGATTATTGACATTAAACCATGTCAATGATATTGTGTCAATTTTTTGAACGAATGGATTATATAACTTTAAAAAGTTATTTCCAATTATTAGATCTAATCCTGAATCATGATTATATATTGATTTAACATAAACTTTTATGTTCAATTTTAATAAATACATTTTTCAAAACATACCAAATTTTGTGTTTTGTTTTATCAGCAATGATAAACTCTTTTGGTTTTTTGAGTTTTATCCATTGTTTTGAAATGGATGTTCTTCCAAAACATAGAGTTGCACCAGTATCGATGTAACCTATTGAAAAACTAACAGAAAATAGGAAAAGAGAGAAAAGAGAGTAAAAGTTGATATTATTCAGTTGTAATGAATTGTTACAAGGTGTTTGATATTTATACACATAGGCTTGCAAGACTAGACTAGCTTATTGTGCACTGCATACATCATATAACTGCTACACTTGTAACTAACTCATAAAACTGTTACAGCTGTCTTCTCCTTCTAGGGTTTTGGTTTCTTGCGGTACAAGTAAAGCTGGTGTAGTGTGTTCCTCTTCTTTATCATTCAATATCTTGCATTCTAAGCTTTCCATGTTGTGCTTCAATAGCCTCCCACAAGCTGGAGGAAGATAAACGTTTATCAAACCCAGCTTGTGTTTTATCTTGGTTTTTCGGGTGTCAAACATTGATTAAGTTTGAACCTTTTTTAACCTTTGATATCTCATTTTTTCTTGGGAAGGGAAAAATAAGAAAAACCCTTGAGAATCGAGGTCCGGGAGTCGTTTTCGCTACGGGAAGGTGTTAGGCACCCATAACGACTATAATATCCTATAGGAACCGTCTTTACTTTCTACGCGCGCGCTTTATTTTTAAATGCTATTTGAAAGTGTTATTTACACCTAAAGGTTTACTAAGTGAAGAATTGGAGGGAGGAGAATGTGTTTGAATTTTTGTTTTATTTGAATTGAAGGAATATTGGTTCCTTGCCTACGTACCCTTTTAAGGGATCAAATCCACCGTAGTTCTCTTCCAAAAATGTTTTTTTGTTTTTGTTGGTTGATTTTAATTTGGAAAAAGGGATTTTGAAGAATAAGAGAGAGAGGCCTCAAGGGCATAAGATTGGAAAAGAGTGAGGTGGAATTAGTTATTTTGCAAAAATGAAGTCTAAGTATGATTAAAATTCATTAAGATTTTTGTTTAAGAAAATAAAGGGAAAATTCAATGGGATTTTGATCCCAAGGTTTATTTGGAAAATTATTTGAGTGATGTTGTTCATATTTTTTGGAAAAAAGGATTCTTTGTCTAAGTTTCAAAGTTCCTAAACATACATCTAAACATACACTCCCTAAACATACATCTAAGGCATGCATACCCTAAACATACATCTAAAATATCCATGTGATGTGTGTGCATGTGTCGGTGCTTGTGTCGGTGTACATCATTAGAGTCCATTGTCCCTTACATATGCCCTAGTTTACATTCTATGGTCTTGCAAGAAATTAAAAGCATAAGGTAAAGTACAAAAATCCCTAAGTTTTTACATGCTAAGTCTTGGCATGAAAATTAAAGTGCAAGAAATAAACTACAACTAAAGGATGAAATATGCTTATGGAATGTATGAAACATGAGATGAAAATGTTAGTAGCATAAGGTATCAAAGTGAAATATAGGCAAGTAAAAAAAAATGCATAACAAAGTAACAAAATTAACAACAAAGGAAAGCATCAAAACTTAACAAAAAGAAGCAAAATACATCTAAGAATGTATCACAAAAACAAAGCAAATACATGACCCATAATCCTCATATCTCAATTAATTTTCAAAGATTTCATTTCAGTTTTAACAATGAGGATTAGAGAGAAGTATCAAACTAAGCAATTATGAAACATTTTTAGACCTATTTTACACTTTAATTCCACATAGAACTATCTACATAACTTGTAACACAAGTAAGTCACAAATCATCACACCAAACAGTAAAATAACCACTAATTCAGAGGCATATATACCATGGAATCACACACCAAGTAGCACCATCATATGTCCAAGTATTTGAATCAAGAACATAACAAAAGTTCCCAAAATTTAACAAAACAAGTGAAAATACTAATGAGAAACATCACATATATTTTTTAACAGTTTTCAATATGTAAAACAAACACAAGAATATCAAGAAATACATTAAAAACACATAGGAAACTTTCTAGAATTTTATCAAAGTTTTTTTTAGGTAAGCAGTGGTGTAACAATCGAAACATAGTGTATGAAGCAGTAAAAAACAAAGAAAATAGGAAATCTGCAGAAAAGCAAGCCCAGGCCCACACATATGCTGGATTTGGATCACAGGAAGCTACACAAGCCGTCAGATCGATCCAAATGGATCAAGCCTAGATCTGACGGTGAGGATTGAAGGAAAGATGAGCCAAAGGTGAACCAGTCTGGTTCACATGAACCGGTCCGGTTCACACTCTATATATATGTTGGAAACCGGTTTATTTCATTCCACACTTCCCTTTCTCTCTCTCTAAGCTCTCTCCTAGTGAGAGAAGCTCTGCAACTCTCTTCTTCTCCGATCATCTTCTCCGGCGAACACAACGACGGCAGGTACGGTGGTTCGCCGGCGGCGCCGCCGTACCTGGAGGCTTTTCTGAATTTTTTTACATCGTTGTGTTCGTCGTCTTCTGCTCTCTTAGAATATGTGGCTCTTTTTCTCAAAATCTTTCGGATGAGGCCTAGATCTAAACTTTTTGAATTGACGAAAACTTATGAAAAAGTACAAAGGAAGAAGAAGAGAGAGTTACCTCGATTTTAATCGGAGAATAGGAACAAGAACTACACTGGAAAGTTCGAAGATCTTCTTTGAATCACTGAGTTTCCTTGGATCTCTTTTTTTTACCGAAAATAAATCGGTAAAAATCCTCTTCTTCTTCTCTTGCTGCTTCGCCTCTGTGAATATGTTCGAATCGGTACCGTTTCAACTCGTTCTCTCTTCTTCTCTTCCTTCTGTGATCGCTTCGAATTTGTCACCTACGTGACGAATTGGAGCTTGAATTGCAGAAGAGACGGTTCAGGGATGAAGATTCTGCGAAGAATCACTGAGAACCGTCAAGAACTTGCTTGATTTTAGCTTCGAATTTGATTCTGGAAACTTAGGGTTTGTGATTGTTTCTTTCGTTCTTGATGAAATTGCTGCTTCTAATGATCTTGTGGTGCTTAATTCTATATGAATTGATGAGTTTTGGATGTGGATTCGATGATTTTTGTTGGAATTGTGGATGAAGAAAACGGTTAGGGTTTGAAGCTTGCTTCAACCTTCATCGTGTTCTTGAGTTTTTTTGGGTTTTGATTTGTTTGATTCTAGAGAGAGAATGGAAAGGTGTTTATTGAGTTGGCACTGAATGAATGGTCCTCCTTCTGTTCTGGGCTTAGGTGGCCTTTTATAGGCTGCCAAGTGGCCTCTGGACCAATAGCTTGCTGACATGTGGCGTGGACTGATGACTTGGACAAAAGGGACCTTTCTGCAATTGTTAGAAACAAGGATTGGACTGCAAAGGACTAAAATGCAATAATAGAAAGAAACAGACCTAAAAAAGGAAAATAACAAAAGGACTAAAATGAAAATAAAAGAAAAATGGGGACTAAAATGAAAATAATAGGAAAAATAGGGACTAAAATGCAAATAAAAAATAAAATTGGGTAAAAAATGTAAATTGAAAACAACGTAAAGTGAAACCAATAAAAAACACAAAAAGGACTAAAATGAACCAACTACATAAATGAGGTACTTTAAAGTAACCTCTCTCTGTCAAAATTTCATGTGAAATGACCAAAATGCCCCTAGGGACTAAACTGACTCAAAATGACTCAGATGCAATTTTTTGAAATGGATTTTATCATGGAATTGAAGCAAAGATTTATTCAAACCAATTAAAAAGACTCAGAGACAATTTTCAGGGATTAAAATGAATTTGAATGCATGAAATGACTAAAATACCCTTTTTATGAATTTTGCGAATAACATTGAAATAAAATGCAGAGAACTATGCAATTGATCAGAGACAGATTCAAAATGACTTGCAATGCAAGAAAGACACTTTGGATGGTTTAAAATGCAAGAAATTATGGACAAAGTCACAATTGAAAAGATTTTTGAAGCAAAATTGGAAGATAAAGCAGAGTAAAATATTAGTGTAAAACAATAGCAAATTGACAATCTTCAATAATGATAGACACATTAAAGATGGAAAAACATTTTGAGCAAGTATTTTTAGGTCCAAAATTAGGGTATAACAGCTTGGATACAAATGAAATGAACTTAGGTGGTGGCAAGGGTTTAGTTAGAAAATCTGCAAGTTGTTCATCAGTAGAAATTGGAAGCAGTCTCAATACTCCTTTCTGCACCTTTTCCCTTACCAAGTGGCAGTCTATTTCTAAATGTTTTGTTCTCTCATGGAAAACTGGATTGGAAGCTATATGTATAGCACTCTGGCTATCACAATATAAAACTGGTTGTCTGACACATTTAGTCTGCAAATCCTTTAGAAGGTATAGCAACCACTGAAGTTCACAAGTTGCAGTGGAGAGAGCCCTATACTCAGCTTCTGAGGAAGATCTAGAAACAGTTTGTTGCTTCTTTGCGCGCCAAGATATCAAAGATGAACCCAGAAAGAAAACAAAACCAGTGGTGGATCTCCTTGTGTCACTACATCCTGTCCAGTCTGCATCTACATAACCAAGAAGTTGTAACTCTGACTTTCTAGGAAAAAACAATCCAAGACTAGGATTTTGCTTCAAATATCTGATAACCCTACATGCTGCTTTGTAGTGTAATGTGGTGGGAGCATGTAAAAACTGACTGAGTTGTTGAGTTGCTAATGTAATATCTGGTCTGGTGGTGTTAAGGTAAAGTAGTTTGCCTATGAGCCTCCTGTAACAAGACACATCAGCAAAGGGTTTGCTATTGTCTTGATACAATTTTGTGGAAGTGTCCAAAGGAGTGTTAGCAGGTTTGGAACCAAGTAATCCAGAAGAGGCCAATAAATCTAAACAATACTTCCTTTGTGATATGGAGATCCCTTCTTTGGAATGAGCTACTTCCAATCCTAAGAAATACTTCAGAACAGCTAAATCCTTAATCTTAAATTGTGCATCTAAGATGGATTTGATTCTAGCAAATTCAGTAAGAGAAGAACCTGCTAAGATAATGTCATCAACATATACTAATAAAGCAGTAAAATCACCATCTTGTTGATGTGTAAAAAGAGAGTAATCTGAAGCTGATTGTGCATAACCTTCTGCAAGTAATAAGGAAGTTAACTTCTCATACCACTTCCTGCTAGCCTGCTTGAGGCCATACAAACTCTTTTGTAGCTTGCAAACTGTGTTGGGGGCACTTGTAACTCCATCAGGTATATGCATATAAACATTCTCTTCTAAATCTCCATGTAAAAAGGCATTATTCACATCCAACTGATGGAGATTCCAATTATGGATGGAAGCAATAGCAAGTAAAGTTCTCACAGTGGTAAGTTTAGCTACTGGAGAGAAGGTATCAAAAAAATCAACACCTTCAACCTGATTATAACCCTTAGCCACCAATCTGGCCTTATATCTTTCAATAGTGCCATCAGCTTTATGCTTGATCTTATAGACCCATTTGCTTCCAATTGGCTTAATATTAGGTGGAAGGTCAACAATTGTCCAAGTACCATTCTTAGCCAATGCATCTAACTCAGAATCCATTGCTTTTAACCAATGCTCAGACTGACAAGCCTCCTTGTAGGTTTTTGGATCAGTACAATTGGTGACAGACATAGAAAAAGACTTATGGGAAGGTGATAAGTGTGCAAGTGAATGATATGATGCAATAGGGTAAGGAGTACCTGAAGAGAGTGGTGATGATGTAGAAGAGGAAGAATTACACACATAATCTTTCAAATAAGATGGAGGTTGTTTTGTTTTAACAGGTCTGGTAGTGATGGAAGAGTCAACATTATCACAAGGAATGGGTGATGATGGTGGAGATGTGGGGAGTGAAATAGGAGAATCAGTGACATCATAAGAAGAAGGAGAATCAGATGATGGAGAGTTATTTGAGTAGTATTGCCAGGTAGCAGGTGATGAGAGTGGTTGATAAAGAAAAATGGTTTCATGATGAGTAACATTTCTAGAAATGAAAATTTCCTTATTGTTCATATCTAGCAAAACTACTCCTTTCATGCCAGGCTTATACCCCAAGAAAACACATTTTCTTGCTCTAGGAGCAAGTTTTGTTCTATGTGCTTGTAAACTAGAGGAAAATACCAGAGAACCAAACACTTTGAGAGCATGTAAATCAGGCAACTGTTTATATAAAAGAAAATAAGGAGTATTATTGTCAATAACAGGACTGGTAACCCTATTCATGATGTAAACAGCTTGAATAGCAACATAGGACCAATATTGTTTTGGAAGATTTGACTGAAAAAGGAGAGCTCTAACAATGTTCAATATATGTTGATGCTTTCTCTCAACCCTAGCATTTTGTTGGGGAGTTTCAACACAACTAGTTTGGTGTAAAATTCCTTTTGAATTATAAAAACTTGGCATAGAGAATTCTGGGCCATTATCACTTCTGATGATTTTAACTTTGCATGAAAACTGATTTTCTACTAAAGTAATGAAATTGATAACATGTTGTCTAGTTTCAGCTTTAGACTTCATGAGAATTAACCAAGTAAATCTACTGAAATCATCAACAACAGTTAAGAAATAAGAATGACCATGAATGGATTTAACAGAAATAGGGCCCCAAATATCAAAATGTATTAGCTCAAAAGGCTTGTTTGCTTTATTACAAGTGGGTGCAAAAGGAAGTTTCCTTTGTTTAGCAAAATGACATACATCACAAGTAGCTTTGCTATCTACATGAACAAAGGGAAATTGAGAATGTAAAGTATTCATCCTAGAAAAAGAAAGATGACCAAGTCTAAAGTGCCAAAGGGCTTTGTCTGGTAAAGGGGAAGAAGTTGTATTGGCTTTACTTGCATGGCAAGCCACCTTATTTGGAAGAGTTAAGTAGTATAATTCTTCTCTTCTTTCACCAGAACCAATCATCTTTTTCTTTCGTCGTCCTTTTTGTTTATTGCAACCATAGTTTCCTACTCTTTCCTGTAGCTGATTGCAACAAAGTTTTATTTGAGCTTCTTTTAATGCAGTTTTTTCTATACACTGTTCAGTTATCCACTGTCTTAGTGTTGTTATTCTTGCTCCTAAGGTTTTTTCCAAACCCATTTCATTATTTGTTTTTTCTTCGAATATTCTTTGCATTTTTATTCCCAGTCCTCTTGGGAGTTTATTATAGAATAGATTTAATAAATTATATTCTATTCTTTTTGTTGGATGAATACCATAGTAGTATTCTTCAAATTCACATATAAATGGATCTATTTGACACATATCACAAATTCTTAAATTAAAAATTTTATGAATTAATGTATTTTCTAATTCGTTCTTAGCATCGATACTTTCGTATCCTATGAATTCTGTTCTTAAGATCTGGTATATATAATCTACAGTTTCATTTCCCGTAGCTGGTAATTCTGAATCTGGATATTCATGTATGAATTTCATCGCATTTCCAAAAGTTTTGGTTTTAAGATAATTGAAGATATCTTTTGGGCTGAAGGCTTTTAGTTGGACATCTAATTGAACATTTACTTTATGTTTTCTATACCATTCTCTTAATTCTTTTCCTTTATCTGTAATACAATCAAGATTGAGAACATCATCTTCTTTTTGCGAATTTGCAATTGGAATATATTTTGATGGTATACTTTTATATTTTCTTTCATTTATTTTTTCTTGTATTACCATTTGTTCTTTAAATTTTTCTTGATCTTCTCTTTTTCGTTTTCCACCTGCTTCTGAGGTTTCTGGTTGATCTGTTTTTACTAACCCTATTTGTTGTTCCTCTTCATTACTAAAGGAACTTTCTGAATCAAAATCATAGACAAATTTATTTTCTTCGTCTGATTCTTCTATTGTTTTTTGTTTTACATTAATGTCTAATGACGCCATTAATGTTTGTAATTCACTAAGCTGGTTAGCTATTTCTTCTTCTGTCTCGTCCATTTTAATATTTAGGACCAAAGAATTGTATTTGTTGCGAGGTAGTTTTTTCTTTTACCTCTTCATCTTCTCCCCCTTAAACAGGAGTTGGAGATCTTCCAAAGTTATACTTTTGTCTCTTTTGGGTAAAAGACTTATTAGATCAATTAAATCATCTATTTTCATGCAGAGTTTTTCATCTAACCCTTTTTGATTATCTTCTAATCTGGATAATCTTTCGTTGAGTTTTTCTTTAAACTCTTTTTTGTCTATCCAATATTCTGTTGAAGTTTCTATAAAAGAAACTGTTTCTATAAAAGAAACTGTTCTCTCTAGTCGTTCTTGCAAAATAACTATTTTTTCATAAATATCTTGTATTTTTTCTCCTAATCCTTTATTAGCCATGTGTAAACTTTTGTACTTTGAGGCTTAAAAGATTTGCAAAATTTTCATACTCCCAGTATGTAAAATAATCATCTTCAATTATTAGAAACCAATATGCTGTTTCTTTTAACCACTTAATTTGGTTTCTTATCTCAATTATATTATTGTAATTAGGTTCTAATATGAATGGTTGTGGTATTATTTTTCCAAACGGATTTATTAATCCATCCATAATTTATCTGGCTAATTTTTCAAGTCCTTCTTTTAAAAGCTCATGTTATTCTACATATTCTTTAAACAGAAAATAATTAAAATCCTCTTTTAAATAATACAAAACTGTTTCTTTGCACCATTTAATTTGTGATTTTACTATTGTAATCTCTTGATAATTTGGATTTAGAATAAAAGGTTGACGAGTAATTTTTCCTTTTGGATTTTTAATATACCAACATTTTTTTTTATTTTTATTTTTAATTTGGACTTTCTAAGTCGGTTTTTCTGAAAACTGGTTTTAAAGGTTTTTGTCATTTTTTGTTAACAAACTTTTCACGTGGACCACTTATTATTTGACAAATAAGGATGGGTAATGGTACCCATTATAATGGCATGGGTAGGGAAGAATTTCCCCCTTTTTTTTTGACGTTAGAAGCTTAGACTATTGACAATGTATTTGCCGTTAACTTTCAATGTGAAACTTTTTTTCATCATTTTTTCTTATTAAATGAGACTACTCTTATTTTATTATTATTGTTAGTTGTTGGGCATATTTCCTTTTTGTGTTGGCGTGTAATTTATTATTTATTTAATTAGAAAAGACTTAAAATTATCATTCGAACTTACCACAGACCAACAAAATTAGTGCATATAAAAGAGACAAAATCCAATAAAATTCAACAATTAAAATTGAAAATATCCTCAAAATACTTTTTTCACTTCCCAACTATGATAGTTTAAATTTGACTCATTTATTTAACGAACTTAATTTTCAACTCAAGTTCAGCTCATTTGGTTCATGAACCAAGTTCAACTAGTTAATTGTCGAGTCGAATTCTGAACTATATTTGAGTTGGTTCGATTCATTGTTAACCCTATCATAAATTATAAATATTTATTATAAAATAATTTTCAATCTCTAGAATAATAAATTGACGCAATTTACCAAACAAAATTTCCATTTAAGTTACATGTTACTAGCATTTCCCTTTATATATTTCTTCTGATCCATTAATTAAAAGGATAACACACATTATTAATGAATGTATCTATAAAATGATTTAATTAAAGCAAAAAAAAATCTATAAAATGATTTTTTTTTGGTGGTGGTCGGGGTTTGAACCCCGGACGCAAAAAAAAAATCTATAAAATGATTTTTTTTTGGTGGTGGTCGGGGTTTGAACCCCGGACCTTACATATTTTTATTTTAATTTTATGCATTGTGCATACCAACTGAGCTAAGCTCAGAAGGACTTATAAAATGATTTAAGAGAGGGAGTAATGAATTAATTAAATTAAAGAAAAGTGAAAATTGAGTGACATACATAGATAGTGAGTGAGTCAAGAGCGAGCAGCATTAATGGTCCACACCACCAGTCCACCACCTTTAGATCTCATTTCATCTTAACCGCCCGATCAACAACAATCCTAACCAAGAACAAATCATCCATCTCTCTCATTTGCTTTCTTCTTCTTCTTCTCACCAACCTAAGCTAAGCTCAGGTACTTCTTCTTTCATCACCGATCTTCAATTTTACTTTACTCATTTCATTTTTCTATTATCCCTTTTTATCAATTTTCATTTTCAATAATCAATTTATCTTAGCTTTTCTTTCTGCTGTTACAATTATGTGTAAATCTTAGTGCTGTATGTGTCAATCTTTAAAGTTCAAGCCTTTTCTGTTTGCAGATTTCATTTCATGAGTTTTAAGATTCATTTATCTACTTTGATTTTGGATTTTTACTTCAAAATTTGGGGGAAGATTTTCGAATTCTCAAGTTATTTGGAGTAAAATCACCTCCCATTTTGTTGGTGTTGGGAAGATCTAGAAATTGAAAGGAAAAGGGGAAACATTATGGGGGAGGCTTGTGCAATTTGTGTTTTGTAACTCAAGATTGAATAACCATGGAAGCAAATGGAGTTGTACATGATAACGGTGTAGGAGCTGGGAAACCGATAACTAGGAGCCTAGTATCAATGACTCCTCTTCTTGTTGCTTGCCAAACAAGGCTGGAGACTTATTACTAATGAAAACTCTCTTATCTCCAGGGTTCTCAAAGCTAAATACCACCCAAAGTGCTCCTTCCTCCAAGCTAAGCCCTCCTCCAATATGAGTTACACCTGGAATAGCATCCTAAAGGCAAGACACCTTCTCTCTAAAGGTAGCTACTGGATGATTGGAAATGGTGAGTCCATCAACATATGGACTGATAAATGGCTCCCCAACCAGCATGGCCATAAAGTCTGGACCCCTAAACCTCAGGACACTACCCTCAATATGGTTAAGGACCTTATTGACTTTGAATCCAAATCTTGGAAGACTGACACTATACACTCCCTATTTCTCCCCTTTGAGGCTGACCAGATCATCCAAATCCCTCTCACACCCTACCCTCAACAAGATGAATTGGTTTGGGCTGGTACTAGTAATGGTCACTACTCTGTTAAATCTGGTTACTTAACCGCACAAGACTACTCTATGGCCAATAACCCAGAAGCCAGTTGCTCAACCAATATGGACTCTAACAAATGGGAAAAACTCTGGAAGCTTAAAATCCCCTCAAAATACTCTCACCTTATTTGGCGTATCCTTCATGAGGGACTCCCTGTCAAGCAGAAACTTTTTCAGAGAGGCATGATCACAGACCCTTTATGCCCTAGATGTTCAGAATCTACTGAAGACATTAGTCACGTGTTTATGGATTGTTATTGGGCAAAACAGACCTGGTTTGCATCAAACCTATCCATCAAATTTGATTCAACCAATACCACTTTCATAGATTGGATATCTAAGCAGCTCTCTACCATAGACAACGACACTATGGCAACAATAGCAGCTATAACTTACCAGATCTGGCAAGCTCGCAATTTACTCATTTTTCAAAACAAACACGTACCTGTTCTAGAAACACTCACCAAAGCTACAGCTCTCCTTCAAGAATTCACCGTCCAGAATGCGGTTCCTTCCCAAAGCTCTTCACCAAACGATCCTTGCATGCATAGCTGCAACACCAGCTGGAGTCCTCCTGCAAGGGGATTCCTCAAACTCAACGTGGATGCTCACTTGATCTGTGATGGCCGTTGGGGTGTGGGGTTGATCCTTCGTCGGGAGGATGGGGGCACGGTTGCAGTGGCTACAAGGGTTGTTCGAAGTTGCGGGGATGCAAAACTTGCGGAAGCACTAGGAATCTATGAAGCTCTTCTTTTCATCGCTCAACAGCAGGTGGACTCTGTGATAATCGAATCAGACTCTCAAGTCAACATTAACGCTCTTCTCTCATCAGATGGGGATAGATCTTACTGGGGGAAGATAATACGGTCTTGTATTCAGATGTGTGGCTGTAAGAATATTACCTTTAGTTGGACTAGGCGTAATGGGAATAAAGCTGCCCATGAAATTGCTCGTTGGGCTGCCTTTGAACCCGATAGGCCCTGGACCAATAGATTCCCTAGGCCCATTTTCATTCATATCCAAAATGATATGATATTGTAATCTTTTCTTCCTTTTTAATGTAAGTTTTAATTCAAAAAAAAAAAAAAATAGATTTGGCCTAAATTACTGAATTTCACTCACTTTGTGAACATAGCCGCGCCTTTCACTTTGGTTAATTTCTGAATTACTGTAATGCATTCTTTCTTCTTTATTTTTCTTTGTTAATTGTTTCTTTTCTAATTAATTAGTTCATTAAACTGATTAATGTTTTTGTTTGTTGTAGCTATGAGCCTATCACTTTCAAAAGGTTATCAAGTTCTTTTCTCCGGAACTACTTGATCAGTTAATTGGACATGGTAATTTATGATTCATGACTCAAATCATATTTTTCATTGCTTGAAACTCAGTTTTAAATAGAGATTTAATTCAGTACACGGTTATAAACCTCTCAAGGTCCGGTATGAGGTTAGGTTTTTTGGGTGCCAATTTCGGTGAACTTAGTTTGACTCCTTAAAAAAATAAAAACACTGCTAGTGCTAATCTTATTTGATTTCAGAATATTTAAGAACTGCTATTCATATTTATTTAATATTGAAGTTACACTACTTTGAGTTTCAACTTTCAAGGTTCTCTTTGTGTATGTACATATTTATATACACAAACACTAACCTATTTTGATTTTTGATTCATGTGTGTACCCTTCGTCTGAATCTGAATATATCTATCTAAAGGGAAGAAAACAATCAAAGTGTCTAAAGACGATAGACGTGGAGTCCGACATAATTAGTTGCTTACCAGATCATCTTATAGACCTTATTCTCTCACACTTGTCAATTAAGGAAGCAGTACAAACAAGTGTTTTATCAAGCAAATGGAGAAAGAAATGGTCCACACTATCACAGCAAGAAGAGGAGTCATTGATACTAGGCTCCTAGTTATCGGTTTCACCACGGTCTTCATCAGAATCACCATATTTTACCTCCACATGCTCGGGAGAAACTGATGGCACACGCCTTAACAGTTGTTCTTGTTTCTGTGGTCGTTCAAGCTCTTCCCTTTCATCCAGTAATGCAATTTTTGTACTGCACAAATGGTCAAGGATGCACTATAGTATAGTCTATATATCATTATTCTTCTAAAGTGCTATAGTCATATATATGATATTATTAATTCATATAATGATTTCTATATGACACAAGAAGGATATTCTTTATTTCTTCCTCTGAGACTTGCACGCTCGATTTGAATTTGCAAATAGACTAGGCGCTTCGCAATCCACTAGCAGAAAGACATTCATAAGGCACATAATATGTCAGAAAATAAGATAGATTTACAAATGCCAAGAGTAACAAACATCGATGCCAAAATAAGTACAGAATGGCTAAAGTATGTGGCTTTATGAAACCTGAGTGTTCATATTTGATTGCTAGAATCCACAAAAATACATCGAAGCAAGTTATAAATCAGAAGATGTTGACCAATAGTGGAAAAATAGATACATATGAACCGGTAAAGAGTCAAGAATGAATACATGTTTTGTTATATCCTCGTGAAGACTTGTAGCCTTCTCTTGAAGGTCCACCTGCCAATGCCAATAGGGAAAACAAAGTCGTTCAAATTTTCCGCTATATAATTAAGAAGAAAAAAAAAACAATTCACTGTGTCGCGGATAGTCGCCGAATGACAACTTAAAACAATGACATGGTTTACTGTCAAACCGCTACAAGAATCAAGAATAACTATTAAAAATGTTATTTTGGATCACACTAATTTTCACTATTTTCAATTACTGTTTCAGATAATCGTCCTTCGAAAGCTAAAACATTTTTTCTTCATGTATCATACAACTTACAACAGTTACTTTTGGAAGCAAGCCAGTGTTCACTTTTTGCCGCAAATCCTCGCATTCTTGCCGTCAGTAAAACAAGACAATTAATATGTATTCCAGGAAAATAATAGTTTCACTGCAAATTATTTCTGAAATCATCATCAGAGAGCTCAGAAATGGAAATAGCTTTAGGCATGAAGGAAACTTGCAAGAGTATTCCATTAGACATTTCATCATGTTCAACACCTAAAAGATAAACAAGAGAAATGATCAATCATTTAATGTGCACACATAGAACTACATATTGAGAAATATAAAGTGGGTCAAAAAAGAAAGCAAGATCTATATGCAATTTATTATACCTATGACTCTCACAACATGATATGAATTCCTTAGCTTATGATCATTGGAATCTACTCTGGCTCTAACAAAAGTTCCAACCACCTTACTCGCAAAGCTTTCAGGCTGTTTCGATAACTCGAACACCAAGCTTCGCTTTAGGTAGATAAGCTTGATATTATTGACATTAATCAATGCAAAACATCCAGGTTTTATACATGTATCACCTTTTTTCAACAAAGGTTTTTCTATTAAGCTTGACAATCTGTTTTCCATACATGTTTCATCATCGATATGCTTGTTGTCTGTCGAACAATTTTGGTTTTGGTCGTGATTTTCATTTCCAGCCGAATCAACCGATCTTTCCGCAATGTGAAACTTGAGTAGGGGATATATCTTGTACTTTGACATGACTTTCTTTTTAAAGATTGGAAACAACTTATCGTCAGGGAAGAATTTTTTCTTGTCTTTAGAATGATAAAGATTTTTCTCCGTAATGTATTCAAACATGAGAGATTTTACATCCCTTCGCATCATTGGTTCGGTTTCATATCTCCCTATAGATGCCAGGAAGCTAGAGAGAGGTCTTGATGCCCATCCAACGAATTCCCCTGAACTATACCGCTTCCGTTTGTTAGGCTTATGCATACCTGAATAACCATTATTTCCATTGGAGTAATTTTGTTTTTCTTCTTCGCCTTCGCTGCGGCTTGTATGACGCTCAAAATCTTTACCCTTTATTTTGTTGGGAAGTGCAGCAGAGACATCGTCTTCATTTAGTCCTTTTCTCACCTCAACATTTTCCTCAAATTCCTTGAATAGACATTCATGTGTTTCTTTGCCATCCAAGCTTATTTTGTTCTGCAAAGAACATACAAAGTTTATTGGTTAACAAAAGACGATAAAGGACAAGTGATTATTCAAAATTGCATATCTGCCTGGGCATGATTTTAAGATAAAACTACTGAAAAGTACATGTTTCAAAATCAATTGATTTTAAACATGTAAATACCAATAAAGTGAAGAAAAAAAATCAATTGTTTTTACGCTCCTTTGAAAAATAAAAAACAAATGTTTTCATGTTCAGCAAGGGCATAAAACAATTATGGATTTAACATTATCTAAGAATAAATTTGGTATATATTCTACAATCCAAGTAAATACACTAAACCCTAAATCCCATCCAAGTCATGATCCAAATTTTGTTCTACAATCTATACCATCTTCAATTAAATACACTTACCTCATCTGAGTCATGGTCCTGGCTATCTGTTTCCCCACTTTCTTCATCAGAATCATTATGCATTACCTCCATAAGCTCGGGGGAAACTGATGGTATGCGCCTTAACAATTGTTCTAGTTTCTGTGGTCGCTCAAGCTCTTCCTTTTCATTTAGTAATGCAATTTTTGTACAACACAAACAGTCAAGGAGGCACTATAATATACTAGTCCAGACTTAAGAAAAAAAATATGTGTATTAAATCTAAACGTGAACCAGATACATGTACGTTTTACTACACACATGTATGGGTCGCGGACAAAGACATAATTTGTTGCGGGAAATGTATACAATGCTAAAGTCATATGATACTAAGAATTCATTTTATCATTTCTATATGATACAAGAAGGATATTCTTTATTTACACGCTCGATTTGAATCTGCAAGTAGACTAGGCGCGTCACAATCCACTAGCAGGAACATATTCATAAAGCAAGGAAATATCAGAAAATGTGATAGATTAACAAATTTATAAAGTGGTAATCGCAGAACCAAAAATAATTACAGATTACATGTAAGAACACAAATGTGTATCGCAAGTAAGAGTTCTGAAGATAGAGTTTGTGTTCGACTGAAATTAAGCTAAGTAATGAATTTTATTATATGTCTAAGGCTATTTTGTTTTACTCACTGGAGAATTGTGATCATCTATAATTGTTATTCTAATAAAAGGATTGTCTACAGAAAATGGCTTTATGTAATCTGAGTATTCAATTGCTAGAATCCAAAACATACATCTAACCTAAACTTGTTATAGATCAGAAAAAATTGAACATCAGTGGAAAAAATAAGATAAATATTAACATGCATAGAGTCAAGAATGGATACATGTTTCGTTATATCCTCTTGAAGACTTGTAGCCTTCTCTTGAAGATCCTCCTTCCAATGCCAGCAGGGAAAAAAGAAGTTAAAATCATCTGCTATATATTTGAGAAAAAAGAAATTCACCACATGTATCATACAACTTACAACAGTTAATTTTGGGAGCAATCCAGTTTTCACTTTTTGCCGTAAATCCTCACAATCTTGCTGTAAGTAAAACAACACAATTAATACGTATTCCATGATAATAATATTTTCACTGCAAACTATTTACATGTACCCTTGTGAAATCTTCGTCAGAGAGCTCAGAGATGGAAATAGCTTTAGGCATGAGGGAAACTTGCAAGAGTATTCCATTAGACATTTCATCATGTTCAACACCTAAAAGTTAAACAAGAGAAATGATCAATCATTTAAAGTACATACATAGAACCAAATATTGCGAAATATAAAGTAGCTTTAAAAAGCTAGCAAGATCTATATGCAATTTATTATACCTATGACTCTCACAAGCTGATATGAATTCCTTAGCTTATGATCATTGGAGTCTACTCTGGCTCTCACAAAAGTTCCAACCACCTTACTCACAAAGCTTTCAGGCTTTTTCGATAACTCGAACACCAAGCTTCGTTTTAGGTAGATAAGCTTGATATTATTGGCATTAATGGATGCAAAACATCCAGGTTTTATACATATATCACCTTTTCTCAACAGAGGTTGTCCTATTAAGCTGGACAATTGGCTTTCCAGACATGTCTCTGTAGGGTGGGAAAAGTAACAAATTATTGATTACATCCTCATCTCAAAAGTCATTGCCATACGATACAACAAATTATTGATTACATCCTCCTCTCAAAAGTCATTGCCATACGATACAACAAAACTCATACCAAAAGAAAAACACTTGAGAAAAAAAGATAAGCATGCACAAGTTAATATTATATGGGAAAACTCAAGTTAATATTTCCGAAAATCAATTTTAACCTGTTTCCGAAATCAAATAACAGTATAACTGTAACTGTGTAACAGTAGAACAGTATAGCTTAGCAGACAGTTTATTTCCCATTCTCAAAATAAAGGCTGGATGATGATGCATTACATGTCTCACCCTTATGAAAAATCCAAACTAACATAGAAATAAGACCAACTGAACAGTGTATCATTTGGAAATTGAATGTGAAACCAAATCAAAAATCAAATTATTACCAGACAATAACAATAAGAGAAACATCATCAACAACAACAACAAACCAACAAATGGATTTAGGATTCTAAAATCGAAACGAAAAAGGAAAATCAAATGAGGAGATTGAAAAATAACTTACAATTAGGGTTTGTGGTTGTGCAACCGTGACGGACGGAGAGAGATGGATACAGAGAGAAGATGAGTAAGTGTATGGTGAGCTTCGACGGAGAGATGGAGGGCGCCGCCGTGCCGGATTAGTTCAGAGAGAAGAAGGTCGAACTCACGCCAGACCAGATAGAAGAGAGAAGAGTGTTTCAGGAAAAAGTGACGGTGGCATGGTCGTAAATTTCATATTAACCCAAGGATATTTTGGCAATTTCCAAAAAAAATAATGGCGGGGCCATGGCCATCCCCTGCCCCCACGTGGCTCCGCCAATGCAGTGTCAATCAATTAAGAAGGAATTCTGGAAATTTTTTTATTTCTACCCTACTTTATCCACAAAAATACAAATTTACCCTACTTTTTCAAAAAATTCCAAAAATACCCTACTTTTTCAGAATTTTTTCTGATTTTCTGGGAAAGTTTCGGAGCAATCCGATCAAGTAGCCCGAAAACACGATTTTTGACTTAGAACAGGTAACAATGACCAAAAAACAGAAGGATGAGAGTTAGGAAGATTAATATTGTCTCTAAAATGACTATCCATGTTACAAACATTTTTAGAACTTGTGCTGATACAGTTCGGATTATATAATCCGAACTGTTTTACCTTAAAAAGGGTGTTTATGCGGTTTCCGAATTATGTAATCCGGAAACATCATGTAACACGCCCTATTTTTTGAAGTTTCCGGATTAAAAAATCCGGAAAAATCCGTAACTCCATTTTTCACCCTATAACAAGTGTGAGTGGGGTTAAGTCACACATCGTTTATCAATATGGATAAAATATTGGATTTATAAGAGAGGTGACCCATATACTCAATATTTTAAGGTTTTTGGTTGAGATATGACGTCTTCCTCTCCTATGACCTTGAAGTATTGTTCTTGTTGTTTATCCCGTGACCTCTGAACTCCTCGCCACTAGAATATAAGAACAAACTAGTAAAGGGTAACAATTTATTTCACTCTTCAAATTCCTTTAATTTTTTCCCTCAGTATCTTCACTTTCTTTTTGGTCAAAATACGAGGGAAGGTGAAAATAAGTGTTTTTTCTTTCTTTCTTTCCTTTTGTAGTGTAAAATAAATGTTTTAACTGAAGTAATAAAATAGGATGTATATATATATATATATATATATATATATATATATATATATATATATATAAATTAATAGATTACAAAAAATGGAAGTAGCGTAAAAAAAATTCCAACTTAATTTATTTAGATTGAGTTAAAAGAAAGTAAAAAAAATTGTTTAAGTTACCAACCACTTGTAATTATCCTGTCAAAAAAAAAAAAACTTGTAATTATAATGGTATACAAATTTTTTCAATCGTACAGACATGACAAGGATACTTCACCCTATCATAATTACATGGGATAAGTCATCTCTATATTCCCTAAAAAAAAAGTCATCTCTATATGACAATGCATCAAAAACCAAATCAAACATCTACTCGAAAGATCTTTCGATCATGGTTTAAGGTAACTACCTTAAACCATTTGAATTGGGACAAAATTGTGATAAAAAAACTCAAATAATCGAATCATAATGGTAACATTAAGGGTTCAACGGGTTGAACCATCCCATTAATACTTGGCATCACCAAACAGTTTCACTTTGGTGCATATTCAGTTGATCTCACATAATGATTCAAAATAATAACCCTGATTGGCTTGTGCTATTGATTGAGATTTTGGAGGGTGCTCATATTAAAATGTGATGTTCGATTTTATCTGGTGTCAATTTCGATGAATTAGTATATACAAAATTTTGCCTTGATTTTAAATATAGGGTGCGTTTGTTTCAGCTTTAAAAAAAATAGATTTTGAGGTAAAAGAATCTCGCTTATGTGAGATTTTGAATCCAGATTTAATGACACTGCACAAGTTGGTGTCTTCAGCACAGCAGAGAACCACGCTTGTGTCTTCAGCACAGCAGAGAACCACGCATGCAGATGTTTTACGTACACCCTAATTTATACAAAGCATGTGGTAGCTACAAATAATTGGACATGAATACCAACGTGAAAAAGAATCCTGTACCATCAAAACCACAAATTTATTACCACGTGAATATTTTTATAATGAGATCTCGCACATATCAAATAGAACTTCTTCATCTAAAATCTCACACAGAACTTCACCCAACATGTTACATAGTGGGAGCCAGCCCAAATTTTATGAATGTCAAATATTAAATAAAAAAAGTAAATTATATTTATATGTGTATTTGCAGTGAATACAATAATAGAATCTAGGGTTTAGATTGATTATGTGATACCTTGAGAGTGATATCAAGAGTGGTATATTTATAGCTCTTTGTGGACTTGCTTCAGCATGACTCAAGCCTCAAGCAAGCTGGGCCTTAAGTCATTTTACCAAGCTCTAGATGCTTCTAGAAGCTGGTTAAGGCGACGCCTCTGGAAGGGCGCGCCTAGGTCTCAGGAGCCCTACTGGATGACGCCTAAGCCTTTCTAGAGGGCTTTTAGGCCCTTATGAATATATTGACCATCCACAGCCCCCCAACAAGAGCTTTGGAACAAGGCAAAGTGATGAATCTACGAGGATTGGTCATAAATTATCTCATGTTGTCGGATGTTTGTGGGTGGTGTCCTTTGGAGTGTTACCAGAGCCCTCGTAGAAGGCGTTCTAGCCCTTAGGAACGTGTTGATAGTTCAATATGAATCTTATCTTAACAATTTTCGTTGTATATAAAACTATGTGATTAATTACTATTGACACAAGTCTGGTCTGCGGTCTGTCATAGACTTACTTTTTAAGTTTGAGTCTGGCCTTTTGAAAGTTTGATATGATCTACTTGCCTGTTTAAAAATCTATTTCTTCTGAACATATTTAAATAAGTAATAAGATCTAAGCTTAAATAGACTAGCGAACAAATAAATTAAATCAACGAGAATAAACTCCCTTTTGATATTTAGCATGAATTTTTAGAGAATTTGAGTGTGTGTGTGTGTGTGTGTGTGTGTGTGTATATATAAATATTATACTTCAATTCGGTTTATAATAATATATTTAAATATGTAAAAAAAAGTAATGTATACTAGTAAGCTAAAGTTAGTTAAAAGGTTAAAAAAATTATCATTTAATTTAAAGTATCAAATTTAATACAATAATAAATAATATTATTCATATTCACTTAAGTAGACGGGGCCTAAGATGTTTTTTTAAGGCTCATGGTCTAACATTTTTAACAAAATAGACGTCTATAAAGAAGCCTAAGCCTTTTCTAATTAAGAAAGTGGAGAAGTGACGTCACATGTGGTCTTCCACAGTTCTACCTATACTTTACGATGAATGTCACCTTAGCAAACAAAATTAATTCAAAATAAATATCATTTTTAATTTTTGATGTAGTATTATTAATTCTTTTTTCCAATTGTATATGTACATTATTTCAAAAGCATAATATTACACATATTTATGATAATGATAATATAAACCACGCTAATAACTAATAAGGATAATTTGGTAAACTTATTATTTTCTTTCTTCTAATATACTCACTTCTTAATGTGTAAAATTTAGCAAAACTAACACTCATTGTAAAACATAAGAAGTATGATGTATCAATGCTTGAAAACATTTAAAATCTTGACGAAGACCAAGGCCATCATCCTTAGGTTGAAGTTTAAGACTATAATATTTGTTTTTTATTGTCGAAACGACATTGATGGATTTATCATTAAAGTTGCGAGAACAAAATATCATTAGAACTTCTAATTACAAAAAAGCAACACCCATCATTATTATTAGAGTTTCAAACGATTATCAAATATACACACCATTTTACTAAAATAAAACCTATGAGAAACTTTGTTGAGAAATATGGTAGAGCTCAACTGAAAAAAGATATAGAAATATTGATAGAACGAAGAAGTTGATATATAAATGGAGTACTGATCACTTTATATAGTGAACAATCAATTATCGGTCATCATTATTATTACTCAGTGGTTTGGTTGTTGAGATATTTTATGTAGAATCTCGAGTTTAAACAAGAATCATTACATTCATCCTTCATACTCCCTCTGGTCACATTTATAAGCAAAAAAACACTTTTTAGATTCATTCAATACTTAATGTATTTGGTCAATAATATAGACAAAATACATTATGTATTCAATGAACCTAAAAAGTGATTTTTTGCTTGTAAATGTTACCGGAGGGAGTATGTGTGTTTTATTTAAGGGCCTTGATAGTACTACCTCCGTTCCTTTATAATTGTCACTTTTGCATAAAAAATATGTTTCTAATTAACTGTCGATTTCAAAGTTCAATGTATCATTAAATGTGGCTTTACCTATATTACCCTTATATATTTATTGTAGAGAGAGAAATATATGAAATGAAGTATTAAATGATTAAGGTTATTATAGGAAAAAAATAAATTATTGTATCAAAAGTAGTAAAAGTATTTGTTGTCTTGGTTTGTGTAAAAAGTCAAAATGTGACAATTAAAAAGGAACAGATGGAGTAATTATTTTTTAAAAATATCAAACTTTTTCAATTTTCAATGCACTAATTGCACTAATTTCATAAAAGTTTATTTAAGTTATGAGAAATGCTAAAGAGTACCCTTAGGGCATTGGTTAAGAGTACAAACTTAGAAATGTTGTATTGAGAAATGGTGAAAAGTGATAGATTTGACTTTTTAAAAGTTAAAAAATTGTTGAATTCAATGCAAACTTATTATTTTTAGTTTCCTAAATTAGTGCACTAATAAAGACACTTGTTAGCATAACCTTTAAGTTATTTAACTAGTGTCCGGGAGCATTAATTAACATTTTCCATTATTTAAATATGTATTGGCCCTTAGATCAATAACAAAACAAAAATTAAATTATGAACTAATAACAATCAACATCTAACTTTAAGAAATACTCCTTCCGTCTCAAAATAATAGTCGTTTATGGTTTGTGCATAGGGCTGGAAATGAGCCGAGTCGAGTCGAACTTGTCTGAGCTCGACTCGACTCGATAAGAATTGGTTCGGCTCGAAACTCGACTCGAGTTCGATACGAACCTTTTTTTTAACTCGAGTTCGACTCGTTTAAAGTTCACGAACAACTCGGTTCGACTCGTTAGGTTCAACTCGTTTACTCAAATTTTATATTTCAAAAGTTTTTTTTAAAAAAAGAAAGAGCTAAAATATTATTATCTTATAATTATTAATTATCTTATTATAATTATCTTATAATTATAAGAAATAATAAAGCTATGGAGCATGTTGGACTCATATTAATTATCTTATTATAATTATAAAAAGAAAGAGCTAAAATATAATTATCTTATAATTATTAATTATCTTATTATAATTATCTTATAATTATAAGAAATAATAAAGCTATGGAGCATGTTGGACTCATATCTTATTATAATAAGATTATAATTATAAGAAATAATAAAGCTATGGAGCATGTTGGACTCATTTAGCCCTTTACATTTATTACTGTAGCTCAATTTGTATGCTACCGATACATGTTTTCAATGTGATGCACTTCTCTTTATATAAGCTCTTCCTCTCTAATTTTTTTCAAAACTGTCCGATGTGGGACTTATTTAGTCCGCATATTTGTTTAAAAGCATGTTCAAGGTAATTAGCTTGTTTTTCCTCTCTCTTTTATTAATCAAATTAGTTATAACTTATATAAAAAATAGTACATAATTATTAGAAGAAATTTGTAATAAATTATATATCATATTTTTATATATAAAATAACAATTATATATATATATATATATATATATATATATATATATATATATCGAGTTGGTTCATGAACCAAACGAGTCGAACCATACTTAGCTCAAGTTCAACTCGTTTATTTATCGAACTTAATTTTCAACTCAAGTTCGGCTCATTTGGTTCATGAACCACGTCCAACGATTCAATTGTCGAATCGAGTCTCGAACTATTTTCGAGTTGGTTCGGTTCATTGCCAGCCCTATTTGTGCATGATTTTTAAAGAAATGATTAATTGTGTTGATTTTAATGATAAAATTAGTATCATTAACTAAAATACACATATTAATTGTAGTTAGTGGAGTAGTTAAGTTGAATGAAATTCAATAAACAACGGTATAATAGTGAAAAATAATAATAATGTTGTATTGTTATTCTAAAGTGACAATTATTTTGAAAGAGAAAAAAATGCTAAAGAGACAATTATTTTAAGACGAAGGGAGTACTAAATTAAGTGCCCTTGAGACAATTTCTTCAACAAAATAAAGTGTCCCTGAGACACTAGTTATTAAGAAAATAAATATAATAAAATTTTTTAAAACTTGTATAGTAAAACTTTTGAAAATGTAAAAAAAAAAAAAATCAATACAATTTTTTCTTCTTCTTAATTAACGCCCTATAAGCATTGCTCCCTTCGTCCATATTAAGCGATACTGTTGATTTTATCACAAACATCAAAATATAACTTTAATCTTTTATATTTTAATTATTTATCAGCAAAATTATAAATTTTTTGATATTTTACGAATATTCATTGAGACAAATCAAGCAACATCCTAAATGATACTATTTATTTTTATATATTAGTAAAAACGAATAGTTAAAGTATATTATATGATCAATACACAAGATCAAATCAAGTCATCTAATATAGGAGAGAGCGATTAACATAACCCTTTCAATTATGTAATATCTACAACCCTAAGAGGCACCCATTAAACCCTTTTTTTTTTGGTCTTAGATGAAGTGATAATCCACTAAAAATAAACTCACACACAACTGTGAGATCCCGGGTTCGAACCAGGGTCACGACGTCCGGCCTTGCAATTTCGGCCTTTGCCAGTTGAGTTAGGACTTCTGGACAAACCCTTTCAATTATGTAATATCGACAACCCTAAAAGGCACCCATTAAACAACCTAGAATGAGGGTGGTGGGGTGTGTTAGTTGATGATTATACTGATAATTTCGGTTGCACAAGTGGGAAAAGCAAAGGAGCATTTAAGAGTAGTGTCTCTCTCTTTCTTGACCTCTCACACACGCCACACACATGTACAAAAGTCTACTCCATGTCCATTTGAGTTGGTTGGGTCAAGCAAACAAAACCAAACCAAGCCTCATATTTGTCATTTATGAAGATATTTTTACTGTTGAAAACCCTCTCAGTCTCAGACCTTGTTTATAGTGCAATCTGCAAAAGCAGCAGCACTCATTTCTCCTCTCTATCCTCACATATCAGTCATCAGTTTAACGAGATCTGATGACATGCCCTATCCACGTGTTGCATGTCTCTCTCTCTGTTGAGTTGAGTAAACAACACTACTCATTAAGAGACAGAGATACAGATACAGGCGTAGAGAGAGTGTTTTTCAGTGCGTCAAATAAAAAAAAAAGATTTGGTTGGAATTTGTGTTTGTCTTTCTTATTTTAATTTTTTTTATCTTAATTTTTGTCCACTTCCAAGTTTATTTATCTTTATGTGGTTTTTATTTTTTCAGTGTTTTATTCTAAATTTTAAACAACTCAGTTATCCTTTCTCAAACAATTTTAGAGATCTGCTGTTTTTTCTCTCCTCCTTTTGGCTATATGTTTCCATGATGTTTTATTCTATTAACAGGTATGTCTCTTTTCCTCAGATCTGATTCAATTATTAGTATTTTTCCCTTTTGCATTTCTGAAATCTTCTTCTGAATTATTCCTGTGAAGTTTCCATATCTGGGATGTTTTTAATTGTATATGTACTTGTTTTGGTATAAAAGAATTTCTTAATTTGGAACATAGAAATTGCCCTAAGAATTCCACATTAACCATGTTTCAACAATAGTATTAAAATGAGTGATCTCTTGAGAAGTCGATACTTCTTTGTGTCTTTATCTCTTCAAATGAAAGAACTAGAGAGATTGATAAATGGAGAGAATCTTAACCCATAACATTTAGGCTGTTGTTGGGACACAGAAATTGACAGAAGAGAGTGAGCACAAAAAAGCCTTTAGTATATGATGTTTATACCATTACTTTTGTGTGCTCATGCTCTTCTGACAATTCTCAATGCTTGAAATAGTGTTGAAAATTTCTCAACTCAGCTTCATTTGTTCCAATAAAACCAAACCAAATCCACCATGTAGCCTCTAAGCAGGTTATCTTTTAATCCAACGTTAAAACAAAATCCTGTGAGTTGTTGCTTTGGTTACTTAATTATATATTTATATTGTTTATTATTCATGATTCAATTTCTATTATATCAGAGGAATAAGTTGTGCCATGAGTTACTGTACAGATCCCAAGGGGCAACTTTTATGTTTCCTTTTTATTTTTGTACTCTCTAAGTAAGAGAGTGCATGGTATAAACATATCAATGTGTTTAAATGTAGGGCAATTTACCTATATCCATATTACAAAATTTTCTGTTAAATGGAAAACTAATATAATATAAATCATGTTTATAAAGTTTAATATTAATATGAAATCATTTGATATGTTAAATGAGATACATTAAACGAGTTAATTTTTATTATCTCATTGACATATCAAATGATTTAAATTAATATCAAATTTTATAGGCATGATCAATCTATATTATAATAGTTTTTAATCTGAGGAAGAATTTTAAAATACATATATGTGCTAAAGAATTATATGAGATGTTATAATATTAAATTTGACATCGGGGTGTCAATTATGCTAATTAGTACTTAGTAGTGTTCTTTGTCGTTCCCTCCCTTTTTTTTTTATTTATATATATTCTCCCTCCATTTTTTGTCTCTACCTATATATCTTTCTAATTTCTACTTTAGATTTTTTTTTATGAACACTTTTATTTGACACACACATTGTTGATGTTAATTTTGATGATGTCAGAAATAGTCATAGATTAAATGTCAAAATTTGTAGATATATATGATCTATGTCAAAGTAATTTCCACTGTGGATTCAACAAGATTGAGTGGAACAAATAATAGTGAGAACCAAAACTAAATAGCCCAAGAAAATAGCGATTTAAACTAGAACAAACCTAGAACCAATGTGCAGAGATATCAAACAATCAATCGAAAGAAAAAAAATAAAGAGAATAGAGGATTCACACCAAGTTTTTTTACGCAATTCAGCATGATGTGTTTGCGGGAGAGAGCAAATATCCAATTTACTATGAGCTTTTACTACAGATACAAAAGAGTTACAAAAAATTAGTTTCAAGAGTTGAAGATGAACAAACTCTTGAAACTAATTTCTTGTAACTCTTTTGTATCTATTGTAAAGGCTCATAGTAAATTGAATATTTGTTACAAGAAAACATATTTGAAGACATATTCCCCATAATTCTCCACCTTGAATTCAAATCAGTGGTAATGCTCAATATTTACCCATCAACCACTTGTTGCTCTCTTTGAATGCTGGAATTACCCTCTATAGCAAAACTGATCAAGTCCAAGAAATTCTTGCACCCTGCTATAGGCATCGACCTCCACTTCCATCCAACTACCCTTTGATCCTTAGGTAGTTCCACAAGTTTTTAAGTTTGATTCTTCTCCATGAATTCTTTTCCTCATTCACTTTCTTCTTCCGTGAACTCTTTTCCTCATTCATTTCCTATTGTCATTTCTAATTATCCTTGTTCTCGACCGCTTCCTTGAAGATATTCGATTTTTACTTGTATTTCCAGGACATATTTTCTATTTGTGTATTTCTTAAACAATGTCTTTAGAACACTCGTTAGCATGATCCTTAGATTTTGATTCTAGCACCCTCAACGAATAATGATTTTATTTCATGCATAACCATTGTGCCAACCACTTTTGCTCATGTACAATGATTCTAACTTGGTCCACACTTTTGTCGGTGTCTTCTCCCTCATGACTTCTCTCAATACTTTATCTCCATGGACCAAGATAATGGCAGTTCTTGCCTTATCTATCATCTCCGTCTTGTCTTCTTTGATTGAGTTATAGCGACTAACATTTTTGCCTCATCCTTCAAAGCACCTACACACATGTTGAATCAAGATTGTTTCCATCTTTACTTTCCACACACCGAAATCGTTGTTTCTCAAATTTCTCGATATCCCATTTAGTACCGATGGTGAATACTTAAAAGATTACATGGTGCCACTTGTTGTGAATTCAACAAGATAAAGCGAAACAAATAGCAAAGGAAATAAAGCTACAAAGTCCAAGAAAATATAGATTCAAATTGGAACAAACCTATAACCTTTGTGTAGAGCAATTAAAACCAATCCAAAGAACAAAGATAAAGAGAGAAGAGGATTCACATCTAACTTTCTACATGACCCCAAATCCTATAGAAATCAGGAAATCGGAAAATAATTCATATATTGCATAGGGTTAGTTGTTTATCATCTTAAAGGGTCTTACATAATTATATTTTCAAATTAGTCTCTACATATATTAATTACTTCCCGATTTCCTATTTCTATGCAATTTGGGGTCTTGTAGAAATATCAAATACGGTTAGTCTTTTGTATCAAGTTATTTATATTATCAATCATCTCAGAACATGTAATCATATTTCAAAAGTCTTTATTCTTTCTCTTCTCCTTTTATTCAACACTCATTACTTTGACTATAATATTTACAGAAATATGCACATATATCAATAACCATGAAAAAAAATTAACAACTAATTTTATGATCAAATGTTAGAATATCACATTTTGTTATCTAAAATTTATCCTTCGCTCCAGAGAAGTGAAACACTATACATATATAGTACTAAGAAAACATTGAAAAGGATTACTCTTGTTACTATGTTTATTTAGTTTTTAATTATTTTCCTTGTTAATTAGGAAAATTTTGGACATGAATATCAATTTCTGGTTAATTTGACAGTGACACTATTATAACAACTAACTTTTGGCATGATGAGTTGTAAAGGGGAGTTAGTCTCCTTCAGGCATGGTGTGCGAGTTCGTTCTCTATGGTTGCCTTCTCAAGATTTTTTGCAGTCCCCGTCCAACAATAGTGTTTGCAGGTGGTAAGGTGTTATTGGCGATTTTTAGATTGTGGAGAAGACTTTTTTGTTCGGGAGGAAGGTTTGGTGTCTGATTTCCATTGAGCTTTGAAGACCTTGAACCGCTTTCATTTGAGTCTGACAATTGATATATGTTGGGTGAGTTCACATGACATTATGTTTTCTGTTTCCTCGGTTTATATTTCCTTATCCCTCATCTTTGTCTCCTTTAGATTTTTCTAAGGAAGGAGTTGCATTAGGTTCCAATGGAAGAGTGCATTACGTACTTGAATTAACTTATTTAGGAAAATTGTGTCGTATATTTGGGTCATTGGCTTGGGATGCAATTTGTGATGTTGGGTGAGTTATCTCAGTGCTAGTTATTCTTGAAGTGTGTATCTTTTAGTAAATAATGAAAAAGGGAGGTCAATGTTGTTGGGTTATGAGGGGAGCTCGAAGGATCATTCACATTGGGACCTAATGTGGGATTTCTAACTCACCTCAGACTTGGCACAACAATCAACCATTCAAGTGCGAGTCATTTTATTCATCTGGTTATATGCTTTCCCTTAAGCGGAAGCTTTTTCGTCCACATTTACTTGCATGCACCTTCGTTGACGCCCAGCACATCAACGGACACGCCGCTTGAACACCCTTGGTAAGAAAGACTTTCGATACAAGGAACCGATCGAATTCTTGTCCAACCGTTGACTGTGATAACATTATCATCTATATTGGATCAAGAGCAACAACACAAGTGAGTTGGACACCACATCTTAACCTAAAACCTTAAGACATTGAGTTTATGGATACTCTCATTATCAATTGCTCAACACTCACTTTTAATCCAATGTGGGACTTCTAACTCACCTCATACTTGCCACGACATATGTTGTTATATTTTGGGCTAATTGAGAATTAAGGAATAGTTGTATTTGGGTCTTGCTCAATAATCCCCTTAATATGCTCAACCGGATTGTAACTCCCGATCGATTTTTTGTGTGTGTAAACCTCAATCGGGTCCTAACTTTCGATGAACATTTTTCTGAAAATTTGAGCAATTTAACGGACCTATTGAGCAATCATAGTTGCATTTTCTCTAATCAAGTTGTTCTAGTTGATAGCCTAGTCGAGAAAATGATGGTATTGTCTTGGAATTGGTTATTGGGCTTCATGAATGGTGCGATGATCCCTTTGATTGTTTCTAAGATAGTTCTTTTTCGTCCTCGTAAGCTTAGCTCAGTTGATAGGAACAGTACATAATATATGCAAGGTTCGGGGTTCAAACCCCGACCACTACCAAAAAAAATATAGTGGTTTTTTTTTTGTTTATGTGTGGTTTTTTGTTCATGAATGGTCGAGAAAATGAAGGTATCATCTTGCCAAGTTAACCATAATTTAGTAGATGTATAAGCTAGGAGCAAGTCATTTGCTTAGAGTTGTATCTCTTTGATTATGCGTTAATTTTGTACTTTACCCCAATAGTGAGTAGTGATCTACTCATGGTGTAATCGCCGGCTATTCTAGCTATTTGAATGAATGAATTATCTGATCTTTGAAGAAGAAGAAGAAAAAAAGATAGTGTTGTATGTTAAGAACTTTGACTTGGAGTATCCTTAAGGACTGAAGTATCCCTCATACTCTTTTTGTTTTTTAATATTTGAAATATATTAACCAAATAATAAAAACTTATTTCTTATAAAATGTAAAATCTCTACTTGATACTAATTGCTCATGTACTCTATTAAAATAGTACTTACATTTTTATGCTTTGTCTGTGAGGCAGGAAGCATCAACTTTTAAGTTATTGAAAACATTATGTGTTCTAGTCCAACAAAATCATTGCTTGGTAAAATAATTCATGCAGCACCTTGTTCAATTTCCATAATCCTACTTAAACTACAAATGGTACATATCATAGATAGTAATTTAATTGCTTATGCTAACAGTTGCCACAGTATATTATATATGCAGCATCATCTCATCTATAATGATTCTGGATCTGAAATCTTTATTATAGTATTCTTCTTATATTGTTGGTCTATTTTTCACATGTGATTGTGGACTTTTGTCATGATATAATGCAGATTCTTTTTGATTTTTTTTTCTAGTGCTTCTTTATCCCTAGAATGTATCAGCCATTCTTTTCACATTTCTTTTCGCTGCCCTTTGTATACTTTGGATGATTGCAAGAGTTGTTTGTGATTGACAATACCAGTTATTTGGTTTAAATAATGTGCTCCATTCACCTTCATCAATCTTGAAATACTATTGCAGGAGTTGTTTTTGAAATACCATCTTTCGACTTAATTGTTTTGATTCCCTATTTTCGGTCGTTCACGAGATTGTTCCTCCTTTTTAAAATTCAGTTTTTATATCCTTGTCAAGTTTTGGACCCAGAAGTGCTGACTTGCCAAGTTTTCTTAAAGAACTTCCGGAGAATGATGATGGAGCCACACACAAGCTATACAAGGTAATTACATAATAAAAAGAACATCAATGTTCCCACATGATGATGTTGAATGATGCTATATTGACTAAAATATGAGCTATCCACTATTAAATTGTATAAAAAAGTTATGTTGTTTAGAAGTAATTAACTTCAACAAATAGATTAGTTATAACATTTTCCCATCTTGATAAGAAGCTTTATACTGGGTTTTGATCTTCCAAAGTATTTGTGTTCAGTTTGTCTTCATAATTACTACATTTGGTGGTATAGTTGCAAAAATTGGTGTTTTTTGCCTATCAGTGACCAACTTTCTTCGCTGAAAATGTTATCACTTGTAATGTTCACTTTAACAACTGTTGGATCAGCCAGATACTAGTTTATCTAGTACTTACCTTCTGCTAGAAGTAATAATCAGAATTTTTTTATATCCAACAAAACAACGACTATTAAGTACGATTGCACAATATGCGGAATACCACAATACAACATATGCCTTTATTCACTATCTACTTATGGAAAGTGAAACACAAAATTACGTATTGATATTTGGTACGATTAGTTTTGGATTAAGTATATCTAACATCGAGGATAAACTTTATCTGTTGTCGCACAATATATTGATGAAAAGTGATCACAGGAATCATAAAAACCTTGTATGTCTAGAATACTTGAATATTTGGTACTTAGAGAGAGCCTTCTACATTTGGAACATAGATAGATTCAAGGCTTCATCTACACAAAAGCTAGAATACTGCTGTGGCAAAAACTCGTATACATAGCTAGATTTTAAGAATTATATGCTCTCAATGGGTCTTTCTCTCATAATTAAGAGAAAGTTCATCTCTAATGATGAGGTTGACAATTTTTGTCAGTTAACTACACGAGACGATTATGCCGAATGTCCATGTAGAGAGAAAAGAGAAATAAGAAATGATTTAGTGAAACAAAGATACAATGAGAGAAAAGAAAAAGGCATGTTCATAAAGGATAAACATTCACAAAAGCCTTTAACAAGATGAGCGCAAATGCAAATCCTCTATGGTTTTGGGTAGATCTTGTGATAAATCAATCAAGTACTCATTATATTCTCTATATAAGAAATAAATACTTGGATTGATACATGATTGAATTTGTGTTATCCTCGCTATGGAGAGTTAGAATCCTAGAATGACTTTGTGTCATAGCAGACATAATCACAAACTCAAACTTTTGTAATTGACGGGAAAGTGGATATAGCCTTTTATGAGGAATGGGTCATGAGGAATGCATAAGAGAGACTTCTATAGGTACCTTGAGAGGAATGCATAAGAGAGACTTCTTAGGTTGGTTCGGCGAGACATGATCAAAAACACTTGAGTTGGTTCGGTGGGACCTGATTTTTGGTGGGACATGATCAAAATCATGTATGTTTGTTGATGCTTTGATAATCACATGGTCTAATATGGCTTTGGTAAATAATAATACATTAATACCAAACATTTGAAGTGGAGGTTAATGACTTCTAACCAATTTGGTTATAGAGAATTAAGTCCTCGGTGAATGGGGCAAATCTCTCTTACGGGTAGGAATAGATGTAACATCCAGCTTGAGTTGTGAACTAATATAAAAAATTTCTTGTGATCTTCTCGCTTTATACCTTTGTATTTTCTTTTTGAGCTATGTTATTTACAGCGACAAAAAGCTTCACGAAAGCATTTCGAGAAAACCTTTGGCCAACTAAAATTTAGTGCTAGCGGAATACATGGGTGTGGTGAGTGGATAACAAGCAATTCAACAATAATCATGCAATAAAAATATGAGAATTATTTTTCCCACCCTATGGCTTTCTCCCACGCCCTGTAAAATTTCCAAAAATGTCCTTGTGCATTCCGGATTTTAAAATCAAATCCGGATTCATGTTTACTATTTCGGATTTTATAATCCGGACAATTCTTATGTATAATCAGCCATCAGACTCTCACATTTCAGCAGTTTTGAGTTTTGCTTTTAAAAACAACAAAAAAAACTAAGTAAAAAATGCTAAAAACCTGTCAAATAAAATCATAAAAATATAAAAATAGCACCAAAAAATTCTAAAAATCAAATAAAACTAATGCAAATTTTTTTGGATTTTTTTGAGAATATGAAAAATTAAAAAAAATTAAAAATGGGTCTAAACGATGAAATTTTGGATTTTAAGGGGCAGAGTCCCATAAGAAGTTCCTTCTAAGGGAGTCATGGTCCTTGAATTTTTTCTGATTTTCTGGGGAAGTTTCGGAGCAATCCGATTAAGTAGCCCGAAAACCCGATTTTTGACTAAGAACAGGTAACAACGACCCAAAAACAGAAGGATGAGAGTTAGGAAGATTTATATTGTCCCTTAAATGACTATCCATGTTACAAACTGTTGGAACAAAATGTGTTTAACAATGAACCTTAAAAAGTTTTGATGATAACAAGGTATTAAAAATTGTAAATTGGACTAGCTAATATTTGTTCAAGTGTACAGGACCACAGTTAAAAAAGTTACATCATTGATTTGTTCTGAATGAGCAAATAAAGAGCAAAAGAAAATGAAGCTTAGATGATTCTGAAGGCAATACGCTCCTGAAAGTAAAAGCGCTCCTGAAGTCAAGCTGCTCCTGAAGAAATAGTGCTCCTGAAGAAGTAGTGCTCCTGAAGAATAGTGCTTCTGAAGACAAGAGGTCCAGAAGCCACATCATCAGAAGCTGCACCATCAGAAGCTGCAGAAGCTGCACCATCAGAAGCTGCAGAAGCTGCACCATCAGAAGCTGCCTCATCAGAAGTCATTTCACCAGAAGCTGAAGATCAACTGGATTTGCAGAACATTCAAAGATTGAAGAATCTACATTGCAAAAGCTGTCTATTGGATTCGAAAACACAGCAGAAAATTAGTGGAACATTGCAACGGTCATTTCAAAGGTGTTTGAAGGCATGTGCTTGCAATTTGGACGAAAGCGTTGACATTGTACTTTGTACGAATTGTACAACCACGTTCTCCACTACTCTGTTTTGTGTCCACGCTACAAGACAAGAAAACAGCTCCAGAATACGGTTTCGCCTGCATATATGTTCCTTTGGATAAGGAATGGATTTCAAATTGGTTCTTCATAGGACAACAACCAAATCAGGCAAAAGATCATTGGTGAAAGATCAAGCTTTAACAACGACTCTTTGATGTGCTGGCAATTTCACAACGTCTCTTTCACACCTCTATATAAAGGAGTGAAGACCTAGAGATTTGGTAATGCAAGAACGCTGAACGAAAGACTCACAACATTTTTACAAGTGCCAAACCTCTGCTGAAATTGTTCTGCATTCACTTAGAATTTCTGTGTCTCAAAGTCATATCTTAGAAATTCTTAAGTTCATTGAGTCTGTATCTGATTTATATTATGAGCACCTCTGATTGTATATCAAGTGTTCAACCTTAAACAATTTTCTGTGTAATTTTGTTTAGTTAGGAAGTCTCTTGCAGTTGTGCTTGAGCAGGAAGTCTCTTGATTGTGTTCTTGAGCAAAGGAAGTCTCTAGCTTGTGTGCTTGAGCAAAGGAAGTCTCTTGCTTGTGTGCTTGAGCAATTGTAATCAGATATTACTCTTAGTGAAATCTCCTTGGAAGTGCAAGGGGGACTGGACTACTTCCGGATTGTGGAAGGAACCAGTATAATTGCTTTGTGTCGTTCTTCTTCTCTCTCTCTGTTTTATTCCGCTGCATTTAGATTCTGATCATCACTTCAGAAGCTGTCTCACTTAGCTTCTGATCAGTGTGTTCAGTTTTTAGGAGAAACGAAGAATTTTTCAAAACACAATTCAACCCCCCTTCTTGTGTTTTTCTCACCTTCACAAACATGTTTAGAATTTGTGCTGATACAATTCAGATTATATAATCCGAACTGTTTTACCTTGAAAAAGGGTGTTTAGGGGGTTTCCGGATTATGTAATCCGGAAACATCATGTATCGCGCCCTATTTTTTGAAGTTTCCTGATTACAAAATCCGGAAAAACTCGTTACTCATTTTTTCACCCTTTAACAAAAGAACACACAATTCCGGATTATATAATCCGGAAAGCTCCGAGGGTAATTTTGGAAAAAAAATAGGGCGCGCGAGGAAAGACATAGGGTGGGAAAAGTAATACTCTAAAAATATTTCACATGTGTCGTGAAACTTTCGCTGGCCTATTTTTCGCTAACAATAGTATTTCTCTTTCTTTTTTGTCTTAACCCTTTAATTCTTAGGGGAATGTGGCCCTAATAATCTGGAGTGTGACTGTGAGATAAATATAGTCCGATCAAAAATTGTTTCATACAAAAATCAAACTCAATTTCTTCTAAATGATTTGTTCTTTGGTGAAGTTTACTACGCAACCACTTTAAGTCCAATTGTTAGGTTGACTATACCATTTCTTTCTTTCTATACATCTATCATAACATAAAATGTGCTCTCGTATAAGAAAGAAAGGTTTGACAATTCAATAAATTCATTAGTAATTATTAGTTTTTGACACTAAAATTACTACTAATCATTCTTCTCAAGAAAAATTATTACTAATTATTGATTAACATTTTAAATTAATCTCATTGAAAAGTGGATAATTTTAGTCGGAATTGTTATCTCTATTTACAATTATTGTAGAGACTAATCTTTCGAGTCAGATAGAACCACGGTGTCGTAAAACTCTACATAATTATTTTAATTTCAAAGAGGTGAGAAGTGAAAATCTTAGAAAATTCGGTCTAAAAAAAATAATATTTGTTTTGAAATATATTAGCAATATATTGTTTATATATTTTTTAGCACAATTTTAAAATATTTGTTTTGAAATTAATTCAGTACAATTCCATCACTTTATAAACCCTCTAACCTTCCCTTACAACCAAACCAAACCCTACCGCTTGCAACCAACAAAAAACCCTAGTGTTTCTCTCTGCTCTAGTTCTCTTCTTCCTTCAAGGTAACCTTTCTATTTCGTTTGTTATCGTTCGGTACATTCTTATCTTCGATTCATAGCTTATTCAACGAAAATTCGACGAATAATTATTGTATATAGAATAATTATTTTGTAATATTGACTTATTTAGAGAAAAAAACATTAGTTTTGGGCGGAAAAAAAAAAAGAAAGAAAGAAGCATTAGATTTTGGGTGGTAGCCAGGGTTTGAACCCCGTACCTTGCATATATTATGTATTGTCCATACCAACTGAGCTAAGCTCACAAGGACGAAAGAAGCATTAGTTAAGTATGAACAAAGTGTGTTTAATATTTTATTAAGTTGGTTAAATTATTTATGAATACCAACGAAAAGAAACTGCTGTAAAAAAAGAAGTCTAACATTTTCGACTGAAATAACGATTATAAAGACAATCAAAATAGAAAACAAGGTCTCTATTTCGATCGCTAAATAAATTAGTGACCAATTTTTGTGCTTTAGTGATCAAAATTTCAGTAACAAAAGATGAGATTTTTAGTAGTGTACAATATATATATATATATATATATATATATATATATATATATATATATATATATATATATAGGGTTTTGCTAGAAGACACCTTTTGTGAAGGTGTCTTTTAGCAAGTTACTCTATGAGCATTTGCGAAAAGACACCAACTTACTTTTATGAAGGTGTCTTTTAGCAAAGTTATAACTAAAAAGTGCAAATCACACCTTGAGGTGTGACTTGCTAAAAGACACCACCAAAGGGTGGCTTGTAGCAAGACCCATATATATATATATATATATATATATATATATATATATATATATATATATATATATATATATATATATATATATATATATATTTTAAATTCTAGGCTGAATTGACTATAATCACACCATGCATTGTTGGAAAGAGGATTCCGTGCAATGTCTTTTTCCCTGTAGTCACACTGTCAAGTCATTGTTAATTAATCGTCTAATTAAAAGACCGAGCTCAAATCAGGATCGCTCGATCTTGATCGAACGGTCACTAAAATATGATTGCGTGGTTTTGCTGGCTGCAGTAAATTGTGGTCCGCATTATCATAGATCCTCCCATGACATGCTATCAAGTTTTTGATATCAAAACACTCATGTCACAATCAGGTACCTACTCAAAATTCAAACAAAGAACGATGTTCAATGTTTTGTTTGAAGATGACAAATTGCACAATAACGTTTGGAGCATACCGTGTCAAATTTTAGGCAGTGAAGAATAGCGTGAGAAGTAGGAATTAGTCGCTAGCGGTAATAGTGTTCCTTTAAACAATTCAGTTTTGATGCATCAACATCAATCAACTTATTTACTTATCTTTTTTCCTTTTTTGGTTGTAACTTATTTACTTATCTTTTTTCCTTTTTTAGTTGTAACTTATTTACTTATCTTGTACATCTGATATGAAATTATTAAGATAAAAATGTTAGTTTCCAATTTTCCAAATTCAAAAAGATAGACTTAAGAATGATAGAAAACTAAAATACATTTTAACCCGTAGTTGTATAGACATTTGAAATGGTAGATGCTCATGAGTTCGAATTTCGTGTTTCTCACTTTTCAACAGTGTGTGTGAGTTTGCTATCTAGACCCAAAAAATTGAAGAACGATAATATAATATCACATAAATATTCACACACACACAAATTGATAATTTTACACCAAAAAAAAAAATATAAATTGATAATTTAGACCAATTTAAAAACATTAAGGTCTAAGTTAACAAAAGTACACATTTTTGTTTAGAAAAAAATCACTTACCCCATTCAAACCAATTTAAAATAAAGGATAATTTAATAAATTGCACTCATTTTTTTTCTTTCAATAAAACATTCCAAAAATTGTTTCGTAAATTTACAAAAATAATCAATTGTTTAAAATTTATTTGAATAGTAATAAGTGAATATTTTTTTGTCATATGAAAAGATACACATTTGGTAGCTTAAACATTAATGTTTTTAGATTGGTTTAAGTTTGTTTTTTTTAAAGAAAGTTGGTCTAATGATCTAAGTTAACAACCCTATATATATATATATATATATATATATATATATATATATATATATATATATATATATATATATATATATATATATATATATGAACCTGGACCCCCTAGAAAATCATATAAACCTACTTTTTATTTTGGAAAGAACTATTCAATTTTCATGCGCTTGACGCTTGAGAACATTCAAGCTCACTCCTCGTATACTTAATAAATAAAAAAATTATTTTCCTTCAAAAAAAAATAAAAAAATTATTTAGTCAAATAATGTCAATTACAATGAAACTGAGAGTTTTTTTTATATCGGCAATTATTTAATTAAAACTATTTAATTAGGTGAACTTCCTAATAAGTAATCGAGATTGTCCCAGCCAAACAAAACAATGCAACCAGCCTAGAAGGGATGTACTAACTAACTATCAATACCATGCCTTACAAACATCTGAGTTCCATCTATGCTGCTGCGTGTTCATACATTAATGGATGATCTATAAACATATTTTTAAAATTTACTTTAATCTTGACGAACTCTGAATCAACTCACTTAAACTTTTTTCTATAGAAAAAGAAAATATGATTTCAAGATTTTCAAGACCAGAAAAGCAGGGAATCAGATCTTTTTTTTATTGGGAAGAAGAAATTAAAAAACTTTCTTTGAGAGGAAGAAATCAAATACCTTGTTTCCATCTTTTTATATTTTCTATAATAAATATATTTTATAAAAGTACGTCGACATAAAATATTATCAATAAATAAAAATAATGATTAAAGACAAAACTACTTAATGTTCATAAACAAAAAATGAAAAGAGATATATGATTAAAGACAAAAAAACTACTTAATGTTCATAAATAAAAAATGAAAAGAGAAAAAAAAAAAAAGAACACAATATTATTATTATTATTATTATTATTATTATTATTATCTTCTTTATCATTATTAGGAAAAAACAGGACACACAGTTTTTATTTATTGGGAGATAGGTGGAAAGAGAGGACAAATAGCCCACAAATAATTCAGTTTTAGATCTTTTTCTGTGTGCTTGTGGACCAAGAAAATCAAAACAACAAGTGCCCCAATGAAAACGAGTCACGGAGCGCCAAGTCGGCAAACCTTCTCACCTCTATTATTAATACTATCATAATCACTATCATCATTATTTTTTTATTCTTTGATCTCATTATTATTACTATTTTAATTAAATTGGGTATTGTTAACAGGTGTCTTAAGACACCTGTTTCAAAATTCGAAAATAGAAATAATTTGTAAATTTTATGTAGAAAATGTTACATTTTAAAGTTTCAATTCATTGAGTATACTATTTTTAAGACAAAATTTTTTCTTTAGGCTTTTTAATAAATACTCTAAGAGCACTTGTTAACATTTCTTTTTTAAATTTATAATAGAAAGTTGATTTTTAAAAAAGGAATTGCTAAAATAAATTATTAATAACATAATACTATTGTTTATTTTACAATTGTCTTAAGTGGAATTTGAACGCTCGTGTTCATAGTTACAAAACCAAGGTTTTATCATTATGATGACACCTCTCTTAAACTAATAGAATTTGATTAATTTGTGTATCATTTTGTTAATTATGACAATAAACAAATTACAACTAATTGAATGAATTTTAATAGTTGGGTCAATGTCCAATTTATCAGGACTCGCATCCTTAATCAGACTCATCACTCTAAGATGGTTGTATGACACAAACCAAGTGTGGATTGCTATAAATGTACTCCATCCGGGCCTTATTATAAGAAACAATTGACTTTTTTAGTTCATAGATTAATTAATGTATCTTGTTATAAATATAGACTAGGTACATCACTTACACAATGAACCTAAAAAGTCAAATGTTTCTTATAATAAGGACCTGAGGGAGTATCTTGGATGTCTCTTTTTCTTATGAATTCAACAAAATTGCTTTGGTATGTGTATTCGAGATGATGAAGTCATTTTGTGTTGGATAAAACGGTGTGGCTATCACCGTTACTAGATATTGATTTGGAAGAAGCACTCAGACTATAGTCTGTTCTTTAGTGAGTACGTGACCTTCAACTGGCAAATATGGATTTTGAGATGGACTCAAAGGTGGTGGTTGAAAGTATCGTTGGTCGTACACTCCACGTCTCGGATTTTGGATCATTAATTATTGTCGATGCCTAGTTTCTTTTGACTTAGCAACCTTTGATGCTAAGTTTATTAGGAGACAAACCAATAAAGTTTTTTTTTTTGAAGGAGACAAACCAATAAAGTTGTTCATAGTTCATCTAGGATAGTTCCATGTCATGCTAGCTTATGTATTTTCATTCGAATTTCATCATATATCTCTACTCTTGTTTTAAACAAAATGCATTAAATTTTCTCTTATAAAAAACTAATCGAATGAATAATTTAATCATAAAGAACAATAATGTAAGAGAAGTATAATTTAAAAACTAACAACGCAAACCGAATGTAATATAATGACCATTTTAAGCAAAAGTTAAAGGATCAATCTAAAATATCACTTTGTTTTTAAATATAAGCAAAAATTGAGAAAATAAAATAGGGAAATGTTAACGAGTGTCCTCGGGACATTCCTTAAGCACTTTAAATGATAAGTTTTTTTATGAAAAATTGTGTATTTAATGCATTGAAAATTGTAATAGTTGATTTTTTTGAATGAATAATTGCTAAATTTGGGATCCTTAAAGAGTGTCTCAAGGCACTAGTTAACAAAACTCAATAAAATAAAAGATGTATTGGTTTAAATTTTAAACCAAATTTATCAACTTTCTCTAATTAATTTTTGCCTATAATTAAGACTAAGAGTATAATTAAAACTTAAATAGACCACGTAGACAACCTTGCCTAAACTATATTCTTAAAACTATGATTAATATACAAAATGCCAAGGCCCTACAAAGGCTCCCAAACTTAACGTGGCCTTCACTTTCACCCTATATAACCTAATTAAATTTCAATTCCGTGTGCTCTCTTATAAATGTAGGAAAATCAAAACAACAAGTGTTCCAATAGATACCAGCCAAACCACCACTCTCTCTCCTTTTGTTTTTGTCTCTCCCTTTTATTAACTATCAAATCCCAACCAAACCTACATCACACAACCAAACATTCCTCTAAGTTTCTACCCTCTTCTTCCCTTTCTTATAGCCTAATAACTCATCAACACTCTTCAAAAATACCCACAAATCAAAACCAAAAAAACTAATCATGCATACTTACTAGCTTAATTAGTGATAATATTAAGTTTTTATTTTATTTTTTTCAATGGAAGAAGTGAAAGCACACATGTTATTTGGCAAGTACGAGATGGGAAGAGTACTAGGTAAAGGAACATTTGCAAAAGTGTACTATGCCAAAGAAATTTCAACCGGAGAAGGTGTAGGAATTAAGGTGGTAGACAAAGACAGTGAAAAAAGAAGGCATGATGGAACAAATCAAACGTGAAATTTCTGTCATGAGGTTAGTAAAACATCCAAACATCGTCAACCTTAAAGAAGTCATGGCAACAAAGACCAAAATCTTGTTTGTCATGGAATATGCACGTGGCGGCGAATTATTCGAGAAGGTGGCAAAAGGTAAATTTAAGGAAGAACTTGCAAGAAAGTACTTTCAACAGCTTATAAGTGCAGTAGATTATTGTCATAGTCGAGGTGTTTCTCATCGTGATTTAAAACCGGAAAATTTATTACTCGATGAAAACGAGAATCTTAAAGTCTCCGATATTGGTCTCTCTGCTTTGCCTGAACAACTTCGTTAGGACGGGCTTTTACATACTCAATGTGGAACTCCTGCTTACGTGGCACCCGAGGTAGTTAGAAAAAGAGGTTATAACGGTTTTAAAGCTGATACTTGGTCTTGTGGTGTTATTCTTTATGCTTTACTTGCTGGATTTTTACCTTTTCAACATGAAAATTTAATTTCCATGTATAATAAAGTTTTCAAAGAAGAATATCAATTTCAACCTTGGTTTTCACCTGAATCAAAGAGATTAATCTCAAAGATTCTTGTGGCGGATCCTGAAAGAAGAATCACTATTGCTTCAATCATGAAGTTCCATATGGTTTCAAAAAGGTTTATGTTTATCAACAACTACTACTGCAAATGATGATTTGGAGTTGGAATCAAAGGTGAATTTGATTAACTCAACGCCGCAATTTTTCAATGCGTTCGAGTTTATTTCTTCGATGTCTTCGGGATTTGATCTTTCAGGTTTGTTTGAAGAAAAGAAAAAAAGAGGTTCGGTTTTCACTTCAAAGTGTTCTGTCCCAGAAATTGTAACAAAAATTGAAAGTGCTGCGAAAGGTTTAAGGTTTCAGGTTAAGAAGGTTAAAGATTTCAAATTAAGGTTACAAGGGTTGATTGAAGGGAGAAAAGGAAAATTGGCGGTGACGGCCGAGATATACGAGGTGGCGCCGGAGCTTGCGGTGGTTGAATTTTCTAAATCTTCCGGTGATACTTTTGAATATGTCAAGTTGTTTGAAGAAGATGTTAGGTCTGCTCTCAAAGACATTGTTTGGTCATGGCAAGGGGAGTGATGCCACGTGTTTTGGTAACATGGCCCAATCAATGTCATGCCTAAGATTCTCTGGACTTTTGGTGTATAATATATGAATATAAATCATATATGAAATTTGTGTATATTATTATTATTAATGTGGTGTATAATATATGAATATAAATCATATATGAAATTTGTGTATATTATTATTATTAATGTGGTATAGTATAATATAAGCTAGAATTGGCTGCTTTCTAACAAATTTTGCTTTCTTGCATTTGATTTTGGCCTTTTAATTTTATTTTTTAAGTAGCTTGATTTTTTTTTTTTTTTGAGTAGCTTGAATCTTATGGAGATGTAGATAGTATTATCTTTTTTTTTTTTTTTGAAAGGATGTAGATAGTATTATCTTGGTGAGACTGTAAATACTCCACCTTAGAAGTTGCCAATTGTAATAATCAGTTATAATTCGACAAGAATTTTGGTATTAACTATTGGGGTTCTGGTATTTTCCTTTTTGTTTATATCTCTGTATATTTATTTATTTATTAATTTTTTCAAGAAAAATAAAATAATATATGAATTTGTGAAGAACTATTTACTTCAATTGTTTTCTTATTGGATTTTTTTTTTTGGGTACAAGTTTTCTAGCTTACTGGTCTTATCGAGCTAAAATTAGAACTTTTTTTTTTTGAGGAATTTTTTGAAAGAACTAAAATTAGAACTTTGAAAGTTATATTTTTCTTTATTTTATATGGTAGTGTGAAAATTAATGTGCAGGCTCGCTTTAATAAAAAAATTATTTCAAATGGCATGTGATATATCTTTGTTACTATTATTTTTATTTTACAAACATTTTTTTTTTGACAGTCAAAAAACTTCATTCAATCAAAGGCAAAAAATAATACAGCCGATTAAGAGTTGGGACATTCCCCACACCCATAAATTGAGATTAGACCTAACAATCAAGATAGTAGGATACATCCTAACGATACATCTATAAAGTTCAGAAAACAAAAAGGCAACAATACTCCAAAAACATTACCCTAACAACCAGACTAATTCCTTCCACCTATGGTCCAAGATCACCAAACTTTTGAGATCCACAGTCTTTGATGTCATCCAACTCCGGAAAAAAGATTGTGCTGTTGTTCGTGCATATTGACTATAAATGGTCTCTGTGATAACCAATACAACCATACGTTGAAAAGTCCTATGTGAGGCTGAGAGGATGTTGAGTTTGCTGATTGTCGCCATGAATTCCTTACTCATAACAAAGTACCGATAAGACGAATCCTTCACTAGCATTTCAACAAACACATGACATGCAAACTTGAAATAAACCAACAATAACAAAAAGCAAACAAAACAGTAACTAAAATAATAGAGAATCAAAAACATGGAGCCAAACCACACTCTCAAACGGGAAGATAGCAGAGAAACCCCAATAAAATTTTTCCATGGTGGCTTTCGAGGGGGCCGTCTCGGGATCAGATCACTGGTTAATTTGTGACTTGGGGGCGGTTTAGGAAGTGGTCGGACAACTAGTGATGAAATTGATACCCATCCTGTCATGGAGCTTATAGTGGGGGGAGGAAGGAACAGAGGCCTCCCTGCAGATGGAAAATCACGCTTGGCAAGGCCAGAAGACCGTGGAGGGACTTTATGTGACTTGTTCCAGCAGAAGTGATGAAATACAATGACAGAAGGGTAAAGGGTCGTGGTGGTTTTCTGTGAAAAGTTAAAGAGGAGCTTTGCCATGAAAAAGGAAGAAAAGGGACGGAAAACTTCTCACAAAGGAGAGACAAAATATAACTTCCTACAAGGAGAGACTTAAACAACAAACATCTCACAAGGAGAGAATAAGGGAGGTTTTAGGTAGAAGACACGGGAAATTTCAAACCGGACGGTGGGATTATGAGTGAAAAACGATGATGGGAAGGTGGGAAGCGGTGCTCCTGTTAAACCCTAAACCCTATCAAAGCGAGAGCGATACTGTTTTAGAATATTCATTAATCATCGCCTCTAAATCTTTTCTTCAAACGACAACTAGCTAACCACTTGGTTATCAATGGAAATACTTTTCAATCGAATAACATGGCAGATGAATCTTTACAAACATGATCTGCCATTCATAGTTACTGCTCCGTTAAGTGAAGCTTTGGCATAAAAATTAAAATGAATCTAATTAATTGTTTGAAAATATTATGTATGCTAGATATTGATTTGAGTGATAATGTCTTACCTATTGGTGAACCAGTGATATTATTAACTTAATAGTATAAAATATTAACGACAATAATGAATATAGACAGGTTCATTTGCTAAGAAGTATATAATATCGCAATGACGTTGAGAGATAATTTATAAATGCATATCCTAACTTTAGAGGCCATGGTCCTCCCACCCCATATTTTTTTAATAACATTTTCTATACACTATACAACTTACTATATTAAAATGTTTCCTAAGATATATATTAGGTCATCGTCCCGTCCCTGATTAATCTAATTAAAATGTTTTTTTAGACTACAAGATTGATAAAATGTTATTTTTACTAACTTTACCTAAAAAAAATATTGGACTAAGGTTGATAAAATATTTAACTACAATTAGATGAGTACTGATTTGGATTAAATGATTTATTTTAATTAATAGTTTTGACGTCAACAACGTTACAAATACGAAGACATAATTATTCCAAACACTAATATTTAAATATTTGTAAGCTTATACTCCCTCCGTCCCTATATGTAAACACCCTTTTATTAGAGGGAAAGGGTGGTTACATATAGGGACGGATGGAGTATGTTTCATATATGAGTATCGAGGGCACTTTTCTTTTTGTTTTTAGCGAAATTGTATAGTACCAATGTACTCAACAAATTGAATAATTATATATATATATATGTAACAAATAATATATGTATTTTAGCAAATACTTTTAATATTTTTACTTAGCAATTCGTGATTTCTACTCCAAGATTTTCATTTGTTTTTTTTACTAAAGATTTTCAATATTTGAACACAACAAAAATATACAATCAAAATATTACTCAAGCTCTAAAGTATGATGTGTGAGGTTCGATCTTGATTTATTCTATATGAAAAGAATCATCGTATAGATTAAAGAGTTCAGCTCTTTAAAGTTTCCATGAATTTTTTGTATTTCAAACTCTTTTTTTCCATGTGAAAAGCCATGCACGATTGCACATGGGTGCAAATTAAGCAAACAAAAAATGGTGGAGCAAAATTTGAGTCAAAACAAATTTTCTCCCCTTCTCTTCTCCGTTTCAAAAAATCAATCAATCAAATAATTCTAAAATATTTTATTCCCTTTAATTCTCTTTGCTTCCCCTTTTTTCTCTATTCATTCCCTACATTGTTTCTCCAAGGAAGACTGAGAAATGTCATTGTCAATCTTGTTATACCATCGTATTTTCTACACCATTATTGCATCTTAATCTTCAAATTTCAAATATATGGCCAGATTTTATCTTAGCCAATGAAATCTTGACATCATTACAGTATCACACTAGTCGATATACCCGTGCTGAGCACGGGTAGCGCGGCTTCGCCGCGCTGTATGGCCGCGGCTCCGCCGCGTGTCGTGTTTCGGCTGTGTTTGGTATAGTGAAAATATGTAAATTATGTCAATTAATAATGTATATATTGATCGGTAGTAATAAACAATTAGAAATTAATAAAATTTTAGTATTGACGATATTAAAAACCTAATAAATAAAAATAATCATAGTTTTTATTTACTAATATGTTCTACTGTAAAAATATTAATAAGCATCCAGTGAAAAATCATAATTAATGTATACTCATTTGTATTCTATCAATATATAGTTCCCATAAAACAAACATATACTCATATACTCCATCCGTTTCAAAATGAGTGTCGCTTTAGCCAAAAAAATTTGTTTCAAAATGAGTGTCGCTTTGACGGTCTATGTTAGAACACCATATAAAAGTTATAAAAATACTACTATATATTAGATTAGTGTTCAAATTCACTCCCGTGTATGAAGAGTTGATAAATATAGAAATTAAATTTTATATGGAGTTTTTTCTATATAGTAGTAATATTTTTATAGTCCATCCGTTTCAAAATAAATGTCCAAGTCAACCATTTCACATATAACAATGCACAATTTTGACTGTTAATATCTTGAATTGTCTAAAGTAAAAAATTATAGAAATTTAATATTTTGAAAATATTTGTCGAGACAAATCAAACAACACCTTACATTCTAATATTTGTATTTATACGTTAGTTAAAAAGTATAGTCAAAATAAGTCAAATGAATAATATACATTGTAAAACTTGGACATGTATTTTGAAACGGAGGGAGAAAATTTTAGCTCATCTTTTTAGCAATAGCGTAATTATTTGACAGCAAAACAAACACAATCTTCATTATTTGATTTTTTTCTCTCTCATCACTTATAGAGAAAGAGAATCACAGAGATCATCTTCTCTCTCAAACAACTCTAGCCGCTCCACCCCTTTGTGACCGCCTCCACCAACCGAAATTAGATCTCATCGGAGCTTTCATCCAAAATTCTCCATTTCTGATTGATTGAGAGCTCATCCATTGAGGTTAACACCAGATCTATAACATTCACCATATTATATCTCTTTTGGGTCTATTATTTTCATGATACGGCCTCTAACCTAAGAGATCTTGTTCTTCTCCACCCTTGTCATACATGCAACAACAAAATTAGAGATGTATGAAGATATGCTTCTGGTATTTTTTTTCCTTCAGTATATGTATATATTTTTTGGGTCATATGTTTTTTTAATTAGATCTGTAGTTTTGTAAAAAGAAATACTAATAATAGATCTGGAGCAATTTAATTTTTATTTGTTATAGATGTATCATGTATATTGATTTTGGTTTATATAAATGGTTCTCTTTTTGAAAAATATAATTTCATCAGTAAATTTAAGTTATTTGTTTTTGAAAAAAATTTTAAGTTTTTCTGTTTGTATTATTGTAAATCTTATTTTTTCTTCTACAATTTCTTTGCAGAATATTTTTTTTTTGTTTGTTTGTGTTGGTAGTAGTTTTCATCAATTTATGTTTTAATGTAGAAAATGAACTTACACTTGTAGAAAGAAGCAAGAATTTGTTGTTGCTGCTAAATAAAATTAGTTGACCAACCTTATACAACTCATATTTTTTTCTTCTTATTTTTCCATTGACATGCTTCATTTACTATTTTTTTACACTTAAAAAAGTAAGATTGTTAGATGTTTACAATACCAGATTCATTTTATATATAAATTTTTGTTATCTCTTCTAATACAAAGAAATAAAATTTTAATATCATACAATAAATTGGTGTACACAAATTTATTGCCAATAACTCATCACAAAGTTCTTTAAAAGTTTTCTTGCCCAGACCATCACAAATTTATCTCTTCTACTTTTGATCCTTGTACTCATCTTCCTTTTCACAGTATCTGCCTCTTTATTTCTTCTTTATTTGTTCTGTTTAAAAAAACAAAGCAAAAAGAAAAAAACGAAAAAATTATCGCCACTCAATTAATAATTCATCTCAAAAGGAAAAAATTATTATTCTGTTAATTTTTTTTTTCCTCTGTAAAAAGTATGTATACCCAGATTTTGTGGACATTTTTTGTTGGTTTGGAAAAAAAATTAAAACATATTATTTTTATTTTGCAGATCATCCTCTCCACAGTAGGAGAGCAACTTATAAATCATTATTTCAAAAAAGAGGTGGAAGAACAGAAATGGAGCTTACTAAAACATACAAAAGGAAAAAGTGAACAAAAACACTTAATAGGAAAAGTGTAAGACTTTCTTCTTGCCAATGTTTTTTGATCTATGTTTCTTCTTCATCATCTTCTTAATTTAAAGAACAATAATCTTATTTTGATGAGGATTTATGTATTAAACCAATTAGTAATTTAGTAATTCTCATCGTTTACTTACTTGTCTCTCTTTTCCTTGTTTGTAGATTGATGAATAGCCAAAAACTTCATTCAACTTTCCTGCAATAACTTTCCTGCAATAACAATCATATTTTTGTGTTATTTAAAAAAGTTTAGCATGATTATTATTATTTTAGAAAGTATAATAACAGTACCAAAAAATAGGATAAATTTTTCCAATCAATTGTTTCTTATTTGTTATTGATTCTGTACCTGCAAAAACAATCATATTGTTGTGTTATGAAAATAAGTTTAGCATGATTATTATTTTTATTTTAGAAAGTATAATAACAGTACCAAAAAACAGCATCAATTTTTCTAATCAATTGTTTTTTCTTATATGTATATTGTTTCTTATGCAGATGATTTTATGAATTCACAAAAACTATAAAAAAAATCAAAACATCCAACTATACCAGGTTTGCAGAAGATATCAAGAGAAGTGTAAGATTTTCTTCTTGAAGATGTTTTTGGATCTATGTTTCTTCTTCATCATCTTCTTGAACAATAATCTTATTTTGTTAATATGATGACAGGAAGAACAACAAAAAATTAAGAAGACAATTTTGCAAAGGAAATAGTTGTCATTCAACCTACCTTACTCATGTTCTTCCTTTATCAGTCTTCTTAATCAATGAAAATGTGATTTCCTGCGAAAATAAGAAAAGAAAATGGAGATTAGAAAAATGGAGAAAAAGTTGAGAGTAGAAATGAAGTGAAATGAAGATAAGAAGATATTATGAAGTATTTGAAATGAAGTGAATGGAGTGAAATGGAGTATTTAGTGTTGTATAGAAGTAAGTGAAATTTGAATTTGAATTTCAAATTTGAGAGCCAAAAGTTGAGAGTAGAAAAAGTTATATGGGAAGTTAAAATTGAGAGGCAAAATATCATGTCTACCCTTTGGTAGGCAGTGAAAGTTGAATGTAGGAGAAGGGTAACTTAGTCCGAAATTGGTAAAAATTCTAGAATTCTCCCATTTCAAAATTTTTTACAATGTTACCCTTTGATAAAGTGAAAATTTAGTGCAGTTGAAAATTTAATGGCAGGGACAGTTGTGAAATTTTGGTAGGCATTTGTTTTCTCATATATATAATATAATAGATGTACTTTTTGGGCGGGCAAATAATTGCCCTAGTGTGTTTTGGGGATAAGATTATTCGGTCAATTCAATGCACCATCCATGAGTTAGGACTTGGGAGATTCCATGTGTCACGTGAAGGTGTTTGGCATTTACTATAGGAGAATAATGTATTGTCTGCTGTTCAAGGAAGAATAATAGCCAAACCTTGCAGTTAATCAGTTACATCCATCTAACGGTTGGTGCCTAGAAAACTTTGTATTTTGATTTTTGGTTCTAAATTATTTTTATTATATATGGTGGAGATCATCTACATTATTATTGTGGAGCAGGAAAATACCATATAAATATCTACAAATACAACAAACAAAACCAAAATTTTATTGACTTTATTCCATTTAAAACAGTTTTAAAGTAATTAAGATGTACTAGGGCACAAAATTGTCAAGTTTTTCTTTCCGCTATTTTTAGAGCGATAATGTAAGCATATGTTTTATTATTTGCTTGAATAACAACTAGTAATGGAAAAATAAAAGAAATGAAAAATTGCAAAACAAAATATGTGACACGATTTTCTTTATGTAGTTCGTCCAATTGTATTTACCACCTTGATTATATGACAACAATTTTGATTATTATGGTGTTACAAGATAAATATACAATATTGTTTCAGAATACAATGATACCTTTGAAACGTACCTCCAGATCAACTACACCACCCCTAGTGGCGTAGCCAGGATCCTGAACCAAGGGGTTCAGACTTTTCAATTTTATAAAGGTCAAATATCATATATTGTCCTTAGGTTAGATGTTTATAACAATTTAGTAGAGCGGGAAATGAATCGAGTCGAGTTGAACCCGTCCGAGCTCGATTCGTTCCGATAAGAATTGACTCAGCTCGAAACTCGACTCGAGTTCGATACGAACAATTTTTTTAACTCGAGTTCGGCTCGTTTAAAGCTTGCGAACAACTCGGTTTAGCTCGTTAGGTTCAACTCGTTTGCTCGAGTAACCTAATTTTTTTAACTCGAGTTCAACTCGTTTAAATTATTTTTATCCATTAAAATGACATATTTTTGGAACGGAATATACACAAATTAGAGACCGTGAGATCATTAAATAATGGGTTTTGTTAAAGGTACCATTGAGGAAGAACCAAATCAGCCTAAGAACACTTTTAACATTTTCTTCAAATAACTAGTAAAATACCCGTGCATCCGCACGGGTACCGGTTGATCGGGGATGATTTTTAATAGTTTGAACTCGTCATTAAATATTTGTAAATAGTTTAAATTTATACCATTTAAAAGTTAATTATTACTAATTTTATTATATATATATATATATATATATATATATATATATATATATATATTTATACCATTTAAATGTCGATATTATTATTATTATTATTATTATTAATTTTTACCGTTTATTATTTATTTCTTAACTTGTCGGTATTATTCACGGTGCGAACAATTTATATAATTTCAAAAAAAAATTATTTGCAGGTTTAAACAATAATAATATCAATTTATCTAATTTTCCTTCTGAAAAATACATCGACTTATAAAAATTTAAAATATGTTTGTCAACTTGTCATGTGTACAATAATCATTTTTTTCAAGGATGTGTACAATAATCATTTTAAAAGTTTATCAATGACAACATTTTCCGGTTATAATTATTATTTTTAACTTTCAAGAAGTGATAATTTGTCCCGTGTATAATAAATTTTATCATATGTATTAGCGATGACTTGTCACATGTTGTATAATAATTATATACAGTAGAAACTCTTTAAATTAATACTCGGTAAATTAATAAACTCTCTAAAATAATAAATTTGTCCGGTCCCGACTTGGGCCAGTGTAAAAAATTGAAAAACTTGATAAAATAATAAGATAATAATATTTCGGGAGATCCCTTTATAATTTTCGGTCTCAAGAAAATCATAAATTAATAATTCAAAGAAACTGAAAAAAAAAAATATATCAAGAATACATTGAACACATTTGTTCCTCTTGTTTACATTTACTGTACTTCAAAAGTCATTATTGATTTCTAATGCATATGAACACAGTAGTTACTAATTTACGTTGAGTCCCAAGGTTCGCTGCAACGTAATTCTAAGAGGCATAGACTAATTTGCCCTTTTGTTTGGTATGTACAATATAATTACTTAAAAACTCTTTAAATTAATAATTATTAATTTATCGATAAATTAATAACTCTCTAAATTAATAAATTTCTCCGGTCCTCACATTATTAATTTATAGAGTTTTAACTGTATATAACAATAATTTTATAATATGTATCAGCGATGAATTATCCCGTGAATCATAATTATTTTAAAATTTATATTAGTAACATGACCCGTGTATTTTTGTTTTTTTTAGTTTTTTCCTTCAAAAAACATGTCCTGTGTATAGCAATTACTTTTAACTTTTTAGCAGTGACTACTTGTCATGTGCATAATAATTATTTAAAGAGGTGATATTATAAATAGCATGACGGTTTAAAAGGAACAATTTTTTTATAAATAACAATTTGTTATGTGTATCGAAGTTTGTTTAGTCAATGACAACTTCTCCCGTGTATTTATGTTACTTCTGAAATTTTTGTCGATGCTCACTTCTCCCACGCATTTTTAATCAATGTCGACTTATCTTGTGTACTTTAATTGATAAGTGTGTAGTATCATTGTAGAATTGATTTGAAGTGATGATATTCTAAATAGTTTAAACATTTTAGCAAGAAAAACTTACCCCGTGAATTTGATTTATTTTTGAAATGTTAATCAATGCTCGTTTATCACGTGCATTTTAGTTTATGAGAGTTCAATATCATTAGTTGATAAGTGTTCAATATCATTCTAGAATTAAAGTGAGGCGATGCTATTGTAAATAGTTTAAACGTTTTAGCTAGAACAATTTTTTAGAAATGACAACCTGTCCTGTAAATCAAGGTTAGTTTAGTCAATGAAAATTTATCCCCGTGCATTTTAGTTTATGAAGGTTCGATATAATTGTAGAATTAAAGCCACGTGATATTCTAAATAGTATAAACGTTTTAGCAAGAACAATTTTTTCGTAAATATCAACTTGTCTCGTGTATCAAAATTAGTTTGACTTGACATTAACATGCATTTTTAATCAATGTCGACAAGTCTCATGCATTTTTGTTTATAAGTGTGTAATATCATTGTAGAATTGAATTGAAGTGATGATATTCTAAATAATTTAAACGATTTAGCATGAAAAACTTATCCCGTGAATTTGATTTATTTTTGAAATTTTAGTCAATGCCCATTTATCCCGTTCATTTTAGTTTATGAGGGTTCATTATCATTATAGAATTGAAGTGGGGTGATATTAAAAATAGCCGGAATGTTTTCACATGAACAAAGTTTTATAAATAACAATTTATTCCGTGTATCAAAGTTAGTTTAGTCAGTGACAACTTATCCCATACATTTACGTTCCTTTAAAAATGTCAGTCAATGCCCACTTCTTTCATGCATTTCGGTTATCTACGAAATTTTAGTCAATGTCCATCCATCCCGTGCATTTTAGTTGATAAGTGTTGTATATCATTATAGAATTAAAGTGAGGCGATGATATTCTAAATGGTTTAAATGTGTTAGCAATAACAATAGTTTATAAATGACAACTTGTCATGTAAATCAAGGTTAGTTTAGTCAATGAAAACTTATCCCGCACATTTTAGTTGATGAAGGTTCGATATAATTGTAAAATTAAAGCCAGTGATATTCTAAATAATATAAACGTTTTTGCAAGAACAATTTTTTCGTAAATATCAACTTGTCCTGTGTTACAAAGTTAGTTTAGTCAGTGACAACGTATCCCGTGTATTTGAGTTACGTTTGAAAATTTTGTCAATGCACAATTCTGACATGCATTTAAGTTATTTAGAAAACTTCAGACAAACCTCATGTATCCCGTACATTTTAGTTGTCGAAGATTCAATATCTTTACAAAATTGAAGTGAGCTGATATTTTAAAGGGTTAATTAAGTTTTTAGTCCCTATAAATATTCACAATTTTGTTTTTAGTCCCTATAAAATAAAATCACACTTTTTAGTCCTGTGACATTTTTTAAGCATTTTAGGGAAGTTCCTTTGACGGAATTCCTTTATAATCTCACCAAGATAAGATCTAATCTCCTTTTTCTCATTTTAGATCATCAGAGTAACTCTTTCGTTGTCTCCCTCGCAGATGACTTTCCTGAATCCACAGTCTAAAGCTAACGTTAGCGAAGCCAACATAGCAAAAGCTTCAGCGACGATGACTTCATCATTTCCTTGTCGTTTCCAAGCTGCTGCAGCCATCACCAGCCCTTCCTCATTACGGCAAATCGCCCCTAAACCCCACCAGCCTTTGATCTGAAGATTGGAGTCGCAATTAACCTTAATCACTCCATATATGTGTTCCTTAAAAAAAAAGTTAGACATATGTGTAAAATATCATTAATTAAACTATTTTTTTAGGTAAATTGAATTATTATTATTATTATTATTATTATTATTATTATTATTATTATTATTATTATTATTATTATGTTACACTAATTTCTCAAATTTTCAAACAAAAAAGCATATACTCCTCTCTATCTCGGTTCAAAGAGTCTTTTTTTTATAATTTTCTTTTTATTATTATTATTATTTTTCATTTAACTTTATCCAACACACACAATATTCATTTCAATGTTATTTTTCTCTCTCTTCACCAAAGAAGTTCTGGAAAACTCTCCCAACCCTCTATCAAACCCTAGCCGCTGCAACAAATTTTACGGCCTCCCTCAATGTGTTTTCCGGCCTCGTTTTGTTGTTCTACCATCTTCATCCTCTCCTTTTCATCTATAGTTTTATTCTATCAAATTTATTTTCAGGTCAAAGATGTTTTTAAATATCCCTACAACCATCTTTTTGGCTAGATCTCGACAACCACATACAAGATTTTGAAAAATCATCATCATAAAAAGAGTCCCCTCCATCTCCTCTACAAAACCCATTAAGAAAAATCAAGATCGGACTACCTTCGTCGTTGACCACCGCGCCGGAGCTTGCAACCACCATGCTGGAAAAGAGCTTTTCTCCCATCTTGTATGTTTTGGTCCAAATCTAGGTCAGAATTTGGTACTGTTTTTTTTTCCTTCTCTATTTTTAAAATATGAATTTTTTTTTGGTAAATATGCATTTTTTTAGATCCTTCATTTATTTGGTTAAACTATTAACTTTGTCTGAAACAGACAAATCTTATATTCCTTCTTTTTGTTTATTTTGTTTGGAACATGCATGTTTTCTATTTTCTTCTTCTGGGTGTGCACAATTTTTTAAAGGCATTGTATCTATTGTTGATTTATTACCCTTCATTGCAGTTATTATATTTTTAGAGGCATTGCAGCTATTATAATTATGGCATAAATTTAAATTTAAATCTGAAACTTTTAAATTTTTTATTCTCCCTCTGTTAGACATCACAAGGCAGTAGTGGCATTGATTTATCTCCCACTTCATCTTTCATTGCAACAATTTTTTCGACCACTCCTTATACACAAAAAAATTACATTCTATTGCTTAATTTAATTTTTTTTTATCATCACATTTATCAACTGTTCACACGTGATATACTGATATTCTTTACATCAACTTTTTCTTAAAAAATACACAAACTTTTTATCTAATGTTATTATTTAATAATAATTAATAGTAATTTTTTTAACCAAACAAAGTCATTATCATTTTCAATCTCTCTGAACCCAAAACAACTTAACCTCTCTAGTTTTCTTTTTCTTCTTCATCTCCACCATGTACTACCAACACCGACCACCTTTCACCCACAACCAGTCTCCTTCATGTGACTTAAAAAAAAAATTGCACATTACTCATTATCTCATTCTCCTCTATTTGTATTTCAAATCAAATTTTCAAAAGGAGTTACCTTTAAAATTTATCATTTTTAAAAATTAGTTTTCCATCCATTGTGGATTACCTTTGGAAGTGGCACAACTATAACTGAACTATTTTCTTCCTTTTGCATATATATTTATTTTCTTATTAACAACCGTTGTTACAAACTGATAGAAGTTAAAAACACATATATAGCTACATAGAAAACTTCATAATCAAACTCTTCTAGTTATTTTTTCATCATTTATTTATCCATATATTTCTTTGATGTTTGTTGGTGAGATAAAACCATCGTTCAACTTTCCTGGAAAAAACAACATTTCCATGATCACAAAAATGAAGTTGAAGATGAAAATGACAAATAATGAGATTAACAAAAAAGAAAAAGTGCAGTAAGGAATTTGTGTGTTTGTGTACTATTGATTTGGTTTTTTAACACAAGAAAGTATGTATATGAAAGAAAGTAGAAATATGTCAAAACATGTATTTTGTGTAGATTTTCTTTCAATTTTTTTTTGACAAATTACTTGTTACATAGATTTTTGAAAACAACATTGCTTAAATCCAATAGAAATGAAAACAAATAAAATAAAAGGATCATTCACTTACCCGTGTTTTTTTCATCAATTACTTACTCGTTTTTCATCATTTACTTACCCTGTTTTTCTTTTTGTAGAGGTATTGAAGACAAGAAAAGATATTGAAGACAAGAAGTTGAAAAGAGACAAAAGTTAAATAATGAAAAGTGGGAGAGAAGATAGCTTCCCACATATTTTATGTGAGAAGAGAGTATCTTATAGGAATAGAAAATTTGAAATAAGTGAAGGGAGGGAAACAAAAATTTGAATTTGAAGTGACATTGGGAAATGTAATAAGAGTAAGGTATTTGATTGATGTAGATCTGACTTTTAGTCCTTTGTTACAAAAGAATTTTTTTTTCATTTTGTTTAGTTGGCATGTAATGGAAACATTAGTCTCATGAGCAAATAAGCTAGACTATTAGTTGTTTTCGGTTACATGACATCACATTAGTTAAGTGAGGTCATTTAGTTACATAAAGTAATTTTTAGACATGTTTTACCCCTAATTGTGGGATGTGGCAGCCAATGAGGTTAGGGTAATAATAAGTTTTCCACAACATATTCCTTTCTTATATTAAGAGGGATTATGTAATATATATGTTAGACTTGAAGCTATTATCAAAATAACCACCTTTGTCTGTGTTTACGTCTTGACTCTTGATTAAAATCATGCCATTTTTTGGGGTATTTTTTTTAGTGATTTAACAATAAATTAAGATGTTAATAATACCTTGGAAAAGTCAAAGAAATTAATTATATTAGTAAATCAAATCAAATAAAATAAAAGGAAAAGATGCAAACACTTGGTCAGTGTTCTACAACAAAAGTAGTCACTAAAGGACAAAGGTAGAAGTTAGTCGCTAGGTGTGCAGGCATGAGTACAACTTACAAGTGTAGGTGCAGCTTTTACGGTCACAAATTAGAGAGGTGGTGCAATGAGGGGGTTCAAAGGTTATATTTCAGGGGGTTCAACAGAGAAAAACATAGGATAATTGGGGTAAATCCAAAAAGTTGAGGGGGTTCACTTGAATCCCCTGGGCAATAGGTGGCTCCGCCCCTGACCACCCCTCACCCTCTTCGCAGGGACGGATGCAGGTTGTAGGATTTGTGGGGTTGTGTCTACAAAAAAATTTAGAAACAATTTTTTTGGTAGTATAATGTATCAATAGTTGATATTTTGACCACATAGATCACACTTATCACAAATCATTTATCTTTTGGCCCACACTTATCATCATATATCTCAAGTTATTATATATTAAGAATTAGATGCGAAATTAAGTAGGGGATTACTAATTAAATGATTGATTAATTATTTTTATAGATACATATCATTCAAAGTTTCTATAATATGAATAATCGTAGAGGACAATTATTAATGCTACAAATTTTTTTTATATATAGTTCCCCCACTATAAAAAAATCCTGGATCCGTCGTTGCCTCTTCGGTGCCTAAATATGAGCGATATACTATGTTTTCTATGTGTAGTTTTGATTATGATTTATAAGTTATTAGTGTACTATGTTTTCTATTAGCTTATCTAGGTAGTAGTATAAACGTTTTGTTTAAATCATAATTAAACTCTTTTTCTAAATAAAACTAGTGTTTCCGAAAGAAAATAGAAACTCTTAACAAAATACATTCTCCTCAATTTCATGAATCTTTTGGATCATCTCCCAAATTGTCGTAGTCAACTTGAATATGCGAAGTTACTCGACTTATGTTCATGATGATCTTCATTATGTAAGGAGTGATCTAGGATGACGAAGAGAGGGAGATATGTGAGGGTTTCATACCCAATATTTTTGTGAGGGTTTAATACTCATTTATCATGTGATACGTTTATAGTTTGGCGTTATGTTTATGTCATAATGATAGGCAGGGTTTGACAAACTATAAGAGCATGATAGTGAAAGTTTACTTGTTAGATCTTGGGGTCCTAAGGGGGAATTTCTGTGTCTTGGAGTTGTATCCAATGTCGGAAATTGTCCTACAATCCTCGTTTAACTTGACTAGAAACTTATGGAGATTCAGATCAATTGAATGAATCTATGAGGACTTGAATGTATTTGATCTAATTTCTCATATGTCGTAGATTTTTTTAGTCTTTAGAGTAAGTATTTATGTTGCGAATTCGACGAGAAAAAACACCAATAACAACTTGATGTGTGTAGCAAGGGATAATTAAGCAACCAATATCAAAGTGAATTGCAATTAAACACGCAAAAGTAGAAAAACAACGAAAGAAAAGAAGAGAGAACACAAAAGAATCTGTTGACCCAGTTCGGTCCAAATCGACCTAGTCTGGGGGAGAGAGCAGCCCTCCGTTCCACTATATGATGAGTAACGTTACAAAAGGGATATCAATGGGTTACAAGAATAAGTCTCCCGCCTAATTCTACCCAAATCCCAGCCTCTTCCCGTAACCAAGAGACTCAATCCTAATAGTGTTTCCCAAGGTGAATCAACCTTCAAACCCTAGTTTGTTGCCAAGAGACAAACTCTATACAAACCCTAGTTTGATTTCTAAACCCTTGTTTCAGCCCCCTCTATCTCCCGGTTTACACTGATACAATGCCTATATTTATAGTAAAAGTAACTCCCATAAAATTGTAACAAATATAGCCCAAAAATACGTTTTTGGAAAAAACCTGCACGCAAAATCGGGCCCCGATTTCCAAAATCGGTTGCCGATTTTTCCAGAACCAAGCTGCTCCAACCTGCAGCCAAAATCGGCCGCCGATTTCCAAAATCGGCCGCCGATTTTGGGTCTTCCAACAAACATCAATTTTGGCCTCCAAACTCCAATTTTGAGTCACTTTCACAACAATTTAGATTATTTTTGTTAATTTATTGATAAATTTAGAGTCATTTTAAATAAATTATTGCTTTTTAATTATTGAGTTAATTAGGCGTTCATGACTTCATGCCTTTAATTTCTTCATTAACCAGGAACTTTATGTAGATTATGTTTCATCTCATTGGTTCAACTAAACGAGTGGATTGTTTGAGTAGATTACTAATACTGAAGTTGTGACATTATTGATGCATTTCCTAGTAATAGAATGATTGAAAATAGTAGTTTATTTATATTGTGTGTGTTATATATTTATATACATTCTTGATTAATAGAATAGAGACTTGCATTGTGTAAACATGAGTTGCCCAATTGTTTGGCCCAATAAAAGAAGAAAGGTGCTAAAACACGGATTAAGAGAAGACGATGTGGTGCAAAAACTATTGTCGATGCCATATACTTATATAAAGAATTTAGAAAATCAGACTTGTCTCCACCATTCAGCACATCAGGGAACTCATCTGACTCACAAAAGTGTCTCCATCAATTTCATATAGTGTTTAAGTCTAAAAATAATCATCGCCGATCTCATCAATTGGCAATCAGATTATTATGCAAGAAAGCCTTCCACTTGAGCGAAGGTTAGGCGATGTTAAAGTAGTCGAATGAGGGATTTGATTCATTCTCAAGGTCACTAACTCAATACGTGGATCGTCAAAATCTCATAACTGGGTCAAAACAAAGTGGGACGGTAAAATGACCCGAGAAAACCACTTCTATGTTTTTAGCACCACTGACTGCTTTGAGAAATGAGGGAGAATACATGATCTCTAATGGAGTTACGCACCAAGAACCTTGTCAATGGATCACGCTGAGAAGGGGAGACTAAAGTTGAACGTGGGGTGATTGATAAGTGCTAGATTTTAGTTATTTTACAAATGATTTAAGTTATTTTACATATTTATTAACATAAATGATTAACTTGTTTTACAATAAAAATCAATAAAATCCTCAAAAATCATGTAAATAATACCAGTTTGGCTACTTTCCATTCCTTTTTGTAGGTCTTTTGAATTGAATTGTTGAGGAGATGGAAAAGAACTAAGATTTTCAGTTTAAGCAATTCCTCTAAGTGAGCCAAATCGATCCAAAAGCGAGTCAAGGTAGAAAATCCTAGAATTTTCATTATTCAGAATCCAATCAAGTACGTTGGGCGAGCAGAAATTCGCTAAGTAAATTTCATAATCAGACCAATCCGTTGGGCGGTTTCTGAGCTGGAAAAGGCTTAATCATGAAGAAAGGTAAATTCGCTAAACTAATTTTGCCTCGCTGAGCCAATTTTCAATTTCCAGACTCTATATCAAGAAGCTCACATTTCTTTCTTTTTTAGATATCACCATACACAAGAGACACCAGGTCTGTTGTAGAGAGGAAAGAAGAGAAACAACATAGAAAGAGAGGGAGATAACTATGACAAGATAGATCGAGTAATACAACTTCTGCGTCAAATCTCTTTTCTTCTAGTTTCGTATTTTGTGAAGCTAATCATATCTATAGTTGGGATTAGGTCTAGTTGCTATGAATTTCATGTAGATACTTATCGTCCTGGTTATATATAAATCACACTTTGTTACTCCCTCCGTTTCAAAATGAGTGTCGCTTTAGCCAAAAAAATTTGTTTCAAAATGAGTGTCGCTTTCAGTTTCCAATGCAATAATAACTTTTTCTTTTCAATTGTACCCTCCAATTAATAATATGCACACTACTTCCAAAGTATTACTTTTAAAACTAACCAATAGTTAATAAGGATAATTTGGTAAAATAACTATTCTCTTTCTCTTAATCATTGCATTTCTTAATATGTGTGCAAACATCTAAAACGACACTCATTTTGAAACGGAGGGAGTATGTCTTTGGTTTAATTCAATTAGTGTTTTTTCCAACGTGCAATCGAAAAACGAGCTTTTGATTTAAAATTTGCGAGACATCGACTTTTTATCTAACAAATCTGGATTAAATAATGTGTAGATTCTAATTCCTAGACATAGATCTATGTTCACATGCGCACACAATGTCCAGTCATTCCTTTGAAACAATTGACTATTATACGCATTAGAAGTCAATTGATATAAAGAATTTCGTGTCGTTTATACCAAACATGGAAACATACAATGAGGGAGAGGTGGATATGTAATTGAATCTTAGAAAATATATAATCAATTGAGAAGACACATTGATTGAATAGTTGATGACGTCTTATCCCAACACTAGCTTTTATTCTTTTATATATTTACAACTCTTTTCATGAACAGTTTCTAAAACAACCCATTTTACAACCATTGATTTAGAATAGTGCAAACTTGAACGGCCAAAGCCATATTCCTGATTGTGTTGGAAAGGATGATTCCTTTTTTGATACCGTAGAATCTTGGGTTTGTGGTAAGCCTTTTCATCTTTTTGGATTTATTATTAATATTTTATTTACTTGCCGGTTCCATGCAAACTTGAAAGTTGAAACACAACATTTTTAACATTATTGCGGTACTAATTTGTCACATGTTTTTTTTTATGTTTTTAATTTTTCTCTCTCTATATTATGTATTGATATATGAAAATGCTATTTATGAGGTTAACTGGTAGAGATCAAAAGTAACGTTTTGCATGCATTTGTATTTTCAGGTAGGCATTGTTGCTACAACTGCAGTAAACGCTCTAAGTTTTGTTGCCTTGGTTGTCCAAATGCTGTATGCAAAAAGTGTGTTTCCACTTTGGAATTTACATTAGTTAGAGGTGTTCAAGGCCTGTGCTGTGACTGTTTGGAGATAGTAAAGATTATAGAACTAAAGTTGGACCATGATTCTGAGGGGGTAGGTGTGATAATAACTTGGATTTCAGAATTTTTACCAAACTTGTTAAAAGACCCTTTGTGCACTTTCATCATTTTTTTATTCTAGATCATAAAAAAAATGTTGTTTTTGTTGGTTTTTATATTTTTTTTAAGCGAATGTTTGTAAGGTGGCGGTTATGTTAGTTTTACCTCCTTTTTTTAAAACTCATTCTACGTCACTTAGCTCACCACCCAAGGTACCTACATAGGACACTAGTATTTACGTATTGATTTTGAAACATGTACTTATCAGTAATTTCATCTCATAACCATGTTCATGTAAATATGCAATTTTATCCAAATATTATGGATTCTAGATGGTGAAAGCTTAGACTATTTTTAAAACAAAAGAAGTGTTTGTTCATATATTTCTGCTACAATTAGAACCAAAATTGTCAAGTTCATCTGTTTTTTTTGGTTGAAACAACTAAACTTATATAATCAAATTGGTATTGGTATATGGTCATATTAGACCTACAAAACCGGCTTGTAAGGTGGGAATTATCCACTTATAAACACATTTTATGGTCACATCACATCCAATGAGGGGACTTTATACGATATTCGACTTATATTTAAGGAGATGTATGTGATCTCTATGTTAACCTATGAAATTTGTCCGTTCTACGCAGAACAAAATAACCTTGGATGACAGAGAAACATATGAATGTCTATTCAAGGAATACTGGGGAATTGTTAAAGAAAGAGAAGGGCTCACTGACGACGATGTCTCGGCTGCACTGCCCAACTATCGAAAGGGTAAAGATCTCGAGCTTCATAAAATTCACAGTGAAGGTGAAGAAGAAGAAGAGAAACAAAATGATACCAACAATATTGAAGAATATACAGGTATGCATAAGCTGAAGAAACAGAATCGGTATAGTTCAATGGAATTCGTCAGATGGGCATCAAGACCTCTATCTTGCTTCCTTGCATCCATAGGGAGATACAAAACGGAACCAATGATGCGATGGGGAATAAGATCTCTCATAAATGAATACATTAAGGAGAAAAATCTTTACCATCCCAAAGACAAGAAGAAATTCCTCCCTGATGACAAGTTGTTTCCTATATTTAAAAAGAAAGTTGTGTTGAAGTCTCAGATATATTCTCTACTCGAGTTTCACATTGCGAAAAATTCAGGTGATTCATCTGGAAAGGAAAATCAAGATGAAAAAACAAATTGTTCGACAGACAAGGATATCGATGATCAGACATGTCTGGAAAGCCAATTGTCCAGCTTAATAGGACAACCTCTGTTGAGAAAAGGTAATATATGTATAAAACCTGGATGTTTTGCACCCATTAATGCCAATAATATCAAGCTTATCTACGTAAAACGAAGCTTGGTGTTCGAGTTATCGAAAAAGCCTGAAAGCTTTGTGAGTAAGGTGGTTGGAACTTTTGTGAGAGCCAGAGTAGACTCCAATGATCATAAGCTAAGGAATTCATATCATCTTGTGAGAGTCATAGGTATAATAAATTGCATATAGATCTTGCTAGCTTTTTAAAGCTACTTTATATTTTGCAATATTTGGTTCTATGTATGTACTTTAAATGATTGATCATTTCTCTTGTTTAACTTTTAGGTGTTGAACATGATGAAATGTCTAATGGAATACTCTTGCAAGTTTCCCTCATGCCTAAAGCTATTTCCATCTCTGAGCTCTCTGACGAAGATTTCACAAGGGTACATGTAAATAGTTTGCAGTGAAAATATTATTATCATGGAATACGTATTAATTGTGTTGTTTTACTTACAGCAAGATTGTGATGATTTACGGAAAAAAGTGAAAACTGGATTGCTCCCAAAATTAACTGTTGTAAGTTGTATGATACATGTGGTGAATTTCTTTTTTCTCAAATATATAGGAGATGATTTTAACTTCTTTTTTCCCTGCTGGCATTGGAAGGAGGATCTTCAAGAGAAGGCTACAAGTCTTCACGAGGATATAACGAAACATGTATTCATTCTTGACTTTATGCATGTTAATATTAACTAATGCTACAAGTCACTATATAGGATTTGCAACATGAAAATGGCTCATATAAAGTTGAATAGCAAAAGGGATTGGGTTATCAAAGATGTGGAAAACAATCATACCTTAATCTTTCTTTTTTCTTCTAATGAAAATGGCTCATTTAAAGTTGAATGTCAAAAGGGATTGGATTATCAAAGATGTGGAAAACAATCATACCTTAATCTTTCTTTTTCTTCTAATAATAAAGCCTATTTCTATTGGCCTTTTTTTTTTCTTTCTCATTTAAGGCAATTATTAAATAAAATACATGACCCAAAATGGTGTTTCTCTAAATTGAATCCTAACTGAAAAGAACACGGATACCGTGTGAAAAGAGAATCACACTTGAATTCAAAGGTTAGATTAATGCACAAAAATCCCTCTTGAGCTCCCAAGATGACAGCACCTCGACAAATATATAGATGTCCTAGCCTCAAAAAATTTCTACTCTTCGTCTTCATCGTCTTCTTCGGGAGCCTCTTTTAGCCACTACAGACAAGAATAAATAAATGACTTACATAAGAAAGTAATGCATCTCATGGGATAGTTGAGAAGATGCAAGTAACATAATATTAGTTTTGTACGTGTGTAAAAATAGACGAAGATACTCACTTGAATTAATGGTTGAGCTTGATTAACAAATATTTATCCGCCTCATCCGCGCCTTTCTTCTCATCTTCCCAACTCAAAATAGCATCTTCTTCAATAATATCCTCGTTATACATGTAGTGCAATATCTGAAAGCAGTTAAGGAGTCAAAACACGAAGGAAAAGAGAGTCCAATGTAGTGTGAGAATATGAATCTATTGACTCCAATCATTTTACAAGTATTGTATATAGACAGCATGAAAATGGGAGATCTCAGTATAACAAAATAACTCTACTTTCTGTCAGCAAAGCAAGTAGGCGAGCGTGAAAATTTGTTGGAACTTCAATTGTGTTAGGCGAGCGTGAAAATTTGTTGGACCTTCAATTGTGTTAAAATCCATTTCACAACATTATTAACTCACTGGCTTTAGACAGAACAGTAGTGCATAAGTTGTGATTCATCTTATAAGTATTTTCCTATGACCAGAGGATATAACACTGTCTAAAGTTGAGTCCATGTTATAGTTTTTCTTTCTGAGGAGCATAAAAACATCACGCATTAAGAAGCTTAATTCATGAAATATATAAAATTATTTTTAATAGTAACAGACGATATACAGCAACTTCATACTTAGATAACCTTTCTGACATGCTACCAACTGAATAAGGACAACTCAATAACCTAACCAGTAAAAGATAAGAATACCTTTGTGAACAATGGAGCAAACTCCTTCGCAGATTCCAAACACATTTCTTCAAATTTTAAAATCACTTCGATCTGGAGCAAAAAAATTGGACGTATGAGTTTATTTACAAAAGAGAGTTTTTTTTTTCACAAGCCTTATAATGAACATTGGATGATGTCATGATGATGAAATCACAATAAAAGAAGAGTGGCATAATCTCAAAAAAGATTCAGATTAAACTTAAAAATAATGCAATTGGTAATTCTTCAAATTAAAGAACACTACGCATATGAACAGGAGTAACTTCAACAAGGAGAAAGAATTAACAGATGTACCTGCTCGTCCGTTTCATTCAGATAGGATGCAAGAACCTTTTTCCACTTGGTAAGTACACCATGAACATTCTGAACCAAGGCATCTGAAAAATTAATCCCAGAGGCAATAATATAAATTAATCTCAAAGGCAATAATAAAATCATCAAGCAAACCCCTGAGAGTTCAAAATATAACTATATGACCAACATATATACATGTTGGAAAGTAAGATTGGGCATGAACCACTTAGCATTACCCCACTAGGAGGAGTCAGCTCCATGGATACTAACACCAATGTACTTGTCATAAACCAAAATTTCAGTAAAACCATATAGAGCAAGCGCTATTACAGTGGTTTCACAGAACTCAAGAATGAGATAAAACTTGAAAAGAATAGAAGTGCATTTCTGCACTCAATCCTCGAATGAATATGATACAGGTAGGATGTAAGAACCTTTTTGCATTCTATAAGTGATTTAGCTAAAAACTTATGCCAGTGGCACACAGTTCAACACTTAGTTGAATGACTAAACTATAGATAATACAGTAGTTACAGTTAAGTTATACTCTCATAGTGGTTTCTCTTTATATTTAGGTATCCCTCTACCCCTTTCAATTTCAGTATCTTCTATTTGATTCAACACTTTCCTCACTAGAGACTCCCAGTTAATTCATGTAACCTGAACATTCTGCATAATTTGTTACTAAATATATCTGATAGGTTTTTCCCAAGATGCCAAGTTTTCCAACCATATCCCTCAAAAAAAAAAAAATTCCAACCATATTCTATGCCTGATAAAAAATAAACGGGAAAGATTAAAAAGACTCTAACAACAGGAATATGGATGAAAGCTCACCAGCTGAACTATGGGGCAAGTCTACAGCATACTTCATCATTGCATAAAATAAAGCTCCAGCACAATCAGCAGCTATCTTGTTGTATGACAACCTAACACAAATAAAAACAATGTTTCTACAAATTAGTTCCTAGCGAATGCAGATTCAAAGTGTCATTAAATAAAAACAATCAACACATATGACGAGAACACCGGAGTCAAAAAATTGCAGTTCCAGAAAAATAATAGTTATGAACACACTCCATGAAGATGGCATAGCTTCTAGACAAAATTGAACATTGGTTCTTTAATATATTTAGATAGGGTCAGTAGAGGTTGGATGGTCTATGACTAGAGTAATGTGTGACTGTATGTAGTAAGTTTTGACTAGTGCCTGTGTTACAGTTATTGTGCACTAGGTTTCTGTTCTGTTTCTTTTTTTGAAGGGAGGTTTCTGCAATGTTATGTACCATAGTTTTGTTCTTTGTATCTAGTCTATTTTAAGAAAGTTAATATGTATCTATAGGATATCCTAACTCCGTTGAGTCGGTTAGTAGAATAACTGTCAACTTTGACAGTTATTATAAGTCTGTTAGCTGCTTGCACTGCCAGCTTTATCATGTTATTATTAGTTCGGACATGAAAACTGAAGGAAACTCAAGTATTTTATACCAAGTATATGATGCATGCATGAGAAATATGAAAAGAACTTACTTTTAAAGGTTTAACACATTCAAAAATATGTTTAACACCAAAATACAGAGGGATGCCAGATATATATCGAACACACATATTTTGATGCATGAAAATCAAAATAATAGACATAAGTGTATTACATACTTCAAAGAATTGACTTCTAAAGTCAAATGGTTTTCTTGTATGTTTTCAAGCACAGCCCTCAGAAAAGTTGCTTCAACCTGCAAATGACAGAATATTAAAAAATGAATATCCACAAAATGCAACCGATGTAAGTTTATATGTCAAAAAACTCACCTCTTTGTCAAAGTCATCTCTTAAATCATCATTATCATCGTCATCTGAATCATTAGGATTAGGTAACAGCTCCCCAGAAGGTGGAAGAATACTGCCATCATGAATTAACTCCAGTTCATCTTCCATAGCTTTCACTGCCTCCAAAATTTTATCTTCAGTAATAGGTGCCACTGAATGCCTCCACTCTTCCTCATGGCCTCCTTCACATTTTGGCCAAACATAACCAGCCCCACCAAAACCTAGCTGATTAAAAAAAGAAAGTAAAATAAGAAACAGTGAATTCCCTTTAAAATGAAAATTCTATCAATCAAATCTTAGTGTAACTAAACAGAACATCTCTATCACAGCATGTATCCACTACAATCATTTGCATGGTCCAGATGAATTGTTCACTAAGAAACACAAAGTATCAGTAAATTACTAGGTTGGAGTTAAGCAATCTCCAGATATATTGTTTATACACTACCAACGATACTTGAAAAATCAGATAAGATAATATATTGCGAATAAGTTTGTCGGTGCTCAGAAGAAAGACGTCTCTCATATATCAGCTTCAAACTTCAATCTATATGTCCTTGTGAGCTTAGCTCGGTTGGTAGGGACAATGCATAATATATGCAAGGTCCAAGGTTCAAACCACGACCACCACCAAAAAAAAAAAACTTCAATCTATATACTCATGATGAAAGAAAAAAAAAACAGGGATCACATGACAAAATCAACAAAGAGTTGAATTACAACAAGCACAGGGTGAAATTAAAGCTAGAGGTACTCCTATCCTGTGTAGATCTGTTAGTTTAAGTGCAACAGTCATAAACTAGCCCATCTCCCTCTCACATCAATGAAGAAAACAATGACCGAATAGAACACAGTTCTAACACAAACAGTTACTTAGTATCTTCAGGCTGGACAACTCAACCAAATAGATTTCAATAAAAAAAAAATTGCATTTGAACAGACAACATTTATCCAATGTTAAATGTAAATTAAATTCTACAATTTGGTTGACGGAACCAGAAAACTTACATCTCTAAAATGTTATTTGGCAGTAACAATTATATTAAATATCAACAGAAACAATATGACAGCAGTAAAGCTAAACAATGGTCAACAACATAAATTAAGAAGTTTTTCGGAACAAACCTCTGAAGCAGGGTTAAAATGTCCATCCAATAATTCAGAAGCAGTTTCTCCATCTGACTTATCCACTGTGCTGGTGATGGCTGCATAAATGAAAATGGTAACTGAAAGCTATATATATGCATTTAACCTATCTACATACAAAAAACATATCCACATCCACACATAGTATAAAGAAAATAAATTTACTTGCAACTCAATGGAGGATAGCATGAAAATCAAGTAATGTATTTTTTTAGGACCTAAATTTTTATCAAATACCAGTTACAGTTAAGGACCTCAACTTTATTAAATTTAAAATATATTTTTATAAATTAAATGATGAAAAGACAAAAATATCAAACTTGATAAATGAAAATGGTTTATAATAACAAAATACATGGTATATATGTCCTCCAATTCCCATTCTTTTTTTAAATGATAAATATTTTTTAAATGTTTATGCACTTATCGAGGATCTGAACACTTTTTCCACAGAAAAACTAGAGAAAGAGGAAGACTAAGAAAAATTGTGTGAGACCGTTCATTCAAAAGGACTCGAATCTATACAGCCTCTCTAAATTGGATTTTGAAAACCATACAAGAGAGGTTGACCCATGTACTCAAGCCAACAAAGTTAGAAAATGTTTCAATAGTGACTATTGCACTTTCAAAAACATACTGACTAGCCAGAATTAGCTAAACAATTACATCTCATTCAACAACAGTTTGACCAAAACACTTAAATGCAATTGTTTTTCAGAACTTTTAGTAATGCAATAATCCAATTCTTTGCAAGAAAAAAATCTTTAGGCAAGCTGATAGAACCCATAAATTTGAAGGTAAATTATTTAATTGGAAAATGATGAGCTCAAAGCTCTTACAAAGATGAAAACAGAAAACTGAGAGGATAAACCAGAGTTCAGAGAACTCCTACCAGAGTTAAGCTCCTAGATCAGAGAGAACTTCTCTCCTAAACAACTCTCAGCAAACTTTCTGACTGCTTCACCGTCTAGGATTCCCTCTGTTTAATAACTGAAATTCTTCCTTGATTCCAATAATTATTCTAACTGTTTGTGTTCCCTCCCACGGCTTCTACAGGCTTCTAGAAGCTGTACTTGTGTGGTTTGGGCCCAGTAATTTGGCCAACACATGTACAGGAACTCAGGGTTCTCACACTAGCATTAAAGAAATTTATTACAATCCAAAATATTTATAAAAGATTCAGTGTATGCACACCTCGGTATCTCTTTTTATATTATTAGAATTAAACAAATCAAGTCTTCTTTAAAACCAAAACATCTAATCAAGCTCAAAATACATATTTGAAGAATTAAATACCACCAATTCATTCAGTTCTAAGGAAAGAAAATTTTCCTCACTATCAGCCAGGCAATATTTCATATGCTAGCAGCAATATCTCATTTCCAATTGCTAATAATGTAATTCAATAATAATAGGGCACAATTAAAAGCTTTATGAAAATTCGGCAATACCACTAGTACTATCAGCATATTCGAGCTCTTCGTCGCTATCTTCCTCAACCGGCTGCTGTAGTAGAGATACTTGTGAATAAGGAGGAACAACAAACTCCTGCCCAACTACAACCTGGAAACATGAAAGACAACTAAGTCCCTATATTTCCATCTTACGAAGAATAACTGGAAAAAAGTATCTATATTCCCATCTAATGAGAAAAAAAACAGAAATAAACAAGCACAGAGAATTTCACAAACATCTTACATACACTTAGGATCATCAAACATGAAATAAATCACTACATTGTTATATGTACAGCAGCATAAGAAAGAAAATTATGACCACTACTAATGGTTAATATATTATAATAATACTAAAATACTAAACACAAAAATTAAAGGCTTCAATTATTCTCAAGCATCAACTAAAGCATATAGTTTAAATACTTAGATTTAGTGACCACCTGAATATTGTGGTGAAGTGTGAAAAATTTCAAAGCAGTCCAAACATATGAGAAACATGAAGGATGGAAGTATGGGTACTAAAATTGTATCAAACCTTAAAAGACAGCACCACACCAGGTTCCAGAGCAGATCCTGATTTCATAATCACCCCCTCACATACAATGGCATGCCTAAGTTCACAGCCATCTTCTATGGTGACATTGTCCCATATATAGCATCCCTCTATGTGTACATTTGACCCGATTTTGCATCCTACTCCGACGACGGAATTTAAAATCTTCGTGTTCTTGCCAATTTTGGTGCCAGATCCTATAACAGAGAACGGGCCAACAACAGGTGATTGTGCTTGCGAAATATCTGATAGGGGAGAAAAGAATTTGTCAAAACTTCATACATTCAATTAATGGAAACAACACAATAGGTAAAATTAGTTTTGACCAGGCAATCCACAAGGGTGATACGATAATTACTTTCATTATGAAATAATACAATAATTACTTGCTGACTAAATCATTCAAAAAAAATGAAGTTTATATATAATGAACAGCATGAATTAAGCAAACAGGCAAACATATAACTGGAAACTAGAGCCAATATAAGCTTGCCATTTTATCATTTAATGTTACAAACTTTTCACCAACACACCCAATCAACACCAAAACTTTCATCCATACCTGAGCCACGGTATATTCCCTGTCTTTCAAGCTTCGTAGCTGTGTTGCCAAAATTCATAACATCTTGTACCAGTGGATATGTCCATCTATGAATTATATCCTTGCTGACAGTGTCATAACTTCGGAAATTATCAATCCTTGCAGCATAATCTGCGCGGATTTCATGAACAAAAATTTTGTATCCCATTATCTGAAAGAAATATAAGGTAATGTTGATGAGGTGCATACAGAATGCTAAAATCAAGAATAAGTGCCACAAAAGAATATATTGGAAACATAAATGATGAGCTTTAGGACATGTGCAAAAAACAAAATATATTTTCTAAGTCTAAATGTCCAATGCAAGTCCATAAACTGTTGAAGTGTTTCAGTACTGATGTACAGGTTATCAATATGAAAGAGCATTCAATTTTTTAAATGTTCTCAACAAACAGGGCACCTCAGACGAAATGTAGGTCTGCCTGTAAGAGATAAACAAGTAGATCTTTTTTCACGCAAAAAAAAAATGATTCAAAAGGATAAGCTTTTTCCATCTATTAAAAAGGATAAGCTGATTCAAAAGGACTTAAGAACTTCAAAAACAATAATTCATGACAGTTCAACATGTGGAAGAGAAATTACATCATCAAGAAGCAGTCCCTTGACAAAATGACGCCGAAGATGTTGGTAGTCAAAATTGTCTGTAAATAGGCTAAGGACTTCCGGCGAGCAGATGTCAATGTAACAATCCTGCAGAAAAGAAATCATTCACTTAATGACCTCAGAAAGTTTCATAGCTTCTCAGGAGAGAGATATGACCAAACAAAGTAGCATTAATAATAACAGTAACTAGCTCTGCAATCAACTGACAATAAACTTCAAATAGTAATAAATCATTGATTCATTTGGGAATCAAACAATCATTTCCTAGCATAGCCCAATCATGAGGTTGAAATGACAATAAACATCACAGGTATTTTTTTTAGGAGAAAACATCACAGTTATTCGTGGTCATGAATATCTAAAAATAAATAAATACATGCATTTTGTCCGATAATAATTCGTTTACGAGTACGTAGCTGCAAACCAATTACTCTTTAGTGTGAAGTTAACCTGAAAGCAAAGCAGAAAGATAGGAAAAAAGGGGCTCAACCTGCTTGTCATGGTGCAGAGAGAGGGAAGGATTATCAGCAAGCAATGAATTTTCAAGATGTAGAGTGCCTTTTGAGAAGTCTGCTTTATCCTCGTAATACAAAAGTTGCTTGGTATTAGGATCAATAGCCATGAAAATTTCATCGGTACCAAGTCGAGACTGATGGATAGCTGGATGAGTTTTTGACCGTTTAATAACCATGGTCATTACAGCATTACTATCTTTCTTCTTCCTTTCTTTATGTTCTAAAAGTGCCTGAGTAAGCGACATGTTGCTTACAGTATCTCCACTGATAAGGACAAAGTCTCCTTGTATCTTCAAAATAGAAAATAATCCAATAGTGTTACTACACAAAACTAAATTAGTAAAAGCGTGAAAAGAAACTACATTACTAATCACTACTCAGACAATCACAAACAACAACAGCATGATGTGTAAATTGTATTAACTATTTTAAATAATGCACCAAATTATAAAAACAAATTACTATGACACATATAAGGTTCTGATTGCTTCCTTGTTCCTTTAAAGAACCAATAGAACAGAGCATACATAAATTCTCATCATACAGCAATGTTGCTACTACTAATGAAACAAACAACAAGAGGTGAGAATGACTTATTATCTTTTACAAGACCAAAATCTGTTTATTACAAAAACAAAAAAAAGAGAACTCAATTCTAAGAAAGCCATAACCTTATCTAGACTAGGAGGTAGCTAGGGTTCTTTACATGTAAGAAGACACCTCATCTTAAAAAGCTTGGAAGCCCAAATACTCCAAAAATGAAAGTATTGTTTCCTAACATGCATTTAATACCGATATGGGTCCGATATGTACCTACAATATGTACCCAGAAAGTATCCAAATTTTTTTATTCTTACTAAAAATATTCCCCTCAATACTCCTCAGGTACATCTTCGAAACATATTATCAACTAAAGACATTATTGCCATCCAGATAAGATACATCTTTAATACTTTTTACTAAATACTAAATACAGACACAATTGTATGCTTTTTGTGACACATTCTGTTAGGAGCCAAGAGATTCCAAAATTCTCTAGAAGGAATAGGGACCACTAAGTTTATGCAGCAGTTAGTAGTTAGAGAGGGAAAGGCTGGAAATTAGTAGTTAGTAGCAGCAAGGAAGATTACAAATACTGTTACCCCCATGTTTGGGATCCATTCATTTTGATTGATCATAATAAAAACTGTATTTTGTTGGAAAAGGGAAATTCTCCCTTGCAGAAAAATCCCTGCATGTGTTTCTTTGATTCTTTCTCTCTAAAATCTGATTTCTTACCCAGCGAAGCCAACACATTCATAGTAGAAATAATATATTCTGATATAGATGTGAAAAACATATGTCACTAGCCTTCAAATTATAATATCAACTTTTTAAGTCTTAAAATACATGTGAATACCAATGTAGCATATTTACAATAGCTAGAAATTTTCAGACATAAGTTGAAATTGAAGAACGAAATGAAGAAAATACATACCACGTTGCGCTCGTATATAACACGCAGTGCATCTCCAGCACTGACACAATTTTGAGACTCAATAGTTGTTACAGTAAAATTAGGTTGATTAAACCACTCAGATTTCTCCAAATAGTTAATCACCTGCTTCGCATGAGCACAGCAGAAAACAAAAACCTCTTCTACACCAGCTGATTCAAGCCATGTCAATGTGTAATTTATCATTGGAACATTCGCCAATGGCAAAAGCACCTTAAATCAAGAAACAAATAAATATATCAAAATTCAAATAAAAATAATGAATTAATGTTAATGAGTAAGTTATAATCGAAGCATTCACCAATGGCAAAAGCACCTTAAATTAACAAACAAATACGGCCTAGTTTAGATAAACAGCTTATTTGCAGCTTATAGCATAAGCGCTTATCATGATAACCGCTTATGTATAACCTATTTCTATATCAAAAGTAAACATGATAACCGCTTATGTATAACCTATTTCTATATCAAAAGTAAATTAAGTTAAATTGTTTTTATATAAGCTATAAACTGTTTTCATAAGCTATCATGGTGAACTGATGAAAATAAGCTGAAAACAGCTTGTAAACATGTCATCAGTTATTTCCATAAGTTCTTCCATACAGCCTCACAAAATTTATGTCATTACATAAGCTCAAATAAGTAAATCCATGTTCTTATATATGAATGTTGAAATTGTTCTTATATATGAATATGAATGTTGAAACTAACAACAACAACAAAGAAGGCTTTTCCGACTAAGCGGGATCGGCTACATGGATCAAATTACGCCATAATGTTCTATCATAAACCATATTTCAGTCCAACTTATTAATTTCTAAATCTCTCCTAATAGGTTCTCTTATAATTTTTCTCGGTATCCTCCATCTGATCTACTCTCCTAGCGACATCTCCACATGCCCAAACCACCTATGCCTATTTTCAACCACCTTTTCTACTATAGTTGGTACTCCAACTCTCTCTCTCTCTCTTTAATATTGTCATTTCTAATCCTATCGCATCTAGTCTTACCACACAAATGTTCAAATTAACCAATGCGAAATTTATCATCGCAACAATCACCAATGGCAATAGCACCTTACAACAACAACCAAGCCTTATCTCACTAAGTGGGGTCAGCTACATGGATCAAATGACGCCATAGTGTTCTATCAAAAACCATATTTGGATCCAACTCATTGACCTCTAAATCTTTTCTAATGGTTTCTCTAATGGTTTTCTTAGGTCTTCCTCTACCTCTTCTAACCTGACTCTCCTCCATTTGATCTACTCTTCTTACAACGGCATCTACGGGTCTTCTCTTTACATGTCCAAACCATCTAAGCCTATTTTCTACCAACTTTTCTACTATAGGTGCTACCTCCACTCTCTCTCTAATGGTATCATTCCTAATCCTATCCTCTCTAGTCTTACCACTCATCCAACGCAACATCCTCATCTCCGCTACGCTTACTTTACTCTCGTGTTGGCTCTTAACCGCCCAACACTCCGTACCATACATCATTGCCGGTCTGACTGCTGTCCGATAGAATTTTCCTTTCAGCTTAAGTGGTACTTTCTTATCGCACAAAACACCTGAGGCTCTTCTCCATTTCAAATACATAATTATATCACATACCAGACGTATCTAGAAAGTCTGGCACGAATATACAACATTAAAATATACAACATAAAATTTTACGAATGAATAATATTTACATCAAGTCACGTTCGTATAAATCATATTACAATACAACTCATCCATACATAAAAACACATCCTTGATGTCCATATCGTCCTGCAGCTTTACGAACGAACCCTTGAAGTAATATCCATCCGGCTCCGAACATGCATAAACATCCTGCTTATCTGAAACAAATAAGGATTGGGATGAGACATAATGTCTCAGTGAGTTCCCCTAAATCCTAGGCTATAGGCAACCTCAAGGGGAAACCTACGGTCACCACGTGTCTACATTACAACCTGACGGTTGATTATACGTGTGTGGGGACTTGCATGCTTAGACGGTAGTGCATACTAGAGCCGTCATAATCTTATCTTAACTTGTTATAGGCTTCACTTCCTATACGTGTCATGGCGGCTGAGGGAACCTAGACCGCATTGCCAAGAATACACTCTATGTATCGAGGCCTAAACATAACATAATCATGGCACGATTCTAAACCGGATGATTAGGGGAAACCTAAGATCGTCATCGGTATCATATTCATAACTTACTCTATACATAACTTGTTCTTGCTTGTAGCATCTAATGCTCTTGTTCTTAAACATAAACGTACATAGATTCATTCTTGCTTGATCATGAACATAATCATAAACATAACATACATAGTCGTATCTAAGTTCATTCATTGGGTTAGCGTTGAACAAACAGTCATTATCTTGATTCATTTTACGGATAGTCCCGGGTGGAGTAACCTCGAGATCAATCCCATACATGACCGATGTACGTACATCGGACTCCCTCGGTGTCGTGCGGGTCCCTTGCGGCTTGAACCGTTCCCCTTAGGTCGAGAACCTCCCGTATCCCCCTGGCGTGGATAACAAGAGACATGAACACCTACGTCTTGTTTACTCAGTGACATGCGGGTCCCTTACGGCTTGAATCGTTCTCATCATGAGAACCCCTTGTATCCCCCTGATGTGGATATCAAGAGACATGTCACCTACACATATTAAATCATGGTCTTGTCATGCATATAAGTTAAACATATACATACTTGCTTATTTACCTTGGAACCTTAATCGCTCCGATTAGCGGTAACTTATACATGTTCATAAACATACTTATCATGGTGGAGAGATTAACTAGTCCATCCACGACTTACATACTTGATCATATGCGAAGAACATACACTTCGCGTCTTATCATTCTAGGAATTCATATCCTATACTTGCCATACCTATCATTCATGCTATCTTGCTAGTTCTCAACATTATGTCGAGGCTCTACATTCATTCCCTTTCTTAATTCATTGCTACCCGAGTAATATCGGCTTAAACTCTCTTGATTCACTCTTGCCATTCCTATTAAGTTTGCCATGATTTTCATTTCGAGAATCGTTTGATGTTATGTGCATTGCCTAGATGTTGTGTTAGGGTTATAAAGTTGTAAAACGTTGAAAGAAAAGCATCGGAACGCACCACGGACCCTGGAATGGACCAACGGGCCAAAAGCATGCTGGCCCATCCAGAGACCTGCGCTAATAGCGCACCTGGGGCGTGGCCTGCCTGAAGAATTTCGCTATTAGCGTGGATTTCGCTAATAGCGTAGTTCTTCGGGTCTGTGGTACAAAATTTCCAGTTTTGACCCAAAACTTGTCAAATTCGATCCTGCAATGCACCATAATCATCCAGCAATATATATTGACTTTAAATAACATATTTCATGGCAAACTAACAAGTAATTGACAAGAATTGATCAAAAGAACATTAGGGTTTAAAAACCTCTCATAAACATAAATCTATATTTGTAACATGAATTTACACAACCCAAAGGGTGGTAATCTATCTATGGAACTCACCTAACATGTTCCTTGCAATTTCCAAGCATCAACCCTAGCTTTGATCCATTCTTGATCTTTACCCTTTTCACCAAACCTTGCTTTAATCCTTTCCTCCACTTGATTCTTGCTTGCTAAGCCACCAATTGCATGATTTTGGAAGACTTTGATGCCTAGAGGAAGGAAGAATGGGGCGGCGTTAGAGAGAAGGAGGAGAGAAATCCTTTCTCTCAAAACCTAGAGAGAGAAAGTGTTGGTAAAAATGAAGGAAAATGGCCCTTGTGGCCTTATATAGTCACTTGCGACGTTTTACCACTTTGCCCTTCGCCTTAGTCGTGTTTACCTGACACTGACACATAAGTCCATGCTTGACTGATATCACATAATATTAGCTTTCCTCGTACTTAACATTTTTGTCATACTCGCTTTCCATGAATCTTAGTCCTCTGATACATTTAACAGATAAAATTTCCATTAGCTGACGAGCGGGATATTACATTCTACCCCCCTTAAAAAAAAATTTCGTCCTCGAAATTTAGAGATCAACTACCAATCCTCATGACAAAAACTTATCATCTATGGTCTAAGTCAAACATTTTTTTTTCATTCATACATATCCAAAGGGTTTATCGCATCAGGTCCTCATCTTGTTTCTTAACCCACATGTAACTGAACATAGCCTTCTTGATCTCAATATCGCTCAATCTTAGAGTTATCTTAGTATATCATGACTTGGAACTTACCTTGCTACACATAACTTCTTGTCTCAGACACGTAACTTACCCACTTAACATAAACCATTCCTAAAGGTATCTTGTCATAAACATGAACACTCAGGATTTGCCTTTTAACTGGAATCCTACCAGATCCCAGGTTTGCCCTGCAGTGCTTACTTGTAACTTTAAAACATCTTTTCATGCATACATAATCTTATCGGGTAAACATATAATTCATACATTAGTTTACTTATTGTACCCGGAGACATATGCTCATTCTAACATTACTTATCTCGATGATTCTACTAATCTCTTGTCTCTTTTCAGAGTCTTAAGAAATCTTTCGATCTCATTACCATTCTTATTGCACCCGAATTCATGGATGACTCATATAACTTGTCGTAGAGAGGTGAAATTAATTACACCTATACATATAACATTCATTAACCCATCTTGTAACTTACATACTCTTAAAACTTCCGACCTAGACCTCTTGCATTTGAATACTCTTAACATATACTTGTGCGTCTCATAAGACTTTTCGAAAGACTGATGTTTGCTTCATTAAATCTTACCTTACATGGTGTCCTACATACTCTCGAGAGTCGCATCTTGTTAGATAATAACGATACTTGTTCTAACATCTTGATTAAGAAAATTTTCTAAACTTTGGTATTTGGGTCCTTGGAACGAATAATTGTATAACTTAAAAGAAAACATTATGAAATCATGTTTTTAAAATAATCATCGTTCCAAAGTCCCTTACTACCCGTTTTAACTTTAAAAGTTATAAATCATAGTTTGCCATTTTCATAGCAAGTATCGTGATCATTTAACAAGTTTGACATAGGAGAGTATATATGCACTTCCTCGTGCATAACTCATGGTTTATCTCCATCCATAATGAAATTCTTGAACTTCAAAAGTAACTTCTTTAGTATTCTTCCTTGACTTACATACATATCTGGGAGACTCACATAATTGCATAACATAAATCATATAGGATCCTTGACCCTCATAACCTTATCTCATTCTAAGAACAATAAACTTGAATTTTCAAAACATCATATCCGGTAACGATCACATATTATCCCTTATCATGCATAACACTTCTTCTTTTAATACAGATTCCACACTTTAATAATTCAATCTCTACTTTGAGTCACAAAAAGGAACCTTCCAACTCTTACCTGCATTTTTTTCTTGTCATAACACATACCCTTACGTACATCTTTCTTATCATAGTACATATTCTTCATTTGTTGTGACCCTAGCCTTTCCTATCTTACTTAGATGAAGACACATCCACATACTTTTACCTTTTGCATGACTGATTATATAAGTCTCCTTTCTTACTTAACATTTCGAGAACTTCTCGCTTGTTTCATAATGCTTCTAACGAAGGCTCTTACTATCGCATTCCATGTTCCATGATTACTGTTAGCAACTACACCAATTAACTTTCGTTGTGCCACTCTGATTCCCACCAGTTGGCCTTAACCAATACTTTAATCCATTGAGACGGCTGAACTTCACATTCTTTTTCCCATATGAGCATCATCTTCTTGAGCCTTTCTCAAAACCTTTCATATGACAACCATTGCCATAAACATGCACCTCACAATACTTTGCAAGGTTGAATCTCATGGTAGACTTGTCGCATTACCATATTATTTTACTTAGGGATAGACCTTACATTCTCACTGGTTGAGTTTACCTTATGACATATACTTATCACGCTTAACTTGTTTTCGAGTACATCTCAATTCCCATAGGGGATTCTTCATAAATTCATACATACTTTTCCCTGATCATACTTCATTGTATTCTTGTATTCTCGCGTACTATGTTTTGCGTAATCAACTAATGCTTGCTCGTTAATTTCTTTCTTTAAGAAAACATCATAATTTAACATACGGGTCATTGGCGTTGACGATTTCTCTTTATATAAAAATGTAATAAATTTGGCCTCAGTCGTTGCTCTAGAGCCACGGAATAAGTTGACAACACAACTATGTCTTCCAACCTTAGTTCCGGTGAGTTTAGCCCACTCCACGTGAGTCGTAACGACCGTTACCTACAAAATTTCCATTTTAAAATCTATAAACATCAACTCCAATCACCCATATGTGTCTACCTTTCTAAAATCTTGTAAACTTTTGAGTTCAACATCTTAACGGGCTTTAGCAATTCAATTAAGCAAAACATAGATCCGGGGGTATTCATGACTTCATAAAACCTGAAAATCTTGTGACATCGCATAATTCTCTAACACTTTACTTTCCATCTCATGCCTTTGCATCCATTTAATCCGTTCCATAAGTCGAAACCTTAAAACTCTTGACCCACGCTCTTCGCCAGTTCTTGCCACGTTAACTTCTAATGTTACCTTGAACCGGATTGATTTCGTTAATAGTTGTCCATGAATTTTCTTCCTTAGAAATCATAGGGTGTGATGTGCATTCGATACTTGATGTTATAGAGAGTGTTTGTTACATAAAAGATTGTGAAAACAACCCCCAATAGCTACTAAGGCCCTAGAGACGAAATGACAGTTTGTGGAAAAACTGAAAATTTTTGCCCCAGTTTCGCTATTAGCGAAATCCTCTGGAGTAATTTCGCTATTAGCGAAATTTTCGCTATTGGCGTATTTTCTAAAAATTAGTTTTCCAGAAAACATACTTGGCATAAAAACCTCATTTTCTCAAGTAATCTAGTGCACATCATTCATTCTGGTCATCATAAAAAAATAATAATTTCATAACTGTTGCATGGCAAGCATTAACACCAATCCATTCAATTCACGGCACATTAGAATCTAATATCTTGTTCATCACCTCACTTAACATAAAACTTTCACATAAGACTTCAACTTCATCCACTGTTAGAACCTTATTCTCGCTGAACATATAAATCTTTATCTTCCATTCTCATATCTCAATCCCTGAGAGCTTATTAACTCCATCAACACATATCAACTTATCCTTAACTTGTAGTCTTGTACTTATGTTCCAGAATATATATTCCATTCTAGCAACGACTCCTACCGAAACTTTCGGTCATGCTTAGATATATATATATATATATATATATATATATATATATATATATATTCAACTTCTTCACTTACGGACATGACGTATCACTAACATCATACTCGAATTTGTCGGAACGTTCTTTCTTAACATGCCTTACATTCCCGGAGGATTCTCACTTGTGCTTGATTAGTTCACCGACCACCTTTTGGCACGATCAAACTCTTACTAATACTTATCCGAGTTCTTACTTCTGAGTTCACACTTTCCAGTGCATCTTCATCACATACTTCGTTCCTCCTGGGTCCTATTCAGCTCTCAGGCATCCATTCTAATCGTTGAATGCTAAATTGAGTTGATCAGGCTCAACTAACAACAACAAATAGAACATCTACCTGGAACCCAATGGTCCCACTACCTTAGTTGTACTTTAATGACCCAAGGCACGGTCTGAATCGACATGCTCTGATACCAATTGTAACACCCATACCAGACGTATCTAGAAAGTCTGGCACGTGCATTAATATTAGTACTGGATACATTAAAATATACAACATAAAATTTTACGAATGAATAATATTTACATCAAGTCACGTTCGTATAAATCATATTACAATACAACTCATCCATACATAAAAATACATCCTTGATGTCCATATCGTCCTGCAGCTTTACGAACGAACCCTTGAAGTAATATCCATCCGGCTCCGAACATGCATAAACATCCTGCTTATCTGAAACAAATAAGGATTGGGATGAGACATAATGTCTCAGTGAGTTCCCCTAAATCCTAGGCTATAGGCAACCTCAAGGGGAAACCTACGGTCACCACGTGTCTACATTACAACCTGACGGTTGATTATACGTGTGTGGGGACTTGCATGCTTAGACGGTAGTGCATACTAGAGCCGTCATAATCTTATCTTAACTTGTTATAGGCTTCACTTCCTATACGTGTCATGGCGGCTGAGGGAACCTAGACCGCATTGCCAAGAATACACTCTATGTATCGAGGCCTAAACATAACATAATCATGGCACGATTCTAAACCGGATGATTAGGGGAAACCTAAGATCGTCATCGGTATCATATTCATAACTTGCTCTATACATAACTTGTTCTTGCTTGTAGCATCTAATGATCTTGTTCTTAAACATAAACGTACATAGATTCATTCTTGCTTGATCATGAACATAATCATAAACATAACATACATAGTCGTATCTAAGTTCATTCATTGGGTTAGCGTTGAACAAACAGTCATTATCTTGATTCATTTTACGGATAGTCCTGGGTGGAGTAACCCCGAGATCAATCCCATACATGACCGATGTACGTACATCGGACTCCCTCGGTGTCGTGCGGGTCCCTTGCGGCTTGAACCGTTCCCCTTAGGTCGAGAACCTCCCGTATCCCCCTGGCGTGGATAACAAGAGACACGAACACCTACGTCTTGTTTACTCAGTGACATGCGGGTCCCTTACGGCTTGAATCGTTCTCATCATGAGAACCCCTTGTATCCCCCTGATGTGGATATCAAGAGACATGTCACCTACACATATTAAATCATGGTCTTGTCGTGCATATAAGTTAAACATATACATACTTGCTTATTTACCTCGGAACCTTAATCGATCCGATTAGCGGTAACTTATACTTGGTCATAAACATACTTATCATGGTGGAGAGATTAACTAGTCCATCCACGGCTTACATACTTGATCATATGTGAAGAACATACACTTCGCGTCTTATCATTCAAGGAATTCATGTCCTATACTTGCCATACCTATCATTCATGTTATCTTGCTAGTTCTCAACACTATGTCGAGGCTCTACATTCATTCCCTTTCTTAATTCATTGCTACCCGAGTAATATCGGCTTAAACTCTCTTGATTCACTCTTGCCATTCCTATTAAGTTTGCCATGATTTTCATTTCGAGAATCGTTTGATGTTATGTGCATTGCCTAGATGTTGTTTTAGGGTTATAAAGTTGTAAAACGTTGAAAGAAAAGCATCAGAACGCACCACGGACCCTGGAATGGACCAACGGGCCAAAAGCATGCTGGCCCATCCAGAGACCTGCGCTAATAGCGCACCTGGGGCGTGGCATGCCTGAAGAATTTCGCTATTAGCGTGGATTTCGCTAATAGCGTAGTTCTTCGGGTCTGTGGTACAAAATTTCCAGTTTTGACCCAAAACTTGTCAAATTCGATCCTGCAATGCACCATAATCATCCAGCAATATATATTGACTTTAAATAACATATTTCATGGCAAACTAACAAGTAATTGACAAGAATTGATCAAAAGAACATTAGGGTTTAAAAACCTCTCATAAACATAAATCTATATTTGTAACATGAATTTACACAACCCAAAGGGTGGTAATCTATCTATGGAACTCACCTAACATGTTCCTTGCAATTTCCAAGCATCAACCCTAGCTTTGATCCATTCTTGATCTTTACCCTTTTCACCAAACCTTGCTTTAATCCTTTCCTCCACTTGATTCTTGCTTGCTAAGCCACCAATTGCATGATTTTGGAAGACTTTGATGCCTAGAGGAAGGAAGAATGGGGCGGCGTTAGAGAGAAGGAGGAGAGAAATCCTTTCTCTCAAAACCTAGAGAGAGAAAGTGTTGGTAAAAATGAAGGAAAATGGCCCTTGTGGCCTTATATAGTCACTTGCGACGTTTTACCACTTTGCCCTTCGCCTTAGTCGTGTTTACCTGACACTGACACATAAGTCCATGCTTGACTGATATCACATAATATTAGCTTTCCTCGTACTTAACATTTTTGTCATACTCAATTTCCATGAATCTTAGTCCTCTGATACATTTAACAGATAAAATTTCCATTAGCTGACTTGCGGGATATTACAATGTAGCACCTACACTTTTGATCACCGAAACGTATGATTACAATGAATTACGTGATTTTCTTTTCAAATTATTATCGATGTCGTGCCAGTGTCATATCAATGTCAATGTTTAGTGTCAGTGCTTCATAGATATATAAAAAAAGGGCAACCCGGTGCACTAGAGCTCCCGCATATGCAGGGTCCGATATATATATATATATATATCACATTTCAAAAACTCAAACCAAAAACAATGAATTCATAAATTCAACCAAAAATAATGAATAAACGCATCAAAATTCAACAATTCAAACAAAAAATAACAAATTCATGTTTATGAATGAACATTGCAAGAATCAACAAAAAAAATAGAAATTAGCTTGGGGCGTTCAAGAGTGATAGGTTTAAACTTGGTAGTAAAACTATCAGCCAACAGAATCGCCTGTAACGGAACACGTGGTCCTCTGAAACCCTAGCAGCGCTTTTCTTCGGTGCTCCCATTTTCTTGGTAATAAATATAAGTGACCCAATTAAAAATTTTAAAAGTTACATACCAAACCTAAACTAAAAAATAAGATAAGAGACAAAAAAAATTATTTTAACCAAACTACAACTTTATTGCATAACTCTAGATATCAACTAAATAATTAAAACCAACACATCCTTAATCAAGAATAAAACTCATGCACTCAGTGTTAAAGCAGCTATCAAATTATATAATGTAAAGGTCTAATCTAAAATCTAAACTCCATAAAAACATTAAAAAAAAAAAAAAACTTTATCACTGAGTGAGAGGCTTACGAAATGGAAGTGAGATTGGGAAGAGAGAGAGTGAGGATGGAATCGGAGAGAGAAAGAGGTTGGTGATTGAAGAAGAGTCAATAGGGAGGTGTTTGGAACCAAAAACGCTTAACGCTTCCAGGGTTGTAGCCACTAGAATCGATTATGGGCTTTTGGGTCTATTATTTAGGATTATTGATTACATCCTCCTCTCAAAAGTCATTGCCATACGATACAACAAAACTCATACCAAAAGAAAAACACTTGAGAAAAAAAGATAAGCATGCACAAGTTAATATTATATGGGAAAACTCAAGTTAATATTTCCGAAAATCAATTTTAACCTGTTTCCGAAATCAAATAACAGTATAACTGTAACTCTGTAACAGTAGAACAGTATAGTTTAGCAAACAGTCTATTTCCCATTCTCAAAATCAAGGCTGGATGATGATGCATTACATGTCTCACCCTTATGAAAAATCCAAACTAACATGAAATAATACCAACTGAATAGTAACATGTCTGGGTAATTTGCAAAAGGGTTTATTAGGGTCATTTGGAAATTGAATGTGAAACCAAATCAAAAATCAAATTATTACCAGACAATAACAATAAGAGAAACATCAACAACAACACCAACAAACCAACAAATGGATTCAGGATTCTAAAATCGAAACGAAAAAGGAAAATCAAATGAGGAGATTGAAAAATAACTTACAATTAGGGTTTGTGGTTGTGCAACCGTGACGGATGGAGAGAGATGGATATAGAGAGAAGATGAGTAAGTGTATGGTGAGCTTCGACGGAGAGATGGAGGGCGTCGCCGTGCCGGATTAGTTCAGAGAGAAGAAGGTCAAACTCGCGCGAGACCAGATAAAAGAGAGAAGAGTGTTTAGGAAAAAGTGACGGTGGCATGGTTGTAAATTTCATATTAACCCAAGGATATTTTGGCAATTTCAAAAAAATAATAATGGCGGGGCCATGGCCATCCCCTGCCCCCACGTGGCTCCGCCAATGCAGTGTCAATCAATTAAGAATGAATTCTGCTCTTTACCCGGCTGTTTTTTCCCGTTCCCAACTGAAATTCCAAAAATACTCCACCGTAAATTAACTCATGTTAATGTTAAATCTGCGTCACTTAACTCACGGTGTGAGTTAAGTCACCCAATTGATTTTACAACTGCGTGAGTTAACTCATGCTAGTTTTCAAACAAAGTCATCTTCAAATTCATGCAACAAAATTCTCTCTTGTTTTATAAATGTAAGGATGTTTTTTGTTTGGTGAGAAGCTTTTGCTATTGGGAAATGTTAACGGGCACTGGTTAAGGCTTTAAATTATAACTTATCATAAAAATATGTATAATCAATGCATCGGAAATCGAAATCTTTGACTTTTTTATAATATAATTTCTTCTTTTAGAATCCTTAAAGAGTGCCCCGATGGCACTCGTTAACAAGACCTTTAAATTAACACAATTAATCATTTTCTTAAAAATCGTGAACAAATCTTAAATAACTACTCCTTTCGGTCCTTATTATAAGAAGAAAAACAAAAAAAATCATGAAAACCAATACAATCATTAATTGTTACTATAACTTTTTAAATATTTTCACAAATATACACCTATAAAAAGTTGCGAAACATTAAATACATCCATTAACATTGAAAAGACAAATATTAAATTAGGGGTAGAAAAGTCTCTTAAGCAATAATTATACTTTAAAAGTTGTGACATTTTCTTATAAATAAAAACAAATTTTAACTAACTATAATTAATAAAAGTATTTTAGTAAATAATACTAATTTTACCATTAAAATTAACACAAATAATTTTTTTTAAAATCGTACATAAGTTTAAAGAGAAATGATATTTGTACAACCATTTTTTGATAATTTTTGTGACAATTTTCTCTTTCAAACTCACATTCTTTTTTTACTTTCTCTCTCTCTATTGCTTTGATTTTTGTGTCAGTATATATTTTTCTTTGTAAATTTATAAGTGTCCCAAAAATTGTCATTTAAATGATTGTTCAAATGATACATTTCAAAAGGTAAGAACGAAACCAAGGAAGAAGTTCTCAACAAAAGCAAAAACTTAGTTAAGATTTTTAAAGTTTGTATTTCTTGGTGTTCCTTTTTACCAGGTAGAATATCTCTGATGTTTACAAAACTTATCTAAGTCCTTCGATGTTTTGATGAGAAAAGTTTTTATGCATGTATGCATGTATGCATGATTATGCTACACAAACGGTGAAAACGTGGTTATGTATAAGTCCATAATGTTGGAGCCAAGTGTAACAACGTCATTTGGTAAGGACTATGGTTTAATTTGCATTTGTATCAAGGGTCCTATCAAGGTTCCCAAAGTTTTCAACCACGTCCGAATATTTGTTAGGTGACGAGAGTACTCTCGTTCCAACAATATTCATCGGTTAGTCTCGTTTGGGTGTAGTATCGCGTGACGACCAATACGAGAGTACTCTCGACTAGCCACCGCACTACGTCCTAAAAAGCCAAGATGGGTTAAAGGTGACTAAAGGTTATCAACTTCGACGGTCACTTGAAAGTAACATGCCATACGCGAGTACTCACGTCGACAAAAGTATACCTCCAAGATCCCTCCATTGAGTGGGTTATCACATGTACCAATACCGAAGAGTACTCTTGGCAAGGAAACTATGATTATACCCGGTCCTATCTTAATTTCCCTCAAGTCCGGGTGTAGGACTTATCTCACCACTCACGTTAAAAGAAAGAAGAAAGAAGAAGATGAGAATATACATACATATATTTCCATCTTTTATTTAAAACATTTTTATTTTTTTTAGCAAGTTTATAACACAAAATTTAAATAACACCAAGTTAGGCTCAACCCTCTTACTTTAATTCCCCAGTGAAGTCGCCATTTCTGTCGCGTCATTTTTCGGACGGTCGAAGACCCCTTTTGATTTCACGACTGAACATTTAATTCTTTTCAAAAGAAAGTGGAAAAAGGTTCAAATACCACGTTTTTTAGGGATTAAGGGTTCGGGGGTTGGTTATATTTAGGGAAGGTGTTAGGCACGCTAAATATTCGTAGTACTCTACGAGAACCTCTTGATTTTATTTAACTTTTGTGCTATAAACTTGCTTGCTTTTAAAAAATATGGAATTTGAAATGATAAAGAAAATGGAGACCTAATTATCTACATTTTTTATTGATTTGAAAGGAAGCATATCCTCTGCCTACGTACCCGTGAAGGATCAAAACCTCGTAGTTCGGGGTTGAAATGACGTTTGATTTGTTTTGTGTTTTTTTAATAGTTTTGAAAAATGTTTTAAAATGAAAAAACCAAATGGCAAATTAGAATTTGTTTGTATTTTTTATATTAAAGAAAATAGACTCAAAGTAGAATTAAAATGATTTGATGATTTGATTAAGAAAGTAAAATAAAAAGACGATCACTTGATTTAGGATCAAGGTTTATTTATGAAAATATTTTTGTGATTTTTTGATTATATTTGAATGTTTTTGTCGTTTTTGAATATAGAGTGAAAATCAAACTAACAGAAGCATTGAAAATAAGACGTGTGGACTTGTAGTGACGTTGGATCACTATAAAATCCCTAATAGCAATATATAAAGCGATAAATAAAATACACGCACACACACTATTTTTCTCATTTTTATGGTGTTACATTTAACCTAAATACATGCTAATTTTTGCAATAAGATAAATGACATAAATAAATAAATAATGCAACAGATAAATATACAACATAATAATAATACACCTAATCTAAATGAAATGCATGAGGAAATAAAACAAAAAGACATTAAAGGAATAAAAATGCGAGTATTACTTTTCCCACCCTATTCCTTTCCTAGCGCGCCCTATTTTTTTCCAAAATTACCCTCGGGGATTTCCGGATTATATAATCCGGAATGAAGCAGTGCACAGAACTGAAACAGATTTTCATGTCATTGTGGTTTTTATCATTTTTTTTCTTCAATAAATCATTATATATGTTTGTATAAAAGACAATTAACTTAAATATTATATCAAAAAATGATTATATATATATATATATATATATATATATATATCATTATACCAAAAAAAAGTTGAATTTATATCATTACACATTTCACCTAATGATATACATTTCAACTAAACTAATGATATATATCTAATCTATGGCGCCGAAAGATCAATGGGACTATCATCCACTTCAACCTTCACACCAGGAGCAGGACCAGCACCAACCCTCTCATCGGGATCAAGATTTTCAACAACGTACAACTCTTCATCATCTTCTATGACCTCAACACCCGCCGCCCGACTTAGCTCATTATAATCTGCCATCCGGCTGACATATCTATCAGGCCATGTGTCTACATCCTCTCGATGGTATTGTCTCCATAGAGCGGAAGTGGGAGGAATCGGACAACCATCCTTCAATTTCAAGGCCATAAAATGGTTGTCATTCACATATGCTAGACATATCAACGGATCGATAGTTGGAGGCGGCGGTGGACCACATAGAGGGAAAAAGGTTTCTGATTTTCCAATAGACAACATAACAACAGTTTGGTTGAATTTCTGTGCGATGAGGAACCCCATATCCGGCATTGTCATCCATTTATCCGGTGGTGCATTGCCAATACCGGAGTAGGATAGAGCGTCCAAGACCTCTTTATACCGCCTATCATCATTAATCATCCTCCGATAGCGGTCATTTTCTACACCGATAAGCTCTTTGTAAAGGTTGTACCGGACTAATACGTGATCATCAACAGTCAAGTTACGTAGGACCGCAACTGCTCGGAACCCACAATGGCCATCACCGGGTACATCCGTAACCTTTTCAATAAAGCCATGCATCCAAATTGGGATTTGGTCTTTGTTTGGTATGTGGACCTCAACGGGTGTTGGCTTCTTGGGATTTTTTGGAATTGGCTTAGGAGGAGTAGGAGACATGTTGCTTTTCCGTGCTCTCTTTCTACTTGTCCCTGTTGACCGTGTCTATGAACCCTGTGTTTCTTGCTCTTGGGAGTCAACAATCTCCCATAGGGAAGGGGACCGCCTTGTTGATCGAATGCTTTGCTTATCTTTCTTTGGAGCTCCTTTGGTGGTGACCTTATTTGGCGGTGGACGCATAGAGGTGGTCTCCGGTAAAACAAATTGCCGGAATTGTTCTTTCAAATGCACTTTCATGTTGTAATCGGCGTCCTTGAACCGCGCCTACAATGTGTAACAAAACAGTCAGAGGAAAACCAGTCAGAAACATGCCATTCTGTTACTACTAGTGACTTCCGGATTATACAATCCGAAATAGACAAGCTAATCCGGATTGTATAATCCGGAACTTCCCGATACACCCTTTGCATGAGCCTTAAATGCACTTGCATGGGGCGTAAATGCTACTTATCCGGATTACATATTCCGGAATACAACTGTTATGTCCGAATTATGTAATCTGGATTGCACCAGTACAGAATACAGAAACAGAAATCCTGGGCAGAACATAAACAGAGACAGTTTTGAACAAAATACCTGGAGAATATCCCATTCTGGCAATAGAGAGATGTCTTCTTTTTTAAGCTTCGGGTCAACCTCGTACTCGAACCCCAACCTCTTCCAGTGGGTGTGAATTTCTTCCAAACGAATGGCGGTGCCGTTCTTGATCTTCAAAGCTAGCATACATGCACACGGTAACCCGTATGTGATCAAACTCAAACAACCACATCTTGATTTATCCGTACCAATTTCAAGTGCTTTATTGTACTCCACTACGAGATGATGCAAAGCTTCCCTTGAAATGTTCCGGATCAACCTAGACCACATCACCTTGTCTTTGAACCGATGTTCAAGCATGATAATGCTCGTCTGAAACGAAGCATGTATTGCGGTATGTTGCAGCTCTAGCATGGCATGAACGGATTTCCAGTTTGTGCTCAAATCACCCATACTACTACTCAGATACTTTTTCAACCGAGCGTGTGCAGATGCAGCTTTGAGGCTCCACTCACCACCAGTCAACAAGTAACCTCTCAGCCTAAATGGACACTCACATTTAACCGAACCAGCTATCTCACGCCGACTCTTTCTCTTGTACTCAGTGTATGAACCTCCCCTTTCACATATCAAAGTAACAAATGCATTTCTTCCGTTGCCACCGTTATCGGATTTACCAATAACAGTGGAAAACCCAAGCTTCCTAGCTTTCTCCCGAACCCACTCCAACAAATCATTCCGTGTTGCAAACTTGTGTTTGGTGGTAAAATGTTCTCACTGGTCAATACAAACAGCAACAACTGGAGGTGGTACAACAGGAGGAATAGGAGGAGGAGCATCCACTACTTTCGGGGGTGGTGGTGGGGGATTCTCGGATTTGGCATCTCCGGAATCATGCGCATATTCAAGTAAAAGAAGCTCTTCCACAACAGGAGGTTCATTCTGAGGTACATCATCATTCGGGGGATCAACAGGAACAACCATAACTGAAAACAGTGCAAAACAGAGTCAGAAAATGAACACAGTTTCTGTACTGCTGGTTTCCGGAAAATGTTATCCGGAATGCATGAATACAGTCCGGATTACGTATTCCGGAGAAGTACAGTGAAGATCATACAACGTGATCAAATCTTAATCGCCTAAAAATCGACTAGGGAAAGGTTTATATACACATTCCCTTTGCATTCAGACGAAAATGATGATGTTAACACCCTTTGATGGCCAGATTGCTGCTCCAAACCAAGATTTCGCCCAAATGGAGTGTTTTTTAGAGGTGTAGGGAGTGTTTTTTTATAAAGGTGGTCTACTTCAGCTAGGTTCTGGAGAACTATATATAACCTAGCTATCCGGATTACATATTCCGGGAAAAAAAACGTCTACTTTTTCCCGCTCGTTTTGAATACAGGGCGTGCGGAATATCTTCTCCGGAATACAACTGTTATGTCCGGATTATGTTATCCGGATTGTATTTCAACTGACCAACCCCAAGTTTCGCAAGTCCTCACGAGACAGGGTGATTTTCAAACGGTCCGGATTATACATTCCGAATATTGTCCGGAATATATTATCCGGATAAAGGGTATTTTGGTAAAAAAAAATAGGGCGCGCGAGAAGGCCATAGGGTGGGAAAAGTAATGCATGAACTAAAATAAGAATGCAATGCAGGGTCCAATCAAAAGGTAGGATATGCAGGAAATAAAATGGGTTTGGGCTTAAGGGAGAAGGCGCTGCTGGGCCTGAAGTGAGCCGGTTCGGTTCAAACCTGGGTTGGTTCAAGGTGAACCGAACCGGTTTGACATGTACATATAAGCTTATGGGCTGGTTTTCTTCTTCATTTTCACATACGTTTCTCTTTTCCTGCTCTCGTTATTCTTTCTACTTCTTCCTACATCTTCCTTCTTTTTCTTTTGTTTCCCCTTTTTTGTACAAACAAAACAAAATAAAAACTAAATTAAACCTTAGATCTAACAAACAAAAGAAACAAACTACCTCTTTGCTATGTTTTGAATCGGTTTGGTGGGTTGATTTTAGGAAGGATTTTCGGTTGGTATTGTTGATGTTGGTTTATGAATGAACTTTGTGTGTTTATGAGATTGTTGGCTGAAATTGTTACTGATTTGTGATTGGTTTATATTATGGCATGGCTGTGTGTATTGTGCGTAAAAGGTTGTGTCTGTGATGTTTATGTCTGCTGTGCGGTTGTGTTAGAATTGATTTCATTTGGGGTTTGATATTGGGGTGTTTCGTTTGGTTATAGTGACTTGAATTTTGATGCAGGTTTTTTTGTGTGGTTTTCTCTGTGTGTGTAAAAATTCGTCCCCTTGAAACTGTATATTGATGTCCTTATAAGCAGCAAGAAAAGTCCTTTCTCAACGAAATTGTTTGCTGACTTCAAAGTGCATCCCATGTGAACTTGTCTGTGGGAATGTGAAGCATGAGCATCGTTTGTGGGGGTATGGGTTGAGCATGGGCAGAGGCGTGAGTTTGCAGACTCAGTGGAGGAGGCGTGGCAGACAAATGTTTGGGAGATAGATTAGCATGAGGGACAAGGAAAACAAAGGATGGACCTAAAAATACTATACTAATAATAACAATAATAATAATAATAATAATAATAATAATAATAATAATAATAATAATAATAATAATAATAATAATAATAATAAATCAAAAAAGCAACTGAAAAACGAAAACGAACTAAAATAAAAATACTAAAGTTATTTAAACTAAAAAGTATTTAAATAAAAGATGGAAATTAAAAATAAAAAAACAATTGAGAGAAGAGGGCCCGACTCGGAACCAACATATGAGGTATTTTAAAATACCTCTTTGCCAAAAATTCGACTGAAAAGTCAAAGACTAATCAGGGTCAAAGGACACGTGTCGGTGTAATCAAATGGTCAAAATTTGGGGTATGACAGTATGGCAATGACTTTTGAGAGGAGGATGTAATCAATAATTTGTTACTTTTCCCACCCTACAGGTTTCTCGCGCGCCCTGCGTTTTTTCCAAAAATGCCCTTGAGGTTTCCGGATTTCATAATCCGGAATGGTGTTTTCCTTTGTTATAGGGTGAAAAATGGAGTTACGGATTTTTCCGGATTTTTTAATCCGGAAACTTCAAAAAATAGGGCGTGTTACATGATGTTTCCGGATTACATAATCCGGAAACCCCATAAACACCCTTTTTTAAGGTAAAACAGTTCGGATTATATAATCCGAACTGTATCAGCACAAGTTCTAAAAATGTTTGTAACATGGATAGTCATTTTAGAGACAATATTAATCTTCCTAACTCTCATCCTTCTGTTTTTGGGTCATTGTTACCTGTTCTTAGTCAAAAATCGTGTTTTCGGGATACTTGATCTGATTGCTTCGAAACTTTCCCAGAAAATCAGAAAAAATTCTGAAAAAGTAGGGTATTTTTGGAAATTTTTGAAAAAGTAGGGTAAATTTGTATTTTTGTGGATAAAGTAGGGTAGAAATAAAAAAATTTCCAGAATTCATTCTTAATTGATTGACACTGCATTGGCGGAGCCACGTGGGGGCAGGGGATGGCCATGGCCCCGCCATTATTTTTTTGGAAATTGCCAAAATATCCTTGGGTTAATATGAAATTTACAACCATGCCACCGTCACTTTTTCCTGAAACACTCTTCTCTCTTCTATCTGGTCTGGCGTGAGTTCGACCTTCTTCTCTCTGAACTAATCCGGCACGGCGGCGCCCTCCATCTCTCCATCGAAGCTCACCATATACTTACTCATCTTCTCTCTGTATCCATCTCTCTCCGTCCGTCACGGTTGCACAACCACAAACCCTAATTGTAAGTTATTTTTCAATCTCCTCATTTGATTTTCCTTTTTCGTTTCGATTTTAGAATCCTGAATCCATTTGTTGGTTTGTTGTTGTTGTTGATGATGTTTCTCTTATTGTTATTGTCTGGTAATAATTTGATTTTTGATTTGGTTTCACATTCAATTTCCAAATGACCCTAATAAACCCTTTTGCAAATTACACTGTTCAGTTGATCTTATTTCTATGTTAGTTTGGATTTTTCATAAGGGTGAGACATGTAATGCATCATCATCCAGCCTTGATTTTGAGAGTGATTTTGAGAATGGGAAATAAACTGTCTGCTAAGCTATACTGTTCTACTGTTACAGAGTTACAGTTATACTGTTATTTGATTTCGAAAACAGGTTAAAATTGATTTTCGGAAATATTAACTTGAGTTTTCCCATATAATATTAACTTGTGCATGCTTATCTTTTTTTTCTCAAGTGTTTTTCTTTTGGTATGAGTTTTGTTGTATCGTATGACAATGACTTTTGAGAGGAGGATGTAATCAATAATTTGTTGTATCTTATGGCTATGACTTTTGAGAGGAGGATGTAATCAATAATTTGTTACTTTTCCCACCCTACAGGTTTCTCGCGCGCCCTGCGTTTTTTCCAAAAATGCCCTTGAGGTTTCCGGATTTCATAATCCGGAATGGTGTTTTCCTTTGTTATAGGGTGAAAAATGGAGTTACGGATTTTTCCGGATTTTTTAATCCGGAAACTTCAAAAAATAGGGCGCGTTACATGATGTTTCCGGATTACATAACCCGGAAACCCCATAAACACCCTTTTTTAAGGTAAAACAGTTCGGATTATATAATCCGAACTGTATCAGCACAAGTTCTAAAAATGTTTGTAACATGGATAGTCATTTTAGAGACAATATTAATCTTCCTAACTCTCATCATTCTGTTTTTGGGTCATTGTTACCTGTTCTTAGTCAAAAATCGTGTTTTCGGGCTACTTGATCGGATTGCTCCGAAGCTTTCCCATAAAATCAGAAAAAATTCAAGGACCATGACTCCCTTAGAAGAGACTTCTTACGGGACTCCGCCCCTCAAAATCCAAAATTTCATCGTTTAGACCCATTTTTAATTTTTTTTAATTTTTCACATTCTCAGAAAAATTCGAAAAAATTTGCATTAGTTTTATTTGATTTTTAGAATTTTTTGATGCTATTTTTATATTTTTATGATTTTATTTGACAGGTTTTTAGCATTTTTACTTAGTTTTTTTGTTGTTTTTAAAAGCAAAAATCAAAACTGCTGAAATGTGAGAGTCTGATGGTTGATTATACATAAGAATTGTCCAGATTTTAAAATCCGGAATGCACAAGGGCATTTTTGGAAAAAATGTAGGGCGCGCGAGAAACCTATAGGGTGGGGAAAGTAATACTCTAATCTAAATAGTAGACCCAAAAGCCCATAATCGATTCTAGTGGCTACAACGCTGGAAGCTTTAAGCGTTTTTGGTTCCAAACACCTCCCTATTGACTCTTCTTCAATCACCAACCTCTTTCTCTCTCTCTCTCTTGCTGCTTCTCTCTCCGATTCCATCCTCACTCTCTCTCTCTTCCCAATCTCACTTCCATTTCGTAAGCCTCTCACTCAGTGATAAAGTTTTTTTTTTTTTAATGTTTTTATGGAGTTTAGATTTTAGATTAGACCTTTACACAGGGACGGATGCAAGCACAAGACTGTGTGGGCTTGTGCCTGCACTAAATTTTGAAATTTTTTTTTGGTGGTAGAAATATAGTAATATATAATTATAGTTGAAATGTTGACTAAATGGCCCACACAAAAATACACAACACTTTTCTATTGACCCACACATAAACACACACTTTAACATAACATCACATACACAACCATTTCCAATTAAAAAAATAAAAAAATAGTATAATTAAATAGTATAATAAGAAAGGAGTGGAAGAAACGTGAGGGTAGATAGAAGAAGTGAGACCCACATGTTTCCAATCTTTGTATGCTTTACCAATTTCAATTGTCTTCTCTCTCTCGTCATTCATTTCTCAGCATTTTTTCCATCACCCTCCCTCACTCACAAATCCATGAATCTGATACCGCATGTTTCCAATCGAATAGAACACACTGATAACAAGGACAACCCCATCATACTTGCTGCACTCCATTCCCTTATTCAGTTTTCTGCCACTGTTTTCTTCAACCTCCATAGTTAATATTCTAATAGGTAAGCCCCCTTATTTTATATTTTCAATCTTGTTCATTTGTAGTTTTTAATTTGTTTATTTCATTTATTGGTCTTGAATTTTTGTTTAATGGTGGAAATTCCATTGTTAGGGTTTGTTAGTATTTATTTGGGATTATTCGTTTTTTTTTTTTTAAGGAATTTGGGGTTATTCGTTATTGTACATGAGTTTACTAAATGATCACAAAATTTTAATTGTGGTATTTTTATTTGATTTCTAGCACTAAGCAATGGAAAGATTTTTGAAAAGAAGATTGTATATTTATGCTATTAAAAATGAAATATATATATATATATATATATATATATATATATATATATATATATATATATATATATATATATATATATATATATATATATATATATATATATATAGAGGATGTATATTATGAGAATGGCTATTTTATATGAGAATGATGAGAATGATTATCAAACATTAGATTAAAAATAGATGGTTGAGATTAAAAACTCCATTTAATTAATAATTATGTTTTGATGTAGTCTATCACATATCCTATATCCTCCTGGAGAATTGCAAACGAATCCCACCTTCTTCTCACTTCTTTGTTAACCCTTTTGTTTCTTATTCCTTCCAAGGCCGCTTCATCCTATATATATTCATGTGAATCATCTCTTATCATAGGTTAATTGAATTAATGCTGGAAACAGGTCAAGCAAGAACAATTGTACCATAAAACGAGACAATGATAATTAATTAATTATGAGTATAAAATTCGGAAAGGTTTTCGTCATTCTTCTTCAATGGTCACATCAAGTATATCTAACATATACACTTCCAATTCAACAGGAAGAAATATCAAAAAGGGGTAAATTAGGTTAGATCTGGAAAGGTAAAATATTAGAATTCCCAAATAAATGTTTAGATCTAAATAAATGTATTCTATAATCTGGAATCGGTTTAGTGGATATTGCACATAATGTTGATAGTGTTTATAAGAAGAAAGGGATATGAACGAAGAAGAAGAGAGTCAAGGGTTGTAGGGAGAAGAAGATGAAAAGGGAAATGAGTTTATGAGAATTGATATGATAAGCTAAGGTGCATGTGTCCATTTTTAATCTCAACCATCTATTTCAGATCTAATGGTTGATAATCATCCTCATCATTCTCATATAAAATAGTCATTCTCATAATATACATCCTCTATATATATATATATATATATATATAAATGAAATATATATATATATATATATATGTTTATTTAATGTTTCAAATTTATATATACGTGGTGCCCCACTTTCCAAAATTCCTGGATTCGTCACTGCCTTTACATTATATAATTTGATAGCTGCTTTAACACTGAGTGCATGAGTTTTATTCTTGATCATAGTCACACAATTCGCAATTCGCTTTGGTACGCGGTACGGGTACGGGTTCGCGGTACGCGACATCAGAAGAATTCGGTACGTCTGGGGTATAGAGCTTCGGTTCGCGTCGGTTCGTAGTACTATTACTATCCAATTAAGTATACTAAACTATCAATAAATTTAAAAAATATATTATTTTTTACTAGAATTTTAAACAAAATTTAAAATTTATTACTAATCTCTAAATATAAGTAAATGATTGAAATAAGTATTTCAAAAATAAAATTATTATTTTAAAAAAAATAAAAATAAAGTGCAACTTGATTAATGGTTTTTGGTGGGTCAAATTTTTTTTGATGGTTGAAAAGAAACAATAAAAAAAAGGCCAACATAAAGAGTCAATTAAATGGGTCGGGTCAGAAAATGTGCAGCCCAGCCCAATCAACTCTCTTCTTCAACCTAGCAACACGTGCAGCCGCAGGAAGAAAACGCAGATACAGAAGGCCAGACGGGTAACATGGAAGGATGAAAAGATATACATGCCACACTTCATTGCTATTACAAAATCGATTTCAAGCCTCTAAACTCTCACCACCACTTGAGATTTGGATCTATTTCTTCTCTTCATCTTCATAAAACAAAACCTCGGTTTACCGGTATGTTTTTTTTCCAGATTTTTTTTGCGGGTTCTGCGGTGCGCTTGTTTCTGCGAATTCGTGAACGAATTTGGGCGAACCAATACGCGAAAGAACCGCGAACCGGTTCGCACGAACCAATTCGCGGTTCTCCACTTTACCGACGAATTATGTGACTATGTTCTTGATTAAGGATGTGTTGGTTTTAATTATTTAGTTGATATCTAGAGTTATGCAATAAAGTTGTAGTTTGGTTAAAATAATTTTTTTTTGTCTCTTATCTTATTTTTTAGTTTAGGTTTGGTATGTAACTTTTAAAATTTTTAATTGGGTCACTTATATTTATTACCAAGAAAATGGGAGCACCGAAGAAAAGCGCTGCTAGGGTTTCAGAGGACCACGATGAGCTTGTTCGTGTTCCGTTACAGGCGATTATGTTGGCTGATAGTTTTACTACCAAGTTTAGACCTATCACTCTTGAACGCCCCAAGGTAATTTCTATTTTTTTGTTGATTCTTGCAATGTTCATTCATAAACATGAATTTGTTATTTTTTGTTTGAATTGTTGAATTTTGATGCGTTTATTCATTATTTTTGGTTGAATTTATGAATTCATTGTTTTTGGTTTGAGTTTTTGAAATGTGATACAGAGTTTGTGCGATAAGAAAGTACCACTTAAGCCGAAAGGAAAGTTCTATCGGACAACAGTCAGACCGGCAATGATGTATGGTACGGAGTGTTGGGCGGTTAAGAGCCAACACGAGAGTAAAGTAAGCGTAGCGGAGATGAGGATGTTGCGTTGGATGAGTGGCAAGACTAGACAGGATAGGATTAGGAATGATACCATTAGAGAGAGAGTGGGGGTAGCACCTATAGTAGAAAAGTTGGTAGAAAATAGGCTTAGATGGTTTGGACATGTAGAGAGAAGACCCGTAGATGCCGTTGTAAGAAGAGTAGATCAAATGGAGGAGAGTCAGGTTAGAAGAGGTAGAGGAAGACCTAAGAAAACCATTAGAGAAACCATTAGAAAAGATTTAGAGGTCAATGAATCCATATATGGTTTTTGATAGAACACTATGGCGTCATTTGATCCATGTAGCCGACCCCACTTAGTGAGATAAGGCTTTGGTTGTTGTTGTAAGGTGCTATTGCCATTGGTGCTATTGCCTAGTCTAGATAAGGTTATGGCTTTCTTAGAATTGAGTTCTCTTTTTTTTGTTTTTGTAATAAACAGATTTTGGTCTTGTAAAAGATAATAAGTCATTCTCACCTCTTGTTGTTTGTTTCATTAGTAGTAGCAGCATAGCTGTATGATGAGAATTTATGTATGCTCTGTTCTATTGGTTCTTTAAAGGAACAAGGAAGCAATCAGAACCTTACATGTGTCATAGTAATTTGTTTTTATAATTTGGTGCATTATTTAAAATAGTTAATACAGTTTACACGTCATGCTGTTGTTGTTTGTGACTGTCTGAGTAGTGATTATTAATGTAGTTTCTTTTCACGCTTTTACTAATTTAGTTTTGTGTAGTAACACTATTGGATTATTTTCTATTTTGAAGATACAAGGAGACTTTGTCCTTATCAGTGGAGATACTGTAAGCAACATGTCGCTTACTCAGGCACTTTTAGAACATAAAGAAAGGAAGAAGAAAGATAGTAATGCTGTAATGACCATGGTTATTAAACGGTCAAAAACTCATCCAGCTATCCATCAGTCTCGACTTGGTACCGATGAAATTTTCATGGCTATTGATCCTAATACCAAGCAACTTTTGTATTACGAGGATAAAGCAGACTTCTCAAAAGGCACTCTACATCTTGAAAATTCATTGCTTGCTGATAATCCTTCCCTCTCTCTGCACCATGACAAGCAGGTTGAGCCCCTTTTTTCCTATCTTTCTGCTTTGCTTTCAGGTTAACTTCACACTAAAGAGAAATTGGTTTGCAGCTACGTGCTCGTAAACGAATTATTATCGGACAAAATGCATGTATTTATTTATTTTTAGATATTCATGACCACGAATAACTGTGATGTTTTCTCCTAAAAAAAAATACCTGTGATGTTTATTGTCATTTCAACCTCATGATTGGGCTATGCTAGGAAATGATTGTTTGATTCCCAAATGAATCAATGATTTATTACTATTTGAAGTTTATTGTCAGTTGATTGCAGAGCTAGTTACTGTTATTATTAATGCTACTTTGTTTGGTCATATCTCTCTCCTGAGAAGCTATGAAACTTTCTGAGGTCATTAAGTGAATGATTTCTTTTCTGCAGGATTGTTACATTGACATCTGCTCGCCGGAAGTCCTTAGCCTATTTACAGACAATTTTGACTACCAACATCTTCGGCGTCATTTTGTCAAGGGACTGCTTCTTGATGATGTAATTTCTCTTCCACATGTTGAACTGTCATGAATTATTGTTTCAGAAGTTCTTAAGTCCTTTTGAATCAGCTTATCCTTTTTAATAGATGGAAAAAGCTTATCCTTTTGAATCATTTTTTTTTTTTTGCGTGAAAAAAGATCTACTTGTTTATCTCTTACAGGCAGACCTACATTTCGTCTGAGGTGCCCTGTTTGTTGAGAACATTTAAAAAATTGAATGCTCTTTCATATTGATAAACTGTACATCAGTACTGAAACACTTCAACAGTTTATGGACTTGCATTGGACATTTAGACTTAGAAAATATATTTTGTTTTTTGCACATGTCCTAAAGCTCATCATTTATGTTTCCAATATATTCTTTTGTGGCACTTATTCTTGATTTTAGCATTCTGTATGCACCTCATCAACATTACCTTATATTTCTTTCAGATAATGGGATACAAAATTTTTGTTCATGAAATCCGCGCAGATTATGCTGCAAGGATTGATAATTTCCGAAGTTATGACACTGTCAGCAAGGATATAATTCATAGATGGACATATCCACTGGTACCAGATGTTATGAATTTTGGCAACACAGCTACGAAGCTTGAAAGACAGGGAATATACCGTGGCTCAGGTATGGATGAAAGTTTTGGTGCTAATTGGGTGTGTTGGTGAAAAGTTTGTAACATTAAATGATAAAATGGCAAGCTTATATTGGCTCTAGTTTCCAGTTATATGTTTGCCTGTTTGCTTAATTCATGCTGTTCATTATATATAAACTTCATTTTTTTGAATGATTAAGTCAGCAAGTAATTATTGTATTATTTCATAATGAAAGTAATTATCGTATCACCCTTGTAGATTGCTGGGTCAAAACTAATTTTACCTATTGTGTTGTTTCCATTAATTGAATGTATGAAGTTTTGACAAATTCTTTTCTCCCCTATCAGATATTTCGCAAGCACAATCAGCTGTTGTTGGCCCGTTCTCTGTTATAGGATCTGGCACCAAAATTGGCAAGAACACGAAGATTTTAAATTCCGTCGTCGGAGTAGGATGCAAAATCGGGTCAACCGTACACATAGAGGGATGCTATATATGGGACAATGTCACCATAGAAGATGGCTGTGAACTTAGGCATGCCATTGTATGTGAGGGGGTGATTATGAAATCAGGATCTGCTCTGGAACCTGGTGTTGTGCTGTCTTTTAAGGTTTGATACAATTTTAGTACCCATACTTCCATCCTTCATGTTTCTCATATGTTTGGACTGCTTTGAAATTTTTCACACTTCACCACAATATTCAGGTGGTCACTAAATCTAAGTATTTAAACTATATGCTTTAGTTGATGCTTGAGAATAATTGAAGCCTTTAATTTGTGTGTTTAGTATTTTAGTATTATTATAATATATTAACCATTAGTAGTGGTCATAATTTTCTTTCTTATGCTGCTGTACATATAACAATGTAGTGATTTATTTCATGTTTGATGATCCTAAGTGTATGTAAGATGTTTGTGAAATTCTCTGTGCTTGTTTATTTCTGTTTTTTTTTCTCATTAGATGGGAATATAGATACTTTTTTCCAGTTATTCTTCGTAAGATGGAAATATAGGGACTTAGTTGTCTTTCATGTTTCCAGGTTGTAGTTGGGCAGGAGTTTGTTGTTCCTCCTTATTCACAAGTATCTCTACTACAGCAGCCGGTTGAGGAAGATAGCGACGAAGAGCTCGAATATGCTGATAGTACTAGTGGTATTGCCGAATTTTCATAAAGCTTTTAACTGTGCCCTATTATTATTGAATTACATTATTAGCAATTGGAAATGAGATATTGCTGCTAGCATATGAAATATTGCCTGGCTGATAGTGAGGAAAATTTTCTTTCCTTAGAACTGAATGAATTGGTGGTATTTAATTCTTCAAATATGTATTTTGAGCTTGATTAGATGTTTTGGTTTTAAAGAAGACTTGATTTGTTTAATTCTAATAATATAAAAGAGATACCGAGGTGCATACACTGAATCTTTTATAAATATTTTGGATTGGAATAAATTTCTTTAATGCTTGTGTGAGAACCCTGAATTCCTGTACATGTGTTGGCCCAATTACTGGGCCCAAACCACACAAGTACAGCTTCTAGAAGCCTGTAGAAGCTGTGGGAGGGAACACAAACAGTTAGAATAATTATTGGAATCAAGGGAGAATTTCAGTTATTAAACAGAGGGAATCCTAGACGGTGAAGCAGTCAGAAAGTTTGCTGAGAGTTGTGTAGGAGAGAAGTTCTCTCTGATCTAGGAGCTTAACTCTGGTAGGAGTTCTTTGAACTCTGGTTTATCCTCTCAGTTTTCTGTTTTCATCTTTGTAAGAGCTTTGAGCTCATCATTTTCCAGTTAAATAATACAGAGTTACCTTCAAATTTATGGGTTCTATCAGCTTGCCTAAAGATTTTTCTCTTGCAAAGAATTGGATTATTGCATTAGTATTTAAGTGTTTTGGTCAAACTGTTGTTGAATGAGATGTAATTGTTTAGCTAATTCTGGCTAGTCAGTATGTTTTTGAAAGTGCAATAGTCACTATTGAAACATTTTCTAACTTTGTTGGCTTGAGTACATGGGTCAACCTCTCTTGTATGGTTTTCAAAATCCAATTTAGAGAGGCTGTATAGATTCGAGTCCTTTTGAATGAACGGTCTCACACAATTTTTCTTAGTCTTCCTCTTTCTCTAGTTTTTCTGTGGAAAAAGTGTTCAGATCCTCGATAAGTGCATAAACATTTAAAAAATATTTATCATTTAAAAAAAGAATGGGAATTGGAGGACATATATACCATGTATTTTGTTATTATAAACCATTTTCATTTATCAAGTTTGATATTTTTGTCTTTTCATCATTTAATTTATAAAAATATATTTTAAATTTAATAAAGTTGAGGTCCTTAACTGTAACTGGTATTTGATAAAAATTTAGGTCCTAAAAAAATACATTACTTGATTTTCATGCTATCCTCCATTGAGTTGCAAGTAAATTTATTTTCTTTATACTATGTGTGGATGTGGATATGTTTTTTGTATGTAGATAGGTTAAATGCATATATATAGCTTTCAGTTACCATTTTCATTTATGCAGCCATCACCAGCACAGTGGATAAGTCAGATGGAGAAACTGCTTCTGAATTATTGGATGGACATTTTAACCCTGCTTCAGAGGTTTGTTCCGGAAAACTTCTTAATTTATGTTGTTGACCATTGTTTAGCTTTACTGCTGTCATATTGTTTCTGTTGATATTTAATATAATTGTTACTGCCAAATAACATTTTAGAGATGTAAGTTTTCTGGTTCCGTCAACCAAATTGTAGAATTTAATTTACATTTAACATTGGATAAATGTTGTCTGTTCAAATGCAATTTTTTTTTTTTTGATTGAAATCTATTTGGTTGAGTTGTCCAGCCTGAAGATACTAAGTAACTGTTTGTGTTAGAACTGTGTTCTATTCGGTCATTGTTTTCTTCATTGATGTGAGAGGGAGATGGGCTAGTTTATGACTGTTGCACTTAAACTAACAGATCTACACAGGATAGGAGTACCTCTAGCTTTAATTTCACCCTGTGCTTGTTGTAATTCAACTCTTTGTTGATTTTGTCATGTGATCCCTGTTTTTTTTTTCTTTCATCATGAGTATATAGATTGAAGTTTTTTTTTTTTTGGTGGTGGCCGTGGTTTGAACCCCGGACCTTGCATATATTATGCATTGTCCCTACCAACCGAGCTAAGCTCACAAGGACATATAGATTGAAGTTTGAAGCTGATATATGAGAGACGTCTTTCTTCTGAGCACCGACAAACTTATTCGCAATATATTATCTTATCTGATTTTTCAAGTATCGTTGGTAGTGTATAAACAATATATCTGGAGATTGCTTAACTCCAACCTAGTAATTTACTGATACTTTGTGTTTCTTAGTGAACAATTCATCTGGACCATGCAAATGATTGTAGTGGATACATGCTGTGATAGAGATGTTCTGTTTAGTTACACTAAGATTTGATTGATAGAATTTTCATTTTAAAGGGAATTCACTGTTTCTTATTTTACTTTCTTTTTTTAATCAGCTAGGTTTTGGTGGGGCTGGTTATGTTTGGCCAAAATGTGAAGGAGGTCATGAGGAAGAGTGGAGGCATTCAGTGGCACCTATTACTGAAGATAAAATTTTGGAGGCAGTGAAAGCTATGGAAGATGAACTGGAGTTAATTCATGATGGCAGTATTCTTCCACCTTCTGGGGAGCTGTTACCTAATCCTAATGATTCAGATGACGATGATAATGATGATTTAAGAGATGACTTTGACAAAGAGGTGAGTTTTTTGACATATAAACTTACATCGGTTGCATTTTGTGGATATTCATTTTTTAATATTCTGTCATTTGCAGGTTGAAGCAACTTTTCTGAGGGCTGTGCTTGAAAACATACAAGAAAACCATTTGACTTTAGAAGTCAATTCTTTGAAGTATGTAATACACTTATGTCTATTATTTGAAATTGAGTCTATTATTTTGATTTTCATGCATCAAAATATGTGTGTTCGATATATATCTGGCATCCCTCTGTATTTTGGATGTTAAACATATTTTTGAATGTGTTAAACCTTTAAAAGTAAGTTGTTTTCATATTTCTCATGCATGCATCATATACTTGGTATAAAATACTTGAGTTTCCTTCAGTTTTCATGTCCGAACTAATAATAACATGATAAAGCTGGCAGTGCAAGCAGCTAACAGACTTATAATAACTGTCAAAGTTGACAGTTATTCTACTAACCGACTCAACGGAGTTAGAATATCCTATAGATACATATTAACTTTCTTAAAATAGACTAGATACAAACAACAGAACTATGGTACATAACATTGCAGAAACCTCCCTTCAAAAAAAGAAACAGAACAGAAACCTAGTGCACAATAACTGTAACACAGGCACTAGTCAAAACTTACTACATACAGTCACACATTACTCTAGTCATAGACCATCCAACCTCAACTGACCCTATCTAAATATATTAAAGAACCAGTGTTCAATTTTGTCTAGAAGCTATGCCATCTTCATGGAGTGTATTCATAACTATTATTTTTCTGGAACTGCAATTCTTTGACTCTGGTGTTCTCGTCATATGTGTTGATTGTTTTTATTTAATGACACTTTGAATCTGCATTCGCTAGGAACTAATTTGTAGAAACATTTTTATTTGTGTTAGGTTGTCATACAACAAGATAGCTGCTGATTGTGCTGGAGCTTTATTTTATGCAATGATGAAGTATGCTGTAGACTTGCCCCATAGTTCAGCTGGTGAGCTTTCATCCATATTCCTGTTGTTAGAGTCTTTTTAATCTTTCCCGTTTATTTTTTATCAGGCATAGAATATGGTTGGAATTTTTTTTTTTTTTGAGGGATATGGTTGGAAAACTTGGCATCTTGGGAAAAACCTATCAGATATATTTAGTAACAAATTATGCAGAATGTTCAGGTTACATGAATTAACTGGGAGTCTCTAGTGAGGAAAGTGTTGAATCAAATAGAAGATACTGAAATTGAAAGGGGTAGAGGGATACCTAATTAAATATAAAGAGAAACCACTATCAGAGTATAATTTAACTGTAACTACTGTATTATCTATAGTTTAGTCATTCAACTAAGTGCTGAACTGTGTGCCACTGGCATAAGTTTTTAGCTAAATCACTTACAGAATGCAAAAAGGTTCTTACATCCTACCTGTATCATATTCATTCGAGGATTGAGTGCAGAAATGCACTTCTATTCTTTTCAAGTTTTATCTCATTCTTGAGTTCTCTGAAACCACTGTAATAGCGCTTGCTCTATATGGTTTTACTGAAATTTTGGTTTATGACAAGTACATTGGTGTTAGTATCCATGGAGCTGACTCCTCCTAGTGGGGTAATGCTAAGTGGTTCATGCCCAATCTTACTTTCCAACATGTATATATGTTGGTCATATAGTTATATTTTGAACTCTCAGGGGTTTGCTTGATGATTTTATTATTGCCTTTGAGATTAATTTATATTATTGCCTCTGGGATTAATTTTTCAGATGGCTTGGTTCAGAATGTTCATGTTGTACTTACCAAGTGGAAAAAGGTTCTTGCATCCTATCTGAATGATACGGACGAGCAGGTACATCTGTTAATTCTTTCTCCTTGTTGAAGTTACTCATGTTCATATGCGTAGTGTTCTTTAATTTGAAGAATTACCAATTGCATTATTTTTTAGTTTAATCTGGATCTTTTTTGAGATTATGCCACTCTTCTTTTATTGTGATTTCATCATCATGACATCATCCAATGTTCATTATAAGGCTTGTGAAGAAAAAAAACTATCTTTTGTAAATAAACTCATACGTCCAATTTTTTTGCTCCAGATCGAAGTGATTCTAAAATTTGAAGAAATGTGTTTGGAATCTGCGAAGGAGTTTGCTCCATTGTTCACAAAGGTATTTTTATCTTTTACTGGTTAGGTTATTGAGTTGTCCTTATTCAGTTGGTAGCATGTCAGAAAGGTTATCTAAGTATGAAGTTGCTGTATATCATCTGTTACTATTAAAAATAATTTTATATATTTCATGAATTAAGCTTCTTAATGCGTGATGTTTTTATGCACCTCAGAAAGAAAAACTATAACATGGACTCAACTTTAGACAGTGTTATATCCTCTGGTCATAGGAAAATACTTATAAGATGAATCACAACTAAAGCCAGTGAGTTAATAATGTTGTGAAATGAATTTTAACACAATTGAAGGTCCAACAAATTTTCACGCTCGCCTAACACAATTGAAGTTCCAACAAATTTTCACGCTCGCCTACTTGCTTTGCTGACAGAAAGTAGAGTTATTTTGTTATACTGAGATCTCCCATTTTCATGCTGTCTATATACAATACTTGTAAAATGATTGGAGTCAATAGATTCATATTCTCACACTACATTGGACTCTCTTTTCCTTCGTGTTTTGACTCCTTAACTGCTTTCAGATATTGCACTACATGTATAACGAGGATATTATTGAAGAAGATGCTATTTTGAGTTGGGAAGATGAGAAGAAAGGCGCGGATGAGGCGGATAAAGTATTTGTTAACCAAGCTCAACCATTAATTCAAGTGAGTATCTTCGTCTATTTTTACACACGTACAAAACTAATATTATGTTACTTGCATCTTCTCAACTATCCCATGAGATGCATTACTTTCTTATGTAAGTCATTTATTTATTCTTGTCTGTAGTGGCTAAAAGAGGCTCCCGAAGATGACGATGAAGACGAAGAGTAGAAATTTTGAGGCTAGGACATCTATATATTTGTCGAGGTGCTGTCATCTTGGGAGCTCAAGAGGGATTTTTGTGCATTAATCTAACCTTTGAATTCAAGTGTGATTCTCTTTTCACACGGTATCCGTGTTCTTTTCAGTTAGGATTCAATTTAGAGAAACATCAGTTTTGGGTCATGTATTTTATTTAATAATTGCCTTAAATGAGAAAGAAAAAAAAAAAAAAAAAAGGCCAATAGAAATAGGCTTTATTATTAGAAGAAAAAGAAAGATTAAGGTATGATTGTTTTCCACATCTTTGATAATCCAATCCCTTTTGCCATTCAACTTTAAATGAGCCATTTTCATTAGAAGAAAAAAGAAAGATTAAGGTATGATTGTTTTCCACATCTTTGATAACCCAATCCCTTTTGCTATTCAACTTTATATGAGTCATTTTCTTGTTGCAAATCCTATATAGTGACTTGTAGCATTAGTTAAGTAGAAAATGATATATTCACATCAAAATTTTGATATCAAATACGTCGTCAAATATGATTATTTTCCAAAGAAAAACGAGCCTAAACGAAATAACCTGATTTTTAGAGATGATTCAACTCCACTTATTGTGTATCTAGTCGACAAATTATTGGGCAACTGTCTCTGTACTTCTATGTTTGGTATCATTAATGCAAAACTTGTGTAAACAGTTTTGATCGACACAATTAAAATCTTAAAACAACACTTTCTCAAATCTTTTTAGCAAGAGTTACGAGTCGGTAAACATTGATGTATTTGATAAATAATATGTAGTGCTAAAAAGTATTTTGTTGATATATAGAAAATCTTCATTAACTATCACTGGAATTAAAAGAATATTTAGCGTTTTCTAATTCTCTTCCTTAGCAATGCACATCCTAGAGTACTCGTTCGACTCTGGTCATCCATCACCCCCTCCATCGGCTCTGCCCATGAATACAATTCGGCTTTACTTCATTTACTTTGCTTTATTTGTTGTCCATTTATGATAGAGATAGACACAAGTGGTAGTTAGATAGGTCTTTTTTTAAGTGAACTCCACTAATGAGTCATAATGGTTTATCTCGTGTGTCTATCACTCATAAGTGATAACAAATTGAGTAAAAATGGAACAAAGCGAGACTCCATGACACCCCCTAACATACCTATATGGCAGTGTATGTTGTTAACTTTTCTTATTATAGAATATCATCCCCACGACTTGAAATTCTAGAGTCATCGTAGATATGAATAATTTTGCACACCACTTGGTTAAAAGGTGGAACATTGAAGCATTAGCCTTAATCCAATTTGATATACGCAAAACCATGCATATAAATCTAAGTAGTATGAATATTTGACCCTTCTTTTTCAGATAAAAAATATTTGACCCTTCTTGTAAAAAAGTAATGAACATTTGGCTCTCTGTGTGCACTTCATGAGAGTAGTGTCCGTCTATAGGTTCTCAACTCCTGAGATAGTCACTTCAGATGACTCAAATCCTATGAAAGATGCTCTCTTTTTCACTTGGGAACTCCTTATAATACTATTATTAGTCTCTTCTTTTTACTTAGGAATGCGAACTTACCACACCTAGCATGAACTTTGGTTCTTTTTAATTTGCGCTATTAGAGTAGTTTTTTGGTGTGACTTTTCAACTTGTGATATGGTCACTTTAGATACTCAACATTTTTCTAGACAAATATTAGTGATTAATTTGTTAACGGGGGAGATAGTTTGTTAGCAATAGAAACCGATTTCCGAACCTATGTATAATTCTTCTTTAGTATGGACTAACTGATCATTTCCGTTGTTTACTTTTATGTTGAGTTCTTATACTTTCATTTCCAAAACATAATTCATCCCATTACTACAGGGATGATCCCAATCAGAAATTAAACTGGCTTTTCATTGTGAAGGCCATCTCGCATTTCATGCTCAACAAACTATGAAGTCAATGTACCAGGAAAATAATAAGGAAGTCATAGGAGAGAGACTATTAAGATTTCCACATACTTTGGTGATAGGAAATGTATTCATTGTGGTGTCACCCTGAAATGGATTCTCTCAAGTATATTTTTTCTATCAATAGTGAAGATAAAGTTCAAAGAGCTCACAGGTACATATAAATTGTGCACCAACGAAGTCATAACGCTGTCATCAAAAATTGAATTCACACCTTTGTGGGGTCTGAGTTTGCTCCTTACCAACTAGACCAACCACAATTGGCGAGAAGATCATCTCTTTGCTCTCGCCCATACTGTACACATTCTTTCTTCATCTTACAGCTGTGTTCGGCTAGGACACCATGGCCTTTGAGAAGGGAGCCTCTTCTTTAGAAGCAGCGACGGGATAGAAACACGAACCATGCCGCATCATGGCGAATAAACTACTGTACAAAACTATTCTCACTTCTCTGCTACATCTTCATTTTACTGCTACTATGGTAACGGATAAATTGACTCACCAATGAATGGTAAGTTACTGCTACAATCCAATGCATTAGGCAAATCCAGTGGCAGAGAGAGGGGGTGGCCCAACATGGGGCCATGGCCACCCTCCTCCCCTTTTGAATTTAGTTAATATATATGTATAAATATAATAAACTACTTATAAATGCAATCAACCTGTGATTAAGCCCTGAAAATCAACATAACTAAGTGTTTTTTTGTGAAAAACATAATTAAAGTTGAAAAACAACATTAAAACAAACTGTTCATTTGTTTCTGGAAGCAGAGTGAACAGATGATATCATGCAACAACTCTTGTAAGGCTTCAACAGACCAACTTGCTAAAGCAAATAAATTGATGGTGATGTTGATTGAGGAGGTGGAAGCAAATAAGGCTCAAGCAAAGAAACTATGGTCCAACCTTTGTTTTCTACTGATCATCGCAGTTGTAAAATTGAGTTAGGGGCTTATGGGTTTACTTGCCACTATCATGTACAAGTTTCAAATTGAATTAATGAAATTATATTGTAAAATGGAGATAGTCATTGAGCCATATTGAATCTGTTCAATTCACTGTATTTAATTAGTTTCCTAAATTTTGAGCATTACAAATACTTAAGACAGTTTACTCAAAAAAAAAAAAAAAACAAACTTAAGACAGTTAGACCGTCTTCAACTCATGTAAATATATAGACAGTCACACACATATGGTATAGCAACATAAAGCGCACACATGAAGTACAACGTTGGAATAAATGGTGTCAACTATGATATGATATTACCAAGTTCATAAAAAAAGTCACCAACCGTGAAGAAATTCATACGACATAAAGAAATTGTTACTGGCTTACCGTAGCAGATCACTAATATACCCCCAAAAGAACACTTTAGTAGATCACTAACACACCCCAAAAAAACACTTCAGTAAATCAGTGTCCCAAAGAAGAAGTCCATCCAAAAAAAAATAACCACATCTTTGTAGGTTGGTAAATGTTTTGACATCTTCATGAAGATTTGATTACAGTTAACTTGGGGGTTTAGAGATTTCTTTTAATTATTTGACTATTTGTTTCTCCGCCATTAGATTAATTCAGTGATTGAGACTATTACAGCAGAGAGTGCAGAAGGGAACACTGAATGAAGGGATCTGAATCTGATAGATAGGGAGGATATAGGGATTTAGATCCTCTCCTTCACTTTTTGTTTCCATTTCTCTCCTCACGCTCTATCTCTCTCTTAATCCCACCCTATCTCTTCGTTAAAAAATAATAAAACAATCGAGAGAGTAAGATTCAGGGAGAGATAGAGAGTAGATATAGATGTAGAGAAAAGTAAAGGAGAGTTCAATTTCAGGATATAGATGGTCCTCTCCTACCACCTCTCCATCTTTCTCATCACCTCTCTTACTCCATCTTTCATGCATTTTCACTCTACTCGTACCCTCATTATTGCTGCTGCAGGGTCTGCACAACAACAAAGGATCCAGATTCCTTTCTTATATACGGTGTTGTTAAATAACAGCCATAGCGGCGCTGTACTGCTATTGTTCTACGATATGCTATTTAGTAAAAATGTGTCAAATAGCAGTTAAATTGGTGCTGTATACAATTGTGTAGCGGAATATTCACAATCAGCTATTTTTCGCTATCTGCAATTGACAACATTGCTGCTTATATACTATACGACATTACGACCCCACTATGATAACATTGGATTAATCATTTTATAATCAATCACCTCACGATGCACCCAATAGTCAAATAATATGACTCAATAAGCCAAAACAAGTCTCATTCGAGCAGCAATTTCATTCTTCTTCGACTGTTATTATTATTCAACAAAAAACAAAATAAACTGATTCAAACGGGTTTAATCATCATGATACTCAAACATAATCCATATTGATATTCTATGCATCTCTTTTCCTTAGGTGGAAGATTTAACAGCTTTGACAGAAACTACTGCTTATGGCACTAAAAACAATTTTCTACAATTTCTAAAAAATTCGTCGTCGAAAGCAGAAATGCTACCTCAAAAAGAAAAGTTACAATACGGAATGGAAATTCAAAACTTGGATGATTCTTCAATCTCAAACTCATTGAGTGTCTCTTCCCTCTTCATCTTCCTCTTCAATTCATCCTCATATTTTCTCAGCCTTTCATTCATTTTCTCCTGCAAACAACGACACATTTCAAACACTAAAAAGGTAAAATCATTAATATGAAAAAGCAAAAGGGTTTCAGATTATTCAACTGAACCTTGTAACGAATCTCCATACGGTGCATAACATAGAAACCGAGGATGCCTCCGATGATTGTGCCAGACATGATTCGAATGTAGCCCCATCTCTGAGAAGGCACCGTCATCGATTCAACCCTGCCACGGCGGCGGAAAAGGTTGTCCGGTGAAAGTTGACGGAAAAGGTATTGAAGAGAGGAGTGCAAACTACTAATCAGGGTGGTTTGAGAACTATATATACGATTATAGGTTTCAGTTTTATTGTTTCTAGGATAATTTATTTTACCACTCTACTAATCCTTCAAGCGCACCTAATTTTGTGATTTTGTGTTGGGTTAAATATGTTTTTAGTTCATAGTTTTTAAGTTGTGTTTCTATATAATTTTAATGATAGATTTAGGCTATGTGATCTAAAATAGTTACACTTTGACCATTTTTATTCTACAAAATGGTTCTATTTACTTTGATAATTTTAACGATAATTCTAGAATATTTTTTTGGAAATACTACTGAGATTGTTAACTCGAATCATTTGTCAAAAAAAAAAAAAACTCAGGAAGAATCCTATTTATTTCCTATTTTAGAAGTCCTTCAAATTCATGACCTTAAAAAGTTTGAGTCATCCGATGCTTGTGTTTTTCGTCCCTAATTTCAAGTCACAAATTATTTTTCATCATTTCCTCCATTATATGATTTTCAATAACAATAGCAAATTCTAACTTCCTTGCTTCATCTTGAACCCCGCATCAACAACTTGGCATGTGTAGTAAGTAAACTTTATTTTAGTAGTAAAATGTATTTGGTGATCAATATAATGATTAACTGAAGGTGCAAACTCCGCCTTAACATTGTTGGAAGAATTACTAACTAGAGACGGAGTGGGGGAATCTTGGCTTTGACATTGTCGATATCATCATAAACTTTAGGTGCAATGTGTGTGTATAGGTTTTGGATTATATAATCTAAAGGCAAGATAACACGCTTCTGATTATATAATTCGAACTAAGATTTTACAAATAAATAAATAAAATGATTTGTCAGATGAAGGGTTCAAAGTAATCATTTGAGATTTTAGAATCTAACAACGCTTCAAATTATAAAACCTAAAAGATGGTATAAATGACAAAATAGAAAACGCGGGAAAGTTTGGAGGTGTGAAAAAACAAATTCTTACAAACAAATGTTTGTGTTTTGGTTAGTGAATTGGCTTCATTGGCTAGTTTCTAGTTTCTTTGTTTTGGAGTTTGTAGCCCATTCTTGTTCAAAAATAAAATAAAATTATGTTAACAAATTATCATAAAATATAATCATAATTTGCCTCTCCTTCCCACAACCAAACTGACATATGATTCACGTAAAGTTTTGATTATTTAATCATAGATCATATTAAGTTGTATTTTAAAGACACATGTTAAAGATGTCATAATTTTGATCATTTAATCATAGATCATATTAAGTTGTATTTTAAAGACACATGTTAAAGATGTCATAAATTAGGGCTGGAAATGAGTCGAGTCGAGTCGAAATCGTCTGAGCTCGACTCGATAAGAATTGGTTTGGTTCGTAACTCGGTTCGAGCTTGATACGAATCTTTTGTTAAGCTCGAATTCGGTTCGTTTAAAGTTCACGAACAGTTCGGCTCGACTCGTTAGGTTCACGAACCTTTTTACTTAAAATATATTTTTTAAAATTTTGAGCTTTTAATTTTTTTAAAAGGTACATATTAAAATAAATAAAAGTCATAACACACAAATTTGTGCAGAATACAAAAACAACAATAGCGCTTACTGTTGAGTGTTAGTACAATGAAGCTCCATTGCACACTTCCCTCTTTTTATATAGCTAACCTCATCTGTATTGATTTAAACCCACCGATGCGGGACATTTTAACTTATGTAGAAGCTTAGACTATTTTTTTTTGTGACAACTTGTGTACCCATCTGACGTGGCAGGGTATTTGTACCCATATGGACTTTTTAAATCGGTTAACAGGTTAAATTCTATCATATAAGACTTTTTTAAGCTGGTTGAGCAAAAAAGCAATTTTAAAAAGTTTTTGCCTTTTTTGAAAATAAAATATTTTTATTTTTATTTTTATTTTCATGTTTTATCCCTTAGGATTGTATGACTGGCTCTGATACCAGGTTGGGCGCAGTGTCGCCAGCGGAATTTTGTCGAACTTGGTCTAACATTTGTTTGATTTTAATTAACCCTTGAAATGGTTTTAAGAGCGTTTTTGCTCTTTCTCTTTGTGTAACAGAAATATTTTCTGTTTCTTCTAATTCTTCTATCATTTCTTTTACATAGGAAATTTGTAAAATCATTAAATCACGAATTCCCCAAAGCGTATTTTTCATTTCTATTCTTAAGAAATTTTCTTCTATTTTGTTAACTAATTTTTCTAGTTTTGTTTTGAATAAACTTAATTCATTTTTTATTGTTATTCCTGGCATTATAATTTTCTATTAATGCCTAAAAGTTCAGTTTTTATTTCTGATAAAGTCTTGTTAAGTCTTTTCTTTTCATTACTATCTAATGAAGTTCTTGCTGGTAGAAACTTTGATTCACTAGTACCTTCTTCTTGTCCTAGAAGAGGTGTTCTTTCTATTGTCATAATAGATTTTGACCTTTTTAATGGTTTTAGAATTGGTGATTCTAATTTTATTAGTGGAGCAAATGGTTCATCTATTTGTATCTTTTCCCTTCCACTAAACTCTATACTATAATGAGAGTTACTTAATGCATAGTTCATCTTATAGCTTATACTAAAAGAATGATTTCCTGGTCTCATAAGACCTTGATCTTTGAGTTTATAATGAATTACTAAAGATCTGTTTAGATCTATATCATTTAGACTCAAGCCTATTTGTAGATTTATGTCGAATTTTATTTTTCCATATTTTAAATTTCCTTCACCTTGAGCTATTAGTGAATGTTTATTATTCATTCTAGCATCTTCTATAAGAAGTTCTAGTTCTGAATCTATTCCTTTCATAAAAGTACTTTTTATGATTATTTGGATAGTTGATATATGAATATATCCTATCTTTTGTCTTTTTTCTAATGATAGATGTTTTAATCTATTGTTAATTTCATCTTTATCTATTATGGATATTACAACAAATCCATCTGTTGTTTCCATTGGTATAGCAACTTCTCCTACCATCATTCCATATTTTAGAATGTTTTCTCTTGATAATTTTTCTTTTATTAAAGAAAAAATACTTTTTTGTTTGAAGTTTTCTTCTGGTTTTAAGGTAAAATCTACCTTTTCTATATGATCTACTAATACATTTGCTATAAAGCCAGATGAATTTTCTTTTATCATGCTAAATTCCATTATAAATTTCTGAGGATTGTAAAATATAGAATCGTACCTGAATTTGGCTGGATGATTCTGATCTTTCGATCTTTTGAACTTTGAAATAATCTTTCGATTATTGATGGTTGAAGCTTTAAAATCTTTTGATTTGGTTATGACAACTCTAAATCCTGCAAAGTCCTTTCCCAAAAAACGTTTTTCAAACTATATGTTACTTACTTCATTGATTTAAGTTGTAATTTACAAGTGAGCATCGAGGCTCTTATTTATAGGCAGATGAGACTCACAAGTTGGTCACATGTCTCAATCTTGCCAGCTAAAAAGAAAAGCAATTACAGCACGCAAAGGAAAAAAGAAAACGCATTACCACCTAAAGTGATAAGATTCTTATCTCTAAGTGGACCCCATCTGACTCAGATGATAAGATTCCACTACTACATCATGATATCTACATGACGCGTGTCTAGGCTTTTTCTTTTGCCTTATCTCCAATTGTTGGAATTGTCGATATTTTGTCTTCTTCTGCCGACACTTTGTCTTTTGCACACCATTTACAGATATGCCCTTTGTATTTTGAGAAGTATTGACAACACTCCTGCTGAACTTCATTTGGGATCCGGTAGAGACCATTTTCGAATCCTGAAAATAAATCTTCAAAGTGAAGTGTTTGTCTAAGGTGTTCTTCTGAAACCTTCTTCTTTGAATCACAGATCATGAAACAAAAATCTGAGACATATAAAACTTTGTAATTAATAATGGATGAGCCATATTTAATTAACTGATCATAAAAATACTGCATTTGTTGGACAAATGAAATTAAAGTCCATCCAACATTTGTTGTATTTGGTTCTAGATAGGTTTTATTTGAGATTCCTATCTTTATAATTGTTCGTGGTCTTACAGCCATCTGATTGTTTTCTTCGAACCATGGATATGTTTGTTCGAATTGGAGGAATATTTCTCTTCCTTTAGCAAGAAAATCATTAAACCTCTTTGCTGTGTCACCAATTTCTTTTGGAAGATCAGCAAGTTCCTGGAACCTACGACCTTCTTTTTCCTCAAGATATACAGTCCTGAGCATTCCATAGTCATAAAATTCTTTGAGCAATTCCTTGGGTATACCTGGAACTGTATTAGCTTTCACCCCATACTTGGTGTTGACCGGGTAAAAACATTCAAGTGCTAGCTCTTCGCTGAAGTTTACTAGCCATCTCCATTTTCCCATGAAGTCATCCAGGGTTTTTGGCTTATTTTTCTCTTTCTGGAGATTTATGATAGATCCCACTGAGACCTTTTTTTTTTTTTTTTTTTTCCATTTTTGATGGTTGACCAATGTCTTTTGCAATGGCTATTTCTTTGTAAGAAGCTTTGTAAGCCTTTTTTGCTTCTTCCAGGGTTGGATAAGCTTTGTGTCTGACGTTTTTGCCATTGATATGAAGGCTTGCAATCGCCCAATTGGTGTAGATACCCTTCATTAGACCGTCAAAGATTACATACACCTTATTTCCTAGTTGTTTGTTGACTGGGTCGACAACGTTTGGTTGGTCTAAACCATTTTTTAGCTCTTCATTTTCTTCTTCGACTTTGTATGCCCATGACTTCCTTGTATCTTCTTCTGGCATAGAACATGCTGAAGATGTTGATGAAAAACTTTGTTGTTCATTCAAAGTCTTTTTTGTTGGTTCTTCGCCTGTTGTTATCGTTGTTGTTGGTGTTTCAACATTTACGAACTTAGTTAGTTCTTCAATCATTTTAATCATCTCCCCCCTCTCTAAAGAGAGCTGATTTATCTTTTGTTGATGAAGCTGGATCTGTTCATCTTTTTGCTTTAGGCTATTTTGAAGCACTTTTAGAGCTTGCTCCATTCTCTTGTCAATGTATCTGCAAAACAATTGTTTTCTGATTTTATTAGTTGAATATAAGGATAGAATTGTTGGATGCGCATTTGCCATCGAACAAGTCTTCCTTGTTTATGATCAACCTTTAAATTGTAGCGCCAAAATCCGCTAACATAAGTTGAATCAGTTCTTAATAAAAATCTTGATGGAATTAAATCCATTTTCCATTTTTCTAAAACTTTTAAACAAGAAAGGGTTTCTTTCTCGTTTATGTGATATCTTGTTTCAGCATCTTTAAATGATCCTGAAATATATCTACAAAGTAGAAGTTCTTTATCCTTAAATCGGATGTTGTTACTTGAATAATCAAGCCTTGAATCAGTTGATACTGATTTTATATCTGATCGCCCTTTAGGGATATCTGATTTTAACTGATGGGTTTCGCCATCAATGATATAGGATTGTTGTGGGGTTGTGCCCTCAACATATCCATTGAGATCTAGTCCCAATTTTTGTTTACCATTAGGTAGAGCTCGTAAAACTCCTCCCCAAGTAAACTGACCTGCATCCACTTCTACAACCAAAAAATCATTTTCTGTTGAGTTGTATAGTTGTGGTAAAACTTTTAATTTTTCTTTTATTGATTTTACAGCCTCAGTATCTTCTGGTGTCCATTTCCATGGTACCTTTTAAGATATCTTTTTCTGTAAAATCCTTCTGTCATCTGCTAGACCTTTGAAAAATCCTTCATTAGCAATGTAATTTAGACATCCCAAAAATCTTTGGATTTGTTTCCTGTCAACAAGTTGATCTGGAAAAAGTTGAAGTTTTTCTTTTACATGTGGTGATAAATCAAGTTTTCCTTCTTCTCTTATTATAAGACCAAGAAATTCGATTTCTTGTTTTAAAAGTATCGATTTCTTTTCTGATAAAATAATACCTTTGCTTTTAATTCTGTTTAAGACAGTTATAACATCCTTAATATGTTGTTCTTTACTCCCTTTAGTAAAAATTAAAATGTCATCAATATAGACAAAACAAATATGATCAAGACCCTTAAGGGTGTTGTCCATAAATTCTGATATATTGATGGTGCTTGTTTTAAACCAAATGGTAAAACGTTCCATTCAAAATGTCCTTCTGGACAAGTAAAAGCTGTTAAAGGCTTAGTTTCTTCTGAAAGCCTTAATTGCCAATATCCAGATTTTGCATCTAGAGATGAAAACCAATTACAACCTTTAATTTTTTCGAAAACATAATCTTTTCGAGGTAGTTTATAAGAATCTCCAATGGTTGCTTCGTTAAGTTTCTTGTAATTTATTACCATTCTTGCCTTGCCTCTTTTTATCTCACTATGATTCCTGACATAAAAAGCTGGGGCTGAATGTGGACTAATTGAAGGTGTTATTAAACCTTTTTCTAATAGTTCTGTAATTTCTTTTTTAAATTCCTCTTTATTTTCTGGGGAATATGGCATTTTGTATAAAACTTTAACCTCTTTCTTTGGGTCTTTAAGCTTTATGGTTATTAAGTCCTGTATTTTATTTTTTGTAGAATCCAAAGGATTATCAGAACATACTTGTTTTAAATTTTGTTCTAGATTTTGTTCTACCGTTAAGTAAAATCTTCTTTTTTCCCAAATGCTTCTTAATACATTTAGTTTTCCTGAAATTGCCTTTAAAATTTCATTTTTGGTTATTATTTTTGTGGTAATAACTTCTTTTTCTTCTGGATTATTGACATTAAACCATGTCAATGATATTGTGTCAATTTTTTGAACGAATGGATTATATAACTTTAAAAAGTTATTTCCAATTATTAGATCTAATCCTGAATCATGATTATATATTGATTTAACATAAACTTTTATGTTCAATTTTAATAAATACATTTTTCAAAACATACCAAATTTTGTGTTTTGTTTTATCAGCAATGATAAACTCTTTTGGTTTTTTGAGTTTTATCCATTGTTTTGAAATGGATGTTCTTCCAAAACATAGAGTTGCACCAGTATCGATGTAACCTATTGAAAAACTAACAGAAAATAGGAAAAGAGAGAAAAGAGAGTAAAAGTTGATATTATTCAGTTGTAATGAATTGTTACAAGGTGTTTGATATTTATACACATAGGCTTGCAAGACTAGACTAGCTTATTGTGCACTGCATACATCATATAACTGCTACACTTGTAACTAACTCATAAAACTGTTACAGCTGTCTTCTCCTTCTAGGGTTTTGGTTTCTTGCGGTACAAGTAAAGCTGGTGTAGTGTGTTCCTCTTCTTTATCATTCAATATCTTGCATTCTAAGCTTTCCATGTTGTGCTTCAATAGCCTCCCACAAGCTGGAGGAAGATAAACGTTTATCAAACCCAGCTTGTGTTTTATCTTGGTTTTTCGGGTGTCAAACATTGATTAAGTTTGAACCTTTTTTAACCTTTGATATCTCATTTTTTCTTGGGAAGGGAAAAATAAGAAAAACCCTTGAGAATCGAGGTCCGGGAGTCGTTTTCGCTACGGGAAGGTGTTAGGCACCCATAACGACTATAATATCCTATAGGAACCGTCTTTACTTTCTACGCGCGCGCTTTATTTTTAAATGCTATTTGAAAGTGTTATTTACACCTAAAGGTTTACTAAGTGAAGAATTGGAGGGAGGAGAATGTGTTTGAATTTTTGTTTTATTTGAATTGAAGGAATATTGGTTCCTTGCCTACGTACCCTTTTAAGGGATCAAATCCACCGTAGTTCTCTTCCAAAAATGTTTTTTTGTTTTTGTTGGTTGATTTTAATTTGGAAAAAGGGATTTTGAAGAATAAGAGAGAGAGGCCTCAAGGGCATAAGATTGGAAAAGAGTGAGGTGGAATTAGTTATTTTGCAAAAATGAAGTCTAAGTATGATTAAAATTCATTAAGATTTTTGTTTAAGAAAATAAAGGGAAAATTCAATGGGATTTTGATCCCAAGGTTTATTTGGAAAATTATTTGAGTGATGTTGTTCATATTTTTTGGAAAAAAGGATTCTTTGTCTAAGTTTCAAAGTTCCTAAACATACATCTAAACATACACTCCCTAAACATACATCTAAGGCATGCATACCCTAAACATACATCTAAAATATCCATGTGATGTGTGTGCATGTGTCGGTGCTTGTGTCGGTGTACATCATTAGAGTCCATTGTCCCTTACATATGCCCTAGTTTACATTCTATGGTCTTGCAAGAAATTAAAAGCATAAGGTAAAGTACAAAAATCCCTAAGTTTTTACATGCTAAGTCTTGGCATGAAAATTAAAGTGCAAGAAATAAACTACAACTAAAGGATGAAATATGCTTATGGAATGTATGAAACATGAGATGAAAATGTTAGTAGCATAAGGTATCAAAGTGAAATATAGGCAAGTAAAAAAAAATGCATAACAAAGTAACAAAATTAACAACAAAGGAAAGCATCAAAACTTAACAAAAAGAAGCAAAATACATCTAAGAATGTATCACAAAAACAAAGCAAATACATGACCCATAATCCTCATATCTCAATTAATTTTCAAAGATTTCATTTCAGTTTTAACAATGAGGATTAGAGAGAAGTATCAAACTAAGCAATTATGAAACATTTTTAGACCTATTTTACACTTTAATTCCACATAGAACTATCTACATAACTTGTAACACAAGTAAGTCACAAATCATCACACCAAACAGTAAAATAACCACTAATTCAGAGGCATATATACCATGGAATCACACACCAAGTAGCACCATCATATGTCCAAGTATTTGAATCAAGAACATAACAAAAGTTCCCAAAATTTAACAAAACAAGTGAAAATACTAATGAGAAACATCACATATATTTTTTAACAGTTTTCAATATGTAAAACAAACACAAGAATATCAAGAAATACATTAAAAACACATAGGAAACTTTCTAGAATTTTATCAAAGTTTTTTTTAGGTAAGCAGTGGTGTAACAATCGAAACATAGTGTATGAAGCAGTAAAAAACAAAGAAAATAGGAAATCTGCAGAAAAGCAAGCCCAGGCCCACACATATGCTGGATTTGGATCACAGGAAGCTACACAAGCCGTCAGATCGATCCAAATGGATCAAGCCTAGATCTGACGGTGAGGATTGAAGGAAAGATGAGCCAAAGGTGAACCAGTCTGGTTCACATGAACCGGTCCGGTTCACACTCTATATATATGTTGGAAACCGGTTTATTTCATTCCACACTTCCCTTTCTCTCTCTCTAAGCTCTCTCCTAGTGAGAGAAGCTCTGCAACTCTCTTCTTCTCCGATCATCTTCTCCGGCGAACACAACGACGGCAGGTACGGTGGTTCGCCGGCGGCGCCGCCGTACCTGGAGGCTTTTCTGAATTTTTTTACATCGTTGTGTTCGTCGTCTTCTCCTCTCTTAGAATATGTGGCTCTTTTTCTCAAAATCTTTCGGATGAGGCCTAGATCTAAACTTTTTGAATTGACGAAAACTTATGAAAAAGTACAAAGGAAGAAGAAGAGAGAGTTACCTCGATTTTAATCGGAGAATAGGAACAAGAACTACACTGGAAAGTTCGAAGATCTTCTTTGAATCACTGAGTTTCCTTGGATCTCTTTTTTTTACCGAAAATAAATCGGTAAAAATCCTCTTCTTCTTCTCTTGCTGCTTCGCCTCTGTGAATATGTTCGAATCGGTACCGTTTCAACTCGTTCTCTCTTCTTCTCTTCCTTCTGTGATCGCTTCGAATTTGTCACCTACGTGACGAATTGGAGCTTGAATTGCAGAAGAGACGGTTCAGGGATGAAGATTCTGCGAAGAATCACTGAGAACCGTCAAGAACTTGCTTGATTTTAGCTTCGAATTTGATTCTGGAAACTTAGGGTTTGTGATTGTTTCTTTCGTTCTTGATGAAATTGCTGCTTCTAATGATCTTGTGGTGCTTAATTCTATATGAATTGATGAGTTTTGGATGTGGATTCGATGATTTTTGTTGGAATTGTGGATGAAGAAAACGGTTAGGGTTTGAAGCTTGCTTCAACCTTCATCGTGTTCTTGAGTTTTTTTGGGTTTTGATTTGTTTGATTCTGGAGAGAGAATGGAAAGGTGTTTATTGAGTTGGCACTGAATGAATGGTCCTCCTTCTGTTCTGGGCTTAGGTGGCCTTTTATAGGCTGCCAAGTGGCCTCTGGACCAATAGCTTGCTGACATGTGGCGTGGACTGATGACTTGGACAAAAGGGACCTTTCTGCAATTGTTAGAAACAAGGATTGGACTGCAAAGGACTAAAATGCAATAATAGAAAGAAACAGACCTAAAAAAGGAAAATAACAAAAGGACTAAAATGAAAATAAAAGAAAAATGGGGACTAAAATGAAAATAATAGGAAAAATAGGGACTAAAATGCAAATAAAAAATAAAATTGGGTAAAAAATGTAAATTGAAAACAACGTAAAGTGAAACCAATAAAAAACACAAAAAGGACTAAAATGAACCAACTACATAAATGAGGTACTTTAAAGTAACCTCTCTCTGTCAAAATTTCATGTGAAATGACCAAAATGCCCCTAGGGACTAAACTGACTCAAAATGACTCAGATGCAATTTTTTGAAATGGATTTTATCATGGAATTGAAGCAAAGATTTATTCAAACCAATTAAAAAGACTCAGAGACAATTTTCAGGGATTAAAATGAATTTGAATGCATGAAATGACTAAAATACCCTTTTTATGAATTTTGCGAATAACATTGAAATAAAATGCAGAGAACTATGCAATTGATCAGAGACAGATTCAAAATGACTTGCAATGCAAGAAAGACACTTTGGATGGTTTAAAATGCAAGAAATTATGGACAAAGTCACAATTGAAAAGATTTTTGAAGCAAAATTGGAAGATAAAGCAGAGTAAAATATTAGTGTAAAACAATAGCAAATTGACAATCTTCAATAATGATAGACACATTAAAGATGGAAAAACATTTTGAGCAAGTATTTTTAGGTCCAAAATTAGGGTATAACAGCTTGGATACAAATGAAATGAACTTAGGTGGTGGCAAGGGTTTAGTTAGAAAATCTGCAAGTTGTTCATCAGTAGAAATTGGAAGCAGTCTCAATACTCCTTTCTGCACCTTTTCCCTTACCAAGTGGCAGTCTATTTCTAAATGTTTTGTTCTCTCATGGAAAACTGGATTGGAAGCTATATGTATAGCACTCTGGCTATCACAATATAAAACTGGTTGTCTGACACATTTAGTCTGCAAATCCTTTAGAAGGTATAGCAACCACTGAAGTTCACAAGTTGCAGTGGAGAGAGCCCTATACTCAGCTTCTGAGGAAGATCTAGAAACAGTTTGTTGCTTCTTTGCGCGCCAAGATATCAAAGATGAACCCAGAAAGAAAACAAAACCAGTGGTGGATCTCCTTGTGTCACTACATCCTGTCCAGTCTGCATCTACATAACCAAGAAGTTGTAACTCTGACTTTCTAGGAAAAAACAATCCAAGACTAGGATTTTGCTTCAAATATCTGATAACCCTACATGCTGCTTTGTAGTGTAATGTGGTGGGAGCATGTAAAAACTGACTGAGTTGTTGAGTTGCTAATGTAATATCTGGTCTGGTGGTGTTAAGGTAAAGTAGTTTGCCTATGAGCCTCCTGTAACAAGACACATCAGCAAAGGGTTTGCTATTGTCTTGATACAATTTTGTGGAAGTGTCCAAAGGAGTGTTAGCAGGTTTGGAACCAAGTAATCCAGAAGAGGCCAATAAATCTAAACAATACTTCCTTTGTGATATGGAGATCCCTTCTTTGGAATGAGCTACTTCCAATCCTAAGAAATACTTCAGAACAGCTAAATCCTTAATCTTAAATTGTGCATCTAAGATGGATTTGATTCTAGCAAATTCAGTAAGAGAAGAACCTGCTAAGATAATGTCATCAACATATACTAATAAAGCAGTAAAATCACCATCTTGTTGATGTGTAAAAAGAGAGTAATCTGAAGCTGATTGTGCATAACCTTCTGCAAGTAATAAGGAAGTTAACTTCTCATACCACTTCCTGCTAGCCTGCTTGAGGCCATACAAACTCTTTTGTAGCTTGCAAACTGTGTTGGGGGCACTTGTAACTCCATCAGGTATATGCATATAAACATTCTCTTCTAAATCTCCATGTAAAAAGGCATTATTCACATCCAACTGATGGAGATTCCAATTATGGATGGAAGCAATAGCAAGTAAAGTTCTCACAGTGGTAAGTTTAGCTACTGGAGAGAAGGTATCAAAAAAATCAACACCTTCAACCTGATTATAACCCTTAGCCACCAATCTGGCCTTATATCTTTCAATAGTGCCATCAGCTTTATGCTTGATCTTATAGACCCATTTGCTTCCAATTGGCTTAATATTAGGTGGAAGGTCAACAATTGTCCAAGTACCATTCTTAGCCAATGCATCTAACTCAGAATCCATTGCTTTTAACCAATGCTCAGACTGACAAGCCTCCTTGTAGGTTTTTGGATCAGTACAATTGGTGACAGACATAGAAAAAGACTTATGGGAAGGTGATAAGTGTGCAAGTGAATGATATGATGCAATAGGGTAAGGAGTACCTGAAGAGAGTGGTGATGATGTAGAAGAGGAAGAATTACACACATAATCTTTCAAATAAGATGGAGGTTGTTTTGTTTTAACAGGTCTGGTAGTGATGGAAGAGTCAACATTATCACAAGGAATGGGTGATGATGGTGGAGATGTGGGGAGTGAAATAGGAGAATCAGTGACATCATAAGAAGAAGGAGAATCAGATGATGGAGAGTTATTTGAGTAGTATTGCCAGGTAGCAGGTGATGAGAGTGGTTGATAAAGAAAAATGGTTTCATGATGAGTAACATTTCTAGAAATGAAAATTTCCTTATTGTTCATATCTAGCAAAACTACTCCTTTCATGCCAGGCTTATACCCCAAGAAAACACATTTTCTTGCTCTAGGAGCAAGTTTTGTTCTATGTGCTTGTAAACTAGAGGAAAATACCAGAGAACCAAACACTTTGAGAGCATGTAAATCAGGCAACTGTTTATATAAAAGAAAATAAGGAGTATTATTGTCAATAACAGGACTGGTAACCCTATTCATGATGTAAACAGCTTGAATAGCAACATAGGACCAATATTGTTTTGGAAGATTTGACTGAAAAAGGAGAGCTCTAACAATGTTCAATATATGTTGATGCTTTCTCTCAACCCTAGCATTTTGTTGGGGAGTTTCAACACAACTAGTTTGGTGTAAAATTCCTTTTGAATTATAAAAACTTGGCATAGAGAATTCTGGGCCATTATCACTTCTGATGATTTTAACTTTGCATGAAAACTGATTTTCTACTAAAGTAATGAAATTGATAACATGTTGTCTAGTTTCAGCTTTAGACTTCATGAGAATTAACCAAGTAAATCTACTGAAATCATCAACAACAGTTAAGAAATAAGAATGACCATGAATGGATTTAACAGAAATAGGGCCCCAAATATCAAAATGTATTAGCTCAAAAGGCTTGTTTGCTTTATTACAAGTGGGTGCAAAAGGAAGTTTCCTTTGTTTAGCAAAATGACATACATCACAAGTAGCTTTGCTATCTACATGAACAAAGGGAAATTGAGAATGTAAAGTATTCATCCTAGAAAAAGAAAGATGACCAAGTCTAAAGTGCCAAAGGGCTTTGTCTGGTAAAGGGGAAGAAGTTGTATTGGCTTTACTTGCATGGCAAGCCACCTTATTTGGAAGAGTTAAGTAGTATAATTCTTCTCTTCTTTCACCAGAACCAATCATCTTTTTCTTTCGTCGTCCTTTTTGTTTATTGCAACCATAGTTTCCTACTCTTTCCTGTAGCTGATTGCAACAAAGTTTTATTTGAGCTTCTTTTAATGCAGTTTTTTCTATACACTGTTCAGTTATCCACTGTCTTAGTGTTGTTATTCTTGCTCCTAAGGTTTTTTCCAAACCCATTTCATTATTTGTTTTTTCTTCGAATATTCTTTGCATTTTTATTCCCAGTCCTCTTGGGAGTTTATTATAGAATAGATTTAATAAATTATATTCTATTCTTTTTGTTGGATGAATACCATAGTAGTATTCTTCAAATTCACATATAAATGGATCTATTTGACACATATCACAAATTCTTAAATTAAAAATTTTATGAATTAATGTATTTTCTAATTCGTTCTTAGCATCGATACTTTCGTATCCTATGAATTCTGTTCTTAAGATCTGGTATATATAATCTACAGTTTCATTTCCCGTAGCTGGTAATTCTGAATCTGGATATTCATGTATGAATTTCATCGCATTTCCAAAAGTTTTGGTTTTAAGATAATTGAAGATATCTTTTGGGCTGAAGGCTTTTAGTTGGACATCTAATTGAACATTTACTTTATGTTTTCTATACCATTCTCTTAATTCTTTTCCTTTATCTGTAATACAATCAAGATTGAGAACATCATCTTCTTTTTGCGAATTTGCAATTGGAATATATTTTGATGGTATACTTTTATATTTTCTTTCATTTATTTTTTCTTGTATTACCATTTGTTCTTTAAATTTTTCTTGATCTTCTCTTTTTCGTTTTCCACCTGCTTCTGAGGTTTCTGGTTGATCTGTTTTTACTAACCCTATTTGTTGTTCCTCTTCATTACTAAAGGAACTTTCTGAATCAAAATCATAGACAAATTTATTTTCTTCGTCTGATTCTTCTATTGTTTTTTGTTTTACATTAATGTCTAATGACGCCATTAATGTTTGTAATTCACTAAGCTGGTTAGCTATTTCTTCTTCTGTCTCGTCCATTTTAATATTTAGGACCAAAGAATTGTATTTGTTGCGAGGTAGTTTTTTCTTTTACCTCTTCATCTTCTCCCCCTTAAACAGGAGTTGGAGATCTTCCAAAGTTATACTTTTGTCTCTTTTGGGTAAAAGACTTATTAGATCAATTAAATCATCTATTTTCATGCAGAGTTTTTCATCTAACCCTTTTTGATTATCTTCTAATCTGGATAATCTTTCGTTGAGTTTTTCTTTAAACTCTTTTTTGTCTATCCAATATTCTGTTGAAGTTTCTATAAAAGAAACTGTTTCTATAAAAGAAACTGTTCTCTCTAGTCGTTCTTGCAAAATAACTATTTTTTCATAAATATCTTGTATTTTTTCTCCTAATCCTTTATTAGCCATGTGTAAACTTTTGTACTTTGAGGCTTAAAAGATTTGCAAAATTTTCATACTCCCAGTATGTAAAATAATCATCTTCAATTATTAGAAACCAATATGCTGTTTCTTTTAACCACTTAATTTGGTTTCTTATCTCAATTATATTATTGTAATTAGGTTCTAATATGAATGGTTGTGGTATTATTTTTCCAAACGGATTTATTAATCCATCCATAATTTATCTGGCTAATTTTTCAAGTCCTTCTTTTAAAAGCTCATGTTATTCTACATATTCTTTAAACAGAAAATAATTAAAATCCTCTTTTAAATAATACAAAACTGTTTCTTTGCACCATTTAATTTGTGATTTTACTATTGTAATCTCTTGATAATTTGGATTTAGAATAAAAGGTTGACGAGTAATTTTTCCTTTTGGATTTTTAATATACCAACATTTTTTTTTATTTTTATTTTTAATTTGGACTTTCTAAGTCGGTTTTTCTGAAAACTGGTTTTAAAGGTTTTTGTCATTTTTTGTTAACAAACTTTTCACGTGGACCACTTATTATTTGACAAATAAGGATGGGTAATGGTACCCATTATAATGGCATGGGTAGGGAAGAATTTCCCCCTTTTTTTTTGACGTTAGAAGCTTAGACTATTGACAATGTATTTGCCGTTAACTTTCAATGTGAAACTTTTTTTCATCATTTTTTCTTATTAAATGAGACTACTCTTATTTTATTATTATTGTTAGTTGTTGGGCATATTTCCTTTTTGTGTTGGCGTGTAATTTATTATTTATTTAATTAGAAAAGACTTAAAATTATCATTCGAACTTACCACAGACCAACAAAATTAGTGCATATAAAAGAGACAAAATCCAATAAAATTCAACAATTAAAATTGAAAATATCCTCAAAATACTTTTTTCACTTCCCAACTATGATAGTTTAAATTTGACTCATTTATTTAACGAACTTAATTTTCAACTCAAGTTCAGCTCATTTGGTTCATGAACCAAGTTCAACTAGTTAATTGTCGAGTCGAATTCTGAACTATATTTGAGTTGGTTCGATTCATTGTTAACCCTATCATAAATTATAAATATTTATTATAAAATAATTTTCAATCTCTAGAATAATAAATTGACGCAATTTACCAAACAAAATTTCCATTTAAGTTACATGTTACTAGCATTTCCCTTTATATATTTCTTCTGATCCATTAATTAAAAGGATAACACACATTATTAATGAATGTATCTATAAAATGATTTAATTAAAGCAAAAAAAAATCTATAAAATGATTTTTTTTTGGTGGTGGTCGGGGTTTGAACCCCGGACGCAAAAAAAAAATCTATAAAATGATTTTTTTTTGGTGGTGGTCGGGGTTTGAACCCCGGACCTTACATATTTTTATTTTAATTTTATGCATTGTGCATACCAACTGAGCTAAGCTCAGAAGGACTTATAAAATGATTTAAGAGAGGGAGTAATGAATTAATTAAATTAAAGAAAAGTGAAAATTGAGTGACATACATAGATAGTGAGTGAGTCAAGAGCGAGCAGCATTAATGGTCCACACCACCAGTCCACCACCTTTAGATCTCATTTCATCTTAACCGCCCGATCAACAACAATCCTAACCAAGAACAAATCATCCATCTCTCTCATTTGCTTTCTTCTTCTTCTTCTCACCAACCTAAGCTAAGCTCAGGTACTTCTTCTTTCATCACCGATCTTCAATTTTACTTTACTCATTTCATTTTTCTATTATCCCTTTTTATCAATTTTCATTTTCAATAATCAATTTATCTTAGCTTTTCTTTCTGCTGTTACAATTATGTGTAAATCTTAGTGCTGTATGTGTCAATCTTTAAAGTTCAAGCCTTTTCTGTTTGCAGATTTCATTTCATGAGTTTTAAGATTCATTTATCTACTTTGATTTTGGATTTTTACTTCAAAATTTGGGGGAAGATTTTCGAATTCTCAAGTTATTTGGAGTAAAATCACCTCCCATTTTGTTGGTGTTGGGAAGATCTAGAAATTGAAAGGAAAAGGGGAAACATTATGGGGGAGGCTTGTGCAATTTGTGTTTTGTAACTCAAGATTGAATAACCATGGAAGCAAATGGAGTTGTACATGATAACGGTGTAGGAGCTGGGAAACCGATAACTAGGAGCCTAGTATCAATGACTCCTCTTCTTGTTGCTTGCCAAACAAGGCTGGAGACTTATTACTAATGAAAACTCTCTTATCTCCAGGGTTCTCAAAGCTAAATACCACCCAAAGTGCTCCTTCCTCCAAGCTAAGCCCTCCTCCAATATGAGTTACACCTGGAATAGCATCCTAAAGGCAAGACACCTTCTCTCTAAAGGTAGCTACTGGATGATTGGAAATGGTGAGTCCATCAACATATGGACTGATAAATGGCTCCCCAACCAGCATGGCCATAAAGTCTGGACCCCTAAACCTCAGGACACTACCCTCAATATGGTTAAGGACCTTATTGACTTTGAATCCAAATCTTGGAAGACTGACACTATACACTCCCTATTTCTCCCCTTTGAGGCTGACCAGATCATCCAAATCCCTCTCACACCCTACCCTCAACAAGATGAATTGGTTTGGGCTGGTACTAGTAATGGTCACTACTCTGTTAAATCTGGTTACTTAACCGCACAAGACTACTCTATGGCCAATAACCCAGAAGCCAGTTGCTCAACCAATATGGACTCTAACAAATGGGAAAAACTCTGGAAGCTTAAAATCCCCTCAAAATACTCTCACCTTATTTGGCGTATCCTTCATGAGGGACTCCCTGTCAAGCAGAAACTTTTTCAGAGAGGCATGATCACAGACCCTTTATGCCCTAGATGTTCAGAATCTACTGAAGACATTAGTCACGTGTTTATGGATTGTTATTGGGCAAAACAGACCTGGTTTGCATCAAACCTATCCATCAAATTTGATTCAACCAATACCACTTTCATAGATTGGATATCTAAGCAGCTCTCTACCATAGACAACGACACTATGGCAACAATAGCAGCTATAACTTACCAGATCTGGCAAGCTCGCAATTTACTCATTTTTCAAAACAAACACGTACCTGTTCTAGAAACACTCACCAAAGCTACAGCTCTCCTTCAAGAATTCACCGTCCAGAATGCGGTTCCTTCCCAAAGCTCTTCACCAAACGATCCTTGCATGCATAGCTGCAACACCAGCTGGAGTCCTCCTGCAAGGGGATTCCTCAAACTCAACGTGGATGCTCACTTGATCTGTGATGGCCGTTGGGGTGTGGGGTTGATCCTTCGTCGGGAGGATGGGGGCACGGTTGCAGTGGCTACAAGGGTTGTTCGAAGTTGCGGGGATGCAAAACTTGCGGAAGCACTAGGAATCTATGAAGCTCTTCTTTTCATCGCTCAACAGCAGGTGGACTCTGTGATAATCGAATCAGACTCTCAAGTCAACATTAACGCTCTTCTCTCATCAGATGGGGATAGATCTTACTGGGGGAAGATAATACGGTCTTGTATTCAGATGTGTGGCTGTAAGAATATTACCTTTAGTTGGACTAGGCGTAATGGGAATAAAGCTGCCCATGAAATTGCTCGTTGGGCTGCCTTTGAACCCGATAGGCCCTGGACCAATAGATTCCCTAGGCCCATTTTCATTCATATCCAAAATGATATGATATTGTAATCTTTTCTTCCTTTTTAATGTAAGTTTTAATTCAAAAAAAAAAAAAATAGATTTGGCCTAAATTACTGAATTTCACTCACTTTGTGAACATAGCCGCGCCTTTCACTTTGGTTAATTTCTGAATTACTGTAATGCATTCTTTCTTCTTTATTTTTCTTTGTTAATTGTTTCTTTTCTAATTAATTAGTTCATTAAACTGATTAATGTTTTTGTTTGTTGTAGCTATGAGCCTATCACTTTCAAAAGGTTATCAAGTTCTTTTCTCCGGAACTACTTGATCAGTTAATTGGACATGGTAATTTATGATTCATGACTCAAATCATATTTTTCATTGCTTGAAACTCAGTTTTAAATAGAGATTTAATTCAGTACACGGTTATAAACCTCTCAAGGTCCGGTATGAGGTTAGGTTTTTTGGGTGCCAATTTCGGTGAACTTAGTTTGACTCCTTAAAAAAATAAAAACACTGCTAGTGCTAATCTTATTTGATTTCAGAATATTTAAGAACTGCTATTCATATTTATTTAATATTGAAGTTACACTACTTTGAGTTTCAACTTTCAAGGTTCTCTTTGTGTATGTACATATTTATATACACAAACACTAACCTATTTTGATTTTTGATTCATGTGTGTACCCTTCGTCTGAATCTGAATATATCTATCTAAAGGGAAGAAAACAATCAAAGTGTCTAAAGACGATAGACGTGGAGTCCGACATAATTAGTTGCTTACCAGATCATCTTATAGACCTTATTCTCTCACACTTGTCAATTAAGGAAGCAGTACAAACAAGTGTTTTATCAAGCAAATGGAGAAAGAAATGGTCCACACTATCACAGCAAGAAGAGGAGTCATTGATACTAGGCTCCTAGTTATCGGTTTCACCACGGTCTTCATCAGAATCACCATATTTTACCTCCACATGCTCGGGAGAAACTGATGGCACACGCCTTAACAGTTGTTCTTGTTTCTGTGGTCGTTCAAGCTCTTCCCTTTCATCCAGTAATGCAATTTTTGTACTGCACAAATGGTCAAGGATGCACTATAGTATAGTCTATATATCATTATTCTTCTAAAGTGCTATAGTCATATATATGATATTATTAATTCATATAATGATTTCTATATGACACAAGAAGGATATTCTTTATTTCTTCCTCTGAGACTTGCACGCTCGATTTGAATTTGCAAATAGACTAGGCGCTTCGCAATCCACTAGCAGAAAGACATTCATAAGGCACATAATATGTCAGAAAATAAGATAGATTTACAAATGCCAAGAGTAACAAACATCGATGCCAAAATAAGTACAGAATGGCTAAAGTATGTGGCTTTATGAAACCTGAGTATTCATATTTGATTGCTAGAATCCACAAAAATACATCGAAGCAAGTTATAAATCAGAAGATGTTGACCAATAGTGGAAAAATAGATACATATGAACCGGTAAAGAGTCAAGAATGAATACATGTTTTGTTATATCCTCGTGAAGACTTGTAGCCTTCTCTTGAAGGTCCACCTGCCAATGGCAATAGGGAAAACAAAGTCGTTCAAATTTTCCGCTATATAATTAAGAAGAAAAAAAAAAACAATTCACTGTGTCGCGGATAGTCGCCGAATGACAACTTAAAACAATGACATGGTTTACTGTCAAACCGCTACAAGAATCAAGAATAACTATTAAAAATGTTATTTTGGATCACACTAATTTTCACTATTTTCAATTACTGTTTCAGATAATCGTCCTTCGAAAGCTAAAACATTTTTTCTTCATGTATCATACAACTTACAACAGTTACTTTTGGAAGCAAGCCAGTGTTCACTTTTTGCCGCAAATCCTCGCATTCTTGCCGTCAGTAAAACAAGACAATTAATATGTATTCCAGGAAAATAATAGTTTCACTGCAAATTATTTCTGAAATCATCATCAGAGAGCTCAGAAATGGAAATAGCTTTAGGCATGAAGGAAACTTGCAAGAGTGTTCCATTAGACATTTCATCATGTTCAACACCTAAAAGATAAACAAGAGAAATGATCAATCATTTAATGTGCACACATAGAACTACATATTGAGAAATATAAAGTGGGTCAAAAAAGAAAGCAAGATCTATATGCAATTTATTATACCTATGACTCTCACAACATGATATGAATTCCTTAGCTTATGATCATTGGAATCTACTCTGGCTCTAACAAAAGTTCCAACCACCTTACTCGCAAAGCTTTCAGGCTGTTTCGATAACTCGAACACCAAGCTTCGCTTTAGGTAGATAAGCTTGATATTATTGACATTAATCAATGCAAAACATCCAGGTTTTATACATGTATCACCTTTTTTCAACAAAGGTTTTTCTATTAAGCTTGACAATCTGTTTTCCATACATGTTTCATCATCGATATGCTTGTTGTCTGTCGAACAATTTTGGTTTTGGTCGTGATTTTCATTTCCAGCCGAATCAACCGATCTTTCCGCAATGTGAAACTTGAGTAGGGGATATATCTTGTACTTTGACATGACTTTCTTTTTAAAGATTGGAAACAACTTATCGTCAGGGAAGAATTTTTTCTTGTCTTTAGAATGATAAAGATTTTTCTCCGTAATGTATTCAAACATGAGAGATTTTACATCCCTTCGCATCATTGGTTCGGTTTCATATCTCCCTATAGATGCCAGGAAGCTAGAGAGAGGTCTTGATGCCCATCCAACGAATTCCCCTGAACTATACCGCTTCCGTTTGTTAGGCTTATGCATACCTGAATAACCATTATTTCCATTGGAGTAATTTTGTTTTTCTTCTTCGCCTTCGCTGCGGCTTGTATGACGCTCAAAATCTTTACCCTTTATTTTGTTGGGAAGTGCAGCAGAGACATCGTCTTCATTTAGTCCTTTTCTCACCTCAACATTTTCCTCAAATTCCTTGAATAGACATTCATGTGTTTCTTTGCCATCCAAGCTTATTTTGTTCTGCAAAGAACATACAAAGTTTATTGGTTAACAAAAGACGATAAAGGACAAGTGATTATTCAAAATTGCATATCTGCCTGGGCATGATTTTAAGATAAAACTACTGAAAAGTACATGTTTCAAAATCAATTGATTTTAAACATGTAAATACCAATAAAGTGAAGAAAAAAAATCAATTGTTTTTACGCTCCTTTGAAAAATAAAAAACAAATGTTTTCATGTTCAGCAAGGGCATAAAACAATTATGGATTTAACATTATCTAAGAATAAATTTGGTATATATTCTACAATCCAAGTAAATACACTAAACCCTAAATCCCATCCAAGTCATGATCCAAATTTTGTTCTACAATCTATACCATCTTCAATTAAATACACTTACCTCATCTGAGTCATGGTCCTGGCTATCTGTTTCCCCACTTTCTTCATCAGAATCATTATGCATTACCTCCATAAGCTCGGGGGAAACTGATGGTATGCGCCTTAACAATTGTTCTAGTTTCTGTGGTCGCTCAAGCTCTTCCTTTTCATTTAGTAATGCAATTTTTGTACAACACAAACAGTCAAGGAGGCACTATAATATACTAGTCCAGACTTAAGAAAAAAAATATGTGTATTAAATCTAAACGTGAACCAGATACATGTACGTTTTACTACACACATGTATGGGTCGCGGACAAAGACATAATTTGTTGCGGGAAATGTATACAATGCTAAAGTCATATGATACTAAGAATTCATTTTATCATTTCTATATGATACAAGAAGGATATTCTTTATTTACACGCTCGATTTGAATCTGCAAGTAGACTAGGCGCGTCACAATCCACTAGCAGGAACATATTCATAAAGCAAGGAAATATCAGAAAATGTGATAGATTAACAAATTTATAAAGTGGTAATCGCAGAACCAAAAATAATTACAGATTACATGTAAGAACACAAATGTGTATCGCAAGTAAGAGTTCTGAAGATAGAGTTTGTGTTCGACTGAAATTAAGCTAAGTAATGAATTTTATTATATGTCTAAGGCTATTTTGTTTTACTCACTGGAGAATTGTGATCATCTATAATTGTTATTCTAATAAAAGGATTGTCTACAGAAAATGGCTTTATGTAATCTGAGTATTCAATTGCTAGAATCCAAAACATACATCTAACCTAAACTTGTTATAGATCAGAAAAAATTGAACATCAGTGGAAAAAATAAGATAAATATTAACATGCATAGAGTCAAGAATGGATACATGTTTCGTTATATCCTCTTGAAGACTTGTAGCCTTCTCTTGAAGATCCTCCTTCCAATGCCAGCAGGGAAAAAAGAAGTTAAAATCATCTGCTATATATTTGAGAAAAAAGAAATTCACCACATGTATCATACAACTTACAACAGTTAATTTTGGGAGCAATCCAGTTTTCACTTTTTGCCGTAAATCCTCACAATCTTGCTGTAAGTAAAACAACACAATTAATACGTATTCCATGATAATAATATTTTCACTGCAAACTATTTACATGTACCCTTGTGAAATCTTCGTCAGAGAGCTCAGAGATGGAAATAGCTTTAGGCATGAGGGAAACTTGCAAGAGTATTCCATTAGACATTTCATCATGTTCAACACCTAAAAGTTAAACAAGAGAAATGATCAATCATTTAAAGTACATACATAGAACCAAATATTGCGAAATATAAAGTAGCTTTAAAAAGCTAGCAAGATCTATATGCAATTTATTATACCTATGACTCTCACAAGCTGATATGAATTCCTTAGCTTATGATCATTGGAGTCTACTCTGGCTCTCACAAAAGTTCCAACCACCTTACTCACAAAGCTTTCAGGCTTTTTCGATAACTCGAACACCAAGCTTCGTTTTAGGTAGATAAGCTTGATATTATTGGCATTAATGGATGCAAAACATCCAGGTTTTATACATATATCACCTTTTCTCAACAGAGGTTGTCCTATTAAGCTGGACAATTGGCTTTCCAGACATGTCTCTGTAGGGTGGGAAAAGTAACAAATTATTGATTACATCCTCATCTCAAAAGTCATTGCCATACGATACAACAAATTATTGATTACATCCTCCTCTCAAAAGTCATTGCCATACGATACAACAAAACTCATACCAAAAGAAAAACACTTGAGAAAAAAAGATAAGCATGCACAAGTTAATATTATATGGGAAAACTCAAGTTAATATTTCCGAAAATCAATTTTAACCTGTTTCCGAAATCAAATAACAGTATAACTGTAACTGTGTAACAGTAGAACAGTATAGCTTAGCAGACAGTTTATTTCCCATTCTCAAAATAAAGGCTGGATGATGATGCATTACATGTCTCACCCTTATGAAAAATCCAAACTAACATAGAAATAAGACCAACTGAACAGTGTATCATTTGGAAATTGAATGTGAAACCAAATCAAAAATCAAATTATTACCAGACAATAACAATAAGAGAAACATCATCAACAACAACAACAAACCAACAAATGGATTTAGGATTCTAAAATCGAAACGAAAAAGGAAAATCAAATGAGGAGATTGAAAAATAACTTACAATTAGGGTTTGTGGTTGTGCAACCGTGACGGACGGAGAGAGATGGATACAGAGAGAAGATGAGTAAGTGTATGGTGAGCTTCGACGGAGAGATGGAGGGCGCCGCCGTGCCGGATTAGTTCAGAGAGAAGAAGGTCGAACTCACGCCAGACCAGATAGAAGAGAGAAGAGTGTTTCAGGAAAAAGTGACGGTGGCATGGTCGTAAATTTCATATTAACCCAAGGATATTTTGGCAATTTCCAAAAAAAATAATGGCGGGGCCATGGCCATCCCCTGCCCCCACGTGGCTCCGCCAATGCAGTGTCAATCAATTAAGAAGGAATTCTGGAAATTTTTTTATTTCTACCCTACTTTATCCACAAAAATACAAATTTACCCTACTTTTTCAAAAAATTCCAAAAATACCCTACTTTTTCAGAATTTTTTCTGATTTTCTGGGAAAGTTTCGGAGCAATCCGATCAAGTAGCCCGAAAACACGATTTTTGACTTAGAACAGGTAACAATGACCAAAAAACAGAAGGATGAGAGTTAGGAAGATTAATATTGTCTCTAAAATGACTATCCATGTTACAAACATTTTTAGAACTTGTGCTGATACAGTTCGGATTATATAATCCGAACTGTTTTACCTTAAAAAGGGTGTTTATGCGGTTTCCGAATTATGTAATCCGGAAACATCATGTAACACGCCCTATTTTTTGAAGTTTCCGGATTAAAAAATCCGGAAAAATCCGTAACTCCATTTTTCACCCTATAACAAGTGTGAGTGGGGTTAAGTCACACATCGTTTATCAATATGGATAAAATATTGGATTTATAAGAGAGGTGACCCATATACTCAATATTTTAAGGTTTTTGGTTGAGATATGACGTCTTCCTCTCCTATGACCTTGAAGTATTGTTCTTGTTGTTTATCCCGTGACCTCTGAACTCCTCGCCACTAGAATATAAGAACAAACTAGTAAAGGGTAACAATTTATTTCACTCTTCAAATTCCTTTAATTTTTTCCCTCAGTATCTTCACTTTCTTTTTGGTCAAAATACGAGGGAAGGTGAAAATAAGTGTTTTTTCTTTCTTTCTTTCCTTTTGTAGTGTAAAATAAATGTTTTAACTGAAGTAATAAAATAGGATGTATATATATATATATATATATATATATATATATATATATATATATATATATAAATTAATAGATTACAAAAAATGGAAGTAGCGTAAAAAAAATTCCAACTTAATTTATTTAGATTGAGTTAAAAGAAAGTAAAAAAAATTGTTTAAGTTACCAACCACTTGTAATTATCCTGTCAAAAAAAAAAAAACTTGTAATTATAATGGTATACAAATTTTTTCAATCGTACAGACATGACAAGGATACTTCACCCTATCATAATTACATGGGATAAGTCATCTCTATATTCCCTAAAAAAAAAGTCATCTCTATATGACAATGCATCAAAAACCAAATCAAACATCTACTCGAAAGATCTTTCGATCATGGTTTAAGGTAACTACCTTAAACCATTTGAATTGGGACAAAATTGTGATAAAAAAACTCAAATAATCGAATCATAATGGTAACATTAAGGGTTCAACGGGTTGAACCATCCCATTAATACTTGGCATCACCAAACAGTTTCACTTTGGTGCATATTCAGTTGATCTCACATAATGATTCAAAATAATAACCCTGATTGGCTTGTGCTATTGATTGAGATTTTGGAGGGTGCTCATATTAAAATGTGATGTTCGATTTTATCTGGTGTCAATTTCGATGAATTAGTATATACAAAATTTTGCCTTGATTTTAAATATAGGGTGCGTTTGTTTCAGCTTTAAAAAAAATAGATTTTGAGGTAAAAGAATCTCGCTTATGTGAGATTTTGAATCCAGATTTAATGACACTGCACAAGTTGGTGTCTTCAGCACAGCAGAGAACCACGCTTGTGTCTTCAGCACAGCAGAGAACCACGCATGCAGATGTTTTACGTACACCCTAATTTATACAAAGCATGTGGTAGCTACAAATAATTGGACATGAATACCAACGTGAAAAAGAATCCTGTACCATCAAAACCACAAATTTATTACCACGTGAATATTTTTATAATGAGATCTCGCACATATCAAATAGAACTTCTTCATCTAAAATCTCACACAGAACTTCACCCAACATGTTACATAGTGGGAGCCAGCCCAAATTTTATGAATGTCAAATATTAAATAAAAAAAGTAAATTATATTTATATGTGTATTTGCAGTGAATACAATAATAGAATCTAGGGTTTAGATTGATTATGTGATACCTTGAGAGTGATATCAAGAGTGGTATATTTATAGCTCTTTGTGGACTTGCTTCAGCATGACTCAAGCCTCAAGCAAGCTGGGCCTTAAGTCATTTTACCAAGCTCTAGATGCTTCTAGAAGCTGGTTAAGGCGACGCCTCTGGAAGGGCGCGCCTAGGTCTCAGGAGCCCTACTGGATGACGCCTAAGCCTTTCTAGAGGGCTTTTAGGCCCTTATGAATATATTGACCATCCACAGCCCCCCAACAAGAGCTTTGGAACAAGGCAAAGTGATGAATCTACGAGGATTGGTCATAAATTATCTCATGTTGTCGGATGTTTGTGGGTGGTGTCCTTTGGAGTGTTACCAGAGCCCTCGTAGAAGGCGTTCTAGCCCTTAGGAACGTGTTGATAGTTCAATATGAATCTTATCTTAACAATTTTCGTTGTATATAAAACTATGTGATTAATTACTATTGACACAAGTCTGGTCTGCGGTCTGTCATAGACTTACTTTTTAAGTTTGAGTCTGGCCTTTTGAAAGTTTGATATGATCTACTTGCCTGTTTAAAAATCTATTTCTTCTGAACATATTTAAATAAGTAATAAGATCTAAGCTTAAATAGACTAGCGAACAAATAAATTAAATCAACGAGAATAAACTCCCTTTTGATATTTAGCATGAATTTTTAGAGAATTTGAGTGTGTGTGTGTGTGTGTGTGTGTATATATATAAATATTATACTTCAATTCGGTTTATAATAATATATTTAAATATGTAAAAAAAAGTAATGTATACTAGTAAGCTAAAGTTAGTTAAAAGGTTAAAAAAATTATCATTTAATTTAAAGTATCAAATTTAATACAATAATAAATAATATTATTCATATTCACTTAAGTAGACGGGGCCTAAGATGTTTTTTTAAGGCTCATGGTCTAACATTTTTAACAAAATAGACGTCTATAAAGAAGCCTAAGCCTTTTCTAATTAAGAAAGTGGAGAAGTGACGTCACATGTGGTCTTCCACAGTTCTACCTATACTTTACGATGAATGTCACCTTAGCAAACAAAATTAATTCAAAATAAATATCATTTTTAATTTTTGATGTAGTATTATTAATTCTTTTTTCCAATTGTATATGTACATTATTTCAAAAGCATAATATTACACATATTTATGATAATGATAATATAAACCACGCTAATAACTAATAAGGATAATTTGGTAAACTTATTATTTTCTTTCTTCTAATATACTCACTTCTTAATGTGTAAAATTTAGCAAAACTAACACTCATTGTAAAACATAAGAAGTATGATGTATCAATGCTTGAAAACATTTAAAATCTTGACGAAGACCAAGGCCATCATCCTTAGGTTGAAGTTTAAGACTATAATATTTGTTTTTTATTGTCGAAACGACATTGATGGATTTATCATTAAAGTTGCGAGAACAAAATATCATTAGAACTTCTAATTACAAAAAAGCAACACCCATCATTATTATTAGAGTTTCAAACGATTATCAAATATACACACCATTTTACTAAAATAAAACCTATGAGAAACTTTGTTGAGAAATATGGTAGAGCTCAACTGAAAAAAGATATAGAAATATTGATAGAACGAAGAAGTTGATATATAAATGGAGTACTGATCACTTTATATAGTGAACAATCAATTATCGGTCATCATTATTATTACTCAGTGGTTTGGTTGTTGAGATATTTTATGTAGAATCTCGAGTTTAAACAAGAATCATTACATTCATCCTTCATACTCCCTCTGGTCACATTTATAAGCAAAAAAACACTTTTTAGATTCATTCAATACTTAATGTATTTGGTCAATAATATAGACAAAATACATTATGTATTCAATGAACCTAAAAAGTGATTTTTTGCTTGTAAATGTTACCGGAGGGAGTATGTGTGTTTTATTTAAGGGCCTTGATAGTACTACCTCCGTTCCTTTATAATTGTCACTTTTGCATAAAAAATATGTTTCTAATTAACTGTCGATTTCAAAGTTCAATGTATCATTAAATGTGGCTTTACCTATATTACCCTTATATATTTATTGTAGAGAGAGAAATATATGAAATGAAGTATTAAATGATTAAGGTTATTATAGGAAAAAAATAAATTATTGTATCAAAAGTAGTAAAAGTATTTGTTGTCTTGGTTTGTGTAAAAAGTCAAAATGTGACAATTAAAAAGGAACAGATGGAGTAATTATTTTTTAAAAATATCAAACTTTTTCAATTTTCAATGCACTAATTGCACTAATTTCATAAAAGTTTATTTAAGTTATGAGAAATGCTAAAGAGTACCCTTAGGGCATTGGTTAAGAGTACAAACTTAGAAATGTTGTATTGAGAAATGGTGAAAAGTGATAGATTTGACTTTTTAAAAGTTAAAAAATTGTTGAATTCAATGCAAACTTATTATTTTTAGTTTCCTAAATTAGTGCACTAATAAAGACACTTGTTAGCATAACCTTTAAGTTATTTAACTAGTGTCCGGGAGCATTAATTAACATTTTCCATTATTTAAATATGTATTGGCCCTTAGATCAATAACAAAACAAAAATTAAATTATGAACTAATAACAATCAACATCTAACTTTAAGAAATACTCCTTCCGTCTCAAAATAATAGTCGTTTATGGTTTGTGCATAGGGCTGGAAATGAGCCGAGTCGAGTCGAACTTGTCTGAGCTCGACTCGACTCGATAAGAATTGGTTCGGCTCGAAACTCGACTCGAGTTCGATACGAACCTTTTTTTTAACTCGAGTTCGACTCGTTTAAAGTTCACGAACAACTCGGTTCGACTCGTTAGGTTCAACTCGTTTACTCAAATTTTATATTTCAAAAGTTTTTTTTAAAAAAAGAAAGAGCTAAAATATTATTATCTTATAATTATTAATTATCTTATTATAATTATCTTATAATTATAAGAAATAATAAAGCTATGGAGCATGTTGGACTCATATTAATTATCTTATTATAATTATAAAAAGAAAGAGCTAAAATATAATTATCTTATAATTATTAATTATCTTATTATAATTATCTTATAATTATAAGAAATAATAAAGCTATGGAGCATGTTGGACTCATATCTTATTATAATAAGATTATAATTATAAGAAATAATAAAGCTATGGAGCATGTTGGACTCATTTAGCCCTTTACATTTATTACTGTAGCTCAATTTGTATGCTACCGATACATGTTTTCAATGTGATGCACTTCTCTTTATATAAGCTCTTCCTCTCTAATTTTTTTCAAAACTGTCCGATGTGGGACTTATTTAGTCCGCATATTTGTTTAAAAGCATGTTCAAGGTAATTAGCTTGTTTTTCCTCTCTCTTTTATTAATCAAATTAGTTATAACTTATATAAAAAATAGTACATAATTATTAGAAGAAATTTGTAATAAATTATATATCATATTTTTATATATAAAATAACAATTATATATATATATATATATATATATATATATATATATATATATCGAGTTGGTTCATGAACCAAACGAGTCGAACCATACTTAGCTCAAGTTCAACTCGTTTATTTATCGAACTTAATTTTCAACTCAAGTTCGGCTCATTTGGTTCATGAACCACGTCCAACGATTCAATTGTCGAATCGAGTCTCGAACTATTTTCGAGTTGGTTCGGTTCATTGCCAGCCCTATTTGTGCATGATTTTTAAAGAAATGATTAATTGTGTTGATTTTAATGATAAAATTAGTATCATTAACTAAAATACACATATTAATTGTAGTTAGTGGAGTAGTTAAGTTGAATGAAATTCAATAAACAACGGTATAATAGTGAAAAATAATAATAATGTTGTATTGTTATTCTAAAGTGACAATTATTTTGAAAGAGAAAAAAATGCTAAAGAGACAATTATTTTAAGACGAAGGGAGTACTAAATTAAGTGCCCTTGAGACAATTTCTTCAACAAAATAAAGTGTCCCTGAGACACTAGTTATTAAGAAAATAAATATAATAAAATTTTTTAAAACTTGTATAGTAAAACTTTTGAAAATGTAAAAAAAAAAAAAATCAATACAATTTTTTCTTCTTCTTAATTAACGCCCTATAAGCATTGCTCCCTTCGTCCATATTAAGCGATACTGTTGATTTTATCACAAACATCAAAATATAACTTTAATCTTTTATATTTTAATTATTTATCAGCAAAATTATAAATTTTTTGATATTTTACGAATATTCATTGAGACAAATCAAGCAACATCCTAAATGATACTATTTATTTTTATATATTAGTAAAAACGAATAGTTAAAGTATATTATATGATCAATACACAAGATCAAATCAAGTCATCTAATATAGGAGAGAGCGATTAACATAACCCTTTCAATTATGTAATATCTACAACCCTAAGAGGCACCCATTAAACCCTTTTTTTTTTGGTCTTAGATGAAGTGATAATCCACTAAAAATAAACTCACACACAACTGTGAGATCCCGGGTTCGAACCAGGGTCACGACGTCCGGCCTTGCAATTTCGGCCTTTGCCAGTTGAGTTAGGACTTCTGGACAAACCCTTTCAATTATGTAATATCGACAACCCTAAAAGGCACCCATTAAACAACCTAGAATGAGGGTGGTGGGGTGTGTTAGTTGATGATTATACTGATAATTTCGGTTGCACAAGTGGGAAAAGCAAAGGAGCATTTAAGAGTAGTGTCTCTCTCTTTCTTGACCTCTCACACACGCCACACACATGTACAAAAGTCTACTCCATGTCCATTTGAGTTGGTTGGGTCAAGCAAACAAAACCAAACCAAGCCTCATATTTGTCATTTATGAAGATATTTTTACTGTTGAAAACCCTCTCAGTCTCAGACCTTGTTTATAGTGCAATCTGCAAAAGCAGCAGCACTCATTTCTCCTCTCTATCCTCACATATCAGTCATCAGTTTAACGAGATCTGATGACATGCCCTATCCACGTGTTGCATGTCTCTCTCTCTGTTGAGTTGAGTAAACAACACTACTCATTAAGAGACAGAGATACAGATACAGGCGTAGAGAGAGTGTTTTTCAGTGCGTCAAATAAAAAAAAAAGATTTGGTTGGAATTTGTGTTTGTCTTTCTTATTTTAATTTTTTTTATCTTAATTTTTGTCCACTTCCAAGTTTATTTATCTTTATGTGGTTTTTATTTTTTCAGTGTTTTATTCTAAATTTTAAACAACTCAGTTATCCTTTCTCAAACAATTTTAGAGATCTGCTGTTTTTTCTCTCCTCCTTTTGGCTATATGTTTCCATGATGTTTTATTCTATTAACAGGTATGTCTCTTTTCCTCAGATCTGATTCAATTATTAGTATTTTTCCCTTTTGCATTTCTGAAATCTTCTTCTGAATTATTCCTGTGAAGTTTCCATATCTGGGATGTTTTTAATTGTATATGTACTTGTTTTGGTATAAAAGAATTTCTTAATTTGGAACATAGAAATTGCCCTAAGAATTCCACATTAACCATGTTTCAACAATAGTATTAAAATGAGTGATCTCTTGAGAAGTCGATACTTCTTTGTGTCTTTATCTCTTCAAATGAAAGAACTAGAGAGATTGATAAATGGAGAGAATCTTAACCCATAACATTTAGGCTGTTGTTGGGACACAGAAATTGACAGAAGAGAGTGAGCACAAAAAAGCCTTTAGTATATGATGTTTATACCATTACTTTTGTGTGCTCATGCTCTTCTGACAATTCTCAATGCTTGAAATAGTGTTGAAAATTTCTCAACTCAGCTTCATTTGTTCCAATAAAACCAAACCAAATCCACCATGTAGCCTCTAAGCAGGTTATCTTTTAATCCAACGTTAAAACAAAATCCTGTGAGTTGTTGCTTTGGTTACTTAATTATATATTTATATTGTTTATTATTCATGATTCAATTTCTATTATATCAGAGGAATAAGTTGTGCCATGAGTTACTGTACAGATCCCAAGGGGCAACTTTTATGTTTCCTTTTTATTTTTGTACTCTCTAAGTAAGAGAGTGCATGGTATAAACATATCAATGTGTTTAAATGTAGGGCAATTTACCTATATCCATATTACAAAATTTTCTGTTAAATGGAAAACTAATATAATATAAATCATGTTTATAAAGTTTAATATTAATATGAAATCATTTGATATGTTAAATGAGATACATTAAACGAGTTAATTTTTATTATCTCATTGACATATCAAATGATTTAAATTAATATCAAATTTTATAGGCATGATCAATCTATATTATAATAGTTTTTAATCTGAGGAAGAATTTTAAAATACATATATGCGCTAAAGAATTATATGAGATGTTATAATATTAAATTTGACATCGGGGTGTCAATTATGCTAATTAGTACTTAGTAGTGTTCTTTGTCGTTCCCTCCCTTTTTTTTTTATTTATATATATTCTCCCTCCATTTTTTGTCTCTACCTATATATCTTTCTAATTTCTACTTTAGATTTTTTTTTATGAACACTTTTATTTGACACACACATTGTTGATGTTAATTTTGATGATGTCAGAAATAGTCATAGATTAAATGTCAAAATTTGTAGATATATATGATCTATGTCAAAGTAATTTCCACTGTGGATTCAACAAGATTGAGTGGAACAAATAATAGTGAGAACCAAAACTAAATAGCCCAAGAAAATAGCGATTTAAACTAGAACAAACCTAGAACCAATGTGCAGAGATATCAAACAATCAATCGAAAGAAAAAAAATAAAGAGAATAGAGGATTCACACCAAGTTTTTTTACGCAATTCAGCATGATGTGTTTGCGGGAGAGAGCAAATATCCAATTTACTATGAGCTTTTACTACAGATACAAAAGAGTTACAAAAAATTAGTTTCAAGAGTTGAAGATGAACAAACTCTTGAAACTAATTTCTTGTAACTCTTTTGTATCTATTGTAAAGGCTCATAGTAAATTGAATATTTGTTACAAGAAAACATATTTGAAGACATATTCCCCATAATTCTCCACCTTGAATTCAAATCAGTGGTAATGCTCAATATTTACCCATCAACCACTTGTTGCTCTCTTTGAATGCTGGAATTACCCTCTATAGCAAAACTGATCAAGTCCAAGAAATTCTTGCACCCTGCTATAGGCATCGACCTCCACTTCCATCCAACTACCCTTTGATCCTTAGGTAGTTCCACAAGTTTTTAAGTTTGATTCTTCTCCATGAATTCTTTTCCTCATTCACTTTCTTCTTCCGTGAACTCTTTTCCTCATTCATTTCCTATTGTCATTTCTAATTATCCTTGTTCTCGACCGCTTCCTTGAAGATATTCGATTTTTACTTGTATTTCCAGGACATATTTTCTATTTGTGTATTTCTTAAACAATGTCTTTAGAACACTCGTTAGCATGATCCTTAGATTTTGATTCTAGCACCCTCAACGAATAATGATTTTATTTCATGCATAACCATTGTGCCAACCACTTTTGCTCATGTACAATGATTCTAACTTGGTCCACACTTTTGTCGGTGTCTTCTCCCTCATGACTTCTCTCAATACTTTATCTCCATGGACCAAGATAATGGCAGTTCTTGCCTTATCTATCATCTCCGTCTTGTCTTCTTTGATTGAGTTATAGCGACTAACATTTTTGCCTCATCCTTCAAAGCACCTACACACATGTTGAATCAAGATTGTTTCCATCTTTACTTTCCACACACCGAAATCGTTGTTTCTCAAATTTCTCGATATCCCATTTAGTACCGATGGTGAATACTTAAAAGATTACATGGTGCCACTTGTTGTGAATTCAACAAGATAAAGCGAAACAAATAGCAAAGGAAATAAAGCTACAAAGTCCAAGAAAATATAGATTCAAATTGGAACAAACCTATAACCTTTGTGTAGAGCAATTAAAACCAATCCAAAGAACAAAGATAAAGAGAGAAGAGGATTCACATCTAACTTTCTACATGACCCCAAATCCTATAGAAATCAGGAAATCGGAAAATAATTCATATATTGCATAGGGTTAGTTGTTTATCATCTTAAAGGGTCTTACATAATTATATTTTCAAATTAGTCTCTACATATATTAATTACTTCCCGATTTCCTATTTCTATGCAATTTGGGGTCTTGTAGAAATATCAAATACGGTTAGTCTTTTGTATCAAGTTATTTATATTATCAATCATCTCAGAACATGTAATCATATTTCAAAAGTCTTTATTCTTTCTCTTCTCCTTTTATTCAACACTCATTACTTTGACTATAATATTTACAGAAATATGCACATATATCAATAACCATGAAAAAAAATTAACAACTAATTTTATGATCAAATGTTAGAATATCACATTTTGTTATCTAAAATTTATCCTTCGCTCCAGAGAAGTGAAACACTATACATATATAGTACTAAGAAAACATTGAAAAGGATTACTCTTGTTACTATGTTTATTTAGTTTTTAATTATTTTCCTTGTTAATTAGGAAAATTTTGGACATGAATATCAATTTCTGGTTAATTTGACAGTGACACTATTATAACAACTAACTTTTGGCATGATGAGTTGTAAAGGGGAGTTAGTCTCCTTCAGGCATGGTGTGCGAGTTCGTTCTCTATGGTTGCCTTCTCAAGATTTTTTGCAGTCCCCGTCCAACAATAGTGTTTGCAGGTGGTAAGGTGTTATTGGCGATTTTTAGATTGTGGAGAAGACTTTTTTGTTCGGGAGGAAGGTTTGGTGTCTGATTTCCATTGAGCTTTGAAGACCTTGAACCGCTTTCATTTGAGTCTGACAATTGATATATGTTGGGTGAGTTCACATGACATTATGTTTTCTGTTTCCTCGGTTTATATTTCCTTATCCCTCATCTTTGTCTCCTTTAGATTTTTCTAAGGAAGGAGTTGCATTAGGTTCCAATGGAAGAGTGCATTACGTACTTGAATTAACTTATTTAGGAAAATTGTGTCGTATATTTGGGTCATTGGCTTGGGATGCAATTTGTGATGTTGGGTGAGTTATCTCAGTGCTAGTTATTCTTGAAGTGTGTATCTTTTAGTAAATAATGAAAAAGGGAGGTCAATGTTGTTGGGTTATGAGGGGAGCTCGAAGGATCATTCACATTGGGACCTAATGTGGGATTTCTAACTCACCTCAGACTTGGCACAACAATCAACCATTCAAGTGCGAGTCATTTTATTCATCTGGTTATATGCTTTCCCTTAAGCGGAAGCTTTTTCGTCCACATTTACTTGCATGCACCTTCGTTGACGCCCAGCACATCAACGGACACGCCGCTTGAACACCCTTGGTAAGAAAGACTTTCGATACAAGGAACCGATCGAATTCTTGTCCAACCGTTGACTGTGATAACATTATCATCTATATTGGATCAAGAGCAACAACACAAGTGAGTTGGACACCACATCTTAACCTAAAACCTTAAGACATTGAGTTTATGGATACTCTCATTATCAATTGCTCAACACTCACTTTTAATCCAATGTGGGACTTCTAACTCACCTCATACTTGCCACGACATATGTTGTTATATTTTGGGCTAATTGAGAATTAAGGAATAGTTGTATTTGGGTCTTGCTCAATAATCCCCTTAATATGCTCAACCGGATTGTAACTCCCGATCGATTTTTTGTGTGTGTAAACCTCAATCGGGTCCTAACTTTCGATGAACATTTTTCTGAAAATTTGAGCAATTTAACGGACCTATTGAGCAATCATAGTTGCATTTTCTCTAATCAAGTTGTTCTAGTTGATAGCCTAGTCGAGAAAATGATGGTATTGTCTTGGAATTGGTTATTGGGCTTCATGAATGGTGCGATGATCCCTTTGATTGTTTCTAAGATAGTTCTTTTTCGTCCTCGTAAGCTTAGCTCAGTTGATAGGAACAGTACATAATATATGCAAGGTTCGGGGTTCAAACCCCGACCACTACCAAAAAAAATATAGTGGTTTTTTTTTTGTTTATGTGTGGTTTTTTGTTCATGAATGGTCGAGAAAATGAAGGTATCATCTTGCCAAGTTAACCATAATTTAGTAGATGTATAAGCTAGGAGCAAGTCATTTGCTTAGAGTTGTATCTCTTTGATTATGCGTTAATTTTGTACTTTACCCCAATAGTGAGTAGTGATCTACTCATGGTGTAATCGCCGGCTATTCTAGCTATTTGAATGAATGAATTATCTGATCTTTGAAGAAGAAGAAGAAAAAAAGATAGTGTTGTATGTTAAGAACTTTGACTTGGAGTATCCTTAAGGACTGAAGTATCCCTCATACTCTTTTTGTTTTTTAATATTTGAAATATATTAACCAAATAATAAAAACTTATTTCTTATAAAATGTAAAATCTCTACTTGATACTAATTGCTCATGTACTCTATTAAAATAGTACTTACATTTTTATGCTTTGTCTGTGAGGCAGGAAGCATCAACTTTTAAGTTATTGAAAACATTATGTGTTCTAGTCCAACAAAATCATTGCTTGGTAAAATAATTCATGCAGCACCTTGTTCAATTTCCATAATCCTACTTAAACTACAAATGGTACATATCATAGATAGTAATTTAATTGCTTATGCTAACAGTTGCCACAGTATATTATATATGCAGCATCATCTCATCTATAATGATTCTGGATCTGAAATCTTTATTATAGTATTCTTCTTATATTGTTGGTCTATTTTTCACATGTGATTGTGGACTTTTGTCATGATATAATGCAGATTCTTTTTGATTTTTTTTTCTAGTGCTTCTTTATCCCTAGAATGTATCAGCCATTCTTTTCACATTTCTTTTCGCTGCCCTTTGTATACTTTGGATGATTGCAAGAGTTGTTTGTGATTGACAATACCAGTTATTTGGTTTAAATAATGTGCTCCATTCACCTTCATCAATCTTGAAATACTATTGCAGGAGTTGTTTTTGAAATACCATCTTTCGACTTAATTGTTTTGATTCCCTATTTTCGGTCGTTCACGAGATTGTTCCTCCTTTTTAAAATTCAGTTTTTATATCCTTGTCAAGTTTTGGACCCAGAAGTGCTGACTTGCCAAGTTTTCTTAAAGAACTTCCGGAGAATGATGATGGAGCCACACACAAGCTATACAAGGTAATTACATAATAAAAAGAACATCAATGTTCCCACATGATGATGTTGAATGATGCTATATTGACTAAAATATGAGCTATCCACTATTAAATTGTATAAAAAAGTTATGTTGTTTAGAAGTAATTAACTTCAACAAATAGATTAGTTATAACATTTTCCCATCTTGATAAGAAGCTTTATACTGGGTTTTGATCTTCCAAAGTATTTGTGTTCAGTTTGTCTTCATAATTACTACATTTGGTGGTATAGTTGCAAAAATTGGTGTTTTTTGCCTATCAGTGACCAACTTTCTTCGCTGAAAATGTTATCACTTGTAATGTTCACTTTAACAACTGTTGGATCAGCCAGATACTAGTTTATCTAGTACTTACCTTCTGCTAGAAGTAATAATCAGAATTTTTTTATATCCAACAAAACAACGACTATTAAGTACGATTGCACAATATGCGGAATACCACAATACAACATATGCCTTTATTCACTATCTACTTATGGAAAGTGAAACACAAAATTACGTATTGATATTTGGTACGATTAGTTTTGGATTAAGTATATCTAACATCGAGGATAAACTTTATCTGTTGTCGCACAATATATTGATGAAAAGTGATCACAGGAATCATAAAAACCTTGTATGTCTAGAATACTTGAATATTTGGTACTTAGAGAGAGCCTTCTACATTTGGAACATAGATAGATTCAAGGCTTCATCTACACAAAAGCTAGAATACTGCTGTGGCAAAAACTCGTATACATAGCTAGATTTTAAGAATTATATGCTCTCAATGGGTCTTTCTCTCATAATTAAGAGAAAGTTCATCTCTAATGATGAGGTTGACAATTTTTGTCAGTTAACTACACGAGACGATTATGCCGAATGTCCATGTAGAGAGAAAAGAGAAATAAGAAATGATTTAGTGAAACAAAGATACAATGAGAGAAAAGAAAAAGGCATGTTCATAAAGGATAAACATTCACAAAAGCCTTTAACAAGATGAGCGCAAATGCAAATCCTCTATGGTTTTGGGTAGATCTTGTGATAAATCAATCAAGTACTCATTATATTCTCTATATAAGAAATAAATACTTGGATTGATACATGATTGAATTTGTGTTATCCTCGCTATGGAGAGTTAGAATCCTAGAATGACTTTGTGTCATAGCAGACATAATCACAAACTCAAACTTTTGTAATTGACGGGAAAGTGGATATAGCCTTTTATGAGGAATGGGTCATGAGGAATGCATAAGAGAGACTTCTATAGGTACCTTGAGAGGAATGCATAAGAGAGACTTCTTAGGTTGGTTCGGCGAGACATGATCAAAAACACTTGAGTTGGTTCGGTGGGACCTGATTTTTGGTGGGACATGATCAAAATCATGTATGTTTGTTGATGCTTTGATAATCACATGGTCTAATATGGCTTTGGTAAATAAATAATAATACATCAATACCAAACATTTGAAGTGGAGGTTAATGACTTCTAACCAATTTGGTTATAGAGAATTAAGTCCTCGGTGAATGGGGCAAATCTCTCTTACGGGTAGGAATAGATGTAACATCCAGCTTGAGTTGTGAACTAATATAAAAAATTTCTTGTGATCTTCTCGCTTTATACCTTTGTATTTTCTTTTTGAGCTATGTTATTTACAGCGACAAAAAGCTTCACCAAAGCATTTCGAGAAAAACTTTGGCCAACTAAAATTTAGTGCTAGCGGAATACATGGGTGTGGTGTGTGGATAACAAGCAATTCAACAATAATCATGCAATAAAAATATGAGAATTACTTTTCCCACCCTATGGCTTTCTCCCACGCCCTGTAAAATTTTCAAAAATGCCCTTGTGCATTCCGGATTTTAAAATCAAATCCGGATTCATGTTTACTATTTCGGATTTTATAATCCGGACAATTCTTATGTATAATCAGCCATCAGACTCTCACATTTCAGCAGTTTTGAGTTTTGCTTTTAAAAACAACAAAAAAAACTAAGTAAAAAATGCTAAAAACCTGTCAAATAAAATCATAAAAATATAAAAATCAAATAAAACTAATGCAAATTTTTTCGGATTTTTTTGAGAATATGAAAAATTAAAAAAAAAATGAAAAATGGGTCTAAACGATGAAATTTTGGATTTTGAGGGGCAGAGTCCCATAAAAAGTCTCTTTTAAGGGAGTCATGGTCCTTGAATTTTTTCTGATTTTCTGGGGAAGTTTCGGAGCAATCCGATTAAGTAGCTCGAAAACCCGATTTTTGACTAAGAACAGGTAACAACGACCCAAAAACAGAAGGATGAGAGTTAGGAAGATTTATATTGTCCCTTAAATGACTATCCATGTTACAAACATGTTTAGAATTTGTGTTGATACAATTCGGATTATATAATCCGAACTGTTTTACCTTGAAAAAGGGTGTTTAGGGGGTTTCCGGATTATGTAATCCGGAAACATCATGTATCGCGCCCTATTTTTTGAAGTTTCCTGATTACAAAATCCGAAAAAACCCGTTACTCATTTTTTTCACCCTTTAACAAAAGAACACACAATTCCGGATTATATAATCCGGAAAGCTCCGAGGGTAATTTTGGAAAAAAAATAGGGCGCGCGAGGAAAGGCATAGGGTGGGAAAAGTAATACTCTAAAAATATTTCACATGTGTGTTGAAACTTTCGCTGGCCTATTTTTCGCTAACAATAGTATTTCTCTTTCTTTTTTGTCTTAACCCTTTAATTCTTAGGGGAATGTGGCCCTAATAATCTGGAGTGTGATTGTGAGATAAATATAGTCCGATCAAAAATTGTTTCAAACAAAAATCAAACTCAAATTCTTCTAAATGATTTGTTCTTTGGTGAAGTTTACTACGCAACCACTTTAAGTCCAATTGTTAGGTTGACTATACCATTTCTTTCTTTCTATACATCTATCATAACATAAAATGTGCTCTCGTATAAGAAAGAAAGGTTTGACAATTCAATAAATTAATTAGTAATTATTAGTTTTTGACACTAAAATTACTACTAATCATTCTTCTCAAGAAAAAATATTACTAATTATTGATTAACATTTCAAATTAATCTCATTGAAAAGTGTATAATTTTAGTCGGAATTGTTATCTCTATTTACAATTGTTGTAAAGACTAATCTTTCGAGTCAGATAGAACCACAGTGTCGTAAAACTCTACATAATTATTTTAATTTTAAAGAGGTGAAGTGAAAATCTTAGAAAATTCTGTCTAAAAAAAATAATATTTGTTTTGAAATATATATATTAGCAATATATTGTTTATATATTTTTTAGCACAATTTTAAAATATTTGTTTTGAAATTAAAAATAATATTTGTTTTGAAATATATATATTAGCAATATATTGTTTATATATTTTTTAGCACAATTTTAAAATATTTGTTTTGAAATTAATTCAGTACAATTCCATCACTTTATAAACCCTCTAACCTTCCCTTACAACCAAACCAAACCCTACCGCTTGCAACCAACAAAAAACCCTAGTGTTTCTCTCTGCTCTAGTTCTCTTCTTCCTTCAAGGTAACCTTTCTATTTCGTTTGTTATCGTTCGGTACATTCTTATCTTCGATTCATAGCTTATTCATATAGTTATGATTTTACTTCTGTTATTACTTAATAACATAATTTCATTCATCATAGTATTTTATTCTGTTTCTGGTTTTACTTTTCGGTTTGAAGCTATCTTGTGTTTATGTACATGTTAAATCGCAATTCTGAATCCAAATTATGTATTGATCGTTTTTTGTTTATGAATCCGTAATTTTTTGTTTGTTATGATGACATTGTTTTTTTCATCTAGGGTTTTGTATGCCCATGTATACTTAACATACATGAACATGTGATGATGTGAATATCAATGTTCTTTTTGGAGTAAACCACCAAATTCGTCGAATTTTAAAGAAGTCGCGGACTCTATCCAGTTGACTCTGTTAAATTTTACTCATATTAGTCTTAAAGCGTATTAGGTACTAAATTGATAGTAAGTGGTTAAACATAGTGTTTTAATTGATAATAAGTTGCTAAAATATAGGAAGGTGACTGATAGTAGATGGTTAAATATTGGGTTGGGACCAACATGATAGTTTAATAGAGTCATGATCTTTTTGAAATATTCGTAATCTCATGAAACTATTTGAGAGCGCCCTACAAAGTAAAGTTAGGGACTAATTTGGTGGTTTATTCTTCGTGTTTGTTTTTGTATCATGTTGTGTTTGATCGATCTGCTGAAACACTTGGTGACTATGCCCAACAAACTTGATATTGAATTATTGACTTGAATTGTTTTCTTGGGCACATACATGTATTGTTTTCTTTGTTCAATTGGCAAAACTTTTTGTTGATAGTAGAATTTCTTTTTTTCTTTTTATTTTCTTTTTCCTTTGGTATCGTACTTATGTATTGTTTTCTTTGTTGAATTGGCAGATCTTTTTGTGGTTTTAAGCTTTTAAGGACAAATGGGTAAGGAAAAGGTTCACATTAACATTGTTGTCATTGGCCATGTCGACTCCGGGAAGTCAACCACCACTGGTCACTTGATCTACAAGCTTGGAGGTATTGACAAGCGTGTGATTGAGAGGTTTGAGAAAGAAGCTGCTGAGATGAACAAGCGTTCATTCAAGTATGCTTGGGTGCTCGACAAGCTCAAAGCTGAACGTGAAAGAGGTATCACAATTGACATTGCTTTGTGGAAGTTTGAGACTACTAAGTACTACTGCACTGTCATTGATGCCCCCGGACACAGGGATTTCATTAAGAACATGATTACTGGAACATCTCAAGCTGATTGTGCTGTTCTGATCATTGATTCCACTACTGGTGGTTTTGAAGCCGGTATTTCAAAGGATGGTCAGACCCGTGAACATGCTCTCCTTGCTTTCACTCTTGGTGTGAAGCAAATGATTTGTTGCTGCAACAAGGTATTTGAACGTTTTAGCCCTTTGAAGGTGCATCTGATTATTTCTGTAATTACTTTATTTATACAAATTCTCATTGTCTTGCTATCATGAACAGATGGATGCCACTACACCCAAGTACTCGAAGGGTAGGTATGAAGAAATTGTGAAGGAAGTTTCATCCTATTTGAAGAAGGTTGGCTATAACCCAGACAAAATTCCATTTGTTCCCATCTCTGGTTTTGAGGGAGATAACATGATCGAGCGCTCTACAAATCTTGACTGGTACAAGGGTCCAACCCTTCTTGAGGCTCTTGACCAAATCAACGAGCCTAAGAGGCCCTCAGACAAGCCCCTCCGACTACCACTTCAGGATGTCTACAAGATTGGAGGAATTGGGACTGTGCCTGTGGGGCGTGTCGAGACTGGTGTCATAAAACCTGGAATGGTTGTCACTTTTGCCCCTACTGGACTGACAACTGAAGTGAAGTCTGTGGAGATGCATCATGAAGCTCTCACTGAGGCTCTTCCCGGTGACAATGTGGGATTTAATGTTAAGAACGTTGCTGTTAAGGATCTCAAGCGTGGTTATGTTGCCTCAAACTCCAAGGATGACCCTGCCAAGGAGGCTGCTAACTTTACATCTCAAGTGATCATCATGAATCACCCGGGCCAGATTGGAAATGGCTATGCCCCTGTTCTTGACTGCCACACCTCCCACATTGCTGTCAAATTTGCTGAGCTTGTTACTAAGATTGACAGGCGTTCTGGAAAGGAGATTGAGAAGGAGCCCAAATTCTTGAAGAATGGTGATGCCGGTATTATTAAGATGATTCCCACCAAGCCCATGGTGGTTGAGACTTTCTCTGAGTATCCTCCACTTGGCCGTTTCGCTGTCAGGGATATGCGTCAAACTGTGGCTGTTGGTGTTATCAAGGCTGTGGAGAAGAAGGATCCCAGCGGAGGACTTAATAAAACAAAGTCAGCATTGAAGAAGAAGTGAACCGTGCAGGAAGATCTATCCAAGGAAGTCTATTATGGTATTTACAATAAATGGTTTGGTCTATGTAGTACTTTTATTTTTTGTCTTGTTAACTTGTTTTTCGGATTAAGTGTCAAGTCCGCACCGTCATCTCGCAACTTTTGTTCCCAGAACTGGGTTCTTGATCGACGGTGGCAGGTCTTTTTCTTTTTCGTGTTTATGCTTTAGCTTTTGTCTTCTGTTAGAACTATTTGATTTTGTTAGCAGCTAGTCTGCTGATTTGGTTCTGGATTATCAACTCCATGTGTTTTTTAGTCTATGTTGTTTGTTTTAAATTGTTGGGTGCATTTATCATCGTGTTGATATTTCGTCATATCGACCTAAAATCGTGAAAGTGAGCATACATATCGTATTTACGCGAAAGTGAGCCTACATATGGTATTTACGCGAAAGTGAGCTTACAATTGTGAGCTTGTTTTCTGATTTTTATTTAAATTTGTTTTCGCTGTATAGAAAAACCTTCAAGTCATGTTACATCATCTATATACTCACACATATCCAACTGATAAAATGGACCAAAAGTTGATCAAATTTGAAGGGTGTGCACTATTTTTTCAGCATGCATGCTGCTATGGTAAAAACAAAATATAAGCTGTGTTGAGCATTGCATTTTCAGCTTACAGTTTATTACTTTCATACTGATATTTCTGAGTATGTATGTACACAATTTTGGACAAGAGTTTAAAGAAAATTCGAGAATTATGTGTACAAAGTTTAAAATTCATATTAAAAAGCATATAATGATCAAACTCATTATCACTTGAATCCACATTCTACACCAAGAGGACCACATCTGAAGTGGAGTGCTATTAGAGTTTCTCCAGAAACACCTATATTGGACAGTGTGGAATGTAGAAGGGGTCCACCCAAACTCTCTGATGAATAGACAGCAGGAACAAGCAATGGCTGCAATTAACAATATCCATTGCCATCAAATACCAATAAGAGTCTCTATCTCAAAATAAAAAATACCAACCAATAAGAATCTTTCATTAAATGAAATATTGTCCAAACATCTTTTTATAAATGAAAATAATCATCACCTTATTAGTCAATTTTATAAGAGTTGAGTTAGCATCAATCCAAATTTTAAAATATACTTCATCCACCCGGTTATCATTATACATAAATACAAATTTTATAATTGAAGTATTTGATTTATAATAATCTATATACATCAGTTATTCAATTAACTTAAAAAGAGAATATATTGATACATGATGGAAAACCTTGTAAATTTAATATATTTTCTTTACTATGAACTGAAGCCTTGTTAATTTATTGTATATTGAATAATTAGTTTGTAATATTGACTTATTTAGAGAGAAAAAAAACATTAGTTTTGGCCCAAAAAAAAAAAAGAAAAGAAAGAAGCACTAGTTAAGTACAAACAAAGCGTGTTTAATATTTTATTTTAAGTTGGTTAATTTATTTTATGAATACCAACAAACAAAAATTGCTATAAAAAAAAAAAAGAAGTCTAACATTTTTGACTGAAATAACAATCGAATGTAAAATATATTTAAAGACAATCAAAATAGCAAACAATCGGTGGTCTCTATTTTGATCGCTAAATAAATTAGTGACCAATTTTTATGCTTTAGTGATCAAAATTTCAGTAACTAAAGATGTGATTTTTAGTAGCGTCAATATTTATTTAAAAAAATTCTAGGCTAACTTGACTATAATCACACCATACGTTGTTGGAAAGAGGATTCCTTGCGGTGTCTTTTTCCCTGCATTCACACAGTCAAGTCATTGTTGACGTCTGATTAAAGGACCAAGCACAAATCAGGATCACTCGATCTTGATCGAACGGTCACTGAAACATGACTGCGTGGTTTTGCTGGCTACAGTAAACCATGGTCCGCATTATCATAGATCCTCCCATGACATGCTATCAAGTTATTGATATTGAAACACTCATGTCACAATCAGGTACCTACTATGTTCAATGTTTGTTTGAAGATGACAAATTGCACAATAACGTTTGGAGCATACCGTGTCAAATTTTAGGCAGTGAAGAATAACGTGAGAAGTAGGAATTAGTAGTACCCCGTCGCTAGCGGTAATAGTGTTCCTCTAAACAATTCAGTTTTGATGCATCAACATCAATCAACTTACTTATCTTTTTTCCTTTTTTTTGGTTGTAACTTATTTACTTATCTTGTACATCTGATATGAAATTATTAAGATAAAAATATTAGTTTCCAATTTTCCAAATTCAAAAAGATAGACTTAAGAATGATAGAAAGCTCAAATACATTTCAAACCGTAAATTTAGACCAATTTAAAGATATAAATTAATAATTTAGACCAATTTAAAAACATTAAGGTCTAAGTTAACAAAAGTACATATTTTTGTTTAGAAAAAAAATCACTTACCCCATTCAAACCAATTTAAAATAAAGGATAATTTAATAAATTGCACTCTTTTTTTTTTTCAATAAAACATTCCAAAAATTGTTTCGTAAATTTACAAAAATAATCAATTGTTTAAAATTTATTTGAATTGTAATAAGTGGATATTTTTTTTGTCATATGAAAATATACATACACATTTGCTAACTTAAACATTAATGTTTTTAGATTGGTTTCAGTTTGTTTTTTTAAAGAAAGTTGGTCTAATGATCTAAGTTAACAACCATATATATATAGTCAGGACCCGTTGACACCAGGTGTAAGTCTAATGACTTACACCAAATCTTAGCCGTCAAATTTACTTAATCCAATGGCTTCCATCTATCAAATTAAAAGGAATCAAATTAATATTCAATTAATCATTTTTCTTTTCTAATTAACAAAAAAAATTCCAGTTTGCGATTCCAGTTTCCGTTCTAAATGAGTTTCAATGTTAAAAAAGCTATGGCTTTCCAATTAATGAGTAAAGAGCTATGGCTTTTAGCAAGATCCAGATCTAAAATTGAAAAAAAAAAAAAAAAAAGGTGTTTAAATTGATATATATTACAACAACGAAAAGATTGCAAAAATTTCTCAAGATAATTAGTGTATTACTGATTAGAGTATTTTAATGGATTGAAGTTTTGGGAAGAATTAAGCTGTAGGCGTTTTGAAGGGGGGAAGGGCGTGATTGGCAAGGAGGAAGGAGACGAGTGTGTGAAAAAAATCAGGTGCAATTAACTTATTGTGAAGGTTTTAATATGCACCGTACAATTTAATCAAAGGGTCATTATTTATTCCTCTCATCTCTCATTCTAATTACTCCTCTCATTTGATACACCCTCTATATATATATATATATATATATATATATATATATATATATATATATATATATATATATATATAGACACACACACATATATACTTTTTATTTTGGAAAGAACTATTCAATTTTCATGCGCTTTGACGCTTGAGAACATTCAAGCTCACTCCTCGTATATTTTATAAATAAAAAAAATTATTTAGTCAAATAATGTCAGTTACAATGAAAATGAGAGTTTTTTATATCGGCAATTATTTAATTAAAACTATTTAATTAGGTGAACTTCCTAATGAGTAATCGAGATTGTCCCAGCCAAACAAAACAATGCAACCAGCCTAGAAGGGATGTACTAACTAACTATCAATGAGTTGGCCATGCCTTACAAACATATGAGTTCCATTTTTGCTGCTGCGTGTTCATACTTTAATGGATGATCTATAAACATATTTTTAAAATTTATTTTAATCTTGACGAACTTCGAATCAATTCACTTAAACTTTTTTCTATAGAAAAAGAAAATATGATTTCAAGAATTTCAAGACCAGAAAAGCAGGGAATCAGATCTTTTTCTTATTGGGAAGAAGAAATTAAAAAACTTTCTTTGAGAGGAAGAAATCAAATACCTTGTTTCCATCTTTGAGAGAAATTAAATTTTGTTTATTACCTTTATTAGTGAGTGCATGCCATGCCTATTTATCCTTAATTTCTAGTAATTTAGGTAGGTGTGTTTGTTTCAAGTTTAACAAATTTATTCCCAGGAATAACATTCCTTGGAATATAAAGACGGGAATTTTATTCCAAGGTATTTAGAAAAAATATGTTTGGTTAACTTTATAATATTTCAAGGAACCTTAAAAATAGGGATTATAATAGGAAATTCCGCATAATTTTATTCCCATCTTCATGGGAACTTTATTCCCACCCTTTTATTTGGGAAAATTTTTCTATTCCCAGGAACGTTTTATACCCGAGAATAAAATTTAGTAAACTTGTAACAAACATAGGCATATGTATTTTTATGATTTTATTCCCAGGATTCTACAAATATAACTTGAAACAAACACACCCAAATAGATTTTATAAAAGTACGTCGACATAAAATATCATCAATAAATAAAAATAATGATTAAAGACAAAACTACTTAATGTTCATAAATAAAAAATGAAAAGAGATATATGATTAAAGACAAAACTACTTAATGTTCATAAATAAAAAATGAAAAGAGATATATGGTTAAAGACAAAACTACTTAATGTTCATAAATAAAAAATGAAAAGAGATATATGGTTAAAGACAAAACTTCTTAATGTTCATAAATAAAAAATGAAAAGAGAAAAAAAAACACACAATATTATTATTATTATTATTTTTATTATCTTTATCATTATTAGGAAAAAACAGGGACACGCAGTTTTTATTTATTGGGAGATTGGTGGAAAGAGAGGACAAATAGCCCACAAATAATTCAGTTTTAGATCTTTTTCTGTGTGCTTGTGGACCAAGAAAATCAAAGCAACAAGTGCTCCAATGAAAACGAGTCACGGAGCCAAGTCGGCAAACCTTCTCACCTCTATTATTAATACTATCATAATCACTATCATCATTATTTTTTTATTCTTTGATCTCATTATTATTACTATTTTAAATTGGGTATTGTTAACAAGTGTTTTTACATTTTATATAGAAAATGTTACATTTTAAAGTTTCAATCCATTGAGTATACTATTTTCAAGACAAAATTTCTTTTTTAGACTTTTTAACAAGTATCTTAAGAGCACTTGTTAGCATTTTTTTTTTTAAATTTATAATAGAAAGTTGATTTTTTAAAAGGAATTACAAAAATAAATTATTAATAACATAACACTATTGATTATTTTACAATTGTCTTAAGTGGAATTTGAACGCTAGTGTTCATAGTTACAAAACCAAGGTTTTATCATTATGATGACACCTCTCTTAAACTAATAGAATTTGATTAATTTGTGTATCATTTTGTTAATTATGACAATAAACAAATTACAATTAATTGAATGAATTTTAATAGTTGGGTCAATGTCCAATTTATCAGGACTCGCATCCTTAATCAGACTCATCACTCTAAGACGGTTGCATGACACAAACCAAGTGTGGATTGCTATAAATGTACTCCCTTCGATCTTTATTATAAGAAACAATTTACTTTTTTGGTTCATAGATTAATTAATGTATCTTGTTATAAATATAGACTAGATACATCACTTACACAATGAATCTAAAAAGTCAAGTGTTTCTTATAATAATGACCGGATGGAGTATCTTGGATGTCTATTTTTCTTATGAATTCAACAAAATTGCTTTGGTATGTGTATTCGAGATGATGATATAACTTTAAATAAAATGCATTAAATTTTCTCTTATAAAAAACTAATCGAATGAATAATTTAATCATAAAGAACAATAATGTAAGAGAAGTATAATTTAAAAACTAGCAACGCAAACCGAATGTAATATAATGACCATTTTAAGCAAAAGTTAAAGGATCAATCTAAAATATCATTAAGCAAAAGTTAAAGGATCAATCTAAAATATCACTTTGTTTTTAAATATAAGCAAAATTTTATAAAATAAAATAGAGAAATGTTAACGAGTATCCTCGGGGCACTCCTTAAGCACTTTAAATGAGAAGTTTTTTTTTTATGAAAAGTTGTGTATTTAATGCATTGAAAATTGTAATAGTTGATTTTTTGAATGAATAATTGCTAAATTTGGGATCCTTAAAGAGTGTCCCAGGATACTCGTTAACAAGACCCAATAAAATAAAAGATGTACTGGTTTAAATTTTAAACCAAATTTATCAACTTTCTCTAATTAATTTTTGCCTATAATTAAGACTAAAGAGTATAATTAAAACTTAAATAGACCACGTAGACAACCTTGCCTAAACTATATTCTTAAAACTATGATTAATATACAAAATGCCAAGGCCCTACAAAGGCTCCCAAACTTAACGTGGCCTTCACTTTCACCCTATATAACCTAATTAAATTTCAATTCCGTGTGCTCTCTTATAAATGTAGGAAAATCAAAACAACAAGTGTTCCAATAGATACCAGCCAAACCACCACTCTCTTTCCTTTTGTTTTTGTCTCTCCCTTTTATTAACTATCAAATCCCAACCAAACCTACATCACACAACCAACATTCCTCTAAGTCTCTACCCTCTTCTTCCCTTCCTTATAGCCTAATAACTTATCAACACTCTTCAAAAATAACCCACAAATCAAATCCCAAAAAAAACTAATCATGCAATACTTACTAGCTTAATTTGTGATACTATTAAGTTTTTATTTTATTTTTTCCAATGGAAGAAGTGAAAGCACACATGTTATTTGGCAAGTACGAGATGGGAAGAGTACTAGGTAAAGGAACATTTGCAAAAGTGTACTATGCCAAAGAAATTTCAACCGGAGAAGGTGTAGCAATTAAGGTGGTAGACAAAGACAAAGTGAAAAAAGAAGGCATGATGGAACAAATCAAACGTGAAATTTCAGTGATGAGGTTAGTAAAACATCCAAACATCGTCAACCTTAAAGAAGTCATGGCAACAAAGACCAAAATCTTGTTTGTCATGGAATATGCACGTGGCGGCGAATTATTCGAGAAGGTAGCAAAAGGTAAATTTAAGGAAGAACTTGCAAGAAAGTACTTCCAACAGCTTATAAGTGCCGTAGATTATTGCCATAGTAGAGGTGTTTCTCATCGCGATTTAAAACCGGAGAATTTATTACTTGATGAAAACGAGAATCTTAAAGTCTCCGATTTTGGTCTCTCTGCTTTGCCTGAACACCTTCGTCAGGACGGGCTTTTACATACTCAATGTGGAACTCCTGCTTACGTGGCACCCGAGGTAGTTAGAAAAAGAGGTTATAACGGTTTTAAAGCTGATACTTGGTCTTGTGGTGTTATTCTTTATGCTTTACTTGCTGGGTTTTTACCTTTTCAACATGAAAATTTAATTTCCATGTATAATAAAGTTTTCAAAGAAGAATATCAATTTCCACCTTGGTTTTCACCTGAATCAAAGAGATTTATCTCAAAGATTCTTGTGGCGGATCCTGAAAGAAGAATCACTATTGCTTCAATCATGAATGTTCCATGGTTTCAGAAAGGTTTATGTTTATCAACAACTACTACTGCAAATGATGATTTGGAGTTGGAATCAAAGGTGAATTTGATTAACTCAACGCCGCAATTTTACAATGCGTTCGAGTTTATTTCTTCTATGTCTTCAGGATTTGATCTTTCGGGTTTGTTTGAAGAAAAGAAAAAAAGAGGTTCGGTTTTCACTTCAAAGTGTTCTGTCCCAGAAATTGTAACAAAAATTGAAAGTGCTGCGAAAGGTTTAAGGTTTCAGGTTAAGAAGGTTAAAGATTTCAAATTAAGGTTACAAGGGTTGATTGAAGGGAGAAAGGGAAAATTGGCGGTGACGGCCGAGATATACGAGGTGGCGCCGGAGCTTGCGGTGGTTGAATTTTCTAAATGTTCCGGTGATACTTTTGAATATGTGAAGTTGTTTGAAGAAGATGTTAGGCCTGCTCTCGAAGACATTGTTTGGTCATGGCAAGGGGAGTGATGCCACGTGTTTTGGTAACATGGCCCAATCAATGTCATGCCTAAGATTCTCTGGACTTTTGGTGTATAATATATGAATATAAATCATATATGAAATTTGTGTATAATATTAATGTGGTATATAATGGGTCCGTTTGTTTTGGATTTTTTTGAAAAAAATCTATTTTTTTAACTAAAAAATCACTTTTTTTGTTTTTGTAGTGTTTGTTTTAGATTTTGAAAAAATCCATTTTATTAAAAAAATCATTTTTAGGCTCAAAATGAAAATCTATTTCAAGTAGCTTTTTTAAAATCTATTTTTTTCTAAATACAAGGAGCTCAAGTGTAAGGGTTTCAAATCTTCAAAAAAATGATTTTTAGGATAGTAAACAAACACAAATAGAATAGATTTTTTTAAAAAATCTCTACAAAAAAAATCTCTAGATTCTTTTACCTCAAAATCTATTTTTTTTAAAGCTGAAACAAACGCACCCAATATAAGCTAGAGTTGGCTGCTTTCTAACAAATTTTGGTTTCTTGCATTTGATTTTGGCCTTTTCATTTTATTTTTTAAATAGCTTGAATCTTATGGAGATGTAGATAGTATGATTTTGGTGAGACTGTAAATACTCCACCTTAGAAGTTACCAATTGTAATAATCACGTATAATTCGACAAGAATTTTCGTATTAACTTTTCGGGGTTCTTGTATTTAATTCCTTTTTGTTTATACCTCTGCATATTTAATTATTAATTTTTTCAAGAAAAATAAAATGATATATGAATTTGTGAAGAAAATGGTTTACTTCAATTGTTTTCTTATTGGATTTTTTTTTTTTGGGTACAAGTTTTCTAGCTTATTGGTCTTATCGAGCTAAAATTATAACTTTTTTTTTAAGGAACTAAAATTAGAATTTTGAAAGTGATATTTTTCTTTATTTTATATGGTAGTGTGAAAATTAATGCGCAGGCTCGCTTCAATAAAAAAATTGTTACTATTGTTTTTATTTTACAAACATGATCTGCCATTCATAGTTACAGCTCCGTTAAGTGAAGCTTTGGCATAAAAATTAAAATGAATCTAATTTTTTTGAAAATATTATGTATGCTAGATATTGATTTGAGTGATAATGTCTTACCTATTGGTGAACCAGTGATATTATTGACTTAATAGTATAAACTATTAACGACAATAGTGAATATAGACAGGTTCATTTGATATGAAGTTGCTTTATATAATATGGCAATGACGTTGAGAGATAATTTATAAATGCATATGTCTTTCTATCCTAACCTTAGTGAGCTCTTGAGATAAGTGGTGGAGGTACCAGGGGCCTTTAGAGGCTATGGTCCCCCACCTCCCCATATTTTTAATAACCTTTTTTATACACTACAACTAACTATATTAAAATGTTTCTTAAGATATATATTAGGTCATGCACCCCCAATTAATCTAATTAAAATGTTTTTTTTTTAGACTACAAGGTTGATAAAATGTTATTTTTACTAACTTTACCTAAAAAAAATTATTGGACTACAAGGTTGATAAAATATTTAACTACAATTAGTAAGTATTGATTTGGATCAAATAATTCTTTCAATTAATAGTTTTGACGTCGTCAACGTTACATATACGAAGACATGATTATTTTGGACATTAATATTTAAATATTTGTAGGCCTATATGTTCCAGAGATTTGAGTATCGACCACACTTTTCTTTTTGTTTTTAGCAAAATTGTATAGTATCAATGTGCTCAATCAAATTGAATAAAAAAATTATATATATAAGAAACAATATATGTACTTTAGCAAATACTCTTAATATTTTTACTTAGAAATTTGTGATTTCTACTCGAAGATTTTCATTTGTTTTTTTCTAAAGATTTATATTTGAATACAACAAAAATATACAATCAAAATATTACTCAAGCTCTAAAGTATGATGTGTGAGGTTCGATCTTGATTTATTGTATATGAAAAGAATCATTGTATAAATTAAAGAGTTCAGCTCTTTAAAGTTTCCATGAATTTTTTGTATTTAAAACTTTTTTTTTTCCATGTGAAAAGCCATGCACAATTGCACATGGGTGCAAATTAAGCAAACAAAAAATGGTGGAGCAAAATTTGAGTCAAAACAAATTTTCTCCCCTTCTCTTCTCCCTTTCAAAAAATAAATCAATCAAATAATTCTAAAATATTTATTCCCTTTGCTTGCCCATTTTTCTCTATTCATTCCCCACTTTGTTTCTCCAAAGAAGACTGAGAAATGTCATTGTCAATCTTGTTATACCGTCGATTTTTCTACACCATTATTGCACCTTAATCTTCAAATTTCATATACACCTTTTTTTCAACATTTGACGTATGGGCATATACGATCCTAGCCAATGAAATCTTGACATCATTACAGTTTCACATGTACTTTTTGGGCAGGCAAATAATTGCCCTAGTGCGTTTTGGGGATAAGATTGTTCGGTCAATTCAAAGCACCATCCATGAGAGTTAGGACTTGGGAGATTCCATGTGTCACGTGAAGGTGTTTGGCATTTACTATAGGAGGAGAATAATGTATTGTCTGCTGTTCAAGGAAGAATATAGCCAAAGCAGGCAGTTAATCAGTTACATCCATCTAACGGTTGGTGCCTAGAAAACTTTGTATTTTGATTTTTGGTTCTAAATTATTTTTATTATATGGTGGAGATCATCTACATTATTATTGTGGAGCAGGAAAATACAATATAAATATCTACAAAGACAACAAACAAAACCAAAATTTTATTGACTTTATTCCATTTTCAAGTTTTTCTTTCCGCTATTTTTAGAGCGATAATGTAAGTATATGTTTTATTATTTGCTTGAATAACAACTAGTAATGGAAAAATAAAAGAAATTAAAAATTGCAAAACAAAAAATGTGACACGATTTTCTTTATGTAGTTCGTCCAATTGTGTTTACCACCTTGATTATATGACAACAATTTTGATTATTATGGTGTTACAAGATAAATATACAATATTGTTTCAGAATACTAATGATACCTTTTGAACCGTACCTCCAGATCAACTACACCACCCCTCACCCTCTTCGCAGGGACGGATGCAGGTTGTAGGATTTGTGGGGTTGTGTCCACACAAAAATTTTAGAAACAATTTTTTCGGTAGTATAATGTATTAATAGTTCACATTTTGACCACATGGATCACACTTATCACAAATCATTTATCTTTTGGCCCACACTTATCATCATATATCTCAAGCTATATATTATTAAGAATTAGATGCGAAATTAAGTAGGGGATTACTGATTAAATGATTGATTAGTTATTTTTATAGATACATATCATTCAAAGTTTCCATAATATGAATAATTGTAGAGGACAATTATTAATGAAACAATTTTTTTTATATATAATGCCCCCACTATTCAAAAATCTTGGATGCGTCGTTGCCTCTTCGGTGCCTAAATATGAGCCATATACTATGTTTTCTATGTGTAGTTTTGATTATGATTTATAAGTTATTATTGTACTATGTTTTCTATTAGCTTATCTAGGTAGTAGTATAAACGTATTGTTTCAATCATAATTAAACTCATGTTCTAAATAAAACTAGTGTTTCCGAAAGAAAATAGAAACTCTTAAAAAAAATACATTCTACTCAATTTCATGAATCCTTTAGATCATCTCCCAAATTGTCATAGTCAACTTGAATATGTGAAGTTACTCGACTTATGTTCATGATGGTCTTCATTGAATAAATTGTCGTTCAATCCTCGTTTAACTTGACTAGAAACTTATGGAGATTTAGATCCATTGAATGAATCTATGAGGACTTGAATGTATTTGATCTAATTTCTTGTATGTTGTAGATTTTTTTAGTCTTTAGAGTAAGTATTTAGATTATTTTTGTTAATTTATTGATGAATTTAGAGTCATTTTAAATAAATTGTTGCTTTTTAATTATTGAGTTTATTAGGCGTTCATGCCTTTAATTTCTTCATTAACCAAAAAATTAATGTAGATTATGTTTCATCTCATTGGTTCAACTAATTAAACAAGTGGATTGTTTGAGTAGAATACTAATACTGAAATTGTGACATTATTGATGCATTTCCTAGTAATAGAATGATTGCAAATAGTAGTTTATTTATATTGTGCGTGTCATATACATTTATATGTTAGTGTGTAATGGTAGAATCCTAAGCAACCCAACCTAAATGACGATTAATAGAATAGAGACTTGCATTGTGTAAACATGACTTGCCCAATTGTTTGGCCCAATAAAAGAAGAAAGGTGCTAAAACACGAATTAAGAGAAGACGATCGATGTGGTGCAAAAACTATTCTCGATGCCATCTACTTATGTAAAGATTTTAGAAAATCAGACTTGTCTCCACCATTCAGCACATCAGGGAACTCATCTGACTTACAAAAGTGTCTCCATCAATCTCATATAGTGTTTACGTCTAAAAATAATAATCGCCGATCTCATCAAATTGGCAATTAGATTATTATGCAAGAAAGCCTTCCACTTGACAATGTTAAAGTAGTCGAATGAGGGATTTGATTCATTCTCAAGGTCACTAACTCAATACGTGGATCGTCAAAGTCTGATAACTGAGTCAAAACGAAGTGGGACTGTACAATGACCCGAGAAAACCACTTCTATGTTTTTAGCACCGCTGACTGCTTTGAAAAATAAGGGAGAATACATGATCTCTAATAGAGTTACGCACCAAGGACCCTGTCAATGGATCACGCTGAGAAGAGGAGACTAAAGCTGAACGTGGGGTGATTGATAAGTGCCAAATTTTAGTTATTTTACAAATGATTTTAGTTATTTTACATATTTATTAATATAACCGATTAACTTGTTTTACCATAAAAATCAATAAAATCCTCAAAAATCATGTCAATAATACCAGTTTGGCTACTTTCCATTCGTTTTTGTAGGTCTTTTGAATTGAATTGTTGAGGAGATGGAAAAGAACTAAGATTTTGAGTTTAAGCCATTACTCTAAGCGAGCCAAATCGATCCAAAAGCAAGTCACGGCAGAAAATCCTAGAATTTTCATTATTCATAATCCTATCAAGTACGTTGGGCGAGCATAAATTCGCTAAGTGAATTTCATAATCATGTTCAATCCGTTGGGCGGTTTCTGAGTTGGAAAAGGCGTAATTCTGAAGAAAGGTAAATTCGCTGAGCTGATTTTGCCTCGCTGAGCGAATTTTCAATTTCCAGACTCTATATCAAGAGGCTCACATTTCTTTCTTTTTTAGATATCACCATACACAAGAGACACCAGGTATGTTGTAGAGAGGAAAGAAGAGCAACAACATAGAAAGAGAGGGAGATAACTATGACAAGGGAGATCGAGGAATCAGCTTCGGCGTCAAATCTCTTTTCTTCTTGTTTCGTATTTTGCGAAACTAATCATATCTATAGTTGGGATTATGTCTATTTTCTATGAATTTCATGTAGATACTTATCGTCCTGATTATATATAAATCACACCTTGTTATGTCTTTGGTTTAATTCAATTCTTAGTGTTTTTTCCAACATGCAATCGAAAAATGAGCTTTTGATTTAAAATTTGCGAGACATCGACTTTTTATCTAACAAATCTGGATTAAATAATGTGTATATTCTAATGCCTAGAATAGATCTATGTTCGCATGCGCACACAATGTCCAGTCATATTCCATTGAAACAATTAACTATTATGCGTAGCATCGGAAGTCAATTGATATAAAGGATTTCGTGTCGTTTATACCAAACATGGAAACATACGATGAGGGACAGGTGGATATGTAATTGAATCTTAGAAAATATATAATCAATTGAGAAGACACATTGATTGAATAGTTGATGACGTCTTATCCCAACACTAGCTTTTTTTTATATATTTACAACTCTTTTCATAAACTGTTTCTAAAACAACCCTTTTTACAACCATTGATTTACAATAGTGCAAACTTGAACGGCCAAAGACATATCGTAATATCAATGGATTTGATATTTATTTTTTTATAAAAACATGTATACTTATTGTTGTGCGAAGTATAGAAAAAGCCTTTTTATTAGTGATATGATCCCATTAGTAAGGGAGTTATTACGTATCACCCGTAAAATTAGTCAAGCAAAGTCTCATCACTATAGGCCACATCGTTTTGTTAACAGGCTTAGTTTTTGCTAAAAATACTAGATCATATACTGTAATTAGACACATTCGATCAAACAAATTATTTTTGCATTTTTATCTCTTTATCTTTCTACCTTTATCTTTATTTTTATGCATTTCTTAGTGTAGCACAAAAAACCCAAACCAATTGTGCCTAACACTTTACTGGAGAAGTCAGGGGACCCAAACAATTGGACCTTGGCGTCAATCACTTGAAGTAAAAGGCACAAAAGTTGGGAAAACTCGGTCAACCTCGACTGATTTCACGCTTCCGTCAACATATATCACATGCCCAATGGCACAATACGACCTTTACCACTGAAATATTCAGTTTCCCATGCCAAGACTATGTTTAGGGTATGCACCTGAGGTATAGAAAGAGTCTCTGCAATATCGAACAAGCGTCATCCTTGACAACTAGAAAATCAAGATAGTCTCGAGTCGAGACTATCTTGATCAGGGCCGGCCCATAGCCCGTCGAGGCGGGGCTAGACCACTGGGCTTCAAAATTTTAGGGGCCCATAATGTATTTTTGTTGCATTTATGGCAAAAAAATATTCATTATATCATATCGATATTCATTATATCGATATGACCCGTGCGGCAGCACGGGTGGATGGTCTAGTCCTTTACTATTAAAGCCTAACTTGATGTGCTGGCACTTTAGCCCTAATCACTCCCTTTTTTTCCCTCCCAAATCACGTCATTAATGCTAATCTCACCTGCCCACTGCACACTTCATCTCAGCCGTTCATTTCATGACCTTTCATGTACTTGGATAAACCAATCAGAATCTTTGCTTTTACACTTCCTTATCCCTTATACTGTTTGACGTGCAGCTCTAGACAAATTAGCATTTACTGTTTGATACTTTCAATTCAAACAAAAAAAAAAGCATTCTCTCAATCGCTCCTCTCCATTCCACTCTACAACGTTTTTCATCCCCAATTCATTCTGCAAATCCAACAGGATACCACTTCCTCTGTTTCTTTTCCATTTCATCCCTCCTCTCATCAACTGAATATGACTCGGCGGGGAAGGCACCTACATCTCCACCCTCCTCCGTCACCATCGAACGCAACTCCCCTAGCTTCAGCCCAATTTCACCACCACAACCTTCCTCCCTTCCCGTAGTCGTTCAAGATCATCGACCCAAGCAAATAATCAAAGTTTCGAGATTCGGCAACGTGACTCCTTCTGGTTTTGTGTATCTCACCAGGATCAATTGTTGGTTGAGGTAGTATCTCTCTCTATCTTCACATTAAGCACTAATAAATTTCACGACATTCATTTATCGTTCTGTTTGAGAGTTTTGACTTATGAAATTGTTTGATTTGGTTTTGGTTTTGGTTCAGGTGTCGAGGAAGGTGATGGGTTTGCATGAATGGAGGAGTAACGTGTGTCAAGGTGTGCCTAATCTCGCTGGGATGCATTATACATATGTGGAAGGTGTTATTTCTCTTTCAATATATGCAGACATGATAAATACTAATTGTTGTACCTCTTTCAATTTGCAATATGACCAAGGTAACAAAAAATTTCCTCATTTCTTAATTTTTTCTGGTGTATATAGAGTAAGTAAAGTCAGTTTTATTCCGATTTAATTTTAAAAACTGATGGGATTGGTTTCACTTTGGAAGATGATCAATTTTAATTCTCTTAAATCATTGAACAATGGTCTCCATTAACAATGTTCCATTTAACTTGATTCATTTCATACAATGGCGCTGGCATAAAATTGGTGTTTTATTTGTTTGGTGGTTTGTTTTCAATCCATGGAACTAGGATGCCAGGAATGAGGGATCTTGAATGTGATTAAATAGATTTGTTTTGTTCTTTCATTTTTATTTTTCAATCCTCTACTAATCTTTGTATTTCTAATAGGAACTAAACGTTGATGACAACTAAAAGAAGATTGGGATGAGGCTTTTTAGCTATAGAGTGATTTGAAAAACATTAATTGGGTAAGATGGATTACACTTTGATGTAAACTTAACTAACCAGTTTCTTGATAAAAAGCATGGGCTATAATCTTTTTTTTAGTAACATGGGCTATCTATAATCTTGATGGTAATATAATATGTGAGAATTTTTTATCGACTTTGGAGAATAAATTTTGAAAGGGATATACTTTTGGTTTTCTTAACGACCTCTTTTTGTCATCTGCAATTCATTTTGTTTTAGATTGGGTTATGCTTTGTGAAGAATTGCATGGCTTATTAATTTTTGAGGCCTCAGTGATGCAATTTCATACTTCTTTTCTCTGCAATTTCATACTTCTCTTTATGCTCTTTATTTAATAATGTGATGGGTATTAAGTGATTCTACCTCAAGCTATGATGCAAAAAAGATGCATGTCAATCATGATTTAGTTCCTGGCCGTCAAAAGAACTCAATAAACTTATGGTTAAATAGTTGATTTCATAGTGAAAAATATCATTATTCATTACTATAATTCATGTTTATGAATCATATATTAGCATAGAAGATAAGTTCTGATATATAGTTATAGAAAATTCAGTAAAATGGTTTTCTTTTTTATTAATTAATATTATTAAAACATATTTCTATCATCATGTTTCCTAATTTTAGCAATCCTAACACTCTATCTACATTGACAGCAAAATTGCTATTGTGATATGAAAGTCCATGATGACATCAGTTTGCATGCAATGAGATTGAAATGTTTTCTACTTTAATGATTATACCATTAATTATTGTGATAGTTCTAATTATGTTTTACATGGACTATGTAGTAGAATGTCTACAATTTGGCGGAGTTGCATCAGATATAGAAGTGGAGGAGTAAGATGCATATTGCTATTCCAACAAATTAGAAATCAAGTTTCAAATGGTATGAGTATATTTGGTCGTCCAATTAGGATATTGTTCAAAAACTTTTTAGGTTTCTAGGGGTGGAATTTTCTTCTATTATATCTCTAATTGATTTGTTTTCTTCAGCAATGCATCAAATTGAGAACTAGCAGTGAGGGGAGACAAGACGAACAAGGAAATAAACAACGAAGTGAAAAACCATTAGCCACTAGCCCGTGAGTGTTTCATATACAACCCTTGCCTTTTATTCTTATTTTTTTCTTTTTTTTTTATTCAAAATATTGGTCTTATTTTAGACAAATTGCAGCCTTAAGTCGTTGCATAAAGAAAATGAATTGAAGAAAATCTATTTTCAAATCCATTGGCCAGCATGCTCTTTTGCATTTATTGATGAAAGAATTTGAAACCATATTGCAAACTTCAATGGAAGATTGACTGGCTAATGCCTATTTTCATTTTTGAATATGTTTTAGTAATTAAACCGAATTCATAACAGCTTATATTAGACCAAATGGTACATTGTATTTAAGTTAAAAAACTGTATTTGGTTTGCGGATGGATCCTCCCATGTAATTTACACATGAGAGAGTTAAGTGTGATTTATCACCATTCAAACTCACCTTATCAAAATTCTTCATGAGTTTCTTTCTCTTGATACACATTGTGTTACCAAAGCCACTTAGCCATATAAATATTTAATAATTAGTATAACTCTGATTATTAATTACATCCTACCTTGCATATTTATTGGTTTATATGGGCATATTATCCTAATGGGCTGTTGTAATTTGATTCTCAAAGCATCTGTTTTTTCTAATTGCAGATGGAGGATAAGTTTAGTTACTATTCTGGTGGAAATGATAAGAAATATAGTGAGTAAATGCAATGTGCAACATGCACTTCATAGAAAAATTGAAAGGAGCATGTTCTAATTGGTTATTGTAGTACATTGGTCACTCCATGATCAAAATAAACAATGTATGGGCTATGGGTAGCTAGCTACACATGTTATTATTGCCACAAACCTACAACTCTTAAATGTATTTATGTCAACTTAAACAATCACTGTATCAAAATGAATAATTATAGTCTTTCAAGTTAGAACTCGTGCGACATCAAAAGTTTAGAAATACAATAATTAGACTACGATATTATCAGTTTGTTATCATTATTTTTAATTATACATGTTTAATATTTATCATGCTACTTCTTCCGGTTACCTATATACACATTATGCTATAACTATATTCTTTTAAATTTCACTTGGTAGGACCCGTGCGATAGCACGGGTCAAGAGTCTAGTTTCTAATATGAATAACATTGCTAACAAAATATGACAACCCTAATTCTGATGGTTTTGGCTCCAAACTATTCTGGCCGTTAGATGCATCTGTGTTGATCTCCACATAATCTATATGTTCCCAATAAAAACAGTCTTTCAATTTAACACACACGGTTCCTAATCCAATAAACTTAGACCAATATTCTCTTCCCACTTTCCAATATTCTCTTCCACTTTCCAATATTCTCCCACCACTACCTCCCTTGGAACTCTCTCTCCATTGCCTCATCGAGAAGCTGCGACCACCGTGAGGATGCCGGCTTTGAAGCCTCATATATTACTGCGATTTAAGACACATCAACCAACCACCGTCAATCTGCAACCACCGTCAATCTAAGACAGCAGCGGCGAGAAGCTGCGACCACCGTGAGGATGCTGGCGAGAAGCTGCGATTTAATAAACCTGACATCAATGTTGCTGTTCAAGTGCTAAACAATCTCAAATTCAAGAAATTGCTTCAATACCTGCTTTCTGGTTCCGGTAACGGTTCTGATTCGCGTGAATCTTTTTCGTTAATCTGTTAACAACCCAAGAGCCCAAGTACGTTCCAACCATTTTCTTTCTAATTTCTTAATTAATTTCTTACCCTTTTTAAGATTATTAAATTATTATTAAGGCAGTAATTTGGCTTCTGTTACATCTTATACAGGAAAACGATGGTAGATAGATAGTAGAAGATTGAGTTGTGAAGATCACAGTGAGTTTTGTTTATTCTTTTGAAAGAGGAGAGTTTTGTTCAATTGATTATGTAATAATATTTATTCATTTGATTTTATGCTTATTTGGTACTTTACATTCTAACAGTTTGAGAAAAGGATCACTATAACTTAGTTGAGACAAGTCTCATTCTTATTTATTAAATTTAATTGAAATTCTAATTGTTGTTTTGTTTCATTGTTTTTGAGAATGCAATTTTCCCATTTTCACATTGGTTGTTGATTTGAAACTTTGATTGGAATCCATCTACACTAAAAGAATCATGCATGTTGATAAATGAAATTCCTAGATTAGTAGTAATGTTATAGAAGTAGTTGACATCAAGAGGAAGTATCTAACGAAGCTGATTGTTTATCTATTATGTTCCTGTATGTAATTGTACATATAATGTAAATGTGTTTCATCAATTTTTGGTATTTTATGAGACGAACAGGATGAGCCTCTATGCACCTTTGAAAGGTTTTTTTGGGTTTGAAAGGTTTTTTATGTGGAGACCATTTGTGTTTTGCTGCTCTTTCATTTACGTGTTAGGTAAACAAGTACCTTCTTACTTTTGTCCACCACATATTTGATATATTGTCTCTATGAATTTTCACCTATAATTAGTTTTTTATTCAAAGTTTGAAAACCCATTTCAAATTCAAAACACTCCCTATATCATTTTTAGTTTTTAAAGTGTTGAACTTTGATTTTGAATTTGTTTCCATTTATCTTCTTTTTTTCGTTCGATTCTATACGTGACTATTTCCACTTCTGTCAAGTATAATAACAAAGTTGGTTAACCTTTCTATTCTATTTTGGTTTAGTTTTTTTATTGATATTTTGTACATAAGGTTATTTGAATGAAGTATAATGTTTGGAGCTGACATTGAAGATTTCTTTTGCTTTTTGCTGTTACTAAAACAATCTGAACTGCTTGACATATTCTTCAAGTGAGTTGTTGTAAAAGTCAGAATTAATTACATTATATAACCAATACTTTATAAAAGTCTAAATTTATATATTGTTAAACGATTGTAGTTGTTGTCATGCCATGCCCAATCTCTTGCTTCTGCTTAAGTGACTTTGTTACATCATAGATGAAATGATTCTTTGCTCATGATATTGTTGTTGATAAGCTTTAACTTGGTAGGGCAATATATTGGAAGCAGCTCTGATGATGGAAACTTAGTTCTTCGAAGATGAAAACCATGTTATTGGTAGTCTAACCCAATTGTCTCCTCTTCGCTTAATGTCGGTACTCTCCCTTCTCCTTCTATTATTCACTCATACCCACATTCATTCAACATGTGATTTTGCAGATTCTTAGAATTGAAATTGAAAATGAATTGGGAGTAATTTTAAATTGAATGTCTAAAGACTCAAATTAAAATTCGTGGTCTTATTAATTATTTTTTTGAGTTGTGTACTCTTATTTTTGGCTTATAGAAGTTTTCGTTACAAGCACAATAGTTTTTTTGTTTTTTTTCCACGCTTTTTTTTAGGTTTTATGTGGTCGTACGATGAAATTTTTAAATTAAGCACCTTGATTGAAAAAATCATTTAATTAAGCTATCTTTTTGACAAAAACAATTATTTTCATTTTCTATAATTTCTCACAAAAGTACTTATGGACATGTATTAACTATTCCTATAATTTATTCCAAACAATCTCAAATAAGTAAATTCATGAAGATTACATATACTTATACTCCTGAAGCAACAATGGTTGAGTTTAAAAGTTGGGAGTCCTTAGTCTTTGCGCTTTTGGTTTAGATTTTGGATGTGGTGGTCTGGTGTATAAGGCTGCGGCTGGGTTATTGAATCATGTGTCAATTTATGTTACATATAGTAGCGGCTTTTCTTTTAAAGGGTGCTATATGGTGTTGATTATGTTAATGATATCATGACAAATATTTTTCCCTAAGAAATGTATTCATTAAGATTTGAGAGTCATCCGTACCCTCTTCCTCTCGCGGCTTAGGGTTTCATAGATCCCCTAGAGCCGCCGCCTCCACTACGTGGGTAGTGATCCGTCGACATATCAAATGTTGTTCTTTCCTCCGCCTCCCTTGTTTCTTCTTCTTCTTCTTCTTCTTTCCTTCTAGTTATCTCCATGTCATGGTGTTGTTGTAGGTAATGTTTGTTCTTGTCATCTTCTTTTTCTAGTTATCTCCCTCAACTCAACCCATACCTCCCTCCACCGGTTTCACTCCCTTCTCCCTCTGTCGGAGTCTCCCTTCTCCCTCCGCCGGATTCTCTCCTTTTTCATCGTGTTTTGCTCATCTAAGAGCTGGATCCAGCCGGATCTTACTTTTGTCTTAACCTCTGTTATTCTTTTGATCTAGCTTTCTCCTTTTGTTTGGTTTTTTTTATTGTTAGTGTCTTGTGAGTTTTGTTGGTTTTTTCTTCTATTAGCATCTAGATTTTCTAGTTTTGACCACCTTCCAATTCCAGATCTTATATCTAAAAGTTGAATCTTTAACCTCTTATGAAATCATAGGCTTGGTCTTCTCAAGTTATCAATCAAAAAGCGGTAATAGCCTACTGACTTTAACATTTCATTGTATTATGGGTTATTGCTTTGAGTTTATGTTTTTAGCAGGTGAAAAGGTTCTCTTTGTACATGACTAATTTTTCTCCTTGGGCATGACCAGCAAAGGATCTGTTGTCGTTAACATATCTCTCTCTTACCGTCGAAGTAGCTCTGGTCTACCAACAACGGTGTCTGCTCTCCCGGGATATGCTGTTTCATGGATGTTTTGTAACACTTTTAGGGTTGTGATGGTAGTATTGGTGGGATATTTTCTTTTTTTAGACTTAATTTTAGCTTTGTTTTGTGTGTCTTGGTTTGTTATGAAGTGATGAGTCAATATTTAGTCTATTTTTATGCATTATTCAGTTTAGTTTTATTTAGATTTAGTTTTATATTATTTAAATATTATTTCCTTTTTGAGTCTTTTTACTACAATTGCATATTTTATATTTCAGGAACGAATATATGGTGGAAGGAGCCTTGGAGCACAAGAAAGGAGTCTGGAGCTGATTTGGAGCGAAAATACGAAGATTCGGAGACAAAAATAAGTCTCCCCCAAGTCAGAAGCTTGGCACGGCCGTGCCACCTCCCAGGATTGCTTTTGCTTCGAGGCCAAGTTACTCTGTTTTAGTTTTACCTAAAAGCCCTTGTAATAGCTTAGATTTTAAGTCAATTGTAAAGCTATAAATAGAGTAGCTCTCCATCATAAACATTCATCTTTTGTTCTTGGAATAAAAGTTCACTTTTACTTTAATTGTTATTTTATATTCTTCTTCTTCTCCTTCTTCTCTATGTCTACAATGAACGTTAGTGAGTAGACTTCTTTGTCTTGGGATTGTTGGATAAGTCTAATGACATGATCCGAATCAATCCAAGCCTTAAACCCTAATTATATGTTACCTTAATTCCTAATCTAAATTCACCGCTTTAACATGAATTAACTATTATCAAACTGTGGAAGCGAATGCGGAGGGTTTGATAATGGTTAATTCATCATCTCAAATATCAATTCATAAAGCGAACGCGGAGCTTTGATATTCGAACAAGTGAATTTAGACAAGGTTTGCGAAACATGAGAATAGTCTAGCAAACTTTGAGACATATAAAGTTTCGATCTTCAAGGGTTCCAAAGGCAATCACCCATGAGAATAGGTGTGGTTGTTGGAGGAATACACTCACTGACTTCGAGAGAAGCTTTGATATGCTAAAGAGAAACTTGTCTTTAGAAATTAAGAATAACGTAGAATTATAAGTTTAAGGCTTGATTGTGAAGGATTCGTTGTTAGGATGAACCAATAATCCCAAGACTCTTTTATTTTATTATTGTTATTTTCTTATAAATAAAAATCCAAACTTTATTCTCAAAACTCTCATCTAATCGTTATTGAAGTTAATTGAATTCATAACTCCCTAGCGGAACGATACTCTCTCTTACTACTATTACTTCGATAGACCGTGCACTTGCGGTTTGGCCTATCAAGTTTTTGGCGCCGTTGCCGGGGAGTTATTGCAATTTGGTTAACTTTTTTTTTTACGATTAGACTGAAAAAAAAATCTTTTTCGTTATTTTATCTTATTTTATTTTATTGTGTTTCTTTTTATATTTCTTTCTAAAATATATATATATATATATATATATATAATATTATTTCCTTTTTTATTATTATTTTACTTTTATTTTAAAATATATATATCTCCATAGATAAAAGAAAAATCTCTTTTTCTCTTTTATTTCTTTCTTTTTCTATTTCTTCTTTTGACTTTAACTTCTTGGGAAGATAATAACGATATGGCTAGGGAACGCTCTCTCAAAGAGTATGCAATCCCATCTTCAAATAAGTCATACGATGCTATTGTGTACCCAACGGTTGAGGACAATTTTGAAATAGAACCTGCACTTGTTCACTTAGTGCAGCAAAATCAATTTTTCGGATCACCCACTGAGGATCCGAATTTTCATATTTCAACCTTTTTAAGACTCAGTGGAACCTTGAATGCAAACCAAGAGGACGTAAGGCTGCACCTCTTTCCTTTCTCCTTAGGGGGTAGAGCTAGTGCTTGGTTTCATTCATTGGAAATTGGTTCTATCACTTCATGGCAACAAATGAAGCAAGCTTTTCTTGCCCGATTCTTTCCCTATTTTAAAACTGTCCAATTAAGGAATCAAATCACACAATTCACTCAAAAAGATGGAGAATCTCTTTACGATGCGTGGGAGCGTTTCAAAGAAATGCTTAGACTTTGTCTCCAACATGGTTTAGAGAATTGGCTTATTATTCACATTTTTTATAATGGTCTTTTGTATACCACAAAAATTTATGTTGATGCAGCTGCAGGTGGAGCTTTAATGAACAAAAATTACACAGAAGCATACGCCTTGATTGAAGACATGGCTCAAAATCATTACAAGTGGACCGACGAGAGAGCCATCACTAATTCTTCACCCTCCAAAAAGGAGGCAGGTATGTATGAAGTCTCTAACTATGATCACCTTGCCTTTAAGATTGATGCATTAACCCAAAAATTTGAAAAAATAAATGTTAGTGCCATCTCTTCTTCTTCTTCTTCTTCTTCTGCATCTCCTTTTTGTGAAATTTGTGGTGTATTTGGTCATATTGGCATTGGTTGCCAACTAGGTAGTGTTGTTAGAAGTCCTGAGCAAGTAAACTATGCTCAATATAATCAAGGGTTTAGAAACAATCAATTTTTTTTTTCAAACCCCTCAAAATCTTTTTGGACAACAAACAACATCACCCAGTTATGCAAACAACCAAAGAGTCCCTCAAAAATCCAGCTTGGAACTTTTTTTAGAAAATTATTGTATAAATCAATCCAAGCAGCTCCAAGAGCTTAAAAATCAAACTGAACTTTTGAAGGACTCTCTTGCCAAACATACATCAAAAGAAGACCCCATAGTTACTCACAGTAAGATGCTTGAGACTCAGACTTCTAAAGTGCCCCAACAGGTGGCTACTTCCTCTCAATCCTCCGAAGTCCTCCTAGACCAAACCGAAACCAACCCCTAAAACCATATAAGTGATATTACTCTTAGGGATGGTAAACAATTAGAGGACCCCGTTGTGAAAATTAAGAACAATGAAGGAGAGATAGGGAGTGATGAGCCTCAAAGTGAGAAAGCCAAAGAAGAGAATGAAAAGCCACTTGTTTCACCATCTCATGAGCATGAAATTCCATTAACACAAGGGTTTGATGAGTCCAAGTTAGATGAGCAGTTTAGAAAATTTATTGAAATACTTCCAAACAAATAGCCACCTAAACTTAAGAATTTAGGAAGCTTTTCCCTACCTTGTGTCATAGGATCTGAAACTATAGAAAAAGTCATGTGTGATTTGGGAGAGAATGTTAGTTTGATGCCATTGTCCCTTTCTGAGAGATTGAGTATAGGATAGATGAACCACTTTCTAACCGTCAAGCTAATGACTCTAAACGAGCGCTTCGTGGGAGGCAACCCATGAATTTTATTGCTTTTATTTTTGTTTTGTGTTATTTTAATTTGTTTTGTAGGTATTTGTCCAAATATGATGCAAAAAGGGGAAAGAAAGTTGAAGCCATTGACCAGAAACCAAACCAAAAAAAAAATCCAAAAAAAAAAAATTCTTCCCTCTTTTACAGAAGCTTGGCACGGCCCGTGCTAATGTTGGCACGGCCGTGCCAACCGTTCAGCCAAAAAAAAAATTTGAAAAAAAAAATTATTTTTTATTTATTTTTTTATGTTATTCAAAACAACCTCTTCCATTCTTTCTCCATAACTCTCTTCAAACTTCACCAAACCATAATTTCTCCACCAACCAAACCATAATTTCTCCACCAATCTTCATCAATAAACTCAAAAACCTTATTTAAACTCCAACTCCATCACTAAACCAACCTTTCACACACAAAACCTAACCTTCACCCAAACCAAAGCAAAGTCAACTAGGTCAATGGCATCCAAGAGGAAAAGTAAGGAAATTGAAGACTCCGGAAGTGGTGTAAGAAGCAATCAATAACCCGCAATCATAAGATCAAATTTAAGGATCCCGAGCAAGGGAATAGGTATAAATCTCTAATCTCTAGAACTATCTCTACTTGTAGGTACCTTGATGTTAATGTTATAGAGGATAATGTGATTAGGCTGTTGAATAACACAACCATGTGCTTAGGTACCTTCAAAGGGTTATGGCTTGCACCATATAGAGTAGGAAAGAGGTAGGAATGATGAGGATTGATGAAATGTTTATGTTGTGGGCTATGCTTTATAACCATCATATTAACATTTGCTATTTTTTTGCTTGATTATCTTGTTTCAATTGTTAAAAAGAAACCGGATGATAAGGGTGATATAATGGTAGGTGGAATCATCACTTTTCTTGCTAGGAAGTTTGGGGTGAGTGTGAATCAAGGGATCAAGAGGATAGAGGGGAACTATTATCTAGACTTATATACTCTCACTACTTTGTCCCTCCTTAGAACCCATGCCCCTACTCACAATACCAATATGAATGGAGAATTATTAGAGCTTATTGTTTGATTATTCTACCTAATCCGGACTTAACTATTCTGGAGGTGGTGAAAAATTTGCTTTATGTTGGTACTAACCCACAGGTACATAATGATGGTGATGATGATGGTAATAAAGAGGAGGTAGGTGCAAACTTGCACCATGAACAAGAAGCCGGTGGAAGCTATAATGATGAACGATGGGCATGGATGCAAACCAAAGTTCAAAGAATAAGCATCGAGCATCAAAGACAAGGTGTTAAAAAAAACCAATGTCAAAAAGGAGCAATCGAATAAACGAAGAAAACGATCAAATGCTCCAAAACATTTCTTCTTCTTCTTCTTCTTCTTCTTCTTCTTCTTCTTCTTCTTCTTCTTCTTCTTCTTCTTCTTCTTCTTCTTCTTCTTCTTCTTCTTCTTCTTCTTCTTCTTCTTCTTCTCCTCCTCCTCCTGCTTCTTCTTCTCCTTCTCCTCCTCCTGCTTCTTCTTCTCCTTCTGCTTCTCCTGCTTCTTCTCCTGCTTCTTCTTCTTCTTCTCCTTCTTCTTCTCCTGCTTCTTCTCCTGCTTCTTCTCCTGCTTCTTCTTCTTCTTCTCCTTCTTCTTCTTCTTCTTCTCCTCCTGCTTCTTCTTCTTCTCCTGCTTCTGCTTCTCCTTCTTCTCCTTCTCCTTCTGCTTCTCCTTCTCCTTCTGCTTCTCCTTCTCCTTCTTCTTCTTCTTCTCCTTCTTCTTTGATATGCTTAAGAGAAACTTGTCTTTAGAAAGTAGGTCAAGTTACTTTTGCTGCTTTTGCTTCGAGGCCAAGTTACTCTGTTTTAGTTTTACCGAAAAGCCCTTGTAATAGCTTAGATTTTAAGTCAATTGTAAGGCTATAAATAGAGTAGCTCTCCATCATAAACATTCATCTTTTGTTCTTGGAATAAAAGTTCACTTTTACTTTAATTGTTATTTTACATTCTTCTTCTTCTCCTTCTTCTCTATGTCTACAATGAACGTTAGTGAGTAGACTTCTTTGTCTTGGGATTGTTGGATAAGTCTAATGACATAATCCGAATCAATCCAAGCCTTAAACCCTAATTATATGTTACCTTAATTCCTAATCTAAATTCACCGCTTTAACATGAATTAACTATTATCAAACTGTGGAAGCGAACGCGGAGGGTTTGATAATGGTTAATTCATCATCTCAAATATCAATTCATAAAACGAACGCGGAGCTTTGATATTCGAACAAGTGAATTTAGACAAGGTTTGCGAAACATGAGAATAGTTTAGCAAACTTTGAGACATATAAAGTTTCGATCTTCAAGGGTTCCAAAGGCAATCACCCATGAGAATAGGTGTGGTTGTTGGAGGAATACACTCACTGACTTCGAGAGAAGCTTTGATATGCTAAAGAGAAACTTGTCTTTAGAAATTAAGAATAACGTAGAATTATAAGTTTAAGGCTTGATTGTGAAGGATTCGTTGTTAGGATGAACCAATAATCCCAAGACTCTTTTATTTTATTATTGTTATTTTCTTATAAATAAAAATCCAAACTTTATTCTCAAAACTCTCATCTAATCGTTATTAAAGTTAATTGAATTCATAACTCCCTAGCGGAACGATACTCTCTCTTACTACTATTACTTCGATAGACCGTGCACTTGCGGTTTGGCCTATCATGAAGTACTGTCTACCTTCATTCCTAGCTTGCCAAGTTTACCATGATTCCATAGATGTATAAGCCAGGAGCTAGTCCCGTGCTTTAGAGTTTTATCTGTTTGATTCGGAAAAAATTCTGTACTTTACCCCAATAGTGGGTAGTGATCTACACATGGTGTAATTTGTGCTGCTACGGCTTCTTGAATGAATGAAATATATTTTCGACGAAAAAAAAAAGATTTGAGTTTATGTTTTTAAGCTTACACCTCAGATTTCATCTTCTAAGAGAAGGCCCTTAATAACTCAGACGTGTGGCTTTAGATATGGAAAACAGTGCTGCATATCTCATTGGAAAGGTATATTATTCAATCAATTGATTCTCACAATTCTTCTTCTACTACTATTTCTATATACTTTTCCTTTTACTCCACATCATTTTCTTTTCATGAATCATTATCGAACATTTTTCAGGTTTGTTGAACATAAGGTAGAGGATTCAATATCCATGTATATAAATACACGTTCTAATGCATTTAGAAACACATGACTAAGTGGTTTCAAATGCTCAATTGGTTTTGGCTACAAGGATGGTTCTAATGCTTAATTGTTCTAATGCTAACTATACATAATTTGGTGAAGTTTTGGGATAAGATTCTAAGACTATATAAGTCCTTTCATCTATATTTTGTAGCAAGATAGGGCAATGAGATGAGTTGGAGTATTGCAGCTATCCTTAAGTATCATTTTGTGACTATGAAAGGTTCAGTTTTTTATACTTTGATTTGGATTGGTTAATCCTGAGAACAGGTTATTGTGTTTTTATTTTCAAAGAATAGCAATTTATTGTTACCATGTTACCAACTTACATGTACCTGGTCCTGCAATCCTCTAATAAGTGTGAACTTTTTACCTTCTTTTTATGATATGCATCATGCTGAGACCACAAAATTTCAGAAATTTTTGATTCAATTGTGTTTGGCTTTGGCTGCTTGAGAATGGGTTTATTTTAAGGTATTTTCCTAATTAGTTTTTCCTAGACAGCCCTGACAACAACCTCAACAATTAGTTAAAATGTTAAGGTCTCCAACCACAATGTAACATTGATATTAAGGTCTCCAAGAACATTGTACTGAATTTTAAAAAGCTACACAAAATTAGAAAAATTAAGGTAGTCTCTTTTAATGAGATTTGGATTTTCAACTATCTTTGAATTATTTTGTGCATTTCATTTCATTATAGAATAGGTATCGATGTTTTTTTGAACTATTTTTGACAATAATTAATTTAATGAAAACGTGCAGTTTTGATCAGTAAACATTAAAGATTAGAGGCAATGTATGTGGTTAGGTCCGCTGAGGTGTGTGCTTCATTTTATTTGTTAACATTCATTGTCATTGAACAGTTATAATTTCATAAGTATTTTAATGTTTAGTTAAGTTGTTATGTCATTATCTTTACAGCACCCGTCAATAGATCTTTTGAAAACCTATTTCATGACATTGTTAATGTATTATTATTATATGCTCAAATATTGACTGCATATGTTTAATATTGCTAAGCGCATTTTCAACATATTGACAGTGAATTACATTTATCATAAAATCACATTAACTCATTCATAGTGCTTTATCAAAGAATTGACGTCTTTTATATATTTCATCGAATTACGTTTTTAACTATACATGACCCGTGCGGCAGCACGGGTGGACGATCTAGTACTATCAAAGCTAAATAATTGCAATTAAGTTGCAGCGGTCTTGTGGTCTGGGTTAGCCTCATTATAGGTCTCTGGTGTCATGGGTTCAAGATCAAGACACTGGTAGTGTAGTTTTTTTTTTCTCTGGTCATGGGTTCAAGACACTGGTAGTGTAGTTTTTTTGATTTTAGTCTTTTTTTTTTTTAAATTATGTTTTTGCTGTTTATTTTTTAGTGATTTTAGCCTCTTTTTTTTTTGAAAAAAAAATTATTATGTTTTTAGTATTTGTTTTATTAATTTTTTTGTGATTTTAGTCCTTTTTTTCAAATTATGTTTTTAGTGTTGGTTTTATTAAGGGCCAATTTACAAGTTTAAAACGGGGCCTTTGAATCGTTTAAAACGGCACTGGTCTCGACCGAGCAAGCCTTCACAGATGCTTGGAAATGTCAGCTTCCATTGCAAATTGGAGAACTTGACACTGAAAACCCTATACGATTTTTTTGTTATCAGTAGATACTAATAAGTAATTCCTATAATACTATGTCATATTTTTGTAATTCATACACATTTTGTTCTGATAGTAAAAAAAGTTTGGTCCGTTTTATTAATTAATGATAATATGATGCATTATTTTTCTTTGAAGGGTAAAAAATTTGAATCATTTTGCAATTTGTGTGTGTCATCCAAACATTAATGATATTTTTTTTTTGGCAAAAACATTTAATGATATTATGACACATTATTATGTATTTTCCCACATCAAGTTCTCTAATTTTTATGTTATCCACCTTCTCAAGCCAACTTCTCCGATGAAGATAAACTACTCCCTCTGGTCCTATTTACTCCCTCCGGTCACATATATAAGCAAAAAACAACTTTTTAAGTACATTGAATAAGTAATGTATTTGACTTATAATTATGACCGGATACATTGGTCATTCAATGAACCTAAAAAGTAGTTTTTTGCTTATAAATGTGACCGGAGGGAGTATAAGATAAATTTGGGTCAATAAAAGTGAATGTATTTGGTCCAATTTTTTAACCAGATACATTAACTTTTGTTGACCAAAATTTCTCTTATAAATAGGACCGGAGTGAGTATTAATTAAGCAATTTCTATAATTTTTATGTTACATCACTAATATCGTGTCATCCAAACATTATTTCTCAATTTGGATGTGTATATATTAGATACGTTTGGATGACACACAATTGGAGACATTATTTCCTTATTATGATGCATTTTTTTTTTGAAGGACCTTATTACGATGCATTATTTCTCGATTTGAACCATTAAAGATATTATGATATTACACCCTATTTAAGCTACTTCTATAATTTTTATGTTGTCCACTTTCTCACTTCAAGTTCTTCAATAGAGGAAAAAAAGCAAGTTTATTTTTTTATGGAACTTACTTGGAAATTTTCATCGAAGATGTTCCTAGTAACTTAGATATTTTTATTTTTTCAAAAAAAAAAACTTAGAAATTTTTATTGACGATTTTCTTAATATATACGAACAAAAAATAAAAAAACTAAGTAATTTAAAAATTAATAGTTCTCTGTTGACTTGAGATCTGAGAGTGTGCCCCTTCTGAATGTCTCAAATTTAATTATCTCCGATACTAATTTGGATGAAATAATTTAAGTTCTTAAAAAAAAAAAATAGTGCTCTGTTGACTATGGTCAAAATAAAAAATTCAAAGTGCATTATGTTCTCAATTTGTGAGATTGTTGTTTCCGTCTACACATTTTTCAAAAAAGGTTTCATCTTTATTATTCCTTCCATTCTAAATTATACGTCGCTTTGGAAAAAAAGTCCTAAATTATAAGTCGTTTTACAATACCAATAAACCATAACAATAGCAACATTTTGAGCCGTCACCAAAACCCTAGTTTCTTCTCCTTCATCCAAAAAGAGGGGTGATTTAGGGTTTTTGACCCAAAATCACCCCTCTAACTCGTTGTTCTCTTCCCCTTTATTGAAATAAGTTATTTTCACATCTATTTTGTTTTTTATTTTGTGATTTCATCGTCTTAGTGCGACGTTGGTTTGTTCGTCGTCTTTGTGCGGCGTTGTTTGTCTTTCTTGTTTCGTTCAGGTATTTGTTCAGTTTAGATTGTCAGATCAACTTAGATCCAGTGCAGATCCAATCAATGACTTTGGTATTGTCCACGTTGCAGATCCGGAGACATGGGTATTCCGGGGACTTAAATATAGTCATATGTGTAGGCTTTTGTACTTTGCCGTTTTATTCTTTTTTTGGTGGTGGCCGAGGTTCGAACCCCAGACCTTGCATATTTTATGCATTGTCCATACCAACTGAGCTAAGCTCACGAGGACTTGCCGTTTTATTCTATTAACATGCATGTTGTGAGTTTGTTCGCAAATTCATCATTTTTGTTTTTAGCAAATTTACGTTGTATCGATGTACTCTATCAATTTGAATGAATGAATATCATTTATTTTTGTCAAAAAAAAAAATACCAATAAACCATTAATGATACTTTTCCATTTATAACCTTACCCATTTATTACTCTCTCTTCTTTCAATTCTTTAATTTATCTTTTTCATACCGTTAATTAAGACCAAATTTGTAAAACAACTCATAATATTGTTGTGTCAGACAAAATTAATTACATTTCCTAATTCGTGTGAAATGTCTAAAACGTCGTATAATTTGAGACGGAAGGAGTATTTCTTTATACTCATTAATGGACATAATTATAATTCATTACCAATATTTTTTTTTCAATAATTGTTTAATTTCATTCTTGTAAAAATCTTTAGGGCTTACAACGTCATTTTGAGTGTGTATATATTAGATAGATGCACAAGAAGAGTCTAAACCATATCATTAGTTTATGCAATATCCATTGTCAACAAATACAAACGATGGTTAGTATTAGTAGTTTGCTTATTCTTTTGCATGCAACTCTTTAATCTTTTTCATTCATGATATCTTTTACATTAGATAGATGCTTATTCTTTGAGTGTTACAGGACTTGCTTATAGTTTGCATTTTGATCCTTTCTATTGCTTCATGCAATTCATGGGTTGTAAATGGTGAGGATACCCTTAACGTGATTCAATATGGTGCCAAAGGCGATGGCAGAACCGATGATAGCAAAGTATGTAATACCCTTAAATGTTTTTTCTTTCTAGCAAAGTTTTTTTTTTTTCCATAAGTAAAATAGATTATGGAGAGTAGAACTCCGACCCTTAAATTAATTGTACTCTTATTTAATTGATGTACGTTTCTTGAAAATTATAATTACAACAATTTCTTTCATTTATAATCTCAATATACAATATTTTCTATAGGCTTTCTTGGATGCATTCAAAGCCTTATGTGGTGGTAGATATGGGAATACGCTGGTGGTACCAAATGGACATTCATTTTTTGTGCGTCCAACTCTAAATTTCAGCGGTCCTTGTCATTCTAAAAATATTAATATCAAGGTACATGAGTATGAGTAAGAAGCCTTCATATTAATTTTTTTTGTCTCTTTCAATATACTAATTAATAATTTAATCATTTTTTTGAAGGAATTAATAACTTAATCATGTCTTCTGTCAAAAAAAAAACTTAATCATGTCAAATGTGTGATATGTTTGCAGATTATGGGAAACATATTAGCACCTAAAATAAGTGATTGGGGAAGAGAGTGTTCGCTAACGTTGATTCATTTCTTTAACATATTTGGATTGACACTTGATGGATCAGGAGCGATCAATGGTAACGGTGAAGGCTGGGTGAGTAGGGTAACTAATCACATAAACATTTATATATATTTTTTTGAATTATAAAATTAAAGCAAATCTTGATCGAAAGGTCATTGATGTCTCGATTGTGTAAAAGCAGATATGAATATAGTTTTTTTTTTTTATTAAAAAAACAATAAATAGGTTTCAAGGAATTCGTTATTCTTGTGTCAAAAAAAAAGGAATTCGTTATTAAAATTATGCATAATTTTTGTTTGATTGGATTATATAATTAAGCACAATTTATTGCACTAGGTAAAAGAAATATCAAATTGTTTTGCAATTATTATTATTTGTAACATTTATCAAACAATACATGATTTTAAAATTTGCAGGAGAAAAGAATTGGAGGATGCCCTAGAATACCAACGGTTAGAAACTCTTATCATATTTTTAAACAATCCTTCATTTTCTCACTTTACACTTTCCATATTTTAAAGGTTCACATGTTAAATTAAAGGTGATATTTTAAAGGTTCACCGATTGTAATGTTAAAGTGCAGGCTTTACAGTTCGATAAATGTGATGGACTTCAAATAAATGGACTCACCCATATCAATGGTCCAGGACCACATATTGCAGTGACCGATAGTCACGATGTAACTATCTCACATATTCACATTAATTCACCAAAAAAAAGTCACAACACTGATGGGATTGATTTAACAAGAACGATTGGAGTCAATATTCACGACATTCAAATAGAAAGTGGTAAAGTGATATATTTGTCCTACTTATTTGTAAAATTCATGCAAACTATGCAAGTTTAATTTTTTTATTTAATGAGCATTCTTATAATTTCATTCATTCATAGAAAAAGTATTTAAACATTACAACAACAACAACAACAAAAGTTCTCATAAGTCCTCGTAAACTTAGCTCAGTTGGTAAGGACAATAAATAATATATGTCAGGTTTTGGGGTTCGAACCCCGGGCACCACCAAAAAAAAATTTATCATAAAAAAACAAAAAAAGTTCTTTCAAAAAAAGTCAAATCGTTCTATAATATTATTTTTTTTAGCAACGGTCTATAATATTTTTTTTTTTTTTTGATAAAACGGTCTATAATATTAGCAACCAGTAATTTAACCATATCTTTCTGTAACAAAAAAAAAAACCATATTTTTTACCACTAACTCATTTAGTCACCGATAGTTCGGTCCCTATATTGATCACTAAAAATGTTAAAAAAGATATATGGTTAACTTTCTTGTTTCTAAATTGATCTACGGCCCTTCCAATCTCAATTACATGTGTCATTTTTATCTGCTTATTGTAAAAAAATAAAAAAAAAAGTGTAATTTCATCGCTTATTTAAGGGTGATGGTATTTTTTTTACCAATATGTAGGTGATGATTGTATTGCTATAAAAGGTGGATCAAAATTTATCAACGTCAGTAATGTTGCATGTGGACCTGGTCACGGTATTAGGTTTGTCAATTTATAACCTTGGTCACGGTTTTTGTCGAACAATTTCGATATTTTTATTGGTTGAATTAAGAGTTGTGCACAAAGCGAAACTCATTGAAATAGGCCATAATTGATGTGTGTTTTTGTCTTCTTTATGCAGTGTAGGGAGTCTAGGAGGACACGGTTCAGAAGAATTTGTAGAACATTTTAGCGTCAAGAATTGCACATTCAATGGAGCTGATAGTGCCGTTAAAATCAAGACATGGCCGGTAATGCTACAATTTGCTAATAAAATAAATCATATAAAAATCCTATGTATTTTTTGTGTGTTAATTAACGAAATCCTATATATTTTTCAAGGGTGGAAAAGGATACGTCAAAAATATCATCTTCGAGGATATAATCATAAATAAAACAAATTATCCTGTATTTATTGACCAACATTATATGAGAACCCCAGAACAGGTTAGTATAATTAATTGTTGATTAATTTTTCAAAAATATAACATACTTACATTATATTTTGTCTTCATTTTGGTTGCAGCCCCAAGCAGTAAACATAAGTAACATCACATTCAGCAATATCTATGGAACGTGTATTGGGGAAGATGCTATTGTGTTGGATTGTGCCAAGATAGGATGTTACAATATTACTCTTAATCAAATCAACATTACTTCAATTAATCGTAAGAAACCAGCTTCAGTAAAGTGTAATCATGTTCATGGAACAGCCACTAATATCATTTCACCTCATGGTCTTTGTGTAACTAATTAAAGAGACTTTGTTTACTTCTACAAAACATAATTAATGCATGTGCTGGTTGGCTTCAAAGAAAAGATTTGGGTTGCGATGATTTTGATAAAAATAAAATTGTTGATTTGACGAAGAAAGAGATATTGAATAAAAGTTGTAATAAAATTGCACCATAGCATTTTCACCTCATCTTTTATAAAAATAAAAACAAAAGTTGTGTAATTTTTTCAGCTATATTACATATTCATTAAACTCCTTGAATAATTTTGAGTTTATATTTAATCCTGCTTTTTGTTGTTAGTCCAAGAGGTCTAAGCATAATTTAAGAGTTTGACATTGTAGTCTTAAAAAACATAGTTCAAATTAGTTTTACTTTAATTAATAATAATTTATTTTTAACTTCTTTTTTTGTTGATTGCATATTTGTCTACATGTATGATCATGATGTGTGAATAAGGGTAGAAATAGGATGGACAAAACTCGGCTTTGTAATGCTTGAGTCAGACATGGTCACAAAAACCATGGCATACGTCTGGCCTGTTACCTATCATATTTTTTTTTACTTAAGTCTGGCATTTTTTAAAGTTTGTTATAGCCTATAAGCCTATTTAAATGTGTATTTCATATTGATTACCGTATTCAAGTAAGTAATCTGACACAAATTTTAATCCACTTTAGTTGGTCTCCTGAAACAATTTAAGTGGACTAATATAACTTCTCAAAAAAAAAAAAAATCTGACACAAACTTTTAGACCAACGATAATTCAATGAGAATAAGTTATATTTTTGTGACAAACCATTTCAATTGTATTTTATAATAATACATAAAAATATATGAAAAATTAATGTGATCTAATATGATTAATTTAATGAAAACATTTTCAATAAAAAATGAAAAATTAAAACAAAGTATAAAATATAATATAGTAAAAATATTTATAAAAATAAATTATTCATATTTACTTATGTACATCGATCTGATAGACCTACAAGACTTTGTTTGTGGTTTGAAATAGGACCTTTTTTTTGTCAAATAAGCTTTTTAAAAAGTTTCAATATTATCTATTTAACAAAAAAAAAGTTCGGTCTGACTTGTGCCTATAGTAGATTCGAATGTTGGCTCTTGTTTGTCGGTCTGACGTATTTCCAAATTCCACCCATGTTTGTGAAAACAGTTACTCTTGACTTTGCAAGTAATATTCATCAAACCGATGCAATGATCTAGTGGTGAATTTGCAAATGAATTACGTTACGTGGAGTGTTTTAAATCAAGTGATTTAACTCAAGTGGTTAATTAACTTCTGGAAAGAATGAATCATTCATGAGAACTCGAGTTCAATTTCTTGGTGGAACAATTCTTGACCAGACTTTACTTGGGCACCTTCCTCGCGACCGAACTTCGAATTACTAGGGCACCTTTCCCTAGAAGCCGAAGAGTTAATGCCATAAAAATAAAAATGGTATGCTTTAAACCAAGATTGAAAGAACCCGAATTCGATTCTTGGCGGGAATAATTCTCGATAAACTACGAATTACTATGTCTCTTTCTCCTAAGAACCGGAAGGTTAACACAAATAAATGGAGTAATTTATGTTCTCAAATCATGATATTGCTGTTTCCATCTATACATTTTTCAAAAAAGGTTTCATCTTTATTTATTCTCACCAATGGACATAATTATAAGAGGAATGCTATGGACAACCTCTCTTACACTCTCTCTCAAACACTCCCTCAACCATTGGTCCACATCATCAATTATTTTAAACCCAATACCTGGTGACCGGCTAGGCTGGTTCCATATGCTTACCATTTTTTATTAAAAAACAAAAAACAAAAAACGCATCCTTCTGACTTCTGTGAAGTGCAAACCCACATTTAACCTTTGAAGCCAAATACCTCATGGATGACTTCTTCAGGTGCTTTCACACTTTGGCATCTAACTAATTTTATTTTAAAAAATCCATTAGCAGAGATTGGAAAATCTAACCAAATCTGATTGGAAATGAATTGAATAGTGAATAAAGGTAATTGATTAATTGAAATTGATGATTGGGGTGATATGTTGAAGCAAGAATTTGCAGAGAGGTAGTTGTGGTTTTGGTGGAGACAGCAACAGTAGCGGTGACACACGTGTTTGGCGGCGATAACGAGTTGTTTCGACGACGGTAAGGATGGGTTGTTTCGATAGTGGTTGTGCTAAAACACTACCCATGTCCTTCTTTGAGTCCAGATCTGACCTTTGAGAATTGCTAAAACAACGTTCTACTCAAAAACAACTACCACATCTCTCAGCAAACCAAACACATATTCTCTCTTGGAATTAAAAATGTCTCTATCTATTAAAAAAAATGGGTTATCCGATTTTCTGAAAAATGATTGTGTCTCTCTATTTCTTCATCTTTATAACATCTGCAAAAAAAATAAAATTCTCACACTCAACCAGAAGAAATTTTCTTGAATCTGACTTGTTCATCCAAGGTTACATGTTATCCGACATCCAGACCATGAAAAATTACCAATGATTTGGGTGCTTTCTTCACAACGGCGGTTCAAAAGATTCAGTTGTAATGCAAACGACCCAATTATTAGCTTGCCATGGGTTTTGACGATGAAGACAAAGGGGACTGAGAAAACGCTATGTCTGGAAAGTAAAGCTAATTAAGGATTCAGTTGTAGTGACTTGGACCAATAGCAGAGCAAGTGTCCAATAGCGATTGTCTAAGCGATGGTGCTTAGCATTCCTCTAATTATAATTAACTACCAATATATTTTTCTTAATGTTGTTTTATTTCATCTTTCAAAAACACATTGGGGCTTTTTTTTAACACACAAAGATAATTTTATTCAATGAAAATTTGATACAAGCACAAGATGTACTACACCCAAAATAAGGGAATAGATTCTAATTAACGGTACTAATTTAACCACCTGAAAACATTAAAAAATAAATAAAAAATCATCTAAATATGCATACAATCCATGAGATTTACGAACCACTCATAGAAAAGACATGAGCCTTCCAACTTTTTCGCCAAAAACCATTGCTAAGATATATCTTTGATTGCCTCAATCACCTCTTCCACTTTGGGATTTTTCCAAAATAAAAAATGAACTCATTTTGTACTCTCCATAATATTGACCTCAACTTTGTATGTCAAATCAACATTAGCCCCTTAATTGTATCAACAAAAAAAACATTAGTCTCTTAATCATTTTCACATGCCTAAATAAGAAACACAACACCAAATTTGGAAATGATAGAAGACGTCCCCCCGGCAAAACGGATGAGATACCCAACCATTTGGAAATCTTATACCAAATATCACTTCCAAAAGCACATGTAACAAAAAGATGATCTTCCATTTCATGCACAAGAAAAGTATAATGTATAATCATAGAATTAGTTTATGCAATATCCATTATCAGCAAATACAAACGATGGTTAGTAATCATTTACTTGTTCTCCATTAATGGAGTAAAAGAAAAGGAACAAGTTTATCCTATATGATCTTAGTATGTATGAACAACAATGGAAGTAAGCAATTTTAAAATTTAGTGCTCTCTGATCAAAATAAAAAAAATAAAAGTGCATTATGTTGTTTCCATCTATATATTTTTCAGAAAAGGCCTCATCATTTGGTCAAAAAAAAAAGGCCTCATCATTTGGTCAAAAAAAAAAATGCCTCATCATTATTATTTCTTTATTCTCATTAATGGACATAATTATAATTCATGACCAATTTTAATTTTCCTAATGTTTTTATTTTTGTTCACTACAAGAAATATTGCATTTTGCCAGGGGCAGAATCCCTGTCAAAATGCAAAAAGCCTTGGCAAATGGACATTTGCCAGGAGCTTTGCCAGGAGCAGAATCACCAGCAAATCTGCTCATCGCAAATTGTCCTGCCAGGGGTTTAGCTCCTGGCAAAATGCGCTCCTGGCATAGGCCCTGGCACAACCCCTGGCAAATTGTGTCAGATAGAACACAGACTTTTCTGACGCATTCTGGCTTTGCAGACAGTGTCAGCGTCACGTCAGTCCTTTTCAGAAACATGTCAGGCGCTTTGCCAGGGGTTAACCCCTGGCAAATTGTGTACGACTTTTATAAAAAAAAAAAAGGTTTTTTATTTGTTATAAAAATCAAAATATTAAAATTTAATAATTAAATTAATTTTTAAAAAGAATTTAAATTTTTTTCGAAAATTAATTCAATTTAATTATTAAAATATTTAAAATAAACGTTTTTAAATTGCATTTTTTAAAAATTGTTTTAATAATAAAAATTATTGGCAATTAAAGTAATAGCACACATAATGAGCCCATAATGATAAAGAAGTTCATTTGAAAGATACTAAATAACACTAACAATAAAACATGATTATGTCATATATCTTATCAGCAAATCCATTAAAATCAAAGAAAAAATTCAGCACTGGTAGCACATAAACAGACACTAATCTTAGCATAAATTAGTATTCAACTAATTGGTCACTATTCCCCTGCTCTCATATGATCATCTAAAGTTGATAAGAAACATATACATTCTCAACAACTAGTTCGTCTATCCGTGCTTAAAAACATAACTCAGAGATATAAAATACCCACAAATTACTTGCCAAACAATACAATTGGTTTAATGTGATTTTGTGATAAATGGAGTTCACTGTCAATAAGTCTCAAGCACTTGGTAATATTGAACATACACAGTCAATATTCAAGCATATCATAATGCACTTACAATGTCATGAAATAGACTTCCAATACATATATTGACGGCCATATATTGACTGATGTGTCTTGTAATGATAATGACATCAAAATCTGCTCACTTAGTTCCCAATTCACCTGCAAACATTCAAAAATATCAACAGTTTGAGACACATGAGTGTTTATATTAACAGATATAACTAAACATTATAATGTTTCAATTTGAAATCTGCCATGTCAACTTGAACGTACCAATAAATATTATGCCATTCAAACCAACAAACGGATTGAGCAGAGTGTATCGCTCATCAGTGGTTCTACTCAGGCACCTGGTTTCTTCTGTATGAAGCATATAAGGCTAATAACATCACATACAAATTGAATTCGCCTGTACAAATACGGGAACAACCAAAAGAATCATTCACAGTCTTACAATTGATATTGATATACTAATTAAAGTAAAAAATAATAATGGACATAGTCTTACAGCAATGGACACATTCATACATCAGAGTCATATCTTAGTTCAGAGTAATCAATATGTGTATTGCCATACCAATATGCTCACAAAGTAGAAACTAAAATAAAACATGACTTGTATCTATAGCATTATTATACATGCAGAGCAATACTTTATATTTAAAAACATGGATACATTCATATATGAGTCTTGGTTCAAATTCGTATCTAACATTCTTAAAACTAAAAATATATCAAGTTGAAAATCACTTTCAAAAGTGAGAGAAATGATAATCTTAATTCAAGTCCTTAAGGTTGACAGATACGGCCATTCTTTTTCCACCAGAGTTTGGTTGCACACTCACAATTTCATGGACAGCACCAATTACATCTACAATGTAATGACACATAGCAGAATTTGAACAAACCATAGTTTTTCGCGACTCATGATCCGCAATTGACAACACAGATGAACAGAGAATAAACTTTACATTTCAAACAACTATGTGGAAGCAAAGCATGACAACAACAAACTGTGACTGATAGAGTATATACTAACAAGATATAGAAACATCAAACACATATAGAAACATAAAAACATAACGATGTCGCTCAGCATATGAATCACTTCAATGGTTACCCAACTCAGAATAAAAACGACGCTAGGATTCCACAACTTTTCAAATAAACCCAAGCTTACTCAAATCAAAGCCTTAAATTTTAACTAAACTCCAACAAACACCAAAACGACTTATATCCTTCTTAGCATAATTTAATTAGAACCAACATAGACAAACCATAATACATTTAATTGATCACATCATTACTACAATTCAATCTACTTCAATTTAGGATACTAGTACTCCTAATTAATCTTCAGCTTATGTTAATTTTTTATAAACTAAAACTTAAAATCAAATTTATTATATACATATATTCGTCCATTAACAAGCTTACTTGCATTCAACAGCTAGGTATTCTTATCAAAGTAACTTCATGCTAACACTACTCGGTTATTAAATAATTGACCCTCTCTAATTCATAGATATGCTCCACTAAACAACTATAAAATAACTCAACTGTCTTCATCAAAGTTTCATTACAAGTTACTAAGTTAGAATTCTAGTTCTCTTTCAAATTCCATATCTAACATAGTTTTCAACTAATCCAAAACTCCTCCTAATCATATAAAAATTCATCCTTATCAATAAAGCCATCAGCAACACCATCAAAGGTATCAAAATTACCACGTAGTCACCACCTCAACACTAAAATTCTTGATTAAATAAATCATACACCATCTTATATTACAAATAACCTTTCATCACTTTAGAACCTTAAAATCACTACCAAAAGGAAAGCAAGAAATTTGTAATAGAATTCCAAAACAAGATATTAAACATGAAATAATCGCATCATGTCACAAAATAAATGCCATTTTCAGATTAAATAAGGATAAGTTTAGGTTTTAAATTCAAATGGAAAAAAAATCAATTTTTAAATGATAAGTAGAAGAAAGAAGCTCACCAAGGGAAGAACGTGAAACGATTATTGTTACAAGCTCCAGCTAGATGGAGAAGATTTCCGATGCGGCTAAGGTGAACTCCGGTGCGGTGGTCGCCGGTGAAAGTTCTCCAATCATACAAAAACTTTAGGGGTTTTGCTGTGGATCTCATGGGAAAGAATATGGTCGGTTTAGTTTTTCAAATGGTGTCTTGTGGTGGCCGGAAAGCAAGAGAGAGGTGGTGGTTGTGACTTTTTCAAATCTCACCAATCTATGAATAAATGGGTGGTTTCTGACGAGGAAGAAGAGAGGGTTGCAATGGTGGTGGTGGCACAGCCATATGAGGTCGGACGGTGGAGTTATGGCGGCTGGAAGTTTTAACGGTGGTGGTTGAGGAGGGAAAGAAGAAGACGCGTACAGACAGTGAAAGAAAGAGAGAGAAAAAAACAAGCAATGGCTTTGGTTGTGTTTCTTCACTCACTTATAATAATAATAACAAATGCCCACTTCCTGCCAATTCCACGTGCTCTTGTCTCCATTTAAATTTCAATTTTCCCACTTTACACTTTGCCAGGGGTTATTGTAATTTTTTTTTTTTGAAAGAAGGGGTTATTGTAATTTGTGAGGGTCAAACCCCTGGTTTATGAGAATCGGGTCCCACCTTTTCTAAAGTCATTTTGCCAGGAGGCATCCCTGGCATTGCTCCTGGTAAATTTGCCAGGAGTTCTTGCTCCTGGCATAGTTCCCTGGCTAATTGCATCTTTTCTTGTAGTGGTTGAAGGATTTTCTTAAAACCATATAATTAGTTTATGCAATATCCATTGTCAGCAAATACAAACAATGGTTGGTATACATGTACTTTAGTTGTTTGCTTAATTATTCTTTTGCCTGCAAACAACTCTTTAATCTTTTTCATTCATGATATTTTTATATGAATTTTTTTATTCATTATTTATCTAATGTGTCTTACAGGACTTGCTTATAGTTTACGTTTCGATCCTTTCTATTGCTTCATGCAACTCATGGATTGTAAATGGTGTGAATACCCTTAACGTGATTCAATATGGTGCCAAAGGCGATGGCAGAACCGATGATAGCAAAGTATGTATACCCTTTCTTATTGGTGCATCAAACACCGGATTTTAGCAGGATAGAATAATTTTTCTGTTTATCATGCACGTCAAATAGACCCTTAAATGTTTTTTCTTTCTAGCAAAGTATTGTTTTTTTGGTCAAGAAGTTTTTTTTATTTTTTTTTTATAAGTAAAATAGATTATGGTGAGTAGAACTCCGACCTTAATTGTACTCTTATTTAATTGATTTATGTTTCTTGTAAATTATAATAAAACAATTTCTTCCATTTATAATTTCAATATACAATATTTTTCTATAGGCTTTTGTGGATGCATTCAAAGCCTTATGTGGTGGTAGATATGGGAATACGCTGGTGGTGCCAAATGGGCATTCATTTTTTGTGCGTCCAACTCTAAATTTCAGTGGCCCTTGTCATTCTAAAAATATTAATATCAAGGTACATGAGTATGAGTAAGAAGCCTTCATATTAATTTTTTTTTTAATCTCTTTCAATATACTAATTAATAACTTAATTATGTCAAATGTGTGATATATTTGCAGATTATGGGAAACATATTAGCACCTAAAAAAAGTGATTGGGGAAGAGAGTGTTCACTATTTTGGATTCATTTCATTAACATACATGGATTGACACTTGATGGATCAGGAGTGATAAATGGTAACGGTGAAGATTGGTGGAGCAGGGTAATGTACATAAACATTTATACATATATTGTACTAACAATACAAATAGAATATATATTGTATGTGCCTAATTATCAAGTTAAAAAGGTCCAATTTCAAATTAAATTTGATATTTGAAATTATAAATAAAATAAAAATATGTATATATTTTTTTGGATGTGTGAATGTGGAATCCCTTGCCACAGGGAATCTGAATTCAATAGTTAACTCTCAATGATTGGTTTGATGATGGAGGCTTGAGACTTCATAGTATATATACTTATCTCTAGGCCTTGAGTTTGAATCCTCCATATGTCAATTCTTGTGTTTTGCTAGACCATACATAAAACTCCGACTTCAATTGAATTCATCGCTAATATACGATGAGATTGGTCTTCAGATTAATCGATCATTGAGTCAGATATGAGTTAAAAAAAAAAAAACTTTCTCCACAAAAAAGAAACATGAACCATTATTTTGATTTTCCTTATTAATCACCTGCTATAATTTAAGACACTATTGGTAAAAAAAAATCAAATTATTTTGCAATCATTACTTGTAGCATTTTTGTTTTTGGTGTTAATCATTCATTATTTGTAACATTAATCATAACAATACACTATTTTTAAACTTGCAGGTGAAAGGGATTGGGGGATGCCCTAGAATACCAACGGTTAGAAATTCTTACCATTGTGATGATTTATATAATAGAAATTCTCATCAAACAGATCACAAATTGAAATATATTTTTCTCAATAATTGCAATGTTTGATACGCAGGCTTTGCAGTTTGATAAATGTGATGGGCTTCAAATAACCGAACTCACTCATATCAATGGGCCAGGACCACATATTGCGGTGACGGATAGTCAAGACGTAACTATCTCCCATATTCATATTAATTCACCAAAAGACAGTCATAACAGTGATGGAATTGATTTAACAAGAGCAATTCGGGTCAATGTTCATGACATTCCAATACGAAGTGGTAAAAATATACTTATATTTTTTCCTTACACATCCATCATTAAGCTAGTCGCTAATATTAATGACTAGTGATTTAACGACATTTGTTAAATCGGTCACTAACTCATACTAACAATGATTAACGAACGATTTTAACATTTGATCGCTATATGGCCTAAAATAATTTGATCACTAAATCAATCACTAAGCAATTTTTATTAGTGAAAAGAATGTTGTTAACATTTCTTATTTCTATATTGACCTGCCATTCCAATCCCAGTGTTACACCTAGAGGTGGCAAAACTGATGCATTCGATGTGTGTCTATATATATATATATATATATATATATATATATATATATATATATATATATATATATATATATATATATATATATATATATATATATATACGGATAGTAATATATTAATTAAAATAGTTCATTAATTTGTTAAGTCACTTACACATAATTTCATCTTATACTATAGGTGATGATTGTATTGCTATCAAAGGTGGATCGCAATTTGTCAACGTCAGCCAAGTTACATGTGGTCCTGGTCACGGCATTAGGTTTGCCAAAAATATATATGCTAAGTCATTTGTACTTATTAGAAACTTAGATTTATGTTACATATACAGTTTAACATTACCAATTAGAATATGAGACTTTTTTTTTTTAGTAATAAGAATATGAGATGTGAATCTAGTTATTTGTACTATTAATTTTGAGTTTTCACCTAGAATTTATGTTTCATAATAAATGAATAATTTCTCATGCAGTGTAGGGAGCCTAGGAGGGCATGGTTCAGCAGAATTTGCAGAACATTTAAGTATCAAGAATTGCACATTCAATGGAGCTGATAGTGCCGTTAAAATCAAAACATGGCCGGTAATGACTAATGATACAATTTTGAAATCATTACCACTTTATAATAATACATCATCCTCTGTATATTTTTTTTTTCTTTTGCACCGGTTTCCGACCCACCAATGATGGGCGACAAATCCGACTCGTGCGTAGAGGCATGCACAGTGGCCAAGCATTGTTCCCCTGGAAATCGAATTCAGTATTTCCCGGATACATCCTTAGAAGGAGCTCCTTGCCACTGGAGCCCAAACAACTTTGTTATTATCCTATGTATTTTTGTGTTAAATTCAATTAACAACTATCCAATATGTTTTTTAAGGGTGGAAAAGGATACGCCAGAAATATCATCTTTGAGGATATAATCATAAATCAAACAAATTACCCTGTATATATTGACCAACATTATATGAAGACCCCAGAACAGGTTAACATAATTAATTTTTCTCTCACTTTGTGTTGATTAATTTGTTAAAAATTCTAACATACATTATTTTTGTTTTCATTTTTGTTGCAGCACCAAGCAGTGAAAATAAGTAACATCAAATTCAGTAATATCTATGGAACATGTATTGATGAAAATGCTATTATATTGGATTGTGCTAAGATAGGGTGTTACGGTATCACCCTTAATCAAATCAAAATTACTTCAATTAATCGAAAGAAGCCAGCTTCTGTAAAGTGCAATAATGTTCATGGAACAGCCACTAATATCATTTCACCTAAAGGGTTATGTGTCAATCACTAAAGAGACTTTGTTTATCCCTACAAAACAAAATTAATGGTAGTTTTTCTCTAGATGCAGAACCTTAGCTGCATAATCTTGATTAGGATTAAGTTTAGTTAGTTGCAAATTACTTAAATTTATCTCTATGTTTCTGTTTTCTTTTATCTTGTCTCTAGTGATGCTTATCTTTTGCAACATTTTTCTTTTTAAATAAAATTGCTTTGCTTTTTGCTCAATAAGTAAAAAAAAGTCCACACACTATTCATTTGCACTTGCATGACTTCCTTTGTACCAAATATATATACTACAAATTTGTTTCAATGAGATAGTAGGTTTGTACAAAATTTTCTCTCTTAGTTAACATAAATATTAAGCTTCATTTGGTGACAAAGATGTTTGAAAAATCTTTGACTATGAAACAATTTTTTTTTCCCACATCTGCTGATAGATACACAAATCAATTCCACAACACACTAAACATGAACAATTAGAAGATCTGGCCAATAAAAATGACAACAAAAAAAAAATCCCAAAACGGTCAAGCAGTGAGTGACACGCCAATAACCATGATCATAAAAAAAATCCCAAAACGGTCAAGCAGTGAGTGACAAATCCCAAAACGGTCAAGCAGTGAGTGACACGCCAATAACCATGATCATAAAACTAGAACAGGCTGCAAAGAAGGCAACAAACCGCAATGAAAGCAGGAAAAAAGCCGCATATATGATGGTTTAAAGGTTATACTGAAGTATGAACTCATGATACCATGTATAAACAGTACACAACCCATATCTTTAAGCGATGTGGGACTAAATATCTCTGAGTGAGATTAAATCCACCTCTTCAACCCCAACACAATGAAGGTGTTGAAGGTTGACAATATTAACAACTTAAATGTCGCAATTAGGCAGCTAGGAGCGACTACGATAGATGCAGAAATTGCAACACCCCTCTCAGGCTCGGACCTAAAGAGGCCTGAAGAATGGATGATGTGGGAATCTCAACAACAAATCTACGATATACTCTTATACTGTCTTGGAATTTAAGGTTGAGCTTAAAACAACCTCACAAAACCGGCTTGTAAAATGAGGACTGCCCAAACTTTAAACACAACACAAATCATATCTTTATGCAATGTAGGACTAGATTCACCCCTTCAAATCCAACACAATGAAGGTGCTGAAGGATGGCAATGACGAAAACCTAAATATGCAATTAGGGGGATAGGGCCAGACCGCAATGACGGGGAAATTATATAACTCGAAGCATATTCGTGATATTTCAGATTATGAAATTTGAATCGTGTAAAAAAATTAGAAATAGATGATCAAATATCTTTATTGACCCTCGTACCTTCCCCACAAAAATTGAAAAACGGTTTTAGGGTTGGTATAAATGGTCGATAGTGACCATGGCATCATAACCTTCCTCAAAGAAAAGTAAATAAGAAAAGAAAAAAAGGAAAGAAGAGGAGAAGTGCACTCAAAATGGAGAAGCATTCAAAGCTATTTATAACCACAACACCATCATAAACTATAACTACAATGAAAGGAAATATGTAACCCAAGAGCGCTTAGATGAGATGACACATGTCTCTTCTAGCTTAACCAAGGTCCTGGATTCGAATTCAACCTTGGGTATGCAGCAGCGTTAAAACTCTCAATGAGAGTTTGCCGCCTATTTGGATTCCACAAGGCTCGAGGGATTAGTTTTGAAGTTGCGCGCGCGGAGGCTAATCGGTTTACACACAAAAAACATGTAAAATGAACCAAACATGCCAAAAAAATACATTTAACACACCACCAATCCTCTAAACCTTGCACGTAACACCACATTCCAAATTCAAAAATGTTTGGGATTATATAATGTGAACTCATGCCCAATATTTGTTCGGATTGTATAATTTAAATTATGCACTTACGGTGTGAAAAATTATGTTGTGGGGTGTTTGACAAGGTTTGGATTATATAATTCTAACTGTGCTTAGAACACATAAAATAGATAAATTGAATCAAATTCTACGACAACAACATAAATTAAATATAACAATTTCAATAAGATAATTCAACAACAAAAATCAACAACATAAAACAACACAATAAAATATAAACAAGATCATGGATCATCCAAACTAAGTACTTCATCAAATCTATCCCTGAAAGCCTTGATTTCTTCGTAGGTCTTGGATTGAATCAAACTATCTCGAATATCATGAAAATATCTCAAAAACGATGCGTCTAACTCGATTGGTCCCTTTAAACTATACAAATCAAATATAAAGAACATGGTCAAGGATTGAAATAACGGTCGCGGTTGCAGTTGTGGTCGCGTTAAGGTTGTTGCGATTTCGGCTGTAACGGATGCTGCGATATAGTCTAATATATGTAAGATGTTTAATGCATAATAACTTAAATTAAACATTTTTTTCTAATATAAGATGTTTAATGTAAATATAATAACAAAATGAATAGTCTAATATATGTAATTAATATGTAATTGTTTTCTAATTTGGAAGAATTACACAGATAAATTAATTAATTCAAGATTTCTAATCTAATTTCTAGTGTAATCGCAGTCTAGTTTAAAGTCATTGTTATAAATTTGTACTCTAAATATGACAATGAGACAAGAGCATATACATATAAATAAAAACAAAAGATAAATAAATAACTACCATTTAAGGAATTTGAATAAAAAAATTAAAAAATCCTTCCAATATTTATTTCTCACCCACACACGGGCCATCGACCACTCTTTAGTCACCCTCATCTATAATCCATCCACACGCAGTTTCACAGACACATAGTCAAACTCTCATTCTTACCTCTCATCTTCTGATCTCTCAAATCTCAACTCTCATGTAAAGCCCCAATTTTTCTCTCTCGATTCTCAATTTTCAAGTCTCATGGCATAATTGTATCTACGAACAACACAAACATATGAGTGAAACAAATTTATCATATCAATTTAGGAGCGAAAGTGAGATCTGATGTTAGAAGGAACAAATGATGAAGCTGGCTGAACTGAATCAAAGAGGAAGCAAAAGCAATAATGAAGTCGTAGAGAAAAAAAGATGAGAAGTTCGCGGTCATAACGGAGATTCGCGGTCGTAACGATGTTTCACGGCCGCAACAACACTTTGTCGCAGCGGTAACGGTGTTTTTTCTGTGATTTCTGTTCACTCCTTGAAAACGCCCAAAAACGTTATCGGAGGCTGCCGTGACCGTTTTGTAACGGTCGTATTCCCGGTACCGGTCCGTTATTTAGAACCTTGAACGTGGTTCTCATGTCTTCATTGTTTCAGAGCTTCATGTGGATGAACTGGACTTTTCAATCATAGTCGATCGACGAACATCCATACTCAACATAGTTCACCATTCTTGTGTCTCTATGGTTGAGGCGACCGTTAATTTGGTCAAGTTGATCCTTTAAGCTAAGCAATGTGAACCTTAAGCAGATTAAGTTTCCTCTCATTGTAGTAAACTGCAATTAGCTTACTGTTCATGTCTACTGGATAAGTGTTCATGGTTCTGTTGTGTGGTTTTCAACTGAACCAAACACACCAATTTATAGAAGACTCAGTGCGTCGTGGAGCACATAAACTATCAGTGCAATGTGAACCACTAAAAAATCATTTTTTTAACTAGTTCAAATTATATTATATGAAATGTGTCAAACTCTCCAAAGCACAAGTTTTAACACATTATGGGCATGTTTTAGAATATATATAATCTAAACCACTTTTTGCATTTGTTGATATTATATATTTTGAAACCGTCAAAATTTTGGACAGTGACTTGGTCAGCAAGATTTGTAAGGTCAAATGATTTTTGGGTCAATATATGGTGTCTTAAACGTTTTATCGACTATAGTACATGTTTGGATTAACGGTAGATACAGTTTATGTGATTCTCTACTCACAATTACTATTCCTTTCTTCCATATTCTTCATGCTAAAACTCATGCTCATCTTCCTTCTTCCCTTTTCTTTCTTACTTTTCTTTTGGGGTCCGATATATATGCCATTGTTTCACTGTTTCCCTTTCATACGAAAGGTCAACAAAGTCATGTGTCAATATGACATATGTTGGATTAATATGAATGGTCAAAGCGTGTTGTCTCACATCAACTTGTATCTCGCATTGGATATGAGATCGTTAAGATTAATTTCCACCTTCTCTTGCTCCATCTTCTTGTGTTCTCATCTTCTTCGGAGAGCGTGCGGGAGGGATGTTAAACATACTCTCTTCATCTTCTTGTACTACAAATTAACTTTAGTTGCTAAACATTTTATATCAAATAGCTTTACGTTAATGTAAATGTACTATGAAGTCATATTCAATTAATAAATTGTGTCCAATTATTAAATTTCCTTGTCAATTTTAAATTATGTCATTTTAATAAATTGAGTCGAATCTGATCAATAATGTACAAATTTTATAATTTAAAAAACGTCAAATACGATTCGGTTTGTAAAATCCGAATGATGGTAAAATGATCAAATTGAAGGGCCTGTAATAAATACATAAAGTGGAAAAATAAATTCACAAAAACTAAAAGTTAACGAGCTTACTTAATGAGTCTCATACTAATAATATAAAAACTGCAAATATTATTATTTATAGTCTAAAGTTTACTCAACATAGTAATTATTTTAATTTTTGTTTTACAAAAGTAATTATTTTAAATGTTCTATTATATATTTCACACCATGCGAATACCCAAAAAAAGACAACGGTACCTATCATTTTTTAGTTACATTATGTAGTCATGTTAGGTTGTTGCACCCTCCACGTCTTAAATTTGATTTTTTTGGTTGGAGTTTAAACTCCGAATCTTATATATATTATGCAGTGTTTCTATCAATTGAGTTAAACTTCTAACGACAAATTTGATTTTCTCTAATATTAGGTTTAGTAGGTTGGTCTGACTTCTAATGAGAAAATGCACCCCCTAAAAAAATGTAAGGTAGATGCATGTTTATTTTAGTTTACACATGTGACATGATAAACTACTTTATTTCATAGTCAGTATGTAAAATAAGAAATGAAGCTGCCGACATTCCTTAAAAGGAAAAAAATGAAGCAGCCGACTTGAATGAAACAAATAAACTTTTCATTCATTTTCACATATAGGTCACGTGTGAAATATGTTACCTATAAACACATAATTCGTGAGAACTTATTCCTTTTATAGAAGTGTTAAAAAAAAAAATCCATTCACATTGCACATGCTTAGTTAAAATTGATTTGTTTCCTTCATTTAAAAGAAAAGTTCATTTACACTTTTGCTCTCAATTTTAGCACGTTCAAAAATAGTCATTTCTTTTTGAAAATAAACTATTTGATTACTCAAGTATCACATTTATGGTAATCTTAGTTTCAATTCAAGTTTTTAATTTAACCTTAAAAAATAAAAACAATGGTTTGTTTTTTTGTTTCAAAAGTGATGATTTTTGCCTCAAAATCGGTATTTCGTATTCATATTCAGAATAGAAAATATAATTATCACTTTTTTTTTAGGGATATAATTATCACGTCTAAGGCCAAAAATTGCCAAAAAAATCAAAAATCTGGTTTTGAACCAAAATTGCAATAAGTACGATATTTTAAGGACAAAGAAGTTTGATCTTCAAAATAGCGAGACTATTTTTTAGAACATAATAAATTATAGAAGGACCAAAAATATGCATTGTTTCCGTCAAAATTCCAACATAAATAAAAAAAAACAGATATTCTATTATTTATGGAGAGGTGCAGTGGAAATATGTTTGAGATTTTTATTATTTTAAGAGAAATTGGGTTAAACATTGGGTTTTTTTTTTTATCTAAAGGGTCTAATAACAAAATTCACACATTTTTTTATCTAAAAAGTTTAATGACAAAATTCGCACACACATAACAATGAAAAGTAGAGAATCGAAGATTCAAATTTGTGTTTCAATATATTGAAATATCATTATCCATTTAAATATTCATGCAATCTTTTATTATTTGAATTATATGTTAAACACCGTTTTTAGAATTTATTTTTAAAAACTTTATTTTAAGTAGCTCTTTTTATTTATTTAATTTTACAAATTATACTGAATGTTGAGTTCCAAACTAAATTTAGGAACATTCACACACACTCCATTTTCAACACTTATTCTAACACTTTTTTTTATTTTTAAGAAATTAAGGTGGAAGTGAATATTCTTCTCACTTATCTTTCTACAATTATCTTATCTCATATACTCTCTTTTTTTAAGGAATCTTATCTCATATACTTGTTTTTCATTTTCAGCCCCATCTAATTTTCTATCTTTGTCCTCCACAATTTAAATTTGGCAAATACTTCATATATTTCTATTTCAATAAATACACCTACATACCTTTCGAGAAAAATCATTTGTGATATTCAAAAAATACATGCAAATTGCAACTACCCATATATAGAGTGTTTGTGTGTAGGCCATGATACGTCAAAATGCGTATGGTATATGATTCTCTCGACTTGTGCTTCCCAAATTTAAAGCTAACTGGATAACTAGGAGTTTCTACAATACACCCTTAAATTAAGGGGTACCGATACACCTGTTTCATAAATCAATAAATTAACGGTCATTTTTGTGTAATAAAGAGCTATTTGTCGACTTTTATATTTTAAAAAATATCATTTCATACAAAAAAACATCATTCCATTGTTTATAAAAATCATACTATTTTTTTTTTTACATTTTCTCGTAAAAGATAATGAATATTCGTTATTATGAGTATTAAAAATTAAAAAAAGTTGAATTTTGCTTCGCCGACACTTTTGATAAATAAAATTTAGTTATTATAATTTCAGATGATAGAATATAACTTTTTTCTAAAAACTATAATTCATTTAATCATTAATTTAAATATGGGTGTACCGATACACTCGAATATTTGAGTGTACCATAGAAATTGCCTAACTAATTACGTAAAATACTTGAACACGTTCACCTTGAAGCTATGAATGCTCTTCGACAGATTCCTCCTATAAAGCTAAATATGCTCACACTCATTAAGACCTAGACACACAAGTCCATAGTTTTATTGCATCATTATCAAACTTAACTGGTGCAAGATCACCTATGATTGTATGTCCTAATAGTTTTTAGATGTTAACCACGTACAGCCATCTTTTCTTTCATCACAAACAGAACGTACACCATTGTTCATTCTTAGAATATTAATAACGTTAAAGAGTCCCACATCGGGTGAAACCATTGACCTATAAAGTATACAGGGGAAATCAAAATATTTCTTAAATCAGGAGAATATATTATATGACCTATTTCAATGTCTGTATCCCACTATCATCCTTAACTGAACCTACTAAACCTTGTTTCCTCTCACGATTAATTAACACCCACTTTTACATGCATAATTTTGCTTTAGGGTCATTTCATTGTATTATATTTCCTTCAACAATGATACTTATAAATGCATCAGTAAATAGAAGCTAGATTAATAATGTGTTTCACATACATAAGTAAGAGTAGTCACCAAATGTTTGGAAGAACAACAAAAGTATTGTCTTCTTTTCGACATGGACCTTCACTCCAAGTTTCAACAAATCACGTATTATTTTGTTCAAGGTGTTGACATGTTATTGTAAATTAGATTCATCATGCACCTTCAGCCCATATAACCAACCTTACTTTTGGTAGTTTGTTCGTTAGCAACTTCAACATATATTGTTAGAAAAACAACTCGTAACAAAAGATAAAAAATAAAAAATAAAGCACAAATAATGAAACATGGTGTTTGATTACGAATTTTGGCCAAGTTTGCTTATGTCTCTAACTATAAAGCAATAGTATTCCATCTTATTGATAATGAATGAATTAGGGTTTACAGATTTACAACTCATATATAAATATTACGATCCAAAAGGCAACTATACCCTCAACCTATTGTCGGGGACTATTGAGAGATTTCTCTGATTATTGTCCTCTGAGGCATTTATCGAGACAAAACTCGTTCAGGTTTAATAGCTACTTGCTAGATCATCAGGTTTTTACTAACGTGGTTACCAAAATCTTGGAGGGGTTGATGTTTTATATATATCTAGATGAAGTTTAACCTCGAGGAGAAGTTGAAATTTCTTAAAATGATCTCCAAAAGTGGAACCATGAGGTGTTTATGATGGAATAAGGATCTTAAAAGATAGCTCGTGTAAAGCATTCCTGAAATCCAAGGACTCCCAAACTTTTCAAAGGTCTAGTGTAAGGTGGTTGAAGAAAGATGATGCTAACACCGGTCATTTTGAAGGTTGACTCTCCGCTTCATCTAGGTGGTTCAATTTCTCTGAGGATCTTTGTATAAATTGGTTTCCAGAGTTTTGGCGATTATGCCTGTGATTGTAAGACCCCGATATTTTTTTAAACATTATGTATGTTATTTTAGTCATTTTGTTAATTCATGATTTATTCGACAACTTATTTCATGTGTAGAGAGAATTTAAGAAAAATGCAATACTCTCCTTTTATATAAGTCAAAAGTTATGTGAAATATATAACCTATCGGCATTTAATTTGTGAATTGGAGTTTTATTCTAGTCATTTTATTTATCTATTTGTTTTCAACCAACTTGAAGTAAGAATGATAAAATAATTTTTATGAGCTTTTTTTAACAACAAAGATAATTTTATTCAATAAAAAATAGATACAAGTACAAGATGTACTACACCCAAAATAAGGGAATAAATACTAACGGTACTAATTTCACCACCTGTAAACATATAAAAAAAAAATCATCTAAATATGCATACAATCATGAGATTTATAACCACTCATAGAAAAGGCTTCCACTTTTGGTATTTTTCCAAAAAAAATAAAAATGAACTCATTTTGTACTCTCCATGTCAAATCAACATTAGTCCCTTAATATTTTTCACATGAAGAAACACAACACCAAATTTGGAAATGAAGGAAGACGTCCCTCCGGCAAACCATTTGGAAATCTTATACCAAATATCACTTCCAAAAGCACATGTAGCAAAAAGATTATCTTCCATTTCATGCTTCCCTCGACACCAAATACAATCCATTTCCTTGTATATAAATTACATGCTCAAGAAAAATCTAAATCATAGAATTACTTTATGCCATTATCAGTAAATACAAACGATGGTTAGTAAACATTTACTTGTTCTCCATTAATGGAGTAAAGGAACAAGTTTATCCTATATGATCTTAGTATGTATGAACAACAATGGAAGTAAGCAATTTTAAATTTAGTGCTCCCTGATAAAAATAAATAAAAAAATAAAAGTGCATTATGTTGTTTCCATCTATATATTTTTCAGAAAAGGCCTCATCATTTGGTCAAAAAAAAAAAAGGCCTCATCATTTGGTCAAAAAAAAAATGCTTCATCATTATTATTTCTTTATTCTCATTAATGGACATAATTATAATTCATGACCAATTTTAATTTTCCTAATGTTTTTTTTGTTGAAGGATTTTCTTAATGTTATTTTATTTCATATTTCTTTATTCTCATTAATGGACATAATTATAATTCATGACCAATTTTAATTTTCCTAATGTTTTTTTTGTTGAAGGATTTTCTTAATGTTTTTTTGTAAAAAAAAAAAAAAAAACCTTAATTTGGGGCTTACAACGTCTCTTTAATTTGTGTCAAAACCATATAATTAGTTTATGCAATATCCATTGTCAGCAAATGCAAACAATGGTTGGTATACATGTTCTTTAGTTGTTTGCTTAATTATTCTTTTTCCTGCAAACAACTCTTTAATCTTTTTCATTCATGATATTTTTATATGAATTTTTTTATTCATTATTTATCTAATGTGTCTTACAGGACTTGCTTATAGTTTACATTTTGATCATTTCTATTGCTTCATTCAACTCATGGATTGTAAATGGTGAGGATACCCTTAACGTGATTCAATATGGTGCCAAAGGCGATGGCAGAACCGATGATAGCAAAGTATATATACCCTTCAATATTTTTTCTTTCTAGCAAAGTTTTTTTTTTTTTTCATAAGTAAAATAGATTATGGAGAGTAGAACTCCGACCCCTTGTTTCCGTGAGCATGCTGTCAGGGAAAATGCATTTTTATATGTATTCACTTTATAAATAAATTCTAGCCATCTTTCAAAAAAAAAAAAAATTCTAGCCACTAGTGGCACAAGTTAACATGACCCTTTTTAGAATGACAAGGGCCACTGAAATTTAGAGTTGGACGCACAAAAAATGAATGCCCATTTGGCACCACCAACGTATTCCCATATCTACCACCACATAAGGCTTTGAATGCATCCACAAAAGCCTATTGAAAAATATTGTATATTGAGATTATAAACGCACAAAAAATAAGTGTACAATTTTTTTTTGAAAGAAAAATAAGAGTACAATTAACGGTCGGAGTTTTTTTTTTTCTTCAAATAATCTAGTGGCTAGAATTTATTTATAAAGTGAATACATATAAAAATGCATTTTCCCTGACAGCATGCTCACGGAAACAAGGGGTCGGAGGGGTCATGTTAACTTGTGCCCTTAGGGCACATGTTAAGCAACCTAAATAGAGCAAATGTTGCATTTGAAAACACAATATAACAACTTTTAAGAAGTTGAATGCACATCTTTTGATATATGTATTTCTATAATGAGTATCTTAACATGTGCCTTGGGGGCACAAGTTAACATTAGCTTTCGAAAAATATTAATATCAAGGTACACGAGTAAGAAGGCTTTCATATATATTTTTTTTTATCTCTTCCAATATACTAATTAATAACTTAATTATGTCAAATGTGTTATATATTTGCAGATTATGGGAAACATATTAGCACCTAAAAAAAGTGATTGGGGGAAGAGAGTGTTCACTATTTTGGATTCATTTCTCTAACATACAAGGATTGACACTTGATGGATCAGGAGTGATAAATGGTAACGGTGAAGATTGGTGGAGCAGGGTAATGTACATAAACATTTATACATATTTTGCACTAACAATAAAAATATAATATGTATTTTTTTGCGCCTAATTATCAAGTTAGAAGGTCCAGTTTCAAATTAAACTTGATATTTTAAAGGAGAATGTTAAATTATAAAATAAAATTAAATATCTATATATTTTTTTGATTGTGTGGATGCGGAATCCCTTGCCGCAAGAAATCTGAATTCAATAGTTTACTCTCAATTATTGGTTTGATGATGGAGGATTAAGACCTTATAGTATACTTATCTCTAGGTGTTGAGTTTGAATCCTCCGTATGTCAATTCTTGTGTTGTGCTAGACCATACATAATTTTGCTCCGACTTCAATTGAATTCATCCCTAATATACATCGAGATTAGTCTTCAGATTAATCGATCATTGAGTCAGATACGAGTTAAAAAAGAAAAACTTTCTCCACAGAAGAAGAAACAGAAACCGTTATTTACATTTTTCTTATTAATCACCTACTATGATTTAGCACACTATTGGTAAAAGAAATCAAATTATTTTGCAATCATTATTTGTAGCATTTGTGTTCTTGATGTTAATCGTTATCTGTAACATTATTCATCAAACAATACACTATTTTACACTTGCAGGTGAAAGGGACTGGAGGATGCCCTAGAATACCAACGGTTAGAAATTCTTACCATTGTGATGATTTATATAATAGAAATTCTCATCAAACAAATCACGAATTGAAATATATTTTTCTCAATAATTGCAATGTTTGATACGCAGGCTTTGCAGTTTGATAAATGTGATGGGCTTCAAATAACCGGACTCACTCATATCAATGGACCAGGACCACATATTGCGGTGACAGATAGTCAAGACGTGACTATCTCCCATATTCATATTAATTCACCAAAAGAAAGTCATAACACCGATGGAATTGATTTAACAAGAGCAATTCAGGTCAATGTTCATGACATTCCAATAAGAAGTGGTAAAAATATACTTATATTTTTTCCTTACACATCCATCATTAAGCTAGTCGCTAATATTAATGACTAGTGATTTAACGACATTTGTTAAATCGGTCACTAACTCATACTAACAATGATTAATGAACGATCTTAACATTTGATCGCTATATCGTCTAAAATAATTTGATCACTAAATCAATCACTAAGCAATTTTTAGTAGTGAAAAGAAAGTGTTGTTGTTAACATTTCTTATTTCTATATTGACCTGCCATTCCAATCTCAGTGTTACACCTAGGGGTGGCAAAACTGATCCATTCGATGTGTGTCTATATATATATATATATATATGGCTGTTAACTTAAAAATACTAAGGTGCAAGTTAACAAGCTGCACCTACTATTTATTTACCAAAACACCCATGTTTTTCTATTATAAACAAATATTATTTATGCTATTTACAAAAATATCATTTTAATTAAAATAAAGTTTGATAGAGACAAAATGGTGTTTTAGTAAAGTACAAGTAGGTGCAGCTTGTTAACTTGCACCTTAGTGTTTTTAGGTGGGTGCAAGTTAACAGCCCCCATATATATGGATAGTAATATATTAATTAAAATAGTTCGTTAATTTGTTAAGTCACTTACACATATAATTTCATCTTATACCATAGGTGATGATTGTATTGCTATCAAAGGTGGATCACAATTTGTCAACGTCAGCCAAGTTACATGTGGTCCTGGTCACGGCATTAGGTTTGTCAAAAATATATATGCCAAGTCATTTGTACCTATTAGAAAGGCCAAATATCTCCCTGGATCGTTTAAGTTTTACGTTTACTTCAGATAGGTTCTTTAAGTTTTTAAGGTTTCAGATGGGTCATTTAAGTTTCGAGTTTGTTTAGGTTAGGTTCTTTAAGTTTCTAAGGTTTCAGATAGGTCCTTTAAGTTTCGAGTTTGTTTCAGATAGGTCCTTTCTATCAAATCAACTTTGGCTTAACGGAGGTTTATAGAAAGGACTTATCTGAAACAAACTCGGAACTTAAAGGACCTATCTGAAACCTCAGAAACTTAAAGACCTATCCGAAACAAACTTCAAATTTAAAAGACCCATCTGAAATCTTAGAAACTTAAAGGATCTATCTGAAACAAACATGAAACTTAAAGGACGTGTGGAGGTATTTGGCCTATTAGAAACTTAGATTTAGATTTATGTTACATATACAGTTTAACATTACCAATTAGAATATGAGACTTTTTTGTAGGAATAAGAAAATGAGACATGAATCTAATTATTTTTACCATTAATTTTTGCGTTTTCACCTAGAATTTCTGTTTCATAATAAATGAATAATTTCTCATTCAGCGTAGGGAGTCTTGGAGGGCATGGTTCAGCAAAATTTGCAGAACATTTAAGTATCAAGAATTGCACATTCAATGGAGCTGATAGTGCCGTTAAAATCAAAACATGGCCGGTAATGATACAATTTTGAAATCAATAAAACTATATAATAATACATTATTCTATGTATTTTTGTGTTAAATTCAATTAACAAATATCCAAAATGTATTTTTTTAAGGGTGGAAAAGGATACGCCAAAAATATCATCTTCGAGGATATAATCATAAATCAAACAAATTACCCTGTATATATTGACCAGCATTATATGAAGACCCCAGAACAGGTTAACATAATTAATTTTTCTCTCACTTTGTGTTGATTAATTTGTTAAAAATTCTAACATACATTATTTTTGTTTTCATTTTTGTTGCAGCACCAAGCAGTGAAAATAAGTAACATCAAATTCAGTAATATCTATGGAACATGTATTGATGAAAATGCTATTGTATTGGATTGTGCTAAGATAGGGTGTTACGATATCACCCTTAATCAAATCAACATTACTGCAATTAATCGAAAGAAGTCAGCTTCTGTAAAGTGCAATAATGTTCATGGAATAGCCACTAATATCGTTTCACCTAAAGGGTTTTGTGTCAATCACTAAAGAGACTTTGTTTATCTCTACAAAACAAAATTAATTGTGGTTTTTTCTTTAGATGCAGAACCTTAGATGCTAAATCTTGATTAGGATTCAGTTTATTTAAAGCTAAGTTTGGTTAGTTGCAAATTACTTACTTTTTATCTCTATGTTTTTGGTTTATCTTTATCTTGTCTCTAGTGATGCTTATCTTTTGCAAAAAAAAAAAAAATTAAATAAAATTGCTTTGCTTTTTGCTCAATAAGTAAAAAAATGTCCACACACTATTCATTTGCACTTCCATGACTTTATTTGTACCAAATATATATACTAAAAATTTGTTTCAATGAGATAGTGGGTTTGTACAAAATCATCTGATGTAGATACAATCTATGTGATTCTCTACCTACAAATACTCTTCCTTTCTTCTATATTCTTAACTCATATTTATCTTCTTTCTTCCATTTTCTTTCTTACTTTTCTTTTGGGGGCAGTATGCTATTTTTTCACCTTTCATATGAAAAGTCAACAAAGACATCAATGTCAATATCTGAGATAATTATTTTAAATGTTACAGCGTTAATAGGTCTTTACCCTCTATAATGTAGGGCATTTTCAGTTTTTCTTCCTGTAAAATTTTTCTTTTGATTTACTCCCTTTAAAAAAAAATTGTTTTGATTTACCCCTTAATAGGCCAAACAAAAACGAAAATTTCTTGAAAAAAATAATAAAATTGGTTTTTGTTTGGCCTACTAGGGGGTAAATCAAAACAATTTTTTTTTACAAGGAGTAAATCAAAAAAAAAATTACAAAGGGAAAAACCAAAAATGTCCTATATTACAGAGGATAAAAACCTATTAACCCAATGTTATAGTACATATTTCACATCACGCGAATACCAAAAAAAAGACAAGGTTCCTATCATTTTTCACTTCATATAGTCATCTAAGGTAGTTGCACCCTTTCTACGTCATAAGTTCGATTATCTCAATGCCAATTTTAGTAGTTTAGTTCGACTTTAAAAAGAAAAGAAAGTGCAGCCCCTAAAAAAAAATGTAAGGTAGATGCATGTTTATTTTATTTTACACACACGTGGCAAGATAAACCACTTTCATAGTCAATATGTAAAATAACAAATGAAGCTGCCGACATTCCTTAAAAAGAAAAATTAAGCAGTCGACATGAGTGAAATAAATAAACTTTGCATTCATCAATTTCACATATAGGTCACGTGTGAAACATGCTACCTATAAACACATAATTCGTGAGAACTTATTCCTTTTATAGAAGTGTTAAAAAAATCCATTCACATTGCACATGCTTAATTAAAATTGATAATTTGTTTCCTTCACATTTATGGTTTTGCCTCAAAATTATTTCCTATTCATATTCAGAATTGAAACTATAATTATCACTTCTAAGGCCAAAAATTGCCAAAAAATCAAAAATAAAAAAATCTGGTTTCGAACCAAAATTGCAATAAGTATGATATTTTATGGACAAAGAAGTTTGATCTTAAAAATAGAGAGACTATTTTTTTAGAGCATGATAAATTAACAAAGGACCAAAAATATGCAATTAAGCAGGAAACAAAAGATTGTTTGTTTTCGTCATAAAATTCCAAAAGCAAAAAACAGATATTCTGTTTTAATTTTTATTTTTACGTTTATGGAGAGGTGCAGTTGAAATTTGTTTGAGATCTTTATTATTTTAAGAGAAATTGGGTTAAACATTGAGTATTTTTTTTATCAAAAGAGTCCAATGACAAAATTCACACACACATAACGATGAAAAGTGAAGAATTGAGGATTCAAATTTGTGTTTCAATGTATTTAAATGTTCATCTGGTCTTTTAATATTTGAATTATATGTTAAATACCGTTTATAGAATTTATTTTTAAAAACTTCATTTTAAGTAGCTCTTTTTATTTATTTATTTTTACAAATTATACTGAATGTTGAGTTCCACACTAAATTTAGGAACATTTCTGTTGTGTGCAAGTGTGAGTTATATGTCTTACATCGAATAGAAAAATGAAGGTTGAACACTTTATAAATGAGAAGACCCATAAACTCATTGTCTTAAATTTTTGGGTAAGAATGTATCGTCTCTCTCACTTATGTGGTTGTTCTACCTAGATGTGGGTGGATAGATTGGATGGATTTGGATCCATGGATCAAAAAAATTCATTAGTCCATGCAAATCCACTAAATATTGTTTTAAAAATCCATCAATCCAATTCATTAAATATAAAATCCATCTGATCCATCCATTGGTAGGTTATTAACGGATGGATGTACATCCGATCCATAAATTAAAGTGTATTATTTGTTTGAAGGAGTGTCTTATTTATTTAAGTGTATTTTTTAATGAATTCAATCCAAATATATGCAACCCAAAACTTTTTAAGCAGTTCGGTCCAAGAAATTTGTTGTTCACATATATTGTTTGGCTGAAATACACCAGTAAAATACCGAAATACCCCTTCGGCAGTTAACTGCCGCGAAAATTAACCGGATGCAATTAATTAACCGGATGCAATTAACGGCAGTTAATTGCTGCCGGTTAATTCCCGCGGCAGTTAACTGCCGAAGGGGTATTTCGGTATTTTACTGGTGTGTTTCAGCCAAACGCTATGTGTGAACAGCAAATTTCTCAGTCAAAATATATCAAGGCCCAACACTGTTTTTTTAGCCCATTAATTCTTTTGACAAAAGCACTTAATAATTCAGAAATATTAAATAATAATAATATTAATTAAATAGTTAAAAATCTTATGTTGGTGAGTGGTGGCAGATGGTGGTCAACCGGCTACCACCGGCGTTGACCATGGTGGCTCGCTGGCGCACGGTGGCGACCCGGGATTTTCCGATGACTGTCGGCGGAGCTTCGATGATTCGCAGTGGTCGGCGGTGGAACTTCAGCGTTGACCAGTAGTCTTATGTTTGTAAGAAATAGGCAACAAGATTTGGTGAAAAAAAATTAATAATAATAAGTAGGAAACAAGAACAACAAAAGTATTATTTTGTTCAAGATGTTGACATGTTATTGTAAATAAGATTCAATCTGCACCTTCAGCCCATGTAGCTTTACTTTTGGTAGATTGTTCATTAGCAACTTATATATTTTTAGAATAGCAACTCGTAAGAGAAGTTATAAAAGAAACAATACAGCGTAAAATAATGAAACATGGTGCCTGATTAAGAATTTTGGCCAAGTTTGCTTATGTCTCTGACTATAAAAACAATATTATTCCATCTTATTATTAGTGAATGAATTAGGGTTTACAGTTTTACAACTCATGTATAAATATTCTGATCCAAAAGGCAACTATATAAAAAGGCAACTATATACTACACACAAACCTGATAAAATATACACACATGCAAGACAAATATATGCAGTGGTTGAGGTTCGATCTCCAGACACCTCAATTCTCCACATTTAAAATGTGTGAGTTCAAGCCACTAGACTACTTGACAAAAAAAATTATACACACACGCTAGTGCGGTAAAAAGAGCGGACAAACGGACAAGGTAGTGTCGGTCTATTCACTAGTAATTAATAGTGATGAGACTCACTTAGTGATATGATCCACCATCTACATTTTTACATTTCTCGCCAAATGACATTCTCTAGGGTTAAGATCATCTCCATTTAGTATTCTCTTCATTTCTTCTATTTTGAGAGATAAATAAACAATTAAGTTTTAAAAAAATATAAATAATGAATAATGATGAGACTCACTTAGTGATATGACCCACCATCTATTTTTTTGCATCCATCTCTCATCAAATGACATTCTCTATTTATTTTAAGCAAATGTACATGATCCTTTCCGATCACGACCTCTATGGTAGACAAATAAAAAGTTGCATATCAGCCACAAAAATTAGTTTTAAGTTTAGATTATATTTGAGGATTTAATTGTTCTTTGTACTAAAAGTTGTTCTCTTTAACGAACCAAATTGAGTCTCAACTCTCAAAAATTTGACCTAGAACCGCAAGACGCCAATGAATCTTCACAAGAGAAATGCTAGCAACACTCTCTTTCCAACACTCTCTCTAACAATCACTTTCTTATTGGTTTAAATCAAAGCGTGTCCCAGACTTTGAAAATGGATCTCACTTAAGAGAAAGACTTGTGTGGACCATGACCACACAATTGGGTTTGGTCACACACATAATTTTTTCTTTCTTTCTTTACTTTTTCCATTTTCTCTCTCTTCTCTCTTTTCTCTCTTCTCTCCCATTTCTTTGGTTGTGACCACACAATGGGGTTTGGTCCCTGGTCCACACAAGTATTTTCCCTCACTTAAAGTGGTGGGACACGCATAGATTTCATCTAATGAGAGGGAGAGTGTTAGAGAAAGTGTTGAAAAGAGGGTGTCCTCGGCATTTCTCTCTTCACAAATGCAAATATGTATATGTCAGGTTTGGTGACATCACGCCTTACGATCGAGATTCAAAAAGTAAAAGAAAAGAGAATTATAGTTGCCATGACTTGACTTTTCCTTGATTTAAAAGACTTTCGTTGGGTCAAGGTAAATTTTATTTATACAAATTAAAATCTCCAATGATTTTTCCTTACACAACAAGAAAAATTAAGTATTGTTGGTTCTAATTTCCTTAATATAAATTTAATTTTTTTTAATACATTATTATAAATTTAATTGATGACTTCATTTATATAGTTTAGATATATAAAGTATGAAATACATTTTAAAAGATTGTGATATATACACACACCCTTTGGTTGGTTTGCATTAATAAAAGAAGTTCTAAAAATCTAAAAATGAGGTAAGTAAAGTTTGACAAAACATTATTCATCCGAAATTCAGATTCTAGTTTTTCTCTTGAATAATTAATTCTTAATTTAGGTTCGTTGACTATTGATTTCATTCACTTTATTAAAAAAAATGGATTATGCTAATTTATCGAGTCTTTTATTTCTTTAGTAGAAAAGTAATTTGGCTAATTTTCTTTCATGAAATAGAATAGTTAATGAGCTTCACTAAAGAAATAATCATTCGGAAGAATTCAAATTTAAATTCTTAGTGAAATAATATTTGGTCAGGTTATACTTATTTTATGGCCGAACTCTGGATTGCAATGACCCCTTTCTCTTGAGAACCGCATGGTTAACACCGAAAAAGAAAAAGTCTTATACTACCAAAATCTTTTATGTTGATGTGTTATTTCGGATCAATATCTTCTCTAGTTCTTGGAAAATTCAAGTAATGTGTGAGTGTTGTTGTAGACTCAAAATTTTAGTAAAAATTGCTAAATCTTTTAAGGGTTTTACCGTACATTGTGATCCATGCAGATGATATCCAAGGCTGCGGTTATGGTCCTGCATAAATCCAGAAATGATTTTTGTGAGTTGTACTCCAAAACCATTAGATGTACTTAATGGTTTCCAGCACCCTACATAAAATTATAGTATGTTGTACTCCGAAACCATTTTACTGTGGAAATGGTTTCTGTGAGTTGTACTCCAAAACCATTTCTGTATTTATGCAGGGTGCATAAGGATTTCCTTATGCACCATAACCGCACCCGATATCCAATCACATAAAAAAAATGTTATAGTAAATTAAGAGAGATAGACTCATTTAATATTATTTTACAATAATATTTTAATAAATAAAAAATACATATTAAAAGAGGGAGTACAAAGAGTAAATAATATTCTTATATTTAAATGAGATTATTTCTCCTGGGCCTATATTAGAATTATATTAGTTTTTTTTTCAAAAAATAAAACGTCAAAAGTCTATATAAATGATCAAGAAGTTGTAAAGAATACTTAAATGACTAAGGAGGAGAACAAGGTTAAAGTATAGTAGAGTAGAACATATATCCATGCTTTTTTCAGTGGCATGCTGGAAATTGGAATAAGTTACAACAGCACACATACTCCAACCAGCAAGAAGTCAATAATATATTGAAAAGTTTGGTGTTACTAAATAAAATATTGTTTTTGGAAAGAACTAGTTATCCTTCATTAAATATTTCATATTCAACGAAATTTCATGCGCACATGAGTATATGTACAAGACCGTTATTTAATTTCAAATTTTATTTGAATAGAAGTTCAAAATAAACTTCATTAAAAATTAAAAGAGATAATTTTACTGAGAAGATGCAAAAAGACGAAACAAGACAAGAAATTGGTTTGGATAAATTCAACTTTTCAAAATTGGGAAAATATTGTATCATGTGGAAAAATAATGAAGAAATTAAAGAACGTAATAAAGGTGACAATTTTTATCTATACCGATATATGACAATTTTTTATTGTTTAATTTTGTCCTCCATTTTTAGGTGTATTCAATTTTTTTTTTATATAGAAAATTTAGAGTCGTAAACAACAAGTATTTCTCTACTACACTCTAAAAAAAAATCTCTACTACCACGTACCCGGATTGGACACGAAATGAAAACGAAATCCAGACTACACACTATGACGACAAAACAATAGTGGTTGACTAATATTGGAGCTATATGTGCAACTTAAATAGTAAACGTGACTTGATGGTCGTTGAAATTCTATTATAATATTTATTTTATTTTTTGGACTGAACATGCAAGTAGCATCACCACATGTTTAAGAGACTCTACAATCATTTATGCTACTAAATTGGTAATAATAAAATGGAAAATGCTAATTAGGGTTCAGAGGGTACTGGTTAAAGAAGCAAATGTAGTATATATAGTATTGAAAATGTCTTTTTTCAATTTAAAACTTATTTTTTCAATCTTCTTAACTAGTGTCTCTGGACACCTGTTACTTTACTAAAAAAATAAAAATTAGTGAGGAAAATTTAGTGAGGGAAAACTTGAAATCTCTCTCTAATTCCGTCACTAAATTTTGCGACCAAGGAATTTGCGAGAGATTTCATTTTTTCCGTCACTAATTTCCCTCCCTAATTTTACTTTTTCTAGTAGTCAGACCTTAATAATATAGTATACTCTTTCCATCTTCAAATAATAATCGTTTAAGATTTGTGTACGATTTTTAAAAAAATGATTAGTTGTTTTGATTTTAATGATAAAAGTAGATCATTTACTAATCTTATTAAGTGTAATTAGTGGAGAAGTTAAGTTTGATGAAATTGAATAAATAAGTTTATAATAGTAGAAAAAAATAATAAATGTTGTATTGGTATTCTAAAGTGATAATTATTTTAAGACGGAGAAAAAATGCTAAAAAGATAATTATTTAAAAAGAAGAAGTATATGGTAATGTGTAACGTTTTATTTTTCCAAAATTAAATTTTCCAAAAGTTTATGTATCTTTTGATAAAACAATTTTTTTAATTTTTTACATATAATCTTAAACTTATGAATAAAAATATATAACGACAAAGGGAAAGGGAAATACCAACAACAATTTGATATATTTTTTTCAATAACACTTTGTTTCTATAGATTTCCTCTACCTGAAGTATATTGTTTGAAGACATTAACAGAAATTAAATGTAAATATATATTTTAACCAAGATTTAAGACATGCATATTGGTATTTGTCTTGGCGTAGTGTGGAGAAAATGGATGTCCTGGATTCGGACTTGCTCTTCAACATATCAATATCTTTATAGTCTTTTGGAGTACTGTTAACATACCATTTTTTTTTTTGGTAGAAATACTATTAACATAAATTTTAAATAATGAATACAAATGAAATAAGGAACTATATTTAATTCCTATGCTTATTTTTTTCTCCTACGCGCCTAATATACGCCATGCAAATGACGAAACAAGATGACGACATATTTGAGTAGGTTGTTATTTCACTCTCATTTCCTTCAATTTTCCTTTAGAATCAAAGTCTTCTTCCACCTTTCACACCTATATATTTATATATATCCACGAACTTTAACCTCTACCATTTTAATTTCTTTCAGCAGCAAATAACAATGGAATCAACATGCGTGGATACTTCACTCAATCTTAACGTTAGTGCTTCTTCTATACTCAAGGTTCGTATACATATACAGTTAAAGAGTTAAATTTTCATATTTTTAAACATCAAAATCAATCACGCGTGACTTTAAAAATAGTTATCATAAAAGTCAAGCGTTTTTAACAATTTGATGGTAATAACCCACTTAGGTTGGCCTAATGGTATTAGCTTGGGACCTAAATACGACATTGTGTATTATATATATCTACAAAAATTGAATTAACGATGAAAATTTATTAATGAAAGATTTAAAATCTACCCTTTATTATATCCCTAAGTATTGTATATTAATTTCACTAAAAATGGTAATTCAATAATGTTGAAATTGGATACTAATTTCATTCTAATTATTTTTATTTTTGTTGATAATTTAACTGTTTTTACTAGTAGTATTTGCATATATATGTAATAAATTTTAGTTATTTCATGTGTCCCTAAATTTCTTAGAATGACGTTGAAAATTTTATGTGCAGGACGAAGTTTTGGTTGAAGAGTTACATCGTCTCAGTTCTGAGAACAAGAGGCTAAATGAAACATTGACCAACATGTGTGAGAACTATGAGACTATGCAAAAGCAATTGAATCAATTGATGAATCAAAATTTTGAACACCAAACACAACAATCAAGAAAGAGAAAAGCTGAGAGTGAAAGTTGCATCAATATGTTTGATACTGTTAGAGGCATTAATATTATCAATAATAATGAGTGCAGCACTGTTACTGATGAAGAATCATTAATCAAAAGGCCATGTACGGATATTTCCTCACCTAAGGCTTATAAGGTTCTTGTGAAGACAGAAGCATCTAGTAATAGCTTAGTAAGTTAATTTCTTTATTATTTTGATGTATAAATTTAATTTTTCTAGCAACTTCAATAGTGCGTGTTTAGTTGTGTCTATATTACAGTTAATGAAGTAAAATTGTGGAGCTTAATCACAAGTACTAACCTTGATTAATTTTGAATTTGTATTTGTGGTATAAAGTATGTGATGGATGGATATCAATGGAGGAAATATGGTCAAAAGGTTACTAGAGACAACCCCTCTCCTAGAGCTTACTTTAGGTGCTCCTATGCTCCAAGCTGCCCAGTTAAAAAGAAGGTAATAGTTCAAAATTCTATTGGCAAACAATATTTTTGTCTACACCAAACATGTGTATTCTTAAAATGATGTGAAGTGTCCACATACTTCACCGATTAGTAATCTCTATCGAAAAATTTGACAAGAACTTTTAGTGGGTTTTTCTTACCAACCACATTTTTTTCATATAAAGATTCGAATATGAGACTTTTTTAAGAGATTTAAGTTCAGTTCCACTCAGACCAATATATTGATGAGACAGAATTTTAGGGTTTCTTCTAAGTTTTAAAATCATCTTATTTATCACTTTATTTTTTCTTTTCAAAGATTTGTACAAGAAAAAAATGAAAGTAATGTACAAGTATTTAAAAATAAGAAACAAAAGTAAAAATAGAGGACAATTTTACAATCAAAGTGAAAACAAGAAATAAAATAGAAAACATTTTCTTAAAGTAAACAAATGCTAAAATTTTGTCATTCATGATTTTGATTCAAGAATCACCCAAACAAAATCAAATTTTGATCTCTTATGTCATTATTAATTAGGTGCAAAAAAGTGTAGAAGACCCTACTATACTAGTTGCAACATATGAAGGAGAGCACAACCATGGTCATGAGAAAGCTGAAATATCAATGATATCAAGCCAAAGTGAAGAAGCTCCTTTAGGTTCAGTGCATGTTACTTCACCTCAACAAATTATTCAAAGAACATGTCCAACCATGAAGCTTGATAATGTTCCAAAATCATCTATCCAGCAATTTTTGGTTCAACAAATGGCTACTTCTTTGACAAATGATCCTAATTTCACTACAGCACTTGCCACTGCTATTTCTGGAAGAATTTTGGACCATACTTCTAATAAGGCCAAGTGGTGAAATTTCCATGTATAATGTTGTGCATTGAGCATAAATTATGTTCTTTTGTTTGATTCTTGTGAGAGACTTCAATGTGTCAACATCTAGTAATTAGATGTATATAAAAAATTAAAATTAAAAAAGAAATAGCAAGTTGAAATTTTGTTATTCTAGTTGGTGTTGCACCCTTTTAATTTTTTGTTTAAAATAAAGTTTTGCGACCATTTTATAACTGCAAATTTAAAAATAAAGTTTTGCAACACTGCAAATTTAATATGGATTCAGTACAATCACTACACAAGTTTTGAAGACCTTGGGTCATCACAATACGAACCTTACACATAAGTGATTCCATTAATTATTTTTTTGAGGGAAGAAGTGATCCCATTAATTAGAAGTTAAATATAAAATAGAGGGACAATAATGTGACATCCCATTTTCTTAAACTCTAGTTGTGTTTAATTTGATGATATCAACCTAACCATTGAAAGATCTATATTATTTTTTTGGTACAATGAAAGAACTGTATTTAATTCCTATGTTTAATTTTTCTCCTACGCGCCTTATACACGCCCTAGCAAATGACGTAACCAAAGATGACGACATATTGAGGAGTTTGTTATTGCATTCCCATTTCCTCCAACTTTCCTTCCCCTCATAAGAATACAATCAAAGTCTTCCACCTAATTTCCTTTAAAAAAAATTCTTCCACCTAATTTCACTACTATATATCTCCACGAACTTTGGCTTCTACTATTTTAATTCCTTTCAGCAGCAAATTGCAATGGAATCAACTTGTGTGGATACTTCACTTAACCTTAACGTTAATGTTCCTTTTATACTCAAGGTTCGTATACAACTAACTATACATATAATTAAAGAGTTTAATTTTCATGTATGATCAGGGTAAAAAAATTACACCGTCAATTCATCACTCACGTTCATGTGTATATAACTTAAGAAAGTAGTTAACAAGGTTGGTCTTAAGATTTTTTTTTGTGCTTTGAACGAATCTATAAAGTTTTGTCATTTTAATTACTTGAATGCTTTTTTCTTCTTGTTTTTTTGTTGTAAAATATTAATTCATAATCAAGGTTCTATAAAAATATTTTTTTTAATAGACTTAATCAAAGCAAGTTAAGAAAAATATATTTATATACTACTAACTATTTAGTAAACATAATTTTAGTGTCCCAAAAAAATTTGTGCCCTAAGTTTCCGCCCCTCCTGCCCAACCTCAAGGCCATCCATAGTAGTTAAGATTGATTGATAATGTAAAAAATATATTTATACTAATGATGTATGAATTAAATCTTATAGTTAATTACTGACTTAAGTCATACACTATATATACACCTAAAAAGGTTGAATTAGCGATGAAAAATTAGTAATGAAAATTTGATAATTCATTTTTTATTCTATATATAAGTGTTACAATATATACTAATTTCATTAAAATTGGATACTAATTTCATTATGTAATATTGTTTTGTTATTCTATATATGTCCCTGAATTTCTAAGTGACATTGGAAATTTTGTGAACAGGACGAAGTTTTGGTTGAAGAGTTACATCGTCTCAGTTCTGAGAACAAGAGGCTAAATGAAACATTGACTAACATGTGTGAGAACTGTGAGGCTATGCAAAAGCAATTGAATCAATTGATGAATCAAAATTTTGAAAATCAAACACAACAATCAAAGAAAAGAAAAGCTGAGAGTGAAAGTTGCATCAATATGTTTGGTAATGTTAGAGGCATTAATATTATCAATAATAATGAGTGCAGCACTGTTACTGATGAAGAATCATTAATCAAAAGGCCATGTAGGGATATGTCTTCACCTAAGGCTTATAAGGTTCTTGTGAAGACAGAAGCATCTAGTAATAGCTTAGTAAGTTAATTTCTTTATTATTTTGATGTATAAATTTAATTTTTCCAGCAACTTCAATAATGTGTGTTTAGTTTTGTTAATCACAAGTACTAACCTTGATTAATTTTAAATTTTTATTTGTGGTATAAAGTATGTGATGGATGGATATCAATGGAGGAAATATGGTCAGAAGGTTACTAGAGATAACCCCTCTCCTAGAGCTTACTTTAGGTGCTCCTATGCTCCAAGCTGCCCAGTTAAAAAGAAGGTAATAATTCAAAATTTTATTAGCAAACAATATTTTTGCTTACACCAAACATGTGTATTCTTAACATGATCTTGATGCGAAGTGTCCGCCTACTTCACCTATTAGTAATCTCTATCGAAAAATTTGACAAGAACTTTCGGTGGGTTTTTCCTACCAATCACATGTTTTCATATAAAGACTCGAATATGTAACTTTTTTAAGAGATTTAAGTTCAGTTCCACTCAGACCAATATATTGATGAGAAAGAATTTTAGGGTTTCTTCTAAGTTTTAAAATTATCTTAATTTTCCCTTTATTTTTTCTTTTCAACGATTTGTACAAGAAAAAATGAAAGTAATGTACAAATATTTAAAAATAAGAAACAAAAGTAAAAATAGAGAATATTTTTACAATTAAAGTGAAAACAATAAATAAAATAGAGAACATTTTCTTAAAGTAAACAAATGCTAAGATTTTGGCATTCATGATTTTGATTCAAGAATCCCAAATAAGATCAAGTTTTGATCTCTTATGTCATTATTAATTAGGTGCAAAAAAGTGTAGAAGACCCTACTATACTAGTTGCAACATATGAAGGAGAGCACAACCATGGTCATGAGAAATCTGAAATATCAATGATATCAAGCCAAAGTGAAGAAGCTCCTTTAGGTTCAGTTCATGTTACTTCACCTCAGCAAATTATTCAAAGAACATGTCCAACCATGAAGCTTGATAATGTTCCTAAATCATCTATCAAGCAATTTTTGGTTCAACAAATGGCTACTTCTTTAACAAATGATCCTAATTTCACTACAGCACTTGCCACTGCTATTTCTGGAAGAATTTTGGACCATACTTCTAATAAGGCCAAATGGTGAAATTTCCATGTATAATGTTGTGCATATATGGAGCATAAATTATGTTATTTTGTTTGATTCTTGTGAGAGACTTCAATGTGTCAACATCTAGTAATTAGATGTATATAAAAAATTAAAATAAAGTTTAATTATTTTATGTTTAAAATAAAGTTTTGCAACCATTTTTTAACTGCAAATTTAAAAATAAAGTTTTGCAACCATTTTTCACTGCAAATTTAATATGGATTCAGTACAATCACTCCACAACTGACTACTTTGAAGACCTTGGGTCATCACAATACGAACCTTACACAGAAGTGATCCCATTAATTATTTTTTTTGAGGGAAGAAGTGATCCCATTAATTAGAAGTTTAATTAATATAAAATAGAGGGACAATAATGCGACATCCAATTTTCTTAAACTCTAATTGTGTTTGATTTGTGATTGATCTATGATGATTAGAAAAAGTTTTATAGATTTTGCATTACACGCTGAAGCGTCTATTTAGCAACATCAATAGAGCACAAAACAACCAAGATGATCTATGAAGTATATAATGACCCACCCAGCTAATAGGAGTGTTTTTCAATTAGGTTATGGTCTAGTGAGAGTGTGCTTAGTCGACACCTCTCTTATACTATTTTTTTTTAAGAAGCAACCTCTCTTATATTATATAAAGGAAAATGTTAACGAGTGTCCTCTCGATCATTAGTTTGTTCATCATCAATCTTCATTTTATCCATATGGCATCATAGGATCTCTCAATTTGAGTGCACTCCTTTCGCATCAATGACTTCTCATCAACAACGCTATGAAAAGTTAACATTTTGGCTTCCCTAAATTCAATTCTTTTGTGTTCAAGTTAGGTATGATAAACATCTACCACGCTCCAACTTGTGGAAGTATATTGAAAGACATGGAATTAGAGAATGAAAAATATGAAAAAGCTTCTTCCATTGAGATTACTTGTGCAGGAAGTAATTAGTTTAACCAATATAATCGTCTCATAACTACTTTTTCAGTTAGGCTATGGTCCAGTGAGAGTGTGCTTAGTCGGCACCTTTCTCTCAGTCATTATCTTTTTCATCACCAACCTTCATTTTCTTCATTAAAAAAAAAAAAAAACTTCGAATAATCATTGTATTTTTTTTGCAATCTCCTATATTACTGATAATTATTTTTAAGCATGTTATTGTTTTAAAAGATAAAATAATGTCTTTTAACCGATTCGAAAAAATGAAACTTGTGGGAGTACTTAATTTATATGCTTAAGTCGCATCTTGTAGTTCTTCGACTATTTCCAAGAGAATGTTGTGCAATGATCAAATGGATGTCCTCTATTACTAGTTTCAAGGTTCAAAATTTTCGGATTATACAATTGTTAGCCTGTATTTTTCAAAGTTTTCGACAGGAAAAGAAAGATATGAAACTGCAGGATTTTCTAAGTCCAGAGAGAAAGCAGGTAGATTTCGACTGGAGAAGCCTTAGATGCAGTTTTCGGCTGTAGAAGCCTTAGATGTAGTTTACGACTTGAGAAGCCTTAGATGCAAGTTTGAAGGTTCAGATACATGGAAAGCATGTTGAATTGTTGAAGGAACGTAGTTTCTAGTCGTTGGTCTTTGCAGTTATTTTTCTTATGTATAAATAATAGTTTTCATATGAAAAACAGGTCATAAATCATTATCAAAAGTTCTTACACTCAAAGTACCAGCGTCTACTAAAACGAGTCACATAATGTATGTACAGTGATCTTGTGAACCATCTTCATTTTATGCAATGCAATTTACTTTCTTTTAAGCTTCTTTAGTTTTAAAACTTTAAGTTGTTTACTTGTTTCATGTTTCTGATTTCTGTCGAAAGACATATATCTTCATCGTAAAAAACAGTTTTCATCTTGTTCATAAATAAATTCATGAATATAATGAACATTCATACATTTTCTGGAAAAATATTGCACAACATGTTCTAGGATTTCTGGTTTGATCATGTTTGTAATAATCAAAACTAGTCTTATTGTTTACAAAAAAAAGTAACACCTCGGTTTTTTCGCTAGGATTATTTATTTATTTGCTATATTTGTTTAATTGCTTATTTGATGTGTTTGATTTGAGGTTTAGTGGATTTTTAGGCAATATGGGTATTTTGGTCATTTGAGGAGTAAGGGAATTTTGGTAGTTTTAGAGTGAGCAGTATTTTAATTATTTGGGCGTATAAGAGTATTTAGCGAAGTTATTAGTAACTTGGGGTAATTAATAGAATAGTGGTGTATGAGTGACAATGGGGGTTTTAGTGAAGCAATTGTGTAGTAATATTTTATGAGTGATAGAAAGTTACTAAGTCCATCAGTGAGTGTGACTAAGCCCAAGAGTATATAAGTGAAGTAGTCTTTATGAAAATTAGATCAAGAGTTCATTTGTCACAATTGAGAGAAAAAAGACAAAGTTGGGAGAAGAGAGGAAATAGAGGGAAAGAAGAATCACAAGAGAAAGGAAGATCTAACTTGGAGAACTTAAGAGGGAGAGTAGATTGAAAATTAAAGTTAGCTTTTAGAAGGTTAAGGTAAGAGGGAAAGTTTATCTTCACCATTTAGATATTACAAGTGATTGCTTAGTTATGAGTCATGTTTGTTTGTGGTGAATTTATGAAATTGATGATTATTTAAGTTGATTTTCGTGCTCTAACTAAGTTGTTAATTTTGGGTATATGAAAAGTGGTAGAAACTTGTTGTTGCATGAAATACATGGTTTGATTATGTTAAGTTGATAACTGTGTTTTTAGCTTAACTTGATGAAAATTGTGATGTTGTTGAATGTTGAATTCATGATGTATGTGCTTGATAAATGATTGGGTATGTGTGGGTATTGTTTGTATGAATTTTTAAGAGATAATCTCATGGTTTAAAAGTGATTATGTGATGTTCTTGACTTTTGGAAAATTGGGTGAAGAGTCATGAATTTAAACATGAAATATGTGTTTGATGTGTTTTAAATGCTCATTTAAATTGTATTAACTATGAGTAATGTTCATACAACGATTTTGGGATGATTGGGATCAAAAATTGGATTTTTGGGAGGGTTCCCGAGAGGCAAACCCAGTTTTTGGTTTCCTAGGAACAGAGGGCTCGCTAGGCAACCCTGTGGCTCGCCATGGCGAGTTGTGCAGAACAACACTTGTTATTTTGTGCGTTTCGGTCCTTCGGGGATGTTTCTGGACATCCCTGAGTACTCCTTATGTGATGTTTTGATGTTGTTTTGATGAATTAACGTTTTGTAACCATGCTTGCTTGAAATGGAATGAATTTTTGGGTTTTGAGACAAACTTGGATTAAGAACTTGAACATAAACATGAGTTAAAATGAAGTGATGTTTTATCAAATGAAATGATTACGTTATGCTTGAACTACTGTGATAATGAACATAGAAGAAGTATGTATGGATGACAATGATGTATATGATTGTGAAATTTGGTTTTGATGAAATATGTAAAATAGACGAACTTTGGTGAATTGTTGAATTAAGACATGATAGCTAGCAAATGATTTTATACTCATGGTAATAGGATGAATAATGAATGAATTAGTTATTGATATGTGTGATACCTTGATTTTATAGGTGAAAATGATTATTCTTCTATTCTACCATAATTGCTAAATAATAAGATGTTGTTTCCGTGTTGTGATAAATGAATATTTGATGATGATAGGTAGAGGTGATGACTGATGATGATTGATAATTATTGACGATGAATATATATATATATATATATATATATAAACTGATGATGTTGTTTAGTGATGATGAATATAAATATGTATAAAGTGTTGATGAATGTTCATGAGTGTCGATGATGGATGTTATTGTATGGTTATATGCATTTGTAAAGTCATATATTCATGCATACATGGTCAAGTCCAAGTGTTGATTGGATCAATCGGTAATAGACCTTTGACATCTAAAATGGTATCACATGCATGTAGAGTCTTGTCTAGAACAATGTATGCATATGAATCTATGTGGAAGGTTATGTATTTGAGATATGTGATCATATGATAAGATGTGTACATGATTACGTGAATGTTTAGTAATATTTGTGCACTTGTGATGATGAGAATGAATTGTGAATTATGGGAATATTAGTGATATTTGTGTACTTGTGGTGTTGGTGTTGAATTGTGAATATTATGAATCAATAAGATGATGATGTGTATACTTAATATACTTTTGGTTTATGATTTTTGGGAATTGTTGCATCTAATTGATATATTAAATGTGGTTATATGTGAACATAGTATTATTAGGAAAATGAATATATGTTGATGTGAAATCCTAATATGCTATGTTTGAATTCGTAATTTCATAATGTTGAATATAAACTTACCCTTCAGTGGTTGTTTGGTTGACCGCCTCGCCATTGTAAAAAGGTGAAGACGTGTAGGTTGAGGACGCTTGAGACAATGTGAGTATCAAAGTTTAGCTTGAGGCTTCCTCATTTTCTTTGCTTTTGGAGTCTAGTCTAAGCTCTGTTCAGAACCTTTTTGGGAGTTGCTTTATTTGATGTATTATGAGATTGAATTATGATGTTGAGATAAAGAGATTAATTTTGAAGATGTTGTTTATTCCATTGCGAAACTTTGATGAAAAATGTAATATGCATGATTTGAGCTTTAATGATGTAGCACCTTGATCATAATATAAATTAATTGTTGTATTTGTATTAAATATTACTTGTGGGGTTCAAGCGTGTTACAAAAGACACCGGTAAACAACAATCCAAAAGTATTTGATAGTTTCCCCGCTTTTTTAAAAGTGGATATTTTGAATATACATTCCAAACTATTCAAAAAAAAAAATATATCAGATTATACTATCTGAAAGTGGTTTCGCCATATTCTTGTCAAGGATGGCTCTCAGTCACGTTGATCCTTCAGTTGTTAACATTTTTCGGATTTTAGAATTCAAAGTTATTTCGGATTCTAAAATCCGGACAAAAGGTAATTTTGGAAAGAAAAAATAGGGCGTACGAGAATAACATAGGGTTGAAAAGGTAAAAGCCTAAAACTTTACACATTTCACATTCAAAATTGCTCTCCCGCATAATTTAAAGACTATTATATCCTTAACTGCAGTCAATTGTCACAGCATCCTAGTATATGCAGACATACAACATTTATTATGTTAAACCACTACACAAATCGGTATGTTTTAATGTATAACCATAATTTTAAAAGTTGTATAAAAAATTCACCAACATTCCTTAAATATAACCAACATCATTATATAATCATTCATAATTCAATAACATTACAAGAATTCGACATTACATTAACAATACACAAATATTTGAAATTCAACAAAAGTGCAATATTATTAATTTTTTACAAAATATTACACAACCATTCATATAATATTGATAATAATAATAATAATAATAATAATAATTAAAGTCCATAAATTAACACAAAATCTCTACTGTCAATTTGGATAGTCGCGGTTGAAACAAACACGAAGATATAACTTTTTTTTTTAAATCATTGACCTAAACATGGATGTTACATCACCATCATCACGAATAACCTGAGGATAATAAACAATTTTCCTCATATCTACATATGGTACCTGTACAAATACATGAAATGTAGTATGCTTATTATTTATTATGTTGTGTCTTCAACTCATCAAACTTATCGGTGATGAAACAGACATGAGCTTCAACTTTCTCATCTTCAGACATGATTCACTTGACAAAAGTAGTTGGAATAACAAATATCAAAATAAAACGAAATGAAAGTGAAGTAAATTTTTGATCAAACAAAGACATATAAGAATCATATCACAAGTTGTACTTCACAAATACCAATTCAACATCAAAAGTGTCACGTTGTTCGGCTTGATTTAAAATTAAACCAGTACCAGAAGTTGATTTGACTGAAGGTCTTCTTATGATCTAGTTAAAAAGATTAGGTATGTTAGTTTAACCACAAATAAACAACTAGATTAGCTACATTTTAATTTCACCAACACAGACAAATATGAAAATGTGACGAATTTTATAGAAAATATGTACTGCAGTCCATATTTCAGCATATTTGTCGAAGAGCAACTCTGTATCTCGAAGTGTAAGAGAGGCCACCCAATTCAATGTGGTTACCAAAACCTCTCTAAGAAACAAACAATCTCCTAATATGCTATGTTTGAATTCGTAATTTCATAATGTTGAATATAAACTTACCCTTCAGTGGTTGTTTGGTTGACCGCCTCGCCATTGTAAAAAGGTGAAGACGTGTAGGTTGAGGACGCTTGAGACAATGTGAGTATCAAAGTTTAGCTTGAGGCTTCCTCATTTTCTTTGCTTTTGGAGTCTAGTCTAAGCTCTGTTCAGAACCTTTTTGGGAGTTGCTTTATTTGATGTAAATGTAATATGCATGATTTGAGCTTTAATGATGTAGCACCTTGATCATAATATAAATTAATTGTTGTATTTGTATTAAATATTACTTGTGGGGTTCAAGCGTGTTACAAAAGACACCGGTAAACAACAATCCAAAAGTATTTGATAGTTTCCCCGCTTTTTTAAAAGTGGATATTTTGAATATACATTCCAAACTATTCAAAAAAAAAAATATATCAGATTATACTATCTGAAAGTGGTTTCGCCATATTCTTGTCAAGGATGGCTCTCAGTCACGTTGATCCTTCAGTTGTTAACATTTTTCGGATTTTAGAATTCAAAGTTATTTCGGATTCTAAAATCCGGACAAAAGGTAATTTTGGAAAGAAAAAATAGGGCGTACGAGAATAACATAGGGTTGAAAAGGTAAAAGCCTAAAACTTTACACATTTCACATTCAAAATTGCTCTCCCGCATAATTTAAAGACTATTATATCCTTAACTGCAGTCAATTGTCACAGCATCCTAGTATATGCAGACATACAACATTTATTATGTTAAACCACTACACAAATCGGTATGTTTTAATGTATAACCATAATTTTAAAAGTTGTATAAAAAATTCACCAACATTCCTTAAATATAACCAACATCATTATATAATCATTCATAATTCAATAACATTACAAGAATTCGACATTACATTAACAATACACAAATATTTGAAATTCAACAAAAGTGCAATATTATTAATTTTTTACAAAATATTACACAACCATTCATATAATATTGATAATAATAATAATAATAATAATAATAATTAAAGTCCATAAATTAACACAAAATCTCTACTGTCAATTTGGATAGTCGCGGTTGAAACAAACACGAAGATATAACTTTTTTTTTTAAATCATTGACCTAAACATGGATGTTACATCACCATCATCACGAATAACCTGAGGATAATAAACAATTTTCCTCATATCTACATATGGTACCTGTACAAATACATGAAATGTAGTATGCTTATTATTTATTATGTTGTGTCTTCAACTCATCAAACTTATCGGTGATGAAACAGACATGAGCTTCAACTTTCTCATCTTCAGACATGATTCACTTGACAAAAGTAGTTGGAATAACAAATATCAAAATAAAACGAAATGAAAGTGAAGTAAATTTTTGATCAAACAAAGACATATAAGAATCATATCACAAGTTGTACTTCACAAATACCAATTCAACATCAAAAGTGTCACGTTGTTCGGCTTGATTTAAAATTAAACCAGTACCAGAAGTTGATTTGACTGAAGGTCTTCTTATGATCTAGTTAAAAAGATTAGGTATGTTAGTTTAACCACAAATAAACAACTAGATTAGCTACATTTTAATTTCACCAACACAGACAAATATGAAAATGTGACGAATTTTATAGAAAATATGTACTGCAGTCCATATTTCAGCATATTTGTCGAAGAGCAACTCTGTATCTCGAAGTGTAAGAGAGGCCACCCAATTCAATGTGGTTACCAAAACCTCTCTAAGAAACAAACAATACCCTATAGGGTACTCATTAAGGAAAGTGCACTCATCTCGTAAACATGCAACAAATGCGTACCTGAAGACAATAAAAAATAAATCAAGGTTAATAAAATATCATACCCAGATTGCACACCTTGTGAAATGAGTCACCAACTAAAAATGAGAGACCTCTGATTTAAAAAATCACCAACCATAGTTTAAAAAATCACCAACTATAGAAAAGAATAAATAAATGTATGATATAGAAAACAATAAATAAATATTGAATTGATATTATAAGGAGACAAATAATTGAAGACAAAAAAAAATCGTAAAAAGAACACTTCTAATAATGTAAAGTGGTAGCCATTAAAAATACTTTTTGTAAAAACATGTTAGCTATTTGATACTAGTATTTGTACTACTATGTTGGCAAAAATATTATGTTTTTTCTACAAAAATTTTACTTATCAATAAAAATATGGTTTGTAATTTTGTAATGAAATTACAAAAATGATTATGGCTTACAAAATTATAAAACATTATGGTTTACAAAATTATAAAATTGTTTGATGAAGCTTTGGTATTTTTACAAAATTTGGGGATTTTTACTATTCACAAATTAAAAATTTCAACGATTCATCAAAAAATTGTATAATTTTTACCTATAATCTTTAAATTTGATGAAATAAATATCAAAGAATTTTTTTTTTACCTATAATCTTTAAACGTTGATGAAAAAATATGAAAGAAAAACATATAGGGACAAAGAAAAAGGGAAATACTAACAACAATATGATGTATCTTTTTCAAAATTAACCTACACTATTTTTTCTTCATTGATTTCATCTGTCAAAGATAATTGTAAGACATTGTTAGAAACTAAATGTGATCGCATGTTTTAACGAGATTCAAACTTTAGTTTGTCATACTCATATGTCCTAACATTTTAACCTTTCATGCTAAACTTCAAATGTAATTGGTTAACCAACACATGTATATTACCGAAATTATGTTGTTTTTGGTTGAAGTTATTATATTTAATGAAAGTTATTACATCCCCATCATTCATATGGTCGCTCAACACAATATCAATACAACGTTGAGTAATGTTGTATTGATATTTGTGTTGAGCAAACTTAATTATTCATAGGATTGATGTTTGTTGTATTTGCAGAATGAAATTATGAAAACTGTTAGCAACACTGATGTTATGTGTCATGGGGTCAACATTATAGGTGAGTAACCTTACAAAAAACTATCACAATAATACGGTAAAATTGCCTTGCAAATACAGTCGGCAAAGTACTGCGCGTGTAAATAAAATTTATTTCGTTCATAATTTTTTGTATAGTTTGAATAATTCTGCGCGTGTAAATAATACAGTATGAATATTACTACGCGTGTAAATACAGGTAAAATTGCCTTGTAAGTACAGTCTTATTCTTATGTTTCTATCTTGTGTTTGTTGTATTCTTTTCAGACAGCTTTGAAAAGATAGATTCCAACAAGGATCTGCCAATTTCTCAACCTGTAACAGTTTATCAAAAATATAGAAATAAGTTTTCAACCTATATTGATAGTGTGAAAGAAACAATTCCATGAGCCGCAGTAGAAGAAATTAATAAAGGAAATGCTTGTGAAGATTTGTCACTTAAAACGAACTTCTCAGACATATCAACATCAACCAGAACTCTGGCGTACAACATTTCCATTTCGTGGTATTTTTGTATTAGTATAAATCAAAGTTAATGAAAGTTGTTTTTGAAGTTATTATATTTAATTTCACCTCTAAGATATAATTTCACCCTGCATATTAAGTTTGATTTATACTAACCTTTATATAAACACAACAAATTTCTTAAAGGAACTTCAAATTTAACCATCAATTACTACTAATTTCCTTTAGATCTTTTTTATGGACAAACTTACCTTTAACAATCCAATTCATTTTAGTTTAAATCTACTTTATCTATATCATCTGTGGTATTTTTGTATTAGTATAAATCAAACTTAGTGAAAGTTGTTTTTGAAGTTATTATATTTAATTTCACCTCTAAGATATAATTTCACCCTGCATATTAAGTTTGATTTATACTAACCTTTATATAAACACAACAAATTTCTTAAAGGAACTTCAAATTTAACCATCAATTACTACTAATTTTCTTTAGATTTTTTTATGGACAAACTTACCTTTAACAATCCAATTTATTTTAGTTTAAATCTACTTTATCTATATCATCATCACCACCATCTATTCTTCATAAAAAAAAATCATCATGTACCATCTATGTCATTGTTTTTTAGATTTGAACCTTGAACCTTGCATATATTATGCATTGTCCATACCAACTGAATTAAGCTCACGAGGACATCTATGTCATTGTATAGAGAAACTACATAGTTAACTGCAAATAAAAAGAAATTTTGGTCAAGCCCTTTTTGAACAATTTCTAAACAAAGAACTAAGTTCTCTTTAAATTTAAATTGAATACATATCATAATTAAAAGAACCCAAATCTAAATGCAAATTTTACTTGTATTTTTTATACAAATTTTCTGTCAATAACACAAATTGAATAATATAAAATTGAAACAAATGAATTAAAATAAAATAAAATAAAATAAATATTATACAAGCTCACATATACAACAAAACACAATAAATAAATCCTCTCAAAACAAAACACAATAAAAAAAACTATTTCCTCATAAAAAAAAAAATTAATTAACAAACACGTTAGCTCCTATTTTTTTTTCCTCCCGTTGTTATAATTATCAAGGCTTAATTAATGATTTGGTCCCTTAAGTTATTTGTTGGTTACATTTTGGTCCCATAAGTTATTAACGTTACAATTTGGTCCCATAAGTTATTAACGTTACAATTTGGTCCCTTAAGTTATTTGTTGGTTTCGTTTTGGTCCCATAAGTTATTAGAGTTAAGGGAGTAGTTTGGGACCAAAACGAAACCAACAAATAACTTAAGGGACCAAATTGTAACGTTAATAACTTATGGGACCAAATTGTAACGTTAATAACTTATGAGACCAAAATGTAACCAACAAATAACTTAAGGGACCAAATCATTAATTAAGCCAATTATCAATTATATTCCAATGGGTTGGAATGATACCAAAGTTCTAGAATTGAGTTACGTCTAAGGACTGTATTCTTTTTTTGGTACAGTCTAAGGACTGTATTCTACTTTAATAAGTACTTAATTAATGTCAATTAGATTATTATTTAAAGTGAGGCTACGTGGGTTTCTTAGAAAATGACTTTCATATTCAAAGACTAATGATTTTTCAGTGTAAACAAAGACTTTCTTTAGAATCCTTTACTCACTTGCGCAGCCTATGCTACCGTACCATGCTACCCATGGTCATCACCATATATGACTAAATCAAATTGCAAAAGTGTCCTTGATAGAAGTCATTTTTTAGATTTTGTTCGGATACAACGGTGTTAAATCTCTTAAGGACGAGTTTTGATATCCATTAAAGTCTTATCGGTTCGGATGAATAGTCTATGCAGTTGCAAGTATATAGATATTTGATTCACACTTTTTAAATTATATAAAATGATTAATTTTTTTACAATAAATATTTTTAATTAATTTACTATCTTCTATTGTCATTGTTTAACAATTTTTTTTATTAAATGAAAAGTATGAAGTGGTAAATCAACCACAACTTATTTTCAAATTCATGAAAGGAACCTCAACTTTGTCCCAAAGGATTGGGATCCTGTCTTGTTCACAATTTATGCCAATTCGATGAATATTTCAAAGGCATTAAATCAAGTTGCACTAGAGATAGTTGATGACATTAACATTATCATGAGAATCATTTTTCATTTTGTTTTTTATGTACCACTACCATTACTAGTATGTGTATGGTATCATTATCTAAATGATTTTTTTGGTGTATAAATCACTGTCTAATGATGCCAAAACAAAGACTTGTTGGAGTGTAGTAGTATTAGTATTAATTATCTTTGAACCCAAGAAACACGTTTGGGGACATTATCATGGAAAATCAAAAGAAAACTTTCTTTTCAAACGGAAAAAGTGCTCAACCAATAGCTTATGTCATCAAGATGAGATCATAAACCCTACGTTATATATTTCCAAATAAATAAAACTATAAACTATAGGCACATCGTGACATTTTTCAAAGCATTAATATATCAAAATTCTTTGTTTGTTTTATATATATACATCCCATCATTTGATTTTTCTAACACGTGGGTTTGAATTGAACAATATACTACGAACTGGTACTTGGTAAGTAAATAGAAAGACCCTACATAAATTCAGCAGAAAGCAAAAAAAGACCCTACACGGGATAGACACATCTCTTTTTTCATGTGATTCAAAAAATTGAGAATCATATTTTCTTTCATCTATAACTCTTCAACCACCCTATTCAATTTGTATATTATAAATTTAAATTTTATTTTATATATAAATAAGGGTCTTCCATCATATGTTATTTTTATTACTCATCACCTTAGTCCATACGTGTAACCAATATAATAAGAGAAATACTATTCATCTCTTATTGAAGGTTGTTTATCTTCAAATGGCTATTAGAATGGATGATAAGGTAACTAATTATTGGTTTTTTTGTTGTTGAAGGAATTATTGGTTTCTTATTATACTTAGTAGGAACATCTCATTCTAATGAACATCTTTTTTATTTTTTATTTTTTTTACTTACATCTTTTAATTTTGCTTATTAGGAACACATGCATGCAACTAATTCTAAAAGCTCATAATTAATTAACAATTTTGATGTGTTTAGGTGGAAACTCTTGAATTAGAGTTACAACAAGTGAGAGAGGAGAACAATACTCTAAGATTCATGCTTGAAGTTATGAGTATCAAATGCACAAAGCTTGAATCTCATCTTCAAGAAATCAAAAAGGAAGAACATAGGGGAATCATAAGTTCAAATCATCAAATTGGGTCAATACCTAACATTGATTCAAGCAAAAGAGCAAGACTAGAGATTCCCACAGCACAAAAGCCACTACAAGTCTTTGTACGAACTCAACCTAATGATGAAAGTTTGGTATGCCTCATTATCACTAATTTGTTGTGTATCAAATTAATTAATTAATCTCAAATTATCACAAAATTTGAGCAAATCACTTTAAAGAATACATAAAATAATATCACTCATTGATAAAAAAAAATAAAAAATCAAATATTTGCTCTCAAATTACATTTTTTAATATCAATTATTGATTTTTTTTTTAATATATAGATAATAAAAGATGGCTATCAATGGAGGAAGTATGGTCAAAAGGTTACCAAAGACAATGCTTCTCCTAGAGCTTACTTTAGGTGCTCCATGGCTCCTAGTTGCCCCGCAAAAAAGAAGGTATATACATATTTTATGTGGATATATATGCATATGATTTCAAGAAAGCTTACAAGGTTATTATATGATGCGTTTTTATGAATGATTCTATGAAAAAAATTGTGGTTTAAAGAGATTCTAACGTTACTTCATTTACTAATTTTAGGTGCAAAAATGCATAAATGATAGGTCTATCCTTGTTGCAACATATGATGGAGAGCACAACCATGGTGTTCCTAATGAGTCATTCAAACCATCTTCATCCACACCTAAAGGTTCATCAATCTCTAATAATAAATTACCAACAACATTGAATGACAAAGAAGCCACAAATACTAGACTTTGTGAGAATGTCATGCAACAGTTTGGCTATGGAAGGCACATTAAAATTGAAGAATATGCAAGTTCCCTAATCAAAGATCCTGACTTCACTGCAGCATTAGCTGAAGCAGTTGCTCGAACCGTCACTGATCAAGAACATAAGCGACAAGGTCTAAATCTCGATTTGAATCTTTCGGAGGAGTGAAATGAAGGTTTCTTGGTCTAAACTCAAAACCAAAATACAAGTGTAAAGAATTTTATTCCAGTACTTAGATAGTATCAAAATATGGATAATGAGAATGTATTTTAGTTCAGTGATATCACCGAAAGGAAAGAAAATTTACTTGCGACGTTTGGGATGCCTTATTTGAGTTTATCTCTTCGTATAAGCACTTGGAGACTATTTGGGAGAGCTTATGAAACAACGTATGACATGTACATAAGCTATTTTCAACTTATTTCAATAAACTTTCCTTGACAACTTATGAAAACAACTTATAGCATATATGAAAATAATTTGACTTACTTTTATCTTTTGTCAAAGCCCTTACATTAAGTACTTGTGGTATAAGAGCTTAACTAATTTGTTTATCCAAACAGGGCCTTACTCCATGCATAATTAGAATGTTAGCATTTTCCCTTAGTTTCTTTGGTTTTTAATATTGTTTGTTCATTTTGATTACATGACACAGAATGAAAGGAAAATAAACAAAATAAAGCAATTGTTACATGAGAAATTTCTAACAAATAAACTAAGTGAAATGAGCAACTTGTATTCTAACCAACCTTGATATTTACAAAATCATTTGTCTACATCAGTGCATGTAGCAGAAGGGTGTAAACTGAAAATTCTCAGCATTGGTGCCTCTAAATGCTCTAGTTAAAATAAAAGTTAAATGCTACTCTATCTTATGTAGGAAAAAAACACCATCGGATCAGCATTTACATCGCTATCGCTGAATACACAAAATTTACCGGTTGCAAAATTTTCAGAAGCTTGAGGCCTTGTAAAAAAAATATGACTATTTAATATTACCACTCTTGATGGAGGTCCTCATCATATGTCCAGATTCATTTCTAGCTAGCTTCGACTTTTCATTTTCTGCTGCTTCCTTGTCTGCTTTCTTTTTTTCATATTCAATCTGCTTGACATTTTCGTCGTGTGCTCGGATGAACATCCTCACAAAGTTCATCAGAGTCGCTACAACTATAGATGGAGGCAAAAATAAGAAAACCAAAAAGATTTCTATGATGATTTTAATGTCAAATAATGAATTTCTTTGGATCATAATTGTCATTTTCTCGCGCATTTTGATAGCTTCCAGAAATCTTAGGAAGGGTTTCACTGAAGTGTTTTTTTATCAAGAGAAAATTTCACTTTGATTTCTCAATGAGGTTTTTTTAAGAGATGTCAATACAGTGTGGTAGTATTGTGATTTGAACTACCAAAAGATTTTGAAAATGAGATTAGTTTGCCGTTTTTTCCCAACTCCCGTTTATGGCTAAATCTATAAATCTATACATATTTATATATAAAGGAGATTTCAAACTTTGGTGTAACTTTTTTTCTTTTCAATTTAACCCTTCGTTTAACCAATTTTATTCACCGTTTTGTCCATAATCCAATCAAATAACTGAACTTTTTTAAATAACCACGTAAAATTTTGTACCATTCATTATTTTTACCGAGAAAAGCAGACAGGCTAGTGCCCTTCTGCATGGTAGTATAATGTAGAGGGAATAATTAACAACACTGGTATCCCTTAAGGCAATAATCGTATTCAAATTCATTGAGATCAAGATCAACAACCAATTCCAAAACTACTTTCAAAAAATAAAAATAAACATGTGACGTAATGGGGAAGACAAATGATAATATAGAATGGTCGAAAATAGCTATTTACCTTGTTCAAATGGGCAACGTTGTGGGTCTTCTCCGAAGTATGATGCTAACGCATCTGCGTTTCTACCCTGGTGCATTCAGATTCAGAATTTCAGACACATCTTTTGTCATATCTTGAATTCACCATTCAAGCACAAAACTATGCAAAAGAGGAAAGAACCAAAATCCATACCACATTGGTATAAAGCTGAGCCAAAGACCTCACTTCAGCTTCAGCATCACTAAGAAATTCTTTCAGAATCTGAACATCACAGTAAAAAAAAAAATTTAAAGTAAAGCTGAATACTTGATCATAAGTAGCAAATAACAGAAGGGTAATAATCCAAATTCATCAGATTTTAGAAGTTTAGATCAGTTCAATCTGATTGAAGAATTCAGATGACCTGCTATAGGTTGTACCTGGCAGAAGACTTCTGACACGGGTCCATCATTCTCTGATGCCGACAATTCTTGAATTACTTTCTCCAGTCCTTTACTAATAGCTTGCATTTCTTCTGCCAAATATTTCAATTGTATCTGTATGGAAATACATGATTGTAACTCAGCATACACCAAAATCCAAATGAGAATAAACAGGAACCATATGATGTAACAGAAGAATAAACAAAGATACCTTGGTTGCACCCTCCAAATTGACCAGGTCTTTGGAGAAATCTAAAAGTTCTGGAAGCTTTTCAGCAAGCACCTACCAACCATAGAAACGAATAATTAATACAACACTACGAAATAAAGATGTTATTAAGAAAACAAAATAATTTTACTTGTGAGGAGAAACTAAATTTCTTATGCAGAAACATTTAATATTGGAATTCCAGGATAATGAGGGTTTACCTTACAAAGATAATGCATGAGGGTCATTTTGTTGTTTCGGGCTCGTGTATCAGTGAGTTTAAGAAGACTATCCAAACGGAACCCAACAGCAGAACCTACAGTAATCATATAAATTTCCTATTAAGAAATCAATTAAGACTAATGTGGCACTGTTTTCCAATAAAATATTAGTCAACTAGAGACCAAAAGTAAATGTTGAATACTAACTACAAGATGCACATAAATTATATGACTTAGACTAGCCAAAACGTTCATGTTAGATTTCAAAAAAAAAAAAAAAAAATCTAGGGCTTGAATCTATCAACATATGCTTCATGACAGTGAAATAGCAAATGCTAAAGCTTCAATTTACCTCTTGCAGTTCCATGATTCAAAGCATTGCCAAGAGAAAGAATGGTCTGCATGATTCTTTTCAATTTGACTGAATTCCTTATCTGATACACATAACAATAAAAGCTGAAGAGAAAAGGATGTTGACTTGGAAAATATAATAGGGATTTAATTCATATACATGGTCAGTGTAAAGATTTTTTAAACTGTTAATCAATCAGAACTGTCAGATCAATAAAAACGTTAGACTTTAATTGTCACTCCTAAAGTCATACATATGATTGATTTTGATTTTCTAACAGTGTTAAACATTTTACACTGATAGTGTATCAAAATTAAACTCAGAATATTTAAAAGAAAAACATAAATGACTTACCTCTTCAGATGCAGAATTTACGATATTCAAGTCTCTTTTAAGTTCTGAAACCTACATATATATAGCAAAGTGCACCAGGGCGGCTAAATTTCAAAAGGATACGAAAACATGATTGTTTTATAACCAAAAGTATTGCTGGCTTGTCTACTGACCTGGGAGCAGAATTGCATCTTAAAACAGAAAACTCTTAGCTTGCTTTCCACTCTTGGAACTTTCATTAATTCTAGGAAGAACTATCACAAAATGAAAAGGGTAAATGAGAATAAACTTAAGTTAAAAAACAAGCAATCTTGAAGGTGGTTTTCAAAAACTATACATGATATATCAAAGTTGATCACTAGCCAATTGGCCATAATTTTTACACAACACTGGTCCATAGAAAAAAGTTGACCATTACATGATTCACTGCTGAATACTCCCTCCATCCCATATTATAAGTCATTTTTGCAAAAACAAATTGCCTCATTTTATATGTTGATCTATAACATCAATGAAGTAATAATATTTTTTACACGCTATACACTTAGGCTTTGTTTTGATAAACAACTTATTTTTTAGCTTATAGCATATGCGCTCATCACGTAAGCTCTTATGAATAAGCTATTTCTATAACACAAGATAAAATAAAAACTATTTTTTGTATAATGTATAAGCTGTTTTCATAAGCTATCTTGGAGAGTTTATGTAAATAAGCTGAAAACAGCTTATGAACGAGTCACAAGTGCTTATGCTAGTAGATAAGCTCAAATAAGTCAATCAAAACAGGAGCTTAATCGTTCTTTATTTCTCATTTTCAGTTCTTGTAATTAACATGAAAGAGTAAAGGGTAGTTTAGGAAAGTTCAGAATATTTTTTATGAAACATATGATATTAATTGCATTTCTCAATTTTATATGCCAAAACCTTAAATGACTTATAATATGGTACAGATGGAGTAGTTTTTTATCATTAAAGCTAGACCAGCCATATAGACATAAAAAGTTTCTTTAAGGGGGAAAAAAGAGTAACATGCAGTAAAACTCCATTCACCTGTTCACACTTCCCCAAATTTTCCTTATCTCCAGTGTATGCCTGCATATAAAGAGTGATTATAGCTTAAATAGACATATATTGTTGCTAAGTTGTCGGTGCTTCTCTCACAACACAAAGTTAAGGTTGGGGAGAAAAATGGGCTTGATACCTTGAGCTGGTCCATCTCTTCTTTAGTCGGACAGAACTTTATGAGGTTCTCAACCTGATCAACATACAACACGGAATCGTCCAATGCGAGAACATGACCCTGAAAGCCAATGGTATAAAGCATAACATTGTTCGTCAACATATTTCTGTTATTGGAGAAAATGAGAAATGCCTTTTTGACAAATTGAATGGTTTAGACTTTAGAATTTGAGATTTTCAAATCGAATTGAAAGCAAGATGCTCATATCATTTCCTTGTAAATAAATACCATAAGGAATATCTCACCATTAAATCAGGCAATGGGATTTTAACTTTTGTAAGCATAATCTCACAGTTGTACGCCCGCCTGAGTTCAATCTGCAAGATGACATTAATATTCTATCAAGAGAGCTCGAAATCTATAAACCCTACAATAATTTATCTTAGAAATTTAGGCCTTAGTGAAAGGCATGAAACAAAACAGTCAAGAGCCTAAATAAAACCTACACAGCTGGGTTGCAATCAATTCACTAGCCTAACAAGAAATTAAATCATCAACTAGTTCCTATGTTTGAAAAAAATAATAAATGCATTTGTGAATTCAAGAAAAAGCAGATAACAAAATGGAGTAAACTGGAATGCTGTTATTTAAAAATGTTAACTTCTTAGTTTTATCAACCGCAGAGCGTGGAAAATAGTTGTTTGTTAAAATTCCGCTACACAATAGTTCTATAGTACAGCTATAGCCTCTATTTGACAGCATTGTTTAATAAATAGCGTATCACAAAACAATAGTGATTTGTTCAAGTTCTGCTATGCTATAACACTATATCCCGCTATTGCTGCTATCTAACGACACTTCTAATGCTTTTATTTTGAAAATTAAAATCTTATACTTATGAGTTTATTTATAGCACACAGTAGAATGGATATAGGACTTTTTGTTACAAGGACAAAAAAATCAAGATGAAAAACCAACTGTTAGTTGCCTTTTGTAGAAGTGGAGTTTAGTTAATATCTGAAGTAATTGGGGTGGACAGGGATATTAGTGAAATTGAAAAGAAAAAACGTACTAGTTGAACTTTGTCAGGTTTCTGGCCCGAGCCACGGCGATTTGATTTTCCTCCTTTTTCATGACTAGAACTTGGATTATTTGCAGAGAAAAGAGTCTCAAGTTCTGACATGTCAAACTCTGGAGCCCTAACACCAAAAAGTTAGAATAAGAGAATAAGTAAATTTACATAAGCTCGGATTTTATAACTTCAGTTACAAAAGTCTTAACACATACTAATTCATACCTAGAAGCTTCATCAAGTTTCTGTGTCTCGGCCCACAAGCTACCATGCATGGCCCTTGTTAACTTTAACCAATGGTAAGGTTTCAGATTGCTTCTTTTAGTTTGAGTTTTCGCATTAGTACGTAGTAATCCGCGTCCCTTTGCGCCAAATGCACCGGAAGGTGGGCCAGGAATTGGAGGCACATTCCCAGGTGGTCCAGGAATTGGAGGTGCAGTTCCAGGTGGTCCAGGAATTGCACGAGACTGAGGCGAGGCAGCAGAGTTTGATAATCCATTGGCAGAAGGAGAAGGAGGTGGGGGTACGGGTGGAATATTTGCAGGGCCTTTAGACAGAGAATTTTGGATTGCAAAACCAGGTGGAGGAGGTGGTGGCGGCGCTAATGGTGTAGAAGTGGAACCAGGTGTGGTGCCTTGTTGTCTTGGTGGTGGAGGTGGAGGAGGAGGACCAGACATAGCAACGGAGTTGTTCATACTCTGTAGAGGAGGAAGTGGAGGAGGAGGTATTGAAGATGATGATGTTTGTCCGGTTGAAGATGGAGGTGGTGGTGGTGGAGGTGGTGGATGAGGAGGAGAATGTTTTAATGAACCTTCTACAGTGGAAAAAGATGTTTCAGGAAGGAACGGAGGAGGAGGGGGAGGAGGAATAGCCGATGATATCTGATTTGTATCATGCATTGAATTTTCACTTTGCTGAGGAGGAGGAGGAGGTGGAGGAATAGGAATAATGGGTTTAAAAGTCTTTTCCATGGCAGCAAGAGGATCCACTGATGAAGACTTCAACGGCGAAGATGGAAGCAATTCCGGTGATAATGTTGTAGAAATACTTGTAGAACAAGGCTCTACAGACTTTAGCGCCTCTGAGTCTAAAGTCTTCAACGGCGAAGAAGGAAGCAATTCCGGCGGTGCTGATGTTGTAGGAATACTTGTAGAACAAGGCTCTACAGACTTTAACGCCTTTGAGTCTGAAAACTTCAACGGCGAAGATGGAAGCAATTCCGGTGATGAAGATGTTGTAGGAATACTTGTAGAACAAAGCTCTACAGACTTTAGCGCCTTTGAGTCTGAAGACTTCAACGGCGAAGATGGAAGAAATTCCGGTGGTGATGATGTTGTAGGAATACTTGTAGAACAAGGCTCTACAGACTTTAGTGCCTTTGAGTCTGAAGACTTCAGCGGCGAAGACGGAAGCAATTCCGGTGATGATGATGTTGTAGGAATACTTGTAGAACAAAGCTCTACAGACTTTGGCACCTTTGGGTCTGAAGACTTCAATGGCGAAGATGGAAGCAACTCCGGTGATGATGATGTTGTAGGAATACTTGTAGAACAAAGCTCTACAGACTTTGGCACCTTTGGGTCTGAAGACTTCAATGGTGAAGATGGAACCAAGTCCGGTGATGAAGATGTTGTAGGAATACTTGTAGAACAAGGCTCTACAGACTTTAGCTCCTTTGAGTCTATAGACTTCAACGGCGAAGATGGAAGCAATTCCGGTGATGATGATGTTGTAGGAATACTTGTAGAACAAGGCTCTACAGACTTTGGCGCCTTTGAGTCTGAACGAGGAGATAACGACGCTGCATGAGTGACTTCTTCTTTGATATCCATTGGTGTATGATCTTGCAACACGGTTGTTATTCCGAGAGCTGATGGTGAATTCTGATATCTTGAGATGGCTACAGGCGAACCTAGCAAGGAGGTAGGAGAATAAGAAGCAGAAGCAGGTCGAATAGCTTGATGTATCCGTGGAGAAATTATTTTAGATTGGGTTGGTAGCTGAAGTGAAACCTGCAATTGTTGAGGGTCAATCTTCTTTTTAATTGATTTTGCATCAATGGAGGGTTCAATTAAGGGACTAATTTGTTTATTATCAACCTTGGATGTTGGACTCCTGATATCAGTTTCTAACAACACCGTTGATTCTGACTTCTCAGTCACCGTTTTCATTGAACTTGCATCCTTCGATGTTTGAATTAGAGGAACCGATTGCTCCCCCTTGGTATCATTTTCCAACAATGTCTTTGATTCTAACAATTCAATATCCTTTTCCTTTGACTCTAATTTCTCCATCTTTTCCAATGAATTAGCTTTTGTGGATGGTTCAATTAAAGGAATAGATTGTTTTGTTTGAGCTGGAGACATGGGAAACTTGGTATCATTTTCCACTGGTGCCTTTGATTCTAATGATTCAATCTTCATTTCAGTAGGACTTGAATCTGTTGGTGCAGGAGTCTTGATGTTATTTTCTGGTGATGCTGTTAAACCTAAAGCTTCTTTCTTCTTTTCCATTGCAGCATCCCCAATTGATTCAAATGAGGACACTGAAAATTTCTCTTCACCTGCAGATCTCGGACTATTTGTATCAACTTCCAGCAGCGTCTTCGGTTCAAATTTAACTATGTGATCCTTTTCCAACAGTGCCTCTGAGAATAATGATTCAATCTCCTTTTCTTTTGATCTTAACAGTCCAATATTTTTCATAGAAATTGCATTAATATTAGATTCAGATGCAGGAAACATGGTGTCATTTTCCAATACCGCCTTTGATGCTAATGATTCAATATTATTTGATGCAAATGATTCAATATTCTTTTTCTCAGATTCCAATGATCCAGTCTTCTTTTTCGTAGAATCTGCATCTATTGATGGTTCAATTAAGGGGATAGATTGTTCTACTTGAGCCGTGGAAGCAGGAAATTCAGGATCATTTTCCAGTGACTTTTTTGGTTCTGATGCTTCAGTCTCCTTTTTAGTAGAATCTGAATCTTTTGACAGAACAAATGAAGGAATAGGTACGCTTGCTGGACCTAAACTTGCAGGAGTCTTGATTTTCTCTGCTGACAGTTCCTCTATTTTTACTGGTTTAATCATTTTATCCATGGGAACATCCTCAGACAATTGCAATGGAGACACGGAACGTTCCTCATGAACAGAAGATTTGGGACTGTTTGTTTGGCTTTGTGACTTTGAATCAAATTTTAATCTTCCGGACAATGACTCGTTTAGCAAGGTGCTTGTTGAAGCAGAAGCTCCACTGTCCAATCTTTCTAGAAGCATATTCGATGCTGTGATCTGTTGGAGCACATTTGCTACATCTGTCTTCGAATCGAGCCACTCAACATTGCTGAAAATTTCCTTAACTTTAGCGAATGCTTCAACAGGTAGACCTTCTTTCTCCTCAATACGAGGAAGATCAACTGAAATAACAGAAGATGAAGAAGCCTCCATATCTGAGAAAAGAACCTTCAACCAGAAACACGGCATATATTTTATTAAGTAGGCATTATCACAAACCATAATGTATAAAAATAGAGACAGAGAAGGAGAGAGATAGACAGATACCTCTACTCTAAAAGTTTTAGGGAAGTGATCTTTAGTATTCCATAATATGTCGATTTCATCGCGGTTAAGCATCAAAATATTTGATCTTATGAATGCTGTATTAAACATCACTCGGAACATCATTTGTTCACGTTCCACATCACTGTCCAAACTAATACACTCAAGTACAACATCGCCTTGAACATGACAATGGATGTCAATCTTAACAAGTTCACAATCAGCCTGTAATAAATACAAACCAAAAGATAAATCGATTAAGGAAACTGCGGAAGACAACAAATTTCTTATTCAAGAACCCTGTGACTTCATTGTGACTCACGATGATGAAGCCACGGGATTCGTGACTCGTGATCCAGCTTGAATTGTAAAAAGCATATTAAACTAGAGTTAAAGGATTTAAGTACCACCTGTTTATAGTGCCGAACAAGTTTGCTCTTTTTTGGAGTAGAAAAGAGAACTTTGGGACTCCGATTCGCAGGAATAAAAGGGTCCTGTCCATATATCCTAAATATAGGACGACAACCACCCTCTCCATCCATATTGGGAATTTGTCTTATAATTACGCAGTCTAATGTAAGTGCTCTATCCAGAGGAGGCCATTCCGAACCAACATTTCTTCTTGATATGTATTGAAGATACCTCAATTGTGAAGGTAATGGATTCAATGGTGACATCAACTGCAAAAGTTCCCTAGGCGCTTGCTTATATATCATGTCAAGTGTTTTCTGCTCCCCTGTATACATTTTTCTATAAATCAATAGTGCTGCCAGCATAAATGCTAAGACCGGCCACCCACCTCGTTCACAATGCATCAAAACGATATTTTGATTCCCGAGTTGTAGCCAATTTTCACCTGATCTTAAGAAATGATGGATCATCTCCATGGTAAGTAACGGACAACCTTCGTACTGTCTAGGATAGTCCATCACGGTCATGTCATAGTCACACAAAATGTTTGATATATGGCTTTGGTTTTCTCCTTCCCTCATGTTGAACACCATAAATGAAGCGTCGGGGAAGTGCTCGCGAATTTGCCTAATTATTCCTCCTATATACACTTTGTATTCGTCTTCGTCCATAACATCCGTGGTAAAGCAATAATCGAAGACTACAAATGCAACAACAAAATAATCACAATCAAATACATATGAAGTAAAAAAAATCCTTGAGATAATGAAATATGCCATGTCAAACATGTTAATAGCAAATGTCTAAAATCAAAGATTACAAATGAAACAACAAAATCAAAGATTACAGATGAAACAACAAAATCAAAGATTACAGATGAAACAACAAAATCAAAGACTACAAACAAACAAACAAACAAAATAATCCAAAATATACATATATATCAAATAAAAATTCCTTGAGATAATGAAATGTACCGAGTAATATGGCATGCCGAACATGTGAACAAACAACAAAGAAACAAGTTTCTGAAATCAAAAGCCCCAAATACTATGAGATTGTAAAGTCATGAAGCAGGATTTTGATTCTGGCAGTAAATGTGTGATGTGTTTATTCATCTTGACCGTCCGATCACAATTTCACAAATCAATGGTGAAGATTATTTAAAGATAATTTAGTCAAATTATAGTGTGAGGCGAGCGAACTCAAATCAATGGCGGGGATCAACTAATGTGCATAAATGCATGATTTTTAAATGCAGGGAATCCAGGTCCGATGAAGCAAGTATACCACAGTCTTCAGTTTCCTTTCAGTCACAAGTCCGCATTATTCACAAATGAACAAAACTTTATAATAATCTTTACTAATACAGACTCCACCAAGAAAAACTCACTTATCTACAGAAAGAAAAAAATTAGCTAAGTGTTTCATATAAACTCTAAAGGTTCTTTCCATTAATTTCACCTTCACTTCTCCCACAAAAATATGTATGTATTAAGCAGAAAAGATCCATTCAGCTCAATCTCAAACAAGACAACATGTTGACAGCCTTTTGAACAACTAGCATTTCAATTTAAGACTATTATAACTAGATACTGTAAAGTGAAAAATGTATAAAAAAAAAATTATACAAGTCCCATTATTCATTCTAAATCAGTGTAGTGTTGTGAATCGCAGATAGCAGAAAATAGTGCTTTGTTCATATTTCGCTACACTACAATGTTATAGGGCCACTATTAGACAAAACAGTGTACTAAATAGTGTATTCCGCTATGCTGCAATGCTTTAGTGCCGCTATTAGACAACATTTGTACTAAAGTGATTATTTTTAACTCGGTAATAGTATCCGGCCCAGGGACCAATCCCACCGTCCACTAATGGAGGGTCAAATTAAAGACAGAGCTTTGCTTTGTATGGACTAATCCACAGAAACTGGCATCGGGAGGATTCGAACATGAGACCTCGAGAGGAGCATACTTCAAGGTCTCAAGGCTACACCACTCGGCCAACCCATGCGCCGTATTCTGGAACAAAAGTGATTTGTTCAAATTTTGCTACGGTATAGTGCTGCTATAGCCGCTATTGGACAACACTACTCTAAGGGCTTGTTTGGATAAACAACTTATTTGCAACTTATAGCACAAGCGTCTATCATGATAAGCGCTTATGTATAAGCATGCATAAGCTATATATATTTATAGCAAAAGATAAAACAACGTTAAATTGTTTTTGTATACGCTATAAGTTGTTTTTATAAGCTAATTGGAGAACTTATGAAAATAAGTAGAGAAAACCTTATGAAAACTGTCATAAGTTGTTTTCATAATTTCTCCCTTACAGTCTCACAAAACTTACGCCACTAGATAAGCTCAAATAACTCAATCCAAACAGAATGTGCAAAATAAGCCAAACAGAACACAACCCACAAACACAAAACACCTAAAGATACAATTTTTACACTCAACAGAAGCCAACATTGTTCACATATACACAGAAAAGAATGAAGAAGAAACGTACCATAAACCCTTTCAGTGATTTCAAGAAGCCCATCAGGTGGTTTCTTATAGAAGAACTTACGGAACAATGCCATTTGTATAGAAGATCTTAAGACCTATTATAACAGCCCTAATTCAACCTACATTGTTGGTTTAGAGATCTAAGAAAACCCCACCAAATGGAAATGCAATGATGATTGAAGAGAGTGTGTGTTTTCAGGAATCAGAAGCATGGATTTTTGCTGTGTGTTTAAGGAACACTACGTGGGTATTGTCTCTGTCTTCACATGCACACTTTTATCTGAAAACTTAGCTTTCAAACATAAAAAAGACAAAAGAGAGTAACATGAGAGAGTGGTTACAAACAGATATTGGATTTGGTGTTAGAATTTGGAAGCTTGTTGTTTAGAAGAACAATTTGGATCCGAGGTTTCTCTCTCTAACGCAATCTCTGTCTCTTTGTCCGTACTTCGTATCTTAATCTTTTGCTTTTATTAATAATAATTTTTTTGATTTTGTTCTGATTTTTTTGTGAGAGTGGATTAAAACACTGGGTTTGGTTAATATAATAAAGATAACTTTCTTATTAAATATATTAATTTTAATTGTTATGAAATTTATGTCATAAATATTTTTAAATTATTTAAAACATGTACATTTTATATTTAAGAACCAAGTTAAACAATTGGGGTCAAGCACACAATTCAACTAGTGATCCAGTTGTTCGATCAATAAACTAATGACCTAGTACTTTGATCGAGTTGATCATTGACCCAATTTTTAAAACATTGCATGTCGTTTAACCCCCGTCCGCCATTGTGATTTCAAATTCAAATTGGATTTGCAATTAAAACAGATTTGTTAATCCTCTAGAACGTGCTCTGCAATTTTATACAACCTTAAATATATGGAAACACTTACTAAAACGCGCTTTATAGTTAATTTATTGTATCCTCAAAAATAGGTATTAGTAGTTGTTTTTAAACGAATACATCCTTCAAATAGGTATCAATTAAATAAAAAATTATAATATTTTTCAAACAATGAAATAAAAAAACTATTTAAAAACGTTTTTTAAAATTATTTTAATTATTAAATTTTAATATTTTGATTATTTATCAATTAATAAACGTTTTTTTTATAAAAAAAAAAATAATTGTGCATTTTCCCAGGGGTTAGCCCCTCGCAAAGTTCTGAGCCAGACTGATGTGATCTAGGAACAAATGTGACAAAAAGCCTGCATGCATCAAAAATGCGTCAGAAAAGCCTGCATATGTGCCAGACAGTTTGTCAGGGGTTGAACCAGGGCTTGTGCCAGGAGCTAGTTTGCCAAGAGCTGAAACCCTGGCATGGTCATTTGCGATGGCCTGCTTTGCTGGGGATTTGGCTCCTGTCAAAATCCCTGGCAAACGTCTTTTTCCCAAGGTTGTAAAATGGTTGTAGATGATGTGCACAACAATAAGATTAATCTCTTTGAATATGGTTCGATTATCCAAAACTGTACAACCTTACTTGATCACTTTAACGACTTCGTAGTTGTTTTTAGGCTTAAATAGGTATTTCGTCCCTGCAAATATAGGTATTTGAATCTTCGTCCCTGAAGTTACTAATCCTTCCAATCTGCCACTGCAAATATTAATCATTTGAAAAATGGTCCTAATTTCATCTGATTAGTAACTTCAGGGATGAAAATTCAAATGACCTATATTTGCAGGGACGAAAGACCTATTTAAGGCAACCACCTCGCCCAATCATCACTTGCCACATGGGCACCACGTCGCTAATGACAGCCCACCTCAGCAAAAAAACCTAATTAGGGCCAAAAGTCAAATGATTAATATTTGCAGTGGCAAATTGGAAGGATTAGTAACTTCAGAGACGAAAATTCAAATGACATATATTTGCAGGGACGAATGACCTATTTAAGCCTTGTTTTTATTAGGCATCAAGCAAACATGAGTGTTCATGCTCTTGCACGAAGAGCCTTATCCCATGCTTCACATAATACTTTTGATGCAATTCCTTCTTGCATTGCTATCATCCATGATTGACCCCCCAGGTCTGGACCTATCATCCATGAAAGCCAGAAAAATTGAACTGATGCAAGTTTGAACGATAGCTCATATTTCAAAAAAAATTAATGGAAACCATAAGCGTGATTGTTTGTGGTGGTCTTTTTTTGTTTACAATACATCTTTTGGATTTTATTCATTTAGATTAACAGAATTGAATCGAAAATGGCAAGTCTATTTTCTTGTAAACGTCTTCTATGGTGTGAAGCAAATGACAATGAATAGATAGTGCATTTTTTTATCGGCAAAGTAAAATTTGCAGTATTATTTGGAAGTTGTAATGGGTCTTTGTTCAAATATTACTGCATTAGAATACCAAATAGTTTCAAATAAAACTATCTAAAAGTTATATTTGGAGAGAACTTGTAGCACCGTGGAAGATTGTAGTAATCTTTAGTTGTGGTTGTGTAGTCTTTATTTCCATTCACATAAACAAAATCTAAGAGAACTTGCAAAGTTACGTCGTGCAGCAGAGATGACCTTTGAGTTTTTTATAATAAAAAAATTAAAAAGTAGTCCCGTGAGCATAGCTCAGTTGGTAGGACAATGCATTATTATATGCAGGGGCTGGGGTTCGAACCCCGGACACCCCACTTGTTCACCTTATAAGATGAATTCTAACCACTAGGCTACCTAACAAAAAAATAAAATAAAAATAAAAAGTATGAAATAAACTTTCTCAACTTTCAAAGCCGGTAAACAGGTACAAGTTAAAAAACCTGACACGTGGCACCATACATTTAGAGAGTATCTAAGGAAGAGCGTGTGAGCAACTGTCCTTAGCATTCCTCTTAACCAAAATTACAATACATTCAATTAAAAGATAAACCATAAACATGATAAATCATTTTCATCCGTCAATTAGTTAGAATATAATTTTAAATTAATCACTTAATTAAAAGGTTAATATGTATGTCATTAATACAATGTTTTCAAATTTCACCTGTTTTCCTCTCCCTCCGTTTGATCTAACCTCTCTCTACCTTCTACAACCTAATCGTCGATGAGCTTTCTCCTCTAAATCTAAACCTCTCAACCCTCATGTAGCGACAGACTATGACGGTGGGATGAGTTTTGTACTCCGCATCACAAATGCACCTCTTCACGGGTTGGATTCGACCTTTTCCTCTATGGCGGTCAAGCTTCTGCTCGTGCTCCCAACCTACCTTCGTCGTTATCTACAAGCTTCTCGATGTTCTTCAAGGTTTGACAAGGTTCGGGTTGTTGTGTTGCTCTTGGTCCTTCTGGATGGTGGTGGTGATTTTGGTCGGTTTGCATCCAGTTTTCCTCCACCATGCCGGAATAAGGAAGGGCCACTGATACGCTCGAAAGGGCTTGAATGCTTGTTGTTCTTAAACAGGAAGTTTATGGTACATGGATCAAATTTTGTGTTGGTGATCGGTCCATTCGCCAGCTTTTGAGCTCAGATTGAGGCTCTCAAACAATCACTCTTCATCTTTTTTGTAGCTTGGTTTCACGCTCGTACGAGGGTTTTGGTTTGCGCTCGTGTTAAATATTTGGTTATTAGGGTTAATTAGGGTGGGGTCCATTACATGGTTTTCTCACTTTTTTTTACGCAAGCAAACTTATGATGTTTCATTCATAATAATATTAGAAATGCAAGAAGGAATTACATCAAAAGTATTATGTGAAGCATGTGATAAGGTTGTTCGTGCAAGAGCATGAACGCTCATGTTTGCTTGATGCCTAATAAAAACAACTACAAAGTCGTTATAGTGATCAAGTAAGGTTGTATAATTTTGGATAATCGAACCATATTCAAAGAGATTAATCTTATTGTTGTGCACATCATCTATAACCATTTTACAATCCAACACTAAAATCACCTTGTGGTATCCCAAGAAAGAAATCCATTGAATGCCTTAGTACAAACCCCATTTTGAGATGATTGCATTTTTGTACGGACTAGCTGGGTCAAATCTAATGTCTCTCCGATCTTTGTATTTCTTTATTTTTTCTTGTTACATATTTCTTTGTTTTTGTTTAATACAATTTTAGTTTGCTTAAAAAAAAACAACGTTTTCTCGATATCTTCCTTAGAAAAAACTAATTATAATTTAGTGTATAAAATATACATGGGATACATATTTTTCACTAATCAATCAGTTACAAAATAACCTTTTACTAAACAATTAGTCTAACGATTTTTTTTAGGGGTAGTCCAACGAAAATTATATATGTCGTTATTTTTAGCAAATATATATGTCGTTAGTACTGTATAAATCGCAATCACAAGTGTCTAGAAGTCCTAGCTCAATTGACAAATGCCGAAATTGTAAGGTTGGACGTCATGACTCGGGTTCGAACCCGGGACCTCACAGTTGTGTGTGAGTTTATTTTCGGTGGATTACCACTTCATCTAAGACAAAAAAAAAAATCACAATCACAAGTTATAATAATATCAACGTGTCCCGCGAGCTTAGCTCAGTTGGTAGGAACATTGCATAATTTATGCAGGGGCTAAAGTAATAATATCCACAAGTTTGTACCCAACAAAAAGAATATATAAACAAGTTCTTTTAACTCCTTTTAAGCCGGTTTTAGAAACTATTTAAAACTTATCCACGTATTAAGTAAAAATAATTTAAATTGCATGATATATTGACTTAGAATTCGTTTACAACCGATTTAAAAAGTAATTTATGAAATAGTGATTCTTTATCTTTGCAACTGCAAGAGAAAGAGAGAATAACGTCCAAGAAACTGAAAAGCTATTCTTTAAAGAAGAAACAATCATCAACCAAAAATAGGACAATAATGCATAAACTGATTCAATTGAGTGCACACATTACATGATCCTAATAGAAAGCAAAAGTCAAGTAGTAATATGATAGTGACATCCAATCCAATGCAAAATATCAAAAGTGATGAACTAATTATGTATCTTAATTTTCTTCAAAAAAAAAAATTATGCTCCTTAATTCCCGTCCCTATTATATTACTACGCGATTAACACACTCTAAATAGAATAAAGCCTTATAAATTAGGCAAATTCTATAGTACATCCAATAAATTTGGATGTATCGGTACACCAAGTCGTTAAATTAACACTAAATGAGTTGTTTTTTTGAAGAAAAATAATTATTTGTTATCATTGACAACTATAATAATTAAATTTTATTTACCAAAAGCTTTGACGAAATAAAATTTAATTTTTACGAATTTTTACTATTCATAACAATGAATATTGATTATTTTTTATGACAAAATGTAAAAATTTAATATCATCCTTATAAATAATGAAATGATGTTTTTTTCTTATTAGATGATGTTTTCTAAAATATAAATCTTAACAAATAGTTTTTTATTTCATAAAAATGATCGTTAATTTATAAATTTTGTGAAACAAAAGTACCGGTACATTAAAATTTATGAGTGTACCGTAGAAGTTTCCTATAAATTAAGGTTGGATTTCTTTAAAAAAAAAACAAGAAGAAGAAGTTAAGGTTGGATTTAAAAGACGTGTCTTTTTTTTTTTTTTAAGGGAATTGAAAGAGGTGTTAAGGAATGTTTGAGAGTCCACATTTAAAGTGGAAATTTCAGCTTAGGAGATATGTCCACATTTAAAGTTTGTTTGAGAGTTAAGGATAAAATAACTTTTTTTTTTTAAAGATGATGAAAGAACTTTAAAAGGAAAAAAAAGAAGTAAGGAATGATAGACCTCCAATTTTGGTGAGGAGTTTTTTTCTTCTTCATTATACAGAACCTCATAATTTAGTGTAACTTATAAAATTTATCAGACAATTATTATAAATGGTTTAAACAAATTCCTCAAGTTATTTCCACGTTGCTATAACTTTTAAAATTTAAAATATATCAATTTTAAGAATTATTTCATCATTCTGTACGAAATATCCTTCTTTGAAATAAGAAAGAATGTTTATCTTTCTTTACCACTTTTCCCTCCCCCAAAGCTTTCTCTTCGTAGAGCATTAGTACTCTAACAATAGATTTGTAATTACTCCCTCCGTCCCTTATTAAATGATCTGTCTGGCAATTTACACTTTTGACTTGACATACTTTGACCGTATTTTTATACTAATATACAAAGATAAATAATATCATATAAGATGTTGTTGGATTCGTCTCGATAAATATTTTCAAAATATTAAATTTTCATAATTTTTTAAATAGATAACTAAAGATATTAAAGTTAAAAAATGCATTGGTATGTGTGTCAGAGTCAACTAGATCATTTAATAAGGGACGGAGGGAGTAGTGTTTAATACTGCACTTCAAATAAGATTACTTCACTTAGAAAATAACCTTAGCAAAAAGGAAAGAAAATAATAGTTTTATATTTTCACACGAATTGGCACATTGTCTTGATTGAATGTGAAGGGAGTTAATATTACATGGCATGACATTTTGGTTTTGTTATGAAAGATGGTATGACATTTTTGTAAACTTTAAAATGTCAACTTCCAGATAAATTGTGAAATGGATAAAGATGATGGCAATACAAAGCTGAGGTCGGAATGGAATATCGACTCTTCTTTATGGGCCTCTACTTTGACTTTCTGTTAAGGAACAACTGCCCCAACGACTTAGGTGAAGGAATTTAAATAACATTAATTAACTAAAAAAGTATATATTTTTTTTGCTTGTAACAATAGTATTTTTTTAGTATCAATATAGCTTGTGTTTCGTTAAAAAAAAATACTATTATAATACAACTGCATCAATGACTTTCTAGAATGAATGTTTACATTCTGAATTATGAACGTTCAATGATTGGGTATATGTTTGGTTACATCATGGTAAAAATTGATTTTGAATAAAATAATTTTATGAAATTGATTGTACCTAAAAATAAGTTGAATGAAAAATGATTTATGATTGAATATATTTATGTTAAAAGTAACTTGAATAATAAATTTCAATGATTTTATAAAAATCATGTTTAAACCAAAAAATTATTAATCATAACTTCAAGTTAAAATCAATTCAAAAGTAAAACAAATTTTATTCCAAAACGATCAAACATGTCAACATTAATTTTACCTCTAAAATCAATTCTTACTGCTCCAAACATGAAGCTAAAAATAGACTTAACAGATCAAAAAAAAATTTATAACTAGTAACGAAGTTCTAAACACAATTAAAAAGTCACACGCAACTATGAAATATCGAGTTTAAACTTAAACAAGGTTGTCCGGTTGAGTTAGACAATCAAGCCGACAATACTGTTAAAAAAGAATTTAAGCCAACAGAAAATTAGGGAGAGGCCGGCCCCATATAACGGTTGGAAAATCTTAAGAGTTAAGAGTGTGATTGTTATGGGACCCACACGTTTGTATTTTGACTTGTTCCTTCCTCCTATTCCAAAGGAAACAAGTTGCCACTTGCCAACAACAAGAAGCAAGGAATCAAACAAAGACTTGGCAACAACAACAATTTTAACTTTTTTTGCCCACTAATCACCTTTTCACGTTTGTGCCACTTCTCCTATTTTTTTCCAATTATTTTATACATCAAACACATTATTATAAACTTTATATTATATACCTATATACACATTACCCTTTCCCTTCACCATTGGCCTTCAAAACTCATTCAAAACATCCAAAAGCTTAAGGTTCGTGTACCTTAATTAACTACCAATAAGGTATTTTTCTTCTTCCAACATTTGACTTTGTCCATTTTTGATGTCAAACTTATAAGATAACATTACATATGGTTGGTTCTTAATTGACTTCATACACAATTTATTATTTATTAGTATTCATTCATATCTCCTATATATAATGTCTCTGATCATATCATCATTAACATAATTAATTACAATCTTGATCTTTTATTGATGATTATGATGATGATTAAATTTAAGCTGCTGATTCTTGTATATACAATGTCTACAGTGATAAACAAAATGGCCACAGCAGAGAATGAATACACTCTTGATACAGTGAGGGAGACTTTGGTTAGACAAGAAGATACAATTGTTTTTGGTCTTATTGAGAGAGCAAAGTTTCCTTTTAATTCTCAAACTTATGATCAGAATTATCTTCAAATCCCTGGTTTTTATGGCTCATTGGTTGAGTTTGTTTTCAGCAATACTGAGACTGTTCAAGCTAAGGTTAATAATTATTAGTGTCTTTTTGGATTTATTTATGAGACTATTTGTGAGAGTGTATGGAAATAACTGATGACATGTTTATTAGTTGTTTTTAGCTTTTCATAAGTTCTTCAGGATAGTTTATGAAAATGGCTTATAGCTTATATGAAAATAATTTGACTTTGGTATCTCAAACCAAACAAAATAGCTCGGTTTGTGAGCTAAGGGACGCAGAGGAGTTTTAAGCAGAGGTTCAGGGTTTGAACCCTGAAACTAACACAATCCTTACTACTAACATTTCTCTATTAAAAACCAAACAGGTCTTAAATATGTTTGCTGATAATTTCTCTGGCAATCTAGCATAAGTTAGTATGTTAAGTCATTGCAAAATCCATAAATAGTTCTGACTGTTAGGTGTTGAGAATGAGTGATACATTTATGCTGTACTTTTTTATAAGATGAAACTTCTACATTATCTAGTTTATAATTTTCTGCTTCTGTTAGTCATAGTTGATCAAGTTTTTTCACCTAGGGATATATGAACTTTTGGCCTGTTTGAATTGTGTTATTTGAGTTTATTTACTGGCATAAACACTTGTGAGACTATTTGAGATAATTTATAAAAACAACTTATGACATGTCCATAAGTTGTTTTCAGCTTATTTTCATAACTTCTTTAGAATAGCTTACGAAAAAACCCTATAGCTTATATGAATTCAATTTGACTTTACTTGATCTTTTGTTATATAAATAGCTTATACATTAGAGCTTATATGATAAATGTTTATATTTTAAGTGCTTCATTAAGGTGTTTATTATAAAGATCTTTTAATTCTTGAGTGGTTGCTAAGCATTATGTTATTGCATTTAAAATAATATTTGTGTGTAAAATAATGTGATTATATTACAGGCTGGAAGATACAAAAACCCTGAAGAGAATCCTTTTTTTCCAGAAAATTTACCATTATCACTTGTTCCATCTTATCCCTTCTCAAAGGTAATTCTTTAAAACTGATATGGTTTTCCAATTTCCTAAGTTAATACAACTTAGAATAAAAATGACTTATTTTAAAATCAACTCCATATGTAGTTTTTGCATCCTGGAGCCGCTTCGATTAACATAAACAAGTCCTTATGGAAAATGTACTTTCATGACCTGCTTCCATTGTTCGTTGCTTCCGGTGATGATGGCAACTACGCACAAACTGCAGCTAGTGATCTCTCATTGTTGCAGGTAAAATTGTCTCTGAAAAAACTTTCAGGAATATGTTTATTGATGAATTATGTAGCGCAATTTACATGATCAATGACCAGTTCAATTTTTGTCAATAAAGCAGTCTGAAATATCATTCTGTCACTACTTATGATCTTATTTGAGCTTATTTATTTCCATAAGATCTCTAGGATAAAATTATAAAAACAGCTTATAATAGTTTATACGTAAGTACTTATAAGTGTTAATGCCATGTTCCCTAAAAAAAAGGTGTTAATGCTATGTGCGCTCAATTAAGTTGGTTATCCAAACATGGTCAGTACTGGTTCTGACTTTTCTTTCTATAAGATATGTGCAGGCCATCTCTAAAAGAGTTCATTATGGAAAGTTTGTGGCTGAAGTGAAATTCAGGGAATCTCCTCAAGACTATGAGCCTTTAATTCGTTCTAAGGTATAAATTGGTTGCAGATTACTGTGTGTTGCCATTTTAGCTCCATCATCATTCTTATATCTTCATAAGTTTAGTGTCATAAAATTTGAATATGAGATTATCCTTTTGCATTCCATGATTACTTTCTAAGTTCTACTATATCTTCTTATTCAAGCAAGTTAATGGTTTAGTCATTGAAACCGTAAGTGTTGAGTGTTGACAATTTGGTTTCTGAGATTAATGAAATTTCAAAATGGTTTTTGAGATATCCAATCTCCAATCATATTAATCATTTTGGGTTAGTTAGTTTAGTCTCAAATATTTTCAGTGGCAAGAATTTTGAAATTTTATTAATTTTTTTAGTAAAAATTTCTTTAATTTCAAGGACCAAAGTACAAGACTTCAATTTCATAGACTAAATTGTTGATTTACTCATCGAATTTTGGTTGATTGTAGCTCAATCCACTAGAAACCGGCTTGTAGAGTGAGAGATGTCTCAAATTTAGAAACATATTTTCAGCTATTTTCTTAACCAATGTGAGACTCTTAACACCCCCTCATACAGCTAAGATTGAACATCTGGAACATGACTTAAGTGGCTTGATAGTGAAAGTGAATGGTTTAATAGATCTTGTATATGCTCTGATACCATTTTAAAATTTGGATTGAGCTTAATTATTCAACTCTTACAAAACTGGTTTGTAAAGTAAAAGATGTCTCTGAGTTATAAATTTATTTTTTTTACCTTATCTCATTAAATGCGAGACTCTTAACATTTACTTTTGGTACATAGATTTCCAAATTTCCACCTAAAATGATACATTCTTTTTAATTGTAGGACAAAGAAGGGTTGATGAAATTGCTGACATTTAAGAGTGTTGAAGAGATGGTAAAGAAGAGGGTTGAAAAGAAGGCAACATTGTTTGGGCAGGACATAAGCCTTAACAGCAGTGATGACAACAAAGGTAAACAAAAGTTTGATCCATCAGTGGCTTCAAAGTTGTATGAGAAATGGGTAATACCTCTTACTAAGGAGGTTCAGGTTGAGTACCTACTGCGCCGGTTGGATTGAATCCATTATTATTTTAATGTAATCTGAAGAAAGGAACATATAATATCATTGTTCAAAAGCTTAAGTTTATTTATGTGATTCTTCATTGCCAATTTATTATGACTTATGATTCTGAAAATAGTATTGATTTTAGCTTTGATTTTATCATAGGTCTGAATTTTAGAGAGGATGGGAGGGGAGGAATTTCAATGGAAGGGAATATTAACTTATATTTTAATCATTTGTAAAAATTTATGTGACATTTAATATACGATTATTTAAGTTGATTATAAACAAAATTTCCTTTACTTTCATTTTTGGGGGCAAATATCCTTTGGAAAAAGGGATTAAGATAACTTGATATGTAACACCGCAATCCACTAATATTTAAATAATGGATTAAATAAGTTTTTTGTCATCAAAATTATAAAAAGTGGCTTGTTTAGTATGTTTCTGTATAGTTCTTTCACTGTTTTTTTTCTTTCTAAATCAATTTCTATTTTACTTCGAAATAAAAGAGGGTTTTTGTTAGACATTATTGGTTTTTTATTTTTGTGAAGAAAAACATTATTGGTTTTTTTTTCTTTCACTTTGCCTTAAAAATTATATTAATTTTCATGTTTGCTTTGCCGGGCACACTCGCCATTTCCGCTCACGGAAACACCAATGGCATCGCCGGTCCACTGCGCCCTCCATTATGTCCCCACCATCATCGGTTTTATTGATAATCACTTTTTGTAAAAATAAATAAATTCACGTCTTCATAAGTTTTTATTTCAAGTGTGAAATATGCTAGTAACACAAACTTGTTTTTTTTTTTTAAAGAAGTAACACAAACATTCTAGTTGATATGTTACCATGGTCCATAAACAATCATACCCAGGGGTGGTCCTGAGGGCGGGCGCGAGGGGCGGCAGCCTAGGGCACCACTTTTTTAGGGGCACCAAAATTATTATTTTTATTTAGTAGTTAGTACTATATAGATATATTTCTTTTTAATTCGCTTCAATTAATTATATTGAAAATATATTTTTAGATAACATTGATTATAAATGAATATTTTTCAACAAAAAATGCAAGAAAAAAAATATTGAAATAATTAAAAGGATACAATTTATTGTTTCGCCCAGAACACCAAAAATCATAGGACCGGCCCTGGTCATACCCATGCTAAATTTTTGCTTATGTTGGTTGATATAGAGATTTTTCAAACGTTCTTCGTCAACTTTATTAAAGAAGGTAATGTTTTTCTTTCTCTCCCGAAGTGTCTGCATTTATTATTATCGCCACTAATATTGGTGGCGGTAGTGTGAGATGCAGAAATTCGGTTGGGACTGAAAAATTGTACCTTCTCAAAGAAAGTTGATAAAACGCCTTTGAAAAGCCAATATGCCTGTTATAAGGAAAAATTAGCATAAGCATGATCATCTGTGAATGTAATTCAATTCAATATTCATTGGAGGATCATGGCCATCTTGAATCTGGACCCTAGAGTTCTTATCATTTTGGTCCTAAAAAACATTTAGGTCTATATGATGGTCATGGTGGAACTGCAAGTTTGTGAATGACATTAACGTATTTCAAAAAAGTTTATAATAAGATCCTTTTCATGCAACCAAAAAATGGTGAAATGAAAGGAGAAAAGAGGAGGCACCGATTGAAGAGGAAGGAAGAGCCAACGCTCGGATCGCGACAACAAGGGCATCAATCTTATAATCGCGGTGACTACAATTGACCATATTTGGAAGAGAAAAAGAAGAAGAAAAATATGGTATAAGGGCTCTATTATAAGATCCAATATAATCAATTGGTTCGGACATTGTTAGTAAGAATTTTGCTCTCCACCCAGCAAATTTTGCTCGCACCCTGCAGCCATGCCAAAATTGCCCTTGCGCGTGTTAACTCACGCTGCACAAGTTAACTCACGCAATGTTCCTGTTTTCGAACAAAACCCATCAGTCCGAACTCCAACCACCATTTTCTTTCCCTCCACCTTCAAAAACCCAAAAAGTGCGATTTTTTGGGTCAAAATCATCATCCCAAATCATTGCAAATCGTCAGGAAGCAAGTTTCTACGCTCATCAAGCATCAAATATCAGGTATTATACCATCTAAACTCATCTCATTTTGCTGGTTTTTGAGCTTGGTTCGTCTGGTTTTCGAAGGTACTAGGGCTAGGTACGCAAGTTAACTTGCGCAAGTTAACTTGTTGCGCGACTTAACTGTCGCAAGTGTTAAAGCCATGCGTGACTTAAGTCACGCCACTGTGCAGTCATGTTTTTCGAATTTTTAGCGCCACTTTTGTTCTTGGTTAGCTTGTTCCGCAAGTAATTTATTTATTCTTCCTTTGTAAAAAAATTTATTCAATAGATATATATGGAGATGGTTGACAAAGTCGCGGATGATGACGCTGAATCGAAACTGGCCAAAATAGAAGGTTCTGGTGAAGGTTCCGACGTAGGTTCCGGCGATGTCAAAAGACATCCAAGATTGTGGTTGTGTTCAAAAGACATCCTACGTGTTACCTTGTGCGTGTATTATTGCCATGAAGAGCAAGCAAAAATTGCCTCTTGTCTTGGATGATATATACCCTCATTGGAAAAGGTTGTGTGTACAAGGAGAGAAGATTGATGATGATTTTTCCGTGATGGAGGAGTGGAATGGAATTCAAGAACTTCTCAAGAAAAGCCCTTACAATATGAAGCTCCACATCAAAGAGATGATGCGTCAAATTGCATTTCCGGAAATCGCATTTTTGTCTCCGCCTTTGAAAAAGGTGGTAACCAAGGGAGCACCTAAAAGGAAGAGGACTACACTCAAAGTGTCATCAACGGGTTGAATCCCCTCTAGGTTGGAGGCCATTGATTCTCAAAATTCGGATAGTCAACCTTCACAACCAAAGAGGTCACTTCCAAAGAGGAAAGATGCACGCCTTGGCACTTACTCCCGCTCACAAGCTTCATCCTCTACTTCAAAACCGTTTTGGAATATCTCATACATTTCACAAATTCCAAATATCATGAGGCCTTTTGTTAAAGAAATTGTGAATGTTAAAGGGGATGGTCATTGTGGATGCCGGGTGATAGCTAGGCACTTGGGGATAGATGAGGAATATCATGTATTGGTTCGTCAAGCACTTATTCAAGAGTTGATAAATCATAAGAGTGACTACATGCCGATATATGACACGGAGGAGCGTTATAACATAATCTTGAATGGTTAACTAATGCATAGTTTTACACTTGCGCATTGATAGATATCTGGCAAGTGTACCAAAAACTATCGAAGTAGTAATAAATATCGATCCACAAGGATTGTGTTAATTTCAATTCTAGCAAGCGCGTTATACGTTAGGATGTGTAAAGTTTGTATTTGGGTGCCTTTGGGCAATAAAAGTTTGTGTTAATTAGATTTGATTAAAGTAGAGAAAGTATGAAAGAAAATTATATTGAGATGAATGGTTAAGCCGGTGAATCCACTATTGCTCTATATGAAAAGTCTACCTCTCTTTATTCTCAATTACTACTCAGTTTTTACGATGAATTAACTAAGTGGTTTTGATCAATCTCTTGACTCAAAACCCTTTCCTAAGTTATAACCCTATTAATCTCTTAATTTGATTGAATAACCGCGGAAGCAATATTGGAACGTTAATTCATATATCATAACTCTCAATTTCCTATCTCTAGGCTCCTAGTGTTGAGTTAAACAAAATTACTAGTTCAGGATTAAAAGCTAGGGCTAGTAGTCATTCAATTCCTAAGATCAAATCATGTGATTGCAAGAAGCTAGGGCTAGTAGTCATACAAAACAATAACATGAAAAGCAATAAACACAAGTAATTCTGAATAAAAACTGAATAACATTGATTATAGAGAGAGTTCAACTACAAAATCATATATTACAATAGTTTCATCATGGCTTAACCAAACTAAAGGTTTAGCTACTCATAGCAAAACAATCATAAGAAATAACAAGAGAAAACATACATAAATCTAACCAACGGGGTGTTGGTATGAGATTCAGGGCTTGTTCCTTGGTCTCCTGCCGTCCTTAGTGCTCAAAATCGCAATAATAATCAGTACCAAAACCCTTGCTAGCAGCTGGATATTTATAGAAAGAAATTAGGGTTTCAGAAAAAGCCCATCATCGTGCCACGTTACGGTCTGGCCGTGGCACGATGCTTCATTAATCCTACGTGGCAGCAGACAAAATCAACCATCGTGGCACGTTGCATATTGCTTCGTGCCACGAAATTTCCAGAGCTGAATCCTTTGTCCCACGCTTCCTTCAACGTGCCACGAAAGTGATAAACGTGGCACGATGCTTGTATTTTAGGCAATTTTCCTTGGTTTCTTGAAGTTTCTTCTTTTAAGCTCTTGTTCCTGTTTTGGCTTGATTTCACCATGAATTCATTGCAGTTGACTCTCTAAATACTATAATAAAGACCTAAATATGACTAAATAACTAGTGTTGATGTACTGTCATCACGCATCTTAATTCACGCGGCGTTACTTAACTAACACATAGTATTACACTTGCGTTAGTTAACTTGCGCAAGGGTAAATTTGGAAAGGCTGCAGGGTACGAGCAAAATGTGCTGGGTGGAGAGCAAAATTCTGTTAGTAACGGTATACGAGTGAGGGAATTAATGATACTCTAAATTCTTTTTGAGTATTACTTTTCCCACCCTATAGGATTCTCGCGCGCCCTGCATTTTTTCCAAAAATGCCCTTGAGGTTTCCGGATTTCATAATCCGGAATGGTGTTTTCCTTTTTTAAAGGTGGAAAAATGAGTTACGGATTTTTCCGGATTTTGTAATCCGGAAATCTCAAAAAATAGGGGTGTTACATGATTTTTTCGGATTACATAATCCAAACACCCCCTAAACACCCTTTTTTCATGGTGCTGATGCAATCCGGATTACGTAATCCGGCTAGCACCAGCACCAATTCTTGTGTAAACAGAGGGTGTGATGGCTGGAGCTAAGGCAGCTGTTGTTGCTACTATTGCCACTGCCATTCCAACTGTAACCACTCCTTCCATCTATTTAATTTTCTTTGTTTCATACTTCCATCCATTATAAGAAATATACTTTTGGCATATAGCTAACTGGAATTATATATGTTTGATATGCAGCTGGCTAGTGCAAGGATGCTACCTTGGGCAAGAGCAAACGTGAATCCCACTGCTCAAGCTCTCATTGGAACAAATAGTAATATTATGTTTGATATGTAGCTAACTGGAATTATATTATGTTTGATATGTACCGGTCAATCATATTATATGAATGCAAATTAGTAACTTCTCTTTCTACAAAGTGAAAATGGTATATTCCATTGAACAAATAGATAATTAAGTTTCACCAGCAATCATTACATGAGCAAAATCCATCTTTAAATTGGTGAAAACGATTTCTATCTCTTGCAATTTTTTCATGGTGCTGATGCAATCCGGATTACGTAATCCGAACTGCAAAGGGGCATTTTTAAATATTTTACAGGGCGCGTGAGAAACCAACAGGGTGGGAAAAGTAATACTCATTCTTTTTTGTGTTTATTAAAAAAAAAACTTATTTTGATTTGGTTACTTTAATAAAAATCCAAACATATATAATTCCAAAAAGATGGGGTGGTTTTGTGGTCAATCATACCCCTACATTTATACCTTTACCCATACATTTATTTTAAAATTCCAATTTTGTCCTCGTATACAGACTAAAACCACCCCATCTTTTTTCACTTTTCTCTTGAATTTTTTTAAACTTTCCAGAAACACAAGATACGGTGAGTGATAAAATCATACACCTTTATAAAGTCGTTGTCGTTCTTTTCGATCGTCACCGTTGTTGTAGTTTTGTTTGCCGTCTTGCAATTTCTGTTCCTTCTACTTCTAAAATTCTTCTTCAATTTCTGCCTTCGATTACTCTATGATTTTCACTTATTATGTTCCTGTGATTGGATTTGGATCTGATAGTGCCTACTTTCTATTCACTTCTATTTCTCAATTTGATTTCTAGATTTTAATTTTAAAGTAAGATTATGGTTTGTTTTATTCTTCAAATCCTTTGGAAATATAGCCTTATTCTTCTATTTTGAAATTTCCTAGTTTTTATTTAATTTGTTGTTTATGTCGATTGCTAATTTCAATAAAAAGAGTGGAGAAACTATAATTCCACAACAGTAACATAGAAAACATTGCCAAACCCATAAAACATCAATCAATCATTCCGGTAAATAATTAAGAGAACAAACACAATTATATGAAGAAACGATTCCGATAACAATAACATTCTGGTTCGACGTCGGTAAAAGAAAAATCAAATTGAATCGTTTTTGACAAAGAAGGGTTTAGGTAATGCTTATTGTTTGTTGGGAGCGTTTTCCAGAAAAAGTTTGTTTGGGTGAAAGAGTGATTGAGTTTTCTTTTATATAAAAGGGTAAATTTGGTACATTGTGTCAAATGTTGAGGTCAACGTATAAATGTAGGGGTGTGAGGTATAACTTCCTAGTTTTGATTACTGTGTACCCACTTTTAGTGGGGTCACCATACAAATATTTACAAATCTCATATTTAAACGACCAATGACTACTCCAAATCATATTTTTCGTTTGGTTATCACAAAGTTTCAATAGATTTAAACAAATACATGAAGTGACTATGTTAAATCGAATTTTGGTTCAATCACTATATGCAAATTCCAAAGCCAATGACTACAATGAGCAGTGGCGGAGCTCGGAAATATATCTGGGGCGGGCCAACAAAATTAACTCTAATATATAATAAACATGAAATTATGTTGTAATAAACATTAAGCACAAACTTGTTCAATCAAGAAGTAAATTTTATTCATCTTAGTTGCAACCAAACACGATCTTAGTTCATTGAGGTGTAAAAGTTACCACTTCTTCAATTCTTGAAACTTTAACAAGTTGAGATGTATAAGATATTCCTTGTTTATCTCTTTCACTCCCACAAACTTTCCTCTTAAAAAATGATCAATTTCTCAAAAAATCAAATAATTCCACAAGTCAATAACAATCCAAATTAAAGAAATTAAGTCTTATTAAAAGTTTATAATAGGTAAAAAAAGAAACTAACAAATATAAAGAAAAGCCTTCGTAGTTAAACATAAACTACAATATGCATAAGTTGAAAAAAAATCTTGTTTAAACATAGATTGAACTACGATATAAATAAAAAAGCATTCGCAACAAACAAGAACAATTCAATAAACACTAACAAAGTGACATGACATACGCATAAGTTGAAAAATACATATGTCCTCTAATCCTATAATCCTATTCAATTATGCCAATTCAATAAATATGATTGCAGTTTTAAATTTCAATTACCAATGATCAACAAACAATAACAACAAACAAGAGAATGGGAAAATAATGAAAGAGTGAGAAGAGAATGAGAAGTTTAGTTATCTAAGAGAGGAAATGAAGAGGTTGGGTGAGCCAGTTAAAAAAAACAAATCAAGCCAATGGTATTTTTTTAATTTCTCTCTAGGAAAAAAAATTTGAACTTTTTTGGGGTGGGCCGTGGCCCACCTCAGCCCATGCTGTCATCCGCCACTGACAATGAGCTATCTTTTCTTTTGGTCATTGATATTTTTATTTTTTCAATATAAACTAAAGAATACGAGCAATAACCGTGTTAGGTCTACTTTTGTTTTGGTCATTAGGCAAATCTCAAAAACTGATCCATAATTTAAAATACACCAATGAATAAATAGATATTTTGTAACTGAAAGTTGTGTAACTTTAAATTCTCCATAGCAGCTGCAGATACATAGGGTGCAAGAGATCACTCTTTTTAAACACAGTCAAAAATAATAAGAAGCGTGACCCACACCTTTCATATCCAAACTCTAGCAGAGAAATTGTTTCACCTCGTATAGAAAACATTCATCAATTTTAGCAAGTAAAATGTCATCCACATACGAAACAAATTTTAGTCGCACTGACCTAGTATATAAATTGATCCATAATGTTTTCTATGCATCCAAAAAAAGATATGACATTGTCAAATTTTAAATACTATTGACGGAAAACTTGTTTGAGTCCATATATAGATGTCTTAAGCTTGCATACCAAATGCTCCTCGCCACTAGAAGAAAACTCTTCTAGCTAGTTGCTCCATATAAACCTCTTCATCTAGATTTTTATCGAAAAGTGGAGTTTTCACATTCATTTGATGCAATTCTAAGTCAAAATGTTCAACTAACACTAAAATTATGTGAAGAGAAAAGCATGATCTTTTGATATCTCAAACAAATTTTTTTATGACATATATTGTTGATAAAACCATAAGTTATAGATGAACTAGTTTTTTTTTAATAGGCCAAAGACAGAATAGATCAACAGCATTCCTTCAAAGCACAAGGTGTGTCTAGAAGGGATAAGATAAAAAGTACACAATACAGTCAGGCTAAAGAAAGTAGACAACAAAATGGAAAGACAATTACAAGTCGATAAAGGAAAATGCTAAACATCCCGAGAGAAATTGTCCCGATCGCATTACTAATTTACATGATTGGCTGATTAACCACCTTCTCCTGTGTTTTCCGCTACTTAGCTATTAAAGTGGAAGCCATAATATACAAGTCACGATGTTTTCTTGAATAAACTATTCGTTCTGTATAGCCTGGTCAATAAAACTCATACAAACCAAAGCATTAGACCACCATGAATTAAAATCAAAGAAGAAATTTAGTTTGTGCGCCTTCAATCACAACCAAGAGCGTAATGCAATCTAATAACTGGTCCATCGATTACTCTTTGTTATTAAAAATATGGGCATTGTGCTCTTTCTAAATAATCCAAATGCATGTGAGCCAAATTACCTGAAGACAAAATCTGATATCCTTCCTGAACATAGGTAATCCACCAAATTGTAAAACATGATCCCGAATGTCATTGGGGTGAGTTGTTGAAATTCCCAACTACTGAGAAGAAAATGTCAAATACTGTCGTAGAAATCACTACCCATAAAAAAATGATTAATAGAATCTTCTTTCCTACACCCTCCAAAACATAACAACGATTCTCCATTTATCACACTACGCCGAAATAAATTATCCTTTGTTGGAATCCTTTTCTAAAATAATCTCAAAGCGAATAACAACACTTTAAGATTGGGTGATGATGGATGTCATCGTGAATGGATGTCATCGTGAGACTGCTCCGATTGGGTGATGATCTAATAAGCTTCTTTAACTGTATACCTCTAACATCACTTTCTGAACAAAAGCAAATTAAATTCCCTAAGCTTCTGCACCCCCTAAACCGCCATGTTCCTTAATAGAGAAAACCACACACACACACACAGGAAAAAAAAATTAAAGAGGGATTCAAGGAAATAAATGATACATGTAAACTGCTTGAAGAGGGAAAGAAAATAAACGGGAAGCGAAGACAATATAGATTTAATGTGCACAAGCCGACCACCCATAGATAAATTGTTGCTTTCCACCTCGATAACTTCTTACGAATATTTTCAACCAACGATTGCCAAAAGGATAACTGACGAGGGATCCCACCAATAGGTATGCCCAAATAAACGAAACGAAGATGACCGATTTTACAATTCAACACAGTCGCCGCTTCCACCAACCAAGAGTCTGCCACATTAATACCAACAAGTAAACTCTTATGGAAAGGCTTGATGTATGAGGTCCCACATCAAAATAGACTTCAATGTTCTAATATTGTCCCAAGTTTTCTCACCCATAATCAATGTATCATCAGCGAATGGGTGATGAGAAATTAGAAAAGAAGAAAGAGATCCCACATCATAGCCCAAATAAATACCGGCCTCCATAAAAGAGTTCAACATGACATTCAACCCCCTTTGTCGCTAAAAGAAATAAAAAAGGAGATAGAGGATCCTCTTGCCGAAGACCCCTGCCCAACTTAAATTCTTCTATTGGGATACCATTAACCACAACTAACACGGTAGCTGAGCTTACACACTCCATAATTTACCCTCACTATTTACAAGAAAACCCCATCTTATCCATAATGATATCTAAATAACTACATCCAACAGAGTCATAAGCCTTATCAAAAATCAACTTTAAACAAAAGAAGCCCTTTCTTCCTTTTCATGGCATCATCCACCACCTTATTAGCAATAACAATATCATCCATAATATGTCTACCCTTAGCAAAAGTCGATTGAGATTCAGAAATCACACTACTAACAACCAATTTTAACCTATTAGCGAAGAGTTTGGCCAGAATTTTGTACATACAACCAACCAAAGAAATGTGACGAAAATCTGATAAATTTTGTGGACACTACACTTTAGGGATCAAAATAATAAATGTGTAATTGGAACCTTTCAGTTTTTGTTATAGATAAATTAATAAAGATTAAAGATCAAATAGTTAAATTATCAAACTTATGATATTTTATGGTTTTATCGATGATATGTTATAGAAAAAATCTTCGAAAATATGAAATGTGAACTATTGTAAAATAAAAAAAAATGGAGTAAAATTGAAAACAAAATATTTCGAGGACCTAAAATCAAAGAAGAAAATTTGTAGAGGGGTTAAAAGGAAATTTTAGTGTATTTAAAGGACTAAAAACATATTTAATCTTACACAAATTTTAATCCTTATAAATAATAGACTGAGCCTATTGACTTTTGGTTGTTCCCAACCCTAACTAAACCCTTTGACGGTGTTTAATCCTTTAAATCCTTTTGATCCCCAACCGAATAGGTCTAAAAAAATTAAACCCTAAAACCATTGGAACCAACCTTTCGACAATCTTTTCTTTCGTTGCCTGATTTCCCTTAACTTCATCCTTTCACTGTGGTTACTTTTTTTTCTTTGAAGGATTCACCGTGGTTACTGGTTAGTCATTCGATTTTATAATTTTTTATTTATTTTTTACTTACGAATTTATTTTTTGTCTAATTGATTAATTAATTAAAATAATGTTTTTGTTTGTTTGTTTGTAGCAATCACTTTCAAAAGGTTGTTATTACGATTTTTTTTTTCTTTTCTGGAACTACTCAATCGGTACCTTGACAATGGTAATTTCTCAAAGCCTTATTCTGTGTATATAATATGCATTCCATCAGTGAATTTCATTATACCGCCAATGGTAATATATTATCACACAACATTATATTGTGCTCATGCCAAATTATGACACTATACTAAGACCAACCTTGTAATATGAATTAGGTCAAATTGATCATTTAAGTTAGAAAAATATCTGCAGTACGGTCCTATTTTCATCGAACCCAGTTAAAAAGTGTTTATATGCATGGTCGAATGTTTAAGCACTATTATACTTGAATAGTCGTTTTTGTTAAAAAAGAAAAATGAAGGATTTTTGCTCTCTTTAGTAAGAAAAATGAAGGATTTTTGCTCTCTGTAGTAGATTAATAGCTCATGACATATATTATTTTTGTACACATCTTTATTTAAAAATAAATGCTTTATGATGTCAAAAACGATAATTGAGACTGTTACAGTATTGTTGAGATTGTTGCATTGAGTTTCAAGGTTCTCTCTCGGCAGACCTAGCTAAAATTCTTGTATACATGCATAGATAGATACAATTACAAATACACTATAGTTTGTTTTCTGATCCCTGTATGTTCCCGTTGTTTTGAAAATGAATTATGTCTATCTAAAGGAGAGAAAAATAGCAAACACTACTCGCAGAACGGTGATTGGCGTGGAGCCTGATAGAATTAGTTGCTTACCAGGTCATGTAATAGACCAGATTCTCTCATACTTGCCAATTAGGGAAGCAGTGAGAACAAGTGTTTTGTCCAGTGAATGGAGGAATAAATGGTACACACTACCAAATCTTGTGTTTGATATAAGATGTGTCTCTAATATTGAAGCTATTGAAGATCCTTCCATTTTCATTAGCAAGTTGTTGAGAATTGTTGATCATGTACTTCTACTTCATTCTGGACCAATCAACAAGTTCCAGCTCTTCGACCCCGGTTGTCATCTCATTGGTGTGAACTCTGTGGCTGATATTGAGCGATGGATTCTTCGTCTAACAGAAAAGTCTATTAAAGAGTTTGCGTTGCAAATCTTTGAAGAGGAGTTCCTTAGGATACCCAAGTTTGAATTCTATAAGATACCCCAGTGCTTGTTCTCATGTCAAAGTTTACATCATTTAAAATTATACTGTTGTTGTATTCAACCTCCAACAACGTTTAAAGACTTCAAGAACTTGAAAAGTCTTGAACTATATCAGGTTACAATGGCTCAAGATGCTTTTGAAAACTTGATATCCGGCTGCCACCTGCTAGAAGATTTGAAATTGTTATATCTTGACGGTTTAACCCAACTTAATATCCATGCACCAAATCTGAAGAAATTTCTCATCGTTGGTGATTTTGTGGATTTTAGCTTTGACAACACTTTCCAATTAATTGAGTTAGCTTTCTTTTTTTTTGACTCTCCAAGAAATCATAGTCAATTGCGTGGATGCTCAAGTAATTTGTTAAGATTCTTCGCTCATCTACCTCACATACAGAGCCTTAGCATTAGCAGCCAATTTTTAAAGGTAAAAATTGTTTTTGCTCTTTAATTTACCTCACTCCCTTACAAATTTAAGATGAACCACAATCTGATTTAGAGTCATTCTTCTTCTGTTGTGCTTCAGTATTTGGATGCAGGTGCTGTGCCGGTAAAACTTCCGACACCTTGTATCAATTTAAGTTCTCTTTTCATATGCATAAGGTTCAATGACTTGAAGCAAATTATGGCTGCTCTTTGCTTGCTTAGAAGCTCACCTAATCTTCTAAGATTAGAAATAGAGGTAAGTACTCGTATTGTTCGGCTTGATTTTTCTATTCTTTCAAATTTGTGATTGCGCTTGCACGTCTTATTTTTGTTTTTATGTAAAGTTATTAATCTCTAGAATTTGCAAACTATTTTTGCTTAAATTATTTATCTAGAGTCTTGGAATTTTGAAGATGTGAAGAGAAGTCATGTATCAGTTGCAGTTTAGATAGATTTAGTTTCATCAATAGTGCAGTAGAGTCATATAGGCAAGAGACTCTTGTACCACATTTTCTGTTTTAATCAATCTACACAATGTTACCTTTAGAATTTTAATATTCTATATGTCTCTCATTCATTACAATAATCCCCCGTTTGATCTTTGAATTTGTAAAAATCGAATGTAGGCAGAGCTTGAGAAACATACTGCCCTTTTAACACCCGCCTCCTATTGTTGGAAAGATGTCTTTTTGGAGCCACCCATGCCCCTCCGAGTGCGCCATGTGAACATAAAAGGAATCTCTGACATCACATCTGAATTAGATTTTATCAGATTTCTACTTATGTATTCTCCTGTGCTAGAAAAGATGACGGTAAAGCTTGATGTAAACGTCAAACCTGAGTTGATGACAAAAATTATTCAATTCAAGAGAGCGTCGGGACAAGCTGAAGTTATTTACCAAGAGAATGACGATTCATAATGCTTTCTCTCCTCTTCAAATCTTCTTATCTATTATGACTTTCTAAAATGGTTATGACTTAAGTTAATCTTTTTGATAATGTGGCAAATTATGTGTTTGACCCTATAATTTCTTATATTGATAATCATGAACGTTCCTCAATTTCTTTTGTCTTGATATATGTCTCATATCTTTCATTTTTTTCCCTTTAATAATTTCTTGTATGCATTTATATGATATCTCTGTCATTTCTTATATTAATTAGGGAGAAGTATTCAAACTAAATTTCTGCAAAAATAAAAATAAAAATCTCCACTATCAATAATTGTATTGTTAAAAAATCTCTCTTCTAATATTTTACAATTTCATAATTTATGGAAGTTCTAAAATATGTAATTCATTTTTTTTTTCAAAGTATTAAAGTCTCCATTGAAAATCTAACCAGAGTAATAGCATAAATGTATTTCAAACATCAAATGTGATAATACAACTCAAAATTCACTGTTTTTTTTTTAATGGAAATGTGAAGAACCTTTTACACTGAAGAGAAGAACCAAGTTACAAAAAAAAAAATGTAGTTATAATTTATTAAACCAGCAAGGATCTCAATGCTCTCATAATGCTCCTTGTACATATCCACCAAACAGTGCCAATTCCTTTTCTATAACTGCTGGCTGAACTTTGTGTAGGAAAAATATGACATAGAATTATTATAAACTAATAAATCAAAGAGAAATAATAGAACAAATAATTTAACTCATAATAAAATAAAATATAGAATAAAGAAACTTATCGATTATTGACTGAGGCGTGCACAAAGCACTCTCAATTTTTGTATTGGACATAATCCATCCCCCTTCGATGTATATATATATATTTTTCACTATACAGTTGTATCAAAAATAATACATTGACCAAGACGTCTCTCAGTCAGTATCTCATATATATTATCAAAACATCATCCATGATATATTATCATAGGTTTGCTTAATTAGATTGTAAGCCACAACACCCCCACATAGGAGAAAATTAAATCTATATTTAGATTTATTATGCAGGTCTACTTGGCAATGCTTCCAAGCGATAACACCCCCACTTTGGGTAAATATAAATCCATGTGTGAATTTTTATTCAATTCTACTTGAATTATTTTTTCTAGTGACGGCACCCCCACATTGGGGAAATAAGTCCACACATAGATAAATCAAACATCATTGCATTATTTTAATACAACGGATAATCCACAATATTACACCAATATTTTACTGTGTATCTCAATATATATCTCATGAGTTCAGCAAGTGCCACAAAATTATATTCAGGTCTACTTAGATTATTTCTAAGTGACAACATCTTAACGACACTTGTTTCACTCATGTATCTTCATGAATTTCTCAATTTTACTACTAGTAATTTAAATGATAATTCAGAAGAAGAAAAAGCCATTAAATTATGCTCTTAATTTACCCACATACAAATTAAGAACCAAAATATTATAATGCAAGAGCTAATAATGATTTTGCAGTAGAAGGTCATTTTAAATACTCTTATAATGGCAATTCTGCAATCGGTGTCATATGCAAGAAGCTAGCTTAAAGAATAAGTATCCAACCAAAAAAATATATCTCAATTATCTCAGTTTTTATATCACTTTTTAACTATACTCATGCTTGCATCCGTTCAATTAGATAAACTATCACATAAAATATTTTCAAAGACAATATTGCATACATGTGTCCGAGAAGGAATCCAACAAATACATGTATGAGGCATATAACATAGTCAGATGCATAAGTAAACCTAGCATTAGAATTACACCAAAATTAGGTACTTGTACACATCTATTCACAACAGCTTAAACTTGAACCAAATTGAAAATATTATCATGGCTATGAATCATTTATAATTGACACAAGTAAATCATATATAATAATGAGAAGTAAGATGAATTTGATAGAACCTGCATGATGACATCTATCTAATATAATTGGCAGAGAATCATTCTCATTTCCTTCTACAACAAATTCACCTCTATTAAAAACCTTTAGTTTTAACAATCATCTTTAAATCCGAGTTCTAATCACGTACACCATCATAACATTCAATTGAAGAAAAACAGAATTCATGATCATTTTCACGCATTCAAGAATTAGCATGTAAGCTAAAAAAACATTCAAAGATTTCAACAATAAAATCATTAATCATTATCAAAATAGAACTCAATAGCTAATGTAGAGACATAAAAGAAAGTTACAAGAGCTCAATTTTAGGAAAACCACAGAAGCACTATTTTTCCCAACATATTCAATACAATACTCTCTCAATTTCAACACACAAAAACAACATTTGTGAGGTTTAAAAGTTAGAGTATGTACCTGATCCATTGTGGATGATTTCAAGGGAATAATAGTTTAAAACTTACAAAGAAGTCGATCACATCATCACACTAATGTAGATTGAATCGATGAATTCCACAAATTTTGATGTATTTGCCTTCTCCCTCTAAAATAAAGTTTCACCCACCTTTTGGCTTTGTCACTGCTCGCTTCCGGTTTCTTTAAGGATGAAGTCACCACAAATTTACTTCCTAATTCAATTTCGGTATCGAACAAATCCCATTTCTCTAAAAATTAATTAGATATTAATATTCACGGTAATAGTAATAAGACGTTGATTAGGTGAATATTTGTAGTCAAAGTAAACACAACATGTCAACATGTCATTGCCAATAACTTTCCATTAACAACAATATAAGCCATTGACGAATAATAAAGTAATAATTCCAAGTTCCAAATCAAAACAAACAATATGACATGAAGTAGTAACATTGCATCCATATATAAAGTGCAGTAACGTGATAAAGAAATAACCCACAACCATATAAAGAATTCCAAACCAAATTTCACATGCACAATACAAGAAGATTATAACGCAATAATAGAAACATACATATAATTAACAGTTCTAAAAGCTACACCAATTTCAACTTTATTACAATAATTCTATGTCAAAGGAAATACTCTTAAGATTGTAGGAAAAATATGACATAGAATTATTATAAACTAATAAATCAAAGAGAAATAATAGAACAAATAATTTAACTCATAATAAAATAAAATATAGAATAAAGAAACTTATCGATTATTGACTGAGGCGTGCACAAAGCACTGAGCTTAAGAGTATTTCGCCACCCCGGATAGATTATCCGATGCAGTAGGTCTCATAGCTAATACCCTCCAGGATACAACAGTCACATCTTGCTAGCACCGCACGTGAATTAGCAAGGTCTCATGAACGACTTATTTGGATACTCATGGGAACTAAAAATCTTTATCTTTGTTATTAGAGATGATGGTGAAAAATAAGAGAAGGAAGAAGCTTTCCAAGTCTGTGTATTCCTTTCCACACTCTATTCTCTCACCAACCCACGTACTCAATTATATATCAGCAAGTAAAACAAGTTCCTCATTATTTGTGAAAATAGAAACTGAAAATCCTATTAATTAGGATTGACCAATTAAAAGCCAACGTTATATTTGACCAAGCAAGAAAACGTGCATCAAACTATTAATACTAATAATGCAATTAATTATTTTAAAAAGTATTTAAAATAATATTACAACTTTAAAATAAATTATAATCTAAAATATCCAACAATCCCCCACAATTTATTTTAAAGTTTTAGGTGTTCCCAAGAGCGTGACAAATCAATGCATAAGCACTAGTGTCTTTTGGACTATGAACTAGCACGTAGAGCAAATGAAATTTGACCCACTAGAATGTCGGTGAGATTATAACCTCGATGAACCTCATTCCGTATGTGAATCAGTGACCTCATCACTCACATTGATCTGTCGTCCAAAGTTGTTCAACGCGGTGTGGTGCATTTTGGCCTTGCACCTATGCCTGGATTTCATGAGTGGCTCTAGAAAGTCTGCACAAGCTTTCATAGAGGCGGCCCCACCTCCAACACTCATATAGGTAAATCTATCAAGTGTACACCACAGTCAAGCACACCACTCAAATATATGAGCTATAGATTTATTAAGAGTTTATAAACTCAACCTTCAACGCTGTAGTATACACTATCCTACACCATAGGGATGAATTCTCAAAATTAAATTGGATAGTGTCTCATCAAATTGACAAGCGACTTGTTCTTACCCATATGAACATAGCCTTGCGGATTTTCACAATCTAAGTTGGGTTACCATCACTCTCAATTTTTGTATTGGACATAATCCATCCCCCTTCGATGTATATATATATTTTTCACTATACAGTTGTATCAAAAATAATACATTGACCAAGACGTCTCTCAGTCAGTATCTCATATATATTATCAAAACATCATCCATGATATATTATCATAGGTTTGCTTAATTAGATTGTAAGCCACAACACCCCCACATAGGAGAAAATTAAATCTATATTTAGATTTATTATGCAGGTCTACTTGGCAATGCTTCCAAGCGATAACACCCCCACTTTGGGTAAATATAAATCCATGTGTGAATTTTTATTCAATTCTACTTGAATTATTTTTTCTAGTGACGGCACCCCCACATTGGGGAAATAAGTCCACACATAGATAAATCAAACATCATTGCATTATTTTAATACAACGGATAATCCACAATATTACACCAATATTTTACGGTGTATCTCAATATATATCTCATGAGTTCAGCAAGTGCCACAAAATTATATTCAGGTCTACTTAGATTATTTCTAAGTGACAACATCTTAACGACACTTGTTTCACTCATGTATCTTCATGAATTTCTCAATTTTACTACTAGTAATTTAAATGATAATTCAGAAGAAGAAAAAGCCATTAAATTATGCTCTTAATTTACCCACATACAAATTAAGAACCAAAATATTATAATGCAAGAGCTAATAATGATTTTGCAGTAGAAGGTCATTTTAAATACTCTTATAATGGCAATTCTGCAATCGGTGTCATATGCAAGAAGCTAGCTTAAAGAATAAGTATCCAACCAAAAAAATATATCTCAATTATCTCAGTTTTTATATCACTTTTTAACTATACTCATGCTTGCATCCGTTCAATTAGATAAACTATCACATAAAATATTTTCAAAGACAATATTGCATACATGTGTCCGAGAAGGAATCCAACAAATACATGTATGAGGCATATAACATAGTCAGATGCATAAGTAAACCTAGCATTAGAATTACACCAAAATTAGGTACTTGTACACATCTATTCACAACAGCTTAAACTTGAACCAAATTGAAAATATTATCATGGCTATGAATCATTTATAATTGACACAAGTAAATCATATATAATAATGAGAAGTAAGATGAATTTGATAGAACCTGCATGATGACATCTATCTAATATAATTGGCAGAGAATCATTCTCATTTCCTTCTACAACAAATTCACCTCTATTAAAAACCTTTAGTTTTAACAATCATCTTTAAATCCGAGTTCTAATCACGTACACCATCATAACATTCAATTGAAGAAAAACAGAATTCATGATCATTTTCACGCATTCAAGAATTAGCATGTAAGCTAAAAAAACATTCAAAGATTTCAACAATAAAATCATTAATCATTATCAAAATAGAACTCAATAGCTAATGTAGAGACATAAAAGAAAGTTACAAGAGCTCAATTTTAGGAAAACCACAGAAGCACTATTTTTCCCAACATATTCAATACAATACTCTCTCAATTTCAACACACAAAAACAACATTTGTGAGGTTTAAAAGTTAGAGTATGTACCTGATCCATTGTGGATGATTTCAAGGGAATAATAGTTTAAAACTTACAAAGAAGTCGATCACATCATCACACTAATGTAGATTGAATCGATGAATTCCACAAATTTTGATGTATTTGCCTTCTCCCTCTAAAATAAAGTTTCACCCACCTTTTGGCTTTGTCACTGCTCGCTTCCGGTTTCTTTAAGGATGAAGTCACCACAAATTTACTTCCTAATTCAATTTCGGTATCGAACAAATCCCATTTCTCTAAAAATTAATTAGATATTAATATTCACGGTAATAGTAATAAGACGTTGATTAGGTGAATATTTGTAGTCAAAGTAAACACAACATGTCAACATGTCATTGCCAATAACTTTCCATTAACAACAATATAAGCCATTGACGAATAATAAAGTAATAATTCCAAGTTCCAAATCAAAACAAACAATATGACATGAAGTAGTAACATTGCATCCATATATAAAGTGCAGTAACGTGATAAAGAAATAACCCACAACCATATAAAGAATTCCAATCCAAATTTCACATGCACAATACAAGAAGATTATAACGCAATAATAGAAACATACATATAATTAACAGTTCTAAAAGCTACACCAATTTCAACTTTATTACAATAATTCTATGTCAAAGGAAATACTCTTAAGATTGTACGAAAAATATGACATAGAATTATTATAAACTAATAAATCAAAGAGAAATAATAGAACAAATAATTTAACTCATAATAAAATAAAGGCTAAAATATGGCATTGGTCCCCGCAAATATGCCAAGTTTTGGTTTTAGTCCCTGCAAATTTTTTTTATAGTTTTTGGTCCCTGCAAATATGCCAAGTTTTGGTTTTAGTTCCTGCAATTTTTTTTTTATAGTTTTTGGTCCCTGCAAATATGCCCAGTTTTAGTTTTAGTCCCTGCAAAATTGTTTTTTTTTTGGAAATGGTCCCTGTCCCCACGTGGATGCCAGGGACCATTCCCAAAAAAAACAATTTTGCAGGGACCATTTCCAAAAAAAAAAACAATTTTGCAAGGACCAAAAACTATAAAAAAAAATTACAGGGACTAAAACCAAAACTGGTCATATTTGCAGGGACCAAAAACTATTAAAAAAATTTGCAGGGACTAAAACCAAAACTGGCCATATTTGCAGGGACCAATGCCATATTTTAGCCTAAAATAAAATATAGTATAAAGAAACTTATCGATTATTGACTGAGGCGTGCACAAAGCACTGAGCTTAAGAGTATTTCGCCACCCCGGATAGATTATCCGATGCAGTAGGTCTCATAGCTAATACCCTCCAGGATACAACAGTCACATCTTGCTAGCACCGCACGTGAATTAGCAAGGTCTCATGAACGACTTATTTGGATACTCATGGGAACTAAAAATCTTTATCTTTGTTATTAGAGATGATGGTGAAAAATAAGAGAAGGAAGAAGCTTTCCAAGTCTGTGTATTCCTTTCCACACTCTATTCTCTCACCAACCCACGTACTCAATTATATATCAGCAAGTAAAACAAGTTCCTCATTATTTGTGAAAATAGAAACTGAAAATCCTATTAATTAGGATTGACCAATTAAAAGCCAACGTTATATTTGACCAAGCAAGAAAACGTGCATCAAACTATTAATACTAATAATGCAATTAATTATTTTAAAAAGTATTTAAAATAATATTACAACTTTAAAATAAATTATAATCTAAAATATCCAACACTTTGTTTCGAGTTGAGTGTTAACTTCGTGGAAAGTGTGCCGAAGATTTGAGAATTCACAGCGAGCTTCATCTGAAACGAGAAGCTTCGCCATCCCTTCCCAATCGATTTTATTCCCGGCTGTGAATGCTACATCTGTCACTTTTTTTCGATGTTTCGCTCATTTTCGCTTTTCTCAAAATGCGATTATGATTCTTCTTGCTTCTTATGCTCTCAACTCAAAATTCGTAGTTGCTTAATGAAAATCTTATCCTAAAGGAACCTAAAATATCTAACATAGGTAGAACCACATGATCATCTTGTATCAAACGAATTCCTCACTTACAACATCAATTTCGTGAAGAAGAAAAAAAACAAATTAGTCTACTTTTAAAATATTTTTAGTAAATTTGTTGTATACAATATGATTAGCGTATTTAATTTATATATTATATTTTATTTTGTTGGCCAATCCGAGATTTTATTCTCAATCCACCACCGAGTATAATGTATCAAAGTAACTATTAATGGCAAGAGTTACTTGATTAAAAGAATCATAAGATGTCAAAGTTTATACTACATGCGTAATCCTCACACTACAAGAAACTCTCGATTTCCCTGTGGATTTTGCCAAGGATTTAGGTTCTTGAAATTGCGGTGATTTGACGTCGGCGAAATCGAAGTAAACAAACACGAAACCATGAAAGGAGATACTTGTCAAACAGTGATCCATTATATAACATGAGGCGTGACAAAGTCACTGTCCTTGAGGATTTATCCGCCTCATAATCGCATATCCTCACAGCATACAACATGTTCTTCCCTGATGTGAATCACACCAGAGGTTACATAACAGCTTGAATCTGTTAGAATACTGAAATGATGTAACCCAGGAACTCAATTATATTGGAAGGAGAGAAAGATATTTTTATTTGGTTTGATAGTGTACAAAATTGTTTTGTTTTAGTATTGATGGAATGCAGATGAGAAAAATGTAGCCTTTTTCCTTTTTTTACGTGTTTCATTGGGAAAAACTTAGGTATAGGGGCAAGCAAGAAAGAAGCCTTAATAATAGGCACATTCAAGAGACATCAATGGAAAAGGCACTTACAAAAATTTAGAATTAAAAACATGTTACAAAACCAAGTCAAAGATCCTAATTAATAATAAGATAACAATTTTCTATTAAAATAATTTTCTATATTTCTCAAGTAAAATATAGGACACAATATTTAAAACTTTTGAAATATAATCAAAATTTACAACACACTACACACTCATGAGCAACCCTAATTGAATTCTGAGTAGCACCTCCAAAAAAGAAAATCATAAACATCATAATAAAATGTTACTTTACTTCCTGGAAAAGCAATAATCTATAAATTGACACAATAATTAAGATCTAATGTAATTAATTACCTCCAACAGTGTACTCCGGATCCATGTTTGGCAGCCATTTCATCGTACCTAAAACAAGGGCAGGATCATATACATGTACTCAGAAAACATCTTAATCTTTACAAAAATTTTCTAATACTAGAACAAAAAGAATTTAGCAGACAAAAATAGCTAAAAAATCTTTCCAGAACTGAGAGAGGGAAAATTGTCCAACCAATTATTACATAAAATCTTTAAGGGCTAATGTTAACTTGTGCCCTCAAGACACATGTTAAGATACACATTATAGTAATACACTTATCAAAAGGCGTGCATTCAACTTCTTAAAAGTTGTTAAATTGTGTTTTCCAATGCAAAATTGCTCTATTTAGATTGCTTAACATGTGCCCTAAGGGTACAAGTTAACATGACCCAATCTTTAATTAGCATGATTACCAAACTCTCGGACTCAAACAACCAAAATAAATAAGTTAAACTCAAGATTATCCTAACTAGGTAGTACATGAATGAATTAATGAAAGATCAGACAATTATGGGGTAGTTAAGGTAACCTCAAAAAATAAAGGATATTTTAATTTTGGTGGGGCCATATATCTTAAATATCAGTTACAATAAAGTACTCTTTCCGTTTCAAAATGAGTGGCGTTTTAGGTGTTTACACACATATTAAGAAATACAATGATTAAAAGAAAGAGAATGGTTATTTTACCAAATTATCCTTATTAACTATTGGTTAGTTTTAAAAGTAATACTTTGGAAGTAGTGTACTGAGTATTAATTGGAGGGTACAATTGAAAAGAAAAAGTTATTATTGCATTGGAAACTGAAAGTGACATTCATTTTGAAACAATTTTTTTTGGCTAAAGCGACACTCATTTTGAAACGGAGGGAGTAGTAGGTAGGGGGGGACACCACTTATCACTTTTTAGCGTACTTCACTAGTGGTATCCCTCAAAAAAAAAAAAACGTACTTCACTAGTAGGCAACTCACTATACGGGTGCAGATCCCACGCTCATGAGAAGTTGCGGGCGCAATGAAGAAACCAATGAAACTTATAACTTAAATTTGACTTATGGATCTTGATTGTCTGAATATTGTTTATATGTAATAATGAGTTTTTGAAGATAATCAAAAGAACAAAATGTTTACTACATAAGAATCTAGTTTAAGAAATATAATACTCATTTGGAGTTATCTTAGTGGTTGGCTTGTGATCTTAGAGTTTGCTCCTCTTAAGATCTTAGTTAGGTTTCGATATTCCCATGACTTTGGCTTTAAATGGAGCCCTCGTAAATGGACGGTGGGATTCTTAGATCGGATACCGAGTTTTTTTTAATAAAAAAAGTAATATGATTATGTGGATTTATAATCCTAAAAAATATATGATTAATAAGAGGATTTTCTCTATGTCTAGTACACTAGTCATGGTTTGGAAACATTTAGATTGTGTTTTATATTTTATACTGACTATATTTGGCTTATGCTTCTAGGTATGGATTAACATTCGAAGTGAAAAGAATGTCTGGACTACTCATAAACAGTTCAATGTAGTGTCTATTAATGTTGATTTATGTATCTATCATGCACTAATTTTATTAAATATTTGGAAAGCATGCAAATTTTCACCATATTTAATAATTATAGATAATTATCTTTGTCACTTGTACCATTTTCAAGTAAGGTGTCACATATCATCATAATTAAAATCTTAAATAAATAATTCAGGAAAGAGATTATTTATTATATAAAATTAATTAATTTGGTGGGATTTGCTAAAATCTTAAATAAATTAAAATTCAGGAAAGAGATTATTTATTATATAAAATAAATTAATTTGGTGGGATTTTCTTATAACATTAAGCAAAATATAGCATTTTAATTGTTACTTTTAAAAATAAATTTGTGCAACAGTGCTTGAACTTTACATTAAATATCCTTACAAACTGGAAAACTCTAATGGTAAATAATATCATTTGATATTTTTATAAAGAATTAAACAAGATATTTATATATTAATATTTATATTTATTCTTTGTTTAGACACTCTAAAACAAAACACATCCCTTTGTGTCATTGTCCCTCGTTGAATAGACTCCGTTTCAAAATAAGTGTCGTTTTAGCCAAAAAAAATTGTTTCAAAATGAATGTCACTTTCAGTTTCCAATGCAATAATAACTTTTTCTTTTCAATTGTATCCTCCAATTAATACTCTGCACACTACTTCCAAAGTACTCCCTCCGTTTCAAAATGAGTGTCGCTTTAGCCCATTGCACACAGATTAAGGAATGGAATGAAATAATCATTAGACATAACACTTTTACTAAACTGCCCTTACTTTATAAGAAAAAGACAAACTTAAAGTTGCATTGAAAATTGTGTGAGAGAAAAATTGAAGAGGGTAAAGTTGGAAGAAAAAAATTAAAGTTGTATTGGAAATGTAAAGCGACATTCATTTTGAAACAAATTTTTTTTGCTAAAGCGACACTCATTTTGAAACGGAGGGAGTATTACTTTTAAAACTAACCAATAGTTAATAAGGATAATTTGGTAAAATAATCATTCTCTTTCTTTTAATCATTGCATTTCTTAATATGTGTGTAAACACTTAAAACGACACTCATTTAATCATTGCATTTCTTAATATGTGTGTAAACACCTAAAACGACACTCATTTTGAAACGGAAGGAGTAATAAAATAAAACTTTCACATTAATAATAAGAAATCTTATGAATATTATTTTAATTTTTTTTTTGACAAGTAATATTATTTTAATTTGAAATTACACTATTGATTATTCAACTAATTTCATGAAAATCTTATTGACTATCTATGTATGTAGATTTTATTTTTTTGAAGGAGTCTATGTATGTAGACAGGCCCGACCCTGAGGGGGTGCAAACAGCTCAACAGAGTTGGACCTCCCTCAGCCATGGGCCTCAAAAAAAAATTAATACCCACTAGTACTATTGTCCTCCAATTTTTTTTTAATACCCCCAGCCATTTTATGTCCCCTTGTTTTAGCCTTTTAGGCCTATTAGAATTAAGTCCTCTTGATTTTGGTGTTAGGTAGGGGTTCCTCATGTATACGGTAGTCGTTTTCACCTTTGGGTGTGCCGCATATATACGGAACCTTATATTTATCTTTTAAAAAATATAAATAGAACATTGTTCTTTTAAAAAAAATGCGTTTTGATTTTATCACTGGACTCTTTTCATTCCCAGAGCCGAGCCTTCGAATTCTTAGGGACAGCCCTGTATGTAGATATACTTCTACAAACAAATTCAGCAAGCAGAATTATCAAACAAAAATCTCTCGAACATTTAGTTGCAACAACAAACTCCTTGGCCTTTGAAACAAAAGCCACCTTTAGGGTTACCCAATGATACTTGACAAAAATGGTCACATAATTCTGGTGCAGTTGGACAATATGTCGATACAAAGCAACGCTTTCCAGGTGGAAATACGACATCTCCTGCAACAATTACTTAATCTCCTTTAGAAATACTATATAATACTCCCTCCGTTTCAAAATACATGTCCATTTTTTGCAATGTGCACTATTCACTTGACTTACTTTGACCATATTTTTTAACTAATCTATAAATACAAATATTAGCATGTAAGATGTTGTTTGATTTGTCTCGACAAATATTTTCAAAATATTAAATTTTTATAATTTTTTATTTTAGATAATTAAAGAAATTAACAGTCAAAATTGTGCATTGGCATGTGTGAAGTGGTTGACTTGGACATGTATTTTGAAACGGAGGGAGTATTTCCGAGAATGTTTTGCCATTTCAAACATCTTGTATACATGTTCATAAGAAATATGGTTCCTAAAACTGAAATTAAAAATTATATGCATAGCAAAAGTCACTGTCATATTTGCAATCCAATTTTCTTTGAAAACACAACAAAGTTGAGTTATGAATCTAGTTTCTTACATGCAACCATGACTGAAGCAATGCAAATAAGTAGAAAGGTTAAAAGGATGGGTTTGATGCAAGATGCCATTTTGTTTTAAAAGTTTGACATTTACACCTTGCAATAGCTTATTTATAATGAACAGAGAAGTAATGTTAGAAAAGTTTCATTCAAGTGAATATGTTTTAATTGGTCAAAAAATCAAAAGTGAATATTTTTTTTTTTAAGGAAAAAGTGAATATGTTTTAATTGGTCAAAAAATCCAAAGTGAATATATTTTAATAGTATTTTCTTATCACTTCCCATTTATAAAAGATTTATTGTGATAGACTTTTACATGTTTTTTTTAATGTATATATTTTAAACTTTGCATCAGGTTTCTGCATAGAATTTATCATATTTTTTCATTGAGGAAGACAAAATTTAAACTAATATTGGTTAAAAGCAAAATTAAAATTAATATCAGCTACAATAATGACTGATTGACCCTTATATCTTATGGGATTTGAACTCCGTCATTTAAAATTACAATGTTAAGCTTGAGTAGCAATTTGGTGCCATAGCTTTGGTGCCATTGGTGCCATAACTTGCATCTCCACCACACACACACACATCACACACACACATCCCCACACACATCCACACACATCAATGGTCAGGATTTCTCCAATGGCACCAAAACTATGTCATGGAAGTATTTCCCGTTAAGCTTTTAACCACTGGGCCAACACTTATAAATTTTGTTGATTTTTCTATAAATTTTGTGGAAGCATGTTTTACCTTTTAGAAGGTTTCAAGGCTAACCGATTCATAATGAGTTTCAATTTGATGCCCCTCAATAAAATTGTGGGAACATATAATTATTTCAGCCTTAAACAATAGATCCAGCGGATCAAGAAAAGACAATTTTTACATGTCCGTTCGGAGTAATTGCTTACCGAAAGATGTTGTTAGGTTTGTGCAACGTACCGGCAACATTTCAAAGGTGCATACTTTCAATATTTTCTATTGAGTGTGGACGTTCTTTAATAATTAGCAGGATCAACGAGCAGAACCAAAATGAGAGATAACCTGAAACATTGTCGATTGCCTCCCTTTTACATCGATACATAAATACGATTCTTTGAAATATGTAAAACAATTTTGTATAGTGCAATAGTCAACAATTTTATTTTTATTTTTTAAAAATGACAATATGAAGAATAAGAAGAAGAAAAAATGATTCAAAGGAAAAACTATTTTAGTTGCTTCTCTAGAAAATCATTTTCAAGAACTAGTTTTTTTTATTAAAAAAAAGTTATTTTCATTAAAATAAATAAATCTAAAATAGCTTCAACTTTTTAAAAGAAAGAAAAGATCTCAAAAAATTTATCTATAATTATTAAGAATCAATGTTATATACACTAATGGAAAGACCAGACAGTAACGTGTCGATCAATCCGCTTTTTTGTTGCATTTAAGTGTATGTATATGTAGGAAGACAATAATAAGTTCTTTTTATGGAGAAAACTCTTGTGTATGAAGAAAACTCGAATGGTAGGGAAGAACCCACATTTTCTATCTCACAAATTCTTCGACAAAGATTAATCACCAAAACAGCAGCAAAAACTTCATAACAATAACTTAGCTAATTAAAAAATATATATACTTATCAAATGTTGTCGTTGTAGAACTCTGTGAGCTTGACACTGATGAACCATCATAATCCAACTCATAAACCTTTATCTTATAAGATATATATACCTCAAATCAACTATATTTCTCACATATTTCACTCTTTTTTCACAACACACCCTATCCCGAACTTCTATCTTATAGAAACAATACATTTATGTACTTAAATATATTTTATTTTTTTATTGAAGTTTTGAAATGATAGGAAAGGTGGAGCAAAAACAGTTAAATCATTTTTTTTTATCTTCATGATGGAAAACCAAAGGGATGTTGCATATAGATTTCTTGAATCAAAAGACCATTTAGAATCACATCTGATTGACTCCAAGGCAAATGATGGGGCCAATGTGAGGATAATAATTCTTACAGTAATTACTGGGTATTATAGTAGGGATTTGACACAACTTTGAATGCATGGAATTTCAGTGGAGACAATGGGAACATTGATTGAAGACATTAGAGGAACTTGCAGAATTTTGAGGACAACCATGAAAGGACCATTATAAGAGCAATTTGATTTCGAAACTCAACCAGTGGGAAGATTTTACACAATAGAAATAATAGAAAACTGATTGGAATAAGGAAAATCTACTTATATAAAGCAGTCATAACTGGTAATTGGTAAAGCACATAGAACTAGCTAATTGGTAAAGCAGTCATACTCATAACTGCTAACTGAAACCAATGTTGTCAAATAGCGCGTATAATGGCGCGATAGAATAGCGAAATTTAAACAAATTCAATATTGTTCTGCAATACGCTATTTTGTAAAAAGATACTGCATTCCTGCCGTTATTTTTGCAAAACAGTTGCCATGGCTAGGCCACGGTTTAAGCATACTTGAGGGACAAGACATAAGGAATGCCGAAAATATATATCTTGGAAATCGATCTGAATACGCAAATGAAAACTGAATATGGTTTAACCTTCATCTTGGGTTCACTTCACATCAGTTTTCCTAAAACCAAACCAAATGACACTCATACGAGCCAAAATGACTGCCTAAACTCCTAAGTTGCTTCATCCCCAAAATAACAACCACAAAGGCAGCAATTTAATACAATGTTTCATATATCTATCCAAAAAAAATTACGGTAAGATAAGTTTATCTAACTCAACTACAAGTCAAGCCAAAAGAGAAGTTGTGAAACAACTAGAGTCAACTAGGATTTGATAAGCAGTAACGATATCCGAGGTGACCTTGTTCATGTCGAGATCTTTTAATAATTATAAAACATGTTATTTAAAAAAAAAAAAATCCTTTATTCTTTTATGTGTGTATGTCTAAACCTTGTGATAATGAGTACAAGTCATTCTTTCATTTGCCAATTGTGAATTGCAATGGCTACTTTACTTTTTGAATGATTTGGGATTTCAATCCAACAAGCCTCTAGTGCTCTATTGTGACAATCAAAGTCCAATTCATATTGCAGCAAATCATGTCTTCCATGAAATGATAAACCATTTAGAGATTGATTGTCATTTTGTCAGGGAAAAGTTGCAACAAGGAGCTTTCAAACTTCTTGTAAAATCAAAGTCTCAGCTTGCAGATTTCCATTGCCTCTTAAGAGTTCTCCTTCCTTCTTTTCCAAGCTTAACATGTTCAACATATACCATGCAAAGCTTATGGATAGTATTAAACTTGAGAAATCATGTTCAACATCAGTTTACTTGTTCAACAAGTAAGCACAGATCAAATGCTAGTTTCATACACATTAGCCACGTGACTGTTATGGTGTATGCACGATAGATTAGCACTATAATAGTTAGTTGTTAACACTTGTAAATTAGTTAGAGCTAAGAGTTAGTTAGATTCTCATCTCATATGAGTAGTAAATTTGTAACAAGCTCTACTCATTATTCAATAGTTTCATTTCTACAGTTTTCTCTTATTTTCTCTGAGAATTTAGATTCTTCTTCATCTTTATCATCATGATGATGAACTTCATAAAGTGTGTAATATGACACCAAAACGTGATTTTTTAGAGTGATACACAAGTATGTATGTGTTTTAGTCTTCTGATTTCCAATATTAGAAATAGTGTCTTTTCATTCAAACTTAGGCTTTGTTTTTGGGAGTTTGGAGGGGAAGGGAGAGGAGGGTTTTGGAAAAAAGGAAGGAGCAAGTGGAAGAAATAGAAGACATTGGGAGGAGAGGGCTTTGGAGGTTAATTTTTTACTCATAATAAAAAATCCCCCTCATTTGGGGGAACTCAAAAATTGTATTGGGGGAGGGTTTTGGGGGGTTATGGAGGGTTTATATGAATTTTTCAAATCCAATCTATGTTGTTATTGTATTCTTAAAATTAAAAGTATATTAATCATAAGTATTAGTTTATCATTCTCTAAAAAACTGTTCTTTCAAAAAATGTGAATTTTTTGTCCATTTTTCTATATATTTCCAACCCCCAAAGCCCTCCCCTCCCTTCCCCTCCAAACTCCCAAACAAAGCCTTAGTAGATGATTAGTGAATATGGTCACCCATACTCTATCTAAGTTGGTCATTTTTCTAGACTAATCGTTGTGTCTTAGTTTAATCGTCCTTGTATTCAGGACTACTTTAATTAATAGTTTGAATTTGTTCAAAAAAAAAAAAATAATCAACTTTGACAAGCCGGTGAAGAGCACAACCCCGTTAAAACAATACTTAGGCTTTGTTTGGTAGTTTGGGTAGAAAGAGAGGTGAGGGCTTTGGAGGTAGAAAATATAAAGAAAAATGGAATTAAAATCTTTCACATTTTTTGAAGTTCTAACTTTCTAGAGAATAGTAACAAACTAAAGATTTCGATTAATATACTTTTAATTTTAAGAATACTATAACGATATAGATTTAATTTGAAGAATTCGCTCATTTGAGGTTGGCCTAGTGATTTTCTTGAGATCTTGGAGTATGCACCTCTCAAGGTCTCAGGTTCGATTTCCCCTGATGTCAATTTCGGTAGGCAAGTCCATACAAAATTTTCTCGGGCTTTAAATGGGATCCCCAGACGATGGGATTGATCCCCTCGGATGAGTCAATTTTTAGATCAAATACCGAGTTTTCAAAAAAAATTGAAAAATTCATATAAACCCTTTAAAATTCTCCTCCAATTCAATTTTTGAATTCCCTCAAATAAAGGAGAGTTTGTATTATGAATAGGGCTGGCAATGAACCGAACCAACTCGAAAATAGTTCGAAACTCGATTCGACAATTAACTCGTTGAACTTGGTTCATGAACCAAATGAGCTGAACTTGAGTTCAAAATGAAGTTCGTTAACTAAACGAGCCGAACTTGAACTATATATAGTTCGACTCGTTTGGTTCATGAGCTGACTCGATAATATATATCCTCTTTTTTTTTAGGAAATATATATCCTCTTAAATATACATATATATTGGAAGTAGAAAAGTATTTTGAGAATATTCTCATTGCTTATTTATGTTGATTTTATTTGTGCTAGTTCTTGTGTTGTTTTAAGTTTCTCCAATATCCTTATTTTCCTTACTCATAACATCCTTAATTAAAACCAATTTTGCATGAGAATTGATATAAATTTGGTAATAGGATGAGCCAAATTAGTTTGGCGATGGATGAATGATTTTATATTCACATCATAATTATGTTTTCTTTTTACTATTCCAATAACTTTGTTATAAAAAAATCATATTCCTGCAAAACAATTAAAAAACTAAACTGAAAGTAAATGGAACTGAATATAGTCTAGTCTTCACTATGAGGTTTGCAAATGTAATATACATAACTGATGTCCCACATCGAAATTTTAGTAAGTAAAGGAATGAAAATTGGCTATAAATAAAAGCAAAAGAAGAGAGTGCAGCGCATTGGTAGAGCATTTGGTCTTATAATGACCAACTTCCCACAATCAAATGCAGTTAATACTTTTTTTTGGGACTTGTAGTAAATTATGTTACTATTTGGCCATTAAATTGTGAGGCTCTATGTTAAAAGGCTTTTAAATTTAAATGAACCTAACGAGCCGAGGGGAGTTGTTCGTGAACTACAAACGAGTCGAACTCGAGCTAAAAAAAAGGTTCGTTTTGAACTCGAGTCGAGTTTTGAGTTGAACCAATTCTTATCGAGTCGAGTCGAGCTCAGATGAGTTCGGTTCGACTTGACTCATTTCCAGCCCTAATTATGAATAATAATGAACACCCCACCCAAAAGCTCTCTCCTTTCAAAGTCTTCTATTTCTTCAACTTACTCCTTTTTTCCCAAGTCTTCCTCTCCAAACTCACAAACAAAAGTCGGTCAAAAAAAAAAAAAACTCACAAACAAATCCTTAAAGATTTATTTTTCGAAAGATCCATTTCCACAGTAAATAGATGTTCAACCAAAAGCTGTAACTAGGGGCTTGAAATACTCTCCTTACCATGTCTCCAAACATAATATGAAATCGTGTCTAGTTTGACTACGCTGTATTTTTTATTTTGTTTTAGAAGAAGGACCGCCCCGTGATTTATCTTCGAAAGATGCTAGCAACACATTTTTATCACATCTTCTTTCATTGATTGAAATTTAAATGAATCTCATGGAATCATATATATTCAACATAAAATGAATAGAGTTCATATAAATATCAACCAATAAAAAAAAATGAGTTCACTAGAATAATTTTTTTATATCTGCTTATGTATATTTGTGGGACAAACACCACAGACTACACAAGGTTAAAACATTCACTTTTTGATCAATCTCAAGCGCAAATACTTTACTTGTTAGTTAAAAATGTATGACAATAAACTATTCAGTTTCATGATTGAAAACCGAGATTGTTAACAAATTGACGCGGTGGCGATAGAGCAAATTGGATAATCTACATTTCAAAGAAAGCATAGGAATAATTTAAGCACCCCCTCACAATAAACAAAAGTGTGATTTCTACTTTCTTTCAGCTATTACAACAAAGATATGTGAAAGCCTGTGTTCAATGAAATTGGAAAACAAATTAGAACTTATTCGGCTTCCTCTTGCTAGTGGCCTAGCATTGATGAGAGGCAGGCATGCCAGTTTCACATGTAAGGTTCTCGCAATGCTGTAGGCAGCACCAGTTCTGGCTCAAGTTCGTCTAACGGAGAGAAATAATGGTCAACCATGTCCTCTGATACATCTTTTAAAGTTGGTGGATCCCACTACAAATTTAGGAATAAAACGCTTCAGATAATTACCAAGAAGAGAAAAGGTAGGTGGTACTGACTTAATAGAGGTATAGATTCTTGAAAATAGATACCTTGGGTGCAAAATCTTTATCAACCATTCGTGCTCGAACACCCTGCATAAAGGATAAGCCAAGTGAAATCATAAAAACAAATTTAGGTTACTCGATAAGGAGATGATGGAAAGAAAAATCATTACCTCAACGAAATCAGAGGAAACATTCTTGGAAATTGTCTGAACGGATACACGGTACTCACGTACAAGACATTGATCAAGAGTTTCAAATCGACCTTCCCGTATCTAAATTCATTAGCAGAGGTCAAGGAAGAAGAAGAAGAAGAAAAGCATCTTGAATGGGAAATAAACAAACTTGCAAGGTAGATTCAACTCACAGATCGTAAAATAACTTTCAAACTCAATGGGGAGGCTTCTCTTATTTTCCGAAGAGTTGTCAAACACCACTCATCTGAAGACTCAGCTGCCTCCTTCTCCTGAAAGAATAGCATTTAATTTTAAAAGAAAGGCAAACTATCAAAGAGTGGATAAGTTAAGCAGATTCCAGTTACTGGATGGTTTCAGTAAGAGAGAGAAAGACTTATGTGTGTCCTTATCCTCCTACTGGAACCATCCAATAAATGGGGAGGATCAACACCCAAGTTAAGCTCAGGCCCTATTTTTTTTGTTTGAAGGAAAGCTCAGGCCCTATTTATTGCTACAGAATATGAAATGTTTAGCTTGTAGTTCACTGCATATTTTTTCGTCTATTAAATTTGCTTTGTACGATTGGGGGGCGTATGAAGACACAGATATAAAGTATCTTTTCACCACATAGTCTCAATATTGTATTACACTGTCGATCAGGATATTATCAATACTATTACCAGGTGCTTTTCATAAACTAAAACCCAAAATATATAGTCCACTGCCTTTTCTTTTGTACTCCCTGTGGCCTTAATTATAAGAAAAAGTAGGTCAAAGAAAGTTGATGAATTTGGTCCAAAATCTGAATCAATTACATCAATTTTCTTTGACCTACTTTTGCTTATAATTAAGGCCAGAGGGAGTATGTATTTTTATGTTGGAGAGGTTTTCTAAGTAGTCCTTTTCAACTGGAGATTGATACATAGCTAAGGATCAGCTCTTCCTATTTTGGATGATGTTAACAAATAATTTTGAATAAAGTTCCTCATGCAAAATACCTACTTTCAGAAAATTTGTGTTTTTAAGAAAAAAATCAGAAGATGAAGATGGCAAACAGAAAAACCAGGTCAGTAGTAGCTATCCAATAAATCAAAAATAGTCTCATAATTGCATTTCATTTCGGGTCAAGCTATGAAATTCTTCATCAGATCGTGTATAAATACAATGCTTACCAAAGCTTCAACGATTTCCTCCACTGTATCATGACTGAAACATCTATCAATAATATCAAACCTGAGCAAAAATGAGAATAACACTCAGAAGCAGAAAATAATGAGCAACATAGAAACCAAGTGATCAGGGATCTATCTTCAGATATATTTTGTTTTAAATATCCGCTGTTTTAGTTCTATCACATCAGAAAATTAGAAAGAACATTTAAGATAGTAGAATTTCCCAGATTTAAAAGATAATCATGTGATCCATAAGGATATAACAGAATTATGATGAAACTGTCTCATGATAAAAGTCAAAGACCAAAAGGAAATTAGGGTGTGTTGATGCAACATTACTTGTAAAGGATGCTACTTCTGTCGGGATAAACAAGATCACCATATTGTGATAGAGATGCCTCTACAACAGATGGATCGTCTGTGACCAGTTTACCGAGGCGTTCTTCAAGCCAAACAAGCCTCTTCAGGGGGATGCCAAATCATGTAAGAAATGGAAAACTGACCAACAGACAGTAAAAAGAATTACAAGAACAAAGAGAAGAAGTGAAGAACATACTGCATTTAGTGAATAATGTGTAGCAAGGTTGCAAGCAATCATTTCTACACCATTAAGCTTATCTCCTGTAAGAGCCAGGTATTCCCCTGTATTGCAAAATATAAAATAAATAACCTTATTTATGTGCATCATTATATGGTTTACAATGGAAACTATGAGTACACGAGTGAAAAGAAAAAACTTGAATCCTAAAATATCCACTGTTTTTGCCAGTGTATGGTTGTATATAAGTATTCAGTAAAAATGTTTTTTGTTGAGGAACAAGGGTGGTTATGCTATGCAGAGGACTGGGTTGCTGAAGGTAAGACAACCTTAATGGTACATCGGAGAATCAGAAATCTAGTCTGGAGTTTGGATTATTTAACGTTTTAATGTTTAGTTCAGCAGTTCACATAAAAAGACAATAATTACACAAATGTTTGCAAGTTTGTCAAACTCCAATAGTCTACGCAAACTCCTGAAATCTACATAGACTTGGATTTTCTTTAACCACTAAACCATTTCTATTTTTGGCATATCTGGGATAAAATAACCATAATGATGTAGACTCATCCAATCATCCTCAATCTCATGATTCTATGCAAGTCAACCCATGTGCATATAGAAACAATTTGTTGAGCAACTGAACTGGATTTTGATGCAAAGAACATAAATTGTATGATTCTTAGTGAACTCGAGATTAGACAACCATCATTGCTAGAGTGAAAAATATTAAGATCCCGCACTTGGTATATGGCTAAATACTTCTTACAATGACTTAGGCAATAATGCTCCCTTAAACTAGCTTTACAGGTTGGCTAAGACCCGATAAATTCTTAATTATAATATGGTATTAACCTATTAGGCCCAAATATTGGGCTGCTACAGTGAGTTGGCCAATCCTTTCCAGTCCAGGCCATGAGAGGATGTAATAAAGACCTCAAATTTGGTTGGGTATATAGCCAAAATATTATTCAGTGAGTTGGGCAATCCTTTCAGTTGAGCTAGTTTTTGGAGTTCAGTCTAATCCATTCTCAAATCTACCAGAAATTTTAAGTGAATTTATGTAAAGTTTGTTTCCATCACTTCTACCCTGATCAGGAATTTTAGTCCATAAAGGATTATTTAAAAAACAGCCACTGTTAATCATAGTGAAATTGTCAATAGGATTTGTTGGCGGCCAACTATAAAGTAAGAAAAAAATCAGTGAATATTCCACTTGGATTTACAGGGAAGAAATGCCTCAAGGATGCAATATGGATTATCTTACAAGGAAAAAATCAGTCCAGCCTTAATGTTCTAAGTTCTAACAGTTTATTAATTTAAGAACGGAGCTTGTTATTCTTAATCCGCATCATAGATGCAATATGGATTATCTGCTTATCTTCTTAGTACTGTGCAGTTGAACAAGAGCCATGGTTATTAATTTCTCATGTCAATGGTAATCTTCGGGTGACAACATCCATTCTTTTCTACTGATGGAACAGGGAACATTGAGTTTGCAATGTTTACCACAAGCAGAGTTCAGAAGGTTTGGAAATTTCAATCATTGCCGTTTAGAAATAAATTAGACGAACTGGCAAAGAAATTATTCAAGGAGTTGAATGTTTAAATACTGTTTTAAAGAAAGGAATAGCGCTCATCTAGACTTCGACAATTTCTATTCCAAGTAGTCATACCGAGGATTAGTCCATAATTTCTATTCCAAGTTTTTTTTTCTTCTGAAAGATGTTCAGGTGTATCAGAAAGGTTATGCAAGAGGCCAGCGCTCAAGTAGCATGCAAAAATTTACATTACCTAAGTAGCCGGGTAGACGAGACAAAAGGTAAGAAGCTCCGGCATCAGGGTGGAAGCCTATTTGAGCCTCTGGGTGAGAAAAAATCTGCAAAGTTTAAACAGAAAAAATGTTTAGTTTCTTGAATTTACAATACATGAATAAAGAAAGAAATAAATGAAATTTCTGGTGGGTATAATCCAATGAGTATATTTAGAAACCACGTACAGTTTTATCAGTCACCACACGGAACATTCCTGGAAGAGAAATTCCAGATCCACAGCCCATTGTCCTTCCATCCAAAATAGAAACCTGCATAAATGCCCATAAAATCTTCATACAGGTTCTGAAAAAGCTTTCATGGTAAATAAAAGCCATAAAATGAAAGAGCAATATGTTATTATGCAGCTACATAATTCTTAAAATACAGTATAATTCTAATGCAAATTTATCAGCTTGCCAACTGCTTTAAAAACTACCAAAATCGGTTGTATTTTAAATTTCATCTTATTTAAAACTAATAAATTTATTTTAAGAAAATTTTGATTCAGACTCTTCCAATATCTACTCTTTTTTCCTCTCATGTAAGGCATATGATGCTATAGAAGCTAACTCTTGTGTATGGAGGTATCATTAATCTACTGAAAACTCACTCCAAGGTGGAGATGGTTTGTTCAAACAATTTTTTCCAGTAATGAATACAATAGTTTTTCTGGGAAAATTGTTGTGTAGACAAAGGTGTAACGTGTGTTTGAGCTCTGGAACTATAGAGACGGTTGCAGAGTTGGACAATATTCAGCCATAGTTAAATTAACTGCCAGTTTTTATTCGTCCAATGCACATACACAGTATGAACTATATGAACAAAGGAGTATCTCCTAAATATGGAAAGAAAAAAATGAAGATAGACCACTTTGATGGTTGGGTGGAAAGTATAACACAAATTGGCGGTAACAGTATTTGTCAGTCAGATCAGACAATGGCTCTTCACAAACGCATGCAACTAAACTGGTAGAAAAAAGAGAAATGTGGAAGGCAAAAAAATGATGATGGACCACTTCGAAAATTGGGTGGAAACTATAACATAAATTAGAGTTAACAGTATTTTTCAGACCAGACAAGGCTCTTAACAAAGGCATATAACTACACTGGCAGAGTAAAGCAAAATGTAAGTGAAGAGGACAGGACAAAAACATGGGACCATTTACATAGTCAGTGCTAAGATATAGTGCACGCCACGGAAGCTGACTAACCAGCATATTATGCATTTTGAATAAGTATTTCAGATTCAAGATAGAACTTGTGATGGGTAACACTTGTTTACCCATTTCTTCAAGGGAAATGCAAGTGAAAGAATCCCCCCGTTGAAAACAAATCAATATTTGGAGGTGTAATAGACTATAACTCATATATCAAGCATATTATCTTTAAGAAAACTACATCCTCCTTAATCGGAATCAGAAATCACTTTTAGTTTGATAGCTAAATCTCATGATAAACAAGAGTAATACAGTATTTAACACATATCAAGACCGAACAACTTCGAATTGATCCACTTGAGAGTGGAGAACATGAGCGCACAAAAACTTATTTAAGGTATATTTTTATCTCTCCAATCGAAAGTACATGCACATCTCAAACAAAACCTTTGGCAACGATCTAATACTTACATGTGGTTTAAGATATGTCCCTTGAAGATATACAAATGAATATAATGTTTTGAAAAACTCTTTAGCTTCTTCAGCCTTTCCTGCTCATAATAAACATAAAGACGCATAATTTCATCTGAAGTGGAAGAATTCAACTAGTAAGAGATGAATACAAAATTTGACTTTGATGATGAAGCAAATTAAAAAATATATATTGAAAACTGAACTAACAACTAGTTTACAGACCTAGTATAGACTGCCTATCCGCAACATATCTGATTATAATTCATAAATAATTTATAAAAACAATAATATATTAAGTGAATTATTTTTATCTAAATTAAGGTCCAACCAATCTACTACTGCATATGCACCACACGTAGTGTTAGATGAACGCCATCAGATAAAGTTTTGGAAGGCTTCAGAAGGTTTAGTTCAAGACGTGCCATTAGGAGAAAAGTTTTGTCTAGGAGGTAAGTTAATGATCGCCTAGGGGGAGAATGTAGAGGATACACAGGTTTGCATAGGGTTATGTTCTAAATGGAGCAAATGCAATTTATAAAACTATACTAGATTTTGTAGAACAAGATTTTGCAACACCTAATATTTGTTTTATGAAATAGAAGGAGCAACTATTCATGTATAAGGCTTTGCACAAATTACAAAGTCTTCCCTAGAGAGGGCTTGTTTACTTGGCAAAAGTTCATGGTTGAGTGGTTCTATAAGAGTCATGTTATCGTAAATGAATTTTTATTTCAACATTGTGTTTAGTAATCATCGAGGGGGGAAACATATGAGTTAAAGCATGGGCAGATCCAAGACTAATGTTTTAATGTGGCTAAAATAATAGTGTCAAAAAAATTTGCCCAATAAAATCGAAGATTATGTACTATTTCACCCAAAGTAACAGTTTTGGTAATTTTATTTGGGATACTTTATTAGCCCAAATCTATTTTTAACTCTAACAATTGCTAATTGGAACAAAATGAGCCGTCAGCTTCCTTCATATGTAAATTTTTTGAGAAAAGTTTGGTTAGCCTTATGGTGAATCCGCCTATGAGTTTAAGTATACACAATGAAAAATTCCTAGGCATTGAGATTGGCGAACGCCCCTAAACTATGAAACCTAGTTTCGTCCCTGTCTATTTCTATGGCTCTTGGTATATAAAATATCCTTCACAGAGCATGGATTCTAATTTCTATCATACATTATCCTTTCTTTCCTCTCAACCCTACTTAAGGTAAAGACAAAAAGCTAGGAATAACACGTGTAATTGATGGATAAATATATTTTAATAAAGGACATTCCAACTTCATTCCAACAAGAATGAACTCAATTTAGCAAGCTTTTAATTTTAATCAAGAAAAAAAAAAGTATGCATAAACCTAATACATAAAGAAAGTTTTAGAAAATGCACTAAACTAGCTTTTGTGTTTTAGTTAACATATAGGATGTTTGGTAGCACGTTGTGAGAAAGGACAGTGGAATGTGTGCAGCTATCTATGCTAGCTTCATGTTGCCGCACGGTCATACTGTAAAATGTACAACTTAAAAATGCAATGCAACATAAATTATCTACAAAATTGAAAAACAAATGATATATTTACTTATAAGTTATAAGAGCTATTTGCATAAGTTTGACTTTGATGTATCCCCTTGAAATATTGAGATTAAAAACCATAATGTACTTGTTAATCAATAAAATATTAAAATGCAACACACCTTCATTGAGCGAGTGATACAGCCTAACAACATCTGCACCAGAACAGAAAGCGCTGCCTCTACCCTTCAAAACATTCCAGACAGAAACTCAGACTCGATATTTTTTTTTTTACCAATACGAATATTACAAAAATTATCACACTACATTAAATTAAAAACAATATATGCTGTGTTTAGTAAGAATTAGCAGATAGCTGATAAGCTAGCTGATTGAATTTGTAGTGTTTGGTAAAATTAACGTTTGAACTAGCATATAAATATGAAATGACATAAAAAATATATATATAATTAATTAATAATAAATTTTTCTCAATTAAGATAACAGGGGTAAAATTGACAAAAAAAATTGATAAGCTCTTTGAATTAGCTTATCAAAAACGCTATAAGCTAGTTTGTGAGAAAATGACAATTACCAAACAGATCTTTTTTGGTCATATGAGCTTATAAGCTAGCTTATTGTGCTAGCTAAAGAGACCCATGATATCATGAACAATAACATCATTACATTCCTTAGTTCAGTGACAACTAATTGGCATGAAAACAAAAACAATACCTTCATTAGAACAAAACCAATATCAGAGTTTTCTTCCCACGAATCGTAAAGCCTCTTCAACCTAGCAACCTACAAAAATCCAAAAATGACTTGGCGTTTACCTCAAAAACGATTAAACTCAACCTCTATAGCACCAACACGTGTCAGTGTCCGACACCAATGATACATGTGATTGCATTCAATTTTATCATTTTCTTTTATTACAAGTGTCAACATGTCAGTGTCGATGGGTGTCAATGTGTGTCTTGTGTTTGTGTCTGTTTCAATGCTCCATAGCTCAAAACGCGCAACGAATGAAGAAGGAATGGAAAAAATCAGTACCATTGAAGTAGTAAGCGCGTTCAAAGAAGCTGGCCTGTTGAGAATGGCTGCACGCGATTTCGCTCTTCCTTCAACCAAAATCTAACACCAAATAACAAAACCATCAATTCAAAATCAAAATCAAAACAAAAAATCACATAACAACAATGATTATGATGATGAGTGAAGTATGAGAAAAGTAACCTGGTTTTGGGAATCTTCTTCTTCGTCATGACGTTGAGCGTAATTTGGTAGAGCAGAGAAAGAACGAGGATGAGAAGATAGAGAGCGAGATGAGAAGCGAGTTTGTGGAAGCAGAGATTTGAATCTCTGCATCTTTGATTTTTATGGTTGTAGAGAAGGTGTTTGATGTTTTGACTGTGAGAGTGTGCTTTGAAATGAAGGTTGAGCTAGCTGAGAGAGTGTGAAATGGTTTCGGTCGGGAACCAAATTGGGCCGTAAGGGTTTAGAATTAGAAGGGTTTTCATTGTTTAATTGTTTAATTCTATTTTTAAGGATTGTTTAATATTTTTTTTTGAAGGATTAAGGATTGTTTAATTGTTTTCGACCAAAAAAAAAAGGATTGTTTAATTGTTTAAACTAAAAATTGTCTTTTTTTTTTTGACAAAAAACTAAAAATTGTTTTGGAAGTTAAATTATGTGTTTTTTGACAAAATAAAAAAAAATATGTGTTCTTGTTCCGAATATGCCCTTGTTCTTGTTAGTATTATTTTTCTTTCTCTTAAATTATTTGTTGTTTTTATAATATTAAATATTTATTATTTTTTTTCAAAACTCCATATGCCCTATATATGACCGCATTTTGATTTTTCACTCTTCTTACAAAAATTGGTATTGTATTTAATGTGTTTATTTTATGTATGAATGTACCTAAAATACCATTTATATGAGTATGTGGTAAATTTGTTTTTTCATATTTCAAAACACTCAATGTTCATCACATGTGGTTGAATCTGGTTTGTTCATCGGATGTTGGAGAAGCTCTGGGTTTCTCACATGCTACGATGGGTACATGAATTACAACTTACAAATGTGAATTTTTAGTTGGATACGAAGAAGGTTGTAGATTATTTCAATAGAGGTAGTAATGATATATCTGAGTTTACAGCAATAGTGTGGGAGTGTCGGGGAAGTTGTAATCTTTATTTTGAAAACTCTAAAGTAGAGTTTAGTCGGAGACAGGCAGATGAGGTCGCTCATACTCTTGCTCGAGAAGCCACTTTCTTAGCTATAGCCCCCATATCTTTAATGTTGCACCTCTCTGTATTTCGACTTTGATTATTAATGAAAATATATGCTATTTCCCCTATAAAAAAAAGGACACTCGGTGATATTAATTAGGGGTTAATTTGGAAAAGAAGGAATAAATGCATCTAATAATTTTAAAATGGACTTATATTTAAGGACAAATTTGTATTTAAATGAGTGGTTATGTTTATGGATAGAGATAATAGCACATTTATTGTATTTTAATCTTCTAAATAATCCACTAAGTATAATTAATAAGGGTGTTTTTGTAAATGCAACATATTTTACCATTAAAAGCAATATTATTAATCATTTTCTTAATAACCATGTACTCCCTCCGGTCCTATTTATAAGAGAAAGTTGAGTCAATAAAAGTTGATGTATCTGGACTGAATTTTAAACCAGATGCATCAGCTTTTGTTGACCCAATTTTCTCTTATAAATTGGACCGGAGGTAGTAAAATTTAAAAGTGACACATAATTTGATGTGGTGGGAGTATAAGCAAAACTCACTATATTTTTTCAAAAGAAAATAAGTAAATATATTTATTATTATTTTCCTCATATTTAATGATAGTATCTCTAAAATATCATTTGTTTAATATAATTTTTGAATTTTTAATAAATTATTTTAGTAGCCATGAATTTACCAGCAACAAAATATATTAGTTGTGAAAGATGATATAGGCTATAGACTTGATCTTACTATCCATAATTTGATAAACAAAAAAATGTTTATATTTTATTTATGTCCTCTGCAAATTCTAGAAGAATCATCAACATGCGAAGATTTACAATAAAAAGTAGGTTTAAATTGTGGGAAATTCTACGGTGAAGTCATGAGAATAACTTTTTTGGTGAAGTTAATCCTATGGCTAATCTATTTCTCTTCTTAGAGTTTGCTTTGATAATTTAAAAACAAATCCAAAAATGTATGTATTCCTTATTTGATATTCCAGATTCTTTCAATGATGTCTCATAAAAACATATGCAATAATCAATATGTGCTTGAAAGGTGCAACCACAAATTGATTCAGATGAAACAAGACAGAGTTCAAGAGGTTAAAGCCACCTATCCAGGTTCAACATAAACATAGCCAATCAATCAAAACCGACGATGTCTTGTAATCATAAACTAATAGGTAAAAAATTATTTCAACTTATGGATGTCTTATAAGTATTCAAACTTCATTATGGGAACCCAAAAGTCAGAAACAAAAATTAAGTAATGAAAAAAATATTTTGTATGAGGACTGATTTGTAATAAGGTAAAGTTTAGTCTTAGAGTGACCCATTGTACGGGGAGAATTCTAGACTTAAATCTAAGTCATAACTAATGTGAGTGGAAAATTCAATTACATGTGTTATTGTTAGGATATAAGTATTTCTGTCCCCGTTTTAACATTCTTCATGCCATCACCTTTTCCAATTTTGTACCCTCTCGCCACCTTACCCTCCATTTTTTCCAAAGCTAGATTGGCTGTAAGGGGCTTTCTGCATAAAACTAGAATAGATTATGGAGAGGTATTTGCACTTGTGGCTAGAATGGACCTCTTGAAGAAGAAGTCTATGTGAAAGTAACCGCCATGTTTTGAAGTAAAAATCGAGAAATTAAAGTGTATAAGTTGAAAATGCCGTGTATGAGCACCAAGGGCATACAACTAGTAAATTGATGAATTTCTATGTCAAATTGTTTTCATTATATCCACAACTGCAAATACCTCACCGGTGAATTCCTTATTCCTATTTCATCCAATGTTGTCTCAGTGTTGTTATTAGCATCAATACCAAATATCAAAATAGATGCTCTCTCCTTTACATTTTTCTCTCAATTCCAGTTCAATTCATTCCTGGCACATAGAACACGTCAATGATGAGTGATTGCTTGTCAAATTTTCTACTTATCATCACCCTAGCAAGAATTGATCATCTTTATCTTGTTGTGCAAGTTTGGCCTCACCTTGCAAAGTGTCCCTATTTTTTGCAATTGTAACATTGAATTGAATGTTATTCTTGTCACGATCCCCTCTTCCTCTACTTTTAGGATCACCTACACCATGAGAGCTACTCCCTCCGGTCCTTATTATAAGAAAATTTTCAAAAAAAAATTTGGTCCTATAATAAGGACCGGAGGGAGTAATAAGAGGGAGTATATAATATATGAGTGAATGATGTCATTTAAACAGAAATGAGCACATAAATCGATAGTGTCCCACTATCAAAAAATCGTTGAACACATAAATCGATAGTGTCCCACTTTAAAAAAATCGTTACGTGTGAAACTATGTGTTAGCTTTAGGGGTGGGCAAAAATATCCAAAAACTGAACTGAACTGGTTAACTAAACCGAACCAAACTAAAATTAACTGAACCATTACATTGGTTATTGAACCGAACTGTTATTTTAAAAACAGTTCATTAACTGAACCGAACGGTTAACCGAACCAAACCGAACTCAATTAACTGAACCGAACCATTATTTTCTGACCCCAGCATAGGAACTTAAATTTCTGAAAGTAACTTACCCAGCACAAACAAACACAACACACATGTTTCGTTTCACTGCACGCACAACACATCACAAATAAGCTGAACTGAAAAGTGCTTTTACTCTTTCTTCTTCTTCTTCTTCTTCTCAAACAAACAAACCATTACGATGACTTCTTCTTCACTACTTCCTTTTGCCTCTGGTTCGTAACCTTTCTTCCCCATTCTCTTCTCTTTTTCATTTTCATCATTTTTTCACAAACACCGCTTTTTTTTTCTTTTTCAAATGTTTGGATTGTTGTGTAAATTTTTACAGCTTTCATGCATATGCAGTACCGTTTTATTTTATTATTGTGTTGTTATGTGTGGAATTTAAGGCACTTTTGATTTCATTGACTAATTGAATTATTAATTCTTCAAATTTATTGGAATACTTAACTAAAATAGCTTATGAATATGATGTTATAATTTAATTTTGGTTCGGTTAATATGGTTCCCTAAAATAGCTTAATTTTCGTTTTGGTTCAGTTCGGTTCGGTTAATAGGCAAGTAAACGGTTAACCGAACCATAACTTTGGTTCAGTTCGGTTATTTTCAAACCTTAAACGGTTCGGTTCGGTTATTTCGAACCATTTCAACACTTCAGCTCATTTCGGTTCGGTTAATATGGTTAACCGAACCATGCCCACCCCTAATTAGCTTCATCTTGCCTCACGGTGATAACAGGAAAATGTACAACTTAAAAAGGCAATATATCATATAAAATATACATTATCTATAATTTGAAAGAAGAGAATGATATATTTACCTGTAAGGTTTTTTTTTTGGACTAATATTCACTTGCAAGAGTTTAGTTTTTTTTAGGGAACTCACTTGAAAGAATTATTTGCATGAGTTTGATATATCCACTTGAAAGATTGAGAGTAAAGACCATAATGTACACACAGTCAAAGAAACTCTTACAAAGTCACAACCCCAAACTAAAAATATTTAGGCGCACACACAAATGAAAGAAATTAAAAGAGAAATAAATTAATCACATCATTTTTTATTTTTATCTTTAAATTTTTCTTATTCAAGTGTGGGTGGCATTTATGGTGGGAGAGTTCTTTAATTTTCCCATGATGGGAAAAGCTCTAACTCACCATTGATATATTATTAAAATATTTGATGGCCATGATTGAAGAATTGGTACCTTTTGTACCAAACACAATGTTTATTTATGCTTATTTATAAATGTGCCCCCCTACACCTTAAACAATTTATTTTTTGCCAAAATTTTTATGACGAAATGCCCAGCATATGTTTATCTCGATTACAACTATTCTCAAGAAAAATGGTATGAGATTTGTGCCAATAAATATACTTATGCCCAGCATACTTATTTATGAGATTTTATGTTTTATCAACGAAAAAAAATGCCTAGAATATGATTGAGTTTTTTCAAATACCCTTTTGCCCCTGTTTAGTCTAAACCAATAACAAATTAATTTTACCGATCAAAATTTAACAAAGAGTGTGTTAGTAGTATGTAATACCCATTTGAAAATTGGTTCACCCTATTGTAAGAATTTAATTCATTTGTTAGGCTCAACTTTCATTTTATTTTAATGACAAATATTAGTAGTTTATTTTATTAATGCCTACTCATTCATTTAAATTTAAACTCAGAACCGGTCAAATCAGATGAACTATCCAACCCCCTATACTCAATTTTTGTTGATGAATTGTTTAACAAAATACTAGTCATATTTACCAAAATCAAAGAAGTTACATGAAAGTTTGGCACATTACATCCAATTCCCAATAAAAGAGGTTTCATCACTCATTCCCATTAGAGAAGATTAAGAACTACTCCCTCCGGTCCTATTTATAAGAAAATTTTCAAAAATAAATTTGGTCCAATTTATAAGAAAAAGTCACAACTTTTAAAGTACATTTATTGTTTAAAAGACTTTTCTAGCCCTCATTTAATGTTGGTCTTTTCAATATTAGTGGATATATTTAATACTTCACAAATTTTTATGAGGGTATATTTGTAAAAACATTCAAAAAATTGCAACAACTAATAATTATCTTTGTTTTGATGATTTTTGGTTTCTTTTCTTATATAAAGGACCGGAGGGAGTAATTTATATGGGTCATGTTAACTTGTGCCCTTGGGACACAAGTTAAGAAGCTTAAAATGAAATTAAAAATAAATTTTATATTGAAAGTATAACTTTTGCAACTTTTAAGATATTGAATGCACAAGTTCCAAAAAAAACCTTCTACATTTGGTTTCTTAATTTATGCCCAAAGGGCAAGTTAGCATTTCCCAATTTATATATATAGGATTAATTACACATGAATAGAAGACAAACAGACAACAAATTGCGCCGCTAGACCTTTTTAGATGGCAAAATCAATTCTTGTAAACACAACATTGATAGACTTAAGAGTCATGATATTGTTTTGACATTTAATTATGCTAACTATATATTATAAAAATATTTAGTTCACTTTTAAGTAGCTAATATTTAGAGAAGGTATAGTATACATTTGATTAAATAATGATTTTTTTAAAATATGTATATGTTTATTTAAAAAGGTTAAAAAAATTAACGTAATATTTTTCTTCCAATTTTATCCTTTTACTTAAACTTGGTTAATATTTAGAGAATGTTTAGTATAAATTTAAATAAATAATGAATTTTGTTTTTAAGAAAGAACAAATACAATTTTCCTTCAAAAAAGAAAGAACAAATACAATGAAAAGGGAATACGAGTGAAACTTAGAGAGATAGGCGTTAAAGAATGAAAATAGGTATCATGATTTTTGGTGCAAGAGAAGTTTTATTGTTAAAAAGATTCACAAGATAAAGGTTTGTGTAAAAAGTATAATAATAAAACAGTAATTGGGTAACAGTACAATAATATATAGTTATGTGGGTGAAAATTATAGAAATGAAAAAACTGGAAGTACTTGCTATTACGGGTCACTTTAGCTTCTCCCATCATGGGAAAATTAATAAGTTTTCCCACCATAACCTGCACCTTCAAGTGTGTGCCTAAACATATTTTAGTTATGTTTCTGACCAACTTAGATTTTCCACACATTCATTGAGCGGGTTATAAAGCTCAACAACATCAGCAGAAGAATAGAAAAATGTGCCTGTAACCTTCCAAACATTTAAGCTAGAAACTCATACTCAGAAAATATACCAAAATGAATAGGGAAATGTTAACCAGTGCCCCCGGGGCACTGGTTAAGGAGTTAAATATAGTAGTATCTTGCATTAAAAGTTGTGCTGTCATTGCATTAAAAGCTTAAAAAGTGTTCTTTTTGACTTAAAATTTCCACTTTTGGCTTCCTTAACCAGTGCCCCGGAGGCACTGGTTAACATGACCCAAATGAATATTACAACAATTATACACAATATTTGTTTTTTGAATAAAACAATTATAAACGATATAAAATCATGAATAATAAAATCATTGCATTCAAACAACTCAGCGATAACGGATAGGCGTGAAAAATCGACTGTAACACCGATACCTTTACTGGAACAAAGCCAATATCAAAATTTTCTTCCCACGAATCATAGAGCCACTTCAACCTACAAAAATCCAAGACATCGACAATTTTACCATTTTCAATGTTCCAACAACTGACTTTTTAATGATCCAGTCACCATGGTGAGTACTTCTCAAGTCAAATTAATGGCCTCTCTCAAGTCATAACACATCAAATATGAATGCGATCAAATAGCTAGCCAACCAACAAAACGATGTGTCTTGTAGGAGTTCACCGTCTCAAAGCAATTAAAAAGAAACTAAAAGCACAAGACTTTTGAGTGATGATGAAGGCAATGTTAGAAATACAAACCTATTTAGTGATAATATGAATGGAACAAAATTCCAACCTCTTTCTCTTCAGTAATACTCTCTGGACTTCGATATCATGTTGCTTCACAATCTCCAAGTTGGTACAATTATGTAATAATGCTTTGAATGCGATGTGAGTCCTTAAATTCCTTATCTGAGTGGACTCGTTCACACTCCAAATGACAAACTTGGTTCTGATAAATGACTTTGCTAACACATAATTGCTTCTTTAGGTGGTCGAGCTACATATCGCCAAATGGAAATTGATGTTGATAGTGATACTTTATTCGGCGGTACCTGGCTCGACCTACTAGAAAGACAAACTTGTGTGTGTAGAGACATTTCTCGAAACAAGCCAGTCAAACCGAAGAGTGAGAGATTTCTATGGGATAAAGAAATTAACTTCTCACAGCACTGTACAACCTTGGAGATTCAGAAATATTGAATTTCAAAAAGTATCGCTAAAGAAAAGGGAGGAAAATTTGTAAGTACCTAATACACCCTTCATAAGTCATCGCTAAAGAAAAGGGAGGAAAATTTGTAAGTACCTAATACACCCCTTCATCATTACTCAAAACTCTTTCTCTTTTAATTTAACTTCTCTCTTTAATTATCTCATTATCTCAAAAAGTGAAGAGACACATCATTTTGTTGGTTGGTTGGTTGGTTGTTTGATCGGATATGAGTTTGATTTGATGAAATATGTTAGGTTTTGTTTTGACTTACGAGAAACCCTTAATTTGAACGAAATCATCAATTGAAGCTGAAAACAATGATTGCATAAGAGAAAATTACATTTCGTGATTAAAACCTTGTCATATCCTTTTAGCGGTAATCTTTAATCATCTTTTCAATTCCTATTTTTCTGTAAGAAATCAAATTTTTTTCCTCTTTGACATCAAGATTTGTACTTGTATCAAGGAACTTGTTTATAACTTGTTAAATTAAGTCATATAAAAAAAAATAGAAACCATTTTGCATGCTAGTTGGTACTCTATTCAGGTTCACCTTTGCAACTCGCAAATATAATTCAGTTTGGCGCAGAAAATTCTTGGGGTTTCATACCTAAGTACCACTGAAAGGCTTCGCGCGACTGGTCATAGTATTGGAAGCAAATGAGTCAGTAATATTTCACAGAAGAAAATGAAGAAATAAAGAAGAAAATGAAGAGAGAAAAAAATCAAGAAATAAATGAAAAGAATGTAGGAAGTGATGAATTTGGCTCAAGATCTATATTTTTCCTCTTTATTACTTCATCCGTTCCGCAATAGATGGTCTATTTGAAAATGTGTAATTTTGACCTAACTTACTTTGACCATATTTTTCTACTAATATACAAAGATAAATAATATTATATAAGATGTCGTTAGATTCGTCTCGATGAGTATTTTCAAAATATCAAATTTTCATAATTTTTTCTAATATATTATTCAAGATATTTAAGCTCAAAATTATGCATTGACATGCGTAATATAATAAGCTCAAAATTATGCATTATGCATCTCTCTATGTTTTCTTTGTTTTTTGTTCTCCTCTCAAAGAATTCGGCTCTCTCCTTTAGCCTCCATTATATGATCTTTTTAGTTCCAATTTATAGACTCTATTGGTAAATATTTAGGATTTCCATTGGACTAATTTGTAAATTGGATTTGTTGTTGTTTTGGTTCCGAATTTGAAACCTGAAGATATGAAAAGGGAAACAAGAGGTTCGCCTTTTTTATTAAGTGTAAACTTGGAGAAGACTAAGTTTTATTTGGTAAAAAAAAAAAAATGGAAATTGGGGAGGAGGCACATGATCTTGTTGTGAGCAGGGGCGTCCCTGAGGGGGTGCAAACAGCTCAAACGAGCTGGGCCTCCCTCAAGGATGGGCCTCAATTTTTTTATACCCAGTAGTAATAGTATCTCCAATAAAAAATAGTATTGCTTTTTAGGCCCCCTTAATATCTCCATTCCAGCAACTTCCATTCCAATCATAGATGGCTGGAAAAGGACTTCCAGGCAACGGAACCTCTCAACCCCAATTATGATAACTTGTCCATTAGGAAGTTCATAGTTTTTCTACTCTAGAAGCATTAGTTTTGCCACATTATCTACTCTAGATAATTATCACAAAATTGATCTCTTAATAATCTTACATGTCTAACCTCACCAAATATACAATACGAAGAGTTGATTGATGAATTTGCTTCAGTAAATACACGTACGAAGTCTCGTTTTGGTGCGAATGAAGACTCTTTTTGAAGGTATTCGCCTAAACTCGTTTTATATTATCTATTGCTCTTTTAAAAAAAATATGTTTTGATTTTATCACTGGCCTCTTTTCATTGCCTGAGCCGAGCCTCCGAATTCTCAGGGACGGCCCTGGTTGTGAGTGTGATGCCTGATGCAAAAATGAGAAAGAAAAAACAACTATGAAAAAGATAAGTTGGGATCACACTCAAAGTGTAGTTGCTTTGTTTTACATGCCATGCAATCATTTGCTTAAGTGATGGTTTGCAAATTGAAATTGTAGCACAATGTTTGCAAGTTGTTAACTTTGCCAAAGAAAAACAACTTGGGAAACCAAAGCACAAAGGTAATTTTGACTATGGATAGAAATGGCAAGGAGTTCACCACTTTTTTTTTTTTTTTCTCTTTTGAATTATTACCATTACTTTCTCATCATTTTTTATGTGTTTTTACATTTGTAATCTTCCTTTTTATATAAGTAATAATCAAAATGAAATAAGATCTTGGATATTTAGGTTTTATGAGAAAGCTTAAAAATGATGACAAACATAAGAAAGTTAAATATATTATTACCTACTTTTTGGATTATTTTTTAAATTACATGGACAAAATTGAGGTACTATGAAGTGTCTTCAATTGATGATGAGAGATACATTATTATGGAGTTAATTAGGGAAGGAGAATGTGTTACAATGAAATGTCCCGATGGATCGGAGATGGAAGTGTTCTATATGCATGCATGATAGCATAATTGATGTTATAGGGGTCACGATTTCTTTTACCCTATTTGAGTGTGAGGTGCTACAGGCGGTGAATGTTGCCCCATCACAATTTCATCAAAATAGCTGAACATTTGCGAGGTCTATTAAAATTGTGTGCCAAGGCTTGAATATTAATTCTACTATAGAAGTTTTCTTTATTGTACAAAAGGGGTGAACAAAGGGACTTGGGTTTATATTTATGGTAAGCCGAACATAGATCATATTCGTTTGTTTCAATCCTCTTACAAGGATTTTAAGACGATCTTCTTCCGAGTTAGGAATGGTGAAAAATGCTCGAGGTTATGTTTCAATCCCCGTCTATTGATATTAAGGGTTGTGACTTGAACAAGCTATCGAAGTTTGAAAAAAGAGTTAGTAAAAAGGGGCGTCGTTAAAAACTTTTGCCTTTGTAGGAGAAAATAGCTCACACCTCACCACTTTATTCATTAAATTATTACACCGCGGATAAGATACCTCGAAATATTACAAATAATGTGAGCCTTGTTAATAAGTATGTGTTTGGAGAAAAGAGTACTTCGCTTATTCATAAAACTTACAACTTGGATCAATTGAAATAATATCGAAGATTTGACAAGTTCCACGATCTTGGGAGGACCTCCGCTTGAAGTGTCTCCAAATTTCAGGCTTCGGTAAAAAACTTCACCTTTACTCTTTAGGGCCCTTCCTAATTAGGACTCAACTTGCGACCCTTCATTGGTGCTATTGGACGCTTGAGAACAAGATCCTCTTCCATCATTTCTCTTGGGATTCACTTTGGAGTCATACTTACTTATTGCTCGAAGCTTCGTGGGATACTCTAGTATGTGTGCCATCTCCCTTGATTCATGTAGCATGTATAAATTCTCCTTTAGATTGACATTATTTTCTTCATGTTCGGTGTGTTCTCGGGGACAACTCAAGATGCCAATCTCTGCCTATATCATAGCATTTGCGCCGTACACTAGCTTGTATGGAGCTTCACCTATAAAAGAATGATGGACCGTGTGGTGACCATAATACCCAGTATCATTCTTTTGCCCACCATCCTTTTGTTCGTCGAGTTTCTTCTTCATGCATAGGATGACTTTATTGGCGTATTCTGCTCGACCATCCACTTGAGGATGTTCCATTGAGACAATTATTTTGAATGACCAAGTTTTCGCAGAACTCTTCAACAACCAAATTGGTAAACTAAGAGCCAACATCTGACACAATATATTGAGGGAGTCTGAATCTGCAAACAATCTTCTTCCAATTAAATTTACATACTCACTCTATTTATTTTAGCTACTGGTTCAACTTCAACCCATTTTGTGAATTAATTAACCTATTCCCAACTTGAATTAACGATGATTGCACAAACTAGACCTTGCACCCGTGCTGCCGCACGGGTCATACTGATGGCAAACAAAATATTCAATTATACTGTTAATTCATAATCTATTTGTGCAAATATAATGTTAAAAATAAGAATACAACTTAAAAAAAGGGAACAAATCATGCTGGTACATTACGAAAAATTTCCTTGTAAACAACATTGTATTTAGGATAATTTGAATGATTCAAAAATTCACCGCAATCTAAAATATGAGAACCATCTCCACCATATACTAACAGATACAGGTGTTTCATTTGTTGAAACTGACATTAAATATATTGTCGGTTGGTTAGTGATGACAGATGGATACAACGTGATAACTTATTGTTTGGTTACTACACTGATGGTGTGGATAATGAATGGTGATAGTGAACAGAGAAGTGAGAGAGAGGGAGATGGAACAATGAAAAAAAATATGGTGTATTGAATTTGAAAAAAAAAGAGATGCATAGATAAAGTAACGTTTTTGGAAAATGAAAAAGAAATTAAAGTGAGGGACACAAAGGTAATTGTGAGATTTGAATTAGGTTTAGGGTTTTCATATTAGTGAGTACGAATAAATAAATTGTGATTCACTACATATCAGTTATTATGCTTGGAGTGGTGACAATTTTCAAGGATTCATCAGATGAGTGAATTATAAAGGGGGGTCAGTTATGTAAAACCACCCACTACACATTAGTTATGCTTGGAGCGTTACCTATTTTCAATAATTTATGAGATTATGGAAAACAGAACATGAAGGGCAACAACAAAGACACCTATTTATAAGAAGAGAGTGAGAATTTGAAAGTCGTGGCTATTTTCAAGGATTTATCTAAACCCACTACACATCAGTCATGGTTGGAGTGGCTATTTTCAAGGGTTTTCAAGCAACAACATTGTACGTGTTCAGGGTCAAGACTATATTTTCAAGGATTTATGAAAGGCCACTACACATCAGTCATGCTTGGCGTGGCTATTTTCTAGGAACAACATTTGCACGTGTGTTCAAGCTGAAAAAAAGTACCTAAGCAGTGTTTAAGGATACAATAACAAAAATACGTTGAGGTGGCAATTTTCCCTATTTTTTAGGACTAAATCACTATTAGAAATTATAACCATTGCCAATCCTAACCTATATCAGAAAACGTGAAGACTGTATATTTGAAAATTCAAGGATTGAGAAACAATCTTAATTGAATTGAAAAATCATAAAATCCCCAAATTTTTAAACCCTAATCACTATCCAGAAAATCAAAATGAATAAAATAATAAAATAGCATTGATATCAAAATTAGTTTAGTGATCATGCCATTAATAAGTTATCATGGACGAAATTGCATCAGAATCATATTTTTGCGGAGAAATCGAAGGAAAAGGGGGAAGAAAGGGATGGAAATGGCTGATTTCTGGGTTGAGATCGCATGAATAAGGGGAGAACATGACTTCAGAACCGTATAACGTTAAAGTTGGGAAGGAGAGGAAAAGAGATTAATTGCCTTTTAAAATGTCTGTTTGGTATAGGATATGCATTAGTGGAAGCGATATTATAACACTAAAACAGCTACTGGTCAAGTGGTCAAAGTGCTTGGATGGAGGCAATGGGTTGCGAGTTCAACTCCTTGCAGAGACATTTTTCATTCATTCAGAAAGATTTTTTAAACCTCTCAAAAAAGGCATGATTAGGGTTAATTAAAGTGGGGGACACAAAGGTAATTGTGAGATTTGAATTAGGTTTAGGGTTTTCATATTAGGCATGCATTGTGAACCTTCGTATTATATATTAAGATAACCAAAGGGAGTGTGAAGTGTGAACACACTATGCTTAAGTTCATTTTGCCTCCAATAGTTTATATAAACAAAATTCAAAGGACATGAGCGACGAATCCCCTTCATGATACTTAAAAACCTTGATAAGAGAATTTCACACTCACATCAAGCATATCAATCAATAATATTTTACATAATAAAGTTTTTCACACTCACATCAAGCATATCGATCCGTAGTATTTTATAGAATAAACAATCAATAATATTTTACATAATAAAGTTTTTCACACTCACATCAAGCATATCGATCCGTAGTATTTTATAGAATAAAGTTTCTTCATCGATTACTCTCGCGCACTGATAAGAGTTTCAAACTCCCATCAAACATATCGATCAATAATATTTTACAAAATAAAGATTCTTCATCAATTTAATCTCATGCACTACAGAAAATAAGAAATGAATTATATATAATTTTGACAGAATTTTGCCTTGAGAAAATCTTGAATTTCGGGTTCTGTTTTTTTGTCTTGAGAGTATCTCTATTTATAAAGAAACCATGTCAATTGATGAATTGAAATGACTCTTGAAAGAATTTCAGACCATTCCAAATGGTTATGTACAAATAACATTCAGAGTAGATCAGTCAAGCATTACAATTTACATTGGTCCAGTGGTAAAACATTGCAGTTTCCCGTTTGTAAAAAACATCCAAGGCAACACGGTATCGAACAAGTGATCAAGCATATGAAATTACAACATCACAACCACATTCAAGACTTGATCCTCAAGTTCAATACTCATTGTTTTAATGCAACTTGGTTGTTTGAATCATTTCTTTGGCATTGAGGTCTTCATCACTTTCAGAATTTCAGAGTAATGTATCTTTAATACAGATTCAAACAATGAGAAAATTTAGAAAATATCAAGGCAGAACAAAACAGATAGTTGGTTTTTAAATTTGAATATTAAAAGGCGAAATGAAAATAAAACCAATGACATACTTGTAGCATGTTCTTAAATAGATAAAGCAACAATTTGATGAAACAGGGTCCATATAAACCATTAATCACTTCTCCAAAGCAGCGAATGCTACGAATCTTGCTGTAACCATAACATGCATAGAGGAAATTAATCAATCATTTCTCCACCTTGACGGTTGTTATGAACTGCTTGAGACCATTTGTCAAAGAAGACGTTGAGATTATCGAAGCTTTTAGTATGCTGAGACACTGTAACATGTAAACAAAACGCAAGTATAATGTAAGCAAATTAAAATAAATCACAAGGCATAATATAACACTTGGAGTCTTGTGAAAATACTTACCTCCTTCTTACCAATTTTGATGATTATTTCCTCCAAATCAGACAGAGGAACTTTAGATCTATTTAGATATGACATAGTAGATATTGACGACATTGGAGTCACACGCAAGTCATCTGCCACCATGTATGTTGATGGTCCTCTAGCATATGACGATGCCGCTATGCATGCGAATTTTTCAAATGATGCTGAAACATAGGACTTAAAACCAACCAATTTGAGCTTAAATGGTACAAACTTATCAGGAACACTAGTATTATTCTTCAAACGCGCCTTTTCTTTTGTTAGATCTGCAAAATACACCTCACTATCGCTATTATAGTATGTATGACAATAATATGCTGGAGAGGATGCGGCGTTAGTTGGTAATAATTGGATTCTACCACGGAAATGTGGGGCACACTGAGGCTTAGTTAACTTCTCTTTGAGGTCCTGTGAGATTAAATATCTTCTGGGACACAACTCTGCCATGCTTTTGTATAAATTATCAATGCAATTTAAAGAAGAGATTCCTTGAAGCATATGCACCACTGCTCCCAAAGGTAAGGTGAGAAAACTGAAAACAAAGTCAAGAAAATTTTCTTGTGCTTCAGCAAATAGAAACTCTAGTTGATTTTCTTACCATTAGTTTTACAACCATGTACCTACCCGTATCAGATTGTTTCTCTCCATTTCCGAATTCATATTTTTTGCTTTGGTAAATATTACAGATTATATAGAAGCCGGAAAACATACCTCTTTCTTGCTTATTTCCACAGTTTGTTCAACGATAGCATCATTCATATCGATTCCAAGCTTCTGATGTAGATGTACAACTGTTGCCAAAACATTAGGCATCACAAAAAGATCGTCGGAAATGATAAAAGTAGCAGTTTCTTCAACAAAGCCATTTCCTAAACTCAAATGTTCTGGAGGAACATCTTTGTCCAGTACTCTACCACAATAGCATTTTTGATTCCTCATAGTGATCAAAAGATTCCCACTTTCTCTTCTAGTACACTCCCAATCACTACAGAAGAAGTACTCCATCGGTGTGTCATCAATGTTCAGTTTCATCTGCTGGAAATAAAATTCCATGGAGTTTCTTGGCTGCAGCAGCATTTCTTTGCATGCCGGTGACCATAGATATTGTTGATCAAGATCCGACACACCTCGATACAATGAGCTAATGCTGCCAAATTCCACTGCTTCAATATTTGACTTCTGAGAAATGAGTCGTGCAATAGTCCCTAGAGGTAATGTTAAGAAACTCAAAAGAACATCGACGAAATCCTTCCCAGCCTCAGCATATAGAACTCTGTTCCTTTCTTTGTCCACCATGATTCTCAAGCTAACTTTGTCAACTTGTTCAACGGATTGAGTTTCATTGGCAGCCATAGTATAGCAATAGAGAAGACAAAAACACAGATATCCTAACACAACTATCCAAAAAAGTGCTTATAAAGAGTGTTTTTTAATTGTCGTTTCCTTTCTTCTATAACTAGTGGACAATTGGATATGATAGCAGCAAAAAAGGAAGAAGTTACCACTTCAACTTTCTAGACAACTTTGGAAAGGAAAATATTTATTTTGGAAACCATCAGTAAAAACCTCGGTTAGCCAAACAAAAGGTTTGATTATTTTGATGTTAAGGAATGAGAGAATGAGAAGCTGTTTAAAAACTCTAGGTCCAATAATATAAAAACTTAATTCATACTCCTATTTATAAATGTGGGAATTAAGTTTTTTAAATATTTCATTTGTTCCATAATACCTGTCGCTTTTGAGGAATATACATATACCAAGAAGGCAGATAAATTTTGTTATTTTTGACAAAATTCTATTTTTATTCTATAATACTCTTAACCATTTATTATTTCATTTTATTATTTATCTCTCTACAATAAATAAATAAAAGTATTATTGACAAACCAATAACTACTGTTGCATTAAAACTTGAAAGTAGCAAGTAAAGTGAAACAAAACTATTCTCCAAAAATGACAAGTATTGTGTATCGGAGGAAGTATGAACTAAATTTCCCTAATTCATTTTTAAAAATGGGGACCAAACTTTCTTAGGCTAAATTAAATTTCTTAATTTTTCTCAAAGATTAAAATAGATCATCACTTTATTTAAAAATAAAATTTATCGGTCATTTAGGCAATTTCTCCTTAAGATCAATCAAACAAGAAGAAATACAAATCATTACATGTAAGACTGTGGTTCTTTGCACATCTTGGTCTGGATTTAAATCCAAGCTAAGTCAGAAGCCATGTAGTGATTTAGTAAGTTAAAACGATAATATACAAACAATTAATAAAAGAGTAATGCTAGCAACACTCTCTTTTAAACACTTTATCTATTACTCACTCTCTTATTGGTTTAAATTATTGTGGGTCTACACTTTGAAAATTGAACTTACACAAAGTGGTGGAACATACATTGATTTCATCCAATAAAAGACCGAGTGCTAGAGAGAGTGTTGAAAAGTGAGTGTTGCTAGCATTCCTCTTAATAAAATCTTATAAACCTTACCCATTTCAAGATCAGTAAGCATGAAAGATCTTACCCTACTAGACAGAAAGAAACAAAATACAGAAAACACAGCAAAAATGTTACTAAATGTTTTTTTTTCAATGCTACTGAGACCTTAATTCAAATTACATTACATGCATGCACTGCAGACACAAGATTAGCAACCTACCACTTTACACTTCACATTAATTTGAACATTCTTTTCACTTGTTCCAATTAATTCTATGTAATTCCCTAAGAGATAGAATGTCTTTTGTGTCTTAAGGATGAACCAGAAGATTTTGTATCTCCAAGGACTACAGAAGTTGGACTATTAGAACTCCCTGAAGCCTCTGAACTCCTATTCTCTCCATGCCCTTTACTACCAACATTCCATAACTTGTCAAATATTCTCCTCGACCGAGACGGCAACAACTGCATGCCACTTCTGCTATTTTTGCTACTCTTTTTATCCAATCTCACACTCTTACGAAACTCATCGTCTTTAATCTTCAAACGACTTGTTTGTCTGTTGAGGGAATGGCAGCTCACTCCCAGAGTTTTCTCGCATTCCTCGTCTCCATTTATTAGGGCATGTGGAGGATTGTGTGGACTGTTAGCAAATGCTCGGGCACTGGCTGCAGCTCTAACTTGTTCAAAATACAGAACCTGCACTACAACTCGAAGTGGAAGACGTTCGTTCTGTGCAGCATGCGCCGATGCATCAGCAGTCAATTTCTTGACATTCATCAGTCCACATATGTTCTTCTTTTCAGATTTTGTCAAACTTGGGTGTTCCTGAAAATGATTCACGCAAATGAATATTATTAAATATTAACGTTATTAAGACAAAGAACAGATTGGTGCAGAAATAGAAAAATGCTAGTGTTCTAAAATGTGATATACTGGTAGTTGTGCAAGCATTGTTCAGGCAAAAACTAGTAATAAAAAAAACATATATAGCACCGACACTTTCTGTGGAAGACATCTGCACATCTGATTATATTAAATTAATTTATTTTCTCGAATTATTTCAGGTGTTATTTTGTTAGTGTCATGTTAGGAGTTTGTGTCTATGCCAATGCTTCACAGACAAAAAATATAACAGAAAAAGAAGTGAAAACACCTCCAAGGTAGCAAAATCTTACCTTCAAGTAGATATCGATGGCTCTGTACAAACCGTCATGATTTGGTCTAGCAAAATCTGGAATTGACTCTGACAAGTCAACAAAACTAGAGAGGCTAAGATTAGGATCATGTGCAATTTCTCCAAGATAACTATCAACCAACTTGCCGAGATTCAATATCGCCCTATTCCCTAAAATAGATTCACCAAATACTTTATCTTTCATATCTGTAACCTCAATATCACGCTTTTTCTTTTCGTTAGTCATGTATCGATTCAAAAGATCTTGCACCAAATCAATATCATAAGTAGTAATCCCAGGAGACCTAGCCGGAATCAGTAAATCCTTGACAGAAGCTTCATGCAATTTTAAGCTGATGCTGTTCATCAATTCTTCTCTGGATGATTCATCGGCTTCAACCAGTATGGCCACTTTAAATAGTTTCAGCAAGAAACTACAGGAACAACCAACACCGTTATCACACGGCAATAAACACACAATTGTTTCTACCAGAGATTTGTTCCTCCATGCATGAGCATCAGAAACCAATGCATCAACAGAATCAGGCAACCATCTAACAGCATAGGTTTTCAGCGCCTCACCAATCACAACACCGTCCATTCTTCCCTTAGATTTCACCGTTATCATTACGCGTTTATAAAGATCAATGTCCAGCTCACATATATCCTCAACCCACCAATCCTTCGGAACAGACTCAATTTTCTCTTTCAATGTTATCTTGTCCTCAACGACTTTATCGACCTGTGTTAATTTTCGGTTGTAAGTGTAAGACCAAGTGATGTTTGCCGGATCAACAGAAGTTTTTGATGCTATGGAATCTATGCATCTCCCAATTATCTTTAGATCCTCAGACCAAGGGAGAAGAGATTTAGCAGTTTGAAGAACAATTATAGAATCCTTCCAGCTACGAAAGATACTTGATGTAAGGAACACATCAATTTTAAAAATCAAATTTCCTTTATCAATATCCTCTGTCATCTCAAGGTACTCCGCTGCACATCGAGCAGCCACAACATTGTAAGCATTCAGAGTCACAGTCATTCCATAGCAGAACTTTGCACATATTTCAAAGGCCTTGGGTCCACCAGGGAAATCGTCCAAGTAAATTTCATCTGAATTATCTTCGTTAGCCTTTGACACCAACTTCTGTAAGCGATTGCTCTTTGACAGTAGAGGGAACTGCAACACATGAGAAGTAAACATCAATGAAGAAGAATTGCTTATTTAACAGGAAACTAATACAAGGAAGCTGAAAAAGTACACACCTTGTGAAGGTCAAACTTTACATCACCAATAGCTATGATAATATCTGTAGCTAATTCAGATGATATGTACCTGCATAAATTGGAAATGAATTGTTTAGTTTACAAAGTGATACTTATATAAGGAAAGATGGGGAATGATAGAAGACTAAGCTTTCATCACAAAATACAATTACCCCACACAATGTAGGCATGCAAATTTCAAGTCACAGCGCAAAGTCAATACGCAATAAGCAACTGAAATTCAGCCAAAAGGTATTAAGATGCATGTTTTTCACCACATTCACATGGATACATCACATCGTGTGACAAAACCATTGCATTTTTTTATTAAAACTATTACATTTTTCTATCACTAGGAATCAAACTCAATACTTCGGGGTTTAACCCCACATACCATGCGCACCAACTACTTTCACTACACCCTGGTGGTAAACTATTAGTGTACATCTTAGCTGCAACTAAATAGTTCCAAACGCAAAACTTGATCAAATGACAAAAAAGTAAGAAGTAACATCTTTAAAAATAGGATCTTCGTCTCATATTATGTCTCATTTGAGATGTGCACACTTCATAAGAAGTAATATCAATTTTCAATGCAAAATAATACATCATTTATTATTTGTCCATCATATACTTGCAACTATTTTATTAAATAAGGATAACATTGATAAAAAGTAATAAATGTAACTATATTAACATAAAAAAATGATTGGAAACAAAAAAATATTACAAATGAGACACATAATATAAGATAAAGAATATTTGCAGACCCTACAAAAATGGCTAACTGCAGGCACATCCAAAATACTTGCTTTTTAAAGTGTAAAATGATTAATATCAACAATTATTAGTGGATTAATCAATAGTAGATATTTATTACATAATAGACATGCTTAACAAAGCATTGGTGTGTTGAAATAACCCTCTTGATTTTTTAACTTAATTTGGAGGAGTCAAATCCAATAATTTAATAGTACACTACACTGACCAAATGTGGAATACATGTGTAGCACATGATTTTTAACAGCCTGAAAAGTACCAACCATAATATTTATGAAATAATCTATACACATTATAAAAGTTGATAGCGATAATCTGAGCACTCCAGTGAAACTCACATGCTAAAAAGTAAAACTAATGATATATATATATATAGGAAAAACATATAAAGAATAATTATTATTATAGTATAACGATTAATATTTGTTCCATAAAAGACTTTGCAAACTATCATGACTTTAAATGCTGAGCAGTCCATACCACCTATACATACACACTGTTTGGACCACAAGCTCAACCAGAAACTCACAATTTGAAGGCTGGACCACCTTCAATTAAACCTCTCTCTCTCTCAGACTCTTTCTCCCTTTACAGTTAAAAGTAACATAGAATACTAATTTCTTTTTTAACAAAATAGAATATATTGAAACTATTTCAGTGGTAATTTGCATACAATGAGTTAAATGGGTTTCTCTTGAAGGCTTAAATTGAATGCTCGAATAGCAGCATTAAAGATGCCAGCTATGAAATACGGATACGGACACCGGAGACGACACTGAGACGCCGACACCGCTAATAATTTGAGAAAATCAAGTAATTCAAGATAATTATATGTGTCGATGTTGGACACGACCAACATTGGAACATGACTAATCCGAGGAGTGTTTGTGCTTCGATAGGATGTCTGCTAGGTTCGGTTTTTAAAACAATGTTTTGTGCATATTTTGCATCATCACAATGATTGTCAGAATCACGACGAATCGCCTTATAGCTTTTGCAAAATCACTGCTAGCCACCGTGATTCCGGCAACCTAACGCGGTACCATGTTTGGTTTTTAAAACATTGCTTTGTATATGTTTCGGTATCACAATAAGTTTGTGAGAATCAAGGTAAACCACCTCAAAGTTTCTGGAAAATAAATCACGGTCGTTCACCGTGATTTACTGTCATACCAAACATGCAACATAAAAAGATTCAAACGGTTACTGGCAGTGACTCACCAAACACCAAAACTATTTCAGTTTATATTCAGTAACAGAAAAACAGTTTAAAACAAACTAGCACACATTTAACTACTATTTAACTGTAAGAAAACACCAACAGTACAGAAAAAGAAAAAAAAAACACACATGAAATAGAAGAACTAAAGAAACAAGAAAGTAAAGGTATTAATAGAAAACAAGAAAGAAAAAAAAAACAAAAGAGAAGAGAAGAACATAAAACTAACCTGACAAATTTGCCATCAGATTGAAGTGCATCAGGCTTCGAACCCAACTTCATAAACTTCATTCTTTTTTTTCTTCTTGAAAACCAAACAAAAAAAACAAAGAAAGTTTGAGACAAAACAACAAGGTAGACCCACGTTTGTTGTGAAGTAAGACAATGAAAGAAAGTAAAGTGTGAGATAGTTGAGGTTACAAGAAGAAGAGAAAAGAATGAAAAAGAGAGAAAACGTGTTAAGGAAAGGAAGGAAATGAATGCAGTTAATAATGTTAGTTGGTGAAAGAAAGTCAGAAATAATAGAGAAAGTGAAGAAGAGAGAGTAATGGTCGCCGCCTTATTTGCTTAAAACTAAGTCCAAGATGAGTTAAGATTATGGTTGGGGCGCAAATCTCAAAAGAGTGAATGAGAGAGGTCTGTACTCTGTGGTCTCTGCTGTTTCTTTCTTTCTTTCTATTCTCTATTCTGAGCCAAACACACTTTCTCTGCAACGTTAATCATGATCGTTCCCTCCCTCTGACACCTTTGTCGATCGATACATACAAGGGTCATGTTAACTTGTGCCCTTAGGGCACATGTTAAGCAACCCAAAAGTAGAAATTGTTTCTTAAATTTTGTGCATTCAATTAGTTAAAAGTCAAAAAGTTAAATTCAAATACATTAATTACAACAAAACATGTGCCTTGAGAGCACAAGTTAACATTAGCCTACATACAAATATAAGTATATAAATATGAGTTATACTAGCAACATCTCTAATCGGGGTTCCTTTCCTTAACAATGACCTATTAAGTATCTATGCAATTATATAAGGACTCTATCTTTCATTCAAGCATCTAACATGTCTCAAGTTTAACAGAAGTAATAAATACAAGTTGCTCTCTTAAATGATAATACACTAAGATTTTGTTTGGGAATTTGGAGAAGAGGAGAAGGAAAAACTTTGGGTAGAGAAATAAGTATAGGAGAAAATTGATAAATCTTTCGCATTTTAAAAGAATATTTATTTAAAGAGTAGTAAATTAATGTTTATGATTAATATAATAGAAGATTCAAATGAGTTTAAATACACAAATGAGTTTTTCTTTAAAAAAAAAAATACACAAATGAGTTTCTTCCATTATTGAAGTTGTACAATGAAATTTATAAGTATGACTCGACTCTCTAGCAACAAGATAATATCTTTGTTAATCATTTATAATCATCATATCGTTAAAAATATTTTAGATATATTATTGATTTTTAGGCGTAGATATGATTGGTTGTACTTTGATAACCACATAATTTTGGTATGGAAAATGCTATTTATCTAGAAAAATAGCATCAAGAATTTTTCAAGACACATGTGGCAAGTTTTAATTGCATGATTTATTTGTCCACTTCCTATTTTCCAGCAACACCTCCTTGAATTGTGGCAAATAGTACATTGTGATTGGTTGCTCTTTATTCTTGAAGAATTCTTGATGTTTTTTTTCTAGATATATAGCATTGCTGTTTTGGTATGTCTTTTATATTTTTTGTTTTAGAAAGTTTAGATAAACTAAGATTTGGAGATTTATTGGTGAGAGTAGACTTCAAAACTTAACGAATGTTATCCAACAAACGCATAATCTTTTTTATGAGCTAACACTTTTACCACCCAAGCTATCTTCATTGGTCATAATGTTTGATATGGATCAAACTAAGTATTTTAATTTTACTCCACAACACTCGCAATTTACGCATCAACCATTTACGCTTGAACTCGAAGAAAAAACTTATAATATTAACACCCTATCAAAATTAAATTACTCATTTTGATAAATAGAATTACCGTTCTCTAGTCTTTACTATTTCCAAATATATTTATCCAAAATTTTCTCTTATTAAAGTAATTTTGTTTTTTTGTCATAAATTGCATACTGATGATTGATTTTATTTTTAGGGAATTAATTTTAGGTTTTAGAAGTTAACAACTAAAGAAAAATATTTTTACTAGTCAAAACTAGAAATTTGTCGATTTTATAAAAAAAAACCAAAACCAATAACTTTAAAATTATGAGAAGTAAAAAAAAATAACAATAAATTAATCCAAATGACTAGATATTTAAATCTTTAAACAAATGAATATAGTTTCAATATGTGAATCCAACTCCATATATAATTTTATACCTCTTTACATAGAATGAATGTAAGTTTCGATTATACTTCATCCGAACGCATTTATAAGCGAATTTAATAAATCTGAAAAATAATTGTATATAAATGTGACCTAAATGAGTAATCCATAGACTTTTTGAAATTATAAAAACCAGAATTTATCAAAATTAAAAAAAAGACAAAGAATGGGAGAAAGTTAAAGAGAAACAGTGTAAGTGTGGGTAGTGTTGTTTGGTGTTAATGTAAGTACTGTACTACCATTGTTACTGGTGACTGGTGAGTTAGTGGGTTTTGTATAGGGTATAGGGAACTACTAGGACAGGGTAGCACAGAGGTTCTTTATGAGCTTTCATCCATGTTAACATGTTCATCCTTCATGCTCATGCTATGCTGCTGAGATAAACACGCCATATTTTCTTAGACATTTTTCTCCCCCTACCTATTTTTTATTCTCTAATCTGTCCTACTAGTACCACGTGATATATTCACCTTTGTCTGATGACGACATAAATGGTCAAAATAGTAAGAAAACAAAAACTGCAACAGAAAAAGTGCTTCGACTTTCACTTTTGCAATACAACACTCTCTCACACGTCACACACACTTTTTTTTACACACATTTTTCTTACTTATTGATTGAAATTTAAATTTATCTCACACTAAATTATGTAGGTCTACCATTAAAATAATTGGTAAGAATTTGTGTTGCTTGCATATAATTCTAACTAATTATCAAGTGGTTCAACTACATTAAATGTGTCTTTGGTCCTTCTAAAGATGATTATTTTTAGAAGGTGATAAAATTATTATTTGAATAATGTTGTATTTTAAGATAGTATGTTTTATCTATTTCAAATTAAGCGACATTTAAAAAAATGTTTAAATGAGAGATAGAATAAGTTTTACTAAAAATACGTTTATTATATATTGATGTATTTATCATTACTATAAATTCAAAGTAAAAACTGTTGAATTAAGAATTATGCAAATAATATGAGGGGACCAATCCCACCGTTCATTTACGAGGTCCCTTTTAAAGCCAGAGCAAAGTTTTATATGGACTTGCTCATCGAAATTGGCATCAGGAATAATCAAATATGAGACCTTGAGAGGAGCAAACTCATGATTCCAAGTCAATCTAGGTTAAAATTAGAGATGACATTTTGCATAAATTAAATCTAGGGATAATATAGTAAAGTCACGCGAAAAAATTAGGTTAAATCTAAGCCTAATACTGCGTCACGGGTTAACTTTTAGAAATAAGAGATAGAGGGTAATAAATTTTAAAAGGCTTAAATATGGTATTGGTCCCTGCAAAATAGGCCAGTTTTGGTTTTAGTCCCTGCAAATTTTTTTTATAGTTTTTGGTCCCTGCAAAAATAGGTCAGTTTTGGTTTTAGTCCCTGCAAAATTTTTGTTTTTGGAAATAGTCCCTGACCCCAATTATGTAATAAAAAAATTAAAAAAAATATTAAAAAATTCTGGAAAAATGAAAAATTAATAAAAAATTGAAAAAAATATTAAAAAATTCTGGAAAAATGAAAAATTAATAAAAAAATTGAAAAAAATATTAAAAAATTCTGGAAAATTGAAAAATTAAAAAAATATTAAAAAATTCCGGAAAAATGAAAAATTAATAAAAAATTGAAAAAAATTATTAAAAAATTTTGCAAAATTGAAAAATTAATAAAAATAAAAAAAATAAAGAAAAAATTTAAAAATTCTGGAAAAATTAATAAAAATAAAATAATCTAATAAAATGAAAAATAATGATAAATTCTAAAAAAAATAAAAAAGATTAAAAAATTCTGAAAAAATAAAATTTCGAAATTTTTTGAAAAAAATTAAAATTCTGGAAAAATGAAATTTTCGAAATTTTAATTTCGAAGTTTTAATAAAAATTCTGGAAAATTTCATTAGTATATATGTCGAGCTTAAGTTTTTTCAGTGTATTTATTTCCTAAGAAAATTTCGGGAATTTTGTGTATTTATAAACCGAGAATAAGGGAAAAAATATGTGTATTTATAAACCGAGCTTAGGTTTTTTTGTGTATTTTTCGAAATTTCGAAATTTTCATTAGTATTTTTTCTAGGAATTTTTGTGTATTTATAAACCGGGAACTTTTGTGTATTTATAAATCGAGAATAAGGGAAATTTCGAATATATACTAATCAAAATTTCGAAAAATACTAATGAAAATTTGAAAAATTTCATTTGTTTAAAAATGATTATTCTTTTTAATTTTTTTCGAAATTTTCGAAATTTTTTAGATATTTTCCAGAATTTTTTCAGAATTTTTATTTTTCATTAAAATTTTATTTAGAATTTTTCCAGAATTTTTGTTAAAATTTAATTTTCCCAGAATTTTAATTTTTTTTAGAAAATTTCAGAATTTTTTAATATTTTTTTCAATTTTTTATTAATTTTTTATTTTTCCAGAATTTTTTAATATTTTTTTCAATTTTTTTATTAATTTTTCAATTTTCCAGAATTTTTAAATATTTTTTTCAATTTTTTTATTAATTTTTTAATTTTCCAGAATTTTTAAATATTTTTTTCAATTTTTTTATTAATTTTTCATTTTTCCAGAATTTTTTAATTTTTTTTATTAATTTTTCATTTTTCCAGAATTTTTTAATATTTTTTTCAATTTTTTTATTAATTTTTCATTTTTCCTGAATTTTTGCAGGGATCAAAAACTATAAAAAAAAATTTTGCAGGGACTAAAACCAAAATTGACCTATTTTTGCAGGGACCAAAAACTATAAAAATATTTTTCAGGGACTAAAACCAAAACTGACCTATTTTTGCAAGGACCAAAACCTATAAAAAAAATTTGCAGGGACTAAAACCAAAACTGGCCTATTTTGCAGGGACCAATACCATATTTAAGCCAATTTTAAAATCTCGCATTTCTAGAAGGGAAACAAATAGGATTGCTCTTAGGGTGTGTTTGGATCACCAAAGAAAGTAAGAGGAAAGATTGTAAGAGGAAAGATTGTTTAAGGAAAGAAAGTGAGTAGAAAGTGAAGGGAAAGTGAGATGATTATTTAGTTGTTTGGTATTATTGGAATGATAGGCCTTGCCTTTCTATTGATTTTCCAATGATACATATACAATGTCAGTTTCTCTGTATATTTGCTATACAATCATGACTATTTAATGACAATTATATTCTAATAATAACAATAATATTCTAATAATGACAATGATATTCTAATGATTCTAATACACCCCCGTAGTCGAAACGGGAGGCTGACGAATGTTGAGACTATCACGAAAATCATCAAAGAGTTGCAACGGAAGTCCTTTGGTGAAGATGTCAGCGATTTGGTAACGTGAAGGGACATGTAAGACTCGTACTTGGCCACGGGCGACTTTCTCACGCACAAAATGTATATCCATTTCAATGTGTTTGGTGCGTTGATGTTGGACTGGGTTGCCAGATAAATAGACAGCACTCACATTGTCACAATAAACCAGAGTGGCTGTTGTGACTGGGCAATGTAGTTCCAACAATAAGTTTCTAATCCAACAAGATTCAGATACTACATTGGCGACTCCGCGGTACTCGGCTTCGGCACTGGACCGAGAGAGGGTGTGTTGGCGTTTGGCAGACCATGAGATTAAATTGTCACCAATATAAACACAGTAACCAGAGGTGGATCGCCTGGTGTCCGGGCAACCAGCCCAGTCTGCATCAGTGTAAGAAACCAATTTGCTGACAGAGGAGGGATGTAAGTGAAGGCCGAAATCAATAGTGCCATGAATATACCGAATGATACGCTTTAGTGCTGACATATGTTGCGTTTTAGGGTCATGCATGAATAGGCATACCTGTTGTACTGCATAAGAGATATCGGGTCTTGTGAAAGTTAAATATTGCAGTGCTCCTGCAAGACTCCGATATTCAGTTGGGTCATGATATGGATTCCCAGAAGAGCCACTGAGTTTTGCCTTGGTGTCGACTGGAGTCGGTGATGGTTTGCAAGAGGACATGCCTGCTCGTTCTATAATTTCCTCTGCATATTTTCTTTGAGACAAGAAAAGACCACCTGTGTGTTTAGTGACAGATATTCCCAGAAAATAACTCAGAGGACCCAAGTCCTTCATGGCGAATTCAGAACTAAGTTTAGACATAATAGAGTCACGAAGAGCATCAGATGAGGCAGTGAGAATTATGTCATCCACATATAGAAGGATATAAGCAGTATCAAGGCCACGATGAAAAACGAATAAAGAGTGATCAGAGATGCTGTGAGAGAAACCCAATGTGGCAACATAGTCGGTGAATCTTTGGTACCAGGCACGCGGTGCTTGTTTTAAACCATAAAGAGATTTCTTGAGGAGACAAACATGCTCAGGATATTGTGGATCACGGAATCCTGGAGGCTGGTGCATATACACGGTTTCGTCAAGATTTCCATGCAAAAATGCATTTTTGACATCTAGTTGATGGAGACACCATGATTTGGATATTGCAATGCTAAGTACCATGCGAATAGTGGCTGGTTTGACGACAGGGCTGAAAGTTTCTCCACAATCGACACCTGATTGTTGATTAGCACCATTACCTACAAGACGAGCTTTGTATCGCTCAAAAGAACCATCAGATTTCTTCTTGTGCCTGAAAATCCACAAACTTCGAATAACATTAGCATTAGAGGGACGAGGAACTAATTCCCACGTCTTATTTTCAATAAGAGCATAATATTCGTCTTTCATGGCCATTTTCCAATTAGGATCTCTTAATGCATCAATGGGATTTGTAGGTAAAGGAGAGATAATTTGGTTGGTTGATGTGTGTAGGTTGAAAAGTGTACGAGGTTTGACAATACCGTGTTGTGAACGGGTTCTCATTTGAGGTGAATGAGGTGCAGGAGGGGAAATGGGTGTTGGAATCGGTGGAGAAGAGGTGGTAGGTGTTGTTTGTGGAGTCGTTGTCTGGGAGGGAGAAGGTGTTTGAACCGTGGGTGTAGGTTGTTGGGCCGAGGAGGTTGGTGAGAGGGGAACATTTGTGTGGTTCGTGGTTTGAGGGGTAGGAGTTTGTTGGGCTGCTGGTGATGGTGATTGGGTGGCGGTTATGTTGGGAGAGGGGGCTGGTGGATATGTGGTGTACAAGTGTGAGGGAAGTAGGGGGATTATGCCATCATCTAAAAAGTTATAGTCAGTCGTTGTAGGAGCATTCATGGTGGAAAAGGGAAACATATTTTCCTCAAAAATGACATGCCGAGAAATAATGATTTTACGACTTGACAATTCATAGCACTTATAACCTCTATGGTTAGACGGATATCCTAGAAAGACACATGGTGTAGACCGAGGTTGGAGTTTATTCCTAGTGGTGGACGGAATTAATGGATAGCAAAGACATCCAAATACTCTGAGGTGTGAATAAGACGGGTCTTTTTGGTAGAGAATTTTGGTGGGTGACTGGAGAGTGAGTTTCTTGTTTGGAAGTATGTTGTGTAGGTAAGTGGCCATTTGAAGAGCATGGTGCCAGAAAACTGGTGGAATAGAAGCATGTGCAAGGAGGGTTCGGATTATATTATTGATTGTACGAATTTTTCTTTCGGCTTTTCCATTTTGAGGGGAGGTATGAGGACAAGAGAATCGAAAAGACATTCCATTTTTTTCACAAAACTTATGAAAAAGAGCATTATCGTATTCCTTGCCATTGTCACATTGAAAACATTTTATTTCACGTTCAAATTGTGTTTTAACGTGAGCACGGAATTGTAAAAAAATGGAATGTACTTGTGATTTGTTTGAGATTGGAAAAGTCCACAAAAAATTAGTAAAATCATCAAGAAATAAGACATAGTAACGATGCCCTCCGGAGCTTAATACCGGAGAAGTCCAAAGATCGCTATGAACAATGTCAAAAGGCATACAAGTAACTGACAATGAATTATAAAAAGGTAATTTTATTTGTTTCCCAAGTGGACAAGAGTGACAAAAGAAATCATTTCGAAACTTATTACATAGCAAAAGTTTGTTTCGATGAAGAGAATTTAAGATAGGAGCTCCTGGATGTCCTAAACGACTATGCCATAACTCATTAGATGAAGCAGCAAAGGCGGATGGTGGTAGTGCTGTTGTGTTTGGTCTTGTGGGAATAGGGTAAAGGTCGCCAGAACTATTACATCTCATTAAAAGCGTTCCTGTCTGGAAATCCTTCACAGAAAAACCAAGATAATCAAATTCAACAGAAACGTCATTATCGATTGTAAATTTTCTGACAGAAACAAGATTTTTTATAAGTTTTGGTGCATGCAAAACATTGTTTAAGGTTAGGGAATTGGGTAAAGATGCATTACCACAACCAATTACAGGAATATGATGACCACTTCCAACAGTAATATTATTACTCATATTAAAATAAGATGTGGGATTACCTCCATTGCCCGTCATATGAGAAGTCGCCCCGCTGTCCATATACCATTGATCATCAGGAGGAGAGATGGAGAGAGTATGCATAGCAGCTTGGATGTCAGTCGGAGCATAATAAGATGAGCCTTGTTGACTGTTCATATGAGGTGGAGCAGTTGCCATGTGAGCTTGCTGAGGTTTAGGACCTAGTATGCCTGTTTGCAGAGTTTTTGGGAGAGGAGGAGGAAGATTTGGGAGAGGAGGAGGGAGATGACTGTGCAACAGACATGATGAGAGAAAGAAAGCTGATCAGAACAGCGTGGGTGAGATGAGAGAAAGAAGAAGGTTGTGCAGCCGGTTATGTGAGGAGAACGGCAGCACAATTAGGGTTTAGGATCAGTACCTATGCTTACTGATACCATATTGGAATGATAGGCCTTGCCTTTCTATTGATTTTCCAATGATACATATACAATGTCAGTTTCTCTGTATATTTGCTATACAATCATGACTATTTAATGACAATGATATTCTAATGATTCTAATAGGTATCAAAGAAAGTGAAAAGAAAGTGGAAGGAAAGATAGATATATGTTTTGTTAAATGACAAAAATATCCATAGATATATGTTTTGTTAAATGACAAAGAAATGTGCCATTTAGTAATTTTATAATGTTAACCTCAATCCCAAGCTTTCTTCAAGCTTTCTTCGCTGTCATGGGTTGAAAGTTTTAGAACATGGGTCCCACCAAAAAGATGCTTTCTTTCCATTCTTACAAAGCAACCAAACAATGGAAAGAATGTGTTTCCATAAACTTTCCATTCTTTAAGCTTTCTTTCCTTCATCTATCAATGGAACCAAACACAGCCTTAATGAGGGTAGTCACATACGTATTGAACATTTTTATTTGCGATGAAATGAAGTTTCTGCATGTTAAAAAAAACCACTATGAATTATTAAATGATTTGTCAAATGTGAGTAATAAATTTTTAAATTCAAAATATTTCTCAATGCATGGCCAACCTGTGACCTATAGTTTCGTCAAAATACGCAATGATTTTAAGGTTTGCACACGCTCTTCTTTAGAAAACTACATTTGTCACGTATCTGTTTGGACAATTGCTTGATAGAGAAATGACTCAAAACTTAGAGTAATGAATCCTAGATTGCAGAGACGAACATTTCCAACTTATTATCATGAAGCATGCGAACAATGATCCCTTAGATATGATATGCTACTTTGTTTTCTCCACCACTATCCATGGTCCCCAATTTGTGTTGTAGAGGTGCTTTCAAAGTGAATGTTAATATTGTTAGTAATTAATGTATTGGTATTATACTTACTAAAAAATGTATTGGTATTATATGAGTGACGATTAGGGATGACAATTGTATGCAAGTTCATTAGGCACCTAAAAAAGCCGTAATTGTCACAATAAATGTATCTATGGGTTGAACTCGGATAATTATCCGCAAATTTGAACGTGTACTATGGGTGTAGCTACATGCATTTTAGTGTCTAGCTTTGTGGTTAAATACATTGATTTACAAGGCATTTACGAGTTGATTTGAAGGATTTTAGACCATCTACAATGGGGGGTCCTTCCCCTATTTAGCACCATGCTAAATAGGCACCCCTATTGTGACATCAATGAATATGGTGCTTATAAAGACGAGTGCTTTTATAGGCACATTCTCTCTCCTATTATTCATGAGTCCTAAATGTATAATTAATTCAATTTTTTTTATTCAATTGTTTTATTATTTTAACATTAAAAAGTAAATTTTATAATAATTGCAAGAGTAATATTTAATTGATCAACATGAATCTTCAACAAAAACATTTTTTACAACAACAAATAATTATCCATTTGGATGAAAAAAAAACATAATGATTGGATTTACTACAAATAATAGTTGGATTTGAATTTGCTCGATTTTAGCATACGATGATTAAAAAAAATGTTCGTTTTTTTGTAATTTATAATTAAATTACTTCAATATTTTAAAATGATATAATTATAAATGAGTATATAAATTATTGTTAAAATTTAATGATATAGAGTTATTGTTGGAACCCAATTAATAATTGTTTTAGGGTGCTGGGTTGGAGAGATTAAGTGTTTATTCAATATTAATTATAAAATGAATGATGTGTACAGTCAGGACCCGTTTAAGCACTCAAATGAGGTGCTGCATTGTGGATGGTCTTAGGACCATATTTTAATAATGATTTTTTTGTTATTTACTGTCTTTTTATTTTTTTTAAATGCAGAAAATGGACACGAATACATGCACCAAACTGGTTGCTCACGTTGATAAGGGCTCGAGTACGACCAATTTTTAAAAAACATAGATCTAAGGATGATCACTATAGCACTTTGTCCAAAGGTTACTTACTCATTGCGCTATACTAATGAATATCTAACACTTGCGCCCTCCTTGTCACTCTACTTAACACTAATACAAAATTACCTTTTTAAGTTGAATAAAAAAAATAAAAAAAAGAGCTCTGAGTGATGAGAGGGGTAGTGAGAGAGAGCCGCTATGGTCATTGGCTCACCCACGGACCACCGCGCTGGTTTGCTTCGCCGAAGGTGAGGAACTTTGGGGGGGATAGGGTTCCAGGCAGGGTGCCACAAAGGGGTGGGAATGAGGGAGATTGGATTGACGTGAGACCGCGACGGAGGAAAGCGTTGCGACGGGATTTTCAGGGTCAGGACAGGTTTCAGGACAGTCACCGGCATCGGAATTAGAACGACTACAAGCTTCGACAGGATAGGTTTAGGTATTCATCTCGAGGGGACTACTACGATGGGGATTTTGATTCAGATACGGTTTACTCGGACAGAAGGATTTCGCGATGGGCAGAATGTGAGTTTGACGAGGATTATGGTGTGGACTCTGATCATTCACGATGGCAGCAGCGTACACAGCCACCATCGCGACGGCTTCCAGGGCAACAACATGGAACGGCAGCGGGGATTACAAACAGCGAACAGCAAGCAGGTGTTGTGGGGAACGAAACTGACAGAATTGACTCATCATCAAATCTAAAACGGTTCATAACATTCTATATAACTCAATTTCCACCACATGCTACATTATTTTTCTTGCGTAATGGTTTTGAAGTATGTGGAATTCTGGAAGATGTCTTTGTTGCTAACAATAGAAATAAGAATGGCGAGATTTATGGTTTTGTTCGTTTTGCTAATGTGCGGGATGTCAATAAGTTGTTGAAAGCCTTGAATAATGTATGCTTCAGTCAATACCGTGTCCGTGCGGTGCTTGCTAGGTTTGATAGGAAGAGAGAAAGGAAGGGTGTAACGTTGAGGGAGGGTGAGGGTGTAGGAGGTAAGCGTGGTGGAGAGAGCATAAGGGATGTGGTTAAGGTGAAAGAGAAGGAGGTCGAGGGAGAAAAAAGTAAGGATGGGTTAGAGGGGAAGAAGAAGGAGGAGGTCGGTGAGGGCGGTGTGAGGGTGGGGTCGGTGATGGTGAGGGTGGGAGGCTCGAGGAAGAAGGGAGGGGATGGTGAGGGTGTTGAGAAGGAGGCTGATCGGGTTGTCGGTAAGGTGGGTAGAAAAGTATGCACGGACAAGTCGAATGATCAGACAATGTTGGTACCAAAGTATACATCTTCTGATGAGGACCTTTGTTGGGCAACACATGGTTTGATTGGAACGGTGATGGATAGGGCGCCAATACCTTTAATTCAAAACAGAGTGGTTGACGCGGGTTTTAAAGATATTGATATTATTCCACTTGGCGCTGATAAGGTGTTTGTTCATTCGATGAACAACATTAATGTTTTCGAAGTTGTGCAATCAGCGAAACAATTTTTCGACATGATTTTTTCTTCTTTGGTAGGATGGACGAAGGAGGTGTTACCCTTTCAGAGAGGAGCATGGGTTCGCTTGTATGGAATTCCACTTCATGCGTGGAATGAAAATTTCCTTAAATTATGTGTGATAGAGAGTGGAAGGTTTTTGAAAACAGACAATTGTTCTTTGAATAGGGAACGGTTTGACTATGCACGAGTTCTGATAGCCACATCATCTTTATCTGTTATAGACATGTCTGCAAAAATTATTGTCGACGGGTCAGAGGTGGACATTAAAGTTATTGAGGAATATGGTTTTAATATTGGTGATGACGTCTGTCTGTATGATGAGGATGAAAAATCAGATTCTTCATCTCAAAGGAACGAGGTTGGTGATGAAGTGTTTAATATTGATAATAATGCTGCGAACTTGACGGATAAAATAGTTAATGATCTAGTTCAAGCTGATGATGTTATTTGTAAAAATGCGGATGGGTCGAACGTGGCAGATATGGAGACTACAACTTCCAACGTAAGGCTGGAGAGTCCTATATCGGTTCAAAAAATGGCTGCACTTTATGAACAGCAGCTGGAGCGTGAGTCCTTGGACGGATCTGATGTGCCAACGTTGAATGATAAGCTGAAGTCAGGTAAGGGACACTTGGAAACAGTCGACGGTGGTATGCAACATTCAGAGGCCGACTACAGTAAGGCGGATGGTGATGTGATACCTCCTAAAGGACGTAATCATTTGCCAAGAAGTTACACGAAGGAGCAAAGGTCTTTAAATTTAGGTCCGTGGAGTGTGGATTGGCTACGGAATATTCAAAAAGGTGATGTTGGCCTGATTTCATCTAATACCAAACGCTTGAGGAAGGTAGGGTAGGTTATAGGCCGAAGGTGTGAGAGTCAGAAGAATAAAGTTACAAAGAAAAAGGTCGGCGGTGTGCTTCGTCACCCGGTGCTTACTTTGAAAAAGGTGGCGAGATTACCGAGTAAAGATAGAGAAGAGGTTATGAAGGTGTTACGCGGTTCAAAGACAATGAAAGCTATGAATCAAAAAATCAGCAATCGGAGGTGTCAAAGGGAGAATATTCTTCGGTCTTTAGAAACGACTACTCATACTTCAACTTCTCAGTCGGGTTCGGTGGCTTCAGTTAATAATGACTGGAAAAATTGGGTGGTTTTACGAGGTAATGAAGAGACAAAGGCGGATGGCATTCAGGGTATAGGTAAAACTATTGGAATTTCTTTTGGTGGTAATAATCATAATAAATTTAGTATTTTGTCTCGGTCTAAAGTTGTGGGAGATGGGATAGGGCCAGTTTTGACTCCGGTGGAGGTAGTGAGGGGCGAAGTGGATGGGGGAGAGTAGGGGAAGTGTCGTGGTGGTGGGGGGTGTGCGGGGTTGGTGTTTATGATGAAAATGGTTTCTTGGAATGTGCGGGGTCTAGGGAGTGCTGAGAAAAGGAGGGAGGTGAGGCATTTGGTGGGGGAAAAAAAGTCTTTAATCGTATGCTTACAAGAGACAAAATTAGCTGTTTGTGATGATAATTTGTGTTTGTCGATGTGGGGCGATCCGAAGCATGCTTATTCATACAAGCCGTCAAGGGGGGCTTCAGGGGCTTGTTAATTATGTGGGACACTATGGAAGTGGAGGTGTGGTCGACAGTTAGCCAGGATCATGTGCTTATTATTCATGGTAAATTTATACAGACAAATGAGACGTTCTACTTATTTAATATTTATGCTCCGTGTGACTCTTCGACAAAACAACAGTTATGGGTATCCTTGTCAGAAAAACTGCAGATGTTGAGGGGTGAGAAGGTGTGTGTGTGCGGGGATTTTAATGCAATTCGTACTATGGATGAAAGACGGTCTTCTAGGGGGGTGATGGTAGCGCAATAGACTCCTCATTTCAATCAGTTCATTGACGAAAATGGGTTGATAGATTTGCCTTTGTGTGGTCGTCGGTTTACTTGGTATAAAGGGGATGGTACTTCTATGAGTAGGATGGATCGTTTTCTGCTCTCTGAGGATTGGTGTCTGCAATGGCCTAATTGTCTTCAGGTGGCCCTTCTTCGGGGTCTTTCTGATCATTGTCCGCTTCAATTGTCTGTTGATGAGGAAAATTAGGGTCCCCGGCCGACAAGAATGTTGAAATGTTGGCAAGAGCTGCCGGGGTATAAGCAGTTTGTGTTAGAAAATTGGCACTCTTACCAAATTACAGGATGGGGTGGTTTTGTGCTCCGAGAAAAATTAAAACTGATAAAGTCAGCTTTGAAGGAGTGGCATTCTTTACATGTGAGGAATATTCCAGGCAAGATTGTTGCTTTATAAAATCGGTTGTCAGAATTAGATGAAGACGGGGAGGATGGTGGTTTGTCTTTCGATGAAGTTGAGGAGATGAGGGATATAACGCATGAAATTCATTCATTGTCACGTGTTGATGCGAGCATAAGTTGGCAACAGTCAAGACTGTTAAAGGATGGTGATGCAAATTCAAAGTATTTCCATTCTGCTATTTCAAGCCGGCGGCGAAGGAATGCAATTGTTTCTCTTATGGTGAATGGTAACTTGGTGGAAGGTGTGCAGCCTATTCGGGATGCAGTTTTCAATCATTTCAGAGATCATTTTGCAACTCAAAATTTTATAAGACCGGGGGCAGGAAATTTACTCTTCAAGAGCTTAACTTATGCCAAAGGAGGTAGGTTGATAAAGCCATTTTTGGAACAAGAGGTGAAAGCAGCAGTTTGGGACTGTGAGAGCTATAAAAGTCCCGGACCAGACGAGGTCAATTTCGGTTTCATAAAGTATTTTTGGGAAGACATTAAAGGTGATGTGATGCGTTTTCTATCAGATTTTCATTGAAATGGTAAGTTGGCGCGAGGTATCAACTATACTTTTGTAGCTCTTATTCCTAAAATTGAAAGCCCGCAGAGATTGAATGATTTCAGACCTATTTCTTTAGTGGGATGTCTGTATAAAATTTTATCCAAAGTGTTAGCGTATTGGTTGCGTTTGGTTATTAGAGGTTTGATATCAGAGACTCAGTCAGCTTTTGTGAAGGATCGACAAATTTTGGATGGTGTTTTAATTGCTAATGAGGTGGTAGATGAGGCTCGTAAGACAAAGAAAGAGTTGATGCTTTTTAAAGTTGATTTTGAAAAAGCATATGACTCGGTAGATTGGGGGTATTTGGATGTGGTTATGAAAAAAATGGCGTTTCCGGTCTTGTGGAGAAAATGGATAAAAGAATGTGTGTCAACTGCAACTGCTTCAATTCTGGTTAATGGAAGCCCTACTGATGAATTTCCATTGAAAAGGGGGCTAAGACAAGGGGATCCTCTTTCTCCTTTTCTTTTTCTGTTAGCAGCTGAAGGTTTAAACGTTATGATGAAGTCTGCTGTGGAAAATAATTTGTTTACGGGTTATGCGGTTGGTGCATCTAACTCTGTGGTGGTGTCCCATCTGCAGTTCGCCGATGATACGTTACTTCTGGGTACTAAGAGTTGGGCCAATGTTCGATCATTGAGGGCGGTGTTGAATTTGTTTGCAGATATGTCAGGTTTAAAAGTAAATTTTCATAAGAGTTTACTGGTAGGAATTAATATTGGGATCTCGTGGTTGACGGAGGCGGCATCTATTTTAAATTGTAAGGTGGGTAAAATTCCGTTTCTGTATCTTGGTCTCTCAATTGGTGGTGATCCTCAAAGGTTAGCTTTTTGGGAACCTATGGTGTCTACTATTAAATCTAGACTGTCGAGGTGGCAGAGTCGCTTTCTATCTTTTGGGGGTCGTTTGATTCTTCTCAAGTCTGTCCTGACCTCGCTTCCTGTCTACGCTCTTTCCTTCTTCAAAGCTCCGTCAGGTATAATCTCTTCCAATGAAACTTTATTTAAATTTTTTTTTGGGGAGGGAGTGAGGATAATAGGAAAATTTCCTGGATTGCTTGGAGCTCTGTTTGTTTAGGTAAAGAGTATGGAGGGCTGGGGGTGAAGAAGTTGAGGGAGTTTAATATAACCTTGTTAGGTAAATGGTGCTGGCGGATGTTGGTGGATAGAGGTGGGTTTTGGTATAGGGTGTTAGTGGCGAGATATGGTGAGGTGGCTGGGAGGTTGGAGGTTGGGGGCCGGAGTGTCTCTTCTTGGTGGAGGGAGGTAGTGAAGATTAGGGATGGGGTTTAGGGCGAAAATGGTGGTTGGTTTGGTGAAAGAGTATCGAAGGTGTTAGGTGATGGGAAGAACACGTTCTTTTGGTTAGATAACTGGTTAGGAGATGTCCCTTTGTGTCAAAGGTTTAGTCGTTTGTTTGATTTAGCGACAAATAAATTAGTTATTGTGGCCGATATGTGTGATCGCGGCTGGGAGGATGGGGGAGAGGCGTGGTGTTGGAGGAGGAGACTGTGGACGTGGGAAGAAGTTATGTTAGAGGTGTGTAGGGAATTACTTGATGGTGTTTTTGTGCAGGCTAATACGGTTGACAGGTGGCAGTGGGATCCAGACATACATCATGGATATACTGTGAGGAGTGCTTATCAGATTCTAACAACTCCGATTTCTTCAACTGTTGATGCATGTAGGGACCTCATTTGGCATAAGCAGGTTCCCCTCAAGGTCTCCATTGTTGCTTGGCGTCTGCTAAAGGACAGGCTCCCAACCAGAAACAATCTTCTTAGGCGCGGTTTAGTGCAAGCGGCGGGGACGTCGTGCGTTGCAGGGTGTGGGTTTGAGGAGACAGCAGCTCACTTGTTTATTCATTGTGACGTGTTCGGTTCGTTGTGGCAGCAGATTAGGGCCTGGATTGGAGTGGCGGGAGTAGACCCACTTAACATCACTGACCATTTTCTACAATTTACTCATTATACAGGTTCATCTAAGGCTCGCCGTTCTTTTCTTCAATTATTGTGGCTTCTTGGTATTTGGCTGATATGGAGTGAACGTAACAATAGAGTATTTAAAAATGTTGAAACTCCTATATTACAGCTTCTAGATAAAGTAAAATTCCACTCATTATGGTGGCTGAAGGCTAATAATGCCAATTTTGTTCATGGTTTGCAGAGATGGTGGTCGGACCCTTTGATTTGTTTGGGTATCGATTGACCAGTTTTTTGTGTATATACTTTGTATGACAGATTGTTTTTTGGGGTGGTCTTTTCGGTACACCTTGTACTGAGGAGCACACACCGCCAATGTTAATATATTCCATTTTTATGTCTTCAAAAAAAAGTTGAATAAAAATAACTTCTTAAGTCATTTCTACGAAATATTTTTTGGCATAATTTGACATAAATGCTGTATATTTCTACAATTTTCAATTTTTTATAATCATTATTTTATTTTTCCATGAGTTTTGTTTCTCTCTCTTTGCTTTTGACATCCACACTAAGTATGTGTTTGGTTTAAAGTTTGGTAATGACAAACGCACGTTTTGAAGCCTTTTTACTGTGATTTGGAAAAACTACTATACGTAGCTTCACTGGATACATGATTTCTTGTCATGGTTTTGGCCTCATGTGAAAATGGCACCGCACAGCCAAACATACAGCGGCGAAGCTCGCACAATTTTTACGAGGGGGCCAAATATTAAAAAGAAATAAAATATATATTTTAAAAATTAATATATTAAACTTAATCAATAAGTAAAATAAATTTACAATAATTTTTACTTATACTTTTTGAAACGACAACGAAGAAAATAAAAGTTAAACATAGTTATTTATAAAAGTTGAGCTTTATAGAGTTGTAAGAACTTAAATTTATCCATAATTGACACTAAACTAAATGTATTATCAATATTTGTGCAATATCATATCTCTTTAAACCAACAAAATTGTTTGGAGTAGCCAAATAATATATTAATGGGATAGCTACGTATAAATCTATACCAATTTTCAAGTTTTTCTTATGCTTTTGGGGTAGCCAATGCTACGTACCCCATGACTATGAAGGGAATCGCCCCTGCAAACATAGACTAATTCGTATATACTTTGGGGAGTTTTTGTGTGTCTAATAGCATAGCTGGTATATAACAAGAAAGTTGAATAAGATTATGATATGAATATAATACATTCTTATCACACTTGAAAAGAGTTGGATCAGTGTAAGAGTTAATAAACTTATATTCTTTCTTCCCTCTTCTAATTAACGCCCCCACCATCTAATCAACTTCCAATACAAAAGTTTCTATATTTGCTCCTTTAACCAGTGCTATGGGGCATTGGTTAACATTTTCCTTATTTTATCTATCTTCATTCTTAAACCATTCAAATATGAGATTGCAGAGAAAAGATTATATATATGTATATAGACATTTGTAAATGTCAACCTATACGTCCCCCTTGTAGCATGTGTGATGGTGAGTGGCTTCAACATGGGTCCACAAAATCATCTAATCATAAGTTGGGTAAATGGTGTGATACTATGACATCCCTCTTAATATAAGAAAGGAATATGTTGTGGAAAACTTATTATTACCCTAACCTCATTGGCTGCCACATCCCACAATTAGGGGTAAAACATGTCTAAAAATTACTTTATGTAACTAAATGACCTCACTTAACTAATGTGATGTCATGTAACCGAAAACAACTAATAGTCTAGCTTATTTGCTCATGAGACTAATGTTTCCATTACATGCCAACTAAACAAAATGAAAAAAAAAATTCTTTTGTAACAAAGGACTAAAAGTCAGATCTACATCAATCAAATACCTTACTCTTATTACATTTCCCAATGTCACTTCAAATTCAAATTTTTGTTTCCCTCCCTTCACTTATTTCAAATTTTCTATTCCTATAAGATACTCTCTTCTCACATAAAATATGTGGGAAGCTATCTTCTCTCCCACTTTTCATTATTTAACTTTTGTCTCTTTTCAACTTCTTGTCTTCAATATCTTTTCTTGTCTTCAATACCTCTACAAAAAGTAAAACAGGGTAAGTAAATGATGAAAAACGAGTAAGTAATTGATGAAAAAAACACGGGTAAGTGAATGATCCTTTTATTTTATTTGTTTTCATTTCTATTGGATTTAAGCAATGTTGTTTTCAAAAATCTATGTAACAAGTAATTTGTCAAAAAAAAATTGAAAGAAAATCTACACAAAATACATGTTTTGACATATTTCTACTTTCTTTCATATACATACTTTCTTGTGTTAAAAAACCAAATCAATAGTACACAAACACACAAATTCCTTACTGCACTTTTTCTTTTTTGTTAATCTCATTATTTGTCATTTTCATCTTCAACTTCATTTTTGTGATCATGGAAATGTTGTTTTTTCCAGGAAAGTTGAACGATGTTTTTATCTCACCAACAAACATCAAAGAAATATATGGATAAATAAATGATGAAAAAATAACTAGAAGAGTTTGATTATGAAGTTTTCTATGTAGTTATATATGTGTTTTTAACTTCTATCAGTTTGTAACAACGGTTGTTAATAAGAAAATAAATATATATGCAAAAGGAAGAAAATAGTTCAGTTATAGTTGTGCCACTTCCAAAGGTAATCCACAATGGATGGAAAACTAATTTTTAAAAATGATAAATTTTAAAGGTAACTCCTTTTGAAAATTTGATTTGAAATACAAATAGAGGAGAATGAGATGATGAGTAATGTGCAATTTTTTTTTTTAAGTCACATGAAGGAGACTGGTTGTGGGTGAAAGGTGGTCGGTGTTGGTAGTACATGGTGGAGATGAAGAAGAAAAAGAAAACTAGAGAGGTTAAGTTGTTTTGGGTTCAGAGAGATTGAAAATGATAATGACTTTGTTTGGTTAAAAAAATTACTATTAATTATTATTAAATAATAACATTAGATAAAAAGTTTGTGTATTTTTTAAGAAAAAGTTGATGTTTGGTAAAGAATATCAGTATATCACGTGTGAACAGTTGATAAATGTGATGATAAAAAAAAATTAAATTAAGCAATAGAATGTAATTTTTTTGTGTATAAGGAGTGGTCGAAAAAATTGTTGCAATGAAAGATGAAGTGGGAGATAAATCAATGCCACTACTGCCTTGTGATGTCTAACAGAGGGAGAATAAAAAATTTAAAAGTTTCAGATTTAAATTTAAATTTATGCCATAATTATAATAGCTGCAATGCCTCTAAAAATATAATAACTGCAATGAAGGGTAATAAATCAACAATAGATACAATGCCTTTAAAAAATTGTGCACACCCAGAAGAAGAAAATAGAAAACATGCATGTTCCAAACAAAATAAACAAAAAGAAGGAATATAAGATTTGTCTGTTTCAGACAAAGTTAATAGTTTAACCAAATAAATGAAGGATCTAAAAAAATGCATATTTACCAAAAAAAAAATGCATATTTTAAAAATAGAGAAGGAAAAAAAAACAGTACCAAATTCTGACCTAGATTTGGACCAAAACATACAAGATGGGAGAAAAGCTCTTTTCCGGCATGGTGGTTGCAAGCTCCGGCGCGGTGGTCAACGACGAAGGTAGTCCGATCTTGATTTTTCTTAATGGGTTTTGTAGAGGAGATGGAGGGGACTCTTTTTATGATGATGATTTTTCAAAATCTTGTATGTGGTTGTCGAGATCTAGCCAAAAAGATGGTTGTAGGGATATTTAAAAACATCTTTGACCTGAAAATAAATTTGATAGAATAAAACTATAGATGAAAAGGAGAGGATGAAGATGGTAGAACAACAAAACGAGGCCGGAAAACACATTGAGGGAGGCCGTAAAATTTGTTGCAGCGGCTAGGGTTTGATAGAGGGTTGGGAGAGTTTTCCAGAACTTCTTTGATGAAGAGAGAGAAAAATAACATTGAAATGAATATTGTGTGTGTTGGATAAAGTTAAATGAAAAATAATAATAATAATAAAAAGAAAATTATAAAAAAAAGACTCTTTGAACCGAGATAGAGAGGAGTATATGCTTTTTTGTTTGAAAATTTGAGAAATTAGTGTAACATAATAATAATAATAATAATAATAATAATAATAATAATAATAATAATAATAATAATAATAATAATTCAATTTACCTAAAAAAATAGTTTAATTAATGATATTTTACACATATGTCTAACTTTTTTTTTAAGGAACACATATATGGAGTGATTAAGGTTAATTGCGACTCCAATCTTCAGATCAAAGGCTGGTGGGGTTTAGGGGCGATTTGCCGTAATGAGGAAGGGCTGGTGATGGTTGCATTGCAGCAGCTTGGAAACGACAAGGAAATGATGAAGTCATCGTCGCTGAAGCTTTTGCTATGTTGGCTTCGCTAACGTTAGCTTTAGACTGTGGATTCAGGAAAGTCATCTGCGAGGGAGACAACGAAAGAGTTACTCTGATGATCTAAAATGAGAAAAAGGAGATTAGATCTTATCTTGGTGAGATTATAAAGGAATTCCGTCAAAGGAACTTCCCTAAAATGCTTAAAAAATGTCACAGGGACTAAAAAGTGTGATTTTATTTTATAGGGACTAAAAACAAAATTGTGAATATTTATAGGGACTAAAAACTTAATTAACCCTTTAAAATATCAGCTCACTTCAATTTTGTAAAGATATTGAATCTTCGACAACTAAAATGTACGGGATACATGGGGTTTGTCTGAAGTTTTCTAAATAACTTAAATGCATGTCAGAATTGTGCATTGACAAAATTTTCAAACGTAACTCAAATACACGGGATACGTTGTCACTGACTAAACTAACTTTGTAACACAGGACAAGTTGATATTTACGAAAAAATTGTTCTTGCAAAAACGTTTATATTATTTAGAATATCACTGGCTTTAATTTTACAATTATATCGAACCTTCATCAACTAAAATGTGCGGGATAAGTTTTCATTGACTAAACTAACCTTGATTTACATGACAAGTTGTCATTTATAAACTATTGTTATTGCTAACACATTTAAACCATTTAGAATATCATCGCCTCACTTTAATTCTATAATGATATACAACACTTATCAACTAAAATGCACGGGATCGATGGACATTGACTAAAATTTCGTAGATAACCGAAATGCATGAAAGAAGTGGGCATTGACTGACATTTTTAAAGGAACGTAAATGTATGGGATAAGTTGTCACTGACTAAACTAACTTTGATACACGGAATAAATTGTTATTTATAAAACTTTGTTCATGTGAAAACATTCCGGCTATTTTTAATATCACCCCACTTCAATTCTATAATGATAATGAACCCTCATAAACTAAAATGAACGGGATAAATGGGCATTGACTAAAATTTCAAAAATAAATCAAATTCACGGGATAAGTTTTTCATGCTAAATCGTTTAAATTATTTAGAATATCATCACTTCAATTCAATTCTACAATGATATTACACACTTATAAACAAAAATGCATGAGACTTGTCGACATTGATTAAAAATGCATGTTAATGTCAAGTCAAACTAATTTTGATACACGAGACAAGTTGATATTTACGAAAAAAATTGTTCTTGCTAAAACGTTTATACTATTTAGAATATCACGTGGCTTTAATTCTACAATTATATCGAACCTTCATAGACTAAAATGCACGGGGATAAATTTTCATTGACTAAACTAACCTTGATTTACAGGACAAGTTGTCATTTCTAAAAAATTGTTCTAGCTAAAACGTTTAAACTATTTACAATAGCATCGCCTCACTTTAATTCTAGAATGATATTGAACACTTATCAACTAATGATATTGAACTCTCATAAACTAAAATGCACGTGATAAACGAGCATTGATTAACATTTCAAAAATAAATCAAATTCACGGGGTAAGTTTTTCTTGCTAAAATGTTTAAACTATTTAGAATATCATCACTTCAAATCAATTCTACAATGATACTACACACTTATCAATTAAAGTACACAAGATAAGTCGACATTGATTAAAAATGTGTGGGAGAAGTGAGCATCGACAAAAATTTCAGAAGTAACATAAATACACGGGAGAAGTTGTCATTGACTAAACAAACTTCGATACACATAACAAATTGTTATTTATAAAAAAATTGTTCCTTTTAAACCGTCATGCTATTTATAATATCACCTCTTTAAATAATTATTATGCACATGACAAGTAGTCACTGCTAAAAAGTTAAAAGTAATTGCTATACACAGGACATGTTTTTTGAAGGAAAAAACTAAAAAAAACAAAAATACACGGGTCATGTTACTAATATAAATTTTAAAATAATTATGATTCACGGGATAATTCATCGCTGATACATATTATAAAATTATTGTTATATACAGTTAAAACTCTATAAATTAATAATGTGAGGACCGGAGAAATTTATTAATTTAGAGAGTTATTAATTTATCGATAAATTAATAATTATTAATTTAAAGAGTTTTTAAGTAATTATATTGTACATACCAAACAAAAGGGCAAATTAGTCTATGCCTCTTAGAATTACGTTGCAGCGAACCTTGGGACTCAACGTAAATTAGTAACTACTGTGTTCATATGCATTAGAAATCAATAATGACTTTTGAAGTACAGTAAATGTAAACAAGAGGAACAAATGTGTTCAATGTATTCTTGATATATTTTTTTTTTCAGTTTCTTTGAATTATTAATTTATGATTTTCTTGAGACCGAAAATTATAAAGGGATCTCCCGAAATATTAGTATCTTATTATTTTATCAAGTTTTTCAATTTTTTACACTGGCCCAAGTCGGGACCGGACAAATTTATTATTTTAGAGAGTTTATTAATTTACCGAGTATTAATTTAAAGAGTTTCTACTGTATATAATTATTATACAACATGTGACAAGTCATCGCTAATACATATGATAAAATTTATTATACACGGGACAAATTATCACTTCTTGAAAGTTAAAAATAATAATTATAACCGGAAAATGTTGTCATTGATAAACTTTTAAAATGATTATTGTACACATCCTTGAAAAAAATGATTATTGTACACATGACAAGTTGACAAACATATTTTAAATTTTTATAAGTCGATGTATTTTTCAGAAGGAAAATTAGATAAATTGATATTATTATTGTTTAAACCTGCAAATAATTTTTTTTTTGAAATTATATAAATCGTTCGCACCGTGAATAATACCGACAAGTTAAGAAATAAATAATAAACGGTAAAAATTAATAATAATAATAATAATATCGACATTTAAATGGTATAAATATATATATATATATATTATAAAATTAGTAATAATTAACTTTTAAATGGTATAAATTTAAACTATTTACAAATATTTAATGACGAGTTCAAACTATTAAAAATCATCCCCGATCAACCGGTACCCGTGCGGATGCACGGGTATTTTACTAGTTAATTCCTAAAAGTCTAATGCTACATTTCTATCATTTCATAAAAAAAGGCTAAATTTCTATCAAAAAAAAGAAAAAAGTCTAATGCTATAAGTATTATATAGTAACATCGTACAAAGTTCCTTTGAGCCAAAAGCAGACATCACATTTCCTTTTTATTATTAAAACCATAATTGATAGCATGAAGTCCATACGTGTTATTAATAGGTAGTAAGGTTACGGGACAAGTAGTGGTTAATTATAAGTCCTAAACCTTTTGTCTAATCATATGTGCATGTGTGGGTTAGGAGAAATCATGGGGTGAAATTAGGCGTGGGAAAAAGGCTATATCAAAAATAAATAATGGTGACTTTGATTAAGGGTCCCAAAATTTGATAATGGTTAGGGTGTGGATCAGTGGATATGTATTTTTTTGGTTGGCAAATTGTCCATTTTAGGGGACCATATGGCTCCCTTTAAGCCAAACCCTCTGGATCTTGCTCCACTTACATTGTTTTTAGAATAAGTTCCACGTTTTAGGTTATGTGCTGTTTGAGTTTACAACTTGTAGATTCTGCCCAGGTTTTATGCTGTTTAATTAAAGGTTAGCAATGTAGTTGTGCTACTGACACCTTTCCATTACTCATACTCTTATAGTATTTCTTCATTTTTTAAACCTAACAAGCTACATGAATATGATGGTTTGGATTCTTTTTTATTTTACAAAGGTTTATAATCTCTTTATTTACTCAAGTGCCAATTTGAAAAAAGAGAGCAAGGTCAGTAGGCTCATATTAGAACTTAGACATTTTATATAAAATTTATTAAAGTTCAAATCACTAATACCATGGCATGAATGTCATTTTATTTTAAGCCGGTTAATTAACTCTTTTTATGTCGGATTCCGAGCATCTTAGGATGTTTTGGGTTAGTATATGGGGTACTTTCTAATCTGGTTTTTACCCGGCTTAAAAACTCATGTTTTAAGATGGTTTAGTATTAGTGTTAAAAACAGTCTTAAGACACTATTATACACATGCTTAATTTTTTTTTAAAAGGTTTAGAATCTTTTGTTCCTTGTTGAGTAAGTCCCAATTTGAAATATGAGATACTCATATTTTATAACCGATGTTTTTAAGCACAAACTATTAAAGTTGAAATTTGAAAAAATTTCAACTTGATTTGACGACTTAGATTGCATTACTAGGTCGAATGTGTGCTATCTTTCCGTAGACGGTTTAATTGATGTTGTTTTTGACAACATGTTATGTTTTCAAAGAGTTCAATTTCTCTATATACAGTTTCGGTATAAGTTATTTTACATATTGTTATATATTATGATGCAATGACATGATAATCCTTTAATAAACATAACAACTTTACGTAATACATGATGATTTGAGAATAGAAAGCTACACATGAACGAAAGACAAACGGATAACAAGTTGTGTCGTTAATCCTTTCTGCATGAAAAAATCAATCATCTTAAAAATTACATCCTTAGACTTAGGAGACACGACATTACTAGAAATGATTATTTCAATTTTTTGTATAAGATCCACAACTTATGGTGTTAGGAAGTCAAAAGTGTCAAACACAAATGATGTAAAAGCATATTGCTCGTTAGAACAAGAATTCTCATGTTTGACCACTTTGCATGAAGCTGCTTTCATAGTTGTCTGCTCCACAGTAAAAGTCTTGATCTTCAATCCTACAAATGGAAACACCTTAGTCAAGTACACACATGCATGTTTCTCTCCACATGTTAATATATATAGGTTTTGCTAGAAAACACCTTTTATGAGGGTGCCTTTTAGCAAGTTATTCTATGAACATTTGTTAAAAGACACCAACTAATTTTTATGAAGGTGTCTTTTAGCAAAGTTATAACTAAAAAGTGGAAATCACATCTTGAGGTGTGGGTTGCTAAAAGACACCTTCATGGGTGGCTTCTAGTAAAACCCTATATATATATATATATATATATCAAGTGAGAGCACTAGTTATTATGAGAGATGAGAGGAGTAAATAACAGCCCTTGGATTTAAATCAATGATTGTAATTGAGTTTAAGTTTTCTAACTGCACCTCATACTATAATTTCTCGCTCACTCTTCACTCTCACAGACTGCCTACCCGTCCATCTTCTTCACTCTCACTTTTTTTGTTTGTTTGTTAATATGCAGATTTTTTCCAAAGGAATTGAAATATAATGAAGTTTAAACTGTGAAAACTAAAAATCTGAAATCTATTGAATTGATTCTTTGTAAAAAAAAAAAAAATTGATGGAATCCACTGCTCTTAATACCCAGAATTTGATTTAAAAAAAAAAAAAACCCAGAAATATATCCAGTTCTCATGATGATTAACGCAACAACTATAAAATCATGGATTTTCTCATGAGTCCAAACTACAATGGCTTTTCACTTATGTTATCAAGCTTAAGCTCGATCCAATATGTTTGCAAGCTAAATAATTCATTTTGTAAAACAAAGAAAAAAAGTGTGTGTTTTATAGTATCAAATCACATTCCTATATGTTATTTGGTAAATAAGTATAAAAATATTTTCAAAATTTATTTAATTTAGAAATATATAAAAGTTTAAAAAATACAAAATAATGTGAGTAATAGTAAAAAAAAAAAATTATAGGTGGTTGCATTTTATTCTCATGAGTTGTGAAAATGTTAAATTCTTACTCTTTCTCATGAGGATAACAAGAAAAAGAAGTTGTGTGTAAATAATATTTCTAAAATACTATTCACCACTTGCTTGACAACAACAAAGCTCAATTTTTTGGTTAGTTGAAAGCGAAGCACAAAAATATTGCTTTTGACTATCATTGGTGGGAGTAAGGTGTTCCTTACTTGTTTCTTATGTAACTTAATTTTTCTCTGTTTTTCTCTAGCACACCATATGCAGAGCAATCAAAGAAGTTTGGTTATTGAAAATAAACAGAAACTTCTTTGCTAAAAGTACAAATATTATGATGATGGAATTCTATTTTAGCACACCTTATGCAGGATAAGCAAAGAAGTTTGGTTATTGAAATTTATTTTGAGGTAGTTTTTACTTTTATGAATATAATCCTAAAAGTAAAAATTACCTCAAAATAAATTTGTAAAACTAAAAACAAACATGAAAATGATATATTCTCAATCTCACATTCACAATAATAACATTGATCTCTAAAAGTCTCTGTGAGCATAACTTAGGTGGCAGGGACATGCATTGTTATATGCAGGAGCCGGGGTTCGAACCCCAGACATCTCACTTATTTATTCTGAAAAAGATGAATTCTAACAACTAGACTACTTGATAAAAAAAAAAAAAACATTGGTCTCTAAAAAAAACATTAGTAGCATAGAAAAAGACACACTCTAAATGACACGATACACAAAATGGATTCATATGGATACAATAAAAATATTTACATTGCCATTAATATACAAATTAAATCTATGTATCTAATTATAAATTGAAAGTGTATTGTAATCATAATATTTCATGTTTATTTTTCTACAATAGAGAATAACAACCATGATGATCATGTCAAAATATAATTATTTATATAATACAATATTTCTCATGATGTGAATGAACAAAAAAGCACATCATTGCATTTTGCAAATGGATTATCATCATTACTTAATTACTATTTTTCAAATGCTTTTAATTGGATACTCATGACAATCCTTAAGAAAAAACAATACTCATGACAAAAAAACAAATCAATAGAATAATCATTCAATGGTGCTTGTGTGTCTCTGATATCATGATTTATTATAAATTTTAAAATAATTGCTTTCAAAATTATATTTATATATTACACTAGAATATATTTCTGCGAGAACAATTTAATTTCTTAATTGTCCATTCTTATTTGTCCTCTCTAAAAAAATTGATGATTCATTTTTAACTTATTATACATGTACATATTATTTCTTGAATATTTTTCTCTTTAACATATGTTTTAGTGTGCGTGAACCAGACATTATCTCCATCATTGCATGTAACATAAAACTAATCTCTTGAACAGGGTAAGACTGCAATGAATGACAAAACAATTCTTCAATGAGTGACTAATCTCTCTGCATGTTTCTCTGCATGTTTGGTTTCACTTTTAGAGGAAACAAAATTGATTTTGAAGGTATAGATTTGTAACTTTTGATCATAAAATAAATTTTTACACATAAATTTAAAAGTTTACCCACTTTTACACGAATGGATCCAAACATAAATCACTTTTAACCATAATTAATTTTACAGAACTAGTTCATTCAAAATCAATTATTGTCAACGCATAACCAAACATACATTTAACATTGTTGTATTCTCACAGTCAGATTTGAATTCAGAACATTTGGCTAGGCTAGAAAAAAATTCTTACTATCTTATCCAAATGTTTTTGGGTCTCTTTAACATATCTTTAGGTAAGGACTTTTACAACAAACCATTTGCTAAATAATTTTGATTAAATTTCTTTTTGATGGTTGGAAACTTAATAAAATTAACATCTATCAATTATCCAGGGTAAACTTCTGGTTTAAAAAATGTATCTAAGGTAAATAGTTCAATTAAAATTTTAGAGAAAGACTTCATTCGTTTTTTTTTTTTTTTTGAGAAAGGCTTCATTCTTTTACAGATTTAGGGTATGTTTGGTTGTCAAGAGAAGTTGTAAAGAGAGAAATAGGTGAGAGAGAGATTGAGAAGAGAGAAAGATGTGAGAAATGTGATAGATTTGAGGTATTGTTTGGTAGACGAGAGATAGAAGAGAAATAGAGAAGAGAGAAATGTAATAACATTTTGAATTGACCAATAAGCCCCTTCACAAAAATATATATAATCTTAATTATATATCTTTTTGTAAAATTTAAATTTACTTTTTTTAAATCTATTATTCTTTTTATAAAACTAAATATATTGTTATCACTCTTTAATAGAAATTGGGAATCTCTTGTAAAAAAAAAAAAAAATTGTGAATCTTGAGTTTTAAAATAATTGTTATTCCGAAGAAAAAAAAATGTCATTAGCTTTTAACTAAATAACTAACATAGCAAGCACCACAAAAATAAAAAAACTAAATAGGTAACATAGTAAAAAAAAAAAAATTAAAACGTGAGAGGCCCTTGTGATTGTACAAAAAATATTAAAACGTGAGAGGCCCTTGTGATTGTACAGCAAATAAACTATGAAAACATGGACAATATCGTAATTATAGCACTAGTCAGCCTTTCTCTCCTTTTTCTTCGCATTGCAGAGAAGAAAGTAAAAAGTTGAAATTTGATCTCTTCAATTTCTCTCCTGAACCAAACAAAAGAAATTCACTATCTCTTCTCAACTTCTCTCTCCTCTATTTCTCTCTTCTCTATTTCTCTCGAAACAAACAAAGGCTTAAGGTGTAGTTGTTCAAGTGTGGGGTGTTAGTAACAAAATCCATAGTTTTGTTGCAGAGTGGTAGAAACTCAGCCTGATAAACACAAGTCCGAAGGTTATAATGGGTCAAGCATAGTTGGCTTGGGTTTTTCAAACAAAAATGATAAATATTGCTCTTTAGGTACTTATGAATTGCTTACAGGCAGTTTGAACTACCAAAAATACTCCAACGACAATTAATTATTGTTCTTCTATAAACGATAGTTAGTTGCCGTTTGTAGAAACGTTGTTAAGTATGAATTAAAAATTAAAACACGGTACATAATGGAATACACAATCAAGGCACAAAACAACTTGTCTAGAAACACATGACATTCAAAATCACCATTCAACAAACTGTAATTTGTCAAACAACAATTACCTCTCATAATCAACAACAATACTTTGTTTCATACTTTAATAATATTACATCAATTCAACATTATATCAACAATACACAAATGATTGAATTCAATGACATTTAAATAATATGAAAATCAACAACACCAGACAACATTACATCACATAACTTATAAGTGCACAACATGACATCAACAAAATTTTATCATTCCTTCAAAAAAAAAAAATCATCATATTCTATAAAGGCTTAATTGCACTTTTGCCCCCTATATTTTGCCAATTGTGCGATTTTGCACCCCATTGTTTCAAACGAGCGATTTTGCACCCCATAGTTTTCCCCCTTTATGATTTTGCACCCCAAAAAATCAAAAAAATATTCAGTTTTTTTCCAAAAAATTTAAAAAATCGAAAAAAAAAAGAAAATATAATCAGATTTTTTTAAAAATTCTGGAATTTAATTTTCAAAATTTTAAAAAAAGGTCAGATTTTTTTAAAAAAATTCTGGAAAAAAATTTAATTTTTTAAAATCTGGATACCAATTTAAAAAAAGGTCAGATTTTTTTTAAAAAATTCTGGAAAAAAATTTAATTTTTAAAAATCTGGATACCAATTTAAAAAAAGGTCAGATTTTTTTAAAAAATTCTAGAAAAAAATTTAATTTTTAAAAATCTGGATATCAATTTAAAAAAAGGTCAGATTTTTTTAAAATTTACTTTTTTTTTTGTATTTTGAAAATTAAATTCCAGAATTTTAAAAAAAATCTGATTATATTTTCTAATTTTTTTTCTATTTTTTTCGATTTTTTAAATTTTTTGGAAAAAAACTGAATATTTTTTTGATTTTTTGGGGTGCAAAATCAGAAAGGGGGAAAACTATGGGGTGCAAAATCGCTCGTTTGAAACAATGGGGGTGCAAAATCGCACAATTGGCAAAATATAGGGTGCAAAATCGCTCGTTTGAAACAATGGGGTGCAAAATCGCACAATTGGCAAAATATAGGGGGCAAAAGTGCAATTAAGCCTTCTATAAAATAAAAACGCTATTTTTATATTTAGTTTCAATGAACTATAAAAAGGTCATAACCCTTGAAATGGACACACTCCAAAATCTCTGGTTAACACCAACGAACCAACTCAATTGAGTTTTTGTAAGTGTAAAATTAGTTAGTATAATAACATTGCAGAGACATTTGATAAGTTGAAATGTGAATACAAATCCACAACTCTTTATTTCTCAATGTTCGGTGTATAAATTTCGTCGTTAGACTCCTCGTAACAGTGAGAGAGAGAAAAACATTATTTCTTCCATTGGAATGGGTATTAGTTAAACTTTTATAATGTACCTTTTTTTAAAAAATAAAGCCACAATGGAAATCAAATAAGACAGAAGAAAAGACCCACAATGGAGATGAGACAAAAATGATTCACAAGGATTATAAAGAATTTCACAGTAACCGTAGGGATTGAGTACGTAGAGACTACATAGTAACTGAGCTGGAATTATGTCGGCGGTTTGTTTTCTAATCTTGGATCATGTGTTTTATTTTTTTATGCACTTCCATTTTCCATAATGGATAAAAATTTCATGATATATGGCAAAGTAAAGCAAATTTTATTATTATTGATCTAAAGAAGATACATAAAAAAAATTAGATAAGAAAAGATAAATAAATAGATAAGATATTGTTGTTTGTAACTAACCTAAGTTCCTAATCATCACTTATAGTTTCTGAGTTTATATTGACTTTGAAGTTTGAAGTTTGTTTTAGCAAACTAGTAATGCCGTTTTTTGGTGGTAATGAAAGTAATGTCATTTACTCAAACTATGCCATTAATTAATTAATACTAGACCATCGACCCGTGCTCCGCACGGGTCCTACCAGCTTACACATGCCCGTTTGAAATTACGATTATTATTCTCTTTCAATATTAATAAGGGAGTTGGTTATAACTAAATCAATTTAAGTAATATTTTTATAAAATTTCAATTGCGATAAATATTAGTAATTGACTTTTGTTAATAGTCATTGGACGGGTGTTACCGACTGTAATAAAAATCAATAAGTGATCTGAGACCTGTGTGTTGTACGGGTCTGATGTGCTATCTACTATTAGAGTATATTATTATTATTAGTATTATTTATAAATCAACATATATCAAATAATATTTTTTTTATCTCATATGGTGTTATCCCAGTGGCTAAGTTGAGTTCTTAAATGAGTATAAGAAGAAGGTCTAGACTCTAGAGTTCAATCCATATAAATCACATTTGGCAGAATATGCTTAATATTTAGTATCATAACTCAAATATATTTTCTCTTCCCACCAACTATTATATACCACGAAGTAAAAGTGAATGCAATTATAAGTACTTAAGTAGCGTTATTTTTATACTAAAATTGTGTACTTACACCGCAGTACCCTATAATCTGCTCAAGAGAATTGTAATTATTTTTGTCTTGACACCGTTACATCTTATATAGCATATTATAGCATATTATGGCTCTCAATCATTAAAGTATACATTGTTGGAACTTACTGGTCTTTGCTACGTTCCAAGACAAATGTTATGCGCATACATCATATCTACTCCTTTCGTTCTATAATGAGTTATCCATTTATAAAATATAAAATAAAATAGTGCCAAAATGAATGACTCTTTTGATATTCAAAACATTATAAATTACTTATTTTCAATTCTACCATCTAACTAATACTACATTCATCACTTCAAAGTTAATATATTCTACTATACATTTTTTTTTAATATATTCCACTATAATAAAGGAAAATTTAGTAGAAGTATCAATTTATTCAACTCATTTATACACTTTTGACACACCATAATTCATATACATGGACACACTGTAATTTGTATATACAGATTTGACACCCACTTGCATAGCCTTTTCAGGTGACTCGTTCAAATTGAATTTACAGAAGCACATATACAAACTTAGCCTTTCTATATAAAAAAAACGGCTATAGAGGTTGCAATGAAGACAGAAAGGCAGCAGCAAAAGCTAAAAAGGATTATGAGGAGACACTAACACAACGTAGCTAGAGCAGAATAACAAAAGAAAAACCTTCTCAAATCAAATCTAAAGAGTAAAGACTGATCTCTAACACCAGGAAAAGTCATGTTAGCCAGCCTCCAAACACCACCTCTAGACTGGAAAAAAACTGCAGCAGCAAGACAACTCCATGATAGAACCTCCACGCTCGCAACACTATTGCAGAACTTTGTTTTTGCTAATGTTGTTCTCTTTGTAGCATGACTTTTCATTAGTAGCATGCCAAAATCTGTCATAAGCATAAAATAAGAGATCACAAAACCAAAACACAAAAATAGAAATTTTTTCTTATTAAACTATATGTAGACATAAGAGCCAAAATATCAAATGGTCTATGAGAAAACAAACATGGAAGCAAAATAACATATGTTTTGCTCTCTAATGCATTTTTCATAGCCCAAAGTTATACTAAAGCATCCTAATATGATATTATAATGAATGCTTAAAATGGGAATGGAACTATTATTTTTCTATATCAAATGAACTATATAAATTTAGTTCAGAATGTAAAAGATTTTAGGCTGCAACAAAGGTTTCAACATAATATCTATAGTGCAAAGCAAAGTAAGAAATCATGTATCAATATCATCCATTGCATGTATTGTTCGTTGATGCATTTCTAGAAATAGTACCTGTGTACAATGAAGTGGGGAAAAAGATACTGATTGATGGAAACAAAACATATTAATCTTAACTACTACTAATGCCCTCCCGGTGCATACTACGTCAAACAATACACACTCCAAACAAACAAACTTAATCTTATCCAACTTTGATTCTATTAGTCTCGCTGCAATTTTCCAACATCAACAAAACATACATGATAGATATAAGCAAGATTGGAGTTTAACTCAAGGCATTTATTTATCTATCTCGAAAACAAACCAAAACCTACTACGCTAAAGCGACAAACCAGACCTGCCTATGCTGAAAAGCCAGCAGGAGACTAATACAAACTGTTGGATAAAACACAATAAAAATCTGTAAAATGAACTAAACACTTGGAGATCAAAGTAGAGAGCAAAAAAAAACGGATATGTTGGAGCTGAAACACAAAGATGGATCAAAACACAGGGGCATAATTATTCTTATGTAGCAGTAGCAATATTGAAACACCTCTTTTGCACAACAACATTCCACATGCCAACAATCAACTATGAACTATGCAGAAAATTAACTTGAACTCGCTCCAAATTATTCTCACGGTAGCAATATTGAAACACCTCTTTTGCACAACAACATTCTGCATGCCAACAATCAACTATGAACTATGCAGAAAATTAACTTGAACTTGCTCCAAATTATTCTTACCTGGCAGTAGCAATATTGAAACACCTCTTTTGCACAACAACATTCCACATGCCAACAATCAACTATGAATTATGCAGAAAATTAACTTGAACTCGCGCCAAATTAAGGCTCAAAATAAAACGAACAAATCATAAAGCAAGGAACCATTTACCAAACTTGAGAACAATATAGGCTAAAACAATGAAATCAAACATAAAGCAATGTAAACCATGACACTGCTTAGTTTCAGATATGTAAAAACAAAAAGTAGCTAGTAAATAAAATAGACATCAAACATAACATACATATAGGTTCAAACATAACATACATATGGCCGCAATGAGAGCCTATACTTCAAGAATACTCCTTTAACCACAAACACATCAGACTAAAACACATCGAGACCAATACACCAAACCCTTGAATCCAATCTTTCGTGCTCCCAGTAACAACATTAGGTTAGCTAATATAGAACACAATATGAACAACATGAATATACAAACAGAATCAATCATAACCCTAAATCTATATATATCCTTAATAAAGTAAATAGGATCATATGAAAAGAAATGGAAAAACTTGTGTAGTTTAAGAAAATAGTATTTGTTAAGATCAACCGTTAGACTCACATATTTTCTTATTGACATCCAGAAATAGAAAATAGATTTCATAGCTGAAAAAAGAGTGAGGTCGTAGAAATTAGTATCCTGCAAATCCAATAAAAATAGATCAACAAACATATTGATTAATTTTAAATTTCATTTTCAACCATAATTCGAAAGAGAGCATCTAAGAATTACCTCAACGGTGAAAACCCAATCGTCACCGAAATGTTTCCAAATGCATAGAAGAATCGAGAGGCTCTACAATTACCTCATTCATTAGAGGAGAACAACTTTGTGTGTTGTATTAAGTTGCCTCGTTGTAACTGTTGCGACTCGGGGCTATGGATCAAAGATGTGAGGAACAAATCAACTCTAACTTTCTGGCGATGAGGAACAAATCAGAGGAGTAAGGAGTGATAGTTTCCAGTGAGGAGGGGTAGAAATGAGTTGGCGGTGAGGAACAAATCAATTTTAACTTTCATGGATGATGAAGGAAGAAGAGAGGTTGGAACAAAATTCAGAGAGAAAGAGAGATGGAACATTAAAGAAAAGATGGATTGAAGTTGAAGACATGGTATAAATTTTGCTTTTTTGGAAAACGAAAAAAAATGAACGTGGGAGACAAAGCAGTAAATGCACCTAGAAAGAAAACTGAAATTTGAAAAAGCATTAAATGATGTGTCTTTGGATTGTAGAACACGTTTTTAAGGCTAGTTTAGGAGTCATAATAGCTTGCTGAACACACTTTGGGTATATGCTTGGGAGGGAAAACACCAAGGCAATTAGGGTTAAGCAATTGCTTGACCTAATTAGCTTTTAGAGTAAGTATGATACACAAATCTGTATCTACGATACAGGGCCGTCCCTGAGAATTCGGAGGCTCGGCTCTGGGAATGAAAAGAGGTCAGTGATAAAATCAAAACGTATTTTTTTTAAAAGAGCAATGCTCTATTTATATTTTTTAAAAGATAAATACAACGTGCCGTATATATTGTTGGAACAAAATGTGTTTAACAATGAACCTTAAAGAGTTTTGATGATAACAAGGTATTAAAAATTGTAAATTGGACTAGCTAATATTTGTTCAAGTGTACAGGACCATAATTATAAAGTTACATCATCATTGGTTCTGAATAAGCAAATAAAGAGCTATGGAAACAACAAAAAATTTGAAGCTTGGACGCTCCTGAAGGCAACTTGCTACTGAAGAGAAAAAGCGCTCCTGAAGTCAAGCTGCTCCTGAAGAAATAGCGCTCCTGAAGTAAGCTGCTCCTGAAGAATAGTGTTTCTGAAGACAAGAGGTCCAGAAGCCACATTATCAGAAGCCGCATCATCAGAAGCTGCAGAAGTCATCTCATCAGAAGCTGAACCATCAGAAGCTGCATCATCAGAAGCTGCCTCATCAGAAGCCATTTCACCAGAAGCTGAATATCAACTGGATTTGCAAAGAATCAAGAATTGAAGAATTATCAATGCAAAAGCTGTCTATTGGATTCGAAAACACAAACAAAGGATTAGTGGAGCTTGCAACGGTCATTTCAAAGGTGTTTGAAGGCGTGTGTTTGCAATTTGGACGAAAGCGTTGACATTGTACTTTGTACGAATTGTACAACCACGTTCTCCACTACTCTGTTTTGTGTCTGCGCTTCAAGACAAGAAAACAGCTCCAGAATACGGTCTCGCCTGCATAGATGTTCCTTTGGATAAGGAATGGATTTCAAATTTGTTCTTCATAGGACAACAACCAAATCAGGCAAAAGATCATTGGTGAAAGATCAAGCTTCAACAACGACTCTTTGGTGTGCTGGCAATTTCACAACGTCTCTTTCACACCTCTATATAAAGGAGTGAAGACCTAGAGAATTGGTAATGCAAGAACGCTGAACGAAAGACTCACAAGATTTTCACAAGTACCAAACCTCTGCTGAAATTGTTCTGCATTCACTTAGAATTTCTGTGTCTCAAAGTCATATCTTAGAAATTCTTAAGTCCATTGAGTTTGTATCTGATTTGTATTGTGAGCACCTCTGATTGTATATCAAGTGTTCAAACTTAAACAATTTTCTGTGTAATTTTGTTTAGTTAGGAAGTCTCTTGCAGTTGTGCTTGAGCAGGAAGTCTCTTGATTGTGTTCTTGAGCAAAGGAAGTCTCTTGCTTGTGTGCTTGAGCATTGGAAGTCTCTTGCTTGTGTGCTTGAGCAGTTGTAATCAGATATTACTCATAGTGAAATCTCCTTGGAAGTGCAAGGGGGACTGGACTACTTCCGGATTGTGGAAGGAACCAGTATAATTGCTTTGTGTCGTTCTTCTTCTCTCTCTCTGTTTTATTCCGCTGCATTTAGATTCTGATCATCACTTCAGAAGCTGTCTCACTTAGCTTCTGATCAGTGTATTCAGTTTTTAGGAGAAACGAAGAATTTTTAAAAACACAATTCAACCCCCCCTTCTTGTGTTTTTCTCACCTTCAATTGGTATCTAGAGCCTTGGTCTGTTGTGTAACACTTAACCGTGCAACAGTCAAAGATCTGAGAAAAACATGACTACTCCTCCTCCTAAAGGTTCTGGTTCTAGTGATACTAGCTATAAACATGTCTCACATGATTACAGTGATAGTAAGAAAACCAGTGTTGGAAAAGTTCCAAAGTTCAATGGAGATGCTGAAGAGTTCTCGTGGTGGAAGACCAACTTTTACAGTTACATCATGAGCCTGGATGAAGAATTATGGGATATTCTGGAAGATGGTGTTGGTGATTTAGTCCTTGATGAAGAAGGAGCTGCTGTGGATAGAAAGAAACATACTCCTGAACTGAGGAAACTCTACAAGAAGCATCATATTATCAGAGGAGCTCTTGTCACTGCCATACCTAAAGCAGAGTACATGAAGATGAGTGACAAATCCACTGCTAAAGCTATGTTTGCTTCACTCTGTTCTAACTACGAAGGGAGCAAGAAGGTCAAAGAAGCTAAAGCTCTTATGCTTGTACATCAGTACGAGTTATTCAAGATGAAGGATGATGAAACTATTGAGGAGATGTACTCAAGGTTTCAAACCTTAGTCTCTGGGCTACAAATTCTGAAGAAGAGCTATGTTGCTTCTGATCATGTAAGCAAGATTCTCAGAAGCTTACCTGCCAGATGGAGACCTAAGGTGACTGCCATTGAGGAAGCTAAAGATTTAAACACTTTAAGTGTCGAAGATCTTGTTAGTTCTCTCAAAGTTCATGAGTTAAGTCTTAATGAACATGAGTCTACTAAGAAGAGTAAATCAATAGCTCTTCCATCCAAAGGCAAGTCATCAAAAGCTCTCAAAGTGGTTGAATCTGAAGAGGAAGAACAGTCAAGTTCAGATTCTGACCCAGATGCTGCTGAAATGGCCATGCTCTCAAACAGACTTCAATATCTGGCCAAGAAGAACAGAAAGTTTCTCTCCAGAAGGAGTAACTCCAGAAGCTCAAGGAAAGAAGATCAGAAGGGATGCTTCAACTGTAAGAAGCCAGGTCACTTCATTGCTGAATGCCCTGATCTTCAAAGAGAAAAGTCAAAGGACAAGTCAAAGAGGTCTACACTCAAACCAAGCAAATTCAAGAAGCAGATTAAGCAGAGTTTAATGGCAACCTGGGATGATTTGGGTAGTGAATCTGGATCTGATAAAGAGGAAGCTGATGAAGATGCAAAGGTAGCTGTTGGGTTGGTAGCAACAGCAACTTCAGAAGCTGGATCAGATTCAGACTCAGAAGATGAAAATGAGGTATATTCCAAAATTCCCAGAGATGAACTTGTTGAGTCACTTAAAGAACTTCTTACACATTTTGAAGTGAGAACCAATGAGTTGAAGGATTTAAAAGAAAAATATGCTGATTTGGTACAACAGCAAAAATCAACTCTATTGGATCTGAAAGCTTCTGAACAAGGACTTAGGGGCTTTGACTTCATGTGTAAAACATATGAAGACCAGCTCAGGTTCTTATGTCAGAAGCTACAAGAAAAGTGTAATGAAAAACCTTTAAGTAATCATGAAATTGCTCTTGAAGATTTCATTATATCTGGCATTGACAGAAGCAGAGTAGCTTCTATGATTTATAGCATTTACAAGAACAATGGCAGAGGAATTGGTTTTCCAGAAGTGAAACTTGATAAAACCAATCTAAAGTCTTGTTGTGAATGCATCAAGGAAGGTCTGAAAACATTCTTTGTACCAGAAGGTGCTGAGTTGGAAACTGTTGTTCAATCAGAACCTGAAGCTTCTAGTTCTAAGGCTAAGATTACTTCAAAGCCAAAGAACTCTAAGTCAAAGGTTATGATCAAATCTGATTCCAAGACTTCAAAGGTTAGGATCCTGAAAAGATCAGAACCCATTCCTCAGAGTCTGGTGAAACCAAAATCTGGGGTTCTGAAGTCTAAGTTTCAGAAGAAGACAGTTACTGCTTCTGAAGTACCAAAACCTAAGGTAATGGTTAATCAGAAGCAACCCAACTCACAGCACAAGGTACAAGAAGTGAAGAGTAAAGCCTTAAGTACTAACCTTCCAGGACCCATAGAACAATGGGTACCTAAATCTAAAAATGTCAATGATGCAGGTATGTCTAAGAGCAGTGCCAAAGCAAAGGTCATGGTACCTAGACAGCGGTTGCTCAAGACACATGACAGGAGACAAGTCCATGTTCCTCAGCCTAACAATGAAAGAGGGAGGAAATGTGAAATTTGGAGGCAACCAGTCAGGCAAGATCATAGGTACAGGAACTATTGGTAATTCCTCTACCTCAATTAATAATGTATGGTTGGTAGATGGTGTTGAACATAACCTTTTGAGCATTAGTCAATTTTGTGATAATGGTTATGATGTGCTTTTTGAAAAACCCAACTGTACAGTAATCAACAAGGAAGACAAATCCATTGTGTTCAAGGGAAAGAGAGTTGACAACGTCTATAAAATCAATTTTTCTGAACTGGCTGATCAGAAGGTGATTTGCCTACTGTCAGTGAATGATAAGAAATGGATGTGGCACAGAAGGTTGGGACATGCTAACTGGAGATTAATCTCTAAGCTTAGTAAGTTACAACTTGTGAAAGGGCTACCAGACATTGACTATCATTCAGATGCACTCTGTGGTGCATGTCAGAGAGGGAAAATTGTGAAATCATCTTTTAAAACCAAAGACATTGTTTCAACCTCAAGACCTTTAGAATTACTCCATATTGATTTATTTGGACCAGTGAGTACTGCATCCTTATATGGAAGTAGATATGGATTAGTCATTGTTGATGATTACAGCAGATGGACTTGGGTGAAATTCATTAAGAGTAAAGATGTTGCGTGTGATGTATTCAGTAGCTTCTGCACTCAAATTCAATCTGAAAAAGAATCAAAAATCTTGAAAGTCAGAAGTGATCATGGTGGAGAATTTGAAAATGAGCCATTTGAAGCTTTTTGTGAAAAACATGGAATTTTCCATGAATTCTCTTCTCCTAGAACACCACAACAAAATGGAGTTGTAGAGAGAAAGAATAGAACTTTACAAGAAATGGCCAGAACCATGATTCATGAAAACAATTTACCAAAACATTTTTGGGCAGAAGCAGTGAATACAACATGCTATGTTCAAAACAGGATCTGTATTAGACCTATTTTGGAGAAAACAGCATATGAACTCTTTAAAGGAAGAAAACCCAATATCTCTTACTTTCATCAATTTGGATGTACATGTTACATTCTGAACAACAAGCTCTACCTAAAGAAATTTGATGCCAAGGCCCAAAGAGGAATCTTTTTAGGTTACTCTGAAAGGTCAAAGGCATACAGAGTGTATAATTCAGAAACACTCTGTGTTGAAGAATCTATGCACGTTAAATTTGATGACAAGGAGCTTGAAGATAAAACTTCAAAGCAAGGTGAAAGTTTTGCAGAGATACAGGTTCCTGAAGCTACTCCAGAACCTGATCAGATAGCTGAGTCTGAAGACAGTCCAGAAGCTGAACCCACATCAGAAGCGCAAGATGAAACTGCTTCTGATGAAGCACAGGATGGCTCACATCAAGAAGATCCTCCCAGAAACACATTCAAACACAAGTCTTCACATCCTGAGGAGCTAATCATTGGAAACAAAGATAGTCCAAGAAGAACAAGATCACATTTCAGACAAGAAGAGTCAATGATTGGACTAATCTCAATGATTGAACCTACAACAGTTGATGAAGCACTTTCAGATGATGGATGGATCCTAGCTATGCAAGAAGAGTTGAATCAATTTCAAAGAAATGATGTGTGGGATCTGGTACCCAAACCTCAGCACAAGAACATTATTGGAACAAAATGGGTATTCAGAAACAAGCTGAATGAGCAAGGTGAAGTAACAAGAAACAAAGCCAGACTTGTTGCACAAGGGTATAGTCAACAAGAAGGCATTGATTACACTGAAACGTTTGCTCCAGTTGCAAGATTGGAAGCAATCAGGTTACTTCTTTCCTATGCAGTTAATCATGGCATAATATTATATCAGATGGATGTCAAGAGTGCATTTCTCAATGGTGTCATAGAAGAAGAAGTGTATGTTAAGCAACCTCCTGGATTTGAGGATATTAAGTATCCTGACCATGTTTTTAAACTGAAGAAATCACTATATGGCTTGAAACAAGCTCCCAGAGCTTGGTATGATAGACTAAGTAATTTCTTAATCAAAAATGATTTTAAGAGAGGACAGGTTGACACTACACTCTTCAGAAGGACCCTTGGGAAAGATATTCTTGTTGTGCAAATATATGTTGATGATATAATATTTGGTTCTACTAATGCATCTCTTTGCAAGGAATTTTCTAAGTTAATGCAGGATGAATTTGAAATGAGCATGATGGGAGAGTTGAAGTTCTTCCTGGGCATTCAAATCAATCAATGCAAAGATGGAGTCTATGTTCATCAATCAAAGTACACAAAGGAGCTTCTGAAGAAGTTCAAACTTGAAGATTGTAAAGTGATGAACACTCCAATGCATCCTACGTGCAACCTGAGCAAAGAAGATGAAGGAGCTAAAGTAGATCAGAAGCTGTATAGAGGTATGATTGGTTCTTTGTTATACCTCACTGCATCTAGGCCAGATATTTTATTCAGTGTATGCTTGTGTGCAAGATTCCAATCAGATCCTAGAGAATCTCATATGACTGCTGTCAAGAGAATCTTCAGGTATTTGAAGGGAACAACTAATCTTGGACTCCTTTATAGGAAATCCTTAGATTATAAGCTAATTGGATTCTGTGATGCTGATTATGCTGGTGATAGGATTGAAAGAAAATCAACCAGTGGCAATTGTCAATTTCTGGGTGATAATCTTATATCCTGGGCTAGCAAAAGACAAACAACTATTGCTATGTCTACAGCAGAAGCAGAATACATTTCAGCTGCAAGTTGTTGTACACAACTACTTTGGATGAAACATCAGTTGGAAGATTATCAGATAACTGCTAACAGTATTCCCATTTATTGTGATAATACTGCTGCTATTTGTTTGTCTAAAAATCCAATTTTGCATTCAAGAGCTAAGCACATTGAAATCAAACACCATTTTATCAGAGATTATGTTCAAAAAGGAATTTTAGATATACAATTCATTGATACTGAAAATCAATGGGCTGATATATTTACTAAGCCTTTAACTGTTGAAAGATTTGATTTTATAAAGAAAAATTTGAACATGCACTTCGTGTCTGATTAAATGTTTGCTTGCTCCTGAATAGGATTTTAGGTTCTGAAGTTAGTTCAGAAGCGGTAGTCCATCAGAAGCTCTTTATTGAGGTTCTGAGGAAAACTCGCTTCTGATGATGACATCAGCATCTGAAGTCCAGAAGCTGGATTTGTTGCTTCTGAATAGTTGAATTAGTGGAAACGTTGGGAGTTACTTTTTAAAGTAACTTCTGGCCCACTAACTTGGTAGTTACTCTGTGAACTTCTTACGTGGCCTGTATGTGTTGGTGTATAACTAAAAGGGCAATGGTGATTTTAAAGCTTTGAAAGTACTTTTCACGCGCCCCCAATTTTGTCATTAATGTTATGTTTGTTTGTCTCTTTTGAATTGCAATCGTTTTACTTTTAACACTTTGTCAATTCACACACTACTCACTCACAACAAACACATTTGCTCTCAAACCTTTTGCGAAGTAAGCGCATTCTCTCAAACTTAGAACCCTAAAATCTTCATCTTCTTCAAATCTTCGTCAATCATCAAATGGCATCATCAAGCTCGCAACGAGAAGATTCAGTATCTACTTCACGAATGGTACCTGAATATGACTACAGAGGAAGAAGCATGAAATTGGAAGAATGGGATTTGCAGGTTCAGATAGAGAACCCAGTGGACTTTGATTCTCTGAATTTTCATAGGTGTTCAATCAGAAGCTACTATGAAGAGCAAGGACTCATGGATTATTTTAAAATGTTGAATGGACCAACATATGAAGCTCTGGTTAGACACTTCTGGGTAAGAGCAAAATTTTACAACAAAGCAGCATCCTTATCTGAGGAAAGTCAAATGGTGCTAATGTATCCTGAATTAGAAGGGAAAACAAGAGAAGAAATGGGTCTTGCTCCATTTGTTGAAGATGAAATCAGGTCCAGCATCTGTGGTATTCCAATAAGAATTGCACAATGGCACATAGAGTATGTTCTCAAGGCTGCAGCCTCTGGATACTACTCTGGAATTGATCTTTCAGATGCTGCTGAAAAACGCATTTGGAAAAAGCAAGCCAACTTGGTGATTTACAATTCTGAGAAGGAGAAGAAATATGCTGAATTGAGCATGGAAACCAAGATGCTTCTGAAGATTCAGAATGAGACCCTGTTTCCAAGTGGTGACTGTGTGAAGCCAAATCTAGCTCAGAAGGTCCTTCTCCAGCACTTCATCAAGAAGGAAAAGGTGAATGTGCCCAAATACGTGTTCAAGTACTTGGTAGAGTGTTTGAAGCAGAGTCAGCTACTGGATAAACCCTGGGTTCCTTATGGAAGACTCCTCTCAGAGATATTCTATCAAGGAGGTATCTTGAACAGTCTTAGTCAATCTCAAGGCTTTACAGATCAGCTACTTGACACAAAAACTGGAAAATTCATTAATGCTCATACTCTATTGAATATGAAGCTAATCAGTGAAGTCACCAAACTTCAAACTGATTTAAGTGAATCACTTGTTATGTCTGATCTTATGAAGGATTTTCCACCCATCTGCAAGAAGGATCCCATTGAAGTGCAATTGTACTATATCAAGGAACATTTTGAGGCAACCAATGAGAGAATCAGATTGGAAGATATTCCAGAGGAAATGTATGGTGGTGCTCTGCCACGAGCCAGAGGCAGAAAATCAAAAAGGAAGATGACTGCTGAGCAATATCTAGAGGTTGAACAACCTGCTAAAAAGGCAAAAGTTGCTGCTGACAAGCTCAAAATTGGTAGTTCATCAGTACCTTCTATTGAAGAAGCCATTGAAGACATGGACTCCAGGATGATCATGGGTGTTGACATTTCTCTTGATCAACCTGCTATACCAAAGAGGAAGAGAAAGCCAGCCTTGAGGAGAACCAAGGATTTTCCTCACATCACCTTAAGAGCTCAAGCTGCTTCTGATTTGAAGTTAAAAGAGTTACAAGAGAAGAAAGCAGCCGCTGAAAAAGTTCTGGAAATTGCTGCTGAGCTACGAGAGTCTGTAGTTTCAGAAGCCAAGCAACTGTTGCAGATGTCCAGTGAATCTGCTAAAGAGGATTCTGATCCTGAACCAGAAAAGGTAATTAATATATCATCAGATTCCGCATCCGCATCATTATCAGATTCTGATGATGATGTACCCCTAGCTCAACTTTTTCAAAAACCAGTAAAAAGCCAATCAACATCAACCAAAACCAACGATAAGCCCTCTTCGTCAACTTCTTATGAACCAGTTGGCCACATAATTAATGAGAAGTTAGCTGAACTGGCTGAGCAGAGAGAAAGAGTCATTGATTCTATCTTTCGCCTTAACCCTCAACCCCTTTGCATTCAACCTCTCAACATGATTCCTCCTGAAAATGTTGAGTCCACCTCAGAAAAAGCCTCTGAAACAACTCCAGAAGCAGCTGCTTCTGAAAATGTTGTTTCAGAAAACCCCCATCAACAAACACCTGAACCACATAAACCCACAACACCCCCTCAATCACCAATAGCTACCACTGACCCCCAACTCAACACTCAAACAACAACTTCACCACAACAACCACCATCTGAAACTGAATTTCAACCTTTACCTGAACACTCTCCTGAACCAACTCCCATGGATGTTGACATCTCTCTAGTCAACATTCAAGCCTCAACCTCCACCACACACATTGATTCTGACCAGCCCTCATCTTCAAACACACAAACACTCCTTACCATTCCAGTTCCTAACCCTATTCAAGATTTAGAAATCAGTGATTCTGATCTTGAAACCCTTGATCATCCCCCCACAAACATCCTGGAATCTGGATATATTAATTCTGAGCTTCTGACAATCTTGAGTCAGATGCACAATCTGGTGGATCAAAAAAGGACAATTGATCTCACAGGTGCATATGAAGACTCCTGGGCATCTCTTCAGAACCGGGCAGCTGGGCTTATTGAAGAAATCAAGGCCAAATGCATCAGAGTCAAGCAAGCTTCAGTCAGAAGGGTAATGGAGCATGTGAATCAGAGTCTGAGAGTAAGAAGCTCTACACTGCTCCTGGCAAACCAGCCTTTCTTCTTTGAAACAGATTACTTGACCAGAGAAGCAAGGTTGTGTAAGCTTCTGAAGAAACAGATGGCACAGCAGCAGCAAGAAGCTAGAGAAAGGGAACAAGCTCTTCTTCAGAGGCAACAACAACTTGAAGAATTGTTGAAGAAGAAGATTGAAGAAATGGAAGAGATGAAGAAACAACAACAAACCAACACTTAGTTGCACACCCTTGTGTTTTTCTTTGTTTGTTGTTTGTTTTAAAATTTCTTAGTCCTTGCTTCTGAAATCATCTTGTCTTATTTCTTTTGCTTCTGAATGCTTACTGATTCTGACTATTTAGCTGCTTCTGACAATTGAATATATATGATTTTTGCTCTGATTTATTTAGTTCATTGCTTAGTATACTCTCTCACGTTTGAGTTTTTCTCATATCTTTTTTGTCTTTTGTGCTTAGATTTATTTCAATTTTTTTTGATAATGACAAAAGGGGGAGTATATGTGACAAGTATTTAAAGGCTCTGAGCCCCATTAATGACATTTGAATTTTTTGAAAAACTTCTATCATTTTTTTTACCTTATTGGTATAGGCTATGAACGAAAGAAGGAGTATCAAAATTCAAGTATAATTAATTGAACCATTCTTCTTATCTATAAGTTAATTCTTTCAATGATTCAATTTTTAAGCTCTGATAATATTATTGCGCGAAAAATGAATTTAATTAACCTGGATAGAACTTAGGGGGAGCTTACAAACCTCACCTTAAAGACTATCAGACTCAGGGGGAGTTTGAGCTTACAAACCTCAGATTCTGAGCTTACAAACCTCAGAACCCCAAAGTCAACTTGTTAATTAGATTAACAACAATTGATCAATTTTTAAATACTTTTGTTTGTCATCATCAAAAAGGGGGAGATTGTTGGAACAAAATGTGTTTAACAATGAACCTTAAAGAGTTTTGATGATAACAAGGTATTAAAAATTGTAAATTGGACTAGCTAATATTTGTTCAAGTGTACAGGACCATAATTATAAAGTTACATCATCATTGGTTCTGAATAAGCAAATAAAGAGCTATGGAAACAACAAAAAATTTGAAGCTTGGACGCTCCTGAAGGCAACTTGCTACTGAAGAGAAAAAGCGCTCCTGAAGTCAAGCTGCTCCTGAAGAAATAGCGCTCCTGAAGTAAGCTGCTCCTGAAGAATAGTGTTTCTGAAGACAAGAGGTCCAGAAGCCACATTATCAGAAGCCGCATCATCAGAAGCTGCAGAAGTCATCTCATCAGAAGCTGAACCATCAGAAGCTGCATCATCAGAAGCTGCCTCATCAGAAGCCATTTCACCAGAAGCTGAATATCAACTGGATTTGCAAAGAATCAAGAATTGAAGAATTATCAATGCAAAAGCTGTCTATTGGATTCGAAAACACAAACAAAGGATTAGTGGAGCTTGCAACGGTCATTTCAAAGGTGTTTGAAGGCGTGTGTTTGCAATTTGGACGAAAGCGTTGACATTGTACTTTGTACGAATTGTACAACCACGTTCTCCACTACTCTGTTTTGTGTCTGCGCTTCAAGACAAGAAAACAGCTCCAGAATACGGTCTCGCCTGCATAGATGTTCCTTTGGATAAGGAATGGATTTCAAATTTGTTCTTCATAGGACAACAACCAAATCAGGCAAAAGATCATTGGTGAAAGATCAAGCTTCAACAACGACTCTTTGGTGTGCTGGCAATTTCACAACGTCTCTTTCACACCTCTATATAAAGGAGTGAAGACCTAGAGAATTGGTAATGCAAGAACGCTGAACGAAAGACTCACAAGATTTTCACAAGTACCAAACCTCTGCTGAAATTGTTCTGCATTCACTTAGAATTTCTGTGTCTCAAAGTCATATCTTAGAAATTCTTAAGTCCATTGAGTCTGTATCTGATTTGTATTGTGAGCACCTCTGATTGTATATCAAGTGTTCAAACTTAAACAATTTTCTGTGTAATTTTGTTTAGTTAGGAAGTCTCTTGCAGTTGTGCTTGAGCAGGAAGTCTCTTGATTGTGTTCTTGAGCAAAGGAAGTCTCTTGCTTGTGTGCTTGAGCATTGGAAGTCTCTTGCTTGTGTGCTTGAGCAGTTGTAATCAGATATTACTCATAGTGAAATCTCCTTGGAAGTGCAAGGGGGACTGGACTACTTCCGGATTGTGGAAGGAACCAGTATAATTGCTTTGTGTCGTTCTTCTTCTCTCTCTCTGTTTTATTCCGCTGCATTTAGATTCTGATCATCACTTCAGAAGCTGTCTCACTTAGCTTCTGATCAGTGTATTCAGTTTTTAGGAGAAACGAAGAATTTTTAAAAACACAATTCAACCCCCCCTTCTTGTGTTTTTCTCACCTTCATATATGCGGTACACCCATAGGTGAAAATAACTACCGTATACATGAGGAATCCCCACCTAACACCGAAAGCAAGAGGAAAATTAAACCTGCACAAAACAATCAAAAGTCATGCGCTGTTTGCACCCGCTTTATTGCAGGATAGTATACTACTGGATAGTATACTACTGGGTATAATTTTTTTTTTGAGACCCATCCTTGGGGGAGGCCCAGCTCGGTTGAGCTGTTTGCACCCCCTCAAGGCCGGCCCTGCTACGATATAATGTTGTTAGGTTTCTTTCCTTATCACACAACATTTTCAATTTTTACTGTTGTTGACATGCAACACTCTTCAATTTTTAGGAATATACAAATTATAAAATATCCATCCATGCCATTTTGCATATGAAACTTCATTTTCATTAGTGACAACCCAACCTTTTCCAAAAGATTTCAAAATTTCATCACTCTAAAGATAAAAACTCTATTTTTATATTTAGTTTCAATAAATCCATAAAAATTAAAAACCAATACTTTATGCTTAAATAAACCATTTCTCAGCCGTGACATGAATTTATTCTATTTATCATTTGCTTGAATAAACATATAGACGAACAATAAATTATTTCAAGTATAAAGAGATTTAAGTTTTTAAGTATGTGATCACGAGTTCGAACCCTCACTCTTGTATATAGAGAAAATCGAAAATCTTGTTGAAATGGGAAAACATACTTTATGTGGTAAACAAGTTTTATTAGTCATCTCTCCTCAATATAAAATATCATATATATTATTACGTCATATATCAAATAACTTTTTTTGAAGAAGACATATGTATTAGATATTATCCAAGGTAATATTTGTTTTTCCTTAAAAATAATGCATTTTTTTAATTCTAATTTTATTTTATTTCTTAAAATGAACCTTGACTTGACCCGTCCTAACAGATCTGATTTAAAACTTTACGTAGAAACCAAATAATGAAATAACCATTTTAGCAAGTAACTACCAAATCATGTAAAAAATTCCTATCCAAACTTCCATTTCTACCCTCACTCCAAAACAAAAATCACCACGTGTCACAATCACAACCGCCAAAAACACAAACCGGACGAAAATCCAACCGTAGAAAAACTTCATCTTTGATCTTGTTCTTCACTCCCTTATTATATCATCACTCAAACAACGAAATCATTCATTTCATTCACTTCACACACACACACAGATCTATCTATCTATCTCAAACGCTACGCTATGGCGTTTTCGAGATCCATCGCGTTCTCTTCAATTCTTCTTCTTCTCTTCATCAATGGTAGCTTCTGTTTCTATCTCCCCGGTGTTGCACCACAGGATTTCCAAAAGGTTCGTTTCATTTCAATTTCAATTTCAATTTCAATTCCGATTTCATTCGCACATTTTAGGTTTTTCGAATTTTGAATCACTCTTTTATGAATCGCTTGATCTGTATGTTCGAATCTGAGATCTGTGATGATTTGATGTAATTGTTTGAATTTTATTGGTGATGAATTGGATATTGTTGTGATGTTGATATGTGTGTGATGATTATTGAATGTGCGTTCGAATGTTGTTGTCATTATGGTTTTAGTTAATTTTTTTGTTAATTTAAGTTCGATCTGCTGTTAGTGAGTTTTTTTTAGTTAATTTGATTGTAATTTGTAATTAGAATTTGGGAATGTTTAGTTTTTGGCTGTGGATGCATGTGGTGTGAGGTGTTTGAAATGTAACAGTAGGAGATTTGTAGATTAGGATTTAGGAGTATGAATCGGTGTGTAATTTATTTTATGATGCAGAGGTTTTTAAGACATTTGTGATATTCTAATAAGAGTTTAATTTTCATGCAATGTCGGTGTGGGTAAAAAGTTTTACACTCTCGGCAAATTACAAACAATCATGTGTGTGACTTTGAAAGTGGTTATGATAAAAGTCAAACGTTTCTAATGATCTAAGAGTTATAATTGGTTGACAGTATTTTACACTGTCAGTGTATATAAATTGAATCCTTTTGTTTTTTGAACAACAAAGTTTATTAAGTAATAAAGAGAAGTACAAATAGTACTTAGCCCACAAGACGGGAAAAGTACACGGGGTATATGAATTAAATCCTTCTAATAATTCTAATAAGATAAGTGATTTGAGTTTTGATGTATGAATCTAGAACTTCAGAGAGAGAAAGTTAATTGTCATGTGTAATTTGTTGTGTGTTTTTTAATCAATGTTGTCAAGTGGTAGCTATAACATAATGAAATTTTAACAAATAGTTATTGTTTTGTGATGTGATTTAGTAGAAAGTGTTGTCAATTAGAGGATATAGCTACTGTAGGGTAGTAGAATTTAAACAAACTATTATTTTCTGCGATTCGCGATTGACAACACTTTTCTTTTTTTATATAAAATTGCATCAAATTGTGCTTGTTTGGTTTGGTGTGTCGTGAACACACGAAGAATTCTGCCACTATTTTAGCCATGGTTTGTGGCTTTTACGTCTTGTGAAGCCTCGTTGTTCTGTGATTGACAGATGAGTTTGTAGATTTTCTTTTGCCTACATGTATTTGGGCGAGCATTTTGGTAAACATGGATTTTAATGGAATTGACATTGCAAAATTGATTTGGTTACGATTGAGTTTAAAGTGAAGTGATCTATGTTTGTATTCTTTACCCTGAAGAATGCTAGTTTGACATAAAAGTTAGTAAATATTTTTCAGCTCGACACAATTACTTATACCATTTCTAGTAAAAATAAGGTTTGAAAGCAAATTCAAATTTGTCACACAGTAACCGATGACTTGTATTTTCACTAAAATCACATTTGACACAAGGTAAAATAACTTCTCATAGTCTTCATTGGGAAACCGAACACTACAGTTTACTCGTTCAATTTGAGGTTTCTGTGGTATTTATTCTCTATTTGTATTCTACATTCAATAATTATATTCCGTCACATTCACTCGACTACCCTGTATTTTCCGAGGTGATGTTAACCACCTACAATAAAGTTTTCTGGCCTTCATTTATCTCTTTAGTTTTATTTCCTACCCTTAAGTCCCAACTTTCTTGTATTCAAATTTTAATTAGTATTGATTATTCAGATTTATACATAGATCTACTTTTAGACTGACTATTCCAATATTACATGGTGCAGGGAGATACATTGCAAGTGAAAGTAAACAAATTATCTTCAACAAAGACCCAGCTTCCATACACATATTATTCACTTCCTTATTGTCCCCCAGAAAAAATCTTGGATAGTGCTGAAAATCTTGGAGAAGTGCTCCGTGGTGATCGTATTGAAAATTCACGTTATGTGGTAAGTTTTATATGACATGTTATTGTTAACACTTGGCTGGATAATTGTGTTGTGGTCAGTGGTTATCAACTGATTTGCTCTACTCTCTGACATATTTGCAGTTCAAAATGCGCGAACCACAAATGTGCAATGTTGTGTGTAAGCTTAAAGTTGATGCCAAAACTGCAAAAGCATTCAAAGAGAAGATTGATGATGAGTATCGGGTGAACATGTACGGCGTGCCAGTAAATTGTCTTATATTTCCGTGGCTATTTTCTGCCACTATCTTGATATTGAAGATCTTACAATGCCTCTACCTTCTATGTGCAGGATTCTAGATAACCTTCCTTTGGTTGTTCCCATAAAGCGTGTGGATCAGGATTCTACTGTTTATCAGCTTGGTTTCCATGTTGGACTCAAAGGACAATATAGTGGGGTATGCTCATTATTCTATAAATCAACGTCGATTGTTGTGAATGCCAATTTTTTTCTTCTTGTGCTTACTATGTTGAAATACACAGAGCAAGGAGGAGAAGTTTTTTATACACAACCATTTGGCATTTACTGTCAAATATCATAGAGATTCACTCACTGAATCTGCCAGAATAGTGGGCTTTGAGGTTAAGCCATTCAGGTCTGTATGTCTGTGCTTGATTTGTTCTATGAATTCAGTCTGTCAAACCAGTTGTGGTATGCATTCTTACTGATTTTCGGTTCTGAATGATGATTTGCAGTGTTAAACATGAATATGAAGGGAAATGGGATGAAAAGACTCGCTTATCAACCTGTGACCCCCATGCTAAACATACAGTTGTCAACTCCAATACTCCTCAAGAAGTTGAAGAGGGAAAGGAAATCATCTTCACATATGATGTTGAATTCCTGGTGAGATCATCTTAATAAAACAGTGCTTGTATTATTACTACGTTTGAATACCTATTGGCTTGCATATGCCAAGTGGTTAAATATATGGTTTGGGCGGAGAGATTAATTTATCACTAAATAGACAAAGATTATTCTTCTCTAATTATTTTTGGTTTCTCATAAATAAATTTATATTTTCGCTCTTGCATCCAATTGTTATTGTTATTATTTTAGTGAAAGATGATGATGGAGTTTTTTTGCATAACCATTTACCTCTGCCTACTTGCAGGAGAGTGATGTGAAGTGGGCTTCAAGATGGGATGCCTATCTGCTGATGAATGATGACCAAATTCACTGGTTCTCAATTGTGAACTCATTGATGATTGTCCTCTTTCTCTCGGGCATGGTGGCAATGATTATGCTGCGTACACTTTACCGTGATATTTCAAAGTACAATGAGCTTGAGACCCAAGAAGAAGCACAAGAAGAGACTGGTTGGAAGCTTGTCCATGGTGATGTTTTTAGGCCACCAAACAACTCAGATCTGTTGTGTGTTTATGTTGGTACTGGTGTTCAGTTTTTTGGGATGATACTAGTAACAATGCTCTTTGCTGTCCTTGGATTCCTTTCTCCTTCAAACAGAGGTGGGCTAATGACAGCTATGCTCTTGCTATGGGTTTTCATGGGGATTTTTGCTGGTTATGCATCAGCCCGCTTATACAAAATGTTCAAAGGATCAGAGTGGAAGAAAATTTCCCTCAGGACTGCAGTCTTGTTCCCTGCCTCTGTCTCTGCCATTTTCTTTGTATTGAATGGTCTGATATGGGGACAAAAGTCATCTGGAGCTGTGCCATTTGGAACAATGTTTGCTCTGATCTTTTTATGGTTTGGAATCTCAGTTCCACTTGTTTTTGTTGGTGGCTATGTTGGATTCAGGAAACCTGCAATTGAAAATCCTGTGAAAACAAACAAAATCCCAAGGCAGATCCCTGAACAAGCGTGGTACATGAACCCGGCCTTCTCAGTTCTGATAGGGGGAATACTCCCATTTGGAGCTGTTTTCATTGAGCTGTTCTTCATTCTCACCTCAATCTGGTTGAATCAGTTTTACTACATCTTCGGCTTCCTCTTTCTGGTCTTCGTCATCCTCGTTATCACTTGTGCAGAAATAACCGTCGTGCTTTGCTACTTCCAGTTGTGCAGTGAGGATTACTTGTGGTGGTGGCGCTCTTACCTCACATCTGGCTCTTCTGCACTATACCTCTTTCTTTATGCAACATTCTACTTCTTCACCAAGCTTGAAATCACGAAGTTGGTATCTGCAATATTATACTTCGGTTACATGTTTATAGCTTCATATGCCTTCTTTGTTGTAACCGGCACCATTGGATTTTACGCATGCTTTTGGTTCACAAGGCTCATTTACTCATCAGTCAAAATTGATTAGTCACACTCATGACAGCTAGTGGTTTGGGGTAGCCTATGATACTTCCTAAAGAATGAGGAAAATCCGTGAAAGGATTTTGAAATTCAGGTACTATCATGTTCAGAATCAGATGTAACCTATTCTATACAATTTTGAATTGTGACGACACCGTTATTCTTTTGTTTCAACATATCTTATACTTGCCCGAGTTATCAAGTTCAGATAAGGTACTCTGCGCTCTGGTTCCTGTGTTATTTCTCACAGAATTACAAATTGGCTACATGTTAGATGATTTTTTAAGTCTTTTTGAATTGAAAAGAATATTCAATATGTTGAGAACTTTTTTGTAAGATGGTTTAATATTTTTAAATACTGAACGATGCATGCACCTTTTGTTTATTAGCATTAGCAATGTAATAAAACATGGATTGGTATGATTAAAATTTCATAATGGTGAGGCTGTTGGCTCCACTAGGTATCAATATTTAGACATTCAGTGCTCATTAATATCGTGTTATAATCATGAGTCATGAGTGACATTGTTCTCAAATGGCAAATAATATGAAGGTGTTCGCCAAAAATCCTGAACATGCAACACAAATAAAAGACGATTCTGTTTGTGTGGTGCCTACTCAAGAAAGAAAAACTATTGTTTATTGTGAAAAACAAGAATTCTAGATAACAGTCAAGTCAAAAATGATGTTGAGATGCAAAATTTAGTTAATAATAACATCACATGACCAAACCTCCATGGTCCTTCTTGCTCGTTCTTCCCCCTCCTTTTGGACTCCTAATCCACATGATGGTGATGTTTTGAGTGATTGCCCATTTTTTAGATGTATGTGCAAGGAATAAGAGACACAATGATCCTTCGGTCCTTAATCCATAGAACGATTGTTGAGGTGGTAGTTCTATCTGCACAAGGGATAAGAGGCTTACAATTGGTCTCTAATCAAGTGAATAGTAAAAAAAAGAATCGAAGTATGTTGTCCAATGTGTCCTTTCCTTTTAATGAGGGTGGCCCTCTGCAAATCAATTTTAGGTAGACACATAATTTTGCAGCACAACTTTAATAAGATTGATGGTACATGTGTATTGAACTGCACTGGATAGACTTCAATTGAAACTCAAAAGTGTAGTTTTGAAGTTTGGATTACATAAACATTAGTAACTTCCTAGAGTTCCTTGTATTTAGGTCATTGTTAAGGATTTATTTTTTGTCCTTGCAGTACTTAACACATTATGCTCCAAATAATTTCTCTCTTGATAGAATTTACACTAATTGCAGCAAATAGCAAGTAATTCGGATACGTCGTACCGAGTACAATTTTAACATAAATTTATTTTTTCTATCTTTGCAGTCGTGCGACATTCATCATAAACTCAACCACCCATCTTTCTGTTGTCCCTTCTCTATCATTTGTGAAAGGAATCATCCATAGATATTAACGTAAATTATATGCAAACAAAATATCTAGTTTAGAAATAATATTAAAACTCACGTAAGGTATTGCTTGCTATTAAACCAATTTACCTAACAAACAAAAAACCTTCAACTTGTATGACAAAGACCCTTATAAAACCACAATCATTTGTTTATTTGGCCATTATAAAATGTCAAAGAATAAGACAGAGACTTTAATGTTAGAAAACAATTTCCGAGATTTCCAAATCAAATGCTAAACTAAAGACAAGATAATATTAAGTTTTAAAAAAGTTGGCCCAGTTTAAAATTTTATTATACTATTCATGCTTTAACAATAGCAGTAGCTTTTATAAATGAAACCGACAAAAGAAACACACACTGAAATCAAGAGAACTGAGAAAGTGAAGCAGAGGGAGTGAGAGAGATGGCTGGGAGGCATTGTTACAAGGATGTGCTCCCATTCACAGCAATGGTTGCAATAGAGTGCACAAACGTTGGTGTCAGTGTTCTATTCAAAGCAGCTACTCAAAAGGGGTTGAGTTATTATGTCTTCATTGCCTATTCATTTGTTGTCTCCACTCTTGTTCTCCTTTTGCCTCTCCCCTTCTTTATCAAATGGTGATCTCTTTTTACATATTTATTAGTAACTGAACCATTCTTCTCTATGAATGCATTTTTCATTTTTTTCTACTCACAACTTAAATATGCATATTTATGAAGGTCAAGAGGGCTTCCTCCTTTGAACATGTCTCTAATCTTCAGAATTTTTCTCCTTGGAGTTTTGGGGTGAACTTCCTTTAAGAATTTGAGTTTTTGACCATTTTTTAAGTAATATTATTCTTGATCTTGATTTTGTTTAATTTGATAAATTGTGTGAGTGAGGCAGAGTTGTAGCTCAGCTCTTTGGATATAAAGGACTTGAATACACAACACCTACTCTTGCTTCATCTCTTTCCAATCTTATACCTGCTTTTACATTCATCCTAGCTATCATTTTCAGGTGCCTATCTCTCTTACTCTACTCTTGAAAACTAGATATGAAAGAAATCACTTGCTTGAACAGGAAGGGATATTTTTCAAATGCTTACGGTTCAATTTCAATAATATATATGATGTTTGTCAACATGCCTGAAATTTGTATTTAGTAATGGGTTAATACATGATTCATACAATTTGATGAACATGGTGAAGTTTTGCAAATTATTAGCTTGTGATTAATTTGGCATTTAAACATTTCTTGCAAATTGTGTTCCTAAAAGATACAAAAATGGTTTTGACCCAATCTAAACAGATGAAAATTTTATTGGGTCGGGTAATGAGTATGGTCAAAATCAACTCAACCCGAACAAATAAAACATTAAAATTTTACCTACCCTGATGGATTGACGGACTGGTTGACCCGTCAATGACAAAACATGATTAAATACAAATAAAACATATTAATTTTTAGGTGGGTTGACCCGAAAAAAAAAAACTTCAAGATTAGGCTAATAAAATTCAACGTTATCCAACAACGTAAGCAATAAAATTCTAGGTTTATCGGACGGTAAGGAAAATTGTGAGCTAATGGACTAAAAAAAGTGAGCGGTAAAAAAGAACTAAAAATAACCCTCCCCATTTTTCTTACAGATCAAGTCTAGAAAACCAACTCAAGAAACATGGCCAAAACAATAATATGAAATCTGCTCCGATTTGAGTGGTCGTAAAACATGAAAATCTCATTCTCAAAGCATCAAATAATATTCGATTTTATGAGGTTTTTATTTGGATTAGTTTGGATGTGAACATCTATAGTATGATTTTCATCCTACATATTGAGAAAAAAAAATCACATTTTTTCGGTTGGGCATTTTCTTTAAAATCATAAAAATTAGACTATTTTAATTTTGTGTGTTTCACTATGGTTACTTGCTATGTTTTTATTGTGAAACAATATTGGTTGTTAAATGAAGGATGGAGAAGGTAAAATTAGGATGGAAAAGCAGTCAAGCAAAGATCTTGGGTTCTACGGTATCAATATTAGGTGCCCTAATAGTTGTTCTTTATAAGGGTCCAATAATCATACCCTCACCATCAACACAACCACCACCTATTATTCATTCTCCAATCACCTCAACAACAGAATCAAATTGGATTCTTGGTGGATCTCTACTTGTTATTGAGTTTCTTATTGTTCCAATATGGTACATTATTCAGGTATATTGAATTCACTAAAAAGCTCTAAACAATGATTTGAAGCACATTGTGAATTTTCGATTTTTCATGTAAATTACTAACATAAAATTTTGTTCCTTGCAAACAGACAACTGTTATAAAACAATATCCAGCAGAGATTATTGTGGTATTTTTATACAACCTATGTGGAGTACTAGTGTCTTTACCAATATGCTTACTACTAGAACCAAACTTGAATGCTTGGAAGATAAATCCTGATATAACAATGATCTCCATCATATGCTCGGTAAAGAAATGAATTATCTCAATTTGTAGATTTTTTTTTAATTTAGTTTATGAAATTTATGAATTTAAAAAATTATTTATAATTTGTGAAATATTTTGATCATATTAGTCCCTTTTGAATTATCACTGAAACTAAATTGGTCAACTCAAAAGGATTAACTTAATATAATATTTTCAATTTCTATTTTATTTAAATTTTAGATACACCAAAGTACACAATATCTATAATTTTTGGACCAAATAACAAGCAACAATTTCTAGCTGAAAATTTTCATCTTCATGCAGGGATTCTTTTCTACAGGACTAAGTTGTTTGGTTCACACTTGGGGACTACATATTAAAGGCCCTGTTTATATATCACTCTTTAAGCCTTTGTCAATAGCTATTGCTGCATCTTTTAGTGCTATATTTCTTGGTGATGCACTGCATTTTGGAACGTACGTGTTTCATTCCCTTACTTTTTTGTTAAGTTTTAACTATTCTAGAAAATTGAAGGCAATGATATTTGTCTCATTTAGGGTATTTTGTTATTTGCACTTTTAACATATGCAATTTATTTTTCAAATTTTGCAGTGTAGTTGGAGCAGTAATAATATCAATAGGATTTTATGCTGTTTTATGGGGGAAATCCAAAGAAGAATCGAATGATGACTTTGAAATAGGTAGAGTTCCACTTCCATCAAATAGCAAGACTCCTTTGTTGAAGGTCTCAGACGTGATAGATAGATAGTAATCACAAATAACGATTCTTGAAGATGTAGATGATAAATACAGTTGTAGTCGAAGTTGACAATTAAAACTTATTGAGTTAATAGTTCAAATTGATTCTGAAATATACGCAAAGTCTAAAAATGACACCGTATAAAAAAGACAGACTCTAGTATTGTAATTTGAGATTTTTCTTATTTTTCCTCGTATTTTTTTAATGTTAATGACGTTAAAATATGACTCTCCTCATCAAGTTATAATTTTTCCACAAAGGACAAACTAATTATGAATTTTTAAAGCACAAAAAACTCAAAAAGCAAAACAACAGACATCTCGATCAAGAAATCAAACTTTGAGTTTGATTGTTTGCAGAGACATCTATAAAAATAGGCTTAAATATGAAAATAGTCCCTGCAAATATCTGATATTTTGGTTTTAGTCCCTGCAAAAATATTTTTTTGGTTTTAGTCCCTGCAAATATAAAAAATTTGGTTTTGGTCCTTGGTATTTTGTTTTAGTCCTTGTAAAATTGATTTTATATTGGATTTGGTCCTTGTAATATGTAGAATATTTGATTTTAGTCCCTCAAAATGAGGACTAAAATGAATATTATAGGGACCAATTTCAATATGAAATGATTTTACAAGGATTAAAACAAAATACCAAGGACAAAAACCAAATATTCTATATTTGCAGGGACTAAAACCAAAAAAATATTTTTATAGGGACTAAAATCAAAACGCCAGATATTTGCAGGGACCATTTCCATATTTAAGCCTATAAAAATATATAGAAAGGATTTGCAAATTTTCAAAGCATTTTGATTGTTTTGATTGTTTGATCATGTGTTGTTTATTGTTAGAATTAGGAATGACAGAGAAACATTTTGTTGCCTTTCTTCCCAATCGATGTGCTTCTAATCCCTAATGTTTGTGTTATTGTTCCATATTTTTGTGTTTCATATTCTTATTCAAATCCTTATCATATCATGTCTCTGTACTATCATGGTTATCAAATGGACCCTGAAAATATACAAGGGAGGGAGTGCTTAATTTAGAAAAATTCTCTGTTTAATTCAATGTAGTTTTTTAGATTGACGTCTAATATGGACATGGTCAAAATGTTAGTTTTGTAATAAAATTATATAGTGGGTACATGGAGGGCACTTGGATACCTCAATACCTACGGGTTACCCATATAGTGGGTACTCACGCGGGTACAACGCGAGCACTTGTATCATATTTATCCAACGGAGCGAGGATGAGTATCATACTATATGTATTCATGGATACCCATTGACATCCCTATCTATGACCGTCAGTTGGCACAAACCCCAACATCATCATAATCATATATAGTCTTGAAAACTTGAACTAACAGAATCATAGGCTTTTTTGCGGTCCACCTTAAAAATAAGATAGTCCTTTTTGGCTTTCTTAGCGTGATCAATAACCTCATTCACCACCACCATGTCCATCGTATGTATGCTTTATAGACTTTTAACAAGTGTACTAACAATTCATAAAAGTAATAAAATAAATTTGTCTCTATATACTGTTTCAATCTCAACTCAACAATTTAATCATAATAAAGATTTAACATATGGGGGAGCACTAGGCACAAAATTTGGTTTAACAATCGTAAACAGGTTTGCAAAAATGTAAATAACTTTGGAGAGATATCTAAAAGAAAGATGATCAGGTCTGTCGAATCTTCTATTTTTCGTTGTTATGTAAATCACACTTATTCTCTACATTTACTCTCCTAATTTCACGATAAATTAACAAAATAAGTATGATCAATCTATTGACTCATAACCCTCTTCCCAAATTACAACACCATAATATCTTAGGTGAGTCTGTAATCTTTGAAGGTTTTATCGAACATTAATTTTTTAATCACAACTTAACAATCTAATATCTCTAAAGTGACATGATAGGCTGAACAACATACTAGAACTAAACCAATTGCCAGGACTAGCAGGCAAAAATAAATTCATATGTGATATCAAGATATAAAAAGCATTACAAACTTATATTAATAAATGATAATAGGATTGTAATTACATTGATATGTAAACTCTAGTGTTGAGTTTGTGCGGAGACAAGCAAATGAGGCAGCTCATACTTTAGCAAGGGAGGCCGCATTATTAGCTAGTTTCCAAATATTGGTTGCAATACCAAATTGTATTGAACACATTATGATTAATGAAATGACTTAAGATTCTTCCTTTCAAAAAAAAAATTTACATTGAATATAGTTTCAAAATTACATGTTTCAATGAACTGAATATTCCTCTTCCATCAAAAGTTTCAATTCATCTCTGAAATTTGTGTCTCAAATCACCATAACACAATTGATAAAGGCTTTATACACTCGTTTGGCGTCAAAGAACATGTAATGCATCTTTTAAACCAACCACATTGTCATTTTGCATTTTTTTTTTTACTTACAATGAGATAAATTGGGAGTTACCATAAGATCGAAGTGGACGAATATTATTATACAATTTTCCGCTTTTTTTATACCACCCATGTAGGTATTTTAGTCTGATGTGTGAGCATTTAAAAATGATAAAATTAAACTATTAGGTTCAAATCCGAGAACATCAACCAAGGATAGTGTTGAAAACACTAGTAATATGTTTTTTTTTGTTAAGTATGCTAGTGACTAAGAATTCACTTAAAAATGAAAAAAAAAATGAAGTGTTTGGAGTTCGAAGCTCACGAGACCATCAATAATTTATACAATTTTAAACTTACCATTTTTTGGTGGTGATATTATTTTTTTTGGTGGTGAATTTTAAACTTACCATTTATTAAACTTGTTAAGATGTGCAAATTTGCAAATAATAGAAAAGTCATACCGAAACTCCAGCATCAGATTTCAGTAGAAATCAACCGGCAATTCCAATAAAGAGCAGCATACACAATATACAAGGCACCGTATGTAAGTAATTTTGTAAAAAGAGCATGTGGGCCACCTCTTCCATTTTTGGATTTAATCATCACCAAAATCTTATAAAACCCTACTTTTTCGGCAGAACAATCATAATCATCATATCATTCCTTAAAAAAAAAAAAATCAAAAAAATCAAAAAAATCAAAAATAATGGGGTCTACTGCGATATTCATGGATCTCGAGAACTGTTCCATTCCTACACAACTAAGAAGTTATGAATTGATTAAACCAAGAATCAGTGCTTCTCTTCGACTAGGCGGTATACAATTAGAAGGGGGACCCACTGTGAGAGCATTTGGAAACGTTAACAAGATAAGCGCTGATGTTCGACGCCAATTCAAAGCTGCACGTATTGACTTGGTTGATGCTCCTTCCGGTGGTGGTTAGTATTGTTTAACTCTTCATTTCTTATGGTTTATGTATAATCGTGTATAATTGGACCTGAATGTTTTCTTTGATACTTATGAGTTTGATTTAGTTGTTTGAGAATTCACACTCCAGAATTCAAAAAAGAAACTTGATTATTTTTCATTTGATTTTAATCATGAGTGTTACAATCCTTATATAATCTCATGCGTACTTGTTTGGATTAAGCTTATGAAAAATAGCTTATGCAAATAAATAAACTTTTATATTAATTCATAACTTCTCACTAACGAAAATTTTATCTTCATATGTTGTTTTTTTATAAACTACTTTAACAAGCTTATGAATAGAAAATAAAAGCTTATTTATTTGCATAAGCTATTAGAGTACAGTGAAGAAGATAACTTGGAGAGCAAGTTATCTATGTAGAAAGTTAGTTACTCCAAATCACTATAAATAAGCTACACCTATGTACTATTTCATATCTTTTATTCATTTGCATCTTTGTGATGACTCCTAGAGAGAACTATACAATCTATCTTTCCATTGCATTTGATCTAGAACCATGGAATCCTTTGATTCATAACATGGTATCAGAGCGCTATGGAGATAACGATTTTGATCCAGTTTCTAATGAAGAAGATGATTCCGATGGTGATGAAGAAGCTCTTGAAGCTTCCGCATCAGAAAATTCTTGTTCTTCCACTTCGCAAGTTTCAATCGTTTTCGGCAGTTTCGGCGATTCAGTTTCTACTCCTCCTCCTTCACCATGGATCGCACCAGTCCTTGATGGATTCACCATCAAGATCGATGAAGTTCCTTGTTTTCCCGTTGATTCACGTTGCAGCAATCACAACTCTGCTTTTGACGCTTCGGAAGAAAACCAGAAAACATCGATTCTTGATTCGGAGTTGATTGTTTCTGCCAAATCAACGAATTCGAACAATCGCGAATCTGAGTTCCATGTTTCTGAAGCTGCGTTCAAGCAATCGAAGCATCTCATCATCGAGATTGTTATCACATGCTTTGGACTTGTTTACGGCGTTTACTGCTTCGCCGGAAAACAAGAACCAATCGCTTCTGCCGACAACAGCAAGATTCAGATTTTTCAGTTACATGACGAATTCATCGTTGATTTTGATCCCGACGGAAATCTTTCTGGTTCGACGCTCTCTTTTCTGTCAAGCTTTCTTTCAGTTTTGTTCTTTTTATGCAAAAGCTTTGATATCGATCGGTTATGGTGGATACCATGGGACAGAGGAAAGAATCTGTTATTCGATGGAACTCTTCGCTGTGTTCCTCACCAATTTTCATGTGAGACGTTTTCAGTTCAGAATTACTCTTTCTCTCTTCTTTTTACATCAACTGCAATCAGCATAAGCAAAAGAAGAAGCATTCAAGCAGAAGTTTGTTTTGGAGAAGCAATTTTGGGAAAGCAATTTTGTTCCAGATTTTTAGAGAAAGAACGCGTTTACAGCATTTTGTCAAAAATCGCGTTTGTGATATGTCCGTCTCGAATGGTTTGCAACATGACATGTTGCAAGCTCGCTTTCTGTTTCTGTTCTTGCTTGCAAAAGCGCGTTCTGCAAAAGCTGTTTTTTGGTTCAGTTACGCCTTCAAATTCGATTTAGATCAAGCAAGTTTGGAAAGAAACTGTCAGAGAGATGAATTCAGTATTGTGTTGCTGAATTGTGTTTCAAAATCGCGTTTTAGAAAAATTAATTTGGAAGAAGTGTGCTCTGTTGCTGTGTTTTGAATAAGCTCTTTTGGAAAAGCTGGTTTTCGAGAATCGCGTTTTGCATAAGTTGGTTTTGGTTCAGATGCGTTATGCTTCTGCTTCTGTTACAGGACTTACATCTCTCAAGAAGGTGCTGAAATTTTGTTTTGGACTTGGGCTTCTCATCCTCATTGGCTTTACTCACGGGCCTTCACATGTTTTCCTATCAGTTTTTGTTTTACTTAGTTTACCCTTTAGTTTACTTTGCCTAGAGTATAGTGAAGAATAAACTGTAATATTCATTCTATTTCAAACTCAAATTGGTGATTTTCCCCATTTTGAGTTTGAGGGGGACTATTAGAGTATAGTGAAGAAGATAACTTGGAGAGCAAGTTATCTATGTAGAAAGTTAGTTACTCCAAATCACTATAAATAAGCTACACCTATGTACTATTTCATATCTTTTATTCATTTGCATCTTTGTGATGACTCCTAGAGAGAACCATACAATCTATCTTTCCATTGCATTTGATCTAGAACCATGGAATCCTTTGATTCATAACATAAGCTCAAAATAAGCTCAATCCAAACGGGCCCAATAGCAATGATAGTTATACTATAATTCCTAAATAGCTTGTTACTAAAAGAAAAAGTAGAATTAAACTAATCTCCTAAATTTACGTCACTATAATTTATTCTAAAACTAACAGTCCCTAATAATAATCCATAATCACTCCTTATTTTATATATCCTATCATACTAGTACTTTGTAATGAGCTAGTTTTTGATTGACGATAATTTGTACTATTATTTAGTAACAAGATTGTGAAATTTTTTATTTTTTTTGGTACAACAAGATTGTGAAATTTAAATTATACAAGAAAGTGAAATTGATGAGGATACATGGAAGAGATGAGACATGTTTCAGACAGAATGACATGATTAATGTTGTGATTATACGATTTGCCATTTTATTTCTCCTTACTGACTGACTGGCTATCATGCTTTTTCAGGTGTAAAAAGAAATGGGTCTGATGTTATGCTTATCAACAGCATGCATTCCTGGTCGCGTGAAAATCCAAACGGAAATATCCTCCTAATCGCAGGTGATAGTGATTATGTCGAAACGTTGAAGTTTATGGAAGAAGGTGGGCATAAAGTCATGATCGCGGGGGGATGGGATGCCTCAGAACTGCTGATGGAACACGGACAAGTATGGTGGAACTGGCCTGACATAGTCCTTTCAGACTCTGGCAGTTCTCCCATATACTATCGAAACCCGGTTAGTTTCATTTCAATTTACTTCTTTTTGCACCAATTTAACATTCCTATTTTTGGAAATGAAAACATTGAGAGAGGTAGCAGAGTTTGGCGATTTTTTTATCATTCCTTTTCTATCCTTATGTTGTCTCGTAATAATTATTGGATTATGTCAAATCTTGAATACTATTTTGTATTGGAATTAACATAATTATAGAGATGTCATTCTGCATATTTTAGGCAAATACATGAATGGTGTTCAATGCACAATTTTCAGTTTTCCTCTCATACAGTGTTAGCAGACCAGCTGTTATTAGTAGGGTGTATGTTAGGTGTCGTAGAACTTAGAATTATCACAGTTGTAATATAGTTGGGTAACTAATTATGTTAGTGATTCTGTTAGAGTTATCTCAGTTGGGACAGCTGGGTAACTAATTATGTTAGTGAAACAGAATTATAATTAAACTTTGGAGGAAAAGCCACTCTTCAATTGTGCAGTTTAGAGAAACTTATTGTAGGATGGTATAGCCTGGAGGTGTCTGTGCCTTCTCTTTTGAAGAAGGAAACATTATACTAACAATAACATCTACAAGACTACAACTATAAAGCTTCCACCAAGACCGTAACAAACTCTAACCGTTTCAACAAGGCTCACCTCATGTAAAATTATTCAACAATAAGCAATATACTAACTAACATTCATATGTAAAACACATCTCTATTGTTTTTACTTCCAACAAAGTCATCGAGTAGTTTTAATTTATGAGGAAAGAGTTGAAAATTGTAATCAAATGTTACATTTTAGGGGTTTTACTATAGTTGGACCCAAGTTGTATCTTTTCCGGTCATGTTATATCGATTTGAACGCACCGTTCAACCATTTCTATGAACCCGTACGATCTTATGTTCTGAAACATGATCTTGTCTACCTTGATGACAGTACTAAGTTTGTTTTCCCCAATATAAATAAGAACACTATACATTTCCAAATGTTGTTAGCTAAGATTGAGAAATGCTAACATGTGCTCTAAGGGAACATGTAAAGTACTATTAATGGAAATTACATATTGGAATTGTGCCAATTTAATTTTTAAGCTTTTGATAATTACTTTTTTACAATAAAAAATACTTCCTACTTGTGGAAACCTTATTTAGCATGACCCGGTAAGATTTTATTAATTTTCTAGTATATTCTTTGTAGCCTTTTACCACTACGAGTACAAGGCTTGCGACTAGACTAGCTGTAAAACGTTTAAACTTAAAGGTTTTTTTCCCTCTAGATTCTGATAAGCATTTGTAGTGCTATGCTATGGGTCAAACCCTTACAGTGTATGCCTTCAATGCCCATATGCAATTTTAGACACTTATTGCTCACTTTTTTCATTTACAGGATGAGTCAGACTCAAAAGAGAGATTGGGTCCCATAAATGTCGTTATTCGAATTTTGCAAATTTTACAGCTCGAACATGTATTGCCTACACTTGAAAATATCAAAGAATGCTATGATGCTCGTCCTGAGCTCTATTCCAGGAACAATATAAGTATTGATAATGCTTTGCAATGGGCATGTGACCACAAGAAAGTTATCATTGAGCGTACTCGAGTTCCAAGCCATGGCAATCTTAGTTTGTACAGATTTGCTGACAGCCACCTTGGTATTTGCTCAAACCCTAAGGTTGGGACCAATATTGATTATATAGAAGTGTGGCCACAATTGCAAATTTTTTTGCTCGACAATATTGGTGGAGGAAATCGATTAGATCCTGGAAAATCCATGTACGTTTTTTATTTTCATTTTAATTGCACTCTTTTATATTTTGTCCAGTTCAATGATATTTATCATCGAAAATTAATGTTAAGAGATGATTGTGTAATTCTTGTTATATTAAATATGAATAATTTGAGTAATTGAGCTCAATTATTTCCTGATTGAGTAATTGATGATCGAATAATTTGATATGATGATTGGAGTACAAATTGAAATTAAGATTGAACATTTTCTGTTTAGGTTTGAGTTTGCTGGAATTCTCCGGAGGAAGTTCTTTAATGTCTGTAACTTTGGTGAAAGGTTTCTGATTGGTGAGATATTAACTGTAATCCATGTCATGCTGAAGCCTAAACTCAATGGTGGTTTAGATTGGATGGGTAACCGTCGTGCTGAGCAGTGGGCTCCAAATTTCAAGATGCAGAATATTAGAGGATATAAAGGTACAGTGTTCATAAATATTTTTGGTAGCTACAAAATTGGTAGTAAGATTTATTTTTACACCTCTAACTTCGTCGTTTTTTGGTTGTTTCTTTTCAGAGGAAGGCATTAGAGGTGCACCTTCAAGACCTTGACACTGCTGTGGTTCACTTCGAAAAGATTGTAGAAATAGCTTATCATAACATGTTTTCAGCTCAATTCTCTTACCTCTTCATGACCCTTGAAGAAATAGCTTATTTGTAAGCTTAATTATTCGTGAGATGAGCTACTTGAGAAGACCCTTGATCTGCATTATTTTTAAGCTACTTGAGTATTTTTTTTTCTTTTTGTTTTTTCAAGAATTTCAGGTGCAACATGAGGATATTTTGAAAATCACATCCTATTGCCGTGGTCGTTGGTACAGGGTTGTCACTCAAATAGGATTGAACTAAATTTTGTAATAAAATATAAATCGAAAACTCATTTGGAGAGATAAAGACACAAAAAGAAGATATATGGATGTGATTTGCTACTTTGACTCGACCCTGGTTGTTCAGTTAGTTTCAGCCATGGCAAATCCTTGACATCATTATGCGGCAGTTATCAGTAATGTGCAAGTTTTATTGTAAAGGAGCTGGAGCGTCCAGTTAAAGCATTCTGTGAGGGAAGCAAATTCGTCTGCGGATTTCATGGGTAAAGCAGAAGCTGCAAAGTTCTGAGATTTGACGTGAATTTTTGGAGCCACTAGAGGGTTTTCCGCTGTTGCAAGTTGATGCCCGACAAGAGAAGCATCAGAGACTAATTTTTAACTTTTTTTTTCTTCTTCTTTTTGTTATCTTCTTTTCAAAACAAAAAAAAAAAAAACACGTGTTTTGCATTGGTTGAATACTGTATTTTTGAAAAATTTTGTTATAAAGGGGAAATGAGCAAATTAAGGGAAATAACTGCATATTTCTAAGAAATTGTTGCCTTTCATAAATGTGAAAATCAAGCAAAGCATATTGCACAAATCTCAACTATATGTTCCTTTCTATAACATTTACCAAAGCTTTATAAAGCTTTGCGGTAGGAAAAAAGCATATTCTATTTTGTTCAAGAGATTGGGAAAACATTATAATTAACATGATACTAATTGGAACCAATGAAAAAACCAACAATGTGCAAATTAACGTTACATAATAATTAGGTTTATAAAAGAGACTGCTAGTGTCATAGACTAATCAAAAAGGGATTTTTGCCAATACTTACATCAGACAAAATGAACAATACAAATGGCATCACAAGGTCAAGATAGTAGAAGGTCAAATAGTTCAGCAACAAAGATCTACTTTGGAACAACTCGAACGTGCAAGTTCTTCAAAGGCTTTTCGAGATCAAAGATTCTTTTGTTTTTGCAAGTATCCCACGTGGTTGGCCAATACCGTCCTCGTGAAGAAAGCAAATGGGAAGTGGAGAATGTGCGTGGATTACACTGACTTAAACATGGCGTGCCCCAAGGATCCTTACCCGCTCCCGAATATTGATCACCTGATCGACAACGCCTCATGATACAAAACCCTGAGCTTCATGGACGCCTACTCTGGTTACAATCAAATAAGAATGGACCCCCTGGACGCCCCCAAAACGGCCTTTATGACCAATACCAAAGATTACCACTACGAAGCCATGTCTTTTGGTCTAAAAAATGCAGGCGCTACTTTTCAAAGGTCTATGGACACGGCTTTCTCCCAGCAGATAGGACGGAATCTAGAAGTATACATTGATGACTTGGTAGCAAAAACAAAAGAGGGCGTAGCCACACAGACGACCTGGAAGAAATTTTGGGTCAGGTAAGGAAGTACATAATTCGGTTGAACCCAGCAAAGTGTTCTTTTGGAGTACAGGCGGGAAAATTCTTAGGTTTCCTCTTAACAAGGCGGGGTATTAAGGCAAACACTGATAAATGTCAGGCAATCATCGACATGAGAAGTCCTTCTAGCATCAAAGAGGTCCAACAACTAACAGGAAGACTGGCAGCCTTATCTCGTTTCTTATCTTGCGCCGGCGACAAGGCTTTCTCTTTTTTCGCCTCCATTAAGAAGGAGAAATTCGAATGGACGCCAGAATGTGAAGACGCTTTTCAACGGATAAAAAAGTTTTTGTCTAGCCCACCCGTTCTCCAGCGACCAAGTCCGCACGCCATCCTATTTTTGTACTTGGCGATCTCCAAAAACGCCATGAGCACAGTCTTGGTGGAAGACTCAGAAACAGGTGAGAAACCAATTTACTTCGTTAGTAGGGTATTCAAATGTGCAGAACTGCGATACCAGAAGATAGAACGCCTAACTCTAGCTGTAGTTACAACGACAAGAAAACTCCGGCCATATTTTCAAAGCCACAAGATTGTCGTGAAGTCGGATTATCCCATCAGGCAAGTTTGCCTAACGAGTTTGCCTAACGATTAAGCTTGGCAACAAAGTTGGACTACAATACTATTACTTGGCTATTAATAATAGCATGGTTAAGATTGTAGGCACCACCGTTTGTTTCTACAACTTTGGTGTTTGTGAAGCATATAAGATTTTGTTTGTGAAGCATATAAGATTTTGTTAACTTTTGCAAAGAACTGTCTCGGCTAGAGGTATGTTATAACAGACACAGGAAGCGCAACACAGTATTTAACTCACAAAATATTTTTTCAAAAGCCACAAGTATTTTTCCATGCATAAAACTTGACAAGATCAAAAACCATAACAGCAAACATTGAGTACTAAAATCTACTACAAATGCATATTAGTAGCATCGACGCAGATTCAACCTTCCAACCACAGATTTAGAATAATCAACTAGAAATTATAACTCTTCAATACATCAAACGTGTAGAATGCCAACACAAAATCACCGAATAAGGAGATGGCTTTCAGTCCATATCAATTGAGCAAGCGACACAGATTTAAGTCACTTGATAGAATATTAAAACTTGTAATATCATAAGACAAGATAAACCTTAAGTAAGCTTAATTGAGACAATAATATAACCGATCAATTGAGTTTCAAGTTTACAGCACCATATGCAGGCCGTCAACAACAAAATTAAAAAAAAAAAAAAAAAACAAGATCAACCCTTATGTAAACTCGGTTGACATATGTTACCAATTAAGTTTCAACTTTACATACCATAATAATGGAAATAGTAAACATCAAATCAAAATAACATAACAAACATTCAACAACCACAACTTTCTTACATAGGAGAGTTGAACAAACCGTTAGAACACTTATCCAGCAACCAAAATTCCACCTCATTTTCCAGCATCTTTTCGCATGAATATGTAATTAGGATTTAGGAGTTCGTTGCAAAACATATAGTCTGCAAAAGCAACAATAAAAGAAGATATTCTAGCCCATGAACATTGTTACATCTAGTTTAGAAATAACTTGAGATGGTACATTCATATATACATTTTATCATATATGTAAGTTACCCCACAAAAGTGTCAAAAAGAAATGCATCAAATAGATCCATATTTCATAAAAATTTAGTTGCATGTGAAAAGAAAAAAAAAAACTAAAGGAAAGAGCTTGTGAAAAGTCTATTAACAAAGAACATAGGTTAGAAAAGCCCATTTTCAAATCTTCTTTTTCTACGAATACTAGTTGAAAAGTTTATTCAAATCTAACAACAAATACTGGAGTTGCTCTTATACTTCAATTGAAAAAACATATAATTTGGGTAACTTTCAAGCTCTTGGTGGTTGTATTGTCCATCACTTGCAGTTATGGATGTTAAGTTTAACATCTTTCTTTGCGCTATTAGGAATATAAAGAAAACTAGTTTAGAAGAAATAACAGTGCACATGTGCCAAGAAAGATTAAGGTGAAATAGAGCATTAATTGGTTGGACTAGAGCATGATAGATTAAGGACAGACAAACACAATTTTTCTTCTACATAAGTTAGCAAAGCAGCGACGCCTAAACCACTTGTCTTGTGGTTGTGTATTTACTTGGGCAACCAAGTTTGACTAACCATTAAGCTTGGCAACAAAGTAGGACTACAATACTATTACCTGGCTATTAATAACAGCATGGTTAAGATTGTAGGCACCACCATTTGTTTCTACAACTTTGGTGTTTGTGAAACATATAAGATTTTGTTGTCTTATTATACGTAACGGTGCCTATAAAAAGGCAGCCATTGCAACAAAAAAAAAAAATAAAAGAGGTGTTGAATGAAATAGTGTGTTGAGAAGCAAATAATTCCTTCTCTGTTCTCTCTCTTTCCCTACTACATAGTGTTAGTGAGTTTTGAGTTGAATCTATGTTCCACCGATATCACTATTTGATCGCACTATTAAAATATATTTTTGCCCCTGGAATCCTAACAAACATTCCATTGATTTAAGTTCTACGAAGGAAATAATATATGCTACGGAATAAACCTAAATTCCCTCATTAAAAAAAAAGGAATGAACCTAAATGAAGAGTCTTGGCTTTTTTTAAATTTTTACAAAGAACGGCTAGAGGTATGTTAGAACAGACATAGGAAGCGCAACAAGGTATGTGATTCACAAAATAATTTTTCAAGAGCCACAAGTATGCATAAAACTTCGTATTCATAAAATACAGAAGCATTAACAAAATCAAAACCATAACAGAAAACATTGAGTACTAAAATCTACTACAAATGCATATTATTAGCATCAACACAGATTCAACCTTCCAACCACAGATTTAGAATAATCAACTAGAAATTATAACTCTTCAATACATCAAACATGTAGAATGCCAACACAAAATCACTGAATAAGGAGATGGCTTTCAGTCCATATCAATTGAGCAAGCCACGGAGATTTAAGTCACTTGATAGAATATTAAAACTTGTAATAACACAAGCCAAGGTTAACCTTAAGTAAGCTTAAATGAGATGAGACAATAGTATAACTGATAAATTGAGTTTCAAGTTTAAAGCACCACATGCAGGCCGTCAACAACAAAATAAAAAAAAATTAAAAACAAGATCAACCCTTATGTAAACTCGGTTGAGATATGTTGCCATAATAATGGAAGTAGTCAACATCAAAAGAACATAACAAACCTTCAATAACGACAACTTTCTTACATAGGAGAGTTGAACAAACCGTTAGAACACTTATCCGGCAACCAAAATTCCACCTCAATTTCCAGCATCTTTTCATATGAATATGTAATTATGATTTAGGAGTTTGCTGGAAAACATATAGTCTGCAAAAGCAACAATAAAAGAAGATATTCTAGCCCATGAACATTGCTACATCTAGTTTAGAAATAACTTGAGATGGTGCATTCATATATACATTTTATCATATATGTAAGCTGCCCCACAAAAGTGTCAAAAAAATGCTTCAAATAGATCCATACTTCAGAAAAAATTTAGTTGCATATGAAAAGGAAAAAAAAAAAAAAACTACAGGAAAGAGCTTGTGAAAAGTCTATTTACAAAGAACATGAGTTAAAGTACTAGTAGATAAGTTTGTCAAATCTAACAACAAAATGCAAGATAACGTATTCAGTCAAGCATTCAGATTCTCAATCCACTTTGGAGGTGGCCAGAACAATTTACGATATTCAGGATAATCGGTCAAAGGCAAAAGCCGACCATCATCCAAGTCCAAAAAAGAGCTCTCACAATACACGCGAGTGAAGATATTATCTATAATGATCACACAATTCCCTTTGGCAAGACACAAATCCGACGCAGAAACAGAAAATGAACATAGTGACCCCAAGAACAAAACTCTATCCCCTAAATTTGCCACCTTCACCCACTCCATATCCTTTTTATTAAGCTTAAACACATCAATCCTTACATGTTCATGTTCGTGGTCAGAATTTAACGAAAAGTCATTATACAGACGGTCATAAACGTCTGCTAACAACAAATTACCATCGCTCTCCACTAAGAATTTGATATCGCCACCACCAACCAAAGATTCAGCCACTAACTGAATAGTGGAGTTATCTGGTTCAATGGTAACTGTCCATCCAGTTTTGTCTACCACATAAGGTCGGCCTTTGAAAACGTAGATGTCTCCTAAGTAAGCCGACATGTTAGGAATAACCTTCCAATTATCATCCCCGCATTTGAACACTACCGGTTGTCCGGTACAATTAAAAGTGCCAACAACGATAGGGTTTTTTCCATGGCAAGTGACAGCAACGACTTTGCCAGGGTTCATGTAACCATATGGCACGTCATTTGTGTTGTCGTGACGATGGATGAAGTTAGTTACCAAATGAATGAGAGATAAATTGTTGAAGTCGAAGACAGGAGAAGGAAAAGGTGAGAAATGTCCGAGGAGTGGGTGGTAGTGTTGGGTTTTGCCAGATGAGTTTTGTGTAATTTTAATGATCCAAGGAGTACGAATTAGGATTTGTGGTGGTGGTTTGATGAGGAAGAAGCTGTGTTTGGAGAGGTTACAGAATGGAGTGTTACTGTTAATGGAATCAATGTCGAGTGGGAATTTGAGGAGTGGATACTGGATGGTTAAAATGTTACGGTGGTGATTTGGGATGGAAGAAAAGCGCCACTTGCTACAAATCGATCGGAAGCGAATCAGATCGATTTCGGTGTCGATTAGCTTCGATATCCAATTCAAAAGTTCCTTCGGCAGTTCAGACCAATCTGCCTCCACCGCCATCGACATGGAGGATGCTAGCTGAAATGCTGATTTTCTTTTTCTTTTTCGTTTCTTTACTATTTTTTTCTCTTTTTTTTTTTTGGACATATTTTCTTTTCGATGGGTTGCTTGTTGGTGGCGGCTTCCATCATTATATATAGGTGAGAAACTAGGTATTCCCAACAGCTGGATATCGGGTCAGTCGTATAGGCCCGTTAATCATACAAGTCCAAAACATTGCAAAATTAAAATATAATTTCTAATTTTCCCACGATGTGCACCGAAATTTCTCACCTCCCCCCACAGATAAATAAAGGGTCTTATAAATCAAGAATAAAAACATGTTCCAATCACAGTTACATGTTTCAATCAGTTTAATATTCCTCTTCCATCAAAAGTTTCAATCTATTTACGAAATTTGTGTCTCAAATCACCATGAAGGATTTGTACACTCATTTGGCATAAAAGAACGTGTAATGCATCTTTTAAATCGACCACATTGTTAGAGTTAGGAATGATAAAGAAGCGTTTTAGTGCCTTTCTTCCCAACCGATGTGTTTCTAACCCCTGATGTTTGTGTTTCTGTTCCATATTTTTGTGCTTCCTAGTTCCTATCATTATTCAACTCTTTATCATATCATGATTTTGTCCTTTTTTTAGCAAAGGTAAAATTAATTCATTTCAGCAATAATAAGCGGGGACAAGTAGTCAGGAACATAGAAAAGGTAGGGGCTAGGATGAGATAAGGAAGCTCTAGCTATGTTATGAGCTACCCTATTTGCTTGCCTCCTGACATAAAATACAGAATAATGACTGTGGGATGCTAATAAAGTCATACATCTAGAAATTATATCTCAAAACTCATTAAGCGGAGCAGGGGTGGAAATAATAGCATCAACTACTAGCTTATAATCAGACTCAAATATGACAGACTCCATGCCTTAATTGACAGCGAAGGTTAAGGCTTCAAGAAGGCTTAGAGCCTCGGCTTCTGAAGGGGAAGAAGTATATAAAGAATACTTAGATAATCCATAATGTAACGTCCCTGAAGAGTCTCGAAAGCAAATGCCGAGTCCTGTGATGGTATTGTTGTTGAAGAGGGCGCAGTGTACATTGCATTTTAAACTGGAAGGAGGGAGTTTAACCCAAAGCTCATCCTGATGTATATTCTGGTTGGGTTGTCTCGCTCTTTGTAAACAGCGCCATTCATGAAGTGAATTATGCGCTCGCTGAACGATCAAAAGTGAGGGAGTGTCAATGCCTTCCTATAATTTAGAGTTTCTACTTTTCCACAGACTCCATAGAATCATAGATGTCGTTGCCTGAGTATGTGGTTGCAACCTGCTAAAGAAATCAAAAAAGAGAGAAGTGAAATCATTAGCCTCATGGAACAACTCTCGCACAATACCATCCAATCGAACTTGCTCCCAACAATTCATAGCTTTTGGGCACACAAAGAATGAGTGGATGTAAGGGAGGGAATATTTAATTTAGAAAATTTGTCTGTTTAATTCAATGTAGTTTTTTAGATTGACGTCTAACATGAATATGGTATAAATGTTAGTCTTGTAAACTTATAGATCTAATAGCAGGGATTTGAACGCAAATGTGGAACAACGATGCTAAGATGAGTTAAACATTCTCTTTTTAATCATGAATGCAATCAACAATAAACTTCGGAGCACAAGTTCTATAAACACATGAAATTTGTTTGAGACGTGTAAAGAGGGACTATATTCGTCATAAACAAAATCTTAATTACAACTATCACTGTGAGAATAAATGAATTGATAGAGATAATACATTGTAATATCAATAAGTAAGATAACTAAAATAAAATAAAAAAAGATTGGTATTGAAATCAACAATTTGTTTGAAAATTTATTGAAATCAACAATTGAAACCGAGATATAGAACATTGAGAAAAATGTACAAGAAATGGTAACTACAAAAATGAAACTGAAGCAATACACTACAAGAATTAGAAATGTAACGTTGCAGTAACCCAAAATAAAAGGAATAAAACATTGTTCCATCTAAAAACCACATTGTCCATTCCGTATATCAAATTCGTGTTAAGCGCCAAACAGAAAACGTGGCAGGCCACATTTTCGAGACAATATGGTCGATAAATGGAGAAATTATATTTTTACTTCCATTTTATGATAATTTTGATCTCATATTTATATAATGTTATTATCATCTCTCTTCTTTTTCCCTCAGGTTTTTGATCAATAATAAGAAAATATAAAATGAAAGTTGTCACACTCCAACATATTAAAAATTGAGAGAGAATGAAACTTTGACCAAAAGCACACTTCAAAGTCTCTAGCCAACACCATCAAATCAACCAAAATGGTTAGTAAAAAAGAAGATGGGAATGATCGAACTCCAGCATCAGATTTTAGTAGAAATCAACTGGTAATTTCAATACAGAACAGCATACACAGTATTCAAGGCATCGTATGTAAGTAATTTCCTTACTATAAAACGATTCATTACCAAAGATTTTGTCATTATCAAAACCCTACTTTGTTGTTAGAACAATCATAACAATCACAATCATAATGGTGTCCACCGGCGTATTCTGGGATGTCGAGAACTGTTCCATTCCTACACAGCTAAGAAGCTATGAAGTGATTAAACGAAGAATCAGTGCTTCTCTTCGACTAGGCGGTATAGGAGTAGAAGGTGGACTCACTGTGAGAGCATTTGGAAACGTTAAGAAGATGGGGGATGATGTTCGAAGGCAATTCAAAGCTGCAGGTGTTGACTTGATTGATGCACCTTCCGGCGGAGGTTAGTATTGTTTGTTTAACTCTTCATTTCTTTTGGTTTATGTCAACCCAGAATAGTTTTTTTGTATGATCGTGTATAATTGGTCCTGGAACCCATTTTTAAAATGTTTTCTTTGAGACTTTGATTTATTTGTTTTAGACTAATAGTACTTTGTAATGAGCTAGTTTTTGATTGACAATAATTTGTATTTATTAAGATTAACAGCCAAAGAGGAATGTGAAATTGAAATTATTGATGAGGATAGATATAAGAGATGAGACAAGTTTCAGAATGACATCATATGGGTCTGATGTTATGATTAATGTTGCGATTATATGATTTGTGATTTTATTTCTCCTTACTGGCTACTGACGATTATCATGTTTTTGTAGGTGTAAAAAGAAATGGGTCTGATGTTATGCTTATTAGCAACATGCATTCCTGGTCGCGTGAAAATCCCAAGGGAAATATCCTCCTAATCGCGGGTGATAGTGATTATGTTGAAACCTTGAAGTTTATGGAAGAAGGTGGGCATAAAGTCATGATCGCCGGGAAGTGGGATGCCTCAGAACTGCTGATGGAATACGGACAAATATTGTGGAACTGGCCTAACATAGTCCTTTTAGAGTCCGGCAGTTCTCCCATATACTATCGAAACCCGGTTAGTTTCATTTCATTCAATTTACTTCTTTTTGCACTGATTTAACATTCCTATTTTTGGAAATGAAAACATTGAGAGAGGTAGTAGAGTTTGGTAATTTTTTAGTTGGGTAACTAATTATTTTAGTGATTCTATTAGAGTTATCACAGCTGGGACTAACTAATTCTGTTAGTGGACAGAATTATAATTAGACTTTGGAGGGAAAGCCGCTCTTCAATTAAATATTGCAGTTAGGAGAAACTTACTGTAGGATGGTATGGTATAGCCTGGAGGTGTCTGTGCCTTCTCTCTTGAAGAAGGAAACATTATGCTAAGTAAAACCTAACAATAGAAGTATAACATTCATGTAGCTTTCACCATGACTGTAAGTCTGTAACAAATCTAACCATTTCAACAAGGCTCGCCTCATGTAAAATTATTCAACAATAAGCAATATACTAACATTCATGTAAAACACCTCTATATGTTTTTACTTCCAACATAGTCCTTGAGTAACTTTAATTTATGAGGAAAGAGTGTAAAATTGTAATCAAATGTTAGGTTTTAGGGGTTTTACTATAGTTGGACCCAAGCTGTATCTTTTCCGGACATGTTATATCGATTTGAACGCACGATTCAACCGTCTCTATGATTTTTTGCGGCAATCTCTTCCTCTCCTACCAAATCTTGATTCTTGAGCTACACGAGCTCGCCAAGGGGTTGCTACATTGTGAACTCATACGATCTTATGTCCTGAAACACGATCTTGTCTACCTTGATGACAGTACTAAGTTTGTTTTCCCCAATATAAATAAGAACACTTTTTACATTATCAAATGTTATCAGGTAAGATTTTATTAATTTTCTAGTATATTCCTTGTAGCCTTTTACCAGTACGAGTACAAGGTTTGCGACTAGACTAGCTGTAAAGCGTTTAAACTTACAGGTTTTTCCCTTTATATTCTGATAAGCATTTGTTGTGCCAAGGGTCAAACCCTTACAGTGTATGCCTTCAATGCCCATATGCAATTTTAGACATTGATTGCTAACGTTTTTCATTTACAGGATGAGTCAAACCCAAAGGAGAGATTGGGTCCCATAAATGTTGTTATTCGAATTTTGCAAATTTTACAGCCGGAGCATGTATTTCCTACACTTGAAAACATCAAAGAATGCTATGATGCTCGTGCTGAACTCAATTCCAGGAATAATATAAGTATTGCTGATGCTTTGCAATGGGCATGTGACCACAAGAAAGTTACCATTGAGTGTACTCGAGTTCCAAGCCACGGCAATATTAGTTTGTACAGATTAGCTGACAGCCACCTTGGAATTTGTTCAAACCCTAAGGTTGGGACCAATATTGATTATATAGAAGTGTGGCCACTATTGCAAACTTTTTTGCTCAACAATATTGGTGGAGGAAATCGATTAGAGCCAGGAAAATCCATGTACGTTTTTTATTTTCATTTTAATTGCACTCTTTTATATTTTGTCCAGTTCAATGATTTATTATCGAAAATTAATGTTAAGAGATGATTGTGTAATTCTTGTTATATTAAATATGAATAATTTGAGTAATTGAGCTCAATTATTTCCTGATTGAGTAATTGATGATCGAATAATTTGATATGATGATTGGAGTATAAGTTGAAATTAAGATTGAACATTTTCTGTTTAGGTTTGAGTTTGCTGAAATTCTCCGGAGGAAGTTCTTTAATGTCTGTAACTTTGGTGAAAGGTTTCTGATCGGTGATATATTAACTGTAATCCATGTCATGCTGAAGCCTAAACTCAATGGTGGTTTAGAGTGGATGGGTAACCGTCGTGCTGAGGAATGGGCTCCAAATTTCAAAATGCGGAATATTAGAAAATATAAAGGTACAGCATTCATAAATATTTTTGGTAGCTACAAAATTGATAGTAAGATTTATTTTTACACCTCTAAAATTTGTCTTATTTTGGTTGTTTCTTTACAGAGGAAGACATTGTAGGCGTAGCTTCAAGACCTTGACGCTGCTGTCATAACATGTTTTCAGCTCAATTCTCTTAACTTTTCATGACAATACTCTTATTTATTTGTAAGCTCGATAATTCGTGAGAAGAGCTACTTGAGAAGACCCTTGATCTGTATTATTTGTAAGCTACTTGAGTATTTTTCATTTTTTTCAAGAATTTCAGGTGCAACATGAGGATATTTTGAAAATCACATCCTATTGTCATGGTCATTCGTACAGGGTTGTCACTCAAATTTAGTAAGATTGAACTAAATTTTGTTATAAAATACAAATAGAAAATAGGATTCCATCTAACAAGTGAGAATACTAGCTGATGACATTTCTCATTTTTTTTTTTTCATACTTTAATTTTCACCTTATGCTGCATATTTTATTTCATTTTATTAAGTATCTAATATGAGTCAGATGTTCACCACAAGGTAAATAGTTTCTTCTTCTCTCCTTTTTTCCCTCTTATTTGGTTGTTTGATTGCATGATATTGTAATGCATGACATAAGAAGAAGAATTAACCTATTTATATTGCCAGATTAAGGGCCTGCTTGTTTTAGTTTTAAAAAAAAAAATAGATTTTTTTTGTATTTTTAAAAATGGATTTTTTAGAAATTTATTCAAAAATAGTACTCTCTCCGTTTCAAAATGAGTGTCGTTTTAGGTGTTTACACACATATTAAGAAATGCAATGATTAAAAGAAAGAGAATGGTTATTTTACCAAATTATCCTTATTAACTATTGGTTAGTTTTAAAAGTAATACTTTGGAAGTAGTGTGCAGAGTATTAATTGGAGGGTACAATTGAAAAGAAAAAGTTATTATTGCATTGGAAACTGAAAGCGACACTCATTTTGAAACAATTTTTTTGGCTAAAGCGACACTCATTTTGAAACGGAGGGAGTATGAGTTATTTCAAACTCATTTAGTATAAGTTAAAAATGAGATTTTGGCATTCACTAACTTAAATATTCATTGTTAGAGATTTAATATAGTAAAAATCACATATTTTTTTAAAGTGACATCTTTCAAAAATAATTTTTATGTAAAACTATTTGAAATAGCTTTCTTTTAGGGATCTTTCAAGAACTGCCAATTAAGGTGCAAGGTCAGGAAATTATTGTACCAGTTTACTTGTTACCCATATCTGGCGCAGATATCATTCTAGGTCCGCATGTGGCAGATTATTCTGCATTGTCGCTCAAATTTTTCCATCAAGGAAAATTTATCACATTACAAGGAGAAGTCGCTAAGTCAGTATCTCATGCACAGCTACACCATCTCAGAAGATTGAATAACACAAAATCTATTGCAGATTGTTTTTCAATACAAGTCATACAACCTGAAACAAAAGAAGATATATTGAGTGAACTACCAAACAACATTTAACCAGAGCTAGCACTGTTACTACACACCTATCAAGAAGTGTTCAAAGTGCCATGCTATATCTCTACAACAAGGATCCGATCCAGTTAAGGTGAAACCTTACAGATACCCGCACGTACAAAAAGAGCAGATTGAGAAGATGAACAAAGAAATGTTAGAGTAGGGAATCATACAACCAAACCAACCAATAGTCTGTTTTCTCTCTTTGAACCTTCTTTTTCCCCTCTTATCTGAACTTCTTCTTTACTAAAATTGTACTGTTCCCCTTCAAATTCTCACTGAATTTAGGAGTTGATTCTCACTGATTCAATAAAATAGTACCAATTTCACTGATTTAACTTACTATGTATTCATTGCTTATTCATATGTTGTTGGCACTCTTGTTCTTCTTTTGCCTCTCCCCTTCTTTTTCAAATGGTATGAGGCCTTAACATATTCATTTGATTCAAATAATTCATTTCATCTTCTCTATAAAAATCAACTTTTTATATTTTTAATAAATCATAATGTGCATATTTATGAAGGTCAAGAGAGCTTCCTCTTTTGAAAATGTCTCTAATCTTGAGAATTTTTCCCCTTGGAGTTATGGGGTATGCAAAATTGAACTTAATTTCTTTTATGATTTTTGAGTTTTTTACTATTTGTTTATATATATATATATATATATATATATATATATATATATATATATATATGGGTTTGCTAGAACACACCCACTAGTTTTTATGTGGGAGTGATTTAGCAAGTTATAACTAAAAAGTTGATAATCCTCTCAAAAAAAAAAAACTAAAAAGTTAATAAATACACCTTAAGGTGTATGCTGCTATAACACACCTTCTAACAAAGACAAGTGGGTGTGTTCTAGCAAATCCTATAGGCATTTGTTAGGAGACACCCACTTATTTTTTAGAAGGAGTATTTTAGCAAGTAAATAACTAAAAAGTGGTTAAATACACCCTAAGGTGTAGCTTTGCTAAAACAATCCCACATAAAAACCAGTGGGTGTGTTCTCGCAAATCTATATATATATATTACAGAAAAGGAGTATATATATTATAAATATATGTTGTTTAGGATTTTTCTCTTTTTCAAATTTTGTTATTTTCTATTGATTCCGAACATAACGAATGTCTAATAATTGACATATCACTCACCGTACCCTTTTATTATTATATACACATTAATTAAAGGCCTAGCCAACAAATTGGACCAATAATGCAGAAAACAATGTAAGAGAAATAGCATTATTTTTTTTGAAGGAGAGAAATAGCATTATTAAAAAATAAATACTATTTGTTCAACCAAAAAAAAAATTTGTTTTATTTGCTTGGAACAAGCTCTCATGAGCATCAATTTAAAGAATACAGTTCCTTTTTTTTTTTTTAACATTAAACGGGAATAGCCACTTTTATTTTTACTATTCTTGGTCAAGAATAGCCACTTTTCTTAATATAAGGGAAAGTAAGTTTTTTTTTTTTCTTTTTTACATATGAGAACAAAGAGAGCACCTCATAAAATTAGATCATAAATGTTCATTGTATTTGAAATGTGTTCTTTTCAAAGTCTTATATTTGATTATTTTCGGTGCCAATTTCGGTAGTTAGTTTGGATTCTTCACACAAAAAATAAATGAGAAGAGAAACAAGTTTTATTTACGACTTTTTTTTAAGAAATTTAAAAATCATTATTGATAGGAGTTGTCTAATAATTTTTTTAAAAAAAATCTCAAATATTATTATTTCACCATAATTTCACTACTTTTCGATAATTTTAAAGATATAGCATAATAATACTCCATCGCCCTGTAATCCCTCTTCTTCCTCCTTAACCGTCGTGCCGCCATGATTATTACCACCACTCTCTCTTTGCGCCGCCTTCTTCTCCACAATTAATTGAAACACAGCCTCGTCGTCCGCTTTGTCGCCGTTGAAATCGACGACGTCGAACTCGCCTTCACCACAAGCATAAACCAGAACGCAGTTCCATCATCACCTCCCTTTCATCCTCAAAAATCACGTCAAACGCTAAAGTTCGTCGTTACGGCGAATCTGATTTCATACGACGCAGTTCCTCTTTGGTTTCGAATCTTCTGTTACAACAACCAGAACCAAAATGCGAACTTGTTATTCCTCCTTGGTTTCAAATCTGTATCATATGATTAATCTAATTCATCCTTAGATTTTAGAAGCTACGCTGCTGGGGCTTTCATCTGCGTTGAAAATCTGAAACAATTCCTCACCTCTTTTTTGAAGAGATTCAGTTTTTTTTAACAGTCCAGTTCACTAGTTAAAAGAACCGGTTCAGTTGACTCAAAACAGTTAACCGAACTGAAAAAACAGTTCAATTCAGTTTAGGCTTAATAGCAGGGTTGACCCCTATGTTTTGCCCCCTTTGCACTTTTGGCCCCCTAGGCCAATTTTGACCAAGTCAATGTTGACGTGGCACCACGTGTGTAATTTTTTTAAATTATTAAAAAATAAAAAAAATACTTTTTAAATTTTTTTTAATTAAAAAAATATTTTTTAAAAATTTTTAATTAAAAAATATAAATAAAAAATAAAAAAATTACACATGTGGCGCCACGCCAGCATTGACTTGGTCAAAATTGGCCTAGGGGGCCAAAATCGAATTATTTTAGTTAGGGGGCCAAAATCGTAACTTCTGTAAACATAGGGGGCCAAAACTGCTATTAAGCCTTCAGTTTACACAGTTTTGGTTTAGAACTAAACTTTGGTCATCCCTATCCCTAATGTTTGTGTTTCTGTTCCATATTTTTGTGCTTTCAATCCTTATTCAACTCTTTATCATATCATGTTTCTGTCGTATCATATACTTATCAAATGGACCCTAAAAATATACAAGGGAGGGAGTGTTCAATTCAGAAAATTTCTCTATTTAATTCAATGTAGTTTTTTAGATAGACGTCTAATATGGACATGGTCCAAATGTGAGCATTGTAAAATTATAGATCTAGTAGCAAGGATTTGAACACAAAGCTAAGATGAATGAAACATTATTTAATCTGCAATCAACAGTGAACTCCGAAGCTCATGTTTTATGAACACATAAAAATTGTTTGAGACGCGTGAAGAGGAACTTTATTCGTCAAATTGATTCGTCTGAAACAAAATCTTAATCGAAACACTCATTGTAAATGTAACTTAATTGATAAGGATAATGCGTAACTCAATTGATAAGGATAATGCATTGTAATATACATGAATTGGGGTATATAAAAAAAACCTTAATTGAAACTGAGATATACATTGTAGAAAATGTACAAGAAGCGGTAACCACTAATAAAGCAATACAATACTCCATCCGTTTTAAAATGAGTGTCGTTTTAGGTGTTTACACACATATTAAGAAATACAATGATTAAAAGAAAGAGAATGATTATTTTACCAAATTATCCTTATTAACTATTGGTTAGTTTTAAAAGTAATACTTTGGAAGTAGTGTGCAAAGTATTAATTGAAGGGTACAATTGAAAAGAAAAAGTTATTATTGCATTGGAAACTGAAAGTGACATTCATTTTGAAACAATTTTTTTTGGCTAAAGCGACACTCATTTTGAAACGAAGGGAGTACAAGAATTAGAAATGTAACATGCAGTAACCCAAAATAAACAGAAAAAAATATTGTTCCATCTAAAAACCACACCGTCCATTCGTGTTAAGCACCAAGCAGCAACATAAAAACGTGGCAGGCTACATTTTAGAGACAATATAATCAATAAATAAAGCTCGAACATATTAAAAAAAAGGAATCACTTGTAAAAAAAACATAAATCAAACGTTAGATGTACCAAAAAAAAAAATCAAACGTTAGAAATTAAATTCTTTCGGTTGATAAACAATATTCATAGAATTGTTGTACTCAACAATTATTGCCGAAGAAAATAAGTTAGAAACCAATGATAATGCTGAAAACATTAGTAGTATGATTTAGTAGTTTATACAATTTCAACTATTTTTAACAAATATAAATAGTAGTAGTAATAATAATAATAATAATAATAATAACAACGCAATAAAAAATAATAATAATAATAATAATAATAATAAAATACTCAAATAATGAAGTTAAAAAGGTCAACCATATATTTTTTAAAAGTCAACCGTAAAGCATTTAGAATAAATATAAAAAACTTAGTCAACTAAATTTTTTATTAAGTATTACAAGTACTTTTTTTTTCTTCAATAAAAACATATTCAATTTAATTAAAATTATTATAACCAGAGATATAAGGTTAATTTTATGGCTGCGGTGGAAGAGTTAGAAGTGATGTCATAAAGATGATAGGTTTGATTCTTTCAAAAAAAAAAACTAACGATAAAGATACTAACATTAACTGCTCTGAACAAAATTATTTTTAATTTTTGAATCAACACTACCGACATTAAATTTAAGTGGAAGTCAATCGACAAGAAATCATGAGTGACAAGTAAAATTTATACCAACAACTGTTTTGAACTGCTGCTGGTTGACCTCTACCATTGACTTCGATTGAAACTCGAATATGTTTTGAAAATTAATTTCCCTAAAATTCAATCTTTCTAAAGGCCATCTTCAACTTGCCTTCATAATAAATAAGGCTCCTCTCTTCAACTTGTCATATATAGTTTTGCTTCCAAGGGCACTGTGAGACCTTGAACAAGAGCAATCCAAACACGTGCCTGTTATATTTTTTTTCCCTTCTTCCTATCTTTGTATTTTGTACTCGTGCCACATTCATCATAAACTCAGCCACCCAACTTCTTTAGTCCCTTCCCTATCAATTTGCGAAAGGAATCATTTATTTATTTATACGTAATTTTTAACATAATTAAACCATGTGCAAACTTAATCTCTAGTTTATAAATGATATTAAAACTCAGTGTCACGTAGTGCTTTCAAGTTATTCAACGAACGACCCTTATTTGTTGTTGTTGTTAATCAACGAACCCATGATAATCTTTTTATTCGATCCTTATGTTTTTGAAGCAATATTCGATCATTATGTAAATGTCAAATAAGACTGACACCCTTATTTTATTGTAGTAAACAATTGAGATTCCAAAATCAAATGCTAAACTAAAAGACAAGAATAACGTAGCTTTAAAATAAGCAATCATTAGTCCAATGTAAGGTAGGACGTAATGCGACTCATACCACATGGGATATATGAGTTTAATTTCTACATTTAAGTAGTTTTGTAGTATTTATAAAATCAATTGAGCCCTTTTAACGCAAGTCCTAACTACTTTAAGGAGTCGAGATTCAACTTACCTAAATTTCTTTTACATTATAACAAATAATATTTCACCCGTCAATATTTACTTACAGGAAAATACAAATGGTAGTGTAAAGTTGTTTTTACAGATACATTAAATGATATGTTCATATAGGAAAATACTTAATTGAGTACAATGGTTTGAACACTAGGTTTGAGCACACATACATAATTGAAAAAATGTGAGAGAGAAACTAATTAAATAATATTTATTTTTTAAATAATTAAATGAAATATACGTTTGCGTGTGGGTGCCTAAGTGATGTGTTTAAAAATTTGTGCCCAAGCAAGTCTTTCTCTATTCATACGTATTTCAATTAAGAATATGACAATTTATGTGTTTTATATTCATTAATTGATGTAACAACAATACATTTATTTATTAGATGCAATTTATGTGTTTTATATTCATTAATTGATGTAACAACAATACATTTATTTATTAGATGCATGTGTATACACCGATAATGCATATTAATGAAATTTAGCAAAACAGTTAATCATTTTTTTAATAATTATTACACTTATGAAGTCATGGAGCTAGGAAGTAGTAGCACCTTTATAAATGAAATCGACACAAGCAACTCACACAAAAATCAGGAAGTACTGAACCAGAGAGAGAGAGAGAGAGAGAGATGGCATCAAGGCATTGTTACAAGGATGTGATTCCATTCATTGCAATGGTTGCAATGGAGTGTACAAACGTTGGTGTCAATGTTTTATTTAAAGCAGCTACTCAAAAGGGATTGAGTTACTATGTATTCATTGCTTATTCATATGTTGTTGGCACTCTTGTTCTTCTTTTGCCTCTCCCCTTCTTTTTCAAATGGTACGAGGCTTTAATATATTAATTTGATTCATTTGATCTTCTCTATAAAAATCAACTTTTTATATTTTATATCATAACTAGTTCAACGTGCATACATATTTATGAAGGTCAAGAGAGCTTCCTCCTTTGAAAATGTCTCTAATCTTGAGAATTTTTCCCCTTGGAGTTATGGGGTATGCAAAGTTAAACTTAATTTCTTTTAAGATTTCTGAGTTTTTGACTATTTTTTTATATATGTAAAATTATTGATATATATATATATTTTGCTTAATTTGATGAATTGTGTGAGTGAGGCAGAGTTGTAGCTCAGCTTTGTGGATATAGAGGACTTGAATACACAACACCTACTCTTGCTTCATCTCTTTCCAACCTTATACCTGCTTTTACATTCATCCTTGCCATCCTTTTCAGGTACCTATACATCTCTCTTTCTTATCTTGGAAGCTATGAAATTACTTGCTTGAAGTATTTAACAAATAAGGATTGTTTTTAATTATGTATCTAAAGCTTGTCAAACATATGCATGAAATTCATGTGTTTAACAATACATATATGATTCATACATTTTGATGAACGTTATATTTTGCAACTAGTGAATCATATATTATTTAGTTACGATGGAGTAAGTGAGACAGCTCCTCCATTTGTTAAAGGAGTATATATTAATATATGATGTTTAGGATTTTTCTCTTTTTCAAATTTTGTTATTTTCTATTGATTCCGAACACAACGAAGGTCTAATAATTGACATATATCTCACACACTCACCGTACCTTTTTATTATTATATAGTTATATACACATTAATTAAAGGCCTAGCTAACAAATTGGACCAATAATGCAGAAAAATCAGAGAAATAGCATTATTAAAAAAGCAATACTACTTCTTGTCAAAAAAAAAAAAAAGCAATACTACTTGTTCAACCAAAAAAAACTGTTTTATTTTCTTGGAACAAGCTCTCATGAGCATCAATTTAAAGAATACAGTTACATTTTTTTTTTTAGAACATTAAACGGGAATAGCCACTTTTATTTTTATCATTTTTGGTCAAGAATATTCGTGCTTGTGCTAATGATGTATTGAACTCATAATAATTCATCAAAACAAAATATTAAACAATACAATTGTAATGAGTTGCATGTTTTCATAAAACATTCCACCATTTTTATATTTTTTGTGTGTTTCATATTATAATTACTTGTTGGTTTTTCATTTTGAACATTATATATTGGCCGTTGATTGAAGGATGGAGAAGATAGATTTAAGAAACAAAAGCAGTCGAGCCAAAATTTTGGGTTCTACAGTATCAATATTAGGTGCACTTATAATTGTTCTTTATAAGGGTCCAACAATCATACCCACAAAATCAACACAACCACCACATATTATTGATTCTTCAATAGGCTCAACATCACAATCAAATTGGGTTCTTGGAGGATCTCTACTTGTTATTGAGTATCTTATTGTGCCAATATGGTACATTTTTCAGGTATATTGAACCCACTGCACACTCTACACAACAATTTTATGCACATTGTGAATTTTCAATTTCCATATATAAGACACTAACATAAAATTTTATTGCTTGAAAACAGACTAGTGTTATCAAACAATATCCATCAGAGGTTATTGTGGTATTTTTATACAACCTATGTGGAGCACTAGTGTCTATACCAATATGCTTAGTACTAGAACCAAATTTGGGTGCTTGGAAGATAAATCCTGATTTAACAATGATCTCCATCATATACTCGGTAAAGTAGCTTAAAATCATCATCTCAAAAGAAGTAATATTATACTTCCTCCGATCCTATTTATAAGAGAAAGTTGGGTAAACAAAAGTTGATGTATCTATCATAAATAATAGGACTGGAGGAAGTATTAAATTTTCAATGACCCAACTCTTTTTTTTAAATAGGACTGAAGGAAGTATTAAATTTTCAATTTTAATTTTTTTTTACAATTTTCGGACTAATAGTGATTCACTATTAAAGAAATGAAAGAAAAACTTTCAAACTAAATTTTTTCACTTTGATGCAGGGATTCTTTTCCACAGGACTAAGTTGTCTTGTTCACACTTGGGGACTCAATGTTAAAGGCCCTGTGTATATATCACTCTTTAAGCCTTTGTCAATAGCAATTGCTGCATCTTCTAGTGCTATATTTCTTGGTGATGCACTATATTTTGGAACGTATGGATTTCATTCCCCTAATTTTTTTTAAAATTTTGATTATTATAGAAAATGAAAACAACACAAATATTTGCTTCATTTAGCATATTTTATTATGTGTACTTTTAACATTAAATATTTCATTTATCAAATGTTGCAGTGTAATCGGAGCAATAATACTATTGGTTGGTTTTTATGGTGTTATATGGGGAAAAGCCAAAGAAGAATCAAATGAAGAGTTTGACATAGTTAGTGTTTCACCTCCACCCAATATTAAGACTCCTTTACTGCAGGACTCCAACATAATAGATAGAGAAAGAACAACACAAAACAATTGTTGAAGATGTGGATGATACATAGTATAGTTGTACATTAAAGATAGCAAATAAAGCTCATTTTAATAGGCTTTCAACATTTGTGAATTGTGATGTTATGTTGATTATGTTCCAAGATAAAAAGTCATTTAAATAATTAAGCACATAGTATTTGGAAAGCAAATGTAAAGGATCATACATACCTACAAAGTTGTGAGTATTTTTCTTATTGTTCCTCTCATAGATAGAGAAATTGTAATCACAAGAGTATGTTTTCTACGTTTCCTTAAAATGATTGGTACAAGTATGCTATTTTTAGTAGAAAAAATAGTAGAAATTGTCACTATAGCACTTTCACCTAAGATTTTATCCAACTGTCTAACTCAGTTCTTCATTTTTAGTGTCTGATTGATTATAATATTGATAAACACTCATTTTAATTGTATTGATTTAAAAAAAAGAAGCTGCTAAAATGAACCATTCTATTTTTAACCGTCTCAATGGAAACACAAAAACAGATGATATTTTTTTCTTAAGAAACTAAAATGAAATATATAAACTGAATTTCTTAGTCAAACTCGAACAATGAGTGCCAGAAAAGACTAAGAGAAAGAAGTAGCAGTTGTACAAGCTTTCGAAGAGATGACACAAAAAAAAGATTAAATATTAACACCCAAACACGAGAGGGTTAAACCACAATGTACGATAGTTAAAAGCAAAAGTTGTGTGATTTGTCTTTAGCCACCAGAATGATTGCAGCTTAACTTTCTCTAGAAGTTGATGTAAAAATTCTCTCTTTTGATTAAAAACTTCTTAAATTTCATTCACGTCAAATGATCCAGACGCAAGAAAGACAAATCAAATTAAGAACATGACGAACGTTCTTAAAGAAGCCACCAATTGAACCAAATTAAGTAAATGTTATGAGACTTGAGCGGGATGAACCATAATTAAGTCAAACCAGTTATAAATACCAAACCAAATTTTGCTGAAGAAATTGCCAGATAAGAAGAGATGGTTGATATCCTCCCCATGGCCACAATCACCCACAGAAAGATGAGTATTTGGTTGCAGCCCCATGCGCCTAATTAAATTATTTGTAGTTGGAAAACGATTGAGTAACAAATGCCAAACAAAAAAATTGACTTTTAAAGGAACGTCCTTATATCAAAAGATAGTTGAGTGATCAATATTGTTGTTTTGATCCATTGTTATAAGCACTAGAAAAAAATGAATTTTGATGAAGCATGGAGTTACCAAATCTACATGTAAGTAAAACACAACACTCGGTGTCATTTCCTTGCCTCATCACCCTCCCCCAACCTAAAGAGAACATATATATAAGCCAGTTGACATTTTGTTGTCAACTAAATCAATCTTTCCATCAACACCCCTACTTCAAACCAAAGATCATACCAAAATAAAGTGTCTTTGCCATCTCCTACTGCAGGACATAAATTATTGTCAAACCAATTGTCTATACTCTATTCCCTCACCCGTCCCACTTCTAATACTAATTAAATTCTTCCACATGACAGAAGCAACTCTCCCCCCTTTCTAATATTGCCACCTTCCTCTCCATACTTCGGAGATAAAACTCTAAACACATATACTCCCTCTTTCCTCCTTCAACTTCCAACACCATTTACCAACTAATGACAAATTAAATTCCCTGATCTCTTCAAACCATCATTCTCCTTTTTTAATGGGGCGATATATAAAAGTACCCCATGTCTCAACAAAATTGGAAGCAATTTAACAATCTAAAGACAATACTCAATTGCAGAAAGCTAAGAACGATGTATGTTTCTCCAGTCCAGGATTGATGATACATCAATCCTTATTATCTAAAGACCTTAGTTCCCAAATTATTTACCACTTCCTTGAGAATTTAAAGAACTGTAACAAGGGGTTATATGTCTTCCTTAACATCATGTCAAGTGGAATATGAGGTCAAATTTATCTGGTTCTATCAAATTGTTTTTAATTTCACTAAAAATTTCTTCAATTTTTTTTTCTCCAAATATTTTTTGACTTTTAAGTCAAATTATGCGTACCCTTTATATTTTTTTAAAAATGTTTAGAATAATATAAAAATTATTTTATAAAACTTCAAAAAAAAAAATGAATGAAATATAAATTGGATTAATATCACTTCATGATATTCCTCCAAATATTTGTTTTCTTCTCTCATGTAAGAAAACGAAAAAAGACAAATTAATTTAAAACAAAAAATTACATTTAAAAGAAAAGAAACCAACCAATCTTGAAGTCGAAATTTTATAACAATAAACCGATCTTTGAACTAAAATTATATCATAAGGTATACATATAGGAAGCAACTATGCCTATCATGGTTTTAAATTTCAGTCCGCAATATAAAAAGACCATAAAAACATCGCAACTACGAGGGGTATAAGCGGTTCGGACTAAACCAGCGAAACCGATAGTCCAAACCGGACCAAACCGAAAAAATATCCGACCTTGTTTGGTTTGGTTTGAAACCGATCCGAACCAATTGAAACCGATCTAGTTTGGTTTGATTCATGGTTTTTCATTTTGAGATCCGTGAAACCGATGAACCAATCCGATGATAACCACACTCCTTATTTTACTAATATTATCCTACATTACACAAACTTATGCTTAGGCCCAAAATTAAAAGTCCAAAACTAATTCACTTTCTCTCATCTTTATTTGACATCTCATCAATCAAACTCTTTCATTTCTGCTAAATAAGAAACCCTAGCCGTAAGGTGTTCATGGATGATTGAAATATTTGAGTTTGATGAAGTTGTTTTTAAAGAATGATGGATGAATGAATCTTGGATCATATGTATGAAATATTGAGTAAATTTATTTATAGAAAGTTGTTTGAAATATAGAGAACATTAAAACACAAAATATGAAATACAATTATACAAAGTTCTATGAAATATTTTATGAGAATATGATTTTTTTTTAATTGTATTTTTTAACAAACCGAACCAATCCAAACCAAACTAAACCGATTAGTTTGGTTCGGTTTCTTTTTTGAAAAACATTGAAAACCGAACCAAATCGAACTGATGAAGGTTTCATCGGTTCGGACATTTTTTTGACTAAAAACCAATCCAAACCGAACCGTTACACCCCTAGCAACTACAATTTCAACTGCATCGATTGTATTTTTAGCAACTACAAGTAGTTATTTCTTAGGATGAGTGTCTTCAGGATTTGCAACTCCAGCAGTAACCTTAGCAACATCAACAGCAGATGCTTCAGGCTTTTTCTTGGTATACAAAACCGAATAACCAATAGCAGCTGTAATAAGCAAACCACCAATAGTCATAGTAGTGAAGTTGAATGGAAGTGATTTCCTTTGATGAAGAACATTTGCACCAGCAGCTGAGCCATGATTACTTCCTGGTGGTCTCTTTGAACCTTCTACTCCTGCTGCTTTTACTTCTTCTGAACTCATCTTGTGTGTTTCTGCATTTTTTCTCCAATCTTCGTTTGTAGTACTCATTGTTATTGTTATCTCTTTCTTCTATTTGCGAATTTTCAATCCTCTCTTCTAGTTACTTAATACCTAATTTAGTTAGGTACTTTGTTTGCTTCAAATTATTATTAAATCGAAACAAAGACAACTTAAAAATGTTGCCTAGCCACGTACCATGTTAATTTGGCTGTTTTCGTAACACGTAGTTGCTACGTGTCATTGATGCTGCCACGTGCTCCTCGTAATCATTTACCTATAAACATTTGCTTTTGGTTAGGTGTCCTCTTTTGCACGTCAAAATAAACACAATGTCGGAGATAAAAATTGTCCTATAATCTTCTTTCTATAATTTCCTGCCATGTAGCAGTACTCTTTGTTAAAAAAATAATCATAACATGAATGACTCGTTTCATTTTTAATACAATATAAATTTTATTTTTGTAATTATATTAATTTCATCATTTGTTCCGGGTCGTTCTATTCTTGATAATGCTATGGCGGCAATAGAGGTCATTCATTTCATGCAGACAAAGACTCGGGGCACTGACAGGTATGTGGCTTTAAAGCTTGATATTAGTAAGGCCTATGACATAATGGATTGGGAGCATCTCCGCGAGGTAATGGTTAAAATGGGATTCAGTAACAAGTGGATTCATTGGATTAGCATGTGTATTGAATCGGTAGATTACTCTGTTATTGTAAACAATGAACCCGTAGGTCCTATTATTCCGGGTCGTGGTCTTCGACAAGGGGATCCTCTATCTCCGTATCTTTTTATTATGTGCGCAGAAGGTCTCTCTTCGCTCATTAACTTGAATTTGCAAAGGAGCTCCTGCTATATCCCACCTTTTATTTGCTTATGATTGTTTTCTATTTTTCAGAGCAGATGAAAGCGAAGCTCAAGTCATGAAAGATATTCTTGTCACTTATGAAACGGCTTCTAGGAAAGCTATTAGTTTACCAAAATCTGAAATTTTTTGTAGTCGCAATGTGCCGGATCCTTTGAGGAATAACCTTGTTTCTATTTTAGGGGTTCAGGTAGTTCTTGGTACAAGTAAATATCTAGGTCTACCCTCCATGATTGGAAGGAATAGAAATTTCACGTTCGCTTTCATCAAGGATCGTGTGTGGCAAAAAATCAATTCGTGGAGTAGTAAATGCTTATCTAAAGCAGGACGTGAAGTCATGATTAAATCCGTTTTGCAAGCCATTCCGTTGTACGTGATGAGTATTTTTCAACTTCCTGCAACACTTATTAACACGATTGAAAAAATGATAAATTCTTTCTGGTGGGGTCACGAATGCACAAATCAGCGAGGAATAAATTGGTTAAGTTGGGAGAAATTATCTATGCACAAAACCAATGGAGGAATGGGATTCAAAGACCTTACGATTTTTAACCTTGCCATGTTAGGAAAACAAGGTTGGAAATTCCTAACGGAACCGAACTCCCTCGTTTCCCGACTATTCAAGGCACGATATTTTCCAAACAACACCTATCTCACGGCTAATATTGGTCATAATCCTAGCTACATTTGGCGTAGTATTCTGCGTGCTCGTTTCATTGTTCGTGGCGGTGCTCGTTGGAGTATAGGTACTGGCAAATCTATCCCTATTTTGGGAGAACCTTGGGTCTTGAATGGAGAGAGTATTGCTATTGATATTATAGGTGCACATTATGTTCATCATGCTACTGTTGATAATTTGATGCTTCCATATGAAAAGAGATGGAATGAGGTGGTTGTCAGACAGGTCCTTAGTGTAGATTTAGCAGATAAAATCATGAGTACTCCACTAGTTGCTCATGTAGAGGCAGATCGTTTAATTTGGACGGCTGAAAAGAATGGAAGATATTCTGTGAAGAGCGCCTATCGTTTATGTGTCGAGGAGCTTATTGACTCTTCTCATCTTCGCCGTCCTGGTAATTGGTCAAGTATTTGGAAGCTTAAAGTTCCCCCAAAGGTTCGAAACTTAATTTGGAGGATGTGTCGGGGTTGTTTACCTACGAGAATGAGGCTTCAAGATAAAGGTGTGCAATGTCCTATGCATTGTGTGAGTTGTGACTCCAGTCAAGAAGATATGACACATTTATTTTTTCATTGTTCTTTTGCGGTCCAAGTTTGGCGTTTTGCAGGTTTATGGTCTCACATTCAGAACGTAATTGCAACAGCTGTACCGGTAACAGACATGATTTTCAACCTGCTGGAACCTCTCCCAACTGAACAGAAACAAACCCTTGCAGCCATGGTATGGAGCATATGGAAACATCGGAACCTGAAGGTGTGGGAAGACAAGACAGAAACTACTGCTACTGCTGTCGAACGTGCCCGCGTTATGATTTCTAACTGGCAGCTAGCAAACCTCAGCCTTCCAGCTGCGGCTTCTGCTGTAACAGCAGGTTCAGCTGCTCATTTGCCTCCCAACGCTGCAACATCTAGCTCACCTGCAGCTGCTATGGTTTCGTGGAAGAAGCCGTGTGTGGGGCGCTACAAATGCAATGTTGACGCGGTATTTTCGTCAAGTTTCAACCGTACGGGGATTGGAATATGTATCCGGGAGGAGGAGGGCACTTTTGTTTTAGCAAAAATGGTGAATTTCCCTTGTCTACATCAGGTTGCGGTTGGTGAAGCTATTGGTTTATTTGAAGCCCTCCAATGGCTTAGCGACATGTCTTTCGACAATGTTGATTTCGAGCTAGATTCAAAGGTTACATGTGATGCTTTCCTTTCTCGTAGAGATGATATTTCCGAGTTTGGGCATGTTATCGCATCTTGCAAAGCTCTCTTTTTCGTTTTCTTTACAAACTCCAGGATAGAGTTCACTAGGCTACAAGCAAATGCAGCCGCTCATGTTCTAGCAGGAGAGGCTATATTTCTAGCTAGTCCCGTTATTTATTATCATATCCCATCTTGTATTAACAATATTATTATTAATGAAATGCAATGAGCATGTTTCCTTAAAAAAAAAAATCATTCTCAATTCAATAATCTCTCCATCTTATTTTAATACTCATCACTTTACAATTTTTTCTTTTTAAAATAATTGTCATTTCAAATTTTTTTTTTGAATGTAAATGGTGTTGTATTAAAGGATTAAATCCTGAAAATATACATCAATAGTTTCTAAAGGAACCTCTTCTATCCAAACCCGGTTGGGCACTCTATGGGCCAAATGGGTCATACTATCAGCTGTCTTATTAATAGATCTATGAGAGAACCTAAAGTTACATTTGTCATAATATGATTTGAGGAGATGGATTTCTTGTAGAAAATTCCCAAGATAAGATCTATCCTTTCTTCTGTCATTTTGAAGCATATAGTACAACGATTCATTATCCACTTCGAAGACAACCTTTCGAAAACCACATTATTGTGCCATCGTCATCATTTTCATCAGCGCACAAGCCTCAGCCATGATGATGTCTTCAAATCCAGGAGTCCTCCAAGTAGCTGCAGCCATTACTAAACCTTCTTCATTTCTAATAATCCCACCTAGACCCCAAACACCCTTGTCCTGCATGCTGGCGTCACTGTTAGCCTTAACAAAGCCGGCTTCAGGTTTGGTCCACCGAGCGTTGTTGCTGACAGGTCTGTGCAAAGGAGCTTTTAGATGATGTTGGATGTGCGTAGGGTGAGTTGGCGCTGCAGAAGCCGGAGTGTTGGCGTTACAATAGTCCTTGCTGCTGTTATAAGCTTGGTTAATAATGTCTGCTTCAGGTAACACTTTGCCTTCAAAAATAATTAGGTTACGCGTAAACCAGATAGAGTAGATTAGAGCTGCAATTTGTATTATTGTTTGCTCATCTTTATGTTGAATAGTGTTAAATAACCAATCTGCAAAGTCTGGGTTAGGGTGATTTGCAAAATTGATGTTCAAGCTTGAGCCAAACCAGACTTTTGATATGTTAGGACAGGTCATAAAGGAATGGGTTATAGTCTCAATCTTTAGGTTACATCTTGGACAGAGAATAGAGCAGTGTTGTCCCTTTTTGCTAAGTTCACTTCTAATAGGCAGGGTATTGTTTAGGATTCTCCAGAGAATCATTTTGTGTCTAGGAATTGTTCTGAGAGACCATAACTTTTTTCCAAATATGTTGAATGGAGGAGCTGCAGGTTGGAGAAGTGTTTTGTAGAGACTGCCAACTTTTAATAGCCTGATAGCCACTTTTAACTGTGTAGATTCCATTAGTTTCAAACATCCACATAATTTCATCTTTATTGTGCCCTGAAATGAGAAGAATCTGCTTAATATATTCCCTGTCTATGGGAAGGAATTGATTGTTGAGAATATCAGAGTTCCAGCTGTGAGTCTCCCAATTAATTAAGTCTTTGACCAATCTGGCTTGAGAGTTTCCAGGAACAGGGGATAAAACTTTGAAGTTCTTATGATAGGGAACCCAATTATCTTCCCAGATTTTAATAAAGTTGGCATTACCAATTTTCCAACAACTACCTTTAGTGATGACCCATATAGAGGAATGTATGCTTCTCCATACATAGCTGGGGTTGTAACCTTCATTAGCCTGAAGTAAGTCTGAGAGAGGATAATATTTGGTTTTAAAAACTTTAGCTATAAGAGAGGTTGGGTTAGTATGAAGCCTCTAGGCGCCTCTAGGCTTGTTTGGCCAACATAGCTAAGTTGAAATCTCTAAGAATTTTAAAACCCATGCCACCTTCATGCTTGGACTTGAAAAGATTCTCTTTTAGTCCAATGAATTTTCCTTTTGGATCCAGTAGTTCCCCACCAAAAGGAACAAAATAGCCTTTTCAATTTTAGTGGAAAGACCTTTAGGGAGTAGAAAACAACTCATGTAATAGGTAGGAATAGCTTGTGCAACAGCCCTGATAAGGACTCCTCTGCCTTCAAAGGAAAGGCTCTTTTCCTTCCACCCCTTCAACTTTTTCCAAATTCTATCCATGAGGAATTGGAAGTCCTGCTCCTTTGATCTGCCAAAATTGATGGGCATCCCTAAATACTTAGAGATTCTGTCACTAATTTTGACAGGTAACTTTTCGTGGATCGATTTTTTGAAATCTGCAGAGATGTTTGGGCTGAAAACCATCTCTGATTTGTCCAGATTAATTTTTTGACCAGAAAGCTCTGTCATTTCAAAATATTGATACAACTTTATTTTATTTTTTCACTATTGTACCCTTAATTTTTTCACTAACTATCGATAATATATATATTTTATTCCTAATTCACATTTTACCATATCCTTTATGTTATAAAAGAAATAAAAAAAACTCTATAGCATTGATGTTGCTTCCACCCCTGATTCTCATATTCATGAAAGACATTATTTTTTATTTTCAACTACATGGACTATATATATCATGGCCACGTTATGTTTAACGTATGCTTATATTCCTGATACTTTCTAGTAATAAACACAGCACCGTTGAAATGGAGTCCAAACTCTAGGTATTAGAGAGAATATTCTTGTTCGAAAAGGTATTATAGAATATTTAATAGAAGCAATTTAAAAGAAAGAAGAAGACAACTACTCGTGCATAAAAATAATCTTAGACACTTAACTCATAATCTATAAAACACTTTGTTTACTAGTCCAGTCATTGATGGGAACAAAGTCTAAACTTAAATATAATAAATATTTAGCAAGTCTCGACCTAACGGTTTAATATGATTGAACTCAAACTTTAAATCGAGGTAAGAAGTAAAACAACAAACGCATTTTTATTGTCACTCAAATTGTAACATAGACTTCAGATACAAATAAAGCATAATATCTTAGGGAAAAATCGAGTTACAAAAAACTATGCCTATTTATTCTCTTAAAATAACAACTTAAATATGCATTATCTCATTTTATTATGTGACATAACAACATGGTTAAGTCTTTATCATCTAAAACTTGAACTATGATAATATCAATGGTCTCAATTAGAATGTCTACGGCGTCAACGTCATTTCATGAGCATCCATAAGCGTCAACATCATTTGAGCACCCACAAGTATCTCCACTTGACTCACGAACAAATCAAAGTCTATAATGCCCTCCTAAAATATGTCATAGAGAATTGCAAGGGGAAATGTCATTAATCACCATCATAATATTAAGATTCATATAGTAAAATAAGTAATTCAAAAAAAAAAGTGTAAGAAGCAATAACTTACCTTGAAAGAATCATATATATCTTGAAGTGAAGGGATTAATTCGATAGGTATTTCCCTTTTTATCCTTAAAAACATCCTAGTAACTGTAGGTAGTAGTTCAATGGGCAACATTTCCCATTTCACTGAAAATAAACAAGAAGCATAAGTTATACTAATTGCAACTCAAATGGTAAAAGAATGTAACATTAGATATGTTAGGGGTAAATTCTATTAACCCCTACCGTGTTTTTTAGTTTTTTTGTTTAATATATTATGTACATATATTAAGTATTGACTTGGTCAACATCTACAATATATATTAAACAAAAATAAACTAAAACTATATTATATAAGTTAATAGATTTGAATATGCAATTCTCCACTTCTAAGCACTAAATGTGTGTAAGTTTCGTCACTTGACTCATTAGAAAATAAAACGCATAGTTGTATATAGAACACATAAAAATTCATAAAGGATAAATAAGAAATGTTACAATTACCGGCCGCAACAACAGAGGTTTTGCAACTGACGACACAAACAGGAAGTATACGCTTGTTTATATCATTAGCCCACACCACATACCACTTAGGATTTTTAGGATCATTAGATCCAGTATCATATCCCTTATTGGAAGGATAAGTTTGATAACATTCAAGATCCACTCTTTCCACACTTCCCAGCAAAACACGACAAAGTATAAGATGCTTCTCTTCATCTTTATCCACTTGATATTGCATACCACTGCATGCAACACAAATAGAAATTTATCGATTATTGTTGCAACATAAAATTTATACTCCTTCTGTCCCACATGGATTATCATATTAGATAATTTCACACAAATTAAATACAAAATACAAAATAAATGTGTATTTTTTGTCCATGTAAAATTACAGATCTTTAAATTTGAGTCCTTAACATTATTTAATTTTGATGATTTTTAGTATCTACCTTTTATAAAAATGAGTGCTTTTAGTTCCTTCACGGGATTAAAAACACGTGTTTTTGTAAAAGATATAGACTACAACTAATAAAAAAATTCTAGGGACTAAAATAAAAATATTTGATATTTTATTGGTCTAAAAACTTATCTGAAAATTCATGAATCATTTAAAGTAAAAGGAAACTTAAGTTGGTGATGTAAGTACCTGTGTTGGGGTGACTCTAGGTCAGCTAAAAAAATACCAGCTCCAATTGATGGTCGCAGGATTGGATAGTTGTGAATAAGTTCAAAGCCGTCAGAAAAAATGGATGCCACTTTCTCTGCTGGAGCTGCATACCAACCATAAACAACATTCACCTTACCTTGCGCAGCTCTTGTAACCTCAATGTTCTTCTCAAAAGCCTCCCAACGATCTCTTCCACGAGGATTTGAAATTTGAAATTCATGAATGGATGTGACAGTTGCATGAGGATCGATGTGAACAACATTGTTCATAAACAAATTGTTATAGTATGTGTACGTCTTGTCACTCTTACTCAACAAATTTGCATTGGGAAATTCAGAGGTAAGAGTTAAACTTTTTTGTTTGGCTACAACAGCAAGCTCTTGATCATATTGGACTTTTCTGTTACCCTTCGTTTTTGAGAAATCATGATCAAAAAATCTTGTAGGAAAGAAAGGTTTACCTTTTTCATCAATCCATGCAATGGATCTATAAATCTTAGAGTCAATATGGACTTGTAGCATGCGTAAAAAATCAAAGGCATACATCGAACCTTCAATTTTTAGAGGAATAATTGTTTTTCCACTCGCAAATCCGCAACGTAAGGACTCTAGTGCTTCATCTTTGAAATCATGCCACAAATTGTTTAGGTAAAACATGATTCTCACAGGAACTTGGCTCTTCTCAAACTTTTTACCATTGTGGAGGAGGAACTCGTCAGAATCACATTGGTCATGTTGGTGATTTGGGTTAGGGTTTATAAGTAGAGTTGGTTGTGAATGCGATAATGACTCCATTAATTGTTTGTTGGTGTGACAAGAATCTTAATTGATTCAATTCTACTAAACTCAAGAACTTGTATGAGTCTTTACTTGATGATAGTTTATGTAAGTTAGTTGTGTTATATAGAGGGTGGGTAAAGAATTATAAATTGTAAAGGAGTGTTCACATTCACTTTATTATTGGAAAACATCTTTTATATATTTTATTTTATTTTTGACTCATTAATTAATTTATTTTTTTAGAAAATTTCTATATTATATTTAAACAATGAAAAAAGTAATTAGTTTATGTATTTAAATAAATGAGTCAAAGTTTAGTACTTTTTTAGATGACTAAATTTTAAATGCTTGCCTTAATTCATTATTTTATCAATAGTAAATTTCTTTAAACATATAAATAGGAACTATTTATACTTGTCAAAAAAAAAAAAAAGGAACTATTTATAACTATTTTCCTTACACGATAATTGTGGTCTATTCTAAACATATAGAACTATTTTCCTTACACGATAATTAGGATATTTTTAAAACTAATAAATAGGAAACTGTTAAATATACCTTGAATAAAAAGTATAAGTTAGAAAGAAAGAAAAAAAAAAAAAACCTTGTCGAATAGATGGTATTTCATTCAAAGCAAAAGTCAACAACTTTTCGTTGTAGACTAATAGCTTGTTTGTTACGGATTAAAATAAATATGATTTTGACATAGATGGTATTTCATTCAAAGCAAAAGTCAACAACTTTTCGTTGTAGACTAATAGCTCGTTTGTTACGGATTAAAATAAATATGATTTTGACATAAAATAGATTAGAGATTTTTTGAAAAATCAGAATCTATTTTGCGTTTGTTTACTGTAATAAAAATCACTTTTTTTTAACAAATAATCTAGTTTGTTTGGATACAATATAAAAAGGATATTTTGTTACAAAATTAGTTCAATCTTTTAAACAATATTTTCTCTCTCCTCTAAAAAAAATCTATTTTTGACAGCTTCTCCTTTGAAGCTGTTTTTAGATTATTTTTTTAAATTTTGGTTTTTTTAAAAAGTTGTAACAAACGGATGCAAAACTCTTAAAAATGATTATTTTTTTAAAATAAGTGATTTTTTTTATTAAAATAGCTATAACAAACGGGCTCTAATATTAATTAATATAAAAAAATTATTTATGGTATTTCAACAAATATAGGAAACGTTTCGCTAGAAAAGGGAAGCTTCCCAAAAAAATAAAAATAGGAAATGGTTAAATATACCTTGAATAAAAAGTATAAGTTAAAAAAAGCATTGTCGAATAGATGGTATTTCATTCAAAGCAAAAGTCAACAACTTTTTGTTGTAGACTAATATTAATTAATATATTTTTTATGGTATTTCAATATTTACTTATAGTTTTTTTTTTTGGTCAATACTTATAGTTTTTTTTTTTTTTTTGATGGAAGTACTTATAGTTTTATTAAATTTTCAGATTTACACTACTTAATTTTTTATTTTATCTTAGATGAAGTGGTAATCCACTGAAATGAGGTCTCGTGTTCGAATCTGGGTCACGACGTCCGATCTTGCAATCCCGGGTTCAAACCTGGGTCACCAAATCACTTAATTTTTTTAAACAAATAGTAATGTAATATAATCAATCGTTGAATTAAAAATAGAGTTAAATATATTTTTCATACATGTAAAATTATCAAATTTCTTTGACAATTTTTTTTTTATCAAATTTCTTTTTTCTTCATAAAAAAATCCCCAAATTTTAGTCCATACAAAATTAATTCATTATTTTATAAATAGTCAATTTCTTAAAATTTTGTCTATGAGGCAGACGTTAAATTTAACTAATTAACTTTACACATGATTGAGTGTAGTTTACATTTTGTACTGTAAATTAGTCTTCTTAAAAGTAATGAAGAAAATTTAATAAAAAAAAGTGTAAATAAGTTATCCTTGCTAAAGAGGAAGAAAATTAAAGTTGTGGCTATTTCTTAAAAGAATTGTGATAATACATCTCAAAATTTCTTCTCTTGGTCTCTCGTATCTGGTACTACAAGACAACATATCATGGCTTTGCTTTATTAATCTAATACATCTCAATTTTCCCAATTTGATCATAAACGTAAATGGTAAGAATGGAATCAAAATCATTGAAAGAAACAATCTAAGATGGGAATTGAATCCTTCCAAAAGCAAAGCAGTGAAGTTTTGTGATGCTTACATGTCGAATGAATTCTTCAGTTTCTAACAAAATTTATGCACGTTAAATCATTTTGTTGGGGTGAAGTCACAATTAAAAAGAGGGTAAAATTGGTATTTTCTATAATTTGTTGGGGTGAAGGATGAAGTGTATGGGTGTAGAGTATAGTTTCCTCAACCGAGCTGCACTCAATGGACATGTGCATATTTTTTTTTTTCCAAGTAGTCTAGCCGTTAGAGAAAGAGAAATTCACCTTAAAGGTGAATAAATGGGGTGTCCGAGATTTGAACTCCGGCCCCTGCATATAATATGTATTATTCCTTACCAATTGAGATAAGCTCACGGGACCATGTGCATATATTCAAATTATGATATTATTCAAGATTAATTAAATTTCATATAAAAATATTTCTTTTGGTGAAAAATTAAGAAAATAAGTCAAAGGACATGTATGCTATTATATTATTATTATTGTTAGAGTAAATTACATTCCCCTCCCCTAAAAAATGCTTGAATTACACCCCCCTCCCCTCTTATGTTAAAATATACACTCCCCTCCCCTCTTATTCAAAACATATTAGAAAACTTTTCACTCCCCTCCCCTAAGAGAAGCTTGAATTGCATTCCCCTCTCTTCTTATGTTAGAATTTACACTTTACTCCCTCAATATTTTATTGGGTTAATTAAGTTTTTAGTCCCTATAAATATTCACAGTTTTATTTTTTAGTCAATATGAAATAAAATCACACTTTTGACTCCCTGTGACATTTTCCTTAAGCATTTTAGGGACTAAAAATGTTGATGGAAAAATTTTATAGGGGCTAAATATGCTGATGGAAAATTTTATAGGGACTAAAAATGTTGATGGAAAATTTTATAGGAACTAAAAAGTGTGATTTTATTTTGTAGGGATTAAAAACAAAATTCCGAATATTTATAGGACCATTTACTTAATTAACCCTATTTTTTTATTTCTCATAATCTAGGAAAAAATAATAATCTAACACACTTCGAAAAAAATAGTATTGCGGGTCTATTTTAATATAATAAAAAATTGAATACATATTTTTTGCTATTTTTTATTCACAATTTCATTAACATGTAGTTTTAAACCCTATTATAAAATATGAAACAACCTAAAATAAAATTAAAATATGTGAAAAATTACTAAAGACAATAAAACATGGTTATTTAAAAGTTAGTTTCTATACTCTAAATTATAAAATCAGTAGTAAAATATTTAAATTTAATTATCAATGACATTTAAATTATAAAGAAATGAATTAATTTTTCTTAAATGGTGGTTCAAAATTAATATATATATATATATATATATAATAAAAAAATTATTCATGTTAAAATAGATTAAAGTGTAGTGCATAATTAATTATTAAGGGAGGGGGTTGTAATTCAAGCATCTTATATGGGATGGGAGTATAAATTTTACTTTTCAAGGAAGGGGAGTGTATATTTTAACATAAGAGGGGAGGGTAGTGTAATTCAAGCATCTTTGAATGGAGGGGAGTGTAATTTACTCTTATTGTTATTATATTTATTTTAATCACCTAATTAAACTATGTATGAAGCATTTTAAAATATACAATTTTCTTTCCTTCCTAAAGGTTCCTGCGGTACCGATTGGTTCTTCTAAAGTTTGTCTTGTGGTACAAAGGAGGATATTGATAATATTTCTTTCTTACGATTTCTTTGGGAAAGTTTGGCCAGGTATCTTCAATTGGCTTGGTTTTAGTACGGTGCACCCTGAACATGTGGCATATTACTTTCTTCAATTTGAAAATTTAAGCGAGTTTCCAAAAAGCATCCGCGTAACTATTCAAGTCATTTGGTTATCATTTGTGTGAGTGATTTGGTGTGAAAGAAATGCTCGGGTTTTTCGTCAAAAAAAAAAAAAGAAATCGTTACAACAACATCTCGACAAAATTAAATTACAATCTTTCTGGTGGCTGAAAGCAAAACACATTAATTTTGCTATTAACTATCATTTATGGCGGCTATATCCTTTAACTAGTTTCGGAATCATCTTGTAATGGGGTTACTTTGACATCTTTTTTCCTTTTTTTTTATTTGTCTTTGTTGTATGTTATTGTAATTTGACTTTTTTTGTCCTGGTTTTTTTTGCGCCTGATGGTCGGATTTAGGCAAGTTTACCAAGTAACAAAGTGTAAGTATTGTATCGTATCCACATGGATGGTTGTTCCAGCAAGACAATTCAAGTTACATATTTAAGAACATAAAACAAATAAATAAACAATAAAATACAAGATAAAGGGGGGAGTTTGTGCAATTTAATATGTTGCTCAGAGCGAGAGTTAAGAAGTAACCAGTTTTGATCGCAGATTGTTAGCGGCGGTTAGAATTCTTTGAATCCCTATATTAATTTGTTGGAATTAATTAATGGCCAAACATTACTCAGATCTTCTAATTAAGTGATGAGTTTGTTGGGGTTATATTCCCCTCCAGCTGCAGAGTTGCAACTTTATGCTGGAGTTTCTACACGTGTCGATGCTTAGGGTCGTCAATCCTATAGAGGGATGCACCTTTGCAAGTAGAAGTATGTGGGGTTCTTACTTTCTCAGAGGTAATTGAAACAGAGACTTAAATTAGGGTTCCTAAACTATCAATGGTCATAAAGGTTCTCTTGTCTATGAATCTTATAAGTTCATCAACATACTCTCCCTCTCGGTAGTTCTACAAACTGGCCACACTATCTCGTCTACCTTACCAATAATGTAAGAACAATAAAGTTATTACGCTAGTTCAATTACCGTTGTTTCTACAATTTCCCTAATTCAGGTGGTTACACCGTTATCTTAGTTACTTCCTGATTCAAGTATGTTTTCACCCATATTAGATATGTTACTTCCCTAATTATCGTTATCTCATGGTTGGTTCACTTCAAATGAAATTAAGAATTTGCATAATAAAATTAAAATGGATTTATAAAATATCTGAATAAAGAACTTAAATTAATAAAATCCAACAAATAAAATAGAGGTTCATCTTAGAACCCTATCCTAATAGGATTTAGTTACTCATGGTAATTAAAGACATATTACGAAAGAAATAAAACATACCCTAGAGACTTAGAGTGAGGAGGGAGACTCCTCCCTTGAAGCTCTTAGTGTTTGCCTTCCTCTTGAACTGCTTTAACCTGAATAAAAAATTATGAATGAGATGAGTTGTATTTAGAAGCGTGATTTTCACTTGAGTTTTGGCCTAAAAGTTGGGTTTTCACCACTTAAAAGTAGCAAAAAGTAGTTCTTTTCCGCAATGAGGGTGCTTGGGGTGCGCCTGTTATACGCCTCAGGCACCCAAGTGTAATTTTGGCATGCCCGAGGCATATGAAATACACTCAGGGGCGCCTGAGTGTTAATTTCCATGCCCGGGGCGCATGGCTCATGCCCAAGGGGAGCGTCCGTGCATTTTCTTGCGCATAATTGCTTGTTATTCGTCCTTTGTGTGTTTTCTTTCATATAATTTGTCTTGGGACTTGGAAAAGAATTTCTACCTTTTGTAATTTCTTCTGAGGCATCTTAAATCTTCATTCATTGTCTTCCCAAATCTTCTGAAATCTTCAAGATGTTTTGATTTCCCGGTGCGAAAATTACGGTTACTAAACAAATCTTTTTAGTCATATGAGAGCATCCACAATGGAGAAATCTATTTTTCGTACTTAAATAGGTCTCACGTGTACACATCATTCATTTGTAATTTTTTAATAATAGTACATAATAAACACTTAATTCCTCCAACCTAGCACATCATAAATTTCTTAAATGGGATTCACTAATCATATATCGATAATTCTACATTATTATATTTTATTTTTTTAATATTAAAGAGATGTGAGACTTGTGGATAGACGAAATGCTTATTTGAAACCTTCAACCTGTTAAACACTCAAATTGTTTTCCCTTGTAACTCCATATATGTTGGTAGATATTAGGTACCACCATTGTTTATTGTACTTGACATTTTACCTCTTTAACCTCGTGCCCTTTCAAAATCAATCCAAATTCAATTAAACAATTGAACTCAAGTAGTTAATAAGCTCCACCAAATAAAAGATCGCTCGGGAGTAGTCGAGTTCGATTCTTGAATAAAATAATTCAAAATCAAACTATACTTACCTCATGAGCGAACTACATATTATCAGACGAGGAGTGATATATGTACAACTAATATTAGACAACTTTGGTGACAACCATTTTTCTCCTCTTGTGATTGGACAAAAACAATGGAGAGAGAAAAAAGAAGAGAGAGAATAAAAACACATGTAAGTATGAGAGAGAGGGTTGTTTCAAAAATTGTTAAAAAGTGGTTGTACAAATATCATTTCTCTTATCAGACACCTTCATATGAGAATCAGATGGTTAAAAAATAATCAGCCCAAAATCTAACTCCAAACATGATTTAAGAAACCTTTCTTATTCTACTTTTTTATTGTATTTGTTATCTTTTATTGTCAATAATTTTGAATTCTTAAATTGTATTGATCATCTTAATGAAAATGGAAACGGGTGAATTCATTAAAAGATGTTTTTTTCTCTTCTTTTTTTGAGCAAAAAGATGTTTTTTCTCTTATTATTATTATTATAAGTTGTCTGTGTCTTTTTCTTTTAGTTTTTGTGTTTTAAAGTTAGTTATAAACATGTTTCTTCATTTTATAAATCTCAACTTTTTATTTACTATATTACTAAAAGATTAAAATTATTCTCTTTCAAAAAAATATTATTATTTTGAAGGGAGAAGATTATTCAATTGAAATGTTATCAATCATGCATGTAATATACTTTAGTCGTCTTCTTCTTCTTCTTCAAGAAAAAAATACATTAGGCTTATAAAAAAAATGCTGTTGTTATTAAAAAATCAAATTGGAAGATATATTTAAACTCAATATAGGATTCTCCCAAATTCAAATTATTTCATGAAACAAAATTCACCATTCTAAATATCTTCTCCTACACTCTACCCTTCCAATTTCTTTGACTAGCCAGTACCAAGAAGACCATTTATTTTTTGACCGTTACTTTCTATGCATGCACAAACAAGTTACAAGAAAACAAAATCAGTGGGTCCCACAGTCAGTAATCCAGAACTTTCTTTTCACTAATTCCCAACATCACACAACGGCTACTTTCTCATCACACCACCATAAATACACCCCTCCAATTCCCAAACTCACCTCACTCTCACTCCAAAATCATCCATAATTTCTGCATCTTTAAGAAAACAAAGCAAAAAAAAAAACTCTCTGTTTTTTCAACATTTGCAGAAAAACAATGGCTGGTTCGTCTTCTTCATCATCTTGTTCTCTTTTGGTTCTTGTTGTTCTCTTTGGTTGTGCTTTTGCAGCTAAGGATATCTTGCTTGGTGGCAAAACTGATGCATGGAAGGTTCCTTCTTCGGAATCTGATTCTCTCAACAAATGGGCTTCAAGTGTTCGTTTCCAAGTTGGAGACCATCTAAGTAATTTTCACTTTTTCATTAATTTTTTCCTTTTTTATCACTAAATTCAATCTTTATGTTGATTTTTTCCTTAATTATCAGTAAAAATTCAATCTTTATGTTGATGTTTTCATGATCTTAGTAATTTTTATTCCTTAAAATTGTTTCTTTATTGTTTATGAATCAATTTTTTTTTTTTTTTTTTTTTTACATTTTCATCATCTTGGTAATTTTATTTCCAAAACCCAATTTTTTTATATTTCCACCATCTTGGTATTTTGTTTTCAAAATTTTATAATTTATTTTGTTGATAAAAATCCAATTTTTATTTTTATGTGATGTGAGTAACCACTAACTACTTTATTGTTCATATTTTTGTTCTCAGTTTGGAAATATGAAGCTGGAAAAGATTCTGTTTTGCAAGTGAGTAAGGAAGATTATGATAGCTGCAACATCTCGAAACCCATCAAACACTACAATGATGGGAACACTAAAGTGAGATTTGATCATTCTGGTCCATACTACTACATCAGTGGAGAAAAGGGTCATTGTGAGAAGGGTCAGAAGCTTACTGTGGTTGTCATGAGTCTAAGGGGGGGAAGTAGGCCCATTGTTGCTTTTTCACCAGCACCTTCACCAGCTGAAGTTGATGGTCCAGCTGGCTCAGCTGTTGCTCCAGCTCCAACAAGTGGTGCAACTGTTTTGCAAGGTGGTGGTGTATTTGTGGCTGTAGGAGTGTTTGTTGCCATGTGGCTTTTCTGATTTGAATTGCCTTATTTTAGTTTGGATATTCATAATATTAGTATTATTAGGATTAAGATTGGGATTGGTTTTAGTATGTTTAAGAGACAGTCACAGTGAAGTGATTGTTAGCTTGTTATTTTTGTTGAGACCTTGTCATTCAAATTTTAATATAAATTCCATTATATATGTTTTGGTCTTGGGCATTTTTCATTTTACTATTCCTTCTGATATTATTATTATATTTGTTGTGCAAATTATTCATATGAGATTATGCCTTTTCTTATTCTCACTTGTCCCATTGTCTCTCCTCTCCATCACCTACATTTTTTTTTTAAATAAATTAAGTGTAATTGAAGTATTATCATGTCAATATGTTAATTTTGAAAATAAAATAAAAAATCATAGTATCTGTAATTTAAAAATAAAAAGTAAACTCTCCCCTCCCTTTTTCTCTCAAACCAACCTTTCATCCAAACACACCCTAAAAGAAATAAGATATGACAAGAACAAATTTTGTTTTTGTCCCCCCAAAAGATTGATATGGAGCCAAAATTTTTAGAGCAAGAGGTAATTTGAGATTTGACACTATCAAACCTAAAAAATCAAGTTGTAATTTAAGGTTTAGAGTATAACCAGAAAAATTAGAACTGAAAAGTAATGAAATTTTGAATTTTATAAATTAATAAAAAAAATTGGATCTGTAACAAAACAACACATATATGTAGAACTCAGAAAATTGATCTATTGATTTGGTTTCTTGGTTTGTATATGGATCTTTATGGAGTGAGTAAGGTTTTATGAGCAACACCAGCTTCGCTCCACACCTTAGGCCGCTTCTCAACTTCATGTCTTTCACTTCCACTCAAAAACTCTTCAATTAAGGTTTCTCTTCACATTACTTTTTTTAATGCACTGCCAATTCTCTCTGATATGTATGCACCCTTAGATTAACGATCAAGATCAAATTTTTTATTTTAAGTCTTTGATTCTGATGGAGCGATTTCACGTTCATTTTCGTTGTCTGCTCGAAGGATGTCAAGAATTCAATGGTCACCACAGCTACTTTCTGGCGATGAGGACAGTCGAAAGGATGGTGAGCGGGCAGTGTGGTGAGACACATGGCGTACTGCAGTTTTCATAGGGAAAGTTACAATACAATCAGATTTAGCATAAGGTCAGTCGCACATGGTGGGACCTATTAAGCTCTCCCACCCTAGAAGGCGCCTCAAAGCAATCATACGACCAAATTAGACTTAGGCTGTCATAATCAAGTCGGTTTTGATTGTACTTTGCATTTGGCCAACCTAAGAACCCAAATGGTGAGAACATTAAATTACAACCATGAAACTCAAACGCAGACAGGACATGTTGCTGAATGAATATGAAATCAAAAACTGACATCAAAAGTCATTATCTAACTTTGGATCCATACAATATATACGTAGTTGAAGGCACAATTGTAGTCTTAAAACACCAGTTAAAAAGCATAGTTAACCCCAGTCGCAAGCCATAAGCAATAAGCATTCATCTCTTACAAACAGCAGCTCATAGCTGGATAACTGTTACACATTAACTGAGATGAGACATGTTAGTGTGTGACCCAGTTGCCATTTAATTATTGACGCATCACCAAGCTTTGATGAGTCGCCCCAAAGCAACAAGGACGCTGAACACATCAAAATGATTTGCTCCATGTAGTTCACATATACTGCAAAAAATTTACTAAGTAAAAATCAGAACAGTAAAACCTATAAATATTCTAGATTTTGGAAAACTCCAGTAAACAAAGCAATTATATATGGTATAGAATAAGTAATGACTACACAAAGTTCTGTTCCAGGATAGAGATATAATCCCAGGCCCCAAGTATGATTTTCAGGCTAAGGTTCATAATTAAACGCTCAGACAAGAGACATGTTCTCTTAAAAAAAACACGAGACGCGTTCTCCTTTGGCTTTTAAAACAAAAGCCTTCAGGTTTAGATCTAAAGATCCATATCCTTTGTCTTCTAGATTTTCCCCTTCTTTCTGCAATGCAGAACCATTAGGTCATCTTTTGGGATCAGCAAATATCCTTCATCTCATGATTAACCAGCGTGTAGGATAAGCCACGTCATTTTCACGATCTACATCCGTACAGAGCATGTGGAATAGAGGTGTTAGGGGCCACAGAAGGAGTCCCAAGGCCGTTAAGAATGTAACGATTGCCATTACGGGGATAGGAGTTGCAGTAGGTTGGCCTTTACGACCTGAACGGTCATCAAGTGTCCAACTTCGACCTGAAAGGTCGTCTCCACTCTCCGTCCATAACTGAAATAACTATACTTTTGAAGAATTGATCCTCTATAACCAAAGGCTAAATTAAGAGTTCAAAGAGACCTACTCATTATTAATTGAGTTGGATTTTTCTCTTCAATTCAGCTCATTAGTACAGTGATGATGGCATTACTTCACACTGTAATTCTAAGCCCACAAGCTTTATCATTACATTTTCACCTCCCAGAACCACTCATCAAATAATCAAACACATAAAACCACTAGAACCAGTGACCTTGTTGCCTTATTTCATGCCTCTTTTGTTCTACTTATACACAAATACATGAGAAGCACACACCCAGTTATTCAAGCTTAAGGCCCATAGACATTAGGTGTGCATTCCATAACTACAATGGAAATTTATCAAGATCCTTACACTAATAAGGTGAACCTGCCATTCAGGAAATCTAACTAGTATTATACCAATAACTCAAATTTTACCTTTTCCCTTGAATAATTCAACCATCAATCATGAAAGAGACTGGCTTAGTTAAAGTCTTAAAATCTTGTATTTTCTCAGTGATAATCACATATTTTGTTTAAAGCAGTTTAGTGGTATATCAGTTAATGAGAAAATGAAAGCTAAGGCCTAAGATCACTTGCTAAATGAAAAAAGAAATACCAAACGAATTAACTAATTATGTTTATGCTTGTGTTTTTTCAGATGTATAGACAAAATATCTGTCCGCACTCATCAGTACAATCAACAGTACACTAACCGAAGGTAGGGAGAATTTGAATGTGACAGAAATACCCGATAAACATCAAAACTCGCTAAAAGAGTGAGGACTCTTCACATATAACGCAAGGAATGATATTCCCTTCAGTCGTATAATCGTATTATCTATGCTAAGTTTTAAACTTAATCATTCTAGTTGCAAGCCCTATGGTAAATACCTTCCGAACTTTTGCTAAAACTCAATGACTGATTGTTAATAAATATATCTCAAAGATGGAACACTTTTTCTGCCTCCACATTCAAATCTCATATAACCTATGATTTTTAACTTCGTTGCTAAATGCACAATGCTTGTACAGATTTTATTCTCACAAAACCCTCAGGCTCACATATCAGAACTATGAAGTCGTTATATTATTCTAATGACAGTAAATTTCTTATCACCCTAAATTAGATAGAGATCATAATGCAGCTACTCTACCAAAATACATAAAATATGGAGGACATCAAGTTCATAAAATAAATGAGAACAATAACAGAAAACAGAGTTTGGGTAATAAGGGTGCAATAACCTCATCATCATCATCGTCATCATCATCTGATAAGTCAATTATTATTGCTTCCTTGATACTGCTTCCACTACTACTACCACCAACAACATCCTCCCCTGGCAATTTCTCCACGTACTCCATGGAATCAATTTGATCGAATTGTTCTTCGGAAGATGGATACTTCCTCTTTTGACCAGTCTGCTCCTCATAAAACTTTTGCTCCACCATATCTTGCCACTGTTCTGCTTGAAATAACCATTTTTTTTTTTCAAACACATGAGATTCAAAATGAAAGACACCTATGGGGCAAGCCAACAGAGTGTTAAACAAAAAGATTATCAAAATCCAACCCATTCAATCAAATTCTTAACATTAGACAATCAAAACGAAGACAACAGCCTCGGCAATGTAAACTGAAACCCATGTTGTCAAATAACAGTGTGCTATAGCGGTATAGCATAGCAGATTTTGAGGGAAAAAACTGGGCTATAAAAACGTGACGCTATCTTAGTTTTTTATTAGGGCAATAGCGGCCGCTATTCGAGTTTCTGGTAGAGGATATAGTGGCAGTAGCAGGAAAAAAAATCGGGTTTTTAAAAATAATAAAATTGAAGAGCCTGCACTATGTGTACCATTTATAACAAATTTTTAAAATTTAAAAACTGATGAGTCTGTGAGTATTACTCTTATATTCACTATAATATGTAAAGCTTTCAACGTGTAAGCAATGTTTTGCCTCCATTCCCTTTTTTATTTGTATGCAACACGCCTTTTTATATACCGTTGACTCATTCCAACCCCTATGCGGCTTGCTCTATTTGCAGGTAATACTATCTGCTATTTCACATAGCGGATATTTGACATTCCACTATTTACCACAGCTTACTACTGATATTATTGACTGAAACTCGTGAAACAAAAACAAAACACATAAAAGAAAGACAGAACTTGGTTTTTAGAGTCCTACAGATGTAGGATAGGACTTAATATTGTCTTAGATTTTAGTGATAACTCAATCTCACAAAACCAGCAGTAAAGACGAGGAATGTGCAACATTAAATCTCTCAACACTTAGAATGAAATATCATGGTTTCATTCTCTATTTAATAGCTCAACCAATGAAAAGGACTTATGATAAGCATGGTTGAGAAAGAGCACGGGTCTATTTTATGGATTGGCTTATTTGAGCTTAACTAGTGACATAATATAAGCACTTGTGAGATTGTTTGTAAGAACTTATGCAAACAACTTATGACACATCCATAACTTGGTTTCCGCTTATTTCCATAAGCTCTGCACCAGGATAGCTTTCAGAACATCTTCCAGCTTATATGAAAATAGTTTGACTTTATTTTACTACAAGCTCTTATTAAGTTACTTATCCAAACAAACAGGGTCTAAGAAACATGCAACATGAAAATATACCTTCACTCAAATCTGGAAGTCGTTCCAGTCTCTTTTGGCACACACTTAACCTATTCTGTTGAACACAAAATCAATAATTTTCAGCAAAAAATACAATGCATCCCCAAATGTCAAAACTTGAACAACAAATAAGCTATGAAACACACGAACACCGACACTGACACGTCAACACAAAGATGAATATATTGAATGTAATCATATGTGTACGATGTCGTGCCAGTGTCGGACACCGAACATGTCATTCGATCAGACGTGTCGGTGCATGCAACAAAATTAAAAACATGCCCAAAAGAAAAGAACCCTTTAGCTTACAAGCTCAGATTTAAAGGCATGGTCATTTGGGTTAATCCCTCTGCACTTCAACTTCACTATACCAGAAAAAAAAAAAAAAAACAACAACAACAAAAACGAAAATGGGTCATCAATAAAACGATGAAAATGACAATAAAGTTACAATTTTTGAAGGAAAACATTAATGGGTTGCATTGAAATACGAACATTCAAAAAGGGTAGAAGTGAGTTTGGCGAGGGAGAAGAGAGAATGAGCACGTTGAAGGAGTGGGAGTGTCGCAAGATGATCAGGGTCTGATAGAGCAAGGAATTCAGGTAATTGAGTTTGGAGTTGTTCAACGTTGTACAAAGCACGTTTGAGTGATTCTATTGTTGTTGATTCTGGTTGTACTGTCACGTTCTCTGTTTCATTTGGTTTCACCATATTCTTTCTCTTTCTCTCTTCACTAGAATAGGTTTTGAGTCAACACCGATTTGGATTCTCTCCTACCACTCTTTAGAAGAAACTTTAAAGGAGGTAAGTGTAATTTCCCTTAAATATATTTTTGGATATTTATCTTTTATTAAAAATAAAAATACAACACTTTATCTTTTTTTTTAACATGTGTTTGATCCTTTAACTCACGTTTTAGTTTTTTTTTTTTTTTTGGTACATACTCACGTTTTAGTTATTTAGTCGCAAATCATAACATAAGTTAAAAGAAGTTTAATGTAGCAATCACGATGTCAATACAAACTCAAGTGGCATAGAATAGGGAAAAACAACAAATACGTTGATTTTTAGGAATATTGAAAACGAAAACAATAATATTAACCGCTTGAAGAAGATTTTCTTAAGATTGTTTTTGAAGGAGAACAATTTGTTGCGACGCCTTTAAAAGAGATTAAATTGTTGCAACGTGTTTGACAAGCTGAAAGCTACGCAGATTTAGTTTCCAACTTTCTCGAAGTTTGGGTGACAAATGTGAAACTTTAAAATCACACTTTTTGAGATTTTTTTTTTCTTGTTTTTTTCTTGTAGCAAGAAATAACTGTAGGTTAGATGCTGTGTTAGGAAAAAGTGGTGATTAAGATTGATTTATTGAATTTACAGTGTAAAGTTTGTATTTGATCTTACACAAACAGTGTTGATCTGCTGCTTCAGATCGCGATGCCTACTATAAGCAATTTGGGTCCTTGAATTTATCATGTTGATGGCTTCTCAAATATCTTTTTCATGGCTCTTGATTACTTCTTTGGGGATATTCGTCATTTATTTTTCATGCTTTCATGGAAGGCTTGGAGTGAAAAACTTTGAGACAATATACCTCTAAATACTTTGAAGATTATCTTTAAAGTGAGAAACACTTTGGAAGAATGGCTTTAGGCAAGAAGAAAAATCATTGGAGGTTTCCGGAGAAGGTATTGTTATAGGGTTGCAATTCCAAATTCTTGGGGACATGTCTTTACATTAGAGATCATGCAAACATTGATTTTGCCAACTATTGTGTTTCTATACACTCTTCACTCTTCGTGACTTCGTAAAGTGTTGAAGGGACTTCATTGTGTCACTGATGTTGGAGATTCGTTCAGTTGGTAGCTCAACACTCTAGTTACAAGTTGTTTATCAAGAGATAGGCTAATAAAGTTGTTCATAATTTAGCTAACATCTATATGTAATACAAGTCGATAGGCTAATAAAGTTGTTCATAATTTAGCTAACATCTATATGTAATACAAGTCTTCACTATTATCCTGAAATTCCTGATTGTGGTAAACATGGATGCTGATGAATCATTAAAATAAGCATTTTTTCCTCGAATATTTCACAATAACAAGTACTCTACTAAACTAAATAGGACAATCTTTGTCTGTGCTTTTGACGATTTTGCCCTTCTGAGGGTATTTTTGTAAATTAGTAAATGCCTCTTTCCTTCTATATATATATGGAGTGGTATGAAATTCCCACTACTTACTTCATTTGATTCATTCCAACTATAAGAGCTGTTTCGTTTCTTACCACTATTCCCACTATTCCCACTTCTTCCCCAATTCTTCCATCGTTTTCCGTCAACCCAAAACACTTCTTCCCCAATTCAACCCTTCACAAAACCCCCAAAATCAAATTCAAAATCCCTAAATAAACAACCGCCATGACCGGAAACGCATCATCTCCGACTCCGTCACCGGCGCCGTTATCCTTCCCAACGATCTCGCCATCTAGGTTCATTACCTCTTTTGGCTTTGATTTCTTATGCCATGCATGTTCCTTTTTTGTGTTGATTTTGTGGTTTCTTTGTTTTCCTTCTTTCTTTGTGTGATGCGGTTCCTTCTTAATCGATTAACTAATGTATTTTAACTTCTTAATCGATGCGGTTCCTTCTTTCTTTGTTTTAATCGATTCAGTATGTTCTTTCCCCCTTTAATTGGTTTGATTTTTTTTGTTTTGGGTTTTTCCAGATTTTTTTTATTCGATGGTGATTTGGTTTGTTGTTTGTTGATTTCGGTTTGTTGTTTGCTTTGTTATTGCATGTCTTCAAAACTTCAGTTTTGGTTTTGTTGTTTTTTGATTTTGTGTTTATTGGTTTTTTGGGTTGTGTTCCTTTCCGTAAACCAAATTAAAGAGTTTGTTTCTATATGTTTGAATGAGTTATGTTTTCATCATGATTTTTGTCTCATTCCCTTTGATGGTAACATGGGTCTTTGAAGAAAAATTTCATTTTTAATTAAGTTGGCTGTACCACAATGATAATAAACAGTGATAACTTGTGTTTTTATGTCTGGAGATCTTTCAAATACTAGATTGCATTATGTTTTGCAGGATCGATATGCCAGTCATGGCGACATTAATGAGTAGGCAGCATTTGCTGACCTACATCTACCTTCTGGTTTACATTTCCCTTTCCTCAGGTGTTATTTTGTATAACAAGGTAAGGGTTCGTGGATTTCCCAACGAATATGTTTTGTGATTTATCTTCCACTGTAATATGTTTTGCTCATTCTATTTCCTTTCGTGGACATTGGTTTATTGCAGTGGACTAGCTTTTTTGTAATATACATCTGCCTTTCTTGAAATATGACTGAATTAACTGGATGATTTATCTTTTTCATCATTTCAATTTATGCAGGTTGTAGCACCTGTTAAAATGACAATTCATATGTAAGAATTCTACACAGACACCCTGTTTTATATTTCGTGTAATACTTCTGGCTTCTCACAAAATGTTTGGTATGCAGATATGTAACTTGCGTGGTTCCTATAAGCGCCTTCTTTGCACCAAGTCTGTGGTAAGCAGTTGATGATATTGCTCTCAATGGAGTTCTACCATACTCCTAATGTTGATTGAATGATTGCACACTTCTCATGGATTTTTGCTCCAAAAGATATATAAAATGGCACAAAAGATATAACCATTCATATATTTGATCTTAAATACATGTAGAAATCTCAATATTGAGGGGATTTGCATAACAGTTTTAGGTGTTTCAGTTCTGGTTTTGGCCTGTTATGTTTTGCAGTCCATTGGTGTGTTTGCTCTATTGGGGGAGTTTAAGTAGCTTGGGGGTGTATAAACATGAGCCTAAAGTTCTCAGCAGTAGAGGGAAACATGTTTATCTTTATAGAAGAAAAGATCTTTAAACATGAGCCAATTACTTGGCTTCATCCTAAAATCCATGAGCTTAGAATCTATAGAAGAATAACTGATTAGTAAGTCACATAGACTGACTATAAACTTTTGTAACAATCAACAACAACAACAACAACGCCTTATCCCACTAAGTGGGGTCGGCTATAAACTTTTGTAACAATGTGCAAGAAATTTTTTTAGTAATGAAATTCAATGTGATCAATAATAACATTTAGATAAAATAAGAAAACCAACCTTAGAGCAAGTGCAGCAGGGAACACAAGCATGAAATGGAGGGTCGAGCTGATGCAAACAATGTAGGTATCAATCTTAGAAAGTGTAGGTAGCATAAGGTTGCGTTCAAGTGTAGTGTAGGCAACTTATTGGTATATAGCACGAACACTTCGTATTAAAGGCTTATTGAGAGGGCACCAATATCTATTGTTACATTCAATCATTCTCATTTTCTAAAATTATTATCGGTATCTATGAGTCAATGTTGTGTTCATTGTCCGTGTTTGTTCAAGTGTTTAGTAGCTTATAACTCAATTAATCTAATATCCCTTTCATTATGTTTTATAATATTTAGTAGCTTATAGGTATCAATCTTAGAGCAAGTCCGTTATGAATGATATACCAATAAGTCATGTCAACAGGGTGGAGCTGATTTAAACAATGTATTACAGCAAGTCTGTTATGCATGATATACCAATAAGTTGTGTCAACAGGGTGGAGATGATTTAAACAATGTAGGTAGCATAAGGTTGCGTTGACAATTGTTTCACATGACATCAAATGAATGTTAGTTCTTATGTGTGCTTCCTGATTCATGCTTCATAATAATTACCTGTATATAATTATGGTTGAGCATTTTTCAGGAACTTCTTCCTATACGAAATATGGATTCTAATTTCTATAAAAAAAAATAGCTGAAATCTGTTTTGGAAGTGTAGGTATCAATCTCTAATTTCCCAACCATAGTCACATTCCATAATTCTTTGGATTGAATGTTAGAGGTGACTAAATTTTTGTAAGTTTGGATTTAAATTTCTGTAAAATTTGAGTGTATTTGAAGTCCTGGAGGTTCAAGTAATTTTGCACAAGTGGTTTAGAGTAGCATTTTAATCATGAAACTAGCTCTATGGATTTTTGTGCTGCATAATATGAGCCTTTCTTGTGTGTTTTATTGTTTTTGGCCAACCACAATGATATTTCCTGGTCAGTTGAAGTTTCTGAATTTTATTTCTTGTGTTATGCTGTTATCTCTGTAAAACCATTGGATCAAATTTGTTTCATAGTATGCCTGCTTTTTAATCAGTAAACTTCTCTCTGGTCTTAAGGAAAGTGGTTTCCTTACTTCATGTGTGCTTTTTGTATGCAGTCATTGATATTACAAGGATGGTAGTTCATCACCCAGACGGGGCTATTACACTTCAGAAGCATTTTGAATCTGAAAAAGGTATCAACATTTCCATCATTTTGTTGGAACACAATATTATGACAATATGTTTAATTCCGTCGTTGCAATACGAGACACTCTTTTTACTTTGAAACTTATCTTTCTTCCTGCGCATTGTTTGATATCATTGGCAATGTTGTATGAGATGAAGTGTTAGCCATAAAAATCAACACGAAGGTAAATCAATGTAGCGGAGATCGGAATGTTGTGCTAGAGGAGTGCTAATATTGTTATTGTAGAAAAGATAGTTGCATCTCAACCTGCCTTCTCCGGTGAAGGTGGTTCCTGGACAACAAATGGAGTTTTGGAGCAGCTCAGTCAGACTTGGGGTAAGTCAGATTATTTATGGTACATGACAGAGTAAGTATCTTTCAATTTCTTAAACGCAATGAGTAAATGAAATGCTAATCTATTGAGTATTTATTGATACCTAAATTTTTTATCCTTTTTAGTATCAACATCAATCCTAATGAACGTTAGCCATAAAGAATGGTCAAAATCTTATACTCGCACTCAGATAATTTAATTTAAAAGGGTACACTTTACTCACTCACTTTGATTCAGCCTTTTTTAATAGAGTGTGTGAAGTACAAATACTAGAGATTGCAATTGATTAGCAATTGACTCACTTTCTTGCAATCTCATGTTATAGAATATGTTTTCATTTGAAAGAGTTCTAAATTTGTTGGTTCTATTTATTATTATTGGAATGCCAAATTATCTGTTATATATAGCCAATTTCATTGTCAATGTCATGTTTGATGTTTGTGTTCGTGTTGGTGCTTCATAGACAAGACATGTTTATCTGTCATGAAACACTAAAATTAAGTAGTTAGAAATGGCAATGATGTAAAACGTAATCATTTGTACATGTTTGTCAGATCATGACACAAGAAGATTTAGGCCTAGCAGATGCATACATAAATGGGGACTTTTCATTTGTTGATAAAGATGAAGGTCTCTTGAATTTTTTCTTGGTAAGCATATTGGTCTAAATCTTTTGCAGTGTTGTATCTTTGGGATTTTTCTCTTTACTTCCATGTGCATTGGTGTTTTTAATGTAGGTTCTCATAGCCAACAGAGATCTAAATTCATCCAACCCAAAATTGAAGAGCAAGTAAGTTGATATGATGAAATGAATCCTACACTGAGGTGTGTTAATTGGATTAACATTTCCAACTATTCTCATGTGTCTTTAGGGGTTGGTGGACACCGATTTTATTTACGGCTGGTTTGACATCTGCAAAGTTCTTCATGGACCATATTTCAAGGAAAAATACTCTCACACAGGCTAGAAGTAACATTTCTAGACATTATGATCTGGTATAAATTAAGACATTATGGACCATGTTTCTGATTTTTCCTTCTGTGATTTTTTACAATTCTGACACTAAATCAAGATATTCTTCTTTAATCTTTGTAGAGTAATGAACTCTTTGCACTTTTCTTGGATGAAACTGTGACATACTCATGTGCAGTGTTCAAGGTAAGAACAACAATTATTTGATGCTTGAGCCTAAATATCATGTAAACACTACTGCTACTTCAATTTCTGCATTAGCTGATTAACGTTTTTATTTTTCCAAAATTATATGATAGTAAATTAGTTATATCTTAGTTGATTGGTTGTTTATATGGAATAATGTGTTTTATGCATGGTGATTTCCACAATTTTTTTCATTAAAACGGGAAATATCTAAAGAAAATGATTAACAAAGTAAGATATATTGACAGTTGAAGTATGAGAAAAATATAAAAAGTTACTTTACAATTAGAAAGAAAGAAAGTGGCTCAAGAGTGTTAGCGCAAGCACTAAACCTTTCAATGAGAAGTGTTATTACTCAAAAAAGTTGATGTCATGCCTGAAAAAGCATCTGCTGCATGTCTTGACAGTTAACCTTATAAATTTCATAAGCAAAGAGCTGGACGACTCTATAAGTTATGTCCCTAATACGTAGCGATGCAAACCTATGGTACGTTACCCTTCAAGTAACCTCGAATGCCTTCTTCATTCCCTATCATTGTTATTGCCTGCATATCTTTTTTGACAAAATTTATATGTAATGTTTTGACAAATCATCAGAGCCAAATCCATCTAATATGGGAAAAAATATCGAGTCAGATAGAAAGTTTCCGGCATGAGTTCAAATTTCCTATACACTTCATTCAACCAGTCAATAAGAATTGATCTCATCTTAGCATTTATATCTGACAGTGAAACCAAGTAATCATGCACACGAACATCATCCTGTGTCATTCATCAAAGTCAAAATATTAGAGAATGTTAAAAAAGTAGAGATATATATAGAGAAGAAACACAAAACAAAGCATAGAACATTACTTCAGAGAGTTTGCAATACTTGTAGATGTCATCAATATAACCAGTTGCAGTCAATTCATTATCCTTATAAGATGCATCGATGTTCTCAACCAAATCCTTGGGCACAACTCTACAAGCAGCCTGTGTTAAAACATGACGTGTCTTTGCTAAGTCAGTTTGGTTTTTGAATGTATCTTTTATTAGTTAGTTTGATCCTTAAATGTAGTTTCCGTTAGTCAATTTAGTCCATAAAATTACGGACAAAAGATACACTCAGATTTTCTATTTTGCAATTTTAATACATCCGTGGACCGTAGTCACACCGTCCCACACATTTAGGGACGAAAATCACGATTTACTCAAATATTTCACATTTCTTGAGAATTGTTATCAAATCACAAGTTGTGTTCAGATTGCAGAAGATCTTGATTTAGTGGTCAACATACAAAGGAAATTCAGCTACCTCCAAACCATACCAGGATTGCTTTCATTTCAAAGACCACAAAACATACCATTTCAACATCCATGCATTACCTAACCCAATTTCCAAATGATGGAAAGCAATGAAATTTCTAAGAACCAAGTAACCAAAATTAATAATCTGCAAGATGAAAGTAATATAAGTAATATAGATAGTCGATTTTCGATAATAGTTGATATTGCTTACATTTTATTAGCTTCAAGATTGTTTATACAACCCTTTCTATCTACTAACTGCATTATCTTATTCAATTGAAGTGCAGGCTGAAAATATTTGTCCCCATTGCACTCCTAGCATTTTCTGTTATGGTTTCAGTCATTTGGACCAATGACACTTTGGAGCGCTCGAATGTGGTTTATAGCAGCATAGATAAGCTTTCAATTTCAAATATTTCGTCTGGATCAAATAGGTACGTATACAAATTTTTAGATATTTTTAAGTGATATTTGAAATGTTCTTTCTCTATTCATGTCAGCATTGTACATCAAGATTAATATATTAGCGATAGCATCTTTCAAGTTTCCACCTTTTTTGACTGTTTATACTATCGTATCCTTCAACATGAACTTAGTCTGCACTTGGTTAGTGAGACTTGATTTTAGTATTTGTAAATAACTAAATATATACTTCTTTAAGGAGTTGGCTTGCAGTTGTAAGTTTGCAATAGTACTAGATATGTTGAACTTAAACAACACAGTGATAATTTAATAACTGATCTATTTACCAGAAAAGGTGCTTCGACATGAGGATCTCAAAGGAGCCCCTCTTTTGATATTAGCAAACAAGCGAGTGTAACTATTCACTCCCTGTCCTATAAAATGTTTGGTTTCCTCGGTTGTTGTGATTCCATTTTTTTTTGCCCTCTTTGGTGTGTGTATCAACACAATGATGGCTGCATGCTGAACATTCTTCTTATTGCAGGATCTTCCGGAAGCAGTATCATCTGAAGAACTAGCTCGGTATCTAGATTTAAAGAAGCAGGACGAAAGAGTCTACATGTTTGAAGCCGTGTCAGCATATGATGGGTAAGTGAGAGGTTGTATAAACTTTTTAAATCTTAAGGGGGCACAGACCCTTGAAGTTGTGTTATTGTCCTGTAGTCTATGGGATTTTCTTTCCTAATTCTTTGTTACGTTTCCAGTTCACATCACTTTTTCCTTTGAAATGTTGCAGGCTGGGGATCAGGGAAAGTGCGGAATGGCTTGTGGAAGTAATGGAGGGAAGTAAGAGGACTGAAATGTTGAGATTGCGAGCAGGTGCAATGGGTCCAAGTCCTGCCTAGAGGTCCTGACATCAAACTAAAATGACTACTCCATTCATTTATAGCTTTGTATATCCAAATTGGAAAGTACATGATTAGAAGTCATTATTAAGAAGAAAAAGGAGATAAACAATTTGGTGCTACATTAAACTGAGCCTTGAAATTATGTCAGCCTTTGTAATTCAGCTGTTTCATACAAGGCTCGGTCTCCAGTATCGCGTAAAGCAAGTTTTCTTCAGACATGCCCTTTATAATCAATCCATCAAGTGCTTGGACTGGAGGGTTTTCTCCTTCTGCCTCTTTCCATCCTTTTGTCAATTCTAGATTTAAATTCCCTATTTAAATAAATATAATTTACTTTGCTTTCTGTAGCATTAATTAAATTCCCTATTTGAATGAATATAATTTACTTTCCTTTCTGTAGCATTATATATACACTGCACTGCCATACAGATTCATGTAGTGATGTGGTATTGTGTAATATACAAGTTCTGAAGTAGTTAAACTTGGGGTGTAGCTGAACTTTTGTGAAAGGAGTCTAATTAGGTGAGCCACATATGTTTGATTATTATTTTTATAGAAAAGAAGATTGATTTCCATGTATGCTTGAGAGAAAAAAATTACATTTAGTTTAACCCTCTATGAAGGAGTAACTATAGGACAAAATGTAAAAACAGTCAGAAACTTTATTTATTATCAGTTACAATTTTTTCTTTAATTATTTTATTGGTTTCGTTTATGGTAGACCTATCTAGGATTTGATATGTTATGGATCATGGTTTTTTATATTTATATGCATGTAATATCTAAATTTCGAATCAATTTACTTTTAAGCGTATTAAAAAATGTGTGTTTGCCAACAAAATTATTCGAAAAAAAAAGCAATCCATCCCGTGCTATGGGTTTGTAACTAGTTGAATATAAAAATCACTCAATTATCCTGAAATTCCTGATTGTGGTGGTTGCTGATGAATTATTAAAATAAGCATTTTTTTTCCTCGAATATTTCACAATAACAAGTACTTGAATATAAAAATCACTCACAATATTATTTGAAAAAGGGTATTAGGAATAGGCTCTCTAAGATTAATAACCAGAATTGTTTATAAGGCAGATTGGGGTTCGACAAATAATGCATCTTTAAAACTTTCCAAACAATTTCATACCATCATGTACATAAGTAAAAACAATCCATCAGCTCCTAAAGATCTTAAAAAGTATTCATACAGAAGTTTATTAAGAAGTCGTTCGAGTTCTTAGATAAAAATTAGAAAGGGGCCATATTTATCACTCAATCACATGAATACTGAATAGACAAAAAATGGTCCTTTTCAAAGTGGGTGTGGTGAACAAAAGAGTGCATGCAGTTCTATATGAAGCGGGGACTACAGCAAGTCAAACATCAGAATTCTTTTTTTTTTTTACAAGTACTTAATTAACACCAGCTCCAAGTTGACGGTGAAAATAGAAACTACTCAAAATCCACAGCACTATTTTAATAGTGTTTGGAAAAGTAAGTCCAAGGCATTATTGGCGTCAAGCTACACCTTCAGGCTTCAGTTGAATGTGAGGTCACAGTATTTTTAACGCACAAACAAAAATGCTAATAACATCATCATGGTGCAATCCTGAGTGGGTCACGTGGAAAAAGTGATGTTTTGCGAATGTTGTTCAAGCCACAGAAGAGCATTACTACACGCTCCAAGCCTACTCCAAAGCCACCGTGTGGTGGTACACCATATCTGTAAATGATCAATCATTTAGTTTTCTGGTAAGCAATCTTTTACCCCATAAAATCATTATAACCAGAGCTCAGCAAGAGGGGCAGCCTAAACACCCGTATTAACAAAGACATTGAACACGATAGGAATAAGTAAATATATTACCTGAAAGAATCAATGTAAGCAGATAGGAATAAGTAAATATATTACCTGAAAGAATCAATGTAAGCAGATATTGTCTTGACCTCAATGCCGCAAGCTTGTGCACGTTCTTCCAAAAATTCAGGCATGTGGATACGCTGAGCTCCTGATATTATCTCCTCACCTAAGCAACAAGGATTGCATAGAAGTTAAAATCAAATGACACCCAAAAGCTTCAGCTTTTATGGAAGTACAAACAAATTTGGAGAAGCGTTAAAACCAAAACATGATTAATTGCGTGCACCAAATTGTCATACCAAAGCATTGCATGACAAAATAACTTAATTTCTCTGCTTACCTCGAATGAAGACATCAAAAGAGTTACTGTAGTTTGGGTTGTCATAGCAAGGCATTGTATAAAATGGTCTTACAGCCAACGGGTACCGGTGAAGGATATAGAACTCTGTTCCATACCTATAAATAGAATTACAGTCGAAAAACAATTTTAAATTATAGCATATAATAACAAAAGACAATATTTAGTTATAAAAGATTTGAGACAGGGAATTACTTTTCTAAAACCAGCTGGCCTAGTTTCCTTTCTGCTTCAGTATTCAAGTCACCAAAAGGTTCAATCTCTACTCCAACTTCCTGCAAAGCAAAATCATTACTCGCTGCAAGACAAGGATACTAAGACAAGAATACTGTAAATTTCTACCATCTTATATATATCATAGTTACAGTAGAATAAGTCCTTTTCTGAGTCTTGATGTAAATGATTCTAAACAGTGCAACCAAACTCCCAAAACTAACTACAAGAGGAAAAATACCCCAGGAATTCCTCAACAATAGTTAGGAACCTAAATAAGTGTCACTAACTTGCTCACCAATCAAATAACTATATGTCCTTTTCTTGAATTAAATTGAAAAGGCTCCCCAATAGTAACAATTATTTGGTTGGAATTTTCAAAAATTGGAGGGTAAAGCTTTTATTTGTTCCCCAAACTACCATCATCAATGAAATGACTAAATGAGATCTCATTTTATGGACAATCTTAAGCTGACATTAGTTCTAGTATCCTGTCTACCCAAGTACATTTTCATCAATTTACATTATGTATCACTATCACCTTTCAATGACATTTATATAATATAGTTTCAATAATTTGACTATTACATAATTTTAAACTTTACTACAGGATTGGTGAGAGAGAATATTCAGTATGATAATCTATAAGATTAAACTGTACACAGGCTAGTCCCTACCAGTGCTTAAACTTCCACCCCTCTCAATTTTACAAAATAGACAGGGATAAAAGACGTAAAGGTTCAAGCACCGCCATCATCATCCTATCACATTTGTTTGTTTATCGACAACTTGCAAGTTAATTAGTTAAGAAATATTTAAGCTTACCTTGAGCATCTGAATACCTTCTTCATATGTAAGCCGCAGAGTATTTGGAAGATACTGCACATTCATAGGGATATAATCAGATCACAAAATGTAACAATGCATTCATTTGCGTCTAATATTAGTATATTGCACAAATAAACATGATATACCCACTACAAAACAAATAAATTGAACAATATGAAACAGATAGTATAACAAATAACAAATCCCAAACAAATTAACACCTTTAGGGGTTCAAACGGGTACTGATTTGCCACAGCTTCGAGATCCTTCTTACATTTTGTGTTCAAAGTGTCAAACATAGCAACAAACAATTTGTCAACTACATCCATAACCTGCCAAAAAACAGAAAAGTATCAGTAAATCATATTATGTCCCTCGACAATTTCAAACGCAAACACTCAAAATTTTCATTTAGCCAAATGTACCTCATAATAATGTTTCTTAATCTCCATTTCAACATCAAGACCTGTAAACTCGCACAGATGCCTATGAGTAAAGGAATCTTCTGCTCTATACACAGCACCAATCTCAAAAACACGGCGAAGATCACCAAATATTGACATTTGCTTGTGAAGTTGAGGTGACTGAGCCAGGCATGCAGGTTTCCCTTTGTAGTCCAGCCTAAAGACAGCAGCTCCACCCTCACTAGATCCAGCAATCAACTTAGGAGTGTGGATTTCAACAAAGCTTTCAGCTAATAAAAATTGTCTGAACGCCTACCCAACACCGTATCACACCGCAAAATGCATTTCTTAAGTTAGTTTATCGGTAGGCAATTATTCCAACAAACTTACAAGCAGCAACTATGATTAAATAAAAAAAAACTTGTCAGAATAATATTAGAGAAAATAGGCTTTACAGTTCCAACTTGAGACTGGATGTGGAAAATTCCTTGATTTGCTGGTGTTCGCAGGTCAAGTACTCTAAAATTCAATCGTGTATCCTGATTCACACGAACAAGTTGTTCACCAGCCTGCACCAGTTAAAAAATCACCATCAACATTCATGTAAGGGAGACAAGTTCCGGTATATTAAACAAAACAACAACAAACACACATCTTTAATCAGAAAGGTTTTAAACTGCGACATGCAAGATAGTAATTGCAGCTGAAACACCACACTCTCATCTTGATTGTAGTGTTTGCTACAACTTCAATTACAACATTTCTAATCGGTAATGAATATATATACCTGAATGGCCTTCTCAATTTCAACTTCACTTCGAGCAGCATCCTCGATATTAAACGGCAGAGTAGGAATGGCCTTACTCACACAATACAGTTTCCTCACTTGGATTTCAACCTATAGAGAACAAAACCACATAACACCATTATAATCAAAATCAAAATCAAAATCCTAAACAATCACAACTCACAAACTCTAAATTCAAAACACGACAAAATCACAAAACCTAAGTAACAGGATATCAAAACCAACCTGTTGTGAGGCACCTTTAATAGGAGCGGCTGGAATGGAAACCACACCTTCAACATCGACAATAGACTCACGGCTGAGAGCGGCGGCAAATTTCACCATCTGCGGACTCACTAAATCAGGTTGTGCCTGAACCAAGCACTGTACGGTGAAACCATTTTCTCTGATGACTAAGAATGCCATCTTCTTCCCAACTGGTCGAATAGCTTGTGCCCTCCCACGGATTAGAACCGGCTTGTTCTCTAGTGAATCGTTGAGAGCCTCAACTAGGGTCCAGTCGTTAGGGAGCTCAATGAGCGGGAAATAACCATAATTGACAGCAAGGGGGTCATCTTCAACAGAGAGAGTCGATGTAGCAGAGGTGGCGGCGGCAACTTCTCGGCGGCGGCGTTGCTTTTCCAGCTTTGCGAGTTCCTTCTTGGAGGCCTTTTTGCTTTTTGTTTCTGATGACAGTGTCGGCTCTTGAGATTCTGAAGTTGACATTGGAGGTTTCCGGAGAAGGTATTGCTAGGGTTGCAATTCCAAATTCTTGGGGACATCAATGAGCCTATGGATTTTATAGGGGATGTCCCACATAATATTATTTTTTAAGAATATTTTATTGAGTTCATATTTTGTTTCATTGTATCTTTTTTTTCTTCTTGAAAAAAAGCTTAAAAATAAGGGATGTTTGCCTTCAACATCATCAATTATTTTACAACAATAAAAGGTCTTTAGAGCTTCAAATAAGTCAACTTGACATTAAAAATTGATATTTTATCCTTGTTTATTAATTTTGTTACGTCTGCAGCAACTTAACCTAATTTTTTCCCGCTCATTTGCTTTATTAGGTTTGCAATTATTTAACCTAACAAATTCCATCTAAAAAAATGCATCGCACCAATTTCATTCCTATCCTCTTGCCTTTTTTTTGAAGCAAATATTTTCTACACTTTTAGATTTGCAATTATTTAACCTAACAAATCCTTATTTATTAATTTTGTTAAGTCTGCAGCAACTTAACCTGTATTTTCTCACGGACAGTTGTTGTATGTTGTTGTTTCAAGAGTTACATCCAGAGAAGGATTAAAGATATTGATCACTGATGAAGATGGTGAAGATACCAATGTAACGTCTAATGTCGTATATGATGAAGTATTTCGCAATGTGTGATGAAACTACATGCCAATGTACTAAATATTTCATATTTCTTTTACTGAATTATTGATAGGATTACCGAATTTTCTTTTATAATATAACTAGTTTAGAGACCCAGCGTTGCCCGGGTTAGATATTAAATAGTAAGTTTTATAAGTTTGTGTGCACGAATACACATGTAAGTATATTAGATTGAATTTATTTAAATTTACAATTATAATAATATCTTAAAAATATATATAAATGATGAGATGAATGTCAAATGCAAGAATAAAAAGTGTAACAAAATCAATAATGAATTAGTCCAAGTGGTAAGAGTTTTGGGTGCCTTTAAACATGTGGTCATGGGTTTGTTTCGTGGCCCATGCGTATGAGAGAAAAAATCGATTGAAAGGGAATAAAATTGGTGTTTGGCAAACCTGAAAAAGGAAAAATGTTAGATGAAAAGAAGGTTTGGGGTTTCTGCTTGTGCTCAAAATATGTAAATATGTGATTAACAAAAATTTATTTATTTATAATTAACATTTGCATTAGAATATGCTACTAAAATATAACATAATAACTAATTAAACATTTTTTTATCTAAAATAAAAACTAATCGAACCCTTTTTTTCCTCAAACATAAAAACTAATTGAATGATACAGTACTAAAAGATTAGGAATAACTAATTGATGTTTCTTTTCCTAAAAACAAATAAACAAATTGAAGTCTTTTAATCATAAAATAAGATCATATATGTAAACTTTGTTGAAAGTATTATGTGTAGTTTACTGAGATATTTCTGCTACATAAAATATTAGAAATTCAAAAAAAAAATTAAAGAAAATATTGAGTGGATAAGATCAAAATGTTGTTGAGATATTTATGTTAAATAAAATATTGGTTTTTAAAAATAAAAAAATAATAAAAATATTGAGAATGAATGTGGAAGTGACACATGGCATAACAAACCTTACTTTATATATATATACTATTCATTGATTTAGAAATAAGGACTTGAAATAATAGTATAGGTGTTATCATAAAATGATAATATAGGTGATTAATAATATTAAAACGCTACTGGTGAAATAATAATATTTTAGGACTTGAAATATTATTATTAAAATCAAAACGCTACTGATTAATAATATTGAAACGAAAAGGACCTGAAAAAATAGCATATGTGATAATAGTATAGGTGATTAATAATATTAAAACGCTACTGTTGAATCGAAAAGAGAAAAAAAAATAGTATAGGTGTTAGTTCAAGCACCTGAAACTCGTAGGTGTTTGTAATGGATGCCAACAACAATAGTTCAAGGACCTAGAAAAAAAATCAGTAAACTCACTTGTAGGTGTTAGTTCCCTTTATATTATATATAAAAATAAAAATCTATGCATAAGTAAAAGTAAAAGAAACAATAGTATAGCTGTTTGTCAAACCTGAAGAAAGAAAAAGCTTAGACCAAAAGAAGGTTTGAGTTTCAGTTTCTGCTAAAAATATGTGATTACGTGATTAAAAAATTCTCCTTTATTTACAGTTAAAAAAAAACAAACCGAAGCCTTTTTTTCTCAATGAAAAAAACTAATTGAATAATATGGTGCTAAAAGAGATAGTAACTAATTGAAACTTCTTTTCCTAAAAAAAAGAAATATTTAATGGATAGTATTGAAAGTATTATATATAGTTTGTTGAGACATTTTGGCTACATAAAATATTAGGAATTAAATAAAAATATTTCAAGTCTTGAAATATTATTATTATTAAACGAAAAGGACCTGAAAAAATAGGATAGGTGATAATAGTATAGGTGATTAATAATATTAAAACGCTACTGTTGAAACGAAAAGGAAAAAAAATAGTATAGGTGTTAGTTCAAGGACTTGAAACAGAAACAATAGTATATGTGTTAGTTCAAGGACTTGAAACTCGTAGGTGTTTGTAATGGATGCCAGCAACAATAGTTCAAAGGACCTGAAAGAAAAAAAAAACAATCAGTAAACTCACCCGTAAGTGTTAGTTCTCTCTCATATTATATATAAAAATAAAAATCTAAGCATAAGTAAAAGAAACAATAGTATAGGTGTTTGTCAAACCTGAAGAAAGAAAAAGCTTAGATTAAAAGAAGGTTTGAGTTTCAGTTTCTGCTCAAAATATGTGTTTACGTGATTAAAAAATTCTCCTTTATTTATAGTTAACAAAAAAACAAATCGAAGCCTTTTTTTCCTCAATGAAAAAAATTAATTGAAACTTCTTTTCCTAAAAAAACGAAAAAATAAAATAAAGGAAGAGTTAACAAAAAAAACAAATCGAAGCCTTTTTTTCCTCGATGAAAAAAACTAATTGAAACTTCTTTTCCTAAAAAAAAAGAAAGAAAAAAATAAAGGAAGATTTAATGGATAGTATTGAAAGTATTATATCTACTTTGTTGAGATATTTTGGCTACACAAAATATTATGAATTAAATATAAAATTAAATAAAATATTTAGTGGATAAGATCAAAAGTTTGCTGAGATTTTTATGTCAAATAAGATGTCAAATAAAATATAGAAAAAAATATATAAAAATATTGAGAATAAACGTGGAAGCGACACGTGGCATAAAAAACCTTACTTTATATATATACTATTGATTTTTAGATTTCATACATTTTATGAAGTGTTTTATTTTGTCTACTATAGATTATCACGTGTTATTTTTTCACCGTTACCAATTATATATTGCATTTTATTATTCGTATGTCAATTTCTTTCCAGTAAACACGAGCGGAGCACGGGTCAAAAATCTAGTTGAGTTTAATAAAATAACTTCAAACCCGTAACTCATATCACTTAATTTTCAAAATACTTACCCTCAAAAGTTTATCTCCAAAAATTTATCCAAATTTTTTTTCCCATTGAAAATAATAAAAACAATTTAAATAGTTTTTTTTTTTTAAACTTGAATTTGGTTTTAAATCATTAACTTAAACCTACCTTATTTTATTGGCGAAGGGATGACAACATTTCTTAATTCCGAATAGATTGTGTAGTGCAATTGTTAATTCTTATTTTATAAATTGTGTGTCATGTTTTTAATATATGTAGTATTTCGGATCACTATGAACGATCAACCAAGATTTAATTTTCAATATTAATTTTTTTTGGTACGATTTTCAATATTAATTATTACCAGGCTTTGAACTTTATGTCAAAACACTTTGAATATCTTGATTTCATATTGATGGTATAGTGTAATTTGTAACCCTTATTTTGTAAGTTGCATGTCATGTTTTTTAACCTTATTTTATTGTTTCTGTTGTTAAATCATTTTGAATTTTGTTTTCATTACTTTTATTCTGTGCAAATCAAATTATATTGTTCGATAAAAGATACGTTAACCCGTGCGAACGCACGGGTGTTACACTAGTGTCTTTACATTAAAGATCATGCAAACATTGATTTTGCCAACTATTGTGTTTCTATGCACTCTTCACTCTTCGTGACTTCGTAAAGTGTTGAAGGGACTTCATTGTGTCACTGATGTTGGAGATTCGTTCAGTTGGTAGCTCAACACTCTAGTTACGAGTTGTTTATCAAGAGATAGGCTAATAATGTTGTTCATAATTTAGCTACGACATCTATATGTAATACAACTCTTCACTATTATCCTGAAAGAGGAATGATATTTTGACATCCAATTTCCAACAACTTTTAGTGACAACCTTTTTCCTCTCTCTTTATTTGACAATAACAATAGAAAGAGAAAAAAGAAAACAGAGAATAAAGGTACAATAAGAGTATGAGAGAGAAGGTTGTCACAAAAATTGTTAAAAAATAGATGTTCAAATATCATTTCTCTAACGTGAAATTCCTAATTGTGGTAAACATGGTTGCTGATGAATTATTAAAATAAGCATTTTTTTCCTCGAATATTTCACAACAAGAAGTACTTGAATATAAAAATCACTCAAAATATTATTGGAAAAAGAGTATTAACAGTCGCCAAAACAGTGGAAGCTCCGGCAATAGGCTCTCTAAGATTAATAACCAGAATTGTTTATAAGGCAGATTGGGGTTCGACAAATAATGCATCTTTAAAACTTTCCAAACAATTTCATACCATCATGTACATAAGTAAAAACAATCCATCAGCTCCAAAAGATCTTAAAAAGTATTCATACAGAAGTTTATTAATTTATTAAGAAGTCGTTCGAGTTCTTAGATAAAAATTAGAAAGGGGCCATATTTATCACTCAATCACATGAATACTGAATAGACAAAAAATGGTCCTTTTCAAAGTGGGTGTGGTAAACAAAAGAGTGCATGCAGTTCTATATGAAGCGGGGACTACAGCAAGTCAAACATCAGAAATTTTTTTTTTACAAGTACTTAATTAACACCAGCTCCAAGTTGACGGTGAAAATAGAAACTACTCAAAACCCACAGCACTATTTTAATAGTGTTTGGAAAAGTAAGTCCAAGGCATTATTGGCGTCAAGCTACACCTTCAGGCTTCAGTTGAATGTGAGATCACAGTATTTTTAACGCACAAACAAAAATGCTAATAACATCATCATGGTGCAATCCTGAGTGGGTCACGTGGATAAAGTGATGTTTTGCGAATGTTGTTCAAGCCACAGAAGAGCATTACTACACGCTCCAAGCCTACTCCAAAGCCACCGTGTGGTGGTACACCATATCTGTAAATGATCAATCATTTAGTTTTCTGGTAAGCAATCTTTTACCCCATAAAATTATTATAACCAGAGCTCAGTAAGAGGGGCAGCCTAAACACCCGTATTAACAAAGACATTGAACACGATAGGAATAAGTAAATATATTACCTGAAAGAATCGATGTAAGCAGATATTGTCTTGACCTCAATGCCGCAAGCTTGTGCACGTTCTTCCAAAAATTCAGGCATGTGGATACGCTGAGCTCCTGATATTATCTCCTCGCCTAAGCAACAAGGATTGAATAGAAGTTAAAATCAAATGACACCCAAAAGCTTCAGCTTTTATGGAAGTACAAACACATTTGGAGAAGCATGATGGTTAAAACCAAAACATGATTAATTGCGTGCACCAAATTGTCATAACAAAGCATTGCATGACAAAATAACTTAATTTCTCTGCTTACCTCGAATGAAGACATCAAAAGAGTTACTGTAGTTTGGGTTGTCATAGCAAGGCATTGTATAAAATGGTCTTACAGCCAACGGGTACCGGTGAAGGATATAGAACTCTGTTCCATACCTATAAATAGAATTACAGTCGAAAAACAATTTTAAATTATAGCATATAATAACAAAAGACAATATTTAGTTATAAAAGATTTGAGACAGGGAATTACTTTTCTAAAACCAGCTGGCCTAGTTTCCTTTCTGCTTCAGTATTCAAGTCACCAAAAGGTTCAATCTCTACTCCAACTTCCTGCAAAGCAAAATCATTACTCGCTGCAAGACAAGGATACTAAGACAAGAATACTGTAAATTTCTACCATCTTATATATATCATAGTTACAGTAGAATAAGTCCTTTTCTGAGTCTTGATGTAAATGATTCTAAACAGTGCAACCAAACTCCCAAAACTAACTACAAGAGGAAAAATACCCCAGGAATTCCTCAACAATAGTTAGGAACCTAAATAAGTGTCACTAACTTGCTCACCAATCAAATAACTATATGTCCTTTTCTTGAATTAAATTGAAAAGGCTCCCCAATAGTAACAATTTCTTGATGTAAATGATTCTAAACAGTGCAACCAAACTCCCAAAACTAACTACAAGAGGAAAAATACCCCAGGAATTCCTCAACAATAGTTAGGAACCTAAATAAGTGTCACTAACTTGCTCACCAATCAAATAACTATATGTCCTTTTCTTGAATTAAATTGAAAAGGCTCCCCAATAGTAACAATTATTTGGTTGGAATTTTCAAAAATTGGAGGGTAAAGCTTTTATTTGTTCCCCAAACTACCATCATCAATGAAATGACTAAATGAGATCTCATTTTATGGACAATCTTAAGCTGACATTAGTTCTAGTATCCTGTCTACCCAAGTACATTTTCATCAATTTACATTATGTATCACTATCACCTTTCAATGACATTTATATAATATAGTTTCAATAATTTGACTATTACATAATTTTAAACTTCACTACAAGATTGGTGAGAGTGAATATTCAGTATGATAATCTATAAGATTAAACTGTACACAGGCTAGTCCCTAACAGTGCTTAAACTTCCACCCCTCAATTTTACAAAATAGACAGGGATAAAAGACGTAAAGGTTCAAGCACCGCCATCATCATCCTATCACATTTGTTTGTTTATCGACAACTTGCAAGTTAATTAGTTAAGAAATATTTAAGCTTACCTTGAGCATCTGAATACCTTCTTCATATGTAAGCCGCAGAGTATTTGGAAGATACTGCACATTCATAGGGATATAATCAGATCACAAAATGTAACAATGCATTCATTTGCGTCTAATATTAGTATATTGCACAAATAAACATGATATACCCACTACAAACAAATAAATTGAACAATATGAAACAGATAGTATAATAAATAACAAATCCCAAACAAATTAACACCTTTAGGGGTTCAAACGGGTACTGATTTGCCACAGCTTCGAGATCCTTCTTACATTTTGTGTTCAAAGTGTCAAACATAGCAACAAACAATTTGTCAACTACATCCATAACCTGCCAAAAAACAGAAAAGTATCAGTAAATCATATTATGTCCCTCGACAATTTCAAACGCAAACACTCAAAATTTTCATTTAGCCAAATGTACCTCATAATAATGTTTCTTAATCTCCATTTCAACATCAAGACCTGTAAACTCGCACAGATGCCTATGAGTAAAGGAATCTTCTGCTCTAAACACAGGACCAATCTCAAAAACACGGCCAAAATCACCACATATTGACATTTGCTTGTGAAGTTGAGGTGACTGAGCCAGGCATGCAGGTTGCCCTTTGTAGTCCAGCCTAAAGACAGCAGCTCCACCCTCACTAGATCCAGCAATCAACTTAGGAGTGTGGATTTCAACAAAGCTTTCAGCTAATAAAAATTGTCTGAACGCCTACCCAACACCGTATCACACCGCAAAATGCATTTCTTAAGTTAGTTTATCGGTAGGCAATTATTCCAACAAACTTACAAGCAGCAACTATGATTAAATAAAAAAAAACTTGTCAGAATAATATTAGAGAAAATAGGCTTTACATTTCCAACTTGAGACTGGATGTGGAAAATTCCTTGATTTGCTGGTGTTCGCAGGTCAAGTACTCTAAAATTCAATCGTGTATCCTGATTCACACGAACAAGTTGTTCACCAGCCTGCACCAATTAAAAAATCACCATCAACATTCATGTAAGGGAGACAAGTTCCAGTATATTAAACAAAACAACAACAAACACACATCTTTAATCAGAAAGGTTTTAAACTGCGACATGCAAGATAGTAATTGCAGCTGAAACACCACACTCTCATCTTGATTGTAGTGTTTGCTACAACTTCAATTACAACATTTCTAATCGGTAATGAATATATATACCTGAATGGCCTTCTCAATTTCAACTTCACTTCGAGCAGCATCCTCGATATTAATCGGCAGAGTAGGAATGGCCTTACTCACACAATACAGTTTCCTCACTTGGATTTCAACCTATAGAGAACAAAACCACATAACACCATTATAATCAAAATCAAAATCAAAATCCTAAACAATCACAACTCACAAACTCTAAATTCAAAACACGACAAAATCACAAAACCTAAGTAACAGGATATCAAAACCAACCTGTTGTGAGGCACCTTTAATAGGAGCGGCTGGAATGGAAACCACACCTTCAACATCGACAATAGACTCACGGCTGAGAGCGGCGGCAAATTTCACCATCTGCGGACTCACTAAATCAGGTTGTGCCTGAACCAAGCACTGTACGGTGAAACCATTTTCTCTGATGACTAAGAACGCCATCTTCTTCCCAACTGGTCGAATAGCTTGTGCCCTCCCACGGATTAGAACCGGCTTGTTCTCCAGTGAATCATTGAGAGCCTCAACTCGGGTCCAGTCGTTGACATTGACAGGGGTCTTCGATTGGAGCTCAATGAGCGGGACAATACCATAATTGACAGCAAGGGGATCATCTTCGACAGAGAGAGTCGATGTAGCAGAGGTGGCGGCGGCAACTTCTCGGCGGCGTTGCTTTTCCAGCTTTGCGGCATCCTTCTTGCAGGCCTTTTTGCTTTTTGTTTCTGATCCTTCCGATGACAGTGTCGGCTCTTGAGATTCTGAAGTTGACATTGATTTTCCTGAACCAAACAAACAATGTGAGAAAACTAATAACGTGCCCTCTTGCTGAGCTTGAATTATAAAATGAGTTTAATTTTATCATATATGGTGCAGTCACTGGTGCAAAACATGATTAGTACCAAAAATGATGGTTAGATAATCTTTCCATCAAATTACATTAGTACCAAAAATTGATCTCAACTTAATTGCACCAAGTAAATTTTCAAGTACTTAGATTAAACCCTCATTCCAACCCCATTGCATTTTTTTTCTTCAAAGCCACAACATCAGTGTAAAATTTTCAGTCAAATAAATAAGACAACAAAAATTCAAAGAACACCACTTAGAACACTTAACAAACACCTAGAGGGCAACCCATTAAGCTAACAAATACAACCTAAATCCTTTTAACAAATACCAGCACAGAGGCATCACATCACATCAATATCCAAACTCAAGAAACAAGATTCATCAACAAAAAATACCATTTGAGCACAAAAAACGGAAAATTCTTAAAGAATCTAAAAATGGAGGTTACGCTATTAGAGAAACTGAAAGTTTAAAATTCACCATTGTAAAATTTTCAATAAAATAAAGAAGCAACAAAATTCAAAGAACACCACTTAGGACATTTATCAAACACCTAGTAGGCAACCCAATAAACGAAAAAATACAACCAAAGTCATTACATTAAATTTAATCATTTTAACAGATAACAACACAGAGAGACATCACACAAGATTCATCAACAAAATTCGCTTTTGCGCAAAAATTTCAAATTCTTGAAGAAACTAAAAATTGGTTTCTACCAATAGAGGAAATCGAAGGTTAAAACTCACAAAAACTCAAACTAATACACAATAATTGAAGAATGAGAGAAGAAAAATTGAAAAAGTTACTCGATTTGAAGAAGAACGAGATTGGAGATGGTGTGTGGCGAAGAAGAAAAAGAACGCGGCGAGGAGTGAGTGATGAGAGTTTCGGAGAAATGAGGGTTCTGTTTTCACAGTTGTCAGCACTTGGAGTTTTAGTGTTTTTATTTCTTTTTTATTTTTATTTAAAAAAAAAAAAAAACATTTCGACATACTCAGGGTGCGTTTGATGGTCAGGATAGGATAGAGACAGGATATGATAAGAGTTTGGTTTGTCCCGATCGTGAAAATAGAAAGCCAATAACACGATTCTTAGAATGATGTGCTAATATGTATAAGAACATAGCCAGTTGTTCTTCAATACTTATTAGTCCATCTTCTTTCAACTTTCCCTCAGTACGGAGGAGACCACATAATAAACGAAAAGATCTAAATCCATGCGAAGTTGATTAACACATATGACATCATTTCGTTGGATCAAACTCTCTAAAAATTCTCCTCTTAATCCTTCTCTATCTACTAGTCGTTGCCTAAGAGTTTGGTTTTCGTGAAACCATATCGAAGAATGACTCATAATCATAACAATTGCATTACAAATTCTAACCATCTCTAAAAACTGTTGCACCAATATTATATATAACATCACGTCATGTTCATACTGTTCTTGTGAATTCATATTAACCTATAAAAGAAACATGTATTGAGAGCAGTTTTATATAGAAAAACGTCAACATAACAACAATCATTGAACATTGTAACTATAAAAAAATAGAAATGCACAGTAGACCTCTTTTTTCTTCCATCAAAACACAATTGAATTAGTATTAGACCAATAATTGTCCATAGAGAGTAATCACTAATTAACAGCATGATTACCGTTTTCATATTAAGAGAACAATAAAAAAACCAAAGAAAGAAACAATTGTCCATAGAGAGTACTTTTTATCAATTCTATTCAATGGACACATCAGACAAAAAAAAAATCGAAACATCCTTTTTATCAATTGTTTCAATGCATGTGACAAATTTATCAATTCTATTCAATGGACATCAGACAAAGGAGATATGATATATCTTTCCTATCCTGACTCTCTATTCTGACCATCAAACGCACCCTCAATGTATGTCCGTTATTTTTATTGTGTTGACAAAACACGTATAAATTATTCCCACATTTCAGATGAGTTAATGTTGATATTCTGGACGGTTTGACTTGTCTTGCTACTCCAAAGTAAGGATATTCACCAACAAAAACACCAAAGAAAATGATAGAGTACTATTTAAAATGGATTGTTTTCCATCAAATGTTTCTTTAGCATCCTAAGCTTAGCGATTTGCTCCATCATATGGTGATCCTGCTCCATCAAAGGAGATATTAATTTGTAATTTCTTTAACACGTTAGATTTAGCAACGACTTTTGATCCTGCTCCTTAGTTGACCTTTGGAAGAAAGATAACATTGTAATTAGCTTAGGCAATTTTTCCTCCTCTTGCACACTAGGATCATCTAGTACTTTTGAAAGTTAGCACTTATTTTTGAGCTTTTGCTAATGGGATCAGTGATCACTAACATATTCTCTATTATTGGTTGTAGAGGCTCAAATAATTTCTCACTTCGACTACTCAATTACCCCTGAGATAGGGTAATATCACTAGGAAGGGAACTGAAAGCTTTATTGTGCAATTTGTTTGACTATTTTAGCCACTTTGAATCTCCATATATGGACTTTTAAAACCAGCTCGCACTCCTCCATAAATTAATATTTTGTGTGGCCACCCTCCTGGTAGCTATCTCTCAATCAACTTCTCTCATAGCAGGGGCTGATTTGAAAAACCTCCTTGGTAACTCCCCTTGCTGTCTTTGAGAGGCACCTTGAATTTTGGTCGTTCCAATAAAGATTGTAAGAATTTTAATATGGATTATTTTGTTTAGGTTATCATGTTTTTGACTAAATTCACTTGCTCAAGGTCATCTTCACACCCTATAGGAATTCCACACCCTCCATTCACATGTAACTTTTCACAAAAATCACATCCTATACTTTGCAACAATTTCACTAGAGTAACTCGGGGTTGCATTGCACCCAATTACGTGGCTTCCAAACCCTTCTTTATATCATATAATTGTTGGGTAATTATTTTCTATTCAGCATTTTGAGTGTCAAACAAAACCAAGGAGACGTATGTGTTTTGCCTGCACACGTTGGGTAACTATGCACACTATTTTCAATTGATACAACTCAAAAGAACAAATATCAAATAAACCAATGATACAAGAGCTCTTTAATAACAACAACAACATCAATAATAATGTGTCTTGCTAATGTTTCACTATTTAAAGATTCTTAATTAAGAAATTATTTATTGAAAAACTTAATACTAGAGTACTCGACAAGTACTACTTGACAAGTCATAGAGCATGTTTGTTGTTTGATTATGTGAATGGGATTTGGGAATGAGCTTAGTTTACGTGATAATACACAAGAGGAAACAAAAATGTTGTTGAAACCTATGTTATCATGTTCAACATTTTCTATATAGTGTATGTATATATAAGAGCTTGTACCCAATTACATAGGACATACCTGATTCTACGTTAACAACTTCAACAAAGAAACACATCTTTAAAACTCGTTAATCTCTTTGATATTCAATCATCATTTCATGGCATTTCAACTTCCACGACTTTCTAGGACTGTCATCATCAGCCCTCAATATTGTGGTATGATGTAATATCCTTAGGAGTAAACTTGTAAAATTAATTCTACTACAAACTTTCTTAGTTTTGTTGGTTTACTCAACGAGATCATATATATAAAAACAAAACAGTGTTTTAGTACCTGACATGAGAATAGTTCTACTATCATAAGTTGTAGTTTGCTAAAACACTCCCACATAAAAACTAATGGGTGTGTTCTAGCAAATGAATATATACACAGAACAAGTGAATATCAACAAACAAGCGCTTTATTAAATTCCTTTTACTTTCATTAAATAAATAAATTATTGTTTGTCTATGTATGAATATTTAAATCTTTTTACTACTTTCTTTTTTGGTTTAATTTGTTACAGCAACACATCTTGTTCAATTGACAATCACAACAAGGAACAGAAATATATTAGGAGATAACTTCATCATCAAAGATATCAACCACAAGGTTGTTTTCACAGTTAAAAGTAATACAGCCATCTTAACACCCTACCAAAACCGGTTCTTATTTGATGCTAATGGAAACCGCATTCTCCATCTTCGAAAATCGGTTTGTTCATCAACTATATTAAGGACTCATCTCTTTTTTCTTTTTTTTTATTTAGTGAATATCTATTTATTTTCTTCCTATATTTCCCCTTATTTTGTATGTAAGTTAAAAATGTAGACGGTGATTGCTTTGTTTTTGCAGCTGCTAAATGATTGTTGGAAAGCATTTAGAGGTGAAAGTACACAATCAAATCTTATCTTTACAAAGAAACAATCCTCTTTACTGATGCTACGGACAAAATTTGATGTGTTTTTGAAAAATAATAACACAGGAGTTTGTGACTTTACTATTAAAGCAAATTTATTAGGAGGATCTTTGAATGTTCACATTGGCAAATCCGACAATGTTGTTGCTCAGGTTTATTTTTTGACGTACTTACATTACATACATAATTTTCTTAAAAAAATGTTTAGAAAATAAATTGAAATGATGCATGTCAACTAAAAAGTCACTATGCTGAATAGATATATATAGTTTTTTTTTTGAAGGAAGATATATAGAGTTTTGTTAATTTGTTATAAATTATTTGATACAAAAATCACTTTTTAATAGAAAAATAATTTTTAATGGTTTTAATTGTGTTTGTTTATGTTTTTTCAACTAATTAGAAGATAAAAAAAATCTGATTAAAATGAGAAATTGTGTTAGTATCTTCTAAAATAAATATGATTTTAATAAGTATGATATAGATGAGATAAAAGATTTTGAAAATATGTTTCATTATGATTCAAAACATTGACGCCACTATGATTCAAAACATTGATGCAAGTAAATAAGAAGTTTGGCACTGTGTTTAGTAGGGAAAAGTTCATGGTCACCGTATGCCCAAACATGGATTATGCATTCATTGCAGCACTTACTGTGACACTCGATTATTAACAACTACAAGAACAAGAATAATTTTTGTAAGAAAAACAAGATAGTTCATAGGTGAAAATAAAATAAATTTTAAATTAACATTTTCTGACGAGCTATGGTTACATATCTCACCAGATTCTTCAAATTATGTATTTTTGTTTTTGCAAATTTAAGGATAAATCATGACGATGTGATTTTGCAGCATGCACTCTTATATATAAAGTATATTTTTGTTTTTATTTTTTATATTTTGTGCATTGTTTATGTAAATTACTTTTTAATTCATATATTTGTTTATACAAAAATTGACATGCCAAATCAGAACGCTCTAGTTTTCTACCCAACCCGTTTGGGATTGATAGGTCTCCAGTTTTCTACCCAACCCGTTTGGGACTGATTTATATAACGAAAGCCGCAACTCAGCATGTTAAGAGTATTTGAATAAATGTTCTCCATAATGCATACAGCTTGAGTAATCCTGAATTCAGAGAGAACATGCACACTTGTTTTTATGGAAAAAGGGAAAAATGGACGTGAGAAGATATATGGACGTGAGAAGATATCAAGACCATAAAACCTTCTTTTTTGATTCTTTTTGAGTGTGAATAAGCAAAACCCATATTGTATGAAACCATGATGAATCGTTTTCTGAGAGTTTCTTGATGATGTATGATTCTTTGCAGAAGCTTCTTAATTGGTTTTTACATGTAATTTTTTCTTTTGGTTACCAAATTGTGTTTTTTTTTTTTTTTTATCGTTGTGTTATTTTATATTCTTCTTGCAATATTCTTGGATTTTACAAAATTAATGGTAACAAACTAATGATAAATAACTCAAAAGTAAGTCCCCTTAAAAAAATTAATCTATACTGTTATATATATATATATATATATATATATATATATATATATATATATATATATATATATATGAGATTTTGGACTTACTTTTTTGTTATTCTAATTATTCCTTTAAATAAATTTTCTACAATAACGTTATATTGTTGGTGTTATTCAAAAAATAAGAATTTTTGTTGTATTTGTTATATTATTGTTATCATTGAAAAAGATAAATATGGTTTGTTGAATTTGTTGTATTTGAAAGTCATAAATATCTATACTTATAATTTTAATCTATATTCAAAATTTTATATAAGATGTCGTTTGTAATTTACACGTAAAATTTCTCTAAAATATCGTTAATAATTTACACGCATTAGCGCAACAAAAAGAGTGAAAGTAATAATAATAATAATAATAATAATAATAATAATAATAATAATAATAATAATAATAATAATAATAATAATAATAATAATAATAATAATAATAAAAAGAGTGAACGATAATAATCATTGGATATAAAATGGATGAAATATAACAAATATACAATTTTTTTTTGAAATGGATGAATTTTCTAATGATGGATTGGATGGACATCCAAAGGGTGAAGTTGAATTCATTTTGCCACCCGCTATATAGTTGTTATATAATCTTGAAGTTGTTGTAGTTATTTTTTGCTGGGTGAAGTTGATAATGTTCACATTGATTGTTAACATTGAATTATATATCTCTATAGGTAGACGATTGTCATGTTCGATTGGTCTCATGCTTTTGCAATGATTAAGTTTAAAATGTATATTTTGATATTCATGAATTTGTTGTGGCCAAGCTTCAATTGTATTTCGCAAGAGAGTTTTTTTAGGATGTTGGATCATACTTTTGAAATGTTAAAATAGTTATTATGTAGTAAATTAATAAAATTTAATAGTAATTAAAAAAACAATAAGTGTAAAAAGATTTACAAATTTTTAGAAGCTAGTTCAATTTCAAGTGTTGATCAGTCTCAACTTATTTACAACCATGTACACAGGTGTCTCTTAATTTACTAAGGTTCTCTAATGTTTTGTTTGTTTATATATTTTACCATCAATTTTTACAAGTCTTTACTAAGGTCCTCTAAGAAGAGTATTCCGTATTCCTTCATTAGGGCCACAATGCTAGATTACATATGTGATGACTAGGTTTGAGTGTTTAAAAAATTTCCTTCCATTGTATTAAAAATAGTAAATTAAGATTTTAAGAAAATTTAATATATCATTGACAATGTACTTTTTTTTTTTGGTGATATCATTGACAATGTACTTTCTTTTTTTTTTTTTGGTGAACTTGACAATGTACTTTCTATCCTATGTGATATACACGTCGTGAATATCTTCATTTTTGCGAGGACCGGATTTTATTTTAGCCTTGTCACAGTGTAACGTTGCTAAATATTTATCTTGTTTCCTAACAAAAAAACCTAATTTCAAAAGCAATGGTCACAACAAGTAGTGTTGGAACTTTTTAAAAACTCAAGTAGTGTTGGAACTAAGTTGGTGTGCAAATTCAATTCTTACTTCTCGTGTTTCATTGATAACAATATAAGAGAATAATTTATCTTGGAAAACAACTATTTCGGTCCTTGGACGTGTACATCCCTATCATAATGATCACCGGAAAGAAAAAATCAAAATAGTCGTTGATTCTAAATTTCGTTAGTCACTCCCAAGTTCCAAATCAATACCACCAGACCACTCCCTTCTTCAATTTCAAAGCTCTAATCCTATTCCTCCTTCTTCCTCCTAGTTCCATCGAAATCTCTATAAAAATTCATTCAAAAATGTAAATGATAGACATAACTTGATTTTAAAAACAAAGACCAAAAGTCGTGACGAAAAAAAATTCAAAAACCAAAACTTGATTAAAAATTTTAGAGGGACTAAAACGAAATTTGAGATGTTTATAGAAACCAAAAACTTATTTAACCATATTACATTTTAATTAAATTTGAGTGTAAGCGGATATTTTTGAGTGTAACTAGAAAAATCCTCTCATTTTATCTGATAAGAAAGTTTTATATAAGTTAGACTCCGAGGCTCTCAAGGTCAGGTTCAACAAACGATTACATAACTACTTACATATCATACAAGAGCAAATGAAATTGAACTAATAATTTTGCGAGTGAAGCAACTTTTTACCTATAGAAACAATGACAAATTCTCTAATTTTTTCATGCACAAATGAAAACAAAGTCGACATTTTTTTTTTTTTGGATTTAAAAAGAAAAAACAAAATTGACATGTTCGTTGTATAAACGTATAGCACTTGACATCGACAAGTCAAAGGAAGATGATACCTTTAGATTGAGTTTCTTATCCATATAAGTCAAAAAAATGTTGTTCAAACCTTACTTTTCAACATGGTTGACAATTTCAGACCCTATCATCACATATATATAAAAAGCTTTGGTGCCAAACTATAGGACATATCTCACTCTACATTAACAACTTCAACAAAGAAACAAAAAGAACTTCAACCAAGAAACACATCTCCAATATTCATTCTTTGATATTAATCCAATCATCATGGCAAATGCCATAATCAGCCCTCAATATTGTGCTCCAGGTATGAACTCATCATCTTCTTGGAACAATTTTCACTATCCTTAATTAAAACTTATTTGATTAGATGCATCAATAAGTAGATCCTTTAACCATTTTTTTGGTCTGTAATTTCAGCTACACATCCCATTGATTTGATAATCACAACAGAGAGGACTGTGAGAGATAACTTCACTATTAGAGACATCAACGACAACATCGTTTTCACGGTTAAAAGTTCTCTTGTAACCATCGTAACACCCCGCCAACACCGGTTCTTACTTGATGCTAATGGAAATCCCATTCTTCATCTTCGTCGATCGGTACGTTCATCAAATATAGAGATGTGTTTCTTAATTGAAAATGGCACGAAACATTTTTTTACTAATGATAGTTACTTTACTGCTTTGTTTTTGCAGCTTCTAGCAGCAGATGATTGTTGGAAAGCATATAGAGGTGAAAGTACAGAGCCAAATGATCTTATCTTTACTAGGAAACGTTCATCATTGATGCAACTAAGGACCAAATTAAATGTGTTTTTGGCAAATAACAACACAGGAGTTTGTGATTTCACTGTCAAAGCAAATTTATCTCAACAATCTTGGAATGTTTACATTGGTGAATCCAACAACGTAGTTGCTCAGGTTTGTGTTTTATTAGATTTTTGCAAAAAAGAAATGGTAGTAAATTGTAATAAATCCATAACCAATAACCAAATTTTTATTGTGATTATTGCAGATAAATAAGAAGCGTGGCAATATTGTTAGCAGGGAAAAGTTCATGGTCACTGTGTCCCCAAACATCGATTATGCATTCATTGTGGCTCTAATTGTGACCCTTGATTAAACAACCTACAAGAACAATGATAGTTCACAACTTAGATTAAATTTTAATATTCAATTTTCTGATGAGCTAATGTTACATATCACTTCAGCTCCTTCAGTTATGTATTTTTTATTTCTTCTAATGTAATTAAATGTAAAGATATATGCTTGATCAGGACTTGCATATAAGCAAAAAGATACATGTATTTGATCTGAAATCTTAAGCTGTTAAACACCTCAAAATGCTTGCATATTGTTGTTGTTAATACTAATGACTAGAAATACCGACACTTGGAACCGCTTATTGAACAAGCAAAACACATTCTAGTTTTTGAAAAAGTAAACTAGGGGTGAATAATTGTTTTATACAAAGCTAGTTAAAAGTGAAAATGACCAACTAGATGCATTTTCTAAGCATAGGTCCACACTATACAATATACATGTATGCGTTTAGTGTTGGAACACAAAAAACTGTCAACTTCAACTGTTCTCCAATGTTGGTTCAGATGATGCATCTTGTTCATTTGAAGATGATTGTTCTTGAGCCGGCGGTGCACTTGTCTGCAGTGGTTTTTTAAACTGCACCAATATCATTGTCATGTTATCGCATCCATCACCAACAGCCAAAGATGGCGCCAAACACCGGTCTAGCACTCTTTCACAAACCTCAGAAAGTTTAGTTACCTGTGAGATAAAAAGTGTATCGTGTCAAAATGTATGTTACACAGATCAGCCAAATTACATTGAAATAATAACTTGGATCATTATGCTTAGGGAAAAAATACTTGGATCATTAAGCATAAGACTACTCATAGAAACCAAATTGAACTGTTAAACCGAACCACACCAAAAAGAAAAGAACTGTGAACAGTTCATGAACTGAACTGAGCTGGTGTTTTATTACACAGTTCAGTTCGTGAACTGTCCTTCACAATTTGATTTTTTTAAGTGTGGTTTGATTCGGTCTTTGGCTTTTAGTCCTAATATCAGTTAATGCGCAGAACGAGTGCCTTTAACTTGTGATGGCCAGCAATTTGAGCCAAATTTAATAATGACAATTTGGTACACAAAGCAAAGGTTAACAAATAAACAGTTCGGTTCAAAAAGAAACTGTTTCGTTCGAAAATGTACAGTTTGGTTTTCTATAATAGTATTTGTAGTTCTGGTTCAATTCATAACACAGAACCGATGATTGGAACCTTTATACCAGTTCTGGTTCGGACAAACCATTAACAGTTTTGTTCAATTTTACTAAACTGTTGTAAGTAATGATTCTTTTCAGTTCGGTTTGGTTTTTCTTTCTGAACCAAACCATAAACAGTCCTTGTTATTCAAGTAACGCACATCAGCAGGATAGAAAATACAAGTACAATATACTAGAAACAAATTACTAAAAGCATGATATATCATAAGTCTGTGCATGCTTTGCGAATTCTCTACAACCAAATTATATAAGTTCAAATAACATTTCATATACAAGACGACAGTACTAGGTAAGTGCTGTATTAAATATCATGAATAATTGAGTATTGAATACTCAAACAATCTGATTGAAAAAAAAAAATGTATAACTTGAATACTCACCAAGAGAAGTTCTTGACGTACAAAATCTACCAATTGTTGGCTTGATAGGCAATCCCTGAAACGTAAGAAAAAGAATTTTCAAGAAATGACATTTATTAAAATGGGGAATTGTGGATATCAAGCATAAGAACCATACCATATGCCATCACAAGCTATCACTATAAACTCATCTTCGTCATGAAGGTCAACCTATGATATAATTCCAAAAACAAAACTCTCATTCAGAACATTACTAAAAGTTCATCTTAAAAAATAAAAAAAAAATTACGAAAAGCTGAAACACGTGTAGTAGTAGCAGATACCGAAACTCTTGACTAAGCATTTCATTATTGATTCTACCATATTGTCTATTGAGAAATAGGGTAATCTGACTTGCAATGGAGCAAACTTACAATGTTTATGTCTGGATTGGCGGTCACAACTTGTTTTTCAGCAGAAAGAAATCTATTATTTTTGAAGTCCACGTCACCTGCAGAATATTAAAACATATTAAATGGAAACAATAGAAACCATATAAGTGCATCTTCTTCAAAAAGAAACTATAGTCAAGAAGAAACAGTTTGAAACCAAACAACATGCATACAAGTACACCTCCTCTTGCCTCCAAAATAAAGCATACAAAATAAAATAATAGGAAGTTTCCTTTTATTTTCGGTACACTAAGATTATCATAGCTCAAGGCGCAGAGGGGAATGTCACTTACTAAGGTTAAAACTGAATAAAGGAAGCTCACTTGCCGGTAGGTAGGTATGTACTATGTACCTATAGCTCTTGCAAGATTTAAACTCCCATTAATTCGTCCTGCATGAATAAAACCACCAGCTTTATAGATTCTTTCCTTCTCAATCACAAGCTCAGGTTTGTGATCTCTAGATAAATTGTATGCCTGCAGAACAAAAATCCATAGTCAGAAAAAATTATGTCAATATCTTCAAGATCCTACCTAACACATAGCCTACATAAGAAAAAGAATTAAACAAATTCTAGGCTTTTAAAAGAATATTCTTGATGTATTTAGCCTCTCAAATCACGAGACATGCATTGTACACGATGTTTATAGAAATTTTAAAAAAAATAACATAACAGGTAGTGTACACACACGTTCATCCAATTATACAAATTAATGCTAAACTTAAAATTTCAAAAATTTCTGTTCTAAAGTTACCTGACCATTCCTAGATATTACGCAGCGTGAATCACCAGCATTCGCAACAAAAAGTAGGTTGTTTCTAATGATTGCAACACAAGCAGTGCTTCCTGAAGTTGGTCCATCAAAGTCTGAATGAGGCCCCTGTTTACAATATAAAAAGATCAAATTACAGAATGCCAACAAAAAGAAACTAAGTATATCAAACGATGCTAGAAAGTAAACATCGAAGTATTCTTCAGAGATCATTCCTACCTTTTCAAAGGCCCAATCATCACTTTGGTCCTTATTATCATTGCTTCTGGGAGACCGAATCAATCCTTCAATCATTCCATTGAACCCTTTTACCTTATCACCTAAGACTGCTAATTCCCTCCATCCCCTTTGACCACGCATCATCTCATCCATTCTGCATAATAACCAAAATAATAGTTCATAACTCACTTTTTTGTTACTTTCATAGTGGAAAATAACCTGAACTTGTGATAAATTTTTCTTATATTGTATCAATTTGAACAGAAGACAAATGATAAAATCAAAACTTCACAATAGGCTTTCTTTCTTTTTTTAGCTTACCTGAAAAATGCTTTCGTAAGAGATGTTCCAACATCTCCAGCTATGTATTCTTCACTCTTGAGCACCTGTTGGTGAAGGTGCTTGGCACAAAACTTTGCAACCGCCTTACCTGAAAATTTGTGTTAACATATTTTTGATTAAAAAGATACACATAATTTCTGTCATAAACGCCATCCTTCCAAATAATCAAATTTTACCTCCATGACCATCATATACACCGAAAAACGAAGTGGATGAATCCACATCAAGATGCGCCGCATGCTAGCAAAAGAAAAAAGAATGAAAAGTAATTAACTACATATTATATTAACGTTCAATCTAAGAAACACAAATAACATCAAATGAGCTCCAATAAACAAAGTTAAAAGCATAATTGACGGTATACACATTTATTCCCCAAAACACAATTCAATCACACTGCGCCATCATGATTTTGACAAAAACTACACTTTGAAGCTTCAACAGAATCATGATGGTACTACGATTTCAGCAAACTCGCCGCCACTGCAGACAAGTACTTAAAATAATTTGAAGCAGAGTTTTTGAAAAAATTCAAGGAATCTTATGCACATTTCTCATAGAATTTGACCACATATACTTGCTTCTACAATTCTAAATAAACTTAAATTGCAAGTATGAAATACATGATGCATCTATAAAAAAAACAAGCTAAGAAAAATCCATCCACACACAAGAACTTCAATTGATTACTTACTGCATCTTCCATTGTTGCACGCCAACCTTGCATAGATGATAAACCATATCTAAGATTGTCATTTTCACCATCTTCTGAAAACTTTTCAGTTTTAGGAATGCTGAGAGTTGTTCCCATTGCTATATCTGAATAAAACAAATAACCATTACTTTTATCTCTTTATTCATGAAGAGTAAAGAAAATAAATACCAAACTATGTAATAAAAAAATCCAATACAACTTTTGCAAATCTACGTGCCAAATCAATTAACAAAAAGAGGAATCATCTAAAGTTTACTATTTTTCCTTTTTGTTTCTTTCTCAACAACATGGTTCAAGAAAAGTGATATAATAATCAAAGAATGATCTAAAACCAACCATATACAACAAAAACATGGAATCAAATATTTAAATATGAAACATTAAAATATAAAGAGACAACAAACAAAGATAGAAAAATATTAAATATTAAAAAAATAAAAAATGAATTTTTTATTTCTTAAACTTTTTTTCATCTTCATTAAACAAAGAAACATATATCAAGATAAAGATAGAACCAACAATGGAAATTAAACAACATGTAAAATTCATAATCATGAAGAACAAGGAAGACCCGGATGAGAATATGAGTAGCAAATTAAAAATAAGAGTTGAAAATTCAATTTTTATGCATTCTCACATGAAAATGGAAAAAACTTTGAGAACAAACAATTGAAGAAGAATTAAAGTTAGCTTTTTTATAATTGAGAAAAAGACGAATGAAGAAATGAATGATGGGGAGGTTGAAGAAGAGTACCAGGACATAGAAAAAGTGTGAAGAAAGAGATAGTTGGTACAGAGAGAAAGAGGTGAATGAAGAAAACACAAGTAGTGTTGCCACTAGTGATGAGTCAGAATAAAGAAAGAAAATTACAAGACTTTCTTGTTTTGTGCCATAGAATTTGCACAACACTGTTCACCCACTTATCAAGTGGACTTTATAAAACTTACTTCAACTTTTCGATATCGATATTATTATATTAAACAATTTCGCTGAAAATCGTATTTATAATACATACGTGCATATGAGTTTTGGATGGTTTTTTTTATGTATCAATCGGATATCTTTTATATGTAACTGTGAAAATTATTTCCTCGAGCCTAGTAAAATCAATAGTGGCAAATTTCTATTTGGAGATTTATAAATTAAGACCTCTGATTAAGTTGAAAAAGATCTTCTACCATGTTATGGTGCTCTTGAATTTCTTGTGGTATCTGTCCTTCCATGTAATGTATAAAATAAAAATAAAGAAAAACATTCTCAGACAATTGAATTTTATTGGTGAAGGGTTGATATACATTTGTTTTGTTTTATTACATTTATATGGATACGGACACTCTCTTATCTCTAGATACGTATACCGTGTTACATGGATATGCAATTGTTGTCTTTTATTTTTGATGTTATCAAGTTGACAAGTGTGTGTCAATTTCCTTTCAGAAAAAAGTTATGTATCAATTTGTCCTTTTCTACAATAGCATCGTTATTTTCATTACCATAAGTACAAAATATCTCCTTAAGAAAAATACAAAATATCTATTTAAATTCTCTTCATTTTCAAATTTTCCTCTTTTCCTCAACAGTGTGAAACATAATTATTAAATGTTGTCTTTCAAAAAATAATTATTAAATGTTTATTTAGTCACATACGTTGATACATAGAACGGTATATGAGATATTTTTGTTATTAAATATTATTCCCTTCGTTTCAAAATGAGTGTCGTTTTAGGTGTTGGCACACAGATTAAAAAATAGAATGAAATAATCATTAGATATAACATTTTTACTAAACTGCCCTTTACTTTATAAAAAAAGACAAACTTAAAGTTGCATTAGAAAGTGTGTGAGAGAAAAGTTAAAGTATTTATTGAAGGTAAAGTTTGAAGAAAAAAATTAAAGTTGTGTTGGAAATGTAAAGTGACATTCATTTTGAAACAAATATTTTTGCCTAAAGCGACACTCATTTTGAAACGGATAGAGTAATATACTAAATATGATTAATTTTTCCAAACCAAAAAAAAACTTATTTTAAAGGAATACAAAATCATATTTAAAACTAGATTGTTGACCTGTCGCACGGGTTTATTGTTAAGGGATTGTCATACGAATAATAAAATGCAATATATAATTGGTAACGGTGAAAAAAAGAACAGGTGATGATCCATAGTAGACAGAATAAAACACTTCATAAAATGTATAAAATCTGAAAATATTATAAAAGAAAATTCGGTAATCCTATCAATAATTCGGTAAAAAAAATGAAAATTTTAGTACATTGGCATGTAGTTTCATCACACATTGCGAAATACTTCCTCATATATGCATTGTTATTACACATTGTTATTAGTTAAAAACAATGACCACCAGTAAAATAAATGACTAATTATTTAACAAAACAAAAAACCACCAAGACTGTTCCAGAATCACTTTCCCCTTCCTCTATATGCAATCCGATCCAAGGAAAGGTGATTCTTACCTCAAAATTCATTCACAGTTGCACAACTTTGCTTATAAAGAAAGAAATAATAAAAGTATGCATAGGAAACAAAGGCTAACAGCAGAATAAGGTTTTGAACGAAACAAAATTCAGATTAAGTTGAAAAAACATGACATTACACGACACAGTCTGAATCCTTAGATAATAGACCAAGAAATTGCGACAAAACTAAATAGGAAGACTGTCAAGATTGGTGTAAACATCTCAAACTAAAAGCAAAAAACGCAAAAAGGATATTCCAATTCTCAAAAAAATATGCATATCGATAAAATGCATGACAAATTAGAATACCAGTTAAGTAGTGGTATGAGAGGAAGGTCGTGAGGTCACGTCCTTCCATTTGCAAAAATCAAAATATCAAAATATATGATTCTTCTGCTGTCTGTGTAATTTACCACGGTTTAGGTTTTTTTTTAGAGAAACACGGTTTAGGGTTTGCAGTTTGCATAGAAGTTAGGGTAGCCGAGTTTGCATAGAAATTAGGGTATTCTGTTTGTAAACGTATTAAATAAGTGTACAACAACTTGTCAAAAAAAAAGTCTACAGAAACAATAGATATATACAAACGATGACACAACATGATAGGAATGAAAAGCTCATCAGTGAGGAGAAATATTAGGGATTGCTGTATTTTAGAGGGAATTTGTTAGATTAAATTGGTGTGTTGCATTTTAGATGGAATTTGTTAGGTTAAATTGCTGCTAACCTAATGTAGCATTTTAGAGGGAAATTATTAAGTTAAATTGCTGCAGACCTAATAAAATTAATAAGGTGAAGTTACACCATGGGTCCTTTAAGTTTGTGGTTTGTAACAAATTAGTCCTTTAAGTTATGTTGGTCACACATAAGTCCTTTAAGTTTGAGGTTTGTAACAGATTGATTTTTAAGTTATTTTGGTCACAGATAAGTCCTTTAAGATTGTAAACATTTTCAATTTAGTCCTTCTGCCACATCATCATTTTGGTTAACAGAAGGACTAAATTGAAAACTTTTACAAACTTAAAGGACTTATGTGTGACCAAATTAACTTAAAGGACCAATATGTTACAAACCTCAAAATTAAAGGACTTGTGTGTGATCAAAATAACTTAAAGGACCAATCTATTACAAACCTCAAACTTAAAGGACCCCTAGTGTAATTTAGTCAATTAATAAATAAGGATAAGTTTTAACGCCCTTGCAAGGGAGTTGACAACAAGATTTGCTTGTCTCTTTATAAAATTAATCTTATAGTATATATGTTATGAAAAAAAAAACACTAATTTTATAGTTTTGATTAATATTCAAAAAGACCTTGCAAAAATGCAAAATAGATCCAAACTCAATAACATCAAAAGTTGTGCATTGGTGTCATCTGCTACTGCTTTTCAATTTCCACATATTCATTCAATCTCCTTCTACCTTAAACTTTGTATTATCCATTAAGTGTCTGATTGGATGAGCGGCTGCAAATCACGTTTTGCTTGAAATCACGACAAAAAATTACTTTAACGCAGATACTCTAACTATCAACGTTTTAAAATCAAGGGAGGGGTTGTGGAGAATGGTTTTGGTGGCGAGATATGGTGTGGAGGATGAAAGGTTGGAGGACGGGGGTCGAAGTTGTTCTTCTTGGTGGAAGGAGATAGTGAGAATTCGAGATGGGGCTGTCACTTTGTTTTGGCGAGATTGTTGGTGTGGTGATGTCCATTTTTGTGAGTGTTTTTGCGGTCTTTTTGAGTTGGCTGAAAACAAGATGATAACGGTTAGGAATATGTTTTTGTTGAGGTGGGAGGCAGATGGGGAGGCGTGGAAGTGGCGTCGGAGGTTGTGGGTGTGGGAGGAAGAGATGTTACAGGGGTGTAGGGAATTACTTTCTAATGTTACTTTGCAGGACAATATTTCTGATTCTTAGCAGTGGATCTTGGATTCGAATGGGGGTTACTCTGTTCGTGCGGTTTATGACCCGCTGACATCTCAGGAGACACCTCAGTTACAGCATAATGTGGACCTCATTTGGCACAAAAGGTTCCCTTGAAAGTGTCGATTTTTGCATGGAGACTTCTTCGGGACAGGCTTCCTACTAGATTCAACTTGGCTAACCGTGGTATTATTGCTACATCGGCGCGGTTGTGTGTAGCGGGGTGCGGTCATGTCGAGGATACTACCCACTTGTTTTTTTCTTGTCCTACTTTCAGTGCTTTGTGGCCATTGGTGCGGGATTGGATTGGTTTTGTTGGGGTGGACTCTCAGGTTCTTTCTGATCATTTCTTGCAATTTATTCATTATACAGGAGCTCAGAAGGAGTGGCGATCCTTTTTACATATGATTTGGCTTTTGTGTGTTTGGACAATATGGAACGAACGCAATTGTAGGTTGTTCAAAAATAAGGAATGTTCTATTATTCAGTTGTTAGATAAAATTAAGTCACAATCGTTGTGGTGGCTGAAGGCTTGTAAGGATAATTTTGTTTACGGTACTCAGTCTTGGTGGTCAGGCCCTTTTCAGTGTTTGGGCATTGGCTAACCAATTGTTTATGTCTGACAGACTTTTGTATTTTCCGTGCACGCCTTGTGCTGAAGTGATCACGGTGTCAGTGTTAATGTAATTCATTTTGGCTTGTTCAAAAAAAAAATCAAGGCATATTTACATTGAATACGGTGCATATGTATTTTTGCTTCATCAAACGTCACTCCAAACAAACACTAATTCTCCCATTGCACCATATTAAACTAACTTCACCTTATACACACCATCTCTACTTTTATTCCAGAATAACTTATCATCATTGCTGAAAAATAACAACATCCTCTTGATCAAAGAAGCCTCTTGGGGGTTAAAGATATCATCTATGACAACATCATGCCACCCCTCATTCTTATGATCAATAATATGACTTGCCTATAATCATCCATACCAGAGACTATTAGATTGAAAATATGATGTATGATCTCCTTGTGATCTTAAATACACGGATCTTCTCATGCCCTCACCTTGTCGTCGTTTCCAACTTTCCATTTTGCTTTCATTCTAACTTTCGTATAACACTTAGTATTGCGAAATTGAAACCATATAAATGTCAAAATGTCATTCCTCAATACTCTTTCCTCATCGTGTGATTCTCCCTACTAAACTAGTTAACAATACCACATGTTACTACATATTATTATAAACCCGAGTTTATTTAGAAGAAACAAGTGAATATGAGATGTTATTTCATTCTCATGAATAACAAGCGATGAAGAACAATTTCTTTCAGATATGTATTTTTGAAAATTTGATTGTTAGACCTCAAACAAACACTTTACAAGGTGAATGCAATTCCTCTAAAAAAAGTTGAATGTAAATATGTAATTAATGTAACATTGAAATTACTTTTTGGTGTGTTACTCATGGTACTATTTTGTTGATCCTCTCCAAAAAAAAAAGTGTTTGCTATTGTTAAAAAATTCTTGATGACGTCGATAAACAATTCATTCTTCAAGAGATTGGTATCGATCGATTTGTGAAAGGACAACCTATATTAGTGTTTTTGTGTAAATAGTATACTTTGTGCTCAATTGTAGATATTTTATATTAGTGTTTTTGTGTAAATAGTATACTTTGTGCTCAATTGTAGATATTTTATTGAGTTTAATAGAATCACAATGGATGATAAAAAATTCTTTCAAAAAATTTAGAGATTTTTTTTTTTTTTGGTCAAAAAAAATTTAGAGATCTATGTAGCATTTTTATGGCTGGATTGGAACCTATAATTTATAGTTAATCAGATCAAATTATCTCATTGAAGCCTCTTGGGTTCTCAACCACTATACTATAATACTTAATTAATGATATTAAAGTAGAAGATTTATATTACTAAAACAACTATATAAGAATCTTTGGTAACATTCCAAGTTAGTTAGTATACCCTTAAAATTTGTCCCACAAAAATAAGAAAAAAGTTCAAAAATAATCCCTTGAGCATCTATGAAAACTCTGACGTCTTCTTCACATTGCCAAAAAAAGGTCACCTAGAATGAACAAGTGCGCCTTCGTTGTCTAAAGCTGGATATCAAGTTATCAACACATGTACACACATGTGATGACCGGTGGATTTAACTTACATTGAATTTGATTTGTTTTTCTTTTTAAATATGGGTAATGCTACAACACACCCACCCTTTTTTATGAAGGTGTGCATTAGCAACAAACACCTTATTGTTTTGGAGAAAAACACCATTACTTTAAATTAGATATAGAGGGCAGGAAAGTAACTTGGTTGTTGTTTTATCTTACTTCTCCATCTTCCATTGACTTCTTCTCAAATATCATCCCTTCCGTGATTTTTTATTTTCTTTTTTGCTTTTTTAATCGAAATTAAATTATATAAAAGTTCCTAGTTTCCTTTTTTTTTTGGACAGCTGCACCACACCGTGTTTGAAACCAAAAATTGGTCAGCTTCCCCCAACTAGCTCTTTCCCTCAAACTAAGTGAACCAGAGAAGGTGCTACTGCCTCTTGCTTGCATCTTCATAAAAAATTGGGTTAGCATTTGCTTAATCCATTGATTGCTTATTGCTTTAACAGTTTAAGCTTAACCACTAGAAAATGGATCCCTGCAGTAGCACCGTTCCAGGCAGTACATGAAATTAGATCAACAAAAATGGGTTCCTCTCAAAATCCTCGATCGAAAAAAATTCTCAAAAAATTCTTCAATAAAAAACCCACAAAAACTTAATCTTGTGTTTCAATAAAAAAAATATACGAGAGCCAAGAAGTGTTTAAGAGCAAGAGAGAGAAAATGTTAAGTGATGAAATGTCTTTATGAGGCTTGTATTTAATCTCAATTGTAGAAAGAGAAAATGGGTATTTTTGTCCAAAACAATAAGGTGTTTGTTCCTAATGCACACCTTCATAAAAAAGGGTGGGTGTGTTGTAGCATTACCCTTTAAATATAATAACAATGTTCATTCATTTTGGTAGAATAAATTGATTGAGAGCAAAATATTTCTAAAATCAATAAAGCAAAATATTTCTAAAATCAATAAGAATGAATCTCCCATCAAACTTTTTTTTTGGACCAAATCTCCCATCAAACTTTAGAACATGGGTCTTAATACATACTATGGTAAAATGCATATAAATCTGACAAAGTTTAGGTATATGATAAAATTAAAGTGCCAAAAATACTCTAGTCTTCATATCTACTATTTGAGACAACAAAGTCTTTGTTTAATTTACAATTTTATATTGGATTTTTCAGATTACTCACTTTGGTCAATGTACTTCTTCATTGCTAGCAACTTAGGTTGTCTTTTTTATGGATATGTTCGCTTACATACCAGAGTCCCTTAAACTCCTTTTCGAATGAGCCTTTTAAAACTTATTTGTGGATGGGCTTCGACCCACACTTAAACAAAAAATAAAATCAATTTTTTGTGCAATTATTGAGAGATGCATCATTATTGAATTCTTCAAGAATTCATGAAGAATAAAATTGAATTTTTTTTTTTGTCTAAGATTCTTCAAGAAATTATATAATAAATTATGCTAGTACAATGGTAGTCATATTTATTGAAAAATATAATGAGCATATAACATAGTGAATGATTAAATGAAAATCCAATAACAATAGTCATAAGACTAATTTGTTAGAAATGAAATGATTTAAGGATTAGATAAGACTTGATTTAAATAAAATGAAATTAAAAAGAACCCAAAAATATTGCATTATCCACAAAAACACACCAATAATTTTGGAAGTACAGTTACCATCAAGCATCGCACATATAACAAACTATTGAGACAAAGTGTTTCACAGTCTCTGCCACACAAAATGGTTTCCATGGCTTCTTCCACAACCTTCTTCACACCTCTTCACAATTTCAATCAAGCTAGAACATACTCAACACCTTCAATTTCTTTGCCTTTTGTAAAATCCTCAATTGCTTCTTCAAAATCACCTTTTTTTCAACATGGCTTTTCTCAACCAACCTCTTTCGATTTTCCTAAGGCTGTTTTGAAGTCTAAGTCTTTCTCAGTCAACGCTAGAGCTGTTACTGATAAATCCATTTATGATTTTACTGTCAAGGTATCATCTTTAATTTTCAATTTTAATTTTAATTTGAATTTGAATTTTGTGTGAGAATTGAATAGATAATTTGTTAATATGTATAGGTCTTGTTTGGATAAACAATTTATTTGTAGCTTATGGTATAAGGGTTTATCATGATAAGTGGTTATGAATGAGGTGTTTATACAACGGAAGATAAAATAAAATTAAATTGTTGTTTTCATAAGCTATTTGGGAGAACTTACAAAAATTAAGCTGAAAACAGCTTATGCACATGTCGTAAGTTGTTTATTATGATAGGTTTTGTGGATAAGCTGTTTATACAACAGAAGATAAAATGAAGTTAAATTGTTTTTCGTATATGCTATAAGCTGTTTTCGTAAGCTATCTTGGAGAACAGGGCCCGTTTGGATTGGCTATTTTTTTTGTTTTTGTTTTTGTTTTTTGGTTGAGCTTATACAAATAAGTAAGCTTTTATGTATTATTCATAAGCTTGTCAAGGTAGTTTATTAAAAAACAGCTTATGAAGATACAATTTTCACTAGTGAGAACTTATGAATCAACATAAAAGCTTATTTATTGTCATAAGCTGTTTTCGTCAATTCTCCCAGACAGTCTCGCAATGTTTATGCCAGAAGATGAGTGCAGATAAGCCAATCGAAACTGGCACATAGTTTTGTTGAAGAAGGGAACCTATTTTTAGAATTGAAGAAAAAAATGTTAATTTAAAAGATGTTATTATGTGGTGCAGGATATTGATAAGAAAGATGTGCCTCTTAGCAAATTCAAGGGGAAGGTTCTTTTGATTGTCAATGTTGCTTCAAGATGGTATGTATCATTATTGACTTTATATTTGCGTTGGCCCTTCTTTTTTTCATTTGTAATGTTCAGGAGGGATTTGGACTCACTTCCTATGAGTGGTATTAAGTATGCTTAAACAAATAGTTCTAAATTGCGGTATGCAATTGCAATCAAAATACAAAGTTTTAGAAGTTTACGCTGTGGTATCACAACCACAGTTGTGGCCGCATCTGTCGCATTTATCCCTGTTTTACTGTTCTTGAATATCAAAGTTCTTGTGTAACTGCAACTGCAACTGCAATTTAGAACCATCACTTTCTCACTCCCCTAATGTAAGACATCAAATTCCCCTTAGTTACACACACCTCTAGTTTGTTATACAAAATTAGAGTCGGTGACTTGGTGTGTGTTATTGAAACTAAATCGAGAGCATGAATTTGGTGCATCCAACAAGTTAGGGTGTTGAGTCTTCATTTAAAAAAATAAAAAATAGAAGGGGTGTGCTCTATTTAAGCATACTTGAGGAGAGACAAGTCAGTTTCTCCTGCTATTTGAAAAGGGCTAATCAAATAACTTGAAAGTTATGTCAAAGTTTCTGGTAAGTTACGTTTCTATTGATTGATTTCCTTTGAATGGCAGCGGTTTGACATCATCAAACTACACGGAACTCTCACACTTGTATGAAAATTTTAAAGACAAAGGTACGTTACTTATGGAGCATAATTATTTGTTTATATTTCTTATATTTTTTATCATGGCTATTGGTCACTACCTGTTATCTGGATCTTGTAGCTTCTTTATTCTGAATATCTACTTTTGGAAATCTTTATGTTTTGTGTTGGATCCTGTATAAGATTAGGAGAGAAGAATGTCCTTCCTTCCTATTGAAACTCAGGCATAGGTTATTGGTATTTTTAGATGTGGATAGTTGATACTAATATGTGAATGAAGTTAACCAACGGGTCGTATGTGAATTGACAAACACATTTTGAATCTTGACTGGAAGAGATGTTCGTATTAGTGTCTAATCGTGTCTCAAATAGGATTAGCTTCTGTATAAGGATATCCTGGGGAAACCTAAAATAAAATGCATGTGTTTTTGTGGGTAATGCTTGATGCAATTTATACAGACAACCTATCTTGCTTTATTTCCACCGTTTGCAATTTAGGATATTATCTTGTCTGACACTAGTATTGTTATTCTCATTCCCCTGCTTTCTGTTTGGCATTTAACTTTGTGCTTGTTGTGGAGATGGAAAACATAAAAAGTGAACTAGTGAAGAAGATGGAAAACTTTTCATTTTACCTTGTTTTGTTTTGTAATTTGGGGCTGAGAAGCTAGTTGTTTGCAGCTTTCTGAGAGAGCTTTTTAATAGAAAAACAATTTCCCCCCTAAAAGTAACTGCCCAAAAACGTGCATAGTTGCATTTTGATTACAATGTTGGTGCTGAAGAATTTGCAAAAGGATAGATAGACTAACGTAAGTAGTATATCAGGGTTACTATACGGGAACATGAGTGAGCTCTTGCTGGAAAATTAAAAAATTTCCAAACGATACATTCGAAAGCGACTGAAATTTGATTTTCTACGTTGTTGTTTCTCTTTGAACATGGCTTTCAGATTTTTAGTTCAAAAAATATTTTTGTATCAGCCACACATTTTTAATTTCCTTGTGCATTTTCTTTCCAGGTTTGGAGATTCTAGCTTTCCCTTGCAATCAATTTGGCATGCAGGAGCCTGGATCAAATGAAGAAATTAAGAAATTTGCTTGCACTAGGTTCAAAGCAGAATTTCCAATTTTCGATAAGGTTTGATAATGTTTCTTTATCCAGTAGTTCAGAATAGATTACATGCAAGTAAACCAAGTACTGAAGTTTTGTAGAACAGGTTGATGTAAATGGACCATTTACTGCTCCAGTATACCAGTTTCTGAAGTCAAGTTCTGGAGGGTTTTTCGGTGATCTTGTCAAGTGGAATTTTGAGAAATTCTTGGTCGATAAAAATGGAAAAGTTGTTGAACGATACCCACCAACAACCTCTCCTTTTCAAATTGAGGTATGTTAAACTTTCCAACAACATCAAAAGTCTAGCTTCTAATTTTTATGGTGGCAATGAATTATTAACTAGTTAGGTACTTGCTCAAGTATGTCAATATGATTTTCCGGTCAAAATTGAAGATGAGAGTAATATATCTTTAGTGGTGTTTTAATGAAGCTAAAAGAAAATGTTCAGAAAGTTGTCTTTGAGCTGATTTTAAGCTGTATTTGATTACATCGGAAAATTTAGCTCTGAAGATTCCTAAAATATTTTTTGCTTAATCTGATCTTTCCCGTTTCACATTTTTGCAGAAGGATATCCAGAAGTTACTTGCTGCGTGAAAATTTAGGAATGAGCAAAATCAGAGGCATGCTTGTACAAGGAGTTAAAGTTTATGACAAACAATAAACATGATTATTATGTAAATTCGTTTGTTGTCTTCACTAACCTATTCACTACTACACTATAGAGAAAGAAACAAAAATACTATGCTTTATCACTAAAGGGAAAGTGTTCATATATGGCCAGAATTTTCGTTAAATTTCAGACTTAATTTTTTTTAACATTATATTTCAATTTCCTTCAAACTTTTGAATATAAATTAGAAATATACAATTTTAGAAAGAAAAATTTACAGCAGACCCAACAAAACTACCTGCTTCAACGGAGAATACCTTTCCTTTTCTATATATTCATACATCCTCTCGAATCTTTAATCTTTCTTCTTAACCCGGGTCTAATTGGAAATCAAGTTTTTTCGAAAGAGCAAAGTTACATAACTTAGAATTTAGATCAGAAAAAAAAAAATATTGTTGAATTTGGTCGATAGTCATTGTCAGTTTGTGAATTTTTAAACGAAAATGCTAACAAATGTCTTTAAACACTTGATAAGAAGTTTAGAGTAGAAATTTTATCATGTAATTTGTGTATTCAATATATTGAAACTTTAAGCAACTTTTTCTACATAAAAATTATCAATTATTTTTTTATTTTTGGATCTTAACAAATGTCGTAGCAAGAGCCATTATTAAATTTGATTAATACAAGACAATAGCTGCCAACTTCCTTTGAATTCAATATTTATGTTATTCTGAAACGTAACACATCCTTGGGAAAGGGAGAATCTGCCTAACAAGAAATTAACCCATCCCTATGACTTAAGAGTTGGACCACACTCCTCAACAACTTGTTTTACTCTGACTTTTTGTTTATGAATTGATGACTAGTTGCATACCAATTAAAGTTGTGTGGATTTTTACTAGTTTGACTAGCACATATCCATGCCTTCGTTTTTCTTTCTATTTCTCTTCCTATGGATTTATCAATTTGTGAGATCTTTTTTTCCCATATCTCTATCTCTCTAAACAAACATTTTCCAAATAAAAAAATACTCCAAGTTGCATACTAACTTTGAGTCCAACCACACTCCCTCCCAAATTCAACGATCTGTTAAGAGTTCAAGTCAAACTAAACCTTCCATCTCCAACCAAGATCCATTTCCAAAACATAACTAAACAATAATAACACAACACAAACACATAATCAACAAATCAAACCAAACCATGTCAACACAACAAGATTCAACAACAATAACAAAAACAAAGAACAAAATTCCATTGTTATCAATCCTAACAGAACCAACAGAATGGCTATCAATGCTAACAAACAGCCTAAACCCAACATTCATAGCAGGAATATTCCTAGTATATGGTATAGGCCAAGGCTTCACAGGCTCACTCTTCAAACTAGTCACTGATTACTATTGGAAAGACGTACAAAAACTCCAACCTTCAACAGTTCAACTCTACGTAGGAATATACTTCATACCATGGATTCTTAAACCTATCTGGGGCATTCTAACCGACGCTTTTCCAGTAATGGGATATCGTCGGAGGCCTTATTTTGTCGTTGCTGGAGTTGTTGGAACGGTGTCTGCTACGATTGTTGCTGTGGGAGGTGAGGTGAGTGTGGTTGCGGCGTTGATGTGTTTTGTTGGTGTGTCTGCTAGTCTTGCTATTGCTGATGTTACTATTGATGCTTGTATTGCAAGGAATAGTATTGAGGTTCCAGGGTTGGCTCCTGATTTGCAGAGTTTGTGTGGGTTTTGTTCTGGTTCTGGTGCTCTTCTTGGTTATCTTGCTAGTGGTTTCTTTGTTCATCATCTTGGTCCTCAGGTTTGTTTTTCTATTTTCGCCTTATTTTGTATGTTTAATTCTAATTGTACTAAAATTAGTTTCGATATGCTATCAACACTTTTTTATTTGATAAATAAAATGTTAAGGTTAGTCGTGTCGAAAGTCTCAAGGCTCAGAGAGCGCTTATAAGTATTACATTTTCCTCTTCAAAAAGGTTCTCGTATTGGTGGCTTATTTGAGCCAATGTTCTTGTAAGATATCAGCTTAGCTATCAATAATTTGAATCATGCTTTTAGTTTTTAGGATTGGAGTTGAGCAATTTGGTTGGTGAGATTGATGTAATTATAAAATGATTCAATTGAAAATCTTTGATCATGTTAATCATTTTTAAGGTTTATGAAATTAGTTCTGAGATTGTAGAGAATGGACTGTGATTGAAGGTTTTCAATTTCATGGATTATTGCTTTAAGATTTTGTTTAGTTCAAAAACTAAATTGTTCAGTTCCTTCAGATTTTATCAACTAAATTGATGATTCTCTACAAAGTTTAACCTTTACAGCAGTTCTTTCAGTTAAAAGATTTTAAATTCCAATATGTTTATTAATTAAGTATATCAAATTGAATATGTTCATTTGTGCTTACACTGTAATGTCTGATGAGTGGGATGCTTCTGTTGTTATTTTAGGGGTCGCTTGGTCTTATGGCGGTTTTTCCTGCTTTGACATTTGTGCTGGGTTTTGTGATCTATGAAAAGAGAACCACTGGCTTGCATAATGAAAAGAAGAAGGTTAGGAAACTGTCTATCTATTTTTCCATATCATAAGCCTATTTGCACAAAGTGAAATCAATTACATGATTCAACACATATCATAATGTTCTGTCATAAGTTTTTTTCTTCTTAATCTTAGTTAGTTAGTGCTGAATTGGCTGATTAAATACATTTTTTAGGGGGTAGTGGAAAATGTAGGAACGACAATTCGAGGCATGTACAAAACAATAAAGTGTCCTCAAGCATGGAAGCCATCTCTTTACATGTTCCTTTCCCTTGCTCTTAATGTAACCACTCATGAAGGCCATTTTTACTGGTATACTGATTCAAAAGTCGGCCCTGCATTCTCTCAGGTACCTCTCATATTTCGGGAAATTGATTCTTTACAGTCAGTAGTCACTACATTTGAGATCACGGTTATCGGTGAATATCAGACAGTTGAGACTTATTTACCGAACTTACAATTTGTATTCAATTGCTTAGATTGGTTACCTGCAGTGACTACCGGGATTTCTGACTGCAGACAATCTCCATCCCGTATTTTGTTTGCAGATGAATAGAGACCTGTTTAGATAAACACCTCAATTAAGCTCTAATCACTTATCGTATGAGTATTTATGTCTAAGCTATTCTATAACAAAAGATAAATAAAGTCGGACTGTTTTCATATAAACTATAAGCTTTTTTCATAAGCTCTTCTGGAAAACTTATAGAAATAAGGTGAAAACAAATTATGGACATGTCATAGAAATATATTCTGTCATTAGTATCTAGTAACTGCAGTTAAGATCTCAGCTATTGATGAACATCAGACGGTAGAGATCGATGTACTGAACTTACTTTGTATGCAATTAATTGCTTAGGTTAGCTAACTGCAGTGACTAATGGAATTGCTGAATACAGGCAATTCCAGGCCCATATGTTGTTTATAGATGACTAATGACCTGTTTGGATTGACTTGTTTGAACTTATCTTTTGACATAAACACTTGTGGAAACTGTTTAGGAGAGTTTATAGAAAAAGTTATGCCATGTCCATAAGATGTTTTCAGTGAAAACAATTTGACATTATTTTATCTTTTGTTGTAGAATAACCTATACCTAAGTACTTATATGTTAAAAGTGCTTAACTAAGCTGTTCATCCAAACAGAGACTAAAAAAGTGACAATATTTTCAAGACCATTTCTTTTTCTTAAAGAGTTTTGTTTCCTCCCTTTGAACATGCAGGAGTTTGTTGGTATAATCTATGCAATTGGTGCAGTGGCTTCAATAATAGGGGTTCTAATCTACCACAAGTATCTAAAAAACTACACATTCAGAAACCTAGTATTCTATGCACAACTCCTATATGCAATATCAGGTCTATTGGACTTAATCTTCATTCTCCGTTGGAATTTGAAAATTGGAATTCCTGACTACTTTTTTGTTGTCATTGAAGATGCTGCTATAAGAATCACAGGCAAAATAAGGTGGATGCCTATGATGGTACTAAGCACAAAACTATGTCCACTAGGAATTGAAGGAACATTTTTTGCTTTGTTAATGTGTATTGATAGCATTGGTGGCCTTATATCAAAATGGGGTGGAGGGTTACTTCTACGTGCCCTTCATGTTACTAGAACTGATTTTACTAACCTATGGTTGGCTGTTCTTTTAAGAGACATTCTTAGATTTGTTACACTTGTTTTGGTTTTTCTTGTTCCTAATGTTGGGCCTTATGAGGAGTTGATTCCTTCTGAGGTTTGTGAAATGAGTAAGAGTGATGATATTGATGAAGAGACCTTGGAGCTTGTTCCTTTAAATGCCAAAACTGAAGTTTAGAGAAATTTTATGTTACACATGTTTACCACTATATGAAGTTACATCAACATGCATATACATGCAAGATTTTTGTATAAGATTTTTACATTTAACAGGAATGGTATACACGAAAATCATTTCTTTTGATTTTTTTTAATGATACATACAAGTTTCTGTTTGTGCTTATTCTATCAAATAGCCCCCCTAGAAATTGGTATAGTTACTACTGAAGTACTAACCCTTTCATTTGTAAGAATATTGAATGTATAAACTTTTCTACAAGTTTTTTTGTTTTTATAGTTAAGGGAAGTTGATGAAATAGCAGTAATGATTATTACACTAATCACTGAGTAAGCCATGTTTAATTAACTGAAGGATATAAAGTTGGGAGATTCTTTTCCTACCCCTCTGGGTCACTTCAGCAGGATATTTTCCAAAAGAACACAATTTGATTTAGACACATGGGAAAAGAAGCTCTTGATTATGTTTGAAGGTTGCTCATAGGGCTCAGGTTGCTCAACCCTTGAAAAAGATTGATCGAAAGATAGACTCCGATGAAAAAAAGTCGATCAAAATGTGTATTCACCACCTCCTTCTAGTTCACATCAATATTAACATCCTTTATTTTCTTCTTATTTTGGTAAAGGAGTCTGTCCTCTTGATTGGAAATGATCTTTGGTCATATTTAACATTAGAAACCCTAGAAAAACTAACCATAACTTTTTTCTTTATGTTTTGGGCTAATACTTTTTTTTTTTGTTGGTAAATAGCATAATGGCGAAAATCTCACATATTAAGTGTGAAGAAATGAAAAATTGTGGGTTCAGATATGAACCTTAACATATCAAATGTCTCTGCAACTGTCACTTGAGTTGTACTTATATAATGTTTTGGGTAATACTTATAATTAGTAAACGTGTGTACCTTTAATCTTCGGTAGTCTCCATACTTATAATATAATGTAATCATACCACTTTGTAATGGAATGATATGATGTAAGACTATTAATATAAAATACCATAAATAGATATTTGTTTTCTCACCATGAGTTTAACTCACGTGGTTGGGACATTGTATAATATGTGTAGGGGTCGGGGTTCGAACCCGAGACACCACACTTATTCACCTTAAAAAAAGTGAATTTCTAACCACTAGACTATTTGACAAAAAAATGATATTGGTTTTCTATAGGTTCTCTTTTCTAAAAGAAAATGTTAGATTTTCACAACATCACAAACTAAATTTTGAATCTCGACCGAAAGAGGTGTACATGTTTAGTACAAAATCTCTGAATTTAATTTTGTTTTTACAATTCACATTTCTTTAATTACAAAAATTAGTATATAATTAAGAGACTTTTCAATACAATAAATGTACTTTATTGGATTTGGTTATTCTGTATTGAAAATCTGATAAAAAATTGTTCGCATCAGAAATCAAACGCGAGTTCTCCCAAATAATTCGTTCGAGAATCTTATTACCCACTCGAGTTTAATTTTGTTTATCAAAAGTGATTTAGTTTGGGTAATGTGCTTTTTCTTTTTTGTTTTAAATGAAGTGGTAATCCACTGAAATTAAACTCACACACAACTATGAGGTCTCAGGTTCGAATCCGGGTCACGACGTCCGACCTTGCAATTTCGACATTTGTCAGTTGAGCTAGGACTTCTAGACGGTAATGTGCTTGTTATTTCAAATTCACGAATATATGAACCAGACCCATTTGACAAAAATTGGCATATTTATAAATTGTGAATTTATTGTTTTTGTAAACCTAGTTTAAGACTTTTTTTTTTTTTAGTTTTCAAGAAATTATATCTAATCACCGAATCATAACCAATATACTATACTCATAATCATCATCAAATTAAATTATTCATATTTATGGAAAAAAAAAATAGTAAGAAGGGAAGAACCACTCTATTGATTTTTATTTTATTTTATAAAGATTAGTTATCATTAAACGAGATACTCCCTCCATCTTTTTTTGGTAGTGATACTCCCTCCATCTTAAAATAATTGTTTCTTTAACATTCTTGTTTTCTGTCTAAAAAAAAATTGTCAGATTAGAATACAAATCCAACATTTATTATTTTTCTCACTATTAAATTTCATCAAGCTTAACTGCTATAGTAACTACAATTAATAAAGATATTTTGATAAATGTTATTAATTTAACATTTGAAATCAATACAATTAATCATTTTATTGGAAATCTATTATTCAGCATTCTGAGTTAGAAATGGAAAGTAATAAAAAAATCTGGTTGAGTTGACCCATGTAAGGTAAGTAAACCCTAAACCTCATCGAATAAAGATTTGGGCAAAAAGTCGAAATTACCACTGTACGGTCTTGTCTTGTCCGAGTCTTTGTTTATTCGAGTGTGTGTAATGAGTGCGGCCATAAACGTGAAAAACCAACAAAAACTATACTTACACGAAAGAGACTGATTCATACCATTTTCTTCTTCCTCTTCATCCTTCTTCTTCTGCTATGGTAAGAGTTTTCTTTCACTTGATTCAATTCTTTCAAATTTCAAATTAGGTCTTCATCGCTAATCACTTGTTAATTAATTGCTTTAATCACAGGCTAACAGTGATCGTCACACCATTATTCTAATTCAAACTTCTCACAGTAGAGCTACCAGAACTTTCATGGATTTTCACTCCATCTCTCTTGCTATCGATGGTAATAACCATCTACTTGGGTGGATTGTGATTATTTCAAATATGAGTCATGTTTACATTTGCTAATGAATTTGTGAAAACCAATTCACTGAATCAGTGCTAGGTCAAAATAAGATCCGATAAACTAATATCTAATCTGCTTAAGAATATTATGCATAATATTTTTGTCGTTTTTTTTTGTTTTTTGTTTTTGGCGTCATGCTTCCTATCTACCAAGCATTTGGTGCATTAGTTTGGCTTTCTCTATTTCCCTTTTAGCATTCTCCTTGTAATATTTTGGTTTTAACTGTGACTTTGGATTGTGGAATTTGGCAGAAGAAGAATAAATGGTGTAGTTGATGCAAGTAAGGTGCATTAGCATCAAGAATATATGGTTTTCATTAATTTGTGGAACGCATACTATAGGGTGCCTATAGAAATATAACAGATTAGATGAATAGACTTATGAAAACCCAAATAAGGAGAACGAATTAGATGTATAGTAGTCTAATAGTTAGAGGTAGAGGAAAGACTAGAGAAACTGTAGGTTAAATTAAACCGTTAATTTTTTATTTTTAACATGGTTTGCTTTAGACATGATTTATGATTGGGAGTTATAGTTTAGTTTGATACCCCACCTTGTGTGAAAAGCCTTTCATTGTCGTTTTCTTACTTCGATATTGAAAAAAGTGTTTTTAATTATTGCAGAAGCTCAAAGCCTTGTTATAATGCTTTCTTTTTTGGATAGATGGTAAATGATGAGATTTATTAGTTATGGCAGCAGATTTTCGTCTCCTTGACTGTGTCATTCCCAAGTTTCTTTTCTTTTTATGTACCATCTTAATTTTATACTCTTGTTTATACCTACTTCCTTGGCGGACAACTAAGAATTCAACACATCAAAAGGCTAATTAAACCTTTTCAGAAATTTATCTAAAACCCATCTTACACGGGTACTGCTTCTGACAAGCACCAACCTTACTGTATAACCCCCTCCAATTGCCTTAATTCATCCTTAAAATCACATCATACACATAACAAATTAACCTTCAATCGCCTGTTTTAAATGCAATCGTGATTGCGATCATTAAAATCCTAACCATTTCGCTGCTTACATCAATAGTGTTTGTCTCTTAACATGTAACCGAATATTGTATGATGTATATTGCATCTCCAGTCAATCATAATTTAAGATACTTTTGCGAGGTGTTATGGACTTTAAATATTGGATATACTTCGCCTTATTCTTATAATAAAATTGGATTCTTAGTTGTCCCTGTTTAAATATTATGATGTTTGGCTGAATGAGGTGGTTTAGTCTCATAAAGGCCATCAACTATGTGCTTGGTGTTTTGGACAATCCGTAAAGTTTGTGTTTATTTTGGCGACCAGGGTCTGTGGCAATTTATGACAGTCTATAAGAAGTTTGAACATCAAACATATTGTCTCGATATGTGGATATTTTGATGATTCATTGCTTCACAGTGATATAGGACAATACATCTGGAAATTATTTTCTAGGTTGTTAATAGGGGAAGATAACGTGTCGCCGCCATTGTGCTCAACAATACGTGCCTCTATCTGGGATTTACATCCTATATTATTATTCGTATTATATTTGTTGATACTTTTAAGGGGGCACCTTGGCGCAACGGTAAAATTGTTTCAATGTGACTGCAAGGTCACAAGTTCAAGTTCTGGAAACACAGACTCTTGTGTGAAAACACGGTAAGGCTGCGTACAATACACCAAAGGGTGGGACACCTTTCCGGACCCTGCTTTTGCGGGAGCTTTTGTGCATCGGGATGCCCCTTATTCTTTGTTGATACTTTGTATGTTTTCATTATCAGCATTAAATAGTGGTTTTAATCATGTATTTTTACAGGCATATGTGGACTGTATGAAAGGAAACTGAAGGACTTGAATCCAGCCGTCAGAAATATCTCTTATGATATTATGGATCTCTACAACTTCATAGACGGTCTTGCAGACATGAGTGCTCTAGTGTATGTCTCTCTCTAAAATTTGTGCATGCATAGGTCTTTAATTTAGATCTATGTATGTATATTATTTGTCTGTGTTTATGATTTTCCAAAAAATAATAAAATTATACTCTGATAAGAGAAGAGAAAAAATTGATGTTTGAGAAAAAGTGAGGTGAGAGAGGATATACTAATGCTTTGAGCTTTTCATGGTTCAAGAATAAGTTTTTTTTATTAAGTAGTTGCTTGCTCATATCTTGTTGAATTTGTAATAGATATATGATTTTCTGATTTTAAAAAAATATTTAAATTATATTAGGTGAAAACAAAAGAGGAAAAAGTAAATGGTAAAGGAAAGGCAAGAGAGGATATACTGATGATTTGAGCTTTCCATGGTTCATGAATAAGTTATTTATTCAGTAACGCGTGCTCATTTCTCATAGAATTTTATGCTGAGCTAGAATTGGACTGTTCTGTTTAAAACACTGCAATTTGGATCAAGGAAAATAAAAACTTAACTGCCTCTCTGTTGGTAAAGCTAATGTAGACCGGCATTATTTTTCTCCATGAATCAAATGAAAATTAAGAGTACGGGTGAGAACATTGGTAGCAGTTATGAGTTTGAAAGAGGTCTTAAACCCTTGAAGGAGTAATGTGTTGGAGTGGCACTGGTTTGTAACTCCCTTCTCCAGATTCCTCTTCTTTACCTGGAGTTAAGGACATAATGAATTGATTATTTGCTGTGTCATAAGTTTGCTTTACCTGTTGTAACTGGTAACCCTCTTAAGAAAAATATTAGGAAAATGAAGTGAACTTAGGTGATACCTTTATTCAACTGTCTATGTATGTGATTGCTCTTTTATATATTGGGCTTTCTTTGTGCATGTGTGGTTTGCCTTGGAATTGGTTAAGGACCGGTTGGTTGTTCTTTACTTGCAGTTATGATGGTTCAAAGCATGCTTACTTTCCCTATGATCGAGAGTGGATTAAGGAACGAACCTTTCAACATTTGAAGAAATTGGCACGTTGATTGATCCCCAAAATTTTAGCAATTAAATGTAAAGAAAATCACCAAGGGATAAACTTGTCTGTTATGTCGGCTATACTCCCGATGGCTATGTTGCTTGATATGATTATTGCACATACTGCAAGCAGTTTTTATATATTATATAATATATCAATAGCTAGTGCTACTGAAATTTCTGAAACAAATGACTATTGGCAATTAGCATGGCTTACTTTATCCTTGTCAAGTGTTCTATGGCTAGCAGACTTTGCCTTGTTAAACAAATCCTTATCTTGTACTATTTAGCTGTAAATTGCACTGTTTATTTACCTATCCTAACATCTATAACTAAAAAGGTCATGCAAATGCATTTTCTTATCTGGCATGACTTATTTGCTTTGTGGTGGAGGTGAGTTGATTATAGTTGAGACAGTAAGTGCATATAGGAAATTAAGGTTTTAATGTGTTTATAGTTAGTATAGTAGCTTTCGGTTTTTTTCGCAACTTCGCAAGTCTTTCTCTTTCCATTTGATTCATTTTTTCCCTAGAGTGAGGATTTTTAATCATTAGTTTTTTATCCATCTGTTGTAACTGATGGAAAGACTAGTGACTAGTGTCACATGTTAAAACTTGTTCACCTGGTATGTCTCACTCATACTTCATCATCTTCTTCCTCTTCCTCTTCCTCTTTTTCAACACTTATCCGTTTTTCCTCCCCTCATAATGGGTATTGGATCCAATTGCAGTGGTGCCAGTACCATGTCTTAGCAAAATCTGTCCTCTGAAGTCTGAACTAGTGTATTTTCTTTTATGTTTTCTCTTTAATGTATTTGGGGTAAGTGTAAGATCTACTTTATTAAATTGGGGTCAATGTTTCTTGTAGTGTATAGAGACAAATAGGGCCAGGTGGTTACATCTAGTACCCTGAATAATTGTTTCTTTGCATATAGGTGCATTGGTTTGAGCCAGCTTTTTCAACATTTGTTGAAATCTGTCCAAAAAATGGAAGGAGAAATGCACACATCAGCATAAATTTCTATCATTTTACCTGTCTCACGTTTGTCTTCCTTTACCTTCAATATTGGTAATAGGCTGCACATTGCTGATTCTTATGAATTCTGTAGCAGCCATTTCATTGAACTATGATTTGAGTTGAAATTCAAAATTCTTCAATTGATAAAATTATGCATAAATTTTATTTTATCATAGAATCTTTATTACAAAGTCATATAACTGTGCTTCTAGATTCCAAGACTCACGCAGTCGTGACACAATTATATTTATGATGCACTGAATGTTCACTCCAAAATATCATTTACGTATCCTATTTTATCCTTTATAGTACTAGCAACTTGCATGCCATGAGGTGGCTACACCAACTACCCTTTTATTTTATTTTATTTTTTGGTATTTTTATTTATTTTATTATTTTATAAAAAGGGTGATATGAGAGTACATGTTTACCAACCAACATGAGCTGCCATTAACCGATTTGACTAAAATTATTACGGTTTTTCTTTCAAAATCAAAAGCATCATTGTTTATACTTTATAGGATGATTAAATAATGAAATACTTCAATTCAAATTTTGACCAGTATACTAGTACTTAATACCATGATGTATTTTAACCACGTTTATTTAGAAAATTCAGCCGTTATTTTTAAATTCTAAGTAAGCACTATATCACATGATTAAATATTGGAGATGAGTTTCCTCGAGTTATCACATTTTCAGAAGCCGAAACTTTGAAAAACGTTTGACCCAAAAAAACAAAACTTGAGCACTAAATTGAAAAATAATATAAAATGTAAATTAGTTGGAGAAAATGGTGATAAAGTGGCAAAATATTGGAATGGAGTACTAAAACAATCATTCTTCTTAGGCCACTTTTAGGCTAGTTGCACATATATACTACTCATAGTATATGATCCAAGTTGGGCATTTTAGTAGTACTCCCTTTTTTTTTTTTTTTAATCATATCATTAGCTAAAACAAAATCATTTCGTGTACACCAATGAAGCACTGAATTTTATTTTGAAAAATGTTTGATGTACATCCAAACACTACAATAACAACATTATAGATAAAGAAATAGAGAGAATGAGACGATGAATCCGAACATCTCTATAGCAATGTAAGATAGAAAGAAATAGAAAAAACGATATCATCAATATGATATAAAATTATTTATGTTGAATTAATGTACTCCATCCGTTTTAAAATGAGTGTCGTTTTAAGAGTTTACACACATATTAAGAAATGCAATGATTAAAAGAAAGAGAATGATTATTTTACCAAATTATCCTTATTAACTATTGGTTAGTTTTAAAAGTAGTATTTTGGAAGTAGAGTATTAATTGAAGGGTACAATTGAAAAGAAAAAATTATTATTGCATTGAAAACTGAAAGTGACATTCATTTTGAAACAAATTTTTTTGGCTAAAGCGACACTCATTTTGAAACGGAGGGAGTATAAAATTTAAAGATATCTAAATATAAGTGTTGATTTATTTTGTACAATCAACCATGATGAATTTATACATTATAAAATGATATATACATTCATTTTTGTTTATCCACTCTACATAATCGGCACCCAAATCCAAAATAAAATGAAGTCATCATATCAAAGAAAAACTCTTCCGCACACAGTAATAGAATCTAATAATACTACCCACCACATTTTAGTCTATAGTTTTTCTCTGTACATATCTTCAACTATACACAATAATAATATATACTATACACATCACTCCCATGGATCATAGCTGCAACTTGAATGCCAGCATTTTTATAGCACATAAAAAAAACCTTAGTAGCAAACATTCTAAGTTTTTTCAATTGTAAAAGAAAAAAGAAAAAAGAAAAACCAGACAACCATGCTGAATTCTCCTTCATCTTGTTCCTCAAACATCATTAACCACTCCAAGAAAAACATCATTAATCAGTCCAAAAAATTCTTTGTTCTTCTTTCACTACTTCTTGTTCTTTCTTACCTTCCAAAAACAAACTCACTTTTCTTCAACATAACAAATTTTGATGATCCAAAGGTTGCATCAAACATGTCATACCAAGGTGATGGAAAATCCACCAATGGTTCCATTGATTTAAACAAAGTAAGTTACCTTTTCCGTGTAGGAAGAGCATTCTATTCACAACCTTTACATTTATGGGACAAAAAAACCTACACTCTCACAAGTTTCACCACACGTTTTACTTTCACCATTGATAAACTAAATGACACTTCTTATGGTGATGGTTTTGTGTTTTACTTGGCTCCTTTAGGTTATCAAATACCACCTAATTCAGCTGGTGGTGTTTTTGGTCTTTTTAATGCTACTACTAACAGTAACTTTGTTATGAACTATGTTGTTGGTGTTGAGTTTGACACTTTTGTTGGGTCTACTGACCCACCAATGAAACATGTTGGTATTGATGATAATGCTTTGACTTCTGTTGCTTTTGGGAAATTTGATATTGATAATAATCTTGGTAGGGTATGTTATGTTTTGATTGATTATAGTTCTGATGAGAAGATATTGGAAGTTTTTTGGTCTTTTAAGGGAAGGATTGTGAAAGGTGGTGGTGGAAATTATGGGAATAATTCACTTTCTTATCAAATTGACCTTATGAAGAAGTTGCCTGAATTTGTTAATATTGGATTTTCGGCTTCAACGGGTCTTTCTACCGAAAGTAATGTTATCCATTCGTGGGAGTTTAGTTCGAATCTGGAGGATTCGAACTCTACCGCGAGTTTAGTGGATGGAAATGCAGGAAAAGGGTCGTTGAAAACGGTTATTGTTGTTGTTGCTGTGATTGTTCCGGTTATTTTGGTATTTTTGATAGCTAGTATTGTTGGTTGGGTGATAGTGAAGAGGAAAAGGAAGAATTGTGATGAAGGGCTTGATGAATATGGACAACCGGTTTCGAAGAAATTTGATTTGGATAAAGGAACAATACCTAGAAGATTTGAATATAGTGAATTAGTTGCAGCTACCAATGGTTTTGATGATGAGAGAATGCTTGGGAGAGGAGGGTATGGACAAGTTTACAAAGGTGCTTTGACTTATTTAGGAAAGGTTGTAGCTGTGAAGAGGATTTTCGCCGATTTTGAGAATTCAGAAAGAGTTTTCATCAATGAGGTTAAGATTATAAGCCGTTTGATACATAGAAACTTGGTTCAATTTATAGGTTGGTGTCATGAACAAGATGAGTTTCTTTTGGTTTTTGAGTACATGCCTAATGGAAGCCTTGACACACATTTGTTTGGTGACAAGAAAAGTTTGGCTTGGGAAGTAAGGTACAAGGTTGCATTAGGTGTCGCGAACGCGCTTCGTTACCTTCATGACGACGCTGAGCAATGTGTTCTTCATCGGGATATTAAGTCAGCTAATGTGTTGTTGGACACTGATTTCAGCACAAAACTCGGTGATTTCGGGATGGCGAAACTAGTTGATCCAATGTTGAGGACTCAAAGAACAGGTGTAGTCGGAACATATGGTTATTTAGCACCGGAATATATCAATGGAGGAAGAGTAAGTAAAGAATCTGATATGTATAGTTATGGAATTGTTGCTTTGGAGCTAGCAACTGGGAGAAGGATTTTTCAAGATGGTGACTTTCATGTTCCTTTGATGAATTGGGTTTGGGGACTTTATGTGGAAGGAAATCTTATGTGTGCTGCTGATGAAAAATTGAATATGGAGTTTGATGTTAGTGAAATGAAGAGTTTGCTTATTGTAGGTTTATGGTGTACTCATTCAAATGATAAAGAAAGGCCTAAGGCTTATGAAGTAATTAAGGTTCTTCAACTTGAAATGGCATTACCTGAACTTCCACTTGATATGCATGATCGTGCTCCTCCTATTGTACCTTTTAGGCAAATCAATGGTCCCTCAATGGCACCACCTATGACTAACAGTCTTGTTACTTCTGGAAGATAGTTCGATACTTTTACGAGTTTACAAGTCGAGTCTTTTTGTGGATGGAAGTTATGGTTTTTCTTGTGGAATTGAATTCATTCTATGTCTATGTATATTTGGTTTCTTTCTGTGACAATTGTTTGATAACTTGTTATTCAGATTAATTATTTCGGCTATATTTAAAGTATTTTTGATTAAATGCAAGAAATATGAGAGGAATTTTTATGTATGGAAGATCAAGATGAGAAAAGAGATATAATGAAGTATTTCAACAGCATTTGTAGGCTATTTGAATACTGCAACATTTTGCTTGTATAAGATTTTGGAACATTTCAACAAAAAGAAATGACAAATTTACCTTTTCCACCTTCAAAAGTTTATGCTAAACTTTCTATAAAGATATTCTAGTCATTACATTTAAAATTTATAAATAAATCATCTATTTCCCTTTCAAATCCCTCTGATATTACATGGAGCTAATTTATGCCCTTCTCTCTATTTGCCCTAACAAAAAAAATATTGAAATAAATATTGGCTTGGTATAATTTCCTGTCTATGACTGTTATGTATTACCATCAACACTGTGTACAAGAGACACCAATTCAACATCCTTGGTTTCTGAAGTGTCAATAGCAACCACCTTTGAATCCACATTTTCTTTTGGAAGAAGAATGAAAGAGTTAGGATCAACTCTAGGCACTAAAAACAGCATGCAAAGTGGAGTGAGTCTTAAAATATTCCGAATCAAAATCGCTAACCAAAGATTATCAAACTTTGTTCTGGTAATCTTTAGTACATGAAGTACAAATCCACCACCCCATGATGATGAAAGAAGTCCAGCATTATCAATTGACATTAGTAGAGCAAAGAATGTTCCTTCAATACCAGATGGACAAAGCTTTGAGCTGAGTACAAGCATAGGCATCCACTTTAGTCTACTAGTCATTTGAGCTATGCTTTCGACAATCACAACAAAGACGTAATCCGGTATACCAAACTTTAGGTTCAATCTCATGACTAAAATAAGATCAAACATCCCTGATAGACCATAGAGCAACTGAGTCCAAAAGAGTAAGTCTCTGAATGCGTAATCCTTTAGAGCGTATTGGTATAATATTGCTCCTAAAAGGGAACCGACTGAGCTGATTGAAAATATGAAACCTATACTTTCCTGTGGAAGAAAATGCAAGACAAAGGTTACTGGCATTCTATGATATTATCTTTTATTGAACAAAATTATATCAAAAGCGAAATACTAAAGTTTTTTCATTCAACTAGGGCCAAATTATATAAACTATTGCTATTTTGTTTTAAAAAATTACTAAGCATGGTAGAACAGCGACGATTAGGCCTATCATGGAGAGCTTATTGAAATAAGCTGAAAACAGCTTATGGACATGTCGAAAGCTTTTCCCATATGCTCTCCCAATTCTCAAACAGTCTCAAAGTATTTATGTCAGTAGATAATTTCAAATGAGTCAATCCAAAAAGACTCCTAATCACAAGGATTTAACATCTTATTTATCCTTGAGGTAGAGGCGGAGCTTCCTTGTGACAGGGGGGTGCCATGGCAGCCACAAATATATATGATGCTATACTAAGTTACGTCATTTGTACTTTTGCCAAGTGGCTATGCGCAGGCCTGTTAAGCAGAGGTATGCACGTTCGTACCTTGGATTCCTTAATTTTTAACTTCCCTAATGTTTTCTTCTAAGTACAAAAAATAAGATCCAAAAAGTAAAAAATATCATACTCGAACCCGTAACTTTTGGTGAAAAGATTGCTGCTAAATCATTGTGCCAATACCAAGTTCCAGTGAACTTATCTATAAATATTTACATATATGTATGTATATTTTTGCAAACTCAAATTTTTTTTTTTCAAGCTCCGCCACTGCTATAAGTAAAACCCTTGTTATTCCATCAACATTTGTCCACGTTCTAGTCCTGAACATGAGAGTGTGTTGAGATCCCACATCGAGATATGGCAAAAGTAGCATTTATATGACAAATAGCCCTCACTTTACAAGTTGGTTTTATAATGTTGAGTTAGGCGTTAAGCCTAAATTAGAAGAGTAATCAGAGAACTATCTATGTGTCATGAATACAAAAGACATTTGGCTCATTTTTTTAATTTCTCTATGCTCTCTTTTTAAGGACAATAATCAAATTGACTCGAAATAAAGCTCTCGGAGTACATGTAAATGGGACTTCTTCCTTCTAACTCACTTGATGCAAAACAAACGTGTGATTATGATGTTAAATTTGAAATCAATTGTCTTTTTGTCTTGCATCAAATGATAGAAGGAAAATATTTTCACCACAGTAGACATGAGAATTTCATGAAGTTTAGATTGGAAAATGCATCCAACCCACTACCTTCACAACAATTGCACCACTTGTCCATATAAGGGAAGATGAAATGCATACATCACTTATTAAAAATCTTGACACTGATCAATATGCCTAATCAAATACCTGTGAGAAAGATGGGCCATCCTTTGAGTCTGTATACCAATAAAACATTCCTTCAAGGATATTCAAACTCAGTGCAAAGGATAAGTACATGTATAGACAAGGCCTCCATACATCTTGATTCTTCAATGTAGTCCACATAGCCTTGCCGGCATCCACAAAGTTTTGGTGCACCTAGAGAATGAAAAAATCAGATTAGGTGTTATATTAGGGCCATGGAAATTACCATAAGCACGTAATACTTATATGGTTAGAAGCTAAAACTCGTGTGATTTCACAATGTCAATATGGAATGCAATTTCACGCGATCCTACTACGATGTTTCTGAGAATACGATCTTGTGCATGATCCGATCAGAGGAAAATAGAAAGATCATGAAATTCGTACGATCTTACAAGTTATATTGTGATTATAAACATTGTAATATACCTGTCTGTAAGAGAAGTTTTGTATATGAGGCTCATCAAGCAGAAAACCGACCAAAATTATAAGTCCAGCTGGAATAGTCATCAAACCAAACACCCCCTATGAGAAAAAAATCTATCAGATTACAAAAAATGAAAATAATTAAGTAAATTTAAGACAGTGAAAAACTTTGCAAGTTTTAGGAAGAAAAGAAAAATCAAGAGGCTAACCATAGGGCCTATAAGGTGAACAAAGATGCCACTAATAGAGAATCCTAATAGTGCACCAATAGAAGAACTAAAGGCACATAAACTTTGCATGTCAGAAGCAAGGGAAGGATGGGAGATACTGTTCTGTGCAACACATGCATCAATGGTCACGTCTGCTATCGCCACTCCAGCACTCCCTGCTGTTAAGGCCAAAATTGCCAACACAAGATGAAGGTTTTCATGGAAAGATAACAAAAGCATGGCAGTTGCTCCTAATAAACCTGCAACCATCAATGAGCGACAAAAATTCAGACTACTATATTAGTGAAGCGGTTTATAAATCTCTTCATCAATTCTTGTGGGATGCATTGATCTGCGATAAAAGATGATATTAATCCACATCCACTATAAGAAACACATATAATTCAAGCCTTCTCGTTTATAACCCTTCTAAGGTTGTCTCATGAAAATCTAACTTCACTGATGCTTAATACACATTGCAAAAAAACAAAAGTAAAATTTCATCTTCCAAGAGACTGTGTCCCTTATATCCTTGCGATCTAAGCTGCGACATCAAGGTTTTAGATGTCTCAATGATTGCAATGAGGCCACAACTGAAGCTACATTTGACTACATGAGACCTAGAACAAGTGTACTGAATAACTGTGACCATTGTTCCATAACATCTTGGGAAGCCAAAGGAGATAATGACCCCATTTTCAGCATTCAGATAAACTATGACATCCCCCTTAGATCCTAATTTGTTTACCCCACCCACCCAAAAGCAAAAGCGCCAAAAGTAATAGTTATGAGCAGGGTTTCAAATTGCGGCCATGTCTTAGTTCTTCGTATTGTAGAGAATCAGTCAAACGCAACCTGAACCGCGGCCTAGTAGATATCAAAACCCTTGAAGTCGCGACCACCCAAATGCTCAAAGACCGGTTTTAAACCCTTTGACTAAGAGTCCAATCTCCCATAGTATCTAAGTGCAAATGATTAAACTCACCATCAATTACTATTGTGTTAAGAGTCTCACATCTTATAAGATGTGACCTGAAAAAATGGTTATAAGAGGGAGACATCCATCACCATACAACCCGATTAATGCCAGATTAACTTAGGTCTAACCCGAATTTTAATATATCGAGCTTCAACCCTATAAATAAACCGCGCTTACAAGTAACTAAACTAACATTTCAACATTCATTGAAGTTCCTTTTAATTTGATAAACATCAAGAGGTTCACAACTTATAAAGGGTAAACAAAGAAACATAAAATCTACAATATTTTGTCTAACAAATAATCAAAATTCCCATCTAGAACATAAATTGAGCTAACAATCTTAATATATCCAACACATTTGAACAAAGATCAGAAAGAAAGAAAAACATACCAGCAAAAATGAAGTAAGGTTTTCTCCGGTATCCAAAAATAGGAAGAACATCAGTAAGAAGACCCCATAAAGGCTTAACAATCCAAGGAATAGATGTAATTCCAGCATAAACCTGTGCTTCAGAAGGTTGAACTTTCTGAACATCTTTCATATAATATTTTGTTCCAACACCAGCAAGAGCACCACCTAAACCTTGACTTATTCCATAAACAACAACTACTCCAAAAACAAAACTCCAATGCATTTCTCTTGATAGCATTTTAAACCATTCACTTGGAATGCAAAAACACTTCCATATTCTAACACCCTTTGACTTTCTTTCTTCATTTTTTTGCTCAGATTCTGGAACTGAATCTTCTTGATTCTCTTCTTCTTGCATTGTTATACTAGTTATTTTTTGGACACAAAATTTAATAGTACTAAGCTTGAAAGAAAACTATTTAAAAAAATTGTTTTTTGTTTTTGTGCTTCTCATGATATGAATCTAGTACTACCCTTTCAAGGATTGTAATCATTTTTTTGTGATGTCAGTTTGAGAAAAGAATGAAAACAATGATTTTACAAAGAGTTATATTGAAGTTAATTTTATGGATCTCTTTCTATCCTTATTTAATACTCCTAAGATTTTTTTTTATTTAATTTATTTTAATAATTAAGGCAAATGAATGTTAACATCTGCCTAAGGCCACAAAATAAAATAAAATATGTGTATTCAATATTAAATATAAAATTAATTTATTTATGCATTTTAGACATTAATAAAACATGGTATAAAAAATGTTGGTTGGTGACTGGTGAGTTTAAATGTATGGATGGATGCCACAGCCACTTGCCTCAACAAATTAAGACTTTGGGTTATGGAATCTTGAAGGAAGGAAGGAAGGTAAATCAAAATCAAAATGGATGAGACAGACAGCTGTTGTAAGGTTTGGGATAACTGAGTGAGTACAAACAAACGTAAACTGGTCGTTCGATGATGTTTCCTAAGTCTGACATTTCAAATGGAAATTATATCTACTTGACATGACATCATCCTCTTCTTGAGGTTGGTTGAAACACATTTTGACACCGTCATTTAAGGGGTGACTATACTTTTTATTTTTTGTCAAATTTTTATTAAGAGTTAAATCGTTTTGTGAAATAAAGGGTTATTTATCGACTTTTATATTTATGAAACATCATTTCATTGTTTATAAAAATAATATTAATTTTTTCACACTTTTTTAAGAAATCAAAATAGAATATTTTAAAACCAGCGGACTATCCCCAAGAACAAGGTGTGGCAGTAAGGATAGACAAAAGTTTACAACAAAAATAATAACAACAATTAGGCACCACCCAAACATAACAAAGGGTTCTGGCACTAATCATCAAACTAATAAGGGAAAACAACAAACTTTGCCTTGTGCCACCAAAAGGAGAGAAGTTTTATGTTCTCCAAAAGCTGAAGGGGTGTGCTCTCTTTGCCTCAGAAAATTCGATCATTTCTTTCCTTCCAGATAAAGAGCTCGCAAACCAAATCAAAAATATGAAAGAACACCGCAGTTTTGCATGTCCTGAAGAAGTATCAAATTGAAGAAAATGCTCCACTATGTTTGAAGGATATGGTGTATAAACATCTAACCAATTCCGGATCAGCTGCCAAATCTGACCAAAGATGCCGCAATTTAAGAATTAATGAGCATTTGTTTCCTGCATCCCACACCCACCAACACACATATGCGCCTCATGATGAATAATCCCCCGTGAAATAAATTTGCCTTAGTTGACAACTTATTCTGAAAGAGCCGCCACGCAAAAATCGAGACCTTAAGAAGTACATCCTGCCTCCAAAGAAGATCATTAGAGATCAAAGTAGCATTATGGTTGAGGGGTGCCCCACAAGTGAGAGTACGATAAGCTCCTCTAACCGTATAACCTGATGTTGAATCAGGGATCCATGTGCACACATCGACAGTTTCAACCTGCAGCATAACAATCAACAATAAAGTCTTGCACTCCTCTACCATCTCCTCCTCCCACGCCCACCTTGAGGTGTGAGACACCTTATATATATATATATATATATATATATATATATATATATATATATATATATATATATATATATAGAGGATGTATATTATGAGAATGAATAACTTATATGAGAATGGTGAGAATGATCATCAACCATTAAATCAAAAATAAATGGTTGAGATTAAAAACCCACATATGCATCTCACCTTATTATATCAATTCCCATAAACTCATTTCCCTTTTCATCTTCTTCTCCCCACAATCATAACTAACCAAAATTAAATTAATATTCCAATCTAATTAAATCATCTTGATTGCACAACCAAATGAATTTGATTGCAAAAACATTACTCTAATGGTCTCTAAACAGCATCGCCATTGCTACTTATTGGAATAAAGTTTGTATGGAAAAATACTACTTTTCTCTCTTCGTATTTTGTTAAACAGAGAAGATTAAAGATGAAAATTTAGAGTCATCAACATTAACAACCCTTTTTTTAATTTGATTTCCAGTTCTAAATAATCTTTCCAGATCAAGTACTCCATCTTTGATTTTTCTTTTTCTTCAGATTCCCAAAATTGAGAATTAGGGTTCACGAATTTGAAGATGTTGAATCTGGGTTCACAAATATTGATGAATGAGGCAGAAAAGATTTTAAATCTGGGTGATTGTTACACCAATCTTGATAACAAGAAAAAAAAATATGAATGGGAAAAAGAGATGTATTCATCTATAAAAAAAAAAACAATAAAAGGAAGGTTGTTAGATTGGAAGAAGATGAAGGGAAGAAGAAGAGGCGGACGTGTTATATGAAAAGGAGAGGCACATATTTTTATTAATGGAACATTTTAATCTCAACCATTAAATGTTAATCCAAAGGATGAAAATTCATTCTCACATTCTCACATAAAAATACCATTCTCATTATATATGTCCTCTATATATATATATATACACACATATATAACTAATCATTTTGATTAATCCATTAATCAAAATAATGCAAGATATTAGTCATCTATTTTACATAAATCTACGTATCTTTGTCATTTTAAAATTGTGTAAAATAAATTGTGTTTTTAAGAAATGTAAAATAAATCGTTTATAACTTACATTGTCGTGGTTAATGAAGTAGTTATGGTTAATCGGACATATGTTAAAAAAAAATACTAATAACATACTTTTTTGTGGTTAATAAAATAATGAATTTGGTTATTGCACAATCTTATGTTTGTGTTACAAAATAATTCTCGACATTTAAACAATGTATATATTTTGTTCACATGTAAATATTTGTCTTCCGACAACATTATTGTAAATCTTTTCAAGTGAGGTATTCCTTGGTTTCTTCTATCTACTGATCATATGGTGAATGATCTACATATTACCTTTGGTGAATGATCTACATATTGCCTTTTCATCTTCAACTTTGCTTATATTCCTTTGTAAAAATAACCTCTTGTTATATGTTTCTTAAAATAAAAATATATGTTTTTTTGTTTGGGTTGTGAAAATGTGACCTTTGTGTTTGATGGAGAAATTACGTGACCGGCAATTTTTTGAAGGTGGGGCTCCGATCGAGATAGATGAGAATGAAAATGAGAGAAAACTAACATACAAGGACGTCGATAAATAAACCTAAAGGTTATTAACAATGATCATGTAAGTATAAAAGTTCCTCTCAACAAAATATAAGTATAAACGTTTTTTTTTCTTTATGTAGAGGCAAGTATAAAAGTTTTAAACCGTTATAATATCACAACTAATCGTATGTGTAATTTTAGAAGTGATTATCATAAAAATTAAATATTTTTATTGATTTAGTGGATATGATTGAATGACAATATAACAACACATTAGTCGATTGTAAAAAAAAAAAAAACACATTAGTCATTACACCAGTAGCCCTCCAAAAAAACTCTACCCTAGTAGTGTATAAAATTTAAATTCGTTACTAAACTAAAGATATAAAAGATATGTAGAAGTTTTGGAATATAGTTGAAGTTCTAAAACATCAAAAGAATGTAGTTTTGGAATATATTTTTAAAAGAATGTAGTTTTGTAAAAACTCTACCTCTCCAAATAAATTAACATCAAAAGTTTTGGAATATAGTTGAAGTTCTAAAACATCAAAAGCAAAAAAATGGAATGAGTATTTAAGAATGATGTCTCATTATAATATAGTCAAAACATATTAGGTAAAGGGTTTAATATGTGATTCGTCCCTGTAAATAGGGGTCGTTTAAAATTTCGTCCCTGTAATCGCTAATCCTTTTTGCCCCTGCATAGTTTAATCAGTTAAAAATTCGTCCCTTGACCCAGTTAATGACTGCCATGTCATGTGATTACTGACGTGGCACTGTTAATCCGTTTTTCACTTGTGTGACTCAGCAAATGGGCACGGGAATGGACAAAATTGCCCCTCTTCATCTGAGACCAAGGGAAAATGACGAAAATGCCCTTATGTTCATCTTCTTCAAAACCCACTCCTTCTCTTCCCTTTCGCCGCGAACTCTTTCTTCCTCCTCTTCATTTCTTCTTCTGCAGAACGTGTTTGTTCTTGTGGTGAAAGTTCATCGGTGACAGCAAAAACAACGCACACAAGGACCCTTACACGTGGAATCCATGTTCCGGTGACTTAGCTTTGCTCCGACGAAGCTCCGGTAACGTTTTTTTTCCGTTTTTCTTTTCGATTCTAATTGTTCTCTGCTAGTGGGTTTGGTTCTCCCTATTGATTCAGCTGTTTTGTGGTTTTTCGAAGCTGTTGGCTCCGGCTCTGCCGTGTTCCGACGAAACTCCGCCGTCGACCCTTTTTCTAGATCCACTCGTTTTCTGCTTGTGGTTTCGTTTTTCCTTTGATTTCTGGAATATCGAAGCTTTTCGGCGTGTCTGGTTTGAGGTTGTGCGGTTCTGTTCGAAGCTTTTCTGGTTTGAGGTTGGTTCCCTTCAAAGAAGGGAAAATAAAATTTTCCAAAAAAAATGTGAAGCTTGAAGAAGGAATTGCTTGTTGGTGCTGGGTACGGTAGAGAGAAGGAAGAAAAGGGTGGTTGTTGTGTTTGTTGGTGGTGGTGGGTTCCTTTGAATGGAACAGCGAAGAAGAAGAGGAAGGAAGAAGGGGATGTGTGAAGAAGAAGAAGTCTAGGGGTATTTTTGTCCTTTCGCGTGCATATGAATCAATTAGCCGTGCCACCTCATCAGATTAGTGACATGACAGTCATTAACTGGGTCAAATGACGAAATTTTAACTGATTAAACTTTGCAATGGCAAAAAAAAAGGATTTACGATTTCAGGGACGAAATTTTAAGCGACCTCTATTTGCAAGGATGAATCACATATTTAACCCTTATGTAAATAGTGCACATTTTTAAAATAAGTTATTTAAAATGGGATAAAGAGATTAATATCCATCACTCAACCGTCTTTAAAACGATAATGTGGACTGTTTAGTTACTTTACATGACATTAACGACGCTAGTTGTCTGACAATACGTGAGAAATTGTATAAGAAAATTAATAAGGGACAAGCTTATCTATTAGGGAAAAAAAAAAAAGTTCTATTTTTGTCGTATCATACTCCCTCTGGTCACTATTATAAGCAAATTTCTACTTTTTAGATTCATTCAATAAATGATGTATGTGGTCTATAATATAGACCACATACATCATTTATTGAATGAACCTAAAAAATCAAAATTTGCTTATAATAGTGACCGGAGGGAGTACTATTTTGGATTTTCAAGTTCTAATTGTCGGTATATAAATGTCTTTTGAATTTATTGCTGCAATTGATATTTATATTTTTTTTAAAGGTCATGCCAACCGGTGTCTTCGAGATATTGGTTAAGGATAAAAAGTTACTATAAAAAAATGAAACTTTTTATTTTTTATGGATTTACTACACAATTTCAATGCAATAACTACTATATAATTTCATTACACCGGAAGCAACAATTATCATTTTCCATTTTTAAATTATTGAAAAATGAAAAATTATTAATTAAAATGGCATTGATAATCATTTTATAATTGTTCCTAAAAGAATGTGAAATTTGTCTCTTGAGATTACAATATGAAACTCTTATCACTAAGTCACACCTTATTGGCACCATAGTGTTAAGTATATGTTATGTATTTTGAATTTGATGCTATTAGTGAAGGTAGATGGAGTTCATTTGAAAGCTAAATTTAATATTGCAAAAAAAAAAAAAAAACTTTTAAATCTATCACAAAATACGAAAATACCAAATTTAGTCCTAACAAAGCAACAAAAAGAAACTAGTTGGGTAAAAAAATTGACAAGTTTATGTGGGACTTTGTAACATCCCAAAATACTTTTATGTCGCCATTTGTCTATTTCCCTAGAAATGTGCTCACTCAACATGCATTATGCACCGACAATTACTCCCTACCCTCGTCAATATCATATGTCACATGCCCACCAACTTCCGCTTGATTCATCACCCAACCACATCATGCTCTAATACCATTTGTAACATTCCATGCTTTAGTTGATCATAGATTTTTTGCACCGAAAATCGACTGAACTCGTCTGCTGCTCAGTCTAGCCCTATTTATTTTGATTAATGGATGTTTTTTCATTTCTTCATCCTTATCAGAAGGAAATATAAGAGCCTGAAACCCCATCATGGTACAAAGGGGCATGTTCCAAAATAAATAAAGTTTCCATACAAAATTAAACAAAAAAAAATGGTGTATAAAACACTTTTTTTTTTGTGGTGGCCGGGGTTCGAACCCCGTTTCCCGTTTGTGGTGGCCGGGATTCGAACCCCGGACCTTGCATATTTTATGCACTGTCCCTACCAACTGAGCTAAGCTCACGAGGACATTTTGTAAAACACAATTAGTATTTTGATTACATAAGAAAATTAAATGAAATAAACCATTTTTCTTAATATATGTGTAAACTATAAGCATCCTATTATCAATGAACAAATTTCTTCAACTTCAATACGACATATTAATCAAATAGCTGCACCAACAGCACCAACAGTAATTTTCAAACAACCATACCTTTAAGTTAGATCCATAACATTCCTCACATCCGCTTTAAATGAACAAACATGTCTTCAACAATACCCTTGTTTGTTTGTTATGCACCAATGAAGCAACCTCTTTTTTCAAATCCACATTCTCAAGGTAAAAGAGTCATGAATAATACAAAGGTCCTTCACACAAAAAATAGAAACAACCATCCACATAACCCCTTTCTTGTCCCTTGATTTTTCTTTTTTCTCCATGTTATTCTCTTGGTAGAGAAAAAAGAATGGTTATTGAACAACTCTTATTATTCTAGTTGAAATGAGTTATGTACATGACTAAACTGCATTTAAAGAATTTCATTATGCATAATTGTATGAAGTTGTTGAAGAGTTCAAGTTGCTTCTGACTCATCAATCTCCATTTCAAACTGCAGTCGACATATCCACATGCATATATATATATATATATATATATATATATATCCACAATTAGCAACCTCGTTTTTCGTTTCCACATCCACCTTGTCGCAGTTTGAATTTATCAGTATTCGCTGAAAATAGATATTGTCAACTACAAACTGTGATTCTCCCAAGCCAAGCGAGAGAATCAAAGAGAGAGGGTTCTCTCGCTGAGCATTGGCTTCAGGGGATCTCTTCGGTTTTGATGTCATGTACTCTCTTTAATATCCTCTCTAGCAACAACCAGCGATAGGAATCAAAATCTCTCTTCCAGGTGAATTTGGAAGGTGGCTCAAATCTTCATTTGCTTTATTGAACAAAGTCTTCTGAACATAGAAGATCATATAACATTGCGAAGCTCTTACTGTTGCCTCATCGACCTTAGTTATCCAAGCATCATCACATCGATACCATTGCTTCCTTAATCGTACAAAAGTAACATAATGGCCAGACTCGAGCGTCCCCGAATGTGTCACCACTGCGAAAATCTCGAACTTGGAAAATGTATCTGATTCATCGCCTCCAAAATTAAAAATTCGATTTCCATATCTGGCTCTGAGGATAGAAGAGGACAAATATGGAGTCATGTCCAAGGAGAATGGAAATTGTAGGTAGCGGTCAATCTTTCTCGATAACTTCTTAACGAAAGAATGCTCAAATCGTTTTACATGCAAAGTAAGTACCAAAGGGAGTTTACTAATAGACATTTGCTTCAATGAGTTCTGCCTCTCCTTACAATTTTGGCAGTAAAGTTTCTGATCTGACCCTAGCTTCTCTTGCCGAGTGAACATATCCAAACAACCGAGAAGTGTCGACATGTTGTCATCCGCATTCTGTTTGGTAAATTTTTTACCTTTTTCAGTCAAAGACATATTGATATCGAGGTTAAGTGAAATGTCCGAAAAAGGGTCATAGGTTGTTGAGGTGAATCCACAGGCCATACAGGTAACATCTGATCTCAATAGTCCATAGAACACTCTATGAGCAATGCATTGACAGTCACCACCATTGCCTGTATAAAGCAATAATTATGCATCATGTATTTGAGTAAAACATAATAACCGAGTAATGTGAATGTTAAGAAATTCCACGTTGGACAAGAATAAACCTAAAAATGAGTTTATAAGCGGGAGACATCCCTCACCATACAGGTTGGTTTTGCAGGGTTCAGTTAGACCCAACTTAAAATTGTATTAGAGCCTATTTAAGATCTATCAAGTAAACCGCTATCAGGTTATGTGAGTTATACTCCAGAGCTGGATGTGTGAGGTTGAGTGTAAGAGTCTCACATTGGATTAGATACGACCTAAAATGAGTTTAAAAGTGGGAGGCTTCTCCCACCTTACAAGTCGGTTTTGTAGGATTAAGTTCGGCCCAACCCAAATTTTAAGAGTGAAAATACCGCTTCTTGTTAGTCATTTCTTAATTTTACATATAAAAGACATATCAACAATGTTTTCACAACAATGAAAAAGTTCAGAATGAATATTTAATGTTAAAATTGTTAAGATGTCCAAAACATTATGTAAACAGCTATAGCTTTCATAAATCATAACATAGACAGTACCGCAGTGCATATGAGACCACAAAATTGCAGAAGAAAAACCCAGTATCAGAATCTCAATACCTTTGCTTCCATTCTTTGTTATGCCCTCTTTCTCATGGATTGCATTTAACATCGAAATGAAAAACTCGTGAGCATCCTGCTGTTCGTAACTCGCTAAATTTGCTGAATGCTGCCACCAGCTTGAAACAAAAACAAAAAGTTTCACCATTTAAAAGAAACAGGAATTCGAGTTCCAAAGCAAAGCAACATAGTAAGGTCCTAATCCAAAGCCATACAAATTTTGGGTTTAAATCCAAAGCCATAAAAAAGTTGGGTTTCAATTGAAGTTGTTCCGGCCAACTAGCATCAATTTCATATAAACAAATCACCAACTTCAAACTTTTCACGAAAAGCATCAAGCTAGAGTCGACAACAAGTGTGCTTGGTTACCAAAAGCTTCATCAAAAAATGCTAATTTTGTCACTTCGGTCATACCAAAAGGCATATTTTCATGATAATCAATTCGCTCGATGAAGCAACAACTTTCCTGTTTTCAAAACTTACTCAAACCAATTCATCTCCAGCTCGTTGAATATCGCAATCAGAATCACTCAAAATTAAGTAATTTCACAAATGAAGCAATTTCTCTTATCATGATGATTTAAAACACAACACAACAGAGGTAGATTGGATCCCTTTGATAAATATTAGCCACTATATCATGAGACAAAAAGCTATAAGGAAATGTAATGACATAAAGAACAATGGCAGACCTGTAGAGAAACTGAGCAGGACTATAGGGATTTCGATCACCAGAATACATAGCTGAAAAAACAGCATTGATATCACAAATCAAACACAACCGTTCCGTCGTTCTTCTCTTACAATCTTCCAAACTATGTCCACCACTCAAGAAATAGTCCCTGAAAGGAGGTGCATGTAGCAATGCTTGCAACACAGAATTCATAAAACAAGTACTACCCAAATTGTTCAAGCCCCTCAAACCCTCAGGAAAACAAGATTTTCCCCTCAGATCTTTGGTTTCAAATCTAAACTTAGATTCATTTTGCAAATACAATCCAACCCCAGAAACCAATCTTCTTCTCTTAATCAACCTCTGACCAATACTCTCATTTCCAACAACACCTTGTGGCAAAACCATTGAATGTTTAGCCATTACAAATTGATCAAAATCAGGGTCATAAATTTGATCACAACACACCCCACAGTAAAGTTCACACCTTTCTACATCAACAAACAAATCATGACCATTTTCAGTTTGGATATGCAAAAGGGTATGATCCAAACAACAGAATGAAGAACAAATCAAACATAAAAAAACCCTCTTTTCACAACCATTACAAAAACTGCATCTGGGTATTCTTAAATTTGGTTTTTTCAAACTAGTTCTACCAATTGGAGAAGTTACAAGTAGCTTTTGAATGGCTTTGTAGCCATTGAAACCATGTTTAAGCTTGTAATCTGAAAGATGGTTGCATGGTTCAAGGTTTGTGTGTAAAGGGTTTCTTTGAAACATCATAAATGTGAAATTTTTGTCACAAATTGAATGGTTGAAAATAAAGACAGAATATGATTGTTGAAGAACCTTAAAGTGATGTTATTGTCTTTCTTTGAATAAAGATGAAAAAGCAAGAAAACAAAGAACAATTGAAAGGACAGAAAGAAATAAGGTTTTCACTTTTGATTAGTTATTATATGGTTTTGAAGATGATCATGATTCATATAGATAGATATAATAAGAAAAAGTTATATTAAAAAAAATGCACAAGCATGCTTGAAACAATAATAGATGTTTCTTGCTTTTTTCTGAGAAATAATCAATCAATATACAACAAAGTCTTGAGGGGAGACCCTAAAGAAAATTGTATGAAGTTTCACTTTTTTCTATTAATTAAGAAAACTTATAAAAAAATATTAAAAGAGATAAATGAGACCGACTCGGTAACATTGAGTCATTAGTCTTGAATCTTGATCATATATAATTATTATTATAAATTATAATTAGAAAGTTAACAATAATATGGTGAAGTTTTGTAATGTGTATTACTAATAATGTATGAATGTAATTTGTCCGTAAAACTTAACTTAAAATGTTGATATTATTCATTTGGTAGTTGAATCTAGCGGTTGTATATGTTTCAGGTGTTAATACTTCCTTTAAAAAAAATTACGAAGGTTAAAAGATTTCTTTCAATTTAATCAAGTATTAAGGTCTGACTATAATATTAAAAATAAGTTAATAAGAATGTTACTCCCTCCGTTTTTAAATATAAGCAAAATTGATTTTTTAGATTCATTCAATTAATTATGTATGTGGTTCATATTATATTATAGACCAGATATATCATTAATCATTAATTGAATGAATCTAAAAAGTCGATTTTGTTTATATTTAGAAACAGAGGAGCATTAATGTGTTTTTCTATAACTTTTGATATAATAATCAATTTTGTTATTTTTTCAAAATGATTGAATTATGTGAATTCTTTTTTAGCGCAATGTGTTTTTCTAGTAAAAATTAATAAAATAAAATATTATCAGAAATTAAATAGGGAATAAAATTCTAGAGGAAATTTGTCAAAAAAAAATAAATTCTAGAGGAATCTGATCTCAGTTGAATGATGGTCAGCAACGTGTAGTTACGTGTCTTTTCTTCCTAGTTCCTAGGCTTGTTGGTTTTAGTCATGTTGCTCTGCTGGCTGGCTGTTCTTACTTCTTCTAGTATTTGGATCATTTTTGTTTCAAAAAATCTATTAACACCCCACTTTTTTCTAACATCTAAATCTCCAACAAAATTAAAAATCTAGGTGTCTTAGTAAGCACTGAAGCGTTAAATAATTATACCCTAATTTTATGCCTATGGGGCTGTTATTTAGGACCATAGGTGCTTCATAATAGTACAATATTCTATATTTATTAGAGCATTAATAATGTGTAGTACTACCTTAGTGGATAGTGTACTTACTATAGTTTATTGGAGTAAGTTTGCACGACATCATTGTCTCCTAACTGCTGTTCCTTCCTACCAGTCTTCATCTTTTGTGGTGTACTATTTCCCAATAATACCGAAAGGATTTGGATTTGAAGCACAAAAAATGAATCTTGTGTCTTTGACGGCATTCCAAAATAGTAAATTGATGTTTGGGGCAAATATCTAAGTACAACGAACCTATTGCTTTTTCATCTTTCCATATTAGTATATCTCTCTGGCCTCCACCTTCATTTTTCATCTTTTCAATGTTTTTCTTTTTGGTTTTCTATATCTTCTAAATATTTTAGATGAAGAGACTAATGTATTGCTTTACTACACGTGCTTATTTGTATCTAACTTTTTTTTAATGATTTACATAAAGGACATTCAATTAAAACATCTCTAATCAAGTATTATTGGTTAGTAAGGATGACAGCATACTAGTCATATTTGTTTGTCAACAAAAAATAGTAATATGTAAGCTAATTAATGCCCATATATCACACACACCATAAATCTGAGATATTAAATATTTATATTAGTTTTTTTTTTTTTGAAAGAATATTTATATTAGTAAAACTAGAGTAAAAATGTGTTGACATCAACAACAAAAAAAGAGTAAAAATGCGACGGATTTACCAAACACAGATATCCTGCATTATACATTATGCATTGGTCATAGATAGGGATGAGAATAGGTCAGGTCGGCCTACAGGGGCCTACGACAGTTCAGGTCAGGCCAGACTTTTTTCTTAAATAGAGAAGGCCTAGGCTTTTTTTTAAGCTTATTTAACTTAAAAGACCAGGTCACATGCCTCTCAAAAAGCCTATTAGGCCGGCCTATTTAAGTAATATGAATAATATTATTTATTATTATATTATATTTTGTACTTTTAATTAAAATATAAATTTGTAAACTTTTTCAATAGTTTAAGTTTTATTAGTATACATTAATTTTTTGCATATATAAATGTATTATTATAAACTAGAATAGAAATATGATACAATATATAGTCGAATTCCCTAAAACCTCGTGTTGATCATGTAAAGAGAGTTTAATTTAATTGAACTATTAGTTCGCTAGTCCATTTAAACTTAGATCATATTGCTTATTTAAAGATGTTCATAGGATATAGGCTTTTAAATAGGCTAACAGGCCGTATCAGGCTTTCAAAAGACCAGGCTCAGGCCTAAAAAGTATGCCTATGACAGGCCGCATGCCAGGCTTAGGCTTTAAGAAAATATGGCAGGTCAGGCTTAGGCCTTGCAAAGCCTAGCGCGGCCTAGCCTATTCCCATCCCTGGTCATAGATGCTTACAAAGGGGCCATCATGAACTGTCTTGACCAAAAGTCACTCAAGCGCACACATCATACACGGTTCATACTGGAGAGCAAAAAAAAAAAAAAAAAGTTTCATAAAATAAAATAGACGTTTTAATTTTTTTTCAAAAACATTAAAGTTAATTTTCTAGAAACGTATTAGGGTATGATTCACATTAACTGATAAAAACAAGTCTTCAAACAGGGATTTTTTTTTAAACTTAACGAGTTAAGATCCTCTCATTTTTTACCTTTTCTATTTGTTCCAGTACCAAAGTTTGTCTTTAATTTTAAAAAGCAATTGACATTTCCATATTATGTAAAAATATCGAGAGGATCTCAACCCGTGGCCTATGATAGCTCCTTCAACAGTCATGCAACATGCACTTTCAACACAACTCAATTTGATGGTTTAAGTTTTATCATCCTATCATTATCTGATGTGCCAAAACATTTTCCAACAAGGTTACTAACTAAACATTTTCTTTTATCACCATTAAATAAACTCTACCTATTATAATTGGGAGGGCAGGGGAGGGGAGGGGAAGGGGCAATTGAACAGTACAAACTAGCACTACAGTGCCACTGAACTAAGCTACACTTCTACAGATACTGCTACAAATAATTAGGAGATTAACACACTTATAAATAGAGGGCACTGACTAAATAAAGAAAGGGATGTCCAAAATGTTGATGAGCAAACGATGGGAATGCAGCAGAGTAGACATCCACTTCTAGTTTCTTGATCGCTTCTTTCCACTCTTGACCTCGCTTCCGGCCTTTGAAGAACTTGGTGTCTTAACCTTTGCGACTTCAACCTCTTTTGATGAATCATCAGAGTTCTCATTTTCAGAATCTTCTTCCTGCAGCAAATTAAATTTCACCTTGGCAGTACTCTTGGTGGATTTTGTCTTGGAGGAAGATGCAATCTTAGGTGTTCCTTGCTTGGATTTTCCACTTTTCAGAGTTTCTTGCTTAGACTTGGCAGCAGCAGGCTTTGGTGTTTCAACATCATCATCTTTGGATTTCTTTGTTTTGGAACCATCAGTCTTCTTGGAATTGTTTTTTTGTGCAGAATCAACAGATTTGCTGCCACTTTTCACAGATCGATCCTCAGACTTACCACCACTTTTCACAGAACGATCCTCAGATTTACCACCGCTTTTCACAGAACGATCCTCAGATTTACCACCAGTTTTTTGTGCAGAATCCTTAGATTTTTTACTAACTTCACCATCAGATTTGCCAACAATCTTGGACTTTTGGGTAGACTTTGCAGATGGTGTCTTTGATTTACTCGATGTTGCTCCTCCACTGCTAAACCAAAGTAAAAGGTTAATAACTCAAAAGAAGAATAAAAAAAAACCTTAATCAACAACATTCACTAACCTTTTAGAAGATTCCTTCTTTACTTCCTTTTTTGATTCACCAGCATTTGTTTTCCCTTTCTTTTTTAGCGGCCTAAATATAATCATAAAAACAAGTGAATGGGCAAACCCAAAAACTAAAGGCAAAAAGCTCAGCTAGAAAATGGGCAAACCCAAAAACTAAAGGCAAAAGCTCAGCTAGAAAACACAATCACCAAATGCAGCCACCAATTGGTCAGGCAAAATGAGATCATTTTAAAAGACTAGTTCAGAAAAATGCCACAGAATAAATCACATGAAGACTCTTATTTTTCAATTCAACACAAGGCATGGGCAAATCATCATTCAGACCAAGATTTCTGTAAACATTGTAGTTTGAGCTTTTAGTGGCACAAATCAAGGCAGAATTCCACCAAATTAGGAATACATCAAAACAATGTGCTAACAGACATAAACAATAAAATAAACAAGCTACGCAGATATCAGACAAGGGCTGCAACTATGACCACAAGAGGGAAATGCCACCAACTACGAACATTGATGCAAAATAATTTAAAGATGGTTTTTCTAACAATACAACAGAAAAGACATCTTAAGTAAACAAAAACAACGGAACATACATATCAGCAGAAGGTTCAGGGCTTGCTCGATGACTTCCTTCTTCCTGTTAAGAGAAAAATTGCAATTATTATTATAGACATGGAAAAAGTTTTAACATGTGAAATTGAAGGGAGAGAAACCCACCACATCTGGATCAGCATCAACTTCAACAATTTCATATTTCTCCTCTTTGAAATTCAATATTTCCTCGTCACCGTCATCATATAAGACCTAAAACAGAGGGACAAGTAGACAACTGTCAGATGCAAGAAAAGGCGGATTATATTATTTGACCATTTAAAAATAATACTTTAATTTAGAAATGAATGACCTATTTAATTTGAAAAATGTTTTTTGTTTCCATTTCTTAATCTCATCTCATCTTTAATTGCCCAAAAAAAAGAGTTGCCTTTGTATTATCAATAAGAATAAAGGCCTGTTTTTGTTTTAAGAGAACTCTTTATTTCTATCCCTTGTAAATATAAATTATAAGCCCGTTTTCTGTTTTCTAAACAATTTTGAAAACAAGACAGTGAAAACAAGGTCATTATTGGTCTTCCTGTTTTCATAGTTTTTTCCAAGGAAAAATTGAAAAAAAATTGAAGTGAAAACAAACCAATGAGATGACATTATTGTAATTAAAACTAACTGTTTTCCAACAAAACCGATCAGACTCTGAAATTATTATTTTGCAATTAAAAGTGAATAACACATGTGAAATAGAAAATATTTTTGCAAAATAAACAGAGCTAACTGAAGACTGCAACAGTAGACAAATTTGAACAGCTTACTTTTCAAATGGGTAAATCTATATAACAAAACAGAAGTAGGAAAGTTTTACTGAAATAAATTGGAAGGAGACAACAGGGTAAAGTGAAGGTAATATAGCTCCCAAATCACCTTGTGCTTCTTAGTGGAGGAATCAAAAGAATCAACAACACCTTTATAAAACCTGCAGAAGATTGTGTTGCCAGATATATTATACCGCAATTTTACCATGGTGAATAAGTTAACAACATCAAGATGGAATATGCATATTTTAATGTAAGTATATCTCTAATTTATTACTTAAACTCTAGTTTATTAATTAAATGTAAGTATATCTCTCCCTAGCCCTAGCATTTCATTAGAGCTTTTATACAGCAAATTTTAATGAGAGCAATATAGTCACAGTTTATTTAATATAACATGGTCTCACTACAATAAGGATTTAGCAGCTTATATAAGTAGTAGTTAAAACAAGAGACGAACATATTAAGCCAAGAAAAAAATTGTGAGCTCAAAGCATTGAACCTAACTGTATAGCACACATGAAGCAATTGCTAGTTGCGACAACAAAGATAGTAGACAAGTTTACAATTAGATGCTCAGAACAATATGAGTCCACACAACTATATTTATCATTAACACCTAAAAGCCAAAGCTAAGCTAGGGACAAAATCATCATTCATCCAGCCTTAGCTTGGCCCAAAATGCCGGAAATAGAGACTGAAACTGAAGTGCAGAGGCAAAAACAGAACAGGCAGCTATGCCAAAGAAATGTGAGCCACTAGGAGCTTCCTAAAAACACTGCAAAATAGGTGTACATTGCTTACTATCTCCCAAAACAGGGGAGAACTACTTGGAATCAGCCAAATCAGGTGGGCCATATAACCCTATGCAACAGCAAACAAGTGTAATGGGTGTGCACATTCTAACTACATTGAGTGAACTTCAGTGAGGTCAGTATGCACATGAAAGAATGGAGTGGTGCCAGTTAAAATGAAAGGAACACTGAATGCCATGGGTCTAGGAGACAGAAAATCATTTAGAGAGAGAAGAGGATGAGAAATATTAAGAGAAGAGATCTCGGACCATGTACTTACATATTATCATCTGGCCACCAAACTTTCACTCGTTTTCCAACAAGACTTTGCTCATTTTTCTTGATATCAGACCCCTGGGACAACAGTCAGATGATCAACAATCAAACTAAGAAAAATAATTAAACAATTGATCAGTATTATTTCAATAAATCAGTATTTGCATTAAAAAATTCTCGCAAAATATATTTGATCACATTGCAAAAGTTCAGCACGTAAACCATATAGCTGCAAAAAGAACAGTTCCAAAAGGACAAAGCATCATGAAGTTTTATCATCCAAATTTTAAATTAACAGAACAGGGTTCACACTTTTTCTTTTCCTGGAGTGCGCTTCCTCTTCAGAGTTGTCTTAGGAGTCTCCTCTGAATGTTCATCTTTGGTTGTTTTCGTAGCTGACTTAAGTGAAGATACCATTACCTAAAGCATTTGCAAAATTAGTCAATGACTTAATTTTGGACAAAAAAAATATACCATGTTGGTGATATGAATGAACATTAGTAAAGAAATGTTAGGAATAGTGAGATCAAAAGTACCTTATCCTCATCTTCAGCAGAAGATTTTGCTAGACCCTTTTCTGAGCTACCTTTCACATGTGTCTTCTTTTTCTTGTCCTCCGGCTTCAGCGAAGATGGCCCAACATCAGCCATAACTGCGTGTACAACAGTTTTCACATCAGAGCTACGAATGGGTCCTTTTTTTGCCGATGGCCTTGCTGGTTTTACTTTAGAATCCGATGTTCCTTCAGACACCTTTTTCGAAATATCTTCTGCAGCCACTTCTTTCGCAGAGCTATCGTTCTTTTTTGTTCGTGCACGTTTCTTAGAACGATTCTCATCGTGATTGCTCTCACTTGGGGAAGGAGAACCAACAGCGTCAGATTCAAGGCCACCTGCTTTAGATGATGAAATCTTAGCTTTAATCTCTTTGTCATTCTCTGAAGTTCCGGTAGCTTCAACAACACTATCCTCATTAAGAGAAATAGGAACTTCTTTTTTGGAACTTTTAGAGTCAATTGTTTTCTCAGCTTCCTTCTCACTGACAACATTTGATTTCTTAGAAGGTTTGGTCGACTTTGAAGAGCTAGCTTTCTTTCCTTTCCTCCGGGTACTTCTTTCCAGCTTTGGTTCTTTACTGTCGATTTTTTCAGTGTCCATATCATCGCGCTCATCATTACCAGATAAATTATTACCTTTGGACAGAACAGGAGAGTCAGTACCATCTTGCTTCTTGATGGTACTTCTTTCCAGCTTTGGATCTTCACTGTCGATTTTTTCAGTGTCCATATCATCGCGCTCATCATTACCAGATAAATTATTACCTTTGGACAGAACAGGAGAGTCGGTACCATCTTGATTCTTAAGGGACTTTGAAACATCTAAAGTATCATCTTCACCAGCCTGTGCAATGCCATTGCTCATGACAGACTTGGGAGATCTTTCTCCAGCAGCATTATCTTGTTGTGGTGGTGTGGCTTCTTTTGTAATCTCACTATCCACCTAATCAAGAAAAATTGACATGTTTCATTATCCCAAAAGCTGAAGGGTAAACAACAGAACAAGCAAACGAAAAATAAAACATATAGGAAGAACAGACACACCTGTGCCGACTCCTCCACGGGCTCTTCTGCTGATTTGCGATCATGTACCTGGACCAAAAACAAAATAAATAATAAGTTATCTCATAAAGAAAAAATTTCAAGCCAATCAAATATACATGAACATTAAAGCACGGAAGTTTACCATATGACCACTAGTAGCACATACATCATTTTGCGCCAAGTTATCTGATGTCTCTTTGCATATTGAGGCAAGAACATCACTATAATCATCCAAAGAAATACCCAAGGTATTCACAGCTTGCAATAAATTGGGTTTAAGCCTTGTTGCACAACTTTCAAGGACTCTTTCCCCCAACTTTCGAGCAATTGGCAAAACCTCCTGAATCATGATGACAGCAGCCATGACAATTATAAGAAATTCATAATGAAATATGTTTCAGTTTAACAATCACGACCTATTAACAAGAATGAAACGAAAATTCCAAACACCAACCTCATTGTCTTTCTTTACACTATCTAAGATTGGTGAGAGTAACTCATGAGATATTTCTTCACTTTCTTCAAGACAGAGGATCATTATAGTTTCCATGGACGAGAAAACATTTTCTGCATGATGTTCCCTGAAAGTTTCAAACAGAGATGCTTAGAACCATGTTCACACATTTTGCATCCAACTAGTCCAACCAGGTAAAGAAACCAGAAACACACTGCAACTAGAACTACAGCTTCTAGTAATAGTAATAATCTCATGATAAATTCAAATCATAAACAAAATCATTTCACCTAATCTGGCCTATTAGTGTGAAGAAGTGTGTCACAGAATCAAAGATCTAATTAATGTTGAAATAAGTTAGCTGCCTGTTTCATCTTATATTTTCCACCCGTGCAAAGAATACAATGACTAAGTGCAATAAAAGCCCATATCCAGTTATACATCAAAAGAAAGGATAGCGTACAACAGGAGAAACATTGATATCTTAATTTTAATACTTGGAACCAATAATGATATCAGCCATTAAAATTCAGAACTAAATGGAATATCAACCCTTCCATTTAGTCAAAAGCAAATTTCTCAATACAAGCATCTTAAGATTGTATCATGTGTGAGGTTAAAAAACTACTATTTGAGTAAATGCCCGAGTTCCACATCTCCTAGAGATATAAGCCTAAACAGAGTTTATAAAGCTTGGCCAATGCTCACCGTACAAGTCGATTTTGTGGGATCAAGTTCGGAGAAAAATCTAAGAAATGCAATAAAATAACATTCAGAAACTATAAAGTCAGAATTGTATACAACGGCGTACAGCCCCTACCTTATTGTCTTCAAGAAATGCTGAAACATCTCCAAAATGAGGGCATCGCATTCAAGATCCAGCATTACCACACATGACCTGACTTTTGCAACTGTTTCAAGGATTAAAGTCCTCTTTGAGTACCATCGGCTTGACTTATCATGTAGATTTTCAAATGAAGATACAATTAACCTAAAGACCTCCTGAAAGAAAATGACAACATAAAACTCAACAGATGTAATATGTTTAGAGCACGATAATAGAATTCAATTAATTTACAGCACAAAATCATTTTGCGCACCTTCATTTGACCATCATCGTAAGGAGCATCAGGTGCAGTGATTCTTGTTATCTCACTGAAGCAGGAGGCAAGAGCAACTTTGACGTCGACGTCTGAATGCTTTAAAAGTTTATCAGCAATTAATGCTTTCAATGATGGAGACAGTGCATTTAGCATAGATTCAGAAGGTGATTGTTCAATCCTTGATAGGCAGCTTTCAATTTGCTGCAGTTCCAAGAAGAAAAAAAATGATATATCAAGCACATGTAATTAATGTTTCGGACTGCCATTGTCATAAGACCTACATAACTTCTCCATGATTTGAAATTAATTAATACTACGCTATACTACAACAGATTGACTGGTTCACAGGGAAACTCAGTAGCGGCTATCGCGTAGTGGAATTTGAACAAACCCCTATTGTTCCACGATTCGTGATTTAGTAAAAAACCTTTCAAATAGTGGTGGTATAGCACGGCGGTATTTGAACAAACCACTATTTACTGCAATCCGAGATGGACAACACCGACGAAAATTAAACGAGGTTTTTCGATTCTTCGATTTTTTTTGTTAAAATTAACCCCCAAAACAAATTTACAATTAACAACTCAGGGAAAATAAAAGCTCAAAAAGAACAAGTAACAAAATATTCAAACCTTACATCCAAGACTAAAGTAACTATGGTAATAGAAATTAATAAGAAACAGAATTCACAAACAATTTAATGAATGGTACGCAGACTGTTATGTAAATATTAAAAAGTTATTGATTTCCTCCAACATACCACTGATTTCCTCCAACATAACACGGATCAAGGAGAATTTCAACAAAAACTAGTACAAAGAGACTATTTGATACATGAAATGTAGTCGAAATTCAAACCCTACCTAACTTCGAGAGGGGGGGTTGCAAGGGTCGTAGATTCTACCAAAATGAAATATGTGTGTGCGTGTGTGCGCAAAACAATCATCTATGTAATATTAATATGTGGTGATTATACATTTTTCTGACACTGATATTATTATTATTGTTATTTAATATATTTTTTCAGTTATTATCCTATCTTTTTTATTAAAATGAAATGAAATTACAGGAAATTATATGCCTAATAGATGGGTCATATGGGCCTATTTTAATGAACTTGGTTTTAGCCTTCATTTTTTAGAGCTTTTGCCTCTTTACCATAAAAGAGCCCACGCTTTAATTGACTGAGCACATGGTCCAAAATCAAAATGAATCCCAATTGCAAATAAAAGCCTACCCTAACTTCCCAGACTCACCAATCCAGGAATACGGAACAAAACAGTGTCTTCTTGCCGCTGCAGCTCACAATGCTCACCCATGGAAACAATGTGCCGCCACAGCACTTGTGTTTGGAAAGAGAGCAACGTAGCCACAAATGCACTTGCGTCTACCATTCTCTTCCATTTCATTGCGCTACTTTGCAAAGTAGGTTTTCCAGAAACAGAGCTACAGAAAGCAATAAAGGATTGGATCTGTCGAGAACCAGCAATTTACTGGCCGGGAAATTGTTGGATATGAAAAGGCAAAGGTCGACGGACTCTCCATTACAGTTTGGGGGTGGGGTGGGGGCAGGAAATCATTTACTTGGGATTGAATAAATCAAATATCGCGATCTAACATGGGATCTCAGCAAACTGTGAACATGTGTGCGATACTGCGATCGAACTCCTTAAAGGTGCGGAGATCGTGTTATTGCAACATAATGTTTTTCCTTTTATGTGAAGCAACTAATTCACATATCACGCCACTACAACAGGCGAAATTTTACGTCATTACTTCAAAGATATCAAATTGTCAGCTCCGAGAAATGTATTCAACATCCTATTGATTAACGAATATAATTGGTACCACGTTTTTCCATATAAATAGATAATTCGGTTTCGGTAGAATGAGTAAAAATAATTATATTCCTAAAATTTTACAGTACTTGAAATCAATAACAAAAATAACTCATTTAAACAGGCTATGAAAGGCTCTTTATATCCCAACCCAATTATTTAATATTTTATATTTCTTAGTTTAAGCACATGTTTGGTTGTGTAGTAGGTTGCCGCAGCCACGTGCCTACGGCTCTTTTTACACGTGTCTCAAAAAACTTATTAGTTTAAGCACGTGTTTGGTTGTGGGGTAGGTTGCAGCAGCCACGTGTTTACAGCCCTTTTTGCACGTGTCTCAAAAACACATGACTCAAAAAACACATAAGTAATTTGAGAAGCTAACATTTGTAGCCTCAAAAAAACGCGCGTCTAGGGCTGTCGTGGACGCGGGAACAAACACATGCTAATTTACCTTACATAAACTAGTTGTTTGTCGTCCTACATTCCTTTATCGTTCTTTATTCCCAAAAACACCTAGTAGTACATCCTATACCAAGATATACCGTTAGTTTCCAATCGTTAATTCTTAGTTTAATTTTACTTTCAAAAACTTAATGAACTCCATATCAGCATACAAATCAGTTTTTTCCCCACTTGTTGGAAAACAACCTATTCAGTCAACGCCGACATCCAACCCTGGGTAGTCAGCATATTCAAGAAATGAAGCTACCATGAAAGTAACCCTAACAAATCCACTATCCAAATTCCAAATCTCAAAACTGAAAAAATTCGTTTCATTCACAAATCAGTTTCTGTAACAAACTAGTTTGATTCAATTTAACCTAAAAATCCAATAAACTTTAAAAAATCATCATATACATCAAACAGTTGAGGATTTTTTTTCCAAAAATTATTTTCAAATTTCCAACCCTAAAAAATACTTAACAATGTTCACAAATATCAACAAATCGTTAAAAACAAATCTAAAATCTCAAATATCAACGAAATTCAGGCAAACACAAAATCAACATCAACATGCAAAATTGATTCAAAGAAACCCTAACAAACTTCATGCAACAAAGGAACAAAACAAAATAATCAAAAAAATTCAAGAAAATCATAGAAACCACGAATTTAACGAAGAAATCGAAAGAGAGAAAGATTAAGAGTGTTCTTACAATCAGGATATCAAGCAGATTATCCACAGAAGAAGGAGGATCTAGAAGCTTGTTACCAGCACCAAGAAGCTCCTCTTCAAGCTCCTTATCGATGGAAGCCATTGTTGAAACCTTCGTTCTTCGCAGATCTTGTTCTCTTCTTCGAGTGAAGTTTTTTTGTTTTGTGAAAATTTTCAACACTAAAATGAAATAATGTATTTATCTATGTTTTTATATCAAGGGTTATTGGGTTGTTTATTTTTTTTTTTATTATTTTATTATATGGTTTTTTCATTTGGGCGCTCCATAGTGAAAATCGGATCTCGCGGGGTTTGTGAATTTGAGTTAAATTTTGGGTTTCAAATCCGAAATTTGGATGTGGGGTCCACGTGGCTTTTTGTTTAGCTTATAACATGGATCATGATGTAACACCTTTTCTTACTTTAGTCACTTTAGATTATTCACCATATAGTTTTAGTAAAGTTTATTTATTATACTTTTGAATTACTGTCATATGATGATGATATGATATATGATGAAAAATGCAATCCACAGAATGTGAATTGAAATAGATTATGTTAGTATTTTTGCTTGAAAGGGTAAGGATGGGTCTTATGAGATTGTAAATTTGATTTTGTCTTTCCGTAACCATGATAAAAAAATGTCAAGTTGATCTGCAATAGTATGGTTGAAGTTGAACTAGTTAATTACTATTTGAACAATGGTCTCAAAAATAAGTAAGGTTGCTACATTTGAACCTACAAGAAGTGTACATTGTCCTATAACAAAAATAATATTCCAACATTAGTAACCTTTGTTCCATTTTCCATTAGGAAAAAGATTCTAGATACACATTTAAGTAGTGCGTGTTTAGATTTTTTTTTGAGAGGAGTGCATGTTTAGATTAGTTTGACAAAATTACGATGCGGGCGTTGTGATTTAGGTAAAAGTAAGGTTTTCGAGCTTTAATAATGTGTCACTGTGATTTTGACAAAATCAAAGTAAAATATCTCCTGCACAAATTTCATCGAGGTTTCCAATTGGAGCGACAAGAATAGCAATGACACTTATGTAAATTAGTTCACATTGATCTGAAAATGTTGAAAAATAAAATGAGTTGTATGTTTGTAACCTAGCAAGAGATGGGTGATCTCAATGTGATGTTGAGGGTGAAAATCGAGTGGGTTGGGTGACTATGTGCTTAGACTTGTATGATTATTTTATTTACGAGTAGTGTTATTTCTTGCGAATGATTTGTTCGTAAAGCTTCACGAGTAACAACCTTGTCCGCATAACCATATTGAGAAGTCAAAATTGTATAACCATACAAGGAAACCAATTAAAATAAAACGCTTGCCATTTGTAAGTTTTGCGATATAAATCTTTTAAGATGTTTAGCATTTTTCTTTATTTATGTCCATAAAAAATCTCATTGGGATGAAAGAGAATGTTAAACACATATTTTTTTAGTGTTCGAATGCATTAGAATCATGGGAGAATAGAAGAGTATCATAATTTAATCTGCGTGCATGGTGCACTTTGAAAGGAATTGTTGTAAATACAAGGGGATGTTTGTTTGAAAGGAATTGTTGTAAATATAAGGGGGTGTTTGTTTCAAGGTTGAGAATGACATTTCTAGGAATACATGGCTATGGAATGATTATACACATGTTTGTTATGAGGTTGAGAAAAAAATATTCCTAAATACTCCAGGTTCATAGGAATGAAGTAACTTCCCTTATTCCTATGAATTTATTCCCTTGTAAAAAGGTGGGAATGTGCATTCACATGATATTCTACATAAATTTTTTGTTTTTAAAATAAATTTTAACTTCCAATTTTTCCATAAATGTCAAGTTATTTGCCAAACACTTTTTTTAACAAATACCTAAGAATCAAATTTTCATATTTTCATTCATGGATAAGTTATTCCTGAAAATAATTTGTGTTTCACCGAAACAAACGCCCCTTAAGAGAATGATAATTGAAAGGTTGGGTAGCTCAATTGTTTTAAAGATAGATAAAAAAAAATGAGAAATCTAAAACGCAAGACCCACACATTTTTTGTTCCTCCACAAGGGAGCAAAGAAAAAACAGAGAAAGTGATATCTTTTCAATTTTATTGTTCTACCCTTGTCTTCTTTATCTTCAAAATGAGAATATTTTACAATATAATAATTATAATTTATTATAAAAATCATTCACGGGAAGAATGTTTGTCGGTAAAGAAGTACTATCATTTACACATTTAAGTTTGTTACTCCCTCCGTCCCGGAATAACTGACCCATTTTTTAAAAAAAAGTGTCCCAAAATAACTGACTCATTTCAATTTTCAATACAACTTTCATCATTCCCAATACAATATAACACTAAATAATACTACTTTTATCATTCCCAATACAATATATTCCACTTTCCCCTTCATTTATACACTTTTCTTAATCTGTGTGAAAAACCAAAGTAGGTCAATTATACCGGGACGGAGGGAGTACTAAACTATGGCGCCGTTTAACGTGCGAGACATTAATGGGTCTCGTATGGTGAGAGATGCATTTTTACTAATTTTTTTTTTTAACGTTGGTGCTATAACGTGCAACTGGAGGTAAATCTACCGTTAGTTACATGCTGTCGTGTGTAATTCTAATTTTAAGAATTATATTCTCAAATTGAAGGCAAAGGGCATTTAAGGTACTTCAAATTCACTACCTTTCCTCTCTTTTATCGGCCTTTGCCCTGAAACAAGAGAATACCCATTCCTTCCAGTTTAATACACACCTTAATTAACATTGTTTATTTTAAAAAGTTAATCCCTCTCCATTTTTATTTTATTATATTTAATTGATTATTAATCATTTTTTATGAAAATTGATTATTAATCATTTACCACCGTCAATCTTAATAAATTATTACGATAGAATAACATATGGAAAACAGTACAATAATTGAACACATAATTTTTGATAAAAAAAATTCAGTTTAAATATGTTTTTGATCCCTATAAATATATCAACTTTTCGTTTTAGTCACTCTAAAATTTCCTTCAAATTTTAGTCCTTATAAAATTTTCAATCACTACTTTCGGTCCCTATTTTTAATTTAATTATTGTATTTCTTAATAAAATTGTACAAAAATGTGTTAAATATTCTAAAAAAAAATCCGCAAAAGTTAGTTTTTGAAAGATTCTCATAGAATAGAAGTTAGTCTTTAGAAGTTTCTCATAGAACAAAAGTTAGTCTTTGGAAGTTTCTTATAGAACAGAAGTTAGTCGTTGAAAGATTCTCATATAACAGAAGTTAGTCTTTGAAAAGTTCTCATAGAAGAGAAGTTAGTATTTAGAAATTTCTCATAGAACAAAAGTTAGTCTTTGAAATTTTCTTATAGAACAGAAGTTAGTTTTTGGAAGTTTCTTGGCTGGTAAGTGACTGTTACTTTCTTGATATCAATTGGATTATGTATTTTTTTTTTTCAAGTATACGTTATATCTATACTTCTATACTATATATAAAGAAAACTACCCCTTTCAGCACACTTTTGGGTTGGAATTTTCTTTCCAAAATTACCCTTAATTTTAAATACAAATAGTCAATTATAAAATAGCACGTGGATTAGTAATCCTTTTAAATACAAATAGCCAATTATAAAATAACACGTGGATTAGTAATCCATGTCACTAATCGTCCCCGTTAACCCTCTTTTATCAGCCGCTTTTATATTGTACATCTGTGTTGTTCCCCTCAATACAACCTACAAATATTGTCAAGTATTTTCATATCCTTTCCACAAAAAACAATATTTTCATATTATTTTATTAATATAAGTTACTCTTCCTTAGCCGTTGATCAATTGTAACAAACGTGTACAAAAAATAATGGTAAAGATTGGACTTTAAATACACTAAAAAAAAATATTAGTAACAAACGTGAGCTAAAAATAATGTTAAAGGTTGAACTTTAAATCCTTTAAAAAAATATTAGTAATAAACGTGAGCAAAAAATATTGTTAAAGATTTTAAAGCCTCTAAAAAAATATTAGTAACAAACGTGAGCAAAAAATATTGTTAAAGATTAGACTATAAATCCTCTAAAAAAAATATTAGTAAAGAGCAAAAAATAATGTCAAAAATTGGACTTTAAATCCTCTAAAAAAAATACTGTAACAAACGTGAGCAAAAAATAATGGTAAAGATTGGACTTTAAATCCACCAAAAAAAATATTAGTAACAAACGTGAGCTAAAAATAATGTTAAATATTGGACTTTAAATCCTCTAAAAAAAAGATTAGTAACAAACGTGAGCAAAGAAATATTGTTAAAGATTGGACTTTAAAGCCTCTAAAAAGTTATTAGTAACAAACGTGAGAAAAAAATATTGCTAAAGATAGACTATAAATCCTCTAGAAAAAAATCAGTGACAGAAACATGAGTCTGTCCGCTTTTTCTACTGCGCTAACGTATGTGATTATTTTATTTTGTTTGTTTGTATAATTTTGATTAAAATTTTTTAATTTTAAAATATTAATGAAAATGATTAATATATTGATTTATAAACAAAATATTGTCACGGCATATAACAAAATTATTTTTGAACTCAGCATATTTTAGTTTGCCTGCATATAAAATTAAGATAAAATAGTGATAAGTTATTGTTTATTGTAATAATAATTAGTAACATCATACCATAAATGTTTAAATGACATGTTATGTAAAAGAAACATTGCTATGATTACGATAAAAGAATATCTTTAAAAACTACATTTTTCATAAAGTCTCAATCTTCTCCTTATATTTTCCCTTCTTTAATGAGAAGAACTTTTGTTGAATTTTGAGAAACTCCTCTTGATAAAGCTACATATAATTGACCATGACTGAAAACATGTCGTGGAAGATAAATTCTGACATTGAAAATGGTCTACCCTTGTGACTTATTTATGGTAATAGCAAAACTTAGTCTAAAGGGAAACTGTTTTCTACTGAGCACAAAGGGAAGTCCTGGACTCATATTTGTTTTTAATTTAATTCTGGGCAAGAATGCTCTTTTTCCAGCATTACTTCATGTTAGGATTTCCACATCCAACATATTCTTAAAGAAACCACGACATAACAATTGTGTCCCATTACACAGGCTATATCTAGGGTCTATGTTTCGCAACAACATCAAAGGTGCACCTTTTTTTACCTTTAAAATATGTGGTGGGATTCTTCCTTGAGCAATCGAGTTTAAGAATTCTTGTTGATATAAGTTACGAGTATCCCCCTCAACCTCATCAAATGACAACAAATTATGTTCTTCTCCTGAAAACTGATTGATAATTAATACTCCCTCCGTTCCTTTTTAAGTGTCTTTTTAGGGTGGATTTTTCGTACTTATTTAACCGTCCTTATGGTATTTTTAAGGGTATGATTTGTCTATTATACCCTTTGTCATTTACTTTTATCTTTTTTAGTAAAACTAATTAATGATGTCTATTTGGAAAATTAAAGTTTGTTTTTTTAAAACAAAATTTGTTTCTTGTTATCTTCAAATTTAAAAGTAACTTATATTAAAAAATAATAAAATAATATAAAAATACTGTTTTTTGTGGAAGTAAATAAAATAATATGGAAATATTGTTTTTTGTGGAAGGGATATGAAAATACTTGGCAATCTTTGTCGGTTGTACCGAGAGAAACAACACAAATGTACAACATAAAATCGGCTGATAAAAAAGTAACATAAGTTTTTGTTTTGTGCTAGTTTTTTGTGAGTTTGATCTGTGGTTAACGGAGGTAAAAGAGGGTTAACATGGACGATTAATGACACGGATTAGTAATCCACATGTTATTTTATAATTGGCGAACAATAAGAACAATTCATAAGGAGTTATGTGTAAGTTTTCTCCTTAAATTAAATTTATTATTATCTATTATCTATTTGTTACATGTGTTATTTGTATTTAAAATTAAAATTAAAAATTAAGGGCATTTTTGGAAAGAAAAGTCCAACCCAAAAGTGTGCTGAAAGGGGTAGTTTTCTTTATATATAGCATAGATAGATTATACCTGTAAACAACTTTTTTTATAATAAAGATCGTTGCTGGTTTCATTAAAAAAAATTAGAATTTTTTTTTTATATCGTTGGTGTCATTGAATTAAATAATCATAATCAGTTTGGTTTGTTATAACTTGAAAGCAACAAACATTTATATTTTTAGTTTTAATCCAAATCAAAATTTCATACAAAAAACACTGTTAATAATTTTTAAATGTTAGCGCAAAACAAATAACGCAAAGACGGACACGTGAGTGCCCTTCTTTTCGCTAGTATTCATAGTGTTTTTATATTTTAGGCATAGTTTCTATTGTCCACTATTTTATCATTCTCATAAAAATAGGTAATCCTTATAAAATTTAACCTTTTTGTTCCAATAAACGGTGATTTATTGTTTCAATTTTAAATATGAGAATAAAATACCATATAATGTCAAAATTCTAAAATAAAATCAAACTAAAAAAATCAAATAATATCTAGAAAAACCCTATTTATATGTAAACCCCGTTAATTTTTTTAAAATAAAATGAACGTTACACTTAGTATAATACAAAAGGCATGCGACGAATTTTAAAATTAACTGAACGTTTTATCAAGCATGCCCAACCTTTGATTCAATGAACAAAAATTAAAGGATTTTGCTTTTTTAAGAATTTACAAGCTCGTTTAGTTAGTTAATGACAGAAAATATTAAATGCAGGGGAACATAAGCTGAATAAATAGTTGCAGGGATTTTCACAGTTATACCATCTTTGACAAAAACACCCTTTAGTACAATTCATTCCAAAATCAGTAACTTTTAAAAAAAGCAACTTTAATGATTAAAATATACAATCTTAATGGGTCAACTTGTCAAGAGATCCATGCCATTCAATAGCTACTTACTATATCCAAAGGCTAACAATCGAATTTCAGCAAAAAAAATAAAAATAATTGAGTCTCCTACCGTAAGAGACCCATTAAGGTCACCTACCCTAGCCAAAGCCATGATAAACTATATCAAACTTTTAAGAAAGCCAAACTTAAACCTAAAAATAAACCCATGTTAGTTATTGGGTCAGACTTAGTCCTTTCTTCGACTCTCACTCAAGCATATATGACAGACTCGCACTTTGAATTTTGAATCCAAGACCGGGTTTGCAACAATAACAAACCTCTTAAGGAGATTTTTCTACCCATTTGAGTCGCACAAGGTTTGAAGGATTAATTTTCACAATTGTGCGTCGAGTATACATACATGCATACATATACATATATGCGCGCGTGTGTGGGGCATATCAAGTGAAAATGACATTTATACGTAAGAATGATAAGAATAAATGATATACATCATATTAAAATGAAGGATTGAGATTCAAAGATGAGGGGGGTAATAATTAAGCTTGTGAGTGACGGTGCCGGGGTAGTGGGACGGCCCCACTAATAGGTGCGGGACCCACCTGGGCTGTTACATCTTTTTCTTTAAAATCAGTAATAAAAAGCCAAAAAATGGAGTGTACATGTGAGAGCAAATGGAATTTCTAATTAGAGTTTCAAATTTATTGGCATTTTTTGTGGTATTAGTTTTCAATCTTAAACTAAAGTAATTACACTTACCGTATGAGAGACGAATGTCAATTCAATTGATAATGTTAACTTAACATAAATTTGGAGGGGACTTCTAAATCACAAAGTGGGAAAACATAAGAGACCAAAGTCGCTAAAAAAATGTGGACTAAAATTGCACCGATAGTTTAGGACTTAAATGTGTAATTAAACTATTTTTGTATATAGAGATTTAAAAAAATGGGGGCAAAGGTAACAACATTAAGTTATGTGATTTTGATCCTTCAATAAAAGAAGAAGCAAGAGAAAGAAGACGAACTTTTATGATTTAGAGATTTAGAAACAATTAACGATCAAATTTTCTTCGGATATTATTTTTAAGGAGTATTTAAATTTCTCATACTTTCGTTTTATAGACACATGGTCAACCGCATGAAACGTGGAGTGCCACATTAGCCTTGTAACGGTTTTACAACACCAAAAAAAATTCACCTGTGTAATTTTTTTTTGACAAAATGACTACTTCTATGTGTGCGTCCATATATATATTTGAACACACATATATACCTAGAGTCAGACAGTCAAGATCCGTTAACACCATTGTAAGTCATATGACTTACACCAAACCTCAACCGTTAATTCCATCAAATCAAACGTCTTATAAGACTCCACAGAGAAAATTAAAAATCCCTACATAACTCAAGCACCCGACATTTTCCTCTTATTTCCCTTCTCAGAGGGTTGATTGCACCAAAGACTTGCATAAATTTGTGGTTTGTCGAACCTAATCACGAAGATGAAATTAGACAATCAAGATGAAATTCGGGTTCACATGCATTTCTTCTCCCGTAATACAAGCTGTGGTTTGTCATTTTGATTATTCGTTTCAATTTGTGGTTTGTCAAATGAAATTAGACAATCAAGTCCAAATTTGTGGTATATACAAATATATCTTGACCTCAACAGTTTCAGTAACTTTCAGTTGATCCGTTTATTGTCAGGTTTTGGGTTACACAAATCATAATTTGACGTGGGCAGATAAGCTTATTGCATATATCTAAGATCATGTGTCTGGATTGATGTCATTTTTGCAAGTTTGGATTGTAACCCGTGAGAAAAGCCGAAGAATTAGGGTAAAATTAGGAAATGGAAAGAAGACAAAATCATGCGTCTCGCTTTGTTTAATTTGTTGTGTTGAGCATTATCAACCATTTGATTTATTGGATTTAACAGTTATATGACTTCAACCACGCTAACAAATCCTGACATATACACCCACCCACACACACACACATGTGTGTGTGTGTGTGTGCGCGCGCGCGCGCGCGCGTGTGTGTATATATATATATTTATATGGGTTTTGCTAGAAGCCACCCATGAAGGTGTCTTTTAGCAAGCCACACCTCAAGGTGTGATTTCCACTTTTTAGTTATAACTTTGCTAAAAGACACCTTCATAAAAATTAGTTGGTGTATTTTAACAAATGCTCATAGAATAACTTACTAAAGGACACCTTCATGAAATGTGTCTTCTAGCAAAACCCTATATATATATATATATATATATATATATATATATATATATATATATATATATATATATATATATTCTCGAGAATTGAATATGATTTTCACATTTTTTTAGAGGGGCGTGAGGTTAAAATAGAGGAAAATTTCTATTCATCCCCCCATATGTTGCTTTGAAGCCCCTAATTTTTGTCTAAAGCTAAGTTTTCGATATAAAGGGTTAAATATATTTTTGGTCCCTATAAATATATCAAGTTTTCGTTTTAGTTCCTCTAAAATTTTCCTTCACCTTTTAGTTGCTATAAAATTTTCAATCACTACTTTTGGTCTCTATTTTTAATTTAATTTTTAATGAAATTGTGCAGAAATGTGTAAAATATTCTAAAAAAAATTTCCAAAAAAAAATTAGAATTTTTTAACGAAGCACAAATTAAATATGAATTTCTAACTGTAAAACATATAAAAAATCATTTAAATTCATGTTTTGTTAAAAAATTCTATATTTTTTTGGGAGAAATTCTTATGATATTATGAATTTTTCTACAAAATTTTATTAAAAAAATATGAATTATACATATGGGTTTACTTAAAAGGAGGGAGTAAAAGTGAAGATGGAAAATTCTTGAGGGACTAAAAATTGAAGAATTTTTTTAGAGGGACTAAAATGAAAAGTTGACATATTTATAGAAAGAAAAAAACATATTTAACCCTTGTATTTTTTTACTCAATTTTTCCCCTAAAAATATAGCTTATCAGAAACTATCTTTTAATCAACGAGGACTATAGAGCAATCATCATAGTCAATAGGTGTTGTTTGCTCAAAAAAAAAAAAAAAAGTCAATAGGTGCTGACATACAATTAAAATTATGGTATTGCTTGACCAAAAAAATAATAATTATGGTATTGCATTGAATGCATTCTACAAAACACGGATACATCGTATGAGTGCGATACGAATAAGCACGTAGATACATTAGCAAAAATTACATACATTTTATTATATAAATTATAAATAAAAATTATATACATGTAAAATACTTATAATTATAGTGATCACAATTCATAAATGAAAATACTTACGATCACAACACATCTTAGAATTTTTGTCTAAATTGCCATATATTTTATTTTCTACGTTAGAATATCAACACAAAAATCATCAATATAATTCAAAATAAGTCTTGTGTCTAATGCTATGTAATAAGTCTCTTTTCTCTCATTATCACCATTCACATGTATCCTAGATACATATTCTAGATTCTTCTTTAAGTATTTGATATGTATCTTGTATTTTTTTTAAATAAAATAAATAATTGAGATACTTCTCAATTGCGTATATAAAAATATTTGCAAAGTATCGATATCAGACAAAGGTATAAGCATAGTATTTTTTGTTGTTGTCAAGTAACATGATGTTAATTTTTTTTCAAGTATTCTAATTACCAGAATTCACTTTTATAGTGAATAAATGAGGTTGTCAGAGTTTGAATCCCAACCTCTACATATAATTTTTTTTTGAAGAAGCTAAAATAAAATTTATTCAAAACACAGAATCCTAGCAAGCACAAGGAATGCTAAGATATGAGACTTAAAGAGCAACATGTATATATCAAAATACAAACTTCTACAAGCAAACCAAAAACACCCTCCACAAAGGCCCTCGAAACCAATAAAAACCAAACACCAAACCAAGAAGTCATCTCCAAAAACTAAAGTCTAAACGCATGCGCAATAGCAGAAACAACCATCAAACCTCACCAAACCTACCATCAAACCTAACAAAAACCCATGTAACCGCACCTTAAACAAGCCACACCACCTAACAAGCCACACCACCTAACATTCGTGTGTTTGAAAACCCCATCAACAACAAACTCATAAGAAAACCCACAAAAAGCATAATCACCACTAGCCACCACAAGCATCACCACCACCACCAAAACTACCATTAACCACCATTAATGCTTACCAAAAACCAGCACCAGCCACCACGAAAAACAATAAACCCCACTGACCCTCCCATCAGCTACCACCACACACCCCTAACCACCACACAACCACCACGAAAACAACAACAAAAATTGCTGCGACGTTTTCGATGCTCTCTATCAAAATTGAAAGCGTGTCTATCAAAATATGCTGCAGCATGGCAATGCTGGGCAAATATTTTCTGAAAAAAGTTTTGTTTTTTTTTACGTTAACAATAACTTAACCTCCTCTAAAAAAAACAATAACTTAACTTATAGAGAAAATAATTGCAACAAATAAGTGTGTATCTCTGAGTTATTGAGAAAATAATTTCAACTGAACTTATATGTTGAAACAGAAGAGCTATAATTCCTATATGCCTTCCATTTGAAGCTTGGAAATTGATAATTATGTTTAAACAAGCTGACTTAATTTGAAGAATTCATATAAAGAGTTCCAATTAAAACTAGACTAATAAATTAAAGGTGTTGCCGTCTTATGTCCTTATTGCCAAAAAAAGGAGGAACTTTTAAATAATTTATATCGACCACTCAAGTTGGCTCAAACATTTTACAAAACAAGCCTCCATAATCCATTGATATATGTTTGTGCTGAAAGAATACAATCAAAGTAGAATTATAGTTTAGATCCTTTATGTGATCAAGAAATAAGTTGACTAGGTAATATTTGAACATTTCCAAGCTGATGCAACATCATTTGTAACTATATCAAAAATAGAAAATGTATAGGTGTGGATACACATCATATATCTATGCTCCAAGATTTCTTTCAAATATGTGTTATGTTAGTATTTTTCTCCCTTTTGTTAGAATTCAAACTCTTGCGTCGCAACACATCTATTTGTGGAATTATCGTATGATGGTGTCATGATGCATTTTACATACCAGAACTACCAGATTAAGTGGAGTTGTAGAACCATAATTCATTCACGATTCACATCCTATCCTATCCTATACTATTACAAATACAAAAGTTAATACTTTTTTTCTCCATAATTGATCACTGTGGTCTAAACCTTGGTCATCGTAATAATATTGTTAATGATTACCAATTCCACTGTCTTCATACCCCGCCACAAATAATATTTTGGTAGTTTAGACAGGGAACAAATGTTATTCGAAGATAAATATGCTCATGACTCTGCATGGCTTCAAATTTATTATAATTTATAACCAAAAACATAAAAGCCGATTTCATTTAGGTGCCATTGATATTTGATGCCTTTGTTCCTATCTCTTCCTTAACCAATCATCTATCATTTACTCTCATCTAAAATACACTAAAGGCAGCAATGACACCAACATTAAAAATATATTAATCATAAACATTAATTTATCATTCTCTAATAATATAATCATTCAAAAAATGTAAAAGATTTCTTCATTTTCCTGTGTATTTCCCACCCTCAAGTCCTCCATTCCCCTTCCCTACAAACAAAGCCTTAGCTTTTCACTCGAAGTGTATACTACCTCCGTCCCTAAATATAGGAGCCTTTTGCCAAAATTGCGGAGATTAAGAAAGTTGGTTGTAGTATTAAATTTGTATATAATTACTATTGTTTTTACAATTTTATCCTTAAGAGAGAGAGTTAATTTATGTTTTCAATATAATATTTATTGTTGATTGAAGAAAAAAATGCAAAATAAATAAGGGTATGTTGGTAAAGAAATAATTAATGTACTTGGAAATACCAAAGGGGTCTTATAAAAAGGGACAAATTATTTTTTCAAAAGGGTCTTATAATTAGGGACGGAGGTAGTATATTAGATATGGTCAACTACCTCTCTTAATATGCATAATTTGACCAATTTTTGTTTATAATTCATCACAGAGAGTACACTATAAAAAATGTTCTACCAATCAGCACAAAATTACACCTTTGTTCACAACAAGGTCACAGTTTGAGATGAAAACTAAAAAATGTCATGTTAATTTTGATACATTAGATATTGCAACAATCATTGTGATGTAATTAGAATATTATCGTGATGAACTGCATATGCAAACTTACCTTTTTGAATAGTCAAGTAAATACTTTTTGGCAAGAGCAATGCTATTTAGTGGGAAAGAAAACACAGCGAATGCTTCCCGACACAATATTAACCAATGACAGTTTGTTCTTTGGCGGAATACAAGGAGGTAGTTGCTGAAAAAATGGAAATCAAAAAACAATCCTCCCTATCCAATGGCTATAAAAGATTCGCTATGTTTCACGAAATTTTCTTTCGCTGTATTTTGCTTTATCCTTTTGGCAATATCTATAAACATAGATATATGAAATTGGTTGGGTCTTAAGTTGCAAAATTTTTAGCCAAAAAATTCTTAGCCAAAACAAACCAAAGTTCACCATATGATTGCTAGTAAAACATACATCATTTGCACCAAAATTCACGACATGATTACTGAGGCAAGAACATCACTATAATTAACCATAGTACCCAGCATATTCACAGCATGCCACAAATAGGTATTATAAGCCTTGTTGCACACCTTTGAAGAACACTTTCCCCCAACTTTTGAGCAATTGGCGAAACAACCTGAATCATAATGATAGTGATCACGGCAATTATAAGCAATCCATAATGAAATAAGTTTCAGTTTCATAATCACAATCTATTAAAAAGAATGAGATTAAATTTCCAAACTCCAACCTTATTGTCTTTCTTTACACAATCTAAGATTGGATATAGTAAGCCAAGAGATATATCGTCACTTTCCTCAATAACACGGACCATTATGCTTTCCATGGACGAGAAAACAATTTCTGGATGATGTTCTCTGAAAGTTTCAAACAGAGCTGATAAGAAGCATGTTCACACATTTTGCATCCAACCAGGTAAAGAAACCACTCACACACTACAACTACAACTACAATTACAATTACTGAAGCTTCTAGTGAAAGATTCATATTAAATTCAATTCATATGGAACACTAGCCCTACCATTCGGTCAAAAGCAGATTCTTCAGTACAAGCATCTTAAGATGATATCATGTATGACTATAAAAAATTGCTATTCGAGAAAATGCCCAAGTCCCACATCTAAAAATTGCTTACAAAGTTTGGGTAATCCTCACCTTACAAGTCGGTTTTGTGGGGTCAAGTTCAACGTAAAATCTAAGAAATGCAAAGGTAAAAGACAGAAGCTATCATGCTAGACCTGTAGTCCTGTATGCAACAGTTCCTACCTTATCATCCTCAAGAAAAGCTGAAACATCTCCAAAATGAGGGCATCACATTCAAGATCCAGCATTACCACACCTAACCTGACTTTTGTGACTATTTCAAGGATTGAAATCCTTGTTTCATACCATCGGCTTGACATATCATGTAGATTTTCAAATGAAGATACAATTAATCTCAAGACCTTCTGAGAGAAAATGGCACCATAAAACTCAACATACATAACTTGTTACGAACATGATAATAGAATAAAGTTCAATTAATCTACAACAAAAATGATCAACCACACCTTCATTTGGCCATCATTATAAGGAGCATCCGGTGCAGTGATTCTTGTTAACTCACTCAAGCAGAAGGCAAGTGCAACTTTGACATCAACATCTGAATGCTTTATAAGTTTATCAGAAATCAATGCTTTCAATGATGGAGAGAGTGCTTTTTGCATGGACATAGAAGGTGATTGTTCAACCTTTAATAAGCTATTTCCAACTTGCTGCAGTTCCAAGAAAAAAAAATGCAATATCAAGCACATGTGATTAATATTTTGGTCAACCATTGTTTTGACTCTCGAGACCTACGTCTACAACAGAGTGACTATCCAACAAAGGCCGAAAGAAACAAAGTGAAAAAGCCTCTAGGTATAAACAATTCTTTCTGTTTTTTATTTCATAGGCTCCTTCGAAATTCGAGGCGTATCAGACACTAATTGTGGATACATTTACCGGTCAGTATCACAGTTTTTGAGGTTACCTAAGTTTCCTTCGTGTAGGTTTGGTTCTGCGGTGAGAATAATTGATTTGAGTGAATTGATTTTGTAAATAAAATGCTTTTGATTAAAAGCGAGTTGAATATAAAATGATTTGTGTTTGGATTATATTTATGTAAAAGTGAGTTGAACTATAAATTTGTATGTAAACATCAAGTCTAAAATCTAAAGCTACAAATCCTAACTTTAAAATAAATTCTAAAGACAAAATCAATTCTATTCGAAAACAACCAAACATGTCATAATCAATTTTGCACCATCTAGAATCAATTTTGACCCCTCTATAAGTGTAACCAAACATACACGAAGTAGGATTCTGAATCCATTATGCGTCCCATCCGCCATAATCAATTTTGCATATATTTTAGAGGAGTGCTGACAACACTCTCTTTTGAACACCCTCTCTAACACTCACTCTTTTATTGGATGAAATCAATGTAGGACCTACACTTTGGAAATGAAACCCACGTAAAATGGTGGGACATACATTGATTTCACCCAATAAAGGAGTGAGTGCTACAGAGAGTGCTTAAAAGAGAGTGTTGCTAGCATTCCTCTATATTTTATATCATGGTGAATCCCTCCACAATCAATTTTGTATATATTTGGTATCGTGGTAAATATGCGAGAATCACCGTTACCCACCAAGATTTTCCTAAAGCTAACTGAAGGAAAATCGAATAAAAGAATGGAGTAGAAGCAGCGGAATAATTTCGATTTTCTTTCCTTGGATCATTACGAAATTCAAACATGAATCAGTGATTCGATTGTTACCTCGAAGTGTGAAATCTGAAAGCTGAAAACTGGAAACTGGAATCTCGATCACAGCCAAGCAAGCAGCAAGCAGCAAAGCCTCTAGCAAGTCCACACGAACAGTGCTCCTCCAAAACTCGGTGCTAGCCAAGGAATCAGAAGTGTAGAGAAGAGGGTTGCTTCAAAACGTGTAACCGAAAACTTCAGCACTAGAGTTCTATTTATAGAACTTCTAGTGTGCTCTGCAAGTCAGAAGTCACTATTGGGCTTCAGTAAGCCCAACAACGAGTTTAGTAATTTTGCTAACTAATTAGCGTTATTTACTAAACGCACCCCTTATATAAGTCATACTTATGTATTTCTCTTTTGACTGTTCTTTGTGTGTGACCCTATAGGTTCTAGTCACGTTGGCAATAATATTAAATCTAATATTTAATATTATAAACAATGAGCGGTATCTAGCAACACATCATTGCTACCCAAGTGACAAGAATGTCAAGTGATCTGACGAAACCTTTCCATGATAATACTCATGTGTACACTTACTCCTTTGTCTCGATATCTTTATTGATCCCAAGGCATAGATATTTTGTCACCCTTGTATAGATCAATATTTATATTTCTTGATTCCAAAATATACTGAATAACGAATAAGTCCAATATCTTATATTGACTTAGTTCGGCATGGCCATGCAGTTTTACAGTCATATTTCATCAAGAGGCCTAAAGATATATCTCCTGTTTATGAGGAGGGACAAATCCCATCTAGGACACTCATGTCCCTCAGCATGATTCATCAAGTACCCATCAACCAACGTTATGGTTATCCTGTTACAGACAATGTTAGAATGGCAACAAAGCACTTGAGTCCACATCTAGGAATCATAGTGGTTTCAGGTCTAAGAGCGATATACATTATTATCATTGTGAGAATATCTTATGACAATATCATAACATACTATGTAGTATTCTCACGGTGGGTCAATCCAGTATAAATATTACTCCTAATACTTATACCTATGTATAGACTTAATATCTCATATCTATGACCCATGAGATGCGGTCATCAGTCTACATACATAATAGTCTCGATGCTTTATTATTATCCTTTATTCATATTAAAGCTTTGACTACGGATGCATTTAAGAATAGCGTTCTTTATGATAATGTAATCTCATGATTAAGTCACACTTAATTATATTATTACACGAACTATCTATTCTAAGGACTTTATTAACATTACATAAATATAATAAAGAGTGCCATATATTATTCAATAATAAAAGTCATGATACATAAGATAAGTTTAACATAAATTATTGGCCTCTAGGGCTTACACCAACAATCTCCCACTAGCACTAGAGCCAATCAGGCATAAACCTAATACCCATAGATCTAGTATGACCATCATGCTTCTGCTGGGCAAGAGCTTTAGTAAGTGGATCAGCAACATTCTCTAATGTTGGTACTTTGCATATTTTAACATCTCCTCTTTCGATAATCTCTCGAATAAGATGATAGCGCCTTTGTATGTGTTTGGATTTCTGGTGAGATCTAGGTTCTTTGGCTTGTGCGATTGCTCCATTGTTATCACATAGTAATTCAATGGGATCCACAATACTTGGAACTATTCCAAGATCAGAAATGAATTTCTTAATCCAAACAGCTTCCTTTGCGGCATTAGATGCAGCAATATACTCGGCTTCTGTTGTAGAATCAGCGACTGTTTCTTGCTTTGAACTCTTCCAGCTCACAGCACCGCCATTTAAGCAAAACACATATCCAGATTGCGATTTAAAGTCATCATGATCTGTCTGAAAACTAGCATCAGTGTAACCAATTACAGAGAGCTCTTCTTGACCTCCATAGATCAAGAAAGTATCCTTAGTTCTTCTCAAGTACTTAAGGATATTCTTGACAGCAATCCAATGATCATTGCCAGGATTAGACTGGTATCTGCTCGTAGCACTCAAAGCATACGAGACATCTGGTCGAGTACATAACATAGCATACATGATAGACCCAATTGCTGAAGCATATGGAATATCACGCATTCGATCTCTTTCTTCGTTAGTCGAAGGGGATTGAGTCTTTGATAGATTTATACCTGACGACATAGGGATGAATCCTTTCTTGGAATCATGCATATTGAAACGTCTCAGGACTTTATCTATATATGTACCCTGACTTAAGCCAAGCAATCTCTGTGATCTATCTCTATAGATCCTGATTCCTAATATATAGGAGGCTTCACCTAAGTCTTTCATAGAAAAGCATTTCCCTAACCAAGTTTTGATTCCTTGTAATGTAGGGATGTCATTTCCGATTAACAATATGTCATCCACATATAAAACCAGAAATGAGACTATGCTCCCACTAACCTTCTTGTAAACACAAGGCTCATCTTCATTTTTAATGAATCCATATTGTTGTACAGTTTCATCAAAACGAAGATTCCAACTTCTGGAAGCTTGCTTCAATCCGTAGATTGATCGCTGTAATTTGCATACTTTCTTGGGTGCTTTAGGATCACCAAATCCTTCAGGTTGTGTCATGTACACATCCTCAAGAAGATTTCCATTAAGGAAAGCAGTCTTGACATCCATTTGCCAGATTTCATAATCATGGTATGCAGCGATAGCAAGTAAGATCCGAATGGATTTAATCATTGCAACTGGTGAAAAGGTTTCATCATAGTCTACACCATGAATTTGTTTGAAACCTTTAGCAACCAATCGTGCTTTGTAGGTATTAACCTTTCCATCCATGTCGATTTTCTTTTTGAAAACCCACTTGCATCCTATAGGATTAATTCCTTCAGGTGCTTCAATCAAGTTCCAAACTTGATTTGTGTACATGGAATCCATTTCAGATTTCATGGCTTCAAGCCACTTCTCAGATTCAGGACCAGTAATGGCCTCTGTGTAAGTCACAGGCTCATCTTGGTCCATGAGCAATACATCACCCTCTTTTGATATGAGATACCCATATCTCTCGGGTTCTTGACGTATCCTGCTAGACCTACGTGGTTCTTGTGTTACTGGAATAGGAATTTCTGTCACAACAGTTTGTGTATCCTGTTCCTGTTCCTCCATCGGTATGTCTTCACTTTGTGGGTCTTGAACTTCTTCAAGATCTACTTTGCTCCCACTGATTCTTTTGGAGACAAAATCCTTTTCAAGAAAGACTCCATTTCTGGCAACAACAATTGTTCCCTCAGAAGGTTTGTAAAAGTAGTATCCTCTAGTTTCTTTAGGATATCCCACAAAGAAACATTTATCAGATCTTTGTTCAAGCTTAGTAGACATAAGTCGTTTTATATAAGCTTCACAACCCCAAATCTTTAAATGTCCCACATTGGGTATTCGACCATTCCATATCTCATATGGTGTCTTTTCTACCGCTTTGGATGGAACTCGGTTAAGTGTATAAGCTGCAGTTAATAAGGCGTATCCCCATAAGGAGTTTGGAAGTTCAGCATGACTCATCATTGATCGGACCATGTCTAACAAGGTTCGATTTCTCCTTTCGGAAACTCCATTCCATTGTGGAGTTCTAGGAGGTGTGAGTTGGGACAAGATCCCGCATTCTTTTAGATGATTGTCAAACTCTAAGCTCAAATACTCTCCACCTCGATCAGATCGAAGCATTTTGATTTTCTTGCCTAGTTGGTTTTCTACTTCATTTTGAAATTCCTTGAATAAAGTAAATGATTCAGATTTATGTTTCATTAGATACACATATCCAAATCTACTAAAGTCATCAGTGAATGTGATGAAGTAGTGAAAACCTCCTCTAGCAGTTATGTTTAGGGGTCCACACACATCAGTATGTATGAGACCTAAAAGATCACTAGCCCTTTCACCTTGACCGGTAAATGGAGCCTTTGTCATTTTCCCTAACAAACAAGATCGACATGTTTCATATGATTCAAAATCAAAAGAGTCCAAAATTCCATCTTTATGGAGTTTAGAAATGCGATTCTCATTTATATGGCCTAAACGACAATGCCAAAGGTAAGTCGGATTTAACTCATTTGGTTTCATCCTCTTAGCATTAATGTTATAGATAGGCATATCAAGATCTAGGATATAAAGTCCATTAATCAAAATTGCATTAGCATAAAGAATATTATCCAAATAAACGGAACAACATTTGTCCTTTATTGTAAAATAAAAACCAGCCTTGTCCAAACAAGAAATTGAAATAATATTCCTGCTAATGGCAGGTACATAATAGCAGTTTTCTAAATTAATTAAAAGACCACTAGGTAAGGTCAATACATAAGTTCCAACAGCTAAAGCAGCAACTTTTGCTCCATTGCCAACTCTAAGATCGATCTCGCCTTTTGCCAATGCTCTACTCGTTCTCAGGCCCTGCACATCAGTACAAATATGAGAACCACATCCAGTATCTAATACCCAAGATGTAGAAGTAGACATATTAATTTCTATAACAAAAATACCTGCAGAAGTAGTAGGAACATTTCCATTCTTCTTGTCTTCCAGATACTTTGGGCAGTTACGCTTCCAATGCCCCTGCTTGTTGCAGTAGAAGCACTTGCCCTCCTTAGCCACGCCTCCAGTAGGCTTCAAAGCTTTGGTATATGGCTTGGCAACAGATTTGCCTTTGCCATTTCCCTTAGACTTATTAGGCTTCTTATGGTGCTTTTTGGACTTGCCATTATTAACCATTAAAACGGCAGCAGCCTTTCCCTTTCCCTTCATATTTTTCTCAGCAGTTCTCAACATAGCTGCAAGCTGTGGAAGTGTTTTGTCCATGTCATTCATGAGAAAGTTCTGGACAAAACTGCTGAAGCTTTCAGGCAACGATTGCAAGATAAGATCAACAACAAGTTCCTGCTCAAGGACAAATCCCAATCGAGCTAGGTTCTCAGAGTACCCAATCATTTTGAGCACATGAGGTCCTACGGGACTTCCTTCTGACAGCTTGGTAGAGAAAAGGGCCTTAGAGACATCAAACCTTTCATGCCTAGCCTGCTCTTCATAAAGAGTCCTTAGATGTCCGATCATATCGAACGCAGCCATCCCTTCATGCTGTTTTTGCAGCTCGGGAGTCATGGTGGCTAGCATGATGCAAGAGACTTCTACGGAATCATTGAGATGCTTGGTATGAGCATTTCTTTGAGCCGCAGGAGCTCCAGCAGGTGGTGCCTCAGGAACGGGTCCATCAAGCACATATAGCTTTTTCTCGTGGGTGAGGACAATCCTCATGTTACGGTACCAGTCAATAAAATTTGTTTCAGTCAATTTTTCCTTTTCAATGAGTGATCGCAAAATGTTGTTTGAAGCGTTATTGGCCATCTACAATTTTTAAAATATACAAAATAAGTATCATGAAAATAACATATTTAATTTGGCCTTTAATTAAATACGCTCCCACTATTTTACTCAAATCAAATGACCTTCAAACATTTGACTCGGAAAATCCCGTTGGAAGATTTTCTAGTGGATTGAAATCCTTATTTCACCTTGCTTTAAGTCAACGGGGGCTGTACTTAAAACTCAGCTATTTAGGTAGGAACATTTCCAATTGTATCATATACAACTTTCAAATCAATTAGGTGAATAACTCTTTATTCAAATCTATCATATAGACATTACCTAATTATAGCTTCTAAATTTATTCTAATCTTATTAAAATTAATTTAGTTAAGTTAGACCCAAAAGAATAACACTTGGGTAAATTGGATTACCGCACCGCAACTTACTAGTATAAAATATGCGCTTTACGGAGGCAAAACCCACATATTCGATATTAGTCTTGAAGGGTGTTAAACTTTTGGAAAGCATTGAACTTAATATTTTGAATTGAAGGATTTTTATTAAATTTGATCTCACCTCACCACGGCTTATATATCACATATATTCGCACTCCAATCATAACATGCATAACAATTATACAATAATAAAAGTGACATGATTATGGCCTCCTAACGTTATGACTCTCTCAAGCCAATGAGAGAATCTAAACTAATCCTAGAAACGACCGTGCTTCTCCAAGCTGGACCTCCAGGACTATCCTAACGCCTTCAGCCCTATTACCTACTTGTATTCTATTTACATCACATAATAAGAAACTCGTTTTACATACGAGGGAGTGGATGAGAAGAGAATGTACAAATAGAATATGAGAGAGAGGCACGACACGCAGGCCGTATTTCAAAATCCAAACAAAATAAAATAAAAAGGACTAAGGCCATAATCATTCACACACATAATAATAACAAACACACTTTTATTATTATTAAGGTCTTTATAATTAAAATAAATTAAATTAAAATTTGACATATGATCACACTACGCAGATTAGTTGGGGGTTTAATTGAGTACCAAAATATATTATATTGAGTACAAAAATATATTATATTAAGTACAAAAATATCTCATATTATGTACCAAAATATATTTTATTGAGTACCAAAATATATTATATTATGTACCAAAATATATTTCAGATCAAGTACTAAAATATATTAGATTGCATACCAAAATATCTCAGATTGTGTTCCAAAATATTCTAGATTGCGTATTTCGCATCAACACTTGACACGTTTCTGATTACCCTAATCCCGCATAACAATCTGATCTTATTAAACAAGTACTCTGATTGTTTATTCATATATCATGATCGAGTCTAGGATGCTTCACCAGAGTACATAGAATCGGTTACGAAGCTCCATACATCAGATCAATTAATATAAACAAATATCATCTGACTTATTTAAACTATGATCAAATCCAGTATATCACATACACTGTTGTTATACAGAATTTACCAATCATGCTTCTGTCGATATGTATAATCGAAAGGTTTGATGTTTCACCAGAAACGGTTTCTGAAACATCAAAGCAAATCGAAAAGCCATGCACATAGACGTGATTGATATTATTATTAACTGCGTTTTATGATCGATCAATTATGTTCCTGTCGATATGTATAATCGAAACGTCGATGTTTCACCAGAAACGGTTTCTGAAACATCGAATCAAATCGAAAAGCCATGCACAGAAAACATAATATAATACGATGCCAATTTTTAATTCTCTTTATTATTTAATTTCGTTCAATATGTTTAATCAAATTAAAACATAAAGCGGTAACAAAGCAATCCGATTCAAGGTTTCGTAATTGGCTCTGATACCACTGAAGGAAAATCGAATAAAAGAATGGAGTAGAAGCAGCGGAATAATTTCGATTTTCTTTCCTTGGATCATTACGAAATTCAAACATGAATCAGTGATTCGATTGTTACCTCGAAGTGTGAAATCTGAAAGCTGAAAACTGGAAACTGGAATCTCGATCACAGCCAAGCAAGCAGCAAGCAGCAAAGCCTCTAGCAAGTCCACACGAACAGTGCTCCTCCAAAACTCGGTGCTAGCCAAGGAATCAGAAGTGTAGAGAAGAGGGTTGCTTCAAAACGTGTAACCGAAAACTTCAGCACTAGAGTTCTATTTATAGAACTTCTAGTGTGCTCTGCAAGTCAGAAGTCACTATTGGGCTTCAGTAAGCCCAACAACGAGTTTAGTAATTTTGCTAACTAATTAGCGTTATTTACTAAACGCACCCCTTATATAAGTCATACTTATGTATTTCTCTTTTGACTGTTCTTTGTGTGTGACCCTATAGGTTCTAGTCACGTTGGCAATAATATTAAATCTAATATTTAATATTATAAACAATGAGCGGTATCTAGCAACACATCATTGCTACCCAAGTGACAAGAATGTCAAGTGATCTGACGAAACCTTTCCATGATAATACTCATGTGTACACTTACTCCTTTGTCTCGATATCTTTATTGATCCCAAGGCATAGATATTTTGTCACCCTTGTATAGATCAATATTTATATTTCTTGATTCCAAAATATACTGAATAACGAATAAGTCCAATATCTTATATTGACTTAGTTCGGCATGGCCATGCAGTTTTACAGTCATATTTCATCAAGAGGCCTAAAGATATATCTCCTGTTTATGAGGAGGGACAAATCCCATCTAGGACACTCATGTCCCTCAGCATGATTCATCAAGTACCCATCAACCAACGTTATGGTTATCCTGTTACAGACAATGTTAGAATGGCAACAAAGCACTTGAGTCCACATCTAGGAATCATAGTGGTTTCAGGTCTAAGAGCGATATACATTATTATCATTGTGAGAATATCTTATGACAATATCATAACATACTATGTAGTATTCTCACGGTGGGTCAATCCAGTATAAATATTACTCCTAATACTTATACCTATGTATAGACTTAATATCTCATATCTATGACCCATGAGATGCGGTCATCAGTCTACATACATAATAGTCTCGATGCTTTATTATTATCCTTTATTCATATTAAAGCTTTGACTACGGATGCATTTAAGAATAGCGTTCTTTATGATAATGTAATCTCATGATTAAGTCACACTTAATTATATTATTACACGAACTATCTATTCTAAGGACTTTATTAACATTACATAAATATAATAAAGAGTGCCATATATTATTCAATAATAAAAGTCATGATACATAAGATAAGTTTAACATAAATTATTGGCCTCTAGGGCTTACACCAACACTAACTCTGTAGCTTCTACAAAATCACGGCGGATCACCGTCCATAATCGATTTTCGACGAGACTCACCCGTTTTTTAGGTGTAAACCTTTTACGGGTATCATTTTCAATAGCGACTTTTGCAAAATTACAGTAGCTCACCGTGATTTTGATAAACTCAATGCAATAACAAACATGCAAACCAATTGTAAAAAGTAAAAACTCAAATATTCTCAACAAACTCAGTCGGAATCCATGAAGCTAGGGCAAAATCAAGCCAACACCAACATGCAAAATAGATTGATTCATGAAAACCTAAGAAAAAACTACATGCATGAACGAAACAAAATAAAAGAAAGCAAAATGAGAGGGAAAAAAAGAAGAGTATGTTTACGCATAGAAGACGAAGCAGGTTATCGACGGAAGAAGGAGGATTCAAGAGCTTGTTTCCAGCTTCTAGAAGCTCCTTCTCGAGCTTCTTATCAGCGGAAACCATTGTTGAGACCACTGTTCTCTTTGTTGAAGCCATTGTTGAAACCATTGGTTCAAAGAGAGTGAAGTTTGTGTTTTTTGAAATGAAATGAAATGCGTGTTTTTGTATTAGTACGAACAAAAAGGAGAAAAGAAACGCCAGCAACACTAGTAGTTTTTGAACACCTCTCATTATCACTCACTTTTTTTTATTGGAAGTAGTCTCACCATTTTGTATGAGTTTTATTTTCAATGTGTGAACTCATAATAGTTTAACCAATAAAAAAGTAAGTATTATAGACCGTATTTAAAAGAGTGTTGCTAGCACTACTCAAGAAGAGAAATGCACGTGCTATGATGGAATGAACCTGCATTCACTCATAAAGTTTTGACAACACGGTTACACCTATAACAGATCCGACTGTTGATTTGAAATTGGACTATTTAAATTTTAAAGTTTCTCGCAATAAATTAATATTAGACTTTTATTTCGATTAGATGTCATACAACTGTAGTTGCGTACATTTACAGTAGATGATCCAAACGAGGCTCTAATAAATCGATTTCGTTTAGTTTATAGAAAAATAAATCTAACAAATAAAAAATAATTTGTTTTGTTTAATTTTTACGAAATTCGAACCAACACAATTTAATGAAGAACAAAATAGTTTGGTTCAGATCGGTCAAATTGATATTTTTACAAATATAAGAGTTTTTTTAATTTAAAAACAATTTAACTTTTATTCTAACATAATATGTTGATATTGGCTCAAAAGTAACGTTGAAGTTCGTCGAAATTCGTTGAACGATTTGGAGAAACCATGGCACGGTTTTGGTTCAGTTTCTGGAGGTTTGTTTCGCATTTTTTCGTGGTACAAAGGGAGAAAATCATAGCGTGATTCTAAGGATTAAGGTCAGTACAATATTGTGCATGAGCTCCAACCGTAGCACGATCTAGGCAAATCATGGCGCGGTTTTTCGTGGGCCTAGTCTCTATATAAGGCTTCATTCTTCAACTTTTTTGTGAGCTTCAAGAGAGAATCTTGGGAAACCAAATGAGGTAATTTTAGGGTTGAGTTTCTTTGGTGATATGGTTGAGGGTCTTTGATAATTTTAGGGTTAAGGGTCTTTGGGAAACACTTCACAAACACCTTAAGTAGTGATATCTCATTATAGAAAGTATCAAAATGCTTTCTTTATTGTTTTCTAATAGGATTCATTGTGGATTTGAGTGACTTGAAAGTTTGTGTTTTAAATGAAAAAAGCAATTGATACGTGTTTTTTATATTAGTACGGTCATAAAGGAGAAAAATAAATATGGCTTTAATGGAATGAACCTGGATTCACTCATAAAGTTTTGACGTCGTTTCACGCTGTAACAAATCTGACCGTTGATTTGAAATTTGAAAATTTAGATTTTAAAGTTTCTCACAATCAATTAATTTTGAACGTTTATTTTGATTAGAAGACATACAACTTTAGTTGCGTACATTTATAGCAGAGGATCCAAATCGGAGCTCTAATATATCGGTTTAGTTTAGTTTTTGGAAAAAGTTAAATCTAAACAAATAATATATATATATATATATATATATATATATATATATATATATATATATATATATATATATATATATATATATATATATATATATATATATATATATATATAGGGGGCTGCTAACTTACTCCCACCTAAAAACATGAAGGAGTAAGTTAACAAGCCTACTCACACTTGCTTTTTACTAAAAACCCAAGCCTTTCTTTTTAACAACTAATTAAATATGGGGGTACTAGTGTAATTTACACATCTTCAAACAATAAATGTCTGTTAACCCTCATTTAATTTTTATTTTTTTTGCTGCATAAATTAGATTTTAATGTCCCAATTAATGTTTGTTTCTTTCTTCACGTTGGTAGTATGCATGCCTGATTACATGGTAGTATGCATATGCCTGATTACAGTGAGACCTTAATTTGATCGTTCTTGAAAATATTGAAACATGATTAAGATCATTTTATTTATAAGATGTATCAAATAAATGATTAAGTGGAACTTCTATGGTTTTATTTATTAAAATTTGGGAAATGTTAACTTGTGCCCTTAAGACACAGGTTTAGAAGGCAAATGTAGAAATAATATATTGGAATGCTTGCATTAAACTTAATCTTTAATGTTTTAATGAATTGAATGCACAAAATTCAAGGGAATATTTCTTTTTTTGGATTCCATAACATGTGCCCTAAGGGCACAAGTTAACACTACCCTTAAAATTTTATTTTTTTGTTACAACTTCCATGGTTGAGAAAATCAATTGGATGTGATGCATTTGTGTGCGTCTCCAGAAAATTCCACATAACAACGAGAAAACGAAAACATAAGAACGGGAAACGGTGTCGTGGCAAGCAGCAACAACATTAAAAAAAAAGTTTCGAACAAAAAAACTGATAAAAGAAAATTACAATTATGTCCATTCATTAAACTAGTGGCAATTAACAACATAAGGGAGTTTTTAGTAAAAGATAAGTGGGAGTAGGCTTGCTAACTTACTCCTTCATGTTTTTAGGTGGGAGTAAGTTAACAGCCCCCATATATATATATATATATATATATATATATATATATATATATATATACATATTTTTTTTTGGGACAAATAAAAAATATTTAGTTTAGTTTTATTCAATTTTGACAATAAACTCGAACCAATGCAAACTAATGAAAAACAAAATAGTTTCGTTTGATTCAATCAAATTGATATTTTAAAAATTTTAAGAGTTCTTTTTAAATTTTTAAAAAAATTAACTTTTATTCTAACATAATAGTTTTTTTTAATAATGCATAGTAGCCAAGTACATGTTTGAATTTGCCTTATGTTTGGCAAAATAACTATAATTTTGCATGAACTATGGGTCACTTAGAATGATTCTAGGTTTTAAAAATTAAATTTATAGGATGTTAACAACATAGTCTCTATTAATAAAAAAAAGTGTGTTAGAAGATGTGTGTTAAGGAATGTTTTGGTAAACTGAAACGCACCGTCAATTCGTGATTTCCATTTGGAGTAACAATAATGGCAATGACATTTATATGGACCAATGTTCACATTGCTCTTTAGGGAACGTGTAGAAAAAAATTGAATTGTAACCTTTTCTTTATTTTATTTTTATCAAGGAGGTCACCAAAATGCTTATTCTATTTACTGTTTACACTCTAGACATTACGTTACTCACACGTCCATTTTTTTTTCTTCCCAAAATACCATTTGCTTGAATTATATAATCCTAATTTTGGATTATATAATCCGAAATGATCTTAAATGGCTCATGTCTATCCAAAGCTTGTGAATATGCACAATGGCGGAGCCAGGATAAAAAACTCGGGTGGGGCACCAAAATAAGTAATAATAATAATTACAGTTTTGTTTGCGAACTACAACATGGGATGATCAAGTACAAGGTGCAGTCAATAGAAAAGTAGCAACAATGTCATGTTAATTTTGATGCATTAGGTATTGTAACAATCGTTGTAATATATACACCCTCCAACTATTGTTATAAACAACAAAAAAATTATGTTCACCGAAAGGTATAGACTAGACACATCCGTTATTCAATGAACATAAAAGTGATTTCTTTGCTTATAATAGTCACCTTAAGGTGTAATTAGACTATTATCTAGATGAATTGCATATGCAACTTACCTTTTAGAATAGTCAATCAAAGACTTTTGACAATATCTACAAACATACATATATTTTTTTGACAAGATAAACATACATATATGAAGTTTGGTCTTAAGTAGGAAATATTTTTAAAGATAAACAACTAATTTGGCACAAAATGTTTAGCCAAAAGCACCGAAGTTCACCACATGATTGCTATTACAACATACATCATTTGCACCAAAGTTCACTATAATCAACCATAGTACCCAACACATTCACAGCATGCCGCAAATAGGTATTATAAGCTTTGTTGCACACTTTTGAAGAACACTTTTCCCCAACTTTCGAGCAATTGGCGAAACAACCTGAATCATAATGATAGTGATCACAACAATAAGCAATCCATAATGAAATGAAATAAGTTTCAGTTTCATAATCACAATCTATTAAAAAGAATGAGATTAAATTTCCAAACTCCAACCTTGGTGTCTTTCTTTACACAATCTAAGATTGGATAGAGTAAGCCAAGAGATATATCGTCACTTTCCTCAATAACACGGGCCATTATGGCTTCCATGGACGAGAAAACAATTTCTGGATGATGTTCTCTGAAAGTTTCAAACAGAGCTGATAAGAAGCATGTTTGCACATTTTGCATCCAACTAGGTAAAGAAACCACTAACACACTACAACTACAACTACAATTACAATTACAATTACTGCAGCTTAGTAATAGATTCAAATTAAATTCAACCCATAAACAATATCATTTATTAATATTGCTTTGATCCAATAATGATACAGTTCACTAAAATTCATAACCATATGGAGCACCAACCCTACTATTCAGTCAAAAGCAGATTCTTCAGTACAAGCATCTTAAGATGATATCATGTATGGCGATAAAAAATTGCTATTCGAGAAAATCCCCAAGTCCCACGTCTAAACATTGCTTACAAAGTTTGGGTAATTCTCACCTTACAGATCAGTTTTGTGGGGTCAAGTTCAACGTAAAATCTAAGAATGCAAAGATAAAAGACAGAAGCTGTAATGCTAGACATGTAGTACTGTATGCAGCAGTTCTTACCTTATTGTCTTCAAGAAAAGCTGAAACATCTCCAAAATGAGGGCATCGCATTCAAGATCCAGCATTAACACACATAACCTGACTTTTGCGACTATTTCAAGGATTGTAACCCTCGTTTCATACCAACGGCTTGTCATATCATGTAGATTTTCAAATGAAGATACAATTAATCTCAAGACCACCTGAAAGAAAATGACACCATAAAACTCCACAGACATAAATTGTTAAGAACATGATAATAGAATAAAATTCAATTAATTTACAACAAAAATGATTAAGCACACCTTCATCTGGTGATCATCGTAAGGACCATCCGGTGCAGTGATTCTTGTTAACTCACTCAAGCAGGAGGCAAGGGAAACTTTGACACCAACATCTGAATGCTTTATAAGTTTATCAGAAATCAATGCTTTCAATGATGGAGAGAGTGCTTTTAGCATTGACTTGGAAGGTGATTGTTCAACCTTTGATAGGCTATTTCCAACTTGCTATAGTTCCAAGATAAAAAATGCAATGTCAAGCACATGTGATTAATATTTTGACTCTTGAGACCTACTTCTACAACAGAGTGACTATCCAACAAAGGCCGAAATAAACAAAGTGAAAAAGCCTCTAGGTATAACGGTGGTATAGCGGGGGGACTTTGAAACGTGCGTTTTTTTAACCAAAGCTGCCGTGAAAATAGGAAGCTGGAAAACCAAGCTTCTACTTTAACGGGATTTTTAGACGTGATTTTCAAAAAGGCAACGCTACCCCAAACACACTATAAATGTGGACATTTATCAATCAGTATCACGGTGTTCGAGGTTCCCTAGGTTTCCTTCATGTATGTTTGGTTATGCGATGACAATAATTGATTTTGTAAATAAAATGATTTTGAATAAAAGCAAGTTGAATATAAAGTGATGTGTTTGGATCGCGATACATTCCTGTAAGAGTGAGTTGAACCATAAATTTGTGTGTAAATATCAATTCTAAAATCAAAAGCTACAAATTCTAAGTTCAAGTAGAATCAATTATAAAGCAAAATCAATTCTATTCAAAAACAACCAAATATGTCATAATCAATTTTGCACCGTCTAGAGTCAAATATGGTGCCTCGATAAGTGGAACCAAACATACAGGAAGTAGGATTCTTTCTTCAAAAAATACACGAAGTAGGATTCTGAATCTATTCTGCACCCTCCATAACCAATTTTGCCTGTATTTGATATCAAGGTGAATATGCCAAAATCCCTCCATAATCAATTTTGCATATATTTGGTATCACAGATTCACGATAAATATCTCAGAAGAATTACGGTCACCCACCGAGATTTTCCTAAAGTTAACTATGTAGCTTTTACAAAATATAGGTGGATCAACATGATTATGACTCACCGCCTGTGATTATGCACCTTCCATAATCAACTTTCGGCGAGAGTCGCCCGTTCGTTAGGTTTAACCTATGACGGGTATCACGTGAGACAACATGATTTTCAAAAGCCACAGCTGTAACTTTTACAAAATTACGGTAGCTCACCGTGATTTTGATAATCTCAATGTGATAACAAACATGCAAACCAATTGTAAAAAGTAAAAACTCAAATATTTTCAACAAATTCAGAATCCATGCAACTAGGGCAAAAATCAAGCCAACAACATGCAAAATCATCCATTGATGAAAACATAACGAAAAGCTACATGCATGAACGAAACAAAATAAAAGAAAGCAAAATGAGAGGGAAAAAAGAAGTGTGTTTACGCATAGAAGATGAAGCAGGTTATCCACAGAAGATGGAGGATTCAAGAGCTTGTTTCCAGCTTCTAGAAGATCCTTCTCGAGCTTCTTATCAGCAGAAACCATTGTTGAAACAATAGTTCTCTTCTTTGTTGAAGCCATTGTTTGTGGTTCAAAGAGAGAGTGACGTTTGTGTTTGAAATGAAAAAAGCAATTCATGGGTGTTTTTGTATTAGTGAAAAGGAGAAAAATACATAGGACTCTAATGGAATGAACCTGGACTCATTCGTAAAGTTTTGACGCACTTTTACGCTATAACAGATCTGACCGTTGATTTGATATTTAACAATTTAGATTTTTGTCTTTGAAATGAAAAAAAAAAGCAATTTATGGGTGTATTAGTACGGTCAAAAAGGAGAAAAATACACAGGGCTTTTTGTTTTGTTTTGTGGTGGCTGGGGTTCCAGACCTTGCATATATTATGCATTGTCCATACCAACTGAGTTAAGCTCACGAGAACAAATGCATAGGGCTCTAATGGAATTAACCTGGATTCACTCATAAAGTTTTGACGCCGTTTCACGTTGTATCCGATCTGACCGTTGATTAGATATTGGATGATTTAGATTTTAAAGTTTATCGCAATAAAATAATTTTGGACGTTTATTTCGATTAGATGGCATACAGCTGTAGTTGCGTACATTTACAGTAGAGAATCCAAATCGGGGCTCTAATATATCAGTTTTAAACAAATAAATAATAAATCCAAACAAATAAAAAATAATTAGTTTAGTTTTGTTTATTTTTTACGATAAATTCGAACCAACAAAATCTAATGAAGAACAAACTAGTTTGGTTCGATTCAGTCAGATTGATATTTTTACAAATTTAAGAGTTTCTTTTTTGAATATTAAAACAATTTAACTTTTATTCTAACATAATATGTTGATATTGGCTCAAAATTGATGTTGAAGTTCGTCGAAAATCATGACACGATTTAAAGAAACTGTGACGCAATTTTGGTTCAGTTTTTGGAGGTTTGTTTCACATTTTTTCGGGGTACAAAGGGAGCAAATCATTGTGTGATTTTAAGGATTAGGTCAATACAATATTGTGCATGAGCTCCAATCGTAGCACGATCTATGCAAATCATAGCAGGATTTTTCGTGGGCCTAGTCACCATATAAGGCTTCATTCTTCAACTTATTAGTGAGCGTCAAGAGAGAGAATCTTGGTTTTAGTGAACTTCAAGAGAGAGAATCTTGGGAAACCAAATGAGGTAATTTTAAGGTTGTTGAGGGTCTTTGGGAAACACTTCACAAACACCTTGAGTAGTGATATCTCATTATAGAAAGTATCAAAACACTTTCTTTATTGTTTTATATTAGGATTCATTGTGGGTTTGAGTGACTTGAAAGTTTGTGTTTTAAATGAAAAGAAGCAATTTATGCGTGTTTTTGTATTAGTACAGTCAAAAAGGAGAAAAATACATAGGGCTCTAATGGAATGAACCTGGTTTCACTCATAAAGTTTTGACACCGTTTCACGTTGCAACAGATCAAACCGTTGATTTGAAATTGACAATTTAGATTTTAAAGTTTCTCGCAATAAATTAATTTTAGACTTTTATTTCAATTAGATGGCATACAGCTGTAGTTGCGTACATTTACAACAGAGAATCCAAATTAGGGCAGTATAATATATTGTTTTCGTTTAGGTTGTGCAAAAAACAAATTACTTTTGTTCAATTTTTACAATCTAATAAAGAACAAAATAGTTTCTTTTGGTTCAATCAGATTGATATTTTAAAAATTTTAAGAGTTTATTTTTAAATTTTTAAAAAAACTAACTTTTGTTCTAATTCTAACATCATAGATTTTTTTAATAATGCATAATAGCCAAGTACATGTTTGAATTTGCTATATGTTGGGCAAAATAACTATATTTTTGAATGGTTCTAGGTTTTAAAAATTAAATTTCGAGAGTGTTAACAACATAGTCTCTCATAGTCCCCGTGAGCTTGGCTCAGTTGGTAAGGAAAATGCATAATATATGTAAGGTCCGGGGTTCCAATCTCAGCCACCACCAAAAACAACATAGTCTCTGTTAGTTAAAATTGTTCATGTCCCACTAAATCTTGTAGATTTAATATAAATTTGGCAAGTCTCGTATGAATTTTAATTAATAAAAAAAGTTGTGTTAAAAGATGCGTGTTAAAGAATATTTTGGTAAAAAGGAGGAATGTTTTTTCTCTAACCTTTCAATTTATTTTCTTCTAAGTTAGTAAAAAAAAAATACTTTCTAAAATCAAGTAAATGATTATATAATTAAGATTGACTCACTACCATGAAACCAAACATAATTTGTAACTAGAAAGTGTATATATTAAATAGGCAAAATTATAATTTTAGCCCCTTAACTTAATTTTAGGTAACAATTTGATCCTTTATTTTTTTTTCCATTTTAGTTTTCTCCTTTTGGTCTATTTGCATGTGAATTTTTAAGCTTCAAATTCATGGTCTTCATCTATGTTTGCATAAGAATATTAACTTTTAAACTTGAAAACCCATATGAAAATGGATTAAAAGGACAAATTGAAATTAAAAAAAGATAAATGACCAAATTGTTACCTGAAATAAAGTTAAAGGATTAAAAGTGTAATTTTGCCTATTAAATATGGTCAAATATGTATAATTTGATATATTTTTTTTATTTTTTATAATTCATTACAAAGACTATAAAAATATTCTACCATTCAGCACAACAATGGAACAAATACCCCTTTGTTCACAACAAGGCCACAGTTTGAGATAAAAACTTAAAAATGACATGTTAATTTTGATACATTAGATATTTCCATCCATTATTATAAAAAAATAAAAAAAACTTTTTATGGTCACTGAATAACGGTATAGACTAGACACATTCGTTAAACAATGAACCTACAATGAACCTAAAAAGTGATTTATTTGCTTATAATAGTCACGATAGAATGTAATTAGAATATGAAGAATGCAAATGAGTGCCCTTGAGACATTGGTTAAAGTACTAAAATAAGTACTAAAATAAGACTATAAAATAAGACATATAAAAACTTGCATTTCCAAGACAAAATTTCTACAAATGAATTCCTTAACCATTGTCCTTAGGGGTTAGCAAAACCCTTAGAATATTATCTAGATGAATTGCATATGCAACTTACCTTTTAGAATAGTCAAGCAAAGACTTTTGGCAATATCTATAAACATACATATACGAAGTTTGGTCTTAACTAGTAAATAGTAAATATTTTTAAAGATAAACAACTAATTTGGCACAAAAAATTCTTAGCCAAAAGCATCAAAGTTCACCACATGATTGCTATTAGAACATACATCATTTGTACTGAGGCAAGAACATCAACCATAGTACCCAATACATTCACAGCATGCCGCAAATAGGTATTATAAGCTTTGTTGCACACTTTTGAAGAACACTTTTCCCCAACTTTCGAGCAATTGGCGAAACTACCTGAATCATAATGATAGTGATCACGACAATTGTAAGCATTCCATAATGAAATGAAATAAGTTTCAGTTTCATAATCACAATCTATTAAAAAGAATGAGATTAAATTTCCAAACACCAACCTTAGTGTCTTTCTTTACACAATCTAAGATTGGATAGAGTAAGCCAAGAGACATATCGTCACTTTCCTCAATAACACGGGCCATTATGGCTTCCATGGACGAGAAAACAATTTCTGGATGATATTCTCTGAAAGTTTCAAACAGAGCTGATAAGAAGTATGTTCACACATTTTGCATCCAACCGCTAACACATTACAACTACAATTACAATCACGACAGCTTCTAGTGATAGATTCATATTAAATTCAACCCATAAACAAAATCATTTATTAATACTTTGAACCAATAATGATATAGTTCATTAAAATTCATAACCATTTGGAGCACCAAGCCTACCATTCGGTCAAAAGCAGATTCTTCAGTACAAGCATCTTAAGACAATATATCGTGTATGACTATAAAAAATTGCTAGTCGAGAAAATGCCCAAGTCCCATATCTAAACATTGCTTACAAAGTTTGGTTAATCCTCATATTACAAGTCGGTTTTGTGGGGTCAATTAAGTTCAATGTAAAATCTTAGAAATGCAAAGATAAAATACATAAGCTATAATGCTAGACCTTTAGTCCTGTATGCAACAGTTCTTACCTTATTGTCTTCAAGAAAAGCTGAAACATCTCCAAAATGAGGGCATCACATTCAAGATCCAGCATTACCACACCTAACCTGACTTTCGCGACTATTTCAAGGATTGAAATCCTCGTTTCATACCAACGGCTTGACATATCATGTATATTTTCAAATGAAGATACAATTAATCTCAAGACCTCCTGAAAGAAAATGACACCATAAAACTCAACAGACATAACTTGTTAAGAACATGATAATAATATAATACAATTAATTTACAACAAAAATGATCAAGCACACCTTCATCTGGTGATCATCGTAAGGACCATCCGGTGCAGTGATTCTTGTTAACTCACTCAAGCAGGAGGCAAGGGCAACTTTGACACCAACGTCCGAATGCTTTATAAGTTTATCAGAAATCAATGCTTTCAATGATGGAGAGAGTGCTTTTAGCATTGACTTGGAAGGTGATTGTTCGACCTTTGATAGGCTATTTCCAACTTGCTGCAGTTCCAAGGAAAAAAAAATGCAATATCAAGCACATGTGATTAATATTTTGGTCAACCATTGTTTTGCCTCTTGAGACCTACTTCTACAACAGAGTGACTATCCAACAAAGTGAAAAAGCCTCGGGGTATAAACAATTCTTTCTGTTTTTTATTTCATAGGCTTCCTCAAAGTCCGAGGCATGTCAAACACCAAATGTGGACATTTATCAATCAGTATCACGGTGTTCGAGGTTCCCTAGGTTTCCTTAATGTATGTTTGGTTCCGCGATGACAATAATTGATTTTGTAAATAAACTGATTTTCAATAAAAGCGAGTTGAATATAAAGTGATGTGTTTGGATACATTCCTGTAAAAGTGAGTTGAACCATAAATTTGTGTGTAAACATCAATTCTAGAATCAAAAGCTACAAATCCTAAGTTCAAGTAGAATCAATTATAAAGCAAAATCAATTCTATTCGAAACCAACCAAATATGTCATAATCAATTTTGCACGGTCTAGAATCAAATATGATGCCTTGATAAGTGGAACCAAACATACACGAAGTAGGATTCTTTCTTCAAAAAATACACGAAGTAGAATTCTAAATCTATTCTGCACCCTCCATAACCAATTTTTCCTGTATTTGATATCACGGCGAATATGCCAAAATCCCTCCGTAATCAATTTTGCATATATTTGGTATCACGGTCACCCACCGAGATTTTCCTAAAGTTAACTCTGTAGCTTCTACAAAATAAGGTGGATCACCGTGATTATGACATACCGCCTGTGATTATGCACCTTCCATAATCAACTTTCGGCGAGACTCACCCGTTCGTTAGGTTTAACCTATGACGGGTATCACCGTGAGACAACATGAGTTTCAAAAGCCACACCTGTAACTTTTACAAAATTACGGTAGCTCACCGTGATTTTGAGACAACAAACATGCAAACCAATTGTAAAAATAAAAACTCAAATATTTAAAAAACTCAGAATCCATGCAACTATGGAAAAAATCAAGCCAACAACAACATGCAAAATCATCCATTGATGAAAACGTAACGAAAAACTACATGCATGAACGAAACAAAATAAAAGAAAGCAAAATGAGAGGTAAAAAAGAAGAGTGTTTACGCATAGAAGACGAAGCAGGTTATCAACGGAAGAAGGAGGATTCAAGAGCTTGTTTCCAGCTTCTAGCAGCTCCTTCTCGAGCTTCTTATCAGCGGAAACCATTGTTGAAACAATAGTTCTCTTCTTTGTTGAAGCCATTGTTTGTGGTTCAAAGAGAGAGTGAAGTTTGTGTTTGAAATGAAAAAAGCAATTCATGGGTGTTTTTGTATTAGTGAAAAGGAGAAAAATACATAGGGCTCTAATGGAATGAACCTGGACTCACTCATAAAGTGTTTTGATGCAGTTTTACGCGTTGATTTGATATTTAACAATTTAGATATTTGTGTTTGAAATGAAAAAAAGCAATTTATGGGTGTTTTTGTATTAGTACGGTCAAAAAGGAGAAAAATACATAGGCTTTTTTCTTTTTTGGTGGTGGCTGGGGTTTGAACACAAGAGCATTGTCCATACCAACTGAACTAAGCTCACGAGGAAAAATACATAGGGCTTTAATGGAATTAACCTGGATTCACTCATAAAGTTTTGACGTTGTTTCACGTTGTATCCGATCTAACCGTTGATTTGATATTGGACAATTTAGATTTTAAAGTTTATCGCAATAAAATAATTTTGGACGTTTATTTCGATTAGATGGCATACAGCTGTAGTTGCGTACATTTACAGTGGAGAATGCAAATCGAGACTAATATATATCGGTTTTGTTTAGTTTATAGAAAAAATAAATCTAAAAAAAAAGAAAAAATAAATCTAAACAAACAAAAAATAATTAGTTTAGTTTTGTTTATTTTTTACGATAAATTTGAACCAACACAATCTAATGAAGAACAAACTAGTTTGGTTCGATTCAGTCAGATTGATATTTTTACAAATTTAAGAGTTTTTTTTTTGAATTTTTAAACAATTTAACTTTTATTCTAACATAATATGTTGTTATTGGCTCAAAATTATTGTTGAAGTTTTTCAAAAATTGTGACACGATATGGAGAAACTGTGGGTGAATTGGTTCAGTTTTTGGAGGTTTGGTTTGCATTTTTTCGTGCTACGAAGGGAACAAATCATAGCAGGATTTAAAGGATTAGGTTCAATACTATATTGTATATAAGCTCCAATCGTGGCACGATCTAGGCAGATCATGCCACAACTTTTTCTGGGTCTAATCACCATATAAGTCCATGGGTCACGATTTAGAGCTCTAATTGAATGAACCTGGATTCACTCATAAAGTTTTGACGCCGTTTCATGCTGTAACAGATCTGACCCTTGATTTGAGATTGAACAATTTAAATTTTAAAGTTTCTCGCAATAAAATAATTTTGGACGTTTATTTCGATTAGATGCCGTACAGCTGTAGTTGCGTACATTTACAGCAGAGAATCCAAATTGAGGCTCTAATGTATCAGTTTCATTTAGTTTATAGAAAAAAAATAAATCTAAACAAATAAAAAATAATTAGTTTTGTTTTGTTTAATTTTTACAATAAATTCTAACCAACACAATCTAATGAAGAACAAAATAGTTTGGTTCGATTCAGTCATTGATATTTTTACAAATTTAAGAGTTTCTTTTTAAATTTTAAAACAATTTAACTTTTATTCTAACATAATATGTTGAAATTGACTCAAAATCGATGTTGAAGTTCGTCAAAAACCGTGACAAGATTTGGAGAAACCGTGGCGCAATTTTGTTTCAGTTTTTGGAGGTTTGTTTCACATTTTTTCGTGGTACGAAGGGAGAAAATCATAGCGTGATTTTAAGGATTAGGTTCAATATACTATATTGTGTATGAGCTTCAATCGTGGCACGATCTAGGAAAATCATTGCGCGATTTTTTGTGGGTCTTTGATAATTTTCGAGTTGATGGTCTTTGGGAAAGACTTCACAAACACGAGTAGTGATTGATATCTCATTATAGAAAGTATCGAAAAGCTTTCTTTATTGTTTTCTATTAGGATATATTGTGGGTTTGAGTGACTTGAAACTTATCCGAACTGGGTAAATTGGATTGTAACCTCTGTATAACGTGGCTTGCAATTTTGTACAAGTGCTGAATGATGGTGGTGACGGTTTTTCGGCGGAGGACCTGATGCCCGATGAGAAGAAGAATAAATTGTTTAATTTGTTTAATTTTTTATTAACAAATATTGATTTTGAGTTTTTAATCTGAACCATTGAAAATTATTTTGCAACATGTCGCAAATCGATGAAGCAAACTGGGAAACTCGAGCATATAGGTACTAGAGCAGATCTGAACCCAAATAAAATATGTTTGGGCACATTCACATAGTTACACAAAATTTAAAGAAAAAAGAGTTCTATATTGTAACAATATCTCAAAAAAAAAAAAAAACCACATGTAACAAAACATTATTTATATGCAAGCATATCCCTCAAAGATTGTCAGATATTAAATTTATTAGACTAAACTGAAGCATAGGAAAGTGGAAGCATATCATATCAATATGAAAATTGTTACTATGACTAACTATTTATTAAGCATCTTATCCCATTGTATAAGAAGGTGTTGGCAAGTTGATTACTGTGGTCTTAATCTTGGTCATCATGTTAATACTGTTGGTGATTCCTTGAGAACCAATTCCACTATCCTTCAAACCCTGCAACAAATCATACTTTGGCAGTTTAGACATGGAAAAAATTAACTATTCAAAGATATTCACTAAAATATGTTCATAAATCTGCATGGTTTCATATCTATTCTTAACAAGGACTTGAGATGCAACCATGACTGTAAGTATGTAGCTGCAATTTAATATCTTGGTGGTTAAGCTATCATATCGATCAACTATGTTGCATATGAATTTTCAGAAACCTTTGAATTTTTTTTCTTCCTAAGAACAACTTAAGGAATATATATATAATTAGGGTTGAAGTTCGAAGGTATGAAATTTTATGGCAACTTAGCAAGATGGAGGGAAAATATTGCACCTGAAAAGGGAAGTGATCAGGTCCGCGAGCTGGTGCTGAATTGATTTGAACTGTTCCTGTCTCCATTGCATCGCTTATCAACATTGCTTTGTTTATGTCTTTTGTAAACACGCACCCCTGTGTCATGCAAAATAAAATAATAATGATATAATTTTTTGTGCCCTGAAAAATATTAATGCCGTTCGACAGAGAATGCAGTGAAGAGTATGTTGTGACACTCTCAAGTAAAGTAATTTATAAAATCATATTTTTTGTTTTGGAGAGAATGGTGTTAGAATAAAAAGTTGATTATAAGTGACAATTTCTTTTACATGTATATAGATTATAGAATACTCCCTCCGTCCCGGAATATATGAGCTAGTTTGGTTTTTCACACAGATTAAGAAAAATGTATAAATAAAGGGGAAAATGGAATATATTGAATTGGGAATGATGAAAGTAGTATTAATTAGAGTTATATTGTATTGGGAATGATGAAAGTTGTATTGAAAATTGAAATGACTCAGTTATTTTGGGACACTTTTTTTTAGTAAATGGGTCAGATATTCCGGTACGGAGGGAGTATTAGAGAAGCATAAAGTGCATCCTTTTTCCTATGATGGTGCTAATTGTTTTTTGAATATATGCATTTTGATCAAGTGATGCACTGACACTCATACTATACCTGAAGGCCAAAATTGCTTGCATTACAATGGCGAATTCCTTCTTCGACGGAATTTATTCTGATAACAGGCAAAACCGGTCCAAATGGTTCTTCCCATGATATCCTCATATCGGAACGAACATTATCCAACAAAAGTGGCCATATGAGATTTCCTTCCCTTCTGTATTCTTGGCAAAATGTTGCTCCTTTCTTCTTAGCATCCATTACCAACCCTTCAATAAAGTTAGCAGAGGATTCTGTGATGACCGGTGTGATGTCGCAGTCATCCTCAGGAGGACCGACAGTTAGTTTGGCCACTTTATCCTTGATTTTCTTTACAAGTATGTCAGCAACCGATTCCATGACTAAAGCAACCTTTACTGCTGTGCATCTTTGACCACTGACATATCAAAAGAAAATTTCAATGAGAAATTTTTTATGTATAAGTCAGTTCTCGTCAATAAAGTTATGAAATCAAGAAAATGTGGAAATATTGCGAGAAACTACAAGTCTGCGTATCTAAATGACACCCGAGTAGATAATAATGATGGTACTATATATGTGCTACTGTTACCTGTAGGAGAACCCTCCTTTCACAATGTTAGCAGCTACCAAATCCAAGTCAGCATCTTCAAGAACAATGCAAGCATCTTTTCCACCAAGCTCCATTTGAAGAGGAACCATTGCAGACTTCTTTGATATTGCTATTCCAGTGTCCCCACCAGTGAAACTAAGGATTAATGTGAATTAGATCAAAAAATGTTCACTTGCTATGATAAAACACCTCTCTAGTAAGAAATTTTTTAAGAATTTTTCTCTATTCGTTATTTAGTATACAAAGTATTTCATGTTGTTTTGTATCTTGCTTGAGCCTCTTGTTGGAAGTTGTAACTACAATTGTCATTTTAGTTCTTGAGTGTGTGAGGCGGTGTCACTATAGTCCCCGAGTGTATCAAACTTACAAAAACATACCTCATATTTGTCTTTTGTTGGTTAGTTTAGTTCTCATACGTGTCTTTCGTTAGTCAGTCTAGTCCGTAAAATTGCTAACAAAAGACACACTCAAGGATATTTTTCTAATTTCAATACATTCATTGACTTTAATGACACTGCCTCACACATTTTAGGGACCAAAATGATGGTTTACTCTGAATTTTTGTATAATAAAACCAAAACAAAAGTGGTCAATAATGATATCAAGATAGCCGAAGAAGTGAATATTACCTTATGCAGTTCACCCCTGGATGCATTGTAAGAAAGTCACCAATCTCAGAACCCTTTCCTGTCACACAGCTTATAAGACCTTTGGGGAAGCCAGCCAAATGAAAGCAATGTACCATATGTAGCGCAGCTACAGCACCCTATTCATAATACATTTGGTACTTTAGATTTTATTTAAATAATCGAAAAATAGTGTTGTAAATAGCGTATATTTTGTAATAATATGTAACAATTGCATTCGGTCCATTAATTAGATTAGTTAGATTAGAATAATATATATAAACGTATTTGCATCTGCGCTCTTCACTCTATTCACTACTTTGAAATATATCAAAGTACTTTCTACAACTATAGTTATTATGATGTATATGGTCTATGAATAGTTGTATACCTGGGTTGGTGGTTTAAGGACAATGGAGTTTCCAGCAATAAGAGCTGGAGCAATCTTTGAAACAGCTAGATTAACAGGATAGTTAAAAGGCGGGATGGCTAAAACAACTCCGAGTGGAATCTGCGCACACAAAATTTGTGAGAGAGAAAAAAAAAAACTAGTTTAGTTAAATAACTATGTAAGAACAGACAGGTCAATCAATACCTTTGAAGTGAGACAGTATTTAGTTCTTTCATTGCCTGGAAAACTATCAGAGACCAGAAACTTTCCTTCTCCGAGAATTCTAACTCCTTCCTCTGCACAATATGACACCAAATCCCCTGATCTAACAACCTACATAATAGTCATAATTGAAGACTCAAATGACCAAATCTAAGAAACAATAGATGTTTTAAACAACTGTCCGCAACTGTAAATATGTTCACGACGTAAAGGTTTTTTATGTCTATGCGAGCGCATTGTGGCTGCATCATCTGTATTTAACCGTAAATTTCCGCAACATCAAGAATATTGAAACAACTGAAATTTCAAAACTTGTGCACAACATAGCCATCTAATACAAAATATTGATGTATGTCTAATGTGATTCTGTAATTTATTGTTACACTTCATTGCTACTCAATAACCGAACACAACAAATTATAAATTGTCACTAACATGTATTCTTTTAACAATAAAAATAAAGCATGAAAGAGAAAAAAAAACTTTACAACCATTAAATAAATGAAAAGTTAAACTGTTTATACATACTTCAGTGACAGCATCCTTGGCTGGTTTTGCAATCTCCTTGACAAGACACTCAGCAATAGGTGCTTTGTGTTCCTTCAATATTGCTGCAGCCTTGTGAAGCAACTCTGCTCTTTTCCAAAGTGGAGTTTTAGCCCATAATTTTTGAGCAACTTTTGCTGATTCTATGGCTTTGTTAACCTCTTCCTGTGTACAAGCTGTTTTTCATTTGGATTAAAAAGAATTAATATTCCAGATAGTAAAAAAAAATTGTAACACCTTTAAAAAAAAATCAGCAACATTAACCATGATATATATTATTTTTGAATTACATCAAGAAAACAGTAAAATCAAGATATGTATTTAATTTTGAACATGATATCAATTAGTCTTGCAGCATGCACAAATATATTTTCGACCATTAGATCAATAACTCACACAATATCACTTTTGATCCATAGTTAGACTTATTGATCAAATAGTGGAAATAAGCTTGTGCGCGGTGTAAGATTTATCTCACTTGTGCATTATAGAATTGGCCGGTAAAGAGTAAAGATTGAAAGTAAATTTTGATTGGGTGAGGGAAAAAGGGTAAATATATAATATGTCATGTACCTTGGACCTTGAAATGGATTTTTCTGGTGGTTGGATTGATGATAGGAACAAATTTTCCAGAGGAGGATTTGTTCCACTTCCCATCTGCATAGTAGTTGAAAGCATCACCATCTATAATCTCTGCAAATATTCCACTCCCTGCCATTTGCTTGGAATTGAATTGATTATACACTTTGGACTTTAAATATATATGAATATGATGATGATATGTGTGTATGTGTGTGTAAAACTATGTAGTAACACGTGGTTACTTATTAGAAGAGTACATAGTATTCATTGTCATAATTTTGAATTTATTTATAATAATGTCTATGTCACAACTCACAAGTATTAGAATTTAGAAATCTGTGTTCTACTACTATACCGGGTCAATAAACTGTTACAAATGTTGTTAGTTCCCACTTACCTGGTATTACTATTTTAGTCTAGTTCAGTCCTTGACCGGTTAACGTGCTCTTCATGGCATACTCTGTGCAACTGATTAAGAAAATAGTCATCAATTGTATATATTATTTTTTTCGTCAAATAACCTCATTGTGAAAATCTCATATATTAAATATAAATATAAAGAAGTGAAGAATTATAGATTCGAACTCGCAATTCAACACATCAAATGTCCTTTGCCTTCATCAAATACTAGTAGTTTATAAGCACTATACAACAAAATTATACACTCATTAAAATATCACATTTAATATAATAAGAAAATTAAAATATTTCAAAAAAACTATATGTAACAAGTATACGAACATTAGTTCCAGTCAAATTAAAGAAAAAACTATATGACATATGTATATGTATGATTAATTTATATTTAACTGACTAATATATATTTTAATTCTCTTTCAAACATTGAACTACATCTGGTGGGCATCCCATTGATTAACACAGAACTTTACCACTGCGATCAATAATCTTTTTTATTTTTGTTTTATAAAAAGAATCAGAGGAACTATTGCATAGATCATGCATTTTTATTTTTCTTATTCTCACTTCAAAGTTTATAACAGTAAAATACAATGTTCTTATTTAATGGTTTGACTTCTCGCTGGTTACCACTTTTTTTATTTCAAAAAATACATTTCATTGAAGACACTTCCACACGTTGAAAGAATAGACCATAGGTTGAGTTAAGCGGAATGACTTAGACTCTCACAATATGACGAACTAAAATGTGAGTCCCAACTAAAGGAGTTGCTTACAATTAATATCTGACAGTGTCACAAATAGAATCCGCCACAAATGGAAAGAACATTTAAAGAACCGAGGAAAAAAAAAGGCTGAGGCGGATATTAACTCTACCAGGATTATACTGTCAAAATTTGTTTGAAAGTATTCAAGGGTTTCAAAAAGTGATAAAGTTTGAATTTTTGCATGATATTTTTCTTTCATGCATATGTATAACATTATAAATAAATATAAATGTCTACCCTAAAAATAACTTAGAAATTGATATAACAAAAATTTATTATATCTAGAAATCAAATTGAGTTAATCATTTGCAGGAAATTCTACCATATATGAAATATATCTGTATATGTTGTTCATATCAAATGGCGGCGCAAAGTGCTGGACCCCAAAAGCTGCTATAGCGGATAGCAAGATAGCAGCTAGTGTAAAAACTTAAAACAATACACAAACTAGAAAGGAAACAAAAAAATACAATTGAAAGGGAATCATACTTGATAATTATAACTATTTTTGGTCATTTTTCACTAACATTAAAAATCAAAACCCAATATAACTTAACTACTAATTAGTAATTACAGTTCTAAAAGTAATCAAAATGACTTATGTCAACAAAAAGTAATCCAAATGATAACCCACTAAAATCAAGTTCTACAGGTAATCAAAATCATGTTGCCGCGTCTATCTCATCTTTACGTCTTCTGAGTTCTACCACGTCAATATTATATCATTCATCATTGATTCAAACTCTGCATCTTCATTAGGCACATCTGTGACTGTGATGAGTCTAGATTTGTGTCTAGTAAATCTTGATGGCTCACTAGCAGCTGTTCCATCACCAACAGCTTCCCAGTCAAAGAACAGAATAGGCTGTATGGTCAAAAGAATCAGAACCAGAACATGTGATCATATCAAGCCCCGGAAGAGAGGAAGGTAAGAAGAGAGGAGAGTTCCAATACGCCATAGCATGAATATTGCAACCACTTCTCATGTTATGGTGTGTTGTGTTTATGTGAAAATTTTGGACTTAATTATGGTGTGTTTTGTTTGTGTACTGTATACCTGCTTGGTTGGATGCTTTGTACTGTTGGATTCTATGACACAACATTGTTTCCCTATGAAGCTATTGAATAGTGTCTGTGGCAGACATGGATATTAACTTCTATTCCTTCAAGATGCTGCTCATTTGAGCATTAGTACTATAAGAAGAATCAATTGAGTTAAGAGGACGGGCAATATATTTGCTACTTTGAATAAATTGTTCTTCAAGAAAAAAACAAATACTGAGAACATGAGCGAGATTATAGTGCCTACCGCATTAGTACCGCAGCCATATCATAATTCTCAGATATGTCATACTGTAAATATGCCTACAATATTTAAGTCAAATAAGTACATTTAACATGTTGGGGAAGGTTATGATATCAAATTCACAAAAAGATACCTCAAAGGGCCAACTATTATTTTATTATATGCACCAATATCTCTTGTTCTGTATACTGATCAGATACCATATGGATCAAATAACTGGTCATTTTCTTTGCTGTATAACTCACCATATTGTCAAAAATTTAAGTTATGTGCAGAAATGTACTGCTATGGTTCAAACTTATGTTTAGCAACTGCAATCATACCAGACTACCAGTTTAATGTTGAACCTATTTTCCTTTAGTACATTGAATATAGATTGAGAGAAGGCTCTACGTCACGTGAGTGTATGGATGTATTTCTATGTGTAGACGCACCTGCTCTTTTAAAAAAACAAGTTTGTATATGATGAATGGGCAATATGCATAACGCACATTTTCTTCCACATGTTATGAATGATAGCCAATTATCCATTGAGTTGGTAAAGCCTTGGTGAAATCTGCAATCAAACAAAGGAAAGTCAGTTTCTTTGTGATTTTGTGAGCCATTTTGGATTTTGATAAGTTAAATTAAAAGAGCAGTTACACACACCAAAGATCATTGTCTCAGGATCCTCATTCTGTCCATCTTCTAAGCTTATCCCGTTTTGCTAATTTGAGATAGTAAAATTGTTTTGCTTCAACATCAAACTGATATATAAATTGGTTTACACTCGTCTTCCATGTGACTAGTTAGATATGAAAGGAAGTTACTAATCCCTTCTAGATGATAGTGTGAATTGTCTTCAACAAAAAAAGGCACGATCTTCTCGTTAATCTCAATCCAACTACACCCCGGATTCTTCTTTAATCCAAGATCTTTCATCTTTGATCTGACCATCCGTACCTCATCCCATTTACTGAAAGAAGCATACATATTGGATAAGATAATATAGGTTGATGAATCATCAGGATCCTTGTCAATAAGCTTTTCTGCAATTTCAACCCCTAAATCAAGATTTTTGTGTAAACGGCATGCAGAAAGTAAGGTGCTTAACAGCTGAAAATCGTCACAGATTTCACGGTTGCTTTGTAGAATCTCATACGCTTCGTGCAATCTTCCAGCACGTCCAAGAAGAGTAATCAAGCATGAATAATGTTCAACTCTAGGTATGATACCATAAACATTGATCATTTGATTGAAACGATATAATCCATCATCAACCAATCCAGCATGGCTACAAGCAGACAATATGGCAAGAAAAGTAACTCTATCGGGTTTCACATTAGACTGCAGCATTTCAGCAAAAAGTTCCAGAGCTTCATAGACCCGACCATGAGACCCATAAGCAGTAATCATGGAAGTCCAGGACACCAGATCTCTTTCTGGCAAACATTTGAAAACACCAAATGCTTCCTCTACAGCACCACACTTTGCATACATATCAAGGAGAGCCCCCATAACCACTTCATTGTTTCCCAAATTTCTCTCAACAATCAGATTGTGAATTTCTCTACCCTTCTCTAGTGCTGCTAGTTGCGAACAAGCTGCTAAAACACTGGTGAAAGTAATAGCATCTGGTTCAACAAATGATTGTCTCATTTCACCGAAGAGGCCAAGGGCTTCAAAAAGTTTCCCTTCAGTTACATATCCAGAAATCATAACATTCCAAGAAACCGCTGTCGTCTTCGGCATCAATTTAAAGATAGTTTCAGCTGACTCAACCTTTCCACATTTGAAGTACAGATCCATGAGTGAGCTATTAACAAAAATATCAGGCTGTATTATGTTGCGTATTATATATCCATGAACAAACTTTCCCTCTAATAGTCGCGCTGATTGTGAACAAGCCATTAATATACTGGTCAAAGTAGTCAAAGTTGGCCTGACTCCTTCACTGTACATCCTCTTAAAAAGTTGAATGCAGGAAAAGCAGTCACCTTTGAAACCATATCCATTTATCATGGAATTCCAACCAACAACAGTCTTATTAGGCATTTGCTCAAAAACCTCTATAGCCATTTCTAACTGACCACATTTTCCATACATATCAACAAGAGCAGAGCTAACAAAACTATCCATCTGAAATCCACTATTAATCAACTCCTTATGAATTTCCCTCCCCCTCTCCAAATCCAAAAGCCTAGCACACGACGAAATAGCCGTTGTGATTGTAACCGAATCAGGCTTGAATCCAAATCTTCTCATCATGCCAAAGTACCGTAAAGCTTCTTCAAATTTCCCACTTTGGTAATAACAAGAAATCACTGTATTCCAGCACGCCACATCCTTATCAGGCATTTCATCAAACAACTTTACAGCACACTCAAACTCATTACATTTCGCATACATACCTACAAGAGAGCTTCCAACTACAATGTCCACCATTAAACCCTCTTTTACCAAACACGTATGAATCATTTGTCCCAACACAACTTTACAAAGCCCGCCACAGGCTTTAAGAACACTAGGGTAAGTATAACTATCCGGTTTCAAGTAAGGATAACACATCAACTTATCAAAAAGCCCTAGAGCTTCAACATACATATAGTTCCTAGTATAACCTGCCATAAGACCATTCCATAAAGATATCTCAAAAGGGTTTTCAATTACATCAAAAACTTGCTTTGCATAATCAAACAAATTGCAAGAAACATATAAACTAATCAAACTCTTGCACAAATAAACATCATTCTGCAAACCAAAAGTTACAACCTTTTGATGTATAACCTTCCCTTGCTTCAATGACTTGGAATTCACACAAGCCCTTAAAAGGGGTATTAGTTTTCTTGCATCCATTTAACTACACATCAATAGATACAATAAATAAATGCAAAAGGGTAGCAGAATCAATAGGTGAAAGCTAAAAAATAGCTTAAAAATCGAAACTTTAAGAGACCCAAAGTGATTTACTTTTCACTGTGATAGAAAATGGATTGACCCTTTTACTTCTTTTGAATATTGAGGGTTTTGGAAGCAAAATTCAAGGATGAAAATTGGGTTTTCTATGATTGGATGGATTGTGAAAGGATTGATTTGGTTTCTATTGTGAAAATTTCAATGGTGCTCTATGAGAGTGTAAGAAAGGAAAAAGGATGTGATTATAGCTACTCCGGTCGCCGGCGTTTACTTAGGTTCCGCCTTGTGCGGCGGAGGCAAATGGTAATGTAATTCGTTTCCCTCCTGTTGTTTTGTGAAAGAACGACTCAGGATATTCCAATGAAGCCCGGATATGTACTACGGATACGGGTACGATACGATACGGGTATGTGGATATGCAAAAATTTTAAAATTAAGATACGATACGGCTAAGATACGTTAACAAAATATTTATACTAAAATTTATATGCATGTAAAATACTTAAAAAAACATTGATCACTCTTTGATACTATATAATCATAAAAGTCACAATTTACAAAAAATAATACATGTGATCAAAATAAAAAATGTTTGTTCTGGTGAGCTTAGCTCAGTTGGTAGGGATAATGCATAAAAAATATGCAAGGTCTGGGGTTCGAACCCCAACCACCACAAAGGGTTCGAACACCAACCACCACAAAAAAAATGTAAAATTTTCGAATATTATATTTTCATTCATATGTTAGGTTATCTCCTCTCTTTAGTTACTTTCATCCACCAAAAACATAATTTTTAATTGGTTATCAAAAAACAATCATAGTGATTCATATCTTAAATTGAATCATATATATCTCCATTGAATTTTTACAACACATTCTCATTTTTTTTACACTTCATTTTTTTCAAGGATACGTCTCTGTGAAGTATCTTATAAGTATATGTGTGTATCTGTCGAGTATCTTATAAGTATCAGATAAAATTTATATTTTAAATTAAAATAATTAATTTCGATACTCCGTGGGTACGTATACGAGTGTATCCGTGAAGTATCGGTATCCGATACGTATCCGATACGGGTACGTCTCCATTTTGGAGTATCCGGGCTTCATAGGGATATTCTGTGTTTGAGTTTGTCCTAGCAACTACTTCCTCCAGTCGCTATTATAAGCAAAAGTTGACTTTTTAGGTTCATTTAATAAAGGGTTAATTAAGTAAATAGTCCCTATAAATATTCAGAATTTTGTTTTTAGTCCCTACAAAATAAAATCACACTTTTTAGTCCCTATAAAATTTTCCATCAACATTTTTAGTCCCTATAAAATTTTCCAACAGAGTTTTTAGTCCCTATAAAATTTTTCCATCAGCATTTTTAGTCCCTAAAATGCTTAAGAAAAATGTCACAGGGACTAAAAAGTGTGATTTTATTTTGTAGGGACTAAAAACAAAACTGTGAATATTTATAGGGACTAAAAACTTAATTAACCCTTTAATAAATGATACATGTAGTTTATATATAGACTACATACATCATTTATTGAATGAATTTAAAAAGTGAACTTTTACTTATAATAGTGACCAGAGGGACTAGGAATATTGCACAAGTTATTAAAAGAATTCAAATAAGTAAATAACTATTTTTTTTAATTGAAATCTAACAATTACAATTTATAAAAAATAAATTTTTATGTAAAATGTACAAGTTTCAATACAAACTTATTATTTTAAATTTTTTGGTCACCACAAAAAAAAAACAAAAAATCATTTTTTAAGTTCATAGACCAAATACATTAGGTATTAATGAACCTCAAAAGTGAATTTTTGTTTATAAATGTTATCGGAGGGAGTATATAGTAGAAATTTTTTTTATTTTTTTTATGAACCTAATAGTCATAATGGTACCTTAATTATCAAAATTCTAAAAAAAAAATATTCATTGTGTATTGCATAACTAAAAGTAGTTTTGATGTTAAAACAATCCTTCAATGTTGATAATAATTATTTTTGCTATAGAAATTGATATGATAATAATAAATAAGTACTTATAAAAATTTATATGATAATAAGTAAGTATATTGAGGGATTGCCATGACAATATTAACAGAATATTTTAATATGAAGGATTATTTTGATTAAAAAAATGTACAATCATTAACTATTTTGGAATTTCGATACATCTATAGAGTATTGTGACTGTTCGATACACATTCAAGATCAAAATGACTATTATCCCGTGTTTTTTTACGACTTAGCGTTTTTCAAAGATAATTATATGAAGAGTTTTATGATACATAATTAAGACAAATTTTACATCATGTATAAATTAGTTTTCACTATTCAATTAATAAATCTCATCATTAAATCCCTTACAAAAAAAAATCACATCATTAAATCAAATATGATAAAATACAATTTATCGATTCAATATTGAAAAACAAGACCATTTTACTTGATAAAATACAATTTATCGATTCAATATCGAAAAAACAAGACCATCTTACTTTTTTTTAGAAAGAGCAAGATCATTTTACTTGTGTATGTTAGAAAAAAATAGTTATTCAAATGTTGTTTTTACCCTCTATTTTTTTTTTTATAAATATAATTAATTTCATTAAAACAAACAAATGTTTAAACTAATATTGAAAGTGACTGATTTAACAAGACAATGAGCAATCATATTGGTCTCTTTGATAGAAAATTCCACATTATAATTGTTCCATAAAAGATCAAGACAATATCTAAATTCAACGAGAATAGCATCTAATTTTTTTAAATGTGTGAGCTCTAGTCACTAAATTACTTAGTAAAAATTTATGAGTTTTTCGAGTTTAGTCCCTTTAAATATTTTTATCATTTTTAATAACTATTTTATTTTTATGAAAATGGACGCTTTAGTTATTAGAAACATTCGCTTTAATTATAAAAGTTAGAGACTAAAAATACAATTTTTTAAAACTCAATCTCCGGTCAAAGGATAAAAAAACACATTATTGTCAAAATGTAAGAACTCTAAGAATTGATAAACATTTAGAGGGACTAAAATTTTAAAATACATATGTAATTTTTTCCCAGCTTTTCGTTTGATAGTTTTTTGGATTTATCACTGATTAGAAGTATATTTCAAGACCATTATATATTTTTTTATACAGAAAAATGGACATTCTATATCATCAACGTCCAAAAGGGTCCTTCATATTAAGATTTTTCATATATATAAAAAAGTTCATTTTTGAAATTAGGTGTGGAGTTTTGTAGCAATAAGTTTCTTACGTGTCTTGTTAGAATATTAAAATTCAATTTTTTTAACGTGTTTTGGAGATTTTTATGGGGTGTTTATGTCGTTCAGATTATATAATCTGAACCACATAAGACGTACGAGAAATCAATAGGATGGAAAAAGAAGGAATCTAATTTGAAAGGACCTACGGGCTATGGTTTAGTTTGTTAAGTAGAATGTAGCTTATATGGTAGCACTTGGGTGACATTGGTGGCATTGACCAATCATAATGTCAGGTTGTGGTTGGCCAATATCACCAATGTTATGTCACCCAAATGTCACCCTTAAAATATATATATATATATATATATATATATATATATATATATATATATATATATATATTTTACAAATAGATTGAAATACATATCCTTGAAAGTTGCAATCATTTCTAAAAGTATTTACATCCTATAAAACATGTATGGCAACATGTTGCTCCTTTCTTTTAAAAAAAACGTACCGCTCTTCGTGATTATTTTATTTTAGGGTTAAAAAAGTTTTTCGTCCCTATAAATATATCAAAATTTGATTTTAGTCTTTAAAAAATAAAATGAGATGTTTTCATCATCACAAAATTTTTGATTTATTTTTGGTCCCTAATGGATATAATTTTGACATATTTTTGACATTTTTTTTTAACATAATATGAATATGTGAAGGTTGAGCATAATAAACAAACATAATATGGATACAATTTGAACATAAAAGTGTTATAATCTTAACATTCACATGAACACAATGTGGCCATTAATTTTTCAGGGACTAAAATCAAAATTCGCTATATTTATAGGGACAAAAAACTTATTTAACCCTTTATTTTATCAAAGAAGCAACCTTTTCCATGAATGTTGATAAGTGTTTGGGACCAGATGGATTTAATCCATGCTTTTATCAAAATTTCCAGAATAATTTTGGCTTAGAATTCTTCAAAGCTGGCTATTCGTGGTTTGAAGCTGGATTTTTCTGCAAAGACTGAATTCAATAAATATTGCTGTAATCCTGAAAGGAGATGTACAAACTTCCAAGAAAGATTGACGGCCTATTGCACTTTGCAATGATTTATACAAGTTTGTCGCAAATACATTATATTTAGATAGTGTTTGTGATTGTAAACCTAGTCTGATGTTTCACAACAAACATCCACAAATGCTCCTACTCATATTTCTCATAGAGAAAGTCTATCTAACACTTCCTAAGTCAAAATATCATTTTTGAATTGCACGTCGAAAAAAACATTAATAATGAGATTAGAAATATCGATATAATGTTGTACCAAAAATAAATAAATAAATATCAATATAATGAAATATAAGTAATATATATAACTAGCAAAGATCAAGTATTTACATAATATTCATAATAACTACACCTAATCCTAACAATAGAAAGGATTTGTTAAACATAACCTTACAATACAAAGCAAGAAGAAATTAGATTCGTCGTCGAAGCCGATTCTTCGATCTCCTTCGCCGTAACATGCTTCTCTAGATCAATCTCTCTCTCTCTCTCTCTCTCTCTCTCTCTCTCCCTCTTTCTATGTTTCTAATCTCCTCTTCTTTGAACCAAACCTTGGATATGCGGTGTTTGGTATGTTATACCTTGAATAGAAGTGAGGCCTCCATTAATAGAATTCTAATAAGTGGATTTTTGCTAGGTGAATCTGACTCACGTAGCAAATATGAGATTTCTTTAGAACGAGGGAGATGACAGTCCATACAACAAGTCACTAAAACCGTCTTAATTTGCTAGCACAATGTTGCTCGACCAACAAATTTGCTAGTGCATCTCCCTTTAAATGATCTAGAATCCCTTGTTTTGAGCTTGCTTCTGCTCGTCTAGCGAATCTTCTTGTCCTACAACTTCAAGTTTTTCTATTCTGATTCACTCTTGGTTTGATTTGACTCGCCCACTGAATGTTATCATCTCTTGGTCGTGAAGCACAAAAACCTATACAATTGAGGTGAAATAAGTAAAAATAGTGCTATGACTTTATATTTGCATGATTTAATGGGGTTTGCTTGTAAAATAAGTTAATAAGTGTTGTCAATAAATATACAAAATAGAATGGGTAAGTGATAGGAATGTGCATTTGAGATGATTATGGAAGCTTTATTTTAGCCAAAACAGAATGGATCTCTTCAATTCTTGGTGTGGAAGAAGGTGAAGCTATGGGTTTGCTTTATGCTTTACAATGGATAAAAAAAATAGCTGATAGCTTTAATTGCACTAGAAGTAATGAATAGAATTTTGGTGTTATCATATGAGATGGTTGAAGCACTTTCTCTTCTTTCTTTATAAACTCGCATGTTGAGTTCATTAGGTGACACATTAATTAAGTTGTTCATAATCTTTTTAGGAAGGTCACATCTTTAACTGGTCCCGTCTTCCCTAAAAAAAATTGGTTTCCGTATCTTTATTAAAATTCTTACATGTATACAATTACAAACCAATGTTGTTAATGAAATGAGATGAATGTTGGGTCAGAAATGGCTATTAATTTGTTGTGGTTTGTCGCAGCAAATGGTATGTGTGTGTGGATTTGTTAGTTACCGTGCTGGCGGTCGGATCCACTTCACACTCTGAAGAATTTGTTGGTGGTTTCGTATCTTATTCATCTGTTTGATTGACATGGGACTGTGTGGACTCGAAAGGGTTGTTAATGCTTGCTGCCATTGTTGCAGGGAGTTGATGGTACGTGATTCGATTTCGTGTTGACGATCGATTCATTCGCCAAATTTTAGACCCGCGCTTATCTGTTAGATTCTTTAGGGTTGGATCCATTTTGTGGATTTTTTTATTTTTGTTTTGCCCGTTGGGGTTGTTGACTAGGCCAGGTTTTATGTCCCCCCAGTTTTTATGTATTTTTTCCTTTTTTTAATAAATATTTATGAGCAATTGACAACATTTTAGAGTATAGTCTCAACTTAGTTGAACACTATTCATTTGGATGTCATTTTGCTCATGACTTATAAAAAAAATGAGATGATTTCTTCTGGAAAAAAAAAAACTAAAGACAATACTTTTCATAACGTGTACTATTAACATATTTCATAGTTAATCTAATATTAAAATCATACATGCGAGGATTCATTCTTGCAAATATCCTACACAATATAATAATGTATCAAATACGTTATTAGATAAATAGTTATCATATCATATATGTTTATCTAACTCTGTATTCTATCATATTTGTTATATCCTAGCGATCAAACACACCCTTATTTGGCTATAAAGCTTATAGTCAATATATACAATTTAAACGGACATGTATCGAGTAAGATTTTTCATTGGTAAATTTTCATTTTAAGTGCTTGGATTGAATGTTTAATCATTGCTCTTTATTTTTAATTTGACCACATCCTTTTGCAAAGAAAGCAAAAGTACTCTTTTTAGTATTATGATCTTTGATGGTGCCGTGCGGTAAAGTTTGGTCCATCACCTCTAATTTAAGTAAGTGCTCAATGGAATGCAGTTCCTATCATTGCTTTGGTTTTCCTTTGCAGAGTGTTTTTATGCATTTTAATTAGTTGGTCCCGTGAGTTGAACTTTTATTTGGGTGCACCATCTTTGTTTTTATTTAGCTCCTTCATAGGTCATAGCTACTATCACACTTGTTTCTTCACTCATTAGTGACAAAATATGTTCCTCACGAACTAGTGACGGATCCTTGGTTCCCTCACTAATTAGTGATGGGATTCCAAACATAAATGTTATCTTTTATTTGATCGTTAGTGACAGATTATTTATCTTTGTGACGGGTTTAATGTCGTCTCAATTAGTGTCTGATTAATTATAGTATTATGAGTAAGATTTCTAAGGGTGTGCGAGTAAACTCACTTTGAATAAAATCATAGCTATTTTGCGAGTAACATTATTCCCTTTCTTTTCATTTCTTTTGTTTTCTTTCTTGATACCACTAAGGGTCTAGTTTGATTAACTTGTTTCAACTTATATATTAGCGTAAGTATTTGTGAGATTGTTTTGGTGAATTTATAAAAACAATTTATGGCACGTTCCAAGAAAACATATGAAAACAGCTTATATGAAATTAATTTAACATTATTTTATCTTTTATTATAAAATTATTTTATACATATGCACTTTTAAGATAAACTTTTATGCTATAAGCTGCAAATTAAACGGTTTATCTAAACAGAACCTAAAAATGAAATACTCCCTATTCGCGGCCTCAAATATAAGTAAAATTTGATCAAAGAAAATTGATATATTTGATCAGTTTTTTTGTTTATATCTGAGATCAGAGGATGTAGGTGTGAAAACTTTGAATGATGTCAAGTTCCAATATCCTTGTCTTTCATTATGACAAAAGTAAAAGTTCTGTCATCAAGAAAAAAATCTTAATAGATGCAAAACCTTGGTAAAGATGTAGAACTCTAGTATCAATATAAAGTGTGGTCAAGTGTTAGGGTAAAGTATGGCAGCTTACTGAAATTTCCTAATATTATAGAAAAGATTGGTATAATCCTCGAAAGTCAAATGAGGAGGAAACAGATTTTCTTATGGTCCAGTGAAGATACGTGCCAAATCTTATGATATATAATAATGTGCCAATGGTCCCCTTCATAGAGATGAAAGAATTGAAAAAAAGGTACCTTTTGTTGGCCTCATAATGTGGCAATCCAATATCGCATTCATACACACAATTTTCTCATAAAGAATAGTATGTGTTACTTGGAAGACCAATTACAGCGGTAAATGTGAATTTAAATTCTCCCATATGAAAACAGTTTATATCAAAATGATTGAGTTCAAGTGGTTAATCAACTCTCACAAAATAAATTGTTCAGCAGAATCTGATGAAAACAATTTGTAACCAGACTCTGTTTACTTTCTATCTGAACTTCAAATTACTAAAAGAATGCGCGCTTATTTGGAAGACCAATTACAACAATAACATATGAAAACAGATTGAGTCTCATAAAGAATATTGTGCTTATTCCTTATAGTTGGTGAAGGTAACATTCACCGAATATTGTGCTTTTTTAGGTTGGTGACTTTTCTCACTCACTTCCTTATGAATTTGCCAGCAGATTTTGTTCAGCCTGCGTATCAAATCAATAATAGTAGTATATTGGTTTTGCATGGCCTCACACACAAAATGCCAATGTTGACTAAAGGTGGCATTTAGGGTGGGTGAGGGAAAGAATTTCCCACTATGGAAAAGTTTTTTTTAACCATCAGATTAGAGAGGAGTACTGATCTTATCATGGTCTGCCTATATTATATATTTTTTCTTTCTCTTTCATATTGTGTTCTACCCCACGAATACTGACTTTTTTTCACAGATCTGGAATTCAAATTCTGTGCTGCTAAATCCTCCCAGTCCTCACCAACATTTTACTTTTGGTACATCTCATTTCAAAAAATAGTTCAGCTTGATTTTTGACAAACAAAAAAGTGAAATGAACTAGACAACGCTTGTAGTAGAACTCTCAGAGGAATAAGATGAAACTCCATAAATTATGTGCTGTTATAACAAATGAAACACTTCAAGAACACAAGCATGTAGTAAATGAAATTGGGGTTCTTTTTAATTTGGACCACCAACTCTTTGGGTCCAACTTGGACCCGTTGAATCTAAACCACAGATTTGTTAGAAAAAAAGTCTAACGGTTTAGATTACTTCCAATCAACCTTTATAGCAAGTTGCTCATCCTTCAATATTCATTTGTCCTTGGTGACACCGAATCATTTCATTTAAAGCTGCAGCGTTAATAATTTTTTGTTTTTTTTAGGAACGTTAATAAATTTTGTTAGAGTGCTGCCGTGTTAATAATATTTTAACATACATTTCTAAAAAAAATATTTAACATACGTACGTTTTTTTTTAGGGAATACATACGTTTTTATGAATGTTGCCTTGTTAATTTTTTTTTTTGAGTAAATAACAAAGTAATATTGTTGTAATTGGAGAACTTAAATTCAAAAATGTACTGTGTGTATTATTTCTTAAATTTATTGAGATTGATTTAGTCAATTTTTTTATTGAGACTGATTTAAATTTATCTATTGTTTTAAGGGATAAATGATCTAAAAGTAATTTGTTGGGATATATTCAAATCGAATTAAAAATAATTTACTAACATATATATATATATATATATATATATATATATATATAAATTTTATTTAAAAATAATTTGTTTTTTTTTTGAGGGAAAATAATTTGTTGTATATATTTAAAATTTATTTAGCAACCGTTTAATTGAAAACTAAAACATATACATTTTTGTTATAAGCAAAAACACAAACAACCACACAAAAACTGGTTTTTCTATATATTTAAATTTTATTAAATTTAGTGAAAAGGATTTGCTATAATGTGTTTGGCTTTAGTGTGGAATGTAGTTTTTTACCTAAAGAGAACCTTCTATAGTGAGTCATTTCAATGGTTCAAGTTGCACCCAAACTATAGGTGGTGCAAACTAAATGGACCCTGAAATTGGATATGGAAAATGAAAATAGACCAGGGAAAGAGTTTTTAATCTGAAAACAACAACATTCATCATCATTACAAGACCTGGAAAATGAAAATAGATCAGAGAAAAGGTTATTTCATTCATAGATCCAGGCTTATAATCCGGCAACGGTGGCGACGGTAGGACGGCGAGGGAGAGTCAGTGGTGGTAACTACTGTCGTTCCTTCATAACAATAACTTGATTTTTTTTTTAAATTGCTGAACTGATTTTCTTGGAACATAACGGTGGTGGTGGTTGAGCGGGGCAAGTGGTAGTGGTGCGTTTATTGGTGTCTGGTTCATGATCATGAGGTTGAAGACAAAGGAAAAATAATTTTATGTTGAGGGTGTATGATAAAAGTGTGTTTTTCATTTGATCTAATGGTTAAAATTTACTTTTTCATGATGGGGAATTCTTTTCCTCACCCACCCTAAATGCCACCTGTTGATTAATCACAAGAAATAAAGTTCAATGTTTTCAACTGGTCAAATATTGGTTGTGTAGAAAGGAAATGTGTCGGATATATTTATTGCAAACACCAAACTTTTTGGGGTTATTTCAATGTTTATGATATGTCGGTGTCATTTTATCATAGATATAGTACATGATTAATTTCAAAAACTTTTAGAATAAGACATCATTTTATGCTTTTAACACATGGATTTTTGTATTTAACACGTACATCAAACGGCTTCTACAATGATTGGCATTGACGTACTTCTATAGTTTAACTTCAACTACCTCTTTTAAATGAATGTGATTTAGTCTATGTTTGGTTTCCCGTTTGCAATACATAAAATCATATTTGTACGCTTTCCAATGTATTTTTGCCGTGATTTTTAAGAGCTTTAACTACTATAGTTTCTTTGCTAATGTGGTTTTTTGATGTGATTTCTATCAAACACCGTTTTACTAACGCTGCTGTATCAAACATACACTTATTATTTTAATGGTGAATGGTGTCAAATTGCTAGGAGCATAGTATTGCATAGCAATCATTTTACAACAATATTTGAATCAAATTTGAAATTATAAGTACTTTGAGATTAAAAGGCTATGTTACTTGTAGAATCTATTGCAAAATCATATTAGTGTAAAATTATCAATTGATACAACGTGCTTAAACTTGAAGATAAGAAATGTCTATTAATACATACGATCTATTCAAAATCAAATTGTCAATATAGAAATGAGTCATTGAGTTAAATATTATTAGGCATTGAAGTGATGCTAACAATATTTTTGTCAAACATTCATCATACAATTTCAATGATGGAATAAATACAGCACAACATCCTCTCAAAACTACATGGTAGCTAATGAGCTAGTGATTTTAATTTTGTTTGTGTAATTACGTAATTGAATGGTAGGTGAAGTACTTCTCTAGCACTAGGGACAAGATCTCTGAATTAAAAAATGAGTAATGATATTTTGACATCCATTTGATGACAACTTTGTTGACAACCTTGTTTTTCTCACTTCTTATTGGTCAAAAATAATGGATAGAGAAAAAGGAAGAGAGAGGATAACAACATCATGTGAGTATGAGAGAGAAAGTTGTCAAAAAGTGGTTGTCAAAATATCATTTCTCTTAAAAAAATTAAACCGAAGTTATGCCACACGTATGATGTAGGGTCTGTATGAAAAATTGATTGTGAAATGTGGTAGCTGCAATTATCATCTAACCTTTTTTTTCCTATTAAAAGACGTTCCCTTTCTTTTGCCTTTGCACATTTTTCACTCAACAAAGCAAAATTTAATTGCCCAATCAACGGTAAGATAATAAAAATGTACTTGGAAGCGCAACTACAAGGAGCAGGACAATTAGTAACTTCAAATAGGTTGCACATAGGGCAGCAGTCAACAGTCCATGTGCCTAGCGCATGGGACAATAGCCGAAACGAGTTTTTTTCATATCCAATACGAGAAATATCTATGTGTATGTGCGCGTAAGGAGTATAATAAATAATTATTTTTCGTTGTGTATACATATCGATTATCACCAACATGCAATTGTAGAGATTTGTCAACAAAAAAAAAAAAATGCAATTGTAGAGATTTATTTTTCAAGTTAGGTACCACCTTAATGGACATATGATGAAAACATAATAGAATAGAGACCTAGTGTGATGAAAAACTACTTCCTCATTGAGAGATACACGATATAAAGTATACATCATTTCATGTAATTAACAAATAATAGGACAAATAAAACTTAGATATCAGATTAACAATCATATTTATGATGATCCACCACCTCTATCTACACTCAAATGAAAAATATAAAACCATTTCACAGCTCCACATAGTGAGTGTCCACAATACAAAATGTCATATGAGCAATCATCTGTTTTATTATAATCACTATTATCTCTCACAATTGTCTCGTATACTCTCATTACTTTGATTTATTCTGCTTTTTTTGTTAATGTTTTCCAATTTGAATATATGTGTCTGTGTAAGCGCAATCATATGTGCATTTAATGATTTTCCACTTTATCCCATAAAAATATGAATCTCCACTTTACAAAAAGGTTCAAGGAGGAGTAATTAGTGCAACTATAAAATAGTAACATGGAGTGCTCATGTTTTGCTGTGAAATCAGAAAAAGATAGGGAGCTACTGGCCAAAAAAATTGGTCCATACCACATTTTGCCTTGATGTCAGAGAAAGATAAGGGGCATGTATTATGGTGCACCATGTATGAGTAGTACTCTCTGGTCTTAATTATAAGTAAATGTTGATTTTTTAGATTTATTTAATAAATGATAGGGGGCATGTATTAGGGTTATTAGTAATACTCCCTGTATGTGCCTTAATTATAAGAAAATTTGGATTTTTTAAATTCATTGAATAAATGATATCGTTTATTGAATATAATTAAGTCGGAGGGAGTAGTTTTTATCTAAAAATTGAAAGAATTGGAGGAGTTAAAAGATTCAAATATTAACGAAGACGAAAAATACTAAATATAATGACTAACAACGACTTAGTCCTTTTAAAAAAATTACTTTGGGGTGTTTTTCTAAAATAGTTTATAGGGAGTGTTTGTTTGTTAATTAATGGTACTAATAAAGATAGAATTTTGTAGATAAATTTTAAATCCTTACCATCAACGCAGTGCAGTTATTTCAAAACTGTATAGTGCCCGTTTGGTTCAGTTTTGAATATAATTGATTCTGAGAGAATTGATTCTGATAGAATTGATTCTGACAGAATTGATTCTGAGAGAATTGATTTATGTTTAGATACAATTATGTAGAATTGATTAAACAAAATGATTTATGTTTGGATGCAATTATGTAGAATTGCTTTTGAATGTATAATTACTAAAATAGACATAGCTAAAGGAGAATTGATAAAGAATGAGAATTGATAAAGGGCAATAAAGTAAAATAACGTGTTGTAATAATAAAATATACAAACCTATACACGTTGTTCAAGGAGAATTGATTCTAGAAAAGCTAGAAGCTAGGATTTGTAGCTTCATGGAGAATTGCTTTTGGAGGACAAAAGTAATTCTGAAAAGCTGAACCAAACACGTTGTTTTTGGCTAGAATTGCTTCTCAGAAGCCAAACCAAACAGGCCCATAATCATCAATGTCTGTAATTGGGACAGTTTTTTGAAAGCAAATAGAAAGGTGCGTGGTCCATATATGAATAATGCATACTAACTTTGATATTGGCAGCCAAATGTATGTGTAAATTAAACATGTGATTAAGGATTTGACCTCTTGACATCTCTTAATTGTGTTTTAGATGAAGTTAATCTTCCTAGTTCTGATATGGTGTAGTACTGACTCAACAAATGCATGTTACTATACAAACATTAACTAGAAAAATTAAAGCCACGAGTTTTGCATACCCCACTTAGCAGAAAGATCTATAAATGACAAGTACCAAACTCATTGCCTTTGTCAAAAAAAAAAAAAATAGTTCCAAAATTAGCTAGCTGAACTGCCTTAGCAGTAAAATAGACAAACATAGATTTACCGGCCAACTTGCCATGAATGACATGTTCCAAACATTTCTTCTTCGTATCTAACACATATTGCACTAGCCACCTCTTTCATACATTCACTACTATGTATACAAAACTTGTCATTATGGCCAATGAAAATAATTTAGGTTGAAAACTTCAATGGGTATCAAAAATGGATATTCATCAATTACACATGTAACATTATTGTATGGGCCACAAATTCTCAACTTATTGCCGTCCAAGCAGAAAACACTGTAGCTTTTGGAACATGTTGTGCACAATAAACTTATGGAATCTTGGTCTCAAGCAAAATAAAGAAAATCAACCCTTAATTGGTACATGATGGAAGAGTGACCTAATTGTTACTAGATTTTAAAAAACAAAACTTCATTAACATTAGAATATTTACACTAAAGTCAATATAATTAAAGGAATCACCAGAAGATAACATTACAAATATTATAGTACCCTACAAGGGACATGATACAGCATTTACATAGTGGGGTCAAAATGCCCTTATCTGCAACTAACAGCTAAGCTTTCCATGCCAAACTAGATCTAAGTTTAATCCTTCCATTCTCATTTGGATCTGTATGACTAGTTGAAAAATAAAAACAATTCAGTAAACTAATGCATGTGGCATTAATTAAACACACATGGTAATTAATAAATTCATTTTAACTACCAAAAAAATTGAGTTTAACAGCTAAGTACATAACAATCTCACTACAAATTCATACTATAACAAAACTTCAATAAACTCACTCACCCAAATTAGAATCTTGAAACACAACACATGGAAATTGGAATTGACATACCAACAGGGGAAAGATTCTCAAATAGAAAATAACAATGAATAGTCCCTGTTGTTTATATAAACGAGAGATGAAAACGACCGACAACCCTCTTTCACATTAGATCCAATAAGATGATTAAAGCATAATAAAACATGATGTAGGACCCAAATGAAGACAAATTTGTACTATAGTTTGAAAGTGACTCCATGAATGTAGGGACACTCATGACAATGTTTTGACCTTAGCATCCCTAAGATTAACCAATTTTGCATGTCATGCCCTTGGAAGCCAGCCATCCTTACACAATGATAGTACATACATTATAGACATAAAACTGATATAGTTCAGTTGGGAGTGTCCATTTCTTTAGCATGGAATCTTGTTCTCATTTTCATTTTAGAAAGATTGAGCCTACTCAATGTAAAAGAAACAAAATATTAACCAGAAACAATGCAATCTTATTATCAAGAAACCTAAACTAGAAATATATTTTTACAACTATCTATTAAGATTTTGACAAGCAATGTCTAATAGTAAAGAAGTTAACTACTACTACATACAATACAAGCTTAAAAGCTAAATAAAACTATGATATAAAGACTAACATACATTATGGTTTATTCTCTTCAACCTAGACTCACTGCACATCGAAAATTCTTCAGAATGGTAAACTCTTTGAAGTTGAACTTGAAGTGAGTGACTTAAAATGATCTGATGGGACTATATCTTGAGGCAAGTTGGCCCTCTTCACAATTTTCCTCATGTTGTTTTGCAAACTCAATTGGACTAATTGCTTCACTGCTTTCTTCTCTTCGCTCATCATATCTTCATCTTCTTCCGAACACTCTTTTCCTCCTCCTCCTCCTCCATCTGGTTTTGCACACGACGATGAAGTTCCGCAAATTGGGGCAGAGACAGTTGCACCTAAATTTCCGTTGTAGTTCCCTGAAACCTGTTTCCCTTTATCTATTCTCAAACTTTCCAATAGCCTCGACGCCCGTTTCTGAGTCAAAGTAGTACCAATAAGCGACAACTCAAGAAGCGACGACACAATCCCTGCCTCGATCATGGCCTGCTTGTCACCATAAGATTTATGCAACATAACCATCAAAACATACGAAACCTTTTCCTGGCATTCAGGTGAATCATTCCAATTCAATACATCGACCAAGATAGGAAACACATCCGGGACAGCACTTATTGCCTTTCTACCTGCTCTAGTTGATACCAAATTGCTAAGGATTGAAAGGTTTCTTTCAGTTACTCCCATGTCGCCAATCGAGTTTATCAGAAACGGTACCAAATCAGTTTCCAAAATAAACTGAACATTGGCTGGGAAGATTGAAAGATTGTAAAGTGCTCTAAGAGCATCTTGCTTAACTTGATTGCTACTTTTCTTATCTAAATTCTTATTCTGAAGAGTTCTAACTAAAAAGGGTATTGCAGCTGAAGACCCAATTATCGGTTTATTCGAATCCAAAGCACTTAATCCAAGAAAATTCGCAACAATCGCTTCAGAAACCGCCGAATCAATACCATCTGAAGATTCAATAAGCTTAAGCATCTTGTGTACAGAACCAACTTTAACAATGGCTTCTTTATTTCTGTAATAACAAAAAAAAAACCCAAATAAAAAAAATGAACTTTTTACCACTATTCTCCTAACATCACAATCATACATATGCAAGAAACAATGAAAACACACATCATCATCATGTGTAGAAATAGACATTAACATTAAAAAAAAATTACAAAACAGAACAACTTTATTAATAATAATAAAAACAAAAATGATATATAACTACCAAAATTAAAATCACATGCTTGTCATTTTAACAATTTAATACAAAGAGAATAATCATAATCAAATAATTATTAAATGAAAATGACATAATCAATCAAAATTACCACCAAAATTACCTAACCACAAAAAAAGAAAGTTAACAATATAACACACAAATTCAACTGACAATGTCTATATTGCTAAACTCGACTTCGAACCCGTGATCTTACAGTTGTATGTATATATGAGTTTCATGCGATGTTTATCACTTTGTCTACATATAAAAACAAAAAAAAATAAAAATAAAGCGAAGAAGATGAAGAAACTCACGCATCGTTTCCGATTCCAAGATTGAGCAATGCGTAGAGAGAAGCGATCTGAGAATCAACGTCTTTTGAATCGAGCATTGCGACTAACGGTGGAATCGCTCCGAGCATTGAAAGTGTTCCTCTTACTTCCAAATTCTCCTTAGCGAGCATTCTCACGGTGGTCGCAGCTTCACGCCGCTTCACCGAATCATCTTCCTCATGCAAATCCTTCACAAGCTTCTTAAGTTTCTCTAGAGCTTCTTCCTTCTTCTTCGCTTCCTCTTCTGTCTCCATCTCCGCCATGTTCAGAAGATCGGAGAGTTTCTCCGATTTCACATTCGGTTTTGAAGTTTGATTCTGTTGCCGTTTGTCGAAGGAGGAAGCTGAGGAAGAGAAGTCTTCAGTGTCATATTCGTTGAAGGTTCTACGGCGGCGGTGATTGTAACGGGAGGTGGTGCCACCGCAGCTGACGGCGTGGAAGATGAGACGACGGAGGGAGGCGATGGAGAGAGAGTTCCAGAGACGGAAGTGGTGGGAGAATGTTGGTGTTTTGGTGGAACGGTGGTGGTGGTGGTGGTGGCCGAGAATGAGGTTTCCGACGTTGTTCCGGTGATAGTTTGCCATTCTCCGATGAACTAACTACATTGAAGGGAGAGAAAGAGAGAGAGAGAGAGAGAGAGAGAGAGAGAGAGAGTGAAAAGGGACCGTTGAGTCCACGTTTTTGGTTTATTTTCAGTATTTATATATTGGAGAGTTATATATTTATATATTGTGTGGAGCTTTCCATGTGACTCACTTTTTTTTCTTCGCATGAGAGTAAACCGTGAAACCTTAAGGAAGAACACACGCTAATGTTCTTAATCGACATCATCAGATCAATTTAAGCATGTTTATTTGTGACTCATTTCTAGTGTGTCCATGCACCATAGTATTTAGTCTGACACATGTGACACGTTTAGATACCTAAAATGAGAAACTTTAGTGTATTGTAAAGATGTTAAGAGATCATGAATGAATATTTATAAACAAAGATAATTTTTATCCTATAAGTTGGTTTTGTGAAGTTGTATTAGATTCAGCTACAAATTTTAATATATAATATTAAAACATCTTCTAAGATACATTAGAGCATATACGACCAAGTTTCTAATATCGGGTCACTTACCATTTATGTCCAAACATCAACCCAATAATATTGAACGTAAAAGAATGTGTTAAGAGTACATTAAAAATAAGATGGCCTATAAATAGATAGAGTCCTTATCTCACAAGTAAGTTTGGTGTGGTTCTAAAATTAAAGAACAAGGTAATACATTATTCTCCATTGTTGCATGCTTCTCACACGCACATGTTAACAGCTTGGTTGTTTCAATTAGCATTCATTTCATTACATAGCATTAATCTCTTAATTTGTAAATATATTTATGAAATTGTAATGGCAAAGTTAAAAATGATTTATCTTTTGTTTGATGATACAATATAACGTGTAAGCTCCCCTAAAAAAAATTATAACGTGTAAGCTAGATAAATATACGATCTTTCCCATGAAATTCATGGTTCATACCATGTTGCATGAATGAAAACTTATATAACACATTACATACGTATTTGGTATCACACTAAATTTGTCATATCATAATGAATCTTGCATTTGCATTTGGTATCGTAAAAATACGGATTTTGATTGAGTCTAACGTAACCCTTGCAAACTCATATTTTCATGTGATAACTATTTTCACTACGTTAAGAAATCCTTTTTTTTTTGAGGGATTAGGTTAAGAAATCCTAATAACCTAGAGTTTAAGAAAAGTCTGATCAAAAATTACTCCTTCTGTACTATTTTAACGACCACTTTATCAATATTTCAATGTCTTAAAATAATTGTAATATAAGAATATAAATACAACATTTATTATTTTTCTCTATTAATATATCCTTATTTATTGAATTTCACCCCACTAATTACAGTTAATAAGGGTGTTTTAGTAAACTATACTAATTTTATTATTAAAATTTATCAACTTATTATTTCCTTAAAAACCGTATATAGCTCTAAAACAACTATTAAAATGAGACGGATGGAGTATTCTATATGGTTTTTTTTTCCTTCAAACAATCCGCCTTTTAGCCAAATTCATTAACCATTTGATACAAATTGAACCTAACTTCATCTCAAAATTATAGCTCAAAGAGGAGGATTGCTCAATGCTACATAAACCCACACATCAGGTTCATGACTCTCGATGTGGGAATCGAAGTTAGTTTCGTGAAGTCCTCCTCATACATGAAAATCGATAACACCACTTGGGCTCAATCATTTTCATTTTGTTCTTTTTAAGAAGTTAAACTAGTTCACTAAAATTGACACTAGTGAAATCAAAACTGGAACTTTAAGAGAGCACACTACCAAGTCTAAAATCAACCCTATCATACAAACCCAAACAAGTTAGTTCAATCACTTTGTTAGTTCGTGTTCTATTTTGTTTTCACAAAATTATATTTTAATGTATTAGAAATAAACTCGAAATTGATTATTAAAACATAACTTTCATTTCCAAAAAAATAAATAGAAAGAAAAGAACAATCCTTGAAAAGAGACCACGTGGTATGTGTGTGAGGGTACTATACTGTGGTGTGTGTTGTGCTGCAAGTTTTGTCGTACTACTACTGCCGGCCAGCTAATGCCGTTGATCAGGGAAGTTTCTTATGGGACCCACATGTTATGATTTGAACGGTGAGGGACCCAATTTTCATGCTGAATCAGGTGACATTGATTGAGGTTGTATTTTTGTTACGGTGTGTTTGTTCACAAGTAGCGTGACATGCGCGAGGGTCTGTCTAACCTCAAACGAGGAACGGTGTTCTCTTCTCTCTACAGTTATCTCCATGTCAGAATCAGGAAGTAATGTGTCCAAACTCTCCATGCGCGTCTATCTTCGAATAAAGATCATCTTCATTTATAAAAATAAATGAAGAATGTCGTTTAAAAAGAGATCAACATAAACAATAGATGTTGTATAATATAATCCTATAATATATTCTTTCAAAGTTATCTATGCTAAAATCGTGTAATAAATAGGATCAATGTTTTGATAAATTTTGGAAGAGATAATATGCAGATTTTTCTATTAGATTTGTTGGCTGAGACAAGAGATATGTTTTAATCATTAACTATATATATTTAGTTTGAAATTTTCCAAAACAATAAAATAAAATTTATAAAATGGGAACTGAAGCAAATGAAACAAGGTAAATTTTATTTGAGGTTGAAAAATACATTTTTTTTAACTCTCTTATCTTGAGAGTGCTTTGAAGACATTAGAAGAAAAATAGTATCATTCATGTTTACGGAAGAAGAATGAAATTAAATATATTTCGAAGCATTGTTTGTGCTGAAGCAAAGATGATGAATCTATCAGCTTCTTCTGTTAAGTTTCTAGGTGCTAATTTCATAGTTTTATAACCCTAGCTAATTTGTTTCAATTTGAATTCTCTCATATCTAATAGTTGTTGGTCCTATGAATGTAAAGTTAAGATGTTTGATAAAAGGGTCTTGCTAATAAGTGTTCCTAGAGTACTTGTTAAGGATTCAAAAAAGGAAATAATTGATAAATTTTAGAGTAAATGGTCACTTGAGAATTCACATAATCATTCCTTTTGTTTTTGACAGAATCACATCGTCATTGCTATCAATCGGTTTTTCATATGAACTGATGCCTGTGAGATTATCCTTTTCTTGCTAAACCTGAATTGGTTGCATCTGAATTTTTTCTTGTTGTTTCCCTTTGTCCAATTTCAGTGATTTTTCATTGTCGACCTTTTCGTTTTGCTGAGGATGCAGCCAACACCATTTAGAAACGTTGTGGCAAATATTTTTGCAATGAAAACAAAAATCCGGCTACCGTTCATATTAAACCTCCACATTAAAAGCAAAACCATCTCTTTCCACAAGTATTTCATAAAATAGGCGACGTGAGAGATACATATCTACATGCATGCACATGTAGTGACCAAATAATCTATTTTGAGTGACGCTATCAATGATGAATAGTGTACATACAACACTTGCAATCTCACACAAAGTGTGCTCCCGCCAATATTCCTGGGGTAATTACATTAAACGAATCCATACCTGAGCATGCGTCTAACATTGAATACAGGCATTGAAGTCATTCGTCCTTTGGGAAAGGCGCGGAGGACTCCTAGGAACAGGGCCGTCCCTAAGAATTCGGAGGCTCGACTCTGGGAATGAAAAGAGGCCAGTGATAAAATCAAAACGTATTTTTTTTTTTTTTAAAAGAGCAATGTTCTATTTATATTTTTTAAAAGATAAATACAAGGTGCTGTATATATGCGGTACACCCAAAGGTGAAAATGACTACCGTATACCCCCACTTAACACCAAAAGCAAGAGAACCTAATTCTAATAGGCCTAAAAGGCTAAAACAAGAGACAGAAAATGGCTGGGGGTATTAAAAAAAAATTGAGGCCCATGACTGGGGGAGGCCCAGCTCTGTTGAGCTGTTTGCACCCCCAGGGCCGGGCCTGCCTAGGAAGATGAGTCCTAGTGAGATCATCTTCCTGGGGCCAGACGTTTTCCATTGTTTCAAAAGTTTCTCTCTAATATCCCTAGAAGAACAAGGCTTGTCTCCCTTGTTCAAAAATTGTCTTCCACGCACGTTGCGCTTGCAAGCTTCGAGACCTTTGACATATCCTGAGTGATTTTAATACATAAGGCATCACTTTTACGGCTGGGAGGGGTAGAGGATCCGCTGAAGGGTATTAACTATTAACCACCTGAGCAAACGAGAGTTGTGGTGCTATCTGCTACACATGGCTAAGGAATAGGCGAAAGCCATGCCTAAGATGAAACCCTTATTGAATATGTATGGTCAGATACGATACGAATGATGAAGTGAAGCGTATCCAACAATGCTTCGCGATACCAGAATTATGTTTCACGATGCAAATTGAATAAGCACCGAAAGCTTATCCAAATTTGAAAGATCAATGGAAAAAGCCTCCACCGTAATTCAATTTTGGAGATGAAATTGACACGTCCAATTTCAAAACGTCAAATGAAAACGTGATGAAATTTGAAAAAATTCATCACGTTTGAATGGCACAAAATGAAAACGTCAAATGAATGGCACACAATCTATGGAAGACATCAATAACCCGATGAAATTTGAAGACCGGCGCTCCTACTAGAAACCCTAACAGTGTGCGTTTTCAAATATAACTTAGATACTTATGTGCAGATAAGAGTTATTGATTTGATGACAATTTGTAATTTGAATTTTTGTCGTAACATAAGAGTTACTTCAATGATTTTCTATTTAAAATGATTTATGTTTACGTGAAAATAAATAGAAATAAAAGAGTTTTCTATGCCAAGTTATCAATCATTATAGTAAGGTTCCTTAAAAAAAAAATCATTATAGTAAAGGTTGATATGAGTTTGTAATTTGGGATTGCAAAATTTGATTGGTTCAATTTTTTATTTTATTTTTATTTTATTTTTTTTATTATCGGGATATTGATTTGATGATTATTGTTAATTTGAAATTTTGTAGTAACATAATAGTAACTACTATAAATATTTCCTATTTATATTGGTTTCTCTCACAAACCGAGAGTAGTACAATCCCCTAGCACCTCCAAGAGATTTTCTCTATAATCACTAAAATTACAAATTATGCTCAAGTACACAAACAAGAAACTTCCAAATGCTCAAGCACACAAGTAAGAACTTCTAACAATCTAACTTAACCAAATAAAAGATTGTTCAGTTTTACAGTTGATATACAATCAAATGTCTAAACAATTAGAAAACAGAGTTAGACTCTTAGAGTGTGTTTGGATTATGTAATTGAGAAATTTTAAAGAATTTGGAATTTTAGGTAATTCAAATGATTCAATTAAATTACTTTCATTTATCAATACTTTTGTTTGGATGAAGTAATAAAAAATTTCATTGTCATCATTTTTGGACCAAATTTGAAAATTGAAATTAGGGATAAATTTGCAAAAATTTTGAGGGGTCAAATTATAATTTATGAAAAAGTGTAGGGTCAATTTGAAAATTTGAGGACCAAAATGCGAAATTGAAAAATTATAAAAATGAAGGTGTCACTTGTAAAAACTGCAAAGTCTTTATCTTTCTTCAAGTCTTCAACTTCTTATACAGTGAAGGATATAAGAGATGTTGGAGATGTTCCAACGCATAAATTAGAGTCTTTAAGAAGTTTGATCAAAGACATTGGAATGTTGCTTGATATGGTTAATGTCGTTGAAGAGACATTCAAAATCCATTTGTTGTAAGTCTTTAGTGTTTGGGTGATTCGGAGTCTGAGTGACTCAGAGTCTGATGATCCAGAGCCTGACCTTCTGATCAAAACATTGACTTCTGGTTAGCCTTACTTCAGATCTTCTATAAAATCTTTAACTCCCCCAGTGCTTTAGATGCTCGTATGTATCTTCCGAACTTGATAAATTTTAATCTTTGATCATGCATACTCAAACATATATTACCATATTCAATTGTTCATTATTACTTTGTTATCATCAAAACTTTAGAAACATTGTACAAAGCGTATTTTGTTTCAACAGATTTGAGGTTGTCATTTTGGGATTGAAATTTTGATTTGATTCAAACTTTTCATATATTCAAAACATTGTTATAATGCGGAAAACTATAATTGAATTGTTGTATCACATGAGCCTTTAAACAAATAGTAATTTGTAAAACACTGATGGAAGTATCTACAAATTAAATCAAACATTTTCCTTTTCAACATTGCCATTTGGTTTTTACGGTCAAAATCTCTATATATGAAGACAACTACGGGGAATTTTTTTTTGAAGAAAGACAACTACGGGGAATAGATATTCAAGAAGGTAAGATATTCCTTATATTATTAATGGGAGCTTCTATGGTGCAGTCAGGAAACTGACTTTTTTGGAAAAGTTAATTTTGATCTTAATGTTTGATTCATTTTTAAATTGTTGATTACTGATTAATGATCAATAGTAATTTCTCTAGTAATACTTGCAACATCTTGGACTTACAGGTACTATTTTATCGTTGACATCTTTAAAATGCAAACAGAATTGATGATATTATGTGATAGTCTTAAGTGTTACACTTTGTGGGGTGTTACACTTAAAACAAGGTTGGATAAAATTAGATTAAGTGTAGTCTTGTTAATCTGATGAATTGATGATACTATGGGGACTGAACTTTTGATGCCACTGTACAAACAGTGGGGTGTTACTCACGATATTTTTGATGATATAGCGTTAACTTCACCAAAAAAGTCATTCTCATGATTTCACCATAGAATTTTCCATTATTAATTTATATTCATTTATCTATGAAGTTTGTTGTAGATTTCTGATAAAAACACGCAACAATTTATTGATACGTGGAGCAAAAAATTAGCGGCAACCAAAACACTCACAACAATTCTTTAAGGCTATGTTTGGATTGGTGGTGTGTGATGGAATGGGATAGAATGAGGTGGTAAGTAATTAAATTCCATTGTTTGGATTTATAAAAAATGAATGGAGTGGAATGGAACATAATGGAATTCATTCCATCCTATACCACCCAATCTTTCAATATTTCATTCCTCCCAATTGGAGGTGTATGCAATGGAATGATGCCATAATTAAAATATTTCCTATTTTACCCCATCATTATTTTATCACTGTAATGTTCTCTATTCCTCTCAAATATATTCTACTCTACTTCACTTTTTTTTTCCACCGTAATATTTCATATATTTGTTCTTATCAAATATTTTTCATTCAGATTTTGTAAAACAAAGAAATTTCGTATTCACTTGTTGAAAACACTCACAACAATTCTTTAAAGACTACATCTTCTTCAACATTGACTTCTCAATTATCAAAGCCTTTAGAGTCAACATTGATCCACCCTCTAAACCCCAGATGGGTGAAACGTAACACTGATGGTGCTTCCCTTAGGGTATGTTTGGAACCAAAGAGAGAAGAGGGAAAGATAGCTGCAAGGACAGAAAGTTTTTGGAAATTTGGGCTTCCATGGTTTGGATGCCATTATACTGTAGCAAGGAAAGAATGGTTTTGGTGGGGTCCATGCATAGATTTGTTTCCGCACCATTAGCTATGGAAAGGGTACAGAAAGCTGAAAGTCTAACATAACCTTACCATTTTCTATTTTTTTTAATGAATATGACCATACTTTGCTAACAACAAATCAAAAGCATTATGTTTTTAAATGGCAAATCAAAAACATGTATAAATTATATGTTTATTTCTATTTATTAATATATTCGTTTATTTATGTAATAGGTATATTAATACAAATATTATATTATTTAATCAATAATGAAATCTATATTCACATATTCCATGTTTTTACAGGGACAGTTTTGTAATTTAACAAATATACATCTTTCTTTCCTTTAACTTTCACTTTTACCAAACAACCCAACAAATCATCTCACTTTCCATTCACTTTCTACTCACTTTCATTCCTTCAACAATCTTTCCACTTACAATCTTTCCTTTCACTTTCTTTGATCTTCCAAACAAACCCTTAGGAATCCTGGAATTTCAGCTTGTGGGGCCATTTTTAGAGACAATAATGCAAACTGTCTGGGTTGCTTTGCTAAAAAGTTATCTGTTGCATCAACTTATACTACAGAACTTGAAGGAGTCATGAAGGCCATAAAGGCAGCAAATTCCAAAGGTTGGAGAAACCTTTGGATATAATATGATTCTCAGTTAGTTGTTCTTGCTTTCAAATCAAAATCGTTGGTTCCTTGGAACATAAGCAATCATTGGAGGAATGTTTTGGCTTTATGTAGAAATATGAATGTGATTATATCTTTCATATTTATAGAGATGGTAATAGTTGTGCAGATATTTTGACTAATGTAGGATTAACTATCATTGACTATAGTTTTTGGGACTCTATTCCTACTCAAATTAGAGAGCATTTTGTTAGGAACAAACTTGACTTGCCAAGTTTTAGATTTTCTAGGTTTTGAAAAGGTTTTGGTCACGTCTCTCTTTTGTCATTATATATATATATATATATATATATATATATATATATATATATATATATATATATATATATATATTATTTTTTTTTCACTTGATATATTTTGGTGTGGCAATGCTTCTATTGTCCAATTTTTGCTAAAAAAAATTATGATTTCAATGAATGTTATCATGAAAGAAATTGACATATAAAATTCAAAAAAGAGAAATGATATTTTATAAGAAATACCATCATTATTCAAAACTATATCAAGAAAATGAAATAAAATTTAAACAACATTCTCTTATTTTTCTTTTACCACTTAAATGATAATTCTTAGTTTTTTTTTTAAAAGGCTAAATTAGCCCACCTAAGTTGGAACCGAAGAAAATCGAATTTGAGACATTGAGAAAGAGCACACTCTCAGGGCTCAAGCCAATACTACAAAGTCAAGCCAAACGAGTTGATAATTCTTAGTTACCTTCTACATATTATTGACTTTTTTCCTTTGAACTGCCAAAATACTATTAAAATACCACACATCATCATAAGACATAACTGGAGTGTATATATTATTGACTACCATTATTTTAGATTATATTTCAACCAGGAGGGATGAATTCATATTCGAAACTTTGAAGAAAAAAAAATTCCCTGCAAATTCCAAATGAAAATTTTGAAAAAAGCCTTTTTTTTTTTGTTTCCCTCCATTTGACTTATACATAATAAAAAAACAATAAGAATAACATTGTAAAATATTATTTGATTATTTTCTTCATCTTAGTAAAAAAAAAATATATGTAATATTACGTTATATAGTATTTTGTTATTTTCTTTATCTTAGTAAAAGAAAGTATTGATTTTTTATATAGTAAAATGTAATTTAGATAGTATTTTATTATTTTATTTATATTAGTCAAAAAGTATATATTTTGTATATAGTAAAATATTATGTTATATAGTATTTTATTATTTTCTTTATCTTAGTCAAAGAAGAATATATTTTTATATAGTAAAATATTATGTTATATAGCATGTATCAATTATTTTTTATATTAGTATAAAGTATATATTTTTTAATAGTAAAATATAATTTATATAGTATTTTATTTATCTTAGTCAAAAAGTATTTATTTTTTATATGGTAAAATATAATTTAGTTTTATACCTTGGTGTATATAAATACAAGAAAAAGGTGTAGCATTTTCTTCACCATTTCTTCATCTTTTGTCTTTCAAACACACATGTCTACACTTTTTTTTTTTTGAGGGAACACATGTCTACACTTGACTACGTACTCTTACGATATTTGAATCAAATTTCCTATTTCCGACAGTTTTATTCGCATTTCAACTTTGGCGAAACTCTACGCTTAACGCTAAAGCATGCTGATTAAATGGTACGTTGCGTTACACTGCTTCTCACTCTAATTTCATTTTAATTTTTTTATTATGACTGAGATCTAAAAAGCTATGAAGCATTGGCACGATACCGTACACGTATTGATGCCACTAATAATTTGAGAAAATGATAATTGAACGTGAATTTTTGAACAATGACATTCACATACACATTTTTTTTTATTAGAAGTGTCGGTGTTTTGAAGTTGAAAAGTGAAAAACATTGTTGTTGTTGATTTTTGTTTTGTTTACAAATTGAAATTAGTTTCTTAAAATTGATTCAGAAATTCTGTATACAGATTTTGTTTACAAATTGAACCCTTAGCAGGAATTCTTGAAGCAGTTGCTTGTTGATATGCATGTTGGATTGATTGTAAGTGGAAGTTTTCATAATTTGTTTTTTGATTGTTTCATGAGAATATCGTAGCTACTTTTGGAAAATTTATTTTGGTTATAGAATGAAGAATGAAAATCGTTGAATGAAAATTGAATAAAGAAGGTACATGATAGTTCCTAGAATTGAACTGAATAGTTGCGCTATGGGTTAAATTTAGACCAGATCTATTAAGACAAGAGAGGAATGTCTGAAAGGATAATTGAAACAAAATTGTAACAATATGCCTCATTAATAGAGCTTATAATATAATCTTTTTGTTTGAATAATCTAGTTGAATAGTCACTTGGAAAATTTTTTTACATCATTATTAATAGAGCAAAGAATTATGGGTGGGTAGATGAGTAAGGGACGAGTTACACCAAACTCCACACCATCCTTAAATTTTAGACCCGAACAAATATGTAATTTGTGAGTGAAATGGGACATAGACAGAACGAAGTTTAGGGTTCAATTGGATTTTGCTAACCCTTAGCTTATAAGGTTTTGATGCCCTACAAAAGTTGAATAAGATTAGTATTTTGTTGCTGTTCTTTTTCCGTTTTATGTTTGTAAATGATAATACTGTAGTTTGTTCATTTATTTGCATGAGATGTTTTGTTTTAAGATTCATGTTAGGTTTGATTTGAAATCAAAATGAATTAAAATTTTGTCAAAAGCATGTACTTGTGCATTTATATTGTACGCGTGCTTGCAAATCTAATTGTGTATTTATCTTGTGGATCTGTTTGATATATATGCTTTCATTTAAATGCATGTACTTTTGTATATGCCAAGCATTTTTTTTTTGAAACAATATGTCAAGCATTTAAAATGTTCTTTTGGTGAAAAATAATTAAGGAGGTGTCAAAAATGCTATAATCTAATTTGCCTCATTTATTTGTTGTTCAACATGGTTTTGGTATGAACACTCAAGGTCGGCCCATTTTCCAACATATACATTTTCTCAACACCACATACAGAGGTAGAGTAATGATATAAACATATTTCTACTGTTAAGAGTTCAACATCTACCATTGAGAGTGCAACAAATTTTTGCTACGGCGCAAGAGAAAACCTAGATACACGCTAAGTTCAGGTGTAAACATATCAAGCGCGAATCTAGTAGACAGTCTTAGCGCAATTTAACTTTTGTTTACAATGCTGAGCTGATTCAATTATATTCTGACATAATCGATTTGATTTATTCTTAAGATATTGCAATATTTTTCTTTGTAAAATGGTAGTTGTAAAAAATGAGATGTCTAGAAATGTATGTATTTGTCAATTATACCCCCAAGACATGATTTTGTCTATTTCCCTCTTATTTTTAAGCTTTTCCATGACTTTATTACTGCCATTTTATAATTGACAAATACATCAATTTCTAAACATCTCATTTTTTAAAACTACCATTTTACAAAGAAAAAGATTGCAATATCTTAAGAATAAATCAAATCGTTTATGTCACGATATAATTGAATCATCTAAGAATTATAACAAAAAGTTAAATTAATTGCACTAAGATTGTCTACCTGATTCGCCGCTTGATATGTTTACACATGAACTTAGCGCGTATTTAGGTTTTCTCTTGCGCTGTAGCAAAAATTTGTTGCACTCTCAATGGTAGATGTTGCACTCTTAACAGTAGAAATACGTTTATATCATTACTCTACCTCTATACATGGTGTTATGTATATGTTGAAAAATGGGCTGACCTTGAGTGTTCAGACCAAAACCATGTTGAACAACAAATAAATGAAGCAAATTAGATTACAGCACTTTTGACACCTCCTTAATTATTTTTCTTCTTATAATTTGCACAAATTTTATAGGTGACGGTACTTTGCATAAAAAAATATCAACTCTGCATGTTCTTGATGAGTGTGAAAGATGCCAATAATTCTTTGGCGTAATATTAAGTGAGGAACTGTATCTTATGATTTACTTTGGTGCCTAAGAGAGGAACTGTAGAGTATGGATAAATTTTTGGATAGTATTACCAAAAAAAATTCAGATTAATCACATTTTAAGCAAGTTACTGTTAACACTGTCATTTTCACGCTTTAGACAAGTTATCACTTCTTTTCTCTCGCACTCATTGTTATGATGTTTCTATCCTTTTCATACAGAAAAAAATATTCATGCATGTCAAGCTTGTGGATATAGCGAAAATCTTCTGAGCTGTGAAACATGCACTTATTCTTTCTTACACACATATAATATAAACTTTGCATTATCATTGTGTGATTGTGCAGGTTAATGATATTGATAAGATATTAGATTGTGAGATGCAACTCACTATTGATGGCAAAACCATATCTCGTTGAATGGTAGGGATGGCGAACCAATATCTTGTTAATTGGATGGGACTATCGTATATGCATTGCAGATGGTAAATTTATTGAAACTCATCTACTGTTCTATTACTTTCAGCTTCTAGTGTCTTGTGAATATTATGAATTTATGATATATATAATTTTCCTTTTGCCTAATAAATTTACTGATTAAAAAAAATATATTTATTCGCAATCTCAACTTTTTTATTATTGTGTCGGTACAACTTTCAGTTTTGAGTATTATATACGATTTTCACTTAGTTTTGGTTTTTTGCTAAGATTTTAGATGTGGAGGAATTGGTTTATAAGATCTGTTTCTCTAAGTGGTTTTGATTTTTTTTTGGGAGACATCTCGTTCACCTTGATGTGCCATCACTTTTTGTACATGGTTCTTCATCCTTTTTTAAGCGTTACACATTGATATAGGATAACATAGGAATTTACATTGATATAGGTACATCATGATTACGGGATTACTTAAAGTTGCTCCCATAAAGTTTACAAAAAATTAATTACAAGAGTAACATTTTAGCTAATCATCGATATCAAACTTCCTTTGCCTTTACCCTTGCTTGTCCGTTCATATGTAAAACATGAAATTATAAGGGGTGTGTGTAGCATTCCCCAATGTTTATGTAGTGTCAAGTGCTTATATACGTGTTCTCGCTTATTTCATCCTAGCATTATAGGTATATCAAACCAACACACAAAAATTAAGAGACACTTTCTATTTCTTCTCTCCCAAACCTCAAGTACAGATCGGAAAAGAAATAGAAATTCCCTCTTAATTTTTGTGTGTTGGCTTGTTATATCTATATGGCTAGGAAGAAATTACTATATTATCATGTTTCTAATTTTAATTTTATTCTAATTGATTTTCTTAAAAAATAAGTGAGAACACATATAACAATTTAAAGGCTTGATAGTTTCAGTAAACCCTAATTCCCAAATCATAGAACATACTGTAAAGAATAAAGTTACCTTTGTGGGGGAGAGTGAGTGACGGAGGTTCCGGCAGCGATGGCTTTCTTCCGGAATGCGTGACAGAGGTTTCAGAGAGAGTGAGTGAGCGAGTGCCGAGGGAGGTTCAACGAGTGAGTGACGGAGGTTCCAGAAGTGGGTGAGAGAGTGAGTGAGCTTGTGTGGGATTGCGCGTGACGGTGGTTCGATTGAACAAGAGAGAAAGTGAGAAAGGGAAGCTTTGTGCGGTTCGATTGAGATTGAGAAAGAGAGAGAAAGTGAGAAGGTTTATATGTAACTGTTAAGTTAATTAATAATTTAATAATTAATAAATAAAAGAGGGAATTGATTTACAAGGAAAAGGAGTGAAAGTTTTTATTGCGACATAAAAAAAGAGGGGAAAATTCTTAGGCCGGGTGGTTAACAGACCGACTTACGTAAATGACTTCTTAAGTCAGTTAGTCAATTTAACGACTTAAGGAATTAATTATAAATATTTTCTTTTCATTATTCTATGAATCTTGAGTCGGGTAATCTTATAACCGACTTAAAAAAGTTTGAAAGAATTACGAAACTGCCACCGCGTCGCTTCTTATAAGACAGGTGGCAGCGCGAACCGACCTAAGCACGATTCTAAAAAGTTTTTTTTAATTTGTACTAGCGACACTTGTTTATTCTTACGGTCTTAGTTGCAATTTCAACTTCTCAACTTCGCGCTAGAGCATATTTGATCTCTATGGTACATTGTGTTGCATTGCTTCTCACTCTAATTTGGTTTTCATTTTTTTTTTTTATGATAACTGCAATCTGAAAAGCTATGAAGCATCGACACAACACGCACTGAGACTACACATCGACACGACTAATAATTTGAGGAAATGATAGTGGAACGTAAAGTGTCAAACAATGACTTTGTCAGACCCGTTTTTTGGATGAGACTCAAACTCATTTAAGGAATTTGATTTGTAACTTACGGGAAGGCATCAAAAGTATATAATAGGGGTGCGCAATGGACAAGTTCGAACATGTTATACTTGTCCCTCACTCAACTCTAAATTTTTATGAGGCAATTTTGTAAATCCAAAATTGCCCTCAAAATTGAACTGACATGTTTCTCTACATGTCAAATTAAGATCAGATCTATTAAGACAAAAGAGGGTTGTCCACAAGGATAATTTGAACAAAATTATAAGTATATACGACATTAATAAAGATAACATAATTTGTACCCAAAAAAAAAAAAATAAAGATAACATAATAATCTTTTTATAACCAGGACTGCTTGTTGAAAATATATCAAATTAACATAATAAAGATAACATAATCTTTCCACAAGTTTAGTGTTTTCTTGCCCTTTTCTTTTTGCCCTTTTATGTTTGTAAATGGTATGAGTATAGTTTGTTCATTTATTGGCATGAGATGTTTTTGTTTTAAGATTCATCCTAGGTTTGATTTGAAATCAAAATGAATATCATTTTGTCAATAGATGTAATTGTTCATTTATATCGCGCACTTACTTGCAAATATGATTGTGTATTTATCTCATGCATGTGTTTGATATATATATGTTTCCATTTAAATGCACGTACTTGTGTATGTATCTATCGAGCATTTAAAATGTTCTTTTGGCGAAGAATACAGGGTTAAATGAGTTTTTTTGTTCATGTTAAATGACTCAAATTTTGTGTTTAGTCCATATAAATATTTTCGGCAAGTTATGGTCCTCCAATTATTTTTCGTCACGACTTTTGATCCCTATTTTTAAGTCAAATCATGTGCGTCCTTCACATTTTTAAATGACTTTTTACATAGATGTTTAAAATATTATAACAATATCCACCACAAAAAGTTAGAATTTTTTAACAAGATATGATTTTTTTTTTTGAACAAGCAAGATACGAATTTTTAAGCGCTAATTACTTAAAAATTCATCAATTGTGAAAAAAATTAAACTTTTTCAAGAGATATTTCTATATTGTACTACACTGACATGAAATAGTAAATCAAAATTTTGAAGGATACATGAGTTTACTTAAAATTAGGAACAAATATGGTAACGGAAAATATTTGTGGTACTTAAACTTGATAAAAAAATTTAGAGGGGCCAAAAATTGAAATTTAAAAATTTTATTGGAACCAAAAAATTGTTTAACCCAAAAATATATTATTAGATTTATTTTATTCTTTTTATTTTTTTAATGATTTCTTTGATTTTGATTTTACTTAAAGTAGGGGATATGTAGGGAGGGGGGACTTGTCTCTAGATAACTGTAAGTTATTTATTTGAAGAACTTTGTTGGACTTGAAGTTCTGATAGACCCAACTGGAATTGAAAAAGATAAAGATCTTACAAATCTTAGTGAAAATTCTATGAAGTTCATTAATGACAATTTTGAAGAAAAATATTTCTCAAAGATTACAACATTTATAGAAAAACCTATACATCCTTATGGGTGATTTTAAAATAAACAAAACTCAAGCAAGTGACATATTTTGGAAGCTGCTTGCTTGGCTTCTTTACTTGCAAAAGGTCGGTATTCAGAGGTGCTACCTGTTAGTAAGGATTAAACTCTATCTTATAAAGTTTCAAGGAATTGAAGAATTTTCAAGGAAAACTAGTGCATGACATTCATTATTTTGATTCAATTAAAGATTTTCTTGCTAAAGTTGTTTCATATTATGAACTAATCAAACATTTTGCCTCTAGAATTGGTTCTGCTAGTAAGTAACTTAAAGGGAAGCTGATAAAAGAATCAGATTTTTAATAGAACAAAATAATGAATTCCCTTTACTAGTTTCCTTGAAAATTCTCCAATTCCATATGCAATGAAAATTCTTACTAACATGTAGCTTCTCTGAATGCCAACCTTTTGCAAGTAAAGAAGGCCAAACAGTTTCCAAAAAATGTCGCTTGAGTTTTGCTTATTCTAAAATCACCCATAAGGATGTATAGTTTTTCTATAAATGTTGTAATCTTTGAGAAATCTTTTTCTTTAAGAATCTCATAAATGGACTTCATAGAATTTTCTGTATGATTTGTAAAGTCATTCTCTTTTCCAATTCCAACTGCATCTATAAAAGCTTCAAGTCCAACTAAATCCTTCAAACCAATGACATAGTTTTCTATGACAATACCCCCTCCAAAAAATAAATCTTGCACTCCTACAAATCCCCCACTCTAAATAAAACCATGATTAGAGGAATAAATTGTAGAAGCTAAGGTACTAAATTAACATGCTTATGATATAAGCTCATACATGCAAGAGAGAGATCAAAATCAAAAACACCATTAAAGAAATAAATAAACAATCTAATAATTTATTTTTCACAAAATTGAGATACTGAATTTTAAATAGAACTCCTTAAATGTCACATAAGATATTATCATATATACTTTGGCATAAGTTTAGGAGAGCCTTTAATATTTTTTTTTATCTCTTTAAAAATAAAAAATTGTTCATCAAAGTACTTGTGTTAATAATCATAAAAAAGGCGAAGATTGTTAGGACCAAGATGGTTTGAAGAACCATGATCTTTAAGTTTTATTTGATGATAACAGAGAATATAAGTGAAGAATTTATTCTTTATTTTGTCTTGTGTGGAACGTTCAATACAACCAAAACAAAGAAAAATGTGTTACTTAGAAGCAAAGATTCAAGGTTCGGACATCACTGTTCAATTCAATGTGTTACGTAATTGCTTGGGAATTCATGATGTTTTGCTAGTATTTTTGTTTCTTGCTTGGGAATTCATGAATGGTGTTTGTTTCTTGCTTAGAAGTCCATGTTGATTTTTAGTCAAGCACAACTCAAAAAATATTTCCATCACTTGGATATGGGAGTGTGAATTAAACTATTTCTTCTAAGAGTACAATTTTCATTGTCCCATGAATTGAAGAATTTTTAAGGAAACTAGTGAAGGGCATTCATTATTTTGATTCTAATAAAGATCTCCTTGATAATATCTTGGACTAAAAAGGGTTCTAATAGCAAGGACTCTAAAGGGAAGCATATAAAAGAACCATGTTATATGTAAGATACTTGAGTTGGATAAAGGGAGAATTACTAGAGTTTCTTTTAACATTGAAAAACATCCTTTAACTAAGGCAACAAATAAGTTACGATCAATAGTAGTTTCTTCTGGAGACACACTTTTTAATTATTAGATTTTTTATTTATTTCTTGAATGGTGTCTCCAATTTTGATCACAATCTTTCATAATGAGCTTATATATCATAGTAAACATTTTAATCTAATACCCTAGCTGCTACAAATTGCATGCGTTCCTCAATATGGATCTTAGTTTTACTCTGTGTTTGGTTGGGGTGAAATAGGGGAGAGAGAAGTTGCTAAGAGAGAAATTGGAGAGAGATATCAAACTTCTCCTGTTTGGTAAGCCAAGAAATAAGGAAGAGAGAAAGGTTTATGGTGGGACCCATCACTTTTCACTTTCTTCGCTGATGTGAAGAGATTTGGGGGAGAAGGCTCCTTTTATTTTCACTTTCCACTATGGAAAATGCTAGATATCAAGAATGGATTTTCTTGATGAATTCAAGAATGACATTAATTTCGGGACAATTTATTGATAAAATCTTTCTTGATATATAACATTGCTCTTCCACTATATACCCTTGTCCCACACTTTTCTCACTATTGTTTACTTTGCATTTTTTTTTTTCTACAACATTTTGCAAAATAGCTGTTTCTTCTTACCATGTTTTTGTACGTGCAGTGACGTTCCTTTTTCACGCATAAATATTTCTTTTTACGGAAAATATGTTTTTTTGTTACATAATATGGTTATTTTTGTACGTGCAGTGACATTCCTTTTTCACGCATAAATATTTCTTTTTACGGAAAATATGGTTTTTTTTGTTACATAATATGGTTATTTTAGTAACACATAAATTTTTTCAAAAAAAAAAATTACCACATATAAATAGTTTTTTTTAAAGGATTGTAACATAAATTTTATTTTGAACAAAGGAGAGTAACACATGTATATTATTAATCAAAGTAAAATAAAAATGTGAGATTGTTAGGTTTTTTAATGAAGGGGTATTTTAGTATTTTTAAACATAATCAACACTTCTCTCTCTTCTATTTCTCTTCTCTCTCTTTTAAACCAAACAACACAATCTACTCTATTTCTCTTATTTTTCTCTCTTACTATATTCTCTCTCACCTATCTCTCTCTTCTTCATTTCTTCTCACAACCAAAAGATTTGTAGGTGTACAAGATTTATTTTTTATTTTTTTGGGATGTGAGGGCATTGTCTCTAGAAAACTATGTTATTGCTTTGAAGGATTTAGTTCGACTAGAAGCTTTTATAGATATAGTTGGAGTTGGAAAAAGAACGATCTTTCAAATTTTACCGAAAATTCTATGAAGTCCATCTATTGTTGTAACCTTTGATAAATCTTTTTCTTCAAAAATGTCATAGATAGACTTCATAGAATTTCCAACAAAATTTGGAAGACCAGACTTTATTCCAATTCCAACCGCGTCTATAAGAGCATCAACTCCAACTAAATCCTTCAAAGCAAGAACATAGTTTTCTAGAGACAATTTCCCCCCTCCCAAAAAAATATCTTGCACACCTACTTTCCTCTCACTGTAAATAAAACAATGATTTATTTGCAGGAAAAGAATACTAGCAGCTAGGGTAATAGATTAACATGTTTATGATATAAGCTCATATATACAAGGGAGAGAGAGATCAAAATCAGAGAGGTCATTCAAGAAGTAAATAAAAAATCTAATAAGATATATTTCACAAAAAAGAGCAATTTAAATGCCTGGCTGATACAAGCACACGATGAATTTAAATGAATATATTGAGGGAATATATGTGTGTGTGTGTGTGTGTATATATATATATATATATATATATATATATATATATATATATAAAATACATGCACTAAAAAAAAAATCATGTTTTAGAAGTTTGTCTCCTAAATGCTTTTGACATTTTTGTGTGGTTAATTTTCTCCATTGTCGTACTTACTTTCCCTAAATTTTGTTTACATCTTTGGATATGCTATTGACCGCACAACTTTGATTGTTGATGCTTTCTTTGCCATACTGCAAGAAACTCATATCAATTTTTTTTTTTTGTTGAACTCTGCATGTTCTTGATAGTGTTAAAGAGGCCAATAATTCTTGGGGGCTTCTACGGTGAAGTCAGAAAATTGACTTTTTTAAAAAAGTTATTTTGTTTAGCCAATAATATTACTGTCAATGTTATGTCAGCTTGTGTCCTGCTGATGGGCCACTCTAAAACTAAACTTTACCTTATTAGAAATCAGTCCTCATACAAAACATTAAGGGGAATTTCAATCTTAGTACACAGATGGAATCTATGTTTAATTTTGATTTAATCAGGGACACAATTGCAATAAGTAAAGATATAATGACACACCTTATGAACAAATGTGCAATACTCCATATAATCTGACGTGGCACGGATTAAATACACAAATGCACAATGGTTGGCCATTTAACTTCATTAGAAAAGTCATTCTCATGACTTCAACATAAAATTTTCCCTAATTCTTTGGCGTAATATTAAGTGAGTAACTAAAACTACTAGAAATTCTAGATTTTTCTGCGGATTTACCTGCGGATTTCATTAAAAATTCCACATGAAATAGGTTTCCTGGGGATTTTACCAAGGATTGAGGTTCCCAGGTAATACCTTCGCGGGTAATGGTTTCCTTAGGATTTTAGGATCCGCTGGAAAATGTACTGCGGAAATTCTCGCTATATAATCCGCAGAAAATTATCTGGTCAGTGTTTAAAGAGTTACCTGCTCGTAAACACGATACCTGGAACATATCCGCAGTACTTCCCCAGCAAACGATATTGAAAAATCTTCAGGAAAATCCGCAGAAAATGTTTTCAAAAGAACATAATAGATTACAGGTAAACCCCCAACTAACATTTTAGATTTTTATAGCCAGTTGGCATATAAAAAATTCATTCTGAAATTAAATTGAAAATTGGAATCAAAAACATCTAAATGCCCACTATATAATGATAAAACTAATCCAAAATATTTATTATTGAGTACTACCACTCAAAGTTCTTATCATGTTCACAAACATAAGGAAAAAATAAAAGAAAACTATAAACTACTTTCACCGGCCACCAAGTTACATATAAGAAAGGATTCTTTCAAGAATAGATGCCTATTTTTCTTTCTTAACTACAAAGGTTATCTCTAATTTCATTTGTATTCTTCTCAACGGTGGGTGCTTCCCCTAATTTTGTACTTTCTTTTCTGCATAGAGACAACATAGGTCTTTCTTTTTCTAGGCTTGTTATGGACTGATTTGTAACAAGGTTCATGCTTCTCCTGCTTTTATATCATTCATTACTTGATCAAAAAAAAAAAAAAAATCACTTATTCACCAATTCCATGATGTCTCGAGTTGCCAATCCAAAAATGTTAGCACATGAAACCATGTTTTGGGAGCTAGGTGCACTTTCAAACCCATCACCAGCTAGTCAAAAGTTGATAGGATTATCTTTCTCTTCAGTGTTTATCTAAAACATTAAATCCCAATCCAAAAATGACTTGTGAGACAACCTATCACAAAAATAATAAAGTTTTCATGTTACTTTGCTAGGCAATAACGAAAGGAAAGATCAACTTATCACAATTTTTTTTCCTCAAAAGAACAGTTGTTATTCGTTGAGGAAGGAGAAAACTACCTGAAGTATGCTGAGGAACACCAAAAAAACGTGCTACATTGCGGCGGTTTTAAAGCTATTTTGTGGCGTTTTAAACCTCAAAATGTATTGCGGGTGTTTTCAAAACCCCCGCTTATACTAATCCCACAAATTATTTGCAACCATGTTTATCAATTGAACTATTGATGAATAGTCCAGACATACTTTTCAACTTTTCAATGTCAAGCTAACCTAATAACATCATTCAAACATAGTGAGTATGAATACTCAACATAGAATATAAAATGTGATATGATGTTTCCAGCCATGCATGGTGTACTAGGCATGGAGAAAATCCTCTCATCAATATTACTAAATAAACAATGATTTCTATATATAGGAGTAGATATTTTTAAATTAAATGTAATTGTTATTCACTTTAAGTGGACACTTGGTGCCTTTCCACTGAATTTTCATCGTTGACTAGGTTTGCCATTCACATGAGTCAAGTGTGAGTTAAAAGTTTCACACTGAATAAAAGAATATATGTTATGCAACATATAATTCAGAAGATCCATATAGGTAATATTTTACGATAAGGAGTGAAATCATGGTGTTCAAACTCATTTGTGTGGTTAATTTCTCTAGTCAAACCTTTAACTGAAGTTCCAACAAAATGAAATCTTGGTTTTTTTGGTACACAAAGAGACATCTCTTAGTCAATTATTTATATTTTAGCAAATAACATGTCATAAATATTTGCTTTCAGTTGATAACAAGTTGAATCAAACCATAAAATGGTGTGTGAGTACAACTATTGCCGTCAATGTGAGGTTCTCTTTGATAAGTGGCATGTAAGTATCTATTTACTTTCGTTGAGTCTTGAGGTCTATCTTATATTGGTGAGCCCCATATCCAAACTCACTTAGACTTTTCCTTGTAAGAAAAAGTCATATTTGATGGGCTCAAATATAAAATAATATAAAATTGACATAGAAAATGAATGTCATCATGAATTAAATTGACATAGAAAATTCAATAAGGAGAAATGATAATTCAAGAAATACCATCATTATTTAAAACTATATCAAGAAAATGAAATAAGATTTAAATAACATTCTTTTTTTACCAATCTAAATGATAATTTTTAATTACCATCTATATATTATTGACTATTAATCTTTTTAAGCTTATATTTCAACCAGGTGGGGTGAATTCATATTTGAAAATTCATGGAAATAACCATTTAGTATTTTGAAAATATACTTTTTCCCTGTAAATCCCAAATGAAGGAATTTTTTTAAAACGAGCCGTTTCTTTTTTCTTAAGGAGAAAGAGCAGTTTCTTTTAGTTTCCCCCATTTGATTTGTGCATCTATAGTCTACTATATTTAAAGAAAGATAAATTCTTAGGTGAACTTTCACCCAACATGTCATCCTTACACCCATTCAATTAAAACACAACACCTCATCAAAATAATAATAAAATAAAAAAGCAGATATTTTCTTCTATCTTCTCCCACTCTTCCCATGATTTCCTTTCGGTTTAATTTCTCTCTCCAACAATGGTGAAAGCAAGGAAATTTCTGTTTTTTTAATTTTATTATTATTTTGATGAGGTGTTGTGTTTTAATTAGATGGGTGTAAGGATGACATGTTGGGTGAGAGTTCACTTAAGAATTTCTCTTAAAAAAAATAACATGTTTTGACTCTTTTGGGCTGATTTTTTCTTTTTCTAAAATTACCCTCAAATTTCATTACAAATAGCACATATAACAAATAGATAAGAGTAAATTCAAATATTAAAATAAAAGTATAAAAAACATGATATGAGTATATCTTTGTCCAATTTTTTTTTCCTATCCTTTAAAAAGTGTAACAAACTAGAAGAGTAAAGCTATACTTACTTTTTTTCATTATTCCTATTATACCCTTAAACAATTTTTTCTATAATAAAGATTGTTGCTGTCATTAAAATAAAAATAAAAATTTAGATTATACTTTTTTGTTATATTGTTGGTGTCATTGAAATAGATAATCATTGTTATTTTGATTTGTTATAATTTGAAAGCAAAAAACATTTATATTTTTACTTTTAATCAAAATCAAAATTTCATAAAAAAAAACACCGTTCATAATTTTCAAAATGTTAGCGTAATAAAAAGAGCGGAAAGACGGACACTTGGGTGCCTGTCTTTTCGCTAGTATAAATAAAGTATATCGTTTTGGGCTGTCGTTTTCTCCTTCCAATTACACCTTTAAGCAAAATTAACCATAAGAATGCTATTTTGTTGGTGTCATTCAAAAAGATAAAAATTTATATTATTTTTGTTATATTTTTTGAAAGATATTATATTTGTTGAATTATTGTTGTTATCATTGAGAAAGATAAGTTTAGTTTGTTACAATATAATAGTGTAAAACATTTGTTCTATACATATAATTTTAATCAAAATCAAATTAATTTTAATCAAAATTTCTTAAAAACTACTATTCGTAATTTACATGCATTAGCGCAATAAGAAGAGAGGACAGACTGGCACTTAAACGCTAGTAATATATATAAATAATAGTAATATGGTAAAAATATTATTTTATATAGTATTTCATTATTTTCTTTATCTTAGTCAAAATTTGATATATTCTTTTTTTGAAAGAAATCATAATCAAAATAGTATATATTTTTATATAATAAAATATATTATTTTATATGGTGTTTTATTATTTTTTTATGTTAGTCAAAATAGTTTATATTCTTTATATAATAGAATATTTTATTTTATATAGTATTTTATTGTATATACTATTTTGTTATTTTCTTTATCTTAGTCAAAAAAAAAAATTCTTTATATAGTAAAATATAAGTTTTATACCTTGGATGTGTATATAAAGACACGAACTGTGTAATATGTCCTTCACCATTTATCAATCTTTTCTCTCTCACATACACACTTGTTTACTCTTATGGTCTATGTAACAGATTGCCTTGCTACATCCCTCCAAAGTCCATATTTCCTTATTCTGAATTCGTTTAAAAAATGGATGATCGTGATGTTGAAGCTTTGCTTTCAAACCATTGTTTAACCGGTAATCTAAGACTCCACATCTCTTTTTAACGACCTTTTGTATGACAGTTTGATTATTCAGTTTAGCGTATATTAACCATACCTTTGTTGTTTTGTTTTTTTATAGCACCAATACATCCAAATCCTCAAAATGAGATGGGCAATATCATCAATTCTCTACGACTGAAATATAGGACCTATACCGTGGAGTTTGATGTCAATTGTGTTAGTATCATTTTTCTTTTAAATCGTTAATCTGTTTTATGTAAATGTTCTTTTATTGCTTACGAAAATTCCTGGGATGTTCATTGGTGCAGGGTGTTGTCATGCTGCCAGGCAGTTTTTATTCCGACTTTGGTGATCAAATTGATCACTATGCTACATTGGTGGACACCAACAATAATGAGTTCGAGGTCAAGGTTGAAAGATTATGTGGTTGCATTTTTTTGACAAAAGGTTTTGCTGCTCTGCGTGATTTTTATGACATAAGTCTTGGTGCGTGGATGACTTTGGTTTTTGTGGGGTTTGGGAGATTCCGTCTGAAGAAGCTCATATCAAGAATCAAGAAGAAAATTTATTTCCCTTTGTTTGATCCTCCAATGAAGTTCGCTGTTGAAAAAATTGTCCATCCTGAGGCTTTCATTAATGGCTTTCCTTCGTCGATTCACCAACTGTCATACCGTCATGATTTGAATAATTTCAATATATTTTATGAAATGCATTTGTCTGCCTCTGACATTAATTCAGGTTTTCTGGTAAGATAATTTATATATGCACCATTAAAGGTTGTTGTACAATATATGTGTATCTAATTTTCTGCTTTCCTATTATTGTAGATGTTGCCATACACTGGATTTTGCGAGCACTGTTTGAATAAGAGGAACACTACGTTGGCGTTGATAGACGACAATGGAAACAAATGGGATTGCACTCTTGTGGTTGGAACTTTGATCCAGGCCAACTGGAGGATAGGGGGACAATGGAAGAGGATGGTTGACGCACGCAAAATCAAGCCGGGTGCATACATGATTATAGGTGCTCCAATGCATGGGAATAACACGACTGCCTATTTCAGTGTTAAACGTCTCTGAGTCCTTATAAGTCTAGGCCTTAATAATTATGTTTAAATCGTACTTCTTTGTTTTAGTCTCAAGGTCTTTAAGATTTGTGTCAGTATGTTACAGTACTTGGTTTTCATTTTTTTTGTTTGTTGTGAGAGTTTCTAATGTCAGATTCAGTCTAATTATCAGCACTTTATATGATGCAAGTTATAATGAGATTAAGAAATGGATTGTAGTTATATATCCTTTTATCATATGTCCAGTTTTAGTCGGTTTGATTTAATTTATGTGATTGTATTTGAGTTTATAAACAAAGAATCGACAAAACGTTAACAATATATGATATAGATATAAATATAAATAAGAGATGTTCTTCTAAAATGCCGTTGCAACCATGTAAATTTTTGAACGCATTCGACTTACAGTAATAAAAATACTAATTCATATCCATCCCTTATTGGATAATCACTTCGTCCGTTGTTATTTATAAGATCATACTGTAGTCATCTCAACACTGTGTCATTGGAACTATACTGCAAGCCCTTTTGTTAATTAATATAAACAATATTCTAAGTTTTTTTTTTTGAAGGAAAACAATATTCTAAGTTATTCCACAAAGATAATTATTTGAACAAAATTATAGGTATACACCTCATTAATAGAGCTAACATAATAATACTATGTAAAAATTAACCTCGTTAATAGAGCAAACAATTAGGGATGACAGAAAGGGACGAGTTACACGTGTAACGTTGATTTTTAATTGTGTGAACGATATTATTTTATAACTAGAGCCGCTTGTTGAAAAGTTTATTGAAATTAATTAACGTAGTTTTATTTGAGTTGTGTGTTTAATATTGTCTAAGGGTTTCACTTCATATATGTTTGAATAAGTTTAGTATTTTGTTGCCGTTGTTTTGACTTTTTATGTTTGTAAATGGTATGACTGTAGTTTGGTCATTTATTTGCCTGAGATGTTCTGTTTTAAGATTCGTCTTACGTTTTATACATTTATATCATGCACGTTCTTGCAAATCTAATTGTGTATATATCTCGTGCATGTGTTTTATATATGGGAAATGTGTTTGCATTTTTTTTATGCATATATACTTGTGTTTTTATTTGTCAAGCATTTAAAATGTTCTTTTGGTTTGGGTCCCTAGAAATATCTAAATTTTGTTTTTAGTCCCTACAAATATTTTCGGCAAGTTATGTTCCCCCAATTTTTATGTCACCATTTTTTGTCCCAATTTTTAAGTTAAATCATGTGTATCTTTCATATTTATTAGTACATTTTTGGCCTAGTGGTTGACTTGAGATCTTGGAGTGTACTTCTCTCAAGGTCTCAGGTTCGATTCCCTCTAGTGCAAATTTTGGTGGATAAGTTCATACAGAGCTTTGTTCTGGCTTTAAATGAGGCCCCCACTAGTGGAAGGTGGGATTGATCCCCTTGGATTAGTCGGTTTTTTGATTGGATACCGAGTTTTCAGAAGGAAAAAAAATTGTACAACAAAAATTTAGATCTTTTGTAACAAAATATGGATTAAATATGAATTTTCCAGCGATATACAATTACTTAAAAATTTATATACTTAATTCATATTTCGAATGAAACACATGAGTTTACTTAAAATTAGGAACAAATATGGTGACGAAAAATATTTGAGGGACTTAAACTTGATTGATTTTTTTAGAGGGACAATAAAGTAAAATTTGAAAATTTTATAGGGACCAAAAATTTGGTTAACCTAAAAATATATTATTAGATTTTTTTTCTTAATTTCTTGAATGCTGACTGTGATTTTGATTCATACACATGTTCATGTGACTAACCAGGGAAAGGGATAATATGATGTAGAGAACATTTACTGAACTGAAACAGAATAAAGCCTAGATTACAAAGCTATGGTTCAAAGTTATATCTGAGTACATGGGCACTTCTAATGGCTTCAACTAATTCAACTATGAATTAGTTGAATAAAGCTATGAATTTTTATTTTGTATGCAGAATGAATTCAACTAATTCTTCCCGCGCGCACGAATCATATGAGTCGCTCGAGTACATGGGCACTTCTAATGGCTTTGACAACATATGTTGAATGGGACTGATGAGGCTCACCACCACTTTTGGAAACGGGGAAATGGGCGATCTAATTGTGTAATCTAGGCTTTATTCTTGTGATATCTTTTCGGTAATGTGTAAAGCATCTTTAGCCGAACAAAGTTGAATGAAAAGAAAAACAAAAATGAGTGGCAACTGAAAATAGTTCCTCATAATGTTCAATAAATCAAATATTACAAAACAAGTCTTTTTTCAGCTCGAATTCGACTCGATAAACATTAAATCGGCTCGAAATTCGACTCGAGTTCGTCACAAACTTTTTTCTAGCTTGAACTCGACTCGAATCAAACTCGATAAAAACTTGGTTCGACTCTCTAGCTCGGATCAAATAAAGAGAAAAAAAAACTTTTAAACTTGAAAAAGTTACTCTACTTATTATAATTGATTTGAGTGACAAACATAGTTTCCTATCAAGAGGTTGATAAATAAATAGGATAATGAGGATAGAAAATAGGTAGTTGTAAAACTGCCGCAATGCACCAAGCATAGCGGCGTCTTCAAAAACTGCCACAATCCTCGGTATATAGTGGCGGTTTAGGAAACCGTCGCAAATCTCGCGTTTCTTTGTAGTGTCATTTTCATAATTTACATAAGAACATATACATGGTCATCCTTAAGAGTTTGAGTGCCTTGAATTACGTATGAATATGATATGCTCTATTTTTATTAGTCACACATGCATGCATGCATGCACGCACGTACGCACGCACACGCACACTTAAGGAAGTCTCAAGATCCCAACAACTTGTTGGTTGTGAAAATATTGGGTCTTGTGCGATCACACATATTATAGCACCTTTACTACAATTATGAAATATAATAAGGGAAATGCTTCTTTTTACGAGAAAGCATTGAACGAAAGCGAAGAATGTTTTTCATTGCTTATATTATCCGCTCCACCTCCCGTGTATTTTGCCAAACAAAACTGAAAATTGATTCACTTTAAACATAAAAAGGACACATATCATTTCTTCGCTTTTGTATGGCCATCCATTAGTAATATATAGCAATGCTGATATGATCCCTAAAAAAAAAAGTAATGCTGATATAATAATATCTATTCTATTTAGTGTTTGCCATCCATTAGTTATTGCATGACATTTAGATAAATGTTGATTTCTAATTCTATTTAGCTAAATTACTAAATACTGAATGTGTGATTTTGTGTTTTTTATTTTTAAAATTTATTGTGAATGTGTGTTTGCTTATTTATGTGATTTAATGAATTTTGAATAGAGTTTAATCTTAAAATTGCTGTTTGGTTTGTGGGAAAAAGTATTTTTCAATAAACATCATACATATGTAGTAGCCCTAAAGAATAAGAGTAAGATGGATAAACACTATCTTGGAGAAAAATTATTTGATGGTCAATCGAGGAAAAGGTTTAATTGTTGCTGTTTCCTCACAACCTTTTCATTGCAGATCTTATAAACTTCTTAACATAGTAAGGATACATGTACACGAGAGAATAAATTGAAGTGAAGGAACATATCATAATATAAAGTATTTTTTTAATTAGGAATATAATTTGAATTAATTTTTATAATTAGATTGAGTATATAGACAAAAAAAGTTGTGCGATTTTTCTTTTGGTACAAAAATTTCTTTTTTATAATTTCTTTCTTTTCAAATATACGATTAACTTCATATTTTCATTCATCACCAGCATCTTACACCACTGCTTTTGGTGTTGCATCTGCCGCAGGCGCCACCTCACATGTTGGCCCCACTCCTAGAAACATTTTCGCACCGAGGAAGTACTTCGTGATAGCCACAATCACCATACAAAAAGGCGTAAAAGATGTCACAAAAACAGGATCTCTTGTCTTCATTACAACACCTTACAAGTAATACCCTAACCCAAAGCAAAATTGTAAGGTTCTCTTGTCAGTGTTCCTTTTAGTGAATATGGCTCTCTCTTACTGCAAGTATTCTATCACGGTGAATCAAATTCGTGGTTAAAGGTTTAGGTTGCCTTAAACCTAGGTGATGCAATAGGACCTATAATATGCTCATGTCATCTAGAAGACACAAACCATTTACTTGGTGTTGGGGCAATTTCAGTTTATTTTTTCTTCTTAAAAAATTCAATATATGGTTAATTGATTTAGTTTTCTAACTTATTGTATGAACATGTAGGTGAATGGTTTTAGATTAAATTAATTTAATTATTATTTTTTTAATGAAGATTAAATTAATTTAATTTAATTATTAAAATGAGATTATTGATTAGTTTACGCAATACTAAAAATTGGAGCATGGGTATAAATTTTGGGCTATAAAGTTTGTTGAAATTAGTTAAAATAACTCTTTATTTATTACCGTTAATTAAATAAAAAATGAAATTTAAAAATGTCTTTAAAATACAGGAAACATGTAATTTCATTCCCATTGTAAAAAAAAAAAGTTCATATTCCACTAAAAAAAAATGAACTAAAATAGTTAGGTAACCTTACCGTGTAAACTGCATATAACAAGATCATATCCCAGCGGAAAATGAACCAAAGCCTCATCCCTCTCCATAAAAAAGGCAATTGGTGCACCCTTAATCATGTCAAATATGCATATCAAGTGCTAATATAAAATGATACAAGTGATATAAGTAGTAAAAAAATATGCAACATTAACGATAAAATATAGATTAAGAAGATATAATTTACCTGTATCCAATTTCTTGACGAGGATAGAAAGGTTAATCCCACCATCTCGTTCCTCTTTGAGCATAGGCAAATCACTTGTCCATATCAAGCATGAATGGAGACGGTCACTATCTTGGGACACATTATATGAATAACCTTGGCAGTGAATGGGAGAATGAGGGTGAAAGTTACAAATGTTCAGGCACAATCGTTGGCATTCGTCTTCCGATTTTACTAATATAACTCTATCAGGATTGTATATTTGGATGTTTGATATATTCACAAATATCATGCTATTGTTGGCATCCGAACACAATATTGGTGATTTTCTAATGCACCCTTGTCCTTCATTGTCAATATCTATCGGATTGAATCTTAACAAACACTTACATTGTTGCGATCTATTTTTATTACAACTAGTAAAATTACCGCAAAAATTATAAATGTTGCAGACTTCGGAGGGTTCCTGCCATACAGGCGTCCATTGGCCTAATAACCAATCTAATAACTGTACCTCTCCAGAAGAGTTCACCAATAACCTTGTTTTCTTGTCCATTACCGAGCCCTCCCGAAAATAAAAGTCTAGAGAATTAAAAAACAGCACAACGTTTAAGGGCATTTCATCTCCAGTAGTTTCCCAATAAATTTGTGAGTGGTTTTTCATTAAATAATGCATAGAGCCCAAATGTTGGAAGGTGAAGCTTCCGGTTTCTAGGTCATTCTCGTTTTTCCAAGATATCAATGCCATATTTTTATCTAATGCCATTCCAGAAAGTAATGTGTCTGTTGGTTGCTTGAAACTCTCCCACAAGTAACCCGCATGACCTTCATCTACGAGCACTAGATTCCCAGAATCTAGGAGCTTCAGAGTCCTGTTTTTTGGTGTTGATCTGTTTAATTTAGAGGACCAATAGACTCTTGAAGCATCTAAAATCTCTAGATTTCCATCCTTGGAAATATGGAAAAACCTGGTGGTGTCTATAAGTGGTGTGTCTCTATTTGCCACCCAGATTACTGTTAGTGGTTCAATATCATGATACCATATGCCCAAGTATTTTTTAAGAATGGTGGCACCATTACTACTTCCAATTGGTAATGAAAAACATCCTAACTGAAACTGTTTTTTATATGAAACAAGATTACACGAATTCTCTTGTGATATCTTTTCGGTAATGTGTAAAGCATCTTTAGCCAAACAAAGTTGAATGAAAATAAAAACAAAAATGAGTGGCAACTGAAAATAGTTCCTCATAATGTTCAATAAATCAAATATTACAAAAACAAGTCTTTTTTCAGCTCGAATTCGACTCGATAAACATTAAATCGGCTCGAAATTTGACTCGAGTTCATCACAAACTTTTTTTCTAGCTTGAACTCGACTCGAATCAAACTTGATAAAAACTCGGTTCGACTCTCTAGCTCGGATCAAATAAAGAGAAAAAAAAACTTTTAAACTTGAAAAAGTTACTCTACTTATTATAATTGATTTGAGTGATAAACATAGTTTCCTATCAAGAGGTTGATAAATAAATAGGATAATGAGGATAGAAAATAGGTAGTTGTAAAACTGCCGCAATGCACCAAGCATAGCGGCGTCTTCAAAAACTGCCACAATCCTCTGTATATAATGGCGGTTTAGGAAACCGTCGCAAATCTCGCGTTTCTTTGTAGTGTCATTTTCATAATTTACATAAGAACATATACATGGTCATCCTTAAGAGTTTGAGTGCCTTGAATTACGTATGAATATGATATGCTCTATTTTTATAAGTCACACATGCATGCATGCATGCACGCACGTACGCACGCACACGCACACTTAAGGAAGTCTCAAGATCCCAACAACTTGTTGGTTGTGAAAATATTGGGTCTTGTGCGATCACACATATTATAGCACATTTACTACAATTATGAAATATAATAAGGGAAATGCTTCTTTTTACGAGAAAGCATTGAACGAAAGTGAAGAATGTTTTTCATTGCTTATATTATCCGCTCCACCTCCTGTGTATTTTGCCAAACAAAACTGAAAATTGATTCACTTTAAACATAAAAAGGACACATATCATTTCTTCGCTTTTGTATATGGCCATCCAGTAATATATAGCAATGCTGATATAATCCCTAAAAAAAAAAGCAATGCTGATATAATAATATCTATTCAGTTATTGCATGACATTTAGATAAATGTTGATTTCTAATTCTATTTAGCTAAATTACTAAATACTCAATGTGTGATTTTGTGTTTTTTATTTTTAAAATTTATTTTGAATGTGTGTTTGCTTATTTATGTGATTTAATGAATATTGAATAGAGTTTAATCTTAAAATTGCTGCTTGGTTTGTGGGAAAAAGTATTTTTGAATAAACATCATACATATGTAGTAGCCCTAAAGAATAAGAGTAAGATGGATAAACACTATCTTGGAGAAAAATTATTTGATGGTCAATCGAGGAAAAGGTTTAATTGTTGCTGTTTCCTCACAACCTTTTCACTGCAGATCTTATAAACTTCTTAACATAGTAAGGATACATGTACACGAGAGAATAAATTGAAGTGAAGGAACATATCATAATATAAAATATTTTTTTAATTAGGAATATAATTTGAATTAATTTTTATAATTAGATTGAGTATATAGACAAAAAAAGTTGTGCGATTTTTCTTTTGGTACAAAAATTTCTTTTTTATAATTTCTTTCTTTTCAAATATACGATTAACTTCATATTTTCATTCATCACCAGCATCTCACACCACTGCTTCTGGTGTTGCATCTGCCGCAGGCGCCACCTCACATGTTGGCCCCACTCCTAGAAACATTTTCGCACCGAGGAAGTACTTCGTGATAGCCACAATCACCATACAAAAAGGCGTAAAAGATGTCACAAAAACAGGATCTCTTGTCTTCATTACAACACCTTACAAGTAATACCCTAACCCGGAGCAAAATTGTAAGGTTCTCTTGTCAGTGTTGCTTTTAGTGAATATGGCTCTCTCTTACTGCAAGTATTCTATAATGGTGAATCAAATTTGTGGTTAAAGGTCTAGGTTGCCTTAAACCTAGGTGATGCAATAGGACCTATAATATGCTCATGTCATCTAGAAGACACAAACCATTTACTTGGTGTTGGGGCAATTTCAGTTTATTTTTTCTTCTTAAAAAATTCAATATATGGTTAATTGATTTAGTTTTCTAACTTATTGTATGAACATGTAGGTGAATGGTTTTAGATTAAATTAATTTAATTATTATTATTTTTTTAATGAAGATTAAATTAATTTAATTATTAAAATGAGATTATTGATTAGTTTACGCAATACTAAAAATTGGAGCATGAGTATAAATTTTGGGCTATAAAGTTTGTTGAAATTAGTTAAAATAACTCTTTATTTATTACCTTTAATTAAATAAAAAATGAAATTTAAAAATGTCTTTAAAATACAGGAAACATGCAATTTCATTCCCATTGTCAAAAAAAAAGTTCATATTCCACTAAAAAAAATGAACTAAAATAGTTAGGTAACCTTACCCTATAAACTGCATATAACAAGATCATATCCCAGCGGAAAATGAACCAAAGCCTCACCCCTCTCCACAAAAAAGGCAATTGGTGCACCCTCAATCATGCCAAATATGCATAATAATGATGGAAACATTGGTCAACCACAGCGTGTCATGTGTCACCTTTTACTTCAAAAAATAACAAAAAACAAACAATCCTTATAAAAGAGAGAGAGAGAGAGAGAGAATAAAACCAATTATCATATTGTGGTTGATCAATGTCACAAGATATTGACACTACAAATGTCACACAAGCGTTATCCATCAATGATGAGAGTGAGAACGGCATAGGGTAGGAATCAAGTGCAATAGCCTAGGAAAGATACAAAGACATGTTAATATTTATTGATCTAATAAAAATAAAATAAAAAACTATTTATAAGCCACACATGCATGCATGCACGCACGCACGCACTCAGGCGCACACATATACAAAATCTTCAAAAAATAAAAAAATGAAATTGTTGAAATTCTTTTAACTTTAGGAAACATCGACATAAAATTCCTAACAATTAATAGATTTTTTTTTTGTTTTGTTGAGAAAACTAATTTGTTTAAAATAAAATATAATGAAATTGGATTGAGCTATGAAGACCAACCATGAAAAGAAGAAGATATGAGAAGGTAAATTTTCTCTTATTTCAATTTCATTCATCTCTGATTTATTTTGTCCCTCCTTCTATCAGTCGCATATGATTTTTTCCAGTTTTTCGTAGTTGTCTCCCTCGTGGATGAGCTTTGATTAAATTACATAAAGTAAATTACTGCGATTGCGACTTAATGAATTTATTTGACAATTCAGTAAATTACAAAGTAAATATGAATCTTACCGGTGACCGATAGTTTTTTTTTTTATTAATCTATTTTTGGAAGAAATTTTCTTGTATTAAATTTTTAATAAATTTAATAATGAAACATAAAATTACGTAACTAACTAAAAATGGAAACGAAATTTGTAGAAAAAATTGAATAAAATATATGCACACATATAAAAGAACCCATTTTGGTTATTCACACAACCAAAATCAATTTTGACATAAAATAGCCAAACAACATTTTTCATGTAAATTCCCTAAAAAAAAAAAAAACATTTTTGTAAATCACTTCTATCGTAAGGGTAACCAAACATAAATCACTTTTTACTCAACACACTTTTAATCAAAATCAATTCTACATAATCAATTCTATCAAAATCAATTTTGTCTGGTGAGCTTCGACATCACTTCGATCAGTTTATTCATTTGGCTGGTCTGCCTGGATTTACACATCTGTACCTAAGGGTGATTTGGTTTGCTTCCGTTTGGGTTGTTTGGAAGGAGAGGAATAACCATGTATTCAATAATGCGGCTTCTACTCCTTCTACTCTCCTAGAAAATGTTAAGCTAAATTCATTCTTATGGTTGAAATCCAAAAAGGCAGCTTTCAGTTATAGTTATCATGATTGGTGGAAACATCCTCTTTTGTGTATGGGTGCTCACTAGTTTTTCTTCTGCTAAGGGTGATGTTTTGGTTTTGGCACCACATCTTGTAAATACTTTGTAAATACTTTTGGTTGGTGCACCTTTTGCACACCTTGTGCTGGGTGCTTCAACGATGGTTATATATCATTTTAGTTTGTTTAAAAAAAAATAAAATTTGTCCACCGCACAACCAAACACACACTTGTAAGTTGGTATGGAATCAGTAATTGGTAAATGATCCCTATAATATATCAAATTTTGTTGTAGTGCTCATAAAATATGTTGCATGTTTTTCTATAAAAAATTGGGTTAAATAAGTTTTTGGTCATTATAAATATGAGGGTTAATTAAGCAAATGGTCCTTATAAATATTTAGAATTTCATTTTTAGCCCCTACCAAATAAAATCACACATTTTAGTCCCTATAAAAAATTTCGCCAAAATTTTTAGTCCATGTAAAAAATTTATGTCAACATTTTTGGTCCCTAAACTACTAAAGGAAAATGTCACAAGGACTAAAATGTGTGATTTTATTTTGCAGAGACTAAAAACAAAATTCTATTTATAGGGACCATTTACTTAATTAACCTAAATATTAAATATAGTCAAATTTGTTTTTAGACGTCATAAAAAAAATAGACATGTTTTAGTCCCTATAAAAAATTTCAGCATAAATTTAAGCATGAAGTTTTAGTCCATGTTAAATTAAAATTTATTTAATTATGCTTAAAATTTTAATTTTTATTATTGATTGTTTGAAAGACTTCTTAATTTGTCTCTAAAAAATCATTCAAAAATTTAAAAGTTTAAACATAATTATACAAATATTAATGTACCAGGGACTAAAACTACGTGTTGAAAATTTTAATAGTGACCAAAGCCTGACACTTTTTTTATGAGGACTAAAAAGGAAGTTCGTTATATTTTTATGTACTGAAAACTTATTTAACCCTAAAAAATATCCACGTGAAATTTTCTTTTTCTTCACTGAATCAAGAGAAGGGCAAACATCAGGTGGAAACTCAGACTTCCCAACTAGGTTGGCAACCCTGAGAAACAACATGAAGTTCAAATTTATTTAATTATCCTTAATTTTTACATTATTTAATTATCCTTAAATTTTAAATTTCAAAATGACTTTTTGCAGGTTTGTTTAGAACCTGATAAAAAGTTTTTTTACAAAAAAATTAGAATGTTTTAACATGAAATGAATTAAATGTGAATTTATTTTAAACTTTCAAAAGTTCAAGGAAAAAAAATCGTGATCTAAAAATCTTATTTTGAGCTCATTTTTCACGGAGGAATTCTATATAATATTCCAAACATGTCAAGAAAAAAATATCATTCAAAAATTTAAACATTTATGATAATTAAATAAATTTGAATTTAGGAGGGACTAAACCTCTGTGAAATCTTTTATAGGGACTCAAACATGCGTTTTTTAATGAGAACTAAAAACAAAATTTGATATATTTACAGGGATTAAAAACTTATTAATTTAACCTATATTTAATTAAACCTTTCTGTGAAATATTACGGTGGATTTCGTTTCTTTAGGTTTATCTTGTAACCAAAAAAAAAACCTTTCAGCCTCATTTTTATCTGTTCAACTATTTGATATAAGTTGTGCCAAGGTTTTGGTATTCATGCTGAATGCTGCTGAGATACACCCTAAAGTTCGGATCATTCTCTCTTGTATATTGGATTAAATCATTCTCATTTTTCACATTTGAAGCTAGTTACTATTTTTTTATTCATTCATGAATTTTGGGTATTAGGTTGTAGGTCTCATATTCACTTATTTGCATCGGCGAAGCTAGCGCGATTTTTATGAGGGGGCTAAATATAAAGAAGAAATAAAATATATTTTTAAAACTAATATATTAAACTTAATCAATAAATAAAGTAAATTCACAATAATTTTTACTTATATTTAATGAAACGAAAGTGAAGAAAATAAATTCTAACAATAATTATTCAGAAAAGTTGAGCTCTATGAATTTTTAATAAGCCAAATTTTTTATGTCCCCCCTCTCTTTTGCTTTGTATGTTTCCTCTTTTTTTCTCAATATATTTGAGGCCTGGGCCATAATGGTTGCAGTCTCCTTTTTGTAAAAAAAAAAAAATAAGCCAAATTTATCTATAATTGACACGAAACTAAATAAATTATCAATATTTCATTAATATCATCCCTTTTTAAACCAACAAAATTGTTTGGAGTAGCCAAATAATATATCAATGGGGTAGCTACATATAAAACTATACTAATTATGCAAGATTATTTTTTCTTTTGGGGTAGCCAATGCTACCCCATTGGCATGAAGCCAATTAGCCAAAAGATTATTTTTTCTTTTGGGGTAGCCAAGATTATTTTTTCTTTTGGTTGTATGCCTCATATTCACTTATTTGATGGTGTAGCTTTAGACAAGTAGAGTGTCACTTCTTTTCTCTCCCACTCCTTGTGATGATGTTTTTAACAAAGTTTGGTGAAACAATATCTCTTGTTAAGTGGAAGGGACTTTCATATATGCATTATAGATGGAAAATTTATTGAAATTCATCCACTGTTTTGTAACTTTCAGCTTCTAATGTTGTCCATTGAATCTTCAATTTCCTAGTCTCAACCTATCTATTATTGCATCACTTCAGTTTTTAGTTTTGTGTATTTTAGTTTTTAGTTTTGATGATACTCACACACGTATTTGGCTTGCATCCTAAAATTGGTTCAACATCAAAATTTGGTTCAAATTATTTCCGCTTGAGATTGATAAAAAAGTGAATGTTCTAACCTTACATGTGAAATTGAATAGTTTATTGTTATATAACTTTTAACTCACTTTCCCCTAAAAAAAAAATTAAAATTTAACTCACTTGCCACTACGTCATTATTGAACCAAATTTCAATGTTGAACCAATTTTAGGAAGCAATCAAAATGCCAAAAATCCATCTCTAACGATTTAAACACATAGAATCATGAACAAAAGTATTTAAATACAACCGGATTTTGATATTCAGGTCCATCTAGAACTAGATTTTGAAACAATTTCAAGAAGAAATCAAAATCTCAATAACAATATAGTGAACCCTATTTTTAATGTTGAAAATTCCAGGAAGCAATCAAAATCTAGAAAGTCCTTCTCTAACAAATTTAAACACACACATAATCATGAATAAAAACAAGATTTTAACACTTAAAAAACAAGTTTTAACACTCACAAACTTTGATGTTTAAGTCCATGTTGAACAATATTTTGATCTTGAACCAATTTTAGGAAGCAATAAAAATCTCTAAAGCCCTCTCTATCCATGATGAAACATCCCATGTTTTAACCCATGCAACAATGAATATTTTTCAAAAGTAATTAATGTCGGTAAAATCAATTGCTTTGTTGTTAGCATTTAAAAAAACAAATATATAGTCACGTTTTTTCTAAGAAAATAAACATTTTTAAGTAATATGCTTATATTAAAATCCGAATCATCACATAATCATGAACAAAAACAAGATTTTAACACTAGAAAATACATTTCTTTTTACAGTAACTATGAAAATACGATTTAAACATCCATTAACTACTAGTCTTTTTTCATTACAAGAGAATTTTACTTCATTACCTAAAAAAAATAAAAGAAACACCGTTAAACAATTTATTACATTACACATCAATAAACAAACAAACAAACAAAAAAACAGATAAACAATCGTAGATAAATACATGCTATCTTTTGCCCATGATCCCTGATTGTTCCTCTTAGTGTAGCAGCAAATCGAATGCGTCCGAATGCATTAGAAAAATCAATCATTTTCCTTTCTTACTGATCGGTCAGATAACAATTAATGAATCTAAATAGTGGTTCATGTTGCTCCGGTGCGACGGAGGTTGGATCTTCACGGTGGAGGAGAAACACATTATCACTCCGCTCAAGTGAGTATCTAAAAGAAGTGGTTATATGCAAAAAAAAATGGTAAAAGTAAAGATTGACGTTGAGTCACTCTTATTTAGGTGTGAAGGGTGGTTTAACGGTCTCTGTAAGATGCGCGCAATCTTAGGAGGCCGTTGGTGATGACCTGGACAGTTGAGATGGAGTCAAGGACAGGTGTGCTCTTGTGCTGTGATCCGCACAAGACTTAGCATGCTCCACCGCTATGTTATATCCAGCTTTTTGTGTTTTAACTTAATGGGCCTTGTTTTTCCAGCCTTCTAGCCGGTCTGGAACACTTGCAAACTTTTTTGGGATAAAACACAACCCAGTTTCGGAATCTAAATCTAACAACTCATCAAATGCAGATTTTAATTTTTTCACTACTATTAAAAATACTGAGTTGGATTTTGGGCCGTCTATTTTTGATCGAACAACTTTCTGTTGAATGCATGTACCTCCCGACTCAGAAAATCAAGGTTCATTTGGTTGAAGTAAAAGATTAAGGAGGCAAAAGAGTAAATGTACATGGTTAAGAAAATACTAACACTACAATATACTACTCGTAACATTTACGGTTACTACAAAATAAAATATTAAAAGACTAACATGTTGTTAACTTACCACAAACAAGGACGTTATCCCGTACCTTTTTCTTTGTGGGCCAACCAAGCTAACAACCTAGTATAGATAAAGACAACATTACAGAAAAAAACAAAAGTCCAAGATATTCTCATTCCATTCCTTCATTCTCATTTCATTTCACAATGATGTTGTTACGGAAGCATTGCTCCATTGCAACCATCTCTGCTCTATCACCACTCACTCCTTTATCAACCCTGAATCCTTCCACACTCAGGTTTGTATAATCACCATTTGTTATTAATATTGTTCTTTCTTCTGCTTCAGCGTGTGTGTTCTGAGTTGCATCAATGATAGGTTCTTTGCAACAACCACCTCTTTCTTAGACTAAGCTTCAGCTTCATCATGGAACCCTTTTACCTCAACTTCATTTCAACAGTAGTAACAGTAAGCCATGTTGCAAAGTTTCTCTTCATGAACCAACTTCTGGGAAATCATCATCATCATCTTTCTCTTCTCCTCCTTCTTATTCTTGTTGATGTTGTTGTTGTTGTTATTGTTTTTTTTTAAGAAGCTAATTTGTTGTTTTTGTTCTTGTTTATTGCTACTATTGTTGTTGTTGTTGTTGTTGCTGCTGCTGCTGCTGCTGTTGTTGATTGTTGTTGTTGTTCTTATTTTTGTTGTTGTAGTTGGTGTTGTTGTTGTTGTTGTAATTGTTATTGTTTTTGTTTGTTGTTGTTGTTTCTCTGATTCGTAGCATTTATTTTCTTACAGATTAGGCACAATAAGAAATATTGAAATCAACAACAAATTTCACAATCCATTTATCATTGGAGGACCTAAGAGATTTTGCTCTTTTGAAACTGTTCCTTACACGAAACGAACCCGTTTTATTTGTCTACCAACAACTTTTGAGAGGAATGCAACACAGGGCTTTGAAGAATACAAACAAAGGTTTGAAGGGCATACAATGCCTCAAACCTATCAAGAAAGTGTAAGGCTTACAAAGATTCTCAATAATATTATTGATGCATTGCAGAGAGAAATAAAGAAAATGAGCCATGAATCTGAGTTACCACCTTCTATGTCACATTTAGATGGATTAAACTGGGAGGTTTTGGTAGTTTTTTTACCATATATGTCTGGCCGATGTTTTCCCAATGGGAAGATAGTTCTAAGCTGGGAATTGATTAGGCATTTTCCAAGTGATGCAGAGAAAGCAATTATAATTGCACATGAGGTATTTTATGATTTTGTTTTGTCTAACTCTTTGTTTTTATAGTAAATGTAAACTACTACCTGGTTCTAAATTACAGTTGTGATTGTGGCTTCATTGTGAATTTTGTTATTGTACTAAAATGCAGGCAAATGTAGCCAATGAGGCTGCAATTGCGGTTGCAACGTTTTTGTGGAAATTTCTAAAGTTTTATATTGTGACCGCAGTTGAAGTTGTAGACTGCAATTTAGTTCTATGATTTAATATGTATAGGTCTCGGAGACCCTAGAGCTTGTACCTTCTGACTTGCTAATTTTAGCTAATGATAATAGAGACTTATTAGTTTATGTTGGTTTTCGTATTACTTAGGTTGCGCATGTTGTTGCTCGACACATTGCTGAAAAGTTTACAAAGAGCTGGTGGTTTTATGCTATACATAGGATGCTTCAGACATTTGTCAACATTGATTTTGAAAAAAGAGTGTCACCACTTGTCGATCGACTACCTTTCAACCGGAGGTATGATTAATTCATCGTCTTTCTTTTCTAAACCATTCATTTCCATTTCATTGATAGAGCTTTTAAGGAAGATGCTTCAGAAACTAAATAAATATTTTAAGAATTTATGAGCAATGTGTCTGTTTATGCTACTTATTCTTCCTTATAGATAGGTTCATGATCAGTGGCCTTAACTTTTCTATTGATGCATCTATATCAACTTTGTAACATTCTATTATGACTATCTAACAATGATCTGGTATGGCTTTTTTCTGTGCTGCATCTGCTGTGATATAATGGTCCTTATGCTTGTTCTCAACCCAATTTATTCACAATTTGCAGGTTTGAATTTGAAGCTGATTACATCGGGCTTCTACTAATGGCAGCAGCTGGCTATGATCCTCGGGTGGCACCTAAAGTCTTAGAGAAGATGGTAGAGTTACACGGAACTGACAATGATTTTATGCGTACAGGTTTTCTTGGTACCCATCCATCACGAAGACAAAGAGCCAAAGCGTTGGCTCGACCTAAGATAATGGAAGAAGCTCTTATTCTATATAATGATGCAAGAGCAAGGAGTGAGGTTAACTGATTTCATTCTTTTTTTTTTTTTTTTTGAGGAAAACTGATTTCATTTTGGGACTTGATTGTTAGACTTGTGTTTTCAAATAAGCGACGCTTTATGTTAGAAAATCCGAGAAATATCTGATAATATGCAGTTGAATTATGATCTTTTTTGTGGTCTGATGGCATGGTCTGATGTCAGTGATACATAAGAAATGCTAGGATAAACTTTAAAATGACTATTGCTTCAATTTTCTTATTTTTTTTCTTTAATGTTTTCATTTGGCACTTAATTACTTCATTAAAATTGTAGCATGAGGGTTATATTGTGATAATGAAGAGTTGAACATGTCACATTTGATTGTTTTCATTTTGATTGATCAAAAAGAATATTCATCTTCAATCTTTATGCCCTTACATACATGGGTGCCAATAATAGCATAGAAATTACACAATTAGATTAGGATGCCCTACTAACTAACATTTGAAGAATCAAGGTTGCATCTTAAGATTCAGATTCTTTGATTTTCATTCAAGGAGAAATGGAAAAATTGGTGGTGAGTTTGTTGAAATCACATTACTCACTGTGATTTTGGCAATATCTACACTTTGGAACTTCAACAAAACACAGTGCAACCGTGATTTCGTCAACCTAACCGTAATTCCAAACATACAAGAAGTCAATATTGAAGCAAACATGATTTTGGTGAAATATTGATTTTCATCCTCAAATCAGTAGTCATGATTATAAATGGTTTATTACAATGACTCTGTATTAGCAGTATGCATTTGTCCTTGGACAATAATAATGATATATGTTGGACAGAAAAGGAAACACTATACATGGAGAGTGTAATGAATTGTATTGACAGATAATAAACACAGTGAAATAGCAATGGAAAATTGTACTAATAATGAATGTAACAGTACAATTATTTGTAAAAAGATACTGATGTAATGGCTATGCCAATTGAAGGAAATGGAAAAGATGGAAAGCTCATCTTTTCCTCATTAAAATTAATCTTGTCCTCAAGATTAATGTTTGGAAAGCTCATCTTGAAATCCTCCATGCCTTCCCAAGTGGCATGTTGGTAGATTCATCCATTTGACTAGTATTTGAGGTACTTCTTGATCCTGTTGCAGTACCACAAGCTCCCCTAGGACAACCTCTGGTGTCAGCACCGGTCCTGTCTCAGTAGTAAGAAATGGCAGTGGAAAATACTGAGTGTTGTGATCCCCTTTGCATAATTTCAAGTTAACTACATGGAACACCGGATGAATTTTGGCAGTAGGAGGCAATAACACTTTGTAGGCTACAGCACCAATCTTATCAATGATGGGAAAAGGTCCAAAATAGCGAAGATCTAGTTTCTGATTGCGGTGCAAGGCCACCAAATTCTGTCGGTAAGGTTGAAGCTTTATCAGAACCATATCACCAAGTTTGAACTCAACATCTCTACGCTTCATATCAGCATTCTTTTTCATAACTGCGGAGTAGTGTCGCGTTCAGCCAACAACGTTTGCAAAGAAAGTGGACTAGCAGTTGCTGTGTCAAACTTAGGAGGATCTCTTCCGTACGCCACCTTGAAAGGAGTCATACCAATACTGCAGTGAAAAGCAGAATTGTACCAGAATTCGGCCCAATCCAGTAATTTGGACCATTTGTGTGGAACTTCCCCGGCAAAACAGCGTAAATAAAGCTCCAAACACTTATTAACTGCTTCAGTTTGGCAGTCTGACGGAGGATGATAGGCGGAGCTCATCACCAAAGTAGTCCCGCTGAGTTTGAACAGTTGTTTCCGGAAAGAGCTAGTAAATGCACAACATTATGCAGAAAGGATTCAGCAACTTTAATACTATTGAAATCAGACTTCAACGGCGCAAAATGACTATATTTAGATAGTCGATCCACGACGACCATAATCACAGTGAAGCCGTTAGAGGGTGGCAGTCCTGTTATAAAGTTCATGGAGACATCCTCCCAAACTTGAGCCGGAATTGGCAGAGGTTGCAGAAGCCCTGCAGGTGCAGCAGTAGAAGCTTTGGCTTGTTGACAAACTAAGCAATTTGTCACAAATAAGGGGATATCCTTTGACATGGAAGGCCATGTGAATTGTGAAGCAATGTGGGCCTTTGTGCGTGCAATACCAGAGTGGCCTCCTAGCATGGAGGAATGAAATTCCTGAAGGATAGTTTGAATCAGGCTGGGACTAGGAGGAACAACTAAGCGTTGTCGCCAGTACAACATTTCATTCTTTACCTGATACAATGGTTCAGTGCAAGACCCTTGTAAACATTGTTGCTTAATGGCAGACAAGTGTGCATCCGCATTTACCGCGTCTGAGATGAGAGTCATTGGAGGATTAATTGCAGCATTCACATCAGTCAACTAACCAGAATGTTTAGCTCAGCAAATAAAGGAAACTTCTCTATGTTTTAGGAATTATCATATGTGATTGTGTAGAACCGTTGCACATTGCTTTTATATAAATTCTCATGACCAACTCATAGCAGTGTTCACAATTCTAATAAAATATAGCAGCCATCCCTTTCTCATTTTTCTTCTCTCTGTAGTTTTGGCTGTTACATAATCTATGAATTCTAAGATCAATGATTAAGGTTGTATTTTTGTAGTACTTTGAAGTTTTTTTTACTAGCATGTTTCTGTCATTCTTTTAGACTACTAGATGAAAATGTTGATCTGCATACTGAGTTTGAGAAATATAAATAAATATGCATATTGAGGAGTTAGTCAAAACAAAAGCTTGCAGTTAGCGTATTGTGTAGATTCATGTAGCATGTTTTGATGAAAATATTAGTAGTGAGATATTAGACATTTAATTGAAGAATCTTTTAGTAATGATAGAAATGTTAAAAGAAGTAGTTAACACTCCAATAGAACCAAAAGAAGTAGAAGTAGGAGACATAAAAGTAATCTTGGTTGCTGTGAATCCAGTAACTCCAAATCTCACAATAGAAATTTAGATGTGTGGGGCGAGTATCAATGACAATCAATAACCAAAAACGATTTAGATCTATATCTAATCTAGCAATCAAGTGTAAAACAAAACCATAATTGAACCAAAGAATAAACAAGATAAAGATAGTAGAGAAAAGAGAACAACATCAAAGAATTGTTTACCCAGTTTGGTCCAACAATGACCTACTCTGTGGAAGAGATTGATCTCTCCAATCTACTACTAACGAGTTCTTTATAAAGAGATACAAAAGGGTTACGAAAAATTAGTTTAACAAGTTCTCCAATAACAAGCCTAATTTCTACCATTTTTCCAATCTCCTCCCCTGAACAAGACACTCATGATTTTCACTCTCCCAAGTGTTTTCCAACTCTATGCACATACCTGGGCTTGTATCTAACCAAGCATTTTTTTTTTTTTTTAATAAACTACCAAGCATTTAAAATGTTCTTTTGGTGGAAAATATATTATTAGATTTTTCATTTATTTTTTTAATGGTGTCTCTCGTTTTGACCCCCTCTATTTTAGATATGAGATGATATCATATTTAATATGTCAATCTAGTACACTAGCCTGCTACAATTTTTTCCTCACATAAATTTTGGTTTTACATAGAGTGGGGGATTTAGTGTGTATATTAGTGTTCTTGTATCTTGCAGATCGCAAGCAATCTTATAGTTTACATGAGTCAGACGATGATCGCAAGAGACTTTGCCTTAAAACTATATTATTGAAATTTGAAGAAACATACATACCAAAGAGAGTGGCTTGGACGGAAACGAAAACCCTCGCTACCACAAAACACCATCAATATTTTCCTGAACGCATGAATCTTAGCTGTAGAGTTTATGAAGCAAGCCGTCGAAGAAGATTTGGAAGCGTCCTTAACTTACACAGCGGTCGTTGAATATGCATGGTGTTGCATAGTGAAACGATGCCACTTTGGGTTATGGAAAGTAGAGAGACTTTGAAATGGTTTTGAGGGCAGCATAGTGGTGTACAAGGAGGGGTTTCTCACAAGCTAGAATGAATGAAGGCGAAAGAAAGGAGATCAGTTCAAATTGAGAGAGAGAGAGGTTTCTCACACAAACTCAAAGGAATGAAGATGGTAGAGAAGAGATTATATATATTTTCAGTACTGTTTTAAATTTTATTTTATTTTCATTCAACAATGTTCCCAACTACGTAGACCAAATTTAAACACCAACAAAAAGTAATCCTATTTTGTAAAAATACAAAAGATTAAATTTTTTTATCATTCTCTAAGAGTTCAAGTAGTGCATAAATACATTTTTGAAAGAAAAAACAAAGAAAAAACTTAACAAGAGAAAAAATATGTTATTTTATTAAAGTACCCATTGAGTTTCTATGAGTATTGGTCCAAGTGATATATATTTAATTAGTGTTTTTCTTATATTGCGGTTTGGTTTGGTTTGGTTCGGTTGGTAAAATCAAAACCGCAAACCGAACCAAACCATGTAGTTGAGTAAAAAATTGATTCGAATACATACGAACCAAATGCGGGTTTTTGCGGTTTCGCTTTGGATTGGTTTTGTTTGCGGTTTTTCTATTGGATTGGTTCATGTTTGAACACATCTAACAACGTAGATGCTTATAATTAATGTTTGTCCACAATAATATTACACAACACTCATTTTGAAACAGATGAAGTACATTAAATCTATTATATTTCTCTATTCTTGCTTTCGCTCACACCTCTTTCTCTCTCTTCCCAACTTCTCTCTTCGTAAAGTTTGATCCTAAATACCCATCTAGTACAATTATGGATTGAGCTTGAGGTGCTAAACTGACGGTAAGTGGTTAAATGTAAAAAACATAAGGGTTAAACTGACGGTAAGTGCTAACATACATATTGGAACGATAAAATATGTGCCCTAAATCATGGGACTCCAGATACTTAAGCCATCCACCTTACAGTTTGATTGCGTTCTACATCTAGCACTAAATTATACTAGTAGTACTATCTAAACTAGAAAACTAGTACATGAAGTAAAGTAGAAATTAAAGACTGCAAATAGGTTTCAAAGCTTCCAAGAAACAACAAAACAACATAAATATCTAGGGTATGGAGGGTCCAACTCATAACCACCATACAACTCTCAACATCTGACTTTAGGGAATTTTAATAACATCATTAATCATTAATTAATAAAACTAAAAACTAACCTGCTAAGACATTTCAAATATTAAAACTTCAAACATGTTAATATAAACACAATACACTTGACATAATAATGTGAAAACTTCGATTCATTCAGGGGTTACTATGACGTGGATGTAAATTCGGGAACGATCAGCAGGATCAACTGACATCCTCACGCGGGTGCCAGGTTTAATATTATTCACTGTGCAGAATTCGTTCCATCTACCCATTATGTATATTAAGCCCTTCGACCATCTTAGACTGCATTCAAATACGTCTCCCTCGTTATCTTCTACTATAATATGAGTCTGATCTTCCTTAAAACCGGCCTGGCTAACAAACTCTTTTGGAAGATTCTACAGCAACAACAAAATTTAATGAAGAGAATATCTAGATGAAAGTACAAGGGCTGAAATACCAAAATAGGATATACGTTAATTAAGAAATGATACTTTTGGAAACATTACCATATTGTTGCGGGTTGCTTTGTAATGACTTAGTGTCACGTCACAGCTGACAAAATTTGTGAAAGCAGCACGACCTGCATGGGGGAGGGCATTTGGGACTAGGCCTGCATCGGCAGGGGTATTAGAAACAACACATGCAGCACAACCTGCGTGGCCAGCATCATTTCAATAACCTTCTTGAATACTAAAGTTACACAGACTACCTAATTATCTAAATCGGTAGTGACTTCATGCACATCATTTCAAAAAGGGAAACCAAACTATATTAGTAGGCAGTAGTCCTTTTTTTTTTTTTTTTTTCCTTTTAGAAAAGTTGAGACCTTAGAAACTTCTTGGACCAGTTTCAACATAATAGATCAATCCAATAACTTTCACACATAATATATCTGTATAAAATGAAAATAAGACCCAAAATTTCATCCAGTATCAACCATTACTTAAGAGTGATCACGAACACAGAATTTCTATAAGAACAAGGTTATTTAAGAGTGCACAAAATGAGAACAGAAGAAGCACAAAGGTTATATAAGAAACCTCGATCATGTGAGGAGAATAGAAGAAGGAAACACAGAAATAATATAAGAAACCTCAACCAACAGATCATGTGCTATTATAACAAATCTAAAGCATAAACAGAAACGCTGACAAGAAAATCAGATAAAGATGTATACTTCGCAGGAGATGTGGGGCCAACAATGTATGAAGCCTCGAAACCTGTTGCTCTTGATTGATGTCCTTAAACTCTTCTTGGAACTCTTCTAAACTTCCAAACTACCAGAAGCAATTGAAAGTTCATAAGATACGTTGGACATTTATGGTTATATTAGATAACATAATAATCATACTTTTTTCATAATATAGGTCTCATACTAACCTTCCCAGCATCAAGGAAGTGCATAAGCATAAAGAGTTCATCCAGATTGTTCTGAAATGCATCAAACATGTTGTCAAGTAGGTTACAACTTCCAACATAAAACTCAACACATGCACCAGGATGTAAAAATCAACAATATGCACTAGAAGGTGTAACATCTACTAGACAAAGTATCATATGTACTTTCCATAGGAAAAACAATCAAGCCAATGCACCTTAGCTAAGAAAAGTTGCTATTTAGAACTAATACAAAATTCAAATTTTTAAGTGACAAAGATTACTACGTTAGTTTAATAAACTTTTTGTTGTGTAATATATTTAAAGTAAAATCATTAAAAGATATTTATTTCAAAATTAAGACAGATTTGACATATTTGATTTTTGTGAGTGAGTATATAAATTTAATTACCCTTTGAATCCAATCTAATTGAGAATAATATGATATACTCTTTTCATGTAAAAGCTAAAAGAAGTGGTAATACTAGGGTTCGAAATGGGATGGATTAGGCACAATTTTGTTTGGATTATAATGCATGGATTAAAACATTCAGTTTATACATTTATAAGCCACTAAAAAAATCAAATCCACCCATTTACAATTTATTTACTCATGGATATCAAATCCATCCATATATCATCTTAAATACGAATTTAAATACTATACAAAACAAAACACTGTTATAGTTAACCAATTCCTTTAAAAGTCGAGACATCAACACACAATAAGTCTGGTATGACATAAATTTTAAATAAACCTGAAGAGGAGTTCCTGTCAAAAGCACACGATGTCTGCTAGAGTATTGCTTCAATGAAGAAAACAATTTAGAATCCTTGTTTTTCAGACGGTGACCTTCATCAACTATCTGCATGTATTGTGTAGATACAGATGTTAAGATGCTAGTATCAAATAATAACGCCCTGAATGTTAAGCTGTTAGCACAAAAGAGATGCAATTAGATGGTAAGTAAAATTTTACTGGCTCCTAGCACTAGAATGGTGAGTAGAATTTTACCATGCACTCCCACTTTATATGCTTCAATGATGCGGTATCTTGGTTTATAATCTCATATGATGTCAAAAGAACATCAAACTTAATGCTTTCCAGAAATTCATTTTTAGAATTCTTCGGATTCTTCGGAAAGTAAAATTCATATTCTCTAATAGTGTTACGAGCTTGGAAAGATCCAACATACATAACCTACAGAAATTAACATACATTAAAAGCATATATACATAAATAAAAAATGAAACTAAGAAGTCAAGTATACATACAACATTCATTTGCGGTGCCCATCTTTCAAATTCGCGCTCCCAGTTTTGTAGTGTAGAAAGTGGAGCAACCACCAGATGTGGAGAAACATTCTCTTTGCAAAGGGATGCTAAGAAAGCAATACTTTGTATGGTTTTTCCTGAAGATGAAAAACCAAGTCATCAAGGTGACGCTTCAGCTAGAAACTCCAAATTAAGAATAATAGTAAAGGACACAAATATTAGGTTGATCATGAGCAAAACAGAAACTAAGTACCAAGTCCCATTTCATCAGCAAGTATAACATGAGTTTGCTTGGACCAAGAGAAACGTAGGAAGTTCAATCCCTCAAGTTGATATGGATGTAGTGTACCTTCATTTACATAAATATATGAAATCAGGATTATCCAAATCTAATAAAACAAAGACAAAAGGTGTGGTATTGCCAAAATAATATATCAGTTAAAAAACATACCCCCTGAAAGAAATCCGGGGCTATGTTCATACTGTTGAAATTCATTCTGCTGCTTTATTAATTCAGCATCATCACTAGCACGGCTTTTTTCCTTACTATAAGAAATCTTTCTAGACCTAGAACGAAATATATTGAATCTCTCTATTTCTGCTTGAAACAAAGAGATATCTGACTCAAGCTCCCAATGGCATTCATCATAAGGAAGCTCTTTCCACTTCACAAGATATTCCTTCTCAGCACCATTGTCCCTGTATTAAACAAAATACCCATAACTTGGGAATTTTACGCCATTTTCATAGAAAAGATGGAATAAAATTACTCAAATAAAATTCTAAGCCATGCAAAAAAATATAAATTCAGTGTCGAAATTCTCTCACGAGTTAAATACAAAAAAATATAAAATCCTTTCAGAGGGGAAGGAGACTAAAATACATGACTCATCAAAACATAAGAAGGAGAAAACTAGATCAAAAACATGGTGATGGAATGTGAAACAGCTTCCTTTATGAAAATCTCAACAGCAACTTATAGAATGGTCTAAACCCCCCATCCCCAGCACTTGTTTTTGGCAATAAAAAACCCAAGCTTGCTTCCTAGGTCAATGATTAGTGAGTCTAAATTAAGAATTATAGTTTGAACTTAACTTAAAAACCACATTTCTACCAAAATTCCTGTTAACATTCTCGGACAAATGAATTTTAACTCGATCCGAAGTTCAAAAACATTTAACGTAACTAGGAACATAGTCATCTCATATTATTTTTCATATAAGCAAGGAGAGAGAAATATAGCTAATACCTGAACCTGCAAGCAAGTATTCGATGAACCGTAGTCCATTCAGGTCGAATGGCAACGAAATCTTCATCCAGTTTTCTGACTTGTGCCATTTGACGATGAAAGTTGTTTACTTTGGTCTTAAAATGATGATTGAGCTTGAAAGCCTTCAGAAACTCTTCCTCTGGCACCCTGAAGAGAAAATTTATAAAGCTGGTAAATGGACAATACCCGCAGGCTGCAGTGATAAAAAAGACTCCGAAAATAAATTGGTTGAGATTTGGAAATGGAAATTTATATATATAAGATTCACAAGACACCGTTAGAAGCTGAAAGTAACTAAACAGTAGATGAGTTTCAATAAGTTTACCATCCGCAATGCATATACGATAGTCCTTTCCACTTCACAAGATATTGTTTCGTCAAACATTGTTTGGACCCCAAATTTTTGGATCCACTTTCGCCGGCAACAGTGGGATGCATCTTACAATCTAATATCTTATCAACATCAATAAGTGGGCTAACCTGCACAGTCACACAAAGAGAATGCAAGTATTATAAAGACAATACCTAAGAAGAAAACTTGTTAAAAGTATTAGACTTACACATTCAGGGCACATCCAGTTGTCAAGACGGGAGCTTTTAAGTGGTGACAGTAAACACCCGGTGTGGAATGAATAAGTGCATCTTTTACAGCTCAGAAGATTTCCGCTCTTTCCACAAGCTTGACATGAATCCTTTTTCTATTGGAAAAGGATAGTAGAAAAGGATAGAAACATAATAACAAGGAGTGAGAGAGACAATAAATGAATGAATAAAAAATACTAAGTAGCTTCAAATGTGATTATTGAAAATGGGAATATTAAAAAGATAACAGCAAAAATTTATCCATACTCCTCCGATAGCAAAGTAAATCACAAAATAGAGTATTCACCACAAAAATGATCCAAACTCTCGGGACAATTTCAGTATTCACCACAAAAAACAAAACTTTGGCACAACATATATCAAGTATTTGAACAGATAAAAATGAGGCTGCAAGGTCTTAGAATAAGATAAACATACACAAAAGAAATAGAAAATAAAGCCCCAGTATTATTTCACAGAAAGGTCTAATTAAATCAATGTCATAAATGTTCAGTATACATTAGCTATTACAGATTCCATGCCAAATTAAACAGTATAAGGATCTAAAGAATAAGTTACGAAGTAAATTTCCGCCAAGGCATGCCGAGTTAGACTGAAAATTCCGATATTGGTTTTGTGTAGTGCAACAATAAAAGCATCTACTATCAAAGCTGTGCGCTAAACATTATACTACCAATGCTAACAAAGTTTAGGGAAAGTGAGTACAACACTGGATAAAATGAACCCAATGGAAATGGTTAAAGCAAAAAGGAAGGATGTAACTTACTGCATCGCTTCTTACAATTCTCTCAAACTTTTCCCGAGTTCTCTGACTTTTTCTAGGCATTAAATCAGCATCATCGTCTGACTCATCTTGAGTATAAAATTGCTTTCGATCAGATCTTACACCAAGCCTGTCAACCAAGCTACTCATTTTCTGCTGAAAGGATACAAATTTTCATGTAAGCAAGATACAAGAAATAAATCCCCCACTCTAAATAAAACAAAGATTTATCTAAGGAATTTTTTTTGTAGCAGACATGTTAACTATGATATCACCTCAAACTCCACACACCACATTTTCAAATCATTTTTCATCAACTAAGTAGAAATCATAAACAAAACAAAACAAAACAAAAGCAATGGTTTTTCACTTGTTCATAGCTAAGTTATCATTAAAAAAAAACATAACAAAATCAGAGAAACTCACCGCAGAGAGCAAGAATGCTCTCAAGTTTCCGACACGGGAAGTTGGGAGTTTTGCCGTAAAAAGAGAGAAAGTTGGAAACTTGAAACAAACCGTAGGAAATTTGCTACGGAAATACTGTAAAATAGTGTGTCTGTAAATATGAAGAAAATGGTGAATGAAGAATCACACGTTTTTTATGTCTTTATATGACAAATAATAAAATAATTTAATTATATTTTACCATAGTTAGAATATACTATGATATACCTTTTGACCAAAGTTGGATACATTGTACTAAACCGAAAAATGGGGGAAATTCAAAGTAAACGGCTCTTTTTTATTTTTGTTAATTTTGGATTTAAAGGGAAAAAGTAAATTTTCCTAATTTTAAAAGGTTACTAGTTTAGAGACCCAGCGTTGCCCGGGTTAGATATTAAATTGTAAGTTTTATAAATTTGTGTGCACGAATACACATGTAAGTATATTAGATTGAATTTATTTAAATTTACAATTATAATAATATCTTAAAAATATTTATAAATGATGAGATGAATGTCCAATGCAAGAATAAAAAGTGTAACAAAATCAATAATGAATTAATCCAAATGGTAAGAGTTTTGGATCCCTTTAAACATGTGGTCATGGGTTTGTTTTGTGGCCCATGTGTATGAGAGAAAAAAATCAATTGAAAGGGAATAAAATTGGTGTTTGGCAAACCTGAAAAAGGAAAATTGTTAGATGAAAAGAAGGTTTGACGTTTCTGCTTGTGCTCAAAATATGTAAATATGTGATTAACAAAAATTTATTTATTTATAATTAACATTTGCATTAGAATATGCTGCTAAAAGATAACATAATAACTAATCAAATCTTTTTTTTTTTATCAAAAATAAAAACTAATCGAACCCTTTTTTCCTCAAACATAAAAACTAATTGAATGATACAGTGCTAAAAAATTAGTAATAACTAATTGAAGTTTCTTTTCCTAAAAACAAATAAACAAATTGAAGTCTTTTAATCGTAAAATAAGATCATACATGTAAACTTCGTTGAAAGTATTATGTGTAGTTTGTTGAGATATTTCTGCTACATAAAATATTAGAAATTCAAAAAAAAATTAAAGAAAATATTGAGTGGATAAGATCAAAATGTTGTTGAGATATTTATGTTAAATAAAATATTGGTTTTTAAAAATAGAAAAAATAATAGAAATATTGAGAATGAATGTGGAAGTGACACATGGCATAAAAAAACCTTACTTTATATATATACTAGTTTAGAGACCCGGCGTTGCCCGGGTTAGATATTAAATAAGTTTTATAAGTTTGTGTGCACGAATACACGTGTCAGTATATTATATTGAATTTATTTAAATTTACAATTATAATAATATCATAAAAATAAATATAAATATTTCAAAAAAAAATTAAAAATAAATATAAATGATGAGATGAATGTCCAATGCAAGAATAAAAAGTGTAACAAAATCAATAATGAATTAGTCCAAGTGGTAATAGTTTTGGGTCCTTTAAACATGAACTATTACTTTCCCACCCTATTGCCTTCTCCCGCGCCCTGTAAAATTTCTAAAAATGCCCTTGTGCATTTCGGATTTTAAAATTTGGATTCATGTTTACTATTTCGGATTTTATAATACGGACAATTCTTATGTATAATCAGCCATCAGACTCTCTCACATTTCAATAGTTTTGAGTTTTCCTTTTAAAAACAACAAAAAACTAAGTAAAAAATGCTAAAAACCTGTCAAATAAAATCATAAAAATATAAAAAAAATAGTACCAAAAAATTCTAAAAATATTGGTCCTTGAATTTTTTCTGATTTTGTGGGGATGTTTCGGAGCAATCCGATCAAGTAGCCCGAAAACCCGATTTTTGTTAAATAAAATATTGGTTTTTAAAAATAGAAAAAATAATAAAAATATTGAGAATGAATGTGGAAGTGACATGTGACATAAAAAACCTTACTTTATATATATACTATTGATTGATTGATTGATTGATGTGTAGTTTGTTGAGATAAAAAATACTGAATTTATAAGATCAAAAGTTTGTTGAGATATTTATGTTAAATAAAATAGAAAAAATAATAAAAATATTGAGAATGAATGTGGAAGTGACATGTGGCATAAAAAACCTTACTTTATATATATATATACTATTGATTGATTGATTGATTGATGTGTAGTTTGTTGAGATAAAAAATACTGAGTGCATAAGATTAAAAGTTTGTTGAGATATTTATGTTAAATAAAATAGAAAAAATAATAAAAATATTGAGAATGAATATGGAAGTGACATGTGGCATAAAAAACCTTACTTTATATATATACTATTGATTGATTGATTGATGTGTAGTTTGTTGAGATAAAAAATACTGAGTGTATAAGATCAAAAGTTTGTTGAGATATTTATGTTAAATAAAATAGAAAAAATAATAAAAATATTGAGAATGAATATGGAAGTGACATGTGGCATAAAAAACCTTACTATATATATATACTATTGATTGATTGATGTGTAGTTTGTTGAGATAAAAAATACTGAGTGCATAAGATCAAAAGTTTGTTGAGATATTTATGTTAAATAAAATAGAAAAAATAATAAAAATATTGAGAATGAATGTGGAAGTGACACGTGGCATAAAAAACCTTACTTTATATATATACTATTGATTGATTGATGTGTAGTTTGTTGAGATAAAAAATACTGAGTGCATAAGATCAAAAGTTTGTTGAGATATTTATGTTAAATAAAATAAAAATATTGAGAATGAATGTGAAAGTGACACGTGGCATAAAAAACCTTACTTTATATATATACTATTGATTGATTGATGTGTAGTTTTTTGAGATAAAAAATACTGAGTGCATAAGATCAAAAGTTTGTTGAGATATTTACGTTAAATAAAATAAAAATATTGAGAATGAATGTGAAAGTGACACGTGGCATAAAAAACCTTACTTTATATATATACTATTGATTGATTGATGTGTAGTTTGTTGAGATAAAAAATACTGAGTGCATAAGATCAAAAGTTTGTTGAGATATTTATGTTAAATAAAATAGAAAAAATAATAAAAATATTGAGAATGAATGTGGAAGTGACACGTGGCATAAAAAACCTTACTTTATATATATACTATTGATTGATTGATGTGTAGTTTGTTGAGATAAAAAATACTGAGTGCATAAGATCAAAAGTTTGTTGAGATATTTATGTTAAATAAAATAAAAATATTGAGAATGAATGTGAAAGTGACACGTGGCATAAAAAACCTTACTTTATATATATACTATTGATTGATTGATGTGTAGTTTGTTGAGATAAAAAATACTGAGTGCATAAGATCAAAAGTTTGTTGAGATATTTACGTTAAATAAAATAAAAATATTGAGAATGAATGTGGAAGTGACACGTGGCATAAAAAACCTTACTTTATATATATACTATTGATTGATTGATGTGTAGTTTGTTGAGATAAAAAATACTGAGTGCATAAGATCAAAAGTTTGTTGAGATATTTATGTTAAATAAAATAGAAAAAATAATAAAAATATCGAGAATGAATGTGGAAGTGACACGTGGCATAAAAAACCTTACTTTATATATATACTATTGATTGATTGATGTGTAGTTTGTTGAGATAAAAAATACTGAGTGCATAAGATCAAAAGTTTGTTGAGATATTTATGTTAAATAAAATAGAAAAAATAATAAAAATATTGAGAATGAATGTGGAAGTGACACGTGGCATAAAAAACCTTACTTTATATATATACTATTGATTGATTGATGTGTAGTTTGTTGAGATAAAAAATACTGAGTGCATAAGATCAAAAGTTTGTTGAGATATTTATGTTAAATAAAATAGAAAAAATAATAAAAATATTGAGAATGAATGTGGAAGTGACACGTGGCATAAAAAACCTTACTTTATATATATACTATTGATTGATTGATGTGTAGTTTGTTGAGATAAAAAATACTGAGTGCATAAGATCAAAAGTTTGTTGAGATATTTATGTTAAATAAAATAGAAAAAATAATAAAAATATTGAGAATGAATGTGGAAGTGACACGTGGCATAAAAAACCTTACTTTATATATATACTATTGATTGATTGATGTGTAGTTTGTTGAGATAAAAAATACTGAGTGCATAAGATCAAAAGTTTGTTGAGATATTTATGTTAAATAAAATAAAAATATTGAGAATGAATGTGGAAGTGACACGTGGCATAAAAAACCTTACTTTATATATATACTATTGATTGATTGATGTGTAGTTTGTTGAGATAAAAAATACTGAGTGCATAAGATCAAAAGTTTGTTGAGATATTTATGTTAAATAAAAATAGAAAAAATAATAAAAATATTGAGAATGAATGTGGAAGTGACATGTGACATAAAAAACCTTACTTTATATATATACTATTGATTGATTGATTGATTGATTGATTGATGTGTAGTTTGTTGAGATAAAAAATACTGAGTGCATAAGATCAAAAGTTTGTTGAGATATTTATGTTAAATAAAATAGAAAAAATAATAAAAATATTGAGATTGAATGTGGAAGTGACATGTGGCATAAAAAACCTTACTTTATATATATACTATTGATTGATTGATTGATTGATTGATGTGTAGTTTGTTGAGATAAAAAATACTGAGTGCATATGATCAAAAGTTTGTTGAGATATTTATGTTAAATAAAATAGAAAAAATAATAAAAATATTGAGAATGAATGTGGAAGTGACATGTGGCATAAAAAACCTTACTTTATATATATACTATTGATTGATTGATTGATTGATGTGTAGTTTGTTGAGATAAAAAATACTGAGTGCATAAGATCAAAAGTTTGTTGAGATATTTATGTTAAATAAAATAGAAAAAATAATAAAAATATTGAGAATGAATGTGGAAGTGACATGTGGCATAAAAAACCTTACTTTATATATATACTATTGATTGATTGATTGATGTGTAGTTTGTTGAGATAAAAAATACTGAGTGCATAAGATCAAAAGTTTGTTGAGATATTTATGTTAAATAAAATAGAAAAAATAATAAAAATATTGAGAATGAATGTGGAAGTGACATGTGGCATAAAAAACCTTACTTTATATATATACTATTGATTATTGAATATTATTGATTGATTGATTGATGTGTAGTTTGTTGAAATATTTATGTTAAATAAAATAGAAAAAATAATAAAAATATTGAGAATGAATGTGGAAGTGACATGTGGCATAAAAAACCTTACTTTATATATATACTATTGATTGATTGATGTGTAGTTTGTTGAGATATTTATGTTAAATAAAATAGAAAAAATAATAAAAATATTGAGAATGAATGTGGAAGTGACATGTGGCATAAAAAAACCTTACTTTATATATATACTATTGATTGATTGATGTGTAGTTTGTTGAGATATTTATGTTAAATAAAATAGAAAAAATAATAAAAATATTGAGAATGAATGTGGAAGTGACATGTGGCATAAAAAACCTTACTTTATATATATACTATTGATTGATTGATGTGTAGTTTGTTGAGATATTTATGTTAAATAAAATAGAAAAAATAATAAAAATATTGAGAATGAATGTGGAAGTGACATGTGGCATAAAAAACCTTACTTTATATATATACTATTGATTGATTGATTGATGTGTAGTTTGTTGAGATATTTATGTTAAATAAAATAGAAAAAATAATAAAAATATTGAGAATGAATGTGGAAGTGACATGTGGCATAAAAAACCTTACTTTATATATATACTATTGATTGATTGATGTGTAGTTTGTTGAGATATTTATGTTAAATAAAATAGAAAAAATAATAAAAATATTGAGAATGAATGTGGAAGTGACATGTGGCATAAAAAACCTTACTTTATATATATACTATTGATTGATTGATGTGTAGTTTGTTGAGATATTTATGTTAAATAAAATAGAAAAAATAATAAAAATATTGAGAATGAATGTGGAAGTGACATGTGGCATAAAAAACCTTACTTTATATATATACTATTGATTGATTGATTGATGTGTAGTTTGTTGAGATATTTATGTTAAATAAAATAGAAAAAATAATAAAAATATTTTGAATGAATGTGGAAGTGACATGTGGCATAAAAAACCTTACTTTATATATATACTATTGATACCCATAAATTTTTTAATTTTGAATTTTTTTTTTGGTCAAGTTTAATTTTGAATTTTATTCCTCAGTATTGAAATATAATCTAAAACAGTCATACTCAATATAGATGGTTATTAAATGTATTTGATTTTATAGAAAAAATATTATTTAATTATTTTGATATGATTGAAGGTTGAATCGGTTCATAAAGACTTGAAAGCTCACCCACAATTCATTTTAATCTTCTTAAACAATTTCTTCAACTTTTAGTTTTTCAAAAATTTTACATTATAACTTTTGGTACATTGTCTTTTTTTTAAGGGTTAAATATGTCTTTGGTCCCTATAAAATTGCGACCTTCTAAGTTTAGTCCTTCCTTAATTTTAATAGCTTTTTTAATCCCTACAATAAATTTTGTTTAATAGTTTAGTCCCTGCTAAAATAAATTTTGCTTAATTATCCTTAAACTCTTAAATTTTTTAACGATTCTTTTTATACAAGTTTAGAACACTATGAAAGGTTCATTTACTAAAATCTATAATTTTTTGACATGAAATAAATTAAATATGAATTTTTTAAAACGACAAAAGTTTAAGATATAGGTAACAAAAATATGGACGTAGAAATCAAATTTTTGCGATATTTTTTTCGGAGGACCTTTTAATAACGTTCTTAACACGTATGTAAAAAATTATTGAAAAACTTAAAAGTTTAAACATAAATTAAACAAATTTGGATTGAGTAAGGACTAATATTGAGTGCAAATTTTTTTTGTAGGGATTAAAAAAGCTATTAAAATTAAGTAAGGACTAAACTTACAAGGTCGCAATTTTGTAGGGACCAAAAACATAATTAACCCTTTTTTTAAAGGATAGATTTTTTTTTTTTGAGTTTGAAAGTATTCCAAAATTTAAAAGGTTAAAAAGTTCCAGCTTATCTAAAATAATAGTTTAATTGCTGTTCAGATCCTCCTTGTTTTCAATAGAAAAACACTTCAAATGAAATTTTCCTTCAACTTTTAGTTTCCTAAAAGTTATCGTTCCCTTTAAAATAACTTTTCATTTGAATTTTTTTCGTAGTCATCTTTATAATATTATAAAAATCTTTTCCTACAAAAATTAGAATTTTTTGGTACATATTTTTGTCAAATAATCTAGTGGCTGGAACTCACACATTTTATTTAAATGTGGAGAAGTGGTTCAATATTTCTTTGTGAAATAAAATCGCACATTATAGTCCCTGTAAAAATTTTCGCCAACATTTTTAGTCTTTCTGAAATTATTCATCATGATTTTTAGTCTTTGTAAAAAATTTATGCCACAAGGACTAATAAGTGTGATTTTATTTTGCAGGGACTAAAAACAAAATTATAAGTATTTATAGGGACCATTTACTTAATTAACCCTAAATATTAAATATAGTCAATTTTGTTTATAGACCTCATAAAAAAATTGACATGTTTTAGTCCCTATAGAAAATTTTAGCATAAATTTAAGCATGAAGATTTAGTCCCTGTTAAATTAAAATTTGTTTAATTATGCTTAAAATTTTAATTTTTTTATTGATTTTTTGAAAGACTACTTAACATGTCTCTAAAAAATCATTAAAAAATTTAAAAGTTTAAACATAATTATACAAATTTTAATTTTAGGGACTAAAACTACGTGTTGAAAATTTTTATAGTGACCAAAGCCTGACACTTTTTTTTACGAGGACTAAAAATGAAGTTCGTTATATTATGGAATGATAACTTATTTAACCCTAAAAAAATTCACTTGAAGTTTTCTTTTTCTTCACCGAATCAGGAGAAGGGCAGACATCAGGTGGAAACTCATATAACTAGGTTGGAACCCCTGAGAAACAACGTGAAGTTCAGATTTATTTAATTATCCTTAATTCAAATTTATTTAATTATCCTTAAATTTTAAATTTCAAAATGAATTTTTGTAGGTTTGTCACTACTAGAAAAATCGGATTTTGCGACGGAATTTTGAGAGGTTATGTATTCCGTCGCAAACATGTTTAGAACCTGATAAAAAGTATTTTTTACAAAAAATTATAATGTTTTGACATGAAATGAATTAAATATGAATTTATTTTAAACTTTCAAAAGTTCAAGAAAAAAATAGTAAAAATCTTGATCTAAAAATCTTATTTTGAGCTCATTTTTCACGCAGGAATTCTATATAATATTCTAAACATATCTAAAAAAAATATCATTCAAAAATTTAAACGTTTATGGATAATTAAACAAATTTAAATATGAAGAACTAAACCTCTATGCTGAAATCTTTTATAGGGACTCCTTTTATAGGGACTCAAACAAGCTTTTTTTTAATGAGAACTAAAAACAAAATTTGATATATTTATAGGGATTAAAAACTTATTTAATCCTATATTTAATTAGGAAAATTCTATGGTACACCCAATAAATTTGGGTGTATCAGTACACCAAGTGTAAAATTAATAATAAATGATTTTTTTTGAAGAAAAATAATTATTTTCTATCATTGACAACTATAATAATTAAATTTTATTTACCAAAAGCTTTGACAAAATAAAATTTAATTTTTACGAATTTTTATTACTCTTAACAATTAATATTGATTATTTTTTATGAAAAAATGTAAAAATTTTAATATGTTTCTTATAAACAATGAAATGATGTTTTTTCTTATGAATTGATGTTTTCTAAAATATAAATATTAACAAATAGCTTTTTATTTCATAAAAATTATCGTTAATTTATAAATTTTTTGAAACAGGAGTACCGGTACACTAAATTTTGTTAGTGTACCGTAAAAGTTCCCATTTAATTAAACCTTTCTATGAAATACTACGGCGGATTTCGTTTCTGTATGTTTATCTTATTCTAAAACCTTTCAATCTCATTTTTATCTGTTCAACTATTTGATCCAAGTTGTGCCAAGGTTTTGGTACCCTAGAGTTTGGATCATTCTCTTATATTGGATTAACTCATTCTCATTAATCACATTTGAAGCTAGTTACTATTTTTTTTTATATTTTGGGCATTAGGTTGGATGTCTCATATTCACTTATTTGATGTTGTAGCTTTAGACAAGTAGAGTGTCACTTCTTTTCTCACCCACTCCTTGTGATGATGTTTTTATCTTGTGGAGAGAGAGAGAGAGAGAGAGAGAGAGAGAGAGAGAGAGAGAGAGAGAGAGAGAGAGAGAGAGAGAGAGAGAGAGAGAGAGAGAGAGAGAGAGAGAGAGAGAGAGAGAGAGGAAATCTTTTAACAAAGTAATGGTGAAACAATATAAATTTATTGAAACTCATCCACTCTTTTGTAACTTTCAGCTTCTAATGTTGTCCCTTGAATCTTCAATTTCCTAGTCTCAACCTAATCTATTATTGCATCACTTCAGTTTTTAGGTTTGAGTATTTTAGTTTTTAGTTCAAGATGAACTTGAAGATCAAAATTTGCGAGAATCTTGCATGTGAAACTGGCATGCATCTCTCATCAATTGTTGTCACTAGCAAGAGTAAGCCAAATTTTGATCTTCAATTTCACATGTAAGGTTAAAACATTCACTTTTTGATACACATTGTAGAAGTAGTAGAACATAACATGACTTAAGAAGTGGTAAACTTTGGTTTAGGTTATCTAGTTCCATTTTTCCTGTGTTAGACCGGACATATACACTAAAATCAATAGATTTAGCAGATTCCTTATCATTTGGTTTATAGATAGATGTTCAAATTTGTTTTCAAATTTCACATATCTTTGTTGCAATAGCTGAAAGAAAATTTTAGAAATCGCACTTATGTTTTTTGTGAGGGGTGCTTAAATTATTCCCAGGCTTTCTTTGAAATATGTTTATCCAATTTGCTCACTTGCCACTGCGTCAATTTGTTAGCAATCTTTGCATTCTATCATGAAATTCAATAGTTTATTGTTATATATATAATTTTTAACTTACAAGTCAAATTTGTACCAAAAAAAAATAAAAAATACTTGCAAGTCAAATTATTTCCGCCTGAGATTGATCAAAAGTGAATGTTTTAACCTTACATGTGAAACAAGATTTTTTTTTTTTTTTTGGTTACATGAAACAAGATTTAAACACACAAACTTTGATGTTTAGGTCTATCTTGAACAATATTTTGATCTTGAACCAATTTTAGGAAACAATAAAAATCTCTAAAACCCTCTCTATCCACGATGAAATATCCCATGTTTTTTTTTGGTCAAGAAACATCCCATGTTTTAACCGAAGATACTACTTAAAATAATTTTATTACAAGAATTTTGCATAAGTTTTATATATTAATGCAACAATGAATATTTTTCAAAAGCAATGTCGGTAAAATCAATTGCTTTGTTGTTAACATTTGCAAAAAAACAAATATATAGTCACATTTTTCCATTTTTCCTAAGAAAATAAACATTTTTAAGTAATATGTTTATATTAAAATCCGAATCATTACATAATCATGAACAAAAACAAGATTTTAACACTAAAAAATACATTTCATTTTACAATAACTATGAAAATACGATTTAAACATCCATTAACGACTAGTTTTTTTTTTCATTGCAAGAGAATTTTACTTCATTATACATAAAAAATAAAAGAAACACCGTTAAACAATTTATTACACATCAATAAACATAAAAAAAAGAAATAGAGAAATAATCGTAGATAAATACATGCTATCTATTGCCCATGATCCCCGATCGTTCCTGTTAGTGTAGTAAATCGAATGCGTCCGGATGCATTAGAAAAATCAATCATTTTCCTTTCTTACTAATTGGTCGGTTGAATCTTCACAATGGAGGAGAAATGTGTCTATAAGCACTCCGCTCAAGTAAGTATTTGAAAAAGGTGGTTATTTGTGAAAAGTGGTAAGTGAAGTGTGACGCAGAGTCACTCTTCTATAGGCGTGAACAATGCTTTAACAGGCTCCGTGAGATGCGGCGCCATCTTAGGAGGCAGTTGGTGATGATCGGGACAGTTGAGATGGGCTCAAGGCATGCTCATGTGCGGTGATCCGCACAGGACTTCGCATGCTCCATTTCCATGTCATATTCAGATTTCTTGGGCTTTGGTTTAATGGGCCTTGTTTTTGCGAGCTTCTAGCCGGTCCTAGACACTTACGAACTTTTTGAAAATTGCTTTTCATCCTTTCAAAATTGCTCACTCCCTTGACCCAGCGGAGTCAACTCACGCTCGACATTTTTCAGCGATAGTTAAATCAGTTGACACTTTTTAAATCGGGTCAATCGATCTTAAAAATGTCAGTGTGGATTAAAAGATTAAAGGAGGCAAAGAGTAAATGTCCATGGTTCGAATTCCCGAAAGTTAAGATTTTTTTTTCTTTTCTCAAGTAGCCTAGTGGTTGGAGCTCGTATATTTTAAATGTGGAAAAATGAGGTATCCAGAGTTCGAACATCATCATCGGTATAAAATTTAAAAGACTAACTTGTTTATTTTAATCAAGGATCAATTCAAAACTAAAAAACAAAACACACTTATCCTGTACCGTACCTTTTTCTTTGTGGGCCAACCTAGCTAACAACCTAGTATAGCTGAAGACAACGTTACAGAAAAAAACAAAAGTCCAAGATATTCTCATTCCATTCCTTCATTCTCATTTCATTTCACAACAATGATGATGTTGTTACGGAAGCACTGCTCCATTGCAACCATCTCTGCTCTATCATCACGCACTCCTTTATCAACCCAGAATCCTTCCACACCCAGGTTTCTATCACCACTGTTGTTATTGTTCTTGTTTGTTGTTGCTGTTCTTGTTGTTCTTATTGTTGTTGTTGTTGTTGTTGTTATTGTTGTTGTTGTTGTCCTTATTGTTGCTTCTTGCTGTTGTTGTTATTGTTGTTCTTGTTGTTGTTGGTGTTGTTGTTGTTCTTGTTCTTGATATTGTTTTTGTTTATTGTTACTATGGTTGTTGGTTGTTGTTTCTCTGATTCATAGCATTTTCTAACAGATTAGGCACAACAAGAAATGTTGAAATCAACAACAAATTTCACAATCCATTTGTCATTGGAGGACCCAAGAGATTTTACTCTTTATTTGAAACTGTTCCTTACACGAAACGAACCCGTTTCATTTGTCTACCAACAACTTTTGAGAGAAATGCAACGGAGGTCTTTCAAGAATACAAACAAAGGTTTGAAGGACGTACAATGCCTCAAACCCATCAAGAAAGTGTAAGGCTTACAAAGATTCTCAATAATATTATTGATGCATTGCAGAGAGAAAGAAAGAAAATGAGCCATGAATCTGAGTGTACCATTTCACATTTGGATGGATTAAATTGGGAGGTTTTGGTAGTTTCTTTAACTTATATGTCTGGTGTATGTTTTCCCAATGGGAAGATAGTTCTAAGCTGGGATTTGATTAGGCATTTTCCAAGTGATGCAGAGAAAGCAACTATAATTGCACATGAGGTATCTTATGACTTTGTTTTGTCTAACTCTTTGTTTTTATAGTAAACTACTACCTGGTTTTAAATTGTGGCCGCGATTGCGGATTCATTGTGACTCTTGACATTATGCTAAAATGCAGGTAAATGTAGTCAATTGCGGTTGTGATGTTTTTGTAAAAAATTCTAATATTTTATATTATGACCGCACTTGCAGTTGTGGACCGTAATTTAATTCTAGGATTTAATATGTATAGGTCTCGGAGGCCCTAGAGCTTATAACTTGCTAATTCCAGCTAATGATAATAGAGACTTATTGGTTTATGTTTGTTTTGGTGTTAATTAGGTTGCGCATGTTGTTGCTCGACACTTTGCTGAACAGGTAACGAAGAACTTGTGGTTTTATGCTATACATAGGATGCTTCAGATATTTGTCACCATTGATTATGGAAAAAGAGTGTTACCACTTGTCAACAGACTACCTTTCAACCGGCGGTATGATTAATTCATTATCTTTCTTTTCTAAACCATTCATTTTCATTTCATTGATAGAGCTTTTAAGGCAGATGCGTTCACACAAAAGAATAATTATTAAAGAAGAGTGAGTTTGTTAGAGATATGCATGTGGATGATAATGATTTTGTTAGACACATCTTGTATAAATAAGAGGATACAATTGTTACTTGAACTGAATTTTCAGGTTTGTCATTATTGAGAGAATAGAGAAGCGGACTCTATTGTAGAAGAAATTCTTGGAGGAAAAATATTTTAAGAATTTATGAACAATGACTCTGTTTATTCTACTTATTCTTCCTTATAGATAGGTTCATGATCAGTGGCCTTAAACTTTTCTATTGATGCATCGATATCAACTTTGTAACATTCTATTATGACTATCTAACAATGATCTGGTATGGTTTTTTCTGTGATGCATCTGTTGTGATCTAATGGTGCTTTCTATCATTCAATGTTAATTTCATTACATATATGCTTATGTTTGTTCTCAACCCAATCTATTCACAATTTGCAGGTTAAAATTTGAAGCTGATTACATCGGGCTTCTACTAATGGCAGCAGCTGGCTATGATCCTCGGGTGGCACCTAAAGTCTACGAGGAGCTGGGAAAGTTAAGCGGAACCGACAATGATTTTATGTTTACCGGTTTTCTTAGTACCCATCCATTAGGAAGAGAAAGAGCCAAAGCATTGGCTCGACCTAAGATAATGGAAGAAGCTCTTGTTCTATATAATGATGCAAGAGCAAGGAGTGAGGTTAACTGATGTCATTCTTTAGGAATGCATATTCACCAGTTTTGGTATGGTTGTATTATGATCTTTACGGGACTTGATTGTTAGACTTGTGTTTTCAAATAAGCGACGCTTTATGTTAGAAAATCCGAGAAATATCTGATAATATGCAGTTGTATTATGACCTTGTGGTCTGATGGCATGGTCTGACGTCAGTGATATATAAGAAATGCTAAGATAAACATTAAAATGACTATTGCTTCAATTTTCTTATTTTTTTTTCTTTTAATGTTTTCATTTGGCACTTGATTACTTTATTAAAATTGTAGCATGAGGGTTATATTGTGATAATGAAGCGTTGGCGCCTACTAATTAACATTTGAAGAATCATGGTTGCATCTTAAGATTCAGATTCTTTGATTTTCATTCAAGGAGAAATGGAAAGATTGGTGGTGAGTTTGTTGAAATCACATTACTCACTGTGATTTTGGAAATATATACACTTTGGAACTTCAACAAAACACAGTGTGACCGTGATTTCGTCAACCTAACCGTAATTCCAAACATGCAAGAAGTCAATATTGAAACAAACATGATTTTGATGAAATATTGATTTTCATCCTCAAATCAGTATTCATGATTATAAATGGTTTATTATTGAAGTTTTCTTTACTAGCATGTTTCTGTCATTCTTTTAGACTACTGGATGAAAATGTTGATCTGCATACTGAGTTTGAGAAATATAAATAAATATGCATATTGAGGTGGTAGTCAAAATAAAAGCTTGCAGTTAGCTTATTGTGTAGATTCATGTAGCATGTTTTGATGAAAATATTAGTAGTGAGATTTAACACATTTAATTGAAGAATCTTTTAGTAGTGATAGAAATATTAAAAGTAGTAGTTATAGCACTCCAATAGAACCAACAGAAGTAGGAGACATAAAGTAGCCTTTTTGTTGTGAATTCAGTAACTCCAAATCTCACATCAGTGAAATTTAGATGTGTGGGGAGTATCAGTGACAATCAATAACCACAAACAATAACAACAGATCTAGATCTATATCTAATCTAACAATCAAGTGTAAAATAAAACCATAATTAAATCAAAGAAATAAACAAGATAAAGAGAGTAAAGTAAAAAGAACAACACCAAATAATTGTTTACCTAGTTCGGTGCAACAATGACCTACTCTGCAGGAGAGATTGATCTCTCCAATCCACTACCAATGAGTTCGTTTCAAAGGGATACAAAAGGGTTACAATAAATTAACTTTAACACGTTCTTCAAGCACAAACCTAATTTCTACCATTTTTCCAATCTCCTCCCATAAATAAGACACTCAATAATTTTCACTTTCCCAAGTGTTTCCCAACTCTATGCACATACTTGAGCTTGTATCTACCAAGCATTTTTTTTTTTAATAAACAACCAAGCATTTAAAATGTTCTTTTGGTGGAAAATATATTATTTTAGATTTTTATTTATTTTTTGAATGGTTTTTCTCGCTTTGACCCCTCTATTTTAGATGAGATTATATCATATTTAATATGTCAATCTAGTACACTAGCCTGCTACAATTTTTCCTCACATAAATCTTGGTTTTACTTAGAGTGGGGATTTAGGTTGTGTTTGGATTGAGGGTTTAGGAGGGGAAGGGAGGGAGAATTTACTTTTCATTTTTAAATTACGGACATTAGGAAATGTTTTTTAAAAAGTTAACATATTAACATGATAAACGATCATATAATACGTCAATCACACTTAATTTATTTTAAAAAAACATGTTATATAGTCCATAATTTAAAAAAGAAAAGTAAATCATCCCCTCCCTTCCCCTTCTAAACCCTCAATCCAAACACACTATTAGTGTATATATCAGTGTTCTTTTATCTTGCTTATATGAAAATTAGTATCCCTTCAGCTGAAAATGAGTAGCTTGGTTGAGAGGCTTCATGTAAGATCTGATCGTAAGCAATCTTATACTCTACATGAGTCAGACGATGATCGCAAGAGATTATATATATATATATATATATATATATATATATATATATATATATATAAGTTGATCCTGAATGACGTTTTCTTTCGGATGCGATACTATATGAAGGTGATCCAGCACAATATATGTTGAATACAATGTGAAAACCATAATATATGTCTAAATTAAAAAAAGAGAGATGGTTGGCATCTCCATTGATATGGATGGGAACAACTTTCGAGCTTTCCTGCTACATATTTAAAGCTATCCACCTCTCTCAGGTTGGATTTATAACCAATTTTTAAGATAATATATGTATAAACTATACAAAGAAAATTTGAAAGTTTTGCTAAAGTGGAACCATTAGATAGATTCAAAATCATACAATTAAACTTAGATGTGTAGAGTAAAAAGGAAGTAGTAACAACTAGTAACTCAACCAAGCAACACTATTCATAAAACAAAAAAGAAAAGGTTTAATGAAAATTAAACATCACCTTATATATAACATTAATTTCATCTTACTTATGATAATATGAAAAGCTCTAAATGAGGAAAGACAATTGCATGTTGATACGCAAATATAGTGACGACTTTACATTCTAATCAATGAAGCAATACTTTCATGTTTATTGAATTTGAACTTTCACTACAATCAATACGACTTTCATGTTTATTAAAGAGAGAATACAAAATTTATACTCGGTATAGTGAATTTGACTTAGAGAAAGAGATTTGATTTTCATGTTTAGAGAAAGAGATTTGAATTTGATCTTCAAGTTCATCTTAACTCACTAGTAAGAGTAAGCCAAATTTGTCCCCGTGAGCATAGCTCAGTTGGCAGGGACATGCATTGTTATATGCAGGGGCTGGGGTTCAAACCCCGGACACCCTACTAATTCATCTTGAAAAAGGTAAATTCTACCCATTAGGCTACCTGACAAAAAAAAATTAGAGTAAGCCAAATTTTGATCTTCAATTTCACATGTAAGGTTAAAACATTCATTTTTTGAAATGTAGATTATCCAATTTGCTCAGTTGCCACTACGTCACGTCAATTTGTTAGGAATCTTTGTATTCTTTTTGGTCAAGTAGCCTAGTGGCTAGAGAAATTCACTTTTTAAAGATGAATAAATGGGATGTTCAGGGTTTGAACCCTGGCCCCTGCATATATTGTGCATTATCTTTACCAAATGAGTTAAGCTCACGGGGACATCAATCTTGGTATTCTATCATGAAATTGAATAGTTTATTGTTATATAACATTTAACTCACTCGCCACTACGTCATTATTGAACCAAATTTCGATGTTGAACCAATTTTAGGAAGCAATAAAAATCTCTCTCTAAAACCCTCTCTATCCATGATGAAACATCCCATTTTTTAACCGAAGATATTACTTAAAATAAATTTATTACAAGAATTTTGCATAAGTTTTATATACTTATGCAACAATGAATATTTTTCAAAAGCAATGTCGGTAAAATCAATTGCTTTGTTGTTAGCATTTCAAAAAACAAATATATAGTCACATTTTTCCTAAGAAAATAAACATTTTTAAGTAATATGCCTATATTAAAATCCGAATCATGACATAATCATGAACAAAAACAAGATTTTAACACTAAAAAATACATTTCTTTTTACAATAACTATGAAAATACAATTTAAACATCCATTAACTACTAGTTTTTTTCATTGCAAGAGAATTTTACTTCATTACATAAAAAAAAATAAAAGAAACACCGTTAAACAATTTATTGCACATCAATAAACAAAAAAAAAATAGAAACAATCGTAGATAAATACATGCTATCTTTTGTCCATGATCCCCAATCGTTTCTGTTAGTGTATCAAATCGAATGCGTCCGGATGCATTTGAAAAATCAATCATTTTCCTAATTTCTTACTGACTGTTCAGGTAACGATCAATGAATCTAAACGATGGTTCATGTTGCTTCAGTAGGACGGAGGTCGGATCTTCACAGTGGAGGAGAAAGGTGTCTATAGGCACTCCACTCAAGTAAGTATCTAAAAAGGTGCTTATTTGTGAAAAGTGGTAAAAGTGAAGTGTGACGTTGAGTTACTCTTCTATAGGAGTGAACAATGCTTTAACAGTCTCCGTGAGATGCGGCCCCATCTTAGGAGGCCGTTGGTGATGATCTGGGCAGTTGAGATTGGGTCAAGGCGTGCTCTTGTGATGTGATCCGCATAGGACTTCGCATGCTCCATCATCTTGTTATTTCCAGCTTTCTTGGGCTTTGCATTAATGGGCCTTGTTTTTGCGGGCGTTTAGCCCGTCGAAACACTTACAAACTTTTTTGGGATAAAACACAACCCACTTTCCGAATCTAAATCTAACAGCTCTTAAAATGCAGATTTTAATTTTTACTCAAATATTAAAAAAAATACCGAATTGGATTTTGGGCCGCCAAATTTTGATCGAACGACTGACTGTGTGAATTCATGTATCTGCAGACTACAACAAATCAAGGTCCATTTAGTTAAGGTAAAAGATTAAAAGAGGCAAAGAGTAAATGTCCATAGTTCAAATTCTGAAAGAAAAATATTAACGTAACAATATACTGACATTTACGGTTAAAGAAATAAATAACTTACTACAAAATAAAATTTAAATATTTTATAAAGGGGTAATAGTCCCTTTGATCTCTGAATGTGTAATGATTAGTCATTATAGTCCTTCATTGTATCAAAATTTCAAAATAGTCCTTGATTGTGCATTATGTTAGTCAAAATAGTCCTTGACACTAAAATAACATTTCAATGCTCACATTAACTCTTTTCATATAGGGACTAAAATGACAATAAACATGTACTTTTAAGGACTAATATGACAATAAGTAAGTATATTGAAGGACTAATCTGACAATATTATTTAAACATTTTAACATCAAGGACTATTTTGACTAACAAAATGCATAATCAGAGACTATTTTGAAGTTTTGATACATTGAAGGATTATTTTGACTACTCATTACAATTCCAGGGATCAAAGTGACTATTACCCCATTTTATAAAAAAATAGAGTTTTCGTGGGTGGGGGCAAGACCGGGAGACCCGTTCCCATTGGGGGGTAGGATTGGGTGTTCAGTTTTTCCCTCCATATGGTTTAGGGACGGGGGCGGGTGCATGGAAGCGGGGGCGGGGACGGAGATGCTTAAACTTGCCCCGTTGCCATGCCTAGTTTTCAGCTTTCTTTCTTCTTTTTTTCTCATGTAAAAAAAAAAAAAAAAAAAAAAACCCCTCGAGAATGAAATATGTAAAGGATTAAATGGTTATCGTAGATGTCCAATTTTATAATTATTAATTTATTTATTTTAATTTAAAAAAATTAAAGGAGAGTACAATTACGAAAATAACCCTTATAGGACAACCGTTGTTTCAATTTTGTCTTGAATTCTCTTTTTCCGTACACATCATAAAAATTGTTGCATACACTCTTTTCTTCCTCACTCTCTAAATACCTTCAACACACATTGATTGTGTGAAGAAGAAGAAGAAGAAACCCTAATCTTTCTTCACATTCCCATTTTCTCAACACAGAGGTAAGTTCTCAGCACTACCTTTCTTCATCATTTCTTATTTATCACTTCAAAATCTCATTTCACTCTGTTTCTTTTTTCAGGCATTTTGCAGGTAACTTGTCAACCTTTCTGATTTTCTTTGCTCAAAAAGTGAGTAACGTTTGTTAAGTTCTTTCATTTTATTCTTTTTCTTTTTCACTCTGTCTTTTTCTTTATAGAATGAAAAATGGGTTTCTTTGTTGAACTTAAAGTTTTGATTTTTATGTGTTTAAATCAACTTTTATGAACTATTATTTTGTATTTGAAACTCTTGTGTTCTTTTACTTCATGTATATGCAAGTTCTAACATTGGGAGTTTCTTTTGAACTTTTGAGAAATTGCTTGCTAACATGTGTGTTGTCATTGTTTGGAATTTTAGTGTGTTAGTCTCTGACCCACCGGTGATTCTGATTGAAGGGATGTCTAATGCGTGACACGTGTCTAACATTGAATTATGTAATTTTTTTCAAATTATTATATGTCGGTGTCTGTGTCCGTGTCATGTATGTGTGTGATGGCATTGTTGTGTGTGTATGTGTATTGTGCCATTATGATATTTTGCTATGTATACATTTTGGTTTTGACATAAGCTATTTTGTGTGTGTATGTGTATTGTGCCATTCGTGATCAACTTGTATTGAATTTGAGATATTCCTTGTTTATTTTAATCAAGGATCAAAACACACTTATCAATGATGATGTTACGGAAGCACCATTGTTTGGCCAACTCCATTGCAACCATCACTGCATCACGCCACCATGTAGCACTCACTCCTCTGTCAACCCTGAATCCTTCTACATTCAGGTTTGTATCACCATTCTTGTTCTTGTTCTTGTTTGTTGGTCTTATTATTGTTGTTGTTTTTGTTCTTCTTATTATTGTTGTTGTTCTTCTTATTGTTGTTGTTGTTCTTATTTTTGTTGTTGTACTTGGTGGTGGTGGTTATTGAAGTATAATTCATATTCTAAGCTTAGTTAGTTGTGGATAAATCCAACTATGTTTGTTGGTTAGTTAGTTACTAGTAACTAACTAGTTTGTTAGTTGGTTAGTGGCTTGTAGTGCAAGTTACTCAACTTAGCCTATAAGTACTTAGTTTTTGTATTCAATTGATATCTATAATATCTAATATCACTCATATTCAATAATAAAGAGTTTTATCATTCCATTGTAGTTTCCTCTCTAAGTGTGAGTGTGTAGAGATCATTCCAATCTTTCTCTCAATTATGTATGTTCATGTTCTATCAGTGGCATCAGAGCCTCTGGTTCATGATCCATGGGGTTTCAAGCATAGCTTCCACAAAGAGAATGCAGTTCATTATCAACCAAGCAACAACACGGAGGTGGTAATGGTTTATGCAAATGAGATTGGCACTTGGTTATTGGTACATGTGGTATCAATAATGGCTTTTGAAAAAGAGTTTTCCCAAGTCAAGAATTGGGAGAAGTGGGTAGTGAGGATACAAGAAATCTTTGGTTTGCAAAGGTTGCTAGAAAAGATCCAAAGTGGTATCCAAAAAGAGGAGGATATGGCTTCCTGCGAGAAATCAAAGAAAAGAGTGAATCTTGAAAGGGTTTCTTCTACCATAATTGTAGATTCTTCTACCCAAAGTGCAAAAGAGGTGTTGAAAGTTCACAACAAAGCTCACAGTGGAGCTGTTTTGAACAAAGCTCAAAGAGGAGCTGAAGAAGAAAGATGTAATCAGGAGAGAAACTTAGAGATGAAGGGGAAACAGAATGAAAACCAAGAAACTGATTCAGAAACCGAAGAAGAACAAGGTTCAAACATTTATTCTTGTTCATATTTAATTTTAAGTATTGTTTTGTTTTATGAAGAATTGCAAGGAGGTTGCAATGTTAAACGACCAATTCATGCTATGATGTTTCGTTGTTATTCACTTGAGAATTCAGTCTTGGATGTGATGTTTACGCCGGTTAGGTTAAAGAATCCAAGAAAGAGGGGTTCTATCACTATCAAGAGAGTTAGATCGAATTGTGCATCAAGAATTGATGAAACAGTTGTTGCCGTTACAAGTGATAAAGGCGAATGTGTGATAGAGATTGTCAAGCAAATTACACTATTGGTAATGAAAGCAAAAGTTGATTCTGGTGAGGATAAAGTAATCAAATTGGAACAGCACAGTACAAGTAGTGAGGCCAATAGCAATCCTCAAGAGGAAAAGATTTCTGAAATGGGAATCTCGGAAAGTACAGTAATGGCGCAACCTATAATTTCTACTCTTGGAGATGATGTTGAGGGTAGTACTAGTGGAATTGGTGAGTCTCATGGTAATAGCAATATGCATGAGGTGGAGACAGGTTATGGTTGTCAAGGTTCTGGTATGATGGTTTCCATGAGGCATTTTGGTGCCAATATGGTTTAGAAAAATGCAACATCCTTACAATGAATGTAAGGGTACTGGAGAGACAATTAATGATAAAAGGTATATGCTCAAATTGCATGAAAAATGTGGCTTAACAAGGTGGCTAGGCATGGACCAGTTATAAGAAGCAGAACTGTTGCTGGAGTGTTGCAAATGAAAGCTATGGTGCAGCTAAACAACAGCAGGTTCCATTTGATTTGGTTTACTGGAATTTGGTTTGACAAATGCTTACTCTAGTTAAGTGGTAACAATGCTGTTTGGAAGTTACAGCACAGTGCTTCAAGTGAAAGTTAGAAAGAATATTTTTTTGGTGTTCCAAATTTAAGATGTTAGTAGAATCTGAATTAAGGGGGTGTGTTGAAGTATAATTCATATTCTAAGCTTAGTTAGTTGTGGATAAATCCAACTATGTTTGTTGGTTAGTTAGTTACTAGTAACTAACTAGTTTGTTAGTTGGTTAGTGGCTTGTAGTGCAAGTTACTCAACTTAGCCTATAAGTACTTAGTTTTTGTATTCAATTGATATCTCAAATATCTAATATCACTCATATTCAATAATAAAGAGTTTTATCATTCCTTTGTAGTTTCCTCTCTAAGTGTGAGTGTGTAGAGATCATTCTAATCTTTCTCTCAATTATGTATGTTCATGTTCTATCAGTGGTCTTGTTGTTATTGTTTTTGTTGTTGTTGAGGTTTCTTTGATTCGTAGCATTTTTGTTCACCATTGTTGTTCTTGTTTGTTGTTGCTCTTCTTCTTGTTCTTGTTGCTCTTATTATTGTTGTTTGTTGTTGCTGTTATTGTTGTTTGTTGTTGCTGTTGTTGGTGATGGTGTTGTTGTTGTTATTGTTCTTTTTTGTTTTGTTGAAGAAGCTATGTTGTTGTTTTTGTTCTTGGTGGTTTTTTGCCTAATCATTACTCTGTTATTGTTTTTTATTGTTTGTTGTTACTATTGTTGTTGTTGTTTCACTGATTCATAGCATTTTCTTACAGATTAGGCACAACAGGAAATGTTGAAATCAACAACAAATTTCACAATCCATTTATCATTGGAGGACCTAAGAGATTTTACTCTTTTGAAACTGTTCCTTACACGAAACGAACCCGTTTTATTTCTCTACCAACAACTTTTGAGAGGAATGCAACACAGGGTTTTGAAGAATACAAACAAAGGTTTGAAGGACATACAATGCCTCAAACCTATCAAGAAAGTGTAAGGCTTACAAAAATTCTCAATAATATTATTGATGCATTGCAGAGAGAAAGAAAGAAAATGAGCCCTGAATCTATGCCACATTTGGATGGATTAAATTGGGAGGTTGTGGTAGTTTTTTTACCTTATATATCTGGCACATGTTTTGCTAATGGGAAGATAGGTCTAAGCTGGGATTTGATTAAGCCTTTTCCAAGTGATGCAGAGAAAGCAGCTATAATTGCACATGAGGTATTTTATGATTTTGTTTTGTCTAACTCTTTGTTTTTATAGTAAACTACTACCTGGTTTTATATTGCGTCTGCGATTGCGGATTCATTGTGACTCTTGATATTACACTAAAATTCAAGTAAATGTAGTCAATTGCGGTTGTGACGTTTTTGTTGAAAATTTTAATATATTGTGACTGCATTTCCAGTTGTGGACCGCAATTTAATTCTATGATTCAATATGTATAGGTCTCAGATGCCCTAGAGCTTATGCCTTATAACTTGCTAATTTCAGCTAATGATAATAGAGACTTATTAGTTTATGTTGGTTTTCGTGTTAATTAGGTTGCGCATGTTGTTGCTCGACACTTTGCTGAAAAGATAACAAAGAGCTGGTGGTTTTATGCTATACATAGGATGCTTGAGATATTTGTCACCATTGATTTTGAAAAAAGAGTGTCACCACTTGTCGATCGACTACCTTTCAACCGTCGGTATGATTAATTCATTATCTTTCTTTTCTAAACCATTCATTTTCATTTCATTGATAGAGCTTTTAAGGCAGATGCGTTCACACAAAAGAATAATTATTAAAGAAGAGTGAGTTTGTTAGAGATATGCATTGGGGATGATAATGATTTTGTTGGTGGTTTTGTTAGACACATCTTGTATAAATAAGATGATACAATTGGTAGTTGAACTGAATTTTCGGATTTGTCATTATTGAGGAAATAGAGAAGTGACTCTGTTGTAGAAGAAATTATTGGAGGAAAAATATCTTAAGAATTTATGAGAAATGACTCTGTTTATGCTACTTATTCTTCCTTATAGATAGGTTCATGATCAGTGGCCTTAAACTTTTCTATTGATGCATCGATATCAACTTTGTAACATTCTATTATGACTATCTAACAATGATCTGGTATGGCTTTTTTCTGTGCTGCATATCTGCTTGTTCTCAACCCAATTTATTCACAATTTGCAGGTTTGAATTTGAAGCTGATTACATCGGGCTTCAACTAATGGCAGCAGCTGGCTATGATCCTCGGGTGGCACCTAAAGTCTACGAGGAGCTGGGAAAGTTAAGCGGACATAACAATGATTTTATGTTTACAGGTTTTCTTAGTACCCATCCATCAGGAAGACAAAGAGCCAAAGCATTGACTCAACCTAAGATAATGGAAGAAGCTCTAATTCTATATAATGATGTAAGAGCAAGGAGTGAGGTTAACTGATTTCATTCTTTAGGAATGCACATTCACCAGTTTTGGTATGGTTGTATTATGATCTTTACGGGACTTGATTGTTAGACTTGTGTTTTCAAATAAGCGACACTTTATGTTAAAAAATCCGAGAAATATCTTATAATATGCAGTTGAATTATGATCTTTTCTGTGGTCTGATGGCATGGTCTGATGTTAGTGATATATAAGAAATGCTAAGATATATTCTGATAATGAAGAGTTATACATGAGGGTTATATTCGAATAATGAAGAGTTGAACATGTCACATTTGATTGCTTTCATTTTGATTGATCAAAAAGAATATTCATCTTCAATCTTTATGCCCTTACATACATGGGTGCCAATTATAGCATAGAAATTACACAATTAGATTAAGATGCCCTACTTACTAACATTTGAAGAATCAAAGGTTGCATCTTAAGATTCAGATTCTTTGTTTTTCATTCAAGGAGAAATAGAAAGATTGGTGGTGAGTTTGTTGAAATCACATTACTCACTGTGATTTTGGCAATATCTACACTTCGGAACTTCAACAAAACACAGTGTGACCGTGATTTCGTCAACCTAACCGTAATTCCAAACATGCAAGAAGTCAATATTGAAACAAACATGATTTTGATGAAATATTGATTTTCATCCTCAATTCAGTAGTCATGATTATAAATGGTTTATTATAATGACTCTGTATTAGCAGTATGCATTTGTCCTTGGACAATAATAATGATATATGTTGGACATAAAAGGAAACACAATACATGGAGAGTGTAATGAATTGTATTGACAGAAAATAAACAGAGTGAAATAGTGATGGAAAATTGTACTAATAATCAATGTAACAGTACAATTGATTGTAAGAAGATACTGATGTAATGGCTATGCCAATTGAAGGAAATGGAAAAGATGGAATCTAAGGAAAGTACTAGAAAAGCATAAGCTTCAGAGGGAGGAGAGAGCCATATCAGCATTCTTTTTCATAACCTGTTGTGCTCGGTTCAAATTTGCTTTGAGTAACTGCAGAGTAGTGTCGCATTCAGCCAACAATGTTTGCAAAGAAAGTGGACTAGCAGTTGCTTTGTCAAACTTAATCAAGATAGGAGGATCTCTTCCGTACGCCACCTTGAAAGGAGTCATTCCAATACTGCAGTGAAAAGCAGAATTGTACCAAAATTCGGCCCAATCCAGTAATTTAGACCATTTGTGTGGAACTTCCCCGGCAAAACAGCGTAAATAAAGCTCCAAACACTTATTAACAGCTTCAGTTTGGCCGTTGGACTGAGGATGATAGGTGGAGCTTATCGCCAAAGTAGTCCCGCTTAGTTTGAACAGTTGTTTCCAGAAAGAGCTAGTAGATACTTTATCACGATCAGACACGAGACTTCTAGGGAATCCGTGTAAACGCACAACATTATGCAGAAAGGATTCAGCAACTTTAATACTATTAAAATCAGCCTTCAACGGCGCAAAATGACTATATTTAGATAGTCGATCCACGACGACCATAATCACAGTGAAGCCGTTAGAGGGTGGCAGTCCTGTTATAAAGTCCATGGAGACATCCTCCCAAACTTGAGCCGGAATTGGCAGAGGTTACAGAAACCCTGCAGGTGCAGCAGTAGAAGCTTTGGCTTGTTGACAAACTAAGCAATTTGTCACAAATAAGCGGATATCCTTTGACATGGAAGGCCATGTGAATTGTGAAGCAATGCGGGCCTTTGTGCGTGCAATACCAGAGGGGCATCCTAGCATGGAGGAATGGAATTCCTGAAGGATAGTTTGAATCAGGTTGGGACTAGGAGGAACAACTAAGCGTTGTCGCCAGTACAACATTTCATTCTTTACCTGATACAATGGTTCAGTGCAAGACCCTTGTAAACATCATTGCTTAATGGCAGACAAGTGTGCATCCGCATTTACCGCGTCTGAGATGAGAGTCATTGGAGGATTAATTGCAGCATTCACATCAGTCAACTAACCAGAATGTTTAGCTCAGCAAATAAAGGAAACTTATCTATGTTTTAGGAATTATCATATGTGATCGTGTAGAACCGTTGCACATTGCTTTTATATAATTCCCATGACCAACTCCTGTAATAGCAGTGTTCACAATTCTAATAAAACATAGCATCCATCTCTTTCTCATTTTTCTTCTCACTGTAGTTTTGGCTGTTACATAATCTATGAATTCTAAGATCAATGATTAAGGTTGTATTTTTCTAGTACTTGAAGTTTTCTTTACTAGCATGTTTCTGTCATTCTTTTAGACTACTAGCATGTGTCTCTCGTTTTGACCCCTCTATTTTAGATGAGATTATATCATATTTAATATGTCAATCTAGTACACTAGCCTGTTCTTGTATGAGAGCCTTAATGTAAGATCTGATCGTAAGCAATTTTATAGTTTACATGAGTCAGACGATGATCGCAAGAGACTTTGCCTTAGGTTAATAGTTTCTTTTTGAGGCAAGTCTTTTGAAGGATATATATTTATCAATGTTAGAAGAGACTACATTAGTGCTCCCTTTATCAGATTCAAGTACCTTTTAATTAATTTAGTTTGAAGGAGGCAATGTTGTGATTTCTATTCATGAATGAATGGAAAACCTTTGGGAACTAGTGTATCCGTATTGAGTTTGAGAATTATTGTAAAGAAATATATGCTTATTTATATATCCTTTAAAGTTAGTGTTTCACTTTAAATAATAATAGGAGAGATCCCAATTAATGTTTTTTTCTTCTTTTTTTTTTTAAAGCAAAGATATCTCAATTGTTGATAAAAAAAAATTGATACTATATGAAGTTTTCTTTTGGATGCGATACTATATGAAGTTGATCCAGTGCAAATATATGTTGAATACAATGTGAAAACTATAATATTGTCTAAATAAGAAAAAGCAGAGATGGTTGGCATATCCTCTGACAGGGTTGGGAACAGCTTTCGAGCTTTCCTCTTACACACCCCGGTTAAGGCTATCCACCTCTCCGAGGTTGGATCTATAACCCAATTTTTAAGATAATATATGTCTAAATCATACAAAGAAAATTCTAAGTTTTGCTAAAGTGGAACCTTTAGATAGCACCAGGGTCGCGTAGTAAGCAAGGTCATTGTTGGAGTCTGACACAAAATCATACCAATAAACTTAGATGCGTGGAGCAAAAGGAAAGTAGTAACAATTGGTACGACTTTACATTCTAATCAATGAAGCAATGCTTTCATGTTTATTGAATTTGAACTTTCACTGCAATCAATACGACTTTCATGTTTATTAAAGAAAGAATACAAAATTTATACTTGGTATAGTAAATTTGACTTAGAGAAAGAGATTTGGTGTGTACAATGATCATAAGAGATTATGGCAACTTCAACCCAGAGAGCTTATTCTACTTTTTGCAACAATTTTTTTTTTTTAATTCATGCTTGTAAGCCAATTAAGATTAATGGTTCACAGTAACTAACTATTGTTTGATTATTTTTATTTGATGAGTCACCTTCAATTGGGTTCTCCAACTTCTTAACTTATATTACATTCTTCTTTCTTTGGACGCTAATTTTTCATCCCACTAAGAACCATGAGACAAAACAAAAAACAGAAAATCAAATCACTTAATGACATAAACTGGCTTAAAACTATATTATTAGAATCAAAAGAAAAAATCATCGGAGAAAAAATCATCAATGAAAAAAAAAAAGCACAATAGTAATTTCATATATAACATACGTAGATAAATACATGCTATCTTTTGCCCATGAACCCCTATCGTTCCTGTGTAGCAAATCGAATGTGTCCGGATGCATTAGAAAAATAAATCATTTTACTTTCTTACTTATTGGTCAGTAACGATCAATGAATCTATAAGATGGTTCATATTGCTCCGGTAGGACGGAGGTTGGATCTTCACAGTGGAGAGAAATGTGTCTAATGGCGCTCAGCTCAAGTAAGTATTAGAAAAAGGTGGTTATTTGCGAAAAGTGGTAAAAGTGAAGTGTGACGTTGAGTCACTCTTCAATAGGCGTGAACAATGCTTTAAAAGGCTCCGTGAGATGCGGCGCCATCTTAGAGGTTGTTGGTGATGATCTGGACGATTGAGATGGGGTCAAGGTGTGCTCATGTGCAGTGATCCGCACAAGACTTCGCATGCTCCATCACCATGTTATATTTAGCTTTCTTGGGCTTTGGCTTAATGGACCTTGTTTTTGCGAGCTTCTAGCCTGTCCAGAACACATGCAAACTTTTTGAAAATTGCTCTTCATCCTTTCAAAATTGCTCATTCCATTGACCCAACGGAGTCAACTCACGTTCGGCATTTCTTAACAATAGTTAATTCACGCTGACACTTTTTAGATCGATTCAATCTCTTTTTAAGTTGGGTCAATCGATGTCAGCGTGGATTAAAAGATTAAAGGAGGCAAAGTGTAAAAGTCCATGGTTCGAATTCTGACTGAAAGATAAGAAAATATTTTTGTTTGTCAAATGGTTTAATGGATGAAGCTCACACATTTTAATTGTGGAAAAGTAAGGTATCAGGGATTCGAACCTCAGTTCTGTATATATTATGTTTTGTCTCTGCCATCGAACCTCAGTTCTGTATATATTATGCTTTATCCTACAATATACTAACATTTACGGTTAAAGAAATAAATAACTTACTACAAAATAAAATATTAAAAAACTAACTTGTTTATTTTAATGAAGGATCAATTTAAAGAGAAATTCTAACATGGTCATAAGACCAAACAAAAAGTGTTTGGTCACACACACATAAACAAGTATTTTTTTAATGATAAAATGAAAATCGATAAAAAAAAATAATTAAATATTTTGAAGATAATCTCTTCATGTGAGTGTGTCTAAAAGCTATTTATTTGGTCTTGTGACCATGGAATAATAAATAGCTCCAATTTAAAACGAAAAAACAAAACACACTTATCCCGTACCTTTTTCTTTGTGGGCCAACTAGCTAACAACCTAGTATAGCCAAAGACAACATTACAGAAAAAACAAAAGTTCAAGATATTCATTCCTTCATTTCTCAATGATGATGTTATTGAAGCAGCATTGTTTGGCCAACTCCATTGCAACCATCACTGCTCTACCATCACGCCATGTACCACTCACTCCTCTATCAATCCAGAATCCTTCCACACCCAGGTTTCTATCACCATTGTTGTTATTGTTCTTGTTTGTTCTTGTTGTTCTTCTGGTTCTTATTATTGTTGTTTGTTGTTGCTGCTGTTGGTGGTGGTGTTCTTGTTGTTATTGTTCTGTTTTTTGGAAGAAGCTAAGTTGTTGTTATTGTTCTAGTTTGTTGTTGTTGTTGTTCTTATTATTGTTGTTGTTGTTGTTGTTGTTGTTCTTCTTCTTCTTCTTCTTCTTCTTCTTCTTCTTCTTCTTCTTCTTCTTCTTCTTCTTCTTCTTCTTCTTGCTGTTGTTGCTTGTTGTTGTTGTTGTTGTTCTTATTTTTGTTGTTGTAGTTGGCGGTGGTGGTGTTGTTGTTGTTGTTGTTGTTTTTGTTTGTTGTTGTTGTTTCTCTGATTCGTAGCATTTTCTTATAGATTAGGCACAACCAGAAATGTTAAAATCAACAACAAATTTCACAATCCATTTATCATTGGAGGACCCAAGACATTTTGCTCTTTATTTGAAACTGTTCCTTACACGAAACGAACCCGTTTTATTCGTCTGCCAACAACTTTTGAGAGGAATGCAACACAGGGCTTTGAAGAATACAAACAAAGGTTTGAAGGGCTTACAATGCCTCAAACCTATCAAGAAAGTGTTAGGCTTACAAAGATTCTCAATAATATTATTGATGCATTGCAGAGAGAAATAAAGAAAATGAGCCCTGAGTGTACCATTTCACATTTGGATGGATTAAATTGGGAGGTTTTGGTAGTTTTTTTACCTTACATGGATGGCGAATGTTTTCCCAATGGGAAGATAGTTCTAAGCTGGGAGTTGATTAAGGCTTTTCCAAGTGATGCAGAGAAAGCAACTATAATTGCACATGAGGTATTTTATGACTTTGTTTTGTCTAACTCTTTGTTTTTATAGTAAATGTAAACTACTACCTGGTTCTAAATTATGGTCGTGATTGCGTCTTCATTGTTAATTTTGGTATTGTACTAAAATGCAGGCAAATGTAGCCAATGAGGCTGCAATTGCGATTGTGATGTTTTTGTGGAAATTTCTAAAGTTTTATATTGTGATCGCAGTTGCAGTTGTGGACTGGAATTTAGTTCTATGATTTAATATGTATAGGTCTCGGAGACCCTAGAGCTTGTACCTTCTGACTTGCTAATTTTAGCTAATGATAATAGAGACTTATTAGTTTATGTTGGTTTTTGTGTTAATTAGGTTGCGCATGTTGTTGCTCGACACATGGCTGAAAAGGTGACAAAGATCTGGTGGTTTTATGTTATACTTAGGATGCTTCAGATATTTGTCACCATTGATTATGGAAAAAGAGTTTCACCACTAGTCAATCGACTACCTTACAACCGGCGGTATGATTAATTCATTATCTTTCTTTTCTAAACCATTCATTTTCATTTCATTGATAGAGCTTTTAAGGCAGATGCTTAAGAAACTAAATAAATAAAGTTGGAACATGGAAGGTGTACACACAGAAGAATAATTATTAAGAAAAGGTGAGTTTATTAGAGATATGCATGGGGATGATAATGATTTTGTTGCTGGTTTTGTTAGACACGTCTTGTATAAATAAGAAGATACAATTGGTAGTTGAACTGAATTTTCAGATTTGTCATTATTGAGAAAATATAGAAGTGGACTCTGTTGTAGAAGAAATTCTTGGAGGAAAAATATTGTAAGAATTTATGAGCAATGACTCTGTTTATGCCACTTATTCTTCCTTGTAAGAAGTGGACTCTGCTTATGCTTGTTCTCAACCAAATTTATTCACAATTTGCAGGTTTGAATTTGAAGCTGATTACATCGGGCTTCTACTAATGGCAGCAGCTGGCTATGATCCTCGGGTGGCTCCTAAAGTCTACGATGAGATGGGAAAGTTAAGCGGACATAACAATGATTTTATGTTTACAGATTTTCTTAGTACCCATCCATCAGGAAGACAAAGAGCCAAAGCATTGGCTCAACCTAAGATAATGGAAAAAGCTCTTGTTCTATATAATGATGCAAGAGCAAGGAGTGAGGTTAACTGATTTCATTCTTTAGGAATGCACATTCACTAGTTTTGGTATGGTTGTATTATGATCTTTGTGGGACTTGATTGTTAGACTTGTGTTTTCAAAATAAGAGACGCTTTATGTTAGAAAATCCGAGAAATATCTGATAATATGTAGTTATATTATGATCTTTTATGTGGTCTGATGTAGGGGTGTTCAAAACCGAACCAACCCAATAGAAAAACCGCAAATCAAACCAATCCAAACCGAAACCGCAAAAAACCGCACTTGGTTCGGATGAATTCGGATGACTTTTGCACTGAACCGCGCGGTTCGGTTCGGTTTGCGGTTTGCATCTCAGCAACCGAACCAAACCAAACCAAACCGCAAGAATAATGAATATTACTTAAATATGTACTAGCCCAATTACATAGTTCAAGAATAATCTCTTTTGATTCGATTTTTCCATCGTTGCACCATCAGGTTCGATTATAATTCCTTTCCATATCTTTCAATTCATTTCCAGTGATGAATTTGTTTTCTTTACTTCCCAATAATTTGTTTCATGCTTATGTTTCTTCTTAATTTTACCTATTTTAATATAAGTTTTACCTAATATTATATCATATAAACATCAAAATAAAATGTCCTATGTTTATTTTGTAACAAGTTGGCAATATTAGAGTTAATGTAATATTTTTTTTATCTCGCGATAAACCGCACAAACCGAACCAATCCAAACCGCATTGGTTTGGTTTGGTTTGGTTTGGATGACTTTTTAAAAATCAACCGAACCAAACCAAACCGCATGCTTTTTTATCTCGCGGTTTGGATGACTTTTTTGCTCAAAACCAAACCAAACCGCACCGCGAACACCCCTAGTCTGATGGCATATTGGTCTGATGGCTGTGATAAGGAATGCTAAGATATACTTTAAAATAACTATTGCTTCAATTTTCTTATTTTTTTTTCTTTAATGTTTTCATTTGGCACTTAATTATTTTATTAAAATTGTAGCATGAGGGTTATATTGTGATAAGGCTTAATTAATGATTTGGTCCCTTAAGTTATTTGTTGGTTACATTTTGGTCCCATAAGTTATTAACGTTACAATTTGGTCCCTTAAGTTATTTGTTGGTTACATTTTGGTCCCATAAGTTATTAACGTTACAATTTGGCCCCTTAACTTACTTTTTGGTTTCGTTTTGGTACCTTAACTCTTCCTCCGTCAACCACTTTGGTCCTTTATGTTATTAGAGTTAAGGGATCAAAACGAAACCAAAAAATAAGTTAAGGGACCAAAACGAAACCAAAAAGTAAGTTAAGGGACCAAATTGTAACGTTAATAACTTATGGGACCAAAATGTAACCAATAAATAACTTAAGGGACCAAATTGTAACGTTAATAACATATGAGACCAAAATGTAACCGACAAATAACTTAAGGGACCAAATCATTAATTAAGCCTTGTGATAATGAAGAGTTGAACATGTCACATTTGATTGCTTTCATTTTGATTGATCAAAAAGAATCTTTATGCCCTTACATACATGGGTGCCAATTATAGCATAGAAATTACACAATTAGATTAGGATGCCCTCCTAACTAACATTTGAAGAATCAAGGTTGCATCTTAAGATTCAGATTCTTTGATTTTATATTTTGAATGGTGTTTCTCGTTTTGACCCCTCTATTTTAGCTATGAGATTATATCATATTTAATATGTCAATCTAGTACACTAGCCTGCTACAATTTTTTTCTCACGTAAGTCTTGGTTTTACTTAGAGTGACTGATTTAGTGTATATAATATTAGTGTTCTTGTATCTTGCTTATATGAAAATTTGTATCCCTTCAGCGGAAAACGAGTAGCTTGGTTGAGAGGCTTCATGTAAGATCTGATCGTAAGCAATCATATACTTCACATGAGTCAGGCAATGATCGCAAGAGACTTTGCCTTATAAGGTTAATAGTTACACCACCTTAAACTTCTTACTAATTGGCAACTAGTAATTAAGTCAAAGATCAATGGTAGTTTCATTTGGAGGCAAGTCTTTTGAAGAATATTTTTCAATGTTAGAAGAGACTACATTAGTGCTCCCTTTATCAAATTCAAGTACCTTTAAACTAATTTAGTTTGAAGGAGGCAATGTTGTGATTTTTATGCATGAATTAATGGAAAACCTTTGGGAACTAGTGTATCCAGTTTGAGAATTATTATAAAAGGATATCTCAATTGTTGATAAAAAAAATATATATAAAAGTTGATACTGTATGAAGTTTTTTCTTTTGGATGCTATACTATATGAAGTTGATCCAGCACAATATATGTTGAATACAATTGGAAAACCATAATATATGTCTAAATTAAAAAAAGAGAGATGGTTGACATCTCCATTGATAGGGATGGGAACAACTTTCGAGCTTTCCTGTTACACACCTCGATTAAGGCTATCCACTTCTCTCAGGTTGGATCTATAACCCAATTTTTAAGATAATATATGTCTAAATTATACAAAGAAAATTCGAAAGTTTTGCTGAAGTGGTACCTTTAGATAGCAGCAGGGTTGCGCAGTAAGCAAGGTCATTGTTGTGAGTTCGGATTCAAAATCATACAATTAAACTTAGATGTGTGGAGTAAAAAGGAAGTAGTAACAACTAGTAACTCAACCAAGCAACACTATTCATAAAACAAAAAAGAAAGGGTTTAATGAAAATTAAACATCACCTTATATATAACATTAATTTCATCTTACTTATGATAATCTGAAAAGCTCTAAATGAGGAAAGACAATAGCATGTTGATAAGCAAATATAGTGACGACTTTACATTCTAATCAATGAAGCAATATTTTCATGTTTATTGAATATGAACTTTCACTGCAATCAATACGACTTTCATGTTTATTATTATTAAAGAAAGAATACAAAATTTATACTCGGTGTAGTAAATTTGACTTAGAGAAAGAGATTTGATTTTCTCATAATCATTTTATTCTTATTTTAATCCCACATAAAGAGAAAAACAATTGTCTAATAAAGAATTGTCGAATTACTTTTAGAAGAAAACACATAAAAATTGAGATATTTATTATTTATTAGTACTATAATAATTAAATAAAACTTTGTTAATGAGTCTGCGTGCTGGCCTGTCTTACCCCGCCACAACGAGCTTTTTTCAGCGGATTAAACGGGGTGGGCCAACTATAGAGGGTGGGTTCAAATCCTCAACACAAAACGCCTAAAATGACTGGTTAAATGGGTCGGTTCAACTGATCAGACCTATTTTGCCAACCCTACTTACATATCACTTACTAAAAAGATCTTTACATTAACACTGGAAGTGGAAGTTGAATCTATAATCTTATGGATGAGTCACAACTCATGTACGAACCGAGTCAACCTTCAATCCTATTAAGAAAATCAAATAATGTTATTTTGCTATAAAATCAAATACATTTGATTACCGTCTATATTGACTGTGATAATTTTGTAAATTTTTGAATTCAAATTTAAAAAACTTACTGTACCAACTTTTAAAAATTAGAAAACTTTACCTTTTCCCTCGAAATACCAAATGAAAAAACAAAGAGAGCCGTTTCTTTTGCGTTCCCCCATTTTTGTTTGATACAATGGATTCCCCATTTGATTAAAAATATACAAGAGCAAATAGTCCCTTTAGTCCCTAACTCTGCACCTCGCTGTCACAAAGGTCTCTGACTCAGCTTATCTAAAACATGTTTTGGCACATTGTATTTTTTAAATGACGAAAGTAACCATTTACTCAATATACAATCATAATTTTTTTTTTCTGATATAAAGTTTAGGTAATGGCCTCATTGTATTCTTTTATTACCCCATTAAATATGAATTTTTAATGTACCAAAAACATATCTCTCTGAGCTTAGCTGAGTTGGTAGGGATATTGCATATTATATACAGGGGTTGGAGGTTCGAATCCCGGACACCCCACTTCTCTACATTTAAATAAAATTAAAAATGTGTGGGTTTTAGCCACTAAGCTACTTGACAAAAAAAATGTACCAAAGACATAATTAAATAAAATGTGTGAGTTCTAACCACTAGCCTACTTGAAAATAAAAGTACCAAAAACATAAAAAAAAAAATCATATTTAATTAATATTTTGTTAAAAAATTCTAATTTTTGTTGAAAAAGATTTTTATAATATTATAAAGATGACTACGAAAAAAATTCAAATGAAAAGTTATTTCAAAGAGTATGATATAACATTTGAGGAACTAAAAGTTGAAGGAAAATTTCATTTAAAGTGTTTTTCCATTGAAAACAAGGAGGATCAGAACTACAGTTAAACTATTTTTTTTTTGGTCATTTAAAAAATACAATGTGCCAAAACATATTTTAGATAAGCTGGAATTTTTTAACCTTTCAAATTTTGGAAAACTTTCAAACTCTAAAAAAAGATCTATCCTTTAAAAAAATGTACCAAAAGTTGTAATGTAAAATTTTTGGAAGCATAAAAGTTGATTTTTTTTATAAGAAGACTAAAATGAAAACTTGAGCTATTTGTAGGGACAAAAATATATTTAACTACAGATAATATGAATAGTATAATATTTTCTTATACAGTATTTTATTATTATATATTAATTTTGGTCAAAAAAGTCTATTATATTATATTCTCTACATAGTAACAATGTAATTTTGACCAAAAATAAAAATATGTAATTTTGTTTTTATGTTTGTGAATTATATTCTTTAGTTTTAGTTATACAATAATTTTTTTATGAAAAATGGTTTAAATAAGTTGGACTCTAAAGATTCACCAGAGTCGGTGCATACCATAATCTTCAATGAACGCTAACGAAAATACTTACAAATCATCCACCAAAATAATCTCACACTAGCAAAGGGAGTTGAACCTACAACTTTGCGGGTGAGCCTTCAAGTCTGTATGAACCGATTCAACCTTCAATCATATAAAAAAATTATTTTTTGCTATAAAATCAAATATATATATATATATATATATATATATATATATATATATATATATATATATATTGTCCTCATGAGCTTAACTCAGTTGGTTTGGACAATGCATAATATATGCAAGGTTCAGGATTCAAACCCCGGCCACTACAAAAAAAAATATTTTTTTTGCAGAAAAAATCAAATATAATTCAATACGGAGGAATAAAATTCAAAATTCAAATATTTATGGTTAAAACTTTTAAAAATAGGAAAATTTACTTTTTCCCTCTAAATCCAAAATGAACAAAAATAAAAAGAGCCGTTTATTTTGCATTCCCCCCATTTTTCGGTTTAGTACAATGTATCCAAAATTCATTATTTTAATATATAATTATCTTATATAGTATTTTATTTTTTTTGACAAGTTATATATAGTATTTTATTATTATACATAAGTTTTGGTCAAAAGGTATATCATAGTATATTCTAACTATGGTAAAATATAATTAAATTATTTTATTCCTTTGTTATATAAAGACATAAAAAAAGGTGTGACTCTTCATTCACCATTTTCTTCATATTTACAGACACACACTCTTTTACTCTTGCGGTATTTCAGTAGCAAATTTCCTACAGTTTCTTTCCAATTTCCAGCCCACTCTCTTTTTCTGGTGAAACTTCGAACTTCCCGCGTCCGAAACTTGAGAGCATTCTTGCTCTCTACGGTGAGTTTCTCTCTGATTTTGTTATGAATTTTTTATGATAACTTAGCTATGAACAAGTGAAAAACCATTGCTTTTGTTATTTTTGTTTTGCTTATAATTTCTACTTCGTTGATGAAAAATGATTTGAAAATGTGGTGTGTGGAGTTTGATTTTTGAGAAATGGGTTGTTGGAATTTGTGATTTTCAGGTACATTGCTTGCTGGACAAGAATAGTGGAATCAGCTGATTGTTGCCGGTGGCGGAGCCACGTGTGGACTGGGGTTGGCCATGGCCATCCCATTAATTTAGGGTTGAAAGTACTATTATACCCCTGAGCTAATTTGAAAATTACAAACATGCCATTTTCTTTTCTGAAGGCTGAAGCGTGACCCCTTCTTCTCCTCTGGTGATTCAGTGCGACCTCCATCCATCACCTATCCCCAGTCACACCGCGACCGTGTTCGTCGCCATCTCTACCTCTCCGTCGAAATTGAAGCCCGCAATCACGCCACGACCTTTCAGTTACCCACTTTCAGTGCGATCTCTGAAATGAATCTTAATCTGTCTCCATCTCACAAACCCTAATTGAGTAAGTGTAAATTACTTTTCTTTTGTTTGGTAATCATCTTTTGTTTGGAAGTTGCTTAATTCCTTAATCCTTTTTAACTTTAGTAATTCCTTTTTAACTTTCTTAATTCCAATCTGATTCATTCATCATTATGCTGAAATAATAATTTTCTTAATCACACACTTTCTTAATCCCAAACCGATTCCTTTTGCTTTGATTTTGGAATGTTTTGGGGTTGTGTACGTTTTGGTGAGATTTTGAGCTGCTTGCAAGTTGCTTCTCAGTTGTAATATTTATTTATAATACTTTGATGCAGGGTGTTTCTCAAATGAAACAGGTTGGGGATTGATTGGTAGAGACAATTGTGGGTTTGTCCTATTTTCTGAAACAAGGAGAAAAGACGTTGTAGTATCTCCTTTAGTAGCAGAAACCATGGGTCTGCGATGGTAGAATCTCATTGTCGAGATGGATGCTGAGACAGTAGTAAGGTCTTTTTATGGTGCTGTAAAATTTGCTGCTATAGATGATTTAATCATAGATTGTTTAGATATAATGTCAAGATTAGAAAATGCTAGTGTTAGCTTTGTTTGTTAAAAGAGATAGCAATGTTGTTGCTCATAGCCTGGCCTGCTTATCTCTTTCTGTTGGTTGTATGGTATGGAAAGGCAATGTTCCTAACCAAATTATGACTTCTCTTTGTAAGAATTTTCAAGTTAATCAATGAATTTCCTTTACTGTCAAAAAAATACATCCAGTAACTTGTTTTGCTTCTCAATTATAATGTTTATTTATAATAGTTTTGAACTGTTTGTTTCCTTATTCATACAAAGAGAGATATATTTGATTTTGAAACTGAAATTTGCTTCATTATGAGTCTTTAACACTATGATTAGATCAATTTGATAAATTTGTTTCTTTGAAGCAAAAAAGTCAAGAGGAAGAGTCGAAAAATCTATTCGTTTTCCAAGAATTGATAGCGGCCATCCCAAAAAAATTTGTCTGGCTCCGCCACTGTTGCTGTTCACGTTGGTTTGTTTGTATGTAGAATTTTGGATTTATTTATTTTTATTTTGTTTTTTTGGTTGTTTTGTGAGAATATTCTGGTTTGAAATGTTTTATTTTGGTTCTAGAAATGAAGAATGAAATTTGTTGAAGTGAAAATTGAATAAAGATGTTGAAGATAGTATACTCTGTTTGGATTAGTTTTTGATTTGCGGTGCTTATCAACTCTGATAAGAGTTTTATTGAAATTGTATTGGAGTTCGACATTGCTCAGGTTTCTGGGTTGTCAGATGTATAAATGTGTTTGGGTACCCTCACCCTTTGAGCTAGCTTTTCGGATGAGATTCAAACTCATTCATCCGATTCAAACTCATCAACAAATTTGATTTGTAACTGACGAAAAGCCATCAGTTGTTTATAGTTGGGGTGACAAAGGGACAAATTGGGATTGGTTATACTCGTCCCTAACTTAACCCTAAATTTTTATCGGGTCATTCTTTAGACCTGAACCCGTCCTTAGATCTGAGCAGACCCACAATTTTATGGGTTAAATTAAGACCAGATCTATTAAGATGAGTCCGGGTCGGCACAAAGGATATTTAAAATAAAATTTTAAGGTGATTATTCAATTATGACTAAAAGTTGAAAGTAAAAGATTAATTTTTTTTAAGTATTTACCTTGCTTTCAGACTCAAATCATGACTATTACTAGACCTGAACAAATCTGCAGCTTTGCGGGTCAAATGGGACAGAGACAGGACGCATCTAAGGGTTTAGTTGGGTCTTGCTCACCCCTAGTTTATAAGTATCTACTGAGAAGATAGATGATAAAGATTTTGAAAAAGTTCAACTGCAAAAGTTGATTTTAATTTGTGTGATTGAAATCTATTATTTTAAAAGTTCACAGTCATTGTCATTTCAATTTTTGTTATGCTTTAAGAGCTCGTTGTGTTTAGTTCTGTCTTTAGGGTTTCACTTTATATGTTTGAATAAGTTTAGTATTTTTTTTTTTTTTTTTTTGTTTTGCCTTTTTATGTTTGTAAATGGTATGACTGCAGTTTGGTTATTTATTGGCATGGTCTGTTTTGTTTTAAGATTCGTTCTTAAGGTTGATTTCAAATTAAAATGAATTTATTTTTGTCAAAAGCACATACTTGTGCATTTATATCATGCATGTACTACGACATCCGATTGTGTATTTATCTCGTGCATGTGTTTGATATATATATGTTTTCATTTAAATGCATGTACTTGTGCTTGTATCTGCCAAGCATTTATAATGTTCTTTTGGTGAAAAATATATTATTAAATTTTTTATTTATTTCTTGAATAGTGTGTTTGATTTTGATCCCTCTATTTCAGATATGAGGTGATATCATAGTTAACATGTCAATCTATTGTACTAGCCTGCTACAAAAAAAATTCCTTAGATAAATCTTGGTTTTACTTAGAGTGGGGGATTTAGTTTATAGGTAAGTGTTTTTGTATCTTAGCTTACATGAAAATTTGTATCCTTTCAGCAGAACATGAGTAGCTTGGTTGACAGGCTTCGTGTAAGATCAGATCGAAAGCAATTTTATACTCAAGATGAGTCAGACGATGATGCTGATTTAATGCCCAGAAAAAGTCCGACAACTCAGGAAAAGTTTGAGAGGATTGTAAGAAGCGATGCAGTAAGTTACATCCTTCCTTTTTGCTTTAACCATTTCCGTTGGGTTCATTTTATCCAGTGCTGTACTCACTTTCCCTAAATTTTGTTAGCATTGGTAGTATAATGTTTAGTGCACAGCTTTGATAGTAGATGCTTTTATTGTTGCACTACATGAAACCGATATCGGAATTTTCAGTCTAACTCGGCATGCCTTGGTGGAAATTTACTTCGTAACTTATTGTTTAGATCCTTATACTGTTTAATTTGGTATGGAATCTGTAATTGCTAATGCATACTGAACATTTATGACATAGATTTAATTAGACCTTTCTGTGAAATAATACTGTTTATCTTATTCCAAGACCTTGCAGCCTCATTTTTATCTGTTCAAATACTTGATATATGTTGTGCCAAGGTTTTGTTATTTGTGGTGAATACTGAAATTGTTCCGAGAGTTTTGATCACTTTCTCTCATATACTGCATTTGTTGATTTACATTGGTGCCTAACAGAGGAACGGTGGAGTATATATAAATTTTTGCTGATATCTTTTATATGGATAATATTCCCATTCTCATGCACATTCTCATTCTCATGAATCACATTTGAAGCTAGTTGCTATTTTTTATTCTTTCATGAATTTTATGTATCAGGCTTTAAGTATCATATTCACTGATTTGAGGTTGTAGCTTTATACAAATGAAGTTGTCATTTCTTTTCTCTCCTACTCCTTGTTATGATGTTTCTATCCTTTTCCAATAGAAAACGGATTCATGTCAAGCTTGTGGAAAGAGCGGAAATCTTCTGAGCTGTAAAAGATGCACTTATTCGTTCCACACCGGTTGTTTACTGTCACCACTTAAAATCTCCCGTCTTGACAACTGGATGTGCCCTGAATGTGTAAGTCTAATACTTTTAATAAGTTTTCTTCTTAGGTATTGTCTTTATAATACTTGCATTCCCTTTGTGTGACTGTGCAGGTTAGCCCACTTAATGATATTGATAAGATATTAGATTGTAAGATGTGTCCCACTGTTGCTGCCGAAAATTTGGGGTCCAAACCAAGTTTGGCGAAACGATATCTTGTGAAGTGGAACGGACTATCATATATGCATTGCAGATGGTAAACTTATTGAAACTCATTTACTGTTTAGTTACTTTCAGCTTCTAACGGTGTCTTGTGAATCTTATATATATAAATTTCCATTTCCGAATCTCAACCAATTTACTACTATCACTACAACTTTCAGTTTTGAGTATTATGTACAATTTTCACTTTCCAAAAATACTTTAAAGAGTTTTTATTTGCAGAGTCTTTTTTATCACTGCGGCCTGCGGGTATTGTCCATTTACCAGCTTTATAAATTTTCTCTTCAGGGTGCCAGAGCAAGAGTTTCTGAAAGCTTTCAAGATCAATCATCATTTAAAGACCAAAGTAAACAACTTTCATCGTCAAATGGGACCAGTCAGAAAATCAGACGATGACGATTTTGTTGCCATTCGACCTGAATGGACTACGGTTCATCGAATACTTGCTTGCAGGTTCAGCTATTAGCTATATTTCTATTTCCTTTCTTATATGAAAAATACTATGAGATGATTATGTTCCTGGTTACTTTAAATGTTTTTGAACTTCGGATTGAGTTGAAATTCATTTGTCCTAGAATGTTAACAGGAATTTTGGTAGAAAAGTGATTGTTAAGTTAAGTTCAAACTATAATTCTTAATTTAGGAAGAAAGCTTGGGTTGTTGAGATTTTCAAAAAGGAGTCTGTTTCATCACTCCATCATCATGTTTTTCATCTAGTTTTCTCCTTCTTATGTTTTTGATGAACCATGTATTTTAGTCTCCTTCCCCTCTGAAATGATTTTATAATTTTTTGTATTTAACTTTTGAGAGAATTTTGACAATGAAGTATGTTGTTGCATGGCTTGGAATTTTTTTGGAGTAATTTGATTCCATCTTTTCTATGAAAATATCGTAAAATTCCCAAGTTATGGAATATTTTGTTTAATACAGGGACAATGGTGCTGAGAAGGAATATCTTGTGAAGTGGAAAGAGCTTCCTTATGATGAATGCCATTGGGAGCTTGAGTCGGATATCTCTTCGTTTCAGGCAGAAATAGAGAGATTCAATATATTTCGTTCTAGGTCTAGGAAGATTTCTTATAGTAAGGAAAAAAGCAGTGTTACTGTTGATGCTGAATTAATAAAGCAGCAGAAAGAATTTCAACAGCATGAACATAGCCCCGAATTTCTTTCAGGGGGTATGTGTTTTAACTGATATATTATTTTGGCAATAGCACACCTTTTGCCTTTTTTCTTCTTCTTTGGAATACCGCGCCTTTTGTCTTTGTTTTATTAGATTTGGATGATCCTGATTTCATATACTTATGTAAATGAAGGTAAACTACATCCATATCAACTTGAGGGATTGAACTTCTTACGTTTCTCTTGGTCCAAGCAAACTCATGTTATACTTGCTGATGAAATGGGACTTGGTACTTAGTTTCTGTTTTGCTCATGATCAACCTAATATTTGTGTCCTTTACTATTATTCTTAATTCAGAGTTTCTAGCTGAAGCGTCACATTGATGGCTTGGTTTTTCATCTTCAGGAAAAACCATACAAAGTATTGCTTTCTTAGCATCCCTTTTGAAAGAGAATGCTTGTCCACATTTGGTGGTTGCTCCACTTTCTACACTGCGAAACTGGGAGCGCGAATTTGAAAGATGGGCACCTCAGATGAATGTTGTATGTATACTTGACTTCTTAGTTTCATTTTTTATTTATGTATATATGCTTTTAATGTATGTTAATTTCTGTAGGTTATGTATGTTGGATCTTCCCAAGCTCGTAGCACTATTAGAGAATATGAATTTTACTTTCCGAAGAATCCGAAGAAGAACAAGAAAAGGAATCCTAAAAAAACAGTTACTACAAGAAAGTTGGAAAGCATTAAGTTTGATGTTCTTTTGACATCATATGAGATTATAAACCAAGATACCGCATCATTGAAGCCCATAAAGTGGGAGTGCATGGTAAAATTCTACTCACCATTCTACTTACCATCTAATTACATCTCTTTTGTGCTAACAGCTTAACATTCAGTGTGTTATTCTTTGATACTAGCATCTTAACATCTGTATATACACAATACATGCAGATAGTTGATGAAGGTCACCGACTCAAAAACAAGGACTCTAAATTGTTTTCTTCATTAAAGCAATACTCTAGCAGACATCGTGTGCTTTTGACAGGAACTCCTCTTCAGGTTTATTTAAAATTTATGCCATACCAGACTTATTGTATGTTGATGTATCGACTTTTTTAGGAATTGGTTAACTAGAACAGTGTTTTGTTTTGTATAGTATTTAAATTCCTATTAAAGATTATATAAGGATGGATTTGATATCCATCAGTAAATAAATTGTAAATGGATGGATTTGATTTTTTAGTGGCTTATAAATGGATAAATTGAATGTTTTAATCCATGCATTATAATCCAAACGAAATTATGCCTAATCCATCCATTTTCGAACCCTAGTATTACCACATTTTTAGCTTTTACATGAAAAGAGTCAAAAAGAGGAAAGATTAATTATTCCTGTGTTTATGGCACCAAAACAAGTCTTTTAGGCATTACTCTAGCACAATGGTGTGGTTCTTGGCCGCTACAATGCCCCAGAGTGCAAACTGAAATTCCAAAAATTCTCTTAGAAATTAATAATTAGAGTTTTGGTGGGGGTATTTTAGGGATTTAAGAGTAAAAACAGTGTGGAGCTCCTCAAGTTTGTGATAGAGGCTTTGTTCAGAGTTTCTCACTCAGTCCCTCTTGCACTACAAACCAAATTTTTTTATCTTTTTTTTTTTTTTTATAATATATGTGTTTAGTACACTATATAAACTGCATAAAAACTTTCAGAATGGCAGCCATCCCACTATCCCGCTATAGCGTTTGTGGGGCGTCCACTACACAGTGCTATTCGGGAAATTGATGACATTGATATAAATTTTAATAAAATTAATAAAAAAGGGCAACCCGGTGCACTGAAGCTCCCGCATATGCAGGGTCCGGGAAGGGGTCCCACCATTTGGTGTATTGTACGCAGCCTTACCCTGTTTTTACACAAGAGGCTGTTTCCAGGACTTGAACCCGTGACCTTACGGTCACATGACAACAACTTTACCAGTTGCGCCAAGGTTACCCCTCAAATTTTAATAAAATTAATGTTCAGATATATTTTTTTCTGATTGGATCACTATGTTCCTTTTTCATTTTTCTATGTTTCAGACAAATACTGGAATCATCAGGGAAGTTGCAATTGTTGGACAAGCTAATGATGAAGCTTAAAGAGCAAGGGCATAGAGTCCTTATATTTTCTCAATTTAAGGGCATGCTGGACATGCTTGAAAATTATTGTGTTTACAAGGTATTCATATCACAATATTCTAATTACTGACCTTTCCGTTTCTGCACAGTTGAATTTTGTTGTGTTTTATTTAATTGCTTTTCTTTTGTTTAAAACACCAGCATTGGCAGTATGAAAGGATAGATGGAAATGTTGATGGAGATGAAAGACAAGTACGGATAGACCGATTTAATGCTGAAGATTCTTCAAGATTTTGTTTTCTTCTTTCTACTAGAGCTGGTGGATTGGGGATAAACCTTGCAACGGCAGACACAGTTATTATATATGACAGGTGACCCTTCATATTTTTCATTTATTTATTTAAGGAATCATGCTATTACCCTACGTTACTTGATTAGAGGGAATGTATTTTTTCCGAGAGAAAAACACACACAGGGAATGCACCTATATGGTGCTTAACATGACTAGTTATTTTCTTGGCTCATTTCTTTCTGGTGGATATTTACAAATAACAATAATATGAAAGTTTAATTTTTCATTCATTTTATATATTGTCTAATTTGGTTCATTATTTCACTCGATTTGCTGATCAAACTGTTATTCTATAGTGATTGGAATCCTCATGCTGATCTACAGGCTATGGCCAGAGCTCATCGAGTTGGACAAACTAACAAGGTTAAAGCTTTTTTTCACTAATATGCAGTGGTTTTTGTTTGGCGAAAACATCACATAATTTCTTGTTTTTGTTTGTCAAACATTATGGCGTAATTTGATCCATGTAGCCGACCCCACTTAGTGGGATAAGGCTAGGTTGTTGTTGCTGTTGTATCACATAACTTCTTGTGTTTCAGGTGTTGATTTTTAGGCTTATAACACGAGGAACAATTGAAGAAAGGATGATGGAAATAACTAAGAAGAAGATGGTGTTAGAACACGTAGTTGTAGGCAGAAAGGCTCAAAACATAAAACAGGTAATAGGTTTTCTTTTATTCTTGAAAAATTGAAATTTTCTGTTCTCAACTGATAATGACAGTCTTCTGATTATTATCATGCTTAGGAAGAGTTGGACGACATCATCAGGTATGGCTCAAAGGAGTTATTTGCTGATGAGAATGATGTGGCTGGAAAATCTCGCCAAATTCATTACGACGATGCCGCTATTGACAGGTAACAAAGTCTGTTATACCTGAAGTATAACATGATTATGCTTGAAAACTTACTTTCACATATATTTTTTTTTTATAATAGATTGTTGGATCGCGACCAAGTTGGAGATGAAGAGGCCGCTTTAAATAATGAAGATGAAAGTGGATTTCTGAAAGCCTTTAAGGTTAACTCTCATACGATCTATCATATACATTCTTGTGCTTCTAATTTGATTTGTATTTGGTCATGTATATTTTTTTGGAAATATATAATCTTGTGCTTCTTGCTATTGTACTAATTACAAAATAATGTAAACTAAACTATAATTCCATATATATGCATTCCTAAAACTCACAAGATTTTCCATACCCCCCTGAGGTTGGTGAATAGGTATTCTAAACTCCCAGATTGGATATTTTTGTTTCAAAAATTAGGATATTCAACCAATCCTTTAGTGAGAATATATACAAGCTGTCCTGTTTCGCACATATAGAGTACAAATCAAGTAACCATTCTGCTTCTTTATGAAATATCTGTCAACCTTGACATGCTTAGTTCAATCATGCTGAATTGGATTGTGTACTGAGCTGTTTTCATATTTATTTTCCCATTTTATCCTCAAATCATTTAAAATAATCTCAAGTCAAAGTAAATCACAAATACTTTGTGCCCTAGTCCAAAACTCAATTCCTACAATCTTAATTCAACATCAATTTTGTCTTTATAAAAGAAAGTAGTTGCATGAAATCATTTTGTGTTCTTTATTTAGGTTCTGTTCGTTTCATTTACCTGATAGATAATATGTTCTAGGTGGCAAATTTTGAATATGTTGATAAAGTCGAGGCTTCAGAAGGAAATCACTTTTGGAAGGAATTGCTAAAAGACGGATATGAAGAGAAAAAAGTTGAAGAGCAAAATGCCTTGGGTAAAGGGAAACGAAACCGGACAACATTACTGGTATGCCACCGTGTCATTTACTTGTATAACTTGTATTAGTATACAAGGGAAATTGTTTTTATTCTTGTATACTATGCGTTTGTGCGAATGTATATTTTTGCTCTCCTTTTGATTGTGTTTTTGTTGAGGTTGTATACGTGGTTCACTGACTTTCCAGATGGTTTCTTTTAAGGGGGAGAATTTTGCTCGTCTAGAAGGTGTAGGCTCTGATGGCGAGGAAGATGATTATGAAGTGGATCATACTGGCGGTGATTCAAATTCAACAAGAACTACAACTGCCAGAAGACCTTCCAAGAAGAAAGCTTGTAATACATATCAATATTCACTTATCATTTCATTGATAATATTGGAATTTATTTATCTGTCTTTAACTGTGATATTAATTTATACATTAGCTGAAGATAACACAAATCCACCACCTTTAATGGAAGGTGAAGGAAAATCGCTAAAAGTTCTTGGTTATACTCAACGTCAGAGAGCTGCTTTCCTTCAGACTTTAATGAGGTTACATTCTAATTGTTAGTTTACGATTAGGTCTAGTCTTTCCCTAACCCTTACATATTAAAGAGGGTTTTTTCATGGAAATATTTGCAGTTTATCTCATTTGGTTAGTCAATAACAGGTTTGGGGTCGGCGATTTTGATTGGAAGGGTTTTATTCCCCACATGAAGCAGAAGACTTATGAAGAAATCAATGAGTAGTGCTCTTATTTTCCATAACATGTCTCATATTCTAATTTAGTTTTATTTTGGTTAATGCAATTGTTAATTATATATTGCATCTTAAATCATTATTTGCAAGTGAATTTGATCTATATATTTTGAACAGGTATGGAATCCTTTTCTTGTCTCATATTGCTGAAGATATAAATGATTCCCCTACATTCTCAGGTGATAGATCCCTTATTCCTGTGATAGTTCTCTCTGTATCATCTCTCCTATATTTTCAGTTAACTTATTATTCCCTCCTGTTGAAATGTGTCTGTAGATGGTGTTCCAAAAGAAGGACTTCAAATAGATGAAGTACTCGTTAGAATTTCGGTTTTGTCATTGATAAGGGAAAAGGTAAGTTCTTCAAATAAATTTGCTGTATATTAGTTGCATGTTTTTTGTATATTATTGTGTCATGATGCTTTCTTACTGCCCTCTCACAAATTAGAAAACTTTTACCTAGAATTTCTTTCTTGAAATGGTCATGTAAATTTTCAGGCATAAGTTATATTTCATTAGCATCTGTTATATTTACATTATTTTTTACATGACACTAGTAACCCATAACTATCCTATTTACATTAATTTTTTACTATTATTATTTCCTTTAGTTGATGAATATGTTTTCCTCATCTTCAAATATGGAATGACAGGTGAAATTCACATCAGAGAATCCTGGCACTCCACTTTTTTCAGACGACATCTTGTCACGGTATGCAGGCTTGAGAAGTACAAAGATATGGAAGGATGAGCATGATTTAGTCTTACTGCATGCAGTTTTGAAGTATGTCTTTCTTTTTTTTTTTTGTTGACAAAGTGTCTTTTAATAGTTATAGGCAATTGCATTGCATCTTTCCAAAATGTATGTGTGTCTACGTGTGTTACCCTTATTTTATTTCATTTAATGAAAAACGATTTTGCATGTTTTTGCTCTTTTGTAATCTTTATAGGTTATTTTTATTTAATGTAATCCTCTAACATAGTTCTTTTCTATTAAGGCATGGATATGGAAAGTGGTCAGATATTGTTGATGATAAGGATCTGAATATTCAGAGAGTCATCTGTCAGGAGTTAAATACTCGCTTCATAAAGTTACCATCGCTAGGACAAGTTGGCTCTCAAGTGAAAAATGGTGCAAATATGCCAAATGTGGAATCCCCTTTGAACCAGTCTAGGGAGAATAATGGTAGTGCTGCAGCAGTTAATGGAGCACATGGCTCTTGTGATGCTACGTTGCATCAACTGTCCGATCTATTATCGCAATTTAGAAACATGCAGAGAAGACAAATTGATTTCATAAGAAAGAGGTTTCCTCTCTTGGAAAATTGTCTCAATGATGAATACTGCCAGAAAGAATACTCTGTAAGTGCATTCATTTTTCATGTCACACACAATCTTTTTAATACTTTGTTTATTTCTCTTTGGAATAGACAGGATTTGAGTTTGAAAAGGTAGTTGGACTATGTGTTTGTTTTGTTTCATTTCCAATTACTGTCATCAATTATCAACTTGGATTCAATTCTTAATCATAGCTATGCATGCTCATGTTTAACTGCCAAGGTTTGTTTTACACATAGGGTAGATCATGTAGTACAATACAAAGCATGATTGGTCTTTGAAGAGATTTGCTTGACTTGCTTGTGATCTGACTGACATGAACTTTGTCTGCAGGACAAGATGAAAGCAACGGCGGCGACTTATCAAGAACCTCGAAATGAACCTACTCAAACCCAAACGAGATATCAACTGCCTCAACTTGAAAAAATAAGTATGAATTTGCATCTCTGATGATAATATTTGAATATGTTTTCTTTATGTCATTTTGTGCTTTTATTCTTCTTTTCTTTGAAGACCTTTTCTCGGATTTTTCCTTTGCCATCTGCGTACCCAAATCAAAGATTTAATTGTAATTCTTCCATTTTTTGCAGCTTCAGGAGAATTCTCTATTTCTGCTTGTGACAGTGATCCTAATCGGTCAACACTGCCTCATCTTTACAATGAGGTAAAAATGTGTTTGTATTGTCTCTCTTCAGCAGCGGTGATTTATATATGAATGATGGCTGCATGATACAATAATGGTAAACAGTTATATGCTGAGTAACTTTATCAATTATATTTCCCTCTATATTGACAGATGTGCAATGCTGTGGCGAAAAATACTGAGGATTTGTTTCATACATCGATGTCCAGAGGACAGACAAAACTAGAAACCATTGTTGGACTTGTCGACAAAATTTTGACACCAAATCAATCCGCTCAAGAGCCGACAACAAGTTCTGATAACAGATCAGTTGTCATACCATTGTAGGCAGATATTTATATCACCTTTCAGCATATACATAGTTGTATTTTATATATACTCCCTTTATTTCAAATGTTTTTTTTTTTTTTTTTGAAGTATTTAACTTTGTTACAAAACTTTTTAATGTTTTAGATATCCAATATATATATTTATCATTTTTCTAAGTATACCATTTTTTTCCTCAAAAGGAATTCAATGCATTTCATTAAAAATTAAGGTTCAATATAAAGTTACTAATAGTGCTTCATTTGCAATAGAATGAGTCACACTATTAATTTTGTGGTAACACTACTTGTAATCAAGTTGGGAAAAGATGAAAGAATATGGAGACAATCACCCTCATGATCCCTCAAACACATACCAAAGCATGTACGACTATCAGAAAACACAACATCTGTGGTTTAAAGTTGCGCTGTGGTAGGTCGACAATTGTAACAGGCACGGTAGAGAAACAACTTAAGACAAGGTGGAATCTGCAAATTCTAGATAAGATTCCAACACCTAGCAATATGAAGTTCACTTGTGTCCACAAAATGAGCCATGACTAGCCTATAGGCAGACTTCATCGAATAAGAGGCCACAATCTCAGGATACCAAGTAATCCTATTTGTTTTAACTGGGAATATAGCGAAATATCAATAATATTATAAACCATAGTGGTAGGAAGCATACCTCAAATCACTTCAACATGCCAAGCCTTGGAATGGTGATGCAGCAAATCTTCGACACAAAGATCGGACCATAACGGAGATGGATGAGCTGAACACTTAACCTTTTTTATGCTAAGGTGCCTTCCAACCTGGAATATGACCACTCCTTCCAAAATAAAGAAATCATCTACATTTTTTATTTTATGTATACCCTGCCTCTTGTGTAAAAAATAGGATAAGGTTGTGTACAATACACCAAATGGTGGGACCCTTTCCCGGACCCTGAATTGCGGGAGCTTCAGTGCACGGGTTGCCCTTTTATACCCCTAAATAGTAATTAATCCATTTAAATTTATCAAAAGGATGTTTTGTACTTATACACGTCAATAAGTTTTGTTTTCCTTATGCATTTACCTCTAAACCTTGCATCAAAAGGATATTATAGTAACGTTTTGAATGTGTTTTTAATATATCTTTATAGAAAATTGCGAGATACTTACTTCGCCTAATTAAATTAAAAAAAAAGACAAATATTTTAAATTAGAGTATAAAAGTCATTAAAAATAAGTTTTAAGAATTGTAATTTTTTTCTTATAATTAAGATAGAAGATAGTTAAGACTAAAATGATTGTCTAATTTTTTTAACTTAATCAAACTCGAGTTCCTCAAGTAACCATCTACTAAATTTTTTTTTTAACTTAATCAAATTCGAGTTCCTCAAATAACCATCTATATTCTATATGGAATCGAAATCCACCTTAGATCAACCAAAGGCTGACATGGAGATTGGATTTATGAAAGATATGGAAATCCAAAGCACACGTTTTTAGGATAAAAAAAACATCTTGAACGAATAAAGATATAATTTTATCTAAAAGTTCGTAGATCAAACAACTAAGTTCTTGGATTCGGCTACATAGACCAAACAAAGTGTTACAATTATATCATAGATTATATCTTTATTCAAACTATTGGTTTTTAAGTCTTACTAATTTAAAGTGCGTTTGTTTCAGCTTTAAAAAAAATAGATTTGGTGTTAAAAGAATTTAAAGATTTTTTTTTTAGAGATTTTAAAAAAAAATCTGAAGTTATTTTTGTTTGCCTACTATACATAAATATCCATTTTTTTTCCTCAAAAAAAAATATCCATTTTTTTGGAAAAAGAAAATGAGTTTTGACTTGTACATGTATTGCCTCCTTGTTTTTGAAAAAAATGGATTTTGAGAAAAACTAATCCTAATAGCTTTTCATTTTAGGGTCAAAATAGATTATTTTTTTTGATAAAATGATTTTTCTAAAAATCCTAAACAAACAATTAAAAATGAAAAAAGTGATTTTTTAAAGGAAAAAAATAGATTTTTTTTGAAAAAAAATCTGAAACAAACAGACCCTTAATGACGTTAAGAAGTCATTCTCAAACTCACTACCACTATAAAACGGGAGAATGATTGATCACTTCTGCTTATGTTCATGCCTCCATTATGATGCTAGTAGAAGAAATGGAACATGCAAGCCATAAAGACATATATGGTTGTTGGAACATGTACACATCAGAAGCAAAATATTGACATTCCACAATGCAAGAATTGACAAGACAAAACAATATAGGAAAAATTATCACAAGTCAATATTTGCATTCTAAATATGAAAATCCAATTATTTATTGTCATTTGTAGTAACGATCTTATTCTTGATTCTTGATTTTGGACCACTGTCAAATTAGCAAGAAAAAAGAAAGCATGTCTACACAAAACAAGAAATTGTATCAACTCCATAAAGTACTTGGAAATAATTTAACAGAAAGTTTCAACCCTTGAAAAGACAAAACTTGGAAAAGAGAGTATATATATGTGAAATTCATCAACAAGCATGACTTGATGCATATTCTAATCTTGCCGCGGCATTGATGTCCCACCAGAGAAATTGGCATATAATTGTTTCTGCATCAAAAGAATTAATGATCAGAAAGCAATATAGAAAAATGGATCATAAGTTAAATGCATCGGAACTTTTATGTTCAAATCAACAATCAAACAAAAAAACTCAGATAAGAACTTCATTGCATTGCATAAATTTTATTACCGGTTTGATCATGACTCTCATGACGTCCTCGAGCGAATCAAGCTCATTAGACATGTGGCTATTTCCAGCCTTCATCTGATTATTCATCATATATACCTCATGTGGTTTCAATGACGGAACTTCATGTAACTCCGCGATACGATCACAATAATTGTTGTCCAAGTTTCCTTCAATAGCATTCACAACATGAATCATAGAAGGGCCTATTGAACTACCAACCACATGAGAAGGATGGTAATTTCCATCATGGTTGTTATGGTTATTATCCCATCCTTGAAATGGCACATTATTAGAACTGCTGTTAAAAATAATACCTTGTGAGTTCATGTTATATGTAGGAGGCATAGCAGCAGCATGGACAAAACCTTCTTTTGGAAGGTAAGAGTTTGTTTCTGGTAATTGCAGCATAGGGCTTGACCAAATGTCATTGCACCTTCTTTTTTCAAGTAAAGGATGAGAAAACTGTGAATGTTGAGAGTCTACAGAAGGAAATGGCATTCTTTGAACATCATTCAGATTGGCGCGAGCTATGGCCGATTGAAACCTAAGATGATCACCTGTCGAGTTGTTCAAATTATGTGCAGGAAATCCATGCAGATTAACACTACTGGCAGGAGTGTACAATCTACTACTCATACCACTAGATGGAAAGGATCTGAAAGCACTGTTATTATTATGAAACTGTCTAGGGTCATTCAGTGGCTGCACATGTCCACCAACTCCACTGATATAACCCATTCTTGAATAGGATCTATCAGAATCATTACCCAAATCTTCGGCCATATTAGCTTGTTTTTTCAGATAGAGTCTGTATTTCTGCAGAAATTTCAAATAAAAGTAGTTAGTTTTCCTAAATAAAATGCTTATAAACTACGTAGCACGTACACTTCAGATTGAAGGTTGTCTAGTTTCTGATGCCGATGTGATTACATTTAATTTAAGGAAAATACTTATATGGTCACAATGATTTGAGCACATCATTTTGGCGCACACGCATCAAAATACATATCATTTAATTATTATCAAGATAAACATTATTTAATTATTTTTTCTCTCTACCTTTTTTGAAATATGTGAGCGTGCCCAGATTTTATGCCGAAATGGTTGTGATCATCTAAGACTCTCTTAATTTAATTATTTTAAGTTTTTAAATTATTAGCAGTGTTGATGTGTTAGTGTCATGTTTGGTATCTTTGTCGGTGTTGTGATTCATAGTTTCTAATGCTAAATATAAGATAAGAAAAATACCTGGAGATGGCTAGCCACATTCTCCCTTGTAAGGTTTTCATCATCCATCAAGTCAAGAATCTTTTTTGGCACAGCCTCTGCAAGCAAAATAACAACTATAATGAGAAACATAGTTATGTATAGAAAAACTTCATAGCATGGCTAAAACATAAGTAATGATCTTGATTAATAATCTTGACGTTTAATTTCAACGTTTAATTTCTATAACCTACTCGAATATCAACGTTTAATAATCTCAACGTTTAATAATCTTCATAGCATGGCTAAAACATAGCCACATTCACCCCTAGGACTAATCTCAACGTTTAATTTCTATAACCTACTCGAATATCTTGATTAAATGGGAACAAACCTACTCGAATATCTTGATTAAATGGGAACAAATAAAGAGGAATATAGCAATTGATAAAAGTTATGATGACAACTGTTTTTGCGCATTGAAGATCGAGGGAACAACATACTTTCAAAGCCTAATTGTTTAACAGCAGCAAGAAACTTGCGGTGTAAGTCAGCCGACCAAACAACTCGAGGCTTCTTCTGTGCCGTCGAATCATCATTGTCACGATCATCCTCATTCTCATCCTCATCATCATCTTCGTTCTTCTCCTTTCTTTTTCTAGATGGCTTTTCAATTTGATCAGAATTGCCTGTCCCAGCCGAATGTTTCCCATTTCCACTATCAGAATTAGGCGCATCAAGATTGCTCCGTTTGCTAGTTTTCTTCTTCCTGACTACATGTTGCCAAATCATTTGTACCTCCTTCAATGTAACAGGTTTCAGCAGATAATCACAAGCACCATGATCAATTCCTTTCATCACCATCTTTGGATCATCATTCGCAGAAAACACTGAAATCAAACAGTTTTTTATCAAAACCCTAAATAATTTTCTATGCATGGATCAATAACAATAACATAAGATTGAAGAATTGCATAACTTACTTATGACAGGTAAATCCATCTCAAGTCCAATAAGCTCAAGAAGCTTAAACCCATCCATGTCTGGCATATGAACATTGCTGATTACTAGGTCAAAATTGCTTTCATTTTCTCTCAACAAGTTCAGTGCTGTTAGTGCACTTTGAGCAGTGGTTACTGCAACAAATAACCACAACAAAAATTATGAAAAATTCAGATACAACCACATCATAAAATCTATGAAATGTTAATTAAAAAATAAGAAATCTAATCATTGGACAAGAATTGCATGACAATCTGCATCTAGTGAATCCAACAATTTGGATGCAATTAAATTTTTGAAATCCAAAAAATAATATAAGATCACAAAATATTGGACACAAGAATTTTTTAAAAATTTAGAACTTTAAAAACCAAATCATGTGCAATCTCTAAAAGAATAAGATCGGTCAAAATATAGGTCAAAAATAACTTAGTTGAGCCTAAACAGTATCAAAGAAAATTTAAAACTAATCTATTTGATTCATAAAAATTCAACATTGGCTCAACTTCACTGATGATAATCTATAATCTATAATCTAACACATACATAAATGCACATATTTGTCAAAATAGATAATTTGTCACAACAAAAAACAAAATAAACAAAAAAAAACTCAATCAATTTGACAAATTCAAGTTTACAAAAAAAGTAACTGTTAATGTTATCATTCAAATTACATTGCCTAGGCCAAAAAAATCAAAAGAACAAAAACAAAAACCTATTTTAAATATTTCAAAAAAAACAAACATACCATGGTATTGACACCTTTGGAGAAGTCTCTCCAAAATCTTGAGACATGTTCTATCATCATCGACGGCAAGAACACGCATTCCAATAGGAAATTGATCATTCATCTTATGAAACACAAGGAAAATAAGTGTTTTTTAAGAAAATTTTCGTTGACAAAGAGAAAAACAATAATTCAAAGAAAGAATGACTAAAAAGATTTGAATGATAATTGAGAAAGTTAAAGAAAATCTTGAACTACATATATATTTAAGAAAAGGAGAAAAAAAAAAAAAAGTTACCATGGAACTATGGAGACTGAAAAGTGAAATAACGTGACCAAAAAGATGAATTATATTGGTGATTATAAGCCTTCCTTTCTTGTTAAATACCAGTCAAAAAGAACAAAATCATCAACTGAAAATTGGAATTTATATGATGTAAAAAGAGATTAAATATTTTTTTATAGCGTGATTGATTCTTTCTATTATTATGATCACCAAATATTAAGGATGTTTTTACTTCTTTTGACAAGATTAAGGATGTTTTATTTTCAACGTGTATCTTTTCTTTTGTTTGAGAAAGAGTATCTTTTTATTTACTTTTTTGATTCTTATTTTCCGAAAAATATGTCTCATGAGTTCTTGCCATAAATATTTGACGATGTAATTAGGAAAGAATTTCAAATATTTTCCAATATCACCAAAATTTACTCTCTTTTCTTTATAGCTCACGGAAATTACTTTCTTTCTTTTGAATGCTCATGGAAATTTACTTTGAACATCTAGAAAAAAAAAATTTGAAGGAATAAAAAAAATTTATTTGACTAGTCGAAACACCGCACCAACATTTTTTTTGGTGGTCGGGGTTCGAACCCCGGACCTTGCATATATTATGCATAGTCCGTACCAACTGAGCTAAGCTCGCGAGGACTTTTATCCACTTTTCTAATGCGATTAATTATATATGGTTAAATATTGTTTTTTTTTTCAGGGAAAGGTAACTCATTTCATTTCATCCAAAATATTAGAGTGAATATAATCGGAAGGATGATAGAAAATACTGGGGCTACCATGTAATATAGACGCTCGAGCAAGGTTATGAGCGACTATATTAACTTGTCTCCTAATATAAGCTAGGGCATAACTAGCATTAGATAAAAGCAAGTCTTGCAATTAGAGAGTAACTTCCTAGTTCATTCATATAAGATCTATTATTAAGGACTGCATTCACAATTAGTTGACAATCACTTTTGAATACTACCTGATTCAGGCCAAGTTCAAGAGCAATTTGGAGGGCTTGTTGTATAGCGGTAGCTGCACACTCAGCAGCTGCAGTTGTAAAAGAAGGAAAGACCATAGAGTTAGCTTGGATAAGATGTCCAATGCTATCTCGAAAACGGATGCCAACACCAAATTTTCCTTCGGCTTCGAAAAGGGCACAATCAATGTTACACTTGATCCAATCTGTTTGTGGTTTAGACCAAACTGGAGTATCAGATTGTGCATCATCATTGAGATGGTGGCATGAAAAACTACTGCTTGACATCACGTACGACTCTATCTTGCCCCAAAAGTTTGCCTCTTTCCAACAATCAGTATCATACCTGCAGTGCATAAACATGTGCATTTCATCTTCCAGGTCATTATTGCAAACCACACAAACTGGCTGGCAATGGACTCCACGACTTTGCAAATTAAATCTTGTGGGTAAGCAACTACGAAGCAATCTCCAACAAAAATGTATAATTTTAGGCGGAACACGCAATGACCATATCAACTTCCAATCACCAGAGACATGATAGTGTGTCCTTTGGTCCGAAATACTCGAACACATCTTGTAGGCAGATTTAACTGTGTATGACCCATTGGGAGATGCGTTCCAAATAATTTTATCAGAATGAGTTCGAGAGTGCAAAGGTAACTTACAAATATCATATGTATCTTGTGTGTTTATGATAGAAGCAATAAAGTCTCGATTCCAAGTGAGAGACGGACATGTTGAGAAGATTGCTTGACGGGATTGAGGAAGGCCGCAAATTTTGACGAGTGCGGATCCATGGGTCTTTCCAAACGTTAATATCATTACCATCGCCGATTTTCCACCTATAACCAAGAGATAACATCGGAATAGTGCTTCAAATACTCCTCCATGTGAAACTTAGACTAGGACCAATATTGATGCCCAAAAAACCGCTTCTAGGGAAATATTTAGCTTTGAGAACTCTAGTGAGGAGAGAGGAAGAGTTTGTGATGAGCTTCCATCCTTGCTTACCAAGCATGGCAAGGTTAAAACCTTCAAGGTCATGAAAATTAAGACCACCATGATCCTTACAAGCAGCCGTCTTACCCCAATTTAACCAATTAATGCTTCGACCTCCATTCTTCTTCGAACCCCAGTAAAATGAATTCATCATGCGCTCTATTTCCTCCCCAAAAGAGGTAGGGAGAAGAAAAGTGCTCATAGAGTAAGTGGGAATTATTATTGTAAGAAAATAAAATATTGAGGGAATTATTATTTTTTTTAAAGAAAAATTGAGGGAATTATGTTAGTTTTTTATTTTTTTTACGAGAAGGGAATTATGTTGGCTATTCTTTTACTTTACATTTATTATTATACAAAATCCCCTATACTTTTAAAACATCATATATTAAGATAGTTTTCTTCCAATTCAAAATTGATGTGGTGTAAAAGGAGAGTCTTTTTTCATCATTGCAATAAATATAATTGTTTTTTTAATGACAAATGTTAATACTTAATTTTTAGATTAATATTTGCTTCGCTCCGAGTTTTAACCCATAACCTACAGCTCATTTTCTAAGGTTTTCTTTAAGGGTAATATTTTTATGGTTGTTATCTTAAATTTTATTTTCAACATCTATCTTCTTTCTTGTTAGCTCTATCTTCTTTCTTGTTAGCGAAAGAGTATTTTTGTATTACTGTTTCTTGATTCTATTTTCCGAAAAATATGTCTCCCTGATTCTTGCCATAAATATTCAAAGCTATGGTTAAGAAATTGTTTCAAATATTTTCAAACATCTACACAATAGATAGGCCAAAGTCTCACGGAAATTTACTCTCTTTTATTTATTTTTCCAATTTTAAAAAATATAAAAAAAATTTGCCACGGAAAATTTATTTTCCAATTTTAAAAAAATATATAAAAAATTTGCCACGGAAATTTACTCTAACATCAAAATAGGAAAGAAAATATAGCAAACCATCTCATGAAAGTCAACGTCTCGATTTCATTATACAGAGTGAACACGTATTTTAAAATTGTATATTCAGACTCGCAGGCGTATTAGTCAAGAAGGAGATATCTGTGAACTTCTTGACTGATCCACTAGATATAAGATCAACCCTCAGACCTGCGGATGTTATGATTTATGGATGGGTAGGAGGAAAACATGCATGCTGACTTGACTGAGGTTTCACCACTTGTGGGATTAGGTGTCGGGTCTTTTACGGTGGGACAGGTGGCCCTAAAAGCTGCGTCAAGCAAAGTGGCCAAACATGAGAAAGCGAGCGTATTCTGACAATCAACATGTTTTTATATCATTTACTTTTGACACTTTTGGTTTTCTTGCACCAAAGGTTGTTGACCTTCTACATAGAGTTCAAAAGGTCATGCATAACAATGTCATGTCTCCTATGTCCATGAATGTTGTGTTTACGATGATTGGTTTTGCCATCCAAAAAGGCTTGGCAGCGCAGCTTGTTGCCCGCTTGCCTTCTATTCAAATGTAAATAATAGTTTACTGTATTTTATAATTAAAAAATTACACAATTCGTCTCTTAACTTAATTTTATTTAAGTTTTACTCCATTATCTTCTTTTTTTCCGTACATCTCAATCATTTATCCTTTTCAAATGTTGACGTACTGTTGTCCTTTTCTAATAAAAATTGTCAAATGAAAACCCAAAAATTCATATCATCTTCATCAAAAACTCTAATCTTCAGTAAAAACCCAAAAATTCAAAAACATCTCAAATCTTCATCTCCAACAACAATCAAAACAACAACAACATCAAATTCCATAATAAAATAAAATAAAAACTCATCTTTACAAAGAGAGATTGCCAAACTAATAATATATCAAATCTTGATTACAAACTCAAATATAAAATATTTTGTCACGCACATACAAATGAAGACAAAAATAAAAGAGAAAAGAGTTAAATAATGAAAAATAACGTCACTAAATTATTTCCTTCTTAATTGTTTTTTATTTGTGTTTGTGTCTAAATATTTTTCTTTTGAGGTTGCGACTATGTAAGATTTACTCCTAAAAACAATGTGTATGCAAGGAAGGTTTTAAATGAGAAGATTTTTTGGCGTGAACCGGGTATACTCTCCACCTAACTGCAGAGACTAATATCTCGAGAAAGTTATGGCTATAATTGGTGACAACGCTTGCTAGGATGAGAAAGTGTTCTATGTGGTTTATGGATGACCGGTGCTTGAAAATTGGTCAAAGTGTTGAAGTTTGTTGATGTCGGTTCTTGAAGTTAAGATTCTCTGGTGTTCATCTTACCAATGCAACAATGACTTAAATCCGGGTTCAAATCACTTTAAATATCACACATACAAGTAAGGAATTTCGGGTTCAAATCTGAGCCATAACATCCAACTTAGCAAATAGCAATTTCAATATATTTGATGTTGATTCGATAAATAAATATGATAAAGTAAATATAAGTTGAATTTTGATGCATATGAATTTTTCTTTCTTTTTGTTGAATCGACAACGATTGAATCACCATCTACTTTTTTAATACACTACACCATTTATCCTTTATAACAACAATCGAAAAATGTTGCCAGAACTATGAAAAGCGTTGCCTAAAGGTATAGGAGACGTTTTCCAGGGGTCTCCTATACGAGCGTCGCCTATAGTCTATGGGGACGTTTTTTGATGATCTTTGGGCACACTTTTTCAAAACGTCGCCTAAGCCCTAGGAATAGGGGACGATTTTTTCGGGATTTTGAGGAGACGTTTTTAAATGTTGCCATAGGTTGCTACAATTAATAATTGTTGCCTTAAATGTGAATCTATAAGAAAACATAAAAACGTCCCCATAGCTTATAGGCAACATTTTTAGAGTGTCCTCATAAAATTTTAGAATTTTCCAATTATTTTAGAAATGAACCTATAGCTTAAAGGCAATATTAATATTGTCAATTATAACTCAAACAAGATCGAATATAGCAATACATCCACAAAAGATGTAATATAATAAAATAGTTCTAACATTAATTCAACACATAATAGTAATCAAAATGTCTAGCATTACTTGATTCCAAAATGTGGTTTAACTACAATCCAAAATAAAACACCATCCTACTTGATCATTCAAGTTTATCTTGGAATTCATCATCCAAATCGTCCACTTCAAATTCATCACCGATGTCATCCTCTTGAATTTCATCATCTAGGCCATCCTCTTGAAATTCATCATCTACATCATCCTCTTGAAATTCACCATCTATATCATCCTCCCGAAATTCATCACCTATGTTGTCCTCAAGAAATTCATCATCTACGTCTTCCTCTTGAAATTCCTCATCAATGTCATCATTTTCAACATCTTCGTTGATACCATGCTACATAAGAACAACAAAATACATCAACCATAGATATTGTTGGTTCAAAGGACAATCAAGACATCAAGAAGTGTTATACCTCGCACAAATAAAAACCAAAAAAACAAGTAAAACACACTCAACATAACCGCAAATAGGAAATTTGTTTTACACATTTCCCTTCCTTATTCTATCATTACAAGCCCATTTTTAATATTCTGCAACTTGTGTCATGTTATGCAACACATAAACAAACACAATGCAGAAAAATAAATCACAAGTTCGCACAAACACCACAAATTGCAGAAACAAAATTTATGCATAAAATTCTGCAACATAATCAAAATCCGACCTTAGACACGCATCTTAAACAATTCAGCCAAACAACATAATAATAAGTTCACACAGGTCTAATTCAAACCCTACACACGCAAGTTAACAATTTCAGCCACTTGCCTACATTCCAAGTGATGTCACTACTAACATCTTCATTTAGCCCTTCATGTACTTCATCTCCTTCAGTGACATCTTTAAACGTTTCAAATAGTAAGCCACCGATATCATCATGAGATGATGTTTCATCATGACTATCATCATCAACATCCATAAGACTTTCATCTTCACCATGATAAATCCATTCCAACTACTATAAGGAATTATAAACCAAATAAATGAATTCAACTAAACATAAGATTATATTATATAGATTTTAGAGTTTTTTTAAATTGACAATTGGAAGGACAAATTCAAATGAAACCACCAAACCTGTAACAATAAAAAAAAACTACTAGAAGGAATTGTACCCTTTCAATTTTTAACTAAAATACAAGCTAAGGCAAAATCAAACCGAAGAAAACATTTCCATTTTTAGTAAAATAATATCTTAAGCATGTATGAAACATATATAGAAGCAAAGAAGTAAAAAAACTTGAAAATAATACCTGAACACACCAACGCAAGCAAGAACACAGCAACACAGAGAAGCAAGAACGCAATTGTGCCGAAAATGCCGCAAATGCTGAACGTGTTGAAAACAGTGCTGCACCCATATGTTTAAAGAAGTTAATAACCTTGAGCTATATTACTTGTGAAAAACGGTGCTGCTAGTCAATAGTGAGATGTGAGTGCCCCTAACAACAAAAGTAGCCAAAAAAAAAGCCTCTGAACAGCCCCTATATCAGCAGCAAGGCTAGTTTAGACACACCAAAATAAAATAATTTAACTAAAGGTATACACTTAAGAGTTTTTTAAATTGACAATTGAAAGGATAAATTCACCAATGCAAAGAAGTTAAAAACTTGAAAACAATACATGAACACACCAACGCAAAGAAGCAAGAACATAGCAACATAGAGAAGCAAAAACGCCAAAAATGCCGCAAACGCAAGAAGTGTCGAAAATGGATACAAATACATGTGTTCATTTGTTTCTAAAAATCAAAAATATGTAAACTAAATAAAATAATAAAAAATACATTAACATCTAAAACCATAATCATATCATACACGACAAAATACCCAAAATAAAAAAATCCCCAATCATTCCATTACAACTAAAACTCAATCATTTCATACATATGAATAGCCCAAACGACACAAAACTCACAACAGTGTCAACAGATACATAACAACTGAACTAAGAAAAAAATGGAGGATAAAGAAGAGATAAGGAATTACATGGATCTTTAACTGTTTAGATGAGGAGAAATCGATGAACTGATGAACAATTTGGTTTTAGGAATGATTGTGGAAGAGCTAAGTAACAATTTAGGATTTGAAGACGAACTAGGGTTTCTGGAACAATTTTAGTGAACAGATCTCACATCATTTCACATGGTTTAGATGTTTTGGAGCGATTGTCACATGATTTGGAAGGTTTAAGGTTCGATTGAGTTTGAATGGTGGTCTGAGGTTTGAGGTTAAGGGAGTTTCACGATAGATGAAGGTCTGAATGGATTTGGGAAAGTTGTTTTCTTTTTAGCAATTGGGAAAGTTCTAGGACAATATTATTATATGCTATTATTATTATATTAATAATTTTTTTCTATAATAAAGCCTTAAAAAAAATCTATAGTAAAATTGTGTGAAGGTTCGATGAATGATTTCTAGCCTTATATATATATATATATATATATATATATATATATATATATATATATATATATATATATATATATATATATTAATTATTAATACTAGCAAACATGTATATATTATCAACGATATTTTATAGAGATTTATGGGTAAATTACAAACAATATTTCATATAATTTTTTTGATATAGATTAAAATTATAAGTATAGATATCTGTGTTGTAAATTTTGAGTATATTTCAAAAGTTTCAAATATTTTTTGTCCCTTATTTTAATTGAGAAATATAGAAAAATATTTTGATAAGAAAATTATTATCATATTTTAATTATAAGGTTTGACTTGGTCTTATTCCTATGTTTTAATTCCAATTTTTTATAACTGTCAATTTTAATTGGCATTAATGTTGTTTTTATTTATGATAAAGGACGGTTTTTGTTAGACATGAAGATATAGAAAAAGCCCCTCCTCGTATGATTATATACTGAACCAAGCTAAAACAATTGGAACACCATTTTTTCATAGAGATGAAAACTTATGCACTACCTACATAAAAATGCTCTCTCCTGGGTTGCATCATTCCTGTGTTTAACAAATTTAAGCTGTTCTGTCGCCTCTGATATGATTCATGTCAGAGAAGAACATGTTGTATCCTGGGAGGATATTCGCTTATGAGGCGGATAAATCCTTAAGGACAGTGACTTCGTCACGCCTCAGGTTATCTATCGGTTTACTCTTGTGTAGGTGTCCTATGAAGTATTGGTGAAGGATGTTGATAGAACTATTTCAGCAGCCAAACTATACAACAATACTAAACAAAGATAAGTTTTCTTAAATCTCTCTTATTTATTCTCTTTAATATTTTATTGATGCTTTTATTCATATGATATTATTATTTATAGAGATAATTTATTCCTAATTTTACAACAATCTTAAGGATTTATCTTTTTGATATCATAAAACTAAACCCTAATTATAATTTTTTTTTGTTTGGGATTCTGGTACTGTTATGTCTAAGGAATGGACTGTCAATTTTGAGAAATGAAAGCGAAAAATTGTGAATGACGAAGCTGATCCAACAAAGAGAGAGTTTTGATGTCACTCATGTTAAGAATTACCGCAGTGATTGCTGCTTGTTGTGATTATCATCATTGGACTATGGTATTGGTTCTTTTTTTGAAGACTATGGTATTGGTTCTTAAATCAACGATTCCTTCAAACAGGTTCCTTTTCTTCATATTCTTTATTTTTTTTTAGTGTGTGCTCTGATGTTATTCTTTATACGTGTGCTCTGATATTGCTAACATGGTTGCTATCCCAAAATTCATGTTTTATCGAGGATAGCATTCTTTGAAAAGTATTTTCTTAAAGGGGTTTTGGATAATAATATTATTATTGAGATTAATAGAATTTTACGTTCAGATTTTCTAATTAGTTATTTGGTTATTAAATTGTCTTCACTATGATAATATAGTATGAGCTGTTGTGTTAGCCTTATTAATCAGTTATAATTGAACTTGTCATGTGCTATATGTTTATGTTACTGTTTGACTTTTTTAAACATATTTGTGGAATTGATTTTAAGAATGAAATCCAATTTCTCTATAATGTAAATCAATTCATCTATGTATGCATGCCAAAATAAAATTTGGAGTCAATCACATGTTAATTGGAGTCTATTGTTAGTATTTACGGATGGTTATATCTAGTTAATGATTGTAGTTTATTGTTATTTGAGAAAGTGTATAAAAGAAAAGAAAAAAAGAATTCTCGATAGAAAGGAAGTGGATAGTAAATGTATTTTTTGTTGTGTTTATGTGTAACATTGGAAATTTAGGAATATTTGCAAAAGCAGGAAAATTTTGCTAGCGTAAAATACTTTGATATTTGTTCAATTATATTTTGTTGAAAAGACGTAGAATATGATCATGCTAACCGAAGGAATTTTTATAAGCAATTTATTTGTTTATACTTCGATGTTTGCTCACGATGTTTGGTTATTTATTCATGAGCTTATTTTAAACCCTGGAATTAAGATATAGTATAAGAAGATGAAATGAATTGAAATTATATGGCGACATATGAGAATAATTTTGAGTTTGGTCATGTATGCCTCTGATTGTTGCATAACATTTGTATGCATGTATGATTTTAGTGCCTTAATTGGAGGAATTTATCTTATAGTTTAGAAGTGAATTAACATGAGATGTTGATATGATAAATTTATGAGAAAAAAACAAATAAATTATTATTATGGATTATCCATTGTATTAAAATAATACCATGATGTTCAATTTATCTATGTGTGGAATTATTTACTCCAATGTGGGGGTTGTCACTTGAAAATTATTCAAGTAGACCTGTATAATATAAAAATCCACACAGAGTTATATTTTTTCAATGTGGGTGTTGTCGCTTAGTATTATCTAAGTAGACCTGACGAAGTATATTATGGAAGGTAGTTCATAATATATGAGATATGAATCCAATGAGAATAAATCTATAAGTAGATTTATCTTATTGATGAACATGTATTGTCGCTTAATAGACAACGACTTTTATTAATTTATTGTGTAATCCGAGTTTATTTTTATAAACTTGATGAAATATGAGGTTAATTGACTTAGAGACGTCTTAGTCAATATTTGTGAAATTAGCGGATCCGTATATAAAACCCCTTGGGAAGAAATTTAGGGAAATGAGACTTTGCCACTCGAATACGACAAGTAATGGGAACCCAACCTTTGTGATTGGAGATCCCATGAAGAAGGTTCAATGGGTAAAAACAAGTTACTTGTTAGTTCTGTTAGCACTAAAATAACGTTGTCTCTTTCCTATAGTGTATGATAATGGATGAGATGTGCTAAATAATATAAAATTGATGGGTAAGCTTTAAAAGCTTTTAATGATTACCATAAGCCCTTATGGGTGGTGTATGGTTGTAGCATACACTAGATGGAATCACCTATATGAGTGTCAAGTGGGGCCGCTTGCATGAGACCGTGGCAGGTCTCTAGAGCACTCATGAATACCAGGCACGCGCACGGCCTATTAGCGCACAACCGCGTAACAGCAAGAATTGTGGGGGTGTAATGTGATTGTGAGACCTCTTGCATACAACAAGTGTCTTGGGTTCCATAGCTTGCTAAACCAATTCACTGTGTGTTAAGTCTCATTAGTCTAGGACGGGTTCCATAGCTTGCTACACCGTTCCGATGCATTACATCTACGATGTTTACCCAGAAAAACTCTTTTTAACATTTTTATTTTAAACTTTTGAAATATGTGGGGGATTGTTGTAAATTTTGAGTATATTTCAAAAGTTTCAAATATTTTTTGTCCCTTATTTTAATTGAGAAATATAGAAAAATATTTTGATAAGAAAATTATTATCATATTTTAATTATAAGGTTTGACTTGGTCTTATTCCTATGTTTTAATTCCAATTTTTTATAACTGTCAATTTTAATTGGCATTAATGTTGTTTTTATTTATGATAAAGGACGGTTTTTGTTAGACATGAAGATATAGAAAAAGCCCCTCCTCGTATGATTATATACTGAACCAAGCTAAAACAATTGGAACACCATTTTTTCATAGAGATGAAAACTTATGCACTACCTACATAAAAATGCTCTCTCCTGGGTTGCATCATTCCTGTGTTTAACAAATTTAAGCTGTTCTGTCGCCTCTGATATGATTCATGTCAGAGAAGAACATGTTGTATCCTGGGAGGATATTCGCTTATGAGGCGGATAAATCCTTAAGGACAGTGACTTCGTCACGCCTCAGGTTATCTATCGGTTTACTCTTGTGTAGGTGTCCTATGAAGTATTGGTGAAGGATGTTGATAGAACTATTTCAGCAGCCAAACTATACTAAACAAAGATAAGTTTTCTTAAATCTCTCTTATTTATTCTCTTTAATATTTTATTGATGCTTTTATTCATATGATATTATTATTTATAGAGATAATTTATTCCTAATTTTACAACAATCTGTGACTTTCAAATGTAACAAACTCAACAAACCATATTTATCTTTTTCAATGACAATAATAATATAACAAATATGATAAAAATTCTTATATATCTTTTTTAATAACGCTAACAATATAACATTATTATAGAAAAATTTGTTTAAGGGTATAATTGGAATGGAATAGCAATAAGCCAACCCAAAAGAGCCAAAAAAGTTTATTTTCTTTATATATATATATATATATATATATATATATATATATATATATATATATATATATTATATGTTAGATCAAATTTTAATTTTTGATAAAAAAATATCAATTTTTATTTTTTGATAAAAAAAAAGATCAATTTTTTGATAAACAAGCTTGGAGGGAAGATTGCCACCAAATTTTTTGATGTGGGTGAAATTTTTATGCAACAATCTAAAATTGTCCCCAAAAAATATCTAAGGGGACAATTAATGGTTGTCACCAAAGAAATAATACTGTAACGCTCCAAAATTGTCCCCAAAAGTATCTAAGGGGACAATTAATGGTTGTCACCAAAGAAATAATAGTATAACGCTCCAAAATCGTCCCCAAAAGTATTTTAGGGGACGTTTATCAGGGGTTGCGAAAATATTTTTGGTAACACTCATAAATCGTTGCCTTAGAGACTTTTAGGAGACAATTTTTACACATCCCCTAAAAAAGTGTTGCCAAAGACAACAAATGGTGTAGTGATAGTAAATATTTGTATGTTAATTGTTATTACAAATAAAAAAACATTTCATTTTTTTTTTACATGCATAGACTATGAGACACCAAATTAACTTGAGTTTAATTCATAGTTTCATACAAATAAAAAAAAAGACTTAAATGCATTTTTGGTACCCCTACTTTTATTTTTATGAAGTTTTGTTCCCTTATTTTGAAATTTAGTTTTTTGGTCCCTCTGTTTAAATTTTTTATGGCTTTTGATCCCCCACTCCAACTATAAGAAATATGACTTTTAGTGACTATAAATTTTGTAGGTAAAAGTCCTTTTACCGTAGGTATTGACCCAAATACCTAGACCTACGGTTTGTAGGTTTTGATTAAATTATGTACATACAGTTAAAATCTATAAGTAAAACCAAAGGTTTTGTCTGACGAGTGAAATCTGTCACTGTAGACTATAGCGACAGCAAAAGATATGTGGGTACAGAAGAACTTTTACCTACAGAAATTTACGATCACTAAACTTGTGTTTGGTAGAGTAGAAATAAGAAAGAGAGAAAGAGGGGAGAGAGAAGTTGGGGAGAGATAGCCAATCTCTCGTGTTTGGTTTGAAAGAGAGACACGAAAGAGAGACAATATTTGGTGGGACCCATGCCTTTTGCATTTCTCTCCACATGTGCGAAGAAAGAGAGTGGAGCTGCCATTTTTTTCTTCTTTTCCATATTTGTCCTTGGTTTTGATGATCATATGCAGGCATGCAGCTACTATTTTATCAATTATGTTTTCAAGTTTTTTGTTGTTGTAGCTGGTCGAGAAGGAATATTTTAAATAATTTTCTCTATACATTTGTTTTCAAGTTTTTTTTTTTTGTTGTTGTATCCTGCTTCCTATTTACGTGCCATATATATATAATAAAATTAAACTACTAAAGTTCACCACTTGGCTTATGAATTTATTTAATCGACCAAAATAAAATATTTAAAATAATTAATTAAGAAAATAAATTGATTAATTTATATGTAAGAAATTTAATTTTTTTAATAAATTATAAAAACTACATTATTTTTATATGAAGTTTAAATTCAAATAAAATAAATTTGTATATCAACTTTTTTGTACGAGGATATTTCAGTCATTTCACGAATTAATCACACTTCTTTCTCCTCTATTTCTCTCCTTTCTCTCTTGTATCAAACACTATCCGAAATCTACCCTATTTCTCATCAACTTCTCTCTTTCCATACTCTCTCTCACCTCTTTCTCTCTTCTCATTTTCTTCTCACAACCAAACACACCCTAAAAGTCAAGTTTATTGTAGTGAGGTGGGGCATCAAAAGTTAGAAAAATTGAAATTGAGAAACCAAAAAGTTAAAATTTTAAAATAGGGTACTGCATTCATTTAATCCTTAAAAAATGGTTTTTATATTTTTTTTTTATTTTACAATATAGGCTAGAGTAACTTTTTTTCGTAGAATGGTAAAAAGGAAAAAAGAACACGAGGAACAAGCTGAGCCTGGAGTATCAAGCCTCAACACAGTCTCCGACTGAAAAAAATTCAAAAAGTCGCACCTAGCCTTAAAAGAACATCCTAGTTTGACAGAAAAAATTTGCGCATTAGTTACTCTTTTAAACACATGTTAAAAATAAATGTTAGAAATATGAGACCAGAGTAATTCTTTTAATAAAATATTTCTCTTTTTTTGAGGGAATAAAATGTTTCTCTTAAAAAATATATCAAATAATGCATTTATATCGGGCCAACAAATAAAAAAAATGTCAAAATTAAAATCTATCTATAAAATAAATCTACTAATACAATTTTTGTAATATTATTAAATTATACATGTAATCACATCATGGAAAGAGTAAAATTGTAATAACCATTTCATTCTCTCTCTCTCTCTCTCTCTCTCTCTCTCTCTCTCAATGATATGGCATTATGGTTTTATTTTCCACATAAAATTTGACCATTGAGTAGTACAAGCTCTGTTGTTACTGTAGTCTGTAAATATAAGACCATCAGCAATGGTTCAACAAAACTTTTGGTTTAAACATCCACTTTTTCACTTCCCAACACTCCACATCATTTTCTCTCTCTTCCACCTAAACATTAAACAATCATTCAACAAAAACCCTCTCCAATGGTTTTTCCATTAAACAATCTACCCCACCAACACTCTACCCCACCACTTTTTTAATTCATATTCTTATTTAATTTTCTTATTTAATTTTTTATTTTTATTTTTTTAATTACATAAAAATAAAAATATCAATTATAATTAAATTAAAATAATATACACTTAACAATTATAATTAAACAAAATTTATTTAAATATGGGTAATTAGAAGAATTCTGGTTGTTGAAATTGTTATTATTGTTCTCCATTTCACTACAAAAAAAAAAAGATAACAATTGAAGTCAATTGTTGAAATTTTTATTTTTTTTAAATTAATTTTGGACGAAATAATTGAAGTCAAAATATTAAAATGATAAGAATCCGGACAGCCAATAAAACAGAGACACGTGTCCCTATCTATCCAGAAAATCTGTTTCTCTCTCTTCCACCTGCAGCATCACGCGCTTCTGTTCCCGCGTGTGCTGCACGCGCCAGTTTCGGCGAATCCGGCATCGTCACGTGGCATTCCGCTGTCAGATTAAACTTGTTTATTCCTTTCATCAAGTTTTTGTCCACGCAAGCAATTAAACAGCCATTGGAGTGCTTTTGTTTGTTTAATTTGTCTTTCAACAAAGAATAAACAACCATTGCACTTGGTCTAAGCCAAGACCAAAGCTTTAGGAATGTTCGTGGCTATGAAGAACGGATACAGTCACAGACACTGACACGCCGACACCGCTAATAATTTAAGAAAATCACAATTCAATGTAGCTATATGTGTCGGTGTGAGACACAACACGTGTTCGAGACTGAGACACTTAATCCTAGGAATGTTCGTGCTTTCATGGGTATATGGAAGGCTACATTGAATCATTTGGACTTGGAAGGACCACAATCACATGTTTCTGAAGGTACTAACTTTGGTTTCTGATTGAACAAAGAATGCCATTTCATAACATCTAATTTTTTTCATGGAAAAGCAACTTATGCATGTACTTTGGTTACTCCTGGTTGCATACTTCATGCAGAGTCACAGTGACAGTGAGGCCATCTTGATGGTGTTGAAGTTATTTTGATGTTATCTTGAGTTTTTAATTAGTTGCGTTTAACACATTATGTTATGTTTATGCAAGAGTTCATAATATTGTCAATGTGATGAGTCAGAGAATGTGAGAACGGAGGGAAATGCTCTCAATCTATTCACTTTAACATCAATTTAATTGAAATGAGACATCTGAAAAGAGGAAATTCCTCGATAACTTTTCACTTTCAGATAATTCAATTGAAATGAGAAGTTTGATAGAATTTAGCTCCTTTCAGTTAATAACATGTTGTCGATGCTAAAATTGTTCATGTCAATGGTGGAGGAGCAAGTTTTGGAGTCATTTTATCATACACTGTTAAATTTGTTTTGGTGCGAGAAAAGGTTACAATTTTTCTAGCTGACAAGAGTTTAGAGCAGAATGCTACTGATATTGTTTTCCAGTGGTAACAAGTTGCGCCGTACACAGATGACAGGCTTTTACTAAAAAAATTCTACAAACTAAACAGAAACTTTAATCTGTGGAAAGATAAATAGTTTGGCTTAGTGTGTGTGTGTGTGTGTGTGTGTGTGTGTGTGTGTGTTCACCATTGATTTCATTATCCTCTTCCTTGTAATACAGGGTTGTTGAAATATGCAAACCTCAGAAGCAAAAATATTGACATTCCACAAGCTACCATGCATGAATTGCTAAAAAACAAAAAACAATTAAGGAATTATATGAAAAACCAGTATTTGCATTTTAAATATGAAAAACCACAGCAATTTGCAAGAAGAAAAAAAAAGCATGTCTACCAAAGCGCTAGAGCCAAGCGAACAACAATGTGTTTACAAAGATTTTTTGAGAAAATCTCTTCTTGATGGAATGAAATAATCTATTTTGAGACTTCATCTGGTTGTTCATCATATATACCTGATGCAGTTCAAATGACGGTCCTTCGGTTAAGTCTACGATCAAATCATCCTTCATTGTACCGAATCACCATAATTGTAGTCCAAGTTTCCTTCTTGCTCGACAACATTCATACCAGGAATCATAGAAGAGCCTATTGAACTGCCGATCACATTAGAAGAATGGTAACTTCCATCATGATTATTGTTATTATCCCAACCTTGAAATGACACATGAGGCATAGCAGCATGGTTAAAAGATTCTCTTGGAAGATAAGAGTTTGTTCCAGGTAGTTGTTGCATTGTGCTTGACCAAATACCATTGCACCTTCTGTTTTCAAGTAAAGGGAGAAACTGTGAATTCTGCAATGCTAAATTTTTGTATCCTTCACCTACTTGTTTGTCTTGAGAATTTCCTTCTAACATCAAGGGATTGTTTGTGAAACTGAAATTTGGGAGGTTATTGGTCATGTTTTGGATAGGACTAATAGAGATACCTCTTTGAACATCATTTGGATTGCCGCGAGTTAGGGCCGATTGGAACTTTAGCTGATCATCTGTCAAGTTGTTTAAATTATGTGTCTGACTCGGCTGAAGAGTTCCGGCAGAATGCAATCCATTCATATTCACATTAGTAGGTGTGTTGAATCTACTACTCATAACACCACCAGATGGAAAGGATCTAAAAGGATTGTTATAATGGTTATGAAACTGTGTAGAGCCATTCAATGTATGCAAATGTCCTCCAACTCCACTTCTTAAATAGGATGTATCTGAACCACTAGCTATGGCTGCTGCCATATGATCTTGTTTGTCTTCCGCACAACTAATTCTTTTTAGATAGAGTCTATACTTCTGCAGAAAAATTAAAAAACAGGAAGTTTTCTTGAATGAAAAGACTGATAATTTATGTAGCACCGACACTGAGCATTCTGCATCCAACACTAACACGAATCACCATATGTTGTTAAATTCAATTACTTCATTTATACAAACCATTAGCAGTGTCCATGTGTAAGGCTCGTTACAGGTTTACATGTCTATGTCGATGCTTCGTAACTTCTAAAGGTAAAGCATAAGAGATAAGAAAAAGTACCTGGAGATGGCTGGCCACCTTCTCCCTTGTCAGATTTTCAACATTCATCAGTTCAAGAATCTTCTTCGGTACAGCCTCTGCAAGATAACAACTATCATGAGAAAAACACTTCAGAATCGGAAAAATTCGTAGCATGGCTAAACATTAGTATTTTTAGTAAAGAATATTTGAGGAAGTCTTCAAATAATACATTGGATTGCTATAATCTGCACAAATATTTTGATAAACTGGAAAAAAGGAAAGAAAAAGACGAATATAAGCAATTGATAAAAATTATGCTGACAAGTTTTTGCGCATTGAAGAAAGAGGGAAAACGTACTGTCAACGCCTAATTGATTAACCGCAGCAACAAACTTGCGGTGTAAATCAGCGGACCAAACAGTTCGAGGCTTCTTCTGCGCAGTTTGATCATCATTGTCATAATCATCCTCACTTTCTTCCTCACCATCATCTTCATTCTTATCCTTCCGTTTTCTAGATGGCTTTTCATTTTTATCAGAATTTCCTGTCCCAGCCGAATGTTTCCCATTTCCACTATCAGAATTAGGCGCGTCATGATTGCTTCTTTTGCTAGTTTTCTTCTTCCTGATTACATGCTGCCAAATGATCTGTACCTCTTTCAGTCTAACAGGTTTCACCAGATAATCACACGCACCATGTTCAATTCCTTTCATCACCATCTTTGGATCATCATTCGCAGAAAACACTGAAATCAAACACTTTGCAATCAAAATACTATAATTTGTTATACATGTATCAATAATATAAGATTGAAGGAATTGCATAACTTACTTATGACAGGTAGGTCCATCTCAAGTCCAACAAGCTCAAGGAGCTTAAATCCATCCATGTCTGGCATATGAACATTGCTGATTACTAGGTCAAAATTGCTTTTGTTTTCTCTCAACAAGTTCAACGCCGTTATCGCGTTTTGAGCAGTGGTTACTGAAACAAATTAACAAACCATAACTAAAATAAATATCATTCTGAAAGAGAAAAAAATGATACACTGCATATACAATCAGAATATAAAATCTATAAAATTGAAATCCAAGAAACAACATAAGATCACCAAAGATTAGGCACACAAAGATATTTGAAAAAAATTGCAACTTTAAAAGCGAAATCATGTCCAATCTTTGAAAGAAGCAACAATGTGATCGATCAAATATAATTTAGTCTGAACCTAAACAATATCAAATAAAATTTAAAACTAATCTAATTGATTTCTACAAGCATTGGCTGGAGGACATAATATTGAAAAATATATATTTGATTCAAAATGAACCAACTTTATTGAAAATAATAATCTAGCATATGCATAAATATAGGTATCTCCAAAACATAGCCAAAACCCTAGCTATATATCATTAGATTTGTCACATCAAAAAACAAGATTAAAATCAAGGACCCATCTTTAATATTTCAAAATAAAACAAAAACAACAATAATATGATGTTGATGATGAAGCATACCATGGTATTGACACCTTTGGAGAAGTTTCTCCAAAATCTTGAGACATGTTCTATCATCATCAACCGCAAGAACTCGCATTCCAATAGGAAACTGATCATTCATCTTGAGAAATCAAAGCAAAAAAATAGTGATTTTTAAGGAAGAATTTTCGTTGACAAAGAGAAAAATAATAAGTGATGAATGCAAAGATAGAATGATTGACAAAAGAATGTTATGAAGTATATATACAAAAAAGAAGGTACCATGAAAGTTACTATGGAGAGTGAAACAATGTAAGAGGATTCTGGTGTGAGGATTATGAACCTTCCTTTCTAGTTAAATACTAACCAATGAGAAAAATAATCACAACAAATATTAAGGATGTTTTTATGGTTGTTTCCTTAAATATTATTTTCCAACCAATACTTGTGTTTTTGTTTGAGAAACAATATCTTTCTAATTATGTTTCTTGATTTCTTGATTCTTGCCATAAATGTTTAAAGCTGTAATGTAATTAACAAAGTATTCCAAATATTTTCCACATCACTCTACACGAAATTTACTCTCCCTTTCTTTTACAGCTCACGTAAATTATCTCTCCTTACAGCACACTAAACTTTACTCTCATTGAAATGTACTCTCTCTCTCACATGGTATTTATACCACAATCAAATATTTTTGCTAAATAAGATTTTTTTTTTGTCAGGCGTTCGAACCTCAGACCTTGCATATATTATGCATTGTCCTTATCAACTGAGTTAAGCTCACGGGAATTTTGCTAAATAAGATTAGAGTTAAGATCCTTTCCATTTGTTAAAAATAAATGGATAATGTCATTTAGTGAGAGATAGATACAAAAAAGTATGTAGTGAGTCCTACCACAAAGTGGATTCCACTACTATTAATTATTTAAAAAAAAAATATGTGTATTTATCTCTCCAAATGGAAGGAATGGAGAGACTAATAAATGGAGAAGATCTTGACTCAGAACTAAAATCAAGATACATTTATGTGTCCGACATTGTTCATATATGTCATGACCCAAAATTCTAATTGTGGCCGACGCACGAACTAAAAGCTCGTAGTTCAGCAAACCTCATGACCAAACAATAAATAAATAAATAATTTTTAACCTAACTTTTTGTTCAAAATCATGGTTTACTAAAATTTCGACAGAGAAACAACTGTATTTTCAACATTTCCAAAAGCTTAATCTTCTTTATAAAAATCATTAACATCAGGCATAAATTCAAAGTGATATGATTAGATATTTGTACAATTAAAAATAAAACATCCTAAACTTTCAAAGAGCCACAGATACACCTGGCAAGTTACTACTCATCTGCTTGCCAATCTGAAGAAGAAAAAAATAGAACATGAAGAGGTACAAAGACTTAGTGAGGAGACAACAACCACCGCCAATTAGAAAGGAAGTACACAAGGATACTAACAATTATTCTTCTCGAGTCTAATATCAATTTACAAAACTTTTTTTTTAAGCAAAATGGAAAATATATATAAAATAAAAAACGAGATACAGAGACTGGGGGGACATTGGACCTGACCCGGGTACAACCCAAATGGGAATAAAACAAGATAATACAGACCCGGTAGATCAACCCTAATCAATCCTAACAAAAACCAACACTTCTCAAAGGCGTAACCCAGCGCATCTGCGTATAGACACGAAACCAAGTTACAAAAAGAATGAAGAGTGAAAGTCCGAAGGATAAAAAAGGGTTCATTAAAGGTGAATGGATCGACCGTCAACACGGTATTACGATCCACGTACCGGCAACCCCCTGAACAAACAGCAGGTATAAAAGCTCTTTCGAGCATACAGTCCAATAACAATCATAAAGATTGAAATGGATAATTGGACAATACCGGAGAGCAGGCTACCTAAAAGTCTTGAAACCTGCAGATCTCAACAGACCTAGAATATTCAGAGAATCAAGTTTAGGACCACCAACTCAACCGGTTTCAAAGACAACCCTCACAGGTTTTAAAGGAACAGACCCTTTCGGGTTTACAAAGCCGAATCCACAGCAAAAAGGCCACGTCTAATACCACCTGAAATCTCTGATCTGAAACAAAAACATTAAAACAAACAACAAAACAATACAAGCAGAAACACGATACAAACAGATGACAGAAAACACAACACAGCTGAGCAGACAGCGGCATCCAGCGACCCACCGAGATCTCACACCAAAACCCACGGCAAATCTGAACAGAACCCAGACACAGCAACCGATTCGTGAAGCCAAACAGTCACCAATTCGGATCTGAATTCACAACCACCTTGTTCCGTGCAGACATCGACGATCCATGGACCACGACGGAGGAGGATTAAACAACGGAGTCGACAGTCACCGGAAGGAGAAAACGAGAGAACCCATAGATCGAAAAACCACCACCGTCAGAAACCACCGACGCGGTGGCCGCCGGGAGCAACGAAGGCGAGATGATGCGGATGGCCACCGTCGAACGACGCATCACCTCACTGTTGAAGCTACATCGTGTACGTTTGAGGTTGGATTGAGGGAAGGGAAAGGATGAGTGAGAGGCGGCTGTGTTTGTTTAGAGAGAAGGCAGAGAGATTTTCTTAGAGAGAGAAAAAAAATCGGCCTCTCAAAACTTGTAACCAAGTAAATATCATAGTAAAAAAAAAATTGCAAAAATAAACGATATTTATTCATTCAAATGGATTGAGTACAATATTCATTCATTAAGGTATGGATAAAATAATTGTATCCTCTTACTTAAAACAAAATTATAAAATCTCCATCCACACATATATATATATATATATATATATATATATATATATATATATATATATATATATATATATATATATATATATTGTGTGGGTTTACTAACTTGGACCAACCTAAAAACATGAAGGTTTCGTTGGCAAGTGTGCACCTTTTCATTTTGACAAAAAAATCATTCATCTTAGATGAATGATTTTTTTGTCAAAATGAAAAGGTGCACACTTTGCTAACTTAGACTCAATTCTATTATGAACACATTTCTGTCGCAAATAGATAATTATAAACATTAAACAACCCAAAAAAAATTTGTTAACTTGCACCACTTTGCTAACCCACTTTGAATTTTTTTAATTAATTAAATGTAATTGACAAAAACAGCATTCTATAAAAAACATTTGGAGTAGGAATAATTGGGTTTTTTGTCCAAATAAAAAAGTGCAAGTTTTATAATTTAGGCCTTCATATTTTTTGGTTGGTTTAAGTTTACAAACCCCCAATTTTTTTTTTGTTACGTATGTATTTTAAATTTGAGTGAATTATTTTAGCTTTTTTTTATTACTCAATTATTTTAGCTATCGGATAAAATTAGAACCTCCTCTGCACAAGGAAATACACACTATACATTGAAAATTGCTGTTCACACATTTGAAAAGGCTGGGACACACATGTAAAATACAATTTTGCCCCCTCGGTAGTTAACTGCCGAGGAATTAAACATCCGGCTGCAGTTAACTGCCGAGGAAAACCTCGGCAGTTAACTGCCGAGGAAAAGCAAATTTCAAAAAAAAATCTCCTTCGGCACTTTACTGCCGAGGAGTTGTAAACGCCACACCCTTCTTTCTTCATTGTCTTCTTCACAAATATTTCAATCTCATAGTTTCTTCTCTCCACTTTTCCTTTTTGCAATCTTAATTATTCTTTCTCAATTATAACATAGTATAAAGCTATTAATTTCATAGAGATAGTCATGCACCACTCTGATTTCCTGTGCTGATAACTTTCTCATACCCATTATTTTTCTGAACTTTTTATTCCTTCAATTATCATAGTTCTTTTGAATCAATGCCACACCCTTTTATTTCCTTCATTTTTCTGATGGTTCTCCCATCAGCAATTAACTTGTGTCAATTTTCTGAACAGTTTTCTTCAATTCATTTTCCAATTTATTTGTGTCAATGAATCTAATAGAATTTACAATCTTTAATTTGTGTTGGAGGTGGATTTTGTTGCTCTTCTTCTGTTACCTGTAGCACAGTGCTTGATTTGGAAGAAGATGAAAAGTGAAGTTTGTGGTTGTGAAAGAAAGAAAACAAAAAAAGCAATTGAAGTGGAAGAAGAAGAACACGTTTTGCTTTTCCTCGGTAGTTAACTGCCGAGGTTTTCCTCGGCAGTTAACTGCAGCCGGATGTTTAATTCTTCGGCAGTTAACTGCCGAGGGGGCAAAATCGTATTTTACATGTGTGTCCCAGCTTTCTCAAATGTGTGAACAGCAATTTTCCTATACATTTATTCTTGATTTATTATACAAAATCCCCTCTATTTTTCAAAAATCATATACATTTGGATAGTTGGGTTGGGTTGACACTAGAATACCTTCACGGTCGATTACTTTAGAATCTCTTGGTAGAAAATCTAATGTTCTACTTTGATGATCTAAACTCAATCTCTAGCACATTAAAAATACAAGAGAAACAATAAAAAGGATACCTTCACGAATTTCACCCTTATCATCGAAGACAACGTTTCAATTTGATTTGTTGTCAACAAACAAATCAAATTTAGAAACCAAAAAAAAAAAAGTCAAATTTCTAAAATATAGTTGCATAGAAATCCTAAAAAAATATTTAGTCACGGTTGAACCATGGTTAATTTCTTTTCCTTTCTAAACGACAAAACTAAAAAACACGCTACCGTTCTTGTGAGCTTAACTCAGTTGGTATGGACAATGCATAATATATGCAAAGGTCCAGTGTTTAAACCCGACCACAACAAAAAAAAAACACACTCCAAATTTTAAAATCTGAGGGGAGGCATTTACAAATCACGAAAGATATGTGAGACTGAGAAGTATGGGGGGTGGGAAAAGAATGTCACTGGGAAAGATTGGCTGCTGAGTTGATAGGATGCATCTGAACTACTAGCTAAGGCTGCTTCCATATGGTCTTGTCTGTCTTCCGCACGGCTAATTCTTTGTAGATAGAGTCTATACTTCTGCAGAAAAATTAAAAAACAGTAAGTTTTCTTGAATGAAAAGACAGATAATTTGTGTAGCACCGACGCTGTGCATTCTGCGTCCGACACTAACACGACAAAGACAGATAATTTGTGTAGCACCGACGCTGTGCATTCTGCGTCCGACACTAACACGACATCAACATATGTGATTAAATTCAATTACTTCATTCAATCAAACCATTAACAGTGTCCTTGTGTCAGGCTCATTATAGGTTTACGTGTCTATATCTTCGTAACTTATAACGCTAAAGCATAAAAGTACCTGAAGATGGCTGGCCACCTTTTCCCTTGTCAGATTTTCAACATTCATCAGTTCAAGAATCTTTTTTGGTACAGCCTCTGCAAGTAAGATAACAACTATCATGAGAAAAACACTTCAGAATCGGAAAAATTCATAGCATGGCTAAACATAAGTATTTTTCGGGAAGAATATTTGAGGAAGTCTTCAAATAATACAAAGTAGAATTTTTATTTTTATATCATGATATTAATCTCAACATTGGATCGTTATAATCTGCGCATTGAAGAAAGAGGGAAGAACGTACCGTCAATGCCTAATTGATTGACCGCAACAACAAACTTGCGATGTAAATCAGTGGACCAAACAGTTCGAGGCTTCTTCTGCGCAGTTTGATCATCATTGTCATAATCATCCTCATTTTCTTCCTCACTGTCATCTTCATTCTTATCCTTCCTTTTTCTAGATGGTTTTTCATTCTTATCAGAATTTCCTGTCCCAGCCGAATCTTTCCCATTTCCACTATCAGAATTAGGCGCGTCATGATTGCTTCGTTTGCTAGTTTTCTTCTTCCTGATTACATGCTGCCAAATGATCTGTACCTCTTTTAGTCTAACAGGTTTCACCAGATAATCACACGCACCATGTTCAATTCCTTTCATCACCATCTTTGGATCATCATTCGCAGAAAACACTGAAATCAAACACTTTGCAATCAAAATACTATAATTTGTTATACATGTATCAATAATATAAGATTGAAGGAATTGCATAACTTACTTATGACAGGTAGGTCCATCTCAAGTCCAACAAGCTCAAGAAGCTTAAATCCATCCATGTCTGGCATATGAACATTGCTGATTACTAGGTCAAAATTGCTTTTGTTTTCTCTCAACAAGTTCAACGCCGTTATCGCGTTTTGAGCAGTGGTTACTGAAACAAATTAACAAACCATAACTAAAATTAATATCATTCTCAAAGAGAAAAAAATTATACACTGCATATACAATCAGAACATAAAATCTACGAAATGTTTTGAAATCCAAGAAACAACGTAAGATCACCAAAGATTAGGCACACAAAAGATATTTAAAAAAAATTGCAACTTTAAAAGCAAAATCATGTCCAATCTTTGAAAGAATCGAGAATGTGATCGATCAAATATAATTTAGTCTAAACCTAAACAATATCAAATAAAATTTAAAATTAATCTAATTGATTTCTACAAGCATTGGATGTAGTGTTGAACATAATATTGAAAAATAGATATTTGATTCAAAATGAACCAACTTCATTGAAAATAATAATCTAACATATGCATAAATATATGTATCCAAAACTTAGCCAAAACCCTAGCTATATATCATTAGATTTGTCACATCAAAAAACAAGATTAAAATCAAGGACCAATCTTTAATATTTCAAAATAAAACAAAAACAACAATAATATGATGTTGATGATGAAGCATACCATGGTATTGACACCTTTGGAGAAGTTTCTCCAAAATCTTGAGACATGTTCTATCATCATCAACCGCAAGAACTCGCATTCCAATAGGAAACTGATCATTCATCTTGTGATTTTTAAGGAAGAATTTTCGTTGACAAAGAGAAAAATAACAAATGATGAATGCAAAGATAGAATGATTAAGAAAAGAATGTTGTAAAGTATATATGGAAAAAAGAAGGTACCATGAAAGTTACTATGGAGAGTGAAACAATGTAGAGGATCATGGTGTGAGGATTATGAACCTTCCTTTCTAGTTAAATACTAACCAATGAGAAAAATAATCACAACAAATATTAAGGATGTTTTTATGGTTGTTTCCTTAAATATTATTTTCCAACCAATACTTGTGTTTTTGTTTGAGAAACAATATCTTTCTAATTATGTTTCTTGATTTCTTGATTCTTGCCATAAATGTTTAAAGCTGTAATGTAATTAACAAAGTATTCCAAATATTTTCCACATCACTCTACACGTAATTTACTCTCCCTTTCTTTTACAGCTCACGTAAATTCTCTCTCTTGACAACTCACTAAATTATCTCTCTCATGGTATTTTTTTTTTTGGTCAAACTCTCATGGTATTTATACCACAATCAAATGTTTTTGCTAAATAAGATTAAAATCAAGATGCATTTATATGTGTCCAACATTGTTCATATACGCCACGACCCAAAGTTCTAATTGTGACCGACGCATGAACTAATACCTCATAGTTTAACAAACCTCATGACCAAACGATAAATAAGCAATTTTTAAACCAACTTTTTGATTCAAAATCATGGTTAACTGAAATTTCAAAAGAGTAACATTTGTATTTTCAACGTTTCCAAAAGCTTAATCTTCTTTATAAATCATTAACATCAGACATAAATTCAAAGTGACATGATTAGATATATTTGTACAATTCAAAATAAAATATCCTAAACTTTCAAAGAGTTACAGATACACTAAAATTGAGTGAATTATTTTAGCTTTTTTTTACTACTCAATTATTTTAGCTATCCGATAAAATTGGAATGATACAAATAAGATTAGTATGATCTATGCGCAAGAAAATACACACTTTACATTTATTATTATACAAAATCCCCTCTATTTTTCAAAACTCGTATCCATTGGATGGTTGGGTTGACAACAGAATACCTTCACGGTCGATTACTTTAGAAAATCTAATCTTCAACTTTGATGATCTAAACTCAATCTCTAGCACATTAAAAATACAAGAGAAACAATAAAAAGGATGCCTTCACCAATTTCACCCTTATCATCAAAGACAACGTTTCAATTTGGTTTGTTGTCAACAAACAAATCAAATTCAGAAACCAAAAAAAAAAAAAAAAGTCAAATTTATTTGCCGGAAAATACATGTTTTTGTAATCTTCATTAATTTGCTACTATACTTAATTTAATTTTATATTTTCTTGAATGACAATAACTAAATGTCTCAAAAAAAATAACTAAATGTCATAATTCTTAAAACACAAATGCTTTGTCAAAAAACAAAAACACAAATGTCATAAATTAGACATTTATGATTTAATTATTTTGAGATGATAAGGAAATCATCTTGAAGAAGAAAGTAAATATTCTTTCACGTTATAACCGTGAACTAATTTGCATAAAATTCGTCAAAAAAGGAATGAAATATTTCTTTTACGTGTAAACACCACTAAAACTCACACGCAAAGAAACACGACATTTGACTGACTATATTGATATATATGCTTTAACAAATGGTTTTTCAAACATTACGATAATTTTGAAAATATAATTATTATAGTGTGACATTATGTGAGTCCAAATATTATTCTTGACAATGTGTTAGTGCTCATTACAAAGTATTATTCAACACAAGGAGTGCCGAACCCATGATAAAAATCACATTCAATCAAATAGCAAAAAAGAGAAAAAGAGGACAAAGAGACCTCATTACAAAGTATTTTTCAAGTAAGTTAAAGGATTAAGCGACCACAAGTAGGTAAAAGCAAAATTAAACCAGTAATATTGAAACTTAATTTTGCCAGGAAGTTGTAACGATTCCTCTTGATTGCGAAAAATTTGAGCTTTTATTTCATACCAAATCATCCAAACACGCTAAATATATGAGTTGAAAGTTATTCGGATGTTTTTTGAAAACCCCGCCTAAATTTTCGAATTGAAAGAAATAATCTGCCACATGTTTTGGATGCACTATAGTAAAACCGAGCCAATTAGAGTTAGAGCCCGTTTGTTATAGCTTTTTTAAGAAAAAAATCACTTATTTTTAAAAAATAATCACTTTTAAGAGTATTGTATCCGTTTGTTACAGATTTTAAAAAAAATCAGAATCTAAAAATAATCTAAAAACAGCTTCAAATGAGAAGCTGTTAGAAGCAGCTTAAAATAAAATAGATTTTTTTTAGAGGAGAGAGAAAATATAATTTAAAAGATTGAACTAATTTTGTAACAAAAAAATTCCTTTTATATAGTTGTATCCAAACAAACTAGATTATTTGTTTAAAAAAAATGATTTTTATTACAGTAAACAAACGCAAAATAGATTCTGATTTTTCATATAATCTCTAAAATATAATCTCTAAATTATTTTATATCAAAATCACTTTTATTTTAATCCGTAACAAACGGGCGTTAGTTGATTTTCTAATTGTTCATTATGGTGGCTAGATTTTTTTAGTTGTCGATTTTGAATTTTGTTCGTGGCTAGATTTTTTTAGTTGTCGATTTTAAAATTGGTTTGTGTACAAGTTCATTTTCGGTTTAAATATGTTTTTGGTCCCTATAAATATGCCAACTTTTCGTTTTAGTCCCTCTAAAAAATTTCTTCAACTTTTAGTCCTTCTAAAATTTTCCATCTTCACTTTTGGTCCCTCCTTTAAAGTAAACTCATATGTAGAATTCATATTTTTCAATAAAATTTTGCAGAAAAATTCATAATATTATAAGAATCTCTCCCAAAAAAAATTAGAATTTTTTACCAAAAGATTTATTTAATATGAATTTTTATATTTTTGACGGTTAAAAATTCATATTTAATTTGTGTTTTGTTAAAGAATTCTTTTTTTTTTGGGAAATTCTTTTACAATATTTTACATATTTCTGCACAATTTCATTAAAAAATACAAAAATTAACTTAAAAATAGGGACCAAAATTAGTGATTGAAAATTTTATAAGGACTAAAAGTTGAAGGAAAATTTTAGAGGGACTAAAACGAAAACTTGATATATTTATAGGGACCAAAAACATATTTAACCCTTCATTTTCTAATGCAAATCAAACTATCAAAGGAATTACAAATGGGCAGTGACACAATTTTTCAAATGGTTAAATATGTTTTTGGTCTCTATAAATATACCAACTTTTTGTTTTAGTCCCTCTAAAATTTTCCTTCAACTTTTAGTCCCCCAAAAAATTTCCATCTTCACTTTTGGTCCATCATTTAAAGTAAACTCATATGTAGAATTCATATTTTTGAATAAAATTTTGCATAAAATTTCATAATATTATAAGAATCTCTCCCAAAAAAATTTAGAATTTTTTAACAAAACATGAATTTAATATGAATTTTTATATTTTTGATGATTAAAAATTCATATTAAATTTATGTTTTGTTAAAAAAAAATTGGGAATTTTTTTTACAATATTCTACACATTTCTGCACAATTTCCTTAAAAAATACTAAAATTAACTTAAAAATAGGGACCAAAAGTAGTGATTGAATATTTATAGGGACTAGAAGTTGATGGAAAATTTTAGAGAGATTAAAACGAAAAGTTGGTATATTTATAGGGATCAAAAACATGTTTAACCCTTTTTCAAATAAGTGGTTGGTACGGCAGGCGGTATAGCTCTAAAAGAAATGGGATCTAGACGTTCAAAGTAATTTTAGGACATTGTTGAAGAGTAATAATATTTAGATTTGGACAATGTGTAATGAGAATGGATATTAAAAACATTGAATTAAAGAATGAAATTGCACAAAGAATACACTCTTTATAGTTATCAATCTACAGTTCAAATATTTTACTTCAGAATGTTCACATTCACTTACTTGTGATTTATATACTTGTTCTATGACAATTAAAAAATTTGTTATCTTGCTAACTCAATTCAACAAGTACTCCACATAGTAAACTAATACTAACTAACTTTGAAATTACTAACTTTGCATCAATTGGTGGGCCATATATACTCAATAGTCTCCTCCTCCACACCTTGACACACTGGTCAAGGCGTAGCTCCACATTGATCCTTAATATTTGGTATGTCTAAAGACAACCTGAATGTGTAACCTCTATTCGGCTCATTTTCTTGGGTGTTGCGTGATAACTCTCATGGTAGTGGGATCATGGTGTTCGGTGTCCTATGTTTGGCTTTAATCTCCTCTCATCGGCATGATCCGTTGACAAGGATCTTTTATGCACAGCTCCATCATAGATCATGTCATGTCCCTCATTCCTCGAAAAGATTATTCATGTTTAGAGAAGGCATCATGGGTAATGCACCATTGTCCAGCCCCACTATGTCTTTGACACAATTTTGAGCCTTTATTGACTCATGTTATGATTCAGTGGTCTTGAGAAAGAATCAACCCTCTCGTTTTGCTACTCCAACATCGCTTATTCTTCACTCAACGGAGGGGATTCTCTCTTGATTGATTTATCGCTTATTTTTCAAATTTGGCTAAAAGGATAATAGCAGCTGCGCTTGCGCATGAGCAAAGTCATCATTGCCCCGTAAAGTATGAATTTGGCGGTTATAACCATATTGAGCTTGTGATAGGTCAAATATCATTACTTCTTTTGTTCTCCACTTAATCCAATGGTAACATTAATCTTCTCAACTAATTGAAGCAATTTATCTTCCTAATCACAAAGTCACTGCTTCTTTAAGTATTTTAAAAGATAAGGCCCTTTCTTTCATTTTGTTCCTACTTTTTATTTGTTTTAAACTCGCCTCTAACCCTCAAACCTCATCAAGTCCTTCTCCTAGAACCCATTGAGGATAACCCTAAAACCACAACTTTTGTTCGTAGCACTGATGTAGATGACGTTCAACAAGGTGTGTTTAGATTAGTTTTTTTGTTTGGCTAGGTCATTGACCATTTGCGGTTACTAAACACTTTCTTGGACAATGAAATCTCTTTGATGTACTGGTAATGATATATGTTAATTGATAAGTTCATTTTATTTTATAAGTGACTCATACGTAAGTAAACAGTCGCCTCTTTTATAAATATTGAAAAGTAACCAACAAACAAGATACGAAAAATACATTAAATTGGGTGTCTAATAAAAAGCATTGTTAGACAAATTTATTATGATTCTTAATACTTGTTTTTGAATTACTCACCTCATTCCAATGAACGCAGCCACCGTGTAATTGTTTTTAGTTCATGATAGGGTTTTTCAAAGAGAACTTATTTATTTGAAGTTCTCCCTGATGATGTTGTCATCATCATCATTGAGCATGGTTTCCAACATTGAATCTTTGTTATACTTCGAATAATCTTCACATTCTTCATCGCCCCATTCCAAAAAGTTTGTCGATGCAATCATATTTTCGTACACTCGGTTATTTCTAGGGAAGTTGGAAACAGAAGATTGTCTATATCTACTGACGCTCCTCCCGGTTTATGATCGTCTATTTCAATTGGGCCAGCAACCTCTTCTGTAATAGGTAGGGTAGTTATGACTGGCTTGTTAGCAAGAGCATCTTCTTCGCTGGAGTTTATTGTAAAAGACCTTGAATGGGCAATAAAGTGTACACTTTTTTAAGCCACATGGATTGGTTAGATGGTGTAGACTTGAGACCTAGAAGTGTTCTCATCTCTAAGTTTGAATCCTCTCTATATGCTAACAATTTATGCGTTTGGTTAATTTATAGAGACCATTGCTCTAAATTCATTTGGACCATCTCGAGTGGACGATGCAATTGATTAATAACACTGATATAGAAAACTCCATTAAAAAATATAATACTTCAATTAAGGACTTTTTTTATCAATACAGTATATCTTCATTGTGGTGAATACCCTTAATAGTCAAGCCCCGTCATAGTTATCACTACACCGGCAAAATGGTCCTCACCATGTATTAAAGTTAGCCACCCCTAAACTCCTTTTTTTTAAGTTGGAAAAGTATACTTATTTTATTTGATAAAATGATATTTGTACGGTTATATTGAACAAATTTTGAAACAACTATTTCTCATATTTACATCGTATTCCTACCCTCTCTTTTACTCTTTCTACCGTTTTTTCCCAAAAGTATAGAAACAAAAAATTGTCTAAAAAATAATTGTCCAAATATCATTTCTCTTTTATTTAATGTTTGGTTGCTCTTTTTGTCTAATGGGTTTGAGAAAAATGGATCTATTTTTGAGTTAAAAGGAAATGAGAAGGGAGTAGTTTGGAGACAAAAAGAAGGAAATGAAAATGTAAGGAAGAATAGTGCCCGACCTTGAATGGACAAGTTTATTTCTATCCATAATAAAGAATCCTTCTAATACGGGGAAACTAAAAAAAAAAGTGTATTTGATGAGGATTTAAATAAATTCTTCAAAAAAAATTCATATAGGCTTTTTACAAGTTTTTTATGTTGTAATAATACTCTAAAACTAAAATATTATCAATCCTAAACATTCCATTGTCAATCTCAACAAAGCAATCACTCAAATAAGTTGAGAGACATCTGTTTTATTCCCTCTTATCCTCTCCCCTTGAAATGGATCCTCTCTATAGGGAATCCTCACAATTTTTAAGTGGAGTCCCAACCCAACGTGTTGTTTAGAAGCCCCTCCCTTTACAGTTTTTTTTTTTTTTTTGTGGTGGTCGGGGTTTGAACCACGCACTTTGCATATATTATGTATTGTCCCTACTAACTGAGCTAAGCTTATGAGGACAACCCTTTAGCGGTTCGAGCATATATCAAGAGGCTTGAAGAGCAATCATCCAATTCATTTTGTCACACTCTTAGCCCTAATGCGTACATAATTAGATTTTGGGTTAATTATGTTTCTAGTCCCTATAAAATAGCGACCTTGTATGTTTAGTCCTTACTTAATTTTAATAGCATTTTTAGTCCCTATAAAAAAAATTTACTTATAATTTTAGTCCCTGCTAAAACAAAGTTTGATTAATTATCCTTAAACTCTTAAATTTTTGAACGATTTTTTTGAGACAAGATTAGAACACTATGAAAGGTTCGTTTACTAAAATTTAGAATTTTCAGACATGAAATGAATTAAATATGAATTTTTTAAAACGACAAAAGTTAAAGATAAAAAGTAATAAAATCTGGATGTAGAAATCAAATTTTGCGATAATTTTTTGCGGAGGAACTTTTAGTAATGTTCTAAACATGTCTGCAAAAAATTGTTCAAAAATTTAAGAGTTTAAGCATAAATTAAACAAATTTGAATTGAGTAGGGACTAATACTCAGGGCAAAAAAACAAAATTAGGGACTAAAAATGCTATTAAAATTAAGTAAGGACTAATCTTACAAGGTCGCTATTTTATAGGGACTAGAAACATAATTAACCCTTAGATTTTTCATGTATATTTGCAACTAATACTATTCAAAAATATGATGGTACAATGAATTCAACTACAATAATAACTTTGTATCAATTATAAAGGTCTAGGATTACATGAAATTAAACTCGATATAGTGTCAGTGTCCCCATGCATTTGAAGCTGCAAACAAATACAAAACACAAATATAAGAAGACATCAGGATAACATCTAAAATGACCACGCTACCCTAAGTTGTAAGAAAACCATCAAAATCTTAATTAGAACCAAAAACTTAGATTGCTTTTGAAAAACATCTTTCTTACAATTAAACATTGGTATAAAAATTATGAGTGACATTTTTATATCAATAAGCATCTTTTTTTAGAGGTGTATCAATAATTATCTTAAATCTGTATACTTGATAAAAAAAAAATATATATTTCTTTTTCAAGAAAACAATGATAAAAATAAAATAAAATTGTGACGTCCAATAATATATTTATTTAAAAATCTCACGCCAAATGACTTGCATGTTTTTCAGATATTCCAAACACATTATTTTTGTAAATATAAGCAATAAAATTGAAAAAGAAAAGGTGAACTATTTTCAAAGTACATCATATTTAAGAAATATCAGAATATATATTTTTAAAAAAAATGTATTTATATTTTTGGAATTACAAATAAAAAATAAAGTTGAAAAGAAAACAATGTGAAGTACCTTGTTTTGAGATGGTCCAATCCTTATCCTTCCCAAGGGCCCAAAAGAAATAGCCTTTCAAACCCAAGGACTTAGCGAACCGAACCTTAGCCGTTATTGAAGGCCCGTCATCATACCCGATCCAAGTAGTACCCGCATAAGAATAAAAAGACACGGCATCCTTATCATACACAGCATTAGCACCACTCTCTTTATTAAACTTCAAAATCTCATTATAATTCATACTACCATCCGTGTCAGTTGCAGGTCCCACCGCCTCCGCTCCCACCCCGTTGACATTTGGATCCTTCAGCTCCCACGCCCGTCCATATAAAGCCAAACCCATAACCAACTTTTCAGGTCGAACACCCGATTTGATCCATGAGTGGAGTCCAAAATTGGTACTAATTTCAGACTTCGAGTCATACAAAGCAGCATTAAAGCCAGTATTATTATCCCACGTACCGTGATAATCGAAACACATTGGACTCGCCCAATCTAAGTACTTATTGATAGCTTGAGCCGGATACGATCTCGGACCATGTTTACCAATAAGCCTTATTGTAGAATTGTAGTAAACGGCAGAGGTCAAAAGTAAACGTGGTTTTCTCCTAACCTTGGCTTCAGCAAACAAAGCATTATACCATTCCTCGTACAACAAACCAAGGTTAAACATGTCTTGTTGAGTTTCAGGAAACTCCCAATCCAAGTCAACACCATCAAACCCATATTTTCTTGCCACGTGGATTGTTGAATTTATAAAGATTTCTCTATTTTGTTTTGTGCTAGCAATTTCAGAGAAGAGTGTTGAATTGCTACCACCACCTCCAATTGATAAAAGTGTTTTCACCGGCGGGGAACGGTGGCGGAGTGCTTTGATGAAATTCTGACCCCATTTTTTGCCGGATTTTGTGATTTCAAGTTTGAAGGAAATTGGTTCTGGTTGAATGAAAGCAAGGAAAATGTGAGTGAAGTAGTTTGTGTCAATCAAAGAAGGTGAAAAATCATCACCTGCTGGCCAATATGCTGATCTAACACCATGATTTAAAAATTGGTATTGCGAATTATTAGAAGATGATGATGATGATGATACATTGAAGAAAATGGTCACTAGAAAAACCAAAATTGGTGTTATTATGATTTTTTGGACGGCCATGGTTTATGATCATATATATAAGATATGAATGAATTTGTATGTGCATATATATAGAGAACAAGTGGTTACAAATATTAGTTATTTTATGTGATTGGTGATGTTGGAAATTGGAATATTATGATTGAATTGTTGTGAATTGAACGGTTCAACTATGATGAGGGATAAGTGATGGAGAGAAAAATCAAAGACAAGGGAACAAAAGTTGAACAAGGAATCCAATAATAAAAGTCAAGGGGTCTAGATACTTTAGAATGATAATATGATAATGGTGCACGCACAACAAGGTTTAGTGTCGATGGATTCAAATATTGTTAAAGTTGAAGTTGACATTTAATTCATGATGTTAATTGTTTGTTATATCACCAGAAAATGCCTCCTCCTTTAATTATGTTTAATGGGCAGAACATTACCGTTGGCAAAATAGTAGTCTCACCATTAATCCATAGACACAAAAAAGTAAGTGGTGGGTCCTATCACTAAGTGGATCCCACCATCATTAATTTTTTTGTGTCTATCTCTCTCCAAATTGCAACAAATGGAACAAATCACAAATGGAGAGGATCTTAACCCTGTGTGGGTAAAGATCCTCTCCATTTGTAATTTGTTCCATTTGTTGCAATTTGGAGAGAGATAGACACAAAAAAGTAAGTGGTGGGTCCTATCACTAAGTGGATCCCACCATCATTAATTTTTTTGTGTCTATCTCTCTCCAAATTGCAACAAATGGAACAAATCACAAATGGAGAGGATCTTAACCCCCATTGTGTAGAAAGGTCAATGCCACTTGTAGATTGGAGCATATAGCAACCTTAATTATGTTTTTGTGGTTAGTGCATTTCTTGTGTGACGACTTAACTTACTAGTAAGTCGCAATCCATTTATGGATTCATTCATGGTGTGATATGCACCACATTCACTTGTGATCAATTATTTTGTATTACATGTCACTATAGTCAACCAATTGTCATGTGATTGAGAGCTTTAATGAATGATGACTCGTTTCGTAGAATTTAGATATAAACAACGGTTAAAACATTTGGTTATTCTTTACTTACACTTATATTAGAACTTTAAAAGATAAGACACAAAATATAGTTGGTTAGTTGAAGTTGTTGGATAGAGATCAATTAGATGACTAATATAGTCGTTCAATTTAAATTGGTAGGTGAAGATTACATAAACTCGTAATCTTTATTATTTAATCAATTACGACAAAAACTCGTCATCTTTATTACTGACAAAAACTCGTCATCTTTATTACTTAATCTTCAAAAATCATAAGATAGGTAGTTAGTATAATCAAATTTATTTATCCTATAAACGTAGCTTAGTTAGTAGCTACTAAAGATATTATTTACAGAGGTTCGAACTCCTAATTTCTCAATTCTCCACATTTGAAGTGTGTTGAATCTAACTACCTAGACAAAAAGAAAATCAAATTCATTCGGCCTATATAAAATCCAATAGATATTCTACTCTCTTTTGAGTGGAAGACTCAAATTGCAGGAAGCATTAATATCTCAAACAAACTGAATATGACATATAAGAAATACAAATGGGAGTGAAACAAACAGTAGTCAACACTGAGAAAAACAAAGTAAATATAAATTAAAATATAGCATTATCAACAACATGAAAAGACATGGTATGAGGAAAATATTTAAGAACCTTTGTGTTTTGCTTCTTTTACGGTTTTTTTGTCAGTATTGGATATGTCACTATACTTGAGCTGGAATCTTTTTGGGCTTAAGTTCTTTAATTCGGGGATTGTTCTTTAAGTATCAAAAAACAATTACTTATATACATCTAAAAAATTATTAAATTGGGTTAATTGGTTTAAAGATCAGTTTAACCGATTTAGAATACGTTCAAACGGTAGTTAATCGCTGATAGGAGCATTTTAGATGCTTGTAAATAATTTGTTAAGTGTTTAAAGAGAAATTCCTCTTTAATCTTTTTCTATTGTTTACCGGGCAGCTTCGGAAACAAAAGTTAAAAGAGCACTTTCGGTTAATTTTTTTGGAATAAAACTTGAAGCAGCAGTGGAAGGATGTAAGGGATAACTGTGAGTAAATTTTTCATCGCAGCCTTCAAGCTTCTCGCGCACTTTATTTTTGGATTCTAAACTCTAAAAAATTTATAAGTTTTTAATTGTATTTTACCTTTTTAAAAGATAAAATCTAAAATGCAATAGGATATTTGAGAAGAGAGAATGACACCATAAGAAATTCACTAATGCGGGTTCAGCCATCCTCTATACATACATTTGAGAATGTTTAAAATGAACAATACACATGGCATATCCAAATCAAATTTAAAAGAAAAGTTACATGTGGCAATGTAAGGTTGAAGCATAAAAGTCATAGTCCAATTACACCATTTAAGACAAACATCCTCTATCCTCTATACATACATTTGAGAATGTTTAAAATGAACAATACACATGGCATATCCAAATCAAATTTAAAAGAAAAGTTACATGTGGCAATGTAAGGTTGAAGCATAAAAGTCATAGTCCAATTACACCATTTAAGACAATCATTTTTTTTAATGACACCATTTATGACATACTAAAGTAACAAATTATAACCAACAATCAAACAAAAATCTTCAACAGCAAAATTTTGAAAAATAATCTAAATAAATAATTATATAAAATGACATAATTTCAAAATTAAAAAACTAGAATTATAAAATTTCAAATCTGCAAAAATAGATTTTTTTTTTATTTATAAGATATATTTTGCATTGATTGAAAAATTACAATCTCAAATGACTACATTGCTTCTTGCATATGAATTTTTTTTGTCAAAATAAGAAACTAAAAAATAAGAGATAAATATCATTACTGTTAAATATAAAAAATAAAAAAAAAAACATCGAGGGAAAGCATTTTTCTATTATAATAAATATCTTTGAAATAAACAAGAGACTACTATTATTTTTCAATAAAACTATATGTTTGTCATTGTGTTTACCAAAAACCAGATAAATAGAAAAATATACAGGACAAGTTTTTATCAAGAGAAGGAAATATAAGACTTGGGTTGGGGGCCAACGACCTGACCCAGTAAACCACAAAAGCAGAACCCAACTATTCAGTACAAAAATGGTAATAAAAAAGAACAGACCTAAACAACCATTACCACGTACAAATTAGCGAACCTCCGTAGGGGCGCGACAATCCAACGATTGTTTGCCAACACAGAAACGACCCAAGTTCCAACAATTATCTTCAAAGTATCAGAAGACCATAAATGCCCTTTTGAGTCAAAACAATCAATTACGAACCGAATCCACAAAGTCGCAGTGGTCTTGAAACTTCAGTCGCAGTCCAGATCAAGGGATGAACAAACGACATAAATCGACCACTGTCCACCAACGATGCAAGAAGCAACCACGACGGATACAATATTTTAGGTATGATGAACGAGTACTACCGTCAACACGGAGCATCTACGCACCTAGCCATTTCGACCAACATCAGGATAAAACCAGTTATGTTGAATCCAAACATGCATCCAACAGAACAACGTTAAAACTAAAGAACACATACCTTCAATCCAGAAAACGAGATTCATGATTTTCAGACAAAATCACAGAGCCGAAACAAAGTCACTAACCATCTTCATTTCCACGAAACAAAACAAAAACAAACACAAATAAACAAAAATGAAAAAAATAGCAAAAACCAGACCGAGACTAACTCATAATCGCGTCAACACCATAGCTCTACAAGACAACGACATCGTTGAACGAAACCAATGACCACAATAGAATCAACACACACCGAGACTCTAAAAGGACAGCCGTTGTGGCGCTTCATCGACGATGAACTGAAACCCATAAATATATTTTTCATTTATACGTAAAAACACGGGCCATATATTTACCACTGATAAACATAAATACATGTGACACATATTTGTCATCATTGCGGCAAAAAAATACTAACATTATTTTTAACAAAAAATACGGGAATATTTAAAAATTCACGGGATAAATAATTTTCATTGATAATTAAAAAAAATAAAACAATTTAAGATTAAGAAAATATAGTCTATCACCCGTGCATTGCACGGGTTAACACACTAGTTATATATTCAAAGAATAATTTTCATTCATTTGGGACAGTATGTTGGAAGGCTTAGGAAAGTGTGAAATTCTTTTCCCACCTCCATACCACTTGGGTGCCATTTTTTTTCAAAATACATCCGGTCCAATATTAAAATCCGGAGCATATTTTATTATTTTCACAGTTTAGAAAGGAAAAAAATTAGTCACAATCATTTTAGTCATGGTTCAATCGTGACTAAATGTAATTTTAGGATTTTTAACACATCAAGATTATAAAATCTGGATATTTTAAAAGTGTATTTTATACATCTAGATTATAAAACCTGTGTTAAAAATCTTGAAATTATATTTTGCCACAAAAGAGGTTTGAACCATGTATAGGGCATGTTGGATTCTGAAATTCAGATGTGTAAAATTGATTTTGTTGTTTGTATTCTAAAATAAGATGCGTAAAAATCCTAAAACAATATTTAGCCATTCTTGAACAATGGTTAATTGATTTTCCTTTCTAAACGACAAAACTAAAAAACACGCTCCAAATTTTAAAATTCGAACGGAGGTATTTAAAAATAACGAAAGATATGTGAGAGGTATGGGGGGTGGGAAAAGAATGTCACTAGGAAAGATTGGCAGCTGAGTTGATACAGGCATTGGGCTAATTTTGCTCCATTGGAGAGCTTGTTATTATAGAAAATTTTATTCTTTACTCCTACATCTATACTTTCACCCCAACAATTTATCAAGAATTTCAATATAATTAGTAGGAAAAAAAAGAATAAATGACTAAATTGCCCATTAATTACAAGGGTGATTATAATTGAACACCTTTAATTTTACAACACTTGTTCAACACCTCATTTTATCTTTATTTCTCTCTTTTTATCATATCACCAACATGTCAAATAATTTTGAGAGTACAAAATTATTTTAATTTCTGAATTTTATGAGAAGGCAAATATGCATTTAAAACATGTCACTCATTTCAGTTCATCCATCAAATATTTCAATTTCACGTACATCATTAATTGAATGAACCTAAAAAGTCAAATTTACTTATAACTGACACCGAAGGGAGTATGCGACATCCCCAAATATACAACGACTAATTTATCTATAAGTTAGAAATTAATAATTTCCTAGCACAGTTGACTTTTGGCTAATTCCACCTGAAATATAGCTAACTTTCAAAAATAAATTAATTAAACAATATTGCATTTTTTTAAGAGTTAAACAACATACATAAACAATATCAATCGGTCCACAAAAAATTACGCAACAACAATAATAAATACATACATGACAAAATCATACTCATGCCTAAAAACCCTAGTTTCTCTCTCTTGTGAGCCGTTACAAAGTCCTAGTTTCTCCTCCTTCATCCACCAAAAATTGGTGTTTATGGTCACTTTTTAAGCCCAAATCACTCCTCTAAATTGTTTTTCTCCTTCCTTTTCATGTAAATAAGCTATTTTCATATCTTTTTAGTTATTTCTTTCGTGATTTTGCCATCTCAGTGAGACGTTGTTTTGTTTGTCGACTTTTTGCGGTGCTGTTTGTCTTTCCCGTCTTGTTCATGTGTTTGTTCGATTCAGATTGTCAGATCAGCTTCGATCAAGTGCAGATCCAATCAATGACTTTGACGTCGTTAACTTTACAGATGCGAAAGATGGTATTTCGGATACTTGAATATAGTCACATTTATAGGCTTATTACTTTTTCGTTTTATGCTATTAACATGTTGTTAGTTTGTTCGCACATTCATTCCTTTTGTTTATTTTCAGAAGAAAACAATTTTATACTCATGCCTTCCAAACTACAACAATGCTTTGCGAATTTCAAAAAATATATATAAACACACACGTAAATGGAAAGTAAGTGGGCAATAAGATGCGCCACTAATCTTTTTATATGACAAAACAAATCACCTTAAACTCAACATTCATAAACTTAAGAGAGACAACATTACAAGTCAACAAATTGTACTTTTCATTCATTAAAAACTCAACCTTGCATTTGATACGTCTTCACTAAAAAAATTAAAAAGAACAAAATGATTGATTCATTTCACTTTTCAATGTAATTTAAATTACCTTTTTCTAATTATACATTATAATTAATATGAATTTCGTCACTCCCAATTAAATATCTTTCATCTAATAAAAAATTTGTTAACAAAAATCAATATTTTTTTTACTTTACATTTGTGATAATTGTGAATGTATCAATACTTGATAAAGTTACATAAAATCATGTTTCTTTCTCTATTATTTATACATTTTTCTTAATATGCGTAAAATGATCAAATGACGCGTGGAAGATAACCGGTACTAGTTTTTTTTTTTTTGGTTACAAATAACCAGTACTAGTTACCAAACCAATTATGGTAAAGACTATCTAAAATTGAATGATGATTCTAATAAAATAAACGCAAGTTGAGTGGCACCGATTGATATGAAGCTGAACTCACTGTGGTATGCTTGAGGATGCCAACAAGTTGACTAAGCCTTAAATGATTATTGACATCATCAAGTAGCAACATAAACCTGTCTCTTCTAGTTTCCACTAATTAACTTTAGCATTTCGCTTTCATATACTCAAAGGTCATGAACAAACAACTCTTGAAAAAGCAATGCAAATAAGAAAAGGAAAAAAAAAAAAAAGGTTACAGAATGTTCAGCCAGGTGTAGATGGTTGTTATGCACTGTCCAGGTTTTGAGCAACCTCTATTGACATAAATATATATGTAAAGAGACTTCTAATAACTCACTAGCACTCATTGAAATTGAGTTCAAATGGTTGTCATTAATTTGCTGAAAAAGCAACGAAATGTTAAGGGGTTAAGTAACGATATAATCACTACTAAAGCAATTGAGTTAAGACTAAACTATCAAATTAGTCTCTACTTTGTTAAGTCATCTCAAATTCATTCATAAAATTATAGATATTATTTCACAAATGTTTCTTACTTTATTAAAACTGTTAATTTGGTATATATGTATAATCACTTACTAACAATTAGGTCTCTATATTTTAACAACTTTATGTTAATTTAGTCTTTATATTTAAGCACTTACTATAAATTTAGTCTCTAACATTACTATTGAGTCAGCCCCGACTCACAAGGACTAATTGTTTACTAGTGTTTTTAGTAAGCAATCACTAGTTTTTAATTTGTATTACTTGCAGGATCAAACTAGTAAATCCTAGGACATTTGTGCAATATTTCTCAGAAATGTTTGAATATTCATCATGTTCATAGATTTGAATGGGAAAAGATGAATTTTAAATGACTATTTCGACTGAGTCGAAATTCGTTTTAAAGTAAAAGTAAACTTAAAGTGAATACAAACAATCTTTAAAAAAAAACATATGATTAAATAAATGAAGAATACTAGTACACAGAAGGGAGGGGAAGACTCGTTTCTCGTTGTAACATGGATAATTTGAGTGTTTAAGATTTTTGTGAATGATTTGTGACTATTTTCCCTATACAAAACTACTATATATACTTATAAGACTAGTAATAACAAAGCTTTTGACGCGAGTCCTACTATGTTCCTCAGACTCTTGACAAACTCCCATGTGCCTTCGACATCTTGATCTTGTCTCTTCGCAAAACAATTTGAATTTTTGCAGTCAAAACTAAATGGCTTTGCAATCTCAAAATATGCCACGTATCCCAAATCTATAATGAATGTGTCGAACTATCAGACATTTGGAATATATGTCAAACCATCAACCATCTGATATGTAACCAAATGTCATTCCCAATTTCAACAAAGTCCTTTCCAGTCGAATTGAGTTTGTCGAATATGCAGACTAACACTAATATGAGTACAATTTGACACAATCAACGACGAAACATTTTTTAAATGTTCAATTTTCATAATATTCAATATATCTTGAAACTTGAGCTTTGTCTTCAAACGTCTTTGTGGGCTTCCTTTCCCTAATTCTCTACCATAATTCTTAAGAAACAAAGGCCAAGTTAAAGAACTTAAACGAGACAACCCATAGTTTACTTACAAATCTACTTTGTAGTCTTTAAAGTTGACTATGAAGGTGATGCACAAGAGATATTCATCAGATGATGCAAAAAATTAGTTGCGTCTACTTAGGCTTTGTTTGCGAGTTTAGAGGGGAAGGGAGGGGAAGACTTGGGAAAAAAGGAATGAGCAAATGGAAAAAATAGAGAAAAATGGGAGGGGAGGGCTTTGGGGGGTTAACTTTTCTTCATAATACAAAACCCTCCTCGTTTGGGGGAACTAAAAAATTGTATTGGATGAGGGTTTTGGGGGGTTTTGGAGGGTTAATATCAATTCTTTAAATTTAATCTATGTTGTTATGATATTTTTAAAATTAAAAATATAGTAATCATATGCATTAATTTATCTTTCTCTAAAAAAACTACTCTTTTAAAATTTTTGAAAGATTTTTCTATTTTCCCTCATATTTTGCACTCCTCAAAGTCTTTCCTTCACTTCCCCTCTGTAACACCCCGTTCTCCCAACAACGTAATATTAATTATTATAATCAGATTAAACCATACAACGGAGTGTCACACTGCTAATCAAAATTTCATAAATAGAAAATAGCTATTTATTTAAACCAATATTTAAAATATCTCCAAAACATGCAGCGGAGTAATTCTTTAGAAAATACAATTTCAACCAAATCCAACGTCAATGAAAATCTTGGCACAAAGGCCTCAACATATTCAACATTATTTTCGACAACGATAAACTCCATTATTAAGTCTTTTACCAAAAATATGATACATAAAAGAAATGAAGAAAACGAACACAGTTGCGACGAATCCCCATCCTAATATGTATCAGAGCCCTAGACACTTGAGCCGACCAAACCTACAAGCCATCATTACCTGCAAGTTACTCATACGAAGGGCAACATTTTCAAGCAGAATGGGTGAGAAACTTATCCAATAATAATAATATATAATTCATCAAATTAATGAAAATACAACATATCACAACAGGCATCATTGAAATGTATATAAAAGAATACATATAGCATCAACATAATCATCTTCAGCAACAAGAACAGCAACAACAACAATTTCATTATCAACCACGACACCGACAACTCGACCATGCAACAACGACGACAACAACTCAACAATGCGACTACAACTTCAACAACAACTTAGACAAACTCAACAACAACTTAGACAACTTCATTATGCATGTGGTACCACCAGGGCATTAAGCCCCCTTCGCTAAGGTCATAATTGGACTTGTCGGGCATTAAGCCCCCATCGCTAAGGTCATAAAGGACCTGTCAGGCATTAAGCCCCCATCGCTAACTATGCAACAACACAACTCTAAATGCAATGGACTCAACTAGTGTATATCAACATACAACTACAACAACACCTACAACAACAACATATGTGCCTAAAACAATTATGACACACTCCCCAACTTCGACATTAGACGATACAACAACGTCAACAACGGAAATCAACAACATAGCATATATATAAAATCAATTACATTCCTCTCAAAGTTCAAAACATCCTTCAATAGCAATTAAGTTTTGATCAATAGAACATAAGCCAAATACCCATAAAACACCTCAATTAAATCACTAACACTTAAGTTTGAAGTTGGGAAACCAACCATAAGTTTTTGGACTAACTAGAGATTAGTCATGCTAAGTCTTCTTAAAATTTTCTGAAGACTCACTTGGACTATTTTCATCATAACTCAAAATCTACAAATAATTTTCTAGTCATTCCAAAGTCATTAGAAAGCTAACTCAATTATCTACAACTTTTATGTTTACACCGAAGGCTAATTCAAAACAGAAACGGGTGAAAAATGTGAGTATTTCCTAGATTGGCCTGTCAGAAAATCGGTGGCCGATTTTGACAAATCGGTGGCCGATTTTTCCAGAACTAAAACTGGAAATTTAGATCAGAAAATGGTGGCCGATTTTGACAATTCGGTGGCCGATTTTGGGCTTCTCAGCAGTTCAAAAATCAATTTATCAATGCGTTTTTCGCTTAAGAATCACTATTAAGAACCAATTTTCAATCACCCAAACCCCCAAAATGATTTAGAACAATGTTTACAGATTCTATATACAACATAGCAAGTAAAACAACATATAACCATGCATTCAACAACATAATTCATCAATTATCATAACTTCTCTAACCCTAACCTCAAGAACAACAATTCACCAATTTTCAGAATTACATATTATTGAAAGGAATCCCACCCTTACCTTAGATTAGTTTTCTGAATTCCAACAGCCGCGTTCTTCGTCCAATTAGGGTTCTCTCTGACTTCTCTGCTTTCTCTCCTCTTTTCTCAGTTATACGCGTTATGTTTTTCTTTCCCACTTACTGATTTTATTCTTTCTCTAATTGCTCTTCTCACCACAGTCCTACTCTTTCCCTTAATAATTAATTATTTCTACTAATAATAATATTTCTCCTCCACTTAGAAAAATACCTATTTAATAACTATTAACATATATTTCACCAATATAACATATATTAATAATATTTCACATAATATTCTAATAAATCAATTCAAATAACAATTATGAAAAAGTGGGTGTTACACCCTCCAAACTCTCAAACAAAACCTTAGTCTTTAAAGTTGACGATGATTTTTCCACAATCATTAACTCAAGCTTCTTAGTTGCGTGTTAGATTAAAAAGAAAAAAGAAAATACCATATACTTTAATTCAAATAAAAAGTGTCTATTTATATCGAACAAACATTATTTGTGTGTCAATTTCTATCTTAGGAGGTGCACTTTAGATACGCCACACTTGTATTTGCCTTTGCCATCATGCTTGACTCTTTATATCAAACCTGCTTTATATATACATTCATGTGGCCATAAATATAGCACCAACTTACATGCATAAAGCAAACTGACATATTTGAAAAGAGCAGTATATATGTACAACCATTTGATACAACTTTGATGACAACTTTCATTTGCTCTTTTCTCATTGGTCCAAAATAATAGAGAGAGAAAAAGGAAGAGATAGAATAAGAATAAAATGTGAGTATGAGAGAGAAAGTTGTTAAAAAGTTATAATAAAGTGGTTGTACAAATATCATTTCTCATTTGAAAAAGACTTTTTGGATTCGTGTGAAAAGAGATATCAGGTGATGCAAAAAATTAAACAAATTAAGGTTTAGAAGGCAAAAGAAAACGCACAAGATACTTGCAAAGTGAACACACGATGTTAGGGTTATCTTACAACAAGTTTTGATTTGTCATTGTCAAAGAGAAATTTTTTGAATAACATAATGAAAAAACTTAATCCATTTTCTTCGTTGTTTTCCGTATAGTTCTTAACTAAATTATTCATGATTTCATCAAATTCTTAATTTTATCAAAATTTGTTATTATAAAAATATGTATTTTTAATTAAGAAATATGAAGAAAAAAAAAACGCATAAGAAAATTTCAGTAGTTGACAATCTCATACATTCACCTATTATTCCCTACATTTCTTGAATCAAAATCGGAAAGTCTCAATTTCAATAAAAATTTTAATTTTTTTTAAAATTTAAATCATTTAATCTTTATCTAAATTGCACAAATGTGTCCATAACTTATGAGATTGCCAACTACAGGGATTCAAATTTATTAATTAATTGATTTTATTGTAAAATATTCATTTAATTTAATCTCAGAAATTTGTGGAGCCGAATATATATTAAAAAAATATGATAGATGGTCTATTATCAACATAGGATATTTTTTCTGGATAAATATTAAGTTATTATATTATTATCATCATCAAACTCAGCTTCATTATCATTAGTAAACACTCTCTCCATCTCCTTGATCAACTCGGAATATATACATTAAAGTCTAGAAAATTTAAACAATCTTAATAGTCTTTGATGGATGGTATAATGCATTTGTATTATATAATTCTAAATAACTATTTGTAGACTTTTTTTAGAGACTAAGTGCATGTTTGGTTGCACATTTGTACTGCCAAACGCACGTTTATGGCATTTTTTACCGCGATTTAAAGATGCTCCAAAAACAAGCTTCTTTCCGCTACGTGATTTTCAATGCTAAAAGGACATACGCACCGCTAAAGCAAAGATACACTAGACTGAATTCCAAATTCTTTACTCAAACTAAAACGAATCTTTACTTTTAATTTTATTGTGTGGATGGCAAGTTAAGAAGAGAAGATTGGAGAGAAAAGGAGAAAGCACTGTGTTTGTTATCTAGAGTACTTGTGGATCTAATTCTAAAGATATTTTCTATTATGAGCTGAGGTGATCGATTGGAACTTTGTGGTTTTCTTTTTTGAGGGGTTTTCAAATGTGGACCAATTTAGAAAGACAAGGAGATCTCTTAAAGAGATTTGGTTCTATATATTGATTAGACAGTTAACAATTTACTAAGATGAAGTGATTGAGTTGTTTTCTCAATGGGATCAGTCACTTTAAATTCCTAAACTCACTCATAACCCTTTAAGGTGGGGTTAGGACTTTTGTTAAACAAAAGTTGCCAAAAATGACTTGTGAATACGGTAACAATAATTTGTAATATTATATGTATGCAAAAGCCAAAGTTTATATACCTAATCCTATACTTTAACTATAGGATATTTGATCCTCTTCATTAATATCAACATTAATGATAATAATGCAATTTAACTATAGGATATTTGATAATAATGCAAATTAACACGAAATACACTATCAAGGACATTAGAGGAACTCCACATCAGCTTCCTCTTTTATGTGTCGGCCATTTGTCTCTTTTGCCATTATGGACACATCACATAGGAGTTCAAAGTTCTCTTCTAACATTCAATTAATAGACCACAAGGGAAATAGTATAGAAATTGAATATTTGATAAAATATTCAAGTGCAAAAGTTCTACACAACTCATGTAAAATAAACAATTAAAGATGCTATTTAGTCATTTGAAATGAGTTTATCAAGTTACTTGTAATGAGATGTGAAGAGGAAATGAATTCTGCATTGCATCGGAGTCACAATTAATATGTGAAGAAGAAATAAATTTTACGTTGTATGTGTCACTGTCACACAGTTACGAATTTGAATCGTTTGATCTTAAAAAATGATCAAAATTGTATAAAATCAAATTAAAAACTATATAATATGAACCGTCTAATATCAAATTAATAAACAATATTGATGACTTCCTAATATGTTTACACAGCATGCAACATGAGTCCATGTGAAGTGGGAGCACACAAGAAGAAAGTGTGAAAAGCAAATAAATTTCTTCTTCCAAAAAAGAGACGCAAAAGGACAATCAATCTCACAACAAATGGGGACATTGTTACCTTGCTGATGGACTTTCAAGTACTGAACATAGGAGAGTTTGTTTGGTGTCTACATGTACAAACATTAGGTTTTGTCTGCTACTAACATGATTAATTAAGGTACTTTTTTTAGGACGCGCGTGACCATCCTAACTCTTACTCAATAATTTTCTACTACCGAAAGGCAAACTCCAAACTATACCTTATTGATGATTTCAAATATATTCCAATTCTATCTATAAGCAGCACAATGTGTCCATGCCATGCATGATGATGAACACATCACATGACCTACTTTTTGTCGTTGCATGTGTCCACACAAACAGCCACATGGATTATGTCTAAGCATAAGTTTGGTTTCACTTCATAAAATATCATAATTCCTCCACAGAAGGTGATCATATTCGAGAAAAAGTAATTATATTTGAAAAACTATCGAACATTAAATAATAAATATTAGTATCTCATCTTGATTCTCCACATTTTTAAATAACCACGTTTTGTTTTTTTTTTTTAGCTAAAATTAATCATGTTTCATAAACATGAATTCTCTAAAGTAATGTGTATGAAAGAGCGTCTTTAAATGAATCTTCATATTTTGATAGGTTAAGTGGTGTCCATTAGTAGATTTCTATTATCATAAATGTAAAATGAAAAATAATAACTTGATAGTGATGCACATATTACTTTTATTAGAAGGTATAATTGAAAATAAAAAAAATAACTGAAAAAGAAAAGTGGCAAACTTTTGGTATACTTTTTTCTCATATGTGACACTTCTTATGAGAACAAAATAAGTAATATAATGTTTTAAAATTATCATGTTGACAATATATTAAAGTTGTATTTCAATGAGTGGAAACTAAACATTATTTTACTATTTTGACAACATAAACATTTTACCTTATAATACTTGTTCAGTTACTTATTCCATATCCATGTGTAGCATAATAATAGGAACAAAACCTTTGTCTGCCTCTAAAATATACTCCAACTTTTTATCCATTTAAGGTGTCAAAGAATCAACAACTCAAACTTCCTTAAACCTACCAACAAAGGGTTGAGGAATTATCTCCAATTAATGGAAAGACTAAGCAAGGAACCATGCATCTTCTCTTCTCAAGAAACTCCTCCAAGTCCAAGCACACCTTTGCAAAATCAACATGAAAAGAAGAAACAACAATCTATTGAGGTAGAAGAAGATATCACTAAGGTAGAAACTTTATTTGATCTAAATGTATCTAGCAATGATTCTAATCTTGATTGTAATAGTCAGCAAGAAACAGAACTCAATCTCATAACTTCTTTAGATGTTGGTAATTCATCATCACAAAACAATAATACGCTTGATGTAGAACAAAGAATTTTTTCTTGTAACTATTGTCATAGAAAATTCTATAGCTCACAAGCATTAGGTGGACACCAAAATGCTCACAAAAGAGAGAGATCAATAGCAAAAAGAGGACAAAGATTTGGAACACAAATAATAGCTTCAGCTTCTGCTTTTGGATTTCCTATTATGCATAATAAACAAAGTTATGCAAACATGGCTTCTTTGCCTCTTTATGGTGCTTTTGGTGGTAATAAACCTCTTGGAATTCAAGCACACTCTATGATCCATAAGCCTTCTCATGTTTCATCTAATGGATTTGGAAACTCTTATGGACATCATCATCATCATGGTTGGTCAAACTCAAGAATCTTTATGGATCAACAACCTGGAATAGCAAAACTAGGTATGGCTGATTTTCATAGAACAACAACATCATCAAGAGGAAGTGTTGGTAGGTTTGAAGTGGTAGATACTATGATTAATTCTGCAGCTAATAAAGAAATGAAGCAGAAGCAGCTTGATTTAAACCTCAAGCTATGATTATGAATATTGGTCAGTGTAGTTAAGATTTTTGTGTGAAATAGGATTTGTGTAAATTTTGTTTTATTGGGAGGATCATATAGTTATTTTCTTGTTATTGACTTGAAAATTGTTTAACTCCAGTGTGGAGTGATTTATGAGTTGTAACTTTTATGTTTCTTATTATGTATTTTTCTACAAGAGATTTTTTTTTTGTTGCTTATTCTGTCAATAGATAAAAGTAAATCTAATTAATGAAGGTTTTTATGTTCTTATAATAATTAACTCCTGTCAGTCTCAGGAATGAATTAGAATTTGTCACAGTTAGTTCCATTTTCACAAATCATATTAGCTAGCCTTACCTAAATAATGATACTAAATTTGAAATTAATAATGGAAACACAAAAAAAATACTAAGAGGTTGAGGATCACAAATACAAGAATAATATATCATGGATCATGATTGTGTGTATAGAAATTAGGTCACACTAAATGGCTTCCAAGATGATGTTTTTAATCAAAGAATTAGCAACACATTTATCATAATGCAAAGTTTCTAAAGATTCGTGGTTTATTACTTAGCATATAAAATATGTAGGGTTTGTGTAAAAAAATAAAAAAAATATGTAGGGTATTTTCAGCTAAGCGTTTTATAAAGTTATTTTAAATTAAACTGTTTGGATTGAAACTGAATTTGAATAAAATGATTCATGTTTGAATGTTTTTATTCTTCAAAGGGTTAAATATGTTTTTGGTCCCTATAAAATTGCAACCTTCTAAGTTTAGTCCTTACTTAATTTTAATAGCTTTTTTAATCCCTACAAAAAAAAATTTACTTATAATTTTAGTCCCTGCTAAAATAAATTTTGTTTAATTATCCTTAAACTCTTAAATTTTTTAACGATTCTTTTTATACAAGTTTAGAACACTATGACAGGTTCATTTACTAAAATCTATAATTTTTTAACATGAAATAAATTAAATATGAATTTTTTAAAACGACAAAAGTTTAAGATATAAATAACAAAAATATGGACGTAGAAATCAAATTTTTGCGATATTTTTTTCGGAGGACCTTTTAATAACGTTCTTAACACGCCTGTACAAAATTGTTGAAAAACTTAAGAGTTTAAGCATAAATTAAACAAATTTGGATTGAGTAAGGACTAATATTGAGTGCAGAAATTTTTTGTAGGGATTAAAAATGTTATTAAAATTAAGTAAGGACTATACTTACAATGTCGCAATTTTGTAGGGACCAAAAACATAATTAACCCTTCTTCAAATAAGTCGGCTGTAAAACTTGATACAGATTGAACAAAAAGTTATTTATCTATTCTAACATATGTTTAAATCAGCATTTTAATCACCAATCTTGTATCTCAATACAACCTTTGACGTAATCTCGTGAAGGTCTCATTTGTTGGTTCCGGTGGCCTTCAAACAAATGCTTAGTGTATATTTTGATTTGCGATGAGACTTGCAAAATAAAAGTTAAAAAGTGTAGCTTATATCAAAATAATGATAACATACGCGATATGATTTTGTCAACATCATCGTCAATTCAATCATGCACTTAATCAATTTTGAATGATATGAAACCAAAAACACATATTTCAGAAAATACATGAGCAAATAATTCACAAAATTCACAACAACAAAAAAAAAGTAAATAATAATCATTAATATTCAGGGTTTGTCCTCTTCTCGAAGAATAAGATTCGAATATCATGTATTAGAACTTAGAATTGTAGGGGCCAATGGCAAACTGAGCATATGAATGAAGATTAGAATATTTGCTCACTAGCTCACTATAACAAAGACCAAAACTAGTGGGTTAAGGACTAGATAACATTATAGACATATAATATCCTATTTAAAAAAGTAAGATTAGCTCATTTGTTTGTCCACACATGAAGTGTCAAATAAGACTTGCCTATTATTTTTGGTTTTGGCATAGGAAGACTTTTTTGTCCTGTATGAGATTCATGTACTATGTCACTATCATTTAAGTGGCTTCAAATCTAGGAAAGATTCATGTGTGTTTCTATATGAAAGTATAATAACTAGTCTACACCTAAACACCTCAACTCAATGCAGTAACGACAAAGGCAACTATAATTAACAAACGTGGCTGACAGTCACAAAAAACATGTCGTCCCGGTCGTAGCGTTTGGATGAGATGATTCAGATCATTTTTCAATTTAATCAGAAGTTTTGAATTTGAATTCAGTCTTAAAAATACATCAACAACAAAACTTTGAGAAAAAAATTATGCTCCGTCTGGTTCTGTCTAAGTCAAATGTTTAGTCTCTACGATTACACACGGATAATATCCGGAAAGAAAAAAAAAACAGAAGTGGTCCCATCCATACAGCTGCAAACAAACTAGATAGAATAAGTATATTTTTCACATGGTTCATTACTAAGGATTTCTTTTCTCCAAATCGTTTTATTGATCTACCTGCTTCTATGCCCACACGAAAGCTATCTTTCTGATTTTTCAGTTTGCAATTTAGTCTTCATGTTTTTGATTTATCTAAACGTCCTTAAATTATTATTTTTCTCAAAGTGTTCAAATAGTTGTACAGTATCATATTAGGTTTAATTTTGTTTATAAAAACCGAAGTTGACAACAAATTGACTTTTATATAGCTGGTGGTCGGTAGCTTTTATATAGCTAATTGTAGGTAAGCTCTAGTAAATTTATAAGCAGCTTATAATTGATTTATAAGTCAACTGATGGCATTTGAAGTGCATGATAAAAGTAAAATGTGAAGTAACTAATAAATACTACCTACTACTTCCTTAAAAAAAATTACTACCTACTACTTAAATATAGAACACTTTCGAGAAATTTTCTTTTCCTTAAATACAAGACCCTTTTGGATTTTATTTTGTTAAGAAGTCAAAAACAATATATTATAAAATATGAGTTTCAATCAAGCACAAGATGTGCCTAAAAGGAAGACAAAACAAGGTCACAAGATACAAAATATAAACAAGAAAAAAAGATCCAAACGCAACATTATATAGTGACCTAACCAATACAAATCGAAGGGTTATTCCACCAAGAATAAAACTCATAACAAGAAAGTGGTTTTTGAGACTTCAGCCACAACCAAGAGAGAAGTTTGATGCGATCTAGTAATTGATCAAGATTCTGCTCGTTGTTGCAAAAAATTGTGAGTTACGCTCCTTTCAAATGACTCATAAAGAAGCAAATCATATCACTTGAAAGCAATGACGAATATCCTTCCAAAACAAATATGAACCATCAAATTGCAAGTCATGCATGCGAACATTTGATGGTTGAACGCACCAAATCCCCAATGCATAACGGAAGACCAAATGCTACCAAATAAAGTACATTCCATAAAAAGATGATTTATCAGTTTCCTTTCCTCCTTTCTGCATCCACCTTAACACAACAAAGAACCCAAATGAACCATGCCACAACGAACCAAGTTGTCTTTTGTGGAAATCCTCTTATTAAGAGTTCTCTAAGCAAATAATGAAACTTTGAGAGACACAACTTTGTTTCAAATGAAGTCTAAAAGAAAATCATGATCATGTTGCACTTTGATTTAGAATATGATAAACATCTAACCAACCTCCTAATCATATTTCAACTACATAAATAGTGCTATATACACATAATTCAAAAAGACAGCTAAACCTAAAGCACAAAGAACCAACTTTTAGCCAAGGGTCATTCTAAAAGGAAGTGTTCTCACCATTTTCCACCCTATGCACCAAACTCAAACATCTCTCTCTCCCTCCCTCTCTCTCCCTCTCTCTCTATCTCCCTCTCTCTCTCTCAAAAGGTAAAATTGTACAAACAATATAAATGTTTTACAAATTTAATGCTACTATCAACTTTGTTAATTCTAGTGGTTTAATCAAGGGATCTTTTTATTTGTAACAATTTCAAGGAAAGGGCCCCCGATAATCTAAAGTTTGATTGAGAGATAAATAAAATTTGACCAAAAAATATTTCACCTTGAATTCACTCAAACAGTTCATTTTAGGTGGAACTCAATTATTTAGTTAAAGGAGTCTTCTATTTAGAGACAAAGTAGTATAATCATTATAATTGTTGGAGCTAATTTCTCTAAATAGAACACCCATTTAACCAGATAATTGTAATGATTATATTACTTTGTCTGTAAATAGAATAGAAGACCCCTTTAACCAAATAATTGAGCTGTGAATTCAAGGTAAAATAATTTTTGGCCAAACTTTAAAACACCCCCTTTAACCAAACAATTATAATGGTTTTACTACTTTTATTTAGAGACAAAGTAATTGTATAATATTTCACCTTAATTATAATTTGTGTCCATCAACTAGAGCTAATGTATTATTTTAGCCCCAATATTTTTGTTGATGGTCTCATTTTTATAATTGCTACAATTACTTATTTTTTGGACCGAATTGTTACGATTAAATCTCTCAATCTACTTTCCAATTATATAAAACTATCATATTCTCTAAATCAATTTAAATTTTTCATTTAAACATTCTTCTATCAAAAACTTTCCAATAAACATTCTTCTATCAAAAACTTTCCAATAAAAATCCATCAAAAAGTGCGCCTGATTTCCATAAAAATCTTACCAATCAAAATATTACATTTAAAAAAAAATTGCAAAATTTTTCAGCAGTGATCTCACATTTAGAGATGTCAACAGGGCAGATGCGTACCCTCCCCGCTTTGTGTTCCCACCAGCATAAGAAAGCAAGCCTTGTACTCTTTATTTATCAAACCTCCGGAGCGCCCTACTTTTTTGAATCCCAATATCCAAAAAAATGGGGGATTTCGAGCGTTTTTACACATTCGGAGCCTAAAATTCAAAATACAGTATGGTGTTTGAGAAGTTTGAGAAGTGTGGAGGACTCGAGAAGAAATCACCTGTTGATTCCCCTCTGGTGACGCTGGAAACAAAAATGGAAGCTATTTGATTTGAAAATGACAAGGGCCTTCGTGTGGATCCTTCACAGGAGTCCACAAAAGGTAGCCTCGTGAAAACTCACGTTAAACTATACACCATGTCACTGAATTCAACCCCAGGCTATAATTTTACACCTGTTTGGATTAGTGTTCCCACAATGTTTCTCGCATCCCAACGAGTTGTGACCATGAATTTTGTAAAGCTACAAACTCAGGCTTTTGAGGATGTCGCGAGTTAGTTCCCTTCTTGATGTGGTTCCAAACAGGCACTACATATGAAAATAACCTAGTGGGTACGGTACAAGATGCAAATCATATGAAGAGAGAATGCTGCAAGATGCACAAGGTACTGTTACCAAGAACTCAAATAATTTCAAGGTAAAGCTTGCAACTACTTCTACAAATAAATCATATCATTTATTCGGAGAAGATAACATCCTCAGAAGAAGCCACAGACACATAAGAAGCAAAAGCCAAAGTTATGTCATCGTGACCGCCAGTATCAACGCATTATTCCCATATATCACCAAATAAACAATGAAAACGTTAAAGGCAGATTATGAACACAGGACATGAATGCAATGAAATGACAAAATAGACAAATAAGCTGTCGTTTCCAAGCATATTATAAGTTATTTAGCTAACATGGTCTTACCCTTTTACTCATAACTTGAGTCGAACAAAAGCTCTACAGGTGTGTGTGGCATCAGTTTCAAGCGTATATAGATTTACTAGCACTTACGAACCTCATATTTAGCCTAACTTCAATTTACCACTTCTCAACCTCAATCAAATTCACACTTCAATTTGTTAGTTGTTGCTAAGTTTTCCAATAAATTTCTTCCACTAAAAGCTCCAAAACAAAATACGACTCTTATTGTTCAACATTCCTAAGATATTTGCACAAGATTTACTGAATAAAGAAAATGCTGTGAAGACTATTAATCCAACGATTTTTATGGGAAAAATTAATTTCTACAGCAGCAAAACTTGGAAGTGTCTACATCGATTCTTAGCTGCAAAGCTTACCTGACTAATTATCAAAGTCTTGAAACAGTCCATCCACCAAAAATATTCAACAATTTCCTTTTTTATCATTCATTCATCGTATACCCATGTACGAAAACAGAGTTCATTATTTACTGCCCTTGCCTCCTAATGCTTAACATTCTTACGGCATATTGAACATCAAATAAATAAATTGATGCTAACACTACAAATCAAATGGGTTTCTATTGAAGAAACTAATTCCTACAATGGTAAAACTTGGTGTTTACATCAACTCTTAGTTGCCAAACTTACCAGCCTATTTTTCCACAAAAGACTTGAGACAATCCATCCACCTTAGAAGTTCAATTCTATCCTTGTTCATCATATACTCGTGTAAGAAAGCAGAGAGCTCATTATTTACTCCCCTTGCGTCCAAGTACTCGCAAAACTTCTCCTGAATCTTAGGCTTCAGATTCCTGCAACCAACAATTTAAACAGATGAAAATCATTACTAATTAGCATACCAACTGAATGCCTTCAAAACGACTAGGCCTTCGATAAAAGTTTTGCAATGCCAAATTCAGTCTTTGCGTAGTTGAAATCTAAATCAAAAAAGTTTGGCCAATGAATAAAGTTGAAATGTTTAGGATCTGTTAGGCTTTCATTTTCAGTTTTCAATTTTACTTACAAAAGCACGGCATTGTTTCACTGTTTTTTCTTCAAAGTTTTGTTCAAAAAACAACGAAAATGATACACATAAAACTTTAACAACAGTAACCAAAGTGAAAACAAGGTGTCGTTTTAGTAATGAAAACTGAAAACAGAACATAAAAAGAAAACTGTTCTAAAACCAAGCAAATCCTTAAGCTATCAAAGTTTTAAAAAAGATCCTTGACTATGACTGCAAAGTCGACGTTTTTAATGTACCTGCGACCACAATTGCAGCTACATCAATGGTATTTAACCACAACTCTTAACGCATCAAATATTGCAATGCGTTATGCAACTGTATTTGACTACAATACAATTCTCCACTATACCAAATATCACAATGTGATTGTTATGGCGATTTGAAACCTTCATTTCCACCAAACAACAAATGTACAATAGGCACAGGAAAAAAAACATAATTCAAACCTGAAATCAGGTCCAAGGTAAGGCCTAGTCGACATCTTCCCTCGCTTTAACATGAAAACTTTCTGAACATCCAAACTATCAGGCCACGCTGAGCAGACGAATTCTAATTCATTACCACCTTCCCCTTTCGAGATATCCACAATCAAACTGAGATGAAGACGCACATTCACCCCTGAACTATCATCTCCATATGCAGGAACATGTTCAAACCCATCAAACATTGTAGCTTCAATTTTGATATCTTCGTTGTCCCCAAATTTCCCCTTCATCGTAACCACTTGCTCACCAGGTCTCTCTTCAACAATAAACGATTTGAATTCTGTCACAGGCTGCATAAAATAGAAATTCATAAAAAAATATAAAATCAATCCAAATCACTAACCCGCAATTACCCACTTCGAAAAAAATTATTTTTTTACTCAAACATTACATTTTATGATGTATAGTATCAATTTTAATAACATTGATAAATTAATAACATAACATTGAATTGAAATGAATGCTAAAACCCTAATAACAAAATTGATCAAAATTTTCAATTTTTTTCATGTAGAATAGTGGGAACCTGATGAGGAGGAGCGTATTCAGCTTGATACTCGATTTCGTTACGGAGAATTCGCAAAATGTTGGATTCAAATGGAGATTTGGTAACTGATTCTGCAACGTGAGCTCTGTTACTGAAACCTGAGGTTTGAGAGAGAACATTACTGATTCTAGGTGAAGAAAATGTTTGTTTGAATCTATGAGCTATTTGAATTGTTCGAATAAGAACAGACATGTCTGGATTTGTTTTTGAATCAGACAGTGATGAATTTTGCAGTTGAACGATGAAAAATGGAAAACGACATCACATAACTACTATGTAGGGGTTAAACGACATCATATGAATTGGAAAATTGCTCTTCCCCCATTAAAAAAAAAAAAAAAAACTTCCCTCCAACTGAATGGACGAAAGTACATGTGGTCCTTTAGTCAGACTTAGTAGAGGTAAAGCACAGGGCCTATTATGAGCCCCACGCGCCCGTTGCTGACTACACAGCTCATGTCCCTCCTTACAAGGAGGTTATTGTTGAGCAGCGGTGGGCCAGACACCATCCCGACCCATAGGGGTGGAAATAGGATAGGTCGGGCCAGACTTTGTAAGGCCTAAGTCTGGCCTCCTTCAAAAATTATAGGCTTGAGTCTGACCTATTACCAGTCATAAGCTCATTTTTTAGGCATGACCTGGCCTTTTAAAAGGTCTGATGAAGCCTGAAAGCCTATTTAAAAGCCCGATTTATCCTAAGGCCTAGCAACACATGTAAGCCTACTCCTAAATAGGCCAAAACTTATTAAGGCCTAAAACCCACAAATATGTTTGCTACTAAATAATGAATTCTTACGAAGGTCTAATCACACGAATATATAAACTACTAAATAACCAATCATATGAAGGCTTGTGTTTATGGAAAAAAAAACTTCAAAAATATCAATAATGGAAGATATGTTATATAATAGGTCGGCCTGATGGGCTTAATAGGCTTTTTTGCAAGCCTTAGCTTGGCCTGTTTAATTAAATAGGCCTTATAAAAAGCTTGAGCTAGCTTTGTTAATAAACGAGCTGGGCCGAGCTAGGCTTTAAATAGGCTAGGTCGTAGGCCCCTGTCGGACGGCCTGGCCTGTTCCCACCCCTACCGACCCATTCCAAATCATCGACAACATCAGGCGCAGAGTGGAAGGTGCTATGGAGATTTCTTTTGTGTTTTCAAATCCTCTCGTTCTCAACATTATGGAGGGCATCCAGTCCGAGTATAGCATTCTCCATAAGGTACCGGTTCCGCAGAGGAGGATTAGAAGTCATAGGCCACAAGAGGAGTAGGGTTTTGTTCTAGCGTTTTTAGGACATTTGTATATTTTTAGAAGTTTTTGTGACATTTTCAAGGGATTTTGCTATAATATATTTACACTGGTGCCTTTGCGCATTTTTATGACATTTTGATTAGTTTATCGGTTTTCAATTTTGCGTAATTTTTGGTTTTATTATGCATATTTTAGTTATTAATAAATGAATGATTCAATGATTGTGATGATAGAATGAATGATGAAAACATGGATGAAAATGATGGAATGGATGTATGAATGAATGAAGGAATGATGAAAATTAGGGAAAAATGTGTTTCAGTTGTTCTGGTAGTGGACACAAACCCAGCGTAAGTTAACTGACGTTGACCTGTAATCCGTGTGACTTAACTCATGTTGATTTCAGCGTGACTTAAATCACGTTGCGTCTAACACCTGCGTGACTTAAGTCACGCTGGGGTATTTTAGTCAGTTTATATGGGGATGAGCATATCTTGATGGGAGAAGAGTAATTTTCTGAATTGTTTGTAGATTGCATACGACATTGCAATTGATTTTTGCTCTTCACCCAGCACATTTTGCTCGCGCCCTGCACTGCTTCCAAATATACCCTTGCGTTAGTTAAGTCACGCAGCGTGACTTAACTAACACACGTTGTAAGCAATGCGTGACTTATGTCACACACCACTGGCCTATGCGCGAGTTAACTCACGCACGTTGGCCGGTGGTCTGTCCTCAAGAACACGCGTTTTTGTGGACGGTGGTCACATTTTCAACCTTCAATCTACACGTTTTTTTACAACCTTTACACGTTTTTTTTACCACATTTATGGTAGTTACAACCTAGGCTCCCATTTCTACCTATAAATACCCCTCCATACTTCCCTAATTCCTCACACCATATTACTTTCTCCCCCTCCTCACTCTCTCCATCTATTTCTCTTCTTTCTTTTTTTTTCTTTTCAATATTCTCTTTGGGGTAAAAAGTGATCAATTTTCGTCGGGGTAAAATAGTGAGTAGCCGACTTGGGGAAGTGATCGACCCGTGGGATAATTTTAAAAACCTGCTTTTTTAACCGCAGAAACTTTTTACCATGGGTAAAAAGAACTTCTTGTGGTAAAAAAAATCAGATTTAAGTTTAGCCCAAGGGTTGATGATGTATTTTCTGCAAGAAGGCTACTCACTATTTTACCCCATGAAGATTGATTACTTTTTACCCCAAGGAGAAAATAAGTAGATATAGTGAATAAGTTCAAACTTCTTGCATGAATTATTGTAATGTATGAATTATTAATAAAATGAGATATTATTTATGCCTCAATTTTGTTCCTTTATTCGATATTTGCTTTTAGTTTCTAATGTTGTATTTACCTTTATTTATATTTGTATTTATTTAAAGAATAATATCGAATCAATAATTTAGAATAAAGTTAAGAAAATAATTTAGATTAATGTAAAAAAATAATTTTATAATAAAGTTAATAAAATAATTTAGAATAAAGTTAATAAAGTTAAGAAAATAATTTAGAATAAAGTTAAGAAAATAATTTAGATTAATAATTTGGATTAATATAATCAAAATAATTTTGAATAAAGTTAATAACATAATTTGAAAATAGTAAGTAAATAAATTTTAAAAAAAGTAGTCTTGCGCCACTTAACTTGCGCCACGTGACTTAACATACGCATTAATTTACACTTGCACAAGTTAACTAGCGCAAGGGTATTTTGGAGTTGGCTGCAGGGTGCGAGCAAAATGTGCTGGGTGGAGAGCAAAATTCATTGCAATTAGATCCTTGGACTTGTTTTTTAAGTAACAGAGTAAAATTGGGCTATGTTGAAAGCCCAATTAACCATACCTCTTATTAGGGCATTGCTTCTCACACCTTTTATGTGCTATAAAACCTCTAAGGTCTTTTTGTTTCTAATTTTAAGATTATACATTGATTATTAAAGCTATCATAAAAAGGAAATTATGTTAACTATACTCCACTTTTTTTTGTAAAGTTGTTTTGCACAAATTAGGACATCATGATACAAGTTTCTATAGAAAATAAATTAAGTGAATATACAAGGTAGTACTCCAGAAAGAAAAAGAAAAAAAAGAACATGACTTTTGTTTTGTTTTTTTAAAAAAAAAATCTTTATCAAATTGTTTGTACTTATATTATACTACGTATTTGTGTGCAGAAGAAAAAGAACATGACTTTTCTTCAAGAAAGCAAAAGAGAAAACGATCATAATGGAATAGAGCATTGATTCCTTTGGTACCAAACGATGAATAAAGTTAAAAGAAGTTGTGTGAGGTTAGGATTTCCTTCATGACTTTTATCATCATTTGTGAAGGCCGGTGGCATTTGGTATGCACAAATATAAGATTTGTGCACCATGCACAACTTGTGCATTTAAAAGCTGAAATCAAATTTGGACCATTGATTTATTATTATTATATTCCAACGGTTCAGATTTGGCAGAAAAGTGCAATGGGTGACCTGCTGGTGGTTTTCTAGAAATGGTACAGGGGACCCCACGAATTGAATAAAAGATCATATTATATTCTGTTATTATTTTTTACTTTTGTATTGGGCTTGGACCCTAGTTTTAGTCCTTTTATTCCTTTTGATAGATTTTATGCTAGTAGAAAAATTGATATTAATGTCACTAAAATTTCTTGTGCTGCCACTTTAATTTATTTAATATGTTTTTTTTAGGGATTTATTTAATATGTTTGGCAGCTGATTTTTTTTTTACATGTTGTATATGGAATAATAACTTTTTTTTAAAGAATAAATATAACACAATTTTTTAGTTATATGCTTTTAGTCTAATTATGCTGGCCGTTCAAAAAAAACTCATTATTGTAGGAAGCGTTTTTTTTTTCTTATAAAAAAATGTTGTAAACGTTCTTTAAGTCCATTTTGTGGACAATAAATGTTATTAATCCTTAAATATATTTTAATACCAAAACAAGATTATTAATATGGGTTTGATTTTCACAAGAAGTAAATAAATTTTGAAACCTAGAAATATGGAAAAATGTGAAAATGAAATAATGAATTAACATTTAGTAGAAGTTGTTTTGGTAAATTGGACGCAGTTAAATTTTGTTTTTTTTTTTTGGAAAAAATTAGAAGATGAATAAATTGTGTGTAATATTTGGCTAATAAACTCACAATCCAAATACTATTATAAAAAAAATAACATTTTTTGAATGAGTATAAAATAGGTGTATATGATGTATATTAAAGAGAACATACAACGTTTATTCTTGTCATTTTTCAAAAAAAATTTGTTCTTGTCAAAAAAAAAAACACACAACATTTATTGAATGAGTATAAAATAGGCATTCAATAATCCGCGACGATATGGTGTATATTATTGTTGAATGGGTCAAGGTAAATGAACATTAAAACAGGCAGAATATTTTTTAATTATGGAGTTTGTGTTTTTGTATTTATTTGAATTTTAGTTATTGTCATTTAATCTATTAAATTTAATGTTGCATTATGATGTAATATAAATTAATTATAATAATAACTATAATATTAATTTTGAAGAAAGAATAACCATAATATTAATTAAATAGAACCGGATGTTTAAAGTAGTTTAGGTCGAAGAATCTTGTCATTAGGGTTATAGTTTTAAGCTTGGTTAGTTGATAAAGAGTTATATTAGTCATCTATACATTCATCCAAGTACTTTGACTACAAGATTCTTTCAGTTAGGGTAAAAGTTGTGAGTTTGATTAATAGTTTTGAAATCTTGGAAGTAGTTTAGGTCGAAGAATCTTGTCATTAGGGTTAGAGTTGTCATTAGGGTTAGAGTTGTAAGCTTGGTTAGTCGATAACAAGAGTTTGATTAGTCAGTTAACGTTCATCCAAGTACTTTGACTCCAAGATTCTTTCAGTTAGGGTAAGAGTTGTGAGTTTTATCAATAGATTTGAAATCTTGGAAGGAGTTTAGGTCGAAGAATCTTGTCATTAGGGTGAGAGTTGTCATTAGGTTTAGAAGCTTGGTTAGTCGGTAACAAGAGTTTAATTAGTCAGTGAACGTTCATCCACGTACTTTCACTGCAAGATTCTTCCAATTAAGGTAAGAGTTGTGAGTTTGATCAGTCGTTGTGACATATTTGAAGTAGTTTAGGTAGAACATTCTTGTCATTAGGGTGAGAGTCGTAAGCTTAATTAGTCGATAAAGAGTTTGATTAGTCGTTGAACGTTCATCCAAGTATTTTAACATCAAGATTCTTTCAGTTATGGTAAGAGTTGTGAGTTTGATCAGTTGTTTTGAAATCTTTGAATTAGATTATGTCAAAGATTCTTGTCATTACGGTTATAGTTGTCATTAGGGTTATATTTGTAAGCTTGGTTAGTCGATAAATAGTTTGATTAGTCATTGAACGTTCATCCAGGTACCTTGACTCCAAGATTCTTTAAGTTAGGGCAAGGACATTTAAGTTTGATCAGTCGTTCTGAAATCTTGGAAGTAGTTTAGGTGAAAGAATATTGTCATTAGGGTTAGATTTGTCATTAGGGTCCTAGTTGTAAGCTTGGTTAGTATATAACAAAAATTTGATTAGTCATTAATCGTTAATCCAAGTACTTTGACTCTAAGACTCTTTCAGTTAGGGTAAGAGTTGTGAGTTTGATTAGTCATTTTGAAATCTTTGAATTAGGTTAGGTCAAATAATCTTGTCATTAGGGTTAGGGTAGTAAGCTTGGTTAGTCGATTAAAAAGTTTGATTAGTCATTGATCATTGATCCAACTATTTTGACTCCAGGATTCTTTCAGTTAGGGTAAGAGCTGTGAGTCTGATAAGTCGTTATGACATCTTTGAATTAGTTTAGGTTTAATAAACTTGTCATTAAGGTGAGAGTTGTCGTTAGGGTTATAGGTGTAAGCTTGGTTTGTCGATAACTAAAGTTTGATTAGTAAGTGATCGTTCATCCAAGTACTCTGTCTCCAGGATTCTTTCAGTTAGGGTAAGAGTTGTGAGTCTGATACGTCGTTATGACATCTTTGAATTAGTTTAGGTCAAAGATTCTTGTCATTAGGGTTATAGTTTTCATTAGGGTTGGAGTTGTAATCTTGGTTAGTCGATAGATAGTTTGATTAGTCATTGAACGTTCACCCAAGTACTTTGACTCGAAGATTCTTTCAGTTAGGGTAAGAGTTGTGTGTTTGATCAGTCGTTCTGACATCTTTGAAGTAGTTTAGGTTGAAGATTCTTGTCATTAGGGTGAGAGTTGTAAGCTTATTAGTCGATAAATAGTTTGATTAGTCATTGAACATTCTTCAAAGTATTTTCAATGCAAGATTCTTTCAGTGGATTCCATGTTAACTATGTTTCTAATGGGATAGTTTTTCAGATCGACTTACACCGATAATTAGTTAGACTTGGAAGTGATTAATCTAAAAAATAACGATACATAGAGAATTAGTTAGTTTTGGAAGATAAAAAAAATACTATATAATAATTTTTAAAAAATGAATAAATTAGATTTTTATTTTGTAAAATGACGATTGAATCCATAAAATTGAGATTATAAGTTTAATCGAGGATAATTATGAATTTTTACTGGAGTAAGATTTTCTTATTTTATCATTATAGTAGTGGTAATTGTAGATTAGTTTAAAATTAAAAGTAATCCAAAGATTTATTAATTTTGCATCAAAAAACAAATATCAGTTGAAATTTGTTGTTATATCCACCTATTCGTTTAAGTGCAAATTAGTTACAATTTTGTTAGACAAAAAATTGACTACACCTTTCTGTTTTAATTAAAAAACAAACAATGTTTTAAAAGTATTCCAAAGACTTGTTAATTATGCATCCCAAAAATCAAACACGCCTGGAAATTCTCCTCCAAAAAAAAAATATGTTTGAAAATTTGTTATATCTGTGAAAATTTGTTAGACTTGTGATCACCATTATCTGTAATTTTTTTAACAAATTAATTAATTTCACAGTTATCCGTGAAAATTTGTTTCAATTGTGATGATCATTATTCATGATTAATTAAAAAATTAAATTAAATTTTGCAAAATGATCATTATGCACATAAAATTAAGGAGATCATGAATTATAAAAATAATGATAAGGAAATTTTAATGAACTTCAACTTTTAGATATTGTTAGTAGATGTCAAATTTATTTAATTTTTAAATTAAATTTAAAATTTATTAAGAGAGAAGACTTCAAAATACGATTGTCAAAAAAATAAAAAATATCACATTTTTCCCCTATAATTTTCACATTTTCGTTTCCCTCTTCCAAAAATTATGGACGCTCTTTTTTTCAGTCTCCCTCCCATTTTTTTTACTCTCTCTTTTTTCCCAAACCAACAAAACACAACTCCCTTTCCTCAAAAACCCTTTCCTCTTTTCTTTCTCTCCCTCCCATTCTCTTTCACAATTCATTTCCCTATTTCCGGAAAACTGAAACGCTCTTCTCTCACCAAACTCAATCGAACCCAATCCGTAGAACCAGAACTCGTTGGAATCGTCAACTCGTTGAAATCGTCGTCCTCTCACCATCATCTCACCAAACCCGTCAAACTCTCACTCTCAACAACTCGCCCTCTCTCCCGTCTAAATCAATGGAACCCAGTACACACAGAACTCTTCAAACCCATAGATTGAATCCTTAAAATCATTTGAAACCCTAAGATTCGATTGAACCCAGAAAGTGGTAATGCACTAACTCGTTTATTCCTCTTCGTTCATGTTGCTTTTGAAAGTTTATATTTTTCAATTAAATTTAAGGTTGGGTCGAACTCTGACTTATAATTTTTTAAAATTTCAGCTTTGGATTCGAACTTGGATCGATTCAGGTATCGTGTTCATGTGATTTGTGAGTTAGTTTGTAATTATTATGTGTGGTTTACTGAGTTAAGAACCTATTATGTGTGATTTGTGAGTTAGTTTGAGCCTATTATGTGTGATTTATGAATTGTTGTTCTTGTATTATGTTTTATTTTGGCTATTTCTTGAATTTTTCACGATAAGAGCTTTCTAACATCAATTTGATTATGATTTTGCCCTTTCTATACTTTCAAAACCAAATAACATAAGATACTCTTTTTAGCAAGTGTTTTGTGATATTTTCTGTTGTTAAGTCTTAATTTTTAGCGTTTCAAATATCTGAAATATGATTTGACTGAACTCCCAAGTACTTTGTCAATGAATCCTGGAGGTATCTTTTTATGACATTCTCTACCTATTTTCCCTTTTGACAAACTGTAGTCGCAACTTTGGTTTTGGATTAGAGAAGATTGGTGAAAGAGGACAGACTCATTATGGTACTCTTTAAAGCATATTATGAAACTAAGTCTGAATCAGGGTTGAAGGTATTGCTATTTGTGTGTTCTGGTGATTTCTTTATATGAAATAATAGTATGGTATTTAGAATTTAACAATTTTTTGGTGATTGCTTTGAGTGTGTTCAAGTTTGGTGGTGTACAACAGATATTGTTAACTACTTGCTATGATTGATGAACAAGAAGCATATGTTATTGTTAACAAATTCTATAATATTTCATGTTTTCCTATTGATTGTTATGTCTATATCTCGCCATAATGTTAGAATTCATATTACTGAAAAATGGAAAAAATCAACACTATCACTTCCAGGAAGTCACGCAATGATCACATTGGGTGAGTTCTTTTGTTGATGCTCTCTAATTCTAGAATTCAGACTCAGATTGCTATTTCAGCAGTCCATTTACTCCTTAAGAGTGTAGTAGTAGCTCTGCCAAAACAGAAAAGGAATATGCGTAACAGAATTTTAGTATGCAATGGTTGCTCAAAACAGGCTCTCTAATGCTCCACCATATATGGAGTTAATTTGTTGTTAGTAAGAGTTTTGTATACGCATTTTCGGATTTTTGAATCAGGACATTATTTCATGCAGTTATTTATTTTTAGTTTTTTCTAATTAATGAAAGTTTATAATCTTTTGAATCAGACAAGGGAAAAACTTGGATTCAAGCTATGCACAACTTATTTGTCAGTGACATACTTTGATCAGTTTCTTTTGAAGCAACACAAACACATACATGTAATAATGTCCCTTCAACTCAGTGACATATTTTCTTGTTTCCCATTTCGTTTCTTACGATGATTTTAACTTTTATTTCTTGGAATGGTGTATAGGAAGATAGGCTATTCAACTATTATATGCAGCGTGCTTTTCTCTCGCAGCGAAGATGACGGAAGAGCGTGATCTATCGCTTCTACTTAAATGCATAACAGAAATAGACCAAGAGGGAGATTTTATTGTCAAGCAATGTACATCGGAGATGGAGATTGAGGTTTTTAGTACATTGGAATGGGAATTGACAACTGACTCCTTTTGATTTTCTGCATTACTTTGTTTACTTGTTCTGCCCTGAATCTTCATCAGAACCATTAATCTTACAAGCTGTTGAACATGTTCTGGATATCCTAAAAGGTGATATTCTTTGCTAATTTGATTCCTGTTATGCATCTTATTAAAAACTCGAAAACTATAATTTTTGTTTTTATGTAGATGTTAATTTGATGGATCTTAGGCCATCTGTTATTGCATTGACTGCCACATTGATGGTAACTTTTGATGCTACATTAACAAGAGAGATCATGGATTTGCACATAGGTGATATCTTATTGCAGCTAAATTTCGATACTGAGTTTTCCTAGCAGTTCATTATCTAGTTTTTGTTTCTTGTGTGTGATCATAAATAAACACAATTTTATTATGCTTTTCATTTTGTATTCAACACAGGAAGGTGTGTTTTACTGTTACCATCTAATGAAGGAAAAAAGTAAAGAGAAGGGAAAGTTAAACACTCCTGTCTCAACTTTGACTTCCCAATGGAGCTATACACCTGTTCTTGACCATTCTGTTTCTTCTTCTATAGCTAGGAGAAAATTTGGTATTGACAACAATGAAAATTGTCCTAGGCAAAGATCACATTGGTCTTAGTTTGCAGAGTTTGTGATCAATGAGTATAGGAAAAGATCATTTGGTGTACCTAATCACAAGTTGGAGCATCGTTGAAGGAGCTGATCATGTATATACTGAGCATTTAGCTGAGTTAGCTTCAATTTTGGCAAATTTTATGAAGGAAACTTTTGCAAAGGGACAAGTTTAAGGCTAGTTAGGTACTCCTAACTATCTACCATGGCCTGTGCATTAAGTTTTTGCCGCAGTATTAAAAATTAATACAAGAAGTTCCTAAAATAAAATGGTGATTGTTCATCTTGCTGTCTTGAGTCAACTAAAATTTGAAAGTGTTACTGGTGACAAACTTGTTTCCTGCTGCTGTCTAATGAACTTGCCCATTATGCTAGATTGCTTGGTGGTACATTTCAGAACTCTGCTCAGGTGATTGAGAGTGCTTTCCACTTTATTCAATTCGACGGGAGCATCATGGTGTGCTGTGAAAGTAGTATTTATGTCAAGCCGGCCATTATTTGCCTTTGATATACCAATTTTCTTTTCATTTTTCGAATTATCTAGCCAATGTATATTTAGTCTCCTAATGCATTTGATGTAATCATGAAAGCAATTGTGTTAGTTTATTGGATCGACCTACAGCAGACTAACCAAACTTCTAACTTACAGTCATCACCGTTTTTCAAATGTATACATTTGAAAATAAAAATTTGTGTTGTGGATATATATTTCTGGAATCATGTGTAGTTTTTATAAAATGTGATGTAAATTTCCTTCAAAAAAATAAAAAAAAATAAAATGTGATGTAAATAAAGTTGTTCCCTTATATCATAGTAAGTCTAATTTTATATTTATGCTCATAGAAAATATTAAAAATGTTAACAAATATTTGTAGAGACAAAAAGAGAATAGCAAAATGGATGACAAGAATAAAAACTTTCCTTCATCATTCTTATACCGAAATATTTACATAAATTAACCATTTCACATGTTACATCACTTGGGGGTATTCCTACGACACTGGATAGAAATCTACTAGTATAAGTGACTTGAGAAAAGTTCCATGTGACACATCAAAAGGCACGACTCGAGTTTTGTTCTGAGTAGTCTCCCATTATTTTTAATCTTCTCAGTCACCCATAACGCTCAAGTCAAGTAGCTTGTTTTCATGTTTCAAGTTCTCGTCACCACCGTCGTCTTTATCAAAATGAATCTCTTTCCTTCATTCTAGTTTCTCCAAAGAGAATAAGGGGGCAAAAATAGGAACAAGGACAATATTGTTAACATTCATTTTCACTTCATGAAAGTATTTTAATACTGCTACTAAATATTATTGGTAAGGTTAGTAAGTTACCATTTAGTAAATTGCAAACACCTGGTATCTGTCTATGGAAAAAGAGTATTCAGGTCTTCCAAGTCATGAGAAGAAACATGGTTGTTATCCAGTGTTGAGTACAGAATTTGGTCACCATCAATCACCTTTTGATTTTTCATATCCTCCTGAAATCAACAACGAAAAACTTATGATAGAACTTTTAACCAAACCAAAATTGTAACATCAGAGTAATATACAAGTGATAAAATGTCATACTAGCTCAGATTTGAGCAACTCAATCATCTCCTGTAAATCTGATATATGGTGTTTTAGTGCCTGAAAAGAAAATTTAGAAACTTCATGAGATTCAAGAACAATTAAGAATCTCAGTTTATTAGAAATTATTCCTTTATTACCTCTCGTCTTTGAAGCTCAATAGATCGAGCCAATGCCTGTCTTCGTGACAACAAGCTTTTGGGTCTCATAACCTGTGGACGGAAGTAGTTCTTCCCACGATAAATAATTATTATATGGCCCTTGGTATCCTTGTCTACAAATACTAGCACCCCACCACTCTCAGCTTCCAAAGATATCACAATATGCTTAACTTAGGCTAAATTTTCCCCCTTCACAAGTATTTTTACCAACTCGCGATATTTCCAGTGTAAATGCATGTTTTCTATGGTGCCAGCATAAACATGTTTTCTGTCCAGACCAATATTTCTTCCCGAGGTACCATTATAAATCCTTTAATATGATAAAGAAAGTCTTGTACATACCTTCAAGTTTAAAGATTTCAAAAATCAACAAACAGCTTCAATGAATCCAGATCTAGAAACCAAACTAAGTTGCATTCTCCAAACTTCAATGGAAAGTGAAATAAAATTGAACAATCATATTGAAGAAGATGAAATTTAAGTTAATGTGTAAGTTAATGGTGAGTAACAATTTCTGAAAATCTGAACAACATGAGGGGCAATGAAGATGCTTCTATGCGAGATTCAAGTGAAGGAAGAAGGAAAAGGAGACTGAAGTGAGATTCAAGATGTGCACTGATGTGTTAGTGTGAATTGCTACTCTGCATTTTCAGTTTTGGGGGGTGTATAAAGCAAAAACAATAAAACCGATATTTACTATTATAATATGTTTCCTTTTTTTAATGCTTTATTTTCAGCAGGTCACACAACACCACCAAACCGCCACCTGTCCATAAAGAGTGAACTTGTGCATGGTGCACAAATCTTATATTTGTGCATTCTAAATGCCACCGTGAAGGCCATCAACTTTTCTTTTACTATTTTTGACGAATAGGTACTTATGGTACGTTTTTTGCACTTTAAACTAAAAAAATTATACATATGTGTAAGTGTAAGTGTTGCTAAGAAAATGTAAAGTGATCGAACTAAAATTCCAAAGTACTCCCTCCGTTCCGGAATAACTAACCCATTTTCTAAAAAAAAGTGTCCCAAAATAACTGACCCATTTCAATTTTCAATACAACTTTCATCATTCTCAATACAATATAACACTAAATAATACTACTTTTATCATTCCCAATACAATATATTCCACTTTTCCCTTCATTTATACACTTTTCTTAATCTGTGTGAAAAATCAAAATAGATCAATTATACCGGGACGAAGTGAGTACACTGTATTGAAACTTGGAAATAATGAACATTGAGACTGTGGGCTCCAAAGCAAAAATCCGACATTCACGGGCTGTAATCATTATACCCTGTCTCAAGCTCCATTATCCAACATCGTTGTTTATGGAACTTATGGCATGCGTCAATCATGAAATTTAGCAATTCATAGTTGTTGATAGACTTTTACAGTAACACATTGAGTTCAACTCATGATTCTTCTGTTGTACTCCCTCCCTCCCATAATACATGACACAGTTGACCATATTACGCATGTCAATGCATAATTTTGAGCTTAAATATTTTGAATAATATGTTAGAAAAAATTATGAAAATTTGATATTTTGAAAATATTCATCGAGACGAATCTAATGACATCTTATATGATATTATTTATCTGTGTATATTAGTAGTAAAATATGGTCAAAGTAAATTAGGTCAAAATTACAAATTTTCAAATGGATCATCTATTGCGGAACGGAGAGAGTAAATTGTTAAACGTATGAGTTTAAATCTCATATTAGATGAAAGAATTGAGATTAAACAATTATAACATCGATCATGCTAACAAATATCATAAGAAAATTGTTTAAAAATTACATAAAAGGAAATTGTGTAGATAATGACTCTAAAGTTTATGATTAGCTCGTAAGGAAATTGTGCACACAAGAGGCATGGATCTGTTCTTTTCACTCATGGCAAACCAGCATTTTTTTTTTTTTGCTAGGTAGAGAGAGTATCATTAGAGGCATATAAATATTTTTTCATTTTTCTTTGTCTGCCTTTAAAGTTGTGATTCTTCTTAAATTCTTAGTTATTCATAAATGATATGATCGTATGCACACTCAAAAAAAATATTCTTACCCAAATGATTACTAAAAATAATTTCAATAAAATTGTTATTATCTTCTTTTATTTATCTTTTGGTGTTGGTTTGGGATTTAATGGTGTGTTTCTCTCAAAGTCTTACATTTGGTTTTATTCTGTATGAATTTTGATTTGTTTGACTTTTAAAAAAAAAATTATATGAGATGATTAGTTGTATATGCTATTGTGGAACATATAGAGTACGGTTCAACATTTAGTATACGTTAACTTGTGTCCTTAGGGTACAAGATAAAGATCTTAAAATAGAATTAAATAATAATTATTGTATTGAAAAGATAAGTTTTTATGCTTTTAAGGTTATGAATGCACAATTTTCAAAGTTAAATTCCTTTATTTAGTTTCTTATCTTGTGCCCTTAGGGTACAAGTTAACAAGACCCTTCATTTTATTTACCAAAAGCATTTAATATTTTTTTTTTTTACAGTTCATTTAATATTATTATTTTTTGAACCAAATATTCTTTACGAGCAATCATAAAAATTAATCGTTCGAGCAAGATAGTATCACAACGTGTGATAAAATTCTCTCTCGAAAGATTTAACAGCTATATTTTCAAATATTCATTGTTACGGTGCTAATCGGATATCACTATGTACAACTACAAAGATTTCTTTTTTGAAGAAGCTAAAATTGAATTATATACCAAAGAGTCAAGTCCACCCAGCACAAGGTGCGTCGAGAAGAGAAGGCTGAAAATCATGTTACAAAGATCCAAAAATCAACGAAAGAAAATACAAGTTAGGTAATAGAATTCAAGCACAAAATTGGGTTAAGCCACAAAAAATGGTCATCAAAAGAGAAAGTGGTGTATTTTGCTTTCAACCACCAAAATGTCTGAAGTTTGATTTTGTTGTGCAATTGATGAAAAGAGTGCTCCTTGTGCTTGAATATTAGGTTGTTTCTTTCATTTCAAATCACCCAAACGCTAGATAATTAAAAGAGATCCAAAGTCGTCCGATGTTGTTTTGAAGATCCTCATAAATGACCAAATTGATGAAGATGATCAGAAATGAGAGATGGAGTCCCCATAACATGATCGAGCCAAAGCAAAACCGTATTCCAAATTGATCCAAAAACAATCACAGTGCAAAAACAAATGATTGCTATCCTCATGAGATCCACAACCACCCACATAAAATTTGATGATTTTTTAAGTAAACCTCACACAATAGATTATCCATTGTTGGAATTCGATTATGAAGAAGACGCTGAGCAAATATACTGATTTTTGAAGGAACCGCCTTATGTCAAATGATGTCTGAAAATTATTGAGTTGTACCAGTTTTTAAAGATGTCAAATAATGATAAGTTGAGCTGGTTGTATAGCGTGAGATGAGTGTAATTTCCATTGCCACTTGTCTAACTCGTCGACCTGCAACACAATGTTAGGAAACAAAGCACTACACTCCTGAACATGCTCCTCCTCTCAAGCTAATAATCGTCTATGTCACTTCCATCTTAAAAGATTCATCTCTAAAACAGAAACCACTTTGTTCTCTGCTAACTCAAAAAGATGATTAAGTCTATCTTTTAAAGTCCTCCCCTCCAACCAAGGATCCCACCAACAATGTAGTCGACCCATCACCAACAATACGATATAAATAATCCAAGAACCAACTCCCAACACCTACACCATCCTCAACGCTAATGCTGGAAAAATTCTCCCATCAAACTGAGTCTTACCTTCCACCAACAATAATCCTACCTCCAATTTCTCACAACGAGCAACCAAGACTCTATACCACAACATATCCTTCTCCTCCCTCATCCTCCAACACTACTTACCCAAAAGAGCTACATTAAAATCCTTAATTAATCGACCCCCCAAACCTCCAACTTCATTTTTCAAGCAAATTGTGTCCCACTCCCCACCCCCTTCCCCCCATAAAAACAATTAAATATAAATTTAATAGAAGAAATGATATATACATAAGCCTTGAAGAAGGAATGAAAATAGACCAAAATTGGAGACGGAGCAAATTTCAGGAGAACCAAGCGATCCCCTATATATAAATTTCTGCTTTTCCAAATTGACAGTCTAGATTTACTGCAATTAACCAAAAGACTCCAAAAATTTAATCCACTTCCTCCATAACGTTGGAAAATTCAGGTTTGATAATACAACATCCAAGTAATTCTAATCCACAGAATCAAAAGCTTTATCAAAATCAACTTTAAAAATAACTAAAATATATAATATCGTAATGAGTTGTAAAACCTCATTTAAAAATTTAATAATGGCACATTACCATGAAGACTAGATAGGCACAATACAACTAAGTTTACAAAATTTTCTTAGTCACTCCACATTTTCTTGGGTTCATTTAATATTCCTTTTTTTTTTTGACTCAATTAAATACTATTCCTTTAAGAGTACATAAGGGAGGATCATCATTTGCCTAAATTCCATTATACAGTAGTACCTAAATAAAATAATACAGCCTCCAAAATAAAAGAATAAAAAGCTATAGGTTGGAAACAAATCACACTGCAACAAGATTCTTCCATCTCCTTCTTGTTCCGAAACCAAAGGAGAAAGCATAATCATATACCTTATCTTCTTTTATTAAAACAAAATAAAATGCTTTCAATCAAAGAATCACTCAAATCATAGAGAAAATTTCAGGGGTAAACAAATTCTTCATTCTTCCCAATTTACCCTTGAATTCTCTCTATATTCTCCATTTAACAAACCCTTCGAAGAAGAAAGCTTCGAAAAATTCATAATTTGCATAATTCACAATGCTGTGTAAACTTGTTCCGTTGCCGCGGAAGAAAAAACCCGGTTCGGTTCCGGTTTACCTCAACGTTTATGATCTTACCCCAATTAATGGTTACGCTTATTGGTTTGGTCTTGGTGTTTATCATTCTGGTGTTCAAGGTAACCCTAATTTTCAATTTTCAATTTTTTAATAATAATTGTTATTTTTAATCTGGGTTTTTAATTCAGATCCGTGTGATGAGTTTATTATTACATGTTTGGTAGAAAGCTCAATTCTTTGTATATAAAACTTAATTGCAAATTACAATTATATAGTAATTTCATAGATTAGGATTTAAGCTCAAAAGCTTATGTCATGTTAAATATATAACAATAATGTTACTTTACCTAATTGTTGGATTTTTTTTTGTGGAATTTGGTGATGGAATTGAATTGAATAATATAATTTTTCTGAATTAAAAAAGGCTAATTTTTATTAGGTTACTTGATTTTTTTGGTTAACTCTAGGGGTTCAAGGGGAAGGAGTAGTCTGGTAATCCGGAGTTGCTGATAAGTAAGTTAAGTCTGGCTAAATATTGTTTCAGCCAACATCCAAACTCGAATTGTTTCAAACGATTCAACTTTAACCAAAGTTGATTAACTGCTTGATTTCAACCTTTTGGGTTATTTGAATTTTAATCATTATAATAATTGTAAGTTTGATTGAGCTGGATATTCAATTGGGGGAAACACTGAAATGATACCAATGTTGATATAATGTCTGTGTTTGGTTTTGAGCCCAAGAATAACTGCTTGATACCAATGTTTTTTGTAGTTCATGGTGTTGAATATGGGTTTGGAGCACATGATCGTGAAACGACGGGGATTTTTGAAGTGGAGCCTGGACACTGTCCAGGATTTACCTTTAGGAAATCAATTTACATTGGATCAACAGAACTGGGACCGAAGGATGTTCGGGAATTTATGGAGAAGCTAGCTCAAGAGTATGCTGGAAATACATATCATCTTATACAAAAGAATTGCAACCATTTCTGTAATGATGTTTGTGTCAGACTAACTGGAAAGTCGATTCCACGATGGGTTAATAGACTTGCTCGACTCGGTAAGTGATCTGCTAAACTGTTCTGTAATTAGTTATTATCTTTTGTCCTCTTTGTATGAGATGGGTTTTCATTCAGATGTTTAGAAGATTTTCACAATGCTATGATTTTGTGATAAGTAAATTTTTTATCATATGATTGTTTCCTGTCTAGAAAAGGGTGTTAGGCATGGATGTTTAGACTCTACAAGATGTGCTTACTGTTTCTTCTTGCATATCCATCACAACTGTTCAATACATAAATTTTTCCGTTAGGGCAGTGGTGGTCTTAGGTGAATGGGTTGATATGTGATTAGGCGGTCACAAGTTTAAGTTGTGGAGTTAGCCTCATGCAAATGTGAAACTAAGTCCAATAATAGTTCCGATCTTTTTTCCTAGATCTTGCAATCCGTAGGAGATTTATACCACCATGTTACCCTTTCTTTAGGGTTGGTCTTACATAATTGGAGTTGAGTGGGTTGAGGCTGCAGCTTTCTCTGGTGAGACGTGGTACCCTTGTCAATATTTGAGCTTATAGTATCTTGATCAATATTTGTCCCTTTTCTACAACCATTGGTACCCTTGTCTTGCTTGTCATGCCTTCAATGACAAATGCTACAGAGATTGAATGGGTATCAAATGTTTCATTTACTATAAAATTGCCATTTATGAATTATTTACGAATTTTCCTCCTTGTTTTTTTTCTATGAAATTTAGATACAAAGTTGTTGAACATTTCTAATATGTTTCTGTTCTGTTGCTTTGATAACTGTTCTACTGAGAACAATTTTTAAAGCATGTAATAATAAAGCATGAAAACAGTTAACCAAACACTTTTTTTCTTTCTAAAACTAATACCCTTATAATATGTACATGTTTCTATTAAACTAGTTTTTTTAGTTGCTAATTGTAAGTTCTGCTTCTCAATATGAAGGTTTTCTCTGCAACTGCGTTCTTCCAACCAGCCTAAATGAAACAAAGGTTGGACAAGTTTCATTGGACAAGATTCAGGAAGGAGAAAGTAAGAAAATGAGAAGTCAGTCCCGCAGGCACGAGGTTTCCTCCAATCCTACGTTGTCTGCTAGCCGAAGACATTGCGTTCGTCCATCTTCATCTGTAATTAATGCTTCTTCGACCTCAACCGTAGCAGTAAAGTAAAGCTTCGACAGGAGTAAGATTCTGAAACATAGGCTGTTAGAATCATGTAATGTACCGACGATGAGCAGGAAAGCAACTTCTCATCTGCTCCATCTGTCTCTTCTTCTGTATATCTTCAAATTATGTCGTAATGGCGAAAGTGGAATGGTTGCTTTGTCTCTGTCCTTTTTAATTGTGTGCTTTCTTCATTAAACAAAGAAGGTTCTTTATTTTTTAGTTTTTTGAGGTAAGCATTTCTGAGTCTTGCCTCATCTGTATCAGTTCTGTAGAACATAGTAATGTATTCATTGTATTTGTTGAAGTGTGAGATAATGCAAGGCAGAAAATATAAAACAGATGGTGAATTGAAGGGCATTACAGATTTAACTTGGCCCAAACTAGAGTCAAATTACATAACCTTGTGCTTTAGATACTGAATTTTTTGTTGCTGCTATAGTATAGAGACCAATTAGCTTGAAATAATGTGTTCTGCTTATGCTTCTATAACTTTGGATTCTAATCCATTAGGCCTGGAATCTAATAGGGTTTGCACAAATATGTAGTGTGTTTAGATGAAGTTTGACAAATGTCATTTTATTCAAACTGTGGTTCAAATTGAACTAGAGGCGAAGTGATTTATGTTTGAATATTTTGCTCAAGAAGCAGTTGTAAATAAAACCTGGTGTAAGGTTTTTGAATGTAACCCAAAATATAGTAATTATTATCACTTTATTCAAGCTATATGGTTTGGGACAAAATCATTATACTCGACATAAATTAAACCATGCTATTAACTACTAATCATTGTTGTGGGGACTTAAAATTCTTAAGTAGGTACAGATGCAGCTGATAGTTAGGTGCCAGCTCAATTAGCCATAATTTCAAAGCTGGAAATTTCAAGGTATCCAAGGAGGAAGATGTGTTTATGTCATCTTGTGAACTTAGTCTTCTTAGTTCTTGCTTTTGATGTTCAGTGGTTGCATTGCAAAGTTATCACAGCCTGTTACCTTGTTGATTTGATTGCTGCTGAATAAAACACAGCTAGTTTACAACTGAATTAGATAACGTTAACATATTTTCCTTGCCCCATACCCTTTTTCTTGCTTCGTTGTATTTTAGGTTGTAGTACAAAGGATAACAACCTTATTGTTTGTTTGTTTGCTTTCCCATACTTTTGAACTTTGCTTTGCATGATGAGATGATGACAAACGTCGCGTGAAAGGATAACTATATCAACAAACTTTTCTTGTTTTTTTTCTTAAATCATGTCTAGACATGTTTCCTCTTTACCATGTTTTTTTATTCGTTCAGTTATCTGTTATGGAGCTAGAGTCCAAAATGTACATGTTTTCTGAATTATGAGTTTAATCTTGGGAGGATTACGTAACTTCATTAAATAAATCAGGCTTGGTTATATTTTTTGTGAAGCCTAATTTAGACCACATGCAATAGTTGCACCTAAAGTTCTTTTTTTTTTTTATTTTTTAAGTCAATTAACTCTACTCATTTTCTTTTCAGTCAAAGTCAACATATTGCAATATTTTTATATATAAAAATATTATCATTTATATTTTATTAGATGATTGGTAATACAATTTTTTTTTATACCGAATTAGTCCATAAAATATCAGCTGCGATTTTGAATCATTTCCATCATTGTCTTTTTTTACCCTACCAATAATAACAAGATGAGATCAATAGTATTTTTTTTTTTTTTTTATCGTTTCTTTAAAATTCTCGATCTAGATAGCTTGAGAAGTTGAGATCTTCCAAATTAACTAGACAGGCATTTGAGTACTTTCTAATGTACCCCTCCTAGGGTGTACTACAATTTTTTTTTGGCAGTGTTTATGTTTAATGTTCAGGTTGATACTGATGAGTATTTGCATGTGTTACACATCGTATTTGCCGACAATTTAATAGTAATAAATAAATTTATGAACTTCTTTATTCTTGATGAATAAAGCAATACAAAGTGTGAGTTGTCAATTCAATTTAAATAGTAACAGAAAATGATATTTATTTATTTATATTAAATCACTGACGCAACTGCTGTGGAGCCATGGTTGCAAATGTAATTGCAAAGCAACCTTATAAGCACTTTTTTGAGACGCGAAATGATTCCTAATTTGAAGGTTTTTGTAACACTTTTATGCTACAATCCAATACAGCTTTCAATTCAATTATTTAGAAACATGAACCATGCCATGCGAATGCAAGGTTGGGTCCTACTTTACAGACTAACGAGGAGCATGTCCAGAGAGGCCACGAATCCATGCATATAGTATAAGTTTACACTATTTTTAAGGATAAATTGATTGGGATATTGATTAATTGTGTTGTGATAACGTTTGAAAATGAGTCTATAAGTGGGAATATCTTTCCAAAGTTTTGTAGGATTGAGTTAGATTCAACTAAATTATGAGTCTAAAATAAAACTTTATCTGTGAAAGTCATTTCTTGAAACATGTTTTTCTTGATTTTATTGAATCAACGTCAATTATGGACCCGTTTGGATAAGCCGTGCATATTGAATTTGCATGAAGAAGTGAAAGCTATAGGCTCACTAACTTTTATGGAAAGCAAGGTGGTGGTGAGCCACTAGGCTCCCAAACATGCGCTATATTTAGTATTAGGTTGAATTTATCGAAATTATGGTGACCCATCATGATTCTCTCAAACTTATTGTGAATCCAAACATACATTAAGGCATTATCTCATACTCTCATTTATTAAGACACGAAAGATCTTGAACGTCCACTTCAAGTCGGTATGATCAATTCGTCAAAGCTTTGATTGATTTTTAAGCATTAGGTCAAGGCAATTTAAATGCCCACCGGGCCACCACACAACTATGTCTCTAGACTCTCTACAACCACAATTGATGTGGATCATCTGCATTTGACTGAAATTCTCCGCATGATATGCAGCCACATGTAGTAGCGGTGGTGGTAGTAATAGCAATACCAATGTATGTTTTAGCAAACATTCCTTCAGAAATTCATTTAACAAACTGACCACAGTGCATCACATCATATGCTCGATTTCATTAATTGTTTCTCACAGCACAATAACTGCAAAAACTACAGATTACACCATTTTACATTACAAATGCAAGTAAGTTCCACAACAAACCACCAAAGCCAAAACTACCCTCCTTTTCAAAGAATACATAGACTATCTTTTTATTTTAAGCAAATCTATGACTAAAAGTGTACAAATCTACCAATAGATTCTACATTTTCTTTCTACATATTCACCAAACAAAAAATATGATGGTAACAAATTTTTTTGCATCCCCTGCGTCCTAATCTCTAGATCCTCACTTTTTGTAATAAAAAGACGCAATGTTATAGACAAGGCTGAAGTCAATCCTTCAATTACTCAAATCAGATGAACAATAGTTTAAACCTTCTCTCAAAAAAAATAGTTTAAACCTGCACCGACGACACATTATAGTAAATTTGGTGATCTCATCAACACCAATCCGTGAATCACGTTGGTTTTGGCTCAAGGACTCAACGAGTTTTCATAAGGTAACCCTAGAAGCCGTCACTAAAATGACGCTTCTGCAGGGTAAAGATACACAAGACCGGTCCAATGGTTTTAAATAGTTTGTGAGGTCTAAAACAAGGTTCAATATATGGGGCTTTTTTGCTAGAATATGAAGCACTTTTTCTTGTAAAATCTAATTAAAATTAATTTTTTATTCTTAGGCCTAAAGCGAAGGCTTTGGTGGTCTTACACTTGGACTGGTTATGAAGGTACACAATTCTTCTATGACAAAAAACCTTTCACCCTCGGTCACGAACTAACTTCATCATCAAAATGCTTGTAGGTACACAACCCTCGATGGGAATATGCTATTGTCTTCTATCATGTCACCCCAACTCTTCGATTTCCATCCGCTTAAGATTACAGAACATCCATGGTTTTAAATTGCGGATGCAATATAAAGAATTTTGAGGTTTCCAAACAATACCACAAACACAATTTCAATTGCATCGACCATATTTTGCTTCATTGCAACATAACCATAACCACAATTTAAGAAATAATGATAGAAACCAACCAAATCAAACCCATTTACCTTCTCCAAGCATAAACAAGCAAAGAAAACCCAAGAGGAACCAAAAACTCACTCTCCTCAAAACTAGACCATTCCATAACGGAGCAACTTCCACCAACAGAATTAGATGACATTGAAAGAGACGAAGACGACCAACTCTTACTAGACCCAAACACACTCCTCTCTTCCCCACAACAACCTTGTACCTTGTTTTCCTCAAACTTGAACATGAAAACCGCATGTCCATCACCACCGTTTTCAAAAAGCCAATCATGCACATCCCAACAAATCAAAACACAAACCCCATCAACTTCCACTCTCTCATTGCCTCTAAATTTCCACTTCAATTTCCTCACCTCCAAAACCATTTCCCCATCCACACTAAACAACAGCCTCATATTGTTTCCTTTATTGTCATCATCACAATCACTACCTATCTCTATCTCAATCTCTCTAACTTTCCCACCAAACCTCGTTTTCGTAGCGTACGAGGATGATCCATTTCTATTCACATCCATGTCCACATGTTCCTTTTTTAGAACAAGAATTTGAGGAATCTTTGTTTCATCACGTGCTCTCAAAAACTTATTGGTACGTGCATGTTCCATGTTGTTTATAAAAAGAACGATTTCGTTTTTAACAACTAAGGTTATATAGAATTTGGAGTGAGGTTCAGGTTCTGGTGATTTGGATCCGAAGCTAGCTTGAGAGAGGTTCCAAAAGAGAAGTGTGTTGTGAGAGAGATTTTTGGAACCTTTTTTGTTGAAGAAATGGTAGGGTTTTATGTGGAGTTCAAAATAGGAAGAGTTATTTTGAAGATGAATTTGAAGGGTATGACCTAAAATGGAACGTGACCATGATAAGGAAATTGCGCCTTCGTTTGTTTGGTATATGTAGGTTGTGAGATTGGGATGAGACGGCGGAGGGTGGTGGTGATTGGTGGTTTTTGATGGACGGAAACAAGAAGGGAAGGTGGATGATATGAAAGTCATTTTATTATTGCAAGTGGTTAACTTTTTTATTTAGAAGAAAAAATAGGTTTAGTGGTTCTTTAACTCTTGATTAATTTGGATTAGTTGATTTTTTGGTGTGAATTGTTTATATGAAGAGAGTGAAAGAGACGGTTAAGCCACGTAAATGAATTGCAAGTTTGATTAGTAGAATGATTGAATGAATGCATCAATGCATGTATGGGTTGCTTTCCATTCTTCGGTCCAATGGATTTTTTTTTTTTAATAGCTAAATCAAATGAACAAGACAAAATAAATCTCAAAGGATAGGATCATGAGACTACTAACGACAGATTAAGGAATTTGGCAGGCATGGATGAAAGCAAACTCATATTTTGTTTTACTTGTGTAGACTTTATTTATAACATAAAATTCAATTAATTTGTAAATGACTATTAAGAGATTAACTACTATGCATTTATAGAGTGTAATTTTTTTACATATATCCAACTAATCACACAAAGATGTCACTTTTTATAAAATTTTTAGTTCGTAAAATATTTCTATAAATATTGAGTTTTTTTTTTTTTTTTTATAATCAAGAAATATGGTGATTAGGGTCAATTAGACAACCTAGAAAAGAATACATGGAAAATATAAACTTAATAAAAGAAGGACATTATCTGATTTACTCAAAAAAAAAAAAAGGACATTATCTGATCATCCAATTAGAAATATGCGTTCACAGGTGGCAAGTGAACAATAAACAAGAGGGAGTATATGCAGGTACTAAATAAATGTGTCAACAAAATTCTGTACTACTAATTTAATTTCTAACAAAAAAAACTAAGGATACTCATCATTTAATTTTATAGTTTGGTGTACATTTGTGAAAATATTTGACGAAGAAATGAAAAAAAATTTGAAAATTGCTATTTAGTAGTATATGATTTATTCCTTCTCCATTACTCAATACTTTCGGACTCAATTATGATCTTTTAAAATTGAACAAGAGAGTTTTTTTGTGAATAATATTCAAAACGTGAAGGTTGTTATTAGCAGGGCCATTGTAAGCAACACATACAAAATGCAACAAAATCTTATACATCCTCCACATTTGATATGCCTAGCTTGCATATAAATTGCTAGTGTACTCATGGAGAAAGACACCACTTTCTGGATTCAGTAGCCACTTTTGTGCTTGAGTTACTTCATGTTGATACTTGATATGATATGAACATGGTGCGTATCACATTGAGTTTCTAGATTTGCTGCATCTTCACTTAATCATCGTAACGTTAACCTTTCGGTCTTCTATTTTATTTTATTTTCAAAATATGTATCGGTAATGACTCAAGATAGGTCTAAGAGAATAGAATAAGCCAAGTAGGTAAAGATTATGATAAGTTAATTGCATTAGATATTTTAAAGGCGAGTTATCGCGTTCTCGAAGGATTTAGAGACTCAATATGATGAATCAATTTTATGAAATGATTAAATTGTTAGAATATCGATGCTATGAATAATGGATGGTCATTGTGTTATTATAAAAAATGAATGAAGAAATTAGTTATGTTAGAAATTTACTGTGTCCTTTTTGTAATTTCTCTTCCATTAATGAACAACTTTCCAATTTCTATGTCACCTAGGCAACAAGGAAATGGGAAATGGGGTCTTCTTTCATGCATTGTTTTAAAGGGTGAGGAGAATGGAATTTTTTTTAAAAGGTTCGGACAACCAAGGTAAATCACACCTAGGAATCGTTGTAAAAAATGAATGTGGTAGAAAATGCTAACTAGTGTCCTTTGCATATTAGTAAGGAAATCAGTATAATAAGATTTTTTTTTTTTAATTTGTGCAATCAAATATTTAAAAATGTATAAAATTATTTTCAATGCAAAATTTGTTTTTTGTTTCATTAACTAGCGCCTCCCGACGGATGTGGATCACCTGCAACAGCTGCTGTTGTGATTTTTTTGTGTGATGAGAGAGAAACCATAAATTAAAGGCTTAATTGCACTTTTGGCCCCCTATCTTTCCAAAACTTGCGGTTACAGCCCCCTAACTAATTTAAATACAAAACAGCCCCCTAAATATTGAATCTTTGGCAGTTTTGGCCCCCGAAGGCCAAAAAAAATAAAAAAATGACACGTGGCACCTCATTTAGGGTGCCACGTCAGCGTTGGGATTTTTTATATAGTTGATAGTTCATATATAAAATGGACCATTAAATATATTGGTCCGCCATGAACCAATGTGTGAAAACCATTAGAATAAATATATTATGTATTCTCTAGGTCATATTAGCTTATTTTACTATTATCTTTATTCTCTTTGGTGAGGCGGAGTCTTGGCGTAATGATAAAATTGTTGTTATGTGACTGAAAGGTCATGGGTTCAAATCTTGAAAATAGTCTCTTACGAAAAAACAGGGTAAGGTTGCGTACAATACATCAAATGGTGGTACCCCTTCCCAGACCCTGCGCATGTGGGAGCTTTGTGCATCGGGCTGCCCTTTTTTATCTTTATTCTCTCAAGTGTGAGTAATATATCTCATATCGGATGAAAAAGTTAATGTTAAACACATTATGAGTGAGATGACCCATGAACCGAACGCCTTAATGTTTTGGGTAAAAGTGTGGTGTCTCTTTCACTTGTATGTTAATGTGAAACACTTCGTGTTTCATTGTAAGCTTCAATATATTTAAGTGCTTAGCTTGCTGACCACACAATAGTTCTATAAATATAACCCTTGTGTTGAAGCATTTTATACTTTTTGAAACCTACTTCACTTGTTAGAAACTCTAATTTGTCTGAAACCTAAAACCTCTCTCTATCTAATCGTTCATTCGAATCAGTTAACACTATGAGCGAAGGGGGTAGCACTTGGATGACATAGAGTGAAGGAGTTTCGCTTGTGTGGATTGAGTAGAGTCATTGCTACCATTGATTCGTTAGTGATCATCCTTTCCATAGATTATCCTCTACACTTCGAAGAAATAAACACATGAATTTTAAAGTGTTTAAGTAGTTTAGATTTTATTTTTTATTAATGATTTAATATCTATTCATTAGGATATGTTCTGCTAAGATGATTAAAATTTTGAAAAACTCATCTTAGAACTAACCCTAAGGTTAATGTGAATGGAAAAACATGATCAAACATCCACTACCTTGAAGACAAGTACAACTTTGCCCTCGATATATAAGGTGACTAAATAAATCCACAACGTGCATGAAGAAGAATTCATGGATTAATAGACGTGGAGGAGACAATGGTATTGATTGTGCTACCAAACGGCGAAAAGTTTGCCTTAGACGTAAACCCTAACGCCACCACTCTCCATGAACTGAAGATCGCGATCCAACAATTCAATGGCATGCCTGTTTCCAATCAACGTCTCTTCCTTTCTCAGAGTCTCGGACAAAACGATTCTGATCTCATCTCTAACCTTGGAATTGGACCCTTCTCAACCCTAACCCTGCACACCCCCTTTTATGGCGGTGCCGACGATGACACAATCGGGGCAACCTCCAGTACCGTAAAGGATGAATTAGTCAAGGAGGTGGATTCTGATTCTGAGTCTGAGTCTGAATATTTCATTGACCCCCCAGAGTTCCAAGATATGTATGATAAGATAGTAAAGAAGAGACGCCCAGATGACCACCTTTTTGAAATTAGTAGGAAGAGACGTGCTGCCAAAATTGAAAAGCAACGCTCGAGTATCATGTTTAAGATTTATGAGGAGAAGTTCTGTGCTGAGTTGAAGCTTTCTTCCGAACAAGAACATAAGATCTTTTTAGAAGAAGACAAGAAGGCCAAGGAGGAGCAACAGAAGGAGGCCAAGGCCGAGGAGGAACGCAAGCAGGCCATGAAGGAGGCTAGGAAGAAAGTCAAGAGGGCAAAGAAAGCCAAGGAGGAGGAGGCGAAGGCGAAGGCGAAGGCAAAGGAGTAATGAATATTTCAAGAATTAGAGAAGGACTAGATTTGCACTATTATGTTTTTCATGATAATAATAATTGTATTAGTATGTTCTCCTTTGTGTGCCTCTCTTTGAGAAGATTGTTATGTTATCTGTGGGTTGTTTTTCTGTTTTCCCAAAATACTACCTTCATAAGGATTTATAACTATTTTGTATTCATTTTTTTACCATGCTTTGAATGTTTAATCTTACTGTTCGTACCTTCCACATCAACTGCATTGGCTCTTATATGAAAAAATGTCACTTTTGTGCCCCCCAATTCTTTTCTTTTAGACCCCGGACCCGGAGAGTCTTCTGAATGAATCACCAAATAATCTGAAGTGGCGGCTTGCATGGAGGACTCTCAATTTTTCCTTCATGCATTTCTATTGATTGATATATAGTTCTCATGGAGACAAAATTTTAACTTGAATTCTGTTTTCATGCTGTACGTAGGTTATTAAAACAACAAATGGAGTCATAAGAAACTTTTCAGAATTTGTTTGAATTTTGACTTTTTAGGTCTGCACTTACTTGAAAAGTTATTCTATCCAATGTGATGTCGATTTTAGTCGCAAATGAAGATTCTTAACTCTATGCTTGTGGTCTTCACATACATGGTATGATATCACATTAAATTTAATCTACAGCAATTTCATGCCATAACTGTTTCTGCAAAGATTGAGAATACTAATGATTTGTTAAATGCTGTATGCATTAAGAAGAGATTGTGATTTGTCAGGATCAGTCGGCTAATTGGGATAACGATAATAATGAAAGTGGAAATGGTCTTTTTTTTTCTCCTTTTCCTGAGGTAATCTAAATCGCTACCATCATTTCTGTTGGATATGCCCCAACCTTGATTTTCGTGTGCCTGAGTTTTTAGGAAGCCAAGTCTCAACTTTTCTCACTCAGTTATTTTTTGTCTGCTTCAAAGGGAATTGTTGAAACAAAAACTTTGGGTTTCTAATTGGTCCTGGAAGACTAAAAACGGGAGTTCAATTAGTCTAAAAATGCTGCCACTGTACCGGGATCTGCTTCACTTGCTGACCCTGCTGGGTTATAGTATGAAAACCCAGAACTTCGCTAGGCTCGTAGTTAGTGCCCTGCCCTTGAAATCTCAGTAGGTAGTTCTGCTTCTATAGGTTTGTCTCCTCTTCCCAATTTCAGTTGAGATACGTGGAATGCAGGATGTATCCTAGCATCAACTGGAAGTTGCTGGTGGAAAGCCACTGCTCCAATCTTCTGGTGTATGTGTATCCACGTTTAAATAGGCTGAACGCACGTTTCACTAGAAGCTTGTAGTTATAGCTTCTGCATTGGTACACGATTTGAACGCACGTTTGACTAGAAGTTTTGATAGTGAAGGCATAGTACCACAACACGTCTTAAAGAGAACTGACCTAGCTAGTCTGCAACTTATCTCATCAATTTCTTCGGTGGTTGAAAAATAATTTTAAACAACTTTAACTATTGTTCCAACAAGTTGCAATGTAAGTAGTAAATATAAGATGCTTATACAAGATAGAAGAGACTATATAGGTTTCACAAATATCATGTAGATGACATGATACTTCATACAAAAAGTGGTTGTTGGGTGAATTGTGCCATTGCGTAACTCCTTCAAGAGTATTAGCCTTTTCTTAGCCTTTTCATGGTCGACTTTCAACCAGAAAAAATCTGTTCAAGCAGGTCCTCTTCAATGGTCAGGTCAAGCCTACGTGCGTCTGGTGTCAAACGGCGGATCATCTTTGTGAAATGACCTTTAACCAAAAAGGTTTGGCACAACTTTCTGCTGGCTCGGCATCCTCTTCGTGTTGTCGTGGGATCCTTTGGTGTTGCTCGAGAGTTTCTGCTGGCTTTTAAGGAAGGGGAAGATTGTGAAATGGTTGCTTTTGGTATGGCATACGGTACTTCGGACAATATGGAGGGCTAGGAATCGCTTGAACTTTTCCTCTAAGGAAAATAAAAACTTAATAAATTATAAAACTCACGTTTAAATCCATGCTTGCATAGCTGGAATGGAACCCTTTAGTGCTGTGAATTTTTCTGCTTGAATGACTGCTTGTAGCTTTGTTATATACAGTTGGAAAGAGCAGCTTACATAGGGGAAAGGTAAAAAAATGAGCATAGTAAATAGAGAATTTGACTCAATATCTATACTTCCAATGCAAGAGACAACTATTACCTATGTCAATTTTAAGTTTATAACTCTAAATAATCAGAACCAAATTCAAAACATTAGAGATTTTCACCTTAAAAAAAATTGGAAGAAAGCAGATCAATCAATCGAAGACGATGAAAGAATACAGGTTGATCGGAACAATTGGAGCTCACAAAGCAGAACAACGAGAGAAACACAAGAGATATGGATCAACATAGCTACTTTGATCTACATTTATGATCTGCATGGTTCTCACAAGGCAACCATTTTTTTCTCACTAAAATGAATCAATGGACCTGATTCCCGTGTATATATAGAATGAGTTATTGGTGGCTTGTGACTGTGATATGCGCTTGAAGGCATGTCTGCCAGTTGCAGCAAACCACAGTTAAACATCAAAGTAAAAGTAAAATAAGTGAGTATATGACACTACATTCAAATAAAAGATAAAGCTAAAAAAATGTCAAATGATAAACCACAGTTCTCATAAAAGTAAAAGATAAAAACCTGTGAATATGACACTACATTCAAATTCGTGGTCCTCGGATTCAAGGACAATATAATGCATGGATATATTTTTTTTCTGAAATAAAAATATGTAGGAAGCAATTAGGACACTACATCAGAGATAAATCAAGTCTAAGGAAATTAAGATGACTATCAATCTCAGTCCATATAGTGGCAGAGACCGACTCTGGTAACCTAAATGTAATTTCCTAATTCGAGTTTAAGCATCATATAATCATAATAATTGCAACATGAAAGCTTCGCATGGAGGAATAAGTGGTAATATATATAGTATCAAAAATAAAATTCAAGTTTCCCGCATTATCCTTCCTCTAAAAACAAGTTCATCAGTAGGTTGGTGAAATTGAGTAGGTAGAGATTATTGAGAAATACACCGAGGGTTGAGTAGTGATCAGCATACACAATTTCATGGTCACATTGATTAGGTCTTGACATGTGTAATCATCAGTAGGCTGCAAGGACGCACAAAGGGGATCCGGGCACGAAGTCATTGCTAGGCTTGTTAAGGGGATGAATTAGTAAGAACATAGCTGGCATTCTTTTGTATAGTAGGACTATGAATTCATGACCATGTGAAGGCCCACAAATCTATGAAAATTATAATTGAATAAGATTTATTAACATTGTCTAAATTTCAATACACTAAACAATGAATATATGCAAATTTCAAGTTTCGCTATAAGTAGTCTAATTTGTGGATCTCCTTTTGACCATGTATGTTAAGAGCTAATGCACTTCTGTATGATAAACCTCTCCTTGAGATTTCATTTGTTTGTCTATGAATTCTTACGAGAAGTTCCTCATTCCTCAAACCTCCCATCTTCATTCTAATTAAATTGTAAACCTAATGAATCAATGCACAAATGATATTCAAACGGAAACTGGTCATAGTCATCACAGTTATTTTTTCTTCAACACCTCCTGCAAATCCTCCTCATAATCACTCAAACTGAAGTTTATATCAGAAAATTTAAATCAGTAAGAACTGCCATTCTTCCTTATATCAGAAAAGATTTTAAGAAACCTTCTTAGAGTCAGATAGCTAGATATAACATTGTAAATTGGCAAAGCTTAAATTCCTTGAAGAGAACACAAGTTGGCTAAATAAGCATCTCAAGCAGAATTTTCTTCTTTTTTTCTTCATTTTGGCATTTATGAAATATATCAAGAATCATAAACCTTGAAGCTTTCAACACAAGAACGCATCAGACCAATGCACATAAACATACTTAATAAAATCCTGGAGCCTGCAAGTTAAATAAAGCATGCAACTAACATTATAGGTTCAAAGGCATGCCTTCCTTAAGCATTAGAGCCTAATATATTCAATAAAGACATAACCAATGATTGTGACCAAAATCAAATTGATTTATACACCAGTAACGATCCAATTAATAGTTAACAAGCGAGATACATTGATCAATTTATAGTTTACCAGTTATCAAGCATGAAAAAATTGATACAAATAGAATATAGCGTGTAGTTTCCTGTCTTCACAGTTTGTGATTTCTTTTGTCATATGTTTCACCATATGCCACTTGCTTAAAATGTAAATGTAAAAAATCAAGTTTCATATTTTGAAGTTGACAGAATGTCAAACACCTACTGCTATGATATCCATTGAATTTCTTTAAGATAATTAGTTTATCTTTTGAGAGAGAACTAATTAAGGGATGCTATTTTGAAGTTGACAGAACATCACATACCTACTGCTATTCTATATTTGTGAAACTATATGGTGCTGACATGACAGGAAATATAATGCAACATTGTGATGTTTTAGGCAGCATAAGACAATATCATGTACATCTCCTTTCTTCCTTGCTACATAAAACAGAGAAACAGTTGACTTTGAGTAGGCTCCTCGCCAACAACAATCTCGGTAGTCGAATTCCCCTTGATGACCTTTTTCTCAAGATTCCGTGGTGTGTCGGTCCAAGAAGTGCTAAGTTCCCCAAAAGCTGGAGTCAACTATGGTTCCTCAACATGAAGATGCGCCATACCCGTCATAACTGGAGGAACTAGTGCATTAGCTTGTGCATGGAAATTTTGAAACGCTCCCATGACGAGCGTTGGGCCTCTAAACCATCTTTGCTAATGGCGAAATCCATTTCCAAACAAGCTTTTTGGATCAGCAGGGGATTCAACTTAGTGTCAACATGGGTGGAGTCTATATACAAACTACTCCTTCGGTTGTTGGTCGATCTTAAGCTTACGGCTAACCGCATAGTGTCAGGAGCTAGTTGTTCTAACTCTTCCCTGATTTTCTTGTGTTGCTCCTGTAAGCAAATCGTCCTCTCATCAACTTCCTTCTGCCTCTGAAGGATGAATTTCTTCTTCACTTCAAGATCAGCATAAGTCTTCGTAATGGCCAACTTGCTTGCCTGCAACGTCTGCATCTGATCAAGACCACGAGAGGCTCGATCACGTTGGTCCTTAAAACCCAGGTAACCCCTTGAAAGATCACCTATTTGGAGGGTAAGTTGCTTAAAAAGTTCTTGTTGTTTAGAAGTCGCCAAATTAGAAGATCCTAGTCGATACAGTGTGGTCCTGAAGGCCCTAACTTCTTCCACATTTGTTGTTGTGCTATTATTAGATTTACTGGCCCTAAAAACTGTGTGGTCCTTCCTAAACTAGTTCCCTTCCTTCAAACTAGTTTTTAGTCTTCAGGCTGTTTAGTGGCCAGTAATTTAGATTTTTTAGAATTGAAACTCACTCAGTATGTTCATTTTTTACTATCTTGATTACTAACACTACCTAATCCAGAAATTAGTGGAAATTATTCAAGTGAACTAGTATTCTTCACCTAAGTGTATGCTTTTTGGCTTCTCGCCTCAAGTCATCAAAACCTCCTAGCACCTCAAGGATGTCATTTGCCCTCAACAACGTGGGATAAACAAAACATAATATTTGGGAATGTTATAATTAATTTGCCGAATACAAGTGAATTTTTCTATAAATAATATTTGTGAATGCTATTATTTAATTTGTCGTGATTTTTCTCAGGAAAGTGAAAAAACCCTCAAGATAATCAACAATGCTGAGAGAATAATAACGTGCAAATGGCTGCAGAAGATGTGGATTGGTTCTTGAATGTACCGAAGGCATGTGATCTTTACCCTTGAAATTATGGTGAGGTAGACCACGACCTCTTGACTACATTCTCAGAGAGGTGCCACACAAAGATGAGCAGTTTTCATCTTCCTATATGTGAAATGATGTGCCATGCTTGCTACATATACTCGTTGATGGTAAATTGCTATTTCATGAAAACTTGACGACTCATGAAGAATTCCGGCTAAGAGCGAAAGCTGAATGCGAATTTGGGTGAAAATACTCCATAGTTGTATCAGTAGCGGTGTGCCCGTGAGAGAACAACAAATTGATAAATGAGATAATGGATTGTGATGCCATTTGTGCAAATTTTGATTTTTGGATTTTGTAACAAGGTTGAGTGTGTATGAGAGTAAAAAATTAAAATAAAAATTACATTGAACTCCATATTTTGCATCTGTTCCCTGTCTCTAATGAACATGTTATGTCTTTTATAATTGAGCGTGCCCCGTTTAAAATTGCGCAGTTAGAAGTGGAGTTTAAAAGCTTTGGATCCATCGAACCAGAGGCATCTAAGTCAGAAATAATAAGGTAATTTATGCCATTTATGGTGTTTCTTTAGTCTCGATGAAGTTTATCTGGAAATTGTGTTTGTCTTTGCAGTATCAGAAGTCCATTTTTGGCTTAGTTAAATACCTATTACTAAATTTAAAGAATAATGCAATTCATGTATGGTCCTCATTAGTTGTTGATTTAGATTCCTAAGACTTTAGCAGTAAATTGTGCAAGTTAAATCATCTTTTATATTGGAGCTATTCAAGTTTGAGAGTACGTAATATCAAGTTGAATGAAGTAATTCATAAATCTAGCATTGCTTCCGGTGGATGGCAAATTGTTACAAATAATATATAGTTATATACTACTCTTTAGAGCATAGAAACTTTTTCATTTGAAACTTTTGTGTATTCTCGTTAGCCTGTAGTTATCTTCCTTATCAAATTGGTGCAATGGTTGTATCAATGTTAATTTTGATCCCTCGTAAAATTATGGCAAGTTTTTCCATGGTTTATGACTCAAACAGAGCTTTCTAAATTTGAGCTTAGCCATGAGTATGGTTGTCGTAACTCGTAACCACAAAGTAAGAAGCGCCAACTATAGGCTTTCTTCATTTTATTGATACACAAAAGCAGAACTGAAGCTTTTACATTTGTGGTTTTTCCCCATATTCATGGTGTAGTCTTCTCATCTGTTCAACGAAAACATATGACCTTGAATGCATCACATAATGTCCAGATACAAGCTGGCAAGGAAACAACAAAGTTTTGAGGCATTCTTTTGAAACATCAATGGATTAAAATGTAGTCAAACAATAGTAGCAATAAGTTGCAAGCATTCAACACTAAACAATAATTTTTGCAATAAGTTTGAGTAAGATTAGTCAACGATATCGAAGTGGCCAAACCTCTTCATCTGCAATGAGTGCCAAACTGTAGGATATGTTCAAAAAAAAATTACAGTTGATCCTTCAACGTTTTTTCGTGTTAAGAAAGGTTTCGTTACGCATGTTTCCCGCAACATTGCCAAAGTTAATGTCAATGCCTTTGGGGTAGCCTATTAACAATTGTTGTGTATGAAAAAGTGGATATTGAACCATATAAATAAGAGGATTGATATATCCGCTACTTTAAAGTTTTGAGTAAAAATGTGGTGTTAATTTTAGTGTATCTAGTATCTAGCTCCAAATTTGAACTATTAAGTCAAAAAACTATTATTACTTGATGATAAATTTATTTGTTTCATTTTGACACTTTTGATCTCTGCAACTACATAGAGAACGTTACCAACAAAGAAAATAGTCCAGACAATGTTCAAAACCAAAATAGACTATGAGTTTTTTTGCAACCAGAAGATTTGTTTCAAGAAATCCCTTTGAAGCTTCCAAGAATGACCTGGGGAGCAAGGAAGTCCTTTCAACAGACATAGCAGAAGTTGATATGAAAGTTAACTAACATTAAAAACAATGAATACTAAAAATTAGTTATAATAAAGGTAGTATTTATGGAGAAATAATCACACGACACAACAGAGATAAGATATGAGTCCTCTCCTCTCCTCTCAACGTACAGAGTTATTAAAATTATGAAAACATAAGAAAGCAAGCAAAGTAAATTAATAAGACATTTAGGTATTAAATTCCTGTTGTTCTTGTTCCCTCATGCGGAGTCGATACTTACGTTCTTCTACCATCATCTCTTTGATAATAGACTTAACATCCAGCCTGGCTTGGGCATCTAAGATTTCTGTCATTTTAGCACGACCTCTCTTGAAAGCACGACCTCTCTTGGCTTCCTTGTCTCTCGACATCTTCACGGCTGTACTGGAGGAGGAGGCAACGCTGGAAGGTGTTGTGGTGAGTAGCGTTAGGGTTGAGAAGGGTTGAATTCCAAGGTTAGAGATGAGATCGGAATCGTTTTGTCCGAGACTCAAAGAAAGGAAGAGACGTTGATTGGAAACAGGCATGCCATTGATTTCTTGGATTGCGACCTTCAGCTGATGGAGAGGGGTGGCATTAGGGTTTACGTCTAAGGCAAACTTTTCGCCCTTTGGTGGCACAATGAATACCATTGCTACTTTAGAAAATTATAGATTAGACTTACCTAAACGAATGCACCCATAATATTTATAGATTAGACTTAGTTTGTTATAGCTTTTAAAAAAAGATTTTTTTTTAAATAATTGTCTTGCATCCGTTTGTTACATATTTAAAAAAAAAAATCAGAATCTAAATAAAATCTAAAAACAGTTTCAAACGATGGTCCTTGTTACGAATTAAAATAAAAGTGATTTTGACAAAAAATAATTTAGAGATTATAAAAAAAGGATTTTTTTTGTTACAAAATTAGTTCAATTTTTTAAGAGTAAATTACACTCCACTCCCCTCAAATTTTAAGAGTAAATTACACTCCACTCCCCTCAAAGATGCTTGAATTACACTCTCCTCCCCTCTTATGTTAAAATATAGGCTAAACTGCAATTTTCACCCCCTATGTTTCAAAATGTTGCGATTTTGGCCCCCTATTAAAAAAAATTAAAATTTGGCCCCTTAAGTCTTAAAATGGCTGAGAAGACGCCACGTGTCCCAAAAAAGGGGTCATAATCGCACCGTTTTCTAAAGATAAGGGGTCAAGAAACATATTTCCCTTATGTTAGGGGGTCAAAAGAGCATATTTCCCTAAACATGGGGGTCACTTTTGTCATTTTTTTTAATAGGGGGCCAAAATCGCAACATTGTCAAAGTTAGGGGGTCAAAACTGCAGTTTAGCCTAAAATATACACTTCCCTCCCCTCTTATTCAAAACATATTAGAAAATATTTCCCCTCCTAAGAGAAGCTTGAATTACATACCCCTCTCCTCTTATGTTAAAATCTACACTTTACTCCTTCAATATTTTTTTTTTAATTTCTAATAGTCTAGCAAAAAAAAAAATCTAACACACTTCGAAAAAAATAGTATTGCTGGTCTATTTTAATATATTCAAAATTTAAATACATACTTTTCGCTATTTTTGATTCACAATTTCATTATAATATAGTTTTAAACCCTATTATAAAATAGGAAACAACCCAAAATAAAATTAAAATACGCGAAAATTTACTAAAGACAATAAACTATGGTTATTTAAAATTTAATTTTATACTCTAAATTATAAAATTAATAGAAAAATATTTTAATTTAATTATCATTGATATTTAAATTATAAAGAAATTAATTTATTTTTCTTAAATGGTAGCTCAAAATTAATATATATCATAAAAATATTTATTTATGCAAAAATAGATTAAAGTGTAGTGCATATTTAATTATTAAGGGAGGAGGTTGTAATTCAAGCATCTATAGGAGAATATAAGTTTTACTTTTCAAGGGAGAGGAGTGTATATTTTAACATAAGAGGGGTGGAAAGTGTAATTCAAGCATCTCTGAGGGGAGGGGAATGTAATTTACTCATTTTTTAAACCATATTTTCCCTCTCCTCTAAAAAAATATCTATTTTTTGAGAAGCTGTTCTCAACAACTTCTCATTCGAAACTGTTTTTAGATTATTTTTTTTAGATTCTGATTTTTTCCTAGTTTTTACATTTTCTCTTTTCTCTTATAATTATTTTAGAAATATGCATCAATTAATTATTTTAGAAATACGCATTATTTACCTCTTTTCTCTTTTTACATTTTCTCATGTGTACTCAAAAATGTTGTGTTCAAATGCTTGTGACCAACCAAGTATTATTTTTATAAATGATGATTACCAAAATGAACACTCTTCCTTGCAAAGATCCACCAAAATCGTAATTTGACACCCCAAATTTTGAACTTTAAGTTCTTCAAGATGAAGCACCTCTTCTGTTGTGAACAACCCAACACCTTAGAAAGAAAATTTCCTTATGAACACCAGAGAATCCTTGTGAACTAGGGGATTTGAAATTGAGGGTTCTAGGAAATTCGAGAGGATTTAAGACGGTTCTTTTTCCGTACTAAATTCTATTGAGAAACAAAACAAGTAAATTGCAATGTTGATAAATTTTGGGTATTTTCAGAATCAAAAGCTCAAACTCTCCCATGAGGAAATATATAAACAAAACAAACATAGAGCGAGCCTGCTTGGATTAGCTTATTTGAGCTTATCTACTAGCATAAGCACTTGTGAGAATTTGGAAAACTTATGAAAACAGTTGATAATAACATGTACACAAGCTGAAAACAGCTTATTTCTATAAGTTCTTATAGCTTTTTAAAACAACTTACATTATACAAAAACATTTTCACTTTATATTAGATTGTGTTATAGAAATAGTCTATTCATGAGAGCTTATTTTAATAAGCTGTTTACTTAGACGAGGCTATAATAACAAGTTATTTTCACCAAAAATAGCTTATGCAAATTGCTATAGATTATACAAAAAAAAATGATTTTTTTTTCTATCTTATCTTATTGAAATAGCTTAACCATAAACACTTATGCTACAAGCTATAATATTGCTCATTTTTCTGCTTGTTTTTTTTTTTTAAAGAAGTGTGTTATCCGGGTTGTTGAAATTGTCGTCGTGAAGAGAGAGGGCGAGACACATCAACAGATGACACGGCGGCGAGGAAGAGCGAGAGAGAGAGACAACGAAAGCAAACGAGAAGACAATGTTTTCTTTTTACAATTAGAGTAGTGATATTTGAACAACCATCTGAGACAACTTTTGATGACAACTTCTTTTCTCTCTCTCTCTCTCTCTCTCTCTCTTTTCATTGGTTAAAAACAATGGAGAGATAAAAAAGAAGAGAGAGAATAAAAGGATAATGTGAGTATGAGAGAGAAAGTTGTCAAAAAGTTGTCACAAAGTGGTTGTACAAATATCATTTCTCTTACAATTATTTGTCTGTCTGTTACGTGGGTACATATTGGGGTGTATACATATTGGGACCCTTTTTAAAATAGGGAACTTCTAAGGTACACTCACAAAGTGAGGTGTATCGGTACTCTTGTTTTATAATTTTATAAATTAACGATCATTTTTTATGTAATAAATATTTATTTGTCAATACTTATATTTTATAAAACAACATTTTATAAGAAAAAACATCATTTCATTGTTTATAGGAATCATAATAATTTAATAATCAATGTTCTCAATTATGAGTGATAAAAATTATAAAAAAATTAATTTTATTTTGTTGACACATTTGATGAATAAGATTTAGTTATTATAGTTATAAATGATAAAAAATAATATTTTTCTTCAAAAACAACTCATTTAACGATTAATTTAAAGAGTGAGTGTACCGGTACACTCAAATATATTGGGTGTACCATAGAATTTGCCTTTAAAATATCCCTATTTTTTTAAAATGAACTTTCAGTCCTCATATTTTTAAAACCAACTTTTTGGTCTCCTTTTTTTTTTTTTTTTGTCTCCTATTAAACCAAATCTTGTGATTTTTTTTATTTCCCAGCATTTTTTATGTGGTGCCTTCATTAATGACGTAACATTATTAAGTTGGATAAAATGATACCTCATAGAATATAATTTTCATCTCTCAAAAAAAAAATATAATTTTCAATTCATTATTTTCAAAATTAAGTTATTTAATTTTGTAATTTATTTTATTTAATATCTAAAATAAATGAAAATTAAAAAATTTAATAAAAAAAATGAAAATTTATCATATTTGCGATCTAAACCCCAAAAGCTTGATCCCCACGTAATATAGGAAACCTAAATACTCTTTGTAGTAGTCTAGGAACTCACAAGTAAATTTTTATGTCATCCTAATCGTTTGACCTAACAAAGGTATCATTATAAAGTTCAAATTAGCCTACATATCTTTCTATAATACGAGAATTTATATACTCCTAACAAAGGTATCAACCAAAGTGTCACGACCTCATTTGATCACACACCTAGTCAAGTGAGCGTCGAATTTTGTACGACGACAACAAATCCACAACATGTACCAAGAAATTCACCTTTTCCAACCGAAGGAGGAATGAATATTTCAAGAATTAGAGAAGGACTACTAAGAAGATTTGCACTGTTATGTTTTTCATGATAATATAATAATTGTACTAGTAATCTAGTATGTTCTCCTGTGTTCTGTGGGTTGTTTTTATGTTTTCACAAAATACTAGCTTCATAAGGATTTATAACTATTTTGTACTCGTTATTTTTCTAGTTTTTTTTACCATGCTTCGAATGTTTAATGTTAGTGTTCATACCTTCCACATCAACTGCTTTGGCTTTTATATGAAGAAATGCCACTTCTGTGTAACATGATGAGCTGCAATGTGATGTGAATTTTAGTCGCAAATGATGATTCTTAAATCTATGCTTGTTGTCTTCACATACATGGTATGATATCACATTAAATTTAATCTTCAGCAATTTCATGCCATAATATCTGCAAAGATTGAGAATATTAATGATTCGTTCAGTGCTTCATGCTATACTCGTTGAGAAGAGATTGTGATTTGTCAGGAACGGCCGGCTAATTGGGATAACGTTCATAATGAAAGTGGAAATGGTCAATTTTTTTTTTCTTGTCCGAGGTAATATAAATAGCTACCATCATTCTGTTGGATATGCCCCAACCTTGATTTTCGTGTGTCTGAGTTTTTTGGAAGCCAAGTCTCAACTTATCTCGCTCGGCTATTTTTTTGTCTGTTGAAAGAAGGTCCCTACTCCCTAGATCACTTCTAGGGGATTCAAAGGGATTTGTTGAAACAAAAACTTTGGGTTTCTAAATGGTCGTGGAAGACTAAAAACGGGAGTTCAATTAGTCTAAAAGTGCTGCCGCTGAACCGGGATCTGTTTCACTTGCTGACCCTGCTGGGTTATAATGTGAAAACCCAGAACTTCGCTAGGCTCGTGGTAAGTACCCTTCCCTGGCAAACTCAGTAGGTAGTTCTGCTTCTATAGGTTTGCCTCCTACTCCCAATTTCAGCTGAGATAAGTGGAATGCATGATGTATCCTAGCTTCAGCTGAAAGTTGCAGTTGGAAAGCCACCGCTCCAATTTTCTTAGTGACCAAGAAATGACCATAGTACCTACTGTATGTGCATCTGCGTTTAAATTGGCTGAACGCACGTTTGAATAGAAGCTTGTAGTTGTAGCTTCTGCATTGGTACACGATAGTGAACCCCCAACTGCAGTTCCAAATGATCACCTAGCTGAAAGTTTATGATGCAGTTTTGATTTGAAGGCATAGAAACCTGCTTGTGGGGTTGAATCTTCAATTTGGGTGTTGGCACTTGGAGAATGATCTTCTACTCAGATCTTGCCTTTTCTTTTGTTTGATAAATAAGTTTAATTAGTGATCTGTAGAGCAAGGAAAGGGGCAATGGGGTCTTCATGCAATGGTTTAAAAGGTGAGGAGAATGAAAGATTATCTAAACAGATAGATTGAGAATACATCCTAAGCAAATCACACCCCAGGAAATGTTGAGAAAAAAATGAAAATTGAATGCAACAGGTATAAAATAGCAACCTCCAATTCAGTTATACTAAGAAAAATAAAGAAATATTATTTAGTTGTATTTTTAAAAGTATAAGGTATTCTCCAAAAGTATAAGGTACACCACTCACTGTTTAATGTTGAGGTTCTGCATTATTGAAAGCTTCACATAGAGGACTAAGTGGTACCAAAAATAATATTCAGACTTCCCACACCAGCCTTACTCCAAAAATAATATTCTGACGACCCACACCAAGGGGGTTCAGTGGTGATCAGCATACACAATTTGATAGTCATATTGATTAGGTCTTCGCATGTGTAGTCGCCAGTCGGCTGCAAGGACGCACAAAGGGGAACCGAGCAGGGCACAGAGTCATTGTTAGGCTTGTAAAGTGGATGTGGTGTCTGAACAAATTGATTAGAAATTCAAATCAACATGACAAACACTATATAAGCAAATTCAAATCAGTAAGAACATAATTGCCATTCTACTATTAAAACGATAATTTAATAAGATTTAGTCACATTATCTAAGTTTCAAGACATTATAAACAATGAATATATGCAAATTTCAAGTTTCACCATAAGTGGTCTAATTTGTGGATCTCCTTTTGACCATATATGTTAAGAGCCAATGCACTTCTGTACGATGAACTTCTCCTTGAGATTTCATTGGTTTGTCTATGAATTCTTACGAGAAATTCCTCATTCCTCAAACCTCTCAAGTCTCATCTACATTCTAATTAAATTTTAAACTTAATGAATCCACACACAAATTGATATTCAAACAGAAACTAGTCATGGTCATCAAAGTTGTTTTTTCTTCAACACCTGCTGCAAATTCTCCTCAGTCACTCAAACTAAAGTTCATATCAAAAAATTCAAATTAGTAAGAACATAGTTGCCATTCTTCCTTGAACACATGTGGGATGAAGTTAAATATTTTAAGACACCTTCTTAGAGTCATATAGCTAGATATAACATTGTAAATTGGCAAAGCTTAAATTCCTTGAAGAGAACACAAGTTGGCTGAATAAGCATCTCAAGCAGATTTTTCTTCATTTTGGCATTTATGAAATATATCAAGAATCATAAACCTTGAAGCTTTCAACTTCCTTCTGCCTCTGAAGGATGAATTTCTTCTTCACGTCAAGATCAGCATAAGTCTTCTTAATGGCCAACTTGCTCGCCTGCATCATCTGCATCTGATCAAGACCCCGAGAGGCTCGATCATGTTGGTCCTTAAAACCCATTTGGAGGGCAACTTGCTTAAAAAGTTCTTATTGTGAAGAAGTCACCAAATTAGAAGATCCTAGCCGATACAGTGTGGTCCTGAAGGCCCTAACTTCTTCCACATTTGTTTGAATCTCCCCTTGGAGTGTTTGAGATCTTCCTCAACAGTCGAGGAAATTGGTGGAGGTGAGTCATCGTCACCAAAATACCGGCTCAACTCTTCTTCAGGAATATCCTCTGGAGGAAGAGGTGGAGGATTTGGTGAAGGGACTAACGACTCAGAAGCAGGACTAAATGGAAAATCTTGCTCCCTAAATTTTTATGACGGATATTCTTCAGGAAAAGTAGAGATGACAGCTGAGAGAGTCGAATAAAAAAAGTCAATAGTTGTTAGACAACCTATCAACATTAAGGCCATGAATTTACTTTACCTTGTCAACCGATTCTGGTAAAGACTCAGTATCAGAGATAACAATCCTTCTCCTGGAAGATTGTCGAGAGGTATTCGTTTTTTACTATCTTGATTACTAACACTACCTAATCCAGAAATTAGTGGAAAATATTCAAGTGAACTAGTATTCTCGACCTAAGTGGATGCTTTTTGGCATCTCGCTCAAGCCATCAAAATCTCCTAGCACCTCAAGGATGTCATTCCCCCTCAACAACGTGTGACAAACAAAACATAATATTTGTGAATGTTATTATTAATTTTCCTAATACAAGTAAAAAAAATTATAAATAATATTTGTGAATGCTATTATTTAATTTGTCGTGATTTTTTCTCAGGAGCGTGAAAAAAACCTCAAGATAATCAACAATGCTAAGAGAATAATAAACATGCAAAAGGCTGCAGAAGATGTGGATTGGTTCTCGAATGTAGCGAAGGCATATGATCTTTACCAGTTGTTAAAGACAAATTATGGTCAGGTAGACCACGACCTCTTGACTACATTCTCAGAGAGGTGCCACACTAAGATGAGCAGTTTTCATCTTCCTATAGGTGAAATGACATCACTGTGAATGATGTGTCATACTTGCTACATATACTCGTTGATGGTAAACTGCTATTTTATGAAAACTTGACGACTCATGAAGAATTTCGGCTAAGAGCAAAAGCTGAATGCGAATTTGGGTGAAAATACTCCATAAGCTATGGGGTGAATTATCTTTCAAGTGCGGAAAATAGGGTATTAGTTGGTCTTTTTGAATTTATTAGTGTTTAAGGTGATGAAAGAGTTGGACTTGCATTATTGTTACTTTACCAACAATGATAAATTTATAAATATTGATAACAAGCTTGAAGAAGAAATTAAAACCCCATTATCACGTGTTAAAAGTCATTCCAAAGAGCATTCCCGAGAACAAACAAAAGAAGGACAAGGAAATAACAATGTTTTGAGGCCACACCTGAGTAAGACTATGAGTATGATTAATAGTCTTGAGTTCTCAGAAGCACATACCTTTTGCTGCTTTCACATCATTACATATGGGTAATTAATTTTTGCATATGGTCGGAAGGGAAGTAGATAGTTTTGAAACATCAATGGATTAAATGTAGTCAAACAATAGTAGCAATAAGTTGCAAGCATTCAACACTAAACAATAATTTTTGCAATAAGTTCAAGTAAGATTAATCAACAATATCAAAGTGGCATAATATATATGGTTAAGTGCATGGAAGGCGTTTATCAAATTTCGGCACTAAGCAAGAGGTAAAGTTGCATATCCTGCACACAAATGAGTGTCAAACTGTAGGATATGATCAAAAAAATTACAGCTGATACTTCAACAACGTTTTATCGTGTTAAGAAGGGTTTCCTTACGCATGTTTCCCCCAATATTGTCAAAGTTAATGTCAATGCCTAGGGAAGCCTATTAACAATTGTTGTGTATGAGAAAGTGGATATTGAAGTAAGAGGATCGATATATCCACTACTTTAAAGTTTTGAGTGTGGTGTTCATTTACTTGTGTGGATTCTCTAGTACCTAGCTCCAAATTTGAATTATTCAAGTCAAATAACTATTACTTGATTGTAAATTAATTTGTTTCAGTTTGACACTTTGGATCTCTACAACTACATAGAGAACTTCACCAAGAAAGAAAATTGTCAAGACAATGTTCAAAACTATAGACTATGAGGTTTTTTGCAACCCGAAGATTTGTTTCAACAAATCCCTTTGAAGCTTCCAAGGATGACCTAGGGAGCAAGGAAGTCCTTTCAACAGACATAGCAGCAGTTGATATGAAAGGTATTAATAGTAACTAACATTAAAAACAGCGAATACTAAAAATTAATTATAATAAAGGTAGTATTTAGGGAGAAATAATCCACAGACATCACACGACTGATACCACAGAGATAAGATATGAGTCCTCTCCTCTCATCTCAAAGAGTTAATGAAATTATGAAAACATAAGCAAGCAATTTGTGTTTGAAGCAAAGCAAAGTAAATTAATAATAGGTTTTTGGTATCTGCTTTTCTTGTCCCATTTTGAGGCTTTGATACTTACGTTCTTCTTCAATCATCACTTTCAAACGAGCCTCAGCATCCAGCTTCATTTTGGCATCCATCATTTTCATCGTTTTGGCATGACATCTCTTGACAAGACGTTGGAAACTGGCGTCCATCAGCTTTAGATCCTCATCATCTTCAGGCTCCACATACCCCGGCAGCAGCTTCTTGCCAAATTTCTCCCACCTCTTCCTATCTAATTCCTCCTTCTCCTCCTTGCTTAATTCCTTCTCTTTCGCTTCCTTGTTTGTCACGGCACTGGAGGTTGCCCCGATTGTTTCCTCTTTCGCTTCCTTGTCTAATTCCGACTCCTTCACGGTACTGGAGGAAGCAACGCTGGAAGGTGTTGTGGTGAGTAGGGTTAGGGTTGAGAAGGGTTGAATTCCAAGGTTAGAGATGAGATCGGAATCGTTTTGTCCGAGACTCTGAGAAAGGAAGAGACGTTGATTGGAAACAGGCATGCCATTGATTTCTTGGATTGCGACCTTCAGCTGATGGAGAGTGGTGGCGTTAGGGTTTACGTCTAAGGCAAACTTTTCGCCGTTCGGTGGCACGATGAATACCATTGCCAGCTACGGTGTGGTACGTACCAAATTATGCCACATTCTCCTTTTCAATACTTTTCTTGATGGGGTGAGTAGTTAGACCTCCTGATATTTGGAGTGAGTAGTTTGGTTTCTTGCACAAGTTTGAGGAGGTGTGTTGGATTAGTATTTCAAGGGATTTTAAAATGCTTTTTATTATAAAAATGTTTTGTGTTATTCAATTAAGACTTTTTACATCTTAAAAAAAAAAGTTGTGTCGTATTCAATCAAGATCACTCTTTGTCATTTATATTGAATCAAAAAAAGACTCTTTGTCATTTAAATAAAGTGTTGCGGTATTCAATCAAGACTTTTTGTCATTTAAAAAAAGTTGTGTGGTATTCAAAATCATTCAAATTTCGAAGGATTGTTTAATAAATTGGATTGTGATGGATTTTGTGGGATTTTTTAGTGAAATTTTAGAATGAAAAAGTCTTTCATGAAAACATGAGATTTCTTAGGATTGTTTTTTTTTTTTTTAAGATTTTACTATCTCTCTCTTATCCCTTCTTCCCCCTCTCTCTCCCCCATCTCTCTCTTCTCTCTCTCCCCCTCTCCCTCTCTCTCTCCTCTCGTAAAAAAATAAAATAAAATAAATAAAAGAGTTTGTATTTAGAATATTGTGAAAGCGGGTGTGTTATAATCATTTTTTAATGAGTCCTTAAAGGTTATAAAATCCATAAAATCATTTCAAATCCTTTAAAATTCTATGGTGTAAATTCATTGAAATCCAAATTGTAAATCTTAATAGTCTTTTAAAATCATGAAAATCATTCAAATCATCCAAAGTCTTTTAAAATCCCCAAGACTTTTTTAAACAAAAATTGTTCTTTAAAATCCTAATCCAATACACATTTATATTCAAGGATATATGCATTTAAAATCAAGACTTTTGTTTTGCTTAACTAACTATCATTGCTTTAAAATTTCATTTTTATGCGGCATCTAAGTACATGACAAACAACGAGCACAAGAGTTTCACTATTTTTTCTTTCCGAAAAAGTTTTTAGTGTTTTTTTGGTCGAGTAGTCAAGCGGGTAGAAATTCACTGGGAATAAATAGGGTGTTTGGGACTGATCTTGCATATATAATGTAATGTCCCTACCAACTGAGTTAAACTCTCAAAGACAAAAGTTTCATTGTTTTAATAAAATGTTAAGAGGAAATCTTGCATGGTCACAAGTATTTGGACACATTATTTGAACACACACAAAAGGATATTTAAAAATTTAAAAATTCATAACCTTAAAAACTTATCTTTTCAAAAAAATATTTAATTTTTAAAATCTAAGATACTTATCTTATTCCTTTATCACAATTCACAAATTAGCACCAAAATGAACACTCATCCTTGCAAAGATGCACCAAAATCATATTTTGACACCCCAAATATTGAACTGGAAGTTCAAGATGAAGCACCTCTTAAATTGTGAATCCCCAAAACCTTAGAAAGAAAATTTCTTTATGAACCTTAGAGAATCTCACAATATCTCTCCTTGTGATGAATTTAAATCATTTTAGAATCACTCGCAATATGAACACTCAGTGAAACAGTCTCACTCCTCTCAATCACACTCCAGAGACTTGAATCAGAGAAAATATTTAATATGAATTCTGGTTCAAAGTAACCACTTGTTTGTTTATTTTGCAAAACCCTTTCTCAATCTTGATTAATTACAATTGGAATTGGTGATTCTTGACCAATAATTGCAATCAACCAGTAAAAATAAAATGTAATACTCCAAAACTAAATTTCTAGACTTCCTAGCAAACATATGATGCAGGATTTTAAATAAAGTTCTCATATGTTGATATTTCCAAGCATACAATTCAATGGTGTGAGAAAATAAAGTTGCAATGCAAGTTATGTGTTCAACAATCCCTACAAATAAGTTGTAAAAAGAATATATGCAGAAATAAGATCCATGAAAAGAATACAGCCTTCAACGAAATGACATGAGAAACTACAAAATTGTTTACTGAAAAAAATTGTTCAAAAAGAAAAGAAAAAAAATTTGAAATATTTGTGATATCCTCAATATATGGACTGATTATAATATTAAGAATATCAGAGTTTGTGTAAAATGAACTTTTGGAAACTTGATTCATATGAGCAACACGTTCACCAAAGCATTCTCTGTTTGTATCTTGCCTAGAGTACGACTCTTGTATAGTGTATAGTTTTATCAAAGAAAAATTCTGTCAAGACAAGTACTCTTGATTTACATTTTGAATGGATTATTCAACAAGGTGAACACATGTAAAATAAGTACATCACTCAGAGACCTATGTTGAGGTTAGCCAATGTTGATTTCATGTCATATAAAAATTCCTAATTTTCAAACAAAATTGTACCAAAACAGATATAACAACATTTCAATGGTGAAGTATACAGTAACTATCGTTTCTGTTCAAAGGAGGAGATGAGCAGTTTTCATCTTCCTGTAGGTGAAATGACCATCACTCTGAATGATGTGTCATGCTTGCTACATATACTCATTGATGGTAAATTGCTATTTCATGAAAACTTGACGACTCATGAAGAGTTCCGGCTAAGAGCGAAAGCTGAATGCGAATTTGGGTGAAAATACTCCATAGTTATATCAGTAGCGGTGTGCCCGTGAGAGAGCAACAAATTGATAAATGAGATAATGGATTATGATGCCATTTATGCAATTTTTGATTTTTGGATTTTGTACCGAGGTTGAGTGTGTGTGAGAGAGAGTAAAAAAAATTATATTGAACTCCAAATTTAGCATCTTTTCCCTGTCCCTAATGAACATGTTATGTCTTTAATAATTGAGTGATGCCCCGTTTAAAATTGCGCAGTTAGAAGTGGAGTTTAAAAACTTTGGATCCATCGAACCAGAGGCATCTAAGTCAGAAATAATAAGGTAATTTATGCCATTTATGGTGTTTCTTTAGTCTCAATGAAGTTTATCTGGAAATTGTGTTTGTCTTTGCAGTATCAGAAGTCAATTCTTGGCTTAGTTAAATACTTATTACTAAATTCAATGAACAATGCATTCATGTATGGTCCAGCCTCATTAGTCGTTACTTTAGATTCCTATGACTTTAGCAGTAAATTGTGCAAGTTAAATTATCTTTTATGTTACAGCTATTCAAGTTTGAGAGTAATGTCAAGTTGGATGAAGTTATATAATTCATAAATCTAGCATTGCTTCTGGTGGATGGCAAATTGACACAAATAATATATACTACTCTTTAGAGCATAGAAACTTTTAAATTTGAAACTTTTGTGTATTCTCATTAGCCTATAGTTATCTTCCTTATCACATTGGTGCAATGGTTGTATCAATGTTAATTTTGTTCCCTCATAAAATTATGGCAAGTTTTCCCATGGTTTATGACTCAAAGTAAGAAGCGTCAACTATAGGCTTTTACATTTATGGTTTTTTCCCAGATTCATGGTGTAGTCTTTTCATCTGTTCAACGAAAACGTATGAGCTTGAATGCATCACGTAATGTCCAGATACAAGCTGACAAGGAATCAACAAAGTTTTGAGGCCACAACTGAGAAATACTACGAGTATGATCACTAGTCTTGTTCTCAGAAGCACTACCTTTTGCTATTTTCATATCATTGCATATAGGTAATTAATTTTTGCATATGGTCCTGAAGTTTCACCAAGTATTCTGTTATGAAGGGGGTCTATATGGAAGTATATAGTTTTGAAACATCAATGGATTTAAATGTAGTCAAACAATAGTAGCAATAAGGTGCAAGATTCAGCACCAAACAATAATTTTTGCAATAAGTTCAAGTAAGATTAGTCAACGAACCTCTTCATCTGCAATAATATGGTGAAGTGTATGGAAGGCGTTTGTGTAATTTCAGCACTAAGCAAGAGGTAAAGTTGCATATCCTGCCCACAAATGAGCGCCAAACTGTAGGATATGTTCAAAAAAAATTACAGTTGATCCTTCAACAGCATTTTCTCGTGTTAAGAAGGGTTTCCTTACGCATGTTTCCCGCAACATTGTCAAAGTTAATGTCAATGCCTTTGGGGAAGCCTATTAACAATTGTTGTGTTTGGAAAAGTGGATATTGAACCATATAAGTAACGGGATGGATATATCCTCTACTTTAAAGTTTTGAGTAAAAATGTGGTGTTAATTTTACTTGTGCGTAGATTCTCTAGTACCTAGTTCCAAATTTGAACTATTCATGTCAAAAAACTATTACTTGATGATAAATTAATTTGTTTCATTTTTACACTTTTGGTCTCTACAACTACATAAATAGACTGAGTTTTTTTGCAACCCGAGAGATTTGTTTCAATAAATCCCTTTGAAGCTTCCAAGAATGACCTAGGGAGCAAGGAAGTCCTTTCAACAGATATAGCAGCGGTTGATATGAAAGGTAACTAACATTAAAAACAATGAATACTAAAAAATTAGTTATAATAAAGGTAGTATTTAGGGAGAAATAATCCACAGACATCACACGACTGATACCACAGATAAGATATGAGTCCTCTCCTCTCACCTCATCTGAAAGATTTATTAAAATTATGAAAACATAAGCAAGCAATTTGTGTTTGAAGCAAAGCAAAGTAAATTAATAATAAGACAGACATTTAGGTATTTGGTTTCTGTTGTTCTTGTCGTAATTGTTCCATGAAGCGGCGTCGAAACTCATGTTCTTTTACCTTAATCTCTTTGACAATAGACTCAAGATCCAGATTATCTTCAGCATCTATGATTTCTGACATTTTGGCAAAAGTATGTTCGAAATCTGCATCAGCCCTCTTTATATCCTCCTCATCAGATTCAGACTCCACATAATCCTCCAGCAGCTTCCTGTCAAAATACTCCTGAGCCTTCCTGTCTAATTCCTTCTCCTCCTCCGTCAATTCCGACACCTTCACGACACTGGAGGAGGTTGCCCCGATTGTTTTCCGCTTCACAGCGGCACTGGGGGAGGCAACGCTGGAAGGTGTTGTGGTGAGTAGAGTTAGGGTTGAGAAGGGTCCAACTAGGAGGTCACAGATGAGATCAGAATCGTTTTCTCTATCAAAGAGACGCTGATTCGAAACAGGCATGCCGTTGATTTTTTCGATAGCCACCTTCAGCTGATGGAGAGTGGTGGCATTAGGGTTTACGTCTAAGGCAAACTTTTCGCCGTTTGGTGGCACGATGAATACCATTGCTACGGTGTGGTACGTACAAAATTATGCCACATTCTCCTTTTTAATACTTTTCACGATGGGGTGAGTAGTTACCTCCTGATATTTTGGGATGGAATGTTTGCTCTTATAAAAGAAGGAAACGCTAACGAGTACCACTTGTTTAGAAGTTCAAAGAAAAAAACATTGTTTTGGAAATTTTGGAAAGAGGAATGTTGTTTGAACAATCATTTATTCAACAACTTATTGGACAATCAAAATATACAAAGAAATTTAGGTAGTGGTACAAAAACCAAAACAATAGAGAGAGGAAGTAAAAATACAAGGTGAGTATGAGAGAAAAGAGGGATGCTATACGAGAATCCACGAAGGTGTATTTTAACACAAGTTTGTTCACACTTTAATTCTTGATTTTGTGGCATTCATGCAGGTAGTGAGACATGTGTAGCAATTAACACTTCTCGGGATAATTTCTTGAAAAAACCTTTCGCTATATATATCTTTTCCCGAGAGAAAAAGTTGTTACAAAAGTTGTCAAAAAATAGTTGTTCAAGTATTATTTTTCTTTTGAAAATTATGTATTTAATTTATTGAAATTTTCAAAAAGGAACATTTTATACGTAAGATTTACAAATAATTTCCTCTTTTAAATCCTTAACAATGTGCCTTTAGGGCACTTGTTAGCATAACACTATAAAAAATAGAGTTTCTTCCACATGTTTTATATTGAATTGAATGATATATACATTTAGAAAAATTCAAGACACTACACACGCACACACACTTGCACACGCAAAATAAGTAAGTCATCAAATTCTTAATTCGTACAGGACACTTGAAATCTCAAAGACACCCCCTTCTTATCTCATCATCTTTGGAGACTCAAATTCATAATGCCTAGTGATTCATTTTGATTTCATACTTTGGTTTCAATATGATTGAATGTTTTAGGGAAAATGCTAACCAATGCTCCAAGGGCAATGATTAAGCATCTAAAACAAGTAAGTTTTCATGAAAAAGTTGTGTAATCATTACTTTATCAAAAGTAATATCATATATTTCTAAGACAAAATTTCTATTTGTATATTCATTAACCATTGCTTTGAGAGGACAATGGTTAGCAAGACCCATGTTTTAGTTATGTATATGTGGGAAATATTATTATTAAACCAAATTCAATTCGTTTGTCATTGAACCCCAGACACCTCATTTCTCCACATTTAAAATGTGAAAGCTTCAATCACTAGACTACTTGATAAAAAAAAATATTGTGACCTTATTTTCAAAAACGATGACAATGATTACTTTCCTCTCGAAGTGTTGTGTTTTTAAAAAATAAAAACACTTGTGATGTTAAATATCAAAGTGTTACAGTGCTGGTCTTGGTAATCGTCTTAGTTGTCTCCGTCGAAGCGAACTTTTCTCGCCTTATTTATACGTTAGTTTTTAGGAGGGTCTTCCTACACCACGAAAACACGTGTCTTAGTCACAGTGCTTGCATTTGTAGAGGCATTTCACATATCAATCATCTTTTATTTGCAGATGATAGCTTTCTTTTCTACAAAGCTGCCAGTTCTAAAGTTGTAATTCTAAAACAAAACCTTGACAATTTTGAGGCACCTAGTGGTCAATCAATCAACTATCAAAAATTCTACAATTGAATTTTGCCGCAATATTAATACTACGTGCCAAAATAATGTTTTGGACATCGTAGAATCAATGGGGAAAGGAGAATATCGTGGTCTTCCGTCTATGGTTGGTAAGGACAAAAGGTCTATTTTCTCTTTTATCAATGATCGCATTTGGAAGAATATTCAAAAATGAAATTCTGAATCCCCTTCAAGAACGGGCAAAGAAGTGTTAATCGAATTGATGAGACAAAGTATGCCTTCGTATTGTATGTGAGTTTTCCTTCTCCCACAACTTTCGGAGAGGAAATTGAGTGCATGATGAATTCCTTCTATTGGAGATTGAATAAAAATGGTAGTCGCCGCATCAATTGGTTAAGATGGGACAAGATGACAACTTGTAAAGACCGTGATGGACTTAAAATTAAGGTTTTAATCTAACCATTTTAGGTAAGCAAAGATGGAATCTCCTCACAAACTCTTTCTCTCTCCTCACTAGAGTTAAAAAAAGATAAATATTTCCCTGAAAGTGATTTTTTTTGTAGGGCACGGATAAAGTTAAACATGGGTGAGCATATAAAGCACTATTCCTCAATTATATGGGGAACATTAGAAACGGAAGTAACGTTGATATTTGGTTTAATCCATGGATTTGTACAAGTCATAATATGAGACCTACAACACATATGCATACCATTAACTGAATCAAAAGCACAATTTCTCCCATGAGAAAACCTAAAAACAAAACAAACATAGAACCTGCTTGTATTATTAGTTTATTTGAGCCTATCTACTAGAAGAAGCACTAGTGACATTGTTTGGAAGACTTGTGAAAACAGCTTATTTCTATAAGTTCTCCTGACTAGCTTATGGCTTATGAGAACAGCTTATACATTATATAATTATACCAAAATGTTTTCACTTAATTTAGTTTGTGCATAGAAATAGGCAAATAGCTTATTCATGAGCGCTCATTAATAAATTGTTTGCCAAGACAGGACCATAATAACAAACAATTTTCACCAAAAAACAGCTTATGAAAACAGATTTAGATTGTACAAAAAAAAAATGAATTTATTTTAGCTTATGCTATTGAAATAGCTCTTATTCATAAACGTTTATGCTAGCATAAGCTGCAAAATAAGTTGTTTACCTAGACAGGGCTACAATAACAAACAATCTTCACCAAAATCGGCTCAAACGTGGCAGTGGCACATAACTTCACGTCTAAGCATCAAAACAACAGCAGAAACAGATAAACAAAAAAAATTAAAAACCATTCATTCTACCTAACAAAATAAAAATGACGAGTCAAATTATAAAAATCACTTCATAATATAAAATGCGGTTATAAAAACCACAATCACATCTTTACATAACAACACTGATCTCAGTCTCAATAAACAATAGTCAAAACATTAAAAACTCTGGAAACAACAAAAGTCACTGTCTAGTCCAGGAGAGCGCAGGACCATATGAAACAATAGCATAGCTGAAATTACATTTAAGGCAAAAGTTAGATGCACACATCTGGAAGCAGCTTTTGTTTGAAACGTGCACCACTATATTACAGTCATTTTGCAGGAAAATCAAGGAATACATAAAAATTAGTTATGAAGGTAGTGTTTAGGGAAAAATAATCCTCAAAGAGAGGGTAAGTGCATAAAGGAGAACATACTAGTACAGTTATTAAGCAATTTGTGTTGAAGCAAAGCAAAGCAAAGCAAAGTAAATTAATAATAATAGGTTTTTGGTATCTGTTTTTCTTTTTTCATCATGAGGCTTTGATACTTAAGTTCTTCTTCCTTCATCTCATTCAAATGAGACTCAATATCCAGCTTCATTTTGGCCTTCATCATTTTCATCGTTTTGGCATAACATCTCTTGACAACACATTGGAAACTGGCGTCCATCAGCTTTATATCCTCATCAGATTCAGACTCCTCATACCCCGGCAGCAGCTTCTTGACAAAATACTCCCTCTTCTTCCTGTCTAATTCCTCCTTCTCCTCCTTGCTTAATTTCTTCTCTTTTGCTTCCTTTTCACCATGAAGGGTTAGTGTTGAGAAGGATTCAACTCCAAGGTCACAGATGAGATCGGAATCGTTTTGTCCGAGACTCTGAGAAGAAGATCTGAGTAGAAGATCATTCTCCAAGTGCCAACACCCAAATTGAAGATTCAACCCCAGAAGCAGGTATCTATGCTTTCAAGTCATAACTGCATCATAAAATTTCAGCTAGGTGATTGTTTAGAACTGCGGTTGGGGGTTCACTATCGTGTACCAATGCAGAAGCTACAACTACAAGCTTCTATTCAAACGTGCGTTCAGCCAATTTAAACGCAGATGCACATACACTAGGTAGTAGGTACTATGGTCATTTCTTGGTCAGCAAGAAAATTGGACTGGTGGCTTTCCACCAGCAACTTCCAGTTGAAGCTAGGATACACCCTGTATTCCACGTATCTCAACTGATATTGGGAAGAGGAGACAAACCGATAGAAGCAGAACTACCTACTGAGATTGCAACGGCAGGGCACTAACTACGAGCCTAGCGAAGTTCTGGGTGTTCATACTATAACCCAGCAGGGTCAGCAAGTGAAGCAGATCCCGGTACAGTGGCAGCACTTTTAGACTAATTGAACTCCCGTTTTTAGTCTTCCAGAACCAATTGGAAACCTAAAGTTTTTGTTTCAACAAATCTCTCTGAAGCCCCCAGGAGTGATATAGGGAGTAGGGACCTTCTTTCAACAGACAAAAAATAACTGAGCGAGATAAGTTGAGACTTGGCTTCAGACAAACTTAGACACGCAGAAATCAAGGTTTAGGTAGCGATTTTAGATTACCTCAGGACAAGGAAAATAAAAAATAAAAAAAATTGACCAATTCAACTTTTATCATTAGTAACGTTATCCCAATTAGCCAATCGATCCTGACAAATCAGGATCTCTTCTCAACGAGTATAGCATGTAGCATTGAATGAATCATTAATATTCTCAGTCTTTACGGATACAGTTATGGCATGTAGATTAAATTTAAAGTGATATCATACCATGTATGTGAAGACCACAAGCATAGAATTAAGAATCTTCATCTGCGAGTAAAATCCACATCACATTGCATAGAATAACTTTTCAAGAAAGTGCAGACCTAAAAAGTCAATTCAAAGAAATTCTGAAAAGTTTCTTCCATTTGTTGTTTCAATAACCTACAGCATGAAAACAGAATTCAAGTTAAAATTTTGTCTCCATGAGAAATATATATCAATCAATAGAAATGCATGAAGGAAAAACCTCAGAGTCCTCCATGCAAGCCGCCGTCGCTTCAGATAATTTGATGATTCATTCAGAAGACTATCCGGGGTCTAAAAGAAAAGTATGGGGCATTTTTTTTCATATAAGAGCCAATGCAGTTGATGTGGAAGGTATGAACAGTAAGATTAAACATTCAAAGCATGGTAAAAAAATGAATACAAAATAGTTATAAATCCTTATGAAGGTAGTATTTTGGGAAAACAGAAAAACAACCCACAGAACACAGAGGTAACATATCAATCTTCTCAAAGAGAGACACTACACACAAAGGAGAACATATACTAGTACCATTATTATTATTATCATGAAAAACATAATAGTGCAAATCTTCTTAGTAGTCCTTCTCTAATTCTTGAAATATTCATCCCTCCTTCGCCTCCTCAGCCTTCATGTCAAGCTCCTTCCTTGCCTTCTTGGCTTTCTTCTTAGCCTCCTTCTTGGCTTTCTTCTCGGCCTGCTTGCGATCCTCCTCGACCTCCTTCAATTCGTCATCCATAGCCTTCTTTTCTTCTTCTTCTAAAATCTTCTCATATTCTTGTTCATTCATATGAGTCAAGAGCTTCTCTTTAGCGATCTTAGCCATAGCACTAAAGCATTTGTCTTCAATTTCGGCAGCAAGTCTCTTCCTACGAAATTCAAAAAAGTTTTGATTTGGTAACTTCTTTTCTATCTTATCATCCACATCTGAATCTGAGTCAATGAAATATTCATACGCCTCCTCCCTGGCCTTGGCCTCCTCATCGTCAGACTCAGACTCAGGCTCAGAATCCGCTTCGTTGACTAATTCCTCCTTTACGGTACTGGAGGTTGTGTCGTCGGCGCCATGAAGGGTTAGGGTTGAGAAGGGTTGAATTCCAAGGTTAGACATGAGATCGGAATCATTTTGTCCGAGACTCAGAGAAAGGGAGAGACGTTGATTGGAAACAGGCATGCCGTTGATTTCTTCTATTGCGACCCTCAGCTGATGGAGAGTGGTGGTGTTAGGGTTTACGTCTAAGGCAAACTTTTCGCCGTTTGGTGGCACAATGAATACCATTGCTAGCTACTGTGTGGTACGTGCAAAATTAGGCCACATTCTCCATTTTAATACTTTTCACGATGGGGGTGAGTAGTTAGTTACCTCCTGATATTTCGGGATTGAAAGTGATTTTTTTGGATGCCAATATAGGGCACAATATATGAAGCTCTATTCCTCAGCAAATTTACATGATGAAATTGAGAAATATTTACATGCGAGTGATACTTTCTCTATCGTTATCTATCAAAACCAATTAAAACAGTTTGTATGTGGTGTAGCCATGTCCTTAGGGACTAGAGTGATAATTGATTAAAATGCAATGTGGCTCATCTTTGGAAGTGACTCATGTCAAACAATTGTGAACGTGGTGATTAATTGTTGGTTGTATGAGAATGAAGTGTTAACCATCATGTTGTAACTTGTACTATGGTTGTAAATTGGGAAGACTTCATATATTTGCATAGCAGAATTCATGTTAATACAGTCTTCTACATGGGTTCGAAGCTTTTGTGCATCCATATATGTTTTGGTATGCAACAAATAAGTTATAAAGGAGAATAAGTAATTGTCTCACAGGTATTTGGATACATTGTATAAACACATACACACAAAAAATTAATTATTTTAAAAATACACATCATTTAACTCTTTTCTCATGTGTACTCAAATGTAGTATTCAAATATTTGTGACCAACAAAGTATTTTTCTAAATGTTGATTACCAAAATGAACACTCTTCCTTGTAAAGATCCAACAAAATCATAATTTGACACCCCAAATTTTGAAATTAAGTTCTTCAGAATGAAGCACCTCTTCAGTTGTGAACAATCTCACAATATCTCTCCTTGTGATGAATCTAAATCCTATTAGAATCACTCGCACTATTAACACTCGGTGAAACAATCTCACTCCTCTCAATCACACTCCAAAGACTTGAATCAGAGAAAATATTTGATAATGAATTCTGGTTTAAAGTAACCACTTGTTCGTTTGTTTTGCAAAACACTTTCAAAATACTGATTTACGATTGGGAAATATTGATGAGAAACAAGTCAATTGTGTAAAACACCCAAGGTGCTTTCAATGTTTAGTAAATGTAGTTCTTATCCGTGATAACTGTTGTTTATCAATAATAAGTTACAGGTGGCATTTAGCCTGGGAATGGATATTTCTTTCCCACCATGGGAAAGGGCCATATCCCAGGACAGGTGGCGGTTGAAAGACTGGTTGATAATTAAAAAAAGAAAAATCAAATTAATTTTATAATCTTTATTGAAATTTCCAGGACACCTTCCTCTTTTACTAATGCAACACCTCACTTAATTCCAAAACAGAATTCCTCACTTTAATTCCAAAACCTCATTTTCTTTCGTCGTTGTTTTCTTTCGACCTTCGTTCATTCATCTGTTCCGGCGATAATCTTCTACCGGACCACCTCACTTCATCTTCTCCGGCTTCGATCTTCTTTGTTGAACCGGACCACCGCAATTCATCTTCTCCGGCGACAAGGTTCCAAGTTTCGACAAATCCAAGGATAAACACTTCACTCCAGTAATCTAAATTTTGCTGGTGAATCAAGCAAAACGCTATGGATCTGTCATCGATCTACAAATATTTATATATTTCTTTTGTATTTCAATGAAAAAATTCAACTAGTAGTTAATTCTAATTGTGTCGCATGAAATCCAGGTGTAAGTTTGAAGTTGTTGATGTTTAAATGTGGTCATTTATGTTGAGTAATGAAGCATCGTCCATTTTAATGTGTTAATTTTGTACCTGCTGTGTTCTTTGTAAAATTGTTGCTGTTTGTTAAAAGTTATATCTTTTTCTGGGCAGATTCAACAATAATCTCTGGATGCATATGTTAAGTTGTTTTAAGTTTAAGTTTTCAAATTTTTGGACAGATCAACACTAATTTCTGGATGCCTGTGTTTAAGTTGTTAAATTTATGGGTAGATTCAACATTAATATCTTGATGCATAGGTTTAAGCTGTTACTGTGATAAACAGATTCAACATTCATCTCTAGATGCTCATGTTTAAGTTCTTAAAATTCTGGGCAGATGTTTAAGTTGTTAAACATGGCAGATTCAACAATCATATCTTAACAAAAAAAAAAAAAAACATTAAATGAGGCTGGTATATGCGAATGCAAATTTTTATCCATTTCATTGTTGATGATTGTGATTGTTTGTGTATTTGAAATTGAAGTGGAGGAAGGGAAAGGATTGCAGCGAGATTCAACGGAAGAGAAAGGGAGGGATAGAGGAAGAGAAAGGAACATCAAAGGTTTATTCAAGAACACATTACACGGGAAAAGAAATTAAAGAGATTAAATGACAAGAAATAATGTACAAATAAAACAATTAAAAAGAAATTGTAATTGTTGGCACAACACAAATTGCAAAGACCCAACCCAGGATTTATTAAAAAAGCGAAAAATAAAACAAAAGGAAAATTGTTATTTAATTATTTCTGTGGGGTCCACTTTTTTGGTACACAATGCCCATCAACAAGTCATAGCCCTTACCAAGTAAAAGATCTTAGCCGTCCAAATAAAAAAGCATTAAATCCATGACTATGGTTAAACTTTCCCATCATGGGAAAGAACTTCCCTTTCCCATGCTAAACTCCACCTAAGTAGTTACAATATTTAGCTTTCATACAGATTGCAAGCGTGCTCATGGAGAAAGACACCTTGTTAAATGTCAAATCATGCAATCAATCAGTAAATATGTAATACTCCAAAACTAAACTTCTGGAATTTCTAGCAAACATGGAAAAAGGTATTCTCCGAATGATGGAAGGATTTAAAAAAGTAAGAGGTATTCTCCGAATGATGAAGGATTTAAAAAAGGTATTTTTGTATGTTCATATTTCCAGGAATACAATTCAATAGTGTGAGAAAATCAAGTTGCAATGCAACTTATGTGTTCAAAAATCCCTACTCATAAGTTGTAAAAAGAATATATGCATAAATAGGATCGATGAAAAGACTACAGCCTTCAAAGAAATCTAGGTGACATGAGACCCTCCAAAATTGTTTACTAAAAAAAATTGTTCAAAAAGAAAAAATTAGGAATATTTCTGATATCCTCAAATACATGGACTGATTATAATATTAAGAATATAGAGTTTGTGTAAAATGATCTTTTGGGAACTTGATTCATAAGAGCAACACAGTTAACCTGGCATTCTATTGCATCTTGCCTAGAGTACGACTCTTGTATAGTGTATAGTTTATCAAAGAAAAATTCTATCAAGACAAGTACTCTTGATTTACATTTTGGAGTTACATTGCCAAGAAGAGCACTCTAGGATTATTCAACAAGGTGAACACATGTTGAGGTTCCGCAATGTTGATTTCATATCATAAACAAATTCCTAATTTTCAAACAACAAAATTGTAACAAAACAGATATAACAACATTTCAATGGCGAAGTATACAGTAACTATCGTTTCAGCTTAAACCATTCTGTTTAAACGAGGAAGAACATTGCAGGGGGAGTACAGGGTCAAAAGCTACCCTCAGGAAAGAAACACACTAAACCAAGTACCCCAGACACCAGTGCAGGGGAAGAACAGGGTCAAAAGCTCAAATTCTCCCATAAGGAAATATACAAACAAAACAAACATAGAGCGAGCCTGCTTGGATTAGCTTATTTGAGCTTATCTACTAGCATAAGCACTTGTGAGAATTTGGAAAACTTATGAAAACAGCTGATGACATGAAAACAAGCTGAAAACAGCTTATTTCTACAAGTTCCTAAAACATATGAAAACAACTTAGAATATATCAAAATATTTTCACTTTATATTAGATTGTGTTATAGAAATAGCCTATGCATAAGAGCGTATATCAATAAGCTGTTTACCTAGACAGGGCTATAATAACAAATTATTTTCACCAAAAACAGCTCATGAAAACAGCATTAGATTGTACAAAAAATATTGTAATAGCTTATTCATAAGTGCTTATGCTATAAGCTCACCAAAAAATATTTTGAATTCCTTTTAGCTTGTGTTATTGAAATAGCTTATTCATAAGTGCTTATGCTATAAGCTGCAAAATAAGTTGTTTACCTAGACAGACTATTATAACAAACAGCTTTCACCAAAATCGGCTCTAATGTGGGACATAATTTCACATCTAAGCATCATAACAACAGCAGAAACAGATAAACAAATAGATTAAAAACCATCCATTCTACCTAACAAAATCAAAATCACAAGTCGAATAAAACCACAAGTCGCTTAATAAAATAAAATGCGGGAATAAAAACCGCAAACTTCCTTACATAACAACATTGATCTCAGTCTCAGTAGACAATAATCAAAACATTAAAAACTCCAAAACAACAAAATTCACTGTCTTTTTCACAACAAAAACTAAACCCATAAACTAAAAAACCTCAGAATCCAAGCTTGGTACGACGCCAGTGACGACGCTTAGCATTGTACCTAAAATCAAATGAAATAACAAATACATAAGAAACCAAACATGATTTAACACGATTAACAGTACAACGTTGTTGTGGTTGAGATAGATAGAAATTAACCTGATGGTGTTGTCGGTTCTCATACGGATCCAATAAGGGATGGGTCTGTTCTGTCTCATCTTCTTCGCGAGCTTCTTCTTGATGACGAATGTCTTGTGTGAAGGCTGCAATTAGAGAATAATCAAAAACGTTAAATCAGAAATTGAATCGAGAATACTGGAATTAGGAATAGGAATTAGAGGAATTTGTTGTTGATGAGTTTCGATTTGATTTACCATTTTGGCAGCTTCTTCTTCTTCTTCCTTCTTCTTCGGCTGCGTCTGGAGATGAAATGCTGAACCAACGGCGATACCAAACCCTAATGGGTTACTCGACCTCTTTTTATAGCTCTCGTTATTTTATTTTATTTTATTTTTGAGGCTTAACTCTCATTATTTATTTTTTACCAAAATTATTTAATTTTTTCTAACATGTTTTTGTAATTTATTTTCAAATTGCAAATATATCATTCATTTTAGAGGTTATTTTTGTCTTTATCCCCAACATTATTTAATTTTAGGTTTTTTATCCCAACAAATAAATATCTCGTCATTTTTTGGGCATTTGGATCCTTTACTACACTAACATGTAATTAGGGCTGGACAGAAATGTGTAAATTGGCCCAATCCAGCCGACCCGGAAGGCCCGTTAACTTGCGGTCGGTTAAAGCGGATAAACGGGTCACTTGGGTAACCCATGTATGGACATAGTTGGACACCAATGGACGGATGTGGTTGGTGGAAAATGAACCAGCGAAAATCGACCTGAACCGCCGCTAAACTAGTATTGGGCTACCTATATCCAAGTTAAAAAGGCCCATAACAATAGCCCAGATTCAACTCCAAAAAACAAGAAACAACTTAGAGAAACCCTAGCGCTGTTTCAGTTCAGATATTGTTTATATCTCTCAGTTTCTCTCTTATTCTCTTACGTTTCAAATATGAGAAGAAGAATCAAACACCAAACCCTAAAATAAAACCCTGATTTCTGATTTAAAAAATTCTATTATTTTCTTCTGCAGCCTGTTTGATCCAAAAATCATGGCCCTCTTTCGGTTCCTTTTTGTCACATAAACTCGATTCTTCACATTTTTATGTTGCTTAAACTTTGGTTCGTGTTGTTTCATCACTGGGTTTCAGAATTTTGTTTCCCTTTTCGTCAATGGGTGAGATTTATTTTCCCGGATTTTTATTCTCTGTTTCATGAGTTTTGATGTTATAAATGTGTTTCATCTCATCTAATACTTGTTATAACTATGTGTTATGTACTAATATCAACAATCTTTTAACTGTTCAACACCCACTGAAGGTTAGGGTTTTGTTTTTAATTTTTTTTACTTTGAATCTTTATAATATTATGTGTTTTACTGCTGACTTTTGTTTCCCTTTTTTTTGTGTTTGTACGTGGTTTGAAAAGATGGAGGCAGTAACCAGAGAAGCTTTGGTTGGAGTAGCTTTGGTTGGGGAACCTTTGGACACTTGTAAGTTTTGTGGTGATTTGTATTTTTTTAATGAAAATGTATGAAGTTGTTTGCTTGTATGGTTTGTTTATATCTATGTAATTTAAGAAATTATATGAAGATTGGATCTAACTTTTGTTTGGTACGTTTGTTTGCATTCTGTTTATTAGGCCTTCATTTTACTTGTAACCTTTGGACACTTGATCACGTATTCATTAGGTTCCATAAGCCTTCATGTTCATTATGCCTTCAATGTGGTTTAGTTTAGTCCTATGAATATTGTATGTTTATTTGCATTCTGTTTACTACTATTAGAATTCTACGTTATGTTTATTTTAAAAAGTTTCACATTCTCTTTTTTTACATTACTACAAAGATTTACATAATACCTTGTTCTATAAAGATTAAAAAGTTTCACATTCATTTTCTTTACATTACAAACATTTACATAGTACTTAGTACTATATTGAAATTCTTTATAACTCTTGATAATGTTTGATCTCCCTATATAATATATGCTTTTATTTATTTCAGTTTTGAATTTGCTTTGATTTATTTATCTATTATAAGTGTATGTGCATGTCCTGCATTAATGCAAGTCATACTTAAATTGTATGTATGATATGCAAGTGTAAAAATTAAGTTTGGATATATTTGTTATATGCTATTATTTTATCAGTTTTGAATTTGCTCCGATATGCATGTGTAAAAATTATAAAGTTTGGATATGTTTGTTTGTATGTGTTTGATCTGTAATTATGTGTATGTGAAATGTATGTACCATGTGCATATGTGTATGTTCATGCACTAGCGTATTTTCCTACTATATGACTATGTGCATTTTAAGAGTTGAACACTTAGACAATTATAACTAATAACAAATCTAAAACACTTGAATTTTTATAATTTTTTCAGTGATGGAGAATCAAATTGATCCTAGTCATCATTAAACACAACCAGGAGCTGTTGTGCCTAATTATGCACTTCCTCCCCTTCCTGCTGCTAGGAGAAGGAGAGCTAATGCCCAATCACAGGGTGAAACCATTGGTAAGAAAGTTGAGGAGGTGTTAAAGGAGTTGGGAATTATGAGCGTGTCTGAATTGCTTTGTGTTTGTAATCTGGATTGCTTTATCCAGATTACAAACACAATAAGCAATTCAGATTACAAACACAACACAAAGTATGTCGAACACGAATGAGAAAGATCCTTGAATCAAACACAATCTAACGGCTTCAAATTAAACAACATCAAAACTCAAATACGAAAGAAATATTCGTGTTATCCATACCATTCAAAAAAAATCCAAAAAATGATAAACTCCTTTACTCACTTTCCTAATAAAAATTAAAAATCTTTGTTAAATTCACCACACTCGTTACCATCAACGTATCGACCTCATCAGAATCCTCTCTCTCATGAGTTTATGCAATCACCAAACCTTTTAGTTTTTTTTTCTGTAGTTATGTTTTCACCAGGATTCACCGGCTGTGAAGGATCCTCTAATTTTTATAGCGGATAAAATAGTTTCTCTGATAGATCCATCGCACTTCCATCCAGTATGAACAACAACAACATCTATAACCATAATTTCTCAACCATATCACAAAATCTTCACCACCCTTACTATCAAACTCAATAAGAACAACAAATTCCATCAATTTTCATCAACCCTTCTTCCCAAGTCACACAAAGCCAAACATCAAACTTCATCGTAAAACGTACCTTCGCTGAATTTCAATCTCAAAACCAAAACATCCATTACAACAACAATAACTTTGACCTTCACAATTACAATTACATCAACAACATCAAAAACAATAACAACACAATCATTTCCAACCTATTAATTCGTTTTGTCAAACCTAGGAATTTCCCACATAGTTCTCATATGCCACCACTTTCTCCAATGGATTTCACAAGTTCACCACTTGAATTCATAAGCCCTTCTTTTTCACAAGTTCACCAATTGAGATTGAAATTCAACATAGGTACATTTTCCGATGAGGTTTTATGTTTGACTTTGTGTGATTTGGGAAGAAGAGCTAATGAAAATTTATGGAATTTGTTGTTCATGTTGGGTTTGTTAGTAAGGGTGGTGAAGATTTTGTGCTATGGTTGAGAAATTATGGTTATAGATGTTATTGTTGTTGTTGTTGTTGTTCATGTTGGATGGAAGCGTGATAGATCTATTAGAGAAACTAGTTGATCCGCCATAGAAATTGAAGGATCCTCCACCGCTGGTGAATCCCGGTGAAAACATAACCAAGGAAAAAATAAATAAAAGTTTTTGTAATTGCATAAACTCATGAGAATGAGAGAGGTGATTCTTATGAGGTCGATTCGTTGATGGTAATGAGTGCGGTGAATTTAACGAAGGTTTTTAATTTTTTTATTAGGAAAGTGAATAAAGGAGTTTATAATTTTTTTGGATTTTTTTGAATGGTATGGATAGTGTGCATACTTCTTTCGTGTTTGAGTTTTGAAGTTGTTCAATTTGGAGTCGTTAGATTGTGTTCGATTCAGGGATCTTTCTATGATTGTGTTAAATAAGCAATTCAGATTACAAACGCATCCAACTATTTTTTCATGCAAGCAGCCCCATTTAACACAATAAGCAACTTTTCTTTATCATGCCCAACCTTCTCCACACACCTGAATAACTTATCCCACACATTTGAAGAAGTTTTCCAAGACATTATCACCTATGTCAAATACATGTTTTCTATTTGCAAACTTAGTCCACCTATTCAAGATGTACTTGATATTTCATTCAATTTACTTTGAGATTTTTTTTTTTTTGCGATTAGACAAATTATATACAACTTCTCGAAGATTACGGCTGACCTTACTATTATCATGCACATGAAATATTTCCATTCCATCTTCCTCTTTCTTATTTTCAATTCCACAATAAACACAAGACATCCATATTTCCTTCTGAAATATATAAAAGTTTTCGCGGGTATATATGTACATCTCTTGCATGCCTCTATGCCACGATCCAACATTAGTTTTGGTATGGAATGAATTGAACTATTATCGACAAGTAACTCCTTATGTCATTGTGCTTCAATTGCCGAATCAAACCTCTTCCAGAATTCAACTAAGTTGACATTAGGATTCAAGAAATTTTCATAAAATGAATTGTTTCTTTCTGATCTTGATGTTGTTCTCATTATCCCAGCCAAAAAAACGTATTTAAAGTACATGCTTGAATCCACATGCTTCGAATTTCAAACATACATGAGAGTCACTCATTCTCTTCTAACTCAAACTTCAACATGATAGACTCCCATGTTTTTTTTTTCAAACTCGTCTGGTCTCTGATCCCCAAACACACGATTTGAAACATTGGTTGAATTCTTCGTAATCATTCAAGGAAGCACCTATTTTTTTCGGAAACTTTTATCATTATATGCCACATGCACAATCTACGAAAAGAAGTAGCAAAAATCTTTTTTACAGCCACTTTCATTGCATGATCTTGACAAGTTATTATAAGAGTTTACCGACATCCTCCCATCGCTTCCAAAAACTTGAAGATGTCTTTCCAACTTCAAAATAAATATAAACTTGAAGATAGTACTTTAAATTCAAAATAAATATATCTAATCTAAACTATAAAAAGACTACGACGTCTTCTTGCTGCGTACGCTTGATGGAGATTCTATTGTTAACTAATAATTAATCACATGTCATCATATTAGAATTAGGCAGCTTCAAAAATGTTGTAATTAGGCTGTGAGAATAGGAAAAAAGTACATTTTTAATAAAACTAACCTCTCAATATATTGAGAAGGCAGTTTTGACTCAACTATACTTCAAAGTCCACTAAAAAAATCATACTTCAAAGTGAAAAAAAAAAAATACCAATTGCTCATTGCATATTTAAAAATAAAAACAAATGTTCATGTCGAAAAGTCTTTTGCTTGAGGCATTTATTTTTAAGAGGCTTTTGCTAGAGATATATCGACTTATTTAAACCTTTATATTTACAAAAACTTATTAAACTATTTGAAAAAGAGCAAAGTGCAAAACAAAATTATATATTCAATTTACGACAAGGAAATTGATAGATGCAGCGAGAAATGTATCACGAAAATATCCCTATGGTATAATTGTTAACCACATTTCCTTAATTACACCCCAACCTCCCTTGATTTTCGGCCAATAACAAATGTAATTGGCTGAAACCTTTTCTTGATCAATTCTAGATAAAAACTCTCTAGGAGATATATGGTAGCATGGTAGATAAAAGTGTAGGACGATGTATTTGAAGACAAGTTTCTTAGTGTAGAAAGTAATGCATGTTTGGATTGAGTTTGACAAAATCACATTGAACCACTTTGATTTTGCAAAAGCTATATTTTAGAGCTTTAATAACGCGATTTTGTCAATGTCTGTGTGATTTCAAACATGTATGCAATAGAAACAAGACGATGTAAAAATGTATGATTTGCTTTTATTGAAAAAGCATATAATAAACAACTTTTTTGAGGCATTTAGAAAAAAAAATACGTGATTTTCTGTTTTATGTTTTTTTATCCCAACTTTCTATTTTATGTTCCATATGCATAGAAAGAAGAAAATATGGACTTTAGGCAAATAAAGTGGTTCGGTTATGTGGGAAAATAGCTCTTAGTTTGTTTCTATGAAAGGGTAGTTTTACTTCTTACTTTTTTACATGTTTCCATCAACTGGGTTCTTATAGCTATCTACGAGTAAGTGTTTAAAAACAAAATACAGTATGATGTAAGTTAAGTAGACCAATAGTCTTTGAGGGATCTGAATTCTCATTACAAAGTTATAAGTTATATTTGGTAATCAATTTTGATCACATTACAAATTTACTAAATCAATTTTAAATAATCTCTACCATTAATTTAAATTGAACGATTGAGAATTGAGATCACTAATCGTATGTATTTCTCCTTTCGAGGAAGTGATGCATTTCACTCTTTGAGTATTTTTTTTAATGGACAATGTTAATATGTTAATTGTTGTTATGTTATTTTTTTTCACGTTGTTAAGACTTGAATCGTGACCTTCAAGTCCTTAACCTTTTAGGTCAAACCAATTGAGCTACCTAATCCACCCCTCCAGTAGTAGCTGTTGTTTTTTCCTCGCTTTATTTCATCTTTTTCCCTTTTTTATACTAAAAACTAGACTCTAAAACTTTTAGATAGACAAATCATTTCCTCCATTACAAACCATTCTCTTTTTTTAAAACTCTTACTAATTTAAACGTATGAGCCTTTGTAAGTGACCACCACTGTCCTTTCAATCTATATTGACTTCAACTCTAATATCACTCCTCATTGTTGTACTGTAGCAACCGTAAGTAAAAAAGTCTTACATTTGAGGAAAAAAAATGAGATGACACGTATAGTTAATATCTTTAAGGTTTTAGGTGGGAATGTAATGTCTCTTTCATTTGTATGACTGATCTCGACTCATTGTGAATGGTCTTCATAGAGACTTCCCTCATGATCCAACACATTCATCATCGAAGATATTTTTTGGTGTTACCCTCTGTTTTCTAGGAGAAATGAGTCATAGTAATCGAGAATTCGTTCAAAAAATAAGTAAAACCTGACAAAAAATCGTACTTTCACTATTAAAGATAATATCTTGCATTTTTCTCATATTTAATGAAATTGGTACTAAGAATATATTGTTGAAAAAAATTGTCCACACCAAAAACTTGTTTTCATTCCCTCTAATCTTTATTACAAGGAAAAAAAAAACATTTTTAAACCAAATCATCAGATTTTTTTTTGTGTTAACCCGAAATGAACCCTGAGTAATCATGAATTCAATCGTGAAGTAATTATATTCCGACCAAAAATTATTCCACCTAAAAATTGAACTTGGTTATCTCGAACGATTCATCCTTTAGTTGGAATTCATTAACATCTTGAACTCAATTGGTTGGTTCTATGAACTTAAAAAAATGATTTTTTTCCCTTGTAATTTGAAGAAAATATTATTATTATTTTTTTTTTTTTTGACAAGAATTATGATAATTTTTTATTATTAAAAGTTAAAATGAAAAGTGATAAAACAAAACATTGTCGTTGTTGATAGAATGAGGGACATTGTAGTTGTCGTCAGCCCATAGTTTCATTTCATATCACTCTCACTCACACTTTGTGATCTCATCTAAATCTTTATTACAAACAAACACAACAAAATCAAACCATTTTCGCAACTCTTTCTGTTGAGTTGCTTTGGTTTTTTCCTCTTCACAACAAAAATATGGCATCATCTTCATTACTCTCCTCTGTACCTTCACACTCTGCTTCACTTTCGATCCTCGACACCAACATCAAGGTTCTGTGTATGAATCAATGAATCAATCTTTACCTATTTATGATTGATTTAATCAATTAATTCATGTTTTTGTTTTCATTCAACAGGGAAAGCTTAAGCTTGGAACCAACGGTTTGAGATTTAACAATGAAGGAATCAACAACTTCTCCAATTTAAGGGTGTGCACATCTTACTTACTAATGTTCTTCATTTAACTTTTTTAAATTTATCATTTTTCAGCTTTACTTTAGATTAAAAATGTAATTTTCAGCTCGAGGTATTAGTCTCTGCAGTTGCGCGCGCAGAGATACCAGCTGTTGTTAATCGTATGTTCCAATTTTTGTGTTCATAAATGGATTGAAGAACAGTTTTAAAATTGCAATTCAAAGTGGTTAATATTATTACTAACACACACTTCATGTTACTTATTAGTTACTGATGTTCTTCAACAACTACTTTTAATTGTTATTTTGTTAATTTACTAATGTTACTTATACAACCTTACTTTAGATTAGAATTGTAAAACCAAGTGGTTGGATCAAGCAATTAACAAGGTTTAGTTAAAATTGAATCGATTATGAATATTGAGTTTGAAGCCTGACTGAAACAATTGTTGATCAGAGTCAGACTTTACATACCTCCAGACATCAGATTACCAGGGTGCCTTTCCTCTGGAAACCGGAGGGTTAAGACAAAAATAAGAAATTAGAATAGTAATTCAATTCCTGATGTTAACTCTGTTCTTATTTTTGTTTCTATAATGGATCAAAGAATAGTTTTAAAATTGCAATTGAAATTGGTTAATTAGGATTTAGGAGGTGGTCCTACTACCCTGATCAATTTCATTTTGTCTGTTGATTTTGTTTATTCAGTCATCTGGTCGGATCTGCATGGCTGTTGCGACTAATGTTTCTCGGTTTGAGGGTATACCGATGGCTCCTCCTGATCCAATTCTTGGAGTTTCTGAAGCATTTAAAGCAGACACGAATGATGTCAAGCTCAATCTTGGAGTTGGGGCCTACAGAACGGAAGAACTACAACCATATGTGCTTAATGTTGTGAAAAAGGTATTTGATGCTGTGCTTTTTTTTTTACAGTTTGCACATTTCCTGTGCCATGTATTGATTTCTTATTTTACTTCTTGTTCAGAAACCTGAGGCTATTTTTTCAGTTGAGTCAATATTGATTTTGATGAAATTATTGTTTTTAGGCAGAAAATCTTATGCTGGAGAGAGGGGAAAACAAAGAGGTAATTTTCTTTAGGTCGTATGCAATTTATTTGTGCATAAAATTGTTGAGCTTTAGATTATTGACTGTGATTTCACTTGGAATTGCAGTATCTCCCCATTGAGGGTTTGGCTGCATTTAACAAGGCAACTGCAGAGTTGTTGCTCGGAGCAGACAATCCAGCAATCAAACAGCAAAGAGTATGTAGTGGATTTAGAAAATATAATATTTTTGAAGTATATAACATTTATTGACTGTGAGATCATAAAAACAAACAAGAAATAAATCAACTTTTTCTCTCTCCTTTTTACTCAGGTTGCCACTGTCCAAGGTCTTTCAGGAACTGGTTCTCTGCGACTAGGTGCAGCTCTGATAGAACGATATTTTCCTGGAGCAAAAGTTTTGATATCAAATCCTACGTGGGGTGTGAATTTTATTCCTTTCTCGGTTTAACTTGGTCATGATATTTGTTTCGAGGGAATTCGTACATCGTAGGTAACATTTTTGTCTTGCAGGTAATCACAAGAATATTTTCAACGATGCTCGAGTACCATGGTCTGAGTACCGATACTATGACCCCAAGACAGTTGGCTTGGATTTTGAGGGCATGATAGAAGATATAAAGGTTACATCCTCATCCATTATTTAGAAAATGAAATTAATCATACTTTTTATATGGACTATGATATTTTTCTCAACTGTTTTCTTTTTTGCATTAGAAAGTAAGATAGATACTGATTTTGATTTATAAGTATGTTTTAATTCATCTTGTAGTGAAGGCCTACAGAAGAACACGAATTCACATTTAATTAGAATATCCATGCAATTCTAAAGAAAATGGAACTTCATCTAATTGCAACTGTTTGCATTTTTATAGTCGGCTCCGGAAGGAACTTTTGTGCTACTTCATGGATGTGCACATAACCCTACTGGTATTGATCCAACACCAGAACAGTGGGAAAAAATAGCTGATGTAATTCAACAAAAGAACCACTTTCCATTTTTTGATGTTGCTTACCAGGTACACAATCTTTGGTAAACGAGCTATCTTTTTTGTAAATTTGTGGACAGCGTGTTCAAATGTCGTTAACAAAATTGTAATTAAGACAAATAAACCTTACAACAAATGAAGTGGATACAACATGAAACCGGTGGGTATCGTGCAGTAACCGTGAATATATTTCACGATATACTAAACTGCTCATTAAAAATTTCAGGGTTTTGCTAGTGGAAGCCTTGATGAAGATGCGGCTTCTGTGAGATTGTTTGAGTCACGTGGCATGGAAGTTCTTGTAGCTCAGTCATACAGTAAAAACCTCGGCCTTTATGCTGAAAGGGTTGGAGCTATTAATGTCATTTCCTCATCACCGGAATCTGCAACAAGGTGTTGTAAATTACGTATGCTGTGCTTTCTAATATTTTTGAAATTCAATGCACTTGTCTAAAATATTGAATTCTGATTCTTTTTCTAGGTAGGTGAAGGTTTCATTTTATCAATCAAGAGTCATAGGGAATAAACTTAACGATAGGCATTTTGTAGGAATAGAAAAGTTGAAATAATCTTGTATTACTGCTACGAGTCTTTTCGATAATCACTTCCTGAATGAGTTGAAATGAACTTTCACACATTAACTTCTTTGATAGCTCTCTCATTTTCTACATGAGCACCTATAGTATATATTCAACTTAATCAATTGTTTTGTTTAAGAAGGAAGACATCTTGTATTCAACTTGACCAATGCAATGTATGCTATAGTAAACGTTCTGTCTTGGTCAACACTCAACAATTTGATGATTACTATGTATTTCAGGGTAAAGAGCCAATTGAAAAGGCTTGCTCGACCAATGTACTCTAATCCACCAGTTCACGGGGCTAGGATTGTTGCTAATATTGTTGGGACTCCAGCTCTCTTTGATGAATGGAAAGCAGAAATGGAAATGATGGCTGGAAGGATAAAAACTGTTAGGCAGGCGCTGTATGATAGTATTTCTTCAAAAGACAAAAGTGGAAAGGATTGGTCATTCATACTCAAGCAGATAGGCATGTTCTCATTCACAGGCTTGAACAAGAGCCAGGTTTTTGACTCCCCCTTTGACTTATCTATTTTATACGTTATCTTTAGTCCTATTTCTTTGACTCTATCAACGTAATATGAGTATGTGATTTGTATTTAATGTATTGCATTATTGACTTTGTTGTTCTTTGTTATATCTTCTGTTTGGTCAGAGTGACAATATGACAAATAAGTGGCATATATACATGACAAAGGATGGAAGGATTTCCCTGGCAGGATTGTCCCTGGCCAAATGTGAATACCTGGCAGATGCTATTATCGATTCATATCATAATGTCAGCTGAAACGCAGTGAAACATGCTTTTGAAGCAAGCATATATTTTTGGTGAGTATTATACCAAATCATAGTTATTGACACATTACAATAATTTTATCATGTATGCATTGTTTGTCATACATATGTACCCAAAGTCCCTTTGGAAATCATGTTGTAACCTTGAATAAGTTGAATCAAAGTGTTGATGTAACAAACGAGTCTCTTTTGCAGACTTGAAGCAAGTTGAACCTAATTATTGATTTAGAGTATGTTTCTTATTGTTGTAATACTACTATATTAAATCATTTTTTTGCAGACTTCAAGCAAGTTGAACCTAATTATTGATTTAGAGTATGTTTCTTATTGTTGTAATACTACTATATTAAATCATTTTACGTTATTAGTTCTTCAAAATTGGTAACACCAATGTCAATAGAGGACATGGGGTGAAACAGTTACGGCTTTCAGTCAACATAAATGATTCACGCACATTGAAATGGATTCAAACCCTGCCTTCAAGGAAAACATGCATTCATGCAGTCAATGTATCATAATCGTTAGACAAAGATCACATAACCCACAATTCAAGTTTATTTTTTTAATTCCGACTTACCATACTTAAAGTATGAGTCGTTCAATGATTCCGACTCATTGACTACATGAATGTGTGTTTTCCCTCACGTCGCAGAATCCGGATACTTTGTTGGTCAATATTAGAGGTACTACACAATGGTTCACATGATTTGTCAATCCAATCGAATCACATGAATCATGTACCCAGTTTTCTAACAGAATGATTTCATGATATGGGATGTCTGGACTCTAAACAAATTACTTTTAAAGCAAATTATTTATGTCTTGCAAAGAAAACACAACAAGCGACTTTAGCAGAATAGTAGTTTCTGTATAAATTATTTGTAATCCGGTTTTATTGAATTACATACAGTCAAAAGAGTTAATGAAAGACAATCAGATCCTCTCTGACCAGAACATAGTTCCACAAAGTCACTGCACTATACACAAATATTTTCACGAAATCAAAACTAAAATCTACTTCGCATTTATCATTAACAATCCCAAGCTCTTCATATTTGGGCCTACCCTTTTCCCTTATGAACGTTTCTATGTTTCATGGTCAAACTCTTAGACCGCATACATGAACAATGTGGCTATGAATCTGTCTGCGATCCCGAGCTTTGATAAAGAATCATTCATTTGGCAGCATCATGAAAACATCGCCTGAATTCTCAATGCAAGAATGTTGTCTGAAATCAATGATGACTATGTTAACTAGAATTCTCAGGTTGCTGCGTCACTTGTGAAACTCTGAGTGTTCCTCCAAGTTCAACAGGTACAAGAGGGATGAGGGAGTGTAGAACATCTGCAATCAAAGGGCGGTAACACGGCTCTGGTTGCACACATAATACAGCCACAGCAGCAACCTATAAAGTACACAAATTCCATGGGGTAGTTAAGCAGAATGCTGCAAAAACATTGAAGATGTAGAGCAACCATAACTCCAGCAGGAACCTGGTTTTAGGCGCATGAGCTTATTTGAACAAGTTTCTTAAAAAATAATAACTAAAAAGGAAGTGTTTAAAAAATCTTGTGATAACAGTATTGTTAAACAATTGATTATCACAAGAGTTAAAATTAGCCTCCTTATCTCGGTTTTTTAGAAGTTTTCTCAGTTAACTTCTATATAAACTCGAGAGGTAAGTTTGTATTTAGACTCAGAGATTCTTAAACCTGGTATAAGTGCTTGGGATCCATTGTATTCTTGATCACATTATCCACAATGTTTGGAAGCTTGGATCTGTCTGTGAGCTGTGGCATGGCCTGCAATCAGCAGAAAAATAGCCCATTATCATTCATTTCTCATATCAACCATATCTGATAATATGTTTTGTTCAGCATTCATCTATTCTTTCTTGCATTTCAAGTCAATTTCAACGTGAGTATTGAGAAGCTACAAATTGCTGCTTCATGGTGGACACACGCCGTCAAAACAAACATATATTAATCTGATCAAACAACACATACCCATGTGACAATAGATTGGCATTGAGACGGTGTAAGTTTTTCCACAGGCTTTCTTCCTAAAAGAAGCTCAAGAAGCACAACACCAAAAGCATACACATCACTTTTATCTGTCAATTTACCTGCAAATATAATTTGAATGCAGTTTCCTCAGTAAATATAATTCAACTTTTTTTATAGATGAGTTTCACATTATTTCTCATTTAATTATTGAACCAAGACCCGTTTGGTTCATTGCATGGTACTTCTCCATGTTCTCCAAAAATCATTGCAGATGTGATCCATTACATTTATACCTCATGCTAAAATATGACTATAATTAACAAAAAAAATCTCTTAAAATTTAAATTAAATTTCAAACTGAATAATATAATGCTTATAGGAGTTTGATCTAGAAAAAACCTTCTAATGTTTCCCATCTTTCAGACAAGAATCAATTCCACCTCACTGATGCTTGCTGTCACAGTAGTTGTGCATAAATTTCAGTTCCTACTCTCAAGATATTGTTTATTTTTCTTCATTATTATTATTATTATTATTATAATTATTAATATCTTGTTATCACTGACAAGAAGCACCTAGAGCAAACTAGACACATATGAGACTGACATGTAACTGACAACGTCTTAATTTAATATTCTATATGACTTGCTATGTCAGTTGGGTAGGTCCATGCCCCATACGAGCACAAGATGCACAGTTCATACCTTTTAAACGGATCTCGATTGCATGCAGTCAGAATATTGTGCTTTCATAGAGTCAGCACAGCAATGACCGTTGAATCAAGATTAAACAATTCATATTTTAAACCGAGTATTTTATATTTGAAAGAAAAATCAAAATCAGCGTATTTTCTAGATTGTCCGAACTTGACCAAACGGCCACCAATGTATTGACTACTGAGTATGTGAATACATAGTATTCCAACTACATGCCATTTCCCTTTCAAACCCACCCTAACCACCATACACAATTAATGCATCATGCATAAGGGTATTAAAAAAAGCAACATCTTGGATCTGGTCTGTTGAAAGTTTAACTATATATTAAATAACCATTCATAGATCAACTTGTATGTCCAATGCATATGCATGAAATTGTACTAAGTTGAGCTGGCATACCATCTAAAAGATACTCTGGGGCAACGTACCCCAATGTGCCTGAAAGCTTGATGTTATTCTTGTTTTGGGACCCATCAGTTATTGCAAGACCAAAATCAGAAAGCTGAATTCACCACCAAGTCATAGGGTCACACAGAAATAAATGTGAACACAATAAATGTATAGCAATATAAGGAAAATAATTTATACATCAATTTCAACATAGTCTTTCTTTTTTTACCTTGGCATTGAAGTTTGCATCTAAAAGAATATTAGAAGATTTCAGATCTCTATGGATTACTGCAGGGTAGCAGTGCTCATGCAGATATTTTAAACCTCTGATTGACATTAATCAATAGTTTTTTTCAGAAACATAGACATTAGAGCACATAGGAAAGGAATGGAAATTGATTAAAGAAGGTTACCTAGCTGTGTCAAGAGCAATCTTCATCCTCATATGCCAAGTCAATGCAGAGCCATGAGATGGTCCTTCACATAATCAATTTTTGGAAAATAGTGATTAGTATTATTTTATAATTGACCCCGTTAACTTTTGATACGAGTCTTCTAGTATCAGATAATAACAATAATTGAATGTAACCACGAAAGTTAGTTTTGTGTCGGACATTGACACGTATCAGACAACAGGCACACCTTCAAATTGAAGTGTCTGTGCTATAAAGGTTGACATAACAATCGTTGGTGAAATGTTTCCATAACGACTATAATCACTAGTATTAGTCTTAAAAGCAAAAGAACGCAATTTAGAAGAGTCAAATTCAATAAAATAAGACATCAGAAACAATATTTTTACCATGTAATTGAGTTTCCAATGATCCATTTTGCATCAACTCATAGACAATAAACCTTGAATCTTCATTACTGCTACAACCCAGTAGAGAAATTACATTTGGATGTTGAATTTTACTTAACAAATCCACTTCATTCTGCAAATTCACCCAACTATTCAATACAAAAAATTTCCAACTCTTCATTACAAGAGAAAATTAAGTGAACAAAATGAATAAATTATCAGCAGGAATTACCTCAAATTCTCTCTCAGCATATTGACATTCACAGTTCAACTTCTTGATGGCAACATCCAAATTATCATCCAACCTAGCCTTGTAAACACATCCAAAACCACCCTCACCTATAATGTTACTTTCCTTGAAATTTCCAGTGGCTTTTTCTAATTGCTTATAGTCAATGATTGGAACACACCCTTTCTTACCAACCATCTTCACAGAACTGAATTTACTCAAAAATGGAACTAAACCAAGCCCTTTCTCACCATCTATAGACATTCAAAAAACAGAACAGAAAACAAAAACATAAATTTTCTTGTTTTCAATCTTTGTAACCACTTTTTAGTCCCTAAAAATCACAAAACTATGGACACACAATTTTGTAATTTGCGAGGACTAAAAAGGCGATACAGGAACTAAAACAAAATTCGAGATAATTATAGGAACTATAAACATATTTAACACAAAATACCTGAGTTTTGAAGGCTTTTCTTGTTGGATTTTGAAGCATATTTGGTGTAAAAAATCCAGAAGCTTAACAAACACAAAATGATAGCACCAAGTCCAGTGCTAGCTGCCACAAAAGCCATTACCTTTTTCTTATGTGAATCCATACTTTGATGTTCATCCCCCACATGAATACCTGATCAATATCAATATACAGTATATACCAATGAGCATGAAATCAAATATTATAATGTAAATAAAAATTAAAACTTTTTCAAATTTCAAACCGTTAATAGCAATTTAAGAGAGTTTAAGAAAAAGGGTATGATTTAATTATCCAAATAATGAGAAATAGCAAAAAACACTAACAATGGCCTAAAAAAAAAACCACAAAACATTATTTTCATTTAGTTAAAGTAATGATTTTTAAATTTGAAATGATGAAGAGACAGAGAATGTGCCTGGAGAGGAAGCAGACACAGTCATTGATGTAAAAATTGGTGAAATTTGAGGAGAGGGAACAAGAGGGTCTACTACAGAGGCAAGAATCCAAATGGGTTTGTGAAGAATAAGGAAGAACATAAAAAGAAGCTTCATTTTCATTGTTTCTATGAAAACATGTGAAGATAGAAACTTGGAACATGAAAAGGAACACGCATGCACACAGTGACACAAGTAAGAGTTTGTGAACCACTTAAAGTGAATGTGTTATTTTGTAACATTGAGTCTTCATACACGCTTTATTTTTTTTAGCTTCAAAACAAATAATAGTACTCCCTTTTTTAGTTGATATTTTTTTAAGTTTAATTTTGATAGATAGTGAATATAAACAAATCATGATTAACTATATGTTTTAAACATGCGATTAGGTTTACATGATTAATGAACTCCTTCAAATGACGAATACATTTAAGTTTGATTTTTGAGTAGAATTGTTATTGATCAAACTTTATTTATCTTACAATCGAACTTTGGATTAACGGAATTTCATTCCCCTAAAAATTGGATGGTTAATATAAAAAAAAAGTTTTTATAGAGAATGTTGATTGCTAACATGTGCCGAGTACAAGTTACTTAACCAAATATGGAAATATTTATCATTTCCAATATGAAAATATTCTATTTTTACTTAACTTGTGCCCTTGACATAAGATAACATGATCCATGTTTTACTTTAAAAGTAATTATTAGAGTCAAGGGTTACTAATGATGAGACGATTATAATTAGTTGACCGTCTAAAATATCTTTCCATGTTTTACTTTAAAAGTAATATCAGTTGAGTTTAAATCTAAGATCTCCAACTCCTTCAACTTTATCTCAAACCAATTGAATTACGCAACCCTTATATATACATTATTATTATTATTAGTATTATTATTATGACTCTTTCTAGTTTCACCCCATATAATCATAGTTACACCCAAATTTATTAATTTTTTTACAATAATACCAAAATTGCCCTCTTCATCTAAATTTCTAAAAACCCTTCTTTTATTATCATTCTAAACCCTCACCCCTTTTTCAACCACACAAACCACCATGGATATGCAATCAATACCTACTAAAATCGTCAATTGAATCAACATCCCTTCTATTGATACGTACTCGATTAATACAAGTAAGTGAATTTCATAAATTTCATCGAGTTTCTATTTATCGTTTGCTCTATGATTTATTCGATGTTGTTAATTTTACCATGGATGTTTATAGTTGTTGTTAATTTCACGTTTGTCTATCGACATCGATTTGTTTGATTTAAGTTTTTGTAGAAGGGTAACATAATTTAAGTTTACATATAGATCTCACGTGAATTTAGTTTACGTACATATTCTAAAAAGGAATAACATACACCTAAACTCAGTCTTAACTTGCTTCTGTAAATTCAGTTTACATAGTGTATGTAAACTCAGTTTACATAGTGTATGTAAACTAAATTTACATAAACTACGTAAACTGAATTTACATACACTACGTAAACTGAATTTACGTATGCATAATTAATAAAGGGTATATTAATAACTTTGGAGTGTAACTTGGATTATTTGGGGTGTGGGTAGTATCTGTCTATTATTATTCACCTAATGTCAACTTTTTGTGGCAATGTATTATTTTTTAATTGAAGCGATAGAAAAGAATGTAAAAAGGGCATAGTAATTTAAATCCCTTTTGAGCCAACTTTTTTTTTTTTTTTTGAGAGAAATTTTGAGCCTACTTTTGTGCAATGTGTCTTGTTGTATTTGCCACTTTTTCAATCTTTTGTTTAGATTTATTTAAGTGACTTTTCTCAAACTACCCTTTAAATCACAACATCAAACTCTTAATATTGAGCTAATACTTTATGGACAAAATGAAAATGAAAATTTAGAATCCTCCTTAAAGCAAGTTTTATGATGGTTCATTGTATATTAGTACTATAAAATCATCTAAAATACCAACAACGACCGATAAATTTACAATCTTATTCATTCTCAAGACTAAACGTTGAGTATGTTGACATACTCAGTGTCAATTTGACAAAAAATAAGCAAAAGCTAATATATGAGTTGAATTGAGTCACATATTTGTTTTCTCATTTTTTCAACACCAATCTTGATTGGGTCTCGGGAATGGTAGCTCACTTGATTGAGCGAAAAGTTTAAAGAAGTTAAATGTTTGTAGGTAGAATTTCGTCAAGGAAAAAATGTTAACATAGCAATTAGGGAAATGCTAACTTGTGTCCTTAGGGCACAAAATAAGAATCTTAAAATAGAAATAAACAATAAATATTGTATTGAAAATATAAGTTTTTAAGATTATAAATGCACAATTTTTAAAGTTAAATTTATTTATTTAGTTTCTTATCTTGAGGGCACAAGTTAACAAGACCCTAACAGGTACTCCCTCCGGTCCTATATATAAGAAAAGATTCTTTTTTTAGATACATTTAATAATTAATGTATCTAGTCTTCATTGTAAACAAGATACATTAATTATTCAATGTATCTAATTTTTTTTTCTCTTATATACAGGACCGGGAGTAATATATAAACATTTTCGATTTCAATCATTGTTGGAATTTCAATTAAATTTTCAGGCACGGATTCGCACTGAACCATACATCAAAATGGTCAATCGCAGAACATGCATTATTTAGATACATCTAATGACATCTAGTAACCCATTATTTCATGATATTGACTTACAAGTCGAAATCAAATAGTTGGGATTTGGATGAACAAGTCAAATTCCAGCTAAGATCACCGATAGAAAAAGGGTGAGAGCCAAGAAACATAGTTGCACAAAAAAAAGCAAAATACTTGAAGAAGAAATACCAAAAAGTGGCTCATAAATTTCAAAAATAGCTAACTATAACTTCTTAAAATTACCGAGATGAATATATTTGTGATGACAAAGTTTGCACATATTCTTCCTTAAAAAGCTTTTAAGTTGCGAATGTTACATTTGGAATCCAACAATTGGGATTTATCAAAACAAATTGAATTGCTAATAAGTAGAAAAAAGGTGAGGAGTCAAGAAACTTTATTACACAAAAAAAGAAAAAAAGGAAAAAATATTTGAAGAATAAATGCCAAAATGTATTTCATTAATTTGAGAAGCAGCTCACTATGCATAATATTTTTAGACATACCCATATAAGTCAATTACAAAATAGTAAAAAAAAAAACATTTTATTGCATAATGTAGAGAGTTAATATATTTTTGCGAGAAATGTAGAGAATATAATTGAAGTAGAGATTCTTTGCTATTCGTATATAATGACATATCACAAGAAAAAATGATCAAAAGAAATACATTAGATCTATATAAGTCAATTGCGTGATACTCTTGCTGAGTTAATTTCCTCAATGTCAACAAAATGTTACATCACAAAAAAAATTGGTTTTGCTAAAAAAAATTGCTTTGTTAACCGTTAGAGAGATAATTGGTAGTAAAAAACAACTTTGCTTACCCAAAACAAAAATAGTATATTTTATTTTCTTATAAGAAAAAGTTAAAGAAACCAAGCTAGAATAGATTAAGACTCCATAATCACTATTCGCCTGGGCGTATGAAATGTTGGAATTAATTTAATAATTAATCAATTTAGATGTTGGATTAAAAGTTCTTATAAATTGGATCAAGTTTACAACAATCTATAAAAAAAATTAAAATTAATTGATACATTCATCCTGCTATTTTGTTTTATAATACAAACAATTATATAGTACACCTATGTATGTCCAAATTATTTAAAATCTAATATAGCGACCATAAAGATATCATATTTATACACCAGCGTCAATTGAGACTAAATGTATAATACAAGGGCAGTTGTAGTAGACATGAAATTAAAGAATCATGTGACTGAAAAAGTTGTGTGATTACAACATATGAATATGATATGACTATTGATTTGTGCTTTGTATATATTAGGCAAAAAAATAACACTCATCACGTGTTAGGTCGATTCTGGGTTTGAATTCTGATAATTAGTCCAATTATTATATAAGATTAAATATCATTTCTGTTATTATACAATAAAATGAAATGAATTATTAATATTAAGGTGCTAATGAGAAGCTATCTCAGCGTCATGAAATAAGGGATACGTAAGCAAATTCTTAATTCAAAAGTTACTTGTGCAAAATGGCACATGATTAAATAGATGGGATTAGCAAGGCTTGTTAACCAACTTAGCTGAATTTTATCAGTATAATACTTTCTTAAAAAATTTCCATTTTGTAGGCAAAATTGATTTTTTTTTCTTTTTTTTTTTCAGTAAACTTTCCCCCTCATTTTGCCTAAAAAATGCACCCTATTGATAAAGATATGATTCACAAACTCCACACAGGAGACACTAAGGCCTGTCCTGATTGGTGAATCCTGGAAATCCATTTTACCTATTCCTTATTTTATTTTTCCACGCACTTTAATATAATTTTGATTTTTTATCATGAAATTATATAAATAGAAATTTCATTATAATCACGAATGAAGCAAATGAAAATTATATGACTAAAAAATGAAGACAATGAGTCTTATGTATGAGCTCAGAATGCTAACAAAGCAACAAGCCAACCAAGTAATTGCATAGTACTCCTGCCTCATTGGACATTGTATATCATTTTAACCCAAAAATGTCTCATGTTATACCGTATATTGTTTTACAATATGAATGTAGGATTAATTATTTAGGAAAGTGTTATTGATTAAAGTATATAATTTAGGAAAGTGTTTATGATACTCATGTTATTGCACGACTGGCATAAAGTCTACATACAATTTGCTCTATTAGGCTTTGAATACTAGTTTATCCTATTAAAAAAGTAAGCATAGTCTAAATAATGTTGCTATAATCCACTGTCACAGTTGGTGCCGCTACAGTCCAAATCAGTGTTTTAATCAGTGTTTTTTTCAATGGAATAAAGATTAAAGTGCAAACTATCAAAGAGTTTATTTAAATGTATTATATTATATGATTGATTTGTAGCAATGGGATTCATAGTTGTAGCACACAACACCACTAGAAGATATATGCTGAAGTGTTCCAACATATGCTTGTGATTTCTGATCAAATAAATGATAAAATTCTTGTCGTGCAACATGCACGAAAAATCATGTCGTGTTTTGTATCATTATCCTTTAATTTATGAGTGACAGCCTTAAATGACTTATAACTAAATAACATCATATCATGCATTAAAATCATGTACATGTTTGTTGCTCTCAAACGAAACAGGTAACTATCAGATGCAGATTGATATTTGACACAAAAAAACCAACGAGACACATGCACATCATGTATGGTCCCCGATACCCCTGCGTAGCATAAATTCACTATAGATAAGTGAGTACGTGAACCATTCCAATTCACAAACTATGTAAGTTAAGACTCTACATCCTTGGGACAACATTTCGGGACAACAAGGAAGTGAAAAGCTTAGCAAACTGTGGCATGTTGGCTTGCTTAAGACCATACAAGCTTCTGGTGAACTTGCAAACTTGATTGGGATAGGCAATACTCAATAGTGACACCTTGAAGAATAACAACATAAAATTGTATGATCTCCTTAAACTAAGCAACTCTTCATTACTAATCCACACTCTATAGCCTTTTCAGGTACTTTTATCAATTTTCAAGTAAAAAAGGAAGGTATTTATGTATTAGTGTCTTTTGCTATTCGCTACTTTACACAAAGACTGACCCCTAAAAAACACTCTAAATTCAAAGCACAACCCAAAATGATATGTGCTCAATTTTACTGTATCTGCAATGAGAGTTACTATTGAAACTTAATGTCTATACTTGAGATGATTAATAATTTCACATTTCAAAACTGACAGGTACCAAAAAATATTTCAAAGATACTTTGGCGAAGAAGACAGGTTATGTGACTTGCTTTAGCTTCTCTTCTACAAGCTCAATGCACCGATACAACACCAACTCGAGTGGATTAAGAGTGCATAGAGTGTCGATTGCAAGCTCATCATAATCACTCTTGTTCTCTGCCATAATACCTGTCACTAGCGTACGCAAAGGAAGCAGCCATTCATTGTAGACCTTGTTTAAACTGCTCCTCGACAAGACTCCAGTGTAGTTTGTCTTTCCTGTTACAAAGCGTAATTGTGAAACTTTAATTATACTTTAATTTAGATCGTCTCGCAACTAATGATTATTAAACCAAAACCCAGGAAAAATTACTTCTGTTTAGGAACAATTAACAATTAAGAGCCCCATTAACTTAAAAAAATAAAATACTTGTTTCTCACAAGAACTCTTTCAAATTAAATACATTTTTATCAAGAACTCTCGAAATGTAGTTTTCACCAACTTTTGATTGCTGTAGTTGATAATTTGTTGATGTTGCGTACCTGTAGATTCTGTCATTATTACAAATCTGTATAGGTTGAGAGCTGACAGCACCTGCAGGTTGTAAACAGAATGCTATTACCCACAACCTTTTCAAAACAGTGCATAACCGAAAAAGGAAACCAGAATAACGCAGAGTGCTTCTTCAAATACTATGAAACAGGAAGAATACCGCATCACTCTGCTCTGGAAGGGAAGGAGGTCCTCCCTGTGGAGGTCTTAGAATTGACTCCACCAACTCAAGGACGCTGGGAGTCCAAAACGATATATCTGGATGTGCTTTGTTATTAATCTGTTGGACATCTTTTACTACTGACGTACTACTGGAAATTTCTGTGTGCATTTCCCTCCGAACAAGATCGACCAAAATGGCAATCTACACATAGATGCAAGATAGCCATTAGATAATTTAACACTTCCAGCTAGTTAAATAAACAATGTAGTTAAACGAATTGTGATTAAGAGAAGAGACATATTAGAAACACTCTTTAAACACTATTTTTCCAATACTATTCTATTGACTAGAATTATATATGGGTCACACCAAATTTGCGAGACTCAAAGATTTAGTAAGATCGATTTCCAAAATAGTGAGACTCCATGAATTTCAATCAATAGAAAGTGTGTTAGAAAAAGAGTGTTAGATGGTGTGTTGCTAACATTCCTCAAGAAGATAATTGCTAGCAAGAGAATTACCATGGAGGAAGAGTCGGTATTTGTAATCAATGCTATCAAGATGTCAAGCCTTTGAGAAATTGGAATATCAGCAAGTACCTTTGAGTAACATGAACACATAACATTACAGCTATTAAGAAAAGTACGCAGAAGACATTAACATATATCTCAATTTCATAAAATGCAGATTAAATATTATACGCAAACTAAAAAAAAAAAAAAACTTCCAACTTAAAAGGCATTTTATAGCATAAGAAACTCACTCCTTTTAACACAGCAAATGAGTTTTTTCTATGTTCTGGGTCTGGAGTATACATGATAACCATTTTAACAGCCTGAAAGGTTATAGTGCAATCAAAAGTGAGGAACGTGTCAGCATCTGCCTCGTAGAAAAAGTAAATGATCGAGCAATGAGAAACAAACTGAAGTCAGGAATTGCAGTACCTGTAGAGTGGAAAAAAGATTTGGCATATAAGACGACCACTGGGACTGTTCATCATCGCAGTTTCCACGGATATCTCCATCTGTGATGCAAAGCAAGAAGTTGATAGTATGTTTCTTTAACTCCCACGGCAGACTTACAAAGGAAAGTACATGTTTTAATGTTCCTATTGCTTGCCACCTTTTGATCTGGTTATTACGAAGCTCATCCTTGACCACAATCATATCTTCTTTAGCAGCATGAGCAACTTCCTCTGAGACATTCCCCCAAATCACTGGAAAAAATGGAATTTGATGGGCTAGTGAAAAAGAAATCATAACACAAAAGGCAAGGATTTAATAACGGTAATTGTCCTATCACAGACCTGAAAGAGCGCAACCATGCTTGATATGAGATAAACAATCCATATAATCATCTTTATTTTCTGCGTAATTGACATGGATTAAAAAATTGTGTAATAAAACAGTGCCTGAGTAAACGTTGAAATAAATTAACAGCTTAACCTAAGAGTAATACCTCCAAAAACGGCGCTAGCCACAACCTCAACATCATAAGTTGTTACTAGACTGAGATAAGATAAACCACAATATGATGAAATTCGAGACAGTTGTAGTACTAACGAATGAAAACTTGAAGCTGTATAGCTTACACTAGCCGAAACAAGAGCCTGAAAAGTGCATGGCAACATATTAAATCACATTACTGGATAAAACAGATTCTAATGAATTTTACTAAAGTGGATGGGAACTTGGGAAGGAAAATAATTATAAAATTGAAATGCAGTACAAAGCAATTACCAAGCACTGCAGGACATATAGACCAAGGAGAGATCGGAACTTCTCCCTTGCAGCATCATCATCCTGTTAAGTGAAAAAATGTCGGCAAAAAAATTGAAAATAAATAAAAAATTTATGTTCTCCTAACAGAGGAAAAGATGAAATGTTTTATAATAGACAGACCACCAACTTATTGCAAACTTCATATATAGAATTTGCAATCTCAACAGCTCTGTCAAAGACATTATCGAGTTCTTCATCTGACTTCAAAGATACAGCCTTCAATACATTAAGAATTATAGGAATGGTTTCTTTTACTTGCTGAAACTGACGCCTCCGGATGGATATAAGGACTGAAAAGGAAAAATAGGTATGAATGAAAACATCCAAGGAATGTGGCATCAAATCATTGAAAGAGCGAAACACTGATGCTCGACCAAAAACTGGCATTAAGGATTTGCATTTCATCAACAAAGATGCCTAGAAAATGAACATGATAAAGTGATTGGACAAATTCTCCATTGGAGACAACCCCAAACAAAATGTTATGTACAATATGCAGCTAACAAGACTGTCAGTGATTTGATATCAAGCTCAAGCTAAGGACCTTAAAATTAATTATTATTGTTGTTTTTGTTATTATTATTTGGTGATTTGACATAAAATTCCAAATTCAAAATAAGATTTGTTTATTCCTCTCTGTATTGGAAGGTTGACATTCATATTTCATATACACTCTCTCATCTCAGATATCCAAATATCAACTTGAATATCATCCAAAAGCAATATTGAACATTTTCACACAAAACAAACAAAATACATTTCTTTCTCACCCATGACATACCACTTTACTCAAATAAATACTTTGCTGGGATTTGTTTGGTATGAATCCAGTTAAACTCAAGATTCAAACAACTACTCCAATCCAAAACACTTCTCCTCAAAAGGATAGTTCAAAATGCTGAAGCAAAACCACACTATCTTGTAAAAAATTACTCTGGTTTCATTATTTCACTTAGACATGTGACCAAACTTTAGTAGACATCACCTAAAAGGGCAACCCGGTGCACTGAAGCTCCCGCATATGCAGGGTCCGGGAAGGGGTCCCACCATTTGGTGTATTGTACGCAGCCTTACCCTGATTTTACACAAGAGGCTGTTTCCAGGACTTGAACCCGTGACCTTACGGTCACATGACAACAACTTTAGTAGACATCACCTATCCTTCTTAATACATATCTTTCAAATTGATCTTATCGTTTGCTTAGCTAGTGTGGGTGAAAAAATAATCACAAATACATTCGATGAATCTTACCAAACCAAGTGAACACAAAAATTATATTGTATTTAATTTTATCAATATTAATATTTATATTAATGAAACTCAGGCCATGAAAACGAAAAATGGGCCTGGCTTGTAGGGGTCAAAAACGTGGGTTGAGCAACTAAGATTCAAGATAACCAAAAGTGTGTTCATAAAATTAATCCAATCAGATCGGGAGTTTCAAATTCTAAAAGAAACAAGACAATAAACATGATCCTTCAAGCCCTACTTTAGCAACAAATTCACAACGTGATTGCTGCCATCTTTATTTATTGAACAGAGGTTAAAGTTGTACATTTTATCTAGTAATAAAAAAGTTCACTGCAAAATTACCCTTTGAGATCCCTGATAAAGGAGGAACAATGTAACTCGCAGCGTTGGTCACCTTACTTGAGTAACCTAATGTCTGTTTCAATTAAATTAACAGAAGCATAGGATCAAAACATGAACTGAAACTGAACAAATAAAATGTCAAAGTGCATTTTTGCATGTTAACTATGATATGACTATAAGCAAAAAAAATAAAAAAAATGTCTCCTTTTTTTAATACATGGCCATGGAATAGAATGTAAACATTTGATTTCGGAGTTAGCAAGAATAGTAAGAAGTAAAATATTGGTGACTAGGTGTCATGTCAAGGTTATGTGATGGGCTAGTTAAAAGAAACTGATCGTAAAAGAATTTGCTCTAGGCCTAACTCAATCTCAAAAGAAAAATAACTCAAGAGGTTAGGATAACCGAGCCTTGGTAGAAAAACTTTGATATCTCTAGTAGGATCTTAGGACGGTCCTCTTCACCAAATTAGAATTTCGCTAGGTTTACTTAATACAAAAGCTAGCTTGACGGATAAAGGATTGCCTGAGTCTTAAAAGAATTACTTTGTCTTTGTCTCTACCTGATGAGGGATCACAGTAGATCCCAGGGCGTTAGTGCAGTGGTGACTGCTTAGCCTTGTAATTCCAACTTTCCAAGGGACTGAAATTAAATCCCCTCAGAGATAGTTTGTATTGCATAAGTGCCTCCTCATCCCTTATTAACAAAAATCCCTCCCCTGCTCCCTCCCGTATGTTTTGAAAAAAATGTGGGATTGCTATAGATCTCAAGCCAAGGGTATGTAATGAAGAATACGGTGTCAGTGGATGTAGAAATACACTCTTATTGACTATCTAGGCATATAAGGCCCTAAAACAGTAAGTATCATAACTGTCATTGTAAGAATACACTCTTATTTTGTACGTTGCTGTACTTCTGGTACGCAACAATTTAATTATCAGTAAAGGATCAATTTGATATCTCTAACTAATGGAGGAATAATGGGATTTCACATATATCTTCTAAGCACTGAAGTATACAATTAATCATAAATAAAGATATAGACTCACATCACAGAGAATTGAAAGCATATCCCTTGGACCACATTTTGCTATGAACTGATCAATGATGCTAATTGCCATGTCCGAAAATTTGCTTGAAATGCCAGCAAACTTTGAAATAGCCTTTGGCACTTCAAAGGAAAGAGCATCAACAATTTCCTGTCAAATCACTAAACAATCAATAACTTTTCAATATAACTTACATGATACTGTGGAATGGAAAGAAGACATGCTCTGAATGATAATGACATGTCTCTATGATGTTTGATTTCTATTCTATAAGTCTATAGGGGCGTTTGAAATACTTTATTTGGGCTTATTACACAATCACCTGTGTAGATCATCATAAGAGCTGATAGAAATAGATGACACGCTAAGAAGCTGCTTTGAATTATTTTTTAAGCTCTCCAAAATAGCTTATACAAACAATCTATACAGAGTTTACACCCATAAACTATGTAAATGGATTCGGTGCAGTAACTGTGTGACTCAATTACTCACCTCGACCATCCGATTTAACATTGATGGATGAGATGATTTTTAATGAATCTGTAATTTAAACCATCTGATCTCAAATCAATGGCCGAGATTAAGTACAGCGCGTAACTGTATGGTTTCTATACCGTAATGGATCCAAATCCATAAACTCTTCGATTGTACAAAAAACTTAAACATAAGCTCTTATATAATAACTACTTATTGAATAAGTGTCCAAACACCTTCTACATTATGAAACAGTGAAATGATTATGAAAAAATGACTGAAATAGTTAACTCGCCTGGTCAAGAGACGGGGAACAAATGTATCGATGAATCTCGGACAGAGCTTCAAATGCATTGTTCTCCTTATGTTCATTGTCTGGATCAGAAAGAGCAGCATCCAATAAAGAATCAAGGAAACTAACAAGCTCTGATAACGTGTTTTCATACTCATGTGAGTCTCCAACTTCATCCAACTACCAAGCATATAAAATCATCACTATCAGCAGCAAGTTAATAACCTTTTAGTTAACTAACAAGACAAACAAACAATCACCCATTTTTATCCTTCCAACTTTTTTTCTTGATACATTACACAGTAAGGATCTATTTGAACTGACTTTTATGAGTTTACCTACTTAGAAGAACTTATGGAAACAACTTATGACATGTCGATAAGCTGTTAGCTTATTTCCATAAAATCTCATGGATATGTGTTTGTTTGATGCTGCAGTGACATAAATTGATTTTGAGTGACTCAATTACTTATGTAAAATTGATTCCGGCTAAAAGTGAGTTGAAGGTAAAGTGATTTATGTTTTGGATACATTGATGTAAAAGTGAGTGGAACAATAAATTTGAATATTTGATTGTAAAAATCAATTCTAGAATCAAATGCTCCGATTTCATACTTCAAGTCACAAACTAGAATCATTTTTGGTCCCTCCAAAAGTGAAACCAAACATACACTATAGCTTATATGAAAACTATTCGACTTTATTTTATCTTTTGTTATAAGAATAGCTTTACACACAAGCACTTGAATGATAAGCGCTTATGCTAATAAGCACTTAATTAAGTTGTTTATCCAAACAGAGCCATAATCATCAGCGATCAAAGTTGTTTGCATATTACTTCAAGATTATTTACGGTAAGCAAAATAAAAAAATAAATAAATTAGAGAAAAAAATAGTTGGTACTTTAGGGCATGATTGGAGAATTCTTTGAAGATTATTGTGAGCTTCAGAACCCAGAAACGGAGCTGCTTCGCCCTCTACGGAAATCGACATGAAAGTGATAGTAAATCAATCCAGTTTCAGAATGAATGCATCGCGGTTTGTGGGGGCTCCAGCCTTTGTTTTTTAGGTGCTTCCTGGGCCTGTTCTGTTTTCGGTTCCTGCAGCTGTTTTTGCGGATTGTTGAGCTGATGTTCCTCTGGTGGTCTCTGGTATCTGTTTCCTTTATTCCTGCTGGAAGCCGCTGGTGTGCTTTGTGCTGCTGGCTGCTTAACCCCTATTCGGTTTGATTAGGGGATTAGGGTGTTTTTAATTGAGTTTATATTTTCTATTGTGGGTCGTTTGTTACAAGGCCACTTATACTCTTTTCCTGGAAGTTTTACCATGCACCCGTGCAATTATACCTTCACCCCTACATTTTTTGTAAACTGTCCATTTTACCCTCATATTAGGAAAACATTTGCGGGGGTTTTCACTATCAATTCTCTTTTTGGGCTTCACCCTTACATCTGCTCCTTCTTCTTCTCTCTACGTCTGGACAAAAGTACAAGTAGTAAAAAGACCCTTTCATAATTCAGTCCTGTTATTCCAATAAAATACTCATGTTTTATGGCTAATTCATCTCAAAGGGGGTGCCTATCAATTCATACCAACACCATCAAATTACTATTCATGCCAATTTAATAAATTTCATATTCTAATATCCCACCTCAATCAAATTCCAATACCTGCTACACCACCACTACAATGAACCATTCGAGGTTGCATTTGTGGGTCATATTGCCGATGTCTTTGAATAATTGTGAAATTGAGTAAATTCAAAAAACCATCACTATTGCAACCTCTCATAAAAAAGACGATAAAAAAAATAGCTTTATGAAAAAACCAATTCTTTTTTTGAAGAAATGAAAAATCAATTCTTAATTATTCTTTATGTGATTCGTTTTTGTGTACAATTGGGAAGGATTGGAATCAATCGATACTGGAACTGGATGTCAAATCCAGAAAACTTCTTTACGCGTTAGCAAATTCTGGAAAATTTGGAACCATTTCTGGGAAAATACTTGGGTGACATAATGTCACCGTGACATTAAATCTGGGCCACACAAAGGTGTTGTGTTGTGTGGCTCAGATGTGTTGTATGTGTTGTGTGGCCCAGATGTTGTGTGGAAATGTGTGTTGTGTGGCCCAGATTTAATGTCACGGTGACATTATGTAGCTTCCCTTTCCCATGTTCTGAGGGGTGAATGGGTGTAATTTTTTAAAGGGTTAAAATTGGCATTTTCTTATTATTTGTAGGGTGAGAGTATAATTGTTGGGGTATATGGTAAAATTTCCTCTTTTCCTCCTTTGCAGGCTTTGTACATCTTGTGCTAGCCTTGCTAATAAATTTTGTTGATTCAAAAAACAAAAAAAGAATGAATGAACAAGACTAGGGTAAAACTGTCATTTAACTTTGATTATTTATGATGTATAGATACGGGTATAATACCCGATACGAAATACGGCATACTTTAGTCCCTGTGAGCATAACTCAGTTAATAGGGACATGTATTATTAGTCCCTAAAAAAAAAGGGACATGTATTATTATATGCAAGGGTCGGAGATTCGAATCTCACACCCCATTTATTCACCTTGAAAAAGTGTGAATTCTAATCACTAGACTACTTGACAAAAAAAAAAATTAAGGTACAGGTATATCGATACAAAAGGAAAAGTTGTCACAGTATCAAAATTTTAAAATAGTTTTTCTTAAACTAATTTTTTAAAAATAGTTTTGATTATGCGTTATTAAAATAGTCTCTATAAATACTTATTTATTATCATATCAGTTCTTATAAAAAAAAGAATTGTTGTCAACATTGAAAAACTATTTTAACGTACTATCTTAATTAATGGATAACAAAATCAAAGACTATTTTAAAATTTTAATACATTAAAATACTATTTGGCTACTTGTTACACATTAAGAGATAAAAAAATACTTTTGTTTTTTGTTTTATGAGAGATACAAGGTTGATGCATTTCATTAAGAGATATGATATTTTGACAACCACTTTTTGACAACTTTTGGACAACTTTCTCTCTCATACTCACATGATGTTGTTATTCTCTCTCTTCCTTTTTCTCTCTCCATTGTTTTTGACTAATAAGAAGTGAGAAAAACAAGGTTGTCAACAAAGTTGTCATCAAATGGATGTCAAAATATCATTACTCTTTCATTAATAATCAAATCAAGATTCAATACATGATGGGATGTTAGAATAAATATGAAAACTAGCTTCCGACGGAGCCGTCTTAGCTAAGAGCAACTCCGTTTACTTGTCTCCTAATCAGGGCCGTCCCGAAGAATTCGGAGGCTCGGCTCTGGGAATGAAAAGAGGCCAGTGATAAAATCAAAACGTATTTTTTTTTAAAAGAGCAATGTTCTATTATATTTTTTTAAAAGATAATTATAAGGTGTCGTATATATGCGGTACACCCAAAGATGAAAATGACTACCGTATACATGAGGAACCCCCACCTAACACCAAAAGCAAGAGGACCTAATTCTAATAGGTCTAAAAGGCTAAAACAAGAGGACAGAAAATGGCTGGGGGTACTAAAAAAGATTGGAGGGCAGTAGTATCAGTGGATATTAAAAAAAAGAATTGAGGCCTATGGCTGAGGGAGGCCCAGCTCTGTTGAGCTGTTTGCACCCCCTCAGGGCCGGGCCTGCTTCTAATGAACTTCACATGAGAATTCGTAAGATCTGTGTCTATCAGGTGTACACGCTTACTAATTATCACACTAAATTCCGATACACAAATATGCGTTCCGTAAATGTTGTCCACTGCCGTCTTGAAGTTTACTTCAAAATCCATATTCAACACTTACCCATTCCATAGCAAGTGCTTCCCAGTATCAACATCAACGATGGGGGAGAGCCATTCGGTATGAGCTAGCACAAAAGCCTCGCTTTTGTCTCTGATGCAAATGCCTGTTCCCACTTTGTCCATAATTTTCAAGAAAGAGGCGTTGACATTACATTTGTACCTACCTTGAGACGGTTTACCCATGTTTCAATCTGGTTGCTTGTGTTACCTATAGGAGTCGCAGTCTTCACCTCTTGGACATACCTTATTCCAATTTCCACTCATTCCGTGCTGCTTAACAGTTTGGTTTCTATCAACAATGCTCATGTGTACAAAAATACGAGTAAATAGGCAATTACCCCCTGAAATTGTAAGTTTCGTCAATTACCCCCTGAAATTAACAAAACTTCAATTACCCCCTGAAATTGCACAACGTTAATCAATTTACCCCCTCCGTCAAATTCTTCTGTTAGTCAACATGACATTTTGCAAATACCCCTCCTGAAGTTTTTCACTTATGTGCAAAATGCCCCCCGAACTTGAAAATTTATATTTTTTTTTCTTATCTTTTACTTAAAAGATATTAAAGGCAAACCATTTATATATTTTTTTTATATGGATTAAAAATATATTTCACTCTAAATATTCAACCTAATTTTACGATAGTTAATAAGTGGGAAAATGTGCAAAATGTCCCTTGAACTTGAAAATTTATATTTTTTTTCTTTCTTATACTTGACTCAAAAGATATTAAAGACAAACAATTAACAGTTATTCCATAAAGTCACTTGTAACGTAATAATATTAACAAAATTTTCAGCCGGAAAATTTTGAGTCACCGAATTCGGTGGCATTATATTTTTATAATGCCACCGAATTTGTTTATCCATTGGGAGTGTTGGAGTAGTGGTGTGAGGAATAAAAAAGTCCGGAAAGGATTGAGAATGATTTGGCAAGCGGCGATTTGGGGGATTTGGAAAGCTAGGAATGAGTGTATTTTTAATAATGCGGTGATGAGATGGGAGGAGGTGGTGGATGATATCAAGGTGTTGTCTTGGAAGTGGGCGTTGGGAAGACTCAATTTTCAGCCGTGTCTTTTGTATGAGTGGTTGTGGAGTCCACGTGAATGCTTGATGCGCTGATTTGTTTTTGGGTAACTGTTGTCCTTCATGTGCGGTGCTGTTCAGGTTCTGGTGTCTTGCTACTACCGTGTTTTATTTGAGTTTTGGAGGCCTTTCTCTGTCGTCTGGTTTTCTGGAGGTTGTTGTGGCTGTTACGGGCTTTCTGGAGGTTTTTTAGGCAGCTTGGCAGCTAGTGGTGTTCACGCGGGGGGTAGCAGCTTCTTTGCTTTGGCTGTTTCAGTTTATGTTGTAGCATGCCTGCAGCATGTTTGTTTTGGCTATTTCATTCTGTAGGCTCATGAGGCAGTTTCAATCCGTATGGGAGGTTTTTGGGAGGTATAGCGCCAGTGTTTATCTGCAGAGGATCAACTAGTTTTGTTTTGTTTGGGTGGTTTTTTGGTGCTGACGCAGGGTATGCATGTGTTTCGTCAAATGTATATTCTTGCGTCATTACTCTTGGGGTTGATCCTTTTTATTTTTTGGGTGGTTTTTAAAGGGGTTTTTGTTCGAGCCTGGTGATTGTATGGCAACCGATTTCCCCTTATTGTATTTTTTTCTCCACCCGAGTTTATTAGTGCTTCTCGCACGGGCTCGTCGATTAATAAATTTTTGCCGTTTCAAAAAAAAAAAAAATTAACAAAATTTTCAATGTAACAGTATTTCAAATTTCAATAGTTGAATTTAGATTAAAAAGTCTTCTAAGTACAACTTAGTAAGCAAAACACTGTAAACATATTTAATATCATTGGGGCCTTTTTTCTAAATTAATGTAATACGAAAGCATAATTGCACCATTTTATATTAGAAAAAAATTGTACTCTGTATGTGAAGATATTTGGCTAGATTTTAAAACGGGACAGAAGCTTGTTAGTAGAAACTAAGTGGGTGAGAGGCGTTCTAAATTGAGCTGAAGCAACTCTATGCAATGGTTGCTAGCTAGATTTTGAGTCCTCTAAAGCCATTTCTCTGCAAAGGAATCAAATAATATCAATTTTTCTGGTATTTTAAAAAAAAAAATCAATTTTACAAACTACAAAGTGACTTTGATTTCATTTGAGAGTGAGAACCGTTTAAAAATAAAACATAACTCCCTTAAAAAAAACAAAACATATCTATTTTCTAAATAACATTATTAACTATCGTAAAATTAGATTGAATATTTAGAGTGAAATATATTTTCAATCCATATAAAAAATATATAAATTATTTGCCTTTAATATCTTTTAAATCAAGGATAAGAAAAAAAAAATTCAAGTTTGGGGGGCAGTTTGCACATAAGTGCAAAATTTCAGGGGGGGTATTTGCAAAACGTCATGTTGACTAACAGAAGAATTTGACGGAGGGGGTAAATTGATTAACGTTTTGCAATTTCAGGGGGTAATTGAATTTTTGTTGATTTCAGGGGGGTAATTGACAAAACTTACAATTTCAGGGGGATAATTGCTTAATTACTCACAAAAATACTTATTTGTCGTAATATAAAGTATTAAAAAAAGAATTGAGGGAATTATTTGAATTGAGGGAATTACTAGCATAGGGATGATACGAATCGCAACCACCAGTTGTCACTTGAACAACCAATTGAGAATCGCAATGAATAAGCACCTTACCAATTCCCTTGCTCCAACCAATCTCAAGAGCCATGATCAACTACTGTAATTCTGCCATTAAGATTGTTGATGATCCAATGTTAGCATGAAATCCCCTTTTGTCGGTTTCATTTTTTTTGAAAAATGCTAACAAGTGCCATTTGAGCATTTGTTAAGAAGCTTAAAAAGAAAGTTTATTTTGAAAATGGTGTATTCAACACCTTAAAACTTTAAAAATATACTTTTTCTACATCAAATTTATAATTTATTTTTATTTTTGACTTCTTAACTGGTGCCTAGTTAGCATAACCCATTTTTCTTTATTCAAACGTTAGAGTTTAATTATTAATTTTGTAATCTATTCAATGAAGAAAAAAATTAATAATTTTAAAAAGAGTGAATATCCATTTTGGTTTTTAACAAAATGCTTAATAGAGAAATTAGACCTTGACAAATAAAAAGACTCTATTTAGTCGCTTACACGACTAAACCGAAACAATTCAGTCTTTAGAGCAATTTTTATCATTGAACATGTACCGTTAATTTATTTGGTGTTTAACACATAAAGAAATTGAATGAACCAGAAACAAAGAATGAATTGAGTAATCGAAAACCCAAGACATATCCTTCTATTCCGGTTTTCTTCTCCCACGCCCTTCTGTTTCCCATTTTTTGTGAGTATCAACAACGACAGTGGTGGTTTCAACTGGAAGTAGACCGTAAAAAAAAAAGTAACAATTTGGTTTCATAAAATTTAAGAAATTGCATTTTTTGTCGTGATGAAATCGAAAAATAGTCAATAATTTCACTTTTTATTTTTATAGGGACCCAAATTATCCCAAAAAAAAATATAGTAGAGACTTAACTATCTCTTATTTTCGTAAACAATAGACATGACGGCCATTAAGACAATTGTATTATCACATATTCCCAATCACGGTTCAAAAATAGGAAGAGAAATGTCGGTTGAAGAAAAAAATTGACGGAAAGTGATAAAGGACAAAAATAGTGAAGGATAAAGAAATGATAAAGGACAAAAAGGGGTAGTGATTTTAGTTTTGTATTTTTATGAATTTTGGATAAAATATGATAATAAAACAGAATGAAAAAATGGAAATTTGGGCTAAAATGGATAAATGGCAGAATTTTGACCAAAACAGATTTTGTGGATAAAATGGAGAAATGGAATGGAAAGAAAGGGACGCCACACTTTCTAATCCAAGAAAGTGATAAGTCTATGGGATTGAGGATCACCACAAGAAAGGATTCTTGATATGATCAATGCATGGTTCAATCCAGAACCAAAAAGAAGCAAAGCTTCCAAATTCACATAAAGTGACTTTTTTTTAATCAAAATTCTCTATCCTTACATATCATTTTCGTGCTCTATTTATAGGAGCTTATTACATGATGATTTTGACTCTAAAACTCTTAGAAAATGAAAGGAAATGCAGCCACTAATTACAATAATGTTTTGGTGGCTGATTAATGCAAATAAAAGGTTACAAAATGACTTTAAGGTGGGGGTGGCTGCATCAATGCATGGAGATGTTATACATTCATTTGCTTCTTTAATGTGTTGTTTCTTCTCTTACATCAGCCCATTCATCAAAATCACGTCATCCAATTCATGCTCATTTTACACCAAGAAATATTCTGAATTTGCTCTTGAGTCCAACAGACGAAATGTAGAGAATATTCTAAGCTTTCCAACGCATTAAAGATCACCTCAAACGGACATCCAGAGCTCCAGATATAGCCAAAACAAGAGTGACATATCATGACCTGCGAAAATAAAACTTAGAACCCAAAATTAATTTGGTTCTTTTATCCCACAATGACTTTATTATTCTTTTCAAGAGAGATAATTTTAGGATCACATCAGAAAGACTAAATTGTCTCGGTTTAATTTTTTAAGGGACTAAATGTGGTGATTTTTTTTTGGACACTAATTTGGCATATGCACATTTTGTTGGGGACCATAATGAGCCTCCACTCTTTTAAAAATCTTTTATATACATTAAAATCGTGTGTTAAGAATCTTAATTGTAAAAAAATCATTTTAATAAATTCTCTTAAAATCTCTTATTGAGTCAATAAAAACCCACAATTTTTTTAAACAATAGTGTTATATCATGCAAAAGAAATTATAACAAAAAGGATCACATAATAGATATAAACCAATGAAAAAATAGAGTTTGCGGAATTCATGAATTGTTTGTTGAAAAGTGACGGAAGTCAACACTAAAGAGTTGGTGGAATACAGTTGGCGATGTTATCGTTTCAACGGTAAAAAATTGGCGAAATACATGTGGCGATACTATCGTGATATTTTGGTTCGCTATAAGTAGCATTTACCCTTTTTTAAAACTAAAAGATTTTTTTGTCTTACTCAAAAAACAAACAAAAAAAAGATTTTTTTTGTCAAAATAATCTTTTAAAATATCTCAAACCCTAAAAATTGTGTGCACTCACTCTCTTTTGTTGTTGCGTTTTCAAACTTTCAACACCATGGCGGAGAAGAAGGTCATCGTTGTCGCCGAAAGCACCGCTGCCATGGGACCGTACTGGGATACTCTTCAAGTGGATTATCTCAACAAAATCGTCAAGTCCCTTTGTGGGAACGAGGCTGCTGTTTCCAACGCTGAGTTTGCCCTAGTCACCTACCATACTCATGGCATTTATTCTCCTGTTCTCGTGCAACGTTCTGGCTGGACAAGAGATCCAGAAGTTTTCTTAGATTGGTTATCATCGATATCCTTTTCCGGTGGTGGTTTTAATGACCCTGCCGTCGCTGAAGGGCTTGCTGAAGCTTTGATGATGTTCTCGCCATCTCAAAGTGAAAGCCCTAATCAACAGAATGTTGATATGCCAATGCACTGTATTCTTGTGGCAGCCAGTAATCCTTATCCATTGAAGAGACCAATATATGTTCCCAAGAAGAATGAATCCATTGACTCAGAATCAGGTAACCAGTTTTATGATGCTGAAGCTGTTGCTAAAGCATTTCCGCAGTTTTCTATTTCTCTATCTGTCATCTGCCCAAGAAATCTTCTCAAAATCAAAGCCATCTACAACGCGGGGAAACAGAATAATGCAGCTGCTGATCCACCGGTTGATGCTAAACCCCCTCTTGTTTTGATATCAGAAGGTTTCAGGGAAGCCCGCAGTGCCTTGAGTCCTTCTGGAACAACAAACTTGCCTTCAAATCAAATTCATGTTAAAGTTGACGATGTATCTGTCGCACCAGTTACGGGAGCACCCCCATCTTCATTGCCATCAGTGAATGGATCTATTGCTAACCGGCAACCAATACCTGCTGTGAATGTGACTCCTGCTACTGTAAAAGTTGAGCAAGTGCCTGTAAAAGTTGAGACAATGCCGGTAAAAGTTGAGCGTGGCGTAAAAGTTGAGCTTGCCACGACATCTTCTGGACCTACAGGTCAAAATGTATTTTCATCTGGACTGCCAGTGATTACTAGTTCGGGATATCTTACTGCTTCTACACAGGTTGGACAACAGTCAAGTCTTGCTTTACTAAAGTCAGCCACTTCACAACCATTGGCTAATATTCAAGGAGCTGTTAGCATGGGACAACAGGTTCCCAGAATGAACCCAGGAAACCTTTCAGGGGCCCAAATGCTGCACGGTGGAGTTAACGTCAACCAAAATGTAATGAATGGCGTCGGTCAATCAGGTGTCTCTTCTGGAACTGGAGCAATGATGATTCCTACTCCAGGAATGCCTCAACAAGTACAATCAGGCATGCAGCCGCTTGTGAATAACGCAGCTGCTACTAATATGCCCGTATCACAACAGACAACTTCTGCACAACCACCCAAATATATTAAGGCCTGGGAGGGAACCTTAACAGGTTTAAGACAAGGACAGCCGGTATTTATCAGCAAACTCGAAGGTTATAGGAGTTTTTCTGCGTCCGAGACACTTACAGCGGACTGGCCTGCTGGTATGCAAATAGGTCGGCTTATACCTCAGGAACACATGAATAACAAGCAGTATGTAGGAAAGGCAGATTTCCTAGTTTTTCGGGCAATGAACCAGCATGGTTTTCTTGGTCAGCTGAAGGAAAAGAAGCAATGTGCAGTTATTCAATTGCCATCACAGACGTTGCTACTGTCTGTTTCGGACAAACCTTGCCGCTTGATCGGGATGATTTTTCCTAAGGACATGGTTGTAACTAAGCCACCATTGTCCAGTCAGCAGCAGCAGCAAATGCAACAACAGCGCCAGCAGATGCAATCTCAACAGCAGCTTTCTCACATGCAGATGCAGCAGCTATCCCAGCATCAACAGCTTCCTCAGCAGCAACAGATGGTTGGTTCCGGAGTGGGTCAAAACTACGCTCAAGATCCTGGGCGCTCACAAACGGTTTCTCAGGGACAAGTTTCATCACAAGGAGCTACAAACAATGGTCGAGGAAATTTCATGAGTTAGGTCATTCTCTGATACAGGTTCTCCAAGATTGACTCAAAAGTCATGTTTTGGGGATACCATTTATTATAATATTTCAACAGTTTTATGGTTTTTCACCTTACATTACATACCTTGCTATTTGTTATTGGACAATTGTTATCATGTTTATGCTGGTGATGGCAAATTCTCACTATGTTTGAATTATCCAAATCTCCATGCATAGAAAACTGCAGAAAATGATTGTGTTAGCAGTGGCAATGTAAGGAATTTTGGGGTCTTGTTAAAACTTAAAAGCATAATAAAACAGAATGTGTGATAATGAGAATTATGAGATACATATATCCCTCCTCAATGTAGCTTTATAAATGGTTTTCTGTTTATGATTTTTGTTGATAGTTAATTGACTCTGAAACTATGAAGCACGGACACTCCTCAAATTAAGGGTGTCCTAGTGACGGATACATGTTGTGTCTGACATATAATTACACTGAATTATGTGATTTTCTCAAATTTTTAGCGGTGTCCATATCGTGTCAGTATGCGTGCTTCATTGCTCTGAAATAATTATTCACTATTTTCTTTTTTTATAAGGACGGATACAACATAGTGACTAAATGTTAGAAGAATTGGTAACCGACCTCATTTGAGTAGGTGAGAAGGTATAGAGTAATTGTTAAATGCCAAAATTCATATGTTAGTATTAAGTTTAATGTACTTGTTTGTTTTGTTAGTTACCTGTAACCGTTGTCTTTGAGATGTTTGTTAACAATTATGTGCATGGTATGCCAGTATTATTGATGTTTGTTAACCTTAATCTATGTTGCATTTAGATTTAAATATACTTTTTAATCACGGGATTAGTAATAACTTTTTAATCGTCATTCGTTGATGTTATTGAGTATATAGAATCCTTTGTTAACCTCCTATTTTTTTAGTACCAGGCACTTAACCTAGAATTATTGTGTTTTACAATCTATTCGAAAAGAGGCCAAGTCACATTTAACCAGGAACGAACTAATTATTTATCTAGCACCAACACTTCAGATTGAAGGTTTGTGGTATCCAACTTGTGTTGGTATCGAACATTGACACATGTAACTATATTCTATCGCTTTTCTTTTTTTAGTGTCAATGTCGTGTTTAGTAGTGCTTTATTGCTAGGTGTTGCTTCTCTATTTACAAGCTAGGGAATTAATGCCAAGAGTAACAGCAAAACAAACAAATACTTCATAGTTTACTTGTAGTATTATGTGTCTGCAGATTGTTATTCATGTTTTTTTTTTAAAAAAAAAAAAAAAGAGATTGCTATTATGTTGATGAAATTATTTTGTAATTGTTATTTTCAAGAATATTTTCAAACTTGTTTTTTTAATGATAAATGTTAGTAGTTAGTTGTTAGATTAATATTTACTCATTTGTCTAAGTTTAAACTCAGGACCTCCACTCTGTAACTCTTAACTCAAACTAGTTGAGTTACCGAACCCCGTTTTCAAACTTATGTTAATATCTTACAGCTACAAAACTCAGGAGAATTATCTGTTTGATCTTCAAAGGGTTGAGGGTCCCTAGTTTATCTTCTTGGATCTTTGTGTTGCTTCCTTGCGCAGCTTCGTTTTCTCTAGTGCAAAGATCGATAGTACAGTCCCATGAGGGACTTGAGGTTTATTATGTTGCATGTGAATAACCTGTAAATATAAGTTTTCCTTTCGGTATAAGCTGACCTTTGGTTTGTACTTTTTAGCATTACCCCCTATGAGGCAATCTTAAATATGTTCTTCACATCCCTTTTCACAATGAATTGAGTTTTTCAATCCTGTGAAATCTCTGTGCAATTTTTTTTTAAAGTTTATGTTTGGGATGAATTGTTTTACTGGGAAAATTTAATTGTCGTGGTAAAATATTTACATAAACTTTCAATCATATTTTAATATAGTTATTTATGTGTGTATTGATAGAATATGTCTATGATATTGTGAGGTCTGATTAGATGTTTGTATACATTTTTTTGTATGTAATTGACGTAGATGCAGAGATGTTAAACTCTAGAGGTAATGAGCTTGGGAGCTCAACTTATTTGAGTTAAAGGATACGGAGTCTAAATTTTAAGTTCAAATTCAGACGAAGAATATAATATAACATTTGTCATTAAAAAAACCTCTAGAGGTAATGGAAATGAAGGATGAAGTTTGGGACATTTGATATCATGATGGCTCACAGGGCTTGCTTAATTTCTCTAAAAACTGTTAATTTTTCCGAGATATAAATATATGATTGAATAATTCGTCTTCTTCTTGCATATTGTTTAAACTTGAAATGTAGGATTTAAAAACAAAAATTGGAGATGATCTGTAAAACATTATGTGATCATGCACCGAAAAGAAATATGCAAGACCGAGTTAAAGTAATTTTTACTGTTCCTTTGCACAAATCTATTAAGACAGCATATTGAAACATTATCAACAAGTAAAAACAATTTCGCAAACCAAACATGCCCTTAGCCTAGGAACGCACACTTTGTTAAACAAGCTACTAAATGGAAAAAAAGAAGCCAAGTGTTATTTTATATATAGCTTCCCATCCCAAGTATTATAATTCTTACTTCTCTTGAGATTAATAGAAAAAAATAAGCTGGTTATGTTCAAGGGCATAAGCCAAGTCAATCTCAGGCTAAAAACTACAACCTTCTCTGCTAAACACTACTACTTGACAAAAGCACCATATAAGAATATAAATATAGCAAAAATATACAGTATAAGTAAGGCGGTAGGAAACTCACCAGAAAAACAATAATTAAATAAAATAACGTTACAGATCATAGTATAATTAAAGAAAATAACAGTACAGATCATAGTATCATAGTTTGATGGGAACAATCACATAGAAGTACATCCTATATCTCCAATTGAACATATATAAATGAACATATATAAAGCAATTCGCAACATCAAAAAGCCCCTACAAAGAATGGACTGCCAACCAAAAATCACCATTCGTGTCGAATATAAGGTGAAATATCCATTCTTAGTTTTAGTGAAATGAGGCAAGTGAACTTAAGATTAATCTTTCCACATATCTGCAAACTCATCAGGCTCCAGAGGATTGGCCATCTCATGCATTTTCCTCCTTGTCTTTGCTTTGACCTTCTTTGCAAATGTTCCAGCCTTTTTCTTCTTCTGCAAAGCTCGGATCTACAACAACATAAAAAGGTTAAAAACATAACCAATATAGTTATTTTTGGTAGAAAATTACAGAAATTTGCACACCTCAATCAATGTCATTTTATCAAGGCTTCCTCGGGGTAATTTGTCTGACTCATTGTGAGGAACAGAGATCTGCATGAGAATAAAAATGTGGTTTATTATGTAACATTGTTCAGTAAGCATTAATGACAACATAAAGCAGAAAATGAGAAAAACATTGCAAAGCCACATTCACAAAAAATGCAAGTGTACCAGCATAAAATAGCATTGTTTAAATTATTAAGACCTCTATACATTGTAAAATAACCAAAATTAAGTTCACTGGATTAGAATAAAAGTCAACAATGCATGAATAAGTAACCCTGAAGATCCATTTTCTTTGCATGAATAAGTCAACAATCACATGTGGTACCGTCATGGTGTTTAAGATATGCATATCTATGTGAAGAATGCATTTTCTTTGCTCCTAGACAAGTGTAGACGATGTAATTACATAATAATAGTATCATGTGGTTTACAAAAAATCAGTTGAAACTTTCCATGTAACCATAGTAAAACAATCATATTACTTCTTCGTTGATAGTATATAAGGTTTTGGTTTGATTTTACATCAAATCTAGAGTCATCATGATATCATATTTCTATTGGTCTTCAAAGTAATTGTGTTGAAGTATATTTTTATTTCATATACTAATGCTTTAAAAATTTGAAATGCTCACAAACCCAATTTATCCATCAGCAATGTTAGCAAAGAAAGGGGAAATTTAGATTTGTCATCTCAATTTCACTCAATTCAAAAATTATGGCTAACCAAAACAATTGGCATAATTATAACCAAGATACGTGCGCTTATTTTTTTTTAGTAGAGTGATGTTGAAAACAACAAACCAACGGATTTTGAAGTTTAAACTATAAAATAATACAAATTTGAAAACAATGTTATGCCAATTATTTAGATCCTTTGCAAATGAAAACACAAACCTGGTAATTTCGGAACCATATATGGTCATCAACAATTGAGAAAACAAAAACATGGTCATGGAAAGGCTTGGCCTTTCTATGGTCCTTCGGTGTTTCAAATATCTGGATGAAGAAAAGAAAGACTACGTCAGCAATAATCAAAAATGTGTATACTTTGATTATTCTAATAACCAAGAAAGAAAGAAAAAATCACACGAGCACACACACATGCAATCCACACCCCTATTCAAATACATAACTCAGGTACAAGAACCAAAACCAGAGAAAATTGTGAACAGGAATAAATGCTTGGCCCAAATTCTACTCAGTTTAAATTTTAAACTATGACAAGAGCCAAACATAACATTTATAGACTTCTCAAGTCAACGGTGACAGATTAAGAAACTTTTAAGCATATAGATACTGTATGACAATTGTACTATAAGATCACAAATACGTCAGAGAAGTGCACATAAAACAACTTTCAATCATACTAGTAACTCATACAACGCAACATCCCCAAAGCACCACCAAACTAAGATGGTTTTATTGAAATGACCTTAACTTTTGAATCCAAAACAGTGCATAGAAGAGTAATCAAACCAAATACCTGTAACAGCATCTCCTTCAGCAATTTTCAGTATGCATCTTTTTCAAAATTTGATGAAAATGTCAAAAGAGGACGGGAGCCTTTTAGGTGGTTCCCAGTAAGCTTCAATTCCTCCATTGTGTGCACTGGAAAGCAGTGAAGGTAAAAGAGAAACTAGTAAAATGGCCTCGGAGAGAAAGAGAGACGGTCATAATTTAAAAAATAGAATTCAGAACTGGATTACTGATCCTAGAATACTATATAATCATAGCAAGGAAATTGGTTTATGTAGTAACCTTAAGATAACAAACAGATGAGAATATTACCGGCACTAACTAAAAATTTAACAGACGGGCCGTTGGGGCATTTTGTCATCCAGAGATAAAGATCTTTAGCCTTCCTGCACTGAAATTCGCATACACAGAAGGTAGATATAGATAGTTATCCAAATGTCACAAATAGAATAGACTTGCTCGAGATTAAGAACTGGAACTCCAACTCGAGATTAAATGGAAAATGTTGTCTCGGTCGCCAGATTTAAAATAAGTAAACTGTGTAAATACATAGAAAAACCAATTTGGGAGGGGAAACAAAGGAGTGAAAGTGTTCGACACTTTAAAATTTAAAATGGATAAAACAAAAATCTATAAGACACAAGAATCAGATGTGATCCATCACAAAAAAGGAAAGAGGTTATATCAATTTGTAACCAACAATAACATTTTGCATTAGATCTAAATATCAAAATAGACATCAACATTTGTAACAAAATCGAATAATTCTTCACACCATAAACAAACAATGAATTTTCTAACTCAACAACAACATAGCATAGTTCATAAACATAATGCATAGTTGTCATTGAAAAAACCTTGATGTCATAAAAAATAATACCTCAAAAAATAAACACGAAGAATAGTTTTTGAGCTCAACAAGCTCGTTCAAGGTGGCGCCTTTAGTTTCTTTCGATTCAACCTTGTTATCCTTTTTGCAATGAGGCAGAAGCGATACCAAGTTCAACATCAAATGTCGGTACCTGTAATAAGTTTATGATCAATACCATATTCAAAAACTAATAAACCGCAATAAAAGGAAGAAGTTTTTGTGCTTAATATCACAGAGACAAGAGCATTCTGATACAGTTCTTTTACTGCACACAAAGGGCTTGTTTGGATTACATTATTTATATTTATCTACTGGAATAAACACTTGTGAGACTGTTTGGAACAGCTTCTAGAAACAACAAATGACATGTCCATAAACTATTTTCAGTTTCCTCCATAAGTTCTCCAAGATAGTTTATGAATACAACTTATAACTTACATCAAAACCATTTGACATTAATTTAATCTGTTATAGAAATAACTTATAAATAAGCACTTGCATGATAAACCCTTACAACATAACAACTTAACTAAGTTGTTAGGCAAACATAGCCAAAATAAACAAATCCAAACTCAAAACAAGCACAAACTGCGCAAATACAGCAAAATATATTTGGGTTTTGTGGTTTGTACCTGTAAACAATACGCCTAGAGCAAGTAACCAAAACTTTCTCTTTGTTCCTGAATACAGGTGAAGCACCATTCTCCTTTACTTCAACTTCATTCTCATTTTCATTCTTATCCTTCCATCCCAAAAGGGTCCTCACTGGTCTCTCTGGAGCAACATCTTCCTTTTTGGGCACAGCCACAGCTTCAGCCTTTTCGCTTCGTTTTCTCTTCCCCATGTTATTTGGCTACAAATCAATCACATAATATAAATATAAATTAAATCATTTAATTCATACACGCCGTTAGTGTAAAGAGTTATTACACTGTCAATCAATCATAACTGATAGAACATTAAAAAGGTTTGATGTTTATCATAATCACTTCAAAAGTCACACATGATTGGTTGTTTGAGATAGTGACAGTACAAAACAGTGAATAAAAATTAAACTTTGGGTCGTTTGGATTGGCTTATTTTGGCTTATCTACTAGCATAAGTTTCTGTGAGACTGTTTTGGAGAACTTATGAAACCAGCTTCTGATGTATTCATAAGTTGTTTTCACCTTATTTTCATAAGTTCTCAAAGATAGCTTATTAAAACAGCTTATAACTTATACAAAGACAATTTAACTAAATCTTATCTTTTTCCATGGAAATAGCTTACACATAGCTGCAAATAAGCAGTTTACCCAAACAGGGTTTTATCTTATGTTAAAACTAATAACACATGATCCATTTAGCTACAAAAATTTGCCATTTTTGTTCAAAATAACATTTTGAAAATGACCCTTTTGATTTCTTCAGGTAAGATAACAAAAACAGATACATACATACGTACATACATACAGTAACAGCGGTGGAAGCAGAGCAACACAAGCATGCAAGAGGACAATGAAACGAAATAAGAGAGAAAACAGATGTCGAGAGAAGGAAGGTACCTAGGTGATTGCAGAGGAAGGAGGTGAAGGTGGATAATCGCCGGCTATGGAGGTTTTGGTGGCGATGAATGGAAAACGGAATCAAAGAAAGGGTTTTAGACCTACTTCCTATTGACACAACTAAATGACCAAATTACCCCAGCGGTAGTTAACTGCTCTCGCATATGCACCGGCCGTTAATTGTCTCTGGCTTTGAAGCTTTTTATTGTGATTTTACGCGTTTCGGTCGAAAAATCAAAATAAATTGAAACTTATTCAGAATTCAACGAAACTTTAAAGACCCTCTATATATTTTTTTTTAGAGCTGTTTGCAAAAAACAGATCAAAATTCAATTTCTAGGTCGACGTTTTGATGTTTTGGTTTCTTCAGTTATTGGCGAATTAAAAATTCATATTTAATCCATTCGCTGTCGAAAAATTCTAATTTTTTGCGAGAAATGTTTTTTATTTTCTTAATATGTGTACAAAAAATAATGAAAAAATTCAACCTCTATATAACTTTTCCGGACGCGCAGTTGGAAAAATATTGCAATTTTACGCGTTTCAGTAAAAAATTCAAAAAAAATTGAGGATTATTCGAAATAGGATTATTCGAAATACTAAGAAAATTTGCAGATCCTCTATATGTATTTTTATAGAGGTGTCTGCAAAAAAACAGCTCAAAATTCAATTTTTAGGTTGATGTTTTGATGTTTTCGTGTCTTAAATTTTAAACGCGTTAAAAATTCATATTTAATCCGTCCCTTGTCGAAAAATTCAAATTTTTTTGTGCGATGTTATTTTTTTGTTCTAAACATGAGTGCAAAAAAGCGTGAAAATGTTCAACCTCTAGGACACTTTTTCGGACTCGCACTTGAAAAAAATTGTGATTTTGCATGGTTCGGTCGAAAAATCAAAATAAATCGAGACTTAGTCGAAATGCTACGAAACTTTATAGACACCTCTATAAAAATACAAATAGATGATGTGCAAAGTTTCATAACATTCCGAATAAGTGTCGATTTTTTTTATTTTTTCAATTGCGATTTTGCGAATATGGGCTAGTTTTAACTGGGCTTATAAAAGCCCACTTTTAGCTATTTTTTCAGCTATTACTTTTCCCATCCTGCCAATTTCTTGCGCCCCTTAATTTTTCACAAAAATGCTCATATGATTGTCGGAATTTACAACCCGAATTAAGTTTTTCCTTTGTTATGGGGTGAAAAAAATACCAATTTGGATTTTATAATTCGAAAACCTCAAAAAATAGGGAGTGTTCCTTGCTTTTTTAGGATTATAGAATCCGAACATCCCATAAACATCGTTTTTTAAGGGAAAAACAATTCGGATTATATAATATGAATTGTATCAACATAGATTCAGAGTCTGTTTCTAACATGGATAACCACTTTAAGGATCATATTAATCTTCATAACTCTCATCCTTCTGTTTTAAGTTGTTGTTAGTTGTTCTTAGTAAAAAAAAATCCGGTTTTCGGGCTACTTGATCAGATTGCTCATGAACTTTTTCAGAAAATCAATAGAAAAAAAATCAAGGATCAAGACTCCCTTAGAAGAAAATTCTTATGGGACTCCTACCCTCAAAATCCAAAATTCAATCGTTTAGACCTATTTTTCATTTTTTTTAATTTTTCATATTCTCATATTAATCCGGAAAAAAATTCATTAATTTTATTTATTTTTTTTAAAAAAAAATTTGTGCTATTTTTATATTTTTATGATTTATTTGACAAGTTTTTATCATTTTTACTTTGTTTTTTTGTTTTTGTTGTTTTTAAAAGCAAAATTCAAAACTGCTGAAATGAGAGACATTCTTGCTTATTATATATAAGCATGTTTCGGATTATAAAATTCGAACACGGTTTGAATGTTTTCGGATTATAAAATCCAAAATTCCATAGGCATTTTTGTAAAAAAAAATTAGGGCACGTGAGAAGTAGATAAGGTGGGAACAGTAAATCCCATTTTTTCTTCTAGAATTTTATGGTTTAAATATGATTTATTTTTTAATCCATGCAAATATAATACTTTTTAATCCATGCAAATATAATACTTTTTGCTTTTGATCATTTGTGTATTGTTTTAGTTTTCAAAAAATTATTGAAATTTTTCAAACAGGTAACATCTCAAAAAGTATTATAAACGGAGTAGTGACTAAATGCTCTAAATTTGTTGGATAGTTTATCGTAAGCGGGAGTTGGATAGATCAATCGTTTTGAGTTAAAAAAAGGTTCAATGAATAACATTATAATTGTGAAATAAAAAAAATTACTCGTCTATTTCAATGGATTCATGAGCTCGATGTTATTGTATTTTCTCTTAGCCAAAAACTAGTCATTAGGTTTAAAGTCAATTTCCCTTCACAAGAAAAAATGTATAAAGTCAATTTTAGCATGAAGTCTCACATTCAAATAGTTTTTTCTTTGTCCTTTTAAAAAAATGATGCTTATAGTATTTCATTAGATAACAACTCGTTAATACATGACGATACATCAACAAAAGTATGAGGACTAACTAAACATGTCACATCTCTAGCTAATGTATAAGCTACCTCATCGATTATCTCCGACTAAACTCGACATGAGTTTGTTAACAATAAGCTACAACAACATCTACAATAAGCTAATATAGTACTGAATTTCGTAATGTTATGATTTATGTTGTTGAACTAGTCTATAACTATCTTCACATCTAACTCAAAATCCACATTAGAAAGTTGTAGATCATGCACCAAATTGATTGCATGAAGCAATCCTGAGGGATTCACAAATTTTTGTAAAGCAAATAGGTCGTGACCAAAGTGTCTTGGCAAAAACGAATCTTCCTTCAACATCCCTTAAACACATGACAAACACTATATAATTCAACGTGGTGGAGAAAGAAGCGCCAATGTTGCACCCGAGACACCCTACTGCCGGCAGTTGCCAACGAGACAATCATTGTTGCGCGTTATTTGTTGTCACTGTTGTTGTAGGTGGCCGGTACTGTTGTTGTTATGTTTGTTGAGTTGACGATGCTTTGTTGCATTTTTCATTCAACCAATCCCCATCTAAGTGTTTCACGCGCTCTAGGATTTTACTACATGTCTCCGCAACATGTTGCCACACTTTCATGTCCTTGCTCTTCTACAGACTTCAAGTGATAGTCACGAACCTCTTTTGTTGCACCTGCGACACAACCTACAAAAGTGAGAATATAATAGTTTCAACAATATAATTTTGCCGCATCTCCTTTTCTCATCCAGTTAAATAAGTGATTTTCACTTTTTACGAGGGAACATATTTTTACCCTTCTTTTGTATGATTTTCTGATTTCATCATCTTAGTACGATGTTGTTTATTTTTATTTCTTGTCTTTATGCAATGTTTTTTTATCTCATATTTTGATTGAAGTTGAATGATTAACTTTGATCTGGTGTTTATTTAACGAATGAATTTGACGTTGTCCACATTATACATCATAACATAACATTTTAGACACTTGAATATGATATCTACATCCTTCTGTCATTGTTATGCTCATTCAGCAAATGTTGTACTTGGTCTATACACAACTCTTTACTGACCACATACATCATTTATTAAACAAACACGATACTAATAAAAGGGTGTATATGTTTATGTATTTATTATTTTATTTATTTCTAGACCATTTTTTTTGTCGTTGTGAGCTTAACTCTGGGGTTCAAACTCAGCGACCGAAAAAAAAAAAAATCACCATTTTTTATTTTAATTTTATCGAGTTTGAATTTCTGTCCTTTTGGGTCATTTCACCGTTTCCGAGATAAAGTTTGTATATTTGTATATGCCGGTGAGTACAGTGAGAGAAAGAGCAAGAAACTAACCAACCACTCCGGCGATCACACAGAATGGAACCAGAAGTAAGCATAGAAGGCTCTTCCACAATCCAAATCGCCGTAATCCCAATCGGACAAATCCCACCACCACTCCTCCGGGACTACTACTCCCTCCTCCTCCCTCTCCACACCATCCCTCTCTCCGCCATCAGCTCCTTCTACACCGAACACCAGAAATCCCCTTTCACTCATCAACCTTGGGATTCCGGTTCCCTCCGCTTCAAATTCGTACTCGGCGGCGCTACTCCTAGTCCCTGGGAAGATTTTCAATCGCATCGGAAAACTCTTGCTGTTGTTGGCATTGTTCATTGTCCTTCTTCGTTGGATCTTAATGATGTTGTTGATCAGTTTGCAAGTTCGTGTAAATCTTATCCTTCTTCGCTTGTTGATCGGTGCTTTGCGTTTTACCCTAATGATTCTCAGGTACTGACATTTTTTTTGAACTATTTTTGGTAATTAATTTCCCTAAGAAATGGATCCAAAAAAGGAAATGTTTCTTATAATTCTCATTTACTTTTTTATTTTTAGAAATTTCTGTTAGAAATTGTTAAAATTAGAAACATTATTAGGTTCTCTTTGGTAAACAATAGCAAATAAGTGATGACTACCTTATTGATAAGCTAGCTGATTGCCAATAGAAAAGGACGCATTCGCGCAATGAAGGCAGTGTGTCTGGTCTTGATCGGACAGTTTAGAAAAATGCCGATTTAATTTTTATGTTATAAAAATTCCGAACTTGAATCTGGGCCATTTGATCGAGTAGGACAGCTACTGAGCACGCTAACTATGTGAATGCGGCGTTTCCCTGATTGAAGGTAATCTCGGTCCTAGCGAATACAGTAGTTGATTGAATATGTAATGGTAGGTAAAATTAGTGGTTGATCTGACTTATAGATATAAAATGACATAAGAAATATATATTCTTTCAATCAAGGTAACAGAGATAAAGTTGAGCTAAAAATGATAAGCTATAAGCTACTTGAATAAGCTTAACAAAAAAAGCTATAAGATAGTAGTAATAAGCTATAAATTGCTGAGAAGATGACGGTTACCAAATGGGTGTATTTTAGTTATATGAGCTTATAAGCTAGTAAAAATAAGCTATAAGCTCATGAAAAAAAGACGGTTACCAAATGAGTCTTTTTTAGTCATATGAGCTTATAAGCTTTAAATTATAAGCTAGCTTATTGTGCTTGTCAATCAGATATGCTTTTAGGTTTTGTTTATTTATTGTTTTGTTTTTTGTTGTAGCTTGAGGATGGAAGTAAGAGAGGTGGAAATTTGAGGTTGTTTCCACCTGCGGATCGTGCAACATTAGAGTTTCATTTGAATACTATGATGCAAGAAGTAGCTGCTTCGTTGCTAATGGAGTTTGAGAAGTGGGTGCTTCAAGCAGAATCTTCTGGAACTATTCTCAAGACACCTTTGGATTCTCAAGCTAGTCTCAGCTCAGAGGAGGTGTTCATGTTTTAGGTGTCATGAATCATGATTATTATTGTTGTTTTTTATTTTTATATCGTGGTGGTGTTATGAATCATGATGTGGATTTTGATTTCTGGTTTGGTGTTCTTGGCTCTGGTTGGATAAGCAGCTCAATTAATAGCTTATAGTATAATAGCTTATCATCTACGTACTTATGTATAAGCTATTTCCATAACAGAAGATAAAATAATTTCAAACTGTTTTAATATAAGCTGTTTTCATAAGCCATTTTGGAGAGCTTCTAAAAATAAGCTTAAAACAACTTATGGCCATGCCATAAGGTGTTTCTATAAGTTGTTCCAAACAGTCTCTCAAATTCTTATGTTGATATGTTCAGCTCAAATAAGCCAATTCAAACAGGCCTTGTTGCAAAGTTCAATTTGATTGATCTTTTGTGTGTTTGTGTGGAATGCAGGTTATCAAGGCCAAAAAACGGAGACTTGGGCGTGCTCAGAAGACGATTGGTGATTACTGCTTGCTGGCAGGTTCTCCTGTTGATGCTAATGCTCATTATTCTACTGCATTAGAACTTGGCAGGTTGACTGGGGATTACTTCTGGTATGCTGGTGCATTGGAGGGCAGTGTTTGTGCCTTGCTGGTATCTTTTTTTCCTCTTCTTTTCATGCTTTCATTCCGAGTTTGATTTAAAATTGAATAGTGTTCTTTTAAAAAAAACAATACTAGCTAAAGATTGTGGACTGTATGGCTAGGCAATCCACATGCGTTGTTTTTCATTGGAACCGGTGAAGTAATGTGAGGGTACATAAAAACTTCTTTTCATTATGGGTTTTGTGAACCCTGTCTCTGATTGCATCCAAAGTGTGTGTTTGGTTTGGATTCATGGTAGAGAGTTTTTTTTTCCTCTATTGTCAAATGTGGTTTTAGTAAATATCCAGATCTGTGGTGTGGTTACTCACAATCAAGATTGGTCTTGCTTGCAAACTTTGGTCAAACTCATATTTGACTAAATCAGTTTTACAAAATTATGTTCATTCTAAACCACGATTGTAAAATCCTTACCCAAATATAACACTAAACACTGCTTTTGTGTGGTGATTAGTTTTGCATTTTGAAAATGGAGGGGATCGAGACATGCAGCCGTAGTGGTTTTTTATGTGTCTACTGTTAACTCTGCTTTTTCAAGTACTTAATTGTTTTTTTTTTTTTGCAGACAACGTATGAACAATTACTTACTTTGTATATAATTTATTTAGAAAGCATGAATTAGTAGACTAGAGTATCGACAATTTAAGGCTCCAATGTCTAAAATCTTTACCCTCTAATTTGTGCTCCAATTAAGCTAGATTTCGGTTCTTAGAAGGGAAAGATGATATGTTCATACGGCTATCAAATGAATCTTGTTTTCGTTTTTACTCAAGAATTCAAGGGCACGAGGTTTAGGCGGAAATTAGTCGACCTTGGAAATGCTGCATGTCATATATAATTTGGTTATTGACAAGGTAGACAAACTCGAGATCCTAAGTAAGATCGGGTAGGACCCATGAGATCGTGAATCGGAGGATCGTAACACGGATCGTAAGATCCTACCAAATTTAAAAATTCATATATATTGCATATAAACTCATAGATATTCATATGAAGCAACATAATTTAATAGAAAAAAAAAACTTTAAATAACACTCAAATTCATTATCAGTAGCACATTAAATAAATTATAAGGTGTGGTAGAACAGTAAATAAATTATATGGTGTGGCTGAGAACAGAACAAAGGGAAAAGGGTTGAATATAAAATAGAGTGGCTATGAAAGAATGAAGGATTGTAGTATGCAGAGCTAATGGGGGTTTAAGACTGAATAAATAATTAACGTGATAGAGGGAATTGAGTGCTATAAATATGGGAATTGCATTGGTAAGGTTCCATGATTTATGGGTGTATTGGAAAATTTCCCTAATTATCGATAGTGGCTTTTGTTGGAAAGATTTTCAGTAATCAATTGGTTTAATGAGAATTTGAAACCGTTTCAGAGAATTAGAAGAGTGAAACACGTTTTTTTTGCCTTTATGTTCGCAAAAAAACGTTTTGAATGAATCCGGGGTCAAGACCCTACCGGAAAACCCGGTCTTTAGTAAGTGAAACGCAGACCGGGTCGAGAACCGACCCACGAACCCGGATTTCTGGATCTCAAATCTGAATCGCCGGAATCGTATGATACAAACGATTCTGCGTTTTTCAACGGCGATCCAAACCGCGACCACCAATTTCCGATTCCGACGACTTTCCGGCACAGCAAGGGGAGGTGAGATCGCAAACTCGGACGATCCAACTACGATTTGGATCGCGATTTTGTCTACCTTGGTTATTGATTCAATTTATAGACAGTTTTCTGGCATTGCATGGTATTTGCAGTATAAATATTGTATATTTCTATAAATTGAGAGTAGTGGCAGGCAGTGCATGCTACATGGCATAGGAGTATAGATATAAGTCATATGACGACCATGATTGTCCTGTAAAATGAACACGCCCTTGTCTACATTCACATTTAGTGTTATTTATTTCTTTTCATTTTTATGGTTTCAGATTGACCGTATGGGCCAGAAAGATTCAGTCTTGGAGGATGAAGTTAGATATCGTTATAATAGTGTCATCTTGAATTACAAGAAGTCACAAGATAATACTCAGCGGTAAGAAGTTATCCGGTTTGAGCCTTCATTAACCGATTTCTCTGATGCCTATTGCTTAACTGTGCTTTCCCTAGTTATATTACTCAATCTATATTTACGCGTCATGCTGATTATTCCAATTTCTATTTTTTTAATTCTTAGTGTTTTTATTTCTTTTGTGCAGAGTTTCCCCCATAACTTTTGAACTTGAAGCTACTTTGAAATTAGCAAGGTTCCTTTGCAGGTACGTTCTTTGCTGTGCTTTACAATGTGATAAATGTGCTATGTTGATACCCATTATGAATACGTAATTCAGTTAGCTTGAGTATTCTGAGAAGTATCTAAGCACTTGAGTACCCTCCCTAAAAAGCTAGCCATCAAGGGGGAGAACCAAGTCACTTAAATTCTCTACTGAGCGTCCCCACACTACTTATTGTTTGACCTGGGCACCCCATAGTACCCAAATCTCTATCATCTTGAATACATGCACCGTGGCGAGCCATTATGAATTTTGCATTTCACTGTTTAACTTAGACCAGCATTTCAATTGAATGATGCTTCATCAATTTTTAAATTTCATGCTCCTGTTTACTCAAAACAGTTGGTATTTTACATATGAGATTTAGAATATCTATACTAGTTTGTTATCAAGAGGAATTTAGGTGTATCAAGCAATGTGTATTGTGTTTCTCTTTTTATTATTTGAAAACCAATTTTGGCTGAATTCTCCCAATCAACAGGCGAGAGCTGGCCAAGGAGGTGGTGGAGTTGTTAACCACATCTGCAGATGGTGCTAAATCTTTAATTGATGCAAGTGATAGACTCATATTATACATTGAAATAGCTCGTTTGTATGGTAGTCTTGGATACCAGAGGAAAGCCGCTTTCTTTTCGAGGCAGGTTGCTCAGTTATATTTGCAGCAAGAAAATAGGCTGGCTGCAATTAGTGCAATGCAAGTTTTGGCAATGACCACAAAAGCTTATCATGTTCAAAGTAGATCATCGGTTTCCGATCATTCTATTCATAATGTGAGTATACACACATCACCCATCAAAACTCCTTATGTATAACTATTTTATGGATTGGAGAGAAATTTTTGATTGATTTGTCGTACTTTTTTTTAAACTAGAAATTATTACTTGCTATGATAGTAAACTGTTACTGCTTATCTCTTATTTGCTTTTGGAAACATCTCTTATTTTGCTGCTAAAACTTTTCCAGTTATAGAAATGTAATTTAAACCGTTGCTTCTTCACAGAAGGGAATTGGATCAGATAAACCTGATGGTGGGAAAATATATCACCAATCAGTTGTCTCATTGTTTGAGTCTCAATGGAGTACCATCCAGATGGTTGTATTAAGAGAAATTCTGCTCTCTGCAGTTCGTGCCGGAGATCCTCTTACTGCATGGAGTGCAGCGGCACGACTACTTAGGTCCTACTATCCTCTAATAACTCCTGCTGGGCAAAATGGTCTTGCTAATGCACTTTCGAATTCGTCTGAGAGGCTACCACCAGGGACTCGTTGTGCCGATCCCGCCTTACCTTTTATAAGGTATTTACTGGGTTAAAGATTTTTTTTTCACGCAATTCATCATGACCAAGTCATATTCCTTCATCTTCCCTTTCAAGTCAAGTTTTTCAAATGCTAATTTGGTCAATTACATTAATTTTGGAGAGCTAATCCAAGAAACAATTTAATTATTTTCAGGGTGCATTCCTTTCCTGTCCACCCAACACAAATGGACATTGTTAAACGTAATCCTGCTAGAGAAGACTGGTGGGTGGGTTCTGCTCCTTCAGGCCCTTTCATTTACACGCCATTCAGTAAAGGAGATCCAAATAATATCAAGAAGCAAGAGCTTGTTTGGATTGTTGGAGAGCCGATCCAGGTTTTAGTGGAACTGGCAAACCCGTGTGGCTTTGATTTAAGAGTCGATAGCATATATCTGTCTGTGCATTCAGGAAATTTTGATGCTTTTCCTGTGAGCATAAGCCTTCTACCAAATTCTTCAAAAGTGATTACCTTATCTGGCATTCCAACATCAGTGGGGCCAGTTACAATTCCTGGGTGCATCGTTCATTGTTTTGGTGTTATTACTGAACACCTGTTTAAAGAGGTTGACAATCTGCTTCTTGGGGCCGCACAAGGGCTTGTCCTTTCTGACCCTTTCCGGTGTTGTGGATCTCCAAAGTTGAAGAATGTATCTGTTCCAAGTATTTCTGTAGTACCGCCACTTCCATTGCTGATATCACATGTTGTTGGAGGTGATGGGGCCATCATTTTGTACGAAGGCGAAATTCGTGATGTGTGGATAAGTCTGGCTAATGCAGGCACAGTTCCAATTGAGCAGGCACATATTTCACTCTCCGGGAAAAATCAAGATTCTGTAATTACATATTCTTCTGAAACATTAAAATCTCACCTCCCTCTAAAGCCTGGAGCAGAAGTTACATTCCCTGTGACTTTGCGAGCCTGGCAGGTTGGTGTGGCAGATGCTGATAATACGAGGCACTCCAAAGATGCAAGTTGCCCATCACTTTTGATACACTACGCCGGTACTGTCTTCAAGACATCATTATTTTCTTGCTTTCATGATGAATTTAGAAGTTCAGTCTTCAGGCCTTACATTGGAATACATTCAGATCAAAACCTTTTGTGGATCTAAATATTTTATTCATTTAGATTGTGCAGCATTATTTGCCCCCTTTTCAATTTTTCCATGTTTCCTCTCCTCCTTTTGTTAGATCAGTGTCATTGTTCTCTTGCATTTAGTCCTGTCCCATCGTAAATAGTTGAAATATGTTTGACAAGGTTCCTTATGTAGCTCCCATCTTATGGCACACTGGCATTCTCTATATTAGCAATAACATGCATTTATTGATTTGTCATTTGGTGGTTTCATGTGCTGCTGTGCTGAGGACTGTTACTAACTTGTGCTTGTCCTTTTATATCTGGTATTAAGGCTCTTTCCACGTTTATTTCAGGTCCACTGAAAACCTCTGAAGATCCAAACGCTGTATCCCCTGGTAGACGCCTTGTTGTTCCCCTGCAGATTTGTGTTTTGCAGGGTTTGTCTTTTGTGAAGGCTCAGCTGCTTTCAATGGAATTTCCTGCTCATGTTAGTGAAAATCTTCCTAAGTTGGATGATGTGAATGATAGTTCCAATGGAGGACATGTTAACTCAGAGTCAAAAATGGACAGATTGGTGAAAATAGATCCTTTCAGAGGAAGCTGGGGACTGCGTTTTCTTGAACTTGAGCTGTCTAATCCAACTGATGTTGTATTTGAAATCAATGTCTCTGTCAAACTGGAGAACAACAGTAACGAGGACAATCATTTAGCTGATCAGGATGCTACAGAATATGGCTATCCTAAAACAAGAATTGATAGAGATTGCTCAGCAAGGGTTCTTGTGCCTCTTGAGCATTTTAAATTACCTGTTCTTGATGATTCCTTTTTATCGAAGGATACTCATACAGATGGGATTGGTGGAGGAAGAAATTCATCACTCTCTGAAAAGAGCAGCAAAGCCGAACTCAATGCTTGCATCAAGAACCTTGTATCTAGGATTAAGGTTCAATGGCACTCGGGACGCAATAGCTCTGGAGAGTTAAATATCAAGGATGCTATCCAGGCTGCTCTACAGACATCAGTCATGGATGTGTTGCTGCCAGATCCACTGACATTTGGCTTCAAGCTTGTTAGAGATGAATCTGATTCAGATAATCTTGATTCTGTTAAAGAATCTGATTTACCTGAATCCCCTTCTTCCAAAAGTTCCGTGCTTGCACATGAAATGACACCAATGGTAGTTGTGGTCCGTAATAACACAAAGGATACAATCAAAATTAATCTTAACATTACATGCAGAGATGTAGCTGGGGAAAACTGTGTAGATGGTACCAAATCAACTGTTCTGTGGACCGGTAATATTCAATTTTTGTTTGCTCTCTGTAATTGGTATGCATTCATATGGATTTCTAACATTGTACTGTCTTGCCAAAATCAATTCTTTTTTCAGGTGTCCTGAGTGAAATTACCGTTGAAATCCCCCCACTTCAGCAAATCAAACATTCTTTTTGCCTGCATTTCCTTGTCCCAGGAGAGTATACACTACTCGCCGCAGCAGTGATCGATGATGCAAATGACATCCTTCGGGCTCGTGCTAGGGCAACTTCAGCTGCCGAGCCAATTTTTTGCCGTGGACCACCATATCACATTCGTGTCCTTGGGAATACATGAACAAATTTTCTCCTTAAATGTTATGATATCATTGTATGCTAAAATGTGTAGATTTCATTGGATTATTTAGAGCGATGCATTTAAGTTACATGCGGGAATGCTCCTTGGGCTCTTCTAGTTGAACCTCTGAATTGTACTATGATGAGATAGTGCTTTTGAAATTTGTTTATTTTTGGACTGTACTAATGTTTGTTCCTAATACAGTTTTGAAAGTTGCTTTTTTGACATACAAAACTTCATAAAGACACAAGTAAATGACGTTTTTGCCCCCAGCGGTAGTTAACTACCGCTAGATTTATCCGGCGGTAGTTAACAACCGTTGTATACCAACACAGCATAAAAAAAAAATTAAAAAAAAAAAGGCTCCAACGGTAGTTAACTACCGTGGAACATGAAAATTAAAGTATATATTACAGGTTTGTATATTAACGGTAGATATAATAAAATGTTTGTATACATCTTTTACTTCTCTATCATGTCAAGGAAACACTACAGGTTGTGAAGTGAGATATGCAAACAGATTGACAAAAATTGACAAGGGGGTAAGAGATAAACTACACCCTGTATATGACCTACAATAAACAAAATCAAATGATATCTGCACAAATTTGAATACCCCATACATGATATGTTAGTTGAAAATTGTAATATAGTCAGTACAAGTATTTCTTGGTACACAGAGAGCATACACAGCAACATATATGCCCCCCTAAAACTTTGCTGTCAAATACCTTTTGGGTGTATATTGATCAAGCATTGCAATGAGGTGATCTCACAAAACTTATGTATAATTTTCTGATAAAAAATGATAATATATACTTTTATATAATATATATATATATATATATAATAATTATAATAGATGATTATTAAATGATATACTTCATCTGCCACTAATAACTAATTAGTTGATATACTTCATACTCTTTAAAACATTATTAAAATGAAAAATCACAAGTCTTAAATGGTGTGTGCATGTGCTGGTTGTTAGTGGCATTGGATTCAAGGTGAAAATGTGCCACTGTGATAATTGCATGCCATGACACATGGAAGATTGATTTTGAACAAAAAAGATAATTAGATGACATTTAAAGATTTAAAATTTAGGGATTTAGGGATTTGATATTCAATTTGGGGATATTGATTTTTGGTTCAGGGATCAAAGTGACCATTTTCTACTTTCACTTTGGTCCCTGTGACACCTCATATGCGCCACATCATCACTTAACAGATTTTTTTAACGTCAGGGACTAAAGTGATAGCGGAAGCGCAGAGTCAGAGACTTATTTGTATTTAATCCTGAGTCAGAGACCTATGTGACAGCGAGCTGCAGAATCAGGGACTAAAGTGACTACTTGCTCTAAATTTATTTATATTCCACCTCAAGAAAGCACAAGATGTACCAAATTTCTTTCCCTATAAAAAAAATGTACCAAATTTCAGTACAGCAGCTCAACTGTATCTCGAAACAGTTTGTAATGAAAGTGAGATGGACGTGGACCTACTTTCATTGTCTCAAAGATATCAAATTAAACTATTTAAAGCAAGATTTTAAATCACGAGGAATTAAACTCATTTTAAACATGAACACTTCATCTTTTACGAGTTTGAACTGAATTACCGAATAACACAGTTATGATGTTAATATTGTGACAATGCAACATTTTAAGCGTTTAGATACGAAAAATTAAGATTAAGATGCCACTTACTTTTCTTTTCGAGAATTAATTAGTTGTTTTTTCATTACAAGCAATTTTCAAGATATGTAATTATCAGGTTACTATTCGACTTACAAGAGGGTCTTGATTAGGTTGTATAGGTTTAAACACCATTCATAATAAGCTTGAACATGTCGTCTCTTTCATCCTTGTAAAATATGAACATACTTCATTTATTTTTTCAGAGTAGCATCAGTGACAAGCTTTTGTTCGTCATCGCTTTGTCGTTTTCAGTTCTATGTTCTTCATTACTTTAAAATCACAAGTGGAAAGCCGTAGAGTCTGCATCATCATTCACAAAGACCATTTGTAATTTGAAAACAATAAAATTACACACCAACTAGAGAACATTCGTATTTTGTAATAGTGCAAGCAAAGACTTTTTAAGGTTTTGATTTGATTTTACTATCTATTAAGTTGAATTATCAATTGCTTTCTTAGTTGTTGATCATTACTTCGAAGAAGTATAATTATCATTGTGATTTGACCCGGGATGTTCTTAGGTGACACATTTTAAGGTGAGGGAAAAATTTATAACTAAGCGAAATCAAAAGCAAATAATTAGACATGCTTTCCTTCTTTACAAAAAAAAAAAAAAAAAAAATTAGACATGCTTTCCATTTCAATAATGTGACATATATCAGAGACAAGTTTATGTTCTTTGTGACTGAAATTACGAACAAGATTCAGTCTCCATCATAACTCACCAAACAGTTTGAAATTTGTATTTTAAAACACAACCAACACCATTGAAGTTTGTCATAGAAAAAAATTGTTACTTTAATTAGTAATAATATATTCCCTGTTGTATATTCTATTTTTATTCCACTACCAAAAAAAATATTCTATTTTTATTTCTCTCACTCTCATATTGTGCGCTTAATTTTTATTTTTTTTTGACATAATTGTCGCGCTTGGTTAATTCACGTTCTGTGTGCATGTTGATATTTTACGTGTCACTCATTGTTTCAGCCAACTTCGTTAAAAAAATGTTTATAGATCAAAAAATGTTTATAGATCAATTAACATTAAGTTGGTAGGTCCAAAAATGCTTATGACATCAAACATGATTACACATTTTCTTCTACCTGTTCTTGAATTCAAGCCTAATTTTACACATAAATATTTCATCAACAATATTATAAATCAAACAATCAATCACTTTTGTTATAAATCAAGAGTGAATAACACATCTATGAACCTTGTTTTTGAGAGCGGTGAATTTGGACATACAAAGTTAACATTAAATGTCCACATGCCAAGTTTGATGAAAATAGGATAATGATGTAGATACTTTATGACTTAAAAATCAATTTGTAACAAAAAAAAAACTAAAAAGATTAATTTGTTATAAACATCTAACTCAAACAACCGTGGATGTTAAAACTGTTTTTTTAAGAAGCTAAATTAGTCCATTCAAATAAACACTAGAGAGAATAAAATATGAGACTGGAGAAAGAGTACACTCTGATATCTCAAGTCAACACCACTAGACAAATCCAAATGAGTTTTAAAAATAAAAACTATGTTAACATCGTCTATAAAACTATTTTTTTAAGAAGCTAAATTAGTCCATTCAAATAAACACGAGAGAGAATCAAATTTGAGACTGGAGAAAGAGTACACTACGATATCTCAAGTCAACACCACTAGACAAATCCAAATGAGTTTTAAAAATAAAAACTATGTTAACATCGTCTAATCAAAGATACTACTATAAAAATAAAAATATTTTTAAAACTAACATGATAAAGTAAGATTATAATAATAGTCATTTATTTCATAATAAATGAAATGCTAACCAGTATGCCGAAGCATTAAAGACATTAAATAATAAATTTTTATGAAAGTTTATGTAGTCGATGCATTGTAAATTGAAAATTATAACATTTTTAAAGAATAATTACTTAATTTAGAATGCTTAAAGAGTTATATCGGACATTCGTTAACAAAACCCTACATATTTTATGCTTATGGAGTATTTTTTAACATCCGACATGTGAGGTTAAATGTCGTTAGTGAAAGAGAAACCTTTGGTTTGGTCGTAGAGGCAGATGGCATTGGAAATTAGGTCACCAATTCAGAACTCTCTAGATGTTAAGGTTGGGATAAGGGAAACATTGTATTTTTATACCTAAGCAACTGACATAACGAAAGTGACCCAAAAGATTTTGAGGAAATAATATAGTACTACGTATTCATGCAAACAAATTGAAAAATTAATGTATGTCCAATTGACCCAACCTATGCCTGGCTAGTAAATAGTAGTATAGCATAATTCCTCAACTATACAGTGCTTTCCTCAACAATCAATTTCTGCCCTACTCTATTTTCTATCTTCTTCTATATAAAGGTTAAAGTTGTCCCCTTAAATTCACATTGGCGTTTCTCCAAATTTAGCTTAGAGTTATCTCTAATAATGAAATTTAAAAAATTATATATTGTTTTATAAAAAAATAAAAAAAAAACTATGATATTTAAACATCAAAATACATATATTGCCACAAGAATGATTGAAAAGCCATAATGGTTGAAACCAGTTTCACATGTATATCTTATTCATATACACTAATATGTCCATGGATAGTCGTCAAGAATCTTATATATTTTTGTTATTATTTTTCTCTAAATATAATAAGAGACGATCCAATGGCAGTAGTGTAAAAAACAAGAACCAGATTTTATCAACAAGAAAGAAAGATATAGTACAAGAATATGGAAAGTGACATGCAAATGTTTTATTTATTTGATTCATGACACGCCAATGTTCTTTCACGGCATTCAATTGTCAAATTTATGCTTATTCACAATATTTTACCATGCATAATGACCTACCACAAGCCCTTTAGTTTCAATAATTAATGTTAACATTCTTTCATGGAAACAAATGTTAATTTTTTTATTAGTTTTTTGATAAAACATATGACGATTTTTTTTATGAGCATATTACAAGAATTGGAATCAACTCATATAAATCATTTTATATATTTTATTGTAAAAAAAAAAAACTCCATATAAATCAAAGGCAAGAATGCCTACCATAGATTTTGAATAAGTGAATCCGTAGCTCCAAGAAATTGTTGGGTGCTGACAATTTGACTTCATGAATTTGGAATTAAAACATAAACTTAAGAGATGAATGATATGTATGAAGTTGTTCTATCAAAAAAAAATATCTACGAAGTTCTCTTCGACATTGTGTGATATATAATTTCCCTAATCAAAAAATTTATTGATAAATGAAATGAACCATCTAAACTTCATTCAACAACACGTTAGCGATTAGCCGACTGCAGTGAAAGTGTGATTTTTTTATTTCATGAAAGTTAAATCCCCATATTGCCCTTTCAATCCACACAAGACCGTCCTACAACTCAATCTAATTCTTCATTTTAACCTCATCAAATTTTCTCTCAATTCTCAATATTAGCTAGGAGGTATATCTTGTAACGTTCATTGTATTTGATTCTCTGACTTCTAAGTTTTCATAATGAATTATAATCAACAACCAACCAAGCATATATATAAAAAGTGAAGCATATTGGTGTGACAATACATAAAAGAACGCATATAGAACAAGAGAACGTTAAAATGGCCATAGTTTCGTACCAACTAAAACAGTAAAAAGTAAATCTTTTAAATAAAGAAAATAAAACAGAGAACCATATGCACTATACATATCCATGATACCTAAGCATGCATGTTCCTAAAATTTCAAAATAAATGCTGTTTTTCCTCATATATCATGTCACCTACATTGCCTTGGTGGGGGCACATGCACCTTTAACCTATTTGGTTTAATTTGTTTTTGTTTTGTAGCTTCATATCCACGTGTCTTTGCTTTCTCACACCTCCTCTTATTGAAATGTGGGGTGTGCTCGTAATTCCTTATAGTAGTAGAGGAAACTTTGTGAATGTTTCACCAATTTAGTTCATAAAGCGTTTTTCAATTTACTTTGAAAATTTATTTTTTTAAATTGTCCGATTGAGACTAATGTTATTATGAATTTTAAATTTTGTTTTTTTTTGTTGTAATTTCATAAATTAACTTGAAAAAACCATATAGTTTCATAGTTTACTACAACTTTATTCCTATATACGTTCTTCACTTTGGTATAAAAAAGCTTTTGATATCCATCATTTTACATATTACATATGGCAGCACCATATGTGAATAAAGAAGTAGGGGTGAGGTCACAAGATAGTGAGAAACACTTGTGTGGACCAGGACCAAGAATTTTGGTTTTGGTCACACACACAAGTTTTTTCCTTCTCTCTCTTCTCTTCTCTCTTCTCCATTTTCTCTCTCTTCTCTCTTCTCTCTCTTCTTTTTTTTCTCTTTGTGTGACCAAAGACCACTTGTGTGGACCAGGATCACACAGGATTTTCTCCAAGATAGTAGATTTAAGTGGTTAAGTGGTCCAGGGAAGGAAACGAAATAATGCTTGATAATAAGTGCTTTTGTGGTCCTAGAGTTGTGGAGAGCCTAATTTGGAGGCAACTGAAGAAGATTAGATAGGGGCAAAAGTGGTGGGGGGGAGAAAGAAGAAGCAAGAGGAGAGGCGTTTTGTTGATTTTGATTTTTCAGCCTCTAACACCAAACCAAAAAAATTAATTAATTTGTTGACATGAAATGAAATGACATGCTATGACTTTTTTCTCTCTAAAAATAATTAAAATAAACTTAGAATAAATAAATTTTTTAAAATTCTTTGCTATCTTAGAGTTTTGTTGGGGTGCGAGTACTTCGTAGATAAAATCACTTTAAAATTTATGGTTAAATATGTTTTTGATTCCTATAAAATTAGGAATTTTTAAGTTTAGTCCTTACTTAATTTTAATAGTTTTTTTAGTCCATACAAAAAAATTACTTCTAATTTTACTCCCTTCTAAAACAAAGTTTCTTTAATTATCCTTAAACTCTTATACTTTTGAAAGATTTTTTTGAGGTTTAAAATACTATGAAATGTTCATTTATTAAAATTTAGAATTTTTTAACATGAAACGAATTAAATATGAAGTTTTAAAACGACAAAAATTAAAGATAAAAGTAATAAAATCTGGACGTAGAAATCACATTTCGCGATAATTTTTGCGGAAAAACTTTTAGTAATATTCTTAACACATCTGCAAAAAATTGTTCAAATACTTAAGAGTTTAAGCATAGATGAAACAAATTTGAATTGAGTAGGGACTAATACTGAATGCAGAATTTTTTTTAGGGTCTAAAAGAACAATTAAAATTAAGTAAGGACTAAAATTAAAAGATCTCAATTTTATATGGATTAAAAACATATTTATCCCTAAAATTTAAATTCTGATTAAAAGAATTGAATATAAAATAACGATATGATATTAAATGACATGGTAAAGTCTCGAATTTGAATATTTAATTTCGAATTTAATTAGTATACACTGTCAGTGAACAACTATTATGCACATGCATACAATGATGTGTTGTCACGTCAATTAATATGAATTTATTAATTAACATGGCAGCGCATCATTGTATAAGTGTAAAATAATTGTGCACTTGCAATCTATACTAATTAAACTCTTTAATCTATTTTATCATGAATTTTTTAATTAATTTTTTGTTGTGTTAATCCTCTAATTTATAGAGGTAGGAAATCTTAGTAATCTAAAGTGCAACCCATCATATTTTTAACTCGGATGATCCCGAATGATCGGTCATTGAGGAATTTTATTTAAGTCTTTGTGAATGAAAAATATATATATTGAGAAAGTTTTGCCGTCTTAAAATACAAAACAATATAAGAACACCATAAATTCAACCCCAAAACCTTAGTCCTTCTATCTCTTACTTATAAAGTTTAACTTATCTACGTTATACTAAACCTAATTTTTCCCTCCACACTTTTTCATTTAATGTTTATTTAAAGTCAAATTATGTTCCTAATTTTATGCTATTTTTTTGGAAAGGAATTATCCCGCACTATATTACTCTACTGACATATCTTACTTATAAAGCTTAACATATCTCGCAAAACAGATGTTTTATTATGGAATGAACTATGTCATTGCACTCATATTATTTTATATTTCATTGTCAATTATTACTATCGATATGACCCGTGCGTAAGCACGGTCGATGGTCTAGTTATTATAAAAACAAACATATATACATATGATACACATCATTCTTAACCTTCCGTGCCGAATCCTTCGTTCTATAATTGTTCTATGGATAATATACCATTTTGCTTTTGATCTGAACAATCATTTTCAGCGACAACAAAATGAAACTTCGTAAAGCATATTCACCTAAATAAATGGATATAAAAACAAGAACGAGAAAACGTTAAATTAAATTTGGATAGAACCCCCAATTCAAAGAAGTACATTCTAATCTGGATAAGGTAATCATATTGTTTGTGCCATTATCACGCGTAAAAATTTGAATGAGACACTTCCAAAAACTCTATTGTCCAATCTATACACAAGCTTTGGAAAATAAGGGTTCTTTCAAACAGTGTAAGTTTTAAAGTTTGTGATTACAACTGTTAGAATGTCCAAGTCTTTTGCAATCTATGATCTATACACAAACCCTTGACCCTATAATTTAGTGGTAGGAATAAAAAGTAACGCGTGTTGTTTATGGTTGGCTGATACCAACTCTAAATTATTGGTTTGGTGATATTATTGGTTTGGTTTTGACGCAAACATAGAAAAAAATGGATCATTTAATTGTGTTGGTTTCGATTTTCACACTTAACGGTCATTGATTTGGTTCTTACATTTTTAAACGCTATTACGTATATTTTCATGCAATTATGTATGACAATGAACTAAGTTGACTCAAACATAGTTCGAGAGTTGAACTAAGTTGAGGGACAAAGTCAACTTTATAACTTCTTTAATGAACTAAGTTGACTCGAACATATTAATAAGTTCTACAATAGTACTGATATTCATTAATCAGAAAACCCTAAAATAAGTTGATACTAACATTTAGGATTATGGAAAAAAAAGTTCTACAATAGCATTAAAAATAAAAGTACAAAAATCTACAATTTTTAACTTTTGAATTATGTAATTATAGTCAACAAGTAGAATTGAGTTGTTTAAAAACTTAAATTGAGTTGAGTTTAACCAATTCTTATCAAGTTGAGTAAAGTTAAACCAAGTTCGACTAAACTCATTTCTATTCTCATACATAATCGAGTTTGAGCATATTGAAGACAAATATAGATGAGATGGAATCAAGATTGCTACTTGATAAAGAGGGAGAACACCATGGTTCACGGTTACTTGCAGCGCAAGTTATTACTACCTAAGCTAGTTTTTGTTGATAAAATAATTGTAAACTGCTTCCTTTGATTGTAGGAAAGTTAGTTATGATCTTGTAAGGTTGTATACATGATAGCTTAGCATGATCCTTCGTCGTGGTTCTATAAATAATTGTAAATTGTTTCATTCATCAATCAATCAAAAAATTATGATTCATCTTGCAACGATATAGTAAAAACAAATTTTAATGAAAATAAAATGCAGTTTAAGAAATGTAATTAATGTTTTATTACATAAACAAAATCAAACAAAGTTAACAAATGTAAAACTCCTGATTATAAAAGGACACTCATTTTAGTCATTTCAATCTCTCATTCGCCTCAATTAAAGATTAATTTGCATGTACAACACTCTTTCCATGAACTTCATCGTTTCACTTCTACCATTCCAGTCGATCTTCGGAAGAAGAAAAAAAAAGTGTTTGCAGGAACTAAAAATATTAAATTCATAAAAAGTAAAAATAAAAATGAAAAACCTTCAAAGTTTGGTAAAACTTGAAAAGTGTGGGCATTGGGCGTTTGGGGTTATAAGAGTAGCGTCCAAAATGAGAAAGAGAGGACAAAATGTGTGACGATCTATGATTGGGGGACTACTTTATAGATAGTGAATGCTCCACGAAACCCACAACTCTCGTTTTTTCTATGTAAAGAAGAAGTCATAATGAAAATATCATTTTATTTCTTTTGGGAAAAGCTAAATAAGTTTTTTTTTTAAATCAAAATGAATTATATTAATACCGTAGAAATCCTAACCTACACAAAGTACAACGATAGGATTAAAAAACAACGACAATCAAATATTACTTCCATCTCAAATATAAGCAAAAAAAAAAATTAAAAATAAGAATCACTTACATTAACTGTTTTTTTTTTTTTTTAGATCGAAAGGAGTAGTATAATACAACCACCAATAAAAGAGAAAACAACCAAAACACAAGCTAGGTGACAAGACAAAATCACTAGCTTCCTTAAAAAAACAAAATTACTAGTTAAGTGACAAAACTCAAATAGCAAAGAGGGCTAATGTACCAAAAAATAAAGGTCAAAAGCTAAATTATAGTTTTTAATTTTCTAGCACCAAGAAGATAAAGCATCCAAATATAATTATGTGCCGAATCAAATTATGCTTCATTGGTAATCGGTTGCGTAAGAATCGCCAAATAAATAAAGAAACCTCAAAGGGACAACTTTGTTCAAGACAATCTCAGAAGTCAAATTGATCAACCTACTCCATGGTAGACAACATAAGATAGACAACGCTTATTGTGTATACTTTACCTGAATAAAGATTTCAATCTCATATGTCTTACATTTCATATTGCCAAAAAGTGACAACAATTGACAACACTCTTTCACTTGCTCCTCCTTCCAAACTAATAACCTCCTCCGTCACTTTCAGACATTTTTTCCACGACCCTGTCCTAAAAAACACATTTCATCTTACCAAGTGATCTACGATCGAGCTACAACAGTAATGACAAGTTTGAGCAATGCTCAAGAGATAAAACAACAAATTCACCGACCTCCAGTTTTTACAATTGACACATAGTGGAGAGTGCCGCCTCTAGGAGGATATAAATGTAATGTTGATGCTTCCTTCTATAATGCTTTAAATAAGGTAGGGGTTGGATTGTGTATCACAAGTGATCAAGGGGCCTTTGTTTTGACTCGGACAAAGTGGTTTTAATATACTAGAAATTCATTTTTAGTTATAATCAATTTTTGGCTTTGGATTGTGTATCACGATGTTATTTCAGTAGCTTGAATTTTTCCTTCAGCACATTTTTAGTTATAATCAATTTTGTGTCAAATAACACCGTGACTAGAAATTCACATTTTAATATGAATAACTAAAAAACTCGAGGTTGAAACTCGGACTAATGCTGATGTGCATATATAGTGCAATGTTTCTGCAAATTAAACTAATGTGAATTACGGGGAGTGCCCCTTTTTGGAGTTTGAGTGTGAACTGTGAAGTGCCGTTTTTTCCCCCTCCTGCTATACCGTAGTCACTAAATATCAGCCAGATTGCGGCTTAACGGTGACACCATTTCCTTTTTTATTCAAAATGGTTGATGTTTTGAAACAACTTTTTTTTAGAGGAATGTTTTAAAGCAACTTTGTAGAATACAATAAAATAACTTTTTAAATATTAATTTTTTTTATCTAAAAGTCAAAAAGAATGAAATGGCATTGAAATACTCACTTCGCACCATAATAAGTGATGATTTATCTGTTGAAAAATATTGTCTCAAAATAACTATCCTTCAATTTTTAATGAAATGAAATATTCAATGTTTTTTAAAAATTACGTCATCTAGTAAAGTATTGCTTGTATCCTGACCAAAAAAAAAAAAAAGTATTGTTTGTATCACTTTCAAATCAATATTTTTCATTTTTTTTAATAAAAAACCTAATTAACGAAAAAAGAAAAAGAATGCTACCCTCTAATCATTCTGACTTAAAAGACCCAAAATAGGAGATATTGAGTTAACTATTTCCATATTCAAACAAACATTCACTCCAAAGTAGCAATATGGTTAGTATAACAATTTGCCTCACGATAGATATTAGTAAAAATATACTTCATTGTGGAAGTTGAAGCGTAGAATGAATCTCATCAATGAAAGATTTAAAGTATAAAATAGATGCACTCTTGATTGAATTGAACCATGCTAACTGCTATAACTTAATCATAGTCAAGAAAGACATCATGTAGATGAATATCACGATCACATTTGAGACCAAGGAGTATAGCATGAAGTTCATGATGGAGAGGATAACAAACTTTCAAATTCCAGACAAAGACATTGATGAAAATCCCATTAATATTTCTAATATACCACCACAAATAAATATAGTAGTAATTATGTTATGAGTACCATCAACATATCAACATTAACCTTTAAAAAAATTGTGGGAAGACGAGACCGAGCTATGTGAATCATCCTATGTTGATCTTCCATAAAACTAGGGGTTTGAAAAATTTATTTATCAATTTTTTAAAAAAACTCGGTATCCGACCTAAGAACCGACTAATCTGAGGGGGGTCCAATCCCACCTTCTACTTGTGGGAGGTCCATTTAAAGCCAGAGCATAACTTTGTATGGACTTAGCCCACCAAAATTGACAACAAAGATAATCGAACATGAAACATTGAGAAGGGTACGCTCCAAGGTCTCAAACCAACCACTAGACCAACCCCAAATAGGTTAATTTATTTATCAATTATAATTGAATTTGGTGGTAAATTTTGTAAAAAGGTCATCCGATCAATCTGAGTTTCTTTAGCGAAAATGGGAAAATTTTTGTCACACCAAAGAGTATCAATATCTTTTGAAGACTTCCATTTAGTCGACATGTAAGTACAACTCAATTGATAGCTGCAAGAACAATGTAGAGACCGGATTTCAAACCTCAGACTTTTCACTTTAACCCAAAAAAAAATTCCAATTGTGCCGCGCCTCCATTCCAATATGTTGGAGAATTTACTCCAATATTTTTAAAGGTTGATTTGTTTTTTTGTTACATTTTAAAGGTTGATTTTTTCCATCATAGAAAAAACGAAAAATTGACTTTAGAACATCAAGATTATATTATGTAATAAGATGATGGGTATTAAACAAATATAAAATAGGAAACTCGATTAAAATAAAGTATGAATAACATTTTCATATATTAATTTTTCCGGATAACATATTAACTGATCAGATCATTTTTAAGTCACTGATGTAAGAGTGGACCATATTATGGACACATTTATAATTGTCATCTGAGACAGTTGTCCAACTAGGATTTTGGGTCATAAAACCCTAATCATCGTATCATATCATGCTCTTTTAAAACCTACACATTGTTCTAGTCCATGTATAATCCATAACCCTAAAAACTTCCCACTTATGGCTTTTAATTATTTGTTTGTCGAAGTGCTGCAGATACATCACCCTCTATGTGGAGTAGCCAACCAACCATTTTCGTCTTCAACCATTCAATGAACTCTCGGCCTGCATATCTTAAGTCGATAAGGATCACCTTTTTTGTTGTCGTATTATTGATAAGAAAATCTCAACCATGTTTAATACTCCCTCCGATCCTATTTACAAGAGAAAGTTGACTTTTTAGATACATTGAATAACTTATGTATCTAGTCAAGAATCTAAACCAAATATATAAATTATTTAATGTATCTAAAAAATTAATTGTCTCTTGTAAATAGGACCGGAGGAAGTAGTAACTAATCTTCATGTGGAACTTGTGAGGTAGATAAAGTGGGTTCATTCATCCCAGTCAAATGTTTTCCATTCGCAAGAAACAGACATCAAATCCCCTGAGCATATGTCATATTAAATGAAGGATCTTGCTTACTTCCGTCTTGTCAACTGTTGTTTACCCCTCTATAAAAAAAAAACTTTAGATTCCAACTTTATAATTTAAAGATTATTTAATTTTGGTTCTTCATGAAATCAAAATTTAAAGTACTTTTGCAGCCATATTATATCATCTATTTTGTACAGTCAAAATTCACGAAGGTCCAAAATCAAATAATCTTCAAATCACAAGGTTGAAATAAATAAATAAAATCATACTAGAAAGGTAAACCAAAACTTGCCTAAAAGAGAGGGGTAAACACCGTTTAACCGAAAGGAATTGAAGAGAAGTTTAATATAGATGAGATGAATTTTTAAACTTTTAAAATATTTAATACACAAAATAGACACATTAATTACACTAACAACTTTTTTAAAAAAATGTGAAAAAAGCAAAAAGAAATTGCATATAGAGACGAAGGGAGTAAAACTCATATAAAAGGGGAGGCAAATTAATGGGAAATAATGCATAGAGGCATGGGTGGCACTTTGGTGACATTAATGTCACCGTGCCATTGCATCTGGGCCACACATTGTCATTGCCATTGCATCTGGGCCACACAACACATCTAATGTCACCCAATGTGTGGCCCAGATTTAATGTCACCGTGACATTAATGTCACACAAGTATTTCCCTAGAGGCATGGATTGAGCAGGCGGCTGTGAGAGAAGTCAAAAGACATATTGGTCCCCATGACTTCCACTTGTAATGACCCCACAGGCCTAATTTCGACGCGTGCTTCACCTGGTCCCACAAGTGGTCCTTACTCCTATGTTTCGCCACCTGACAAAAACTTATTACTAGTGATGCAATTCGTGGTCCCCCTCAAATTTTAATTGATCATCCTCCCTCCAGTCCTATATATAAGAAAAGATTCTTTTTTTAGATACATTTAATAATCAATGTATCTAGTCTTCATTGTAAACAAGATACATTAATTATTTAATGTATCTAAAAAAAGAATCTTTTCTTATATATAGGACCGGAGGGAGTATATTAAATGATACTCCCTCCGTCCCAATTTATTTGACCCCTTGGCTCATTTCACACAGATTAAGAAAAATGTATAAATAAAAGGGAAAGTGGAATATATTGTATTGGGAATGATGAAAGTTGTATTGAAAATTGAAATGACTCAGTTATTTTGGGACACTTTTTTTTAGAAAATGGGTCAGATATTCCGGGACGGAGGGAGTATAATTGACTCTATCATGTACACCCTCCGATCACTAATATAAGTAAAAATTTGATTCATTAAATGACGTATGTAGCCTAAATAAATACTACATAAATCATTTAATGAATGAATCTAAAAATCAAACTTTTGCTTATATTAGTGACCGGAGGGTGTACATATTAATCAATGATTTAAAACTTGGATCGGTGATGGACCCGGTCAAGATGATGGATCACTGGGTTAGTGGTCAGACCAGTGAATCAGTGGTCGGACCGCATGACTATTAACCCGGTCTAAATTTTTTGGTGGTGGCCCGGACCTTGCATATTTTAACTCGGTCTAAATAAAATAAAATAAAAAATTCATGACTTAAAATTCATATTTATAAAATTTAATAGAAATTTTTCTATAAAAAATATTAATAAAAAATCATATACATAAAAAACAAAATTAACAAGAAACATGAAATTAACAATATTTTTTCAATACATCCTTATTTATTAATTTTGTTACGTCTGCAGCAACTTAACCTAATTTTTTCCCGCTCATTTGCTTTATCAGGTTTGCAATTATTTAACCTAACAAATTCCATCTAAAAAAATGCATTGCACACCAATTTCATTCCTATCCTCTTGCCTTTTTTTTTTGAAGAAAATATTTTCTACCATATCAATGATCATGTATGATCCTTCTATTTTATACTTTTTTTTCAAGAATTTTACACTTTTTTTTTTTGGATTTTTTTTAATTTCGTGCCTTTTGTTTTTGACATCCTTATTTATTAATTTTGTTACGCCTGCAACAACTTAACCTAATTTTTTCCCGCTCATTTGCTTTATTAGGTTTGCAATTATTTAACCTAACAAATTCTATCTAAAAAAATGCATTGCACACCAATTTCATTACTATCCTCTTGCCTTTTTTTTTGAAGAAAATATTTCCTAACATATCAATGATCACGTATGATCCTTCTATTTTATATATTTTTTTTGTCAAGAATTTTACACTTTTTTTTTGGATTTTTTTTTAATTTCATACCTTTTGTTTTTGACATCCTTATTTATTAATTTTGTTACGTCTGCAGCAACTTAACCTAATTTTTTCCCGCTCATTTGCTTTATTAGGTTTGCAATTATTTAACCTAACAAATTCCATTTAAAAAAAATGCATTGCACACCGATTTCATTCCTATCCTCTTGCTTTTTTTTTTGAAGAAAATATTTTCTACCATATCAATGATCTTACGCGTTAAAGATTATTTATTGATCTCTATTATAGTCGAGAAAACTCGGGCGACGCACGGGTCAAAAGTCTAGTGGTTGATAAAAGTTAAAGCAAGATATAAGCGATGGTTAGAAATAAAAAAGGGGTGCAAAGTATATAAAAAGAAAGGGAAACAAAAGACACAAGCTCGTTTATTAAAATTGCATGTATCTTAATGAAAGTATTAAATATAGATTATGCACTATTATCAAACAAGTTGACTTGGCTTAGGGGTTAAGATTAAGAAATTCATGTTTTGGTCAGGTCATGAGTTCGATCCTCTATAATACCAGTATGATAGCACCGGTATGAAATTTTTTATAAAATTTTCATTAAAGCAGCAAACCGGTTCGGTTCGGGTGTGCTGTTCCGGTTCATCGGTTGGACCACCGACCCGTCCAGTTCACATCGGGTTTCTCTTTTTTTTGCCGGGGTTGTTTGCATATCCGGTCCAATGTGCTGACCGAACCGGCCACCCCTCCGGTTCCCGGTCCGGGTTTTAAAACACTGATATCAATGTATAATTGTGATTTTAAATATTTTAAATAATAATAATAAAACTTGGTCAAAAAATAATAATAATAATAATAAAAAAATTAAAAAAATCATGAAAAATTTGATATTTTAAAATTATTCAAACTTTTCTTATTTTTTTACCGAAGTTTAATTGTTAGGGTCTTTTTTCGCTATCAATTAGATGATTAACACTTTTTTAAAAAAAAAATTGCAAATATTTTTATTAACTTAAATATATATTGACTTTCATCTATCCATAATCATCAAATTATTTTGAAAACAATTGTGGCTCTAGGAATTTCAATGTAAAAAGTTTCAGGACACTAAATATGAAAACATAAATACTCCCTCCGTCCCATAATATAAGCAAAAAAAACTCATTTTCTTTGTCCCAAAATATAAGCAAAAGAGACAAACTTTTTTCCTATTTAATCTTGTTTTTTTTTTAAAAATCTCTTTTCCAAGAAAAACTTTTGTTTATTCTCACAAAATTAAATGCAAATTACATTCAATTTTCTCTCTCTTTCATTTTTTTCCATAACCAATAGCCAATGAAAATTGTTTTTACATCTTTCAATAAAACTTTTTACAAAGAAAACACAAAAAACTATACTACAAAGAAAACACAAAAAACTATGTTTTAGTTTTCTTAATAAGCGTGGTTTTTTTTTTTTTTGCTTATAATTTGGGACGGAGGGATTATATAATAACTTGATTTGTCCCTAGATATAGATTGAAATTTGTAGAGCATCTTAGGCAGGGGTGGTCCTGAGCACAGGCTGAGGGGGCGGCAGCTAGGGATGGGAATAGGTCAGGCCGGCCTACAGGGGCCTACGGCCTAGCCTACAACAGGCCAGGCCAAGCTTGACTTTTTTCTTAAGTAGAGAAGGCATAGGCTTTTTTAGAAGTCTATTTAACTTAAAAGGCCAGGCCAAAGACCATTCAAAAAGCCTCTTAGGCCTATTAGGCCGGCCTATTTAAGTAAATTTAATAATATTATTTATTATTATACTTTATTTTATACTTTAAATAAAAATAAAAATTTGTTAACCTTTATAGTAATTTAAGCTTATTAGTATACATTAATTTTTTGCATATTTAAATGTATTATTATAAACTAGAATTGAAATATGATACAATATATAGTTCAAATTCCTTAAAAGCTCATGTTGATTATCAAAAGAGAGTTTAATCTAATTGATCTATTAGTTTGCCAGTATATTTAAACTTCAATCACATTGCTTATTTAAAGATGTTCATATGAAATAGGCTTTTAAACAGGCTAACAGACCGTATCAGGCTTTCAGAAGGCCAGGCTCAGGCCTAAAAAGTAAGCCCGTGATAGGCCGTCGGCTATAAAAAAAATTGGCAGGCCAGGCTTGGGCCTTGCAAAGTCTAGCTCGGCCTAGCCTATTCCCATCCCTAGCAGCAGCTCAGGGCACCATATTTTCAGGGCATCAAAATTTTAGGTAGGTATATGTTGCTAATTTACTCCTTATTGCTTTTAGGAGGGTGTAAAAAATAAAACAATTTCTTGGAGGAGGAAGAGGAGGAAGTCTCTTTACGGTGGTTTATGAATATAGACTTGAAATACGATCCATGTATACTATTGTGTAAAACATGCTCTCTTTAGTTACTAAATTCTCAAGTGTCAAGTGTAGACTATATGGAGCATGGATCTAGTTTAGAGCCACTTGATTGACATTTCAAAATCTATACTTGTTTTCTTTTTGTACAATGTCAAATGAAAATATGCAAATCTTCTCATTCATTTATTTTATCCTTGTGTATTTTTTTTATGAGAAATGATATTTGTACAACAATTTTGCAACAACTTTTGGACAACTTTATCTCTCATACTCACATGACATTCTTATCATCTCTCTTCCTTTTTCTCTCTTCATTGTTTTTGACCAATAAGAAGAGAGAAAAGCAAGGTTGTCACGAAAGTTGTCATAAATTAGATGTACAAATATCATTACTCTTTTTTTATTATAGGGGCACCATCTCATGATTCGTCCAACGCATCATAATTCAAAGGACCGCCTCTGGTCTTATGACAACTTTTTTATATTATTTGCGATATATGTAGTGACCCCTAAGAATGTTAACTTAAATATATTTATTATTATTTTTCAAATATATTCTTTATTAATTTGTCTTGGAATATAAAAATTAACATTGAATGTATATATGATAAAGGATAATTTAATAATAATTACACATATTTGAAATAAATGTACATCATCCGATCACTATTATAAGCAAAAAACAACATTTTAGATTCATTCATTAAATGATGTATATGCTCTATAATAAAGATCATATACATCGTTGATTAAATGAATCTAAAATATAAACTTTTACTTATAATAATGACGAGAGTGTTTATTGCACCGATAATTTTACTTAATATTCATGATTTTTGTTAGCAGGTTCTATTGAAAAGTACATAGGAAGTACATTTTTTATAGTCATGTAAAGTTATATTATCCAAAATTTAAATTTTTAAATTGATTGATTTATTAATTCACTAAGATACTTTGTAGTTTGTATTACTTATTTAAAGATGCTATTAGACCATATTGTAAAGTAGATCATATTAGATTTTTAAAATGGCTATGATACTAAATAAAAATAAGTTTATGACATATAGTATACCAGACCAGGCCCTTGATATTTTGAACGAATTTGTCTTGCGCTTTGCAAAGTCTAAGTCGATCTAATCTTCTTCCACAATAAATTTTTTCAGAGGATTTCCACACTTAACTATGAAATGGCATATTAATATACATATATTAAAATTACTAGTAACATCAAAATTGTTGATAATTATTTAATTGCTTACACTTTGTTTAATCAGGAAAAGAAACTCAAAAGGAAATATAAGGAAAAAAAAATAGTATAAAAGAAAATTATTTTTTAACCGTTTGGTATAAGATAAAGTTAAATAAAAGAATGATAAAATTTAAAGTTATATAAAAGAATGATAAAATTCCTCTTTTCGTATTTGGTTGGTTTTAGAGTGAATAGGAGGACATAACGAACTTATATCATTAAATATACATAAGTACCCCTCAAAAGTTAGTATTATGTTAATGAAAATTTGGTGTTGTTGCAAAAAATAAAAATCTTACTTTCTTTTTCAAGCTTCACTCTATATTGGAGGGAAAACCCTTTTTTGGGTCTATCACTTTTATTTTATTTTTTCAATTTAAGGGTTAATTTCTTCCTTTTTTTGGGTCTATCACTTTTTTTTTCTTTCAATTTAAGGGTAAATTTCTTCTAGTCACTAGACTATTTAACAAAAATATATATTATAGTTTTGAAATCAATGTTGTTTAAATCCTTTTCATATATTTTAAAAATTAATAACATGAATAAATATGTAGTATAATAGTTTTAAAAAGTGAGTTTTCCTAACCATTGCGTATTAATTATTTTTTATACATGTAAAAGTAGAGTATAATAAAGGAGAATAGTGTAGATATTTAAAGTTCAAAAACCAAAATTAAATGCATTTTAAAAACACAAAATTATAGCGAGTTTTTTGTTTTTTATCTTTCTAGTAAAAAATGTGTCCCGTGGAAGACATCATTGCGAAACTTTCAAAACAATGAAAAACGAACAACCAATGGAAGATGTTATCTCTCGAAATGGGGTACTACAAATTGTCATTTGCATCATTGAAGGATTTACGGACAGTTTGGGCATTAGGAACAATTAACTTGAAACCTAGGGTTCCTTTTCTGTTTGTGTGGACTAAGGATTTCAATGCTTCCATGCAGCGTCAAACACATGCTCAAGAATGGATAAGGTTAATGGAGCTGCCCCGAGAATATTGGATGGATCATACTCTGTGAAATTGCTAGTGCAATTGAGACTTTATTGATTATTGATAGCGCTACAAAAAAAAAAAACACGTGTTTGCCCATTATGCACGTCTGTTGGTGGATATGGACCTTTCCCGTAATATTTTTCATGAGATTATGGTGGAGAGAGAAGGTTTTGCTTTTTCGATAGAGGAAGTTTATGAGTGGCTATCTAACTTTTGCTCACACCGTAAAAATATTGGACACAATGTTTCTATTTGTCGCTAGTTGCACCAGCAGCAAAGCAGCGAGGTTGATAAAGAAAAAATTGACAAGGGAAACAAAGACAAAAAAACTAGAGAAGCCTCATCGACAAACCTCCCATGTATGGCTAGCAAAACATAATCCAGTAGGTACAGGTTCTTCGAAAGCATTTGAGACTCCAATTGCTCAAATCGCCCTCCCACCCAAGTCGGAGAAAATAGAGATGTGTAATCTGAATTACCAGTAATAGGTTATGCACAACCACTTACATATGAAGCACAAACATTTATAGAAGATGAGTAGCCAGGCACGAAAGTTGCACAACAAGTGACAGATGAGACACGTACAAATTTTCATACTACACCACCGCCCCTAATCACTAATAAGTCTACCACATCGTTTCATTTAGCGCTACAAAATGTCACTGGTGGGATTGCGAGAACAAGTAACAATGACCAATCTCTTGGCTATTCAGACTCACCTTGATGCTGCTTCACCTATCTCTTGGCTTAAAATAAAATAAAATTGTCCCTTTGTTATTTTTTATTTATTTTAAAGGGTCTCCCTTTGATATTAATGTGGACTATTGGGACGCATTGATGAATTATGTGAGAATTTTTTTAGCCATACCAACAGACAACGAATATTGGCTTTATTCAATTTACTTTCCTCTATTTATTATTCATTTACTATACTATATATAAATAAAATAAATTTAAATATTAAAAAAATGTAACAAATGCGATATATATATATATATATATGTCTGGTTTTTTTCCTTTATCATTTAAAAAACGTAACAAACTAGATGAGTATATTTATACTTACTTTTTCATTATCCCAATTATACTCTTAAACAACTTTTTCTATAATAAAGATTGTTGTTGGTGTCATTAAAAATAGAATTTATATTATATATTTTTGTTATATTGTTGGTACGTGTCATTAAAATAGACAATCATGGTTAGTTTGGTTTGTTATAACTTGAAAGCAACAAACATTTATATTTTTAGTAGTCAAAATCAAAATTTCATAAAAAAACACCGTTCATAATTTTCAAATGTTAGTGCAATAAAAAAAGCAAAAAAACAGGCACGAGAGTGCCTGTTAGGCAGGGCCGTTCTTGAGTAACTAGAGGCTCGGTTCTAATGTAAAAATAGGCCCTTAATAAAATAAAAACATAATTTCTTTTTAAAGAGCAATTATCAATTTAAATTAAAAATAAGATCCGTAAAGATAAAAAAAAAAAGTAATTATTGTAACTAACACATAAAAAAACAATATTCTAATCAATATTATAAAAATACAACTTCAAACGAATATCTTTATCAATTTTCTAGGTTGTTATTTTCCTTAATTTGTACAAAGGCAAAAATAAAAGGTTTATAATGTTTTTTTAAAGAATAATTATAATGTTTGTTCTTTCAAATAAAAAATTATGACATTTGTTGTTAATGCTTTAAAATTATATTGTGCTTTCATTTCTAAATATACAATCCAATATGTTAAGGAGAATATGGTTGAATTGAAAAGAAGATTGAGGAGCCTCAAATCCATAATAAATTATGTCCAAGCCAAAAAGGCCTCTCATATTAAAAAAATAATTAAAGAAAAACGGTTTATGGGTTAATTAGAAGAAAAAAGGAAAAAAAAAGATTAATGAACAAAAAGACTTGAGTTGAGAGTTGAGGGTGTTGAACTGAACCCAGGACCTAGTCAATATCACCTCGCAGTGCTACCACTAGGCCACTTTGGTTTTACTAATAAGTTTGTCACGCCATTCGTATATATAAATATTTTACATGCAATATATATAAAATAAAAAATAAAAAATTGGGCCCCTAAATTTTGGAGGTCCGGTTCAGTAGAGCTGCTTGCACCCCCCTGGGTCCGGCCTTGCCGTTAGAGATGACAAAAAAATATGCACCCGTGGATATCCGCGGATAAAATCTGCCACGGACACGGAGCGGACACCTTAATGGATATCCATGATAAAATAAATGGATATTTTAACTACCTAATCATTAATGGATACAGATGCGGATTTAATGGTATCCGCATTCGCGGATATCCATACTCGCTATTAAACCGAGTAAATTACATAAATAACTTAATAACTTTCAACTTCCTAAGCAAAAACCCTTGGTATTGTGAGTGTTACTAGCTATTACGCTCCTTTAAAAGGAAGTGAAAATGGTTGGAATTGTTGACGCAAGAAGCTTTATTTTTGTTAAATATGATGAGTTTTACTTAAGCTTTTGTTAAATCAAAGAACTTTATTTTTATTAAATGTAAAAGATTTTATTTATGTTTTTGTTAAGTCAATGATCTTTGTTGTTATTGTAATATATGAATATTATGTTTTTGTTAAGTCACCTTCCCCCCACTCCGAATCCAATATACTTATTTATTACCCTACCTGATCCTTAACGAGGATGAGAAATTGAATCTCATCCTCGTCTCTGATAGGTTTGGGTATCTTCGTCTCGTCTCCATCATAACAATGAAATGTTCACGGTGATTAAAAGTTTAAAAATAGGGTAATGTTAATCAGTGCCCCGGGGGCACTGGTTAACATGACCCTTAAAAATATCACATAAGAAGGAAAGGGAGGGAAGAAGGAAATGTAGAGGCTAACATGTTGCATATTAATAATTTTTTTATATTTTGAACGAGTTGAGGACGAGTTCAAGGTTGATATATATAAACCTATTACCCACCTCGTATTTGTATTTTAAAATCAAGAAAAACTCGATCTCCGTTATAGTAGAGAAAAGAAAACCCGTCAAATAGGGGTTTTGTTGCTATTTCTCATATCTGGTTGAAAATTGCTGTTCTGGCATTCAAAATGTCCTAGGAACACAAGTAAAAGACCAAAAAACCCAGCAACAGTTAACTGCTACCGATTTTCTAGTTATAACCCAACGGTAGCTAACTCCCACTGAGGGTATTTTAGTAATTTACATGTGTTATTAAGAACTTTTGAATGTCAAAAAAGCAATTGTCTATCCGGTTTGAGGTTTCTTTCTCCACAACCTGCCCTTTTCAATTAATTAAGTAATTAAAGGAATTTTATTTATATTAATTTGATAATTAAGTAATTAAAGGAATTTTATTTATATTAATTTGATAAAATACAACAATGAATATAATATGCTTTCATTTTTGTTACTTATATTAATCCACTTTATACACATCATCACACATACTTTGTTTGGATTTATTTTCCGATCACAACAACGTCCCTTCTTCCCTCCCTTTCCTTCTTTCTACTCCACATTCTACCCTCCCCTTCTTCTTCATCTTCCATTGTCTTGTCATATTTTCTCTCTCTCTCTCTCCAAAAAAAAAAAAAAAACACACCCCAATATTTTATCTTCATTTCCTAGTCCCACAATAAATAAAAAAACATCACAAACTACTTCACCCAACCAAACCAACAACACAAAACATCACAAACACACACTTTCTCTCATTTGTAACTTCACTTCTTCATAATCTCAAAACACCCTTCAAGTTCAATACCATGGTATAAACCTATAATAGCTACCTAGTACCTTGTTTTCTAACACACACAAACATACACACACTTCTTTTGTTAAGTTTTATGGCTTACCAAAACCAACATCTTTCACAAGAGTTGCCAATCCAACATTTCACAGACCAAACCAACAACAATAACAACAACTCATTTCGTTCCATATTACCAGACTCACCCGACCCTAACTCCAAACCTGATTCCGACCCTAATAACCAACTCCAAACCACACCTAACTGGCTCAACAACGCTATCCTTCGTACCCACTACACCGACAACAACAACAACAATAACAACGACGTTACCAACAACGTTAACAGCGACACTGACGGTAACGGAGCTTCTAATTTTCTAAACCTTCAACAAACTTCCGACACCGTGCAAACCACCGGTCAATGGCTTGCACGGTCGATTCTCCACCGTCAACACGGTGAAGTAATCGACAACGTTACCATGGCCGGAGAAGTAGAACACGAGTTAAGTAATATGAAGGATAACATCGACGGTGACGGACTTGGTGGAAAGAGTGGGGTGGCGGTGGTTGGAGACGGAGGAGGAGCTGGACTGGTGAACTGGCAGATGGGGAGGTGGAAGGCGGAGATAATGGCACATCCGTTGTATGAACAGTTGTTGTCGGCACATGTGGCGTGTTTGAGGATAGCAACGCCGGTGGATCAGTTACCGAGGATTGATGCACAGTTAGCACAGTCTCAGAATGTGGTGGCCAAATACTCTGCCTTTGGTGGTGGAGTAGATGACAAAGAACTTGACCATTTCATGGTATATTCTTTTTCAGCCTCAAATTTCTTTGCCATTTATCTCATTGTTCTTTTTCATATAATTAGCTTAAAATTCCACAAATTTTTGTTACAAGAAAAAAATAACAATTTTTCTGTTTGTGGTTTTAGTCCTTTTGGATTAATTACTAATTTTAATTAATTAATTTTTTTGATAGAATACTTATTATTACAGTTGTTTTTGGATTTTTATGGAATCATGTGATAAATATGGAATTGGTTTGTATTTTATGTTGGAGTTGAACAGAATTAAAATTTGGTAGTTTTGTGGTATGGAATTGTTAGACTTTTTCACTATACTATATAATGCAAAATGAAAATGCAATTTTGAATTGGCTGGTTTTGGGACATTTGTGATTTCAATGTATTTTTGGATGATTGCTCAAGTGGGAATGGATACTTGATGTGCAGGGTTTGAATTTATGAGAAATCATGGGGGTGGGAGGGTATGCAGTGTTTCAGTTCAATTTATTACTATTTATTTACATTTGATAAAAAAATATTTATTTATTTTACAATGAGATTTTTTTTGTACAGAGGGGAAAATAGCACACACACCCTTTCCAGTTTTTGAATAAACACACTCAGTCTTATTTGTCTGAGAAATTGCACATACCTTCTCTTAGTTCTGTTTTAAATGACACAATCTCATGTTTGTTGAAAGTTCTAGATTTTATTTTCAAATAAGGAGCGGTGTACTTTTGATTTAGAATGGTAAAGTATGAAATTATAGTTGTTGATTAAGAATCCAGTGACTAAAATGTAATTAACTTTGTCTTAGTAATTTTGTGAAGAAACTTCAATCATCGGTGAACTATTAAATATGATTCAGCTGCAATCTTGACATTTCCTTCTTGATGTTGCAGTCACACTATGTTTTATTGCTGTGTTCCTTCAAAGAACAATTGCAACAACATGTCCGTGTCCATGCAATGGAAGCTGTAATGGCTTGTTGGGAGATAGAGCAATCCTTACAAAGCCTAACAGGTACAAAAAAATGTCTTCTTTTACTAACTGCTATATGTTAGAATTAAAATAAAGCTTTGTTGCATATGATGGAATGAAAATAACTTGGTCCACATTTTCTGTAATCACTTTTTGCCTATATTATGTTCCCTTGATTATGTTGCTGCTTTTAGTAATTCTGTCTGTTTTGGTCTCTTGTAAGACTATACAAGGCCACATGCATTGCAACTTTGCAACAAATAGAATGATGACAATTTTTTGTGTTTGAAGAAAGTATTAAAGGATTCACAGTGCTTTAGCTTGTTGTTTATATGTTTATCATGTTTTTTGATCCCCAACTGTTCAATTAGCTAACATCGTGTGCGCATATCAAAGTGCAAAAGTAAAACATCTTCCAAGAATACAAGCAGGGGCAGGATTAGACTAGACAAGGCTTTGTGAGGTCTAAGCGTGACCTACTTTGAAAATCTTAGGCCTGAAGCTGGCCTATTATCTCTTATAGGCCCATTTTTTAGGTTTGATTGGACCTTTTTAAAGGTCCGATGAAGGCTGAAGTATATTTCAAAGCCTATTTGACAAGTAAAAATGATAATTTTCTCATCGCTGCATGAACAGGAGTTTCACCTGGAGAAGGTACAGGGGCAACAATGTCTGACGATGAAGATGAACAGGTAGATAGTGACGCAAATCTGTTCGATGGTAGTTTTGATGGCGGTGCGGATAACATGGGATTTGGCCCTCTTATACCTACAGAGAATGAAAGGTCCCTAATGGAGCGCGTACGACAAGAGCTTAAGCATGAATTGAAACATGTAAGGGATATTAGTGATTTTTCATCTACCCTTCTTTTTAACAAATATTCCCACATGATTCATCTCCTTTTATTTTTATCATACGTTATAGGGTTACAAGGAGAAAATTGTGGACATAAGAGAGGAAATTTTACGCAAGAGACGGGCTGGGAAACTTCCTGGTGACACAACTTCTGTCCTTAAGGCTTGGTGGCAATCACATTCCAAGTGGCCATATCCAACAGTACGTTTAACTTTATATCAAATTCAATTATAGAAATAGCTTGTATATACTTTATATGATAAAATCTAATCGAACAAGAGCTTAATTTAGTTATTTATCCCAATGCACATTAGTCCATGTGTTAGCATCACAGAAAGATTACTACACGATTCCGTTATCTATATTTTTGCTTAACTTGATGAATTATGTGCTTTTCAGGAGGAAGATAAAGCAAGGTTGGTGCAGGAAACTGGTTTGCAACTAAAGCAAATTAATAACTGGTTTATCAATCAAAGGAAGAGGAATTGGCACAGCAATCCTTCAACTTCTACTGTCTTGAAGAGCAAACGCAAAAGGTCTCAAAACTAGTATTTTTAAATTTAGGGATAATTGCACCAAACTCCCCTAAGATTAGTGGTTATTACACTGACGCCCTTCTTGTTAAGGATATCAAATTTACCTCTCTTGCTTTCTTATTTTTAGGGAGACTTAATGAAGGTTATATAGTAAAGGGGTGTGTACAATCTATATAGCACCAACACTACAGATTGAAGGCGTGTCTATTATCTAACATGTGTCGGTATTTGACATAGACGCATATAGTCACATTCAATCACTTTTATTTTCGTAAATTATTTACCAGTGTCTACGTATCGGATCAATATCGTGTCTGTGTCAATGCTTCATGGTGTGCAATACTTTAAACAAAGAAGCCTGTTGAGAGGTAAAGAGCAGCATTCAAAGTAAAGGATATTGATGTAATTTTAGTAAAAAAAGGGATGTCAGTGTAATAAACATTCATCTTAAGAGGTCTAGTGTTATTTGTCTTTTTGGTTTTGTATACTTGCAAAAGCTTTAAACCAATATTAATCTGAAGCAAGTACAGCAGGTGATAAAAATGTTGATGTTTACATGTAAATATAATCATAAGGAAAAATGTACAGCTAATATATAACTGTACACCCATACCCCCTCAATATTATACAAACATAAATTTCACAAACATTAAAATGTGTACAAAAATCATAATTACATAGATTTACCCAATTTGTTTTAGCATATAGTAAGTTCCTAATTATGTAGCATTATACTAAAGCAGGCCTTCAGGGATTAGTTTTGACACTTGCTTCTTTAAATTGGTATTTGGAATGTATGTAAAGGTGACCAATTTGTTGTACAAATGGTTTATGCTTTTACTTTTAACAAATTAATTTATGTAAAAAACTTCTTTTTTTGCTGGCTCTTGGATATAATAAGGAGATAAATCTTAGAGTGATGGTTGTTATGATTTGACTTAGAGTTAAATGGATTTATTATGTGATTAGACCCCAAATGGACATGAAAAGAAGCTGATTTTTTCTTTGTTCCACAAGCTGATTTTTTTTTTATAATGAGCCAAATTAGTGATATCTGTCTTTTGTGATATTTGTCTGATATAGAAAATTTGAGGAGTGAAGTTAATGAATACTACAAATATAATATACATATTTGTGCTCAAAATCACAACTACCATGAAACACAATAATTGGATTTGGAACGTGTTTGTGAACTCTTTTTTCAAAATGAAACTACGTGTCTGATTATTGCTTGGAAAGAAATGATGGCTAGCATTGAAATAATGTACATGAAAATACATGAAAATTTGTATAAAGTACATGAAAATTTTTGTTAATTATGCAGTTCTTTTTGGCTGCATGCGACATCCCTCTTTTTTTGTGTGAGGAGGAAATACATACACGTAAGGGTGGTTGCGGTTTAATTTGAATTTGAATTGGTTTTGAGAGAAAATTTTGTATAATTTGAATTAAGTATTAAAATAGCATTCATAATAGCTTTGAACAATTTGAGGGGGCGGTGCAATGTGTGAGAAAATGATATTTTCAGTATGAAAGAAAATATGATGTGACATTTTCAATACTTAGCCCTTAAACTAAACTAAAATATCCTAATTTTTTTTTACAAATGTTTAAAACAAATCCAATAAAAGATTACAATTCTTAAATTTGGAGTTCATCTAGAGCCAAAGGGTTTCATAGATATATAAGCGTAAACAAAATGTTTTATAGGTCTTTCACATTGTTTAATAAGCTATTTTTCAGAAGCTATTTCAAGTAGCGTTTGAGCTTATAGCTTATAGCTTATTGTTTTTTCTTCCATTTCTACCCTTATTATTTTAGTCAAAACCCACTTTTACCCTTTTATTATTTATTTCATTGCCTTCGTGTAACAGTCCTGTTGCGCAAATCTTTTTTCATAAGAGTACATATACATTCCATTTTTTTTTTATCACGACAACTTTTAATAAGTTTTTCATTCCAGTATTTTTTTTTTCAAGAGATATTATTCATTATAAGTATCTATAATTTTTTTTACAAGAGTTGTAAGTATCTATTATTGTTAATAAAACATTTAATAATAATTATTCTAAACAAATGCATATAATAATATATTCTTCTTCCTTCAAATAAAAATAATAATATCTTCCGATAACGGCCTATTGTTACGTTTGATTGTTTTATAAAGTACAGACACCTAATTAAAATAAATATAAAATAAATTTTTAGCCAATAAAATATTAATTTAATAAATATAAATTACTTTTAAAAATTAATTAATTACTAATACTTAAATATTAATGAATGTATATTTTATTATGAATTATAGACGACCTTTTATGTCATTTTACATTTATCACCTAGTTGAACCGCTAGTTTTACCAAACACTTCAATTAGCTTATCAGCTATCAGTCATCAACTATCAGCTACAAGCTATCAGCTAAAAGCTATCCGTCATCAGTCATCAGCTATAAGCTATCAGCTAGCTTATCAGCCATCCACTATTTTTACCAAACAGAGCCTAAAAGTCTATTGAAATTATTGAATCATAACTTCCAATAAACTTATTTTACAGATTGAATAATTTGAAGGACCTACAGAGCAATCACATAAGCATAATAAAAAGGCTTAATAGCAGTTTTCGTCTCTTAACTTTCACGAAGTTGCGATTTTGGTCCCCTAAGAAAAAAACTATAAAACCACCCCCTAAGTTTTGCAACTGTAGCAGTTTTGACCCTCCCAAGGCCAATTTTAAATAAAAAAATAACACGTGGCACCTCAAATTGGCCTTGGGGGCCAAAACGGCCACAGGTGCAAAACTTAGGGACAGTTTTGTAGTTTTTTTTTTAGGGGGCCAAAATCGCAACTTTGGAAAAGTTAAGGGGCTAAAACTGCTATTAAGCCTAATAAAAAATTACACAACTATAATAATTTTGCTTCAAAAAATTACTGTTAGCAATAAAACAAGAGAGAGTGTTAGGTACCACACATTGAAAATAGATCCATATAAAATGGTGAGACTCGCATAGTTTTCATCCAATAGGAGATTGAATGTCGGAGAAAGTGTTGGAAAGAGAATGTTTCTAGCATTTCTCTTACAACAATAGTCTTGAAATTATTTTGAAGTATGAAAATATGTTGAATTGACCCAAGTTTATGATAACTTGTGTTTCTTTTGGATAACTTAGAACTACTTTGTTTCTTTGTTAACTTGTGCCCTTTTAGCGTAAAAAAAAATAAAATTGTGTCCTTTGTTAACTTGTGTCTCACTCTTCCTATTTTCCAATGGACATGGTGGTGCAAATCGAGCAGAGGAATTTCCACCACCATCATCAAAATTTAGTTGATAGTTTTCTACGTCATACTGAAATTGATTTCCAACTTTTTTGTTGGAGACAAATGATGCCTTCAAACCCTCCTTAATTTTGGAGAAGAGCTCCTTTCCCTTCTTATTTGATTTATTTCCTTGCTTTGTTTCTTCCTTTGATTTTGGCAAACTTTCAGCCGTGACAAACTTACTAGATTTTCCTTCCATCAATATTTCACAATCGTTAAAATATATTGATAGAAACATGAAGGTAGATTAATCGTATAAGGTGTATAAGTTTGGCAATAGTCAAGTTGTATGTATTTATACTTGTCTAAGATTATCAATCATTTAAGACATCATGCATATAATAATCATTGTCAATAAATTACACATCATGCTTATTTGATATCATAATTAGCCTCAATCTAAGAGATATTTAATAATCACGCATATAATAATCACGCTTATTGTTCCTCATGCATACTCCAAATTCCCCATGTGGTATCCATCCATATGATAAACTTCATTTTAGCACTCTTTTTATGCCAAACCTTTCTAACTCTTGGACAGGAAAAAACCACACATCAGCATTTTTTTTTTTTTTTTTATCTTCATCAAGCAACTTCATGTCCCTCCACCATTATACTAGCTTCATTTAATAAATAATGTATCTAGTCTATATTAAAAACTAGATACATCATTTGAATTGAATAAAGAGTCATGCCAACCGGTGCCCCCGGAGCATTGATTAAGGATGCCAAAAAAGGAAATTATTATAATAAAAGGAAACATTTTTGATTTTTTAGTATTAACTACACAACTTTCAATACAATAACTACTAGTATATAATTTTCTTTTTTAGCATCCTTAACCAGTTCTCCGAAGCCACTGGTTAACATTTCCCTTAAATAAAATTAAAAAGTAAACTTTCTCTTGAGACCGGAGGGAGTATTGAATATTTTTTCATACTTCTGTTTAACTCCCAATATAATTCCAAGAAACCCTCAAATCCAATAGGTTAAACATTTCAAGGCTGTTGTCCAAGATAGCATTAAGCATCCAGAAGTGGGAAACTTTATGTTACGAGCGTGGGTAGAGGATTAAATTTTTTATTTTAATTGGCTAAACTGCACTTTTCACCCATTAAGTTTTGAAATGTTGGGATTTTAGTCCCCTATTAAAAAATGGCAATTTTAGCCCCTTTTGTCTCAAAATTGCCCAGAAGATGCCACGTGTCCCAAAAAAGGGCCATAATCGCAACTTTTTGTAAAGATGAGGGGTCAAAAGAACATATTTCCCTTATGTTAGAGGGTTAAAAGAGCATATTTCCCTAAACATGGGGGGTCACTTTTGCCTTTTTTTTAACAGGGGGTCAAAATCGCAACATTTTGAAACTTATGGGGCGAAAAGTGCAGTTTAGCCATTTTAATTTGATTTTTATTTTTTATGAGGAGTATGAAATTTGATTACAAAGCATGTGATCAATTTTCAATGGAAGTGTTTCACACAATACTAGCTGCTCATTATTTACTTAAATATGCTCTTCATAATTCAGATTGCATATAGATTGAAAAAATCCTGCTTTGTATTTCTAGAGTCTTGACATTTGATTTATTGCTATACCTTTATTAATGAAATTGTCTTTGACGACAAAAAATAAAATAAATTTCAACGGAAGTGTTTCCCATAACACAAGCATTTTTGTTTGATAAAATACAATACAACCTTAAAAATGATTAATTGCATATTTAGCGAGTTTGGTAAATGATGTCTGGTTAAATATGGGGAAATGCTAACAAGTGTCCCAAGTCTCTTTGGGGCACTTGTTAAGGAATAAAAGGAAATATTATCTTGAAGTAAAAACTTAATTTTTTTGGGATTGGCGAAATTATCTTTTATCTTGCTTATAAGAACATTTTTAATGGGTGCCCCCAAGTGCCCTCACTCACACTTTATGGGAAACTTTTCAGAAGGTCACCCATCTCAAAATTGCTCAAAGTCAAACACACTTAACTATTAAGTTCTTATGAAACGGACTATCAAAAAGAAGATACATTTTGTTGATATATGTAGTACTAAACAATTTTTATAAGTCTTCCTCTAACCATATAGTCTCATACCTGCACAACCCCAGAATTCCTCTCATTTTGATGTGGATTCAATTCACCTAGAAGCTGACAGGAGTCGCTTATTATCATGCCTTATGCATCGGCGATCACTCCCCATCCTCGTCAGCCTCAAACTTTACACACATAATTCCATTCCGAAAGTTAAAATGTGTCAGTATCTTAATGCCCATTTTTGATGAACTTGATGTGGTAAAATGGATAGTATAGAAATTGTTGAAGTATCTTAAGATATGATTGGATAGAACTTAATCAATTCATATTTACATTTAAGAAAACATTGATTAATAAAATAAATAAATAAAGCATGTAACTTAAGAATTACATATTGTTTTACTATAGAAATTTCCCTTCAAAAACCATATTGTTTTACTATAGAAATAAAATGTGTATGGTTGCATAAATACAGTGTGACATTGTGGGACCACTTGCTAGCGTAGTCTATAAATCCCAATGAATTCCTTAAAAAAATAACCATTAGAGATGTTCTAAAGTATATGAGTTTTAATCTTTGTAATGAGTTTGAAGTATATCTTGTACACAATTAATAAATTTTGCTTATCCGAGCCTAAAATTAGTCTCGGATACTTTGAAGGATTAGTCTTCAAGTTGGATGCATAAATACTTCAAGTTGTGTTTCCTTCTCCTACTGTTTTCTATTATGAAAAGGAGGAAATGGAGTTAAAATCCATTTTATATTTTTAAAAATGGCGGTTTGATTATACTTTTCTTTTAGCGATATTGATTCTACTTTTTATTCCTAACTATCATGATTACATTATAATCACCAAACAGTAAATTAAACAATCATCAAATCGTTTGAAAAGTTTACCAAACATCAATATAAAATTTTCATAGAAGAAGATACATTTATGGAGATGGAGATAATGAAGCCAACACAACATTGCAGTTTGCAAGTATTTGAATTGAAAACCCCTATCAAACATATAGAAGCTACCTTGTATACAATAGAAGACATATGCCATAGATTTTTCTCCATTTAATATTCTTGGCATCAAATTGAATGAGAATACATTATCTCTATGGTGTTGTTCAACTATACCCAACAATCTCCTTTGGAAGCTCACCCGAGTAATTGATCGTTTGGGGAGAACGCGGAGGCGACCTAGGCAACCGAGAGCTAAAATTCATAATTGGAATATCTTCTTGGGCAGTTTCATTTTCGAAATTGAGCGCATAACTAGAAGGGTCATAGCTAAAATCAGCGGATTGTGATTGACGATGATGGTGATGTTTGCTGCGACCCACGCGTGACCTTTGGCTTTTTCCCCTAACACGAGAAAAGTCGCTTCCATTACTGGTAGGCGATTTCCTAAACCACGAGGATGGTGAACTTGAAGAGCCTGCCGGAGAAATTGGTGTTTTTGGTATGTGTAACTTGTTGTAGAATCCTTCTCCTCCTAATGGCGAATCATCGCCATGATGATTATGATGATGAAGATTTCCGGTGAAGCAACATATCGAATTTTTCAACTTCTCCTTTATAGATGATTGTCTAGGAATAACATCGTCCATTACTAACGTGCAAACAAACACTAGAATTTGGTTAACAATAAATTAATGAAACTCTTATGTTGTGATGAGGTTGAAGGAGTGTGGATTTTATAATAAGATGAGGGCTTAAGGAGGAAATGAAATTTGAAGGAGAAAAAGGAGTTGAGGATGTTAATGTGTTATTAAGTTGGGAAAAATCCGAAGAAACCGTGGGATGAACGTGTTTGCGAATTTTGTGTTAAAACCACGTTGTGTTGTTTATGTTTAGGTAAAATTTGTGTGCTGACAACCTTAATTATACATGTGACAATTATGGTTTTGTTTTGAATTTTTCTTATATTTGGCTAAATTGTAGCTAAGGTGGGTGAGTAATAATATCCACCGTACAAATACAATATTCTTTTGTTGTTACAATACAAATGCAATTCCAGAATTCTGCTGTGACAAAAAGAAAATGGTGTCAATTAGTTTATTAAACTACTTTACAAGGAGTGAGATTCATGTGCTCCTGAATGATTTGCCTAATTGACAGCAATATATATTAGCATATAGTTTTTTCTTTTTTTAGGGTTCACTAGAAGAACAATCTACTTGTTAGAAATTATCATTTGTTACGTTTTTTTGTTATTGGTCTAATGCAATATTTGCTTTTTATAAAAAAAATATATAAAATATTGAATATCAATTTTAATTTTTATAGAATTTGTAACAAACAGTCTATAAATTGTCAATTTTAGTTTAAGAAGTGCTTGATGAGTAATGAGTCAAACTTTTTTTAGATTGAGTCATGTGTGATTTTAGTTTCTGGAAATTGCTTTAGCAGCCTTCCGATTCAGAATTGCCTAATCTATCAAAACATTTATTTCAAGAGCTTTGCTATATACAGCGAAAGCAATTTCACGAAATCCTAGCGAATGCACTCTCACCGTTGGATGTTTATATGGCACAATACATGAGTGGTTGGTACAATAAATGAGTGGGTGAATAAAAATTAGGAAAGACTTCAATACATGTCGCTATGTAATCGTGAAGAAAGTTTTCGCTATACATAGCTTTTTCCTTATTTCAATAGGGTTATTTTTGCTTACAAAATTTATAGGAAGTATCTTTCAATAGATGTTTAAATTAAATTTTAAGCAATGCAGTGGTCTATGAAGCAAATCTCTTAATTTCCAAGCCTTTTTTTTTGGTCACCACGTTGGGCAAGGAAGGAATATATATTTTTTTCCTAACATGTTATCCATCTAATCCCACTAAGCCATATCCATGTCTTTTCATGTTTTGAGTGACAAACCGTGGGGTTTGATTATATCCTCTAAATAGTTTTTTTTTTTTTTTTTACAAGACTCTAACTAGTGTAATTTATATGTGTAGCATGTGTTAGTGTTAGTGTGTTCATTCAAGACAAAATTTCTTATAATAAATTCCTTGAATAATGGTGTTTTATTAATACTATTGTGTAGTTTTTCTTACAAAAACAAAACTAGACAGATTCATTAATAATCAAACACGTAATAAGCATGGAAACATCATTGGAATCTTAGTAGCAGGCAATATACGTAGTCACCTACCTATGCAAAAGTGTGAGTTTCTACACGAGTTTTCCTTCTTAAAAATTATACCAAAAAGTTGTAAAAATAAGAAGATAAGTTACTCCTAAAATTTGCTCAAAAAAAAAAGTTACTCCTAAAATTTAAAATAGTCGGTTCATATTTTTTTTTTCACAAACAAAAATGAAATATATTAACAACAACGATGCGATTCCCCACACAAGGTGTGCTAAGGAGAAGCACCACTCAAAGTTTACAACAGCAAGGTGTCAAGTGAGGTGAGGCACCACCAAAACAGATAAAATAAATTACAAGCGAACACCCAAACAAGGGAGCGGGTGTTGCCACCAATCATAATAACAAAAATATTAAAGGACGGCCATTTAACTTTTAGTCGGTTCATATTCTGATTGGTCCTCCTAGTTAATTTTTTTTTTTAAGTATAGTTAAATTATTTTGTTATCCATGGGGTTCTTTGTATCCATTTTGAGGCTTAGGACTTCTACTTCAGCCTGTTGGAGTGTGAATATGATGTATTTGATTCTATATTTTTTGTATAAACATAAAAAGGGCTAAATATATTTTTTAAGTACCTATAAAATTATCAAGTTTTCCTTCAAAAAAAAATTATCAAGTTTTGTTACCAGAAAAATTTCTCTTTTTAGACCCTGGAAAATTATCATTTAAAAAGTTTTCGTTACTGTGTAGGCATGCTGAAATTATCAAGTTTTTGAGTGATTTTTGCAGTCATGTTTAACAAAAATTAAAAAGATCTTCCAACAAAATTTATAATTCTTTAACTTGAATGAACTTTGCGTATATGGGTTTCGTAATATTGTATTAATCTTTTAATAAAAAAATACATTATTATATTATTAAGATGAAAAAGAAAAAAAAAAATTTTGTTGAGAGTGGGATTTGAACCCACGCCCTTTCGGACCAGAACCTTAATCTGGCGCCTTAGACCAACTCGGCCATCTCAACTATGTTGCAAATTATTGATATAACAATATAATTATCTAAAATACATTTTTAAAAAGAAAGTTTTGTGTAAAATAATGTGTTTAATGTAATTTCCTCATCTATATATATTTTTTCTTAAAAAATCATCTATATTTACTTTTTTTGTTTGTGAAAGAATCTACATTTACTTGTATTTTCGTGTCTTATACGTTTTTTTTTTTAGATAGATGAAATGATAAAGTCATTATAAATAAACTCACATACATAAGTGGAGGTGTCGAGGTTCAAACCCCGATAAAGACATCCTACCTAACAATAACAATTTCTGCATTTTATCAGTTGAGTTAAAATTTGTAGACTCCCGCGTCCTTTATCTATAGATATTCTATACTTTTAGGGGATATATAGATATTGATTGAAGGAAAAAAATTGATGGGTTATTTCTATTAAAATACTCATAACAAATATAATATTAGAGTGTTATACTTATTTCAAGTAAAAGGATCAATATATTTTTATCATAATACTGAAGTATAATTAATATATATTTGTTTTTGATAAATCATAGTATATTTATATGAATTTTTCTTTTCATTCTTAGAGTTTTCTCCTCTTAATTCTTGGTTCCTACCAACGAGGGTTGAGTTTAACACGAGGAGTTACACTGACAAATTTAAAAAATTAATGTCCAAATCTTAGTTGAAAAATGTATTCATATTTAGTGTTTGACATATTTCAAATAGGATTACCAAAAACAATTCTTGATTTCAAAGAATAATATCTTTTGAATTAAACTTCACAGTTTTTACAAACACATAAAAAAAATTTACAAACACATAAATGCGAGAAAAGAGTCCCTAGATTGCACTCAATTATATTCATCAACCTTCTCGGAAGTGCCAATATTTTTTGTAAAAAGACACGTAGTTCCAATTTTCTTCATTTTTTAGGGTTTGAATAAAAAAAAGTCCGACCCAAGGAGAAAGTCTTGCATAGGCACATACCCAAATCAATATTATTTGGGCACACTCACATGAAATCAACAAAATTAAACAAAAATAATTTAGTCACATCAATTGATATCATTTAATTTTTTTTTTATTTTGTTGAATTTATGTGAGTGTGCCCAAATAATATTGATTTGGGTATGTGTCAATGAAATACTTTCTCCCGACCCAAGTCTCAAGCTAGTGAGGTTGTATAGGCTTAGGGCCTTTGTGGAGCTAGAGAAAACTCATAAAAGAACGAGGTTGCACACTTTGAAGATGAACCCGGCTAAATGTGTATTTGGATTTTTTTTTTTTGGAACTTCCTGGGTTTTCTGGTACATAATAAAGGAATTGAGGTGGACAAGAACAATGCACAAAGAAGGAGTTACAGAGTCTCTTCGGGGAAAACAAGTTTCCTAAGAAGATTCATATCTAATTTGATTGGCAAAATGAAGTCATTTTCACCATTGCTAAGACTAAAGGACTTAGAGGGAATAATACCTTTAAGCAAATCAAGTAGGCCTTTGTGAATCCACTAGTACTCGTGCCACTAGTACCACGTAAACCACTCAAGTTGTACATTATCGCAAAAGATGAGTCAATCGGGTTCTTGCAGCACAAGATGTCGATGATGGAACGGAAAGAGAAGTGTATTACCTTAGCCGAATCTTGAATGATGCTTAGACTAGATATACACCCACTAAGAAATTATTTGTAGAATTTTGCTCTTCACCCAGCACATTTCGCTCGTACCCTGCAGCCATGCCCAAAATGTCCATGCGTGAGTTAAGTAACGCAGCGTGAGTTAACTCACGCAAGTTCAATTCTTGACAGCAGCTATCATGCTTAGTGAGAGGAAAGGGTCGAAGCCAAAATGAACAAAAAATTACCTCCAGCAGCAGCGTTGGAGATTAAATTTTGGCAATTGTTGATTAAAATCACCCTTTTTATTGCAATTTTACAAAGTTAATTAACGAATTGAATTAAATGAAAGGGGTGTAGAAAGAAGATAAAAATGAAAGGTGTGAATTGAATTAAATTTTTGGAGGTTGAATTGAATTGATCTACGAAGGTTAAATTGAATTGATTGGCGAAGAAATCAAGAATTGAACTAGCTGAGGAATGGGAGTTGCTGATAGCATGCATGATAGCTGCACTCAAGAATTGAACCAGCGTGAGTTAACTCATGCAACAATTAACACTTGCGTGACTTAAGTCACGCAGCGTTAGTTAAGTAACGCACAGATTATCACTTGCGTTACTTAACTAACACAAGGGTATTTTCGGCATGACTGCATGGTGCGAGTGAAAAGTGCAGGGCGGCGTTACTTAACTAACGCAAGGGTATTTTCGGCATGACTGCAGGGTGCGAGTGAAAAGTGCAGGGCGGAGAGCAAAATTCTTATTTGTATCACTGCTTTATGCTTGCAACAAACTTAAGTATTATTTGAGTTGTGAATCATGTAGTTGTTAAGTATTTTTCTATACAATTGCAATATAGTATTATTCAGTTATATTTGTGCCTAATGTCTTTTATATATTGACAAATGTATGAACTGATCCCAAATATCAATTGATTATTATCCCTAACTGTTGAATTTGACCTAATATAATTGTTCAACATAACAGATCACTTTAGAGATATTGAATTGTTAGGTTGTGAATTTAGAAATTAACGGTTATAAAACCTTCAATGACTACAAACTCACCTAAGAGATTATGGAGTTGTAATCGGAGAAGAGAGTTCTGAATCAAGAGATTAATCTGAATCATTTTGTTAATTTATTGTAATATTAGGCGCTTAATTGTAAAAATTAGACGCAATTATCAAGCAGCAAGAGACAAAGGATTCGAAAGACCTGATCACTTTAGTCTCTGATATTTTCCTAAGCAATTTATTTTTATTTTTATTTTTAATTAAACTCAAATATTTTTTTTACAGTAATTAAACTCAAATATATGTTCTGCATTATCCCATTTGTTAAATCATTATTATAATTAAATTTCCGAGTTGAGATTGAAACAATCACTGTGGAGACAAACTTATAAATTTTATTACTTCGATGTATTTTTAGCACACTTGCTAAAAGTCTATCATCATTAACCCATAAGTACGGGAGGGCATCGTTCAGTTCATAATAAAAATTGAACCGAACTGTTTGTTAAAATTAAAATAATTGAACCAAACCTAATTATTTGTATTTCTAATTGAACCGAATTGTTATAATGGTTCGGTTTTATGGTTCAGAACCGAACCATAACTAATTTTATGAAAAATCAAAATTTATTATTCCGAACCGAATAATTTTTTCAACTAAATTGTTATTATTAGTACCATTGAAAAAATAAAAAACAAAATGAAATCGAATTTTAGAACTTTTTACAACTTAACCGAACTGTTTCGAACCAAACTGATAAATCATGAACTGAACCAAACCGAACTGTTTCAATTCAGTTTCAAAACTGTTGGTAATAGTTCAGTTTTTTTGATTTGGTTCGGTTTAGTTTTTTGGTTTTTTTACCAATCCCTACCCGTAAGAGATAGTTTGGAAATTCAAATGCCAACTAGATCATAAGTTCTCTAGCAATAAAGTCAAATACAAGGTGATGATCATGGAACTTAAGATATAGGTAATCACGATCTGATGGTCTATGAATAATATCATATTCAAGTCATAAGGGACTCTCGGTTGGTGATTAAACAAATTATCGGGGAATAGAAATGCTTGAATGTTTGTCAATGCAATTGTTTAACATGTGCATCCCGACAATCCTTGGGGTACAAGGAAACACCTCGAGCTTACACATAAGAAAGACTTTTGTTGTTCCACTTCAATTTTTGCAAAAAAAACACACATAGGAATTACATATTTAACTTCAACGGTAGCTAATTACCGTTCAGAACAAACAAAATGAATAAAGTCAACGGTAGTTAGCTACCGTTGAAGGAGCTTACACATAAGAAAGACTTTTGTTGTTCCACTTCAATTTTTGCAAAAAAAACACACATAGGAATTACACATTTAACTTCAACGGTAGCTAATTGCCGTTTAGGAACAACCAAAATGAATAAAGTCAACGGTAGTTAGCTACCGTTGAAGTTAAATGTATAATTTTCATATGTTTTCAAACAAAAACTGAAGTGGAAATAACAGTTTTCCACAAGAAATACCACGTGGAAGGGCCAAGGTTGTCTAAATACTTATTGAGACCTTGGACAAAGCAGAATCTTTGATGTACATTTTAATTTTAATTAGTAGGGACAAAGCAGAATCTTTGATGTACATTTTAATTTTAATTAGTAGCTCAAATCATTTTTTAGAGGTAGTAGATCAAATCATATTGCTCGTTTTTCTGTTATAGTCTATTTAAATTCAAAATATACGTAAAACTTACTAGGATAAACACTCATTTTGACTTTTAAACATTACAAGAATTTAGGTGCTAGCGTAAACAAATTGATATACTAGTAGTATAATTAAATTTTAAGGCCTTTAATTTTAACGTTTTAAGATATGGGGCCTAAGGTAATGGTTTTCTTCGCCAATGACTCTGGGAAGGGTGTATATAAGTGGTCGAATTTTGGATTAAAGAGTTCGTTGATCACTTAACTTGGAATGTAGATTCATTATGAGTTGCTAAACAAAATTAACTTGGACTTGATTAGTATCAACAAGCTATATGGTAATAGAAAGGACACTCTAGATGAATGCCAAATAATAACTTTAACCGAAAATGACAGTTCCAAGAAAAAAATGGCCAAAGCCTACGATAAACAAGTCAAGCTTAAACAAAATTTTGAAGGTAATTGAAAAAGAGCAAGTCTTGCATAAGCACAAACCCAAATAAAATTTAGGGTTAAATATGTTTTTGGTCCTTATAAATATACCAACTTTTCGTTTTAGTCCCTCTAAAATTTTCCTTCAACTTTTAGTCCCTATAAAATTTTCAATCACTACTTTTGGTCCCTATTTTTAAGTTAATTTTTGTATTTTTTTAATGAAATTGTGCAGAAATGTGTAAAATATTGTAAAAAAAAAATAGAATTTTTTAACAAAACATAAATTAATTATGAATTTTTAACCGTCAAACATATAAAAATTCATATTAAATTCATGTTTTGTTAAAAAATTCTAATTTTTTTTGGGAGAGATTCTTATAATATTATGAATTTTTCTGCAAAATTTTATTCCAAAATATGTAATCTATATATGAATTTACTTTAAAAGAGGGACCAAAAGTGAAGATGGAAAATTTTTAAGGGACTAAAAGTTGAAGGAAAATTTTAGAGGGATTAAAACGAAAAGTTGGTATATTTATAGGGACCAAAAACATATTTAACCCTAAAATTTACTTAGACAGACACTCATGATTGATAAATTTTAAAAGAGAAATGATATTAAGTGATGTGACTAAATTATTTCTCTCTTAAATTTTATCATTCATGTGAATGTGTCTAAATACTTTTGATTTGAGGTTGTGCCCAACCAAGTATTTCTCATTGAAAAACTATTGGGTTAAATATGTTTTTGGTCCCTATAAATATGTCAACCTTTCGTTTTAGTCCCTCTAAAATTTTCCTTCAACTTTTAGTCCCTATAAAATTTTCAATCACTACTTTTGGTCCCTATTTTTAATTTAATTTTTGTATTTTTTTAATGAAATTGTGCAGAAATGTGTAAAATATTCTTAAAAAAATTCCTAAAAAAATTAGAATTTTTTAACAAAACACAAATTAAATATGAATTTTTATCCGTAAAAAAATATAAAAATTCATATTAAATTCATGTTTTGTTAAAAAATTCTAAATTTGTTTGAGAGTGATTCTTATAATATTTTGAATTTTTCTGGAAAATTTTATTAAAAAATATGAGTTCTACATATGAGTTTACTTTAAAAAGGGACCAAAAATGAAGATTGAAAATTTTATAGGGACTAAAAGTTGAAGGAAAATTTTAGAGGGACTAAAACGAAAAGTTGATATATTTATAGGGACCAAAAACATATTTAACTCAAAACTATTTTACCACTTGGGATTAAAGATCCAAAATTGGGGAAATGGTTGTCAGATTGGAAAAGACTCTTCATTGTGGTCAAAGAGAGACTCAAACTTGTCTAATTTCTACCAATCCATTATGACTCGCTTGCGCTCTTCCTTTTTCTCTCAAGTACGTTGTTTTCAATACAAAATTATTTTTAATTATCTTAACCTATGTAATATTGCATGACATAGACAAAATTACATTATTATCATCCTAGATAAAAAAAATAAAAAAACAAAATTAATTAGCCAACTCAGTACGTCACATAAACCATTTCAAACTTTTTTTTTACAAGGGGTAAACAAAATTTCGCTCAAATGACATCGATAAACACTATTTTTTTTTGTTGTTACAAACACTATTTAACCATATAAATAATTTTTTTTTCACAATGTTATAGACGTAAAGTTTTCACCATCGTTTAATAGTATAACATAGACAAATGAAAAAATATATTATGACACCTAATCCATCCATCTAATATATAACATAACTTCTACAATCAACATTATATACCAAAATAAAAAATGAATCAAATGTCTTTTTTCAATTGTTTTTATGAACAAATAGCATGTTCTTTAATTATTAATGGAAAAAACAAAGTGAAGAAGACTTTTTGAGAGTTTCCTTTTTCAACACCAACTAGATATAGACAGAACCAACCCTTCATATAGCCGCCTAATAATTCACCAACTTCTTCTTCTTCACATGAATCAAAACTAGAACAAGAAAAAAGAACAAAACAAATTTCAAAAATGGGTTGTGGAAACATGTTTTTCACAATCCTAATAACATTCTCAGTAACATTAATAACATACAACATCATTATCTCAGGAAACGCACCTTTGAGACAAGATTTTCCTGGTCCTTCACGTAAACCATCAATAAAAATCGACCCAATAATCAAGATGCCACTTAATAGAAAAAGTGCTTCTTCTAAGAGATTATTTCATACAGCAGTTACAGCTTCTGATTCTGTTTACAATACATGGCAGTGTAGAGTTATGTATTATTGGTTTAAGAAGATGAAGGAAAGTGGTGATGACAATTCTGGTATGGGTGGATTTACTAGGATTTTGCATTCTGGTAAAACTGATCAGTATATGGATGAGATCCCTACTTTTGTTGCTCAACCTTTGCCTTCTGGAATGGATCAGGTTCTTCATTTTCATTGCTTTGAATCAGTTTTTAATATATATTTATTTTTTCTGGGTTTTGTTGATTTGTATAAATGATTGGGAAAGTGTACTTGATCTTGGTGAAAAATGGTATTTTTGTGTTTATTTTCTGATTAATTTGAGAAATGCTAGTGGTGAATTTTACCATAGTTGATAGTTGAGTTTGAGTGATTTAGGATCTAAACTGTAGTAATTTGAATCTTTGACTAATTTGTATAAATAATGTGTAGTACTATACTTGATTTTGGAGAAAGATGGTATTTTTGTGATTGGGATGAAAATGTTAGTATTGTTTACTTTTTGTTTAAATTGAGAAATGCTAGTGGTGAATTTTACCAAAGATGATAGTTGAGTTTGAATGATTTAGGAACTGAATTGTAATACTAGTTTGAATCGTTGACTAAATTGTGAGTGAGGTTGGTAGATTTTTAGGGATTGAAATCACTACTGTTTTTTGGAAATGGATTCCTTATAGTCAAATAGTGATTGCATTGCAGGAAGATCTTAATAATCTGATTTTGATCCGTAATTTGTAATTTTTTTTGGTTATTTACCAAGCTTCAAATCTTAACCGTTTACAACAACATCCAAGCCTTATCCCACTAAGTGGGGTCGGCTACATGAATCAAATGACGCCATAGTCTGATTTCAATAAAATGGCCTAATATTCTTGGTAGTGAATCAGTAATTTAGTCCCCAAAACAGTGGATATCAGGCAATTTTATTTGTAAAACTAATGAAATTTAAAATGATTTCTGAAACTAAAATTTCTTGATTACATTAGTCCTTTTGGGTCGATCAGTTTATTCTCTGAAATTGGCACGGAGGAACTAACGTGATTGAGGTTTTAATTTCAAAAGTTATCTTGAAAGTTCATTAATTCTGGGGACCAATTTGACCTACCCTACAACTTCGCTTGTTGTTTTTGTGCAATCTTCTTAATGTATGTTCTTTTATGGCAGGGTTACATTGTCCTTAATAGACCATGGGCATTTGTACAGTGGCTTCAACAAGCAGATATCAAAGAAGAGTACGATATGTTTAACTTTAAATTTCATTTTCTATTCTAGGATTTTGGTTTTGACTTTTATTAATGTGTTTTTGTTTTGTATATCAGTTACATATTGATGTCAGAGCCAGATCATATCATTGTGAAACCTATACCCAACTTAGCAAGAGATGGAATGGGAGCTGCATTCCCTTTCTTTTATATTGAGCCTAAGAAATATGAGAAAGTGCTAAGAAAGTACTACCCTGAGGAGAATGGACCTGTAACCAATATAGATCCTATTGGGAATTCACCTGTAATTGTTGGCAAGGTATCTGTCATTTAGTTCTTTCTGGTAATTATGATTTATGGATAGAGTTTAATTTTGTTATACATTGTCCGTGTAAATTTTTTTACACTGTGTCAGCGAATCAAAACCAACCATATGTGTGATTTTAGAAGTAGTTATAATTAAAGTCAAATGACGGTGTATGTGAATTAAATACTTATGGATATTCTTTATTTTTGATAACTTTTTTTTTTTAATTTAATTTTGCAAAAATGATAGGAATCCCTTAAGAAGATTGCTCCAACATGGATGAATGTTTCCTTGGCAATGAAGAAGGATCCTGAAACCGATAAAGCCTTTGGATGGGTGCTTGAAATGTATATTTCTTCACTTCTCTAAGTAGTGCTATCCTTCTTAGCCTCACAACAACTTGATTTTTATGCTATTTTGTATCGTTGATACAGGTATGCTTATGCGGTTTCGTCTGCTCTTCATGGTGTTGGTAACATATTACACAAGGACTTCATGATTCAGGTTGAATAAGGTTCTCTTTTTAGTATATTTTCTACTGTCTTGTGTGTTATCAAGGTTCTCATATGGCAATATGTGGTAGTGAATGAGAACCATTGATTTCTACCTATTGCTTTTTATTGATAAGTTTAGAACACTATGCAATGAAGAATTATATTTAAGGCAATCTAATATCATAATAAGTTCATAAGACACGACTTCAAGTAAAGCACGGTTAGTTTTGTCTTGTGCAGCCATTTAGTCAAGGATTTCAATGTCCTGAATAGGCCTTAAGTGTTAGTATATCAAGTGTGGTGAGCGGTGATTCTGGATGCCTTGTTTAGAAGAGTTCATTAGAACTTATATACCACAATAAGTGTTCAATAGGTGCTAGCTTGTAATATAGTATAAAAAATGAGTCATGCTATATGGCACGACACACCTCACACGAATACTCATGATAGGTGAAACAACAAGCAATTTGCTCAGTAAAAAAAAAAAATCTAACACTTTAAAGGTCTAGATTCAATTCACATAATACTTTAACCACAACAAGCATTGGACAATTGTTACTTATCTTGAACTAAAAGCTAAATCATTACTGGCACTAGTTAATAAGACAAAAAACGAGACAAAGACGAAACAAAACCCAGACATGAGTGATTTGATGTGGCGAGGAATGGGTTGTAATTTGTGATATTTCATAAACAAAGCGATTATGTAGACACTAAATGATCATTTTAAATCATAGAGAAATTAAAAGAAAGGCATTATTCTGTTGTCATAGAATATCTGTACACTTTAGTATTTCCCATACAAAATATCTGGATATTATCATAGAATATCTTGATTTATCTCTTACGACCAGTTTTCAATCTTATCGAATCATATCGTGTAAATAGGGAAAAAATATTTGTAATTATCATATTTATTGCATTTACCCCTATATAAAGAGTCTTCCGCTGTGGAGTTCATAACACAGTTTCACCACATATCTCTCTCGTTTTTTCTCTTTCAACTTAGATACTATTTTATCTTCAAACAAGAAGCTTTTTGGTCCTGTTACTATAGGAATCACGTAGAATAGTGCTTGAACAATGATGTATTCATTTATTTTTTGTATTATTTCAATCTCTAGACTTTAAGCCCATGTTTAATTCTCATTTGCTTTCCATTTCCAACATTGTACTAAAAAACACGGTCTGTACATAAACTGAATTCATCAAAAGCATGCTGCTATCTTCAAATTTACTAAGATTTTCTTTGTTTATTATGTATGTCAGCCACCATGGGACAAAGAACTTGGCAAGACGTTCATAATTCACTACACTTATGGGTGTGACTATTCCATGAAGGTACCGATCTATTATTAAATTCTTAATCAAACAACACTACATGTACACATTAGTTTCTATCTTATTGCTTAAGTCGTTGCTTAATGTATGGTGTGAAATAATCAGGGTGAATTGACATATGGAAAAATTGGAGAATGGAGGTTTGATAAAAGATCTTATGATCTTGTTGCTCCAAAAAATCTGACATTGCCACCGCCTGGTGTTCCGGAAAGTGTGGTATGTTTCATCTTCCTTCGTGTTAGTGTGGTTACTTCGTCAAATTTCCTTCACTTTTTTGTGTGTCGGTTTTGTTTTTTGGGAGGGGGGTGTTCTGGAAAAGTTATCATTCACTGTCTTGATTTAACTCAATCAGTTTAAGGCTTCGTTTGAGAGTTTAGATCAGAAAGGAGGGGGAGTTATGAGGATAAAGACTAGAGGATAGGGAAGGATAATGGAGAGTATTCTCTTATCTTGCATAGGAGTTTATTTTACTTCATTAGAATAAAACTCTGATATGTTGAAAGTTAAAAAAATGTATTGGGGAGGGCTTTAAATAAATTTTCAAATCCTCTCTCTCTCTATAATACGTAGAAAACAATATTCATGAATATTCTCATCTCCTCTCTTCCAAAAACACTCACCTGCAAGTGGATTTTGAGATTGGTCATACAGATTAGTTGGTCCTTGAACCGGATACTGAGTTTTCAAAAAAGAAAAAACAAAAAGGTGAGGGTTTCCTCCCCCTTTTGTTCCTCCTAACACAGACTAGTACACAAACACCCCGCCACCAACCCGAGCCCAACCAATTTGAGTAAAGTCATGGATTGGGTTATATCAATAATAGTCTCCATTGTTATCATATACTCTCTTAAAGAAAAACTGTTCTGGTTAACTCTTAGAAAGACATTCATACTGTTTGGGAGAGTTGCTATGGATCCCTTGATTTTAAGGTCATCTAATGTAATTGTCAACAATTATTTGTTTTTCCTGAATAGGAACAATTGGCTCATAGCCGATTGTTTATAAACAAATCATAATTTTACATAAATGATGTCTTTGAACAAATAACCATCCCACGTTTCCTTCAAGCTCTTCTTTGTTTTGAATGATTGGGAGATTTGGGAATTGAGATTATGTCTAATTTTACAATTTGGTTTTCCTTTTCTAGGTGACTCTAGTGAAAATGGTTAATGAAGCCGCAGCAAATATTCCGAACTGGTCATCATAGGGCTTTCTACAGGTGGTTACAGTGTGATCAGAATGCAGGGACTGCTTGCCATTTGTCACAGATTGGCATCATACAACACCGTGTATCTGTAATTCTTATGTAGATGACTTTACACCTGAGGCAAACATGAATTTTTTCAATGCTTGGTAAAAATGTGTTGTGGCTCAGTCTGTCCAAAACACCATATTGAAATATTTTATTTTATTTTTATTGATTGTTGTAGTTAGGGAGACGAGTTTACGTTCAAATTTGGTACCTCGGTAACTTATTTCATACAACAATTTGACATCATTCAAGTGATGTCGTAAATGAAATCCCAAAAACATGAACTTTTGCCCACATAAAGAGGCAATATGTTTCACACCACAAAATGTTCAACAACATAATATGTAAAATTTAACAACTTCTAGGTTTTTCAAAATGCCAGTCAGTTTAGAGAGCGCCTGCAATTTATTGAATTGCAGGAACATGGGATTTTCTTTTCTTCTTCTTCACATTTAAAGTGGTAATCATAAGTGATTTCTTCACCAGCTAATATGTCCCTCTCTGCAAAGAAGATAACCTGCAAAACCGGTTGACACTTAGTTTTCTCATATGTCAGAATTGAATAGAAGATGAAAGGTGAATGCAGAAATGCAGGTAGTAATTGATCAAGTTTTATCTCAGGTCATGTCTAATATTTTATGGAATTAATTAAAATACACGTTAGTATAAATGTTTTTTGAACTGTCAATCACTCATTTCCATTGTATCATTGAAAATGTTTGAAAAATTAATCTCATATTTTGTTATGATTGAAGTCAATGCATAACAGAAACCGTCAATGCATCTGAAAATTAGTTTATCTCCAAGAAACGAGTATAGCTTAAGCTTGTAATAGTTAGCAACTAAAGCTTCTATTAGACTAAGTGACAGCTGTTAGATTAGTACACCTGACACAATCCTATGCATCTTGTATAACCGTTTTCTGTTTCAAGCCTTCTCAATCACAACAATGGAGATTATCATCTTCTATCAAAACGTTCCTGTAATTTTTATATTCTAATTTAACAAAACATTTGCCAACAAATTCCAAGCTCCTGCACAAGTAGCCTTGTGATAACCATGTGCCTACCCCCGGCTATATCTAATTGAGTGAAAGAGGCATGCATTTTACACTGACAACCATTATTTTTCCACTTCATACAATCGAATTCAAAAAGCAATTTTTAAGAGTGAGATAATGTGGCCAAATAATAAACTCTCATTGGAGGTCCGTCTAAAACTTGTTCACACTACCAATGCATGTTCTTTAAATTTAAACTCTATAATTTGTATCATGACAATCAATTGGTGCTATTTATTCCAATAACAATCCTCCATGTGGCAATAGTCTAACATTCAATACAAATTATGTGGCAATCAATTAGTGCTACTTATTCTAATTGAATCATGTCAACAACAAATTACCTTCTTCTCATGCCTAACAGTAATCACTTCCGACGTGCAATTTGGCTGGCCATGTAAATAAACATAAGTTAGCATGCTGAATTGGTCTACAAATTGAAATAGTTGATATTGTAAAAACAAACGGCATTGATGGAGATTTCTAAAAGTCATTGAATATATTTTTCTTGGGCAAAACCCCAAAAACTTTAAATACTTATTTATGTAGTTTGAGAATACTACCCCAAACTAGTTCTCAACAAGTCAGAAGAAGTCTTAAAAACCAGCAAGCAATAACTATATGCATAAGACATCAATGAATATACATTGAAGTTGACAAAAACTAGAAAAAGAGAAAAATAAACAAATGTAGAGTGGAGCTTCCAGGTGACATACCAGGCATGAGTGGTTAATAAATCGAGCAATCCCCCCCTTCCTTGTGGCATCAATTATATGTTCTTTGTCTATCGTAAAGAAGTAACAGACATTTTTGTACCGAAGTTTCTTTCCAGATATGTATTCTTTCTCTCTTTAATTAGACACACATTGTCCCACAGTTTCGCCGACATACTCTACAACCTATAGAAGCATGAGAAACATATATTTACAATCATAGTGGAGCGGTATTTAAAACAGTTCAAGTTCAGTATTATACCATACTACCCCGAGATATGAGCTGAGAAGTATAAAGACCAAGACCATGTATCCCAGATTTGAATACACCAAGATTTTTCCAGTCCTTCACTTGTTTGTACCGAGCATATTCTTTCTGCAAATAGTAAGGCCATTAGATACTCGGCAAATTATTTAAAGTTTAAACAGATAGTAGGGGACACAAGACAATGGGCTGAAGCTTACCGAAAACATTAGAATACCAAGTTATCCCAAAGCAGCTTCCCCAAAGAATTAGATGTTATTGGGTGAAATTAAATGAGTCGTTTTTATATCTATGAGTGGTTTTTATATCTAAAACTCCCTCATAAGAGCCCTTTGTGCTTATGTAAAGAGAGCACAGGCCCACCCTACATGGTGCTGATTTCTTAAGGTTTTATTTTGAGCCCATCTCATGAATAAGCAATCCCAAAACTTAAGCTATTGGGTGAAATGATGGATGACTGTGAAAAGCTGCCTAAGACTATGTGCAATGCGAGTGTTGAACCTGACATTCAACAAGAAAAACCACTCCAATGGCATGTTGAAGCTGTGTTGAATGATCTGTTGGATGAGAGAGAGAGGATGAACCGGTTCAACACCAATTAATCTGCCATCCGATGCCACGTGGCGGCGTGCAATTGGACCGAACAGGCGCGTGCAGCACACGCGCCGACAGCAGCGTGTGAGCTGCAGACCCGAAGAGAGAGATTGCTTTTTGGATAAGTCTGCAGACGTGTCACGCTCTGATTGGTCACGCAGATTTTATGATTTTAATTTTTTAAATCAATTATTTCGGTGAAAAATAATTTAAAAAAAAAATACCAAAATTCATGATTTTTTTTCCTCTATAAATAGAGACTTGGTTCATTTGATTTGGACACAGAAAAAAAAAACCAAGTTTTTCACTATCTTCATCTTATTATTATCTTTCTATTAGCAAACTAAGTGAAGTTTTAATCTTCTTTTTTTGTGAAATTGATCCCAATAATAACCCTTTCAACAGCCAAAATTATTCTAATTTCCCATTTAACTACGAAAATCCCAACAATCATCCAAATCCAAATCTATTTTTCAACCAACGTCCTCAAAATATACCTCAAAATGTAACACCCTCCTTTTTATTTAATTATTTTAATTAGTTTTAGAATATATTTATATGATTGGTATGATTTACATGATTTATGTGATATTTTGTTATGTTATATGTTGGTATTTACTAGCATAATATATTTGTTATTTGGTGTAGAAATATATTTGTTATTTGTTATAGATATATTTGTTATTTGGTGTAGAAATATATTTGTTATTTGTTAGAGATATATTTGTTATTGGTGTATTATTATTATTAAGTGGGGGAGAGATATATTTAATTTAGAAATAAATAAGATTATGAGGAATAGAGTAGTTTTGAGGTGTAAGAGAAATAAGAAGGGGGTTAGAATAGAAAGAAGAATAAGTTGTTGGGCCAAAATAGATTTAGGAAGAGCGTTTAGTATTATAAATAGAGAAGCTTAGGTTAGAAAGAGTTTACCGGAAACCGCTTTTTGGAAAAGAGGAGAGAAAAGTCAAGAGAAGAGGAGAAGACCTTAGGAAAGAAGAACGCTGGCGCTGATTCAGGAATTAATCTAAGGTGAGGGTGAGACTATCTTGCATTAATATTAAGTTGTTAAATCATTAGATTGCATCTAACAAGTTGGGGAAAATTTGTGAGAATTTGAGAATTAGGGTTTTGAGAGAGATTCGATGATTAGATGATGAAAACTTGTTGAATTGATGTAGAAATTGTATACAGTCCTTAGATAACCCATATGATGATTATTGGATGTAGTTTTGAGGTTAGAACCGTGGAATTGGGTGAGATGTTGGTGAGTTTAAGAATTAAGGTTTAATAATTGTAATAGGTTGTTAATAGATTTGAGAACCCTTTGAATGTGCATACAGTAAGTTGATGAATAATTAATGTTCTAATGATAGGGTAATCATAGGGTAATGATTAGGGTCAAGTTTGGAGAGTATTGGATCGAATACGAAGTGGAAAAGATTTCCCCAAAGCGAAATCGCAGCTGAACTGCGATTTTGCTGTCAATGTGCAAAACGCGTTTTTATTGTCTCAGTTTGACATGTTTAAGTTCCGAACTAGGTTTAGGTGTAAACACGAAAGTTGTAGGTATGGATGTTAGCTTTCTAATGTCGTTGGTCTCACGTCAATAGGATTTATAGAACTTGAGTTATGGTCAAATTACTGCACGTAGGTCACAGTGAATTTTTATGGACTTTCAGTACAACTTTTCCGAATTTAAAATAAAAACTGGTACTGATCGGTACATAATTGGTCTTAGAAGTAAACATGAAAGTTTTAGATAATTTTGTTAGCTTTCTAGTGGCTTTAGTTTGACGTAAAAATGATGTTTGGTCTGTGAGTTATGATGAAAATACTACAAGGAGGTCTTAGCAAAATTGTACGGTGACAACATTCTCTGTTTCATGTTTTTGCGTTTTGTTTATATGTTTATATTTTGAATTGATCTTTGTTGTAAACATGAAAGTTGTTGATATTTGTGATATCTTTCCAATAGTTTAGGTTTGACATGAAAATATGTTGTGGATAATTTATTATGTTTTTACAAAGATACATAGTGAATTATTGTTGATGTTTAAATATGATGTTATATGAAGTTGTTTATGATTGATGAATATGATGTTTTAAGATGTTGTTTATTATCATTTGATATTGTTATATTATATTATGATATGATATGAATTATTTATGTGATCCATATGTTGTCAAGATGTTAAGATGTTAAGACGTTAAGATGATAAGAGTTGTTAAGTCGTCTAGTCGTTATGAAGTCATCAAGTTATTAAGATGTTATGTTGTCAAGATATCAAGATGTTAGGATGTCATAGATGTTCATGAAGTTGTCTAAGTTGTAGGAAGTTGAGTCCGTTGCATACTCATTAAAGTTGGGGGCTCTAGGCCCGGCAGCCTTGTGCTCATTAAAGTTGGGGGCTTTAGGCCCGGCAGCCTTGTGCTCATTAAAGTTGGGGGCTTTAAGCCCGACAGCCTTTGTGCTCAAACTACGTTGGGGGCTTTAAGCCCGGTAGCTTTATGCTCACATGTTGAAGAGCCTAATTACGCTCATTTATGTTGTTGAATGGTACCACATGCATTTGCATATCAAGAAGTTTTAAGATGATTTAAGATGTGAAGTTTTCGAGTTGTCAAGTTGTTAAGTTGTCAAGATGCTAAGATGATTTGAGATGTTAAGAGTTACATAGTCGAGTTGAGTCACATTGTCGAGTTAAGTGAGGTTTGATTATGAAGTTTGATTGTGATTTGATGATTATGATTTAATGATGATGTTTGTTTATGAAGTTGATTATGAAGTTGCTTTCGATAAATGCTATGTTTTGATAATGATACTTATGTGAATTATATGATGATGCTTACGACTATATTTGGTGTTAGATATTGATGCTTATGATCATGATTTAAGATAATATATTTTATGAATAATAATTGAGATTACTTGATGAAGTATATGACTAATGTAGGAAGGATAATGACACTAGTTAAGGAAGTTTAAGTTATTAGATATGATTAATGAATTATAAGATGTTTAAGTTGTTGAATGTACTTTATATGATTTATATGCTTAATATTATTGTTTGAAAAATCTCACCCCTCTGCTTGGAAATGTTGCTCTTCGTATGGGTAACTTGCAGGTAATCAAGATTAGAGGCGTCGTGAGTGGACTCCTCACATGTGTGTCTTGGTGCTCTGATACGTAACGGGATGAGACTTGACTTTACTTCTATTCCTTACGTATTGTTTATGAACTTTTATGAATAAATATTGAACTAAGACTTATGAGATTTTCTGATGAGGCCTGCGTGGCAAAGACTTTTTATGTTGAATGAACTAATTCCGCTGCGAAGTTTTGAATTACTTATGTTAAATGATTTTGAAGAATAAATTGTTATTTATTCAGTTTATGAATTTTTAAGAAGTGTAGCATTCCGTTTAAAGTTGAATTACTCTGATTTTTAATTATGAAATTTTTACGTTGGGAAAACGGGGTGTTACACAAAACATACCTCAAAACGTACCTAATTTTGGTTTTACACCAAATTTCAACCAGTCATCATCTGTTCCAAACTTTCATGGATATTATGGATCTATGATGAGATATCTATCTCAAACACCCCCGTTTCATGGTTATATGCCAATGGAGAATGAAAATTTTCCCAGTGGTAGTGCATCTCAATATCCTGAATTTTCAACACAAATAACTCCTGGTGGCATGGCAGTTGCTGATGAAGGCACTGCAGAAGATTCAACTCCTAAGAGCAAGAAAAGTAAGGAACCAGCATGGAACACTCAACAAAATTTGGTGCTAATTAGTGCATGGATTAAATATGGAACAAGCAGTGTTGTTGGGAGAAACCAGAGAGGAGAAACATATTGGGGTAAAATTGCTGAGTATTGTAATGAGTATTGCTCATTTGATTCTCCCCGTGATCTAGTTGCATGCCGAAACCGTTTTAATTACATGAACAAAGTAATAAATAAAATGGGTTGGTGCTTATGATGCCGCTAAGCGTTTGCAAGGAAGCGGTTGGTCAGAAGATGATGTGGAGGCAAAAGCCCAGGAATTATATGCATGTGGGAAGAATGTTCAATTTACTTTAAAGGAAGAATGGCGCGCTCTCCGTGATCAACCACGTTATGTTAGTTAAGTAGGAGGAAATGTTGGCTCAGGAAGTAGTGGATCTAAGAGATGTCACGAGGACTCTGTAGGATCTAGTGCTCGTCCAATGGGTAGGGAGGCAGCTAAAAAAAAAGGAAAAAAACAAAGCAAGGACGCTGCCTTGGAGGAGGTGAAAAATGAGTGGGTTCAATTCAAAGAAATGAAGGTGCAAGAGATTGAACACTTGAAAGAGTACACTGCAGAAATGAAAGAGTACACTGCAGTGCAACAAGAGAAAAACAGATTGAAGAAAATGAAATTGTACGTAAAGTTAAGTTCCCAAGAACATCTCAATGACAGGAAAAAAGAAATGTTGAAAAACTTGGAGCGTGAGCTGTATGGAAATTAATTTCACTGTAATATTTGTTTGTATTCGGTCAAAATTGTCAGTGTTGTCTAGTCCCCAATGTTTACTTTAAATAATTGTCAGTGTTGTCTAGTCCCCAATGTTTACTTTAAATAATTGTCAGTGTTGTCTAGTCCCCAATGTAAAGTAATAAATAATTATGCATACTATGCATACGTGACTTTAATTTCACAGCCCATGGTATTCCTCACTATTTGCTTTACACATACTATGCATACTTGAATTTAATTTCACAGCTCATGGTATTCCTCACTATTTGCTTTACACATACTATGCATACTTGAATTTAATTTCACAGCCCATGGTATTCCAAACTAGTTGTTTTACACATACTATGCATACGTGACTTTAATTATCATCACTGTGCACCACACATATTCTATATATAGGGATCCTTATGATATCTACTTCCAATATCACCAAAAATATCTACTTCCAATATCACAAATCTTATTCATATCTACTTCCAATATCACCAAAAATTATCAATGGATCCTTATGATTTCACAGCCTACTTCAAAAAACGTGATGCTGAAGACACTTATATCGTCAACCGATTTATTCAGCGTCGAAAACAAATAGAGGAAGGTAGTGGATCTCGTAGTAGAAAATATTTAAATAGAGATCATTTAGCGGCAAACCAAAGACTCATTGACGACTACTTTGCCAATGAGCCTACATATGACGATGCAATGTTTCGTCGTCGGTTCCGGATGCAAAAACACGTTTTCCTTCGAATCGTTAGAGACCTTTCAAGTAGTGATAACTACTTCACCCAGCGAGTTGATGCCACTGACAAAGAAGGTATATCACCCTTAGCAAAATGTACAACTGCAATGCGAATGTTAGCATATGGTGTGGCAGCAGATGCGGTCGATGAATACATCAAAATAGGAGGTACTACAACATTGGAGTGCTTACGTAGATTCTGTAAAGGAATCATACGATTGTAAGAGGAAGTGTACCTGAGAGCACCAACCCTAGATGACCTTCAAAGAATACTACTCCCTCCGTTTCAAAATGAGTGTCGCTTTAGCCAAAAAAAATTGTTTCAAAATGAATGTCGCTTTCAGTTTCCAATGCAATAATAACTTTTTCTTTTCAATTGTACCCTCCAATTAATACTCTGCACACTACTTCCAAAGTATTACTTTTAAAACTAACCAATAGTTAACAAAGATAATTTGGTAAATTAATCATTCTCTTTCTTTTAATCATTGCATTTCTTAATATGTGTGTAAACACCTAAAACGACACTCATTTTGAAACGGAGGGAGTACATGTTAGTGAAATGCGGGGGTTCCCAGGGATGATCGGGAGTATTGACTGCATGCACTGGGAGTGGAAAAATTGTCCTAAAGCATGGGAAGGTCAATTTACTAGGGGGATAAGGGAACCACCACAGTTATTCTTGAAGCAGTTGCATCTCATGATCTATGGATCTGACATGCCTTTTTTGGATGTCCATGAACGTTGAACGATATCAACGTTCTAGACCGGTCACCGGTGTTTGATGATGTGGAACAGGGAAAGGCTAGAAGGGTGAATTTCTTTGTGAATCAACGTCCCTATAATATGGCATACTATCTAGCTGATGGTATCTACCCTTCTTATCCAACTTTCGTCAAATCGATTAGACTTCCTCAAAGTGAACCCGATAAGTTATTTGCAAAACAACAGGAGAGCTGTAGGAAGGACATCGAACGTGCTTTTGGAGTGCTTCAAGCTCGATTTAAAATCATCCGTGAACCAGCTCGCTTGTGGGACATAGCCGATTTGGGTATCATCATGAGGTCATGCATCATATTACATAATATGATTGTTGAGGATGAACGAGATACATATGCTCAACGTTGGACCGATTTTGAGCAATCTGAGGGAAGTGGATCTAGTACACCGCAACCATACTCAACCGAGGTGTTACCCACTTTTGCAAATCATGTGCGTGCTAGATCCGAGTTGCGTGATCCAAATGTTCATCACGAATTGCAAGCAGATCTAGTGAAGCACATATGGACAAAGTTTGGAATGTTTCGTGATTGAAGATGATTTATATCGTACTAAATAAATTACTTGTGTGTTGTGTGCTTTTTTTTTCTTGCATTTTAAACTATTTGTGTGTTGCGTGCTTAGTTTGTTGTATTGCATTTTAAGTTAAGAAAATAAAAATTAATTATTTAAATAAATTTTGTTTTTACAAAAAAAAAATGTTAAGTGTTTCTTTATTTTAATTTAATTATAATCGATAATTGTAATTTTATGTAATTATAAAAACAAAAATATAAAATTAAATAAGAATAAGAAATAAAAGGTGGTGGGGTAGAGTGTTGAATGAAAAAAACAATTGGAGAGGTTAAAGTTGAATGAGTGTTGAATTAAGAGAGAGAAGATGATGTGGAGTGTTGGAAATTGAAAAAGTGGGTGTTGAAGGGTGTTGAATGTGTTGAACCATTGTAAATGGGGAGTTGACCATGGAATTTCGACCTGTCAATTGAGTTAAGCTTATAAAGATTAAATAAACATGGGTCTTGTTAACGAGTGCCCCAGGGCACTCTTTAAGAATCCCAAATTTAGAAAATATTCTTTAAAAAAGATAAATGTTACAAATTCCAATGCATTGATTACACAAATTTTCATAAAAACTTACTATTAAAGGTGCTTAAAGAGTGCCCCGGGGGCACTCATAAACATTTCCCAATAAACATTAATGATCAATTATGAAAGTAATAAGCGACAAAAATTCAATTATGCTTCATTTTAATTATTTGACACCTAAACATTTTTAACCTTTTTGTGTGTTCCGTAATAAAAAAATGATTTTAGATGAGAGCGAATGTAACTCTAAAAAAATTTAGGTATACATAATATATTTTAAGTTTCATTACACTTTTGGTCTTCGCATTTTGACCAGCTCACGAAAATGGTTCTGCCTCTTTCAAATCGAACAAAATCGTCCATAAACTATCATGTTTTGTCCAGTTTTAGTCCTACCTCCTATTTTCAATTCCAGAAGCGCAGAGAATTGACAATTTTAGACCTACCCCCTATGTTCAACCATGAAATAAATAATAAATAAAGCATGTGGTACAAGGAATCTACTTTATTTAGCACACTAACAAAAAAAAAAACCCTAATTTGAAACATGTCTTATAAATTAGGGTTTTTTTGGTTACTGTGCTGAATAAGGTGGATTCTTTGTACCCACATGTTTTATTCCTTGTTTATTTCATGGTTGAGCATAGGGGGTAGGTCTAAAACTGTCATTTCTTTGCGTTTCTGGAGTTAAAAATATGAGGTAGGACTAAAACTGCAAAAAAACATGATAGTTTAGAGACGGTTTTGTTCGATTTGAAAGAGGCATGACCATTTTGTGAGCTGGACAAAATGTGAGGACCAAAAGTTTAATTAAGCCTATATTTTATATAGTTGTAGCAAAACAAACAAAATTATTATTTTTTAAATAATTATTAATTTTAAATAATATTTCTGCTCTTTTATTGCGTTAACATTTGAAAAATATGAATGATGTTTTTTATGACATTTTGGTTTTGATTAAAACTAAAAATATAAATGTTTGTTGTGTTTTTTGGTCTTCTTAGTGGTTTTCCATGGCTTTTTTGAACTCTATTTAATGGTTTCTTAATACAACATAATTTCAATTAGCACACTTCAAGAAGGTCGGGGAAAATCATTGTGATGATCTGGTTCTTTTTCTATAAATTGCTCTTATTTATATACCATGTCCTTCTATATCGTTCAATTCTACACACACACGTATTGTGTTTGTTACATCTTTTTAATATTTAAATTTATTCTTATCTATCTGTTACGTGTGTTATTTGTATTGAAAATTGAGTACATTTTTAGAATATAAAAATATCTAAAATAACTTTAAATGAGAAGCTGTTAAAATAGAAGTATAATTTTTTTTTTAAAAAAAACAGAGAGAGAAAATAAGTGTCAAAAGATTGATGTAATTTTGTAACAAAAATCATTTTTATATAATTGTATCTACACAAACTAAATTATTTAAAAAAAAAGTGATTTTAATTACGATAAAAAACAATATAAATTCTGGTTTTTTACACTCTAAAAACATAATATCTAAATTAATGAGTATCAAAATCACTTTTATTTTAATCCATAACAAACGGGTCCTAAATTGTTTTTGTAAGTATGTGGTTTTTATCATGATAAACAATCACAAAATTTATTATACTTTTTTTAAAAAATATATCTAAATTATTGAATGTAAAAATTATTTTTTAATAGTAGATAACACGGATGGGTTAAAAATAATTTAAAATAAATAAATAAAGAGTGTGGCAGCTCATCGTTTAAGTACAGTCATATGTCACAAGGGTTTAAAATAAAACAATTTTTAGACGAGAAATAGAATCTCCAACTTTTTTTTTTTACTAAAAAAAAAATATCTCTGAATTATTGAATGTAAAAATTATTTTTTAATAATAGATAACACGGATGGGTTAAAAATAATTGAAAATAAATAAATAAAGAGTGTGGCAGCTCATCGTTTAAGTACAGTCATATGTCACAAGGGTTTAAAATAAAACAATTTTTAGATGAGAAAGAGAATCTCCAACTTTTTTTTTACAAAGGTAAACTAAAAATCTAAAACTTGTCCAAATAGCAGAAGGTAAAAACTTATTAACCCAAAATATTACTTATTTCATCTTATACTAGTTGGTACGATTTCATCATTTACATTATTTACATAACTTATTTAACCTTTTTTTACTAGCACAAAAATAACTATCAGTTCCCTACCAAAAAAAAAAAACATCAGTATACAAAACAATGTTCGATTTGTCTCGATAAATATTTTATAAGTATAAAAATTATAATTTTTGTTAATGTATATATATATATATATATATATATATATATATATATATATATATATAGGACATATACTATGAGAATGACAATTTTACATGAGAATGATTATCAATCATTAGATTAAAAATAAATGGTTGTGATTAAAAAGTCACATATATGCCTCCCCTTATTCTATTAATTCTCAAGAACCTAATTCATCTTCTTCAACCCTACTCTCCGCCATCTATGTTTACATGGCCTTCGGTTTCAATTGAGAGTAAATTATTTACACGGCTTCTACTTTCTTTTGTTAATTCTCATAGACTCATCACCTTCCCCTTTTTCTTTCTTTGTTTCACCTTCTGCTCAAGATAACCCCACATCAATTTTAACAATTGAAATAATGGTCTACCTATATTTCTCAATTAAAATATTGGTTTGTGTATTTGATTGAAATTGATTTCATATTTTCCATTGTCTCAATTTCATTAGGTTAAATCCAATTTCATGAATTGGGGATTCTTTATATTTTGCAGATTTCAATTGAATTGGTTTAATAAGAATTGGTATTTTTAATTGGATGGTACTACTATGGAGTCGTGAAGATGAAGGGATGGTGGATTGGAGAAGATGAAAGAATGAGTTTATGAAAATTGATAGAATAGGAAGAGATACAAGTGTTTTAAAATGGGGCTTTTAATCTCAATCATTTATTTTTAATCTAATGATTGATAATCATTCTCATCATTCTCATATAAAATAGTCATTCTCATAGTATATGTCCTATATATATATATATATATATATATATATATATATATATATATATATATATATATATATATATATATATATATAGGACATATCAAATGAGAGGACTCTTATTATGAGAGGGTGAGAGGGTTAAATCTCAACCCTTAGATCTAATCAAACGGTTATGATTATATGGCTTTTCTGTGCATCTCTTTCCACTTTCTCTCCCTCTCTCGTATTCGATTGGTGTTTCTATCTTTCTGCTTCGTCCAATTTTTTTTTGATATTTCATCCCTTTTCCATATGAATCTGAATTGGTTTTTCCCAAATTAAAGGGTTATTGAGCCTTTTAATGCTAGTTATAGTAAACCAATAGAGAATTTCCTCTTCCTCTGATTTTGCCTCAATCCAGTTTTATTTCCTTAAACATGAAAAAAGAATTATGGCAACAATTCCATAGAAGATTTAGAGGCAATTAATTCGTCATAGAATCCAACTACTCTTCTTGTATGAATCTTCCCGTTTACCTTTTATTCTGCAATTTTTTCATTTTATCCCAAATTAATTCTTCATTAAAGGAATTATGGCGATAATCAAAAGCTTGCTGAGTTTCATAGTTAAAAGATAAGTTGAATAAAACAATCTGTTATCCCAAATTCTATTTCATAAATTAATGGAAAAGTTAAATTTGAAAGGAACGGATCACCAAAAAGAAGACAAACTTGTTATTTGATCTAGTGATTGCACATAATAATGGAGCCGATTAGAGATATTTAGGCTTTCTAGTTCTAGTTCATGAGTTTTCTTTACCATATATAGAGTTGAATAGACAGGGGGGATTTCAATTGATATATATTGAGATAACACAAACCATAATAATAATTTAATTTAGAAAGATAATAGTTTTTTGTTGATCAGCTCAGATTCTTGAGAGAAAGCCATGGAGATGATTTGTTATCGTTGACGGAGAGAAGGGCGTAAGAGGAGGAGTTAGGGGGACAGGAAGCGCGTGGAAAAATCATGTGCACTTTCTAAACTCATACACTTTTCCATCTGCACCGTACACATAAATCCAATGGTCAATATTTAATCCTCTCACCCTCTTACAATAAGAACTCCTCTCATTTGAAACATCCTATATATATATATATATATATATATATATATATATATATATATATATATATATATATATATATATATGGGCCATATCATATGAGAATGACTTTTATATATGAGAATGGTGAGAATGAATTGCAGCCATCAGATTAAAAAGCAAGGGTTGAGATTAAAATATCTTAAGTGGGTCATGTGCCATGTGATTATTCTCTCACTCATTTTCATCATTCACGTTTCAGTCTGTGCTTAACCCTTCTTCCTTCAAGCTCGTGTCTCTTCCCCTCACCATCAACAATATTTTCCGGCGACCCGAACCCTCCATGGCTCCGGCGACTATAACCCTCACCGGCGAAAAACTTACAGCCTTCGTCAGAATCCGACCACCATGTAAACATTGTTATTAATCCCCAAAATCAATTTCAAGTCGCCGAGATCTGGTTTCGCCGCCTCTCTTACACCGTCCCTGTTGTAGCTCCGCCGGCGCCGTCGTTGCCTTATCGTCGCCCAATCTCGAATTCGAAGAGAGACGTGAGAGTGAGAGAGACAACCAGAGAGAAGACGAGTTACGAATGAATATTACAGTTTTGCCTTGCTAGTCTTGATTGCCAAATAAGGACAATGATAAGTTAATTTGTTGAAAGTGGGTACCATGTTCACAATCGTAGATCTGGTAAGGTTGGAGAAGAAGATTGGTTCATGAGATTTAATTGAGTATGGTGAGGTACATGTGCCATTTAAAATGGGGCTTTTAATCACATACGTCTATTTTGATCTAAAGGTTGATATTTGTTCTTATCATTCTCACATAAAAGTCTTATTCTCACTAGATATGCCCCCTATATATATATATAATTAAGAGAGAATGCTAACCATTGCCCTTGGGGCATTGGATAAGGGGATAAAAATAGAAATATAGTATTGGGAAATGGTGAAAAATGATAAATTTAACTTTTTAAAAGTCAAAATGTTGTTGAAACCAATACAAACATGCTACTTTTAGCTTCCTTAACCATTGCCCTGAGGGGCAATGGTTAGCAAGACCCATAATTAAGAATATGTATAGTTAAAGATGTGCATTGAACTTTGTAAAAGTCGAAATATGTTCATTAATATGAGATGCATGAGGTAAAAGAGGAATGCAAGATTATGAACAGAGGAAGATATGATGTTGATATTAGTTGATGATAATAAACAATCAAGCATAAGATTCTTTTTATAGCTGTTTTTTTAAGAATTAAACGAATATATATCAACTCAATCAAAATTAATTGGATTTAAGAGTAAAACTGAATGAGAGTAATTTATGTATATTGAAAAATAGGGTATACCAAAAAATATATGTATCTCATTTATTAATAACTTGAGAGTAATGTAACTTTATTAATTAAATGATACAATTGAAAAATGTTGATAAAAATTGTGTTGAAAACTAAAAATGACAATTATTTTGAAATTCATATTCTTTGCAAAGTCATGAACTTGATTTCTCTTGACTATCCTTATTATTGGCTCATTGTAGGTCCTCATAACTTGTATAGACATAAATAAATAATTTCCATCTTCAAAATTAACAACTTAAAACTATCATTTAGTATCCTTAAAAGAAACTATCATTTTGTACCAACTTATGGAGATAATTATAACAAATACAAGCAGTGGTGAAACTTATTGGTAACAAAGGGGAATCAAGATAGATAATGGAAAATTATCTTAATACCAGAGTTATAGAACAGTTTAGGATACTCTTGATCTCTTTAGATATTCTTTGAGTTTATCAACATCCTCTCTCTGGAAAAATATTCCAAAAAGCATCAACCATTGAACTCTCAGTGACAAAATATCCTCGGAACCCATTTTCACTTCAGCAACATGAGTCATCACATTTACCTTGTATGGATAGAGCACGAAAAATATTTGATATTTTTTTTTCTCATGATAAAGTGTGCACTCAGAGATCAAAACACTGAAAGATATTGATCAGAAAAGCAATGCATTTGAAAGAAGTATACATTGATTACAACTTTATAATCGAATGGCTTTCGTATTTTAAGTCCGAAAAATGTTTTTCTGATGATACCACTAAACATAAAAGAGTACACCCTCCGGTCACTAATATAAGCAAAAGTTTGATTTTTAGATTTATTCATTAAATGATGCATGTAGTATATAATAAAGACTACATACGTCATTTAATGAATGAATCTAAAAATCAAACTTTTGGTTATATTAGTGACCGGAGGGTGTACTTTCTCAAAATATCAAATACCAATAACCTAGGAAATCAAACAGTTTATGTAAGCAGTACAATGAACAAAATAGTATAACATAGACATGAAACTATACTACAATCATGTCATACGACAATGAACACCAAAGTAATTCAAGAAAAGAAAAAAAAAAGGAAACAAAAGTTAACAAGAGTTTAAACATACCGCGTCAGACATGTCACAATGTAGCGCAGTCACATAATCACCACACCCAAGCTCCCGAGAATATCCATGAGCAATATACATTCTTAGCCCATGTCGGCCTTTTAAAATTCACCAGGCCACTTTGCAACAAGGTTAAGATGTCTCACTAAAGTATTTGTATATTTTTTTATACGGCATAGAATATCTAAACTAAACACAATGATGAAGTAAAAGGTTATGAAGAAAATCGAAAGTAGGTTGATCTTTCAGCTTCAACATCGGATTGATATAACATTTTTTTGCACCCATTAAAGAATTAGGGATATTAACATCTCTCTTTACTCCTGTAAGTGTCAATTTCTTTTACTAACTAATCAAGAAACAATTTTCTCCAATTAAATACACATGGATTACTAATATCATCAATTGTTTGCAATGGTTTTGGACTTTCTCCATCCTTTGGATGTTGGGCATATGAACATTGTAACGCCCGTCGTAATTATTTAATTATTTTGATGAGTTTTAGCATATATTTACATGATTTATATGTGTGATTTATATGATTTAAGAATTTAAGTGGTTTACATGATTTATAGTTAAATTATATGATTTTCGATATTTATGTGGAGTATATGATTTTGTGAAGTTTTAATGTTGGTGTGACTTATTTTATTATTAAATAAAATAAGAAATGAAAAATAAAATAAAAATATTAAAAGTGGGGCTGTGAGGTGAAATGAGTAAGTTTAGAGGTGAGTAGAGTAATACGAAGAGATAAATAGGGAAGACATAAGTTAGAAACGTTTTTACGTGAAACGTTTTTGGAGAAAAAGGAAGAAAAGTCAGAAAAGAGGAGAACAGGAGGGAGGGCTGCGATTTCATCATAACCAGGTAAGGGTGAGACTAACTTTCAATATTATTAAGGGTATGATTCTGAAAAATGGATTTAGCATGATTAGGTTGAGTTTTTGTGAGAATTGATAATTAGGGTTAATGACCGATTTTGATGATTGCACCATGAAAAATGTTAGATTGTTGCAAAACTTGTATACAGACCTTAGATATTACATAGGGTGATAATTAGATGCTATTTGGATGATGGAACCATGAGGATAGATGAAAAGTTGAGATTTTTAGGTTTCTGCCTGTACTGACATTCATCGCTCGCAATTGCGAGCAGCAACACTCGCAACTGCGAACTATGAACTCATCGCTCGCCATTGCGAGCAACATTACTCGCCATTGCGAGCAACCCAGACACTCACCATTGCGAGCAAAATCACTCGCCACTGCGAGAAGCCCAGATACTCGCCATTGCGAGCCAAGTTCCTCGCCACTGCGAGCAACACTGTTAGTTACCCAATTGTTTCCCTTGCGATTCCTTTCGCACATGTAATTAAGAGATGAACCTAGAGTTAAGAGTGAGAGTTGTTTAGACTGTTTAGAGCTGCACGGAAGCCTGAGTTAGATGATTGTGATTATTCGCAAAGAAGTATTGGTTTATAAGTATTATTTATGATGATTTCTGATACTAAGTTGATATGATGCATTCCTTAAATGATGTTATGATGCTCAAGCACTGTTATATGCTGTATTTTGCTGTTGTCCAATGTTGTTGACCAATTAATGTCTTGAAGTTGCATGAGTAGTTCTAAGTTGAAAAGATTTGAGAAGTTGTCCATAATAATGGAATTATAAGAGTTGTTCATGATGTTGTCTAAGTTGTAGGAAGATTGAGTCCATTGCATACTCATTAAAGATGGGGGCTTGAGGCCCGGCAGCTTTATGCTCACTTGTTGAAGAGCCTAATTACGCTCATACTATGTTGGGGGCTTGATGCCCTGAATGGTACCACATGCATTTGCATATTAAGAAGTTTACGATGTTATAAATTGTGAAGAGTTACATTTGTCAAGTTGAGTCGCATTGTCGAGTCAAGTGTCGACTTGAATATGATGTCTGATGATGATTTAAAAGATGATGTTGATTATGATTTATGAATGATATTTGATTATGAATTGATATGATGCTAAGTGATAAAGGTTGATATGTTAAAGATATTTTATGTTGTTAAATGCATTTTGATGAATTATATGTTTAATTTATTGACTGTGAAATCTCACCCCTTCTGCTTGAAAATGTTGCCCTTGTATGGGTAACTTGCAGGTAACAAAGACTAGAGGCGTTCGTGAGTGGACTCCTTACATTGTGTCTAGGTGCTCTGATACGTAACGGGATGAGGCTTGCTTTACTTCTATTCCTTACGTGTCTTTTATGAACTTTTATGAATAATTATTGAACTAAAACTTATGAGATTTTTGATGAGGCCTGCGTGCCAAGACTTTTATCATGTTGAACTATTTTCCGCTGCGAAGTTTCAAGGTTTTATGATGTTGAATTTTGAAGGATAATTATTATTATCTATTTTATGATTTCCAAGAAGTATGTGACATTCCGTTTATGGTTTAAATACTCTGATTTATTATGAATTTTTATGTTGGGAAAATGGGGTGTTACAAACATCGTAAGAACTACCAATAAAAATGATCTCCTAAACAAATCACTATGTGTACCTTTTTATTGTGATATATTTTTTAATGCCTTAACTTTTTTATCCTTGAATAGATTGAGATCATTAACTAACTCAACATCATTTTCCAGATCAAAATACTTGCTCCCAATGGATACACCTATGACAGAGTGTACATCATGTTTAGTGATTTAGAATTATGTTTATACTATGAGTAACTCTCTACTCGTGTCAAACATTTCTACTACTTTAGTCCAAATGTATGAATCCAGTTGCCCATATTTCACCTCGAGCCCCTATCCCATTTTACAATTGATTTCCCTTTGTTTTTGGCTCAATGCTTTTATTAATTTTTCCAATAATTTAGATAAACATCTTGTCATATGTGGTTCATGCTTGTTTATCTCATCTTGTTTTGATAAGCACATACGTGTCATTTTACTTGTACATAATGCAAGGGAGCATGTAGTCAATAACTTGAATATGCCAAATGAAATGCAACTTGGATATTGAGACTACTAATTAACAATAAACTCAAAAACAATTAATATGAATATCAACAAGAAAACAAAATGTGCAAGATTTATGACATGTGGCTACAAAGCAACAAAACACTCTCAATCAAAAGAAGAAGAAATATAATGATAGATATATTGACACTTTAGTTGTCAAAATAAATTATAAATTATTGATCAAATCATATTATTAAAATGAGAGAAACAATCTAAAAGTGATTAAACCAAATATTGTAGATGTGTTAACAAAATAACACATCACATACTGAGGAAACTAGAGATAAAATTGAATAACTAAAGTTAGAAAAACAACGTCCTACTGTAACCTCTTCGAGAATGTGTGGGGTTTTGATTACGATTATGATTAAAATACATATATTCCAAGTTTTCTAAAAATTGTTTTTATAACTAAAATTATTTTCTTCTTCTTCATGATAAGAATGTTTGTAAACATTGTACTTTTGATTATGATTAAAACTCACACAAATTTTCATAGTTGAACATGCAACATCCATAATCAAAGTTGATAAATTTTCATAGAAATCATTCTGTGAGTTTGAGGTTGTGAATGGACAAGTGAGTAGCAACAACAAGACAACGAAAAAAGTAACACAATTTAATAAGAACAGTTTTTTCTATATATGTTGCAAAACATTGATTTAAACATCTCTTTCTAAAAACATCTAATTCAGTTAAACGACAAACAATATATTAGATTATTAAAAATACAACATAGAAAAAAGAGTCATGGTTATTAAACATCTTCTTACTAATGGAATCAGCGATATTCTTGCTGAGGATGCCTCCATTTTGTTCTACATTTAAAAAGTCATGGTTTTTTATTTGAAGTCGTAGTTTTTGCCATGCTCACAAGTACAAGGACAAAGAAGGATGAGGACCATAACACACCATTACCGGGTCTGAATCATGTTCTAAGTTTTAAGTAGAATCGAACACCACTCGCAAATTCATCAACTCTTGAACTGTCAAGTTCAAGGACTAAATCTGGCGGTAAAGGCACATTATTTTTCTTACAGTGTTCAAGAACTTCCTTGGGATAGACATTCTTAGGTAAACACATGTTCTCGATATACCAGAAGCAACCCACGTGGGGTGGGGAGCAGATAATCCTATTACCAAACCATTTTAAAAATATCCAAGCTTCATTAGCAAGTGATAAGTTAGCACGTTTACCAGTATAAATCTCATCCACCGCTGCTCTCAGAAACGCCTCATCACACCTCTTAAAGTAAGTTAGCTGCGGTTTGATCACACCTCTAACACCGCATCCCTCAGACTTTCCTTCGTAATGAACACCATAACAATTTACCCCAGTATCGGCAGTCACACTAGTGATACTCTTCTGCAAACATATTACATTTACATAAGTCATACTTTGTAAAATGGATGGGATTTACTTTTAGAAACATACTTACCTGGATCATCTTTAAAATCTGTATTTCCTTTTTAATTTTCTGATCATCATCAATTTCAGAGAGGAGGCCATCATACACTTCATCCAGCTTTTTTTAGGTATTTGAAATTGTGGTTTCAACAGAATTATTCAGGAATACCTTAGACGGGTCTTCTATCTACATGTGAAATTAATAGTAAAATTAATAGTAAAAATAACCAAATCAACTCAAATTGTCAGAATATTTAAATTAATTACATACCTTAATCGTTAAGAACAGACCCGATAATGGTGTGTTCTGGTCCTCATCCTTTTTTATTAACTGGTCAATTGGCGTCATATTTGAAGTCGTAGTTTTTATTTGCCATGCTCACAAATTGACCAATTAATTTTTTTCCGCTTTTTAAATCAGTCAATTTGTTTTTATTCGTATTTTAGTCAGTTAAACATTTCTATTCGTATTTTAGCTCGTCGAAATATTTTTATTCGTATTTTAAGTAGTTAATATTTTTATTCGTATTTTAGTGGGTTAAAATATTTTTCATTCGTTTTTTAAAGCAGTTAAATACTCTTATCATTTTATTTGTAATTTTTTAGTTAATTAAAACTTTTTCTGGTCGCATTTTAAGCAATTTAAAATCTTTTTATTCGTATTTTGAGTAGTTAAGAGTTTTGTTCGTATTTTATACCGTTAACACCACGTTGTTTGTATTTTTAGGCATTTAAAGTTTTTATTCGTACCTTTATTTAATTAAAATCTTTTTGCACGTATTTGTAGATAAATAAAATTTCCTTATTTCTTTTAGTTAAAACTTATTTTTCGTTCGTATGTTAAATAATTAAAAAGTTTGTTTGCGTTTTAAAAACACTGTAATTTTTAGTCGTCTCGGTCGAAATTTCGGCATAGAGGTATTTTAAAATACCTCATTTGGTTACCGAAAGAGACAATTTTAATTTTTTGTTTTATTACTTTATTCTTTTCTATTTCTATTTTATTACTTTTGTTTTTTTTCATTTATTTTATTTAGTTTCTTTATAAATATATATGTTTGTCACGTGAGTGACAGTTTTCCTTCCCCTTTATAACTTTCTTTTTTATTTTATTTATTTATTTATTTTTAAGTCTTAGTCTTTAGTCCAGTCCACTTGACAGTCATTTATTGGTCTTTGCTGTCTTTTTCTCCAAGTCTCAGGTGCAGGGGCAATTTTATCATTTGTGTGTATCAGAGGAAACCCTATTATTTTACTATTTAAAGCCTGTATAGAGTCAGACGCGTCAGAGAATTTTCACTGTTCACGCAGCTAATAATCATCACAAACACTATTCACTTTTCTCTCTCTTCTCTTTTTGGATCAAACCACCAAAAATGATAAAAATCACCAAGAACATCATGAACATGATGAACACATGAAAATTTTTCCAGCAACTCATTCAAGCAACAATCAACATTAACCTCATCACTATTACAAATTATTAAAAAGTAAAAAGCTGACACAAAGCACAACAATGCAAAACATGATAAAGCAAAACTGCAAAAAAATAACTAATCAAGTCTACATATATCTAAATAGAATTGTTATTCTGTTAATTGGAAAATTGGAGAGAACATGTATTTCATGTATTAATACATTCAATTGCACTTGTGAAGAGAACCCTAAAGATCTATTTGTTGAGCTATATGTTTTGTTTTAATTGTATAAGGGATATTACAATAATATTAATATAAGATTTATGCAATTAAACTTACCTTTATAGTCATAGAAACATCCAATACAAGTACGTGCTCCTCCTTATTTTTTGCAGTTTCCGATTTAATTTCAATGCTTTGCTCTTCCATACTTTGAACAAATGCAATTTTCTCATTGAATGAATTAATATAGTGAATTCCGCATGGAAGGGTACAATTGTACTTATCAGCCCTTTCGATGATGAATTCCCTTCTTTCGGGTACAATGACCACCCCATAATTATAAGGGGCAGGAAGTTAAAGTGCATATCTGTAAAATAACGTTTATCAAAATTCTAATAAACTTTAAATAATTACACAACAAAATTCATACTTAAAATAGTTTACAATAATGTTTATTGAATCTGTATGATATAAAACAAAACAATATGAAACAGAGAGAAGCAGAAGGATGTTATCTTTTGTTCTCATTCAATGATAAGCATGCCAATGTACAAATTTATTATACTTTGAATTATGAAACAATTAATATGAATATCAGCAAGAAAACAAAATGTGCAAGATTTATGACATGTAGCTACAAAGCAACAAAACACTCTCAATCGAAAAAAGACAAAATATAATGATAGATATATTGACACTTTAGTTGTCAAAATAAATTATAAATTATTGATCAAATCATATTATTAAAATGAGAGAAACAATCTAAAAGTGATTAAAACCGAATATCGTAGATGTGTCAACAAAATAACAAATCACATACCGAGGAAATATAGTAGATGTGTTGGGCTTTGATTATGATTATGATTACAATACATACATTCCAAGTTTTCTAAACATTGTTTTTATAACTAAAATCATTTTTCTCTTCTTCATGATAAGAATGTTTATAAACATTGTACTTTTGGTTATGATTAAATCTCACACAAATTTTCATAGTTGAACATGCATCATCCATAATCAAAGTTGATAAATTTTCATAAAAATCATTTTGTAAGTTTGAGGTTGTGAATGGACAAGTGAGTAACAACAACAACAAGACAACGAAAAAAGTAACACGATTTAATAAGAATAGTTTTTTCTATACATGTTGAAGAACATTGATTTAAACATCTTTTTCTAAAAACATCTAATTCAGTTAAACGACAAACAATATATTAGATTATTAAAAATACAACATAGAAAAAATAATAATCCAAACAATTGATGTTGTAGCATCATCATTAATGATTAATTCATGTAAGTTAAACTAACATTCCAATATTGTGTGGTCATTGTAAATTTCTTGCTAATATCCCTCTTAATATAAGAAAGGAATATGTTGTGGAAAACTTATTATTACCCTAACCTCATTGGCTGCCACATCCCACAATTAGGGGTAAAACATGTCTAAAAATTACTTTATGTAACTAAATGACCTCACTTAACTAATGTGATGTCATGTAACCGAAAACAACTAATAGTCTAGCTTATTTGCTCATGAGACTAATGTTTCCATTACATGCCAACTAAACAAAATGAAAAAAAAAATTCTTTTGTAACAAAGGACTAAAAGTCAGATCTACATCAATCAAATACCTTACTCTTATTACATTTCCCAATGTCACTTCAAATTCAAATTTTTGTTTCCCTCCCTTCACTTATTTCAAATTTTCTATTCCTATAAGATACTCTCTTCTCACATAAAATATGTGGGAAGCTATCTTCTCTCCCACTTTTCATTATTTAACTTTTGTCTCTTTTCAACTTCTTGTCTTCAATATCTTTTCTTGTCTTCAATACCTCTACAAAAAGTAAAACAGGGTAAGTAAATGATGAAAAACGAGTAAGTAATTGATGAAAAAAACACGGGTAAGTGAATGATCCTTTTATTTTATTTGTTTTCATTTCTATTGGATTTAAGCAATGTTGTTTTCAAAAATCTATGTAACAAGTAATTTGTCAAAAAAAAATTGAAAGAAAATCTACACAAAATACATGTTTTGACATATTTCTACTTTCTTTCATATACATACTTTCTTGTGTTAAAAAACCAAATCAATAGTACACAAACACACAAATTCCTTACTGCACTTTTTCTTTTTTGTTAATCTCATTATTTGTCATTTTCATCTTCAACTTCATTTTTGTGATCATGGAAATGTTGTTTTTTCCAGGAAAGTTGAACGATGTTTTTATCTCACCAACAAACATCAAAGAAATATATGGATAAATAAATGATGAAAAAATAACTAGAAGAGTTTGATTATGAAGTTTTCTATGTAGTTATATATGTGTTTTTAACTTCTATCAGTTTGTAACAACGGTTGTTAATAAGAAAATAAATATATATGCAAAAGGAAGAAAATAGTTCAGTTATAGTTGTGCCACTTCCAAAGGTAATCCACAATGGATGGAAAACTAATTTTTAAAAATGATAAATTTTAAAGGTAACTCCTTTTGAAAATTTGATTTGAAATACAAATAGAGGAGAATGAGATGATGAGTAATGTGCAATTTTTTTTTTTAAGTCACATGAAGGAGACTGGTTGTGGGTGAAAGGTGGTCGGTGTTGGTAGTACATGGTGGAGATGAAGAAGAAAAAGAAAACTAGAGAGGTTAAGTTGTTTTGGGTTCAGAGAGATTGAAAATGATAATGACTTTGTTTGGTTAAAAAAATTACTATTAATTATTATTAAATAATAACATTAGATAAAAAGTTTGTGTATTTTTTAAGAAAAAGTTGATGTTTGGTAAAGAATATCAGTATATCACGTGTGAACAGTTGATAAATGTGATGATAAAAAAAAATTAAATTAAGCAATAGAATGTAATTTTTTTGTGTATAAGGAGTGGTCGAAAAAATTGTTGCAATGAAAGATGAAGTGGGAGATAAATCAATGCCACTACTGCCTTGTGATGTCTAACAGAGGGAGAATAAAAAATTTAAAAGTTTCAGATTTAAATTTAAATTTATGCCATAATTATAATAGCTGCAATGCCTCTAAAAATATAATAACTGCAATGAAGGGTAATAAATCAACAATAGATACAATGCCTTTAAAAAATTGTGCACACCCAGAAGAAGAAAATAGAAAACATGCATGTTCCAAACAAAATAAACAAAAAGAAGGAATATAAGATTTGTCTGTTTCAGACAAAGTTAATAGTTTAACCAAATAAATGAAGGATCTAAAAAAATGCATATTTACCAAAAAAAAAATGCATATTTTAAAAATAGAGAAGGAAAAAAAAACAGTACCAAATTCTGACCTAGATTTGGACCAAAACATACAAGATGGGAGAAAAGCTCTTTTCCGGCATGGTGGTTGCAAGCTCCGGCGCGGTGGTCAACGACGAAGGTAGTCCGATCTTGATTTTTCTTAATGGGTTTTGTAGAGGAGATGGAGGGGACTCTTTTTATGATGATGATTTTTCAAAATCTTGTATGTGGTTGTCGAGATCTAGCCAAAAAGATGGTTGTAGGGATATTTAAAAACATCTTTGACCTGAAAATAAATTTGATAGAATAAAACTATAGATGAAAAGGAGAGGATGAAGATGGTAGAACAACAAAACGAGGCCGGAAAACACATTGAGGGAGGCCGTAAAATTTGTTGCAGCGGCTAGGGTTTGATAGAGGGTTGGGAGAGTTTTCCAGAACTTCTTTGATGAAGAGAGAGAAAAATAACATTGAAATGAATATTGTGTGTGTTGGATAAAGTTAAATGAAAAATAATAATAATAATAAAAAGAAAATTATAAAAAAAAGACTCTTTGAACCGAGATAGAGAGGAGTATATGCTTTTTTGTTTGAAAATTTGAGAAATTAGTGTAACATAATAATAATAATAATAATAATAATAATAATAATAATAATAATAATAATAATAATTCAATTTACCTAAAAAAATAGTTTAATTAATGATATTTTACACATATGTCTAACTTTTTTTTTAAGGAACACATATATGGAGTGATTAAGGTTAATTGCGACTCCAATCTTCAGATCAAAGGCTGGTGGGGTTTAGGGGCGATTTGCCGTAATGAGGAAGGGCTGGTGATGGTTGCATTGCAGCAGCTTGGAAACGACAAGGAAATGATGAAGTCATCGTCGCTGAAGCTTTTGCTATGTTGGCTTCGCTAACGTTAGCTTTAGACTGTGGATTCAGGAAAGTCATCTGCGAGGGAGACAACGAAAGAGTTACTCTGATGATCTAAAATGAGAAAAAGGAGATTAGATCTTATCTTGGTGAGATTATAAAGGAATTCCGTCAAAGGAACTTCCCTAAAATGCTTAAAAAATGTCACAGGGACTAAAAAGTGTGATTTTATTTTATAGGGACTAAAAACAAAATTGTGAATATTTATAGGGACTAAAAACTTAATTAACCCTTTAAAATATCAGCTCACTTCAATTTTGTAAAGATATTGAATCTTCGACAACTAAAATGTACGGGATACATGGGGTTTGTCTGAAGTTTTCTAAATAACTTAAATGCATGTCAGAATTGTGCATTGACAAAATTTTCAAACGTAACTCAAATACACGGGATACGTTGTCACTGACTAAACTAACTTTGTAACACAGGACAAGTTGATATTTACGAAAAAATTGTTCTTGCAAAAACGTTTATATTATTTAGAATATCACTGGCTTTAATTTTACAATTATATCGAACCTTCATCAACTAAAATGTGCGGGATAAGTTTTCATTGACTAAACTAACCTTGATTTACATGACAAGTTGTCATTTATAAACTATTGTTATTGCTAACACATTTAAACCATTTAGAATATCATCGCCTCACTTTAATTCTATAATGATATACAACACTTATCAACTAAAATGCACGGGATCGATGGACATTGACTAAAATTTCGTAGATAACCGAAATGCATGAAAGAAGTGGGCATTGACTGACATTTTTAAAGGAACGTAAATGTATGGGATAAGTTGTCACTGACTAAACTAACTTTGATACACGGAATAAATTGTTATTTATAAAACTTTGTTCATGTGAAAACATTCCGGCTATTTTTAATATCACCCCACTTCAATTCTATAATGATAATGAACCCTCATAAACTAAAATGAACGGGATAAATGGGCATTGACTAAAATTTCAAAAATAAATCAAATTCACGGGATAAGTTTTTCATGCTAAATCGTTTAAATTATTTAGAATATCATCACTTCAATTCAATTCTACAATGATATTACACACTTATAAACAAAAATGCATGAGACTTGTCGACATTGATTAAAAATGCATGTTAATGTCAAGTCAAACTAATTTTGATACACGAGACAAGTTGATATTTACGAAAAAAATTGTTCTTGCTAAAACGTTTATACTATTTAGAATATCACGTGGCTTTAATTCTACAATTATATCGAACCTTCATAGACTAAAATGCACGGGGATAAATTTTCATTGACTAAACTAACCTTGATTTACAGGACAAGTTGTCATTTCTAAAAAATTGTTCTAGCTAAAACGTTTAAACTATTTACAATAGCATCGCCTCACTTTAATTCTAGAATGATATTGAACACTTATCAACTAATGATATTGAACTCTCATAAACTAAAATGCACGTGATAAACGAGCATTGATTAACATTTCAAAAATAAATCAAATTCACGGGGTAAGTTTTTCTTGCTAAAATGTTTAAACTATTTAGAATATCATCACTTCAAATCAATTCTACAATGATACTACACACTTATCAATTAAAGTACACAAGATAAGTCGACATTGATTAAAAATGTGTGGGAGAAGTGAGCATCGACAAAAATTTCAGAAGTAACATAAATACACGGGAGAAGTTGTCATTGACTAAACAAACTTCGATACACATAACAAATTGTTATTTATAAAAAAATTGTTCCTTTTAAACCGTCATGCTATTTATAATATCACCTCTTTAAATAATTATTATGCACATGACAAGTAGTCACTGCTAAAAAGTTAAAAGTAATTGCTATACACAGGACATGTTTTTTGAAGGAAAAAACTAAAAAAAACAAAAATACACGGGTCATGTTACTAATATAAATTTTAAAATAATTATGATTCACGGGATAATTCATCGCTGATACATATTATAAAATTATTGTTATATACAGTTAAAACTCTATAAATTAATAATGTGAGGACCGGAGAAATTTATTAATTTAGAGAGTTATTAATTTATCGATAAATTAATAATTATTAATTTAAAGAGTTTTTAAGTAATTATATTGTACATACCAAACAAAAGGGCAAATTAGTCTATGCCTCTTAGAATTACGTTGCAGCGAACCTTGGGACTCAACGTAAATTAGTAACTACTGTGTTCATATGCATTAGAAATCAATAATGACTTTTGAAGTACAGTAAATGTAAACAAGAGGAACAAATGTGTTCAATGTATTCTTGATATATTTTTTTTTTCAGTTTCTTTGAATTATTAATTTATGATTTTCTTGAGACCGAAAATTATAAAGGGATCTCCCGAAATATTAGTATCTTATTATTTTATCAAGTTTTTCAATTTTTTACACTGGCCCAAGTCGGGACCGGACAAATTTATTATTTTAGAGAGTTTATTAATTTACCGAGTATTAATTTAAAGAGTTTCTACTGTATATAATTATTATACAACATGTGACAAGTCATCGCTAATACATATGATAAAATTTATTATACACGGGACAAATTATCACTTCTTGAAAGTTAAAAATAATAATTATAACCGGAAAATGTTGTCATTGATAAACTTTTAAAATGATTATTGTACACATCCTTGAAAAAAATGATTATTGTACACATGACAAGTTGACAAACATATTTTAAATTTTTATAAGTCGATGTATTTTTCAGAAGGAAAATTAGATAAATTGATATTATTATTGTTTAAACCTGCAAATAATTTTTTTTTTGAAATTATATAAATCGTTCGCACCGTGAATAATACCGACAAGTTAAGAAATAAATAATAAACGGTAAAAATTAATAATAATAATAATAATATCGACATTTAAATGGTATAAATATATATATATATATATTATAAAATTAGTAATAATTAACTTTTAAATGGTATAAATTTAAACTATTTACAAATATTTAATGACGAGTTCAAACTATTAAAAATCATCCCCGATCAACCGGTACCCGTGCGGATGCACGGGTATTTTACTAGTTGTGGATAAAGGATAATTTTGAATTCACTACACCCACTTGTTTATTACAATAAAAACCTTTACCCCTATTCTAAATAAGTTTTAGCTAAAGGATAATTTTGTAATTTACATTTAATTAAATATTAAAATAATAATAAATCTTAGAAATGGTTAGCGTGTTTGTCGTAAATTTTTCCACGTCACTTGTGAAACCGTTTCCTATGGAAGTCATATACGTTTGTTTGTCGTGAATTATTAAGTTCAACAATAACAATATGCTTTTGTAACAAAAAAAATAAATAATATGCTTTGCATCACAAAAAAGAAAATAGAACTCTAGAAAGTGTAGAGTTATTCGTGACCAGTGATTGACATGTTCAGTAGCACTTAAATATGCTTTTAATCTATGAGTAAGTTTTTAATTGACGTTGAAGATCATCTTACTATTAGCAAACATAAATGAATGTTAAGCGAGCAACACGGTCACGTGAATCAGGACAACATTGTAAGTTAAGAGATAGATGATATTTATGTCAAAACCAGGTGGGTGTAGCTTGCTAATTTGCACCTTATTGTTTTTAGGTGGGTGTAAGTTAGCAGCATATATATATATATATATATATATATATATATATATATATATATATATATATATATATATATATATAGGGTTATGATAGAAGACACCTTTTATGAAGGTGTCTTTTAGCAAAGTTATAACTAAAAAGTGAAAATCACACCTTAAGGTGTGACTTGTTAAAAGACACCACCAAAGGGTGGCTTGTTTAAGGAAAGATATATAGTTTACTTTTTTTTAAGGAAAGATACTAGTTTAAGAAATTCTATAACATTTTGTTCGTCATGTTTTATAAGACAGTTTTTAAATTTTTACTATGTTAATTATTTATTCACATACATCTAATCTTGGGTGCGTTTGTTTCAGTTTTTAAAAAAATAGATTTTGTGCAAAACAATCTAGAGATTTTTTTTAGAGATTTTTAAAAAAATCTGAAGTTATTTGTGTTTGCCTACTATTCAAAAAAATCCATTTTTATAAAAAAATGAGTTCTGACATGTACATGTGTTATCTCCTTGTTGTTGAAAAAAATAGATTTTGAGAAAAGCTACTTACTCCTAATAGCTTTTCATTTTAGGGTCAAAATAGATTTTTTTGATAAAATGATTTTTCTAAAAATCCTAAACAAATACGTAAAAATGAAAAAAGTGATTTTTTAATGAAAAAAATAGATTTTTTTGGAAAAAATCTGAAACAAAGGGCCTCTAATCTATTTACCAAGTTTTAATAAGTAATCTCAATAGATGAAATTAATAAAATTAAGGGTCATGTTAACTTGTGCCCTAAGGGCACATGTTAAAGAACCTAAAAAGAGCAACTTTGCATTAAAAATCATAATATTTTGACTTTTAAAAAATTGAATGCACGACTTTTGATACGTATAATTCTATAATAAGTTCCTTAACATGTGCCCTTGAGGGCACAAGTTAACATTTGCCTAAAATTAACAATTTTTACTAGTATAACGTTTTTGGTGGAGTTTATCAATTTCCTATAAGAGTAGCAACATTTTTTTTTTCCTGTTTGAGTCTACGCCCACCGAAACAAGCACCACTTTGATCATGTCTTTCCTTTCCACTCTCAGAAATTCCACCTCACACTTCTTCACCCACCATTTCCATTTCTCAATCCAACGCCTCCAAATCCTTCACACTTCATCTTCTTCGCCGTCGCTACTCAACACTCGCAACGGGGTTTTCGCCGCCATTATCGCCGGCACCAGTCTAGGGTTTGTTCTCTACACCACCGACTTTGACTCAACTCACTTTCAATCTTCAATCTCTTCCTTCGTTGACGAGTCAACACCGAATTCACCTTCATTTCTTACCAAATTCTCCCTTCCTCAAACTTCTGGAACCTTCCTTTTTCGAGGCAAGTTTCTTTTTCTTGAATTCAATTTTAAAATGTTAATTCGAATTTGATGAAAAATGTAATATAATATTTTTTTTTATTTGATTATACGAAAGTGTTAAATTGCGATTTGTTTTTTTGGTTCGTGAATTGCAGAAACTTATAGGAGAAAGGTTTTCTTCAATTATGAGAAGCGTATTCGGTTGCGAAGTCCTCCCGAAAAGGTATATTTTCATTTTTTTCATGGCATAAATATAGAAATATCATCGCATAGTTGTAAGATTATGACTAGATTTTAGAAATATTGTGTTTAATTTCAATAGATATCTATCTTGTCATTGTAATTAAATTTGGATTTTATTCACACTACTAGCTCTAAACTCAATTATAAGCAAAAAGGGTAGTGTTAACTTGTGCCCCTAGGGCACATGTTAAGATATCCAAAAAAAGAAATATTCTCTTAAACTTTGTGCATTCAATTCATTAAAACATTAAAGATTCAATTTAATGCACGCATTCCAATACATTATTTCCACATTAGGCTTCTAAACTTGTGCCTTAAGGGCACAAGTTAACATTTCCCAAGCAAAAATTACTTAATTAAGAATTGTACGATTCATTTAATTTTCTTGATTTCATGTAGAAGCAGGGGCGGTTCTAAGGCCCGGCGAGCCCGGGCACTCGCCCGGGCTCCGGCCAAAATTTTTTGCAATTTCTTATGTAAATACCTTTGAATTTCTTATATAAACCCCTATAAATTGGGCAATTTCTTTAAATTTTTTATTATTTGCTTGCAATTTCTTATGTAAACCCCTATAAATGTATTGCAAATTTTTTTTCGCCCGGGCTTTATAAAAATTCTGGCTCCGCCACTGTGTAGAAGATAAATTTTTTAATTAATGGTTATCTCCACCCAAATTTAACGAATTTGTAACATTAAATGTGGATGGATTAGTTAACATTTGCTTATGATTGAGTTTGGATGGAGTATACATTCTCTGTGTATTACATATATTTGACTTTAATCATAGCTATTGTTATTTGTTAAAGTAACACATGATTGATGTGATTTGTTTACTATGTAATTTTTGTTTTTACGAATAGTGTATTAAACATCAAACTCGATCTATTGTATACTGACATCCAATGAATTTTTTTCCACATCACCCTACTCTTTTTTTTTGTTTTGAGGGACATCATCCTACTTTTGCAAGTGCATTTTGCAATTGATGGTACATGGAAAATGGATTAAAACTTATGAAGTGTATTTGTAAACCAGGCCTCTGATAAAAAATCATTATTTTGGCACACCATTCATCTTTTATAACCCTTTTTTAAAATTAAGGGTAAGACATGAAAAATAGGTGTTCTCATTACATGACACTGCATACCAATTAATTCCAAAAATACCGCAGTTGTGAAATACAGTATGTCTTTTTGCAATTAAAAGTTTTTGACTGAATAATCATAAAATTTACCTTTCTATTTAACTTTTAAATCACTTTATCCTGAAGTACAGACGAACTAACTCGAAGTTGAATTGATGTAATCAATCATCTGTAACCTATCCTCAATAGCGTTCAATAAATATCTTTTGTCATCTTTTGACATATCCTCCAATTTAAGTTATTAGTTTCATCATATCTAATGATTTAAAGTTAGGTATGTTCTCATCGCAAGTCGTGTTTCATTTTACTGAAAGGCAAGTTAAAATAAATAAATATGTATATGTATCCGTAATATACGAATATGTATTTCCAAACCACACTCTTGGAATAGTAACTAGTTATTGCCATAGTTGATTAGTTAGGCCTGGGACATAAGATGTAACCAATTTTCCCCAAAGCTAAAACAATTCTCCCTTTTCTATTTATGTTTTTAGCTGAAAGGTAAAGTTGTGGCCTAGTAGGGAACTATGTCATTCTTCCACCATTTTCGATGCCAAAAGATATCTGATGACTTCACGGGCTTGTTTGTAAGCAAGAAAAACCAAACTTAAACTTTCCACTACATTGAATGAAACTAATGGTTTCTCTCAGTTCCTTTTTGAAGTTTGAATTACACACTGACAATCTTTACTCTTTTTCATTAAGGTTTTTGAATACTTTGCATCTCATCGATCGCCAGAAGGAGAAGTACTCATGATACCAGCAGACCTAATGCGAGCTGTAGTTCCTGTTTTCCCTCCATCTGAATCTCGCCTTGTTAGAGACGGATACTTGATAGGAGAAAGGAGCCCCGGCCATTTACGCTGTTCTCCTTCAGAATTCTTTATGCTTTTTGATGTAAACAATGACGGGCTTATATCTTTTAAAGAGTGAGTATACTATATTCTCTCTAATTATCGTGTTCTCTGTTTATATTTTTTTCCGTTTACAAAAGACTTCTTAGTCCTGCTGTGGGAAATGAACTAGGATAGAGTTGAGGTAAGGCAACCTAAGTAGGATCTGGTTTTAGGACCAAGCAGTCCACAAATGGACCTGGTGGCACTTTATCTAAGGCTCTTCGGCTAATTTTGTTCTCCATTCCACTTTTTTTCTTTATAATTTTTGTCTGTGTTCATAATATCCTTATTTTTCTATGGAACAGGTATATCTTTTTTGTAACACTACTCAGCATCCCAGAATCAAGCTTTTCTGCGGCATTTAAAATGTTCGACGTGGACAATAATGGGTGAGTGCTCATGGTACTTCTTTGAAATTTTGGTACCACTCTCTGTTAGAAATTCAAGTTTAAGCAATGCAGTCTCACTTCACTTCTGTTAGAAATTCAAGTTTAAGCAATGAAGTCTCACTTTACTTGGAATGAGCTAAATGAAAATGTTATGAAAATAGATCCACAACAGATGCCTAATCATTGAGGTTTTGGGTAAAGTTGCAGGTCAATTATCCTTATGGTTGTTGCTTCATATCACCTTGCTTCCAGGCTTCTGATCTTTAACTCGCATTATGATATAAATCATCTGCTATTTACTTTATTTTAACCGTGGTATTTCTCAGAACTTTAGTTTGGATCCAGCTCAATCCCAAAAGCTATCTCATGGGGTGAGGGTTGTCCCCCACATATGGCCACTATCTTAGTCATATCAGTAGTCAATGTAGGACCTTTAAGAGTATTAATTCATAATGTTTAACGAACAAGGCCCTTCTATTTGTTTGTTGTCAATGGCATCGACTTAGAGACTGCATAAATTATTGCTCTGTAGTTCTAGGTATATAAAGAATTGAGTTTTTAGTCCAGTGGGAGCTTGATCATTCCCTATTTTCCACCTCATCTGATAACATTAATTAATTATCCCAGTTTACATTTACAGGGAGATAACTAAGGAGGAATTCCAGAAAGTGATGGCATTGATGCGATCTCATCATCGACAAGGTGTTCAACACAGGGATGGACTGCGAACTGGTCTAAAGGTGAATGATTCCGTGGAGAATGGAGGGCTGTTGGAATACTTTTTCGGTAAAGACGGAAAGGGTTGCCTCCAACTTGATAAATTCGTAATTTTTTTGCAAGACTTGCATGATGAAGTAAGTTTTCCCTATTTCATTCTCACCATATGTCATTATGGTTTTGATTGATTTTATTTTATGGATAATGGATATGTTGAGGGACTAGGCTTTGGCTCTACTCAAGCTTCTACCCTCTCTCTGGTGTTTTGCTCTTATGTTAGGGAGGATTCTTTATCTTCCAAATGCACTGTAAGCTCTTCTCTTTCTTTTATCCAAAGAAGGAATAAAAAAGAGACATGGGGTATGATAAAATCAAATTATTCTGGTGTTATGGGTTAAAAAAATAACGAAGTCATATCTACTAAGTATATTTTCTGTGCCAAACTTAAATCAAGCAATGAAGTCTTCCTATGTATATCTATTTTAAGGGTTAATTCTGTTAAAATTGGGCTTCACACGCTGCAGGGGACAACAATTTTAATGTTTGTTCATTGAAAATCCTTGAATTCTTTTATGTTTTATAATATTATTATTAACGTTGTGGCAGTTGTTACCTGTGATAGAAGCATTAAAACTGAGAAAACTCGTATATGCTTCTATATATAATCAGTGATTGTTATAAGAACTCTTATTGTTTGCAATTATCTGGAACTACGCTTGTCAGTTATGGTAGTTGCATGTGTAGGCTTGGTATGATATCTTTTATATTTACTTTGATCTTTTAGAATAGGAAAGAAGGAAAAGGGAAGTGAAAATGCTTAGAAGGGAAGTGAAAATGCTTAGAAGTCTGCTTGATGCCGTTACACATGGTTTCAATTTAACAAGATACTTGAAGTATATATGTTTCTACATAAACTAGTGTAGCAACACTCCCTATTATATTTTAATATTGCACTTAGAAGTCACCATACTAATTAGAAGTTGATCTATTAATGAGGAAATTAAATTGTATTTTTAGAAAATGAATAATTTTTTAAAGAATGTGTGACGAAGTGTATTTTGCTAGTATTTCTCTCGTGTGAATTATAATTCATACTATAAACTTCATATGGATATAAGATTCCTTTTGATTTGCTATAAATATTAATTTTTACAATGGTCACAGAAGTGATTTTCCATGACAATCTACGATATTTATGTAGATTCTGAGACTGGAGTTTGATCATTATGATTACAAATCTCGAAAAACAATTTCAGCCAAGGACTTTGCACTCTCCATGGTTGCTTCCGCCGACATGAGTCATCTAGGCAAGTTGCTGGAACGGGTTGATGAACTGAACAATGAGCCATGCTTTAAGGATGTCCGCATCACATTTGAGGATTTCAAAAACTTTGCAGAGCTACGGAAAAAGTTACTTCCATTATCATTAGCCCTTTTCAGTTTTGGAAAAGTAAATGGCCTGTTGACGAGAGATGATTTTCAGCGAGCAGCGTCACATGTATGAAGTTCACCATTGTTTTTATGCTTAACTTAATAGTGATGTTTAGGGGTTAACTGTTTTATCCCCTGATTATATATCGTTCATTTTTTTTTGAATTTGATTTAGATTATATGGCCGAGATAGTAAGTTCATACTTTATTCGTTTCAATTTCAGGTTTGCGGCATATCTCTCTCGGACAATGTGGTTGAGATTGTTTTTCATTTGTTTGATACAAATCGAGACGGAAACTTAAGTACTGATGAGTTTGTCAGAGTGCTACACAAGCGAGAAAGGGACATTGGACATCCTGTGGAGACAGGAATGTTTGGTTTGCTGTCTTGCTGCTGGAACTGTAGAGAAAACATCTCACGGTTCTTTTCCTGATGATTAAATTTTACTTTCACAGCCATTATATACCAGAAATGATACAGTGAATATGAGCTTTTGTTTGGAAGGGAGAAAAGAACAAGATAAAGGAAGAAGGTGGCTGGTGATAATTGTCTGAAGGTTTCAGTAAAACTTATTTCTATGAAGCTAACACATCACTTCTTAATATCACCTTAGTTTTTCTGTTTTTTGAGGAATACACCTTAGTTTGTACCTACTTTACTGTTGAAAAAGAAAAGGTGGGCACAAAAATAATCATTGTTGACAGCTTATAAATAGCAAACATGTGTTGTTCTAACTTGTAAAATAATTCTGCCACTGAGGTGGTCGGCTTTGCGGGTTGACATGTCTTGACAGTTGTAACTACTTTGCCATGTAAATAGGGACACTTTCCAGCTTTATAACCAAATATTAGAATTTATTTTCTTCAAGATATTTTATCTGTAGCATATATACTCTATTTTTGTATCCATGAATTCCCACGTTTTTATTTTATTTGCAATGTATGGTTTTACTCATTACCTATGGGTATGGATATGGCTACACTACGTGGACGAACTAATGTTTGAAGGAAAACTACACTCATTTAATGTTTGACACATCAAATTAGATTATCTCCCATGGACAGACTCTAGCGGAAACAAAAAAAAAAAACTGTAAAAGGAGTAGATATACATAATTTGCGATCCTTGTGTGCAACAAACAGATAGTCAACTCAGATTTTAATAGTCCAATTCCATGTTGCAGGGGTAGAGGGCAAACATATGGGTAGCACTTTGGTGCCATTAATGGCATCATGCCATTGCATCTGGGCCACACAAACACATTGTCATTGCATCTGGGCCACACAACACATCTATCTTGGTGCCATTAATGACCAAGATTTAATGGCACGGTGCCATTAATGGCACCAAAGTGCTACCCGCAAACATATAGTAAAACAAAGGAATAGTATGCTACATAGGATCAAAAATGAAAAAGTATTACAGTAACCAATCATGCAAATTTTTTGTAATGACTAAAATTAAGGAATATTCCCAGACCCAACAGTACAGCCGCCATGGAAAAGACGACCAATTCTTGTTTGTCTCACTATGAATGAATACGAATATGAAAATGTCAAAATGTAAAAAAACAATCAAAGAGGAAATAGTCCACGTGTTCAAACATCAAACAAAACATGATACACAATTACTAATTAACATAATACTCCCTCCGTCCCGGAATAACTGACCCATTTTCTAAAAAAAAGTGTCCCAAAATAACTGACCTATTTCAATTTTCAATACAATTTTCATCATTCCCAATACAATATAACACTAAATAATACTACTTTTATCATTCCCAATACAATATATTTCACTTTCCCCTTTATTTATACATTTTTCTTAATATGTGTGAAAAACAAAATTGTGTAAATTAAATTGGGACGGAGGTAGTATCAATTTTTGTGTTAGTTTATATAGAACTTTGATTTGACTTTAATTGAAGCCATATGCTATTTGATGGTGAAATTAGTTCTCATATTAATCGACCCTTGATTTGGATTTATTTTTTATTTTTTTTACATTAACATTCAACCATGAAGGAATATTATCCTACAAAAGCCAAAGTGGGACGCAATCACAGCGTTTTCCCATTTTCGTGTGTCGTTTAGTCCTTTCCCCCCAATTTTCCTAAAGAACAAAAACACCCACCCTTTTATTTTAGGCCACTCCATTCTTCCTTTTACACCCTCCAATCCATCCACGTTGACTTCACATAAAAGAAAGAACACAAACAAACCCTAACCTACACACAACAGCCACACAACGAATCATTACAACTTCATTCATTTGGTCCTAAAAATTGATTTTTTTTTTCATTTCATAAAAAAAATCTTCAATTTCAAATAAATCTCTCTGATTATTACTATTATTATTATTATTGAAATTATTTGATTCAGCTGAAAAATTGAGTATTGATTCATAGATCGATGGGGAAACCAGCTGGAAAAAAGAAGGAACATGAATCACCAAAATCAAACAACAACAAGAACAAAGGTTACGAACGTTCAACATCATTCGATGATGACACAGCCATGTTCATCAACATGTCACAAGAATTAAGAGAAGAAGGTAACAAACTTTTCTTCCAAAAAAAAGACAACGAAGGAGCTATGTTAAAGTACGAAAAAGCCCTCAAACTCTTACCCAAAAACCACATAGATGTTGCACATCTTCACACCAACATGGCCATGTGTTATATGCAACTGGGTCTCGGCGAATATCCTCGGGCGATTAACGAGTGCAATCTTGCTCTGCAAGTTTCGCCGAGGTATAGTAAAGCTCTTCTTAGAAGAGCTAAGTGTTACGAGGCGTTGAATCGGTTGGATTTGGCTATGAGAGATGTTAGAGTTGTTTTGAATGCTGAGCCGAATAATTCAACCGCGTTGGAGATTCTTGATAGTTTGAGGATTACTATGGAGGAGAAAGGGATTACTATTGATGAGACTGAGATTGCTTTGGCTGCTATTCAGCAAGTAGAGCCGCCTGCTGCGCGGTTTAGGAAAGTTGTTAGGGAGAAGATTAATAAGAAAAAGAAAGGGCATAAAGGAGAAGGCGAGGAAGAGAGGAAAAGTAAGAATGTTGCTGAGAAGAAAGCCGCCAATGTTGGAAATGTTAATGTTAATGTTAAGGTGAAGGGTAAAGATTCGAAGGATAAGGATAATGATAGTAAGGAAGTTGTTAAGGAAGATAAAGCGGTTACTAGGACTGTGAAGTTGATATATGGAGAGGATATTAGATGGGCGCAGTTGCCGGTGAATTGTAGTATGAAGTTGGTGAGAGATGTGATAAGGGATAGGTATCCGGGGTTAAAGGGCGTTCTTGTGAAGTATAAGGATAGGGAAGGTGATTTGGTTACTATTACTACTACTTCTGAGTTGAGGTTAGCTGAGGGTTGTCATGTGCTTGGTTCGATTCGGCTGTATATTACTCAGGTGGATTTGGATATGGAGCCGTGCTATGATGAAAAGACGAGTAGTGGTGAGGTGAGAGGGGAGAATGGGGTTGGAGAAGGAGATAAGGGTGTTGGGGGTAATAGGATGATTACTGTGGAGGAATGGCTTGTTCAGTTTGCGAGGCTGTTTAAGAACCATGTTGGGTTTGATTCTGATTCGTATCTGGATATTCATGAGGTTGGGATGAAGATATATTCGGAGGCAATGGAGGATTCAGTGACGAATGATGGTGCTCAAGAGCTATTTGATATTGCTGCAGATAAGTTTCAAGAGATGGCTGCTTTGGCTTTGTTTAATTGGGGGAATGTTCACTTGTCTAAGGCGAGGAGGCGAGTGCCTTTTCAGGAAGACGGGTCGAGAGAAGCGTCTCTCGAGCATGTTAAAGCTGGATATGAATGGGCTACGAAGGAGTACAAGGAAGCAGAAATGAGATACGAAGAATCTGTGAAAATCAAACCGGACTTCTACGAGGGACTCCTTGCTCTTGGGTATCAGCAGTTTGAGCAAGCAAAGCTATGCTGGTGTTATTTAATTGCAAACAATAAGAATATCGAAGTTGGTCCTTTTGAGGAGGTTCTGCAGCTCTATAACAAGGCAGAGGACAGCATGGAAAAAGGGATGTTGATGTGGGAGGAGATTGAGGAACAGCGTTTGAATGGACTCTCTAAGTTAGATAAATATAATGCACAGTTAGAGAAAATGGGCTTGCACGGTCTTTTCAGGGATGTTTCTTCTGAAGAAGCTGAAGAGCAGGCTTCAAAGATGAGGATACAGATATACCTTTTATGGGGCACCTTATTGTACGAGCGTTCTGTTGTGGAATTTAAGCTAGGACTACCAACATGGGAGGAATGTTTGGAGGTTGCCGTTGAAAAGTTTGAACTAGCCGGAGCTTCTACAACTGACATTGGTGTCATGATAAAGAACCATTGTTCTAATGAAACAGCAATGCAAGGTACGGGTTGCGTAAACATTATCGACTGTTGTGTATTTATCAGATACCTTTTATGTTTCAAATATTTTAGGGAACTAACAAACCACTTTTCATGATTACAGGGTTCAAAATCGATGACATAGTGCAAGCATGGAATGAGATGTATGATGGGTGGCAGTTTGATGTTCCAACTTTCCGACTCGAACCATTGTTTCGTCGGCGTGTTCCAAGACTCCATTACATCCTGGAACAATTTTAAGTTTTTTGGCTTGTCATTCTTTAGAGGCTAAAAGAGCACTCCTATTTTATTCTTCAATATTTTTGAAGGCTTCTACATTCCATTCAAAGGCAGGTGAGTAAGAATACAATCCTTGTACTACAGTTCTTTCTGCACGTTCCTATGGCAGTTGATCTTCTAAATTTTTTTAAAAATCTAGCGAGATTTGTCAGCATCTAAAAGTTTTAAAAGGTTATACATTTAATTAAAATTGTGGTTTTATGTTTTATGGAATGATATACCGAGTGTTTCCTGTTGGTTAAACAATTAAGTGTTTATTTCTGGACTTGCTCATAATCACAACTGGTGTTGTCTTTTCTGTTGTTTGGTTTTGCTTTCTGTATTCATAATACTGATACTGATGGAGAGACTATTTCAGAATAACTTCTATTTGTTGTAGTAACCAACTAGCGAAGATGGTAAAAGTTTTGGTAACTTTTACTTAAAGAAATATAGTTATCTTGGTGTGCCTATGTTCTAGAATCTACGGTTTAGGTTAATAAACAAATTGATAAATGATATCAGCATGCTTAGTGGAATCACAATTTGATGTTGATGGAAAAACTCTTGAGTACAGTATATGATGTTAGGTGGTTTTGTAGAAGCAAGTTATTGTTAAGGTTTTAAACTAGTTTGGATGCTTTGTCTGTATTCTCAGCTAGGGAAATAGGTTGTGTGAGAAATAGGTTTTGTTTAGGAGTCAGGGTAAGTATTAAATTGAAATGCTTCTCACCTAATCCAAAAGGTATTAGTCCTGCTGCCCAAAACATTTTGGGGAATGATTGACATTGTCAACGGCCTTTAAATTATGTCCTCATATGAAAAAAGAAAGAGAACATCAATCGTACCACAGAGCACAGCAGAGACCAACAAGGAAAAATGGGCAAAAAGTCACTTGACATGTTGAAATGGCACCGCAAAGCTTGGTGCTTTGTCGGTGATTTATTTTTCAATATAGGTTTAGGAGATATGATTTTACTTTTTAATTGGGTAATGACGATTTAGCAAGTTATTATAAACTCTTCTAAAAACATACTATAGTTAATTCAGCTGATTTATCAGAGGTATTGTGTTGGCCACTAGGACTGGGTTTGGATAGTTTGCATGTGGTCATAGGTTCAAATCTCATCGTTAAATAGGAATGTGTATATTAATTTTAAATTACAGATTTTTTGACATTTATGAAATCTGATGGTTTGAACTCTAGTTACTCTTTTTGATATGCTGTTTCATAATGGTCACCGGCTTTTTTTGATGTGTCCCCTGCAAATTGTTGTTGGTTTTTGGCATTAGGGGCTTAAGATATGATTGAAGCCAGTTAGCTTAAGACGACTTAAATCATTTGATAGACTGCTACGCCTACATGTTCATTGTCTGGTTATACAAGATGGATGGATTGACTAAACAGTAGCTTTAGAGAACAACTTTCCACTTAATCATCCTTTAATATATTCAATATTTCCATATAATTTTAACCGGTCTATTTTACTTAATCTTCTTGTTCTATTTTCGTTAATTCAGTTATACATTTGTACCAAGGATGACTTTGATGAAATCATAAAGACTGAATGGATTTATGTTCCTTTTGATTGCAGGGATTGGTTCTTCATTATGTCAACTATGTGATGGGTGCTATGATTGAATTATTTTTCAGATATCAGTTTTGTAGAGATTGGGATACTGGGATTAGAAAGATTGGTTATAGTATTTGATTTGCCATTAGAGGGGGGTATATGTTCTGATGGTTTTTGTTGTAAAATCAGTATATGATTCCATTTGTTGGTTTGAAGGTAATGAGTGATTGTATTTGTTCAGTTTGCAAACACAATAAAAATATTCAGCTTGATGGGTTTGATGATTATTTATGTTGTAAAATTGTCATTTATACAATTCTATTTCTTCCGGTATTGTATAGCACACTGCATTTGTCGCTGATGTTGTTCTTCACCCTGGGTTCTCATGTTGGAATATCAAGTAGGCGACTCATATCCGTGCCCTTCTTAAACTGTACATATTTCTTTTGTTTTGTCAAGTATTTAAGCTGAATTGCCTATGTTTTTCATTTTATTTAGCAACATTTCTAGACACCAGTTTTACAATTAGTTTGGCTTTTCTTAACTTTTGTTCATGTGGGGGTGAATCAAAAACAGTTTTGATTTTTGAATCAGTATTTTAAGATTGAGTTGTGCATATGTTTTTTGGTGCTATGATAAGAAAAACAGAATACAACCAAATCTACAGTCAGCAAAGGCTAAAGATATTAAATCACCACATTTTGTACTCAGTTAACTCTTGATTTTCTTTAATATCTGTTGATTGTTATTTTGCTAACAGATTCTCACTCCAACTTCTATATCCCTACACTGTTATACAAATCTTTTTGAAGCCTGCAGTTGCATGTTGGGAGTACATTACAACTACACCATCTTACATTGAAACTTTACCATCCAAGACAAGGAGCCTTTCACCTAATGGAATGCAATCAGATAGTTGAGAAATGGTATCAATATTTACTAAGTTGTGTAGAAACGTTTCTGTCAAATTTATGTGAGATATTCATAAATTAATGGGATCTATTTGAAAAAATAGGCATCTGACTTTCTACTGGGAGAATTTATTTTCCGATCCTCGCACACCCTCCATATTCTATTCTGAACCATTTGCACAATATTCGAGATTATACAATTTGAACAACTTGAAAAAAAAAACATACAAAGTACTCTAATCGTGTAATTCTTTTTTTAAATAGTTCGGATTATACAACACCCACACTTCTTAACTCAGATGTGTCTTTTTTATAAATGACAAAACCGTGAAGATTCACTCAACGATCTAAAGTCGACAATACCTAAGAACATGGTATGACATACTTGAAGGTGGAACAAAAGAACCAAACACACACTAACTCAAATTTGATTTGTTAGAATTATTTAATTATTAAATATGTTTTGATGGAAAAATTAAATATTATTTAAATCAAATTTGATTTGATTCATACTTAAAATCATGATAAAATTCAACCAGAGAAAAAAGAATAAACTTTGTTATTCCACCCGCTTTAAAATGAATGTCACTTTTAAAAAAGAAACCGTTTTCAAATAAATATTTTCAGTTTTCATTTCAATAATAATTTTTTCTTTTCAATTATACCATCCAATTAGTATTATAAACGTAACTATCAAAATATTACTTTTACTTTAGGGAAATGTTTAAGGCTAATGCTAACATGCACATGCTAAGGAAATTAAAATAGAAATAAATGTCTTCAAAATTCACTTTTATTCAATTTTTTATGAAAAACTTCTAACTTTAAATTCCTTAAGATAACAAGTAAAAACCTTAAACTTCTGTTCATTTTGAAAATGAGGATATTTTAGTAGCTAATTTCCTCTATGAAATTTTTTCTTGCAATTGTTTATCTTTACTTTTTTTGTGGTGGCCGGGGTTCGAACCCCGAACCTTACATATATTATACCAACAGCTACAATTGTTTTTTTTTTTTGGTCAAATAGCCTAGTGGCTAGAGCTCACACAATTTAATTGTGGAGAAGTGGGGTGTCCGGGGTTCGAACCACGGCCCTTATGTAACACCCCGTTTTCCCAACATAAAAATTTCATATTAAATCAGAGTATTTAAATCACAAACGGAATGTCACATACTACTTTAACGTCATAAAATAGATATTAATAAATATCCTTCCAGGTTCAACATCATAAAAGTCTGGAAATACGCAGCGGAAATAGTTCGACATGAATAAAGTCTTGGCACGCAGGCCTTATCAGAAAATCTCATAATTTGGTTCAATACTTATTCATAAAAAGTTCATAAAAGACACGTAAGGAATATATATGAAAGTAAGTCCCATCCCGTTACGTATCAAAGCACCTAGACACAAGTGAGGAGTCCACTCACGAACACTTCTAGTCTTTATTACCTGCAAGTTACTCATACGAAGGACAACATTTTCAAGCAGAAGGGGTGAGATTTCTCAAACAATAATATTAAACATATAAATCATATAAAGTACATTCAACAACTTAACATCATTAACATATCTTATACTCCATTAACTAGCATCATTAATCTCCTACATTAGTTATACACTTCATCTTATATCATCTTAATTGTAGACGTAAACATCATCATATAACATCAATTACTAATTCATAAACATCAGCATACATCATCAAATATTAATTACAAACATCAACACATATATTAATCACAAACATCAACACATATAATGATCATAACCATCAACATCTAACACCAAATATAATCATAAGCATCATCATGTATTTCACACAAGTATCATTATCAAGCATATCATTTATCGAAAACAACTTCATAATTAAGTTCGTAATCAACTTCTTAAACAAACATCATCATTAAATCATCATCAAATATAAGTTATGACGACTCTACAATGCAACAACATCTTCAACAACAACTTAGACAACTTCAATATGCATGTGGTACCACCAGGGCATTAAGCCCCCTTCGCTAAGGTCATATTTGGACCTGTCGGGCATTAAGCCCCCATCGCTAAGGTCATAAAGAACCTGTCGGGCATTAAGCCCCCATCACTGACTATGCAACGACACAATCTTTGTAACACCCCGTTTTCCCAACGTAAAAATTTCTTAAATAAAATCAGAGTTTTTCATCATAAAACGGAATGTCACATTTCTTAAAAAACCGTAAATGGAATAATAATTTATCCTTCAAAAATATAACAACATAATCTTTAAAACTTCGCAGCGGAATAGTTTGACAACTTAAATAATCTTTGGCACAAGGGCCTCAATATAAAATTTCATAAAACTTAGTTCAACATCAATTCTTGAAAGATTCATAAAGTAATACGTAAGGAACATAAAGTAAAGACATAATCCCATCCCGTTACGTATCAGAGCACCTAAGACACACTTGTGAGGAGTCCACTCACGACCGCAACTAATCCTGGTTACCTGCAAGTTACCCATACGAAGAGCAACATTTCCAAGCAGAGGGGTGAGATTTCTCAAACAATAATATAAAGCATATAAATCATATAAAGTACATTCAACAACTTAAACATCTTATAATTCATTAATCATATCTAACAACTTAAACTTTCTTAACTAGTGTCACTATTCTTCCTATATTAGTCATATACTTCATCTTATATTATCAATAATATCACATACATCATCACATATCATCATTAGTAAACATGTAACATCATATCATAAATCACATAGCATCATACCATAAATCACATAGCATCTTATCATAAATCACATAGCATCTTATCATAAACAACTTCATAATCAATCATCATAAGCAACTTCGTAATCAATCATCATACACATCATAATCATTCATCATCTTAAGCATCATAATCATTCATAAAACACTTCATTAATAGCTCATCAACTTGACATCTTAACATCTTAACATCTCGATAACTTGACATCTTAACAACTTGACCTGACAATGCATCTAGACTCGACTATGCAACTCTTAACGTCTTAAACCATCTTTGATCATCATGAAAATGCAAATGCATGTGGTACCATTTTAGGGCATAAGCCCTCATCATCGTGGTTGAGCATAAATATACTCCTAGGGCATAAGCCCTCATCGTCGTGGTTGAGCAAAAGCTCCATCGTCGTGGTTGAGCAAAAAGCTCCATCGTCGTGGTTGAGCAAAAGCTCCATCGTCGTGGTTGAGCAAAAGCTCCAGGGCATGAGCCCTCATCTTTAAATGAGTATGCATGGACTCAACATCTTACGTCTTAGAAACTTTATGAACATCTATGACATCCTAACATCTTGATATCTTGACAACATAACATCTTAACAACTTGATGACTTCATAACGACTCGACGACTTAACAACTCTTATCATCTTAACGTCTTAACATCTTAACATCTTGACAACATATGGATCACATAAATAATTCATGTCATATCATAATATAACAATATCAAATGATAATAAACAACATCTTAAAACATCATATTCATCAATCATAAACAACTTCATATAACATCGTATTTAAACATCGACAATAATTCACTATGTATCTTTGTAAAAACATAATAAATTATCCACAACATATTTTCATGTCAAACCAAAGCTACTGGAAAGATATCACAAATATCAACAACTTTCATGTTTAGAACAAAGATCAATTCAAAACAGAAACAAATGAACAAAACGCAAAAACATGAAACAGAGAATGCTGTCATCGAACAATTTCGCTAAGACCTCCCTGTAGTATTTTAATCATAACTCAAAGACCAAACATCATTTTCACGTCAAACCAAAGCCACTGGAAAGCTAACAAAATTATCTAAAACTTTCATGTTTACGCCTAAGACCAATTCTGTACCGATCAATACCAGTTTTCATTTTAAATTCGGAAAAGTTGTGCTGAAAGTCCATAAAAATTCACTGTGACCTATGTGCAGTAATTTGACCATAACTCAAGTTCTATATATCCTATTGACGTGAGACCAACGGCATTAGAAAGCTAACATTCATACCTACAACTTTCGTGTTTACACCTAAACCCATTTCGGAACTTAAACTTGTCAAACTGAGACAATAAAAACGCGTTTTGCACATTGACAGCAAAATCGCAGTTCAGCTGCGATTTCGCTTTGGGGAAATCTTTTCCACTCCGTTTTCGATCCAATACTCTCCAAACTTGACCCTAATCATTACCCTATGATTACCCTATCATTAGAACACTAATTATTCATCAACCTACTGTATGAAAATTCAAAGAGTTCTCAAATCTATTAACAACCTATTACAATTCTTAAACCCTAATTCTTAAACTCACCGACATCTCATCCAATTTCATGGTTCTAACCTCAAAACTATATCCAATAATCATCATATGGATTATCTAAGGTCTGTACACAGTTTCTACATCAATCTAACAACTTTTCATCGGTTAATCCTCAATTCTTCACTTAAAACCCTAATTCCTCAATCCTCACAAACTCTCCCCAACTTGTTAGATGTAATCTAATGATTTAACAACTTAATATTAATGCAAGATAGTCTCACCCTCACCTTAGATTAATTCCTGAATCAGCGGCAGCGTTCTTCTTTCCTAAGGTCTTCTCCTCTTCTCTTGACTTTTCTCTCCTCTTCTCTTCTTTCTTGTTCTCCTCTTTTCCAAAAAGCGGTTTCCGTAAACTCTTTCTAACCTAAGCTTCTCTATTTATAATACTAAACGCTCTTCGTAAATCTATTTTGGCCCAACAACTTATTCTTCTTTCTATTCTAACCCCCTTCTTATTTCTCTTACACCTCAAAACTACTCTATTCCTCATAATCTTATTTATTTCTAAATTAAATATATCTCTCCCCCACTTAATAATAATAATACACCAATAACAAATATATCTCTAACAAATAACAAATATATTTCTACACCAAATAACAAATATATCTATAACAAATAACAAATATATTTCTACACCAAATAACAAATATATCTATAACAAATAACAAATATATTTCTACACCAGATAACAATTATATTATGCTAGTAAATACCAACATATAACATAAGAAAATATCACATAAATCATGTAAATCATACCAATCATATAAATATATTCTAAAACTAATTAAAATAATTAAATAAAAAGGAGGGCGTTACAATCTTCCTACAACTTGGACAACAACGTGAACATCTTATACAATTCCATTAAAATGGACAACTTCTTAAATCATGACAACTTAGACCGACTTATACATCTTCACTAAGATTCAGCAGCAACAAACAGCAACAATTGCAGCATATAACAGTGCTAGAATATCATATCATCAATAAGAAATGAATCATATCAACTTAACATCATAGAACATCATAATATTATGTATCATACAATACTCACATAATGTATTCCAACATATCAACAACAATAACCGCATATACATTAATCAATTACATTCATATTAAAGTCCAAAACATTCTTCAAAAGCAAATCAAGTTTGATCAATGAGACATAAGCCAAATACTCATAAAACACCTCAACTAAATCCCTAATACTTAAGTTGAAGTTGGGAAACCAACCATAAGTTTTTGGACTAACTTGGGATTAGTTATGCTAAGTTTTCTTAAAGTTTTCTGAAGACCCACTTGGACTATTTTCATCATAACTCAAAAACTATGAATCATTTTCATGTCAAACCAAAACCATTAGAAAGCTAACTCAAATATCTACAACTTTTATGTTTACACCGAAAGCTAATTCAACACGGAAAGGGGCGAAAAAGACATAAGAACGCAACAATCGAAGTTCTGACAGCACGCAACGAAAACACAACAAGCAGTCACCCATGAGGGGCTGCCTTGCTGCGCCCAGGCGTGGGAAGGCAGTAGCCCACCTGCGACGCAGCTTTGTGCAGTCCCATTTTTTTTGGTTTCACCGTTTCGTCCGTAAAAACCTAACCGTTACTCCGAATCCGATTCCGTTTTCGCCTACGCGTTCTATTCGACAAATCCTATCATATTTTACTGAAAAATCATATTTTTAAATCTCCAAAACAGCTTATCCTAGAATCACTTATTTCTCAAAAACACTTAAAATCACTTTTTCTCAGAATCTCAACTTTTCATCCATTCTCATGTTTCTAACCATCAAACTACTTCTAATAACATTCCTATAGGATATCTAAGGTTTGTTCATGATTCTCTCATCAATTCTACGGTTCTTCATCACTAATCATCAAAATCGCTCATAAACCCTAATTCTTAAACTCACCGACTTCTCATCTAATCATTTGTTTTAAACCTCAAAACTATTCCAATAATCATTCTACGGATTATCTAAGGACTGTTCACAGTTTCTACATCAATCTAACAATTTTCATCCATTAATCCTCAATTCTTCACTCAAAACCCTAATTCTCTTAATCTCACAAACTCTCCCCAACTTTGTTAGATGTAATCTAATGATTTACAACTTAATATTAAAGCTAGATAGTCTCACCCTCACCTTAATTTTGCAGAAATCACAGCTCTCTCTTCTTCTCTTGGCTTTTCTCTTCTTTTCTCCAAAACTTGAACGTACGTTGTAAACTATTCTCTCAACCTATCTTCCTCTATTTATAACCTTTCTATTCTTTCTAAATCTATTTGGGCCCAACAACTTAATCTCCTTTCTATTCTAACCCCCAATTCTACTTACACTAATAATTCTCATATTCTAATAAATAATAGAAATATGTCACGTAATAAAATACTAACACCTCTTATAAATAATTAAATCACATAAATAAATTCTAACTTAATAAAAATAATTAAATAAAAAGGAGGGCGTTACACCTTACATATAAAATGCAATATCTCTACAATTGTTTTTCTTTACGAGTAAATAGGCAATTACCCCCCTGAAATTGTAAGTTTCGTCAATTACCCCCCTGAAATTAACAAAACTTCAATTACCCCCCCCCCCCCTGAAATTGCGCAACGTTAATCAATTTACCCCCTCCGTCAAATTTTTCTGTTAGTCAATATGACGTTTTGCAATTACCCCCCTAAAGTTTTGCACTTATGTGCAAAATACCCCTTGAACTTAAAAATTTATATATTTTTTTGTTGTACTTGGCTATTCATTTATAACTTGATGTTGTTTACCTTTTATTTTTTTTCATGTGATCCTTCATCAACAATCAACATGTCATTCTAATTTTACAGAATTCAAATATTTGGTCCCAAAGTCAAGTTTAAAGAATTCCTACATTAAGCAGCACACTATAAAGCATAAGGCTTCCTACACTTATCAACAAGAAACCTTGGGATGAATCTATATATACAAAATCCTTCGATTGAAAGTTATGGAAGTGAATGAAACCTCCATATTTGAAAACAGAGCCAAACATTATTAGGGAAAAAGCACTTCCAATAATTTTCTTCACTCAAAATTGCTTGAAAGCAGAGCTAAACACAATGGTCAATGTTCTCATCCATATGCAAATTATCTCTCATCATGTATAATTGAAAGAATGCATATGCATTGAAAAGAGAATCACATATAATATCAAACTAAACATTACAAGTGTCCAAAGTTTGACATGATAGTATTGAGAATTCATATGACATAGATGCTGACATTAACAAAATTACAAAGTATCAAAATAACATAGCACAGCTAAACATAACATTTCAAAAAGCTCATTAGTTCTATCTTTTAATGATACTTTAGCAACAATTTTTTTTCTCATCAATCAACTCAAAGCAATAAGTGTCTCCAATCTCCAATTTGCAATCTTTCTTAAAGCTAACGGTTAATTGTTTACCTTTAATATCTTTTGAGTCAAGTATAAGAAAAAAAATATATAAATTTTCAATTTCAGGGGGGTAAATTGATTAACGTTGCGCAATTTCAGGGGGTAATTGAAGTTTTGTTAATTTCAAAGGGGTAATTGACGAAACTTACAATTTCAGAGGGTAATTGCTTATTTACTCTTTTCTTTACTAATAATACAACTGCCTCGTCAAATTTACCTAGTAGTATTTTCTTCAATCAATTTTATTCCCAAAATAAAACATGGGATTTGCTTGTTCTTTCTAGTTCTAGTATAAATAAAAGCAACCCAAGACGCAAAGAGAAAGTGTAATAATGAAAGAGATTGCACTAACTTTGTTGTAGTAAGTAACTTAACTGAACGAGATAGAATCGTGGAGCGTGTCAGAGAAACTAAAACAAAAACTCGTTCTTCTTCAATTGTAGGGTTTTATCAAAAACTCAAATCCTCTTTCACCATGGTCACCAAAGTCCGAAAACCATCTCATGCTGGTTCTTGGTACACCGACAATCGTAAGTTTCTTCAATCAATCATTGATTTCTATTCATTTAAGGAATTTTTAATTTAATTTTTACGATCAAGATTAAAAAAATTAGGGTTTCATCTTTTAATTATTGTTTTTTTTTTGTTATTATTTCAATTGGGATGGTTAAAGTTTGAATTTTTAGTTTTTATTTCTGTTGGGTTGTGGTTAAAGTTAGTTTTTTTTTTTTTTTTAAAAAAAAAAATAACTGCGGCTTAATGTGATATTTGATACTGCTGAGATCACAGTTAAATATGAACTCAATTGCATTAAGATTTTGGTAGGATTAAACACTCTTATGTCGCGACCTAGTTTGTAATCGCGGAATTTTAAATAAAGCCCTGCTTTTTTTCTTTTCTTTTTTCTTTCTAATATATGGTTGAATTTTTAATAATGTATATATGATTTGATGGGTTGAAACATTTTCAAGAACTATGAAGGTTTGAGGAAATTGAAGTTCTTCACTCTATAGTTGTTATTGATGGCTTTGCAATCCCAACTTGCGACACAATTCTGGTTGCATTAGCTGCATTTGACTGTGATTAATGATAGTATCAAAGATTGCCCCCAATTTGTGCGACTGTGATTCTCTCTATTATTAAAGATTGTGATGCAAGCTTGATTTAAAACCTTGGTGACCAGCAAAATTTCAAATTGATATTTCTGTCTGATTCTTTTTGTTAATTTATATTTTTCAGCTAAGCAGCTTTCAGAAGAACTGGAAGGATGGCTGAATTCGTGTGGTTTAACGAAGTCTTCTGATGTGCGTGGAGTAATAGCACCGTAAGTGAATGTATTAGACTTGTAATGTAACCCATAATTGAAACTTCAGGGTCTGATGTTGTTTTTTCAAATATCATTTTGGATTCCAAGTTTTAGAGGAGTTCAATAATTCAATCTGCTTTATTTATTTATTTATGATTTTTGAGAGAAACAATGCTAATGTATTTGCAATGCACTGGAATGTTGTGTTGTGTTAGACATGCAGGTTATTCGTATTCAGGACGTGCTGCTGCCTATGCCTTTGGAAACATTGATCCATCTAACATGTAAGTTCATTTCTTGTCTGTTCCTCTGACTTGTTGCCTGGTAACTTGTGGATTGTTGTTGTTGCTGATGTTGCTATTATTTTATTTCGATTTTGTAATTTCAGAAAACGTGTTTTCCTACTTGGTCCTTCTCACCACTATTACACCCCAAAATGTGCTCTTTCAACTGCAACAGTCTACAAGACACCCATTGGGGACCTGCCTATTGATTTGGAAGGTAGTGATAATTGTATGATATATGAATATGAATTGTTGTATTGAAAATTGAAATTATACTATAATTCTACATATTTATGTTCAAGAGAGGGTCTCTCAGGAAAAGGATATTAGGAAATGACTAAACTATATTAGGAAACTATATAAAGTAATGAAGAAAAAGTATCTGATCATTATAATTACAATCAATAGTCTTCTATCTGAGTTATGGATATGTGTAAATTATTTGAACTGATTTATTGAGAACTGATACATTTTGTTTGACTTCAATATTGGCTTCTGTCTTTCCTCATTACACATTTGATTTTCCATTGTATTACCAGTAAACGAGCAGCTTAAAGCTACGGGAAAATTTGAAACGATGGATATTCGAGTTGATGAAGCTGAACATAGCATGGAAATGCACTTGCCATATCTTGCTAAAGTATTTGAAGGGTAAGTTTTATCATATTTAAAGGGTTCCAGTTCTTGAAACTTGCCAGAGACTGAGTTTGAATATTGGCGCAGGCACCCGGTGAAAATTGTACCCATTTTAGTCGGTGCAGTTAGTGCTGAGAATGAAGCTATGTATGGACAGATTCTTGCTCAATTTGTCGACGATCCCACTAATTTCTTCTCCATTTCATCTGATTTTTGTCACTGGGGATCTCGGTATGTACTTTTTTCTTACATGTTGAGCTACCTTATTTCTTTCTTTCATTTCTCGGTATACTCTCGCAATTTGCAACTTTTGTCTGAAATGCTAAAAAAACACAATAACACAAAGCAAATATTTAGAAACCAGTTATGTTTTCTATGGTTTATTTACTTGATATTACTTGTTAGATGCTTGATGTTTTCTAAACTTCAAATAATATACTTCGTTATTATGATTTTTTTTGTTAAGATATGCTCCATTGTGACTGTTCATTGGCAATATTTATAGTACACTATCTTTTCTTATTGTCCGTGTCTATGTATTCTGATGGATATCTCACATCCATCAACAGTTTGAAGCTTGTATTGATCGTGTGATTTGTGACTGGTATTTTATGTCAGATTCAATTACATGCACTATGACAAAAAACACGGGCCTATTTACAAATCCATTGAGGCCTTGGACAAGATGGGCATGGATATCATCGAAACTGGAGACCCTGATTCATTCAAAAAATATCTGTCAGAATATGACAATACAATCTGTGGACGCCATCCAATTAGTGTTTTTCTCCATGTAAGGTTCTTATAAATTTTCATGGACGTAGAATTATTGCATTGTTGTTGATATTGTTATAAAATCATGTTTTCTTATAATTTAGGTCAAAAATCATGTTTTCCTATAATTTAGGTCAGATTAGATTATAATTAAGCTCAAATTATACCATTAAGGTCCTTTTAATTTCATTGAATTTTCAGTTTGGTCCTTAAAGTTTAAAAGTTTCTAATGGAGTCCTCATCCATTGTTGTCAAGATTTATAAGGATGTTCTAGCTAGTAGCATTTATAATGGGAATTAGGAAACACTTGGACCAGCCCAGTTTCAATACAAAATAACATTACTATTGTATTGTTGTCAATATTATGCTTTGAGCCAAATGTATTGTTATCCAAAACTGTATCTTAAAAATGTTCATTGAGTTTCTTTATAAAATAGTGAAGGGCATATATCTGTATGTGGTGTTTCTGATCCATATTTGTTGCAGCTTTACCACATTAAATTAGTTTTTCTATTTTATGCTGATCATAATTTCAACATTTTGCAAATTTATCAGATGCTGATGAACTGCTCATCAAAGATAAAAATCAAATTTCTTCGCTACGAGCAGTCTAGTCAATGCCATAGTACAAGGGATAGTAGTGTTAGTTATGCATCTGCAGCAGCAAAGGTTGATGATTTAAGCTCTAGTTGAAGTTATTACCTTCTTCAATGGGGCGTTGAAAATTTGATTTCCTTTTAAATTGACTATTTATATTTAAGCTTCAAACAAATGGACATTATTGTTCCTTGTTTGTAGATTATTGTCACTAAAATATTTAGCTCACCTTTAGACTGGGAAGTTGTCAAATAATGAAATTCCATTACACTCCCAGTTGGTGTTCCAACCTAACATGCTTGGAAAGTTGTGACTTTGAATATATGATTTGATCGTGTCATGTTTGCAATTGTAACCATTAAATCTTTACTTTTCACTTTAGACAGCTTTGTTTTTGAAGTTGTGTTAGTTATGGTGATGAAGGTGTTGGTTCTTGTGGCGGCATCCGCGTAACAATGTAATGTCTTGATGGAGCAACACTGCTGCCTATGTAATGCTGATGCCGTTGATTTTATTTTTATCAAAGTTTTTACAGAATAGAAGTTGAGAAAAAAAATTAACTTTTATATCAAGCATCTTTTACATCTTAGAGATATTTATGGCATAAAAGTTTAAAAAATATGCATATTATTAAATTAGTACTATTGGCTATTTCAAGTCGAGCTCAATACTTTGGTGAACTCCGCATATAAAAAAAGCTCGGTGATATTTGTATGGAACTCGGTTAACTCTTTCATTAAATCATAAAATGTAAATCAATATTTTCTCTACAAATGTTTTTGAGTCACAAATTTGAGTTTACAAGTTTTTTCGAAGGCTTTCATGCCGTTGAGGTCAAGAAAAACAGCATAACTAATAAGTGGAGAAATGATATTTGTACAACCATTTCTTTTACAATTTTTGTGACAATTCTCTCATACTCACATTGTTTTTTTTACTTTTTCTCTCTATTGGTTTGATTTTTGTGTCAATACATCTTTTTGTTTGTAAAATTATAGTTGTTACAAAAGTTGTCAATTAAATGATTGTTTAAATAACACATATCAATTATTGAATGAACCTAAAAAGTGAAAAGTTTCTTACATTTGAGACCGGAGGGAGTATCATTTCATTGTCCACGAAGATTATGCTACTCCCTCCGTCTCACAATAATTGTCTCTTTACCATTTTTTCTTTTTCTCAAAATAATTGTCACTTTACAATACCAATGCAACATTTATTATTTTTTTCCACTATTATACCCTTATTTATTGAATTTCATCCAACTTAACTACTCCACTAACTACAATTAATAAGGGTGTTTTAGTAAATGTTACTGATTTTACCATTGAAATCAACACAATTAATCATTTCCTTAATAATCGTGCAGAAACCTTAAACGACTAATATTGTGAGACGGAGGGAGTATATTTTTTCTTAAAAAAATATTCAGTGTTAATCACTTTCAATAAAATAATTGTTAAGAGTAAACAAAAACTAATGAATATTGTTTTCCTTTGATACTTTAATTGATTCTAACAAAAAGATAAAGTGAACCGGATTAACTAACTAACAATTTCAAAGTTTGCTTCCCTTCTATTTCCAATGTTGCCCCATCAGATAGTCATCAAGTGGAACAACAACAACCTTGCCGGCGTCATTCTCAACGTAGATGGTAGTTGCATGGGCTCCCCAATTAGAACTGGTTATGGAGGAGTCTTACGAAACAATATAGGTTTTTATTTATCAGGTTTTTCTGGTTTCATTAATGATTCATCTGATATATTGTATGCCGAGTTATATGCTATTTACAAGGGGCTCTTGTTGGTCAAAGATTTGGAAATCATCAATTTAGTTTGCTACTCTGATTCTTTTCACTACATTAACCTCGTTAAAGGCCCTTTCCTTGAATTCCATGTGTATGATGTTTTGATTCAAGACATCAAGGAGTTGATTGAGGAGAGTTTTGTCACGGTTGACCACACCCTCAGTGAAGGAAACAAATGTGCTGATTATATTGCTAAGCTTGGAGCTTCGTTCAACAACGACGTTACCATTCATCCTTCATCTCCGGATGGTCTTTTGAACCTCCTAGAGGCGGATGATGCTGGAACTTTATTTCCTAGAGAGTAGTTTTGTTTCTGATGTTTTTCTTTTGTTTTTTTGTTTTGATTTTAGCCTTGTACACAAAAAAAAACTAACTAACATGAGAGAATTGTCATGATCAGTTTTATTTTATGCAAATTTTTTTGTTCTTATCAGCAATTTAATTTGATTGGCATGAAAGAGGTAAAGAGAGATGTCAAAATCAGTTTAAATTAAATCTTAACCAATTAATTCAAATGGCGTGTAAGTATAGCATCCAGAAAATTACTTTCAAACCGTCTGCCTTAAATAAAACATATTGTGATAGATAGTTATTCTAATGAGTTTCTTAACTGATTGAGATTTCATACCCCACGAAATCGAATATCTATTTTCTGATCAAAATATTACAACAGCTTATCCGTAAACATCAACATGTTATCAACTCCCTAAAAAAAAAAAAAATGTTATCAATCTAACAATGAAAATACATACGCACTGTATATTAAAAAAAGTTAAATAAGTTTTTCGTTTCTATAAATATAACAAATTTTTAATTTTAGTCTGTAAAAAATAAATTCAAATGTTTTCACTCTCACCAAATTTTTTGCTTTGTTTTTGGTCTCTAATTGATACAATTTTGACATGTTTGTGACATTTGTTGACCATATAAGATGAATATACAAGGGTTGAGGATGATAAATGGACATAACATGAATACATCTTTAACATAAAAGTCACAATGTTGATATTTATATGAACATAAATTGGTTAGGGACAAAAAAACAAAACAAATAACTCTGTGAGAATGAAAACATCTCATTTTACTTATTAGGGATTGAAATCAAAATTCTGTGTATTTATATGGATGAAAAACTTAATTAACCCTTAAATGAATATCCAATATATATAGTAATTGGTCAATTAGGAACCCGACTCCTCTTTAGTTGACGTTGTAAGCATTAAGAATATCAGTGACCGTTTGATCATGATTTGGATGGTTTAGATTTAAGTTTCGTATTTTAAATTATAAATAAAATAAAAATTAAAGGTATGTCCTAAAATGAGTTTGAAAGAGAATTGTCCTAAAATGATTGTCTAAATATCATTTCTCTTTCTTTATATGAAGCTTTTTATGATTTTCTGATATCAATTAATTCGGTTAAAGTTTTTGAAAGACTTTTGTATCGTTTTCATTGAAATACTTTTTATGAACCAATCATTAGACAAATGATTTTGCCATTAGTGAAGGTCAAACTTTTGAAATAGGATTATTTATGTTTTACTATTTGATGGCTTTTGTATATCTATGAGAGATTGATGATTAAAATAAATTGGTCGAGACTATTTTTTAAGAGAAAATATATTGAAAGTTATCCAAAATAAACGATGGAAAGTTATCTCAATACATGCATGTTCTGATATCTTTTGGATAGAAAATCTTAATCTGATACTATAAAATTGTTTGATATGTTTTAAATTTATATTTGTTCTTTGCTTCATGATGATTAATTTGATGCGGTGCAGTTGGTTCTTTGGTCTCCACCTAACAAGAATCAAGTGACTTTAAAGTTGATGGGAGCTCTTTCGAAAATTTTGGTCGGGCGGGTTATAGAGGTTTAATTTGAGATCACACCAGCTCATAAATTATAGGATTTAGTGGACACAACTCGAATTTTTTTTTTTGTTGACCTTATTACCAAAAAAAATGAAATTTTTGACCCCCTATGAGAATTAATTACTTAAATGACCCACTTTCATGTTTTTTTTTTACTTTAAATTTTTTTTTTGTCTTTTAGTGTCCATTACCGCCATTTGAGATGGCTGTAATGGCAGAATATGACACCTGTCCAGAGACAGCCGTTTTTTTTTGTCCTGTAGTGCATTCAGAAAATTGGGAAAAAAAATTCAATTTTGCTCCCGCAGGGAGTCGAACCACAGACACTCAGGTGGAATGCCCACAGCATTGCCACTATGCCAGTACACGCTTGTTGCGATATTTCCCATCCGATAATATATATCCCATTTCGAAGAACAGTTTCACACACCATAATATACATCCAGATTTTGTTCATATTCGTAAAAAAAAAATCGATATAAAATCTAATTTTTTTTCGTATTCTTCGAATAATTTTTTAAAATAGGGTTAATTAAGTATATGGTCCCTATAAATATTCAAAATTTTGTTTTTAGTTCCTACAAAATAAAATCACACTTTTTAGTCTCTGTGACATTTTTCTTTTGCATTTTAAATTTTTTATAGAAACTAAAAATGTTGATGGAAAATTTTACAGGGACTAAAAATGCTGACGAAAGTTTTTACAGGGACTAAAAAATGCGATTTTATTTTGTAGGGGCTAAAAATGAAATTCAGAATATTTATAGGGATCATTTATTTAATTAACCCTTTAAAATATTATCTGACTAGTCTAGAACTTTTTATTAGATGGGATAATTGGATAAATAATTTTTTATTTTGACATAGCCTAGAATTTATTTTGAAATATTATCTGACTAATATTTTTGAGATCAAAAATATTTTTATTTTTGATGTCAAAAAGTGTTATAAAAAGTGTGATTTTATTTTGTAGAGACTAAAAACAAAATTTTGAATATTTATAGAGACCATATACTTAATAAACCCTATTTTAAAAAAGGGTTAATTAAGTAAATGGTCCATATAAATATTCAGAATTTCTTTTTAGTCCCTACAAAATAAAAATTATACTTTTTAGTCCCTATAAAATTTTTCATCAACACTTTTAGTCCCTATAAAATTTTTCATCAACACTTTTAGTCCCTATAAAATTTTCCAGCAGCATTTTTAGTCCCTATAAAATTTTTCCATCAGCATTTTTAGTCCATAAAATGCTTAAGGAAAATGTCACGGGGACTAAAAAGTATGATTTTATTTTGTAGAGACTAAAAACAAAACTGTGAATATTTATAAGGACTAAAAACTTAATTAACCCTTTAAAAAATTATTCGAAGAATACGAAAAAAATTTAGATTTTATATCGATTTTTTTTTTTACGAATATGAACAAAATCTGGATGTATATTATGGTGTGTGAAACTGTTCTTCGAAATGGGATATATATTATCGGATGGGAAATATCACAACAAGCGTGTACTGGCATAGTGGCAATGCTGTGGGCATTCCACCTGAGTGTCTGTGGTTCGACTCCCTGCGGGAGCAAAATTGAATTTTTTTTCCCAATTTTCTGAATGCACTACAGGACAAAAAAAAAACGGCTGTCTCTGGACAGGTGTCATATTCTGCCATTACAGCCATCTCAAATGGCGGTAATGGACACTAAAAGACAAAAAAAAAAATTTAAAGTAAAAAAAAAACATGAAAGTGGGTCATTTAAGTAATTAATTCTCATAGGGGGTCAAAAATTTCATTTTTTTTGGTAATAAGGTCAACAAAAAAAAAAAATTCACACAACTCATGAATTGTAGGATTTAGTGGACACAGCTCATAAATATGTTGAGACAACAGATACTATCAAGAAGTGCGAATTATATGGCGAAAATGGGAGCAAACACCGTGGATCGTTTAAGAATATTTTCAAGTCACTACCTTGAAAAAGAAAATCATACTATTTAATTTGATTTGTTATAACTTGAAATCAACGAACATTTATAAATTTTAAACGTTAGCGCAATAAAAAGAGAGTAAACTTGCCCGTTTTTTTGCTGGTGAATATAGTGTATTTTGATATGAAATTTCGGATATCGAAAGTTTAATTTTTTTTTCCTTCAAGATTGCGTCTATTTTATTTATATATGAAATTTAGGTTTTTAAATTTTTGGATTAGACCCATCTCTATTGAGCTGCCAAGTTTGTAAGTGATGCCAAATTGCCAGCGCTCATGAAGATTTCTAGAAGAGTTTGAGTTTTGAAAATCAGGACATATCTAAAGAACAATGTGAGATTGAATATATCTTATATTATTTATGAAAGTTTTTTGTTTTATGCGCTTACAGTAAACATTTTAACATTCAATTTTGAGGATTGGAAATTGAAGATTTGGTGTTATTAATAGAAATGTTTCTTATGTAAAACTCAAAAGTTTAATAGGTAAATATGCTTATTCAAGGTTCTACGTTTAATTATGGTAGAAGACATGTGTAGGTGTTATCCGAATGCTACACCATCGAGCATACCAATGTTGAGAATAAATTGTCTAAATTTCTTCTTAAAAAATGTCTAACTATCTTTTCTTTGGAAAATTTTAGTTTAAAATTATTTTAGGTTTAAAACAAGATATCATTAGGATTTGCAATTTTTATTTAAATATATATGTTTTGGAAATATGTTTTGCTTTATAGTTTTGTTATATACATCGAGCCATGAATAAAAATTTAGAGAGAGACTTCTCCATTAGGAAAAGAGATTTCTTCATAAGAAAAAGTATCTCATCTCATATAATTTTTGCTATACAAACATAAAAAATCTCATCAATGGTATCAGCAATCGATGTTCATACTCGAAGAAGAAGATGAAAAAAGGATAAATCAACAACCAAATATAGGTTCATAACAAACAAACAATGACAACATCTTCATGTATGACTTGTAACTAAAAACCAATGGCTAGATATTCATGCATTATTATGTATGACTTATAACCATCAACCAATGTCTACTTCTTCATATATTACATAAAGATGTAGATAAATAACAACCAACAACCCATACATTTTTATCTGTTGCATGAAACATGCTCAAGTAATGCATGAAGATGTAGATGAACAATACCAATGACTTACAACCTACATAATCATGTGTTATATGAAAGATACCCATGTTTTACATGAAGTTATGGGGGAGGAAGAACAACAAGTAAAAAGAAGAAGCTTTTCAACTTGATTCTCATATTAGATGCACAAAAGATATTTATTCAAGGATTGTGTTGAGAATAAAATGTCTATTTTTTTATTTTTAAGTAAGGATAAAAATAGAATCAAAAGATTATAACTCATTCCATTCCGCATACTTTTCAAGCAATGGTTTGAGAAATTTGCTCAATTCCGTCATAAAGCATATCCAAACAATTAATGGAATGAAATCTATGTTCCATTCCGCTCTGTTCGATTCCATTCTGTTCCGCTATGTTATGTTTCATCGATCCAAATAGTTTTTTTTTTGAAGGACAACTTGTACGACAACTTTGTAAATGATTTAAAAATAGCTTTTCATTAAATAACAACTCTTTTAATAATTATTGGTTTAAAGAACAATACTATCACAATTGTCGATTTTCAACCTGTACCGAAGAAATCCTAAAAAAACTTATAATAAATGTTAAGCGTAATTTAAAGGTTTTGTCAAGAAGTGTTATGACAAAAGCCTAAAAAGAGTTAGATATCAGATGCATCGGTCATTCAATAATCCTAAAATATGATTTTTTTTGCTTATAATAATGATCGGAGGGTGTGTTTTATCAATCCATCTCAACTTTGACTCCCTATGCTGTTAGCTTTTTCCTTATCCACTTGAGACATGATCCAATTACCACATGGTTCCTTTGGCTCGAACACATAAACATAACCATCGGTTAACCCTACAGCAAATTGGTTTGGTTTCTGTGGATGTGCAGCTAAAACAGTTGGGTAGATTTTCACACTGCAACAATCAAACAAAAAAAAAATTACATTGAGGGTCAAAGTTACATATGTACGGAATAAATATTAATTCAGAAGCTTTGAAGAGTTATTATTCTATTTGTATAATTAAAAGCATGAATTTATGATTATAATTCAAAGCTAAAAGCTAAAACTAAAATTTTCAAACTCTTGGTGCCCGAGTCTCAAAACCGAGTACCTCAAGGCGCAAGAACGAGTCTGCAACCAAGTGACCTCTCAGGAGACAGGCAAAAAAAATAAAATAAAAATCAAACTAACAATTAGTTTAATAAACAGATTTTACATTCAAATTTCACTATAAAGAATAAAAACAATATTTAACCTTTATGAATATTATGGTATGATAAAAAGTTATTGCAAACCCTGAAATTACAGCCAAGAAGAAGAAAAAAAAAAAGTACCTGGGAATTGATGAAAGGTGGTAAACAGAAGGCTGAATGTTATAATGCATTTGAAAATTTGATGCATCAAATATTGCCAAATTCCCATCAAGAAAACAAGCATACACCATTTGACCATTAGATGAGAATGTTGCTTGGCAGATAACTGTTGGAAAATTTGGATCCCACTGGTTGACACATTTTAGTTCTGTTGCTTCATAAATTGCAAGATGAATTTTATGTACAAAAAGAAATTTTTGCTGATCAGGGTGAAATTGAATCTGAGTTTCAGAAAACATTTGTGGCACATTTGGTCCATCTATTTGCAAGTTTCTCTCTCTCAATTTTTCCCAGCTACTGCTATCCCATACAATAATCTGCATATAAAACAAAAATTAGAATCAAAATAATGTTAAACAAAGTATTTACCGAACATAATAGTAAAGAGAGTTTAAATGTACTTTTGATCCCTTATTTCAACGTAAACAAGTACTTTTTATGACATGTCATATTCACTAATGATGTGGAATCACATTTGATGACGTGACATTGCGTAATGTGACAAAAAATGGGGGGTCGCCGGCGAGGAATTTAAATACTAACCTGAGGGCTTGCATCAGCAGAAACAAGTATATTCAAAGTATTTGAGAAGGCAAGAGCAGAAACTCGTTTAGAATGACCCTCAAGCTTTTGAACCTAGCATAAATGATTGATACATAAAGTTAGTTTAATTATCCTTTAAACATGTAATAATAATGCATGTCTTGAATGAAGAAATAAATATACCTCATCATGCTTGTGAACATTGTATATATGTATGCTGGAGTCATCCAAGCCAATAAGAAAAGTATTATTATCTTTAGGATAGAAGGCAAGACATGTTGCCATTGGTGGAGGTGGCATGAGAGTTAATAGAGTCTGCAATTATTATACAATGTGTGACATGATTAGTTAAATCATATTAATTTGGACCAAGCAGATAATGACTTGTATATTTGTAAACGATGAAAATAAAAGAGAACTATATTTGTAAGACTCTATCTTTAAGATTACCTTAAATGATAGCATATTGAACAAAGAAACCACCCCTCCTGAGGTTGATAGAAGGTAAGAATCTGCTTTTGATATAGCAAAACAGGAAACTAAATCTTCACCATTGGCATTTGTAAGGTCATTGCTCATGAATTCCAAACCATTTTTGGCCAATTGAGGATGAACTTGTGTTGTTGCCTACAAGCAATAGTTTATATATTATAGCAAAATCAATTTCCAAATTTTATTTTTATGAGAAATAAGAAAGTGAACATAAAATCAATGTCCAAATTTTAATATATCAAAAGAAAGGGAATATTACCTTGGCTCCCATATCAATACTAGTATGTGTCCATAACCAAAGTAGATGATTACCATTTGATGTCAATGCCAAAATGCCATTTCCCGAATTTGTGTAAGCGAGTCTAACAATCTGCTTAATGAAAACTTATCAATTGATAGTGTACTTTTTTTTGTAATAAAGTATCTAATTATATTTCACTATTATACCATGATAAAAAATATAGCTCAGTTGGTAGAACACATTATAGGTAGGGGTCGGGGTTCAAACACCGGATTCCTCACTTCTCCACATATAATATGTGTGAATCTAGCCACTAAGCTACTTGACAACAAAAAATTGTAATCTCAAGATGCTACTTTATCAAATATCTTACTTATAAGACACACATTAAAGAATAAAATGATCAAGATAAGTTTTTTTTTTTTTCATTGCAAGAATAAAAGGATCAAGATATTTTCCTATTGCTAATGATATGTTTTTGTCTTGAGTTAATGATGTAAAAAACCAATAATATCAATTAATCATATAAATGTCATACCTTGTTTTCTTCGGGCTGTCTAGGAAGTAGCAACATATGGCATTGAGATGGTGTACAAATCTGAAATACACTTTCTGATAATTTGTGGGATTTTTCAATTAAATCAGGTTCCAGGTCCATCAAATTTTTACCACTCTAAAAGAAAACAGAAAAAAAAAAAAAACTTAGCATTGTAAAATCATAATAATATGTAAACGAAATGTCTAGACAAGAAAACCTCAAACAGCCAAATATTTGTCTATCAAGGTAACCATACAACACTACTTTTTTTTTTTCTTTAACCTTCCGATTCTCACGGATATAACACTACATTTCATAGATAAAACAAAAAACACATTATGTGAGAATGAGATGTAAGGAGTGTTTTATTCATTCTTCACAATGATACAACTATTATATGCAAAGGCCTAGATTGCTTGTATTCCACGTAATCTGCCAAGACTTTTTCACTAATCATCTGATTAGGCAATTAATATCTAACACATTTATGGATAAAAAGAATGTTCAGAAGAAAAATAAAATCGTTTTTGATTCGAGATTGGGAGTCGATTTCTTGACTCAAGTTGTTTGGCTTGTTTTGGTGTCTTCCGACATACCGAGGATTGATTGGTGGTGGAATCCGAACGAGTGTGGGAATTTGGCTCAGTTGAGGTGTAAGAAGGTGAAGTGTTGTTGTTAGGGGGTTTTAGTGGGTGTGATGGTTTTTTGGAGTGGCTTTGGTGTGAGTAGTAGGCGATGAGTGTTTGGATTTTGTTTCTGTGGCCCTTCACAATGGAGTGTGAAATTTTGGTTCAACTTTTGGTTTATGTTGGTTTTGTGGGGGATTAGCTTAGTTTTAGTGTTGATTTACTTTTGGAGGTTTGTTTTTTATTGGTGTTTAAGATGTACCGTGTATGCATTTCTTCTTTTGGGTGTTCCGCCTATATACGACGCTCTTTGCTTCGTATTTTATGTCTTACCGGTCTTTGTTTGTTTTGTGCAAAAGACTTAATTATTAATAAATTTTGCCGTTAAAAAATAATAAAATCACTGAAAATTATAAAAGATTTAAAATAGGGCTTGCAATTACGTTGTGATTGTTGACGAATGCAGCAATGCGGTCTAGATTGAGTTGGGGAGACGTCCAAATCTTTAATGTGTTGCCAAGTGCAATTTAAAACAATGATAGTTAGTACAAACCAAAATAAATTAAAATACATTTATAAACTTTCATAAAAAAATCTTAATAATATACAAAAAAAAAAACCTTTTCAAACCTAAAACAAGTAAAATATTATTTTGAATTATAAAAGAACTGAGGTTAAATCAATATTTTATCCAACTGACCTCATTAGGCACCCCAAGATTATTCAAAGCTGTTCCTGCATAAAGGTCATGTAAAATTACATCATTAGGGCATAGCTTAAATTACATCACAAGGTTGCAAAATTTAGGAGGGAACCAATTTTGATGAGATATTATCAAATTAAAATATCAAAGTTTATACCTTGATTTATTGCAGCAGGGGATGGTATGAAATGATTGACATGATTCATAAAGAGGCCATGTTCTGGAGAAGCTGCAGCATTATTTTGATGCTGCCAATTTAAGCTAACAAATTGAACAATTAATAAATAAAATTTCTACATGAAGCTGAAATGAACTACTTAATAAAATGTATAATAGTAAAAAACTTATTTCATAAAAAAATATATTTATTAATTCTAATGCAATGCACTAAGAAAATATGGAGCATTAATATCAACTACTATATAAATTAAGGAAATAAGTGTGGAACCTTGCATTTAGAAGATGTTTTAGCCTCTGACAATCAATATCAGGAAATTTCAATTTTCCTTTCAGCATAGGATGTTGCTCTATGATTTCCTTAATTTCATTCATCACAATCTTTCTTGCTGAAATTGCATCTTGATATGTTGAAAGTAATTCATGTTCCCTAATCAGGTTCAACAAAAACAGTTACACACATAATGAAGAATTCAATTCACCATACCCCAACAAGACAAATATTGCATATACCTTATATTGTTGAAAGTCAATAATTGAGTCAATTCTTTAAATACTTCCTCATTCCTTGAGCGGAAGACTTTTAGATCCTTCGTAAGGATTTCTATAGCCTTGCCTTGATTGTTGCTGATGAAATAAGACAAAACAAAAATTAGAATAAGAAAAAAATTATTACGATTTTTAACAAATAACATAATATATATATATATATATATATATATATATATATATATATATATATATATATATATATATATATTGGCCATAAAATAGTTAATTACCTGTCCAAAGCCTCGTAGTATCTTTGTTTTCTCAATTCAAAGTATATTTTAAGTGAATGATTATTGTCTTCAACTTTTGTAAATCCAGAAAGATACTTCTCAACTTCATCCCATTGGCCTGTAAGTATCATCTCCTCAAAATACTTAAAGTCAAAGTACAACCCACTTTCACGCTCAAACCTGTTAAATTAACAAAAGAATAAAGTTAAAAAAAATGAATTGTCAAACAAATAACCATATTTGAGTCCAAAACAAAAAAAATATATTGACTCATGTATTGATGTTTTTTTATCTTTTTTTGTCAATAAGTTAAAAGCAGATTAAAATAAAAGAAAAAACAAAAGCTTTAGTGACCTAGTCTCATACACTACTTAATCAGAAAAAAGGAAAATAAAACGGAAAGAGAGACAAAAAAAAATGCAAAAGCAACAAAAAACCAAATTAAAAAGTGTTATGAGAATCGAACATAGAACAAGCATTATAAATATATGTGTTCTAGTTTTTTAAGCTTTATTTCCTAAAACTTTGAGACAACTTTCACTAAAACTTAACTTTGAGAAAACCTCACTAAAACCCTCTTATCAACCAAGTCATCATCATTGCCCTAAAAAGTTTCTATAAGGCGCTTATCCTGAACGACACTTTGGTTATTTAGAAGGATCAACTATTGGAGCTATTGATTCTCTTGTAAATTATTGGTGCATAGTTTTTTTTTTGTTTTAATAGTTTTTGACTTTTCAAAACATAAAACAAATAACCGTTCACATATATAGCATTGAAAATTCAATATAGGAATTGCCAAAGTTGAAGAAAAATAGAGAGACATACGTGTGTGCTGTTTCCTTTAAACCTTCTTCTGCAAAACAGTGTAACAGGAAGAACAGCAGAACCTCCTCGTTGAAGTTATACATCTTGATAGTATTTTCTGTGTTAATTCACCGGAGAGAGAAAAAGAGGTTTTGGAAGTCAACCAACACCCGCGAAATAAACAAACACTTTAGTGTAATTCTCTAAGCAATATCACAACTGTTTGTAACCTAATTTAAGATGTCGCAAGGTATTTATAAGCAGCAAATATAGTAACATAAAAACAAACCATATAACAAAAATCGCAGTCATATCATCATATATAAAAGATAATAATCTAGTCAAATCCTAATAAAAAGAAACTTATTTAAAATCGATTGACTCTTAAAATAAATAAAAAAAAGGTAAATTTAAATTAAAATATATTTGACAAAAAAAGTACAATTATCTTCTTCAGATTTACATCAGCGATCTTCACTCATTTTAAATATCTTAAAAGAGGGTTAAATTTTTTACTACAAAAAGGTATATATATATATATATATATATATATATATATATATATATATCCTTTAAACTATTCTAACTACAATTTTATCTTCTGTCAAAAAAAAAAAAACTACAATTTTATCTTTTTAATAGTATTATTTAAAAAGATAATTAAATTATAAATTGAAACAGTATAAGTTGAATTTTTATTTAATTGTATTACTCTCTCCGTTCCTTTTTAAGTGTTGTTTTAGAATATTAACACTAAAATAACGAAGTCTATTTTTGCACTTTTTCTTCCTGTTATACCATCATTTTAATCCACCAATATATTCCTATTTTTTTGCACACATTTTCTCTTTCCAATAAATTTAATATGTTATCTTTTTCACGTAACAAAGATTTGTTAGTTACTATCTTTTTCTTCGACAAATTCTTATTTTTTTGCACACTCTCTCTCATAACAAATAATTGTCAATTTTCTAAATATTGTTCTTCTATCTTGTCAAATGAGTCTTCAACTATTTCTCCATCTTCACCCCCATCAGCCGTTCCAATGAGTCTTCCCCTCTTTCTTCCTTTTGAACATTCATGGAGTCTTTTATTTTATTTTTCTCTCAGATTTGTTTGTATATTTTGCTTGAAATTTTTAACAATTATTACTCATCTTATTATAGAATTTTAACTATTCATTGAACCATTATTATAGGTAACAAACTTTTGTTTAAATTTTACGATAACAAGAAACAAACTTTATTTAAAAAAAAACAACAAACTTTAGTTTTCCATATATATCATTAATTAGTTTTATTGAAAAAGATAAGAGCAATTGACAAAGGGTATAGTTGACAAATCATACCCTTAAAAATACCAAAACGACAGTTAAATAGAAACAAAAAATATGCACTAGAACGACACTTAAAAAGGAACGAAAGGAGTATATTCCAAAAAGTTATAATCAAATAGGCTTAAATATGCCACTAGTCCATGCAGTTACACCATTTTTTTTGGGTTCGCTCCCTGCACTTTTTTTGTTTGGTTTTAGTCCCTGCACTTTATAAAAGAAAAATTGGTTTTAGTCCCTGCCGTTAGTTAGACGTTAAATAAATAAATCAAAGTTAACGGAGGCTTAAGGTGTATGTGTGTGTGATTTTAATTAAAATTATAATATAAATATTTGTGACTTTCAAGTTGTAACAAATCATGTTTATCTTTGTGAATGACTCCATCACTCCAACAATATAGCAAATACAATATAAATTATTATCTTTTTTAATGATATCAACAATATAACATTAGACAAATTTGTTTAAGGCTATAATTAAAATCGAGAAAAATCATATGTATCCTTTTAATATATAGATATATAGGCTAGCAGAAAGACCCTTTAAAAAAATACTAACGAAAAGGACGGACACTAATGTGTGTTGAGGCAAAATCCCTAAAATATTTTAAAGATAAACAAACCATTAAACATAACAATTGACAGTTATGATAATTCTTTCAAAAAAAATTGACAGTTATCATAATGTATTATTATTATTATTATTATTATTATTATTATTATTATTATTATTATTATTATTATTATTATTATTATTATTATTATTATTATTATTATTATTATTATTATTATTATTATGTATTATTAATAACAACAAAAAAAAATATGTATTATTAACAATAATTGATAGTTACAAATTACAATGAATAATATTTTCATTTTTTTTTTGAGAGGACCTTTTTAAAATTTATTTTACTGAATTATTAAATGCATTATCAATCAAGGAAGGGGTAAATAGACATAAAATATTATTTTTTTTACAAAAGACTTGAAACAATTATATACGGTTCAAAACAAGGCAAAAACACAAGTGAGGTAGTCCCTCCGTCCCAAATTATAAGGAAAAAAAATCACATTTATTAAGAAAACTAAAACATAAGAATTTGGAGTATAGTTTTTTTTGTGTTTTCTGTGGAAAAAGTTTTATAGGAAGATGTAAAAACAATTTTCATTGGCTATTGGTTATGGAAAAAATGAAAGAGAGAGAAAATTGAATGTAATTTGCATTTGATTTTATGAATAAACAAAAGTTTTTCTTGGAAAAGAGATTTTTTTTAAAAACAAGATTAAATAGGATAAAAGTTTGTCTTTTTTGCTTATATTTTGGGACAAAGGAAATGAGTTTTTTTTTTCTTATATTATAGGACGGAAGGAGTATATATTATCATTTAAAAAAAAACACACACAGCGAAGGCATATATATGTCACTACAGAAGCATCATACGCAGTCCAAGCATTTTGTTTTTAAAGTATAATAAATTATAAAGGGTAAATATGGGTTTTACTTAAAATAATAAGGGTAAAAATGAAACAAAAGATGATAAGCTTTAAGCTCAAACGCTACTTAAAATATCCACTATCTACTATATTTATCTATTTACTTTCACAAATGGAGAGGATTTTAACTCAAGTGATTAAAAGGTTGCAATAGTTAATGATTACATTAGTTTTGATGTTTTTTTGACTTTTCCTCTTATAATAAAGATAGGAGGGAGTATAATTAAAGTGTAACTGATTTGGTTATCAACCCTAATTTTAAGCTTAAATTAACTCATTTGATTCATGAATAACAACATTCAATGATATTTTCAGTCTTAAATATCGTTAGATGAAAAAGGCACCAACGGGTTCTAGCCATGGAGTTCAATTCCTATTAACAAAAAAGACAAATAATGCTTCGATAAGCAATTCACACATCAACAATTTTTTAGCAATAGGTCAGCTTGGAGATACGGGTTGATAAAAGACAAATCTTATTAGGGACTAAAATAAGAAAATTTAGGAATGCAAAGCACCGCAAGAGAAAAACGGAAAAATATAATTTGCTGTCTGGGTGGTTCAATGCATTAATACACAATATATTAAACACCTATGCCTTCTTTGAATTTTTTCCTCTTCAACATTAGATCATCAACAGAAGTTTTGTGTAAAACAATAATAACAGAGGAGGCCTATGATCATATAGCACTTCCATAATGTAGTGTATCTAAAAGAATGAACAGATCATTGTAGGTATAAAAAGGAATTCTATTGGTTGTCTGCAAAGCTCTCAATGTTGTATTGGATCAAAAAGAGTAAACATAATCTTCAACTAACATTGATCGTTAAACTCCGAGACAAGTAGTGAAACATGTGGATCACATCATCCAATCAAGCCAACGAGCATACCTTATCTGAAAATTGGATACCACTAGTAAGACAAGTTCAATTTTGTGAACTTAGGTAGGGGCAAAACAAATACATATACTGTATATATTAAGATATAAGCACAATCAGTGTAAATTAGGTAACAAAACACTTGCATTACTTGCTTTGAGTTTTTTATTTAAAAATATAATATGATAGATTGGTGAGTTATCAATTTTACACTGACGGTGCATATATCTATAATTTCTTCAATATATATTGAAGACACATTAAGTATTTTTTTCTTGATACATTATATATTGAAGACACATTAAGTATTTTTTTCTTGATACATTATCTTACCCAAATACATTTTCATTTTCCACAGATTCAATGGTCATAAAGTAGTGACTGAAACATGAGGATTGGGAGATTACCTTTACTGATGCTACTGCAGCAAAGCCGACTGTCGTCTATATATGTTGATTGGACGCCCATCATCCATGATCCCAATGTTGTATCATCATAGGCATAGGTCTTCAAAGATACACTACATTTTGTTTTTGGATAGATCAAGATATGTTACTAGATTAGAAGAGAAAATAGAAGTATCTTCTGAGAGAAAGCAGAGTTAAACAAAAAGCAACATTTAATATCATCACTGTCTGAATCCCTCATATCCACCCGAAGATGCAATAATTTGTGCTCGGTAAAAATGACGTCATGTATAATATTAAAAGGAAAAGATTTTTCTCTCAACCAAACAGGAAAGAATACCAATCTGACTGGCTATAGGTTCTTTAGCTGAACCTCTTGTCAGCTCTCTCAACTATGGAATTATCTAGATAAACTTTTAAATTGTTTTCATTTTTAATAGCATGTTTTATGGTGTTGTGTCCTATCTTGGAAATAGGAACATATAACTGCAAAAAAAGAAGAAAATCAAGTAGCTTCAACTCCAATACCAGCCAAGAATATGGCACAGTGCAATAGCCAATTAATATCCAAACCCTACTCATTCTCAATTAGCCGAACATTAGGACATCTAGATGCCACACTGCATCATCCACTTAGTGTTAATTGAGGTCCTGTAATTATAGAGAGAGTGTTAATTGTACTCTTCTTGTATTTAGAGAGAGGTCCTGTAATTTCTTCCACTTAGTGAAAGTTCTCTACTCTTGCCCCGTGGTTTTTTCCCCTTATTTGTTGAGGGGTTTCCACGTAAAATATTGTGTGTTCAGTTCCTCTTTTCTCATCTCTTATTTTAGCTGCGTGATAATATTTTTGTTACTCTGGTACACAACAGTTTGCGGATCAGTTTGTTTAACCTCAGACCACATGAGGAGGGATTCAAACCAACATAATACACCTTTTTATCTATCGCGAACAAAGCCTTAATTATCATGATAGTTCCTTGAAGAGCAGTTAAACAGAACGGACCGATCCACGTGCCTAACTTTAGTTGTATTATTTTTTATTTTTATTTTTTGAAAGATACATCTAGCTATACTGTAGGTATTTGGATCCTCTTATGCTCATTCTCTTATAATGTCCATCCAGTCTTAATCTCAGCCATCCACTAGTTTTTTTTTTTCCTCTCCCTTCTTTATTATTATTTCCTTTATGTATCAATCAACCGTTGAATTAGAAAAAGAGAGATGACTGAACCAAAAAGACTGAAGTGAATCCACATCCGTAATATAAACCGGTCCACGAGAGTTTATATATTTGCCTAGGAAAGATAAGAACGCCGTATGGTAATAAATGGGATGGACATTCCCTTGCCATTGTTTGGCTCAATGTTCCATTGATATGGCTAAAATGATGCTTAGAGGTTACAACCTGTTGGTATTAAATGTGGGGTTTTTTAAGGCAAAATTCTTTAAATTTTGCTGATATGGAATATGCCAATATGGTGAACGTGGGAATATCGTGGGTTTGGTGCTTTTGTATTTGTTGACTGAATTGTGGCCTTGATGTTTGACGGTAGTTTTATTAAGCGCAATGCTTCATCCAATTTTTTTAATAAAAAAAAAATTACATAAATCATCAAGATGAAAATTGACCAAAAACTAAACATTAAGATCAAATAAAACACCTTGAAAATTAACATCTACTCACTTGATCCCTTATTATAAGTTTTCTTTTACTAATTTTACGCATTAAAAAAAGTTGGTAGTATAGTTAATGCGTCTAGGTTGTGTGTAAATTTTACTAAATAATCATTTATTTGTATGTGTATTTAATTTGACTTTTCATATTTCAATGCAAGTTACTAGGAATATTAATTATGAATATGTTTGGAAAAAAATAAACGCAACTTGTAATTTGTATAGAAGCTTATAATTTAGGGCTAAACTTTTTTTCAAAGGGAGCTTATAATCAGGGATGGATAGAGTATAAACACTCTTAGCCTTTTCACATTTTTTAAGAAAAGTTGATAGTGTGATTAATGTGTTTATTTTGTGTGTTAATGTTATAAAACTGTCATTTATTTGACTTCTTGTAAATAGGAGAAAATATATTGAAAGTTATCCAAAATAAACGATGGAAAGTTATCTCAATACATGCATGTTCTGATATCTTTTGGATAGAAAATCTTAATCTGATACTATAAAATTGTTTGATATGTTTTAAATTTATATTTGTTCTTTGCTTCATGATGATTAATTTGATGCGGTGCAGTTGGTTCTTTGGTCTCCACCTAACAAGAATCAAGTGACTTTAAAGTTGATGGGAGCTCTTTCGAAAATTTTGGTCGGGCGGGTTATAGAGGTTTAATTTGAGATCACACCAGCTCATAAATTATAGGATTTAGTGGACACAACTCGAATTTTTTTTTTTGTTGACCTTATTACCAAAAAAAATGAAATTTTTGACCCCCTATGAGAATTAATTACTTAAATGACCCACTTTCATGTTTTTTTTTTACTTTAAATTTTTTTTTTTGTCTTTTAGTGTCCATTACCGCCATTTGAGATGGCTGTAATGGCAGAATATGACACCTGTCCAGAGACAGCCGTTTTTTTTTGTCCTGTAGTGCATTCAGAAAATTGGGAAAAAAAATTCAATTTTGCTCCCGCAGGGAGTCGAACCACAGACACTCAGGTGGAATGCCCACAGCATTGCCACTATGCCAGTACACGCTTGTTGCGATATTTCCCATCCGATAATATATATCCCATTTCGAAGAACAGTTTCACACACCATAATATACATCCAGATTTTGTTCATATTCGTAAAAAAAAAATCGATATAAAATCTAATTTTTTTTCGTATTCTTCGAATAATTTTTTAAAATAGGGTTAATTAAGTATATGGTCCCTATAAATATTCAAAATTTTGTTTTTAGTTCCTACAAAATAAAATCACACTTTTTAGTCTCTGTGACATTTTTCTTTTGCATTTTAAATTTTTTATAGAAACTAAAAATGTTGATGGAAAATTTTACAGGGACTAAAAATGCTGACGAAAGTTTTTACAGGGACTAAAAAATGCGATTTTATTTTGTAGGGGCTAAAAATGAAATTCAGAATATTTATAGGGATCATTTATTTAATTAACCCTTTAAAATATTATCTGACTAGTCTAGAACTTTTTATTAGATGGGATAATTGGATAAATAATTTTTTATTTTGACATAGCCTAGAATTTATTTTGAAATATTATCTGACTAATATTTTTGAGATCAAAAATATTTTTATTTTTGATGTCAAAAAGTGTTATAAAAAGTGTGATTTTATTTTGTAGAGACTAAAAACAAAATTTTGAATATTTATAGAGACCATATACTTAATAAACCCTATTTTAAAAAAGGGTTAATTAAGTAAATGGTCCATATAAATATTCAGAATTTCTTTTTAGTCCCTACAAAATAAAAATTATACTTTTTAGTCCCTATAAAATTTTTCATCAACACTTTTAGTCCCTATAAAATTTTTCATCAACACTTTTAGTCCCTATAAAATTTTCCAGCAGCATTTTTAGTCCCTATAAAATTTTTCCATCAGCATTTTTAGTCCATAAAATGCTTAAGGAAAATGTCACGGGGACTAAAAAGTATGATTTTATTTTGTAGAGACTAAAAACAAAACTGTGAATATTTATAAGGACTAAAAACTTAATTAACCCTTTAAAAAATTATTCGAAGAATACGAAAAAAATTTAGATTTTATATCGATTTTTTTTTTTACGAATATGAACAAAATCTGGATGTATATTATGGTGTGTGAAACTGTTCTTCGAAATGGGATATATATTATCGGATGGGAAATATCGCAACAAGCGTGTACTGGCATAGTGGCAATGCTGTGGGCATTCCACCTGAGTGTCTGTGGTTCGACTCCCTGCGGGAGCAAAATTGAATTTTTTTTCCCAATTTTCTGAATGCACTACAGGACAAAAAAAAAACGGCTGTCTCTGGACAGGTGTCATATTCTGCCATTACAGCCATCTCAAATGGCGGTAATGGACACTAAAAGACAAAAAAAAAAATTTAAAGTAAAAAAAAAACATGAAAGTGGGTCATTTAAGTAATTAATTCTCATAGGGGGTCAAAAATTTCATTTTTTTTGGTAATAAGGTCAACAAAAAAAAAAAATTCACACAACTCATGAATTGTAGGATTTAGTGGACACAGCTCATAAATATGTTGAGACAACAGATACTATCAAGAAGTGCGAATTATATGGCGAAAATGGGAGCAAACACCGTGGATCGTTTAAGAATATTTTCAAGTCACTACCTTGAAAAAGAAAATCATATTTAATTTGATTTGTTATAACTTGAAATCAACGAACATTTATAAATTTTAAACGTTAGCGCAATAAAAAGAGAGTAAACTTGCCCGTTTTTTTGCTGGTGAATATAGTGTATTTTGATATGAAATTTCGGATATCGAAAGTTTAATTTTTTTTTCCTTCAAGATTGCGTCTATTTTATTTATATATGAAATTTAGGTTTTTAAATTTTTGGATTAGACCCATCTCTATTGAGCTGCCAAGTTTGTAAGTGATGCCAAATTGCCAGCGCTCATGAAGATTTCTAGAAGAGTTTGAGTTTTGAAAATCAGGACATATCTAAAGAACAATGTGAGATTGAATATATCTTATATTATTTATGAAAGTTTTTTGTTTTATGCGCTTACAGTAAACATTTTAACATTCAATTTTGAGGATTGGAAATTGAAGATTTGGTGTTATTAATAGAAATGTTTCTTATGTAAAACTCAAAAGTTTAATAGGTAAATATGCTTATTCAAGGTTCTACGTTTAATTATGGTAGAAGACATGTGTAGGTGTTATCCGAATGCTACACCATCGAGCATACCAATGTTGAGAATAAATTGTCTAAATTTCTTCTTAAAAAATGTCTAACTATCTTTTCTTTGGAAAATTTTAGTTTAAAATTATTTTAGGTTTAAAACAAGATATCATTAGGATTTGCAATTTTTATTTAAATATATATGTTTTGGAAATATGTTTTGCTTTATAGTTTTGTTATATACATCGAGCCATGAATAAAAATTTAGAGAGAGACTTCTCCATTAGGAAAAGAGATTTCTTCATAAGAAAAAGTATCTCATCTCATATAATTTTTGCTATACAAACATAAAAAATCTCATCAATGGTATCAGCAATCGATGTTCATACTCGAAGAAGAAGATGAAAAAAGGATAAATCAACAACCAAATATAGGTTCATAACAAACAAACAATGACAACATCTTCATGTATGACTTGTAACTAAAAACCAATGGCTAGATATTCATGCATTATTATGTATGACTTATAACCATCAACCAATGTCTACTTCTTCATATATTACATAAAGATGTAGATAAATAACAACCAACAACCCATACATTTTTATCTGTTGCATGAAACATGCTCAAGTAATGCATGAAGATGTAGATGAACAATACCAATGACTTACAACCTACATAATCATGTGTTATATGAAAGATACCCATGTTTTACATGAAGTTATGGGGGAGGAAGAACAACAAGTAAAAAGAAGAAGCTTTTCAACTTGATTCTCATATTAGATGCACAAAAGATATTTATTCAAGGATTGTGTTGAGAATAAAATGTCTATTTTTTTATTTTTAAGTAAGGATAAAAATAGAATCAAAAGATTATAACTCATTCCATTCCGCATACTTTTCAAGCAATGGTTTGAGAAATTTGCTCAATTCCGTCATAAAGCATATCCAAACAATTAATGGAATGAAATCTATGTTCCATTCCGCTCTGTTCGATTCCATTCTGTTCCGCTATGTTATGTTTCATCGATCCAAATAGTTTTTTTTTTGAAGGACAACTTGTACGACAACTTTGTAAATGATTTAAAAATAGCTTTTCATTAAATAACAACTCTTTTAATAATTATTGGTTTAAAGAACAATACTATCACAATTGTCGATTTTCAACCTGTACCGAAGAAATCCTAAAAAAACTTATAATAAATGTTAAGCGTAATTTAAAGGTTTTGTCAAGAAGTGTTATGACAAAAGCCTAAAAAGAGTTAGATATCAGATGCATCGGTCATTCAATAATCCTAAAATATGATTTTTTTTGCTTATAATAATGATCGGAGGGTGTGTTTTATCAATCCATCTCAACTTTGACTCCCTATGCTGTTAGCTTTTTCCTTATCCACTTGAGACATGATCCAATTACCACATGGTTCCTTTGGCTCGAACACATAAACATAACCATCGGTTAACCCTACAGCAAATTGGTTTGGTTTCTGTGGATGTGCAGCTAAAACAGTTGGGTAGATTTTCACACTGCAACAATCAAACAAAAAAAAAATTACATTGAGGGTCAAAGTTACATATGTACGGAATAAATATTAATTCAGAAGCTTTGAAGAGTTATTATTCTATTTGTATAATTAAAAGCATGAATTTATGATTATAATTCAAAGCTAAAAGCTAAAACTAAAATTTTCAAACTCTTGGTGCCCGAGTCTCAAAACCGAGTACCTCAAGGCGCAAGAACGAGTCTGCAACCAAGTGACCTCTCAGGAGACAGGCAAAAAAAATAAAATAAAAATCAAACTAACAATTAGTTTAATAAACAGATTTTACATTCAAATTTCACTATAAAGAATAAAAACAATATTTAACCTTTATGAATATTATGGTATGATAAAAAGTTATTGCAAACCCTGAAATTACAGCCAAGAAGAAGAAAAAAAAAAAGTACCTGGGAATTGATGAAAGGTGGTAAACAGAAGGCTGAATGTTATAATGCATTTGAAAATTTGATGCATCAAATATTGCCAAATTCCCATCAAGAAAACAAGCATACACCATTTGACCATTAGATGAGAATGTTGCTTGGCAGATAACTGTTGGAAAATTTGGATCCCACTGGTTGACACATTTTAGTTCTGTTGCTTCATAAATTGCAAGATGAATTTTATGTACAAAAAGAAATTTTTGCTGATCAGGGTGAAATTGAATCTGAGTTTCAGAAAACATTTGTGGCACATTTGGTCCATCTATTTGCAAGTTTCTCTCTCTCAATTTTTCCCAGCTACTGCTATCCCATACAATAATCTGCATATAAAACAAAAATTAGAATCAAAATAATGTTAAACAAAGTATTTACCGAACATAATAGTAAAGAGAGTTTAAATGTACTTTTGATCCCTTATTTCAACGTAAACAAGTACTTTTTATGACATGTCATATTCACTAATGATGTGGAATCACATTTGATGACGTGACATTGCGTAATGTGACAAAAAATGGGGGGTCGCCGGCGAGGAATTTAAATACTAACCTGAGGGCTTGCATCAGCAGAAACAAGTATATTCAAAGTATTTGAGAAGGCAAGAGCAGAAACTCGTTTAGAATGACCCTCAAGCTTTTGAACCTAGCATAAATGATTGATACATAAAGTTAGTTTAATTATCCTTTAAACATGTAATAATAATGCATGTCTTGAATGAAGAAATAAATATACCTCATCATGCTTGTGAACATTGTATATATGTATGCTGGAGTCATCCAAGCCAATAAGAAAAGTATTATTATCTTTAGGATAGAAGGCAAGACATGTTGCCATTGGTGGAGGTGGCATGAGAGTTAATAGAGTCTGCAATTATTATACAATGTGTGACATGATTAGTTAAATCATATTAATTTGGACCAAGCAGATAATGACTTGTATATTTGTAAACGATGAAAATAAAAGAGAACTATATTTGTAAGACTCTATCTTTAAGATTACCTTAAATGATAGCATATTGAACAAAGAAACCACCCCTCCTGAGGTTGATAGAAGGTAAGAATCTGCTTTTGATATAGCAAAACAGGAAACTAAATCTTCACCATTGGCATTTGTAAGGTCATTGCTCATGAATTCCAAACCATTTTTGGCCAATTGAGGATGAACTTGTGTTGTTGCCTACAAGCAATAGTTTATATATTATAGCAAAATCAATTTCCAAATTTTATTTTTATGAGAAATAAGAAAGTGAACATAAAATCAATGTCCAAATTTTAATATATCAAAAGAAAGGGAATATTACCTTGGCTCCCATATCAATACTAGTATGTGTCCATAACCAAAGTAGATGATTACCATTTGATGTCAATGCCAAAATGCCATTTCCCGAATTTGTGTAAGCGAGTCTAACAATCTGCTTAATGAAAACTTATCAATTGATAGTGTACTTTTTTTTGTAATAAAGTATCTAATTATATTTCACTATTATACCATGATAAAAAATATAGCTCAGTTGGTAGAACACATTATAGGTAGGGGTCGGGGTTCAAACACCGGATTCCTCACTTCTCCACATATAATATGTGTGAATCTAGCCACTAAGCTACTTGACAACAAAAAATTGTAATCTCAAGATGCTACTTTATCAAATATCTTACTTATAAGACACACATTAAAGAATAAAATGATCAAGATAAGTTTTTTTTTTTTTTCATTGCAAGAATAAAAGGATCAAGATATTTTCCTATTGCTAATGATATGTTTTTGTCTTGAGTTAATGATGTAAAAAACCAATAATATCAATTAATCATATAAATGTCATACCTTGTTTTCTTCGGGCTGTCTAGGAAGTAGCAACATATGGCATTGAGATGGTGTACAAATCTGAAATACACTTTCTGATAATTTGTGGGATTTTTCAATTAAATCAGGTTCCAGGTCCATCAAATTTTTACCACTCTAAAAGAAAACAGAAAAAAAAAAAAAAAAACTTAGCATTGTAAAATCATAATAATATGTAAACGAAATGTCTAGACAAGAAAACCTCAAACAGCCAAATATTTGTCTATCAAGGTAACCATACAACACTACTTTTTTTTTTTCTTTAACCTTCCGATTCTCACGGATATAACACTACATTTCATAGATAAAACAAAAAACACATTATGTGAGAATGAGATGTAAGGAGTGTTTTATTCATTCTTCACAATGATACAACTATTATATGCAAAGGCCTAGATTGCTTGTATTCCACGTAATCTGCCAAGACTTTTTCACTAATCATCTGATTAGGCAATTAATATCTAACACATTTATGGATAAAAAGAATGTTCAGAAGAAAAATAAAATCGTTTTTGATTCGAGATTGGGAGTCGATTTCTTGACTCAAGTTGTTTGGCTTGTTTTGGTGTCTTCCGACATACCGAGGATTGATTGGTGGTGGAATCCGAACGAGTGTGGGAATTTGGCTCAGTTGAGGTGTAAGAAGGTGAAGTGTTGTTGTTAGGGGGTTTTAGTGGGTGTGATGGTTTTTTGGAGTGGCTTTGGTGTGAGTAGTAGGCGATGAGTGTTTGGATTTTGTTTCTGTGGCCCTTCACAATGGAGTGTGAAATTTTGGTTCAACTTTTGGTTTATGTTGGTTTTGTGGGGGATTAGCTTAGTTTTAGTGTTGATTTACTTTTGGAGGTTTGTTTTTTATTGGTGTTTAAGATGTACCGTGTATGCATTTCTTCTTTTGGGTGTTCCGCCTATATACGACGCTCTTTGCTTCGTATTTTATGTCTTACCGGTCTTTGTTTGTTTTGTGCAAAAGACTTAATTATTAATAAATTTTGCCGTTAAAAAATAATAAAATCACTGAAAATTATAAAAGATTTAAAATAGGGTTTGCAATTACATTGTGATTGTTGACGAATGCAGCAATGCGGTCTAGATTGAGTTGGGGAGACGTCCAAATCTTTAATGTGTTGCCAAGTGCAATTTAAAACAATGATAGTTAGTACAAACCAAAATAAATTAAAATACATTTATAAACTTTCATAAAAAAATCTTAATAATATACAAAAAAAAAAAACCTTTTCAAACCTAAAACAAGTAAAATATTATTTTGAATTATAAAAGAACTGAGGTTAAATCAATATTTTATCCAACTGACCTCATTAGGCACCCCAAGATTATTCAAAGCTGTTCCTGCATAAAGGTCATGTAAAATTACATCATTAGGGCATAGCTTAAATTACATCACAAGGTTGCAAAATTTAGGAGGGAACCAATTTTGATGAGATATTATCAAATTAAAATATCAAAGTTTATACCTTGATTTATTGCAGCAGGGGATGGTATGAAATGATTGACATGATTCATAAAGAGGCCATGTTCTGGAGAAGCTGCAGCATTATTTTGATGCTGCCAATTTAAGCTAACAAATTGAACAATTAATAAATAAAATTTCTACATGAAGCTGAAATGAACTACTTAATAAAATGTATAATAGTAAAAAACTTATTTCATAAAAAAATATATTTATTAATTCTAATGCAATGCACTAAGAAAATATGGAGCATTAATATCAACTACTATATAAATTAAGGAAATAAGTGTGGAACCTTGCATTTAGAAGATGTTTTAGCCTCTGACAATCAATATCAGGAAATTTCAATTTTCCTTTCAGCATAGGATGTTGCTCTATGATTTCCTTAATTTCATTCATCACAATCTTTCTTGCTGAAATTGCATCTTGATATGTTGAAAGTAATTCATGTTCCCTAATCAGGTTCAACAAAAACAGTTACACACATAATGAAGAATTCAATTCACCATACCCCAACAAGACAAATATTGCATATACCTTATATTGTTGAAAGTCAATAATTGAGTCAATTCTTTAAATACTTCCTCATTCCTTGAGCGGAAGACTTTTAGATCCTTCGTAAGGATTTCTATAGCCTTGCCTTGATTGTTGCTGATGAAATAAGACAAAACAAAAATTAGAATAAGAAAAAAATTATTACGATTTTTAACAAATAACATAATATATATATATATATATATATATATATATATATATATATATTGGCCATAAAATAGTTAATTACCTGTCCAAAGCCTCGTAGTATCTTTGTTTTCTCAATTCAAAGTATATTTTAAGTGAATGATTATTGTCTTCAACTTTTGTAAATCCAGAAAGATACTTCTCAACTTCATCCCATTGGCCTGTAAGTATCATCTCCTCAAAATACTTAAAGTCAAAGTACAACCCACTTTCACGCTCAAACCTGTTAAATTAACAAAAGAATAAAGTTAAAAAAAATGAATTGTCAAACAAATAACCATATTTGAGTCCAAAACAAAAAAAATATATTGACTCATGTATTGATGTTTTTTTATCTTTTTTTGTCAATAAGTTAAAAGCAGATTAAAATAAAAGAAAAAACAAAAGCTTTAGTGACCTAGTCTCATACACTACTTAATCAGAAAAAAGGAAAATAAAACGGAAAGAGAGACAAAAAAAAATGCAAAAGCAACAAAAAACCAAATTAAAAAGTGTTATGAGAATCGAACATAGAACAAGCATTATAAATATATGTGTTCTAGTTTTTTAAGCTTTATTTCCTAAAACTTTGAGACAACTTTCACTAAAACTTAACTTTGAGAAAACCTCACTAAAACCCTCTTATCAACCAAGTCATCATCATTGCCCTAAAAAGTTTCTATAAGGCGCTTATCCTGAACGACACTTTGGTTATTTAGAAGGATCAACTATTGGAGCTATTGATTCTCTTGTAAATTATTGGTGCATAGTTTTTTTTTTTGTTTTAATAGTTTTTGACTTTTCAAAACATAAAACAAATAACTGTTCACATATATAGCATTGAAAATTCAATATAGGAATTGCCAAAGTTGAAGAAAAATAGAGAGACATACGTGTGTGCTGTTTCCTTTAAACCTTCTTCTGCAAAACAGTGTAACAGGAAGAACAGCAGAACCTCCTCGTTGAAGTTATACATCTTGATAGTATTTTCTGTGTTAATTCACCGGAGAGAGAAAAAGAGGTTTTGGAAGTCAACCAACACCCGCGAAATAAACAAACACTTTAGTGTAATTCTCTAAGCAATATCACAACTGTTTGTAACCTAATTTAAGATGTCGCAAGGTATTTATAAGCAGCAAATATAGTAACATAAAAACAAACCATATAACAAAAATCGCAGTCATATCATCATATATAAAAGATAATAATCTAGTCAAATCCTAATAAAAAGAAACTTATTTAAAATCGATTGACTCTTAAAATAAATAAAAAAAAGGTAAATTTAAATTAAAATATATTTGACAAAAAAAGTACAATTATCTTCTTCAGATTTACATCAGCGATCTTCACTCATTTTAAATATCTTAAAAGAGGGTTAAATTTTTTACTACAAAAAGGTATATATATATATATATATATATATATATATATATATATATATATATATATATATATCCTTTAAACTATTCTAACTACAATTTTATCTTCTGTCAAAAAAAAAAAACTACAATTTTATCTTTTTAATAGTATTATTTAAAAAGATAATTAAATTATAAATTGAAACAGTATAAGTTGAATTTTTATTTAATTGTATTACTCTCTCCGTTCCTTTTTAAGTGTTGTTTTAGAATATTAACACTAAAATAACGAAGTCTATTTTTGCACTTTTTCTTCCTGTTATACCATCATTTTAATCCACCAATATATTCCTATTTTTTTGCACACATTTTCTCTTTCCAATAAATTTAATATGTTATCTTTTTCACGTAACAAAGATTTGTTAGTTACTATCTTTTTCTTCGACAAATTCTTATTTTTTTTGCACACTCTCTCTCATAACAAATAATTGTCAATTTTCTAAATATTGTTCTTCTATCTTGTCAAATGAGTCTTCAACTATTTCTCCATCTTCACCCCCATCAGCCGTTCCAATGAGTCTTCCCCTCTTTCTTCCTTTTGAACATTCATGGAGTCTTTTATTTTATTTTTCTCTCAGATTTGTTTGTATATTTTGCTTGAAATTTTTAACAATTATTACTCATCTTATTATAGAATTTTAACTATTCATTGAACCATTATTATAGGTAACAAACTTTTGTTTAAATTTTACGATAACAAGAAACAAACTTTATTTAAAAAAAAACAACAAACTTTAGTTTTCCATATATATCATTAATTAGTTTTATTGAAAAAGATAAGAGCAATTGACAAAGGGTATAGTTGACAAATCATACCCTTAAAAATACCAAAACGACAGTTAAATAGAAACAAAAAATATGCACTAGAACGACACTTAAAAAGGAACGAAAGGAGTATATTCCAAAAAGTTATAATCAAATAGGCTTAAATATGCCACTAGTCCATGCAGTTACACCATTTTTTTTGGGTTCGCTCCCTGCACTTTTTTTGTTTGGTTTTAGTCCCTGCACTTTATAAAAGAAAAATTGGTTTTAGTCCCTGCCGTTAGTTAGACGTTAAATAAATAAATCAAAGTTAACGGAGGCTTAAGGTGTATGTGTGTGTGATTTTAATTAAAATTATAATATAAATATTTGTGACTTTCAAGTTGTAACAAATCATGTTTATCTTTGTGAATGACTCCATCACTCCAACAATATAGCAAATACAATATAAATTATTATCTTTTTTAATGATATCAACAATATAACATTAGACAAATTTGTTTAAGGCTATAATTAAAATCGAGAAAAATCATATGTATCCTTTTAATATATAGATATATAGGCTAGCAGAAAGACCCTTTAAAAAAATACTAACGAAAAGGACGGACACTAATGTGTGTTGAGGCAAAATCCCTAAAATATTTTAAAGATAAACAAACCATTAAACATAACAATTGACAGTTATGATAATTCTTTCAAAAAAAATTGACAGTTATCATAATGTATTATTATTATTATTATTATTATTATTATTATTATTATTATTATTATTATTATTATTATTATTATTATTATTATTATTATTATTATTATTATTATTATTATTATTATTATTATTATATGTATTATTAATAACAACAAAAAAAAATATGTATTATTAACAATAATTGATAGTTACAAATTACAATGAATAATATTTTCTTTATTTTTTTTTTGAGAGGACCTTTTTAAAATTTATTTTACTGAATTATTAAATGCATTATCAATCAAGGAAGGGGTAAATAGACATAAAATATTATTTTTTTTACAAAAGACTTGAAACAATTATATACGGTTCAAAACAAGGCAAAAACACAAGTGAGGTAGTCCCTCCGTCCCAAATTATAAGGAAAAAAAATCACATTTATTAAGAAAACTAAAACATAAGAATTTGGAGTATAGTTTTTTTTGTGTTTTCTGTGGAAAAAGTTTTATAGGAAGATGTAAAAACAATTTTCATTGGCTATTGGTTATGGAAAAAATGAAAGAGAGAGAAAATTGAATGTAATTTGCATTTGATTTTATGAATAAACAAAAGTTTTTCTTGGAAAAGAGATTTTTTTTAAAAACAAGATTAAATAGGATAAAAGTTTGTCTTTTTTGCTTATATTTTGGGACAAAGGAAATGAGTTTTTTTTTTCTTATATTATAGGACGGAAGGAGTATATATTATCATTTAAAAAAAAACACACACAGCGAAGGCATATATATGTCACTACAGAAGCATCATACGCAGTCCAAGCATTTTGTTTTTAAAGTATAATAAATTATAAAGGGTAAATATGGGTTTTACTTAAAATAATAAGGGTAAAAATGAAACAAAAGATGATAAGCTTTAAGCTCAAACGCTACTTAAAATATCCACTATCTACTATATTTATCTATTTACTTTCACAAATGGAGAGGATTTTAACTCAAGTGATTAAAAGGTTGCAATAGTTAATGATTACATTAGTTTTGATGTTTTTTTGACTTTTCCTCTTATAATAAAGATAGGAGGGAGTATAATTAAAGTGTAACTGATTTGGTTATCAACCCTAAATTTTAAGCTTAAATTAACTCATTTGATTCATGAATAACAACATTCAATGATATTTTCAGTCTTAAATATCGTTAGATGAAAAAGGCACCAACGGGTTCTAGCCATGGAGTTCAATTCCTATTAACAAAAAAGACAAATAATGCTTCGATAAGCAATTCACACATCAACAATTTTTTAGCAATAGGTCAGCTTGGAGATACGGGTTGATAAAAGACAAATCTTATTAGGGACTAAAATAAGAAAATTTAGGAATGCAAAGCACCGCAAGAGAAAAACGGAAAAATATAATTTGCTGTCTGGGTGGTTCAATGCATTAATACACAATATATTAAACACCTATGCCTTCTTTGAATTTTTTCCTCTTCAACATTAGATCATCAACAGAAGTTTTGTGTAAAACAATAATAACAGAGGAGGCCTATGATCATATAGCACTTCCATAATGTAGTGTATCTAAAAGAATGAACAGATCATTGTAGGTATAAAAAGGAATTCTATTGGTTGTCTGCAAAGCTCTCAATGTTGTATTGGATCAAAAAGAGTAAACATAATCTTCAACTAACATTGATCGTTAAACTCCGAGACAAGTAGTGAAACATGTGGATCACATCATCCAATCAAGCCAACGAGCATACCTTATCTGAAAATTGGATACCACTAGTAAGACAAGTTCAATTTTGTGAACTTAGGTAGGGGCAAAACAAATACATATACTGTATATATTAAGATATAAGCACAATCAGTGTAAATTAGGTAACAAAACACTTGCATTACTTGCTTTGAGTTTTTTATTTAAAAATATAATATGATAGATTGGTGAGTTATCAATTTTACACTGACGGTGCATATATCTATAATTTCTTCAATATATATTGAAGACACATTAAGTATTTTTTTCTTGATACATTATATATTGAAGACACATTAAGTATTTTTTTCTTGATACATTATCTTACCCAAATACATTTTCATTTTCCACAGATTCAATGGTCATAAAGTAGTGACTGAAACATGAGGATTGGGAGATTACCTTTACTGATGCTACTGCAGCAAAGCCGACTGTCGTCTATATATGTTGATTGGACGCCCATCATCCATGATCCCAATGTTGTATCATCATAGGCATAGGTCTTCAAAGATACACTACATTTTGTTTTTGGATAGATCAAGATATGTTACTAGATTAGAAGAGAAAATAGAAGTATCTTCTGAGAGAAAGCAGAGTTAAACAAAAAGCAACATTTAATATCATCACTGTCTGAATCCCTCATATCCACCCGAAGATGCAATAATTTGTGCTCGGTAAAAATGACGTCATGTATAATATTAAAAGGAAAAGATTTTTCTCTCAGCCAAACAGGAAAGAATACCAATCTGACTGGCTATAGGTTCTTTAGCTGAACCTCTTGTCAGCTCTCTCAACTATGGAATTATCTAGATAAACTTTTAAATTGTTTTCATTTTTAATAGCATGTTTTATGGTGTTGTGTCCTATCTTGGAAATAGGAACATATAACTGCAAAAAAAGAAGAAAATCAAGTAGCTTCAACTCCAATACCAGCCAAGAATATGGCACAGTGCAATAGCCAATTAATATCCAAACCCTACTCATTCTCAATTAGCCGAACATTAGGACATCTAGATGCCACACTGCATCATCCAAAATGCTAATTGAGGCCGCCATGCCACAAAATTAAAGCTAGGCAGTCAGGGGCGTAGCCCTTCATTGGCAAGGGGTAGCCTTGGCTACCCCAAAAAATATATTAATCTTTAATTGATTGGTATAAATTTATATTCGGCTACCCCAAATAATAAACATTGAGCTACCCCAAGTAAATTCAGTTGTCGAAAACTAGCATAAACAAATTAAATGGACATGGAGTTTCTTGCAAATAACCTATTTGTTTACATTGGAAAACACATTATTAATCTATTTAGTAAACGGTCAATTATGGATAAAATTGGCTTCTTGAAATGCATTTTACCCAACTTTTTTAAATAGCTATTATCAATTTTTATCCTTTGTTGTTGGTTTAATTTACATTTCATATAAGTAAAAATTATTGCCATTTTTTTCATCTATTGATTAATTTTCGGATTAATTTTTTTTAGTCTTTACAACACTTGCGATTTTTGAGTTATGTTTCTAAGATTTTGTTTGATTTTAGTCCTTAATTTTTCGTTAGAGATTAAATGCAAGACTAAAAACACTTCTATTTTGTAAAATTTTAAAAAATTGAGACAGAAATTGAATAAATTATTTTGTAAGGACTAAACCTAAATAATTATAATCTATGGGACTAAAAACATTTTTATCCTTAAATTTAATATATTCTTTTTAAAAATATTTTATTGTTCCTTTATATTTGGCCCCTGCATAAATTTTTTGCCAGCTTCGCCGTTGTAGGCAGTTAATTGCAAAGATTGTTACAAACAGAACCTCCTTGTGCAAATAAGACATTGAGAACTAACCTGTTTATGTTGATGTACTGTGCCAAATTCTTCGAAAGTATAACAAGCGAACCAGATGCATGTCGGAAATACCTATAGACAATAAAGCAATAAAGATCAACGCTGGCCATTCCAAAAAAAAAATAAAAATAAAATCAACACTAGAAAAAATAAAACAACTCAGTATGGAGATCCATACTCCATACTACTAAAAAAGTAAAAAGGTTCCATCCACAATATTTATACACAGAGACTTCTGTCAAAAGTATGCAACATGCATTTTCCATTAGGAGTTATAATACCATACCGTATCAACCGATCTATATATTAAAAGAACAGCAAAACATATTCATATATAAGTTAAGGGACACATGGCCTGTCAAAGAGTTCTACATTCTAAATATATACAATACTTTGGAATCAAGTGATGGGAATTATAAAACATTAGTAAAGTAGCATGTGATATACAGACATAATGAACTAATGAAGTATAAACAGCAGATTGTTTATCATTGTTTTGAAAATGATAACTAGTATTATTGACCTGTGCTGGAAACTATGATAAAAATACTTATGTACAAAGGATAACTTTTTGGAAAAAGAAAAAAAAATTAAATTTATGTCTTATGACTCTTGTTCATTTGAATTGAAGTAAATGTCAAAAAAGATTAACAAGTTATCATGGAAAATGGTGACAGGAATATGGTAAGAAGCAATAAATATTAAATATTCAATAATTCAGGTGGTGATGATGACGGCAATAATGATGAAGGAAAACCGGCCACAAGCGAATAGTGGCAATGGTGATGGAGCCCGATGAAAGGATGGTCATAATGGTAACAGAGGATGAGTCCTAGTCAAGATATAGCGGCTAGTGACGGTAGCAAAAACGATGACTGATGATGACAATGGCAGTAAAGACGGGTGAAAAGGACTAATATTGAATTTTTTTGCATGCCCTCATAATGGTATTTTGTTGCGACAAAGTTGTGACACGTTGGTGGTTCAAATACCATTGAGGGCATGCAAAGCCTATTTGTAACCACCAACGTTGTGACATAGTTGTGACACGTTGGTGGTTACAAATAGGCTTTACCAACGTTGCCCTCATAATGGTAACTTGTTCAAATACGCTGTAAATTTTCAGTTTTAGGTTCTTCCATGGACACTATTATACCCACATTCTGATAAAAATTTATAATTACAGCGTATTTGAACAAGTTACCAAATGTAAAAAAAAAAAAAAAAAAAAAAAACCTACAAGCAATGGATGTTATAAATAGGAAAATGTTGAATCTCTCAATTTATGCATACAACTTATTGTTCTATTTTCCTTCTCTACCATGGTTAATGCTATCAAACTCACAATAAACAATCAAAGAAACACTTCAAGCAATCCATTAAACCCCATATGGTTTTGGGCATTATCCAGTTTTTCACATCACTACTCACTAATGACATATATGAATCAAAGACCAGATGATTCCATTAATTGGTGATTGCATGTAAAGGCAAGAAAATGCATAATTCTATCGCATTTTTCATTAATTATCAATATGATTGAAACAATTTAGGTAATGATACAGAACATGCGTTTAAACAATATAAATTTGGCAAAGAGATGACAGCATATAACAGGAATTTATTGAGTATGCTGAAGTTACAAATTAATTGTTCCCTCCAATTTTTGTTATTAGTACTTAGCACTGATGTGAGATATAGTGAAGACCAAAGATTATTAATTTACCCATTCAATTCAATGATAAAACAACAAAGAATAATGTATTGGTTTCAATTTAAGATATATTAAGGCATAATCAGGTTGAAATTCCTGAATAAACAAAAACAAATAAATCACCAAATCTTTTCTCATCTAAAGGGTATATTACTTACGATTTTTCATCCCCAAATTTCCACCAATCAGGTTCATACCAAAGCTTTCCCCTGAAAACAAAATAAGGAGCTTATAAATTGAATCCAAAAATCTCAATTGAAAAATCGAACTTGTAAAAAATTTATAAAACAAAATGGTATTGTAACTTCGATGAAAGAGAAAATAACAAGCGATAAAGAAATATAAGTGTAATTCAGGGAGAAAAGATTAAGCACAGGAACTTAACAATTTAAAATAAAAACATTCATTATTCATTAGTCATTAACACATTCGATGGGAACCTCTAAACGCCAGGGAATGCAAATTTCCTTGGCAAATATGAGGCATCCCTAAAGATAATTAACACATTTGATGGGATGAAAATTAAGATAATCGGTGACATCCACAGATGTGGTAACTTCGGAGTATTATTTTTTTTAAAAAAAAACTATGGTAATAATTCTGAACACAAAAATGGATACTGGTGAATAAATTTCAACACAAGTTCAAAACAGTAAAATGAACAATTTCAAACAGCTCAAAGAAAAATCTTCTAGGACCATCTACACTACATAAAAACTGGCAAATATTTTCACACATCTTTTATCATAAATAAATTATCAGAGTTAGTTCAGATAAAGGAGAGTACTCTTCCGATATCACGTCTCCTGACTTCATGCATCCAATATATGCGCCATCCTGGCCACGTCGACGGTCAAGAAGAGCAATTAAACCCTCTGTTAGGCCAATGAATAAAGTTAAGACTCGATTTCACATGGTATTAGAGTTAGTTCAACATAATCTCCTAAATACACGCATTCAGTATTAAACCATCATTACCGAGATCAATGTCAATACTGTCATCAACTTTCACATAAAAATCAGCATCCCAGTTCTGAACCGCCGTACTAAAGAAGATTTTCGCTTTTTTAGGCAACTCTTCTTGAGCTTCCTCGTGACTTTCCTATTACGAAAAAAACAGATGGTCAAGCTCTATACTGAGCTTGTTCAACAAGGTTCAATGACATGGAAGCAAGCTCAAATGAGTATTTCATTTACAAAAACATTGATAAACACAATGGTCAATAATTGTCCTTTGCTCCATCCCATCAAAACTTTAGTTCCACCAGAAAAAGAATAATTTAACCACCACATCAATGCTTCAAGTCTCCCTAAGATTGAAATATTTAAGAAATAATGCAAGTTTTAAATGAGGGGAAATATTATCAACTTGCATATGCATGTACTAGATAACCCTGAACTGTTAATACCCTAAATTTTAAGCATCTATGATAAGCCAAATTTAAAAAACAATTCAGTGCTTCCTGTCCACTCGCACAATCCAAGGTAAAGGATTGAGCTAATTTAAATTACATAAAACACTTTGCTTACAAGAATCAAGAAATCTTTTGTTGAGCGGTTTTCCTCATTAATATTGCGATCCAAGCTATCACCTCGATTAGGACTGTCAATAACAAATTTAAAGGTAAAATAAGATTCAAAATGCACATAATTAATCATTAAATTTTCAAGAAAATATGTATTAATATCATAGCCAGTATGGATAAGTGCGTGGAAAAACCTCCGACCAATTACAAAACGTATGATCACTCCTCTTTCTTCAAGTTTTTTCAAGGCATCACCTGACAGAAATTTGAAGAGAAAATGTCAGTGATATATAACTGACCTATAAAGATAACCATACAAATAATACTCAACAAAATCAAACCCAGCGACCAGCGAACTAGTCAAGAAGCATAAAAATGTCAATTTGAAGTTAACATTGAGTCTCTTGTGTAACTTCATATTAGGTTCTCAGTCTTAGTTCAAAGCAAGCAATCATAACAACACAACTCAATTAAATTTCCTTCTTAGAGAAACACAAAAAACAAGAGGTAAACCAACTGTTTACGTTCTCATCATCCAAAAAAGCATATATAATATATCAAATCTAGCCGTGACTTACTAAACCAATACTTTTTTTTTTGAAAAATCTCACTAAACCAGCACTATTATGAAAAGTTGCATTGAACACATGTAAAATATACGATGACCTAAATATGAACAACTCAATTAAATTTCCTTCTTAGAGAATCACAAAAAACTAGAGGTAAACCAACTGTTTACGTTCTCATTATTCAAAAAAGCGCATCTAATATATCAAATCTAGCTGTGAACCAATACTCTTTTTTAAAAAAAAAAAAATCTCACTAAACCAGTACTATTATGAAAAAGTTACATTAAACACATGTACAATGTACTATGACCTAAATATGAACAAAATAATAATAAAAAATTATCAAGGTGTTTTAACACAATGCCTGCGGTGCATTACATCTTTAACATTTGCTAGATAAAATATTAAAACTTATCCTAGGGAAACAAAGATAGAAAACTAGAAATCATGAAAATGGCAATAAACCATCAAAGTATAAATTAAAAACAAATCTACAAGAAACTAATAAAGTCACTACCAAATTTTTTCTAATAGTATAAACCATCAAAATCAAAGTATAAATGCGAAAATCCCACGCAATTTCAAATTAAGAGGCATAAAGTCACTCCCAAATTTAAATTCCAATTAAGACCACTGTCTTCTACTAACTACTACTAACTAAGAAAACAATCAAAGTTTGCATTTCAGCCAACATAATTGATATCAGTAGAGATCAAGCAAATGAGCACTGAACCTAAGATCAAGTCTCACCAAGGCCAATTTGCCTCTACTTTAGCCTACCCTGCCTCTCACCAGACAAAGTCTCAAACCTCCTTCGTAACCAAAAAAAGACGACTGAAGCACAGAAATTTACATGCTAGTGAATTTCAACCGAATTCCAAACATACCTCTAGGCATCCAAGACCCTCTGAATACATTTCTTTTGAGTTTGCTTCCAAATCCAGTATATACTCCAATAACAGCAAGAAGCCTACGGTCATAAGAACCAGTTTGCTGCCGTTGTCCTTTGAGGTACCCTTGGCTCTTGGCCAACGACAATTCCATCTCAGCTTCCACAATCCTCCTCTCCAGATCCCTGATAAACAACACACACATAAATCCCTTACAAAACAACATCATAAAAACCAGTGTCGTCAAATATCAAATATAGCGTGTAGTGCAACGGAATTTGAACAAACTACTCTCTCTATTCCTTTTTAATTGTTGTATTTGCAGAAATTATTCGTTCTTATTTATTGGTTGGTCAATAATACCCTTAGTTATTTACCGAGAGATAGGAATAGATGTTGACGAGATGATAAATGATTAAGATTATTATTACAGAGAAAAAAGATAAATAGTCATCAAAAGTAACAATATTTATTGTTGTCTTGATATGTATGAAATGCCTTAAAACGACAACTACAGAGAAACAAAGCGAGTACTATTTTACACGATCTGCGATTGACAACACAGATAAAAACAAACTAGATATCACCGAAAACAACAAATTAACCGAATCTAAAAAAAATATATAAAATAAGTTTACACAAAAAAAAGAGCAGAATTACCTGCACCCTAGTACCATTAACTTATCTTCCACTGTAAGAACCTTAGGCCTCTGGAAACAAAAAATAAATCACAATATCATAGGTAGATAAACTAAAAATGAAAATAGCAAAGACCTAAAAACAACACAAATTTCAAAATTCAATTGTAAACTATATAAAGCACTAACAACACACACATGGACACATCAACACTGATAATAATTTGATAAAATAACATAAACAAATGCAATTTCGTCTTGGTGTTGAGCACTGATACATGTGGAACACCGAACATGCCTTCGATCAAAAGCATCATGCTATAGAGATCATAAATCATATATACTCTATTGTGAATAAACAAATCAGCATCTAAACATGATATACAGTAAACCTGTGTTCTAAAATTATTATCAGTGTTGACGCGTTAATGTCGTGTTATGTCAAGTGCTTCGTACCGAAAACAATATGGATTTCAAAATTCAATCATAAATCATAAAAATCAGCAACTAAATTGATATCAAACAAAATGAATTTGAAAATTAGAACTGAAAAGAAAAGTAAAAAAAAAAAAAAAACCTGTGCGGAGTTCTTCTTGAGAAGACTAGCAAGTAAATTCCGATTCTCTGCATCTTGCCATAACCTAACACATTTTTGATCAAAATCGAATACGTTAACGTTTCACATCACAAATTCAAAGCGAATAGTAGAAAAGAAGATGAATCGAATTGAAATGAATGAGAATCGGATCGGAATAAGGAACCTGCCGGCGACGTAAAGCCAAGCGACGCAAGAGAAGAAAGCTAAGAGAAGAGAAGGTTTTGATGTTTGAACGAGTTTTGATCTTCCTCCTCCTCGCTTCGAAGTCGATGTTGTTGGTAATGTATCCATTCTCTGAGATTGATTGATTTCAGTTCACGATTCCAATTGATATTTATGCAAATCCTCAACTCTCTGTTACTGCCTGCCTGCTACAGTGCTACTACAAACAAAACGTACAAGATAGATAGAGAGAGAGACAGAGGAGCTTTATTTTCAAAGATTTTATTTATTTATTTTGTAGGAAGGAGGTAAATGGTGTGCATTTTTAATTTATTAGTATATTGTGAGCTTAGCTCAGTTGATTGAGACAATGCATAAAATATGTAAGGTCCGGGATTCAAACCCCGGCCACTACCAAAAAAAAATATCATTATTATTATTCCTATAGATAAAAAAAGAACAAAAGAAATAATATTAAGAAAAAAGAAAAAAGTTATAACTATTCTTTTTGACTAAAAAAAGTTAATATCAATTATTATTATTCCTATAGGTAAAAAAAAGAAAAAAAGAAATAATATTAAGAAAAAATAAAAAAGTTATAACTATTCTTTTTGACTAAAAAAAGTTATAACTATAAATACTATTTTATTTTTTGTTGACGACAGTCAAGAACTGGTATTTAAAAAACTTTTAGTCGTGAAAACTGTATGGAAATCTCTTAAATTTACACGATACTACCTTATATTAATTATACAAATACCCTATTAAAAAATATACTTAATTAAATATAAGTTTTAGTATAAATTTTTACATACATTTTTTATTTTTTTAAAATATCTCTCATTTTTTTCTTTTTTAAAATATATCTCTAATTAAATATACTATTATTTATGCTGGTTTCTAAAAAAAAAACTATTATTTATTTGGAATAGGAAAAGTTAATATTAGTCACGTTTATACACAAAGGAGTAAGGGCAAATAGTTATAGTCATATACAAAATATACATTGACAAAAAAAAAATATACACCGTAATTTTTTGTAATATATGTTGTTTAAAAAAAAATTCTTAAAACATGTGAAAAGTGACAAAGGGACTTATAAAAAAATAATAGTTTTTTTTAAGACCCAACTCAACTACCAATATTAATATTATTAGGTTGAATATTTTCACTTGAGTTCGAACTTTAAATCTCACAGTTGTATGTGTGAGTTTTAGATGATATTTGTCACTTTGTCTATGGATAAAAATAAGATAAGAATTTTCAACAACCGAATAACCCTGTCTTGGTGATCCAAAATTTCGTTCAAAAGATAGATTTGTGTTCAAATCAACAACTTCATCGCAATTTTCCAATGAAGGAGACAATATACATAGGTTGGAAGAAACCCCCTGAAGGTTGGATTAAACTCAATAGTGATGGTGCTTGCAAAGGAATTGGAGAATATTCAGGCTGTGGTGGCCTCTTTCGCGACACTGAAGGGAGATGGCTAAAAGGCTACATTCGAAAGATTGGAGTTTGTGATGCACTTCATGCTGAAATGTGAGGCATGTATCTTGGTTTAGAGATGGCTTGGCGAGAGCAAATTCCGAAACTCATTGTTGAAAGTGATTCTAAAATCTTGATTGACATGGTTACAGAAAACTGCAAGTTTAGTGGCTCAGTTCCCATATTGGTGCGACGCATTCGAAAACTCCTGGCTTTGGATTGGCAAGTCCGATTTCATCATATCTGGAGGGAGGGTAATCGATGTGCTGATTGGTTGGCTAACTTTAGCTTTTCTCTAGACTCTTTTAATTGTATCATAATGGAGAATCCATCCAGTGAGCTCTGTAGACTTCTTTTTGATGACATCTCTGGCGCTTCTATGCCTAGGAATGTTCAGATAGCTTCTTAGTTTTCTTTTGGGCCTTTGGCCCTTTTTTGTACCCAAAAAAAAAAAAAAGATAATAGTAATTTAGTATTTTAAAACTAAAGAAGTTCGATCAATCTGGTTTTTTTACTAAAATATCTGTCAAAACGTCAACTTGTCATGAATTCTATATTGCATGCAATTCTACTTTCATCATAATTTTGTGTTAACGTATAAAAACAAATGTTACTTGACCTTGAAGGTAGGACGTCCGCCATAAAATGTTTGGTAGCCGAACCAATATAAATCTGGCTGCATTATTCTCTACTCTACACTCTATTACTGCAACTTATTTATTGTTTGTATGTTCGATAGTTGTACAATAATTATAAGCAACAATGACCAAATTATATATATTAGAAAAGAAAGTTGATCACATTTAATCTATACAAGCCCAACAAAAAAAAGTAGCATCACTATCCATAACTAAATAAATCAAATCATTTGAAATATAAAAAGTTTAATTAAATAAGGAGTAGTTTAGATACTATCAATAAATATGAGAGCTTCAAAAAAAAAAATATATGAGAGAAATTGTTAACTTCTTACATGTATTTCATTTCAAAAATATAAAAATATTTTTACTTATAGTATTTCATTCTCGAAGGAGTATTAGTTGTGTATTTGTGAAATGTCAATCAGTTCAAGTGGATCAACTCTAATCTATCCTAACAAAAGTTCATTAATCACATGCGCAACCCAGCGAACCCGCGTACGGGCGCGAAACCAAGTTACAAAAAAGAATGATGTCCTGTTTGGTTTGGCTTCTGAGAAGCAATTCTAGCCCAAAATCAATTCTCTACAGTGCCAAAAGCAATTCTAGCCAAAAACAACGTGTTTGGTTCAGCTTTTCAGAATTGCTTTTATCCTCCAAAAGCAATTCTCCATGAAGCTACAAATCCTAGCTTCTAGCTTTTCTAGAATCAATTCTCCTTAAACAACGTGTATAGGTTTGTATATTTTATTATTACAACATGTTATTTTACTTTATTGCCCTTTATCAATTCTCATTCTTTATCAATTCTCCTTTAGCTATGTCTATTTTAGTAATTATACATTCAAAAGCAATTCTACATAATTGCATCCAAACATAAATCATTTTGTTTAATCAATTCTACATAATTGTATCCAAACATAAATTAAAAGTAATTTCTACTGCTGTTAATTTCATTTATGAATAAGCCTATCTTTCACGTATTGGATACAATAAGGTCTGTGAAACCTGTTTCTTTTGGGATAAAGTTCATTTAACATATTTCAATTTTTTGTGTTCTGTACATTATACCTTTTTGCCAATATTCATCTTTTATATTCTTATCTTTGGATCATTATAATTGCTTTTTGTTCATGGAACGCTTACTTTCTATACTGCTAAGTCAAATTCTCAATTCTTCAATTCAAGAACACATTTATTCGCGTTGCCACAAATTATATAACAATGATTGGTTACATTATTGGCTAACATCTCATCTTGGACATGATTACAACAAAGAAGAACTCACTATAGAAGAAAATCATATACACAGAACAAATACATCATGGAAACAACACTCTTTTGTTGCTTTCCTTGAAAATTACAACCAAAAAAAAAAAAAAAAAAACAAGATCAAGGTTTTGGTTGTGTGACTCATATGCTATGACACTCAATCTGAGTAGTGGAAATATAATCAACCAAAAAAAGAATAAGTGTTGCACCAAACTAATCAAGAAAACATCATGTGTTATAATCCCAATCTCTTTGTCGCCCAATCTGAAAGATTTGCTATCACAAACCCAGCAAATACCTGTTAACACAATGCCAAAACAATTCCATCAATATGTCAACAAAAACGTTGAATATTTTGATAACTAGAAGCTTCAAATGAGTTAATAGCCAGTTGACAATATGGTCTAATCTAGACGAAATTTCCTAGGCTATGACACTTACCAAATCATTAACTATAACTAGATGGCAGAGAAATTAACATGCATAAAGTCAAAGGAAGAAATAATGAATAGAATAAACACATAAAACATTTGTATTAACATATGAATCGTTGAAACAGACATTGGGCACAAGACACGACTCGACACATAGATACCAGCAATAATTTAAAGAAAATAAAAGTGATTGAATGTGAAACCACATGCGTTGGTGTTGTGCCAGACATCAAACATGCATTCAACATGAAGTGTTGGTGCTACATAAGTTATCCTAACATCGATGGAAGCAACAAAACATTTAACACCAAGACGTAAATAGGAATTTTTTATTTATTTCTATTATTATGCTTTTTGTTGGGAAAAAAATGAAAGAATGACCCTCCGTTTGGCTGCTGTTGCAAACTGAAAGCTGAGAAAACATTAAATTGCATATAGTTTTAGTGACAACCATACCTGAGCTGATCCAAGCATGTATAATGCCGAATAATGGCGACCATGGATTACCATGTCAGCCATCATAGCAAGAGGAATGGTGAGTGACATGCCCAAAGTGGCCACAAGGGGAGTTGTCCATACAACACAGAGTGCCCTGGGTGGTAGATCAAATAAACTCGAATTTTAGAATTTGCATAACTCTGTGTGCCCATGTAAATTATTCAAATTTATTTAATATACCAAAAGTAGTCTGAGAGAACACTTCCAACGAGTCCATTTGCAAGAACCACTTCATCCATTTTGGCAGAGTGCGGAATCGCAAACTTAGGTTCAATTCCTAAGGCCGACAATGGCCAGACTGAGCAAAAAGAAAAAAGAAAATTAGCAATCAGTTACTGCGCATCAATTTTATTTGAAGCCAAACTAGCCCACCGAAGCTGGCACTGGTTAATGCGCATCAATTTATTAGAAAAAAACTATTGAAATGTTGTTGATGAGTGTGTGAAAACACAAAAACCAAGTTAGAGGAGCAAATGAAAAGGATTGTGATCATATAAGTCGAGTTTGGCAAGTAACTACAGAAGCATTGTGTGTAAAAAAAACTTACTAAGCCACCATAGCGCTACAAGTGTAAACAATCCAATATATCCAAACAGCTTTTGCACGTCAACCCGTTCACCTTCTTCGCCAGAAAACTTTTTAAGAAGAACTGCGACATTAATGTTGAAGCTGTGTCATTATTCATCTAGATTATCTGGAAAAAAGAAATACAGAATGAAACAGCTAAGACATTGTCTAACCAGTAAATAGACCGTATGACATGGCTGAGAGAAGGCCAAAAAGATCTCCAACAAGAGAGCGCTGTCCATTGCTGAACACAAATATCAACTGTCAATGCCCAAAAAATAGTATTACAAAGAGCAAGCTCGTGATAATGCATGCAAGATAGCATTATCTTATACCCTCTATCTCTATAACTAAAACATTAGCTATGTTTTGTATACCTTTCTCTTATACCCTCTATCTCTATCAACATAATGGATGACATGTGTATTAATATACTCATGTGAGGAGACATCGATTTTCAATGTGATGCCATACAAAGGGATCAATTATATTAGGGATATAGTCATATAGGTTTATAAGCTATGAAGCACAAATACTTAAAAAAAATCAAAGTATAGGTATCTGACAAGTATCCGATGCCAAATCGTGTCTAGTACTTCACATGCATCCCAAGAAAGTATCCAATATTGTTGAATTCCTTTTAAAAATATTTCCACCTATACTTCTCAGATACATCTTTGATGCTTCTTATCAACTATAGACACAATTGTCATCTAGATACAAGACATTTTCGTTACATTATACTAACAAAAGATACATAATTATATGTTTTTTGTTGAACAGATATTTTAAAAATAATGTTGCTTGTTTGTAAACCAGCTCAGAGGGTAGATGATGCAAAACGACTATCTCCTACTAGAAAAATTGATTGACATCTTAAAACTGGAATAGAATAACGAAGCTAATTTGGTCATCAAAGAGATAGAAAGGGCTTACGAAGCATTAAATTGCGAGTCATCTGCGGCCCAAGTTTTGCCCAGAGTTGTCATGGCAACCCCAGTCATGCTGACCAAGACAGCAACTACTTTTGATATATTTAAAGTGTCTTCACCCATTAACACACCGATGAAAAGAGTGAAGAGTCCTGAAGTAGATGACAATACTGTTGTACTCGCAACACTAGTACGTGCAAGAGCAGCATTTGATAGATACTGAAAGCGACAAATACAACAATAAAACAACACCATTACATTTCCTATATGATGTCATATACCAGAATAAATAACAAAGATACACATGTTTCAATCATGAGTTACTTACCTCTGTTATAAACCAGATAGGTGCAATGTAAAATCCATAAGTAGCAATTTCCTTTGTAGTAAGTTCTTTTTCTTCCTTTGCCAAACTAGTTTCATTATATTTAGCCACCAATGGTGCTATCTCTCCAAGAGTTGAAAGGTCTATATCACTGTCTTTTCGAACCACATTCCCTAGTTCCATTTCAAAGTCTTTCTGCATTCCATTGCCGCTTTCTGCATTTTTTCCACTTTTAGAAGACCGGTGTTTAAGAAAGTTATAGAACCAATCCTTAATGAATGCTATTGGGAGGTAAAGTACCATGAGAGAAGCTCCGAGATATGTCACCACAAATGGCTGCTTATAATCGGTATAAATATCCTGCGCAGAAAGTTTTAATTGAGATAATCATTCATGATACAAAGCTTGGATATTAGCACACTGTATGCTATGGTGTCCAATAAAAGATACCACTTGATCAGAATTTCAAATTGCAATGGCATTTTCAACAAATTATTCTCCAACCGTGCTTAGATAAGGACTCAGATACTGAAATTCTATACTAATTGAAGCAAACTTATCAACTTAAAAACATAAACCTTCAAGCTTAGACAACAGTGTCCTCTGGTCCACATACGTAAGACATAACACGACTTATGCAACATATAACTGGAACAATGGAGCACCGCAGTGACATATTATATATAAATACAATTCACATATTCCCTTAAATCAAAGCAACGAGGACTGCATTTTTGGGGATGAAATCCACAGATATCATCCTACCAAAGGTAATCCTATTCAAGACCAACGGAGCAAAAGGGGTAAGACCTCTCTCAAAAGAACTTATTGTTTACATGGGATCGAACCAGGACCTCCAATTATTACTAAGAAGTATCCCTATACACATCCTCTCCACTTGTGGACCAAGCATGCTTCCAATAAGCCAATCTCATTGGGTCATTAGGTTAGCTATATCGTTAACTAAATCATTCTTAGCCAACAAAGCTTTCGATCTCATGTGACCTTTATAAAAAAACACAAACTTTAAAATAGTATATGTATAAGAAAATGATTGAAACCCCCAGGGGTTGGGTTGGCCTCGTGGTGAAGACTTGGGACCTAGAAGTGTGCTCCTCTCTAGGTCTCAGGTTCGAATCCCCCAAGTGCCAACAATTTATGTGTTGGGCGAGACGTCCAGTCCATACAGAGCTTTGCCCTAACTTCGATTGGGTCCCCACTAGTAGACGGTGGGATTTGTCCCCTAGATTAGTCACTCCTTAGTCCGGATACGAGTTTAAAAAAAAAAAATTGATTGGATCCTATGATGTATAGAAAGCTTCCAAATCAAGTCACATGAAGCAAAGCCATATCAACCTACATCCATCTCTCGAATACATCAGCTTCCTAAATGACTATAGTACAATTAACAATAAGGTCCTATATACTATGACATAATTAAGCTCCACAATCATCAAATTGAATTGAACTAGTACTAAACTTAAGTACCTAAAAAATAATAACAAAAAAACACAAAATCACATTTATCTATTTAGTACAAAGTATGCAATAATACCAAACTTATGAGAAAATTAAATAATTTTACATTATGGTTAAGAAAAGATGAAAAATTTACCTGGGTGACTTCAGCAGAGGAGACCCAGATGATAACAACAGTACCTATAAGAAACAACCCAGCCTTGTATCTCAAACTACCCATTAGAAACCCAAATCAACAATACCCAGATGGAAAAAAGTGCAGAAATTGCAGAGATCCACACGTTTCTGCTTCAGCCAGATCCCAGAACCAATCACCGTTCAATATACTAAATTCTTAACCAAATCATGTGTGAAAAAGCTTCAACCTTTGGTAGAAATTGAAGCTTGTATGTGTGAGAAGATGAAGATGTTGAAATTGTTGCAAGAGGTTGAAGGAATCTTGCAACAACGGAAAAGGTAGAGAAAATGGTTGGAAGAAAGAGAAAACAGAGGGAAAACGTTAATTTATTTTTATTAAATAAATATAAAAATATTGTTTCTGCATTTGGTAATTAATTTTCAACGTTACTCTTCTCTTATTCAAAAGTTCTTTCTTCTGTTGATTTTCATCTTTTCTTTTTTCCTCCTATATTTTTATTAGTAGAATTTCCCTTTTTATATAAAATAAAAAATAAAAGTTAAATATGGTTTTGGTCTATATAAATATTTTAATTTTAATTTTGTGTTTTAATTAAAATTTATCTTCAATTTTTAGTCTCTTAAAAAAATTTCATTGTCACTTTTAATCCATTTTTAAATCAACTCGGTGTATCATTTAAAATTTTGAATTTTTTGCAATCATGTTTAGTACATTACATTATTATCTCTTGCAAAATTATAAACTTTTTAAATAAAGGATGAATCAAATATGAATTTTTTATCGTTTCATTTTTTATTTAATTTATGTTTTGGTAAAAAAATCTAATTTTTTGGGGGAGATTCTTACAGCACTCTAAACATCTTTTTTTTTTTTGTTGGAAAAACTTGTTCAAAATTTAAAATAATGTGTATTAGTTGACTTAAAAGCATGTATCAAAAGCGGTGATAAAAAACTTTTGGGGATTAAAATAAAAAAAATTCATAGGAATTAAAGTGAAAATTTGGAATATTTATAAAAATAAAAAAATAGATTTAATCAAAAAATAAAATTCTATTAATTGGTATAAAGAAACATAAATGCTACTCAAACCTTTTCCTCCTATTCGTAAAAACAGGGTTTAAGTCAGATTACTTGGGTAATTACGTGCTTATATAGTTTTTTTAATAGCAATGTGCATAGTCGTCTTCAACAATTCAGAGACTCCATTATAATCTGTCAGTTTTCATTTATAAAGAATTGAAGGAAAAAAATCAAACACCATTTATAATGATAGACAACTATGTCGTTATCAAATATATGAACTATTGTTCAAATATGATTTTATCGTCTTCAACAATTCAGAGACTCCATTATAATCTGTCAGTTTTCATTTATAAAGAATTGAAGGAAAAAAATCAAACACCATTTATAATGATAGACAACTATGTCGTTATCAAATATATGAACTATTGTTCAAATATGATTTTAACTATGGACAAATAAATATTTATCTAATGGACAATGTATAATTGACAGTAAAGTTGTTGTCTTTCAAACTTTTACACACGAAAATTGACATTTAGTGATGAACTTTGTCTGTAGATACAAAAAAAAAAAATTCTTCCAAATTTTGGGACCCTTTAAGTTTGAGACCCTGTGCAAAAGGTCTTATTGCAGTTGCAGAGGGCCGTCCCTAGTAACATGACTTTGATTATTGGTCAAATGCATCTAAAGGTCATTTAAGTTTTTCGTTTTTCCCAAAGTGGTCCTTTAAGTTTCAAAAGTCCCAAACAAGTCCTTTTAGTTTTTGAATCGTTTCAAAAAAGTTCTTTTAGAGGATGATGGTGATGATTCAGATGATAGCAACAAAGAGCATTTTTCATCATTTGCCATGCCTAAAAAGATGACTAATTTTAAGTGGGTGTTAGGAGCCATATTTGGTACCAAAGATGAGTTCAAGGAAGCAATTACCAACTATGTTATCTACAATGCGAGACTAAAAGGACTTCTTTGGGACTATTGAAACTTAAAGGATCACTTTGGGAAAAACGAAAAACTTAAAGGACCTTTAGATGCATTTGACCTTGATTATTTGAGTATGTTTATTAGATGTTGTTTAGATTTCTTGCATTGCATGTTTTTCATGAGGGATAATCTTACTTGAAATAAGGTTAGGCATAAAATGTGAGTGACTTTCTCGCATGTTTTTTACGAAAGATAATATATTTTGAAATAGCGTCGGACATACAATGTGAGTCACTCCATTCGATAAAATGAACTATGAGCTTGTTTACTATAGATTTAAAAAAGTGATTTTGATTTTATTTTTAAAAATGATTTTTATGAGAACTTACTAAAAAATTAATAGAAGTTATATGTTGTGATATCATTTAATGAATTTAAATCCAAGGTTAACAAGTAAATTTGGTATTTGGAAGATTACAACACTCACACATACTCTGCATCAGAGACCACTCATGCATACTCTATGTGACAACTTTTTTTAAAAATGATCTTTAAAGTGTATCATATTTTTGTTGTAAGTTTTTTAAAAAAGAATTTTCTAAAGAAGACCTCAAATGAGAAATCGATTTAAATAGCTTTTTTAAAAGTTATTTTAAGTTTTTCATTCTTTTACTACAACTTTATTTGAATAATAAAATTTTGAAAAACACTTATAATGAGAAGCTATTTCACGCAGTTTCTCATAATTAGTGTTTAGAACCTACTCAAAATTACATTTCAAAATAATAACAAAACTGATTTTCTTTAAATCTTCACTTCTTACAAAATCTTATATAAAATATTTGTTTAATAAAACAGATGTAGCATTCATACTCTCATCTCCATCACATACTCATTCTCATATTATCATAAAAATACAAATGACGTAATCTTGCTACCAAGGTTACTTTACTTTGTTTAAAAAAATACAAAGAAACTTAGGGTGATGGTAAAATGTATATAGTCTTGGCATAGAAGACTTTCAAAATTTATAATTGAATAAACATTTATTTACCTCCTCCTAAATATATTAGCTAAGGTCGAACTCAAAATGAATCTAAGATAATAAAATAAATATATTAGCTAAGGTCGAACTCAAAATGAATCTAAGATAGTAATTTTTTTAACTAATATACTAAACCTTGGAGAGGTTGCTTTGTTAATATTCAAATCATAATAATGTCGTCCTAGGTACGCATTTAACAAGCTTATCGTGTCAACTTGGGAGAGTTTGATTTATTATTATCAAATGATGATGACATCCCATTCGAAAGTGGAGAAACCAAAGAAATGATAAGAGTGAAGTTTTCCATTACAGTCTTGTTAGTTAATGGGTCACTACTAGGGCATTGACAAATCAACTATAAACAAATTAGCAAATTCTAACAAAATATGAATAATGAAAAGAAAAATGGCTGGCAATGGCCAGTGGCAGGTAATGGAAGTAATGGCTTTGGATAAAGACACTGAATCATTTATTTATTTATTTCGAGGTATATAGAATATTCTGATACACATTATCAAGTGCATTCTTTTCCCTTCCAAACGTAAAATGGTTTTTTTTTTTTTTTAACAAAAAACGTAACGTAAAATGTTTGAGCCGATGTTTATGCGTCTTCTTTGTTCTTATTCATCTATAGATGAAAAATAATTTTACACAAATTGAGTCAAATAGGAATTTTTTTGAAAAAGAGTCGAATAGAAATTTACAAATAATAAATAATTTTTTTTTGAAGGAAGGAATAAATAATGAAAATTAAATAAACAATTAATTAATATTTTGGACAAATAGATAAGTACATTGCACGAACAAATAAACCGACAAATAAGAAATTTTGGCTCTAAAAAATTTACAAAGAGGTCAGCCTAAAATTTCAATATTGGATTGTCACATATATTCTATCGGCACATATCTTTATTGTCACTTGAGCTCAAGCAGTGGCGGATCTTGAGGTAAATTGTTGGGGGTGCCAAACTTTTGTGGAATATATAATATATGGTTTCAAAAATTAACAATTATTGATAACTGGCCTGGTGGTATAGATGGCTTGGAAACAGGAAGGGAACATGGGTTCGAATCCCCTCAAAAGCACCCTTTTTTTTTAATACAGTATCTAAAAAAGAAGAGAAATGTGTAAAAAGAAGAGCATGGAGTGTTGAACCCGCGACCTTCAGCAACTTATGGCACCCCCGTTCCACTGCAACCGCGAAATTTTACTGATATTATTACTGATAATATACTATATAACGAAATACTGGGGGATGCCGTGGCCCCCGCCGGCCACCAAAGAGATCCGCCACTGAGCTCAAGAGACGAACTAAATAAATAGGTAAAATATGAGGAATACAATAATCGGTCACCCTTACATAAAAAAAAAAAAAAAAAAAAGGGTCACCCTAAAACCCTAATTACATCATCTATATATAGGGTGACATGCTAACCATAGTTCATTCACTTCCGACCCACGGCATACACATAACACACGAAACCTAGTGAATGTGAATGGCTCATCATTGGTCAGTTCAGAGTTCTACAAAGAACAAATATACATACACTTTTAATTTTGAATATAATTTCTTGTTGGAAAAAACTGACATAAAGAAAATAAGTAAATACAATCACAACACACGGTAACATAATGTGAAAACTCTAAAATCGGAGAAAAACTGTGACGTTGTCTAATGACAACCAAAAGCTAATAATATGCATGTAAATTTTTACAACACATAAATTACTCTCAATTATCCACCGATATCACATATCCGCATCATCCAAAGCAAATGCTTAACTACATCACACAACACTCTAAATCAAGAATATAGAAGATGGAAAAGAAAGTCAGATACGAGTTTAAAGTGTTTATGACCTGTGTTTCTTGTAGCAAATAACTAGAGTCTATATATAATTTTGGTCTCATTCTTTCTTAACAATTCCAAACAATGTGAGACTTCTTCAACATATATATTTCTAATCAACATATATTATTTCTATTATCATGACCAGCAGTCATAGTTCAATAGAACTATCATACTCCACCATACAAAGTATAATAACTTGAAGGTAAATCACTTCAAGAATTTTCACATTGACTTCACTAACAATTATGGTTTAAGAGATCAACTATAATACTCCACCGTAAGAGCGTACTTCACTTGAAGTTGAAACCATTCCAATAATTATTTCCACTTGTCGAAAACCAGCATAATAACTTAGAAAATTGTTGTTGACACATCTTGTTAGGCTGAGAAACACTAGTAAAAGACGAAAATGCCCCCTCGGTAGTTAACTGCCGAATTATGAAACCGGCTGCAGTTAACTACCGAGAAAAACTTCGGCAGTAAACTACCGAGGAAATCTGAAAACTTCGGCAGTTGCCGAAGTTTTCAGATTTCCTCGGTAGTTTACTGCCGAAGTTTTCCTCGGTAGTTAACTGCAGCCGGTTTCATAATTCGGCAGTTAACTACCGAGGGGGCATTTTCGTCTTTTACTAGTGTTTCTCAGCCTAACAAGATGTGTCAACATCAATTTTCAATAACTTATGGTGAAACTTCCATGTTGACGGACATCTCTTCAACCACCGCATAAGTGCAACACACCTTATATCTCCTTAGGCCCCCAAAAATTACTAAATTAGCCTTTGTAACATATACGGTATATAAATACCGAACAGTTCGGTAGGTAGGTACCGGATGACCATTTTGCTTATTATTTTGCATATTTTTGTTTCAGTTTAATACTATAATAATCTTTCTCTTATCTGTTTCATTTTTTTACCAGATTATTACTACCTACTAATATAAATCATTTTTCTTCTCCCCTCTTCTTTTTGCCAGACTCTATGATACATCATTTTCTTGATTTTGGTGTTAAAACACATGAACAACATAATATGAGACATTCTCATAGAGTTCTGCAAAAACATAATTGAAGAATCAAAGAAAAATTATGATTTCGAATTGTTATCAATGCATAGAGTAAGCATGTCTTTTGGTACATATGACAGTAGCAGTTCGTTGCACATGAATTGTAGTGTAAATTTATTATTCATATGTACGTGCTTACTCTGTTGGCAAATTCATGCACTTTTGGTAGGTTGCACAAAATTTACAAAAACAAAGGGATCAAACTTTTCATTAAAAATGACAAAACTCTAAAAAATTATGCAGAAACAAAATGAGAGAGGAAGAAGTAAGGTTTACCTCCTAATTGATTGCAAGTAAGTGAAGATTGATGTTATTTGTTCTATTGATTGTGATGAAAACACAACAAAATTGCCCAAAAAACACAAGGTTTAGAACAATATTGAAGTTGAGTGCACAAAAGAAACTAACAGCTCCCTTTATATATATATATATATATATATATATATATATATATATATATATATATATATATATATATATATATATATATATATATATATATATATAGCTAGTTGGCAGTACGGTATATATATACCAAAAGTTTAAAAAAGAAATTTGAAAATTCTGCCTCCGAACTCTATCTACCGGAAGTGTAAAACAGGGTTAAAAATGGACTTCTAGGGGGCCTAGAAGATATTGAGGGGCCCTAAAAAGCATCCTTCCAATGTTCGTGTGTTAAAAATAATATCAAATTAATCCTAACATTTTCCTACACTAAAAAATTAGTCTTTCGATAATTAAAAAATTATGGTCGATGAAATTGATTACTGATAAGGTACTTAGAGAGGGGTGGAAAGAATGAAACCATCATGCTTCAAAACTTTTTGTAAGGATTATGGTGACGATTTTTTAATCATGTGGTCCAAAATGAACCAATTTGGAGATCAGATTCCCCTTTCAAGTATAGTGTTTGCTCAATATTGCATAGTGAAGAAAATAGTAAAGACAATAGTGATAGTAACCCCTAGTTAGAGATAACTTGCTCTCCAAGTTATCTAGACATAGTTAGAATACAGCTTGTATATGATAGTTATCATGGACATTTACTTGTCTATATAAGTTGTACTGTTGCTTCATTCATAACTAATGAGAATCATTTCATTCATTTTTTACATTCATAATATGGTATCAGAAGTTTTCTCTCCTCTTTGAGGAGTTAGTTACGATCCAGTAACCGTTTTCCGCCATTGTTGCATCTTCTTCAAGCTTCGTTTTGAAGCTTTATTCTTCCTTTTTCTTGTTGAAGATACTTCATCTTCATCTTCTTTATTGTTTCTGCTTTGAATTGCACCTTCTTTTGTTCCAATTCGTTCGCATTTATCTTCTATTTTCTCTCCTTGTTCATACTCTGTTTTCATGGCTCGTGGAAACTCTGCGCCTTCTAACTCTGATTCAGATTCTCCCTACTATATTCATCCCAGTGATGGACCTAGTTCTTTGGTTATCACTCCCAAACTCAACGGTTCAAACTATCTTGCATGGCATCGTTCCATGCAACGAGCTTTGGGCGCGAAGAACAAACTTGTCTTCATTGATGGTTCCATCTCTGTTCCTGCTATTGATGATCTCAATCGTCAAGCTTGGGAACGTTGTAATCATTTGATTCACTCTTGGATCATGAATTCTGTTACAGATTCCATAGCTTAAACTATTGTATTTCATGATACTGCTTTGTCTGCTTGGGGTGATCTGAAAGAAAGATTCCAAAAGGTTGATCGTGTTCGTATTCTTTCCTTGAAATCCACCATTCACAATCTCAAGCAAGGTACCAGATTTGTTCTTGATTACTTCATTGAGCTTCGCACTCTATGGGATGAATTGAATTCACATAGACCTATTCCAAATTGCACTTGCGTTCATACTTGTAGATGTGACTCTATACGCCTTGCTAAATACTATAGAACTGAAGATCAAATTCTTCAGTTTCTTACTGGTTTGAATGAGTCTTTCTCTGTTGTGAAGACTCAAATCTTTCTCATGGATCCTTTACCTCCTATCAACAAGGTTTATTCTTTGGTAGTTCAGGAAGAAAGCCAAAATGTTGTGTTTTCCACTCCTCCTGTTATTGATGAATCCAGCATCTATGTTAATGCTTCAGATGCAAAAAGGTTTAACCCTCGTTGTAAAGGTGCCTCTAGTCCTTCAACTAGCAAGGGTAAAGATAGATATTACACCTTTTGCAATAGATACAATCACACTATAGAGTTTTGTTATCAGAAACATGGACACCCTAACTTCAATAAGGGTAATTCATCTGCCAATAATGCTAGTGCTGAGGTTTCTGATTCAAATAACCCTAGTGGCTTCAATGATGTGGTAGCACCAGATTCCAAGTTTAGTTTGACTCAAGAGAAGTATGATCATCTTGTGGCTTTGCTCCAACAGGCTAATTTGCTTTCCTCAGTATCTTCCCCTACTGGTCCTGTTTCCAATCACATTCATACTTCCAATCCATCTGCTTCTGATTCTCATCAAGCAGGTATATTCAGTGTTGTCTCTTGTTCTATTGATTCTGCTCCTCATCATTGGATTTTAGATTTAGGTGCTAATGATCATATATGTTCCTCTTTGCATTGTTTTACTTCCTTCTATAAAATTAAACCTATAAATGTTAACTTGCCTAACAAGTCTTCTGTTTTAGTTACATATGTTGGCAATGTTTCCTTTTCTTCTTTATTATACCTTACCAATGTTTTATATTGTACAACTTTCAGTTTTAATCTCATATCAATTTCTAAAATGTGCAAATCATTGTCTTGTTTTGTCAATTTTTCCACTGATAGTTGCATTATTCAGGATTTGAGTACCAAGAGGATGATTGGTTTGGGTGAAAACCTCAATGGCTTATACAGATTGGTGGTGTCTGCTGATTCCTTCAAGCCTTCTCCTCATAGTTTCAATAAAAATTTGTCTGTTTCCTGTAATAATGTTTCTCAATCTTCTTTCAGTGTAATTCCTGCTTCAGCCTTATGGCATTATAGATTGGGACATCTCTCTCACCAGAGATTGTCTCATATGCATTCTATGTACCCTTCAATTTCTTGTAATAATAAAGATGTTTGTGACATATGTCACTGGCAAAACAAAGAAAATTGCCTTTTACTCCCAGCATTTCTATTGCTTCTTCTAAATTTGAATTGCTCTATTTTGACATTTGGGGTCCTTTAGCCATTCCTTCTGTTCATAACCATAAGTATTTTCTGACCATTGTTGATGATTTTAGTAGATTTGTTTGGATCATACTCCTTAAAAGTAAATCTGAGGTATCCATTCATGTTAAGAACTTCATTACCATGATTCATACTCAATATAACATCACCCCTAAAACGGTTAGATCAGACAATGGTCCTGAATTCCTCCTCCCTGAATTTTATGCCTCTAAAGGTATCATTCACCATAGATCTTGTGTTGAAACACCACAACAAAATGCCAGATTTGAAAGAAAACATCAACATATCCTTAATGTGGCAAGAGCTTTATTATTTCAATCTAAACTCCCTAAACAGTTTTGGTGTTATGCTGTTAGTCATGCTGTTTTTCTTATCAACAGAGTCTCTACTCCTTTGCTTGACTATAAAACACCTTATCAACTCTTATATGATTCTTTACCTGATCTTAAACTCTTTAAAGTTTTTGGTTCACTGTGTTATGCTTCAACTCTTATGTCTCACAGATCCAAACTTGACCCTAGAGCCAGAAAATGTTGTTTCTTAGGTTACAAGTCAGGCTTCAAAGGTTCTATCCTCTTTGATTTACATTCTAAGGAAATTTTCATTTCTAGACATGTAATTTTTCATGACAACATTCTTCCCTATCCATCTTCTTCTCATCAACCTTCAGATTATTTTCCTTTTGACTCTCATCCTCCAGACTTCTCCCATGTCTCTCCTGAGTCCACATTTGTTGATTTTCCCATTGAATCTCCACAAATATCTTCTTCCCCTCCTAATGTTGATACTCCCATTCAACCTTTAAAAAGAGTTTCCTCCAGATGCAGACAGCCACCACCACATCTTAAAGACTACATATGCCAATCATCTGCATCACCTTCTTCTCTTACTAATAAAAATGTTTATCCTATTTCCCATTATTTGTCTTATAATAAATTGTCTAATGATCATCTTCATTTTGCTTTGTCTCTTACCACTCACACTGAGCCCACAACATATACTGAGGCTAGCAAATTTGAATGTTGGAACAAAGCCATGGAGACTGAACTGTCTGCTCTTGAACAAACTGGTACTTGGCAATTGGTTGATTTACCACCAGGAGTTAAACCAATAGGCTGCAGATGGGTGTATAAGATCAAGCATCATGCAGATGGTTCCATAGAAAGATTCAAAGCACGTTTGGTTGCTAAAGGGTACAATCAAATTGAAGGTTTGGATTATTTTGATACATATTCACCAGTTGCCAAACTCACAACTGTCAGACTCATCATTGCTTTGGCTTCTATGCATCATTGGTTCATTCATCAACTTGATGTTAATAATGCCTTTCTTCATGGTGAGCTGCAAGAAAATGTGTACATGCAGCTTCCACCAGGTATCAAATCCTCCAAACCAAATCAGGTGTGCAAACTGGTTAAATCTCTCTATGGATTAAAGCAAGCAAGCAGAAAGTGGTATGAATGATTGACCTCTTTACTTATAGCTCAAGGTTTCAAGCAAGCAAATTCAGATCACTCTTTGTTCACTAAGTCTTCATCTGAGTCATTCACTATCCTCCTTGTATATGTGGATGATATTATTCTTGCTGGGAACTCACTCTCTGAATTTCAACACATCAAAGACATTCTTCACAGTTCTTTCAAAATCAAAGATCTTGGCCAGTTAAAATATTTCCTTGGTTTAGAAGTTGCTCATTCTAAACAAGGCATTTCATTGTGCCAAAGAAAGTACTGTTTAGACTTGCTTGCTGATTCAGGTCTCACCAACTCTAAACCAGTCTCAACCCCTTCAGATCCTTCTATCAAGTTGCATAATGACTCCAGTTCACTTTATGAAGACATTTCTTCTTACAGAAGATTGATTGGGAGACTGCTGTACTTGAATACCACTAGACCTGATATTACCTTCATCACACAACAATTGAGCCAATTCCTTACAAAGCCTACACATATACATCATGCTGCTGCCATGAGAGTACTCAAATACCTCAAGAGCTGCCCAGGCAAAGGCTTATTTTTTCCCAGAGATTCCACTCTCCAACTTCTGGGCTTCTCAGATGCTGATTGGGCAAGATGTTTGGACTCTAGAAGATCAATATCAGGCCAATGTTTCTTCTTGGGTAAATCCCTTATCTCTTGGCGCACTAAGAAACAGTTGACTGTCTCAAGATCCTCTTCAGAGGCTGAATATAGAGCACTTGCAGCAGCTACTTGTGAACTGCAGTGGCTTCTATATATCATTCAGGATTTGTAGCTTTCATGCATCAAGCCACCAGTCATTTATTGTGACAATCAAAGCGCCCTTCATATTGCAGCCAATCCTGTTTTTCATGAAAGAACCAAACATCTTGAGATAGATTGTCATTTGGTTAGAGAGAAACTTCAAGCTGGTGTAATGAAACTGCTTCCTATCACTTCTCAGAACCAGATTGCAGATTTCTTCACAAAGTCCTTGCTTCCTCAGCCTTTTCACATTTTACTATCCAAGCTGGGATTGGTAGACATTTACCAACCTCCATCTTGTGGGGGGCTATTGAATAGTGAAGAAAATAGTAAAGACAATAGTGATAGTAACCCTAGTTAGAGATAACTTGCTCTCCAAGTTATCTAGACATAGTTAGAATACAGCTTGTATATGATAGTTATCATGGACATTTACTTGTCTATATAAGTTGTACTCTTGCTTCATTCATAACTAATGAGAATCATTTCATTCATTTGTTACATTCATAATACTCAACATATCAATTTTGCCTGATTGAGTTCGTCAAAAATGTAATTTTGGTAGTTGAGGGAAGTTGGCAGACCTTGTGGAAGCTAGTTGTTCAGTTGAAGGTGTGAAGTTTTATGTGGCGAGTTGTAAGGAATTGCCTAGCTATACCCATTAGATTGATTGGAAACGGGGTTAATATTGTCGCCCAATGTCCATGGTGTAGCCGATGTTTAGAGACAACAAAACACTTGTTGATGCATTGTGAAAAATGTATGCAAATTTGGAGGCAATTTGAGTCGAATATAACATATAAAGTATTTAGTATTTTGGATGTTTTATCGAAGGAGTAGTGTATGTTTGTGACGACAAGTTAAAGTATGCAGAGGAGTATGAATGCATCAATTTGAGAGAATATGTTTGAAAGTGTTGCTGAAGTAATCAATCGTTGTAGTGTTTTACTTCAAAAGTGGAGGGCGGCACATCAAGAAAGTGGGCAAGCTGCTCGTCTACAACGAGTTGTTTAGAATGGCAGATGTGGCAGCGGTCCATGTAATGTCCCAAACGACTTTAAGCATTTCCGACTGACCTTACAAACTAACACAAGTCTTTTCAGCATGTTTTGTCCTCACTCACAGACTTTTTGCGAAACTTCCCAGAACGCCACCCATCCAAAAACTACTCCAAGTCAAGCACGTTTAAATGTGGAGTTCTTATTGAATGAACTAATGCATCTTGTTAGTATAGGTGGTACCAAACAATTCTTATAAGTCTTCTTTCAACCATGCAGTCATATCCTTGCATAGCCTTAGGATCCCTCTCATTCCGATGTGATTCAGTTTGGCTAGAAGTCGCCGGAAGCCGCACATTGTTATGCCTTGTACACCGACGACCACTCCCCATCCTTGTCAGCCTCGGGTATTACTACCCACACACATGTTCATTAGATGGGATATCAACGCGTCTTTTTTTAAGCAACATAATAAGGTTGAAATTGAGACTTGATTAAGGGACGAGTATGAAATGTTTAAGGGTACATTTTGAATGTTAAGGAGGACGTGACTTCAGGCTTATGGGGAATTATCGAGTGGAAGTGTGATTAGTGTTCAAACAAGTTATCTTTCTATAAATTTGAAGAGCGTTATGGACTCTTTTAATTTGTCAGTCAATGATGAAACTTAGGCATTTTCCATTTTATGCATATGTCGTAGTACTTTATCATGTACTATAACAACTCATATGTCAAATTTTTTAGGAGAGAGATTAATATGGTTGCTCGTAACCTTGCTAAGGTTGTTACACACAACATCAATTCTCAAGTTGACATTCTATCTTGTATTGATCATTTCATTTTTAATGAAATGTATCAATTTTTGCATATCTGTTTATGTTAGATGTATCTTAAATAATAGAAACACAATGATAATTTTTAGAAAATGATAAAATCTTAGTGTTTTGTATTTCTTATCGGAGAGAGTTGCTTTTTGATTTATGTTGATGAGAACATTGTTGGAAGATAATGAAGTTGTAATGCTGGATTAAATTTGAAATATTGTTGAAAATAAGTTGTTTTTACCTTTTTAACTTGGTTTAAATGCAAGGAATGAAAAATTGTATCGTCTCACAAAAAATCGCAAAGACCCAAACCACATTGGACTAGTTTGGTTTTTATTTTAAAATTCAACCAAACTAAAAATTTCATGTCTTTTGCAGTTGACATGACTTTTATCCTCAAAACCAAATTAACCTGCACCACAAACACCCATAATTTTTGATAATTCTAATTATATCCTTAAATGTCATAGATAATTTTACAATATAAATGCAATGGAAAAGGTTAAGGACATTTGAATGTTGTCTTTCGACTAGTTATTGTTATATGGAGGGACGAAAATCAAATCCACACACCCTACTTATTCACCTGGAATAAGGAGAATTTTAATTTGACCAAAATAAAAAAAAGAGGCTAAATTACACCAAAGATCTTTTAAGTTTGAGATTTGTAAGAGATTAGTCCTTTAAGTTATTTTGGTCATACATAAGTCTTTTAAGTTTAGGTTTGTAACAGATCTTTTAAGTTATTTTGGTCACACATAAGTCTTTTAAGTTTGTAAACGTTTTGGCTAAATTACACCAAAGGTATTTTAAGTTTGAGGTTTGTAATAAATTAGTCCTTTAAGTTATTTTGGTCACACATAAGTCCTTTAAGTTTGTAAACGTTTTCAATTTAGTCATTTTGTTAACCAAAACATTACAAAAATGATGATGTGACAGAATGACTAAATCGAAAATGTTTACAAACTTAAAGGACTTAGGTGTGACCAAAATAACCGGTCTATTACAAACCTCAAACTTAAAAACTTATATATGTAACCAAAATAACTTAAAAACTAATCTATTAGGAAACTTAAATTTAAAGGATATCGTTGCAAAAACATAAGGCGCGAATCCCCCCTTTTCCTCTCTTGATTCAGTTAAGTGAACCCTATCGCACCCAATCCTCGTTTTACTGACGGCACACGCGACGCAGGAGGAAGAAGAACGTTATCTGTGACTATGACGGATCGACACAAACATTTTCTCCGGCAACCCTTATCAGGTAAAAATTCACTACTCGTTCCTTCCCTTCCCTTCTCTCTCCCGTGTCTCTGTAAAAACCTAAATCCCTAAAACGGTTTCGTTTCACCTAAATTTACACCTTGTTTGTTTTTTCTTGCCGGTGGAAGAAGCTGTTAGGGTTTTTGTCTTACTCGATTTTTCTAGATCTAAATGTTAGGGTTTTCAGTACATGCATTATCTACTTTCATATCCAATGTAATTATGTAATTACTTTTCAATTTGTTTTATTTTCATATATCATGATCTTAGTACTTCAATTTTGAAAATATTTCAAGAGGAGTATGAAGCACATACACGGACACCGAACACTACACGACACTGACATGTTAGTATCGTTCAATTTTTTAAAAAATTAATTAATTGAATGTAATTGTCGTTGTGGTGTTGGACACCGAACACACCCTTCCATCAGAAGTGTTCGTGCTACGGAGGTTGGAGTAATTCTCATATATTTTCTTTTTGAAATTCAAGTCCGTGCTTTTTTTTTGTTTTATTTCCGCAAATTTGGTGTTAAGATTTGCAATTGCAAAACTCAAGGGTAAAATTTTGGGTTTCATTTCCCTTCCTGCATATGTGTCGTTTCTTTGTTCTACCCTAGCAAAAGGTAAGGTTTTTTTGTTTTGTTGTATCTTATTATTCAAATCATTCTTTGTTTCAGACTCTGTGTTTTTATTATCAAGTTTGTTGGATGAATATTGAAAGAATGTAGGTTCTGGCTGATATTTAGCTTTTGTTGTATCTTATTATTCATATTTTTCTTTGTTTTAGACTTCATGTGTTTTTATTATCAAGTTTGTAGGATGAATATGGGAAGAGTGTAGATTGTGGCTGAGATTTAGCTCTGTTCTTGTATTTGTTCTTTAAACATGTGTAAAATAATTCTTCTTGTTAATTAAACCCAAAAACACATTGGTTCAGAATGTTATGATCCTTGTGTTATATTTGGTTGTGCATTGTTCTTTTGTTCTAGTACAAGTCTTTAATTTATAAGACAATAACATTTTGGGTTCGTGAATTTGGTTCAAGGAAATTAAGAATGCTCTGGTAAATTATTTAGTTTTGGAGTCTGATCGATCCTCTTATTTTGGCATAGGAGTTAAGTGTGTAAATTTTTTATGCATAGAGATGAAGTCTTGAAACAAATCAACAAATTGGTTAACTGCAATCAGCTTGTTAAGGTGATATTATTAATTTGCTTGCATTGCCTGAACAGCTAGGGAAATGACATCAAGTGTCAATATTCCATGAACGCGCTGATCAAATATCACCAGTAACTTTGGAGCCACATTGAACACTGTATTTTTATTCTAAGTATTTGGAGAGAGAACTATGCATTTTTATAAGTGTGGAATCATATTTGCTTTGTATTTTTACTGTTTCATCATCGGAACTTCATTTTTACAAATGCAAAATGGGATGTGCTTTGTAATTTTATAAATGCAGGATATTAGAAAAGCAATATTTTATAGAATTTTAAAACAGGTTTCTAGTACTCAACCCGATAGTGCTATTTTGTCACTATTACTGTATAATTTTTATTTTATGTAAATTATTTTTCTTACATGTTTTTAGCTGTTGCATTTGCCAAATTTTAATTTGCCTATTAACAGCATTCACGAAAAAAGTTGATTTTCTGTTTAGTGAATTTTCTCAATTGGGTAAATGAATATGCAGCCTTGATACGTAACTTCTTTCAGTATGGATTTCATTATATGCAGAGAATGTTATCAAGTATGTCAATTGATGTTGGTCTATTAGTAAACCTTCCGGTTGGGCCTGTTGAAAAGTCGATGCCGTATGACTTGTAATTAACTTTGTAGTTATAACAGGAATATTGTTAGCCAAATTTTGAGTGTTTATGTTATTTTTGAGTTTATGTCAAACACTGGAAAGTATATACATGATATATTTGAAACCCGTCATCTTCAACTCTCATTTAAAATCACTCTAAATAAAACCCTTATTTTACAAAATGTGTGTTTCATTACTCATTCCTATCATCCATTAATTATATTTGCACAATTTTCATTTGAAAGCAAATGAAACGTGACTCTAATTTCCTTCTAATTGTTTCTTTTGCGTTTTGTTTTTACGTATTACTGGTATCGTTTGAATAAGCCAATCTTTTCATTTTAAAAAGGGTCCAGATGGGCCAACGCAGAATGTGTACTTACTGTATAAGCCTATTTTTCTCATGAACATGATACCATTTCAGGTATGGAGGATCCCTCTGCTGGTTTGAAGCCTAACAGTGCTGAACCAGTCGATGAGTCTCTTGATTTCGCTAAACACTTTGCCACCGATAAAGAATTTCGTAATCGAGATGACCTGCTGAAGTGGGTTCGAGGTGAAGCAGCCAAGTTAGGGTTTGGTATTGTTATTTCAAAGTCAAATAATAGAGGAACACAAACTCTTATACTTGAATGCAAAAGGAGTGGTGTATATAAGAAGCAGTCGAAACGCCAAGACACAAGATTCAAAAAATGTGAGTGTCCATTCAGATTGCGGGGTTATTTTTTGCCCTCTGGCGTATGGGAAGTTACTGTAGTATGTGGAAAACACAATCATGAGATGATGGAAAATTTAGAAGAACAGCCTATTGCAGGCCGTTTAAATGAGGAAGAGATGAAACTCGTTCATGAGATGACAAATAACACTGTCCGTCCAAAAAATATTCTTATGACTTTGAAGAAAAGAAGAGCTGACGATGGGATTACTATCAAGCAGATTTATAATGCACGTTCGAGGTATAACAAGTCTATGAAGGGTCCAAAATCTGAAGTGTTGGTTGATGATGACGGTGTGCCAAAGGAAGATCAACCAGATATATCTATTTTGCCAGAGTTGGAAGCGATTCAGGTTTGATTCAATAGTAATTCTGTTCTGGTATTTCACACATCCGAATTGGCCCTTCTAGATGAAACAAATTCTCATTTAATTTTTTAATTTTTTTTTAATTTTCAGATTCGGTTTAACAATGCTGATTACAATACGAAGATACTTATTAAAGAGCAGCTGCATCAAATAGCTTTCCCAGAAACGATGGCGCCATGTCCTCCTGCAGAGAAGGAGAAGGAAAATTGGGACTTTTATGATTTAGAAACTTGTGAAATATGATGTATTGGAATTGGTTTTTGGTGGAAAAGGAAATATTGGAAACGAGTTTTGGGAGTTTGGGATTGAGAAATGGTTTTGAAGTTTTGAGACAACTTGAAATGACAGTTTAGGGGGCTGCTTTATGTACTTTTTAAAATTAAGAAAAATTGTTTCGTTTTTTATTTTATTTTTAAAGTTACTTAATTTTATATAGGCTCAATTATACTTTTTTTTAGATTTTAATTTGATCCCTTAAGTCTTTTTTCTTTCATTTTGGTCTCATAAGTTACAAAATTTATATAATTTGGTCCTTTAATTTTTTTTCGTTTCATTTCGGTCCCTTAAGTTTTAACGTTGGACACTTGGTCTCTAAAGTTACAAATAAAGACATTTTTGTTCTTAATAGGATAGACTAAAATGTCTAAAGTTTGTAACCTAATGATCAAAGTATCTAGCATTTGTTGGTTAAATGACCAAAATGAAAGGATAAAACTTAAAATTAAATTGTCTAACATTTGTAATTTAAGGACCAAAATAAAAGAAAAAGCACTTGGACCAAAATAAACATATCTGGTTTTATTCTTTTTGGTGCCAATTTTAATGGATTAATTTGGTTTCTTAAAAAAAAAAGAAACCAAATAAAACTAGAAAAGAGTGGAGGAATTATTTATTGTGCTATAGGTATAGGTATATATATAAAAAAAGGGTTAAGAATGGGGTGGCCATGACCTTCCCATTTGATGAGGGGATTTTCAAAATTTTAATCCTCTTAGCGGAACAAATCCCATTAGAATGGATCTTGATTAAATATTAACCACAAATCAAACACATAATTAAACAATTTAGGGATTCATGTGTTTACCTCTTGAAAAACAGAACCTTTGTAGCATAATTGTTTCTGATCACGAGCAAAGCAACATAGCGATGCCTCTACTTAGCCCACACGAACAAAACTTCTCCGATGACCGGTGCTAGTCAATTCCTACGGAGATTCAGAGAGAACAAGGTTTAGAGAGCGGCGGCTAGGGTTTCACAACTTTTGTGAATTAGGTTAATCACTTCAACCAACAAAAAAGTTTCAGCACAAGAGTTCTATCCTAGTTCTGCCTCTGAGGAAGGAGTTTGATCAATATATTTGTATGTCGGGATTAGCCAATCCGAATGATTTCCGTTTAGATTGTGTAATTTGGAGAGGGACAAATTTGACAAAAAATAAATGATTTTGGAGGCTTTTGAGAATGTGGAGGTGAAATATGTACTCCATTATGAATTGATATTTATTAATGCTTATAGAGAAGGTGTTTATAGAAGGGCCTTATCTCTCTCTCTTTTTTTTTTTTTTGGATTTCATTTAATATATTTTGCAATAAAATAATTAAGCGTTGTTGAAATGTAATAATAGAGTTAGTGAGATCTATTGATAAATTTTGTTGTGGCGTCGGGTTGGAGAAATTTATTGTTTATAGATACTTACATTAAAAATTATAAAATAGATGATATTTACGTGTGAGACTCACTTAAATACCTAAATAGAGGAGCTTCATTGTGGATGGTGCAATGAATTTGAAAATTATGTTGTTAACTTCTTACTTTCCCATCAACGGTTAATCCATCAGCAAGCAAAGAGGTTGTCTTAGAAATTTGTAGAAGGTCATACTAAGAGCATATCCAATCCAATCCAATCTATATAATTTAAGCAACCCATTTTAGGTTATTTATCGCTCATTTAGTGAGTACTATTTTTCCACATCACTTTAATACAATCCACAATATTTTTACTTCAGTCGTGCATATTTAGGCAATTCATAACATACAATAGCTTATTTAATTATTTTGTTGGTTGATTGCAAGCATAATTAATGTTATATTCGTATGGAACAACAACTTAAATATGTCAGTCTTCACTTTTTTATAGAACTCAAATCTCCACATAGATATGAAACAAGTATGAAATAGTAGCATAGTATTTGAAATCCAATGATAAAATCCGGTTTGGAGATGCTCTAAGTTTGATTATAATTAGGCATTTAATTTAAAATTTGTGGATGTATATTTTTTCAAAAGTAATCACAAATCGTAGTTGGATGAATACTAAATGTTTGAGTGAAGCATATGAGAAAGGAGTGGACGAATTTATACAATATGCTTTCGTAAAACTTCATCCTTGTGTTAAATGTTTGAATGTAGATCCGTCACATTTTGAGGAATGCGAAAACATCTTATTTGTCATGCCCTTATGATTGTTTATTGTATCAAAATGAGTTTAAAGAGTTGAACAAATGTGCTATAGGTGTGGGCTATCACACTATAGAGTGAAAGACATTGATTCCTATCGATGAAAGCACAACGCGTCCTCATACAAATGTGTTATGATAATGCTCAAACGATTGTCCACCAGTGTAAATGATACAAACAATCATACAAGTGAGTTAGGACTTCACATCTTCATTCATAACCTTAGACATTAGGATATACTCCATCTAGTCACATTTATAAGCAACTATTCCATTTTCAGATACATCAATTATTCAATGAATCTGAAAAAGAATATTTGCCTGTAAATGTGACAAGAGGGAGTATTAGAAAAGCAACTAGTATAGAAGTATAAAAGAAACGAAAAATCGCAAGACAATAGACACAATCTTTGTTCTCGTACCCTTGCCTCTCTTCTGTGTATATATGAGCAATACTCAACAGTGTAGAGTCCTCTCACATATATTGCTCAACACCTATTCTTCATTCAATGTGAGACTTCTAACACATAATGAGACTCTTCACATCCTTGATCAAACTGCAAAAACCATTCTCACTTTCCCACCAGGTCAAATCAAACTCTGGTATTATTGTTTGAACTTCCCAGGGTGCCTTAAAACTTGAGCAGATCATCACATTGATCAAAGAGTAATCACATACTACCTTCGTCCCTATATATAAGACCCTTTTGCTAAAATCACGGGAATTAAGAAAGTAGATATTTGTATTAAAGTTGTTTGTAATCACTATTGTTTTTACAATTTTATCCTTAAAAGAAAGAGTTAATTTATGTTTTCCATATGCTATTTATTGTTGATTGAAGAAAAAGATGTATAATAAATAGGGGCATGTATGTAAAGAAATAATTAATGTAGTTGGAAATAGCAAAGGAGTCTTATAAAAAGGGACAAAAAAAATTCTCAAAAGAGTCTTATAATTAGGGACGGAGGTAGTATGTAAGTTTGAAAACTACATCTTCATCAAAAACCTTAAGACATAATCTCACTTATATAATGTTTAATATTTACTCCTCCATCCAATATGAGACTTGTAACACACACTTGAGACATCAACAAAAACCTCTAGGTAAAAACATAAATTAACAATTCAAATCGGAGGGGAAAAAAAGTTTCTAATTCTATCATCACTAAATTTATTAAAAAAATAAAATGGAACTGGAGATCAAACTCACAAATTGGATCCTCTATAGTCTGTTGTACTATAAAACTGGCCGTAGAGGATTCAACAATTTTCTATCTACTACATCCGTCCCTAATTATAAGACCCTTTTGAGAATTTTTTTTGTCCCTTTTTATAAGACTCCTTTGCTATTTCCAACTACATTAATTATTTCTTTACATACATGCCCCTATTTATTATACATCTTTTTCTTCAATCAACAATAAATAGCATATGGAAAACATAAATTAACTCTTTCTTTTAAGGATAAAATTGTAAAAACAATAGTGATTACAAACAACTTTAATACAAATATCTACTTTCTTAATTCCCGTGATTTTAGCAAAAGGGTCTTATATATAGGGACGGAGGTAGTATAATTTTTGCCATTAATTATATTGGTTTTGTATTAGTGTTAAATATTTTTAATAAAAAAATTTGTGCTAATGATTGAGTGTTTAAAGTTAATGATTGAGTGTTTAAAGTTAATGATTCACCTCACAAACCCTGCGTTCTATAGCTGCCTCAATGAATTTTATTAATCGTTCCTTCTCACTTGTTGTATTCAAAGCATATCCATTTATGTGCCTGATGAAATACTCCTGTTAACCCATCAACACAAACTAATTAGTCAGGTCATCGATAATGTACCAAATATACAATATTTTGAATCTTACATGGTCACTTAATTTTAAAACTTGGGAACATTGACATTGTGTACCATGTTTAGATTTTGAGGTTTAGGAGAAATAGAGTGAAAAGAGTTATAACGGTTTGAATGAGAATAAGACTGAGAGAATCATTATCATAAAAGATAGTGAAATGGATACATAAGGCTTGGAGGTGATTAAAAAACTAAGAGCATCGTAATTCTCTAACAAGGACTCCTTAAATGGACCCCACGTGACACATCACTTATTTATAATTTTTTAATAAAAGTACCTATTAAGGACTCAATGACTCCAATGACAATACACTAATAAGGACTCCAATGAAAAGTACTTAAATATGTCCCACTATCTTTGCATATTAAACAAAAATAATTTATCTATTACTCATTTTTACAAGTGGGACCAAGTAGTACACATTTTATTACTTCTTTATGCAAGTGGGACCAAGTAGTACATATTTTATTACTTCTTTATGCAAGTGGGACCAAGTAGTAAACATTTCTTTATTTGTACCAAAAGAAATTTGTCAAACCATACATTTTAATTCCTTTTAACTTGATTTTATATCTATTGTTAAGAGTCCCACATCAGGTAGGTGATGGCCAGACAATGTGTTTATAAGTGGGGGCAATCCTCACCTCACAAGCCGGTTTTGTGGGGTTGTGTTAGGCCCAACCACCATTTCTAAGATGGTATCAAAGCCTCTCCAAGATCCATTGGGCCACCTACTATCAGGTTTCCGCTATTGGGCCACCCACCATTTATGTCCACGAACCAAGCCCAATAGTGATGGTCGTGAGGGGTGTGTTAAGAGTCCCACATCGGGTAGGTGATGGCCTGACAATGTGTTTATAAGTGGGGGCAATCCTCACCTCAAAAGCCAGTTTTGTGGGGTTGTGTTAGGCCCAACCACCATTTCTAAGATCTATGACTATAATAAAGATTTAGATTATCTATGACTATAATAAAGATTTAGATTCCGTTGCTATCAGGTTTCCGCTATCGGGCCACCCACCATTTATGTCCACGAACCAAGCCCAATAGTGCTGGTCGTGAGGGGTGTGTTAAGAGTCCCACATCGGGTAGGTGATGACCTGACAATGTGTTTATAAGTGGGGGCAATCCTCACATCACAAGCCGATTTTGTGGGGTTGTGTTAGGCCCAACCACCATTTCTAAGATCTATGACTATAATAAAGATTTAGATTTCTTCCTTGGTTTTGCCCTCCTGTAATATAGGGCACTTTTGGTTTTACCCCTGTAAAAATAATTTAAATTGATTCTGGGTTCTATTTCAAAAAATAATAAATATGCCAAATAAGTAGGGGTGTGCAAAGTTAAAACCAAACCAAAACCAAAACCAAATATTGGTTTTGGTTTTGTTTCTGAAACCACTTCACTAAAAACCGGTTTTTAAGTACAACCAGTTTGGATATGGTTCAGAACCGGTTTGGAACCGGTTTGAAACCGGTTTGTCAGAAAAACCAGTTTTTTGAACTAATCCAGTTTTTTTATTCAATCATCCACCAAGAAAGCTAACAGCACAAAAAAAAATGAAAATAAAAGCTTGATACTCACAATTATGCACACCAACGCTATGCTATCTTCATAACAAAAAAATGAAAATAAAAGCTTGATTCTCATAACCTAACACAAAATCACCGAATCTGGATTCACAGTAACATAACAAACTATCAAACTAAAAATAAAATAATCGAAGTTAATTAAGCTAGTAAAGTTACGCAATCGAACTCGTTTTTCAATTAGGTTTTGGAAATGAACAAAAAAAATGTGAAAAAATAGAGAGAAAAAAAAGAAGTAGTGAAGTGAAGAGTGAAGAAGAAGAAGAACCTCGGAAAGGAACTGAGCACAGAGAAGTTGAGAGATGAAGATAGCGTTGGAGTGCATGAAATGGTGAAGATTATTCTGAACGCAGTTTATGAGAATCGATTCCATGGTGGATTTGATACTCACAGTTTATGAAAATGGCCAAATGGTTAAAATCCGAATCCGAATTTTAACCGGTTCGATATCCAACCCGTTTAAAATGGATTGGTTGGTAACCCATTTACAAAAAATCCAGATATTTTAAAGTGGACTGGATATGGTTATGGGTTTGGGCCTAAAACTGGTTGTTATGCACACCCCTACAAATAAGCATGCCACGTCATCCTTTTTACACAATCATAGGTGTCTCAACGTGCCACATCAACTTAAATGTACAGTCATACGTTTGAGGGTCTAAAACCAAAGAATCTTTATTTTACAAGGACAAAATCTAATTTTTTTTTAACAGGGGGCAAAACCAAATGTGCCCTATATTACAGGGGGTAAAACACTAACCCTAGGAACTTTTTCACTCTTTGATAACAAAAAGAAAGAAAAAACTAGCTAGCCCCGATATAATGGGAGGTTATATTGTTGTACCTGCTGGATGTAGTCAGTTACTTTTTGATCAGTTAATTAGTTTATTGCCATGTTCATCTCTAACATGAAACACTGCAAATATTTTCAATAGATATGTAATAAAACACGCCGTCCAATTTAATAAAACAAACCGTCCATGCACCAATCAGCATCCGATGAAATATAACTTTTGATGATTTGAAAGTTCATGTCTGTCAAAACATGTAACATATCTAGTAGGACACCATGCTTGTTAACACTATCCACCTGAAATATCAATGTTATATTTTACAAAAATATGGTCCTTATTAATTGGTACATTTTTTTCATAAAAAAGATGTCATGGTCAAGTGTGTACCTTAACAACCGTGCAATCTTCTTTGCTTTCATTGTCAATGCAAACCTGACAACTACAAAACATAACAACATTAGCATGTGTGCGTTATCGAATAATCAAATTAATGGGAGAGAAACCATTTAGGAAATTTAATTTGAAGAGTACAAAAGAATTATATACTTACGGTGGACCATATATCCTTTCAAAGTGAGCACCAAACTCTGGATCATAGTAAGGGTATGAAAAATCTGTACCCATGCTGCAAATGAAAAGGCACAGATAAAGTGTTTAATTGTTTTTTCTCTGTGGAAAGTTGTAGAAATTCCAAATTTCAAATTCTAATTATGCTATGTGAAAAATTGGAGGGAGAGGAAGGACAAGAAGGAATTTTTAGTTTATAGCTCATGATTGTATTAACAGAGTTGTACAATCTTGATTTATACTGTAGCTCCAAACTCTTTAGCATCATGTCTAGAAGGAAAACCGTCTACCACCTTTTTGGAGTCAAGTTTAAAGTCAACGGGTCCTAAACTTAGGTCACCCATTTAGGAAAGTGCCGAAAGCAGTCTCAACACTTCTCCCATATGCATATTTTATATAGTACTCCCTCTGTTCCTTTTTAATTGTCACATTTTGACTTTTTACACAAACCAAGACAACAAATACTTTTACTAATTTTGATACAACAATTTATCTTTTTCCTATAATAACCTTAATCATTTAATACTTCATTTCATATATTTCTCTCTCTGCAATAAATATATAGAGGTAATATAGGTAAAGCCACATTTAATGATACTTTGAACTTTGAAAACGACAGTTATTTAGAAACAAAAATCTTATGCAAAAGTGACAATTATAAAGGAACGGAGGGAGTATTAAAAATGATTATTTTACTCTACAAAAAAAAATGATTATTCTATCACATGAAAAGTCATAAATATTATAAACCTCATCAAGATTTTACACTATTTTAAAGGAAATGTTAACCCGTGCTCCAGGACATTGGTTAAAGACTTTAAATATAGTAATAGTATTTTGCATTGAAAGTTATGTAGTCAATGCATTAAAAGCTTAAAAAGTTATGGGAGATTGGAGGGTGCATCAGCATACGGTCAACAATTTTGTTCACATCATCTTTGGACATCAACAAAGTGTCATGCAACAAAATACTATAGACATTTAAGGGGGTGTGTTGTATTTTTTTATTCATTTTAATTGTTTTTAATTAAAAAAAAGTGGATATAATATGAGTAGTATAGTAAGACATGAGTTAGGGACGTATCAAAGGTGAAAAAGTGGATTACTTCATCATAACACAAGTTGTACAATTTATAATTTTAGATCCATCTTACATAATGATTGAGATGTCACACAAACAAATGGAGAGATGCTTCAATCATATTTTCTAGTCACAAGTTATGCTATCAAGCTCAGAAAAGATTCTATTAGATAACTATAAGATCAACGATATCTTAAGGCAGTGAAGTACTGATGGAAAAAAATAAGCATAGCTATGATAAAAAAGCTGAATTAAGTGGACGAGTGATGTAAAATACTATGAATGAAAAAATTTCTAGAAGAAAGTTGAAGTAACACCCTTTGAGGAGAAGATGAGGAAAATATCCTAAATAGCTTGGTAGTGTGAAAGAAAAATAGGGCTCAAAAGTGGATCAACAAAAAAATTGGTTTTTCGATGGAACTTATTTTTTTTTTTTTGAGGGAATTGATGGAGCTTAAAGACGTTGATGACTTTTGATAGTTTAGATAATTTATCCCCTTCCTTTTTTACCCCCTTCGTTACAAGGTCAAAACCCTTTGTTTGTCAGATAATTCAGTTGAACCTTAAGGGATTGGATTTATGTCGCCGGAGTCTCACACATGGCTTGCTTTGTCTCAAAAACTCTATTTGGCATTTATCACTTTTTATACCAAAATTGTTCTTGTTTCACTTCTCTCTTCATATCCAAATGTTGAGATTCTTTATAGTTTTGGCTTGTCATTTATCTTTGATCACATATCTCAAACTCACAACAACTACTTTGTATGGCTCTTTTCTGTTTCTTTCAATCTGATTTCTCTCTAATGCAAACTACCTCTTGGCACATGTGGTACAATACAAAAACACTCTCCCTCACAACTTTCTTGTACTCATTGTGTGTTCCATTAATTGTTCAACAGAGATTAGTAACCGTTAAACAACAATGAAAACTTCACACGTATAACTTAGTAAAAAAATGTAAAAGGGAAAATGAGTACAAGAATTTTACATGACAATATTATTGCCTACCTCCATAAGGTTGTGATGACCTATAGCTGTGGTGGTCATGAGCACGACCAAGATTATAAAGTATAATAGTTAAAAGCGTAATCAGAGATTAGACGAAGACAATGAAAGACCAAAAAAATAGTTTATACTCCTTCCGTCTTAAATTATGTGAGTCATTTGATTAACTCAAACATATTAAGAAAAATATATAAATGAAATATATAGAAAAATGGTTTTATGTGTCTTTGTATTTACCATTATCATAAATGAAAAGTAGTACTCCCTCCGTCCCAATTTATCTGAGCCCTTGGCTCATTTCACATAGATTAAGAAAAATGTATAAATAAAGGGGAAAGTAGAATATATTGTATTGGGAATGATAAAAGTAGTATTATTTAGTGTTATATTGTATTGGGAATGATGAAAGTTGTATTGAAAATTGAAATGGCTCAGTTATTTTGGGATACTTTTTTTTAGAAAATGGGTCAGATATTCCGAGACGGAGGGAGTATTAATTAGAGTTATAAATGGAAAAAATAACATTGGAAAGTGGAATAAGTCAGTTATTTTGTGACAATTTTTATTTGCAAATGACTCAGTCATTTTGGGATAGAAGGGTGTTTTTTGTTTTTTTTATATTCCTTATCTAATTTTAAAGTGGTAATCGATGTAATTTATAATGTTTCCATACAATAATAGAATGTTGCAAATTTTTATGTGGTTATTTAATAGTGTTAAAATTTACAATTAAATTGTATTTCTAACATATATAACATTCATTTTAATGTGACATGCATGACTAAAAGAATCATATTTAATATATGAAAAACGAGAAAGATAAGTATTCTTTGCAAAATATATTGATTGTTCATGAAAATAGTTGTTGGTGATGTTTGTGATTGAAATGCATGACTCGTAGAGTCATGTTTACTTCATGATAATGAGATACAATCAATTATATGTGATTTTTTTAATTTAAAATATATGATATATATTAATTGTGTTTTTACGGTTTCTTTAACTAATAAAGCATGCATTCAACGAGGTCTAGTAGGTTCGTAAAATGCTCAACTTTGTTGATTGATTCAACTACGTTGAGAATCAATTAACAAATACTAAATATTGTAAGGACCAGCTTCTTAGAATGATTTAAGTTATTTGCTTATTAGTTCTTTTCATATCAATAAAAAAGAATGAGTTTAATTGTTTATTAGAAATGAGACTTGATAACTTTTTAAGAAGGTGGTATGTGATGTTATCTTGTGTTATTTCTTAGATTTATTTGACGTCGGAAAAGGTTTTGTTGAGTATGGGTCTTACTCAAAAATAGTTGTCCGAAAAATATATTCCCTCTGTTCTTATATACAAGAAAAAGCCGAGGGAATATATTTTTTGACCAAACTTCTTTCATATAGGGAATATACTTACACACGACGGTTCTAAATCTCAAATACCGACTTTATACAATATGTCGTGTGTAAGTTATAGCCAAAGTTCCACAATTCCTTCTTTCATATAGGGAATATATTTACGGTATTTGAGATTTAAACCGTCCAATCTCTTTCGAACAATCATAGATAAATTGCGTGATTGCATAAAGTCGGTGATTATTGCAGGCAATAATAGTTTCTTTTCACGTGGTGCAAGGTATAGGACACTAGTGTGGATTGGATTGATATATCTTATAACATCCATATCCATACTACTCAATTTTGTTAAAAATAAATAAATTCCGAAGTAAAGCCACTGTTGAGATAGTTTGGATGCTCTCTTACACAAAATCGTTAGTACTTTATCCGTTTCAAAATGAGTGTTTTAGCCAAATTTTTTTTTTTAAAATCAGTGTCGCTTTCAGTTTCCAATGTAATAATAACTTTTTCTTTTCAATTGTATTCTCCAATTAATACTCTACACACTACTTCTAAATTATTACTTTTAAAACTAACCAATAGTTAATAAAGATAATTTGGTAAAATAACCATTATCTTTCTTTTAATCATTGCATTTCTTAATATATGTGTAAACACCTAAAACGACACTCATTTTGAAACGGAGAGAGTATTTGCATAACCACGGCATGCAAATTTTCTGAACCGATGTGGACATTTAATTTAATATGTAATATGGAGTATTCTAATTAAAATTCCAATTGCCTTGTGTGATGTGAACTGTTCAGTGCAATATCCTCACAAACACTATTATAGCTAAAGTTGCCATTAAATGATGGGCCCATATCAACACAGAATTTTAACCATTTTTTTTTTAAAAATTGGATATATTTTTATTAATTGTTCTAAGAGGACTTGAACAAAATATCTTGAAGTTCTAAGGGTAAGTTATTAAGACAATTTTTTTTGAGCAAGATAACTTTTTTTTTTTAAGAAACAAAATTATCTACTGAAATTTGAATCGATTTTTATCAAGATAGTTATTTATCCAAATGTTAAGTATGCATTTTTTTACGAATATTTTTTTGTTTTTGTTTCTTTGAATTGTTATGTTATAAGCACGAAGTTTCTACTTTCATTTAATAGTGACTATCTATCTAATACTTTATGAAACACGCAAGATGAATTACCACCTCCTAACCGAGAACTACAAATTAAACATCTTTTCGATATATTAAAAATACAATGTCTCTATTTTTTTTATAGAGTTATTAAATAATGCTTTTAGAACACAAATCAGTGTTTATTTGTCAACTATCTATACTCATATTAACGGAATCCATTCATACGGAAAGTTTGAGAAACCTCATTAACCTGTGATATGGCTTTCACATCAACTTATCCTTTACCACACGAATGTTGAATTTTACGCTTAAATTTAAAGTTTCTATCTTTGACTTTTAGCTCCTAACATTAAGTTTCTTGTCTTGTTAAATGACACGATATTTTTAGAAACTGAAATGGCTGAATATATTTAGAGAATTCATTGAAAGAGAAATGTTAACGTGCATACTACGTATTTTTTGAGTCACTTGAGAAACACTTGGACACCAAGCTTTTGTCATTTCTCTTTATTTTAATCGATCTATTTTTAGTTTAAAGAAAAAAAAGTTGGATTACACTACATCCCCTCCTACTTTAAATTAACTTATTATTAATTTTTATGTAACTATTAGCCTATTAGTCACCACATACTCAAGTAAGCATACGGAAATGGGGAAATGTTGTGATCCAAGTTTGAAGTCGGTATTTCACATAAAATGTTTTCACAACCAAATCAATATGTTGTAATAATGGGGATGAAAAATGTTAATATATGTTGTTAGTGCATTATTTAAACAACTAAAAAAAAGATAATTTTCGTATAATAATGTAATTATTATAATTTGATACTACTCTAACTTGTGTTTTCAAGAGAAAGTTTCTTTTTGTAAATTTCTTAAGTCATTTGTTAGCATAACCTAAACTTTAACGTAAGAGAGCTTGAGAGTGCATTTATAGAAAACAAAAACAATAGTTTCAAGTTTTTTTAATGTTTGAGTACTGTTTTTTCTTGTCTAAAAAAGCACTATATGTTTTTCAAAAAATAACTTATATTTGTTATTTGTAATAATATGTAATTGGAAAACTTCCGTTTTAAAATTAGCGAAATTTTTTTGTTGAAAAAAAACATTAGCGAATAATAACCTAAACGATCTTACTCTTTTTTACTATATGAGGTATTGCAAGTTTAAACCCGCACTCCAACATATCAAATATTTTTACATCATTTACCATATGAGTTTTACTTACCTAACCAATATAAATTATTACTTAGTTAGAAATGAAGGAAAGCAAGTTTAAGTTTTTGTTAGGTAGACCAATATAAATCTTTTTTTCTTTGACAACAGACCAATATAAATCTTGAATCTCCTGATTAATACTCTTTCCCATGTTACAAAACTTATCAATTGAGATGTCTGCCAACCTTATGCAAGTTTAACTGTGGTTGATTTTGTTTTAGTAATCAAATCATATTTACATCAACTCTTAAGATCTGTCACCTTCTAAAGGATATGCTGACCTTGACTACGGTCTGCTATTGAAGCCTTGCCGACACAATAATTTTAGGCATGTGTGCTGTGCATATGTTACTCACAAAATTGCCTATTGTTTTCAATAATTCATGTTAATAACCTAGCAGTGGCCATGAAACAAGACAAACTCTATACCTCAGTCTCTAATTATAATTTGAATGTATATAGGCTGGAAACAACTTGCAAAATATCCCGATCAACTTGTCAACATGTATTTTGTCCAACACAGCAACTTGTTAATATGTATGTACGTAATTTTTCATGCTTTTTCCAGTTTTGTTTGTTTCCCTACTACTTTTTCTTAATCTTCTTGAAGAAACCTTAACTCTGAACTAGTCAATCTGTATTTGATTTTGATATGTCCGTGAAGAGACTGATGTAGGCAACGGTGAGGACGAGTCTTCATGGTGGAACGAAAGGTGTCTGCAGACACGTACGTTAGCACTCCAACGCTCAAGTCAGTATTGGAATTGAGGAAGAGTTTGTAAAAAGTGTGGAAAAAGTGAATCATACCTTGAGGATGAAGCTAACTCACCCTTATATAGACGTGTTTAAGAATATCTACCTCCGTGATATGCGGCGTGTGATTAGAAGACAATTAAAAGACACGTCTATGATATCTAATGCACAGAGGCGTGCTCTAGTGAGGTGACGTGCACCGATATTGGTGCGCTCCCTAAAGCGACACACCTTAGTCTGGTGGGTGCCTAGTCAACGTGTCACAGTGGGATTGGCCTTCTGGCCGGTCCAGAACAGATTTTATATCGAATATAAGGTTAGCTTGATGGTTAGGGTGGAGAGTTAAGGGGATGATAGATTAGGAAGTCGAGGATTAGAATCCCATTATGAGCATAATATTATAGCCATTACTAACAATAACTTTTTTATGCGAAAATTAGAGTGCAAGTAAAGAGGAAAATAAAATAGCATGGGATATAAAGTTTGTGGAGATTAGACCAAAATCTAAGATAACAAAGAGCCACAACATCTGCCTCGTTAAAATCTTACCAAAAAATTTCAAAGGGATAAAATGACAAGATTTTTGCTCTCCACCCAGCAACTTTTACTCGCACCCTGCAGCCATGCCGAAAATGCTCATGCGCTAGTTAACTTGCGCAAGTGTAAGTTTCTGCGCAAGTTAACTTACGCAACGCAAGTTAAGTGGCGCAAGGATACTTTTTCAAATTATTTTTATTAACTTATTCGAAATTATTTTGTTTATTTTAACTTTATTCAAATTATGTTATTTTCTTAACTTTATTAACTTTATTCAAAATTATTTTATTAACTTTATTTTGAAATTATTTTGTTTACATTAATCTAAATTATTTTCTTAATTTTATTCTAAATTATTGATTCAATATTATTCTTTAAATTAATACAAATATAAATAAAGGTAAATACAATACAAATATAAATAAAGGTAAATACAACAAATATAAAACAAAGGAACAAAATTGAGGCATAAATAATCTCTCATTTTATTAATAATTCATAAATTACATACAATAATTCATATGATAAAAAGTAATCTACTTATTCACTAAATCTACTTATTTTATCCTTCTTGGGGTAAAAAGTGAACAATCTTCGTGGGGTAAAATAGTGAGCAGCCTTCTTGGGGAAAATACATCATCAACCCTTGGGCTAAATTTAAAGCTGTTTTTTTTTACCACACGAAGTTCTTTTTACCCACGGTAAAAAGTTTCTGCGGTTAAAAAAATAGGTTTAAAATTATCCCAAGGGTCGATCATTTCCCCAAGTCGGCTAGGGAAATATGTAGATGTATTTATAGGTAGAAATGGTAGTATATGTGGTAAATACCATTAATGTGGTCAAAAAACGTGTAAAATTTGGTAGAAAACGTGTGGATTGAATGTTGAAACATTGACCACAGACCAAAAAAATGTTTGTTCTTCAGTTCTGACCACCGGCCAACGTGCGTGACTTCACTCACGCATGGCTTACAACGTGCGTGACTTAAGTCACGCATTGCTTACAACGTGCGTGACTTAAGTCACGCATTGCTTACAACGCGCGTTAGTTAAGTCACGCTGCGTGACTTAACTAACGCAAGGGTATATTTGGAAGCAGTGCAGGGTGCGAGTAAAAGTTGCTGGGTGGAGAGCAATTTTCAAATGACAATTGAAGGACAAAATAATGCAAGTAACAATCAACGAAATCTAAAGAAATGAAGCTCAATCCTTAAAAAAAAGTCATCCCTAATACAATAAGAAGCAAGGTCCAATCAAATAAATACACATAATTGACTAATTTATAAGCACAACTATTTTCCTATCTGAAAATACGAAAAACTAACAAATTTTTTTCGTGAGATTCAAAAAATGCCACATCTGGCCGTTGGTTGCCTCATCTATATTGCACTTGAACCAAAGTTTGGGAGGACGTCTTCACGAACCTCAATAATAACACTAACAATAATAAGAGTTATCGCCAACAAGTACTTTTGAAAGATTCTCTCAAAAAAAAAGTACTTTTGAAAGAGGATTACAACTGACTTTTTTTTTTGAGAGAACAACTGACTTTAAAATGCTTCAAGATTTTAAATTCATGATTAGAATGATGCAAAGTGCCTATTAAATTCAAATACTTAATTCAATCATATTCATAGTTAATGTGCAACTAATGACTCGTATCAACACTTCATGCACTTAGATATTCATTATGACATGTGTTTGAAAATAATTATTCAAAACGGTTTTGGTGAACTCCAAGACTTTGATTGTGAGTTAAGGGAAAGAGAGATGAGGACTTTGAATAAAAAAATGATCACACGGAAAGAATGGAAAATTTGTGTGGGGGGTTAGTTTTCTTCGTAATGGAAAATCCCAATAATTTAAGGAACTAAAAAATTGTATTAGAGGAGAATATTGAAGGGTTTATATGACTTTTTCAAATTCAATCTATAATATTCTTAATTAAAAGTAAATTATATATAAGCATTAATTCAGCATTCCCTATATTTTCCTCTATATTTCTCACAATCTTTTATAGGCATGTTAATACAATTTTTTGCTGTTTCAAAAAAAAAAAGTTTTTATTACGGGTTTCACAATCTTTTTTAGTTCATCTTTGGTCAAATACTTTTTTGGGTTATGCTAATAAGTGCCCTAAGGGCATTTGTTGAGGATTCAAAATTAGAAATGATTGATAAAATTTATGCTTCCAAGCACAATGTTTGAGGTAAAACTAAGTCGTTGAGAAAGAGATTAATTTGTCATGATTTCATTTTGTCGAATAATAAAAGTTGTTTTTTCATGGGGTAAATTATGTCTTAAAATGTCTTCGTGAGTATAACTCGTTGATAGAGACAATGCATTGTACTCCCTCCGTTTTAAAATGAGTGTCGCTTTAGCCAAAAAAATTGTTTCAAAATGAGTATCGCTTTCAGTTTCCAATGCAATAATAACTTTTTCTTTTCAATTGTACCCTCCAATTAATACTCTGCACACTACTTCCAAAGTATTACTTTTAAAACTAACCAATAGTTAATAAGGATAATTTGGTAAAATAACCATTCTCTTTCTCTTAATCATTGCATTTCTTAATATGTGTGTAAACACCTAAAACGACACTCATTTTGAAACGGAGGGAGTAATATACAGGGATTGAGTTCGAAAGTCAGACATCCTACTTATTCCTTTTAAAGGTGAATATAGACATTTAACTTAACTACTTAACAAAAAGATGACAAACAATCAAACGTTAATAATAGTCTTATTCAATAATATGTGATTTTTTAGTGCTACTTTAATTAATAATAATTTCATTCTTCCATTATTTTAAAAAAAATTCGTGCAATAAAATTTAATAGGGACGAAAAGCAAAATTTCATATATGACATTTATTTTAAGACAATTTTTTTAATAAATGTAACACTTTTCCTCCTAATTTTAAACAAAAGTAAAACTTTTTATGAGACGGTTAAGTAATAATTTAGTGAAGGCATTTTAGATGTCTAGTAATTAAAAAAAAACTTAAGTATGTTTTGGTTCCTCTAAAAATTTCTTTCAAACTTTAGTACCTCTTTTTTTTTTTTTAAGGAAATCTTTAATACCAATTTTAGTTCCTTCTTTTTAACAAAAATTCACGTGGCATGTTCGAAATGACTTTTTTTCAATAACATTTCAATGATAAAACCTTAAAATAGATTAGTTTATTAAATTAACTAGCTAATCTCTAATCTTTATTAATTTATCTATAATGCCATATTTAACTAGTCTTAATGTCCTATATTTGATTTTCCTCGATTTTAATTTGGATGAACCAGTTTAATTTTTCAACAAAATGTAGTCTTAAAACCACTTAGAACGATATGAATATTTGAAAGGCACTCAACAAACTATGATAAAAAAATATCTACCGACAGTAATTGAAAACAAGGGAAATTCTACTACTTATAGCCACAACTAACTATAGACAGTAGAATTTCCTAGTTTCCAACAACCACAAAGATACGAAACCATTATTTCACAAGATTACAAAAAAGACCAACTGGAACGTTATCAATATCACACTCTCTTCCACTCAATCAGATTTTTACATGACTGATCCTCACAATTTTTTGTCTATAAAAATGGTCCAATTCTCCTCTTTCTTTCACATCCTATGATTCAACATCAAAACACACAAAAACATTAGTGTACATTTCATAACAATGGCTTCCAACAAGCTTAGTGCCCTAATTATATTATTTTCTCTCCTTGCTTATGCAACATTTTCACATGCTTGTGGTTCATGCAAACCAACTCCATCACCTAAGCCTAAGCCAAAGCCAAAGCCTAGTCCTCCACCAGCTTCACCAACACCATGTCCTCCAACACCTTCAGCAACACCTCCTACTCCTTCAACATCACAAAAATGTCCTACTGACACATTAAAGCTAGGTGTGTGTGCTGATGTTCTAGGACTTGTTAATATTATTGTTGGAAGTCCTGCTTCTAGCAAGTGTTGTGCATTGCTTCAAGGTTTGGTTGATTTGGATGCAGCAATTTGCCTTTGTACTGCTATTAAGGCTAATGTTCTTGGTATCAACTTGAATGTTCCTATCACACTCAGTCTCCTACTTAGTGCTTGTGAAAAATCTGTTCCTTCGGGTTTCCAATGTTCATAGACTTTCTTGTCAAAGGTTCAAACCATACTAATACTTATGTTATTATCGTAATAAGGTTATTTCACTGTTGTTTTTATTTGTAGTTATTAATGTTTATGTGCAAGATTGGAATTAAAGTAATTTCAAGCAAATCACGACCGTGATTTTGTAATTTTGTTAAAGCTTTAAAGTATAAATTTTGTCAAATTCATGGTGTGTTACTATGATTTTACTAAATTCATCATCAATTGAAGCATACAAATTGTTGGTTCTTGTGTGGGATATGTGTTATTTAAATAATGGGGTAAGCCTGTTTACCTCATTTAGCAACTTTGTTCTTTTAATTTTAATAAATTTGGCGAACTTTCATGTGATGATTGTGCTTGTCATAGTTAAATTTGTGCAATGCGGATTATTGTAAAAAAATATTGTTTGGGTTTTTGGAGTTGTAAGGATTGAATGTAAATTGCTTTACTAGTAGAACTGAATGATATCAATGTTAAACCAAGTGTTAAAGACTGCTAAATGCCAATTTACAATTATTATTTTTTGTACAATTTATTTAACTTTGTCATCACGTGAAAGCTCTATTGCAAAATTATGTGGACCACACATTCATGCAGGTCATTCACACAATTGCATTGTCACACCATCTTAACTAATTGATTTTAATTTTAATATTGTTTTTAAGGGGAACTAATTGATTTTAGAGAAATGCTAGCAACACTCTCTTTTGAGCACTCTCTCTAGCACTCACTTTTTTATTGGGTGAAATCAATGTATGACCCACCACTTTATGTAGGTTCTATTTTCAAATTATAGGTCCTACATTGATTTCACCCAATAAAAGAGTGAGTGCTAGAGAGAGTGCTCAAAAGAGAGTGTTGCTAGCATTTCTCTTGATTTTAATTGAATGGTTAGTATTTAAACTTTATGAAATCAAATACATGAATTCAAAACATGGATCGCCTAATCATTGATCTAAATAACATAAGGGTTTTTCTAACATGTGCAAATTTGCACATGATAAGAAGTTTAAAGTAGTAAGTTTGTATAGGAACTTGTGCATTTTATATTAGATATATAACTTTTTAATAAATAATTGTGGTTTTCAATAAAAAGTTGCTACTTTTAATATCCTTATCATGTGCAAGTTTGCACATGTTAGACAAACCCATAACATAACTAATTGTGAAATGAAAAAACTCACTTGTTTGGTGGTCAATATAAGATAAAGATATGATAGAATATAAAAATGGAGTCTTTAAAAAAAAAACGGATAAAGGTACCATAAGACATGGGCATGATAAGTGTTAATTAGAGTCTCCTATTGAAAATGTTTATAAGTGAAAACAATCCTCATATTTTAAGATGTTGCTATTAGGATTCTGTTATTGGAGTACCCACGATTTATGTCCACATACCAAGACTAATAGTACTCGGCATAAGAGTGTCTTATAAAGCCCCACATTAAAAGTGAAATAACTTTAACAAATGTTTATAAGTGGAGGCAATCCGTACATCATAAACCAGTTTTGTGAGGTTGTGTTAGACTCAAGCCTAACCACAAATTCTAAGAATAAATATGATAACATGATTAATAAGAAGTGTCTACTTCATCTCTATTTATAATATTAGAACAAAGGAGACATACCTATGTATAAGATGTGCACAAGATAACAAATACGATAACATGATTAAGGAGAGTGTCTACTTCAGCTCCGTTTTATATATTAGAACAAAGGAGACACACCTCTATATAAGATTAAGGAGAAGTATTGTCCTCATGAACTTACCTCTATTGGTAGAGACAATGCATTGTAACCAGTGGCGGAGCCAGGAAATTCATAGAGCCTGGGCGAAAAAATTTATCGCAAAAAAATTTCTCAGGGTCAAGACATGAGAAGCAATCAAGCACAATGTTACTTCTTTCACTAAAGCGATCAGGGCCGTCTTTGAGGGGGGGGTGCAAACAGCTCTGCTGAGCTGGGCCTCCAGATTTTGGGGCCCAAATGTCTTTTTTTTTTTAAAAAAAAATAAAATAAAAATATATACTGCATAAACAAGTAATATATGGCAGCACAATGTCTCTTTCCCCCATGATGATTCCATTTATGCGGCTGTCCCTCTCTCGTAGTCTCTGTTTCTTTTCGTTCCTTTCTTTGGTCTCTGTTTCTTCACTCAATCCAACTCCATTCCTATTCTTTTTCCCTTAACCCATTGCCATCACATTCAATTCCCAATATTTTAATAATATTATTCCCTATCAACTTTACCCCACCAAAATCATCATCTTTCGTGTATATATCTCTTCTTCCCTTCACAATCCCAATTCAAAGATTTCATTTGGCACCCTTTTTCTTTCGTTCTTCATGCGCTACAACACATTACAAAGATAACTATTCTCTCTCAGATCTGCTTCTTTCATAATAGGTAATGTGTTATCAATTTCTTTCTATTCCTGTTCCTTCACACATTCTTTCGGTTCTCGCCTCACGCATTTTCCTTGTATTCATTTCACTTTTCTTTTCCTGGAATGTTTGCCCAATAATTTTTGTTGTAAGTGTGTTAATGAGCTTTAGGGTTGGGCGTAATACGCAAAAATTATGGATCGAGCCCGGGCGACCGCCCGGGGTCGTCGGGCGGTGAAACCGCCCCTGATTGTAACATACATGGGTCGGGGTTCGAACTCCGAACACCCTACTTATTCACCTTTCATAGACGAATTTCTAGACATTAGACTATTTGACAAAAAAAAATTGGCTTCTACAAACGATACAGTGGCAGTTATAATTTACAATTCTTCAGTTTCGTGTGGTTGGCTTTCGTACAAACCAACATTTTCCTATAATTTATGTATAGTATGTAGAAATTTCGATATTGAATTCAAGTAACATCTTTCACGAATGAAAGGTTCAACTTTGCAAGTTCGAGTCTATATGAGCCTAGGAAGCCACTAATAAGGATGGTAAAACATGTTAACCGGTCAGTGTTGTCTGCGCCAACATTGACTCGTATAAAATGGGACATAGCGGACCGACTTAGGTAATTAGGTAAAAACTGCCACAGAACTGCGCCCCTCTATAGGTTGACATACCGATGGGTTGACGCGTCAATAAAAAAAGAAATGTATTATTGAATTTTACGTGCGTCAACCCATCAAAACAAAAATAAATTTTAAAACTAGTTCACCAAAGTTTATCATAAATGACAAACAATAAAACTACGATTAGGCTAATGATACATAAATACCAAAAAAATACGTTTTTATTTTTATTTTTAAAATTGACTTAAGGGGCCAGTCCACCCTACCTAGTCATTCACACAATGTTTTTAACTGGATGACAACTTGTTGATGGAGTATGAATTTAACCGAGGTTCGGCTGATGTATTTAAATGAGATTATTTTATTTTCGCGCAATTAACGCTTTGGGAGTAGCTATGTCCCTCAAGTGTGGACTGTCTAATTGCTCCAGTTGAGCGTTAACTACAATTGTTTTTGAATTTTTGAGCTACACTAAGCAACGTATAAAAAAAAGAAAGATAAATGAAGACAAATAAAGAGATAAAAATAGTGTAAAAGTTTTGGTTTTGTTTGAATGTATCTCGTTACAACACACAAATTGAGTATTTATGTGCAAAAACTATCCCTACTAGTCAAACGATGTGGCCTACAATGTTCACTCTTTGCTCAGCTAATTTCATGGGTAGTGTGTGAGTTTCCCTCATTTTGGGAATTGTGGCACCCCGTGTCTAGCTTTGAGTCTCTCCCTTCAATGTATGATATGTTGACATCGTCTTTGATGCATCAGTTTCTAGTCGCACTTAGCTTTGACTCATTCTGAGGTGCTTACGACCCATGTAGTTAATATGCCTTGAGAAATAATCAACTTCCCTCGCTCGGCCGTTCAAGCACTCTTTTAACCTTCCATCGACTGAGACATTTCTGCCTAGAATTTAATTGCCTAACAACCGATGTCGGCTAATAGGATAATTATTTCTAGGTTTAAACAAATGACCCTGGGCTGCGTTATCGGTTGGTAATTGAGCGATAAGGTGATGTGTTGAAAACGAAAAAGTTATGCATGACCAATAACATCATTACAATAAAAAAAGTAGGAAGACAGCCATTATAACCTTTTATTTGGCTTGGGATCGGTCAAAAACCATTAAACCTTATCAATTAACTTATCCTAACGGTAGCTGAAGGTTCCTCATCAAATGAATTTTTTAGGTGTTTAATCGAGTCCTTTTGATATTTTATTCTTGATTTATAGTGGAACATAAAGTGAGTTACTCATGATTTTTGAAAAAAGTAAGCCTTGCATTGAAAAGATTCTATGTAAGTCATTTTACTTCCCTAACAAGAAAAATTTCTAGGCGTCTCTTTGGCAACTTCCAACAGGTTTAACTGATTAGATGATGTTTGGTAGAAGTTACGAAGGTATTTGGAATTGTCACAATGAACATTGAATACTAGACTATATTCGAGGAATATCTATCTGAAGTTACAAGATTTGACAGAAAAAAGGGGAATTTCTTATCACCATGTGTGGGGGGCATGACAACTACAAAACCCTCAAAACTTATGTCAGGGAGTGCGATGCACGTATACCTATGTGCAATGCGCATGCTAGACCTACGACAACATGACACTGCATTAATGGTGACCAAACATGAGGCACATATCCTTATGCGTGAGGCGCACAAGCGACTTGAATTTAGCCTATAGAGCCTTAGTTTCACTCAAGAGTTAGGGATCCAAATTTTGATGACTTTGTGGTGCAAGAAGCGATCCAACAAACCTAAGGTGGAGTTTTTGAAGGCTTGGAAACAAGTTGGAGGATCTACACCAATGTGGATGTATTTTCTCTTTTACCTTTTGAATGATTTTGTTTATTACCTTTATAATGTGTAACTAAACTCTTATAGATTATGATTGAATGATGAAACTTTATGGTATGGCGGGAAACACATGATTTATGAGTCTTTTTTTAATGCAATTCAGACAATGTTTATTTGATATATCTTGATCTTAATGTTTTTAAATTTCTCATCAACTTTGAATCGATTTAGGTTATATATTGCTATTAACACTAGGATTTGTAACCATACCTAATATTAATTGGTAATTCACCTAGAAATATGGTTTTAATTAGTATGGATTTGCTTAATGTGCTCAAATGCTTTTGAAAATATGAGAATCTCCTAGACATAAGGTTTGTATATGGGATTAATGAGAACTTGAAGCGTAACTAGAATAGGTCTACTTTATTAAAAGTCATGAACATGGTTGGTTTCTCTTACACCTTGAATTGCTAGTCGGATTAGGACCTACATATTGACTAGTCTGTTCAATTTTTTTTTTTGAAGAACTATATATTTATTTTCTTGTAAACAAACTCTTTTTTTTTGAGCAATTGTAAACAAACTCTTGTGCAAACCTCCCATTTATTTATTTTTATTTAGTAAAGTTTATACTAACATGTATAAATGACAATCAATGTGGAGACACTATTATTATCACTTTATTACTTGAACGATTCGTGCACTTGCCAAAGTTGTCATGAATTCCATTTATCTTTTCAACTAATAAAGCCATATATTATCTTAATCATTTACCGCTCTCCTTAATTAACTTCAATTGAGAATCCTCCCTTTTGAATTTTCACGAAACCAACAAAAACCCTAGAAAGACGGCTTCCACCAGTTCTGAAAATCAGGAGAGGCTCTCATCTGATCATCCTTCTATCTTGACTCAGATTAAAAATTATTTCTCTATCCACCCTTCAACCTTCATTATTGATGAAGGCATGCCATTCCTCCCATCTCACCTTCGATCCGAAGTTTCTTATCTACTTCCTTTATCCGAGGAATGGTTTCCTAGTGAGGGAAGAGCTTCTATGTTCCAAACTTCCCCCCTCCATCTAAAGCTTACCTACCTTGGCTTGCATGGTAGAAAACTATCCATGACGAAACTTGGAAGCATTGGGGAATGACCTAGAAACCTTCTTTGGCTTCCTTGGTTGTTGGTCTACGTGATTCGATGCCTTCATTTTCCCTTGGGGAATGATCACCCTTACTCTTCTTGATGTGGACAACGTTCTTGGCTTGTCGATCATGGGTTCTGAAGCAACATCATCACATAAATTTGAATGTAAAGAATTGGGAATTATTTTTACCCAAATCTTAGTAGTGGATAGCCTATCAAATACTGATATTTTATCCTAGTTTGGCTGATCCAGATTTAGGCTGCAAAACTTGTTTGGCTACTTTCTTTCATTTCCTAGTTGTTCTAAAGCATATGGGTTCATAGAATGATATCATAGGGCTGGGAAAGGATCACTATTAACGGTCATATCTACCATTTCCCTATTAGCAAACTTAAACAAGCCCCCCTTAATATCCTTTTCCTTTTGAATGATTTTTTTTTTTTTTTTTTAGAAACTAATGCAGTTTGTCGTGGCATTGTTACATGACTTGTGTCATTTTCAATACCTTATGACTTTAATTTCCTTAGTTGGAGGGATCTTATGATCATCTAGTAGTAAAATATGCCTATCCTTGGGCAAATAGTTAAATATATGGTCAACTTTTGTGATATCAAAGGCGTGAAGTAAAATATGAGCAAACCAACTTATATAGAGTATAATATCTCTCATGTTTACGCGCTCGTGTATCGACAAAATTACCATATATAACATAAAACTTTGGCGCCGATTCTTTCTAATCGAGCCTATCTCGATATGTCATTATACCTCTAGAAGTAGAAATAATTACAATCCTATTTCATATGTATAAATATGGATTTTGCTAGAAGACACCCTTTATGAATGTGTCTTTTAGCAAGTTATCCTATAGACATTTGCTAAAAGACACCAACTAATTTTTATGAAGGTGTCTTTTAGCAAGTTATAACTAAAAAGTTGATAATCACACCTTGAGGTGTGGATTGCTAAAAGTCACATTCATAAGTGTCTTCTAGCAAAACTCTATAAATATTGAGGGGGGATTTGAACTAAAATAAAATAAATAAGAGAGGGAGTAACAAAGTCGTGCACTTGTGATAAAAAGGCGTCGTACAGTGTAGCTGGCAATGAACCGAACCAACTTGACAATAGTTCGGAACTCGATTCGACAATTAACTCGTTGAACTTGGTTCATGAACCAAATGACTGAACTTGAGCTGAAAATCAAGTTCGTTAAATAAACGAGCCGAACTTGAGCTGTATATAGTTCGACTCGGTTGGTTCTTGAGTTGGCTCGATAATATATATATATATATATATATATATATATATATATATATATATATATATATATTAGTTTAGTAAAAATTAATAATGTACAAACTTAAATATTAAAAGACGAAATATCTAATTTATTACAAGCTTCCTCTTATATTTAGGTACTTGTTTTTAGATGAAATATTACTAATTTAATTAACAATTATTATAAAAAAAAGAGAAAATAATTAACAATTAACGATAATAATTATAAGAAAAGAGAGAAAAAAAGAAGTTAATATATACAAGTGCAGGCTTAGGCTTTTAACCACAGTATGTACACTAAAATTTGTCCCACATCGGTGAGTTTATTCACATCCGTGAGGATGAGTTATTATAAAGAGACGCAAATGCAGAAGGACAACACTGCAGTAATAACTATAAGGTGCCAATGTGCCATTGCTTTTTTCCGTAGTGGTCTTCAAGGGTCCTCAGTTTAATATTAATAATATCCACAGTTTAATATTAATATGAGTTCAATTATTGTATTTGAATTATGTTATTCGGATAAACGAGTTGAACATAACGAGTCGAAACGAGTTGAACCTAACGAGACGAACCGAGTTGTTCGTGAACTTTAAACGAGCCGAACTCGAGTTATAAAAATGGTTCGTATTGAACTCGAGTCGAGTTTCGAGCCAAGTCAGTTCTTATCGTGTCTAGTCGAGCTCAGATAAGTTCGACTCGACTCATTTCCAGCTCTATCGTACACTGTATCATTTTTCATTAAAAAAAGTTAATGATATAATTCTTTTAGGGGAATTTGAAATTATAATTAATGTATAACTTTTGTATGTTAATATTACTTCATCCATCCTACATGATGTTTTGGACATTTCACATCTATTTCTTTATGTAATTAATTTTCTGTGAGAAAAAGATATATTGTGAGTTATTTTACAAAATTGTCCTTGATAAATAACACTATGTGAAAGATAAATGAAAGCATTGAAAGAAGAGGGAGTAATAAATAGTTAAAGATATAATAGAAAAAGTAACATTAATGCTTCATTGGTATTATAAAACGATAATTTAAGACAAATTTTTCAAAGCGACGTATAATTTAGGACGGAGTATATGCTTTCAATGTTTGAATTTCATATTACAAAGCATTCAAAGTGTTAATAAGAGAGACATGTTTTGAAAATAATAACAAATGTATCTAAAAACTTTCAAAGTTTTTTTTAAGTGATACTAATGACAATTTTACAACAGTTATCAAATGAATTTAAACTCATTACCTTGAAGTCACAATACTAAGTTCTTGTATAAAAGGTCTTATATTTAAGTATAGACAAATGTTCCAAAAAAAAAATTATGATTAGAGACGGGTGGGGACTACATTACTTTATGCATCAATAATTTTGAATTAAAAATTACTAAGAAAGATAATATAAATTATAGAAAGAAAAAAATTAATGCACTCATCATTTGATTCACTCATCATTTGTTATGTGTCTCTGTATTTGAAGGAAGATAATGTAAATTTTAACATATAAGAGAGGATGTCCTACTTTATATGTTCTAATCTAAATGTTACTTTAATAATTTCACATAAAATTATACTTCACTTTAACAATTTCACATAAATTAAAAAATGTAGTTAATGTTCTACAGAAAAGAGATATCATGAGTTATTTTAAAAAAATATCATTCATTAACTATATAGAAAACATAAATAAATAAATTAAAAGAAAAACAGGCAAGGAAAATAAGGGTAGCACTTTGGTGTCATTAATGGCACCGTGCCATTAAATATAGGTCACACAAACACATTGCCATTGTATCTGGACCACACAACACATCTATCTTGGTGCCATTAATGGCCCAGATTTATTGGCACGGTGCCATTAATGGCACAAAAGTGCTACCCGGAAAATAATACTCCTGTCGGTGGAGTTCTGTGCTATTGCTCTGTGCTTTTGGACGGATGAGGTAAATGTCTGTTTAAACATGAGGGAATAATAATATCCTAAATGCTATTGTTCTTTTTTCTTGATAAAATAAATGCTCTTGATAAAATAACTACTCCTACTAGGTTAGAATAGAAGGAAAACGAGTATTTTTTGTGTGTGCGGATACAAACATTAATACATTAATTTGTCGAGTTATGTTTATCTACAAAGTTTAACCCTAATCTAAACCAGCTCTTTAGGTTTTCCTCAGACCTCAACTCACAAACTGAGTTGTCTGCCGACCTTATGATTTTGCTTTAATAATCATATTTACATTGACTCTTAGATTTGTCACCTTCTAAATGATGCTCACCTTGCCATATTGTTGCTGCAATCGGAACCTTGTCGACAAAGAAATTGTAGGGCATGTGTGCTTGTTGTGTTACTCACAAAATTGCTTATTTTGGTTTCAATAATTCATGTTAACAACCTAGTAATGTGCTGGAATTGGAAACAACTTGCAAAATATCTCAATCACAACTTGTCATATATTGTCAAAAAAAAAAAACTTGTCAGTATGTATTTAATTCCTTATCCTTTTTTCTATTTTGTTTGTTTCTCTATACTGTTCTCTTCATCATCTTCTAACCAGTTAATATCTGTATTTGATTTTATGGTTAAATGTATTGAAATTGATGTTGTCTTTTATTACTTAAACATGAATTTAGTGAAAAGTTCAGATACTCTAATTATTTACAAACAAAATTAAAATTTTGATATATTTAAAATATATTAAAATTTTAATTTTGCTTGAAAATAAAAAGAAGCTTTTGTGCTTCATAAATCATACTTTACTTTAGAATAAATATCTAAATTGAAACGGGAAATTTGGCTGCATAATTGATGTCAAATGAAACTGTTTGGGAAAGTTTTAAGTCATTAGCAATCAATTTCCACGAAGCCGTGAAAATTGAAACAGGAAGTTCAATCACCTTTGATAGATAAGTTAAGCAAATTGCTGCTGAAAAGTTGACTTATTAATTACATGGTAGAATAGATAGTTCAGTTTGTTATACCCTAATTTTGGACCTAAAAATACTTATTCAATTCTTCTTTTCTTGCATTATAAGTCATTTGATATATCTCTGATCAATTGCATCTTTCTCTGCATTTTATTTCAATATTACTTGCAAAATTCACATAAAAGGGTATTTTAGTCATTTCCTGCATTCAACTCATTTTAGTCCTTGAAAATTGTTTGAGTCTTTTAAATTGGTTTGTATAAGTCTTTGTTTCAATCTCATGTCAAAATTCATTTCAAAAAATATCAGTTGAGTCATTTTTAGTCAGTTTAGCCCCTAGGGGCATTTTAGTCATTTCCCATGATAAAATCTCTTTCAGTCTTTAAAAATTTGTTTGAGTCTTTTCGAACAGTGTGAATAAGTCTTCATTTCAATTCTATGTCAGAATCCATTTCAAAAATTGCATTTGAAGTCATTTTGAGTCAGTTTTGCCCCTAGGGGCATTTTAGTCTTTTCATGTGTTAAAACCCTGTTTAATTCTAAAAATTGTCTCTGAGTCTTTTAATTCGCTTGTATGAACTCTTGCTTTAATCCCTTGTTAAAAAAAAATCATTTTAAAATTGCATTTGAGTCGTTTCGAGTCATTTTAGTCCCTAGGGGCGTTTTGGTCATTTCGCATAATATTTCTGATTCATTTTAATCTGCTTTGTTGTTTTTAATCGTCTCGCTTTACGTTAATTTTCAATTTACTTTTTCAATTCAATTTTAGTTTTAATTTTCATATTTGTCCTTGTACTTTTGTTATTTGCATTTTAATCTCTTTTAGGTGTGTTCAATCCAAGTGCCACGTGTCCGAATGCTATTGGTCCACAAAAGTTTGTTAGAGTCCAAGTGCCACATGCCTCTATCCTATTGGTCCAAGGCCAATGAGCTAGCCTATAAATTGGTCAAAGGGTCAATTAACCATTACATTCAATCATTTTTCCACAAAAAAATCCACAAAAAAAATAATAAAATCAATTTCCCTTTTTTTCCCTCTTTTCTTGCTTCAGCCGTAACAACTTTTTCACCACCACTCCACCACCACTTCAACCACCCTAACAAACTCTAACCACCTCCATCTTCATCTTCAACCTCCATCACCACCACCAAACCTCCATAATCACCACCATCTTCATCCCTAACGACACAAAACCTCAACCAATTCACACACCAATCCTCACACCAATCATATCGCTAAACACCAATTCCATTTTCCCTCTCTAATTTTCGGATCAAACACAGAAAATCAAGGAAAGCTTCCAAGAACATTCATCCATATCCAGCCACACTAACACAGTAATGACGTTTTTTGCTTTCTTCACAAATGGTGCTACACACATATGCCAACACAGATCGGTTTGAACACATACACAACAACGAAATTCCATTTCGAATCCAACAGTGTCCAAATTGGATTGAAGCTTAAAACACCAAGTCTGGATCGAATCAGGTGAGGAAAGAAGAAGTCTGAAACTGAAATTGTGAATTCAAGGAGAGATTGCAGCAAGCAAATTGGATTCGCAAACAACGGTGACGAATTCGGATCGTACGAGCAAAAGTACAACTGAATCGGTAACGTTCTCTTCCCTTCCTTTCCTTGTTACCGTCTTCGAGGCTGTTCTTGAGGATCCTTGAGTGAATGAGATTTGTCTTGTGAAAATCAAGCGTTAAAATGAATAGAGAGAAAAACAAGTTCAGGCGGCGGCGCCGCCACCCCTGGCCGGCCAACCGCCGCCGGAAAGTTGTTGAGCGTGAGACGAAGCTTAGTGAGAGAGGAGGAAGAAGAACTCTGTAGTTGTTTCACGTTTCAGAGTTTATTAAAGAGTTCTTGTTCCATTTTTATCCCATGCGTGCGTACCTACGACCTTACCATGTTCCTTCGCATGATCTGACCGGTTGATCTCGGATCTGATCCAATTGGATCGATCCGACGATCACTGTGCATCCTGATGAACCGTTTACTGCATATGTGGGCTTGGGCCTTTGTTTCTTTGCTGATTTCATTTTTTTTGCTCTAATTTTTGCTATTTTGGTACGGATAGTTGTTGTTTACACCTCCTGCGCGTTTTCTTTTTATGATAAAATTTCAAGAAAATTACTATTGGTTTTTGATGCTTTTTTGATGTTTCTTGATAATTCTTGCATGTTAAATCTTGGTTAAAAATGCGTGAAAAAATACTTTGATCATTGTTTTAAAAGCTTGCTAGAAACTTGTAATAAACCTTTGAAGATTTTGTGGATTTCTCTTATAAATAAATTTGGTATTTGAGACCTATTTTTTGGAGTAAAGTTACATGTGGAAATTCATTTCGAAAACATGTAGGATATATTCTTGTTGTTGCTTACTTTTTGTTGACATTTTTGTGAAGTTTTGATGTGGTTTTGAACTTGAAATTTTGTTACATAATTGTGGCTTTGAACATGTGATTTCTTGGAGTGAATTTGCCTATTAAATGTGGTATGTGCTTGCTGTTTTGAGTTAGATTTTTGTGGACTTTGTGTTGTAAATAATGTGAAATGATCTTGTGAAATAAAGTGCATAAAGGACTTGAAAATCTTATAATCTTTGGCATGTCGATTTTCCTTGATTCTCATATTTCTTTCCTTGAAATAAGTCACCTAAAATTTCCAATGTTGTGAGAATTTAGGTCTCAAACTTGCTTTAGAAGTATATTGAATTTCAAGTCCCTTTGTCACCTTTTTTTTACTAGAATTGTTAGTTTACTTTACTTGCAAGTTATATTTGTTTTACTATGCATTTGTCATTTTGTTTCTATATCATTGGTTCTACTAACCCTTTTATTTCATGTCTCATAAGCATACTTCATTCTTCCATCATAGTTTCATTTCTTGCACTTTAATTCCCATATTAATAATTAGAATGTAACACTTAGGATTTTTTGTACTTTACCTTTATGCAATTTTAAAGTCTTGCAAGACCATAGAATGTAAACTAGGGCATATGTAAAGGACAATGGACTCTAATGATGTACACCGACACAAGCACCGACACATGCACACACATCACATGGATACTTTAGATGTATGTTTAGGATTGTATGTTTAGATGAATACTTAGGATTTACGCTTAGAAAAATCATTTTCAAAAAAAATATGAACAATATCACTCAAATGTTTTTCTTAATAAACCTTGGGATCAAAATCCCATTGATTTCCCTTTTATTTTCTTAATCAAACTTTAATGAATTTTAACCATACTTAGACCACATTTTGCAAAGTAACTAATTCCACCTCACCTTTTTTCCAATCTTATGCCCTTGAGGCCTCTCTCTCTTATTCTTCAAAGTCCCATTTTCAAACTTAAAATCAACCAACAAAAACAAAAACATTTTTTGGAAGCGAACTACGACGGATTTGATCCCTTAAACGGGTACGTAGGCAAGGAACAAAATTCCTTCAATTCAAATAAAACAAAAATTCAAACACCTTCTTCTCCCTCCAATTCTTCACTTAGAAAACCATTAGGTGTAAATAACACTTTTCAAATAGCATTTAAAAATAAAGCGCGCGCGTAGAAATTAAAGACGGTTCCTATAGGATACTATAGTCGTTATGGGTGCCTAACATCTTCCCGTAGCGAAAACAACTCCCGGACCTCGATTCTCAAGGGTTTTGCTTATTTTTTCCCTTCCCAAGAAAAAATGAGATATCAACGGTTAAAAAGGTTCAAACGTAATCAATGTTTGACACCCGAAAAACCAAGATAAAACACAGTTGATGCCTAAGAATAAAATCTGTCACATCCGCAAGGTGGGTAAGCTTGGGCGCTGCCACTTTTCTGATGCATATTAAAACGTTTTTTATTTTACAGTTAGGTAACTTCGAGAAATCTCTGGAGAGTAATAGAGAGATCTTTTGGGATAAAATTTGGGTGCTTTTGAGTAAGGTTCTAGGATTGGGAAACACATTGTAAACATCTTAAATAGCCATTATAATTGAGTGAGTTGAGAGAGAAAATGAGAGAAATTGAGAATTGCTTTGTGAGCAATTGAGAACAATTTCATAGTTACTTTTGTGATTCTCTCGTTCATGGAAAGAGATTGGAAAAATGATAGAGATTAGGTTTTGTTATTGAAGAATTTTTCAAGTTTATATCTTGTACCTTTTTTGTATCTCTTGTAAAAGCTTATTCATAGTAGATTAGTAAGTTGTTCTATCCCTCTGACATAGGTCTTTTTTGGCCTAGGTCTTGAGTGTTAGTCGATTCTACCAGACCTGAGATCTTTCTATGGTGGTGTTGAATAGCCTTTGGGTGTAGGACCTTCGTTAGCAGTCTTCTTCTTGGACAGAGGAGGTGGTACCTTTAAAGACACTCCAACGCTTAAGTCAGTAAACGTCTTGGATCTAATAAGTAACTTATGGTAAAATGTCTGCGTACTTGGACCAATACCCCTAAGTTAGTTTATAGAGAGGATTTAGGATTTCGGCTTTTGAACCTTTCCTGTACAGTTGTCCTCAAAGGACAACTGTAAATAAATCATGAGAAAATATCATCGGATCCAGGCTGGATGGCCCAGATTGTCTCAAAGGGTCATTATTTTAATGCGACCTAAGAAGGCACCCATTTGACGATCTTGGCCCTAGATCAGAACATTAGCTAGTAGCTACTAAGTCTACTTAAGCAAAAAGGACTAATATTTGTTTATCATTATTATATTATATTTTATACTTTTTATGAAAAAATAAATTTACTAACCTTTTGATAATTTGAGCATATTAGCCTACATTATTTTGTGTATATTTAAATGTAATTTTTTTGTTAGCTTGTTATAAGTACAAAGTTTCCATCTCTTATTTGTGATGACTACTCTTCATCAGGAAAACTTGATGAACACTTAAGGTGGCTTTTCTCCTCTCAACCAAATTTTCTCCATAGGTAGATCTTTCAGTAGACCAAATCATATTAGTCTATTAGACAGTTAGTCTATTTAAAAATAAATCAAATACTTATTTAAAGTAGTTAATATGAAATAGGTCTTTAAATAGATTTATAAGTCATAGACTTTAAAAAAGATCATACTCGAGCATAAAACTAAGTTCATGACAGATAACAAGTTAGGTCTAAGACTTTGAATATTTTGACTAGGTTAGACATGGACCTTGCAAAGTCGAACTCAATCCACCCTATTTTAACTTCTACTTACAAGCGCTTTATATATAGTTAGCTCAAATTTACATTGGAAAGATCCTTCAAATGAAGGATAATTTAAAGGCTTAAATGTACTTTTAGTTGTCCTATTTTTTATTTTTTTGTTTAAAAAGACATTTAAAATTTTAATCCTCTATTTCCTCCATTTGAAATGACAGATAAAAATGCTAGAGTTAGCAAGTCAACCAGCATTTCTATTTCCTCCATTTCAAGTATGGTTGATTTGCACATGCCAATTCATTTTCAGTAGCTTCCTGATACGGTGAACTAAAATAAAGATATTCCCATTAAACTTGAAATTGTCATAAATCATGTTGATCAATATCTTAGAGTCATTTCCATTATAAGATGATCAAAATGCTCCCTCCAAGCCATGTATATACCCCAGATATACCTCCACATATCAGCATATAAAGCATCACAAGCTTCAATCTTCTTAATGTAGCCTTTAATCAATTTACCATCTGAATCACGAAAAAGACTATCACAACAAAAAATATATATGACCCTTATCTTTGTACGCAATGTCGCTGTTGAGCTTGACCTAACATTCTTGTGGTCATTCTTTGCTTGTTACACACGGATATAAAAAATATTTAGAAATAAAAAACTAGCATAATAAATAATTTTACCAAATTAGTTTTATTAAGTATTGATAAATTTACCATTATCACAAATATAAAGTAAAAGATATTGATATTGGAGTGATGCAAACAAAATTAATTAGAGAATATAAGTGAAAAATTAATCAATATTACATTGAAAATTGAAAGTAACATTTTTTTTTATACAATTATTTGTCATTTTGTAATATAACATTTATTATGAAAGGGTGGGAGTAATCTTTTGGTAATGAGACATTCTAGTCTAGTAATAATTTAGTAAGAGAACATAGGAAGTAGTAAAAAAAAAGAAATTAACTTGACAAAAGAAACTGTTGTTTTTGGATTTCCAAACTGTTGAATTTGGATTTCCAAATTCTATTATCTACCAAAGTTGTTACTAGGTTGAGTCACGACCAGGTCGCTCTCTTTAAGACGTTTTGTGGCACTGCCCAAAATTGTGCAAGACACACTATCAACCACGCCGTCTCCAGGATAAAACAAGCACAACTACAACTGTGCGGTTAACTACGGCACTGTAGAAAACCGTTCGAGATATACACCCTCAAATATGGTACTAAGACCACTCTTTAATACTAAAACCACTTTAATATGGTATTATTACCATTCTATCATGGTGCTAAGACCACTCAAATATGGTGTTTCCACTATTCTAACCTTTAAGTTCTTCAAACTATCAATATGGTACTACGACCACTCAAATATGGTGTTACTACCACTTCTCCTCAAATAGAAAAATATTGAAATATTTTATATACCGTTAAGATCATTCATTCTTAATTCCGACGGGACATTATTATTCCAAAAAGGGACTATGATCTTAATAGTACTCTTTATTTCGAAGGGACTTATATTATCGAAGGGACTATGTTTTTAAGACCATTCTTAATTCCGAAGTGACATTAAACCGAAAAGGGACTATGGTCTTAAGAACACTCTTAAATCCGAAGGGACAGAAAAAGGAGACGAAGAGAAGAAAGACTCGTCAACACAAGTCAAGAAAGGGGGAAGAGAGAAAGAGTTCCCGACAACTCAATGAAACTCTTTGGTGTGTGGAATGCACTATGTGAATTCTCTATTTATAGAGAAAATTCACAACTAATAAGTGAGAAACTTTGGGAACAAGTAATATGAGAAACTTTGGGAACAAGTAATATATTACTTTGTGATTAAGTAATTCACATATTAGCACTAATACAAAAATATCTCAATTGAGTACCAAAATATATTATATTGAGTACAAAAATATATTATATTATGTACCAAAATATATTTCGGATCACGCATTTCCAAATGATTCCAAATGATAAAATATATATCAATATATATATTTTTTTCTCTAGTGCTTAATTCGTTCACATAACTATGTACCCTTATTAGAGGTACACCCCCACTGTATAAACACTACTAATGTGTGTGTTCCATCTGTTGGAACAAAATGTGTTTAACAATGAACCTTAAAGAGTTTTGATGATAACAGGGTATTAAAAATTGAAAATTGGACTAGCTAATATTTGTTCAAGTGTACAGGACCATAATTATAAAGTTACATCATCATTGGTTCTTAATGAGCAAATAAAGAGCAAAAGGAAATGAAGCTTAGATGATTCTGAAGGCAAAGCGCTCCTGAAGTCAAGATGCTCCTGAAGAAATAGCGCTCCTGAAGTAAGCTGCTCCTGAAGAATAGTGCTTCTGAAGACAAGAGGTCCAGAAGCCACATCATCAGAAGCTGCGTCATCAGAAGCTGCAGAAGTCACATCATCAGAAGCTGCATCATCAGAAGCTGCCTCATCAGAAGCTATTTCACCAGAAGCTGAATCTCAACTGGATTTGCAAAAGATTCAAGAATTGAAGAATTATCAATGCAAAAGCTGTCTATTGGATTCGAAAACACAAACAAAGGATTAGTGGAGTTTTGCAACGGTCATTTCAAAGGTGTTTGAAGGCTTGTGCTTGCAATTTGGACGAAAACGTTGACATTGTACTTTGTACGAATTGTACAACCACGTTCTCCACTACTCTGTTTTGTGTCCACGCTTCAAGACAAGAAAACAGCTCCAGAATACGGTCTCGCCTGCATAGATGTTCCTTTGGATAAGGAATGGATTTCAAATTGGTTCTTCATAGGACAACAACCAAATCAGGCAAAAGATCATTGGTGAAAGATCAAGCTTCAACAACGACTCTTTGGTGTGCTGGCAATTTCACAACGTCTCTTTCACACCTCTATATAAAGGAGTGAAGACCTAGAGAATTGGTAATGCAAGAACGCTGAACGAAAGACTCACAAGATTTTCACAAGTACCAAACCTCTGCTGAAATTGTTCTGCATTCACTTAGAATTTCTGTGTCTCAAAGTCATATCTTAGAAATTCTTAAGTCCATTGAGTCTGTATCTGATTTGTATTGTGAGCACCTCTGATTGTATATCAAGTGTTCAACCTTAAACAATTTTCTGTGTAATTTTGTTTAGTTAGGAAGTCTCTTGCAGTTGTGCTTGAGCAGGAAGTCTCTTGATTGTGTTCTTGAGCAAAGGAAGTCTCTTGCTTGTGTGCTTGAGCATTGGAAGTCTCTTGCTTGTGTGCTTGAGCATTTGTAATCAGATATTACTCATAGTGAAATCTCCTTGGAAGTGCAAGGGGGACTGGACTACTTCCGGATTGTGGAAGGAACCAGTATAATTGCTTTGTGTCGTTCTTCTTCTCTCTCTCTGTTTTATTCCGCTGCATTTAGATTCTGATTATCACTTCAGAAGCTGTCTCGCTTAGCTTCTGATCAGTGTGTTCAGTTTTTAGGAGAAACGAAGAATTTTTCTAAAACACAATTCAACCCCCCTTCTTGTGTTTTTCTCACCTTCAATTGGTATCTAGAGCCTTGGTCTGTTGTGTAACACTTAACCGTGCAACAGTCAAAGATCTGAGAAAAACATGTCTACTCCTCCTCCTACTGGTCCTGGTGATACTAGCTATAAACATGTCTCACATGATTATAGTGATAGTAAGAAAACCAGTGTTGGAAAAGTTCCAAAGTTCAATGGAGATGCTGAAGAGTTCTCTTGGTGGAAGACCAACTTTTACAGTTACATCATGAGCCTGGATGAAGAATTATGGGATATTCTGGAAGATGGTGTTGGTGATTTAGTCCTTGATGAAGAAGGAGCTGCTGTGGATAGAAAGAAACATACTCCAGAACTGAGGAAACTTTACAAGAAGCATCATATTATCAGAGGAGCTCTTGTCACTGCCATACCCAAAGCAGAATACATGAAGATGAGTGACAAATCCACTGCTAAAGCTATGTTTGCTTCTCTCTGTTCAAATTATGAAGGGAGCAAGAAGGTCAAAGAAGCAAAGGCTCTCCTGCTTGTACATCAGTATGAGTTATTCAAGATGAAGGATGATGAAACTATTGAGGAGATGTACTCAAGGTTTCAAACCTTAGTTTCTGGGCTACAGATTCTAAAGAAGAGCTATGTTGCTTCTGATCATGTAAGCAAGATACTCAGAAGCTTACCTGCCAGATGGAGACCAAAAGTGACTGCCATTGAGGAAGCTAAAGATTTAAACACTTTAAGTGTCGAAGATCTTGTTAGTTCTCTCAAAGTTCATGAGTTAAGTCTTAATGAACATGAGTCTACTAAGAAGAGTAAATCAATAGCTCTTCCATCCAAAGGCAAGTCATCAAAAGCTCTCAAAGTGGTTGAATCTGAAGAGGAAGAACAGTCAAGTTCAGATTCTGAACCAGATGCTGCTGAAATGGCCATGCTCTCAAACAGACTTCAATATCTGGCCAAGAAGAACAGAAAGTTTCTCTCCAGAAGGGGTAACTCCAGAAGCTCAAAGAAAGAAGATCAGAAGGGATGCTTCAACTGTAAGAAGCCTGGACACTTCATTGCTGAATGCCCTGATCTTCAAAGAGAAAAGTCAAAGGACAAGTCAAAGAGGTCTACATTCAAACCAAGCAAACTCAAGAAGCAGATTAAGCAGAGTTTAATGGCAACCTGGGATGATTTGGGTAGTGAATCTGGTTCTGATAAAGAGGAAGCTGATGAAGATGCAAAGGTAGCTGTTGGGTTGGTAGCAACAGCAACTTCAGAAGCTGGATCAGATTCAGACTCAGAAGATGAAAACGAGGTATATTCCAAAATTCCCAGAGATGAACTTGTTGAGTCACTTAAAGAACTTCTTACACATTTTGAAGTAAGAACCAATGAGTTGAAGGATTTAAAAGAAAAATATGCTGATTTGGTACAACAGCAAAAATCAACTCTATTGGATCTGAAAGCTTCTGAACAAGGACTTAGGGGCTTTGACTTCATGTGTAAAACATATGAAGATCAGCTCAGGTTCTTATGTCAGAAGCTACAAGAAAAGTGTAATGAAAAACCTTTAAGTAACCATGAAATTGCTCTTGAAGATTTTATTATATCTGGCATTGACAGAAGCAGAGTAGCTTCTATGATTTATAGCATTTACAAGAACAATGGCAGAGGAATTGGTTTTCCAGAAGTGAAACTTGAGAAAACCAATCTAAAATCTTGTTGTGAATGCATCAAGGAAGGTCTGAAAACATTCTTTGTACCAGAAGGGGCTGAGTTGGAAACTATTGTTCAATCAGAACCTGAAGCTTCTAGTCCTAAGGCTAAGATTACTTCAACGCCAAAGAACTCTAAGTCAAAGGCTATGATCAAATCTGATTCCAAGACTTCAAAGGTCAGGATCCTGAAAAGATCAGAACCTATTCCTCAGAGTCTGGTGAAACCAAAATCTGGGGTTCTGAAGTCTAAGTTTCAGAAGAAGATAGTTACTGCTTCTGAAGTACCAAAACCTAAGGTGATGGTTAATCAGAAGCAACCCAACTCACAGCACAAGGTACAAGAAGTGAAGAGTAAAGCCTTAAGTACTAACCTTCCAGGACCCATAGAACAATGGGTACCTAAATCTAAAAATGTCAATGATGCAGGTATGTCTAAGAGCAGTACCAAAGCAAAGATCATGGTACCTAGACAGCGGTTGCTCAAGACACATGACAGGAGACAAGTCCATGTTCCTCAGCCTAACAATGAAAGAGGGAGGAAATGTGAAATTTGGAGGCAACCAGTCAGGCAGGATCATAGGTACAGGAACTATTGGTAATTCCTCTACCTCAATTAATAATGTATGGTTGGTAGATGGTCTTGAACATAACCTTTTGAGCATTAGTCAATTTTGTGATAATGGTTATGATGTGCTTTTTGAAAAACCCAACTGTACAGTAATCAACAAGGAAGACAAATCCATTGTGTTCAAGGGAAAGAGAGTTGACAATGTCTATAAAATCAATTTTTCTGAACTGGCTGATCAGAAGGTGGTTTGCCTACTATCAGTGAATGATAAGAAATGGATGTGGCACAGAAGGTTGGGACATGCTAACTGGAGGTTAATCTCTAAGCTTAGTAAGTTACAACTTGTGAAAGGGCTACCAGACATTGACTATCATTCAGATGCACTCTGTGGTGCATGTCAGAGAGGGAAAATTGTGAAATCATCTTTTAAAACCAAAGACATTGTTTCAACCTCAAGACCTTTAGAATTACTCCATATTGATTTATTTGGACCAGTAAGTACTGCATCCTTATATGGAAGTAGATATGGATTAGTCATTGTTGATGATTACAGCAGATGGACTTGGGTGAAATTCATAAAGAGTAAAGATGTTGCGTGTGATGTACTCAGTAGCTTCTGCACTCAAATTCTATCTGAAAAAGAATCAAAAATTTTGAAAGTCAGAAGTGATCATGGTGGAGAATTTGAAAATGAGCCATTTGAAGCTTTTTGTGAAAAACATGGAATTTTCCATGAGTTCTCTTCTCCTAGAACACCACAACAAAATGGGGTTGTAGAGAGAAAGAATAGAACTTTACAAGAAATGGCCAGAACCATGATTCATGAAAACAATTTACCAAAACATTTTTGGGCAGAAGCAGTGAATACAGCATGCTATGTTCAAAACAGGATCTATATTAGACCTATTTTGGAGAAAACAGCATATGAACTCTTTAAAGGAAGAAAACCCAATATCTCTTACTTTCATCAATTTGGATGTACATGTTACATTCTGAACAACAAGCTCTACCTAAAGAAATTTGATGCCAAGGCCCAAAGAGGAATCTTTTTAGGTTACTCTGAAAGGTCAAAGGCATACAGAGTGTATAATTCAGAAACACTTTGTGTTGAAGAATCTATGCACGTTAAATTTGATGACAAGGAGCTTGAAGATAAAACTTCAAAGCAAGGTGAAAGTTCTGCAGAGATACAGGTTCCTGAAGCTACTCCAGAACCTGATCAGATAGCTGAATCTGAAGATAGTCCAGAAGCTGAACCCACATCAGAAGCGCAAGATGAAATTGCTTCTAATGAAGCACAAGATGGCTCACATCAAGCAGATCCTCCCAGAAACACATTCAAACACAAGTCTTCACATCCTGAGGAGCTAATCATTGGAAACAAAGATAGTCCAAGAAGAACAAGATCACATTTCAGACAAGAGGAGTCAATGATTGGACTAATCTCAATGATTGAACCTACAACAGTTGATGAAGCACTTTCAGATGATGGATGGATCCTAGCTATGCAAGAAGAGTTGAATCAATTTCAAAGAAATGATGTGTGGGATCTGGTACCCAAACCTCAGCACAAGAACATTATTGGAACAAAATGGGTATTCAGAAACAAGCTGAATGAGCAAGGTGAAGTAACAAGAAACAAAGCCAGGCTTGTTGCACAAGGGTATAGTCAACAAGAAGGCATTGATTACACTGAAACGTTTGCTCCAGTTGCAAGATTGGAAGCAATCAGGTTACTTCTTTCCTATGCAGTTAATCATGGCATAATATTATATCAAATGGATGTCAAGAGTGCATTTCTAAATGGTGTCATAGAAGAAGAAGTGTATGTCAAGCAACCTCCTGGATTTGAGGATATTAAATATCCTGACCATGTTTTTAAACTGAAGAAATCACTATATGGCTTGAAACAAGCTCCCAGAGCTTGGTATGATAGACTAAGTAATTTCTTAATCAAAAATGATTTTAAAAGAGGACAGGTTGATACTACACTCTTCAGAAGGACCCTTGAGAAAGATATTCTTGTTGTGCAAATATATGTTGATGATATAATATTTGGTTCTACTAATGCATCTCTTTGCAAGGAATTTTCTGAGTTAATGCAGGATGAATTTGAAATGAGCATGATGGGAGAGCTGAAGTTCTTCCTGGGCATTCAAATCAATCAATGCAAGGATGGAGTCTATGTTCATCAATCAAAGTACACAAAGGAGCTTCTGAAGAAGTTCAAACTTGAAGATTGTAAAGTGATGAACACTCCAATGCATCCTACGTGCAATCTGAGCAAAGAAGATGAAGGAGCTAAAGTAGATCAGAAGCTGTATAGAGGTATGATTGGTTCTTTGTTATACCTCACTGCATCTAGGCCAGATATTTTATTCAGTGTATGCTTGTGTGCAAGATTCCAATCAGATCCTAGAGAATCTCATATGACTGCTGTCAAGAGAATCTTCAGGTATTTGAAAGGAACAACTAATCTTGGACTCCTTTATAGGAAATCCTTAGATTATAAGCTAATTGGATTCTGTGATGCTGATTATGCTGGTGATAGGATTGAAAGAAAGTCAACCAGTGGCAATTGTCAATTTCTGGGTGATAATCTTATATCCTGGGCTAGCAAAAGACAAACAACTATTGCTATGTCTACAGCAGAAGCAGAATACATTTCAGCTGCAAATTGTTGTACACAACTACTTTGGATGAAACATCAGTTGGAAGATTATCAGATAATTGCTAACAGTATTCCCATTTATTGTGATAATACTGCTGCTATTTGTTTGTCTAAAAATCCAATTTTGCATTCAAGAGCGAAGCACATTGAAATCAAACACCATTTTATCAGAGATTATGTTCAAAAAGGAATTTTAGATATACAATTCATTGATACTGAAAATCAATGGGCTGATATATTTACTAAGCCTTTAACTGTTGAAAGATTTGATTTTATAAAGAAAAATTTGAACATGCACTTTGTATCTGATTAAATGCTTGCTTGCTCCGGAATAGGATTTTAGGTTCTGAAGTTAGTTCAGAAGCGGTAGTCCATCAGAAGCTCTTTATTGAGGTTCTGAGGAAAACTCGCTTCTGATGATGACGTCAGCATCTGAAGTCCAGAAGCTGGATTTGTTGCTTCTGAATAGTTGAATTAGTGGAAACGTTGGAAGTTACCTTTTAAAAAGTAACTTCTGGCCCACTAACTTGGTAGTTACTCTGTGAACTTCTTACGTGGCCTGTATGTGTTGGTGTATAACTAAAAGGGCAATGATGATTTAATAGCTTTGAAAGTACTTTTCACGCGCCCCCAATTTTGTCATTAATGTTATGTTTGTTTGTCTCTTTTGAATTGCAATCGTTTTACTTTTAACACTTTGTCAATTCACACACTACTCACTCACAACAAACACTTTTGCTCTCAAACCTCTTGCGAAGTAAGCGCATTCTCTCAACCTTAGAACCCTAAAATCTTCATCTTCTTCAAATCTTCGTCAATCATCAAATGGCATCATCAAGCTCGCAACGAGAAGATTCAGTATCTACTTCACGAATGGTCCCTGAATATGACTACAGAGGAAGAAGCATGAAATTGGAAGAATGGGATTTGCAGGTTCAGATAGAGAATCCAGTGGACTTTGATTCTCTGAATTTTCATAGGTGTTCAATCAGAAGCTACTATGAAGAGCAAGGACTCATGGATTATTTCAAAATGTTGAATGGACCAACATATGAAGCTCTGGTTAGACACTTCTGGGTAAGAGCAAAATTCTACAACAAAGCGGCATCCTTAGCTGAGGAAAGTCAGATGGTGCTAATGTATCCTGAATTAGAAGGGAAAACAAGAGAAGAAATGGGTCTTGCGCCATTTGTTGAAGATGAAATCAGGTCCAGCATCTGTGGTATTCCAGTAAGAATTGCACAATGGCACATAGAGTATGTTCTCAAGGCTGCAGCCTCTGGATACTACTCTGGAATTGATCTTTCAGATGCTGCTGAAAAACGCATTTGGAAAAAGCAAGCCAACTTGGTGATATACAATTCTGAGAAGGAGAAGAAATATGTTGAATTGAGCATGGAAACTAAGATGCTTCTGAAGATTCAGAATGAGAACCTGTTTCCAAGTGGTGACTGTGTGAAACCAAATCTAGCTCAGAAGGTCCTTCTCCAGCACTTCATCAAGAAGGAAAAGGTGAATGTGCCCAAATACATGTTCAAGTACTTGGTAGAGTGTTTGAAACAGAGTCAGCTACTGGATAAACCCTGGGTTCCTTATGGAAGACTCCTCTCAGAGATATTCTATCAAGGAGGTATCTTGGACAGTCTCAGTCAATCTCAAGGCTTCACAGATCAGCTACTTGACACAAAAACTGGAAAATTCATTAATGCTCATACTCTCTTGAATATGAAGCTAATCAGTGAAGTCACCAAACTTCAAACTAATTTAAGTGAATCATTTGTTAAGTCTGATCTTATGAAGGACTTTCCACCCATCTGCAAGAAGGATCCCATTGAAGTGCAGATGTACTATATCAAGGAACATTTTGAGGCAACCAATGAGAGAATCAGATTGGAAGATATTCCAGAGGAAATGTATGGTGGTGCTCTGCCACGAGCCAGAGGCAGAAAGTCAAAAAGGAAGATAACTGCAGAGCAATATCTAGAGGTTGAACAACCTGCTAAAAAGGCAAAAGTTGCTACTGACAAGCTCAAAATTGGTAGTTCATCAGTACCTTCTATTGAAGAAGCCATTGAAGACATGGATTCCAGGTTGATCATGGATGTTGGCATTTCTCTTGATCAACCTGCTATACCAAAGAGGAAGAGGAAGCCAGCCTTGAGGAGGACCAAGGATTTTCCTCATATCACCTTTACAGCTCAAGCTGCTTCTGATTTGGAGTTAAAGGAGTTACAAGAGAAGAAGACAGCAGCTGAAAAAGTCTTGGAAATTGCTGCTGAGCTACAAGAGTCTGTAGTCTCAGAAGCCAAGCAAATGTTGCAGATGACCAGTGAGTTTGCTCAAGAGGATTCTGATCCTGAACCAGAGAAGGTAATTAATATATCATCAGATTCCGCATCCAAATCATTATCAGACTCTGATGATTCTGATGATGATATACCCTTAGCTCAACTGTTTCGAAAACCAGTAAAAAGCCAATCAACATCAACCAAAACCAACGATAAGCCCTCTCAGTCAACTACTTATGAACCAGTTGGTCACATAATTAATGAGAAGTTGGCTGAACTGACTGAGCAGAGAGAAAGAGTCATTGATACTATTTTTCGCCTTCACCCTCAACCTCTTAACATTCAACCTCTCAACATGATTCCTCCAGAAAATGTTGAGTTTTCCTCAGAAAAGGCCTCTGAAACAACTCCAGAAGCAGCTGCTTCTGAAAATGTTGTTTCAGAAAACCCCCATCAACAAACACCTGAACCACATAAACCCACAACACCCCCACAATCACCAACAGCTACCATTGACCCCCAACTCAACACTCAAACATCATCTTCACCACAACAACCACAAACTGAAACTGAATTTCAACCTTTACCTGAACACTCCCCAGAACCAACTCCCATGGATGTTGACATCTCTCTAGTCAATGTTCAAGCCTCAACCTCTACCACTCACATTGCCTCTGACCAGCCTTCATCTTCAAACACACAAACACACTTTACCATTCCAGTTCCTAACCCTGTTCAAGATTTGGAAATCAGTGATTCTGATCTTGAAATCCTTGAACAACCACCCTCAAACATCCTGGAATCTGGATATATTAATTCTGAGCTTCTGACAATTCTGAGTCAGATGCATAATCTGGTGGATCAAAGAAGGACAATTGATCTCACAAGTGCATATGAAGACTCCTGGGCATCTCTTCAGAACCGGGCAGCTGAGCTTATCGAAGAGATCAAGGCTAAATGCATCAAAGTCAAGCAAGCATCAGTCAGAAGGCTAATGGAGCATGTGAATCAGAGTCTCAGAGTAAGAAGTTCTACACTGCTCCTGGCAAACCAGCCTTTCTTCTCAGAAACGGACTACTTGACCAGAGAAGCCAGGTTGTGTAAGCTTCTGAAGAAACAGATGGCACAGCAGCAGCAAGAAGCTAAGGAAAGGGAACAAGCTCTTCTCCAGAGGCAACAACAACTTGAAGAACTGTTGCAGAAGAAGATTGAAGAAATGGAGGAGATGAAGAAACAACAACAAACCAACCCTTAGTTGCACACCCTTGTGTTTTACTTTTTGTTTGTTGTTTGTTTTATTTTCTTAGTCCTTGCTTCTGAAACCATCTTGTTTTAATTTTCTTGCTTCTGAATGCTTACTAATTCTGACTGTTTAGCTGCTTCTGACAATTGAATATACATGTTCACATTTTTTTTGCTCTGATTTATTTAGTTCAATTCCTATTATACTCTCTCATGTTTGAGTTTTTGTGCTTAAATTTATTTCAATTTTTTTTGATAATGACAAAAGGGGGAGTATATGTGACGAGTATTTAAAGGCTCTGAGCCCCATTAATGGCATTTGAAATTTTTTGAAAAACTTCTATCATTTTTTTTTTTACCTTATTGGTATAAGCTATGAACGAACGAAGGAGTATCAAAATTCAAGTAAAGTTAATTGAACCATTCTTCTTATCTATAAGTTAATTCCTTCAATGATTCAATTTTGTTTTTAAGCTCTGATAATATTATTGCGCGAAAAATGAATTTAATTAACCTGGATAGAACTTAGGGGGAGCTTACAAACCTCACCTTAAAGACTATCAGACTCAGGGGGAGTTTGAGCTTACAAACCTCAGATTCTGAGCTTACAAACCTCAGAACCCCAAAGTCAACTTGTTAATTAGATTAACAACAATTGATCAATTTTAAATACTTTTGTTTGTCATCATCAAAAAGGGGGAGATTGTTGGAACAAAATGTGTTTAACAATGAACCTTAAAGAGTTTTGATGATAACAAGGTATTAAAAATTGAAAATTGGACTAGCTAATATTTGTTCAAGTGTACAGGACCATAATTATAAAGTTACATCATCATTGGTTCTTAATGAGCAAATAAAGAGCAAAAGGAAATGAAGCTTAGATGATTCTGAAGGCAAAGCGCTCCTGAAGTCAAGCTGCTCCTGAAGAAATAGCGCTCCTGAAGTAAGCTGCTCCTGAAGAATAGTGCTTCTGAAGACAAGAGGTCCAGAAGCCACATCATCAGAAGCTGCGTCATCAGAAGCTGCAGAAGTCACATCATCAGAAGCTGCATCATCAGAAGCTGCCTCATCAGAAGCTATTTCACCAGAAGCTGAATCTCAACTGGATTTGCAAAAGATTCAAGAATTGAAGAATTATCAATGCAAAAGCTGTCTATTGGATTCGAAAACACAAACAAAGGATTAGTGGAGTTTTGCAACGGTCATTTCAAAGGTGTTTGAAGGCTTGTGCTTGCAATTTGGACGAAAGCGTTGACATTGTACTTTGTACGAATTGTACAACCACGTTCTCCACTACTCTGTTTTGTGTCCACGCTTCAAGACAAGAAAACAGCTCCAGAATACGGTCTCGCCTGCATAGATGTTCCTTTGGATAAGGAATGGATTTCAAATTGGTTCTTCATAGGACAACAACCAAATCAGGCAAAAGATCATTGGTGAAAGATCAAGCTTCAACAACGACTCTTTGGTGTGCTGGCAATTTCACAACGTCTCTTTCACACCTCTATATAAAGGAGTGAAGACCTAGAGAATTGGTAATGCAAGAACGCTGAACGAAAGACTCACAAGATTTTCACAAGTACCAAACCTCTGCTGAAATTGTTCTGCATTCACTTAGAATTTCTGTGTCTCAAAGTCATATCTTAGAAATTCTTAAGTCCATTGAGTCTGTATCTGATTTGTATTGTGAGCACCTCTGATTGTATATCAAGTGTTCAACCTTAAACAATTTTCTGTGTAATTTTGTTTAGTTAGGAAGTCTCTTGCAGTTGTGCTTGAGCAGGAAGTCTCTTGATTGTGTTCTTGAGCAAAGGAAGTCTCTTGCTTGTGTGCTTGAGCATTGGAAGTCTCTTGCTTGTGTGCTTGAGCATTTGTAATCAGATATTACTCATAGTGAAATCTCCTTGGAAGTGCAAGGGGGACTGGACTACTTCCGGATTGTGGAAGGAACCAGTATAATTGCTTTGTGTCGTTCTTCTTCTCTCTCTCTGTTTTATTCCGCTGCATTTAGATTCTGATTATCACTTCAGAAGCTGTCTCGCTTAGCTTCTGATCAGTGTGTTCAGTTTTTAGGAGAAACGAAGAATTTTTCTAAAACACAATTCAACCCCCCTTCTTGTGTTTTTCTCACCTTCACCATCCGATGTGAGACTTCCACTTTTTTCAATTCACACAACACTAGTTCTACCCAACATGAGAATTTGTGTTTAGTCTTTTAACTCAATTTCCACACATGTTCCAACAGAAACAAATTAACACAACTGACAAACAAGGTTAACAAAAAGAAAATATTTAAGTTTTATTTTTCACTTCAAAGAGTAACATATAATCACACACATTAGAGATAAATTAGTGAGAAATTGCAGATTCTAACCCACATTCCAACAGAAACAAATTAACACAACTGACAAACAAGGTTAACAAAAAGAAAATATTTAAGTTTTATTTTTCACTTCAAAGAGTAACATATAATCACACACATTAGAGATAAATTAGTGAGAAATTGCAGATTCTAACCCACATATTAGCATATCGAATATAACCACTAACTATGTACAATAGAAACTCATAGTTTTTAACAGCCACTAAAATATTTTAGTCAACAAAAAAAGCTACTAAGACAGGAAACCATTTTTACACAAGCTTACAAATATCCAAATGAAAGTGAAACGTTATCAATACCAAACTCTCTTCCACTTCAAACCTCCACAGGATTGAACCTCACAAAACTTTGCCTATAAAATGGGTCAAGTTCTCATTCTTTCATTCAACATCAAAACATACAAAGCATACAAAAACAATATTAGTGTACACATTTCTTAACAATGGCTTCCAACAATCTTAGTGCACTAATTATATTATTTTCTCTCCTTGCTTATTCAACATTTTCACATGCTTGTGGTTCATGCAAACCAACTCCACCAAGTCCTCCTCCACCTTCAAAAACACCAAAGGCTTGTCCTCCACCACCTTCTACAACACCTAAGGCTAGCCCTCCACCTAAGGCTAGTACTCCACCTCCAACTCCAACAACACCCAAGCCTAGTCCTCCTACTCCTTCAACATCACAAAAATGTCCTACTGACACATTAAAGCTAGGTGTTTGTGCTGATGTTTTAGGACTTGTTAATGTTATTGTTGGAAGTCCTGCTTCAAGCAAGTGTTGTACATTGATTCAAGGTTTGGCTGATTTGGATGCAGCAGTTTGTCTTTGTACCGCTATTAAGGCTAATATTCTTGGTATCAACTTGAATGTTCCTATCACACTTAGTCTCCTACTTAGTGCTTGTGAAAAATCTATTCCTAATGGCTTCCAATGTTCATAGAGTTTCATGTGAAGGGTTCAAGCCATACTAGTACTTATGTTACAACTACTTTCATTATCGTTTTGATTTTACTTAAATGTGTATATGCACGATTGACTTTCACGAAATTATAGTATATAATTTTGTTGGATTTTGAACGCGTGGCTTTTGTCAAAATCACGGTGTATCGCTGTGATTCAACTAAATTCACCATCAATTCATATATTTTGGTGTGGGATGTGTGTCATTTTAATAAATGGGGTGAGCATGTTTGCCTCATCTAGCAAGTGTGTTCTTTTAATTTCAATGAATAAATTTGGCCAACTTTCATTTGATGATTGTACTTGTCATTCTTAAATTTGTGTAATGCATGAATTATTTGTTCAAAAAATTGGGTTTATATGAGCTGTGATAATTAGAGCAGGTCAATTTTTTGACAGAATAATTGGAGGAAATAAAATTTTTTTGTTGCCATAATATTGGTACCAAGTCTTCACTGCCGTTTAGTATTAAATAATCTTTGTCAAGAAACATGTGGGATACAAAAAGTGGGTTCTCCCCTTCCAACATAATTTTTTCTATACGCATGAACAAGATTCGAACCCTTGACGGCTTGACCACATGCTTAAAGGAACCAACTCTCTTATCACTTGGACCAATCCATAATTGATAGAATAGATCTATGTTAATTGCAATATTAGTGGAATTTTTCCCCCGATAAAAAAAAATTTAAATGTATTGATTTTATGGGTGTTTTTTAGGCAAAAGGAAACATATATAAAATAAAACATATTAGATACAAAGATTGGAGGGACATTAGACCTGACTTAGGTACAACCCATAAGGGAATACCTCGTGATAAAATAGACCTAGTGGACCAACCTTAATCCATCATAGAAAAAATTCATCAATCACGAACACAACCTAGCGAACCCGCGTACGAGCGCGAAACCAAGTTCCAAAAAAATAAAAGTGAATAACTACAAAGGATATTTAAGGTTTAATTATGGCGAATGGATCCAGCACCAACACGGAATCAAAATCCAAGTGCCAACAGCTCCTTGAACACAACAAGCATAAAGCTCTTTAGAGCATGAAGTACCATAGTGTAGGTTGACATGACGCCTTGAAACCTGCAGATCTCAACAAATCTGGAAAGATCTGCGAGTCGAAGAAGTTAGGTCACCAAACACAACAAGTTTCAAACAGACGCGTAAGAACTCAGATTGAGGGATGAGTCCAATACGTTACTAATCAGACCCTTGCGGGTTAACAGAACCAGACCCTTTCAGACTTTATGGGCGTTATAGCACATCAAAACAAAACAAAAAGTTTATAGTTACTTCACTCCCATTTGATGGTCAATATAAAAAAAAAAAAAAAAAAACAAGATATAACAATTGTATCTCATTTGAGTGTTTGATGACACTTCATGATATGACTAGTTAATCTTAAATCTTATCCTATATTGCTTCATCAGTTAAAATTCTTATCAAATTTGAAATATAATTAAAAAAATATATAAAACCGATAAAATATAATTTAAAACTAATTTCATATCAAATTTGAAATATTTATAATTAATTTTTAAAATATATTATTTTGTCACAATAATAATTATGTAATTTACATAACCTAAATTTAAAATCTATTAAAATTAGGATATCTAAAGTTAAATTCATTATTAAATTACATAAAATTTGAATATTAATTTTTAATTTTTAACATATTAAATAAAAAATTCAAAGGCTTCTTTGTAATTTACATATAATATATTGCGTACCTTTTTAAAATTTTAGCTTATCTAACATATATCGTGTAATTATTTAATTACTCGTGATTTTTTCTTAAACAAATAATAATTATTTAATCGTTACAACAATTTTTTATAAATTTTAAATTATGTAATTACTGATTTTTTTTATTAATTTATGAAATTTTCAAACATTACAAAATATTTTTGTAAAAAAATGTAACTATTTTATATAATCTTAAATCTTCATGTTATGACCTCACGAGCTTAGCTCAGTTGGTATGAACTATAACTATATAATGTATAATATATGCAAGGTCCGGGGTTCAAACCCCGACCACCACAAAACAAAACAAAAAAAAAACCTTCATATTATAATCTTAAACCTTTATTAAGGAAAAAAACAGGAGACAATAGTTATAATCTTAAACATTGGTGATGGTTTCACGAATTTGGTCCCAATAATTATACTTGGTGATCGCCTTCAAGTATAGCTTAGATTATGTCCTATATATCAGCTTCCAAAAAGCCCCTTTTAAGGAAATATTTGGCTTTGAGAATGCGTATAAGTAAGGAGCTAAAATCTTTGAGGAGTTTCCAACCTTATTTTCCCAACAACCCCGACATATAGACTAACATGAATGTACTCTCATTTCTCAAACAAAAAAAAAATGAATGTACTCTCAAAGTATTTGTTAATAATGGGAACATAAAAAGAAGACAAAATTACAATTGTCATGCGGGGAAAAAAACTTGGATTACACTATCATCAAGTCTTACCTTAAGAAAAGTAATTTTTGCAATAAAATTGTTAATATATATTATCTTATCTTATCCATATTATCCTTCAATTATTAGGAGAGATATATAATTTATCTTTTAATTCCGTATTTAATTAGTGGTAATTTTGCGAAAAGCTAATTAATTCACCTTAAACTTTGAAGAGAGTTTTATCAAATTAGCAACAAAATTTTGTAAAGTAGCCTTATATATAATAACGGGTAATAATTTGATATAATAAAGTTTCTTATACACTTTTCCTCTATTTTTGTTTCTCCTTATTGTCAAGTGTCAATGTGTAGTTTTAATTACTATTTGTGAAACTAAAAATTAAAATAAACATTGAGCAGACAATAAATTGTGGTTTGTAAATAACTCCTGAACTTATTCTCCTTCTAAACCTTAGTTGTTATCATTTTTCTTCTTCTTGATCTATTAAAAATGTGTGATTTAAGGTCATTTTTTATCTGAAATTACCCCTCCTGATTTTTTTCTTTTTCTCTAAGTTAAATAAGTGATCATCACATATTTTCTGTATTCGTTCGTTTATTTTATTATGTTTGTTTCATTTTTCCGTCTTTATGTGGTGTGTTTTTATTTTCCGTCTTAGTAGGGTGTTTATTTGATTAAAGTTGAAAGTTTATCTTTGATCAAGTGCAGATCCGATCAATGACTTTGTCGTCATCAATGTTGCAGATCTGGAGATATAAGTATTCTGGAGACTTGTTGAATATATGCATATATAATCTGTTAGTTATGCTATTAACATGAATGTTGTGAGTTTATTCACAGATTCATCCTTTTTGTTTTTAGTGACTTTGAATTTGTATTTCATCGATGTACTCTATCAATTTGAATAAATGAATGAATATTGTTTGCTTTTGGCAAAAAAATAAAAAAGAATAAATTGTGGTTTGTGAATGTGTAAGGTGTTGGCAATATATAGTCCTTAAATATATTGAAATTGTAAATTATATAGTTTCTCTTTTGTTCGTAATTTTATGAACTACGTTGACTAAAGAAAAATATATTTGATGACTACCTAAAAATATTTTAATGATCAAAATAATGAATAAAAAAGACACTTGTTAATATATTTACTATTTAAAAATATTCATAAACTATAGTGACAACTTTCACACATTATCAAAATGGTTATTTACTCTAAAGATTTTGGATAATGTTTCGAAACACTCCATATAAATAAAAATTAAAATATATATAGATATCTATTACTCCTTTCGGGTTGAACTATAAGCAAAAATGGTAATTTAAAAGTTAATGTATTTAACTAAAATAAAAATTAATATATAAGAGAGACTTTCCTTTTTTTTTTTTTTTTACAAAGTAAGAGAGACTTTATAAATCAATTTCAACTGATGATCTAGCTGCTCCAAGTCAGTGTCTTTGTTTAATCTCTCCTTGTGAGAAGTATCCTCTCTTATTCTCGATCTAACTGCTCCAAGTCAGTGTCTTTGTTTAATCTCTCCTTGTGAGAAGTATCCTCTCTTATTCTCTCCTTGTGAGATGTTTATTGTTTAAGTCTCCCTTTGTGGGAAGTTATATTTTGTCTCTCCTCTGTGAGAAGTTTTCTGTCCCTTTTCTTCCTTTTTCATGGCAAAGCTCCTCTTTAACTTTTCACTGAAAGCCACCACGACCCTTTACCCTTCTGTCATTGTATTTCATCACTTCTGCTGGAACAAGTCCCATAAAGTCCCTCCAACAAGCATATATCAAGCTACGGGATGGGTATCAATTTCATCGCTAGCTGTCCGGCCACTTCCTAAACCGCCCCCAAGTCACAAATTAACCAGTGATCTGATCCCGAGACGGCCCCCTCGAAAGCCACCATGGAAAAGTTTTATTTGGGTTTCTCTGCTATCTTCCCGTTTGAGAGTGTGGTTTGGCTCCATTCTCTGTTATTTTATTTATTGTTTTGTTTGCTTTTTGTTATTGTTGGTTTATTTCAAGTTTGCATGCCATGTGTTTGTTGAAATGCTAGTGAAGGATTCGTCTTATCGGTACTTTGTTATGAGTAAGGAATTCATGGCGATAATCAGCAAACTCAACATCCTCTCAACCTCACATAGGACTTTTCAACGTATGGTTGTATTGGTTATCACAGAGACCAATTATAGTCAATATGCGCGAACAACAGCACAATCTTTTTTCCGGAGTCGGATGACATCAAAGACTATGGATCTCAAAAGTTTGGTGATCTTGGACCATAGGTGGAAGGAATTAGTCTGGTTGTTAGAGTATTGTTTTTGGAGTATTGTTGCCCTTTTGTTTTCTAAACTTTATAGATGTATCGTTAGGATGTATCCTACTATGTTGATTGTTAGGTCTAATCTCAATTTATGGGTGTGGGGAATGTCCCAACTCTTAATCGATTGTATTATTTTTTGCCTTTGAATGAATGAAGTTTTTTGACTGTAAAAAAAAAAAGAGACTTTCCTAAATGCTCTTACTCGGTTATTACAAGTTAAAGAAATATATTCAATATAAACAATTACCATCTCCATCCTAAATTATAAGTTATCTTTGGCTATTTCATTGAAATTAAAAATTGTAGTTAATTATGTATGAAAAAGAGATATTATGAATTAGTTTACAAAATTATTCTTCGTTAATGATATAAGAATGATAAATTGAATTTTTTTGAAGAAGAGAGGATAATAACTAAGAAACAATATGATAGAAAAAGATGCATCAGTGTTTGATTGATATCGTAAAATAGCTTATAATTTGATACAAATTAATTTTTGCAAATTGACTTATATTGATATTGACTCTTAGATCTTCATCTGTCACCCTCTAAAGGATGCTGACCTTGCCATATAGTCGCTGCAATCGGAACCTTGCCGACGTAAAAATTGTAGGCATGGGTCACTCACAAAATTGCTTACTTTGATTTCAATAATTCATGTTAAAAACCTAGTAATGTTCTGAAATTGGAAACAACTTGCAAAATGTTCCAATCATAACTTATCAATATGTATTTTGTCAAAATAAACAACTTGTCGATATGTATGTAATTCCTTGTACTTTGTCTAGCTCTGTTTGTATCTCTACTATTATTCTTCATCTTCTTCCAGAAACCTTAACTTTTAACTAGTTAGTATCTTAATTTGACTTTAAGATGGAAAGTATTGAAATTGATTTTGTCTCTTATTAATTAAACATCATTTTGGGCGAATTACGCGTCATCAAAGGTTATAGTCTCTTTTTTTGGTACGTCGAAGGCACCCAACAAGATATAAGCTTAATGTACTACTTAGCCAAATTTTCGTGTAGCACATTAAGCTTATATCTGACTTAGTTTAAATATTTGCTCTGTGAGATTATGGTTGTACTGGAGCATTGGGATGAGAGTGATAGAAGTTTATGTGTTGTAAAAAATTTCACATAGTAATAATTCTCTGGTTGTCGGTTTAAACAACGGTCGTGGTTTTTTATCTGGTTTTGGAGTTTCCACGTATAGTCTTGTATTGTGATTGTACTTATTTTTCTTCTTCAACCTTGTTATTTTCTAACAAGAAGACTATTTGTTTGTCACTTGTGAGTTTGCAAGTAGAGTTTAATTGGTATAAAATCTTCCACCGGATTGGTGTTTCAATGGTGCAACCGGGAAATGTTTTTTACTCTCTTGAAAAATTGTTGTTTTTTTGTCCATTACAAAAAAATCTCAAAGGGATTGTTATTGATTTGGCACACAATTTTGTGGTCAATTTGGAAGGCACAAATGATCTCGTTTTTTTTTCTTTCTAAAAGATAAATCAAACACTTATTTAAAGTAGTTAATATGAAATAGGTCTTTAAATAGACTTATAAGTCATCAGAATTTTAAAAAGATCACACTCGAGCATAAAACTAAGTTCATGACATGTAACAAGTTAGGCTTAAGACTTTGAATATTTTTACTAGGCTAGATATGGACCTTGCAAAATTGAACTCAATCCACCCTATTTTAACCTCAACTTACAAGTGCTTTATATATATAGTTAGCTCAAATTTACCTTGGAAAAGATCCTTCAAGTGAAGAATACTTTAAAGGCTTAAATGTACTTTTAGTTGTCCTATTTTTTTATTAAAAAATATTTGAAATTTTAATCCTCTATTTCCTCAATTTGAAATGAATCATATAAATGCTAGAGTAAGCAAGTTAATCAAAACATCTATTTGCTTCGTGTCAAGTATGGTTGACTTGCACATGCCAATTCATTTTTAGCAACTTTCTGATACCGTCAACTAAATAAAGATATTCCTATTAAACTTGAACTTGTTAGAAATAATGTTGATCAATATCTTAGAGTCATTTTCCATTATAAGATGGTCAAAATGCTCCCTCCAAGCCATGTATATACCCCAAATACAATTCTCACATCTCACCATATAAGGCATACAAACTTCAATCTTAGTGTAGCCTTTAATCAATCTACCATCTTAATCACGAAAAAGACCATCACAACCAAAAATATGACCCCTATCTTTGCACGCACCATCACTATTGACCTCGATCTAACTTTCTTGTGGTCACTCTTTGCTTATTACATACGGATATAAATAATATTTAGAAATAAAAAACTAGAATAATAAATAATTTTATCAAATTAGTTTTATCAAGTATCGATAAATTTATCATTATCACAAATGGAAAGTAAAAGATATTAATTTTAGAGTGATGCAAACAAAATTAATTAAAGAATGGGTAGTGTTAACTTGTGCCCTTAGGGCACATGTTAAAAACCTAAAAGAAGAAACCTTCTCTAAAATTTTGTGCATTTAAATGATTAAAAAGTTAAATATTAAATGCAATGCACACATTCCAATAAGATTTTTTCTATATTTGAATCATTAACTTGTACCTTGAGGGCACAAGTTAACATTTCCCTTAAAGAATATAAGTCCAAAAATTAATCAATATTATATTGAAAATTGAAAGTAATATTTTTTATATAATTGTTTGTCTTTTTGTAAATATAACATTTATTATGAAACGGTGGAAGTAATATTTTAGTCAGGATTCTTAAAAAAAAAAAAATTTAGTCAGGAAATTTCTAGATCACAACAGAAGTCTAGTAATGATTTAGTGTAAAAAAAACAGAGGAGTAGTAAACAAGGTTAACAAAAAATAATAATTTAAGTTTTGTTTTTCTCTTCAAAGAGTAACTATATAACTCAGTAACTCCACACACATTAGATATAAAGTAGTGAGAAATTTTGCAGATTCTAACCCACATATTAGCATATCGAATATAACCACTAACTATGTACAATAAAAAAACTCATAGTTTTTAACAACCACAAAAATATTTTAGTCAACAAAACAAGCTACTAAGACATGAAACCATTTTTACCAAGTGAAAGTGAAACGTTATCAATACCAAACTCTCTTCCACTTTGCCTATAAAATGGTTCAAGTTCTCATTCTTTCATTCAACATCAAAACATACAAAAACAATATTAGTGTACACATTTCTTAAAAATGGTTTCCAACAAGCATAGTGCACTAATTATATTATTTTCTCTCCTTGCTTATTCAACATTTTCAAATGCTTGTGGTTCATGCAAACCAACTCCACCAAGTCCACCTCCACCTTCAAAAACACCAAAGGCTTGTCCTCCACCACCTTCTACAACACCTAAGGCTAGCCCTCCACCTAAGGCCAGTACTCCACCTCCAACTCCAACAACACCCAAGCCTAGTCCTCCTACTCCTTCAACATCACAAAAATGTCCTACTGACACATTAAAGCTAGGTGTTTGTGCTGATGTTTTAGGACTTGTTAATGTTATTGTTGGAAGTCCTGCTTCAAGCAAGTGTTGTACATTGATTCAAGGTTTGGCTGATTTGGATGCAGCAGTTTGTCTTTGTACCGCTATTAAGGCTAATATTCTTGGTATCAACTTGAATGTTCCTATCACACTTAGTCTCCTACTTAGTGCTTGTGAAAAATCTATTCCTAATGGCTTCCAATGTTCATAGAGTTTCATGTGAAGGGTTCAAGCCATACTAGTACTTATGTTACAACTACTTTCATTATCGTTTTGATTTTACTTAAATGTGTATATGCACGATTGACTTTCACGAAATTATAGTATATAATTTTGTTGGATTTTGAACGCGTGGCTTTTGTCAAAATCACGGTGTATCGCTGTGATTCAACTAAATTCACCATCAATTCATATATTTTGGTGTGGGATGTATGTCATTTTAATAAATGGGGTGAGCATGTTTGCCTCATCTAGCAAGTGTGTTCTTTTAATTTCAATGAATAAATTTGGCCAACTTTCATTTGATGATTGTACTTGTCATTCTTAAATTTGTGTAATGCATGAATTATTTGTTCAAAAAATTGGGTTTATTTGAGCTGTGATAATTAGAGCAGTCAATTTTTTGACAGAATATTTGGAGCAGATAAAAAAAATTTGTTGCCATAATATTGGTACTAAGTCTTCTCTGCCGTTTAGTATTAAATAATCTTTGCCAAGAAACATGTGGGATACAAAAAGTGGGTTCTCCCCTTCCAACATAATTTTTTCTATACGCATGAACAAGATTCGAACCCTTGACGGCTTGACCACATGCTTAAGGGAACCAACTCTCTTATCACTTAGATCAATCCATAATTGATAGAATAGATCTATGTTAATTGCAATATTAGTGGAATTTTTCCCCCGATAAAAAAATATATTAAATGTATTGATTTTATTGGTGTTTTTTTAGGCAAAAGGAAACATTTATAAAATAAAACAGATGAGATACAAAAACTGGAGGGACATTAGACCTGACTTAGGTACAACCCAAAAGGGAATACATCGTGATAAAATAGACCTAGTGGACCAATCTTAATCCATCATAGAAAAAATTCATCAATCACGAACACAACCTAGCGAACCCGCGTACGAGCGCGAAACCAAGTTCGAAAAAATAAAAGTGAATAACTACAAAGGATATTTAAGGTTTAATTATGGCCAATGGATCCAGCACCAACACGGAATCAAAATCCAAGTGCCAACAGCTCCTTGAACACAACAAGCATAAAGCTCTTTCGAGCATGAAGTACCATAGTGTAGGTTGACATGACGCCTTGAAACCTGCAGATCTCAACAAATCTGGGAACATCAGCGAGTCGAAGAAGTTAGGTCACCAAACACAACAAGTTTCAAGCAGACGCGTAAGAACTCAGATTGAGGGATGAGTCCAATACGTTAGTAATCAGACCCTTGCGGGTTAACATAACCAGACCCTTTCAGACTTTATGGGAGTTATAGCACATCAAAACAAAACAAAAAGTTTATAGTTACTTCACTCCCATTTGATGGTCAATATAAAAAAAAAAAAAAAACAAGTTATAACAATTGTATCTCATTTGAGTGTTTGATGACACTTCATGATATGACTAGTTAATCTTAAATCTTATCCTATATTGCTTCATAAGTTAAAATTATTATCGTAAGTACGAGTTGGGTTAGAAACCAACATGAAAGGATAATAAAATAATTTACCGATTTACCCCTATACTATATAATTAAAAATATAAAACCGATAAAATATAATTTAAAACTAATTTCATATCAAATTTGAAATATTAATAATTAATTTTTAAAATATATTATTTTGTCACAATAATAATTATTTAATTTACATAACCTAAATTTAAAATCTATTAAAACTAGGATATCTAAAGTTAAATTAATTATTAAATTTCATAAAATTTGAAAATTAATTTTAAATTTTTAACAAATTAAATAAAAAATTCAAGGGCTTCTTTGTAATTTACATATAATATATTGCGTACCTTTTTTAAATTTTAGCTTATCTAACATATATCGTGTAATTATTTAATTACTCGTGATTTTTTCTTAAACAAATAATAATTATTTAATCATTACAACAATTTTTTATAAATTTTAAATTATTTAATTACTAATTTTTTTTTTATTAATTTATGAAATTTTCAAACATTACAAAATATTTTTGTAAAAAAACGTAACTATTTTATATAATCTTAAACCTTCATGTTATGTCCTCATGAGCTTAGCTCAGTTGGTATGAACAATGCATAATATATGCAAAGATCCGGGGTTCAAACCCAGGCCACCACAAAACAAAAACAAAAAACAAAAAACCTTCATATTATAATCTTAAACCTTTATTAAGAAAAAAAAGCAGGAGACAATAGTTATAATCTTAAACCTTGGTGATGGTTTCACGAATTTGGTCCCAATAATTATAATTGGTGATCGCCTTCAAGTATAGCTTAGATTATGTCCTAGATATCAGCTTCCAAGAAACCCCTTTTAAGATTATAATTGGTGATCGCCTTCAAGTATAGCTTAGATTATGTCCTAGATATCAGCTTCCAAGAAACCCCTTTTAAGGAAATATTTGGCTTTGAGAATGCGTATAAGTAAGGAGCTGAAATCTTTGAGGAGTTTCCAACCTTATTTTCCCAACAACCCCGACGTATAGACTAACATGAATGTACTCTCATTTCTCAAAAAAAAAAAAAAATGAATGTACTCTCAAAGTATTTGTTAATAATGGGAACATAAAAAGAAGACAAAATTACAATTGTCATGCGGGGAAAAAAACTTGGATTACACTATCATCAAGTCTTACCTTAAGAAAAGTAATTTTTGCAATAAAATTGTTAATATATATATTATCTTATCTTATCCATATTATCCTTCAATTATTAGGAGAGATATATAATTTATCTTTTATTCCGTATTTAATTAGTGGTAATTTTGTGAAAAGCTAATTAATTCACCTTAAACTTTGAAGAGAGTTTTATCAAATTAGCAACAAAGTTTTGTAAAGTAGCCTTATATATAATAACGGGTAATAATTTGATATAATAAAGTTTCTTATACACTTTTCCTCTATTTTTGTTTCTCCTAATTGTCAAGTGTCAATGTGTAGTTTTGATTACTATTTGTGAAACTAAAAATTAAAATAAACATTGAGCAGACAATAAATTGTGGTTTGTAAATAACTCCTGACCTTATTCTCCTTCTAAACCTTAGTTGTTATCATTTTTCTTCTTCTTGATCTATTAAAAATGTGTGATTTAAGGTTAGTTTTGATCTGAAATTACCCCTCGTGATTTTTTTCTTTTTCTCTAAGTTAAATAAGTGATCATCACATATTTTCTGTCTTCGTTCGTTTATTTTATAATGTTTGTTTTATTTTTCCGTCTTTGTGTGGTGTGTTTTTTATTTTCCGTCTTAGTAGGGTGTTTATTTGATTAAAGTTGAAAGTTTATCTTTGATCAAGTGCAGATCCGATCAATGACTTTGGCGTCATCAATGTTGCAGATCTGGAGATATAAGTATTCTGGAGACGTGTTGAATATATGCATATATAATCTGTTAGTTATGCTATTAACATGAATGTTGTAAGTTTGTTCACAGATTCATCCTTTTTGTTTTTACTGACTTTGAATTTGTATTGCATCGATGTACTCTATCAATTTAAATAAATGAATGAATATAGTTTGTTTTTGGCAAAAAAATAAAAAAGAATAAATTGTGGTTTGTGAATGTGTAAGGTGTTGGCAATATATAGTCCTTAAATATATTGAAATTGTAAATTATATAGTTCCTCTTTTGTTCGTAATTTTATGAACTACGTTGACTAAAGAAAAATATATTTGATGACTACCTAAAAATATTTTAATGATCAAAATAACGAATAAAGAAGACACTTGTTAATATATTTACTATTTAAAAATATTCATAAACTATAGTGACAACTTTCACACATTATCAAAATGGTTATTTACTCTAAAGATTTTGGATAATGTTTCGAAGCACTCCAAATAAATAAAAATAAAAATATATATAGATATCTATTACTCCTTTCGGATTGAACTATAAGCAAAAATGGTAATTTAAAAGTTAATGTATTTAACTAAAAAAATTAATATATAAGAGAGACTTTCCTTTTTTTTTTTACAAAGTACGAGAGACTTTCCTAAATGCTCTTACTCGTTATTACAAGTTAAAGAAATATATTCAATATAAACAGTTACCATCTCCATCCTAAATTATAAGTTATGTTTGGTTATTTCATTGAAATTAAAAATTGTAGTTAATTATATATGAAAAAGAGATATTATTAATTAGTTTACAAAATTATTCTTCGTTAATGATATAAGAATGATAAATTGAATTTTTTTGAAGAAGAGAGGATAATAACTAAGACACAATATGATAGAAAAAGATGCATATGTGTTTGATTGATATCGAAAAATAGCTTATAATTTGATACAAATTGATTTTTGCAAATTGACTTGTATTGATATTGACTCTTAGATCTTCATCTGTCACCCTCTAAAGGATGCTGACCTTGCCATATAGTCGCTGCAATCGGAACCTTGCCGACGTAAAAATTGTAGGCATGTGTGCTTTTGCAATAATTCATGTTAAAAACCTAGTAATGGTCTCAAAAAACCTAGTAATGGTCTGAAATTGGAAACAACTTGCAAAATGTTCCAATCATAACTTATCAATATGTATTTTGTCAAAATAAACAACTTGTCGATATGTATGTAATTCCTTGTACTTTGTCTAGCTCTGTTTGTATCTCTACTATTATTCTTCATCTTCTTCCAGAAACCTTAACTTTTAACTAGTTAGTATCTTAATTTGACTTTAAGATGGAAAGTATTGAAATTGATTTTGTCTCTCATTAATTAAACATGATTTTGGGCGAATTACGCGTCATCAAAGTTTATAGTCTTTTTTTTTTGTACGTCGAAGGCACTCAACAAGATATAAGCTTAATGTACTACTCAGCCAAATTATCGTGTAGTACATTAAGCTTATATCTGACTTAGTTTAAATATTTACTCTGTGAGATTGTGGTTGTACTGAAGCATTGGGATGAGAGTGATAGAAGTCTATGTGTTGTAAAAAATTTCACATAGTAATAATTCTCTGGTTGTCGGTTTAAACAACGGTCGTGGTTTTTTCTCTGGTTTTGGAGTCTCCACGTATAGTCTTGTATTGTGATTGTGCTGATTTTTCTTCTTCAACCTTGTTATTTTCTAACAAGAAGACTATTTGTTTGTCACTTGTGAGTTTGCAAGTAGAGTTTAATTGGTACAAAATCTTCCACCGGATTGGGGTTTCAATGGTGCAACCGGGAAATGTTTTTTACTCTCTTGAAAAATTGTTGTTTTTTTGTCCATTACAAAAAAATCTCAAAGGGATTGTTATTGATTTGGCACACAATTTTGTGGTCAATTTGGAAGGCACAAATGATCTCATTTTTTTTCTTTCTAAAAGATAAATCAAACACTTATTTAAAGAAGTTAATATGAAATAGGTCTTTAAATAGACTTATAAGTCATCAGACTTTAAAAAAGATCACACTCGAGCATAAAACTTAAGTTCATAACATGTAACAAGTTAGGATTAAGACTTTGAATATTTTTACTAGGCTAGATATGGACCTTGCAAAATTGAACTCAATCCACCCTATTTTAACCTCAACTTACAAGTGCTTTATATATATAGTTAGCTCAAATTTACTTTGGAAAAGATCCTTCAAATGAAGAATATTTTAAAGGCTTAAATGTACTTTGAGTTGTCCTATTTTTTTATTAAAAAATACTTGAAATTTTAATCCTCTATTTCCTCCATTTGAAATGAATCATATAAATGCTAGAGTAAGCAAGTTAATCAACACATCTATTTGCTTCGTGTCAAGTATGGTTGATTTGCACATGCCAATTCATTTTTAGCGACTTTCTGATACGGTCAACTAAATAAGGATATTCCTATTAAACTTGAACTTGTTAGAAATCATGTTGATCAATATCTTAGAGTCATTTTCCATTATAAGATGGTCAAAATGCTCCCTCCAAGCCATGTATATACCCCAAATACAATTCTCACATCTCACCATATAAGGCATACAAGCTTCAATCTTAGTGTAGCCTTTAATCAATCTACCATCTTAATCACAAAAAACACCATCACAACCAAAAATATGACCCCTATCTTTGCACGCACCATCACTATTGACCTTGATCTAACTTTCTTGTGATCACTCTTTGCTTATTACACACGGATATAAATAATATTTAGAAATAAAAAACTAGAATAATAAATAATTTTATCAAATTAGTTTTATCAAGTATCGATAAATTTATCATTATCACAAATAGAAAGTAAAAGATATTAATTTTAGAGTGATGCAAACAAAATTAATTAAAGAATATAAGTCAAAAAATTAATCAATATTGCATTGAAAATTGAAAGTAATATATTTTATATAATTGTTTGTCTTTTTGTAAATATAACATTTATTATGAAACGGTGGAAGTAATATTTTAGTCAGGAGACATTCTAGATCACAACAGAAGTCTAGTAATGATTTAGTAGGAAAAAAAAACAGAGGAGTAGTAATAAAACAAATTAACCTTGACAAAAGAAACAGATTAACACCACTGACAAACAAGGTTAACAAAAAAAATAATTTAGTCAACAAAAAAAGCTACTAAGACAGGAAACCATTTTTACACAAGCTTACAAATATCCAAATGAAAGTGAAACGTTATCAATACCAAACTCTCTTCCACTTCAAACCTCCACAGGGTTGAACCTCACAAAACTTTGCCTATAAAATGGGTCAAGTTCTCATTCTTTCATTCAACATCAAAACATACAAAACATACAAAAACAATATTAGTGTACACATTTCTTAACAATGGCTTCCAACAAGCATAGTGCACTAATTATATTATTTTCTCTCCTTGCTTATTCAACATTTTCAAATGCTTGTGGTTCATGCAAACCAACTCCACCAAGTCCACCCCCACCTTCAAAAACACCAAAGGCTTGTCCTCCACCACCTTCTACAACACCTAAGGCTAGCCCTCCACCTAAGGCTAGTACTCCACCTCCAACTCCAACAACACCCAAGCCTAGTCCTCCTACTCCTTCAACATCACAAAAATGTCCTACTGACACATTAAAGCTAGGTGTTTGTGCTGATGTTTTAGGACTTGTTAATGTTATTGTTGGAAGTCCTGCTTCAAGCAAGTGTTGTACATTGATTCAAGGTTTGGCTGATTTGGATGCAGCAGTTTGTCTTTGTACCGCTATTAAGGCTAATATTCTTGGTATCAACTTGAATGTTCCTATCACACTTAGTCTCCTACTTAGTGCTTGTGAAAAATCTATTCCTAATGGCTTCCAATGTTCATAGAGTTTCATGTGAAGGGTTCAAGCCATACTAGTACTTATGTTACAACTACTTTCATTATCGTTTTGATTTTACTTAAATGTGTATATGCACGATTGACTTTCACGAAATTATAGTATATAATTTTGTTGGATTTTGAACGCGTGGCTTTTGTCAAAATCACGGTGTATCGCTGTGATTCAACTAAATTCACCATCAATTCATATATTTTGGTGTGGGATGTGTGTCATTTTAATAAATGGGGTAAGCATGTTTGCCTCATCTAGCAAGTGTGTTCTTTCAATTTCAATGAATAAATTTGGCGAACTTTCATTTGATGATTGTACTTGTCATTCTTAAATTTGTGTAATGCATGAATTATTTGTTCAAAAAATTGGGTTTATATGAGCTGTGATAATTAGAGCAGGTCAATTTTTTGACAGAATAATTGGAGCAGATAAATTTTCTTGTTGCCATAATATTGGTACTAAGTCTTCTCTGCAGTTTAGTATTAAATAATCTTTGTCAAGAAACATGTGGGATACAAAAAGTGGGTTCTCCCCTTCCAACATAATTTTTTCTATACGCATGAACAAGATTCGAACCCTTGACGGTTTGACCACATGCTTAAGGGAACCAACTCTCTTATCACTTGGATCAATCCATAATTGGTAGAATAGATCAATGTTAATTGCAATATTAGTAGAATTTTTCCCGCCAATAAAAATATATATTAAATGTATTGTTTTTATGGGCGTTATAGCACATCAAAACAAAAAAAAAAAAAAAAAAGGTTATAGTTACTTCACTCCCATTGAATGGTCAATATATAAGAGTCAGGATATAACAATTGTATCTCATTTGAGTGTTTGATGATATTTTATGACATGACTAGTTAATCTTAAATCTTATCCTATATTGCTTCATCAGTTAAAATTCTTATCGTAAGTACGAATTGGGTTAGAAACCAGGATGAAAGGATAATAAAATAATTTACCGATTTACCCCTATACTACATAATTAAAAATAAAAATATAAGATAAAATATAATTTAAAACTAATTTCATATCAAATTTGAAATATTAATAATTAATTTTTAAAATATATATTATTTTGTCACAGTGGTAATTATGTAATTTACATAACCTAAATCTAAAATCTATTAAAATTGCATAAAATCTGAAAATTAATTTTAAATTTTTAACAAATTAAATAAAAAAAAATCAATGGCTTCTATGTAATTTACATATAATATATTGCGTACTGTTGTTTTAGCTTATCTATCATATATCGTTTAATATTTTAATTACTCATGATTTTTTATTAAAAAAATAATAATTATTTAATCGTTACAACAATTTTTTTTATAAATTTTAAATTATTTAATTACTAATTTAATTTTTTTATTAATTTATGAAATTTTAAAATATTACAAAATATTTTTGTAAAAAAATGAAACTATTTTATATAATCTTAAACCTTCATGTTATAATCTTAAACCTTTATTAAGAAGAAAAAAAACACGAGACAATACTTATAATCTTAAACCTTGGTGATGGTTTCACTAATTTGGTCCCCATAATTATACTTGGTGATGGCCTCCAAGTATAGCTTAAATTATGTCCTATATATCAGCTTCTAAGAAACCTCGTTTAAGGAAATATTTGGCTTTAAGAATGTGTGTATGTAAGGAGCTAAGATCTTTGAGGAGTTTTCATCCTTGTTTACCAAATATAGAGAGCTAGGATCTTTGAGAAGTTAGGACATTTTGCCCCGACATATAGACTAACATGAGTATAATTTGTTAATAATAATGGGAACATAAAAAGAAGACAAAATTACAATGGGAAGAAAAAAACTTGGATTACACTATCATCAGCCCTTACCTTAAATGAATCAATCACCACACACACACACTCCATCACTATTTTTTTTTTTACTTTTTTTTTATAAAAGCACAAGGATATAGAAAAGTAATTTTTGCAATAAAATTGTTAATAATATATATTATCTTATCAATATTATCCTTCAATTATTAGGAGATATATAATTTATCTTTTAATTCCGTATTTAATTAGGGGTAGTTTTGTGAAAAGCTAATTAATTCACCTTAAACTTTGAAAAGAGTTTTATAAAATTAGCAACAAAATTTTGTAAATTAGCCTTAATTATATATAACAACGGGTAATAATTTGATATAATAAAGTTTCTTATACACTTTTCCTCTATTTTTGGTTCTCCTTATTGTCAAGTGTCAACGTGTAGTTTTGATTACTATTTCTGAAACTAAAAATTAAAATAAACATTGAGCAGACAATAAATTGTAGTTTGTAAATAACTCCCGACCTTATTCTCCTTCCAAAACCTTAACCGTTATCCTTTTTTTCTCTTCTTGATCTACTAAAGATGGGTGATTTAAGGTCAATTTTGATCTGAAATTGGTCTTCTGGTTGTTTTTCTTTCTCCTTAAATTAAATAAGTGATTATCACATATTTTCCGTCTTCGTTCGTTTATTTTATTTTGTTTGTTTTATTTTTCCGTCTTTGTGCGATGTGTTTTTTATTTCCCGTCTTTGTGGGGTATTTATTTGATTCAAGTTGAAAGTTTATCTTTGATCAAGTGCACATCCAATCAATGACTTTGGCGTCATCAACATTGCAGATCTAAAGATATAAGTATTCCGGAGACTTGTTGAATACATGCATATATAATCTGCTTAGGGATGGCAATGGGTACCCTATGGGTAGGGTACTATAGTGCCCATCCCCATACCCGCATTTGTAAAAAATACCCGTACCCGTGCCCGTACCCTCGTGGGCAACAACTTTAGTGCCCTTCCCCATACCCTATGGGTACCTAAGGGCCCATATCCGCACCCATTACCCGCACTTTAACTATGAACAGACAATAAAAACATCATAATTGAAATAAAACTACGGTCTAAAATTTTTAAAATTTACTCAAAAAATAGTTCGAATCGTAGTATTTAGTGAAATTAAAAATATCCAAAATATCCCTAAAAAATTGTACACCTGCTGCATGATGGAGTTGTTATTATATTAAGTAGTTTTTTTTGTTTAAGTTTAGGTATAGGCTTAAATAGCTAAATAAATTAATTAATTATACACAAAAAATAAATAAATTATTTATGGTATTATATAAATATGTATATGCGGGGTTGCGGGCCTGGGCAGTATAGTACCCTTACCCGTGCCCATACCCATTAAAATTTGTGGGTATTACCCGGACCCGTGCCCATATCCATGAAAGCGGAGGTTTACCCTACCCATCGTGGATATTTTTTGCGGGTATCCATTGGGTCTGGGTCCAATTGCCATCCCTAAATCTGCTGGTTATGCTATTAACATGAATGTTGTGAGTTTATTCACAAATTCATCCTTTTTGTTTTTAGTGACTTTAAATTTATATTGAGTCGATGTACTATATCAATTTAAATGAATGAATGAATATCGTTTGTTTTTATAAAAAACAAAAAAGAATGAATTATGGTTTGTGAATATGTAAGGTGTTGGCAAAATATAGTCCTTAAATATATTGAATTTGTAAAACATATAGTTCCTCTTTTGTTTGTAATTTTATGAACTACACTGACTAAAGAAAAATATATTTGATGACTACCTAAAAATATTTTAATGATCAAAATAACGAATAAAAAAGATATTTGTTAATATATTACTATTTAAAAATATTCATAAATTATAGTGACAACTCTCACACGTTAGCAAAATGGTTATTTACCCTGTCCTCGTGAGCTTAGCTCAGTTGGTTGGGACAATGCATAAAATATACAAGGTTTGGGGTTCAAACCCTGACCAATACCAAAAAAATGGTTATCTGCCCTAAAGATTTTGGATAATGTTTCGAAGCTCTCCAAATATATAGACTACTCCCTTCGGATTGAACTATAAGCAAAAATGGTAATTTAAGAGTTGATGTATTTAGTTAAAAAAAAATTAATATATAAGAGAGACTTTCCTAAATGCTCTTACTTGTTATTACAAGTTAGAGAAATATATTCAATATAAACAATTAACATCTCCATCCTAAATTATAAGTTATATATGTTTGACTATTTCATTGAAATTAAAAAATGTAGTTAATTATGTATGAAAAAGAGATATTATAAATTAGTTTACAAAATTATTCTTATAAAAATGATAATTTGATTTTTTTTTTTTAAGAAGAAAGAATAATAACTAAATAAACAATATGATAGAAAAAGATGCATCTGTGTTTGATTGATAGCGTAAAATAGCTTATAATTTGATACAAATTAATTTTTGCAAATTGACTTCTAATTGGAACCGAGGGAGTATTGTGTTTAATAATAATAATAATGAAATCATATTTACATTATATTGACTCTTAGATCTTCATCTGTCACCTTCTAAAGGATGCTGACCTTGCCATATATAGTCGCTGCAATCGGAACCTTGCCGACACAAAAATTGTAAGCATGTGTGCTTTTGCATGGCTCACTCACAAAATTGCTTACATTGATTTCAATAATTCATGTTATTGAAATTGGAAACAACTTGCAAAATGTTCCAATCATAACTTATCAATATGTATTTTGTCAAAATAAACAACTTGTCGATATGTATGTAATTCCTTGTACTTTGTCTAGTTCTGTTTGTATCTCTACTATTATTCTTCATCTTCTTCCAGAAACCTTAACTTTTAAACTAGTTAGTATCTTAATTTGACTTTAAGATAGAAAGTATTGAAATTGATTTTGTCTCTTATTAATTAAACGTGATTTTGGGAGAATTACGCGTCATCAAGGTTATAGTCTTTTTTTTTAGTACGTCGAAGGCACCCAACAAGAGCAAACTTAGCCAAACGAGTTATGCTCATTGGTGGTGGCAAGTTTGGTTGCCAACGGTGCATAGAAGTGGTGGAGTTGGAAGTGTTGGATTTGATTGTCAAGTTTCTTATATAAAGGAGATTAAAAAGTATTAGCTAATAGCTACTGGAGAAGGCCTACATCACCTAGTGTGGTGAAGCAAGGGGAAGACCAAGACTATATATTGTACCTAGGTTCTTTATTTTTAGAAACACCAGTCAATAGTACTTTAAGCTTATATCTGATTTCGTTTAAATATTAATATTTGCTTTGTGAGAGTGTGGTTGTACTGGAGCATTGGGATGAGAGTGATAGAAGTCTATGTGTTCTAAAAAATTTGACATAGTAACAATTCTCTGGTTGTCGGCTTAAACAACAGTCGTGGTTTTTTCTCTGGTTTTGAAGTTTCCACGTTATAGTCTTGTATTGTGATTGTGCTTATTTTTCTTCTCCAGCCTTGTTATTTTCTAACAAGAAGACTATTTGTTTGTCACTTGTGAGTTTGCAAGTAGAGTTTAATTGGTAAAAAATCTTCCACCGGATAGGTGTTTCAATGGTGCAGCCGGGAAATGTTTTTTAAAAATTGTTGTTTTTTTTCCATTACAAAAAAATCTCAAAGGGATTGTTGTTGATTTAGCACACAATTTTGTGGTCAATTTGGAAGGCAAAAATGATCTCGTTTTTTTCTCTTTCTAAAAGATAAATCAAACACTTATTTAAAGCAGTTAATATGAAATAAGTCATAAGACTTTAAAAAAGATCACGCTCGATCATAAAATTAAGTTCATGACAGGTAACAAGTTAGTCCTAAAACTTTGAATATTTTGACTAGGTTAGACATGAACCTTACAAAATTGAACTCAATCCACCCTATTTTAAACTCAACTTACAAGTGCTTTATATATAGTTAGCTCAAATTTACTTTGAAAGATCCTTCAAATGAAGAATACTTTAAAGACTTAAATGTACTTCTAGTTGTCATATTGTTTTTATTAAAAAAAATATTTGAAATTTTAATCCTCTGTTTCCTCCATTTGAAATGAATCATATAAATGCTAGAGTTAGCAAGTTAATCAACACTTCTATTTGCTCTGTGTCAAGCATGGTTGATTTGCACATGACAATTCATTTTCTGCAACTTTTTGATACGGTCAACTAAAATAAGGATATTCCTATTAAGCTTGAACTTACTTGTTGGAAATCATGTTGATCAATATCTTAAGAGTCATTTTCCACTATAAGATGGTCAAAATGCTCCCTCCAAGCCATGTATATACCCCACGTACAATTCTCACATCTCACCATATAAGGCATCACAAGCTTCAATCTTAGTGTAGCCTTTAATCAATTTACCATCTTAATCATGGAAAAGACCATCACAGCCGAAAATATGACCCCTATCATTGCACGCACCATCACTGTTGACCTTGATCTAACATTCTTGTGGTCACTCTTTGCTTATGACACACGGATATAAATAATATTTAGAAATAAAAAACTAGAATATAATAAATAATTTTATCAAATTAGTTTTATTAAGTATCGATAAATTACTAACACAAGCTTACAAATATCCCAAGTGAAAGTGAAACGTTATCAATACCAAACTCTCTTCCACTTCAGACCTTCACAGGATTGAACCTCAAAACTTTGCCTATAAAATGGGTCAAGTTCTCATTCTTTCATTCAACATCAAAACATACAAAGCATACAAAAACAATATTAGTGTACACATTTCTTAACAATGGCTTCCAACAAGCTTAGTGCAATCATGATATTATTTTCTCTCCTTGCTTATTCAACATTTTCAAATGCTTGTGGTTCATGCAAACCAACTCCACCAAGTCCACCTCCACCTTCAAAAACACCAAAGGCTTGTCCTCCACCACCTTCTACAACACCTAAGGCTAGCCCTCCACCTAAGGCTAGTACTCCACCTCCAACTCCATCAACACCCAAGTCTAGTCCTCCTACTCCTTCAACATCACAAAAATGTCCTACTGACACATTAAAGTTAGGTGTTTGTGCTGATGTTCTAGGACTTGTTAATGTTATTGTTGGAAGTCCTGCTTCAAGCAAATGTTGTACATTGATTCAAGGTTTGGCTGATTTGGACGCAGCAATTTGTCTTTGTACCGCTATTAAGGCTAATGTTCTTGGTATCAACTTGAACGTTCCTGTCACACTTAGTCTCCTACTTAGTGCTTGTGAAAAATCTATTCCTAATGGCTTCCAATGTTCATAGAGTTTCATGTGAAAGGTTCAAGCCATACCAGTACTTATGTTACTACTACTTTCATTGTTGTTTTTATTTTACTTATTGTTTCAGTGCACGATTGAAATTACAGTGACTTGCATGAAAAATATAGTATAGTACTATAATTTTGTTTAAGTTTGGGTGTGTGGCTTTTGTCAAAATCACGGTGGTGTGTCACCGTGTTTCTGCTAAATTCATCAATATGGATTCAAATATGCACTATATCTATTTTGGTGTGGGATATGTGTCATTTCAATAAATGAGGTAAGCATGTTTGCCTCATCTAGCAACTTTGTACTTCTTTTAATTTTAATAAATAAATTTTGCAAACTTTCGTTTGATGATTGTACTTGTCATCATACTTAATTTTATTGCAATGCATGTAGTAGTGGAATTTGGCCCGCCAATCAAAACAAATCTCTTTTTTTTAGATAAGCAAAAATTGATTTCAGAGTACAAGAGGTACTCTAACGCATGTACATATCAAGTCTTTACAAAGACATTGAAATACAACATGGATTACATAACCAATCAAAAAAACAATAGCTATTTATTACCTTCCCTCCAAGCATACCAGCCCTAAGATGTTAGTTTGGTATGTTTGACAATTTTGGGCACCAACACGTCTACTCCTTTGAAGATAATTCCATTTCTATGAAGTCAAATTGACCGAACCACACAGTGCCATATAACATGTAGAAATTTTCTACTCCTTTTGCCAAGAAAAATACGCAGTTAGCAAGAGATTGAGAAATTATACCTCTACGCATCCATAGTTGGTAACCTCAGGGCCGGTCCTTTGAATTTAGATGCTTTGGGCGAATCATGAGATGGTCCCTTTATAAAAAAAAATTAACAAAAAACGCACAAGGATAAAAGAAATGAACCAGAAAATTATTGTACATTTTCATTTGATGGTGCAAAAAGAATACGAGTATAGATCTTTGAAATGTGAAATAATTGTGCAAAAAGAATACGAGTATATATATGATGTAGAACATTTTCATTCTCCTTTAATATGCTACTATAAGTATTAAAGGAATCAAACCAAGTTATTATGTTCGGCGAAGCATTCACCATGCTACTTGGTTGGGTGCTTAAAAAAGGAGGATTGTGGACGATTGGCAAGATAATTGATTGTCGCATAAACATGGTTTTGAGGTTTGGACTAGGAAATCTAATGATTTGGATTTTGACAAAGTATCTAACTTAATGGATCATCACTCTAACTTTGAAAGGTTTCCAACCGTATTTACCAAGCATACGGAGCTAGGGGATCTTTGAGAAGCTAGGACAGAACATATACACTAACATCATGAAGTTAGATACGGATACGGGTGCGGGTACGATACGACACGGATACGCTAAATTTTTTAAATTTAGAATACAATACGGCTAAGCTACGTCAACAAATTTTTTATACTAAAACTTATATATGTGTAAAATAATTGAAAAGAAACATTGATTACCCTTCATCATTATATGTATGTAAATTTTTCTTATAACCATATTATATTTTCATTTGTTGGAATATTAAGCATTCAACACAAATTTTATCCAATGTTGATTAATTGAATCACTTCTCTCTCATTACCTTCATCCATAAGACGTATAATTTTAGACACTGATGCATATCTAAAATTGAATCATATACATCTCTAATGAATTTCTACAACATTGTCTCACTTTTTTCCCTTCATCTTTTCTAGGATACGTATATGTGAAGTATCTTATAAGTATCCTTGTGTATCTATGGAGTATCCAATAAGTATCAGATAAAATATATTTTTTTAAAGGGAAATGTTAACGAGTGCCCCCCGGGCATTCTTTAAGACCCATAAGTAGTAAGTATTTTTAAAAATGCATGTAATCATTGCCTTGCATTTTAATGGACGGTTAAGATTGAAACGTGCTCCCTCTTTTTTCGTATACGACTCCGTCTTCTTCTTGTTCTAACCTTTTCGCTGACTATCATTCTTCCCCTATTCATTTGGCAATAGATTTTCGTGTAATTTTATGGAGAAGAACTCAAAGTAATTGTGAAATAAGTAAAAATAATTGTGAAATTGGAGAAGAATCGCTCCATGCCTCGTTAAAAAAATACTCTCTTCGTCTCTAATTCTAAGCACCCATTGAGAGAAAAAATTTGTCCCTAAATATAATCTCTCTTTCAATTTTCTACATGCATTTATTAGTTTTTTCCGAACATAACCCTAATTAATACTACCAATTTACCTTGGAATAAGAAAAAGTCAAATTTAAATGCACTACAAACAAGGACAATTTAGTAATATCCTCACACAAAATGATCATACTAATTACACTTTCACCTTTTCTTAATCTTTGTGAAATTTGCAATGAGGGCTTAGATTAAGGGACGAAGAGTAAGATATAAGCAGATGTAGCTGCTCATGGGAGAGGTTGGATCCTCTCTTTGGAATAATTAACGAATAAAATATTTCACTTATCAAAATATTTTAATGATCAAAATAATGAATAAAAACGACACTTTTTAATTTATTTACTATTTAAAAATATTCATAAACTGTAGTGACTACTCTCACACATTATCAAAATGGTTATTTACCCCAAAGATTTTGGATAATATTTCAAAGTGCTCCAAATATATAAATATCTATTACTTTCTTCGGATTGACCTATAAGCAAAAATGGTAATTTAAGAGTTACTGAATTTAGTTTAAATTAATCATTAATATATAAGAGAGACTTTATATTTCAAAGTGCTCCAAATATATAAATATCTATTACTTTCTTCGGATTGACCTATAAGCAAAAATGGTAATTTAAGAGTTACTGAATTTAGTTTAAATTAATCATTAATATATAAGAGAGACTTTATATTTCAAAGTGCTCCAAATATATAAATATCTATTACTTTCTTCGGATTGACCTCTAAGCAAAAATGGTAATTTAAGAGTTACTGAATTTAGTTTAAATTAATCATTAATATATAAGAGAGACTTTTCTAGATGCTCTTACTCATTATTACAAGTTAAAGAATGATAAATTGAAAGAATTTGAAGAAGAGTGGATAATAACTAAGAAACAATATGATAGAAAAAGAAGCATATGTGTTTGATTGGTATCGTAAAATAACTTATAATTTGATACAAATTAATTTTTGTACAGTGACTTATAGTTGGAAGTAATTTATGTTAGTTTACGAAGTTCGAGCCCTAAACCTCTTTGGGTGTTGCTCAAGTCACAAACTGAGTTATCTGCCAAAGGAGTATTTATGGTCAATTTGGTTTTAATAATAATGAAATCATATTTACATTATATTGACTATTAGATCTTCATCTGTCACCTTCTAAAGGATGCTGACCTTGCCATATAGTCGCTGCAATCGGAAGCTTGCCGACACAAAAATTGTAAGCATGTGTGCTTTTGCATGGGTCACTCACAAAATTGCTTACTTTGATTTCAATAATTCATGTTAAAAACCTAGTAATGGTATGAAATTGGAAACAACTTGCAAATTATTCCAATTATAACTTGGCAATCTGTATTTTGTCAAAAATAACAACTTGTCAATATGTATGTAATTCCTTATACTTTGTCTAACTCTGTTTGTATCTACTATTTTCTTCATCTTCTTCCAGAAACCTTAACTTTTAACTAGTTAGTATCTTAATTTGACTTTAATATGGAAAGTATTGAAATTGATTTTGTCTCCTATTAATTAAACATGATTTTGGTAGAGCTACGCGTTGTCAAAGGTCATAGTCGTATTTTGGCAATTGCTATGTCGAAGGCTCCCAACGAGAGCAAACGTAGCCAAACGAGGTATGCTCATTGGTGGTGGCAAGTCTGGTTGCCAACGGTGCCTCTAGAAGCGGTGGAGTCAGATTATTTGTTTGTCGGTTGGTAATTAAGGAGTTGACTCACCTCTAAGGTTGTGGGTTAAATTCTCCGTGCTAATATGAGGACCTCCTTGATGAGTGATCTATAAATATCTGTTTAAGCGCTTTTTAAGCCTTGAGGCATACTTTGACATGATGAGCCCACATAACCCAACTCACCGGAACTTTATTGTTATCAAATAATAATATTGAAGTGTTTACCATTATCATAAGTATAAAGTAGTTTTTGTCAAAAAAAAAAGTATAAAGTAGAAGATATTGATTTGTAGTGATGCAAATAAAATTAATTAAAGAATATAAGTGAAAAAATTAATCAAATGTAACATTGAAATTTTTTGCAAAGATAACATGCTAACTAATATCTTTAGAGCACTGGTTAAAGAAGCAAAGAAAAAATATATTGAAAAGAACATTTTTATTTTAATTTTGACCACATAAGTTCCAAGCTATTTTTATATATTTGTTTCCAAAATTTGCTCATGGACACTTGTTAACATTTTCAATAGGACTAATATTTGAGCGACATTCTAGATTATATTGCAGTAGGGTTTAGTAATATAAACAAATTAACATTGAAAAAAAAAAAATTAACACCACCGACAAGCAGGGGTGATTGCTAGTATAGCCAAGGAGTAGCAATGGCTACCCCAAAACAAAAAATATTGAATGGGTAGAATGTATGTTATTATATATTTGGCTACCCTTAATAATATATATTTAGCTACCCCAAGTTTGATTTTAGTTGAAATAATATTGAATGACTTTGATTACTTTTTTTTTTTTTTTACAAAAGCTAAAAGACTTTGATTACTTTTCAGAACTCTAATAATACTATTTTTATTAAACAAATAAAATATTACAAGTGCTACAAATTTTAATCTGTTACTATTAGTCCAAAACATATATCATATAGTCCCAACATCCATTCCATTAGTATTGTTATATTAAAATTATAATATTATTAACTTATTATTAAATATATTTGGACGAATGAAAGGAAACAATGTTTTATTTACATAGAAAAGGACATTGCAAACCACTTAAACTCGTAGGCAGTCATGGATGAATTTAAGTCTTTAAAGGATCTTCAAGTTCGACTTTCATAAATGGCTACTAACAGTTTTAATTTCTTTCATTGTTGCTTTTTATGTACAATCATTTATTTGTTCTGTTGTTGCTTCTTTTTTTTGGTAAAATCCGTTGCTTTTGCATTTTTGGTATACTCCTTTTTTATTGTTATAAGTGTATTTTATGAAGTACATTTTATGTAAGTAATATTTATTGTGAATATTATGTTGTTTATTGGTTAAATTCACCGTTAATGTTTTTTTTTTTTAAATTATATGTGGCCACCTCATAAATATATTGCTAGCTTCGCCGCTGCCGACAAGAGTAGTGCTATCAACACACTTTTTTTAAGAGTTTCGAATATGCCCATTAATATCACAAATATAAGGACTAAATATATACATGGTAGAAATTCCTATTTTTTAACAAACACTAGGATTTTTTTTTCTTTTGTGGTGGCCGGGTTTGAACTCCGGACCTTGCATATATTATGTATTGTCCTTACCATCTGAGCTAAGCTCACAAGGACAAACACTAAGATTGTTTAAAAATAAAAAACAACCACTAAGATTTTTTTTTTTTTAAGGAAACCACTAAGATATTTTAGTCAACCAAAAAAAAACGCTAAGATATGAAACCATTTTTACACAAGCTCACAAAAGTCCAAGTAAAACGTTATCAATACGAAACTCTCTGCCCCTCAATTAGACCTCCACACAACTTAACCTCACAAAACTTTGCCTATAAAATCGGTCGAGTTGTTCATTCTTCATTCAACATCAAACATCAAAACAAACAAAAACAATATATTATTTTCTTAACAATGGCTTCCAACAAGCTTAGTGCAATAATGATATTATTTTCTCTCCTTGCTTATTTAACATTTTCACATGCTTCCGTTTCATACAAACCAACTCCAACAAGCCCTCCTCCACCTTCAACAACACCAAAGGCATGCCCTCCTCCACCACCTTCAACAACACCTATAGCTAGCCCTCCACCTAAGGCTAGTACTCCACCTCCTTCAACACCTATGGCTAGCCCTCCACCGAAGGCTAGTACTCCACCACCTTCAACAACACCTAAGTCTAGTCCTCCTACTCCTTCAACAGCACAAAAATGCCCTAGTGACACATTAAAGCTAGGTGTTTGTGCTGATGTTCTAGGACTTGTTAATGTTATTGTTGGAAGTCCTGCTTCAAGCAAATGCTGTACATTGATTCAAGGTTTGGCTGATTTGGACGCAGCAGTTTGTCTTTGTACTGCTATTAAGGCTAATGTTCTTGGTATCAACTTGAATGTGCCTGTCACACTTAGTCTCCTACTTAGTGCTTGTGAAAAATCTGTTCCTAATGGTTTCCAATGTTCATAGAGTTTCTTGTGAAAGGTTCAAGCCATACCAGTACTTATGTTACAACTACTTTCATTATCGTTTTTATTTTACTTAAAGTTTATGTGCATGAATGAAATTACTGTGACTTGCATGAAATTATACTATAATTTTGTTTAAGTTTGGGTGTGTGGCTTTTGTCAAAATAACGGTGGTGTGTCACTGTGTTTCTGCTAAATTCATCAATATCGATTCAAATATGCACTATATCTATTTTGGTGTGGGATATGTGTCATTTCAATAAATGGGGTAAGCCTGTTTGCCTCATCTAGAAATTTTGTTGTTTTAAGTTTAATCAATAAATTTGGCGAACTTTCATTTGATTATTGTACTTATCATCATACTTAAATTTGTGCAATACATATGTAAAAATGGATTTATTGTAGTTGTGATAATTGGAGCAGGTCAATTTTTTTAACAGAATAATTGTAGCAGATCATGTAAATTGCTAAGTTTGTGGAATTTTGGCCGCCAATAATCAAATAAAATATAAATGTATTGATTTTATGAAGAAAAAAAAATCAAACAATTCAATCGTCAAAAAATTAAAGTATTGTAGAAAATCTAAGTATCAATATTTGTATGTGAAAAATTCAAACATAACATCTAGAAATTGTTTTTTAACATAAAACCCTAATACATCGTCTAAAAATAGAATTTTTCGGATGCAAAAATTCAAATTTAAAATTTAGTACTCCTCAAAAAAAAATGTTTTCGGAGTAATAAGATTTCGAATGTAAAAAAATACAAATATAGCATCGGGATAACAAATAATAGACAATTATTTGTCAAAAAAATAGATAAGTGTATTCCTAAAAAAAAAATAGATAATTATATGTTACTTTAAGGGGTTCCCTCAAAAAAAAAAATGTTAGTTTAAGGGGCAAAACTAGCCTATTATTATTGTTGAGCTTCTTTCAAAAAAAAAAAAAAACTCATCAAATCAACGCTATATACAGCCGATAAAATTCCTAAGTTTATTACCCAAGTGATTGGACTCAATTGTCTAATGAGCTTCACCAATCATGGACGTGTGGAAAAACCCAAGTTCGATTCATGAATTGGAACAATTCTTGACCATACATTATTTACCTCCCAACCGAAGTGCGTTTGTTTGATGGTGTTGTGAGGGATTCAAAGAAAGTGGTGTTTAGGTGCCTTTGGAAGAACCTGGCTCCGGCTAAGGTGGTTGGCTTCTTGCCGACATTGCTCTTAGATCATATTCCAACGCATGTAAACCTCGCGTATAGATGAGTGTTGAATGTGGATACCTCAGCTAATTGTGTTCTTGTGGCGGTGTGGAAGAGACTCTAACTCGTCTTTTTTTGCGTTGTGATTTGATTACAAAGGTGCGGTTGAAGGTGTTAACTTGGCTCCAATTAAAGATATAATCCCTCTGAATTTGTTCTTCCATTTGGAATGTTGGATTACTAAATTGAGGCCTATAAAGCTTAGGTGTGGCTATTGGTTAATTTGGCACGCGGCAATTTAGGTGATTTCGAAGGATTATATCTTTAATGATAATGTCAAGGAGGTTGACGAATTGGTGGAAAAAATAGTCTTATTGTGGCATTGGAGTCTTACTAGGTTGAAAAGTGTGTCATTTATGTATTACCCATGGTGTTGGAATCCAGGGGATTGTTTTTTGAGGTAGTCTAGGGTGTTTAGTGTGGTGGTTTTATGTTGCTTGGGTGGGCAGGCCGATGCTATTTTCGTGTTTTGTTGCCCTGGCGTTTTGATGTTATGTGTTGGTTGTCTATTTTTGTGTGTGCGGGTATGTCGTTTGTGTGACATGTGATCTACCGTTTTGTTTGTTCTGTTTTTGCCGATTGTTTTTATTCTTTCTCCCGTCGCGGCTCATCTTGAGTTGTTCCAACATGGTTATTAATAAAATTTTGCTGTTAAAAAAAATAAAAAAATACCCAATAATAAAGAATGTATGGACAAAATTGTCGCGGTTTACTTTTCTTTGGGATTAAATTGGGTCTTTTGGTTTTTCTTAGGGACTAAAATAAATTTTCACTCTAAAATAAAAATGAAAAATATATATAATAAGGTGTAATTTATATAATAATAAAAAACTCAGAATTAAGTGTAAAATATAAAAACCTTTACTTTTAATAATTAAGAGTAAAATTATAGGAGCCCTCCAAAAAATATATAGCATTTACTAAATTTAATGTGAATATAGACAATTGTTGTATGGATGAATTTGGTGACATATTGAGGATTTTTTTAACACAAATTTTGGGAAATTTGCTACACAAGCCGTAACTCAATTGATAAAAATATATAAATTGTTAAACTAAACATCGTGATAGAGGTTTAAACCGCAACACCTCCCACTTCTGTGTGTGAGTTTTAAATGATTATTGTTATTTTGTTTATCTATCAAAAATAAACTGAAAATGTCAGTATAAAAATAAACTGAAATTATCCCCGTGAGTTTAGCTCAGTTGGTAAGGATATTGCATGTTATATGCAGGGGTCGGGGTTCGATCTCCGGACACCCCATTTCTCCACAATTAACTAATTTGCTTTCCCGTGTCAAGATGTTAGAGACTAATATAGGTTTATTTTTTCCAACAACCTAATTAACCCGGAAGAAAATTGCGAGGAACTAAACTTAGTTTTCACTCAATAATTTAAGATGAAGTGATAACACATTAATCTTTGGATAAGTATGGGAATAAGCTAGAAGACTAGTCAAAAGTCTACAATTTGGCCGGTACATAAGAAATTAGGTTGTTAAGGATAAATTTATCAAAAAAATATTTCATTAAAATTGATTGTTGTGGTAATTATTTTTAGTGTTATCTTTATACAAAGGTACTATATACTATCTAACCCTAAAAATAATAATCTATATTATATAAATTTGTGACCTTCCTCAAGTCTATATATGGAAGTGTTTTTCTCATCATATTCTCATGACATGTGGCACTCTCAATAAACAAATTTTCTTATCATATTTTTATGACATGTGGCACTCTGAACAAACAAAGCATCCTTATGCATTTGGCTTTCAATACTCTTCCATATTAATATTTGTAATCATATATATCATTTTTTTTAAAACATATATATCATGTATATATTTTTTTGGCCAATTCATGATTCTTTTTAGCCAATTCACATTTTTTTGAATTTATGAATTAATGAAATGAACTAACTTTTATTTTTATTTTCATGATGATAATATAATAATAATAATAATAATAATAATAATAATAATAATGTGATACAATTTTATTATAATATATTTTATAATTGATATTAAAGAATGAAATTTTAACGAGATTGTTTTATATAATATCATATTTCAATTGCATGTGTATTTGAATATGCAGAAAATATTGATTTTTTGCCTATGGTGTGGTGGTAAATAGTTTTGATAGCTATTGTAAATGTCGCGGGTTCGAGTCTTGGCTCAGAGCCACTGATTTTATAGGTCCTAAGAGATTGTAGAGAGAGAGGCTCTCGCTTCTCTCTTCTCCTCACTCAACTACCACCTTAAACAAAAGCTTCTCTTCAGTACCTTCTCTCCCTTTTATCCAAACTCCTTGTCACGATGTAGACACTCATGGTGGTGGTGCGATGAGATCTTTTCTCCGCACCACCGGCGAACCTCTTCCTGTCCGGTGGTTCCCTTTTCACGGCCTGTCAGATCTGTTTCTTCGGAGTTGACGGCGTGTGGTGGTGTTCCCGCGTGCTCTTGTTCGTGGGTGTGCATCTCAGAGTTGTGTCTCGCCGGAGGGATGTGGTCCGCTATGGTGGTCGACGGCGGCGCCGTCGTTCTACCTTGTTTCCTTGCTTCCAGTCGGTGGTTGCGGACTTCTCGGTGATGGGTCGGAACAGGATGGTTCTTTTGCAGCTCTGTTTTGGTTTCTTCTTCACCTTGGACAGCCTTGGATCTCTGGTTTGTTTCAGATCTGTTGAGATCTGCAGTGTTCTTGGTTGTTGTTTCGTTGTCATCGCACCGGAATGTTTGGAGGCTGCTTTTGTTTTCATTTTTATGTTTTGTGTTTTGTTTGTTTCTGTTGTTTGTTCTGTTTCGTTGCTGATCATAGACCGGTGGGATTGGATTTGGCTCTTTGCAGTGATCTGAGTTTGTAAACCCGAAAGGGTCTGATGTTGTTCTAAAAACCCGAAAGGGTCTGGTTCGTTTAACCCGTAAGGGTTTGGTTGCTGACGTATTGGACTCATCCCTCGATCTGAGTTCTGACGCGTTGTTTTGCTCGAAAGAGCATTTGAAGCTTGCTGTTGTTGCAGGGAGCTGTTGGCACTTGGATTTTGTTACCGTGTTGGCGGTCAATTCATTCGCCATAATTATACTCTAAATGTCTGATGCGGATGTTCATTTTCATTTTTTTTGTAACTTGGTTTCGTGCCCGTACGCGGGTTCGCTGGGTTGCGCATGTGATTAATGAACTTTTGTTAGGATAGATTAGAGTTGAGTCACTTGGACTGATTTATCATGTTGTATTCCCTTCTGGGTTATTCCTGGGTCAGGTCCTATGTCCCCTCAGTCTTTGTATCATTTTCTTTTTATTTATTTTATTTAAAAAAAAAAAAAAATATGCAGAAAAAATTGCATATATTCTTTAATCTATTAAAAAGATTATCAAATTTATAATTTATCGAAAAGTATAAAATCTAAAAAACTAATAGTAATAAAACAAATATTATTTCATTAAACTGTTCTTTTTTTTTTTTTTAAGAAATATCATTAAGTTGTTCACCCTTCAAAAAAAATCATTAAGTTGTTCAATTTTAATTTTAGGATAGAAAAAAAAAAGCGGAATTGAAGCTGATTGTATTAGTCAAAGAAAATCATAAACATATCGAAACCATTATTTCAATTGATTTGTATTTAACAAACTTTTTTTTTTTGGACAGAAAAAAAAACAACTTAATGAGCTCATTTTATTAAACAAGAAAAAAATATAAAGATTTACCTTTTTTTTTTTATGTTTTTGTTAATATTTTATAACTTATATCGAGCCATATTATTAAACAAAAAAAAAACATTTTTTCTTTTGCTCATAATAATTCTCCATCTTTGGACCTTGCCATTAAAACTTATTTAAGGCTGATTTAAGACTGATTCTCCATCTTTTGCCAGATTGGTGTTTTGGGAGCAAAACTATTTAAGACCTGACCAATAAAACCGATAAATTATTAAACAAATTAAATGCCATTCAACTAATAGTCCTATTTTTGTTCTTTTTCAAATGCAGGTCATTTAACAAAAAAAAAATATTCCTTAAAAAAAATTATATTTTGCTTAATAGCTAAGACATGAGCTTGAATTTGATTGGTCGAGATAAATGTGGTTGTTTTACGTAATTGTCCTCTAAAATCTATTATAAATTAGACTCATTGGCCAACACTTTCTTCACACCACAACTCCTGTTTTGCAGTTGTCTTTCATATTCCTTTCTTTTTCTTTGGGTAATTTTCGTAATTTTTTTATTCATAATTTTATTCTTAATTTTCAGGTATTTTTCTTCCCTTTTATTTCGTTAATTCACATCAAAACTCCAATCAGCTTTCTTTCTATTTCGTTGGATTTTTTATATTTCGTTATATTTTTTTATTGTTTCTTCTTTGTATCTCTTCACAACTAAATTACACCAAAAAATTTGTTCACCGTCAAAGAATAAGGATGTTAAATGTTGGTATCGTGAGAATTTGCTGATTTGTATTTCTATTTGGATCAAGACGTGTGTTGTTTCTATTTAGCTTTGTAGTGAATTTGACACGTTCAATTTTTTGATTTTATTTTAGGTGTGGAAAGAGAGTTTAAAAAGGCGGAGGAGAGCAACTGATTCATTTTATAGAAGGCTAGAGAATTGATGAATAAGGATTGATGGACTTGAAAAGTTGTTCCGATCAAGATTCATTCTACCCTACATGCATATACCACTATTAAATTTTTTAGATTCAACTATAGAAGGAGCACAATACTTTATGGGAAGACCAAGGATACATTTTTTCACTAAGAGCCATAATTGTACATTCTTTTACAAGGATGATCATATATTTTTTTTAATACATTTTTTCAGCCGTAAACATATATTATGTTATTATTTATTCAATTTTTTTTATATATTATGTTATTATTAATGCTAAGTTCTTTTATATATTATGTTATTATTAATGCTAAGTTCCACATTGTAATGATCTTTCTATATGTTATTTATTATTTATTCAAAAAAAAATTATATATATTATGCTATTATTAATGCTATGTTCCACATTGTAATGGTCTTTCTATGTTTGTTTTAGTGTTGTATTATATCTGTTTGAAGGGTAGTATTTGAATGTGTGAATTTTTCTATCACTTTTCATTTAGTCAATTTATCCTACATGTTATTCTCATTTGATTTTATATATTTTAATTTATATATTTTAATTTATATATTTTAATGTTGATGTTAAAGAAGAGATTAAAAAGATTATGTTGATGTTAAAAAAGAGATTAAAATGATTACGAGATTGCTGATTTTTTTTTTGTGGTGTTTTTAATCGCAACTCTTTGACAAGAAGTTCCAAGACTGGAAAACCAGTAACATGATTTGGCAGTCTAGAGCCTACATTTTTGTCAATATTCCCAATTTGTAAATTGAATAAGTGATATGTAGAAAATAAATTAATTGATTAATATTTTTTTTATAGAATAGAGTAGTGAACGTTGATATACATTTACCTTTTGTGATTAGATGACAAAATATAGAGCTAAAAATTAGTTAAAAAATTGTGGTGTGGTAAAGGGTATTTGTGATGCGTTTTAAATCGGTTTTGAGGTATAAATCATCCGGTCCAAAAATAAAATGATATGCGTTTAGGTTTATATTGAAAAAAACAAACTGATCCAATATAATGGTCTACTTGAATATGTTTTTTGATATCCAAATTGAAAAAATATAATTAAAATTATATTCTTTTTATAAAAGAAAATTTCTAATTTAATTTTAACTATAATATAACTATTCCTTAAAAAAAAAACTAATGTGACTATTTTCTATCAATGCACTTAATGAATATTGATTTCATAATGTCACTTTAAATTAATTTCTCTTTAATTCTCTTTTGGTAAAAAAATATGTAACTTTACTTAAACCATCCACAACAGAGCACCATAAATTAGGTGCTTACATTTATTTCATATGTCCACATCACTCATTTTACGGTAATACTTAATAAGCATCATTTTTCTCCAACCCAGCACCTCAAAATAAATTATTAAACAGGTCCCACAAATAATTTTATATCATTACATTTTAACAACATTTATTTATTTTATTAAGATTTATTAAATGAGACTCATGAAAAATGAAGAGAGAGAGGGTGTTTCCATAGCCACAATTTTCCATAGCCACCCATATATTATTCTCCACAATGGGGGTGCTTATTTAATGTGGTGCTAAATAGGTGAAGCACCCACCATTGTGGATGGTCTTAGATGTGATTAAAGAAGAATGATTTCATAAAATCCATTTAGAGTAATTTTTTTTGCCAATAACTATAATAATTTGAAAATTATTAAATAATCACAGCTCTAATTGTCTTCTTTCTATTTCGTTAGTTTTTCAATTGTCTCCTCTTCGTACATTTTTACAATTAAATGATATCAAAAGTCGATTTTGTTTATGATATAAAAACAACTTCTTCATTTTCAAACAAAAATAAATAAAAAATTTCATCAATTTATCGAAAATATTTATACAAAGTCCTATTCTCTTTTGTCTCTATCAGTCGCTAATGATTTTTTTTAGAAAAAGCCAAAACAAAATTAACATAAATAGTTATCATCCTAATACAAGGTGTGGTTGGAGTCGTAACCTACAAAAGTCATACACATATACCACGAAGCCAAATCGGTTGAACAAAAAAAAGCTAAATGGACATTCCAAAATAAACTAAGACCATCCACAACAGAGCACCCTAAATTGGGTGCTTACATTAAATTTGTATGTCCACATCACTCATTTTACCGTAATACTTAATAAGCACCAATTTTCTCCAACCCAGCACCTTAAAAGAAATTATTAAATAGGTCTCACAAATAATTTTATATCATTACATTTCAACAAAATTTATTTATTTCATTAAGATTTATTAAATGGGACCCATGAAAAATGAAGAGAGAGAGGGTGCTTCCATAGCCACCCTTCTCCATAGGCACCCATGTATTATACTCCACAATGGGGGTGCCTATTTAATGTGGTGCTAAATAGGTGAAACACCCACCATTGTGGATGGTCTAAGAGATTTTTCCCCAAGTATGCTAATCAAATAATAAATTACAAGACATGGCTTTGAGCTATAATACTAATATTGGGAAGCATCTTCGAACCAATCATTATTTTGTTAAAGTTTCGAATATTTTCACTCGGTCGTATATGATCATTTTCATAGAAATAAACAGTTAATTAGTCCCTAAACTATCACTCTTTCAATAACTTAATCTCTAAACTATTAAAATCAACTAAAAGATCATTAAATTGATTTTTTTACATGGTCCACTGGTGAGAAACTTCGCAGAGTCTTCGCCTTAGACTCTGCAATTTCTCAGGAGAGTCTTTGCCTTAAAATGCATCTATAACTATGCATTGAATTTTTTTTTATCCTTTCCTTTTTGGACTTAGATATAACTTAAGTAAAGTATTGATTATTTAAACCATTTGGTTTGGAAGAAAAAGATGTAACACATGTATTTTTTTTTTTTTTGTCAGCAGACAAAATGAAAAGTATCACTTGAAATTAACAAACACAATTGTGCGGTTGAAGTTCAAATTACCTGAATGAAAGTGTCCAATCTAACAATATAACGACATTGTCAATCGAGTTAGATCTTACAAACATGACAATATTTTTTTAATATGGCAAAATGAAATATATTAAACCAAGAGAAGATTCCAACTTGGACAAGAAATGCAAGGCTAAGACTCAAAAGAATATCAAGTTATATTACAAACCAAACACCGGCAATAAAAAGCAACAAAACAATACATATGAACCAAAACAAACACTAGCTAGAAAACAAAGTTCAAACACCCGCCGGTAATGAAAATCAAAAGCTAAGTGTTTAGCTTTCAACCACTAAAGATAACACGCATTTTTGTTATAAATGCTTTGTTTATTTTTAATAGATATGTAGATGTTCTCATTTTCATTTTCAATAAATCTAAACCCATTTATTAAATTTAATGGTGTTTTTATATGGTCCATCAGTGAGAGACTTAATAGAGTCTTCATCTTATAATCCACCTATAACTATGCATCACTTTTTTTTTGGTTATTTTCTTTTTTGACTTAGAGACAACTACAACAAAACATTGATTTTTTAAACAAGATGTTTTAGAAGAAAAAAACATGTAACACGTGTATTTATTTTATCAATAGATGAAGTGACAAGTACCATTAAAACACATAAAATGGGAATATCCAATGTGGATGGTCGTAGGAGTCAAGAATGAATTTGTTTAAAAAATTTGAGACAATTTTTAAGAAAATGATATAAAAAAAATCTTACAAAATTATTATATTAGACGGGACAATTTTTCATATCGCGACATGAATGCATGAAAAAAAATTGTACAAAATTTTCTAAATAATATGTATCAAATAATTAAAATTAGAGTTATAAATACATAAATCATAAAGTTATGAACCTTTTTCAATATTTTTTTTCTTTTTTCCCTAAAAAAACATTTTTTTCTTTTTTAAAAATTCACATTAATAAAAAAAATCATTTAGAATGGCAAACTAATTTCGTATTTGTTTTCCACCCGTTGTTTACTCTCTCTATTAATAATATAATTATTGTAATTTATTGATTTAATTGATTATAATTAAATTCACAATTATATGTTTAAATTCAAATATTAAATACCGAAAACAGAACACAAATTTATGATGGAGATTTGGTGTTAACTTTGTCTGCATTCAATAGAAAGTAGCTTCAAATAGTGATAGTCGCGGTGATTTTTGGATGTCAAACTATTAGATTAGTTTGAATCTTAATTCGGTTCCACCACCGATCTTTCATATTCCATTTATTTTTCAGGTATTTTTTTATTCTTAATTTTTTATCAGTAGCTATCTATAATAGACTAATAAAATTAACTTATACTTAATTGTTGCAGTTTTGGTGATTCTGTTAATAAAGTCAACACAGGTATGGTGGAGGAACTTAAGGAAATGGTTGACGTGTTTAATAAATATGCAAATAAATTTCATCAGGTGCGGGATCATGTGGAACAGGGCGGAACACCAAACTTTTCGGTTAGATTGCTTGGAAGACATAAACGGGACGCGAGGATGCACAATCTACTGACATGTGACGAAGTTGTTGCTCTAATTATTGGTGATTCAAATGATATGGAGAATGGCAGAGATGTTGTTGCTAGAAATGCAGCCGGGGAGTATAAGAGGTTGTACGAAACTGAGCCTTATTTCATACATTTACAGTATCCTCTGTTGTTTCCTCGCGAGGAGGATGGTTTTAGTACAAATATTCCAATTAGATCTGTTGACCATGGAAATAAGAAGCGGACACGGATAACAGTTACCATACGCGAATGCATTGCATATAGAATGCAAGACAGGGTCGTTGAGTATGGCAACGTTGTTAACTCGAGGAGATTGTTGCAACAATTTGTTGTTGATTGCTATACTATGATTGAATCGCAACGGTTGTGGTACATTAGGAAAAAAAAATCAAAACACCATAAGGTGCGGCATTCTGAATGGTTTGCACGAGGCAATGGATTGGGGTGAAACTGATGCGTCTAACGTTGGATGAAAGATAGTGTGACCGCCGTCCTTTACGGGTGGCAGGCGTTACATGTTTAATAATTGTCAAGATGCAATGGCAATTTGTAAGAAATATGGATATCCCGATTTGTTTGTAACAATCACGTGCAATTCAAACTGGCGAGAAATTCAAGATTTTCTTAAAGAATGAAACTTAAAGGCATCTCATAGACCTGATATTGTTTGTCGAGTGTTCAAAATGAAGTTGGATAAATTGATGGGCGATTTTAAGAAGGAAGAATTGTTTGGCAAAGTTGACGCAGATATATATTGTAATATTAGTAGTATTTTATTTAAGTATTTTATTTATTTTTTAAGTAGAATTTTATTTATTTTTTAAGTATTATTATGACATCGTCTTGTCTGCATAATAAATTTATGCAGGTATACATTGTAATACTATGCGGTATACATTGTTGATGTTTATTTATTTTTTAAATAAATTATTACACCATTTTCGTCTTAAAATAAATTATGACATCATTTTTGTCTTCGTAATAAACAGGTCATAGTCACGTTATTTTCGAGTGCGAACTATTGTCTTGATATTGCCAACTGTACTAACAGTTATTGTTTTGTTGGCAGGCATGTACACAGTTGAGTTTCGAAAAAGAGGTCTTACGCATGCTCATATCTTGGTGTGGTTGAGTTCAGGGAACAAACTGAAGACGGGTGCTGACATTGATAAGATCATATCATCCGAGCTGCCTGACAATACACTTTATCCAAGACTTTATGATGTTGTTTCTTCTTATATGATGCACGGGCCATGTGGTGGTGCACGTCCCTTCTCGCCTTGCATGGACAGGGGCAGATGTACGAAATATTATCCGAAGGATTTTAAAGGAACTACGACGATAGACGACGAGGGTTATCCGAGGTACAAACGTCGCAATTTTGGGATACATGTTGACAAGCAGGGGGTCCAATTGGATAATCGTTATGTCCTTCCATACAATCCACATCTTCTCATTAGATACGGAGGTCATGTAAATGTGGAATATTGTAACAAATCCAACTCCATCAAGTACCTTTTCAAATACGTTAACAAAGGCCCTGATATGGCATTGATGCATTTGTCTGTTGACGGTGATAATCGTGATAAGTCCAAGCCGGTTGATGAAATAAAGCAGTATTACGATTGTCGTTATGTTTCACCTTGTGAGGCTGTTTAGAGGATATTTGCTTTTGATATACACCATAAATGGCCTCCTGTTCTCAAACTAACGTTTCACTTGCATAATGAACAATCGCTACTATATGATGGTGATCATGACATCGAGGATGTGGTGATGTATAACGAGGAAGCGTCTACCATGTTTCTCGCGTGGTTTGAAGCAAATCGTCGGTATGTAGGCGTGCGATCTAACGTGTGCTGAATTTCCAACAAGATTTACTTATGAGAAGAAAGACAAACAGAGGCAACCACATAAACTAGGATATCAAATTGGAAGGCTTCATTACATGCCGCCTGGTATAGGGGAGTTGTACTACACAAGGATACTATTGACTGTTCAGAAGGGTTGCATGGGATATAGATGCATAAAAACAACTAATGGCCATACCTATGACACGTTCCAGGAAGCATGCTCTGCTTTTGGATTACTTGACGACGACAGAGAGTTTATAGATGGTATCACGGAAAATGGTGAGTTAGGTTCAGGCCATCAATTGCGTTGGTTGTTTGTGCATCTCTTAACCACTAGCACAATGACGAGCCCTGATATAGTATGGGCTGCGACATGGCAGTTACTGTCCAATGGTAGCTTATTTGAACTTAGGAAGCATCTGAATATTCCGGGTAATGTCTATTGTACTTATTACGAAATCTATGCACCATTTTTGTTTTGTTTACGATCTAATTTTTGCATTTTTTTCTCTGGCTAAAAAGGCACAGTTTAGAAAAATGTTTAACATAGTCGTGCTCAAAGTATTTTATGCCTATCTCAATAAATATATTTATCTATTTAAGTAGTGATAATAAACAAATACAATATTCTTTCAAAAAAAATAAACAAATACACTATTAAATATTTTTTTATTTCATGACAACGGGTTTATACAGCAATATATAGAATAGAATGAAAGGATTTAAATACGAGTGTATGCACGTAGGAAAATAATAACTTAAGTAAAACAGAGATAAATTCAAGGCTACCTAACAAAGTAGACACACCAGAGAGCTTTTCACTATTTTTTTTAGACGACAAATATTATTCTTCGTTGAGAGTGCATAGGAAACGCTAAGCACTCGCGGAAATGAACAGAGGATGAATACAAGAACCAACAAAGGCAACACGCCTGCACCCAAAAAATCATGAGGCCGAGGTGTAAACTAGGTTGCCTTAATCAAAGACCAAACCCAGCAAAGTACCACGACAAACCGTGGTGCTACCTACACGAGAGTACCCCTGTCTAACAATCTAATGCCCACAAAGATCCTTTAAAAAATCGCAGTAGCACTACAACAAGCCGAAATACCTGCAACTAAAAAACAAAAAAGCCAAGCGGATGCAGCAACAATTATGCACACACAGAAGCCTCCCAACCAGCGGCTACATCACGTAGTAGCAGCGCAAAACTGACACCAACACACCCATAGATAATGCAAACATCATAAGGTTAATGCAGGACCTACTGTCAACGCCACAAAACTGTCATATATAGCTTTCCACTATGTATATCTTGATTAATTTGATCACATTTTCTGTTCTTTAATTGATTATTTTTTCATGTTATCTAGATTAGCGAGCTATCATGACATCATTTTGTAGCAGTTCCTATATCTATTTATTTTCGCGTTAAATAAATAATGGCTTGGGAAATCCTTTACAAATAAGCTTATTTTTTTAGTTTGAGTTAAGCTGGAGAAGCTTTTTTCGATTAAGAATTGAGTCGTGACTTTAATTTCATTTTTTTCGGTTGCATTGCATATATTCTCTTACTATCATTTTTCTTTAGGTGTTAATATTAATTTCGTGACTTTACATTTAATATGAAAATCTGCATATCGGTGACGATGACATGAAGAACATGTGTTTGATTGAAACTGAAATGTTGCTTCAGGAAAACGGACGGTCGCTTACTGACTTCAAATTTATGCCCATGCCAAACGCAGCAGACATGCCAACTTTCACAAACAAGCTTATCGTTGATGAGCTAAATTACAACAAAGTTGAACTGGAAAAGACACCCGCTGATCTGTTACTGATGCTGACTGATGAACAAAGATGTGTGCATGACAAGATCATGGTTCTAACGACGGTAGTTTCTTTTTCTTATATGGTTACGGTGGTACTGGAAAAACCTTTATATGGAAAACATTGTCGGCTGCTGTTAGATCAAAGGGGTTAATTGTATTGAATGCTGCATCCAGCGGTATAACGGCTCTTCTATTAACAGGTGGAAGAACCACGCACTCGACGCTAACAGTCCCTATTAAGATTAATGAGGCGTCATCGCTTACGATGGAAAAGGATAGTCCTAGGGCAGATCCGGTGCGTGCTACAAAGTTGATAATTTGGGATGAGGCTCCAATGATGCACCAATGGTGTTTTGAGGCAGTTGACCGATCATTGCGTGATATCATGTCCAAGAACGATCCCCTAAATGAGGTTAGACCTTTTGGTTGAATGACAGTAGTTTTAGGTGGTGATTTCAGGCAGATATTGCCTGTTGTCCGAAAAGGAATGAGGCAGAATATTGTTGATACCACAATCAATTCATCAAAGATATGAGCTTATTGTAATGTGTTGAGGCTTACTGTTAATATGAGATTGGGTGCATCTTCGGTACCTGCGGAGCAGGAAGAAATTGCTAATTTTGGCAAGTGGATACTCTCAATTGGAGACGACAACGACATTTCGGATGAGAATGGTGAAATGAAGGTAGAAATTCCTGAAGATTTACTCATGTCGGACACAACAAATCCTTTGATGTCACTTATAGACTTTGTGTATCCCGATTTGAATGATAACCTTGGTGACCCGCTATTTTTCCAAGAAAGGGGAATACTCGCACCAACGCTTGATTCAGTTGAGCATGTTAACGAATATATGATGTCACTGATTCCAGGTGAAGAGAAAGAGTATTTAAGCTCTGATTCTGTTTGTCGATCGGGTGAAAATTCTGATGTCCAAAGCGAGTGGTTCACAACGGAGTTTCTTAATGGTATTAAGAGCTCTGGAATTCCAAATCACTGGTTGAAACTAAAGGTGGGATGTCCAGTTATGCTGATGAGAAACATCGACCAGGCCAATGAATTGTGTAATGGTACGAGGCTGACAGTTACACATCTAGGGAAGAGCACGATAGCTGCTACCGTAATTACTGGAAAAAGGGCAGGTACCAGGGTATTCATTCCCGGGATGAATCTTATTCCGAGTGATTCAGGACTACCCTTCAAATTCAGGCACAAACAAAATTTCCATTGACACTTTGTTTTGCAATGACAGTAAATAAAAGTCAGGATTAATCTTTATCTCGAGTGAGAGTTTATCTTCCTAAGCCCGTGTTCACGCATGGACAACTCTATGTCGTTTTCTCTCGAGTTACTTCTAGAAAAGGTTTGAAGCTGCTCATCTTTGGATGAAAAGGAGACCACAAATGTTGTGTATCACGAAGTTTTTCAAAAAGTATGATCATTGATTATGTTTTAGAATTGTTGTTGCTATAACTTAGGAAACTAAAGTTGTGTATTGTTTGGAAGTCGTTTTTTTTTAATTTCTTTGTATGGCAGACTGGTCATTACAGGACATGCAATTTCTATATAAGCAGATCCTCCTACTATTGACTTTTAATTGATGCACTTTTCAGGTATAACAATACGCGGAACTTTTTCTTTTACATCGTTGTTACCCTAAAATACAATATTTACATTAGACCATTTGTTTTGTAAAAAATAAAAACAAATAACAATTGGCGTTTCTGTAGCCCAAACTATATTTATACACACCCGTAAAAAATTTAACGTTTGCATTCACAGACAAGGTATATAGATCTGACACTGACTATTATATAAAAAAAATACAAATATTTTAGTTTTAATGAATAATAAAATACATTATGTCAACAAATAATAATATACAGTACGTCGGCGTATTTTTGCAAAAATATTGCATATGCTAAGTTTAACAATGAGTACATCTTATACTACAAATAATTAGTATAAGTATAAATCCAAATACTTTAATCGTTATGTGCAATGTTTAGATATTTCAAAATATATACAAAATTAACAAAATTAAGATGATATTTTTTTTCCATATCAAATTTAAATTATAACCACACTTATAACTTTAAGATAACATAATATAAAATCTATACATTTGATAAAAAAAAAAAATTATTTCCCCGTGTTTGGCACGGGTCACTATACTAGTTAATGATTAAGAAAGAAACACAAATGCAGATGAAGAATCAGTCAGGTCATAAAATAAATGACATAATAAAAGATACATATATGCAAAAGATGATTGCGAGGGTTCTTCAAGCAGACGAGAGAGAAAGAGAGAGCAAGAGTAAACGAGAGAGGTGAGACAAAAAAAAAAAACACGAGTGAGGGAAAGTCATTCTTAAGTTCTTAACTAGAAGTTTTATTAGAATGTTATAGAAAAAACTTTTTTTTTTTTTTGACAAGGTTATAGAAAAAACATATTTATTAGAAGTTTTACATGAAACTGATTTTATACAAATTTTACATCATTGAAGTCATTCTTTTTTTTTTACTAACATGAAAGTTATTCTTACCTTTTTTTGTTAAAGGGAAAGTGATTCTTAATGTATTATTAATTTTATTTTATGTAGATTATTTTGACAAATATTTAAGATAAATTTTGCGTTATATTAAGAAGGAAAAAAAATCATAAATTAAGTTTTCCCCTCAAAGAAAAATGATAAATTATGTGTTTATCTTCTTTTATACTCCCTCCGTTTCAAAATGAGTGTCGTTTTAGCCAAAAAAAATTGTTTCAAAATGAATGTCACTTTCAGTTTCCAATGCAATAATAACTTTTTCTTTTCAATTGTACCCTCCAATTAATACTTTGCACACTACTTCCAAAGTAGTATTACTTTTAAAACTAATCAATAGTTAATAAGGATAATTTGGTAAAATAATCATTATCTTTCTTTTAATCATTGTATTTCTTAATATGTGTGTAAACACCTAAAACGACATTCATTTTGAAATGGAGAGAGTATGTTGGTAGTAGCCTCAAAAGTCAGAGAACACGTCACCAAAAAAAATTGAATTCTTTCTTAACAGGTGGCTTTAATCTATGAAATCAGTGAATCATTTATTTGTAAGTTAGGTAACTTATTTATTTCACATAAATGATCCATTTATTCCTAATTGGTTTGTACTTGTCATAACCTAAAATAGTCTAAAAGAATACGTCACGTATAATTAAAACACAGTTACATTTTAAAATAAAATAAAAAATAGTTAAGGATCTCTCAAAAAATATGCTATGTGATAACCTAAAATAGTCAAAAAGAATATGTAATTAAAACACACAGTTACATTTTAAAATAAAATAAAAAATAGCAATGGATCTCTCAAAAAATACGGTGAATGAGGGGCATATTAGAAGATAATATCACTAAATATGTTAAAAAAAGTGTTAATTTTTATTTATATTTCATTTCATATGTTAAAAAAGTGTTAATTTTTATTTATATTTCATTTCATATGTTCAAAAGTGTTAATTTTTATTTATGGTGATATTATTTATGTTCAAAAGTGTTAATTTTTATTTATGGTGATATTATTTATATTTCATTTCATATGTTCAAGATACATGAGTTTTTCTCTCTATAGATCATTCTGAAAGGAATATTATTTATGGTGTATATATACTTACAAAATGGGGGTTTGTTTTTTTCCTTACGATATAGCTAGCTTTTGAGTTGCAATTGAGTGATTGATTATTCAAGATAATATAAAATAAAATACTTCCTCCGGTCCTTTTTATATAAGAAACAAAATCTTCAAAAAATTTGGTCCTTTTTATAAGAAATTTGATCAATTTTCAAATGTATTAGACCATCCACAATGGTGGGTGCTTCACTTATTTAGCAACATACTAAATATGCACCTCCATTGTGGAGTATAATATTTGGGTGTCTATGAAGAAGGGTGGCTTTGGAAACTCTCTCTCTCTCTCTCTCTCTCTCTCTCTCTCTCTCTCTCTCTCTCTACATTTACTAAATCAAAATGACATAAATAAAATTTGGTTGAAATGTAATGATATAGAATTATTTATGGGACCTATTTAGTAATTTCATTTGCGGTGCTGGGTTGGAGAAAAATAGTGTTTATTAAGTGTTATCGTAAAATGAGTGATGTGGACAAAGATGACCCATTTAAGCACTCAAAGTGGCGTGCTCCGTTGTAGATGGTCTTAGAAGTTACACCCTCCGCTCACTAATATAAGCAAAAATCCACTTTCTAGGTTTATTCAATAAATGATGTATATAGCCTATAATAAAGACTACATACATCATTAATTGAATGAACCTAGAAATTGGATTTTTGCTTATATTAGTGACCGGAGGGTGTAGATTTCATTTGTAGCCTTATTTATTATGAAAGAGAATATTAAAAGTAAATATTGTATTGAATATATAAACTTTTAAGCTTTTAAGATTATGAATGCACAATTTCCAAGGTTAAATTTCTTTATTTAGTTTCTTATCTTGTGCCCTTATGGCACAAGTTAACAAGACTCATTTAAATTTATATGAGTATTAAATGAAATAACTAATTTCAAAGTGTTTCCTTAGTCTATATGATTCATTTATGTGTTTTGTTTCTTATACAAAAGACCGGAAAGAGTATTTGGTTGTCCGTAATGATTGTTAAAACTTTTCTAAAAGCTACTATGTACATTTAATGTATGGCACGGTTTAAATAAGATTATCTCTCCACTAAAACTAATATATAGGAAAGAATATATGGGCATTCAAAGATAAATTTAAATATATACGTGTATTAAATGAAAATAACTAATTTCAAAGTGTTTCCTTAGACCATCTACAATGGAGCTCCCCTATTTGGGTGCTTAAGTGGGTCCCACATGTACACATCATTCATGTTATAAATTTTTAATGTCAATACCTAATAAGCACTCAATCCCTCCAACCCAACACCACAACAAAATTTACTAATAGGTCCCACTAATAACTCTATTAAAACATTTCTATAATGCTCATTTATTTTATTAGAAAATATTAAATGAAATTCACACATAAAAATGAAGGGAGATAAGGTCCTTATATAGGCACCCTTCTCTACAAGCACCGATAAATATCACTCCACAATAGGGGTGCCTATTTAGCTCGGTGCTAAATAGGTGAAACACCCATCATTGTGAATGGTCTTAGTATATGTGATTTGTGTTTTGTTTCTTATAAAAAAGACCGACAGGAGCATTTGATTGTCTAATGAACCGTTAAAACTTTTCTAAAAACCACTATGTACATTTAATGTCTGACATGGTTTAAATAAGATTATCTCCACTAAAAATAATCTATAGGAAATAAACATTAAAAACTTTTGTAAAAGCAAATAAACATTTTGGTATTTTACTAGTACAAACACCATAATTTACCTTTATGCAGGTAATGAATATTTCAAAAATGAAAACTTTACGATACAAATATCGTTCGATACCATGTAAATGATATGTTCTTTTTTTTCTTTTTTTAGGAAATGTAAATGATATGTTCTATTAGGTGTATCTTCATACGTTGTCTAATTAAGGTGTTAACACTCTTAATCTTTACCCTACCTTACATCTATCACATGTATATATATATATATATATATATATATATATATATATATATATATATATATATATATATATATATATATATATATATACAAGCTGTCATCAAGAGTTAGGCAAACCATGTACTCCTTCACTCACTCTCTCCCACATCCTCACTTCTCTCTCTCTCTCTCTCTCTCTCTCTCTCTCTCTCTCTCTCTCTCTCTCTCTCTCTCTCTCTCTCTCTCTCTCTCTCTCTCTCTCTCTCTCTCTCTCTCTCTCTCTCTCATTCTAAGAAAACTATTTCACATATAGAAGAGAGTTCATTAATTTATGGATGGTCTTCTTAGTGGTTTTCCACGGCTTTCTTGAACTGTATTGCATGATTTCTCAATGCAACATAATTTCAATTAGCACAATTCAAGAAGGTCGTGGAAAATCACTATGATGGTCTGGATTTTTTTCTATGAATTGCTCTTATTTATATATCATGTCGTTCTATATCGTTCAATTCTACACACATATGAACATGTCAATTTTTTTTAGTTTCAGTTTTTGATACATGAATCACTTCACTTTATCATAATTTATTATTGCACTTGCTCTCTCTCTTTTTACTTTTTATTTAATTTTTTGGGTTTTTTTTTTCAAAGTTTTTTATATTTTAGGTGTATTTTGGAAGCATCCTCGAATTGCGGATCTAGATTCACAGCAAACGTTGAGATCTTAGTCATTAAACAATGATTAGATGACTAGATGATCTCATCCAACGGTTGAGATCTCATTCTATAACGAAGAAGAACTCAAGTCCTTGAATTGAATTTTTTTTCGTAATTATATATATCAACCAGGGACGGATCAACATTGGAGCTTTGTGGGACTATAGCTCCACATGCTTTTCCCTATTATTTTTTTTAATAGATAAAACACAGTTACACAGCACACTCACTCATTCACTTTCACTCACTCACTCCCTCACACCAGCGCCTCTTCTCTTCTCACCCTCTCTCTCAAATTTCAATCTCTCTCAACTAAGCAGCTCTCCATTCTCCTCCATCTCAACTCTCACCTCTCACTCACTTTAAGGTAAGCCATTGATTTTCCAATTTCTCCTTCATTCTCCAATTGCTTGTTTTAGGGTTTCAAAATTGGGAATTTGAAAATGTAATTGATGCTTTTGTTATGATTCTAAAAATGGGATTTATCATGTTTCAACTGATATACATTTAATTATGAAAGATTTTGTTCCAATTAATTTTATATAGTACAGTAATATTTAGTTATAAAAGGTCATGAATTTTTTGTTATTATTGATTTTTTTTATCTTTAATTTTTATCACAGCTCCTTCCTTCATGATTATTATTATTGTTTGTTTGTTATGGATTTTATCTCCAATTCCTTCATTCTCAGATTCTATTGTGTTCTCTGTACTGATTTCTTCTTGTAATTGTGTACAGTTTGTTTAATCAGTTGGTGTATTAATTGAATGAAGTTTGCTTGTTAGAAACTAAAATGTTTTTTGCTGCATTAATCACTTGATATATGCTTTGCTGCATAATTCTTCATTACTAGTTGAAACTCAATTTGTGAGAATTTTCTCTAGCACAATATCAGTCACAATATAAGATAATTGATATGTTGTTTTGTGTCTGTTGTGTGAATATATTGGTGTGCATTGTTTGGTCTGCCTGTAGTGTCTCACAAGCTTTTGTTGTGGTCTATTTGGCAGATGAATGTGGAATACCATTTCCCTGAAAATTCTAGTTTATCCCTCCTCTTCAAAAGCATGATGCTTTTTCTTACCCTCTTGTACATAGTTACATGCTACTGGCGTTTACTTGAGGCCATTGTCCTTGAAAAATAGTATTGACCCTCTTTCTCCTGTAAATACTTCAACAATGTCAATAATTTAATGCGTTAACTATTGTCAATTGCTTCAAAAAATAGTTTGTATTATTATTTATTTAAAATTTTAGCTCCACATATACCTAAAGTCTGGATCCGTCCCTGATATCAACAAGCATCATCAAACATAATAAAAAAATTGTTGAGTAATAACTTGATCTATTTTTCCTTCCTATTTTTCCTTCTATTTTTCCATCTATTTACTATGATGTCAATTGCCAATGTTACAGGGTAACCGGCAGGTACTGTGTGGTGTTAGGCACTTTGGCTCAATTGCAACAGACACATCTTGTGACTCTGACGTTAAGATTGTAATCTTCAGAACCAAACCTTTTATCGACTTTACACTAAAGAACAAATCAGAAAAAGGAAAAATAATTTTGTTATAATAAGCCAAAAATATATATACTCCGTATAATCAAGCCACTGTTTATGCATGTGTGGCTATATATAGCCATTATGGGCTAATGCTATGTACACGTAACTCAATATGTGTGTAACTTTACAATTGCCACCTAAATATGTTAAAGGAAAACCTCTAAAAAAAATTGTTAAAGGAATTAAGCATGAAACGTGTGCGACTGTTGAGCCAATTATGTATACTAAACTAGATTTTGGACCATATTATAACTGTTGCTCAAATATTAAAGTTGATATAAAATTTGGAAATATTTCATTTCTTTTTTATACCCCACTATTTGTTACTAATTTCCGAAAAAAGAAGTGACATATTATCTTTATAGGAAGTTGAGCACTGAGATAATGCAGAAGTTTCAGATCACTCTAAGTGGGTGGTGACTCTTGTGAGAGCTACTCCCTCCGATCTTAAATGTAAGAAACAAAAAAATAATGCACATATATTAAGAAAGTGAATTGACCACATTTAAGCCATTATAAAAAAGTGATATTTTTCTAATTTTACTCTTGTCTTGGAGTAGTAAAGACATTAATGAGGTGGGTTTAATGAGGGTAAATTTAGAATTGTGGCATTTAATAGGTTCGTTTTACTATACTTTTTCTTATATTTAAAACTACCAATTTTTTTTTCTCTTACATTTGAGACCGGAGGGAGTATGTATGAATATGATAACTGAATTTCAGATGCCATTGATCCCAATGCAAACTCAGCAATAACAAACCAATCACTTTTCACGTTGTTGGAGTTGGACCACTAGAGCCGTTATAATGAGACTTATTGTTCTGACTTCTGTATTGTTCGCAGTACTATGTTCTGCAAATAGGGAATTGCGTCTAGTTACATGTACCAACAATATTGCAATTCAAAAAAACAAAAAATTAGGTAGTAGGAGTAATACTTTATTCATGAAATTTAGGAAACCTTTCATTTGGACAAGAGCAAATAGTAGTACTTTTACTGTTTGTCCATTCAATAATAACACCATTATGTAAATATACAATTTTGAGAGGTTATTTTAGTGTCAAGGACTATTTTGACTAACAGAATGTACAATCAGAGACTATTTTGAAATTTTGATACAATGAAGGACTAAAATGACTAATCATTACATATTCAGGGACTAAAATGACTATTACCCCATACAATTTGTTGTTTTTGATCCATGTTGTTTTTTTAGTCATGTAACATTTTTTTGGTGCATAGTCATGAATCATTTGTTCTGGTTGTAATTAGTTCTTGTAATATGTGTGTAATACTCCCTCCGGTCCTATTTACAAGAGAAAGTTTACTTTTTAGATACATTGAATAATGTATGTATCTAGTCAAGAATCTAAATCAAATACATAAATTATTTAATATATCTAAAAAGTAAATTGTCTCTTGTAAATAGAACCGGAGGGAGGATTTGTTTTAGTTCTAACGTAGTAAGCATTGGTGGGACTAAATAAATAGTTCAACATATTACCATCGGTGTAATATGCACCAAAATTAACTAGGTTCGTAGGCCTAGGGCTCTTAATCGTGCCAAGGAGTGAATACAGGGCCGTCCCTGAGTAATTGGAGGCTCGGCTCTCATATAAAAATAGGCCCCTAATAAAATAAAAACATAATTTTTTTTTGAAAGATAAAAAAAAAGTCATTATTGTAACTAACACAAAAAAATTGATATTCTAATCAATAATATAAAAATACAACTTCAAACGAATATCATTATCAATCATTATCAATTTTCTAGGGTGTTATTTTCCTTAATTTGTACAAAAGAAAAAAAATAAAAGATTTATAATGTTTTTTTAGAGAATAAATAATGTTTTTTCTTTCAAATGAAAAATTATAATATTTGTTGTTAGTGCTTTATAATTTTATACGATAAGTATGAGGCAAAAATTATAAGAAGTGCTCTAACAAAAATAAGAAGAAAACAATGATATTGTGCTTTTATTTTTAAATATATAATCCAATATGTTAAGGAGAATTTGGTTGAATTGGAGAGAAGATTTAGGAGCCTCAAATCCACAATAAATTATGTCCAAACCAAAAAGGAATAATTAATTAAAAAAGAAAAAATATTTATAGAAAAACGGATCCTTCCTGGTTTGATTAAAGAGTAAAAAAGGAAAAAAAGTACCAAAAGGAAAAAAAGTACCAATTTTTAAAAAAACCAATGAACAAGGAGTCGAACCAAGGACTTTGCTACTACAAGCTCGCGCTGCTACCGCTAGGCTGATTCAATTTTACTGATTTAATTATCACGCCATTCATATATATTAAATAATTACATGTATTATATTTATAAAAAAAAATAATTGGCCCCCAAATTTTGGAGGCTCGGCTCGGTAGAGCTGTTTGCGCTCCCTCGAGGCCGGCCCTGAGTGAATACACACCAAAATTGTCGCTATCTATAATAACTATTTCCTATTAATAACCCTAGAATAATTAAAACCAAAGCAAACAATTGAGCAACCGGCTGTGTCGGTGGTTTAATCGTACATTACCCTCTCTTGTTTAGAGGGTATTTATCCCTTCAAGATATCAACCAATCAAAATGTAACATTAAATGTCAAATAAATGAGTCAATTTTTTTAGGCAAAATTACACTAAATGTCTTTTATCTTATTTATTTATTTGTAACACATTAGTCCTTTATCTTTTTTTTGTCTCATTTAGGTCCTTTATCTATTAAAATGTGCACAAGTTAATCATTTTCTTCATTTTTCTATTAAAAAAAATTAAAATATTAATTTTATTTTTTTTTTTGAAGAAAGAAAATATTAATTTTATTAATAACTTTGTTTTATAAAATATTTTTTAATAAATAAATTCATAAACCCTATAAACATTTCATCCTTATATTCATCATCTTCATCTTCTTCCTTAAATCAAAAAAATTGTCCATCCAAATAAACCTTCAAATTCCTTAAATATTTTCACTTCCATCTTCTTCTAAACACAAAATTCAGAATCCCAAATTTCATAAACCTTAATTTTACCAAACCCATAAATTTGGACTTTGGATTTAAAGAAAAAAGCTCACAATTTGGATAGTGAACCTCTCATGTTTGAGTGCTCAAGCATAGTTTTAGTAAAGATCATCACAACTTAGATCTTGTAATTTTCTCATCGAATACAATCATCACTTTCCCTATAGCTTTCCTATCTCTCACTACAAAAAAAACAGAAGATTACCGGCAGTTTTATTATGGTGGTTGACCAAAACCGCCAGAATGCGAGGTTGGCCTGCAACAATAAGAAATTGTTTATACCATTGTATAGCACTAGTCCAAAAGAGGTTAAGAATCTAAAAAGCTAAACAGCTAGCTCATATGCACAATCCTCGTCAAGTTCACATCAAACACCATTATAATCAAATTTCATAGAAAACAAGAAACCCGATACTTTGAATTCTCGGTTTCTTTCTTTAAATCCAAAATTCAGATTTATGGGTTTGGCAAACTTAGGGTTTATAAAATTTGAGTATTTTGAATTTTGTGTTTAGAAGAAGATGGAAGTGGAAATATTTAGGGTGTGTTTGGGAAGAGGGTTTGGGAGGGGAAGGGAGGGGAGGGCTTACATTCCTTTTTTAATTTAAAGACATTATAAAATGATTTTTAAAAAATTGAATTAACAACATGATAAATGATCATATAATACTTCAAAAATACTTAATTTATCTTAAAAAGACATTTTACATTGTTCGTAATTTAAAAAATAAAAGTGAGCCCTCCCCTCCCTTCCCCTCCTAAACCCTCTTCCCAAACACACCCTTAAGGAATTTGAAGGTTTATTTGGATGGACAATTTTTTTGATTTAAGGAAGAAGATGAAGATGGTGAATATGAGGATGAAATGTTCATAGGGTTTATGAATTTATTTATTTTTATTAAAAATTATTTTATAAAACAAAGTTATTAATAAAATTAATATTTTCATGTTTTTTTAATAGAAAAATTAAGAAAAGGATTAACTTGTGCATATTTTAATAGATAAAGGACCTAAATGGGACAAAAATAAAATAAAGGACTAATGTGTTACAAATAAATAAGATAAAGGGCCTTTAGTGTTATATGATGGGTTGAATTTGATGTAAAATTTTAATTGTTACAAGACCTGTAAATTAATTAAGATTGAATACCTAAATATATAATTAAATTAAATGCTACCTTAGGATTAAGATTGACTATTTTTTTATAGAAAAAATTGACTCATTTATTTGACATTTAATGTCACATTTGTATATTACATTTTGATTGGTTGATATCTTGAAAGGATAAATACCCCTAAACAAGATAGGGTAATCTAAGCCTCACCCAAGTATTGCTATATAAAGTGAATGAAAGTATCCCGAATGCATAGCGAAATATAAACTACCCAATCAAAACTTTGAATTGAGCGGAATTCACGTCAAGACATTGGAGAAAGTGGAATTCAATAAAAAGAGGATATGGGTGGAATACATGTCGGGATGATTTTGTGAGAGAGAAATGCTACCATCACACTCTCTAACACACTCCTATAACACACTCCAATAACATAAAGCCACGTCATCCATTTTTTTAACTCCTTTACCTGATGACCGGTTCTACAGGTGGAAGGAAAATAACATTATTTGTTTTTTACTTTCTTTTTTATAAATTCAATTCAACTGCTGGTTCGTCATCTCCAAGGGGTCATGAGCTGCAACCACAACCCATTCCTCTGGCCAACATATTTCTTTGTCGTGAGTTTTCCTGTTAACAGGGGTTAAATCAATTTTTATATATGGATTCCGTCCTTTTTTATATAATATGGGTTCCATTCCTCTCACAAAATAGATATAGGTTATGGGTTATGATTACATGAGTTTAATTCATCTCATAAAATAGAATTGTGAAGGATCCATATCAAAACATAGGTTTAATTTCTTTTGCAAGCTTTCCTGCAAATGAATCGATTCCATATTCAAGCCAATTAGTTGCAAATTTATTTAATTTATTTTCTTTTGGTCTAAGGGCAAAGATTAAATTGGCTAGTCGTGTGTTTTGGGTTTTTTGTTTTTTCATGTCTTGTGGTTGAACACTTTGATTTGCTGTGCCAAGGGAGTTAAGCAGAAGAATAAGCCTAAAACTGCAGAGATGATTTTGTTGAAGGTGAGTGTGGAGAAGATGAGTGGTTTAAGTCCAGATAAATAAAAAAAGAAAAAAGAAAATAATGTCTCTCAAATTCTATCCGGTAACCAAGTTAATGAATTAAAGAAAAGGGTGAGTTGGCTTGATGTCATTAGAGTGTGTTATAGGAGTGTGTTTGAGAGTGTGTCCCTAACATTTCTCTTTTGTGAGATTGCAATTCACTATATCTAGCGATTTTCTTAATCATCAGATCATATTAAGTCATGGACTTTTGTAAACCCATGACTACTTCATGAAGAGGTTTAATTGGAGGAAATTAAATAGGAATAATTACTGCAGTTATAACAAATAATAACTAGTGCAAATTTCAATAGTCGGGGTTAGCGGTCAATGGAAATTGGCTACTTTCATGGACATTTGTAGACGCACAAAAATCATCAAGAACAACTTATAAGCGAATGAAAACATAAATAGAGTGATTGTATTCAAATAGACCAATAGATTACATATTCAAACAAAGAGGGTCATCTTTATGACCTAACCCTAGGAATTTGACTACTCATGTTATTCTAAACATAAACAAAAGTATATGGAAAAGAATTAATGAATTGTAATCATTATTAGTCGGTTCCAAGCCTCAGTACGCCTCCGAACAATGGTAACCTTCCTAAATCGCAATTTCACCTTTATCTGGTCGTTCAAGCGTGTTTTTTAAGTGAGGCATGCCCTTTATATTTATAGGCCTGTAAACCCTAAATTTTTGTAACAGTCTGTGTGTGACGCACGCCAGCTGCTGCACATCGCGTCCAAGGAAGCAGCGATCCATTTCACAATTCTTCAAGATGGGGTGATGTGTGGCTCAAAGCAAGCGTTGCGTAATGGACACTAGTTGTACATCATGATTTTCCTTCTTACCGTGTGACGTGGGGCTCATAGCACACACCGCGCTTCTTCTAGTAACTAGATCCCCTGCAATTCTTCAATCCTTATCCCATTTCGCCTCACTATAACGTCTGTAGTGATTATACCCCAAGAAATCATTTTGATATCCTTGTAAAAAGTTTATAACATGACCACAAAGTTGTCTAGTTAGGGTGATTTGGCATGTTTCGACGTCTTGTTCTTCATTTTGCTCACCCATTTATTTATTTACAAAAACGCAACTAAAACAATTGGAAACTTCCTAAAAAGACTCAAAGCTAGCTCCTATACGACGCTAAAACTACCATATGACAGACTGTTGTTTTTGGATTTCCAAATTGTAAGTATTTGAATTTCCAAATTCTATTATCTACCGAAGTTGTTACTAGGTTGAGTCACGACCAAGTCGCCCTCTTTAAGACGTTTCGTGGCACTGCCCAAAATTGTGCAAGGCAGACTATCAACCACGCCACCTCCAGGATAAAACAAGTCCAGCTACAACTGTTCGATTAACTACTGCACTGTAGAAAACCGTTCGAGAATTACACCCTCAAATATGGTACTAAGACCACTCTTTAATACTGAAACCACTTTAATATGGTACTGTTACCACTCTATTATGGTGCTGAGACCACTTAAATATGGTGTTACCACCATTCTAATTATTAACTTCTCCAACTATGATACTATGATCACTCAAATATGGTTTTACACCATTCTAACGTCTAACTTCTTCAAGAATCGAAGAAGAATATATTTTAAGATCATTCATAATTTTGAAGGGACATTATACCGAAAAAGGGACTATGATCTTAAATTATTATTTATTCCGAAGGACATAAAATTATCGAAGGGACTATGAACTTAAGACCATTCTTAATTTCGAAGGGACATTAAACCTAAAAGGGACTATGGTCTTAAGAACACTCTTAATTCCGAAGGGACGGAAAAAGGAGATGAAGAGAAGAAAGACTCGTCAACACAAGTCAAGAAAGGGAGAAGAGAGAAAGAGTTCCCGACAACTCAATGAAACTCTTTGGTGTGATTTTTGAACTAGGTGAGCTCTCCTTTTATAAGGAGAGTTTGTAACTAATTTGGAGAAACTTAAGAATTAAGTAAACTTAAAAATTAAGCAACTCACAGATTAGCTCAAGTAACAAACTAATCGGATAAGTTCAAAAAAGAAACAAATCCACTAACGAAGGAAAGATAGGAAATTCAGTTGGATTCTCAATCTTATCACAACCAACATAAGCTAAAATTATGGGAAGTGATATCCATGAATAAAAAATAATAATAATTATTATATTCATCATTATCAGGTATTTAAAATTAAATACCACTATTTAAACACTACTAATGTGTGTGTTCTATTTTATGTGGGGACCCCCACACTCTATTTTTTTAATTCACACAACACTAGATCAAAGTTTAATAACTTGGTGTTTAATCTTCCAAGCTTCCAATTTCTTTCCATCTTCACACCAATATTCCAACAATCCCCCACTTGAATTTAAAAAATGGTTTCAATAATAACGTCAAAACGTTTCTATAAGGTTGTTAATAAACAAAGGTGTCGCCTACAACTTGAACCTTTGCATAGCGGATAATATTCCGATTTACAAGAGTTGCTTACAGCATTGAACTCTATCTCAGACATAAACCCGCACACAAACCTTTTCCTAAGGTGTATTCTAAAAGCTCGTGCGTTTATGGCCATGCACGTCTATCCCGGTTTTAACGAACGCTCTAGGTATTCTGCCCCGAATCCCATAGGAACTGGCCCTTAGTTCCACATTCGTATAGGTGAGTCTATCAAGAGTACTCTTGTAGCTATGTACTCCACTCAAAATAGAGTATAGATCTCATTAAGAATTTCTATTATCTCATCCTCATGTTGCTGCAGGATTCATGCTGTCTTAATTTTTCTCATAGCATGTCCTATCACTCATGACTTGTTATTACCCATTGAACCTATTTCTTGGGATCTCCAGTCATGTAGGTCGGGTTACCATCACTTGTGACCTTTGGGCATTAGTCCCATCATATTGGATGTGTTTATGACTTTCTTTCTAGTAATTTCTTTCGTCAAAGGAATGACTAATTCTTTATTAGTACGTGCACGATATACTTTAACCGTTCCTTTTAGAGCTCTCTAATTATTCTGTGTTCGTGCCTTAATTATCGTCTCTCACCATTGTGGTAACGATTCTCAATTTTTGTAATAGCTGCAGACTATCACAATAAATTAACACTTCGGACAACGGTTTCACCCACTAAAGGTTCTTAGCTAGCAAGCATCTTATCAACTTGCTTCTTCACTAGTTTTCTCTAGTGTTCTCATCCCAGATACATTCCATAGTGGACTGAGTCAATATCATTTGTTTCAACAAACAACTTCTACTATGATGCTCAATGTGCAGTCACTGGTCACTTTAAGACTCATCTGAAGGATGTTCTATTTTGTATCTTGTACCATTCAAGTACAATAGGTTACTCCTCATAATTTAATCTTAGAGTCATAGTCTTCTTAAGGCACCTCATGACTCTTTAAATAGCATGGCAATGCTTCTCATTTGTCTACTAGTAAACTTGCACAAAATTTTCACGACATTAGCAATGTCGGGTCTAATACATTCAGTGGCTTACCTAAGGACTGCCAATGATGCTCACATATTCTGTTTGTTTAACTCCATCTCTAGTGTTATTACACTTGGATCATAATATATGCTTGCAAGTTTACGCCAAAATAATAACATTTCCTTAAGATCTTCTCAACTTTGTGAGTTTCATAAAAAAAGGTTCTTTTTTTTTTATCTAGTAATCTTGAAACCAAGAATTACTTCACCTTTGTCTAGGTTTTTCTTATCAATGTTGTTGATAAACAATGATTTCACATAATTCATAACATGAATCTTTAAATCAAATATGAGCAAGTCGTCTTTATAGAGACTGTTATTCTGGCTGGCTAGCAACAGAATGTTCTACAAGATGTTCCAACACTCGGCACAGATTATGAATGTTGAATGAGATGTTTAGAACACCGTGCTAGCAGTGGACATAAATAAACAACAAAATAAAAGACAAGAAAGTAAATGGCACAGTGAGTTGTTAACCCAGTTCGGTGCAACGTCACCTACATCTGGGGGCTACCAAGCCAGGAGGAAATCCACTAGTGTAGTCCTTATTCTCTAGCTCTCAGCAAACTCCTCGTTTACACTAAAGACCTAGGACCTACCCGTATTGACTTCAACCTAGGAACTCCTAGATCTGAGATCCCATCTCACTCCCTTACAACAGATCACAGCCCCTGTGATTATCAGTTTACAGACTCAATCAAATCAGATGAAGTTACCTTCTAACAGACTACCTATCTCCTTGCTTAAAAGCTTTGGAGTAGTGCACAAATTACAACTCAATGTAACACAGTCCTTAACATGTATCAGGATGATACAAGAAAGGCTCACAACATAATCAGACCTAAACTTGCATCGACAGATACAAGAGTAGATACACAAAAGACTCAAAACCCTAAATAAACTATATTTTGTAAAATGATGGCTTGAATAATTCTTCAGGTCTTGCAGCCTCCTTTATATACTGAAGCAAAGTGTGTCATCCCTTCAATCATGCTTCAGATCGGATCAGTGACTTATTGATTAAGCAACATGGCCGGATTAGGAAACTCCTATAAAGTAGGCACATTAAAAGTCACATTATTATCACCTTAAAAAACTTTCCTAAGTCATTACCATTCTCTTAGGAAATCACATCTGTTCTGATCTTCTCATAAAAACATGCAGCTTGACCAACAAGAATAAAGGATTCCTTAAATAGAAAACGCGTGCGTAAATCAAGGCATAGGAACAGAACGTACAGACCAGGTCTGGATGTTGGAACATTGTGTTCCACATCTGAAGTGAATATTTGTTTTAGGCAAAAGTGAAGCCAACATACAAATATCCAACAGAGACATATGACCGTGCAAATATTATTTGTCACTTTCATTCACTTTATATTCATTCGATAGCATTAGAATGTCAAATTTTTCATGTCATTCCTTAGGAGATTATTTTAGACCTCACAAAGAATTCTCTAACTTACAGACCTTGTTTCATTGTTCATGAATCACAAAACTTTCAGGTTGTTCCATAGATTTCTTCTTCCAGTTCACCATTTAAAAAGACAACTTTCATATTCATTTGGAGTACTATCGAGTTATGAACGGCGGCTAAAGGGACTAGTACTCTTATGGATATGATTCTAGTGACTGGTGAATGAGTATCGAAGAAGTCTACATATATATATATATATATATATATATATATATATTTTCTCTGTCTAAAACATTTGACTACAAGGAGAGCCTTGTATTCATCAACCGTACCATCAGGTTTTAGTTTCTTTTTCCAAAATCCAAATACAACCGATTGGTTTTGCAACAATGAGACAAGTCAACCAAGTGTCATGTTTTGTTAGACTCTAGAAAATCCATTTCATCGTTTATTGCTTCTTGCCATAATTCAGCATCCATTAAGGATATATCTTTTTTAAGGCTTAATGAATCTTCTTCCAATATATAAACCAAGTTCATACTCTTTAGCTATTCTAACTTTCTTACCTCCTCGAGGTTCTATAACATCTCGTACGATGTTTTCATAACTATTTTTGATTACATAAATGTGATCAGATATAGTGCCACCACTAGTTCATACTTTTTTTTAAAAAAAGGGAATTATTTTGCCCCCACTAATATCGTGCTCCCACGAGAGCCCCCACTATTCTTTATTTAAAGGGGTAAATATTTACATAGAAATCGACATCTTTTAATTCTATGATCACTTTAGCATTTAGGTCATAAACCTATATGTTTCGCTGTTTATAGCATACCTAATGAATACACATTGATAGTCTCTACTAGTGAGTTCAACTCTCTTAGGGTCCAGAATTCAAATATAGTCCAGACAATCCCAAGTTCGAAAAATAAGACAAGTTGAATTGTCTTTTCTTCAAAAATTCCTTAATTAGAATTTTTGTTCTTAGACTTGAGTACTCTTTCCAATATAAATTTCAATTTTTTTTTTATAGAAATTGAACATATCAATTTTATTTTCCAAAATTCACAGTCATCAATATGATAAAATATCATTTTATCATTTATAGTTTATGTGTCATCAAATTCACACATATCATAATTTATTATGTTTAGAGATTTATATTCTCTAAATTCTGATTTATATGAACTTTTGGTTCATATATCTTGACTGCAATAAATAAAATTGTCTAATCAGTTGGAATTAAGTCCAATTTACTCAAGTTTAAAATTAAACACTTGTTCACATGATAAATTTTGACATGTCGATTATTAAAATCACACAACTAATAAAATAGAAGGAGAATTTAATTTTCATCATATCATCAAAGACGCAGTCTTTTCCCACAAGAATGCATGGAGTACAAGTCACTAGACCAGTTCTTATAGGATTAACATCCTAAAATAATTGAGTTCTCAAGTGTATATCCTTCTACCAAAAATTGGTGCTCCAGCTTATAGTTAAATCACTAACGTAAATAGATACTTCATGCGCTGAACCAAAAGAACACTGTGTTTATAGTTATATCAATTTTAGGTAGCGCAGGCACACTGTGCTTCAAACATGGTACACTCAATCTTCAAATTTAGAACCTAGCATCATTTTTTCCAACGCACTGTACAAAAAATTGCAATACTTGACCACCGTTTTTAGGGGTGTAAGCGGTTCGGACTAAACCAACAAAACCGAAAGTCCAAACCGAACCAAACCGAAAAAATATCCAACCTTATTTGGTACGGTTTGAAACCGATCTAGTTTGGTTTGGTTCATGGTTTTTCATTTCGAGATCCGTGAAACCGATGAACCAATCTGATGATAGCCCCACTCCTTATTTTACTAATATTATCTTACCTCACACACCAAAATTAAAGTCCAACATAAAATACTTTTTAATCCATTCACTTTCTCTCATCATTATCTTCATCTCATCTCATCAGTCAGACTCTTTCATTTATACTAAAAAATAAACCATAGCCATCAACCACACCAAACCAATTGTTCATCACCACCGGCCACCGCTCCGATCGTTTATCTCTTGGTTAGTTTTATCTTGTTTATGTCATTGATTTGTTATTTTGACAATGTTTTAATTTTAGGATGCGCTTTTTGGAATTTTTGTGTTTGTTGATGAATGATGCATGTATGTATCATGGATGATTGAAATATTTATGTTTGATGAAGTTGTTTTTGAAGAATGATGGATGAATGAATTTTGGATCATATGTATGAAATATTGAGTAAGGTTAGTTATGAAAAGTTGTTTGAAAAATAGAGAACATGAAAAAACAAAATATGGAATACAGTTATACAAAGTTCTATGAAATATTTTTGCGAGAATATGAATTTTTTTTAATTGTATTATTAAACAAACCGATCAACCGAACCAATCCAAACCGAACCAAACCGATTAGTTTGGTTCGGTTTCTTTTTTGAAAAACAGTGAAAACCGAACCAATCCGAACCGATGAAGATTTCATCGGTTCGGACATTTTTTTGACTGAAAACCAATCCAAACCGAACCGTTACACCCCTAACCGTTTTACCGAGTTTGCCGTTTCCACTAGTTTGGTATATATGTCATATATTTCTATTTGTCAATTGTCAAGTAGTAAATTAAGTACGATGCGTCAATCAAAGAAACACTTTGGTTTCTATTCTCTAAATAAATTTATTCACAATGCGATTCTGATTTTGAAAATAAATTTCAAACAGATTCTGAGTCACATATGTAAATTTTTTAGTGTTGTTGTTATAACAACAATTAGGCATGGCAATGGGGCGGGGTGGGGACGGGTTTTACATTCTCCGTCCCCATACCCGATTGTCATATACTTACCTGTTACCCTACCCATACCCAACGGGGATGAGAAATTGAACCCCAACCCCGCCCCCAACGGGTTCGGGTATCCCCGCCCTGTCACCACATTGAATAATTTTTTTAATAAAAAATAGAAGTTTTTTTGCAACCCCTAGAGAAATGTTGTAATGCATTATCCAACAATATGTTCACTTTAACATTTGTTAGATCGATTGATTTAGTTGCCCCTTTAAATATCAATTGTAGTTTTTATAACACGACAATTATTAAACAAAATAACATGACATATCAACATAAAATAGTTTTCTGCATTCGGGACGGGTTTGGGTATGAGTTTGGGGTGGGTACCTATATATCCGTTACCCGTCCCATACCCGTGTTTTGGAATCGGGAAAAACCCAAACTCATACCCATACCCAGTCAAAAAGGGGAAAACCCGTCAAATTGAGTTTGGTTCGGGTGGATAACCACAGGTATGGATTTTGTTGTCATACCTAACAACAATCACTTCATCATTTCAGTCAAAAGATGTATTTCTATAGCTTGATTTATCCTTTTTATATTTAGGGACAACTTAATCTCAATAAGTAACTTCTTCGGTAGACATAACATAAAGAAACGTCTTAAAATTGTTGTTTTAGGATTTCCAAATTGTAAGTATTTGAATTTCCAAATTTTTTTATCTACCGAAGTTGTTACTAGGTTGAGTCACGACCAGGTCACTCTCTTTAAGACGTTTCGTGGCACTGCCCAAAATTGTGCAAGGCAGACTATCAACCACACCGCCTCCAGGATAAAACAAGTCCAGCTACAACTGTTCGATTAACTACTGCACTGTAGAAAACCGTTCGAGAATTACACCCTCAAATATGGTACTAAGACCAATCTTTAATGATTTAACCGACTTATATAAAGACAATGACATGGTATTTCAGAATATTTCTAATGGCTTTTGCTGGAAAATCCTTACCCGCAAAATTGAACATGGACAACAAGGTGGCATAGGGTCCAAGTCCAAGAACCCTGGCCTCTTTTTCTTTCTTTTCTCGTCCTATGAATATGATAGCTCCACACAAGATAATTACAATATTAATAAATGCAATATTACACATGCTTATTCATATCCATATATCCACAAACAATCCATATCCACAGTGTTACAATTACAACCACTAGAACACAAGGGAAAGTGTAGAGCAAGCCAAACCAACGTCAACGGATTGGTGGAATTACAACTACACGTGTTAGGACTATGGTTTTTCTTAACGTCGACCAATTTCCACATTCAAATTGGTCACCATATATTTTGTAAACTCAATTGGGTTCACATAATTTACTTCTTCCTCATTAAACTAGTTTATGGTCGAAATTTGTTAACTGCCGTATATGTGGATGGGTTAGGTTTTAAGTTCAGACAAGAAAAAGCAATAATTTAAGTGGTCATGTAATTTATAAAACAAAAAACCCTACTCTTGGTTTATCTGATATTTTGTAGTTATAAAAATTACATTTTATTAACTTAAATATCATTAAAAAAGGTTTGAGATCATTACATTTCAAAGAAAATATATGAATATTTATTTTGTCACTTTATTGTAAAGATAATTTTATTAGAAGAAATATATCTCCTATACCAAGTTTTTTTTTTTTTTAGTTAGATCTCCTATACCAAGTTATTAGTGTTATACATCAACTTAAATCATCTAAATATATTTAGTAAATCACTCCTTTCGACCACATATTTTTGACCCTCTTAATTTAAATCCATGATCTTGTTTAAAAGACAAGTTCAATTTCACTTAGATTAATGTAATGTTGGTGGAAGTATTAGATTCCACATGACATTAGTGTGGTAAGCTGTGAAGCCCAGATACGAGATACGATACAGATACGATACTGCACCGATACGCCGATACGGAAAAATTTCAAAAATCAAGATACGATACGGCTGAGATACGTTAATAAAAAAAATTATATAGTTAAATGTACAATATAATTATAACCATTTTTTTAATATGCAAATATATTAACAAACACAAGAAACCAGGCTCGTAGCACATTAACATAAATATAAATAATATTGACGATTAAGAGTGTGGTCATTAGTCAATTACATATGCAATATATACAAAAAAGAGCACCATCAGTGCTATACATCAATGCTACACTATATCCAAAAGGAACATTGTTAGTGTTATACTATATCGATCCAAAAAAGAAGCACTATATCCAAAAAAGAATGCTAAGAGTTAACACTAACATGTAACTAACTTTTACATCTCCTCTCCTCCATTCCCATCATCAAGATACAAATCAGCTTCCAAATCCGGTTCATCCAAAGACAACTCTGCTAACTTAATTCCAACATCATCAAGCGGTTCATGCGCATCTCTACTAATGTCCCACATTCTTGATTGTCCTTTCTTATATCCATCTTCTTTCCTTGACAAGAAAATGGTCGAGTAGTTCAACAGTGGCCAAAGTGGACGGCGACCACTTTGGAAGAAAAAGTTGAAACCCTAATTTTTTAGAAAGGGGGAGATGCAATTGTTTGTGTGGTGTGGTGTGGGTCGTACTGACACCAAAGAAAGATAAATGAAATGTATATATATTATAGTAATATAATGTTTTTATTCTTATTTTTTAAAAAAAAACAGAAATCAAAATAATATAAAAAAAACACAAGTATCCGTGCGTATCGGGATGTATCGGGAAGTATCGGATAATTATTTTTTTAAAAAATAAAATTTAATATTTGGATACTCTCCGGATACGTATCGGGAAGTATCGGGCAGGTATCGGTGCAGGATACGCAGGAGATACGGTACGTCATCCATTTTGAAGTATCGGGGCTTCACAGGTGGTAAGTTAAACACATGTCACGTTCTTTTCTCTCTCTTCCCCATCTTTTTGGTGAGTTGTCGCCAAAACTCTAGTTTCGTCTCCGTCAACTACTAAAGAGGTATGATTTATGGTCAATTTTTTACCCGAAATCATCCTAACTCGTTTTTCTCTTTCCCTTTTATTGAAATAAGTTATTTTCATATCTATCTCGTTTTTCTTTCGTGATTTCGTCGTCTTAGTGCGACGTTGTTTTGTACGTCGTCTTTGTGTGACATTGTTTATCTTTCTTGTTTCGTTCATGTATTTATTCGGTTTAGATTGTGACTTTGATCCAGTATAGATTTGGAGACATGGATATTCCGGAGATTTGAATACAGTTGTATGGGTAGACTTTTATACTTTATCGTTTTATGTTAATAACATGGATGTTATGAGTTTGTTTGCCGATTCATCATTTTTGTTTTTAACAAATTTGCATTGTATCGACGTGCTCTACCAATTTGAATAAATGAATATCATTTATTTTTAATCAAAAAATTAACGTGGTAAGTGAGATTAAAATATAAATAAAATATGCATGTGTTAATTATTTGAGGTGAGAAAGGGATAACGTAAATATGACAAATTATTTGTTTGTACAAAGTGATGAATGGCTTTTTGGTGAGCAGGAGGGACACGTCAGGTTTTACTCATTTCTATCCAAGACCGTCACCTGAGAATTCTTCTTCTACCTCTCAAACAAAACTTTTTCTTCTTAATTACTACTACTATTAAACTTTTGTGGCTCTTCTTTTTTCTTTTTCTGTAATAATCGTTCACCATAACTTTTCCCTCCCTCCATCGACATCTTTTTTTCTCTTTATTATTATTATTCAACGTTTCTTTTTCTTCTTCTCTAACCAACGCTAGCGTGCTATTGTTTCTGGAATCTTCTTCTTCCTTCTGTAAATGCATTTTGCACCTTATTCGCTATTGCTATGACTTTCTCTGCATCTTCTCTTCGTCCTACCTCTTCTCCTTCCTACTCTCAGGTTTGTTACTTCGTTCCTCTTTTTCTATATTATATACCTTTTGTTTTTTCTGTTTCCTTCGTTATTTTTTATGCACGCTGTTTATAATCGTAGATTTAACGCTTTTCTTAAGATTTTTGTGCAAAAATTTATGATTTTTTTTTCTTCATATTAATACTGTTTCTGTTACGGACTGTGATTTACGGCTACTTTATTTGTATAATCTATTTGAATCTCAACTGAATTAGTTATTAATTAATGAATACTTGCTGTAAATTTTATAACAAAATTTGATTCTCTATTTTGCTTCATTGTATTTATTGATGTTGTAGATTCATTCAATAGTCTTGTTAAGATTTGTGCAAAAATTCAACTAAAAAAATTGGAAAAATAAAATGTAAAATTAATACTATTGCTGTTACTTCAGTTGGTGTTTTGGATCTCCCGTGACAAAAATTGATTTTGACTGAATTGATTTTGTAAAATTTGATTCTGTAAAAAATTGAAGGTAAAGTGGTGTTTTTGTTTGGATATATTCACCTAAAAAATGAGTTCAAGTGTAAAAATTAATTCTAGAATCAATTCTTGCAGCAAATTAAAGTATGCTCGAGAGCAACCAAACATGTCAAAATCAATTCAGTCATTCCACATCTCACTGTTCGAAGGGATTAATGAGTGTATAATCAATATTTTAAAGCAAAATTGGTGAATTGTGAGATGTGGAATGGCTGTGTTTTTTCTGTGAATTTATTGTGCTTTTAGGTTCTATATTATGTATAACTTATGGAAATTTGACGAGATTAGTGACTAATCAAAGTTTTTTAATGCAAGTTTGATGAGTAGGGTTGGAATATGAATGATGAATATTGATCGGATCATGATTTGGAATGGTTTTGTTTGTGTGTGCAGTTGTTGTGCTCTCTTAGGTACAATAGGAAGCTTCGTAGCCAAATCAATTTTGTTGTGACTCAAGGAAGAAAAGGTCGTTGGTTAAGGAATGGTGTTAGTGTTAAATCAGTGTTGAATGACAATAGACCTAGTTTTAACAATTATGGAGCGCCAGAATCTGCTAGGCTTCTCGAGAGATTGTTTGAGCAGACACAAAAGTTGGACAACCGGATGATAGGAGAGGAACCAGATCTTCGTGATTTTGAGTCGGATCTTTTGTCTGCGCTCATGGAATTGAAGGAGAAGGAGGATCATTTACAGGAAGTGGAGAGAACTGTTTTGTTGGAGAATGGAAAGCTGAAGGATGCGAAAGAGGAATTAGAGCGCCAAGAGAGTGAAATTAAAGCTGCTCGCGAGAAGTATGAGAGGCTTGAAGATGAGATGAAGGAGGCGACGGCTAGTTTGGTTTCTCAAGCTGGACAGATAGAGGAAATGAAGCTCCGGCTTAGGGATCGTGATAGTGAGATTGATGGTTTACGGGATGCGCTGTCTTTGAAGGAAGAAGAGATGGAGAAAATGAAGATTGGTTTGGCTAAGAAGAGTGAAGAAGCTGCTTATGTTGATTCTGAGCTTAGACAAAAGGTTCAGCTTCTGAGTGAAGCAAATGAGATCGTGAAGAAACAAGAAATTGAGCTTCTAGAATTACGGAGTGTTGTACGACAAAGAGAAGAAGAACTACGTCTATCCGTGGCTGCGAGGGATGTTGAAGGAGAAAAACTCAAGGTTGCAGAGGCCTCTTTGGAAAAGCACACGATGGAGTGGTTGTTAACACAAGAGGAACTCAAGAGACTGGAAGAGGAGGCTTCAAGGCATGCACAGGAGAGTAGTGAAACGCTAGAGAATTTCAGAAGGGTGAAGAAGCTTCTCAGTGATGTCAGGTCTGAATTAGTTTCGTCTCAGCAATCGCTTGCATCTTCTAGGTACAAAATGCAAGTACAAGAAGGGTTGTTGGAACAGCAGCTGGCTGAACTTGCAGACCAAAGGGAAAGTGTCATGTTGTACATGGAAAATTTGAAAGATGCCCAAATAGAAGTGGAGAACGAAAGAACAAAACTTAGGGTCGCAGAAGCTTTGAATAAAGAACTCGAACAGGATTTGTCCGTAGAGAAGGAGCTTATGAAGAAGTTACAGGAGGAGCTGAAGAAAGAAAGAGCTTCTTTGGAGCAGGCTGTCCAAGAAATGGCTTCGCTTCAAGAGGAATTAGATATAAAAAGTGCTGAATTTAAGGAAAAAAGTGCCCTTCTTGATGTCAAAGAGTCAGAGCTTGTTGATGCTAAGCTACAAATCCAGGAATTGAAAACTGAAAAGGCTTCTCTTCAGTCTCTCTTGGAGGAGAAAGACTTGGAACTTTCAAGTGCTAGGAAGATGCTGGTGGAACTAAACCAGGAAATCTCTGATCTTAAGATGCTTATGAATGATAAAGAAACACAGCTTATTGAAGCAACCAATATGTTAAGGGAGAAAGATGACCATGTGAAGGTAATCCAAAATAAGTTGAATAATACAAGCCTGAAGGCTTTCGAGGCCGAAACTGTGGTTGAACGAGTTTTAGATCTCACAAACAAACTTGTTGCTTCCATTAAGAATGAAGACATCAATTCATCAATACCACTAAATGAATTGGGTGATCAATTAATGATGCCACTTTCGGAGGACCCTACTAGTGAATTGAGTTGGCAACAAAAACGGCTGGAGAATGTGCTTGAGTTGACCAAGGAAAACTTGAAAACAAAGGAGATGGAAGTTCTTGCTGCACAGAGAGCTCTAACAATAAAAGATGAGGAGCTTAAAATGACTCTTGCAAGATTGGATGCAAAAGAGGAAGAGTTGAGAAAAGCAAAGGACATGGCTACAGAAGATGCTAATGATCATAAAATGGTGTATGCTATGACGCAGGAGAGAATCGGCGAGAAAACTATGGATGACTTGGCAATTGAGAAGCTTCAGCTTGAGGCAGCTCAGCTTGAAGATGAAGTTGAAGCTGCAACTAGCACTCTACAGAAACTTGCAGAAATGAGTCAACAACTTTTGAACAAGGCCATGCCGAGCGTTGAAGCTGATAGCTATATCAGTCTCATGCAAAACAACAATGATATTAACCTCAATTTAATCACAAATATCAATTGCATTGACTGTTTGGCTGTGGTAAAAGCAGGAGTTGCTCGACTCTCGGCATTGACAGAGCAGCTTGTGATGGATGCAGGTCTTGCTGCTGCAAGCTAAAAGACATGTTAAAGGACGCCACGTCACAGAGGAACGTTGTATTTGTATGTTGTAATCTATTTGGCTAAAAGGCATTGCAAGGTTAACCACAAAAAGTAGGTTATAAGATATTCACTTTGTTTGCGGAGATATGTATAGTGATTGTATCTGTCATGTATTTGTGCAGGTGGAAACTTACTCTGTTGTACTAGTTACATTCAGAGTGTATTTGTTTTTGACAACAAATATTTTCTCAGTTTTAGATAGTTTTTCTCCATTCCACTAGTGTATATGACAAAATAAATGATGAAAAAATACGCTCTATTTTTCTGCATTCAACTACTCTGGTTTCTATCCAAAGCAATGACTTCTGCTGCTCTATAATTGCGTACAATTTGCACAATGGTATGTGTAAGCTTTTTACAGGGTGAACTTGCTCTGATCAGTTACTTGGCAGAACACATGCACGGTATCATTGAAAATAGACCAATCACGTTTTGTCACATGTTCGCAGAGTAATAGTAAATAACATCATTATTCTTAGTTCAACAGATTATTAACTGGCGAGAGCTTTGTTCTCGTATTCATTGATTCACGTGTTAACTTCGTTCTCATGGTGCCACTGGTGAGATGGTGGAGGATGGGCCTTGGCTGGTTTGTAAATGGTTCAGTTTGGACAACGTGTAGGTCTCAAGTTTGAAGGCATTTCATGGCCACGAACACGATGGACAACATACACAGCTCACCATAGAATATTGAGTGCTATATTATTATACTTTGTAAAAATTATAACGCTTTTATGCTAAATTGTATATTCTTGTCAAAAAAACATTAATCTGTTCATTGAGTTTCAATAGATAAACAATGTAAAAGAATTGAGAAATGATATGTTGACACTATAATTTTGATGACAAATACGGCGTCATGAAATCATCAATAAAGACATTGTAAAGCATATGTTGAAACTATATATACAGAGCTAATCCTTTAAAGGATATTTACAACTTCTAGATTCATTCAGAGTCAGAACTTACATCATTTATGTATAATTACCATTTTCAACTAATGTTATTCAACTTCAAACTAGTGTGAAAGTACAGCTGATAGAATTGGTTCACCAGTTCAAACACTAGCTAATGATTAGAAGAAGATGAACGCATTAGTCACTTAATATGAAGTGTTAAGCACCATCTTTAAAAAGGATATTAGCAACTGAAGGAACCCCCCATGTTGTGTTGCCATGGGTTATAATCCTTGTAGGACTGTTGTTTTGACCTTCAACATATTGGTTTTTGCTTTCTTTTGCATTGAACCTCTTGCACCTTTTCACTTTGTTTCCAACTAATATGCCTAGTTTCAAAGCTGTAAATATGCCTAGTACAACTAGAACAGGTCTTACAGCCCAGTGATGATCCTCAACATGTTGATACTTTTCTACCATCCCAGGACAAGTGTTAAAATCAACAACTTCAACCTCGGAAGGATCGGCCAAGGTGTTTGATTCATTCCCAAAACTCACCATCCCTGGAAACTTGACAACCAAACACCCATTTGGTAGTATCCATGAAATCCTACCAGTAGCAGAGGCCCCTCCCCTTTTACGACGCCATTCGAATCGAGGGCTTAACACATTCTCTTTTGGCCTAACAAACTGGCCCACGCAGAATGATTCTGCCATTTCGAGTTCTGAAGGATTTCCATTCCAGAGAGTTTGCAGCCCAATAAATCCAACAGAAGCTCTACCGTCATTGCGATTGATGGAATGTAGAATCCCCACCGGTGAGTGCTTTTCCTTTTCATCTTTCAAGCGTACCCAATCACCAGCTGCCAGGCCATTCGTGACGCGTTCAAGAGTCGATGTATGAATTCTTATAGGGTCATGAATACCGTGGACCCTCACTAGAACAAATCCATAATCTGCAGTACGTTCTAAGCCAACGACAGTTCCGTCTGGGACATTCATGTTTTGAGATTTGCATGAGTTGGGAGGCTTTCTGGATCGGACCATGTCACCCACCTGAAGTTGATCCTTTGAGAGGAACCACTCGGTGTAGTCAGTGCTGCCTGATTTTGGAATTACTTTCATGTTTCCTTGATATCTCCATCCTCCTCCATCATTAGCCAGTTCATTCAGTGACCTGCAACATAGGCAGAATGAATAAGAATAAAGTAATATTCAACATAAATTATTTCTTATCTGCATGAAGATAAATAGATATTAACTAAAAAGATAACCATGCTCGTGCACAAACAGCTTCATGCTTATTGATTTAGTTCTTTCAGGTACAGACATTATCCTGGATCAGAGGAAGCCAAAATGTAAACACTTCCCAAGATAATACATCACAGGAATACAGCTAATCTAGAAGGCTTTCATTTAACCTTGAGCTCTAGTCCTACAACAGACCTACCCAATCTTGGAATATTCACAGGACAGGTACAGGTTCACCAATAATCGGTCATGATCATAACTCATTACTACAGAAATTTCTTTTAAAGAATCTAAGAAGTTTTCATGTGAAGTATTTTTCTCCAATGTGAAGTGATAATTGAAAATTGAAACTACATGCTAAATTAAACAAGAATCGGCATCAGGAAAAAAAAATGGCTTCAGATTGATACATCTGCATACAAACCTTTTAAAGACGCGCAGAATATCTACCATTGAAGGTCGATTCCTCAAATCATACTCAAAACATGCACCAAGGATATTCTCAATGGGAGAAGGAAGGCCACTTGGGATATGCAGCTTTTCATGCTTTTCGACAACTGATCCGTATATTTCACCAACAGGACATCCATACCAAGGTTGACTACCAGTCAACATTTCAACAACGGTGCATCCGAATCCCCATGAATCCGTTTCAAATGACATAGGGCCTCTGACCTCTGGTTTCCATTGTTCTGGAGCCATGTAATTAGGACTTCCAAGCCTCTGAGCAATATCTGAGCTAACGAATGAAGAGCCAAGCAAAAGATTGGGAATACCAACGTCTCCCAAAATCGCTTGATCGTTGTCATTGAGAAGAACATTACATGGTTTAAGGTTGAGAACAAGGATCCCTTTAGCGTGAAGCTCTAGAATGCCTTGAGCCAGATCGATCCCATACCTGCCATTAACGACCAACACATCCTTAGTATTGACCAGTAATTTTCCCTATGCTATATAAGTTAAAGATAAGCATGTTTTTCTGAAAACACATCACCTCAAAACATCAGGTAATGAGATCCATCCATCTCTTAGTCTAGCCAACTTGTCACCAATTGAACCGTCATACAATTTCATAATGATGCAGATCTGTGAATACAAACAAATGTGTTAGCTTGATAGAAGTCAAAAGGGTAGCAAACAATATCCTATACATTGAAATAAATGCACAGTCCAAATCTAACCCTTCCATTTAACATTGAAATTCCATGTAACCAGCAAACACTAGAAACTCCTTGGCACTTCAAGCATAATTCATTGAATTTCTTCAATACAATCTTCACATGATCCTCTTTGATTGGATGTAACATCTTAGCAGCAACTTCATGGTGCTCATCATAATCTTCAGTTGACTGATGAAGAGTTGCAAGCCAAACATCACCAAAGGGTCCTCGACCAATTCGGTGCTGAAGTTTCAAAGGTTCAGGTTCAATCCATGGACTTGCGCGATTGGTCGGAACAGCAGCAGTTTTAGGGACGTCGGTATCTTTATCCAAAATCTCATAATCAAAAGAAGCAGCTGATGAAGAAGCCATGACTTCTCTAGACATTCCTGAATCTAAGGTTGTAATACTCATTATATAGTTCAGAAAATTTCAAAGATCACAGGACAATTATTCAAACGTTATTAACATTGAGCTTAGGAACATGCATGCACATGCATACAGCAGTTCACTTCTAGTTGAAGTAACCACAAAAATACATAATAAAGAAAAGGTGTTTACAAGTAACAATTTTGCAAGCCTTGTTGTCTGAGCAACAACAAACCAAATACATCTTCATTGACTTATTTCTACAAGCAGACATCTCGACGAATTTGCATTATTCTCTTAACAAATATAACATTTTTCTTGCCTCGGAATAAATATGTAAATACAAAATAAATTGAGAAGTCAACAAATTACTATCTTCAAACATGCCACCCCAAATAAACTTAACACTCAACCATATATCAAAACTACAATAGCAAAACCTATGAAGTGATATCAAGTAAAGATACAAAAGCATAACAAATCAAATATGAATGTAATAAAAAAATAAAATGCAAACAAAGGACCGCCATTGATACCCATGTTTACAATCCCGAAAGACATTTCCCCCTTCTTTAAATAAAAAGATAGTGTAGAAACATCACATGGCAAAAAATGGAGGGATGAAGTGCAACACAAGGACTTCCCAGGAGGTCACCCATCCCTCGGCCAAACACGCTTAACTGCAGATTCTGATGGATCTAGTGCATTACTACTTCTATGATCGTTAAACTAAACTGAGCTTAAAAAAACTATCTTTTCCACTCTAAGAAGTAACAAATACAAGATTTCAAACAATCATGTCAAGCATGTCTAGCACCTGAACTCAAATCCTATATGATGCTACCCTTTAATGCCTAAATAAACACCCCTCAAAAAAAGAATTTTTTAAGCAATTGAGAGAGGCCCATCATTCATTTTTATCAAAGAAACAAAAACCAATCACTTGTTCCCTCATCAACCACCAACAAGAAAGTCAACAGATACATGCATAACATTACAGTAAATTAAGCTATCATCAGCACAATCAAACTCTACTCAATCTTCACATAATCATAGATATATTACAAAAACATGCAAAATTAATCATTTTCAATCAACAATTTTACAAAATCAAAGTTCAAAATAATGAAAAACATTGGAAAAAAATTCACATCAACTGAACACTAATCAGAACTTAACAGAAAACGAAAAGAAAATTATGCGAGAATAAAAAACATGAAGAAGATAGAAGAAAGTTGATAGAAAGAGTGTTAAAGAAACAACCTTTGTTTTGGAACAATCGAAATGGAATCTTGGAGAAACAAAGAACTAGGAATCCAATTTTAAGAAAGGAGAGTTTTATTTCATTTTTCATTCAAGGAAAATTGAAAGGGTAATCTGGTAATTTAATTGGATGAGTCTCACTGTTGATGTGACGAGGCTATTCAATTGAGTTGACACGGATGACTTGATGTATGTACAGTTGGACTATTTATTGCAATTTTCCTAAAAAATTTGTGTTAAAAAAAGAGGTTAATTAATTTTCTTAAAAGGTTGATGGATGTTCATTGCAATGAGTGATATTGACACATATATTAAAAAATATAATTAATATTATATTAAAAGAAGAGAGTAGGAGTGATTTTATCTTTTATTAATGATATGAAAAAAGAGATCAAAAGAATAGAAAAAAGAGAAAGTAATGGCGGACGATATATAGAAAAAAAAATCGGTAATTATTGGTATTGTAAAGTGGTATATAATAAAATATAAATATTATTTTTTTCAAAATGACATAATAAAATACTAAAAAAGTAAAATATAAATAGATACATGGCTTGACCAAAAAAAATAAAATAAATGGATACATGTGAAAAAAGATCATCAATATCCTTATAATTTTAGTTCAGTTGAACATTTTTTTTTTAAATCACACGTATTCACCTTACAATGTAAGGGAAATTTCTGATCACTAAACTACACGTGACAAGAAAAATCAACACTTGAAAATATATAGATTTGATTCAAATATTCAAACAGGTGCTCAAAGAAATTGACTTTTATGATACAAAAATTTAATTTGATTGTACCAAAAAAAAAAAAAATAATAATAATAATAATAATAATAATAATAAAATGTAATGTTATAATTTATTTTATAAAATTAGAGGGAGAAGCATCTTTAAAAAAAATAAAAAATAGAGTGAGAAGCAAGTAAACCGAAAACTTTCCGTTCCGTATCAAACTGCGAATGTTCTCTCAAGTCCCTATGCATTTTGTCATGCTACTTAACGTATCTTAATTTACAAGCTTCATCCTAAGTTCTTGTGTTTGAATAGAAAATGATGAATAGAAAATTATGTTTGGTTCAGTTTTAATAAGAATTGATTTTGAATTAACTAATTCTGTAAAATTGATTCTAACTTAAAATGAATTGCGTTTAGATATATTCATGTAAAAATGAATTGAATTATAAATATGTATGTTAGAATCAAATCTAGAATTAAAAGTTATAAATAGTAGCTTCAAGTAGAATTGTTTTTAATTCTCAAAATTGATTTCTAATAAGAAAAATGTCAAACATAACTTTATAGAGTTAAAATTGTTTTTGACACTTGAAAAACACTTCTAGGGCATCTAAAAGTCAAACCAAACACCCTCTAAATTAAATTTTTGAGGGAGTGTAGATATTTGTCAGGTAATATTTCTTTGTAGGTTAATATCAAAATTGCACGGTCGTGGAACAATAATCATATGACAGACACAAATAAATTATAAGAAAATACATAAAAAAAAATCATAAATGTTAAAATAAACTACTATTTTGCACCATTTTGCATAACGTTGGACCAAGAATTATTGTGGTTGGGGTTCATTAACAAATGAAATGTGTGGAAGAAAAAAATTACAAAGATATAACATAAATAGTTCAAATTTAGACTAGATGTGAATTAAACATTTAGTTCAAAATGTTTGATATTTAAATTGTTGGATGGTGTAATAAGAAAAATAGATGAATGTACTCGTGAGCTTAGCTCGGTTGGTAAGGACAATGCATAAAATATGCAAGGTCCGGGGTTCGAACCTCGGCCACCACCAAAAAAAAGAAAAATAGTTGAATGGTAAAAAATAATAGAGCAGTTGGTTTGTTAATTCTAGCCGTTAGAAATATATTTAAAAATTAGAAAAATAAGGAATGTCTATGTTGAACCGTCATATTTTAATTTTACAAATATTTAAATGAAAAATTTCAGAAGAAGGGTGTGGTTGTGCAAAGGAACCAAAAAACATATTTTTTTTTTTTAATCGGCAAATATTATTAAACGCCATCCTCGCAAGATGCAAGGTATGGACGAAACAAGATACAAATGGTGCCGCATATAGACGGTACACCATAACCACCTAAAAACACCCCTGAAGATAAAACCCACCAAAACACGTCACCACCTAAAAACATATTGCTACATATCTTAAACTCAAATTATCCATGTCACTCTGATATGATGTGGATGCTCTAAAGTGTGTCCTGAGGACATTCATTAACATTTCTCTAATATTAAATATAATTGCTATTAGAATTTGTTTATATTTGAATGTAGTAAATATAATTACTTTTTGGTTATATTTAAATCTAGAGGAATACTTTGATTTATGATAACAAATGCATATGCATGTTTTTTGATGGTATGGTTAGTTGTAACTTGCAAACCAAGGAGTCATTTGTAATTGTACCGTTGAGAAGTCAGCAGGTGGAGAGAAAATAATTGATATGCAAGAATATTCATTTCTCCCTTCCACTTTCCCACCATTCCATTCTTTTTTTGGTCGAAAATACACGATACACCATTCTATTCATTTCATTGGCTCTAGACAAGTACTCACCATTTTGAAGACTATTGTAGCATAAGAGATTGCTTGGTAGAGTAGAAGAGAATAGACTCTCACTTTCAAATATGGACTCGTTTTCCATAGCTTTGCATTACGTGCACTTCAAGAATCACATAATTATTGTAGTCAAGAAATTGGTACCAATGAGTCATAAGATCATTCGGCTTACATTATTGAATAGATATGATATAAAATACAAAATCAGATGTATTAAACTATTTTTTTAGAGGTTTGTATTAAACAATTTTATTAGTCAACAACAGTAACATTATCTAGAAACTTGAAAACACAGTTGCAAAAATGCCCAAAGAGTTTATTATAGAACAAGAGCCATAGTAATATCGGTTCAAACGTAGCTTTCCAACATAGCAGCAAAAAATAATCCAACACAATAAAGTATGGTGTATTGATATTCATTTGATGTCACTAGATTCAATTACATCTAGACTCCAAAAGGTATATTTCAACCAACAAAACATCCAACCATACTTCTTTGTACAGATTATCGTGGGACTATTTGAAATGTTGGAAAGCTTAAGTAAATACTTCGTCGAGAAATCCAACTCCAAACCCGTCTGTGTATTGACTAGAATCACTGGATTGAGAATATGCAATATCCACAATAATCCCAATCCAGTATCAATCCAGCCATACAACTTCACATGCACACTTGATTGCATGAGTCAACATCAAGGGGTCACAGAGCCATACCCAATATTATTAATACTGTCTCCATGTAGGATACTGCTGCCTCCTGCCAAAACATACAATCCTTTTGATCTTTCTAAGACCACCAATCAAACACCTAGAAATTGTAGACGGGGAGATCCGGTTTTGAGCTCTAGTTTTTCTCACAACTGCCAGTGGTGTGTATGATAACAGCTCTCCCACAAAGCCAGTGATCTTGTTCTTTCTAACATGCATTTCTTCAATGTGGTGCTTGGTCTCTGCATTCTCCAAGGCTTCCTCATCAGAACAAATGTCATTATCATCATCGTCGTCGTCATCAGCATCACGGTTTTCTTTCTGTTTGCAGTAATTTGCTTGCGATGACCTGCACTTAAAATAATTATACCACCTGACTAGTGATCGGACTTTTTGGCAGAACAATATCATATGCAGGGCATGAGATATTTATCTAAACCGTGTGCATATCAATATTTCTCCTCACCCTTTGAAAGAAAATATTCATTAGTAGTATGATTAGTTACTTGTAGAAAATTAAAAGCTCCAGTTCAGCTTTTAATTTCAAATACATTTAAATTTTGGTCAAAATCGTCTCAACTCTCCATTCATTTTGAATTTAATTCCTATAGAATTTATTTCCAAATTAATCTTAGGAGTTGCAAATATTTTCAGAATAGCCTTTATGGCCATAAACCTGTCCGTTCAGTTTAAGTCTATGTTTGGATTCACGGTGGGGTTGGCAAAATTACGGTGAGCCACCATGATTTTGCAAAAGTTTTCAGAATACCTGCCACTATTTCAAACACGTCTTGTCATGGTGCTTCACATGCAGCCTTTTCTGTGAAACATCTTGAAAGTGCTCCTGGAAGCACTCATTTTTTTATCTGCTATTTTGTTCAGTAGGTTCTCAAATTAACTTTACAAATGTCTAATACGGACTAAAATGGATATATGCATATCAAGAGCATCTGCTGCACCTTACTAAATGATAATTGAAGGAAAGGTAATAATTTGCAATCTATGTTATGATTGTGTTAGAAAATTCTCTATTGTTACAATGACAATTAGGGTTCTAAGATTAAGAAGGAGGAAGATAAGAGAAACTGGTTACTACAAATAAAGATACTTTTTCTTCATTAATTGATTTCTCGCAATTCGCAAAAGAGAAGCTACAACAAATATAGTATGCCTACAACTAATGAAAGGTAACCATCCACGTGTCAGCGTCTTAAGAGTCCTAAGAAAACTCTAAAAACATAAGAATTTAAAATAGCATTAGCAACTAATGGATCAACTATAAAGACTCTGTCAGATTGTACTAAAAGGATGAGGAAAAAATAAATAGTCAAGGAGCAAACTCATACATCCATTTGTATTGAAATCCTATCAAAAATTTTAAATGCTTAAACGAAGATTTGTGAAGATACATCTTTTTTATATCTCTCATCAGTTATATTTGACAAATTTTCTGACATACAAGAACTTCATGAACCAAGGCACAGGAATGACTCTACTAGTGCAACCTGACAAATAGCAAATGGGCTTTCTAAGTCATGCACGCAACAGCTTGATATTTATAATTAACGAAAGAGATCATTCGAAAACTTGTACCTCCTGTGTTGTTTCAAATGGAAAACTCTTTTCTTTGACCGCTTTCTTCGTGCACCACAATTATTTGATGCATGTCGAATGAAATGAAGCTATGCATAACAAAGATAAAAAAAAAATTATAGTGATCATGCTAAAGGTGAAGTAGTTCTAACAATGATGAGATATTACTGAAACCATAAAATGCTAGAAAAGAAAACTTCAAATCTCAAAGGTTATATACCCAAGCCACCAACTAGTTTAGACTTGTGATTTATAAGTACGTTTGCAATGCTAGGAAGATTATCCTCTACCCTGATTAAAGTCAAGTGATTCACAAATTACAACCGGTCTTTGTTTTTCAAAAACATTGATTGCATACAATACAAATGTGCTTTCTTCTCCTATCTACGTGTATTCAGATCATCTTTTGGATAATTAAATACAAATAAATGCAGAGAACTTTCCAAAAGCACTACAAATCATAGTTCTAAAGTGTCGTTCGCGACCGTAATTGAGGCCGCAATATAACTGTGATTATGGTCTCCACAATGGCATTGCAATCGCAATTGCGGTCGCATCAGCAGCAGTTGTCTGTATTTTATTGCAATACACGGGTTCACAGCTTAACCATAACCAACACAACAGTAATTTAAAATCATGCTACAGAAGACTTCTACTTGGGGTATTTCATCCTCACATACTAGTTTCTCCCAATTCCGAAATATACATAAGAACAAATTATAAACCAGAATGTCAGATGTCAAAAAAAACATGTAGGGACTCCAAATTATGAGTTTGAGATTGGATGGTTACAGAAGCACATGGCTTGAGTTCAAATGCAGTAATTTATTTAGCAAAGTATTTAAAAACATAGGGAAGGCTTAAGACCAAACTGGATGTTACAATAGGTTAAAGTTTCAAACCTGGTCACCGTCCTTGACGCCATAATTTTTAAGGTAATCATCCTCTGTAACTAGCTTCTGTCCATCATAACATAAGCAAAACTGCCCCCAAACATGTGGCCTTCACAATCCAAAATTAACTTTTAATTATATATTTACACAAAATTACAAATATATAATCACACAACAGAGTGTGGAAAATTAAACAACTTTTGCTAAAGAAATTTGTCTATAAAATGATGAATTTCACTATTTTAAATAAAGACAAAACTTAGGTCAGTTAGGTGGTATCCTGTTCTCTGTCAAAAAAACATAATACAATATATGGACAAAAAGACTGTCTTATAATGGAATTATTTTTAGTGGAGAACAACACCTACACCCATGTCACCAAAACTTAAGGTAATCTTTGTCCTTTAAATGGTCTAAAAAATGGAACATTGTAATTCCATTATGTTCAATCCCATCAATGGAACACCAAACACATACACAAAATATATTAATCATGACACGTAGACACCGATAATAATTTAAAAAAATTGAAGTGGTCGAATGCAAATTACATATGTCGCTTTACTACGGTATCGGTGTCAAAAACGCCTTCAATGTGAAATGTCAATACTACATAACATAGATCTCCATCCACAAATCTAACCATACCCAATAAAATATCTATGCATTTAAAATTTAATAAAATTCCCTTAAAAAAGCAACAAAAAAAAAAAAAGACATAGTGAGTGAAGAAATACCATGAAATTTTGGCAGGACCATGCTGAGGCATGTAACTAAAAACACCTTCCACAGCATCCTTAAGCTCCGCAATAGTCGCATTCTTCGAAACATGAACATCTGAAAAACACAAAAAACAATTCCATTTTCAACAACATCAACAATAATAACAACAACAAAAAAACATAAACTGCGAAAATGATGATTATATAAAAAAAATTACCAAAAGAAGTTCCGTCTAATTTAAGAACAGAAAGCCTTAACGGTTCGGAAGGAAGCTTCTCGTAGAGCAAACTCTTGGTAGAAAAAATGGGGAGTGGAGAAGAAGAAGATGATGAAAATAGCGTTGCTTTCTTCTTCATGTCCGGCACTATCAATGATAAACTAGTTTCCGCCATAGAAGCTTAGTGGAATGGTGATAAATAAGTGAGAGCGTGATTTAAGAGCGTAACTGAATACGATGATTAAGGGTGACCAAATTAATTTAATTTTAATTAATAAATAATAATAATAAGTTTTTGTTTAAAATAAAAAAGGAATAATTAGAGGACAAAGATACTTGGAAGAAAACAACACGCATGGTTAAAATAAACACATTTTAGGAAGTGTTCTGTTCTGTTCTGTTCTGTTATGTTTGTTTTAGGGAGATTCTCTAGCATAGTTCATAGATATTGCTTGCTTAAGCTGAAAGAAGAGAAAAAGTTTTTTTTGGGAAAGAAAGAATGATTAGACTAAACCGTCAACGGTTACTTTTTGCTTTTTCTGGACTGGGCTTGGTCCTTTCCTTGGGCCTAGCCACTATCAGATTTCAGAAAGGATTTTCTTTTCTCACCTTCAAAGCTTCTCGCGCTCATTTTACTCGTTCGAAATATATATTATGAATCGTATAAACAAGCTTCAGAATATAGTGTAACCTAAAAACACTTAGAACAACGACATCGTGAGAACATGTTCTCTATATTTTATCAGTATAATTCAAAGGGACCGATCAAGTTAGACACTACCTAGGTGAGATATGTTCATGTTAATCGGAAAAGTTTGATTTAGCAAGACATACAAAGAAATCGGGGTGGCGTTGATGAAAAAGTTTGTTTGGCTCATATCTATGATATTGTTGTTGTATTATGTTGTTGTGTTATGTGCAATATCAACCAAGCGTGTGTCAAAATTACACAACTTTTAAAAAGAAATCCATGAAACACTCAATTCCCTCTTTTCGGAACGAATATCCTGTCATTGTCGAAACAGGCTATATATACTTTCCAAAAATTGGATTTTTAAAATGGCATATGCATTACAGAACTGAAAAACTGCTTTTCAGCTAATGCCTTATTATGAACTAACCCAAACGTACACAAGCGAAAAAAATACTCTTCTGTCTTCGATTTAGTAAGTAATAACTCGGACATTCCGTTTGTATAATCATTTGAACAGGTATTCGGAAACCAGAAAGAGAGTGCATGGTTGGGACATCATGAAATCAATTGATAGATTCTCCCCAGAAAATTCTTTCCAAAGATGAATCGTTGTTTGTTAACAGTTTCAAAGAAAGTAATGAACAAGATTCACAATTTGCAATGAGTAAATATACTACAAAATCAAATAATAAAGGTTTTATTACACTAAAGCCATAACAGTAGGACTATACTTCTTCCTAAGAAAATGTCTGTGTCGTCAACTTGTACTATTTAACAAAACTTCCTAAACTTTAGTCGATCACATGTTCCACAGAACCGAGTTTGATCCAGATTCTCAGTTTTTGATGGTTTCATGATGACCACATTTAAATGACTGAATGAAATGGTTTTTCCTCATAGAAAACGACTTCATTTTCGTCTAGAGAACTTGAACAAGTTATTTGCCAATGAGCTTAAAGTAAGCATATAAACCAGATCCAGTGAATCCAAGAAATTGTCCAATTACATTCCACTGAAATCAAATCAACACATTCTCTAATCAGTAAATATAGCTCAACTTGGAATACCAAATCAGTCAGGACAAGAGCAGAGAGTACTCACAAAGTCAAATGGTAGCCCACCAAAAATTATCCAGCCAAATCCAATAGTAAATAGATCCTAGACATCAATACAGTATAATAATTAGAATTCAAGCAACAAAAAAACTGCATTCAGCAACTATGACATCAACTCTAAACATGAAATCATCACAAACATCTCATGTAAATCGTAGGTGCATTATTTAAGCAAGGTAAAGCAACTGCCAGGGAACGAACCTTCATATTACCACAAATTGTCTGTGTTAGAGCTGAATTTAGAGTTGTGTTCAGAAATATACTGTAATTCAAGAAGAATGCCAGTATGCATGAAAAAAGCAAAATAACCTGCCCAAGAAAAAGGGAACAGAAAAATCAGAATAATCATTAAACCACAAAAAGGAGAGGTTTAGGGTTATGACTTATGAGGTTCAACCCCATGTTCCATACATACATATATATTGTACAACAACATGTAAGAAACATACAGTATGCGTAAATTAATGGATAAAGAAAATTATGGTAGAAAACATTGAAATATATTTCTTCTGGTAAACTAATTTAATTTATCAGATAAAACAAATGAAATATACTAGTAATTACATGATTGTTTAACCTACACTTTTTCCAAAGAGAAGTAAAGCCTCTAATTTTATAGTAGCCTCACTGTCACATTGAATAAGCAAAAGAGTTAGAGGGAAGCTTCTAACTATGGATGCCAAACACTTCTTGCATCACAAGCTCCTAGTCCTATTTGCTTTTAACTTTCCAAAATCTAGGTTTTTTAGCCAACTACCAAGAAAGATCCAATTATAGATACCACTACTTATCGAAGATGAAAGGCTAAAGAGGACATACGAGAAAACCGGGTGAAAAGAGATAAGGAAAATCTATTGTTGTCTTCAAGTCTCCGCGAATAAATGTCCAGATGAGTAAAACTGGCCCACAAAGGATACCTATAATACAAAAGATAAGTATTTCAAGTCAGAAACCCTATTACACTAAAAAAGAATATAATAACGTTTAATAAGCCACAATAAAATCTATCAAGCTTACCATTGCACCACATAAGGCCAAAGCTATTAAGCCCACTTGTTTTTCCTGAGAAAAATACATAAAGCCGAATAAATAAGAAAGTGAAGGTTTACCAGGAAACAAGGTATAAAATTCATACGAGAGAGTGAGAATAGGAATACTACCAATGCGGGCTATGGTAGCAAGATATATCGCTGTGGTGACGTTTGCCAAGAAAACAACGGAATATCCATAAGTGTCAAAAGATAAGTCTCGAGCTCCCGCAACAAACGCACCAAACACAATCAAGCCAACACTGATAACAGCCTTATAAATTTCAGTTAAATGAAGGAATCAGGCTTATGCTTATTCAGAAAACAATTTGAACTTAACTTCACTGATTTAAGAATGCAAAGGGGGAACTAACACAAACGATGGTGAACTAGTTATGTTATTCATGATGCAAATGATTGACTTCTTTTAGAAGTTCATATATTGGAACCATCAACAAAGTGTTAATTTCCAATGTACCAATTGCATAAATCATATTGGCTCATTTCTCTATTTCTCAATACAACAACAACAAACAATGTTTTTTCCCATTAGATTGAGCCAACTACATAGATCAGATGATGAGTTTAAGTCGTACAATGAATATTTATCCATTTCCCCTTAAACAACGGAAAAGCATGTTTGTCTTCTAAATAATTAAATTTCAGCACATGGTAAAAATAGGCTACTCATCATCCACGCTTCAAGTCTAAAGGACTCTTATATGAGGGAGCATGTTAAAGATGTAATAAAAGCACTGAGGTGCATCAGTCTAACAGTTTAAGCATTTTGAAATTTTGATTCATGAAGGTCATAATCATCAAGTTGCTAATGACCATTTTCATCCCAGCAACTCAAATTAAATATACCAAAATAAATGATAGAAAAGGTCCAAGGGTCCTTAAATTGCAACCATATCTAAATATTTAACCGCAGTTGAATACTCCCAAGTTCAAACATCAAATTAAACATTTTAGATAAGTGGCTAAAACTATAGGTGTGAACAAATATTTATTTGAACATGCAATGGAGAGAATTGGAGGAAGCAATTTACCTGAAAACGATCGAGTGTGTATACCTCTGCCCCACCAAAACAAACTCTACAAGCATTGTAAATACCACTGTAGTCCTCCTCAAAGTTGTATACATTGGAACATTTACTCCCCGGACAGCCTCCATGGTGACTAGCTAAGGAGAAGTACAAGGGTGAAAAAAAAAATAGTTAAAAAGGAAAGAAAAAAAATTACGAAGAATTTGTCACTGGGAAGAAGGTGGAAGAAAGACTTATACCATGTAAAGTAAATATGCTCCGGCTAAAGGAAAAGTGTGCTTCAACGTCTTGAGTGATACAAATTTTGTTGAATTATCTGATATAAGTAAAGATTCACTTGCTGTAAAATTAATTATCCTCCAGCGCCTCAATATATAAAGAAAAAAACACGAAGAAACCATCTGCATCAAATAGAAGCCTGTTTTAAAATGAATGAAATAGATAAAATGGATCTTCACAACAATAGGTTGTTAATATTAAGGCCTCAGCAGTCAATAGTAAAGATAAAGCTAAGCATCCTAACTCCTAAGCTTTTATAGTCAATATAATTCCTTTCTGTCTCTTCTCAAATGCATGCAATTATAACTCTTTCAAGAAGTCTTGCACTGTTGCTTCCATTAAGTTGACTATTCCCTAATAACTTATTTTGAAGAACTTTACCTCTTAACAATTATACACTCAGCTTAACAGTAAGGAGCATCAAAGTGATAATTGAGTGTCAAAAGAGGAAGATAATGCATGGATATGCCTAAAATTACACTTTGTGTCAAGGGAATCGAGGACTCTTGAGAAATTTTTAAATCAAACAAGTATTAGACATTTGTGTAGGATTAGACTAGAGGAGAAGAAATAAAGGCGGCCATCAACGCATTGGAGAGGGATATGATATATGATGGAACATTATGGTGTCGTTTGATCAATTTAGCCGACGCCAATTAGTGGGATAGGCCTTTGGTTGTTTTTTTTTTTGTTGTTGTATGAATTTTTTTGTTTACCATGTTATACAACATATGTCCGAAATTGTATGTAACACCGACAGTTCAAATTGAAGGCGTGTCTGATTTCTAACATGTAGCAGTGTCGTGTATCTCAGTGTCTGACACACACGACACTCACACATGTGGTTATAAATAATTCACAGTGAAGTGAATGAACATATCATTATAGATGGATCCACATGGATATGTATACAACAACAACCAAGCCTTTTCCCACTAAGTGGGGTCGGCTACATGGATCAAATTATGCCATAATGTTCTATTATAAACCATATTTCGCTCCAACTCATTAATTTCCAAATCTTTCCTAATAGTTTATCTGATAGTTTTTCTAGGTCTTCCTCTGCCTCTAGTGATCTGACGATCCTACATCTAATCTACTCTCCTTACTAGAAAATCTATAGGTCTTCTCTCTGCATGTCCAAACCACCTAAGTCAGCTACATCTTTGTCAAGCATAAATTGCAATGAGCCAATATTACACAGACCATATCAAACATTCCTTTAACTCCACATAACATATAAGAACTAAACGTTGGATATAAAATAACAAGCATGAAATACAAAAAGAAAAGAGTGGTGAAATTACAAACCTGAAGAAGCGTGATTACATTTGCAGATGGAAAGTTATAAGATGAAAGAGCTGCTTTATTGAACATCACCAACAAAACTACAATACACAAACATACACATTATTTCAAATCATTGAGCACTAAAATGAATTACCAAAATTCAAAACCGCATTTCATTTTTTTCACAAAAAAAAACACATTTTTCAAATATAAAATCATAAATTTATTTCCACTTTATGTCTTCTTTTCAAATTTTTCATACAAACATAAAATAAAAACGAAGGAAGTTAGTTAAAAGTTAGTTACCAACCAGCGCAGGACATGTACGAGATGGCAGCGTAAGCACCACGTTTGGTCATAGCGGAGCCTTTGAAAAGCTTGTCGTCGATTTGGTTTTTGGGAGGATCCGATAATGGAAGCATCGGTTTCTCCGAAGAATTCGACGTTTTCAGAGACATGATACGATAATGATGATAATAAGAAGAAGAAAAAATGGTTTTTTTTACGATTAAAGTTGTTGAAATTGAAATCGAAATTGAAGAAGGTGATGGAAGAAGATAAAATAGGGGGTTATATGAGGTTGTAAAATTGAATTGGAAGAGATTTCAGAGACGGCAATGAATTGATGAGAACTCGGAACTTGACCCTGACTGACTGACCTCGTCAACTTGTCTTTCTCCTCCAACCAAACCACCACTATACCTTTTTCTTGTCTTGTTTATTGGAAAAAATGGAACAACTTGGATAACAAAATTCTCTTCAGTTTAATTTATCAAAGGTTCACAATAAAGTGACTAGATTGTATTTATTAAAAAAAGATGGGAAATGTTAAAAGAGTAGTATCTTTGGGGGCATTGGATAAGAGGAAGAAAATATAAATATTTTATTGAAAAATGATGAAAAGTGATTATTAAAATTTTCAAAAGTCAAAATATTGTTGAATCCGATGCAAACATGCTACTTTTGATTTCTTTAACAAGTGTCTTTGGAGAATTTGTTAGCGTAACCCAAAAAATATAGGGTCTCCTTAAATTATACTTCCTCATGTCATTATTATAAGAAACGATTGACTTTTTAAGTTCATTGTGTAAGTGATGAACAGAGGGAGTACACACAAAGGAGAACAACACATGACAAATTTGTTGTTTAAAGAGAACAAGTGATAAACTTTTGTAGTATTGGTTTTTTTTTTTTATCTTATATAATGTTTGATGGACAAAAGTCTATTTTGATATTCTAAACAACTACAAAAAGTTGTGTTGTAATTTAGAAAGAATAAGAAATTCAATTTTTGTCTTGTTTCTTGTCCCCTAGTTTGTCATATCGCTAGAATAGTTTTACAATCAAACATAATACTATTGAAGTTATCATGTCATATCCCTTATTTTTTTAATCGATCAAATGCATCCATAGATATTTTTTTGAAACATTACGTTTCGATCCTATTGGAATATATGTTTTGATAGGTTCCGTAATAAGAACATAATAGTTATTTCTCATATGTGTGACATTTCTCTTAAAACAAAAAATGATCTTTTTACAACCAAACCATATTCTTCCTTCGAGGAATGTTAGCAACACACAGTTTTCAACACATTTTTTTTTGATTGGTTAAAATTCACATGGTTCCCACCAAATCATGTGGGTCCCATATAAATTTGGTGGGTCACATGTGAATTTTAACCAATCAAAGATAGTGCGTTGAAAAATGTGTGTTAAAATATGTGTTGTTGACATTACTCTACTTCCTTCATCCATTGATTTTCATCAAACAAACATCAAAATTATCGCATTTCTTGTCACATTTATTCTCAAATCCAACAAATAAATGTCAATTTCTTCTCATTTTGTGTTTGTTAAAGTTTAGGACTGTTTAGCATTTGTTTAGAAAAATTAGGGCATTTAGATTTATTTAAGCATTGTGAATATGGATTGTTCGGAACAAACAAAAAATTTAATTGAAGAGGATAAAGATACTCACAATGGTGGTGGGCCGGTGAAGGAGGTGCTCCGATGATGGAACAGGCGGTGGTCGGAATCTAAGGAGGAGGAGAGGGTGTCTATTTAAGACACTCTGACGCTCAAGTTAGTGCATGAGCGATAATAAAAGATGAGGATGGAGGCATGCTTATATAGGCATCGAGAGGCCTTTGTGTAGTAATAGAGATCCATTACATAAGACGTCCATCAATATTGTAAGAGTAATGATATTTTGACATCCATTTGATGACAACTTTGTTGACAACCTTGTTTTTCTCACTTCTTATTGGCCAAAAACAATGGAGAGAGAAAAAGGAAGAGAGAGGATAACAACATCATGTGAGTATGAGAGAGAAAGTTGTCCAAAAGTTGTCAAAAAGTGGTTGTCAAAATATCATTTCTCATATTGTAACTGATAATTGTTATGAGTTTCTAGGAGTCGTAGAGGATCCGAGAAGAAAATTTTGATCATTTGGACCTATGTTGAAGTGGGGACCTAATTGGTGGTGGGTTGGACTCTTTACCAGGCTAGAACATGGATATTTAGTTGTTGTTTGAAAATTCTAAATATGGTATTTAATTTTTTTTTTTAAGAATGTGAATGTTATTTTTGTGCTCTAAGTGTTTGACCAAATGTTTGAATGAAAATTTTATTTAAATTTTTGTTGTTGGTTGTTTTATATATGGTTGAAGATGTTAGTAGATTATGACGTGGTATGAAGGTATTGCATATTTTCGTATGCATATAGCATGAGAAAAATGATCCTCGAAAACGGGGTCGGATTAGGAGAGGTTAAAACTATGGCGAGGCCTTTAATTCACAAGCATAAGAGGTTGATGATGAGATGTAAGCGCCGTCACCACGAGATGTTGAGCTAGTAGAAAGTGATTAGTTAATTTCATGTCATCCCTCTGATATGTTATTGTTGTCAACATTTAGTAAACATGTTGCAGCCTGTATACTGAGAAGTAAGATTAATTTCAAAAGATGTAAATTGTGGCAGGCTAAAAGATGTATCCACATTTATGTCTAACATACCTCGAATAGGATTATCTTCAATGGAAATAAATTGTGAAAAACCAAAAAATATGTAAATTATCTCATAACTTTTAATTGATTTTAACACAAATACTAATTGTTATCCTCTGATCCACTTTTTTTACACTTGATCATGATTTTGAAACGCCCAACTGATGATTGAAAAATGATGAGGGAATGAAACAAATTCATATTGGATTTAAAAAGATTAAATAAAATTTTGAAGCGATATGAAAATATAGATAAATAAGATGCCCTTTATTTAAATAATAAATAATACAACACAATTACAATTTCAACTTCCAACCAGATAACAAAGACAATGAAAGACCCAATAAGACTAAGACTCAGTCCTAACCAAGTCAAATACCTGAAACTAGGTTAAGCTTGTGTGCTTGAAATAATTTAAAACAACACGAAACATAAAAACACAAAAATAATTAACACGGGCATCTTAAGGTCGATCCAAGGGCTCAGATCAAAAGAATCCGGAGGGTCCATATCCACCTCCTCCCCCCATATTGTTGAAACCAAACAAATGAGGTTGCAACATAGGGTTCTGAAAAAATTGTGCTGGAAATATTTGAGTTTGCGGAGGATTTGGTTGATGATCGAGAGGCATGTTAGAGGATGAACCATTTCCAACAAAAAATGGAAAGGTTTGAGTAGGAGCTCCCTGGATTACAAGTCTATTAGCATGATGTGCAACAAGTTTCTTAATCTCCTCCAAAGCCTTTTTGAAAAATTCAAGTTGGGCCATATTCATCCCATCAACGGAACCAGCCCACCAAAATTGAGTCTCGGTTGCCTTGCGCAAGTGGCTCAGCTCTTCAGCGCGTTTCTTCTCATTGTCCAATAGTTGGTTGATCTGAGTCAACTGAATATTGAGCTCGCGCACGTTGGCACTACGGTGAGCCTCAATGAATTGCATGGTACCATTGTTTTGAGGTGGGACTCGAGAGAGATAACGATCTATGACCGTATCAACATTGGGTTGGCCAAATGAAAATACCTTCTCCCCAGGTGAGAAAACAACGAGAGCAACATCTGCACCACAGAGAGTGCAAAGCTCACTGGCTTTCTTGAAGAGCCCACTACGGCGCTTCGAGAAAGTCACTTGCAAGTTGCTCTCGTTGCTCATTTTTTTCATCTCAATCTTTTGGCGACCTCGGCTTTTCCTTCCACTTGACATGGTTGAAGCACAAAAGGAGAGAAAAGAAAAGGGTGGGTGAGCGTGATTGTAAATTTAGACTAAGAAATGGTACATTGGAATTGGGCGTGAATAAGTTATTTTATAGGCAAATTTTGTGAGTATATTTCCGCTCATATTTTGTGAATATATTTTCAAGACGCGATTTTTTTTCAAACGTTGTGACTTTTCATTACAATAAAATATTTACTGGATTGAGAGATTTTCAACAAATCTTTTTCAAGGCTTATATGGAAGATAATTCATTGTTAAAAAAAAATTATTCTTTTTCCAATTATATATATTTGCTTATTCAGCAATTGTTAGATAAATTGTACTGGATAATTCCAAGAATTTGAATTAATTATGTTCATATTATTTTATATATTTTAAAATTAAAAGTCCCCGTGAGATTAGCTCACTTGGTAAGGGATAATGCATATTATATGCAAGGGTCGGGATTCGAACCCCGGACACCCCACTTATTCACCTTAAAGGTGAATTTCTCTAGCCGCTAGGCCACTTGACAAAAAAAAAAAGTCTAGTAAAATTTTAACAATGATGATGTTCAACATAGTTGAAGTATCCATTGTAGTTTGTCGTTTTTTACTTGACGTAAAAATAAAAAAGGCAATATATTAAGTGATGTGATAAATATGATTTGTTGAAAAATTAAAATTATTATTTAAGTTTATAAAATAAAAATGTTTCGCGAGATGGAAAATATTATATAGTTATTATGAATTTTCTAAAATATGAATTCAAATCATTTCATTTTTAATATCAAATCATCGGCCAACTGTAACATACGAATCATGATTATTATTTTTTTGTTATATTTTTTAAAATGGAAAAATTATTATTGATATCATATGAGATTCGAATGACAAAAGGACAAAAAAAATAACCCAAAAAAATACCACTATTAGATTATTGAAGGTAATGCGCGGTAGAAGAGTAAATTTTTCTGAAAACAACAAGATTAAGAATATCACTAGGTAGATAATTAGTTTCAAAGGTTCCTCCAACAATATACTGAGATATGAACAAAATGGTAAGGGGACCTAGTCATATTCATGCTTGGTAGATATTGAACCTTAGTGCTATCATGAATGGATTTTTCAATCAGGTTTTGCATTCCATGATTATTTAATTACGCATATATTTCTTCCTTGGAATAGAATCAAAGCATAAAACAAGTTTAGTGAGTTTTGCACCAACTGTGTTCGTAATTGAAAAGTCGCCTTTTTCATTCTTTGTTCTATTTTCTTGTCGAACCATCTCTAAACTGAAATTAATTAATAGATAGAAGCACTAATTTAATTGAGTATTATACCAGCCTGCATAATTCTTAACTAAAGCCATTATAGTCATTGCTATTATTCCGCCAGTGTGTTTCCACAAAAACCATTACAATTGTTTCATATTAAAATCATTGGCTTTTATATGTGTTTAGTCCTTGCAAATAGCGGTCATTTAAAATTTGGCTCATGAATTCGTTAATCATAGCATTTTGCCACTGCAATTACTAATCACTTAAAATTTGGTCCCTCAGCCCATTTAATGACTGCCACGGCACTGATTTGGTAGGCGGCTTGCTGATTCATCAAAAGTTGGTGTGAAAGGACTAAAATACCCCTGGGCTTTACAGACAAACGCGAAAAGACCATTATACCCATGTGTTCAAAAGAATAGAAAATAGAGAAAAGAAAAGAAAAGACTACAATGGATGTTGTGCAACAATCAGATGCTACCGCCGACGATGATTGTGTTAATTAATTAATAATATCATTTGATTATCCTTTGATTTCCAGAAGGTGTTCCTTGGGTACGTTATCATGGGAAATTCAAAAGTCTCAATTTGAACTTGATTTGGCCTGGAAAAGATCCTTCTTATGGGGTTGATAGTGTTGGCACCATATCTTCTGCTCTTGTTACATATGCTGATTTTCAAGCTTTGAAACCTGATTTGATCATTAATGCTGGCATAGGGGTATCGGACGTGCTGTCTCCCGTATCCCTCGTGTTGCCGGAGGTGGTACCCACCGTGCCGATCAATGTGAATCAGAAATGTTACGCTGTTGTTTCCGCTATAGCTGCTTCTGCTATTCCTTCACTCGTTCTCACTCGTGGTCACCAGATCGAAACGGTTCCTGAGCTTCCTCTTGTTGTTGGTGATTCTGCTGAAGGTGTTGAGAAGACTAAGGAAGCGATTAAGCTTTTGAAATCAATTGGAGCTTACCCTGATGCTGGTGGCTGCTGTGGCGGTGAAAAGAGGGAGAGGGGAGGTGGAAGGAGGTAGAAGACAAGGGCAAAATAGTCCTTTCATCATGTTCTGAATTTATTAAGGGCATTTTTGTCCATTTCAAGTCAAAAATATGAGTCAGCAACCACTGATTCCAATTAACACCGGACACGTCAGCTAATCACTGCCACCTCAGCGAAATATGACTCGAGGGACCAAATTTAGGGCAAAATTCCAGGATTAAGGAATACATGGACCATTTTTTAAATGAGCCCTATTTGCAGGGACTAAACACATATAAAAGCCTAAAATCATTCCATAATTGGTTGCTGCAATTATTTTTTTTTTTTGACAAAAACAAATGATATTCATTTATTCAAATTGATAGAGTACATCGTATAGTGCAAATTCGCTAAAAACAAAAAGGATGAAACTGTGAACAGACTCACAGTATCCATGTTAATAACATAAAACGCGACAAAGTACAAATGCCTACATATATGACTATATTTAAATCTCTGAAATAACAATGTCTCTGAATCTGCAACGTGGATGACGCCAAAGTCATTGATTGAATTTGCACTGGATCAAAGCTGATCTAACAATCTGAACCGATCAAATACCTGAGAGAAACAAGAAAGACAAACAAGGTCACACAAAGACGACAAACAAACTAACGTCGCACGAAGACAACAAAATAAAAAACGAAATAGATGTGAAAATCACTTATTTCAATAAAAGGGAAAGAGGAAAACGAGTTAGAGGGGTGATTTTGGGTCAAAAATTGACCCTAAATCACCCCTTTTGATGGATGAAGGAGAAGAAAACTATGGTTTTGGTGACGGCTCACAAGAGAGAAAGGGAAACGTATTTTTGTGTAATTGAAAACTTGGTTGCTGCAATGTTCATTATAGTTATTTGTAGTTACTTTTCCTTTGTATTTTTCAGTAATTTGATAAACATTTGAAGTGCATTTACAATATGGGAAAAAAGTAATCGATGACGATGCAACTAAATGGTTAATTGAGTTCTTGGGAGTAGAGCCATAGGCTAGAGGCTCATATAACATTCTCTTGGCTTCAAGAAATTTACCATGATAATCTAATCAAGGCAAATCAGTATGAGATTGAGAAAAGGATTAGAGCATGTTTAAGATCGTCACATGAATAAGTATATAAGAGCATATCTGGAATACATGTTCGACTGCATTATATTCACTCATATGAGTTCATACTATGTAGATTTCATGTACCTATAATACTTTCAAGACATCTCTAAAGTGAACGAGTGGTTCTAGGGTGTTGCGGATTTTGCCTTCCTTTACAATTATTTGGTTGATGCGACAAAGTTCAAAATAAAGCAGATGGTTGGTTATTGTACCCTCCTTCAATTTCACCAAGATGAGACACGTGAGAATCACATTCTCTATATTTAATCAGTATAGTTTAAAGGGACTGATTGAGTTATATGTCGCCTTTTTGTTAATTTTTTTCTAAAGGATCTTAAACTTTTGCACCACATTTTTTCTAAAATTCTTAACTTACTCATTTCCGCTTAGAAATATTTTTATTCTCTTTCTTTTCCTTCGTAATTTCACTTTACTTCTCTAATTTAAATGAAATACTCCCTCCGTCTCACAATAATTGTCATTTTACAATTTTTTCTTTTTCTCAAAATAATTGTCACTTTAGAATACCAATGCAGTATTTATTATTTTTTTTTCCATTAATATACCCTTATTTATTGAATTTCATCCAACTTAACTACTCCACTAACTACAATTAATAAGGGTGTTTTAGTAAATGACACTAATTTTACTATCAAAATCAACCCAACTAATCATTTCTTTAATAACCGTGCACAAACCTTAAACGACTATAATTTATAGACGGAGGGAGTATATCCTAAGTAGATTAAGAATTCGATAGCAAAAAATAAGTTTCACAATTTGAGTTTTTCGGAAATTTCTAAACTAGAGATTGAGTTTTTCAGAATTCATTATGAATATCTCAAATTCTGGGGTTTTAAGAATATACTATTATCACCTCAAAAAGAAAAGGAATAACCATATATTATATTATCGTAAAAAAAAAAAAAACGCTATGACTAATATATTAACCATATATATATATATATATATATATATATATATATATATATATATATATATATATATATATAGTCTTTGTTTATTTGCATTATAGTGACTAAAATGAGAGGACTTTCTCTTATGGTGATTCCGTGTACTTCTGACAGTCATCCAACCTCTAAACATGACGTAAGTGTTGCTGCTCAACAATAAAGGCACCTGAGCAACACGTAGTTGAAGGTATTTTTTTGACAAATAGTTGAAGGTTTTAGAAATTCAGTTTTCCAACATTTCATCAACCAATTCAAACATACCTAGTGTGAACAACTTCTATTTCAAAATGTTGACCTGTTTGGTTAGAAACCTTTTTGATGAAGAAGTTTAGCAAGCTGCCACGGATTATGATGGTGTTAAGATCCCTACTGGTCCTAATGGGTTGATTTTGACTTAAAGGAATTATGGGTTGATATTAAACACTCCATATGTATCAAATTATATATAGGAATTTCACATAGTTAATTTTGTATATAAGGGAGTAATTATTAGTTATTTTTCATATTAAGTCAATTTACAATATCAATAAATAATTACTGTTTATTTTCATATTAATTATCTGTTTATTTTCATATTATTTATTAGTTAATTTTAGAGCAAACAAATTTTACTAAAATGACATATAATTTAAAACTTAGGGAGTAATATTTTTTCCACTTTTTTTAACGAGATTCATGCTATGATAGTAAGCTAGTGAAAGACTCAAATTCCACCTTCATAGTTCTGATTCAAGAAATTAATAGTCTTCAAAAAGAATTCCATACAATATCTTTGGTTGGCTGTATGTACGAACTTTTGCAAAGATTTTAGCGGATAGGCTGAAATTGATCAATGTTAAAATCATTTCAGAAACTCAAACTGTTTGTGTAAAGGGATGTCAAATTTTAGATGAAATTTTAATTGCAAACTATATTGTTGATGGATCTAAAATATTGAAGAGATAACTTATTCTCTTCAAAGTCAACTTTGAAAAAGCTTTGATTTGGTTGATTCGGCTTACTTGGAGGATGTTATGTTGACGATGAATTTTCTGGTAAGTGGAAGAAATGGATCATGAAATGCCTTGGTTTGACTTCTGCTTCGATATTAGTTAATGAAAGTAGGGTTAAATAAGTTTTTCATCCCTATAAATATAGCGAATTTTGATTTTATCCCTAAAAAATTAAATTGATTGTTTTCATCCTCACAAAAAAAATTATTTTGTTTTTCGTCCTTAATGACCACTTTATGTTCATATAAATGTCAAAATTATAACTCTTTTATGTTCAAATTGTATTCATGTTGTGTCCGTTTATTATATTCGACATTTATATATTAATATTAAGTTCAAAAAATGTCATAAACACGTCAAAATTATATTCATTAGGGACGAAAATCAAAATAATTTTTTTTGTAAGGATGAAAACATTAAGTTTAATTTTATAGGGACAAAAATCAAAATTCGCTATATTTATAGGGACGAAAAATTTATTTAACCCATGAAAGTATGACGACATAGTTCAATCTTAAAAGAGAGTTGAGACAAGAAGATCATATTTCATTTTAGGGTACAAGTTAAAAATCTAAAAATGGAATTAAATTAGTATAAATTATGTCTTGAAAATATAAGATTTTAAATTTCTAGAATATTGAATGCACAATTTTCAATGTTTTCTTAACTTGTGCTTGAGGGCACAAATTAACATTTCTCTTATTTTTTATAGGATGTCCTTGTCTCATTCTACAATCAAGGGTAAATTCTTTTAAGACTTCTCCATTCCATAGCATTTTTTTTTTTGGCAAATCACAACGGTATATCAAGTCGTCAATCCAAGCTCAAAAGCCAACATCTTTCAAAGTATGCTTGCTAAAATCAGTTTATGTTATCATAAATTTTATCCAAATCAATTTTGATTGTCATCACCCTATATATCAAATTTTTAATTTCTCATATATAAAATGAAAAGTCTCTCATGCACAACAAAATAAATCAAGCATGCTTCTATTTGGGTCTCAACTCTCAATCTTGGATTATAGAACATCTCCTTTACTAACGTACAAAAATCACCACCAACTACATGTCATCGACTCTAAGAAAATATATTTGAAGCCATTGGGTTAGGGAAAATGGATTTACTGGATTGTATTTTGCTCATTATGATCTAAATCTCAAACGTATAACACATTGATTGATTAGTGTGTTATCATTATATTTTGCTTATAAAGAAATCTCCTACGAATTCACGTTATCCCCACGACATCAATTATACATATATAGTATAGGAAAGTGATTAGATGGCCCTACACCCCGACTTCACTCATAATGATATGAGACCAAGTGTCCATCTTGCATTGCATAACAAAACGTTCCACAAATCGCAACACCTAACAAAACGATCTTCCAAATATTATAGTTGTGGATCTACAAAATATATAAATGAACCACCACGAACTTGCATATATTAATTTAAGTTAGCGAGTATGACACGTGTATGATCGATATATATGAGTGAAACGAATGATGTATAACTATAGCTATTAATTTCATGCATGTCATTATTTATTTATTATATAGATATAGATTATATAGATGGGATGACCTTATGAACCTCAATGAATTAAGAGATATGGTTTTTTTTTTTTTTTGAGGGACTTATTAAGAGATATGGTTGTTGTGAGGGTTTATCACCTCAAGAGATACTATAGTACTATTGACAAACATTATTGAAATGGTAGAATTTACTAAGTACTACTCGTATAATTAATATTAATTGTTGGGTGATGAATTTAAGGACATACCTATCCTTCGAAATTATTTGCTGTTGCTGGTCCCTTGTCACATGCATATGTACCAAAGCAAATACACGATGGGTGATCTTTCAATCTTACTAATTGAATGTGAATTTTGGTTGATTATATAATATTTTAGGATCCGTTTCTCACAAATTATGTATATAAAAAAAAAGTTTAATGGTGGTGAGTTGACAGTCCAAAATAATTTTGCACACACGATCAATCAAAACATTTTAAATTGCCACGTAAATTAAAAATATTAATTGATGTGGCGATTCAAAATATTTTGATTGATTGTGCGTGTAAAATTATTTTGAACCATCAACCTACCACCATTAAACTCTAAAAAAACCGATATCAAATCATTTAGAGACCGAAAGAAAAAAGCAATATGTTTGTCTGCCGTAATGAAAATTACCTTTTTATATAAAAAACAGTTATAAAAAAATATTTTTAAGAGAAACAGCTCGATCAAAACAACTTATCATTTTAAACAACTTTTAGATTTTTTTTCTTTGAATGGACATATTTTCCTTAAAATCTCAAACAAATGGATAAAAATCTGTAAATGTGGTTCTTTTGTTTGATCAAAATGTTTTTGATCGGGTGAAGACACATCTATACATTTTTTTATTTTATTTTTTAAATCGGGTATCTTTCGTGTGCAATTGGGAAGACTAATCCCTCGAGCATCGTGGGACTCAAATAGGAAGCAAGCTCTCTCTAAGAGTTTTAACGCTGCTGCATGCTCAAGGCTGAATTCGAATCCAAGACCTTGGTTGTAAAAGTGGTTCTTTTGTTTGATCCAAATGTTTTTGATCGGGTGAAGACACATCTATATGTTTTTTTTTAAATCGGGTATCTTCCGTGTGTAACTGCGAAGACTAATCCCTCGAGCATTGTGGGACCCAAATAGGCAGCAAACTCTCTCTAAGAGTTTTAATGCTGCTGCATGCTCAAGGCTGAATTCGAATCCAAGACATTGGTTAAGTTAGAAGAGACATGTGTTATCTCATATAAGCGATATTGGGTAGATACATCTATGTGTTGACCAAAATACTTTTTACTCTAATCATTAAATGCTTATCAAACCCGTGTTGACCAAAATACTTTTTACTCTAATCATTAAAAGCGATATTGGAGTATGTGTGTATACAAAATCTCTAAAAAACTCTAAAATATATTTTTATAGTTCGTTACGGTAGAAATAATCATATTTAAGACGTATCACAAATATGAATGCCTTATAGTGAAGATTCAAACATTGATTTGTAGTTGCGAAAGTCTATCTAGCCAAACCAAACACTCAAAATGAATTCAAATATATAAATAAATATCCCCTCAGTCCCAAGATATAAAGAAAAATGAATTAAAGAAAGTTGATGTAATTGATCCAATTTTTTTCTTTCTAAATACAACAACTTTCTTTGATCAATATTTGTTTATATTTTGAGACGGAAATAATACTAAAGTAACATGTTGAGATTAAAAAGAGTGTATTAAATTAGATTTGGCACTTAACACTCGTAATACAAATTTTATTTTAAAAGTCATGCATAAATTAAAATTTGTGTTGTTCCTTTTAAATTTCTTAACGTGTGTCATGTAGACCTTAAATACTCCCTCCATCCCTTAATGTAGGCACCCATTGTCTTTTTCACATTTCTTAAGAAATGTTGTCAGTGTAATTAATGTGTCTGTTTTATGTGTTAATATTACCAAATTGTCCTTTGTTTGTATGTGTATTAAATTTGGTTTTTCATATTTCAAGACAAGTTAGTAGTATTAATTAGGGGTATGTTTAGGAAAATAATAATAAATGCACCTAGTAATTTGAACGGGGGTTTACATTTAGGGACAAAAATAAAGTCAAATGGAGGCTTAGATATAAGGACAGATGGAGCAATTGGAAGAAGTCATCAAAGTAAGCCAAACATTCATTGCAAAAATAAAGCCCCAAAGCTCAATGTTTAGAGAAAAGTAAACACGCCAGTAGTGATTTACGTACAAGGTAAGCCAAACATTCATTGCAAGACTAATAAATTTTCAACCACCCATTTGCGGGTGCATTTATGTATGTTTCTTTAGTGCATCATAATCTTAATCAAAGTGGTCTCAATTTTTTGCAATTTTAATTTCAAATTTTAATGAAGAAAAACAAAGCAAAAAAATCTATTGGCTTGCAACTATATGAATCTCACCTCATATCATACTATACACAAACAAATATCCAAGTGCCAGCCTTTTTAAGCTGTACATTCATTCACATCATTCTTCTCTATTATCCTTCTTTTTTTGCAACACTTTGCTTCAAAATTGTTGTGAAAGATTCATACCAACAAAACAACAATATTCATGTGTTTCCTAACACTTCACGTGCACAAACAATCCATTGTTTCATAGTCAAAGAAAACAATAGTACATCTCTTCAAATGTTCTTACCATAATTTTTCTGTTCTTTCTTATATTAGTTTTCCCATATGCATCCACACTTCATCATGTGTGAAACCAAGACTCATTCATCATGTTGAGGTAAACCTTAGTTGGTCAATTCAAGTGTCAACAAAGTTTCTTTTCATTTTTGTGTGTGTTTTTATATTTTCCACTTTCTTTTCTGTCTTTTCTTTTTCTTTCTTCCATATTGCTTTTCCACTATGTAGCCAAGATAACATAATTCAACCCTCTTCTATCATATTCATGAATTCCATTTTTTTGTCTATGCCATATTGTTTTTCCACTATGTGGTCAAGGTAGAAAATCCACCTTAAAAAGTTGTTTTTGTTTTTTTATACAAACTCATGTTAAAACATGTTTATGTCCTATTTCAACCCTCTTCTCTCTTCATGAATTCCATAGTTTTTTGCTTTGCTTCTTTATGATATATAAATACCTCATATAAGAACCAAGTAATTTGACAAAGGGTGATTGATGAGTTTCTAGTCAAACAATTCTTCCTCACATAGAAGTACTAGAATTCGAACCTTGACTGAAACAATTCTCGGTCAGACTTTACTTATCTCCGAACTCTAAGACCGAAAAAAATCCTCAGATAAGAATTGGCTGTTGGAGTAGAACTACAAAACCATGAGAAATCATTGGCCTCTTTTCCATATTGTGAATACCCTATGGTTATGTTTGTGTATCATGCTTTTGTCTGAGGTAGTTTTGGTTTTCGCTGGTATTCAACGGATTGGAAAGATCTCACCAGGATTTGAAGGCTCTCAAATGAATTGGATTGATAGGAATGGAAAATTTCTTGTGTCAAACAAACAAGAATTTGGTTTTGGCTTTGTCACAACTTCAAATGACAACACATTGTTTCTACTTGCAATAGTCCACATGGATAGCACAAAAGTTGTTTGGACTGCAAATAGAGAATTTCCTGTTTCTAATTCTGATAAGTTTCTGTTTGATGAAAAGGGTAATGCTTTTTTACAAAAAGGAAGAAATTTGGTTTGGTCAACAAATACAAGTGGCATGAAAGTTTCTTCAATGGAATTACAAGACAATGGAAATTTAGTTTTGCTTGGAAATGATAGTAATGTGATTTGGCAAAGTTTTGATCATCCAACAGATACATTATTACCAATGCAAAACTTCACGAAAGGAATGAAACTTATCAGTGAACCCGATTCTAACAATTTCACCTATGTCCTTGAAATTGAATCACATTCTGGTAATGTTCTTCTTTCCACAGGTTTACAATCTCCACAGCCTTATTGGTCTATGCAAAAAGATATCCGAAAAATAGCTAATGAAAACGGCGACGATGTAGCTTTTGCAACACTTGATGCAAATTCATGGAAGTTCCATGACAAAAGGAAGTCATTGCTGTGGCAATTTATTTTTTCTGATGCTGCAAATGCAACTTGGATAGCAGTTTTAGGAAGTGATGGCTTCATAACTTTCACCAATCTTAATAATAAAGGCTCAAGTGGTTCATCAACAACAAGAATACCTCAAGATTCTTGTAGTACACCACAACCTTGTGGACCTTATAACATATGCATTGGTGACAAAAAATGCAGTTGCCCTTCTGTTCTTAGCTCCAGTCCTAGTTGTGAACCGGGTTTTGTTTCGCCTTGTAACTCGAAAAGTTCCGTTGAGCTCGTTAAAGGTGATGATGGACTCAATTACTTTGCACTTGGATTTCTTCCACCTTCTTCGAAAACTGATTTGATTGGTTGCAAAAATTCTTGCAGTGAAAACTGCTCATGTCTTGCTATGTTCTTTCAAAGCAGTTCAGGAAACTGTTACCTTTTAGATAGGATTGGGAGCTTTGTGAAAACTGATAATGATTCTGGTTTTGTCTCTTACATTAAAGTCTCAAGAGACGGAAGTGGTGACACAGAAACAGACGCAGCAGAAATGAGAAACAGGAATGTGCAGTCAATAGTTGTTGTGATCATTGTCGTAGGAACATTGTTTGTCATTTCTGGCATGATCTATGTGGGACTAAAATGCTCAAAGAAAAAGGAAAATTTGCCTGAATCTCTGGTCGAGAATTCAGACGGTGATGATGATTTCTTGAAGAGTTTAACTAGTATGCCGATCCGTTTCAGCTACAACGATTTAGAAACTGCGACGAATAACTTCTCGGTGAAGTTAGGTCAAGGTGGTTTCGGTTCGGTATATAAAGGAATTCTAAAAGATGAAACTCAAATAGCTGTGAAGAAATTGGAAGGAATTGGTCAAGGGAAGAAAGAATTTAAGGTTGAAGTTAGCACTATTGGAAGCATTCATCACCATCATTTGGTAAGGCTTAAAGGTTTTTGTGCAGAAGGATCTCATAAACTTCTTGTTTATGAATATATGGAAAATGGTTCTTTGGATAAATGGATATTCAAAAAAAATAAAGAATTATCTTTGGATTGGAACACAAGGTACAAAATTGCACTAGGAACAGCTAAAGGACTAGCTTATTTGCATGAAGATTGTGACTCAAAGATTGTTCATTGTGATATTAAACCAGAAAATGTGCTTTTAGATGATAATTTCGAAGCCAAAGTATCCGATTTCGGTCTTGCGAAGCTCATGAACCGCGAACAAAGCCATGTTTTTACAACAATGAGAGGAACAAGAGGTTATTTAGCACCAGAATGGATCACAAACTATGCTATATCAGAGAAAAGTGATGTTTATAGCTATGGAATGGTGTTGTTAGAGATTATTGGAGGAAGGAAAAACTATGATCCTAAAGAAAATTCGGAGAAATCACATTTTCCTTCTTTTGCGTATAAGATGATGGAACAAGGGAAGGTGGAAGATTTAATTGATCCTGAGGTGAAAATATGTGAAAATGATGTGAGAGTTGAGATTGCTTTGAATGTTGCATTTTTGTGTATACAAGAAGATATGTGTTTGAGGCCTTCTATGAATAAAGTTGTACAAATGCTTGAGGGTCTATGTGAAGTTCCTAAGGTACCAAATGGGTCTCCATTAGGTTCTAAATTTTATTTAAATTTGCTTAGACCAACAAGTGAGAGTGGCACTTCTTCAGAACCAACAGAGGGGAATAGTGATGCATATCTCTCTGCTGTTAGACTTTCAGGGCCAAGATAACGGCAAAACACACATATACTAAGTGTAGAGAAGTGAGAAATTGTAGGTTCGAATTAAATGTCCTTGTCTTTTACCGTCTAAGTTGTACTTACGGGATGCTGTAATTTATTTTCATTAGTAGTATTTTTTTTTTCTCTTCTTTTTGGTGTTGATGAGGAAATTGGTATCAAATTCATGAGTATAGATAGATTCTCTCATTATTTTGAGGGGGAAATGGAAGGCTCTAGTAGTATACTTTAATTGGCGTATAAAAGTGGACGGTGAAGAGAACATAAAGTATATTTTCTTATAGGGGCAATCTTACTTGTGAAATTATAGAGAAGTGTGTAATATACAATTTGTTTGAAACTTGTTAGCAGGAAGAGATGTCAAGAACTTTGAGGCGGCAGCAGCAACATAACAAATAAAGTGGAAGCGAAAGAGGTTGAGTGATGATTGACCGGATTTCTTGAATGTGGAATTGGAATGATCGAAGGCAGCGGCTGTGTAAGGTGATCTGCTGATCTTTCAAGAAGAGTTTCGGCCACAATTTCTAGTGTGAGAGATGAAACCTGAATCGGAGAAAACATCAAAGACAAGGAAGAGCTCCGGAGAAAGAAAGGAAGAAAATCAAACACGGGACAAGAAAGAGGAAAGCGACGCTTGAAATCCTGGCTGAAACTTTTCTAGAACGGTCACTTTCTTCACTTCAATTATGCATTCAAGAAAACTGCCAACCACCACTCGATCTCCCCCACTTCCACTTTGTGTGCAGTTACCGCCTCAAAATTCTTGACATCTTCCCACTAGCGCTAAGCTTTGAACGATGCTCACAGGTTAGTCTTTGACAATCACCACCTCGTCCTCCGATCACACAACCTATATCATCAATATCTAGTAAATCTCTAGTTTTATCCAGCAAAATGTTGTGGGATTGTAAAAAATGTGTCGTGCAGGTAATGTTGTTACAACCTTGTCTCACAAAGGTGATAATGTTTCTTGGAAAGGCATTTTTTCAGAAGCAAATCAAGGGTCGATAGTCTTTCCTTAGAGTTTTTCATTGTGTTTTCTTTATTTTAAACATGGTTTTTGTTGATGCAAATCAACCTTTTGTCTTTGAAAAAAAAGGTTATTTTACTTTAGGCTTTTGACCAGTTTTTATCACAGAAAAACATAGTTTGATCGACAATGAAAGTTAGGTTGGTACGTCAAAGCCTTCTCCTAGTTCAAGCAAGAAACACTGCAGAGTACAAAGTTCTCGAAAATCCAAGCAATGAAAGTCTAAGATTATCCACTAGTAACATCAAGCCTAAGGAGTAAGGATATCTGACCTCGCATTTCTAGACAAATAAGCAATGGACTTGATTCCACATTTTGAAAGCCAACTCTTGATCACAAAATACAACATAAACTCAACACTTAGCTCAAGCAAAACATTCGGTGTAGAACATCTTCACTTGTAAACAAACATGCTTAAACATGATATAAATGTTAGAGTAATGATATTTGTACGCCCGTCACACCCTCTAACACACGCTTTTGACACACCAATGATAATTAGCCATGTCATCAAGTCCAAGGACATCTAATCATCATCCAAGTCATTTAAATAGATTGCAGTTTTTTAAATTTATTGAGTAAATTACATGCTTATGTTTTTAGTTTATTCACTAACTAAATAAATTTTTTGTCTTATTTTCTTTCAATTGTTCAGCTGAACGGATTGATTGTTGGAAGCTACATATTACCCAAAAAAATTGATACCACATTTTGAAAACCAGATCTTTATCACAAAACACAACAAAAACTCAACACTTAGCTTAATACAAATATACACATTATTGGACAGAAACAAGAACATTACAAAAAGATGGAGCAGAAAAATGAAGGGAATTCCTCAACCAAATTTTAGAACCTAATCTCTTGGCTATTCCAGCAAAGTTATCAGCCTCATGGTTCAAAATGTCTCATTACAAAACTACCTTCAAAATCATCAAACTAGTGCATGAGTTCCCATAAGACCAGAATCCCAGGATATACGACAGCAACCTTGTTAATGAAAATCCATGATCCTAAACATTTCCACTAGAACATCCATTATTAAGAAAGGTTACAACGACATTGGAGCTCTAGCATAGACATTGATTTTGCAGCATCATTCGCCACATAAGCCAAATGCCAATAGAATCAACAGAGAAAAGAACTGTAATAAGTTTACACGCAAGAACGGATGCCGTCGAAAAATAGGTTAAAAAGAAACATCTCTGGCTCATTCTTGTTGAACAAGATGACTACATCTAACCCTACGGAAACAGAGGCAGGTATTGAAGGCCCAAATTTTCTGGAAATCCCATAATCAAATTAAGGTTTTGTAAGGCTTGACCTGAAGCTCCCTTCACTAAATTATCAATCTGCAACAATATATCAACATACTTAGAGCCTTTGCAATAATAATATCATAGTATAATTAAGTAATCCAAATATTTCACCTATAACATACCACAGATATAATGATTGCTCTTCCAGGAATTCGGTCAGGAAAAACATTGAATAAACAGTAATTTGATCCTTTAACACTATGAGTTCGAGGAATGGCTCCGTTTTCCAACAGTACAACAAATTCTTCATCCTAAAATCACCAAAACAAGTTCATTTAATAAAGTAATTAATGTTATGCATATTCCACAATCAAATGAAACCAGGCAGGACAAGGCCTTCAAACTCTGAGATCTTAATATGATTATAAAAGGTCAATATTAAATTGTTCGCCTTAATGATGAAGAATAACCATTAATTGTTTGAATGTTGTCTGCATATTTGCAAGCCATACTTTAAATTTTTGTAAACTAGTGCTAACGACATCTAAATGTGATGAGGTAAAAAGTAGTGAAATAAAAGGCTAAACCTCATATGATATTTGCAGTTGATGGCGCAAGTCATCAATTCTTACTCCTGGAGCCATTTCCACATAAATAGTTGATTGCATACCACGGCTCTGAAAAAGGGAAGAGAGAAACATTTGTCAGCTTGCCTGATCAGCAGTACAAGAATACCAAAGATATAACTCTTAGTGCCTCTCTTACCATTGGAATCAGGTGTGGAGTAAAACTAATGGTTACTTTTGAACCTGCAGCATCCGCAAGTCCCTGCTCGATTTCTGGAGCTGTGATCCCCAAAATAGGATAGGTTTACTTATTCGAACAGAGGCATATGTCCCCAGCAACTAAAATCACTAGAATATTAACAGATACAAAGCTTTGAACTATGGGGAAAACAGCTGAAAGATTCAAATTTTCCATGGCCAATGTTAAGTTTGGGCAAGAAGGTTCAACCATTGCGACAAAGGATAGCATAAAACACACACTTTTAAAACACAGAATCCACCTGCAACTGTGACAGCGATGGCGGTCTACCAGTGTCTACAAGATGAAAATTTAGTTGTTGACACCACAATAAATGTTTTTCAAAGAGTTCTATGGGAAAAAGATGTATCACAAAATCACTTAAAAAAAAAAAAAAAAAACTCTTAATCCACTTAGTGATTAGTTAGGCTGGAGTCTGTAAGACTTGAAAAGGCATAAATCCAATTACATCAAGCAAACTAAACTTACCATGGCGATGCCGAGTAACACCATAAGAATTCATACCCTCAGTTACTTCAGTGAACAGTAAATTTTCTTTCGCACTTCGCCCTGCAAGGAAGTAATAGAACAACATTGAAATTATATACTTGTTCTGAGAATGTTGTGATATACTTGCAAAAAAATACAAAAGATGTGCATCCATTTTCTAACCTGCTCCACTAACACCAGATTTAGCATCAACAATAATATTAGTAGTCTGAATAAGATTAGCCTGCAAGACCAAGAAAACTCATTTTCAAAGGGGATATAAAACACTTCAAGCATCATAAATCAATAACTGCATAAAAATCATTTTCGAAATAGGAATCATAAAGCTAAGCCTAGTCTCCTAGATAATGGTTCCACGTGTGAAGTCAACCATTGATTAAACATCTAAGTACTTCAGTCAAGGAAGACAGAATCCAACTTCTACCAATCCACTAGACAGCTGCATTAGTAAAGCAGCAACATCTCGCGATTCATGCCGGCCTTTTAATGCAAACTATTACTCAACTGTCCCCCTTCTGCCATGAACACTCAATTTGTTCATTTCACCAAATAAACGCAAATATGCATGGGCCACATTTGTCAGCAGTTTTTTCACAGTATCAAGGATCACGGCGTAACAATGAGCACAGCTGCGGCTACAACTGCAATTTAAGACATTTCTACATACGGCACACTGAATAATACATAAACTGATCCTTTGAAGTTTGAACCAGGAGAAACCTCATCGAAAATATCAAAAAGATTAGTCCAACGGAATTACACAGCTGGGCTAAATGAGGCAGTTTCAACTTCTGATGCGAATATGCATAGGTTTAGTAGCTGTTAAATGTTATCATTTAGAAAGAAAAAAAAATATTAGGTATTTTTCTGTCTCGTGTTGATTGCGCTTATTTTGTTCAGTTATTCTCTTTTTTTTCTTTCAACATATAGTGAGAAAATAAGAATTATCGTTATTACTGCTTCATTTGTATTTATTTAATCATCAGATTCTCCTTCCCTTAACCAACTGATGCATAAACCCCACACCCCTCCTAGGTAGGGTCTTTATTTTGATAAATAATTACCATGCAATCCACTAAATTGGTACAACATCAGCACAGAAAGACCAAGATACAAAGAGGTGTCAGCTTAAACAAAAACTCTAAAGTGAAGCCGCAATTTAATATCTGATTTCAAAGAATCTGTAGTCCATAATCCATACTCGCCCGAGTATGCTATGAAATGTACATATGCATATAGCTCTTCCTTTTTGCTTGCTACACCATTTTGAGCCATCAACAGGAAATCAGCTTAATGTGAAGGGTACACAAAGCTTAACGCCCTAGACCATAATTTTCAAGCCACAATGCAAATACAAGTAGATAGAACTCACAGACACATGATTATTTTTAGACATCATAATTGTATACTATTTTTTGTAACTAAATCAGCCGCCGAAAAGATTAAAAAGAAAAATATTTTCACTAACATTCACTTATTCTAAATGAGTAGTTTAGAAAGCAAGGCAAGTATGCTAACCTTTATTAGTGGAACAAGAGGAAGTTGAATGGAAGTTGGATAGCAACCAGGATTAGCAACTAGGCGCGCATTCTTTATTTCCTCCCTTAAAACCTCTGTTAATCCATATATAGCTTCTTTCTGTATAATAACTAGATTAATTCAGTATGAGGAATAAAATGGGAAAACGGGATGGCTTGTTTTAAGGAAATTCCATTTGAATTGACTTTTTCGTTAGAGAATTTACAAAAGAAAAAATCAACATTGAGTTTCACAATATTAACAGAAATCAAAGTGAACAAATCAAATTCACGAAGTGATAGCATCTTATTTCATCAAATATATACCATAGAACTTAAAGAGGTTCAGTGGTTTCCTAAGGGCAGGATTGGATTGACTTATTTGAGTTTATCTACTGGCATAAACACTTGTAAGACAAGTCCGTAATTTATTTTCAACTTTTTTCCGTAATTTCTCCGGAATAGTTTATGAAAACAGCATATATAAAATCAGTGTAACTTTATTTTATCTTTTGTTCTGTTAGAGTATATAGAGACTAAGGCATTTACTGTAACTAGTCTTAGATGGTTCAAGTATTGTAGCTTAGCCTCTTGGAGTGTGACATGTGTCACCACTCATATGCTTCCTAGAATGCATCTATAAATACATTGTATCTCTCACATTTATTAAATGAATAACACTTAACTGTTTTCCCTTTCTCTCTCTTAGATCTTTCTCTCTCTCCTATCTCTTTCTCTCTCTTCTAACAGAATTCAGTTTCAAGCTTCATCAATGGCGGTTGCTAATTCTAACCAATTCTAATATGTTCTGTAAATAGTTTATTCATAAGCACCTATATGATAGGTGCATATGCGATGCGATAAGCGTTTTAATTAAGTTGTTTATCCAAGTAGAGCCTAAGTTAGGCTTGATGAAATAAAAAACAAATTAAAATCCTTTAAGTTGACGATGTGTCCTGCTGATGAAGAACACAAAAAGTTGACCTAGATAAATGAGATCCTTTTGTAGTTCAAGAGGACAAGTCCCACCTGCAAATCTGGTGCCCTGTGTGGCTGACCATACCACTCTTCATACTCAGAAACATCTCTTAGACGAAAATCCTACAAAATGCAAATTTACCATTCTGATATGAAGCAAGATTTTGTTTAATCTATAATGAAAACAATCTTTAATAAAAACAAAGAAACAACAGTTATTCAAAACATACTGCTGAAAGATCAACAATCTTCAAGTGCTTCGGAAGGCCTTTAATTATTTCCTGCATGAAAGAGCATAAACTAAGAAATATTTCTATTTAAGCATTAAAGTTAAACTCTCTCTTGCTGCATATCTTATCTTCAGAGAAAGATAAACTAATTCATGTTCTCTGTTGGTCAAAAGATGGAATTAATACGAAACTCAAAAGACATAAGAATGAACCTGCGTAGTTCCATGTGGTAAACAACAGAATACGGCATCCACATCAGAAAAATTTGCATCCTTAATTGCAATCAAATCTGGCAAGTCCTGCAAAGAAGTCCAAATTTGTAATCAATGCAACAAATCATCAACACACCATAATCACGACATGACTATTTCACAAGAAAATTATGATTGAAAATTTGAAACTATCACCAACCTCCATGAACACTATGTAAAAGGTATACAAATTTCAGTCAGAAGAAATTGAACAGATAGAATACCATACGGCCAATAAATAATCCTAGAAATTAAAAAAATATATGTATGTGATCATATATTAAACCAACCATACTTGTGTGCCCAAATGAGGGAATACAGATGAGATTGACTGTCCAGCTTTCCTATCAGCGGTCATCAATGCAACCCCAAATTGTGGATGATTTGCCAAAAGCCGAAGAATCTAAGAAAAATGAATAAAAATCTCTTAACAAAGTTACACCAGATTTAAACTGATATTAAAACAAAAAACAATGAGTTGACACTTGAGTACAAATTACAATACACGGAAAGTGGCATTGCAAAAAGATTAGAATTTAAGGCACATTACAGTTTAGCTTGAGTTGGATAACAAAAGTGTGATTGATAAATATATATTATAATCCCAAAATCACTATGAGCCACAATGTCATCAGAAAATCATTTTTACTTCTTGCATTATTTTCCAGTATTTCAACATACTAATCCAATTACATCTTAAGGTAGCATTTGGCATATGAGTTAGAATGGAAAGACGCAGCATGTGAATCTTGTCCTATAACCAACTACTTTTGCAACTAGGTGGGATTCCATTACATAAATAACATAACAGATAACACCATTGGATAACAAAAGTGTGATTGATAAATATATATTATAATCCCAAAATCACTATGAGCCACAATGTCATCAGAAAATCATTTTTACTTCTTGCATTATTTTCCAGTATTTCAACATACTAATCCAATTACATCTTAAGGTAGCATTTGACATATGAGTTAGAATGGAAAGACGCAGCATGTGAATCTTGTCCTATAACCAACTACTTTTGCAACTAGGTGGGATTCCATTACATAAATAACATAACAGATAACACCATAATAACATATGAGTCTGCACTATGTTTCATGTATTTTGAACACAAAAGACCTAAGATTGGTACATTTTTGTTCTATTGTAAAGGATAAACCAAGGCAAAGACAACGTTCTACTGTGTTCTAACTTCTATGTACCACGAGCAAGTTCATATACTGTCAACATTCATACAAAAATACATCAATGCATAAGCTAAAAAATGACATCATTATCATTAGACAAAAATTTGAAATTACAGAAACTATATCATTCTATGTCCAAAAAATTGAAGACAACTTAACATCAAGGAATTATAGTCGGTCTATATGTTTCTTCATATTTTGATGCTATTGTAGTTTTTTATTTTTTATTTTCAAGTTCAACACTATAAAAAAAGTCTCTCTCAAGTATGTGACAATGATATCAATAGCAGATTGTGGAAAATAGCAAAAAGCCAAAAATACGCTATGTGAAATAGCAAACAGTGTTCCATGGAAATAGCGGTTATAATAAGTCAATTATACACGGAAAAAGCACTGCGTACAAATAAAGAAGGGAATGGAGGCTGAACATTGCCTATATATAGAAAAATTTATGAGTTAGGGTGAATATAGAACTAATCCTCAATGACACTTCAATTTTTTTATTATAAAAATAACTCATGTTTGGCACACATGCAGAAACTTCAGCTTTATTATTTTTAAAAACTCTAAAATTCTCTTTTTTCTACTATTGCCACTATATCAACTAGTAAAAACAAAAATAGTGACCACTATTTCGCCAAATAGAAAAACTAGAATAGCGTCGCAGTTTCCTTAACGGATTCATTAAAATCCACAATCGTTGCTATTTGACAACACTATGTGACCAAACAAACATTAAAAAAAATCATCTCCTATACGGTTGCACATTTGATTCTTCACAAAAATCATGAAGGCTGTGTAGGCCTGACACTTCATGTTAAAGGTGAGTCCAGTCTCCAACAATTGCATGCGACGACACATGCAGTTATATTCAATCACTAGTTTTTTCTTAAATTATTTGTGGTGTATACAACTCTACATGTCAAGATCAATGTCGCGTTTTTTTTTTTTTTTGAATGAAAAATGTTATTAATCAGTTGTTGTGTTAGTTTTTTTTCCTACTTCATCCGGGTTCAAACCCACGACCTCCAACATCTTTTCCCATAGCTCAAACCATTTGAGCCACCCCATCCACCCCAAATTGAACCATGTTCACGAAATTATTACTAGTGTTGATGTGTCAGTGTCGTATTCAGCGACAGTGAAGTGAAATTACCTCAGAACCAGTATAGCCACTAGCTCCAAGAACACCAACACGAACATTGTTTTGTGAGCTTTTGATCGAACAGTTAATAGGCGACAGCTTCCCATTTTGTTGCTTTATCACATCCTGGATACCAACAGCACAAATTTTGGGATTTTAGTAAGGAAGTAAAGATAAGAAGTTTAATAGAACGAAATTAAAATTGTATAAATCCCCAAATCAACAAAACATGAAAAAAAAACCTTGTTGGAAGAGTGAGGTCTGTTAAAGAAAATGGAACGGAATGCTGTGGCGCTCATCTTGATTGATTTTCAGAGTCGACTCTAGAGTGAGAGAAAGACAGACTCCACTGATGTTTAACTGGTCGCTCTTGGATCACTGTATCTATCTCTACTTTACTCGTCTTACATTTTTCAACGAGGCGCTTTCTTTCCTTCTTTTTTTTTTTTTTTTTTTTTTTTTTAACTATTATCATTAATCAATCAATGTTCAATACAAGAAGGATAAGAATAAAAAATACGGTGACTAGCCCAAGAACAGGCCGCCCTAGCTAAAGTATGAGCAACCATGTTCGCTCGTCTCCTAACAAACTTCACCTCGAAGTTGGAATGTAAAGATAACTGATAAATAATACTAGAAACAATAGCATAGAATTCCGAATCACCATAGCCCGGAGACGTAGAGCTTGCACTAGAGTAGATGAATCAGACTCGAAGACAACCCGGTCCCATCTGTTTGCATCCGCAAAAATGAAGGGCCTCGAGTAAGGCTGCTGTCTCCCCCTCCAAAACTGTCATATTTGCACGCTGCCATTTCGTTTGAGCCCGAATAAATTGCCCACGAGAGTCTCTAACACAACAAACAAAAGTTGTAATATGGTTATTTTCATGGAACACGGCATCCACATTGCACTTCAACCACGTCTCGCTCGTTTTCTCCCAAACTGAGTTGTTACCAAGCACATTGTTCTGTCTGTGTTGCACAACCAATGGTGAGGACTGTTTATGAACATCTTGCCATTGTTGCCATGCATCTAGTGATGTCCTCCCAATGCTTGTTGAAGTATAAGGAGTGTCATTCCAAATGACATCATTACGTGCAGCCCAAATTTGCCAAAGAAGTAAAGCCACCCGACCAGCAATGTCTCGGCTTTCTGAACGACATATATAAAAAACAAAATCTGCCAAACTGCTCACAGTACCAACTCGCGATTGCCGCACCATCGAAAGCCCTGCCCAATACCAACTCTCACGCGCCACCGTACAACCCACAAAAGCATGCCAATCATCCTCAACAGCTGTATCACACCAGGGACAGATCACCTCACATTGTACATGTCGTGATTGTAATCGGAGACGCGTCGGAATACACCCCTACAAATCCTCCATAACAAATTACGAGCTTTATGAGGGGAATTCACCTTCCATATTCTATGCCAACCTCCTTCAACATGAAACCGATCAGTATGTAGCAACTCCATCATAGCCAGTTTATAACCAGTCTTAACGGTATACCTCCCATTACGATCCATCATCCACGTTATTCTATCATTCTGAACTTCCGAAAACAGTGGTGTGTCGAGAATAGTTTGCACCATATCATTTGGAAACAAAGATTTAATCTTATCAATGTCCCAAACTCGATCATCGTCAGTTATGAAATCAGACACACTCAAGCTATGCACACTATGACTTTGTGGGGATTGAATCCAGCTGCCTTGAACACCTCGAACCCATGGATCATTCATCACGCTAACCTGCTGACCATTTCCTATTGTCCACCTACAGCCATGTAAAAGTATCTGACGCGAATTCCAAATACTCCGCCAAGCAAAACTCGGGTTATAACCGAGTTTAACACCAAAAAAACGAAGAATGGGGAAAATACCTCGATTTAAAAACTCTAGCAACCAGAGATTCAGGTTTAGACAGAAAACTCCTAAACCCCATTCCACCAAACTCTTTGGAGCATGCCACACGTTCTCATGCCATCCATTTAATCCTTCGATTGTTACTCCTTCCTCCCCACCAAAACGCATTGATCATTTTCTCAATATCATCTATAACTGAATTTGGCATAAGATAAATACTCATTATGTATGAAGGAATAGATTGTAACACAGATTTGATCATAACCTCCTTACCCGCCTTCGATAATGTTCGTCCCCTCTACGCATTTATCCGTTTCCAGATACGATCCTTGATAAAAGAAAAAAATGGACCTCTTATCTCTATCAATCATCGAAGGTAATCCCAAATACTTCCCAGTACCCATCACATGCCGGACACCAATAATGCGTGACAAATCCTCTTGTGCCGCCCCACTCATATTGCGACTAAAGAACACCTCAGACTTTGATAAGTTAATTTCTTGTCCAGATGCTGCCTCATAAGTTTGAAGAATAGCGATTAAACGCCGTGCTTCCACCACATTGGCCCTACAAAATAAGAAACAATCGTCTGCAAACAACAGATGCGGCACAATTGGTGCGCCGCGACAAACTTGTACCCCAAGAATATCACCTCTAATAACTGCCTTATGTATTAGGGTCGAGAGGCTCTCAGCCACCAATATGAATAAATATGGTGATAATGGGTCACCCTGGCGCAACCCTCGTCCGGGTACAATAGGCCCCACCCTATCAAAGTTCATAAGCACCGAATAAGTAACAGAATTAACACAAGAATGTAAAATAGTTTTACATTATCAACCAAAAAATACTAATTTTACATTATCAACCAAAAATTATTAATGCGTTCAATCTGCTAAAAAAAATAAAGGTAGAATATGACAGTTATACATGTACAGTGTTTGATTTGTAAAACTATCTTTAGGATAGGACAAACTAAAGGTAAGAGATATGATAAAAATTGAAATTTTTGTCTTTACTTAATCACAGTATAACTTTTTGTCTCACATACAAATTATTTAAAATACAAAAATAGATTTTTGTCCATAAAAGATCCTATAAGAACAAAAAAAAAAAATCAATATTATGAAAGTTTGTTATGTGACGTTCTCTCTTAAGCAATGCAACTTGTGTTGTTATGACTTGTGATGATCTTTTTAATACATATTGCTTAACAAATCAAACTCACTCTAACATGTTATTTAACTAATTTCAATTTGTAAAAAATAAATTTAATTTCAAAATAAATTTATGATTTTTTTTTAAGTTTAGTCGATATGTTATGTCATTGTAAATTAATTTTACACTATCATCCAATGAAAACCAACAATGTCTCCACATTAGGATAAGATTGTGTACAATACACCAAAAATGTTGGGACCCCTTTCCAAACCCTGCATATTTAGGAGCTTTAGTGCACACAGTTGCCCTTTATTCAATGAAAACCAACAATGTATCCACATCATACCATTAAAGTGGGGTGTGTAATGGATCAATTTGGTGGAATACAGGATTGCTATTGGACGATAGTGTAAAAATACTTTACACTTTCATTGTATCTCCTTTTTTCTCTTTTCTTTATAGTAGAAAATTAAAATTTGATTAGTATAAAAACATAAAAAGTAAATATTAAAAATACATAAATTTTAATAAATTAATTGATATAGTAACACATCATTAAATATACGTATAAAATAATTGTATATTGACAAAATATACAAACCAAACTAAAAATATACTTTCTTCGTTTTAAAATGAGTGTCGTTTTAGGAGTTTACACACATATTAAGAAATGCAATGATTAAAAGAAAGAGAATGGTTATTTTACCAAATATCCTTATCAACTATTGGTTAGTTTTAAAAGTAATACTTTGAAAGTAGTGTGCAGAGTATTAATTGGAGGGTACAATTGAAAAGAAAAAGTTATTATTGCATTGGAAACTGAAAGTGACATTCATATTGAAACAATTTTTTTTGGCTAAAGCGACGCTCATTTTGAAACGGAAGGAGTATATATGTGATTTAGAAAAACACGTGGTTTAAACAAATTTTACACTGTCGTTTCATATTCTATTTTCTCAAAAATAAAAAATTATTATATAGTATTAAAAGATTAAAAAGATAAATGTTTAGCAAGTTCTACAGTTTTCAACCATACGGATCTTGCTGCTGGAGCGTCAGTACTGTTGGATCCTCAGATCGTGATCTTCTTCTTCTTCTATACCCCCCATTTTCCTTCATCGTTCTTCACGCAGATCTCTTTCTTCTCTTCACCATCAATGGTGTTCAATTTCCACCTTTCCATGCCATTTTGACTATTGGGTAAGCACAATTTCACTCACTGTTTGACTAAAAAAAATTCAATAAAAATCTCATTTTTATTTATCTGGGTTTCTTCTCAAATGCTTAGATTCCTTTATTTTCTTGATTTGGTTCTTTTCTGTTAATTTTATGTTGCAAAAATTGAACTTGGGTTCTTATTGGATCAAAGTTTGATGGAAAATGTGTGATTTATGAATCTGAGTATTCTTAATTATCATATATAATCAATAGTAACTCAATGCTGTTAGTGTTTTTTTCTACTTGGTTGGTTGCTATTGCTAATGAAATGCTGAAGAAGTGATTCAATTTTTCTGAATAATAATCATGAGTGTGTTGTTTTGTGCTGTGTACTTTCATTGGTAGAATTTTCAATTTTTCTTTATGCACTAGGAAACCAAGTCCAAGATGTGATTAGTATTAGATTATAAAACAAAATTAGTCTACATCGTCATTATTGGTTTTGTTGATTATTATTTATTAATGTTAAATACTTCGAAAACAAGCCGTTTACTTTGAAAACTTCTGAATTATGATGATAGTGCAATGTTGCTTACAAGCTTATGAATATTTGACTGGTAAATAACTTATCACACAACTTTACAGGTCTATTACTTTGTCATCAATATCCTATCTTTCTTCTTCACAAGAGGGTAAGCTACAATTCCACCAACTTCTGCGTGATGATTTTTTTCTTCTTCTTAAAAGTTGTAATCTTTTGGTAATAAATAAATTGTTCCGAGAATTTGTCGACATACTTTTCAAAGTGGTTGGTTTGAGGGATAAGATGACAAAAGCAACTTAAGTTTTCATCTAAACACCATAGGAATGATCAAACTTGTTCATTTTGTATCTTCGGTTTTCTTGTGTTAAATCATCTCTAACTTTAATTCCGCGTGACTATGTAACTAGGTTAGTGTGAATGATGGATCCAATTAATCCCTTGCCTGCTGATGGACTTGATGATGTCCACCAAAACGGTGTTCACGACGAACCTTCTAATTCTGGAGAGGATGGTGTTTCAAATGATTTAGACCCCCATGTTACTGTAAATACAGAAACTGTTGTTCCAGATGGAAATTCTGAAAATATCAATCAGTTGGAAAGCACTGGAACTGGAAACTCGTCTATGAAGGAAATCGAAGGATCGAATGACAACGTGGATGACAATAATTTGATCGTTTCAAAGGTTTGATGATTTTCCTTTTCTTGAGTTGGTTTCTCTAAATCAGTTATATGATTTGGATCTAATATATTTGCTTTGTTCTAGGACAAGGAAGTGAAAATAAAAGTTCCAACGGAACAGTCAAGAGCACAAAAGGGTCCTGTCAAGAATAAGAATGCAAAGGTTGGTGGTAGTTCCAGCGGTGTTAATGCAAGTTTGGTGAAAAACAGCAAAGTTGGAAAAGACAAACAGGCATCATCCGCTGTCTCAAATGGCACTTCTGCTTTAGACTCTCGCCCTAGACAGCCTATTAAAAACCGCTCATTCAATGATCGGCAGGCTCAACTGTCCAAGGTAAACTCTGTTGTTACATTTGTTTTTCTTCCCAAATGTTTACTTAGGAACTCATTCTTAGATGCTTTTTTTCCTTTTGTGTCTTCTTCTATTTTTCCTTTTCTTTCTGTTTTAGATAATAAAATCCTGAGAAAACCTTCAACTTGGTTCTTAAACTATCACTCTCACTTATTTGGGCCCTGAACTATAAAAATATAATAAATAGTCCCTAAACTATTCTCAACCCATCAAGTTAGTCCCTCAGTTACTTTTAAAATAGTAGAACAAGTTTATAGTTCAGGGACTAACTTGATAGTTTATGAATAATCTAAGGACTTTTTAAACTATTTCTATAGTTAAGGGACCAAATAAGAGAGAGTGATAGTTAAGAGACTAAATTGAATGTTTACTCTTAAGATTATAGTTTGGCATTCTCTGATACCTTTTCACTTTGTTCTCCTCAGCAACCTTCAAAGCCTGAAGCAGCGTCTTCTGATGTTGCAGTGTATGTACTTTTTGCGTTTATTTGACAATGTTTCATAGTAAAAATGATACTTATAAGGGATAGTTGCTGTTAACAAACATGTGATCTATTGATTACAGGGAGAAGAAAAAAACAAAATCATTGAAAAAGGGACCCCTTGATAAAGTTCAAGGAGAAGCAGAATCTTCTCTGTATCCTTTCTCTTATGAGTTTATTTATTCCTCCTATTGCAAATGTAGAACTATGCAGTTTTCTTTATCACATAATGTATTATTGAGTATGAGGATGTGTATTTTTGTGGTCCTTAATCCTCTTAAAAGTACCAACACTGAAGATGCCAAACCTCGCAGAGTGGGGACACTTCCAAATTATGGATTCAGTTTCAGGTGCGGTGAACGAGCCGAGAAAAGGAGAGAGGTAAACAGTTTGTACACTTTGTTTCCACCTTTGGTATCATTATACAGGTTTCATTTGAATAAGCTTCTAGTTATAAAAAAAAGTGAATTGATCTTTTTGTGAGCAGTTCCTCACTAAGGTTGAGGAAAAGATTCAGGCAAAGGAGGAGGAGAAGAGTAGCTTGCAAGCAAAATCCAAGGTGAGAATAGTTGATATCATGACTGAATTGTAAATTGCAAAGTTTGCCTTTTAATCATGTCAGTAATTCTCACACTTTTATAGGAGAGTCAAGAGGCCGAGATTAGAAAGCTTAGGAAGAGCCTAACTTTTAAAGCAACTCCATTGCCAACTTTCTATCAGGAGCCTGCTCCTCCTAAGGTGGAGCTGAAGAAGGTAAATCTCTCTCCCTCTGTGTGTGTTTGCTTGCACACGTATATCTGCGCGCGAGCGCCTCTGACTGCGTGTGTATACTTGCACAATTGTACACTTGTATGTGACTTCTTGATTGCATGCAGGCCTTGTTGTGTGCTCTTATCTTAACCCTTGAGTCTGCACTGATTATTTCCAGAAATTTTTTTATTTGCTTTGAAGCATTATGTAATGTATGTGTTTATGAGAGGGACAAATCATACAAATATCTTCTGAAAATAGCTGTTAAAGAACATTCTTTGCTGATAAAAGTTTTTGCTCAATTTCCCACGTGCTCCTATAATTGCCTGTTTAGCATGTTAAGTTTCATGCCTTTTCTTAAACAAGAAAATCTGGTTTCCATGAAAAAAAAATCAGCATCAATAATCTGTGCTGAAATCTGCAAAACACGTATTTGCCTTGTTTTCCACTTCCCCTTCTTCCAACTGATTTTGCATGTGCTGATTTTGTCACGTCTTTATTTGTGTAATATTTGGGTAGCATGACTACCCATAAATACCCTGTCATTACCAAACCTTTGATTGCTGCGCGTTATATGCATTTGCTTGCTCAAGTGTGGTCTTTATTGTCTAATGCATAATCTGCAGATGCTCCTGAGATATAAATTGCAGAAGAAATCAATCATTTTGAAAGCAATATTGTTAGCTCATTATAGTGATTTGGTATATAGTTTTTGCTTTGCTAAGAAATATCATATCTGTGGAGGTTGTAAGACCATTATTTATACGGATATATGAAATAAAAGGTTAAATTGTTATAATATTTTTTAAGAATACCACATTAGATAATCTGAAAATATGGTTATAAGTGGTGGTAGTCCTCACCTTACAAGCCGATTTTGTTAGGGTTGAGTTAGACTCAACTCAAAGTCTTTGATTGTATCAGAGTCTATCCAATATCCATTGGGTCTCCCGCTATCGGGCCACTCGGGTCATGCTCTAGATATCCAGTCCTTGGCACAAGGGAGGTGCATTAAGAGTCCCACATTAGATGAGACAAATCCAGAAAATATGTTTACAAGTGGTGATAGTCCTCACCTTACAAGCTGGTTTGCAAGGGTTGAGTAGGCCCAACCTGAATTCTAAAAATTATTATATACTATAAGTTCAAGATATAACTACGTATATGGATGTTATCAATTGTGATTTCAATTTCAGTTGGTAAATCTGAGAGTTTTTTTTTACAAAAGTTCAAGACTATCGATTACAATATTTCATAATCTTACATAGTTATCTGCTTCTGCCAAAATCTCCTTTGAAACCTTATTTTTTTTAATTATGATTTGGTTATTGTGGCTTTTAAAATTATGGTGTTTTTTTTTCATTTTTCCAAACTGAGCCATTCAGATTTGAAAATTATCTCATTTAGTTCTAAATATTTTGTTACACTTTATTTGTTATGTAGATGCTTTGTTCACATATATATCCACGGGTGATAATTATTAACTGTTTGTGTGCATTTAAAACTAACCCTCTAATCAGTAGATGGTTTAGGGGGGCTTTTTCGACCACAAAGTTCTTGATGTGGTGTGCAAGTTCTTTTCATATCTGATTTTATCAATGATTATCTGAAATCTGAATGTTGCATAATTATATGAAAAGCTTGTCTAATGCCATTTTTATTTATACTAGAAAAGGTTGGCAAAACTGTGTTTTTATGTCACTGTAAATCAAAGTTTTGTTTGTTGCACTGCTTAATAAACACATCATTGGGAAAGGGATAATTTTAACCCTCTTGATTGTTTTTTTCCTGTTATCTGGGCATTGATCCTTTACATAATCTTATTTAATTGAGTTTTCAAATAGTTTCCTCCGCTCCCCTCATTTATACCAAATGCTGTGTGAAAGTTCTTGGTGGATTTCTTAAGCTTCCAGAAGTTTTTAAATGGGTTACTGTAAAAGTTTGGTCTTATCATTTGGAAAATTTAACTTCTGTATCCTCTGGACAATACTAATGTAGATACCAACTACAAGAGCAAAATCCCCCAAGCTTGGTCGGAAGAAGACTTCAACAAATTCAGAGTCTGATGGAAATGGTAGCTGCAGTTCTCGACAAGGTCGTTTAAGTCTGAACGAGAAAGTGTCACAAGGAAACTCCACTAAAGGAGATGCCATTGTCCATCAAAAGAAGCCACTACGAAAGTCCCTTCCTACCCGACTTGCTTCTGAAAGGACCAATTCTTCCAATTCAGCAGCTGCACCTACATCCAGGCCAACAAAGAAAGATACTAGCTTATCCAAAGCTACAGGGGAAGAGAAAACTGAGATTGTCGCCGCCAATGAAGAAAACAGTACCTTGTCAAGTGATACAAATGTTGCTCTGCCTCATAATGCGGCTCCTTCAGATAAGCCAAGTGAAGAATGTCTTGTGAATGGTGACATAGTGGTTGAAGAGAATCCTCAGCTCGTGTTGTCACAAGAACCGATCATGACTGTGCATTGAGCAAACTGCAGGTTATTGGAGAATTTGTTTTGTCTGTGAATGAATGTTATAGAAGCTTATGACTCGGATTAATTTGACAATGAAGGCTTGCAAATTTGCATTATGGTTTCTGTTGTCCTCTTGTCTTTGTCCAAGCGTCATTGTTTCTTTATCTGTTTACTCTCAAGCTTGTTAATTCAGTCCTCATTATGCTCTCTTTTTTTTTTTTTTTTTTTTTTTTTGTTGCTTGCAGCAATGTATGTAACTATTTGCAAGGTCATTGTAGATGATGGTTATTTTGAGTATGCAACATTTGTCTGTTTAGTGGGATATATATTTTGAGTAAAATTTTGAGAAAGTTCTTGCTTTGTTAAACAAATTATATTGTTGGCTTGTACAGGATGTTTGTTTCCTTGTGAACACACTTTTAGCTGATATATTGTTTCCCTTGAGTGGATAATAAACTACGATTAAAAACGAATTGTTCAGGAGAAATTGAATTAGAATTCTGACAGAAACAATCATTCTGACGGCAAAGATGACTAGAACCTCTCAAAGGCACGAGATTAGATGACACTACTAATGTAAGAATCTTGTTAGTAGATAATTACAAGTATATTTCTCTAATATTTTGTTCAGGGCTTTGCATGGCTTAGGAGGTAGAAAATATAGGGAAAAGAAAAAAATTAAAAAATCTTTCACGTTTTTTGAAAAAGTATTTTTTGAAGTATGATAAATTAAATTTTTTTTTGTTGAAAGAAAAAGAATGGTAAATTAATGGTTATGTTTAATAAATTTTATATTTTAAGAATATTATAATAATATAGATTGAAATTGAATAATTCAGATAAACACTACTCAACTTTTCAAAAAACTCTTCCAATACAATTTTTTTTTTTGGTTACAATGCTAAAGAGAAAAAAAAAAAAAAAAGAGAAAAAAGAGGCTAAGACAGAAACTTAAGCTCTAGGAAAGAGAGTTCCTATAGCATCAAATCTAATTAAATCAAGAAGCTCATGAGGAGGGGAGGCATGATCTAGGCACTCTTCATTCGACGAAGCTCCCAATTTGGCCAAGAAGTCCGCGCATTGGTTGCCTTCTCGGAGACAATGATGAACTGAAAAGTTGTGAGCTGAAAGGAGGTCCTTTATATCCTGAATTAAGACAGCGTAGGCATGGTAGCTTGGAACTCGTCCTGTAATGAGATTTATGGAAAGAAGCGAGTCCGAGTAGCAAGCCAATTCATCAATTCCCATTGCAGCTGCCATGAGTAAACCGCGGTGAAGGCCAGTGAGCTCAGCTAAAAGAATGTATGTCGATTCCGGAATGAAACCAGAGAAACCAGAGATGTAGGCACCAGCATAGTTTCGAAAGATACCTCCGAATCCTACACGGGTTGGAGTTCCGTGGCAACTCCCGTCCACATTAAGGATGTGACTAAGATGATTATTTTGGTTCCACCTCACCATGCGACCGGGAAGTCCGACAGTAGTCTTTGCAAAACATGACGCAATGACATTCACCGAATCCTGAATATGGAAATTGATCCTAGATAGAGGCCAAGTTTCGTTGCTTATACACATCAAGTTACGATTTCTCCAGGACCACCAAAGACCGGCGAGAAAGTTGATAGAGCGAGGGCCTGAAGAGAAAGTCTTTAACCAGGCGTGCACGCAGGTCTTAGAGAAGAAAGCAGTGTCAACAAAACCAATTTTATGCCAGATGGCTGTGGAGTAATTGCAGTCTCAGACACAGTGCAGGAACGTTTCGTCACTTTCCCCACAACGCGAACAAGTAGCAGCAACCGCCATATTTCTGTGGTGGAGCAGGGATAAGGTAGGAGTTGCTTCGTGACAGGCGAGCCAAATAAAGAGCTTGTATTTTTCAGGGACTTGCAGCCGCCAAATCCAAGACCAAGAAGTATCATTACTTGACGTGTCTGAAAGGGAGAGAAGCCAAGAGAACCCGCTTTTAGTAGTATATACACCATTCTTGTTGTGCTTCCAAATGAATGCATCTTCAATATTTGCATTAAATCTCATGTGGGAATTGTTGATTGTATCAGCTATGTCATGGGGCAGATTGGTGTAAAGGACATCGGTATGCTTGCCGGCGAAAGTGAAGACATCTTTAACAGTGAGGTGGATGTCGTGGATGTCAATGATAGGGATCAAAGAACCAAGGTAGCCATGAGAGCTCCAATTACTGAACCAAAAGGAGGAGTTGCCTGTGCCTGCACGCCAAGTATATCCGATTTTGAGAATTTCTTTGGCTCGAATTATAGAAAGCCAAGATGGTGAGCTGCTGCTGCTGATGGTGGCGTCAAGAATGCGAGAACCAGCTATGTACTTGTTGGCAAGGAGATTAACCCATAATTTGTTTGTGGATTGGACCATGTCCCAGACAAGTTTCCCAAGCAGACAAATATTGGCATCGCGAGCTGAGCGAACACCCAATCCACCCATATTCTTCGGTCTAGTAACTGTTTTCCAATTGACAAGATGGATCCCTTTGTTGTTTGAACCCTTCCAGATGAAATTGCGAGTTGTTTGGTCAATACTATCACAAATATTCTGAGGAAGCCAATTAATCTGCATGTAGTATGTAGGAATGGAGGATAAAACAGAAGTGGCAAGAGTCAATCTACCTGTTCTATTTAGGAGTCTGTTCTTCCAAGATGCAAGTCTGGTTTGCATTTTTTCAATAATGAAATTAAAATCACTTCTTTTAGGACGACCGTGAAGCATTGGGAAACCCAGATATTTGCCAAGGGAAGTTGTGCTTTGGATACCAGAAATAGCAGTGAGGTTATTTATTTTGCCATTCGGGGTGCCAGAAGAATAGTAAGCTCTAGACTTGGAAATATTAATTTTCAAACCTGAAACTCGACTGAACCTGTCAAATAAATTGGTGATGAGATGAAGCTGGGAGCTTTTAGCCTTTGTAAATAGAAGAACATCATCAGCAAAAAGGAGGTGAGATATCTGAGGCCCGTTATTTGTGATGTGGATCGGTTCCCAACGTCCTTGAAGAACAACATCATGAATAGCAACTGAAAGTTTCTCCATGCACAGAATGAAGAGGTAGGGAGAGAGCGGATCACCTTGCCGGAGGCCGTGAGTGGGCTTGAAAGGAGGCATTTGTTTCCGTTCCATAAGAGAGAGTAATTGGCTGAGGAGACGCAGTGCATGATAAGCTTGATTGTGATATCCGGAAAACCAAAGTCGTGGAGACAAGAGTTGAGGAATTCCCAATTAACATTATCAAAGGCTTTTTCCAGGTCAAGCTTGAAAGCTACATAGCCCTTCTTCCTTTTGGATCTTCTCATAAAATGGACAATTTCCTGCAAAACAATTGAGTTATCAGCAGTGCCCCTACCAGGTAGAAAACTACTTTGATAGGGGCCAATAATATTATTAAGAAGGGGCCTAAGGCGATGCACTAAAACCTTAGTGATGATTTTGTAAACTATATTGCAAAGACTGATGAGTCTGAAATCTTTGTAAGTGTTTGGGGAGTCAATTTTTGGGATTAGTGCAATGAGAGTGTTTGAGATCTCCGGATCAAAATGACCTGTTAGGAAGGCGGAGCGAACTAAATGGAAAATGTCATCACCAACAATGTGCCAGTATTGTTTGAAGAAAATGCAGTGAAAACCATCAGGACCAGGGGCTTTGTAAGGTTTCATAGAGTTGAGGGCAGCAAAGACTTCATTTTTGGTAATAGGAGAGGTAAGAGAGTTTTTTACCCGTGTCATCAAGAACGGGGTGGCTTCCCTCATTAAAGGTTCGGTTGTGGGGGGGCTGGTTACCGCAAAAGAAGTTTTTGAAATATTTTTGGGCCTCTTCTTGGAGAATATTACTGTCAGAGGTTGTGATACCGTTTGGGAGCTGCAACCTGTGAATTCTATTTCGCTTTCTTCTTATGATTGTTTGAGCATGGAAGAAAGAAGTGTTTTTGTCGCCAAACTTGACCCATTTTTCTCTTGACTTTTGATACCACAACATTTCTTCTTGGAAGAGAATATGGTTGTATTCAGTTTGCAATTCTTTTTCCAGAAGTGTATGTCGGCTAGAATCAACTCTCTCTAAATATGATTGGACGCCCTTGAGTCTTTTTTCCACGTGTTTTTTCCTTTGGAAGATGTTTCCAAAGACATCATGGTTGAAAGTGATTGAGTTTTCCATAACCTTCACTAGAGAAGCGGGCGGGTTTTGATTGTAAGTGGTCCAAGAATTTTTTACCACATCGATATAATCACGGTGGTCAATCCAGGCTGCTTCAAAAAGAAAGGGTCTAGGCCCTCTAGCAAGAGGGAGACCGCCAAAACGGAGGAGAAGAGGATTATGGTCAGAATGCAATCTACAAAGGACTTCAACAAAAGCTTCGGGGAAAGAGAGACGCCAGTCAACGTTAGCCAAACTTCTATCAAGTTTTTTTGAGAGAATACGGATGCCACTGTTGTTCTTGTGCCAAGTAAAGCGACCACCTGATGTTGTAAGGTCAAGGAGGTTACAATTGTTCATGAAATTTGAGAAATTGGCAGCTCTATTTTGATGGAAGGTTCCGCCTCTTTGCTCACTAGGAAGATGAGTTTCATTAAAATCACCTATGAGCATCCATGGACCATTAATGGTGTTATTGATGTTCACGAGGTAATTCCAAAAGTTGGGGCGCATGGAGTAGTTCGGGCTAGCATAGATGCATGTGCAAGTAGTGATGGCAGTACCACGGCTGATGGAGAAGGATATGGAGTACTGGTTAGAATCGAGAACAGTTGAGGTAATGTTCGTTGTAGAATGCTTGAGGAGCCAAATGCCTCCCGAGTGACCATTAGCTTCAATGATGTGGACTGAAGTGTAGCCAATATTAATCCAGAAGGATGAGAGTCGAGCAAAAGGTATGTGGGTTTCATAGATAGCCATGAAAGTTGGTTGATACTTTCTAATCATATCTTTCAATTGTCTTCTAGCATTGTTATTGTTTGCCCCTCTGATGTTCCAAGAGAGGATTGAAATATCTAACAGAGCATCCATAAAAAAAACTAGAAAACAAATAGAGTCCACAAAAGTAGATAATTACGTGACCATGTCTTCATCACCAACTTCATGATCATCCTTATTTTTCATATTAGTCATGCCATTGTTTGCTAACTCCTCATTGGTACTGTGGTTGTGATTATCGGTTGAGTTAATGTGAGGGTTAGGGGTGGTTAGGGAGTTCATGGTGCTGCTTCCTGTAGCTTGCATGGAAGCAACGTGCTGGTCATGTTTGTGTGGGGACATGATAGGTGGAACAATGTTGTTGTTTGTCCTTGGTTTATTCTTTACCACATAGGTAGGTATTGCATGGTTTTTTGAAAGATCATTTACTAGTTTGGGATGGGAATTGATGTTGGGGGAAGCAAAGGAATGTTCCATGAGGTGGTCAAAAGTGTTTTCATCTTGCCAACGTCGTTTGGGGTCATTGGTAGGTTTGGTTGCACGTGTTAAGTCAATAGGGTTGGGGCGTGGGGGAAATTTCTGGCTTAGTGGGGCAGGCTTAGTTTTTTGGTTCACAGTTGACAAAGTAGTGAACCTATTGGCTTTGGTGGTAACAGTCTTTGTGGAAATTGAGGTGGGGTTATTTGTTGACTTCTTTTTTCTTGTAACTAGAAGCCAATCACCATGAAGATATTTATTCCCTTCATCAATGCTAATTATATTGCCTTTAATTACTGATAAATCATTAGGAACAGAATTAAAGTCGTTACTGTTACTGGAATCTGACATTAATTGTGACTGGCCGGTGATGGGGTTGGCTTGTTGCGATGGTTGGCTGGCCTCTTGGTGGTTGATGGCGGTCTCAGGTTGTGGTGTCTCAGGAGGTGCGATACTGGCAGGCTTGGGGCAATTTCGACACAGGTGGCCATAGCAGCCACAGTTGGTGCATATCAGATGGAGGCCCTCGTACTTAATTTTGTACCAATGTCCATTCACCCAAATTTTTCCGACAACTGGCAGTGTGAGATCAATTTCGACGCAGACTCTTGCAAACTTTCCTCTATCAACCTTCAGGGTATTAGTGTCCACTTTGACTGGTCGTCCAATTGCTGAAGCCATGGCTAGGAGAAAACTCTCGTCATAATAGACTAGGTTTAGGCCTGGAAAACGAACCCAGACAACCGTGCGTTCCACTTTGGCATTAGGAGAGGCAAAATCAGGGGACCAATGTGTGACTGCAAGACAGTGGTCGTAAATTAACCAAGGACCTCCCGTAACAACTTTCTCTTTGTCTGCTGCTTGATCAAACTTCACCATATAGAAACCGTTGTCGTTGTCCATGATTTCAAACCCCCCTTGGAGTTTCCAAATTTTGTGCAGCCGATCTCTCATGGTATTGTATCCTAGGGTTTTTCCCAACAACTTGACTACGAGGGCGTCTTTCCATGGCGTGCAGAGTTCCTGGAATACCGTTGGCTCCAGGTAAACCTTTGGGAGAAGTCTGTTTCCATTCTCCAGTTCAATTCGTACCAGGTTTTTTTCGAGCATGTTTTCCTTTTCACGGGTTGTGGCGGTGACTTGAGAGGATCCCAGAAGTTTATCGCGGAATGAAGGCTTCGGTGGTGTGAGCTTAAGGTCGGGCGGCTTTTTGGTGTGGTGCAGGGTTGGATCATCTTGAGCGGAGAAGACAAACTCAGAGCTCATTGCACTAGGGTTTTTCAATTCTTCCAATACAATTTGAGTCCTCCAAATTCCGAAGATTTCGTATTATGAAGAAAATAAACCTCCTAAAACCATTTCCTCAAAGTTCTCTAAATCCCCACTTGCTCCTTCCTTTATTTTCAAAACCCTCACATTTCTTTCTCTTCAAATTCGCAAACAAATCCAAAATGTTTTGAGTCCTGAAACTTAAGGGGACGTTTGTTTCGGTGACATAAAAATTATTCCTATAAATAACTTACCCGAGAACGTAAATATGAAAACTTGATTCATCTGTATTTTTTTTAAATGTTTGGCACATAACTTGACATTAATTCCTAGGAATATGGAAAGTTGCGGTTTTTTAAAAAAAAAATCCACATGGAATTCTATGAGAATGCACATTCCCACCTTAGTTTTCTTTATTTGTGGGGTCTTATATATTCGATTTTCATTTTAATGTGTCTCACAACCCGAAGGAATTCGGGGGAGGAGTCATTTCGTTTTTTAATCTAGAATGAAAAGTTTCAAGAGAATTAAGAATACCCACTAGAAATACTAATCCAATCCATAATGATGTACCGGAAAATAAACATCCTCGTGCATTTAGACCAAAGAAGAAGAAAAATATTATAAAAATAGCAAATATGACATGTTGGTAGGTTTAGTAAACATTGCAATCTACATCTCAACTACAGGGCAAAGTTATGAACTTTGCTCTTTTGTGTGATTTCCACGTAATCACCCCTCCGAATTGACATTCCTTCATTTTTAGTTAAATAAATGATTTCCACATATTTTCAGTCTTATTTTGTTTGTTTTTGCGATTTCGTCATCTTTTTCATGACTCGGTTTGTTTTGATTTTCCGTTTTAGTGCAATGTTTATTTGTTTCAGGTTAAAAGATTAACTTTTAGCCAGTGTATCCAATCAATGACTTTGACGGCGTTAACGTTGCAGATTCAGAGACTTGAGTATTCTGGAGACTTGAATATAGTCATATTCGTAGGCATAAGTACTTTGTCATTTTTTGCTATTAATATGGATATTTTGAGTTTGTCGGCAGATTCATCATTTTTGTTTTTAAGGACTTTGAATTTATATTGTATCGATGTACTCTATTATTTTATTTTTATTTTTTTAGAAAAGGGCAGTGTAGTTGTTGAGTGTTAAAAATCCGCATATTCATTTGCAAATTATTAGAAATTTTTAGTATAGAAGAATACAAAAAATAATGAAACTTTTGTTAGAAGTTTTTTCTTTTAAGGAGATCCTTTTTTTTTTTTTTTGGTGAAGGTCATAAGAAAAAAACAAAAAAAAGCTAACTAGAAATCGAAAGCATCAAAGTTGAGCAACGAGAGCAGCCCATCAGGAGGTGTCACCCAAGTTGTTACTCCAAGAGTAGAGTTCCTTCCCAACCTAGCCAAAAAATCTGCACATACATTGCCTTCACGGAGCACATGTTTGAACACCAAACCTGGGAGATGATCCAACAAATTTGTGATTTTAGCTAGTAAAGAAGCATAAGCATGGAAGGAGTGAGATTGTCTGTCCATAAGTAGGTTTATGATCTCAGTGGAGTCTGTCTCACACTCAACATGCAACACCGAATTGTTTATCAAAAGGACCAAACCGTTATAGATTCCAAACAACTCAGCAATAAGCGCATCGCCGCAACCATCATTAGATGAGAATCCAGCCACCCAATTTCCTGCAGCGTCTCGAATCAATCCTCCTGAACCGATGACACCACTTTGGTCACAACTTCCGTCCACATTGAGTTTAAATTTACCCAATGGGGGAGCTTTCCATTTGATCTTGATTCTATTATTAACTGCACATGAATCAGTTGTAGACAACAAAGCCATATCCTCAACCATGAGGTTAATTTGTCGGATCATATCACTGGCTTTCCAAGTTTTATCACCCAAAACAATGTTGTTCCTCCAACGCCATATCCACCATATAGCAGCATTAAACTTTAAACTTGCTGGTCCAGTAGCCATGTGTTTTAGCCAAGTATTAGGAGTTTGATAACTTAAGAACCCATGAGATTCAAGTAACTGCAAGTTTGCCCAAACATAACGAGAGTCTGGACAGTCCCTCAAACAATGCATAACATCTTCTTCTTTTTCTGAACATCTTTGACAAGTGGCTGCATTAGCCATGTTGCAATGGTGTCGTAACCAATTGGTTGGGATGGCTTTATGCATACAAGACCAGATGAAATGTTGAATTTTTCTAGGAATTTTTAGCTTCCATATCCAATCCCAATTTTCATTTGTATCCGAACTCCTATGTTGTTCCAAAAGCCAATCATAAGCCGACGAACAAGAATAAATTCCCTGTTTGGAAACTCCCCAGATCCATTTGTCAGGAACCAAACTATTGAAGAATGGAGGCGGTGTGTGTTGGTCTACCAACCTTTGGACATTATTTGGGACAATAGTCATCATCCTGTTCCAATCCCATGAACCATAGCTACTAGCATCCTTAATACATAGAACGGTATCTGAAATGTTGACGAAATCAACCAAGTGACATAGAGCCCCCAATCCCGTCCAATCATGATACCAGAATGAGGAGGAACCGTCACCAATACGGAATTGGAAACCATTTTTCAAAGCTTCCAATGCCTTTAAAATACTCTTCCAAACTAAGGAAATGTTTCTGCCCGCTTCAGTGTTCCAAATTGAACCTTGTTTAATATATTTGTGTGAAAGCACCTTAACCCAAAGTTTATGCTTGTCATGGAGAATGCTCCAAATAAGTTTTCCAAGAAGTGCAATATTTGATAAACGAGCTTCACGGATAGCCAGTCCGCCATACTTCTTGGGTGATGTTATGGTTGCCCATTTGACCAAGTTCCACTTTCTCTCCACTTTTTTTAAGGAGATCCTTTGCTAGAAGTTGTTGTACCTAATTTTGTCCGACCAATTAAATAACTTTCAAAAAAATATTAGACAATTTTTTTTTTAATTTTACAATATTTGTCATCATTTTTAATTTCCATCAATAATTTCTATAAAAAAAATAAAATCCATTCAGAAAGCTCATTCCTTTGCCCCATCACTAGCTTCTTTCCATTTGCATTCATACTAGTAATAAAAAAAATTAAAAAAATGGTAAAACAATCTGCAAATTATTTTCTAGACAAACGAAGCGTTAAATGAAGCACAGTTATGAACATTATTAAAGGACAAATTATTTATAAAGTATTTGTGTTTGATTTCCAAAATAATTATTGAAAAGATTTCACTGATCTTTCGATCGAATTTTGAAATATCATCACCTTTTTTTCTCTATAAATAAACGAAAAGATTAAGATAAAAAGAAATTGACCGTAACCCTAAAATTTAGACAATTTTTTTTAGAGTAGTGATATATATATATATATATATATATATATATATATATATATATATATATATATATATATATATATATATATATATACACATCTATTTGGAGACAACTTTGATGACAACCTTGTTTTTCTCTCTTCTTATTGGTCAAAAACAATGGAGAGAGAAAAAGGATGAGAGAGGAAAAGAACATAATGTGAGTATGAGAGAGAAAATTGTATAAAAGTTGTCACAAAATGGTTGTACAAATATCATTTCTCTTTTTTTTACTATGAGACTAAAAAGTAACCGTTCTTGTCTTATTATTTGACCCTCATCTTTGACTCCCGGATGTGCAACTGTCTCTGCACCATCCATGTGATCCAGCACCCATATTATGTATGTATTTTTTTTCTTTCCATCTAACAAGGAACATTAACCTAGTTTGTAGTACTATAAATATATGAACAAAAAGAAGCAAAGAGGGGCAGTGAGTTTTTTAGGCTTTCCTATTCCTTGGTTTTCCTCTTTTTTATTTCTTGTGTTAGAGCATATATTCAACAAAACATCTCAAAAAAACAGGACAAATATGTGTTCTTCATCATCATGAACTTTTTGTCATTTTTTCTCTACTCCTCTTTCTCCTTGTTTTTTCTTCTCATAGCTCTCCCCCTCCCTCCTTTGTAGATGCTCTATTATGTTTCTTTATGTTCTGGTTAAATATAAATCACGGATACAATTATACAAACAAAGCTCAAAGGGATTAGGCTAAGGTCCACATCAAGGAGAGCCATTGGAAACTACTGTTTCCGTCTCTAATTACAAGATAATTTTAAAAAAATAATAATTATTATTACCTTAAATATAAGACTGTCTAAAAAAAATTAGATAGATAAATGATTGTTTTTCGAAATACATTTTTTTTACAAATTTTAAATACATTTTTATTAATACTATCAATGTTTTCTTCAAAAAAAAATCAATACTATCAATGTATCTTAAAATATGAAAAATTAATATTAAATATATCTATATATAAAAGACAATTAGATAATATTAACTTACATTTATAACATTGTTCTCAAAAAAAAAAAAAAAACTTACATTTATAACAAATTTATAGTAGTAATAAACTAAAGAAATTATCCTTTATGTAAATGTATAACACATTTATAACAAATTTCTCGTTTATTACTCCTACTATATATCTTTGCTATATTATTTTTTTAATCAATGTATCTTTACTCAAACAACTTTTGTTAGTACTCGTAATTTTTATAAGATGGCCTATAAAAAGGGACGGAGGAGCATAAAAATTTAATTAACCTTCCGCTACATTGCAATTATAGCAAAGATACATGGTCCCTTCACACACAAAAAAAAAATACAGCAAAGATATATAGTAATAATAAACTAGAGAAATTGATTAAAAAATAAACAAAAAGCCACCGTATGTATATACATAACTAAGTACATACCATCAATCGATTGAACCATATAAAATAACCAGATATTAGTAGGAGTTGGAGAGAATATCATTTAAATCTGACAAATTATTGTTTTGCATATGATTGATTTGGATGTTGTTCGCACCAACTTCCTTTTATCTTGTTTATTTTGTACTCTTAAATAGGTTGATAGGTTTTATTTGGTTGCTTTGCACACCCAGACTTTTAGTTTTTATCAATTACTCTAGTCTTTTTTTTATATTTTTTTTAAGAAATACTTTAATTTATTTCCATCTTGGTTATTATTACAATGTGGCAGGTGATTAGTTTAACTTTAGGTTAAATATGTTTTCGATACCTATAAATTGAGACTTTATAAGTTTAGTCCTTACTGTCTTTTTTGTTTAAGAAATACTTTAATTTATTTCCATATTGGCTATTATTACAATGTGGCAGGTGATTAGTTTAACTTTAGGTTAAATATGTTTTCGATACCTATAAAATTGAGACTTTATAAGTTTAGTCCTTACTGTCTTTTTTGTTTAAGAAATACTTTAATTTATTTCCATCTTGGCTATTATTACAATGTGGTAGGTGATTAGTTTAACATTAGGTTAAATATGTTTTCGATACCTATAGAATTGAGACTTTATAAGTTTAGTTCTTACTAAATTTTAATAGTTTTTTTAGTTCCTACAATTTTTTTTTTGAAGAAGTCCTTATTAAAAATTTATGCACCCAATTTTAGTTCCTACTAAATTGAAATTCGTTTAATTATGCTTAAACCCTTAAGTTTTTGAACAATTTTTTTGCAGATGTGTTAAAAACATTACTAAAAGTTCCTCCGCAAAAAATTCTCTCAACTTGATTTCGAAGTCCAATTTTTTGTTGCTTTTATCATGAACTTTTTTCGTTTGAAAAAAATACATATTTAATTTATTTCATGTTAAAAAATTCTAAATTTTAGTAGATGAACCTTTTGTAATGTTTTAAACTTGTCTCAGAAAAATCGTTCAAAAATTTACGAGTTTAAGAATAATTAAACAAACATTGTTTTAGCAGAGACTAAAATTACATGTAAATATTTTTTGTAGCTAGTAAAAAATTTATTATAATTTTGTAAGAACTAAACTTAAAAGTTCCAATTTTATAGGGACCAAAAATATATTTAATCCTTTAACATATTACAAAGACTAAATTCAATTATCCACCTACAAGACAGAAGGTAGGGTTAATACAATATGAAAATGTGTTGTGACCTGTTACATAGTGAGTAGATAATTGAATTTTTTTATAGAGAAAACTTACAGTGAAAGGATGATGTCTCAATTCAGGCAGTAAATATCTTATTGTTTAAAGATCAAACATTAGAGTATAATTGAGTCTCTCTAAAATTCATCATACTCATAAACAGTTTAATATGACCCCTTGAATGATATTAATATAGGAATTAAAAATCTTATTTTCGGCAAGGACATATGGAATCACATGAAAAGATCAATCAAACGAATACTCGTACATCTTTTGCTAGCAATTATTAAATTAATTGGATTAGCACTTTTTTTTAGAGGTAATTGGATTACCACTTAAAAAACAGTTCCGAAGTTTATATATGCCTTTAATAAGGTCAGATAATTCTAGCCTTTAATTAATCTTAACGAGGCATATCAAATAATCCAGAATTATTCGTTTGTTTATAAACATTGATTTTGATTGAATTGTGCCATATGCTTTCTTGTATACTCTTCTAGTCATTTTCAGTCGGCTGCTTACATCATATCAGAGTTTTTAAAAACTATGAATTCACTGTCCAAACTCATCAATACAATGAATTTATCTAACTTTCCATTCTTATGCTCGGATGCTAGTTGTGGTGGCTTTTATTTTGTTATGACTAAAAAAATATGGTAATCATTTATTCAAGTCGATATATTATAAAATACAACATCAACTTCATGTCGTTAAAAAAGAAAAGTATAAATTTGTGAATAAAGTCGCATCATTCAAGTTGATATTACAAAACATCGAAATATTTAAAAAGTGATAAAATTAAAGTGGTTGGAACATACATTATTCGAGATGTGCAACGTTGACCACCAAACTATCATTGGTTGCGGAGATGGTCCAATAAATTTATAGTAGTCGAAGCAATACATATACATCATTAAATATAATATCATTTTATTTTTAAAAGTATAAATATATATCATAATTTCTCTTTGAGATTTTTTGTATTCTAAAAATATTAAATGATTTTATTATTTTCAATGGCAACAAAAATGACACTCTCTAAATTTCAAAAAAAAAAATGACACTCTCTTCCTTAAAAAAAAATGACACTCTCTATTGCACCAAAAAAATGACACACCCTATTAACTAACTAAACAAACGTTTAACCATTTATCTTTCATAAGTATTGAAAAAAATGTGTAGTATTGAAAAATATCCTTAGCATAGTGAGAGCCAATGCCTACACATTCCCTGATTATGAGTTTTTTTTTTGGTGTATATGTTTATATAAAAAAAATATATATGGTGTATATGTTAGTATTATTATATCTTGTGTGTGGAATAAAAAAAAATCAAAATCTCCTTATTTCACTTCTAATCTTTCACCAGAATCACAACGTCGACCTTATATCCCTTATTTTTATCTGAGGTTTCTATAGAAAACCGTACATTGAACTCATATGATCTGAAAATTTTAATAAATATTATATACGATACTACAATTTTGAAGCACACTATATGAAATGACATAAAAATTAATGGGTTAATTAAGTTTTTAGCTCATATAAATATTCACAGTTTTGTTTTCAGTCCCTACAAAATAAAATCACACTTTTTAGTCCATGTGACATTTTCCTTAAGCATTTTAGGGACCAAAAATGTTGATGGAAAATTTTTGATAGGGACTAAAAATGCTGATGGAAAATTTTATAAGGACTAAAAAGTATGATTTTATTTTATAGGGACTAAAAACAAAATTTTGAATATTTATAGAGACCATTTACTTAATTAACCCAAAATTAATTAATAGTCAATTTTTTAAATTAAGATAAGAGGAGTAAAATTGAGAGAGAGAAAATGATAAACTATTGTAAGCTAGTAAAAAATACACTACGGGAAGCTAGCTCCTCATAGTATTCAAATTGGATGAGCAATCACCAATCTCTTGGCCATAATAATAAGTTTTTCGTTTCACCCTCAAGAACGCCAACACCACTTCCTTAGGTATTGTTTGGTTTGGGTCGTTAAGTGAACTGTTATAGTATTATCCATTGTAAAAGGCAACTCGTTGGGTTGAAGACCGTGCATGTCATACATAAATTACTCTTAACATCAATTTTCAAACAAAACGAATGTAAAACTTTAAGGAACGGCAATAATTTTGGCATAGCAATAATTTTGCTTATTAGATCATTGAAATATATATGCTCTAATCATTTTTTTTAAGGAATATGCTCTTATCAATCTTTATCATATAACAATCATATTTGGCTTCCTCCAAACCTCTTCAAACAAAAAAAAATTAAGAAAATTTCGGCTTCCTTCAAAAAATATTTCATATTTGGCGTAGCAACTATCCTGCTGATTAGCTAGTTTGATTAACCTAAATAATTAAATTAATTCCAAATTACTTATTTACTTAATGAGATTAATTCTCGCTAAAAAAAGAAAAAAAAGAGATTAATTCTCTACACATGTCTTAGTAAAGAGTTTGTCATTGTAATGTTAAACAATCAAATTTGCTTCAAGAGAGTTGTAGAAACTGTCGTTAGTCCTACTAATTTAATAAACAATCATCTTTTCCACCATAAAAAATAAATATTGAGATTGATTTAGTAGAAGAATATCAGGAATATTCTTTAGTAAAAAATCATTAATTTGTAACATGTTAGGTTTCAAGTTTTGATTGACGATCTCACGTTTCAGTGTAATTGAAGCTAGAAAGTGGAGAGTTTAAAGTTAGGATATCTTCATTTATTTTCTCTATTACAAATTTTTTATAATGTTTTGAGATGTATAAAAAAACTTACTCGTTTAATTTTACACTTTTGTATTTTATATTTTCAAAACTATAATAATGGAGAAAATAAAGATAATAAAAAATGAAGATCATCTTCCTTCAAAAAAAAAAAAAAAATGAAGATCATCTTACCCAAGAGTTCATTTGACAAAATAAAGGGTGTCACAATTTATTTTCCAACACCAATATATTATTACGAAAAATGATATTTGAATAACCATTTTTGACAACTTTTGTAACAACTTTCTTTCTCATACTCACATTATCTTTTTACTTCCTCTCTCAATTGCTTTAGTTTTTGTGTCAATATCTCATTTTCTTTGTAAAATTTTGGTTGTCACAAAAGTCAGTCACATATATAGATGTTCAAATAACACAACTTTATTATTACTGCGTCGTTATAAGAGGACCAGTTCACAATAGAAGATTCCCTATTCTTATTTATCAATCGGTCTCAATGTCTCCCATAAGAGGATATCCATCAATTTCAAAGAAGAAAAATAAAATCTTTTGAAATTAATTAATTATAGTGACCCAAGTGGGGCTTGTGTGTTGTGTCCCAGACTTAACTTGCTGTTCCTGTCTCTATTAAACGTATATGGAAGCTTCGGTGTGGGTCATGTAGTGGGTGACTTTACAAGTGGTGCATGAATGATTGGATAATGCATGTGACATTGCATGTGTCATTTTTATGTCTCTGACAAAGAACCATTGAACCTAAACCTTTGTTGTGAAATGTTATAAGGAACACATATTCAAATTCAAAAATCTTCTTAAAGTCTTAAATTTGTGCAACATGAACCTCCACGATTCACAATATAGACCATGGATGAGTCAAGTACACATGCATAATTCAATTATTCTCTTGGTTTCTTCTATCTAGTATTATCTATTATAATTTTTTTTAATTATGAATAAGTGTCTTGCTAACAAATTACACTTGTTAAGAATTCAAAAAATAGAAATAATTGGTAAATTTTATATATAAAAAATTACTTTTTGAAGTTTCAACGTATTAAATACATCATTCTCAAGACAAAAAGACACTTGTTAACATTTCCCTTTAAATTTTAAAAATTGAACCTTTTACATATAAATAGATTGTTTTTGCTATTTTGAAAGGAAATTATTATTATCTTCTTTCTTTGTGGTTAAACTAGATTAACTTTTTTATGTCTTTGTGAGCTTAACTCAGTTGGTATAGACAATGCATAATATATGCAAGGTCCGGGGTTCGAACGTGACCACCTCAAAAAAAAAAAATATCTTTTTTATACAGAAAATTACTTTCATATGTTCTGTTCTATTATTACATTTCAACTTGTTTACTAAGCAATACTTCTCAACCTGTACAAAGCATTGTTAACTTAAACCACTTGCACCCGTAGAGAAAACCCTTGTAATAATAAATTAGAGTCAAGTTGTAATGTTATGACTCACAATTGACAATATGAAGTTATATTAGATGTACCACAGCTTCTTTTGTATGCTGAAGATGACTTAATAAGAATGGAACCACTTCCAATTATGTTATATACTCAACATTTACTATCAAGTCTTCTCCACCAATGATAATAGGGTACCCATGATAATAAGGTAATGTTGTTACACAATTTCATTAACGGGATAATTTTGATTATGGCTTAATGATAATGGGATAATTTAGTTAAAAAACTTGTGAAATACAATCAAAGTATGCATGAATATCAAAACAAATGCTTTTGGAAAGAAACTGCAAATTTTATTTCATCATTGTGGTAATATACCATACAAACACAAAGGGCAGATATCAGCATCAGTACACAATGTAGAAGTTACAGTGACAAGTTCATAAAAAAAATGAAGCCTTAAAAAAAACTAGGGCCTGGTATAAAAAAACAACCTTTCCCGATGGAAAAAGATTGTCATGGCAGACATGTATAACTTGCCGCCACGGCCAAGGCCCTCGAAAATAAGGCTTCATAACTCTGAACCAGACAACTGCAACAACCCTAACAAGAGCACTAATACCGATACCTCCGTTTGAGTCAAAACACCTATGGACACCGTGGTACAGATAACTGTAAAAACATAGACAGAGGGAACTAAGAAATTGTGGCAAAACCGATACAAAGCCGAGCTAAAAACATCAGGTGCCAACCCAAAGTAACAAAGATTCCTAACTCCAGAACCCGGTAGATGTGTTCTCAGAGATATGCAGCCATTTAAAAGGCAGCAACCAAATACATGGTGCCAAAAACAGAATTCCAATCAAAGGAATCTGCAAAAAAATATGGTTAAATGACTGCATACTCCGGAAAAAGGGACCCGAGTCGCTGGATGATGATCAAGACCCAAAGTTAATGGACCAAAAAACTACTATGCCGTGTAACTAGACTTCTGCATGTTCTGTATCGAGCCTAAATTGCCGTGTGAGATTAAATCTTGCAGTTCAGGAAAGGATGTCACACCTCCAAAGATGTTCAACAAGCATCTCAACAGCGCTGCTGCTGATTGAATTGCAATGCTGGATATTTAGTCCCAAAAGGGTGTGGCCCAATTTTCTCAAAGCGGGTAAGCTCCTGTCCGTAACCAAAGTGCAGCCTGACAGAGAAAGAATCTGTAGATTTATCTGTTTTGCGTGTGCCAGGGCTGCTATCCCGGAATCGGAGATCGCACACAAGGAAACATCAAGATCACAAAGCAATTGGCAATGCTCAGCAATTGCTATCAAGCTAGCATTGCTGATATTTTTACAACCTTCAAGGTTCAGAATTTCGAGAGTCCAACCATGCAGATTGACCAGGGATGAAACTACTTTGTCGGTAAGATTGATGCAACCACTGAGATTAACTTTAACAAGACCAGCCTCGGAGCTCTCAAGCAATGGAAGCAACCCAGCATCTGTGACTCCCTTAAGTCCAGTTAATTCAACTTGTTGAAGCTGAGGGCACAACTTTCCGAGTACAGAAAGGGTAGCGTTGCCAAATCCAGGGCAGTTACAGATCGATAATGAACGAAGTGATTCACAAGGAGATACAGGTGACAATTCCAAGTCCAGATCCTTGATCCCAAAGCAGCTCACCATAGAAAAAGCCTTCAATTTTGCACCACAGTTAAAAAGGACGCCGAAAAACCCAAATTGGGTAATTCTGTGGCACTCTTCCAATTGTAGGCTTTCAAGTGATATAGCAGCCTTGGTGAATGAAATCAATCCGTTGTCTGAGAGAAATGCACACTTATGAAGATGTACGCTTTTCAAATTAGGACAGCCCTTTCCAACAGCTTCAATCCCAACATCGGTTACTCCTCTGCAGGATGCAATTGTGAGTGACTTCAGTTTATGCAATCCATTAGCATTTCCCATAACCCAGAAGCCTCTCTCACTAACATTTGGGAGGAAATTAAGGACAAGATCGGTAACTGTTTTGCCATAGTGTCCAATAACAGCTAGAGAGAGATCAGAAACGGCCAGTGCTTGAAGCTTCACCTTTGTCAGAACCAAAGAAGTCGAAGAAAACAGGCCAGCGATTCCTTGATCCCCAACACCGGCACAGTCCTTGATAGATATAACCTTAAGATTTGGGCAGAACTTTCCAATGGCTTGTAGACCTTCATTGTGAATGCTAGGACAAGACTCTAATGATAACTCGGTCAGATTCGGACACTTCTTTGCAACTGCGGTTAAAGCCTTGTCGGAAATTGCAGGGCATTTGCAAAGGTCAAGCTTCTCTAGCTTTTGACATCCATTAGCGATCTCAATAAGGCCTTCATCACCAACAGAAGAAACATTCCATAAAGAGAAAGACTTTAGAGAAGGACATCCACTAGCAACTGCTTTGAGACCTAGAGTTGTCACGCCGCGTTCTGAGTTGCTTCCACGGATTGCAAGCTTCCCTAATCCTCCTCGTGATGCAGTTCCAACTGCAATAGCAGCAAGTCTAACATCGGTTGCCTTCTTTCCTTCCAAGCTTCGGGAAAGGTATCCCTCACCTCCAAACTCTTCACAGTCACTTTCCATTTTATTCTCGTCATTTGAGGAGGTACTTTTGTGGCTACAGATTTCATTCTTGCAAATATTGCTCAGAAGCATAAGCCAGCGTTTGGAAACACAAGCAGATGCACTCCTTTCTTCACCAACAGGCAACCTTCTAAAGATCTCAAAGAGGCACTCATCTGGCAAAGATTCAATAGATGTTTTCTGCTTCTGCTCAAACCATTCTCCATCGAAAACAAATGGAACACTGACACGTGATCTCTTCTGAGGTGGATAGTAGACATCAACTTGAGGGCCAAGAGACAGGAAGAAATTTGCTTCCTTGGGGTTTGTGTATAACCCACCATGGCAAAAGTTATCACCTGAGAACATAAACGATTGTGCAAAATCATCAGGAATGAACAAATTGAGCATATAAACATAATGATCTATGTCTATTATATAAGTTACAACCATCAAATTCAACAAAACTGCTTAAATCAAACCTATGCAAAACAAACTTCTCAAAGCAGAATCCTATGATATCAGAAAAGTAAAATTCTTAAAACAATTTATGCTAAAGTATCTCACTATATCATCAAAACTAAAATCTCTTTATATCTCTAATCAGATCCGCTAATCAATCAAAACTATGTCATACAAAACCTCCCAAATACTAATCTTATAGATCTATAACACAACTAATATTACCCAGTTGAAATTTCACCACTTAACCACATGATTATCCATACCACATAACAAATTAAGAGAATTAAGATCAAACCCATAATTATTTCATAAAAAATAGATCAAAATCATCATCAAAAAATAAACTTTCCTATGAACATCAAAATCATCATCTAATCAATTATATAGAACCGCATGCTACTATTTTTGGTTGCAAAATTTAAAACACACCCACAACCTAAAAATCTATGAATCAAATAAAAAACGCAAAGAATCAATGAAATTACCAGAAAAGCCGAAGACTTGAGACATGGGTGCAGCTGAAACAACCCTCCAAAGAGTGCAAAAAAAGCAGCAAAGAAGAAGAAGAAGACGGTGAATTTGATTTGTGAGTATTGAAGGCAATTATGCATAAGAGATTGAGAGAGAGAAAAAGAGGAATTTGTGTTATGAAATCGTGGAAATTGGAAACCCTAATTGAAATAGGGCAAAAAAAGAAAGAGAAAATTAGGGGGTGTTGAAAGAAGAAGAAGAAGAAGAAAAAGAAGATGAATGAAAAATGAAGGGAAAAGGGAAGGTTTTTATTGTAAGAGACAAGTGGGAAACGGATTCCCATACAATGAATGGTTCATTAACACATGCAATGTATCTTGCATCTATTTCTATCTATTATCTATATAAGAAAACAAATGCCTACCAAAATTTCACAACTGTCCCTGTTTCTAAAAAAATTACATAACTATTTTAAAGGGTAATATTGGATATTCAAGTCTCAAGATGCAATGTCAAGTTTTTTACCAACTTCGGACTTACACTACCCCTGACCCAATACCTTTCCAACTTCTATACTAAAGGGCATATTCATAAATTTGGATATGTTAAAAGCTTTTTCTACTTTTCTCTTTCTTAACAACTTTTGAAAATTTGAATTTGAATTTCAAATTCAAATCTCATTCACTCAATTTCCCTCTTATCTTTTTCATTATAATCATCATATTCCTATCTATTTTTCATTTTCTTACTTTTCATCTTTCCTCTTTCTCATCTATTCCTAACAATTTTTCTCATCTATTCCTAACAACTTTTCTTTTTTTGCATTTTTTTTTTTGTTGTTGTAGGTTTAACAGGTTACAAAATAAATACAATCATGATGATTTCCTTTCTTTAAACAATGGTAATATTGTTAACATTCTTTCTTTCTTCATTTACCAATTAATACATTTCATCTAATTTTCATGTGTTGCATATGTTGTTTATCATTGGTAGCAATTACAAATACAATGGCAAACTTATGAAATATCTCTGGAAAAAATGTAATGTAAAAGCTCATCAAAGGATGTACTTTCTTTTTCTTTGCATAAATCTAATTTTATCAAAAGTATTTTCTAATATGTTATTTTGGTTTGTTTTCTCTATGTTGAATATTCTACCTGAAAGAAGAAAAGTTATGCAGAGGAAGAAAATTTAGCTTAACAGGTTTGTTCAACTTTATCATTCTAAGTTCAACTATGTTCAAACAAAGAAAGAAATATTTTTGCTTCAAACTCATTCCAGAAACATCACAACTTATGGTACAAATGCACAGCATAACAAACTTTTACTTATGATTTTTTAAACACAACATAATTTCATTTTTGTTAAATGGCTAAAAATAAATCTTTTTTCATTGATCAACAAAAATATCTTATTCTAAAATTTTGCTTTATGGAAAAAAAATCACATTATAAATAACATAGATAATTCTAAGATGAAGAGTTTCCTTATGTTCTTTTATCAACAATAATAAATTCAAAAAACCAACAGAAAAAAATACGCATGGAGTCTATATAATCTTCATACAAAATGTTTCCTTATTTCTACTGCAAAAAATACTACTGGCTTTTTAATTAAAATTTTATATTAGGATAAACTTTATATTATTATTGTTGAATCATAAATTTCGCTAATTTTTTTTTTATGTTAGTAAATAACACAATCTCTTTGCATTTGTCAAAAGAATAACAAATATAATTATTTTTTAATGTTTGTAATAATGTAAATCACACTCTAAATCATGTAAGAGAGCAATGGAATATTTTAATTCAAGTGTGTCAAAAAGTAAACATTTCTGCATAAAAAAAATACAAACAAATAAAAACAAAATATTTGCAGATCCAAAGAAAAAAATATTTCTTCCTACAAAACAATAAAAATAAAAATAGATCTGCAACAGATCTAACAAATTAAGAGACAAAAACATAAATACCGTAGTTTCTAAATCCAAACTTTGATTTAACTGCATGTTTTACAGAGATTGAGATGACGAAATCTCTCAACTACGAACACTCACACCACATATGAATTTCCAGCATGATGGTGTCCACCAAAGTTGTTCTGATTATAGTTATTTTTGTTTGTTATTATTCAGGATGTGAAAAGGAAGAAGATTATCGATATATTTAGTTAAAATGAGGTCCATATGGATGAGAAAATAAAAGGGAGAAGATGAAGACCCAAAATTTTATCTACTCTAATCTCAAAATAAATTTATGGGTTTTGTAGACGAAAATGAGAGAAAATGAATGGTAATTTCGTTTTTGGTGTCTCATGGTCAGAAATAGTTGAATGCTAGAGAGAAGGTGATGGTTGATTAGAAGTGTTTTGAAGAAGAAAGCAAGAAACGGCGGAACAAAAGAATGTAGAGGGAGTTTGCTGGCTGATAGGTTTATTGGGGGTAGGTTTATTGGGCGGGTAGGGTTTCATGTGGGTTGGGCCTTCTGATTTAGGCATTGGTTTATTTATTTATTTATTTTTACTTCTATCATTGTATAAAGTTTTTTTTTAATTATATTTTTTTTTAAGTAATTATAAGAAAAGGAAGTGTTACTTTTAGAGTTTTATCTATGGGTTGGGTTATTTGTGTACATATATGTTTTCATTATTTATTATGATATTGTTTAAAAATAATTATTTATTATGATATATTGTCTGTTTTATTTTTTTCATTTCTTTATTTTAAGTAAAAAAAATTTATATACTCATAACAAAGAATTTTAGAATAAATTTTCCAACAAAAATTTATATTTTTCAATTAAATTATAACACTATTTTTTAGGGAATAAAATTAGTGTTCTTATGTGATATAATTCAGTTTTACTAATAAGTTTTTTTTGAAAGAAACTAACAATTGTTGTTATAGCATAATATGATTTTCTATTTTACAATAACACTATTTTTTTTTCAAAAAAAAAATAACACTATTTTTTTTTAAAGGAACGATAACACTAATATATAATACGTTAATTATGTTTTTTCACGGGACGTATATTAATATTTTTCACACTCAAACAAATTACTTCATCCGTTCCTTTTTAACTGTCACATTTGGAGTAATATGTCAGTTATACTCTTAACCTCCACTCTTCATTTTTACCGAGGCCACTCTTCATTGTTCCAATACATAGTGTTCTTCATTCTTCATATGGAGTAATATGTTCTTCATTCTTCATATGGAGTAATATGTCAGTTATACCCTTAACCTCCACTACTAATTTTTTAAGGAAAAAAAAAAGGCATATATTACTATATTCTTATTTCTGAAATCTAATGAGAACTATATATTGATAAATATTTATTTTTTGATAAATATATGTGAGTGTATGGATTATATATTCATAAAAATATATCTCATTATATGTTTTTATATGGGAATATGTTAGTACATGTTTATTTGTGAAATGTATTTTCATTTTTTTTAATATCGTCAATACTAAAACAAACAAAAAAATTATAATATACTATGATTAATCATACTTCAACTTTTTCCGTTTTTTTAAATGTATCAATAAAAAAACCATTGGAGTGTACATTTGTAACATGGGACCCAAATTAGTAACTATAACGAGTGATCAGTTATAATTAGTATTTTTAATCTTTCAAAAAAAAATAGTATTTTTTTAATATCATTATTTAAACTCCGCGACTGCCTAATTTTTTTTTTTTAAAGAACTGCCTAAGTTTTACTAAAAATAAAGTATATGTTGGTGTATGTACTATATATTAATAAAAATATATGAGTATATGTTTGTATGGACTATATATTAACAAAAATATATCTCACTGTATATAATACATTAATTATGATTTTTTATGGGATGCTTATTAGTATTTTTCACGCTAAAACATATTAGTGAATAAAAACTATGATTATTTTTATTTATTAGCTTTTTTAATATCGTCAATACTAAAATTTATTATATATTTGTTCATATTAACATTTAATTATTTTACAATTTTTCATTACTACCAATCAATATATACATTATTATGCTTTAAATACTTTACATATTTTCACTATGGACAAAAAAATACTACGTCAAGCACAACCGAGACAAGACACGCGGCGGAGCCGCGGCCATACAGCGCGGCGAAGCCGCGCTACCCGTGCTCAGCACGGGTATCTTGACTAGTTCAATATGGAAAGTGGGGTTTTCCTTTTCTATTTTATTCTTTTCTTTTTTCCCACTACGATGGTTTTTTTATATTTTCTCTTTTGTTTTTTTATTTGTTTTTTTAACTTATCTTTTAGTATAAGAATTGATAAGAATGGTAATCAATGAGTTTTAATAATGTAATCAATGACTAATGACTTGCTTGTAGTTTAAGAAAGTTGAATGTTAGCTAAGAGAGACTAAGTTAGAAATGGTTTCAAAAATGAATATGCTGAATTTTTTGGACAATGGACATAATTTTCCCATAAGTTTCCTAATTAGTGTGGAAAATTTTTCTACTAGCATTTATACATTCATATGGTAAAGTAAATTTACCAAGACAATATATTCATATGGTAAATTTACCGAGACAAGTTTTTTACTGTAGCAAACAATTGCATTTCTATAAGATAAACGATAATCTTTGTAAACATAGCTTAGTTGGTAGGAATAATGCATTTCAATATATATAATCTAAGGTTTAAATCTTATATTTCTCGTTTATTCACCTTCTGAGACACATTAAAAGAATTATTGATTAAGCAAGCTTGGTGGAATATTAGTTCATGGTTGTATCCTCATATAACTGTTAAGTAGTCTTGCGGTCATACTATCATTGATGACTTGATAAACAACAAATCCTAGATTGGTGGTTTGTAGAGTCATGCCATATATTCATATAGATGAACGATACTCTCGTTAAGCATAACTCAGTTGGTAGTAACAATACGTTGCAACATTCAAAGGCTAAGGTATAAATTTCAGATTTTTCACTTATTCACTTTTAGAGATACATTAAAAGAATGATTGATTAACCGAGCTTGGTGGAATATTAGTTCATGATTGTGTCCCCATATAACCGTCAAGTAGCCTTACTCTTATACTATCATTGAGAGCCTGATAAACAACAAATCCTTGATTGGTGGTTTGTTGAGTCATGCCATAATCGTAGTATTTGGCTTGAAAAAAATGACATTCAAACATGTCTTTGATGCATTGTTAATCATATAATTCATACTTTTTTCCCCAAGTGTAACTAGTAGCAAACATAATCAATTGAATCATTGATAAAGCTTCTTCTTGAAAAACGTCTCACTAAACATATAATAAAAGTTCTACCTAAACACTGTGCAACTGAACTTGTGATCAAGGTTTTGTCTAAACGTGCATTTACTCTTGTTTGTGCCTCAAACATGAATGATATGTCCACCTTCATGGTCTTACTATGCATGCCAAGTGTTGTCATCATGCAAAATTTGGTGCTTACCTTACTAACCTTGTTCTCAGTTGACTAGTTGTTTGCTTGTTCTATTCATTGTATATTTCGTTGATAAAATGGTATTATAACTTAATTTCATCTATCCACATTTTTGCCTATCAATTTAATTATTTACAATAAAATGATGCAAAATAGATTGACGATTGAAAGTTGAACTGGCAGACCGTTGAATTCTCTATCTATAATCACCTCTTACTCGATCCTCAATATCTTTAGGTTTTTTAGTGATACGAAAGTGCAATTCAAGTTTATGGGGAAAACTTATCGGATAACCGTAAGACCAACGATGTTGTATGAAATAGAATGTTGAGATGTGAATAACCAACACGAGAATAAAACAAGCATGGTAAACATGAAGATGTTGCACAGGATATGATATGATTAAAAATGAAAATATTAAGGAGATTTTGGGTAGCACCTATAGCAGAAAAGATGATGGAAAATATGCGCCTTAGGTGGTTTGGTCATGTAGAGAGAAGACTTGTAGATTACATAGTAAAGAGAGTAGATCAGATAGAGGATGATCAAATCACTACAGAGAGAGGAATACCTAGAAAAAACTATAACCGAAACAATTAAAAAAAATTAGAGATTAATGAGTTGGAATAGAATAAAGTTTATTCTAGAACATTATAGCGTAATTTCATCAAAGTAGTCAACTCACTTGGTGGGCTAAGATCTGGTTGTTGTTGTATCCATCCACAATATCTAAAAAAGTAATTATATGGTTTTTTGATTTGACGAACTCTACATTAGAGTCTATTTGACTCTTATTCAACATTACCATGAATCCAACAAAAGCAAATGACATCCTTCAAGCTCATCAAATTGGTAGTCACATTCAGCAGACGGTCGATTCAACCATCAATCGTCAGTCTATTTTGGATCAGCTTATTGTCAACTAATGTTTATTTAACTCATAGGTACATACTTCCACCGTAGTCGAGTGGTCAATACATGATCCAATCAACTATTTTTTGGTGTAAACAATTCTTAAATATATTGAAATAATTACGAGGACTAAAATATATTTAACCATACTTTTTTTTTCTCCATATAATGGTAGAAACAACCTGCTAATGATATACTAACACTTGGTGAAAATTGATACTCCCTTTAATCCTATATATAAGAAAATATTATTTTTTAGAAACAATGAATAACTATGGATTTGCAACACTTGGTCTAGAGGAGATACATTATTTATTTAATTAATCTAAAATGAATATTGTTTTTTAACACTCATGTAACTTACAATTTTTCTTTCACTGGATTGTAACTTTAAAAGACTATGATGTTATAATAGATAGAGATTTCATGAAAATTACGTTTATTCAATTCAGACCACTATGAAAAGCAAAGAAAAAACGTTTGATTCATGAATCTTCAATGATGCGTAGTATTATCTATCACCCAAAGTTAATAGTAGCCTCTTTCATTTAGAACCACATTATTTGATACCCAACTAGGGACGCAGCTAACTCCTTTTACGCGTTACCATGAGACAAAGCGACAAACCCAACCTACCAAAATCTATATACAATGTAAGTAACACACAAGAGGGTATTAATTGACCTAAGTTCATGCCACTAACCATTGCTTAATTCATTTTAATTGCTGGCCCACCGTCCAAATATAGAAGCGTTTTTTGGGGTCAAAAGCAGAGTCTTTAGTCTTAACCCCACAAAATTAAAGTTTCAACTTTTAACAAACTTGCTTAAGGAAGGACAACATATGTGCATGAATCATGATAAAGATAATTAGTGGCTTTTAGCTTAGTTACATATGAAGATAATATCCTTGATAAAAAATCAATTATGGTTTTTTTTTAGTTACATAAAAATTTAAGGTGATAGGATGGGGTCCCAATTTAAGTAGCATTTACAAGTGCAATCACGTTTATCTTTCTTTGAGGAGAATAGTGAGGCTCAACTTTGAAACTTCTTAATAAAAAACTTGTCTTTTTACTAGATGTGTTTGTTTCAAGGTTATCACAAATATTGGAGGAAAAGTGAGGTTAAGAATATAACATTTCAATGTTTGATAAAATTTTATAAAATTTTGTTTCAAGATATTATTTATTCCAAAAAAATTTACATACAACTTCTCTATTTTTTATCTATGAGCGGAAGAGGCGGCCGCACATGACACCATTTTTTTAGGGACACCCAAAATCACTATTTTTACTTAGAAGTTAGTATTATATAGACATTTTTCTTTTAAACCCGCTTTGATTAATTATTGAAAATATATTTTTGAAAAACTTTCATTGTAAATGAATCTTTTATAAAAAATAAAAAATACGAGCAGAAAGACATTCGAATAATATTCATAACTTTTATAAAAGGGCACAATTTATTGATTTGTCCATTAAAAAAAAATCTTAGGACCGACATTGTTTCAAGTTCAACCGATCACATTTAAAGTGTTCTCATTTTCATTTTTTGTTATCACTCTAGTATTTGGTTGGCTATGTACCATTTTTCCAATCATCTAATGTCATGTCAAGTTTGGATCATTGATTTATTTTAAAATAAATTTAAATATCAAAATAATTATACCTACGATTTATTTTTTTTATTTTTTTTGAAGGAATTATGCCTACGAATTGTAAACTCCAAAATACCAAAGATTTTAGCTTCTTTTTTCCTTCTTTATTAATTGTAAACTAATTGTAAACTTTTTCTTAATCCACGCAAAGGGATTGTTATCATGCTATGCCAAAAAAATTCCCACATTTAGGATTTTGAATTTGAGACGTGGCATAAAGCCATAGCCAGATCAATTGAACTGGAGTTTTGTCAAAATCATCCACTTGCTCATTTCTGAACATGGTTCAGTTTTTCATAATAATTCATCAATACATGCATCTAAGAATATTATAAAACAAAATAGAAATTATCACAATCATGTATATTTAGTCTGTATATACATTTATGTATAAAGATAAATTCCTCTGGACATGAATAAGAAAAATAAGTATGTTGTATATGATTTATTTTCAATGAGCTGGTATAAAATGATTTTTTCAAACAAAACCAAATCCGTAAAATCATGATAGCAATTTGGAAACATTATTCAGTTTATTTGAAATATCAATATTTTTTTCCGTGTATTTTTTTTCCTGTACACAAAATAAAGATCAAATTGGTCTGATCTGATCTGAATGGTAGCTACATCTGATTTATTAAGCACGCGGTATTGAATTTGTTCTTTGGCATAAAGTAAAAATGGATTTGACATTATGCTGATATAGGATTTTCTTACTAAACATTGAGAAATATAGTGTGCAATCCTTAAAATACTAGAATATATTATTATATTGGATTAAGAACAATCACACGTGTGGGTTTGATTATCACATCTTTATCATTATATACCATGTCATTTATATGTTGTTCAAACCTACTTTTCCATCCAATGGGACGGTGAAAGAAAGAAACAATTGATCGGTCGTTTGACTATAATACACTTTATTTTTTGTCACATTTCTAACTCACACTCAACATATCATCATTTGATCTCCTTCAAAAGTGAGACTCTCATATCTTTGAACCAATTTAATGATAGTATAATTTGGAACGGAGGGAGTAACCAATAAGATTATGAAAGAAGATGTTGCTATCTCGTAAAATATTATTTCAAGAAATATTAGTTCATTTTACTTATTATTCATTTTAAAGGAAATACTACTCTTAAAAGAAATTTTCATAAGAGAACCACACCACTCCCTCCGTTTTAAAATACATATCGCATTTTTGTAATGTGCGCTGTTCATATGACTTACTTTGACCACACTTTTTAACTAATATATAAATATAAATGTTAGCATGTAAGATGTTGTTCGATTTGTTTCGATAAATATTTACAAAATATTAAAGTTTTATAATTTTTTAATTTAAATAATTAAAGATATTAACGGTCAAATTTGTGCATTGACATGTGTGAAATGGTTGAATGTGACATGCATTTTGAAACGGAATAAGTATTAATATGTACAATTGAGTGCAGTGGATGTTGCTCTCGAAAATATTACCCCCTTGCCCTATAATAAGTTACACATTTAGGTTCTGCTTGGATTGATGAAACATAACGGAGCGGAACAGAATGAAATATAATGGAATGAATTCCATTCCATTGTTTGATTATTTTATGATGGTAAAATTGGAAATGAATAAAGCCAATGTAAATTGATGTATTTTCATTATATATAGTATAAATAAATTTTACATGTCACACTTTGAAACCAAGGGAGTATAATGACAAAGTTTGCTCCTTCATCAAGCGTATTCATGTACGAGGAAATTATGTTGGAATTTTGTTGGTCGAAGGGGATGTAACTAATGCAAGGATTGTTTTTTTGTTTCCTTAGATTCGCATAGCATGCATGTATTGTTTTTAATTGCATCCAGGTTCATTGTTGAAGCTAAACAACATAGTCACCACCGCCTTCATCTTTAATTAATAGAAATCCTTTTTTCCATCAAGTTTAGTACTTTTGACCAAGACAACACACATGCTTCTCATACTTAACTTTTCTCACTTTTATTCATCTCTCGCTAATAAAAACATTGCATTTGGTTCGATGATATATACAAACGAGAAGACCATTTTTTCTACTGTGGTACTCTGACCACTCAAATATGGTGTTATCATTTTACTAACTTCTCCAACTATAATACCAAAACCACTCAAATATGATGTTGCCACCATTCTAACATTTAACTTTTTCAATGGCAGAAAATATCGAAAGAGATTACACTTTTAAGATTATTTTTAATTCTGAAGAGACATTATTCCTCAAAAGGGACTATGGCCTGAAAGTTACTCTTAATTATGAAAGAACAAAAAAGAAAGGGTAGAAGTGGCTTGAAAATGCATCAAGTATAAAGAGGGAGAATAGAGAAAGATTTCTCTATAACTAAATAGAACTCTTTAGTATGTCTCTTAAACTGAGTGGAGTTCTCTATTTATATAGAGATTTCAAAATTGAATTTAGGTAAAATTGCGGCAACAATTTGATTAGTTAAAAGACTCTTGTGGATAACATAAAAAAAACATAAAAGTGGACGAAACAAACTAACATATTGTGAATGGAGGAAAGATAGGAAACTCCGTTGAATTCTCAATCTTACCCCAATCAAGCAAAAATTATGGGAAGAGATACAAACAAGTTTTAAAAAATAATTACTATTATTTTTTTTATCATTATTTGTTATTAAAAAATTGAAAACTACAATATAGACACCATTAATGTGGTGTTTCATTCTATGTGAGACATCCACACTCAATTTTTTCAATTCACGCAGTATTAACTTTAAGTTTCATGACTTATGTTTAATCTTCTAACACTCAAATTTTCTTGAAACTTCATGCCAATGTTTCAACCGTTATACTATTCAAATATTTATATGAATGACTCAATTGTTTGATCTATAGCATTTAAAATAATGAATTGTAGAAAATTTCCCATTAGATACAATACTTGTTGTTTGCATTAATTCATGAGTCTTTATCATAATGTTTTCCTACATTTTTTTTTACAAATTACACCAACCTCCCTTTAGGTCTATTAAAAAGACACTGACACCCCCTTTACTTTTAAAACTTACACTAACCTCCCTTAAGTTTTCACAAAATAGACTAATACTTCCCTTCTCTCTTAATAGTGTTAATGCTCCGTTAATTTTTCTTTTCTTTTCTGACAATTCCATGTTCACAACTTCTGATAGAAAACAAAAGGGATCATTGTTAGTTTTCACCATCAGTTTCATATGGACTCAATGTCTAATCACAACCATTAGCTCATCATGAAGTTTTTTGTGATGCATCTCCATATCATCATCCAATTATTCCCCCATTGCAATATTCTTTTGTTAATTTCAATTTCATCGTTCACCAAAAAAAAATTTCAATTCCATCTATAGAAAAACTCTTCCTATTTCCTTTATCTTTACCTCTGTATTAATAATTCCCCCAAATTGCAATTTCTTTATTAATTTCAATTCAATTTCCCATGGCATGATTACAAATACTTTAATAACTGTATATATTGCATTTGGTGTACGAATCACTTATGAAGAACAACGAGAGGTTTCAATAAGAGGAACAATACAATATTGATGCTCGTGCCTCTAAAGGATCAATTCAGGAAAATCAATTGAAGAAGAAGTTCCTCCCAAGAACAATGATTCTAATAGAAAACTGCACTCTCATGATCCCAATTTCAGCGTGAAACTAATGATGATCCCTTTTGAATTCTGTTTGAATTATGATCCCCTAACTTAATTATTTATTTTAAAATGGTCCCATAACTATAAAATATCTCAATGTGGTCTATTATGTATTTTGTTGTTAAATATTTTGGTCCTTTATATTAGTTTTTAACCATAAATGTCTACAACGAACTAACATTGTAGATGATATACCATAGACCTTATTAAATTTTCAATTTTAACCCTTTGAATTTTTATAATAGAGGTCTGTTGGATCATGCAGATCTATTTTATCTTATAGTGATTCACCAACAACTATTTTTTTCTTTCTTTGTTCATCATCTTTATTCCTCTTAATCATCATCTTCAACATAATCTTCATAAAAAAAAATCCAGAACAAAATTAAAAACTTATATTTTTTCTTCATCAAATCAAACTCAAAATCATCTTGACTATGCCTCAATTTATTTTAATTTTTCAAGCAAAACAAGCAAAAACTTTTATGAAATTTATAATAATTATATTCAAAGAGCCAAACTGATCATATATTCATAAAAAGTTCCATAACATATCTATAAGAAATTCAGAATAATTATGTGCAAAGTTTCCTTTAAATCTAAGATTCATGTACAAGCATGAATGAAAGACTGTTGATTTAAAGATCCAGAGGTCACAAGAAAATAAAACTATTGATTTAAAGCTTGAACTTTATATGCAATTGGACCAAAAGGGTAAAAATGAAATTAGAAAAAGACAAATGACCAAATCTTTGCTTGAAATTAAGTTAAAAGACCACAAGTGTAATTTTGCCAAAAATTAATCGATTGACAAATGTTTGTATAATGAGAGTTTTAGGGATTGATGATTCAACACACCGAGCACAAAGAGGTTAGAAAGAGTTAAAAATATTAAGATATTTTAAAGAGACAAGGAGACTATATGATTGGAATTTACTTCGAATATTAATTTTCGTTATTTCATTTGATATTTTTGATTTTTTGTTACTGTATTTTTAAAAACACATTAAAAGTTTGATATTTTTTTAAAAAATTTCTTTAAATATTATGGTGATTATTTTAAATTTTGAAAGTTGGATGGAAATTTAAATTTTTATATCAGTGGGAAAATAAATGCAGAAGCAAAAGAAAAATTACAAGCGAAGAAATTGAGTTCCTATAGCATCAGCTCAACACAAGTAGGGATGATTATGAGCGCATGAGAAAGCGAAGCATCTAATTTCATGAGCCAGATAACACAAGAGTTTCTTTCACGTAAAGTATGAGCAAACATAATATTTCAATCTCTCCATATAAATGAACAAATGTTATCAATAAAGAGGAGCATAAAGATGAGTAGGTAGGACCATGTACTTGATCAAAGTAAAAAATAAAATCAAAAAAATTGAGAATGTAAATCACAAATGATATGGAAAACACTTACGTACCATAGTAGTTGGGTACCATTGTACCATTGGCCAGTAAAATTTTGACACATGTCAAAAATCTTTTAAAATCAGTTCTTATAAAAACCGGCTTAAAAGGTCCAAGGCAAAATAAAATAATATAGTCTATGGAAGGTCTTATAAATCCATTTGGAAAAATAATACCTCAACCATTTATATTAGTACCTAATTATAATAATATAATTAGAATGAGAAACCAAATTAATTGGTTAAGGGAAACAGCATATTGGTTTCTAATAATTGAAAATAATTATTCCACATACTGGGAATATGAAAATTTTGCAAATCTTTTAAGCCTTAGAGTACAAAAATTTATACATGGCTAGTAAAGGTGTGAGTGAAAATATACAAGATATTTTTGAAAACCTAACAGTACTTCAGGAACAGTTGGATAAAATAGTAGAATTTCTACTAAAAGAATTTGAAGAAAAACTCAATGAAAAATTATCTAACTTAGAAGAAAACCAAAAATTGTTAGATGAAAAACTTTGTATTAAAATAGATGATCTAATCGATCTATTAAAACTCTTACCAATAAGAGATAAATGTCTAACCCTAGAAGAATTACAAACTTTTGTCAAAAAAGAAGGGGGAGATATGGTAGAAATTTCAGAAAAAATAGAAAAATCAGAAAAAGAAATTAACTTCTTCGCGCCATTACCCTAAAAATGGACGAAACAGAAGAAGAAATAGCTAATCAGCTAAATGAATTACAAACATTAATGGCTTCTCTAGACATTAATAGAAAAAATCAAATAACAGAAGAATCTGATGATGGAAACAAATTTGTCTACGACTTCGGATCAGAAAGTTCTTTCAGTATGGAAGAAGAACCACAAGTAGGACTTGTGAAAACTAATGAGCAACCAGAATCATCAGAACAAGGACGTAAAAGAGGACGTCGAGAGGGTAAAGAAGATTTTATCGATCAACAAATCATTCAAGATAAAATGGATGAAAGAAAATTTAAAAATATATCATCTAAATATATACCTACTATAAATCGTCACAAGGATGAAGATATTCTAAATCTCGATTGTAGTGATGATGCTAAAAAAGAACTAAGAAGTTGGTATCATAATCACATGGTAACAATCCAACTAGATCCCACACTAGGGAAACTAAGTCCAAAAAGCATTTTTAACTATTTAAAAACAAAAACTATAGGAAATGCTTGGAGCTTTATATCTGAAAAATCAGACTCGGAACTTCCATCAACAACTGAGGAAGTAATAAATTATGTTTATTCAATTCTAAAAAAAGAATTTGTAGGTTTTGATGCGCCAGAAGCAGAATCAGACCTAGAAAGCACAAACATTCATAGAATCTTTAATCTAAGAATCTGTGATATGTGTTATGTTGAACCATTTATATGTGAGTTTAGCAAATATTATTATGCAATATCTCCACAAAAGAGAATACAGTATAATCTTTTAGGTTTGTTTTATAATAAACTTCCATCATCTGTTGGAACAATAATGGAAAAAGTAATCCAAGAACATTTAGAAGTAGTCGTAGGATTAGACGATACTCTAGGAACAAGGATAACTGCATTAAGAAAATGGGTATCCGAAAAATGCATGGAAAAAACTGCTAAAAGAGAAGCAAAAATAAACGTTTGTTGTGATAAAATTCGAGACAAAGTAGGAAGCTACGGATGTAATAAACCTAGAAGAAAGAAAAAGAAAAAAGTTTTTAGGAAAATAGATCGTTCTGAATATAAAAGAAAAAAGAAATTTCCTAAAAAATTTAATAAACAAAAATACTTTAGGAGAAATAAAAAATATCCTAAAAAGAATTCATGTCCTAGAGGAAAGAAAACATGCACATGTTGGTTGTGTAATGAAGAAGGACATTATGCAAATGAATGTCCTAAAAAGAAAGATTCTAAAAAAGAAACCTTGAAATTAATTTGGGAAGTAGGTTTCGAACCAATAGAATCAGATATAGATTCTGATGAGAGTAGTATTTTTGAATATACTACTGAAGAAGAAATTGAAGAATGAGTAGAAAAATTTTAAAAAATGGAAACCCTAATGCAACATTTATCCAGGTAACACTAAACAAAAAGAAAATCATGGGTTATATTGATACCGGTGCCACTTTATGTTTTGGTAGGAGATCCATAATTAAGGAAGGATGGATTAGACTACAAAAACCAAAAGAAATTATCTTTGCTGATAAGAAAAAACACCAAATCTGGTTTGTTCTAAAACATGTTTTTATAAAAATTGAACATAGATACTTCTATGTAAAATCAATCTATGAACATGATTCTGGAATAGATCTGATAATAGGAAATAACTTTTTAAAGTTATATAATCCTTTTATTCAAAAAACTGATACCATAACATTAAATTGGTTTGATATCAATAATCCAAAAGAAAGTGAATTTGTTACAACGAACATTATAACAAAAAATGAAATTTTAAAGGCAATTTCAGAAAATCTTAACATACTTAGATGTATGTGGGATAAAAGAAAGTTTTACTTAACAACTGAACAAAATCTAGAACATCATCTAGATCAAGTTTGTTCTGAAAATCCATTGGATACTATAGTAAACAAAATACAAGACTTAATTGTTGTAAAACTTAAAGATCCTAAAAAGGAAGTCAAAGCCTTATACAAGATCCCTTACTCAGGAGAAGATAAGGAAGAATTTAAAAAAGAAATAGCAGAACTATTAGAGAAAGGATTAATAAGTCCTTCTATTAGTCCACACTCAGCACCAGCTTTTTATGTCAGAAAACACAATGAGATAAAAAGAGGAAAAGCTCGAATGGTGATTAATTATAAAAAACTTAATGAGGCAACTGTAAGTGACTCATATAAGTTACCAAGAAAAGATTACATTTTTGAAAAAAATAAGAGGATGTAATTGGTTTTCATCTTTAGATGCAAAATCTGGATACTGGCAGTTAAGGTTATCAGAAGAAACAAAACCTTTAACAGCTTTCAGTTGTCCAGAAGGACATTTTGAATGGAATGTTTTACCATTTGGTTTAAAACAAGCACCATCAATATATCAAAGATTTATGGACAATACTCTTAAGGGTCTTGATCATATTTGTTTTGTATATATCGATGACATATTAATTTTTACTAAAGGAAGTAAAGAACAACATGTTAAAGATGTTATGACTGTTTTAAACAGAATAAAAGATAGAGGAATTGTTCTATCCAGAAAAAAGTCAATACTTTTGAAACAAGAAATCGAATTTCTTGGTCTTATCATAAGAGAAGGAGGAAAACTCGATTTATCACCACATGTTCAAGAAAAGATTTTACTTTTTCCTTACCAATTAGTGGATAGAAAACAAATCCAAAGATTTTTGGGATGTTTAAATTATATTGCTAATGAAGGATTTCTTCAAGACTTAGCAAATGATAGAAAAGTTTTACAGAAGAAGATATCTGAAAAAGTGCCATGGTCATGGACACAAAAAGATACTGAGGCTGTAAAATCTTTAAAAGAAAAATTAAAAGTTTTACCGCAACTATACAACCCAACAGAAAATGATTTTTTGGTTGTAAATGTTGATGCAAATCAGTTTACATGTGCTGGAGTTATGAGAGCTCTACCTAATGGTAAACAAAGATTGGGATTAAATCTCAATGGATATGTTGAGGATGAAACCCCACAACAATCCTATACCACTGTGGACGCAACCCCACAGTTAAAATCAGATATCCCTAATGGGCGATCAGATAAAACATCAGTTTCAACTGATTCAAAACTTGATTATTCAAGTAATAACATCCGAATTAAGGATAAAGATCTTGTTTTATGCAAGTATGTTTCAGGCTCTTTTAAAGATGCTGAAACAAGATATCATATCAATGAGAAAGAAACTCTTTCTTGTTTAAATGTTTTAGAAAAATGGAGAATGGATTTAATTCCATCAAGATTTTTATTACGAACTGATTCAACTTATGCTAGCGGATTTTGGCGCTACAATTTAAAAGTTGATCATAAACAAGGAAGACTTGTTAGATGGCAAATGCGCATCCAACAATTCTATCCTTATATTCAACTAATAAAATCAGAAAACAATTGTTTTGCAGATACTCTGACAAGAGAATGGAGCAAGCTCTAAAAGTTCTCTACAATAGCTTGAAGCAAAAAGATGAACAAATTGAAATTCATAGCCAAAAGCTAAAACAACTCTCTTCAGAGAGGAGGGAGATGATTAAAATGATCGAAAGCCTAACCAAGATCATAAATGTTGAAATTTCAACAACAACAGAAGAACCAACAAAAAAGACTTGGAATGAACAACAAAGTTTTTCATCAACATCTTCAGCAGGCTCTATGCCAGAAGAAGATACAAAAAAGTCATGGGCTGACAAAGTCGAACAAGAAGATGAAGAGTCAAAAAATGGTTCAGACCAACCAAGCGATGTTGTCGATCCACAACCAGCAAAGAAGGTGTATGTCATCTTTGATGGTCCAATGAAAGGCATCTACAACAACTGGGCAATTGCAAGCCTCCACATTAATGGCAAAAATGTCAGACACAAAGCTTATCCAACAATGGAAGAAGCAAAAGAAGCTTACAAGGCCTCCTACAAGGAAATGGCCATAGCAAAAGATATTGGCCAACCATCAAAAATGGAATCTAAAAAGAAGGTTTCAGTAGGATCAATTATAAACCTCTAAAAAGAAAAAAAACAAGATAAAAACCATTGATGATTTCATGGGAAAGTGGAGATGGCTAGCCAACTTCAAGGAAGAACTAGCAATTGAATGTTTTTATCCAGTTAATATCAAACATGGGGTAAAAGCTAATACAGTTCCAGGAATATCCAAGGAATTACTTAAAGAATTCTATGACTATGGAATGCTCAAGACCGTATATCTTGAGGAAAAAGAAGGATATAGATTTCAAGAATTGGCTGATCTTCCAAAAGAGATCGGTGATACAGCAAAAAGATTTAATGACTTCCTTGCCAAAGGAAGAGAAATATTTCTCCAATTCGAACAAACATATCCATGGTTCGAAGAAGAAAATAATCAGATGGCTGTAAGACCAAGAACAGCTATAAAGATAGGTATCTCAAATAAAACCTATCTAGAACCAAATGCAACAAGTGTTGGATGGACATTAATCTCATTTGTTCAACAAATGAAGCGTTTTTATGACTATCTAATCAAATATGGGTCATCCATTACCAATTATAAAGTCTTATATGTCTCAGATTATTGTTTCATGGTCTGTGACTCAAAGAAAAAGGTCTCTACAGAGCACCTCAAACAAACACTTCAATTCGAAGAATTATTCTCAGGATTCGAAAATGGTCTCCATAGAATTCCAGATGAAGTACAACAGGAGTGTTGCCAATACTTCTCAACCTACAAAGGGCATATCTGTAAATGGTGTGCAAAAGACAAAGTGTCGGCAGAAGAAAACAAAATACCGACAATTCCAACAATTGGAGATAAGGCAAAAGAAAAAGCCTAGACACGCGTCATGTAGATATCATGATGTAATAGTAAAAACTTATCATCTGAGTCAGACGGGGTCCACTTAGAGATAAGAATCTTATCACTTTAAGTGATAATGCGTTTTCTTTTTCTTTGCGTGTTTTAATTGTCTTTCTTTTTTGCTGTCATGGATAATGACATGTGAACTACTTGTAAGTCCTATCCTCCTATAAATAAGAGCCTCGATGCTCACTTGTAAATTACAACTTAAATCAATGAAGTAAGTACCTTAGTTTATGAGAAACATTGTGGGAAAGGGCTTCGCAGGATTTGAGATTGTCATAACCAAATCAAAAGATTTTAATTCTCAATATCAATAATCGAAAGATTATTTCAAATCCAAAGGATCGAAAGATCAGAATTATCAAAAATCCAAGACAAAGTCAGGTATGATTTTAAATATTTTAAATGCTTTATAATTTTTACATTTCATAATGGAATATAGTATGATAAAAGAAAATTCATCTGGTTTTATGGCAGATGTATTGATAGATCATATAGAAAAGGTAGATTTTACCTTAAAACCAGAAGAAAACTTCAAACAAAAAAGTATTTTTTCTTTAATAAAAGAAAAACTATCTAGAGAAAATATTCTAAAATATGGAATGATGATAGGAGAAGTTCTTATACCAATGGAATCAACAGATGGATCTGTTGTAATATCTATGATTGATGAAGAACAAATAAACGAAAGGTTAAAACACTTATCGTTAGAAAAAAGACAGAAGATAGGATATATTCATATATCGACTATCCAAATAATCATAAAAAGTACTTTTATGAAAGGAATAAATTCAGAACTAGAACTTCTTATAGAAGATGCTAGATTGAACAAAAAACATTCACTAATAACTAAAGGTGAAGGAAATCTAAAAGGTGGAAAAATAAAATTCGATATAAATTTACAAATAGGCTTAAGTCTAAATGATATAGATCTAAATAGATCTTTAGTAATACATTATAAACTCAAAGACCAAAAACTTATGAGACCAGGAAATCATCCTTTTAGTATAAGTTATAAGATGAATTATGCACTAAGTAACTCTCATTATAGTGTAGAGTTTAGTTGAAGAGAAAAAATACAAATAGATGAACTATTTGCACCATTAGTAAAACTAGAATCACCAATTCTAAAACCACTAAAAAGATCAAAGTCTATTATGACAATAGAAAGAACACCTCTCTTAGAGCAAGAGGAAAATACTAGTGAACCAAGGTTCCTACCACCAAGAACTTCATTAGACAGTATAAAGTTTGATAAAAATTTATCAGAAATAAAAACTGAACTTTTAAAAATTAATAAAAAATTATAATGCCAGGAATAACAATAAAAAATGAACTAAAATTATTTAGAAAAAAACTAGATGCCCTAGTTAACAAAATATAAGAAAATTTCTTTAGAATAGAAATGAAGAACACAATTTGGGGAATCCACGATTTAATGATTCTACAAATTTCATATGTAGATGAAGTAATAGAAGAATTAAAAGAAACAGAAAATGTTTCTATTATGCAAAAAGAAAGAGCCACAACTCTGTTATGGCCATCCCAAAAACTAGCTGAATTTGAACAATCTTTAGAAAAAATTCTAGAAAGTTCAAACATATAATGCATGGGTTAACAATTAAAACAGAATTAGAAATTTTAAAAGAGAGACTAAAAACCATAGTCAGTGATATTGAATGGTATTATGAGTTAATAGTATTCAAACAAATTTGTTATAAGGCTCAAACTATAACAATGGTTCACATAGATTTAATTGAAAATCTATTAGAAGAAATTCAAGAAAATAATCTCACCGAGATTCAAAAAACAAGAGCGAAAATTCTTTTAGAACCTTTTCAAGCTCTAACACAAATCGAATCACTTTTAAAAGAGGCCAAAAATTTGGAAAACTCCACGACTAATCAATAATGCCCGGATTAGATCTTAAGACAGAAGTAGAACTCTTTAAAAAGAGATTAGAAAAGATAATTTTTGATATAAACTTTTATAATGAAAGAATTGTGTTAAAACAAATTCTTTTTTGTGCTCAAGATTTAGTAAAATATCATATAGAGTATATTGACGATTTCTTAAAAGAAACAGAAGATTTAGAAAATCTTACAATTATACAAAGAGAAAGAGCTAAAACACTCTTAAAACCATTTCAAGGTTTGAATAAAATCGAACAAATGTTAAACCAAGTTCGAGAAAATTCCGCTGGCGACCCTGCCTCAACCTGGTATCAGAGCCAGTAATACAATCCTAGGGGGTAAAAATGAAACTAAAAATAAAAATAAAAATTTTATTTTTTTTCAGAAAAGACAAAAGTCTTTTAAAAACGCTTTTCTATTTAGCCGATTTAAAAGGTTAAGAGGACAAAATCCACGTGTCACACACTGATTGGATAATGTTATATAACATAGAAATCCACTATGTTACACAAGTGGAGTCCCTCTAAAGTCTAAAACTATGACTTCAAGAGATCTGCAACACGTAAGAAATAACCCTAAGCTTAGTATAACCACAACTCCTTGCAAACTCAATAATCTAGCGACGTCCCAAAGAATTTCATATAAGACACCCAATTCTTGATATACTAGTTTTACCAATCAAACTACCATCAACATTGAATTTAAACACATTATTTGGATGAGGGTGCCAAAAAACCAACCTAAGAGTAGGGATAGGAGAAGGACCATAAAAAATCTTGGTGGAATTAAAAATATAGAATATTTGGCTGAGAATAAACCAGAGAGGGTGACTAATGTCAGAAACGCTTCATCATTTTTAAAATTCCAAATAAACTAACATCCAATGATAAAAAGAGTACTATGTTGGTTGGTTGCATGCATCATGAACTATAAATGAAGATCACCTTCATTAGAAACATTCTAAAAAACAACCTGAGTTTATAAAATAGTTTCGACGAAGCACCACATCAATAACAATAACCATACAAATAAATACGACGAGTACACTGAAACCTGGTTGGTAGGCAACTCCCCATGCATAACAATCCACGTAAAATGACGAACATATTTCGGATCAAGTCTTGGGTACAATGTTTAACCAATAATAAACCGATTTAGTGGTATAAGTATATGGAATGATTCCCACACAATGATGTCATTAGCGTCATCATTGAGAAAAATACTCTCCATATCCAACAACTTATCATCTTAAAGAAGTGACATTGCTATGATACCAAAATCCCACACCGTGTTGTAACAAATGATATTGATACAAAATTAGTGTCATTTTGTTACACATGAAGAATTTGCTCAAAAATTGGTCATGAGGAAGTATTTTACTTTGATTTAGAGTGATTTAACTGTTAGAAATTTTAATGATAAATCACAATTCGTATATCAAAAGTTATTCATATAAAATAAAAAGTTATTCAATAGAATCATTATATTAATGTTTATATTTTGACAATATCAATGAGTTTTCACATATTTTATCATATCAACTTTCTCATATATTTACGTAAATATTTGTTTCTGCAGAAAAAACTCGGATAAAATCTGCAACGGGTGCTATGCAAGTATTGAAAGGTATTTTGCATATAAAATAAAAATTTATTTAAATGAAAAAAATACATTAATTTTGATATTTTAAAAATAATCATGAGTTTTAGAAAAATTATTTTATTAACTTTCTTATATATATATATATATATATATATATATATATATATATATATATATATATATAATATATAAATTGTTTTCGCATACATAAGAAAATAAAATCCACAACAATGTGATTTAAATATTTGACATATTTTATATATAAGAAAAAAATATTCGATAGAAAATTATATTAATGTTGATAATTTTCATTTAATATCTTTAAACATTTGACAATGTTAACAATGTAATTATTTTTTATATGATTACCGCAATGTTATGCTACCCGTGCGGAAGCACGGGTCTATTACTATTTTTACTTTAATTTAGAGTGATTTAACCGTTAGAAATTTTAATGATAAATCACAATTAGTATATCAATAAATTTTATTTTATTTTGAATATTCAATAAATCATACATAGTTGATTTTTTTTCTTCTAATTTTCATGTATTAAATATGACCATGTAGTCATGAATGTCAATTACCAAAAACACAACCAACTACTACATGCATGACACCGCTAATTTATCATGTAAAATAATTAATTTTGCTTCATCCGTCATGTATTAAATATGACTCATGAAGTCATCTATGTCATATGAGAATGAATATTATATATGTTAGAAACACAAAATGATTTAAAATGTTAACCATTGTATATTACATTGATGTATTATGAATGTATTGTTTATCAGATAACTATATTTTTTTTTTACACAATCACATGAAATTTTGTAAACTGAAAAAATCCAATAATTTTAAGTAGTGTGGGGAAAAATACATGTGCTGTGTATATATATAGATTTATTTTTAAATGTACAAATATATTTTTGTAAGTATGATTTGTCCAAGAAGTATTAACTCGATGGTAAAAGTTTAATTTTGTAACCTCAAAACACATGGTTCTTTTTTGGTTACATTTTTTTTTGTTACACTCAAAACACATGGTTTAAGTTTAATCTAAGACACTTTTTTTTTTGACAAGTTAATCTAAAACACTTGTAAAGTAGTTATTAGTGTCAGCGTTAATTTTTTTTTAGGGACCGTTAATTATTTTTTTAAAACAAGTGTCACTGTTAATGTTAATGTTGATTTCTCCTTTTCTATTTTTTTTCAAAAAAAAATATTTTATCATTTTCACTATAAAAAAAAAAGGTTAATTACCATCACACAGATGCCGAACAATATTATATAAATTGATTTTTAGGGAAATATTATGTAAATAGTTGTTCTATATAAAATAATTACGGTAGTTTAATAAAAAATAATATAATTAAAAATTTGAAGAGAATCCAAAAAAAGATACATTTACCCTTAAAAAAAGATACATGTAAATTTCATACTGCAGGATTGGGAATTAAAGAATATTACGTATTTCTGCAAAAAAAAATATTGTGTATTTTTTCTTTTCACAAAGAAAATATTATGTATTTATACAAAAATATATATGTTATGCATGTCTATATATATATCAAAAAAAATGAAAATTGTAAATATAGTCGGCCATGCTCCCCATATTACGACCGTCCCTCCTTTCAATAACATCTCAAAATTAAGGACTAAATTTGACTCAAAATAATAATAATTTTAAAACTTATGTTGATTAGATTTTTTATTTTCTTTTTAAAAAGTTGTTTAGATTAATGATCCTGGTAAGACAATTTACATATACAATGTCCTTAAAAAAGTTAAATATATAATGCATGACAATTTTAATTACCTTTTTTTATTATTAATATTTAATTCTATTAATTTATCGATAAAAAAACTACTTCTATTAGTTAATTATTGAGAATAGATTCTAACAATTTTTCTATTGAAAGTAGAAAAAGGTGGCAGCTATATAATCTATTAATTACTATATAAACAGAAATACACACAATTTTTGCATGGCTGTTTTTTTTTTCTTTCAATTTTGGTGTTCTTGACACCGAAGTTGACAAGATAAGACAAGAGGATGTTTCAAAGGAAAAGATAGTATAGGAAACAATGAATACAAAGACATGGAGATGGATGATTGACTCTTTGAATTTTCTCCGCTTTTTCGCTCACATGTTGTATTAACGCCATATGCGTTTCACATTCCTGTACATAGCATAGCATAGTTATAGTTGTAAATTTATCCAATTAATTATATGAAATATGGGATCTTGTTTTACGTATGACCTAATGGTAATTGTAACTTTATCCAATTCATTATATACGATAGATGTTGTTGTTGTTTTAAAGTATTTTTTTGAAGTATTATTAATACAGAAAGTTAATCATAAAAAGTGAGTTGCATGCAATAAAACCTGAACCATATGGGTGAAACGCACATGCCTAAGCCACTTTATTAATAACATACAATTAAAAGATAATATTGGAACTTCAATCACATTTTCTTAGAAATTTTAGCTACACCAATATCGAAAGTCTGAGTCCGCTCCTGGGACAGAGCAATGTTCAGAGGCACTTGAAGAAACAGCGTCAAGTGTGGAGGCTCTAGATCCATGCGATAAGGCTGCTTCAAAGTTCTATGAGGTGGCAGCATTGACATTCTTCAATTGGGGTGATGTTCACATGTGTGCCGCTAGGGAGCGGATTCCCCTAGACGAGTTTGCTGGTAAAGATTTAGTGGCAGAACAGCTTCAAGTGGCTTATGACTGGGTCAAGGAGAAGTATTCATTGGCAAGAGAGAAGTATGAGGAAGCACTCTTGATCAAACTGGATTTCTACGAGGGATTGTTTGCTCTCGGCCAGCAACAATTTGAAATGGTCAAGTTCCATTGTTTTTTAGCAATTGCTAAGAAGATAAACCTATCAACTTAGGATTCCAATATAACTCTTCAATTGTTTAACAATACAGAGGAGAAGATGAAATATGTGATTGATATATGGGAGAAGTTGGAGGAACAGAGGGCAAAGGAGACATAAGACCCAACTGCAACCAAGAAAGAAGAATTGTTCATAAGAAGAAAGAAAGAGGGAAGTGCTACTGAAGACGAGTCTTATGATGTTGACGGTTTGAGTGAGATATCTGCTGAAGAAGCTGCTGAGCAAGCAGTGGTTATGAGATCAAAGATTCATCTCTTACGGGGCAATATGCTTTTTGAAAAATCCCAAATTGAATACAAATTAGGAATGGATAGTTGGAAGAAAAACCTCAATGTTGCACCATAACGATTTAACCTTGCATGAACTTCCGACGCAAATATTTTGATGGTTCTAAAAAATCAATGCTCAAATGGAGATAAAAAAACGCGACGATAAAAAGGTCCAAAGTTCACTTCCTTACAAGACTAGTGAACTAGAAATTAATAGAGATCAATAAGGAGGCCAGTCAAGTATGAAATAAATGATGTGTGGCTATTGATCAAAGATGACGGCGACGAAATTTGTTCCGACGACAACTTCACCATCATAGACTATCCTTCCACACCCACACCACAAACAGCGATTCCTCTTCTTTTGTTGATTCCGATAACCCTTCAACTGTTGTATATTTTAAATAGGCTTAATAGCACTTTTGGCCCCCTATGTTTGCAAAAATTACGATTAAGGCCCCCTATCTTTGAAAACTACAAAACCGCCCCTTATGTTTTGTTTTCGTTGCAGTTTTGGCCCCCATGGTCATTTTTGACCTGGTCCACGCTGACATGGCACCCACATCACTTATGTGAGGGGCCAAAATCGCAACTTTTGCAAACATAGGGGGCCAAAAGTAATATTAAGCCTATTTTTTATTTTTTAATTCATTTTCTTTTTTTTTTCCATTTTTTGTGTTTTGAAAAAATTAAAAAAAGAGAGAAAATTAATAAAAATTGAAAATAATGCAAAAAATACTGAAAAATTTAAAAAAATTGGAAAAATTAATTAGAATGAAAACAAAAATCTGAAGAAAAAAAATTTCGAATGACATGTGTGTATATACATACCACATCATTAAATCATTTTAATAACAAAAAAAACATTAAACACTGAAAATCTTTTAAAAATAACAAAAAATCAGATTATTTTTTTCAAAAAATAAAAGATTGATTTTTTTAAAATTTTAAAAATAACAAAATATCAGATTATTTTTTTCGAAATTTAAAAAATTAGAAAAAGTTCGGATTTTTTTTCGAAATTTAGAAGATATTTAAAAATAATGGAATTTATTTATCAAAATAAAAAATTTAGATTTTCTTGCGAAATAAAAAACTGGAAAATATTTAAAATTTTAAAAATCTGGATATATATTTTTTAAAATCCAATTACAGTATGAAAATTAAATTTTGAAAATCATATAATCTGAAGAAAAAAAAATAATTTTAGTTCAAAAGAGATTGGAAGAGCAACTTGAGGTACTTACTTTTTAAATTTTAATGTCTCTTAAATAAGACACTTTTTAAAATTTTACACGCATTAGTAATTGTTTTTACAAAAATATTCCTATGTAATTCAAGCTTCTCAGATTTTTTCCTAAATTTTTAATTAAACTAAAATCAATTTTTTTCTTCAGGTTATATGATTTTTAAAATTTAATTTTTCGATTGTAATTGGATTTTAAAAAAATATATATCCAAAATTTTAAAATTTTAAATATTTTCCAGTTTTTTTATTTCGCAAAAAAATCTACACATTTTATTTATTTTGAAAATTAAATTCCAGTATTTTTAAATATCTTCTAAATTTCGAAAAAAATCCGAACTTTTTTCTAATTTTTTAAATTTCGAAAAAAATCTAAATGTCTTTTTTGCTTTTTTCTTTTATTTTTTAAAAAAAATAATCTGATTTTTTGTTATTTTTAAAATTTAAAAAAATCAATCTTTTATTTTTTTAAAAAAATAATCTGATTTTTTGTTATTTTTAAAAGATTTTCAGTTTTTAATGTTTTTTAATTATTAAAATAATTTAATGATGTGGTATGTATATACGCACATATTATGCGAAATTTTTTTTTCCAGATTTTTGTTTTCGTTCTTATTAATTTTTCAAATTTTTTTAGTTTTTTTTTCATTATTTTCAATTTTTATTAATTTTCCCTCGTTTTTAAAATTTTTTCAAAACAAAAAAAATGAAAATGAATTAAAAAAATAAAAAATAGGCTTAATATTACTTTTGGCCCCTATGTTTGCAAAAGTTGCGATTTTGGCCCCTCACATAAGTGATGTGGGTGCCATGTCAGCGTGGACCAGGTCAAAAATGACCATGAGGGCCAAAACTGCAACGAAAACGAAACATAAGGGGCGGTTTTGTAGTTTTCAAAGATAGGGGGCCTTAATCGCAATTTTTGCAAACATAGGGGGCCAAAAGTGCTATTAAGCCTTTTAAATATTTCAAAAGTTATTTATTTTATTCTGATTGATTTAATTAATATTATTTGAAAATTAATTTGTTGACTTATGCATGATATACATTAAAAGCTCAATTTGTTCTGTGTTGTATATCATCACGTTTTGGTTTTGCTGTACCTCGTTTTGAATTACTTTTTTTTTTTTTTTTGTAGATAGACGAGATGACAAAGTCACCATAAACTCACACACATAGTGGATGTACCGGGGTTTGAACCTGGGTCATGACATTCAGCCTAACAATTTCGGCATTTTGCAAGTTGAGCTAGAACTTATGGAACTCCTTTTGAATTACTTTACCAATTTACTATACTTAATTATTTTCGATGTGCTTTAAATGTGGTAACTGAAATTGACTGAGTATACTCATATGTATAATTCAGTTGTCCTCAGAAGTAGCTGAACGTGCGCATATCATTAAAAAAACTTTTTCTCATATTGCCTTTTAAGTAGGATATGTGGTTATCCAACGTGCAAACATATTCTGTCTGTATAAACTAGAAGCTTGCTTTTACGTATATACAGAGATGCTTTTTGTTCCTCCTTCCTTCAATTTTCTATTAAAAACATTAAGTACGCGAGTCATTTGAGTGTGTATTTCTCGTGTCTTGATAACCTCGGTAAGATTAACGCTGAGAGGAACTTATTGTATTCTGGCGGATATTGCGCAATTCTGCAGATAATTCCTTAGTCCAGTAGTGAAGTAGTCACACCTCAGTTTTTACGTTTCATTTTATTGTTTTGCAGGTTGTGATCTAGTCATCTGCTTACAACAATCTAAGGAATTAGGGCTGGAGACTAGTTTGAAAATGACAACATGGTTGATGCCGTAGTTACCGGCTCTCCGACATGGTCACCTACGACGAGCAGTTTGATGATGTTACCGGTACTCTATTTATGATTTCTCTATTTTTTTTTTTTTTTTCTTTTCACAATGCAAAATGTGGGGTAAGCTGTTTGTTTGCCTACCAAAGTAACCATATATTTGTACCTTCTTTCCTTTCTCTATATAGCATAACATCCCATTGAGGACTTCTTTAGCTTGTAATTATCTTTTCCATTTGTAAATATGGATCAAGAAAAAAAGCAAGGTACAAGAGAAGAAAATGAAAAAGAGAAATGGGTTTATGATGGTTCTGTGGATTGTAAAGGCAAAGTTCCTCTTCGTGCTAAAACTGGTGTATGGATAGCTTCTCTCTGTCCTTAGTAAGATATTTACTTGTGTTCATCATTTAGGTAAGTATTCTTAACTAATTTTGATGTAATTACATTTTATATGTAATAACTTTAATCTATTTGAGCAAAACAAATTAAAATTAATTGCTAAGGGTAGTTTGCTTGAAAATGATTTGCTCCATTGCATGTTCCATTTTGAAGTATGTCTCACGTGCTTTTTTTTGTTGAGATGAGGATAATAACTAATAAGTTGCTATTCCACAATCAAATATGGTTTGTGTTGTACATCCTTATATACTTGTTAAACACTAATTGAAGCACGCATTATGTTTTCAATTCCTTTGTCACGGTTTTTGGTGTTGTGACCATGTTTGTTTGAATAATGCTTGTAGTTTTTTCTAATTTAGATACACAATTTTGCCTTAGAGAATATTTCTTTTCACGATGAAGAACTGATAATGTTTTCTTAAAAGGATTTAAGACACTTGAGAAAATTGTTGTTTTGATTAAATATGGTTCTCATGCATGGAAACTTTTACTTCAAAAAGAAAATATAGTATTTGAATGAAGTACCTGCTGTTTTTATCATCATCTAGGGGATTAATTTTTCATTGTTTACATGAATGAAGTGTATTGGCAGTGCTTGCATAGGTGTAGACATTCAGTGATTGAATACTATGATTGAATTTGAGTTATATGCACAATGAATTTTTCAACTTAAGCTCTTAGCACATTCTGTTATGAATATTATTTTTCTATCCCTGTGAATTAGATGTGAGCAAAATTGTGATAAGTCTTCAATGTTTATGCATAGATGAGACGAAGTGTAATTTTGAGTGTTAAGTTATGAAACTCTGCTAGTTATTATGGGCTTGTGTGTTTTTGTTTTTTAGCATGGTAGAGAACAGATGATCTAATTGCTTCTGTGAAAGATTTTATTTGTGTATGGTATCTGTTATGAAATTTAACAAATGAAAAGTGGTTCATTCTCATTATTGTGAAATGTGATTACATCAAGTATTTATATGCAAAAGTGTTATGAACAATGAGAAATCAAAACAAACTAGAAAAGAAACTTGCAGTTCAAGTAACTGCACTAAGCTTTTGTTTCTTGTAGTTCAAGTAACTGCACTCTCCTTTGTAGCTTTCCCTTCATTCTCTAAGATCCCCCCACAAGCTGGAGAATGGTAAATATTGAGCATTCCCAGCTTGGATAATAGAATGTTGAATGGTTGAGGAAGCAAGGGCTTTGTGAAAAAATCTGCCAATTGGTCTTTGGATGAAACAGGAAGAAGTTTCATGATGCCAGCTTGAACTTTGTCTCTGACCAAATGACAATCAATCTCAAGATGTTTGGTTCTCTCATGAAACACAGGATTGACAGCAATGTGCAAAGCACTCTGGTTGTCACAATAAAGAACTGGGAGCTTGACTGTTGAAACATGAAGATCATTAAGCAAGTAAAGTAACCACTGAAGCTCACAAGTTGCAGCACCAAGTGCTCTATACTCAGCTTCTGAAGAAGATCTTGAGACAGTTAACTGTTTCTTGGTTCTCCAGGAGATGAGAGAACTTCCAAGAAAGAAACATTGACCAGAAACTGATCTTCTAGAGTCCAAGCAACCAGCCCAATCTGCATCTGAGAAGCCAGATAAAAACAGAGATGATTGTCTGGGGAAAAACAACCCTTGACCAGGACTTTTCTTCAAGTACCTCAAAATCCTGGTGGCAGCCAGAAAGTGTTTCTCAGTAGGAGAAGTGAGAAATTGACTAAGTTGCTGAGTAGCCTGCCTACCTACCTACCAATCTTCTGTAGGAAGGCACATCAGAATAAGGTGCACTATCCTGGTGTTTGTTAAGTAGATCAGCCTACCTACCAATCTTCTGTAGGAAGGCACATCAGAATAAGGTGCACTATCATCAGTGTGAAGCTTGCATGATGGATCAGATGGTGTAGAGACAGGTTTGGATGCAAGGTAACCTGTATCAGTGAGAAGGTCAAGGCAGTATTTCCTTTGACATAAAAATATGCCTTGAGAAGAATGGGCAACTTCTAAGCCAAGGAAGTATTTGAGTTGGCCAAGGTCTTTAATTTTGAATGAAGAATTCAAAATATCTTTGATGAACATGAATTCATCAAGAGAGTCACCAGTTATAATAACATCATCAACATAAACCAGTAAAACTGTGAATGAAGTGGCAGTTTTCTTAATGAACAGGGAGTGATCAGCATTAGACTGAGTATAATGATGCTGAACCAAAAGTGATGTGAGTTTTTCATACCACTTTCTACTTGCTTGTTTGAGACCATAGAGTGATTTGAGGAGTTTGCATACCTGATTAGGTTTATCAGGAGTGATACCTTGAGGAACAAGCATGTAAACATCTTCCTGTATGTCTCCATGTAGAAAGGCATTGTTGACATCTAACTGGTGAATGTGCCAATTATTGATAGATGCCAAAGCAAGTACAGTTCTCACAGTGGTGAGTTTAGCAACTGGTGAATAGGTGTCAAAATAGTCAAGGCCTTCAACTTGATTGTATCCCTTTGCTACAAGTCTGGCCTTATACCTCTCAATGGATCCATCAGCATGATGCTTGATTTTGTAAACCCATTTGCATCCTATTGGCTTCACATTTGGTGGTAAATCAACCAGTTTTCAGGTGCCAGTATTTTCAAGAGCAGAAATCTCAGCTTGCATAGCTTGCTTCTAACAAGTGAATTTACTAGCTTCAGCATATGTGGTAGGCTCAGTGTGGGAGGCAATGGACAAAGCAAAAGCACAATGAGAAGGAGAAAGATTAGTATAAGAAATGTAATCAGAAATAGGATAAGAAACTGTGGAAGAGACATGTGAATGATTGCAAACATAGTCTTGCAAATGTATAGGTGGATTGGCATGTCTGGTTGATTTTCTGATGACAGGTGGTGGGGAAGGAGAAGCAGGTGGGGTAAGGTCATGAAATGAAGGCTCAGGATCTAGAAATGGAGGTGGTGGAGTGGGAGAGACTGTAGGTGGTGTTTGACTTATGGGACAAGTAACAGAAGGAAAATAGTCCCAATTGGTGGTTATGGATGAAGAATTGGGAGGATAGGGCAATATATGTTCATGAAAACTGACATTTCTAGATATGTGGATGTCTCTGGTGTGAATGTCTAGGAGTACATAGCCTTTAAAACCAATGGTGTACCCCAAAAAGATAGATTTTCTTGCTCTAGCAGACAATTTGGTTATGTTTGCCTGAAGAGAAGTGGAATAACATAGACAATCAAAGACTTTGAAGCTATGAATGTCAGGAACTTTGGTATGAAGCAAATAATATGGAGATTTGTTGTGAAGGTGAGGTGAAGTGACTCTATTGATAATAAAAGTGCAATGTAAAAGAGCATAAGACCAGTAAGATGCAGGCAGTTTGGATTGAAATAGAAGGGCTCTGCCTACATTCAAAAGGTGTTGGTGTTTTCTTTCAACCCTCCCATTTTGTTGGGGAGTCTCAACACAAGATCTATGATGGGTTATGCCCTTGGAGGCATAAAAGGAAGATAGGAGAAATTCAGGGCCATTATCAGTTCTAATGGTTTTGGGAGTAATATGAAACTGATTCTCAATGAGAGTAATGAAATTTTTAACATGTTGTGATACTTCAGCTTTGGATTTAAGAAGGACAATCCATACAAACCTACTGTAATCATCAAGTATAGTAAGAAAATACTTATGATTGTGAATAGAGGGTACATCAAGAGGACCCCAAATGTCAAAATGCAACAATTCAAACTTATTGGAAGCAACAGATGAACTAAGGGAAAAGGGAATTTTCTTTTGTCTAGCAAAATGACATATATCACAGGTTGCTTGAGAATCAAAAGATAAAGAAGGATACAAATGAGACATGTGAGCTAATCTTTTGTAAGATACATGTCCCAATCTAAAATGCCAAAGAGCAGAAGAAGGAATGGTAAGAAGTTTATTAACAAAAACATTGTTAACAGACAAAGATTTATTCAAAGAGGAAGCAAAAAAATCTAAGTTCAATCTATAGAGACCCTCAAATGGTTCACCCAAACCAATCATCTTTTGGGATTGAATATCCTGTAAGAAACATTTATGGTTATGAAATGTGATATAACACTTCAATGAATCACAAAGCTTGAATATGGAAATCAAATTAAGAGTTAAAAGAGAGGAAAATAAGACATCCTCAAGGTAAAACTCAGGAGTAAAATGAATTGTGCCAGCAATATCAACAGTTACAGAAGATCCATTGGGCAAATTGACAAGTTTAGGAGTGATTTTGTGATAAGATGTGAACCAATGAAGGGAACTAACAACATGCTCATTAGCACTAGAATCTAATAACCATAAATCAGATTTAGATTACAAAGAACAAGAGAAAATGGATGATATACTTGAGGGATTGATAGAAGTGGAACTAGAAGGAGCATGAATTTGATTGGCACTAGTAGATGAGGCAGCTGCAGGAAGTAAATTCACTTATTGTAACAAACTGACAAGTTGATCATACTTCTCCTGAGAAATAGTGGAACCTGAACTTGAAGAAGCTTCATTGCTACTTCCTGGTTGTGCCTCAACTTCATCAACACTTCTTGAGGCATTTGCAGAAGCACCTTGCTTCTGAAAATTGGGGTGCCCATGCTTTTGATAGCAGAAATCAACTGTGTGGTTACTCTTCCCACAAAAGGTACAATGTCTAGGTGGCTTGAAGCTATTAGAGTATCCCCTACCTCTGCCTCTACCATAGCCTCTACCTTGTGATTCAGCAGCATTAATAACAGAGAGTTGTTCATCAATGGGAGAAGGAAGAGAATGATTATTGCTTTCTTCCTGAACAACTAGTGAATAAACCTTGTTGATAGAAGGAAGGGGATCAAGCATGAGCACTTGAGTTTTCACAACATTGAATTGATCATTTAAACCAGTAAGAAATTGAATAACCTGATCTTCAAGCCTATAGTTTCGAGCTTCTCTCATTGCAGCACAACGACATGGATGTGGACAAGTGCAATAAGGCATAGGCCTGTGTGAATTCAACTCTTCCCATAGAGTTTTCATTTCAGTGAAATACTCCAGAACAATCTTAGAACCTTGTTTCAAATTGTTAATCTTGGAACGTAAAGAAGCAATGCGAATACGATCAGCTTTAGCGAAGCGTTCTTTGAGCTCAGACCAAGCATCAATGGCGTTTTCATGGAAAACTAGGGTTTGAGCAATTTGTGGTGAAACCGAATTGATGATCCAAGATTGAACTAGATGATTGCAGCGCTCCCACGCACTACGATTCAAGTCATCTTCATCTGGAATCGCCATAGATCCATCAATGAATTTCAATTTGTTTTTCGCGCCAAAAGCTCGAATCATGGAACGACTCCATGCGAGGTAATTTAAACCATCCAGAGGAGGAGAAATGACAACAGAGTTTCGCTCGGATGAACGTAGAAAACCGATTCAGTATCTGGTTGATTTTGGCGAGGCATGGTGAAAAACGAAGAAGATGAAGAAAAAATACAGAGAAAAATGAAGAAGATGAAGATGAATCAACAAGAATCAGCAAGAAAATCTGCGAAGAATTGAAGGACAACGCAGAAATCTTCAACAAAAATCAATGAAGATGATGAGAAATGGAACCGTAACAAACTTGTAACTAACTTTCTCCATGGAAATGGGAGAAAAGGCTCTAGATACCATGTTATGAAATTTAACAAATGAAAAGTGGTTCATTCTCATTATTGTGAAATGTGATTACATCAAATATTTATATGCAAAAGTGTTATACACAATGAGAAATCAAAACAAACTAGAAAAGAAACTTGCAGTTCAAGTAACTGCACTAAGCTTTTGTTTCTTGTAGTTCAAGTAACTGCACTCTCCTTTGTAGCTTTCCCTTCATTCTCTAAGAATATATGTGGGAAAGAAGATTCAAATAATTGTATATTTTGTGTAATAAGATTTTGTAGTGTTAATTGAGTTGTGCAGTGAAGTCATGATCTATTGGCAATAAGAGCACCATTGAAAATGCTCTTATGTGAGAATGATAGAACAAGGGTGAGAATCGGGTGCACGTGAGTTTTAATGTGATGTTTTTTAATCTCAACCGTGCATTTTTTTATTTAATGATTGAGATTATTCCTGTCATTATCACATAACATATTCATTCTCATGTGATGCATCATATATATGTATTAGAAATCAAACTACATCTAATTGAAATTGTATATTAGATATTAGTTAAAAAATTCAAGAATTAATCTAAACAAGTTTGAATACAGAGTGATAATATGTTTGTTAGTATGCTAAACACTTGATATATAAATGAGGAGACTTAATATTCTGAGTTTACAAAATTAACTCTGTACAAAGATTAAGGGCCTATTTGTTTTGGATTTTTTTTGAAAAAAATCTATTTTTTTGAGTAAAAAATCACTTTTTTAGTTTTTGTTGTGTTTGTTTGAGATTTTTAAAAAATCTATTTTGCTAAAAAAATCATTTTTAGCCTCAAAATGAAAATCTATTTCAAGTAGCTTTTCCAAGATCTATTTTTTTCTTAATGCAAGGAACTCAAGTGTAAGTGTTTCAAATCTCAAAAAAATGATTTTTATGATAGTAGACAAACAGAAATAGCTTTAGATTTTTTTAAAAATCTTTAAAAAAAAAATCTCTAGATTCTTTTAACTCAAAATCTATTTTTTTTAAAGCTGAAACAAACGCACCCTAAATTTCTTGTTACTAAGTGACAACAAGAAACATTAACTCTTTCAATATCAACACTTCGGCCAGAAACTTGCAGCAGCTGAAAATTGGCCTCAAATGTGATCTGCGTGTCTGCAATTGATGGCGCGATGCATACGCTGAGACATAAAAATTGCGGCCACAATTGCAGTTGCAATTCATTAAACTTTGATTATACAATTGATCTAATCTAATTCATTTAAGATTAGAGAAGAAGCACTGAGAAACAGAAATTAAAATAGCTTGCAAGAGTTGCATCATTTACAATTATCCAATAGGAGAATGAACAAATGTATATTTTGCTTGATCAATCATATAGACCCTCTTGCTCCCAAATATCAACAAGAAAGTATACCATTTCCTGTATCAAAAATATTATAATCAATCAGTGATATGTTGCCATATTTTATTTTAATTGAAGAATAAAGTTCAGAAAATCATACTCTTAGAGGGATAGGTTGGGGAAAAGGCTTGTTATTCCCAAGTATATCTTCATAGGTAGCATTTGAACTGTGTGGAACATGAACTCAGTAAGAAATTAACAAACACGTCGCAAATTACTTGATGTAAAAATAAGATACAAAACATACTCAAAACAATGCAATGGTATTATCGACATGTTTACAAATAGCAGTTGCGATAACAGTTGTGTTTGCATTGTAATTATTAACATTGCGAAGAATTGCAGTCAAATGCGACTGATGCAGTCTCAATCGCACTGGCGTCACTGTTTCAGCAACATAAAAAACCTTTATCTAATACTAAATTTACCTTATTCTTGGTTCTCTTACCACCGTCTGACTCTCAGACCTTTTATTTCCAGCCCATTGTTGCCTTATCTGGTTCCATAGAACAAGCCCTGCATACACCAAACTTCTTTCCTCACTATGCGAAATCAAATGAAAATCATTAAATCCCTGTTTGCATAAACGACTTAAATAAATGTTTACCATGTAAGTGGTTATGTCTAAGCTATTTCTATAATAACACATAAAATAAAGTCAAATTATTTGCATATAAGTTATAAGTTGTTTTCATAAATTATCCTGTAGAATTTTGAAAATAGGAAACAATGGAAATAACATAAACATGCCTTTGTTGACAGATTCAGGAGGACTAATTTGACTGCTTGAACTGCTTTGAAGATCAGAAGAAATACTCATTGTTATTCCACTCGAAGAAACACTTCTCCGCGACCGAGCTTCACTATGATCCTTTTCAAAAGTGCTGCTGCTCCAGAAACCTGATGATCCATCATCTTTAGTCACGGTTTGGCCTTGAATTATTTCTCCTTTACATCCCTCATCCATTGAAACAGTAGCTCGAGGTTTTTCGCGGCTTCTAAGACAACCTATGCTCTATCAAAAAACATGTTCAACAACAAAGAATCATGCAATCATGTAACAATAAATTCAATGCAAATAGAATTGGCTTAAAACAAATTTCACTCTTACAGAGAAAATTTCTTTGCATTTATGCTTGAATTTTTCCATAGAGATAACGACAAGAATGCGAAAGCAAGAACAAGAAAACAGAAAAATTGAACAGCAAAGTTTCTTTATAGAGAATCTATCAAAAAGTGCTAACAAGAAACACCTAGAATACATATATCTCATATGAAATTGAAAATCCTATAACCAAAGCAAATTCCATGTGTTGTGTCATATTATACCAATTTCAAAAGAATCCAATTATAGAATGACAAAACAATTATGCTTGCTTAATAACAAAGCAAGTACAAGCAAAGATTCCTAAACATGATTTAAAAAAAACAGTGCAAAGTACATAGAAATAACCTTAACATACACAGAAAAGTTAAAAGAGTTGCAGCTACATAACAATCAACTATTGCAAAATTTGATTGGATGTTTTATATTTTACTTGGTAAGCAAGTTAATTAAGAGAATAAAATTGTAGAATCCTAAGTATAAAAGTTAATTACTTTGAGATTAGGTAATTAGTGGAACAGTTGAAAGTAGTTGAATTGAATTGGTTAATTAGTCAATGTTCTTTTCAACTACCAAAAGAAGACAAACAAAATAGAAAGCAAAAGAACTCACCCTATGCACTTAAGGTTGTATAGTATTCACACAAAGTCAATGATGAGATTTTTCACCAATAATTATGAATCCTTGAACTCTAAGGAGAGGATTTATATATAGTCCTTCATGCACAATAATGATAAGAATAATAATATTAGCAGAAAATTGAGTACAAAATGCTTTAATGATAATGATAATAAAATCAAAAGCTAAAGAACTTCCAACTTTAATAAAGAATAAATATGGGGAGCAAATATTCGAGTTGTTTGGTTCTCTTGAAAATTAATAAAGAAAAGGATTATATAAAAAGACCTGTTTGGTGGTTTGGAAAATTATATGGAAAACTGTTTTATTTAGAAAGTTGTATTGAAAACGTGAAAGATGAGGAGATCTTGACTTCTTATGGGCTGTTTAATTTGGATTATTCAGAACTTAATGGATTAGTGCGTTTAGTTTTTTTTTTTTTTTTTTTACAAAAATAAACGGTATTCATTCATTTAAATTGATAAAGTACTTCGATATAATACAAATTTAAGGTCGCTAAAAATAAGAAGGATGTCTACCAATATGACCATATTCAAGTCTCTCAAAACTCATGTTTTCGAATCTGCAACGTTGACGAAGTCAAAGTTATTAATTAAATCTGCATTTGTTCAAAGTTAATCTTTTCAACCTGAATCAAATAATATCGTACTAAGATGGAATATCAAAGGTATCGTATAAAGACAGAAAATCAAAGCAAACAAAGTCGAATAAACACGACGAAATCACAAAAATAAACGAAAAAGTGTGTTTGGATGTTAGTGATGATATATATTATGATATGATATTATGTTTAGAATGTAAAAATTTAAAATTGAAAAAATGTCATTATGAAATAATGAATAAAATAGGATAAGATGTGAAATTATTAAGATAAACCATGTTATTCTTTTGCATGACGGTTTGGAAGATAGGTGGAAATGACAACTAACATATGATAAAGGTTATACTATTAGTGAGGCTCATCGTTTATTTACGGCGGTGAAACCGATGCAACATAATGAATTTCAAAATTTAATTTGGAACACATTTGTTCGGTTAAAAATCTCGTTTTTTGATTGACGCTTGTTACAAAATCGGTCATCAATTCAAGATAATCTTGTAAAGTAAGGGATTCTTCAACAAAATGTAAGTGTTTACGTATGTTTCTGTAAGCATCGACCATTTACTTTCGGGATGCACGATTTTTAGAAGCATTTGATTATTAGTTAGATAGTGGTTGGGTATTCATACAATTAGCCCTTTAAAGCAGTCTGACCACAGGGGTTATTTTTTGGCACACTCGGTGGTTTCTCTAATAAAATTAGGAAAATGTTAACCAGTGCCCCCGGGGCACTGGTTAAGGGAGCAAATATAGTAGCTTTTGCATTGGAAGTTGTGTAATCAATTTCTCAAAAGTAAAAAAAGTGTTACTTTTAATTCAAATTTTCCTTTTTTGGATTCCTTAACCAGTGCCCCAGGGGCACCGGTTAACAGGACCCATAAAATTATAATTTGGTTAGCCTATGTATGGGTCATCCGGAAGAAAATGAACTATCGTTGTATTAGGCAACAAGTGGATTCAATTGATCATTTGTTTAAAAAAGTAAAAATTTTATCTTTTAGGTAGTTGAAAGCAAAAAAACTCAACTTTAACTTTTGATCTTAATCATTGATCCTTTGATATATTTGAGGTTATCCCCTTAGCAGAGTTTATTTGTTGTATTCGATTGTTTGATTGTACCTTGTAAGTAATTTTTGTTCTTGCTGTTCTCTATGTGCACATCTTGTGCCGGAAAGAACCTTGGTATGATCGATATATGTTTCATTTTAGGTTGTATGAAAAAATGACAAACAATGTCTTCTAACTTATAAAATAAGAGGTCTTACTAACGAGTGCTCTCAGAACACTCTTTAAGAATCTTACATTTAAAAATTATTTTTAAAAAGTTAATTAAATATTACAAATTTCAATGCATTGAATACATAAATTTTCATAAAAGTTTACTATCAAAAGTCCTTAAAGACGGCCTTGGATGTACCTGTTATAAGTAGGAAAAAATACATCCTTCTTGATTCTAAATTTTAATAATCTATTTTCGTCGTTCTTTCAGAAAAAAATAAAAATAATCTATTTTCTTCATGTGTCTTCATACTTAGTGTACGGTATGTTGCCTTTGACCAGTAGAATAGTGTTGGTTACGTCGAATAATTTTTTTTATTTTTTATTTCTTTCTATAATTTATGTTACCAGTAGAATAGTGTTGGTTACGTCGAATAATTTTTTTTATTTTTTATTTCTTTCTATAATTTATGTTTTATTAGTAGATTTATTTTTGAAAGAATGTTTTATTAGTAGATGTATCGTGGACTACTTGAGATCTCAAAAATATGTGTAGATCTTTTTTAAATAGAGTTTAATCAAAATGCAGTGAACTTAAATAAGATAGTGGCTTGGATGTGGTTCTATAATTAGCTTGTTGCACTACCTACACGATGTCTATGAATGATGTGTTGGCTCTTTAGAATTTAGATTGTATCTCTCGGCTATATAAATTGTTATGGTGAGAGTTCTCTTGTATTTTCCATGTTTTTAATTTGCTTCCTCTCTGCTCTTGATAATAAAAAAAAAATAGTTTCCCCTATTGTATCTTGTTGATCAACTAATAGAGATCAATTATGATTCTCTTTTTGATTCAAATGAATACGTCAAGGAGGGATGTGAGTTTCTTAACTTCTCCAAAAAGTGTTAAGTGCGGAGTTGAGTTTTTTGTGATCTATTAAAATATGGATAAATTGCCAAAACAAATACTGGTTTGATTGGTTGTGTGTTCTGAAAATAATGTACAATGAAAATTTATAGAAAAAGGTGGAATAATTTGATTAATATTAAAAATGGGGTTGGTGTAGGAGGTGGTCGGTGGTTTGATACTAATGTTGGGCGGGAGGTAGGAGATGGTACACAAACTTTATTTTGGTGGGATCCTTGGATTGATGGTATGATTTTGAAAAATAGTTTTAGCCGCCTTTTTGATCTTGCTACTAATAAAATGGCTACGGTGGCTGAAATGTATTCGCTTGGGTGGGGGGAGGAGGGTGAAGCTTGGAAGTGGCGGCGTCGCTTGTTAGCTTGGGAGGAGGAGAAAGTGCGGGAGTGTAGTTATTTTTTAACTAATATTATTTTGCAGCCTACTCATTCTGACAGGTGGATTTGGCATTTACATGCATCCAACAAATATAATGTTACAAGTGCTTATAACCACTTGTTGTCATCAACAAATAACAACTTGATAGCTGATCACATAACTGAAATTTGGAATAAGGAAGTGCCTTTAAAAGTCAGTCTTTTTGCTTGGCGTCTGATGCGTAATAGGTTACCAACAACAGACAATTTAGTTAAAAGACAAATTTTACAACCAAATGCTCAACTTTGTGTGGGTGGATGTGGCATGATGGAAGACGCAAAACACTTGTTCTTCTCTTGTGATTTTTTTGGTAAATTGTGGTATGGTATTTCTCACTGGCTCAAGTACCACATAGTGTTTCCTGAACATGTGTCAGATCATTTGTATCAATTTGGCACCTTAGGCGGGTTTTCCAAAAGCAACCGCTCAGCTTTTAATCTCATATGGCTTTCTTGTGTGTGGGTAATTTGGATAGAAAGAAACGCTCGGGTCTTTCATCAAAAAGAGGTCCCGTTACATCAATTACTAGATAAAATTAAACTTCAATCATACTGGTGGCTGAAAGCGAACCGTCCTAGCTTTGCTTTTTCCTATCATTTGTGGTAGTTGAACCATTTACCTTGTCTGGGTATTTATCTGTAATGGGGGGTTTTTTTTCATTTGATCTTGTTTTTTTGTTACCCTTTGTTATGTGGTTGTAATTTGATACTCTTTCAGCTGGGGTTTTTGCACTATTTGTGCTGAAATTTCCAGTCTACAGTAATATATTTCATTTTAGCTTCTTCAAAAAAAAACATCTTGGCCTACAAGATCTAACCCTAACTCGTCTCAATCTACCATTCTCGCAGGTAGTGCATGTGTATGTGGAACCCCACGTTTTTTTAACATTATGTTGGTCTAATGTTGGTCTAATAGGCAAAATAATATATACTACCTCCCTCTCTAAATATTTTAAGTCAATTTTGAAATAGTTTATTGATTACTTTTTATAAAATCATCTTCAAATGTTTAACTAATTGTAAAAAAATCTTCAAGTGTTTAACTTTTTTGTATAATTATGTTTTTATCGAATATTCTTCAATCAATATACATTTTTCTAACCAATAAGCAAATAGATAAACCCAATATATATATATATATATATATATATATATATATATATATATATATTAATTTTTAATAAATTTAATAGTAGTATTATAAATATAAAATTAGTTTTATGATTAGCAGGGGCGACAGCACCCCCCAGCTAGCCTGGGCTAGTGCCCAGGCTCTGCTTCTACCTTGTTTGCAGTTTCATAGTTATGGTACAAGGTTATGGTTTAACTGCTGGCTATAGAAAGGGCAAAGTGTAAGTATCTTTCAAGGTTATGGTTTAACTGAATCCTCTGGAATTGGAGCTTCTACTGAGTATTTGGAAGAGAGTCGTAAGTATGGTACGGCGGGGTTAGTGTCTGCTTCCACGGAGGCTATGATTGTTTACATCGTGTATGTTTCTTTAAACTCTCTTTTTACTCATATTAATTATTTATTTAATTTTTAAACTTTTTTTATCTTTCTTAATCTCTAATCTGTGCTGTTCTTGTTGTTATTGCTGATTTTTTGTACTGTGATTTTTTATTCATGCTGATCAAGATTGGATTCTGTTTGCTGGGTTTTGTTTAATTCTCAAATGGGTTATTAAATTTCAAACCTTTTTGGATTTTTCTTTGATCTAATGTATTTTTGTTTTAGACTGTGATTTTTTTCTATAGGAAGAGTATTGGTTTTCTTTGATCTTTTGGTAGAAAATGTTTCTGTTTTTTCAAGAATGGTTCTGAATTGTTGATGAGTGATGGCATAGAATCCCTTTTGGTGTGTTTGGCTTGTTTTGCATTTTGTTTGGTTCTAATTGGAACCATCCTCTGCCACAAAAAACACACTTCCAAATTTGTTTCCCTTTATTTGATTTTTATATTTGATTTGGATTAATATTGGTGAGAAAAATAAGTCAATTGAAATTATGCCATTTAAGGACTCTTTGTGTACTTCCTGTGTTTACATTTAGATTTCTCACAAAGATCACATATTTGGGAATGTGCTGATTTTTAATTGTTAAAGTATTGATGATTCGCAATTTTACACTAAATCATCAAGAAAGTGTGAATATTGGTTGCTATAGTTATCATTGTACACTCGATGAAGAATAGCAATGAGCTGGGGAACCGATTTAGAGAAGATCAATCCAATCTAACTGTGTTAGCTTTTGGACCTTCTTACCAGGTATTATTTAGTTTTGTTTTGTCTTAAATGAAATAATTAGAGAGGAAGTTGAAAACTAACTGGTTTAGAAAAGATAATAGAGTCTCGTCGTAGATGAATATGATTTGTGTGGACTGTGGAGAACATGTATAGAAGTAGCATAAGGTGGTTAGACCGAATGGAAGATAGTCCAATAATCCGAGGTAAAATTTGTGATAAAATTTTCGCCCAGGCTCTATATAAATCCTGGCTTGGCCACTGATGATTAGTGAGTTAGTTACAACTCTGTTAGAAGTAAGTTACATAGTATGTCCCTGCAAACTTAACTCAGTTGGTAAAAACAATGCATAATATAGGTAAGATTTGGGGTTCAAACTTAAGCCACCACAAAAAGAAAGAAGTAAGTTACATCTTCTTTAAGAGATAGTTACGTCAACTAGTTAATCGTTCATAAGCTCTATATAAATAGAGCTTAATATGTGTATTCAATATGTTTTTCAATATGCAATTTCATGAATATCTTTTTTTTTTTTTTAAGATTCATGAATATCATTATATTCTCTATCTTTCTTATTTTTATTATTTTTCTTTTAGGAGATCCATCTCATTTATATGATCTTATTCACCCCTCTTGATACATTGATTACTAACAACTAATGATTCTCCCAATTCGGTCAACAATATTTTATTTTTACATGATGATAGTGCAACGATTCTAATACAAACACTATTATAAGGACGACTTGTTTTAAGTTGTTTCCCTATTTATTATACTATTTAAAGAGAGGATGAAAACATGGAAACGTGACACAATAATTTTTTATTGTTGGATACACATTCCTAAGAAAATCTTGTTTTTCTTTTATAGTACAGCAAGCCTGTGCTGTTACTGGTGGCATTTAACATGCACAAGTGTAAAACTTGTGCACCATGCACAAGTTTATTTCAACCACTAGATTAAAAAAGTGCACTGATTTTATCATGGTCTAGTTGTACTACATATTTTTCATTCTTTATCACGTTGTCTTCAACCTCAGTACAATAGATTTTTCCTTCCCTTTCTTCATCTTCTTCATTCTATTTATTCTTCATCTTCATCCATCTTCATACACACTCAAATCCAGAAAAATAAAATTAAAATTAAAAACTCAAATTCTTTTTTTAATCTTCATCTTTTCTTCTTCCAAAACTTATAAATTCTTAGATTACTTGATTTTAACTTACAAATTCATAAATTCATCAACTCAAAAACTACAACAACATATAATCTCATCACTACACAACCATCATAACCAACAACAACTCTAATTCTTCAACTCTAACTCTTCAACCCATAAATCTCCGTAAAAGGATCCAATTCTCTAATCATCCTCCAACTCTTACCTCTTCATCGTCTTTGATTCCATTAAATTTCCACTACTTAACAGTTCGATACACAATTTGCAGTAAGAGGATTCCACAGACAACAACTCAAAATAACACAATTAGGTCAAAATTGAATTTTGGGGGAAAAAAATTTGGGTTCGGTGAGGAGGGAAAGTAGGAAAGAGGACATAATTGAGTTCCTTGTCTTATCTATTAATCCAATTAAAGAAGCTTGATGAAAATCACCACATATGCAAGGCATTGTTTGTGATGGAATTGAAATGCAGTGTTCTGGTGAGAGTGAGTCTTCGGTCATACATGAGAAGAGGGGAAGAAGATGACTTTGAGTTTCCTCTTTTTAGCACTAAAATAAAAATAAGTGTGGACAGCCTTTTCTTAGTTTAAGGATTTTTTTTCTGGATTTAAGAATAAGTGCGTATTGTTATCGTTGGTTATGATAGTGGTGTAGTGATGAGATTATGTGTTGTTCTTGTTTTCTAGTTGATGAGTTTATGAATTCATAAATTAATGATTAAGTAATTTTGAGGATTCATTGATTTTGGGAGAAGAAAAATAAAAAATGAAGATTGAAAAATGAATTCTCATGGATTGAAGGAAGATTAAAGTGATTGGTGTTGATGGTGGTGGATCTCTCATGGAGGTTGATGATGAAGATAAAGTGAAAAAAGATATGATGCAGATAACCCACAATAAAATCAGTGCACTTTTTTAATCTAGTGGTTGGAATAAACTTGTGCATGGTGCACAAGGTTTACACTTGTGCATGTTAAATGCCACCGCTGTTACTTTTGTGGTTAGAAAAAAAGACAACTATAGTTTCTCATTTATTGAAGTTGCCTTTGGAAGCTAGTGACATGTCAAACTTGTGCAGCTGAAACTTTTAATGCACCCGTATGTTCAAATACTATTTCAAAAGAAATACTCAAGTATATACATATACATAAGTTGTGAACAAAAACATCGAATTAAGAAAATGGACTAGTTATTCCACTGAATAACATTCCATTGGTTCATAAATTTTCTTAATACTACATATTATGAAATACGTAATGCTTATTAACCGGCCTCATAATTACATAATATTATTTACATGATTCACGCAAAGACTTTATACAAATGTTTAACCTATGATTGGACTAGTTCAAACAAATTTCCATCTTCAATTCTACTTCCAACCACTATTCCACCGACAATCTATATAAGTCTCGCAAGGTGTATCGCAAACTTAGTATATGTTCCACATTTGGCATTGTACTATATATTTCCCCTCAACCTCAACCCATATTAATTTCATACACATTCATTATTCGTACCAAGTTCTTTGTAACTACTCTTTCTTTCTGCAGATACAAAGGGATTAGGCACCATGGTACAACGTAACAAGTTCAGGGGAGTTAGACAACGACAGTGGGGCTCGTGGGTCTCAGAAATTCGTCACCCTATACTGTAATATGCTTCTCAAACACTATAGTTTCATTATACTAATGCAATGCATTATAATGTTGTTATTTTCATAATTCTCACACCACATGCATATATGAACTATCATAATTTCCTCCCCCACTCCTTCTCACTAGTGTTCCAATGTAAATAATTTAAAAGTTTTTGTTACAAGTTTAATACTACCTACATCTTAAATACTATATGATTTTGTTGACTAAATCACGAGAATTAAGAAAATGTTTCGTAATGTTAATTCTATAAAAATTGATATAATTGAAGAGACTAGAGAGGAAAGTAGTTTATGTTCTCATCATATATTGTATTTATTGTTGGTCGTAGAAAAAAATACAAAATAATGTAATTGAAAGTTTAAAGAGGATCATATAAAAAATGGCAAGTAAATTTTTAAAAATATCTTATATTTAGGGACGAAGATACTACTATTATATGATAATATGATTTGAATAGTGAATATGAGTGGTGTACATATTTCTCACTTTACAAATCATTTTTGTGGAGTTGAGATAGACTCAAGTCAAGTTTCAGAAATAATATTGTGACTATGATTGATTTTAAATTAAAAAAAAATTGTCTTAGACTACAAGTTGACATGCGACATTAAAGTTTTTGGTGATTGTGGTTGAGACCAAATATTATGCATTACACAATATTAAAGATTGCAATTGTTCTTGCCAAAATTTGAACTCATTCTCCCAAATAATTTGTCTGTAACCAAAGCTCATCAAACACTTGAATTCGATCACTTGGTTTCGTCACCGTGATTTAAAGCCTTGATTGTGGTTTAAAGATTTTAGTGTAGTGTAACTTAAATGCATTGGTTTATTGTTAAACTTACATATATTATGGTAGCAAGACTCTAGAAATTTTGGTAAGAAATAAAACTAATTGCTTATGATGGATTATCTATGAATTCTGATTACATCTATCTTTTACACAGGAAGAGAAGGGTATGGCTAGGTACATTTGAGACAGCAGAGGCTGCAGCCAGAGCATATGATCAAGCAGCCATTTTGATGAATGGAAAAAATGCCAAAACCAATTTCCCTATACCAAAGGATCAAACAGAAGATGCCAATTCCATAACTTCAAATTGTGATGATAATAATAACTCTTCCCTCTCTTCAAATGCTCTTTCTGATCTCCTTAAACAAAAGCTTACAAAATGTTGTCAAAAACAATCTCAATCACTCACTTGTTTGAAGCTTGATGCTGATAATTCTCACATAGGAGTGTGGCAAAAAGGAGCAGGATCACATTCTGACTCTAATTGGATCTTAAGGGTGGAGCTTGGAAAGAAACATGAAGATGGTCATGAATCAAATTATGTGTCATCATCAGAAAAATCAGCACCTTATAGTACAATTGTTGGTGATTGTGCAGAGAAAAATGGGATAGAACATGAAGAGGATATTGTTACCATGCAGATGATTGAAGAGCTACTTAATTGAAACTATTTATGTGATACTTCAAGTAACCTTTAGGAGTCTCATGTTACTACTATAATATATATTAATAACATACTACTGTACTACATATGCATCACTGTGAATAAAAAATCGGGTTGACTAAAGATTACAAACTTTGTGTGGATTCTGGTTTTTCAAGAAGATTAATGAAATTTAAGTGAGGGGCTAATCTAAGGATGTAGGAAATCCAGCCTTATTCGCCAGGTGAATTTTTAACCAACCAGTATTTTCGTCCCACTCTTATACCATAACGAATTATAGCAACAATATTCATACCGGTACCACATGGTTGTGGTACCAATATGTATTTTGTTACAATAATCGGTTATGGCATTGAAGTTGGAAAAAAAAATACTGGATGATCAAAAAGATTCAGGGTGAAAATAGAGTGAATTAGGCTACGAGATATTTATAAGGAGAAAATGGTGAGTATCAAGGTCATTGTGGCATTACTTTTGAGTTTTTCTTTTTTTTGGGATTAACCGGATAATAGTTAATGTAGTGAGATTTCCTACATCCCACTATCTAGTATTACTATTAGTAAATAAAAGTTTTTCTGAAACTTAACTTCTTTTTTTTAAAAGGAAACTTGACTTCTTTATTGTATAGAAAATTAAGGATTATTATGTTTTTTTTTTGGTAGATAGAAGAGATGACAAAGTCATCATAAACTCGCATCCACAAAGTGGAGGTATTGGGGTTTGAACCCCGATCATGACGTCCGGCCTAACAATTTCGACATTTTTACCAGTTGAGTTAGGACTTATGAGACATGTATTAATTTTCTATTGCACACGATCGGTGATCCACCGCAATTTTTCTCTCTCCAGATTTTAACACAAGGAGAGCATATTTTCATATTTTGAATGAAGTCGATAATAAGATTCCAATAAAAAATAAAGTGTTTTAATTTTGGGATTGAGCCTTCTTTTTGTTATAAGAAAAATAAATTTAAAAAAAAAAAGTTTTTTAATTTTGAAGCATGAGCAAAAAAAAATTAAAGAATTAAGAGACTCACCTTCTTATCAAGAAGAAGAACACTATACAAATTTGATAGAAGAGTAGTGCTATTTATTGCGAGAAGGGGAGAAACGAAATTCGACGAAGCATAAGCTTTGTATTGGAAAAGTTAGGGAAAAGTCCGCATTTAGTGGCATTAATGGGGGTGGGTGACATCATCATATGATATTGAAATTGTGGTTTGTAAATAAGATGAAAATTTAAACTTGTGTGTGATGCATTTATAAGCTGATTTACAAACTTTGGGAGGTTGCAAATTTGGTGAAGGTGGGTAACTGTGATGTTTGAGTTTTAGTTGGAGAAGATAAATTGTGTGAGTGAGTAAGGATTGTGTGTGATTGAAAAAATTAAAGTAATCAAAACCACATTGGACATGAACCAGACTACTTAAAAAAATGCTTAATATCTCAAAGAAGACTTACTAGTCGTGTATAAACCTCTTGATTTTAAGTAGACAATACAAATACCATTAAGATGAAAAACGACATGAAATATAAGCACTTGGTAATCAATAAATGCCCCGAGATGAAAAAGATCAAATCAATATTCTTAACAAAATTAAAATCTAAGTGTTTTTTTCTAAGAAGAAGACAAAATTGAATATATTAAACACATGAGCTCCACACCCTCACAAAAAGTGTTAAGGTTACGACTTAATATAAGTTATAGCCAGCAAACAAAGAATAAAAGCCATAGCGAGTTATAGTGGATGCTTCAGGTGGGTTGTTTCAAGGTTATTTACTAAGGTTGTGGTGTTACGTCGTTGGGTCCATTTAATTTGGACCACTTGAACTTTAGGTCCAACTTGAACCATTGAAATGACTTACTATTGCAGGTTTGGATAAGTAGAAAAAATTCTCACCTCACCATAACAAGAAACAGTGTATCAATCCCTGTGCAATTTTGTACCGTTGGATTCATCTTAATCGTTGAGTGGCAAAAATGAGATAAGGAAAATTAAGAGAGAGAAAGTTCATCTTCTTTAATTTTCCTGTAATTTCTTCACCCACAGCCCATTGTCATCAATTGTTTTTTTTGTCCCCCAGCCTAAAATATAATATTCCCTCCGGTCACATTTATAACCAAAAAAACAACTTTTTAGGTTCATTGAATGATTAACGTATCTAGTCTATATAAAGACCAAACACATTAAATATTCAATGAATCTAAAAAAGTGATTTTTGCTTATAAATATGACCAGAGGGAGTATCTAGCTATGTTGTGAATGGCTTTTAAGTATTTAACCATTGAAGAATTTTAGTTACATAGATTTAGTGAACAAATGGAGATATTTAATATAACATAAAATTTGGTATTATTGAATTCGATAAATGTAAAGTTATCAAAATATCATGGATGTATTTGAGATTTTGGTTTATCTTCAAAACACAAACAAATAATATTCATCTTAAGCGCCGTTAAGAAGAACAAATCTGCACAATTTTTCATTATCAGCATAAAGAGATATGTAAAAGAAGATGGGAGAGACAAAGTGCGGAGCCTCCGGTCCGTCGCCGCCGGCAAACATGATTACCCGTTCTAAGGCGGTAAGGCCACACCGTCAAGGTGGTTCTTTCACGTTTTAGAAGATCCAGAATACCCAACTTTGTAAAATATGCTAAAAAATAATTATTCAATACACTCAAGTCCATGTAAGCATGGATTGCTATTTTACTTGTTGATGGGCCTGTTTGGTTCAGCTTCTGCCCAGCCAAAAGCAATTCTCTACAGTGCCAAAAGCAATTCTAGCCAAAAACAACGTGTTTGGTTTGGCTTTTCAGAATTGCTTTTATCCTCCAAAAGCAATTCTCCATGAAGCTACAAATCCTAGCTTCTAGCTTTTCTAGAATCAATTATAAACAGTAAATATTATATTTTATTATTACAACCTATTATTTTCCTTTATTGCCCTTTATCAATTCTCCTTCTTTATCAATTCTCCTTTAGCTATGTCTATTTTAGTAATTGTACATTCAAAAGCAATTCTACATAATTGTATCCAAACATAAATCAATTCTCTCAGAATCAATTCTGTCAGAATCAATTCTATCAGAATCAATTCTGTCAGAATCAATTATATTCAAAGCTGAACCAAACACACACGGTTGTCAATACTCAATCTGGTGTGTTGCAATATTTTATTAATAAATCAATGGCCAAAGTTAAATTGGTCCAAGTTGGACCCAAAGTTTAGGTGGTGCAAGTTAAAAGAAACCTACGTTGTTGGCACCACTGCGACAGGTTTGTCGAGTTCAATGTGATGTCGCTCTTGCTTCAAGATCGTAATTACATTATGAGTCTTTTACCTTATTGATTCCATGGTAACATTCTCTCCTCTATCATCGAGGTGAAACTCATTTGAGGTCAAACAAATACCCAGGTTACATTGTTTTCATCAAATAATTACCAATAAGTGATGAATCAATAAGGTAACAATGAATGCGTGCCCCTAGGTCCTAACTCGATCCTAAACCTATGGCTGGTGTTTTTTAGTGAGGCTTGTTTTGTTCTGAATTTAATGAATGTACTTGCCCTTGGTCAACATCTAGAATGAGCAATGGTACATGAAGCCGAGGACGTAATACTTGAAGATATGTGAAATTTGAAATTCAAGATTCTGTACGGAAAGATACATGTAAAATACTTGTATCTAATGGGTAACGAGTATGTACTACAGTAACAAAATTTTAAATGAGTCTTTTTTTTTTTTTTAAGGAAAATGAGTCTTTAATTATCCACCTTGTTAGTCGAAATAGTCTTTATAATACCATATCAATCCTTACGGCCATATCAACATTTATAAGTATTTATTTATTGTCATATAAATTCATATTAAAAAGAGCTATTTTTTTTGAGAGAATATTAAAAAGAGCTATTGTCAACATTAAAAATTATTTTAACGTCAAAGACTATTTTATCTAAGGGTTAAATAAGTAAATGATCCCCCAAAATATACCAACATTTGATTTTAGTCCCTCTAAAATATTCATCAAGCCTTTGGTTCCTCTAAAACTTTCTATCTATGAAATTAATCCCTACTTTTATTCAACTCATGTCCAACCTTCATATTTTTCAATAAAATTTTTCAGAAAATAGTAAAATATTATAACAATCTCTCCAAAAAAAAATTAGAATTGTTTAACAAAACATGAATTAAATATGAATTTTTATGTTTTTGGTGCTAAAAAATTCATAATAAATTCATGTTATGTTAAAAAATTCTAATTTTTTTTAGAAAATATTGTCGTAATTTTCTACCCATTTTAGCAAAATTTTATTAAAAATATGAAGGTTAGACACGAGTTGACTAAAAAATAGTGAGTAATTTCATAAATGGAAAATTTTGGGGGGACCAAAAACCTAAGAAATTTTTTAGAGAGACTAAAATCAAATGTTTGTATACTTAGAGGGACTATTTACTTATTTAACCCTTTATCTAACCAAAATTGAGTGAATCGTCAACATCGTCCCTGAATTTTCACAGGTCGGCCAAATTCGTCCCTCAATTATGCGAAATATCAATTTAATCTCTGAATTTGGTAAATGTCAATCAAGTTAGCCCTTCTGTTCAAACGGAGCATTAACGGGGCTGACGTGACTGTTAACCTCTCACATGTCAGAAGCCACGTAGGCAGGGACTAATTTGGCCGATAATAAAACATTTCAAAGGACTAAATTGATTGATTTGCAGAAAACGTTTTGGCTTTCTTCCCAAACGGCTCTTTTCTTTCCCAACGGCTCTTTCTTCCCCAATTGTGTAAAATTGGAACCCTAATTACACAATCTGCAATCTACACTCCAAAATCACCAAAATTTCCTATAATAATAAGTGGTCGTTCTTCCCCAATTCAAAAAACTTGAAACCCTAATTTTTTTCGTATTGAATCTGAAAGCCAAAATCCTCAAAATTTCTTGAAGCAAAACTATTGAAATTGAATCTGAAATGATGGGGTGGGAATATGGGAAAAAACAGTTATGAAAGTCGGGCTTCATCTTCAATCTCCAAGTTTAATGGTGATGCGAGAGTGTTTGAATGTTGGTGTCCTAGAATTTGTGTTAATAGAAAATCTAATACTTCAAAAAACGCAGGAAGGCCATCAAATTTGCTTGTTTGAGGTTTTTAACATGGTATTGTATTGTTCTAGGCGTGTGTAAAGTTCTAATGAAAAGAGGTTGAAGATGATTCAGAAATGTAACATTTCTGTAATAATATTTCCATCAAATTGGTCCTTGAATTATTTCTCTATCTATCAAATAGATATATACGTTATATTAAAAACCCATCAAATAAGTCCCTGAATTGTTTAATCAGATATCAAATTGATCCTTGAAGCATATATGTACAAAATGATAACAAAATAAACAAAATGATAAAAACTTAAAACAAAAAACAAAAAAACGGACAAAAAAGGGTGAATACGAACACAGAAACTTGATATACTAGAGGAAAAATGTTACCTTTAACCACAGCCGAACACAGAAACTTCAAAAACGTGAGAATCACCGAAGATGATGATGATTTTGCAGAGGTGAGAATGGAGAAAGTATTAGCAGGAAGGAGAAGGGTCAAGGGTTTTTGATATTTCTGAGTGAAATGTGAGGAAGGAGGTATGGGTAATACAGGGGCAAAATTGAAATAACAAAAAAAATAAAACTGAAAAGTGAAAATTGGAATTTTTCCACTATCCATCAAATTAGTCCTTGAACACGTGGCTTCCTTTTGCCACGTGTACAAGACAACACAGGGCAACATATCAACATGGCTAATGAAGTACTTGACGGAGGGACCTTTTTGATAGACGTCTAACAAATTCAGAGACTAAGTTGATATTTGACATAATTAAGGGACAAATATGGCCGATCCGTGAAAATTTAAGACGAATTTGATGGTTCACTCAACAAAAATTGCGGTTAATTCGTTACACATAGAGTCAACCTAACTATTACCTGAATATATTTCGAACACAAAAATAGGCAAACGCAGTGACGCACGCAGATAAGAAAGAGCAGCACAAGATAGTAACTAGTAACAAACAAACAACTGTAACAAGTAGTACAGCTAAAAGAAGAAAGACAAAAACCACCGATAAAAAAGATTAGAAGAAGAAGAAGAAGAAGAATACGAGCAAGAATATTCCATTATTCTTCTCCATATAGAATATTCTATATCCGGAACCATTTTTTTATTTACTTTTTTAAATCCCCACTTCCATATATATAATTTTCACACTTTTTCTAATCCAAATTACTCATTATCATTATTCTTATTCTTTTCCTTAACCATTCAAAACACCGTTGCGTTTCGTAAACGCGATTTTGAGAATAATCGATTCTTTCTTCTTCTTCTTCTTATTCTTCTTCTTCTTCTTCAGAAGCAACGATGAAGTTCTGGAAGATTCTCAACAACCAGATCGAACAAACGTTACCGGATTGGCGTGATAAGTTTCTTTCTTACAAGGATCTTAAGAAACAGTTAAAACTCATTGTTCCTAAAGAGATTGATTCTTCTTCTTCTTCTTCTTCTTCGAAACGGCGTCGTTTGGATGAGGATGGTGGTGCTGAAGGAGAGGTTACGAAAGAGGTTAATGATTTTCTTAGGTTGTTGGAGGTTGAAATTGAGAAATTTAATGGTTTTTTTGTTGAGAAAGAAGAAGAATATGTTATCAAATGGAAGGTATATTTTTAACTTTAATCCATTATGGTTTATGATTATTTAATTTTTTTTGTTGTAATATGGTGTATTGAGAATTAAATTTAAGATTTTTATTTGTGCTATGAGAGAATATCAGAGACCAAGATTATAGTTTTGTCAAATTCATGTTTTTTTGAAGTATTAATATGAATGTTTACATGTGAAACACTGATACAGACACAAGTGATACCGACACATGTTAATAATTTGAGAAGATGACATAATTCAATGTAGTCTGACACGTGTCAGAATTCAGACACAATTTAGATCAGAATTGTCGGTGCTAGAAAGATTTGTACAACTCCATTTCATAATCTATGATGCTTGTGAAATCCAATGTATGATTATTTTTGGAGTAAAGTTGAGTTTGAAGAAATCAAGCGGTACCGTGATTTTGTTGAAGTTTTTGCTACAATCATGGCGACACATTGTGATTGTAGCAAACTCACTCCAAATCCAATCATGCAGTTAGTGGATTAAATAGGGGTGTAATAACCTTAAATATCAATGAATGTGGAACAGAGGGGGTAACATGTTAGAATGTATGAATTTTAACATGGGTAGTTGTTTGCTCTTGATGGTTTAGAAGTCCTTTCCTTTTCAATTGTCAGCATATATTGTAATTCTGGAAAGGCATGCATGACTCATACTTTTGATTTTAGCAATCTTTTCTGTTCTTGGACTGTTGGTGGAAGGAGAAAAATGTTCTAGAAACTTATCCTCAAAGTAAAATGGACTATTAAAATAATCTTATAATAATTATGAGTATTTTGAACAATAATATTCTGTTTTTCCATCTCAATACGAATAATTTTACCACCGGGGTCTAGCCAAGGGCCTGATGCGCCTTGTCTGTGTTGTAAAAAAAAAAGTATAATCTTAGTGAAGAACCGTACATGTATTTTAGCCGAGTGATTTTATGACTAGAAGCTAATGTAAACTGTGTTTAATCTTTAGCTGACATATATTATTATAAAAGTAGTGCTAGTGATAAACAATTACACATATATATTGCCATATGTCTGCAATTTTCACCTTGTTCTGCATAGTTACACCAACTTTTATATCGCCATATGTCTGCAATTTTCACCTTGTTCTGCATAGTTACACCAACTTTTCAATGTCACAGAGACGTGACTCCTTGAGATGTGGACCTAGCGTATTCCATTTCTAAGAACGACTTCTTATGTTTGCTATGCAGGAATTGCAAGACAAAGTTGCCTGGGCCAAGAGTTCTGATATCGAGTTGATGACAGTAGGGAGGGAAATAGTGGATTTTCATGGAGAGATGGTTTTGTTAGAGAACTATAGTGCACTTAACTACACAGGTAATTTTTGTCAGACCCTGTGCATGAATTTTAAGTGACAGATTTCTTTTGCCTCATGGGATAGTAACATATGGTATTTTGCTTTTTTGAAGTACACCTCATTTGCAAAGTATTATTGTTCCGCGTTTAAGTTGAGCATATGATTTAGTTCTTGAATTATTCAAATTTGTTGTGTCAATCCCTATCATTTATAATATGAGAACCAATGAGAAATGAGTTTGGACCTCTAAGAACTGAATTATCATACAATTACATTGAAGACTAAATTGCAAAGTCAATTAAGATGTTTAGTCAGATGAAGTTATAAGAAAATCATGGATTTTACAGTTTTAATTCTATTGACTATCGTTTGCAACCATATTTTGCAAATAAGATGGCTATGAACATTTTGTTTAAAAAATGAGTTTGCATTTCTAAACTGAGTCAGGGTTTTACTGATACTCTTCTCATTAAATACATCAGAGTTATTCTTGTTTGGCAGTAGATGGGTGCATAAAATCAAGTGAGTGGTTAAACACAATATAATCAGATAGGAAAACTAGGGTGTGTAATAGTCACATAATTCGCGGTTCGTTCCGGTACGCGGTACGGGTACGGGTTCGCGGTACGCGACAGGAGAAGAATTCGGTACGTATAGGGGTATACAGCTTCGGTACACTCCGGTTCGTAGTACTAATAATACCTAAATAAATATAGTGAGCTATAAAAAAAAGTATTTTTTTTTACAAAAACTTTTAATTACAAAAAATATATTTATAGATTTTCTAAAAAAAAGTAGTTTAGTTAAAAAAGAAAAGAGTTTACTTCTTAAAGAAATCACTAGGTCATACACTTATATTATTATTTTCTGCAGAGTTAGCAATTCAAAATTCTTTGGGCCAAATGCAGCAAAGTCCAATATAAAAAAATGGTCCAACAAGAGAAAAGCCCAATTTCCACAATAACCCAAATTTTATCATCTTCCTCATCTGCTCAAACAACAGCCGCCACCACTGTTCCAAACCTAATTTCTTCTACCAAGTTTCTCACTCTCCACTCTTTGTTCCTGTTCTTCTCACTCAGTCCTCAACTCATGGTGATTCATTTTATAGTTATTTTGTAGTCTAAACCTTTTTTTCAACCAATCAGCGATAACCATGCTTTGGTACTCTTGGTTCGCTGGTTTGTGCGTACCAATACGCCGAAGTACCCGAATTCGGTACTCACGTACCAATTCGCAATTCTCCCTTGATTACACGAATTATGTGACTATGACAGTAGGTGAAAGATGATTTCTTTGACTAGGTTGGGTTTTTGTGATAATGAATGCTAAGAATGATTGTGTTTTCTTCTCTCATTCTTTGTGCAGGTTTGGTTAAGATAATAAAGAAATATGATAAGCGAACTGGTGCACTACTTCGGTTACCTTTTATCCAAGATGTCTTGAACCAGCCATTCTTCAAAATCGATGTGCTTAACAAGCTTGTGAAGGAGTGTGAGGTGATGCTAAGCATTATTTTCCCCAAAAGTGGGCCTCTAGGGCAATCCTTATCAACTAGTGAGGTTTTTGAGGAAGTTGCACGTGAGACCACGACTGCAAATGAAACTAAGGAGACACTAGACCATGTCCCAAAAGAACTTTCCGAGATCCAAAATATGGAGAACATTTTCATCAAACTAACTACATCAGCACTGGATACTCTGAAAGAGATTAGGGGTGGAAGCTCAACTGTAAGCATATACTCATTGCCTCCTCTGCATAGCGAGACTTTGGTAGAGGATTGAAAGAAAATAACAGGATAGGTGCTGAGTTTAGCTCTTCGTCTTCGCTTGTTTCCTGTTTGTCTTCTGTGGAGAGATAGTAGCCAATAGATCATGGCAATAACTTGTGATAGGTCCTGTCCAACATTGTCTTTTCTATGTTGAGAACACACACTGAATGAATTCGGATGGAAATTTGGCCTCCATTTTGGAACAGTGTCTGATGGTAGATGGATGCAGCATGATTATTATTCTCTTTTTCCGTAATAATGTAAAATTTTCCCCAGGGTTATAGGTGTCATGCACTATCTTAAATTGGCATCTAGCTCGTATCAGTATGCTAACAATGTGTGGGTTTTATGTAGATAATAACTAGATTATCAAACATTTGGTTAGAAAGAGGGTGATTGGAATTTTGTAATGCATATGCTAATTTTGTAACTTCGATATTATATTGTTTGGAGAAATATTTCCTATGCATGGATAGCCACCTTGTCACTGTACAGGCAAGGTCTTGGCTCTTGGGCAAACCGAAATTTAAATTATTTGGTTGCAATGAAAAGGTGAAATTCCGATGCACCACATGATAAAATGTAGCAGTAAAATTTAAGTCTAGCTTCAGAGACAATCAGTTCTTTGAAAACCATTTTAAGACAGTAGTTTTTGTTTATTGAAAAGAATTAAATAAAATTTAGGACTAGTAGTAGTGACATGGGGCAAAAAAACAATGGAAATCGTGTATAGCCGGAGATGTTAGACTTTTATAATACGGTGAATTAAAGTTTGAATTTCGGTGCACAATGCATACGATTTTCTTTAACCTTTAGTGGAGAGGGAAACCAAAAAGTATCATTGTTCAAAGAATAACCCAAGAAATATTATTTTTTTACTAATTTTTTGCTCTCTGTGACAAACATTTATGAGACATAAACAAAATATACAATTTTTTTTTAACATTCAGATTCGCAGGGAAAAACCACTTGAAATTGTATATTGTATATTTTTTTTTTGTGGAGCTTGTCAACCACTTGAACCCAATTATTTGAATAAAATATACAATATACACAACTTTTTTGCAAAAACAACAGTCATAAAAGTAAACATAATGTAAGTTACGGTAAAGACAAACAACAAGCGCCTGTAGCTCAGTGGATAGAGCGTCTGTTTCCTAAGCAGAAAGTCGTAGGTTCGACCCCTACCTGGCGCGCATCATGATTTTCCTCAAACTTTTTTAGCTCTGTTCTTTTGTTTCATGAAAAAAAAAAACACCACAACATTTTAACTTCAAGTATAAGGCACGATTTGCATGACCAACCTAACAAGACCTACACACACATTGCAACCACCAAGAGTGTAATCAACATTATGGTAAAAAAAAAAACACAAACAATATTTTCAGCTTATGTATAAAATAGCCTAGAACCACTTCAGTTTTGTGCAAGTAACACAAAACAAAATGTCCTTAATAGCAGAAGCACCAGAATTTCTTCAAGTGTTCTCTGATGGAACAGTGAAACGTTTCAACCCAGAGATAGCACCACCATCATTAGATTCATCCAACAAATACAAATCAAAAGACATAATCATTGACCCTTCAAAACCCATCACAGGAAGAATCTTCATTCCAAATAATCCAACCAAAAAACTCCTCCCCCTCTTAGTTTATTTCCATGGTGGTGGCTTTTGCATTGGTTCCACAACATGGCTAGGTTACAACAACTTCCTCGGAGATTTCTCCGTCGCATCACAATCCATTATTCTCTCTGTTGATTACCGGTTAGCACCGGAGCATCGTCTTCCAATAGCTTATGAAGATTGTTACTCATCACTTGAATGGCTTGGTGAAAATGTTAAAACCGAACATTTTCTACGACATGCTGATTTATCAAATGTTTTTCTCTCTGGTGATAGTGCTGGTGGTAACATTTCTCATTATGTTGCTGTTAAAGCTATTCAAAATGATGGGTTTTGTCCTGTGAAGATTAAAGGGGTTATGCTTATTCATCCTTATTTTGGGAGTGAGAAAAGGACTGAGAAAGAGATGGAGGAAGAAGGTGTTGAGGATGTGAGAATGAATGATATGTTTTGGAGATTGAGTTTGCCTGAAGATTCGAACCGCGATTTTTTTGGTTGTAATTTTGAGAAAGATGAGGTGAGTGAGAGTGTTTGGTTGAAGTTTCCTGCTGTTGAGGTTTATGTTGCTGGAAAGGATTTTTTGAAGGAAAGAGGTGTTATGTATGCTGAGTTTGTGAAGAAGAAAGGGGTGAAAGAGGTGAACGTTGTTGAGGCTGAAGAAGAGAAACATGTGTTTCATGTTTTTTATCCTGAATCTGATGCAACTAGGTTGCTTCAAAACCAGATGAGTCAGTTCATGAAGAAATGTTGTTTGCATTAGTGTGTTTGCTTGTGACAATAAGAAATTTATTTCAAAATAAAAAAAGGATTGTGATGTTTGTATTGGCGTAATTGATACATGAAACGAGGCTTTAATTTTTTGGTGCTACTACCTAAAATAAAAATATTGCCTCATTAGTAGAATGATGGTTCCATGTAGAATCTCTAAAGTCTTAATAACCCTCGGTCTTTACATTTCATGTTGCTAGTTAAATTCGGATATGAATTATGTGCACCATGTAGATTTGAATTTTATATGCAAAATGGATATTTTAAATCTAGGTTAAGAGTAGCGTCAAGATTGACACTAATGTGTTCATCTTTCTATTTTTTTATTGTGTTTAATTGTATGTTTATTTTATCATATTTGATTATAATTTCTTTTGGAATAATCACAATCAAATAAAGATTTAAATTATTTAAACTTGATGTAGGCTATGAGATAGATACTTCATTGCATATCTAATTAATGGCTAAAGAGACTCATCTGCAGAGAGTTCATTCTAAAACAGTAGTTACGATAACTTTTTGTTAAAAATGGGGGTATGATCGTTAAACACTCAACTCTTAAAAGGACTCAGTTGAGTCATAATATTTGAGGAGATAGTGTAGATTCATACTAAGTTAGCAACTTTACAGTAAAATCAACGAGCTTGTTGAAACCAGGATATTTGAGTACAAATGACGTACCAATCAAATACCTTATGGGAAATCTAGTCAGTGAGGCATAACATATATCGTTGGTTGTAATCAGTTGATTATAATGGATTAAGTCCTCAATTGTCTTTAGGTGAAATCTTTCTTCCGCGGGGATTAAAGATAACAATCAGTTTTTTTTTATTATAAGATAACAATCAGTTTAATTGTGAACTAGTATAAACATAGTGTGTCTTTCCATTTCCTCTTCTCTATTTAGATGCACAAAATTCTTTGTATTTTAGCTCTAACTTTACATTATCTTTTAATACGAGTTAGGTGATTTGGTAAAGAAATATATGTGTTGGGAAAACTTGTTAAGAAAGATTCAAAGTAAACATCTTACATTAGGCTCTGTTTGGTAAAAATAGCGGATAGCTGATAAGCTAACTGATAGCTTTTAGCTGATAAGCTAGCTGATAGCTTATAACTGATGACTGATAGCTGATAAGCTAATTAAAGTGTTTGGTAAAATTAGCGGTTCAACTAGCTGATAAATGTAAAATGACATAAAAGGACATTTTTAATTCATAAAATTATTAAATTATGTTCTTAATATATATTTTATATATTATTATTTTTTTTCTTTCAAAAAAATATTATTTTTTTTGTTGAAGTTTTATTTTAAATATATTCCATTTCCATTTTTATACTTTAAAAAAAATTCAAGTATAAAATAGAGGCAGAAGATTGAAAACGTAGGAAATTTGAAAAGTAGGAACAAAAAAAACAGAGGAACTGGAACGTAGGAACAAAAAAAAATAGAAGCAGAAGATTGAAAACGTAGGAAACTGGAAAAGTAGGAACAAAAAAAAATAGAGGAACTGGAACGTAGGAACAAAAAAAAAATAGAGGCAGAACATCGAAAACGTAATAAACGTGTTTTAATATATAAAGGGTAAAAGTGGGTTTTAATTAAAATTATAAGGGTAAAAATGGAAGAAAATATGAGAAGTTAAAAGCTATAAGCTCAAACGCTACTTGAAGTAGCTTTTGAAAAATAGCTTATAAGCTCCTGAAATAAGCTATAAGTTCGTTGTAAAAAGCGTTACCAAACAGAGCTATTTTTTGTCAGACGAGCTTATAAGCTATGAGCTAAAAGCTAAAAGCTCTTTTTTGGTGTTACCAAATTTAAGCAAAAGTTTTTGCATGGTCAACGCAATTCAAACCATCTATTTCTTGTGTTTTGCCTCCTCCATCACCATTTTCGAGATATAAAAAATGTTTGGTGCAATAAACGATAATACCATTATCGTAACTAGTTAAAGATTTTCATTTCAAGGGGTCCAAGTGATTGGAGTTGAAGTGTTTTGATTAATATGAGGTAGCTATCATATTAACCAGAAGAAGAATCACATTTTTTACCACTTGATATGTAATGTAATTAATCAAATTAAACAAAATTTCTTAATTACGGCTAAATAACAAAAATAAATTGATATTTGATATTGGATTCAAGAATAAAGAGGAAAAGGACACGCTCTTTTTTATCATAGAGATAAGATCATAATTGATGGTGAAATAGAAAGAGGTGGGAGGGGGAATGAAGAATGAGCTTAAAGAGGTCAAAATCCCTCTCATCGTTATAATTTAAGCTTTGATCATTTCCATCGACATACTATTTGTGACATTAAAATGATCTCGAAGATGAGGAATGTTATGAAAGAGAAAAAAGAAGATGAAAATGATGAATACAAAGGAGGAGAAGCAAGGCAAACTTTAATTTACGTCATAATTTGAAATATGAGGAATGTTAACAACATTCACTTTTCAACACTCTCTCTGGAATTCACTGTTTTATTGGATGAAATCAATGCATGTCCCACCATTTTGTGTGAGTTCAATTTTCAAAGTGTAGACCCACAATGATTTAAACCAATAAGAGAGTGAAAGTGTAGACCCACAATGATTTAAACCAATAAAAGAGTGAGTATTGGAGAGAGTGTTCAAAAGAGAGTGTTGCTAGCATTACTCTCTGAGATATTAATGTCGAGCCACAAATGCCACACCACAAGCTCTTATTGTCACATGTATAAAACTTAACATAGTGAGTGTGGTGCAAATACATGTACTAGGAATTCAACAAATGCATACAAAACTAGTATGGACACCCGTGCCAAGCACGGGCTAGAATTTCGTCGTAATTAAAACATTGGATGAAGATGTATTATTCTCATTTATGTGGTTGCTCTATGTCTAATGAGTAGATTAACACAAGTGTTGGCTCTTTCCATAAGGTCCAATGATGATATTATAACTCGGTTCGACTTTGCGAATGAAGCATGGGTGAATCCCAGTGACAAATGTCGGCTGCGGAGAGTCTTATACTTAAGTGAGATATGTTGATGTGTTGACTGTGAGCTAAAGTTTCACATTGGATGTGAGAGTAGATGTTGAGCAACATATAAGTGATATGATCCATATACATAATTTCTTAAGGTTTAGGTTAAGATGTGGTGTCAAACTCACGTGTGTGAATTATCTTTGTATGTTGAGATGATCATACTCAATGTAGGATTATGCGGAAATCACAATATTGTTATCAACCGGTTTTTTAGTTTTTGGATGTCATTTGTTTATTTTCATATTAAAGTTTAGTTTTTATATGGCATTCTCTTCCATATGTTTTTTTTTTCATTCAATGTCTATTATTTCAATTTATTCACTTTTCGACTTTTGTGGCAGGTGAAAATGGCAAATTGTCGATGTGTTATGTTGAGTTGACAAAAATATATATTTATTAGACAATTTAAAATCATGTAACGTTTTCCTTAAAAAAAATCATGTGACGTTTGTTTAATTGAATCTATTTTTTTGGTAAAATAATTACCCAAAAATCTCGGACTCCTTCGACCAACCCATAAAATAACCAGCAACTCACACTATTCTCTATACTCTCAAAAAAAATGCACAATACTTATTTTCTTTCGCCTATCTTCCCTTGTGTTTTAATTCCTTTTTTGATTTTTTTTTTGCTTTTAATTTTCTTTATTTCTTCTCATGGAAGAAAGAAACATAAACCCCTCTCCATTAACATCTCTCTTAAATGTGAGACATTATGTGCATAAGTTATCTCACTTATACATAAAGTTTCACATTGAATTCAATGGTAGATGGCGAGGAAAATATAAGTGAGATAACTTATGTACATAATGTCTTAAGATTTTAGATGAAGATGTGGTGTGAATCTTACTTTTGTGGTTGATCTTAGCCTAAACTGATTATATAAAAAAAAAAAAATAGGCTCCCTCAGAAGACACAATATTATGATGAACTATTTAGTTAGTTTTGGATATCATTTATTAAATTTTTTCATCTTAAAATTTATAGTTTAGGGATGTCATTTGCTTTGATGCTGTTTTTTTATTCAATATCTATTATTTCAAACCATTTTACTTTTAGTCTTTGGTGGGATCTAAGAATTGAAAAATGTAGAAGTGTTATGCTGAGTTGAAAAAAATACATGCTCATAAGCTCATTAGATATTTTAAGTCGATATGTGGTGTCAATCTCCATTGTGTGATTGTTCTTTGCATAATATGAAGATCAAACACAATACAGGCTCCCTGTGTCGTCCCAACATTAAGATAAACTATTTTGCTGGTGTTTAGATGTCATTTGTTATTTATTTTTTAACTTAAATATAGGTTTTGGATGTCATTCGCTCTCATGCCATTTTTTATTCAACCTTTATCATTTAAAATTACTTTACATTTGGTCTTTAGTGGGATGTTACAATAGAAAAATGCAGATGTGTTATGTTAGTTGACAATGCACATGCTTATTAGACATTTGAAAATGACGTGACGCTTTGTAAATTAAGTCTAATTTTTTGGTAAAATAATTACCCAAAAATCTTCAACCCCTTCAACAAACCCATATAATTACCGGCAACTCAGTTTATTCCCAATAATTTTTCGGATAAAGCATGCTACATATATTTTTTTCTCTAATCATTTTTATCATGTTCAAATTATTTTTTTGTATTCTATTTTTTCTTTTTAATTTCCTTTCTCTATTATCATGAAATAAATAAACATAAATTTGCCTCCATGAAATCACTATCAAACTACCTTTTTGAACATGATGTGCCTACGATTGACCTTATTTGACTATATCACATATTTACGGATGTGGATAGTCACACACTTGATTAACATATGTTAATGTATCAAGTGTGAGTTGACGTTCTACATTGGATAAAATAGTAGATTTTGAACAACATATAAGTGAGATAACACATATACTTAATGACTTAAGATTTTTTGTGAAGATGTGGTGAGGCAATCTCACTTATATGGTTGCTTTTGACCTAATATGGTGATCTAACTCAATGTAGGCTCATCTGAAAGTCTGAACATTATTCCAAAATTATGATAAACTACTTTGTTAGGTATTGGATGACATTTGTTAATTTTTTATCTTAAATTTTAGTTATTGGTTGTTATTCACTTTCATGCTATATCTTTTATTTAACCTCTATTATTTCAAATTCATTCACTTTTGATCTTTGGTTGGATTTGACAATGAAAAATTGCATGTGTTTTGCTAATTTGACAAAATAAAGGGTTGTTGTATTTATTATTAAAACAACGTGACATTTTTTATTTAGTTTAATTTTTTTGGTAAAATATATACTAAAAAATTTCGAACTCCTTCAACAAACTCGTAAATCACCAGGAATTCACTCTATTCTATATACTCTTGTAGACAAAGCACAAACATTTCTTTTTTTCTTATCATCTGTCTCATGTTTGAATTGTTTTTTTGTCTTCTATCTTTTTCTGATTTACTTTCTCTCTTCTCATGAATGAAAAGAATAAAAACATTCATCCATTAAATCACCACCAACCCACTTTTATAGCATGTTATGTTTTCTCTAATCTTATTTGGTTATGTTACCAGATTACAAATGTAAAAAGTTTCACACGTAAATGAGATATGTTAATATGTCATATATGAGTTAAAACTTCATATTGGATGCAAGAGTATGTGGTGAGAAACATATAAATGAGATGACTTATATACCTTAGTGCGTTAAATATTAGGACGGAGATGTGGTGTCAATTTCATCTTTGTGGTTACTCTTAGCCTAATGTGATTATCCATGAGAAGACTTTTGGTATTTGCTGGAAAGTAACCATGGAAAAATATTGATGTGTTACTTGAGCTGATAAATTACATATTTATTTAACATTTTAAACGATGTGATACTTTTTTAATTAAGTAAAAAAGAAATGGTAAAAAGAAACGTCATGTTAAACATTCCCTTAATTAAGGGGTGTGATCGTAAAAAGAAGTGGTATACTTATTCAGTCATTTAAATTGAAAATAAATCATATTTACATCAAACTGAAGAAAATATCTATATTTACGATAATGTGTATTATTTATTTTTTTATGAACGATGATGTATATATGCTTGTTAGTAAGCATTCCATTAAAATTCACCAAAAGAAAAATATGCTTGTTGGTGGACATATTCAAAACTACCAAATACATTTGAAAAAAAATAAAAGAATATATTTTGCATTGCAGATGTTTTTCTCACAAAGAAAACTTGTTATTTTTAATTTATTTATTTTTTATAAGTGAAAGTTTAGTGAGTTAGACTCCAAGGGCTCATCTGAATTAGGATAGATTTTGAGATTTATCGAGCTCTAATCGAGATACTTACGTACCACCCATCAAGAAGTTTTCACGTTAGCAGTAAAAGCTAAACTCACGACAATTGAACCGAATCTTCATTGAGCAAGAATATATGTTTTTGATACTAAATGGGAGAAATCCATAAATTGAAAGTTGAATTAGGAAAACATGTCAGTACCATTTGAAAGACATTTATTTAACAAATTAGTAAACACCCACAATTAACATATATCGGCATAACTTGACCCAAAAAAAAAAATATAGACATAATTGATTTTTTGTGTAAATGCTGATATAAAAACATTTAATTTAGAATGGTGCCATAATCATCATGGACAATTTTAAATATTTATTTGAATATTTTGTTTTATAAAAATGAAACATAATAGCATGAAATGGGGTAGGAAATGAGAGACCGTCATGTGTACTTTATATGTAATGTAAAACAAATGTTTATTATAAAGATAAGGATATTTTTTTTTTTGACGGATAAGGATAAAAAATATAAAGATCTGTAGTGTGATTGAGAATATGCTTATATTGTCGATATATGTTGATTTAGTTGATAATAAATTTTGACTCCAGCCCCCATTAAAGTGTGAGTACAATTCTCAATACCAGCGTTAGGACATCCTCGATGGATAATACATTGTAATCTCTTTTTGATTCTTGAGATTTTCTCTTTGGACTCAACTCACCTAAATAAAGAGAGATATTGACAAAAAAAAATCTCACCTAAATAAAATTATTAAAAAAACGAATATGTTTTTTTAGGGGAAAAGATAATATGTTTATATGAGTAAAAAAAGGAACATACTTGTATGGTGCGCTTTTTTCTTGTGCTATTTTTTATTGTTATAAACACATTAAAATATATTAATTTCCAACTTTTATTCTGATGATATAATTCAATGCAAGGTTTTTCCTAAATAATTCATTTCCATTTGGAAAATACGTACACTTGATTTTATCAATGTCTATGATTGGCAAAAAAACTGTGAGGACCAAATGTTGATTGCAATTAAATTGAAGAAATCAAATAAGAAAAATGGGACAATAACCTTTACCGGTTTTCATGGAAAATAATTTCATTTCTTTTGCATAATGAGGAATGCTGTAACACCCCGTTTTCCCAACATAAAAATTTCATTTAAAATCAGAGTATTTTGATCACAACGGAATGTCACATACTTCATTTAAATCATAAAATGGATAATAATGATTATCCTTCAAATTCAACATCATGAAATATCTTAAACTATTGCAGCGGAAAATAGTTCAACCTTTTAAAGTCTTGGCACGCAGGCCTTATTGGAAAATCTCATAAATTAGTTCATAAAAGAGACACGTAAGGAATAGAAGTAAAAGCAAGCCCCCATCCCGTTACGTATCAGAGCACCTAGACACCAACTGAGGAGTCCACTCACGAACGCCTCTAATCTTTATTACCTGCACATTACCCACGGTCGAGGCAACATATACGCAGAAGGGGTGAGATTTCATAATCAATACATTAAGCATATAATCCAATAAAATGCATTTAACAACTTAAACATTAATAACATATCAACAATTAACAATTGGCATATTTTTCATTACATAACAAATACGATCATCAAATACCATTACTAATTTTCATCACAAATCATAATCAACTTAACACTCAACTTGACGACACAACTCATCCTTGACCATGCAACTCTATCAACTCAACAACAACCTAACAACACGACTCATCCTTGACCATGCAACTCTATCAACTCGACAACAACTCGACAACTTAGACATCATGAACTTCTTGATATGCAAATGCATGTGGTACCAATCAGCAACAAAATGAGCATAATAGGCTCTTCAACGTGTGAGCACAAAGGCTGCCGGGCCTAAAGCCCCCAACTTTAATGAGCACAAAGGCTGCCGGGCCTAAAGCCCCCAACTTTAGTGAGCACAAAGGCTGCCGGGCCTAAAGCCCCCAACTTTAATGAGCACAAAGGCTGCCGGGCCTAAAGCCCCCAACTTTAATGAGTATGCAATGAACTCAACTTCCAACAACTTAGACAACGACGTGTACAACTCATACGACTCATAATCACGGACGACTTCTTAAATTCCAACAACATAGACTGACTCATGCAACCTCAAGACACCAACAGTCGACAACAGAAAACAGCAGCAACATACAACAATTAACAACACTGGAATGTGTTAACATTCACTTAAAGAATTAATTACATCAATATAAATAGCACAAAACATCATTATAGCATTCATGTAGTAACACTTCTAATTTCAGTCACCATAACAGACTTCTGGAGCTTATGAAAGCATCCTAAACAGCTCTCTAACTTACTTCTAAGGTCATCTCAAGACTACACGTGCGAAAGGATCGCATCGGGACAATTTTGGGCAACTAACAGCCTAACTCGCAGTGGCGAGTAACTTCACTCGCAATGGCGAGCAAAGTGTGCATTCTGGGTTCCTACGTATTTACTCGCAGTGGCGAGTTATTCTGCTCGCAGTTGCGAGCTTACAGGTCACTCGCAGTTGCGAGTTGCATTGCTCGCAGTTGCGAGTTCTGGGTTCTAGCTCGCAGATGCGAGTGTTCTTGCTCGCAGGTGCGAGCGATGAATGTCAGTACGGCCAGAAACCTAAAAATCACAACTTTTCACCTATATTCACGATTCCTTCATCCAAATAGCATCTAATTATCATCTTAAGTCATATCTAAGGTCTGTACACTAATTTTGCATCAATCTAACATCTGTTCTTGATTCATTCATCAAAATTGATCCTAACCTAATTCCCAATTCTCACCAAAACTTAACCTAATCATGCTAAATTCATCCTATAGAATTATACCCTTAATAATATTGAAAATTAGTCTCACCCTTACCTTGTAATTGCAGAATCGATAGCCTCTCCCTCTGGTTCTCCTCTTCTGACTTTTCTCCCTTTTCTCCAAAAGCGTTTCACGTAAAAACGTTTCCCACTTATGTCTGTATTATTTATTTACTCTTATTACTCATCTCACCTATAAACTTACTCTTTCCACCTCACAGCCCAACTTCTAATATTTTTATTTTATTTCTAATATCTTATTTTATTTAATAATAAAATAAGCCACACCAACATAACAACTTCGCAACATCATATACTCCACATAATTTCTTCATAAATCGTATAACTTACTCAAATCATAAATCACATAAATTACTCAAATTATAAATCATATAAGCATATATTTATAAATATATTCTAAACTTCATTGAATTAATTAAATAGTTAAGACGGGCGTTACAACTCTCCCCAACTTATAGAATTTTCGTCCTCGAAAATTTACCTCAAGAAAACAACTCTGGATAAGACTCCATCATCTTACTCTCTAGCTCCCATGTCAGGCTTTCACCAGTCGTTCCACTCCAAACAACTCTCACTAGAGGTGTGACACCCTATTTTTTTATGCATTATTTAGTGTGTTTTTGCGGTATTTTACTCTGAATTAACTGTTAATTAAATTCTTTTTAGAGAGTGAATTTAGGAAAAATAATGTTATATATTAGTACTATAATATTATAACAGGCTATGTTAAAAATTTCGGCTTAAAATTCTACCGGATTTCGGACAGCGATTTGCTCGACTGTATAAATTTTATTACCGAAATAAATAAATAAATATATTTTTGAAACCAGAAAAATATATATGATAGGATTATATGATTAATTATATTATTTATGATTATTTTTTTAAAAAAAGTATTAGATAAGAATGTACACTATGCTGATAAGAATTAGCTTATCCATTGGCGTGGCAGATACATGAAGGTTACTTGAGTATATCTCTTACAGTGATTAAACTAAGGACGTGTTGCTTTGTTCACCATAATAGACTACACTTATTTACTTATAAATAGGCAATTGGTACTCCTTATTAAATCACAAAACCTGCACATACCTAATAGCAGAAGCAGAACTAAACTAAGGTAACTCTTAGTTCTCTCTTATTTTTTTAACTACTTTGTTTAATGGTCCAAAAACAAACTAGTTCTTTTATTCCTTTGTTTTGTTTGTATTATGTTTGTCCAAAAAAATTATTTATTGTAACGTAGCTACCACTATAACATAGTTTGGTCTTTCAATAAACTTTTGTTAAAATTAATATTTTACCTATGCCATAGAGAACCAAAACTATAAATCTCACTAGATCCTCACAAATAAAATAAAATGAAATGAGTTATGTTTTAACTTAGCCATATTTAGTGATAGAGCTGATTAAAAGGGAATAGTCATTTTTTTTTATTAGTAACAAGAAATTATTTATTAAATTTAGGAGTTTAAACACTTGATTATATTAATTATGTAGATTTAATTAAGTTGTATCTATTGATATAGATAAATGAAATAATCTACCGTTGATGTTTTTGTTTATAAATTAGACACTAGAAACTATAAAAATAAAATAGTAGGTATTAGAAGTTATTTTTAAAAGTTTTGATAACTCATAATTATTTCTGAAAGATTGGGTTAAAACTAGTAAAAATTGATTAAACTAGTTCATTATAGCTATTGGAAAATTGTCTCTAGAATTTTTTCAATGTTAATGTTGTTACGTTCCAAATTTATGGTCAACTCTATAATTATTAAAATTACCTTAACTTTTAGCATTTAATAATTTTAGTGTTTATTTCAATGATAGTTAGTTAAGAGATAATTATTTTGATGAGTAATTAGGTGTTGAAGAAGGTGATTACTCAAGTTTTGAAAAGCTGAAAGGTAAGGGGATATACTTTAGAGAACGCCCAAGATATATATGTATATTATCACATGAGATTAAGAAAATTTGTGTATTTAATTGTAGTATTAATCTATTTTAAATATATATATATATTATTAATGAGCAAATTTGATTATTTATATTATTTATTGAAATGGACAGTAAGTAGAAAGAAGAAATTCTAGAAAACATTCTAAATATTATGCATACATATATATATGATAAGTAATCAGTTAAACGTGGTATTGTAAGTATATATAATATATTTTTCTTAATTTATTTATCTTATAACTAACTCACAGTTATTATTATTAATTTTATTTGAAGAAATTTCTCTTAAGGTACATTTATGACTTTTGACAATTAAATTGTTAAGTTGATTGTTGATGAAAACAGTTGTGTTGAAGATTTACAAAAATAATAATTTTTGTAAAGAGTAATACAGGTTGTTTCTTATAATACGATAACGTATATAAGACTGAGGATAGGTTCGGTTGGGTCGACTACAGACCTTCTGGGGATCACAGGCGTTTTGAACTCCTACCAATAGTTAATGATAGCTTCTCTAACTGGAGGAAATCATAATACCCGACGCAGTGATACCTGACTGTGCAGGACTATCTATAATAAGGTGCAGCGATCGGGCCAGAATGGTTGGAGTAGAGATTATATATCTACTCATTGCAAACAATCATGTTATGGCAGTTGAGACGGCCTTACACTCATAATAGAGGTCTCCATGGAGTAGGTTTAACCAAGATGCTACTAACAAGTCAAAACTATAAACTTTGTATTGATTATGATAAAGTGTTAAGTGATCTTTGTTTTTGACTAACTTTGATGTGCGTGATTGCGATAAATTTTTGTGTTCTCAATTGATTTATATTTTCTTGTGATTATTTAATTTCTATGTGGTTATTTAAATTTTTGTAGGATTTAATAGTGAAAGAAATTACATGTATAATTTTGTTATATATTTCTTTATTTGAAAAACATTATATGTAACTATAAAATATTATATATCATCATGTAATATTATTAAGCATTTAGTTAACCTTGTGTGCGAGTATTTCACCCTTACAATTTGCAGATAATGTCGGGGAAGTCATTGAGTCACTCGGGGAACCGAAGGATTGAGTGTCTGGAGGAAATAGGAGATGCAGTTTGGGAATTGGATATGGTGTCCCAAACACTGATATGCACAGGAATAAGTAGGACAACCATAGGAATCGAAAAACTAGTTATCTCTCATTATGTTTAATTAGTTTGACTTAAATATGACGTACTTTAACTTGCAGGTGTTTGTAAAATATCTAACTAACCCTGACAAGCCTGAGTATGTAAGCCTAAGGGCAAGATAATTAACGTCGTGTAGAATATATTGATGCATATTTTATATCCTTGTGTTTTATTTATTTTTATGTTTTACGATCAAGAGCTAAGACTTTTATTTAAAAAAAAAAATGCAAGAAAGATATTTATTTAAATTAAATTTTTAGTAACCAAATTAATTTACTAGTAAAAGTAAGTTTTATGAACTTAATTCGCGTTAGACACTTAAGTATTAAGACATAACACCATTTTCTAACGTTATGGAAAATGGGGCGTTACAAGAGGAATCTCCTTGCCTCTCAACGTCTTCATCTTGCGATCATCAATCCTCAAGGGTAAGGTCTCTACCGTAAGGTTGTCTCTAACTTGCACATCATCACTCTGAATCACATGGGACGGGTCTGGAACATACTTCCTCAATTGCGACACATGGAACACATCATGCAAATTCGATAAATGGGGTGGTAAGCCAACTCTATAAGCCACCGTGCCAATTCTCTCGGATATCTGATAAGGACCAATAAACTTTGGAGTCAACTTCTTTGACTTCAATGCACGACCGACACCGGTCGTTGGAGTAACTCTCAAGAACACATGGTCTCCCTCTTGAAACTCAAGGTCTTTCTTACGCTTATCATGGTAGCTCTTCTGTCGACTCTGCGACGCTTTCATCTTCTCTTGAATCATTTTCACCTTCTCGGTAGTCTGTTGAACAATTTCTGGTCCTAGAACCACACTTTCACCTGTCTCAAACCAACACAACGGAGTCCTACACCTCCGACCATACAAAGCCTCGAAAGGTGCCATCCCAATACTGGAATGATAGCTATTGTTATAAGTGAACTCTATCAACGGAAGATGACTATCCCAAGTTCCACCTTGCTCAAGCACACATACTCTCAACAAATCCTCAAGTGACTGAATCGTTCTTTCCGACTGACCATCTGTCTGAGGATGATAAGCCGAACTCAATCTCAACTTAGAACCTAAAGCCTCTTGCAAACTCTTCCAAAATCTAGAAGTAAATCGTGGATCTCTATCTGACACGATGCTTGAAGGAACACCATGCAATTTCACTATGTCTCGAATATAAATCTCTGCCAACTGAGCCACAGGAAAACTAATATTAATCGGAAGGAAATGTGCCGACTTCGTCAATCTGTCAACAATCACCCAAATAGCGTCATTTCCCTTAGGAGTATTCGGCAAACTTGTCACAAAATCCATGGATATACTATCCCATTTCCATTCTGGTACATCTAACGGTGTCATCAACCCAGCAGGTTTCTGATGCTCTACCTTCGACTTCTGACAAATCAAACAAGAGTACACAAATTGTGCCACATCACGTTTCAATCCTGACCACCAAAACAGCTTCTTTAAATCATGATACATCTTTGTAGCTCCCGGATGAATGCTCAAGCTACTCCTATGACTCTCTTCCAGAATCATCCTTTTTATCTCATCATTGTCTGGAATACAAATCCTACCTCGGAACCTCAACACACCTTGATCATCGACTTTAAAGTCACCATCTTCAGTTTGATTACTAGCAACCAACAAGTCCACAAACTTAACATCAACCTTCTGTGCATCTCTAATACTTTTCAAGAAATCGTTATCAATTTTCAGCATTCCTAACTTAACGCTCCGAGACGACATTTCACAAACTAAGCTCATATCTCTAAACTGTTCAAGTAGTTCAAATTCCTTCACCATCATAGCAAACATATGTAAAGTCCTCCTACTCAAGGCATCTACAACAACATTAGCTTTACCCGGATGATAATTCAAACTAAAATCATAATCCTTCAGCAATTCTAGCCACCTTCTCTGCCTCATATTCAACTCTTTTTGATCAAATAAATATTTCAGACTTTTATGATCACTAAACACCTCAAATCTGGAACCGTAAAAATAGTGTCTCCAAATTTTCAACACAAAAACCACAACTGCCAACTCTAAATCATGTGTAGGATAGTTCTTCTCATGTATTGTCAACTGTCTCGAGGCATAAGCCACTACCTTGCCATCTTGCATAAGCACACCACCTAAGCCAACTTGGACGCATCACAATAAACCACAAAAGGTTCATCAGGTTTCGGCAAAATCAAAATTGAAGCCGTCGTCAACCGCTTCTTCAATTCATTAAAACTGTTCTCACAATGAACATCCCACACAAAGGCTTTACCTTTACACGTCAACTGTGTTAACGGAAGTGCCAACTTAGAAAATCCTTCTATAAATCTTCGATAGTATCCTGCCAAACCCAAAAAGCTTCTAATCTCTGTAACTGACCTAGGAGTCTCCCATTGTGATACTGCTTCAACTTTAGATGGATCAACTGCAATACCACTACTAGAAATAACATGGCCCAGAAAACTTACCTCGTTCAACCAGAATTCACACTTAGACAATTTAGCATACAACTTCTTCTCTTTCAGCACTTGCAAAACGATTTTCAAATGTTCCGCATGTTCTTCTTCTGTCTTAGAGTAAATCAAAATATCATCGATGAACACAACCACAAAGCGATCCAAAAATGCATGGAAAATGCGATTCATATACTCCATAAACACGCCAGGCGCGTTACTCACACCAAAAGGCATCACCTTATATTCATAATGTCCATATCGCGTCCTAAAGGCCGTCTTCTGCATATCTTCATCTTTTACTTTAATCTGATGATAACCCGACCTTAAATCAATCTTGCTGAACACACGTGCACCCACCAGCTGGTCCATCAAATCATCAATTCTAGGAAGTGGATATCTATTCTTTATAGTTACTTTATTCAGTTGTCGATAATCAATGCACAACCTCATACTTCCATCTTTCTTCTTAACCAACAATACCGGCGCTCCCCAAGGTGAAACACCTGGTCTTATAAACTTCTTATCAAGTAAATCCTCCAACTGTTTCTTCGACTCAGTTAACTCAGATGCCGACATACGGTAAGGTGTCATAGACACAGGCTTCGTTCCCGGAATAAGATCAATGGAAAATTCAACCTCTCTCTCTGGCGGCAGACACTTCCTGATGTGCCGGTAAGATCAACAACAATCTCTTCAGGAAAACTTCGGGAAATCCTCATACAATTTGCAACTTATCACTCACTGCTTGATTCTCAATAGACAGTGACGCCATCAACGAAACCATCAAAATTCCATCACGTGCTAACTGCTTCACCTGCTTAGTAGACAAAACTCTGCTCCACTTTCTTCTTCGGCTGAAGAAAAGTACACCGACTTACTAAAACAATTAATACGGACATGGTTGTACTCCAACCAGTCCATACCAAGGGTTACACAACAAACAACAAACAGGACAACTCAAATACAGTACAAAACTGTAATACGACACAACGCGACTCTACTACTTGGCCGGACGGACCGACCTGCTCTGATACCAATTGTAACACCCCGTTTTCCCAACATAAAAATTTCATTTAAAATCAGAGTATTTTGATCACAACGGAATGTCACATACTTCATTTAAATCATAAAATGGATAATAATGATTATCCTTCAAATTCAACATCATGAAATATCTTAAACTATTGCAGCGGAAAATAGTTCAACCTTTTAAAGTCTTGGCACGCAGGCCTTATTGGAAAATCTCATAAATTAGTTCATAAAAGAGACACGTAAGGAATAGAAGTAAAAGCAAGCCCCCATCCCGTTACGTATCAGAGCACCTAGACACCAACTGAGGAGTCCACTCACGAACGCCTCTAATCTTTATTACCTGCACATTACCCACGGTCGAGGCAACATATACGCAGAAGGGGTGAGATTTCATAATCAATACATTAAGCATATAATCCAATAAAATGCATTTAACAACTTAAACATTAATAACATATCAACAATTAACAATTGGCATATTTTTCATTACATAACAAATACGATCATCAAATACCATTACTAATTTTCATCACAAATCATAATCAACTTAACACTCAACTTGACGACACAACTCATCCTTGACCATGCAACTCTATCAACTCAACAACAACCTAACAACACGACTCATCCTTGACCATGCAACTCTATCAACTCGACAACAACTCGACAACTTAGACATCATGAACTTCTTGATATGCAAATGCATGTGGTACCAATCAGCAACAAAATGAGCATAATAGGCTCTTCAACGTGTGAGCACAAAGGCTGCCGGGCCTAAAGCCCCCAACTTTAATGAGCACAAAGGCTGCCGGGCCTAAAGCCCCCAACTTTAGTGAGCACAAAGGCTGCCGGGCCTAAAGCCCCCAACTTTAATGAGCACAAAGGCTGCCGGGCCTAAAGCCCCCAACTTTAATGAGTATGCAATGAACTCAACTTCCAACAACTTAGACAACGACGTGTACAACTCATACGACTCATAATCACGGACGACTTCTTAAATTCCAACAACATAGACTGACTCATGCAACCTCAAGACACCAACAGTCGACAACAGAAAACAGCAGCAACATACAACAATTAACAACACTGGAATGTGTTAACATTCACATAAAGAATTAATTACATCAATATAAATAGCACAAAACATCATTATAGCATTCATGTAGTAACACTTCTAATTTCAGTCACCATAACAGACTTCTGGAGCTTATGAAAGCATCCTAAACAGCTCTCTAACTTACTTCTAAGGTCATCTCAAGACTACACGTGCGAAAGGATCGCATCGGGACAATTTTGGGCAACTAACAGCCTAACTCGCAGTGGCGAGTAACTTCACTCGCAATGGCGAGCAAAGTGTGCATTCTGGGTTCCTACGTATTTACTCGCAGTGGCGAGTTATTCTGCTCGCAGTTGCGAGCTTACAGGTCACTCGCAGTTGCGAGTTGCATTGCTCGCAGTTGCGAGTTCTGGGTTCTAGCTCGCAGATGCGAGTGTTCTTGCTCGCAGGTGCGAGCGATGAATGTCAGTACGGCCAGAAACCTAAAAATCACAACTTTTCACCTATATTCACGATTCCTTCATCCAAATAGCATCTAATTATCATCTTAAGTCATATCTAAGGTCTGTACACTAATTTTGCATCAATCTAACATCTGTTCTTGATTCATTCATCAAAATTGATCCTAACCTAATTCCCAATTCTCACCAAAACTTAACCTAATCATGCTAAATTCATCCTATAGAATTATACCCTTAATAATATTGAAAATTAGTCTCACCCTTACCTTGTAATTGCAGAATCGATAGCCTCTCCCTCTGGTTCTCCTCTTCTGACTTTTCTCCCTTTTCTCCAAAAGCGTTTCACGTAAAAACGTTTCCCACTTATGTCTGTATTATTTATTTACTCTTATTACTCATCTCACCTATAAACTTACTCTTTCCACCTCACAGCCCAACTTCTAATATTTTTATTTTATTTCTAATATCTTATTTTATTTAATAATAAAATAAGCCACACCAACATAACAACTTCGCAACATCATATACTCCACATAATTTCTTCATAAATCGTATAACTTACTCAAATCATAAATCACATAAATTACTCAAATTATAAATCATATAAGCATATATTTATAAATATATTCTAAACTTCATTGAATTAATTAAATAGTTAAGACGGGCGTTACAAATGCTAGTAACACACATTTTAATATACATTTTTTAACACACTCTTTTGATTGGTTAGGACTCACTTGAGTTCCACCAAATTTATATGGGTCTCACATGATTTGGTGGAACCCGTGCGAATTGCAACCAATAAAAAAGGTATGTTGAAAAGTGTGCGTTGATATCATTTCTCTTTTTATAATACTACCTTTATAGAGGTTTTGAAAGCCCATTTCATTCATTTTTATAGATAGTATACGATTTTTATCTTAAATGTCTAGGCCTTTCATATTCTATACTACTTTTTTGGGTTCAAACATGTATATTCATTCGTTAGCAGTAACAAAAAACAAAATAAAAATTTCGTTAGAAAAAAAACATTCATATTCATTCAATAATAATAAATGGTTTTAGCAAAGATCATATACGTTAATATACACGGTTTTGATTATATATATAATTTTTTATTTTTTGCATTTACTATTATTTTGTTGCATACATTGATATACCATAAAAAAACTTGTAATATTCGGAAAAAAAAAAGAATATTGTAGATAAATGCTAATTTTTTTTTACATCTTGTTTCTTTTTAAAATGTAGACCTACAATGATTTAAACCAATAAGAGAGTGAAAGTGTAGACCCACAATGATTTAAACCAATAAGAGAGTGAGTATTAAAGAGAGTGTTCAAAAGAGAGTGTTGCTATCATTACTCTCTGAAATATTAACGTCGAGCCACAAATGCCACACCACAAGCTCTTATTGTCACATGTATAAAACTTAACATAGTGAGTGTGGTGCAAATACATGTACTAGGAATTCAACAAATGTATACAAAATATAAAAGTTCATACTTTGATATATATATCTTTTTTTTAGGAAATTTGATATATATATCTTTTGATATTGAAATGAAAATCCAATAAAAGTTATTTTCGTATCACTTAATTCCTTTAAGTTATTTAATTGTAACATGTTTGTTTTTAAGTATTTTTCGTGCCACTTACGCCATTTAATTATATCGTTCAAATACCAAATAACTTACATTTTTAAGATATAAAATCCTTCAAATTGTTACAATTAAATAACTTAAATGATCTAAATGGTACGGAAAAATCTTAAAGGGTCAAATTGTTTCAATTAAATAACTTTTTTTTTTTTGAACAAGTACAATTAAATAACTTAAATGTAAGTGGTACAAAAAACGCAACGCATATATTTGACGGATTTTCACATGTAAAATAATCAAATCAAATACACATATTTTTAACCACTTTAGTAAAAATAAAAAAGATGACCTCGTAGGGTTTGTACTTTGTACGTGGGGTGCAAAAAAGATGATGACTCAAAAAGAGTACAAACATACGTATCCAGTACCCACACATGTGTGCGGTGTACCTATAAAAACACTTTCACAGTTTCACTCTTTCACTTTCATTTTCCCCCAAATTTTGATTTTTCTTTGCAGAATCTCTTCGGAAACCCTAACCCTAACAGTCCTTCACTTCTCAAGCTTTCTCCAATTCCTTCTTCTCGCAGGTATTCATTCATTCACACACTCTCTCGCTCTCTCTCTCTCTGTTTAAACCCCAGTTTGAATTTTGAGAATTAGGTTTAATTAACACAGTTTGATTCGTTGCAGATAATGGGTGAAACAAAGGAAGAAACATACGAGGAAGAGCTTCTTGATTACGAAGAGGAGGATGAGAAAGCACCTGATTCAGTTGGAGCTAAAGTTAACGGTGAATCTGGGAAGAAGTATGTTTTATCTATTGATTTTGATTTATATGATGTCAATATTGTATGCTGAACTAAGATTTGTTAATTTGAAATATTGGGTTTATTTATATGTTGAATTTTGTGTTGTTTATCTTATATAAGATGAATCGTAAACACATAGGGTCTGTTTGGAATTTGGATTGGTTTATGAGGTTTTATACTGACATAAGCACTTCTGAGACTATTGTATGCTGTGTTAGGTTTGATTAATTTGAAAGTTTGGGATTTTATGTTGAATTTTGTATAGGCTTATTCAAGCTTATCGCCTGACATAAGCAAATCTGAGAGTATTGTATGCTGTGCTAGGATTGATTAATTTGAAAGTTTGGGATTTTATGTTGAATTTTGTATTGGTTTATTCGAGCTTATCTACTTACACGTAAAGCCTGTTTGGATTGGCTTATTTCAGCTTATCTACTGAAACTATGTTTGGGAGAATTTATGAAAAAGCTTATGAAATGTTCATAAACTGTTTTCAGCTTATTTTCACAAGCTCTCCAAACTAGCTTTTGAAAACAACTTTGAAAACAACTTATAGTTTATATGAATATGAAAACAATTTAACTTAATTTTATCTTTTGTTATAGAAATAGCTCATACATAAGCAGCTTAGGCTAAGCTTCAAATTAAGTTGTTTATCTTTACCCAAACAGAGCCGTAGTATTCTTTTTTCAGTTTTTTCTTTATTAAATGTTTTTGGGGTGAAGTTGTCTTTTCCGTTATTTTTCTTTATTAAATGTATGAGAAAAAGAAATTCAGCATGTTTTGTTTTTCTGTTTTGATGAAGTTAGAGGTGTGAAGTTGCTCCATTTTCTTGTTTGTTGAGTTGGTCAATGTTTTCATTTTGGTGGAATTACATTTGATCATGTATTTTTGCTATCTTCTGATTGTTTTTATGCTTATTTTGGCTTTTTCAGGGGCTATGTTGGGATCCACAGTTCAGGATTCAGAGACTTTCTTCTAAAGCCAGAGCTTCTTCGGGCTATTGTGGACTCAGGATTCGAGCATCCCTCTGAAGGCAAATTATCTGCACCCTTATATTTAGTTTATTGTTGTTGTTTCCTTGTTTAAGCTATTTGTAACGATTTATGAACTAGAGATGTAATTGTATTTTAATCTTTGTTTCAAATGATATTTTTGGTCTAGAGTTGAACTGTTGGCACTTGTGTTTTTTCTTCATCTCTGTCCTGTGTGTTTTTTTCTTGGTTTCTGTCTTATCTTTTTAATAATAGATAAAAGTTGGTCTTGGCCATCAACATCCCCGATGGACATTCCTTTTAAATTTATCTTCTTCCATCATCTTCCCTGACTCCCTTGCCGGGTTCCCTTATGTAGCACCTTACTCCCCCTCTACCCTCAGGATTTAATGCTGAAACAAATTTGGGATCAGGGATTTTTAAAACACGATTTTTTGATTTGTTTTGATCCATGTCATAGAGATTTGACAAAGTTATATCTTGGCTGTCGAGGCCTAACACAATCCTCTCCTTACACTAGAGGCAAAGGAAGACCTATAAAAACTGTAAGAGAAACTATAAAGAAAGATTGAGAGATTAATGAGTTTGGCCGAAATATGGTTTATCATAGAATATTATGGCGTAATTTAGTGGGATAAAGGCTTGGTTGTTGCTGTTTTTTTTTTTATTTGGTGTAAGATGTTAGATAATAAAACCACAATTTCACTGAACTTGTGTATTTTGTTAAATTTTGTTTTGCAGGTAATACATCTATTATAATCTTGTTTTGGAGAACTATTGTGCTTTGGTAACTCTATCAAATCAAATTAAAAGGATCAGAAAGGTTTTTTTACTGATCACGGGTTTCTTCGACCCCCATTTTCTTTGGTTCATCATCAGTGCAGCATGAGTGCATACCTCAAGCAATCCTTGGAATGGATGTATTATGCCAAGCAAAATCGGGAATGGGGAAAACTGCAGTTTTTGTTCTATCAACTTTGCAGCAGATTGATCCTGTTCCAGGCCAAGTTTCTGCTCTTATTCTGTGTCATACAAGGGAATTAGCATACCAGGTATTTATTCGGGGTTCAATAAATAAATGAAAGCATGTGGAGCTTTTTTTGTAGCTTCTAACTTAAGATACTTGTGCAATCTCTTTCTTGTAGATATGCCATGAGTTTGAAAGGTTCAGCACCTACTTGGCTGATCTCAAGGTTGCTGTCTTTTATGGTGGTGTCAACATTAAAGTTCACAAGGATCTGTTGAAAAATGAGTGCCCTCATATTGTCGTTGGTACACCTGGAAGAATACTAGCATTGGCCAGGGATAAGGACCTTTCATTAAAGAATGTTAGGCATTTCATTTTGGATGAATGTGATAAGATGCTGGAATCATTGGGTATGTTTAATTAATGAGCAGTAGTTCTTTTGACCTGATTCATTGTTTTTCACTTCCTATAATTCCATGGTTTTCATCGTCTACATTTTGATTTCTCCAGACATGAGGAAAGATGTGCAAGATATCTTCAAGATGACTCCCCATGATAAGCAAGTTATGATGTTTTCTGCAACACTCAGCAAGGAAATTCGCCCAGTCTGCAAAAAATTTATGCAAGATGTAATGTCCTGTGGCCAGTATTACTTATTTGAAGTCTCTTTTGCACGATGTCCACGTTCCCTGAGAGCATTTTAGATACTTAGGGTGCCATGGTTTCATCAACATTTACTTTTGATAACAGGGGTTCAGTTTGGGTAATGCCTTTTTAATTCAACCAGTTTTTACGGGAACAGCTCATGGGATGGAGTGGGGTTGTGTGTTAGACTGTTAGCTGGGGCTGGGAGTTATGGATGGGGATGCTTTAGATAAGCTACTGATTATGGGTGTGGGTCTTCTCTTTCCATACTTTTCATTATTTTATTTGATGTTGGAAGTTAGTTGTGTCAATCAGCCTTGTCTGATATGGGTTTTCACAAATTAGGATACTGTTTAGTTTTGACCTTTTGACAGGAGGAGAATTGTTTAGTGTATTCTGGGTACGTTGGTGGTGTTGTTGTTAGTGTTAAGTTAAGTGTCGGTGTTTCTTGCTTGGGCTGACTAATTAAAGCATCAGCAAGGAGACAAAATAAATGGATTAGAACTGTTGTTCAGGGAGCTGCATCCGTCATTGATTTTGTTCTGGATTCCATTATCTTGAAGAAGGCTCCTAATATGATTTACTGTGACATTGTTCCTTTCAGCCAATGGAAATTTATGTTGATGATGAAGCAAAGTTGACCCTTCATGGTCTGGTTCAGGTGGCTCTTTTGCTATTCAAATGCCTTATTTGTTCATACTTTCTGTGATAATTTGTGTGAGCTTTGTGACTTACGTTGGTTATTGAAATGACAGCACTACATCAAATTGAAGGAGGAGGAGAAGAACCGAAAGTTGAATGATCTTCTTGATGCACTGGACTTCAATCAAGTTGTAATCTTTGTGAAAAGTGTCAGCAGAGCTGCTGAGCTTGACAAATTGCTTGTGGAATGCAACTTTCCATCCATATGCATTCATTCTGGAATGTCCCAGGAAGAAAGGTTTGTATTATGTGGCATCTTATCTTCATTAACATTTAATTGATGATTTAATAATCCATATTTTTCTTTTTGGTTTAACTGAATTTTATTTGAGATATTACGTGGCTATCATGAGCAATTATATTAACAGTATTTGCTATAGTTGTACTTTCTGCTGCATATTGCATTGGGTAAATGTAAAAAATAGAGAATATGTAACTAGTGTTGAATTTTTGGAAGGCCAGTGATTTGATGTTTCTATCCAGTTTGACTTGTAATTTGCATCAGTTTAAGAATGAAGGAAACAAATGATTCTTACGTGAGATTTTACTCCCTCCGTAGTCCGTACCAAACTATAAGAAAAAAAATCTCACTTTGTCCCAAATTATAGGTAAAAAAGAACAACTTCTACCCTATTTTAACATGATCTCACCAATTTATGATGAATTTAAAGATTAAGGCCATTAATGACCTATGTTATTCCTGGACATGATACAGATCACTTGCTTGTCTTGAACTGCAATTTGTGCGGTTTTACCTGCTATGTTACTGTTTATACTGCAGGCTTTTGTTTCATTAACATAGGTCAATCCACTGATTTGGTCTTCTGTTTGCTTTTGTTGTATACCAATCCTAAATATGTAACCAAAAAAAACAGTGGTAAATTAAGTTGTGCCTTATCTTGAACAATGTCTTGTGCAGGTTGAAGCGATATAAAGGCTTTAAGGAGGGGCATACAAGGATTCTTGTAGCAACAGATTTAGTGGGCAGAGGAATTGACATTGAACGTGTGAATATCGTGATAAACTATGACATGCCTGACTCTGCGGACACATACTTGCACAGGGTATGATTTTGATGATCTTATCCTTTTCTAATTTAATTGCAATGTTAGTTTTCATGTCCCTTTATTATAGTCCAGAGTCCTTAATTGTCATTTCATTTTGGATGAAATTGTAAACAGGTTGGCCGAGCTGGAAGGTTTGGTACCAAGGGCCTTGCAATTACATTTGTTTCATGTTCAAGCGATGTTGATGTTCTTAACAATGTAAGACAATTTTTTTTTTGTGTATTTGTTCAGTATCATTAGAAAGCAGTCATGGAGGTGCCATGATTCAGTGTAAATCACCCGGACATGCCATAAGAGTTGATTTATGGCATCATGGGTTATTGATGGTGGTGCCGTCGCAGATGGCCTGCAGTTTATCAAGATTATTTGAGTTTCCTCTGCAGTTTGTTTTATTGTTGAACCAAGTGCTAACCTGTTTTAATATCTCCAGCATTACTCATTAGTCACTGAATTATTGCGTTACCCATTATCCCACATCATTCTTTCTAATTACTTTCCAACCTTATTTGTAGTTATGGCAACTGTAACATCGCCCTAAGTTTTAAAATCACCGAATAATTAGTAGTTGTATTATTTATATTATGCAGGCAGATATGTTTTGTGTTTTAGCACGTCCATCATTTGCCCATTTATTGCAATACCATCTGCCATAATTCCGTGCCTGAGCATTTGGCTTGCTTTCATCATTTGGAATATTTACATCATTCATTTGTTGTGTGTTCCAGGTTCAGTCCCGGTTTGAGGTGGATATAAAACAGCTTCCTGAGCAGATTGATACATCTACCTACAGTATGTTCTTCCTTATCATTTCTTTCTAGTTCTTTTTTTTAGGCACATTCATTCTATTTTTTATAGTTTTTATTTAAGATTGTTTAATATTATGTTTTAGTTGAATCCTTCACCAAAAAACCTTTTATAAAAATATTTAGTCTGTCACCAGATTCAGTCAGTTGTATGTATCCCATTCTAGTATTTTGGTAAACTGTATTTTCCAATAAATCATGATAGAATGTTGCAAGCTATTTTTCTTTTGGTATCTTAACTACTTAAAGGTGTTTCCCATTCTACAACTTTTTTCTAAACTGGAGTATAATTTAAGGTGTTTCCCATTCTACAACTTTCTTTCTAAACTGGAGTATAATTTTTTTTTTCCATGAACATCAGTAATAATTTAATTACAATTGGCAGCTGTACTTTATTTGTTTCTAAAGGCCTTTGATCATCTTCATGTATTATATGTTTATGTCATGTTTCCTTTTACACTCGCCCTTCATAGGAAAGACAGTATTTTTTACTTTTTCTTTGAGGCTGCGTTTTTGTAACATTGTGCTTCTAAGCCTTCAGTTTTTTTGACCTTTTCTTTTTAATTTTTTTCTGCAGTGCCATCATAATAAGCTATTGTGGTGTAATCCTTTGAATTAATTGGACCATCTTTAGTTATCTTACAATCCAGCTAAACAAGGCTCTTAACTGGTGATTCGCCTTGTCATTATCCAGTTCATGTACTTCTATTGACCTGTGAGACCGTTTTGTCGTTGGAGACGTTTGGATTTTGCGAAATGACTGCTTCCAAATATGTGGAATTTACTGTATTCTATATTATGTAGGTTTTTACTCCTAATGACTGATGTTTTTATGGATTTATCTTATGTTCAATTAATTAGATTGTTTATTTAAAATCAAGGATGGAAATCCACTGGTCGCTTTAATTTAACTAGTCTTTAATGCGTCAATGAATTTGACATCGGGGTCTGCTCATTATAATATTATTCTAGTTATGTTGTTTCAATTCTTTTAAGTGCGATATCCACCATCCCAACTTTGATCTCTGAATTCGTTGAGGTATATGAACCTCCAGAATTATGTAATACAATAGTAATATACTTGGTGTACCTTCCCCTCATGTCGGCACCCTTGTTGGATAAGTTGCTATAATTGGTTTTTATAGTTTTTTGTATATAGGTATAGGTACGTGCAAATCTCACTAGGTTGCACGCATGACGGTTGATACTAAATTCAGAAGTCTAGGAGAATACAAACAAGGTGAATTGCGAATGGAAAACCAAAAAAGTGTCTTGGACTTTAGCAGTCCCTGGAACATTCATAATGACCCTCAAAATAGTGCCTTTGACTTGAGCAGTCCCGAAAAAGATACCGCTAGAAAGTGTCAATGAAAGTCACTCCCTTTGCTTTTAACTCACTCCCTTTTATCTTGTTTCTCCCCAGACCCTTTGTCTCTAACCTTATCTGCCAATTTTCTTGTTTCTCCCCAGACCCTTTGTCTCTAACCTTATCTGCCAATTTTTTTAGTTTGAGCAACCTTTAGGAAAATCCCAACATGTGTTCTTTGATTGAATTGAATATTCCTCTAGGCTACTGAACCCGATTAATCACGTTGAGATAAACCGTGCCTCATTAATGTTACTATTTGATTGAATTGAATGTTCCTTTTTATTTATAGGTTTAATAATGTAACTATTTGTTAGTAGGAGGTGCGGGGGGATGTGAGTATCAGAGATTGAATACTGAACTAATTACATAATACTTGTTCGGTGTCACAACTCACAGCCGAGTTATTGAGCTATTCCTTGTATGAAATGAACTTTGTAATAGGAATAAAACGAAGTTGATTTTCTTTCTTTCTTTCTAGGAACGAGCAACTATTATAAAAAAAAAAAAAAAAGCAAGCAAGACTTTTAGACAAATATTTGTCTTCTGAGTCAAACTTGTTCAGTAAACAGCAGCATTGTGGGGAACAGTAGCGTTGTGTAAAACAATTCTTTTTCGGTAGCGTGGCGGTGTCAGCCGAAGGATTCCTCGTCGTTGGAGAAAGCGAAACCAATAGGCTAAGGCGTACACTACCACTAAGAGTAAGAAGCCTAAGTTGGGAATAGGACTAGTCTGTCGTTTGAACAATCTTAAAGATATGATAATAAGAGTAGAAAGAATAGGAAATAAAAAAAAAAAAAAAAAACAACATCAATATGACCAGGTTTGTTAGCGTGAGGGATAGATGCCCAAAAATTGAAAATCTTCTAAACAAAAACTCTTGGGAGGGCAATGTGAATAAGTTTCATGTCTTTACGTAATCAGTTTTAAAAAATTTAAATAAAAACAATTTGTTCTAATATATTTATTTATTTTATAACAAGATTGAAAAAAAATTCATGTTTGTGTTTAAAACAAAGATAAAAAGTGATTAATCATGCATCTAACGATGTGTTGTCATGTCGATTAATGAATTTGAAAATAGATTGATTGTCGCATTCATTTATTGACACGACAACATATTATTAGATGTATGTATAACTATAAATTAATTGTACACTGACATAATTTACTGATTAAACTCAAAATAATTATGTCTCAAAAATACAAACAACAATCATTTTATTTTTATATATTTATCTCTTTTTCGTGACATAAAAAGATAAGAAGTCATATGGAATATCCATCTGATAATGGAGAAAGTGACATAAGAAATAATTTAAAAGTCATTGATTAACAAGATATATTTTATTTTTAAAGCTATGATATGCAATGCATTTTTTTTTTGGACAAGAATAATATGCAATGCATTGATATGTATTAGAGGAAAAACCTTATATGTTATACTTTTCATGGAAAACTTTTAAATACAAAATTGATATCTCATTTTATCTTTTTCTCGACCTGTACATTTGAGTCTGGATTTGTTATAATATGGTATGAATATGTCATCAACACATTAATCTACACCCCTAAAATAAACAAATTAGATTGGAAGATATTGTCTAGGTGAAATCAAATTTTATATTAATCATTATTTTTGTATGATGCAATGATGCATAATTGTGAGGCTAAACTGTTCAATTAAGTTATGAAAACTCTAATATCTCTTGCATCATAAGTAGAGTTCATTCAGCAACGAAAGTAGGATTTAGTAGAAGATATGTTATGTTAGGTTTCATATAATGTGACAAATTGATATGTTTAAATTTTTCTTAGAGATGTATCTACATTTAATGTTCAACAATAATTCAAATAAAATTAAATAAAGTAGATTTTATCCAAGAGTTCACATTTCGATACTACAAAGTGATGGTATATATTAAAGGTACAGTAGTATTTGAATAAAAATGGCTGAAATTCTCAAATCAATGGTTAACCTCCGGTTGAAATATGAATCTGTTCTTATCAAAAACAAAAATTAAAAAAATATGGTTTATGATTTTCTCTATTAATATTTCATTTTGGCTTTTTCAAATAAGGGTTTTTTTTTTTTTGAAGGAAGGGTATTGGGTTTTTCTATCATGTGCAAATTTGCACATGTTGAGAAGTTTTAAATAGTAATTTTGCATTAAAACTTGTATATTTTGTATTAAATGTATAACATTTTAATAAATAAAAACTTACTACTTTTAATTACTTTAACATGTGCAATATTGCACATGTTAGACAAACCCAATAATAAAAACAAAAATATTACTGCCATTGATTTCTATCTTTCTATAATGGCTATGAAGTATTGTCCAAAAATATTTGTCATAAAGTTTTCCCTAGTTTTGACCAGTAAAATCTTTAATTATAATTATCTTTACTTATACCAATGATTTTGACATCATATGCAAGGTTGCACATATTAAACCTTATTATACAATCACTTATTTTTTTCTTAAGAATCAACAATTATTCGTTTCTTTATTTATTTTATAGAGAATCCTTATTAATTACTTTTTTCTTATTCTTCTTAAAAAAGTAACTTTTTTTTAGGGGTACTTTTTTTCTTATTCAACAATTATACTCTTTTTCTTAATGGGCGCTCAAAATCCATGTCTATATACTATAAGTATAAGCAAGGCTATAGCAGTAGTTTTTATACACACTTATACTATAAGTATAAGCAAGGCTATAGCATTAGTTTTTATACACACTTGTTAGAAAATACATATCATGGTTAGTGAACATATACATTATTTGTCTACTCATTTCAATGTTTTCAAATAACTACTTGTCTACTTCAATTTTTTTCAATTCAATTAACATAATATATTCATCATGCAGAACTTGTTTATATTTGGTCTGTTGATATTTTATATTGTATCATGCAACTCATTTGTTGGATTTGGTCAAAATACCTTTAACGTGCTTCAATATGGTGCCAAAGGAGATGGTACTTCCGATGATACACAAGTATGTATATAATTTTTCATGGTTTTTTTTCCTTCATGTTATAATTATTCTTTTTACAATACATAATTTTCTTTTTGATATAATACAATCCTTAGTTATACGAAATAATGTGTCATATTCTATTGTTTTATTGTGTTTGCTCTAATGGTTGAATGATATATCGTTCTGATTTTCAAAATAAGAATAAAGTATTCTTATTTGATATCCTTCTCATAATTTAGAACAGTGATTTATCTCTATCAAGAGAAGTATTAAGCAGAAAATAAAATTTTGACCAACGAATATTTATTTACTTTGACTGAAAATTTTGACCAAGGAATTGAAAGTAATATTTTGATAAAAAAAAGTTTCAATATTTTATACCTCTTGTTCAAAAAAATATATTTTATACCTTCTATGAAGTGACCTAATTTATTATTTAAATTCACTTTTAAAAAATAAAATAAATAGTCCTTACTTTATCTTTTTTTATATTTAATATCCAAAATATTCATTCAGATGCATTATTGTTTTTTTTGAATGGATTCAAATGCATGATTGTTATTATCTCCTTTAACAATTCAATTTTTATGTTTAGCATATCTTCTCCAAATTGATCTTAATACATTGTTTTGTAAAGGCTTTCTTGGAAGCATGGAAAGCTTTATGTGCAGCAAATCAAGGGACTCCAACCCTTGTGGTGCCAGCTGAACATACATTCTTTGTGCGTCAAGCAACTTTTAAAGGTCCTTGCAAATCTCAAAATTTTCATATTCAGGTAAAAAAAAAAAAAATGCTATTATGTTCTCCTACATATCATATGATTGCTTGAAATTTCAGTTTTCATAAATTAAATGTATATAATGGACTAAATTTTGATTAAATCTAATATTGCTAATTAATGATTTAATGCAGATTATGGGAAATATAATAGCACCTCATAGAGATGCATGGGGTACATGTTCAAAGAGGTGGCTTTATTTCCTTGACGTACATGGGATGACAGTTGATGGATCTGGAGTGATCAATGGTCAGGGTGAAGCTTGGTGGGGCAATGTAATAACATACACTACTCATACATATTTTATTAGAAATTTAGAACCAAGCATGAATTTTTATTTATTAAATTCCTGATTCAAATTTGCAGCTTAATGGAACTAAAGGATGTGCTGCAAACCCTCCTCCTACGGTTAGAAAGTCTTTCCGTTTCAAAGTTGTCAAAAAGAAAATTATGCTTTATATGTTTAGACTCACATTAAATGTTGAGAAATTGAGGTTTATGAGTTCGAACCTACATCGTAGTATATAAAATGTTTCTGCAACTTTTTACCATCCGAGTTATATTTACGGGATAAATCAACTGTTGCAACACACACATACACATATAGTTTTTTGGGCGTCAAATATATGTGCAATGTTTTTTTTTTGGGACAATAATATCATGTATATTCCTCTAAAATAAAATTAGAAAAAATTATGCATATTGTTGTATTTGCAGGCTTTACTATTTGAAAGATGTAATGAACTTCAATTAAGTGGGCTTACTCATATAAATGGGCCAGGAATGCATGTCTATGTAGTCCATAGTCAAGATGTAACAATCTCGCATATTAACGTAAGTTCGCCAAAAGATAGCCACAACACTGATGGAATTGATCTCTCAAACTCAGTTCGGGTTAATATTCATGATTCTATAATACAAAGTGGTATGTATTTAACCTTCATTCTTTAATTATCTTTTTCTTAAATCAAGTGCCTCAGCTGGTTAGTAAACTTCAGCTAAGATCAAATTGATGGAGAGTACTTGAGTTTAACCTCTAACTGAAATAATCATTATAAAATTTGCTTACATCTATCTCCAGATTGTTATCATGTTATTTCTTTTAAATATTGATTTAAGGATTTGAATCTTTGTTTACTCATGAATTTTACGATATAGGCGATGATTGCATTGCTATCAAAGGCGGGTCACAGTTCATCAATGTCACTCAAGTTACATGTGGACCTGGGACTCATGGCATCAGGTATGTCAAAACACTCTAAAATGTAAACATCAAGCTTGTTCAAAACTTAGAATGCTTGTTACCAATATGCTAGGGATATTGTCATTGATTAACTTACCAAACAAATATATGCACAATTTATCTCTCTGAGCCTAGACCTGCCCTAGCGAGTTGGATCTCAGATTCAACTCACCTAAACTTTTTTCAATTATGAAAATGTGCACAATTTGACCTTTCTTCTTTATACACTACAGTGAATAAAAAGATGTAATGAATTTTATTTGAGGCATTAACCATTGTTTGAATGATTAATTATTTAAGATTTCACCTAAAACTAAGGTTTTATAAATGAATAATTCATAATTAATTGGCATACCTTATATTTTGATGTAGTGTGGGGAGTCTAGGGGGTGGTGGAGCTGAGGAATTTGCAGATCATGTGAACGTCAGGAATTGCACATTCAATGGAGCTGATAGTGCAGCAAGAATCAAGACATGGCCAGTAATGCTACAAACTTAATTGAAAATAAAAATACTGTAATTACTAGTATATGATAATGTATTTATATTTGAATCTTAAATTTAATGAACAAAAATCGTGTGTTTTTTAAGGGTGGAAAAGGATACGCCAAAGCTATCATTTTCGACAATATCATGGTCAATCAAATAAGAAACCCTATATATATTCAACAACATTACATGGGAGCTCCAGAACAGGTTAATATTCTTTCTCCCTTACTTCATGACCATGTTGATTGATTTTGTTAGTGAATAATAAGATGCCTAAATTTTGCTTTTGCTTTTTTTATTGCAGAAGGATGCAGTAAAAGTGAGTGATGTAACATTTAGTAATATCTATGGAACATGCAGTGGTGATGATGCTATTTTTCTAGATTGTGCCAATATAGGGTGTGACAATATTACCTTGGAACAAATCGACATTACCTCAGTTGATCCAAAGAAGCCAAATTCTGCAATATGCAATAATGTTCAAGGCAAAGCAAATAATATTAGTTCACCTCCCTTCCACTGTCTACACCAGTAAAGAGACTTGTAGGCTTCGTATCACAAAAAATTATGTTACACGTATGCTTAATTAACAGGTCCCAATTAGAGTTAATTGCATGTTTTGAATAGAATAAGGGTTGGGAAACTGATTTCCTTTATTCTAAATCAGTTTGAATAGAATAAGGCAAATAATAATAATAATAATAATAATAATAATAATAATAATAATAATAATAATAATAATAATAATAATAATAATAATAATAATAATAATAAAAAGTTTTAGTCTTTGAGTTTTTAGCTTGGGTTGAAAATTTTGTACTACTATTTACCTCAAACTTGATTCCAGAATGAAATTCAACTTTAAGTTAAAGTGTATACTAGTTTCAATAACAGAAAAATAAGCAACCAAATTTGTTTCTATTTTCTAGTCTTTGTAGGATAAGTCACCAACCGAGGACAACATCCATATTTTGACATCAGTAGAAGACACCATTAATTTTCAGCAAATGAACACATAATTTTTAATTTTCTAATCATTTTCAATTACCAAAAGTCTCTACAAGAGCACAAACCATTCTTGAAATGGTGGAAGCGATTGCGGTCCCTGACGACAATCTCTCGATTATAAACCTTAGATATAAACTTAGTAGCAGAATGACAATCTTCACAGACACGCAAGTTCTTCACAATCCTAATTGATGTTCCAGGGGGAGTCTTCAAAAGAGCAAAAGCTATTGCAAGCTTTTCACTATGTCTATACAAAGCATCTTCTTTATCTTCTTCATCAATGTCAAGCAACACTTGAGATGTTGTAGGCACATACCCTGCCTTTTTGATTTCCCTACTCATCTCATCCACCATTTCATATATCTCCTTATACTGATCATGAGACTTATCACCAGCAACAAACTCATACATTTCATTGTTTACCTCAATCATGGTACTCCCTGGAACCTTCTTCATCCCTCTCATATCCATCATCTCCCTCACCTTAGTCTTCTTCTCCCATTGTCGCAATTTCGCGTAAATGTTCGACAGCAAAACATAATTAGACTCGTGCATCGGTTCGCTTTTTATCAGCTCTTTGGAGATACTCTCTCCAAGCTTGAATTCCCCAGTTGCATGACAAGCAGTGATTATGGTTCTCCATATGATCTGGTTTGGTTCAAAAGGCATCTTTTGAACAAACTCAAATGCTTCTTTAACAAACCCACCTCTACAAAGCAAGTCCACCATGCATCCATAGTGTTCTACCTTTGGCACAATGCTGAAATTCCTTTCCATTGAACCGAAATAGTATCTTCCTTTGTCAACAAGTCCTGAGTGACTGCAAGCAGAGAGCACCCCAATGAAAGCAACATCATCAGGTGTTATCCCATTTTCAACCATTTCATCGAATAGAGAAACGGCGTCTAAACCACGACCATGCATCGCGAGACCAGCAATTACCGAAGTCCATGAAACTATGGTGTGTGAGTCCATTTGTCTGAACAATTTGATAGCTTTGTCAACATTGCCACACTTTGCAAACATGTCTATCAGTGCGTTACAGAGTTCCACAGATTTTGGGATATTTTTCTTTTCAATGTATGATTCCACCCATTTTCCAAGCTCAAGTGCCCCCAAATCAGCACATGCAGACAAAACCGAAACCATTGTGATCTCATCAGGGAAAACACCCATAACCTGCATGAACAAACAGGCCAGAACACATTAGTTTTTTTCAAGCTCTTTCTGCATATTAATATAAAACAGGATTACAAGAAAAAGATGTGATGTATTAAGCTTTTGTCTTTCCTATTCAAGCATCTCGCATTGAGGTTCTTAACTTCTTTCTGGTGTACTTAATACGAAGCACATACACTCCTCAAATTAGGTGTGTCCTAGTACCGGGACACGCGTCTGTGTCTGACACCGACACATATGATTACATTGAATTATGTCATTTTCTCAAATTATGTGTTGAAGTGCCGGTGTCAGTGTCCCTGTCGTGTCTGACATCTGTGTTTGTGCCCGTGCTTCATACACCACTTATGTATATGTTATTGGATTTGAATCCTCTTGATATCACCTCCCTACATCTGTATGTATCCTCACTATCTCTTAATTTTCTAATCACCTCTCTCCCCACTGTTTTTACTGGAGAGGCACGATAAAAAGAGAGAACGCACTCTATTATTTTATATTCCCATTTTCTCTACACTGTTGTGCCTTATCTTGTTTCTTGCTGTTGTGGAGGCCAGATGCAACAAGAGGATTGACGCATGTCCTGTCTATGAAACGCTGGACACAACATGAACACTGAACACAAGACCGATACTTACACACTGACGCATGTAATCATTTAAGAAAATGGAAGTGATTGAATGTAATCACATTTGTAAATGTCGTGTTAAGTCAGACACTAACATGACACCTGGCAAACAACATATATGTCTTTAATCTAAAGCATCGATGCTACATTGTGCCGTGTGTATATCACATAAGATTTAAGAATCCTACTAATTGATCATATAGTATAATGTGTGAACTCACTCACTCACTGACTCACCTGCATTTCCCTAAACAACTGAACAGCACGTGAAGAACATCCCAATCTTACAAACCCAGCAATCATAGCACTCCAAGTAACCGTATCCATCTTAGGACTATCATCAAACACCTTCTCCGCAAACTCAAACCCATCTTCTCCCAAACAACAATACATATGAATCAACGTATTCAACACATGAACATCCTCTTCAAATCCAAATTTCACAACACACCCATGAACACATTTCCCCAACCTCAAACTCCCAATCCCAGCACACCCCTTAAGAACAAACGGAAACGTGAATTTGTTCGGTGTAACACCGTAACGTAGCATTGTTCTGTAAAATAACAAGGAATTTGATTTAGAATCGCGTGTTTGGGAATAAGCACGAATGAGGGTGTTGAAGAGGAAGGCATCGTAGGAGGAGGGGGTGGGTGTAGGAGTAGTATGGGGAGGTGGGAATAAAAAAGAGGTGGCGTAGTGGATTGAGTTGAGGTTGGAGGAAGTTGAAGTGAATTTAGTGAGGATTAAGGGGTTGTTTTGGAGACCGGTTTTGAGGATGAAAGCGTGGATTTGAGTTAGTTTTGAGAGTGTGTTGCAATGGGAGTTAAGGAGGGTTAAGATGGTTTGTTCTGTTAGTCTTGTTTTTGGGGTGTTTGGGGGAAGTTTGAGGTTTATGATGGTATTGGTTGATAGTAAGAATTTGGATTTTATCATGGGGATTTAGTTTGCCTCTGTTTTCGATTGTACAACTATAAGTACCGTCACTGTCCCGTGTTTAATAAATGAGTCTATCATGTGATCTCATGGCATCAGAAGATTCACATAAAGAATATTTTTTGTCCCATAAGTAAGGACGATTATAAATCATTTGATTTGATATATTGATGGGACACGATTTTGAACTCACAATTACACAATAATACATTGGGGAATTAGTCACTTTAGTCCCTGAATGGGGAACGATTCGTCAATTTAGTCCCTGAATGCAGATAATATGCAAAACAGTCCCTGCATGGTCAATTTCAGGGACTAAAGTGACTAACGAAGTCCACATTCAGGGACTAAATTGACTAACGGAGTCTGCATTCAGGGACTAAATTGACTAACAAAGTCTACATTCAGGGACTATTTTGCAATTTATCTGCATTCAGGGACTAAATTGACGAATCGTTCCCCATTCAGGGACTAAAGTGACTAATTCCCCATAATACATTTGTGTGATTTGATATATTGCTACTAGTATATATGTTTACACCTAAAAACATTTTAATTTCTTTGCTGAACTAGATAAAGAGTTAAATTAGGATTAGCCTAATCTCAACTAGTCGAATGAAGACTAATGAGCTTTAAACAGGGAGTGCTAAGTTCATGAAGGTCGTGTGAGTATCAGAATTTGTCAAAGACACAAAACTTAAACGAATGTCGTGCGAGTGTCAGCATTATAACTCATGTTTCGTATTTGTAGCTCATATTTTTATGAAGATAAAATCTAAAGTTGTAATTTCACATGAATAAAGGAAACATAAATGATGCAAGGCATGAGAAACTCATGTCAAACATATGGTGTCGCATAAACCCAGGAACAAGAAGAAACCCATAATACTTGCGAGAGTATTGAGGTGAGTCGGAGCAATATTTTGTATAGTGCAAAAACCCCCCACATTTAAATTTGTCCCTCTTGAAGTAGGTTCTTTGCGAGGTTGGTAGGTCAACTGACTTGAGGTAAGAATTAAGAAGCTGGAGTTCCAAATTCAAGTTTTTGTAATTAGGAAAAACTAACATAACAATTAACATAATAAAATATGCCATTAAAAAAAGGTAGTTAACAACTAACATACTAAGATAAGATATCATGTATAGTTTTTCTATTATCTTGAGCACAAATTGCGCTTTTTTTAAAGGTTTGAACACAAATTGCTGAACTCTTTATATGACAATATGGGGATTTTTTTTATTGGATGAAACAATAAACTCTTTGTTTGTGTGAAAGAAATACAATAAACTCTTATAGAGTTGTGATTAAGACCTTCAAAATCATAGTTAATTAAATTCAATAATAAAAGTTGGATGAGAAATTTGTAGAAATTTTTTCATTCTCAAAAAAATTGACACCGAAAACAACCTTGTCTTAAATGTAAGACTGGTTAGTTTGGTGTCCGTAATTGAATTGAATTTAGTTAGTGTTGGTGGTGAAGGAAGCATCCACGTCACTCTGCATCAAACTTTTTTCTTTCTTTCTTTCTTCCAAACTTGTCATTACGAGTTATGAACGATCACATACATGCATATGCATTCAAGAAAAATAATCCAATCCAAGAGTGAAATTTTCAGAATACAAAGCAAAACGCAAGAACAATGAGAAGAAGAATCTGGAATCTTCTCTCCAATAAAAACAAACTCATCCAATTCACATTTCCAATCCCAATCTCCAATTCCCGCGTAATTCCGTTTCGTTCTTACTGCACCGATCCATCACGCATTCTCAACCATAACCGTCCAGGTTCATCCCTCTTCTCTTTCTCCTTCAATTCAACATTAACAATTTCTCCAAATTGAATTTTACTCTATTCAATCACCTCTCAAAATCATATTTACTGTGAAATCATATTTTGATAACACAGTAAATTAGATTGTTAACGCAATATGTAGCTAATACAATACAGTTGATGGTTAATGAATATAATCTGCAACACCGACACTTCTGATGATCGAATACATGTCTGGTGTCCAACTCTGCACAGACACATGTGATTACGTTCAATTAAGTCATTTTCTTAAATTATTACTGGAGCTGACGTGTCAGTGCCGTGTTGGTGTCCGCCAATGTGTCAGTTCTTCATAGTGAAGATATAACTATGTGTCCTGGTTCATAAATCATCCACTAAACACAATTAACAATGATTTTGAATTGAACGTCATTTGTGGTTAATGAATATTGTGTAGATTTGAGCACTTGGGAATCATGTTTATTTAAACATTATTCGGATGATTGATAGATATATGTGTATATTTGAACACTTGAAAATCGTGGTTAATCACATTCAAAATCGTGGTTAGTAGTGTTTTGAGTTAATGATTAATGAGTTGCAACACCTTTTTATATTCATTCACTATCTACTGAACGTAATAATTAAACATATATTTGAATTGAGTTACCTATCTAATTTGGTGTCGAAATTTGATGTCTGATTTTTGTGTCAAAATAACACCACTTGATTTTCAGGACCGCTTGTGCAGTACAAAAATCTTGTTGAACAAGGGAAGTTTCAACACGATCCTTACCAAGAAACTGTTGCTACAGAGCTTCAGAATTTGTTATCAAGGTTGGAGAATTATGAGAGAGAAATGGAAGAGTATCATGTAAAAATTTAATCAGAGATGTTTAAATAATGAATATGATTTCTTCATTGTTTAAGGCATTTTCGATTGTGTTTGAATTTTTTCTTGTACTTGTTAGGTTAATCTATCTAATTGGGAGAAAAATAGGGAGAATGAGCGGCGAAGGATTCTTATGGAGGAAGTTGAGAAGCAGCAGAATGACAAGGATTGGTGGAAGCGCTTGAATAATAAAATCACTGAAAGATGGACAAACTCTAGGTAAATTTTGACTCAATTTTAAGTGATTTTGATTCAATTAGATGCTTCAACTTGTATATTTTGAGTCAATTTTAGGTGATTTTGATTCAAATAGATGCGTAAACTTGTATGTTTTTGCGAGATTTTTTTTTAGTAAAAATAGTGTTTTTGGAATTCAGCTTGTGTTTCGTTGTTGCGAATTTTGTTTTATTTAGGTACATTGTATAAAAGCTACATGTGCTGTGTATTTATTTGTTTGTTAATGACTCAGGAAAAGACCGGAGAATGTGGATCCAGGGGTAGGAAAATGGGTCTCTTATCTTAAACGTGAGAAGAAGTTGGATTCAGTAGTTGGTCGCCGTCCAACTGCTCCTCCAGCTCCCAAAGGACTTTACATATATGGCAATGTGGGCAGTGGTATTTACCTTCTTATATTTGTCTTTTGGGTAAATTATCTTTTCCATTCCATCCTCAAGATGGTTAAATTTACATTGTGCTTTCCTCTGATTTTAAAAATCACAATCCCCTCCCTTAGAAGATGAATGAGTTACTCTTCAATCCATTATGTAAACATGTTTTTTAGGGATTTTTTTACGTATGCTAGTCTCAACATTATTGACTTCTTATTTTGAACCTCTATTATCAACTGAGACTAAAGAAAATGGAATGAAATGAATGCTTCGGATGAAGTCGCAAAGCTAATAGTAGGAGTCTTTAAAACTTCATTTCACCTCGTTAAGTTATAAAATCAACAAGACATTCAATGTAGTTGTTAATGAAAATTGTAAACAAGGAAAAAATTCAGCGGGAGTTTATTTATATGCTCATCGGTTACAACAACTAAATATGATACATTTTATCTCTTGGGGAAGAGAAGTGTAATTTTTATAATCAGAGGGGAGACATAATGTAGTTAAAGCAGCTTTCAAGGTAGAGGAGTGTAATTTACTTTTTTTTAATTTGGCTGATTTTTGTGGTTAGCAGTAATGCTAACTTACAATGGCCCGATTCAATTTCTAATTATGGTATTGCTTAAAGTTTCTGGTTACTTCATTTATGTCACTTGTCAAAGTCGATGTTATGTATTACCCCGATTCTCTTTTTAGCCTTATTTTTCCAGTTTCTTTTCTAATTATTTTGCTCGCGTTTTGAATGCTGAAGGGAAAACAATGCTGATGGACATGTTTTATAGTGCTACTGAAGGAATAGTTAAACATCGAAGAAGGTATCACTTTCATGAGGTGAGTGTTTTAATGTGTTTGTGGGCATAACCTGAATATTTATTTATGGTCTTAATGACATAGATGTCATCAATATTATTTTCTGGAATAAATGTAACATCTTCCTATAGCAAGACCATTAATCATTGTTGTGAACATATTACTGAAAGCGATAGACTTATACCTTTTCCTTTCTTGTGCAGGCCATGCTGAGAATAAATGAACATATGCACAAGACATGGAAGAAACAAATGGAAGAGAAGCCTTTGCAGTCAGGCATTGCAAGTTGGATTATGAATCTTCCATTTGACACTAAAGCTAAGGAGTGGTTAGCTGCAGAAGAAAGATACAAGAAAGAGGTGCAGATGAAACACATTCTTCCAGATGTAGCAGATAAGTTTTTTCTGGATCAAGAAGGAGAAGAAAAGGGAGCTAGCATTTTGTGCTTTGATGAGATACAGGTAAAGGAAAATTATTACGCTGTGTTATAATGTGTTCCTCATATTTGTATCCTAAAGTAAAAGTATAGATTTCCATACCCATATCCGTCAATTCTGATTTAACACTTGAGGAATATTTTCTTATTAAGTTTTTTGTTTTCGGTGACTAATGGGCACATCCATCCCTCTTGGAGCAGTTTTTCATGATTCATTTGAAAGGATTTTAGGGAAGTGTGCATTTTGAGTCACTTCCTTGGTCTACTTTAGTATGTGTTATTTTGTCAAGTTTTTTCGTTACAAATATTTTCCCCACCCATATCTTCTGTTCCAGATCATACTATCTGGTGGAAACTCAATGTTAGGCTTTGAACACTTCTGTTGTAAGTTTGAGTTGCTTTGGTTTTTTTCCCCTCCTTGGCTTATTCTTAACATGATTGCTGAGCTTTCTCTGTATCATATCATTTTTTCTTTCATACTTTGGCTTGTAAGGAAGATAATGACTTAATTTTTATGCTCTTTATTTCAGACTGTTGATGTATTTGCTATTGTGGCTTTATCTGGAATTCTAAGCAGATTGCTGAGTAGTGGAACTATTATTGTGGCTACAAGTAATCGAGCACCAAAGGACTTGAATGAGGTGTGTTCTTTATTATTCAATCTTTTCACTTGATGTGTTGTCTTTTTCCTTTGTTACTCAATTATGTTGCAGGGGGCTTATAAACACACCGAAGACATCCCTGAAGATTTTTTTTTTTTTTTTGGAAGATCTTGATTGTAGACCAATTGGAAAAGGGCCTCATATTTGTTTATTGATATTTTCTTCAAAAATGTTTTTTTGTGCAGGCTGGTATGGTACCAGAATTCTTCCAAAACCTTCTTTCTAATTTGGAAGATCATTGTGAGAAGGTGTTGGTAGGCAGTGAAATTGACTACCGTCGTTTTATAGCACAAAGATCAGAAAACCGGGTGAGAATTAATCTGTCACTTTCATCACCTTTATGTAAACATGTGATGTCAGTATACTTCTCAGTGGTAGAATTTTATTATCAGCCATAGTAGCAGTGGAATTATATCCACCAATTATTTGATCTATTTTTCCTCAAATAGCTGTTTAAGATATGCATCTCTAGCAACTGCATTTGCAGTTTTGCTTGGTCATTGATTTCTTACACACGCAAATGTGATGTCAGTATATTTCATAGCAGTAGAGTAATTTTTTAGTTTGATCAGCCATATTAATAGATAAATACCCAATAATAATTTGAATATATTTTCCTAACCCAATTCTTTTTTATTATATGCATCTCTAGGAATTGTATTTGCACTATATTGTGGCCATTGATTTCTTATATACATCATTTACCATACACAGTTACTGAAGTTATTAAAATAAAATGTAAAAGTTGATAGTTTGGTTTTGAATACAATAGAGGGAATAATCAATAGCTTAGGTTGTTTGCTCTCGGCTTTGTATTACCTACAAAGGGAAAAGCGAAATCTTCATTTCTGATGGTGAAAATGTGTGCATTGGCAACTTCGGGACACGTGGAATGATCTAATATTGTTAATGGTCCATCAATGAATGTCATTGTGTATATACCCTAATTGATGTAGCCCATTCCATATTGACTTTGATATTGGTTGTGTTTGGTTTTCTTAAGGTGTGTAAACGTTGGCATGATAGTTGATTAACCATAAATAAACAGTTGTGGCTCTTTAGTTAGGTACTTGTACATCAATACAAAAAAAAAGTATCTTAGTAGTTACTTTGCATCATCGGTTCAGTAAAACAAAACATTGCATATAACTTTATCCAAATTATGAAATGCCAATTCAATGTAAATGTGGCTTCTTTGTCAATTACAAAGTATTATGATGCCAACCTTACAAATATTGTACAGCCAAAATCCTTCTACTCAACAATATAATCATAGGATGGAAACTGGAAAGTCCCCAAATGAGGACACTTCCATGTTTGACATCATTGAAAGAAACTTTTTTCTATTATACACTACTTTGGTTTTGAACAGTATTTAGTCATGATACTTGTGCGAAAAGTCAACTGCACTTTTCTATCCATGCACAGCGTATTCTGATAGTTGCATGTCAACAACACATCCTATTATGCCTACTAGAACTCAAGTCTCAAACGTATGGGAATTTAAGTTGATATAGATATGCAGGTAAACTATTTATGCCCTATTGAAAGGGAAACCATCAATGAATTTGAGAAAAAATGGCAGGATGCAACAGGCAGATTTGGAGGAAAAATAATCTCCAACACCATTTCAGTGATGTTCGGAAGGTATTAGGTTTCCTATTTATATTTAATGCTGTCAAACAAGGATGCATAATATAAATGAATCATATAAGTTTTTTGTGACAGGACTCTTGAGGTTCCTGAAAGCTGCGAGGGAGTTGCCCGCTTTACATTTGACTATCTATGTGGTCGTCCGGTATGTTCTTTCTCTTTGTTTGGTTTCTGTATAAATTATTGTTTCCTAGCAAATATAGTTACCAGCATATTGTTTGGCCACGAGGAAATGGAAGGGAGGGAATTAAAAGAGGCAAAATTCCTCCTCAGTCCATTTTTATTCCCCTCTGTCATTGGGCGATTTGGAGGGGACAGAAGATGGGTTTAAGATATTTGTAATATGTTGACTAAAATATCCTTATATAAACTTTGTTCTTCTCATCAACCATACACAGACATGCTATCCATTCTTTCTAGTCACTGCCGCCACTGTCCGACGAAGGATCTGTCTCCACTTTCTCTTCTCCTTCTTTTGTATAAACCCCATAACTTAGTTGGAAACAAATTGAGTTCTAAGTTTGAATTTGATAATTTTTTGCCAGTGGTACTAAACTAGGACTGGTACTCGAGTCGGTCAGGGTACTGGATTGATGGGTCACTAGTCAAACCAATGGGTTACTCGTTGAGCCACAAAAGTATATGTATTTTATTTGCAAATATTATATTAAAAATATCCTATACATAACTTATTTATCATGACAACAATAGACTCATGCCTTAGTGTGGTGGTAAAAATAGCTAAAGCTAATATTTTGGGATACCTGGAAGTAAGATCTCTCCCTCGCTCTAACTGTTTCGATTTTCAGTTGGGTGCAGCAGATTATATTGCAGTAGCTGAAAACTATCACACCGTTTTCATATCTGATATTCCAGTGATGAGCATGCGCATTCGTGACAAGGTATTAATTAAAACGGGTTGAGTTGGCCTCATGTGTTTATAATTGACTAATGTATTTTAAGAAGACATATTGTTGGTTAAAAGCTTGCTTTCTTGCTGTGTCTACATTTTCTAAGTTATTCTTCAAATGCAATGCTTGAAATTTTTATTCATCAGTTGTGACATTACAATTTGATACACTTCTCTTTCAAGACTTCCCTATCTTATTTTGAGCAAAAAAAACATTCTCTACTTTTCAGGCACGGAGATTTATCACTCTTATTGACGAATTATACAATCATCATTCTTGTCTATGTTGCTTGGCATCTTCTTCAATTGATGAATTATTTCAAGGAACTGAGGAGGGCACACTTTTTGACTTGGAGAGGTAATTTTGTCTGTTTGTATGTGATTTATGATGCATGGAAAGCTTTTGGATTTCAAAGTATAAATGCTTTGGATCTGCTGTAGTGGTGTGATAATTCTGTTTGCCTTTTTTATCTCTTCACTGTCAATATATTATCCAGTGGTTGATTCTGATGCTTGTTATGCCTTGTAGCTGGGAATAGGTAGTTTCAAATTGGAAACATTTATATTAAATTCCTAATTCTAGATTGTTTGTTGATGTTGTTGCTTGGCTAACTCATTTTCAAAGTAATTATTGTAAAAACTTATCATGGATATTTATTTCCTCAACCAACCATGTTAGGCCTAGATAGACAAAGATAGGACTTGGAAGGTGAGTTACAAGAATATTTAGCAGTTAGAGATGTTTAGTTAGGGGACGATGTATAAAGAGATGATTCAGAAACATTGTTAGGAGAATGAGTCTTTGATAAGTTTAAAACAGAAACTTCATTAAACTTCACACAATGAGCACACAAACTCACAAATCTGGTAGGTGAACTTTCATTAAACTGCGCTCTATTTTGAGGCTGTAGAGTGTAGAATGAAGATTTTCCCTTTTATAGATGCTAAAAGTCCACTCGTGAAGATTTTCTCTTTTATAGATGCTATAAATCCACTCATGAAATTCCCAAGACTTGTTGTTCAGGTAGTTTTAGTACTTGGAAGGAAATCAACTCAAAAAGCCTCTCTATATTCTTCTACTTTACCAATCTATCTTACACTGCTAATTATTCAAAGGGGTTTTCTTTTACTTGTCCCCCATATCGATCTATTAGAGCCTTCGTCGACTTATCCCCAGTCAAAATCTCATTGACCTCTCAGAGAAGAATAAACTAGACAATTGTTCCTCCCTGCGTGCATAGAGACCGGGTCAAGTCTCACCTTGACTTTTTCAAATGTATTTGAACTTCAAAATAAATATCAGCCTTGGTGATCCATGCTGCAAGGTCTATTTTATCAAACATCGGTAACTCCACCTTTTCAATTGACATTTTCTACTCGTCCCAAGATTTACCTTGTGGTTTTGTTGACCCTGGTTGATAAAACCTATCAGCTAAAGATGAATCTCCAACTGAAGAGGTTTCAACTTTCAACCCTTTTTTGCTATCAGTTGTTGATCTCTGTCAAAACAGATCAATGGTGCTGCAATTCAGCCTTCATCCTCTGATTGTCCTTCATATAACCACACAGTCCACACTGCATGCAAATATGCAATTAAATGATTGCTAAAGTTGTCCATATAACTACAGTATTACACAATTAAATAACTACTACAAAATCGTCCTACCATATAACCGCCATATTATTATTACTAAATACAGACCTGTTATTGTCTTATTTCTCACAGTGTATCTGAGCCACAGTTTAGGCTTTGTTAATAGCATGATCCACAAGCTGGCTCGTATTCTTCAGTTCTCAATTCCTGTCTCTCTTCTACATTATATTTCTATTGCATTTTTGCTTCCTCCAGGGATTCTCTAAACTCTAGATCCCTTACAGACCATGACAGTTATTTATTAGAGTCACTGTAATCCTGCAACAAATTTATATCTGATCAAAGTACCAAACAAGAAACCAAACATTACTTTTCCCATTATATAGCATAAAATATAAGGGGGAGCCTTGGTGCAACGGTAAAGTTGTTGTCACATAACTGAAAGGTCACGGGTTCAAGTCCTGGAAATAGCCTCTTGTGTAAAAAACAGGTTAAGGCTGCGTACAATACACCAAAATGGTGGGACCCCTTTCTGTACCCTGCGTATGCGGGAGCTTTAGTGCACCGGGCTCCCCTTTTTTTTATAGCATAAAAAAATTTACTTGGCAAGAAGGGAGGGTTTTTGCTCAAAATGCACCATAGATCTATGTTAAGTTACTTCCTTTTTTTGGTGAAGTTAGGTTGCGTAGAGCCCAAGATGATTGTAAAAGTGGTTTTACTGATTGAGTTGAGAAGTTGGAGACCATATCCTTGATTTAAAAGGTAAACTTCCAATGTGTTTCCAAACATGGCATAGAATGTAAGCAGACTTAAAAATAAGGAAATAGTTATAAACTAGATTTTTCTTGATAATATGTGGTTATAATTAGTAGTTTTCATAGGTTCTGTTCTTTGGGCCAACATTCTTTTTATCGTAAGTTTCTCTTAATGATGTATTAACAGCCACTGACTGACAGATTTGCTTTTGATTGAAATTTAGCGCTCTTAATTATATGATGCATTGGTAACTGAGCCTCCTCACTCTTGTTTCGGTTCCAGTTTCCAGTTTGAAACAGAGGCTGAAGGCGGGAAACTTCGCCGCGATGTCTTAGCAGAAGGCAACGTGGGCTCAGGAGGTACCCCTGTTGGCATCACATCCATACTATCTGGTCAGGAAGAGCTGTTTACTTTTCAGAGAGCTGTAAGTAGTTACCATTCCTGAATTTTAGTCATGCAACAATAGTTACAAAACCATTTATAACATTATGCTGAAATGGATCCCTGTAGTATCTCTTTTTCCTCACTGCAAGTACTGTCTGTAGTTGCATTTCATAATGATTTTCCTTGATTTATTCTCCGTATATGTTTCCTACCTGGTGGCGAGTTTAACATATACTAGATTCTCATATTTCATGATAAATGGTGCTGAACATATAATATTAGGATATATGCTGCTAATTAATTTCTAATGCAATTTATCTTGTAAGCTAAACTTCTGACTGACTAGTCAGTTCTAAATGTGTTGCATCTGTGTCTTGAATTCCTTATATTGCTCTGGAACATTGAAAGATCAACTAAGAAAATATTAACATTGATTTTTCATTGTAGGTGTCGCGCCTGATTGAAATGCAAACTCCATTATACTTGGATGGAGTCAGTAATGTCCACCCTTATTTTCAGAGGCAACATAAAACATTTCAAAAAAATCACGACAACTTATTGTCTGAGTCATCATCAATTTGAAAGTAAGTTTTCTTATTCTGCTACGAAAATTATCTTCTCACGTCAAATTGACTTTTATACACGTTATGTAGATATTCAGGCAATAATTTACTTATTATCAGCAATAAGCACAAGTGTACAAGTGATCAAGTTAGTGATATTAGTATTGACTACTGATTGTTTATTCCTTACGGTATCCTAAACAACGCAGCAATGCATGATAAATTGTACTTGTGAAAAGTTCTTAATGTACAAATGCTGAAAGATTCAATCTTATCTGAGTTGCTGTTAGCTGTTATGATTGTACTGTTAAATAATAATTCCCGTGACTTGTCAAACGGTGTGTAATTTGCAGATATTTATTTTTAAGACAAGCAAAAAGGGATTAGTGAATTGTTAGTGGAAAACAAAAAAAGTGATGCCTACAGAAAACATACGGTTGTATCACATAATATGATATTGTTCCCATATTTACTTTGTACCGATTGCACTTTCTTCTCTCTATGGTGATTGGCTAAGATTGTGATAAGTTGGAAAATGGAACAGTAAGCTAGTTTAAAAACAGAAATCAAACTCTTGAGATTTTGGTTCTTCACCACAATGACAATTATCAATCAATAATTTTTTGTAATGCTGACTATAAGATTTTTTTTGTCAAAAAAATTGTTTGATTAAGGTCAACTGCCTGTAAAAAATTTTTGTCAAAAAAATCGTTTGATTAAGGTCAAATAGCTAATATAGTTAAACCCCCAGCGGTTCGTTTGATGGTGAAGGTTTGACACTTAGGAGTGTATTTCTCTCTAGATCTCATGTTCGAATTTTTGTGGTGTCAACATATCATGTGTTACTTGGTCCTTGACCGGATACCTAGTTAAAAGAAAAACTAATTATAGACCTATTTCAAAGTACAACAATGTTTCGACTTTCGAGTTAATAATTGATCTATTTTCATGGTTGAAAGTTGAAATAGTAGAAAAGGAAAACTAATTCTTATTCAAAACCAAAAGCAGAGTTTAGAGAAGTCTATCTTTTCACTACTAGATTGAATCCTTAGAGTTGACAAAACCTTTCTAATAAAACCAACACATCAATTGTATTCATATTCTCACACTGTTTTTATGTTTTGACTAGAGGAAAGAGGTTGTATTTATATTTTACGTTGTTTTGAATTTAAATTTTTTTAAAAAATATATTAGATTGTTATAGGAAAATTTGTAAAAAATCGAGATAATTTGTTTTCAAATTTCCTGTAATTTAGGCATAGATTTAAATTTAAATTTGAAAAAAAAAATTGGATTGGTAATGGTAATTTCTTCTTGAAAAAATACTAAAAAGTAGTTAATCGATATTAAATGTTGGAGTTCCCTTTATATAATGGTATAGATTTTTTTTGACGTATATATAATGGTATAGATAACACTTATTTGAACCCTAAAACAAACTTTTTTTTTTCTGAGGGAACAAATTAATTATTTGAAAGTCTCATATGAACTCAAATCAAATTATATCACCATTAAGTTTTAATGAATTAGTCAATGAAACTATTTGTTCCCCTTTAATCATCAATATTTAATTTTTTTTTGAGTAAATCAATATTTAAATTTACATAGTTCAATAAATAACAGTCAAATATTAAATGTTTTAATATTTGCATTTTAATCTACTTTTTCTTTCCCTTCAAAAAATCTACTTTTCCTTTCAAATATTTTTTTTTAAATTAAATCTTATTTATTAAAGTTCTTAAGTCTCTTAGACAATTTTTTGGAGCCAAAAAAGTTATTGCACATTTCTTTCCTAATTGTTGTTGTTTCTTTATATTTTTAGAAAATGACCGCATATCTTATCTTATTTATAAAAGTTCTTAAGTCTCTTAGACAATTTTTTAGAGTAAAAAATGTTGTTGAAGTCTAAATTACTTCAGGGAGTTTATTATTTGTCTTTTGGAAGCAATATCAATGATTTTTTCATAACAAGGACTGGACCAAGGGTCAACCCTATTCCCCTATCAATGATTTTTTCATAACAAGGATTGGATCAAGGGTCAACCCTAATCCCTTATCTTTTTACATTAGTTTTAGATGTACTTATAAAACACATCTAATAGCCTTAATTGGAGAGTCGAGGGAGGGATTGAATGGGACGTCGGAGACTTGGAGACAAGTTTTAGAAGCGTAAGACTTTCGTTTGAGTAGAAGCAAGACATGGTATATGTAATGTAATTTCAGCAAAAGACGAAGTAGTTCGACCTTAAAGTTGAAAGTTGGAGATCATATCATACAAGTTACACAGTTTAAATATTTTGGGTTCATTATTTCAACAAAAAAAATCTTGAGTTTATAGTACAAAATAACGGAGAAATAAAAGCAGATGTAAATCATTGTATTCAAGTTGGATGATTGAAATGGAGAAGGGCCTCGGGTATTTTTTTTTGTGATACAAACGTGTCATTTAAGTTGAAGAGAAAAATACCAGACAGTTGTCAGAACAACGATGTTTTATGGAACAGAGTATTGGCGATTAAGAACCAACACGAGAATAAAATAAGTATGCGGAGCTGGGAATGTTGTGTTGGATGTGTGATAAGACTAGATGGGATAAGATTAGAAATGCTAACATTGTAGAGATCGTTGGAGTTTCACCTATAGTATAAATATTGTGGAAAATAGGTTTAGGTAGTTTGGACATGTAGAGAGAAAACTTGTAGATTCTATAGTAAGAAGAGTTGATCAAATAGAGGATAGTCATATTACAAGAGGTATAGGAAGACCTAGAAGAACTATAAGAGAAACTATCAGGAAAGATTTGTAGATTAATGAGTTGAATCTAAATATGGTTTATGATAAAACAATACGACATATTTTGATCCATGTAGTCAACCCCACTTAGTGGAATAATGTTTGGTTGTTGTTGTCGTCTTTTGAAAGTATTAACTCGTAGTATTAACTTTCTGATTCTGAGAGAAAGATAGAAATAGAAAGGCAAATAGATAGGCAAGCCAAACCAAATAAGGAATGTTTCAATCTTTACCTCTTTTTGTCAGCCGACAATCATACGGTAAGTCCATTTCATGGAGAAAACATATAAGGAATTGTATCTAAGTTTTTCCCAAATAAATAACCCTACAAGCCAAATCCCAGAAATTAAACTCCAATGCTAAAAGCAGTAAGCCGAGTCAAAAAAAAATGTGAAAAGAAGCTCATACTATATGCATTAAGATTGTAGCTATTGAGTCATCATGAGCTTAGCGGATATCCGTAGAAAAAATGAAGAGATATTTGTATTGTCCACCAATGGATGGAGCCGAATGTAAAGGTATCCATAATCCCGGATACATATGCTAGTAAGTTAGTTAAATTACTTAGCCAAAGTGTAATGTATTAATATTGTCGTCAAAGTAAGAGTGGTAAAACATATTGTCTTTAGAAGAAGGTAAATATAAATATTTTTGTAAGCACTCTTTGAGTCTAAAAGTTTTCTCTGTCACAGACTGAGGTATGATCCTCTCATCCTAAGTTTTCTCTAAAAAATATATAAGCGTATGGTTTCCGCCTGAGTAGAAACAAGGCAGGGTATACGTCTCTATCGATATTTATCAAACATTTTTTTTTAATATTTGGTTCCACTTTTAAAAAGGACAAAATTGATGCTTTGGTTCCAGATTTTTTTTTTGGTTCCAGTTTAAAAAGGGATAAAATTGTTTATGAATGTGTATATAATTGATTCTAACATATTTTGTTGTTTGCAAATAAAATTAATTTTGTCTCGTGAATTGATTCTATTTGAAATTAAGATTTGTAACTTTTGATCCTAAAACTGATTTTTACACACAAATTTAAAATTTAACTCGCAAAATCATAATTACTTCCCTCAAAATCAATTCTTTATCGCAGAAATTATAAGAAAAAAAAATTAACTTTTTTTTTTTAAGAAAATGAAAAAAAGATAACTTGATCTTTTATAAAGTAGAAACAAAAAGATAAGCTATATGATTTGGGTGGGTACGTATCACCCGAACCATTTCGTACTTATCACCCGAACCGTTTCGTACTGTTTTGTTCTTCACATATATAAGCTCTACTCACCAATCTCACAGCACACAACGCAAACACAACCTCGTCTATTCTCTCCGAAGATTGGTTTGTTGTGTTGTTTCAGAGAGACAACAGATTCATTCACCAACCCTTTTCTCTCTCCTCATTCTTCTCCCTCTCATCTCGCATTCTCCGCCATCTCTTTTCCGACAACCCTTTTTCAAAACACCAAAAGGGTTTAATCTTTCACAGTTTTTGATTAATGGGTTTCAAAGGAATCAACAAAAACAACCCCTTTGATGACAAAAGAAACAATTTTTTCTCAATCTCAAATTTAGGTTCTCAATGGAATAACCATCATGAAGAACAACAAGGATACCCTTATCCTATTGGTGGTTTATTTGCAAGCATGAGTAGTAGTCAAATGGGACCAGGTTTTGGTGCCGCTGGTGGTGGAATTCCACAACCAAACCCATCTTCAGATTCATCTCCTCAACGGAATAATGGTATGAAAATCCCCTGCACTGAGTTATACGTAAGGTATGTACAATCAGAAGGTAAAGTTAAGATTCTTGGTGTTCCTGATGAAGAAGATGATGAGATTCTTGGTGTTGAGAAAAAGAAAAAGGGTGGTCTTAAAAAGTTTAAGATTAAGGTAAAAAACCCATCTTTGAGAAGATTGATTAGTGGGGCTTTTGCTGGGGCGGTTTCTCGTACTGCTGTTGCACCTTTGGAAACTATTAGGACTCATTTGATGGTTGGAACCAGTGGTCATTCTAGTGGTGAGGTTTTCAGTGATATCATGAAGACTGATGGATGGAAAGGGTTGTTTAGAGGGAATTTTGTTAATGTCATTAGGGTTGCACCTAGCAAGGCTATTGAGGTAATTATCATGTTAATGTTTTTTTGTAAGATTTTTGTTAATTTCATTGGTTTTTTGTTTCATACTATGTTGTTGTTATTGAATGATTTTGTGTTTCACTGATTTGATTTCTTCAGTATGTGTTAATTTTGGTTGTTTATTTTATATGTGTTGTTGAATTACGCCAACATTATGAAGTAATTTGATCTATGTAGCATACTAACATACTCCACTTAGTGGGATAAGGCTTGATTGTTTTTGTTGTTATGAATTGAGATAGCAGAAATTAGGGGCTTGCTAAAATTCTGTTTTGCTTCAGTGCTATAGCGCTGCTGTAGCCGCTATTTCATAATATTTTGTACTCCCTCCGTTTCAAAATGAGTGTCGCTTTAGCCAAAAAAATTTGTTTCAAAATGAATGTCACTTTCAGTTTCCAATGCAATAATAACTTTTTCTTTTCAATTGTACCCTCCAATTAATACTCAGCACACTACTTCCAAAGTATTACTTTTAAAACCAACCAATAGTTAATAAGGATAATTTGGTAAAATAACCATTCTCTTTCTTTTAATTATTGCATTTCTTAATATGTGTGTAAACACCTAAAACGACACTCATTTTGAAACGGAGGGAGTACTAAATAGCGTATAAGAAAAAAAATAAAAAACAGCGACTTGTTTAAATTGCGCGCCACTTTTTAACAACACTGTATTTTATTTATTGAAAATTCATTGGCTTGTGTTTTGATATGTCAAGGGATTTGTTTCTGTTGACATGGCTTGTTTTTGCATTTTAGGAGGACCATTCATATTTTCAATGTAAAGAACAAGTGTTTAAGAGATTGAGTCTATGTTTAAGGCTATTATTAGTTAAAATTTCTGTTTCAAAAACATAGTAATAAATGGAAAGGTTCAGATATAAATAATACAAAATCACCAACAAAAAATTAAACAAAGAAGTCCTTCAATCTCCTTAGATTTATGTGTTGGGTTATAAAATCTGGAATTTCACTTATATTTTATCAACCACAATGCAAATATCACGTTTGGTATGGTATCTAACTTGCTGCCAGATTTGCCTGTCATTTTTAACAATTGAATTATTCATATTCTCCTAACTGAAATGGACATCAAGTTTGGTAGCTTTGCCCTTCTGATAGAATGATCTTTGTGACATATAGTTAGTTGTATTACTGCTAAATTTGTTTTATTTTTCATTCGCATCCGACATATCCCTAAGTCAGTTTTTAACATCTGTAGCAATTTTAGCGTTAACTTTTGTTTGGTTTATGTTGATAAAGAATTTTCATGCGGTAGTTCTTTGTATATGTTTTTTCCTTGTGCTGGTGATTTGGGGTGGGGCGGTTGGTGGTATGTAATCCTTTGGGGCGCTTTTGAGAGGTTTCTAACGGGATTCTATGAATCAAGAAAATTTTCTTCGATAAAAAGTACAGTGGAAAATGTTTTTTCTCGTCGCTTCCTCACAAAATCTAAAACAAATAAGCTATAAGGTGTACAAATTGGAAACATTTTTATAAGTAAAGCGGAGTTGTATCACTTTTGGCGGTCACAGTTTTTTGTAACTGCTGTTTTGTTTGCCTCTTCTCTTCTTCGATTTTTTTCATACTAGGCATGTCACTGGCTGTCCCAGTTAATCCAGTAGATAGAGCTTCTATAATTTGACTCCGTGATAGAATGCTGATTCATGGAACCACATTCATGATAAGTAATAATAGCCTTCTTTGTTGCCACAAAAAGTATTTTTTGTTTTCAGACAATCAAATATAGTTCATTTAGCATTTATATTGAAAACCAACTTTTAGTTCTTATTAATGCTTCAAATTTTGAAAAGATCTATGTTATCTGTCAGACAGTGTTGTTAAATAGCTGCTATAGTGATGCAGGATTTGAACAAATCATGTTTGCTCGCAATAAACTATTTAATCAAAATATTGTCAAAAAGCGGCACTATAGCACTGTTATGTGGCGAAATTTGAACAAACTGCAAATTTATGCAATCCACGATTGAACGGAGATGAAATCTGGTTGTATGTGGTAGTATTTTAACTGTTTTTAGGCATTTTGTTCTGTCTTCGATTAGTAATTTAATAATCCCCATGATCATAGATTTAACTCCAGCATTTTTCTTATGCATCTGAATATATTGCATTTTTTTCTGCAGCTATTTGCTTATGATACAGTTAAGAAGAACCTCTCATCAAAGCCCGGGGAAAAGCCTAAAATCCCAATTTCTCCGTCATTGGTAGCAGGCGCTTGTGCTGGAGTTGGTTCAACTATTGTCACATATCCTCTGGAATTACTCAAGACTAGATTAACTGTCCAGGTATGTACTTGTAAAACAAAACAATCTCACACTTTTCCATATTTATCCTTCTGCAAAATTTAAGGTGGATCGGCATTTTTTACAGAGAGGTGTTTATAACGGTCTATTTGACGCGTTTGTGAAAATAATTCGAGAAGAGGGTGCTTCAGAACTTTACAGAGGCCTTGCACCTAGTCTTATTGGAGTCATTCCATATTCTGCTACCAACTACTTTGCCTATGACACTTTAAGGAAAGTGTACAAGAAAGTTTTTAAACAAGAGAAAATTGGAAACATCGAAACCCTTTTGATAGGATCCGCGGCTGGTGCTATTTCAAGTACTGCTACTTTCCCGCTTGAAGTGGCTCGCAAGCAAATGCAAGTGGGAGCACTTAGTGGAAGACAAGTTTACAAGAATGTGATTCATGCACTTGCATGCATACTTGAGAAAGAAGGTATCCAAGGTTTGTATAGGGGATTAGGACCAAGCTGCATGAAGTTGGTTCCAGCTGCTGGAATCTCTTTCATGTGTTATGAAGCATGCAAGAGGATATTGGTAGAGGAAGATGATGAAGACAATAATGAGTAGAATACAATACCTTAGTGCTGATTTTTTATTTTCGACATTTTCTTTTTTCTTTCGAAGTTCGTTAAATTATTTTGGATTATTTATGGATTTTTTTGGTCCCCGGATTACTCTTGAAAAGAAATTGAGAATTGAAGAATGGTTTTGGTTTTTTTTCTTCACTTGCTTAGTTGTACTAATTTGTCATATGTTTCTATTGGTTTAGTGCCTTGTTCTTAAGGTTAAAAACAAATCATTGTTGTCATTCATTGAAGAAACCAATTTTCACTTTTTTTTTCCCTTACAATCTGTACATGTGAGGAGTAATTATTTTCATCTTTTGATACAACCTTTTTTTTTTTATCAAGCTCTAAATTTAATACTTAAATTTATCAACCTTTTTTTGTTCGTGTCTATTGAAAAGGTGCAACAACTCTTCCTTTTTGACAATATTCAATAACGAGTCAAAAGATTGAAGTCTTCAAAATGGTAAGCTATCCTTTGAAAAATAAAATAAGTTCTCAATGGAAAGCTATATGACTTTGAAATGAATGTGGACACATTACATGCATGGAGGGTGGTAAAACCGACGAGTCCACTATAAAAAGAATTGTTACAAAAACAAAAAAAAAAATCATCTACAAGCTAAAATCCAAAATACTGGTCTGTTTGACCTTGTTCATAATCAAAGCAATCTATAGTACCAACTACTACCAAGTACCATGATTCATCAACCCTTAAAGAAAACAGTTGTACTAGTATGTTTGGATTGACCAAGAGTTTAGTGAAATTAAGTGATTGTAGTTTTAAAGTGTAATTTTTGTCAAAATTACAATGTATCATTTCACATCTAAATATACACTTGAATATACATAAAGTAGTTTTGAAAATTTGAGATGATTCATAGTAATTTTGACAAAATCATTGTGAGTAAACTTGGGTTTATAAATTGTCTAACAAAGCCTTTGTATCGGGGGCACAATTTAAACTCATATTCTTTTTGGAATGAGTTGCATAAGTAATCATAAGTTTAAACTCCGATCTCTACATATTTACCAACTTGATGAGCTATGCTCATGCATTTTTACCAACTTGGTCAACGTTTGTGGTGGAAATTAAATTTTTATTCTGAATGTAACATTTGCTTGTAAAAATGGACTTACTGTTCCCTGCCGTTGCTTCAAGCATTAAATAGTTTCTAAAATTCTTAATGTCTCAACCATACAACACCATTGCTGCACTTCCACGCACCCGCGTCAACAAGCATTCTTTATTGACTAACTTTAATAATTAATATAGATTTGTTGTGCCACTAAAATAGAATAATTATCAGCCCGCTGAGGTTTGGAATTGAATCCCAAATAAAACTCATTATATTATATATTTGGCATCATTGGTTGAATATTCTTGGTTTATTCTTGCTTTATCACCGTCTTGTATCATGTATGAGAAGCACAAGTGCACATATTAGTACCAAATATGAGAACATATAATAAGTTGAACCTTGAGACACTAAATGTACATATCCTTATTTATTAATTTTATTAGGTATGTAGCAATTTAACCTAATATTTCCCTCCAATTTGCTGTATTAGGTTAACAGTAATTTAACCTGACAAATTTCATCTAAAAAAATGCATCGTACCAATTTCATTCCTATCATCTTGCCTTTTTTTTGTCAATATTTTGTACACTTACTTAATACTAAAAAAATGCATCGCACAATTTCATGCCTTTTTTTTTTGACAATATTTTGTACTCTTATTTAATACTAAAAAAATACATCGCACCAATTTCATTCCTATCTTGTTGCCTTTTATTTTTTGACAATATTTTGTACACTTATTTAATACGTTTACAAACAGAATACCCTAATTTCCATGCAAACTCGGCTACCCTAATTTCCATGTAAACTTGGCTATATATACCAAGCCCTAAACCGTGTTTCTCTCAACAACAAAAAAACTCTAAACGTGGTAAATTTCACACACAACACAATAATCATATATTTTGATATTTTGATTTTTGCAAATGGAAGGACGTGACCTTACAACCTTCCTCTCATACCACTGCTTAACTGGTATTCTAATTTAACATGCTTAACTGCTCAACCGTCTTATGCATATTCTGATAAGACCCATACATCGCACGGGTCGAAAGTCTAGTAAGTATTTTAAAATTATAAAGATTTTGGCTACTACTCACCCATAATGCAATTTCTTTTTCACATGCGTGTGTAATCATTTAGCACCTATCTAAATATTTTATGCATTTCTTAAACAATATTCAAAAAAATTGTTTATTATTATTATTATTATTATTATTATTATTATTATTATTATTATTATTATTATTATTATTATTATTATTATTATTATTATTGGTCAAGTAGCCTAGTGGCTAGAGCTCACACAATTTAATTGTGGAGAAGTGGAGTGTCCGGGTTTGAACCCCGGCCCCTGCATATAATATGCAATATCCCTACCAACTGAGCTAAGCTCACGGGGATTGTTTATTATTATTACTAGACCATCGACCCGTGCTATCGCACGGGTCATATCGAAGGTAATATTTGACTGTAACATGTAACAAAATAGTTTAGTTGAATGTCATAATTGTTCTAATTAAATTCATAATATTAATTATCATAGACATTGGTACTGTACCATATCATATTATGTTCATGACATCGACCTTGATATTGTAACATGACATCGACCCGACACAGATTTTGATCTTTTAATTGGAATGAACAATAAATGCGATTATCGTTGAAATTAGGCACATAATTTGACTAACATATTAGCGATAGCACGGGTCATATCGAAGGTAATATTTGACAGTAACATGTAACAAAATAGTTTAGTTGAATGTCATAATTGTTCTAATCAAATTCATAATATTAATTATCATAGACATTGGTACTGTATCATATCATATTACGTCCACGACATCGACCAGACACAGATTTTGATCTTTTAATTGGAATGAACAATAAATGCGATTATCATTGAAATTAGGAACATAATTTGACTAACATAATAGCGATAGCACGGGTCATATCGAAGGTAATATTTGACAGTAAGATGTAACAAAATAGTTTAGTTGAATGTCATAATTGTTCTAATTAAATTCATAATATTAATTATCATAGACATTGGTACTGTATCATATCATATTATGTCCATGACATCGACCTTGATATTGTAACATGACATCGACCCGACACAAATTTTGATCTTTTAATTGGAATGAACAATAAATGCGATTATCATTGAAATTAGGAACATAATTTGACTAACATAATATCGAGACGGGTTAAGTTTTAGGTAATAGCGAGACGGGTTAAGCTTTATTAATAAGAGATAGGGTTAATACAGTAAAATTAAGCAGAGAAATTAAGGTAAATCTAGGGCAAAATATTGCTTACGGGTTAACTTTAAGTAATAAGAGAAAATAGAAGAGATAGGGTTAATATAGTAAAATTAAGCAGAGAAATTAGGGTAAATCTAGGGCAAAATATTGCTTACGGGTTAACTTTAAGTAATAAGAGATAAGAAATAATAAGAGATAAGGTTAATATAGTAAAATTAAGCAGAGAAATTACGGTAAATTTAGGGCAAAATATTGCTTACGGATTAACTTTAAGTAATAAGAGATAATAGAAGAGATAAATAAGAGATAATAGAAGAGATAGGGTTAATATAGTAAAATTAAGCAGAGAAATTAGGGTAAATCTAGGGCAAAATATTGCTTACGGGTTAACTTTAAATAACTAGACCAATGACCCGTGCTACCGCACGGGTCCAACCACGTAAAAGTTGATCGGAACAATAAAAATAATGTAACCATACATTGGCGATAGAAGTTTTATATCATACATAACAAAATGAAATGGTAGCATACATAACAAAAAGGTTTGAAACTCAATCGTATAAATTACTGGAATTGAAAAAAAGCAAAACAGCAAAAAAATTAAAATATATATTATATAGCGCCAATAGGTTAGTTTATAATGGCTAGATGTATAAATATGACCTCAATATATAAACAGAAACTCACTTACGCGTACATCGCCGAATATCGCACCCTTTGAATCGAAAATCTGCATAAAGTTATAGGGAGAAGACAACTCTTTATAGAAAATTTTTAGAGTAAATTACACTCCCCTCCCCTCAAAGATGATTGAATTACACTCCCCTCCCCCCCTTATGTTAAAAGATACACTCACCTCCCTTGAAAAGTAAAATTTATACTCTCATCCCTTATAAGATGCTTGAATTACAACCCCCTCCCTTAATAATTAAACGTGCACTACACTTTAATCTATTTTAATATAAATAAATATTTTTATGATATACATTAATTTTGAATCACCATTTAAGAAAAATTAATTCATTTCTTTATAATTTAAATGTCAATGATAATTAAATTTAAATATTTTGCTATTGATTTTATAATTTATGGTATAAAATTAACTTTTAAATAACCATGTTTTATTGTGTTTAGTAATTTTTCACATATTTTAATTTTATTTTGGGTTGTTCATATTTTATAACATAGTTTAAAACTACATGTTAATGAAATTATGAATAAAAAATAGCGAAAAAATATGTATTCAAATTTTTATTATATTAAAATAGAATCGCAGTACTATTTTTTTCGAATTGTGTTAGATTATTATTTTTTTTGCTAGATTATTAGAAATAAAAAAAAATATTGAGGGAGTAAAGTGTAGATTTTAACATAAAAGGGGGAGGGGAATGTAATTCAAGCTTCTCTCAGGGGAGGGGAGTGAAAAAATTTCTAATATGTTTTGAATAAGAGGGGAGGGGAGTGTGTATTTTAACATAAGAGGGGAGGGGAGTGTAATTCAAGCATCTTTAAGGGGAGGTGAGTGTAATTTACTCAAGTTTTTAATGTAAATGACAATTGTAAATCAATTGGTATTAATTCCTATTAATTGCAGCAATTAATAGCCTTAACCGCGTATTGCTTTGTAAATACTCACAACGTTAATTCATGGACATTCTCGCTTGCACCGCGCATTGATTTATAGAAAATTTTTAATGTAAATTGCCCTTGTAAATCAAACGGTAGTAATTCCTATTAATTGCAGCAATTAAAAGCATTAACCGCGTGTTGCTTTGTAAAGTCATAAGAAATAATTCATGGAAATTTTCACTTGTACCGCGTATGGCTTTATAGAAAGTTTTTAATGTAAATGATCACTGTAAATCAATTGGTAGTAATTCCTATTAATTGCAGCAATTAAAAGTTTTAACCGCGTATTGCTTTGTAAAGTTATAGGAAAACGGTTAGGAGGATTCTATAAATTTCTTGTGACATTATATGAAAAAAACTATACATTTAAAACGTAGTAGACAGTTATATGTTCGTGGGAAGGAAATACTACAAAAATCATCTTTGAAACCTGCAACATGTTGACAAAGGTATCTGTAGTAATGCTACACCCCACCTGAGAGAGGATATATGCAAAACGATTAATTTTCATATAGTTGTGATTGCGCAAAAGTGACTGAAATGTTTAAAAATATTAGACTTGATATAATTCAGCCATCAGGATGCTAAAAAAGGCATAAGATCAATTAGTCTGCTTATAAATTTCTCACCAAATTATTGGTATCACTACCCAGCGCAGTCAACTCTAATTCCTTATCAACACCATCATCATCAGTTGAATCCTGTTAAAAAGACAGTTTCTTCCGTGTCAAAATTCTAATATATAACGGCATGCACAAGAATCCATACCTATATGATAGTACAAAAAAATATAAACAAAAAAAAACCTTGAGATTGTATTTCTTGATGAATTCATTGATGACTTCAACATCATCAGTAGCCCTTTTGACACCATAGTTCCTCCACTTCCTATTGATATTACCATCACTAACCTCCACCTTAAAGAGCATTTTTTTTGTCCATAAAAAAGTTGAAATCAATAGGATAACCAATTGACTTGTTCTCAGGCTGCACCAAGCAAATGGGAGTTTGTAGTGATTAGTGTTTACTTGAATCTGCATATAAAATATAAAACTAAGAATAAGAAAGCAACCTTGTTAATTTCTGCAACCAAGTCTTGGACATTCCTTCCTATGAACTGGGTGACAATACGATCAAAGAGAACAAATGTTGTCGAGCCAGAATCATCCATGACAATGACATGCAGCTTGAACCTACAATGGATTGATTAATGATATCAGTTATAATCCAATTTAATTATTTTCATTGATATGTTACATATAAAAAGCGGCATATTTACCTCGGAACAGCGCTTTTGCATTCCTTGCATCATTTGCAAGATAGTTTTCCATCAACCACGGTAACCAACAATGAATACATCAATGGCAACGATCATATAATTGATTAGGAGGGAAAAAAAGGGGGTGATTAGGGCACTAATTGGCATTAACTACGATTTTATTTGCTAAATGAATACATACGATATGATTACCTAAATAGAAAAGTTTACTAATCGTTGAGAGTTATGGTGATTTGATTGACATTAACTACGATTTTAATGGACATTATGACGCATCTGTATGAGATAGAAAATGAGTAGTTACGATTTTATTTGCATTATTTGCATTGATTAATGAATACATCAATGGCAGCGATCATATAATTGATTAGGAGGGAAAAAAGGGGGTGATTAGGGCACTAATTGGCATTAACTACGATTTTATTTGCTAAATGAATATATACGATATGATTCCCTAAATAGAAAAGTTTACTAATCGTTGGGAGTTATGGTGATTTGATTAGCATTAACTACGATTTTAATGGACATTATGACACATTTGTATGAGATAGGAAATGAGTAGTTACAATTTTACTCACTAAATGAATACATACGATATGATTCCCTAAATAGAAAAGTTTACTAATCGTTGGGAGTTATGGTGATTTGATTGGCATTAACTACGATTTTAATGGACATTATGACGCATCTGTATGAGATAGGAAATGAGTAGTTTAAAACATATCATTTGAATCAACGGCTGAGATTAGATTAGCAAGGAATTCACATAAACGGCTAAGATCATTTAATTGCTTAGGAGGGAAAAAGAGGGGGTGATTAGGGCAAATATGATAGCTTGGAAACTCTAGCTTTTATAATAAAGGATAGGGTGAATTAGGGCAAACATGGTAGCCAAGCAAGTCTAGCTTTTATTTTTCGTGACCAATTGATATAAGTTCATTTTAATGGATGTTTATGATTTTTTTGATTAACAATTAGTGTAGGGGATTGTTGAATGAATTGATTAGCATTTAATACGTCTTTAATTGCATTAACGAAGTTATATGAGGAAACATTTTTAGAGTTTGAATCAATGGGTGTGATCAAATGTGAAAATAGAGTTTGAACGGTGAGATTAGAGTAGCAATTAATACTTGTTTAGGAGGGAAAAATGCTAGGCATTAGGGCAAAATATGGTGAATTAGGGCAAACATTGTAGCCAAACAACTCTAGCTTTTATAATAAAGGATATAAGAGATTAAGGTATTTTCCAACTTATGCCTCAAGATGATACGTTAAAGAATTCAAGATAGAGTCCATGTGAGATTGACTCAGTTGGAGGCAGAGATATTGCATATTATATATAGGGATTAGGGTTCGAAATCTAGACACCTCATTTATTCACCTTTAAGAGGTGAGTTTCTAGCCACTATACCACTTAAAAAAAAAGAATTCAAAATATAAATTTTGCATTGAAAAACTAGCTTCTAAACTTAAAAACACGTGAACGCACTACTTTTAAATGCAATGGCAGTCTTTTGAGTATCTCATTTATCTTAACTTTGCAGATTAACTTATTTGGAGTAGAAAAATATATTTTATTGGAACATAAAATATACTTAGTCATACAAATTAAAAAAATAATTTTGGAGTAGCTTTGGCTAGCTCATGTTTAGCTATGGTTGCGCCCCAATCTTTTATCAATCAATACATCAAACCTACTTTATTTCTTTCGTCTTTCTCTCTTCTCACACCCTTAGTATAAGTCAAACTGAACGACGGAGGATATAATTTTTTGAATATAAGTCAAAATGATATTTTACATAGCACTTGAGACAAAAAGTTGTCTTATAATTTACTGATTGACATGAATTTTAACTTTTGTTCGGTCTCATGATTAATTTTTTAATCAAAGAATGCTACATAAGTTGTATTATTTTGTGCCTTATCATGGGCCAATCAAATGTCCCATAAACTTGATAAGTGGTGGTAAAACTAAACCATCCAAACAATAAGAGGTGTGGGGAGTGACAAAATTGAAAATTCGAAGGGTATGCGAGAAATTATCAAAAGTGAAATATCTAAAAAAATAACGGATAAAGAGAGAGCCGGCCCGGCCCAAGAAGGAAGAAAGAAATGGATGGAAATTGGTTCCCTCCCGCTCGCATGTATTTTAAACGCCCGCCCTATTTTTCCGTATCATTTCACGCGCCGCACGCTCTCTTCAACTCTCTCTCTCTAAGAATGGTGATTTAAGCAAAAAGTAAAAAAACTACGAAAAAAAAAGAAAAAAAAAAAAAAAAGAATTAGGTGAGGAGTGAATTGCATTATTGAGTTATAGGGAAATCGAATCGAGGACGAGTATGATGCAGTGAGTGTGAACAGTTCTTCTTCTTCTTCTTCTTCTGATGGATTCTCCAGAAGCTTCTCAGATTAAGAACATTTCTTCTTCTTCCTCTCTCTCCTCAACTCTCAATGCCGCCACCGCCATCACCAATCCTTCTGATGAATCCCCCCAAGTTCAAGTATACATCATTTCATACCAATTAATTAATTAATTATGTTTCCCTCCTTTGATTGGGGTTCTTCACACGATTTTCGAGTTTAACTCTTCTTCTTGCTTCAGATTATGATTATTATGTTATGGAACTTAATTAGATTCTATTGCTTCATCATGATATGATACTATCAATGTTAACTCTGTCTGTCTTTATGTTTGGAATCTAATCTAATGAATTTATACCATTTTATTTCATTTTTCATTTATTATTATGTCAGACATGTATGTTTCGAATTACATTTGTTTTCTATGCCTACTTTTTGTTTCATTTTGGATTCATCAAAAATGAATATAAGGTAATCAATTAGATCGGTTGATTCTTAGATCCTTAGACCGGATACTGAGTTTTCCATAGTGGATTGCGAAAAATAGCATTTTGTTCAAATTCTACTATGTTACCGCGCCGTTATTTGACATTGCATTGTACTAAATACCATATCTCTGGAACAATATTCTGCTACACTATAGCCACTATTTGACAGTGCTGTGTTAATGCACTTGTGCGTTGTGGTGCTGCACTTTGTTAATTGATTGTTGTGAGAGACTTGTTTGGAATTATATTTGTTTGATTGGATAAAATTCACTAGACTTGCTTTTGGTCTATCCTCTCTTATGTTAATTAACCCACACCGTCTCATTTTTGCATTAAAATGCTTATCAATTAGCCGTATGTGCATTGTCGGACTGGTATCTTGTGTTGATTGTGTTTCTAGAACCGTCTTTTTTGTTTAGAGATGTCTAGACTAGAGAGTTGTGTATTATTTTTGTTGACTTGTGTAGTATTTTTCAGACTCTTTCATTTCATTTCTAGTATCACGAAAAAGGAATGAAATTTACATCTTGTCGTCTTCTTCATTTCAGGAATCTCCCTTTTTGAGATTTGTCAACACTCTGTCTCCAATAAAGTCTGTCAAGGCTTCTCATGCGACACATGGGTTTCTCGGACTCAATTCTCCGCCTCTCGTATTCAAGTCTCCGCGTATCAGTGCTCCCCACCGTGAAACACAATACTCGGAAAGGTTTGTGACTTCAATTTTGTGTTCGTGTCTTTTGTTATTGACGATGCGCTTGCTGTTTATTGACAAAATTTGTATGTATCAGGCTTGAAGGTACCCATTTATCAGACACAGAAACATCTCAATGTAACGTAGGAGACAACAGTCTTGGTGAAGCTCGTGGTGATCTGAAGAAATTGAATTCTCAACAGCCACTGCCAGAGGTGTTTATAACAGTTGCTCAGAAGGATTTTGACCTCAAGAATGACGCGAATACCCAGAGCAGCAGTCCTCCAGCATCTGTCGATGAATATTTGGCTGATCCCGTGGATGATCAAATGGAACAATCTACTGATGCGGTTGAGTCATCATCACTAACTGAGTCGGAGAAATTTATATTAAAATTTGATAGGAGTGACGGTCCTAGTAACATAGCAGAAGAACTTTTGCCTTTGTTGGAGGAATCTAATATGGTTCATCAAGAAAGGACAACATATGTTGAAAATCCTGCAACAATTGAAGGGGAGAAAAATGGTGCTGAATTGGTTTCTCAAGAGCACATAAACTTAGGCTCGAGTTCAGGTGCAGATGTTTTTGATAAACAATATTGCCATGATTCACTTCCCCAGGTAACTAAGCTCTTGCTGTCTATACTCTATATTTATAATGCTGATATAGGGACGTCAGTTTTCATATATATGATTAGTGTGAGCTAGATGTCCTCTAGTCTCTTTTGATTGATCTATAAAATTTCAAGCTTCAGTGTGCAGGAAATGATCAACAGCATCAAAGTGACTGTGCACCTCAATTGATGCCTGATCCTATCCAGGCTGTTAAGGAATTTGAAAATTGCAGTGAGATGGTGTCATCCTCACAAGTAAATTCAGAGAATATCCCACAAGATGGTTCTGAGGTAATTGATTTTTTTTCTTTCAGGTTTATTGCATTCCTCTGATGAATATATGAACTTTTGTTTAGATTTTGCTGTCTTTTCATGCTTTCCCTCCTCTCTGAATGATTTTGTTTATGTCTGTGTTCTTTTAGTCTTTAACACTAAATACTAGTCTCTTTAGAGGTTAATGACTCCAGGCTTGAATACACTTTTAGTTTTTTTAATCATTGGCATCTATTATCTCCAATTAAAGAAGAGCACAGTACATGTATTTTGTTTGTACTTGGCACACTCAATCTTATAAATCTAATAATGCTTCATTGATCTAGTTTGTTTATGGCCATTTGCATGCATCATGGGAGGATTTTTTTAACGAAATTAGCAGAAGTGGTATACTGCATTATTTCTGCATAAGATAGGTGCTGTAATCAGATTTCTCTAACTAAAAAATCCCCCCATTTTTCTGCTTATCAAGCTTTGCTTTGTTTGGAGGTTTCAAAATTGTGGATCTCTGATAAATACAGTTTTTTCAACAAGATTGCTAATAAAATGCGAGTCCTGATATTACATCATGGACTCAAGGTTAAGGGCATCTCTTAGAATAAGGAAGTCAGTCTTCTGTTTATGAATATATAGCATGAAATATCTTTTGAACAAAGAAAAGTCAGCAATAATTTATTGGCTACAAGGTTTTAGTCATGTAGGATGAGACTACAGTGGTGTAATGGCATTATCTACTTGGCAATCATACACAGAGTTGCATTTTGATTATCAGGAACTTGCATTTTATTGTTCAATTAAATGAAGATTTTCTTTCTGCAATATAATAATTGTTACAGTCAATGCAGGCTAGCCTAAAGTATCATGGCATCCGTAGACGCTGCCTACAATTTGGGGAAGCTGCTTCCGTTGTTCTTGGAAGTAATAAGTCTCATGTGAAATTGAATACAACTTCAAGCAACGCAAAAATGGTTTCTGTGACAGTTTCCAAGCCACCAGGCATTGGGTTGCATTTAAATAGCATTATAAATGCAATGCCACCTAGTTGTGCTTCAACTACAGGTGTGAGATTATCAGATGGTATACAGGGGTCCAAATCTTCTATAAGTTTGCATATAGTGGAAAACGTGGCAAGATCCTCAACTCCGTCCAATATGGATGATCAATCTTTTATTGATACTAAGAATGAGAGCCATGAAACTGATGCTTCAGTAGTTGCAGATTCTTTCATTTCCGAGTCTCCTATCTTGACAGAATCCATCGACCTATATCCGGCAAATGCACCTGATAAGAGGAGGGTACGCCCCACAGATGCTGAGGAATTCAACCATCCTAGCACCTCCAGGAAAAAGTTAGTTATCATGATCTTTCTCATAGGTCATTATTTTTATTCTTTACCTGTTTGCTAGTTTTACCAAATATTGCATTGCTCTATATAGGAAGAAAACAAGTACTGATGATGCCAATGGACCTAAGACGTGCAACTGTAAGAAGAGTAAATGTTTGAAACTGTGAGTATATTTTAAATATGTTTTGATACCATACTTTCTATGATATGCAATATCTATGTATTTTGATTTGAGTACTTTGCAGTTACTGTGATTGTTTTGGTGCTGGAATCTTCTGTGGCGACGGTTGTGCTTGCGAAGGCTGTGGTAACAGAGTAGAATTTCAGGATAAAGTTGTTGAAACAAAACAGCAAATTGAATCCCGTAATCCACAAGCATTTGCTCCCAAGATTGTACCATGTGCAGCTGATGTTCCACTGAATAATATGGTATAAGATCTTCATATATTACTGTTGTTCAACCTGCTAGCCTTAAAAAATTAGGTGATATTTGATGTGACCTTTGCAGGAAGATGTGAATATGACAACACCGGCATCAGCTAGGCACAAAAGAGGTTGCAATTGCAAAAGGTCAAAGTGTACAAAAAAATACTGTGAATGTTTTCAGGTTGTGTATTTTATCCATATTTCTATATGCTCTAAATATTTTTACTGTGTCTGCTAATATATTTTTTATTTTATTTTAAATATTTGTCAAAAGGCTAACGTTGGATGCTCGACTGGATGTCGATGTGATGGATGTATGAATGTCTTTGGCAAGAGAGAAGGTTAGAGCTCATAGTATGAATAGCTATTTTAAATACTTAATGCACTACACAGTTTAACTTGTTGTCTGGTCAGTATAAATGTTATGGATTGATGTTGGGAGGTTTTGATGTTTCCAAATACTAGTCCTTATAAGGAAAATTGTTGAGGCCAGCCCAGCACAACTTTTAAGTTTTTTAATGATGTGTAGATTTGAATCCAGAACCTCAACTCAAACCCTACCCACCACCAAGTCCAGGTAGAATGCTAGAGATGGTCATATTTGCCATACAAATGACACCCCTTTGCTTTATGCTGCCAGTAATAATCTCTGCGGTGCACTTTTGGAAGTGGTGGGTTTGTTTTAAAAGAAGTATTAGGTCTCGCGAACTTATGAATTGAATCAATTACGATTAAATAACTTTTTAGTGTTTCTAATGTACACTATTCCCAATTTAGTTTCTAAAATTTCTAGTTGATTTCAATCCCTGAAATACAATAACATAATTTTTGGTACTTCTTTTGGTTTGAGTTCTTGTAACTTTGTCCACATTAAAATGAATACATATGGTCCACATGTTATAGGAATTTATTTCAGTATGGACAAATATTTTGAAAAACTAAATTAAAAGAATGAAAATCAAAAGCAATTTTTCTTAAATTTTAGGGGTTCAAACTGGCTAGAATTTCTTGAGAGACTAAACTGAAAGTTGGTGTGAATTACAGAGACTAGAATTATTTTAGCTTTTAAAGTATAGTTGACATCCACATGAGGGAAGAGTGGGTGCAGATCATTAAATGTTTCTGTTAATGTATTACACATTTTTTAAATGCAGATTTTGTGGCAATGGAACATGCTTCTAGCAATGAAAGGGAGAGCAACATTGTTGAAGAAGGGTTGGATGACAAACTGCACAAAAGACAGAAAATTGTGACAATCAGGACAGACTTGTTACGACCAGCAAATCACCTCTCACCTGTAACACCATTGTTGCAATGCTCTGAGTAAGATTGCTTACACTGCAAGTTTTTCTATGTTGTATAAATAAGAAGTTATATTCTGAGTATTTAATTATTTTGACGTCCTTTCATTTGTGCTGATTGGCCTTTTTGCATTTGTCCAGCCAAGGCAAGCAGGGTGCAAAGTCTAGACATACTTCTGCAAATTTGACCAAATCTTCTAAAAAACCACGCAGTAGTCTGGCACATTCGAAGTCGAATGATTCTCAAAAGAATGCACCTACACGTTCTTCATCTACAGAAAATGAGTGGATAGATCTTCCACCATACCAACTCTCCAATAGATGCGGTATTCGCCAGTTATCTGGGGGCTCTCTTCGTTGGCGCGGTAGTTCACCGATTACCCCAAGCGCTAACTTAGATGATGAATCAGATGGTAAGCTCTTTGACATTATAGAAGATGAAACACCTGATGTATTGAAGGAAGCTTCAACTCCCATCAAGTCTGTGAAAGCAAATTCTCCAATCCAAAAGAGAGTTTCTCCTCCACAGAGCCATCTACTTCGGATTGGATCAAGCTCCTCAGGTGGCTTGAAAAGTGGCAGGAAATTTATATTGCAATCTGTTCCTTCATTCCCGCCGTTGACCCCTTGCGCTGATTCTAAAGTCCTTTGCAATGGCAATGAGGATTCGGGTAACAGCACAGATAAAGTGACATAACCTGAAAGCAAAATATTGCCCTCAATGTGTGTATAATGGTTGGCATCTTGTCTGGTAAATGTATGTTGACAAATTTATTTTTTTCTTCCCGCTATTTGGTGTAGAATGTTTTGGAACCTTACCATTTCTGTGACACCTCCCTCTTCTTCAATCTATTTGGCAAACAGGTTCCCAAATGACCCCTTTTTTTAAACAAAGGTTCCCAGATTACTTATTGTATGAATCAATGCAAATTGAAGTAATGACTGAATCATCCTTCCAATGTGTAGTATTACTTTATATTTTTACACATTGAAAGTTGTTTATAAGTTCCTTCTCAGAACAGATTCTGTATATTTTATATTTTTGGGTATGAATGAATGCTGTTCCATATGCTCAAATGGAGTCTCGTCCTTTAAGAGGGATGGCCGTGTTAATTAGGCTACTTAGAACATCATATATCAGTTATTCAGTACAAAATTGATTATATGTATTGATAATTAGTGATTGTACATAAACAAGGTTAATTTGACAAAAAATTAACTCGTTTAGTTCATGAACTAGTTGAGCCAAACTAGAGCTGAAAGTTGAACTCGTTGAATAGATGGTTGAACTCTAGCTATATATAATTTGATTTGTTTGGTTCATGAATTAACTTGATATAGTCTAGGTTGTTGGCATTTGCCAAACTATTCTACCTATTACTGTTCCTTCACATATAAGACAAATCTTAGATAAAATGTAAGAGTATTACTTTTCCCACCCTATGCCTTTCCTAGCGCGCCCTATTTTTTTCCAAAATTGCCCTCGGGGAGTTCCGGATTATATAATCCGGAATGAAGCAGTGCACAGAACTGAAACAGATTTGCATGTCATTGTGGTTTTTATCATTTTTTTTCAATAAATCATTATATATGTTTGTATAAAAGACAATTAACTTAAATATTATATCAAAAAATGATTTTATATATATATATATATATATATATATATATATATATATATTATATCATTATACCAAAAAAAGTTGAATTTATATCATTACACATTTCACCTAATGATATACATTTCAACTAGACTAATGATATATATCTAATCTATGGCGCCGAAAGATCAATGAGACTATCATCCACTTCAACCTTCACACCAGGAGCAGGACCAGCACCAACCCTCTCATCGGGATCAAGATTTTCAACAACGTACAACTCTTCATCATCTTCTATGACCTCAACACCCGCCGCCCGACTTAGCTCATTATAATCTGCCATTCGGCTGACATATCTATTAGGCCATGTGTCTGCATCCTCTCGATGGTATTGTCTCCATAGAGCGGAAGTGGGAGGAATCGGACAACCATCCTTCAATTTCAAGGCCATAAAATGGTTGTCATTCACATATGCCAGACATATCAACGGATCGATAGTTGGAGGCGGCGGTGGACCACATAGAGGGAAAAAGGTTTCTAATTTCCCAATGGACAACACAACAACTGTTTGGTTGAATTTCTGTGCGATGAGGAACCCCATATCCGGCATTGTCATCCATTTATCCGGTGGTGCAATGCCAATACCGGAGTAGGATAGAGCGTCCAAGACCTCGTTATACCGCCTATCATCATTAATCATCCTCCGATAGCGGTCATTTTCTACACCGATAAGCTCTTTGTAAAGGTTGTACCGGACTAATACGTGATCATCAACAGTCAAGTTACGTAGGACCGCAACTGCTCGGAACCCACAATGGCCATCACCGGGTACATCCGTAACCTTTTCAATAAAGCCATGCATCCAAATTGGGATTTGGTCTTTGTGTGGTATGTGGACTTCAACGGGTGTTGGCTTCTTTGGATTTTTTGGAATTGGCTTAGGAGGAGTAGGAGACATGTTGCTTTTTCGTGCTCTCTTTCTACTTGTCCCTGTTGACCGTGTCTGTGAACCCCGTGTTTCTTGCTCTTGGGAGTCAACAATCTCCCATAGGGAAGGGGACCGCCTTGTCGATAGAATGCTTTGCTTATCTTTCTTTGGAGCTCCTTTGGTGGTGACCTTATTTGGCGGTGGACGCATAGAGGAGGTTTCCGGTAAAACAAATTGCCGGAATTGTTCTTTCAAATGCACTTTCATGTTGTAATCGGCGTCCTTGAACCGCGCCTACAATGTGTAACAAAACAGTCAGAAGAAAACCAGTCAGAAACATGCCATTCTGTTACTACTGGTGTCTTCCGGATTATACAATCCGAAATAGACAAGGTAATCCGGATTGTATAATCCAGAACTTCCCGATACACCCTTTGCATGATCCTTAAATGCACTTGCATGGGGCGTAAATGCTACTTATCCGGATTACATAATCCGGAATACATCTGTTATGTTCGGATTATGTAATCCGGATTGCACCAGTACAGAATACAGAAACAGAAATCCTGGGCAGAACATAAACTAACACAGTGTTGGGAAAAAATAACTGGAGAATATCCCATTCTGGCAATAGAGAGATGTCTTCTTTTTTAAGCTTCGGGTCAACCTCGTACTCGAACCCCAACCTCTTCCAGTGGGTGTGAATTTCTTCCAAACGAATGGCAGTGCCGTTCTTGATCTTCAAAGCTAGCATACATGCACACGGTAATCCGTAAGTGATCAAACTCAAACAACCGCATCTTGATTTATTCGTACCAATTTCAAGTGCTTTATTGTACTCCACTACGAGAAGATGCAAAGCTTCTCTTGAAATGTTCTGGATCAACCTAGACCACAACACCTTGTCTTTGAACCGATGTCCAAGCATGATAATGCTCGTCTGAAACGAAGCATGTATATTGCGGTATGTTGCAGCTCTAGCATGGCATGAACGGATTTCCAGTTTGTGCTCAAATCACCCATACTACTACTGAGATACTTTTTCAACCGAGCGTGTGCAGATTCAGCTCTGTTTGTTGTAGTATTCCCCATATGAAGGTGTTTGTCAACCCAAAACCTCACAAACTTATCCTTAACCGGATCCAAAATTGTCTTTTCAACATAATCCAAAAACTTGGGAAATTTTGCGCATACAACTTTGAACCGGGTCCAATTATCAATATATGCTTCCTCCGTGTCGGAGTCCACAATATCCATCCATGCAGCCATCACAGTCTTCACAACCGAACCAGGCTTAATCGGTTGCCCATTTTTGCCTTTGAGATCCGTCACTTTGCAATCCACTTTACACTTTGCTCTCACATTTTGTCCAATGTGATATGAGCACAACAAAGTAGTAGCTTTAGGGAAAACCTTTTCCACAGCATTGATCAAAGCATTATCCCGATCAGTGACAACTACTTTGGGATAGAGATCTTTGGAGTGCAACATCTCACGACACCTCTCAAGAGCCCAATAAACATTGTCTTGCCTCTCAGACATCATATAGGCAAAAGCAATGGAGAATGTTTTCATGGTAGAGGTGTTACCGACAAACTCAAGCAATGGAAGACGATACTTGTCTGTCTTGTATGTGGAATCCAACACAAGCACCGTGGAGAAAGTGTTAAACAACTTGATAGACTCTGGATGTGCCCAAAAAACATCACTGACTTCATCAGAATCATGATACTTCCTACAATGAAAAACGTAACCATTATCAACCAAAGACTTCAAGAGATGTTGCATGTCATTCCTCGTACCCCTAATGGACCGCCTATATCTGTAAGTAGCATTATAAACGTGTTTGATGGTAGTTGAAGTGGTACGGTTCCTCTTCTTTAAGTTGGTAAGCATTTGCCTCGGAGGAACATTAGATTCCACCATCTCTTCAAGGTGAACACGTTCATTTGGGTTTAGACGACCGGCGGATTTATGACCTTTCAACACATCTGTCATGCCATGGTTGTGTTTACCATCACCAACTTTGAGGCTCCACTTACCACCAGTCAACAAGTAACCTCTCAGCCTAAATGGACACTCACATTTAACCGAACCAGCTATCTCACGCCGACTCTTTCTCTTGTACTCAGTGTATGAACCTCCCCTTTCACATATCAAAGTAACAAATGCATTTCTTCCGTTGCCACCGTTATCGGATTTACCAATAACAGTGGAAAACCCAAGCTTCCTAGATTTCTCTCGAACCCACTCCAACAAATCATTCCGTGTTGCAAACTTGTGTTTGGTGGTAAAATGTTCTCGCTGGTCAATACAAACAGCAACAACTGGAGGTGGTACAACAGGAGGAATAGGAGGAGGAGCATCCACTACTTTCGGGGGTGGTGGTGGGGGATTCTCGGATTTGGCATCTCCGGAATCATGCGCATATTCAAGTAAAAGAAGCGGGTCCACAACAGGAGGTTCATTCTAAGGTACATCATCATTCGGGGGATCAACAGGAACAACCATGACTGAAAACAGTGCAAAATAGAGTCAGAAAATGAACACAGTTTCTGTACTGCTGGTGTCCGGAAAATGTTATCCGGAATGCATGAATACAGTGCGGATTACATATTCCGGAAAAGTACAGTGAATATCATACGTGATCAAAGTTTAATCGCCTAAAAATCGACTAGGGAAAGGTTTATATACACATTACCTTTGCATTCAGACGAAAATGATGATGTTAACACCCCTTGATGGCCAGATTGCTGCTCCAAACCATGATTTCGCCCAAATGGAGTGTTTTTTAGAGGTGTAGGGAGTGTTTTTGATAAAGGTGGTCTGCTTCAGCTAGGTTCTGGAGAACTATATATAACCTAGCTCTCCGGATTACATATTCCGGAAAAAAAACGTCTACTTTTTCCCGCTCGTTTCGAATACAGGGCGTGCAGAATATCTTCTCCGGAATACAGCTGTTATGTCCGGATTATGTTATCCGGATTGTATTTCAACTGACCAACCCCAAGTTTAGCAAGTCCTCACGAGACAGGGTGATTTTCAAACGGTCCGGATTATACATTCCGAATATTGTCCGGAATATATTATCCGAATAAAGGGTATTTTGGTCAAAAAAATAGGGCGCGCGGGAAGGCCATAGGGTGGGAAAAGTAATACTCAAAATGTAATGAACAATTTCTTTGTCTGCCCAATAGATACTTTAACAAGGCTGGTCATTATTAAGCAGAGGTTTCATACTTATAATATAGATTAAAAAAAAATCATGTGTAATGGTTATGCATCAATGATGATAAATAGATTCACTCGTCTAATGAAAATCCATTATCTTGTCATGTAAGTTTATTTTATAACCGTCTTTTAAACATCACTACCACATTCTATTCTTATTGAATGTTCATGTAAAATTGTGTACACTAACAAAAAATGGTGACCGTAGCTCTTTCTTTAGTCTTAACTTATCGAAATGGGTGAACATTAATATTCAGAGGAATGCTCCCTGTAATAACCATTGACAATGACCTATTCTTTTCAGAATCATGACGAACATGCTTTTGCACGACAAAAATCAATTGGTTTCCTCAAGGACACCCCTTGTTCGTGAGCAGTTCTTTTTTTTATACAAACTTCACAAGTATTTTCAATCTGTTCACCATCGTGTCTTTTGTTTACTCCCTGCTTTCATTGAGGGTAAATTGCATGAGATCCATGTGCAATGATACTCTCCTCTTACCAACATCTACAAATTCAATGTGGATGAAAGTAATACTGATCTTTCAGCTTGCGAAGGCCTCATCAGAGATTCAGAATATCGTTGTGTTCGTGGTTTTACTTGTAATCTCAGTGGTCCACTTCATTTATGGTTGAACATTGGAGATTGATCCATAGTTTGAATGTGGCGTACCATCAAGGTTATAATCTTATTATTGTTGTCTCACTGTTGTCAACATGATTTTTGATTGGAAGATTGAGTTATTACAACATTCGGTTCTCGCACTTTCGTTAATTTTACTTCTTGATGATGATTGTAGAAGGACTTCTTTCTCTCGTCTTGTTCTTTAGTTTTGTTATGATTTTTCCTTTTATCAAAAAAAGAAAACATGACATTTTTTCCCCTCAAAAAACGCTATATCGGACTTAGATTCCTCAACTCTTGACTATTTTTGGTATAAACTCATTATAATTAGTCTTTGTATTCCTATTCATCCATCCATGGAATATCTCCCCAAACTTGTGTACTATCTAATCAACTAAGCCATATAATGTAGACAAATGATTTTGACACATCTAACACACTAAAAACTGTTGGAGTTCATATTTCTAATGCAGCTCAACTTTTTATAGCACACTATTTCCAGAGCCCGAGCGTTGTTATTGTTAGGTCACAAAAAAAAAAAAAAAACAAAGTGATGGTACTTCAAATCGCCATACCTTACATACTATGGAGGTTAGTTTATTAGTCATGTTGTATATACTCCCTCTGTCCTATTATAAATCTCATATTTGCACATAAAAGTATTGCACGTATAAACGTTTTAATTGAAATCACACACGTTTATTCAAAAAAAAAATGAAATCACACACGTGAACAAAATTATATTCTCTAATGGAAAATTTAATTCTTTTCTTATATTTATCATTAATTCTAATTATATATAGATTTATAAGCGTTCTTCATAATACAGGAGAGAGAGAGAGAGAGAGAGAGAGAGAGAGAGAGAGAGAGAGAGAGAGAGAGAGAGAGAGAGGTGATAAATGTGATATCTTGATGTAAGATGAGAGTGATCGAAACAAAACGTGGTGTTTAATAAGTATGAGTATGAGTATGAAAATCAATGGTGTATAAATATCATTGTTTTTTATGGTTTGATCGATGGCAGTGAAATTACTATTTGACAAGACAGCTATTATATATTTATATTTTTTTTGGTAATTAAAGCTATTATATTTATATGGTTTGCATGTGTTTGAATTGGTAATTACATGCTATTATATTTATATGGTTTGCATGTGTTTGAATTATATGTGAAATAATGTTTTCCGAGATCAGAGGATGATTTAATTAACCGCATTAAAATATTGTCTTGGTGGTGATTGAAGACGAAGACAAAGGACTGTAATTTTGATGGGGTGTTTAGTTTTCGGTTATTTATTTGTCTTGCACCATGTAATTAATGCTATATTCACACTAAAAAGAATAATACACACAATTTTCTTTAGCCTATTCTGCACGGAAACTGCATACAACTAGTGATAATATATATACAAAGATACATCTGCATGGAAGAACCCAATGCTGGCTTTGCCGGGCTGACTGCGAGGAGGCAGTCATGGCTTCAACGGGCGCAGCAGGCTGTGGAGACGTGCTTCAAAACAGCCAAGGCAATTTTCTGGCAGCCTTTGCAGCTTATATTTGTGGCTATTCGGTGGTGCGCACATACAAGGGTGCCCATGAGCATGGATGGTAGGAGCATCAAAAATCTTAAAACCGATCATATATATAGAGTTATGGGGAATCCTACACGGTTCGAAATTAGCTAGCAGAAGGGGACGACATGATTAGTGTGGAGTCCAACTCTATGGTGGCAATCAAGTTAGTCAAAGAAGGATGCAACAAGGAGTACCCAGCCTATCAACTTGTCCAAGCCAGAAACTGGAAGTGTTATTTGGAATCATAGACTTCGTGTAGCAAATCAAGTAGCCGATACTATAGCTTAACATAGTTTAAGAATCACTTCCTTCAAAAAATAGTTTAAAAATTTAGCTATGTTATGCAGATTTAGCATATACTATATTCTCCTACGGTGAATTTTAAGTCCTATTGGTAGGAGTGAACTTTTGCTTCCTCTTGATCACCAAAAACATATAATAGTTTGTTTGCGAAAATTAATTTTTCATATTTTATTCAAGTGTCTAGTTTTTGTTTATGGAATAGAAAAAATTTAAACCATGTGTCATCCTCGTCCAGAAGCCATGTAAACCATCTCATTTCAATTTTGCCCGATGTTTTCAAAGGTGTAATTTTTTTTTTTTTTTGGTTTACAAATGAGTGTAAAATATTTTAACAACAAATGTTAATATGTAAATTTTCTCAAAAAAAAAAAATGTTAATATGTTAATTATTATGTTATTATTTATCTCTTTACCAAGACTTGAACCACTTAAACTTTAAACCAATTGTCCCCGTGAGCTTATAGCTCAGTTGGGTAAGGGCAATATGCATAATATATGCAAGGTCGGGGTTCAAACCCCGGACACCACAATAAAAAAAACCAATTGAATTACTCAACCCGAAAAAATATAACTTCTAATACGACCAAATAAAAATATTAATTGCTTCTAAGTTTCAACAAACTACATCTAAGAATTTTGAATTTTGAAAGTCTTCACCCTTAATCTAAAATTGACAACAAAAAACATTTCTAACAGTAAAATGTTAAGTTTCAAAGTATTTCATATTTGTTTTTAAATTGAAGGGATAAATTTTCATTAATTAAAGTGCCACTAATTACCGAAGGGGAAAATAACTAAGGTACAATTCCTCACGTTCTTAACTAAATTCACCAAGATTTTCTCAAATCCATAATTTTCTCAAAGTTTGTTATATCCAAGAAAGATGTATTTTTGATTAAGAGCCATACAAAAAAGCACGTTGTACCTAAATTTTATCCGCCCTTGGGACAAATTGAGTGTATAATATTTACATTCCTTGCCAACCAGATTCTGTGGAAGAAACGAACTTTCGGAAAAAGAAAAAAAAAAGAGATTCTATACCACATTTGCAGTATACTTATGGGAAAAAAGTAATAGCTTTTGTACCATCTGAAAGCATCAAAAATAAAAAATTTCCCATCCATACATAAACTTCCAGACACACGAACGGTATTTTAGAAGCGTGAGGTTGGAAAACAATTTTCACACATCTATATGGGTCATAGGATCAATTATCATGCTAACCATAAAGGATAGGCCAAATCTCCATCAGCTAAACTCATGCTTTTTACTACAAGACACTGATAACTGGGGATATGGATGGGGTACTACACCCACACGTCCGAGCAAATATCGATACTTACTAAAGCTGCATTCGAGTATGACAAGTATAGTCAAACTTATTATAGTACCTATTATCTTTCAACATGCCATTTCAACTTACTACGAGGATAAATCAATTCCTAGCATTGGTTTATGAAGAATATGTAACAGTAACTAATTCCAGCAAGCAGGTAAAGCAGTATGTGAAGTTAAAAAAATCAAAGCTTCCAGCTCATTTAAGGTGAGGTTTCCCTGAAAGGTCCGAATTCGGTACTTCACCTTTAGCTTGAATCAGGAGAACCATTTCCATAAGAGACCAGGCCTTTCTTTCCGTCTGAGCTTCTAGAAGGAGACCTTGACCTGTTATCTTTGCTTACTTTTCTTGGAGATAGTGATTCCACAGAAGACCTGGATCGAGATGGACTCCTGCTGAGGGATGATGACGCACGCCTATTCACACGAGGAGGTGAGCGGTTGCGAATTGGGCTAGGGCTTGGGCTATACCTTCGTGCTCGGTAAGGTGGGCTTCGTGATATAGACGGTGTCCTGCTTCTCCTACTCCGGTACCTACATATAGGCTTACACATAATCAATCATATGCAGTATGCAGTCTAATCAACAGGCTTGATGCTATCATCATTATTCAGTGGCATGGGGATTTGAATACTAGGTAGGTACCAAAAATGCCTCAACGATGAATAAAATCATGCCATAAGTACAATATCTTCACCTAGAAGTTTAAAAAAAAAATTGTGAGCAGCTTATCAAGTTTGAAAATAACCTTGGTGGAGTTCTTCTCCGTGGCGGTGGGCTCCTAAAACGCCTAGGGGAGTACCTTCTGTATCCTGAATATCTGAGAGCAGAAAGTACAAAAAGTTATGACATACTCTCATATTCTCAACGGAGTCCATACTACCTTAGTATTAATTAGAATTTAAAAACCACGTGCTACTTAATTTACCTGTCACGGTCATTCCTTCCATTATAGCGGTACCTCACAGGAGACCGAGAGGGGGTTCTATACCTTCTAGCATAAGAGTATCTTTCACTGAAACCTCTTCCCCTTCTGATACGTTTTGGTGAAGCATCGGGTGACACACTCTTCGACAGACTCCTCCCACGAGGTGTCCTTGCCCTACGAACAGGGCTACGACTCCTGGAATAGCTGCGGTGATTGCCTCTGCTTGCCACTCTGACAGGACTTCGGCTAATGCTTCTCAAAGGAACTCGGCCGGAACTCCTGCTGAGACTTCTGGCAGATGATCTAACTGGACTCCTGCTTATGCTCTTTCTTGACACTCTTACAGGACTCCTACTGACTGTTCTTCGTGATGATACTCTAGCAGAACTCCTACGGCTTTGAGAAACAGATCTGGCAGGGCTCTTGCTAAGACTTCTACGATCGGGACTTCTCACAGGGCTCTTGCTGACACTTCTATGAATGTGTGTTGTTCTCATAGGGCTTCTACTGATACTTCTCCCCTTCCTCCCTCTCACGGGGCTTCTGCTGACGTTTCTGTTTAGACTCCTGCTTATTCTTCTAACAGGACTCCTGCTCAAACTCCTCCGCGATAGAGCACGAGGACTTTTACTACCACTTGGACTTCTGCTAAACCTCCTCTTTGGACTAATGCTCGGGCTTTTGCACACACACTTGGGACTAATACTCATACTCTTGCTCACGGTTTGCTTAGGACTCATGCTTCGACTCCTGCTCATCAACTTTGAATAAAATACCAGATCTGGAAGAAATGGTAAGCATAAGAAATAACAGAGGTGTGACAAGATTGGAAAGTAGACCTAGATTTTCCTGGATTATCATCCATCACGTCATGCTGCCTTTCTTCACTTCTGTCAGGTCTATAGTTGGCCTTGATGCCGTTGCTAGGCTGCGCTCCATTTTCTTTTGGGAATTCTTCCTCCTCTAGCATGCCCACCCCCTCCCTCTTTTTATGATTCAGTGGAGGTAACTCTTTCTCCAAAACTGAGGATGACTGGACTTCAGCTGGTAGAGAAAAACAAAGACAAGACATCACACATGCTACCGAAGAACAAAGGCTGAACAATAAAAAAATCTATAAAATATCATAGAATGAGGCTACAAGTATGTTAAAACTTAACTTCGGTGGCTCACATGACAAACAAAAAAGGACCAGCAAATGAAATTTTACTTGTGCAAAGTGCAATTGATTCATTTTCCCAATTCTAAGGCAAACAAGATGGTGTCATTCCTAGCTAACAGCCAATAGAAAGCAAGAAAAAAGGGCATCCACAAACAAAGTATAATCAAGAGAAGATGCAAGGTTATGTGATTTGAAAGAAAAAAAAAATCAGCAGGTACAAATCGTCCTAGATTGCCTTATTTTCCAGGCCACGATTACATTTACATGTAAAACGACAATGGTCTAGGACGACAAATCATTATTTACCTGGAACCCCCCAAAAACCCCAACAACATCTAGCTTATATTTTAGGAATTGGCTTGGTTGGAGACAAGAGATAAAAAAAAAAAATTGAAGGATTGACAAATAATTTATTGGATAAACTAAATTACATATCAACAAAAAGTGAAGGACATCAAAATTACCATCTATCTGAGAATGATCTTTTTGCTTCAGAATTTTCTCTTGAGTATCAAGATCTTTGCCGTTAGAATTATCGTTACTCTTACTTGCACTATCTGCATCAGAATGACTGCCTGATTCCCTGACACCACACAACAAAATCTCAATGTCAACCATCAAAATTGTTAATCAAAGTAGAATTATTAGTTAAAATTTGTTCATATAAATTTTGTCTTGTTGAGAACAATGGATGCAGTTAAACTCGTATGGTAGGCTAATAACTATGATATTCATATAAATAAACAGCAGCACGCAATATTTAGACCACCTATATAACTGACATACTAATAGGAAAAAAAACCACAACCTATATGAGAGCACATGATATATATGATACAATTATAATTTTTCACAAGCAACTATGACTAGAACTTTTTATCCATAAATCTTAAACAAAATATTTAATCAGACTAAATACCTCCTTGATTTACGTTTTGATCTCTTATCTTGTTTCCTTCGCCTCTTTTCTCGACGTTTATCTCTTCTTTTTCCATGTCTATGTTTATCTTTCCTAGATCTCTTTCTTTTCCTCCGCCTGTCATCACTAGATGAACTTGTGTAAGATGACAAGGACAAATCTGAGTCAGAGTCACTATCACTTTCAGAAGATTCCATGTCGGAATCTGAGGAACTATCTGATTCTGATGAGTAATGTTTTCTCTTCTTCCTTCTGTCTCCTGAAGATTTTTTATGCTTTCCCTTTCTCCGCACTTCATGACTATTTGCTTCAGAAGATCCATTCCTTCCAATTTTTGACTTGTGAGTCTTCTTTCCATCTAAAACAAAAAATACGAAGATTCAAATAAACAGGTATTCCTTGAAGAGGGAAAATAAATAAACACTAGAATACATCATCCTTTAAAAGTTTGATGAAATGTTCAGCAGATGATTAGCAATCTATTTATCATCACTCATATGAAGGGAAGAACTCGGTATTCCTTAAATGGGCTAAGGAATTCTCACCCTCATTGTGTTCACCACAATTAATTATTTTGACAGTTACGGCTGGGAGTCCTTCTTCATTGCCTACATCTTCAATTTTCTTCAATATATCATACCCTTGCAACAGCTTGCCAAAAACCACATGCTTCCTGCAAAATGACCCCATAACTGAACACATGAGCAAGTTGAGCATTTAGTTCGATTAATCAAAATAATGACTGTATATCAATTTACTCTCCAACCCAATGAAAGAATAGTGAACAGAGTAAGGTCATCTGGAAGTTTAAACAAGTACTTAATCAAGTAAAGCCTGTTAAACAAGGCACATTGCATCAAGTGTGGCAAAAAATAAGCCAATTTCCATTTGAGTGTATGTTTCAAAATTTCAAGAAGCCCTCAGACAAACAGAGAACTTAAACATTCTTTATGAATATTTTAGTCAAATTATTATAAAAAGAGGTACCTCCTAAGCTGTTTCTAGCTTTTACAAATACTTATTTTTCATTGACTTTAATTTTAACATGAAAAATATGCCAAAAACATCTTACATGGATTTCAAAAGCTTTTTCAATCATTCATCAAAACAGTACTACAATGCTTCATAATTGTTGATTGCAGATACACTCAAATCAGTTTTCCTCATCCAAACGGTCCCAAAGTACTAAACTAAATGGCACTAGGAATAAATCAGATAAACAGACCTATCAAGATGGTGATCAGCTTTCAAAGTGATGATAAAATGTGAACCAAGAGTGTCACGATCAGCAATCGCCATAGATAGAAGGCCTGGAGAATCATGCTTTAGCCTAGGAGACTCCTCTGAAAAAATAGGTCAGAGGTACAAGTATAAGAGCTAAATAAGCTTTGAGACATAACTCAAAAGAACCCAAGCTGGAGAAAAAGTTCAAGTCAGCAACTTAGCATTCTAACCTGGGAACTTGGGGTATATGCTCTCTCCACCAGTCCCTACAAAACACGTAGGAAAAAGATACAGGAGTTAGTATAACATACAACACATGCTGCATTCGGGATGCATGCAGAGAATATGTGATGCCTGTCGATGAGGTTTCATGAAAAGCTAACTGTCAGTAAAACAAGAAAGAGAAAAAGTGACTACTCAGAACTCTTTTTACATTACATTGGTTTGAGATAATTTGATAAAGAAAGTTAGCAACCAAAACATTACATGATTTCAAAACAAGCTAAAGAAGAAGAGCAGGTGAAGAAATTTGCATGCAGATAAAAGCCAATGTTGGCATGGTTTTAATTTAAAATTAATAGTAAGTCACGGTAAAACAGTATCCAAAAACTAACCCAAATTAGAAAATCAAATCGCTTTTGTGCCCCACTAAATGACAGACCAATCTGTACCAAGCAAATGGAACTTTCTTAGTTTCCTAACCGACTAGTAAAAGAAATCACCATTGTGACAGGAAACATGAAAATGGAACAAGGCTTGCAACCTTCAAAATTGACTATGCATATTTTATCAAATTGAAACCTTCAAAAGGTGGAAAAATAATTCACAATATGAGGCGAAGAAACAAACAATACTTACCATTTCGATTGATAAAGTCTCCACCCTGCAAAAGGCAAACCAAACCATTAATACACACACTCAAATTATAATAATGCACACAAATAATCTGGTCATCAAGAGGCTTATTACAATTATGAGTGTGAATAACTTCATAAGTACAACCTTAAAACTATATCACAAGAAAAGCAGTTGTGACCATCAGCCCTGTATCCTACAGAATAAACAATGGAAACTGACAAAAATAGGTACCACTGCTAAGCCATTTTCAACCACAAAAAAAAAAAAGACAGTAGTCTTACTATAGGAACTACCAAAAAATAATATAGATGGAAGAAAAAGTAAAAACATACCTTAACAATGGAGCCTTTTACGATCTGATGGAAGAAAGAACCCTTGTAGTGCAGTGATTTTCCAGTATTAGGACTGACTCCTTTTTCTCCTGAAAGGGGAAATGACACATTTCAAAAAAAAAGGGAAGGTAAATCAGTTATTTGTTGATTAGGAAGAGGATTTACAATTAAGTTCTATTTTTTCATGCATTAACATGTCCAAGAACTTTCAGTTGATGATCCAATAAGCAATGGTGATGATGTGTGGAAGGAAAAAGGAAATTTCATAATTCAACAAACATGCATGAGAAATTTTTATGCAAATCAAATGTATTACCGGTACACAGTGCACGAAAATTTTCAGCAGTCTTTGGAGCAACATCGTAGAAAAGCTGAGAGGAAAAACGAATACCATTAGGTTGAATATTGGAAAGTTCGATCGAAAAAAATATAAAAAGAAAGAAAAGTACCTCAAAAACCATTCTTTCATAAGGATCCCCGTCTACAGACACGTCCATAAACACCATGGGGTTTTTCTTCTTTGCCATAGTTTTTCTTACTAGTCAAAATCTAAACCAAATTAACCAACAATCTAAAATTAGAAAACGATAATTGCATTAATATCAACTATTCATTGATCTGAATCAATAATTCATGATTCATCAATAAGCAAATAAACATCAATTTTAGCCACAAAACTGAACAATCCAGCTGCACTATCAAGCTAATACAACATAAGTTTCGCATAACCTACTTAAATTCATGCCGACTTCACAAGTTATAACTACAATGGACCTTACCGAAACAAGATAACAGGAAATTAAGTGCAACCTTATCCTAAATAAACGCTGAATCAAATTCCAAATTTCAGTGTTTGACACCTCAATCAATCTGCTACTATACAATATAATATAATAAAGTACAGCTGCATGTAGGAGCAATATAAGCTCTAGAAGACATTCAACTGAAACAGAAAGTACTGACTGCTGAGTCAGCACCTCTAACAGCCTTGTACCTAACTGGCCATGAATCAGTTAGACATTTCTGGTACAAATACAGAAGTACAGTGAAACTGTAAATCAAGATTTCATTGCGGGTACAAATACAGAAGTACAGTTTCTCTCACTTCCCCAGATGAATTCTCTCTCTCAGTTTCTTCATCCACAATTTTATATTCAATTGTTAAAACAATAAGGGCCTGTTTGGATTGGCTTATTTGAGCTTATCTGCTGACTTAAGTTTTGTGAGACTATTTGGGAGAAACCTGTTAAAACAGTTTAAGACATAACGGGCCTGTTTGAATTGGCTTATTTGAGCTTATCTACAGGCATAAGTTTTGTGAGAATGTTTTGGAGAGCATATGAAAACAGCTTATGACAATTTTCATAAGCTTTTTTCAGCTTATTTTCACAAGTTCTCCGACATAGCTTATAAAAATAGCTTATAGCATATACAAAAACAATTTAATTTTATCTTTTTCTATAGAAATAGCTTACGTAAGCTTATACATAACCACTTATCATGATAAGCATAAGTTCCAGATAAGTTGTTTATCCAAACAGGTTCATTGTCCATAAGATGTTTTCACCTTATTTTCGTAAGTGCTCCAAGATAGTTGATGAAAATAGCTTATGCATCATACAAAAGCAATTTAACTTTATGTGATCATTTCCTATAAAGAATACCTTATTCATAAGCGCTTATGCCATAAGCAGCAAATAAGCTGTTTATCCAAACATAACCTAACAGTTATCAATTGAAAAAACATTAAACTAACAGAAAGGGATAAAATCAAAATTCACAACACGAATATCACTCACATGCAACTACTTTTCAACACAAAATCTCTCACTATAACCGTTTCGTACTTTCGTAAAAATCCACAATAATCTTCAATTGAGTGAAGAAAAAAACCAGATCAGCGAAATCGAGTGAACAAAGCAAAGCATTTTCAGTATAAAAACGAAAACGAAATTGGAATGAAAATGCGTAGAAGTTGAAGTGAAAACCTAAAACCCTAGCTGAGGATGAAACGCAAGGTACCGTGCGGAAAACGACAAAACCTAATTTTGAATTGAGGAAGGAGAAGAGTGTAGAAATTACCTGAACCACAAAAGAGAAGAGAAGAGAAGAGAATGAGAATTGAGAATCTACGCTTTGGGTATAAAAAATGTTTATGTTGGAGTGTGAAGTTACTTCACTATCCCTACTCATCTCAACTATACATGTTATTTTTCGTTTGTCGAACTTGAAAGTTAGCCGAAAAATAAGCTATAATTCCTTTTGCGCTTCAAATGATTATGTTGAATAATGAACTATGTTCATTAATCCTGAGTTTTTTAACTTCTCAAAATACATTGTTGGATTTTTTGTGATCTACAAAACTAAAAATGCACTAGTAAAGGTAAAGTTGGAAGATAAAATGACAATAGACTTGTTTGATTGATCGTATTTGTCAAATGAATTTTACAAGAGGTATATATAGATATAGATAAAGTTAAATTTGTTGGTTTAAAAATTATGTACTACAAAATCTAGCTTTGACTTCACCACATTCGGCTATTTTTGCGAGTAGTGTGTGTTCTTCCCGTTATTGGGTGAATGTGGTGCCTTACATTGATTTGTTTCCCCATATCTTGTGTTACTTCTGTTTTGATTGTCCATGATTGCATCATAGGTCCAAAATCCAGATTATACCTCCGGCAAATTATTTGTTCTAGTTAGTGAAATTACAAACATGAAACACAAGTAAAATGTTGATATGTCCAGTTTCACGTGTCTTTGATTGATTGTGACACTCACGTAACCTTCGTAAACCTTATTCAACTTGAGAAAGTTTTGTCTAGCTCGTATTCGACTGTTTGTAACTTGACTAACCTTTATTCATCTACCATGGTTTGGCTAAACCTATTTCGGTTGTTTGTCGTGTTCAGCTAACAACTTAGAATATTTTTAGATGTAAATAAATGCCTCTCTACATCACATTATTTGTTTTACTGAGTTGAGAGATAAATTAGTGCAAAAAGCTCTTTCATAGCTATTTCTAGAAGTTCTAATGTATAACTTCTAATCCACCATGGTTTTGGTGGTTTCCAAACATAGAGTCAGTTTGATGCTTTGGAAGAAAATTTTAATAGTAAATTTTAATGGAAAATTTTGCATTTGATACATTGAAAACTAAAATACTTAACTTTTTTAATAAAATATTTTTTTTCTTTTGTGTACTTGAAGTAAGCACAATAAGAATACTGAGCTCAAGAAGAAGTTAAGCAATTAGGATTAGAGTTTTATATATGTGTTTTTGTCATATCTTGAGAATGACCCCCGCGGTGATATTTATAGCTCCCTTTGGCCTATTTTTCCGTAACAACCTTTCAGTAGCTATCCTGTTGGTTCCATATTATGGGGGCGCATTGGCTTATCTTCCTAAGAATCTTCCGTGTGAAGGTAGGGATGAGAGGGCGGCTCCTTACTTTATGGCGGCGCCCTTTCTTTAGGTTCTATCTAGCTCTATAGCGGTCCACAACCTCCAAAGCATGAGCCATGATTAAGGGTGAAGTGCTTTAAGGAAGTTCATAATGGTCCACTTTGAAATGTTTAAACAATACCTTAAACCCTAAGAGATTTATATAGAAAAAGAAAGAAAGTTTTCACTTACTATTAGAAGCTTTAGGAGGATAGAGTCCTAAGAGCAACAGAATCAATAAGAAGTCCACAAACAGGATCTTCCTCAGAAGAAGCTTTAGGTTACGATGTTGTCCATGTTCAGAAGAAGATGTGATGGTGTTTGTGGTCGTGTTTCTTCTATTATTATTCCCTACAACAACAAGTTGTTTTCCAATCATCGTTCATACATGCTTACCTTGCCTCCGCCGAAACCCTTGAAACCCTCTGATGTTGTTCCTCCGATCGAATTCAAGCTCCCTACTGCTGCGTTGGTTGAATTCGATATCCTGCGTGTCGATTCCATATCTCGTTACAACACCGTTTGTCTTCCCTTCTCGATACGCGCAACTACGACGCTGTTATTTCCCGTGTTGAACAATTGGAATCTGGACCTCATAACATTTATATTTTCCCAGACATTCATACTTGGTCAATCCTCATCACTTGCCACTCAAGAAAAGGTAACATCTATACAGCTTTCTCTCTTTTCCGTGAAATCATCAACACCGGCCATCGTCCTAGTACTTCCAATTTGAATGATCTTTTTAAAGCCTTATGTCGAAAAGGCCAGGCTTACAAAGCAATGCTGTTTTACAATTACCTCACGCTTAAGGGTGGTTTTCAGTTCAACCATCGTACTTATCAGATTCTAATTAATGGCTTATGTTATAGCGGAGAAACTCAAAGAGCCATACAATTGCTGAGACAGGTACTATTACTAAAGATTGACACCAGACAAGAAATGTATGCCAAAGTTTTGTTGTATAACGAAATCATACTCAGGCTCGGCAATGATAGACTTGTAAACCAAGCCTATGATTTGTATTCTGAAATGATTGTTAACAACATAAAGCCTGATTTTGACACACATCATCTTCTGTAGAGAACTAAACTACACCGATCCAAGCATTGGTGTTCAATTTTTTGAGATCGGTCGGTGTAAATTCAATTACATTCAACCAAAAATTTATGCTCCCAATATAGTTACTGAACAAGAGGTAAAAGATGCTAAAAGTGTGGTTGCTGCGATGGTAAAAGGTGGTGTCGAACCTAATATTGCTGGTTATCACGCCGTCACTAAGGAATTATACAAAGGTGAAAGAGTTAACGAGATTGTAGAAACAGTTGAAATATTGGTATCTGACCGACGTACCAATGAAATTTATTACTCCCGTTCATTTTTATTATGAATGAACTATTTAAAGTGGGCTTGTTTGCTGAAGCATCGACGTTACCAAAAGACAATGGTTGCATTCCTGATGGTACTATAATTTGCAGAACAACAAAGCACACTCTCTCCGTAAGATATGGAGCAAAGGATCTTATTTGTGGATGGATTGCTACAGCCCAGAGGTTTATTAGATTAGATGCTTTCCAGTTTTCTAATCAAAGAACAATGCTTTTTGTTTACCTTCTATTATATTTTATGCCTTCAATAATATACCATCTTCTCTTGTTTTATGCCTTTTGATTAAGCTTGATTATGTATATATGATTGTTTTGGGTTTGGCATGCTGCATTTTTTTTTGGGGGGCCACTAACGAATCAATCTCAGTAAGTCGCTACCTATGAAGCACAGATACACACAGACATCAAACACGAAACATACACTTACACGTCGACATTAATAATAATTTAAGAATATCACCTAAGACCGTGTATGTATGCAAACCTCCCAGTCTACTAGTTGGAGTACTTTTTTCATGTATTATGTCTTGATAAGGGTTTCTTCAGCATCATGTTGGAGATCTATTAAAAGCATATTAGTGTTTAATCAAATTGAATATGACACTCTCTGCTAAAAAGATAAGGATCACACAACAATTGGAACTCAAATGATTATGATGCTGACCATATGCATCAACTATTATTTTTCTTTATTAGAACATGGTTTTAATTGTGAAGCTGATGAAGATTACAGGAAAATGAGATACTATAGAAATACGCTGCTGTATATTAGTATATATTTGTCTAAATATACCAACATCATTGGATACACACACATTTTCATAGCACTGATGCTATCATTCTTTTTCTTCAGGAAATGCTTACATCATTTGATAATTGATATACACACATTTTTCTCATATATGAAAATAAAAATCATACATAGCACCTCTCAGATCTTTTATAAAAGAAGGGAAAAAACAATCTTATTCTCCTAACAAATATATATAAACTGATCAAAAGGCTAAGAACCCATAAGTAATATTTTGATACTAGCCTCACACCCATAAAACAGGCTCAATAATAAGTTAATAATCATCTTAAGAGAGGTACTTAACCCCACCCATTTCTCGAAAATTGCATTCTTCTGGATTTACCAATTCGGACGGAAAAAATACAGTTTTTTCTGGTGTCCAGATAGGCAAACCCGGACAAAATGGTATTTTTTTCCGCCAGATGAATAAATCCAGATGGAAACGCGTTTAAAAATTCATAGGGTAGGAAAAGAAACTCTCATCGCCTTATGGTTTACGCACGCTAAGCAACTTGACATCATCAATAACAGGTCCACAAAGAGAAGAAAGATCATCACTTCTCATACTATAAAAAGTACTAAGAAACATCACCCTTGTTCTTGTCCCAACAGCTACAAACTTAAGTGCCGCACGTTTGAATCCACCTTTACCTTTGGATGAATAAGGAACCTTAATTGTGTCTTTACCAGCAAAAGCTTCAACAATCATTGAACCTTCACATGAATTACTTGCATCACCAACTGAAAATGAGAGGACATAGGTTTTGCCTGGAATTGTTCTAGCAACCTGTGCTATTGCACTCTCTTTTCCTGCCACTAGTTCTACTGCTCTTGTGCCTTGTGGAACTGAGAAATGACCTGAGTCTAGGTATTTTACTGCTTTTAAGGATTCTACCATCCATCCTGGGAGGGGTGAATGGTCATCTTCTATATTGGGTGGGATGATCACTCCATATGATGTGTTAGGGAATATATAAGGTCCTTCTTCAAATCCACCATTTTTTAATATGTTCTCTGTGGAGTGTAAAATATGTTAGAATGCTGAATATGTAAATACAAAATCATTCAATTCAAGACATTGATGAAACCAACATAGTGCAAATGATGTTGAGTTTGATAAAACCAAATTAGTGCACATTTAGTATGATAATAATACAAGAGAATCATTGTCCTCGATTTAGTTCATGTATGACTGCACACACTATGTGCTAAAGTTGGATCCAAAGTCTAAAATTACATGTACACCCTCCGGTCACTATTATAAGCAAAAATTAACATTTTAGATTCATTCATTAAATGATGTATGTGGTCTATAACAAAGACCACATACATCATTAATTCAATGAATGTAAAATGTAGATTTTTGCTTATAATAGTGACCGGAGGGTGTATTATACTATAGTATTGATATGCATTTAATTTTGTATAGACATTATTCTATTTTTAAGGGGAGCGTTGCTCTATGACAGATCCCTTTTCTTTGCTAAAGGCAAGTACTACTAATTAAACACCTAACTGATTTCCGTATGACACACAATGCAATGAAGTGACAAGAAAACAACTGTTCTATTCTAATGTCAGACATCACTTTAATTTGAATTTATGCTGCATATGCATGAGAAATGATATTTTGACAACCACTTTTTGACAACTTTTGGACAACTTTCTCTCTCATACTCACATGATGTTGTTATCCTCTCTCTTCCTTTTTCTCTCTCCATTGTTTTTGACCAATAAAAAGTGAGAAAAACAAGGTTGTCAACAAAGTTGTCATCAAATGGATGTCAAAATATCACTACTCCATATGCATATGTGCTAGTAGCTCCAATAAAACTTTAGAGAAATGATATTTTGACAACCACTTTTTGACAACTTTTGAACAACTTTCTCTCTCATACTCACATGATATTGTTATCCTCTCTCTTCCTTTTTCTCTCTCCATTGTTTATGACCAATAAGAAGTGAGAAAAACAAGGTTGTCAACAAAGTTGTCATCAAATGGATGTCAAAATATCACTACTCAAAACTTTAATAGTATGGTTAATTTCATTTCATTAATATATGATCGTAACATCCTACCTACCTTCTCTGGCCCTGTGTCTATACACATTAATATACATCCACACCATTGGTTTTAGTGTTTGATATCTATATCTATATTTGAATAAACATGCCAATATATATTTAACTAGCTTCCTTAATAGGTATTAATCCAGCTGTGTTCTATTGTGTGCTATTAATGTTTGATCTTATGTGCTTTTTTTTATTAAGCATTCTATATGTTAATTAATGATCTCTAAGAGTGTTACATCAAATCAAACAGCTGTCTAATTGTTCACATGTGAAGATTTGGCAATGGACCTAAAGATAATTAATCTAGGGATAGTGCGTTTGGACTGACTTAAGTTAAGTATAGACCAAATGGTTCTTGCATCTACAAGATATTTTTTCTTTACAAAAATCTAATCTTCAACCAATACCTACATATTTGACTTTAAAGTGGTAATCACATGTACACATTTTTCATTTTTACACTTTTTCCTTATTTTAACTTAAACACTTAATAAGTGCTACACTTTTTCTTGTACCAAAAAAATAAGTACTACACTTTTTCAACTCAAAACTTTCAAAGAAAATTCCTAAATAGATTTATGAGTATTATCACATGATAAATGAAGATATTTATATAGAAAAAAGAAAGAAAGTTTTCACTTACTATTAGAAGCTTTAGGAGGATATAGAGTCCTAAGAGCAACAGAATCAATAAGAGGTCCACAAGCAGGATCTTCTTCAACACCAGGATTATGAATAACCATTTCAACAAAATCATATTCAGCTTTAAAACCATAAGCAATTGGATCCCAACCACTACTTGTATACAATGTTTGTATAGGAATAACACCAAAATCAGGAGCAACAGATATATTAATTCTTTCTTCTTGTGCACATGTACGTGCCACCATAAAAGTTATTGAATAATACATTCCTTTAATCACTTTTATTCTTTGTTTTATTGATGCTTCATTTCCTAGTCTCACTGCATATGCACCTTCTGGTACAACTAGTAACATGTCACCTTGTTTTTGTCCTGATTTTATGTATTCTACTAAACCTGATATTTCCCATTCTGGTATTGAGTTTTTGCCTCCAGTTACCACTGTTCCTTTTAGCTCTGATGGTTTTGGACCAAGCTCAAAATTCCCATTTGCCACTAGTCCTGTACAAATATCATACATCAATTTAGGTTAGGTGACATTAATATTTTTGTTTTAGTCTTCCTTAATCTTGATTGAAATAGGCTTAATTAGAAAGAATTGATAAAATATTATATTTATTTATTTATGATAAATATAGTATACCACTATTTGCCAAAACTTATAAAAAAAAAAAAAAAAAAACATTATGCAATCCAATTATTGTCATTGGAAAAGGAGATTTTGTCCATAAACCGACAGACAATCATATTATAGAACAAGACAATGATAGTCGACATAAAATTGATCAAAATTGTGAGCATTAATCAAAATAGTTCTCAATTTTTTTTTAATATTAATATCAATCAAATAAAATTTTACAAATTGACATATACATCTTTAAAATTTTAAAATATCAATCAAATTAGTTTTTAACCTTTCAAAAAAAATCAAATTAGTTCTCAAAAAAGTAATTTACGTATTAATATCATATCACTCAAAACTTATATATGTGACATTAAATTTAAATATTTCATGTTGATTATATAATTTTACTCAAAAAAAAGAATGTTGATTATATAAATGTGAAACCTACCCAAAAGACACATATTCATTTACCATGTATATCCAATCAAATCACCTCTATGTTAGATATAATTTGTATACACCAATAATATAAAACTGTTTTATATATGTACTCAATCAAATATAAACTTTTTTATAGTTTCTAAAATTTTCTACAAGTATCCACCACTTCTACAAAAATTTTACCATCAAGCTAAGCTAAACCTATATAGATAATAATAATAATGCCTTGGTATTAGATCATGTCTAGTAAAATTTGAAAAACAACAAATAGAATTTTGTTATTTTATTATGATTGATTGATATTCTTTTGTCCACATTGTATTTGATCTCATAAAATTTACTAGACGAGTTAAAAAATACAAATAATTTGACTGGACCACTGTAGGAAATCAAATCAGGACAAAGAATGAAAGATAGTGGAAAGTGGAGCCCAGGTCAAATGATCTAATATAGTCCAACCGGGAAATACATCAGTGACTTAGAAATGGTGCCATTGGTGCCATAGCAGAGATCCTGGCCGTTGATGTGTGTGGGTCCACGTGGGGATGTGTGTGTGATGTGTGTGTGGTGGAGATGGAATTGGATGGTGCCATTGGTGCCATTAATGGCACCAAAGTGGAACCCAGTCCAACCAATACAAATTCTACTACTTTTATGTAAAAATTGGTTTGTAGCTAGTTAAAGGTAAAGTGTCCTCTGAGACATTTGTGATAAGTCACGTGGTGATCTGTAACATCTATCTAATTGTACACTCATCAACTCCCCCAGTTGGCATACAGCCCCATGTGATTTTTCAGACCATCATGCGTGCTCTTTTCGTACCCAAAGAATATGAGAGGGTCCAAAAAACCATCATTTCTATTTTTAAATACTAAGATTTTTTTTATAATAAATACAACATTAACCATAGTATATAGTACTAGGTGCAATGTTTGATAACACATTAGTGAAATTATTGCAAAAATTACGGTGTATTTTTGACAAAATCAACATGATACCAAATACTATGTACTAGAACAAATCTACAACAATAATGGAATTCTCAAATTCAATTCTTTATAGTAATTGTTTTTTTTTTACAAGACAATTATCTATATTGATGACACGAGTTTGTTTTCTAGTTATATATCTAGGGGAAACAAGGAAACTCTGATGAATGTTGAGCTAATAAATGCCAAGTCCCTACAAAGTAACACATGTACTGGTAAGGCGTGTGTAATTAATTCCCAAACATTTTCAACTTTAGCTTATGGTTTGTATTTTTATTTTGGTATTAAAAAAAACAGTGAATATTATAATGTACTTACTATGATTTTTGTCATTGTAATTTTGGAACTAATCCAAACTACAAACACATCTTAAATATATATTTTATTACATAAATGAATAATAAAAGACACTTGAACACTAAACTAATTAAGAAAGTGATATTTAAAAACCAAAATGACTAACAAAGAACATATTTAAATTTGTTTTCTGTAATTTTAATAGATTCATAGACTATTATGACAACCTCTCATACATTTTAGAACCAAAATGATACTAACCAACATTGTTTAAGATGTTTAGTGATAGATTCATAAAATATATGTATGTGTGTGTGGTGTAGAGATGTAACTAAACTTACCATCAATGAGTGAGAGGGAGACATGGAAAGTGGAACAGAAGAGCAAGGACATAAACAAGAACACATTCATGGTGGTTGAGCTATGAAAGTTACTCATCATTCAAGTTTGAGAAGAGGATATGGTATGGGAAGGAAAGAAGGCGCGAGAATGAAATGGACTTTGCAATTAGCAATGTTACAGGGTACAGGATGGGCATGTCCTTATATGCATGCTTTCTTACCAAAACAGACTTGTTTTTCACTCAAATAACTAATATGCCACTCAATTATTATGGATCCCACTTGTGTAACATAGAGGGATTTTATGTTATATACCATTGACCAATAAGGGTGTGCCAAGTGGCACACCTTTTTTTTTTTTAAAAAAAAGACAAAATAAAACAAACAACACGTGAGAGAGAGGAAGAAAAGTCAAGCTCCACACCTTCTTCTTCTTCCTCTTCAAAACAAAACCCAATTACACTACGGTGTTTCTGCTTCATTTTGTATTTTGATAATGGATCGATTAAATGGACAAGAGCAATAGTAATAAAACAAAGAATCTCAAATCATTATGTTTTAAAAAGAGTTACAAACTTGTATAAAAGAACATATTTTCCAATGGAACTACAACTATGTCTTCTATCAACTTCAAATCTGCCTTTGCATTATGCTTTTATGCTGTCAAATTTATGTCCAGTGATAGATCTTCAGCCAAATTAAGTTCTCACATATATCTCAATTAAATCCAATTCCAAATCACCCAATAACCAACCTGAACAAAATAACACTATAAACATTAAATTCAAAACACAGGCAGATGATCACACAAAAACAATATCCATGAGTAAAAATCAATGAATTCTAAACAAAATTCAGAACAAATCTGAAGTTATCGACAGTTGGTGGAAATTTGACGGTGGATGGGTTTTGTTTTGAAAAGGAAGAAAGAAGAAGAAAAGGGTGTGGCAGGTCGACGGCGGCAGAGGCGCCGGTGGACGAGAAGCTGATGATGATGGTGGTTGTTTTGAAGAGGAATGGAGGAAGAAGAAGAGGAAGAAAAAGAAGGTGTGGAGCTTGACTTTTCTTCCTCTCTCTCACGTGTTGTTTGTTTTATTTTGTCTTTTTTTTAAAAAAAAAAAGGGTGTGCCACTTGGCACATCCTTATTGGTCAATGGTATATAACATAAAATCCCTCTATGTTACACAAGTGGGATCCCAATTATTATAATCTTCAACTTTGATTGACAGATTTGCCCCCAACAATCTTTTTTGATAAAATTTACTGGCGTACGGGAGTATGCGTATGGTGTTTTTTTTTTTTTTTTTTTGTCAAGCAAATTTATATCATTTCAATTTCAATAGATCGTATGAGATGGGATATAATTTATTGATTAAATAGTAAAAAATAAATATGTGTGTGGTACAAGATTAATTTACTTATTTATGTTAGACAAAATCTCATTAGTAATATCAAACAAAATAGATTGTGGAATAACATCGCAATCTTGTAAATTAACTAGCTTTATATGTAAACTCACTTAAAATGACCTTGTGATGACGACTTAAGACTTTAAAGTATGTTCCTCTTCAAGGTTTTAAATTCGATTATTTTCAAATTCGATTATCCTTGATACTAATTCTGATGTGTGTGTTAGTTTCTTAAACAAAAAGCTAACTTCTTTTTTAAAAAAAAACTAGCTCTATATGTAGTTACTTGAGTTTTGAAATATAAAGAGTATAATAATCTCTAAAAATACAACCAAATTTAGATTAATCTTGTGATGGTTTATCAAATTTGTCAACCACCCATTTTGAATCTAATTCATAAAGTTAAAATTAGGTATATGATCTTTAGTTTAGGGCAACATCTCAAACAATTAATTACTAACATTCATCATTTAAAAGAAAGAGCAATGATATTATAACATTTAGTCCTTAAAATATGTGCACATAAAACAAAAAAAAAAAGCTATAAAATAGTAAAGAAAAGTAAAACACAACACAACCGTGTAGAAATATGTCGTCTGGTGTCATATTTTGTGTTCTCCGGTCATTTCTATAAAAGAAATCTACACGTAATTAAAAAAGAATTATATGTGCTACCGTTGATACAAAGTTTTCACTAAGCTAATGGTAAATCTTGAAGAAACATCAAGTATATGATTGCTCGTACTAGGGCTGGACAAAAAGTCCATTACCGCCCGAAACCGTAGTAACCGGCCCAATCGAAACCGAGTCGGGCGGTGCAATACGGGTTGGCGGGTTACTCGGTCTAGCAGCTGCGGCTTAGTCTGGACAGTGTTGGGTCGGTTCAGTTTGTTTTTATTGGTCCAACGGTACCCAAAACCGACCGACCCAGTATATGCTAGCCTTATTTTTTATTTTTTTAAAGGCCCAGTGTATAGTTTTTTGAGAAAGCCCAGTATTTGGAAGGCCCGGTATATTTATAAGATGATATTAACCCTAAATTTCACACTATCTCAGTAACCACAAACAATATCAGCCGCCACACAACCACACAAACTCTTTCTCTTCTTCCTTCACTTTGGTATCCGCCATTTCTTTCACCTTAACCGTGCTTCGCAGTTCCGTCTCTTTCACCTTGACCTCTCTCTTGTGTTCTTCTGCATCTGTTGAATTTTTTGTTTTTGGATCTATTGAATGTTTTAGTGCAAATGTTATTGAATTTCTGGATCTATAAATTTTCTGTACTTATGAAGAAGGAACTGTTAAACCCGATTCAAACCACCCGTACACCCTTCAAACCCGCCAAACCGAATCCGCCGTGACCGAAGCTTCAAAACGGACGGGAATGGTTCGTCATGTTCCAACCGTCGGTTGACTCGGTTTCGGATTTTGAGCCCGAATTTTGACCGAGACCGACCGATGTCCAGCCCTAGCTCGTACGGTCACAAAACACTATTGTGCGATGAAGTGAAAGTTTACAATGCAAAGATTGAATTCTCCCATATCGCATGAGAGTCCATTGAAATATTCACATTTCATCATATAGGTTGGAGAAAGAAAATATATTTATATTTATAAAAAGATGATGATTTAAGGGTATAGACGTATACAATTGATAAAACATGAGACAAAATAAACTGAGAGGATCCATTTTCTACAATTGTAGCTTATATCTTGTATTCTTGTTGTACCTCAGTACCCTAAAAAAATGTAATCTACCACAAAACCAAACATAGCTTTAAACACTTGTTGGTCACCCATAATGTGAAGGATATGAATGAATTGAAGGGTGAAGTATATTTGTCCCCGCCTATTTTAAGTGCCCGTGGTAAATCAATGTTGTGAGTTTCATCATCATAATCATCAATGGGATTCAGAAACAATTTTGTCGAAAAATCAAAGTTAAAGAATAATGAGGAATAAATTAAAAGTGCCATAGCATAGAAGTCCTGTATAACATGGATTGAATATTAGAAGGGTAATAAAACCAACTATGATTGTCAGATTAGAAGAACAACGGTCTTATTATGGTGTCTCATAATAACTAAGTTAAGTGGTGGAAATTACTTGTACTAATTTCACATAGTACTCCTACAATTACCACTTACATGAAGAAGGGAAGAAGAGGCTGTCCCCAACAAGTTATGATTAATGAGTATTGGAAGAAAAAAAACAGTCTCACCATTACAAGAGATAAGATTGGAAATAGCGATATAATAGTATCAATTCAATTGATTCGAATTATTTTACATACATTATCAAATATTATTTTATTTCGATTTCTTGTTATAAATTTTATCTTTTGTTTCTTATTATAAAAATGTAGACTTCAATTTGATGAATTTTGGATAATTGGATCCTTTTCATATACAAACTATATGTGATATTGAGACGTTGAATAGTTCAAACGGTTTGAACTATATGTTAAGGTGTTGGAGGTTTTGTGTTTTACTCGGATAAATAAATATATTTTTCTGTGTGGGTGTCTAAGTGATGTATTTAAAAGCTTATGCACAAGCAAGTCTTTCTCTGGATTTCAATATATTATTTTCAACTAGATTTTCTAAATACATTTATCACCAATTTTTATTTAACAGGTTTGGCACAACACCAATTTTTCTAAATACATTTAATGGTCTTTCTCAGGAGACCATTAAATGTTTGTTTGTTTTTGCATATGAAAGAATGTGACAACACGTTCAAATAAAACTCCAAGATGTAGCTTTATATTCTTTCACCGCAGGTGACATACTGCATAAACAATAAAAAGAAAAGAAAAAAAAAAAAAAGGCTAAGCTAGAGGCTAGCCCAGATCAAACTGCAGCATAACATGCTATGTTTTTTGAATTTTTTTTCAGGCCCTACTTTCCAAAAATATTATCCAATGTGCCCTACTTTCAAAATAAATATCACATATGCCCTACTTTGCAAATTTCCCTTACATAGCTCCATCTGAGATGGCACCATGTATCTTTCAGGATGGCGCCATCCCACCTCCTTTTTTTTCGATTTTAATTTTTTTTTGGCTTATTAATTAATACATCCTTTAGGATAGCTCCATCTAATTTGACACCATCCTACTAGGTTCTTTTAATTTTTTTTGTTTAATTTTTTTGGTGAAAATTTATTAAATGAATTTATTAAATAGAAATAATATAAAATAACTTAATAATATAGATTGATACATTAGAAAAAATTAAAACAACATAATTATATAAAATGATAAATATTACAATGAAAAAGGTAGGCATTTTTCTGTTCATTGTGAAACTCTTCTTCGTCAATCTATATTATTAAGTTATTTTATATTATTTCTATTTAATAAATTTTCACCAATAAAATTAAACAAAAAAATTTAAAAGAACCTAGTAGGATGGTGCCAACTGAGATAGAGCTATCCTAAATGATGTATTAATTAATAAGCCAAAAAAAATGAAAATAAAAAAAAGGAGGTGGGATGGCGACGTCTGAGATGGAGTCATCCTGAAGGATACATGGTGTCATCTCAGATGGAGCTATGTAAGGAGAATTTGCAAAGTAGGGCATATGGGATATTTATTTTAAAAGTAGGGCACATTGGATAATATTTTTGGAAAGTAGGGCCTGCCAAAAAAAATCATGTTTTTTATCATCTAACCTTTAACATGCGATTTTTCGATCGAAAGTAATCTTGTGATGATATATTGTTTAACATATTTAGACCACTTCAACGTTTCATAACCCATCAACTAAGCTACTTACGCGAGACTAGTTAGACCACTTTTTTTTTATAAGGAAATGTTAGTTGTTAGTAAATTGTTAGAAGAATGAGAGAATGTTAGTTATCAGGGATCGAATCTGGGATCCGCTTCTTGAATTTCCTTCAACGTCTCATAACCCACCAACCAAAAGTGACAATTGTTGGTAATTCCCAATTTTTCCTACATGTACGAGGCATGAGATACCACATTCATTTTAGTGTATGTTTGTTTCCACTTTTAGATAGGTCAAAATTGATTTTGAAGGCGTAAAATTGATAATCACATGTTTGGTTGCTCTCAAGTAGAATTGATTTTGTCTCAAAAGTTTATCATACTTGAAGTTAGGATTTGTAACTTTTCAATTCTATAATTGAGTTTTACATATAAATTTATAGGCCAACTCACTTTTACATAATATAGTCAAACACAAATCATTTTACATTAAACTCACTTTTGATCCATAATAAATTTTATAGAATTCACTCAAAATCAATTTTTGTTACAACATAACCATCATACACTTAAACTTTTCCGTCACTTGGTTATGTAAATGTAAAGTAGCAATATTCTTCCCTTATTTCCATTTTGAAAATAATCAAACCTCTTTTCCTATTTTATTGGATACATTTGCTACTATTATACAAGAGTTTGTAATTTTATTAAGGGAAATGTTAACGAGTGCCTCCGGAGACACTCTTTGAACACTTTTAATAGCAAAATTTTATGAAAATTTGTGTAATCAATGCATTGGAATTTGTAACATTTGACTTTTTTAAAAAATATTTTTTAAATTTGGGATCCTTAAAGAGTGCTCTGGGGACACTCGTTAACAAGACCCTTTTATTAAATTATGAATTGGTTTATCTTTTCAGCAATCTAAGCTTATTTAGTCCTTTATCATTTTTTTTCATTTCAATTTTGTCCTATTGAACCATTTGTGTATAGATTTTCAAGCTTAAAATTGATGTTTTTATTTTCTTATTGCCTCTCAATCTTCAAATTTATGGTTTTTCATTAATCTTCAAACATTAGATTTGAAGCTTGAAAATCCATATGAAAATAAACCAAAATGACAAAATTGAAATGAAAAAAGACAAAGGACTAAGTTGTTACATGAAATTAAATTAAAGAACTAAAAGTGTAATTTTACCTTTTTTTTTACCACAAATTTTATTTTTCACGAAATGTCAATGAATATTGACTGGATTGGTAATAAGTTGACCCACTTATAAGATTTTGGGTTCAACTCGTGATGTCAATTTAATGATCTCTTTTATAGGTGTACTATGATATCTTTATAAACGCTCTTTGAGCTTTAAGACATGTAGTGAGCCTCAAAATTTAAACTAATCTAAACTTTTTTTTCTCAAAAAAATAAAGTTTTCACAAAGTTATTATTATTTTATAAAAATAATGTTCATGAAGGCTTCCTTAATTTAAAAGGTCGTAGGGCAGCACCCAAAGGCCAAACCTCTTTGATACTCCGAAGTGTAATTGCTGCCAAAGTGCATGAAAAATGTACCTGGGACCTCCTCTATCCACACCTACTTCCACGAATCCTTTAAAATAAGAAAACCATTTTATTATACTGTTGGGAAATGTCAACAAGTGCTTCGGAAGATTGGTTAAAGTAAGTAAATTTAGTACTCTCTCTGTCCTATATTAAGTGACACAGTTGACTCTGTCATACATACCAATGTATATGTTTTATCTTTAATATCTTTAATTTTCTATTAGAAAAAATTATAAATATTTAATATTTTAAAAATATTTATCGAGACGAATCCAACAACATCTGACATGATATTATTTATCTTTGTATATTAGTAGAAAAATGTGGTCAAAATATGTTAGGTCAATAGTGCACATTGTCAAACAGGTCATCTATTGCGGGACAGAGGGAGTAATATGGTATTGAAACTTGAGCAGTCAAATCATCACAAGTTTAAACAATGTTACTTTCATTCATTTTCATTTTTTCTTTTTTGGTTTATTTAACTAGTGTCCCGTGGGCATCGGTTAACATAACCTTATATTTTATTACTCCCTCCGTTTCAAAATGAGTGTCGCCTTAGGTGTTTACACACATATTAAGAAATGCAATGATTAAGATAAAGAGAATGGTTATTTTACCAAATTATCCTTATTAACTATTGGTTAGTTTTAAAAGTAATACTTTGGAAGTAGTGTGCAGAATATTAATTGGAAGGTACAATTGAAAAGAAAAAGTTATTATTGCATTGGAAACTGAAAGCGACACTCATTTTGAAACAAATTTTTTTGGCTAAAGCGACACTCATTTTGAAACGGATGGAGTAAAAGAAATACACTCACATTTGATAAAATTATTGTAGATCTATATTCTCTCTGTGAGCCGTCACCAAAACCCTAGTTTCTTTTTCTTCATCCATCAAAGAGGGGTGATTCAGGGTCACCTTTTGACCCAAAATCACCCCTTTAACTCGTTTTTCTCTTTCCCTTTTATTGAAATAAGTGATTTTCACATCTATTTCGTTTTTCTTTCGTGATTTTGTCGTCTTAGTGGGACGTCGTGTTGTTCGTCGTCTTTGTGCGGCATTTTTTGTCTTTCTTGTTTTGCTCTGGTATTTGTTCGATTCAGATTGTCGGATCAGCTTAGATCCAATGCAGATCCAATCAATGACTTTGGCGTTGCCAGCGTTGCAGATCCAGAACATGGGTATTCCGAAGACTTGAATATAGTCATATGTGTAGGCTTATGTATTTTGCCGTTTTATGCTATTAACATGGATGTTGTGAGTTTGTTCGCAGATTCATCCTTTTTGTTTTTAGCGATTTGCATTGTATCGATGTACTCTATCAATTTGAATGAATGAATATTATTTATTTTTGTCAAAAAAAAATTATTGTAGATCTATTTTCAAATATAAGATTCATCTAATAAGGGAGTCAATATTTTAGAGACTGTTTAAAAGAGTATTTTTAACAATACTCAAAGAATTAGGTTACAAGTGGAATCATAATTTGTTTATTTTCGAATTTTTCACAGATTCAAAAAATCCAAAATATAATTGTATTCTCCAAACATTTCAATACTTAAAAAAAAAAATCCAAATAATAATTAAATTACCCTAACATTTCAATTTAAAAAAGAAATTCAAATTCAATCTTTTTTATGAAAAAAAAAATCCGAAACACAATTATCTTAGGGGTTTTTGACAAGCTGATAAAATACTATTTTCAAAGCCATAACATGATGAAATTCTATTTTACTTGTGATATCAGTTGTTCGCTCTAATTTTGTCATTTTCACTGTCACTACAAATTCAAACATGTACTATATAAGTTTTTAATTGCACTAGACCATTGACCCGTGCTAACGCACGTACGGGTCATACGAAAGAACAAATATTACGCAAATATGAAAGCAAACATTTTACTTAAATCGAAAAAATAGTATAATTCAATTCATAAAATAAATTGCCAGAAACCTTTGTAATGTATCATATTAAACAATTTCCACGACATCGACCCTGTTACGGTAACATAACATATAAATTTAATGACATAGTTTATTGAAGAAAAGGAAATCCAACGTCTGTCAGCATAAAAATAGTACCAATATGCAATAACAACAATACTACAAAACAAAGTGCTACACATTACGGAAAACTTCTATGTATACCACATTTGATGTCACATCAGTATATTGGCCGTCCTCATCATTGATCAACATCTTTAAACCATCCCTTGAAGTAATCCTCGATATTGCGACATACAATTGTCCATGTGAAAAAACAGGAGACAGTAGGTAGACACCAACCTTTTTCAAAGACTGAACCAAACACGGATTATTAAATGTCTGATTTATGCAGATTGAAGGAATTCGATAACAAAGCAAACGGCTACAACATTCGAGCAAGCTAAACATCTTTGTCGTCCTTAGGCTCAATTTTGACACGAACAAATCTGGTAGGTTTTGTGGCCGACGCCTGGCCAGCTTCACCATCATCAACAGCCACAGAGTCGATGCTATTATAGGACCTCTTAGCACCTGTTTTGGTGGTTGGTGTGTCAACCACACATGTATTGCTGCATGAGTCTTCAACCTCTGGTACATCCTGCAGACATTTGCGACAAACAATTTCATCAAATGTGTTACGGATTAAACCTTTACGGACTCACGAAATATTAATGTAATAGTTACCATATGAACATTTGAATTGTCTGGCGCAGCACCATCCACACTAAGCGAGAAGGGATGTTATTGGGGGGAGATAGTCATCGAAAGTTGCTTGCAGATTCATCTTGTCAAGAAGGAAATGCATAGGGGATCAAAAACGGGGTAGGGGATACTCTTGTGAAACCTATCAGTCAATCGTATATCAAATTGCCCGTCACCCACAAAAACCAAGGTAATCCAGGCACCAAGACTGATTCCGTAAAAGTCACGAATTTCTTTCCATCCCTTTGTGAGGAAAAATGCTCCGTTTACTCTGTCGACCAATACTTCAAACTTGATAAATAACAAACAAAAACATCACAAAGTTGATAAAATTGAAACAGTACAAATATTGATAAAATAGAATGCAAATAATTAAGAATAGGTATATTTCGCAGCAAACACATACAACATCAATGTCATATTCAACAATATATGATCAGTATTTGAGTCTCAGCTTGTTGAGTAAATCCAAGCATTAGGGTTTAGGGCTAGAATAATCACCCAGGTTAACTTTTATATATAAGAAGATAAGAAGATATATAAGAAGAGAAGTTGTTTAAGATCAAGGAGAAAGAGTAAGAAGCAGATAAGGTTATATTTGAAAATAAGCATTAGGGTTAAAACAGTAAATCAAAGCATTATGGTTTAGGTTAAAATTAGGGCTAAAATAATCACCCGTGTTAACTTTTATATCTAAGAAGATAAGAAGAGAAGTTGTTTAAGATCAAGGAGAAAGAGTAAGAAGCAGATAAGGTTATATTTGAAAATAAGCATTAGGGTTAAAACAGTAAATCCAAACATTAGGGTTTAGGTTAAAATTAGGGCTAAAATAATCACATGGGTTAACTTTTATATATAAGAAGATATATAAGAAGAGAAGTTGTTTAAGATCAAGGAGAAAGAGTAAGAAGCAGATAAGGTTATATTTGAAAATAAGCATTAGGGTTAAAACAGTAAATCCAAGCATTAGGGTTTAGGTTAAAATTAGGGCTAAAATAATCACCTGAGTTAACTTTTATATATAAGAAGATATATAAGAAGAGAAGTTGTTTAAGATCAAGGAGAAAGAGTAAGAAGCAGATAAGGTTATATTTGAAAATAAGCATTAGGGTTAAAACAGTAAATACAAGCAGCAGAGTTTAGGTTAAAATTAGGGCTAAAATAATTACCCGTGTTAACTTTTATATATAAGGAGATTTGGGTTTTTGCCCTCTTTTGTAATAATTGCATCTATAGGACAATAAGCTGAATTGAATTATGCACCAAAGTAAAAGTAAAGGGTGAGAAAAGGCCAACAAACGAAAAAAAACACAAATGCTTAGTGATGATTTTTTTTTGAATGGCCTATGCTTAGTGATGAAATAATTAGTTGTAGCATATTGAAGATGAAACATTTGCATGTTAAAAGAGTACGAAAGGAACAAACATAACACGAGGAAGGTAAGAAAAAGTGGGGTTAGGGGAGAAGATTAAGGACAGAGAGAGAGACCCACAAAAAGGAACATGGTGGACTGTATAGACACTCACTAATTGAAGATGAGATTGCTAGAAATAGACACCGACCTATAATTTGAGGACGTCTTGGTTTTGTTTTTATGGTTTTTTGGTGCATGTTCTTGAAAACAAGTGGACGTACTCACATTTAAATCAAAAGTGGTTGTGCTTCACTCTCAACTTCATGTTCAAGGAGCAAATGCTAATGATGATGTCCATGTAGCAAATCTTGTTTTACCATAATTTGGAGAGAGATAGAGATACAAACGATTGAAATTATATTTGTTACAACCTTAAATCCGCGGCACAATATTTTAGAGATCTTGTTTGTTGTATCGAGTAATGTCTAACTTCTTACAATTTTGTTCTTAGTTAAAAAGTGTTTGAATGGATTGAGTGGAATGATTGTTTATAAACTATCTTGTAATCTCAATAATTTCTAACAATGTGAGACATTTTTTATTATTGGAACATGAACTCCTATTCAAGGCTAACCTAACGGTTTGTTAGCCCTCTTGTGTGGCTTAGGGCCGTCGATTTTTACAAACAATATCATTGTTCCAACCTCAAGTGTACTGCACCACTTTCCGTTGAATCGTCCATTTTAAATCTTATGTTACTCCTCGCAATTTTATCGTAAGGTAAAAGGCGTCTCAAAGGCTTGATGAGTGTGATGTTTATAATTTACCCACCTTTAACCTTGATTTTATATAATGTGAGACTTTGTTGATCTATCAAAATAATTTCAAATATTTAATTACTTGGGAGATTTTTGAATTATTTAGAGATTTTTGAATTATTTGAAGTAAAATATTTTGTAATAGCGGTTCTGAACTTGTCAATAATATTAATTCGATTAGCTCGATAAAATGTTTTAAATTCTATTCTTGAACTTTTAAATAGTTTTAAGTTAGGTTCCTCGTAAACTTTTAGATAATTTATAATTAGGTCTCTAAGCTTGGGTATTTTTTTTTATAATCGAGTTCATAAGTTAAGGGACTTATTAGAAACTATTAAAAAAAATAGGACACTAATGTTTCTTCTTTTTTAAAAAAAAAATAAAATTTAGGGGTCTTATTCCATACCTTAATTTTGAATTTGTTTAATTTAATTGTTTAATTTAATAATATTAATTTCTATTCTTGAACTTTTAAATAGTTTTAAGTTAGGTTCCTCGTAAACTTTTAGATAATTTAGGTCTCTAAGCTTGGGTATTTTTTTTTTTATAATCGAGTTCATAAGTTAAGGGACTTATTAGAAACTATTAAAAAAAATAGGACACTAATGTTTCTTCTTTTTTTTTAAAAAAAATAAAATTTAGGGGTCTTATTCCATACCTTAATTTTGAATTTGTTTAATTTAATTGTTTAATTTAATAATATTAAATTCTATTCTTGAACTTTTAAATAGTTTTAAGTTAGGTTCCTCGTAAACTTTTAGATAATTTATAATTAGGTCTCTAAGCTTGGGTATTTTTTTTTTATAATCGAGTTCATAAGTTAAGGGACTTATTAGAAACTATTAAAAAAAATAGGACACTAATGTTTCTTCTTTTTTTAAAAATAAAATAAAATTTAGGGGTCTTATTCAATACCTTAATATTCCATACCTTAATTTTGAATTTGTTTAATTTTAATTTTGAATTTGTTTAATTTAATTGTTTAATTTAATAATATTATTGACTAAATTAAAATTGTTTAATTTAATAATAATTTAATAATATTTAAATTCTATTCTTGAACTTTTAAATAGTTTTAAGTTAGGTTCCTCGTAAACTTTTAGATAATTTATAATTAGGTCTCTAAGCTTGGGTATTTTTTTTTTTATAATCGAGTTCATAAGTTAAGGGACTTATTAGAAACTATTTAAAAAAATAGGACACTAATGTTTCTTCTTTTTTTAAAAATAAAATAAAATTTAGGGGTCTTATTCAATACCTTAATATTCCATACCTTAATTTTGAATTTGTTTAATTTTAATTTTGAATTTGTTTAATTTAATTGTTTAATTTAATAATATTATTGACTAAATTAATAAATTAAAATTGTTTAATTTAATAATAATTTAATAATATTATTGACTAAATAATAATTTAATAATATTATTGACTAAATTAAAAATAAATGGCCCACGCAGGTCTCGAACCTGCGACCTTCGCGTTATTAGCACGACGCTCTAACCAATTAGCACGACGCTCTAACCAACTGAGCTAATGGGTCATTTTGTTAATTAATTTGGTTATTTCAGTAATTTATTCAAAACTATTAGCACGACGCTCTAACCAACTGAGCTAATGGGCCATTTTGTTAATTAATTTGGTTATTTCAGTAATTTATTCAAAACTCATTAATAATACAAGGACTTTAAGAGTAATTAATCCTATATTTAACATTTTTTTTGACAAATATATTTAACAATATATATTAAGTAAGTTTCTATCTATACCTATCTATAAAGATGATACATAGTTTTTAGAGAGATATATCATTGATTGAATACATAAATTAGATTTGATACATTCTCAAATCTGTGACACAATTGTTTTAGAGATATTATCTGTGTGCACTACGTTTTGTGTAAGTGTTTACAATTTTGTCCTTAACTTAGATGTTTAAGTGAATTAAGGAGTATAAGTGCTTATTAACTATCCTTTAGTCTCGATATTTTTAAAGAATGTGAGGCATTTTTGTGTATCAGAACAAACACCCTCGATTTCAACTGACGATATCAACCTCAAATTTGTTGCACCATTTTTCATTATATTTTCTGTTGTAGATTGTGTTAGCCCTCGCAATTTTGTCGTTAATTAAAACATTCCTCAATTGATTGACGAATGTGATGTTTATAAATTACCCGCCTTTTTTTTTTTTTGAAAAAACCAAGACAAATTTATTGATTAAGAATATCCCGAAGGATCTCAGTTGTAATACAGGGAGGGGTTTCCTCTAGCCATATCATATTGGGCTCCCTAATGGCATAATGGGCCAGCTTGTGAGCTGAACCATTACCTTTCCTACCCACATGTCTGAATGCCATATGTCTAAAGTTCATAGCCCTTCCTAGGATTCCTCTTATCACGTTCCCCACATAGGTATTGGGTATGTCTTCATTTCCCCTTAGGATTCTGATGTTCTTCTCACAGTCAGACTCAAAAACTACATCCCAAAAGCCGCAACTCGTTGCAAAATCCTGAGCCAGGTATATGCCAAAGGCTTCAGCAGCTGCAGGATCTGGAGTACCATTCACCTTCCAAGTAGCTGCTGCCACCACTTCTCCTGCTGAATCACGAATGACTGCAGCCAAGCCCCAGAAGTTTTCTTCAGAGAGGTTTGCATCCGTATTTACCTTGTATATGTTGTTATCTGGCTTTTTCCATTTACTCATGTTAGCTCGAAGTTGCTGATTGCGAATCCTGGTACTAGGTTCCTGCATCGAATTTCGCTTGTTGTTGATTTCGTTACAGATCCTGTAGTCTATGATGGATTTGATGGTCATGCTTAGAACATCCTCTTCACTGTTGTTAATGTCTTCGAAAATTAGCATGTTTCTAACATACCAAAGATTGTAGATGACTGATGATATGTAGATTAGAATCTCTGCTGTAGTTGTTTGACACATGTGCCTGAGCCAATCTTGAAATTCAAATTCTGGAACCTCTGGAAACTTGATATTTATGTTAGAGCCAAACCACACTTTCTTTGCAAAAGGGCAGTCCATAAAAGTGTGGCTTATAGATTCTATTTTTGTGATACATCTGGGACAAAACATGTCCCTGGTGAGTCCTTTAGCGTGAAGAGCTTTTCTAACAGGTATGGCATCATTAAGAACCCTCCATAAAAAGTCTTTATGCCTAGGAATAGTGTTTAGGTTCCATATGGTTTTCCATATGCCTTGATTAGTGTTGTTGCTGGAAGTGCCAGGTAACTGGTTAGAGTTCCAATGCTGAATGAAGTTGTAACCAGACTTGACCGTGTAATTTCCATCCTGAGAGTACATCCACATATAGCTATCCTTAGAGACTTCCTGTACAAGGGGTAACTGTTGTATGTGTTCACTTTCAAAGCTATGAAAATGAGCCTCTAGTAAAGGTTTTTGCCACCCTTTTGGGTTCTCCAACATTAGATCCTTGACATATCTAATGGTTTCTGAGTTGATATCTGGAGTGTAGGTCTTAAATCCATTATGTTGGGGGATCCAGTTATCTTCCCATATTTTAACATCACTGCCATCCCCAATTTTCCAACATCCTCCTTTCTGAATAATCCATTTGGCATGAGAGATGCTGCTCCACACAAAGCTGGGATTATGGCCCATTCTGGCCTTTAATAAATCAGTGTGGGGGTAGTATTTAGCCTTCAGACATCTAGATAGCAAGGAGTTGGGATTTTGAAGCAGTCTCCAAACTTGTTTTGCTAAGAGAGCTTCATTGAAACTGCGCATAGTTCTGAAACCTTGTCCACCATTGAGTTTGGATTTGAAAAGAGCTTCTTTACTTTTCTAGTGGATCCTTCTTTTATCTTCATTTCCCCCCACCAAAATCTACATATAGCTTTTTCAATTCTATCACAGATACCTTGAGGAATAAGGAAGGTACTCATAACGTAAGTAGGAATAGCTTGAATGACTGCCCTGATTAGAACTCCTCTTCCTGAGAATGATAGATGCTTTTCCTTCCAACCTTTAAGCTTCTTCCTGACTCTTTCCATGAGGAAACTAAAAACATGATTCTTTGCTCTGCCCACTTGAGTAGGAAGGCCTAAATATTTGTTAATGTTGTTGGTAATTTGAATGGGTATGATTTGTTGAAATTCTGTCTTAATGCTCTGTAGAAGAGTTGGATTGAACACCATTTCTGACTTATTGAGGTTAATCTTTTGGCCAGACATTCTCTGGTATTCATCAAAAATTTCCATGAGGTTTCTAGCTTCTGTCTTATTAGCTCTGCAAAACACCATGCTATCATCAGCAAAAAATAGGTGAGATAAAGTAGGAGCATTTTTTGCTATAGTGATACCATGAATTTTATTTTGATCATGATATTTAGTAATAAGACCAGAGAGCACATCTGCACAAAGAATAAAAAGGTAAGGAGAGAGAGGGTCACCCTGTCTAATGCCCCTCTTAGGTTTGAACACAGGTGTTGGAGCACCATTAATAAGAATGGAGAAAGAAACACTTCTAACACAAAGCATAATGGTATTAACCAAATTTTGGGGAAAGCCCATAGTAAGGAGAGTGGCCTCAAGAAAGTTCCATTCAACCCTATCATAGGCCTTCTCCATATCAAGCTTAATGCCAACAACACCTTTCTTTTTATTCTTAAGATTTTTTAGAAAATGAAAAGCTTCATAGGCAAGGATGGTGTTGTCAGTGATAAGCCTGTTTGGAAGGAAAGCACTTTGTTGGGGACTAACTATATCAGGCAAGATCTTTTTGAATCTATTAGCTATGGTTTTAGTAACAATCTTAAGAAGAACATTACAAAGGGCAATAGGTCTATAATCAGAAGGCATATTAGGATGTTTGATCTTAGGAATAAGACATAAGTAAGTGTAATTGATATTACCCGGATCTCCATTGTGATTAAGGATATTGAGAACAAAGTTAGTGATATCAGTACCAACAATATCCCAATAGGACTGGTAAAATAAAGCTGGTAACCCATCAGGACCAGGGGCAGATGAACTTTTCATTTGTTGAATAGCCTCAAAAACTTCTGCAGCACTGAAATCTTGCTGTAGGTATGACTGTTGGTCTTTAGAAACTTTGTTTTTTACTACATCTAAAGAATTCTGCAAAACAGTAGGGTTGTCAGTATTAAAAAGAGTGTCAAAATACTCAATAAAAATGGAATTTATTTTGTCTTGCTCTCTCCAAGTGTTGCCATATCTGTCCTGGATGCTGTTAATGTTGTTTTTCTGCTTTCTTTGGGAAGCTTTTATGTGGAAGAATTTAGAATTTTTGTCCCCTGTCTTGAGCCAATTAGTTTTTGCCCTTTGAGCCCACCAAAGTTCATCCTCCTTCATAAGGTCATCAAGCTTCTTTTCCTGGGTCTTTATCTTCTGAATGGTAGTGCTGTTAGGGATCCTTCTTTTGAGAACTTTGAGCTCCTGCTGGATAGCTTGAATTTTCCTGGGAATATCCCCATATTTATTCTTTCCCCAACTGTGAAGCTGTTGCAATGTATCCCTTAATCTGTTAGTAGTGTCCCCTTTGCTAAGCTGCCAGGAGTTTTTTACAATTGGAACACTTTCATCATTTTGGAGCCAAAGTTGCTCAAACCTCATAATATGACTATTATTCTTGGTATTCCTGCAATCAATGTTAGTCCAAAATTCCAAAATCATAGGGCAATGATCAGAGGCATATCTAAGGAGGTGGTTATTATTGTAGATAGGATAAGTGGCAGTCCAACTCATGGTTTCCAAGAATCTATCTAATCTTTCCTGAATGTGAGTTTTATCAGTCTGATTGTTGGCCCAAGTAAACTTGTCACCAATATAACCAAGGTCAGTGAGATTGCAGGAGTTAATAGTATTATGAAAGTAATCAGAGATGCTACTATCTATAGGATTACCACCCATTTTTTCACTAGAGTTGAGAATCATATTGAAATCACCAAAAATAATCCAATTATCATGCTGATGGCTTTCATTAATATTTCTAATAAGATCACAAGATTTTTTCTTCTCATTATGAGTAGAATAACCATATATCCCTGTGGCATACCAAGATTTACTAGAAATAGGACAAGTGATATAGCAGTCAATGAATCTTTCATTATGATTGATAATAGTCAAATTTACATTGGATTTCCATAACATAACTAGACCACCAGACCTTTTACCATTGTTTTTTGCACAATTAACAAGAAGGTAATTTGGCAAAAAATTTAAACAGAGCTTAAAATTGAGATTATGGTCAGACTCACAGAGCTTAGTTTCACTGAGAAAGACTATGTCAGGGCAGTGGACTTTAAGGAGCTGCTTAAGAGCTCTAACTGCATTAGGTTTGCCCAAACCTCTGCAGTTCCAAGCAAGGATCTTCATAGTCCTTGGCTAGCCTTGTTAACAAGGCCTGCCATTATACTATCTGTGGACACTATGGACACTGACTGGTGACTCTGGGGGGTAGAAAGTGCAGGGATGGTCTTTCTCTTTAGGGTGTTTGAGTTCTGACATATCAGTTCAGCCTTATCTTGCTTTTTTGCTGTTGTAGTGGGACTCCAGACATTACTCCCCTGTCTTGCTTGCTCCTTGTTTAGTTTTAGGTTGGCCATCATCTCAAGCATGGCTTTTGGTATGGGACTAAATTGGCTCCCACTGACAGACTTCTTGGGATTGCTGTGAAATTTCTGATCCTTCCTTTCATGGATTCTCCTGCCATAGACATTTGATCTGAGCCAAGGTCCCCTAGGATTAACTGTTCCCTCAGGTGGTATAGCTGAATCATCCTCACAATTGTCTGCACTATGCCCAATTAAACCACAGAAAAAGCAGAACAGAGGAAGATTTTCATAGCGAAAGTCTACCCAGTTAATTCCATCGTTTTCATTCCCAATGTACATTCCTGCCCTAATTGGGTCTGCTATGTCAAATTGCACCTTTATCTTGAGAATTTTAGCATTATCTGGGTAGTCATAGAGTGCTGCTTCCTCAACTATGCCAATTTGAGCTCCCAGTTGTGTGCCCATTGCAATTGTTTTGCAGTGAAGGGGAAGTCCCCATACCTGTATCCATAGTGGCACTTTCTGAAAATCCAGATCTTGAATGCTGGTAGATCTGTTCCATAGATGAAGTTTCAGCCAAACATTTCTTATGATCCAAGGTTCACCTTTGATAATTCTAGTAATGTCGCTTTCTTTCTCAAAAGAAAATTGGAACAAGTTGTTTTCTAACTCAGTGATTTTGAAGCCAGAGGGGCTGCACCATATTCCCATGAGTGAGCTGTATAAGATTTGTTTTGGAATCTGCTTTGTAGTTAGGAGTTTTCCCAAGATACTATTTTTGCATTGTTCAATCCCTTTTTCTATAACATCTTCCTCATACATAAAGAAGGGCCCTTCTGAATTCATGTTGCGTTCACCAGATTCCTGATTGGAACTATCTTGATGGTTTCTTGATTGGTTATTTGCAGGAGGGGTATGGAAATCTTGATCATTGGACTGACCCCCACTTGTGGAAGCCCCTGAATTTTGATATGGACCAGCTGCCATAGATGAGAGGTCAAGCCTCTGAATTTTGTGAGGTCTCTGAATGTTGTTGATTCTGTTTTCATTGTGTTCATCTGAATGTGTGTTGATTACTTCTTTGCCTTTGTGATTTTCCATGATGCTAGGAACTTGATAAAGAGATAAGGGTAGCCGTGAAATTGAGACAAGATTAGCTGACAACTGGATGAGGAATCCAGCAAGAAAGAATGGTTAGGGTTGCTACGATGAACAAGGTAATGGTTAGGGTTGAAGGATTGAAAGGAAGAACAGAGAGGAACCAAATCAAGAGGTATAACCAGGAGGGAACCCTAAAGGTGAAGAAAAGGGGATGAAAGTGAATCAAGGTAACAGAGGGTAAAACTAAGGGCGCACAGAGTGCAAACTAAGATTCAACTATCCAAAAACAGGGGAAAACCTGTTTAGGGAAGGATAACAAGGTGGAAGAGAATTAGATTTATGAAGAAACGATGAAGAAAGGATTAGGTTTACGGTTGCAGGAAGGGAAACGATGAGAGGTTAATCGCTCCGCAAAAAGAGGCGCTTTACGATTCTCTCCACAAACCATAAATTACCCGCCTTGAACCTTGATTTCCATAGCATATGAGACTTTATTGATCTATCAAAATAATTTTAAATATTTAATTCGGAGATTATTGAATTATATAGAGATTTTTAAATAGATATTTGTAGTAAAATATTTTACAATTGTGGTTATAAACTTGTCAATAATATTAATTCAATTACGCGGATAAAATGTTTTAAATTTTGTTCTTGAACTTTTAAATAATTTTAAGTTAGTTGCTCATAAATTTTTAAATAATTTATAATTAGGTTTCTAAGCTTGATTTATTTTTCCTTAAAAAAATGCCTTTTTTTTAACCGAGTCCCTCAAAAAAATCAATAATATATTTTTCAAGTTTTAGTTCAATACTTGTCAAAAAAAAAAGTTTTAGTTCAATTTTTTTTTAAAAAAAAGGTTGTGTAAGTAAGAAACTATTATTATTAAAAAAGGATAAAAAATTAATGGCCCATGCAGGTCTCGAAAAATAATTAGGGACTCAAATATTTTTTAAGGATTTAGCTTATTACAAATTTTTCAAAAAAATCAATAATATATTTTTCAAGTTTTAGTTCAATACTTGTCAAAAAAAAAGTTTTAGTTCAATTTTTTTTTTTAAAAAAAAGGTTGTGTAAGGAAGAAACTATTATTATTAACAAAAAAAGGATAAAAAGTTAATGGCCCATGCAGGTCTTTTTTAAAAAAAGGTTGTGTAAGGAAGAAACTATTATTATTAACAAAAAAAGGATAAAAAGTTAATGGCCCATGCAGGTCTCGAACCTACGACCTTCGCGTTATTAGCACGACGCTCTAACCAATTGAGCTAATGGGCCATGTTAAATGATTATTTTAGTTTAGTAGTTTATTTAAAAATCAATTCAAGGACTTATTAATTCAATTTTTTTTTTGGTGGTCGGGGTTCGAATCCCGGACTTTGCATATTTTATGCATAGTCCATACCAACCGAGCTAAACTCACAAGGACTATCAATTCTATATTTAACAATATATACTTACGTAAGTTTCTATCCACCCCCCAACCCCTACACACACATATAAAGATAATACATAGTTTTAGGATGACTTTTTTATTTCTTTTTTACCTTTCATTTAAACCATTTTATCATTTTCATAATATTATTTCCATTATTAATTATAAAATAATTAATTTTCATTAAAATAGGGACAAGAACATAAAGATTAAAAGGGTTGAGAAATAAGGAGAAGACGAAATTGAATCTAGATTGACGTCAATTATGCATGGTAGGACGATGATGGTGACAAATGTGCAGAAGATGGTGTTGTTGAATGTTGTTTTGAAATGTGTCGAGATCTTTTTGTTCTTGAATGTTTTATAGGCCTGAATTCGTAGAGGATGATGTTGTTGTTGTTAGTAATCCTCATAGGATGATGTTGAGAGCTTGATCACGTCGTTGTCTTCTTTTTTTCACTGAGATCAGTTATCTACAGCCCAAAAGGGTTGACAAATAAGGAGAAGACGAAATTGAATCTAGATTGACGTCAATTATGCATGGTAGGACGATGATGGTGACAAATGTGCAGAAGATGGTGTTGTTGAATGTTGTTTTGAAATGTGTCGAGATCTTTATGTTCTTGAATGTTTTATAGGCCTGACTTCGTAGAGGATGATGTTGTTGTTGTTAGTAATCCTCATAGGATGGTGCTGAGAGCTTGATCACGTCGTTGTCTTTTTTTTTCACTGAGATCAGTTTGCTTCACACACACACACACGCACACCAAAAGGGTTAACAAATAAGGAGAAGACGAAATTGAATCTAGATTGACGTCAATTATGCATGGTAGGACGATGATGGTGACAAATGTGCAGAAGATGGTGTTGTTGAATGTTGTTTTGAAATGTGTCGAGATCTTTATGTTCTTGAATGTATTATAGGCCTGAATTCGTAGAGGATGATGTTGTTGTTGTTAGTAATCCTCATAGGATGGTGCTGAGAGCTTGATCACGTCGTTGTCTTCTTTTTTTCACTGAGATCAGTTTGCTTCACACACACACACACTGTTATGAAATGCAACAAATGATAAAATGGTTCATTCTCATTGATTGTGAAAAGAGAATACAAGTAGTATTTATACACAATGTGATAAGATTCAAGGCTTATCAGCTAAAACTAACTGCATATGAGCTAAACTATCAGCTTATCAAGCCAAGCTAAGGAAGTTACTTGCAGCTCAAGTAACTTGTATCACAAGTTACTTGCAGCTCAAGTAACTGCACTCTCTTCATTCTTCTCTTCATTCTTGTGCTCTAATATCCCCCCACAAGCTGGAGGATGGTAGATGTTGAGCATGCCCAGCTTGGATAAAAGAATGTTGAAAGGCTGAGGAAGCAATGGTTTTGTAAAGAAATCTGCTAATTGATCTTTGGAGGAAACAGGAAGTAGTTTCATGATTCCTGCTTGAACTTTGTCTCTAACCAAATGACAGTCAATCTCTAGATGTTTAGTCCTCTCATGGAACACAGGGTTGGCTGCAATGTGCAAAGCACTCTGGTTATCACAATAGAGGACAGGCAACTTGATTGTTGAAACATGAAGATCATGGAGCAGATAAAGTAACCACTGAAGCTCACAAGTTGCTGCACCAAGTGCCCTATATTCAGCCTCTGAGGAGGATCTAGATACAGTCAATTGTTTCTTGGTTCTCCAAGATATGAGAGAGTGACCAAGAAAGAAACACTGGCCTGAAATAGATCTTCTAGAGTCCAGGCAACCTGCCCAGTCTGCATCTGAGAAGCCAGAAATGAACAATGAAGATTGTCTGGGAAAGAACAACCCCTGACCAGGACATTTCTTCAAGTATTTTAAAACTCTAGTAGCGGCAGAGTAGTGTTTCTCAGTAGGAGAAGTCAGAAATTGACTAAGTTGTTGAGTGGCAAATGTAATATCTGGTCTTGTATTGGTTAAGTAAATCAATCTGCCTATCAACCTTCTGTATGAGGGCACATCAGTGTAAGGTGCACTATTATCTGTATGAAGCTTACATGAAGGATCAGAGGGTGTGGAAACAGGTTTAGAGGCAAGGTGACCTGTATCAGTGAGGAGGTCCAAACAATATTTTCTTTGACAAAGAAAGATGCCTTGTGAAGAATGAGCAACTTCTAAGCCAAGAAAGTATTTCAATTGGCCAAGATCTTTAATCTTGAAGGAAGTGTTGAGGATGTTTTTGATGAATGTGAATTCATCAAGTGAATCACCAGTGATAATAACATCATCCACATAGACCAATAAAGCAGTGAAAGAAGTGTCAGTCTTCTTAATGAACAAAGAATGGTCAGCATTGGATTGAATATATTGATGTTGAATGAGTAAAGATGTCAATTTCTCATACCACTTCCTGCTTGCCTGTTTGAGACCATACAATGATTTCAGCAGTTTACATACTTGATTAGGTTTGGAGGTGGTGATACCTGGAGGAACAAGCATGTAAACATCCTCCTGCAAATCTCCATGTAAGAAAGCATTGTTAACATCCAGTTGATGAATGTGCCAATGATTGATAGAGGCCAAAGCAATCACAGTTCTTACAGTAGTAAGCTTGGCAACAGGTGAGTATGTATCAAAATAGTCCAAACCCTCAACCTGAGTATAACCTTTGGCAACAAGTCTTGCCTTATATCTCTCAATGGATCCATCAACATGATGTTTAACTTTATAGATCCATTTGCACCCTATAGGCTTCACATTGGGTGGTAAGTCAATCAGTTTCCAGGTACCAGTATTTTCAAGAGCAGAAATCTCAGCTTGCATAGCTTGCTTCCAACAAGTGAATTTACTAGCTTCAGCATATGTGGTTGGCTCAGTGTGGGAAGCAATGGACAAAGCAAAAGCACAATGAGAAGGTGAGAGATTATTATAAGAAACATAATCAGAAATAGGATAAGAAACAGTTGAAGATACATGTGACTGATTGCAGACATAGTCTTGTAAATGGGAAGGAGGATTGACATGTCTGGATGATTTTCTCAGAACAGGTTGAGGAGATGGTGATGGAGATGGTGTGTTATTAGTAACTATAGGTTCAGGGTCTATGAAGGAAGCTGGTGGTGTGATAGAAGGAGCAGAAGGTGGTTGACTTGCAGAACAAGGAACTGAAGGGAAATAATCCCAATTAGTAGTGATAGAAGAGGGATTGGCTGGATAAGGAAGGATGTGATCATGGAAACTTACATGTCTTGAAATATGAATTTCTCTACTGTGAACATCAAGTAAAACAAAGCCTTTAAAACCAATAGTGTAGCCAAGAAAAACTGATTTTCTGGCTCTAGCAGACAATTTTGTTCTATGTGCTTGAAGGGATGTGGAATAACACAAACATCCAAAGACTTTGAAGCTATCAACGTCAGGGATTTTGTTGTGAAGCAATTGATAAGGTGATTTATTGTGAAGGTGGGGAGAGGTGACTCTATTAATGATGAAGGTAGCATGTAAAAGGGCATATGACCAATATGATGCAGGCAATTTAGATTGGTATAAAAGGGCCCTGCCTACATTCAACAAATGTTGATGTTTCCTCTCTACTCTCCCATTTTGTTGGGGAGTTTCAACACAGGATCTATGATGAACAATACCCTTAGAAGCATAAAATGAAGGGTTAAGAAACTCAGGCCCATTATCAGTTCTGACAGTTTTAGGTGTTATGTGAAACTGGTTTTCAACAAGAGTAATAAAGTTTTTGACATGTTGGGACACATCAGATTTAGATTTAAGGAGGACAATCCAAACAAACCTACTGTAATCATCAAGTATAGTAAGAAAGTACTTGTGATTATGAATAGAGGGCACAGCTAGAGGACCCCAAATATCAAAGTGCAAGAGTTCAAACTTCTGAGATGCAACAGATGAACTAAGAGAAAATGGCAACTTCTTTTGCCTAGCAAAATGACATATATCACAGGTGGCTTTGGAATCAAAATGCAAAGAAGGATAAAGCTGAGACATGTGAGCTAATCTTTTGTAAGAGACATGGCCAAGTTTGAAATGCCAAATAGCAGACAAAGGAATAGAGGTATGATTATTGGTAGAAACATTATTAACAGACAAAGATTTATTCAAAGAAGAACTAAAAAATTCTAAGTTCAATCTATAGAGACCTTCAAACTGCTCACCCAAACCAATCATCCTCTGGGATTGAAGGTCCTGTAAGAAACACTTATTATCATGAAAAGTGATATAACACTTCAGAGAATCACAAAGTTTGAAGATAGAGATCAAATTAAGAGTGAATAATGGTGAAAACAAGACATTGTCAATGTAAAATGGAGGAGTGAAATGAATGGTGCCAGCAATATCAACTAAAACAGAAGATCCATTGGGTAAATTAACAGGTTTAGGGGTAATTTTGTGATAGGAAGTAAACCAGTGAATTGAAGAAACAATATGCTCATTGGCACCAGAATCTAAAAGCCATAAATCTGATTTAGATTGAAGGGAACAAGTGAAAATGGAAGATATACTTGAACCAGTAAAAGGTTGTGAGCTTGAAGGAGTATGAATATGATTGGTACTGGATGTGGAAGCTGCAGGGAGCAAATTCACTTGTTGTAACAAACTGAGAAGCTGATCATACTTCTCCTGAGAAATATTGGTACCAGGGTTTGAAGGAGCCTCACTACTACTTCCTGGTTGTGTCTCAATTTCATCATTACTACTAGAGACATTGACAGAAGATCCTTGCTTCTGAAAATTGGGATGGCCATGCTTTTGGTAACAATAATCAACAGTATGATTATGTTTGCCACAGAAACTACATTGTCTGGGTGGCCTGAATCCAGAAGAATATCCCCTTCCCCTTCCTCTGCCTCTACCATGTGAGGATTCAGTAACATTCACAAGGGAAAGAGATTCATCAGGAGGAACAGAGAGTGAATGATTATTACTTTCCTCTTGAATCACTAGTGAATACACTTTGTTAATGGAAGGGAGTGGATCCAGCATAAGAACTTGAGTTTTTACCACATTAAATTGATCATTTAACCCAGTCAAAAACTAAATGACTTGATCCTCAAGTCTAAAATTTCTTGCTTCTCTCATTGCTGCACATCTACAGGGATGAGGGCATGTGCAATGAGGCATAGGCCTGTGTGAATTCAACTCTTCCCATAGAGTTTTCATTTCAGTGAAATAATCCAAAACAGTTTTGGAACCTTGCTTCAAATTGTTGATTTTGGATCTCAAAGTTGCAATACGAATTCTATCAGCTTTAGCAAACCTTTCCTTGAGATCTTGCCATGCATCAATGGCGTTTTCATGAAACACAAGAGTTTGCGCAATTTGCGGTGAAACTGAATTTATGATCCAAGATTGAATAAGATGATTGCATCGTTCCCATGCAGCACGATTCAAATCATCATCATCTGGAATCTCCATAGAACCATCAATAAACTTCAATTTATTCTTCGCGCCAAAAGCACGAATCATAGAACGACTCCATGCGAGGTAATTGGAGCCATCTAATGGAGGAGTAACAAGAACAGAGTTTGGTCCTTCACTCGGATGAACGTAGAACACAGACTCTGTATCAGGTTGATTGTTACGAACCATTGTGGAAAACAAAGAAGAAGAACGAAAATGCAGATTTGATGCAAGAAAAACGAAGATGATTCGCAAACAAGCAAGAAATTCTGCGAAGAATCAATCAACAATCGCAAGAAATTTCTGCAACAACAATGGCGAATCTCAATGAAGAAGATGAGAATCAGAACCGTAACAAACTTTGTAACTAACTTTCTCCATGGAAATGAGAGAAAAGGCTCTAGATACCATGTTATGAAATGCAACAAATGATAAAATGGTTCATTCTCATTGATTGTGAAAAGAGAATACAAGTAGTATTTATACACAATGTGATAAGATTCAAGGCTTATCAGCTAAAACTAACTGCATATGAGCTAAACTATCAGCTTATCAAGCCAAGCTAAGGAAGTTACTTGCAGCTCAAGTAACTTGTATCACAAGTTACTTGCAGCTCAAGTAACTGCACTCTCTTCATTCTTCTCTTCATTCTTGTGCTCTAATACACACACACAAAACACACACACACACACACACACACAGAGACAGATATATAGAAATGAGTTTACACAAAGGGGTGTAATTCGAAAATGGGTGAATTGGTAACGAAAAGATGATCAGGATGATGATAATGATGATGTTAGCTATGGTTTCTCTCTTCTTCTCAATCCGGGTTTGAGAAATTTAGAGTTGAAGATGAGGGTTTATTGGTCCTTCTCGTTTGCTTGAAACAATGAGGGGTATTTTAGTCTTCACAATCAAATTTAATCTGACTCAGCAACCTTCTGTCATATTTACCATGGACATGTAAGCAAAAACGCGTCACAACAACAAAATAATGGGATCAGGGGACTAAATTAAAATTGATTAGTAATCGCAAAGTTTGTTTGAAAGGATTAGTAATTACAAGGATCATAACTCAAGTGACTCATATTTACTTGGACGTTTTACATATTTAAGTCATAAAACTAATATTCCATTGTGTAAATAACGTACTTCCCTAAGCCACCTAATATCTGTTAGTAACATATTTTCATTTCTAATATTTTCCACTCGTTAAACAAATAGAAAATTGATTTTCAATATCGTCCTCCTACTTTAGGACAGTAGATGGCTTATCATGATATTCTTGACAAAAGGACATAGGAACTCGAATAGTATGTTGCATAACATAAGAATAACTAAAGAAACACATAAATGTAGAAGTATTATACCAAGTCATCATAAATGACAGAAGCATCACTCTTCATTTCCATTTAAACATGTGAACACGTAAACATCAACTTCAAAAAAAAAAAAATGTACATGCATAAATCAGTAATTATACGCGAATACATTTAACATAAAAACATACAATTCTACACATTGAACTCGTGCTTGAACAACAATTCATACAAAATAGATAGTTCTCAATATGAAAAAACTAATAGGATAAAACATAGAGATGTGAAAAACATACAAGAAACAATGGCGAGAGAGAGCGATAAAGGTGGGAGGCTAGGGTTTCAGTTGCAATAAAGGTGGGAGTATGGTTTTAACACATTATAACAAGTTTTAATCATGTATTTAAATAATCAAGGCTTAAATATATCAAAATCCTTGCAAATATAACTTATTTGGATTTTGATCCCCGTAAGTTATCATTTTTAAATTTATATTTGTAAAAAATTGTCTTTTAAAAAGGTCCATGTGTCCATTTTAGAAATGATTTGACGTTTGGCGTCGATCGACAGGGGCGGATGGTAGTATAAGGGAGGGGTAGCCCTTGCTACCCCAAAAAAAAAAAAAATCTGAGGGAGTAGGTATATTTTTATATTTAGCTACCCCTAATAATATATATTTAGCTACCCCAAATTTAATTTTAAGTGAAATAATTTTTACTATCTTTATTTAGCTTTCGGTCGAACTTCAAATTATTTGATAAAGGTATATTTTTATATTTAGCTACCCCTGATAATATATATTTAGCTACCCCAAGTATAATTTTAAGAGAAATAATTTTTTCTATCTTTATTTAGCTTCCGGTCGAACTTCAAATTATTTGATAATGTCGTATAGGAACCAAAAGATTAACACCCAAAAGAGATAAGTAATAGTTATCGTGAATTTTTGTTGCCTACTGGGTTAGTTTAGTTTTAAAAAAAAAATTATATGGGGCCACCTCATAGAATTATTGTTAGCTTCGCCGCTGGGCGTCGATGTAGCGGTTGTTGACTGTGCAACCTTTGTCACGTGGCGTTGCATGACCTTTCTTAAAATTTAAAAATTTTAAAAATGTATTTTGTATAGTGTTAGGAATTGAATTTATAATACTAGTTTAATCAAATTTTTTTTTTTTACTTTGGCCGTTTAACCAAATTTAATTGGTTCTTAGTTACATAATCAGAAAACTACACTAGTTATAAATAAGTATTAAGCGTATTATTTGAATTTTTAATTGATCACATAATTTTTAATTGATTATATATTTATAAATAATATGTCCACATATGAATTATTATATACAGAGTGTGAAGCTTCCACAGCGTTCATAAATTATCTTGTCTCAACTGTTTCCAATCATGTTTCGTTCGAAATTATTGATTTATATGAACTTATAGCCTTTAAAGAATTATCAACTTAAAGAGATAGCAAGACACAAACCGACAATTATTATATTTTGATCATTCTGGTTATTTATATTCTTGAAAATTAGTGTATTTATAGAGGTATCGCTCTAATCCCCTAAAAAAAGTATTGTTCTAAGTTTTAATAATTTAGCAGTTAAATGGTTTAGGGTAAATTATAATTAAAAAATAGGTGAATGTCCCACCAAAAGAACCGCAAAGTACAAATTATAAAAAGGGAGTGGTCCAAAATAAAAATGAGAAATGATATTTTGACAACCACTTTTTGACAACTTTTAGACAACTTTCTCTCTCATACTCACATGATATTGTTATCCTCTCTTCCTTTTTCTCTCTCCATTGTTTTTGACCAATAAGAAGTGAGAAAAACAAGGTTGTCAACAAAGTTGTCATCAAATAGATGTCAAAATATCATTACTCAATAAAAATATACCGACATTAGTAGAAAGAAAATGGATCAAGTGGCTATGATGAGCATATGGCTGAGATTTACATTTGATAAAGACATTGCATCCAACAAAACATCATCTGGCTGCATAAAATCGAAAGCCATACAAATTTCCACGTACCATGCATTTAAGAAAACTGTCTCCTGTGAATTCCAAGATAAGATTTGGAAGGAACCAATACATGATCGCTTGGCCCCAAAATCCAATAGTTTCCAAAACTTCTACAGTATCTACAATATGCTAGGTCGATCTATATGACTCTTAATAATTGCTTACAAACTTGGGGGTTCATGAACTTAAGGATTGAAGAAGCTTTAGGAGATAAAAGACTAGAAATGGAATCTTGGTTAAGGACAAAATACGAGTACTATAGTGATTTATGTTTTTGAAGTTAGCATGTTAAGTGAAATGATGTACTAATTATTGTGAATTGCACTAAATTTCTTGGCAAAATTTAGGTCATGTTTACTTTGTCCAAACATTTTTGTTTTCACTTTTTAGAATATGTGTTTATTTGAACTTATTAATAAGATTTTAAGGTAAGCCATTGTGATAAAAAGAAGATAAAATGTCAATTAAAGTATAATAAGATGTATTTTAAAAAATAACACAATATATTTTTTTAGTATTTTCATCGTTTCTAGAAATGAAGTCAATTGTTCATTACAAGATTCTAATTTTTCATTGTTGACAAGTAAGAGTAATACAAATGTTAGGAAATGAAAATAGAAAATATCTCTAATTGGATAACGAGACACTTATATCAATCTTAAAACATATTAATAGTCATAGAAGTTCTTCGTTTCCTCTAATCTCAAACATTATATTTTCAAGTGTATACTTGTTAATTTACGCTTAATAATGTTTTTAGGTGAGTGTAAATTAGCAGTCCCTTATATATAAAGGAAAACTATGCTACTTTCAATATTGTACTCTTTTTTTTTTTTTATAGATAATACTTTACTTTTTCCCCTAGAAAATAATATTGTACTTTTTTTATTCGCTAATGTTGAGAATTGACTCAAAATTGATGATTGAAGTTCGGCAAAAATCGTGTCTCGATATGGAGAAATCGTGGCACGATTCGGTTAAGGTTTTGGCTCAACAAAAATCGTAATCCGGAGGGATAAAATCGTGACATGATTTCTAGATGATGTTAATACTGTACTGTGTACTAACGTGAAATCATGACATGATGTATGTAAATCGGGGCACAAATTTGATAGGATTTGTGCATTATATAAGGCTTCATTCTTCATGTTTTGTGCAGAGCTTCAAGAGAGAGAAACATGAGAAGTCAAAGGAGGTAATTTTAGGGTTGAGTGTCATTGGTGAGAGTTCTCTTGAGTTAGGAAATATTTGTAAATACCTTGGGTGAGTGAAATCATTGAGTCTTTTGCTTTTGAAAAGAGACTGGGAAAAAGGTAGAAATTAAGTTTTTTCTTGATGAACTTGTTGAAGCTAATTTCTTGCAACTCTTTTATATCTCTTTGTAAAGAACTCATTGATAGTGGATTGAAGAGATCAATCTTTCCCATAGAGTATGTCATTGTTGGTCCGAACTAGGTAAACATTTCTTAGTGTGTTTGTTTCTCTTTCTTTATTTTTGTTTGTCGTTTTGGATTTTCACTTGATTCTTATATTAGATCTAGATCTGTTATTGTTATTGTTGTTGTTTATTGTTACTTTGATATTGATTACTATTTCATTTACTCCACACATCTAAGTTTATAAATGTGATTTTGAGGTGGAATTCACAACAGCTAAGTTTTTATCCCACTATATTTTTCTTAGCAAAGTTTAATTAACGAGACGCATAAAATATTTAAGAAGAAATGTTATAAATATTCAAATTTTATGGATGACTATATCAAATTGTTATCTCACTATCTCATCAGAAACAACAACAAACAAAAAAAATACCCTTAAAAAGAAAAAGAAAAAAAATATTGTTTATCTCACTATCGTTATCCTTTTTTTCAAGTGTCTTCTCACTATCGTTATCTTATCCCTTTGTTTTGTTCATATTTAATAGTACACTATATCTATGTAAATAGGACTATAGAGTTTATACTTCAATACACAACTATATTATTAAGTCTTTAAAAAAAACTATTATTAAGATTATTCATAACTGGTTCTTAAAAAACTAGTTGTGCAAAGACAAGGATAATTTGGGATTGTGTTTTCAAATGGTTGGATTGGAATGCAAGAGATTGAGGGGCTGAATTGGTTGATAATTTTTTATGCTTAACTCATCATGCGGAGGGAAGAATGAAAAAAATAATAGTTATATTATTCTTTGAATGTGTAATGAGTAATATAATAGTCTTTCAATGTATTGGAATTTTGAAATAGTATCTGATTATATACTTTGTTAATCAAATAGTCTATTACATTAAAATGCTTCTTTAATATTGTCATTCTAGTATCTCAATATACTTGCTTATTATCATATAAGTTTCTATAAGTACTTTTATAAGAAATTACTTATTGTCATATTAATCCATACATGTAAAGAGTTAATGTAAGCATTGAACGACTATTTTAACGTCAATGACTATCTTAACCAACAAAGTGCATAATCAGATATCATTTTAGAATTTCGATACATTAAGGGACCAAAATAACTATTAGAAAAAAATAAAAACTGATTTAATTCAGTTAACAATGTTGTGGTGTATTTGGTTGGAGCACACTAATATTCTTTTTCAATGGAGGTTGTAGACCGGATCAAGAGATTGTCATGATTTTGGTTTATTTGTGGGAAAGGTAGAAATAAAAATTTTGTTTTCTCAAATTGGTGGATTAACCCACTCACTTGTTTTTAATGTATTTTATATAGATATAAACTTGTTATAATGGATTTTGAATACCCCTTATTCTCTCTTAAAACAAATTTTTCTTATAAAAAAAAACTAGCCTAGGCAATAATTTCTATTGATTTTGTTGGGAAACCAACAAACGGAAGCATACTCCACCAAAAGTTAAAAAAGAAATAAAATGATGGCTTAATTGCATATTTGACCCTTATGTTTCAAGAAGTTGTGATTTTAGCCTCCTAATAAAATAAAGGTTTAAATGTGTTATTGGTCCCTGCACTTTCATCAGATTTTGGCATTGGTCCCTGCACTTTTTTTTGTTTGGCATTGGTCCCTGCACTTTGTAAAAATATTGGTATTGGTCCCTCTGTTAACTTTCAGTTAAAAAAAAACACAAAACTAACGGAGTGCCACGTGGCCCAATCATTTCACGCCACGTGGCACCAATACCAATATTTTTACAAAGTGCAGGGGCCAATACCAATAGTTTTGTGTTTTTTTTTTAACAGAAAATTAACAGAGGGACCAATACCAATATTTTTACAAAGTGCAGGGACCAATTTCAAACAAAAAAAGTGCAAGGACCAATGCCAAAATCTGATGAAAGTGCAGGGACTAAATGCATATTTAAGCCTAAAATAAAATACAAAATTGTCCCCTAAGTATGTCCCCTTTGCAGTTTTGGCCTCCCAGGTCAATTTTGACAAAGTCAAAGTTGACGAGGACGCCACGTGTGTAATTTTTTTTAATTATTAAAAAAATTATTATTTTTTAACAAAAAATAAAAAATTATTATTTTTAATTTAAAAAATGAAAAAATTGAAAAAAAAAAATGAAAAAATTGAACCAAATAGTCTTGGATTGTACACGACCATAAGAAAGAAGACTATTCTCCTATCAAACAAAAGAAGATTCAACTTTGATACGAGAATGACATGTATCTAAAAATAAACAAATAAGTGAACTTACTTCTCTTCTCTACAAATGACTGCCATAGTGCACTACAATATTTCACTCATTCTCTTGATTGGGACTTCAACTATGATTTAGCTGTAAGAAAATCAACAAGAGGAAAACTTCAAACAAGAAGAAGCATACCCACACGAGAAGCAAAATGACAACTTATAAATTTCGTGTGATTCTAAACTTCATAATTACATCTACAATCTCACAACATATTATTTTATTACCCAACTTGCACTTTTACAAATAGAAAATTACAAACCTTCTCGCATAATTTTATATGAAAAAATTGTAAATTCTCTCTAAGTCACACAACTATCAAAGTGTCCAGTACATAACTCAGAAAAAATCTCCAATTTACAAAAATGATTAGAGTTATTATGGTGAATTATTTTAAACCAACTCTTTATATTTATGAAAAATATTAACAAATGTTTAAGGGCATTGTTTAAGGAATTAACATATGTATTTTTGACAAAAAATGTGTATTTATAAGTGACAAATATTTAATTTGTATTTTCAGAGCAACATTTCCTTTTTAAGATTTCATAAACAATTCTCGAAACATCTTTAATGGGGAGCCATTTACTTAATAATGAACTCAACATATTGATGGCTCATATTGGATGAAGAAAAAAATGAATGCATGTTAGTTAATGACAACTATACAATGACTATCTCTCTTCAACCACTAACGATTTCCATGAGTAAAATAGGAAGGAAAATAGATAAAAGTTTGTCTCAGTCTCACCAGTGGCGGAGCCACGTGAGGACAGGGTATGGCCATGGCCTACCCATTATTTCTGTGAAATTACCATAATACCCTTGGCATAATTTTAATATTACAACCATGCCATTCACTCCCTCTTCCACTCTCCCACTCTCATTCGTATTTTTTCTCAGAACGGGAAAGAAAAGGAATCGCATCTTTTCTCCTCATCCTCACCTAGTCACGGCAGCAATCACTCACCTTCATCCACCGACAATCAGCCGCGACCGACGAACTCTCCTTCGAACTCAAAGCCTCCATCTCCTCTCTCAGCATCGATCTCTACTATGATCCTCCATTTGTCTCAATCTTTCTACAAAACCTAAAACTGTTAAACAAAGGTGAGTGTATCTCTGATTCTTTGATTTCTTTTTGTTTGCTAATGAATTTGATATTTAATTTGGTTTTCAATTTCAATTTTCCCATAACCCTAATCAAAACAAAAGGGGATTTTTGATTTTTGACTTTTGTTAATAATACTGCTTAAATGCATAATTGGAATTAGAGCTAGCATTAGATTATTGAGGAACTAATCTATTCATGGTTGGAATTAGAGCTAGCTTTAGAGTTTAGAATATTGAGGAACTTAAATCATTGAATATTATAGCTAGCTTTAGAATATTCATTGTTGGAATTAAATCTGGTAACTTATTGAGTAAAACAATACATTTAAAAGTGCATAATTGGATTTTCAAAGATTATATGGTATATAGAACCTAATGTGATTACTATGCATTATCTCTTGTCATGATTCTGTAATAGTGTAAGTAATGTGTAAGTAATGACAACGAACAAGATCATGAATGAATGTCAATGTGTATAGTGTGTAATAGTGTAAGTACTGATTATATTTAGTTATAGCCAATGTGTATAATGTGATTATATGGTATATAAACCTTGATTAAGGACTGATTATATTTAGTTATAGCTTGTTTCTCCCTAGTGAATGATGCAACCTGCATTTGGAAAATGAGACTCATTTCTATATTATGTAATAACAAAATAAAGCAAAGTCTCAATGTTATTTTTTGCTAATGTACTTACAGTTCGGATGGAACCTATTGTCTGCTCAATTACACTTGCTGATTTAGAATAAGCTGCCTGTCTAGTTGATGATGATTTAGAATATGTGTGTGTAATAGTGTAAGTGGGCAATTGGCAGATAGGAGCTACCCTAGACACTTTGCAAATGAATTGACAATCCATTAGCAGTACCATTGTCAATTGTAGATTTGTTTCATTATAATAATTTTGATGATTTTTACATCACTTTGATAATTTTGTTTCTTTAGGTATGTAATGATCGACTTTATATATTATGTAGTTTAAATTTTGAATGATTGGTTTTTGGTTTATTACGATTTAAATTTGTTATACAATATAATTTATATATTATATTTTAGTTTATTTTGATGGCGAGATGGCGGCCACCCCAAACTTTTTTGTCTAGCTCCGCCACTGTGTCTCACCATCTCAAATTCATGTGATTCTTGTTCTTTTAAATTTCTTTTCTAAATACACATCCCAAAAGGTGTTCATGAATGTTGTGTTTACGAATAGTTATTTTGCCATCTAAAAAGACTTAGCAACGCAGTTTATTGTCTGTTTACCTTCTACTCATATATAATTAATCCTTGATATATAGTAAAATTTGATTGGATATCAATGCACATTTTAAAAGTACGTATTAGTGAATTTGTTTAAAGACTCTTTCTATATTTTTTAGGAGTTGAATGAGTATTCAATTTGGCACGATAGATTGATCTCCCTATTTTTGTCCTATATATGTCATACTCAAAACTTTAGGAATAGCTATTAACTGTTGTGGACATATAAGAGCGACTTAATAGACCGGTGGATGGCTTTTGCTAATGTAGGACATCCTTCTCATGGATTCACGTGGAATGTCTATTATGGTTAGGAAGTGGATGGTTTTAATATCATGTGTTCTCCTAAGCAGAAAATGAGGCAAGTACGTTTCAATTTTTTTTTTTTTTTGGTTACAGTAGTACACTTCAACTTATTACTCTCAAATTTTTAGAGACTACCGTGGAGAAATAGGCTTAATTACATCTGTCTCCAATTTAGTGTTTGTATGGTTTTGATTTCTTTATTTTATTTTTGCGAATTTTCTCAATTTCAATTCTCCATATTTCCAAAATTGAAAATTATACAAAAGTAGTTTTTATATGTTAATTTTTCATATAAAATAAGAACACATATACAGTTCTTGTGAAATTACTTCGCAACTTTCTTTTTTAAAAGTCATAGGGAGAATGAAGTCCATTGAAGTGCATAATGCATTGCAAATTTGTACATATTCAAAACCCTTGAACTAGAGTCTTTTAAAATTAATTTTGACTGGCTCCGCAAAATAATGATTTTTTGTGCAAAATAATCATTTAAAACTAGTCTACACCAAATATGAATGCATGTCTGAGTGAGAATTCAAATCTATTTTTTTTTAACAAGATGAGAATTCACATCTTGTTTCATCACATCATGTGATTTTAGCCTTACAGCTAAACTCAACCCTGTTGGAAATGATTTTGTTTTAGGGAGAAAAAACTACAAATTACTGAACATTCCACCGTGAGTATGCAGGTTGACATGGTAAAATAAGCAGGATAAAAAAGCGTACTATATACATTTTAGATGGATAAAGTTAAGATTTGATTAATTGCTGATTGTGTCTCAGCTACAAATTCAAACCTACAATTTAAATTGAAGAGTTAGTGAATTTCAAAGTAATTCTATTCTGAATCTAAGTTTTGTGATATACAGAATCTAAAACCTCTCTTTTTCACCCGTTAATCCTCGAACATCTCTGTTAACCGTAGGGCAGCAATGGTGGCATGCCCTGCTGCTCGTAACCCTGTGGTAGCTTCTATAGATTTGGATTCCGACGAGAATATGTTGCCCTTATTAATCACTGTCTTGTTTTTTTCTTCTTTTAATCCACTTATACTTCCCTTCTTTAAGATCTTCACTTCAGTTGAGAAGATATATACTTGTTGAGTTTAGGATACTGCACTGATTTTATATTCGCAGGGGATATATATGCGTAGGGATGTATCTCAAACAGGGTTTCTGAGCTCTATCTTTCTTCCATCTTGGCATGGACACCAAATTGCAATCACGACATTTTCAGGGACCAACCACAAATTTTATTTTACAGGATTCATAGAATAATAATTCCAAACACCCCAAAACATGACTTGGGTTTAGTAATTACGGTACTGTTTGTACTATTATCCTGTAAAATAATATTCCACATTTCGCACGCTAATAGAACATCACAAACAGCACAGTTATCATTTTGATCCTTGAACAATCACTCCATCTTTTATTTTGGTAAGTCTGAATGCAAGAACTGTTCATATAAAATATACAACAGCTATATCTACCAAACAAGAAATGATTCCAATAAAGACAATGGGTAAAATGAACATGCAAGCCATAAATTATAAAGGCAAGCAGGTTTGTTGTTGCCATTTATTAGAAAATGCCCAAGAGGGAAGTTTACAGCACCAAAAAAATGTGGTCCATATAAGGATTCATCAAAGCTGTCCAAGATTTCATCATCAACCAAAACATTCTACCACAATAGTAGTACATTTTAACATCCAATTCCAATCAAAATAGCTTCAAGCGATACTACTCAATGCACTTATGGAAGGGTTCGTTGATACAGGGGCAAACCTCCCAATGCTTCACGCTCTGCTCGTTCCCTCTTCACCTGAAAATTGTGGGTTGAAAAGCATTTAGCATCACATATAGCAGTTATAGGGATGTTGATTTTCCAAAAATAACACTTTTTGCTACATGTACATGTAATTCTCGTAACTCAGTACAACACTCATCAAATCACAAGTGAGAGACATTCTTATGTGCTTAGAATTTTTGAAAGTAACACATGCAAGCAATCAAAATAAGAGTGCTAACACTCACTTTTCAACATTCACTCTCTTAGCAGGTAAAATTTATCTGGGTCTCACCATTCTACAAATGAGCCCCATATGAATTCCATTCAATGAAAGAGTGAGTGCTAAAAAGAGGGGGTTAGAGTGTTGCCAGCACCACTCATCAAAATAAAATCTAACAAGTAAGATGGGTCAGCAACAGCTTCATCTTATAACATTCTTAAATTAAAGCTAGATTTTGCATATTGCTATTACACTTAGTTTGGATGGTGATGAAAATGGAACAAAAACAACAAGGAAAGAAAATGCAAATTGAAATGATTTTATAATTGTTTGGATGCAGAGAACAACGAAATGAAATTCAAATTTTCTCCTTTCATTTAGTTGAATAGAAAATGAGAGGATGTATATATAAATGACAAGAAGTACCCTATTAGTTAGCATGTTAAATAAAGAACCATGATGCTGTCAGTGTCCAGTGCTGTCGTTGGCAGAAGGCCAAAAACCTGCCGTATAACCAATGGCACGGGCCATGACGGGAATCCCTTCACAAATTTCTTATGGTGGTTGTTTAAAACTCTGACACATAATTCTACCATAGTGGCTACCATGACCACCATTTAACAACACTGGACAGTGTGTTTAATTCAGAAGCAATAGCTTAAGGTCTTCAACTGGGAGTGGTTCTCTATGGGACTCTCAGAATACGAACATAGAAAAAACACCTAGATCAAGGATACACACATAGATGGCAGGGGATGGAAATAGAAGAACAGAAAGTGGAAATCCCTAAATCTAAACTGCATCCAACTTCCATGTGCAAAAGTTCTACTAAATTATCAATAATCTGTTACCCATATGCATCAGAAACTATGTAAGAGAACAACCCAGTAACCAATCCAACTTATCAATGCGTTAGAGTCCATATCAGCTGGTATCATGCCCCAACATCGGGTCTCCACAGTACTCAGCTCAAGGGTTGTTCAACCTCTGGAATCCTTCCTCACAATCAACTGCCATGACCCATGATTGCTATGTCTTTTAGCAGGGCTTGGTTCTAAAGTGAAACTTCTAGACTAGGGGTAAAATTTGAAGGGTTTTTGGGTCATTAACCATGTTTAATACCGTTTACTTGTGTGGGGCACATATGTGGAAGCCATTAGTCATATACCCTGTTAAGACCCATCTACATGTGCAGGGCCCAATGAATTACAAAAATATTGCCTTTTTTTTCTTCTTCATTTGATTACTATTTTCAAGGTTTTGTATATGTCCCAATGAAAACAAACTCTGCTGGTATTTACCTTTTCCTATACAAATCTTTGAAAATAAGGAAAACATTTTTATAAATAAAAAAGGTGAGAATGATGAAAATAAAGAATGAAAACAGAAATACAGACACAGGCTATTCTAAGCTTAAAAATAATTATTAATAATCCATCTACTCTAGCAAATATGAACTAACAAAAGGAACTACAAAAATGAATTGAAACATAAGATTTTTCATGTTTCTTAAATAAATTGAAAACAAAGAATATCCTCAATTATGCTACTATATTTGTTGAAATGGTTGAGTTTCACTCGCACCAAGATTTCTAACAATCTAAGCAATGTATTTAAGGATAAGATTGAAGTATATTTGGGTAGAAGACAATCAAGACAAGCAAAGGAAGTAATATCAATTCACACTGTCAAGTTTAGTGCTAACAAATGTTTAATAAAAAAGGCAATCAAGAAGTATGGAATCAGACTCCATATAATGTTATATCAAAACACGCACACCCACAATCACACAATTAGTTACTAATATTAACAAATAACTTAGAAACTGTCAAACATATAAAACAAGGCACTTACAAAGGTCAGCATATCCTGAAGGTAGCTCCTGAATGGTGTTTGCATTGCCTGTCAAAAACAGATACAAAGGATATGTGTGCTCAAAATTTGACATTTATGTTCAGAACAATCAGAGACATGCTCTTCACACAACCACATACCAAACAAGATATTTAGATCTTCTTTGATATGTTCAAATAAACAATACGCAAATATCAAACCAAAGTATGTTCACAGAAAATCACAACAGTACACTGCACAAGTGGACATTTTGCAAAATTTGAATTGTCCTGTAGAGATTATGTCTGCACTTTGCACATCCAGTGACAGTACAATGAAATAGAATACAAATTCTCATTTATTCTTTGGATAGTTTTACAATAAAAGTGGAATGAAATGCAACAAAAAATAAACAATATTCCTTTTTACACCTCCAAATTGGAGAAAGCAAAATGATGATTTGTTAATGATATAACCCTAGTTTAAATTAAAATAAGAAAAACTCCCGGAGGATCTAACTCTGTCTTGTGGTTGTATAGACATCAAAATCTTTTGATGTCTATACAACCACAATTGAGACAGCATTTGCTGCATTTCACTGCTATTCTATGCAATTTAAAACCTCAAATGTGAAATGAAATAAAATGCATTTCACAAGGTAAATTTCAATTATTTTGAACAATTAAAACAGTGAAACCCATCTCGTTTTTTGATTCTATTTAACTAAAATTCATCCATTTCCGTCAATAGATAAACACATCCACAAGGACTTTCAATAAATTTCTGTTATTCCCTATGTAGCACTGACACTTTCAATGGAATGTGTGTCCGGTGTCCACACCGACACGACACTGACACACGTGATTAATTCAATTAATTCATTTTTTTTACCCTCGTAAACCTGTCCATGTCTGTGTCGAGCACATGCTTCATATGTTATTGTTCTCAATCTCAATCTAAACAATGAAACATAACTCACAAATTGATTCTATTTCACTTCATTTCATCCATTTCTATCAATACAAACACACCCACAACAGTTTTCAACCAATTTATCAAGCTTCATCTAGTTTCTCGCTAAAATTTTACAACAGCAACCAAAAACATTCAATTTTGTATTAAATTAACGAAAAACCAAACCAACCTGAAGATCCTCAGGAAGATACTCATGCTTCATGGAAAGATCAATAGCACGCTTAAGACGAGCATGACGAGCATCAACAACCTCCTTTGGAAGCCGATTCAAAGCCTCCTTAATATCCAAATCGTAATACGGATCATACAGATCATCATATCGTAAACCTAATTTCACAAATCAAATACAATTTCACAAATTAGGGTTTGAGAAATTGAAAAAACGAAATGAAGATTTAGGATTAAAAGATCAACCGTATTTGCGAAGACGTTTGGAAACAGCTTTCATGTGTTGAGCAGCGAACCAGTTTTTCTTTGGATCTACAATCGCTTGTAGCAAAGACGCCATTGTTGAGTTTTTTGTGTTCTCTCACTTTGCTTTTGAGAATAATCGATGAAAATGAATTAAGTGCTTTTTTGTTTTGCGTTTTCAGCCCTAAAAATTCTCTCGGTTTAACACGACCAATTATACTCGCTTGCTCTACGACGTCGTTTTGTTTAACTATTTCAGATTGATTTTCTTATGTTTTGGTGTTAAAATGTTAGATTAATATTGTCATATTTGTCCTGTCATATCAGTATTTTAGTCAATATTTACTTATTTACGTATCAATCGCGGTAAATATTTACTTATTATGATGTAAATTTGATATGTTAAATACTATTATGGTTACTCTTTACATATTAAATGACCAAAATGATTATTTCTCCGATTTTCTTTCTACAAAATTATGCATTTAATCTTTGCAAATGTAGCGGAAAAAAGATTTTGATCTTTGCAATTTTTTTTTTAGACCTTCTAAAAATTATGAAATAATAATAATAATAATAATAATAACAATAACGGAAATGTCCTTTTTTAACGTTTTGGTTCATTTTTATGGTTTTTTAACTCTTCTACTAAGAATAACCCCATTCACTGGGAAATGATCCGCTCACATTTCTAAACATGAGAAAAAAACCCTCATTTCATCAAGCACTAACAAATGTCTAAATAGAATCGGACAAGACTCAAATCATCAAATCAAATTAATACTAAAGTTACAACCAATGTTGGTTAGAGCATCAACCCAAAAATGAATACTAAACTCACCAACATATTTTCATAAGGCTCCTCGGACCAAGACCTAGGACTCCCTCCGTAGAAATATGTTGGTGAAAATATGTTGGTCATCATAATTTCTTAGGTTTGGTTACTACGTACTCCATCCGTTTCAAAATGCATATCATATTTTTACAATGTGTATTATTCATATAATTTACTTTGACTCTTTTTTTAATTTATATATAAATACAAATGTTAGCATCTAAGATGTTGTTCGATTTGTTTCGATAAATATTTTTAAAATATTAAATTTTTATAATTTTTATTATAGATAATTAAAGATATCAACAGTCAAAGTTATGTCTTGGCATGTGTAAAGTGGTTGATTGCGACATTTTTTTTTTTGACAAAAGCGACATTTATTTTAAAACACTTTTAAAGATATCAATTGCATAAGGATTGGGTAGCCATATCCAACAGCTATGGGTTGCTCTCAACATTTTTCGAAAAAGAAAACTAGTTTTCATCTGGCTAGCTTGTTGACCGGAGAGCATGCAAAACTCATGCACAGTATTTGTAACACAATTCATTTTGAGTGGTGATACATGTACACCCCTACGTGGCAATACATCCTTTACACCCATACAAAATTCTGACATGTGGCAACCTGGACCCCATACAAGTAGAAGAGAAAGTGTGGTTGTGAGATGAACTCACCAAAATGTCCCTAATACATGGGGTGTACAATGGAGTGTATGAATAAAGGATGTTCATGTAAAATTTTCCATTCATTTTAACCTTCGTAAACATATTATGAGAGACCATGTGTATGAAGCATTTTACACTGTTAACAAGTGTTGCAGTAAGACGAGTTAAGATCATCTTAATTTCTTAATTGAAATGTAGAGATTAATTACTATAATTTTTGTGTATAACCTTGTACATGCTTGGTATTATTATATAATTTGAATTTTATACGGCAAAAATAGCAGCAATGGAGCACTCTATACTTTGTTTTTGTAGAGACTAATTTCTCAAACTGTGGACTCAAACAATCGACCAACTCTCCATAAAAGTTTTGACGTTGATAAATGGCTATATTTGGATTTAAACTCAGAACCTTGCTTAAGGTATAGAAGAGAATCGTAATATCATCGTTCTCACGTGTCTAAACTTATTTAAATAAACAGAGATGACTCCCTCCGTCTCAAAATAACTGAGTCATTTGCACAAATTAAAAATTGTCCCAAAATACTAATTGACTCATTTCACTTTTTCGATGCAATATTAATTAGTTTTTCAATTATAACGGTAATTAATATTACTTTCATCACATGATAATGATGAATACACTAATACTTGACAATGACACTTAAAATCATTTTTCTCTCTCTTTCACTTATACATTATTTTTAATACGTGTGAAATAATCGAGGGGATTAATTTGTCACAAAGGAGTACTTTTTAGAAGCCAAAAATTCATATTGGGAGTTGTTGTGAGAGAGTGGTAAATGCCAGATGGCAAGACCGCCAACAAAGAAGCAAGTAAATAATATTCACACGCATTTGACTAGTACTGCTCAATTTAGCTCAACAATAACAATCATGTACCATCTCTAAAAATAGTAACACAAAAAACAAACACAAGATCCTTCAAATTCAATTTCCTCAAACACCATATGGTTTTAGATTCTGCCTTAATTGACATATAAATACTTTTTTGTTTTCATTCCAGAAACCCAGAAAATCCGTTGTGAACATTATTCTTCTTGCTAACAAACCAATACAAAGAACAAGAATGCTACCAAATAAAAACATGAACAAAATTATGAGAAGAAAAGAACACATGAATGCATATTGTGTCTCTCCTTGATCCCCTTTACGAGGAAGATCATGGAGATGTTTGGAATAAAGTCTTTTGGTCGTAAAAATGATAAACAAAAACAAACCAAAGATGATTCTAGCAGCCAATACAGTCTTACCGGATTCATTCCACCTCTCGGTGCCGCCACCATGTATGGCAGCAAGAGACAAGAGCTCCGGCGTTACATCATCTCCCCAAGCAACCGTCATTATCGGTAAGATTTATTCAATTGTCAATAACAACTCATTTTTCTATTTCAAAATATCATATTTTCTTCTTCTTCTTTTTTTTTTTTTGAAAATTAATTGCTTTAAGAAACATGAATTTATGTCATGAATGAATGTACTAGAGATGGCGTTTAAGGATTAATATCAATATGTATATCATGGTCAATGTTTTTGTTTGTATCAGCGGTGAGTTTGATAAAGTCACGGCCGTGATTTTGATAAAATGTATACTTTGGAGTTTTAACAAAATCACAGTGCCATAATTTTTTTGAACTCACCGGCCATCATTTTTTGAAATATTCGCAAACCACATTATATGCATGTTTGGATTGACGGTGAGTTTGGTGAAATCACGGTGACACCTTGATTTTGCCAAAATCATGGTGGCGTAGATTCGCTATAAATAAATTTGAACATGCACTGGGGCTATAATTACAACTGCATCGGTTGTATTTGACCGCTATTTTCTATAATTCCAAAGTTGTGACATGATTGCAATGCAACTGTAATTGTAATTTAAAATCTAGGTCAATGTGAATGATGATATATGGAATGTACAATGATAATGATATGTAATAATTGATATTGCAGACAATGGTGCAAATTTTTGATGATATGGGTTGTCTACACTGCATGGGTGTGTCCTTTTGAATTTGGGTTTCTTGAGAAATCAAGGGGTGCACTAGCTTATGCAGACAGCATTGTGAATGGATTTTTTTTCATTGACATTGTTCTCACCTTCTTTGTTGCCTACGTTGACAAGACTACTTTTCTACTCGTCGACGATCGATGGAAAATTGCTCGGAGATATTTGAAATCTTGGTTTATCCTTGATGTGCTCTCTATCATTCCTTATGAAGGTGCTTTGTATTTGTTGCCAGCTTCACTCGAGATGTATGGCTACTTCAATATTCTTCGCCTTTGGCGTCTTCGTAGAGCTAGTGCCATGTTTTCAAGGTAATGACCAAAGCTCAAAACTTTCCTTCTTTTCAAGTTACATTATAACTTTCTACATAAATTTACTACCACATGTAACTGGGAAATTATTCTTAATAGTGGCCTTTTTGTTTAAACTTGAGTTAGCCCGATGTTTTGATCGATTTAGCTTGTTTGTTTTTGCAATGATAAAAATTGATTTTGCATAATTGATTCTGGCTCGGGACAAGTTTAATGTTAAGTGATTTATAGTTGAATGCATTCATGTAAAAGCATGTTGAATAGTAAATTCGAGACTAAAAATAAATTGGAGATGCAAAAACATCAAAATCTAGCTTCAAGTTAATCAATTATACTATAGAACATCCAAACTTGTCAAAAGTAATTCTACTCCTTGAAATTAATTTTGCCCCCAAAAAATTAACCAACTTGGTGTTACTTATTTCCTTTCTTTGTTCTGTGTGTCAGGTTAGAAAAGGATAGGAATTATAACTACTTTTTGGTGCGCTGTTTAAAACTGTTATGTGTAAGTACTTTCTAATTATACAGTGATTTTGTTTTTTATTTTGCAAAGTTATGGCTTATAATATACTACCTATGTTCTCAAATATAAACGAAAAAGTTTTTATTTGGATCAAATACATAAACTTTTTCGCTTATAGTTGAGAACAGGAGTATGGTATAAAAACACTAAACTTATAAGTTAAAATGTGATGTCTTTTGTAGGTATCACTATTTGAGGTGCATTGTGCTGCCTGTTTTTTCTATTTTCTGGCTACAGTACGCAACGATATGAAAGCTTCATGGCTATCACTTGTCTATGATGCAGACAACCTAACTATATGGGATGGATATGTAGCATCAATATATTGGTCCATATGTACACTTTCAACAGTTGGTTATGGAGATTTGCATCCTATAAACACAGATGAAATGATTTTTGACATTTTTTATATGCTATTCAATTTTGGATTTCATGCATATCTTATAGGAAACATGACCAATTTGGTTGTGCATTGGACAAATAGAACTAAGAGTTATGTGAGTATACAATATTCCTTATCCTTTTGTTTTGAAGCATTATGCACTTGACTATTCTACATCTAGATATACTTATTAATTTCAATTTTGAATGTGTTCTTTATTGTGGTGCATTAGAGGGATACTGTCCAAGCTGCATCAAATTTTTCTCGTAGGAATCGGTTACCTAAACGGTTACAAGAGCAGATATTTGCTCATTTTCATATGAAGTACAAAACAAATTTAGAAGGATTGGAGCAACAAGAGATAATGGATTCCCTTCCAAAAGCCATTAAGTCGAGCGTTGCACACTACCGATTCTTTGAACGCATCCAAGATGTATACTTGTTTCATGGAGTGTCAAACGACTTACGATTTCAACTGGTAATATTATTATGTCTGCTGTAATATAACCCTCTTGTGTTGAAGAAGAACACTGTTAAGTTTATGTTTAACATAACCCGGAACATTTGGAAATAACTAATTTTAAAGTTTGCCTTTGATTTGGGTGCCTACATCAGCAGTTCGAGTTCGCTTATTTCCAACTCGTGAACTTTGATGACATAAAACTATGTGATAGCTCTCATAGCACTTCCATTTTTTTAATTCTATTTTGACTGAATAGATTATTTTACTTGCCTATGTTGAAATCTCAAAATTTGAAGGTGACGGAGTTGAAGGCCGAGTTTTTTCCTCCAAAGGAAGATATAGTCTTGCAGAATGAATCACCAACAGACTTTTATATAATGGTTGTTGGAGCTGCAGTAAAATACTCTCTCTCTCTCTCTCTCACCTTATTTCCATTTACTCTATTATATTGTATAAACATGGCAAACTATAACTCTAATCTCTTCGAATTGACAGGATCTTATCATTAATGAGAACGGAAAAGAAAAGGCAAGTTTCATCTGCATTCCTTTATATGATATCATGAAAAATCTTATTTCCATACGACTAACAAAATATGTTTGCAAATTATATCAGTCTTTTAACGAAGCAACGACAGGAGATGTTTTTGGAGAAATAGGAGTGTTATGTTATAGGCCACAACCTTATACAGTTCGGACCAAGCGATTAAGCCAGATCTTGCGTTTGAGTCGATCAACATTTCTAACCCTTGTTCATAACAATGTTGAAGACGGAACAATAATCATGAACAATTTTCTTCAGGTATATAAGAAGATATTTGAGATTTTTAATTTTTTTCTTTCTAGAAGTGATTCTTCAAGAAAGCATATGTTGATGTTTTCTACCTTATTGCAGCATGTGCAAAATTTAAAGTATCCGATGATTGATAGGGTTCAAGCTGAAATAGAATCAATGTTGTCAAAAGGCAAAATGGATTTGCCTATAAGTTTAATATATGCTGCTAACAAACCTGATGACATGTTGTTGCATCAATTGCTGAAGAAAGGTTCAGATCCAAATGAAATAGATAATAAAACTGGAAGGACAGCACTGGTTAGAATTTTATTTCTCTTACAATGTCAACACATAAATTTTTTCTACATGCTTTACTAAACACTGATTATAATTCTACTTTCTTATGTTATATAGCATATTGCAGCTTCTAAAGGTAATAACCATTGTGCGGTTTTGCTTCTTGAATTCGGAGCTGATCCCAACATACAAGGTACAGTTAGAGTTTCTTGTAAATCAAGTAACTGTTAAAAAGTAAAAACATATAGCATTACAAATGATGTTTGTCACTACCTTTCAAACATGAATGCACAAAATGAAGTGTGCATGGCATTTAGCATTGGAAAGTAACTTGAAGAATTTTAAGAGTAGCCTTTTTCTCATTTAAATTATAAAATCATAATACTTTCCTTCATTTTTTTATGAAGTATTTTGCGTCGGTACACAATGAACACTTAATATTTCAATCAAACGAATAATAGACGCTTTTTTTACATTCACCAAAAAGTTTTTCTTATTTTCATGAATATTCTATTGGAAGTGAGAAAAACTTGCTTTCATGGAAAGTGTTTCTCAAATTATGTAAAGTGTGATTTAAATTGCAATTGAGAAAAATTTAAACTATAGTTAAACCGGTTTGTTTAGGCTTGTGGAGAGTCTAACTCGATTTTGATCGAAGCTCCCTTTCACATGCTTTCATCAAAATCGATTTTGACTGGCCCTAAACATGTTTCTTGTCCTAAAACTAACAATTAAGAATTGGTTATTAAAATGATTTCTTAGTGTTAAATTGGTTTTATTTATACAGATTTTGAAGGAGATATACCACTATGGGAAGCAATTAAGGGAGGGCATGAATCAATGATAAAACTACTTATGGACAATGGTGCAGATATATCTTCTGCTAATGTAGCTAGTTTAGCATGCTTTGCTGTGGAGAAAAATAACATTCAATTGCTAAAAGATATTGTAAAATATGGTGGTGATATTGTGACAAAGTCCACAAATGATGGAACCACTGCACTTCATACTGCTGTATGTGATGGAAATGTTGAAATAGTTAAGTTTCTTGTAGAACAAGGAGCAAATATTGATAAGCCAGATGGCTTTGGTTGGAGTTCAAGAGCTTATGCAAATCAACAAGGCCATGAAGAAATACAAAATATGTTTGAAGAAATTGAACAAGATAACACAATTCCTTATGATATTCCATCAACACCAAAAAATAATGGAAGACCATTTATTGAAATCCCTCAAAGTGAACCTTGTATGCTAGCTAGCCCTCGAGGTGGTATGTTTCCACCTAATCAAGAGTTAACATGGTTGGGTAATCCTCAGAGAAGAAAGGTTAGCCCTTTTAGAAATTCCTTTTTTGGAATGATTGCAGCTGCTAATCGAGGTAAATATATGTGCCTTTATCTTCCAAGTTCTGATTTAAAATACATGATTTTATCTGCATTGTAGGTGTAAACTAGTTTTACATCGACATCTAATGAGAACTCAAGATTTTGCCACGTAAGCTCATTTTGCAACCGCAATATAAAAATAACCACAAAATGTTGAATTCTCATTAGACGTAAGTGGAAAAATAGTTTACACTAACAATTCATGTTCTTCTTTCCCATTCTTTATTGCAATGCTTGCATTTGATTCTAGAAAATTGAATGAGTTTTGCTTCTTTTTTTCTTCAGATAAAGTGGGTTCCCCTTCATCTCAAAGCAGTACTACACCAATTAGAGTAATGCTTAGTTGTCAAGAGAAAAGTGAACATCCTAAAAGGCTTGTCTTTCTACCAAAGTCCCTTCAAGAGTTGCTAGATGTTGGCGCTAAAAAGTTTGACTTTTCTCCCACTAAAATCTTGACTGAAGATGGAGCTGAAGTTGAAGAAATAAACTTGATCAGAGAGGGTGATCATCTTATTATTGCTTGATGATACTAAGCATTGAAACTTGAATTGGTTACTATACACTTTTATAAATTTAGAATGTAAGAAAGGAAACAAAAATTATAGTATTATACACAAAAATGTAGGTTAGAATAGAAGAGATATATTTCATTATTTTATTCAATCATACTTTTGTTCCCTCAATGACTTGAAATTTTCTTCACTTTACTTTGAATTTTGGCATACAAGGATTTTTTTTTTTGAGAGAATTTTGGCATACAAGGATTAAAAAGCATGTTACCCTATCTTTTGTATACTACATGCAATCATTATATTTGAGTCTAAAGGTCCTCGTGAGCTTAACTCAGTTGGTATGGACAATGCATAAAATATGCAAGGTTCGGGGTTCGAACCCTGGCCACCACCAAAAAAAATATTTGAGTCTAAAGAACAACAATATTAGAATTTCTCTCTATGGAGTTTATTTGAATTTGAGATCATAACATCAAAAATAAATATTTAATTTCGTCCATACACATGCTTTCTTTTTTATGAGAACAATAAATTATCTCTGTCCCGTAAGCACAACTCGGTTGGTAGGAACATTGCAATATGTAGTGGCTAGGGTTCAAACTTGAGATTCCCTACTTATTCACCTTAAGAGGTGAAATTTTGACCTCTAGACTACTTGATAAAAACAAAATTCTCATTTTTATACGGTTGACTTGCCACAGTTCAACACTAAATCTATAATATATGTATACAAGTATGAATCTCTGAATTTTTTTGGAAGGGCATAGGTGTTACAAAGATCAAATGGTTGTGTTATATTTTTTCTCCAATTGTTTCATTGATTCATCGTTTTCCCTTTTATACTATATTTATTCTCTTTAGATTTGGTTAGTTTTTTGAAGAGAAATTGAGGTTGCAGCAATTGTTGATCTGTCTAGAAGCTATTGCTTTCTTTGCTATTCTTTGCTTTAATATGGCAACAAATCAATAATTTTTCAACATTGCAATGGTTATATTTCCTAATTAAGCTAGACCCTAGTTGCAATGGAGATATTGTTCCTTTTAGGGTTCTTTTTTGGTCATAATCCTCTGGTTTAACAAGGGAATATTTGCAAGGAAGTAGCAAAGTCGCTTTAGTTCGAAGCTTAATTATGATTCAAGTTCAAGTTTTCGCTCAAAATTTTATCACTTCTATTCGAAGTGGTTATACACACATGCGCGCACGACAAAGAGGAATCTATCTTGTTCTTAATTAATATCAAATATACATTTGTTTCCCAAATTTTTAGGTAAACAATTGAATAAATTGAAACAAACGTTTACATTTATACTTTTTTTTCTGCATTTAATTCTCTATAAATTAAATCGAGAAGTTATTTTATAAATTAAGTATTGCACCATGCAAAATGTTATGAACAAAATAATGAAAAAATCATGATGCATAGTACTTTGGCTAGTTTACTACTTGATCTAAATAAAATAATGTCCTTACAAATCCTCTAAAAGAACAAATCTTGGAAAAATTACAAAATACGAGAGAATGCTCTAAAGTTTTATCTATATTTTAGCCAGAAAGCAAGTTTAGTAATTTTGGATTTTCTCATTCCTTTGCTACTCTCCCTTTTCTATCTCACATATCATATTAATCTCTTCTCCACTCTTTTTCTTAAATTTTGTAAGCCACCTAATGAAGGAAAACGACTCATTGAACTCAAGTTTTAATGCATTTTTCCTAGTAATACTGAAGCATGATATTTCAAAGTTCAAATGATTTCTTATTTTCCCCCGATCGAATCAATTCTTCATCTTCTTTTTCTTCGTCCACACAACATCGATTGATTCAACCTTAACTGATGTTACAAGAATCTTGAGCATAACATTCGAGGGGATCCTTCTCACATATCAAACCTTTTTTTTACATTCTAACATAAAGCCAATGGAGAGAGACTACCTCCTCATATCCCGGTAGATTCTTCAGGGTAAACCTATACAAGTCCAAGCCATAAACATAAAATAAAGAGTTTAGTTTCAATACACTATCAAAGTGTGTGTAAAACGTTCTACATTATTAACATATCACGATCAATCATATGTGCAATTTTAGAATTAGTTATAATTGGTGAGTTACTCATATCGAAACCTTGAAAGAGTTTTTTTTATTTGTGTTTTACCTGAATATGTCTGTCTTCATTGAAGCCATAAGTTAAGCTACTACGATTCGAGCTTCTACTATCATTTTGGTTTACTGTTCTACATTTCAATTCTCCCCTATTAGTTGTCATCTCATCCAATAACTCTGCATCATAATAATCTTCTTCTGAGCTATCATTATCAGTACTAGTACGTGCATCTTTGTCCTGATCAAACATTTTCAAGAAATAAGTGAAGGTTATATATATACATGCTTTTAGGCTCCGACGAGGGACTAAAAACACACTTTTTTTTTGTTAAACCTAAGGACTAAAAATGAGTAGAATTTTATCAGATTTATAGGAATAAAAAACATACTGAAATTGATAAATGGATGATAAAATTTTACCATTAGTGGTATATTATGTGGAGCACCAATAATTTCCTCATATTCAGAAGCATCTAATTCTTGAAGATAGTTTGCATCGAATAACCTTGGAAGCAATCTCTCTCTTATAGCTATGAGAAGGAAGAAAGGTAATGGAAACAATATTCCACCAATAGGTATCCGTGTCAATCCATAACAGATTGCAAAATATAGAAACTGTAAAACTGTAAATGTAGCTATTGTCTTGTGTGGTACTGACTCTACAAATGAGGCATGAGAGCCTTCCAAAATTCTGCGCGAAAAGACAGATATTAGAACAAAATTGACTAATAAAATTGTGTACTCTATAGCTAGATTATTAATTCTACAAATATGGAAGGAAAAAACTTTGAAAGTCATTAAGCCACAAACATCAAGTTATCTATCAATTTCAAAACAAAGATTACTGAGTAAAGATACTTACTTGTAGTGCCTTCTGGGCGTGATGAAAAGAAGCAATATCCTTTCCCAAAATTGATTCCCTGGGAGACTATCAATTGCCATATAAGCAAAATATCCCCAAAGAACGGAGGTAGGTATCCTTTTGATGACAGGAACGGCTAAAAGTGATAAGGCGATAAGGAGAGACTGCAACAAGTTGCTCATTCTTTGCTCATTAACTCTAACAGGCAAATAGGCATCTATATGTTTAATAGGATCAAATTTTTCGTTTGTACCATTTTTTTCATTAGTTTTCATTACAGCCTCCTTCAAAGTCTCCAACTCTTTAACCTAAGACCAAATAATAAAAAATGTTCACCATTGGACATGTATGCACATAGACACAAATTTTGTCAAGCCAACAATACTTACGGTAGGCGCGGCATCCATTTCTATAAACACGGCTCGCATTTTTCCATATAATTCAGAGTTGCTTCCTTGTTGCCTAATGCATTCCTTCGCACTCTTCACCACCTTCCTTCGGATCAACTGTAAATTTCATGATGTAATGTAAGAATCTATTTGAATTGATACTTTAGAATTAAGGTGTACTTGAGTTTATCTACCGAGGTAATCACTTGTGAGACAATTTGAGAGAACTTAAGGAAAGTGGAAACAACTTATGACATGTTCATAAGTTGTTTTTAGACTATTCCATAAGCTCTTTAGTATAGCTTACGAAAACAACTTCTAGTTTATATAAAAAAATGGACTTATGTTATAGAAATAGGTTATACATAATCACTTACGTTATATGCGCTTAATTAAGCTTTTTATCCAAATAGGGCCGCAAAATATGGTGCTTACCTGCCTTCTAAGAGTCGCTAAACTCTTAGTATGCATAGGGGACTGAGGAAGGACTCCATTTACTGGAGGGAGACCAAGAATGCCGCAAATAAGAGTCTAAAGAATCAAAAGGATATACATGTTAGGAAACTTTATGACATTGAATTTACATAAAACAAGTCTCACGACACAATATCATACCATTATTCCAAGAAGAAAAACATCATAGTGGTAAGCAGATGGTTTTTGAAGGTTGAATTCCTTCTGTTGAGCCATCTTGGAAGCTACGCTATGATCAAAAAAGTATAAACCTGCTATCATAACTGCTGGAATAAATGCCCCAAAGATGTATGGCAAGGGTACCTTTCCCATATCCTGCAGTTGCAGTCAATGACTTTAGATGGATTTTAGGACTTGCATAACATCAAATTAGTCATTTCTTATAACAGTACCTTAACTACAGTCCAGTGGTAGAGAGATTCAGGTTCCCAAGGAAGTGGACAAAGCAACCTTCTAGGAACACCAGATGGAACTTTGCTCGGTATGGTATAAGATAGTGCAGTCCAACATACTACCATCATTGGAACACCATAATCTGCGATGACACCTCGTATGCACCCTGATTGAATGCCAAAGGGAGACAGGAGAAGTTAAGTCTAACATGAAAACATTGATTGTATGGTCTTATATAAGACAATACATTGATTGAAGAAATTTGTGGACAAATAATGCGGAAACTAGAAAAACATTGACATTGTAGGTGCGATTTCAGATGCATTTCAAAATTTGTAACATTGATATAGTAGTAAATATTTAGACTTCGGAGTCATTTACCTGTTAAATATCGCCATTTTCTTGCACTTCTACTTACCATGGCAGTGAAAAGTAACCCAAAAGAGAAAATGATTGCAAGTAATCCATTTGTATAGCGCCAATGAAATTTATATTCCTCTAACAAGGGATTTTCAGCCTTCGGTATCTTGAACTCACTTAGGATTCCCTATTGATCAAAACAATTGTGAAGTTAAAATACTCGGCAAAGCAAAATTTACTTTCCATTTTGCTAGGAAGAGTTAGCTATAACTATATCCATATTTATACCTCTATAGCCTGTTGCATGAAAAGAACGGTAATTAACATGCCAAATAATTCCTCTGCAACCCTAGTAAACCTAGTGATAATCGAACATGCATTGAAAATTGCAAGCAGCATCAGCAACAATGATGTCCAAACACAAACCCTGGAACAAATATGACCATAAAAGTTAAACATTCGCATTACACTTTGGGAGAGCTTATGAAAACAACTTATAGCTTATATGAAAACATTTGACTTTATTTTATCTTTTGCCATAGAAATAACTTATATGATAAACACTTAATTAAGTTGTTTATCCAAACAGAACCTCAGTATAGTTAGAAGGTTAACTGCCAAATATACTTACCAAGCAGCCCAAGCCAAAAACAGCTTGGCACCTAATTCTGGTCTTTTTGTGCAAAAACTGTATAGAATGGTGTACATGATAACAGTTGGTTCAGCAACTCCTACAATCAACAAAGGTTGACCACCAAATATTGAGTGGATAATTCCACATATAGCTGTGGATGTCAATGTTTCAACTGTGCTCAAGCTTCCACCTGTAAAACACATCACCAAATGCTCCCTTATAGATCAAAGAGTTTAATTTTGATACACCATAACAATGTCAGTGCTAAATTTTTACAACGTCGACAAATCACAACCAATCATATGAAGTATTTGCGATTAAAGTCAAACGTTTTTAATGATAAGACGACTATGACTAATTACAGTGCAAAAAATCCATAGACCAAATAACATAAATATTTGAATTTTGAAACTATATTTGAAAGGTTTTGGTCATTTACCTGTTTCTCTATTAAGTTGCTCTCCAAAAGCAATAACAGGAAGTGCAGAAGCAAAGAATATGTAGAAAGTTGGGGCCAATATTCTAACACCAGTACAGATTGCACAAATCCAATCTTGTTTATAAAATTCAAGTCTTCCTTTGAAATCTTCGGTTATTCCTCTAAATGGTCCCATAGCTAAATAGACATATCAACTCACATATTTTAGAAAGTTGATAACCTTTGAATAGAGAATGATTTCTTGAGATATATGAACTATAGAGCTATTCATTCAATTCAAGTCTATGATCACCATATATTATGAAAACATATAATGGAAATAAGACAAATTTTTTATTTTGTTTTAAATAATCCACAAGCATCCTTCTATATGATGTTCGAGGATTTCTCAGACACTAAATGTGGACATCTCTTCCATTTGAACCGGTATTATGTTTCACTACATTGCTCAAGACTATTCCATTTCACTAGACTCAATCACATTTGATATATTACACTAATTAAACTAGGCCTTGGATGTATAGAGAAAGAAACCCTATTTTAGTATAAAATAGTAGGAAAAGGATCAAAATTACAAAACCCCATTAATGTCGAATCTTGATATCAATAATATTGACCATATAAATTTCTATACATTTTCTTATTGAGGAACATAATGAAGAATCTTCATGCAAAAGTCATATTTTTTTTTTCGTCAGTGCAAAAGTCATATTTACGTGAACAACAAAACACATTGAATCTACTCAAAAAAAAAAACATTGAAAAGGAACAAAATGTCCATGTATAATATATAATTAATAACATATTTGCATTTTAATTTACAGCAATGTTGCATTTTAATTTGTAACAATGTTGCATTTTAATTTGTAACAATGAGAATAAAGATGAATTGAAAACGTACATGAATTTCGGGCCCCGGAGGACCCTGCAGAGGTAGAGGGACAACAAAATGGTTGAAGAGGATCAGGTGGTTTGAGAAAAGAATGATAAATGTGGAAGAAAAGGGTAGCCACTCGAGAATCCAGATTCCAGAAATTGAATCAAGGGTGTGACTTTTTCTTTCTTTCTTTTCTGATGATGAATTTTCCTTGATTGAGGTGTTTCTCTCTCTAATGCATCATAGGGTTGAAGGGGAGAGAGAGAGAGAGAGAGAAAATAAAATGAGAAAGAGGTAAGACACCACCAGAGAGGGAGAGAGAGAGAGAGGGTAGCATGCATGCATGCAAAAATTAGAAAATGTTGAAAGAAAAAATGAGTTGAGAATACATGTATGATCCTATGATGTCGGATACCATGATTCCATGATGTCTACCTCTACAGTTAGATTTTGGTTTGTTCTCATCTAGATTTTTGTGTCAAAAATAACCCTTTTACAACAAAAATGTTATTGGAACACACTTGACTGGAACACACTTGACACCAATATGGGAAAGGACATCTACATTTATCACCATATTTATACGGCGAACAAGATGTTTATTTTTTATTTTTTGGTCACTTTTCTTGATATAGGGTAAACTTTTTAATACAAAAATTAAGTTGCGTCATTAACCAATTTCACAATTGAATTAACTAAAAAAACATACAATGCTAACAACTTTATTTAACATAGGGTCATGTTAACTTGTGCCCTAAGGGCACAAGTTAAGGAGCTTAAAATAGAAATTCAAAATAGCTTTTATAATTAAAAGACAACTTTTTAGACTTTTAATGCATTGAATGCACAATTTTCAAGAATTTTTTTTCTACATTTAGCTTTTTAACTTATGCCCCAAGGGCATAAGTTAACATTTTAATTCTCTAAGTGTGAAAAGTTGGAATGTTAACATTTTAATTGTTGAGATTTTGTAAGTGTGAAAAGTTCCTCAACAATTAATTTAATTTGTCAACTACATAATCTATTTGGGCTTAATAACAGAAGAAATTTAACCCAACATTCCAAGTTCACGGAATACCAACCCTAGACACCCACCATCTCTAAGGCTCCAAGCATGACCCCATTTTTCAAACAAGATGAGTTATGGAATCTCCTTCAACAAGGAGCTTCAAAGCAAATATCAATGGAACTCTTTCAAAAGAGTAAAATTAGGACTTTGATAGTGTGATTAAGGAAATTTTTTTGGCAACATATGATCATGAAACATGAATGTGAGAGTCTAATAGTTGGTGTGTGGAATATGCTGAGTTTGAGAGATGTGATGTTGGCTAAAGCACTGGGAGCAAAAATGGCGATACGGTCTACATATCAACCTTTAGGATGTTAGTAGCTAAATAACACTCTCATGATTAAGTGAAAACAACTTTGTCCATTTCGGATTGTGGTAAGAAAAAAAACCGCAAAGAGTAATTTTATATGGATGTATTCTGTGAATGACGTAAAAAAAAATTGAGAAAAGAATGACATGAAAACTTTTTTTTTTGTGCAGTTGAGCTACCCTTTACGTCTTTTCATTCTATATGTGTGCTGATTATCTTGCTAATATGGAGTGTAATGGCAATACTACGATTTTTATTTATAACGATTTTGTGTTGCAAATTAGGCAATGCTATTATGTTTGATATATGAGTGTCTCAACTCCTCGTTTAATTTTTGGTGTAGTTTCTCTTCAAGCTCGAGATCTTTTTTTTCTTTTGTGGTGGATGATGTTTGAACTCCGGACCTTACATATATTATGTATTGTTTTTATCAACTGAGCTAAACTCACGATGACCTCGAGATCCTTCTTTCTTTCCAAAATAAAGTGCTCAATTCTTCTTTTAATGAGTTCAAATAAGCATGACCAATAGAAAGAGAATTAGGGTCCGCTTGATATGGATTAAAATAAAAGTGATTTTGACATAAAATAATTTAGAGATTATATTTTAGAGATTTTAAAAAAAATTAGAATTTATTTTGCGTTTTTTACCGTAATAAAAATCACTTTTTTTAAACAAATAATTTAGTTTTTTTGGATACAATTATGGTTAGTGTTAATTTGTGCCCTCAGGGCACATGTTAAGAATCTAAAAATGAAATTAAATAATAAATTTTGTCTTGAAAAGATAAGATTTCAAATTTCTAAAATATTGAATGCACAATTTCCAACAAAATATTTCTATCTTTATTTTCTTAACTTGTGCCTTGAGGGCACAAGTTAACATTTCCCTACAATTATATAAAAGGGATTTTTTGATGCAAAATTAGTTCAATCTTTTAAACCATATTTTCTCTCTCCTATTAAAAAAATCTATTTCTGAGATGGTGCCCTGTTTCTCATTTGAAACTGTTTTTAGATTCTGATTTTTTATCTCATTTGAAGCTGTTTTTATGTTCTGATTTTTTTTTTTGAAAAAAAACTGTAACAAACGGATGCAAAACCCTTAAAAGTGATCATTTTTTAAAAAAATGATTTTTTTTCTTGAAAAAACTCTAACAAACGGGCTCTTAATCTCAAGGGAAGCGAGTTCCCATGGTATCTGCGAGCAAAGAAACCATCAACAAATTGAGACATTACCTCAAATAAATCCCACAACTATCAAAACCAACTACCAAAATTATGATTGTCAATCGGTATAATTATCACTCTTCTTCAAAGAGTGATGAAAAAATAAAATTAAAAGACACTCCAAGAATCTCAAAATACTTAATAAACTAAAATTCAAATTACTATAATTCTAGAACAAACAAACAATCATTAATCAAACTTTTTATTTTTCAAATACAACCCTGCAAATATATGTCTTAAAACCAAATGAAGAGATAAAACCAAATTTATTATTTTAGATATGACTTTTATGAAGTGGATATAATAGTCACAAGGAAGGGGGGGTTTGAATTGTGACCCTTTTAAAAATTAAACCTGTAACTTAAAATTAATTCTCAAGTTGTGAACTTGGAATGGTTAAGTTAGGAGACTGACTTCAGAACGTTCTGAAGTGTTAGTGCAAAAACAGTTTAAATAAATAAATGTGTTTGTGTGTGTTGTGTATACTGTAAATAAAGAGTATAGGGAAGAGAGAATCAACACACAGAGATTTATAGTGGTTCCCCCAATATGGGTTAGTCCACTCCTCACAATCTTGTGAGAGTTTCCACTATGATGCTTGAGATAACCTCTCAAATCCTGCACCTTACAATCTTTGTTCACATGAACAGTTACAACCCTGTATTCTCTAAGCCTCAGCAGGCTTGCATCTTCTTGCTAAGTTACCCACTTAGACTTTTACACCTTCTGCTCAAACTAACACTTTAGTACCCCTAAAGCTAGATGAGACTTTCTTTTCTTCTTGCTAAGTTACCCACTTAGACTTTTACACCTTCAGCTCAAACTAACACTTTAGTACCCCTAAAGCTAGATGAGACTTTCTTTTCTTCTTGCTAAGTTACCCACTTAGACTTTTACACCTTCAGCTCAAACTAACACTTTAGTACCCCTAAAGCTAGATGAGACTTTACAAGATGTTTGGAGTTTGAATGTTTGTGAAACAAACAAAAGAAGAAGAAGAAGAACTTATCTTTGAAAAGATAAGAGAAAGAGAATTGATTTACACTTAAAAAGACTTCTTGGAATCTTTGTGATGATCAATTTTTTGCTAAAGCTTCACAACAATGTTCATGTTGTTTTTCTTGTTGCTTTGCAATGGTGCATGTTATGCTGAGGTCTTGATCTCTATTTATAGAGTTTCTTGAACCTTTGTAGCCGTTGGAGAGTGTCCACTGGTCTTGTGCCACGTGTCCTGGGACCCACCAACTTACACTTGAATTCTGGGCAAAACTGATATACTTCAGAATGTTACTGTGTTCTTGAGAATACTTCAGAATGTTGTTGTGTTCATCATGATATTGTTCCTGGGTTCATGTGGATGAAGGCCAGATGTGTTTCTGGGTTTCATCATATGAATATCACATGAATTTCTGGGTTGTACTATGAAGATTGTTCTTGGACGTACTTCAGAATGTTCCTGGGTCAGATCTTCTTTGAAATCTGTCTTGGAACTAGTGCAGAATTGATAAAGTGGAACTGTCACTTCAAGCCCATGCTTTAGGGGATTTGGTTTGCTTTGTACAGTACCAACTCCCTTATGTGTCGAAATCCTGTTGAATCAGACTTGATCTTGCTTTTGGATTTGCTTTTTACTTTTCAACCAATGTACTGTTCATGTCAGAAAAAGCATGGAGCAGGATCGAACTTTCTGAACTCATGGGACTTCAGAATGTTCCTTTTGTTTCACTTAGGATGATTTGTAAGACTCTTATTTGATGTAATCAAATCCTAATAGTGAAACATCTATGAAGTGCAGTATGAAAAACATCTAGGATGATATTCTTAATGGAATATTCCTAATGTTTTGTACTTCAAATGTTCATAGTCTTGAATGAACATTGAAGATGCCCTTTTTGACTTTAATCAAATAAATGCATTTATTCCTTGATTGATCTTAGTCAATGTACTTTATTGGGCTTTTATTTAAGTCACGTGAACCTTGCATGTTTTTCATTTGGTTCATGAATTTCTGGGCTTGGTTCTTAATGTTCATCATGAACAATCTTCTGAACTCTGTCCAACCTTCTGAACTCTTTTTAACTTTCTGAACTCTGACTGAGTTCTTAAGTTTTTATGTCCTTTGATTCTTTGTATCTTTGGTATGAATTGAAACTTGTTCCTGTCTTAGTTAACCACTCAAGAGTACAAGTTAAATACCAACAAATTAATCAAAGTCCATTAATCCTTTAATCACCATAGATGCCTTTAATGATTTCTTGATCCAAAGTCAAAATCATTGTATGCATAAGATATGTTCATGTCCCATCTGTTCTTGCATGTTCTTGGTGTGGATATTGATTTATGGGTTTGCTCTAATGAACCTTCTGAGCAACCTTCTAAACAACCTTCTGAACACCTTCTGGGTTCATACATATGAACTTCAGAATGTTTCTTCTGGGTTCCTTCCTTTTATGACGGTTGTACTTTGTGCTGAACTTTCTGATGTTCATAAACATACTAATGTTCTTCAACACTTTGAACCTTATGAAGGTTGTTTCTTTATTCCCTTCAAAGACTTCTTGAAGCATATAAAGGAGAGATCATTTGTTTTGACAAACAATATGATTCTTTCTTTGAAGTCCAACGGAATATTTCTTTGCATCTAGTTCAATATCTCTTGTAACCGATGACTTTAAATATTCTTGTTTATCCATGAAATAATCCTTTATGATTTCTGGAAATATTCTGGTTTATGTTCATGATCATTATGAACTCCATTCATATGAACATTCTGAACTCTATTCATATGAATATTTTGAACTTTGAACTTCTTATCCTTAGAAGCTTTGGAAGTGTGATACTTTGAGGAGGTTCTGAGAATCTTCCTAACTTGTATGCATATTTCCTTTTATCTTGTTTACCCATGGAGGATCTTCAAATCATATAGCACAAAACTCAATGTGTTTTGTCACATAACTTCAAGCACATTCTTGTGTAGCTTGTGATGTAAGTTCTTCCATCATAATTCAAGTTCTTCCATCATGATTCTTGAGCTATGAATCTTCATGGAGATATGATCTTGTTGTTTCAACTGATGATATACTCATTCTTTCATTGTTGAGTAGATATGATGCACTTATCAACGTGGGTGGCTTCTAGCTTATCCACTTATGTGGTTCCTGTTCTTTTAACAAAAACTCAAGTGCAAACATCAGTAGATCACCATTCATAAAACTTATCATTTATTCCACGAGGTTTGTTATCATTAAAACATTCATCAAAAAGATTTTTGCTTCAACATTTTATATATGTTTAGTCCCTGCAAATAGGGGTCATTTAAAATCTGGTCCCTAAATTTGCTAATTTTTTTTTGTCACTGCAAAATTTAATCATCTAAAATTTAGTCCCTCTCCCCCAATTAATCACTGCCACGTCACTAATTTGATTACATGGCACTGTTGATTGGCCAAACAGATGGACGAGTCAGCAAAAAGACATGCGAATGGACAAAAATACCCATCCTCTTCTCAGACCAATTCGAAATGACAGATATACCCCTCCCTTCATGTACTACCCTTCTTCAAGCTTGGCATTTTTTTTCTTCTGGAGAATCAAATTATCCCCTTTTGAGATTGATACATAATTTTTTTTCTTCTTAAACTAAGTCTATTTTATTTATACCATTTTCATTTCTCCAGCAAAAATTCAACCCATTCAACAAATCCATCACAAACACAACAACAACAACATAGTTTCTCGTTCATTCAAAGACAGAAAGATGAGGTTGGTAGAAAGCAACAAATCTGGAATTGAAAAACAGACGGATGAAGTTGGGTGGAAGCAACAGTGGCGAACATAACGGCGGTGGATGAGGCAATGGGTTACACTGAACTTGTAGGTTCGATTTCAACTCTCTCGTGTTTCTGTTTTTTCGTTGCTTGTCTCTCTCCCTGGGGAAGCTCATTTTCTGACGAGATCGAGATCTGGGTTTTTGGATTTTCAGTTTTGAGTGATTTTTCATCCGCTGCTTCTGATGACGACAACAATCTGCATTTGGTCGTGCCTCTCTCTGTCGATGACAACGACGCCGTTTTGATTGTTGTCACGCCGGTGGTGGTGAATGAGAGCGGCGGCGGAAGAGTCGTTGGTCGATCTGGGTTCATGATGACTTGAAGAAGAATAGTTCTGACGGATTTTTTGCACTTGTGGCCTTGATCAGTGTGGCCAAGATCTGGGTTCACGGTCACTTGTGCACTTCTGAAAAATTGAAGATGAACAGTGCACCATATGCATCATTCAATGGAAGAAAAAGGATGATGAGGGTATTTTGGTCCTTTTCTATTTAGCCTTGAGGGTATTTTTGTCCTTTCACACCATCTTTGACGAGTCAGCAACTCATTTAACCAATCAAAAGAGACATGTCAGCTAATCAGTGACGTGGCAATGATTAGTTGAGGGACCAATTTTTAAATGATTAAATTTTACAGCGACAAAAAAAATTAACAAATTTGGTCAAAAAAAAAATTAGCAGATTCAGGGACCAAATTTTAAATGAGATCTATTTGTAGGGACTAAACATATATAAAAATCTATAGATATTTAATTAATGGACATAAAGTGTAATTTAAATATTTTTGATTTTTGAGAATATAAAGGGTCGTTGGGGGAACATAGAAGAAGAAACAAAACAACCTCAAAAGCTATCTCTCTCTCTCTCTCTCTCTCTCTCTCTCTCTCAAAGAAGAAGCGTTTGAAGTGCGAAAACATGTCGGGGAAAGGAGCGAAGGGTTTGACAACCGGTAAAACACCAGCAAACCTCAAAGACAAGGACAAGAAGAAACCCACATCTCGTTCCTCAAGAGCTGGTCTTCAGGTTCTTCTTCTCTCTCTCGTACCCCTTTCGTTTCATCGTTTTCTTGTTTCTTTGTTATCAAAATGCCTCAAATTTAACCTTTTTCACTGTTTTGTTTAGGATCTACATAGTTCATCACGTTTACCTTATGTTACATCGCTAAAGTATTGATTTTTATTTAATTTTTACATTTTTATGTATTTTTTTGTTAAAAGGATAATGGGTTTTACTTTTTGTAGAAAAAAATTGTATTTTTAGATTTGAGTTTTTATCTAAGATGAAGAATGGAGTAAAAATATTGATTTTTTTTATCAAGATTCAAATTTGGGTATATTTGATTTTGATATTGCGTTGTTAGTGTTACTGTTGTTTTACCGTTGTCTATATAGTGATTTTCATTCTCATGTTATTAGTTTTTCACTGCCCATTTTCAATTTGCTTAACTGATTTCTTGTGTCATGTTGATGGTGTACATGGTGTATCTTTTTGTTTATAGTATAATTACCTTGTTTTGTTTTATGGCTTATGATGCGCGCACAAACACAAAATCAGTGGCGTATCTAGGACCTTGAGTTAGGGGGGCAAACTTTTGAGTAAATTCGCCTCATGAAACTGTAGGAGTCCAACATTTACACCCATGAAATTTGCAAATGGAAAATAAAAACTTTGATTTTGAATTTTATTGAACAACTTGGTCCTTCTCCTAACTTTTATCTGATCTACGGTCAAATTAGTTTCAGAATTATGGCACGGACAAATAAATTAGTCATTGAGTTGTATCGCTTATTGTCAAATTGATCCGCCCCTACACACAGATAATTAATAGTTTGAGAAAATTGAATAGTTGAATATGTTCACATGTGTCGGTGTGGTGTCGGGCTTGGTATTGTGTATACTGACTTACCAACACATGTTTCACTCCGGAGACGCCTTTAATCTTTAGTGTTGGTGCTACATTGTTTATGGCTGTTTATTTTATTTCTTTGGACTTTTAATAGAGACTAGGCCTTGATTTGAAGTCTCCTTTAGTTTATTGTCTTCCTTTTCTTTTTTCGAAAAGAGATGATGCATGAATGGCTGTGGCGGATGGTAGAAGGGATAGAGGGTGGCCATGGCCCTCCTAAAATTATTATTTCCCTTCTTAATAGGTGTATATGTATTAGCATGAATATGTTTGTATATGTGAGTAAGGCTAGCAACACTCTCCTTTGAACACATTCTCTAATACTCACTCTCTTATTGGTTTAAATCATTGTGCGTCTACACTTTGAAAATTGAACCCACACAAAGTGGTGGGACATACATTGATTTCATCCAAAAGAGTGAGTGCTAGAGAGTGTTGAAAAGTGAGTTTTCCTAGCATTCCTCTTGTATATATATTATACGTTCTGTAGTTATCACTTAATCTTTGGTGGTGCAGTGGTAATCCGCTTTTTTGGCTCCTATGAGGATAGAAGCTCGAGTCTTACTTTTAACCTTTTGTTTGTATTCTTTCGCATAAACATAAAAAATATTTTGGAGATGTGATTCGAACCTTGGTCTTGACAAATAAAACATGGGACTCTTACCAATGAATCACTAAGAAATTCTGTGTTTTTAAGTTATAGTATTTTAGGAAAATGCTAACAAGTCTTGTGTGGAAAAATTATCTTGGAAATTGTGCATTCATTACATTGAAACTTTAAAAATTGACTTTTGCTTCATGAAACTCATCAATTATTTCTATTTTTGTCTTCTTAACAAGTGCCCTAAGGGCACTTGATAAGAAGTCTTATGAGGAAAAATTATAGTATTATTTTATAACTGTTTGGCCCCCTACAAAAAACCATTCAAGCTCTGTCGCTGATAAGGTGAGCGGCGTGTTAACTTGTGCATATGTGAAAATCTATTTTCAAACAATCTAGTTAACTATGTCTAATTGAAGATAGCATTTTTGTTCTCATTGCTTATTCTGTGCTGCTATGCATATATCTGTGTTTTATGTAATATACATTTTCCTTCTCGCTTTTGGATTACTAATGTGATGAATTCCGCAAAGTAGCAGCCTGACATAAAAGGCTGCCTGGTAAGTCAAAGGTTTTTTGTTTTTGCTTCAGCCACATGTGTCATGGCTACAGCAGGTTCATCTATAACAATGATATTGCTGTGAGTGACTAGTATCTTTGGATGCTGTGTGTTGATTATTTCCTTTTGCAAGCGGTTAATTATTGTATCTCTTTGATTCTTGAAACTATTTTTTTTCTTCCACATTTTAAGCATGCTAAAATTTGTTGTCTGGCTGTAAATTATGTTGCATTTGTTGGTATTGTTTAAATTTATCCCACATCATCATCCGGTTTTCCATCATGAACATCTTTCTACATACAGTTCCCTGTCGGACGTATCCATCGTCTTCTGAAGTCAAGGACAATGGCACATGGAAGAGTTGGGGCTACAGCTGCAGTTTATTCTGCCGCTATCCTGGAATATTTAACTGCAGAGGTGTTGGAGTTGGCTGGCAATGCAAGCAAGGATCTGAAGGTGAAGCGTATTACACCGAGACATCTACAGCTTGCTATCCGTGGAGACGAAGAACTTGACACTCTCATCAAAGGAACAATAGCTGGTGGTGGTGTTATTCCTCATATCCACAAGTCTCTTATCAACAAGTCCTCGAAGGAATGAATGTTCATAATTCGTTCTAATTAACGCAGGAAAAAAAGATGGATTTTAATGTAATTTCGGTGATAACAACTTTATTTGTGGATAATTTGCTCCTTGCGTTGGTTTGATTGATTTGAGCCATCCTTCTTTAGATTATCTGAAACTTTTTTCTCTTTTGATATGGATTGTATTAACTAACATTCTCACTTTTGTTGTATGGTACTGCATATGTCTAGGATTAATGTTGGCTTTTATCTTGTTAAACTGTCTTTGTTTGTTTTGAACTGTTTGAACTGATTTGAGGAAAGGAAATAAGTGAATGCAATTACATGTGTATGTAGGTATCATGCCGAAGTTGGTCAATGCTGCATTGGTCATGATCTAAAAATTACACCACAAAAGAGGAAAAAAAAACAACGCCGGGACTAAAATTACACAGTTGTGATACTTGAGAACTAAAAAGTTATATAGACTAGATTAGATACTTGGCTTACATGCAGTAATGTATTAAAACAACCAAAAGTAGTAACTTTTTTATTAAAAAACAACAATTATTTATTAAAAAGTTAACTATTTAATATTAAAATACACAAGTTTCAAAACCCATAGTCATAAACAATGTTGGAAAGAAAAAATGAAAAAAAGGATAAAGGAATTCGAAGAACGTCTTTGAAGAAGTACGTTCTTCAAATTTATAAATATGAATGAGTTTAAAGAAATTAATGAAATTAGAAGGAAAGCTGATAAATACAATGTAATCATTTATGACATTTTCTTATGTCACTACAAATTATGATTTAAATGACCTATGTGGTAGAGGGTCAATTTTGTTGTAGAAGGTCTTACACTTTTTGTCTCACGACTTTATCTCTCCTTCGAGTCGAGCGACCCTGTTAGCAAACTTTTGGTTCTTCGTCTTCAGACGAGTGCAATCAAAATTCAAATATGTGACACACCTCTCTAAAGAAAAGAACTAGGAAGATTACCCACGAAAAGGTTGGGAAGCTTGAAGGGATGCTTTAAACCAGTCACATCAACATACCCGACAACAGAGGGAATCCTTGGATTATGGGGGATATTTCTCCCACCCATATTGATCTTCTCTACATTAATGTTACCCCTTTGCTTTTTACAACACTTCTCGTGATCATGCTTCTTTCCCCTGACAACATGAGAAGAACCCTTTCAGTTTCCGTGGGATGAAGTGTCAAAAGAAGTCTGCCATGAACGGGAAAGGGGATCCTGAGCCGCCACCTCGAATATTTGAACGACGTCAGAAGTACCCACGCCTTCAGCTTGGACAATTCCAACAGCTACCCCCCGAAGACAGTGGCATCTCCACAACAGAAGAGGGAGATCCGAACTCCTATTTTTTTTCTTTCTATAGGAGGGCGTCGATGATCATCGTGGAATCTCCAAAAAGAAGAAAAAGTTTTGAACCACAAATAAAGTAAACCACATAGAAGGGCGCAAATCTAAAACCACTCATCACTAAAGATTCTTTTACGACCAGTGGCATCTGGAGCCGCGAAGACCAATTTTGTGTTAACAAACCTCGCCTCCTTCTTCATTTTTGTTGGGTCATTAGGGAACTTAGGGTCGGGAACAAGCTCCAACTCAAAAATGTCGACGAATTGCTCAAGAGAGAACTTGACCTCGCACTCCTCCTTGTCAATAATGTCTTCCTTGAAAATATATGAGCTGTTAGGAGAAGCGAAATGCTCCTCCGTTCAGAAGTGATAAGACAAGGATTTGTGTTCAATTTATTCGGCAACACCCTCATCGTAAGCGGAGGCGCCAACACATCCCGCAGCAGTCGCGGAAGACTTTGCCCTCAAAAACTTGGCTATGCACTCATCATAGTCAGTAGACTCAGAGTCTCTCACCTCCACACCTTCAGAATCATAACATTGTTTCTCGTTTCCCAAGGGAACAGTGCATATACACTCATGGGCATTCCGACTAAGAGGGAGGATCACCACATACCTATCATTCTAGGATTTTAAGGAATCAAAATAATTTTCAAAAAGTTTAGTCCTTTGTTGGAAAAACACTCAACCTTGTGGATTTCATGCATACTTTTTGTGTTGTACCTGGTTCACGGCAAAGAAAAGATGAAGGGTGGGAAAACTCACTTGATACTCACACAAATATTGGAAAACCTTGACCAATGTCTAAACTCTAAACCAAGAGACGTAGTTGTGAAGGGCAAGCTGCAAATGATTTAGAACACCTGCTACGAAGGCATCGAATGGGAACATGATATGGAGCTCTCAGAACCGAATGTCACAACTGATGAAACAACAACCTTTCAATTTGTTGCATACCTTCATCCGTTCTCCTGGCGTCTTAACTTGCCAGCGGCCTATGAAATTATTGATCCATGAGATCTCATCCAACCGTTCAAAATCCTCAAAATAAGAAGGGACACCTAAACCATCATCGCTCACCCAACCGTACTTTACAGCGTTGGGAAGGCGTTCCAGATCCGCCTCTTCGACATCTCTTCGTCTCAGTCCATAAAATGAAAATAAGAACCATGAGCATGACATATGGAACTCTTCTTCAACCACCATATGATCTCTCTATGGAAGGGAGGATTCCTAAATTGCATCTCTAAGGCTCTGTTGATGGACTGATAGAGTTCGTCACACTCAAAGTTAGTAACTTCAACAAGATTCTTTATCACAATCCCGCCGTAAGAAAAACCAATGCATGTCTTCACCTCCAATTCAGGGCGTGAGTTCTCACTCGTATCAGAAAGAAATCTCAAAAACCAACACCCGCCTCTCCAATTATAAGGGTGACTCATCGTCATCCTCAAGTTACAAGTCACTTTTCATCACTTTTGCATATAACCACTTTCTCTCAAATACTGATTTAAGCGTGCAAAGATCTTTCTCCTCTACTGTAAACACCCAACCTCCGTCACACCGGAGCACCGTAAACCACCATTCTCTCTATAATCCTCATCAGACAACTCATAATCATTGATCAGATCTTTTAATTTTTCGAATACAACCATTTTTCCTTAGAAAACGAGGAGATAAAACTAAATTTAGTATTTTAGATATTTAGTGGACATAAAGTGTAATTTAATTAAATATTTTAGATTTTTGAGAATAATATATAAAGGGTCGTGAGGGGGAACATAGAAGAAGAACCGAACAACCTCAAAAGCCAAATATCTCTCTCTCTCTCTCTCTCTCTCTCTCTCTAGAAGTGTTTGAAGTGCGAAAACATGTCGGGGAAAGGAGCGAAGGGTTTGACAACCGGTAAAACACCAGCAAACCTCAAAGACAAGGACAAGAAGAAACCCACATCTCGTTCCTCAAGAGCTGGTCTTCAGGTTCTTCTTCTTCTCCCTCTTACCCTTTCTCTTCATCGTTTTCTTGTTTCTTTGTTATCAAAATGCCTCAAATTTAACCTTTTTCACTCTTTTGTTTTGGATCTACATAGTTCATCACGTTTACCTTATGTTACATCGCTAAAGTGTTGATTTTTATTTAATTTTTACATTTTTATGTATTTTTTTGTTAAAAGGATAATGGGTTTTACTTTTTGTAGAGAAAAATTGTAGTTTGAGATTTGGGTTTTTATCTAAGATGAAGTATGGGGTAGAAAGGTTGTTTTTTTTTACCAAGATTGAAATTTGGGTGTACTTTATTTTGATATTGCATCGCTGTTGTTTTCTGTATAGTGATTTTCATTCCCATGTTATTAGTTTTTCACTGACCCATTTACAATTTGCTTAACTGATTTATTGTGTCACATTGATGGTGTCTTTGGAAGGGGTTTAATCCACCGTTTTTTACTATTCTTTTTGTTTATAGTGTAATTACCTTGTTTTGTTTCATGGCGAATGATACGCGGACACTGAAATATCGATACTGATAAGTAATAGTTTGAGAGAATTGAATAGTTGAATATGGTCACATGTGTCGGTGTTGTGTCAGGGTTGGTGTTGTGTATACTGACGTAACATCACATGTTTTACACCGAAGACGTCTTTAATCTAAAGTGTTGGTGCTACATTATTTATGGATGTTCATTTTATTTCTTTGGACTTCTAACAGAGACTAGGCCATGATTTGATTTCTTCTTTTGCATTGAATTCTCAGTTTAAAAGTAATCAACTAATTTATGATTTGTAATATCAATGGTTGATTTGTTCATCCTTAAGTTGTAAAATGAATTGCTCACTTTTGAGGAGACAAATCCCTTATTTTGCATATGTTCTCTGTGGTCATGGGCCTTGTCTAAGCTTTTCAAACAAAGATCTTAATTTTCATATTCTTAATTCTGTTCTCTTCATCATGTTTATTGTTTTCCTTTTTTCCCGAAAAAAGAAAATGCGCAAGTGGCCTTGGTGGATATTAGAAGGGATATAGGGTGGCCATAGCCCTCCCGGAACTATTATTTCCCTTCTTAATAGGTGTATATATTCAGTAATGCTAAATGGCGCGACAAATTACCCCCACGAATGCGCTAAACCGAATGGACTATCTTTTATAATAATATTTTATAATAATATTTGATGAATAATTTTTTTAGTCTGTGAATACCCCTTACACCAAATTATCTTTTCATTTTCCACACCGCATAGTTAGCTAATAGGCAGCTAAAAAAAATAATGTAGCTATAGCTGCCACCGTTATCAACAACTCGCCGCTTACACTGTACAAGCTTTAACTACCATCCCTTGATAGCACACACTGTCATAACCAATGATCATTGGATTGAAATCATGTTGTCCATTAATTAATCAATATCGAAGTGGTTGGGTGGGGGAAGAAATCGAATCCATCTTTTACATTGCAGTCAAGATTAGTAATTGGATGCTTCACTCTCAAACCAATGGATTGATTGTTTTTTTGTTTGTTTTAAGTAGGCGTTATAGAATCATATGTGAATGGGGTGGATTAGTGTGGGTCTTGTTCTCTAGCTTTGTTTTCTACTTTTGTTATGTTTCAGTTAGTTATCGAATACTTGCATGTCTTGTGAGAGAGTGTTCGACAGCTTGCTGAAAAACTCCATTATAAGTCGTCAACCTTCATGACAAATTTTTAAAACAGGTTACGGGTGAGGTTCTAAGAGAGGTCGTTCAATGTTATGTTAGTTATAGGAGGCTATATTGGCAATTCAATGTAGAACAAGTATTGAATGGTGTGTGCAGCATCATTTGTGGGATTCACATGAAACTTTGTCATGCACATAAGCATTTTCCATATATATTAGCATGAATATATTTGTATATATATTATACGTTCTGTAGTTATCACATAATCTTTTGTGGTCCAGTGGTAATCTGCTTTTTTGGTTCCTATGAGGATAGAAGCTCGAGTCTTACTTTTACATTTTGTTTGTATTTTTTCGCATAAACAAAAAATATGTTGATGTGAGTCGAACCTTGGTCTTGACAGTTAAAACATGCAACTCTTACCGTGAATCACTAAGAAATTCTGTGTATTTAAATTATAGTATTATTTTATAACTGTTTGGCCCCCTCTGAAAAACCATCCAAGCTCTGCCACTGATAAGGTGAGCAATGTGCTAACCTATGTATATGTGAAAATCTGTTTTTAAAGAATGTAGTCAACCATGTCTAATTGAACACAGCATTTTTGTTCTGCATTACTTATTCTGTGCGGCTATGCATTACCTCTGTGTTTTATGTAATCCATATACCTTCTCGTTTTTGGATTACTAATGTGGTGAATTCCAAAAAGTGCAGCCTGACATTAAAGGCCGCAGCTTCTGGTAAGTCATAGGTTTTCTGTTTTTGCTTCATCCACATGTGTTACGGCTACAGCCATGTGAGTGACGTATCTTTGGATGCCGTGTGATGATTTTGTCTTTTTGCCACTAGAATTTTTTGCAAGTGGTTAATTATTGTATTTCTTTGATTCTTGGAATTAGTTTCTTAGATTTTAAGCATGCTAAAATGTTGTCTGGCTGTAAATCATGTTGCATTTGTTGGTATTGTTTAAATTTATCCCACATCATCATCTGGTTTTCCATCATGAACATCTTTCTACATACAGTTCCCTGTCGGACGTATCCATCGTCTTCTGAAGTCAAGGACAATGGCACATGGAAGAGTTGGGGCTACGGCTGCAGTTTATTCTGCCGCTATCCTAGAGTATTTAACTGCAGAGGTGTTGGAGTTGGCTGGCAATGCAAGCAAGGATCTGAAGGTGAAGCGTATTACACCGAGACATCTACAGCTTGCTATCCGTGGAGACGAAGAACTTGACACTCTCATCAAAGGAACAATAGCTGGTGGTGGTGTTATTCCTCATATCCACAAGTCTCTTATCAACAAGTCCTCAAAAGAATGAATGTTCATAATTCTCTCTAATTAACGCAGGGAAAAAAAAAAAAAGGATTTTAATGTAATTTCGGTGATAACAACTTTATTTGTGGATAATTCGCTCCTTGCGTTGGTTTGATTGATTGAGCCATCCTTCTTTAGATTATCTGAATTTTTCTTCTCTTTTGATATGGATTGTATTAACTAACATCTTCACTTTTGTGGTATGGTACCTGCATGTCTAGGATTTATGTTGGTTTTTTATCTTGTTAAACTATGTCTGTTTTGAACTGCTTGGCAATGGAGTAATGGAAAGTCTTTTGCTGCCGGTTTCTTACTGTGTGATATTTGACTACAAGTAAAGAGTAAACGAAGAATAAAATAATTGACTTGAGGAAAGGAAATAATTGAATGAAATCACATGTGTAGGTAGGAATCATGTCGAGGTTGGACATTGACAAGTGTTGGACTTCGGACATGCGTTTTTATGTGATCTATGTTGGTGCTACATAGGTCATGATGTAAAAATTATGCCATACCTGCACTAAATACAGGAGACTTTGAATTTGCTAAAGAGGGGAAAATAAGTGATTTATTTGCTCAGCAAAAACAATGCAGGGACTAAATATTACTTGATAGTACAATCAAGGTTTTTAGTCATTTTTAGCGTCATTTTAGAGTGAAAGTAGGTAGTTTGTGTTTGTTCTAGTCGAGTTTTGTAAAGAAATCGTTCAAAACGTGAGAAAAGGACAAAAAATGAGTGAAAGTCTTGAGGTTATGAAAATCCATCTGAACGACACAACTTTGTGAATGTGCTATGTTTTTTCAAGTTTATCACGGATGGTTCTTGGGGCATAGTCTATATGGATGTTTTAGTTAGAAGAAATGGAGCAAGGGGTGAAGAAACCAAGGAATAGCTACTGTATATCTTGCATTGCGTGCTAGGAGTAGGAGTCCTGCATCGCAAGAATAGAACGTCATGCCAAAAGGATCGGTTCTGTTAGCTTTGCATCGCGAGGAATAGGCTCGTATTGCGAGCCAATGTTTCCTACAACTTAGGAAATGTACGCTTATAAATTTTGAACCCCTAGGTCAGTAGAAAACATCTTTTGACGAGCAGACAAAGGCAGAAACTCAATTTCAAAAGAATTGGTGCGACCGAAGCCATTCGGGAGCCAAAGAATCATCATCAACCGGTGATCCTTTTCTAATGCTTTCTTATTCATATTTAATTGTATATCTTTAAAAAATGTAATTGTTTGATTATGTAACTTTAAATGATTCTATGAATTTCTATCGATTACTATGCTATTTTATTCGGTTAATATTGTTCATGTTTTTTATGTGTTTACAAAATGTTCATAAATTGATTTGGGTCACGATGATTATTAACCCAAACTTTGTTGGCCTAATTTATTTTAACCATTCAATTATTGATTAGATTCAGACAAAAACTAATGATAATTGTTACTTACTTTGGTGTTCTTAAACATTCAAGGATTACTAGATCGTCTTAATTCAATGATTTATATAATATACATAAATTTAACGATAAAGCACTATGATTAGGTTATTTATAATCTCTTATAAAAGTCGAATGGATTGGAAGACGTTAACAATGCACTTGGCAATAGTACACATACGCAATCAATAATGGAGCATAAACTAATGCATCAACAATGTCATCAAACACAACCAAAATACAACTTGGTGGTGATTTCCGTAACAATATCAGTCATGAATAGTCTCAATTGAAGATGGTCACAGTAATGTTAGTCATCAGCAGTCTAAACTGGACCATACAATAATGCATCACACAATTAGGATCACACAATTAAGACCATACAATAATGATAATGGTTTGTCAAGATGCAATGTTTTCTTCCAATTAACCTGCCAAGAATAAAAAAAGGCAGCAAAATATAGAGGCACCAGTGTATGATGTCATTAATATAAAATAATTTTAACATGGCAGGAACTGAAATGTGCACAATTTAATTTAATTGAACATACCAAATATATATCATGTCCTTGATATTTACAGAAGGATTTAGCAGCGAGTATACAATATCAATGATTTAAAACGGTGTATATATTGCCAAATGGAACACGTATATATTGTATTACGCTGCAAAAACAAATCAACAACTTAAATGATCATTTACGTTTCAGCACCATTAAGGATAAATTAATTTATGATGAATAGCAAAACAGTACATACTTGTATCGATGCCAGATGAACTTATCAGCCAAACAACAACACCTATATCACTTCGGGATTGAAAAATTCACAAATTGCGGAAAACTTCTTTATATACCACGTTTGATGTAGTTTTGATGCAATTGTTGTCTTCATCTGTCAATAGAATTTTCAGACAGATTTGTGAGGTTACTCTTGATAGTGCAGCGTACAATTGACCGCACGAAACTCCGGTTGAGGTAGGTATATACCAACTTTTTGTAGGGACTGACCTTAGCTTTTGTTTATGGTCATTGCAAACGACACAGAAATAGGGAACTGTCTACGTTGAAACTTGAATGGAATCCTTGTATCAGAAGGACTCAATGACAATCTAGGTATATAAAGTACCATGGCAGCCACAACCTCATAATTCATCTCATCCCATTGCCAAAAATTTGTGAACCGGCCTGCCCTTAAGAACCAAAAGTTGCAAGGTTTAGCATCAAGGTAAGAATAATAACAGAGAGATCTATTATTTTGTTATAGCCAACAAACAAAAAGAGAACGACATTGATAAGAGCATCAAGAATCCTCTTCAGGTTATACTACAGAATTACCTTGATATATAAAATAAAAGAACAAAGAATTATAAGAGTTAATAGTTCATAAATCCATAGCTATCCAAGAAAAAACACCAGTTTAGGAAACATATAATTAACCCTGTAAGCACAAACCCAACCTGCAGTCTATTACAACCAAAATGAAAAGGTGAACCCTGACAATAACTCAATTTCCCTAAACTTGGATGAAGCAAAACTATTAACAAACTAAAATCTGTGAATTAAACTTTCTTTTAGTTTTGCTTTGCACATTAATTAGTAGCTAATATTCCTGAGTAGTGCAGGAGCACACCCCAGTATGAGCCATTATAGATCAAATAATAACAAATTTATCATTTGTTTTTAAGTCTCTAAACTTGACATGAAGACATTCAACCCGATCTTTTTGCGCTCAATGTATTTAGAACCATATAAATTTTGATTTGAAACTAATTAATTAGAACCATCTGGAAAACTTTCGAGCACATCTTGGTTCCCGTTAAATATAAGATCTTTATCACAAACTAAAAAAAAAAAACCTAATGTTTATAAAAAGGTACATATCTATTGTTCTCTGAGAAAATTCACAATCCTGAAATACATGAGGTGCTTGTATTGCTTTAAAATTTCAAAACAAACATAAACCTTGAAACAAAGCACTCATTTGGATGAAATTAATAAAAATTAGGTAATTAACATGTGAAAGATGGAGTGTGAAGTAAAGAAGAAAGGTTAGGCAATCATCCTTGTAACTGCCATAAAGAAAGATCAGGCCATTAGCATTTTGAACATAATTTTTTTTTAATAAGATGAAACACTAAAAAGAAAGAGACATTGGTTGTTAATCAAATATACATGTTACTGATACCCAAAGATTAGGCCACATATAAGAAATTGAACAATCATGTTACACAATCATGTTACGATAGCCTCCATCTATATATCAAATATACATTGCAGTTCAACTAAGTAAGGATACATATGTTGTGTATATAAAAAATAACCTGCACTACTCCAAAACTCAATTGCTCGATGTATACACCTGTCAATGTCGATTAAAAGGAGATAACCAAAAAAATTCATGTACCTGGTACAAAGAGAAGATGATAATGCTTTAAATTAAATTCAAAGAAGGACAAATTAAAATTAATTAGGAGTAATAGATTGTTAAAAAGTTAACAATAATAATTCTGAATGCTAAAGACATACCCATCATCTAGTAAATTTGAAGCTCTCATAGATATTGCTCGGTGTGTTTAGTTTGTCAAATTGATTGGTATCGAGGTACTTATCTATGAGAGCAAACAGAAAATTTTCAGAATAATTTGACAAACTATTCAGTGATATCACTACAATGTGAATAGAAAACAGGACCTATTAGTACTAACACATACTTCTTTAGACACTCTGCACATATATCATGAGATCCACTATGACACTATACTTGCACCAATAACAAAAATGATACTGTAATTCTTTAGACACTTTGTAGACACTATACTTTGCAGAGGTTGAAAAAGAGAAGAGAAGCACCGAAAAAATCAGAAGTGAATAGTAACAAATGCTCCTCAATTCAAACCCATTCACACAAACTTCTTGCAAGTGGCCATTTTGTCTTCGAAAACTTTGAATTGTTAGCCTAGCACTACACTGACAAACAGTTCCTCTAGTTTGAAATATGGAGTTTTCTAGCCCTGCACTACAAAGAAAAATGGTTCTAAAGATAAGGCTAATTGGAAACATAAGATTCACATTACAGTTGCACAATCTTTAGTGTGAAAGAGTGGACATTCATTTCAATTTTTTTTTTTTTTGGTTAAATTTACCCTATAAACAGGGACAATCTTTCACAGAAAAATTGGCTTCTGAACAAAATAATAGAGTTTGAAATTAAAACAGAGTGGGTGATAATCAAAGCAAAGAAAAGAGATTTTTAATTCTTGCCTCTTTGCTCTTCCAGATGTAAAGTTTTACTCATGTGCCTATCTTTTTGTTGTGCTGATTGTTTTTCTCATGCTAATGTTTCTTTACCCATGGTAAATATATGCTTCTGCAAATTGAAACCCCAAGTAAATGAAACATATGATGATAAACTCTAATAATGAATGATAATAAACATTAATAATAGAAGAAAGAAAGAAACTGCAGAAGAAGAAGAAAGAGAACAGAAGAAACTTCCCGTCGCTCACGGTGATGGTTCGGGCGAAATCGCCGACCAAGTCTTTTCTTTTTCTCTTTAACACCAGATCGCGTTTGTTTTCTTTTCTTTTTCCTGGCTTTCATTATCGCCGTCGCTCACGGTGATGGCTCCGGCAAAATCGCCGACGACGTCTTTTCTCTTTAATATCAGATAGCTTTTGTTTTCTTTTCTTTTTCCTGGCCGTTTCTCTCTCTTGGTTAACCTTGTTCAGCCGTGAAAGTAACATTGGAAGATATCCATGAAGTAAATAGCAGCAGACAATACAGAGGCGGTGAATGAGTCGCCATTGTTGAGAGGAATGAGAGGAAAGATGGTGATAAGGGAGTTTGTTTGGGTGGAGTGTGAAGAGGAGATGGTGAGATTGTTGTGGCCAATTTCTGATTTTTGAGAAATAGAGAAAAGAGATATGGGTGAAGTGAGAAAAGGGAGAGAGAGGGCTTAGGTCAGAGTGATGGATTTCAGGGAAGAGAAAGAGAGGTTTTCCAATGTGGGAAGAGAAAGTTCATGTACAAATTATCGATCAAATGTGTATAATAATTCATATATTGAGCAGTGTGATAATAATTGTCAAGGTTTTCCAATGTGGGATTCAAATTTCAAATTTGAACTGATTGTTGTGATGTGCAAGCTAGCATTCAGATAAGATCAAAGGTTGATATGATAGTTGTGCCCAAAGATAGAGATCCAACGGTCAGCACTGTTTTGGAGCCAAATTTTTAGGTTTAAGGTTATGCAATTAGGGTTTGCATGTTTGCTAGGATTAGATATAACTAGTCCTTGCACCCGTGCTGCCGCACGGGTCATACAAATTGCATATATGTAAATCCTAAAAGCAAATTTTAATAGTAAGTATCAAACCTTGAAAGTACATCTTAGTGATCACACCTCTCTCTGTTGTTATGGATAAAATATGAAAATAAAACTGTATTAGTCTAAGAAAATAATGTGTTCTCTATGTATAATCTTATATGCTATATGTGTGGGATATATGAACTTCTTTTTGAGAAAACATATCAACCAATTTACAGACCTTCCTTAAAAAAAACCAATTTATGGACCGAAAATGTATACCCAAACACAAAAAATAAGGAAAGGAAAGTAAAAGGAGAACCACATCACCTTAACAAAGCAGAAAAGCATAAATGATCATGGTAGTAGAGTTGGGCAATCATGCATATATAAGATAAGTTGGGGCAAGATTTTATTGAAAAAATTAAAACGTTCATTTTTAGAGTTTCCAATCTAATGAATGAAACTTTTTTTGGATATCATAATCATTTTAATCTTCTTATCATGTTAGGACTGACTTTTCCTAAATTTTCTGACAATTTGATTAGTGTATACGTTTTTTTATTTATTTTATGTGGACATGTGGATTTAATTATTTAATAATTGTAGCATACATATTTTTCTTTGAGGTATATAGTACTAACTGTCAAGTAAGTCTTTGTTTTCTCCTTTCATTTTGTGTGACATGCAGAATGGGAAGTTCCTTTTTTTTTCAATAGTGGAGGAAACTATTCAATTTGATAATTAATTAATTCTTTAATTCTTCAAAGATAATTGGAAAGTCAAGTTGTTAATTAATAGTGTAAATTTTTTTTAGATGTACAAATTCAAAGATATATAAATATATAGAAGATAGAGAGATAGATGTGTAACTTGGATCATATCCTTTAACCTTCTCTATATATTGTTTTTAGAGGCACTATTCTTTATTCATCTCAATTTTATCTATCTTTATCTTAATTACACATACACAATGTTTATCTCTATCATTATACTTGGAGTAATATGTTTATTATTATTTTTATACGAAAAAATGGTAGACACTTGTCTTCACCTTTATAAAAAAACAGTATTATTTATAAATATATCCTTATTTATATTACCAATTTGTATTAATTAATAGCCAAAAAATAAAGAGTAAAAAAGAGAAGAAAAACTATAACACCAAATTGAAGAGGAATCATCCAATAGTTTCATGGAGAAAGTGACGATAAACAACCATTTTTAATAAGCTTCTTCCTCACCATCAATGATGCAACAAAATAAAAAATAGAAGCATCATTTATCCTAATTCACAAAAAAAAATAAAAAATCCACATACACATTAAGGAATAAAAAAATATATAAAAGAAAGTTCGAAAAATAGACTAATTATATGACTAATAAATCGTCATATAATTAATACCAAGAAATATTGAAAAATGGATTCAAATCCAAATCCAACACCAAAACTCACTGGTTTCTAGCTTTCATCTTTTGCAGTGAATCAAGACTACTGCCACCACATAGTATTATTAGAATTTTTAATATTGTTATTTCCTTTCATATTTGAAGCTCTATGTCTCCTCATGTAGCCACCTAAAGCTTGTCCTATTGCAAACTGCAATCCACAAATAGAACACTCTTGTTTTAGACTTTGATAATCAAAAGATGAAGAGTAAAAGTGAGTGGAAAAACAACAATACAAAATTGAAGATAAACTATCCAATTGTTACTTGAAAGTGATGATGAACAAAACCCAAAATATGATGCACAAAATCACATATTTATACACAATGTTTTCAATGTAGAAACTAAAAATATTGAGATCATATTAATGGTTGTATATATAATGAGTGAGTGTATGGTCATAATTAAAAAATGAGTTACGGAATAAAAAAAAAAAGCAGTTCAAATAAGTGTTCCAATTTCGATGCTAACAGTTTTGCAAAAATTAAAAGAAGACATTTTAGTGTTCCAATTTCTCAAGACAGAATAGTGTTCCAATTTCTCAAGACATAAATTTGGATGCAGGAAATAGACTTACAGTGCCACGTCAAATTCCATGTGGAATGTTCTCAATTTCATCAAATCACTTCGAACAAAACCTTGCACATATAAACTAACCTTTTAAGTGGATTAGTGCGTCAGCATCATCTTGATCTTTTGCAAACATAACAAAGTTGTCCAAACTTGACATCTCGATCCTTATCTTGTGAAACAAAAGCTTATAATAAAATAACTCAAAACAGAGAAAAAGGCTAACATAGCTAAGGAAAACGCATGACTTTAAAGGAACTTGTTGCAACCATTGTTCATTTAAATAGGAGTAATGTTTCATTGACCCCGCATTTAAGTAATTTCACTTACCACTCTCTCTTCCATCTCCTCTCTTCTCACTCTTCTTAACAGCCACTATGCTGCAACTGGATCACGTGGAGAAGGATTAGAACCCAGGAAAAGAATAAACACATCTATGATATCGCTGCAGTAATGTAACACCAGAAACTCTATTGTACAATTAACAGTCTTGAAAATCATCAATTTACTCACACGCTAATAGCGATTAATGCTACCAAGTAATAAAAGAATAGTGATGCACGCTAACAGTGTGTTTACTCACACGCTAATAGCGATGAATGCTACCAAGTAATAAAAGAATAGTGATGCACGCTAACAGTGTGTTATGTATGAACTGTTTTAAAATAAAATAGTTGCATATTAATGAAGTACAGTTGCTCACAAATGATTCATGATCTAAACAAAAAAGAATGTTCTCAATTTCATATCAAAATATCAAATGAAAATGCCTCAAAAGTCTAGTCTTCATATCAAGAAAGAATAGTCTTCCAATTTCTCAAGACATAAATTTGGATGCTGGAAATAGACTTACAGTGCCACGTCAAATTCCATGTGGAATGTTCTCAATTTCATCAGATCACTTCGAACAAAACCTTGCACACAGTCCCATTAGAGTTATCCTGAACTGGTAGTATAAGATGAGCAACAAAATTATTTTTAATGAGTACATGCAGTAATAATAACACCAATAACAGAAAAATAGATGGAGTTAGGATATGAATATGGAAACAAAACAAAACATAATATAAACTATACTATTTAAAATTCTGTTTGAAATATTCAAGTTACATTTTTTACGATATACTATATCCCAATGATTTTTTAAGATGTTTACGTTTCAACTGCACAAATACGGGACCAACCAAATGAATCGTCACAGCACAGTTCGTCTATACTATATAAAATTCTCTTGAATTTGAGTTTAGCATTTACCTATGTCCATTTACCGTTATTTCAATTTCTAGAATTGTATACAAACTGAATTCACACCTGCACAAATACGGGAACAACGAAATGAATCATTCACATCACAGTACGACTATACTATTTAAAATTCTGTTTGAAATATTCAAGTTACGTTTTTTTACTATATACTATATCCCAATGCTACTACAAAGACAATTAAGATGCGAAAGTTAATATTATGGTAAAGTAAAAACAATAATGAACCAACCTTTTAAGCTAAGTAAATCAGATGCAACCTTCCAATTGTTTCTTGCCATGATGAAAGAATTCATTTGCGACATTTCAAACCTTGCAGAACGCTATCTATTAAACACTATCTATTACCTTCAATCAAAGCTGCAAATTAGGAACAATGAAACAAAGCAACAATTAAAATTTCAATCAAATTTTCCTAATATATTAATTTTTTTCAAAAACTCAAAAGCAATAAATAATACAAAATTGATTCTTACCGTTTGCCCAAAGAGAATACATATCAGGTTGGAGTTGTTGTCAAGGATTGAAGTAGAGGCAAAGGGGGTGAAAACAATGGCAGGTTGGTTTATTAAATTGCATAAGGCGCAATCTCATCCCCTCGCAGATACTCTCTTTCACTTCGGTCAAACAACACCTAAACAAACAATCAAACTACGAAATCAACATTTATATGAGATAACTTTCCAATGTCAAAACCAAATAAAATTAACAGTTGAATTAAGATCAATTTCACAGTGAATAATCAGATATCATTACAACTCTATAATTGTTTCTTAAAAAATTCAACAAAATCAAATAAAAACTAAAACTGAGAAGGGGGTGTTGGTTTATGACATACTATTAAGGATATAACCATTTTTTCTGAGCTTCTCCCAACACCTGCAAAATTAGAATTAAAAATTAGAAATGGTTAAAGAAAGAACAAAACAAACGTGTCACAATTACCAATTGGAGAAAGTAGGTATAAATGTTAAACCAGTAGGTGACACCGTTGAAGAGGCATTCGATTTCGCATCGGAGAGGAGATAGTGGGAAGGGTAAACTTGATTTTTGATTCACAACGGGAGGTACTTATATAAATGAATAGTATATCACTACCGCAACCAACACAAACATAAAAACCCCAATCTGAGATTATCAAACAACAATGACAATATCAAATTCCAAAAATCAACTTCTGGGTCGGCCAAATTTAGGGTGAGCGGAAGAGAGGGAATAGAAAACCCTAGAAAATCAATTGTAGAGGCTAAAATCGCAAAATACGTAGGAAACACAAATTGAGATTGATACCTGTGGTTAGGTGAGAGCGGAGATAGATCTGAAGACGACGATGCGGCGGTGAATGAGAATGTGAGAGTGTGAGATAGGTAGCTAGGGTTCTGATAATTGGGCTACGAACAATACATTCCGACCGGTTTTCCGCTGCTTCAAAATGTTTTCCTAACTTTCTATACAAATATTCAAACCAATAAGGAACATAACATCAAATTAAGAATCTAACATCAAGAACAAAAACAACAAAACAATTTCATCTTAAAAACATAAAAACACAAACTTTCTTTTTTAGTACCCAAAATCAAAGAGACCGATCAAAAAACAACCTAATTAAAAACCAACCAATTAATCAAAAACATGAAAGAAAAAGGAACATACCCAAAACCCATTTCAAAATAGAAGATTTTCTATGCTTAGAACCCATCATCAAATCAGCCTTAGCTTCCTCAAGCAACCGTTTCTTCTCTTCAAAAATCAAATTAATCAATTTACCTGAGAAATTTGATCCTTATAACGTTTAATATCAAAAGCCCAACATTGATTCTGCAATTTTAAGCGATCTTGTAGAAAGTTCTGTTGATCGGCGAATGATTGAAGTAGCTTTTCCTGATTCTTCATCATCTGAACCAAAGTGCTGAATATTTTTTTCCCAATTTCCACGCTCTACAGATTCTACGGCATTTGAAGGTTTCAGTTTCTTCGATTTACGCATCGCGTGGTGCAGAATAAGAGAACAAAATAGGGCTAATTTGTTTCAGGTGAAGGTTTCGGATGAAGAGAAGGCGGTGAAGGAGGCAGTTTTGGATGGGGGAGAGGGTTGGCGATGGTGATGATGATAAGAGGAAGAAGAAGATGATAAAAGTTAACCCGTGCTTTTTTTTTCTCTTCTTTTGTTACGGCTGTTTCATAATTTAGGTTTTGGTTAGGGTAAAACAGGAATTTTAGTCATTAGGGTTAGGGCTTCAAAATTGGCATGGGTTAACTTTTATATATAGATAGATATAAGATTGAGAGAAACAGGTTTAGGGCTTCGTATATATAACCAAAATATTTGCTTCATAAAAAAAAGGCAAGAGGATAAGAATAAAATTTGTGCGATGCATTTTTTTAGATGAAATTTGTTATGTTAAATTGCAATCGTAAAAGTGTAGAAAATATTTGTTTCAAAAAAAAAAGGAGGATACGAATGAAATTTGTTAGGTTAATTTTTTATTTTTTTTTGAAAGGGAAATTTGTTAGGTTAATTAATAAATAAGGATTCGGATGGCCAAAAATATAGGAAAACAAATTTCGGATTTAAGTGAATTGATAACAAATTTCGGATATGACCAAAATTATAATTAGAGATAAATATGAAATAGTTGTTTCGGAAAATAGAAGAGATAAATACGAAATAGTTGTTTCGGAAAATAGAAGAGATAAATATAATATGATCAATGGCTAAAATTGAATGGCACCTAAATGCGCAAGATCCAATGGCTTAAAAAAGTGGATGAAAAAATGGGGGGAAAAAAAATTAGGTTTAGGGTTAGCTTTACGGGTTAAGCTTTAGTAAATAAGATATATATATATATATATATATATATATATATATATATATTAAGATATTCGTTCCTTTATAAAAATGAAAAAGATTCGTTAGGATTTTTATAGAATTTTTCAAACATGTGATAGTTTTTTTATTTTTTTTAAGGAATGTGATAGTTTTTTGTTTCTTTTGTTTTTAGGGAGGTATGTGATAGTTTTATTTTCACGGGATATACCACGTAATAATTTGATTTATTTTTAATTTAGAAAAATATTGATTTACATTATGTCAACGTGTGGAAAGACGGGAATTCACATAGCCGTCTTTTCATTTTTTTTTATTACGCTAACACATATAGATTATGAACGATATTTTATATAAAAAAAAGTTTATATAGATTAAAATTATAGGCATAAATATTTATGAATTTCAAATGTAACAAACAAAATTGTTTAAGGTATAGTTTGAATAACAAAAGTCGGCCTAAAATCCTCTATTGTTTATAAATATAGTACAAATATATCATTAATAATTGTAAAAAAAAAAATCATTAATAAGTGCACAACAACTTGTCAAAAAAAAAGTCTACAAAAACAATAGATATATACAAACGATGACACAACAGGATATGAATAAAAAGCTTATCAGCGATAATTGTAAAAAAAAAATATCATTAATAAGTGCACAACAACTTGTCAAAAAAAAAGTCTACAAAACCAATAGATATATACAAACGATGACACAACAGGATATGAATAAAAAGCTTATCAGCGAGGAGAAATATTAGGGATTGCTGCATTTTAGAAGGAATTTGTTAGTTTAAATTGGTGCGCTGCATTTTAGATGGAATTTGTTAAGTTAAATTGCTGCTAATCTAATGCAGAATTTTAGAGGGAAATTATTAGGTTAAGTTGCTGCAGACCTAATAAAATTAATAAATAAGGATAAAAAAGGCATGAAATTGGTGGGCATGAAATTGGTGCGATGCATTTTTTAGATGGAATTTGTTATGTTAAATAAATGCAAACCTAAAAGTGTAGAAAATATTTGATTCAAAAAAAAAAAAAGGAGGATAGGAATGAAATTTGTTAGGTTAAAAAATAAGGATTCGGCTGGCCAAAATTATAGCAAACTTGATAAAAAAATTCGGCTGGCATTAAGTAAGATGATCAATGGCTAAAATCGAATGGCGCCTAAATGTGCAAGATCCAATGGCTCAGAAAAGTGGAGGGAAAAATGGGGGGAAAATATTAGGGCAACAATAGCTTGAGGGGTTAAACTTTAGTAAGTTAGGGTAGAAAATATTTTCTTCATAAAAAAAAGGCAAGAGAATAGGAATAAAATTGGTGCGATGCATTTTTTTAGATGGAATTTGTTATGTTAAATAATTGCAAACCTAAAAGTGTAGAAAATATTTGATTGAAAAAAAAGGAGGATAGGAATGAAATTTGTTAGGATAAAAAATAAGGATTCGACTGGCCAAAATTATAGCAAACTTGATAACAAAATTCAACTGGCATTAAGTAAGATGATCAATGGCTAAAATTGAATGGCGCCTAAATGTGCAAGATCCAATGACTCAGAAAAGTGGAGGGAAAAATGGGGGGAAAATATTAGGGCAACAATAGCTTGAGGGGTTAAGCTTTAGTAATTAAGATTGATTACAAATTTCGGATATGGCCAAAATTATAAATAAGGATTCGGCTGGCCAAAACTATAGCAAAACAAATTTCGGATTTAAGTGAATTGATAACAAATTTTGGATATGGCCAAAATTATAAATAAGGATTCGGCTGGCCAAAACTATAGCAAAACAAATTTCGAATTTAAGTGAATTGATAACAAATTTTGGATATGGCCAAAATTATAAATAAGGATTCGGCTGGCCAAAACTATAGCAAAACAAATTTCGGATTTAAGTGAATTGATAACAAATTTTGGATATGGCCAAAATTATAATTAGAGATAAATATGAAATAGTTGTTTCGGAAAATAGAAGAGATAAATACGAAATAGTTGTTTCGGAAAATAGAAGAGATAAATATAATATGATCAATGACTAAAATTGAATGGCACCTAAATGCGCAAGATCCAATGACTTAGAAAAGTGGAGGAAAAAATGGGGGGGAAAAAATTAGGTTTAGGGTTAGCTTTACGGGTTAAGCTTTAGTTAATAAGATAACAAATTTTGGATATGGCCAAAATTATAAATAAGGATTCGGCTGGCCAAAACTATAGTAAAACAAATTTCGGATTTAAGTGAATTGATAACAAATCTCGGATATGACCAAAATTATAATTAGAGATAAATATGAAATAGTTGTTTTGGAAAATAGAAGAGATAAATACGAAACAGTTGTTTCGGAAAATAGAAGAGATAAATATAATATGATCAATAGCTAAAATTGAAGGGCGCCTAAATGCGCAAGATCCAATGGCTTAGAAAAGTGGAGGAAAAAATGGGGGAAAAAAAATTAGGATTAGGGTTAGCTTTACGGGTTAAGCTTTAGTAAATAAGATAACAAATTTTGGATATGGCCAAAATTATAAATAAGGATTCGGCTGGCCAAAACTATAGCAAAACAAATTTCGGATTTAAGTGAATTGATAACAAATTTTGGATATGGCCAAAATTATAATTAGAGATAAATATGAAATAGTTGTTTCGGAAAATAGAAGAGATAAATACGAAATAGTTGTTTCGGAAAATAGAAGAGATAAATATAATATGATCAATGGCTAAAATTGAATGGCGCCTAAATGCGCAAGATCCAATGGCTTAGAAAAGTGGAGGAAAAAATGGGGGGGAAAAAATTAGGTTTAGGGTTAGCTTTACGGGTTAAGCTTTAGTAAATAAGATAAAGGAAAGGATGGGCTCACCTAAGACATTAATTAACGAGTAGTAACTGTTGAAGAGAGTCGGTGACCTAGACACTAACCTAACTATCTTATCTTAATATCTACTCCTAAGGTTCACAATGCAAACCCTATTTTCCAAAACCCTAATGCTTTTGGTGGGATTTTTGCAACCTAACCTCATTTAATGCTGATTTTGAAATTCAAATCTCCCAACTAAAACCCTATTTAAACGCCAACCCTCCTAGATTAATGGGGGACAATACTTTCTTAACTGCTCCCAATCAATACCTGCCATGTGTAACTCTGAACCTAATTAATAGCCTTACTGATTTCCAATGTAAACTCTCTGTGAATAGCGACAACCATTCAGCTTCCATGTTGTGTTACGTGATCTTAATTGCACGTTCTTCTTTTCCTAGGAGATTTACCTCTTCACCTCCCATTGTATTTTCTTATTCCCTCATGTTTTATAAAGAGGAATTCAACAACACAGAGTTGTTGTTTTGTGGTTTTTCTTATCATGGCCTTTGATATTGTTTCATCTACCTCCAGGGCCTTGGATAGTTGGAAAGGTTAGGGTTTCATTCAGATTGTTCGAGATTATTTTGTGCCTTTCTTTTCTTCTATGTTGGTATTTTCTGATGAAAGTTGTGTGCTTTCTATATACTGATACTCATCATTCTGTACCATGTTATTCTTCTGTCGTGTTTTAATGGTTTTTATGGTTCTTTAGCTTTATTTGAAAATAACAATCTATTTCGGCATTACAATTTCAATGGTTTTTGTGTCCAAATCAAGTTCTTCATTTTACCTGATAAAAGGAACCTTAATATAATATATTGTTATTAGTTCTTCATCTATTTATTATTGTGCTACTGCTATTATAATTTGTCTTCTTCTGTGTTTATTTTGCCAATCTGTTAGAATGCCATTCAGCTTCTTATATTTATAACTTCCTCATCTTTCTGTTATCACATTATTGTTGTTATGATTCGTTTTTTTTTCTTCCTGCTATTCTGTTACATGTTACTTATAGTTTTTTTCAATGCTATTTTGTTTTCACTCTGCTATTGCTGCTTAAATTGTGTTAAGTTGATTTCTTGCAGCTGAAGTTGTTTGGTCTGCTATTGCTAGTGGTGATGACAGGCAGTTGGAGCTTGCTAGATTGAAATTTCATACTTTTTGCATTGAGTACAATCCAAAACAGGTTTAATCTATTGTCCTTGATTTTTTTATGATGGTTTTTATGCTACTATTGCAAGTATTTTTTTTCTTTGCAATCAGTTTGCAACAGAACTGCTTCTTTATACTGTTATTTGAATTCGTTTGTTTATTCAAACTCTTCTTTTGCATTTCTTTTCTGTTTCAAAGTATTCTTCTTACCTCATCGAATGACATCCATGAATATTTTGTTATTATTTCTTACCTTATCAAACGACATCCAAGAATATTTTGTCATTATAATAATCTGCTTATGAAACACATTTGAGTTTACTAGCTGCAAGTGAACTTTTGTTATTTGTATTTCTCTCAATTGGGGTCGGTATTAAGTTTTTTTTATTCTAATAAAGAAAAAAATCATTAGGCTTCTTTATTGATTATATGCCATTGTAGTAAATTATGTCCGTTTAGACTTTATAAAGAGCGTAAGAATTATGACATATGTTTCAAGACCCGTCCTGCATGTAATCTCATCATTGTTGCCATCTAAGTTGGTTTTGTTCTGTGTTCAAAGACTTTGTTTTGCAACTGCTCATTATGTACAATGATTTAATAGCTATTTGTCTAATTTATCTTTTACACTCATTTTGTGTCCAAGTATCCAAGTATAATATTTTCCTCCTTTTACGTTGTTTGCTATAATACTTTGCATGATAGTTTTGGTTTTTATATGCTGATGGAAATATAAGTTTACTAACAATGTTCACACTTCACTTTTGTTGATAATATGGAAAGAAGGGGCAACATAGGACATTGCAACAAATTGAATTAAATATCGATATGATGATTGGTGGATACACCTGAGTATTTGAGTTCATGAATGGTGTACACATATTGGTATGATTATGAAGTTTCCCTTTACCTCATGATTAAATGCAATATATCTAAAAAAATGCAGATTAAATCTCCAAAATAGTGATACGAGTTGTGCACAATAACTTCAATCGTTTTCTATTGCTCCATCTCTCATACTTCTCTACGAGGAAATAATCTGTTCATATTAGTATTGGTGACTATATTAGTTTATCTCCCTCTGTTTCTGAGATGCATAACCTTAGAACTGGTTGCTAAGAAGGCCAACTCAAGGAGCATAAAGGTTGGTCTTTGAATATCTGAACAATGAGGTAATTTAAGCCAATTTTTTATTTTTATTTTAATATTTTGGGATGAAAATTGAGCCTTTGGTTTTGCTTCAAGGAGTTTTAAATTTCTAACTAAAATGTGATTTTAAGTGTTCATTTGATAGAAGATTACAGTCAAGTTAGTTGAAGCTTTTTCATTGTTGGAGTGTAGGATTCACATTATAGTATGGGTTGATATTATTTGTTCTTTGATATACGTTCCCTTAATGACTTACATGTTGTAGCTACTCCTTGCAGTTTTCTATACGCATTTCCCCAAAATTGGTGCAAATTTTTCTTGGTGGATGAGGCTCGAGAATGGGTTCCTTGCACTTACAGTGCTCGTAACATTTGGGATATGGCTCAAGTTTAGCAAGCCGACGAGGTTAACATAGGAATATATGGTCAATTTTGGAATTGTAGAAATGATCCTAAATTAGCTGGGATCATGACTTTATGGGATACAACATTACAAGAGTTTTTCCATAAAAAAGAGAGTAGAAGTTACAATATTATATGAATATTTTGTATTAGCAACATATAATTTTAAGTCCTCTTAGTACATAATTTTTGCATTATTGAATGCTTATAATACAATATGAATATTGTCTTTTTTACAATGACTTTGCTGAATAATTCAATGGGTCATAGATAGTAAACAAGAATTGAAAAGGCTGGTCTTTATAAATATTTATTTTGTTGTAGCTCTTCCACCTGTTGAATAATTTAAGGAGACACATGATCTTTCATAAAGAATATGATGATTGTAAACTATGTTCTCGCAATTGCTTCGGTCAATAAAAATAGTATCAAATTTTACCTTTTTAAAGAACCTGTATTTATTCATGTGGCTATTTCAAGGATTTTGTTGCAACTAAACTTGATTTAGAGAAGTTTATTTATTTATTTTATTAGTTTTATTCTACAACGATTTTTTTATCAATTTGAATCAATTATACAATTTCCCTTTTCAATGGTATAGCAAGCTAAGGTTTGTCCCTCAAAAAAAAAAAAAGCAAGCTAAGGTTTGATTATCGTGAGTGTGAACTATTAACTTCCAAAGTAATTTGATATAAGTATATAGTTAAGTAAACTTATATTATTTCAATTTAAGAAGTTTGTTTAAAAATACTACTCATAAACATATTATTATTTTTTGTTTGTCATTGCCCTTGAAAGGCATATTAGGAGAATATTTAATCATAATATTGTATATTTATTATGTTTTTGTGTTTTTTAAGTGACCCAATATTCTGAATTTATAACAACTTCGATTATATTTGTACTCAAAATGATGACGTAAAAACTATAAGTTGTAATTGTGCTATTAAACTTTGTTTTTGTCTACTACATTTACAATGCCGCACGGGTGGAAAGTCTAGTTTTGTTCAACGGATCAACAATATTTTAACTTGTAGTTATAATAGCTTGCATCGGTGGTGTTTTCTATGGGAATGACATTTTTCACAAAACTCCTTATTCTTGTCATTACTTTTACCAAAAATTAATGGCTTGAAAAGGTGCAAAGACTTTTATAGCAACCAAATCTAGGACACTAGAAATCATCGTGGTTCGATAAACTCCACCTCTCGTGGAGACATTAGTACCACTTCCTCAACCATCATCAATGATAATTCCTATTCCAATTTCTTTTACCTCCGTGATGAAAATATCGAGAGACCATCACTATGTTAGCGAGGAATCTCCTTCGTGAGATCGCGCGATCGATATAGAAAATTTTGTAGAGAATTTGTATCGAGTGTTCTAACATCAATCGAATATCATCACTCATCAGAGATCAGAACTAACGACCGACTAAAATGGAGAAAAAACAAGTCCAGATTCCCATTCTCATCACACCTTGATTGTAATCACAACACAGTCCAAGAACACATAGTTTTGTAAGAGATAATAAATTTGTTCGTGATGATGCAAGGTCAGAACATAGCTAACACAATGGTGATCTCTCAAGAAACATAAGTCTAGAGAGAAGCAAACTCCATAACTGAAAAGAGTGGAGACGCCACCAAAGTGCAGACATATAAAATAAATATGGTACGTAATTTTTTAATCAATTCAAAGCAAATACACAAAACACCATAGATATCAATCCAATGTTCTAAGTCACATTACAATTCTTTAATCGCAGAAGCCAAATAGTTTCGTTAATTTCCGCCAACAACCAGAATTGTAACCACATGCAACAATTTTAAAAACGATATATACTGAAATCAACCACACAAGTTAACTATAAAAATATTAGGTTTAGTTTACGGTATACAACCACTATACCGGCCGCAACCACTAGAAACGATGGACTTTTTAAGTTGTACTCTTGTCCTCGTGTTAACATGTTCATTCATTCATGCTTTTTGCTTACTACTTAAGTAAGAGAACAACAAAACCAAACTATAAACTTCCACCAGGACCTTCCCCTCTTCCCATCATAGGGAACCTCCTTGAATTAGGACAAAAGCCCCCACAAATCATTGGCAAAATTTAGGCCCTTTAATGAGTCTCAAGCTAGGCCAAGTAACCACTGTTGTTATCTCTTCATCAACAATGGCCAAAGAAGTGCTTCTCACCAATGACAAATTCTTGTCAAATAGACTGTTCCACAATCCGTGTCAGTCCTCAACCATAACCAATATAGTCTTGCATTCACACCCATTTCACCTCTTTGGAAGGAATTGAGAAAAATATGCAACACTCAATTAATTTCTCACAAGAGTCTTGATGCTAGCCAAGATGTTAGGAACGCGAAAATTCAACAACTTCTAACTGGTATCCATGAAAGCAGTCAAATTAGGGAAGCAATAGATATTGGAACAATAGTGTTCAAGACTACCATCAATTTATTATCCAACACTATTTTCTCCGTAGATTTGATTCAATCTAACGGCGCAGCTGGAGAGTTTAAAGACTTGGCGACTGATATCACAAAAGATGTCGGAACACCAAATGTGGCAGATTTTTTCCCTATATTGAAGATGCTTGACTCACAAGGCCTAAAAGGAAGACAAACAAAAAATGTAAAGACATGTTAGATGCCATGCTCAACATTTCTAAGGAGAATGAGTTTATGGAGAAAAATATGATCCAACATCTATCACACGTTCGTAAGTATAACTTTTCCAAGTTTCTTTCCAATCATTAATTTAGAATTATAATTAATTGTGATCTAGTTCGACGGTTCACTTAATTAATGTGTGTTATGTTTTACTCTATATAGGATATATTGTTGCCGGAACAGATACAACAACATCAACATTGGAATGGGCAATGACGGAGCTTATCAACAATTCATAAGCTATGGGAAAAGCTAAGAATGAGTTGGAACAGACGATCGGGTGCGGTGTGCCACTTGAAGAGTCAAATATCTCTAATCTTCCATACTTACATGCAATAATAAAAGAGACACTTAGAAAGCATCCACCAGTTCCATTTGTCCCTCATTTATTCACTTGGGTCCAAGTGCAGAACTATTTAAGAACACTGGTGAAAGTGTGAGACAATCAGAATATGCAAGCATTGGAAGCCTCATGTACGCTATTGACTGTAGTAGATCCGACATTGCCTATGTTGTGGGAGTATTGTGCTACTGTAGATTGCTTTTTACGAGATTGTGAAATCACATTAGGACTAAAGTGATGTTTGTGTCTTCAATGTCTCCTCCGAAATCATCATTTTTTGAATACCTAGTATCGATACAGTTGATCATTTAGAGGTTAAATACTTGGGAAAAAATACTTGGTTGGGAAGGTTAGAGTAGCAAACGCCATTGAAATTTCTATTTTATACATTGGATCCAATAAGTTGCCTTATGTAGTGTTGCTTAGTCCAGTGGAAGCAGGACTAATTTCAACACTTAATAAGTGAGTTCATGGACAATGATCCTTTGAAGAAAATTTGGCAGCAAGTGATTTCTTGAACTGTTGCATGAATTTGGATTATTCCACATCAGCAGCAAGTCAACTATATTATAAAATATGCAGTGTGATGAAACCTGATGTGTAGGTGAAGAGCAAGTGTCTGACTTTAAATGTCCGGATTATTCCTCCATAGTTGGCGAGTATGTCGCATAGAGCTGAAACTAGGCCCGGAGGTCAGTTTAGACCATATATAAGGTATTTTTCAGCTTTCAAAAGTAAGAGGAAATGAAGGATGGATAAAACCGATTGGCTGAGACACATACATAAATGTCCTGATTAACTTCAAATCAACTAGGCATCTAAATTTACACCTAGATAAGGTTAGTAGTACCAATCTTGGTTAGAAAAATATACATATTTATTCAAATGCAAAAAGTAGGAAAGAAATGTCAAAATGACATGTGAATGGAATCCAGAAATAGGTCTTGAATCTTGATTACAAGGTTTTGAATCAAAGCCTCCACAACCAAATTATAAAAGACTGCAAAAGATAAAACTAAAAATGAAAAGCCAAAGTCGCTCGGTGAACGGAGTCCACATTTTCCTTGATAGATGGAATGATGAACATAATCTACCATCTTTGAGCAGTATCACTGAGAATCCAAATTCTGTCCAAATTTACACAAGAAACAATTGAGTCAGTTATCTCATACAATTGTTAACTAAATTAAACACGTTGAAACAATTAGGAGAAAAACAGAGAAAAAAAAAACAAAAGAAAAAGGGTGAACAACATTAAAGTTTGAATGAGGCATCAGGTCTTCCTATTCAAATAAAAGATTCATAGCACTTGAATCAATGTTTGAGTTCTCAATGATTTGATAGATTCATCATTTGGCCAATTGGAATTGATAACATATAGACATAAAACAAAGGATTGAATGAAATAATGAACAAACAACAATACTGCTCAGAAGTAGCAAATTATATCACAATAAAACTTTATTATCATAGCAGAATCATTACAATTTCAATAAAAAATCAAAATAGTACATGATAGTATCCTACAATTCAAACTTTTTACTATTCTACATCATTTCAATCAACAAGGCATCATTTCAGTCTGCCAGTCTGCTATTATATATCGCTGATTAATCAATACATAAATCTTATAAACATAATTTTTTTCTTATCAATCAAAAAAATCATACAAATATTACAAATTCAAAATTAAAATCAAATTAATAAAACTAATCTCGGGAAGGCATCGGATAATAAGCGGTGTTTTTTATGATCACAGAATAATATCAGTCTATAGAATAACAAATTTTTAACATCATTTGCCAACCCTTACAAAAAACAAACATTATCAAAACAAAAATACAGAACAAAAATCAACAAAACATTAAGGAAAAATGTATATGGCATTAGTTAGCCGGAGGTTTTCGTCAACACTTGTTATTTAGTATATCATTAGAAACTGAACCACCATTAAGGCTTTTGGCAAGGATATACTCAAGTAATCAGAATATCAAACAAACACCTCTCACCATTTCCGGTCATTACACTCCCTATAAAAGTTTATTAAACATCTAACAAAATGTAAACAAAAAAAATACCCCACATCATTTCCGGTCATTACACTTTGGAGGCAAAAAACTTTATTTTCTGACAATTCATACTAGTAAGAAAAGAAACAAAAGCAGTAAGAAGATGTGAGGTATCAATCACCCAAAAGTTCCCTTTCCATTTCCCTACTTCGTCGAAGGCATCATCTCTTTCTTTGGGGTTGACTTAAATAACCGATCCGGCATTACAAAGATATGCTACTAAAAGTTTAGAACATGAAAACTGTCTGATGTCAAGCTAGCTTAGGTCAGGTTAGGAGAAAACTAACTAGAAACAGAAAATAGAATGACAACAGCAGCACATTAAATATACATAATGTCGATCTCACAAAGCAAATGGAAAAACAGTAGTTATAGATACATAAAAATCAGAGATTGTGAAAGGGTCTGGCTTGTTAATAACAGTAAAACTTGTCATATAGAGCAGCTGAAACTCTAAATAACATCATCTAAATCACTCTTGCTAACGCATCCAATTCTCGCAGCATCACTTCAGAACACTAATATGCATGACTCTTAAATTCAAAAAAACTTACCATATTAGCAAATGGCAACCAGCGTCAAATCTTCCAGTTGCAGTTTCATTGGCAAAAACACATCTGTCAAATACGATCTTACCCCGCAAAAGGCCAGTGACTCAATGGCAATCTTTTGCTTATTCTTGAGCATAATTTGCAATTCTTCATGCCATTCTAGACGAGTTTTGAAATCAGCATCCTCTAACATAGCTTCAACAGCTTTGACATCCTTCTTAGTCATGGGGAAGGTAAGACAGCTATTATGCTCGGCCATAATATCAGTTGGCCTAATCCCTAACCACTTAAATTTTGTCAAACAACTGCCATAAAAGGCCAACATCTTCAAGGAGTGTGGATCAGTATAGAACAAGCCTAAAACGGGCAAGTTCAACTCCCTCTCCATCCTGATCAAGAAATCATGCGGGCCCTCCGCGGAGACAACAATGCACCGAAAGCGTTGAGGAAACAAATAGAAAGCCAATTCCGTGACAACTTCAGAATCGGGCACCAAGAGAATAAAGAGCGCATCATCCGTGGTCATTTTCTCAGCAGTGTTGGGAATATGCATACAACAACCTATTGAACAATCTATCGTATGCCCACCCTCAACATACATCACATTCCCATTCACCAGCGTATCCAAGGAGGTGAGAGGATGAGGCCTTTTCCGGGAGTGGGAGAAGGGAGGGAGTTGGCCGGTTAGGGTTTCCGACCTTTTGAGGATGGCGATGATGTCGCAGTCGGGTTTGAGTTCCTTGGCTTTCAACTCAATGGGGCAATCGAGGGCTTCTTGGAGAAGCTGAGCCTCTTCGGAGGACGAGAGATTGTAGTTATGGACGATGTCGGCGATGGTATAGGGCGTCGTGCCTAGGGTTAGGTCAAGGGTGGAGGATGATATGTCCTTGGCTTTCAATTCGATGGGGCAATCGAGGGCTTCTTGGAGACACAGAGAGTCGTCAGAGAAATCGAAAACAATGGCGGCCTTGCGTTTCATATTTGAGGTCTTTTTCTGTGTAGTGAATGTTGATTTAACCAACTAATGAAAAATTTGTTTTAAAGTAACCAAATAATAAGAAAACAAAGGACGAGAAGAAGGCTGAAAGTCAAGCCAAGGCACAAAGGCAATAATGTTTCCTTGGTGGTGGAGGAGGGAAGCGCTGAACCCTTACTGTTGTTTCCAATTTTGGTTAGCACTTAAATAGAGTTTTGAAACTTCTGCGTCGATATTTTTTTGTTGGGTCAATCTTGTATTTTACTACTCCCTCCGTTCCTTTTTAAGTGTCACTTTTGGAGAAAAGTTTTGTTTCAATTTAACTGTCACTTTCAAAGTTCAATGCAACATTAAATGATGTTTTACCATTATTACCCTTAGTTATTTATTGTGGAGAGAGAAGTATATGAAAGAAGATATTAAATGAATAAGGTCATTATGGTAAAAGTATAAATTATTGTATCAAAAGTAGTAACATTTATTTATTGTCTTGGTATGTGTAAAATGTCAAAATGTGACAATTAAAAAGGAACGGAGGTAGTACTATCTTGTCAAACTTTTGTTGGAAGATTTCCTAGTTACTGTTTAGAATCTTCTGTTGAGCAAAAAAAGGATCAAATTAATTTATTTCCATGTTATCCTACAATGACAATTGTTTTTTGTGGAATACAGAGGTTTAAGAGGCTGGGTCATTTGTTATTGTCTATTATCTTTCTCTAATTATTAAAGTTAATCCTTCTCTAATTATTAAAGTTGATGTAGTTTTGTAACAAAAAATCCATTTTTTTATAGTTGTATCCAAACAAATTAAATTATTTAAAACATGTGATTTTAATTACAATAACCAAACAAAATAAATCGTGATTTGTTATATAAATTCTCTTAAATAATAGATATCAAAATCACTTTTATTTTCATTTGTAACAAACAGGGTTCGGAATTGTTCTTTTTAAAAAGGTGTTTTTTTTTGGTACAAAAGAGGGCCAAAGGCCCTAAAGAGGTGGTTTTTATCATGATAAAAATATCTATAAATTATTGAATGACGTTTTTTTTTTATTTCGTAACAAATTTGTCATATATTTAATTTACATTTAAATATATGACGCACATGTGATTTTATCTCATCGTGTGTTTCTAATAAAAAACATTAATAAATACATTTCACTTATGAATAATATAAAAAATATAGGAGAAACATTTTATACCGATACTTAAAAAACACCAAAAAAAGAGTAAATAAAAAAGAAAAAAAACACATGACTTTTTTTTACAAAAAAAAACATAGGATTATTTCTCACTGATACATGTTTTTACATCTAAATTTATTCAAGTATATCAAATTGAATGAGCACAAATAACATAACTTTGAGAGAGTTACAAAATCTTTCTCATTTATAAATTATACACGGGGTTAGTATTTATTATGAGAAATACAACTACTTTACATAAAATTACACATCTTCAAGATTACTTCTTTTGTATAAATGATTTTCATACGTTTTTTGGTTTATCTTAATATCATATTATAAAATTATTATTTTTAATCGTTAATCATTATTAATCATTATATCCTTTCAAAGAATGACTATATAAAAAAACACAAGACAAACGTTACTCTCTAATTAATTAGACACTAACTAATATTGTTGTACAAATCATACATGGGACAGCAATCAGTCACATTAATTAATTAAATTGATTTTTTTTATGTATTGTATCTAGGCATGACAACAAAACCCATACCCGCGAGTACCCATCCGAACTGAACTCAATTTGATGGATTTTTCCCCTCTTTGACTCGGTTTGGGTTTTCCTCGATTTTAAAACACGGGTACCGGATGAGTAACGGGGAAATAGGTATACCCACCCTAAACCCATACTCAAACTCATCCCAAATGTAGAAAAACATTTTATTGCCCCCTTTTATATAAAAAGAAACTCAAACCATAAATCATTTCAGTCACAATATCAGAGTCTCAGTCTATCAAATGATACTCACTTCTCAGAGTTCTCTCTATTCTCCATCACCATAGTCATGATCTATCGTTGTCATTTTTTTGTAGGATAATGCATTGCAACATTGCGTCTGAGGCAGAAAAATACTTCTATTTTATTAAAAAAATTATCCATTGCGGGGATGGGCCTGAGATACCCAAACCCGTCAGAGACGGGGATGAGATTTGATTTCTTATCCCTGTTGGGTATGGGTAGGATAGTGGGTAAGTATATGGTAGTAGGGTATGGGGACGGGGAAGGTAAAACCTATCCCCACCCGCCTCATTGTCATGCTTAATTGTATCTTCTAAATAATAGTGGGAGTAATTATAATATACTAATTATAATTTGATATAAGAATCTTGCACGATATACATATTCATTGTTTATAAATTCATATAAAAATAAAAAAATGCTAAAAAAATTACAAATATTTTTCAATGATATATAAAAATCACGGGGTTTATTAACGTCTCCGTTATCATTATTGTGATTTTATTATTTATAATATTTTCACATATTTTTAGTCTACTACTTTATATTATTTAATAAAAACTATTTCAATATTTTTATTATTATCTTCATCTTTATCAATAATTTTTTTCTTATTTCTCAATGTAAATAATATTGTAAATGCGTTTTGACGCATAAATCGTGATTTAAGGATCAGCCCGTGCGGAGCAAGGGCCCCGTGCTTAGCACGGGTCTGTTGCTAGTTGACTAGTATAATAAAATACAGTGTTTTAAAGAGTCTGTGTTTTCCTTCAACTACGGGTTAGTTCTGATTATTACAGGCGGGATCGAACTAGAAATCCCAGGACATGTTGTGCAACGTTTTTGAGGAAAACTGTTTTAAAAAGGCCACGAAATGCTTTTAGGTTACTTAAAGAGCAAGATGAGTTTTAGAGGAAAAAGGCATTATCTCTCGACAGGTTTGAAAACGCAAGTAAAATGCAGAGAAACTAAAGTAAATGCCCTTAGGTTACCTAACGGCTAACGTTCACCTTATCCTGCAAAAATATGTTACCAAACAAAGCACAACACTCTCCAATCAACTCTTCCTCTCAAGAAAACAATGTTCGCCTTCACTTCCACGCCTGCCCCCCACCCCCAACCCAAATGATTCATACCTGCCGCCGACAACAACTTATTCTCAAACAACTCAAACAAATGACTAAGTGTCACAATAAAAGGAACACCATCCACCCACGTATCCGTTCAAAAAAAAGGTTTTCGTACTGTCACCAACCATTCTTCTCAAGTTATCATCAAACTCATCCACCCTCACCCTTCTTTCTTTCTTTCTTTGTTGTAGGGTCATCCCTAAGACTCTTATGCCAAGAGAGGTATTTTGTTCAATTTTATTTTGTATTAACCAAAAAAATTATGGCTATGTTTTTATGAGTATGAATGGAACTCAATATCTCGAGATTTACAACATCCACACACTTTGTACACCAACTAATTGCGTTAAACCATGTGGTAAATCATGACTATGTTTTTTTAAAGGAATTATTAATTAAAATTTAATAACCATATATACTAACAACATAAATAATTGGTCCCTTCAATTATATTTTATTTATATCTTGTGTTACATAATAATATAAATACTAATATTTCGAGGAGTCGGATAAGGGAGAATCTAGGGGAAGTTCGAGCTGTATTAGACATGCACCAACGCGTCCTCTTGAGCTTAGCTCAGTTGGTATGGACAATGCATAAAATATGCAAGGTCCGGGGTTCAAACCCCGGCCACCACAAAAAAAAAAGACATGCATCAACGTAAGGCTGAAACGGCTCGACTTATTGCCTTGCCAGGTTACTTTTTTTTCTTCATAACTCTAACATGGTAACTCAAGAAAATAATAATATTAATAATTTACTATGATGGAATCACTTAAATGAAAAGAAAGTTAATCTTTGGTCACAAATGTGACTTACATGGTCACAAATTGGTTTGGCTTTACTCTTTTAGACAAAGTTGCAAACTTAAAACGCACGTCTTATCTCTTGCAGTTTTTATAACAATAATAGTCCTATTCTTATAGGTGATACCCTGGAAGAACTATTGGAAGTGATCACCTGGGCTCAACTAGGAATCCATTATAAAAGCATATAATAGAAGTGTAATGCAATGTTTGGCTTCTGTCTCTCACATGTAAAATACAATGCAATAAGCTTTGTAGTTAGAAAGTATGATAAAGTAATATTTAACATGTTGGGGCATATATTCAATACTAGATTCTTTAACACACACAAAATCTTAATAAATGGAAAACCATAATAGTATAAAAGAATGATTGATGGAAAAATGGACTGGTTGCATTGCAGGTGGGATTGTTGAATGTGGATGGTTACTATAACTCATTGTTGTCATTCATGGACAATGCTGTAGATGAAGGTTTCATAACACAAGCTGCCCGCCATATTATCGTGTTTGTTAAATTTCTACTTCAGCGTTGGAATTACATTAATTGTAATTTTGTTTACACCAAAATCATATATTCTTACCCGTTGGACCGACAAGTATCGGGTGTGTGAAGTTTTAGTGAATAACACACACCCTTGATCAGTGGCGGAGCCAGGAATTTCATAGAGCCTGGGCGAAAAATATATCGCAAAAATTTTTAAAAAAGAGGTTCGTCTTTTTTTCAACAAAATTACAATTTGAATTAAGAGAGATGGAATATTACCTACCAAACGAAAATGTTGAGCAACAGCGTGTAAATCATCCACTTCTGTCCAATAGTTACCGTACTCAAACGAACCTTTGCTTTCCCTTGAAGGAAAACCCACAAGCTAAAGTTAAGACAAAGCAAAAAATGAAGCAACGCTAATGATGAAGACAAGATAGCATAAACTTTAGTACATAAATTTAGTGTACATGACTACATGAGGAAAATACCACCCAATTTAGGAAAAGGAATTGTCCTCTAATACCATGATAAAATGATAATCCTAAACTAAAAACCAGAACTGTAAGAGTAATAACAACATTAGATATTTATGATAAATAGTTATAATAACATCAGTAAAAAAAAAAAAGCAAACACATCAGGCCACAAAAACTAAATTTCAAAGATCATACTATCATATGATTCAATTCATTCATCCAGAGATCCACGCCTAGATCCAATTTCAAAACATAGGCATATAATTTAAGTACACCAATTAATCATCTTTCAGCTATTATCAACTCCCTCAAAACCCCACTAAACAGCATAAGTTCAATCAAAATCACCGAGTACAAAATGAAAATATTTAACAATTAACACAAAATGCACACATTATAAATTGAAGTTGTGATAATCACAACCGTAAGTGTTCCTTCATTTCATAAACTCTCCACTCAATCACACAAAATGCACAATTCTAAATTAGGGTTTGGAAAATCAAAATTGGGGATAATCAACAATTCTAAATTGTGGTTTGAAATTTGAATAATCAACTCATTGAAATGATTCACCCATTAACAAATAACAAGCAACAAACAATAAAATAGAACAAACAAAAAAAACATAGAACAAACCTGGAGAGTGGAGACTGGAGAGGAGAAAGAGGAGAAGGAATGAAAATGACTGAGAGTTGAACTTGAGAGAGGGAGAGGCGCTAGTAGTACTTGACAGATGGAGAGGAAAGTGAAAACTGAAACAGAGACAGAGAGGTGAGGTGAGAGTCGCGACTCACTCTGTCTGAAGGAGAATAGTGTTTCTTTGCCTAACGTACGCGCTGAAACAATCTATTTCTGCCCATAATTTTTTTTTTTTTTTAAGTATGAAATGGGCTAATGGGTTGGGCTGTTGCAAATAAAGCAGAAGGTGAGCCTGGGCTGGAGCCCAGCCTAGCTGGGGGGTGTATCCGCCCCTGCCCTTGATTCAACTCAGGGTTATCAAACAAAAGTAGCGTTTAATAGACAGGTTAGAACAATACAGATAACAACTCAACACACAGTTTTTTTTTTTGATGTATTATCATTACAAAAACAATAACTGAATGGAACATGAAGTTAAGAAAAAGTACTACATTTTGATTCCAATGAAGAAGTCGAACCAAAAAAAAATTCATGTGCTCTCATATAAAACTGGTGGAACCCATATGAATTTTATTTTAATCAATAAAAAAAGGTGTTTGTTGCTAACATTAATCTTTGTTTCTTGTTCCAAATGTGAAAATTTCATTCACTCCACTTTCATCAATCCCCTCACTTATTTCAACCTAACGTTTTCATTCACTTCACTTTCATCAATCCCCTCATTTATTTCAACCTAACGTAGAACCAACACTTCAAATTAAAGACTTGTTCGGTCCCAACACACACACACACACACACACATGACACACACACACACACGAAACTTGTTAAGACCTTTAAATGATAATTTTTATGAAAATACGTACAATCAATGTATTAAAATTGAAATGTATAACTTTTCTTATAAAACACACACACACACACGACACTTGTTAAAACCTTTACATGATAATTTTTATGAAAATACATGTAATCAATGCATTAAAATTGAAATATTTAACTTTTCTTATAAAATAAATTCTTCTTTTGAAATCTTTAAAGAGTGTCATAGAGACAATCGTTAACAAAAAAAACAACTCACTTTAGCTTTGATCCAAAGTAGAAGGTAACAAATACTCATGAAATAAGTATATGGTAACATAAAAGTTTTTCGGTGTTGTTCATATAGTATTAGTATGCCCCATTTTCCTTTGAAAAACAAATTCAATATTTCCCAAATAATTCACCAAGTTTAAAATTAGTAATTTTGATCCTTCAACTTTAAGCTCTTCTGTATTTACTAATTTCTCACGCACATTTTGACAAAAAAAAAAAAATGCTGAGCACGATTGTTGATATGATACCACATCAACAAATATTAATAGTAATTATTTTTCTCCACACCGTGTGCATATTTAAGAGTGTTTTAATTGCCTCAAAATTCAATGTCAAAGGTTTGCCAAAATCGTATCGTGATTGGTATTAATCGTAGTGCGACTTGATTTAGCAATTTTGAGGTTTTGGTTCGCATTTTTTCGCAGCGTGAAGTGGTAAAATTGTGGCGCGATTTGTGAATCGGGTTCAATAGTATTGTGTTGTACTGTGTACGAGCTCCAAATCGTGGTGCCGTCCAGGTGTTAATACCAAAAATAAAATATTTGGTCGAAATCATGATTATACTTCGACAAGTCAGATGGATTATTTCGACATGCAGTAAAGTGCAAAGGGATTTCGACCAATAACATACAAACTTCGACACACCGAAATTTTGACCAAGTGACTTAATGTGTTGCATGCATATGGTTTTCAACCAAAGATTAGGAGAAATAATATGAAGTTATAATTGGAGTGCAATAAGGCAAAGTGGAGCTTGAAAGCAAAAAGATTGAAATGCATAGGAGTTATTTTCTAGTGTTTTAGAAGTTATAGGACATTATTTCTACTTTTGATTAAGACCTTAGGATTTAGTGGTAGTTTTTCCTACAAGGTCTATATATATCAGTTTGTAATAAGAACAAAAGGTTGGTTTCTTGATTTTTGAAAACTCTGTAACACCCACATCATGGGAGCAAACGGGTTCAGGAGTGGATAGATTGACAGATTCCAACCAACATTTACATTCCCTGCAGTTTAATATTACTTTGTTCTTACTTTATTTTCCTTTTTCTTTTGCAATTTGCATTTCTTTTCATCTCTCTTTACTATCCTTCCTTTTGAATATGCTCACTTGAGTACTTTCTATCATGTTGTCATGAGACAACTTGTTATTAAAAGATGTTTGATGCAATTCTAACATTAATAAGAACAATAATTTTGTTCTTAAAGAACGCATGAAGTGGTATCATAAATAGCGAGACTTGAACGAACACTATAAAAAGACATTTATCCAATCCTAAAACTTTGATGGATAATGAAGTTTACATAATCAAAAATCGGTGTAAACACCAGGTTAATTGTGACGCGATTTTGCCTAGATCGGAGTACTATATAAGTCTTCATTCTTTATTTTTTAGGTGGCTTGAAGAGAGAGAATTTTGGAAAAACCAAATGAGGAAACTTTATGGTTGATTGTTTTTGGTGGAGATTATTGGGCTGACAAACAATTCACAAACACCTTGGGTAGTGAGATATCATTAGAGAAATGATAAAAAAGGCTTTCTTTATTGTTTTCTCTTAGAATTCTTTGTGGGTTTGAGCGGCTTGAAAAATCGGTAGAAATTGAGGTTTGGTCTTTGTGAGCATGGGTAGAAATTTCGTGTAACCTCTTTCTACCACTCTTGTAATAGTGGATTGGAGAGTTGTTCTCTCTCTTAGGTGTAGGATAAATTTGCCCGAACGGAGTAAACAAATATCGGTGTGTTGTTTTTCTCTTCTTTCTTATCTTGGTTGCTTGGGTTATATTTATTGTGTTGTTTCATACCTAGATCTAGATCGATTTGTTGTTTTTGTTGCTTAAAACTACTTTGCTCTTAATTACTCCTTTTACTTTAAACATCTTAGTTTACTGGTATGATTTTAATTTAACGAATTCATAACAAAAAGTATGTCTAACACGTTCTTTTTTTAAGAGAAGTATACCTAGCACATGTATATGAGTATTGAATACCACTCAAGCCTTTATTTCTCATTCTTCAACACAAAAAGCCTTTATTTTTCATAAAAATTAAAATATCTCATTAAATACTGACTACTACCATGTCATAGTATCCTTGAAGTCAACTAGTGATTTAAATTCAGAACACGTCAGACTAAATTAACTCCCTTCTCTTTATCAAACTCATCAGGATCATTCACTACTATTCAATTGAACATATTAAATCCTCAATTTCATGGCCCTCAATTGATGGAAGATTTTATCGTGTGAGAGTTTCATAATGTTTTGCTTTTGTCATCAAAGGTGTGTTAAAGGCTGTGGAGACCCTATTTCATGGTGCCATTTAACATGGGAAAGGATAATCCTTTCCCACCATGGGTCAATTGAGTTCTACCAATAGATTAAATGAAGAACACAATTTTATCATAGTCCATCAGTACTGGATTTTTTCCCCACCATCTTCCCCAATTATTTTCTCTCTCCTCCATTCTCCACTCACCCACCACCACCAGCAACATGGAGGATTTGAGTAGAAAATGAGTTATGTTTGGTTTTTCTCTGCATGAATCATAACAGTCCATTTTGTGAAATGAAATTTGCTTCCAGATTCAATCGAATTATTGTGTTCCCAAATGCTCCCTTAACTTCTCCGAACCCAAATTCCAAAATCTCAATTAAAAAATTGTGTCTTGAATAATTGCATCTTGGAACTGTAACAATCAGACCCCAACAATTTGAAACATGCAAGGTTAAGTTAGTAGTATTAGTTTTTTGATTTATTCAAATTTTTGATATCTCAATGGTGGTTCCACATAACTGACTATAACAAGCCAGCATAAACGAATTCATAAAATCCATCACTCCTAATTCCAAATCAGGGAGAAAAATAATTAGAGAGTGGGTGTCGTGATTGTACACAGAAATTGAAGAAAAATTAGAAGAGTATGGAGGAGAGAGAAAATAATTGAGGAAGATGGTGGGGAAAAAATCCAGTACTGCTGGACTATGATAAAATAGTGTTCTTCATTTAATCTATTGGTAGAACTCAATTGACCCATGGTGGGAAAGGATTATCCTTTCCCATGTTAAATGCCACCCTATTTCATTGGTTGAAGACTTGAAGCTCAATTTAATTAGCCTAAAACTTAAAGGGTCAATATTGTAGATATGCATGCACCACTAAATAGTCAACCTTAAATGATAGATATTAATCGGTTGTTGTTAGATGATTGTTTTCACTCTATAAGTTTTACCATTAGTTAAAGTTGAATGTTATTCGTAGAAATAAAATGTCAACTTTTGGAATAACCGTACATAAATAGACATAAAATAAGTGTTAGTTTGATTATAAAAGAAAGAAAAAATTATTATTAAATTGATAATCGTATAACATTACGATGTCATAAATTTTTTGGGTTGTCAAAATAACTTTACTCTTAATTAAAACAACAATTATACTCTTGGTCAACTTTTAAAACAACCTTACAAAAATATAGTTTGATCATAAGAGAAAATAAAATAATTATTAAATTGACAACCGCATAAAAATATGGTATCAAAAAACCCTTTGGGTTGTCAAAATAACTTTACTCATAATTAAAACAACAATTATACGTGAACACCACATACTCCCTCCTGTCACTATTATAAACAAAAATCAACTTTTTAGGTTCATTCAATAAATGATGTATTTGGTCTACATTATTGACCAAATACATCATTTATTGAATGAACATAGAAAGTTGATTTTTACTTATAATAGTAACCGGAGATAGTATTTTCTAACATCAATTAGACGCTTCAGTTTATCTCTACCTCTCATTTCATATCAAATCATTTACCTGTTGCATCTATTAAATACTCCACCCGTTTTAAAATATACTCCATTGGCTTTAAAATGAGTGTCGTTTTAACTAAAAAAATTGTTTTAAAATAAATGTTACTTTCAAGTTCCAATGCAATAATAACTTTTTCTTTTCAATTGTACCCTTCAATTAATATTATATACACTACTTTCAAAGTATTACTTTTTCTTTAATGAAAAATAAACCAATAGTTGATTAGAATAATTTAGTAAAATAACATCTAGTATTTCTTTTAATTAATGCATTTCTTAATATGTGCGTAAAAATCTTAAACGACATTCATTTTGAAACGGCATTTTGAAACGGAGGGAGTATGTCACAGTCAACCACTGCACACATGCCAATATACAACTTTGACCATTAATATCTTTAGTCACTGTAATTATTTTTGTAGATTCTAATACTATAATTTCATATTCTTTTTACTACTTTGGATCTTCATAAAATTTGATTATGTAAAACTGCTTTGTGGGTTTGAGCCTTTATTAAAATATTGCAGCCAACAATTTTTTTAAATAAGATTAAAGAATAATTAATTAAAATTTTCTTTATCTAAATCTTTGTCACTTGTGCCCATCTTCATCTAAACTTAGGGTGTGTTTGTTTCAAGTTTGCTAAATTTATTCCTAGGAATAACATTCCTTGGAATATAAAGATGAGAATTTTTTTATTTTTTTGGTCTAGTAGCCTAGTGGCTAGAGCTCGCGTGTTTGGTCTAGTAGCCTAGTGGCTAGAGCTCGCACATTTAAATGTGGAGAAGTGGGGTGTACGGGGTTCGAACCCCGGCCCCTGCATAAATTATGCAATGTCTCTGCCAATTGAGCTAAGCTCATGGGGACTAAAGATAAGAATTTTATTCTAAGATATTTAGAAAAAAGATGTTTGGTTAACATTATAATATTCCTGAGAACCATAAAAATAAGGATTATAATAGATAATTACACATAAAATTATTCTCATCTTCATGGGAACTTTATTCCCACCATTTTCTTTGGAAAAAATTCTCTATACCCAGGAATAAAATTTAGTAAACTTGTAACAAACACATGCTTGCATATATCTATCGTTTTATTTCCAGAAATCTACAAATATAACTTAAAACAAACGCACCCTTAAAAAAATCGAAAATAAATGCATAAATCTATTTTCCGCTCGGAGGAGAGTTGAGAATTGAAGTTCAGATATCCGGGAGAGGGAAAGGAAAATGAAAACCTTTTTATTTAATTATTTTTCAGATAAATGATAAGTCATAAATTTTAAAGAAGAATATATTATTAAAAATGGTTGGCTGTGTTTGACACACCCCAACGTTTTTAGATCACCAAATTGCATCAAAGTTCAAAAGCAAAAAAATATGAAATTAAAATCAGTCCCAACATTTATCTACAAGTACCTCCATTCCTTTTTTTTTTTTTTGGTAGATAGACGAAATATAAAGTCGTTATAAACTCACAAGTACCTCCATTCTATTACCACTTTTATTATTTAATAAAATGATATAAGCGTATTTTATTAAAAAAAAAAGTGAACCGTTTCTTGTAATAAAAATCATTGGAAGTATAATTAACGGTAATTAGGTGCCTCCCTTTTTCATTCAATTCAGACGCCTCCTTAAAAAAAAAAAAACTTAATTTGGTTGAAATTAAGCAGATAGATTAAACCTCCACTATTTAAAATAAAATAAAATAAACTTCCATGTCATCCTCAAATTTTTTATGAAATAATATTTAAAGAAATTATATTTGTACAACCATTTTGTGACAACTTTCTCTTTTATATTCACATTATGTTTTTATTTTCTCTCTCTAATACTTTAGTTTCCATGTCAATTTTTCTTTGTAAACTTGTGGTTGTCTCAAATTATCACACAATTTTTATTTTATTTTTGACAAAAAAAATTTGTCACACAGATAGTTGTTCAAATAACACATTTCTAATATTTAATACAAATAAAATAAAATTTTGAAAAGGTAGGAGAGTGAACTTTAGTTCGAATCTTTGACTTAAATAATTACTGGTCATACTTTATTTACATACTTAAATAATTTACATATTGAAATCAGGATTAAGAAAAATACAGGATTTCAGTCTTATTTATGTGATCAGGATTTCTCTATTGGAAATGGTAAGGGGTCCAAAACATTTATATGATATTTATAATTTTATTTCAATTATTAAATTATTAACTTTTAGCATTTATAAAAAAAATTATATGGTAAATGCAACTTTAATAACAAAAAAAATATATTTAGTAAAAAAACAAAAAAAAAATATATTTGAATATATCAAATACAAGTAAAAAAATCCCCAATTAAACTTTGTGAGGTTAATAATTCTCATTAAAAACCCATCCTCTATATAATACAACTTGATCACTCCTACTTCGTAGTGCCTCAAAACTATACACTAAATTCAGTTCAATTGAGTTAAGGTTCTTGTTTCATTGACAAGAAATTATATCCCAGTCTAATTCATCGTCATCGATGTCTTCACCATCACCTCCACCAACATCACCGCCGTATTCACCATCGACTCCATCCATCGACTCAAATCCAATCCATTGTGTTGACGACATTTGTTGTTTTGATGAGGCCCTCTTCCATAATGATCACAACTTCGCACGCAGTGACATGCCAGTGAGAATCTTATTTTACATGAACAATAAATGGCATGATTTTGAGGGTGAAACCCTAAAGTCGTTATGTTCTGGTTTCACAAGTGGCATGACATTGTTGCCCCTAGAAATTCAAGGTGGCTTATACAACTTTGACTTTCTACGCATGCAACAAATCAATCTTTACTTTGGGAATTGGAGATCCATTGCTTGGATTGATGTAAAAGGTAACTATTTCTTTCCCAAAAGATTTATTGAACATGATTCATCGTCGAGTCTCTCAACAGATAATATAATAATTCAAGATGTGGCGAATAATAAGGGGAAGGGAGAGATTCTTCTCGAGGAGATCTCCGCTAATGGTTGTGGTGGTACCAAACAAAATAGTTTGGCTCTAACCTCGGAATTTCCCAACGCAAAGAAATTGATGAAGAATGACCCTACCTTTACGTACACAGTTGATCTTTTCTTCTCCAACATTTTCAAAATTGATATGCAAGCTGTTGTCACAGATATTCATGAACTTAAGATATCAGGGTCTCGTGACAGGGCTTGTTGGGATGCTTTTGAGAAACATATTGAGATGACAGAAGCTGTTCGAGGTAAGGCTAATGTCGTTTATGCTTGGTATGCAGCACCAGCAGAGAAAGTGGCATCAATCTTATCTCATGGGTTTGAGTTAATTTCGGACCCTCCTGCCATGCGACCATCACTTGGAGCTGGTATTTTTTTGGCTGACTTAGAGTCACCCCAACACAGGTACTTAAATAATTATCTTAAGAGTGTTTTTGGATGAAGATATATTATGAGATAATGTAACTTTAGAGAGTAATTTAAATTCTTCAGTGTAAATTGCATAGTTTGAATGATAAATTTGGAGAGTTATTAAAATAAAATATTTTATGAAGTATTTTATTAGTTTATAGAATTTCAAATATATCGTAAAAACTAAGAATCTAAAATTTTCTTCTTACTTTATACAATATGAACCTCAAACGGTCCTTTTACTTCTTTTTTTTCTTCAAATCATCCAAATTGGGGCTATATGTTTCAAAATTTACACTTCAATTCTTATTTATTTTCTATTTTTACAAATTGATCTGTATACTTTTTAAAAATTCACAGATTGGTCTCTATTTGTTTTTTAGAATTTGTAGATTAGACATTAAAATTTTCAAAAAAAAAAATGCACATTGGACCCTAAAATTGTTAAAATTTGCAAATTACCCCTCCTAATGTTGAAAATTGGTCCCTCATCTTTTCCAAAATTTTAAATTCAATCCAAAACCTTTAAAATTCTCACTTTAAACCTTCTTTTATTAGACATTTATACTTTACCCCAAAATTTATAAAAATTAAGAAATTTAATTCGTCTATTCAAACATACAATTATAAATGAAGGAAATACATTTGAAGCATTTAAACTGCTTAGAATTTTTCTTATTTCGCTAAAATTTCCATTAGCTCATTCATACACACCATAAGATTTTTTTTGTTTGTTTTAAATCATTAGTGGATTGGATTTGATGTGACCAGCAGCAATCCACACAATGATTATGTCAATAGTTGTTAGATTGAAATTGGGAACGTATGATTTTGATCTAACGACTAGCAACATAGTTAGATCAAATACATTATGTGTTGAATGAACCTAAAAAGTGGTTTTTTGTTTATAAATGTGACCGGAGGGAGTAGTTAATTGCATGGATCGTTGACCGCATCAAATCCAAATCCCATGTTTGATGTGAATTAATGATATATGAGCTTTTGTTGCAGTGGTATGCAATATAAGGTGGATAAAGACCCTCTGAAGCATATTATACTTTGTCAAGTTGTATTGGGAAGTGTTGAAAAAGTGGAGCTTGAGTTTCATCAATCTTGTGCTTCCCGAAATGAATTTGATACTGGCTCTGATGATCCTAAAAATCCTAAGTGGTATGTTGTGTGGGCCAATGATATCAACAATCGTATACTCCCTATATGCGTTGTCACCTGCAAAACCTCTGCTATTATGCCTGGTAAATATGGAACTTTTACCCTCTCCCTCCTGAAGTTTTAAGTTTGCCAGTTTGGTGTATAAATTCTTCTGTTTTATTTTTTGTAGTGGACTGGAGCATGTTTACATATGATACTTACTTAAGCCCCAGGGTGATGTTAGAGATTAAGAAACGGATACCTATTGTCAAACTCCCTGCACTTCAAGATATATATGATAACTACAAGGTAAGTTTTTGGTTGTTTTTGTTGTCTTGTTTAATTTTTTGGTGATAACTTCCATACCTCAAAGTTTTATTGGATATAATACCTAATACTCAAGGTACCTTGTTTTAGGCCTTTGCTTGTACTCTTTTTCCTCCTATTGCGGGCTTAGTGCGTCTTGCGCTTGCCTTGCTTAATAATATTATGCTGATTCAAAAAAAAAAAAAAAATTGACGTCACCCAGTTTGGATAAACAGCTTAATTTGAAGCTTATAGAATAATCTCTTATTATGATTATATAGTATTTATGTATGAGCTATTTATAAATCAAAAGTTAAAATAAAGTTAAACTATTTTCGTATAAACTATAGGTTGTTTTCATAAGCTGTTCTTTTAAGTTCTCTTAAAACATCTAACAAGTGTTTATAAGAATAGGTAAACTCGAATAACTCAATTTAACCATACCTTATAGTTAATTGGATTTTTTTAGTTATATTTGTCTTATGAGTACTACTTTCCAACATTTTTCATGGGTAGCAAAGACTTCTCGTTTTTTCCCATTTGATCATTTATTTATTTTTGGTACAATGTTATGATAAACATGCTTTCTTATAATTATTTGTGGTGTGTTTTAGAATGGAAGAGTGGCCGGAAATGTGTACGAGAACCAGTTGCAGACAATTGTCGGTGATCAAATATTTAAGGATATAATGAAGGATGTTTATGGTGCAGAGTGGTAATTGAGATTATGTTTTTTTTTTTTTTTGTCGAATTAAAATAAAGCATCATTGATGCCAATGTAGTTCAAGTTTAAGCAGAGAGATATTGGGTTTTTAATAGATTATTACTATGTTTTGAAACCATATAGTACCTTTGAACAGTTTATGTGAAATTTGATGCACATATGTTTGCTTGATGAGCCTTATAATTTTTGTAGGACCTGTTATTTAGTAACATGAATGAGATAACTGATAATGTTTTTGAAAAATATTGGTCAATATTGAACGAGAAAAATAAAATTTGAACCTAATACTTGTCCAGATGAACCATGCAAAACAAATTATGCTTGCATTCCTTATATTTATCAGATTCATCATGCTCACCCTATAAGTGTTACCGTCAATCACAATTCTTGGCAATCCATCTGGAGAAAGAAAGCTCTATTGAATCAAACCAATCGTCCATCAACCCTCTAATCCTCCCTGACAAGTGACAACATATGTAATATTGTTAGCTTGACAGTGAGGAAGGGCAGCTCTAATTAACACCAGAGAAGACGAAATTGGTGACTCGCTCTGAAAGGAGAAGATCATATTGAATAGTCAACAATCAAACAAAAAGTTAGCTGAATAATTTATGCTATGCATCTTAAATAACGCAGAAGAGCTCAACATAATCAATATTATTACACATTTACAAATAAATAAGACTAGCCTCTGGACAACCTTTTGTTTCGCCCACAACATAAAACCTGAAGGGGACTGTTACACGAGACCTAGCACCACATTTTAAGATCTTACAATGGCAAATGCCAACAATTTATTCATCCAAGTAAAAAGCTATACAGCATCCTTGCTGATGGCAGTACCATCTTCCAAGAAAGCCAGCTCTGAAACCAAGGCAATATGATCGCTACCCCATTTCTGCACAGTTATGGAACGGAAAAATAAATAAATGCACGTCGCAACCAACAGTAAGGAGTACAAGGAAAGATAAGTGCATTTCGATCATGAGGACCTGTGATCATATATTGAAAATATAAATTGTACTGAAACATGGGTCCAGTCAGGCAGGATCTCAACCAGTATGTTTTAAACTTCAATAGAATATGATTTTGAAAAATTGAGGTAAAAAAATTATTTGTCCTTCGTAATAATATTTTAAAATTGAGTTAAGAATATGTTTCATTTTGATGATAAAGTAAAACCACGTATGATAAGGAAATGTAAACAAAATGGTGAGTCTCATGGTCTTGTAATCAATTTTACTCGAGAAGAATAGTTAGAAATAGTTGCTTTCATTAAAATCATTTATACCCACCCTAAAATTGGTTTTCACCACAACAATTTTGTAACCAAACACATGAGAGCACCCGCCCTCCCCTGGTGATTTAAGCATATACTCCCTCCGGTCTTATTTATAAGAGAAAATTATGTCAACAAAAGTTAATGTATTTGGATTGAATTTTTAACTAGATACATCAACTTTTGTTGACCCAATTTTCTCTTATAAATAGGACCGGAGGGAGTATACTAAAAAAGTACATCATTGAAGTCGTAACATTAATCCTATCTTGACAACAAGAGCCTTTTGCTGGAATGTGAGTAACATCATCTTTATGGTAATGAGTGAAAGACTACTCCCTAGATAGCATCCGTATAAACCTATCCATCTGCTGACTTTCAAACAAAAACTACAAATCGATTCTTACCTTTGTTGGGTATCCTTGAGTGCTTTCCATGACTCGTTTAGGTATTGGAGCAAGAACTCTGGTTGTTTGCAGACCTTCAGATCGCCTGTGTGACCCAGATCAAGGAAAAAATGTGTACTTCTGTCAACTACTTTTGTTCAGAGTTAAGCATACATTGTGTTGTGCACACTAGTTTCTTTTGAATGCTAATATTTAAATATATCTATCAATAATGATAATTGAAAAAACATAATGCAAAGCAAGGACACTTTTTGATGGCATGCTTATTGCAATGTTACAAATCAAAATTCAAAATAAAATAAGCACGGAAGCTTCATACTTACCAAATATAGTCAACAGTACCCAAGAAGCACTTATTGTAACTAGTTACCAAGGGCTCACCATTGGGATCTCTAGTCCCTGAAGAGTCCTGCACATACAAAAGAATGCCGAGGACAATGACAAGAACATGAGAGAGCCACAATTTTAAAATAAATATGAAAATGCCAGTAAACAGCAGCTTTTAAATATGAGTACGATGTGCCAGCTTATCTTATAAAAGTGAATTTAAAAAGGAAAAGAAAAAGAAAGCAATGCAAGCCATTCTTTTACATCTACCATAGCTTCTGTGTATGTGCTCCTAAGCGATAAAGGGTGCTCCAAGAACGTGCACTCTGCATTTCCTGTTGCAGTTTCTATCTCAGCAGGGGTCCACAATGATGGATTATAAGTAGTTCTCTCTGCATCAATAGATTTGGACATCAGACTTGGAGATAAGTCATCCTCTGTATCATTGCTTTCTGCAGGCGGCATCAAGTCATTAGAAGCAGAATCCAATACCCAAAACTGATATGACTTTCAAGATATGATTTCACAGATAGGCCAAATTCAATATCAATACCTTCTCTGGCAGTATGCAGGGCATTTATGAAATCAACGGCATCTTCACCAATATTCCCACTGTTTACATCGGCTTGATCTATTTCATCAAAGGAAAATTTCTCTAGCTTTTCATTTAACAAAAAGTCAATGTTGGTAATTTTATGTGATTTGTCAACTAGATATTCAGTTGAAGATGAATTCATTTGGTCATTAGCAATGGCCTCATACGATGAGCTTTCTCTATACCCTGGATGAGGGGCATCAAAATCATCAGAAACTGAAGTATTGCTGGATGGTTTATTTGACGATACTTCTAGGTTAACAAGATCTGTTGACTCAATATCTATCTTCGCCTTTGAAGCTTGATCACCTTCTTGAAGAGAGGTTGGGGAACAGTCAGACTCCACATGTGTAGTCCCTTTATGGTCATGCAAGTTGGACTTCTCACTTGATGATTCTTGATCTGTAGCTGAGATAGAATCTGATATACGTTCTGTGCTTCTCATTCCAGTTGGGTCAGTGTGAACTGTATCAAGAGTTGAAGATGTTATAGGTGTGACGTCATGAATTTCATCATCATTTATACCTTTATTATAAGAAGGATTTGGCCCCTCTTTCGTGCTATCAACTTCATCAAAAATCTTATTATGGTCAACCGCCTCCCGAGTATCTTCTCCTGCACATGTATCAGTCTCCCTGCTACACTGCACATCTCTCTTATCAGACATAACCATAACAGAGCGAGTATTTTGTTTATCTAAACTGCTACTTTCAGTGACCGGATTCTGCATGTCTGACGAAGAACTATTTTGTTCAATAGTACTTTCAGCGGCTATGGCCTGAACCGAAACATTAGCTGATCTTCTTTCACTGCATTAATTTCGATGATTTTAGCATATATATATTGATTATAAACGCAAGAAATGCAACACATTTCATCACACAAACAAAGCAAATGCATAAGTCTACCTAGCTTTAGGACCATAGGTCCATGGTGCTCGAATTACAGCAGAAGCTTGCCCTGATACTTTATCCCTATCTATTCCAGACAAATCTAGCTGTGATAATACAAAAATATTATATCTGCATCTTTGTATCTGTCAATCATCAAAGTCGACAAAGTAAAAAAAACTAAAGGGTGTACCTTTTGTTCTGCGATAAAGTTGTACAATGGACTCTGCAACAAGATAATGAATGTTAATGCCATACAGGCTACGACCGAACTTTACAAAATGATACTGAAAAGACATAATAATAAAAAATACCTTAGGCGTACAATTAAAATCCCCACACATAATAACAGGGGCATTATTCCAAAGTTGAGAAACAGCTTGAGTCTTATCCAGCAGAACTCTGACCTGCTTGAAAAAAATATGAAGCGAAAAGCAATTACAAGAAGAATTAGAAATCACATGATGGCAGAGTCAGCTTGAGAATCTGATATTATCAGTTCTAATACGGATATAATCAGAGTCAGATGAGATGTCAATGTTAATAGAAGGCATTTTTTTACTCAATTTTCACAGGAGGCCAACATATATAACATATGGATTTTCACAATTCAGTTAAATTGCACATATTTAATGGTTCTTAGCTGCATGCAATACTGAATTGGCAATTATAGAGGGACGAGTTGATATAAACATTAAAATCAACGGGTTAAAATAGGTGTAGGCAGTAAGTCGTACACCTAAACATACAACCATTTCATGCAACCAATACTTTTTTTAATCTCAGATGGCAGCACGGACCGTGGAGCGCCTGAACCCAAAACCGCTAAAATGGCATAGTGGATAACGGGATGGCAGCTATTGTGAAGACTAAAAAAACATTATACAAACTAAACTGTGTTGTGTATGGGAGATGGCAGTTTGTGGCGAAGGCCCGGAATCCCGCAATATCAGCCGCCTTAACCCGCCATATTGTTTTCCTGCCATATTGGTGAGGTCAAAACCCGCCATGGCGCCGCCATAACCGCCATTCGCTAACACTGACTAAACATAAATTCCAACAGTGTACAAAATTAAAGGGGTAATTATAATTGAAACTTATAATTAACCTTTATAATTTGTCACTAACATTCAAAATCAAAACACAATCTAACTTAACTATTAATTCAAGTTCAAAATGTATTCAAAATCAAAACGCAATATAACTTAACTACCGATTGAAGTTGTAGAAACGCATAGCAGAACAGAGCATCTCTAATTTATTTTTTTTCTTGAAAAACTAGGGAGGTATGGAAACTTAAACTTTAATCTGGAAATGACAAAACAGCCCTAAAAAGTTTAAACTTGGATATATCAGGGGGGTAAAAAAAGCATTAAAACCCTAACCATTTTGCGGCCACCAAAGGGTTATTTTGCCGCAATTTGACTGCAATTTGCAGCCACTACTGCAAAACGTGGATACCCAGTGTTAACTGTTAAGTACTGCACCATAGGCTATTCCAACTTCACTATAGTGTCGCTATTCACAACATACCCTCTTACTGATTACAATACACTAGAAACAAATGTTTCTATTTTCCAATGAAGTACTGAAGTATGGGGTGGAATTAAAAATTGCCGAGGATTGTAAGAAAAATTATTGACAAATTATGTCATATTTTTCAGACACAATATTGACCAATTACAAATATATCAGGCCTTTAAACCATAATAAATAGAGAAAATTAGGACCATTGTCGTATGCAGTCTGCATTGAGAATAAAAGTAGTGGATGAAAAGAAAACCAAAATAAAGAAAAATTTAGAATGAAGTATACAGTGTCAATAGCCATCAAAGTAAAAGAGCATTTTCATAGCATTAAATAGTGATGCATCCAAAACAAACAGTATAAGTGGCACAGAGGGTTAATCAAAACAGGAAAATGTTATAACAAACAGACAGTGCATACCTGGCCAAGCTTAATTTCTCCTCTATTCGGATTGTAAAGCACATGAATGTTGCAAACCACAACTTTACGAGAACCTGTCAAGCTGAAGAATGCTGCATTTGTGTTATTTTGAGCATACAAAGATATTCACCACTTCATAAAATACGAATGATAACTTAAAAACAAAAAAGAAACCCCATAAGGCTATCAACACCCAAGTCATTAGAACAAAAGTTGCAAGCATCCTAATACAATCAAGGCTCAATTAAAATAATTTCGTGACCTTGTGCATCATTCTAAAGCTTTATGTCAGCAGCATAAAATACTCTTGTGAACCTAAACACGGTCTCTTAGATTTAAGGAAATTCTATCCAAGCTTTTGAAACAAGACCACAGTTATGTTGACCTTAATTAAAATCACATTCTGGAGATAAATATAAATGTTTTAAAAACCGGACCGGCTGGTTCAACCGGGAACCGGAGCTGGTACCGTCTTGGTCTGCCTCAAATAACCGCTGGAGGGTCAAAACCAGATAAAACCCGGAAAACCCTGATTGAGCCGTCGAACTGGGTCCGGTTTGTGGAAACCACCCAGTCCAGGGAAATGCACAATTTTCCCCCTTTTTCTTTTAGTTACAAAACGGTGCACTAGAAGAAAAGAAAGAGATAATGGTGGTGTGGTTGCAGCTAACAGATCGGGGTTAACTAACTGATACTAATAGAAATATAAAAAATTTATATTTCTAATAGTTGGTTAATGACATAGTATCAGACGGAGTTTGATATTTTTTACCCACGTTCAAAACTGTTAGGCTTTGTTTGGGAGTTTGGAGGGGAAGGAAAGGAAAGGCTTTGAGGGGTGCAAAATATGAGGAAAAATGGATAAATTTTTCAAATTTTTTGAAAGAGTAGTTTTTTAGAAAATGATAAATTAATGCATATGCTTACTTTATTTTTAATTTTAAAAATATTATAACAACATAGATTAAATTTGAATAATTCTTATTAGCCCTCCAAAACCCCCCAAAACCCTCCTCAAATACAATTTTTTAGTTCCTCCAAATGAGGAGGGTTTTGTATTATGAAGAAAAGTTAACCCCCCCCAAACCCTCCTTCACATTTTCCTTTATTTCTTATACTTGCTCATTCCTTTTTTCCCAAGCCTTCCCCTCCCTTCCCCTCCAAACTCGCAAACAAAGCCTTAGGCTTTGATTAATATTAAACTGTTAGGTAAAAAATATCAAACTCCATCTGATACTAATAGAAATATAAAAAATTGATTGGCCAAGAACATGGAGTAATTACCTGGGTGGGAGAGATCCATTTTGATTAATGCACTGTTCAATGGATTCACGTATAATACAAGCACATCAATAAACGGGTGAAAAGTAGGCTAATCGAAGATTTACAGTTTGTCTCCATAGAAATTGAACAAGTGAAAAAAAGGCCAGTATGGGAGTTTTTATGTACCTCTAGTACACATATTTGAGCAACATTGTCTCTGAGTCCCAACTTATTGAACTCAATGCATTCTTCATATACCAAATTGAACCTATGATAAAGCAGGATAAGCAATATTACTATTTGTTAGAAGCACGGAATGAGATAGATGTTGAGTATCAACAAGATCAAGAGTAAAAAGTATAAAAGAAAATAGCCGCAAATAATACCAAAGTTAGTCCAGGTTATGATAGGAACTGGTTCAGATTCAGATTATTAATAGAAAGAAAGAACACACAACCGTGAATATTCGAGAGATCCAGAACTCTCCCAATTCTAATTCCCACAAAATGACTAACTATCCTCAACCCCTATATCGCTATTTATCGGTAACATGCCTTATTTCCCTATCTAAATCCCCAATTAACCTTAAACTAACTAACAAAAGTTGTTCTATCAGTTTACTAGAGAGTACTACTTTGAAAATGTTAAGAATGTATTACTGAATGATCCCTCAAGGCGTAGCTCATGTGGTTGAGCTGGGACACCTGAAGGAGTTCGAGAAGGTGGTACAGGGTCCACATACTAACATAATGTACTAACGGCTAACATTTGTTTATAAAAAGAAAAATTACTGAATGAAATTAAAGCTTCAATATAACAACTTGACAAGTCTCTGGCTTAATTATTATATGATGATTGTAGATTAGTGCCCTATGATAATAATATTGTATGTTTCAGTGATAAAAATAATGTGCAAGGCATAAGCCAAATATGAGGGGGGAGGGAGCATGTGATTTTTTCCAAAAGATAATCGCTATGTGCATGAATACAGTGAATCTTTAGTCACTATCAAAGAAAATAGATCACAGTTTGATAAGTAGCATCCAGATAACCTTGATGTTCGCCAAAAGATTGCACAACCATCAACTGGATTGCCCGTACGCATCTATAAGTACAGAAATGCCGTTAGAATTCATAATGAAGCATAACAATTCATTTTTCATTGCAAAATAATTGATATACCAAACCAAAATGAGAATAATCGTATCAAAAGAAATTAAAAAAATAAAAACTGCTGAAAGTGATGATCCAGAAGAAAGGTCACTCCACATCACACGACAAGTTACAACTTGTGGAATATAGAGAGAAGTGGAATGTGGAATATAGAGAAAAGTGGAAATACTGCCAATCTATCATTATATGATACACACACTTATACAAACATGCTTCTCAAGTAAAATAGCAAAAATGGGGTATCTCTGTATATTGTATGAATGGTATGCCAACCCTTTACTTTGTACAGGAAAGTAAGGTGTGTTGGGATTTTTTTGGTAGTTAGAGTACTACTTGTACTTCATCTAAATTGGTGGATCTATCATCACTTGTACTTATATTCCATCATATTGAATAAAAGTTGTTTGCTGTTCAAAAAAAAAAATAATAATAATAATAATAATAATACAAACATGCTTGATGATTCTAAAGTAAAAGCAAAGTTCTCTGTTTAAATAGCTAGCCAATATCAGCATTTCTACTCCAAAAAATGACAGAGAACTATAAAATCCCAAATGAAAGGGTATAAATAAATATTATGTAATGTCTGACCGCTACATGGATTAATCAACATTGTAAGGTTCAAACAAGTATTAGTTCCAAAAATATATCATTGATAGTTTGATTATCACATAAGCATAAAAATGATGTCATCTTAACAAAGTTCAAAGTTGAAACAAAGCCTGAGAGAAAAAGAATAATACTAATAAAAAGTGGCACCAGCAGCACTACAACAACAACAGCCAAGCCTTATCCCACTAAGTGGGGTCGGCTACATGGATCAAATGACGCCATAGCGTTCTATCAAAAACCATATTTGGATCCAACTCATTGACCACTAAATCTTTTCGAATGGTTTCTCTAATGGTTTTCTTAGGTCTTCCTCTACCTCTTTTAACCTGACAAAAAAAATTTACAGTAGGAATGCTTATGCCATGTAGCTTTCAAACATATAGCTCATCTAACCAACCTTCCAGATGCCTCTGTATCCCTTAAACTTCAAATCCTCCTCCAACTCGTGAAACCTATCAACCTCCTGGAAAATAAGATCAAAAGGGAATTTTCTTTAAATTCTACAGTTAATCATGTGCAGTATCCATGCATGTAACACAATTGAGAAATAATGATGATATGATCAGCAAAGAAGGCATGAAAAAAATTCCAAATTTTGCTATTTTTCCAAGTTTTTTTTTTTGAGAGAGTATTTTTCCAAGTTGATATTTTAGTTTGGCAAACATATTTCAAAATCATATATGTTGATATTGTTTAATTGGAGAAAAATTATATAAGCTAATATCATTATTGTTTAAACTCGCATATAATAAATCTCAAAATTAAATAAATCATCCACACCAACGGGTACCCGTGCGGATGCACGGGTATCTTATTGGTGTAACTCAAAAACCATGTTTGACAAATTAATGTAAAGCATTTTTTGGAAAATGAGGTAGAATTTGTGATGAGATGTAAAATTTCATGTCTGACGCCAAAAATTATAAGTGAAGAATCTCTCTTGCAATATGTCATTCTCTTATGTATTACTAACAAGCCCAACCAAATTTTACAACAGTGTTACAGTGTACGGTCACAAACATCTCAAATAGCATTTTTGAGCAAGAAGTTAGCATTGCGGCATAATATGTAATAGATTGATAACCTGTAAACACATGATATCGGCAGACCACAAGCCAAGCTCCAAAATAATTTTACTCTTTCTCCACTGCCAGTTCAACATGTAAGAAGGTATATGATAATAAAGTTTTCTCCAGTGGTCCATAGCAAGGTAGTCCGCCAATATATTATAGGAAAGGACTTTAAACCTTTCTGTTGTACAAAGAAAGAAAAAATACAGAAGCTAAATTAGTATGAAGATGAATTGATGTAAAACTCCATAACAACAAATCATGAGCAACAAAGAGCGGGAAAGGGGAAGAGTGATAAACAATCAACCTCAAACCTATCGTCCTCTCACTCACCAAATCATCAGAGATTTATAATATTTTCATTTATGTAGTAGATTTAGCCCTGAGCCTCCTACTTTGGACATACTTCTAGCAAAAGATTGAAATGTTGAACCAAGTTTTCTTCTTACCACCCTCATTTTTCAATTAAACTTGTGTGCTCCATCCATTAAGCAATAGCATAGCATCACAAATTTAGAAATGTCATTTACCAAACCATGTATCTCGAATTGTCATTTGATTTCTTGAATTAATGCCTAAATGCATGCGGTTTTTCCTTGATATTAACAAGTTTACATCTCACATTAATTTTTTGTAATCTGACAGATTTAGGCCCTGTTTGGATAAACAGCTTAATTTGCAGCTTAGGCATAAGCTATTTCTATAACAATAAATAAAATAAAGTGTTTTTGCATTTGCTATAAGTTGTTTTTATAAGCTACCTCTAAAAACTTATGAAAATAAGCTAAAAACAGTTTATGAATATGTCATAAGTTGTTTCCATAACTGCTCCCCAACAGTCTCAGAGTGTTTATGTCAGTAGATATAAGCTCGAATAAATCAATTCAAACACGCCCTTCCACGACCGGTAAACATGAACGATGCAAAATAGCAACATTATGAATTCAGACTACTAAAAATCAAAATCAACCTAATCCCTTAGTTTTAAACCAAAATCATAATAAAATCACATAGTACAAGAGTGAAGTTACCACAACGAGAAGGTGGTGGCGTCAATGCATTCTCCCATTCTCGATAATCCGCAGGCTTTGAAAAATTCTGCTGCGGACGAAATTCACGTCGGTTATCATACGGCGGCCGAAAACGCAGCGGCGGAGGATGAGGCCGAGGATTGTAAGAAGGATTCTGATATTGAGGTGGTGGGTGAGGACGAGGATTGTAAGGTGGATTCTGATAATAAAACGACGGAGGAGGATGACGATGAAGATCGTAAGATGGATTCTGATGGTACCGTGTTTGATTCGCAACATTTTCACTCTCACCTCGCCGGATTGCTGAATTGGAGTCGCGGACTGACTGTAAGTGATCGTCTCCGGTAGCTAAATGGTCTCTTCCGCCGGAGTATGAACGGCCGGAGTATCTACTTCTGTGACCTCGGTGCTGCAAAATTTGAAGGAAAAAAAATGAATGCGTTGTTAGTATGAAGGGGAGAGAGAGAGAGAGAGAGAGAGAGAGAGAGAGAGAGAGGTAGAGAGAGAGAGTACGTAGGGGCGTGAAGACATTGTGGCGGTGGAGAAGGCGGCGTCGGTGGCGGCGAGGAAATGTAGAGACGGAGAACTGCGTCGCATTGTTTGGGAGTGAAACTGAAACTATGAGAGTGGAAAAAAGCGCGTCAGAAAGTGAACTGGCGCGTTTATTCACGCTCGTTTTGACGCGTGAGGTGATGCACGAATCTAGATGAACAAAGAAAAAATTAAGTATTTATTTTTTGAGAGGAAAAACGTATATTTTTTTAGAATTGATTTAAGAATCAAATAATATTCTCTCTAACCCTCTTCTTTGGTGGCATTTAGTATACACACTGCACAAATTTGTGCACAATACACAAGTTTTGGAAGGTTAATTTTCTACCATTTGGATCAAAAAAGAGCACGATTTTATTATGGTCTACCAACGCTATATTTTTTTCTCATTCTCTTCAACCTTGCAATCTTCCCCCTCCTGGACTGCAGTAGACCCGCCACCATTAAACCACAGGCTATGTTTTTTTTATTTATAAACAAGACTACACTATTATTAAGAATGGGTCGTGTAACAAAAACAAAGGAATAAAGCTTCATCTCTCTAATTCCAACCACAATATTGCTAAAATAAGTTATGGGCAGATCTTCATTACCCTTCTAATCAAAACAGGACAGTCACAGTCACTCTCAAATTCCACCTGTTTAAAGCAACACTCCACTGCCATACCCATGGTTTTGTACAAGGTGTGCGCTTCATCTGTCAGATCCAGGCGTTAACCAAGTAGCTGCTGCAAGGAGAAATTTGAAGCATATGGACCACCCTTTCTCCTTCCCATCTCTCTCTCAAACCTGATTTTGTCTGCTCCATATCAACAATTTTTTTTCAACTCTATCTGATTGAAATTAACAAAGCAACTAGAAAACCATGGGTTTTTTCAACTCTATCGATTAAATCTTGGATGTTAAAAACTTTAATTTTTTTTTCCTGAAAAAATCAAGTGCAGTAGTGAAAGATAGAGAAATGTTTCTTTGTATCGTATAAAACTTCCTTAGTGTAGATTTTTTGGTAACAACCTACAAACAAACATAATTATAATTGGATTTTTTTTTAATAATTAACAATTTGATAATAAAAAGGGAATTTGTATGAAGATGATGATGAGTAACAAGAGGAAGATAAGGAGGAACAGAACCAACATTGCTTGCTGCTGCTCTACTGTTGGAGAAAGTTACTGAGATCCGATACTGACAGACTATAATAAAAATATGCTCTCTAGTTGATCTAATGGTCAAAAACAAATTGACCTTTATAGTACACAAAGTTGTTTGTGATGCACAAATTTGTGTAGTGTGTATCCTAAATGCCACCCTCTTCTTTGTATGGTGACTTTTAGGGTACACAAATTGTTAAATTTGTGTACCCATACACAAACACATTATTAACTTTAGATTTGTTCTTTTGAAATTGAATGGTTTGGATGTAGTGATGACATGCAACATAATATATAGAGAATAAAAGCTTAATAAAATGGGGCTTAAAATTTGTATTTTCGGAATGCATTTTTTCGTTAAAAATGGATTGATATATCCTTTTATTTGCAACACAAATTTAAAATACACAAAGATCTAGTTTTACACATGCATTTTTTTTTCTGTTGAAAGTTTTTTCTTTTTAAGTTCCCACTACTACAAACTTCTTGTATAGTGATTGGTTTAGATATAATTTTTTTTATCACTATATTGATTAATTTAGAGACGGACTCTTTAATTATTATTTTTGATGGGACTGACTCTTCAATTATTAGTTTTAATTATTAATTAAAGTACTTTGTCAAAAAAAAATTATTAATTAAAGTACCGTAAAAATGTTAGCCTCATAATTCTTATGACGCTTTAATGTCCAATAAAAATTTAGAAAAAAAAAACACTATAAAAAAACTCGTAAAAAGTAAAATATGAATCCTCATATAATTGTACACTAAGAGTGAAAAACAAAGAAATAAATTCAACGTTTTTTAAGAAGCTGACGAAAAATATTTTTTAAAGGAGCGCTGACGAAAAACACATCAACCCATTATTGGAGTTTTTTTTTTTTGAAGGAACCCATTATTGGAGTTTTAATATATTGTATTAATAAATTAGTAAACTATCCTAAAAACAATTTCATTTTTTGACAGAAAAACAGTTTCTTTTTAGGACCCGCTTTATAAACAACTTATGTAGGCCACAAAAAGTATACATGGTACCAACCTTAAATCTAAGTCATTCAATTTTTAAATCATGAATCAAAGGTTAGAAGTGTGTTTGTGTATGGGTACACAAATTTTACAATTTGTGCACCTTAAAAGTCACCTCTTTGTATTGGATTTTTTTTCTTTTGGTGTACACTTCTTTGTATTGGATGGAATTAAGGTGGACTTTATACTTTTTTTCATGTAATAAAAGTGTTATAAACTAAATGTTGAAAAGAGAATGTTGTTAATACTTATCTACAATGTATTTAGTTGGACATTTTGATTCGGATTTAAATTTGAGACTTTATAGAATTATAGTCGTGTGTGTAAATTTTATGTTGTTCTTTTTTTTTTCCTTGAGAAAAAATTTTAGATGGTGTTTGTCACGTTATATATCGACAAAGAAAAATACTTGATTTAAAAATTTAAATAAACCATTTAAGTTTTTTTTTTTGTTTGAGTACAATTTTTGTATTTTTTTAAGTAAAATTTCCGTAATTTTAAAATGTTGTTGTTTTCGTTTATCGAATTATGTCACATGATTTTGTTTATTTACATATATGTGACTCGCCAGAAAATAAAAGTAACAATTTTTGAATTCACATGGATCTAATGTAAAAAAAATATACGGAAGTATTAATAGACTAATGAGATTAATTTTTATTTTCACCTTTAACATGACATTTAAAAAAATACAATATATAATATAATATTTCAATTATAGTATATAATAATAAATTTAATATCCAAAAAACTAATATAGTATGCTAATGAGCTTTCATTTGAAAAAGTTGACAAATTTGTTATTTAATCCAAATTTTAGTCTATTCCTTAAACAAGTCAATTTTGTAGGCCTAAAAATTCTTGGTTCATGCTGAATCGATAAAAAAATGTTAAAATTAACGCGATATAATTCCTCACAATTCACAACTTTGTGATTGGATGTGGTAATGTAGAGACATCTTATCATTTGTTTCTTTTTTGTAATTTTTTTAGAACTCTTTGGCACCTTGTCCTTGTACGGGCGTACTTGGATATGTTTCTCTTCGGTTGATCCTCCTCGTATTTCAAATCATTTTGTTTAGTTAGATTATTCAAGAGGTGTTTCTAAAGCGCGACCTTTTTTTTGTATCCAATTTGGCTCTCTTGCACTTGAGTTTTATGGATTGAAAAGAAACATGTTATTCAAAAATAAGGAAAAATCAATCCCTCCGCTTCTAGTTAACGTACATCTGCTATCATTTTGGTGGCAGAAGGCAAAGTACACTAATTTTGCTTTAGGTTCTCATAGATGGTAGCCATGTCCTCTTGTTTATCTATGCATAGGTTGATTTTAGTATTTATTTTTGAATTGTTATTGTTGTAAAATTTTGATGAGTCTCTGACACATCTTGTATAAGAGGGATCATCTTTTTTGTTTTTTGTCTAGTAGCCTAGTGGCTAGAGCTCACGCAAATGTAGAGAAATGGGTGTCCGGGGTTCGAACCCCGACCACCGCATAAATTATGCAATGTCCCTATTTTCTTGTTAAAAAAAAAACAAATTCACTAGACTTTTTCTTATGGCTTATGATGTGATTTTTTTTTTGGTACAATGATGCGATCTTTTTAGTTAGGAGTAGTGCTAACAACACACTCTTTTGAACACTCTTTCTAATATTCACTTTTTTATTGGTTTAAATGTACATTTTGGAAATAGAACCCATACAAAGTGGTGTGTGACATGCATGAATTTCATCTAATAAAAGAGTGAGTGATAGAGAGAAGGTTTAAAAGTGAGTGTTGCTAGCATTCTTTTTTTAGCTAGATAAATACTCTTTTTTTTCCTCTCTTTAACATTTTCAATTAAAAATAAAAAACTGACTTTGGATTTGGGCTGACGTATGCATCTGGCCTATTCCCACCTAAAAACAAACCTATAAATTTGGCGGTTTACTCTGTTATATGATGGATTTATTTATACTTGAAGAAACCCAGTTTGTAACTGTATGAGAATCAGTAGCGATGAATTTTCTAAATTCGAAACCGCCTCCCAATTACGTCGCCGGACTTGGCCGCGGTGCCACCGGTTTCACCACCCGCTCCGACATCGGTCCTGCACGCGCCACCACAATCGGCGATTCCGAATACCGTAGAGCAAAAGAACCCGGAAACGACGAAGACGATGAAGATCATACACAATACGACGAATTTGAAGGTTACAACAACGCTGGATTATTCAATTCCGATGATTACGATGTTAATGATAAAGAAGCCGATGAAATTTGGGATGCTATTGATAAGAGAACGAGTAAGTCTAAGAAAAACGATCGCATTCTAAAAGAGGAAAGTTCAAAACCTAAATTTACTGAACAATTTTCTGGTTTGAAACGGAATTTGTATACGTTATCTATGAAGGATTGGGAGAGTCTTGATGAATTTCAGAGTGGTATTCATTCATTAAGGAATAAGAAGAAAACTAGGTTTGAGAGTTTTGTTCCTGTTCCTGATACTCTTCTTGAGAAAGCAATGCAAGAGAAGCAACATGTGTCAGTAATTGGTGGAAATGATTTGAATGCTGTTGGTGAGGGTAGAGGAAATGTTTTGTCATTGAAATTGGATAGGTTATCGGATTCGGTTTCGGGGATGACTAATGTTGATCCAAAGGGGTATCTTAGTGTTCTTTGTAATAATGTTATTGCTAGTGATGCCGAGGTTTCAGATTTTAATAAGGCGAGGTTGTTGTTGAAGAGTGTTACTCGAACAAATCCGAAGTATGCTTGTGGATGGATTGCGGCTGCGAGGTTGGAGGAGTTGGCGGGGAAGGTTAAGGAAGCGAGGTTATTGATTAAGAAAGGATGTGAAGAATGTCCAAAGAATGAGGATGTTTGGTTGGAGGCTTGTAGGCTGGTGAATGCGGATGAAGCTAAGGGTGTGATAGCGAAAGGTGTCAAGTTTATTCCAAATTCTGTTAAGTTGTGGATGCGGGCTTCGGATTTGGAAGATGATGATGTGAATAAGAGTAGGGTTTTTAGGAAAGGGTTGGAGTGTGTTCCGAATTCGGTTAGGCTTTGGAAGGCGGTTGTGGAGCTTGCGAATGAGGAAGATGCTAGGCTTTTACTTCATAGAGCCGTGGAGTGTTGCCCTTTACATGTGGAATTGTGGCTTGCACTGGCTAGGTTGGAAACTTATGACAATGCTAAGATTGTTCTCAATAAGGCACTTGCTAGGTTGCCAAAGGAGGCGACTATATGGATAGCGATGGCCAAGTTGGAAGAAGCTAATGGGAATACAGACAAGGTTGGCAAGAGAATTCAGAAGGCTTTGGAGGAAGGAGGTGTGGTGATCAATAGAGAAACTTGGATGAAGGAAGCAGAGGTGGCAGAACGAGGTGGTTCGGTTGAAACTTGCCGAGCAATAATAAAAAATACAATTGGAATTGGAGTTGAAGAAGAAGATAGGAAGAGAACTTGGGTAGCAGATGCTGAGGAATGTGAGAAAAGAGATTCTATTGAGACTGCCAGAGCTATATATGATCATGCCTTGAATGTCTTCTTAACTAAGAAGAGCATTTGGATCAAAGCAGCACAACTTGAAAGAAGTCACGGTACAAGGGAATCTTTTGATGATTTGCTTCGTAGAGCGGTCACCTACATACCACAAGTTGAAGTTCTTTGGCTGATGCTTGCCAAGGAAAAGTGGCTTGCCGGAGACGTGCCTGCAGCTCGTGCACTTCTCCAAGAAGCTTATGCTGCCATACCAAATTCGGAGGAATTATGGCTTGCGGCTTTTAAGCTCGAATTTGAAAATCACGAACCAGAAAGAGCTAGAATGTTGTTGGCTAAAGCAAGAGATCAGATAGGAGGTACAGAGAGAGTCTGGATGAAGTCAGCAATAGTTGAGAGAGAACTCGGAAACATTGAAGAGGAAAGGAGAATGTTAAATGAAGGATTGAAGCAATTCCCTTCGTTCTATAAATTGTGGTTGATGCTTGGCCAGCTTGAGGAACGGCTTGCTAAGACTGCAAAGCGCCAAGATCAGCCTGAGAAGCGGCATTCTCACATGATGACAGCCAAGAAGGTCTATGAATCTGGACAGAAAAACTGTCCTAATTCTGTGCCGCTTTGGCTCTCTCTTGCTAATCTTGAAGAGGAGATGAATGGGCTGAGTAAAGTTCGTGTAATTTTCACAATGGCTCGCAAAAAGAATCCTCAAAACCCCGAACTCTGGCTAGCAGCCATCAGAGCAGAATTAAAGCATGGATACAAGAAAGAAGCTGATACGTTGATGGCAAAAGCATTGCAGGAGTGTCCCAACAGTGGAATTCTATGGGCAGCTTCAATCGAGATGGCCCCTCATCCCCAGCGTAAAACCAAAAGCAAGGATGCACTAAAGAAATGTAACAGTGATCCTCATGTTATAGCTGGTGCGGCCAAATTATTATGGCACCACAGGAAGGTGGAGAAAGCCAGGACTTTGCTGAATACGGCTGTGACACTTTCTCCTGACATCGGTGATTTTTGGGCCTTGTGCTACAAATTTGAACTGCAGCATGGAACTGAGGAGAATCAGAAGGATGTATTGAAGAGATGTGTTGCTGCTGAACCGAAACACGGGGAGAAATGGCAAGCAGTCTCGAAGGCATTGGAGAACGCTCACCAACCAACAGAATCCATCTTGAAGAAAGTTGTGAAGTACACTTCATAAGGATGAGAATGCAGCTGAGAATCCATCTTGTTCTATTTTTAAATATTAGTTTTGCAGCTTCCTCCTGTAATTAATGCTCTTCTTTCTTTCACTTTGCAGATTTTATAACCATTTTTCATAAGGTGAGATGTAGAGGTTGTCTCTTCTCAATGAATGTCTAATGGCTATGTCAGCTTGACGTATAATAAGTGACATTTTTATTCGCATCGTTTATCTTATTTTTAATTTCCATATCTTCAGCATTGGTTTCTATAAGATGGATAATATTGCAGTGATCTCTATAAAAGTTTTTGCAGAATTCATGTTGTATATGAAGAAAGATGGCATCAGACCATCAACACTATTAATGTACAACTGAAGGATGTATTCCATCAACAACATTTGAGTTGGTGCTTTCGATTTTGAATGGATTGATCATAACTTTGTAAGGCCAATCCAAAAACCAGTTAACAATGTCACTTGATTATATTCATTCCTAACAAATGGCAAATAATAATTATTTTTGCTTTTAGTATGCAGTAAATGATAGTAGCTATGTTTTATGGTCAAATTACTGTTTCATAGTTCAGTGGTTTTATTCAGATAGTTAATTCAGTTAGTTTTTCAGGTATAATTTTATGAAGATAATTCACTATCTGTCTTGAATATTATTTACTAGAATGCAACATTTGTCTTCTGTCTGTCTTCATTCTATTTTATAAAATTTTGTGATTTCTGACTTTGAAATTCATTGCTGCTTATGTTTTTGAAGGCGAAGTTATAAGATGGGGTTGGAGGTTTTCAACTTTTCCATTAGCAAAGAACTACAAACTCATTTTACCAACGAAGCTTCTATAACGTAGAAATTCATCTAAACCTGATCTTAGCAAATCATTGTTCAGTTCGCTTTTTATTCTTTACAGTAAAAATGTTCTGAAATTATTAGTCCAGTTAAGCTTCTACAACCTGAGCATGTAGACGCAGGCTTGTAAACTCATTGTGAGTCGAGGCATAAATTTACCTTGTAATATTTCTCTGATATTTTAAATAACCAATTCTGATAATTTTAGAAGTTTTTAAATTGACAATTTGGTTGTCAAATTACTAATTTAACGTTTATGCTCCCATTGAATGTGTGATTTGAAATGTATGGATCCTTCTTTTCTGGCATGTGTTTTCTAAGGCTGTATACAACCACTGTATTCTTCTGGGAGAAGGTATTTGTTACAAACCATTGAAGTAATATGTATTACTAATATCTATGATCTTTTCACAAGTTGTACCAATTTCCATCTTCATCTATCACTGTATAATAGAGATCAGATCAAATCTCAATATTTGCAAGTAAGCTGCTTTGGTTTTGTTTTGTTCATTGCAATGTAAGCACATAAACCTCCTCTTTAATATTTTAAAGCTATGTAGCACATAAAGCTCCTCTTTAATCTTTTAAAAATGGAGACAACACGTTTTTTTACTTGAATATTTAATTGAGTAAATGGCGTATCTACTGCTTGTATTGCTTGCCTGGTTGATACACCTTCCTTTCTTCCTTTCATCTTCTTTGTAGACCCAAAGGTAGCTACCTTCTTCTCTCTGTCAACCACAAGCAATCTCAATATAAGACCTTTCATTTTTCCACCTTTGCTGGCCCCTCTGAGAACCCATCAATTGAAACGATTGCATCGACAATCAAGGTACAGTAAACTTCTTGCAAATAGGGAACCAAAATTCTTGCCTCCACATCTTTTACAGTGAATACAAAGAACAAGTTGGTCCTTATTTAGCTTGAAATTGAGCATACATTTGAATGCAATTTATTGTTAGGGATATCAGCGCAATGCGGAAGCACAGGATCGATGCAATTGGGAATTAAAGAGAAGTAAGTAAAATAACAAGAGAAATAACACACAAGATTTACGTGGAAAACTCCTCAATATGAGAAGTAAAAAAACCACGGGCGATCACGAGCAAAGTTCCACTATGTAAAAGAAAAGAGTACAACAAGTCCTCTTATAGTGATGAGGACAAAGGACAATATTTTCTCTCAATATCTCCTAAAATACTCTCTAAAATGGAACAAGAATTCTCACCAAAAATACACTCAAGTGTATGTTACAAAGTGTGTTAATTGTTATGTGATAACTAACTATGTCTCAAGCCTTTCATGTTGCTTACATATATATAGGCCTTAATCTCTTACTTAAGAGTGAAGGAATCAAAGTTGGACCATCCACCTAGAGTAGGAATCAAAGTTGGACCATCCACCTAGAGTAGGAATCAAAGTTGGAACATCCAACCTAGAGTAAGTATCAAAGTTGAAACATCCAACCTAGAGTAAGAATCAAAGTTGGAACATCCAACCTAGAGTAAGAGCTTGGAAGAAAAACATGATTTCTCTTGGTCAAATATTGTAGGCACATATTGGCTTGTAAAAGTCAAATATAATGGCTTGTAGAAATCAAACATAATGGCTTGAAAAAATGGAGAATTAGAGCCACATAATCTAACAATCTCCACCTTGGTTCGAATTCGACAAGTGCTCATCGCCAAATAAATCCCCGAAGGGCACTTAAGTGCTGTAGAGACCAACCAAGTCCAGACAATGCTGAAATTTGGTATTTGGAAGTGGCTTGGTAAGCATATCTGCTGGATTCTCAGAAGTGTGAATCTTTTCAACTATAATTTCACCAGCAACAACAATATCTCGGATAAAATGGTGTTTTACATCAATGTGTTTGGTTTTGTCGTGATAACGATTATTCTTGGTCAAATGAATAGCACTCTGGCTGTCACAAAACACAGTAAGAACACCCTGTGTAAGACCAAGTTCATTGACCAAACCTCGAAGCCAAATAGCCTCTTTAACACCCTCTGTTGCTGAAATATATTCTGCTTCAGTTGTAGATAATGCAGCAATAGATTGAAGTGTAGCTTTCCAGCTGATAGCACTATTACAGAGAGTAAAGATGTAACCAGAAAGAGATCTTCTTCGATCAAGATCACCACCATAGTCTGAGTCAACATAACCTATAACTTCATTGGTTGTAGCCATTTTTCTGTCAAATACCAAGCCAATATCAGAAGTACCTTTTAGATACCGAAAAATCCATTTTACAGCACTCCAGTGACTTTTGCCGGGATTATGCATATATCGGCTTACCACGCTAACAGCATATGCTAGATCTGGTCTAGTACATACCATGGCATACATAAGACTGCCAACTGCGTTAGCATAAGGAACATGTGACATATGTTCCATCTCTTCCTTTGTGTCTGGGCAAAGTTCTGAAGATAACTTGAAATGTGCAGCAAGTGGAGTAGAAACAGGTTTGCAATTATTCATATTAAACCTATCAAGCACTCTCTCAATATAATTTTGTTGAGATAAGAACAATTTACCAGCTTGACGGTCCCTGCGAATCTCCATACCAAGAATTTTCTTTGCTGCACCTAACTCTTTCATATCAAACTCATTATTGAGTTGAGTTTTCAATTTCTGGATCAAGGACTTGTCACGTGATGCAATTAGCATATCATCAACATAAAGTAACAAGTATATGAAAGATCCATTTTGAAAATTTTGAAAATAAATGCAGTCATCATATTGACTTATGCAATAACTTTGCCCAATCATGAAAGAGTCAAACCTTTTGTACCACTGCCTTGGAGCTTGCTTAAGGCCATATAAGGATTTCTTCAAACGACAAACAAGATGCTCCTTTCCAGGAACAATAAATCCCTCAGGTTGATCCATGTAAATTTCTTCTTCCAGCTCTCCATGTAGAAAAGCTGTCTTAACATCAAGTTGCTCCAACTCCAAATCAAACAAAGCAACAAATGCAAGTAAAACACGAATGGAAGTATGACGAACAACAGGTGAGAATATCTCATTAAAGTCAATACCTTCCTTTTGATTAAAGCCTTTAACGACTAGACGTGCTTTACATCTTGGATTTTCAACCCCGGGAATGCCGTCTTTCTTCTTATAGATCCATTTACACCTTAATGGTCGTTTGCCTTTAGGAAGCTCTGTCAAAACCCAAGTACCGTTTTTATGAAGGCTCTCAATTTCTTCATTCATAGCCACTAGCCACTGAGAAGATTCAACACAAGAAACAGCTTCAGTATAGCTGGCAGGTTCAACACCATCATTTACCTCTTGTGCAACAGATAGTGCATAAGCAACTAAATTGTCACTATCAGTGTATCTGGCTGGCTTTCTAATTTGTCTTCTAACTCTGTCTCGGGCAATAGAGTAATCATCTCCTTGTTGCTGAATAGGAGAAGTGGTACTATCTTCATGATCATCATCAACAACATGATCATCAATGTTAGATTCATTTGTAGATGAAGATGGGACATCAACATTAGGAGCTGCAGGCTTTAATACAAACTCCACCTTCTCGCTAGTACTCTGCAGATTACCTGTACTAGGAAAAGAAGACACGGATGACTGTTTTCCAGGAGATACTAATGCATCCTCATTAAAAGTCACATCTCTACTAAGAATTAATTTTTGAGATTTTGGATCAGAGCACCACAAACGATACCCCTTAGACTCAGATGCATAACCAAGAAATATGCACTCAACAGCTCTTGGAGCTAATTTGCCATCATTGACATGTGCATATGCAGGACATCCAAAAATTCTTAAATTAGAATAATCAACAGGATTACCTGACCAAATCTCTTCTGGAACTTTGAAGTCAAGTGCCGAATGTGGAGAACGGTTGACCAAGTAACATGCAGTAGATGTTGCCTCGGCCCAAAGGTCACGTCGATGCCATAACCCAGCATTTGAGAGCATACACCGTGCTCTTTCAAGTAGAGTCCTGTTCATACGTTCTGCAACACCGTTTTGCTGGGGATTCCTTGGAATGGTTTTGTGTCTAGCAATACCATGATTTGTGCAGAACTCATTAAAGTCACCACTGCAGAACTCTAATCCATTATCTGTTCTGAGCTTTTTCACATTTTTCCCTGTTTGGGTTTCAACAAGAATTTTCCACTTCTTAAATGTGGGAAAAGTCTCATTTTTATGCCGCAGAAAATAAACCCAAACCTTACGAGAAAAATCATCAATGATAGTCATCATATAGCGGCGTCCTCCATAGGAAGGAACTTTGGAAGGCCCCCAAAGGTCAGAATGAATATAATCAAGAATACCTTTGGTACGGTGAGTTGCAGTAGAGAAACTAACCTTCTTCTGTTTCCCAAAAACACAATGTTTACAAAACTCCAACTTACCGATGCCTTGTTTACCAAGGCGGCCTTGCTTGCTCAGAATATACATGCCTTTTTCACTCATATGGCCCAGACGCATGTGCCATAATTTGGTGACATCATTTTCAGGCATAGAAGATGATACAGCTGCTGAACCTGTCACAACAGTCCCTTGCAGGATATATAAGCTACCAATTCGGTTAGCTTTTAATAAAACAAGAGAACCTTTTGATACCTTTAGAACTCCACCTTCAGCTGAGTACTTGCACCCGAGAGACTCAAGAGTGCCAAGAGAAATTAAATTCCGCTTCAAATCAGGTATATAGCGGACGTTAGAAAAAGTCCTGACAACACCATCATTAGTCTTGATCTGAACTGTACCTATTCCTGCAACCTTGCATTGGGCATCATTACCCATCAAGACAACACCACAATCAACAGGTTCAAAAGTGGTAAATAAATCCTTATAAGGACACATATGAAAAGTACATCCAGTATCAAGAATCCATTCTGTTTTACTCCTCTTATTAGAGGTGACAACAGATAAAGTAATGTCATCGCCAGAATCAGCTTCAATATTGGCAGCTTCAGGAGATTGTGGAGATTTTCCTTTTTCTTGTTTTTCTTACTTTTTCTTCAAGATAAAACAATCAGAAATCTCGTGGCCAGATTTCTTGCAATAGCGACAGGTTTTGTTGGATTTGCGTCCTCTGGATTTGGATCTGGATTTTTTGTGACTGGTACTCCCTTTTTCTTGAGTTCTACCTCTAACACTTAAGCCCTCACCCTTGTCCACAGAATGAACTTCAAGATCAAATTTTTCTTTGGACAATAAATTAGATTTAACATCTTCAAAGGATAAGGAATCATTATTTCCATACAACATGATTTCTTTGAAGTGTTTGTAGGTAGAAGGTAAAGAGACAACCAACAAAACAGCTTTATCTTCATCATCAATTTTAACATCAATATTTTCCAAATCCAAAATGATAGAGTTAAATTCATCAAGATGAGATTGAATAGGAGTACCTTCAACCATTCTAATGGTATAAATACGTTCTTTGAGACGAAGCTTGTTTGCAAGGTTCTTGGTCATGTAGAGAGTTTCTAACTTCAGCCATAATCCCGCAGCAGTTGTTTCCTTGACTACTTCACGGAGAACCTCTTTAGACAAGCAAAGTTGGATTGATGAAAGCGCCTTTTCATCCATCTCGTCCCACTGATCGTCGGTCATGGAAGCCGATTTCTTTGACTTTCCATCTAAAGCTTTCTTTAATCCGTTCTGAGTAAGAACGGTCCTCATCTGGACTCGCCAAATAGAAAAGCTAATCTTGCCATCAAACTTCTCAATGTCAAATTTGGGAGACATTTTGAAATTCCCAACTTAGTGCTCTGATACCACTTGTTAGGGATATCAGCGCAATGCGGAAGCACAGGATCGATGCAATTGGGAATTAAAGAGAAGTAAGTAAAATAACAAGAGAAATAACACACAAGATTTACGTGGAAAACTCCTCAATATGAGAAGTAAAAAAACCACGGGCGATCACGAGCAAAGTTCCACTATGTAAAAGAAAAGAGTACAACAAGTCCTCTTATAGTGATGAGGACAAAGGACAATATTTTCTCTCAATATCTCCTAAAATACTCTCTAAAATGGAACAAGAATTCTCACCAAAAATACACTCAAGTGTATGTTACAAAGTGTGTTAATTGTTATGTGATAACTCACTATGTCTCAAGCCTTTCATGTTGCTTACATATATATAGGCCTTAATCTCTTACTTAAGAGTGAAGGAATCAAAGTTGGACCATCCACCTAGAGTAGGAATCAAAGTTGGACCATCCACCTAGAGTAGGAATCAAAGTTGGAACATCCAACCTAGAGTAAGTATCAAAGTTGAAACATCCAACCTAGAGTAAGAATCAAAGTTGGAACATCCAACCTAGAGTAAGAGCTTGGAAGAAAAACATGATTTCTCTTGGTCAAATATTGTAGGCACATATTGGCTTGTAAAAGTCAAATATAATGGCTTGTAGAAATCAAACATAATGGCTTGAAAAAATGGAGAATTAGAGCCACATAATCTAACATTTATTTATTTTTGAAGTACATAGTATTGCCTAGAGGATATAATTTTCATTGATCAAATAGCTAGCTATGCTAATTGCCATGTTAGTGTAAAAATAGTTGTGCTAAATAGCTAGCTATGCTAATTGCCATGTTAGTGTAAAAATAGTTGTGCTAAATAAGAAATTCATTTTCTTCACACTAATAGAAACATCACCATCACATGAAATCAAATAGAGGATAGAATTGAAGCAAATAACGAAGGAACGTCATAGAAAAAAGGAGTGTTCCTCAGTAGAAGATCCTGGCAATCCTCTGGATTTGCTAACTTGGGGTCCGAAGGATGTCTATCAGGAAGGACCAGTCCTTGTTTCAAGCGACCAAGACGCCTTGCATAAAGAACTTGGTTGGAAGTAACTGGCAGTCTAATGAACTGATACTCTTCCAAAGCTGATTCAACCTTTTCTGGTCCCCACTTCTTTAAGCATTTGCCTAACACTGCTGCGTCTAATATTGACATGTTTGTGCTTCCAATGCAGTGAGGAGTAATAGGGTGAGCTGCATCCCCAACCAATACCACATTGTCCCAAAAAATCTTCTCCAAGGGATCACTATCATATATCAAATTTAAGAAGGGCTCGTTTGTTTCTTTTATAACCTTTACCAACTCAGGAATCCATACTTTTTCTGCTTCTTGGTGCATCTTGTGGATCATGTCACTAGTTACTTTCATTGTCACTGAGGTTCCCTGAAAAGTTTTTCCCTTGAATATCAAGTACAATCAACAAAAGGAAAAATGAACTGCTGGAGTGAAATTAAACTAAACATTGTTTCTGTTGTAAGCTTTTTTTCCTTTCTTAATCCTAGCATAACTTGTGCTTTGATTAGTTCTTATTAATACAATTTTTCCTATTAAAAAAAATGATGATTATGCTAGACAGCTTCTTCGATAACCTGACTAGGAATGTAATCTGCAGACTGTTTGAAATAGACCCAAATTTGTTGCTGACCAGAAAAAATAAAAGAGCACTGCTGTTATATATAAATCAGATTCATATCCTTTATAGCACCGTAGCACCAACACTTAGATCGAAGGCATGATTCTAGTGTCCGATACGCGTCTATGTCTTACACTCCTATGACACGCGGTTACATTCAATCACTTTTAACTTATAAAATGATTACCAGTGTTTGTGTTTGTGTTTGTGTCAGTACTTCATAGTTCCTACCACAACAGAATAGCTTCAAATTACGAACTCCTAATATAAGTTGTTTGATCCTCATAACAGTTCTGATTTGAGGATCATTATGACAGAAAAACTTAATTGAAGAAACAGAGAGAATTATGATCAATAATGATACAGATATCTGGTTAGGAGATAGGATTAGTTGAACAAAGTTACCTTTAGTAAAGGCTCGAGCTGATTCACATACCAAAGCCAATTGAGCTTTTTGTTCTGAATCTCATATAGCACACTGTGAGTACCCAAGGCCAAGTCAAAGTACAAGCATTTTCCTAAATCTGGATATGCCTTTTTGATAGCCTTAATGGTTTCTGAATTCTCAATTTTTGAGTAATCAAGAACCCCTCTCCAAGCACAGTAGCCTGAATATCTGCAAAACATACTGGACCCTTAGAGGACATTCTTTATATAAAAGAAAAGAGAAAGTTAAACTCCTGATCATTCTAAGATACAAACCTCAGTTTTAAATCAGGACGATACTTTTGGCGGATTGAAGAGAGACAACCATCTGCTGCAACAAGCAAATCCCCTACAATCTCAATGATCTCCCCAGTCTGAAGAACTTTAGCCTTTACTATGACAGAAGTTCCCTTTTCATTTGCAACATGGAAAGAGACAAAATGATGACCCCATAAAAATAATTGTGGTGGCAATGCATCATAAAGAACACCATGAAGATCAACCCAATGTACTGCTGTCAAGTTGAAACTCTCATCTCTTATCAATGTCCAATTCACCTTCTTCTCACTATCAGTAACCTGGTTCTGTTCAAGATTAAAAAAAGAACAAATAACACTTTAATTCTTTCTATTTTAACCTGAGAAAGACTACGATTTCTCAAAGGGAATACTTCATCTATACCTCAATATCAAAACTCAAAAGGGTTCTTTTTATTGGTTCAACAAAGTATTAACTCATTTAGAGAAATACATAATATGAGTTGCTAGATTTATGATCAATCTCTTGTCCATTATATAACATTAAATAACTAAACGGTTGAGAGACGGGACTTGTCATTAGACATAATAAAATGGTGCAACTCATCACGTTCATTCGAAACAAAGTCCAATTTATATTCATCAATTGAATAAGAGAGTTCGCCTTCACTTGGGATAACTTAACTGAAAAGATACAAAAATAAAAGATACTCCTTCCGCTCTCAAATATAAGCAGAAAAAAAGTCAAAGAAAGTTGATGTATTTGATTCAAAATTTTAACCAAATATATCGATTTTGTTTGACTTTGTTTTTATTAATATTTGAGACCAGATAGAGTAGTAGATATTGACCTGATCAAAGGTTAGTGGCACAGTGATGTTTTGTATGAGTTGAGGATGTGAGATCCAAGAGTGAATGATTTTTTGAGAGAGAGGGTTGAGAGCAAGACCTGCACCAGTTGGATTTCCAGTTGGAGGTGAGATGGTTTTCTCAATAACAATGACATCCCAACCTGCTAAGGTAAGAGCATGTGCACTTGATATACCAGCTATGCTACCCCCAACAATCACTGCTTTTGGTTTTCTTCCTTCTCTATCCATTTGCTCTTCATTCACGTGGTTATTGTAGACATATATGGTCATATATCCCATATATATTATACTAAGGGTCAATGATTAACTTTATTTACTTTGCTTTAGACTCAATTATTTTTTTAAAAATGATATTAAGTACATGGTTAAATAAGTGTTTTAAAATGAACAAACTTTGGTTTTATTCTTTAAGAAATACTAGCAACAGACCCGTGCTAAGCACAGGCTAATCCTTAAATCGCGATTTATGCATCAAAACACATTTACAATATTATTTACATTGAGAAATAATAAAAAAAATTATTGATAAAGATGAAGATAATAATACAAAGATTGAAATAGTTGTTATTAAATATTATAAAGTGGTAGACTAAAAATATGTGAAAATATTATAAATAATAAAATCACAATAATGATAATGGGACGTTAATAAGCCCCGTGATTTTTTTTTTTGAAGGAAAAGCCCCGTGATTTTTATATATCATTGAAAAATATTTGTAATTTTTTTAGCATTTTTTTTATTTTTATATGAATTTATAAACAATAAATATGTATATCGTGGAAGATTCTTATATCAAATTATAATTAATATATTATAATTACTCCCAATATTATTTAGAAGATACAATTAGGCATGGCAATGGGGCGGGTGGGGACATGTTTTCTCTTTCCCGTCCCCATACCCTACTACCATATACATACCCGCTACCCTACTCATACCCAACGGGGATAAGAAATCAAATCTCATCTCTGCCTTCGACGGGTTAGGGTATCCCCGCCTTATCCCAGCAATGGATATTTTTTTTAATAAAATAAAAGTATTTTTCTGCCTTAGACGCAATGTTGCAATGCATTATCCTGCAAAGAAATGACGACATATATCATGACTATGGTGATGGAGATAGAGAGAACTCTAAGAAATGAATGTCATATGATAGACTAATACGCTGATTGTGTGACTGAAATGATTTATGGTTTGCGTTTCTTTTTATATAAAAAGGGGCAATAAAATAATTTTCTACATTCGGGACGAGTTTGGGTATGGGTTCGGGGTGGGTATACCTATATCCCCGTTACTCATCCCGTACCCGTATTTTGAAATCGGGGAAAACCCAAACTGAATCAAAGCGGGGAAAAACCCTTCAAATTGAGTTTGGTTCGGATGGCTACTTGCAGGTATGAGTTTTGTTGCCATGCCTAGATACAACACATAAAAAACTAATTAATATGTGACTGATTGTTGTCCCATGTATGATTTGTACAACATTATTAGTTAGTGTCTAATTAATTAGAGATAAACGTTTATCTTGTGTTTTTTTTATAGTTATTCTTTGAAAGGATATAATGATTAATAATGAAATAACGATTAAAAATAATAATTTTATAATATGACATTAAGATAAACCAAAAAACGTATGAAAATCATTTATACAAAAGAAGTAATCTTGAAGATGTGTAATTTTATGTAAAGTAGTTGTATTTCTCATAATAAATATTAACCTCGTGTATAATTTATAAATGAGAAAGATTTTGTAACTCTCCCAAAGTTATGTTATTTGTGATCATTCAATTGGATATAATTGAATAAATTTAGATGTAAAAATATGTATCAGTGAGAAATAGTCATATGCTTTTTTGTCAAAAAAAAAGTCCTATGCTTTTTTCTTTTTTATTTACTCTTTTTTTTCCCGTGTTTTTTTAAGTGTCGGTATAAAATGTTTCTCCTATATTTTTTATATTATTCATAAGTGAAGTGTATTTATTAATGTTTTTTTTATTAGAAAGACACGATGAGATAAAATCACATGTATGCCAAATAATTTATAGATTAAATATATGACAAATTTGTTACGAATTAAAAAAAATGACATTCAATAATTTATAGATTTTTTTTATCATGATAAAAACCACCTCTTTTAAAAAAAAAACAATTCAGGACCCGTTTTGTTACAAATTAAAATAAAAGTTATTTTATATCTATTAATTAAGAGAATTTATAAAACGTCCTCGTGAGCTTAGCTCAGTTGGTATGGACAATGCATAAAAATATGCAAGGTCTGGGTTCGAACCCTGGCCACCACAAAAAAAAAGAGAATTTATAAAACAAATCACGGTTTATTTTGTTTGGTTATTGTAAAATCACATGTTTTAAATAATTTAATTTGTTTGGATACAATTATAAAAAAATGGTTTTTTTATTACAAAATTACATCAACTTTAATAATTAGAGAAATATTAACTTTAATAATTAGAGAAAGATAATAGATTTTAAATTGTTTTTAACTCTTTAGATATTTAGAAGTTGAATTATAGAAAAATTTATTTTGATTGGGATTAAGATTAAGTTTGTTTGTTCTTTAAAAAAAGATTAAGTTAGAGTGTTTTATCAAGTGATTTTGTTTTAATTTGTTTTTAAGAAAGAAAATATAGAGGGAGGTTGAAGCAAAAGACACAAAAGAATATAATTTTGATGATGACTCAAAAAATTAAGAAGGGGTAAGATTGTATTTTTGGTACACATTAAGTTTAATAATTAGAGAATAGATAATTAGAAAATAAAAGATTAAATTTATTTGTTATTTGAAAAAAGATTAAGTTAGTGTGTTTTATCGAATGAGTTTGTTTTAATTTGTTTTTAAAAGAGAAAATTTAGTGGGAGGTTGAAGCAAAAGACAGAAAATGATATAATTTTGATGACGTGTCAAAAAATTAAAAAGGGGTAAGATTGTATTTACGGTAGACATTAAGTTTCATATTTAGATTTTTCTTGTTTTTTATCCATTCAAAATTTAAAAGTATTTTTTTTCAACTTAGGTGACGCATTATAATATGTATGATGTCATGTTAACAAGTTAGCATTCTCTTGTCCTCGAATGAATTCTATTCAGAAATGAATGTTAAAAGACAAAAAATAGTGATGTAAAATTTTAGTGTTATTGAGAGAAAAAAATCACATATACCAAAACTAAAATTACTCATACAACGGTGATCATAAACGATACTTATGAAATTTGAAGGTATTAAAATCAACGAAAAAGGTTTTAAAAACACCATAACCAAAATTAGCTAACGAGCTCAAATTAAGGGTTGATAGTTATTGAAGTCAGCATTTGATCATAACTAAGACAATCTTTGATTAAACTTTGCATACTTGGTCCTCTCGATCGAACTTCGGATTACTAGTCTCATATTCTCATTGAAAAAAAGGATGGATCAAACTTTATTTATCTTTGGTCGAACTATGAATTACCAAAGTATCATTCCTCTGAAAACAGGATAGTTAACACACAAAAAAAAAATTATAAGAGCATAACATTTTACGAAACATAGCAAGAGATTTGAGCCCGGATTTGCTCTATTTATCTAATCTTCATTAATGTCCATCTGTGATAGATTTGTGGTTTCCTTGTAGTGTGTTTCTTGGCCTATGTATCAAAGGGAATGTTTCTTCCTTTTCCAACCTTTCCCGTTTTTCGTATTAAAAAAAGCTTCCCAAGTTTCGATTTTGGCAACTTTATTGCTAAAGGTTGCTCTATAGTCCCACAAGTTACCCCATCCATAAAAATAAGACGATTGAACGTTACGTCCCCATAAAAAAAAACAACGATTAGGTCGTAACTCTCAACAGGTTTATGCGATCGGGAGTTATGACATGATAAATCAGAAGGGTTTTTGAACAACTTGAGGGGATGACAGATTTTATCCACAAATACCCGCGGGCACGGGAGTTATGCGATCGATATCCATTTAGCTATCCGTCCTGTGCGTATGACAGATTTTATCCATGAATACCCGCGGGCATGGATTTTTTTGCCACCATTACTTTTTACTTTACTTTATTAATTGTGCCAAGAAATTGTTTTTGACATGGTTAATAATTTTACTGAGATTGTGGTTAATTTTGTGCAATTTTAAAAACTCTCAACCGACGTTGATGATTCGAATAATCTTGACTCTAATTTAAAAGCATCAACCGATTATCTCAAAATAAATTAAAGCAAAAACAATATTCGTGTGTTAACCAACAATCATAAATTGAAATTGCACGACAAATGTTTGAAAGAAAATAAATAGAATCATAAAAACAGGATTGACATTGCAAACCAAACCTCAATATTCTTGATGAACAACCTGAATCAGTGAATCAACCTAGGGTTTTAAGCTTCCATTTTTATCTTTGATCTCCAAATCAAATTCTTGGAGCAACAACAAGAGAGGAAGTTGTTGGAAATATTAAAGACCCATAAGAAAGCCATTGGTTGGACCTTAGCTGACATTCCAGGGATTAGTCCATCCATGTGAATGCATAGCATATTATTAGAAGATAGAGCATCGTGCCTATTAGGCTGGTCAAACTCAAACAGCTAGAGTATGTGGTATTTGCACATCACCAGAGCTGGCAACCTAGACAACAACTAGCTCCGCAGCAGAACAATGCAACAACCACTCCAAATCCCTCATTGGAAGATATTGTATTTTGTTTAAAGTGTTCTTGTTTGGTCATTTTTAAGTCAAAGATCTTTGAGAGACGACCAAGGTTAACTACCTTGTACTAGTTGTTTTAAAATACTTATTTTTGATCATGCACGACACTGATCAAATTAACTCCATTACTTGTCTTGTCTATATATACACTCTACTCCCACACATCACAATTTGCCATCTCCTTTGCTTTCTCTCTATTTTCCACTCCCCTTTGTTCCTCTCTCGTTCAACCACACCACAACAACTACACACCGTGGAAACTCAAGCCCACAAAGAGCAAGAAGAAGAACTTCTTCATTTAACCACACCACCAAGTCACACCATGGAAGCTCAAGTTCACAACAAAGAGCAAGAAGAAGCACCTCTCCTTTTAATTACACCACAACCGCACACTATGGAAGTTAAAGCACGCAAAGACGACGGAGAAGAACATCTCCAAACATCATAACCGCACACCACGGAAGCTCAAGCACACAAAGAGAAAGAAGAAGCACTTCTCCTCCAAACATGTGCACTCAAAATGGATGAGAAAGGAGAAGACTCTCCCAAGTAGAGGTGTCAATTAAGCCTCAAAATACAAATCCCACAAAAAAAGCCCCCACCAAGCCCCCTTTAATGTTGGCCCCCATGTTAAAATAGATTTGTTTGGCCCTAGCCCACTAAATTAATTTTTTTTATGAGCTTAATTAGGGGGCTTCAAGTCCCACTAATTATAATTATTATTTTTGAAGAAAAAAAACATAATAATTTTTTTTTGTGCTGTAAAAAAAAAATCACAACCACTTATCATCGCTGGAGCTCGGCGACCGCTGACCAACCATTGTCGGAGCTCCAGCAACCACCGTGTTGGCCATTCCCTGAAATTTTTTTGGTCCACTACTGTAACCGTCACGGGGTCGCTAGAGCTCCGCCGCCTGAGCCACTGTGAACCGCCTGAGCTCCGGCGTTGACCTTAGTTGTTGACCGCAACAACTTTTCCAAAAAAAATCTGAAAATTGGGCCCTGTGGGCTGATGCTATATTTAGTGGGCTTACTACCATTGGGGCTTATGTAAAAAGGTACCAATTTTTCTTTTGTTCTTTTTAAACCCCCTCTATATGTGGGCTGCGGCCGGAAATTTCAAGCCCCATCAAATTGACAGCTCTACTCCCAAGCGAGAGAAAGAAGTACACATGAAGGAAAATGGCTCTATGCCTCCTTCACCACCACCACCACCGCCGCCATCACTGCATGAAATTGAAGTGATTCCACACATCATGGAAGCTCAAATTCACAAAGACCAAGAAGAAGCACTCGTCAACTACACAAGCAGACTCCATGGAAGCTCAAATTCACAAAGACCAAGAAGAAGCACTCGTCAACTACACAAGCAGACTCAAAATAGATAACAACGAAGAAGAACAATCTCCTAAATTTTGTAAACATGTCCACTAGAAGCTCAAGTGGTATGTAAACGAGGAGTCATAATTCATGTTGCAAGTTCGATTTCAATGCTAACTATTTTATTTGTTATTTGAACCTTAAATTCTTTTTGCCTTCTGATTCCTATCAATCTATTCGATGTTGATTGTTCTAAATATATTAAGACAAGTAGTGTATAATCAAAAGTTGTAAAAGTAAAAAATTAATCTATAATTGTGTCATTTCAATATTATTTTGTTATTTTAAGATCTCTAACAATTGATAAATAATATCTATATTAAATATAATTTACAACACACACACGCACACACGTACACGCGCACATATATATGTGTGTGTGTGTTAAAAATGCCACACACTAACGAAGTTGATTATAGCAAAAGATGATATATTCTCACAATGTGACAAACCAATATTTGATTTCTAACTCACAAAATACTTCTGACACACATCATATATAATTACTTTTGATTGATGAACTTATGGATTTTTTTTTTCTTAATTTTGTCTTATTCTCTCTAAACGCACTTAAAATGCATCTATGTATATTTCGCTTTACACCTAAAAATATATTAGGCCAGCCCTGACTCTCATTGCTAATATAATTCTTCAATCATGTTCTGTGTTTGAGATACATGGACCGTATGCATTTGATTTATTTCCTATAAAATTTTTAAAATAAATTCCTCTTGGTGTTTGGAATTCCCCAATTGGTAAGTTTACATAAATTCTGTTTGTAAATATTCAATAATCTATTTTTTTAATTTATAAAATAATAATCTCTCTTAGAAAATAAAGTAAAATAATATGAATTACCTAAAAAAATTAATATTTTAATATATTTGATATTATATATATGGGAAAAATCATATGACAGCAGGTGTCAAATATATTATTGTTGACCAAATCCTAACCATTAATGTGTGTGTATAATATGACCAAAAGTATTAATGTGATGAGTAGGTGATTGAATTGAAGAGAAGATGGTTGGAGAAGGAAGAAAACCAAAAGCAGTGATTGTTGGAGGTAGCATTGGAGGGATATCAAGTGCACATGCCCTTATCTTAGCTGGTTGGGATGTCCTTGTCCTTGAAAAAACCACCTCCCCTCCAACTGGAAGTCCTACTGGTGCAGGTCTTGGACTCAACTCCCTCTCTCTTCAAATCATTCAATCTTGGATTTCAAAACCACCACAATTCCTACACAACACCACTCATCCACTAACTATTGATCAGGTCAATTTCCACCATCTCTTTATCTTTTATTTTATTTGTTTAATGTTGTTATATCAATATGAATTATTATGTCATTTGTCCTTGAAGTGTCAGTTTAGTGGTAAGAGCTCGACTTTATAATTTAAGTGACATAGTTCAAATCTCATGTAGGACAATTGTAAAATGATCATCAGTAACAACGGGACAAGGATTTAATTCATATACTCCGTCAGTGTGAAGAACTTTTACATTTTCAATCAATCATAACTGTCAAATCGTTAGAATAATTCCACTTTTATCATAATCACAACTAATGTAGCATACATGATTGGTTGTGTTGGTTTGACAGTGTAAAACATTTTAGAGTGACAATGCGTGAAAATTAAACTTAACGAAGAAAGAGTTAAAGTGTTGTGTGTTTTTGTATCTTTTTTTAATCTTGAACAGAACCTGGTAACTGATAGTGAGAAGAAGGTTAATTGGACATTGACAAGAGATGAAAGTTTAAACTTCAGAGCAGCACATTGGGGAGATCTTCATGGTGTTCTCTATGAATCACTTCCACCACAAATATTTTTATGGGGTCATGTTTTTCTCTCTTTCCATGTTGCAAATGAAAAGGGTCCTGTCATTGTAAAGGCTAAAGTTGTGAAAACTGGAGAGGTTATTGAGATTGTAGGAGATTTGCTTGTTGCTGCAGATGGTTGTCTCTCTTCAATCCGCCGCAAATATCTCCCCGATTTTAAACTAAGGTCTGTATCTGAACTGAATATGACTTTCCCTTTTCTTTTATGGATTTAATTGATACTCATTGTTTTACACTGTCAGTCAATCATATCCGTTTGATCATAAAAATATTTGATTACAATCTTATCTATCTTAAAAGTCATACAAAGGATGATTTGTGATTGGTTGATAGTGTAAAAAGTTTTACCCTAATAGCAGCGTTGTTAATCCAGAAGAGCGGAATATAGCAGTTTGTTCAAATTATGCTACATTACAGTGCATTAGTGCTATAGGGCTGCAATAGCCGATATTTGACAACACTTTGTACTAAATTGTGTATAGCAGAACAACAGAAGTTTGTTAAACTCATGTTACGCTATAGTGATATAGGGCCGCTGTGTCCGCCAATTTGACAACACTAACTGATAGTGCATTAAAATTAATCTCTTCTTTTATATGGAGAATGCTCTCTAAGGTCAAGTATGTTTTGCAGGTATTCAGGCTATTGTGCTTGGAGAGGGGTTCTTGATTTTTCAAAAATCGAGGATTCAGAAACCATCACAGGTATCAAGAAGGCATACCCTGATTTAGGAAAATGCTTGTACTTTGACTTGGCCTCAGGTACACACAGTGTGTTATATGAGCTTCCGAATAAAAAACTCAATTGGATTTGGTATGTGAATCAGCCAGAGCCTGAAGTAAAGGTAAGATTGTTCCTCGAATCAAAATATCCCAATAACAGTTATCATAATTGGTAAATATCATCCTCATTTGCTTAAATGATTTTTTCTGTCATGTTGCTCCTCAAAACATGCTTCAATTCAAAACAGGTCTTTAAGTTATGTTCCTAGTTACGATATTGGAAAAGCTTTCTAGCAAAGGGCTTCTTTAGTTTCAAAATATGTTTTCTGTTTTTATTTTCTATTTTTGCTTTTAACAACAAATTTGCTCTTTGTTTTGCTTGGTTTGCTTGGGGATGTAAGGTTGCGTAAATCCACCATCCCCTGACTCCATCTGGTGGGAGCGTTGTACACTAAGCCGCCCTTTAAATCAAAGAGAAGACATGGAACAATTTTACAATTAAAAGTAAAAGCAGAAAAGAGAAAACGTTTCTTTAAATCAAACAGGCCTACTCTCCATTTTGTTCCGAAATCTATAGTTTGCATGCTTCCTTTTATTGCCACATCAGTGTATCTTAATTATTTTGATATTCAACTGTGTCATTAAATAGAGGCTATATAGCAGCACTATAGTGTAGCGGAATTTTAACAAACTGCACTATTGTTTGTTCTGCGAAATGTAGCTAAGTTTTAATAAACCACTATTTTTCTTTATTGATAACGTTGATATTCATGCTTCCTTTTATTGTTGTCAGATAAGCTAGTGTTGATTGTATTTTAATCCGTGGTTTCAAAATTCTTCAGGGAACCTCTGTGACAACAAAAGTAACTAGTGAGATGCTCGAGAAGATGCACCAAGAAGCAGAAAAAGTATGGATTCCTGAGTTAGCAAAGGTCATGAAAGAAACGAAGGAACCTTTCTTAAATTTCATATATGATAGTGATCCCTTGGAGAAGATATTCTGGGACAATGTGGTATTGGTAGGGGAAGCAGCTCACCCTACTACGCCTCACTACCTTAGAAGCACAAACATGACAATATTAGATGCAGCGGTGTTAGGCAAATGCATAGAGAAATGGGAAGCTGAAAAGCTTGAATCGGCTTTGGAAGAGTATCAGTTCATTAGACTACCAGTTACTTCCAAGCAAGTTCTTCATGCAAGGCGTCTCGGTCGCATAAAACAAGGTCTGGTGCTCCCTGATAGAGATCCTTTTGATCCCAAGTCAGCAAGGAAAGAGGAGTGTCAGGAGATTATACTAACAAACACACCTTTTTTCAATGATGCACCTTTGTCATTTGCTTCTGTTACATCTTCAATTTGATTGTATGTGTTAGTATAGTTTTTGTTACACTAATAAGGCGATTGCCTGGGCAGTTTAATTTGACAATTAAGATTATGGCAGTTAATTTTTGCTGATGAATATCAAATGCATACATGAATCGACATTTTACTTGAAATTGTAAAAGTCGGTCAATTTAGTCCCGTAAATGAACAACATTTATCCGTTTACTTTTCTTTTTCCAAAATTAGCATCACAATTTTGAAGGTTCTACACTTGTTTTCATGTCCGCACAGACACTGTTTTCTGAAAGTAGAAGCTCATGGTCCTTCGTGTCCGCACAGACCTCGTCCTCACACATTAGACAGTGATTTTATTGGTGTTGATTCGGCACAAACAAGAGAAGATGAATATGTGCGCCTCAAAACTCAACTCATTCATTTTCCTTGTTTTGTAGAACGGACATTGATCAGGTCTTGTATCAGCTGTATAGATAAGAATGACTGTGAGCTTCTACCTCCCAAAAGTGTCACCAACGAAAATTTAATGAACATTCTTAAGTACTGGTCCTTCTTATCCACAGCATCATCCAACAAACATGATCAAAATTAAAGGCCACCAACCCAAGCAAATAGACAGCAACGAGGCCGAAATTCTGCATCACCTAGGCAATAATGAAGTCAAAATTCTGCAGAAAACGAAACATTATACATCCACCAGTTCACATCAATAAAGCCAACAATGAGTGGTTACATTACTAATTTAATGACTTGCAGAATAGTATGCTTATATCCTTTGAGAAGAACATAACTTTTTTAGCACTAGGTAACAAATATACAAAAGCTCACACATAAAACTTGCACCACATACTAGAATTCTTCATAATTCTAACATTCTTTTCCATGTCTTGATACTAAATATTCAACCTACTCTACTATAATGTCTGATGTACAAATATTGAGATTGTAATTCAACATAACAATGTTTCAAATTAAGAATATTAATCTAAAATAAGAATGTAATGTAAGCATAGAAATAGATATTCAGACTAATGTTTTAATAAGACATCTAAGCATCGATAAATTGACCATCTCAGCATCTTCTTTCTTCTCCTATGATGAATCCTCTCCATCTGACTCTTGCCTTGCACTAGTCCCTTCTTCTTTGTTGACTAATTGACCAATAAAACTTTTTCTGTCTGCTACTACTACTATATCCAAGTCTAATTGTAAATCAGCAAATTCTATTTGAGCTTTGGCTCTTTTGAACTGAGCATGTACTAGTTCAATCTGAAAGAGATTAAAACAGTTAAAATATGTGGAATATAATTATCAATAAATTGATGCTTCCTTCATATCCTTGCAAAAAACAATGCTTTGAAGAAATTCAAAATCACAGCAAGGAAATATAATTATACAAATGACAGGAAAAGATTGAAATGCCATGGAATTGCATATAGTTTACCAATGTAAAATAAATTTACCTGGTCTTGAACTTCTTTGATATCTCAAGTTTGTTGTATGAAATATCACTCAAGAACACGTTCCATACCTTGATCCATACAATTGGTTTCATGAAATGCTTGTTTAAAACGGCAAGAGGTTCTTCACTGTTGAGCGTAGAGTTATGTACATGTTGTAAGAGCATTTAATTTCAGATGCCATATGAAATGAAACTGGAGTCATGTTCTTTTTTGAGAGGTGTTACGTTCAGACCAAAGTCCCACATCGACTAATGTATAAAAGAAACTGAGCTGCTTGCATATAAAATGAAATGACCTTTGCTCTTATTAAGCACGGAGCCGTGTGATAATGACATAGCGAACTATTCTTTCGCCTTTTACTAAAGAATACCGTGTCAGTGTCACATTTAGCGGCATACGCTAGTTTTTGGAAGAGTCTTCTTAACGGAGGACTCTGCAATATAGTTCAAATTTTATTTTCCATTTTTGACCTTGTATATTGCAATATTTTGTCTTTGTTAGTCTTCTTTGCGGAGGGTTTTGCAGTAAGACACTGTACATTGTTTTATACTCCCTCCGTCCCTTAATGTAACCACCCATTTGATTATATTTTTGTCCCTAAATGTAACCCCCTTTTCAAATTACTAGAAGCATTTATTACTTTTTTCCTAAAGATACCCCTAATTAATATTACTAATTTGTCTTGAAATATAAATAGTCAAATTTATTACACATACAAACAAAGGACAGTTTGGTAATATTAATACACAAAACAGACACATTAATTACACTGACAACTTTTCTTAAGAAATGTGAAAAAAGCAAAGGGGGGTTACATTAAGGGACGGAGGGAGTATCAACCTCAAAAATAAATATATTTTAAATATTATAGATTAGTTCCTATAAAAAGTTCAGTTATGCTTCAGTTTTCTAATTCTCAATTTTTCTATTAATAACGCCCCTTAAATATTAATTCACACACCTTAAAATGACTAAAATATCCCATAAAATTTTCAGAATCAAACCATTTGTCCAAATTAAAATGTCTCCTTAACCAATAAATAACAACGTCAAACATTCTTGAATCCCTAGTGCTCATTTTCCCACTTTTGATGCCTTTCCAAAAATATAATTGAAACTCGTAGGAGAAGGAAATCTTTGCTGCCGACATTACTTATATATACACCCTCCGGTCATTATTACAAGCAAAATTTCATTTTTAGGTTCATTCAATAAATGATGTATGTGGTCTATTTAATGGACCACATACATCATTTATTGAATGAACCTAAAAAGTAGATTTTTGCTTATAATAGTGACCGGAGGGTGTATATATATATATATATATATATATATATATATATATATATATATATATATATATATATGGGTTATGATAGAAGACACCTTTTATGAAGGTGTCTTTTATCAAGTTACTCTATGAGCATTTGCGAAAAGACACCAACTTACTTTTAGGAAGGTGTCTTTTATCAAAGTTATAACTAAAAAGTGAAAATCACACCTTAAGGTGTGACTTGATAAAAGACACCACCAAAGGGTGGCTTGTAACATAACCCTATATATATATATATATATATATATATATATATATATATATATATATTTTTTTTTTTTTTTTTTACATCCGAATTATCTTTTTTGATTAGTTATTGAGATGATTAATATTTCAAAAAAGTTATTGACTTCGTCAACTTTTACTCAAATTAGTTTTTCTTAAAATATGTCCGAGACTAAATTGATAATAAATGCTTAAAATGATTAAAGATATGAAATACATTGATAGTAAGTTGTTAAAATAAAGGGACCTAATCAACAATAAGTAGTTAAATTTAGAATCAACTAAGGTCAGGTGGTGTTGGGTAAATTAAGATCATTTAGGCATATGTTAGTGTTACAGGAATTAAGGTCATGTAGACATTGAAAAAAAAAGATTGAAAACGCAAAAGAAAACAAAAATTTCACTTAACTATATATACGCGATGAAATATTATGAAAATATTGTTTCAATCTTTAATCTTTCATCAAACTTGGTCACATATCCATTAAAGCTTCTAGAAGAGATGTGAAGACTAGAGTGAAAGATGAACATAGGGTATGATTTATATGAACAAGAGCAACCTCGATATTGTAATTAAATTTAAAATAGATTTGGGTAACTTAATATTTCTGGGTTGTAACTAAAAAATATATTATATTGAATTAGTTAAAATAATTTGTGAAAAGGTATGTAATATATGTTTGGTTTAAATGTGTAATTGGTCCCCGCACTTTTAACAGATTTTGACATTGGTCCCTGCACTTTTTTTTGTTTGGCATTGGTCCCTGCACTTTGTAAAAATATTAGCATTGGTCCCTGCACTTTTTTTTGTTTGGCATTGGTCCCTGCACTTTGTAAAAATATTGGTATTGGTCCCTGCACTTTGAAAAAATATTGGTATTGGTGCCACGTGGCATGAAATGATTGGGACCAATACCAATATTTTTCCAAAGTGCAGGGACCAATACCAATATTTTTACAAAGTGCAGGGACCAATGCCAAACAAAAAAAAGTACAGGGACCAATGCCAATATTTTTACAAAGTGCAGGGACCAATGCCAAACAAAAAAAAGTGCAGGGACCAATGCCAAAATCTGTTGAAAGTGCAGGGACCAATTACACATTTAAACCTATATGTTTTCTTGATCATTGAGCGCTAACAATATAATGTTGATTCTAAAGATAACATTTTTGATTACCGTGTCTCAAAATTTGTTGATAATGAAATAGATACAACACCACTTTTTCACCGAAGAAAAATGGAAAGTTAGAGATGATATAAGGGTTCGTCGACAAGCAACAAAGGCGAGATTACTTTAATTATAGAGAAATCCTGTTAAAGCCAAAACAAAGCTCTGTATGGATTTGTCCACCGAAATTGGCACCAGAGGGAGTCGAACCTAAGACCTTGAGAGAAGCACGTTCAAAGATCACAAGCCAACCACTAGCCCAACCCCAAATGGATTAAAGAGGAATGCTAACAACATTCACTTTTCAACACTCTATATCACTCACTCTTTTATTGGATAAAATCAATGTATGTCCCGCCATTTTGTATAAGTTCAATTTAAACCAATAAAAGAGTGAGTATTAGAAAGAGTGTTTAAAAAAGAGTGTTGCTAGCATTACTCTGGATAAAATGATGTGCATTTCAGTTCTACACTGCGATTTTCTCTGCAATTCATACTTAACTGCCGTTCCAGCCAATGATAACTAAATGCCGTTCCAAAAATGGAGATTAACTCCAGTTCAACATTGAACAATAATTAATTGCTGCTGAGGTATTTTCAGTAGTTGGAGGTGCTAGTGAGCAATCATAGGTGTGTAAAGAGCAATTTTGTTTCCACCTAAAGGCCCATGAAGACAAAAATATGCACGTTTTTAATTTGAACAAATGAATAAAAACCCTACAATAGAAAAACCCAAAACTCAGCAGTTGAATCAAAAGCAGCCGGAGATTCTTGTCTTCCGCCAGAAACAGTGAGAAAGCATTTTTGTTTTCTTTCAATTTTGCTTGTGAAATTAATGTTACTGATTATGTTCATATTTCTCTAATCATATGCTAAATAAATATCACTTGAATGGTATATTACAAATGAACATGTTCATAATGTTTAAAATTGTTTTCTTAACAGTTGGAATGCATCCTTTATGTAATCCAGAATTTGTTGTATTCTTTTATTTGAAATTCTTTTACAATTTTGAATTTGATGAAACACACTTAATTTTGTTGTATAACTTTTAGGGTATGTTTGAATTGAGGGTTTTAGAGGGTTAATTTGTATTTTGATAAATATATTTGAGATGTTAAAAATTGAATGAATAATATGACAAATGATCATATAATATTTCAGTCACATTTGATTTTTTTGTAGAAACATTTTATAGAAACTGACTTTATGGTTTTCAAAGCTTACTTACTCAGTTCTGATAGAAACTGAATTGGTAATATGAAGTACTGACACTCTTCGGATTACGCATGTCCCGGTGTCAGACACGCCTGGTGTCGGATACGTGTCATGTCTGACACCAACCCAACAGTGAATTATGTGATTTTCTCAAATGATTAGCGGTGTCCCTGTTGTATCCAGTGTCCGTATCCGTGCTTCAACGATGTAATATATTTTGAACCTCAAAATGCACATTGACTTTATATAATTCATTTGTCTTTTTTTCTTTCTAGAGTAAGAAATGGGTAACGCGAAGAAGAAGGCTCAGATGTTTGTAAAACTTGTGTCTGCTGCTGGAACTGGATTCTTTTATGTTAAGAGGAAACCAAGACAGTTTACAGAGAAACTCGAGTTTCGTAAGTATGATCCTAGAGTTAATCGTCATGTTCTGTTTACAGAAGCTAAAATGAAGTGATATAGCGCGTTGTTTATCGCTTCCTTCTGATGTAATGTAACAAACCTGTACTGTTTTTTGAGACAATTATCACATTTGATATCACAGGTTGAATAATTCCAATCTTTTTAATTTTCTGCCTCTGTTTGTTTTCTTGCTTAGACTGATTGTTAGAATGTAATACTATTTAGGGGTTTTGTTTGAACTCACCTAAATTCATTTCTAGGAACAACTTTGGATGAAATATGACGATGAAATCTTATTCCTAGGTTCTTTTAAGAAAAGTATTTGTCTTAAATGTTAAATTTTTATGCATCGTGTTTTAAAATTCTTGGTAATAACTGAAACAAGTTTGGTTTTCAATGTATATACTCTTCAGAATAGATATCATAAGTCTTAAAATACCTCTAATTGTATAATGGTATCATCCTCAAATAGAGATCGATATAATTTTTGTTAACCTTTCACTTTCTTTTGCCTAGCGTCCGTCCAAATAATTTTACAAAATCCAGTTGCATGCATACAAGCAATCTAGCTCCCAAGTTATTACTCTATGCTTTTAATCTCTCTGTTGTGAAAGCAGTAAAACTTTCAAGTTTTCTTATATCAACCTAAGAATCTGTAAACGTCACCATATAAAGATTGAAGTCCATGAGAATTTGATAGTTAATGGACTTGTGATTATGTTACCTCCACATGATCATATGTTGTTAATTTTTTTTTGGGTACTAATTGGGAAAGAGTTTTGGCATATTATTATTACTTAGACAGGTTTTTGGATGTTCATATTGTTGTAGTAGTAGTAGCATCTGCAACATTTCAAAATGAACATATTCAGTTTGGCATGTGTGAAGATCCTTTGTTGGATAATCAAAATGCATATAGTGTGACAAGGGATATTATCTATTTTACCCTTGTGATTAAATACTTTAATCTTTTCTATATTACCTAACCTATAACTTCCTTCATCAACATTGCCAAATAAGCCAACATTCAAGGAACATGAAATTATCATTTCCTCATGTATTGGCTGTTTGTTTTTCTTTCACACTATTTGTTTCCTGTTGAAATCCGCGAATTATATGCAACTATTCATTTCTCACATATATAACATTATATGACTATTTGTGCCTTAATATACCTTAGATATGTGTAAAACCTCACATATAACATCATTACTTATATCACAGATTCATACAGCCAAATTAGCCACTCTTGTACTACTGATACAATAGTTACATAGTGTCATATCCTCCTATTCTTTCTGCATAAAAATGGCAACCACAGTAAATATTATCTGCAAAAGAACTGTGGTGAGCACAAAAGCAATTGAACCAGGAAAGTACTTACCCTTATCAGTTTTGGATCGTTTCATGGAGAAAAACCATATTAGGATGGTGTACTATTACCAAACTTCAGGAGACTTAGAGCTTGGACAATTGACCAAGAAGTTGAGAGAGACTTTGTCAGAAATGCTTAGTCATTTCCCTATAGTGACTGGAAGGCTGTTAAGAGATGATATAGGACATTGGAAGATCAAATGCAATGATGCTGGTGTTAGAATGGTTGAGGCAAAAGCCAAAGGAAGTGTCGAAGAGTGGCTACGAAGCGTGGATAGGGAAAAGGAACTCAAACTTGTTTATTGGGAAGATATGCTTCAAAAGCCTTATTATTGGTCCACTTTTTATGTCCAGGTTTGAATTTTCTGTACTGAAAAATGCTTTTGATGTGATATATTAAGAAGAGATTTAAAGATCTTATTAGCAAATAAATATTACGCTATCAATTTTTGAGTGTATTGTTTTAAAGAGGTTTGAATTTAAGATGATCATTATTATTCATACTTATGCTTTAAAATGATCATGTTAATAATTGAATCAGCTTATTGTCAACATTTCTGTCAGCTAAATTCATATTCATTCTTTAAAATGATCATCTTATATTCTGATTTTAATTTCAGCTGACTGAATTTGAAGAAGGTGGATTAGCAATTGGCCTAAGCTGCACTCATCTCTTGGCAGATTCCATTTGTGCAACAAAATTCATGAAGGCTTGGGCTGACATTTCATTAGGTAAAAAAATGACTTCTCCTCCAATATTCCACCCTTTACCTCATCAAAGACCACAAAACAAAAAGCCTAATAACAACTCATACATGAGCTTAATATCTCATTATACATCCTTAATTGAGAATCCCATTTCTATTAAGGAAGCAAAGTACACTACCATTTCTATGGGCTTCTCAAACCAAATGGTTCAGGCTTGTATATCCATGGCCCAGCCCAATGATTCATTAAGCCCAAGACCAACACCTTTTGAAGCCCTAGCAGGGTTGTTTTGGGTCACTTTAAGCAAAATCAAAGGAATGAAAAATGGACTTGTTGACATGTCCCTATATTTGGATGTAAGAAAAATCTTGGGTTTAGACGAAGGATTCTTTGGGAACTCCATGCTATATAACAAGGTGCATTTAGAAGAAAATTTCAATTTAGATGAGGACAAATTTCCACAAGCTACCAAAGTCATAAGGAATGTTGTAACTAAAATTGGCAATGAAGAAATAATGGGTCTAATTGAGTGGTTTGAAAATAATGATATAAATTCATCAGCAATGATGAACGGTCATGATTTGGTTTTTACTAGCTTAGAGAATGTTGATCCATATTTAGCCATGTTTCAAGACAAGTTTAAACCAATTCATGTCTCTTATTACATTGAGCCAGTTTTTGGAGAAGGACATGTTTTGATTCTTCCTACATCAAATGATGAGGGTCCATTAGGAAGAGTGGTAATGGTGACACTTCAAGAAGAGGAGGCAATTAAGCTTTGTGAAGATGAATTTATTTTACAATTCTCTCCCACTATCTTGATGAAATGAGTCATAAATATTTTTAGTGTTTTATGTATATGTATGTGTCAATGTCAATAATGGTGAGATTATCTTGAAATAAAATTGTATCCCTATCCCTATCTTACTAAGAACATGCACGTATTGTTATCATCAACACTTTAAAATGATGCTAAGCACTGGTATATAATCTTTTACAAATTTCTTCAAAAAACAAAAAAAATAAAAATAATCTTTTACTAATTTACTAAGATATCCCAGCTAATCAGCTAGGTAGTTTATTTCATGATGATGAATACTATAAATAAATTTAGTTGGGGAATATATGTATCTGGATCACACCAATCAATGCGCAGGACATATACTTCTGACAATTGAATTATTAAGTCTATTACAACTTGATTTATTTTATGTTTTAAATGTGAAAAAGAAAAATGAATTAAATCCAATCATCCAAACTCATTTGCTCATGTTAGGTCAACTTCTTACCATCCTAATATTACTAGAAAAAGAAGGGAAAGAAACCAATGAAAGTTGGTTTACAGGGGGGCTAGTCTTCTACATTACAATGCGGTAAACTAAGGATATGTTTGGGAGGTTTTTTTTTTTTTTTTTTTTTTTTTTTTTTTGAGAGTTTTAGAGGGGAGAACTTTGGAGGTTTACTTGCTGAATCACCTTCATAATTGGTTCATCACAGTTCATTATTTAAAATTATCAAAAATTTCATCGACTTTTGATAATATTAATTAGAAATAAAAAGTTACGACATTTTAAACTCAAATCCCATAAGATGGTATGATTTCTCTAACCTTGGTATATCGTAGGATCAAACCAACATAAGCTTTTATTTAAAATAATTAAAATAATAAGAAGAAGTATGCTTTAAAATAATGAGTAAGTGAGGGGGTTTGGAACCCCTTATAATCATGTATTACGAATGACTGAACAAATAAATTCATCAAGGCTATTTTGAAAAAAATTAACTTAAGCGATTTTTGTTAGAAATGGGTGAAAGGACAGTAATATTCAAATGATTTTTTTAAGTAAATGTTAGTAATAATTTTTTAAGTCAATATTTTATCCTTTATCTAAATTTGATTGCGAATCAGTGAAACATCTTAATCTGATGGTACTTGTCTACGGTGAGAGATATGACAACCTCTTCCACCGTAGTATCCACCCCAAAGTAGCATCCCAATTCCCAAGTATATTAAAGCGAGGAAGAAACTTAAAACTCTCAATTTGTCAAAAAAGAAAAAGACTTAAAACTCTCAAACTCTCAAAAATTACATTCTCTTACTTGTTATTATTTTTTTTTTAAAAATATCATTAAAGAAAAAGTCAATTTAAAACACTTTTCTTAGAAATGAGAGAAGGGGAAGTAGCACACAAATGATTTTTTCATAAGAAAATGTTAGTAATTATTTATCATTTTTTTTTTTACTTTACTAAGATTAGAGTCCGGATAGTTTAACTCCTTCAATTCCTTCAACCCTTGATTCAAAACAGTTTAACCGTTAAAGTAGCACCCACATATAAAGTAGTGAGAAAGTAGGTTAAAACTTAAAAAATTACGGACAATTACTTTTCCTTTACTAAGATTTGAGTCTGGATACTTTAACACCTCTTATTTCTTCAACCCTTAATTTAAAACAGTTGAACCACTAAATTAACACCCAAATATAAAATAGTGAGAAAGAAGTTTAAAACTACAAAAAGTTACATACTTATTATTATTTTTTAAAAATATCATTCTAGAAAAAGGCAATTTAAAATACTTTTTTTTACGTAAAGTCAATTTGAAACTAAAGTAAAAATGGTTTTTATTAATAAAAAAAGTAAAAAAGTTTTAAAGAAAAAAACCCATAAAGAACTCTTTAAATACTTTAAGCCTCTTTTTTGTTTTTGTTTTGATGTCTTCAAAAAAAGAACTCTATAAAAAACTTGACAACCGACAATGTGAAGAGTCCTCATAAAATTTGCAATTTGTAAAGCATTGAGTACATACCAAATGACTGAAGCAAATGACTTCAACTTGAAGCTCATTTCTAGCCTCACATTAAGCACACACAAAACACACATTAAGCATTGCTTGCATAATTCCTACGTATATCATGGATTTTTGTTATAATTTGTTTCAATAATTTATCTCCCAAGTCTAAACACTAAAGTCCTACCTACCCCACATTTTTTTGTTCATACTATATGATTTCACCCTACCCTTCTGTTGCATTGTAGTACAAGAATCAAATATCAATGTGTGATCATAAGAAAGTAATGATATTGCCATCAAAAGATAAGATTACATTTTCCATGAAAACAACTTCAACGTGCTCATCATCATATCATAGTAGTGACGCAAAGATTATAGCAATTAATAAGGAACAATTTTGAGGTATGCTAGTCATTTTCCACCTTTGCTTACTTTATGGACTATTTTTCCACGTTAGTTTTTTTCTTTCTTCCTTTCCTTTTGGAGGGTATACCATTATGAAAACTCTTGCTTTCTTCTATTGGTTGGACATCTCCATCGTGTAACAACTTCGTATGTTTTCCATATCATGCTTTCTTACGTCTTTGAAAATTTGAAAGTGTAAATTGACAATGCCTGTCTTATATGTCTCCCTCATCATTTTGTTGTGCTTTAGTTTTTCTTTAGTCACTTAATTAAGCGTTGTTTTGTAGCTTTTCACACGTACCAAACACAATCGATAAATATTATCATTTTTTCATATATTTACTTATATTTTACCTGTAATTTATTATCTCATTCCATCTATTTATCTTTTTTAATAAATAGTTAAGGGTATTATTGACAAGACAAATAAATAATTAATATGCATGCATTGAACTTTGAAAATTACAGTTAAATAGAAACAACTTTTCCTTCAAAAGTGACAATTAATAAGGAACAAAGGAATACTTAAGTAGAGTATATCACGAAAATAGTTCCATTTAACTATTTCATACAACTTTAAAATAGATGATAAATAAAAATGGTTATGTTAATTTGTGTCCTAATAACACATGCTAAAAAATTTAAAAGTAGAAATTTTACCTTGACAAATGTAATATTTTAAACTTAAAAAGTTTTTTAGAGGATGAAAGTTTTGTTAGATATTGGTAGTAAATATTGGTACCTAATAGGTACAATTTATTTAAAAAGTTGAAATGTATTTTCGTAATGCGTTTAACATATTCTCGTTGGTTCCATTCTCGTAATATTCTCCCATACTTTTTTTTTTCAATATTTGGATTTACTCATATGTCTTCTCTATTCTCGTAATATTCTCCCATACTTTTTTTTTTTCAATATTTGGATTTACTCTTGTCTTCTCTTAAATCAAAAATAACAAATGAATTTAGTTTTAACGAAACCATCTATCTTATTGAAGATTTACATTAACACAAAAATTTATATTAAAAGAGAAAATTAGATTAAAGGACATGCAAATTGAGAAATCATCAATTTGATTAAAGATTTATAATAAAATTTACGTGTCTTATTGGTTGATAATACATTATAAATATTGTAACGTGAAAGATTCTTACTTACATATATGAACATATATTCCATCAAAAAAAAATAATACAGTATATATTTTGTTAAAAAATACTATTTTTTTTAACGTAAGTTCATGTTTTGGTTGATAATTCATATTAAATTCATATTTGGTTGATAATTCATATTAAATTCATGTTTTGTTAAAAAATACTATTTTTTTTGGGGAGAGATTCTTATAATATTATGAATTTTTCTGAAAAATTTTATTCAAAAATATGAATTTTACATATGAGTTTACTTTAAATTTAGGGAGGGATCAAAAGTGAAAATGAAAAATTTTGGGGGACTAAAAGTTGAAGAAATTTTTTAGAGGGACTAAAACAAAAAGTTGACATATTTATAGGGACCAAAAAGATATTTAACTTTTTTTTTTTTTATAGTTTTAGAGGCATAGTAAAAAAAAAATTCATATTTAGGATGATATAGTTCCATAACCCTTTGAGAAGAAGGAGGATCTCGTAACATGTTTCAACATAGTGATATTAAATAGTCAATGATTCCATCAATTTATAGTCGTTTAATTGACCCATCAATCAATTTATATTTAATTTTGTTAATTGAATCTAGTCATACTAGGGAGGGGTATGCAATCATTTTCTCTGTTTCTTTTAAATTTTATTTAATATCACGCTAAGGGAGTACACATGCTTTTCTAAGGCACCTCTCATTAAGCTCAAAAAATCTCTACTATAAAACTATCTCATCTATTTATCGCTATTATAAATTTAAAAGGGAAATGCTAACATGTGTTTTTAACTTGTATAAAAAGAAAACGTGTTCTTAAGACACAAATTAATAAATTAAATATTTTTTAGAAACCTATGTATTGAATTTAATTTTTAAATTTTTAATGAATTAAATACACAAAATTTAAGATAATATTTTTTTTGAAGGAAAAATTTAAGAGAATATTTATTCTTTTAAATTCCTTAGCATGTATCATTATGACACAAACTAGCATGATCTTTTAAGTACGATTAATTCTGTATTGAAAATCGAAAGAGTTGTTTATTTTAAGACATTTGAAATAAAAAAAGATAAATAACGTGCAAAAGCAGTGAGATATAAAAGGAATCCATGTAAACATATAGTAACACTTTTGTCATGAAAGAGAATACAACAAATCATTTGAACTAAAAAAACAAAAAAATGTATACCACAGTTTGGTTTCACTAACATCTCAGTTTTGAGGTTGCAGTTGTATAGAGACCAAAACAATGGAGAGCAATGAAGTATCAAGAGTTGATAGCTTAAGAAGAGCAAGTAGTTCTAACATATGGAGGAACAATAGCATGAATGTTTTCTCGACTTCTGAACGTGAAGACGATGAAGAAGCTCTTAAATGGGCTGCTATTGAGAGACTTCCTACATATCTAAGGATTAGAAGAAGTATAATCAATAATGAAGAAGGTGAAGGGAGAGAGATTGATATAAAAAAGCTTGGATTAACTGAGAGAAAGGTTTTACTAGAGAGACTTGTGAAAATTGCTGAAGAAGATAACGAAAAGTTCTTGTTGAAACTTAAGGAAAGAATTGAAAGGTATGAATTAATGTCTTTACTTGTTTATAACAGTTCGCCAAAGTTTTAAATTATGGTTGTAGTCGCAGTTGGAGTTCCTTCTTTTGAAAGCAAGATAAAAAGAGACTGTGATCAAGGTTTTAAACTGCAATTGTTTATGATGCAACATACATGAAGTTTGAAAGAGACTGAAATTCACGATTTCCTTAATCGCGGTTTCAGAAACATAACAAATCTTGATGTTGCAGTCCAAATTGCAGCGGTCTTGTCAATAACTGATCGCAGAAAATAGTACTTTTTTCAAATTCTACTACGCAACACTGCTATAGCGTTGCTATACTATTTAGCAACATTTTGTACTAATTAGCGTATTGCAGAACTATAGCGATTTCTTCAAATTATGCTATGTTTGAAACATTGTTTATCACTCTACAAGCAAGAGTTCATGAATTAACGCATCGGCTTGATGCTCAAGTTATATTGTGCTCAAAGCTGTTTATGATGCAAGATACATGAAGTTCAGTTTGAAAAAGAGACGAGTGAATTGGTTTTTACAAGTGATTTGAGAGTTTAAATTTTGAAGCATGGTTTCATTTGGAAAAATTGATGATTTTTTATGCCTAGAGTTATGATTGATTTTTGTTAAACTAAATGTACAGAGTTGGACTTGATATTCCAACAGTTGAAGTGAGATTTGAGCATATAAATGTTGAAGCACAAGTTTATGTTGGAGGCAGAGCTTTACCTTCATTGCTCAACTTCTTTGTTAATGTGTTAGAGGTAATTATTCAACATGCCATTTTCTGCTATATATCTACCCTTATCTTTAATTATTTATAAAATAATCTTTTTTCTATTTGTTAAGGGATTCTTAAATTATCTTCATATCATTCCAAGTCCAAAGAAACCATTACATATCCTTCAAAATGTTAGTGGAATCATAAAGCCTCAAAGGTAAATTCATGACTATTTATGTTTGTTTTTCTTTTTTGCCTTTTTTGATGTTTTAGATTCTCCAGCTAGATTTTTCTTGTTCTGATAATAAACTTTTTGTAGAATGACATTACTTTTGGGGCCACCAGGCTCTGGAAAGACCACTTTGCTTTTGGCTTTGGCAGGAAAACTAGCTAAAGATTTAAAGGTAAAGAATCCGAATTTTGGTGTCATTAATGTTGTGGAGGAAATTTTCATCTGTTTTTGATGGGATAAAATTAGTTGAATAATGTTTTTTTTTTTATTATTAGAGCGAATAGGTAAATTGGTCCTCAAAATTTTAAACATCAGCCTAAACTGTCTTTATTTTTTTTTGCAAATTGGCTAATACATCCCTAAAATCGTAAAGTGTCGGTCAAACTAGTCCCTTGTAAAATTTTACTATTAGGGACTATGACGTGACACGTTCACTACATATGCCGCCCCTCCACGTTAATCTCACACTAATACCACCAACCATCACTAAGTTTTTCTATGAAACTTAGGTTTCTCAGACTAATTTGCCAATAGTTGGTCCCACACAATTGCAATTAGTGACAAATTTTTCCTTAAGATGACCTAAATTTTACAGGGAAATTAGTCCCGGTATGCTGCCATTGATGTGAGATTGACACAAAGTAGAAGTTAAGGAAAGATGTTTACAATTTGAATGATGTTTACAATTTCGGGATGCATTTGCTAATTTAAAAAAATGAGGGACTATTTGACTAATGCTTACAATTTCGATGACCAATTTGCCTATTCACTCGTTTTAATTATAGTAACTAATTTGATTTGTGATGAAACTTCAGAAATCTGGGAGAGTAACATACAATGGGAAAGGACTAGAAGAGTTTGTTCCACAAAGAACATCAGCTTATATAAGTCAATATGATAATCACATTGGAGAAATGACTGTGAGAGAGACACTAGCTTTCTCTGCAAGATGTCAAGGGGTTGGACACAATTATGGTTAGTTTCTTCATTTTCAATATTACAAGAAGAATAAAGAGAGAAAAAGAAAACATTTTTGATTAAATTTTCATCTTCTTAAGTTATCTTAATCAGAATTCTGAATTTCACTACTTTTCAGATATGTTGACTGAACTACTAAGAAGAGAGAAGGAAGCAAAGATTAAACCAGATCCTGACGTTGATGCCTATATGAAGGTGAGAAATAAGTCTTCGAAATTCTAAATAATTTAAATTATAAGGAAACTGCATTTTTTTACTCTGGATCATATGATTCATTCAAAACTATGCAGGCAGCAGCACTAGAAGGACAGGAGGCAAGTGTGGTAACCGACTATATTCTCAAGGTAAGAAGTTTCTAGATTCATCAAACATTATGAAAGGACTATAAATAACTTGTAAAGCAATGTACTATTTTTTATTTATTTTCTTATTTAAAATGTTACAGATTTTGGGACTGGAAATATGTGCTGACATTATGGTAGGAGATGGAATGATAAGAGGTATTTCAGGAGGGCAGAAAAAGAGAGTCACAACAGGTATTTTATTTATCAGGACCGGCATGAGTAAACAACGCCAGAGTTTAATTTTGATACACCGTCATTGTAAACAGTTTTAGACCGTCAATAAATCATATGTCATGCGTGTGACTTCAGAATTTGTTATGACCAAATTCACATGTATTTAATGATCTGACAATTGCGATTGATTGATAGTGTAAAAAATGTTTACATTGACGGTGTATATGAATTAAAGTCACAACTTAAAATTGAAACTTAAAAGGAGGTTGATTGATAATGATTTTTATTTATTTTTTTTGGTGAAAAATGTAAAGGGGAGATGCTGGTTGGACCTATAAGGGTATTGTTCATGGACGAGATATCGACTGGTTTGGACAGTTCAACAACTTTCCAAATAATCAGCTCAATCAGACAATCAATCCATATTCTGAATGGAACTGCACTTGTGTCTTTGCTACAACCAGCACCAGAAACTTATGAATTATTTGATGATATCATATTGCTCACAGATGGGCAAATTGTGTATCAAGGTCCAAGAGAAAATGTACTCGAGTTTTTTGAATCAATGGGATTCAAGTGTCCTGAAAGAAAAGGAGTTGCTGATTTCCTACAAGAAGTATGAGTTTGATTAATTCACTTTTAAGTCTTCCTTTAAAAAATCATTTTATTTCTTATATTAATGTGAAGTTGATTTTGTTCTAATGTTATGCAATAGGTGACATCAAGGAAAGATCAATGGCAATATTGGGCAAATAAAGATGAACCTTATAGTTTTGTTACTGTTAAGGATTTTGCAGAAGCATTTCAGATATTTCACATAGGTCAAAAACTTGGAGATGAGTTAGCCAATCCTTTTGACAAGTCAAAATGCCATCCTAGTGTCTTGACCACAAAGAAATACGGTGTTAACAAGAAGGAGCTTCTGAAGGCTTGTGCTAGCAGAGAATTTTTGCTTATGAAGCGAAATTCGTTTGTCCACATTTTCAAAGTCACTCAAGTGAGCAACATTCAAACACTAATATTGCTCATATATTTTGCTTGGTTTTTATGAATTCCATGTTCATCCTTTTCAGCTTATTTATTTAGCTATCATGACAACAACATTGTTTCTAAGAACTAAGATGCATAAGGATACTGTAGAGGATGGAGGAGCTTACATGGGAGCACTATTTTTCACAGTCACGGTAGCAATGTTCAATGGAATATCAGAACTAAATATGACACTTATGAAACTTCCTGTCTTTTACAAGCAAAGAGATCTTCTCTTCTATCCTTCATGGGCTTATTCTCTTCCACCATGGATTCTAAAAATACCAATAACTATCATAGAAGCTGTCATATGGGAAGCCATCACTTACTATGCTATTGGCTATGATCCAAGTTTTCTAAGGCAAGAAGTGACCACATCACAAATCATCAATTAAGCTACAAATTTACTATTATGAAAAACTCATTAGCGACCAAAAAATCAAATACATCTCTGGTTCTTTTGTCAAAAAAAAAATTCTGGTTCTGTCGTCGCTAAATATAGTTGCAAAATTGATATACAAATTTCATATTTTTCTGTTTCTAATTTTTGTTGCCAATTCAATTCTTTTTCTAGTGATCATTACTCATTTTAAAATTTTATTGGCAGGCTTTTAAAACAGTACCTGGTAATTCTGTTGATTAACCAGATGGCTTCTTCACTATTTCGGTTGATGGCAGCATTAGGAAGGGATGTTATAGTTGCAAGCACTGTTGGGTCATTTGCATTACTAGTAGTTTTGGTTTTGGGAGGATTTGTGATTTCAAGAGGTAAAAAATTGTAATGAAACTTAACGAATCGAGTAAATAACCAATTTTGGTCTCTAAAATTTACACAATTTCTCTTACTTGTCCCTCAAGTAAACTAATATGATGAGTAGTCGCTAATGTTTTTTCACATCTATCTCATTATTTCTTGTTGTTACATATTGACAAAACGTCATGGACTAACGAAACAAGTTTTAAAAGACATTAAAGATGATTGGGATACAAAAAACAATTTCAGGCTCTATTTATTATTTGTTAATGACGAATGGTTGTTTACAGAAGCGATGAATTAATCTCAATGTTAAATCTGTTTTTTTTTTTTTTTTTTGCATCAGAGGACGTGCACAAATGGTTTCTGTGGGGTTATTGGTCGTCACCGTTGATGTATGGACAGAATGCTATAGCTGTGAATGAATTTCTTGGACATAGTTGGAGAAAGGTAATGAATCAATCCCCTTTGTTTCTAATAATGAATAAATTCTAAGAGTAACAATGAGCTTTAGAAAGATATATTTATGACAAAAGTAATTGAATGATGCAGGTTACCCATAATTCCAATGAAACATTGGGAGTCTTGGTAATGAAAACTCGCGGTTTTTTCCCACAAGCTTATTGGTATTGGATTGGTGTAGGAGCATTGATTGGTTATGTTTTTCTATTCAACTTTTTGTTCACATTGGCCTTACAATATCTCAACCGTGAGTACCGTCTTTCATATCTCTTTTTGAGATTTTGAACTTTAGTTGGAACTTTTTCTGATCATTGGATATGTTGCATCTGCAGCATTCAGAAAGGATCAAGCAGGTCTATCTGAGGAGGAACTGCTTGAGAGAGATGCTTCAACAGCTGTAGAATTTACTCAGTTACCGACTCGAAAGAAAATCTCTGGTGTGTCCTTGAAATAATGTTATTAGATTTTTTGTTTTCTTGTTTGAAGTTTGGTATTCAAGCCATAACCTATTTTTGACTGTGATGACAAAACAGAAACAAAGATAGCAGAAGAAGGACTTATGCCATCGAGATCGTTTTCTGCAAGAGTTGGTAAGGATAAATCTAGTATAAGTGGAAGGAGAGGAATGGTTCTTCCTTTTCAACCTCTATCCCTCACTTTTGATGAAATCAGATACGCTGTAGACATGCCTCAGGTACTTTACATACTTCTAAGACGTTCTAACTCACAATTCAATTAGCCTTTCTATTTTCATGTTATTGGTCATTTTGTTGTATTTAAAATATACAAAGTGTTTTCATGCTTTTATGGATCTCAGTCACTCTCATTTATGTTTGACCGTTATATTGATTGTAGGAAATGAAAAATCAAGGAGTTTCTGAGGATCGTCTCGAACTTTTGAAGGGTATCAATGGCGCCTTTAGGCCTGGAGTACTGACTGCTTTGATGGGTGTAAGTGGTGCCGGAAAGACTACTCTAATGGATGTTTTATCTGGAAGGAAAACTGGCGGATATATTGATGGAAACATCACAATTTCCGGCTATCCAAAGAATCAAAAAACATTTGCTCGCATATCGGGATATTGCGAACAATTTGATATCCATTCACCTAATGTTACAGTTTATGAATCTTTGCTATATTCGGCATGGCTTCGTTTACCACCTGAAGTTGATCAAGCTACTAGAAAGGTACAATAATCTTCAAAAGCCTTAAACAAAGATTTGAACACCACAAGATTGCTCAGATTGCATTGAGATGTAGTATAGTATGAGTTTAATTTGTATTAACTGTCAGTGTAATTTTTTTTTACACTGTATCCAATCAAATCAATGACTTGGTATCTATGATTAAAGTCAAGTGTTTTTAATGATTTAACATTTATGACTGATTGACAATGTAAAATATCTTTACACTGGCAGTGTATATATATGAATTAAATCCATAGATTATAAACTTGAACTAAATTTTATGTGATGATGCAGATGTTTATTGAGGAAGTTATGGAGCTTGTAGAGCTTAATTCATTAAGAGAAGCACTTGTTGGATTGCCGGGCGAGACTGGACTTTCAACCGAACAACGCAAGAGACTAACGATTGCAGTTGAACTTGTAGCAAATCCATCGATAATATTCATGGATGAGCCAACCTCTGGCCTTGATGCTAGAGCAGCTGCAATTGTAATGAGAACAGTGAGGAACACCGTTGACACAGGACGTACTGTGGTTTGCACGATCCATCAGCCAAGTATTGACATATTTGACGCCTTTGATGAGGTAACAAATCTTACCGCCATTAAGGTAGAATTTTGTTTTGGCCTTTTAGGTGATAAATTTCATAGTTAATTAAATGGTTCAATCTCAACCTTTTCAGCTTCTACTTATGAAGTTGGGAGGTGAGCAAATATATTCTGGTCCATTAGGCCGCCATTGCGCTCATTTGATTCATTACTTTGAGGTGAGTCTAATGTAAATGAAATTAAGCATATTTGCTACTATTGTTACATTGGAATGTATATATTATATTTATATTCACATAGTGCATGGATACTATAGGCTATTGAAGGAGTTCCTAAGATCAAAGATGGTTATAATCCTGCAACATGGATGTTGGAAGTTACAACAGCAGGATCAGAAGCAAATCTTAAGGTCAACTTCACTAATGTATACAGAAACTCGGAACTATACCGGTTAGAATTCTTTCTTATATCTTATTTTGCTATGTACTAATGTTTTAAACTTTGTCCATGAAGTAGTGTTTAAGATTTTAATCTATTGGTTACTGATACTTTTTAATTGTTTAGGAGAAACAAACAATTGATCCAGGAATTAAGTATACCTCCTCAAGATTCAAAGGAGTTATACTTTGATTCTCAATATACACAAACTATGCTGTCCCAATGTAAAGCTTGCTTATGGAAACAGCATTTATCATATTGGCGAAACACGTCATATACAGCAGTTAGACTGTTGTTTACAACACTAATAGCTTTCTTGTTTGGAATCATATTTTGGAACATTGGCTTGAAAAGGTACGTGCGAAAAGTAAACAATACATTTACATGATTACTAAAGCAATGTAAAAAATGAAATTCAGAGGAATTGTATTACAGGAGAAAGGAGCAAGATCTTTTCAATGCAATGGGATCAATGTATGCTTCTGTTATCTTTATTGGAGTACAAAATGGTGCCTCAGTGCAGCCTGTAATAGCAGTCGAGAGAACAGTCTTTTACCGAGAAAGAGCTGCTGGAATGTATTCTGCTTTGCCTTATGCAGCAGCACAGGTAAAGTTCAATGCATGGAATTCTTTGAGTAGAACAAGTGATATGACTTTTTTGTTTTAACTTGGATTCTCTATGTAATCACACAGTCGTGAATTTCAGCTGTTAAATGAAGATCGGATGACTTGTACTCTGAGATTTATTTTAAAGGCGATTATGTGAAATGAGAATACGAGTTGTCTGATCTTCATCCAACAGTAGAGATTCCTTCACTGCGTGAATGTTTGTTTTCCCTATCTGCACGGAGTCCTTCAACGAGTCTGTTTGACCTATCTTATTTTTTACTTCTCTTATCCTTAAAAGAAGTTAGACCAAACAATCTTGTTTTCCCAATTCTTAAATTATTGTATTGTATTTTTAGGTTATTATAGAGCTACCCCACATCTTGGTTCAGACCCTGGTATATGGGATCATTGTATATGCCATGATGGGATTTGAGTGGACAGCATCAAAATTCTTTTGGTATATTTTCTTCAATTACTTCACCTTCTTGTACTACACCTTCTATGGTATGATGACCATGGCCATCACTCCCAACCCACATGTTGCTGCCATACTGTCCTCCTCATTCTATGCAATATGGAATCTTTTCTCAGGCTTTATCATTCCCTTATCTGTAAGTCACAATCTTTACATCTTTGATCCATTCTTGCATCATTATAGTTTATTAGACACAATTAATCAAAAGTTTAGGAAAACATTAGAATAACTTTAGCATGAGTGTCAACTATTATTATTAAACTATTGGTTAGTTGTGCCTACTCATTAAACTTTCCAAGACTTGGATCCTATGTATCCCTCCATTGATTTGGACTGCCTGCAGGCTGCAGTCATAATCAACACATCATGACCATTAGATTAAGATCTGACAGTCCAAATTTCAATGCATATGTTTTTTTTTTAAATCTAAAATACTGAGTTTGAAATATGGACCGTCCAATCTTGATTAAATGACCACCGATGTGATAACTACGTGAATGTGTGAGACTGCCGACCATAGACAATCTAAATTCATCCCTCCATCTTCTCCAGTTAAATCTTAGTTGTTGGACTAATCTAACTGCCGAGACTTTTGATCTCTATTTGTTAGATTAATCCAACGACTGAGATTTTACATGTAGGGGTGGAAGGGTTGCTTTGCATGACATCTTTTGTTTAATACATGACATAAACTTACTTCTAAAATTGGTTAACAATGACAGAAAATACCAATATGGTGGAAGTGGTTCTATTGGGTTTGTCCTGTTGCATGGACATTGTATGGATTGGTGACTTCTCAATATGGAGACAACATGCAAAAACTTGAAAATGGTCAAAGGGTTGAAGAATTTGTTAGGAATTACTTTGGTTTTGAACATGACTTCCTAGGAGTGGTTGCAATTGTTGTGGCTAGTTTCTCAGTGTTCTTTGCACTTATCTTCACCTTTGGCATCAAAGCATTCAACTTCCAAAAAAGATGAAATCACTTCAAATATGATTCTTTGACAAAAAGATCGTTCATAATGCAAATTCTAGGTTGTAATGTCCTTAGTATCAAAGTTAGCAAATCCTTCCTATTCATAGCATATGAGGAAGTGCAAAGTGTATTCCTACAAATGGGAAAATATTGTTTTTACTATTAGAATTTTATTTATTCATGCTACCACCTGGCATGTAAAACAAAAGAGTTACTCTTATGTAAAAGAAACAATAGGAACAAAAAGACTAGAATTTATACATTTTACCATTGTTTGATATAAATTACTTTATGTCTAACAAAAGAGTTCACTGACAGTTACACTGACATCATAGTCAGATAAACAAAGAAATTACAAGCCAATACCCAAACAAACTAATGAATTAAGCCACCAATTATGATAACAAAAAACAAAATTAATATGTTTTACCTTCAACCACTAAAAGGAGATAAACTTAATTTTATCCAACATTTTCTGTATTGGTGATTCCTTGGTATTAAAAATTCTATTAATACGCTCTTTTCATATAACCAAACTCACGCAAACTAGATTATTAAATTTAGAACAAACCGAACACTTTTTGAGTTTCCACCCATTTGACCATATTGCATAAAATGATTAGATAAGCACAGGATCAATCGTCGATATACCAATCCATCACTGAAGAAGTTGCCAAATAGAACCAAAATGAGAAGAAGATAAAAACAGTTGTTCCACTGATTCCTCCAAACCACACCTATTGACACAAAGTTGAGCATGGTGTTGAAGAATGCCACGCAAAAAAAATTGTATGTGAGTTATCCTTCGTAGGAAGTTGGTTTTGAAAAAGACGCCACGCAAAAAATTGGAAGAAGCCCTTTCATCTCATAGGGCTCCTCCTTCATTTGTGTAATGATAAACATCCATCAAATCAAATCCAAAAAGGTTGCAATATTCTCATTATCAACTTAGTAGGACTAGTATTTTTACACTAAATCTCTAGCCAACCTTCCTGTAAAGGATCTTTTATTAACATGAAGTATGTTATCACCGGATAAATAGTCACTTCAACAATTTCTTTGTCCTCAACGATGCTAAATTTTTTGGAATTAGTCACTTCAACGGTCTTAGATGGTTATATGAGTATCCAAAATGCAAACGAGATAGATGTTTATTGCCCCAACAATTCTAGTTAGTCTTGATCCCAGTAAAAAAAGGAAGAATTTATTTATTTTTTACAAAGTTTTCTAGTGTTGTTGATTCCTAAGCGTAGTGCTTTTTCCCTCATGCTGTTTATTGGTACTATTGGAGTAGGATTAACCTAACCCATAGGTATATGTTTAACCTTTGGCTTAATATTATAAACCTAAAATTGAGGCATATGAGGTTGCATTAGTCGGAAAAACACGACAAAAGATACTAATTGTTTTATTTCTAAACTTCACACATAAAGGAAGAGTGTCAATGTCTTATACTAGTCAAAACTATAGGATTAATTTTGTTAAACGATTAAAAAAAAAAAAAATTGAAAGATCGACAAACAAAACTTGTTGGCCACATGCTTGCAAGGGCTCTAAGGTCTTACTCTAGTCCTCGTATTATTTTTTTCAAAATGTATTACAAACATCACTCTTATAGAAATGAAATAAGTTTGTTTCTTGACCTCTTAAAAAAAAAAAGTTTGTTTCTTAACCAATAAAATTTGATAATTTAAAGTTTGCCGATTCATCGATTGCTCATTAACCAATTGAGTTTGGTGACTTGTTTGTTAATCTTAGGGTGTTCGCGGTGCGGTTTGGTTCGATTTTGAGGTTAAAAGTCATCCGAACTGCAAGATAAAAATGCATGCGGTTTGGTTTGGTTCGGTTGACTTTTAAAATACAATCCGAACCAAACCAAACAAAACTAATGCGGTTTGGGTTGGATCGGTTGGTGCGGTTTTTTCAATAATGTACAATTCAATTTTTTGTTTTTGACATTAAAATCAAGTTAAAAAGGTAAAACACAACATATTTTCATTTATGGTTACCACAATGTTTTAAATTTCATCCAACATTACAGTTTTATTTTTATCCAACAGTGTTTGCATCTACATAGATCAAATTAAAAACGTAGACATAAAGTAATCTTATTTTGTAAGAAATGCAAAAAACTAAGGTTTTATCATTATTATCTAAAAGTTCAAGTAGCACATAAAATACATTTTTGGAATAAAAAGCAAAGAAGAAATTTAACAAGAGAAAATATATGTCATTTTATAAAATTTTCCACTGAGTTTATTTGAGTATTGATCTAGGTAACATATGTTTAATTAGTGTTTTTCTTATGTTGTGGTTTGGTTTGGATTGGTTCGGTTGGTAAGATAAAAATCGCAAACCAAACCAAACCATGCGGTTGAGTAAAAAAATGATCCGAATACATCCGAACCAAATGCGGTTTTTTGTGGTTTCGGTTTGGGTTGGTTCGGTTTGCGGTTTTTCTATTGGGTTGGTTCGGTTTTGAACACCCCTAGTTAATCTTATCAACCTTGAACCTACATGCAATGGTTCCAATTAATCAAACTTTTAATTTTTTTTAGAGGAAATCAAACTTTACAACTTAATTGGTTCTAAAAATATTAGATTTATTCGTCAATTTCTTTTACAGTTAAGCCAACAAGTTATAGCGAAAGTTGAATATGACACCCATGACGTCAAACTTTCATTTTTTTTCCCTACTCCTACGGGTTATCTCTAGTTAGAAAGAATAATTAGATAAAACAACTCGCAATGGACAATTAATAATTTTTTACCATCTCCTTCAAAAAAAATAGTTTTTTACCATTTATACATATTATCATATTAAATTTTTATTTACACAAATATCTAAATGATAAAATGTAATTAAATGCACCTATACAAATATTTTATATTATCTACCAAAAAAAATTTAGTTTACATTAATTTAAGTTTCATAAGTTAAAACTGACCAAAATGTCAAAATTATTAGGACAAATGTCTTGATCGTAACTTAAACCCTTACTCATCTGTTTATGCGTGTGCATTTTTAATGAGTATTGTTATTTCTTCCATCTATCAACATTAAAATAAGAGAAATATACATAAATATAATATTCTTAAAAAAAACATGAATATAATATAATGATGCAATTAGACATCAATCCGACGTAAGCTAGAAAACTCCATAAGTCTAATGTCTTTTTTTCTGTTACTCCATATGTCTAATGTAACAAGAAATGGCATTTAAAATCTAATTTTAAATTTGTACCAAAAAAATAAAATCCAATTTTAAATTTATTATCATAGGTTTGATCGGAACTGAGTGTATATATCCAACAGTATATGACAAAGTGTCTTTGTTCAATCCTAGAGGTTTCCACATCCAATGATGTATACCATATGCCAAATGTCAATGTTCAAATGGCAAATAATATTATATATAAAACTTTTAATAATATAAATAAGAGACACAAGACTTTCTTGATTTACAAAATCAAGATGAGTGATACACATTATTTAGACAAACCCTTATAAAAAATAAAAAGTTATCAATTTCATTTTAATTGTGATGAGTTAGCAAATTAATCACTGTAAAATTTGGCGTTTCTGATTGTAAGGTTACTTGTATACAAATGTAAATTGACAATATCGTTTTTACCTAAGTTTTATTAAACAATATAAAAATCATTTCTATAAATAAACTTATCCAATCAAGTATATGTTTTCACACTCAAACAAAAAATTTGGACGATAATTCAATGTTAGTGTTTTCAAAACATTGTTAGCCTTTGTTTGTTTCTGATCAATAAAGTCAATTTGAGTTTTTAATTTTTTATGTTCCAAGCTTATAGATTGATTTGAATGAATTCTTAAATAATCTGGTGCCGTCAGGCCAGTTATATGTTTTTTTTCCCTCCCTTTCTTTCACTTATTTACCCATTTCTAGTTGTGACATCAAAATTTCACTATGTTTTTTCTTGTTATCTCTTGGGTAGCCTTTTAGTTCTGCATATCATTATTTATAACGTGTAGTTAAATTTAGATTATAATCCCCGTGAATTTAGCTCATTTGGTATGAGTGCATAATATATGTAGGGGTTAGGGTTCAAACCCCGGACAACTCATTTATTCATTTTTAAGGTGAATTTCACCAAAAAAAAAATTAGATTATAGATTTCATGCTTTCGCACATATAAAGATCAGACTATTCATATATTGTGATTTAATATTTCGAATCATATGGGAAAATCCTAATATCAAATCACAATATGAATAGTCCGATCTTTATGGATAGATATTAAATCAGGCAAACCATTTGATCAATTTCATTTATACGTGACATAATTGTGTAAATCTTATCTTATGTTATTAAAAACCAAGTTCTTAGGATAATCTTTTTACAAAATCATACATTAATTCTAATGTGGGATTATTTTGAAATCAATTAATTTTTTTTTGTGTGGTGTCAGGGTTTGAACCCCTGATATGCATTGTTCCTACCAACTGAGCTAAGAACAAAAATCAATTAATTTGATGTAGCACATACAAACTTACCAAAAAAAAGAATAATATTGGATTAAATATGATGTGGCACAATAATAAGAGATAGATACCATTGGAGGATTCTTAGTTAGCTTTATCATTTCACATGTCTTTTACACTAACATAGCTATTAGTGCACCTTAAAATACAAGTACAAACATAAATTCGAATTTTTGTCTATATCTTTCTGTTCCATTATCCATTTAACTAATCTGAAAAAATTCAACTCTAGTTATATCCCCCTCTATAAATATACCATAAACATGGAAGAATAATATATACTTTGTTGTATATGATCAATTAAATGGAGAGGAGTGACACTAAAACATGGAAGAACCATTGCATGGATGTTTTCTCAAAATCTGAACGTGAAGATGATGAGGAAGCTCTAAAGTGTGTTGCAATAAAGAGAATTCTTACAAGTAAATGCTTTAAGAAAAATGTAGAGAGCAAAGGAGAAGAAAAAGGAAAAGATGTTGAAACAATTCAACTTAAATTGGTAGAGAAAAGAGCATTGTTAGAAAGACTTGTGAAGATTGCTGAAGAAGATAATGAAAAGTTCTTGTTGAAACTCAAGGAAAGAATGGACAGGTATTAATAATATTTCTTAATTTGGTTCCATTTTGATTATTAATTCTTGTTCAAAAAGATTATGGTTTTTTACTCGTGAGGTGTCGGTTCAGTGGTAAAAGTTTGACCTTATAACTAACTTTAAGGGCCAGAATTGTTTTAAGATTGGATTGAAATATTTGTTCTTATATAGTTTTTTTAAACTAAACCTTGCACAGAGTTGGACTTGAACTTCCAACAATTGAAGTTAGATTTGAGGATATAAATGTGGAAGCACAAGTTTATGTTGGAAGTAGAGCATTACCTACATTATTTAACTTCTTTGTGAATGTGATAGAGGTAATTCAATATTGCAAAGAATATTTCTTACTTTATTCATTGGATTATTGTATCTGATTATTCATTCTATACTATTTTTTGTTTTTTAAGGGGTGTTTAAATAATCTTCAAATAATTCCAAGTCCAAAGAAACAGTTACATATACTTCAGAATGTTAGTGGAATCATAAAGCCTAGAAGGTGAATTTAAGACAAATTCTTTGTTTTTCATTTTTTGATTATTATTTTAGATATTACAATAAATATCTATATTTACTTATTAAGATTTTGAGATTTTTGTAGGATGACATTGCTTTTAGGGCCACCTGGTTCTGGAAAGACCACTTTGTTGTTGGCATTGGCTGGAAGACTTGGCAAAGATTTGAAGGTAAAGAAACTAAGGTTTCAATCATTTTAGGGTAGAAAGGGGGGTTCAAATAGTATGCAGTTCAGTAATTCTAAGAATCAATGATTAGTTATAACCTATGGATCGCTGACACATACACGATATTGACACTGACACATCGAAATCAGTAATAATTTGAAAAATTGACATAACCGAATATAATCACATTGTCGGTGCCTGACACTAATGCAGACACAAGACACGTAAACAATTTTGGACATTGATTTGAAATTGGAGAGTTAAATTCAAAATTAACAAAATCAGTTTTAAATAACTTCTACCTTTGATTCAAATCAGATGGTAGATATTGAAAACTGTGTGATGCATTTACCGGATGAATCCATTTCAGACACTTGAAATACTATGTCATAATGTCCTTTTCCGTAGAAATTTACCACATGGAATTTGAATTTGACAATACTATGCCATAGTTTAAATTTGAATTTACAAGATAATAACTAAATTAGATTGGTGATGAAACTTCAGCAATCTGGGAGAGTAACATACAATGGGAAAGGACTAGAAGAGTTTGTTCCACAAAGAACATCGGCTTATATAAGTCAACATGATAATCACATTGGAGAAATGACTGTGAGAGAGACACTAGCTTTCTCAGCAAGATGTCAAGGGGTTGGACAAAATTACGGTAAAGAAAGAGAAAAGAAAAAATCTTTCAAATAAATCCAAATATTTTAAACCAATCTTAATCAGAGTTTTGAATTTCATCACTACGCAGAAATGTTGACTGAACTGCTGAGAAAAGAGAAGGAATCAAAGATTGAACCAGATCCTGATATTAATGCCTATATGAAGGTAAGAATTAAATAATCTTTTTGGATTGACTTATCTGATCTTATCTACCGACGTAGTATTTGTGAAACAGTTTGGGATAACTTATGGAAAGAGCCTATGACATGTCCATAAGCTCATTTCCGTATAATTCCATAAGCTCTCCACGATAGCTTATGAAAACAGCTTATAACTTATATTAAAATAGTTTGACTTTACTTTATCTTTTGTCATTGAAATAGCTTAGACATAAGCACTTATATGGTAATCGCGTCTATAAGTGCTTAGTTAAACAGTTTATCTAAACAGCGCCTAAACTATGTTTTGAATCCTTATGTTTGAAATGGTGAACATGTTGAACTGTGATAAAGCTTCTTAATTTATTAGCTAGTAATTCACTCAAAATATGCAGGAAGCAGCAATAGAAGGCCATCAGAACAGTGTGGTCATTGACTACATTCTTAAGGTAATAGTCCAGATTCACCAAATATAGTTAACTTGTGAAACAAGAAAAGGTTTTAATTTACCCCTTTGTGATATGTTGCAGATTTTGGGGCTTGATGTTTGTGCTGACACAATGGTAGGAGACCAAATGATAAGAGGTATCTCAGGTGGCGAGAAAAAGCGACTCACTACAGGTATAATCTATTTGACAAGGAAAAACATGACAAAGAAACTGAAAACCTTAATTTGAAACTTAAACAATGAGGTTTATGATTAATAATATTTTGTGAAGGTGAGATGCTGGTTGGACCTATAAAGGTGTTGTTCATGGATGAGATATCAAATGGTTTGGACAGTTCAACAACTTTTCAGATAATCAACTCAATCAAGCAATCTATTCATATTCTAAATGAAACTGCACTTGTTTCTCTTCTACAACCAGCACCAGAAACTTATGAACTATTTGATGATATACTACTTCTCACTGATGGACAAATTGTGTATCAAGGACCAAAAGAAAATGTACTTGAGTTTTTTGAATCGACCGGTTTCAAGTGTCCCGAAAGAAAAGGCGTTGCTGATTTCTTACAAGAAGTATGAATGTCATTCACTATAAATCTTCCTTTGAAAAATATTGTTTCTTGTTTTTTTCAATAAATTTATTTTTTTTTTCTTTCCCTAATGCAATGCAATAGGTGACATCAAGAAAAGATCAATGGCAATATTGGGCTCGTGAAGATGAACCTTATAACTTTGTCACTGTCAAGGATTTTGCTCGAGCCTTCGAATTATTTCATGTAGGCAAACAACTTGGAGAAGAGCTGGCCGATCCATTTGACAAGTCTAAATTTCATTCAAATGTCTTGATCACAAAGAAATATGGGATTAACAAAAAGGAGCTGCTAAGGGCTTGTGCTAGCAGAGAGTTATTGCTTATGAAGAGAAATTCTTTTGTCTACATATTCAAAGCCACACAAGTGAGTTTAAATTTCTGATTTTAAAACATTATTCTATGTCCAAAAATTTGATCGAGTAAAGGACTCCTCGTGCATTTATGCCATAAAAATGTTAAATAAAGTGTTTCATGTGTCATTTTCTACTTATTTTTATCTTTACTTTTTGTGACATTAAGCAAGTTGTCTTTCATCCTTCTCAGCTTACTTATTTAGCTATCTTGACGACGACATTATTTCTACGAACCAAGATGTACCACTCTACCATTGAGGATGCACAAACATACATGGGAGCACTATTCTTCACGGTCACTGTGGCAATGTTTAATGGAATATCAGAGCTAAATATGACTATCATGAAACTTCCTATCTTTTACAAGCAAAGAGATCTTCTTTTCTATCCTTCATGGGCTTATTCTCTTCCACCATGGATCCTCAAAATACCAATAACTATCATTGAAGTTGCCATTTGGGAATGCATCTCTTACTACGCCATTGGCTTTGACCCAAATATTGGAAGGTACCTTGAAACTAAATCATATGAAACTTTCTTAGCTAGGCTATTAATAAATAATTTTTTGAGCCTAATGATAAATCTGATTGGCAGGTTTTTTAAACAGTCGTTGGTAGTCCTATGCATTAATCAGATGGCGTCTGCGTTATTTCGGTTTATGGCAGCATTAGGAAGGGATATTGTAGTGGCCAACACATTTGGAACATTTTCACTACTTGCTGTTACTGTTTTGGGAGGATTTGTTATTTCAAGAGGTAAGAAATTATAGTGTAACTCTAAACTTGGCTGATGTAATAGACTTATGATATAGTTGTTTATTTGTATTTGAGGATGTACTAGATAAGTAAAAATGGTAATGTAACTTGAAAAGTTCCTAATGTATTGAATCTTTCTTATGATAACATTGTTATTTTGCATTAGAGGATGTGCATAAATGGTTTCTTTGGGGTTATTGGTCGTCGCCATTGATGTATGGACAAAATGCTATAGCTGTGAATGAATTTCTTGGACATGGTTGGAGAAAGGTAACCAACCCCTTTTGTTTTTAATGTTTTTATAGTTAAGAAATCTTCTGATAGGCAATTCAATGATCTTTGGTATGAGATTTTTGTATAAGATAAATTTCCTTGAATGTTACAGGTTGTTCCTAATTCCAATGAAACATTGGGAGTATCGATACTGAAATCTCGCGGATTTTTCCCTCAAGCTTATTGGTATTGGATTGGAATTGGAGCTTTGATTGGTTATGTTTTTCTATTTAATTTTCTCTTTGCATTGGCTTTGCACTATCTCAGTCGTAAGTACTTCTTCGTCTCTCATTTCGAACATTGAAATTTACTCGTACTTCTTTCCTTACCACATGATTTTTTTATCATTTAATATGTTGTCTTTGCAGCATTCAGAAAGGATCAAGCAGGCTTATCTCAAGAGAAATTGCAGGAGAGAAATGATTCAACAGCTGAAGAGTTCATTCAATCACAGACACAAAAAACCTCTTCTAGTGAGTCCTTTAGATCCAAGACATAGTTAATGTACTTATAGCTTAAAGTTTTATATTCAAGCCATAACATAATGATTTTGATGAAAAATCAGATACAAAGATGGATGAAGCAGTTGGCGAAAACAAAGCTAGCAGTAGTGGAAGAAAAGGAATGGTTCTTCCTTTTCAACCTCTATCCCTCAGTTTTGATGATATCAAATATTCTGTTGACATGCCACAGGTACCTTTCTAGTTAAGATATCAACAATATTTTCATGTTTTTATGCATCTCAGCATTTCTCATAAATCTACAATACTAATTTACATAAATGGAAATAAGGATTTAGGAATCAAAATCAGAATTACCATAGCATTTTGTCTATATGTTGATTATATAGGGAGTGAAAAGTCAAGGAGTTTCCGAGGATCGTCTCGAACTTTTGAAGGGTGTTAGTGGTGCTTTTAGACCAGGAGTACTAACAGCTCTTATGGGTATAAGTGGTGCTGGAAAGACTACTCTAATGGATGTTTTAGCTGGAAGAAAAACTAGTGGATATATTGAAGGAAGCATCACAATAGCCGGCTATCCGAAGAATCAAAAAACATTCGCTCGCATATCGGGATATTGCGAACAATTTGACATACATTCACCTAATGTTACAGTTTATGAATCTTTGCTATATTCTGCATGGCTTCGTTTACCGCCTGAAGTCGATCGCTCAACTAGAAAGGTATAATTGTTTTCTTTGTTTCAAATTAGAGGCATGAAACTAGTTAGTACTAGTAATCAATAATCATTAACATGAACTCAATTTTATGAGATGCAGATGTTTATTGAGGAAGTTATGGAGCTTGTAGAGCTTAACTCATTAAGAGAAGCACTTGTTGGATTGCCAGGCGAGAGTGGACTTTCAACAGAACAACGCAAGAGACTTACAATTGCAGTTGAACTTGTAGCGAATCCATCGATAATATTCATGGATGAACCAACCTCTGGACTTGATGCTAGAGCAGCTGCAATTGTAATGAGAACAGTAAGGAACACCGTGGACACAGGACGTACTGTGGTGTGCACGATCCATCAGCCAAGTATAGATATATTTGACGCCTTTGATGAGGTAAGAATTTTCACTCGCCATTTTGTTTTTAAGTACTACATATTGAAGAATTAAGTGATTCAATAAAAAAAAAATTCAGCTGCTACTTCTGAAATTGGGAGGGGAGCAGATATACGCTGGTCCAATAGGCGACCACTGTTCCGATCTGATTGAGTACTTTGAGGTGAGTCAAATGTAAATGAGATTGAGAATATTAATTAGTAGCTTCTGTAGCATTAGTATATTAACTTAGTGCATGAATACTATAGGCTATTCAAGGAATTCCTAAGATCAAAGATGGTTATAATCCTGCAACATGGATGTTGGAAATTACGTCAGCAGGAAAAGAGGCAAATCTTAAGGTCAATTTCAGTGATGTGTACAAAAACTCAGAACTACACCGGTTAGACTCTTAGTAAAAACTCACATATTTTCATATCTTTATTCTTTTGAACCGGACTTTCTGTTTTAATAATTCCTCACTGAAATTTAATATTTTGAAGGAGTACCGCAGAAAGATCTTGATACTAGTATTTTCCATTTTTCAGGAGAAATAAACAATTGATCCAAGAGCTTAGTGTTCCTTCTCAAAGTTCAAAAGATCTATACTTTGATGCTCAATATTCACAGACATTTGTAGCACAATGTATAGCTTGTTTGTGGAAACAACATTTATCATATTGGAGGAATACATCATATACAGCTGTTAGACTCCTATTTACTATAATGACCGGTATATTGTTTGGCCTGATATTTTGGGGCGTTGGCGCGAAAAGGTATATTGAAATAGAATCATTACGTTGTTCTTACAATAACTAAAACATGAAAAATAAAATTCAAAACAAATCCTTACCATGTTATATCATTAATAATCACAGTAAAAAGGAGCAAGATTTATTCAATGCAATGGGGTCAATGTATGCTGCTGTTACCTTCATAGGGGTTGTAAATGGTGCCTCGGTACAACCAATAGTAGCAATTGAGAGAACAGTCTTCTACAGAGAAAGAGCTGCAGGAATGTATTCAGCTATGCCATATGCTCTTGCACAGGTATTAATTACTCCATTATTCATTTTCATTGTTATTATCACTACTGATCAAGATGAATCGTTAAGTAGATATTGGCTACTTATTGCATTAAATAAACACACACAAGAACACAGCGATCGATAACAAAATAAACGCAAACAAGAAAACAACGATTGATCACAAAATTCGGCCTATTGTGTCTACGTCTCAGACATCAGAGTGAATGTTGTAATTTTTCTATTATGAAATGCATAGGGTTATAGAGACAAACATAGTGAATGTTGCATTTAAATAATCCGGTCCTCTAAGTTTGAGAGTCTACTCACTTATGAGCAAATATGAGTCATACACAACATGGACCGTCGATAAATAATACACAAAAGTAAGAGATATGAGACTAGTTCGATAAACGAACCATTCAATGGAAAGAGTTGTCAAGGACTAATGAAATTGAAATGTAAAACTCAACAATTGTTTATTATGAATTGCAGGTTATCATAGAACTTCCCCACATCTTGGTTCAAGCTGTTGTATATGGGATCATAGTATATGCCATGATGGGATTTGAGTGGACAGCTTCGAAAGTTTTGTGGAATCTCTTCTTCACTTACTTTAGTTTCTTATACTATACATACTATGGTATGATGACAATGGCCATAACTCCAAATCCACATGTTGCTGGCATATTATCCACCTCATTCTATGCAATATGGTGCCTTTTCTCAGGCTTCATTATTCCCTTATCTGTGAGTTACACCTAACAACCTTTCCTAATAACATCTATTATATGATAAGTGTTTATTTTATAAGCGCGTAATTAAACCGTTTATCTAAACATGGTCTAACTTTAAAAATTGATAACAATGGCAGAGAATACCAATATGGTGGAAATGGTACTATTGGATTTGTCCTGTTGCATGGACCTTGAATGGATTGGTGACTTCCCAATATGGACACAACATGAACACACTTGACAATGGTCAAAGGGTTGAAGAATTTGTTAGGAATTACTTTGGTTTTGAACATGACTTCCTAGGAGTGGTTGCAATTGTTGTGGCTAGTTTCTCAGTGTTGTTTGCACTTATCTTCACCTTTGGTATCAAAGCATTCAACTTCCAAAAAAGATGAAATCACTCCAATGCTTCTCTTCAAAAGCTTTGATCTATATTCTTTAGGAAACATGGTTCTCATATTCTCAATGTAAGGATAAATCTAAAGCCATACATGAATAAGAACCTCATGTAACTAGGCATAATTCTTTCAGTAAAGGAACAATTAAGCTAATTACTAGGTATTCTGATTTGATTCACTGAAAGTTTAGATTTGTATAAAAGTGTTCATTAGAGCTTATAAGAAAAAGTTACGATATACATCTACAATTCTTTGATATATACAGATTTTATTTAAGGCTTTGTTTGGGAGTTTGGAGGGGAAGGGAGGAGAGGGCTTTGGGGGTTGGAAATATATAGAAAAATGGACAAAAAATTCACATTTTTTGAAAGAACAGTTTTTTAGAGAATGATAAACTAATACTTATGATTAATATACTTTTAATTTTAAGAATATAATAACAACATAGAATGGATTTAAAAAATTCATATAAACCCTCCATAACCCCCCAAAACCCTCCCCCAATACAATTTTTGAGTTCCCCCAAATGAGGGGGATTTTTTATTATGAGTAAAAAATTAACCTCCAAAGCCCTCTCCTCCCAATGTCTTCTATTTCTTCCACTTGCTCCTTCCTTTTTTCCAAAACCCTCCCCTCCCCTCCAAACTCCCAAACAAAGCCTAAGTTTTTACTTAATCACTTTCTGAAGTGTCACCCAAATTATCAATCAAGCTTAACATCCAAACAGTTTACTTAAATGCAAAAATCATCCTTACTCATATCTACTCAATTATTAATTTAATTGTATCATCCACTACTTGATCAACTAACAATTTACTCAAATGCCTCCTAAATTATAACTCCTAGATAATTAATTTGTTTGACAAGATAAACATCTAATATGAAGAATAGTTTTAAGTTTTGTTGTCGTGGTATACCTATGTTAAATGAATTTGGATCTTACTCTTAAAAACTAGCTCGTACTGTCGTACACTTTGACAATGTGAGACTCAAATACAACTTCAGTATCCACTTTTACTCAGTGAGACTAGGTCCAATTCTCACATGCCCTAGAAAATCCAGCTCTGATACCATGAAATGGATTTAGATCCCACTCTTAAACACTAGCTCATAAAATGAATTTGGCCACATATACATTGATAATTGAAAGACCATGACAATGTGAGACTCCAATAAATTTTCAATAATATACCTTCTATGAAGCATGTTGAACATATTGTTAGTGACACTAGTAAATAGCCATTACTAAAGCCCCATCAATGATGACCCGCCATTGGTCCCCATGAAAATGAAGGCACAAGTAGAGTCAGAAAAGGGAGCAAATATCGATGATTGATAGAAACCTGTGAAGCCCCGATACTTCTAAATGGATGACGTATAGTATCTTCTGCGTATCTTGCACCGATACCTGCCCCGATACTTCCCGATACATATCAGGAGAGTATCCGAAGATTAAATTTTATTTTTTTAAAAAATAATTATCCGATACCTCCCGATACGTATCAGAAGAGTATCCGATAATTATCATGCACCGATACCCGCCCCAATATTTCTCAATTAATGTTAACTAAAATAACTTAACTCTTGAGTACTGATGTGTTCTTTTTTGGATATAGTGCATCTTTTTTTGATCGATAAAGTATAGCACTAACGGATATAGTATAGCAATGATGGTGCTCTTTTTGGGATATATTGTGTATGTAATTGACTAATCATCACTCTCTTAATCGTCAATATTATTTATATTTATGTTGATGTGCTACAAGCCTATGACTGATTTCTTTTGTTTGTTAATATATTTGCATATTAAAAAAATGGTTATAATTATATTGTACATTTAATTATATAATTTTTTTTATTAACGTATCTCAGTTGTATCGTATCTTAATTTTTGAAATTTTTTCGTATCGACATATCGGTACAGTATCTTATCCGTATCGTATCTCGTATTCGGGCTTCACAGATAGAAACACATGCATAATGATACCAGGTAATGACTTTACAAAATAAAACATACTATATGCATAAGGGTAACAAGAATCTTTGTGAAATATTGCTAGGGCCTAGTTCAAATCTCCTTAGTGGGGGGACATGTTATATTCTTGAGAATGAAATAAGCAAGTACTCCAATATATATTGAAGATTATAATTACGCAAGTAGACTATGAGGTTTCAGTTTAGTGTGGTAAGAGTTTGATCTTATAATTTTAACGAGTTTAAATCTCTTCGGAAAAAGTTATAAAATTGATCATAATTAGTGTTACTTCAATAAATAACGATTTCTCAATTTTTTGAAAAATATATATTGGAGTTATGCCCTACCAAAGTGAAAGCTGCCATGCCATGCTTCAAATAGCACGTACAAGGAAAAGAAAGATAAGTCAATTATGGAAGAAGAAGGGAAATTCAGCAATATTAATGATGACCAACATGGAGAACTTTTGAAACAAAATCAGAATTCTTGGTATATTCCCTTCTCCATTGATCCTTTTTGCAATATGGCAACATCAACATATTGCATTAAAATATCTATAATTCATGGGTTTCATGTCTCTCCCTCATATATACGGTCATTTGATTTGGAGTTTTTTTTTTTCCTGGAGAACTTATTTGATTTGGAGTTGTCACTTCAGCATTTTTAAGGACACATCAAGCATGTAACAATTTTTTTAACGGAGTTAAACAGAAAAAAAAAAACTATAAAGGAAAGGATTGTTAATTTGTACTCTAAAGATACAAATTAAGGAGATAAAAAATAATTAAGAAATAAATTTGTATCGAAAAGATAAATATATCTAAATTTTTAAAACAATGAATGCATAATTTTCAAGAAAATAATTTTATTTTTATCTTCTAACATTTCTCTTTAATTAAAGGACAATCCAAAAAATTGGTCAAAGTTAAAAGAACTGCACGCATAAATATTTTGCCAAATTAATTACTAAGGGGGTGTTTAAGTTTATTGAGTTTAAATGGTTAATGAACTCCATCAAAAAACAGATCTTTCAAGAAAATCTAAATTTAAATTTTGGATGAAACAATATTTTGTCGGACTTTATTTACGTTGCATATTGAACTCCATATTATTAGATGTCCTTTTTCCTAAAAATCGGAGAGTTAACACACAAAAAAATACAATATGTCCCAAAATTGTAATATGAAGAGTGGATATGTATAAATTAAGCTTTCTTTCTTCTTAAAAAAATGTATAAATTAAGCTCGTGTCCCCAAATTATGTTAGTTCAATTCATGCATGCATGCATATGTTTTATTCTCCTAAACAAGGGATCACACTCTTGCGCATGCAGTGCCAGCCCCTTTGGTCGAAACAAAAAAAGAATATTTCTATACACAACTTGTTACTGATACTATTTATATTTTCTCTTATATGAGCAGCAGGGTTAATATTATTGTTGGGATGATGAGAAGAGAGTGGGGGACCTTATATATAATGAGGACTAGTGGCGGAGCCAGAAAAAAAAAGTTGGGGTGGGCCACTAAAATTAACCGTTGAAAAATTGTTTAAAGTCTTGCAAAATACACCTATAATTGAATTATTTAAATTTTTCGGGTGGGCCACTACACCACTTTGCGCGAATTTGGATCAACCGAAACCTAAAACCAACACAAAATTATATAAAATCTCGCAAAATAGACCTATAATCGTTGATTTTTTAATTTTTCCGGGTGGACCGTGGCCCACCCCAACCCATGAAGGGCTCCGCCACTGATGAGGACTTGTTAGCATCAGCGTGCCAGAATGTATAAATTTAAATGTGGCCTGTAGCTAATAACTAACAAAGTTGATAAGTAGTTGAATCACTCAAAAGATTGTAGGTTCAACTTGTGTTGTTTGATGATGACTTCTTTAATAGATGATATATAAGTATCATATGTTAACGCTCGATAAGTCTTGAAGCTGACTTTGATCCTGGAGTCATGGGCACCTAATTAAACTTTCTTTTATAAAAAAAATATCTCTATATTAATATATGTTCACTCTAACAAGACATATTCCACGCATATAAGGGTGGGAATGAGCCTGGCCGGACCGAGCTTTGCTTAAATAGGCTAGGCCTAGTTGAAAAAATTAAGGCCTAAGCCTTGGCCTTTTACCTGTCAAAGGCTTCATTTTAAGCCTGGCCTGGCCTTTTTAAAAGTTTGGCCTGACCTATTAGACTGTTTAAAAGCCTAGTTTCTGTTACAAATTTCAAACAGAGTATGTTCATCAATTTTTTTTTCCTTTCAATTTGTGCAACGTACTTAATATAGAGATAAAACATTAATTAGATACAGATTAAACTAATGAAACACAATTGTAAAATTTATAGATGGATAGAAACTCAAGAATAATCATGTCTGATAACAGCAAAGATTTCAATTTCAAATTTAATCTAATAACTATATTGACCTTAGGCATATTAGTAGCAAGCCTTAATAGTTCACACAAATATATATAAATATATCAATAGCAATGTCATACAAAATAATAATGGTGGTATGAGAATTTGAAGGATCAGTAATTCTTTTTGATATATATATATATATAAATAAATAATATATATGGAAAAATGTAATATACTCGTATACGGGCCGGCCTGGTAGGCTTGATATGCTTTTTTATAAGCCTAAGCCTGGCCTAATTAAATTAATAGGCTTTTTAAAAAGCTCAAGCTTGACCCATTTATTAAACGAGTTAGGCCGAGCCAAGCTTTTAGTAGGCCGAGTCATAGACCCCTGACGAGCGGCATGGCCTATTCCCACCCCTACACGGATAGTAGTATAAAAACTAATCTCTTTAAAGATGTTGTTATATATGAATAATTGGAAACAACTAAAGAACTTGGTTGGAAATCGGATAGGAACACAATTAATAAAGAGCACTATCCCTTTAAGCATTTTTGGGTTGGATTTTTCTTTTCAAAAATACCTTTAATTTTCAATACAAATAACACATCTAATAAATAGATAAGAACAAATTTAAATATTAAAACAAACGTAACAAACACGATATGAATATTTTTTTTTTTTGGCTTAATACATATTTTGGTCCCTTAACTTATTTTTGGTTTTCATCTTGGTCTCTTAACTATAAAGTGTCTCAATTTGGTCCTATAACCCTTAACTTATAGGGTGGGTATGAGAAAGGCATGATAATTAAATCCATATTCCAATTTTAATTAGAATTAAGATCCGAAAATTATAATAAAAACTGAATCAGTAAAGGCATGATAGTTGGAGCATAATCATGATTCAAGTATGGGTAATGATGTTAGTCACTGAGTTGGGATGGAGGAGAGAAGGATGTGGGAGATAGTGTGAAAAAATTTAGTGGTGAGAGACTATAATAAAACTATGCTCTTCATTTGATCTAAGGGTTATAAATTAACTTTCCCATGGTGGGGAATTCTTTCTCATACCCACCCTATAAGTTAAGGGTTATAGGACCAAATTGAGACACTTTATAGTTAAGAGACCAAATTGAAAACCAAAAATAAGTTAAGGGACCAAATGATGTATTAAGCCTTTTTTATTTGTTTTTTTTCTTTTATCATTTAAAAAGTGTAACAAACTAGATGAGTATATTTATACTTACTTTTTCACCATTCCAATTATACCCTTAAACAACTTTTTCTATAATAAAATTGTTGTTGGTGTCATCAAAAAAAAAGAATTTAGATTTTTTTTGTTATATTATTGGTGTCATTAAAATAAGATAATCATGATTAGTTTGGTTTGTTATAACTTGAAAGCAACAAACATTTATATTTTCAGTCTTAATCAAAATTTCATAAAAAAAACACCGTTAATAATTTTCAAACTTTAACATAATAAAAAGAGCGAAAAAAGGGGCACGTGAGTGCCCATCTTTTTGCAAGTCTCTATAAAACCAATCTCTATATTACAGCCGTTGGAAAAAAATGACAAAGTCTATCACTTGAAACACAAGAAACACACTTGAGTTTGAGTTAGAATGGTTAGTATTTTTTTTTTTTTTTTTTGAAATAGGTTAGTATAGTTCTTAAGATGTCACTTTTAATTATATATTTATATTGATCAATCAATCAATAGTATTGATAGAAGTTTGGCAAGTGCACCAAATACTATCGAAGTAGTAAAAATATCGATCCCACGAGGACTGTTTTTAACTTCAATAATTCAATCGCGTTATAAAAATAGGATGTATAAAAGTTTATTTTGGTTTGCCACTAAGCAGTAGATTTAGTTTGATTTTATGAAATCAAATAAAAGAAATAGATTTGATTAAGAAAATATGGAGAGAGATGAGATCAGGTCTGTCGAATCCTCTATGTTTCCCCTAGTTGGTTACTGCACCTATTATTACTAATGATTCTCTAGTATCACGATAGTTAACAAATTAGCCCTAATCAATCCCTTGAGTTAGGACCCTCTTCTTAAACTACAGCCCCTAATTCCTTAGGTGGTCTAATAATCCTTGAAGGTTTTATGAACGTTAACCTAATATCACTAACAAACGATTATCCATTCCTAGACTAACCATGTTTATTAGAACAATTCAATTAGGTCTAAGACGAAAGCTATGGTCAGTAGTCATTCGTTCTCACTAAATCATGTTTATATTTGATCAGGATATAAAAAACATTAAGAACAATTGAATTGAATAAAAACTAGAAATTCATTAATAAGTAATAGAGTTTCACAGCAACATAAATCAACTAGGGTTACATAGATTCATCTCTGACCTAATCTCTAAGAGATTTAGCTACTCATAATTGAGTTTACAAATAGCATAATCAATGAAAGAATTAAAACATACATAAACTGGTTTAGAGATGATGAAATCCTCTCCGCTGCAGCCTTCTGGGTGTTAAAATCGCACTTTAGCTCTCCAAAATCGTAATCCCCTTTGTTTGAGACTGACTTCAGCTTAAATAGGCAAATCTGGATCGCCCAAAATCGTACCACGATGGCACAATCGTACCACGATTGGTACTTTAAACCCTAATTTCCTTTAAAGCCCTTCTTGAAATCGTATCACGATTAGATGGATCGTACTGCGATCCAACTCCATCAAAAACATGCTCTCTGACTTCAAGAAATCGTATTACGATGGTAAAATCGCAATACGATTGGCAGCTTCCAATTCTTCCAATTTTGTTGCTTTTAACATCTCTTGGATACTTAATATTGCTTAGAACTCTATCAAAATGTCAAAATAAGTCCTAAAAATTACGTAATGACAGCATGTCATCAAGTAGATATATAAATTAAAGCTTTTCCTGTCACATGTCACTTTTGTGTTTATTCTTAATATTTTTATTATTTGTTCTAGTTTTTGAAAACCAACATTTTATCCATACTATATATCTATACGATATATAAAGAAAATTATCTCTTTCAGCACTTTTGAGCTGGATTTTTCCTTTCAAAAAATACCCTCAATTTTCAATACAAATAACACACGTAACAAATAGATAAGAATAAATTTAAATATTAAATAAAAGTGTAACAAAGACAAATGTCCAATTTTTTCCTTTGTCATTTAAAAAGTGTAACAAACTCGATGAGTATATTTATACTTTTTCATTATCCCAATTATACCCTTAACACAACAACTTTTTCCATAATAAAGATTGTTGTTGGTGTCGTTAAAAAAAATAAGAATTTAGATTATATTTGTTTTGTTATATTGTTTGTTTCATTGAAATAGATAAACATGGTTAGTTTGATTTGTTATAATTTGAAAGCAAAAAACATTTATATTTTTACTTTTAATCAAAATTAAAATTTCATAAAAAAACACCGTTCGTAAAATTTCATAAAAAAACACCGTTCGTAATTTTCAAAAGTTAGCGCAATAAAAAGAGCGGAAAGACGGCACATGAGTGCCCGTCTTTTCGCTAGTCTAGCATAAATATATTTACAAACTTCAAAACTTACTTTCATCCTATCCACTAAATATTTTATTTAAGCTTTTAAATAAATTTATAATATTTTATGTAGCATAAACATTTTCGATCCATGTAGCATAAACATTTCAACAAACTACTCATTCTTTTTTAAAATTTTCTAATTTTATCTTAACATATTCTTTCAATAAACTTAATTATTAATCTTAATTCAAATTTAAATAATATTAAATATTTATTTTGTTTTTTAGTTACGCATGTCACTCCTATGTTATTTTTAGTTTGAATTTTTTAGTTTTTAAAATTTATTTTCTATTCCTCTAAAAAATATATTTACTATTAGCATAAATATATCACCAAATTACATATATTAATTTGATACTATCCACAAAATATTTTATTTGATGTTTTAATTGTTTCTATAATTTTAAAGAGCATAGACATCTAAACAAAATACACATAATTTTTATTATATATATATATATATATATATATATATATATATATATTCATTTTTTAGATTTATACTTAATTCAAAATTAAAAAGTTTTATTTTGTTTTGTTTTTTATGCATGCGGCCTCTCGCATGTTAATTTTCATACTTTCTTTATGCTTAAAAAATTAAATATTGTTATCTAATAAATATATCTCAACAAACTACACCAACTTTAAATCATCTATACATTTTAAGATATTATCTTTGAATCCAAATTTTTAAATAGGGTTTAATTAGTTATCACTTATTTATCTTTTAACATTATAATTGAATTCAAGTTATAAGTTATATCTATTAAATAATTTGATTCAAAAAGTTTAATTTTAATTTTTTTAAAAATATTATCTAATTTATTATGCACATGTGCTACTAAAACTTTTTTTTTAATTAATAAAACTGATTTTTTATGTACTATAAATATCTCAAAAAACTACATATCTAAATTACCATTATAAACTCTCAATACGGACATCATTACTTTCATGTTTGTATCTATTAATTGAGAGTACTTAAAATATGAATGTATTTTATCTGCGTGTAGTAGTTAAGTTATTCACTTTATCCTCATGGTGGGTTTTACTCGTGCATATCATGCTTATATATTTTTGTCATCCATATATATTTTTGTCATCCATAATAACTAATATCATTAGTGTTAATTTTTGGAAAGTTTTTTTTTTCTTCTGTGTGAATCGAAAATATTTTGGGTGCAACTGGAGAGTTTAATCCCTCAAACGGGTACACTGATGGACAAATTAGGTCTCCTCAAGAGATTTAACATTGTACTCGTGCATATCCTTCTTATATTTATTTGTCATCCATATATTTTTTTGTCATCCATAATAACTGATATCATTAGTGTTAATTTTTTCAAAAGGTTTTTTTTTTCTTCTGCATGAATGGAATATCCATTGGGTGCAACTGGAGAGATTAATCCCTCAAACGCGTACAATGATGAACAAATTAGGTCTCCTCAAGAGATTTAACGTTGTTGCATTTCTAGGGATGAAATCAAACTCAATAACCTCTAACGTTTGGTTAAGCTTGAAGAGATCCCTTACAATTTTATCCAAATTCTCTTGGACGAAAAGTTTATTATTATTATTATTATTATTATTATTATTATTATTATTATTATTATTATTATTATTATTATTATTATTATTATTATTATTATTATTATTATTATTATTATTTAGACATTTTTATTATATACAAATTTTTTGTCCTTTTTAAATATATTTTTTATGGTGGTTGGGGTTCGAACCCCGAACTTTGCATATATTATGCATTGTCCATACCAACTGAGCTAAGCTCGCGAGGACTATCATTTTTAAATATAATTCTAAATTTTAATATTAATTATTTATTTATTTCTCAATTTTATCCTTCATTAAACTTTAATTTAAATTATATTAAACTCAACTTTGCTTTTATCAAATTTAATAGATAAACAATTAATTCATGTGTAAGGTCGTAGATTCAATTGTCGTTGTTCATGTGAGAACATCTATAATGAGCGAGGTGCAAGTACCTCTCCAAAACATATATTCCATGGGAGATCTTGTGGGGATCCCCCTACATATAATTCTCTTAATGATAGATTTTCTACACCAAGTGAATCTAAATACCTGTTTCTCTATAGATCCCCGTATCCAGCAATATCATATATGCATTGAAAGCTAGTCACATACACGGATTTTATTTCGTCATTGAACGTAGCTTAGTTTTTTGACCACATTGAATGTAGCTTAGTTATGCATGTTGTTTGGTTGTCTATTCTTCTCTGGTAATCTACAACTACAAGCATAGCTGAAAAATAGGCTTATTATTGTGAAATCGTCAACACTACATTTATATATCCTTTCTGATCAATACTCCCTCCGTCCCATATTACTTGACCTAGTTGACTCTGTCACGTATGTCAATGCACAATTTTAAACTTAAATTTCTTTAATAATCTAGTAGAAAAAATTACGAAAATTTGATATTTTGAAAATATTAATCGAGACGAATCTAACAACATCTTATATGCTGTATTTTATTTTTATATATTAGTAGAAAAATAGAGTCAAAGCATAATACATGAATAGTGCAAATATTCTAAATAGGTCAAGTAATATGGGACGGAGGGAGTAATATCTTATCCCATTTTGCTGGCATTGACTATATGTGCATACTTAGGCTTTAGCCTGACTAGACTCTAACCCGTGCACACGGGTTTTATAGAGTTTCATATATAAGTATCATTTAGCGGAAGTAATCAAAGGTGGATATCAACACAATTAAAATGATAATTCATAGTGAACATTGTAATCAAAAGAAAATAATAGACAAAAGTTTGCACCAAGAAAATAATATATGAAACTGATATGTGGTTACAGAAAAGAAAAAAAAAAGAATAATGAAAAGAAGTTGTTATGCGGTGACGAAAGGAAAAAAATAAATAAATAAGGCACTGCTATGTAGTAATTGGGAAAAATATAAAAGGAATCGCCAATAATAAAAAAGTAACTGCTATTGGAAAAGGAACCGCCAAGGTGATAGTGGCTTAAAAAAAGGCCTTACATATCTATTATATAAGCAACAATATTTCAAAAAAAATGGTTGTGGCTTAGTGGTAAAAGTTACGGAAGTGGTGGCATATGGTACCTGGTTCGATTTCTTGCAAACCCTTTTTTTCATAAAAATTCTCAGAAAAAAGGGCGGGATTAGGGTTAATCAGGTTGATTGGAGACTGTCTAACATTTATATATATTAAGATATCTTTTGGTACCTGGTTCGATTTCTTGCAAACCCTTTTTTTCATAAAAATTCTCAGAAAAAAGGGCGGGATTAGGGTTAATCAGGTTGATTGGAGACTGTCTAACATTTATATATATTAAGATATCTTTTTTCTTCCGTCTTTTTCGTTTTTCAATTGAGAGCATATTTAAGGTTTATGGGCTTGTTTTGTAATTGTATATATTTTCTTCTCAAGGTCTCCGGTTTCACCCCCTAATGCTAATTTTAGTGGGTTAACTCTGGGTTTAAATGCTCCATTGTGTATTTAGACCCCTCGAATTGAACGGTTCTTAGGTCGGATACCGAGTTTTCAAAACAAAAATATAAGAGAAATTGATAGACCATAATACATTTGTTTTTGTTGGCTAAACTTGTGGTTTGGAAAAAATCGGCATAGAGAAAATAACAAAACCTAGCCACAACACAAGAATATAACATGAAACCCTTAATACTAGAGAAAAATCGTAAATTTTGTATAATGACAATTATAGAGTAATATTATGTAAAAATTGTTTCATCAGAGAGTCTACCTCAACCACCTCATGGCACCCATTACACCACACTCTCAAAAACAAATATCTAACTACATCTTGTTACACTCTAAAACAAGAGTACAAGAAAAAGAAAAAATGCATATGCTTATGTTGTTGCCACCAACATTCATAGTTCAAAAGAATGATCATACTCCATCATAAAGGGTATAAACATTTGAAGTTAATCCACTCCAAGAATTTTCACATTGTCAACATCGACAATCATAGTTCAAAAGAACTATCATACTCCACCATAAAAGATTAATTCACATGAATCTAAACTACTTTAAGAATTTCCAACATGTCGAAGTTCATGTTGGAAACCTTATGGTGCAACTTCCATGTTTGGCAGGAAGCTCTTCAAACACTGACACATTTTCATAGCACACATTGCATCAATGGTAATCAATATGCTTGTGTACTATAATCAACACCTTGTAATATCCTTATTGTATTAATACATTCTTGACTTGAAAATTCTACAAGTCAAAATTTATTATTTCATATATTTTTTCTATCTCAAACTTCACAGCAAAAATTGTGATTGCAGCACTTTCACAATACATTTTTTTTTTCTAATGTGAAAGATTAGAGAATGCTACAATCACGAGCATACTAAGAGTTCTATCGAAACCTCTAGTAAAAGTTGTTGGCAAAATATGACAGAGAAAATATAGAAAAACAATCACAACACACAAAAAAAACTAACATGTAAACTTCGAAATTGAAAGAAAAAAAAAAAATCATGAATGTTGTCTAGTTACACCTAAAGAAAAACACTGTAGATATTGTTATAACACATAGACTACTCTCAATCCTTCCATGGCCCCCAATACACTCACTTTCTAAAGCCAATATATAACTACATCTCAAAACACTAAGACAAGAGTACAACAAAAGAAAAATAGCTATGGTTGCTCGCTCCTTTACAAAGGATGAATATTAAACCATTGGTTCAACCACCACATAATTATTATGCTTACAACAACTACTGTCTAAGCTTGGCATTCAACTCTCTGAACTGCCAACCATTTTCACATATAACATTGGAGCTAATTACATATATGTCAATCCCGTATTCCACACCAGAATGAACCACCTAGCAATTAACTACTCCCTCGGGTCTTATTTATAAGAAACAGTTGACTTTTTAGATTCATTAAGTAATTGATGTATTTTGTCTAAAATATAGACCAAATACATCATTTATATTTGGCTAAATTGCATTTTTGGTCTTTTAACTATTTAGGTAGTATCACTTTGATCCCTTATTTAAAATTCGATTTATTTTGGTCCCCTAACTTTCTCTCTGTTACACATTTTGGTCCTTTACGTTAGTTTTAATTCAAAAACGTTAGGGTTTTTTCGTCTTCTTCTCCTCTTTTTCATCTTCATATAATCTCCATCAACCTTCAACAACAAAAATCCCATAAAAATTTCATAAGAAAATGAAGAAACTCTAATGTTTTTGAATTAAAACTAACAGAAAGGACTAAAAGGTATAACAGAGAGAAAGTTAAGGGACCAAAATAAATCAAATTTTAATTAAGGGACCAAAGCGATAATACCTAACTAGTTAAGAGACCAAAAATGCAATTGCTTAATGTAATTAGCTCCAATCGAATTGATAAGAGTCGTATCTCCAATCGAATTTTATGAAATGAATCAAAAAAGTCAAATATTTCTTATAAATAAGACCGGAGGAACTATCATTTTGTAAAAGACCGTGTTACTAAGAATGAACTTCAAGTCTCTCACGTTTCTTCCGGCGTTCATTAACTTGCGGACTTGTTTACGAAGCTGCCTCTAATATTGGCGTTGTTGAAAACTCCTCAATCTTGTAGAGGAGGGGTGTAAACTAAAGGAGCCGTATCTCCAACATAATTAGCCTTGATTATATTGTTAATTGATTGCCTTCTATTCTCTTTAGAAGCTAGATGATACAACAAATTTTTAACTAACCTCTTCAATTTTACTTCTCATAAAAGAAACACGTGTTACCAATTAGTTGGGAGAAGGATTTTTTTTTTTTTTTATAATACAAAATAATGTAAGAATCTTTTAGTCTGGTAGACAAATAAGGGATGATAGATTCTTGTTGTGTATATGGAATGTGAGTAATTAACAAATGAGTTAAAAGGACAAAAATGTTTATGGAATGTGCTTTAGAGGTCAAACATTCATAATCAACAAAAGTTAACAATGGAGAATAATAACTGGTATCCAAGGGTTATTGATTAAGAAACTTAAACAATTGATTTCATCCAACATACTCCCTCCGTTTCAAAATGAGTGTCGTTTTAGGTGTTTACACACATATTAAGAAATGCAATGATTAAAAGAAAGAGAATTGTTATTTTACCAAATTATCCTTATTAACTATTGGTTAGTTTTAAAAGTAATACTTTGGAAGTAGTGTGTAGAGTATTAATTAGAGGATATAATTGAAAAGAAAAAGTTATTATTGCATTGGAAATCGAAAGCGACACTCATTTTAAAACAAAATTTTTTGGCTAAAGCGACACTCATTTTGAAACGGACGGAGTATTTTTTTTCTATATACATTTGTCAAAGATCTAAAATACTCGATTATTAGTCAATGGTATCCTACTATATACTCCCTCCGTCCCGGAATATCTGACCCATTTTCTAAAAAAAATTGTCCCAAAATAACTGAGTCATTTCAATTTTCAATACAACTTTCATCATTCCCAATACAATATAACTCTAATTAATATTACTTTCATCATTCCCAATACAATATATTTCACTTTCCCCTTTATTTATACATTTTTCTTAATCTGTGTGAAAAACAAAACTGGCTCACATAAAACGGGACGGAGGGAGTATCTATATAATATAAATTTACGACCTTTCTCAAAGATATATATGGCAGGTTTTTTCTCATTTGACATGTGGCATCTCGAGGCAAACCAAAGAACCTCATGAGTTTGGCATTAATGAGATGCAAATTTGTTTTGTTTTTTATTTTCATAATAGTTGTTTTTTTTTAAAGAAATTTTCATAATAGTAGTGTGAGACAATCTTCAATATTTTTGTTTTTAATGCTTGCCAAGCAAATATGGAATTTGCTAAAGAAACATATCAAATAATATCAGACAATTTAATGATACACTTTAACAAAGAAAAATCAACATTTTCAAAAATTCAATTTGCTAAAGAAACATATCATTATGTACTGCTTAGTGGCTAAGATGTGACGTCAAATAATATTGTCAATTTAATGATACACTTTAACAAAAAAAACATTAATATATATTTCTTAATGGCTAAGATATAAACTCAAATATGATTGGTCAGGTTAAATATTGTTATTTTACGAAATTATCCTGTAAAATATACTATAAATTAGACCTATTGGCTAGCAGTTTCTTCACATCACAACTCCAATTCGCATTTGTCTTTCTTTCTATTTCATTTCTTTTTCTATACGTCTTCATTGTATCTCTCTTTACAATCCAAATGGCTCGAAAAATCGATTTCGTTTGTGATATATCCCCTTCGAAAGAAAATTGGAATATCAGGGTTCGAAGTATTCGGCTTTGGTTTGTGAGAGATGTGAACAAGGACAAATTGTCTCACTCATTGGAAATAGTTATAATAGATAATAAGGTTGTTTGACACCATTTTTATTATCTTTTTATATCCATTTTTATATTAGATAATTTGTTTTTTTTTTGTTCATCCATTTGTTTCTTTTCATAATTTTTTTGCTCAATCGAATATGATACCGTTGAATTTGTTCCTGATGTCTTCTATTCACATAAACAACTTTGAGTATCAATGGTCGAATCATCTATATCAATATTTATCTATATCTATATCTATATCTATATACTATACATTTGAGGGTTTTCCTCAGACCATCTACAATGGTGGATGCTTCACCTATTTAGCACCACATTAAATAGGCACCCTCATTGTGGAGTATAACATATGGGTGCTTATGGAGAAGGGTGGCTATGGAAGCACCCTCTCTCTCTTCATTTTTCATGGGGTCCCATTTAATAAATTTTAGTAAAATGAATAAATTTTTTTAAAAATGTAATGATATAGAGTTATTTGTAGGGCCTATTTAATAATTTCTTTTGAGGTGCTGGGTTGGAGAAAAGTGGTGCTTATTAAGTATTACCGTAAAATTGGTAATGTGGACATAGGGGACCCACTTAAGCACTCAATGTTGGGTGCTCTGTTGTGGATGGTCTCATATGTATATATAGAAATAAATTTCTCACCAAAGCATTCTAATGACATGTGGTTTCATGGACTAAACTCAAGCTTCTCATGCATTTCCCCATTAATGCTAACCTAAATTGACATTTAAATTGTTTTTATAACAAAAAAATTTAAAAAAATAATAATATCAATGTAACTGAAATTTGGCATTGAAACTGCTTTATGGCCAAATAATTTTGAAACAAAAAACTTCTTCCAAAATAATAGTGTAAACAAACAATGACATAAACGGTATAAAAAATTACATAACCGAAATTTGGCAATGATATTGCTTTATGGTCGATAATCATTAAGAATAATAAATGACAAATTTTATCAATTTTTTTAATAAAAAAACGGAAATAACTAAAGCATACACATATTTAATTTATTTTCAATTTTATACACAGTTCATAGCATCCCTATATATTACTCTTATACACATTTCTTCTCTTTTTTTTTTCTTTGAAAAAAGCACCGTTCCCTAAATGCTATTTTTTAATTTTAAAATTTTGTCAAAAACTTCTCTCAATTTGGTTAACTAACTTCAATGCCTTATTCAATTTCTACAAAATAGCACATGTATCACATTAACTATTTTTGTTGGGTTCAAATCATGTTTTAAAGGCAAATCATTAACATGATCAATCTATTTAAAATGCAATCAAATTGTACTTCTTTTGTTCCGTCGTACTAAACAAGTCAATTTAAAATACAAATCAATTGTACTTGCATTATGAACCATATTTTATACACCAACATCTTATATAAAGGCTTGATGTTTTAGTGTAATTCATCATCTGAATGTCAGGTTGATATACATTCAAAGCATATTTTTTTTTGAAGGAACATTCAAAGCATATTGTTGGCCCTGATTTTTAATTTGAATAAGAACAATTACTGGTTTTATTTTTGATGTGTACATTCATTTTTATTCTTGCTTCTTTGGTTTTCAGAGATTCCCATGTAAATTAATTTGAGGAGATAAAGTTAGGATTCATGGAACAAAATATATGCTAATTTTATGCTATTGTTTGGTGTCATTATTCATGAAACATTGAACCATTTCTTTTCCAATACTACTTGATCAGTAAGAAGTTACCTTGCACATCCATCATCTACGCCAATTATTGAGAATGATTCATATCTACCACTGCTCATAATGATTTTTTTATTTTTTTTTAGAAATATTCATAATGAACTTGTGGATAATTGTCATGTGTAGACGTTCAAGGATTTATTAGTAAATCATATGTATATTGGCTACAATAATATGGTGTATACCACTTTCTTATCGTGTTGTGTTGTTGGTGTAAATATTTATTCTTTGGAAAAGAATTTTAAGAATCTCAAGTTTTATATATGGTCTTCGTTGTTCACCATCAAACAATAAAGATTTGTTTTCAAACTGATGAAGAAATACAAATATTCAAAAGGACCATAAAAAAAACAAATGATATTAATGTAATAAAAAAATTTCTAAATCATTAATCACATTTTAATATTTTAAATTAATGTTATTTTTAATGAAGATATTCTCCTTAATGAGAGGGTTGTGTTGCAAGATAGCATATATATATATATATATATATATATATATATATATATATATATATATATATATATATATATATGACTACTTTACTCCTATAAAGGTAATGAGAATCACATTATTTAAATGATTTAATTTCGTTTAAATCGATTTAATATCATTAATAAAATACCTTAGATATTTAATGGAGAAATAAAGGAGAATCACGTGATTTTAATGCATTAATCACATATAAACTGGTCTTAATCTTTACAGATATTTGACTTACTTGAGACATTTTTTTTTTGAAGGATACTTGAGACATTTTTATCAGTGTTTTATTAAATAAATTTTATACAACATAATTTTAAGTGTATATAAAAAATTATTTAATTTTGAGATATTTGACTTCCATAAGAAGTTCGTACGAGTGTTTAACAAATTTTATACAAATATAATTTTAAACATATATAAAAAAGTTTTAGAATATATATATAAAGAGAAATGCTAGCTACTTATAGAAGTTTGTATGAGTGTTTATCAAATTTGGAACATATATGCTTATGAAAGTTACAGTTTCTTATATTTATAGAGAATTAAATTTTTGCTTATATGCTTTAGCAAATTTAGGTATGACTCTCAATGATAATACTAACTGCAATAGAATCTCTGCCCAAATTAGTGAGTATTCTGTTGGAAACAAGTTTGGTTTATCAAACTTTAGATTCTTAAATTTCTGAGAGAGTTTTGGTTTGGTCTCTCCTCTTTTTCTATTGTATATATTTTTTATTTAATATATTTTGGTGAGGTGATACTCTAATTGCCCACTTTTGGTTTAAAAATAAAAATTATTGAAGACGGTATAAATCCCATTAATATTCTTGATATACTAAATAACATATTTCATTTTTCAAACAATGTATAAAAAATACAGCCTAGCAAAATCAATGCAAATATTTTGCTACCACAATATAGCCGTTTAAAATTGGTCTTTCAACTATCAATGATAATTTTCGGTAAACCATCATACGCATAAATGACCCATGGTTTGGGCAAAATGTAAGTTATTTGTATCACATTCATTTTGAGGTGTAATATGGACCTCTAAAAATGATGTGAGGATAAAGAAGTTAGTACAAGAGAGTATGATCCGTTTTGGAACATGGAATATAGGCACTCTTATAGAAAAATATATTGAAATAGTTGGTGCTATGACTAGAAGGAAGATTATTGTACGTGCCTATAGGAAATTAAGTGGGTGGATTAAAGGGCGAAAGAATTAGATAGTTCAAGGTTTAAGAATTGGTACACTAACAAAGTTAGATCAAAAAATGAGGTAGACATTATAGTGAATACGGAATCAAAGAAGGATATTGTATATGTAAAAAGGATAGGACATCATATCATATCTATACAATTTATAGTGTAACAATATGTCTTTAGTGTTATAAGTTAGACAGACAAATAGGATAGGCATTATTGTCGATGAGGAATGAAAGAAGGATATTATAGATGTGAAAAGGATAGGAGATCAGATCATATTCCTAAAAATTGTAGTGGAACAATACATCTTTAATATCATGAAATTAAGTGGGTGGATGAAAGGGCGAAAGAATTAGATAGTTCAAGGTTTAAGAATTGGTACACTAACAAAGTTAGAACGAGAAATGAGGTAGACATCATAGTGAATACGGAATCAAAGAAGGATATTGTATATGTAAAAAGGAAAGGACATCATATCATAGCTATACAATTTATAGTGTAACAATACGTCTTTAGTGTTATAAGTTAGACTGACAAATAGGGTAGACATTATTGTTGATGAGGAATGAAAGAAGGATATTATAGATGTGAAAAGGATAGGAGATCATATCATATTCCTAAAAGTTGTAGTGGAACTATACATATTTAATATCATTAGTGCTTATGCACCCTGGGCAGGGTTAAAAAAAACTTTAAAAGTAAATTTTGGGATGATTTAGGAGGCTTAATTCTAAATATACCACTAGGAGAAAATATTTTTCTACGAGGGAACCTAAATGTGAATGTAGGGAGTGTTTTGAAGGCTTGAATGGGGGTATCGTCTAAGGGAGATATATGCGGATGGTAAATTCATATACAAGGGTCGGGTGCAAAAATATGAGGTCGAGGTGTACACTAGGACGAGGCAATTATTTTTATAAAAAAAAATAGGGACAAGGGTGAAATAACATGGACGAGACAATTATTTTTATAAAAAAAATTTAGACAAAAAATTTATTTCAAATGGTTCTGAGATCAGTTATCTCTCTTTTTCTCAAAATGAAAAGCTTATGCAAAGGAAGTAGAGAGAAACTACTCATGTTATTGTTGAAGATGTGAAGAAAAACAGTACTTCACTAATAACAAATAGGGACAAGGGTGATACATTTGAAGATTATTACACATTAAGAAATTTAGCACATTCCAACCTTGATGACAAGGTTTTTTTCGAGGGGTGTGTTTTTTAGGATATAGTAAAGGCTGATTAGAGTAGTTTAAGTAGTTAAGAGGTACTTTTTTTAGGATATAGTAAAGAACAAACTAAGAGTTACTAACTCTACGATACCATTCGGCATTTTCTACATTTTTTAAGCTGATATGTTTAAATATAAAGGATTCTCATATAAAGCTAATATTTTTTCTTTCTCTTCAACATGCACACATATGCATGCAAAGGTGTTAATATTAATTTCGTGACTTTACATTTAATATGCAGATCTGCGTATTAGTAACGATGACTTAAAGAAGCTGTGTTTGATTGAAATTGAAATGTTGCTTCAGGAAAACGGGCGGTCACTTATTGACTTCAAATCTATGCCCAGGCCAAACGCAGCAGACATGCCAACTTTCACAAACAAGCTTATCGTTGATGAGCTAAATTACAACAAAGATGAACTGGAAAAGACACACGCTGATGTTGACTGATGAACAAAGATGTGTGCATGACAAGATCATGGAGTCCGTTGGTTCTGACGACGGTGGTTTCTTTTTCTTATATGGTTACGGCGGTACTGGAAAAACCTTTATATGGAAAACATTGTCGGATGTTGTTAGATCGAAGGGGTTAATTGTATTGAATGTTGCATCCAGCGGTATAACGGCTCTTCTATTACCAGGTGGAAGAACCGCACACTTGACGCTAACAGTCCCTATTGATATTAATGAGGCATCATCGCTTACGATGGAAAAGGATAGTCCTAGGGCTGACCTGGTGCGTGCTGCAAAGTTGATAATTTGGGATGAGGCTCCAATGATGCAATGATGGTGCTTTGAGGAAGTTGACCGATCAATGCGTGATATCATGTCCAAGAATGATCCCCTAAACGAGTTTAGACCTTTTGGTGGAATGACAGTAGTTTTAGGTGGTGATTTCAGGCAGATATTGTCTGTTGTCCGAAAAGGAACGAGGCAGGATATTGTTGATGCCTCAATCAATTCATCAAAGATGTGGGCTTATTGTAATTTGTTGAGGCTTACTGTTAATATGAGATTGGGTGCATCTTTGGTACCTGCAGAGCAGGAAGAAATTCCTAATTTTGACAAGTGGATACTTTCAACTGGAGACGGCAACGGCGCTTCGGATGAGAATGGTGAAATGAAGGTAGAAATTCCTGAAGATTTGCTCATATCGGACACAACAAATCCGTTGATGTCACTTATAGACTTTGTGTATCTCGATTTGAATGATAACCTTGGTGACCCGCTATTTTTCCAAGAAAGGCGCACCAACGCTTGATTCAGTTGAACATGTTAACGAATATATGATGTCGCTAATTCCAGGTGAAGAGAAATAGTATTTAAGCTCTGATTCTGTTTGTCGATCGGGTGAAAAGTTTGATGTCCAAAGCGAGTATTTCACAACAGAATTTCTTAATGGTATTAAGAGCTCTGGAATTCCAAATCACCAGTTAAAACTAAGGGTGGGATGTCCGGCTATGCTGATGAGAAACATCGATCAGGCCAATGGACTGTGTAATGGTACGAGGATGACAATTACACATCTAGGGAAGAGCACGATAGCTGCTACCATAATTACAGGAGAAAGGGCAGGTACCAGGGTATTCATTCCCAGGATGAATCTTATTCCGAGTGATCCAGGACTACACTTTAAATTCAGGCGCATGCAATTTCCATTGACGCTTTGTTTTGCAATCACACTAAATAAAAGTAAGGGTCAATCTTTATCTCGAGTGGGAGTTTATCTTCCTAAGCCCGTGTTCACGCATGGACAACTCTATGTCGCTGTCTCTCGAGTTACTTTTAGAAAAGGTTTGAAGCTGCTCATCTTGGATAAAGATAATAATGTTTACAAGGAGACCACAAATGTTGTGTATCGTGAAGTTTTTCAAAAAGTATGATCATTGGTACGGGTGCGGGTACGGGTGTGGGGAAAATTTGGAGTTTAGTACAGGGGAGGAGGCAGGTGTGGGGGATGCTTACCCCCGCCCCGCACCCACCCCCGCCCCGCACCCGCTTTTTAAAACTTTCTTTCTTAAATTTTATAATCTTATTTCCATAAGCACCAACCTATTTTAATATATTATTACTCTTTAGAAACATATTTATTATAATTATTTTGCTCTTTTGAAAAAAGTTTATTAGATAAATAATTATTAATATAATTATTGTGTTGTTGTTGCTATGAAAAAATGGAAAAATATGTATTTTTTAAATATTTTATAAAAAATAAAATTTTCGCGGGTGGGGATGGGGGCGGGGTTGAGTGTTCAATTTTTACTCCCGATATGGTTTGGGGACGGAGGCGGGGACGGGGATACTCAAACCCGCCCCATGTCCGCCCCGTTGCCATGTCTACGTATTGGTCATTACAAGATATGCAATTTCTATATAAGCAAATCCTCCTGCCATTGACTTTTAATTGATGCACTTTTCAGGTATAACAGTACTCGAAACTTTTTTTTACATTGTTGTTACCCCAAACTATATTTATACACACTCATAAAAAATTTAACGTTTGCATTGACAGACTAGATGTATACATCTGACACTGACTATTATATAAAAAAATACAATTTTTTTAGTTTTTATGATTAATAAAATACATTATGTCAACAAATAATAATATACAGTACGTCGGCGTATTTTTGCGTAAATATTACAAATGCTAAGTTTAACAATGAGTACATCTTATACTACATATAATTGGTATAAGTATAAATCCAAATAATTTAATTGTTATGTGCAATGTTTAGATATTTCAAAATATATACAAAATTAACAACATTAAGATGATATTTTTTTCCATATCAAATTTAAATTATAACCACACTTATAACTTTAAGATAACATAATATAAAATCTATACATTTAATAAAAAAAAGTTTTTTATTTCCCGTGCTTGGCACGGGTCACTATACTAGTTACTTATACAAAAACAGGATTATTAGTGGCATTTAACACGATGATTCCGGATTTTTTTGGATTATTAATGTCACACAAATAAAGTCCCTATTCTTCAAGCTGTTTATCAGCATGCAGCAATTATTTTCTTTATGAGTACAATTACTTAAGGTATCTCCAATATCATCATCATCATCATCTGCATTTTGCACAGCAACATAAAACAGCTTCTACTTAGACCCCACGCACCATTTCCTGACACACCACACCATCCACTCGCTCACTCTACTACACTCACATATTGTGCCAATTTGGAACCTCCAATGCTTCCAAAATCTCCCTTCCCACGCTTCCAACTTTTATAAACAGTCTTACAAATCCAAATTACCTTAGTTAGTATACCCAGAAAATAATACTTTTTTGGGTTAATTATGTTTCTAGTCCCTATAAAATAGCGATCTTGTAAATTTAGTCCTTACTTAATTTTAATAGCATTTTTAGTCCCTATAAAAAAAATTTACTTATAATTTTAGTCCCTGCTAAAACAAAGTTTGATTAATTATCATTAAACTCTTAAATTTTTGAACGATTTTTTTAAGACAAGATTAGAACACTATGAAAGGTTCGTTTACTAAAATTTAGAATTTTCTGACATGAAATGAATTAAATATGAATTTTTTAAAACGACAAAAGTTAAAGATAAAAAGTAATAAAATCTGGATGTAGAAATTAAATTTTGCGATAATTTTTTGCGGAGGAACTTTTAGTAATGTTCTAAACATGTCTGCAAAAAATTGTTCAAAAATTTAAGAGTTTAAGCATAAATTAAACAAATTTGAATTGAGTAGGGACTAATACTCAGTGCAGAAAAATAAAATTAGGGACTAAAAATGCTATTAAAATTAAATAAGGACTAAACTCACAAGATCGCTATTTTATAGGGACTAAAAACATAATTATCCGTACTTTTTTTTATGTTTTTTAAGACCCTGAAAATTATACTCTTTTGCTTTAAAATTACGGTAGGTTGATACTTGTAAATTGTAAAAATGGGCCACAGAGTACAGAGAATAGTCAGAACACTGACAAAGCGTGACATAGTTAAAAAAACAATTGTTTTTTTTTCTATGTATGAGTGACTCCAACTGCATACGGATCCTCTCTGCTGCTGGGCAGTGGGCAGCACTGCAACTCATTACTAATTCCAACAAAAATAAAATTTTAAGAGTTATGTTAAGGAATCTAAAAATAACAATTTTGCATTGAAAAACATAGTATTTTAACTTTTAAGAAGTTGACTGTACGGTTTTTGATACATATATTTTAATAATAAGTTCCTTAACATGTGTCTTTGAGGGCACAAGTTAACATTTGTCATTTTAAAAACACCACCACTATGCATAAATGAATTCTCGTTTATTCATATACGCGTGTGTTTGGTTTGGCGGTGGGGAGAATTGATTTTAATAGAATTGAGTTTGAGAGAATTGATTTTGGTTAAAAGTGAGTTGGATGTAAATTGATTTATGTTTGGATACACTTTTTTAAAAGTAATTCTTATGAGTTGATGTTGTTTGGATAGTTTACATCAAAATTGATTTTGGATGTATATTGACCAAATTACCCTTTTAATTGTATTTAAAACAAAATATCTCATTCTTGTTTTTGATTTTATTTCAGCTTATGTGAAATCATAAATAGGTTTTTATTGGTTCGCAAATTCATTTGAAAATAATATTTATTCATAAGAGTTATTTTAAATTTTTAATATTCTTTTGATCAATTGAGCTTATTATTTCTAATACAATATATAAGAATAATGTAATAAAAAATAATACAATATAAGAATAAAAGGGTTGCATAAAGTAAAACGTTATTCTTTGATTTAAAAAAACAATCAGTTTGGTCACTTAAATGAATGGGCCTGGTTGTGTGAAAAGAGCCCAATTAAACTTCATCTTCAACCTAAAGACTCAATTACGGCTGCAGCTTGTGAAACATGAAACAGAGACATACATAACTGCAGTCTGCAAATGGCAATCAAAGGGGCAAAGCTGGAAAATAAAGTTTATTTGTTGCAGAATCGATTATGTGAGACGCAGAAGCTAGGAATACCAGCTTCAGCACAACCGGCGTTTCAGTCTCAAAACCGAGTTTCCTGACCGCGTTTTTCGTTCACCCAAACAAACTGAAAAATCTGAAAACCCTGTTTCAAAAAGTAAACGCGCGTTTGCACACTGAAAACGCGTTGCCAAACACATACTACATAGGGGTGGGCTTGGTTCAATTCGGGATGAATACTGAACCGAACCAAACTGAACTGTTTACTAAATTTAAAATAATTGAACTGAAATGAACTGAACTGAACTGTTTCAAACCGAACTGAACTGTTATTATTGGTACAATTGAAAAATTTTGAAAAAACAAACGAAATCGAATTTTAGTTACCGAACTAAATTGAACTGTTCCAAACTGAATTGAAGTGTTTCAAATCGAACTGAAATGCTTCGAACCGAACTGAATTGTTTCAATTCAGTTTCAGGACTATTAGTAATAGTTCAGTTTTTTTTTGTTCAGTTCAGCAGTTCAGTTGGGTTTTTCAGTTTTTTTACCCACCCCTACATATACATAATACTCACTTCATCTCAAAAGAGAGAAACTCTTCAATTGCCAATTTATTTCTCTCAATCGCAAGATGAATTTATGTGGGGTGTTTCACGGTCAGCTATTTTTTCTGTGAAGAGTTCATATCAATCATTTCTTAAAGACAAGGCATGAAGCACATGACTCACATTGCTCAATGTAGGACAATAATCACCAGGTGTGGGAAAAATTATGGAAAATAAAAAGTATTCCAAGACACATCCACTTTTCTTGGAGGATTCTACATGGAAAAATACCAGTAAAAATGAACTTATAAAAAAAAGGAATAAGTAGCAATTCATTGTGTGTTCTTTGTGGACAACATAATGAGACAATTTCACACATCTTTATAGAGTGTCATTCGTCAAAACATATATGGGCTTCCTCTTTAGGTGTGGTATTTAATTCACATGATTTCAGGTAGGTACCTTTTCATAAGTGGTTGGAGGAAAATATTATTGATGTCGATGAGGATGTTATAGTCCATGTTATGGTCTTGTGTTATGAGATATGGTGTGCTAGAAATAAGGAATGTTTTGAGGAGACTGATGATGATGTGGCTGCCACTGTTCAAAAGGTACAAATATCTATGTGAATTTTAAGAGTGCTAGTACGATGTTGATGGAGGTCCAATTTTGCGAATATATACTTCATTTTAGTGGTTTTTATAAGTTTAATGTTGATGCAGCAGGTCCGATAAAGGGTGATAAGTTGGGTATTAGTGTTGTGGTGAGAGATAATGAAGGTGTTGTCTAGGCATGGCAACAAAACCCATACTCGCGGTTACCCGCCCGAACCAAACCCAATTTGACGGGTTTTCCCCGTTTTGACTAGGTTTGGGTTTGTGTATGGGTATGGGTTTTCCCCGATTTCAAAACACGGGTATGAGACGGGTAACGGGTATATAGGTACACACCCCGAACCCATACCCAAACCCATCCCAAATGTAAAAAATTATTTTATGATGATATGTCATGTTATTTTGTTTGATAATTGTCATTTTGATAAAAACTAACATCGATATTTAAAAGATCAACTAAATCAATCCGTCTAACAAATGTTAAAGTGTGCGTATTGTTGGATAATGTATTACGACGTTGCTAACGGGGATGAAAAAAACTTCTATTTTTTATTAAAAAAATTATTCAATGCGAGGAGGGGATGGGGCGGGGATACTCGAACCCATCGGGGACGGGGATGTGATTCAATTTCTCATCCCCGTTGGGTATGGGTAGGGTAACGGGTAAGTATATTCAAATCGGGTATAGGAACGAGGAAGGTAAAACCCGTCCCCACCCCGCCCTATTGCCATGCCTAGTGTTGTCGTTGGTGCTAGTTCTTGGCAAGTCTTTTCATTACCAGGTTCAGAGGTTGCAAAAGTTTTAGCTATGCACAAGGGTTTAGAATTTGCGAAAGACATGTCTTTTCTTAATCTTTAGCGTTGAATGCTCACTAACAATCTCCCAACTATGTTGGCTCTATTATTAGAGATTGTAATAGTTTTAAAGGTAGTTTTCATAGTTTAATTTTTTTTGCATGTTAGGCGTGAAACCAAGCTGGTCATTATTTAGTTAAATATAGAATTTAGATTGCATATGGATCGAAGAAACTCCGCCTTGTATTTCTGCAGTCTTGCCTTTTGATTTATTATCTGATTTTCGTTGATGAAATTGTCGTTAACGTAAAAAAAATGATAAATATATTGGCACACACATCAAATGGGAAAATTTAAAACAAAAATTATTAGATCACATCAATCAACATCATTTAGTTTTATTCTCTTTTAATTTTTATATTTGATGTGAATGTGTCTAAATATTTATCATTTGTGATTGTGTCTATAGAAGAGTCTCTCCTCAAAACAATCGACTCTTAAAAAAAATATACATCTCTTAAAATGATTATCATATTAGAATATATTGATGCAACATTTATTATTTTTCCCACTATTATACCTTTAATTATTGAATTTCATCCAACTTAAATATTCCACTAACTACAATTTATTAAAGTATTTTAATCCCTAAAAAAGTATTATAATAAATTATATTAATTTTACAATTAAAATAAACACAATTAATTATTTTTTTTAAAATCGTACATAAATTTTAGGTTAAATATGTTTTTAGTCCTTATAAATATACAACTTTTCGTTTTTGTCCCTCTATTTTTTATTTTTTTATTTTTAGTTTCCCAAAAGTTTTCCATTTTCACTTTTGGTCCCTCCTTTTAAGTAAACTCATATGTAAAATTCATATTTTTGAGTAAAAAATTTCAGAAAAATATATAATATTATAAGAAATTCTCCGAAAAAAATAGAATTTTTTAACAAAACATGAATTTTTATACTATTAGCCGTTAAAAAATCATATTTAATTCATGTTTTGTTAAAAATTCTAATTTTTTTGGGAGATTTTCACAATATTTTACACATTTCTGCATAATTTTATTAAAAAAAAGGCTTAATTGCAGTTTTGGCCCTCTAACTTTCACGAAGTTGCGATTTTGGCCCCCTAAGAAAAAAACTACAAAACCGCCCCCTAAGTTTTGCAACTATAGCAGTTTTGGCCCCCCCAAGGCAAAAAAAAATAAAAAAAATATCATGTGGCACCTCACTTAGGGTGCCATGTCAACGTAGACCAAGTCAAAATTGGCTTTGGGGCAAAAACTGCCACATGTGCAAAACTTAGGGGGCCAAAATCGCAACTTTGGGAAAGTTGGGGGGCTAAAACTGCAATTAAGCCTAAAAAAAATACATGAGTTAACTTAAAAGTATGGACCAAAAGTGGTGATTGAAAATTTTATAGGGACTAAAAGTCGAAAGAAATTTTTAAATGACTAAAACAAAAAATTGATATATTTATAGGGGAAAAAACATATTGAACTCAAAATGTTACTCCTTCCGGTCACTATTATAAGCAAAAATTAACTTTTTAGGTTCATTGAATAAATGATGTATTTGATCAATAATATAGACCAAATATATCATTTATTGAATGAATCTAAAAAGTTGATTTTTACTGATAATAGTGGCCGGACGGAGTAAGTCGCTATTATTTTGAAAAGATAAATGCTAAAGAATGCCTTTGGGATATTGGTTAAGAGAATTAAAATAGTAGAAAACATGTATCGGGAAATGGTAAAAGTTGTGAATTCAACTTTTAAGAGGTAAAAAATTGTTGATTTCAATATCAACCTATTATTTTTAGGGCACTTATTAGCGTAACCTTTTGAAAATGAGAGAGTAAGGTTTTAAATACGGGTCCGTTACTGCGAAAGCGACCGCGACAAAAAGGTATAGGTGACCACCGATACCGTTTTTACTTGTTTTCAGGGTGAGATGAAAAATCACACCGAAACGTCCGTTATGATTGTGACAAACAACCGATACAACCGTAAAACTCCGTTACGAATGCGACACACCATTACTGAAACGAAAAACACAACACCGTTCATAAGGAAAAATAGATAATGAGAGATTGTGATGAGTCAACAGTATCTCATATTCCTTTCATCGTCTATTTTCATGTTGTATAGTATTGTAATGTTGTAATTATTATATTTATTTTAACCATCTTATAATATATAAAATAATAGTTCAATTTAAGTTATTATACACTATATGATATAATAAATAATAGCCGAAATCACGACAACCTTAACACGACCTCGACCAAGGCCGCAACCGTTATTTAAAACCTTAAGCACAATAGTACACATATACACATCATATACACATCATCATCATCATAAATACACAATAACACATCTCTATAAATGTTCACCATTTCTTCTCACTCACCCCGTCTTCTGTTTAAGAAAGAAATTGCCTTGAGAGAAACAGAATCAAATCCTTTCCTTAACCTTCACGCCTTCATTTAAAAGGTTCAACCTTTTAACCAATCTCTGAACTCTTTCTTTGACCCTTTTTTCACTTCACCTTTAAACTCCTTCGTAACTCTTTAAATTCCCACTTTATCATCATTCACACACATAACACTATAAAAGTGAAAGAAAAAAAACACTAGTACACTACACTAAACTCAAGTTTTCTTACATGGATCCTTTCAAAGAAAAAGCAAAGTGTGTATGGATTCATGGACCTATCATAGTAGGTGCTGGTCCTTCAGGTATAGCAGTAGCTGCTTGTTTATCAGAACAAGGAGTACCAAGTCTCATTCTTGAGAGAAGTGATTGCATAGCTTCACTATGGCAAAATAGAACCTATGACCGTTTAAAACTTCATTTACCTAAACATTTTTGTGAACTACCTATGATGAGTTTTCCTCAAACATTTCCTAAGTATCCTACAAAACATCAGTTCATTTCCTACATGGAATCCTATGCTGATCACTTTGATATTCATCCTAGGTTTAATCAAACTGTTCTTAGTGCTGAGTTTGATTCAAGTTCTCAAATTTGGATGGTTAGAACTAAAGAAGCTGATTTTCAGTATTTTTCACCTTGGCTTATTGTTGCTACTGGTGAAAATGCTGAACCTGTTTTTCCAACAATTCATGGTATGGAACATTTTCAAGGTCCTGTTGCTCATACAAGTGATTATAAATCTGGTTCTGAGTACAAAAATAAAAAGGTTTTGGTCATTGGATGTGGGAATTCTGGAATGGAAGTTAGTTTGGATCTTTGTAGACACAATGCTATGCCTCATTTGGTTGCACGAAACTCAGTAAGTTCCCTTTTTTCTTTCGAATTTCAATTGCGTCACAATCTTTGATATTATAAAAAAAAAATGCGGTTTAATGTGGCCGAGATGCATCTTTAATCGATGTGACATGCACAAATCTTTTGAGTTAAAATATCAAAAAATTTAATACATGTTTCGATTCATGGTGAGTTTGATAAGATTAGACCTATGACCGCAATTTTGTCAAAAACCATCATTTTTTTGTCGTGATTTTGCTAAATTCACCGTCATTTCAAAGTTCTAGCTAAGTTTGTACTTCCTCCGTTCCTTTTTAATGGTCACTTTTGGGTTTTTTTACACAAACTAAGACAGCAATTACATTTTACTACTTTTGATACAACAATTTATCTTTCTTCTATAATAACCTTCATCATTTAATATTTCTTTTCATATATTTCTCTCTGCAATAAATAATCAAGGGTAATAAAGGCAAAACAACATTTAATGTTGTATTGAATTTTGAAAGTGACAGTTAATTAGAAACAAAAAAATTCTGCAAAATGACAATTAAAAAGGAACAGAGGGAGTAGTACAATTTTATGTTGTGAAACTTTTTTTATATTATATTAATACTTTTAATAAGGTCACTCATAAAGGTAATTGTTTAATATGTAATCATAGATCATGATAGATATATAATTGTTTAGTACTTAAAATGAGGTCATGTATATGTTATTTTTTCCCATTTGGGTAATTTTAATAATCAAACTTGTGAGTTTGTTCTTTTTGGCTAACTTTGGTGCAATATTTTATATGATTTAAGGTACATATTCTTCCAAGAGATATGTTTGGTTTCTCAACATATGGAATAGCTATGGGATTATATAAATGGCTTCCATTAAAATTAGTAGACAAATTTCTCTTGTTATTTTCAAGCTTCTTCTTGGGAAACACCAATCACTATGGTATCAAGAGGCCTAAAACTGGTCCAATAGAACTCAAACTTGCAACAGGAAAAACTCCTGTACTTGATGTTGGTCAAATAGCACAAATTAAATCCGGTAACATTAAGGTATGTTACTATTTTTTATATTAATAAATTTATTAGGTTTGAATTTAAATTTGATATGTATATTTTTTTAGGCTAGGATTAATTGGGATTGATTAATATTGTAGGTGATGGAAGGTGTGAAAGAGATAACAAGAAATGGTGCAAAATTTTTGGATGGACAAGAAAAGGAATTTGATGCAATAATCTTAGCAACAGGGTACAAGAGCAATGTGCCTACTTGGCTCAAGGTTAAAAATTGATCTGTTATGTTACGTTTTTAGCTTTATCTTATTATTGAAACACTTATGACCTATCACTATCTAGGCTTGGGACACATGCAGGGAGCAGAAACATACAAATGTCTTCTTTTCTTCATGCAAAACGATCAAAGAATAAAATCAGTTTCTTGGTTCTCTACCACTTTTTTTAATATTTAAATAATTTTTTCACTCATTAAAATATTATATATAAAAAATAAAAAAACATGTGTTCAGCTTCTTTTTTTTTTTTTTTTTCATTTTAATATATAATAACTCTGCATTCATTTCATTGTGACGTTCTATGATGTGTAATAATCTGATGAAATATCTATCTTGCAAGCAACTTGTGAAAGACCCTTTTAAAAAGTACTATTCTTTTTGTCATAAAACAGTACTAAACTTTTGGTCAATTCTTTTTGCATCAAACTAATTATTTAATTCAACTTTTGTTTTTCTCTTCTTTTACATGGCTTATTTTAAATATTTTTTTTTTTATTGATTCAGGGTAATGATTTTTTCACTAAAGATGGAATGCCAAAAACACCCTTTCCTCATGGTTGGAAAGGTGAGCAAGGATTGTATACAGTGGGTTTCACAAGAAGAGGTCTACATGGAACATACTTTGATGCCATCAAAATAGCTGAAGATATTACTAATCAATGGAAAGCATTAAAGAACAAGAGTTGTTGTGATTCACATATCATACTACTCAATAATTCATAAACCTATGATACCACCTCTTAGTGTTAGTAATAAGGTGTACCAAGTTTTTTAATTTGTCAAGATATGAGAGAAGAATATAGAGTTGGGGTCATTTGGGAATTGTATTAGCTAGTTTTTTTTTTATTGTTTTTTATTTTGTTCACTTTATTTTTCTTGGTTTTCTGTGTATGTACAATTTTGTATTTAGGAGCATACACTTTTTTAACTACTCAAGTGTTAGCTTTTTGTACAAAACAGTTTCATAAATGGAATGGCACTTCAGTTCTTAAACAAAAAGTATAGGATACTACTCAAAAAGTAAAATTAAAATAAACAAACAAATAAAGTGAAAACTGAAAAGCAAGATGTGGGAGTTTACGTAGTACTAGTACAGGATTGGATTCCATGCTGTAAATATAGTTACAGCAGGGTGCTGTAACAGCACATGGCCGTCCGATCTGAATTGTGTGGTTAAGATGATTTGGAATGATTTGACAACTGAGTTAATTTAGAGTGCATGATTTATTATCAACGGCTGAGATGCAAAACAGCGGTAAACAGCGTGCTTTTTTACAGCAGGGAATCTCATCCCTACTAGTACATACTACCTCTGTCCTAATTTAATTGACACAATTTTGTTTTTCACACATATTAAGAAAAATGTACTCCCTCCGTCCCTTAATGTAACCCCCCTTTGCATTTTTCACATTTCTTAAGAAAAGTTGTCAGTGTAATTAATGTGTCTGTTTTGTGTATTAATATTACCAAATTGTCTTTTGTTTGTATGTGTATTAAATTTGACTATTCATATTTGAAGACAAGTTAATAGTATTAATTAGGGGTATGTTTAGGAAAAAAGTAATAAATGCATCTAGTAATTTGAAAAGGGGGTTACATTTAGGGACAAAAATAAAATCAAATGGGTGGTTACATTAAGGGACAGAGGGAGTATTAATAAAGCAGAAAGTGGAATATATTGTATTGGGAATGATAAAAGTAGTATTATTTAGTGTTATATTGTATTGGGAATGATGAAAGTTGTATTGAAAATTGAAATGGGTCAGTTATTTTGGGACACTTTTTTTTAGAAAATGGTCAGTTATTCCGGGACGGAGGTAGTAATTTTTACATAATATATGTATATATATATTTTTTTTTTCTTTCTATAATCAACTGAGAAGTAGGAGTAGAGTACTCACAGCAAGCATTTTAACTAACAGCAATCCACCTGGAAATCTGGAATTGAAAACTTTTCACGTTACTATCCGTACTCATACTACAAGACTGTTAGAATAGATATTGGAGTAAAGTAATTGTAAGAGTCATGTCAAGGAATACTATTAATAATAATTGGTTAAGGAGTGCTTAATTATTGGATTGTGTTCTATACTTCCTCCGATCACATTTATAAGTAAACAACTTTTAGGTTCATTGAATGACTAATATATTTATAGACCAAATACATTAAATAACTAATGTATTTATAGACCAAAACACAACTGTTTAGGTTCAATTGAATGACTAATGTATTTATAGACCAAATACATTAGTCATTCAATGAACCTAAAAAATTGTGTTTTGCTTATAAATGCGACCGGATGGAATAAACTACATTATTAGTTATTAAAAATAGGGTCTTGTTAATATAGAAATAATTTCCAAGTTTTATGTAGATAAAATTACTTTTTAAACTTTCAATGTGTTGAATAAATTATTCCCGAGATAAAATTTCTTTTTTAAACTTCTTAACAAATGCCCTAAGGACACTTGTTAACATTTCCCTTAAAAATATAGGAAACACTAAGAGTGCCCTTAGGGCATTGGTTAAGAGGATACAAACAGTAATATTGCATTGGAAAATGGTCAAAAGTGATGAATTTAACTTTTTTAAAGTTGAAATATAGTTGAATCCAATGCAAATATATTATTTTTTGTTTTCTTAACAATAACCCTAAAATATTTAATTAACATCTAAAAAAGAATAATTTATATATATATTTACCGAAAGGTAGGACGGGTGGGATTTAGGGTGGAAAAGAAAAAGATTTATCCATCATACATGAATGATAAAATTTAAAACAAATGTGATATTGTGACTAAATTATTCTCTTTTAAGTTCTATTATTTATGTATGTGCACCCAAATCTTTTTGATTTTGAGTTATGTCCAACTAAGTATTTCTCTATGGTAGCAATGTTTCATTTAGAGGTAGAAAAACTGGTCAATCGTTGTCTATAAGTTGAAATATAATTACCTCAAAAAGTTTGTGGCAATTATATTAAACTCAAAACGTTTATGAATTTAACTTTTTTAAAGTTGATGCTGTAAAAAATACCACAGTTTTTTTATCTATACTATTGGATCAACTTATGCCATAAAATATTGATTTGACAAGTTATAATCTCTACCATCCCATTGACATCCAATGGCTAAAATTAACAACTGTGTGAAACTGTGTTGTTTGCTTACAGCAGCAAATCCTGGTCCGTCAACTTTTTATTTTAGTCCCTCTAAAAAAATTCTTCAACTTTTAGTCCCTCAAAACTTTTCCATCCTTACTATTGGTCCCATTTTTAAAGTAAACTTATATGTAAAATTCATATTTTTTATTAAAATTTTGCATAAAATATTATAACATTATAAGAATCTCTCCCAAAAAAAATAGAATTTTTTAACAAAACGTGAATTAAATATGCATTTTTATATTTTTAACAGTTAAAATTCATATTTAATTTATGTTTTGTTAAAAAATTCTTTTTTTTTTGGAATGATTTTTACAATATTCTGCACAATTTCATTAAAAAAAAAATACTAAAATTAACTTTAAAACAGGGACGAAATGTAGTGATTGAAAATTTATAGGGACTAAAAGTTGAAGGAAAATTTTAGAGCGATTAAAACGAAAAGTTGATATATTTATAGGGACAAAAAACATATTTAACCCAAAAATATCAATATAAATATAATTCTTTTTTACTATATATATATATATATATATATATATATATATATATATATATATATATATATATATATATAACATGTTGATCCAATGTATACTTTCAACAAACTTTTTGCATGAGTTAGACTAATTGAACTTCCATTTAAGGGTTTGACTTTTTGTTTCTTGCCATTTACTATGTTTTTTCATGAAGCAACAACAATCAGAAATCGAAAGTCTGGCCATATGTTTTTTATTTTCATCTTACATTTTTATTTTTAAATTTAATATATAGAACATGTTCAAAACCAAAAAAATAAAATGAAATAATATTTGGTTGTGTACCTCATCCAATCATTCAATGTTCATGTCATATTTTAGTATAATTTATTTTTAAATAAATTTAAATATTAAACAAATTTTACCTATAGAATACAGCTATCCAACCAAACTCTAAAGTACCTAAGAATTTACCATAAATATTTTCATAATATTAAAAATAAAACACAATATTTCCGACACCAAACATGTCTTTATAATTGCTCCAAGAAAGAAAGAAAAACATGTCTTTATTTACATTTTTTCCTTTATGGAAAAAAGAAGATCTCTTTTTGTCAAACATTTCCAAAGAAACGATATCTTATTTGTGGAATTTTGAGATTAATGCACGTGCATAACATCTGATTTTCACATAAACATGACGATGCATGGACAGAGACCAGGAGCTTCTGTATGCAGCCATTTTCATGTTCAACTCACTGTGATTGCAGCTTTCCTTCAATGTAGCATAAAAAAATTCAATGGCAGGTTTATTACTCAAAATTTAAAACAGATCCATTACTTTGGGAAAACGTGTGAAAGAGTAAAAGTAACCTCTTAAGGAAATTGAAGTCATGGCCATTTATTAATTATCGTAACTGAAAAGGAAAATAATTTATTGTTTTTTATGACAATTTTCTTTATGTTTTAACTTTTCTTTTAAAACTAAGAGTATACCACAAGAAAATAGTGTTATTTCTCCTAAGGCTTATAATGTGATCCAGAGGCATATAATGTGATCTCAATGACCTTTAAAGTGACAGTCTTCAACCCTCACAAGATTGAAGACCTTTGTCGCTATATTTGCATATATAAATTTTTTAGTCCTTTGATTATGTTGTTTATCATTGTGAGTTGCTAAATTGATTAGATTATGATTGAATGATGAATCTATATGGTATTGTTTGAACCATGTAATCTATGAGTCCTCTAGTATTGCAATTTGAACTACGTTTATTCATTATACCTTTTTAGCGGATTATTAAATATACTTTGTGCTTCATGGTTTTCATTGTCTAGTCAACTATGAATTGATTTTATGTTATAACTATACCGCCAACCCATGCGAAGCACGAGTCTTATGTGCTAATATATGTTACGATAAATAAATATTTAAGAATAGGTTTCAAACTCACATACCTTATACTAATGTCGACGGAAAATTGAATGGAGAATGGTCATGTCACCGCATTTTTTTGAGTTTATAGATATTTGAGAATAAGTAATACTGAAGATTAATACGGTAGCGTCACTGTACATTGAAGGTGTGCACTTTGACATCACAATCTTTATTTTTTTCAAGGAGGCGCAATTAACATCCCGGACTTTTATAGATATTTTTTTCCTTGATTAATTGTACCTTAGTAGCCCACGTAAAATCCACATTAAAAATGGTATACTCAAATATAATTGAATATATGGACTAGTATATATAATTAAAAACAATTAAAGTTGAGAATGTTTTGCCAACTGAAACTACAAATTGAAGTAGAATGTTTTGTTTTTAAGTAGAAACTCTTTAAATTAATACTTGGTAAATTAATAAACTCTCTAAAATAATAAATTTGTCCGGTCCCAACTTGGGCCAATGTAAAAAATTGAAAAACTCGATAAAATAAAAAGATAATAATTTTTCGGGAGATCCCTTTATAATTTTCGGTCCCAAGAAAATCATAAATTAATAATTCATAGAAACTGAAAAAAAATATATTACACTCTATTGAAATATGATTCAATAGTTGTCTGTTTTCCTTTAAAGTTCAAAAGTCATTATTGATTTTCAATGCATATGAACACAGTGGTTACTAATTTACGTTGAGTCCAAAGGTTCGCTGCAACGTAATTCTAAGAGGCATAGACTAATTTGCCTTTTTGTTTGGTATATACAGTATAATTACTTAAAAACTATTTAAATTAATAATTATTAATTTATCGATAAATTAATAACTCTCTAAATTAATAAATTTCTCTGGTCCTGATATTATTAATTTATAGAGTTTCTACTGTACTCTTGTTTCATTCTTAAGCAATTAAATATATCCATTTAATCAATTCAGTGTTATTTCTCTCCATTATTGAAACATTTGTTTTCATTCTCTGCCTTATGGACATGATGAGCTCAATATGATTTTATTGTGAATGAGAGAACAAAATTGGAATTAGATTATAAAAATAAGGGTTAAATAGACAAATTAAGTATTAGGGTTAGGGAATAGGGTTTGGAGACTTAGTCTGAAAAGAAACTGCTATGTGGTAATTGAAAGAAAAAATAATAACGAAAAGGAATTGTTATGTGGTAATTGAAAGAAAAATAATAATGAAAAAGAACTGCTATAAAAAAAATAAAAAAAAATAAAAAGGGAATTGCAATGGCATTAGTGACTTCAAAAAAAAAACTTTTCATGTGTGCTACCTAATTTAATTCCTTGCTGACCTTTTTTTTTTGTAAAGATTACTTAGGTCCGCCAAAAAGGGTGGGGTTATGGTTATTAGGTTTAATTGCATGATGGTGAGAAATAATTTAGGGATTGTGAGATTGAAAGAAACAGGACCCAAGATTTTTGTTGAATAGATAACATTAAAGCAATCATATGTCATTAAAAACATCAATGCCTTGGTGGTAAGAGTTGTGAATTGGAAGCATGTGGTACCTGATTTGATCCCTGGTAGGATTTTTTTCCTCGTAAAAGGAGCGGAAAAAGTAGGGCTTAGGGATAAAATTGGAAGTATGTTGTAAAAATAAGGGTAAAATAGACAAATTGAGTATTAGAGTAGGGAATAGGGTTTGGAGACTTGGTAGGATATATATATATATATATATATATATATATATATATATATATATATATATATGAGATTTGCTAGAACACACTCACTAGTTTTTATGTGGGAGTGTTTTAGCAAGCTCTACTTTTTAGTTATAACTTGCTAAAACACACCTTCTAAAAAATAAGTGGGTGTATCGTAGCAAATGTCTATAGGAGTTGCTAACATACACCCACTTATTTTTTTAGAAGGTGTGTTTTAGCAACATTCACCTTAAGGTGTATTTAACAACTTTTTAGTTATATCTTTGCTAAAACACACCTTAATAAAAACTAGTACATGTATACTAGTAAACCCCTATATATATATATATATATATATATATATATATATATATATATATATATATATATATATATATATATATATATATATAGGGTTATGTTACAAGCCATCCTTTGGTGGTGTCTTTTATCAAGTCACACCTTAAGGTGTGATTTTCACTTTTTAGTTATAACTTTGATAAAAGACACCTTCCTAAAAGTAAGTTGGTGTCTTTTCGCAAATGCTCATAGAGTAACTTGATAAAAGACACCTTCATAGGTGTCTTTTATCATAACCCATATATATATATATATATATATATATATATATATATATATATATATATATATATATGAGTCAGGATCCGTTGACACCAGGTGTCAACGAATTCGTTGACACCAAATATTAATCGTTGATTTCTTTTGATCCAAAGGCTTTTGTTTATTCATTTAAAAATACCATGTGACCACTCTCATGTGATTACCGTCCCAATTATCTATTGCTTTCTCTGCCATTTTTATGTCATATTTCGTTTTCAGTATCAGAAATTAACAACAACCATGATTCATGATTCACTATCTATTGTTTCTAATTTATTCATAAACTCAATTCCCACGCCTTTAATTTATTCATATACTCAATAGAAGAAATTCACAACAACCATGATTCATGATTCACTATCTAATATTTGTTACGATTGATACTGTGTAAATAAACTGAAATACCAACCATGATTCATGATTCACTATCTAATATTTCTAATTTATTCATAAACTCAATTCCCACACCTTTAATTTCGTTTTTGTTTCGATTTCATAAATTAAACTCTGCATACATTTTTTGTTAGGATTTGCTATCCATAAAAGTAATTAACAAAGGGGAGTGAAGATTGGAGATTGAGAACGAATTCCCATACCTTTAATTTATTCACGACTGGATCTAGTGGAAAGAAAACAAAGCTTTTCTAATGGAGTTTTAGTAAATTTGTTAAAAAAAATCCAGTGTGGCTAGTAAAATAGCTACGCACGGAGCTTATTTGGAGAACTATTAATAGCCCTTGATTAAAAAAAATAGAGGGCTTAGATTTGGTGTCAACGAATCCGTTGACACCTGGTATCAACGGATCCTGACTCATATATATATATATATATATATATATATATATATATATATATATATATATATATATATATATATATATATATATATAAATTCGTCATCAACAATAGGTTTTGTAACAGGAAATAAGTATGGTGTTCTCTATTTAATTTATCTATACATAGAAAACCAATTAATGTGGCTAATAGTTTAACACTCAATAACTCTTTTGATAACATGAGTTTCACCTAAGACATTAAAATTCTATATCAAATAAACCGGACATTGAATCAAGAAATTGATCTATTGTTATTGCTTAGGATATCGAATTATCAAACGTAGAGGGGATTCAAACAATTTCTCATCATTATGAATTAAGTTTATTTAATCTAATTTACAAACCAACTTTTATGCAAAGTCCCACCAATTATACTTTTAAATTAAGTTTATTATTACTTGATGACAGACTTTTCAAAAAATATATCATCATATCTTCATCCAAAATCTTAAGGTATTGAAAATATGAGTCACATCTTTTATACATTCGACATTTAATCAATTTATAGTCGATATGAGATTAACCATGCACACTAAACTCAACAATCTCTCTTTCAAGTGTGTGTGGGTTTCTCACATATGGCTCTAACACCACTTGACCAATGGAGCGTCCCAAACAACAATACGTCAATGTTTCATGACTACAAGAAGTGAAATACCGTATTTTCATTTATAAAATCCATAACATGTACCCTAAGGACACAAGTTAGCATGACCCAACTTTAAAACTTCGAGAATATAGGTCAAGTCTCTTATACTATACTTTAACTTATTTATAGTCAATGAAATGACACAAGTTATAAGCAGGCACGGATCTAGTGTGGGGGCAATGGGGTCAAGCGACCCCACTTGCCTCCACATGTGTATTGTATTTTTAACCCAAAATTATATATATATATATATATCTAGTTTGACCCCTCTTTATATAGTATTATTATCTTCACATAGTCTATTTATTACATTAGAAATTACAAAATTAAGAAGGGTCCTAATGAGTGTTCTAAGAGCACTAGTTAATAAATCAAAAGAAGTAGTTTTTTTTATAAAAATTTGTTATAATTTTCTTTTATGAAATCTTTAACTAATTATCTCATAGCATATCGTTGGCAAGACCATACAACTACTATTATAATATAAACTATTTTTATATTTGTTGAAAAAGGTTGTGACTAACGTTACGTTGGTAGTGAAAAAATAATTAATTATGGTTATATTTTTTATGCTCTGCTAAAAATGGACAAATATTTTTTAGAAAATCAACATTTTAGGACAATTATAAATATAACTTGTATAATTTTCGCACGCTTACGCGTTTATAAATTTTTATATAAATTTTTATGATATAACTTGACCCCACTTATTAAAATTTTAGGATTCGTCGATGGTTATAAGCCAGGACTCGCTAGGCTCGTTGACTATGCCTAATTAGTTCATGCATTAGTATAATTCTAACCATAATATATTAAGGGTCCGTTTGGATTGGCTTTTGCAAAGCCAAAAGCAATTCTATACAGTTCCAAAAGCAATTCTACAATATTCCAACATGTTTGGTTTGGCTTTTCAGAATTGCTTTTATCCTCCAAAAGCAATTCTCCATGAAGCTACAAATCCTAGCTTCTAGCTTTTCTAGAATCAATTCTCCAATAAATTTTATATTTTATTATTACAATCTATTATTTTCCTTTATCAATTCTCCTTCTTTATCAATTCTCCTTCTTTATCAATTCTCCTTTAGCTATGTCTATTTTAGTAATTATACATTCAAAAGCAATTTTGATCAAAATCATCCAAACAACATTCTGTTTGTTTAATCAATTCTACATAATTGTATCCAAACATAAATCAATTCTCTCAGAATCAATTCTGTCAGAATCAATTCTATCATAATCAATTCTGTCAGAATCAATTATATTCAAAGCTGAACCAAACACACACTAAATCTATAAACATGTCTTACTCAAAAAAAAAAAAAAAATCTATAAACATGCCATTGCATTGCATGTGGTACAAATTGAAACATGATTTGTGTGTTAGGGCGTTCCAAGCTAACAAGGTACATTTTATATGTATGTTTATGATGTACGTACGAGGCATGTACTCTTTCTGCTTCTTCTTCTCTCTCACCCACGCTGATAATTGAGACAATGATGGCCCTCTGACCACTCTTTTATACTACATCAACGTTTGTACGAACATCTCAGGTCCCCGATTGACGTATCTGCTTCTCCTTCAATTCAATCTATCACCTCTTTCTATACGTTATTTTTATGGCAATAAAATTCCTATGACTAATACCTAGGTTTCCTCACCTACATCATGCATAAACGAAGATGATTTCTTAATGATGAAATTTTATCCATTCTTTTCTACAAAAATAAAGCAATTGGACCTTTGTGTTATAAAGATCCATGTTAATTAGATGTACCAAAAAAAAAAAGATCCATGTTAAGAAAATTATTTTTAAAGAATGTTAAAAACTTAAAAGTAAAAATTTTACATTGAAAATAATAATTTTTATACTAAATTTAAATATAAGACTTTTTTGACAAAATTGACATATGTAGTTCCTTAACGGGAGACATTAGTTTTAAATGTATATAGATACTTCATTCGTCTTAAAATAAGAGACATTGTTTGATTATGTGCACTATTTATCTAATAGATTTTGATCATATTTTTCTAATATTATATAAAGACAAATAGCAGTATATAAAATTTGTTGGATTTGTCTCGATATACATTTTTAAAATATATAATTTTTATAATTTTTTCTAATACATAATTAAATATATTAAAAATCAAAGATGTGCATTAGCATGTGTGTGCAACAGTCAATAAGGTCACTTATTTTGTGACGGAGACGGCACATTATTTTATCATATTACAATTTTGTATAAAAAATTATTAGTTCTTAATTTTATAATTCCACTTATATAAATTGTGTGTCACAATTATGTATATAATCTTTTTTTTTTTTTTGTAATTTGTGTGTTATACATTTTTTTTCTTCCTATTGATTTCATCCACTTAAATAATCAATTCTATACAATGCATTGGACACCATATACAAATACCTCTTATAACTAATATTTGAACATTAATTCGTCAAGTTCTTAAAAACATATTTCTTTAAACTAAACTCATTTATGTTAGTTTAATGATATTGTCTTAAGACTTTAAAGTCCGTCCATCTCAACATGAGTAACTAATTTACCTTCTTAAAAAACAATTTTTCACACTAAATATGTTAGTTTGATGATGTTGTCTTAAGACCTTAAAATCCGTCCATCTCAAGTTCCACTCCTTGAGTTAATTTCGATTGACTAATTTACCTTGTTAAAAAATAATTTTTCACTGGACTAAATCTTGGTGTGTCACAAATCTTCTTTTCTCTAATCAATCACCACATTTGTAGATTATATGCAGTCACGCAATTCTTGTCTTTCAATTCAAAACCCCATTGAACAACTTTCGTTGCTCCCTCTTCGTACCCCATTCACGAATATGAAATTATACATGGGAAATACTTCCTTGTTCTTATTTTGCTTTATTTACAAAATCTTGTTATTTGTATTGATGAATTATAAAATCTTTTTTTGTATCATCTGCCGCCATATATATTGGATATAAAAGATTCTACTATTACTACAAGTCTAGGGGTCCCCTTCGTGGACTCTGACCGTGAAGTTTTCGTATACAAGAAGGTGGAGAAAAATCCAAAGATAGTTAAATCATAAATATTGTACTCCCTCCGTCCTGGAATAACTGACCCATTTTCTAAAAAAAAGTGTCCCAAAATAACTGACCCATTTCAATTTTCAATACAACTTTCATCATTCCCAATACAATATAACACTAAATAATACTACTTTTATCATTTCCAATACAATATATTCTACTTTCCCCTTTATTTATACATTTTTCTTAATCTGTGTGAAAAGAGCCAAGGGGTCAAATAAATTGAGACGGAGGGAGTATATTGTATAATGAGCCAATTTAATTTCTCAGAACCTCATTACACGCTTCCAAGGAAGCACGGTTTCCAGTAATATACTTGTTACGTCATGCACACACTCTCTCCTCCTGATTACTATCACTACTGACTCTCCACTGACCAATTCTTTGCATTTCACAGTGAAAAGATAGAGAGAGGTCCTTGGGGGGCAGATTGCAAGTAGCATTTTTTGCACCATATTATATGTATCTCCAGATATAATACAGTTCAAAACATTTAAAATAATAATTGCTATTAAGAGCATTATTCCTTTCAAAAAAAAATAAAGAATATTATTTAGGTATTATCAAATCATTTTAAAATATTACTCCAGTATTTTAAAATGATTTAAAATGTATTTGTTTTAAGAATTGTCTTAAAATGACTTGATAATACCTAAACAATTCTTAAAACAGTCAATGTATTTGTTTTAAGAATTGTTTGATTTCTTTTTACAATATTACTGGTGTAAAATCTAATATACTAACCCATTTGTTTGACTGTCCAAATTCGATTAATCTCTCTTTCAAATGGTTCTAGTATATTTTGTTAAAAAAAAAAATGGTTCAAGTATACTCCCTCCGTATCTAAATATAAGCAAAATTGACTTTTTAGGTTCATTCAATTAATGATATATGTGGTCCAGATTATAGACCATATACATCATTAATTGACTGAATCTAAAAAAATCAATTTTGCTTCTATTTAGAAACGGAGGGAGTATATATATTTTATATGTCCTTGTGAGTTTAGCTCAATTGATAAAGACAATTCATAATATATGCAAGGTCTGGGGTTCGAACCCCGACCAACAAAAATAAAATATACATATTCTATCTATCATAACCATCAAATCAAACATATCCTTTTAACATGAGAACCATTTTTTTACAAAATGTATGTGATATGATAAATAAGTCAAATATATCGTGCGATCTTTTAAATTAAATATGGGTCATGCTAACTTGTGCCCTAAGGAGCACAATTAGGGCACAAGTTAAAAAGCTTGAAATAGAATTAAATAAATTTTATATTGAAAATATAACTTTTGAAACTTTTAAGACATTGAATGCACAATTTCCTAGAAAAAAAACTTCTATGTTAATTTCTTAACTTAAACCTCAAGGGAACAAGTTAGCATTTCCCATTAAATATTTATAGTAACAAGTTAGTTTGTAAGTTTTTCTTAATAAATTGATACACCCTCCGGTCATTAATATAAGCAAAAATCTACTTTTTAGATACATTCAATTAATAATGTATGTCACATACAATAAAGACTACATACATCATTAATTGAATGTATCTAAAAAGTGGATTTTTGTTTATATTAGTGACTGAAGGGTGTATCATTTACTACCTCCGGTCTCAAATGTATTAAACTTTTCACTTTTTAGATTCATTCAATAAATGATGTATGTGGTTTATAATATAGACCACATACATCATTTATTGAATGAATCTAAAAAGTGAAAAATTTCTTACATTTAAGACCGGGGGAGTAAATTTCTTTTTTGTTGCAGATTGAATATTTACAATGTTAACCATTCCTTCAACAGACTTAGTTAAAAAATGTTTATATATCAGTTAAAATTGAAATGACAAGTCTAAAAAAGTCTAAAAGTGTTTATGACATCCTTAACATAATTATTTGTGCACATTTACTTTCTATTGTTTTTGAATTCAAACATAATATTACAGATAAATTTTATCAAATCGTTATAAATCAAGTAATCAAACGATTTTGATTTCAATATCTACGAATAAAATTAACCATCAAATTAGTAAACCTTGTTTTTTTTTAGGAAAATGTTAACTAGTGCCCCGGGAAATTGGTTAAAGAAACCAAATATAATATAAATATCTTAGAACTTGTATAGTTAAAGTTTAAAAAGTATAAAGAATGATGTTTTCAATGCAAATATTACCTTTTTTTTTCCTTAACTAGTGCCAAGACCTTTTTTTATTCTCTCTCTTTTGCCAACGCTTACGCCGCTACGCGTTATCCTATTCTTATTCTCTTTGTACTGTACAGACTCGCTTCTTAACCCTTTGCATGCTTAGATGACGTCACTATCTTCCATACTCTCCACGCGATTTGGGTCGCGTCGCTATACTTCAACCGTTCAACGTAATAATTTTAACGCAGTGGATAACACGCGCTAGGTTAAGAGTATGATAGTGTGGTATAAACAGAGAGCGTATCTATGCAAAGTATATATTGTCATGGTATGGCATGCATAGGGACTGATCATATCAGATGGAAGACTGATGGTGAGGACAGAAACGGAATGCATGCCACATACCATTAACCATTTTTATTATTGTCTACATACATATGCATTTGCTTCGTCTTCATTAGACACGTACGTACCATTGTTCGTATATATACGTACGTAGGAGTAGATTGAGGAAAAACAAAACAAGGGTGTGTTTAATGTTTATATAGATTGGTATAAATATTAGCACACTACAGATTAATAGTACGATGTACTTCTATATCTTGTTCATGTAAGAAAGTTTACTTTAACCAGTCAAAATGAAATACAATAACCAAACAAATTGTTATACAAAGCACAAGAACTACAAGAATAAAACTTATAGAGTTCGCAAAATCAATTATGAAAATAGAGACACATCACAAGTCCAAATACAACATGAACGTTACAACTAAGAAACAATATACAAACTCATAAAAGGATCAAGCCACGAAGGATGAAAAGATGATCAAATCACTTTTACAGTCTGTTTGTTTGAAGAGAAAGAAAGAAGAGAAGAGAGAAATTGAGAAGAGATTGTACTTTTCTCTTGTTTGGTATGGAGAGAAATAGGGAAGAGAGATTACAAAATGATGGGACCCACTACTTTTTACTTTCTCTCCACTGGAGCGATGAAATGGGAGAGAAGTGTCTTATTATTTGTTGTTCCATTTTCACCCTTGTTTCCAAATATTATATTTTATTATGGTTTATGAATGGTTCTAATAAAATTGAACATTGTAGCTGAAGGCATTCATGAAACGGTGACAAAAAATACATGTTGAACGCAAAGGCAACTAGGCTTGCTATTTTGAATCATCATAGGAGAAAAATAAGACATGGGATGTAGATAATTAGGTTTTTATTAATCAAATCAAATTCTGTAAAAAAAAAAAAGGCTTTTTAATCAAATAAAACATATATATGTGGAGATGGGAACATAATGAATGATTAGGGCCCCCTAAAAAAATGAATAATTAGGGAATTAGATGATGAATCGGAATTAGATGATGAATCGGTGTAGACGGTGGGAGTGTGATAATTCACTCCTGATGCATGATTTTTTTAAATATATATAGTAAACTTAATTGTTTAAATTTAAATTAAAATAACTAATTTCAATATCATTTTAAATAAAATAAAAGAATAAATTACAAATAGTTTAGATTAATCAAACTAATTATTAAATTACTCTTAATAGAATTTTTCAAGATTCAAGGGTATTTTGGTACTTTTGTAAATAATCAATACTTCTCTCTTCTCTATTTCTTTTATTTATCTCTTATACCAAACAACACATCAAATCTACTCTATTTCTCACTTCTTTCTCTCTTTTCACACTCTCTCTTGCCTATTTCTCTCTTCACAACTTCTCTCCTAAACCAAACACACCCTTAATGAGGACCGTTTTTCAGTGGAGAAGCCTCTCAGATTAATAATGTGGAAAAAGATGATCAGTCAGATTTAAAGGGTTTGTTAAATGAAAACATATATCCATTGCCTAACCAATACCAAAATGTACCCAAAAAGTCGCAACCCACAAACATATGATCAATACTTTTCATTTTCTGAATCCACTTACACACATATTAGAATTTTAATGAATTACGCCACATCGAACTGGGTTATCTTTTGCTGGAATCTGATTTTGTATAACCACCAAGCAAAAATAGACACTTTTAGTGGAATTGATTTATTCCAAATAGTATCATTACTAACAACCTGAACAATCGCCTCAACTGCCGTCAACATATGGTAGACGTCACTGACAGTATAGCCTTTGTCTGGCTCTAGTCATCAACTTCATCTATCTTCCACATCAATCTATAAATAAATATTATTTAAAAGCGCATTACACTCCCGCATATGCTCCTCCCAAGCTATTAAACGACGTCATGATTTCCAAGCCATTCCCCTAACCCCCTAGTCTAACGAACACATCTCAACACTGAAAACAACTGAGTTTCTACATATCAAACAGGCGCCTAAACCTATCACGCACACAGTCACTCCCCCTCCACCCACGAATCCAACCAAAAGAACATTTTAGACCCATCACCAACAACTCACACTAAGTTGTCGTCAAACCAATTATCCAAACCCAACCCCTCTCCTTGGTGAATAGCCATTATTTGCTCCCACACCACACATATCCTAATGTGATTATTATTAAACTGAATAATACTTCAATTATTATTATTATTAGCTAGGACCTGGGAGTGTGTTTCTCCCAAAGGTCTCGGGTTCGATTCTCCCTAATGCTAATTTCAACAAGTTAACTTATTCAAAACAAAAAAAAAATTATTCCTAACTATGTATAGCATTTTGACAAAAAAAATTCTAAAATTTCACTCGTTAATTCAGTTTTCAGTAATATCATGATCAAAATATACAAAAGAAAAATTATATATTCCATGAATTGGTTAAGTGAATAAAAAATATATCAAGTGAGTATCTCTTTAAAAAAAAGAAAGAGAAATTGTCACACTAATTAAAGGAAGTAAATGAAAAAAATTAGTGAGATTTAATGTTTCTTACGATAAAGTATATATTCGTTTAACTTAATTAGTTGGTTTTTTTGGTCAGAAAAGATAAAAACTATATCTGGTTCTTAGAAGAAAGATGTCCAACCAATTCAGAGTTTTGAACGAGAAGTAAATAAAGTATGATCATGGATTGTCGAGTTAGAGTTCCAACTCAGATATATTATATTCATTCACCCATTCTAAAGCTTGTTAATCATTTGATTCATTCTCTAAAAAAAAAAATCATTTGATTCCAACAACTTGATGATATATTTTCTTTATTTGAAAGTATGCTTGTTTTTTAGTTTTTCTAATCATAAATGCTAACATTTTGGATGTAGGGATTAAACTTCTTCCCTCTTTACCACTTAATTTCTGAACTCTTTTACCCAATCACCCATCTATCATATATATTCCTTTTTAAGGATTTAGTTGTTGAAAAACTTTAAATTCTTACATCGGACAAACTATGACATGTAAAAGTGTTTATAAACATAGAAGGAGTTGAGTCTAATAGGTTAAACTTTTTGGATATAAAACGTAAGTCTCTTATGTTTGAAGATAAATAATTTTTTTAGCATCAAAATTTTGATTTCAAATACATTGTCATTTAATTTTTGTATAAATTTGTGAAATAGAGATAAATGTATATGGTGTTTGTATTAGATGTTTCCTATAATATTAGACATATTATCCACTAATATATACTATGTGCAAAAACTTTCAACACAGCTCAATCCGACTAACCAATCTGAATTTTAAACAAATGAACTCAAAGAACAACATATTGGATTTGAGGTTTTATTGGATTATAAACAGTGCTAACAAAAGAAGACCAATATATCATATTTGCATTGAGAAGGAGTGTTTGAAAACTATAATGTCCCACTCTCAAAAAAGATAAAACTACTACTATAATGTCCCATATATTTGCACCATTCAATTTCAATCTAATGATCCCCAACATGCATGTTGTTAATTAGTGATCGCATAAAATCCAATGTTCCACATAGAACAAACTAAAATAAGTACTAAAAGTGTATATAAGCATTAAAGAGTTGAATCTAATTGGTCAGAACTTTTTAGATAAATTAAATCCCATATACTTGATCACTAACAAACAGAATTCAAACTCCTCACATGCATACAAAATTTCAACACTATCTAGTCTTCATATTTTTCCCATTTCATTTTTATATCTCATATAAAACAATTTTATAATTCTGATTAATTTGTATCATGTGTATTTTGTTTTATTCTCTATATTTGTCCAATAAACTAACTGAGCAAAATGGAATTATCTTATAGTATCGTTTATATTAAGTTTAGGGCAGTGATGAGGTGAGGATGACATAAGAATAGATGAAGGGTCCCTCTCAATATACAAATAAGGACATTGCTACATAGACATATATGTATGATCATGGTAGCAGAAGAGAATTCACTACAATTTAGGTTTTTGGGCCCCACTTGATCTCAGTGGTATGTTGCTTTTACAGCAGCTTGTGTCAAGCTGACACAAACAACACATGGAGAAGGAGGAGGAGAAATATATTGTTACAGCAAAAAAGAGAGAGACTTTTCAATGCTACCTTTCGTGACCTCCTTTCTGTAGCCAACGAAATGCCAATTAAGTACTTCCTAACACTGCTAAGCTGAGAGAGAATTCTGTATACATGCGGTCAAAAAAATATGCATGCACATTTTAAGATTTTTAAACGATAATTTTTTATGAAAATTTATGTAATTAATATATTAAAAATTTAAATATTTTCACTTTTTATACACATAACTTTTATTATTATTAGTCTGCATAAATATTTATGGACAAAATTGTCAAAAAAAAAAATGTATTTATCAACAAATATTTTATCTTGGCATAAATTATATAAGTCTTCTCTCATCTCAACGTATTGTTGAATAAGATATGTTGCTATTGGAAAAACTCAAGTCTCACATCGGATAGATAAAACTTTTGAGGCGTAATTCATCCTTACAAAACTGGCTTGTAAGGTGGGGACTGTCTCCTCTATCATAAACTTTTATAAGAGTCTTATCTATCAGATGTGAGAGTTGAAATTTGGGGCCTAACTCATCCTTACAAAACCGACTTGTAAGGTGAGGATTGCCTTCTCTATTATAAACTATTATCAAGAGTAGTCGGTGGCCCTTGAATTCTACAAGTTCTAATATCATCTTAGAAATCGTGATTGGACCTAACACAACCTCACAAAACCGGCTTGTAAGGTCAGGATTGTCTCCTCTATCATAAATTCTTATCAAGAGTCTTATCTATCCGATGTGAGACTTGGATATTTCCCAATGGTTGCGCATGATTTTACATGATTGGATTTTTTTTCATTGATTTTCTCCAAGATAATCCTAGTATTTCTATTCGAAATATTGTCGCACACTAAATATGAGCATCTCTCAATCAAGATTCAAACCAACATGCATGTCTCATAAATTTTACTCACACTAAGATGCAAAATTTTGATGATGATAATAATAATAATAATATAATATGTCCTTTAAACAAAAATTAATATAACATGTCGAAAAAAATTACTACTAGTATATTTAGGTTTTTTTCTTAAAAGTAGTTTAAGGGCTAGAAATTCACTCTTACGATGAATAAGTGGCGAATCGAAATTCGAAATCTAATTTATCTATATATAATATAGTATCCCTATATATAATACAGTATCCCTATAAATTGAGAGCAAAGCTCACATGAACGTGTTTAAATATTTCTTTTGCTTAAGTTTTCGAATGTAATTGTTTTGGTTTAGGTGTGGACAATATATAAGATGAATGGGCCTACCTAGTGATGGTTTTGCTTAAGTTTTCTAATAATTTTTATATTACTGGCACTGGCACCCTTATGTTGTGAATATTTTACAGCAAATATATGTTGGTTGGCTTTTAAATACAAATATGTCAAAACCAGTAAAAAAAAATAGATTTCTTCTTAAAAGTTTTTGAACTTTCCATTACATATCAATCAATTTAAAGAAAAAATATAAAAGCATCAAAAAAAAATTTGAGCAATTCAAAGCAACAATATAAGAACAATTCAAAGCAACAATATAAGAATTGTACTTTCTTCCCCTTTTTTTTTTTTTATCATAGAATCGATTGTGACTTAGAGAAAATGTAAAATAGCAAGGAGAGGGGATGCTTCCTGGACCGGAAGAGCGTGAATAAGCCCAATAAACTAACCTTTAAGTTCTGCTTTTCTCACCCCCATCCCCACCCTCAGTATCTCTTTATGCTAAAATAGTATCATTCAAAAGTTATCTATCAAGTGTGTTAAAACTAAAAAAAAACTTTCGGAAGTTATCCACGGTACTGTTTTTGGAGACCTAAGAGACATTGGGGGGCCACAAAAGCAATTTCCCTAAACTTTGTTATAAGATTGTAGTATGAAAATTGTTGTTCACACATTTGATAGATTTGAAAAACACATGTAAAAGATGAAAAGCCCCGGCGGCAGTTAACTGCCGAAGTTGTTTGGAACCGGCGGCAGTTAATTGCCGAGGTTTTCCTCGGCAGATAACTGCCGATGATCTGTTTTAAGAATAGAACAGGATAGGAGTTTCCAAAACTCCATTGTTACGGTTTTGGGTTCCATAGGTGCGATTTTTGACAAGGTTAAGTCATTCCAAGCCAATTTCAAGCACAAAAACAAGTAAGTTTTTTGAATCCTATTGCATTGCTATTTTGTGATTGAATTGTTTGTTTTTTTTTGGTTAAATTTCGATTATAGAGGTTATATTGATTTTATGATTTTATGATAGTTAGATTTATGTTTAGGTTTTATTGTTTTGACGATTTGCTGTAGAATTGTTAAAATTGTTAGAATTATTAGGTTTAGGTTTTATGATTTTAGGATAGTTTAGGTTTAGGTTAGAATTGTTTAGGTTTAGGTTTAGGTTGTTATGAATTGTTATAATTGTTAGAATTGTTATAACAATTTTATTGAATTGTTAGGTTTAGGTTTTGATGAATTGTTGTAGAATTGTGTTAGAATTGTTTAGGTTTAGGTGTAGGTTTTGATGATAGTTTAGGTTCTGATTTTATGATTTTATGGCATTGTTGTTTAGTTTAGATTTTGATCGCCAATTTTTTTTATGTAGATATGTCTCAGAATCAGAATCAGGGTAACGTTCAGGGTGATGAGAAGAAGAAAGAAAAATTGCTTATGACATGGCACAAAATTGTTTGTGATGGTTCCGAAAAAAAGAAGGATTCGAAGGTGCCAGTGTACAATCATTCGAGGTTGAGGAGGAGCGGGAGGACATGCTATTTTGGTCCTCAACCAAAAGCAGGTGCCCCAGGGACTGTAACGGGCAACCCGATTGACTTGTGTGACAAGGAATATGAATGAATGTAATGGCTTGTAATGCCTAATTGTTTTGGATCTTTTTTATGTTTTTTTTATATGTCACGCACATTTTGCTTGACGTTATGGTACTTTGAATAATATCGTGTTTTGAATAATTTCGCTTAAAAATTACGTATTCGAATAAAGACTAATTAAATCTAACGTGAATTCGAATAAAAATTGTGTAATGAATAAATAAATTCGAAAAGTTAATAAATAAATTATTGTTCCATTCAAAACAACATGTATTATGCATAATCAACTATATATGTTATCACATCAAATTCCCTCGTATAAGACGAGTCATCACATAAAGAATGAGGTCCATTCCGTGACACTCATCTTATACGAAGGAATTCGATATCATAACTTATATAGCTGATTCTCAATAATACATGTTCCTAACTTATATAGACAAGTCATTACATTATATTACATTACATTACATTCAGGTTGCACCTTGAAACTACAATAGTTGTCTTACCTTTGAAATGGTAAATTCAAACTGGCTAAACACCAGGACTCAAACATTCGCCCGACATTCTCATTATTCCATGCAAAAGATTAAATTATTGTTAGGCTTGGTTTAAATGATGGTATTCAAGTGTCAAAAGGATGAGGTGCATTCATTGACACTTCAATACCTTCCTCTAAACCAGCCTAACAAGAATTTAATCTTTTGAAAGGAACAATGGGAATGTCGGGCGAATGTTTGGGAACTGGCGTTTAGCCAGATTGAATTTCCATTTCAGGGTAAGACAATTGTTGTAGTTGGAAAGTGCATTCCCTACCTAATCACGATCTTCTGGCGGAATCAGACTCTTGATAATATCTTCAGCTGATCTCAACAACGTTACCCACATATCGATCCACTAGAACATGTTGTGCTCCCAAAACACATCCTCACGTGTTTGTCGTTCGTTGATTCCACCCAACTGAATGATACTCTCCCATCCTCGAGCGTTGGACGTTTATACCGGACGTATTCCACCCTCCTTGTGTCTCCGGGGTTGACTCCTTGTTTGAATTCATTCAGTTCATCCTTGAGACCTCTTAACGTTACACTAAGGCACCGAACCTTCAACCTCAAATGTTCTCCGCCGTTGAATTGTGCATGAACGTAGATCCACCCGGCCATTGTTTCAAATCTACACAATAAGAAATTTAAAACAATCAATGAAAAACTCATTCAAACATTTCATCAATGTGCAAATTAGACATAAACCCTAAAAATCATAAAAATAACCCTAAAATGTTTTACTCTAAAAAAATCATAAAATGAATGTAAAATATAACAAAATTATTCAACTTATATCTACTCTTAAAATAAATCGTATATTCTTACATGTAAATCTACTTAAAAACTAAAATAAAAAAATAAATATAAAACACCAAAATAAAAAATAACCCTAAAATTCTAAACTATAACATAAACATCATGCAAACATTTTAACTAAATTAATCAACTAACATCTACTCTAAAAATGAATTATAACATGTTAATCTACTAAAAACCAAAATAAATTAAATCTACTTAAAAACTAAAAAAAAAACATTTATAACAACTAAAATGTAAGTTAATAGCATTATGATTACTTACTTGTGATTTTGTTGAATAAATTTGGTTGGATTTGGTTGGGTTTTTTAGAGAGATTTTGAGAGAGATTTGAAAAAAATTTGGTAAAATGAGAGTAATAATGGATGAGAGAGCTTCTTCCAGATTTGTAGTAGGAGCGCATCGGCAGTTAACCGCAGATGGATTCGTCAGCAGTTAACTGCCGCCGGTTCTTTTAGAATTTGGCAGTTAACTGCCGCCGGGGCATTTCGTCATTTACATGTGTTTTTCAGTCTTCTCAAATATGTCAACAACAATTTTCTTGTAGTATTAAGCCTTTGGGCCATTTACTAGTGGAGTGTCTCTCAGATTTGATTAAACGACCCAAGTAAATGCACATTTCAATAAGAGAATTGATAAATATACCCCCAAAAATGTTTTTTTCCCTATCAGCATACCCCTACAAATGGTATTGTACTACTATCCCTCATTCCCCAACCTTTTAATTTTTCATACCATATACTTCGGTAGTGGTCAGATAATATCCCACTGTAGTGTGTATTAAAATTATAATTAAGATAATAAGTAAAAGTAATTTTGATGTAATTTTAAATACTAAATTTCCAATTATTTTTATTTAGGTAACACATTTTGCTTTGCAGCGTAAGGGTTCATATGATAGAATAAACGTTCTTCAATTGAACCAACAATCAAAAACCATATGCCACAAACATCCTCAATTGGAACATAGACCTACAAATATTAAAAAAAAACAATTAATTATCTATGAAAGTGTAAGATTAGTTGGAAATATGTGTTATATAATTGAATAGAATGACAAACATATTTGAAGTTATCATACGGTGGTATCCAGTAGTCATCATAGTCACATATGATTTCTTCATTTGTATTGTTGCTATACATTACACCCTCTTAGGAGATAATTGAAGTTACCATACTGATTAGATGGATTTCAAATTTTAACAAAGCAAACATATAACACAATAGAGAAGAATTAAATTACGGTGAATGAGTGAGGGAGGGTCCACATATTTTGTGTTGGTAATTGTCTCTAAATTCAAGTTGATTTTAAGGTTATTATGTGAAAATTTTGGTATAATGAGTAAAAAATATCAATTGATTTTAAAGTCATCATAATGAAAAATCTAATTTTAAGATATAATGTCAATAGATTTATAGTACCTCACTTGTGACAATACTTCCTAGGCAAAGAGTTTGACAAATATTCTATGTGACTACATGATCATCATTCTTAAACAAATTCTACTTCACAAAAGTTTTTATTTTAAGGAAGAAATTCATTGCATTTCATTAGTTAAAATGTGTCAAATACATGAAGGTAGATCATCTATAATAAAGGGACTAGGATTGGATTGAGCTGCCTGAGCTAACTCGTGAGCGACCCCATTCGCTTGCCTCATGTTGAACTCGACATGAGAGTTCTGAAATCTATTAACTAATAACTGTTTACAAACAGATATGACACACCCAGACTCGTTATTATCATCTACGTGTGAATTCACAAAATTAGCAACTCTTTTAAAATTAAGAGCAACATACACATTATCAAACTCGAGATCTGATATCCATTCCAAAGTTGTATGTAACCGACATCCTCCCCCACATCTGTGTCACACAAGGGAGCAAACCAGTCCATTTTGGCAAGAACAAAATCACATGCATCATCTCTAAGACACATTCCCAAACCTATCATATTAAGATAGGTAGAAAAGGATGCGTCAATATTACATTTATACCATCAGATGTCGGTTTCTTCCATCTTTCGTCGTCTTGCCTTTGGGGTTGCGCCTGGACCGTGTTGGACTAAGCATGATTGCGGGACCTGATTATTTGGGCTGCTCTCCACTCATCCAGTAAATGTGTGGCACACTGAACTACATGCAAGTTGGATTCATTTTGTTGTTGCTAAAGTTTCAGATTGCGACTCTTCCAAAGGCTCCACATTATCGTAACCATAAGCTCACTCTGATCTGAAGAAAATTGCTACAAAAGAGTGAAAATAAGTGCATGTATATTATAATCTTGACGAAGCACCCTATCGATTGTGTCTCATAAATTCACATCACGCCACACTTGAACAACTTTAGGGAACTTAATGAGGATATAGATGATATCTTCATAATTGTTATTACAATGAACACAATGAAGTGGGCAAGGTACACCTCTACTACTAAAACGAGCACGTGTTGGGAAGCAACCATGACATACACACCATAAAAAATTCTTGACTTTGGGAGACACCTTTAATTTCCATAGTAAATTCCATCGGCCAGGACATGCAAATGAAAATTATCTGCAATTTCAGACACGCATATACGGTATGCACTTCGAACAGAATTTTAATTAAGAGTTAAACCATATCAAACTTAATTAAAAATTAATAAAGTATTACCTTATAAATTGAATATAAAACCAACATTGAACGTAAGAATTAAACATCCAAATTTCTTATGAGGATGAAACACATAGGCACACAAGGAAGAAATGAATAGTAAAAATTTACTAAATTTGTTAACTACAATGAAATTGGAAGTTATACCCCACACCCCTGCATTTATACCTTGACCCCAACATTTGACACAAAGTACCAAATTTACCCTTTATGTAAAATAAAACACATTCTCTAACTTGTTCACCCGCACCTTTTTCTTGAAAACGTTTCCAGCTTTCACCCCACCTAATTCAGAATACATTTGCAACAATAAACATTTCTGGAACCCTTTTTTACGGTATAAGTTTCGATTTGATTTTTCTTTTATTGGATGGTTTTCACCCTATAACTGTGTTGGATTCACTGAATCATGTTCTGGGTTACAAGATCCATTCTCTGAATCATTGATTTCCAAAAAGCGAAGCGTTCCCTTCCGGTTGATTTCCCAGAATCGTTTCACATCTCTATATCTAGTTTCAAACAATTCCTCAAAATCTTTCAGTGGGTACTTTAAATTCAAATTCACGTGCTTTAAATTTTTGTTTGAAATTCCTAAAGACATCAATTGTTTCATGTCTCTATCCTTACTTGATTGTTTTGTCCCACTGTTGAACATTTATTTTTGGAATTGTTTGGTGATGGAGTGTTTCCGTTTCATGAAGTTTTCTTGTTCAAACATTTTTTTTTGTTTCTTACTTGGCTGCCGTACAATACTTTTTCTGGTTTTAAGATGCTATTGTTTTTTATTTAATTCTAGAGAAATGCTAGGGTCACACCCTCTGACACTCTCTTTGACACACTCCAATAAGAATTTACCACATCGACCACTTTTATTGCTCCTTTAACCTGTTAACAGGCTGTTCTGGTTGCTTAAAAAAAACAAAAATAAGCAATATTTTTTCTGCATCTCTCTACCCAAAACTTCTTTCCATTGCCAAATGACCTTGTAGTGACCATAGACGGTTGTGATAGTATGTCATTATCATCATACCATTCTCAATTTCAAAACCATCCAATTGTTCTAATTCACTTTCTTTCTCAATTTCAATTTCTAACAACCACCCCTCTTCTCAATTTCATGAAAGAAAGATAGGTGGCGCTGAATCTGGTCATGAGGGTGGAAGCAGGTAACTGGAGTCATGGTGCTGAATCTAACGAATAAGTGCTTCGTCTTCCCAATTACAATGTTGCCGTCACCGAATTGGCATTCAATCAAAACCACAACACCTATTGTTACAACACCTTTCACCGTTGACATGGGTTTTCAAGGTCCTGTACACGAAGCAAAAAATAGTGGGTACGACGGAAGCAAAATATAGTGTTTTTTTTTAAGTGTAACAACTTGAAGAACCGGTAGCTGGTTAATGAAATAAAAAGAGTGTGTCATATGGCAAATTCTTATTGGAGTGTGTCAAAGAGAGTGTTAGAGGGTGTGACCCTAGCATTTCTCTTAATTCTATTGTCTCTCTTTTTTATTAATTCTCTGACAGATTTTTCTAAAATAAGAACAAAATACTTTTCATCAAAAAATGGACACCGAAATACTTAGATATATGGTTTCTGTTTAATATTTTTTGAAAGGTTTTGTGGAACTTTCCAGTAAGCATTATGGAAAAGTAAAGATGAATGATCCGGAAAAAATTCGAAAACGTTTTATATGAAAGAAAATGGGATGCGGGGGTGAACTCATACTGAATGGGAAATATTATAAGTGAAATAGCAAAAAAGGGTAAAATTGAAATTTTTGAAGAATTGTAGGGGTGAAAGTACATGTGTTGCAGTATAGGGTAAAATTTCCAATGAAATTAGTTTTTTTTTACTAGTAACTTTTTTTGGTGGTGCTTTTTATATAATAGTAACTATAACAACAGTAAGTGATAGTTAATCCAATTAGGCGAGATTAATTTGTTAACTAAAAAAAATTACTTTTCACAATGTACCATAAAATGTCAAAACCTCTACTATTACATGAGTTAAATAGATCCACAATTTACTTTTGTTCCAATGTGTTCGTAGATCCATAATTTATGTTCCAAAAAATTGAATTGATCAGGCTTTCATTAGTTTCGACAAATTTCTTTTCAATTGGCGTATGCTTTTAAATTTCACCAAATTTTTACCGACATTGTCTTAGGACATAGAACTAATTTTGGTTGCTTAACTTACTTTTTGTGAGTCCAAATTGCCACATTGCATTTAAGCAACCTCAATCAAGTTTACTCCAATGATGATTACAATAAGCAACCTATATTTGACCCATAAATTTATATTTTTAATCTTCACTTAATTTTGATTCAAATTTTAATTTTAATTCAATTATTTTATTAATAAGTAAAAAACAAATTGTAAATGTTAAAAAATGGAATTGTTGGACCCCATTTTGTATAAAAATAAATAATTAAAAAATCATAAAAAACAATGACTCGGTTGACAATTTCAACCCACGCAATTTGCTATCTCTTGAAAACTTCCCCATCATCTTTTTCATTCCAACAACAATACACATTCACCATTTTCCATTCCAAAGGCACAACCGAATGCATATTGGTTACGCGATAATCCAATCTTCTTACAATAAAGAATCTATCATTCCGCCTTACCCTAACAATTGATTTCATTTTGATAAGGAAAAAACATGTGGCGTGGTTAAAGACTTAGTTGATATTTACATTCAATGCATACAAACTATATTAAAAAAAACAATGTATGTATCATATCCTATAATATCATTATAATACTAGTTTTTTTATCACTGTTATAATACTAGTTTATAAATATTTATACAATAATATCATATCCTATAATAAATATCCATAAAAGGCATGAACCTGATATTAATCCCTTTTATAATCCTTGCTTTATCTTACTACCTCCGTTCGTTTTTATTCGTTTATTTTTGTTTTTGCTGTTGACAAAATTACCATTTTAAAATTATTTACGCATTATCTCTAAAATTGGTATATTTTGTGTTTTTTATATTGATTTTGTCATTTTAATATAATATCTTAAAAAGAACAAATATATTTTTTTAAGAAACTAAGAGAAATATATTAAAAACGAGGTAGCCCATCAAGCACAAAAAGTGCCGCAGGAAACTAAAGTTCAGTAATACAATACAACTGTCTTAGCTACACAACACAAAGAAAAACAACCGAAAACAATATTGCATAAGTTTGGAGCTTAGTCTTCAAGAAGGATAGTCAAAGTCAAAAAGAATGAAGTATAGCTTCAATCACTAGTAAGTTTGGAGTTTAACATTTTCTTCTAGGAAAAAAGATGTTACGTCCTTATGTTACGATCATTCCAAATAATAAAAAGCACCAAAATTCAAATAATACTAAAAGCTAGTCAAGATTTCTTAGAACAACCACCAAGACCCCAAACTGAATAGAATGAGCTAGAAGATTCCCACGGAGAACCGTTGAGACGTTTAACCAACCTGAGATCGAAAGCCAACGATGACCATAAAAATCACACTAGAAAAATAAATGGTCTCTGTCTTCTATCCCACCACAAGATGTCGAACAAAAAGATTGGGTTTCTTCCAAGACATGTCACCTACATAAATTGTCTTTCGTTGTAGTCGATTTAGAAACAAACGCCACACAAAATTATTCCCCTTTAACGGAACCTCTTTGAGCCACAACACATGATCAAAGCCTTCATTGGAAACAATATCAGCTGCAATTAAGTAATTATAGGTTGATTGGATTGTATAGATGTGTGAAGAGTGAAGTTTCCACTCCCACCTATCACCCACTCTAACCTGCAAAACAATAGCAGACAATCTCCCCACACAATCTCTCACCAACCCATCCACCCACGCAAACAGCCGCCTACGCCACTTTCACGCCTCACCATTAACCTCTCACCCCAACAAAAACATATCTACGACCGTAGCTAACTTATTCTCTGGTAACTCAAACAAACCACTATAAGTATTTTCTAATGGTAAACCATTAAGCCACTGATCCTTCCAAATATATTATTATAAGGAGGATGTTAAACAGTGCCCCCGGGGCATTGGTTAAGCACCAAAAGAAGTAAGTTTTTGTTAAAAAATAATGTAATTATTACTTGATGAAAAGTGACAGTTTATAGTTCCAAGACAGAAAATTCTATTTTTGGATTCCTTAACAAAACCCTTATTATAAACATAATGCCGACTTGTACGCATGTCAAAAATAAGTTGAATTCATGATCTTAAAAATAACAAACTAAATAGAGCGGTGGAAATTTTGTAAAAAAAAAAAAAAATAGAGCGGTGGAAAAGAGATTGTAGATAGAACTTCACTCTTGGTAGGAAAAAAAAGTAAGAAAGTGAAAGATTAAAAATAAGTGTATCCCATGAAAAAAGTATAGCCTCCATAGTTTAAAAAAAACCTATAGTAAATTCATACGGTCTATTTTCAATATTTCCGTTATTGAAAGAGACTCTTATTTTTTGGTTATCGAAAGACTTATTCATTTAGTTATAGTAAATTAAAAAATTAGCTGAAATGAATTATTAAAATAAAATATCAAAATTAATTAAATTATAGAAAACGAAATTCATACCATATGATTATTTTTTACTTTAACATCATTATTGCTTTTTAATAATAATTATTTTTTCCTCTTCTAATATTCTATCCAACCAAACTAGAAAAGAAAAAAATAAACTCATATCTTCTACTCTCTCTTCCTCTCACTAAATTATACATCAAATATCATACCTAAAATTTTATAATTTTATTTCTTCTACTAAAAAACCTTTATTTTTTCTTCTTCTCACATCAATAATATTTGTTAAGTTAGAATTTAACGTTTTTGTCAAAAAAGTTAGAATTTAACGTATCTACTTGATATACAATTTTTCTATCTTTTTTTTTTTTTTGACAAAATACAATTTTTCTATCTTGTTTGACAAAATACAATTTTTTATAATACACTAATTCATACTGTTAAAAAGTTTGGTTGACTAAAACATATTTTATATATAATGAAATATTTAATTAAGTAGTTAGACTATTATTTAACAACTTATATATATATATATATATATATATATATATATATATATATAATGATTAAAAATACTTTTTTATATTATATTTACATTTACTTAATTACGTTAGTTTGTTATATCATAGAGATGACCGTGAACTTCTACTTAAATAAAAAATTGTCGACTGTTGTCAAAATTTGAACAACCTTTAAACATTATCGTAGACCACGAGAAACGTTTCCCAAACCCTGTCAACTACATATAATAATACAAACATATTGATTAATAATTTATAATTGAAAACCCTAAAGTACATTTTGAAAATAAATACTTTAGTTTAATACAATAAGAAATAAGAAAGTTTTTTTTTATTTGTTCATAATATAAAATATATAAGAAATATACTTAAATGTAGTTTAAATCTCCCAATTTTTATCCATCCACGAAATTGTTCAAACTAGTAAACTACACCCTCTGATCACTAATATAAGTAAAAATTAACATTTTATATTCATTCATTAAGTGATGTATGTAGTATATAATAAAGACTATATACATTATTAATTGAATGAATCTACAATATTAATAATGATCAGAGTCTGTCCTTCAAAAAAACGGTGAAACTAAAGTTAATTTTAGATAAAAAACCGAGTAAAAAAACATTTATTACTACAAAAATCAAGGACAACAACAACTAAGTTGATCTACAAAGAAGTGTTGTAAACAAAATATCAGTCTCACGTGTCAAGATTGACCATATAAAAACACATTTTGCCAATGTTTTTTCTTACCGTGTCTTAAGTCTTACAAGAATCGTTTCTGTTTCATTCCATTTCGATTTTTTTTTTTTTCTTCCTCAAATTCCTCTTTCTTTTCTCCTCTGGGTTCATGTTTCTGTGCCTCTCTTTTGTAACTGTTACTTCTCACTTCCATTAGAAAAACTCATCAACCTCTTTCATTTCTTCAATACCCTTCAATTTCCTCTCTTTCTTTCAGCATGTCTCAGACTAACTGGGAGGCTGATAAGATGTAAGTTTTCCTGTGTTCTTCAGTTTTATATATTTTTTTCAGTTTTTAAAAATGGGTTTTTAATTCATGCTAAATTTTGTTTTTTGATGATTTAGGTTATGATTTTGTATGCTTTAATGATTTGGGGTTGGTTTATTTCATCATTGTTTCTGGTTCTATATGTGTTGTTTCTTTATGAATGTGTGAAGATATTTTGATGGGTATGTTAGGGTTTTTTAGATTATGCAAGTAAAAGGGTTTTTTTTTTTTTTATTTAGATTGAATGAAATTGTTACATTTGGTTGTTGAAATGTTTGTTTCTTGCATTAGGGTTGTTGATATTGATGTTTATGTGATATACTTGATGTAAAGATCTAAGCTTTGGTTCTCAAAGTTGAATTTGATTTTGTAACTTTTGCTTGCTTGTGTTGTGATATTTCAGGTTGGATGTTTACATCCATGATTACCTTGTGAAGAGGGATTTGAAAGCTTCTGCTCAGGCTTTTCAAGCTGAAGGGAAAGTGTCTTCTGATCCTGTTGGTGAGTTATAACCTAGAAGCAAATAATGTTTGTTTTGTTCATTTTATTAATTTGGATTTTTTTGTTTGTTTTTGTAATGGTGATGTTGGATTGCAGCTATTGACGCTCCGGGAGGATTTTTGTTCGAGTGGTGGTCGGTTTTCTGGGACATATTCATTGCCAGGACGAACGAGAAGCATTCGGAAGTTGCCGCGTCTTATATCGAGGTTGGTTGTAAAAACCACGTTCTTTTCCGTATTTAGATTACTTCTAGTCTGTTGAATCTGAGTTGCGTGATTGCACTAGAAGTTCAGCGAATAAAACACGGAATCAAATAAGGAAGTTGGTTACCTTTTTCGCTGTATCTATTCGTGTATTATTATATAAGGAATAAGGAATCTTGTATATTTGACGTGTCGTAGCTTCCAAATTGCGCATCTTAACTTTCAAATTATTCGATTTGTCGTTTCTATGCGTTGTTTAGCTGTTAGGGGAAGTTGGAATCATTTCTTAATAATCAATTTTTATTGGACAGGATTGTAGAATGAAGTTAATTATTGAATTTCTTCTGATTATTAATAAAGTTAACAATAAATTTTTATTGGACAGGATTGTAGAATGAATCATATTTGCAAAAGTGATTATTTGTCTACTTGTGATTATGACTATTTAGTGGTTTATGATGTCCTCACTTTTACTGATTAAATCATAAATTGCAGAGAAAATTGTTTTTGCGTTGTCATGTAAAACTACAATGGCATGGTAACTTTGAATGCAAAGCTAGGAAAAAAAAAAGGAGAAGTTGGTCACTTTGTTACTTAACGTGTCTCAAATTTATGATGACAGTTTATATTACTTTTGATCTTTTGTCTTTATTTTAGTGTACCGATTTGTTTTTATATTTTTGCAAAGCCACTCCATGCTAGCTTTGGTGTCAAACATGCAATGTTGTATAAAAGCCTACTTTCCATGCTTTGTTAAATTGCATAAATTATGTACCTTTTGTTTTTGCTCAGGAATAAGAAATTTCAATTTGGGTAACTATTTTAGTCAGATATAGATATTTTTATATTTTACTCAGTATATTTGCCGCGCTTGAAGTTTTTCGGTTTGTAAAACTCCTTTTGCAGACTCAGTTAATTAAGGCCAGGGAGCAGCAGCAGCAACAGCAGCAGCAGCCACAACCTCAGCAATCACCACATCAACAGCAGCAGCAGCAACAACAACATCAGATGCAGATGCAACAGATGCTGTTACAGAGGCAACACCAGCAGCAACAGCAGCAACAGCAACAACAGCAACAACAGCAACAGCAGCAGCAGCAGCCGCAACATCAGCAGCAACAACAGCAACAGCAACAGCAACAGCAACAACAGGGTAGGGATAGGGCTCATCTCTTGAATGGTGGTGGTGCAAATGGATTAGTTGGAAACCCTAGCACTGCAAATGCTATAGCAACAAAGATGTATGAGGAAAGGTTAAAACTTCCCCTTCAAAGGGATTCTTTGGAAGATGCTGCAATGAAGGTACAGGGGTGTTCCGGTTGTGTAAATATAAGATGAGTTATTAATCTTATGATATATATATTCATAGCTATCTTATGTTATTCCGTACAGCAAAGATTTGGAGACCAACTCTTGGATCCAAATCATGCTTCAATACTGAAGTCTTCTGCAGCTACTGGCCAGCCGTCAGGGTAATTTTCTTTAGAACTTGGCCTTTATTGATTTTTCTTTTTTCGGTTTTAAATTAGCATGATTTATGCCCCAAAACAGAAGGTAGTATAGCGCTGCGGAATTTAAGCAAATTGCAACTGTGTTGCGATATGTTTATTTAATACGAAATGTTGTCAAATAGCAGCTATAACTATGCTATAGAACTATTGCGTAGCAGAATTTGAACCGACCACTATTTTCGCGATCACTGAAATAGTAAAATTTGATGCTTACTTCATCAATGTGAACTAAAAGAAGATTTTGCATGTTAACCCGCTATAACAGTCAGATAGTTCTCTTTGGAGGGGAGGCCGAGTGCTTAATGTTCGGCAATTATTTGAAATTGGTCCGCTCCTTCCATGACCTTAAAGAATAAAGTTTTATTTAATTTTTTTTATAATTTTGATAGCTTTTTAACTAAAATTGATACCCCGAAGCATCACTATGATAATTGACATCCCAGCTATGCTGACACCACAACTACAATGCCTGTTCAATTTTCTATTTCTCTTAGCATGTGTTATTCTTTATAGCAATGGATATTGACTGTATCAACACCGAATTTCTTGATTTCAGGCAAGTTTTGCATGGTGCTGCTGGTGCGATGTCTCCACAAGTTCAAGCTCGTAGTCAGCAACTACCAGGGTCTACTCCGGTACACTATCATAAAAAGTGTTCACTTTACTCTTACTATATGTCCTATTTGCTGGTTTTCCTGACTTGCCACTTGGAATCAGGATATAAAAACTGAGATCAATCCTGTATTGAATCCCAGAGCTGCGGGTCCCGAAGGATCATTGATGGCAATTCCTGGTAATCTTTCATTGAGTTATTATTCTAATGTAACTAGATTGTGTTATTACTGCAAAAACTGGTTCGCAAGCATGCTATAGTATTTCATTCTATGTAATTTATTCATTACCTTATTGCGTGGGGATATTTTGGGATATAATGCGAAGGCGTTATGAAGTTTTGTGATTATCTGTGCTCACAGATTAAGTTAACAGGATACTTTTGTTTGTTCCAGGATCAAATCAAGGTGGCAACAATTTGACTCTGAAAGGGTGGCCACTCACAGTGAGTAAACCTTTTATTTTAATATTAATTTAACTATTGCTGTTGGTTAACATTATGTTTTCCTAAACTTGATCATTATTGCCAATATAAATACCATTCTTCAAAGTGATTGTGTGCTGGAGTCTTTTGGAGTGAGATAGGATGCAGCTTTTATCACTTGATTTTTTGTTGTACATAGGAAGGGAATCTATGGTCTTTACCCTAACTGTTTCCTTCCCTTGGCTATTATCAAGTGGATGAAGTAGCCCTCCTATGCTTGTATCTGTTAACCTTACCAAACCTCCCTTGTCTGATTGAAATGGTGGCCTATTATCTGAAGAGTCTAGCAATTATCATATTAAGTTCTCTGTTATTAGGTTTTTATATTGGGCCTAACTCATCATTACTACACTTGTAAGTGAGGGGTTCTGCTCCTTATAAATGTAGAACTTAGATTTTTCTCAATACATGCCATCACGCCTAGTGCTATTGAACTTGGTGCATCGATAATTTGGTGGGTGATCCGAATGAATAAGTTCTGATACCATTTTATATTGGGTCTAAATCATCCTTACAAAATTGGCTTGTAAGGTGAGGGGTGTCACCCCTCTTTTTATATTCTTTTCAGGCCTTATTTACTCTCAATGTGGGACTTGGGTCTTCCCAATATTTGTATCTAATAAATGATGAAACTAAACAATTGAGTTATGAAGTATCACTATTTAACATTTTCCTTTCCATAATAGGGTTTGGATCAACTTCGTTCTGGTTTACTCCAGCAACAAAAACCTTTCATACAAAGTCCACAGCCTTTTCATCAACTTCCAATGTTGACACAACAACATCAGCAACAACTTATGTTAGCTCAGCAAAACCTGGCATCACCTTCTGCCAGTGATGATAGTAGAAGACTCAGAATGCTACTGAATACTCGAAATATGGGCGTAGGTAAGGATGGCCTTTCAAATCCTGTTGGTGATGTTGTATCAAATGTTGGATCGCCCCTTCAAGCAGGTGGTCCTCCATTTCCTCGTGGGGATACAGATATGCTAATGAAGGTAATTGTTCTCACAATCTATCTTTTCATAATAATTCAGATCTTGCATTTTTTCATCAAATTGCCCTTTTTAAAAAATCCTTAAGAGTCAAAATGTTTTATGAGTTGAAAAGTTTGTATTTATGTAGTTGAAACTTGCTCAGTTACAACATCAACAACAGCAGAATGCCAATCCACAACAGCAGCAACTTCAACAACAGCATTCTCTTTCAAATCAGCAATCTCAGTCTGCAAATCATAACATGCATCAGCAAGATAATAAAGTAGGGGGAGGTGGTGGCAGTGTCACCGGAGATGGTAGCATGTCAAACTCCTTTAGAGGAAATGATCAGGTCAGTCCTTTATTTGTGACTTCTATTCCGTGCGTGCAATTGAGCCATGTATGATTTCTTGGTTTCGTTTATCTTAAGGAATCATTGGGCAGTGTGTACCATTAAATATTTTATGACTTGTAAAATAATGTAAAGTCTGAAATGGGTTTCTAACATTATTTTTGTTCTGAATGAACTCAAGGTTTCCAAAAGCCAGCCTGGAAGAAAGAGAAAGCAGCCTGTATCTTCTTCTGGTCCTGCCAATAGCTCAGGAACGGCGAATACAGCAGGACCATCTCCGAGTTCAGCACCCTCAACTCCCTCAGGCTCAACTCATACGCCTGGTGATGTGATATCAATGCCTTCTTTACCTCATAATGGTAGTTCTTCTAAGCCATTAATGATGTTTAGCACTGATGGCACCGGAACTCTTACCTCACCTTCAAACCAATTGGTGAGTGACTCTTCCATCTGATTTCAATTAATGGAAGGAATAATAAGTTCCTTGCATGTAGACTCATTGCCATTCCATTTTGGCAGTGGGATGATAAGGATATTGAATTGCAGGCAGATGTGGACCGCTTTGTAGAGGACGGATCTCTCGATGACAATGTTGAGTCTTTTTTATCGCATGATGATACAGACCCTAGAGATCCAGTTGGACGTATGGATGTAAGCAAAGGTGCAGTAAACACCAAATTTTATCTATCATAATTTTTTTTGCCATTACATTTGCATATAAATTTTTCCGGTATATATACATGTTAAATTTACCTCATTAGAAGTTTCTTTCTGAATGGCTGATTGTGATGTGTTGAATGTAGGAGTTGTGTTATACTGTTGTAGATATATATTTGTACACAGCTTCAATTTATCTTCATAACTTGTGTTACACATAAGACCATTCATGTTCTTATTGGTCCTTCATCTTGAGGCTGACGGTGGCATGCTTTTCTTCGGATTGTCACCAGATGAGTAGACAATGAGTAACTCTCTCAACAGCTGAAACCCTATTAAAGACGAGTGAAACAAAAGATGAAAATGAGGAACAAACTAGAGAGCTATGATACGAACTGATAAGTATTTAAGCACTTTTGGAACCCTCACTTAAAAGCTAGTTATCAAGGGGGGGTGGGTGGTGGAAGAACAAAACCACTTAAATGCTCCACCGAGTATCCCATACTACTTGACGTGGGACTTGAGAGCCGACGTCCATACGTCTGCTCTCTACAACGCTTTATTCATCTTTTCGGGTTAGCCCCCTCTGTAGACAGCCCTTTCCGAGCCACCGACAACCAGATCTGATACCAATTGATAAGTATCTAACTCTGAAGCATGGGTACGACAGAAATGGAGGAGTACCCATACTGGATACATATCGGATATGGGTTCGCGTAAAGCAAGAACTGAGGACATACCTTTTTTTTTTCCCGCACTTGATCATCTCTGGTATGGCTCGGTGCGGCTAGGTACTCTACAAAAAAAACTTTCGCGACAAAGAAGATGCAGAAAAGACGTGATAAAAGATGCAGCGACGGAGATTGCAGAAACAAAGATGGAGTGATGAAGATTTGGTCCCTGGCGGCGGCAGTGGCTTGTAAAATTTATAAACAGTAGGCAAGTAATACTCGGGGTTATTTAATATTGGGATTGGCTCGCTGGAGCTGCAGCTTGTGAATTTTTTTACACAAAAAATGCTACTTGAAGACTTAGGTTTGACCAAAAAAACTTATAGTTTAGTTATGGGCTTGGCTCAAAATAAATTTAAATGTAATAAACTGCATAAATAATGGAATTTGAATTCAACTATCAATCAAGATTATATAAAATGTTATAAACAATAATTATTGAAGGGGGAGGAACCAAGGCCCTTAAATATTCCACCGAACATCCCATACTCATCGATGTGGGAATTGACACTCCCCATAATACCCAAGTCCCTATCACCAGCTAGAGAACTATGATAACCTAATAATTGAAAAAAGTAGCTGCATAATAAATACTCCCTCCGTCCCGGAATAACTGACCCATTTTCTAAAAAAAAGTGTCCCAAAATAACTGACCCATTTCAATTTTCAATACAACTTTCATCATTCCCAATACAAAATAACACTAAATAATACTACTTTTATCATTCCCAATACAATATATTCCACTTTCCCCTTTATTTATACATTTTTCTTAATCTGTGTGAAATGAGCCAAGAGGTCAAATAAATTGGGACGGAGGGAGTATACAATAATACAATATATCTACAATCAATAGCATCTTCTCCTGTTTGGTTGCGTTTTTGCCTTGTTTTGGTGATGTTTTCCTGGTTGGATCTGCTTTGTCTCATTTCTTCGATGGTGCTGAGTTCTTTAGCTGCGTCTGTTTTACTAGCTTTGGCTGGGTTTATATAACAAGCCAAAAGTTTAGTAAGCTCAAGCTTGAAGAAGAATGGTAGAATTTTAGCTGATTAAACTAAAATTTAGATTCAACTTCTATTATGATGATTACTGATTGTTCGCTAGCAATCAGGATGCTGATTCGCTTCTTTATTCATGTAATATTTTGATAAGGAAAGGAATCAGTGTTGGCGTAAAAGGAAAATACATCAACGACAACAAATGAAGCCTTTTTCCACTAGGGGGATTGGCAACATAAAAGGATTACACAAACAATAAAAAAACGAAAACATCTAAGGAGCAAAGCTAAGCTGGCCAATGAACCCCTCAACTTTTGTTGAGGGAACCCCTTCTAGCTACCTTGCCCCCCCGAATAATATTACCATATAGCATAGACACAATTTTCTCCCAACCGTTCTACATGAACAATATTCTTAGTGGTATCAGTTAGAAAGGGCTATAATCTTTTGTTTTTGAAGATGTAATGTTGCTTTTAATTTGTTGACTTTCATAAAAAGGAGATTCATAATTGATTTTGAAACTGATAGCATGAGTTTGCTTTATTTCTAGGTTTCACATTTTCTGAAGTAAATTCGGTTCGTGCAAGCACAAATAAAGTTGTTTGTAGCCATTTCTCATCCGACGGAAAATTGCTTGCAAGTGGTGGTCATGACAAAAAGGTTTGTTCATTGCTCTGGAAAAGCATGTTTTAATGCTTTCTCTGTTTAATTGATTTCTAAAAATTTGCACTGAACATGTGTAATTGACCTGCTTGAAAATTGCAAAACAAAATCCAGAACTTTTGTATCATTTATTCTGTTTATACATAGATTGTGACATTTCCTTTGTTTCACAATGCAGGTTGTTTTATGGTACACAGATTCTCTAAAGCAGAAAGCTACTCTTGAAGAACATTCACTTTTAATCACTGATGTCCGTTTCAGTCCAAGCATGCCTCGTCTTGCAACATCTTCATACGACAAAACTGTCCGGGTTTGGGATGTTGACAATGTTAGTTGATTTTGTCTGTTTTCATCGAATCTTGTACAGATAAATGGTTTCTGCATATTCTAAATCTATATTTGAAGTAACTTGACTGTGCAGTCCACAATTATAGTCTTTTCCCGCCTTTGAAATGTGGCTCATCTGCAGTTATAAAAATATGCCTTGTTGAAAGTAGCTGTAGATAATAGAAGTTTATGGATATTTTATTGTGATCAACATGTATGTTCAACTGCATCATGAATTAGAATGTCCTAGATCGTTTGATCTATGCACAAACTTTTGATTGCTAGGTTCATTCATTTAGGTTTATTTAAGGTTTGGGAACGTTCTTTATATTATCACAGGCATAGTTGATGTTCGGTCGTAAGTTGCTAATGATTATGATAGTTTGTTTTCCTATATATAAATTTTGATGGATTGTTTTTTTTCCTTTTCTTTTTTGTTATTCTACATATGCTTAATGCTTATTTGTAATTACCAATGCAGCCTGGGTATTCGCTTCGTACCTTCACTGGGCATTCTGCAGCTGTTATGTCACTAGACTTTCATCCTAATAAAGATGACCTTATCTGCTCTTGTGATTGTGATGGCGAGATAAGATATTGGAGTATTAACAATGGCAGTTGTGCTAGAGTGTCAAAGGTAGCATTTTAGTATTATCTCACTTCATTCACAGTTGTATGGTTTAGTAGTTGCGTATTGAGGTGAAAGAGTATTCAACTGACAATTTATATTTTTTTTCACTAATTAGGGTGGCATGGCACAGATGAGATTTCAACCTCGGCTAGGGAGATTCCTTGCTGCAGCTGCAGAGAACGTTGTCTCTATACTTGATGTTGAGACACAAGCATGCCGATATTCTCTAAAGGTTGGTTCAAATAGGAATCTTAGTCTTTTTGTTGGATTTAGGATAAAATCTTTCAATGAAGTATGCATTTCGTCTCAAGTCTGGAACATTTTCCATCCTATCTGGTTAACATCAGAAACCAATTTAAGTAAATTGATTTAAGGTAAAGATCCCACTCGTGTCTAGGTAATTCTTAAGTTAGTAAGATAATAGCTTATTACAAGATGTTTTATGGTGGGTACCGGTGGAAGAATAACATATTGCACTCATACAGTTCACTATATATCATGTCTGTTAAAGCTAATTTTTCCCTTCATTATTTGCAAACATTGATTTTGACGCACCTCAATGACATTTCAAATGATTTTAGATTTACTTAGAATTTACATTGATTATCTATATGATATAAACTATCAATCAAATAGTGAGATTTGTAAAATATGCAGAGTGGTGCAACACTATCCAGATGTTACACCGGTGTAATTTGATCTCTTCTATTTGTTCTATCCTTGTTTTATAAATATCTATAGCTGTAACGTAAAAACATGTATAGTTCCATGTAGGTTAAGGTTACTCATTTGGCCATAATTTATAGTATTTTGACTCAGGTCTATGAAAAGAAAAACTACTCATACTTTTAATAAGAATCAAACACTTCTGGCAGTGTTATATATGCATTACTGAACAACTATGTTGCCTGGATATTTTGTATTGGTCACTTCAACTGTGATGTTATGTAGTTTTTTATGTAGTTTTTTTCATACTCTTCTTGGGAACATGCTGATTTTACTATTCTGAATATGTTCCTATGAATTGCAGGGTCACACAAAGTCAATACATTCTGTTTGTTGGGATCCTTCTGGAGAGTTCCTGGCATCTGTCAGTGAGGACTCTGTCAGGGTTTGGACTCTTGGATCCGGGAGTGAAGGGGAATGTGTTCATGAGCTTAGCTGTAATGGAAATAAATTTCACTCGTGCGTTTTCCATCCAACGTATTCTTCACTGTTGGTCATTGGCTGTTATCAGGCAAGTCTACATTTCCTTGTTTTTTTTTTCTTTTCCTTTTGAGTATGTTTGGATTCACAATTTTTTGGGTATTGATTTATAGGTAAAACTTATAATATAGGAACCACTTTGATCTTGAAATCCTTTTCTGTATAAATTGTGTTCAGAAATCTACTCTATTTGGTTGGATTTTGAGTGAACTTGATTTGATTTTTAGCTATAATTATTAGAATGGATTTTTTCACCAAATAACATGTATTTACTTTTGAAACATTAACACAAATAACACCATTTCTACTATGATCTGCAGTCATTGGAGCTGTGGAACATGACCGAGAACAAGACGATGACTCTGTCTGCTCACGACGGTCTTATTGCTGCACTGGCCGTTTCAACTGTAAACGGTTTGGTTGCTTCTGCCAGTCATGACAGGTTTGTCAAGCTCTGGAAGTGACCTTAACCTGGCCGGTGTACCATTGTTGTACAATACAATGTTGTTTTTTATACAAGTGTTGATCATAACATGCATGTAATTCCATTCCCCTTTTATGTTTTTGATTTTTGCTTCATCCACCAACCACCCTCTTTTTTCTATGTAACAATAGATTATAACCTTTGTAACATTATCACCATTCTTGTTTACTTTGGAGATTCATGTTTTTGTATCCTCAAATTGGACAATATAATATTATTCTGTACCTTTTTCCCGCTTATCTCAAATTGAAGCATGTTTTGAGAAATTTGTTTATGACTTCTATTGATTTTTATTTTATGATTCAAATCTACTTGTATAAGGATATTTAGAAGGTTGCATGATTTAATAACAACATACATCATGTTATTTCTTACCTTGTACTTTAAAGAAGGGAAATGGACTATAGAAGAAGCAAACAATAAAGATTAAATTGGTAGATAGAAATTTTAACATTATCCGACCCTAAGTAAAGTATATACCATTATTTTTTTAAACTATGCATTGATAATGAAATCAAAATTTGTATGGAGTCACAAAGTCAGCTATTTCTATTTGAAGTTAATATTCTTTGCAATAACATCACAATTGCAATTGCAGCCAAATTTGGCTTACCTTCACCCAAATACTATATTAATCTTTTCATCACTTATATTTCTCTCTCAATTTTTATCTTGATTTCCACCATCCATTCTATGATTGTATATCTCTTTGTAATATCCTTGTTCTTTTGTGTTTAAGAGGATGGAAAGACATGTGTTAGGAGATGATCCAATTTCATTGTGGTCCTATTTGTCAATAATTGACCTCAAAGGGTTAAAATATTTTTTTGAACTCCAAAAAATAGTTTGATATTTATTTTAGTCATTATAACTTTTTTAAAATGTTTTTTAGCCAAAAATCCTAGGAAGGATCACGTGAGAGATTAACGAAACAAAATATTTGTTGGTTAAGTATACAATAAATAGAAACTCATTAAACCATTTTAGGAATCAAAATCTTCATTTGCCCATTTATTTTGGCATAGTGAAACATGTTAGTAGCGCAAATAAAGAACTTAGTACTAGAATATTCCTTAATGAAGGCACATGTCCAATTTCATGAAAATTAAATCTAATTAATGCACATGATCCTTTGGTCAAAAGATAAGATAAATTTGACAAAATGTTATTTTTTATTTTTTTTGTCAGCAAAATTAAATCTAATTAATGCACATGATCCTTTGGTCAAAAGATAAGATAAATTTGACAAAATGTTATTTTTTATTTTTTTTGTCAGGTAGCCTAGTGGCTAGATTCACACACATTATGTGTGGAGAAGTGGGGAATTCGGGGTTCGAACCTCGACCCCTGCATATAATATCCCTTGTAGCTACCAACTAAGCTACACTTACGGGACTGACAAAATGTTATTTTAGTCAGGGTTAATACATTTTTACCCCCCTGTAATATAGGCGAGTTCCGATTTTCCCCCCTGTAAAAAAGATTCTTTCGATTCCAACCCTGAAATATGAAGATTCCGTCGAAAACACCCCTGGTCAAATCTGGCACACGCCAGGTGCTGATGTGGCGCGCCACGTCACCTTTTTTGATGACGTGGCACGCTGACTGTATAATTATTTTTATTTTTTATTTTTTTAATAGGGACACGTGGCATTTCATATTTTTTAATAAAAAAATATTTTTTTAATAAAAAAAATATTTTTTTAATAATTTAAAAAATATTTTTTTTTAAGTTTTTTTTAAATTTTTTTTTTAAAAAAATAAAAAAAACGAAAAAAATTCTTAACAAATAAAAAAAATGAAAAAAAATTCTGAAAAAAATTAAAAAAATACCGAAAATTTTTTAAAAAAATTGGAAAAATTAATAAAAATGAAAACAAAAATCTGGAAAATTTTAAAAATAAAAAGTAAAATCTGGAAAAATTAAAAAAATGATAACATTATGGAAAAAATTAATAAATTTTGAAAAATTCATATTTCCAGATTTTTTCAATACCGGAAAAATGAAAAAAAAATCATATTTTTTTTCGGAAAGTACTTGTCATTCAACCGTATAACATGATTTATATACCGGTGTCAATCAATATACATTGTATCCTGTTATTCGGACATGATTTTTATAAATATGAATAATCTTCAAATTTTTGAAAATGACCAATCTTGAAATTTTTGAATAAAGATTAATCATATTTACAAAAACTAAATTTTCGAAAAAAAAAAAGATAAAAAAAAATATGGTAATTGAGTCAAACATAATTCATATTTTTTTCGAAAAATATACAAACTGCTCAAAACATTTTTTATGTTAGTGTCTACTAGTTTCAATGGTATTTGAGTCAAACATAATTTATATTTGTTTTACTATTTGAATATGATTAATCTTTTTTCAAAAATTTCAAGATTCATCATTTTCAAAAATTTGAAGATTAATCATATTTATAAAAATCATGTCCGAATAACAAGATACAATGTATATTGATTGACACCGGTATATAAATCATGTTATACGGTTGAATGACAAGTACTTTCCGAAAAAAAATATGATTTTTTTTTTCATTTTTCCTGTATTGAAAAAATCTGGAAATATGAATTTTTCAAAATTTATTAATTTTTTCCATAATGTTATCATTTTTTTAATTTTTCCAGATTTTACTTTTTATTTTTAAAATTTTTGAGATTTTTGTTTTCATTTTTATTAATTTTTCCAATTTTTTTAAAAAATTTTCGGTATTTTTTTATTTTTTTCCAGAATTTTTTTTCATTTTTTTTATTTTTTTAAAATTTTTTTTAAAAAAAAACTTAAAAAAATATTTTTTTAATTATTAAAAAAATATTTTTTTTATTAAAAAAATATTTTTTTATTAAAAAATAGGAAATGCCACGTGTCCCTATTAAAAAAATAAAAAATAAAAATAATTATACAGTCAGCGTGCCACGTCATCAAAAAAGGTGACGTGGCGCGCCACATCAGCACCTGGCGTGTGCCAGATTTGACCAGGGGTGTTTTCGACGGAATCTTCATATTTCAGGGTTGGAATCGAAAGAATTTTTTTTACAGGGGGGAAAACCGGAACTCGCCTATATTACAGGGGGGTAAAAATGTATTAACCCTTTTAGTCACCTATCGAACTTGAGTGTACATGATCAATTCAAATGTATTCTCAACATTAGTTCTATGCAAATTTTTATTTTTCTCCCAATTATCAAATACTACTCTTTTAAAAACTAGTAACAAAACATTAGATATAAACATTAGCAGAGTGATAAGAAGTTTGAGGGTTCGAAACCCACTCTTAACATAATACTAACATTGATTGTTTTAAAAAAAAAACTAATAACAATGTTTGATCATTCGGTGTATTATTTTTTTCTCTTAAATTAATTATTTAGTTGATCATACAAAAAAATAATTAAAAGAAAACACATATTTGAAAGATGAATGATCGAAAGATCAACATTCTTGTTTGCTCATTCAAAAGTACTAATTCTAATTATCCTATAGATCCATCAAAAGGACGATCAATTATAGCATGTAATTAAAACGATCAATTATAACCAGTTTAAAATTTTGAATTCTTTCGAATCAATTAGATTGTAAATCATGCATGTTGAATTTTGTTCTCTTTTGTCCTTTACAAAATTAAATGGACATATCCATAACTGACCAGTTCACACCGTACACGGAATCTATATTATATATAGATTGCTATTTTTAGTTATATAAATTAGCAGATAGTATATGTCTAAGAAGAAAAAAGACGAAAAATAAATATTGATTATAACTTTGGAAGAAGAAGAGTACTACACATATGTACTTCTGGTCCCCATAATCTTGATTACGACCCTTCAACTCTCTAGATCCTCTTTTGTACACTTATATAAACACATAAATCAAAGATAACAATAGCTACTAGTGAATGGAAATGAAGAAAATGACCATATGGTTCTGTTAATTTGGACCACTTGATCAGAAAATAAATGTGCATGCGTTTATTATTGTGACTGCGTGTATAAGACAAGGCAAAAAAATAATAACTATATGCTAAAAAGGTGTTACAACTTACACTAGTTAGTATCCTACCATATTGCTATCCTTATTCAATCATATAGTTATTATGTAACTTAGTAATCTTGTGGTTGAGACAAACCAAACCAGATAGGAATCATAGCCCTTAATGGAATTTGGAAAGAGAATAATATTGGTAACATCACAGTTCCAAACGATATAAAAATTGCTGTTTTTGTAAAATGTTCTTTTGGTCCACGAAAAGAATATTACCTTTTTCTGCATATTTGGGTAGCTAGGTATGAACGTGATTATCACAGTCAAATATCTAGCATAATGTTTTTTTGGTTTTGTTTTGAAAGATCTAGCATAATGTTATTATTACTATATTTTTTTTTTAACATAACACATCTATCACATTTAGTATTGTTATTTATTATTATTGATTTTCTTTTTCTTTCATTGAACATGCTTTGTGTATCGACGACTATTTTCCTCTCTTAATCAGCCTAATGCGCTACATGCCCACTACTTCCCATTTGGTTCCTCCATGCACCACATCTTACTAGGAGATGATGTGCACTATGATACCATATGCAACGCTTCAGCAGACTTCTTTTAGGATTGTTGACTCTCGCCACAGACCAATATATTTTTTTCAATGTAATTTTCCCTTACACATATAAGAAAAACTTCCCATAAACTATTCATCCTATAACTGCTCCAAGTCAAACATATTTAATTATAGATTTGTATGTTCATGGCTACCGAAAATAAATCTCTTCTTCTTTACAGTTGTCCATAACCGTGTTCATATTTTTCACCGCTATGATTTTCAGGTAATTATTTGTGTCCATATCCATACTCACAGTAAGATATTTACCCTACCAATTATGGTTATTTTGTAGACAACTGAAATGGCAAACCGGCTAACCCGCCCCTCCACGACCCATCTTAACAGGGCAGGGCTAAACAACTATAGTTGTAACTTGTAGGATTGAAAATCCTACCCCATCTTTTTTCTTATAATGGTTGATGAACTACCCTGTCAAATTTCTTTTATAAAATCAATATATTCATTTATTCACACTAAATTTTTTTAAGGCAAAATCAAGTATGCAGTCCTTTAATTGATTATTTATGTTACATTTGTTTGCATCGTTAGCCTTTAAGTTACACTATGTCTTATTTCGTGGTTGTGTGAAACACAACAAGATAAACACAATATTTTAATGTTCATCCGTGACACACTCTGATGTCCAACTTAACAATATCAGATCTTCGATTAACTAAATACTTTGCTTGCAAGGAAAATACTATATGGTTACAGATAGTAGCAATCGCCAACCAAGCATTCACTGTCAAGTACTCCATAAATGAAAACTAGTAGTATGAAGCATTTATTATGCTTAACAGACCGCGTTTAATTAATAACGTATCTATATACAAATGGCTTGCATGCATGAACATAATCCGACTTTACAGGGTGGAACCCTTCTGGCTTGCTCCATACCTCACTCCTCATGAATGATATATAACTATTTTCTGCAAACTTCTAAATATTTCAATTCCTGAAGTCGCTCATCCTATATAGTTCTTTGCACATTTAAAGCACTACTACTAGCTTACACACACATACACATAATGTAAACATATCAAACACATAGTATGACTAAGCAAACACTTAATGTTTAGTACATTATTGGCTGGATGCATGTTAAAATGTATTGTGCCTGTGTGTCGGTCCGTTTAACCCGTTGTTTTTTGTGTGATGAGTTGTACTCTTTTCTATATCAAATATAAGTAAACTTTTTTTTTAGATTCATTAAATAATTGATGTATCTAATTTATAATATAAACGGATTCATCAATTATTCAATGAAAGTGGAAAAAAAAAATATTTTTGCTTGTATTTAAGACCAGATAATGCTTGTTAGTTTGTCTTGCCTGACCCGCTAAAAAACAAAGGTGGTAACCAGGCGGGTTGGTTGCTATGTCGGGTCTATAATTATTAAAAAAGTAATTTTTTTTTAGATACTTTAATTAGAGTTGGGAAATGCTAACTACTACATTACCATTAACTACTCTTTTAGTATGCATGTTTTTTTCTCATATTGACATGGTTTTACTTTTGAAGTCGCAATGTGATCAAGTCGTAGGTTTTTGTACAATTGCAATTGCATGACCATAATTGAGATAATAATTCAAACTTTGCTTGTAATGTTTTTTTATTTTTTATTTTAAATTTAACAAAATTAATTATAGATATATATGTCCCATTAAATAAATGTGTGAGCTCAATTTTTTTTCCTTCCATTAAATGTAGATATATATGATGGGACCCTATCTGTTTCCCTATATAGTAGTTTTAGTCCTGCTTTTCCGCAGCTTGGCTTTATTGTAACTAAATCAATCTCAAGTACGTCACTATAAATATATAGAGAAGAATCATGTGAAATAATAACCAAGAGAAATAACTTAAGAAAAAAAAACAAGATAAAGAAAAAATGGGTAGTGAGAGTGAAATGATCCCATGTCTAGATTTTTCCATGTATGATTTAGGAGTAGTTGATCAAGAAGAGAGTGAGGAGTGGAAAAAAATGAGCAAAAAAGTGAGAGAAGCTTGTGAGATTCATGGTTGTTTCATTGTAATGTATGATAAGAATAAGATCCCAAAGAGTTTATGTGAAAACATGTTCATGGGAATGAAAGACTTGTTTGATTTACCTGAAGAAATTAAGAGGAAACACATAAGCTCCACACCTTTTAGTAGCTACAATAGTGATGATCCCAAAATTCCCCTATCTCAAACCTTTGGGATTGATGATGCTTCTCTTGGAGATAATGCTATGGCTTTTACTAATCTCATGTGGCCTCAAGGAAACACAACTTTCTGGTACTAATTTATTTTTCTTTCCTTATCATACTATTTATATCTATTTAGCCATTTTTTTTTATAAGAACTAATTAACATCATGATTCCTCAAAATGATTATAGTGAGGTGGGGGATAAGAAAGAGTCTTTTTCTTTTCACAATTTTTTTTGAACACTATTGACACATTAATTTTGTTGTGGGTTTTTGTAATGATATATAGTGAGACAATGAAGACCATGAGTTCCAAGATGCTTGAATTACATTCCCTCGTTCTGAAGATGATTATAGATGGTTATGGTCTTCCAAAACAATACACTTCAACGATTGAAGAATTAAAGTGCCGTAGTAGTTTTCGATTGATGAAATACAAAGTTCCTGAAATCAACAAAGATTGTGAAACTGCCTTGGTATCTCACACTGACAAAAATACCTTAACCACTTTATGCCAAAATGAAGTCCAAGGTCTTGAGGTTCTTACTAAAACAAACCAATGGATTAGATTGAACATACCGAAGGGAGGCTTTGTTGTCATTGTTGGTGACACACTCAAGGTACTTTCATGCATGTATTGCTCTTATTTAATTTCTTGTACTACTAGATTTATATTCTATTTGTTCTATTGGTGCAAAAATTTCATGTAGATGTTTATTCATACTTTTGCTTTCCAATATGGTTCACTATAACTTGTCGTAAGAGTTGAAGTTGGATTTAGGACGATACATACATAATGTAGTTGTAAAACATTATTGTGAATGCACATTTGTTTTTCACTAAAAGATAGGATGCATGCTTATATATAATAATTGATTATACGTTGATAGGCATGGAGCAATTGTAGACTTCATGCAGCTGCACACAAAGTGACAATGTTTGGAGATAAAGAAAGGTATTCATTTGCATTATTTTCCCTCCCAAAGAAAGATGTGGAAATTGAGGTGCCACAAGAATTGGTGGAGGATAAAATGCATCCTCTTCATTACCGGTCATTCAATTATGATGATTACTTAGACTACTTCATGTTAGGTCTCAAAGAAAATAAAGGAAATACACTAGAGGCATTTATAGGTGTTTGATTGATGTATATGATGAATATATGATGTTACTAAAACAATCATACGTATATGCATTAGAATTATTGTCTTTCACATATAAATAATCACATATGATAATTATAAGTAATGGTGAGAAGAATTTCACTATATTATATTAAGGAGTTTTCCTTTCCTTTTTTTTTTAATGATTTTTGTGAAAATTCAACTTTAAACCAACCAAAAGTTCCAATAATTTCAAAATAGTCTTTATGGCTATGATATTGATCAAACTCTTTCCCCCGACGAACATCATATTTAGCACATTGTAGATAGGATTTTTGATTACTTCTCTGATTTCCTAAATATAATTCAGACAACAATCAAAATGAAACTCAACTTATTTATTCAACATAACATTCAACTATGCATTTGCTTATCACCCTCTGTACATATTGATCTCTCGCAGATAAGCTGAGATCTATTCTATCCTCTAACTTCTGATGTCTCGCTCAATTGGCTGATAGAATAACATTATTTTTTGAAAGTGTGTGTGATTGTAAACCTAACTCGATGTCTCATGACTAGCATACAAATTTGTCTATTCCAGATCCCTTAAATAAGAAGTCTATGTCTAGCACTTCCTAAATCAAATGATCAATTTCAGATTGCACGTCGAAAAAACATTAAGTGCGGGAATATAATATTGTGGATATATATATTTACATTAGATTTCTAACCATTTACCCATAATTGATCTCAATATGCAGGGATATTAGTTACACATAATTGTATAACTTACAATAACAAGATGTTACATCAAACAACTTGATCTACAAGTATCCAATGTTTCAACCTTTTTTGGACACCTTTTTCCCTCTCCTAATATTTCTGTCTCTAAAACTAAACAAAATACAAAATAGTTAAAAATGATAATGAAGGCTTATATTTATCAATTTTGAAAAATTGAAAATTCACCAGGCGAGTGCATTGATAACCAAACAAATGGACATGTCTTCACCAATAAGTTTATGCCAACTCAGTCATGTGGGACTTAAACCACATTCACTCTCCAAGTGAGGTGTTTGTTCACTGGGGTAATTTGGCATGTTCTTGGCTTGAGTTTCTGACTTGAATCGCGAGATGAATGACTTAATTTCCCTATTCTTTGCTTTGGCCTTTCATCCTTAGCTCTAAACTATGTAACTACACTACAAGGATAGGTCATGATCGTGGAAGTTACTTAATATAGGGATGGCGAAATTATCCCTCTCTCAGGTTAGAATAATCAGATATATGCGATTACAAATGAAGATTTAATGATACTAATACTAATAACAATTTGAAAAGTGCAGCAAATCACACAAGTACTAAAGTAGTAAATAAAAATCGCCTTCACATGAATTGTTGCTTCTATTAAGCAATTAATTTTACTTAATTAAAATAGATTAAATGGAGGCCCGGGGGAGTTTTCAAGAGTTGGTTGTAATTGAAAATAAAATAAGGATTTATGCAGAATGATGACATGCAATTAGGATTTATGATATACGTTCAAGATGTTTAACAAAATAGACCTGTTAATGTCTAATAGCATTATTTTACCGTGGCTTAATTCTAGTGTGACTGAAAATATAAGAATGCTCCCTAAAAAAAAATGCTGAATGTGTGGATCTACCTAATGGTGACGTTTAACGTGGGATATTTTCTTTATAAGCAACAATATATTGATGGGAGCACAAGAGGTGATCGATCAATCCATTAGAGATGACAGTGGTTATTCAAACACTCCAAACGGATAAGAACAGTAGAACACCACCAAGAAAACGCTATCTTTGGTCGGCTGAGTAAAGAATCAGATAAATAATATTTGTATAACTATTTTGTAACAATTTTTGAACAATTATTTTTCTCATACTTTTATTATATTTTTACTCTATTTTTCTCTTTCTCTATTGATTTTGACCAATAAAAATAAAATAAAAGAATATTGTAATTACAAATTATCGCATAATGATTGTACAAATATTAATTAATTGTCAGCTGCCATTGTATTCTCCTGTGGACAATGTGTTTAAATAATCTCGTTAAAAAAATGTGTTTAAATTTCCTCTATAAAAAATTATAAAAATAATAATCAAAGAGCTGTGCCTCCCATAAAAGAATAGTTAAAGAGTAGTGTCCCATCTATTTTTTCGTCCCTTTTCACTCATTTGAACGGTCAAAAAGTCCCAAAAATCCTTTGAAAACATTGCGATATTATTTTATTTTCATGCAATACATAAACGTGACAATAGGTAAAATTTTAAATCACATTCTTCAAACAAAAAATAATAGGTACAATTTTAAATCACTTATTTCATTATATATAATAATTCATCAAAGATAAATGTTTTGAAAATCATTAAATAATCATATAGCAAAATGAGAATTATCAATTATATTTGAAATATATGAGGTTAAACTAAGCTAATAATATTCTGAAAATAAAATTTAAAATCAAGAAATATTAGATTAATGCATTAATATATCATACTATTAAAAAATGAATAATCTGTCCAAAAAGTATATATTTACGCGATGGACAAAACCTAGGTATGTTTCCTTAGATGTTTTTTTATATGGTTCTTAGCTGATTTTTTTTATTTGATATAACAAATTTTGAAAATATGAATTTGAGGAAATCATGAATAATTTAGTTAATAACCATACGAAAAGAACCTTAGAAAATGCACCTCGGTTTTTTTCTTATACGATTTAGTTCGGTTTTGAAAAAGACAATCAAAATTCTATCCTATAGGTTATATGAATGATTTTTACAAAAGGACATACAAATACATCCAATAATATTTATTTTTTCATGATTTTTGATATGCGATTTTAATTGTATCGATTTGAATTTGAACACTTCAAGTTCAAGATGACATCTCTAGGAGTATAAATGTTCAATTTGTTGTTTTGAATAGCTTATCTTTTCTTAAAAAAATTATATGTTTAGGTAACCTAGTGGCTATAAATTCACCTTTTTCCGGTGAATAAAATCAAAGGTCATACCACAATTAAAAAAATAAAGAAATCGAAGGTTGCATTAAAGGCGAAAAAAACAATTTACTTATGCATTTTTTTAAAAAAAAATTTACAACTAATCTCTATAATATTAAATGTCAAAATCATTTTTCTATAATCAACAATCGGAACCTAAATCCAAATAAATAAAAAAATTATACTACTTTAGTCAGATCGAATCGACTAATTTCTAAATTTCATTACATTATTTTTTTATTTGTTTTAATAGTGATGATTGTATTTTGTATGAACAGTAAGATGGTTGGATTACTATTTGTCCATCATTAGAAAATTTAAACGTCACCAATTTCCATTGGCATCTTCTCAGTATACATAAGTTACTAGTCAAAAAAAGTTAGAGACATATGTATCTCATGTTAATAATTTGGTGCTGCTTTTCCACAATTTGGCTCTTATTTTATTATGGCTTTATTTTATTATGATTATGATTTTGTGACTAAAAATACAAGAATGTTGAATGTGTAGATCTGCCTTATTTCCATTGGCATTTTTCAATATATATACTCCCTCTGTCTCATAATTATTGTCTATTTAACATTTTTTCTTTTTCTCAAAATAATTGTCACTTTACAATACCAATGCAACATTTATTATTTTTTTCCACTATTATACCCTTATTTATTGAATTTCATCCAACTTAACTACGTCACTAACTACAATAAATAAGGGTGTTTTAGTAAATGATACTAATTTTACCATTGAAATCAACAAAATTAATCATTTCCTTAATAATCGTGCACAAACCTTAAACGACTAATATTGTGATACGGAGGGAGTATTAGTTATGAGTCAAGCCGTAGACATATAGTCAAAAAAAGTTGGAGACACATGTATCTCATGTTAACACGAATCATTGAAGCTAACTACTCGGATTTGCAATTATTAGACATAATTACACAATGAGTTCTGAGACCACTTTTTCTAACATTCACTCTCAATTTGTAATCATAATCATCATGTCATAATAAATTAAATTTGTTTAGTTATCTTGCGTGTATGTTTGCTATGATTAACAAGCGAACCCATGAATTTCACACAAGGAGGGTGCTCAATTTCAAGCACCTGTTTAACATTGGGACTTTATCTAAAACTAGTAGAATGGAATAGAGATAATCTTTTCTTCACATACACTCAAATACTCCCTCCGTCCCATATTACTTGACCTAGTTGACTCCGTCACGTATGCCAATGCACAATTTTAAACTTAAATTTCTTTAATAATCTAGTAGAAAAAATTACGAAAATTTGATATTTTGAAAATATTAATCGAGACGAATCTAACAACATCTTATATGCTATATTTTGTTTTTATATATTAGTAGAAAAATAGAGTCAAAGCATGTTACATGAATAGTGCAAATATTCTAAATAGGTCAAGTAATATGGGACGGAGGGAGTACTTGAGAGGAATGTTAGCGAAATTCTCTTTTGAACACTCTCTTTTAACATTCACTCTGTTATTAGATGAAATCATTGTATATCTCACCACTTTAGGTGGGGTATATTTCAAAAGTGTAGACCCGCATTAATTTAAATCAATAAGAGAGTGAGTGTTTAAAATAAGAGTCTTGTTATCTTGTGCCCTTAATACTTGAAGGAAATCATATCAAAGAGACTATTGGAGACTCATTGTTATTTGATTGTTCATATAAACCAAATTTTTTAATCTTTATGATTAAGTTTAATATTTGTTCATGTCATGTTACAATTTAAGATTGAAAATGGTATTGATTGAGGTTAAACAATTTCATCAATTGACATTGGTGTAAATTAAGATTGAAATTGGGGATTGCTGATTTTCAATTAAAGGGGAGTGTGAATGGAGTGAAATAGGAGCTGGAATGGGAAAATACAAAACAAATTGTAGTTGGTGTTGATTTCGTCCTCAAATAATAATAGTCTTTGGAGGAGTCTTACAATCGAAGTCTCCACTAACAAGCTCTCTAAAACATCCATTGTGATTATCAGTTTCACATTTCGGGAAAACACCTACTAGAGTGCATCCTTTGAAAAGCGCTATTAAAGACATGGATGATGTTACGGCGCTAAATGTCAGTCGACCTTTTCTTTTTGTGTTAACCCTCTCATTCTCAGGGAATGAGTCATGATAATCCGAAGTTTGATCTCAAAAGTTAAATAATGTCTGACTAATAATTTTTTCAAAAATTAACCAACAGGGCATTTTATAGCACATAAAAGCGCTAATAAATATCAAAACGTGTAGTGATCAAGATACATCCTCTCGTTTGTAAACAAAAAAAAAAGGAAGTTGCCACAAAACAAAATTTATACACATTAACAATGGGATACAAATACCAAAACCCAAAAATAAAATTAAACAAACCTAAATAAAGAAGACTATATGTTTATTATTATAAAAACAACAAAAATACTTATAGGGTGTGTTTGATTCGCAAAATAGTAAGTGTTAGCATGACAATATAAAACATGATAGATTAATACAAGACAAAATTATTTTGGTGAGAATAGAAAAAGTATTTTGATTGTCTATATTCTTGATAAAAAGTTGTCCTATGATAAGTGAGGGACAAGAGTTTATGTTTTTGTCCAGTTCCTTGCTATCTGTTTTGTTTGGTCCCATCACCATTTAAAAATCAAACGGGGCACAAAAAAAGTTGTTCGATCTAGTCTTATGTTTTTAGCAAATCAAATGCACACATACACTCCATATTTCTCAATACTCATTTAATACACTATTTAACCTATATCCTCTTTTCATATCACATCGTCAACCTATTGAATCTATAACACTACTTTCCTTTGTATTGTGTAACTTCAATCCTTAATGAGATTTCACAATTCATAACAATCTCTTTATTCTCTTCTCTTTCAGTTTATAGTTTTTACTTGTTATTTTCATCTTGCTTAGAAACAGCTTATTTGAATAAGCACGTAGCTGCGTTTAAGATCACAGTTTTTTTTTTTATCTAACAATAGCCACAAAATATTTATGCAATTGTATGATCATAATTGGGACTAGGTCATCTATATTCTTAATACAATATTGTATACACCAGATTTTCATATTGTAACATCTAGTGTACTACATGTCTAAAATATGATTATTTTCGGGATTAAGAACAACGAAAAAAAGTGTGGATTGTTTTTTTTTTTTTTTTTTTACAAATGTTTATTGTTCATCTTAATGTATGTAAACAAAACTAAAAAACTTATTATTTTGGAAAGTTGTCATCGTTAATTATTTTATATTTTTAATGAAATGAATTAAAATCCGTTTAACTCAATTTTAATTTTTGACATTTTGTCTTGATATAGGTGGGACCTTATCCAACTTTTTTTTGGTAAGCCTGTTCATTTTCCTATATAGTAGTTTTGGTCATGCTTTTCCACAACTTGGCTTTATTTTATTGTTGCGACTAAATCAATCTCAAGTTCGTCACTATAAATATATAGAGAGAGCTTAGCATATTGTACCAAAAAAAAAAAGAAAGAGAGAGAGAGCATAGCATAATCTCTTGAAACAACAATAAACTAAGAGAAAGAGAGAATGGGTAGTGAGAGTGAAATGATCCCATGTCTAGATTTTTCCATGTATGAGTCAGGATTTGATCAAGGGAGTGAGGGTTGGGAAAAAATGAGCAAAAAAGTGATAGACGCATGTGAGAATCCTGGTTGTTTCATCTTAAAGTATGATAAAAATAAGTTTCTAGAGAGTTTATTTGAAAACATGTTAACGGGGATGAAAACTTTGTTTGATTTACCTGAAGAAATTAAGAGAAAGTGATGGGCGTTTCAAAGGTTACACTAGTGATCGTCCTCAAAGTGAAAACTTTGGAATTGATGATATTGTCCTTGAGAATACTTCTTTGGCCTTTACTAATCTCATGTGGCCTCAAGGAAACCCAACTTTTTGGTATTGTTTTTTTCTTTCTTTCTTTCTCTTGTTTAATTATCGTGTTATTTACATTTATTTCATACACTACTCTTTTCCATAAGAACATATTAGTTTATGTAATGTGAAATTAATGGGTTTCATTAATAACTTCTATGTGAAGAAAATGTTAACTTCTTAAATAGATCATTTGTAAAAGGATGAGTACTAGACAATAGTAAAGGACAAATTTTTAAATTTTTGAACACTTTTTTATCCCTAATGGCGTTTGATGAACAATGAAATTAATGGGTAGATTTTGCTAGAGACAGAAATGGCCTGCCTAACTATAGATTTCCGTAGGCTTTTTTGTCTGTTTGTTCTTTTTTGTTCTTTTATTTCTCTTGAGGGTTTTGGTCTAGTCCCCCCTCTTTTGTACATATTTTTCCTCTTTTTTTAATAATATTATTTATTAGGTTGGCGGTAGAGGATGGGTGTCCTGTGGGGTGCCAACCTAGTTGGGATGCCTCAGTGACACCTTGATGCCTAACCTTCCTATTGGCCTTATCAAAAAAAAAAAAAACAATGAAAAATATATAAATAATAAAATGTTAGTCATACATTCTATAATACATGCATTTTCCCACGACATTTTTATTTTTATTTTTGGACCGAAGACTTTTTTTCTCTTTTCAATTGATTGAAGCTTATATAGATTAGGTTAAATAGTAGTAGGACCGTGTTAAGAAATGTGTGTTAAATTGACAAATGTTTAACTTTTTTTTCCTCAAGAAATATGTTCCTTTTATTGACTCTTTTAACCAATATATTTAAGACATTCGTTAGCAAATACTCATGAGTTAACTAAATAAACCTTTGTGTAATAATTCAGGAACTACAATAAAATTTAACTGTAGTGAATCCTAATCCATGTGAATCTGGTCTACACCATTAGACAATATATATAATTTATTAAAAAATTGAACCTTATCCTTTATAATATATATTTTTTGGTTTGGTCTACCGCAATTAGGTGGATTGGTTGGCAATCATATCTTATCCTTTTCCAACTTTTATAGTTTTATTAGTGTTATTTTAAATTTTGATAATTTTTTATGCTATGATTTAGAGAGGCTAATGAGTGGGAAACACAGCAAATAATTTCAGGCTATTTAACTTTAGAATATGTTTGTTTTCAATATTTTTCTTGTGGATTTTTGTGATATATAGTGAGACAATGAAGACCATGAGCTCCAAGATGTTTGAACTGAGTTTCCTCATTATGGAGATGATTTTAGAAGGTTATGGTCTTCCAAAACAATACACTTCAGATATTGAAGAATTGCAGAGTTGTAGTAAACTTCGGTTGATGAAATACAAAGTTCCTGAAATCAACAAAGATAATGAAGCTGGCTTGTTCCCTTACACAGACAAATCTACATTAACTATTTTATGCCAAAATGAAGTCAAAGGTCTTGAGGTTCTAACCAAAACAAACAAATGGATTGATATAAACATACCCCAAGGAGGCTTCGTGGTCTTTGTTGGTGACATACTCCTGGTACTTTCTTCCTTGCATGCATGCATGCAATGCACTTGCTCGTAAACTAACTAATTGTTGTTACGTCCTCGTGAACTTGACTTAGTTGGCAGGACAATACATAATATATGCAAGGTCTGGGTTCGAACCTCGGCCATCACCAAAAAACTAATTGTTGCTTAATAAGGATGTGTAAATTATTAAGAATATGTGATTTTTTTATAACTTCACCTAAAATTTGATGCTTAATTAATAAGGATGTGTAAATTGATTTTTATAGGCATGGAGCAATGGGAGACTTCATGCACCTACACATAGAGTGACGATGTGTGGAGACAAAGATAGGTATTCATTTGGACTTTTTGCATTCCCAAAGAATGAGGTGAAAATTGAGGTGCCACCTGATTTGGTGGATGATAAAATGCATCCTCTTCGTTACCGGTCATTCAATTATGAGGATTATGTAGAGTACTTCTTTTCAACTCTCAAAGAAAATGCAATAGATGCATTTGCAGGAGTTTGATTGATGTGTGTATTTATATCATATAATTACTTGATGTCTTGGAAATAAATATCATCATATCATATGATGGTTATTGTTATTTCGCTAGCCTAGTACTGGTTGTGCGAGGTAGCTTGATTGAATAAATTGTTTTCCATTTTAAAAAAAAGGGTTAATTAAGTTTTTAGTCCCTATAAATATTCACAATTTTGTTTTTATTCCCTACAAAATAAAATCACACTTTTTAGTCCCTGACATTTTCCTTAAGCATTTTAGGGACTTAAAATGCTGATGGAAAAATTTTATAGGGACTAAAAATGCTGATGGAAAATTTTATAGGGACTAAAAATGTCGATGGAAAATTTTATAGGGACTAAAAAGTGTGATTTTATTTTGTAGGAACTAAAAACAAAATTCTGAATATTTATAGGGACCATTTACTTAATTAACCCTAAAAAAAAAGTTATGAGGAATAAAGAGAAAGATTAATAAATATATGTTGTAAGGAGTCTCCTTTTCTTAAATTGACATTTGTATCATCAAGGTTAATATACGAAGATTCTGCATTATATGCAAAGTTATGTATCTTTGGAATTGCTTTCTTGTCATTTCGTTTGCACAAGCTTTATTTCTTAAATGATTGATTAATTATAAGTTTATAGTTATAATTGTTGAGAAGTAGGATGGAGCCTAGCAAGATCTTAGAAATTGATTTCGCTTTTTGGCGGTTGATTTTAGAATTGATCGACAGAATGAAGAAGATCATTGCAATGAATATATGATCATTTTAACAGTGATTCAATGTAGTAAAAATGAGTTTTATTTGAGTATTATTGGTCTTTGGCGTCATTGTTTCTATCTTTCTCTTATCAATCATTCTTGCTCATCTAAATAACTTATTTAAAAAAAAAATTGTAACTAACTCTTACGAAAAAAAATATAATTAACTCGTAACTATTTTAGATAATACTTAACATATTTTAACGGATCTCAAACTATCTCTAATAGTCCCGTCAAATTAGGAATGTAAATTAACATTTTGATTTCTCAAAATATTTTTTTATTTAGTAATATATTTCATTTTGACCTGTTAAAAAAACATTTTCAATTTGAGATGAACAATACAACTCAAGAAAAACAAAATACAATATCATATTGTTTGGGTTAAAATGAAAACGAGCAGACAAAAGGAAAAAAAGTTTAAATCAAACCAAATTGTATTAAAGGAAAAAAAAACCATAATGTTTCGGTGAGGTGAGTGAATGGTTTCAGATATATACTTCCTCCGGTCACTATTATAAAAAAGAAAAGAAACACATTTTTTAGAATAGTGACCAGAGGGAATGTCTATGGTTGATTGATTGTGTGTGTGTGTATAATTTTTTAGAATATTGACCAGAGGGAATGTCTATGGTTGATTGAGTTGAGGAATCAGTTGAAATCCTCAATTATGAAGAAGGATTTCATATGAATATCACATTGCTTATAAAAGATGTTCATATGAAATAAGCTTTTAAACAGGCTAGCAGGTCGTATCAGGCTTTCAGAAGGCCAGACTCAGACCTAAAAAGTAAGCCTATGATAGGCCGTAGGCCAGGCTTAGGCCTTCAAAAAATATGGTAGGCCAGACACAGGCCTTGCAAAGCCTAGCTCGGCCTAGCCTATTCCCACCTCTATTGACAAGATATCTTTCCAGGAGCTTGCATCCTTACACATAGCTCTTTGCAGTCAGTGACGCTATAAACATGATATGTGGCTTTTTAGTCTCATTGTCCAAGTCTATTGAGTTTTGACTCGGGTTGAGATCTTTAAAACACACGTACTAGTCACAAGATATTTTAATAGTCTAATGTAATAATTATTAAAAAAAAGAGCCTAATGTAATAATACTATCATAATTGTTGATGAAACAAGAATTGAGTCGAGGAATCAGTTGAAATCCTCAATTGTGATTCCCTTTTCTTCAAGTGATCAAAGTTGAGGAATGAACCATGCATGTCTCTCTATCGTGCGTTTTATAATCAACTGCTTCAACATAACATTAAGTATGGTTGTTTGGAACTTTTGCTACAAGACTACAAAATGCATGTAAAAAATAAGAAAAAAGCATATATATTGATAGATGTAAATAGAGAAAATAGCTTTATGTTTGATTGGTTGTGTATTTTTACATTGTAAACATGTATTTAAAGAAAAAACTATTCATACTATCCGAAACATATGTCCTACAATGTCTAGCCTTCCTCAGCTATTTTGACAGGCAGTATGTTGGTTCTCCTTCATTAAAGGGTTCATGGCGCCCCATGTTGGGTTGTCGGGTTCCTTCTTCACAACTTAATATGTTGACGAGATTGTTAATGCACAATCTTTCCAGGAGCGTGCATCCTTACACGCTACTTGCGGGTAGTGGCACTATAAACATGGTCTGTGGCTTTTTAGTCTCATTGTCCAAGAATATTGAACTTTGACTTGGGCTGAGATCTTCAAAACCCACAGCCTAGTCACAAGATATTTTAATAGTCTAATGTAATAATTCTTAATTTTTTTTTATAAAAATAGCCTAATGTAATAATATTCTTTCCAATTTTTTCTTACGCGTTATTACTATTTGGTGATTTGTCTTGAGACTAATTCGTTTTTGTTTTTGTATCGTCGATTCTTACTGAACTTGTGTCTCGTCGGATTTTCTCAGATTTTTGGTCGAGTTTGAATCTAAAAAAATACATTGGTCTAATGTTAAGGTCAGACGAGGGACACACAAAATCCAATCTAACACACCCCTTGTACATTTTTATTTTATAAATAGACAAAATGACAGAGTCATAATAAACTTACACACACAAGTAGAGATGTCGGAATTTGAACCCTGATCACCACGTGTTGTCTAACAATTTTTTTTTTTATAGTATTTTTACCAATTGAGCTAGGATTTATGGACCCTTTATACATATCTATGTCACTCATGTTTTGTTTTTCTTTATTAATAATTTTTTTTTGCTTTGCTTCATAGGATAGTTCGATTTTGTTGCCACAATAACGAGGATGAAAAAATCGCACTTTATACTATGCAAATAATTTTTCTTTATTAATACAATAATTTATTCAGTTTGTCTTTTTTGTTTTCCTTCAAAAAAGGCATATATAGAAGGGTAAAAAAACACAAACAAAATAAACAAAATGTTGTCTTCTCCTTTTCCTTTATGGTTTTCAATGTCTTATTAAAATAAATAAATTTTGGCTTGAGCATATGGGAATAGAGACAAATAGAAAAGACAAAGGGATTTTCATTTGAGAATCAAAAGAGATATATTCCTGATTCTGCCTAGCTAGCTACTAGCCATCCCTAATTCCAAAGGCACTGCAGTAACTTAATGCCACATACCCCATATATCGTCCTATATGGCAGAAATCTGTAGTGCTTGCTTCTTTCTTCATTTGGAATCATAACATCAGATTATTAAAAACTTAGTATGGGACAAATATGGCCGATACATATAGATCAAAGTGTCGGCAAGGTATACACTGGATCACTTTGATAAGTGATATATCGATGATTAATTAATACTTAAAAAGTCATTTGAAACCCTAGTATTGGGTTATGAGGATTTTCAGAGATTATAAGTTAATAGAAACTTGATAAGTTTTATATTGCGTTCAACATACTTTTTTTCCATTTAATGTGAGACTATATATATACTCTGAAAACTTGTATGATACAAAGAGCCGATAGAAACTTGACTTTGAGATACCATTGTTATGAGAGAGTTCTTGAATCTTCACGTTAAACTTTGAACAACAATTAATATAAGAGAAATCAAACACCGCATCTTAAACTAAAATCTTAAAAAATTATATATATGAGCTTTCTCATTTATATAATATTCAACGTCCATATTCCAATTCAACGTGAAACTCCATTCATTACCAACTCTTTGGGACATAGGTTTATTGTCACTTGATATAATGAGCAATGTTATATCTCTAGAAAAATAACATCAAGAATTCTTCAAGAATAAAGAGCAGCTAATCACAATGCACTATTTGCCACAATTCAAGGAGGTGTAGCTGAAAAATAGGAAGTGAACAAATAAATCATGCAATTAAAACTTGCCAGTTGTGTCTTGAAAAATTCTTGATGCTATTTTTTTAGAGAAATAGCATTTTCCTATAATAATTTTCTAAAAATATTGATTGAGTATAGAACTAACGTCAACATGGAATTTTTATTAGTAATTTTTAAAAATTATTATTAAAAAGTTTATCTAAACATTTTTAATATCTTTAGAGTATTCAATCTGCTTATGTGTTTCAACTCAGTTTGATTGTGTTTGTTTTTGTCTTTGTTTTTTTTTTTTTTAAGGATGTTCTTTTTTCTTTTTTTTTGGATTGGACCTTTTTGCTGCTATTAATTTAATTTTGATTAAAAAAAATGTTTAGATGAATTAGAAGCCTAGTCTCAAACCTTAGTTTTTCAATTAACCAAAATGATTATTCCAAAAGAAGAATATTATAAATTGTCAAATAGTTTAGTGACTAAAAATTTACCTTTGAGATGAATAAATAGGGTATGCGAGGTCTGAACTCCAATCCTTCATATATTATGTAATGTCTCTACCAATAGAGTTAAACTCACTGCAACTTATAAATGTTAATTAACACATGCTTTTTAACCATTTTATTAGTGTACAAGTATCGATATCTTTATAGAGGATTAATCTTTCTGATTGGCCATCTTAAATGAGATATACTCTCTCAACTATTTTTTCTATACACAAGACTCGAATCTTAAAGACATTTTTAAAGGGTTCAAATTCACTTTCACAAAATCAACTAATAAGAAAAGAAATACCGCCACTATTTTTTTTTTGGATAGGAAAGATATACCACGACTACTTACAAGTATCTTTTTTTAGACCGTATGTTATCATTCTCGACAAGTAGAAGAAACAAAAATGAAACCATAAAAGGAGAAATGAAAAATATAAAAGTTACAATCGAAATTCGCAACTATATATACAAAAGATGTACAATATTTATTTTCTTACAAAAATATGAAAGAAAGATTAACATTCAACATTAGTCATCATGATCAAGTAATGTACTAATCAAAGACAAAGCACCCCCTAAATTCTTGGCTTTAATCCCAATATAATCCTTGACGGTCAAAGCACGAAAACGTGGCAAAGAATTATCACCAACCCAAGGAGAAACCAAATAATCAACTGGGGGTCCATAAAAATAAGCCACAGAATATCTATCCCTAATATCATTCACAACAACACGATGAAGTGAACATCGAAACCTTGAATTTGACAATATATGAAGAATGTCACCAGTGTTAACAACAAGTGTATTTGGATGAGGCTCCACAGGAACATACCCTACACCTTCTTTGAATATTTGAAGTCCATTTGTTTGACTTTGATGGAGGATTGTGAAAAGGGATGTGTCTGTGTGTGGGGCCAGACCCATTGCTTTTTTTGGGTCGGGACAACATGGGTAGAAGTTTAGTTGCATTGCTCCAACATGGTTGTTAGAACCAACCCATTTGTTTTGTTCTTGTGAAATTCCTAATATGTTGAATATCATGTTTGTTAGTTTCTCTGCTAGTGTCTTCATTTGCTTTTGGTAGTTCTCCATTATGTCACTACACACAAAAAAAACACAATTTTGTTGTTTAGTGTGTAAAGTAATTAAATATGAAAAGCACATTTCTTTTCAATCTACTTAGTTTTAAATAAAAAAATGAAATGGTTTTTATTTTTGAAAAACGAAGGGAGAAGAATACTTTAGTTGTTATAGCAAATACAAGTATGCCAATATAATTTTTAAAGAAATAATATGCTACTATTAACAAATACAAGTATACAATATAGTTTGAATCTCCGGATCAGTTAGTCATTAGTTTGTTTTTCACATCCCTAGTACTTACTTTTTGTGGGGCAAATGTGAAAACATGAAGACAAGGTCGGCAACACAAGATGGCGGCAAACGGTTACCTACCTATTCCATTGTATACAAAAACAAAACCTAAAAACTTCAATTTAAATAGAACATATTACCATTTTTCAAGTTCAAAATTTGAAAAAGGGACTAAAATTGAACGATTTTAAAATAGAAGGACCAATTTTTGTAAGTGAGTGAAAATAGGGAAACTAAAACTATTAAACCTTTTATTTTAGTTTAATAAAAAAAACAACTAAAAAGTTGTAGTCAGCTCAAAAAAAATTAGAGATTAAAATATATATATAGAAAAATGCTTTGTGGAACAACAACAAACATATTTTTAGCCAGCCATATATCATAGGATTTGGATCCTCTATATGATGAGCATTTATATTCGCAATATATAGCAGTTCTGGTACCTAAGCCAACCATATATCATAGGATTTTGATAATCTAAAGTGAATAAAGTGTAAAATGAAAAGATCAAGGACTGTTATTTTAATGAGTTCATGATATTTTATGATGTACCTACAATATATATATATATATATATATATATATATATATATATATATATATATATTTAATTTGTTAATTAATGTTGATATTATTCACCTTACACTCTAAAGTGACTAGTTGCTCACTTTAGAGAAGTTGGATCCCATATCATAAATTTGTAATGGTTTCCATTAATTACGAGAAATTGTAAACTAGAATGTTATATGAAAGCACGTTTAATTTCTATGTTAACCTATGATTGTCCACGTTGCATGAAAGTGCATGATATATTGTAACATTTGTACTTACCAAAACCGTTTGTAGTCATTAGGCCAGATCTTTTTAGCATCATTGGATGGGGACCCCATAATTGTGAATCCTTCATGCCACATGAATTTGGGGAAGAATGGTGATATTCGTGCTCTACCGTATCCGGTGCCGCCGCCGGCCGATCTAAGGGCCTTAAGTTTCTCCTTGGAAGGAAGAGAAAAGAGTCTCTTTGCCTCTTCTTCAACCTCTTCAATAAAATTTAAGGGTATGCCATGATTCTTCAATTGGAAGGCACCCCACTTCTCACATGCAAGGCCTATTTGTTCCATAGCATTAGGATCATTGAGATCAATAATTGGTATGCATGATCCATCTTCATCATGATTGTCATAGCATCCATTGGATGTGAAATCATCACTACCATCATCATTAGATTGAGACCATGCATGTGAATCAGGCAAAGTTCTAAATGAAGAAAAGTCTAAGGGGATAATATGATGAAGCTGCAGAGGGTGATCACGATAGGCTTCAGAAAGAGTAGTAGCCATTTTTCTAAGGTGAAATATTTAGCTATAGACAAAAGAAGTAGCTAGAGTTCTTTTTCCCGAGAATTATAATTTTAAGCTAGCTAGAGAGTTAGCTATATATGGTTGATTGATTGTGTGAGTATATATATATATATATATATGGTTTTGCTAGAAGACACCTTTTATGAAGGTGTCTTTTAGCAAGTTATTCTATTAGTATTTATTAAAAGACACCAACTAATTTTTATGAAGGTGTCTTTTAGCAAAGTTATAACTAAAAAGTAGAAATCACACCTTGAGGTGTGGGTTGCTAAAAGACACCTTCATGGGTGGCTTCTAGCAAAACCCATATATATATATATATATATATATATTTGCTAAAACACACCCACTAGTTTTTATGTGGGAGTGTTTTAGTGTGTGTATATATATATATATATATATAGGGTTATGATAGAAGACACATTTTGTGAAGGTGTCTTTTATCAAGTTACTCTATGATCATTTGCGAAAAGACACCAACTTACTTTTATGAAGGTGTCTTTTAGCAAAGTTATAACTAAAAAGTGAAAATCACACCTTAAGGTGTGACTTGATAAAAGACACCACCAAAGGGTGGCTTGTATCATAACCCATATATATATATATATATATATATATATATATATATATATATATATATATATAGATTTGCTAGAACACACCCACTAGTTTTTATGTGGGAGTGTTTTAGCAAGCTACACCTTAAAGTGTATTTAACTAGTTTTTAGTTATAACTTGCTAAAACACACCTTCTAAAAAATAAGTGTGTGTATCCTAGCAAATGCCTATAGAAGTTGCTAACATACACCCAGTTATTTTTTAGAAGGTGTGTTTTAACAACATTCACCTTAAGGTGTATTTAACAACTTTTTAGTTATATATTTGCTAAAACACACCTTGATAAAAAACTAGTGGGTGTATCCTAGCAAACCCCATATATATATATATAGACACTCTTAATTGATATGCACTAACAGTTTAAAGATTTTTTACATCGCCGTTCCATTATAATCATTGGATAGTAAAAATGATTGACTATCCATATCTCTCTTGAAAATCTTACAAAAGTGTGATTTTTGATTGGTTGGCATTTTAAAAAATTTACATTGATAGTGAATCAAAGTTAATCTATATATTTAAAAAAAATGCTAACAAATGTCTTTATGACATTGTTTAAAGAATCAAATGAACTAATTTTTGCATAAATAACGATGTAATTATTACTTTAAAAATTATTTTACTTGTTTTTTCGAGATAAATTTTACATTTATACGTTCTTTAAACAATGTTCTTAAGACATTCGTTAGCGAGATTATCATTAAAAAGAAGTATATGAGATTAAGTTAAAATGATACACATGGGTGAAGGTTGGCTATTGGATTTAGTAGTGTCGGGTTTTGGGTTTAGGACAAAGATGCATGGTTGGGTACGACAAAAGAAGGAACAAACAATTCGGAAAGATTGTGGTATCCCAAAGACTCAAAAATAAAAAAATAAAAAAAAAATGAACATATGGAACTTTTTCTTTATTCCATGATAATGCATGTTTCACTCATTGATCAACAAACGCCAAAGGAGGAAAACGATAAGAAAACTTGCTAGGATCCCTTTGTGTAGCCCTTTAGCTTTTTGTGGATAAAATAATAGGGCATGTTTTGTCTTGTAGTAGCTAGGAAAATTATCCAATGGACGATGATTTATGTAAGTTATAGTATTATTAATTTGGATGATGATTAACTGTATTAATGTTTTTTATTATGAGTATATCACATAGAGAATATACCCCTTGAAAAGAACATAGAATGGGAGGAAGTATATGATATTGGATTTGTGGAAGCATAAGCTTGAACTCTATAAAAGAGAAGAGATAGTTTTCATGTTTATATTGCAATCAAAGAATCAAAGATATTATATTCACAAATCCAAGATCAGTTACAATGCAATGACTCTACCATTTATACTAGGTATAAAACTACTCATCTCTAACTAGAATCACACTCTCTCTATATATATATATTCGAGTTCGAACTCGAGATTGTGTGTGTAAATTTTAAGTGATACTTACCATTTCATCTACATAAGGAAAAAAATACAAAAAAGGGCTTGTTAAAATACCAGTATAAAAAAAAGGGGGGTCAACACGTTTTACATACTTCATCCGTTCGAAAATATAAGTAAAAATTGGTCAACCAAAATTAATGTATTTGGTTCAAAATCTCTTAGTACATGTTTCACACTTGACACAATGATGATATATAAGACTGTACCAATAGTCAAGTTTTTGCATATATGGTTTTTTGTCTCACTATAAGTTCGTCTTTGCCGAGGAAAAAAGTCATTGAATTTGAGATCTCATTGATTGAGAAAATCTAGGAATCTATATTAGTGCCCCATCTAAATATTTTTATATATTTATTAATGAAGGCTGCCACTATCAAAGCATACGGAGAACTTCCGTGATACTAAGCCTTTGCCACAAAAAAGGATGCTTCCCATTTCCATGACATAGGTGGGGTTAAAAGTTGGAAAGTGGAGGTGGAAAATGCTTTTGAGGTTATATATTCTACTCCCTCCGGTCCTTATTATAAGAAACAATTGACTTTTTTGGTTCATAGAATAATTAATGCATCTTGTTATAAATATAGACTAGATACATCACTTACACAATGAACCTAAAAAGTCAACTTTTTCTTATAATAAGGACCGGAGGGAGTATATAATAACATTTCCATTTGTTGTGTGTGCAATAGTTCCATTTATTTAAAATAATTTTTAAGTTATTACACGGTGTGAAATATTCTTCAATTTTGTCAATGATTAATCTTCGTTAAAAAATTTAGTTAATCGCTTTTTGTAGGTCTCTCCTCCTGTCGCGTCATTTTTCGGACGGTCGAATGCCATTTGACCGGCGTTTGACCCGCTTTTGATTTCACGACTGAACATTTAATTCTTTTTAAAAGAAAGTGGAAAAAGGTTCAAATACCACATTTTTAGGGATTAAGGGTTCGGGGGTTGGTTATATTTAGGGAAGGTGTTAAGCACCCTAAATATTCGTAGTACTCTACGAGAACCTCTTGATTTTATTTAACTTTTGTGCTATAAACTTGCTTGCTTTAAAAAATGGAATTTGAAATGATGAAAGAAAATAGAGACCTAATTTATCTACATTTTTATTGATTTGGAAGGACGCGTGTCCTTTGCCTACGTACCCGTGAGGGATCAAAACCTCGTAGTTCGGGGTAGAAATTGACGTTTGATTGGTTTTGGGTTTTTTAATGGTTTTTGAAAAAGGTTTAAAAATGAAAAGCCAAATGGCAAATTGGAATTGGTTTGTATTTTTTAATATTGAAAGGAATAGACTTGAAGTAAGATTAAATTGATTGAAGTTTGATTAAGAAAATAAAAATGAAAAAGACGGTCACTTGATTTAAGATCAAGGTTTGTTTATGAAAATATTTTTGTGATTTTAAATGCAAAAAAGGGTTTTTTATTATTGTGCTTGACAAGAGTTTCATCTTGCTCCTACGTATCTCCAGGTGCTATGGAGAAATCAAAGCTACGTAGTTCTAGATAGAAATTAAAGCTGAGGTCGAGCAAGACAAGCACAACCTCTAGAAATTAAAGTTGAGGTCGAGCAAGACAACCTCAAGATTTTTGAAAGAGTTAGAGTTAAGCCTGGATCTAAGAAATGAAATACTACCTTTTCTTGAAAATGGCTTCTGCTGTGACCGGCTTTGTGCAGGTTTCAAATCGGCTTGGTGGACTTGGATAGAGCTGTGATGCGGTTTGGTTTAGGGTGTGATGGGTTATGGATTTGTGGTGGTTTAAGTGGTGGTTGTGTGACTGGTTGTATGATGTGAAAATATGATTTGGTACTGTTAGAGTATTTTTGATCTTGAGATTGCTTGATGAATTTATTGCTTGATTGTAGGCTTGAGAGTGTATCTCCAAATCTTTCTCTTTTTCCTTCTTTCCTTCTTTGTTGAGAGAAAGCTTCTATTTATAGCCAACCTTCATCCTTCAACATCTGCAGCTGTTCATTCTTGTGTAGAGACCCTTGCTGTTGATAGGAATTGCAAAACTGCCATTGTCCCATAGTTTTGTACACTGAGCTTGAGCTTGTCAGCCTCGACCTCAACATTTAACACTATGAGCTTGAGCTTGTCTTTGTACCAGGAGCGTGTGTGAACAGTGAAAAGTACATGAACAGTAAAAATATCTTATCTTTTTACAGCTGTTTCATGCTTGTTCTCCAAGATGCATTGCTGTTAATGTTCTTGCATTTCTTAGCCATTAAGACACCATTATTTAATTATTTAAGCATACTTGGTCACCAAGTCTTGTTTTTTAAGATATTTTGCTTGCTTGCTTGCTCATCAAGATTCTCCTTTAGAGCCTGAGCATGATCACGATATTCATGAGAGCATGAGCATAACCACACAGTTCATGAGAGCTTGAGCATTAAAGAGAGTACATTAACAGGCAAAAAATATTCCGGGCCGAAAGACAAATGAAATGGGATCTTAGGTCAAAAATTGGGGTATGACACCTCCCAATCACAATTATTTTTCACAAAAACTCATTCGACTTAGAATTTTTATTTAAAGGATCAAAGTCAAGTTCTTCATGAACTAAGGTAATGTTGGTATATGTTGAAAAAATTTGATTACAAAACATGATGAGGTATGAAAAAGGAGACATTATTTGAATGATGAGTGATATGACGGAAATACAAGAATGAATTCAATTAGAACATGATGAGGACAAATTAATTCAAAATCATATTCAAAGATAATCGCATTAATTGAATGAGTTAGTGAGCTAGTAGTTTTTAAATTTGACCTTTTTAAGTGTTTCCTAATATTCATGGAAATATAAGGATATAACTATGGTCTTGTTGACAAGTGATTTTGAGATCCTCTTTAAACATTCTAAAATTACTAATTATTTTTTAAAAAAGTCAAATATTTCGATTTTCAATACATTGATTACACAATTTTTCACAAATACAGTACATAGTACTACTTATAGTCTTTAAAGAGTACACCAGGGACACTTATTAATATTTCCGTTATAATTATTGTTCCATTTCGTGGTACTCCCTCCGGTCCTTATTATAAGAAACAATTGACTTTTTTGGTTCATTGTGTAAGTGATGTATCTAGTCCATATTTACAATAAGATACATTAATTGTTCTATGAACCTAAAAAGTCAATTTTTTCTTATAATAAGGACCGGAGGGAGTAGATATTAACTCTCACACACACACACACACACACACACACACACACACATATAGGGGGTTGCTAGCTTACACCCACCTAAAAACACTAAGGTACAAGTTAGCAAGCTGCACCCACTTTTAATTTACTAAAACACCTTTTTGTTTATATTCTACTTAATTTTAAATAGAAGGGCAATTTTGTAACTAGCTTAAAAAAGATCCTTAAAAAAAGAAACAAAAAAGACAATGACATGCTTAAGGTACAAAACATGTAATAAAGACAAACTTTTAAGGAAACAATATTTGGAATGATGAAAGTGGGTGTAAATTAGTGAAGGTTGCTAACTTGCACCTTAATAATACTTATAAAAATGAGTGTAAATAATCAAGTGGGTGTAGGTTGTTAACTTGCACCTTAATAATTTTAGGTGGGTGTAGCTTGTTAAATGCGACTGCAAAAGATACTAGAACCCAACCAGAACAATATAAGAACAAGAACACTTAATAAAGGTCAAAATACATACACAAACTATTGCCTAGCAAACTGAATGGTATGTAGGGTGACAATTTCATACACTAATCCGATTTTTAAGAGGTTCGATCTATCAAGAACCTTTTGCCTCAATATTAGAATTCTTGGACTGATATACTTGTTAAGATGAAGTTGAAAAATAATTCATAGTTGGTGCTTGTGAGGGATCATCCCTCTTTTTGAATAATCTTCTCTTAGCATATGTGATAGGAGTGATATATCTTATGCATTAATTTTTTTTCTTTTCTGTTGTTGCTATTTCTCTTGAACATTAATATTTGAACACATTAAATTTTCATACATTCATTCAATACATAATTTTTTCTCTATCTCTCTTCTCATATTACATCTAGCACATCATTTTCTTTATCTTTCTCTCTTTAGTGGTATACTGAACTTGAGTGTTTAAAAAATTATTTTTCTTTTCTCTTACGTTAAAAAAAATATCAATCTCACTAATATATGTAGATTTAATGATGAGGGCCAATATATACATGAAAAGTGGTAATGTTAGACACAAACATGAATTTTCTTTCAGTTTACAATTGTGACATCTAAAAAACGGGTATATACAAGTACAAATCACAACATAACATTCATAAAACAAGCAAGGACAATATGTGCTCCACCAATACTGGAGAATCAACAGTTGTTTCTTTAGGTCTCAAATATCCCAAACACTAAAAAAAGATGTTACCGATTACCTAACGTGACAACCACAACTCATAACTACCAACACTCTTTATATCTAAAAGCAAAAGAAAAGTCACACACGATGAACAAATGAAGCTTAGAGTCCACCTAGTTCGAACACAAAACAAGGAATAGGACAATAAATTTTTAATAGCAATAAAAAAATTCAAATCATACTACTACATAATCAAGTAACTGAGTTTAAATGGTTAACGAGTTTCACAAAAAATAACTTGTTTGAAAAAAATTAGGATAATGTTATTTAATATAAGAATTTTGATCAAGTTTTACTTATCTTTCGGTCAAACACTAGACTATCCGACCTTCCTTACCCTGAAAATCGGAGAGTTTAACAATAAAAAAATTATACTTTTATACCAAATTAATCTCAAGAATCCATCTTTCCCCCACCCACCCCATTGTTAATTAAGTTTGTACTTTTTATCAAAATAATTCATCGCCATGAATCATGAAATCATCAAGTTGTGAATGCCGTCGGTAGTTCCTCTGACTATATTGGACATGTGAAAGCAACTAAAAGTAGCAACTTTTTATTGAAAAACAATAATTATTTGTTAAAAAGTTATACATTAAATATAAAATACACAAGTTCCAATACAAACTTACTATTTTGAATTTCTTATCATATGCAAAAATTTGCACATGATAGAAAAACCTTATTAATAAAATACTAGTAATCTTAAGTAATTTAAAGTGACTGCACAATTTGTAGACACACAGAATCTTGGGTCAAATTTGTGTACCAAAAAGAATATATTGTGTCAAAAATAACTTCGTAGTGAAAATATTGGAAGAAAGGTGACATGGTTAAAACATAGGGAAGCAGTCAAAATGCACCATTATATATGTGCAAACAAAAAATGAAGTTCATTGCAGAGCAGAGGTATTATTGCTACAAAATAAAAAGACAGAGAAATGTATAAACAATGGCAGCAAGCTAGTCGGTACCGACTTCCATATCTTCCAAGATTGCATCTTAGAAATTGATTCCTTATTGTCATGAATCGATGCAATCAAACATCTTCACCATCTAAAAAATAATAAAATCATATGCTTTGTGCTTTGGAAAAAAATATTTATCACCATGGAGCTATCCACGTTAGATAAGTCTCTTATCTTGTATATTCAACATTCCCATCAATTTTAGTCGATGCAAGACTTAACTATTCACATTAGATTTCCAACAATCAATCTCTCAGGTGTAGGTCACCTACATATGACTAACTTCATACACACTAGAATTATGTTCCCTCATTGAGCCAAACCACATCTCTGATACCAGTTTATGGACGATCGTCTCGACTATATTAAATCACTCGACTATATTAGATCAAGAGCAATGAGTTGAACACCACAACATAATCCAAAACCTTAAAATTTTAGGTATACAGATCTCATCTATTATATACCTAACATTTTCTCTATTTCTAATCAATGTGACCTTAACTACTAGTACTTGATTTCCAACACTTCTAAAATTGATTTAAGATTTTTAAATCGGTATGTTCAGTTAACAATGTTTGTTTAGTTAATAAGATCGTTAGAGAATCTTCAATAATTATTTTCTTAAAGAATTCATTGAGTTTTATATACTACTATCACAAGCTACTATCAAGTGGTACTTACAATGTCACGTCATATTTAAAGAACTCAAATACATTTAACCAATGATAAAAATTATACAATTCTTAAGCAACTTACATTTTTATATTTTTCATTCGCACGAAACAATTTTGTACTCCAACGCTCTTAATTAAGTTATCTCAATAAAATCATACAACTTAGCTTGCTAAATGCCCTCATCAGAGATAGTAGTATGATGATTTTGTTGGTGGAGTATTTGTAAGTATACAAGTAAGTGTAATAATTTGGTCAATAAAAAAAGTAAGGTTAATTTAAGCTTGTTTATAAAAAATAAAAAAAAAGGTAAGTGTTATCGAAGACTTGGAGCTTTATGCGATTTTAGAGCATCAAGCCATCCACATTGAAGTTTATCTATTACTACATCTGTCCTTAAATCCTCTTGAAAAAAAATTCTAATTCCTTTTTATATATAAAGACCTCTTTCATATTTTAAATTGAATTAATTATTGGATAAAAAATGGAATTAATTTCTTTTTACCGACATACATCGAATTATATTGCATATTTTTTGCAATTTGTAATTAATATCTTAAAGAAAAAACATTAACTAATTATCTCTGTCAGAAAGAGAGAAAGAGCTCAATGCGGCACCACCTTTTAAATTGACACCCAAATATTTGACACTATGATAAGGAGGTTCTTGTTTAATTTGGCACTGGACAAGGGAAACACCAAAATATTAGGCCATTATAGATGCTTTTAGTAATCTTTGTTGGATTAATTATTTAATTAATCAATTATGGATTGACAATAATCAATTATTATAAGTTAAACTTATAATATATATTATGGTCTATTGTGTTAAGCACTAATTATATGATGAATTTGAGTGATTGGGCTATTGTTACTTAATGGACCGTGATGGGTTGGACCATTTAGATAAGCCCAATGATAGGTCCCTGCCCTCAGCCGTTTAGCTATTTAAACGTCATCCCATTAGACGGTTAATTATTCTGAACATCACTGTGAAAACCTAGAGCTAGACGGAATGAGGGTAGTTACCCCTCTCATAGTTGTCGGCGTTGTCTACGGTTATCCTTCATCAACCTAATTCAAAGGTACACAATTTCTTGTTCTTTCTTTGTTATTGATGATATGCTATAACTTGTATCTATTGATCTATGGCTAAACACTAAAACTTTCATCAATTGGTATCAGAGCCAATTAGATACATGTTATGGCTAAATCATTCGCATTCGTACCTTCAAAGTCGTATAATTGAAAGCAACCTTGAATGAACCATTATACGATCCTGGTATTTCTTATGCCTTTATTTAAACGATGCTTAATCAGTCACAAATCTCATGTGTTGTGCCCTCAGACTTATTGTTTAATCCCTTTTCATATCAATTAAAGTAAATTAAAATTAATTGATATAGGTATATTGGATCTGAATTTTCTTATTAATGGGTATGCACCAAGCATCGAATCATATACCATGAACTCTAGAATTTTTATTTTTTTTTAGTTTGTGACTTTCGGACTTGCAAAACCCCAAATCTTTGATCAACGATTTCTTTCAAATCGATTGAATGATTCTGAAAATTTTCATAGGGATTCTCTATATCGAATCAAAAAGATCAATTGCCCCTTAAATCGTTGTTTTTTTTGTTGTTGATCGTGCCAAATCGAATCGGGTCAAATCACGGGTTGTCTCGACCCCGAATCAGCCCAACCGGGCGAAGAAGATCCAACACGTGATAACATGCGCGCGTTACTCTTAAAGTTCCATTTTTGTCTTATGCCAAATAATAATAATTATTAGTATTATTCTATTTTGATTATTTTGGCATAAATTTTGGTATTATTTTGACAATTATAAATATTTTATATATTATTATTTAGAGAATAAATTGTAAATTCTAATTATGAATTAAAAATTTGTACGCCTCTTTGTTGTTTATCCGTTAACTATTATCAAAACAACTTATTAAGAATCTAGGCAATCTTTTAAAATATGTATCATCCTTACATCTGAATTCTTATATAAATCATATTGATTTATAATTAGAGTCTCACATATGTTTATTTATAATTGCTTATTCTTTATTGAGGAATATTTTGAGATGACTATATTATAAGATATTCTCGTTAAGTCATCAAAATTTAGTGGCTCTAAGTATAAGGATGAATGTCACACTCTGCGAGGTAAGTTGTTATTTAATTATTTTATCCTCTTGTGACTTATTGCTTATTATTGCACATATGAAGAAATTTAGTTCTTCTTCTCTTTTGTAGTGCAATTATGATATCCTATATAGAAGTGAAATCATTTTTCCAGAATATTCTAAACAGAACTCTGTTGTTATATACTATTTTCTTACTATAATGCTCCATTTTGTATTTATGTTCTTTCTAATTTATAGTGGGAGTATCGATAAAAAATTATTCTAAGAGTTCTTTTCTGGATAAATTAGAAAACTATTTGACACACTTCTATTCCAAATAACAACTTTTGTTATTATACTACTTCATATAAAAGAAATTCTAAAGTCATATTTATGATGTGCTAATTTAAAATATTGTTAAGCACATTTTTCTATCATTTGAATATGACCGAAATTGAGTAAATTAAGAATTGTTTATCCATGATATTATTTTATCATATTCTTTTAGGCATAAACATTATTGATTTGTATAATTGTAATCTCACCTATCGTGGATACAATTATGCAAATTTTGTTAAATAGAGTAGCATTATATTGGTGACAGTCATACCATATTGGTGTGTTGTTATTAATATAATTGTTATTATTCAATGTACCTAAAAAGTTTATACTTATGTCAATTATAATACTCTATCAATGTTTAAATTTTGAGACATAAGAATTGTACATTGTGATGATAAGTTCTTACTTATTATTATCCTTAAAGTCCTTGAATGAGATTACAATAAGTAAGTTACTCTATTAAAAGACATGTAGAAAATTGTATAAATTTTGCAATCCAATATTATTACATTTTGAATTAAATTTCTACCTAAATGTGATTTTTTATATATATAAATATATCAGATTGCTACTATCCCTTTGTTGTGTGAGTGACGGACATACCCTATCAGTGTGACGTTACTTAACATATCATTTTGAAATAATGAAATAGTTGAATATTTTATTAAAATATCTTTCAAACTTTTTGATTCAACTATCATTGTCTATTCTCTATCAAGTGGGAGAATCATTGTTATGTATTGTGTAACGTGATGGACATACCCTGTCGGTATGACATTACTTAACATAATCATCCTTTTGTGGGTAAGATAGTTTAACTATCATTCTCTATCAAGTGGAGAAAATATCATTATTCAACAAGTGAGAAAAATTCTACATGTCAACTAACTATATCTCATAAACAAATATATTTATTTGTTTCATAACTTTAGATATGAAATTATTGTAGAGACTTATATTGAGGATATTAATTATGCTATTGCTATTCTTTAATACTTATGGAAGCTTATGACTATTTTCTCTTATATCCTCATTAATAATAAAATATAAGTCTTGTGTATTTCCGCTGCTTGTAACCTAATGTTTTTTTTCTCTCAAATGTGTGTAAGTATAATTGTAGCATTAGAGTTTTGAGTGAATTACCTAAATTGTGAATATAGTCTCATATCTTATTTTATAATACTAGAGACTTATCTCACTCATATGATGATAAACTTTTTATATAATCATCATACTCTGTCATATTAAGGTTACTATATTTATAAAATTCTTTGGAATTTTAATTGTGAAAAAAGGAGATCTTGTGTTATAAAATTCTTAAATGAAAAATTTACATTCTCCTTAATTGTAAATGCAGAATATGTGGTTAACTACGAAACCCAATTCTTGATAATATCAGCCATTGATAAAATATGTATTTATGGGGTTTCATATTATCTTTGAGTTACCACTTGTGTTAATAATTCTGCTATGCTCATGTGCAAAATATGTGGTTGAGTTCATGAAACTCTATTGGCTAAAATTATATAACCACTTATGTTGATAATCTTGCACTAGTAATTAAGTATCCCACTATTGAATATTACATTATTATAATATTTTTTGTATCAGTGATCACTAATGAGAATCCCACTTACTCTTGTTTATATATATGTGGGATCAGTGGGAGTGTGTACACAACTTTATATATTATGAGCTCAAATGAGAAATCTCACTCTTGTTTATATATATGTGAGATCAAGAGAAATGTGTACACAATATTATTCTCGTTATCGCCATATACTCTTGTACACACTATAAAATATGACATAGCTTAAGAGACTTTAAACTTTAGTCTCATTCTATTATATTGAGATATATATTAAAATTCTATCAATCTCAATGAGCATCATAGTTGGATGCTTAAGTCAATTTTGTTGGAATATGCACAATAACTTCTTGGCATGCAAATATACATTGTGCTTCTGTTTTACCAACATTCCACATTTTTTTGAGGTCATAAATAGTAAGTACAATGTATAATATCAATACTCCTATCGAGTATGATATTGTGTTCTTGTGGTACTTATAATTTGAGATAATCATAAATGTTCTTTTGTTATTAACATTTTAGTGGCCACATTAATCCACATTTTTTCTTTAAACTAAGTGTCTATGTTAATCCAATTTGGGGATTCTTGAATTTCCTATTTTGCTTTTATGGATTTTCATAGTCACATTTTTTATAGGGTTAATTATGTTTCTAGTCCCTATAAAATAGCGACCTTGTAAGTTTAGTCCCTACTTAATTTTAATAGCATTTTTAGTCCCTATAAAAAAAAAATTACTTATAATTTTAGTCCCTGCTAAAACAAAGTTTGATTAATTATCCTTAAACTCTTAAATTTTTGAACGATTTTTTTGAGACAAGATTAGAACATTATGAAAGGTTCGTTTACTAAAATTTAGAATTTTCTGACATGAAATGAATTAAATATGAATTTTTTAAAACGACAAAAGTTAAAGATAAAAAATAATAAAATCTGGATGTAGAAATCAAATTTTGCGATAATTTTTTGCGGACGAACTTTTAGTAATGTTCTAAACATGTCTGCAAAAAATTGTTCAAAAATTTAAGAGTTTAAGCATAAATTAAACAAATTTGAATTGAGTAGGGACTAATACTCAGTGCAGAAAAACAAAATTAGGGACTAAAAATGCTATTAAAATTAAGTAGGGACTAAACTTACAAGGTCGCTATTTTATAGGGACTAGAAACATAATTAACCCTTTTTTATAAAACTTGGATTAATTGAATGTCGTAGAACATTTATTGATTTTGACTATATGTAATTACACTCTCTTAATAGACGATCCCTATAAGTAATTACTATTCTTGTACCTATGTGGATATATGACTTCTGTAATATTGAAAACTCATTGGCAGAACCACTAACCACAGACTTATATATATGAGTATTGTAACTCATAATGATTTGATTAAGTCTATGTTATTTTGGGTTAGTGGGAGTTTGTTATAGCATTTTTAAAATGCTTGGGCTATTCTTTAGTGACACATTCTTTTTAATTCAAACGTGTCACTATAAATTCATCATTTGTTAGAAAAATGAATCTTTGATCTGTATGATTTGTTTTCCCTATCAGATTCAATTTCTGCAGCATTAAAGCTCAATTCTCTTTTGATTGATTAGTGCTTTGACCATACATATAATTTTAAAATTAATTCTTTATGACAAGTGAAATATTATATTCTTTTAGTAATTGAGTATTTTCATCCATGTGGGAGATTGTTGGATTAATTATTTAATTAATCAATTATGGATTGACAATAATCAATTATTATAAGTTAAACTTATAATATATATTATGGTCTATTGTGTTAAGCACTAATTATATGATGAATTTGAGTTATTGGGCTATTGTTACTAAATGGACCGTGATGGGTTGGACCATTTAGATAAGCCCAATGAGAGGTCCCTGCCCTCAGCCGTTTAGCTATTTAAACGTCATCTCATTAAACGGTTAATTATTCTGAACATCAGTGTGAAAACCTAGAGCTAGACGGAATGAGGGTAGTTACCCCTCTCATAGTTGTCAGCGTTGTCTACGGTTATCCTTCATCAACCTAATTCAAAGGTACACAATTTCTTGTTCTTTCTTTGTTATTGATGATATGCTATAACTTGTATCTATTGATCTATGGCTAAACACTAAAACTTTCATCAATCTTTAGAACAAAAATCACCTAAACAATTTTATATATAAAAAAATCAAATTGTTTTTTTTTTTAGGGAAAAAAATCAAAATGTTAAGTTTCATTCTATTGACATTTAACAACAGTGATTAAATAACAATCCAAATTCAATATTTTTGCAGCTTTAAACAACCTAACGGCAAAACTGGGATATACTAAATGTTGAGAAGAAAGGAATGTAAGAACAAATTTGGTTTAACTACATTGTCTCATAATTGAAGCTTTAATGATAACAAAGCTAAGTTATCAGTGTGTTTAAGTGTGTACGATACACATAATAATTAACAAGTAATCACAGTACAATTTAATTGATATAGGATTTTATTGTAACATTCTCTCATAAGCTTACGATCGTCTTAACTGGAATTTTATCGAGCATTGTCTGGAGGATTGTAAGTTTCCTCCTAAGCTTATTCAGGTGATTCACCATTGTATTTCGTCTCCTTCTTACAAAATCATGTGGAATGGGGAGAAAACGGATAGTTTTACTCCTTCAAGAGGTATTAGATAAGGGGACCCTCTATCTCCTTATTTATTTGTCATTTGTATGGATAGACTTTCGCACATTATAGCTGACCAGCTGGAGGCTGAGTACTAGAAACCAATGCGTGCAGGCAGGTATGGTCCCCAAATTTCTCATCTTCTTTTTGCTGACGATCTTCTTCTTTTTGTAGAGGCTTCTATCAAGCAAGCTCATTGTGTTATGCATTGCCTTGACCTCTTTTGCCAAGCTTCGGGCCAAAAGATCAACAATCATAAAACTCAAATTTATTTCTCTAAGAATGTGGATAACCAACTTCGTGAAGAAATCTTACTTCATACTGGTTTTTCTCATGTCAATAATTTGGGTAGATACTTGGGGGCTAATTTAGCTACTGGTAGATCCACTAGAGGTCACTTTAAGCATATTGTCGAGAAAATTCAGAATAAACTTACTGGATGGAAGCAACAATGTTTAAGTCTAGCTAGCAGGGAGAATTACTCTTTCAAAGTCAGTTATTAGCTATATTCCATATTACCATATGCAGTATGCAAAGATCCCCAAAACTATTTGCGATGAAATTGAAAAAATTCAACGTGGATTCCTGTGGGGAGACTCTGATCAGAGGCGAAAACCACATTTGGTTAATTGGGATGTTTGTTGTCGGCCTGAGTCTAATGGTGGTTTGGGGTTTAAGAGACCACGTTATATGAATGAGGCTTTTCTAATGAAAATGATGTGGAACCTCGTTAACAAACCAGATGAGTTGTGGTGTAAAGTCCCTATTAGCAAGTATGGCAGAAGTAATGATCTCATGATTTCTTGTAGCTCTCAGCCTTACGATTCTCCTTTGTGGAAAGCTTTGGCGGGAATCTGGAATGATTTCCAACTCCATGTGTTTTGGCAAATAGGAAATGGTAGACAGACAAATTTATAGATGGACAAATGGGTTCCTAAGGGAGGCGTGCTCCAAACCTCAGCTTCCCAAAACCTTAATGATGCCACTCTTTCTGTGAGGGATGCGGTGACTCCTGAAGGAAATTGGGATTTAATTTTTTTTGCAGGATAATTTGCCAAACACTATTGTGAACCAGGTCCTTGCTTTACCTGCCCCAAATGATGCAGACGGGCCTGATTCCATAGGATGGGGGGGAACTAATACTCACCAGTTTACTATTCAAAGTGCTTATAGGTTGCAACATGGGGATATCCATGCTCTAGAGGGCGATTGGAAATCTTTGTGGGATTGGAAAGGACCACACCGTATACAAACTTTCATCTGGTTGGCAGCTCAGGAGCGCATCCTTACCAACTTTCGGAGAAGCAAGTGGGGAGTGGGTATATCTCCACTTTGTACTAGATGTGGGAGAGATGATGAGACTACCATTCATGTGCTTCGTGACTGTGTCTACGCTACTCAGGTATGGCTCCGTTTGGTTCCGTCTAACTATATAACTGATTTCTTTACTTTTGATTGCAGGAATTGGATTTTTGATAACATCAGTGAGCAGGGTATTGGTTAAAGGTGAGAAAAACACAAGAAGGGGGGTTGAATTGTGTTTTTAAAAATTCTTCGTTTCTCCTAAAAATTGAACGCACTGGTCAGAAGCTAAGTGAGACAGCTTCTGAAGTGATAAACAGAATCTAAATGCGGCGGAATAAAACAGAGAGAAAGAGAAGAAGAAAGACACAAAGCAATTATACTAGTTCCTTCCACAATCCGGAAGTAGTCCAGTCCCCCTTGCACTTCCAAGGAGATTTCACTAGAATGTAATATCTGATTACAATTGCTCAAGCACATAGCAAGAGACTTCCTTTGCTCAAGCACACTTTGCAAGAGTCTTCCTATGCTCAAGAACACAATCAAGAGACTTCTATGCTCAAGCACAACTGCAAGAGACTTCTAAACAAACAAGATTACAAAGAATAATGCTTGAGATTGAACACTTGATATACAATCAGAGGTGCTCACAAAACAAATCAGATACAGACTCTAAGACTTAAGAACTTCTAAGATATGACTTTGAGAAACAGAAATTCTAAGTGAATGCAGAACAATTTCAGCAGAGGTTTGGCACTTGTAAAAATGTTGAGAGTCTTTCGTTCAGCATTACCAAATATCTAAGTCTTCACTCTTTTATATAGAGGTGTGAAAGAGACGTTGTGAAATTGACAACACATATCAAAAGAGTCGTTGTTGAAGCTTGATCTTTCACCAATGATCTTTTGCCTCATTTGGTTGTTGTCCTATGAAGAACCAATTTGAAATCCATTCCCATTGTGAAGGAACATCTTTGCAGGCATAGTTGTTATTCTAGAGCTGTTTTCTTGTCTTGTAGCGTGGACACAAAACAGAGTAGTGGAGAAGGTGGTTGTACAGTTCGTACAAAGTACAATGTCAACGCTTTTTGAAGATAAGCTTCCAAAGCCTTCAAATCTTCACCAAAATGACCGTTGCAAAGTTCCACTAGTCTTCTGCAATGTTTTCGAATCCAATAGACAGCTTTTGAAGTGTTGATCCTTGAATCTTCAGCTTGTGGTGATAATCAGCTTCTGATGAGCTTCAGCTTCTAATGAGGTCGCTTCTGAACTATCCGCTTCTGATGACTATCAGCTTCTGATGACTATCAACTTCTGATGACTTTCAGCTTCTGATGACGTCATCATTCTTCAGGAGCACTTCCCTTCAGATGCACTCTTCAGATGCTTTCAAGCTTCTTTTTCTTGATTCCTTAGCTCTCTTTTTGTTCTTCAGAACCTTTATATGATGTAAATTTTTAACTATGGTCCTGTACACTTGAACAAACATTAGCTAGTCCAATTTACAATTTTTAATACCTTGTTATCATCAAAACTCTTTAAGGTTCATTGTTATACACATTTTGTTCCAATAATGGTAATCATAGTACAAATTGGAAGACAACTTTCATGACCACTTGTTGGTTCATGTGGACGTGGAGAAACAAAGCTATTTTTGAAGACAATTTTCAACAACTGAATAACCCTGTCTTGGTGATCCAAAATTTTGTTCAAAAGATAGACTTGTGTTCAAATCAACGACTTCATTGCAATTTTCCAATGAAGGAGACAATCTACATAGGTTGGAAGAAGCCCCCTGAAGGTTGGATTAAACTCAATAGTGATGGTGCTTGCAAAGGAATTGGAGAATATTCAGATTGTGGTGGCCTCTTTCGCGACACTGAAGGGAGATGGCTAAAAGACTACATTCGAAAGATTGGAGTTTGTGATGCACTTCATGCTGAAATGTGGGGCATGTATCTTGGTTTGGAGATGGCTTGGCGAGAGCACATTCCGCAACTCATTGTTGAAAGTGATTCTAAAATCTTGATTGAGATGGTTACAGAAAACTGCAAGTTTAGTGGCTCAGTTCCCATATTGGTGCAACACATTCGAAAACTCCTGGCTTTGGATTGGCAAGTCTGATTTCATCATACCTGGAGGGAGGGTAATCGATGTGCTGATTGGTTGGCTAACTTTAGCTTTTCTCTAGACTCTTTTAATTGTATCATAATGGAGAATCCGTCCAGTGAGCTCCGTAGACTTCTTTTTGATGACATCTCTGACGCTTTTGTGCCTAGGAATGTTCGGATAGCTTCTTAGTTTTCTTTTGGGCCTTTGGCCCTCTTTTGTACCAAAAAAAAAATATAAAAAAAAGGTAATCTTCCTACAAGCGACTTTGCATAGCTTCGATATAAACTCATAAAACATGGGAAGAATTGAATGTGATTCTCTGTTAACCGTCCAAGCTTTCTCTAACATTAATCTTGTTATATGGAAGCTGCAAAACAAGTGGAATAATTGTCTGCATATTATTAGAAACTATATAATACGAGTTTCTCACATTTATAGGGACTGCAATGTATGTGTTGATCGAATTGCTAATGCTGATTTCTTTGTGCATGACTTAATTTGGTGGGATGTCCTTCCTTGTTGCTCTAGAGAAGTCTTTTTTAGAGATAGATTTGGCTTGTCAAATTATCGTTTTTGTTAACTTTGTTTTGGTGGGTTTGGCTTACGCCTCCGCACACCATCCTTGTATCTTTTCATTATAAATAATAGTTTTGGATGCATTGTTGGTGGTACATTTGGGTGCCAACATAGTGGAAATTTCAATATATTACATTGATACAATAACACTAAGAAAGGGATTAAAAACACTTCTTCTTTTAAAAATAGAATTCTTGAAATGCAAACCAACGTAGGTCGGGACTAAACTTTATTAGTTTGCAATATTAATTTCTATAGCGTATAATTCTTGATATTTTTCATTTTTCTCATGTATTGTTTGTTAACAATATGCGAAAGACATTTAACATCATTACACGGCGGTGATTTTTTTCTCAACGTCATTGTTGTAAGAATTTATATGGTGGCCCCAATAACATGATGTTATGCTTAACAACGTGGTAATCACAAAATTTTATGAAATATTAAAAATGTAAAAAATGCTAGTGTTATTTATTACTTCATCTGGCTCGTTATATGTGTCTCATTTGTATTGTTTTTTTTTTGTTTTAAATTAATTATCACTTTCAAATATCAATTATGTGCATTAATTATTTTTCCATTAATACTCATTTATTTATAATATCTAAGTCCACAAAAATATAATTAATAAAATTATTTTAGTAAATGAAACTCATTTTATCATTAAAATCAAAATAACTCATATTATAAAAATTGTGCACAACTCAAAGTAATTATTTTTATTAGATTAATTAATAAATACAATGATCAAATCAAATTTAAAAATACTTTCATTAATGATTAGATTTTTTATTTAAATATTTATTAACTTCAATGAAAACTTGTTTGATTAAGTTTTTTAAATGATTATTGTCTCTTTAATAACGTCAACGGCCATTTCCACAAGCCAATAGATTCTTTAAAAAAAAATCATAAAAAATCAATTGCATCTCTTTTCACCTCCAAGTTTTCTATATAAATTAGTATAGAATGTACAATTAATACATAGCAAATACAAATAGCAAAAATAAAAACAAAAAGAAGAAGAGAGATATGGGTTTCACAGATAAACAAGAGGCTTTAGTGAATAGCTCATGGGAATCATTTAAACAAAACCCTGGTAATAGTGTTTTGTTCTACACTATGTAAGTTTGATATTTTTTTGAGTGTTTGTGTTTTCACTTTTTGTTAATTGTCAATTTGAAAGAGATGATGTAAATTAAAAAGAATAATTTTGGTTATTTTGATTAAAATAGAATATTGGAGAAAGCCCCTGCAGCAAAGGGCATGTTCTCTTTTCTTAAGGACTCAGCTGGAGTACAGGATAGCCCTAAACTCCAAAGCCATGCTGAAAAAGTTTTTGGAATGGTGAGTGTAATTAAACATAAATTAATAACTATGAATATACTTCTTATTTGTGTTTTATTGTAATGGTTTATACTTATATTTTTTTCTGTTAGGACAAATATATCATTATATATGTAATGCTTCATCCCACTTTTAGTGTCATAACTATCTCAATTACAAATGTTTAAATCACATGTTTCAATATTGCAAATTAGTTCTTCCACAAATCTCGATTGTTATAATAAAATCATGTATTACCTTCTAATTTCTAAGTTCACAATCGTACATATATGGCCGTGCAAATTTGATCTTCCGCAAATCTCGATTTTTTTTTTAAGGAACAAATCTCGATTGTTATAATCAGAAATTGAATTAATATATTTTCTTAATAATATATAATCACATTATAATAATAATAATAATAATAATAACAAATTATATTTTTTCATAGTTTTTATTAACATGGATATTATCAATCATAAGATATTTCTACATTTTGAATTATAGGTGCGCGATTCAGCTGCTCAACTCCGAGCAACAGGAGGAGTAGTTTTGGGAGATGCTACATTGGGTGCAATCCACATTCAGAAAGGAGTTGTTGATCCTCATTTTGCGGTAAATGTTTCAAAGGCTGAGTTCTTAAATTTTTTTACCACTTAATGGTTATTTATTCCCTAACTCAATAAAATAACAATAAATAAGAAACTTCCATTTCATACCACATTTTTATATTATGATAAAAAATAGTGGAATCATAACTAAAAAAAATTATGTAAAATTAAATTTTAAAGATAAAACAATCATATAATAAAACATTATTTGATTAGTCTAAATTGGATAGTTGGTAAAGTGAGAAATAAGCAGTTGATATTGTAACAAATAATTAAATATTTATACAATAAAATAAAGGGTTGATATTGTAATCACCCGTGATTTTTTATTCAATGAAATAAATTATTTTTCGTGAAATATTTTCCATTTTTGTTAACATGCCGATTTTCTAAGTGTTAAATCGTTAATCCAACATTAATGTTTTTGGTGCCTTGTAGGTGGTTAAAGAAGCTCTGCTGAAAACAATAAAGGAAGTATCAGGAGATAAATGGAGCGAAGAATTGAACACTGCTTGGGAAGTAGCCTATGATGCATTGGCAACTGCAATTAAGAAGGCAATGGTTTAAATTTGGGATGATCTATAGTTATTACTCAATTTAATAAATAAAAAATGTATTACTAAAACTTGTTTAACAAGTTTCTATAATAAATGTTGTTGAAATGACTATTAAATATTATTTGAGTTTATGTTACTGCATCTATTCGAAAAAAACTCCCTAATAAAACCTAATTCTAAAGGGGCTCAACATAGTCAAAGAGTATCTTCTCTTATGATTTCTGAAAGGATAAAAAAAAAATAGATGAAAGAAAGTGAGAATAAGGGAATCGCAAGCGAATCCTATCCAAAATGCTTCAATCCAATTTGATCAAAAATGTTTCATTCTTTTTGTCTGTTTGCCTTTGTTTCAAGGCAGAGTCTAGCGTGTGTGAGGGTAAAATGTCTCGCACGGTGCATAAGTTTTTTCGTTTTTTTAGAACTGTTGGACTGTGATTCGCAATGGTCCTAAGAAAGGAAGCCTGTTAGGCGAAATAATACTGCTTATGATAATTATTTGAGGATATTGGTTCCTGGATCTTTGCCTATGAAATTTGGATCTTGTGCGCCTTTGAGACTACTAAGCACAGTTATAAAGCATGTTGCTATGTCCGACACACATCAATGTCTGACACTCAAATGACACGCGTACGACACATTTTGTAAATTCAGACAATTGTCCCATAAAAATGTTTTTCTATTATCTTCGAAATTTGTTGGCTCGTTGTCTGAAATCTGTATGATACTCGTACAACGTGTTAGAAAACTCAGACAAGAGCCCTAAAATAGTTTTTGTTGCTCTGACATACCTTTATCACTCATTGGACACATCTACAATAGTTATATGTTGAAAAAACGTTCATCAACAAGTGATTAAAGAAATACATTTGATTGCAATATTTTTTAGATTTTTCGATAGTAGATATATAACCAAAGGCCAATTATTATAGTATCTTGTTTTCATTTTTTTAAATAAAATAATTTTTTTTTGAACAAGCAAAAATGATATATATTAACACTGACATGCAATCTCTTGATCACAAGGTGTACTAAAGAGACCACGAAGAATATACAAAATCAGCACCTGAATACATATACAAATCAGCCGATACCCAAACAAACAAGCCGGCTCGACCACCGCATAAAATAAACTTAAATAAAATAAATTTCTTAATTTAGATTCTCAAACACACACACACATATCATTGTCGATGTCCAATTTTATTATATTAGAAATTTTGATGTTTGAGTGTCGTGTGAGTGTCAATGTCTTACATTACATAAATTGATTTTCATTACAAAAGAAAAATCGTTTTTTAAATCATTCCAAGGTTTTACAGATTCAGCTCACATTCGAGTTTATAATCTGTAACAAACAACTCTAATTTAGTATTTATTTGGATTTTATAAATTGAGTAATCAAATGGGATTGGAGGCAGCGGTGAAAACAACTGCAAAGTTTCTCAACAAAACAGTGAAACCAATACTGGTAGCTCGTTCAAAACTAGCAAAAGCATGTGAAGGTTTTATTGAACTAGCTGATAAAAGTTCTTATCCGTATTCAGCTATGCCATCTACTAAAGGACTAACTCATGAGGATCACAAACATTTCGTTGAAATATTTTGGGGTGCAATGAGAGCTACATTATATGTTCCAATCATAGAATCGGTTGATGCATATACCTATTTAATGGGACTGTCTTCAATGATTATAGTTTTGTTGGTTACTTAATTCTTTTGAACAAAGTAAAATCAATAATTGTTTAGCCTGATAGGATTATGATTGGAAATGGTTCTACATTTGAGTGTGCTTTGATGAGAATTTTCTTAGAGCACTCGCGAAGCGCGTTACACAGAATAATATTACTTATGAAAATTATTTTAGGATATTTATTCCTGAAGGTTTGCCTTTGAAATATGAACCTAGAGAGCCTTTGAAGTTATGAAGCACGAACATTAAACATGTTGCAATGTTCGGCATGTATCAGTGCCTGACACTCATACAACATATACACATGTCAACACTCGTACCACAAATATCGGAAAATTCAAATAAATGTCCTAAATTTTTTCTTCTTATTTTAGATACTCCTTGGATCGATGTCCCAATTATTATTTTTTTTGTTCCAAAATACCATAAACACTGCCCAATCATATCTACAATAGTTTAAGATGTGTTGATTAAATGTTACTAATCAATAAGGGATTAACAACATAAAGATTGCAACATTTTAATTTTCATTGCTAATCGATATCTACATAAAGGTAAAATATTATAGTACATCATGTTTAAATGTTTTTTTGCTTTATTTAGGTCCACAAACATACACTCGCGCATGCTCGCACACACACTCTCACACATACAAACACATAACACACACACATTTATATATATATTTGATAGATCTTCGTAGATCCTAGTTTATATGCATGCTCATATGATTATTCCATGTTATATTACTTATTATAATCAGATTTTACTATGGTGTCACATTTCATATATTTATACTACATAAAAAGGGAAAACATGAATTTGAGGCGGTGGTTTTTTCACTTCCAACTATACCCATAAACAAATTTTTCTACAAGAATGCTATATTGTTGGTGTTATTCAAAAAGATAAGAATTTACATTATATTTGTAATATGGTTGGTGTCTTTGAAAAATACAAGTATAGTTTGTTACTATAGGAAAGTTCAAGATATCTACAATAATTTTATTCAAAATTTAATTAAAACGATTGTTGTAATTTATACGCATTAACGCAATAAAAAAGAGTGGATAGATGACCCGACTGAACACTAGTTTATAATAATATTTATTCTAATTAGGAAGTAAGCAGTCTTAGTCATACCTTGATCACAATCTTAGATGATAATCCCCTGATTTCTACAATCATAATTGGTCATGTTTGCATACAAGTGTCTCTGTCATGTCAACCGAAGAACCTCAGCCAACATTTTGTTTTACCAGCCATAAGATAATTCCCAAAAGGTTTGTTCAAACAAGGGCCAAACTGATCTATAGAATATAACGTGAACAACATATACTAGTAACATAAGCATCCAGATATTGATAGAATGGTGACTTCCAAGTTGCAACTCCTCTTAACACAAAAATGGAAAACATTACAAACGTTTGGTTTGGAACTCAAAAGGGAAGAGTATCGACAGATAAATTAATGTTCTTAAAGAAATAAATACTTGTTGCCGTATATTAATGAATGCCAGGTTTGGACCCCAACTTTTGCTATCATAGATTGATGAATGACTCTAAATTCAAACTCATGCCACTAAAGAACACAATGATCGCTCTATAGAAGCAAACTTTCGTGGAAGAACAAGTATCAAAATTCCTTAAACTAGGCTTCATTCGCAAGGACAATCATGCTATGTGGTTATCCTTGGACACCCGGCAAATGTATCAGTATCATCTAAGTAATGAAAGACAAGATATAACAAATTTCACCTAAACAACCCCTTCAGTCTGGTCCATCTGGATACTACTGGGATTTAATCACCCTTTTGTGATGGAAACACATGGCAGTCGAAGTGTTTACTGAGCTCCTCCAACGGCAAAAATAAAGTACACAAGAAAGTTGACCTGAGACATAAAGCCAGGTTAGAAAATTATCAGCAAAAAGCAAAATTCCCAATAGAGATATTGATTTTCAGTCACATCTTCTAGATTATGCATGGCTCTAACTAAAAACAAAGGTTAATCACGCCACAACCTCTATAAGGCCACTTTAACTGATGAATTTAACTTCAGTTGCTGCCATCTCCATTGACAAATATCCAAATTTTAGCCAAGGAACTATTTTTGGCATAAAGAACTCCATTTAATTTGCATATGCTAGTGTCTGTTACACAACAGTAGATCGGTGACTACTGCTGTGATGCCTACTAAGAGCATAGGAAAGAACAGCAGACATTTTTGTACAAAACCCTCTGATTCCCATGTGTTTCAAACTGGTCACAACTGCCTCCCTGATCGTACTGAACTCGCAGATGTTCATCTTATGTATTTGGCAATTTCATCTTATTCAAACTTATTCAAACTTGAGACAGCATCTTCTGATGAACTTCTAAACTTATCAAGTTCTTTGGGGTCCTTCAGCAATTCAGAAACTGCTTTGGCTTTCTGAATTATAGATTTCCTACGTGCATGTGCATCATCTCTGACTTCACCATATGTATTTGGCAATTTGTCAGAATAGGGAACAGACGACATCAAGTGGCAAAGTTTTCGAGCCATTTCATTCATACCTTGTTTCTTTAACTCAACATTCAATTTTTGAAATGTAAGATATTGAGGAATAATACCTCTTCTTATCATGTCCTCAAATTCTGCAAAAGCCGCTTCCAACTTGTGCATTTTGCACAGCAAATGAGTTAACATGGTACTCGTAGCCAAGTCCATGTCATATCCTTTATGCCTCATTTCCTTGCTAACTTGAACTGCCAACTCTAACTTCTCCTCTTCACATAACATCTTTAACACAAGATGGTAAGTTAGACGATCCGGGTTATGTCCAGATTCAATCATCTTGGTATACAGGTTCATCCCTTCATCAACTTTTCCGCATCTTGAAAAGTACCTAAAAAAGTAATTATAGGTAGTGGGGATTGGAAGGAAACCTCTACTTATCATCTTTTTAAGAATTTTACTAGCACCTTCAATATCTCCTGCCTTACAAAAACCCTTCACGAGAGAATTGTAAGTTGAAAGAGTAGGACCTATTTGCAAAACATGAAAACGCTCCATCATACCCAAAGCCTCTTTAAATCTCCCAGCTTCTGCCAATGCATCAATGATGGGGTTATATACAATTGCATTTGGTTTAATTCCCTCTTTGGTCATTTCACCAACCATCTCAAGTGCCTTTTCAACACGGCGCATCCGACAGTATCCTTCCACAAGGGTACCATATGTCACAACACTTGGGCTCACATTCTCGTTCTTCATCTCTTCCCAAAGTCTCTCAGCGTGTTTGAGTTTCCTTGCTCGAAACCATCCATTTAACATTATGTTATAAACACGAATTGAAGGAACCCAACCCAGGTCTGTCTCCTTTCTCCTAAGCAAGTATTCTGAAGCTTCCCTTGCAGACCCTTCTTTGCAGAGTGAATCAATTAATATCTCAAATAAACTCATTTCTGACACGGAATCCACAATTGACTTCTTATCTTTTGCAAACTCAAACGTCCTAATAGCAGCCTTGTGCATACCTTCAAAATTTGTAAGTAAATAAAAAAGTTGATTCCTCATAACAAAGCAAGAGAATAGTTGGCAAAAGTGCATCATCACTTGTAAGCAACCAAATTCAAATAGATTATTGAAGGTTTTGAAAAACCTAAATTGCATGGTTTTGTCACCCAACAGTAAATAATGTAACACAATGATTTGTTTTGTTGTTTTTGAGGTGAAAAACAAAATTATTCTCATAATTTAATGTTAAATAATTAATCCAACAAAATTTACGCACCAACTTTAATAAACAAAAATCCAAAAAACATGATTTGCACCAAAATCAACATTAAATATTTTCAAGCTAAATTCACTATTTAAATACTCACTTTCAGTATGGATCTGTTCGGATTCGCTTGATAGAGTTTATCTACTATCATACACAGTCACACACTTGTGAGACATTTTGGGAGAACTTATAAAAATAGCTTTTGATATGTCCACAAGTGTTTCTCAACTCATTTCCATAAACTCTGCAGGATACTACTCATGTCCCTAAATATAGGACGCTCTTGAGTTTTTTCTGTCCCTTTTTTATAAGACTTCTTTCAAATTTCAAAGTGTATTAATTACTATTTTAATAACAACATGCCACAGTTACGGATTATGTTACATCTTTTTCTGCAATATGTAATAAACAAACTTAAGCAAACATTAACTAATTATCTCTTGTAAAGAATAAACTTGTAAAATGATACAAATGGTCAATAAATTGAATGCAGTAACCAATTCAAGGGGTTCTATATTTAGGGACACATGTAGTAGTTCACAAAAACAACTTATGAGTCTGTTTGGCAAAGACACATTTTTGAGCTTATAGTTTATAAGCTCACATGACGAAAAAATACCCGTTATGTAACCGACATTTTCTCATGAGCTTATAACTTACTTTAACTAGCTTATAAACATGTTTTGATAAGCTAACTCAAGTAGCTTATAACTTAAAGCTTATAGCTTATTACATTTTCCCAATTTTACCCCTCTAATCTTAATTGAAAAAAGTTAAATATTAATTAAACATATCTTTTTTAAGTCATTTCATATTAGTTAGCTACTTCAACCATTTATTTTAGCAAACAATACAAATTCAACCAGCTAAGTTGTCCGCTATGAGCAAAAAATTAGCTTATCTAGCTTATTAATTATCCACTATTTATCTTTTTTTACCAAATAGCCATATGAAAAATTCATTTTCTCTTTTGATATAGAAATAACCTATACATAAGCACTTATCAAGTCCTATAACCAAGTTAACAAAATCTTAAGTTCATCTAATCAATATGCAAACTCTAAACCCCAAATCCAAACAGAAACTTCAATTCAAGCAACAAAAATTCGTAAAGTGAAAAACATTGCATTTACCTGCTCTGGCATATCGTCGAATGATGATAGCAAAAGTCCCAACAGAAACCAACTTCACATCATCATCATCATCACTCTCAATCCGATCAAAAACAAGACTCCAAGCATCATCAAACTCCTTCATTTTCGCAAGAGCATTGATTACCGAATCAAACAGAGACGAATCTGGTTTAAACCCGGGCTGATTCTTCGCCCAGAGATAAAGCGAATGAAGTAGCTTCGGGGAGGAAGCGAAATGGTCGAAGATCGCACGGAGGAGAGGGGGAGTAGGTATGATTCCGGTTTGGGTTAGGTTGGTGTGGAGAGATGAACCGGGTGAGATGGATGGGTTGGTGAAGAGAGTTGAAATGAGGGTGAAATGGTTAGGGGAGAAAGTGGGTGTGGAGGATTCGGGTATAGAATTCGGGTTTGGGTTTGGGTTTAGGGTTGGGGTTGGAGTGGGTTTGGATGGGAGGGAGGGCCAGTTGATGAGTGGGTTTCCGGGTTGGGATAACCATGAGGAGAATGGGCGTAGATGGATTGGTTTGAGGGTTGATGAGAAAATTGAACGAAGGGAGAATAGTATACGACGGGGAATGTGCGAATGCATTTGTTGGGTTTTTGGTTGCAGTGACTGAACTGAAGCAGGAGAAGAAATGTGAGTGAGACTGAACAGAAGAAAGGAAAGAAACACAGTTACTTACAGCGGAAGAGGAATACTTCAAAAAAGAAGAACCTACTCAAGATTTTTTGTTTATTTAAAAAAAAAAAAACTAATTTTAAATTTATAAGCAAAAATTAACTTTTTGGTTCATTTTTTAAACGATGTGTGAGGTCTATATTATAGTGAATGAATCTAAAATGCAAAATTTTACTTGAATCTTTCTCCATTCATTAAAATTTCAAAATATCCCCAATAGTGTATTATGTTAGTTAAAAGAATTTTTACTATAAAATGATTCATTTAAATAGTCATATTAGTTTTTCAATATACTTTTTTTGGTTAAATAAGTTTTTTGTCACTATAAATATAACGAATTTTGATTTTAGTCCTTAAAAAAAAAAAATTTGAACAAGCCAAAATGGAATATATTATAATACAAAGGGTGATTCATCTCGCACAAGGTGTGCAAAAGAGAACCACCCACCAAAAGTCACAGATACAAGTCTAGTGCCAATAAAAACACTACTGAAGCAAAATAAATCAAAACAAGCTACAAAATAACACCCATACAAGGTAAAGGGTGACGCCACCAGTCATTGTAACTGTAGGCGAAAGTAGGCATATTCGCCTGTAGCCAAGAAAAAGACATAAGTTTAACTTTGTCTACTAAATGATCCAAAGTGTCGATCTTCTGGTTAAAAATCCTGTTGTTTCTTTCCTTCCAAATAACCCAAACAGTAGCCATCCAAATTACCGTCATAAAAGAGTGAGACAATCGCGGTAAAGGTGATCACTAGCGGACTCTGGAGCAATAAATGAGATGCCTAGCCACTGATAGATACGATGCCAAACCATACCGAAATAAACACAATGAATGAGTAAATGATCCGTGGTCTCGGAAGAACCGCACCCACTAATACAAGAAGTGTCGTCAAGAGGAATGATGCGCCTATGGAAAAGGTTGTTTTTAGTTGGGATTCGGTTGCGGAGAAGACGCCAAGCAAAAACAGAGACCTTAAGCGGAACTTGTTTCTTCCATAAATCGACAGACAGCACACGCTCTGGAGTGAAACTCGGCGCCGTGAGATAAGAGTAAGTGCCCTTAACGGAATAGCCATGAACAGGGTCAAGACGCCACCGCCACCTGTCAATAATATGGTCCTGCAAAACAACATTATGCAACAGAGATGCACATTGGGACACTGACTCCTCCTCCCACGCCAAAAGGCGCCTCCTCCACTCCCAGGCACCACCACCGTCGACCCACCCCCTCCTCTCCATCTGACGCACCGTCACCCATTTATCCACTGCCAAATCAAAAAGGCGAGGAAATTGCACCCGTAAAGGCACGTCCCCCACCCAATTATCTGACCAAAAGTATGTGCTCCCTCCTCCACCTACTACCCTACGCAAATTATCTTCGAACTAACTCCCCTCCCTCACCCCCACACCGCAGTGAATGCTAGAAATCATCCGCCACCACAAAGAGCTATCTCTCCCACCCTCCTTCAGCCGCCCCCTTCCTCCCCGTACCTAGCCTTCAAGACTCGATACCATAAACCCTCCTTATCAACCAGCATACGCCAACACCACTTCCCCAACAGAGAAACATTAAACTCCCTCAACCTTCTCACACCTAATCCACCATCCTCCCTCAATAAACAGACAGAGTCCCAGTCCACCCAAGAAATTTTCCTAAAATCCTCACCACCGCCCCAAAAAAAAAATTAAAATAAAGATTCGATAGAAAAAAAATTAAACCGAATGTTTTCATCCTCACAAAAAAAAATTATTTTGTTTTTGGTCTTTATTGGTCACTTTATGTTCATGTGAATATTAAGATTATAACTCTTTTATGTACAAATTGTATTTATTTTATGTCTGTTTATTATGTTTAACATTTATATATTTATATTATGTTCAAAAAATGTTAAAAACATGTCAAAATTATATTCATTAAGAACCAAAAATTTGGAAGAGGGTGAAAACATCTCATTTTATTTTTAAGGGATTCAAATCAAAATTTGATATATTTATAGAGACGAAAAACTTATTTAATTTTTTTTTTTTTTTTACAAAAGTCTCACGATTAACTTACTTATTTTGATATCAATTTCTATAACTACTTTGTTTTTATTGTTTTTGAATAGAAGAAATATACAATATTCGCCAGTTAACTGACTTCACTTGGAGTTGCAAGAAAAGTTAGAGTTTAGGAACACACACACAACAGAGGGCGCGAAGCAGAAAAGGAAATGGCTTCTATGAACAATATATTCACACCAGTTCCACTCACCGCCGGTAACCGGAATCCAACCATTTATTTTCCCCGGCGGCGACCGAACTCAGTTTGTTTCGTGGCAAATTCGCCTGAATCTCCTTCTCCTCCGGAAATAGAGCTGGAGTTCATTGGGGTATCATTTCAATCATCATTTACATATTATTATTACAATTGTAGTTGAAATGAAAATGCGATGAAATTTGATTGCAGCCAAAACCAGAGGGTGATGGGTCGTTTCCGGTGGATAAAGTGAAAGCAATAAGCGGAGAGAAGCTGATGAGGAGCATCATGTCGGATAACAAGATTGAGCTTTATGCCACGTATGTATGTATCCTACCACATGCTTAATTCCAATCAACCATACATGTACTTTTTCTCTTTTTATTTTATTCTTCTTTTTGTTTTTCATAAAAACTGAAAATTATTTCTTAAATAAATTCGGATAACTTTGCCACTCGCGATTAATCTCTTAAGTTATGAACAAATATTTATGATTAACTTGCAGAAAAAATTAGTGTTTGATATTGTTCTAATTCTAATGATATTGTTCTTTTTGTGCTAAACAAGTCCTTAATAATAGTCATAGTAAAAAATATTATGAATTTCCCAACTCATTGTTATTAATTGAATATTTCTTCTATAAAAAAAAAAGGTTAATATATATATAAATTTTTGTGTGTGTATAAAGAATTTTCTTTGTATATATAAAATTTATTGATTTATTTTAGAGAAAATTTATATTTTAAATATGAACGTTACATTGGTCCGAGTAAAACTGAACTCAAATATCTTAATCAAGGTCTCATATTAGAGTCTCGTGGATGAGAAAATGTGATTGGGAGTAAAGAGCTCATTAAAGATGGTCAGCTAGATTTTTAGATTAATCATCGGCAAAGTAAATCGATACTTCTTACCAATAATTTGGTTAAAAAATGAACATTTCATATTATGGCAATATATATCAGGAACCAAAAGGGTCCGTTTTTGTAGAAGATAGAAAAGGAACAAGTACAGCTAGCTAAAAAGAAGAATAAATTGTATATTGTTATAGCTTTTACAATAAAATTTGAACTGTTACAACAGGGAAAGTTGATGAACTGCGGCGGAGGGGGTAGCTGCGGAACTTGCATAGTCGAGGTATGAATTTTTTTTCTTCTCATACCATTACGAAAAATACTTCCATGACATAGTTTGTGTGCCATTGGTGCCATTGGGGAAATCCTGACCATTGATGTGTGTGGATGTGTGTGGGGATATGTGTGTGATGTGTGTGTGTGTGGGGATATGTGTGTGATGCTATGGCACCAATGGCACACAAGCTAATACATTTTATATAGTAGTTTTTTGTTTACTACAAAGTAATACTTATTATATCTCTAATTGCTGCTGAACTTATAAATTGTTCTGTTGCAGATCATTGAAGGAAAGGATCTTTTAAATGAAAGAACAAATACTGAACTAAAATATCTTAAGAAGGCATGTTCTCTGTCTCTCTCATGTACACACAATATTTGAGAAATGATGATTCGTAAAATGCTTAGCACATTATTGGAATCAATTTTAACACATTGTTTTCAAGGTTCCTAAGCCAATGAGAAGTATTATAATTTCTTTGAAAGTTGTTTGAAAGTATGGACTTCGAATTGAACTCATTTGCAAACCTATATGATATAAGTTTTCTTATTGTCAAATATTAATATATTAGTTGTTATATTAGTATTTCTACTCTTTCATCATGCTTTGCATCACCGTTCTTTAGCTCGTTTAACCTTTAGCTCAAATCAGTTAATATTAACATTTGCTTATCAAAATGTCCCTTTTATAGTGTGAGGGTGATATGATCCTAGATTTTGAAATTAATTAATCTTTTGAGCTTCTGCATTTGTAAACAGAAACCTGAATCTTGGAGGTTGGCTTGTCAAACTATTGTTGGGAACAAAGAAAACTCTGGCAAGGTATCTTTCAAAATAATTGTTCTTTCTACACTACTAGATAAATTTTGAAATACAAAATTATGCTATATCTCATGTTTAGTGTGGAAAATGGGGTGCAAGGAGTGATAGTTACATATAAGTGCAGACCATATACCATGATCATGATTTACTCTTGTCACAGTACACCAAAATTTCTCACGTTACTTGAGAATTGAGGATAGTTTATATAAACCACTCTCCTCAACTCATTACTCATTGAGATGTTTTTCAACTAAGAACAAATTTTGAGGGCTTACACAAATACGGACAATACCTTTGAAAAGTGGTGTCTTAGATTTGAGGTCAGAACATTGAAGCTAGAATAAGGACATACGCCAAATGCGATGGTTGATAGGCCTTTTAGCCCCATAGCCTAAAGGGGACTACTGTTCCGGTACACTTAACTAAGTTTGTTCCCGTGCGGCAGGCTTGAGTTCTAAACAATTTTCAATATATATATGGTTTCATAATCATTTGTGCCATACATCATCAAGCTTCATAATATACTAACTATATGCTGTCAAGTTGATTACAATTTACTGTAAGAAACAGTGACATATCTCTATCCTTATATGAATTAAGTCTGTTTACTTGACCCTTATGATATGATAATTGAAGCATGGAGAAAGTAAAATCCTTGTCTTTTTTACCTAATGCAAACGAAATTTAGTGACTGGGGAATATTCTTCAATTTGTATGGTTATTTACAAAAGAATAAACTAATGATTTATTCTAAAATGATCAAGACTGTTTTTCACAAGTACAATAGTTCAAATGGATTCATTTATATTTTCTATGATGGCTTTTAGGTTGTTGTTCAAAGGATTCCTCAATGGAAGAAGTAATATCAAGCCAAGTAGCATATCCTGGATTTTATACAGTTTGCATCACTAGTTTATGAAAAATCTTGCTTTGATTTAATGCAAGCTTGCTAATATATATCTGTATAATGTATAATTTCCCTTATATGTTTGGTTGTAATGATTGTCACTTGGTGACTATTCTTGACGGTACAAATCTTTGTATGATAGTATAATACAACATGTGCTCTATCCAAATCCAATTCAAGAGCCAAAATAGAGCATGCGCAAAGCACATTGAATTAATTAATGAAATGAAATTTTTAGATGGAAAACAAAAAATGTTTGTTACATATCAAAGACATTTGTAACATTCACTTTACTAGTTTTGAATCTTTTGAAGAGATACAGCAATTATTGTGTTTCATAATCAGATACCATCTAATTATGTTTAGTCCTATCATCAAGTATACTAGAGATGTATTAATGTCTGGCCTTGGAGAGTAGAGCAAAGGGAAGTCCTTTCAGTAAAATATTGCTGATTTTTGTTTTGCATCTTGAATCACTTTTGTTAATGTTTATTCTTTAGCAAGACTTGTGCTTGAGAATAGCTAATTCATATATTAATATTGTTTCTTAGTTTATTAAAACAAATAATCAAAGTCTTCTGTGGCTTACTAATTGACGACCGCAAAGGAGAAGGATTGTTACAAACTGACGACTACATAAATGGATTCTCGTCTCTTTTCCTCTCATATTTTCTCATGTTTCAAGTCTTTAGCTTTTGATTGATGATGAGATTCTTATGCTATATGGTTGTATTCGCAAATTTTCACAATAATAGCTTGTTTGATAGCATGATTAACTACATTTTATTTGTTTTGCATCTATTCACTTTTTTATGAAGGATAGTTAACATTCATTTTTCCTTAAAAAAAAAAAAAAAAAAACCTTCATTTTCAAAATTTCAATAGAAAGAAAAATAACTCCTCTTTTTTTCATATTCCAAAATCCTCTCCTATTTATATTTTAAGGGTGTGAACCTTTTACATTATTCCGTTTTGGTTTTTTCCAAAAAAAAAATTTGGGGTCAATCTTAGTCGCATAATTTTAAAAACCGACTAGGATTGGCTGGTTCCATCGATTGAACCGGGGACCGTACACATGACCAATTCGAGCCAGCTATAAGATGGTGACAATTTTTAATGTGGATGGTGACATCCCTCGCCTCACCCTTGCTAACCCCTGATTTCTATTGAGCTTTTTCCCAATGATTTCTATTAGGCTTCTACGCTCCATTCTCAATCAATCTTGGTAATTTAGTTAAGAGAAATACTCTAATTAATTTGCTCTATTGTGTGATCTTGTAGATTCTTTTTTTCAAACTCGGTATCTAACTTAGGAACCGACTAATTTGAGAGGTCAAATTTCACCGCCCATTGGGAGGCTCATTTAATGTTAGAGCAAAGCTATGTATGGACCAGTCCATTGAAATTGATATCATGATAAATCAAACACGGGGCCTTGAAATGAACACACTCATGGTCTCAAGCCAATACCATAAAATCAGCTCAAGTGGGTTTATCTCGTCGATTCTTATTAAATTGACCATACTATTAAATATAATTATAATAATGATAATCAAATATGAAATATTTGACTTTGTATCAAAAATATTAAAACTAAATGGATGGAACCCTAGTTTAAATATGTATACAACATAATCAGACACTGATTTGATGCATGTGGATATATTGAGAGATAGAAACAGAAAACACTCCAACCAACCAACTCATGCTAATCCATTTGTGTGTGAACATATTGCTTCTATTCTAGTTTACTTAAGTTGCTGTCTAATCCCTCATGTGATCAACTTACAACTAATAACTAGTAATATTTGTGATTTCAATAAATAACTAGCTGACTTGGTCTTGGTCACTAAATCCATATACTTCCCAAGTTGGAATTCACAAATATCTTCCAATCATCTGCTTGAAGGAATTAACAAAATATGTGATGTTCACTTCATTTCATGTACTTAATTAATTCTGTCAAATTAAGAAACATGTAGTTTAGTAATTTCATGGTTGGTATATGCTAAAATCCACCATAATTTGAAAAATCTGTTTCCAACTAACGGTGGAGGGAAGTGAGTTCTCCAAGGACCTCTCAATAATTCTTAAAATTGAATCAACTTTAAGAATATAAATCATATAGTTTAATAAATGTAGCATACATTGAATAGTAAAAAGTAGGTGCAATAGTCAGAGACATAAGCTGCAAGTAAAATAATATCATTTACTCCATTATTTCTCTCAAAAGTTATGGACCACTTGTTCAAGCTCCAACCCAAAATTGAAATATGTTTTCAAAATTTAAATTTTTTGAGGTTTGGGACTTGAAAGTTGAAAGATACATCTCAGAAGTAGATGGTTTTTTTTAACAACCAAAGAGGGAGCAAAAAGTTGTTGCTTTAAATTGACCTTTGCATTTTTGGTGAAGTTTTAAATTTTGAACCTTTTTCTTGGACTTACTCTAGAAACACAGAAAGCACCAATGTAGGACTTTGGAAACATGTACCCGCAGGAGCCTCATATTGTCAAGTCAAGCTAGACATGTCTTTTGCTGAGTGTCCAAATATGGAAGTAATTAAGCTAAGCATGAAAGGTACTTGTGTTATTTAAACACATGAAAATCAACTCTATCTCGACATTGTATACGAATGAGTGTGAAGACGGATCTAAATAGTGTTGGAAATAATTTTTGGTTCAAATTTATAAGCCGTATACAATTAAATTCTTTTTAATGAAAATATATTAACCTCTCTATCTGTTGTAAATTTGTTTATTTTAAGTTAGATGTGATTATTTTATTATTTTAAGTTAGATGTGATTATTTCATGTTATGTTAGTAATTAGAGTTTGAACACTAACCCACTCACATATATCTCAAGTTTTTTGAGTTCAATCACTTAAACTACAATAGGATATATCGTGAACTTTTTTTTTGGTGGTCTGGGTTTGAACCCCAGACCTTACATATATTAATTGCATGTGAATTTTTTTTTTTTTGGTCCGGGTTTGAACCTCAGATCTTACATATATTAATTGCATATATTATGCATTGTCCCTACCAACTAAACTAAGTTTACGAGAACATACCGTGAACTTGATAATACTAAATCAATTACTATATAGTTTTAAACAATAAAAACATAGTCGATCAAAAGATTAATAAACGTAAAATATATTGTTTTTCTATAAGGATTTAAAATATATCTTTGTTTTACAATAAAATATTTAAATGAGTCTAGACGAGGGTTCATCCGACCAGGATGAGGACATACATCAAAACTTAAAAGATGTTAATAGAAGTACTTATACAACAAGTGATCAACCTTGGTTAAAATATATTTTTGTTATAAATTAATTTTATTTTTTTTAATAAAAACTATTACACAGCGGTAATGTAAATAAATTAGTACAGAGTGAAGTGAAGTGATCATTGGATTTCAAGCTTAGTTTGGTTAGATATAAGTGAAATTCGAATCCAAAATACTGTAGCAAGATATCTTCTAAATCACACTATTGTACCTCGTGTTCATTGAAACTTTTCATAACTTTTTTGTGATTCTCTTGCTCATTAGTCACTATGACAATGATATTTGTTTTTGAAATTGACAATGATATTTGTTATAAAGTGGTTGTATTATACACGTACATCTTTAAGATACTTTGATTTTTGAATACATGCCATAAAAATAAAGTATTAATTGAACAATCATTTTTTTTTAATAATTATTTTGTCAAAAAAAATTTTATTTTTAATAATTTGTGGGACAAATAAAATATACAAAGAAATATATATATATATATATATATATATATATATATATATATTGATATAAAAATTAAATTAATAGAGAGATGGTCAAAACATATAATTGTAAGTATGATAGAGAAAATTGTCATAAATATTATTATAAAATTGTTGTTCAAATATCATTTCTCATGAAAAATGATATTTATACAATTATTTTATGAAAACTTTTTGACAACCGTCTCTCTCATATTGACTTGGTGTTTTTATTCCCTCTCTTCCTTTTTCTTTCTCTATTGTTTTTGATCAATAAAAAGAAAAGAAAAAAATATTATCACAAAAGTTTTTTGAGGGAGTACTATCACAAAAGTTGTTATCAAAGGATTGAACAAATATCATTACCCTTTCTCATAAAAATATCACAGACATGTTATATGAACACAAAAAGCGTACACTTTGCATAGGCATCGTATCCCATCCATCAATAGAAGTTTGACACGCAAACAAATGTGAGCAGAAAAAATATTAAAAAATGACTAGATTGATGACCCGTGCGCTGCATTGGTCTTATGAGCTGAAATAATTATTTAATTATGTAATTTCCCAAAAATGATAAACGTAAGAGAAAATTAAAGTTTATGGGAAGAAATAGAAAAGTTGGGATAAGAAGTGGAGGGCGGTTTTAGAGGTTTGCTAATAAGGTGTAATTAATTAAAAATTAGTGTCGTGAATATATATTTTAAAAGCAAAATTAATTCAACGAAAACTTTTGTGGCATAATGGCAAAAACAGTAGAGAATGACCATCTGCAGCCGGGTTCAACAAAAATTATAGTTATGATAAATATGAAACAGTAAGATAATAATTGACATGAATAAAATTATAGGTATGAATTCAACACAAAAACAAAATAAAAAGTAATGTGTATTGTTATCATTAAACCTTAAGATATTGATCAATATTATCTATTTCAAACTTTTTATTCATTCGTTTGCTATATATAGCCGGGTTTGCATGGAAATTAGGATATTCTGTTTGTAAACGTATTAAATAAGTGTGCAACAACTTGTAAAAAAAAGTATACATAAACAATAAATATATACAAACGATGACACAACAGGATAGGAATGAAAAACTCATCAGTGAGGAGAAATATTAGGGATTGCTGCATTTTAGAGGGAATTTGTTAGGTTAAATAGGTGCGCTGCATTTCAGATGAAATTTGTTAGGTTAAACTGCTGCTAACCTAATGCAACATTTTAGAGGGAAAATATTAGGTTAAATTGCTGCAGACCTGATAAAATTAATAAATAAGGATAAAAGGTAGCCGGTTTGTATTTTTGTACGGTGTGGTTGTAAGAATTTGTGTCCAAATGATTGTTGAAATAAATGGAGAACCGCGATAAGATAAGAAAAGATAAAAGAGTGTAAAGACTATCAAACAAATAGATTCAAGGGTGTTTTGGGTAAGTTTTTGATGATGAGTTTGTTTCAACTTAAAAAACGTAGATTTTGTGTAAAAACATAGAGATTTTTTAGGAATTTTAAAAAAATTTGAAGCTATTTAAGTTTGTCAACTATTCTTAAATATCACATTTTAACAAATAAATAAATTTTAACTTGTTCATGTGTCACCTTCGTTTTATTAAAAAAAAAAATGGTTATTCCTACTAGTTTTTCATTTGAGTCAAAAATAATATTTTTTTTAATTCTAAACAAACACTACTAAAAAATAATAATAAAAGTGATTTAGATAATTGTTTAGTAGATGATTGTTTTTGGTATATTTAATTGTCTACATGTAACATAAAAAATTAGGATTCGATCGTACTTTAGATGACATTTGTTCACCTAAGAAATTGAAGGTCTTTGTTATATAAATGAGACTTTTCCCTAAAAAAAGAAGAAGAAGGTAAATGAGACTTCGAACCAAGGAATTGATCTTAATTAGTCTAACTAGCTAATAATATATCGTGATCATAGAATATTAAATTGTTACAATTAGGATTTTCATTACAAAGTAGTGACAAGGACGTGATATCAAATAAACTCCCAATTTATTACCGAAGTAGAACAAATTTTGCTTCACTCTACTTACAATTCATGTGGATACGTAACTTTTAATTACTTTCAAATTTTTTTACATTTGTCGAACGTCTTCAAAATTTTTATTAAGAATGTTTTCTCTAAATTCATCCTAATCCATTAAATTTTTAAAAAATAAACACATATATATTTAATTTATTCTCATTGAATATATGTTTGACGTATGTATTTTTATATCAAATTATTCAAAATATCAGATTCAACAAATGGTTAATATTAATTGAATATATTATAGAAAAATTAGTTTTATGTTATTTGATGAATTGTACTGCCTTCTATTGTGAGAGGAAAAAGTTTTTTATTTTAGAATAAAGGAAAAAGTTGTAGTGACTAATCATATAAAATATATCATTTTTCCTAACATAGAAATGCAATTTAAGAAGTAAATAATAATTAATAAAATCATAAATTTATTCGAATAAAGAAAAATACCAATTTAAGTATTAAATAATAAATTTAGTTAAAGCATTAAATTATAGGAATAAAGAAAATTTCCTAACTTTAAAAAATGAATTTCAAAAATATTGTTGGCATGTAATTTTTACTTATAATCAATGTTTAAATAGTGAGTAAAAATAATCAACGTAAATATTATGAATTTTTTTAAGTGAAGATTGATTTTAGTTCGTCAGTAAAATCTTAAGACCTAATTTAGTTATTGAAAAAAATTAAAACAACTTTTAATATCTGAGAAAAATAAATCAAGACACCTTAGGGATGATATTTTTATGGCTTAAATGTGTGTTTGATCCCTGCACTTTCATCACTTTTTGGGATTGGTCCTTATACTTTTTTTTGTTTGGTTTTGGTCCTTACAGTTTGTAAATAAATTGGTTTTGGTCCTTCTGTTAGTTCAATGTTAAAAAAAAAAAAAACCAAAACTAACAGAGTGCCACGTGGCCCAATTATATCATGCCACGTGGCACCCCACAAGAAAAAAAATTAAAATTAAAAAGAATTCAGATGAAATAATTGTTTTTAAATTAGTATTATTATTATTTTTAGAAATAAAAAATTAAAAAAGAAAGAAAGACACGTGATTGAAAGGGGGAAGAAGATTGTAACCAACAAAAAAAAAGAAAGGGAGAAGAAGACAGAGAAATAAAAAAGGAAGGGAAAATCAATGGCAGCCGGTGCTCGTCACTGTCACCACCGTCAAAGGCGACGTGAAAACTCAATAAACCATGTTGACACATACTGCACATAAAGCTCAATAAACCTCTTTCAAAAAACAAAAAAAAAATAAAAATATAGGACTCAAGTTCAACTCAATTGGCGCAACACTTAAAAATCTAAAACAGTGCAATATATAGTCTAAATTGCTTGTTCACTCCTATGATCTCTCCTCTAAAAACTCATCCCATGTTTACCCAACTTTTGTTCTGTTACTGTATTTAACCGTTCAATCATTTTAAATTTCAATTGAGAGAAGATTTTTCCAATCTCCAACTTGGCCTCTACGGAAGAAAGCTTTATTTTCTTCCCCGGTAATTTTCCAGACGGTAATAATAATAATAATTTTTTGTCAAAAATAATAATAATAATAATTTAAAAACAATTATTTTATCTGAATTCTTTTTAATTTTAGTTTTTTTCTTGTGAGGTGCCACGTGGCATGATATAATTGGGCCACGTGGCACTCTGTTAGTTTTGGTTTTTTTTTTAACATTGAACTAACAGAAGGACCAAAACCAATTTATTTACAAACTGCAAGGACTAAAACCAAACAAAAAAAAGTGTAAGGACCAATCCAAAAAAGTGATGAAAGTGCAGGGATTAAACACACATTTAAGCCTATTTTTATCTATTACTTTGTATTCTCCCTTATCTTTAGGGGACTTTGTTTTAAAGCGTGTTGTTTTTGTCATCTTTTTTCTTGGAGCAAGCATACATGCTTACTCAGTCGCTGATTGAGTTGGTGAGTGGTGACTCGACTGGTTGTAGGTCTAACACATGGTTTTGTATATTTTTTTTTTTTGAAAATTCTCTCATCTCCTAGAGGAGTAAAAAAAAAAAAAGGCAATGTCCCTCTTTTCTACAAAATCTAAGTATCATGCTCCACTGCTAGAAAAGTTTGGTTTCGTTGGTTACTTTATGAACCAATTTCTATGTATTCTGATAACACGATTTCCATTTAAGTTGTCCACACTTCGATCTTTCATGGATGTTCTAAACACATTGAGACTGTTTGTCACTTGACACGTCACCATCTTCAGCATAACATCATTACATTGTCATTTGTTGCTTGCTCTTTGTAGATTGTTGACTTGTTCATGAAAATACATTCTATTAAATGTTTTTTGTTTTTTAATTGACAAACTCATGATGCGTCGTGTTAATGCATTGTAAGTTTTAGAGAAGGAATTAGATAGTGTGTTATTGGACATTTTATTATCGCTAGGTTAAGCGTAATCTTGTCTTTTTATGCTCAACTATATATTCTCTTTGTAACATGATGTATTCATAGTTTTTCATTCTTATTGAAACCTTAGCCACTTTCACCTTCTCCTATTCTCTCCTTGTATATTGTGTTATTGTTAACACTCATAAGATATCTTATGGACTCATTCTTTATTGTCAATATTTTTGTTGTTTAGACTCGAATAACTATTCGAATATCTGAAACACCACATGCATTAAGTAAATTCTTAGTACACTCAATGCCCAAAAACATTCCTATATCATTGAAGATATGCTCATACTTGCCATAGACACTTAAGACATATAGGAGTTTATAAATTATGTTGGAAACTTACAAAAGTTAAATAATAAGAAAATATGTTTATTTCAATATAATAAGTTTTTAAAATAAACCTTGCCATTTTTAAAATAAACCTTCTCAGGTTCGATCTCCCACTCTGATGATATCTTGCTGGCTGAGCTAACAGCAATCTACCACGGCCTTAGATTGGCAAGAAGCATGTGCATCATTGATTTGGTTTGTTACTCGGATTCTCTCTTATCCATTAATCTCATAAAGGGGGACGCTCAGCGCTATCATGTTTATGCTATCCTAATTCAGGACATTAAGGACCTTCTTACCACCGGTAATCTCTCTCTCCAGCACACTCTCAGAGAAGGCAATCAGAGTGCGAACTATATGGCCAAATTAGGGGTTGATTCAGATGTTGACATCATTATTCATCACTCTCCTCCAACAGATCTCATTGGGTTGTTAAGGAGTGACGCTTCGGGAGTTTATTTCCCTAGGGCCTAGTTGTTTCTTCTTTTCTTTTTTCTTTGTGTTTCTTTTGTTTGATTAGCTTTGTAACCAAAAAAATTATACTCGAATCAATTATTAACTTCATATCTAAGTCAATGGATCGTTGATCTAAGCAATAAGTCGATAATGTATTAAGAATATGTATACTTATACTACCTTCTATACCAAATGTTTGAGTAGCATAGTAGCAATGCAATTTCATTTCTAATATTCATTTCTCGTCCTTCTTCTAGTGGTGGTGGTTGCGACGTCTTGGATCTGGCATTCATTTCTTGCCCTTCTCATAGTGGTGAAGTGCATTTATCTTCTTCTTATATGTGTCGTCTTTATGGTCTCCTCTCGTACATACTTTTTCCTTTCTAGCTTTTTTTTTCCTAGTGTTTTTTTAGTAATTTCTCTTTCTTTCTTTAGTGAACCATTTTTTATCCTTAATCAAGTGTCTGAAAAAATCACATGCCTAGTTTTACCAATTCAATTAAATCTACGGTTGATTTATTAACATCATTGTTAGTTCGATTGCAACTTTGATCTAACTATTGGACAACACACTAGCATTGTGTTTGATATCCACTCAAATCGGTTTTATAGACTATTTCGATTATATAACACTAAGAGCCTGTTTGGTGCGCAAGATAAGGAGACATGATATGATTAAAATATCCTATCTGAATCAATCCGTTGTTTGATGCACCAATAAGAAAGGATAAGTTTAACCTATTTCTAATCCTATCCTAATTCTCCTTTGTTATTTTAATCTTTAATTTTTGGTGGGTTACAAACCTGATAGCATAACATTATCAAACGCGTGTTTACTGTTTCATTCAAAACTCTTCTTCGACTCCCACCCTACGCTATTCTTCTCCACCGTTTTTTTTCTTTTGTCTGTGCTTCTTCTTTCCTACCCTCTGCAACAACAATTATTCTATTGCCCGTTGATTTTTTCCTGTGCATTTCATTTTAACAATTCACTTTATTTTTGTTTCAATTTTTTTTTCTAATCTTTTTCTTTCTTTTTGTGCTTCGATTACGTTCAGAACCCAATCGATACTATGCCTTCTTGTTACTTATTTATTTATTCTTTAATTTATGTAAATCTATATGTTAGTTGTTCCTTCTAAAATTGCTACAGTGTATGACGTTCCTTCAATCTCTTGTTACAATTGCTACCATTGTGATCGAGTTTTCAAGAATAATTGCTACTATGGTGGGTGGTATTTGTAGAAGAAGACAATTCACGACCCTGCTTTATTTCATTGCTTATAAATTATTAAATTTTAATTTTAAAAAAAAATCTAAAACAAATTTATCACTATTTTTAGAGTAATTTTATTATTTAAGTATAATATATATCGTATCATGTCAATATTGCACCAAACACATAATATGATTAAATAATGCTATCATTTTTCTTATCATGTGTTAACCAAACATGAGATATGATAAGTGTTTATCCTGTTACTATCATATCCTGTCATTATCCAGTTTTTTATCATATCATGTCTCTATCCTATCATGCGCATGCGCGTTTGATGGTCAGGATAGGGAGACATGATAGGATACATTAATCATATCCTGCTTAAATCTCATATTTGATGCACCAAAGGGATAGGATAAAATAAACAATTTTTCTATCCTATCCTGACTTTTCTTTGTAATTTCTATCCTGAGTATAAGCTGGGTTAGAAATTATCCTGATGGGATTAGAAGATCATTCCTTATTTATTATCTTGATACTCTGCCGTTTTTAAAATATTGTCATTTTTAAAATAATGATAGCATGTATTTTCTATTATAATTAATAACGTGCCATTTTTACAATATTTAATTAATTATTAGAGCAATTTTTTCATTTAATTATAATGATATCCTACTTATTATCATGTGTGCATCAAACACATGATATGATTAATGTTTATCATGTCCTTATCATATCCTATCTCTATCCAGCTTTATATCAAATCGTGCCTTTATCATATGCTGACCATCAAACGGACTCTAAGTGATATTATTAAACTTTAAAGTCGCCAACTATATGTATAACTTAAATAACACTACCAAAAAAAAACTTAAATAACACTCGTATCCTTTTTGCGATACTCTTAAAGATTTAATTCCTAATCTTGTATTGTGTCTTAGTGCTGCCAACTATATGTATTTCATGGTAATTAACATTATTTAGATATAATCTTTTAGAAATTTTTTATATTACTTTATAAATTATGTTTTGTTTGTTTATATGGTTTGTTGATAAGATTGTTGTATATAATATTTTATTTATTAATTAATTCCTTATTTAGTTAATATAATAGCATTAAGGAATAAGCAAAAGGAGAAACTTTTTTCCGCCTGATTTATCGGTAGGTGTGACCGCTCTACCATGCAGTGCGGCCATGGAATCAGATCTAAGCGTATGTATAGATTCGTAGTGAGTTTGACAAAACATCAGTAATACCATAATCTTATTAAAATCTAAAAAATTAATTTTTATCGAAAATGTCATAGTCCGTGTTTGTTTTCACAACCCCACCGCACGTTTGACCATGGCTACAAGCCAACAATTGTAGCTTTGTATTTTTCACAGTTGATCTGCATTATAATACGAGAAATGGAACCGTAACGCCAAACCAAACAAGCGAATAATCCATCTTTATTTTAGCAAATCGGAATCCAAAGATACACTTAGCACTTGTCTGGTCCCACGTTTGATAACCCAACACACACGTCTACGACGATACCAATACAAAGTCTCGTAATTCTTAGAAGCTAGAAAACGGAGCTTCCGTACATTACACGGCAAACTCGTCGTCGCAAAACGAAACAAAAACAAAAACCTAGCATGTATATAATATTTTATTTATCAATTAATTCCTTATTTAGTTTATATAATATCATTAAGGAATAAGCAAAAGGAAAAACTTTTTTCCGCCTGATTTATCGGTAGGTGTGACCGCTCTACCATGCAGCGCGACCATGGGAATCAGATCTGAGTGTATGTATAGATTCGTAGTGAGTTTGACAAAACATCGGTAATACCATAATCTTATTAAAATCTTAAAATGTAATTTTTATCGAAAATGCCATAGTCTGTGTTTGTTTTCACGACCCCACCACACGTTTGACAACAGCTGCAAGCAGTCAACAATTGTAACTTTGTACTTTTCACGGTAAGCAGCCAACAATTGTAACTTTGTACTTTTCACGGTGGATGTCCATTGTAATACAAGAAATGGAACTGTAACGCCAAACCAAACAAATGAATAATCCATCTTTATTTTATCAAATCCATCGGGATCCAAAGATAAACTTAGCACTTGTCTGGTCCCACGTTTGATAACCCAACAAACACGTCTACGACGACACCAATACAAAGTCGTCGTAGTTCTTAGAAGCTAGAAAACGGAGCTTCCGTACGTAACACGGCAAATTGCAAAACCAAACAAAAACAAAAACCTAGCATGTGTTTGGAAAGTAACTTTTTGAAGACATGAAATGTTGAAGCAAACATGAATCCAAACAAGTGATTATAATACAAACAGATTGTAGCGTTTGGATTTTCTAAATTTAAACTGCCACCGTGTCTCCCGCTCATAGTCACTCATTCACTATTACGGCCACGCTCAACTTTTAATATTATCACTACAATCACACTCTTTTTTTTCTTCTTCTACTTCCACACACTTCATTTCTGTACTTCACTTTCTCTCTCATCTTCTCTCTCTCTCTCTCTGAATTTTCCATGATATATTATAAGCTCTGAATATTCAATATATCAGTAAGCTTATAGTAGCATAAATATCCACTTTCTTCTATGTTATGATTATTTCATTTTCATGTTGCATAGATCTGTATTCAATTATAATTATTATTATTATTATTACTTCCACATTGTTATAAAAATTCAACTATGAAAAAAATAAATAAATATATTTTTTATTGTATATTTTTATTATAAAAATGAAAGAGAAACTTCTTCTTGAATTATATAATATTTATCATTGACTATTGTTATTTTATTTGTTTTTGAATTGATATAAGTATTGAATTAATATTGTGACTGATACAGTGAGGGAGAGCAAAATGGACAAAGAAAATGGTGTGAATGTGAGGGTGACTCGAGCAAGGGCTAAAGCTTTGAAGGAGTCTTCAAGAAATGAACAAGCTGTTGTTGTTGGACTGAGAGATGTGACCAACATTTCTGCAAAATCACATCATAAGCGTACTCATACATCAAATTTTGAGGTATATACATATATAAATGTAACTATGATTTTTATATTATTATTATTATTATGGTTATTGTTATTATTATTATTATTGAGATTGGTTTGTTCATGTGTGTTTTTTAAATTGTTAAAATTGAGTATGAATTGAAATAATTTGTAGGACATCAATACATGTTTGTTTGTACTATAAAAACAAGCATTTTGTATGGAGATCTGAACTCTTGTAACACCTCGTTGAAAGTTTATATAAAATATAGTATAAATTTTTAAATAATTGTGTTATTTTGACCATAAGTTTGACATCAAAATTCCTTAGTAATTTAAATGGTTAACATGGTTCAAATGGGTTTTTTTATTACGTACAATAGATGGTTAAACGGAATCAATCATGATTTTGAATTCAATGATGCATATATGTCCATTAACCACTCAAATTGTGTTAAAATATATACATAATTTCTTGGAATTAAAATATACATGATATTGATTAACCATGATTTGAGTTCAAATGTGCACTTGAAAGTCGTAGTTATTTAAAATTGTAGTTAATTGTGTTGAGTGGATGGTCAATAAGTTGTGCCACCTTTTATATTCATTTGTTGGTTGAAGTTTGTGCGGTTAGTCTCACATTAATTATGAATGAAAAAAATGTTGCATATATAAAAGAGTTGGCCCATATAACTAATGCCTTAGGATTTTGGGTGGAGATGCGGTGTCTACCTTAATTGTGGTCTTGTAGCATTGGCTCATCGTTGCTCCCCCGACTCCCCAACATCATTAACCATCAACTTAACGTAATTAACCATCATTTGAAGTTTTACTAAAATCACGTTGAAACTACCTAAACTCAAAGATTGTGTACTTTGAAAGGGAAAAAAGGCAATTATGTTTTCATGGATAATCTTGACCAAACATGGACTGATCTTGAATCTGTGTATGAGTTGGTCAGAACAAGCCTAAATTGCGGCGTAGTTGCAGTTACGCTACAAACTTTGATATTGCATCAAAACGCGGCCCACAATTATCATTGTGATACGGTGGTGAAGACCTCTAAAAGCTTTATATTGCAACCGCGATTGCAGCTGCGCAGACCACAATTTAGAACTATTTGACTCTATATTTTGTCCATAAAAGGACTAATTGAATGAGATTTTGTAAATCAATGGAGTGAATAATTTCTTGAACTACATTGCCTGTTTAAATTAATTTGTAACTACTGATTTGGTGATATTGTCCATTACACAGAAGAAAGAAGGTTCTAAGAAGAGAAAGACCAATGTAGCTTCAGAAGATGATGTCTCCTTGCAAGTTTTCACCACCAAAGAGGATGTTAAGAAGACAGAGTTAGCTAAAGATTCTTCAACATCAACAATGACAAAGAAAGAGTCCTTGCAAGTGCAACCTTCTGTGGAAAATTCCCTGCTTTCAATGCAGGACACTCTCAACTCTCCAAATACAGGTATTTTTCATTTATCGGATATAACTGGTATGCACTATCGGCATAAGTAAGTTTTACACACGCATTCACATCTCATTATTATATCACTTTTCTATGTTAGTTCGTAAAATATCTCGAAATTATTACATGATGAGATGTGATTGGATGCATGTAAAAAAAAAAAAAAAAAGTTTTCATTGATAGTGAATACCTATTTCTCATTTCACATTCAAGTGCATAGTATATGTATAATGTAGTAACTACTAGCTAATACATTGCTCACACAATCAAGTTTTATATCAGTAGTAATTGCTAACTGAACAAGGCAATGATAGTATAAATATACAAGGAACTTTAAAGCTCATTGAGTTACAATTTCATGTGATTTACAATATGAAGTTGAGTATTTAGTCATTCACTGCAAAGATAAGATAAAAACCTACTATTAGAAGCTACTAGCATTTCATTAATTACTTATTAGTTATTGTTATTTTTTATCTTGATTGGATTATGCAGACATAAATTTGATATGTGGGAAACTAAGTGCCTCAGTTGGCTTGGGAATTGTGGACATTGATTCGAAGTTAAAGGATTCTCCTATTTGGACTTCTTATGCCCCTGATATATACACTAGTATTCATGTCAGAGAGGTTTGTGTTGTAAAATGTGTTTTTTTTTTTTCATTTGGATTATAGCTACTAATACTCTATTGATGTTTGACATGTGAGTATAAAAGTAAACAACATATTTATTCATTAATATTGTAACATTGTTGCATAATGTGAAACTTTAAATCTCTCCAGTGTGAAAGGAGGCCATTAGCCAATTACATGGAAACCTTGCAGCAAGACATCACTCCCGGCATGAGGGGGATTCTGGTTGACTGGCTTGTGGAGGTTAGTACCATTACAGATTTATAGTATTAAACATTGTTTGGATAAATAACTCAATTAAGCACTTATAGTATAAGCCCTTATTATGTTAGTGATTATGCATAAGCTGTTTTCATATTAGCTACAAGATGTTTTCATAAGCTATCCCGGTGAGCTTATGGAAATAAGCTGAAAGTGCTTATGGACATGTCGTAAGCTATTTTCATAAGTTCTCCTACACAGTCTCTTAGTAAGTTGTATCCTTGTTTCTTAGACAAAGCAACATTAAAAATATGAGCACTATAAATTGAATTGCATCAATTTTTGGCTGTTTAATGGATTTGCTGAAGCTTTGTTATATTCTTTTTCAGGTTGCTGATGAGTTTAAACTAGTTCCAGACACACTTTACCTTGCTGTGAATCTCATTGATCGATTCCTTTCCCAACGTTTGATTACCAAACGAAGGCTGCAGTTGCTTGGTATTACTTGCATGCTAATTTCATCGTAAGTACAATACTTTGTAATTTTCCTAGTTGGTCCTGATTATGTCAGATGCAAGTTCTTGGAAATGTATTCCTTAAAGTCAAATTTACACGGTACTGCAGTTAGTTAATCAGAACCGTTGGATGAGTCAGACAGCTCGCTAAATTGATTTGTAATTCGATTTACCAAGTTTAAAAATATGAAATGTCTGATCTTCATCGAACGGTTCCAACTTACTGACTGCGGTGAATTCCTGATATTTTTTCGGTCAGCAATCCGATTTACCAAGTTTTGCTTTGCTATTATTACATAGCCATGAAGAGTTAGAAAAGAGTATAAATATGATGTTATAATTTATTCCACAAAATTTTGATCATGAATGCATTTGATGAATCTGAGATGACAAAAGATAATGTACAATGCCGTCTTCTTTTTCTCCGTTATCAACTTATCAAGAAGAAATTCTAAATTATTCTTTTTTTCTTTCTTTCGTGGATTTAAGTAAGTATGAAGAGATTTGTGCTCCTGGAGTTGAAGATTTTTGTGTCATCACAGATAATACATACTCCAGACAAGAGGTATAAATAACTTTTGGTATTATTGCTAGAAACTTCATCTTTTCAGTTTGCATTCATGATGACTGATATATGAAACACATATTCGTTGACTCTTGATATTGATAGGTATTGAAAATGGAGAAAGAGGTACTAAATCTTCTGCATTTTCAATTAGCTGTTCCAACAATCAAGACATTTCTCAGGTACATATTACAATAAAACAATTTTTGTTCTAACATGCAATTTAGTTTAAGCTTAATGGAACTATAACCATCTTCTTTGGCTTTCAGGAGGTTCATTCAAGTAGCACAAACTTCTTCCAAGGTATTTAAAATATCCGAACCAGATTCCCTGTGGTCAAAATAAGCATGAAATCTAATGAGATCAGAACCGATGGATCAAGACTGGTTCACATTTCAACTTTAATAAATCAAAATACAAATTTGAAATCTGAGTCGTCTAATCTTAATCAAACCGTGCCAGTTTCTTCATAGAGCACTTCTATCATTCCATTAGGAAAACAAACAAACTCAAGTTGATTGTAATTTTTTTTCTGTTATCAGGTTGCTCAAGCTGACCTGGAATTCCTGGCAAACTATTTAGCAGAGCTTGCACTTGTTGAATACAGCTTCTTGCAGTTTCAACCTTCCAAGATAGCTGCATCTGCTGTGTTACTTGCCAGATGGACCCTCAACCAGTCAGAGCATCCGTGGGTCTGTGAACATTAACTTGCTAGTTTCCAATTAGCTTATTAGTTTCTACTTAAATAAACCTAAATCTAATTAGATTCACATGTGCATTTATTTGCAGAATCCAACTCTGGAGCACTATACAAATTACAAAGCATCAGAACTGAAAACTACTGTCCTTGAACTGATAGATTTGCAACTTAACACCAAAGGCTGTCGTCTCAATGCTGTGCGTGAAAAATATCAACACCAGAAGGTTAGAATTTTCCTTTTCTATTGCTCTTTCATTAACCTATTCTCTCTGTGGTTAAACTGAGTTAACCAAATTAAATGTGTTTCCCTTTAACATAATGAAGAAGCTAATGACAGTGGACTTTCTTCCTATGACAGTTCAATAGTGTGGCGAATTTGTCTCCGAAACCGGTGGAATCTCTTTTCTAGGATCAACTGTAGAAGCTAGAGACTAGAAAATGACTTTAGGAATATCTGAATCAAGATATATATGGAAGGTGTGGTTATGTCTGATTGCAGTTATTTTGCCTTCAAATTGTTGTTATTCATTCCAGTTACGGACTATTCCGTAGTTGTGACTTGTAGGATGGTACCAACCTCTGGTGCTTCTTGATCTACTTGTAGTGAATTATAAAATGACAGTAGAGAATTGTATTTTAATAATATGTTGTTACTTTTGTATTGTAACAAACAATACTCCTTATTTATGGTATAATGAACAAAAACAATTGTCGTAATATTGTTTAGTTTTGCTTTTTTTTCCCCTTATACTTTTAAATGACGTGCAAATTGATATATGTTACATCTCGAGTAACATACTAAGTTGTTTGTTACCAAAGTGATTGCTTATCGAATTATACATAAACCAATGCAAAAGCACGAATATTTTGCTGGTTATCCTTAAGAAAACCATCTACATAAAGAGTGGTTTGAAAGCTAAAATGAGAGTTCATGCTTGTCAAACTTGTCCTAGAGAAGGCTATGATAGGTTAGGTTAGCCTGAGGTTTTGTCTTGCAAAGTAACAACCCTAGACTTACCGTCGTCTCCACTAGACCTCGCCTCTAGCCATAGTATTTTTTATGTGGTAAACTTTGGTTCCTAGATCACTTAGTTTGGTCAAGGTGGACGAAACATTTCACACATATGCTTTGCAAATGATCTCTTTTTAGTCCCGAAGTATTCTACCAGTCAGATTTTGATGGAGGCCTAAGGGGTTCAATTGACCCAAGTGGAACAGTAAAGAAGTTATGCAAGGGACCTATCGGATATTGTTGGTCTCTCACCTTTGATTTGTTAATCAAAGATTGATACTACTTGATATACATTTCAAAGTGAATCATACACTTTAGAAGAGTACAGTTCTGTCTTTTGAGAGGTCTCAAACACGATTCAAGTAAAAAACAAGAAAAACTTCCTTTGCTAAAAAATAATAGCAAATTGAAGGGCGATTTACCCATTTGCTTCAACTAGAATCTAAAACATACAAACTTGGGCAGTTGTCAAACAGGCTCTCGGGTTAGTACTTGTATTTAATGGAGAGCAACTAACGACTGTAATGTAAGAAGGTACATACACAGAAGGAAGATATTACAAACAAGCTTCTTATATAATCGTTTGATCCACATCCACTGCATGAGCCTTTGCAAAACTATCCATGAGGTAAACCTCGTACCACACAGTAGTAATCAAAACAGCGTCGCTAAATTTTGTTGCCAGAAGTAACACCATAGCCTCCAAAACCAAAATGCCACCCAACAATTCTTGAGGATTCCGAGATACCCCTGCATGCAGTTCATGTCATCAAAGGAGACACTAAGACAGCAGTATTTCCAATTACAGGTTTGAGACTGGCGGCTTGCTCTAGTTGTTTCCATGCCTCCTTTCGCTTCTCGGCTTCTGAGATTAAAATTGCTTCATCCTCCTTAAAGTTAGTATGACAAGATATGAAAAGCTTCTCATCCATCTCCAAGAACATCTTTCTGATATTATGAGTTAAGTTTACAACTGCTGGGTTCCAGTGGCTTTTGATATTCTTATCTAGTGCTGGAAATATGATGGGCAGGATCACTTGACGGTTATGAGCAATCAAATTTACAATGTGGTCGTTGTTCCATAAGAAAAGGGTCCTTTCAGCTACCTGAAATAGTCCATGATGAACAGAAAAAAGAATGTATTTTTCATTAACAGACTAGCATGTCAACGGAAATAGCTAATTTTTAAAAAGTGCCAAAATACGGGCAAAAGATTACTAGGGAAAAAGTGCCAAAAATGCTACAGATGCATAAAGATGGGCAAACAAATTTGCAGCACTTAAATCATTTACTCAAACTAAGGTAAAAATGTCAGCTTTCACTCCATAGAGATTCCAGGATCGAGGAGTTTTAAGAAAATAGTGCTTTGCAGAAACATGATAGAATGTTTGTTTTATCTTCATTCCAGAATAGATTAAAATCCAACTTGAGTTTTCAACCAGGCAAAGGACGGTGCGATGAACAGCTATCACTATCCAATGAAGCAACTGCAAATCTCCCCAAAAAGATTCACCATGTATTATACATTCAAGGGACCACTTATAATGACATATAGTTGGGTAGGTATCAAAACTTTAAAGTAAATATAATTGGAAAATAACGAGCATAGTAATGTTTAACTAGTTCGAAAGTGAAAGTACACATATAGCACTATGCAAACTATAGATCAAGGAATGGATCTGATCCTTTTGAATGGAAAAACAACATAAGAGCAAGCTTAGCAAATAATGAGTTCAGTGTAACAATTTTACCTGAAAGTGTAGGCTGTTAATGCAGCACCCGATCCGCAAAAACAGTGGAACCATGATCCTTTGGAACTCTACCATGTTAATTGCTTCCAAAATTTCTTCCAATTCACCCAAAAACATCACCTCTTTCTGACTATTTGTTACTGGCCAGTATTTTAACAAACCGCTTATAACAATGCTTGCTAGCTTCGGTTCCTTTTCTAAGAACTGCGTAATACAGAAGGACAGTTGCTGAAAGTAGACCCCCAAAGATTTAGGCTTGTGCAAGGGGATCAAAACTCTCCACAAGAAGATTTTGTGTTCCTCTTTCAAAGGTAGAGCAAATCCACTAATCACACTCCCGAAAATCTCCAACAACTCAGCAATCCCGTTATGTTTCTCAGTTTCAATCACGAATCGGTAGAATATGTTGTTAATCGATTTCCGAATAAAGGGTCTATGCACCATGAACTTCCCATAAACCCTATGTAAAATTGTTTTCAAACAATCTCTTTCTCTAGGATCCTCAGAATCAAACAATTCAAGCAACTTGGAAATGAATGAATGATCGATATACTTTTTCGCTACCTTAGCATCAAGACACGTTGAAGATATAAATTTAAGCAGCAATTCATAAACAAGTTGCAAATGTGGCCAAGCAGGATCAAACATAGGATCATCATCATCAGTCTCACCACCACTAGCAACAACACCATTAGCCCTATAATTAGGTGGAAAAACTCTAAACAAATTAATAGCACACATTCTACACATTGCAAGAATAGCAGGTTCACTAAATTTCATTAATCCACAAGCCACAAAATCAACAAGTTCAACCAAAGTTTTCCTTTTCACATCTTTCTCAGCAACATTCTTACCAGGATCAGTGAAATCAAATGTCACACAACAAAGGCTCAATTTGCTCACAAACAAGTTCATCTTTTCAGCATTTGGAACATCCTTAAATGGCACCAACGGTTCAATACCAGAAACCATGCTGGCAGGAAACACAGCTGACGAAGAAGCTCGTTTCAACGAAGCAGTGGCACCCTGCGGTCGCTGGTGGCTTTTACCAGCAGCACGTGATGAATCAACTCGAGACGGCTCATCCGAATAGGTTTTCGATGTCTTCCGGGGAAGCTTGTTGAAAATTTGCTTCAGCATTGCAACCCAGAAGCTGAAATCAACCAATTCCAAACCTTTTACATTTCACCCATCAAGAACCAATCAAAATCAACCAAAATCACAAAGTTTTCCCAATTCTGAACCTCAAAAACCCTAGATCTCGTTCACCTAAAAAAGTAAAATTTTCAAGAAATGCAGGGTTCCACGTGAAATTGAGATCCACATATGAAATGGGGTTGAAGAAATTTTCGATTTTGAACCATGCATTGATGTAAAAATCAAATCTTGAAAATTGTGGTTCTTGTGTTTTGAAGAACACGTGAACCAAAAGAGGAAAGTTGAAAACAAAGACCACAAAAACAACGTTTGTTACGGATGAAGTAAACAAAAACAACAATAACAACAATGTTATAATGATTATGTTACATCTGAATTAAATCTCACATTTTCAACATCTTTCCAATTTTTATAGAAAATGTGAAAAAAGAAGAAAAATAAACAATTTTTTTAGATGAATTTGGAAAAAGATGATGGATCTAAAGAAGAATGAAGAAAATGAAATGCATGCAAGATTTTTGTTGGGTGATGAATGGAATGGAATGGAAAGGAATCTTAGTTGGGCTTTCTTGTTGTTGGCGTTAATGATCTATTGCCATAAAAAAATGGAGAAAGAAACAAAAGAAAAAGAGAGAAAACAAAGGGTATGTAATGAGTTTCTATTTTTCATTTTATTTTTCAAGGATAAGATATTGATTGTTACTTTAATTCAAAATTTATGTCAAATTATAATGGATGGCACTTTCTTTCATGGTTTTTGGTACTTTCACGGTTAGTGTAATTTAATGCAACATTTATCATCTTGTAAAATAATGACACATTTATCATTATCAATTTACTACTACGTCCATCCTTAAAAAAAAAAAAAAGGAATTACTACTACTTCTATATGAATATAGCTCAATTCATGTAGTCAATGCATTGTTAAATGAATAAATTAGAGTTTGAACTCTGTACACCTATTTACCTTAAAAAATAAATTAAACCATTAGTTTAGTTGACAAAAAAAAAGTTACTACAACTAGTATTTGGACGAGCACGTCCGTCTTTCCATTTTTTTATATCACTAATTTTTTTTGTTAACTGTGAGAGTTAACTTAAAATTAGGTTCTGCAGGAATCGTGGCACGATTGAAGGGCAACATGGCACGATTGGATGTTTAAGTTATGAGGAAAGTCACTGGAAAAATTGTGGCACGATGGTGTGCTGACAGCGAATAACAGAAACATATTTTTGGGTGCAGATTTGTTCCAAATTTTAAGCGATACTTTTACTATAAATATAGACCTTATATCAGACTAAACTTTGAGATAGAGGGGGATGAAACAAGGGTTTAGAAAGGCAACAACAAAACTAGGGTTTGTATAAAGTTTGTCTCTTGGGAACAAACACTAGGGTTTGAGTGTTGATTCACCTTGGGAAACACTATTAGGATTGGGTCTCTTGGTTACGGGAAGAGATTGGGGCTTTGGGTAGAATTAGGCGGGAGACTTATTCTTGTAACCCATTGATATCTCTTTTGTAAAGTTACTCATCATATAGTGAAACGAATGGTTGCTCTCTCCCCCAGACTAGGTCAATTTGGACCGAACTGGGTCAACAAATTCTTCTGTGTTCTCTCTTTTTTTCTCTCGTTGTTTTCTACTTTTGTTTGTGATTATAACTGTGATCAACTTGTATTGGTTGCTTGATTATCCCTTGCTCCACACATCAAGTTTGTTATTGGTGTGAGTTTTCACAACGAATTCACAACATTAACGATAAATAAAATTTCATTAACAAAAGTCTAACAATAAATCAAAAGCCAAGACTGCAGAAATACTAGGTGGGGTCTCTTCAATCCATATACAGTCGAGATTATGAAGAGAGTATTGAGCTATATAATGAGCAGTTTGGTTAGCCTCACGTCTAACATGCAAGAATCTTAAACTACAAAAAGATACATTAAAATTAATGCAATCTCCAACAATAGATCCAACATAGTTGGGATGTTGTTGATGAGTGTTCAGCGCCTGAACCACATTAGAAGCATCTGATTCAGCTATAAGATTCAGAAAAAACATGTATCTGCATAGCTAAAGCTTCTACTACCTCTGAATCTGGTAATGAAAAAACTTGACAACAACTAGCAGCAACCACAATACCTTCATAATCTCTCACAACAACACCAATACTCCACTTACCCCCCTCTATTGGTTCTGTTGCATCAAAATTTAACTTATACTACCTCGGTCTCTATATATAAGACCCATTTGTCAAAATCACAGGAACTAAGAAAATTGATATTTGTATTAAAGTTGTTTGTAATCAATATTGTTTTTACAATTTTATCCTTTAAAGAGAGAGTTAATTTATGTTTTCAACATGTTATTTATTGTCGATTTAAGAAAAAGATGTATACTACATCCGTCCCTAATTATAAGACCCTTTTGAGAATTTTTCTTGTCCCTTTTTATAAGACCCCTTTGCTATTTCCAACTACATTAATTATTTCTTTACATACATGCCCCTATTTATTATACATCTTTTTCTTCAATCAACAATAAATAACATGTTGAAAACATAAACCAACCCTCTCTCTTAAAGGATAAAATTGTAAAAACAATAGCAATTACAAACATATTTAATACAAATATCCACTATCTTAATTCCCGTTATTTTTTCAAAAGGGTCCTATAATTAGGGACGGAGGTAGTAATAAATAAGACATGCATGTAAAGAAATAATTAATGTAGTTGGAAATAGCAAAGAGATCTTATAAAAAGGGACAAAAAAAGTTCTCAAAAGGGTCTTATAATTAGGGACATATGTAGTAGCAACCATTATCGGGGGGTTTTCAGTGAACATCAGACATAGGTAAGTTTGGACCTCCACTTAACGTCTAGCACTATTAAAATAGCAATAGATCTTTGTGCCTTTTGTCTGGTGGTAGCCACATCAATTATAGTCCCCTCAAAACATTTTTTTATTTCTAGTGCACCAAATTTCATAACACAAGGCCAACACATTAACTGTAATATCCTCATTTTCATCAATAATAATTCTTTTCAACCACTCTTGAAAGGGCACGTAGCTAAAATCATGTGAATTAAACACAACACCCAAGGAGGAAGCAAACCATATATGCTTTGACCAATGACAATCCATAACTTGAAAGGGCACGTACCTAGAAGCATGTGAATTAAACACAACGCCCAAGGAGGAAGCAAACCATATATGCTTTGACCAATGACAATCCATAAAGAGATGTGAAATTGTTTCATTATGCTGCACACAAAAAACACACAATGGATCACAACTGATTCCTTTTTATTGCACTAATTTGTATACATTACAAACGATATGTTATTTTAGAAATTTTGATTAAAATTATAAATATAGATATTTTGCTATTTTGCACTTTCATATTATAAAAAAATATATTTATCTTTTTCAATGACATCAACAATATATAAAATATAATATAAATTGTTATCTTTTGATATTTAATGGTATAATTAAAAATGAAAAAATAACTCCAAAACCATGTATTCCTTTCCTATATAGAATAAATCATGGCAAAGTAACAACAAAATTAAATTAAATTAAAAAGATTAGACTCTCACAGTGAAATGAATCGAATTATTTTATTAAAAAATTAGACGAATCAAATTTTATCTAAAAAAGTTATATTTATGAATAAATTATAAAATAAATATAACCACGAGTTCCTCAGAACTGAATTTGTATAATGTGCTTTTTGTTCTAAGGATTAAAATGCAAGTCACCCTCGATGTAAAATGTAAAACAATGTTGCATTGAAGTTTTACTATCGGCTCACTCTTGTAAAGTTATTTTGAAATTCATAGTGTGACCTGAAAATGTTGGGTTTTCATCGAATTTGAGTGTAGAATAAAATGCATGCTAGAGATGTAAATGAATATAATATATTCATGAGTATAGTTAGTATGATATTCGTGTTCGTCCCGTTAAATCAATATGACATCCATGTTCACTTCGTATATGAACAAATATTTGCTCCTTACGGATAACAATTTCTTAAATAATTTTTTTACAATTACTTAAAATGTAACATCAAAACTTCATCACATTCATTTTCTTCGTTTTACCAAAATATGATAATATCCATGCAAAATAATATTCATATATTTTGTAAAAAAAATATAATTAATATTCATACATAGCAATATCCGTAGATTGCTTAAGTAGGTCACATTTAGATATGGTAAAATTGTTAGTAGTATGATTCTGGATTGAGTCTAATACAAAAGATTTCTCTTATATTTTTTAGCAATATCCTTACGTAATAATATTCATATAGTAATTATGTGGTGTTCGGCAATCAAGATTTGCCTAAGTAGATCACCTTTGGATATTGTAAAATTTCTGATCATGGATTAAGTCCAATGTTAAAGATTTCTCTTATGATCTTTATCAATAGAGTTATCAACCTCTCAGATGTTTATGAGTGGTTTTTCTTGGTTCGCAGACACGGTTGTTTTGGTGTGATTTTTGTAGGGTATAACTTTGTATCTCGTCAATCATAGCACTCCTTGTTAAGTTTAAATAAGTTTTTGGTTCCTATGAAATCTTTAAACTTTGCTTTTTAGTCCTTCTAAAAAATTCCGTCAAGTTTTAATCCTCAAATATTTTCTGTCACCATTTTTTGTCAATATTTTGAGTAAACTCATTAGTATCCTTCATACTTTTTAACCATTTTCACTGAGATGTTTATTAACTACTAAGATAGGAAAACTAATTGCTTAGGAAAGTACATTCTTATCCTTCCTTCAAATAGAGCAAATCAATTTTATTTATAAACAAATTCGTCTTTTAATGAAAAAGCTATTTGTTTATATAGTAACCGGATGAAGTACAACTTACGACTTATACCCCGTCAGGGGCGGATCCATTCAGGGTCCATGTGGGGCTAAAGCCCCACATCCAACTTCCATATTTTTTTTATATTATAAATACGGATAATAGTTATTTTGCTCTTTGAGTGTGTAACAAGTAGTCATAATAGTCTTTCAATGTATTAAAATTTCAAAATAGTCTTTGATTTTGCACTTTATTAGTCCAAATAGTCTTTGAAGTGACAATAAGTAAGTATATTGACGGACTACTATGACGATATTAACAAATTATTTTAATGTTAGAGACTATTTTGACTAACAAAGTGCACAATCATAGACTATTTTAAAATTTTGATATATACATTGAAGAACTATTATGGTTACTCCTTATACATTCAGGGACCAAAATAATTATTACCCTTTATAAATAAAACACATTATCTTAAGAATAAGAACAACAAATAAACAACCTTGTGCAAAACTTGTGAAAACAAACAAGTGCGACACATTTGCTATGATACATAAGCTTTTGAAGTTGACTTTGCTTTTGTCGGTAGCAACCGTAAATGTTTACCAGATTTTAGCCCCATATGTACCAAATGCTGGATCCGGCCCCTGGACCCCGTGTCATTGTGTTTAACCAGAATAAACAAAACTTCATGATAGGAAAATATCAGGGAATCATTTTTTGTGTGTGTAGATGAGGTTTCTTTGAAACCGTTTGTTGGTAATCTCCCTGTTTTGAAAAATTCTCTGCATTTTCATAATTTCCATGTCCAACCACAGTAAATGAATGCATCGAAAGCTTTTTTCAACTAATTTCATTTACTAGCATAGCATGCCTATATGAATAGTAGAGTGTGGTGGTGTTGGTAATTTTCAAATGTGTCAGAGCCAATGTGAAAACATGAACAATAGTCAAAGACAGTGGTGTCCTTCTTTGAGTTACAACAAGCTATGGTATACCCATACAGTTTACGGTGCATCAATGGTTGACACATGAACAACACTAAGTTAACTCCATTATCAATTTTGTGTGTTATTATTCCCGTGTTTATTCCGGTTTCACTATGGGGAAATTGTACATGGTTGTCTATCATCGGTTGAGAGTCTAATCCAAAAGAAGATAAAGAAAATATGAATATTGTTGACGACCATGCTACATTTTCAACTTCCATGTCGTACCCTATCCGCCCTTTCGTTTGTCCGCCATTCACACTCCAATATTTTTTAAAATCACCCTGAATACCCTTTATAGATTGTACATATTTGTAATTCACAGTAAATTATGATATACGTTCTTGAAAAGGTGCACTATAAATTATGTTTTTATGATACATTTTTCTTAATGAATATGTAATGTAAATTGTCGCATATTCAAAATAATTTAGCCCGGGGATATTGTTGTGGAGTGTGAAGCTGTGCTTCAAATTTGTATATAACTCTTCAATATGTGCAATCTTCTCTTTATCTCCAACGCTTAAATCATCCATATAATGTGTTGTGAATTCCGGACTCAAATTTCACACCAATACAAACTATGATGTGTGGAGCAAGTATCAATGGCAACCACCAATAACCAAAATTAACCACAAGCAACAACAACAATATAGACCTAGTCTATAAACCAAGTGCATAACAAAACCACAATCCAACCAAGGAATAAACAAGATAAAGAGAGTAAAGAAAAGATAACAACACCAAGAAATGTTCACCCAGTTCGGTCCAACTTGACCTACTCTGGGGGAGAGATTGATCTCTCCAATCCACTATCAATGAGTTCTTACAAAGATACAAATGGGTTACAAGAAATTAGCTTCAACAAGCTCACAAAGAACAACCCTAATTTCTACCCATTTTCCCAATCTCACCAATGAACAAGACACTCATGAATTTTCACTCTCCCAAGGTGTTTACAATTGTTTCCCAACACTAGAATCTAACCCCCAAAAGAGAACCAACCCTTAGCCTTTGATTTCACTAAGGATCTTCTCTTTTGGTTTCACAAGACTCACCCATGTTGCTTACAAAAGACTCTTCACTCATGTGTTTCCCAACCCCATGAATCTTCCCCAAAAGGCACCAACCCTTTCCCAAGAGCCCCCTCTTTTGGTTCTCCAAGATTCACATCTTGAAGCTTTGAACCTCACCCAAAGACCCTCAACCTTTAGTATCTAAAACCCTAAAAGTTCCCTCCTTTGGTTTCCATGAGATTCACCAAGCTTCTCTCTCTTCAAGCTCTCCTTCAAAATCTGCAAAGAACACTTAAATAGTACTCTGCAACCGTCAAAATCGTGTCACGTTTTCCCAAATCGTGACACGTTTGGTGCGTACGACCCAAGGTACGACCAACCTTATCCTCAAAACTTGCCCAGCAAGCCGAAAATCGTGTCACGTTTTCCCAAAATCGTGTCACGATTGGACACCCTGCAAAACATGCTCACGGCACAGGAAAATCGTGACACGCTTGCTAAATCGTGTCACGATTGCAAGTTTCTCCAACTTCACAATTTGAAGGCATAAACAACATTCTCCACCTTGACTTCAAATTGATGATGATGCCACTTTAACCATCAACCACCAATCCCCTTTTTCTTTACCTTGCATCCAACTACACCAAGTAGCTCCACAAGTCTACACCAAACCCTCTTCAACCACGGAACGTCTCCCGCTTCCTTGAAGATCACCTTGCATCCAATTACCCTTGGTCTTTTAGGCAATCACACAAGCCACATCATACATTCTTCAACCCCCGGAATGCCTTCCGTACTCATGAAGAATTCACATGCTCACAACTAGAGCATAACACCCAAGGCCTCCATAGTCGTACCATTCCCGGTGTCATCAACTCCACCTCAAGTTGAGCTTTCTCTACCTCAACTTCCAAATGCGTACTCACACTATGCTTCCACCTTGAAACTCCACCTCAAAGGTTGATCACGAGTATTATTCACACCGCCTCTCCAGGCTGAACTTACCCATTGAGAACACACACATCACCGCCATGACACTACCATCATGACCTCCTCTCTTCACACTTTACCTTCTTCGATTGTGCTAGGATGACCGGCTTCAAAACCTCAACCTTCAATGCTTCCATACACTTCCATTGAACTATGCTTGCTTCCATCTCCAAGATGTAACCTTTGGTACCCATGGTGCACACTTGACAAACTTCTCCCCTTGCCCCACGGTGGGCGCCAATTGTTGTGAATTCCGGACTCAAATTTCACACCAATACAAACTATGATGTGTGGAGCAAGTATCAATGGCAACCACCAATAACCAAAATTAACCACAAGCAACAACAACAATATAGACCTAGTCTATAAACCAAGTGCATAACAAAACCACAATCCAACCAAGGAATAAACAAGATAAAGAGAGTAAAGAAAAGATAACAACACCAAGAAATGTTCACCCAGTTCGGTCCAACTTGACCTACTCTGGGGGAGAGATTGATCTCTCTAATCCACTATCAATGAGTTCTTACAAAGAGATACAAATGGGTTACAAGAAATTAGCTTCAACAAGCTCACAAAGAACAACCCTAATTTCTACCCATTTTCCCAATCTCACCAATGAACAAGACACTCATGAATTTTCACTCTCCCAAGGTGTTTACAATTGTTTCCCAACACTAGAATCTAACCCCCAAAAGAGAACCAACCCTTAGCCTTTGATTTCACTAAGGATCTTCTCTTTTGGTTTCACAAGACTCACCCATGTTGCTTACAAAAGACTCTTCACTCATGTGTTTCCCAACCCCATGAATCTTCCCCAAAAGGCACCAACCCTTTCCCAAGAGCCCCCTCTTTTGGTTCTCCAAGATTCACATCTTGAAGCTTTGAACCTCACCCAAAGACCCTCAACCTTTAGTATCTAAAACCCTAAAAGTTCCCTCCTTTGGTTTCCATGAGATTCACCAAGCTTCTCTCTCTTCAAGCTCTCCTTCAAAATCTGCAAAGAACACTTAAATAGTACTCTGCAACCGTCAAAATCGTGTCACGTTTTCCCAAATCGTGACACGTTTGGTGCGTACGACCCAAGGTACGACCAACCTTATCCTCAAAACTTGCCCAGCAAGCCGAAAATCGTGTCACGTTTTCCCAAAATCGTGTCACGATTGGACACCCTGCAAAACATGCTCACAGCACAGGAAAATCGTGACACGCTTGCTAAATCGTGTCACGATTGCAAGTTTCTCCAACTTCACAATTTGAAGGCATAAACAACATTCTCCACCTTGACTTCAAATTGATGATGATGCCACTTTAACCATCAACCACCAATCCCCTTTTTCTTTACCTTGCATCCAACTACACCAAGTAGCTCCACAAGTCTACACCAAACCCTCTTCAACCACGGAACGTCTCCCGCTTCCTTGAAGATCACCTTGCATCCAATTACCCTTGGTCTTTTAGGCAATCACACAAGCCACATCATACATTCTTCAACCCCCGGAATGCCTTCCGTACTCATGAAGAATTCACATGCTCACAACTAGAGCATAACACCCAAGGCCTCCATAGTCGTACCATTCCCGGTGTCATCAACTCCACCTCAAGTTGAGCTTTCTCTACCTCAACTTCCAAATGCGTACTCACACTATGCTTCCACCTTGAAACTCCACCTCAAAGGTTGATCACGAGTATTATTCACACCGCCTCTCCAGGCTGAACTTACCCATTGAGAACACACACATCACCGCCATGACACTACCATCATGACCTCCTCTCTTCACACTTTACCTTCTTCGATTGTGCTAGGATGACCGGCTTCAAAACCTCAACCTTCAATGCTTCCATACACTTCCATTGAACTATGCTTGCTTCCATCTCCAAGATGTAACCTTTGATACCCATGGTGCACACTTGACAAACTTCTCCCCTTGCCCCACGGTGGGCGCCAATTGTTGTGAATTCCGGACTCAAATTTCACACCAATACAAACTATGATGTGTGGAGCAAGTATCAATGGCAACCACCAATAACCAAAATTAACCACAAGCAACAACAACAATATAGACCTAGTCTATAAACCAAGTGCATAACAAAACCACAATCCAACCAAGGAATAAACAAGATAAAGAGAGTAAAGAAAAGATAACAACACCAAGAAATGTTCACCCAGTTCGGTCCAACTTGACCTACTCTGGGGGAGAGATTGATCTCTCCAATCCACTATCAATGAGTTCTTACAAAGAGATACAAATGGGTTACAAGAAATTAGCTTCAACAAGCTCACAAAGAACAACCCTAATTTCTACCCATTTTCCCAATCTCACCAATGAACAAGACACTCATGAATTTTCACTCTCCCAAGGTGTTTACAATTGTTTCCCAACACTAGAATCTAACCCCCAAAAGAGAACCAACCCTTAGCCTTTGATTTCACTAAGGATCTTCTCTTTTGGTTTCACAAGACTCACCCATGTTGCTTACAAAAGACTCTTCACTCATGTGTTTCCCAACCCCATGAATCTTCCCCAAAAGGCACCAACCCTTTCCCAAGAGCCCCCTCTTTTGGTTCTCCAAGATTCACATCTTGAAGCTTTGAACCTCACCCAAAGACCCTCAACCTTTAGTATCTAAAACCCTAAAAGTTCCCTCATTTGGTTTCCATGAGATTCACCAAGCTTCTCTCTCTTCAAGCTCTCCTTCAAAATCTGCAAAGAACACTTAAATAGTACTCTGCAACCGTCAAAATCGTGTCACGTTTTCCCAAATCGTGACACGTTTGGTGCGTACGACCCAAGGTACGACCAACCTTATCCTCAAAACTTGCCCAGCAAGCCGAAAATCGTGTCACGTTTTCCCAAAATCGTGTCACGATTGGACACCCTGCAAAACATGCTCACGACACAGGAAAATCGTGACACGCTTGCTAAATCGTGTCACGATTGCAAGTTTCTCCAACTTCACAATTTGAAGGCATAAACAACATAATGGATCAAAACAACTTGAAGAAAACACGAAAAAGAACTCATGAGGTTAATACTTGAGTTATGTTGATGAGTGATTTGACGTCGTACATTCTATATTTCTATTATAGCGTCACAAATTGTCTTTGCTGTCTCATTTTCAGTAATACTTGAGAATATGGAATTTGTAATTGCTTAGGCCTTGGGGTAAATTGGCGAAAACACTGTTACCTATATCTTTTCACTATACATCAGTGATATTTGTAGACTACCTGCCTCTACTGCATATACGCAATTATATTTTCTTAAAATTGCCCTTATCTTCAATTTTCATTGGGAGAAACTTCCCTCATCAAGCTTCTCTATCTTAAATTTCACTGCCATGATCTTACATCGAGTAATTTTTCAACTGGACCAACTTACACAATTTTGCCGTGAAGAGTAACATGTACTAAAACAAAGATCGTAGTCCATAAAAGATACAACAAGTTTCCAAGAAAAAGGGAGATACGCCACAAATAGACACTTAAATATAAGATTTTCCTAGCCAGAACTTTCCTAGCCTAAGATACCATTTCGTTACTCTGGTGCCCAACAAATCGAACACTAGGTACCTAATAAATCGCCGCTGCTATGATCTTACACCAAATAATTTTTCAACTGGACCGACTTACACGTTTTCGCCGTGAAGAGCAATATGTACTAGAACAGTGATCGACCAAGAAAAGGAGAGAGATGTCACAAATAAACACTTAAATATCAAGTTTTTCCTAGACTATGATACCACTTCGTTACTCTGGTACCAACAAATCAAACACTAGGTGTTGATGAATAATATTAAGTTGTGAACAAAGACGTAGCCAACTACATTATATACATTTTAGCATAATATATCTATCTATTAAAGAAAAACGTCTTCACTGGTTTTCTCTTAACCTTTCTTATTTTGCTTTGCATGATTATATTATAAAGAATTCTCTCTCAAAGCCATTTCGATACAGTGTTTTTCAATCTTCATAAGCTTCAAATACTAATAATGTTTGTTTTGCCAGGAATTTCATATTGATGAATCCAATTCTGATGGGGGAAATTTGCATTAGAATGGCCTTTTTAGTTTCAAGCAGTCTTACATCAGTTTTTGCATAGTGTTGTTTTGGTTGCATATATCACTCACATGGATCTTCTTGCAGAAATATAACATTAATAAGTTAAAATATTTATCATGTCAATATGTCTTACACTTCACATTTTTTATTGGAATCATTGACACTTTTTTAATAACTTCTAAGCCATGATGATATTGATAGCCAAAGCATTAAACTTTAAAGCAGCTTATTCCTATACATTTTTTTTGTCTTCAAGTCAAATAGACACCGTCATTCGGCTCATACGAGCAAACTAAGCTTGTTCCTATTGTAGTTGCAGAAAGGCCTAATAGTTAAGAGTAAAAATAACTCATGTCGTGGATGGCGTAAGTAACTCGGTTGGTGAGGTAAACAATACAGAAGGAGTTTTAAGCATTAGGTTTAGAATTTGAACCTTGGAAACTAACAGTTCCCTATTAAAAAGAAACTGAAGATGTGGATGGTGACCATTGTTGAAAAGAGACAAAATGATAATATACATTTAAGAGTTGAATAAAAAAACATCATGAAGAGACTTCCCCAAGGTAAACAACTTCAGCTTGTGCCGAGGCTCTCTTGAATCGCAACAGTTCTGACATCAACTTCGATCCGACGTTTAAATCAGGCTTCACTTCCATCTTTTCTAGCATAGGCGAATAGAGAAGTAGAAATCTCATAAAATCTAATTCAGCTTTCATACCAGAGATGCCTTCAATCCACACATGTCGCACTTGGATGGGTATGGATGGCTCCAAAAAGTCATTTTCCCAACAAAAGGAGGCAGGTGCTACAACGACAGTATTCTCCTCCTCTGCTGCCTAAATGAAATTGTGACAAATAGGAAAAATAAGAAGTATATTTAAATTTATACTCAGAAAATCATATTGTATTGATTGATACAACATGAAAAGGAAGACACATGAGTCCGATTTATAGGACTCTAATGCAATAAATTGTAATTAAACCTATATTGAACCCAACGCAGAACTTCTGTGGGCAATCATAGGTCAAGTGTACAAGTTTTAGAAACTAGCTTCCAATATTAGATTGGGAACTTTAAAGGTACTCAACAAATATACGCAAAAAAAAAGTTTGTGATTTCTGGAGCTTAATAACTTGACATAAAAGCAAAAACACGGTGTGCAAGTGCAACCACAAATGAGCCAGCAAAGAAAAGTCAAGTCAAAGTAAATGAGCACTCACAAGTATTTCTAGTTCGGACAGTGATTCACTGCAGTCATAAAGCTGATGCAGTCATGCAGTCAAAATAAATACAACCATTTGATCAAAATAACCGTCAGGATTCAACTTCTCTTTTTTTTCCACTTTAAACTCAAAACACAGGATTGAAAAAGGGAGAAAACTCAGAACGCATACTTCATCCCCTTAATTTTGAAGATTCTTAACTTCTCCCTTCTTCTTGCTTCCACTTCTCCGCACCTCCCTGACACCTCATAATGTTCCTTGGTGAACATGAATGGTCAATTCGTCAAGCTTTATAACTCCGGCGGATGCAATACGATCCACCTCCGCCAACAACCGCTCCACTGTGATGGGTTGTATCAGATAGTTCACTGTTCCGGCGATGGGCTTGGAAGAATAAGTTGATTCATCAAGCGATGCAACACCCACGCCAACAATCGTTTCACTTGATGGGTTGATTGAGATAGTTCGATAGTTCCAGGGATGGTCTTGGAAGGTTAATCGTCCCGTTACAACAATGTATAAATTGGAATGGTACTCAGGCGATGAATAATTGGAAGGTTAATAATTTGAAGGGTACATATGGCGATGTGTTGCGGCAAGCTGCAATGGTGCTCAGGCGAGATGTGTTGGCTTTGAGAAGGATGAGCACACATAAGGAGACACACAACACAAATATGTATAAATTGGAATGTGAATTTGATATATTAGCATGGATTGCAATTAAATTAATTGGAATTCTGGATTGAATTGACATGAATTGGAACACACCTCCATGGGAATGAATTGGCCACAATTCATGGCTGATGCATATGGACAAAAGGCTAGAATTATGCAGAAGTTGGAACTAAGCATTGTATCTAGTATAGGACTTTTTTAAACATAGGCATTTGTAAATTTGTGTGCTTTATTAAGCGTTCCTGGCCTTTGTTGCGTACATGCTTTGTAGCTTTGTATACTGTAATAGTTCAGCAGCTTAACAGGAATCAAAAGGCTTGTTTGCAATGTTATAATCAAGGTTTTAATAATAGCGTTTCGTCACGATGTTTTGTCATGGTTGTTTATGTGATTTTTGTTCACTATGTTAAAACGGTATCGGACACTACATATACCTTTTTGTCGCAACCGTTTTCGCGGCAAAGAACCTCTATTTAAAACCTTAACTTGTAATATTGTCAGGTAAGCTTATGTATGTATGTGGGTTATGAAGTTCAGTTTCATATAATATTTGGATAATTCAAATAAAAATTATGATCATAACCATATAAGCAAAGAACAGCCAAGAAAGTGCAAAAGGACACAAAACACATATATAATAAGCTTATAGAATTCCAAGTCTAGTAGCTTGTTACAAAAATCAACAGTCATTGAACACATTCTTCTAGCTTAGAAAAGCCAGTAGCTCATTGAAGACATTCTTCTGCACAAAATATGATTATATCTTCTCATTCTTCCAAACACCAGGAGCTCAGAAAAGCCATTCATGCTAAGAGGATTTGCATTCTTCATTGACCTTCATTCTGTTGAAGTACTGGCTTCTGACTCCAAAACCAATTTCTTTTCCATAACCAAGCCAAAATTCCCAGGCTTCGTCTGCACTGTCAAATTCCATACCAACAGTGGGTGTTGTAATGATTGTCATTATTATACCAAACCTGTGGAATTCAAATAAAAATATAATTAATCAAAACATAAGTAACACTATCTGCTAGTGATAATGGAAAACTATATCAACGTGATAAAACTACAAGAAAAAAGAGTAAAATATGGAAACAGAAAGCTATGGCAAAAACAAAGTCATCCATGTTTAAAGAAACAAAATTGATGGCAAAAACAAATTCACCCACGTTTAAACAAACAAAATCAATGGCTATACAAAAAAAAAAACAGCTATGTATGCACAAACAAAAAAAAATCAAAAAAGGAGGTGATGAAACATAACAAACCTGGAAAAAATCACAAAGCTAGTTTTGAGTTTAAGCAACTGGCGTAGAAGGAGGTGAGGTTCATTTTTGGCTTGAATCTCAGAACAGATGTGAAGAAACGCTTTTTCAAGGGCTTGAATGCGCCAATAACATCTCTGTATTGGAAAGTGGAGTTTTGCTTTTGTTAGCCTGCTTTGTGGATTTTAAGGGGAAATGAACTTGGACCACTATTTTGATCAAATGGCTGTATTTAATTTGACTGCATGACTGCATCAACTTTATGACTGCAGTGAATCATGTTCCTTCTAGTTCTTTAAGATTAGGCGAGCTTCTGAACACACATAGAGCATTTGAAATTTGCTTCCAGTCATTGAAGTTTATATCTAACCAAAGATATGTTAGATTGATACAAGGTGTAGGAAGCTTTACTGGAACAGCACCTGCAGCTAAATACTGATGTACAACAGAAAAATTGCTCTAGATCAGAATATAATGTTTTTTTCCTTAGTCAAATTAAGCATTCAGATGCTCGAGCATTATACCTTTAAAAAATAGCCAAAAATATACAACTTGAAGACGTGATGTATATGAGCAAAAAAATTGAGCAGGTTGCTGGAGCTTCCAAGCAATCTACTTTGATTGCTTTCAGAGTTCAAATACAAACTTAAATAAACAGCTAGACGAGTTAATTTGAAAGTGTTTACAAAGCTAATATCCTTAAATTTACCAGAGATATCTAGAGACTTGAGATTTGGTGCGTGAATGTTTATTTTTGTGAAACCATCAAATTCGTCCAATATTAATTTTTCAAGCAGAGGGCAAACCAAATATCAAATTCTCAAAAGCATTTTGAGACATAGTTACGTGATACAACTCAAGACTTTTCAAGTTCTTAAAGCCTTCAATCGTCGATGGAGGTTTAAGCACACAATAAGATAATCTTAGACGATGTAAGCTTTGACAAGAAAATAAGCACCAAGGTATCTTATACGATTGTCCTTTCGCGATTCCCAGCACAAGCTCTATGATAGACCTTCTGGTTAGATGAAAAATCCACCTATCAAGAGCAGTCACACTGATGTCTTTATTGCTCGACAACAACTTACCCAGTTAATTATTTATAGCTATAGTATTGTTATGCTATCTTCACCCCTATAAAACCAAAACCTTAAAACAGGGTGGCTTTGGCAAGCTGCGAAGGTATATCTTTAAGCTCATGCCCAGAGTTGAAAACTGCTGCACCAAAAAAGTTATAGTGATTGTCAGCTCCAGCCTTTACAGGTAGACTATCTTAAAGTATTTACAGAAGACGAGTTAATGAACATGGCTTTGAAAAGAGTCATTCAACTATGATCTTATGATAAAAAAAAAAAATTGTATAACTATTGAATTTTTAATACGGCTTACCACTTTGATATATCAATGTATTACTGTAGGGAAGAGAGAACAACGAAACCGTCCACCACTTTTGAACCAACCTAATGCAAGGACAATTCATCTCCTTTTTTCTGCTATTCTTGTGTGCATTATCATGATAATAGAGGTGGAAATATATGTTTTCTTTTGACAAACATTTTTTTTTTGGCTCGTTTCTTTTGTTTTGTAACAAACAAAACTTGTTTGGTTCTGTAACTAATAATTTGTTTTGTAACAAATTATTGTTTTCATCAAATAAATTTTTAGTGTTGTTGATTGAAACAACAATCACTTCATCGTTTCAGTCGAAAGATGTAAATCTATAGCTTGATTTATCCTATCACTTCATCGTTTCAGTCGAAAGATGTAAATCTATAGCTTGATTTATCCTTAATGTATTTAGGGAGAATTGAACCTCAATAAGTAACTTCTTCGGTAGACATAGCATATCGAAACGTCTTAAAATTGTTGTTTTTGGATTTCCAAACTGTTGAATTTGGATTTCCAAATTCTATTATCTACCGAAGTTGTTACCAGGTTGAGTCACGACCAGGTCGCTCTCTTTAAGACGTTTCATGGCACTACCCAAAGTTCTGCAAGGTAGACTATCAACCACGCCGCCTCCAGGATAAAACAAGCCCAGCTACAACTATGCGGTTAACTACTGCACCGTAGAAAACCGTTCGAGAATTACACCTTCAAATATGGTACTAAGACCACTCTTTAATACTGAAACCACTTTAATATGGTATTAATACCATTCTATTATGGTGCTAAGACCACTCAAATATGGTGTTTCCACCATTCTAACCTTTAAGTTCTCCAAACTATCAATATGGTACTATGACCATTGACCACTCAAATATGGTGTTAACACCATTTCTCCTCAAATAGAAAAATATTGTTATAATATTTATATACCGTTAAGATCATTGTTGATTCCGACGAGACATTATTATTTCGAATAGGGTCTATGATCTTAAAAGTACTCTTTATTCCGAAGGGACATATTTTACCGAAGGGACTATTTTTAAGACCATTCTTAATTCCGAAGGGACATTTTTTTATCGAAGAGACTATGTTTTTAAGACCATTCTTAATTCCGAAGGGACATTAAACCGAAAAGGGACTATGGTCTTAAGAACACTCTTAATTCCGAAGGGACAGAAAGGAGTAGAAAAAGGAGAAGGACTTGTTAACACAAGTCGAAGGAGGGAGAAGAGAAGAAAGACTCGTCAACACAAGTCAAGAAAGGGAGAAGAGAGAAAGAGTTCCCGACAACTCAATGAAACTCTTTGGTGTGATTTTTGAACTAGGTGAGCTCTCCTTTTATAGGGAGAGTTTGTAACTAATTTGGAGAAACTTGAGAATTAAGTAAACTTAAAAATTAAGCAACTCACAGATCAGCTCAAGTAACAAACTAATCGGATAAATTCAAAAAGAAACAAATCCAATAACGAAGGAAAGATAGGAGATTCAGTTGGATTCTCAATCTTATCACAACAAACATAACCTAAAATTATGGGATGTGACATTCATAAATAAATAAAAAATAATTATTATTATTATTTTCATCATTATCAGGTATTTAAAATTAAATACCACTATTTAAACACTACTAATGTGTGTGTTCTATTTTATGTGAGACCCCCACACTCTATTTTTTCAATTCACACAACACTAGATCAAAGTTTAATAACTTGGTGTTTAATCTTCCAACCTTCCAATTTCTTTCCATCTTCACACCAATGTTCCAACAGTATCCGTTACAAATACTTAACTGTTTTACATGCACCCATGCTTCATAGAAATGGGATAATAAGTAAGGCGATGACATTATTAGAAGTTATGAACTCAGTGATAATACTACTCTCATTAGACTAACTGTAGGATCAATTGCTTAATATGAGGCATCTTCTAAGATATCTAAAGCTTCTGAAAGCACATCCGCTAGATCACCACTAGATTGAACCCCATCAGCTAAAGCAAAACCAGCTCCAAGATGTAAAATGAGGTTTCAAGGTAACTTCTTGCATTCATTCCTGAGCAATAATAGAGCCATCACAATCTTTTACGGGAAGAATTATGTGGCCATATGGAAGACATGATCAAGCAATTTTTGTGGCTTTCAAGAGTGAGTGGTTAAATTTGTGAGAGTTTATGTCTAGAGCTGTCAAAATAGACTAGTTTGTATGGGTCGGTCCATCAAGCATCAACAACAAAAGCAAATATTGAAAGACACCCAACGTGAGTTAACTCGCGTTGGGGTTTAGTGTGAGTTTTCAGCGTGACTTAAGTCACGCTGCGTGAGTTAACTCAAGCTGGGTTATACACCTGCGTGAATTAACTCACACGGGGTTATTTTGGGTAGTTTAGTTGGGAGGGAGTGTTTTTTGTTGGGAGAAGAGCAATTTTCTCAAAATTAACTAGTTCGTATGGGTCGGTACGTCAAGCATTAAACGACTAGCCAACATACGACCTTCTAACTTTGGTTTCATCTTATGATAATGCAATCCTGAAACAACATTTAAACTCCATAGTTTGGTAGCACTAAAATAACCACATAGTCTAAAGGGACATCCACATTTTCTTGAACTTGTTTCTTCTCACATCGACCTCTTTTTTGTTCTTTTATAGTCGCCACTTATGAATAGTCGCCACTTCTTTCATAAGATAAGAGAAAATTTGATTGATTTTCTATGTTTAAAACCACTATATATGGAATTTATCTATTATAAACGTAAAGCATGCTTGTATTGCTTGACAACAAGCTCAATAAATCATCTCAGCTCCTAACGATCTTGATATTGATTTTTCTCTTTAAAGGAAAATTCAAAGAAATAATTGTGTAGAAACTGTGATGTATCCTATGCAATGAACAATTCGAGAGTTATAGACCGGAACTTTGCAACCAGTTGTTATCTCCCAGACACTCCAATAGTTATATACTGGATGCATTAATAAGAGATATGGAGGGGGCTAAAAATAAATATTCTCTTTGAATAACGTATTTGTTCCACATATATTTGTTTATTTGTGATAATATATCTTAATAAGTAGTAAGTATACTATAGTAATCCAAAATTGGATTGCTTTTTGTCCACGTTTTAATTTGGTCTACGTAATTGAAAACATTGTTGGATGAAAATAAAATATTAATGTTAGATGAAATTTAAAACCAAAGAATATTTTGAACATTTTAAAATGACACTAGGTGGTTAATTACCATTTTGCACTTTTTAAATTGGTTAAATCATTTTTTTAAATCGATTTAACCAACTTATAAAACTCGCCAGCGGTAATTAATTTTCATTAGGGATATTGTGGTTAATTTGAGGTACTCGTAAGTAATTCCTAAATACCTAAAGAGCAACTTTCAAAAGGGATTTACTTTTTCCACCCTATGGGTTTCCTCGCGCGCCCTATTTTATCCAAAAATGCCCTTGAGTTTCCGGATTTTATAATCCGGAATGGTGTTTTCTTTTGTTAAAGGGTGAAAAAAATGAGTAACGGATTTTTCCGAATTTTGTAATCCGGAAACTTAAAAAAATAGGGCGTGTTACATGATGTTTTCGGATTACATAATCCGGAAAACCCCTAAACACCCTTTTTCAAGGTAAAACAGTTCGGATTATATAATCCGAACTGTATCAGCACAAATTCTAAACATGTTTGTAACATGGATAGTCATTTTAGGGACAATATTAATCTTCCTAACTCTCATTCTTCTGTTTTTGAGTCAGTGTTACATGTTCTTAGTCAAAAATCGGGTTTTCGGGCTACTTGATCGGATTGCTCCGAAACTTCCCCAGAAAATCAGAAAAAATTCAAGGACCATGACCCATTTTTTAGACCTCAAAATCCAAAATTCCATCGTTTAGACTCATTTTTCATTTTTTTTAATTTTTCATATTCTCAGAAAAATCCGAATTTTTTTTGCATTAGTTTGATTTGATTTTTAGAATTTTTTGGTGCCATTTTTATATTTTTATGATTTTATTTGACAGGTTTTTAGCATTTTTTTACTTAGTTTTTTTTTGTTGTTTTTAAAAGCAAAACTCAAAACTGCTGAAATGTGAGAAAGTCTGATGGTTGATTATACATAAGAATTGTCCGGATTATAAAATCCGAAATAATAAACATAAATCCGGATTTTAAAATCCGGAATGCACAGGGGCATTTTTAAAATTTGCATAGGGCGCGTGAGAAGGCCATAGGGTGGGAAAAGTAATTCCCTTTTCAAAATTTCATGCGAAAAAAGACATTTTGTTGGGCTCGTCCTGGGCTCAAGATAAAAGACTGAATATTGCTCTTTAGACTTTAAAGACTGCTATCACATTCTTGAAAAAAAATACCTTCAATACACTCAATTGCAATTAATTGCAGTTTGTTGTTTAATTTTTCTCTTCGGAGCGAACGGTGGTTAACTATCGTTAGAGTCCCCTAAAAAACGAAACTACCTATTTTGGTTATTTCCAGATATGTGATAACAAATCTTGTAGCGTAAACAACAATTTTCAAAACAATTTGTATTTTCAAAATGAGTTTTTTTTACAAGTTTCTTGCAAATGAATTTATACACAGTAAATGGAAATTAATGTGCAATAAAAAACAGAAAACCTATAAAAACACATCAGCAAAGAAAGCTTTCGTTGATGTGCACTCAGCATGTCCGGTAGCAATCATTCATAGTGAATAGTGATAGTATATGATCAAGATTTAAAAAGAATCCAACATAAACCGTTATTAAGTAAAGTAAGTATTATTCTGCATGATAAAAAATTCACAATCACGGAAGTTTGGTAATATACCACATCCACCATGAAAAAATAGTTAGATACAAGTCCTATTATTTTCGTATTTATAAAAAATCAAAAACTACTACCGAAGAGATTACCGGGTTAAGTCACGATCATATCACTCATTTTAAGACGTTTCGTGGAATTATTTAAGTTTGTGCAAGGTAGACTAACAACCGCACCGCCTCTAGAATAAAACAGCCCAGTTCACTGTTCAATTATGTACTACACAATATGTAATTGTTCGAGAATATACACCTCAAAAATATGGTTTAATCGTCAATTAAAAACCACTCTATATGGTACGCAGACCACTCGTATCGAAACTGAAAGGGGCATGAAGGAGTAGAAGCAGAAAAAGGAATCGTCAACACAAGTCGAAGGAGGGAGAAGAGAGAAAAAACATAGAAATCATCAATTGTGAATTTCGATGTACTGAATGAGTGGGGAGAACTCTCCTTTTTATAAGGAGAGTAATTCATAACAAAAACGGAGTGACTTAAGGATGACTGACTTAATCCTTAAGCAAACAGTTCGTATCACATTTTTATTTTTATTTTACATTTTAACATGTTAACAAACTGTTGTACAACCCAAGTGAAAATATCCTTTTTCTCACTAGTCAACAAAGCAAATCCTTCCTCTCAAAAAAAAACAAAGCAAATCCTACATTATATGTCATCTTTGTTGAGGGCTGCCCAACAATCTCAAGCAATTGCATTTTCTATTGATTGGTTTTATAAGTGGAATCCATCATCAATACGTCAAACATGCTTCAAACATTAGAATGACTAAGGGAATGAAAACTACTGTTGAATGAGGATCAAACTCGTTAGTCATTAACCCCAAATATATAGATAGTACTTGTGTGACATTGTGGTACCCCAAATATATGACATCGACCAACCACGATGTGACAAGTGATCTCTCCTCTCTCTCTCTCTCTCTCTCTCTCTCTCTCTCAAGGATCTTTTGTTTTTTTGTTATATTTTAACATAAATGATGATATGTGGCACATTATAATTGACCAATATCTCATGACATTAAAACCTAATGTCACACAAATGCTACCCCAAATATACCTAACTACACAAAATAAAAATGATTACATTGTTTTCATCATAACATAAATCAATGGACCGCATTTATAGGTGAAATTTGTCCAAAATCTAATCTACAACCGAAACTTTGTTTATTAAAAATATTAATATAGTAAGATCATAAATAAAGAAAGAAACCAATCAACCAATTAATCGAAATCACTAAAAAATAGTTTTGTCAAAAAAATAAAATAAGAAAATAATTAAATTGTATGATGTCAGCAACAGAGAAATGTAAAGTGGCCTATTGCCATTGGTCTATAAATAAAAATCAATTTGACACTCTGATTTTGCATATTAAGAAAATGGATACATTCTTGTAATCCTTGTTACAAAACAAAACGAAACAAGTTGGCATAAAAAACATGCCACCAAGTGCTTTTGGTTGGCCATTAGTAGGGAGACATACCAATTTTTTTTTTTCAAAAACATTGAAAATTTCATTCAAGATAGAGTAAAAAAACACTCCTCTGAGATTTTCAAAACAAAGTTATTTGGAGAACCAACTATGGTTATGTTTCGTCATGCTGCAAACAAATTCATTTCAATGAAGGAACCAAAACTTGTTAAGGTTTGGTACATGAAATTTCAATGCAAGTTATTCAACCTTCCTGATCAGAATCAGAATCAGAATCAGACCCAAGTGAAGGTTTTAGGATTGCTTGACAATAAGCTCAATTAATCATCTTTTAACGATCTTGACATTGATTTTTCACTTTAAAGGAAAAATAAAAGAAATAACTGTGTAGAAACCGTGATGTGTCCTATGCAATGAACAATTCGAGAGTTATAGACCAGAACTTTGCAACCGGTTGTTATCTCCAAGACACTCCAATAGTTATATACTGAATGCATTAATAAGAGAAAAATTGTAAATTTGGAGGGCTTAAAGAGATATGGAGGGGGCTAAAAATAAATAGAGTATTACTTTTCCCACCCTATGCCTTTCCTCGCGCGTCCTATTTTTTTTCCCAAAATACCCCTAATCCGGATTACGTAATCCGAACTGATTCCGGAAAATGTAATCCGGATTAATTCGTGTATTTTGGCACTCCATTCACCCTGATGGATGATGATACCAAAATACACGAATTAATCCGAAATTTTTTGCATCATGCACCTCTCTCAACGACAACGGTATTAGGGGCCCTGCCACCCTCAGTAGCTCTTCGACGACGGTAAACTTTTGCTTCATGCACCTCTCTCAACGCATCCTCCAAATGCTGCCATTCCTCACTCCCTTTCGGCACCATACCGCTTCTCATCACAGCAAAGATATGGTCTCTGATGCAGGTCATCCTTCCGCTAAGCTTTAAATACGCAAGATCTCCATCATCTTGAGCAGCTCGGACATCAAGGACCTCACGCTCTGGTGGCTGTGGCACCGGTACCGGCATGTCTGGAAGAATCATGCGTGGATGAGACACCTGGTAAAACCACTCGATGTATCCATGTTCTACCTCCACACCATGAACTGCAATCTCTCCCAACTCCTGAGGTGTCAACGTATAATCAAGTGCACGCTGAAAGCAGTTTGTGATCTCGCCAAGTTAACATCAACAGGTGCACTCTAAACGGGATGTCTCGGTATGGTCTGAACCCACCCAAACTGGCGAAACACCCTCTCCGACAGATATCTCACCATGCGCTCTTCGCATCTCAGCCATCCAGAGTAAAGGCTGACCCGCTCAAACAGACGTGCCTGACAGTGTGCAGCATATGGGGCCATGACAACCCTCCTCAAATCCAGCGCATCTAGATAGTTCCTGTAGTTATCCATTGTGCCTAAACCATGCAGTGGCACAAAAAGCATCGCGTGTGGATACAAATTCTCCACATATCCGTCCCAGATATCCTTGCTTCCCATACCTATGAAGTGATGAAACACCCAAGCCTGCACCAAAGACAACCACATATAAATATACAAACCATATACACTTAAATTAAAAAAAATAAAACATAGTTCTTAATTTATGCCAGCAACAAACTCAGGTATCCTGCCACCTGACTGGTGTTCCAACGTGCAGCATTGTTGAGCTCCTTATACAACTGAGTTAGTGCCGCAGCTTCCCATGAAAAACTAGCACAAATATCAAGGTCTATGAAGTACTTCAGGTAGACAACATGGACATTTCACTGGCTTTTGTCACTGAAGATCGTGATCGCCACCAAGTATAACAAATATATGCGGACAGCCTGGTCCAGCAACCTCTCCACCTCCTCAGTCACACCATACTCGTCCGCCAAATCCCTCTGCTCCTTCAAACGCTCCTTGAATATCCTCTCCAAGTAGTTAAATCTGCAATGTGCACATTTGGTCTTCTCGACCTCTTTGAGTGCATCACCCAGATCAGACCCCAAGTACTCCACCATCCATTCCACCGCCTCGTCCCGTGATATGGACCCGTGGGACAGGAGCAAGCCGTCAATGGGGATATGTAGCAAAGAGGCCACATCATCAAGTGTGATTGTCATCTCCCCAAACGGAAGGTGGAAGCTGGAAGTCTCCTCGTGCCACCTCTCCACGAACGCATAAATCAGCTCATGATCAATAATCGCGTAGCTCGTATCCTGGAGCCAACCAAGGCATGTGCGACGCAATCTGCTCTCCCACCACCGTGCAACCATCATAGGTCTGGTGTCATCATCATGCATCGCCTCTATCTTCTTTCCGTTGTTGATGCATTTTAATTTTCCACGCCACTGCAAATATTTAAAATTAATAAAGTGAGTTTAAACTCATGGCTTCACAAACATATTTAACAATAAATAAACCAGTCAGATATAAACAGTACATAACCAAGCAGTTTCAGATATAAAGTGAGTTTCAGATTTAAAATTAATACTGTTGCTGCTCCGGCTGATCCTCGACATCAGGCTCGACATCAGCACGGCGTCCTCTAGCACCCCGACGCCTCGGAGGAACAACACCTTCAACCTCCATCTGTTGCCTACGCGCTCTCCTACGAGAAGCATGCCCTGCCTCCCTTACGCGTTGAGTATTAGACGTTGAACCTTCTGTAACATTGAAATTAGGGTAATCAAACATCACAATTAAACAGCACAATCAAACAACACAAAACAGAAGCAAAACAACATTCTGGGTTTGTCCAGATTTCGAAATCCGGAAGCGCAACAACCTAGTCTGGAACACAAAATCCGGATTGCATTCGACAGAATTAAAAAAAAACGAACTAATTGAACTTGCATGTGTACAGAAATCGAACTTACCTTCCATGATGTTTGACAAGGGTTGAAATGCGGTGCTTTTGAGCAAGAAAACTCCAAATTTGGACAAGATTTGTGGTGTTCGGAATTTGGGATAATGTAGAGAGAGAATGGGGAAAGTGAAAATGTGAAATTGTAAAAATGGGGGGTGAAGTTCCTTTTATACGTCGCAATTGTCCGGATTATAGAATCTGGAACTTTCATAGTTATTCCGGAATATATAATCGGGAGGGTATGTTGGTAATTTGCATAGGGCGCGCGAGGAGGCCATAGGGTGGGAAAAATAAATCCCAAATAAATATTCTCTTTGAATAATGTATTTGTTCCGTAGGCCCAAGTGTCTTTCGGCCCAAATTAGTAATCCACATATATTTATTTATTGGAGAATGTTAACAAGTGACATTGGTTAAGCAACAAAAGAAGTAAGTTTTTAATAAAAAGTAACATAATTATTACTTGATAAAAAGTGACAGTTTATATTTCTAAGACAGAACTTCTAATTAAAGATTCCTTAACCGCCCCGGGACACTGGTTAACAAGACCCATATTTATTTGTGATAGTATATCTTAATAAGTAAGTAGTAAGTAAGTATACTATAGACTATAGACTATAGTAACCAACTAACGGATAATACTTTGGTGACATAATGTCACCGTGACATTAAATCTGGGCCACACAAAGGGTTGTGTTGTGTGGCCCAGATGTGTTGTATGGGTGACATTAAATCTGGGCCACACAAAGGTGTGTGTTGTGTGGCCCAGATTTAATGTCACGGTGACATTATGTCACCAAAGTGCCACCCCCAACTAACCCATTATTTATTGATTTTCTAAATAAACTACAGTAAAATGTAAAGTAAAACCCACCCCTATAAATAGAGATCATCACGCAAAATTGAATCCGTAACAACCTTTCTTTCTTTCTCTCTCTCGACGAAAACAAAACCCTATTTCTCTATCAATTCGCGATGGCACAGAACAATTCGACGGTGGTGGCGATGGATGTAGATGTAGATGTAGTTACCACCGACAAAGTGGAGGAAATCAAAACGAGGAAGAAGATGCCAAAGTTCCACAAATACATCTTCCAGGTTCTGAATAAGATTCACCCTGACATTGCTATCTCTTGCGAGGCCATGAATATGATGAACACTCTTATAACCGACATGATGTTGAAGCTTGCTCAGAAAGCTTCCAAGTGTAACAAAATACGCAAGAAGAATTCACCACTGGTGGAGTCAGACATAGCTGCTGCGGTTTGCTCAGTCTTTCCCGATGATATGGCCTTTCATGCCCTCTTATCAGCTTTCAGATCTCAAACCAGAGAATCTGTCGAAGTCTTGTGTGACCTAATCACTGAGATGTAGATAGATCATAGCTTCTTATAATCAATTAATGCTCCAATGGTGTGGATGTAATAACTCCAATGCTTTAGTTGTTTCAATGGGATCTTCTCAATCCCTTTTATTTTTCTTTGAAAATTGGAATATTATGGTTGCTTTCCATAAGTTTGATTTGATTTTCCAATAGTGTATAGGTTCATTCAATTTGGATTTATTTATTTATTTATTTATTTATTTTAGCTTCTGTAGTGTTGTGGTATATGTTTTAGCTTTAGACAAACTTTGGAGAAAAAGAAATCGGGGATTGGTTAGTGCGTGCATTAACACCTTGGTGCCTTAGAGTTTCCATCGTCACATCCTTAGGTTTTTGCCCTGGACTTCACCGTTATCGTCCGTGTCTAGGATCTCTATACAGTCTGTCATATTTTAGGTATCACCGTCGGTTACTTTGGGTTTTACTCTACTGATCCACTCCCACTCAACCCTAACATTGTTCACCACTCTGCTTCATACTTCTAGAGACGCTTTTTATCTCTGTAAAATCGTCGTTGCCATCCAAAATCAAGCCTTCAGTCAGGTTAGGTCATCTCCCTCTCTCTTTCAATTTAATCAACTATTTATTGCGTATTTAATAATAAAACACTGCTTGCTATTTTGAATCGTAATTCTGTTTGTAATCTATATTTTTTCATACATATAAACAAACAAAAACAATCTATATTTTTTCATCTTATGATTGATTACCACCTTTGTAACCATGAGCATTACGGTGTTTGTCTCTAGCTCTCTTCCCCTTTCCAAGAAAGTTGACAAAAATGGGTTCTCTTCACACTAATAAGGACTTCAAACCTTATTAGGTATTTTGTATTACATGTATCTGGCATACATTTGATATAATGGCCTCTTCTGCAACATTTTAAACTGATTACAACCATGCATGTTTCAATGAGTTGTGAGACGAACCATTGTCTGTTACGAAGGGAGCATTCATTTTATAGTATGCCCTCGTTGATCATATCAGTGGAAACATTGGCATAACTTTGATATTAAGTCGTTGATTACATCAGTCCGTGTTTAACCATGAGCATTGAGACAGTATATGCGTATGATGCTTATTTTCACCTTATTTCTTATAATGGATCGCTATACTTATTGCTTAAAATAGTATAATCGAGTCCTGTCTTTTTTTTTTTTTTTTTTAATAAGAATCAAGACAATATTTGTAAGGTTCCTCTTCGGAATGAAATTCAATGGGATCCAGAGAGACCATGTCTTTATCCATAGTTTTTTAAGTACCTCGATCAAGCAAGGGTTTGATTCTATCTAAACAGCTCATTTTCAAATTATAGATGGTGTGGCAAATTAAGAAGGATTATATGTATAAGGACTAAATTGAAAACCATTTTTATCCAGGGGAGCAAATAAAAAATTAGTGTAATGTACACCGGTACAGGGATTAATTTGAGTTTGATAACTATGACTATACACTGTGTTTGCAAGCCAATTTTACTTAATTTTCTATTGTTATGTCCCAATTTCCTGTCATCACAATATTACTTCTTAATATATGTAAAACATTTTTAGTGTATATTTATTGAACACTTAAAAGTATGGTTAAGCCTTTTTCAAAATACCCAAATGATATTTCTTGAGAGGAAAAAAATTAAGGAGACTAAGCATAATTCTTTGACTGTTTACTTATTACTTTTCCTGTTGCAGGACACTGTCAAAACTGCAGGTGCCGAGGTTTCTGGGGAAGGGATCGTTGAAACATTTCATAACGATGAAGAAGCACTGGACGCCGCAGACAATGGGGTTGTTGTAAGTATTCTATTGCGTTATTTTTTTTTATGCCTGTAGCTAAATGCATGTTCTCATTCTCTTTGCACGAGCAACTTATTTAGTATTAACAACATGAAAGATCAGAATCAATGCATATTCTAATTCTGTACTTGTTCTAGTTTCTTGAATTGATTAATTTATGGTTCTAAAGATGCTTCATATTTTTCATAAAAAAATGATGCTTCATACTTGTATCTTGTTTTGCTTAAAACTCTTGTTTTGTACTGTGAAATTTGATAAGTCAACTAGCTTACATGACTTTAATGGGCTTGGGATGATATTAGCTCAGGCTTGTGAATTATCAAATTATAATTTCACAGTTTATACAAAATATTTTGTTGCAACATGCTGTTGAGTTTTGTTTAACCTAATACAGTGTTGAAGTTTTATAGTTCAATGCATGTTTATTTACTTATCTAGGTACTTTACCACTTTCTTAGATAATGGCTTCAATTGTCTTCTTAATTTAATTCTCTGTGCAATCTAATGACATAGGTTGTGGATCTTTCACATTTCGGCCGGATAAGAGGTACTTGCATTTTCTGTACAATTGCCTTTCCACATAACAGCAATGCATTCACCAGGAAGACCCTTCCAAAGTTTTTAAATTTAAGTATAATTTTACAAATTTTAGTTGCTCCAGTGTAAGCAACTAAAATTGGGAGAGTTATTATTTACTCGCCATTGCGAGTTGCCTTACTCGCCACTGCGAGTTGGTTGCGAGTTGGGGGCGAGCAACTCCCCCCTTTCTGTTTCCAGCTCGCCTCACGAGCAATCTACTCGCAGTTGCGAGTTATGACAGTCCAGACCTGCAAAAATGGTGTTTTTGACCCAAAATCCTCAAATCCAAATGACCCAAAGCATAATATGATACTAATGTTCATTTAAAAACCTGTAAAACATCTTCTCAGCAAGTATAAACAAGTTAGCAAGCATGACATGAAATGGGCAACTAATCATAACATTTAAATTCCTAATATACATATTATCCTCACAATATAAAACATAATCCCATGGATAGGGAAACTATCTATGGAACTCACCAATACAAGGTTCTTGTAGCATCACCAAGTCCCAAACTCAAGCTACCAAATCCCTAGCTCTTGATCAACTTGTCTTTCCAAGTTCATGCCATCCAACTTGTTATACATCTTGAAATCTAGAGCATCTTGATCCCTTGTTGATCACCAATCCTTGAGTTTATACTCTAACCCAAAGCTTTCACCAAAACCCTAATTCTTCATGAACTTCTCTTGTGATGATGGAGTTGGAAAACAAACTCATGTGAAGCTTCCACTTGTTCCTAAACCTTGGGGGTGCCATCAAATATGCAAACTCTAGCTTCCTCTTTACTAAACAACAAACCCTAACCTTTGAATCCATCATTGAGAGAAGAAATAGAGAAATCAAATGAAACCCTAGCTTCCTTAAGCTTGATAGATCACGAGGAATCAAAGTCTAAAAGCTTTCCATGAAGGAAGAAGCTTTGGAAAGATTTGTAGAAGAAAAGAGAGAAGGATGGCGCGAGAAAGAAGAGAGAAGGAGGAGAGAAAGCCTTTACCAAAAACTAGAGAGAGAAAGGATAAGGGAAATAAGATATTTTTGGTGCTTAAACCATATAAATATCATTTGGCGTGCAATTACCAATATGCCCTTGCCTTAAGCGCGTTAAATGCGACACTGATACTTATTCCGTAATGAGCTGATATTCCATAATAAATATTTCCATTACGCTTATTTTCCTTAAACTTTAATCCTCTGGCACGATCGACTGGTAATATACCGATACTGACAAGCGGGATATTACAGAAGGTCAATGCAATTTGCCCTTTTATCGTTAATCTTTTTTCTATTTTCTCAATGCGTATAACCTTGCAATTCACTTTGACATATGACCCCTACTTCGATGTCCAACCCATGCTTAGCACGGGTTTGTTGCTAGTTAATAATATGCAAAATGAATGTAGTATGATATAAATATTGGAAAGTAATTTGTTCTCATCTTTTATGTCATAAATATTAGAAAACAATTCACTATCATCTCTTTTATTGGTTGATTGATGGTCAGGATATGATACATTTATCTTATATGTACTTGCGATAAGTACACCTCATACGGAATACCACATTGTTTTGTATAATAACATAACTATATTAAGGATGAATCAAATTAGGATTTCAAGAAAGAATCAACGAGAAGCATATTTCATAAATAAATAAAAAAACTTAGTGTGTTGACCTAAATCCTAATATATTTTGTATATCAATGTGAATCAAAGAGTTGGTGAAGTATAAAATGAACCTATAAAAATATTGGTCCATGATGGACCAATTTTTTGTACTATTAGATCACATTAACCCACCAAATCTTATTATGGTCTAAAAACACCAAATCTCACTCATCTACTCTATAACTCTCATTTACTCTCTCTCTGCTTCCTTTTTTTGTCACATAATATTTTTTTTTTCATTTAGCAATACAAGTAGTCTTTTTCTTACGGCACTTTGTATTGATTGCGTTTTTAAGTAATACATGAATTAAACTTCTTAAAAAAATAAGTAACATGAATTAAATAAGTATTCAATTGGTTTTTTTTATTTCCATGAAAAAAATATCTAGTTGCTGTTGCTTATGTTATTAGATAACTTCTTTTTGGTCCTGTGAGCATAGGTCAGTTGGTAGGACAATGCATTATTATATGCAGGGGCCGGGGTTCGAACCCCGGACACCCCACTTATTCACCTTATAAGGTGAATTCTAGCCACTAGGCTACCTGGCCAAAAAAAAAAAAAATAACTTCTTTTTGAATTTTTATTGTTGTTGTTCTTTCTTTAATATTTTTGTTTTTAATCTTATGGGTTCATTATTTTTTGTTTTGTTTTTAAAATAAAATTGTATACTTAAATATTAATGAAAAAAATCTGATACACGTAAAATAAAACTTAAAACTGAAATTTAATAAAAAAACTGAAAATAATTTATTTAATTGAAACTGAAATTAAAAAAAAATTGAAATGAATTAAATTGAAAGTATAATTTAAATAAAAAAATTAATTAAGTATTTTGACCAAAAAATTAAAATATTAATTTATTAATATGTAATATACATTAAATTGATTAATTTAAATTATTAAATATCTTAAATATTAATTTACATTTTATTATGAATTACGAATGTCCTTTTATGTCATTTACATTTTATTATGTAGTTGATGGGTTGTATTTGGTGTGGATGGACCATGATAAGAATTGGTAGTTGATTCAATCTAAAGGTTAAAAAAAAAAATTGGTCCATCTTAGACCAAAACTTCATGGGTCCAAGCTAAATGGCACCCAAAGAGTTTATGTAAACGAGAGTGTTGTTGAAATAATGCAACTACAGTATGTTCAACCCGTGCAAAACTATGGTGTTAAGTTGATTGTACATTATTTTTTAATATTTCTCTTTTCCATCATCGAAGGTTGTAAATTTGATTAAAAAAACAAATTATAATGATTAACAAGTTTTTATGTTGCCTATTTGGTAAGTACGATAAAGGGACAAATACAACACATTAACATAAGTAAGAGACACTTAATAATGATTCTAAATTTAAGGAGGGTTTTTTTACAACTCATTAAGAGGTAAATTCATTTTAGCATAACATGTTCTTTATACCCTATAAAGTGATCAAATCATATTTTACTTGTAACATGCAAATCTAGAAAAATATGGCTAAAACTCTAAAGGGTGTGTATGCCATTATTTTATTTATGTGTATTTTCCATGTCTCAAAGAATGTTGAAGGTAATCCATATTTTCATGTTTTTTTTTTTTTTCCAAATTCCTTCTTCAATTTATAGAACATACATAATCTATTATCTCAATTTAGTAACATTGTTTTATTTCATTTTTTCATCACAGCATTTCTCGACTGTGAAACTGTTGCTGATTGTCCAACACATTGGGCTTATATTTATGTGTGCGAAAAAAACAAATGTAGATATCATTTTAAGTCAGGGCGGGTTAGGCCCGACCAAAAAAATAGACATAATCGAGTGTGAATTTTATGGATGCCAGACCTAAGAGAGTACACATACGCCATGCAGGGAAAAAGAACTCTTATATTAGTAAAATAATCTATGCAGTATAACTCTTGCTAGAATTTCTATAGTTGCCATTTAGTTATTGTGTTGACACCCAATAATTGTATGTTTTATTTATTTTTCTTTTTGTAATTTCACGAACCTTGCAACTATGGATTTGTACTCTAAGATGTTGGTAACGAAATGAAACAAGACACTAAAAAGTGTAATAATTAGTTTATATTCTTCTATCTTAATTTTGGATATATCGTCATGGCCTCTTGTATATATATTTTTTTCCAACCATACCACCTATTAGGGGTGTTCGCGACATGGATTGGTTCGGTTTTAGGAGGAAAAATCATCTGATCCACTCTCTTCAGTTTTCTTGTTTGTTCATCCAATTGGTTTGGTTTTAAAATCAAATCCAATCCAATCTGATAAAAAACGGTTTGAATTGGATTGATTTTCGGTTTTCATTGTTGTTTATTTTTTCATTTTCTTTTAAGAAAATATATTATTTTATGACATTTCATATAAAAGTAAGGTCAGGAAAAGATGAGTAAGTAGAAAATAAAAGTAAAATAGAGCAAATAAAATAGTAGGTTAAAGAAAATAGTTCGTAAATTAATAATATTTATTAAAAAGGGAAAAAAAGTCAACACAATTAAAGAGAAAGGAATTGTAAATTAATGAAACATTTATAAAAAAAAAATTATAATATATATATATATATATATATATAGAGAGAGAGAGAGAGAGAGAGAGAGAGAGAGAGAGAAGGGATCCATTGACTCCAAGAGTAAGTTAAAAGACTTACTCCCAATCTTGACCATTGGTTTTAATTTTAATTAATGGCTGTAATTAATTACTAATGATTTCTATGATATGATTTTTCTACACCTTCTTCCTAAAACAACCCATGAGTGAGGCTACATCTGATAGAACCGCTCCCAAACCATGCTCTTCATCGTGTTCTTTTCCATCCTATTTCTTCAATTCCTGTTTTTCTTTCTCGTTTTTATTATTCGTTTTTCTACTTGATTGTATTTTGTGCTTGATCTAAATTATAATGGTCTCTAATCAAACAAAATCTGATTGAGGGATTTAGTTTAGGTTGATGTGCCAACCATGGAAATTATATTTGGATCTGGTCCCGTATAGAAATGATTATCAATTTCCCTTCCAAGAAAAAACTGATTATCAATTTGTATTATAATATATTTGCCGATATAAATTTCATTTTCGTTCAAATTTCATTTTAAATCAAAACAAATGTTCAGTTAATGTAATACATTTGTAGTATATTTTTGTAGCTATCAATTGATGATATGCAGGTATCCAGCGTTGCATTTTCATTCAAGAGTGATTGTAGCATAGGGAGAAAGTGTGGAAATGTGGAAAAATCTTACCATAGAAATCTTTAATAATTAATCATAGCCATTAATTAATATTAAAACCAATGATCAAGATTGGGAGTAAGTCTTTTAACTTACTCTTGGAGTCAATGGATCCCTTCTCATATAGATATATATATTTTGGTTTGGATTAGATTAGATCAGTTTATACTAAGAGAACCGAAAACCAATCCAATCCATTTAAAATTGCAGTTTTTTTTTTTTGTTTTGGTTCGGTTTTTTGTTTTTTAGTTCGGTTACTGCGGTTTGTATTGGATTGGACATGAACACCCCTACCACTTATAAGAATATTTGTTGGGAAATGCTAACAAGTGCCCTTAGGGCACTTGATAAGAAGCTTAGAGTAGGAACTTTATCTTAGAAATTGTGTATTCAACTTATTGAAAGATTAAAATTAAAGATTCTTTTTCTACATGAAATTTCACAATTATTTCTTTTTTTTAAAATTCTTAACAGATGTCCTTATGACACTTGTAAGCAAACCCATAACTTTATATCAAAATATTGTTACACTTAATAATTTTTAAACAATTGAATTTTATCTTACTTTTAAATGGTGAGTGCATCATTACAATTGAAAATATTATGACCTATATATATGGGATGTTTTAATTCCTGCATGATTATTTGTGAGATGATAAACAATACCGAAGCAGTTTTAAGCATTAGGTTTAGAATTTGACCCTTGGAAACTAACATTTCCCTATTAAAAGAAAAAACTGATGTTGTGGATGGTGACCATTTTTGGTTCATTAAAAAGAGACAAAATGGCACTCCCTCCGTCCCTATATGTAAGCACCCTTTGCCTCTAATAAAAGGGTGCTTACATATAGGGACGGAGGGAGTAATATACAAGAGTTGAATAAAAAACATCACGAATAGACTTCCCCAAGGTAAACAACTTCAGTACCGAGGATCTCTTGAATCGCAACAATTCTGACATCAACTTCGATCCGACGTTGAAAATGGGCTTCACTCTCACCTTTTCTAGCACAGGCGAATAGAGAAGTAGAAATCTCATAAAATCTAATTCAGATTTCAGACCAGAGATGCCTTGAATCAATATATGTCGCACTCGGATGGGCATGGATGGCTCCAAAAAGACATTTTCCCAACAATAGGAGGCAGGTGCTAAAACGACAGTATTCTCCACCTGTTCTGCCTACAGGCAATTGTTACAAATCCATAAATCAGAGTGCACACAGAGAAAAAATTAGTATATTTATATTTATACTCGGAAAATCATATTGTATTGATTGATACAACATGAAAAGGAAGATACATATGAGTCTGATTTATAGGACTCTACTGCAATAAATTTGTGACTAACTCTACCTATATTGAACCCAACTCATAACTTCTGCAAGCAATCGTAACACAAGTGTACAAGTTTGAGAAACTAACTTCCAATACTAGATTTTGGGAACTTTAAAGGCACTAAACAAATACTTAACGCAGAAAAAAGTTTGCGATTTCTGAAGCTTGATAACTTGACATAAAAGCAAAAAACATAGTGTGCAAGTGCAACCACAAACCACTCAGCAAAGAAAAGTCAATTCAAAGTGAATGAGTACTCACAAATAGTTTTAGTTCTTTAAGATTAGGCGAGCTTCTGAACACATATAGAGCAGTTGAAATTTCCTTCAACTCATTGAAGTTTATACTTAACCATAGAGACGTTAGATTAATACAAGGTGTAGGAAGCTTTGATGGCACAACACCTGCAGCTAAATACTGATGTACAACGGAAAAATTGCTCTAAATCAGAATATAATATTTTAAATATCAAGAGTTGCATATTCATAAAGGTGTTTCATCTTTGTACGGGGAGAGGGAAACTAAGAAATATTAGATGAGTCACTATCCATAGTAAAATTAAACATTCAGATGCTCGAGCATTATACCTTTGAAAAATAGCCGCTAATATACAACTCATACACGTGATGTAGCTGAGCGAAAAAATTGAGCAAGTTGCTGGAGCTTCCAAGCAATCTACTTTGATTGCTTTCAAAGTTCAAATACAAACTTAAATCAACAGCTACACAAGTTAATCTGAAAGTGTTTATAAAGCTAATATCCTCAAATTTACCCGAGATGCCTAGAGACTTGAGATTTGGTGCGTCAATGTTTATTTTTGTGAAACCATCAAATTCATCAAATATCAATTTTTCAAGCAGAGGGCAACCAGATATCAAATTCTCAAAAGCATCTTGAGACATAGTAAAGTGATCCAACTCAAGACTTTTCAAGTTCTTAAAGCCTTCAATCGTCGATGGAGGTTTCAGAAAACAATAAGATAAACTTAGATGAAGTAAGCTTTGACATGAAAATAAGCACCAAGGTATCTTATACGGTTTTCGTTTGGATATTTGCAGCACAAGCTCTTTGATAGACCTTTTGGTTAGATGAAAAACCCACCTATCAAGAGCAGTCACACCGATCACACGACAATCAGAGAGCTCGAACTTGTTGATTGGCCCGGAATAAAGTAAAAGTACATGATCAATAATAGTCGAAAGCTCTCCTTCCATAACAAAAGGGGATTTTGCAGAGACACATTGTTTATTAAACACAAGATTTGGCATTGTGACCCATTTGTACCTCCATTTGTTGGATAAAACACTTGTTCTCACAGCTTCCCTAAGTGGCAAGTGTGACAGAATCTTGTCTATTACATCACCTGGTAAATAACTAATTCTATCCGGATCCTCGTCTATCATTGTTAGGAGAGTATTTGATTTTTTTCCTGCCTTTACATAAAAATATTCATATTCAAACAAAGGGAACATACAAGAATCGGAAAACAAACTAAGTTAGTGTATATTCATGTATGTAGAATTTTTGTTAGGCGGGTATTGGGAAAAACCCAAGTCCCACATCAGATAGATAACTCTTGATACTCTTGATAACAGTTTATATAGAGGAGGCAATCCTCACCTTACAAGCCGGTTTTGTAAGGATGAGTTAGGCCCCAAATTTCAACATGGTATCAGAGCTTGCCGAATTTAAGGGCCACCTACCGATTCACACACCAAGCTCAAAGGTGCTAGGCATGAGGGGGTGTATTGGGAAAAACCCAAGTCCCACATCGGATAGATAAGACTCTTGATAGTAGTTTATATAGAGGAGGCAATCCTCACCTTACAAGCCGATTTTGTAAGGATGAGTTTGGCCCAAAATTTCAACAGGTAGACCCACATCTATAGATTAGATACACAAATTACTCTTTTAAATCCAAATTACAAAATGTGAAACACAAATTACTCTTTTAAATCCAAATTACAAAATGGTGTATGGTTACAAGGATCGTTTACTATGATGTTACTTGAAACACAAATTACAAAATGTGAAACATAAATTACTCTTTTAAATCCAAATTACAAAATGGTGTATGGTTACAAGGATCGTTTACTATGATGTTATAACTTTGAATTAGAGCGAGAGTGCTCTATTAAAGAGAGAGATAAACACAAGATTGATTATTTTCTTTTAACAGAGGAAGGGACAATATTCATCAAGAACTCATGCACACATGTGAAGGAGCCCTGGGTTTGAACCCTGACCACTACGTCCAACATAGCAATTTTGACATTTTTGTCAGTTGAACTAGGACTTGGACAACACATGATTGATTTTTTGAGATAAACTACATATGTATTCACAGCCCATGTTTCATTTTTTTTTTTCTCTTCTTATTTTCATTAAAAAAATATTTTTTTAATTGAAAATGTGTTAAAAAGAAAATCGTAATACTGTGTTTTTCTCCTAAAGACAGCAAAAACCCTATAAAACTAGGTTTTTCTCCTAACCAACATTTCAATAAATAGAAATCAATAAATCATTCATGGAATGCATGTTAAAACATTACACAGAAGAAGACTAACAGAATTCACCATGTCAAGCTATCGATCGTAGTTCCAGGAAAAGCATGAAATAATAATCTACCGAATATGATTGCTACAACAATTTAAAAACGTAAATTATTTTGGTTGCTCATTTTTCCCGTTATAAAAAGAAAAAACAGATGATAAAGAGTGCAAAACCTTACCGAGGAAGAAAAAGGGAGTTGGAGTGGCGATGAGAGAAAGCAAAGGGACTAGGGTCTTTAAAATAGGGCAATGGAGTTGAAACAATAATTTATACGGAGGATAGTTTTGGTTGACTTTTCCCTTTTAATAGCTTGACATGGTGAATTCTGTTAGTCTTCTACAATTTGTTTTTTTTCTTCACAAAAAGAACAAATTTTCACAAAAAAAAAATGGAGCAATTGATATTATTAAAAACAAAAATCGATAACAAAATTCTTAAAAACCTGTCAAAAAAAACAAATTAAACTAATATATATTGTTGACACCTCACCATATATTTACCTTTTGTGTCTTTTGTAACAAAAGTCCTATTTAAATGAGAGAGAGAGAGAGAGAGAATAACTTTAAGAAAATTGATGTGATTTGTAACAAAAGAAATATTTTATATTGTTGTATCTAAACAATTTAAATTATTTATTATAAAAATGATTTGTTATAATAAACAAACACAAAATATTTTTTTTTCTTAAAGAACAAAATAGATTCTATTATTTTTGTAAAATCTATATATTATTGAATGTCAAAATTATTTATTTTAATCCATAACAAACGTTCCTACGAGATTTGTAATAACTTTTAAAAAATCACTTTAAGATCACTGTATATGTATTTTTGTTATAGATTTTAGAAAAAACAGGATCAACAATAAATCTAAAAATAACCTCAAATTATTAAATAACATAACTTTGAGAAAATTACAAAATATTTGCCACTTATAGATTATACATGGGATTAATATTTATTCCAACCATACAACGATTTTTCAGAAAATTTCACATTTTCAAGATTGATTCTTTTGTACAGATAATTTATCTTTGCTTTTTGTTTATCTTAATAATAAAATAATATTTTTCATTGTACCAATAAAAAAATCATTGTTTTAGATTTTTAATTATTATAGACTTTAGAAGTATAACTATTAAAAATATCGGATAAGTTATCAATGAGTTTTTTTTTTTTGGACCGAAACAAAGTTAACTATTATCATTAATCAATCAATGTTCCATACAAGAAGGATAAGAATAAAAAATACGGTGACTAGTCTAAGAACAGGCCGCCCTAGCTAAACTATGAGTAACCATGTTCGCTTATCTCCTAACAAACTTCACCTCGAAGTTGGAATGTAAAGATAACCGATAAATACTACTAGAAACAATAACATAGAATTCTGAATCACCATGGCCTGGAGACAATAGAGCTTGCACTAGATTAGATGAGTCTGACTCGAACACAAACCGGTCCCATCTGTTCGAATCAGCAAAATGAAGGGCCTCGAGTAAGCCTACTGCCTCCCCCTCCAAAACTGTCATATTTGTCCGCTGCCATTTCGTTTGAGCCTGAATAAATTGCCCACGGGAGTCTCTAAAATAACACGCAAAAGATGTAATATGGTTACGGTCATGGAATGCAACATCCACATTGCACTTCAACCACGTCTCATTCGGTTTCTCCCACACTGAACTGTTACCTTGCACTCTACTCTGCCTATGTTGTACAATCGGTGGTGAGTGGTATTTATGAACCTCTTGCCATTGTTGCCATGCATCTAGTGTTGTCCTTCCAATGCTCGTTGAAGTATGATGAGCGTCATTCCAATTCATACACGAGACTCGTAACAAGATTTTTATCATCAACGAGATCTTGATTATTTATAATATTTTAACATATTTTTTCTACCACTTTATGATATTTGATAAAAATTATTTCACTAATTTTATCATGAGCAAATTAGTCTTTAAAAAAAATCATGGCGAAATTACACTAACCTCCCTTAAGGTCTTCTTAAATAACACAAGTACCCCCTTTATTTTACTAACAAAACTTTAATCTCTCTTGTTTAGTATCAAAATGACAAGCTATTCTGTTATAATTTAACACGGTTTAAGCTTTGTTAATTTCATTTTTTTTGCAATTAACTTTTTATACGAGTATGAACTCCCTTAATTTTCAACCATTTTTTTTCCTATTTTTTCCCAAAAAGGAGGAGTAGCAAAGAGATACAACCTCAAAATGTAACCTAGATAAGAGAGAGAGAGAGAGAGAGAGAGAGAGAGAGAGAGAGAGAGAGAACAAAAAAAGAGGGGGACTAGGCCAAAACCTCCCCAAACTAGACAAAAACCACAATTAGGCAATCCCAAAAGATTTCTCACATAAAGCTCTCTAATAAAGGAGGCCAACCAAACTATATAAGAGTTCAAAGAGAGTCCTATATTAGCCATATTGTCAGCACAATGGTTTCCTTTCCTATAGATATGAGTGATCACTCTCTTCAAAAAAAAGATATGAGTGATCATTATGTTCATTTGTCTAATCAAATGTTGCAATTATCCCGTCTATTTTTTAAAAAACATAGCATAAAGAAGATTTCTTAAAAGCCTGAACAACTAGAAATGAGTTAGTCTCCAACAAAACTTAAGACTTTGGTGGTTTTTTCCAAACTGACGAGATCACTCATTGTTCCTTTGTCAATCAGGTTTAATTTTTAAACTCTAATTTAATAAAATAGATAAATCAAAGATTATTTCCTTTTCATTAGTCAACTACAACGTCCATCTATCTCTATATTCTCTTTTAGTCTCTTCTTTATTTGTCGATGTTTGATTCTATTTGTTGGTAAAAAACATTGTTATTGTTCCTCCATTGCGAGAAAACAGAAACAAGATATATCAAACCAAATATGACTAAAATTTAATTGTGTATTTGGAATGTTAATGAAATGAAATTGGATAAAATTAGTCGGTGTGCTTGTGTTGTTTAAGAAAATTTTAGGGAAGGTCAATGCAATTTGCCCTTTTATAGTTAATCTTTTTTCTATTTTCTCAATGTGTATAACCTGCAATTCACTTTGATATATGACCCCTACTTCGATGTCCAACCCGTGCTTAGCACGGGTTTGTTGCTAGTTAATAATATGCAAAATGAATGTAGTATGATATAAATATTGGAAAGTAATTTGTTCTCATCTTTTATGTCATAAATATTAGAAAACAATTCACTATCATCTCTTTTATTGGTTGATTGATGGTCAGGATATGATACATTTATCATATATGTACTTGCGATAAGTACACCTCATAGGGAATACCACATTGTTTTGTATAATAACATAACTATATTAAGGATGAATCAAATTAGGATTTCAAGAAAGAATCAACGAGAAGCATATTTCATAAATAAATAAAAAAAAAACTTAGTGTGTTGACATAAATCCTAATCTATTTTGTATAATGTGAATCAAAGAGTTGGTGAAGTATAAAATGAACCTATAAAAATATTGGTCCATGATGGACCAATTTTTTGTACTATTAGATCACATTAACCCACCAAATCTTATTATGGTCTAAAAACACCAAATCTCACTCATCTACTCTATAACTCTCATTTACTCTCTCTCTGCTTCCTTTTTTTGTCACATAATATTTTTTTTTTCATTTAGCAATACAAGTAGTCTTTTTCTTACGGCACTTTGTATTGATTGAGTTTTTAAGTAATACATGAATTAAACTTCTTAAAAAAATAAGTAACATGAATTAAATAAGTATTCAATTGGTTTTTTTTCATGAAAAAAAATATCTAGTTGATGTTGCTTATGTTATTAGATAACTTCTTTTTGAATTTTTATTGTTGTTGTTCTTTCTTTAATATTTTTGTTTTTAATCTTATGGGTTCATTATTTTTTGTTTTGTTTTTAAAATAAAATTGTATACTTAAATATTAATGAAAAAAATCTGATACACGTAAAATAAAACTTAAAACTGAAATTTAATAAAAAAACTGAAAATAATTTATTTAATTGAAACTGAAATAAAAAAAATTGAAATGAATTAAATTGAAAATATAATTTAATTAAAAAAATTAATTAAGTATTTTGACCAAAAAATTAAAATATTAATTTATTAATACGTAATATATATTAAATTGATTAATTTAAATTATTAAATATCTTAAATATTAATTTACATTTTATTATGAATTACGAATGTCCTTTTATGTCATTTACATTTTATTATGTAGTTGATGGGTTGTATTTGGTGTGGATGGACCATGATAAGAATTGGTTGTTGATTCAATCTAAAGGTTAAAAAAAAAATTGGTCCATCTTAGACCAAAACTTCATGGGTCCAAGCTAAATGGCACCCAAAGAGTTTATGTAAACGGGAGTGTTGTTGAAATAATGCAACTACAGTATGTTCAACCCGTGCATAACTATGGTCTTAAGTTGATTGTACATTATTTTTTAATATTTCTCCTTTCCATCATCGAAGGTTGTAAATTTGATTAAAAAAACAAATTATAATGATTAACAAGTTTTTATGTTGCCTGTTTGGTAAGTACGATAAAGGGACAAATACAACACATTAACATAAGTAAGAGACACTTAATAATGATTCTAAATTTAAGGAGGGTTTTTTTACAACTCATTAAGAGGTAAATTCATTTTAGCATAACATGTTCTTTATACCCTATAAAGTGATCAAATCATATTTTACTTGTAACATGCAAATCTAGAAAAATATGGCTAAAACTCTAAAGTTTGTGTATGCCATTATTTTATTTATGTGTATTTTCCATGACTCAAAGAATGTTGAAGGTAATTCATATTTTCATTTTTTTTTTCAAATTCCCTTCTTCAATTTATAGAACATACATAATCTATTATCTCAATTTAGTAACATTGTTTTATTTCATTTTTTCATCACAGCATTTCTCGACTGTGAAACTGTTGCTGATTGTCCAACACATTGGGCTTATATTTATGTGTGCGAAAAAAACAAATGTAGATATCATTTTAATTCAGGGCGGGTTAGGCCCGACCAAAAAAATAGACATAATCGAGTGTGAATTTTATGGATGCCAGACCTAAGAGAGTACACATACGCCATGCAGGGAAAAAGAACTCTTATATTAGTAAAATAATCTATGCAGTATAACTCTTGCTAGAATTTCTATAGTTGCCATTTAGTTATTGTGTTGACACCCAATAATTGTATGTTTTATTTATTTTTCTTTTTGTAATTTCACGAACCTTGCAACTATGGATTTGTACTCTAAGATGTTGGTAACGAAATGAAACAAGGCACTAAAGAGTGTAATAATTAGTTTATTTTCTTCTATCTTAATTTTGGATATATCATCATGGCCTCTTGTATATATATTTTTTTCCAACCATACCACCTATTAGGGGTGTTCGCGACATGGATTTGTTCGGTTTTTGGAGGAAAAATCATCTGATCCAGTCTCTTCAGTTTTCTTATTTGTTCATCCAATTGGTTTGGTTTTAAAATCAAATCCAATCCAATCTGATAAAAAAAAAACAGTTTGAATTGGATTGATTTTCGGTTTTCATTGTTGTTTATTTTTTCATTTTCTTTTAAGAAAATATATTATTTTATGACATTTCATATAAAAGTAAGGTCAGGAAAAGATGAGTAAGTAGAAAATAAAAGTAAAATAGAGCAAATAAAATAGTAGGTTAAAGAAAATAGTTCGTAAATTAATAATATTTATTAAAAAGGGAAAAAAAAAGTCAACACAATTAAAGAGAAAGGAATTGTAAATTAATGAAACATTTATAAAAAAATGATAATATATATATATATATATATATATATATATATATATATATATATTGTTGTTTTTGGATTTCCAAACTGTTGTGTTTGGATTTCCAAATTCTATTATCTACCGAAGTTGTTACTAGGTTGAGTCACGACCAGGTCGCTCTCTTTAAGACGTTTCGTAGCACTACCCAAAATTGTGCAAGGTAGACTATCAACCACGCCGCCTCCAGGATAAAACAAGTCCAGCTACAACTGTGCGGTTAACTACTGCACCGTAGAAAACCGTTCGAGAATTACACCTTCAAATATGGTACTAAGACCACTCTTTAATACTGAAACCACTTTAATATGGTATTATTACCATTCTATTATGGTGCTAAGACCACTCAAATATGGTGTTTCCACCATTCTAACCTTTAAGTTCTCCAAACTATCAATATGGTACTATGACCACTCAAATATGGTGTTACCACCACTCAAACATTATAGATAAACTAGCTACATGTGTATTCACAATCCATGTTTCATGTGCATTTATTAATTGTTCTATTTATATTAGTTTCATGCGTATTTTTTTCATTTATATTAAAAAGGAAGACCCAATTTGGCGTTTACAACTTGTGTCTGGACCGATTTAGTCCATAAACAATAAAACCCAATGTAGTCTTTGAAATTAGTCCAACTCTACAACAAAAGGGACTAATTTGTCCCCGTATGAAAATGTCAGAGATTATTTTGGGTTTTATTTGTCATGACTAAATTGGTTCACACTAAATTGTGAAGGCTCAAATTAGGCCTTCCCTCTTTTATTAAAAAAAAACATTTTTTAATTAAAAATGTGTAAAAAAAATCATAATATTGTGTTTTTTCTCCTAAAGAGAGCAAAAATCCTAAAAAAAAACTACAACTTTCTCCTTAACCAAGCACTGATCTGTAACAAGACAACATTTCAATCAATAAAATTGATTCATGGAATGCATGTTAAAACATTACACAAAAGAAGATTTAGAGAAATTACCATGTCAAGCTTCCGATCGTAGTTCCCGGAAAAGCATGCAAAATCTTCCGAATGTGATTGCTATAACAAAATAAAAACGTTAACAGATGAAAAAGAAAACAGATAAGAAATGATGCAAAATCTTACCAAGGAATGAAAAGGTAGTTGAAACTGTTGACAGAAACGTGAGTCAGAGATTTGAAGTAAAATTTCTTTTCATTGCAATGCATTTTCAATACCTTGATGGAACCTCTATTTATATTGATGCATAGAAAATTCTAGTAAATCATCAGTCAATGCATCTAAGAATATTAAAGGACCCTCTTTAAAACTTGTAGACACATGAATGGACTCATAGATACATTAAGGAACTTACGAATATGAAAAGTTGCAATTATCATTTAACACTCCTTTTGAACTGTTCAAGTTTCTCAATGGACATTGCATTGGTTAGAGCATTTGCTCGTTGTTGTGTGGTCTTAATGTATTCTAAGTTGGTTAGAACATTCTTTTTGCATGTAGTATCATATCATCATTAATATAAGGTACCTTAATTTGTATGAGTTGCATAAATATGACATTTTTTTGTTGTTGAAGGAATCACATACACTCTTTGTTCACTATTATAAACAATAAATTCACTTTTTAGATTCATTCAAATTTATATGGTCAATATATTTATCATGACAATTGTCTTACACTTCACTTTTTTTTTACTATAGATTCATTCTTATAGGTCTTACACTTGACTTTTTGGTGATGCCATGTAATGTTTGTGGTTTAAGTCATGGAGACTTGTTTTCTGAGAGTTAGGAGACTTGTTTTCTGAGAGTTAGGGCTTATGTTTTCTCAGAATTATATGTATGTTCCCTTAAGAAGACGAATTAAAAATAAAATAAAAAACGAGTCTACTATATGTGGTTCCATACTTATTAACATAACAATAGAAAATCATATTTATTTTAGTCTAAACACTATTAGACCCATAACCATCAGAATTTGGAAAACTCTTGGCTATTATACATTTGTTCAGTTTCTTGACACATTTGGCGTAACTATGACAGACAAATGTATATACTATATAAATCTATCTACCTGCAAAACATCATTTTTTAGTACTATTAACATATTTTCCCTTGTTTACACAATAGCTTTCTGATAACTTCTAAACCATGATGGTATTAAGCTTCACAGCAGCTTATTCCTATTTTTTTTTTTTTTTTGTCTTCAAGTCAAACAGACATTGTCATTGAGCTCATATGAGTGACCTTGTCTCGGAAACTGTTTTGTTCTTCCTTCACAAAATTGGAACACAACACCACCTTAACTTTTAGATCACAGTAGCTTAGCTTGCTCCAATTGTAGTTGTAGAATGGCATGACTTAACAATTAGGTGTTTAAATAACTCATGTCACGGATGTTGTAAGTAACTCATTTGGCGAGGTAAACAATACAGAAGGAGTTTTAAGCATTAGGTTTAGAATTTGAACCTTGGAAACTAACATAACCAAACTAACATTTCCCTATTAAAAATAAACTGAAGATGTGGATAGCAACCATTGTTAGTTCATTAAAAAGAGACAAAATGGTAGTAATATACATTCAAGAGTTGAATAAAAAATATCATCAATAGACTCCCCCAAGGTAAACAACTTCAGCTTGTGCCGAGGCTCTCTTGAACCGCAACAATTCTGACATCAACTTCGATCCAAATCCTACGTATAAATTGGGCTTCACTCTCATCTTTTCTAGCACAGGCGAATGGAGAAGTAGAAATCTCATAAAATCTAATTCAGATTTGATACCAGAGATGCCTTCAATCCCCACATGTCGCACTCGGTTGAGCATGGATGGCTCCAGAAAGATATCTTCCCAACAAAAGGAGGCAGGTGCTAAATTGACAGTTTTGCCTACATGCAATTGTTACAGATCTATAAATCAAAGGGGGAAGGTTTGAACACATAGGAAAAATAAAAAGTATATTTATACTCTGAAAATCATATTACATGAGTCTCCGATTTATAGGGTTCTAAATTGAACCTGACTTGTAACTTCTGCAGGCAATCGTAACTCAAGCATACAACTTACAAGTTTTACAAAATAACTTCGAATTCTAGATTGGGAACTTGAAAGGCGCTAAACAAATCAGCAAGCAAAAACACGGTGTGGAAGTGCAACCACAAATCAGCAAGCAAAGAAAAGTTAAGCCAAACTAAATGAGTACTCACAAATATATTTAATTCTTTAAGTTTAGGCGAGCTTCTGAACACAAAAAGAGCAGTTGAAATTTCCTTCAAGTCATTGAAGTTTATCATTAACCAAAGACCTGTTAGATTAATACAGGGTGTAGAAAGCTTTATAGGCACACCACCTGCAGCTAAATACTGAGGTACAACAGAAAAATTGCTCTAAATCAGAATATAATATTTCAAATACATTGAGATCAAGAGTTGCATATTCATGAAGGTGTTTCATTTTAAACTTGTAGGGGGATTTATGGAGAGGGAAACTAAGCAGTATTAGGTGAGCCACTTTACATAGTAAAATTAAACATTCAGATGCTTGAGCATTATACCTTTAAAAAATAGCCGCTAATATACAACTCATACAGTGATGTAGCTGAACGAAAAAATTGAGCAAGTTGCTGGAGCTTCCAAGCAATCTACTTTGATTGCTTTCAGAGTTCAAATATACACGGGTTAATTTGAAAGTGTTTACAAAGCTAATATCCTCAATTTTACCAGAGATACATAGAAACTTGAGATTTGGTGAGTGAATGTTTATTTGGGTGAAACCATCAAATTCAATCAATCTCAATATTTTAAGCAGAGGGCAACCAGATATCAAAATCTCAAAATCATCTTGAGACATAGTAACGTGATCCCAATGAAGACTTTTCAAGTTCTTAAAGCCTTCAATCGTCAATGGAGGTTTAAGCAAACAATAAGATAATCTTAGACGATGTATGCTTTGGCAAGAAAATAAGCACCAAGGTATCTTATACGGTTGTCGTTGTCCTTTCAGGATTTCCATCACAAGCTTTTTGATAGACCTTCTAGTCAGATGAAAAATCCACCTATCAAGAGCAGTCACACTGATCACACCACAATCAGAGAGCTTGAACTTGTTGATTGGCCCAGAATAAAGTAAAAGCACATGATCAATAATTGCCGAAAGCTTCCTCATGTAAAAAAAAGGGTTTCTGGAGTTTGCAGAGACACATTGTTTATCAAACACAAGATTTGGTACTGTGGTCCATTTGTACCTCCATTTGTTGGATAAAACACTTGTTCTCACAGCTTCCCTAATTGGCAAGTGTGACAGAATCTTGTCTATTACATCGCCTGGTAAACAACTAATTCTAACCGGCTCCTCGTCTATCATTGTTAGGCGGCTATACTTTAACGGTTCTCCTGCCTTTAAATAAAATATATTCATATTCAAACTAAGGGAACATACAAGAATAAGGAAACAAATTAAGTTATCATACATCCTTATAATAGACCAACCTATAGATACTTGAAACACATATTACTCTTTTGAATTCCAATTTCAAAATGGTGTTTGGTTACAAGGATAGTTTACTATGATGTCGTAAACCGTAACTTTGCATTAGAGCTAAATGTTGTGTGATGGCATTGGAAACGATATAGATAAACTGTTGTACCTGATGTGTAGACAGCAACCGCAACACCGCAACTTTGAATAATAACGCAGCAACCGCAACTTTGAATAACACCGCAACCACCGCAACTTCAAATAACAACGAACTAGATTCTGCAAAACAAACTAGAAAGTAAATTTGTAAAATCACGTTAGTATTAACCTGAGGCGTCACGAAGACTGTCCTTGGAATTTATCCGCCTCAATGTGCGCAAACTCCCCAGGATTCAACAGGTCCTTCTCCTAGTTATGGAGGTTACAGAACAGCAAGAATGATAATTTTATCAGGCAGATGTTTATCTCAGGAATTAGAAAATTGGAGAAGAGAACAAAGTTTTCTATTTTCTTTTGTGAGGTATGCTTGTATATTCTTTCTGTGTAGAACACGTTCATAAATTACTAACAATATAAGTTATTGATACTTATCAACAAAGTGGAAAAGTGATTTCTATATATGTGCCAAATTGATACGTTGCCAATTTAATATTGACCTGTTAAACATTAATTAAAATCAGTTACAAATTAAAACTAATTTTGCAAAATTGATGGAAAGGCACATGATGGAAAAAACACGTTTTATTCCACTAATAATGAGTCATTGACTAAGTAAATGGAAAACTATAACTTTTGAAATATAAAAAATAGTATAAAAATACAACAATCCCCCACATATTTCAAAAGTTAAAATGAAAGAATAAAATAATTTTCCTGAGTAAACATCGTAGATGTAATGCATCGGAACAGTATAGCAAGCTATGGAACCTGTCCTAGACTAGTAAGACTTAACACACAGTGAATTGGTTTAGCAAGCTATGGAACCCAAGACACTTGTTATGTGCTAGAGGTCTCACAGTCACATTACACCCCACAATTCATGCTATTACGCCGTTGTGCGCTATTAGGCCATGCGCGTGCCTGGTATTCATGAGTGCTCTAGAGACCCGCCACGGTCTCATGCAAGCGGCCCCACTTGACACTCATATAGGTGATTCCATCTAGTGCATGCTCCAACCACACACCACCCATAAGGGCTTATGGTAATCATTAGGGTCCGTTTGATGGTCAGGATAGGATAGAGGCACGATATGATATAAAGCTTGATAGAGATAGGATATGATAAGTACATGATAAACATTAATCATATCATGTGTTTGATGCGCACATGATAACAAACATGATATCATTATAATTAAATGAAAAAATTGCTCTCATAATTAATTTTATATTATAAAAAAGGCATGTTATTAATTATAATAAAAAAATACATGTTATCATTATTTTAAAAATGACAAGATTTTAAAAATGGCAGAATATCAAGGTAATAAATAAGGAATGATCTTCTAATCCCATCAGGATAATTTCTAACCCAGCCTATACCCAGGATAGAAATTACAAAGGAAAGTCAGGATAGGATAGGAAAATGGTTTATTTTATCCTATCCCTTTGGTGCATCAAACATGAGATTTAAGCAGGATATGATTAATGTATCATATCCTGTCTCCCTATCTTGACCATCAAACGCACCCTAAAAGCCTTTTAAGCTTACCCATCAATTTTATATAGATTAACACTCTCACATCCAATATCATACACCATAGGAAAGGGACGAAAAATTTCAGTGCTAACAGAACTAACAAGTAACTTGTTTTTGCCATTAAACTTTCTTCATGTGATCTCCAATCACAAAGGTTGGGTTACCATTACTTGTCGTTTTCAATTGGCTCAAGTCCCATTCCCCTCGATGTTCCACATATTAATTTCATCCCTAGAGGCTTTGTCAGTGGATCGGCTAGATTCACTTCTGACTTCACATAATCGATCGATATAGTTCCATATTTTTGCAATTGCTTTACTATATTATGTCTTAGACGTACATGTCTATTTTTGCCATTGTAAGATGTATTCTTTGCAATAGCTATAGCCGATTGGCTATCACAATGAATTGACACTGATGGTGTTGGTTTTGTTCCTAAAAGAATACTTACTAAAATATTTCTTAACCACTCAGCTTCATTACCAGTCAACTCTAGAGCTACAAACTCTGACTCCATAGTTGATCTAGCAATTATTGTTAGTTTAGCTGATCTCCATGTAATCGCACCACCACCTAGTGTGAATACATAACCACTAGTAGATTTTGTCTCATCTGAATCAGAGATCCAGTTAGCATTGCTATACCCTTCTAGTACAGCGGGAAATCCACTATATACAATACCATAATTCATGGTACCTTTCAAATATTTCATAAGTCTAGCAAGTGCCTGCCAGTGATCCTGACTCGGGTTATGAGTATATCTACTCAAGCGACCTACTGCATATGCAATATCAGGTCGAGAAAAATTCATCAGATGCAGTAAGCTCCCAATTACTTGAGAATACTGATTCTGGTTAACAGGATCACCTCTATTTTTCACTAATTTAGAGTTAGCATCATAAGGGGTACTCACAGGATTAGAGTCAAAATGACCAAACTTTTTAAGAAGTTTCTCAACATAATGTTGTTGGGATAGTATCATACTATCACCCTTCCTTATGATTCTTACTCCCAAAATAACACTTGCTTCGCCCATGTCTTTCATATCAAAATTAGATGAAAGAAAAGATTTAGTTCTGATTACAATATCAATGCAAGTACCAAAAATGAGCATGTCATCCCCATATAAGCATATAATAACATGTTCTCCATCCAAAGATTTAACATAAACACATTTATTAACTTCAATAGAGGAGAAACCATCACTAATCAAAATTTCATTAAATTTTTCATGCCATTGTTTTGGTGCTTGTTTCAAACCATATAAAGATTTAAGAAGTTTACACACCTATTTCTCTTGAACAGAAACTACACATCCTTCAGGTTGAGCCATATAAATTTCCTCTTCTAAATCACCGTTTAAAAATGCAGTTTTTACATCCATTTGATGTATAACAAGTTTATAAATAGAAGCTAAAGCTATTAAAATCCAAATTGAGGAAATTCTCGTTACCGGAGCAAAAGTATCAAAATAATCAATGTTTTCTTTTTGAGAAAAACCTTTTGCAACTAAACGAGCTTTGTATTTATCGATTGACCCATCAGGATTATATTTTCTTTTAAAAATCCATTTGCAACCAATAGTTTTTGATCCTGGAGGTAAATCGACTAAAATCCAAGTTTTGTTTTTGGTAATAGAATCAATTTCGGTTTTAATAGCTTCTTTCCAAAATTTTGAATCAGAAGAAGAAATAGCTTCATGAAAATTTTTAGGCTCATTATCAACAAGATAAATATAAAAATCACTTCTGAAGGATGTCTCTTTTCTTTGTCGTGTACTTTTCCTTAATTCCTCATTAGGACCTTCAAAATTAATTTCTAAAGATTGCTTAGAGCTACCTTCAGATTTGGATTTCAAAGGAAAAATACTTTCAAAAAATTCAGCATTCTTAGTTTCCATAATTGTATTGCAATCTAAAACATCACTTTTCAAAACAAGAAACCCATAGGCAGCACTATTTTGAGCATATCCTATAAACATACAATCAGATGTTTTAGATCCTAACTTTCTTTTCTTAGGTTCAGGTAACATGACTTTAGCAAGACACCCCCACACTCTTAAATATTTCAAGTTAGGTCGATGACCTCTCCAAAGTTCATAAGGTGTCTTACCTGTAGTTCTGAGGTATTCTATTTAATAAAAAACATGCAGACAATGAAGCTTCACCCCAAAGATTATTAGGAGCATGAGAACTAACTAGCATAGAATTCATCATTTCTTTTAAGTCCTATTTTTCCTTTCAACTACGCCATTAGATTCAGGAGAATAAGGAGGAGTTATTTCATGTATAATGCCTTCTTTTTCACAAAATTCATTAAATGCAATATACTCACCACCACGATCAGATCTAACTCTTTTAATTTTCTTATTTAATTGATTTTCTACTTCAGCTCTATAAGATAAAAACATGTCAAATGCTTCATCTTTATGCCTTAATAAATAAACCTTAGTGTATCTAGAGAAATCATCTATAAAAGTCACATAATAACATTTACCACCTCTTGTTGGAGTTTGCTTTAAATCTCCCAAATCAGTATGAATTAAATCAAGCAAATTAGATTCACGTTGCACAGGTGGACATGTCTTTTTGGTTAATTTACATTCAACACAAACATCACATTTATTATGTTGTTTATCACCAAGAGAAATTATACCAAGACGATCTAATTTAAAAACATATGAAGAACTAATATGTCCTAATCTAGCATGCCAAATATCATATGAATCAATCAAACATGCAGAGGGAATATTTTTATTCATAATTGTAGAGATATCCAACACAAATAAACCATTACTATAAAATCCTTCGCCTACAAAGCCCCCACATTTTGAAAGTAACACTTTGTCGGATTCAAAATTAACTGTTACACCCGCTTTGCTCAATATAGACACAGACACCAAATTATAACTCATATGAGGCACATATAAAACATTACTTAGAGAAATGGTTTTTCCAGAGGCGAGTTTTAAATCCACTTTTCCTATACCAAGAACATCAACTGTTCTCAAATCACTTAAAATGATATGTTCCTTTCCTTTCCCTATAGTTTTATAAGATATGAACATTTTTATTTGCACAAATATGTGAGGTAGAGCCTGAGTCTACCACCCATGGTTTTTCCTTCATTGAAAATATTGTATGAGAAACAACATTCACAAGTATATCATTTGTCAAAACTTGTAAATTAAATTTAGAATCGATAGCTTGGTTGTTTCCATCTTTGTAACTATATTGAGCAATATGGTGTCCAATTTTTGGTTTAAAAATTCTATTGTAAGGGCTTTTCAACAAAGTAGATTCCATAATAATAATAATAATAAAAATTAAAGTTGCAATCACGTACAAAATCAAATGGATGAATAGTAATGATTCAATTTCAAAAGCAAATACTACCTCCGTTCCTTTTTAATTGTCACATTTTGACATTTTACACAAACCAAGACAATCAATAAATATTGCTACTTTTGATACAATAATTTCTATTTTTACTATAATAACCTTATTTATTTAATATCTAATTACATATATTTCTCCCTCCACAATAATAAATAAGGGTAATATTAGTAAAATAACATTTAATGTTGCATTGAACTATGTAAAGTGACACTTAAATAGGAACAAAAAAATTCTTCAAAAGTGACACTTAAAAAGGAACGGAGGGAGTATATGACACTATAAGGTTCGGCAATTTAGTTTGTTAATTAATTGTTCAATGAGAGTTGTGTACCTTGTATAAGGACTCCACAAACCTTAACTTGCGGTCACAGTTATGGATAAATTTCAAGATTGTTGTACCTGATGTGTAGACAGCAACCGCAACACCGCAACTTTGAATAATAACGCAGCAACCGCAACTTTGAATAACACCGCAACCACCGCAACTTCAAATAACAATGAACCAGATTCTGCAAAACAAACTAGAAAGTAAATCTGTAAAATCACGTTAGTATTAACCTGAGCCGTCACGAAGACTGCCCTTGGAATTTATCCGCCTCAATGTGCGCAAACTCCCCAGGATTCAACAGGTCCTTCTCCTAGTTATGGAGGTTACAGAACAGCAAGAATGATAATTTTATCAGGTAGATGTTTATCTCAGGAGTTAGAAAATTGGAGAAGAGAACAAAATTTTCTATTTTCTTTTGTGAGGTATGCTTGTATATTCTTTCTGTGTAGAACACGTTCATAAATTACTAACAATATAAGTTATTGATACTTATCAACAAAGTGGAAAAGTGATTTCTATATATGTGCCAAATTGATACGTTGCCAATTTAATATTGACCCGTTAAACATTAATTAAAATCAGTTACAAATTAAAACTAATTTTGCAAAATTGATGGAAAGGCACATGATGGAAAAAACACGTTTTATTCCACTAATAACGAGTCATTGACTAAGTAAATGGAAAACTATAACTTTTGAAATATAAAAAATTGTATAAAAATACAACATAAACTACATGTGTATTCACAATCCATGTTTCATGTGCATTTATTTATTTTTCATTTATATTTAGGAAGACCCATTTTGGTGTTTAAAATTTGCGTTTGGGCCGATTTAGTCGCTAAACAAAAAAACCTAAAGTAGTCTCTGAAATTTTTATACCGGAGATAAATTAGTCCCAATAAATTAGTCCAACTTAGTATAACAGAGAGACTAATTTGTCCCCGTATGAAATTGTTAAGAGATTATTTTGGGTTTTATTTGTCATGATTAAATTGATTCGCACTAAAATTGTGAAGGGTCAAATTAGGCCTTCACTCTTTTATTAAAAAAGACATTTTTTAATTACAAATGTGTTAAAAAAAATCAGAATATTTAATTAAAAATGTGTAAAAAAATCAGAATATTGTGTTTTTTCTCCTAAAGAGAGCAAAAATCCTAAAAATAAATAAACTACATTTTTTAATTGATTCATGGAATGCATGTTAAAACATTACAAAAAAAAGACTTAGGGCGTGTTTGGATGGAGGGTTTAGGAGGGGAATGGAAGGGAGGGTTTAATTTTCATTTATAAATTACAAACACTATGAAATGTATTTTAGAAAGTTAACATATTAACATGATAAACGATGATGTAATCTTTCAATCACACTTAATTTATTTTAGAAAAACATTATAATTTTAAAAAGAAAAGTAAACCCTCCCCTCCATTCCCCTCTTAAACCCTCAATCCAAACACAAATTACCATGTCAAGCTTCCAGTTCGAGGAAAAGCATGCAAAATATTCCGAAGGTGATTGCTACAAGCCTACAACAAAATAAAAACGTTAACTAGAGGAAAAATTGAGTAAAAGATGAAAAAGTAAACAAATAAGAAAGGATGCAAAATCTTACCAAGGAATGAAAAGGGGAGTTGAAACTGTTGACAGAAACGTGAGAGTCGAGATTTGAATTAATGTTTCTTTTCATTGCAATGCATTTTCAATATATTGAACCTCTATTTATATTGATGCATAGAAAACTGTAGTAGTAAATAAGTAAAGGAGTTTTCTAACCTGTGCAATGTTGCACAACTTAAGCCATAATTAATGCACTTTTCTTTCTCTCTCTTATTAACTCTTTTTATTGTCATATTAATTAGCATTATTTTCTAATTGGATGATGGAAACCGATTACGGTGATAACAAAAAACTTTCACCATCTCCTTTGTTGTAACGGATGATAGAGACAAATTCCATTTTCTTCACTTGATAAAAAGAAAGAAACACGTTGAAAGAAAATGAGAATACAGAATCAGTATTTTATGAATCTTTCTTCAATCAAAAATAAAACTTGGATCAGAATAAATCTTGCTGCTGGTGGTTCTCCCAGAAACATCACAATCCAATTCAAAACCGACGCCCCGTAACACTTCATCGTTGACACCGTAACAACTCGAAACCAACACCCCGCGTTAGAACTTCCATTTCAATCATTCGTCGACATGGGCCCGACAAAGGAGGAGGCGCATGATTGTTTATGTCCTATGGCGGAGAGGCAATGATTCGTACTTAGGAGATCTATCCCAGCGTGACAAAGATTGTTGTAACGAGTAAGGGATGGTGAATATTGGAACTGTCATTTGATTTTAATCAATTAAACCTTGATATGTAGAGGTTTCGGTGATCGGATTCGACGTTGCCAAAGCTTGCCTGACTAGTGCGGTGTTTGTGGATGGAGGTTGATTGTTATGTTGTACAAGGAACATGGTTGCAGAATACGAGTCGGAGTAGACTTGTGCTTAGACGGTGATGGTGATTGTGATCACAACAATGAAGATGATGAAAGTTTTTTTGTTAACACCGTAAATAAAAATCTGTTTCCATCATTTAGTCAAAAAACAAAATAATCTGTTTCCATCATCCAATTAAAAATTAGTAATGCTAATTAATATGACAATAAGAAAAGTTAACGAGAGAGAAAGAAAAGCGCATTAATTATGGCTTAAGTTGTGCAACATTGCGCAGGTTAGAAAACTCCTTATAAATATCATCATTAATATAAGGTCCCTTATTTTTTTGTATCAATAAAGAAAAATGTGCATGAGTTGCATAAATATGACATAGCATTTTTTTTGTTGTTGAAGGGAATGACATGCACTCTTTGTTAATTATTATAAGCAATAAATTCACTTTTTAGATTTGTACCAAAAAAAAAAATTCACTTTTTAGATTTATTGAAATGTAATATATGGTCAGTATATTTATCATGACAATTGTCTTACACTTCACTTTTTTTTTAATTAGATTCATTCTTATAGGTCTTACACTTGACTTTTTGGTGAGGCCATGTAATGTTTATAGTTCAAGTCATGATGGAGACTTGTTTTCTGAGAGTTGGAGCTTATGTTTTCTCAGAATATGTGTGTACCCCCTTAAGAAGACGGATCTAAAAATAAAATAAAAAACGAGTATCCTATAGTTCCATACTTATTAACATAACAATATAAAATCATATTTATTTTAGTCTAAACACTATTAGACCCCTAACCATCAAAATTTGGAAAACTCTAAGCTATTATACATATGTTCAGTTTCTTGACACATTTGGGGTAACTATGACAGACAAATGTATATACTAGATAGATCTATCTACCTGCGAAATATCAATTTTTTTTGTACTATTAACATATTTTCCCTTGTTTACAATAGCTTTCTGATAACTTCTAAACGATGATGGTATTAAGCTTCAGAGCAGCTTATTCCTATGTTTTTTTTTTTTTTTGTCTTCAAGTCAAACAGACATTGTCATTGAGCTCATATGAGCGACCTTGTCTCGGCAACTATTTTGTTCTTCCTTCACATGATTGGAACACAAAACCGCCTTTACTTTCAAATCACAGTAGCTTAGCTTGTTCCTATTGTAGTTGTAGAATGGCATGACTTAACAATTAGGTGTATAAATAACTCATGTCACGGATGTTGTAAAGTAACTCGTTTGGTGAGGTAAACAATACAGAAGGAGTTTTAAGCAATAGGTTTAGAATTTGAACCTTGGAAACTAACATAACCAAACTAACATTTCCCTATTAAAAATAAACTGAAGATGTGGATGGTGACCATTGTTGGTTCATTAAAAAGAGACAAAATGGTAGTAGTAATATACATTTAAGAGTTGAATAAAAAATATCATCAATAGACTCCCCCAAGGTAAACAACTTCAGCTTGTGCCGAGGCTCTCTTGAACTGCAACAATTCTGACATCAACTTCGATCCAAATCCTACGTATAAATTGGGCTTCACTCTCATCTTTTCTAGCACAGGCGAATGGAGAAGTAGAAATCTCATAAAATCTAATTCAGATTTGATCCCAGAGATGCCTTCAATCCCCACTTGTCGCACTCGGATGAGCATGGATGGCTCCAGGAAGATATCTTCCCAACAAAAGGAGGCGGCTGCTAAAACGACAGTATCCTTCTCACGTTTTGCCTACATGCAATTGTTACAGATCTATAAATCAAAAGGGGAAGGTTTGTACACATAGGAAAAATAAAAAGTATATTTATACTCTGAAAATCATATTACATGAGTCCCTGATTTATAGGGTTCTACTGCACTAAATCTGTAACCCTACCTAAATTGAACCTGACTTGTAACTTCTGCAGGCAATCGTAACTCAAGTGTACAAGTTTTAGAAAATAACTTCCAATACTAGATTGGGAACTTGAAAGACACTAAAAAAAATACTGAGCAAAAAAAAAATTGTGATTTCTGGAGATTAATATTTTGACATAAAAGCAAAAACACGGTGTGAAAGTGCAACCACAAATCAGCAAGCAAATAAAAGAAAAGTCAAGCCAAACTAAATGAGTACTCACAAATATATTTAATTCTTTAAGATTAGGCGAGCTTCTGAACACACATAGAGCAGTTGAAATTTCCTTCAAGTCATTGAAGTTTATACTTAACCAAAGATATGTTAGATTAATACAAGGTGTAGGAAGCTTTGCTGGAACAACACCTGCAGCCAAATACTGATGTACAACAGAAAAATTGCTCTAGATCAGAATATAATGTTTTAAATGCTTGCAGATCAAGAGTTGCATGCTAATGAAAGTGGTTCATTTTAAATTTGTGGTGGGGATTTGGGGTGAGGGAAACTAAACAATTTTAGGTGAGTCACTTTCCATAGTAAAATTCAACATTCAGATGCTCGAGCATTATACCTTTAAAAAATAGCCGTTAACAACCAAGCCTTGTATGTGATGTAGATGAGCAAAAAAATTGAGCAAGTTATTGGAGCTTCCATGCAATCTACTTTGATTGCTTTTAGAGTTCAAATACAAACTTAAATCAACAAATACATAATCTAATTGGAAAGTGTTGTCAAAGCTAATATCCTTAAATTTACCAAAGATATCCAAAACCTTGAGATTTGGTGCCTGAATGTTTATTCGGGTGAAACCATCAAGTTCTGTCAATGTCAACTTTTCAAGCAGAGGGCAACTAGATATCAAATTCTCAAAATCATACTGAGACATGCTAACGTGATCCAAATCAAGACTTTTTAAGTTCTTCAAGCCTTCAATCGTCGATGGAGGTTTAAGCAAACAATAATATAATGTTAGATGATGTAAACTTTGACAAGAAAATAAGCACAAAGGTATCTTATACGGTTTTCGTTCGGATATTTGCAGCACAAGCTCTTTGATAGACCTTTTGGTTAGATGAAAAATCCACCTATCAAGAGCAGTCTCACTAATGAGATTGACACCACAACGAGAGATCTCGAACTTGTTGATTGGCCCAGAATAGAGTAAAAGTACATGATCAATAATTTCCATAAGCTTTCCCTTGATATCTAATTTTTTTTTGGAATATTCGGATGTTGCAGAGACACATTGTTTATCAAACACAAGATTTGGTATTGTGGCCCATTTGTACCTCCATTTATTGGATAAAACACTTGTTCTCACAGCTTCCCTAATTGGCAAGTGTGACAGAATCTTGTCTATTACATCACCTGGTAAATAACTAATTCTATCCGGCTCCCCATCTATCATTTTTAGGCGGGTAGACTTTGATGGTTTTCTCGCCTTTAGATAAATATATCCAAATTCAAACGAATGGAACATACAAGAATAAGAAAACAGACCAAGTTAGTGTACATCCATTTATGTAAAATTTTTGCTAGACCCACATCTATAGATATTTAAAACACAAATTACTCTTTTGAATTCAAATAACAAAATGGTGTTTGGTTACAAAGATTGTTTACTATAATGTTGTAATTTTGCATTAGAGCTAAATGTTGTGTGATAGCATTGAAACATTTTGCAAACAAAGATAAGAAAACTATAATGTGACAGGGCTCTGTATATTTAAGAGTGAAAACCCATTTTGATCTTCACAATTTTCGTGTGGGCCAATTTAGCCCCTACAACAATAAAACCCAAAATAGTCTCTGACCTTTTTATACCGTGGACAAATTAGTCCTGACTCGGTATATAACATAAGGACTAATTTGTCCACATGACAATGTCATTGACTAGTTTGGGTTTTATTTTTGTTATAGACTAAATTGATCCACCCAAAAATTGTGAAGGACCAAAATAAGTCTTCACTTTTGTATAAAAAAAAAACATTTTTTTTAATTAGAAATGTGTTAAAAAAAATCCTATTACTGTGTTTTTTCTCTCCTAAAGAGAGCAAAAATCCTTAAAAAAAAAAAAAAACTACATTTTTCTCCTAAACCATGTACTGATCTATATAACAAGACAACATTTCAATCAATAAAATTCATTGAATGCATTTTAACATTAAAACATTACACGAAAGAAGACTTAGAGAAATCACCATGTCAAGCTACGGATCGTAGTGTCAGGAAAAGCATGCAACAATGTTCCAAATGTGATTGCTACAACAAAATTTAAATGTTAATTAGAGGAGAAAAATGAGTAACAAAGAAAGAAAAAACAGATATGAAAGGGTGCAAAATCTTACCTTGGAAGAGAAAGGAAGTGGGGACGCGATCGGAGAAAGTAAGGGTTTTAAAATGGGGAAATGGATATTACGCATTTATGTAATTTCGCCCCCGTCATTTCTGCGAATTACCCTGTTATTATGTTTAGAAGATTTCAATCGTGTAAATTCTAAAAAAAAAAAAGGCCAAAGTGCAACTTTGGCCTCTTATCTTTCAAAAAGTTGCGATTTTGGCCCCCTAACTTTGAAAACTACAATTTTGGCCCCCTAATTTTGAAAACTGTTGAGAAGGCGACACGTGTCCAAAAAAAGGGGTCATTTTGAAAAGATAAGGGGTCATAATCGCAACAGTTTGAAAAGATAAGGGGTCAAAAGACATATTTCCCTTATGTTAGGGGGTTAAAAGAGCATATTTCCCTAAACATGGGGGGCTAAAATTGTAGTTTTCAAAGTTAGGGGGCCAAAATCGCAACTTTTTGAAAGATAGGGGGCCAAAGTTGCACTTTAGCCAAAAAAAAAAAATCTTCTTCTTTCTCTTTCTTTTAGACCTCATGGACCATGACATGTGATCGTTTAAAACAGCTGATGTGGCTTGTTGAATTGGTTTGTTTTTTTAATTTGTTATTTAATTAATTCTTTTTAATTCATTTTTCTTTATTAAACACGGCATCAAGATGTTGTCTTCTGAGAAATCATTTGGTTGAGAGTTTCTCTCTTCAACCTCGAGAAACTCGGTTCGAGACCTGGCAACTAGAGAATATATTTGTCTTTGTGCTTTTTATGTCAATTAACTTCTCTTGAAATTGATCCATTAACTTCTTTTTGTAATTGATCCATCTCATCAAAGATTTGGTACTCCTTGCTAGTAACTTTGTGGACAAAGGAATCCACAATTATGATCATATATACTTATTTGACTCATTGAAAGTGATTTATTGGTCATTCACTCTCGTTGTCAGTGCACTCGTGAACACACCAGCTCTCCCAGTGGCAATGAAGGGTCTTTCTATCGATCAGCTTCGAAGTCTAAAATGATAAAGTTTGTTGGAAACACAAACTTATCCCCTTGCACCAAAACATCATTAATCCTTCTTTTCTGGTTGCTTTATGGATCTGTCTGCAAGTTCACAATAGTGGACTTAACATTTCCAATCACAATTGCTTGGAGATTGGTTTAGACATTAGATTCATGTTATCTCCTAAGTAACAAAGTTTTCCTATAGTAAATTTTGTCTATATAACAAGTAATGGTGAAGCTTCTTAGATCTCTCATATGTTAAATTTGACTTAAAATTATGGATTTGTGAGGGAGCAAAATCGTAACGCGGTTTTGCTATCGTGACGCGATTTCGAAGGCAGGGAGCATGGTTTTCCTGAATTAAAATCGTAACACGGTTTGTGGATAGGTTTTGTGTACCTTGGGTCGTACGCAATGAATCGTGATATGATTGGGATAATCGTGACACGATTGTGTCAGATGCAGGGCTGCTCTCTCCTCCATAGTATGTCATATTGGACCGAACTGGGTTACCAATCTTGGTGTATTTGTTTTCATTCTTGCTTTCTTATCATGTTGCTTTGATTATGCTTGTGATGATGTTTTACACATAGTTTTAGAACTGTTTTGTTGTTGTTATTGCTCGAGACTACTTTACTCATTGACCACAAATCCCTTTGATCCACACATCTTTGTTTCATTGGTGTGATTTTGTCTGAATTCTCAACATCATCTTAGCAGGTATCTTGTGTTGCAATAACATACTACATTATCTACCTATGACCAAGTTTTTTTAATTCTCTCAAATCTATTATTTCAGTGATAATAACTTCTTGAGAAATTCTGCATAGGAATCCATTTGTTATAAAGCTTTAATCAGAGCAATGTTGATATGTCATTGTTTCATAACTGATGACACTCTGTCATTACTAGTTTATTAGACAATTTTCATGTAATCTTGAGGATATTTGTTGTGATTCATGAAGCTGCAAGCTACAAAAGATCAAGAAATTGAAGTTTGGAAGACTGGAAATCGGCCACCGAATGCTTGAATTCGGCCACCGATTTTGCTGCCAGTTTAAGCCTAAAAGTTTCTGGAAAAATCGGCCACCGAATGAGGAAAATCAGCTACAAATTTTCACATTTTGGGCAACACGTTTTTAGAAATCGGCCACCGATTTCTGGAGCACGGTGGCCGATTTTGGCCTGCTTATAAATATAAAGGTGCGTTTTCAGATTAAGGGTTCACGAATTTTGAGACCTAAAGCATATTTTGGAGCAAAGACTTTGGAGATATGGTGGGAAACCATCAAAACTAATAGTCAATCATCCATTACATGTATGAATCCTTCTTCTTATGCTACTTAGCTTATACTTTAGCCATGAGTAACTAATTCTTTTGTGGTTAATCCTGAGATGAATCTGATGTAATCCTATGGAAACCCTAGTTTGTTGAACTCCTTTGAATTTCAATGAAAGTTTAGTCTTTATTCATATTACCTTGTGTTTACTGCTTTTTGTATTATTTATCATCGACTACTAACCCTAGCTTTTATGAATATGCAAATTGATCATAGAGATTGAATGACCACTAACCCTGGCTTTTAACTATGAACTAGTTAATAGGTTCAACCTAAGTAATCAAGCTAGAGATAGATCATTATTAGGTTATGATATAGGGATTAACGTTCTTTTAATACCTCCAACGGTTTCGAATTCACTTATGAGATTAAAGGGTTGTCACTTGCGGGTAGAATTACTATGTTAATCTGTCGTGAAACTAAATCATCATTGAATGAATTAGGAGTGCAAATTACCAAAGGAGAGCTTCAGAGGATTCGAAGGACTTAACCATACTTCTCTCAATTTTCTAAAACAAATCTTTATTTGCTTTTAATCAGTTTATGTTACAAAAAACTCAACTGTCTCGGGCATCAATATAATTTATTACATCCTTTTTAATCATGAAATTGCTAAGTAGCAGTTAAATACAGTCCTCGTGGATACGAATTTATTTATTACTTCGATTGAATGTGGTACACTTGCCAAATATCCATCAATAACATCAAGGAACTTGTTGTATTGTTTCTCCATATTAATTTTTGGGTTAATTAAGTTTTTAGTCCCTATAAATATTCACAGTTTTGTTTTTAGTCCCTACAAAATAAAATCACACTTTTTAGTTTCTGTGACAATTTCCTTAAGCATTTTAGGGACTAAAAATGCTGATGGAAAAATTTTATAGGGACTAGAAATGCTGATGGAAAATTTTATAGGGACTAAAAACGTTGATGAAAAATTTTATAGGGACTAAAAAGTGCGATTTTATTTTGTAGAGACTAAAAACAAAATTATGAATATTTATAGGGACCATTTACTTAATTAACCCTTAATTTTTACAAGCATGTTGTGGAAAAGGAATAGACTACTTTTCTGGTGTCATTTTGCCAAGGCCGTTTTAAATAATTTGTAGGCCCGGTGTTAGTCTTTTAAGGGCTAAAGAAAAAAATTAAATTGGGTCCAAAAAATTAAAACAGGGCACTATAAAAAAGTTATTACAAAAATTGCTCAAAAAAGGTAATTTTTGGGCCCAAAAAATTGAGGCCCAGTGACATAGCCCAGCCTCGATGGGCTATGAGCCGGCCCTGCATCTTGCGAGTGTTGCTCGATGTTGCAGCTTTGAAATGGAATGATGCAGCATAAGAAGTTGATGTTGTAGACCTTTTGGTTAGATGAAAAATCCATCTATCAAGAGCAATCACACTAATGACATTGACACTACAATGAGAGATCTTGAACTTGTTGATTGGCCAAAAGTACATGATCAATAATTTCCATAAACTTTCCCTCGAAATCTTAAAAAAGTTCAGAATATTCGGATGTTGCAGAGACACATTGATTATCAAACACAAGATTTGGTATTGTGACCCATTTGTACCTCCATTTGTTGGATAAAACACTTGTTCTCACAAGTGATAATAATAAGTATATTTAAGAGCTGATACGACAATATTAACACAAAATTTTAACGTGAGAGACTATTTTAATTAATGAAATGCACAATCAAAGATTATTTTAAAGGCTTAATTACACTTTTGGCCCCTTAAGTTTCCCAAAGTTGTGATTTTGGCACCCTAAAAAAAACAACTCTTTCCAGGCCCCCTATGTTTACTTTCTGTTGCAACTTTGGCCCCCACGCCAATTTTGACCCAGTCAACAAACACGTGGGCGATACATGTGTAATTTTTTTCAGGCCGAATACTCCCTGGGTCCATTAAGTTTCACGTTTATTTCAGATAGGTCCTTTAAGTTTCTAAGGTTTCAGATAGGTCCTTTAAGTTTCGAGTTTGTTTCGGATAGGTCTGTTAAGTTTCTAAGGTTTGAGATAGGTCCTTTAAGTTTCGAGTTTGGCTTAACGGACATATCAACTTTGGCTTAACAGATGTTGATAGAAATGACCTATCTGAAACAAACTCGAAACTTAAAGGACATATCTGAAACCCTAAAAACTTAAAGGATCTATCTGAAACAAACATGAAACTTAAAGGACCCGGGGAATTATTTGACCTTTATTTTATTTTTATTTTTTAAAATTATTTTATTTTTTTAATTTAAAAAATATATATTTTTGTAATTAAAATTTTTTGTTTTTTAATTACAAAAATAAAATAAAATAAAATTTATTTTTTTGTTTTTTTAATTACAAATAAAAAATTAATTACAATTTTTTTGTTTTTTATTACAAAAATTTAAAATAAAAAAATTGATTTGTTTTTTATTTTTTAATTACAAAATAAAAAAATTATTAAAAAATATAAAAATATTACACACGTGGCGCCCACGTCAGCGTTGACTGTGTCAAAATTGGCGTGGAGGGCCAAAATTGCAACATAAAGTAAATTTAGGGGGCCTGAAAAAAGTTGTTTTTTTTAGATGGCCATAATCACAACTTTAGAAAACTTAGGGGATCAAAAATGTAATTAAGCCTATTTTAAAATATCGATACATTCAAAGATTATTATAATTAATGATTACAAATTCAAGATTAAAATGACTATTAGAGAAAATCTTTATTGAGTAACTTTTCCATTTGTCCTCACTTTCAAATGTGGAACAATTGACGGCATTAAACTCTTTTTTATTTAGCATTAATAAAATATAAAAGAAATTCAAAAAAGAAAAATACAATTCATAAAAGAAGAAGAAAAAGACAAAACCCCGTTAGTTAATAAATACTACCTCCGTCCCTAATTATAGGACCCTTTTGAGAAAATTTTTTGTCTCTTTTTATAAGACCCTTTTGGTATTTCCAAGTACATTAATTAATTCTTTACCAACATACCCCTACTTATTTATATCTTTTTCTTCAATCAACATTAAATATTACATTGAAAACATAAACTAACTCTCTCTTTTAAAGGATAAAATTGTAAAAACAATACTAATTACTAACAAATTTATTACACTTATCAATTTTCTTAATATGCGTTATTTTTTCAAAAGGGTCTTATAATTAGGGACGGAGGTAGTACTAAAAATAAATTTGGTCAAAAAAATGATAATAAAAAAGAAAGAAAAAAAAAAAGAAAAAGAAAAAAGATACTACAAGTGAGAGAGAGAGGTAACACGAAGAAGGAAGCAACTTGCCAGCTTCTTGACTGTGACAACACCGTTCCCTCCGTCACTACGACGCCGTTTCGCACCTTTCCTCTCTTTCTCTCTCTGTCGTTTACCTCTCTTCAGATGCCGTTTTGAGTTCTCTTGCTTCATCGTGCGAATATTTCACTCAGTCAACGCTTTTTCTCACAATTTCTCTCTCGTTTCGTCGATTCACCTTTTCACGCGCTTTTTCGTCACGTTCTTAGGTAACTCTTATTTTCCATGAATTTCTGTTAATTGATTGTTGAATTCAAACAAAACGCACTTTTGATTATGTAAAATTACTGTGATATAGTATTCTCAATTCAATTACGTAATTAGGTTTTCATCACTCATACCTAGCTTTTTAATTCAATAATCAAGTTATTATGTGCTGAAATTAGGTTAGGTAATGGTCCTTTCTCGTTTTGCAAGTAACCTTATCAAATTACGATTTATGTTTTTTTTTTTTTTTATTTATTAATTTGTATATTTATTATTTTTCCTTATAGTTGTGGTAGCTGTAAGAACGGCGAAGTTGTATGGTAGAGAGAACTCTTGAGAATACAATAAGTGTAGCAGTGATGAGAATGTTGTGTTGGATGTACATTAGAGTGAGTTGGGGATGATGGAAAATCGGCTTAGGTGGTTTTGAGGTGTATTGCAGGGTAGTTAGATCACTAGAGACAGAGGAAGACTTAGAAAAACTATTTAGAAAGATAGAAAGAAAAAAAAAAGGTATTACTGAGAGTGGATCACTAGAGGCTGAGGGAGACTTAGGAAAACTATAAGCGTAACTGCTAAGCGTAAATAGTTTGTGTGTGTGTGTGTGTGATTAAAGATGACAACTATTTTATGATAGAACACTCTAGCGTTGTTTGATCCATGTTGCCGACCTCGCTTAGCAGGATAAGACTCGGTTGTTGTTGTTGTGTTTTTCCTTATAGTTATGGCATCAAACTAAGTTGTTTCTGTGAACTGGGAACACTAATCTATTTTAAATAGTTTGTGTGTGTGTGTCTGTGTGATTAAAGATCACAATTATTTATATAAGGTTTTGGAATTAAATATTGCTTTTTTAACAGATTGCTATTGCCAATGGAAGTAGCTGATTTCGCTGCTTCAGATGTTGCAAGTAATTAGGCTGGTTTTGCTAGTGCAAGGAGAAGCTTTTGTTTTCAGTCACAGACACACTTCATAAATTTGTATTTAAAGGTAATACATATATTCATGTGCTTGTTTTTGTATTATTAGATGCTTTCTTTTCGGTCATATGAGTTAGTGGGGGAGTTAGATCATACTTGAACACTGTCTAACCAGAACTGTATCGTGAAAGGTTCAATTGAAGCTTCCTCGTCGTTAATGGAGCGACCCGGGAGCGTCAACGACGGTCAACATATTATAGAAATAGATGGGAGTGCCGAGGCTTCTACATCCGCCTCGTCTCGTGATAGACAATCTAATGGGGTAGATGTGTCGCATCGTGAAGAAAGAGTAGGTGCTGTGCGGTTAACTGTTGGTCAGAATTCAGTTTCAACCTCGGGCATATCAACTGAATCAAATAGGAGGAATTCTTCCTCTGTAAGGAGAGGGGATGCCCGTCGGAGTCGGAGTCCTGTGCATTCTGGGCTATGGATATCTATTGAGCTAGTCCTCTTAGTAAGTCAGATTGTTGCATCTATTGTTGTTTTGTCGCTGTCAAGGAATGAGCATCCACAGACCCCGTTGTTTCAATGGATAGTGGGCTATGCTTCTGGATGTGTTGCTACCCTCCCTCTTCTTTTTTGGCGATATTATAATCATAACCATCTGCGAGAACAAGATTCAGCTCAGTCACGTCAAACATCTCCTCGGATTAGTGATCCTTCTGGGACATTTCTTTCCATTTCCAGAAATAATGGAGATGCTGGTCAGTCTGCAGCTGCATCCTCCAGAAGTAATCAAACTTCAATATTGATGAATAGAAGGTAATGAATTAATTGCTATTGTTGTTAAATAATTTTTTCTTGCAACGTTAGAATCACGATTTGTTTTAGAAATATTTATTTATTTAAGTGCAAATTTTTTGATGCCATCGCAACTTCTTGTATCTTGCTCAAAGAAAACATAGGTTTACAAATGTTTGTGGCTAGCAGGCTTTGTTTAGTTGATGTATATTTCTTATTCTCACTTTTGGGGAATTTTGCTTTCTTTTAGGAAGATGTCTTATGCTTTGGCCTTGCACTTACTATTATTCTTTTGGACACAATTCTTGAGCCGTATATTTATCTTCCCCTTATTTCTTAGAAGCTTTGGTTACGCTTTCTTCTTTATGATGAATTGGATATGAGTAATACTTGGGCTAATGAAATTAGCAATTTCTCCAAACCATCTTATGGCCTTCAGTGTATTCTTTATAGTATATTTCCCTCCACCGGTTATTGATTTAGGACTATTCTATATCCATCCCTGCCATCATAGGTGGCTGATAGTTACTTAAAACAGAAATGATAAGTAGACACAGATTTTCAAACACAATAAAGACACCATGGGTAATTTGGATATTTCACCCTTTAAATAGGGGCAGTTTTGTAAATACACCACAACCCTCTTCTTCTTCTCTCTTCTTCCTCTCTCTCCTCTGTGTGTTTTCTTTCCCAATTCTTCCAACATCCTCCTTACTACAACCATTATCCACCATCGTCCTCATTACAACCCATCGTTATTAACATCGACCACCACCCTCTCGACAAACGTGAATCATATCAGCACACATGGAATCAAAGAAAGCGATGTGAATACGAGATCTGAAAGGAAAGAAAGAAAGACGGCGGCAGGAGGTGGTGGTGATGATGTCGCGGCGGTGGAGGTCCAAATCTGAACGGAGGTTGAAAGGGTGGCCGCTATTGATGACGACGGTGTTGTGAGGGTGAAAGCTCAGGAGGTTGTGGTTGTAGAGAGACGGTGATGACTGTCGTGGAGGTTGGTGAGAGGTTGATCTGAGAAGATTGTTGGACGGTGGTGGTGGCGGTGCCGGAGAGAGGAACCGGTGGTGGCTGGCTGGCTGGGTGGGAGATGAGTGAAAGGAAGCAACACGGATGGGAGGGAGAGAAGAGAGAAAGAGAAAAAGAAAGAACAAAAAAGTTATATGTATTTTATACTGTATTTTATACATTGGTGTCTGTATTGTGTTTGAAATTGTGTGTTCAGTTATCATTGCTGTACTTAAAATTACTTAATATGAAAAGCATAGGAAAGAAAATTCAACTAAGCTCTTTAGTTAGCAGCCTAACATAATCAATTAACAACCTCATCAACTTGAAGGGTAAATGAATTTTCCAAGAAAAAAAATCGTGCACAACTTCCTAGATAAAGAACACTATTTTGCTTTCATTTGAAATTGATAACTCCTGTAAAGCAGTCGGGAGCAACCCTTATAGAAACCATGCTGTTATTAGCATCCACATTCCACCTAAACAATTGTGCTATCATACAGCACACATTATAGACAAAATAGGAATGCCTGGTGCAGTTAACTTAGTAGTGAAGAAATATGCAGAATTAGTGGAGTGGCCATTCCTATTTAATGAGGAATACTAACTTGCACGCTGCCTATATAGCATGCTGAACACTGCCTAGTTAACTGGTCAATAGCTTCTAGGATTAGGACTTGGTGTTATATGTATTTACCAGCTACAGTAATAAAAACTTCTAGCTAACTTATTAATGATTCCCCAAGTTAAAATTCATTGTTTTTATTTTATTAATCCTTTGCTTATGTCATGCTTGTTGCCTTGTTCCTCTCACTTCAATTTCCCTGTCATTCATTTAATGAATTGTAAGTTGTTTATTAAGGTGCTAATTCTTATGGTAACTGCAACACAGAATGAAGATACTTGTGGAATACTTCAAAATATCCTTAGATTGCTTTTTTGCTGTGTGGTTTGTTGTTGGAAACGTATGGATCTTTGGAGGACGATCTTCTGCTGCTGTAGCTCCTAACTTGTATAGGTATACCCTGTCATACAGTTTTACATCTAATCTTCTAGTTTTTGAGGGTTTTCAAATTATATCATTTTCCCTTTGCTTGGTAGGTTGTGTATAGTGTTCCTTGCATTTAGCTGTATTGGTTATGCTATGCCTTTCATTCTCTGTTCAACCATCTGCTGTTGTCTCCCGTGTATAATTTCCATCCTTGGCGTTAGAGAGGATCTGACACAAAACAGAGGAGCAACTTCTGAATCCATTAATGCTCTACCAACTTACAAGTTCAAGATGAAGAAAAATAAAAAAAATAGCGAAAACAACTCTGCTAATATAGATGGTGGAACTGTTGCCGCAGGAACCGAAAAAGAGCGTGTGATCTCTGGAGAAGATGCGGTAAGTACAATCTGATCTTTATTTATTCAGGATATATAATTGAACTTTGTAATATCTTGGCATTATTTGTCTAGTCACATCGTATCCAGTTATGTGAATGAAAATTTTCTTTGAATAAAAAAGGACCATATATGATATATCTAATCACACTTCTATCACTTTGGGTTATGGAGGAACAGCTTTAGGATTGTAGGCTATAATTTGTACACCTGTTTAAATTTTAAAAATTCAGTAATTTGTAGTTTTTCGGTAATGGATAGCTTGTATCTTGAAAACGTTTTAGCCATGCATAGTATATTGAAAAATTCATTTAGGAACATAGCATTTGTGCCATCAGGTAATAAAAAATTGATTTTGTATGGTGCTGTTGTTGAATTACACTGTTGTTTAAGCTACTCGAGGAATCCCGAATTAAAAATGTTACAAGCATAATGCTACCTTTGTCATTTTGTAACAAGGATGCTTGCTCGTGTCTTGAGCTTGTATGCTGACTGAAATGTTGGCATTTTCTGTGTTTCTCTGCAGGTTTGCTGCATCTGCCTGGCCAAGTATGAAAACAACGACGAGCTGAGAGAGTTGCCTTGTTCTCATCTTTTCCACAAAGATTGCGTTGATAAGTGGTTGAAGATAAATGCATTGTGCCCGCTTTGCAAGAGTGAGGTTGGTGAAGACCTAACAGGATTGGGGTCTGGAGAAGATGCCACCCAAACAACGGGATGAGAGCAGAGTTGTAAATGGCGTCGCCAATCCCTAGGTTTAATCTAGTTATACACAATACATACAGTTTGGTTCCTCTCATTATCCGTAAGAACCGGGAAATGGACAAGCTCATCTTGCATGTTTTGCGAGAGAAAAAACAAATCACCTATTTATAAAATTGGCAGACCTTACTCAGGTAATGGTGGTAGGTTCATACACAATAAGTGTGTTTTTCTCTCATAACATGACACAGACGCTCATCTTCTGAAGGAAAAGGAAATTATCTAAAAAAACCCTTGTTATATTACATATTACACTAGTACTCTTGTAAAAAAAAAATTTCTTTCTTTTTTCCTTTCTATGATACTCACTTTTTCTCCATGGATGGATTGAGGTCATCCATTCCAATTCTATATCATTTTTGTTTATATATTTTTTTTTCTTTTGGTTGGAACTGCAAGTTGGTACATTTAGCTAATTGTTCAGAGATGTATGGTGTTGGTATTGGGAGGTTAAACATAATTTCATGTAAATGAGTCACAGCCTCACAGGAATATATAAAGTGATGTACTGCCATTTGCTTATTTTATTAGACGATTGCGGTGTCTCTGTAAATGTTTTTGATTTGCGTTTCGCTGGGGAGGATTATTGATAGGTACCAAACCAGGGATTGCATTCTATTTGGGAAGATATTTGTTTATTAAGTAGTAAACATCTATTTTGGTTTTGAATGTGTTAAAGTGCTAATGTATATAAGTTACAAAAACATATCAAATGTGTCTTTTATTAGCTATAGTAGTATTCAGACGTGTCTTTTGTTACATAGTTCGATCTATGAAATTACCAACAGAAGACACACTTGATTATGTTTATGTAATTCTGATACGTTTATGAACTGAATTGACGGCTCACCCATGTAAGGATGAAAATGAACGTTTACTCATTTATTTTTATTTTTTTTTAAAGAAGAACGTTTACTCATTTATGAAATATCATTTGAATAATAAAATTTCACATCTGATAATTTTAGAGATTAAAAAATAGTAGTTTGTTGCTCGTGCATGACATGAGTTGGTATTTGTGATAGTTACATGAGTTGGTATTTGTGATAGTTAGGATGGAAAATAATTTTTTACTTCAAAGCCTGTAACTTTAATTTTAGGGTTAATAGTGCGTTACCCCTGTAATATAGATCATTTTCGATTTTCCTCCTTGTAAAATGTTTTTTTTTGAATTTCATCCTTGTAATTTGAAGTGTTTTTGGTTTTGGACCTTCATAGAAAATTTCGCCCCCTATAATTTGAGCAAATTTAGGTTTACCCCCTGTAATTTGAGCAAGTTTCAGTTTACCCCACTTGTTAATTTGAGAAAATTTTGGTTTACCCCTGTCATATCTTCGATTTTGTACAGTTAAAATTCATGAAGGTCCAAAACAAAAAAATCTACAAATTACAAGGACGAAATCCAAAAAAATATTTTACAGGCGTAAAACCGGAAATGAACTATATTACAGGGGGTAAAGCACTATTAACCCTTAATTCTAGTATGGCTTTGTCTTGTTCCAAAAGTGATTCTTCTTGTTTGTTCTAAAAGTTTCTTTAAGTATAACAGAAAAAAATCATTGGGTTTTTGTTCTGAAGGGGTCATATAATGAATTGTAGTGGTATGATACTAGAAAATTGCTTTTCTGACATAGAATACTTCCTATTGACACAAGTAAATGACCAAATTACCCCCAGCGGTAGTTAACTACCTCTGGCATATGCGCCGACAGTTAACTGCCGCTGGCTCCTCCAGAGGTAGTTAACTACCACTGGCTCCTCTAGAGGTAGTTAACTACCTCTAGCTTTGCTGCTTTTTATTGTGATTTTACGCGTTTCGGTCGAAAAATCAAAATAAATCGAAACTTATTCAGAATTTCACGAAACTTTACAGAATTTCACGAAACTTCAACGGATCTGTAAAGTTTCGTAGAATTTTGAATAAGTTTCGATTTATTTTAATTTTTCGACCGAAACGCGTAAAATCACAATAAAAAGCAGCAAAGCCAGAGGTAGTTAACTACCTCTGGAGAAGCCAGCGGCAGTTAACTTTCGGCGCATATGCCAGAGGTAGTTAACTACTGCTGAGGGTAATTTGGTCATTTACTTGTGTCAATAGGAAGTATTCTATGTCAGAAAAGCAATTTTCATGATACTATGATCTCAAGATGAGAATTGCTGCTACTTTGTTGATTGGGAAATTATACCTCACACCCCAACACTTATACCTTTACCCTTACAAACCATAAAAAATACCAATTTTAACCTCTACAAAATCTCACCCATTCACCCCTACAAACCATTCACCCCAAACGACCAATTTCTCACCTTGAAGTTGCAAGGTTCAAATTGAACTCATGTTGTAGATCCATTCATCACTCCTTCCTCTGCTCTCCCTCTCCACCTCACACATCAATTTGATGGGGTTGAAATTAAAACAAAATCTAAATAGAGAATTGCAAAATAAAGAATACCTTAAATTTGATTAAAAAGATCTGATTTTTACATGACCCATGTCAAAAAAAGTAAACTGGGGTTATGATCAAATTGGAACTCAACAAAATTCAATGAGGGAAAATGATCTGCTAGATTTAGAGTTAACAAAAGTTTTTCAACAAATTGGCTGTGTATTTTTTAATTCTATTTGCCATTGTGTTATATAACAACTGGCGAAGGCAAGCCTCTGTAAGTACTAAGTATGTGTTGTTGGTTTGAAGCCACTAACGTGGAATCTGATGAGAAGATTGATACTACAAATGTGATTTTTGCAAATATACTTCTCAAACCAAATGATTCTGTTTACAAAATGAGTTTTCGGTAACTAATATTGAGAAACCATGTTCGGTGGCTACTTTTCCAGAAGATTGGTAGGGTGAACGAGATGAGATTTTGTAAAAGGTTAAAATTGGTAATCTGGATGGTTCGTAGGGGTAAAGGTATAATTGTTGGGGTGTAGGGTATAACTTCCTGTTGATTGTAGTGCTGAAATTTGGTCATTATAGGCTCGTTGATTGACAAAATTATCATTGTTGGATTTGGTGAAAATTTAGTTTTAGACACGACATTGATTTGGCATTTTTATTCCCTACACAAAATCCACAGACCCACCAACGTTAGGATTATTTTTTTATTTTTTTTACAAGATTATGAAAAAAAAATTGGATTTTCATATATCTACCATGTGAAAAACTACCTCTTGATTTATTTGCAACTTTATTTAGCTAGATCAAAAATATTTTGAATCAATTGCATCTTTATTTCGCCAGATCAAAAAGATTTTGAATCAACAAACACAAAAATGTTTTGTGCTTTACTTAACCATATTAGCTATTGATTGAAAATTTCACCACATCAAACATATTTATTTGAAGCTTTATTTTCAACTAAAAGAAAACTAACACAAAAACAAAACAAAAATTGAATCCGCAAACACAAAAATGTTTTGGTCTTATTTTATAAATAAATGAATTATAAAACTTCAATCCAATAGTTTGGATTTTGGCATATGAAGAGTAATGTTCAGAAAATCAAATTAAAAGCAGCATAAATGTACATGAAATCAACATAAATTAGGGTTTTGGACCGGCTTCTGCTGGAGAGTGAACTGAAGGACACTGAGGGGAGAGAGCGAACTCAAATAATACACCCACAACTCTCTCTCTTTAATCTTGGTATATTTTATTCTTTAAAGTCCTTGACATTTTTGTAGGTATTTTTTTCTATACTTGAGATTTTTTCAGCCATCACTATAAATCTCCGTAGGTATATTTTTCTATAGGTTAATTAAGTTTTTATCTCTATAAATATCAGCAGTTTTGTTTTTAGTTCCTATTAAAACAAATCACACTTTTTAGTCCTACAAAATTTTCTGTTAGTGTTTTTAGTCCCTGTCAAATTAAAATTTGTTTAATTATGCTTAAAATTTTAAATTTTTTAATGATTTTTTACATACTTGTTTAAAACATTATAAAACGTTCTGCCACAATAAGTTAGCTAAAAAATTTATTTTTAGCTCCAAATTTTCGTTAGTTTTATCTTGACTTTTCGGTGTTTAAAAAAATTATATTTAATTCATTACATGTTAAAAAATTCTAATTTTTTATAAAAGAGATTATTATAATGTTCTTAACATGTCTGTTAAAAATCATTTAAAAATATAAAAGTTTGAGTATAATTAAACAGTTTTTAATTTAACAGAGATCAACACATACTTTTAGTCCCTTGTAAAATTAAAATTTTCTTAATTGTGCTTAAACTTTTAAATTTTTAACATAATTTTTACATACTTATTTAAAACATTATACAAAGTTCCTCCGCAGAAAAGTAACTCAAAATTTTATTATCAGGTCCAAATTTTCATTAATATAATCTTGAAAATTTGGCTTTTAGAAAAATTCATATTTAATTCATTACATGTTAAAAAACTAAAAGATTTTATAAAAGAGTGTCTAACGATGTTATGAATATGTCTGTAAAAAATCTTTCAAAAATTTAGAAGTTTAAGCATAATTAAACAAATTTTAATTTAACAGGGACTAAAAACACTAACGGAAAATTTTGTAGGGACTAAAAAGTGTGATTTGTTTTTAGGGACTAAACACAAAACTGCAGATATTTATAAAGACCAAAAACTTAATTAACCCTTTTTCTAATGATTGACAAGTTTTTTATGTTAACTCATTAGTAATAAGTGTGCTAAAAGGACAAGCACAACATATTGATCTACTTAAGAGACACTTAATAATGATTCTAATTTTAGGGAGGGCTTTTTACGGCTCCTTAAGAGCTCAAATGTTTTTTTAACACATCAAGTGCTTTACTATAAAGTGATCAAATTATGTTTTATTAGTTACATGCAAATAGAAAAAAAAATGGTTAAAACTCTAAAGTTTGTGCATGTTATGATTTTCTTTCTTTCTCTTATCCATGTTGCACATAATTGTTTCCTTGTTGCACAAAACATTGACGGTAAGGTTAAAACTCTAGTCATGCTGCAAGATTTTTTTTCTTTTTTGTTCTTGTGGTGGTGTTAAGGGCTCTTGTTTTTCGTGTGTTTTTTTTTCTTTGTCTTGTTGTCAAGGGTGATCGTCTTTAGTTGTATGTTGTCCTAAAATGATTACTTCTTATACCCGATGTATCTATGATACATTCCTTCCTCTGTGTGTATAGATGTTTTTCATTCAAAAGGACAATATGGCTTGCAGATTTTTCCTCATAATTTGGAACTTTCTTTTTTACTAAAGCACCTTATAATTTGAGACAGAGATGGTATTATTTAAGCAATTATAAATGGTTGTTGGTTGGTTGGTTGGGGCCGACATAGTTGGGATGTTAGTTGGTCATAATGATGTCATTACACTTTCAATTTTTGTTTTGAAAAAATGAACCATTTTAAAAAAAAACAGCTCTTTTTAGTAATCAAATACCACTTTATTTTTTATAACAACGTAATTATTTTATTCATGAATCAAATTAGGAATTGAAGAGAGCATTTAGAGAGGATGTAAAGTTAATTAAAAAAAATAATGAATTCTAATGATTAACATTTTTTATGTTACCTCTTTAGTAAGTGTGCTAAAAGGACAAACACAATATATTGATATATTGAAGAATCACTTAACAATGTTCTAATTTTAGGGAGGGTTTTTTACAACTCCTTAAGAGCTAAATTCTTTTGAGCACGTTAGGTGGTTTATACTCTATAATTTGATCAAATCATATCCTATTTGTTACATGCAAAGAGGGTGAAAATGCTAAAACTCTAAAGTTTGTGCATGATATTATTTTATTCCTTTCTATTTTCCTTGTAGCAAAGAATGTTGTCGATAATCCATATTTTTATTATACTTTTTCAAAATCCCTTCTTTAATTTGTAGGTCGTACACAATATATTATGTCATTTAGTAACATTGTTTTATTCTTATTTTTCATTACAGCGTATGTTGAATGTACAACTGTTGCTGATTGTCCACCAAATACTAGGTTTAAGATATATAGGTGCGAAAAAGGAATATGTAGATATCATAAATTGTGGATTGTATGAGTACCAGACTCAAAAGGATGCACTTACGCCATGTCGGGAAGAAGAAAAAAAATACATGTAAGATATATTTTGTTAGAATATTTCATAATTGTCATTTACGTATTGCACTGACACTGAATAATTGTATGTTTTAATTATTTATTTATTTTAATTTCACGGACCTTGTTATTATGGATTCGTACTTTAAAATTTTGGTAATGAAATGAAACAAGACACTAAAGTGTATTATAATTAGATTGATTTTCTCTCGTAATTTTAGATGTATTGCCATGGCCTCTTGTTTAGACATATCACATTTTATTTCCAACAATACCACCAATAAGAATATTTGTAATAGTTAAGTTGAAAATAAAATATTTTACTTCAAAGCCTATAACTTCAATTTTATGTCAAAATATTGGTACACTTATGATAGTTGGCATGCGTGAGCAATGAGGACATAGTTGAAGAAATGCAGTTGATTGGCTGAAATGTAGATGCTGCTGTAGAGCCAGGAACAATTATTTTAGAGCAAAAGAAATTAAGGATTTCAGTATTCTTTTGTTGAGAATATTAGCAATTTTAGTATATAATAAGTAAAATGATATAACGGTGTGGAAATTAAGTGCTCATGTGTAAAATCTAGTTGCCCGGTCAAGGTCCAAGTCAGTTGACCAACGGTTTTTTAACTGAAGAACCCAGTTGGAAAAAAAATTAATAGTTCGACCATTTGATTACAACCTTTTTAGTTCAATGACCTATTTAAAAATTCTCAAATAGTTAAACCTTATTTTAAATAACTTGAAAAAGCTGAAATCAATCTTCCTTATCATCAGAAAGTTCCCACATGTTTTCTTTTGAATATGCATATTCTTTAATTAATCAAGACTCATTTATTGAGAAATTTTCGGTACAAAATATCTTTCATATACATAATTATAATGTTAGTATGGGACAAATAAATTATCTGAGTTCATTTTACAGAGTGCACCGATTGGAGTAACCCCGACCATATTCCACTACTTACCGGCAAAAGTACCTATTGTATCAAACTAACGTCAGACTCCCCGACTACGTGTGGTTTACCAACTAGGGTTAAATCCATCTTGAGGCTGCGAGGGACACGACATAACTGAATTTCATAATCTGAACATATATGCGCATGTTTTTTTTTTGAAAGAATGCGCATGTTATTATCTGAGAATATTTCTTATACTTGTTAAAGCTATTTTCAGGTTCTAAGCATATCCTTTTCATATGTTATTCCTAAAAGGGTTTTCAAACATCCCCGTAAGAAGTTCAATATCATTTTCCCAATAGAAATCACACATATACACATATCTTGCTCTCTTATGCCATTATATCCTATATGTTCGTGTTATCATCATATGGTCCAAACAGTCATTTACACAAAGAACATAAGGTTTTTAAACAAGTTTTTTGCATGACAATAGGTTGCACATTTTAGTGAAACCGGTTGCACTCTGGCAATTTTCAACTACATGCCCCTGCATTCTTTGTATAACCGAAATTCCAATCAAGAAAAAATGCCATGCAGCGTAACACATACATAAATAGCAATAATGGCATAAAATAGGGCAACTAGCATACAACATTAAACCTAAGTTCATAGTTCTTTTCACCTGCATAATCATAACTACCCAAGGTTTGGTTCTAAGCTAGAAAGGAACTCACCTAGATTAATCTGGCCACTTTCAGAACAACTTATGCTTAATTTTAGAACCAAGCTTCTAGCCATCCACCACTTTTGAAGCCAATCCGTTCCGCACTTATAAACATTCAACTATTTGCACATCCCAACGTGTATGCACAACATTAATATGCATGCATGAGCTTAAGCTTCCTCCTAATGCCAAAACTCTAGCTTAAAGTTAAAGCTCTTATGAAGGCCTTCAGTTTCAGCTTATAACCTTGTTCCAACCCTTCTTTAAGTGCTCCTAAGCCTTCATGAAACTAGAGCAGCATGGATGGATGATCCTCCTATTCGGAATGTCTCACTTGTCGATTCATACGACTCGCATATGCCAAACCCGTGGAGCTAAACCCAATGAGAAAAGAAGAATTAGGGTAAAGGGATTTGTGACACATACAACCAACCCAAGTAATAATAGAGGGATATTAACTAGCGCTAGCTCTCTGACCACGGCCGCGTAGCGCCCTATCCATCATGCACGAAAAATCAGCAATATGGGGGGTCTTTGATAACCCAAAAACATGTCCAACCAGCCCTTGAAAAAGGAGAAAATTATTCCAATGTCGATCAAGTTATTGTACTTAACATAGATGAAAAACTTAATGATTTGGTAAAAATCTATCAACTCGCACAATTCCTAAACTTTTAATTATGTTATTTCTACCATTGGGTTCTCAAACCCTCGTTCTCACCATCACATGCATTCATTATTCCCATTCACAACAAAACTTAGCCTAACTTAAAAATAAAGCCTATTAAAGAACTCACCCCGTCAATTGAAAGAGGAGTTTGAGAAGAAAGAGTAGATACTGATGAAAACTAGTTTAACCTCTCTTAACTTTGTAACCCTAGCTCCAATTCCATCTCTTTATTACTCTTCCTTCAATATCATTGACCGTATATAAAAACAATTTATATAGCTACGGTCAATGATATTTCCGCAGGTATATCTTTTCTATCCTTACGTTTTTTTGTCGTTACAGTAAACCTCCGTAGGTATATGTCATTTTTCTTGTAGTGGGGTTTTTATAAAGATTACTTGCAAAACAAGTCAAAAAGTGATATGGAAAATAACACGATTTTAGGACTCATCAATACTCATTTCCTATGATCAAATCATTTTATATATAAAATTCATACAATATGTTTAACTTGTGCATAACTATGTTTACACGCTGATTGTATATTATTTTTTAATATTTCTCCTTTCTATCATTGAAGGTTGTAAAGTTAATTAAAAAAAGAATGCATTCTAATGATTAACAAAAAAAAAATATGTAACTCTTTGGTAACTAATGGGACTAGCATAACACATTGATCTGCTTAAGAGACACTTACTAATGATTTTAATTATAAGAATGACTTTTTACAAATCCTTAAGAGCTAAATTTCTTTTTAGCACATCAAGTGATTTACTATAAAGTGGTCAAATTATGTTTTATTTCTTACATGCAAAGAAAAAAAAATGGTTAAAACTCTAAAGTTTGTCAATGTTATTATTTTTTTTCTTTCTCTTTTCCTTTTTGCACGTAACTTTTTCCTTGTTGCACAGAACTTTGACGGTAAGGTTTAAACTCTAGTCACTCTGCAAGATTTTGTTTTCTTTTTTTGTTCTCGCCATGGTGCTAAAGGCTTTTTTTTTTTTTTTTTTGTATTTTTTGTATTTGCCTTGTTGTTAGGGGTGATAGTCTTTGGTTGTATGTTGTCTTAAAATGAGTACTTCTTGCACTCGATGTATCTATGTTACATTCCTTCCTTTGTATGTAGATGTTGTAATTCAAAAGAACAGTTTGGCTTGTAGATTTTCGGTACTACCGTCTGTTATTTTTTTGAGTTTTGCTTTGTGTCACACCTTTTTTTTTTTTCCCTCTTATAATAATAATATACCCCCTCCGTCCAAAATTATAAGTCGACTTGGTCATTTCACACTTATTAAGAAATGTTATTAATTATGTGTTGAAAAAAGAAATTATGAGTTATTTTATAAAATTATCTTTAATCAATGGTATGGGAATAACAAATTAAAGAATTGAGAGAGGAAAAAATAATAAACTGTTAAGGGTATAATAGAAAAAGGAGGAATGCTAGCAACACTCTCTTTTGAGCACTCTCTCTAACACTCACTTTTTTATTGGGTGAAATCAATGTGAGACCTACATTTTGAAAATGGAACCCACATAAAGTGGTGGGACATACATTGATTTTACCCAATAAAAGAGTAAGTGCTAGAGAGAGTGATCAAAAGAGAGTGTTGCTAGCATTCCTCTAGAAAAAGTAACATTGATGTTTCATTGGTATTATTAAATGACTTATATGTTGGGACAATTTTTTTACTAAAACGACTTATAATTTGAGACAGAAATAATATTATTTTCGCAATTGTAAATGGTTGTTGGTTGGTTGGGGTGTTAACATAATTGAGATGTCAGTTAGTCATAATGATGACTTTTGACTTTCAATTTTCGTTTTGAAAAAATGAATCATTTAAAAAAAATCTTCATTAATCAATACCACATGATTTTTTATAACAACATAATTATTTCATGGATGAATTAATTTAGGAATTAAAGAAAGCATTTAGAGAGGATGTAAAAGTTAATTAAAAGGTAATGTATTGTAATTATTAACATTTTTTTATGTTATCTCTTTAGTAACTAAGTGTGCTAAAGGGACAAACACAATAAATTGATATACCGAAGAAACACTTAACAACGAGGGTTGTTTACAACTCCTTGAGTTCTAAATTCTTTTTAACACATTCTGTGTTTTATACCCTATATTATGATCAAATCATATACTATTTGTTATACGCAAAAGAACAGAAAATTGCTAAAACTCTAAAGTTTGTGTATGATATTATTTTATTCCTTCCTCTTTTCCTGGTTGCGGAGAATGTTGTCGATAATCCATATTTTTATGCTTTTTCAAATTTCTTTCTTGTGTTTGTAGGTCATACACAATCTATTATGTCATTTTAGTAACATTGTTTTATTCTTATTTTTCATTACAGCGTTTACTAAATGTGTAACTGTTCGTGATTGTCCACCAGAGACTAAGTATATGAAATATAGGTGCGAACAAAACATATGCATATGTCGTTGGATTGTATGAACAAAACATTTTCATTACATATGCATACGCCGTGCAGGGAAGAAGAAAATAATATATGCAAGATACCTTTTGTTAGAATATCTCATAATATGCATTTATTTATTTATTTTTTTGAAGAAAATATGCATTTATTTATTGTACTGGCATTGAATAATTGAATGTTTAAATTATTTTTTATATTTTTTATTTCGTGGATCTTACGATTATGGATTTATACTCTAAGATTTTGATGATGAAATGAAACAAGGCACTAAAGAGTATTATAATTAGATTGATTTTCTCTCTTAATTTTGGATGTATTGTCATGACCTTTTGTTTAGACATGTCATTTTTTTTGTCAAGTAACTTATTGGCTAGAATTCACTTTTTAAAGTGAATAAGTGGAGTGTCCGAATACAAACTTCAACCCTTACATATAACAACGCATTGTCCTTGCCAAGTGAACTATGCTCACGGCACTAGACATATCCTATTTTATTTCATATAATGTCACCTATAAGAATATTTGTAATAGATAAGTTGAAAATAAAAATATTTTACTTTGAAAGCCTATAACTTCAATTTTATGTCAAAATATTAGAACACTTATGATTTTTAAACAATTGAATTTATATTTCTCTTGAACAGAAAGTGCATCCTTATAGTCGAAAATATTTTTTTTTTATAAAAACAAAACAATATTCATTCATTCAAATCGATGGATTACATCAATCAACACCGCTAAAAACGTAAAGAATGAATCTGTGAACAAACTCACAACATCCAAGTTAATAGCATATAACGGCATAATGCCTACAAAAATATATGATAAAATAAAAGTGACCGGAATACCCATGTATCCGAATCTGCAACATTGATGCCCAAATCTTTGATTGAATAATTGTTCTTTCAATATGAATCAAACGAACACCACAGCAAAATGAGAAATCAAACAATGTCGCACAAGACGACTAACAACACACAACCACACTCAGATGGCAAAATCACGAAGAAAAAACCTAGATCTATGTGAAAATCACTTATTTAAATTGAAATAGAGATAAAAAGATGAAGAAGGGTGATTTCAGGTCAAAAATTGACCCAAAACCACCAATCAATGAAGAAGTTGGAAAAGAAAACCTAGAGAGAAGAAATTAGAAAATATTGTGATGTATATGAGATGTTCTCTTCCAACTTAATTATATGCGAGATGATAAATTATTGATTTAATTAGTTTATTTTGGCTTAAATGCATTTTTAACCTCTTAGCTTTTAAAAAATTGTGATTTTGTCCCCTAACAAAAAACATAACAATTTTACCCCTTAACTTTACAAAACGTTGCAAAACTGTTTAGAAGAAGCCATGTTTCCCAAAACAGGGGGCCAAAATGGCAACATATTGTAAAGATAAAGGGGGCAAAAGAGCATATTTCCCTAAAGATATAGGGCTAAAAGAACATATTTTCATATAGATAGATGGTCAAAAGAGCACATTTCCCTAAAGATAAAGGGAAAAGTTGGTTTTTTTTGTTTGTTAGAGGGCCAAAATTGCCACTGTTTAAAAGTTAAAAGTCAAAAATGCATTTAGACCATTTATTTATTTAATTTGGACGTCCATATAACTAATTGGTTTAGAAAACAGTACTACATCCGTCCCTAAATATAAAACTCTTTTGAAAAAACACGGGAATCAAGAAAGTTGGTTATTGCATCAATTTTGGTGACAATTGTTGTTGTTTTACAAGATTACCCTTTAAGAGAGAGAATTAGTTAATGTTGTCATAGAGTATTTATTACATATTAAAAACATGGATCATAAATAAGAGTATATTGGTAAAGAAATAATGAATGCGCTTTGAAATTTGGAAGGGGTGATGGTCTTTGGTTGTTTGTTGTTAGCGGCTCTTATTTATTCTTTTCTATTCTCTGACCACTTCATATATAATGCAATGTTCCTACAAACTGAGCTAAGCTCACGGGACGATAGTCACATATGTTTGAAATATGAAAAATTATCATTAAATATATCTATATTTTTTTTTTAAGGAAATTAAATATATCTATACTTAAAGGCAATTTGATGATAGTCACATATATTTGTAAAAAAACTATTACTGCAACAATTTTTTTTAATACCCGTATTTTTTTAAAGAGACGTGATCCGTTGACCAGGTGTCAACGAATTCGTTACACCAAATCTCAGTCGTCTATTATTTAAAATCAAAGGTTTATAAATGTTTACTAAATTAACTCACATGTGCCTTTCTCACTGAATGTCCACTCTTGTTTTCTTTTTGGCTCCTTTTCAATCTTGCCGAACAAAATATATACGAACAACAATCATCAAAAACTCAAATTGAAAACCATGGTAGCTTGTGATACTCCTCATTTTCTTTGGGAAATTTTCTATGCTCTGCCACACGTAAACACCGTTCATATATTTCCTGTTTGCATCTCTTTCCCTCTTGGTATAAATTTATTCTATGAATCCCAATATATTAAGACAATTTTTGCAAAATTTGTGATAAGGATCCCAATTGTATAGGACGGTAGTGAACATATGAGTATTTTGGATGAGTTTGGTTCTATTGGTGGAATTTTAGGAGTTTAGCCATGATTGAAAACTTCCATGTAGTATCGTGAAAAATGATTCGGATTAAATCAATTTTTATTATGAATTCGTAAAGGGGGAATTTTAAATTGAATTGCTGCCAATTTTCATTATAGAGAGGGAAATAAATTCAAGAATTATGTTGTGTTTGTTGATTGAGATTAGTGAGGAGGAGAATACTTTCATTCTTAATAATTAGGTTAAAGAAGATCAGCAGAAAACGGATGGGGATCAAGGGAAAAAAGACCATATGAGTAAAATTAACAAACAATTATAAGCCTTTAGATTAAAAAAATAGACGGTTGAGATTTGGTGTCAACGAATTCGTTGACACCTAGTGTCAACGGATCCTAACTCTTTATTAAAATGATTATATAAAAAAAATTCGGAGGGTTTGTAAAAAAAAAAAAAAAAAGACGCAGGGAGTAATTCTTATTCTAATTTAAGGTTACAAATTGATGTAATTATTGTGTTTGACTACAATCAAGAGAGCTCCTCAACACACTCTCTCTCAATACAAGTCTACAAATTGCTTTCTAAAATAGAGGAATAAAATTGAAGCCACTACATTGCATAAACAACCCCAGAACAAACGCCTGCCTGAACATAAACAAAAAGCAAATAAACAACCCCAGAAGCCGGCCAGAAGGGAGGAGGCAGACACCCCCACCCAACTCATCTGGGAACCGAGGAAAATCACCACCAAAACGCTATCGATACCCGCAAAGGACGGGTTGCATTTCTCACTCATGAAAGGAGCAAGTAGGGGTGTTCGCGGTGCGGTTTGGATCGGTTTTGAGGCAAAATGTCAACCGATCCAAAATAAAAATCACATGCGGTTCGGTTCGGTTTGGATGAGTTTTCTAAAAAAATCCGAACCGAACCGATCCAAATATATGCGGTTTAATTTGGATCGGTTTTTGGATATCCAAAATGCAAAATATATTTTTTTATTTACTCTTTTTTTAAATATATTATTTTTTTATTAATATTAATATTACACAAACATGGTAAAAATAATAGGTTTGATGCAAAATAAATTAAAAAATTAAAATTAGAGTATGAAATTAACAATTATTTTTGAAACATATGAAGTAATAATAATATAGATTAAATTAGTGGAATATATAAGATTACAATTTAACAATGATTATAATAATGCAATATATAATACTAATAAAAGAATAAATAAGTATTAATATTTATTTTTGCGGTTCGGTTCGGTTTGGTTCGGTTTTGAAAAAGTGATCCGAAATCCGATCCGATCTTAGCGGTTTTTACAAAACAACATCCAAACGCATCCAAATATATTCGGTTTTTTGCGGTTTTCGGTTTTTTTGGATCGGTTTGCGGTTTTATTTTGGATCGGTTTGGATTTGAACACCCCTAGGAGCAAGAACTCGCATGGCACTTAGCCAGGAATCACTTCCAAGTCAAGAGTTTCACTCTATCCACCACAAGCTCCTCACGGAGAGTGCCACCAGAGAAAATAAGGTCATTCCTAGAAGTCCAAATGGCCCAAATAACAGCATGCCAAACTAACAGAAGACCTAATCTAACTCTCTTACCCCCCCCCCCCCCCAAGCCTGTGAATGCAAGGAAATGCTGCGCAGGACCCAGGGGACACACAAACTGCCAACCCAACCACGTAGAGACCTGATACCAAACCGGGAGGACCGCATGACACGCATTAAAAAGATGCGTCGAGGATTCAGACGGCGCCTCACAGAAGACACAACCAAACTCCCTCTCCGGCAGGAAAACACCACGCCTAAGAAGGTTACCCCTAGTCGGGATCCTATCAAGAATCTGATGCCAAGAGAAAACAATAACTTTAGATGGGGCCCACGACTTCCACACCCTAGCAATAGCCCGCAAGATATCACCATTGGGGGCACCTAAAGTCGAAGTGTTCTTAATGAGCGAGGAATACGACGACTTTCCCGAGTAACGACCATCTGGACTAAGCGACTAGAACCACCCATCCTCCCTCTCTACCCTCGACTGTCTGGTAGCAACCCCAAGCAACTCGTTCAGCAACTCCGCTTCCCAGACAAACAGAGGTTTCCTCCATCTCAGGTCCCTAACCCAATCCCCCCTCCCAGGCTCCTAACTCCCCCACTAACCCATCCGTCTGGAGGGACAGAAGGAACAGGCGATGAAACCTATCCCGAAGAAGAATTGGGCCACATCACGAGTCATGCCAGAACTTGGTCGAGAAACTGTTGCCGATAACGCTAGCTGCCCGATCACTCCCCGTAAGGGAAATGTTGGACCACCACGAGGAGACCCTGCGAAGACCGGAAGGTCTCCCACCAAGGTGGGGGGGAGGGATTACCCACACCATAACGGGCCCTGAAGATATCTTTATCACAACATGTGTGGTCTCATGGATCTTATTTATATTCCCCCTTTTGTTCCTTTCAAGGCAGTAACCTCTAACAACTAAATCACAATTGATTTGGCTGCACGTGATGCAGCTATAGAAGCAAGGAACGCAGTTTAATTATTAATTTTTTTTAGCGAAAGGAATCAAGGATTTCATTATTTATGGTAGAGAATATTAGGGATTTTAGTAAATAATAATCAGAATGATTTAATGATGTGGAAATTAAATCAGTCTTGACTAACAGTTTTTTAACGGAAGAAAGCAATTGAAAAAAAATATATATTAATATTTCAACTATTTGATTACTACTTTTTTTTAGTTCAGGGACATGTTTAAAAATTCTCAAATAGTTCAAGGGCCTACAAATTAATCTAAACCTTATTTTGACTAGCTTGAAAAAGCTAGACCAATCTTCCTTATCATCTATAAGTTCCCAGATGTTTTCCAAACTGTGTTTCCTTTGAATATATTCTTCAATTGATCAACACTCATTTATTGAGAAATTTTCGATGCAAAATTTTATTCCAATGAGTATCTATTTAAGAACAAAACTTCCTCTTCAAGAAAAAATAAATAATAAAAGCATAAAATCAATTCCATATATCAAAAAAAATATTTAACTCGACATGTTATACATTGGGATCGAGATTTTAATGCCTCATTTCTCCCGCATGCGACCGACTATCGACTATGAGTAGATTTTAATACCTTCAAATATGTTGAAAGAAAAATGAAAGAGAAATATAAGAGATGGACACAAGGCGGGAAAGTAACTGAATCACAATCCCCCCTAAAACTGCCATCACATCCTCTTGCTCCTAATTTAAAAAAGTGAGCAGTTCAACAATATATATTTGCCACAAATCATTTGGTATCATCTTTATTTCTCCAATTTGGTCAATTTTAGATTTCAAAATAAGTGTATATCTTCCACGTTAAACCACGTTACGTTTGAAATTTGTAATATAAATCATTTCGCGCAATTACCATCAGCATCAAAACACCATCAAACAAAACTGAAAAGAACAGAAAATAAAACTAATGTATTATAACTATTGTAAAAACCCCAAAGTTGCTCACCAAGGTACAATTCAGGCAGTAAACAAGCCACCTATCTATCCCAAGGGAAAACCACCTTCACTTGGATATGTATTTTTCTTCTAACTCGTTTGGCCAACTTTGTTTTCACTGGCCTTCAAATTCATACAATTGAAAGCTGCACAATTGTGAGAAGCATAACCAACTCATCAAAAAGAGAACATTTCAGACCATATTAAGCAAAACAAGACACGGCTGAGGACTATACAATCTATAAATCGACATGTGAAACGTCTTCACCTAAAGTAAAACTTTCCTGGTTTTACACTATTTATATCCAACCAAAACCAATTGTGTGTAGCAAATCAATTCACCATTCACATTTGGAAATCAATTCACAAGTGATGAGATGAAGTACTGGCTCCAGCTGTTGCATTCTTCTGTTTTGATGAAGCAGAATCAGCTGGCATAACAGGCTCTGAAACATCACCAATATCCAGCGACTCTGGAAGACTTCCATGAGCGTCAACAGCATCATCAAACTGTAATATTAAAAAAACAAACTCTCAAAAATTGGACTTGCAACTTAACGTGTTTCAGAATTGATCCATTAACATGATTATGAGAGTATGACACCAAAGTTTTCTCTCTACGCAAATGTTTGACATGAATAAACTAAGATGCTTCTAGCAAGCAATTCATTATATCCAGCAACTGAATGAACGACCAACATTAATCAGCAAAGAAATTATTAGACATTTTAGCATATAGTTCCTATTTTCATCTGCATATATAACAAAGAGCAGTATATTATTTATAACATTTTCCTATATACTAGATTCAAATCAGTGATATGTAATATTTTAACATTCCTTCCACCTAAAACAAAAACTGAACATGTAAACGAATCAAATCACAGAGAAAAGTATGAACCACAAAGCATTACACATGGGAAGAAAACAAACTAACTACCAGAAAAACACCAAGTCTTAAAACAAACATACCAGGAAATGGGAATGCACAAAATAGATATAAATATCAAGACAATATGGAGATAAAAAAATAGAATTTAAAGAAATTCAAACTTGTCCTAGCCAGCACCCTGTGAGATTCAACAACCACGAGATGATAACTTCTTATTTTGTCCAATGTCATCTGAAGATAGTCTTCGGGAACGGAAAAGAGTATACACAGGAAGGGAGTGTTATCAGTTAGTTGTTTCAGCCACATTTAACTACACATCCTAACCATAATTTCCAGTCAATTTGTGGCATATGATGTTTTTCAACCTTGATAGTTACAATTATATTTATAAATCCCGAATGGTTGACTAGACTCTCATACATATGGACAGAAGAAAAAGTTTGAATTACAATCATAGTTAAAATTATTGTTACAAATCCCGAATAAAAGTCACTGAACTGATTGGAATAAGCACACATCCTAACCTAACCAAATTTTCCAGTCAAATCGAAGCATATGATGTTATTCAACCTTGATAGTTACAATTACAGTCACTTAACTGATTGGAATATATGAAAAAAGGCATTGAATTAACAACAAAGTTAAATCCCAAAAGCTAATAATTTTAAGATTATACCTCAAGTTGGCTTAGCATCTCAATAGCAGCTTCCAAGTCACCACTGTTTACATTGTAGACATCTACAAGGGACTCATCAGATATACCAGGAAATGTCATCCTAAGATATTCCAAATCAATATCAAGCTCTTCATCCATATACTGATTCTCTGTCAGCTGTGCCACACTCTGTGGTGATGAAAAGTAAGAGCTCGAAGCAGGCTGGTTTTTCCCCGGAGAGAGCCTTTGAGCGTTCTTCTCGACAAGTTGCACATCATTTGTGGTATATTGAGGAGGCTGAAACCATACAGTCCCATTATAGTCCTTGGAATCTTCTGTCACATAACTTCTAACATTAGTGTCCCTTTTGGCCATAGGAACGTACGCAGCTGCATATGGATTCAAAGAAGACTTTCGCGGCTTCATCATGTTGCTGTAAAATCAGAGACAAACAACCCTTCTTGTCTTGTTCTTCCTAAGAAAATCAAAATATAAAAAATTAGTCAACATTCAACTTCAATTCAATCAATCAAAAAGCACATATTCAAGCATTAAACCAAAGATTCAAAACCAAAAAATTCATATATGCAAAAATCAATAGCTAAAGCATGGTGGCTTTCAATTATTACAAATTCTTGCAACCCATTTACAAAGATTATAACTTTAGCCATGAAATCATATCAAGAACTTATTATGAAAATTAAAAATCTAAAATCACAATAAAAAAAATTGAAAATTGACTTTTTTTTTTCTAACCCACTTTAAACATTTCCAAGATCAAGATAAACAAAAATAAAAACTTTAATCAAATTCACGAAACAAAAAATTACAGTGATCAAGAAATTCACAAAATCAAACCATTAAATCAAACAAAACAGTAAAAAAAAGAATTTTTTGATATAATTTTCTTCTTCTTTTTTCAAATTTCAATGATGATTTGATTATAAAATTTAGAATTGTAACGATGAATGAATAAAATAACAGCGATTTGAAGGGAGAGAGAACTAACCAAAGCGAAGCAGATAGAGAAAAATGATGAAACCCTAATTTTTTGAGAGCGATCTGATCGAAAGGTAAGAGAAAAATGAAAATGCTTTTTATTTTTCTTTTTGATGAATTATTCAGTATTTATATTTATATTTTATTAAAAATTAATAAAGACCAAAGCTTACTGAGGAAATGTCCGAATGTGACCAACCTGAAAAAAGGGACCGGCTACTTTGATTAAGGATTGTAATAATAATAATAATCAAGGATTATAATATTTGATTAAGCTCAATCTTTGATTATAGTCTTTTATAAGAAAAAATAAAAATAATTGGTATTCTACTCAATAATCGACTAATTTGGTGGACCAAATTTATTATCCACTAGCGAGTTCAAATTGAAGCCGACGCAAGAATAATTGTCACTTGAGAATCTAGATAGGAGCAAATTTTTGTCTCAAACCTTCGCCAACAAGTTAATCCTTAATTTTTATTTTTATTTTAAATAACACGTCAAGTTGGTCAATCTTCATGACTAATGATGATAAATAAATTAACCTTTGATATTATATGCACATACATAACAAATTATTGATGATTATAATATTAACCTTTTTTTTTGTCCTAATCAAATTTTTGGGTGAGTTGGGTTGATCAATTAATTTTGGATTTATTTTTTTTCCTTTATTAACATTGGATTAATCCTTAAAAAAAACCTTGGATTAATTAGTAACTTGACCATATAGCCTCTTCAAAAAAAAAAGTAACTTGACCATATAAATTTCTAATTTTTTTTTTATTCCCGACTTGTCATACACTCGATATCAATTAAAAAATGACATATTAAAAAAATGCATAATCTATCCATATGATGATTCAAAAATTGGCAGCATGACCAAATATTCCTAATTTTTCAACACCCATCTAGTCATACAATGATGTAATCCATATCAATTAAACAAAAAGATGGCATATTTTTAAAAGAAAATCATAAAATCTATCTTTGATAGTATCGTAAAATTTGAAAAAAGTCATTATGCTGACAGCAGGAATTGAAGTCACAATCTTATCGTAAATCAACTCGTTACCAACGGAATCAACTTTCATTGACCATTACGGTTGATAGTTATTTTGAAGTTACATTTTTATAATTGATCATAAAATTTTCCATCAATTTTATTTTCCACAAGATGATAGTGTAAGTCAATTAAACACTATTTTTTCCAGGAAACTATTGTTAATTTTTATATACTAGTCTTTTATGTACAGTTCAGTTGATAAAATTGAACACTTTCAATCAAGTTACTTAGTCAACCCATCTACTAGAAAATAAATCATGCCTATAAATTAATACAATAATAAAATTCATTTGAAATACCATTAAACATTAATTTTGACACATCCAAATGATATATCAAACGATTATTTATTAACATAAAAATCTATAGAGATGATCTATATAATGATAACTTTCAATTCAAAAGTCAGTTTTATAATACATGTATTCTTATTGGTAGTGTAAACTGTACCCAAAGGTTACAGCAACGTTAATACATTTCAGGTTACTTTGCTTCAAGAAGCAATTAAGTCATTAAATTGAACAATTAAGGGTGCAAATAGGATTAAATGGTTCTGATGCAGAAAAAAAAAAAAACTGCTCTTTCAACACACAAACATCTTACCTTCATTTGTCATCAACATGTAATCATACTATACATTTTCTTTCATCAAAATTGAATTTCTGTACAAAACTAGTAGGCTGAATTATTCATGATATAAACATCTACATATTAACAAGCTCAATTTGAGCAAAAAAATAATATGCATCTACACACTACTTTCTTACATTCAAAGACTGTCCCAAAATTCCCATTCCCCTTAAAATACGAGGAATATCCGATGTAAGCTGCATCTAGGGCATGACCAATTTTCCAGATTTGTTACTTAGTTGCAAGTCAATCCTGAGATGTAGCAGAATATTCAAAAAGAAGGCGATTGGTTGAAGAAGATTGAAGGAGCACACGCAAACGGCTCGTAAGCAGATAGCTCAAGGTCCACTGCATTGCCATCTCAGATTCCTTCATTTGCCGAACAATTGTAGCCTGGAAGAAAAATAGTGCTTTAGATAATTATAAACTAGTACAAGACAGCGAGATTGTAGAAACTAGCATTTTAACATCGATTGACAGAGGTTATTATATAAAATCTGAGAAGGGATTTGGTATTTCACTAGATAACAACTAATAGATGCTTCTATTTATAAATAGGTATTCTATTTTCTTCCCTCTGTTGATATATAATTGACCCATGTCAAGTGAAGTTACCTGAAGACGTTTGCCAAGTTGGACTTCAACTTCTGTACCAAACGATATATTACTAGCTAGTGACTTGAGGGGATCTGCTGTAGGATCAACAGAAACCAGACTAGGGATCTGAGGTGCATACACTACCCTCCATCTAGCCTGGCCAAACTCTCCTTTCCCTTCTATTCGTGGCATTAATTTTTCAAGAGTCGCAGTTGCAAGCTTCTCAAATGCAAGTTGACCATTGCCTTCCAAAATGGATTCGGCCAATTGACTCTCAAATCTTCTGGCAGCCTGCGTAGATGAAGACAATTAATAGGACCGTTCAAATCGAATATCATATCATGAACGCATTTACTTACACAGATGAAACTATAATCTATTTTCACAGATGAAGGCATATATCATACCTCAGTAGGTGAGAGTGCATCCTGTTCCACAGAACGAGTCGAGGTCACCACAAGTTTGTCCTGCCAATTGCTGGCTTTACCTTGGATTCTAAATTGCCATTCAGATCCAACCAAAACCAAATCTAGCATTGGATCTAGTCCATACTCAGGTTCAAATTTTGCAATATTTAAATGCTCTCTTTTTAACCTTACCTGCATTTGAAATAAATTGTATCAAACTGCATTGATTGAGAAACATACAAGCAAAACCATAGCAAAGTTTGCCAAGAAAAAACCACAGGATACAATTTAGAGAGTTGCAGTGTAAAACGTTACACACACCTGGGTGGCAACTAGATCGACTTCACCATTCTCAAATGCCAGTATGCCTCTAGGTTTTATCCATTTGGGATGAGCCAGACCATTCAACTCAAGCTCTCCACTGACAGCAAAATTGAGAATCAAAGGATATACTATCTTTAACTCTGGTCCAAGGACAAGCTTCAAATCATTAAGGCATATTTCTACGTTTGGTTTAATCTGCACTTGCTCCATCTCATTTTCAACCTGACTTGACTTATTAACTGCCACCATAATTTTTCAGAAAGAAGAGAGATCATAATATACACTAATGGCTATCGTGAAAAATGTAAGACTGTACTGATGGATTAGTAAAGCAATACCAGAGCCAGAAGATTGAGAAGTTTTGGCACTTGCAGGAGATTCTGAGCTGAAAAATCGTGAAACATATCTTGAAGCAAAAACTTGACTAACACCGCCAGAAGGAAGCATTGACTCATTCGATGGGAATCTATTAGAAGCAGGAGCACCACCTCTATCATGTGGCAAATATGCTTCTCCGTGACTTAATTTGATATTCCCAGATATGTTTGGTTGCAATATTGAACCAGTTATTTGCAGTTGAGAATCAACCTGACCACTGGGAAAAATCGAAAATGTGTTTAAAAGAATCATTTATAGCACCAAAAAAGGATGCAGTTGCAAAAACCAATACTAATTATTTATTGGTTAAATCAACCACTTTATATCCATGAATAAGTCAAATTGTTAACTTGAGAAACCTTCTACAAAAGTTAAGAAATCAACCTTAATGTTTTTGGTGCCCTGACTTCTAAAACTTCACATTTCAATTCTATCTTGTCATCAGGGGCTGCTTCACTAGTTCTGAGTGGTAGGTTGCCTTTTACAAGAAGCTTTCCTTTTCTGCTTACCCTACTCTCCAGTGATGTGATGCATAGCCTGTTTGATTTCACGTTAACAGTTCCACCAAAGTTGGTGAGTGGCTTTCGGAACACGGGTGAAGAAATAGATGCCCTATGGAAAGAGGCGTGTCCATTAAGTACTGGTTGATCCACTGTGCCTCTGACCTATAAAACACACCATATGATAAGACTTGAGAAATAAACATAAAATATGTGAGAATATTAAGAGCGATTTCACCCACCTCAAGCACGACATCAGCATTACCATGAAGCCAATTGGCATGAGGAGATAAAGCTGTTACCAACGTCATTCCCCCATCTTTTATATCAGCGTCAATCCTGACTTCTCCAGCATCTAAAATTTGCCAATTTAAACCTTTAAGGCTTTCTGCTAATTGAGTATTCCAACCATCTTCGTTTTTATCTCTAGAAACTTTTTTGTCGCTGACATCATCAATGGCCCCTTTATTCTTCTCCTTCACCCAATCAGGAACCCAATTCGCCCGACTCTTATCTGATTCTACATCTTCCTGTGATGTGTTATTTTGGACAAAAGCAACAGGAATGCTGCCTTGAATGAGTACATGCCCACTTTGGGTTACAGGTTCAAGTTTTGAATTGAATAGAAAACGGCTGGTTGAGGTTAGAGAAGCAACGAGTTCTGCTCGTTCAAGATCAATGCCACCAATGGCACCATCCAGGAGCCTTACTTGCACATCACATTCTGGTTTTGCTAAACTTCCTCTGAGATCACCTTCCATATGCAATATGCCCCTAATGGGTGCCAAAAGTTGCCGCAGCGAATGAACAACATCTGTTGCTGTAGATTCGAAGACCTGAACTACAGTAGGGACCAAACTAACAGGAAAATTTAAGACAGCAAAATGGAGGTTGGTTTTAGGCCCTAACAATGTTCCATCTGCATGGATGGTTGCATTATCCTTCTGGATGAAAATTTTCTCCAGGTGCATACCATCATCATGACTGTAAGCACCAACTGCCACAACACGCTGAGTTTTGTAGTCTCCCCACTCCCAGTCCTCCCCATGAAAGTCAAATTCTGCCTGAAATGACACAGAATAAGAAAGTTAATATTCAGAAATGGATTATTCATGGACCTCCAAAGAATACAAAACCTAAACTTTTTTACCAAGGTGTCTCCGTTTCCTCCACCACTAGCATCGAGAGATCCATGCCAGTGACCTTTGAATTCAGATAAACCAGGCAGGGTTAAATCCTCAAGAACAACATCATTTGATGGAGCATGGAGCCCCCTCATTTTCTGCATTTTGTACATGTCGATTATCAGATGGAAGAAACTTCAATTTTTGCAACAAATTTTATTCAGCTAATTAACATTATCTGTATAAAATAATTCCAAAATGCACTTCATGTTTGAATAGAAACTCAGGCATCAGGTATTGCATTAATCGAAAGGAAAACAAGATATAGTGACTCCTTGACAATACCTCAAGCAATTGTTGAAGGCTTTCAGAAAATACTCCCACTGACTGTAAACTTTGAAGAAAAAAATCCTGCATACATAGCATATAACAACATACATTATTATGGTTAATTATGAATATATGTAACATCAACTAGCTGCACTAAGATGGTTAATTGTGAATATATGTAACATCCAAAGACCTTAGATCTTGAATGAACAGCAGGATCCATGCTTCGAGAAAGAAGCCTCGCTAGAGGAAGCATCTCAGCAACCTCTGCTCTGGGAACTTCAAGTTTCATTCTCCACCTGCCCATTGAGGATATAACACTACCAACGCGATGACCCGACATTAGCTTTTTAAAAAGGCCACCTCCTCCGTCAATAGGATTACGATCTCGAGTGCCAGGTAAAACGTATTCACCTTGAAGTTCATAATAGCTGTGGTTTTGTTGCAAAACAGTTTTTTCAATAGTGATCTGAACAATGCAACAACTGAGAATCAGTACTAGACAAACACGTCATTAACAGCTCCAAAAACATTGACTTCATTAAATTGTACTATTTTCCATCCAATGTAATCAAAATAATACATTCAACGGCCTGAAGTTGGAAAATTATGGTCCATTACGTGTGTGTGTGTGTGTGTGGGGGGGGGGGGGGGGGTGTAGTGAAGGATAGATAATCAACTGAGCGCCTATTATTTTCATTAGATTAAACGGATGTTGCTATAAATCTTTTGCCAACAACAATCAGTAGCAAACATTGAAGAGATACTGTTAAAGACTTAATATTGTGTGAGTCGAGTTATAGATTGATATTCATTATACACTCTGGTCAGCTAGCAGACTTCATTTTATTCCCAGAATAGCAACAAATAAAAAAATATGTAACTCAATTTCCGTGAAAAAATAACAATAAGATGATCTTATGCACTCACAACATCTCCACTCCATCTAGCTGCCACATCTAGAGCTTCACCAAGCACACCACTGAATTTCGGCTGAAGTACAGATAGGACTCCATGTCCTCTTCTTTTTTGAAGATTAAGTTGCAATTCTGCCTGAAAGAAAAAAGCTAATGGTTGAAAACACCATATATTGTTTCCACGACATAACCACTGAATAATGCCTCAACCAGGTTATCATCAAGGCAGGATTGAAAATAAAAAGAAAGGACAAAGACGAGGGAAAGCTATACAGTTAAAGTGGATTGAAATGTCAAATTTGCACAGTAAAACTTTAAACACTAAACTTTATTCTACATGCCCATTTCTCTAATGTAATTAATGTACTCTATGTCATGGATATTAATTTCTTGACCTTCTATCAGTTGAAGCTTTTGGGATAGTTGGTCCCTGAAATAGCATCATGGCCACCGTGTTCAAATGCTTATTAAGTATGATTTTCCCTTTTAATTTTGTGTATTTTTCTTATAATGGCGAAGTTGATTATAACTATTAAATATGGTTGTTGTCCCTTCAATTTTGTGTATTTTTCTATTTTTGAGTATACATGCATCTTGTTGGAATTTATGTTTACTTTGTACAATGTATTTTAGTTTTCGCAATAGCAGTCATTTCGCTATCCGCTATAGCATTTTTGGGATTCGGCGCTATCTGAGATAAACAACATTGCCATGTTATCTATATGCAAAGCCTGAATTAATTTTTCTTGAAGTCTTCTACAGTGAAGTGAGGAAAGGGAGTCCCACCAGTGAAAACCGAAATGAGCAATGCCATAGACAGCTGGTTATCAGTGTGCAAGCACTACCTTCCCCAAAAATATGAGAAACCAAAGCGCTCATCTGCTGGCAAGAAAGGTAAAGTTTCTCCAATGATTCCTTAGATGCCAAGGCACTGAATCTGGGTTGAACTAACTTTGTAATGATCTAAATGTGTGTAATAGGGGACAGCAAAGAACAGGGATGATAAGAAAAGATGCAATTAAATAGGCCAATATGCCTTACTCTCTGTATAGTCCCTCGAAGAGAAGCAAGCTCCAACTCATCAAGTGGAAAATGACGTACCTGCAAGCACACCCCATACAAGGATGGAGAAAGAAAACAGAAAATTTCAATACAAACTTTGGGTCCAATAAACAATTTCCTAAATTATACAAGCAATGAAACAAACGTATGTAGATTTAAATACTAGGCCCAAAAATTAAATTTGGTTACCTCCAAGTTAGCAGAATGAAATGGTTGAAAACAAACATTAGCCCTTAATTGTCCTTTCTGAAGAGAAACAGACAACAGTTTTCCACTTTGTAGGCCATCTTCGTTATTTGGCTGCAGTGGACCAACAAACTCCACTGCAAGACTTTCATCAGGCCTACCAGAGGCATCCAACTGTATTCCAAGTTTAACCAAAAGTTACAAAAACTATAGATATTAAATTAAATACAGACAAATTATCTGAAATTTTTCTAAGAGAGGCAGAGCTAAAACGTGGTAAATAACCAAGCCTACCTCACAAAATAAAAACTGTTGAATGACAAATTGGTTATTGTTGGAAAATATGTAAATTGTGTCTAGATGTACAGCTTATATCTATATAATTGTCTCTGCATCTATGTATGATATGAGCAGATCATCAAATGATAAAATTCATCAATTTCCGTAAAAGAGTTCTCTGCCTCACCTTGATACACTCAGGAGAAACTGTCAACAACCCAGACAACTGTGGTGCAAGCATCAATTGATTCAGTTTAAGACCAGAGATTGAAACTTCACCAACAAGACTATCTGAGATTCCTTTCTCCAATGTGTCTGCATGCTGCCTATTTGTATCAGAATTTTGTTCGCTAATACTGCCACTAGGTTTTAAAACCTTCCCCTGAAATTTGACCCTTCCAGATGCTTTCAGATGCAAAGGTCTTGGAGAATCCATAGTATATGCAGAAACCAAATTGAAGAATTCAAACCCACGCATACGCAAGTCCATCTCAACTCCATCAATAGTAAATGGAATGGCTCTTGGTGCATAAGGATCTCCTTTATTAAGAGATAAATCATCAAGATAAGATGTTTGGACGCGCGTACACAGATCAAATGCAGCTGAAGAGGAATTCACAGTAATGAACTCGTGTGAGATTATGATATCTCCTCGAGCATCGCCAAAAGACCCTTCTGCGGTAGGTGCAGTCCATTTTATATCAAACCGTCTGCAGTAAAATTTAAAAATTCCATAAAGGAAAAAGTTATGGGGAGAAAATACATATAAGGAATATCATTGGCATCAGGAGTTGTCAATTTACACAAGGTCCAAAGGCAAAAATCCTCCTATTACCCCAAACCAAGGATCAGCGTCCCAAGTAAATATTATCAAAAACTGAAGAGAGGTTCATCTTACGGTTTTAGAAGAGCTCCTGACATTTTTGTTTCGCCATTTAATACCCCTAATTTGAGTGGCATCTGATGATAATAACTTGGCATATAACGAAGCACGATGTTATCAAAGGCCAAACTTCCAGATAAATTCACATCTATTGCTGTCTCATCCACCTCACCCTGAGAACAAAATAAGCATACATTAGCAGGTGTAGGACAGGAATTTTGGAGAGAAATTGTTTCTTTTTCTTTGGGAAAGTAATAACAGATATTTACACACCTAAGTTATTTTAGCCAAATGGACAAAACCTCTAATTTCCATTATTGTGGGTGTGAGAATCAGAACCTTTCCATGTTTGAGTATCACTTCATTGTGTGATATGGCCGACATTTTAAAGTTGACGAAGAATATTAAATTAGAACCCATAGATAACCGGAAACTAACAAAAATGAAAAAATTTGGTGATAAATTCATTTCCCCCCTAAAAATAGGTTTAAAGAGTGAGTGCACATAATGATGATTCTATATACATAATCATGCTAATGTTTCCAAGCAGTTCTAGTTCTAGAAAGAAAAAAAATTAAAAAAGCAAATCACGAACAGGCAGCTCTATACCTCTGGGCATATCCATGCATTCCCAGCTCCTCGAATTTCACCACCATCTATAAGACAAGCCCTGATTCCATATAAATCGGCAACCTACAACATGCATAGCAAGTGTTACCATAACATCACAATTTACAATGAGTCGCTACTTTGAACTACTGTCCCTGTCAACTTACACAGTTATCGGTGTTGAAAGTGAAATTGGCAGATGCATAAGACAATGGAATGCGGTCAAATGCTCCCAGTGCACCGGCTTCCTTACTCGCAGCAAGTGCTTCCGATGCTACAGATGCAGGGGTGTCAATATGTGAATTAGAGAACGTCCTAGAAACCATTCCAGTGCCTACAAATACTGGAGAATCCAGTGGGCCTTGACAATTGAATAGGGCAGTTACTGATCCAGCTAGCTGTAACCAACCATTATGCGAAAAGAAAAAATGAAGGGCATAAATAAGATAATTTGATTTCCTTGTTAAAGAAAGGGAAAAAAATTCAATTGATTTCAATGGGTATCTTCCATGATTTCCAAATTTGTAAAATATACATTTTATTATTGTTGTTGTTCTTATTATTATTATTATTATTATTATTATTATTATTATTATTATTATTATTATTATTATTATTATTATTATTATTATTATAATATTTATTATTATTATTATTATTATTATTATTATTATTATTATCATTAACATTCTCCTTATTATTATTATTATTATTATTATTATTATTATTATTATTATTATTAAATCATAAATAGCTTAGTAAATTTGTAGTATTTGATTTTCAAACTCACTCATCAGCTATGCATATCAGTTATTTGAACCGATAGTCGCAAAATGTAACGTCTAAAAGAAAACTAAGAAAAAAAACTTGAGGATGGGCAGAAGGTAAGCCTGCGTAAATTTGAATATTGCAAGTAACAAAAATACAGCTTAACAAGAATTTGCAAATATCAAACACCTATGCATGTCTCAAAGTTGCCTTGAAAAATTCCCATACACAATGAGCTACAAAAATATTGGTAATAGCCAGTTATTGTAAATGTGACGTAACAGTCCCACATTGGTTGCATTTGTGATTAATGTAATTAACTGGATTGTCATAGATTGAGCTTCATTTTACAAAAATAATATTTAGCTTAGCTATATATTGTAATGCTGTTTACAATTTCAGACTATTCAGAAACAATATTCAGGTTTTATTCATGCAAATTCTAGTTTTTTGGAAACTTGAAAGCATTAGAGTTAATGCACCGAAGTAAAGAAATGAACGTACCGGGAATAAGAGCGGTTTCATTTTAAAAGTTCTCATCAAAGCATTCACTTCAACAGCAGGAACCTGGAAGTTCGATCATACATAATATTAAAGTACAGATAAAAAAGAACCCCAACTATCTATCATAAAACTGAGCGAGGTATGAAATATGAATACAAACTCACTATCTAGAATGAATTTTAACATGTATTTTCATTGAACAGCCACAAAAGTAATTTTAGCAAAAGTTTTTCAGAACACGTTTACTTTAAATAACATGACCCATTAAGATTCAATTTTAAGGAACATGTCACAGTTTTCTTGATAGTTGATTCCTTAAAAAAATTATGTTCAGAAATAAAACTAGTATGACTGCAGATTATAGGAGAATTTTGTAATCGCCCATGTAAAATGTTTGCCATCATCAAAGGATGACTTCTTGAAAGTTAAAAGATCTAATAATCAGAATCAATTCTCAAAACAAAGTAGAAATTGTATTTGACCCAAACTGTGTGTGTGGTGTGGGGAAAGAGAGAAAGAAGTACCTGACACATAAGATGGAACTCTCCTTCTTCGGGATGAATGCCAAAGTCTCCTGATGCTTCTAGAGGAACACTGCCAAACCAGCCATTTGCATTGTGTAAAAATATTCTTTGACCGCGAAAACATAAACTCGTTGATATGTTCTGAAACAAAATACAAAAGGCACAATTAGCATGGGGGTAATATCACATTTTAGTTTCATGCTCATCTACATGAATAACATTTAGTAAAATTGCAGACCTAAATGCCTGCATGAACTACACAATGAGCATGGGGGTAAAATCATATTTTATGCTCTAGATGTTCAATCATGGTGTCGTAGGGGTGTGTTTAGAGTCTCATATTAGATGAGATGTGGCCTAAAAATATGTTTTTAAGTGGGAGGCATCCCTCATCTTGCAAGTCAGTTTTATGAGTTAGACTTGACCTAACTTTTTTAAGTGTGTCCATGTCCTACAATTTGGTACTGAGTGAGCTTGAGAGATAACTCTCAGCCATATATATTTATAATTATAATACTGTAGACGTAGAACCCCTTAATTATAGGGATTAAATATATCATGTATCTGTCCTAATAACACCATAATTATATACAGAATATTTAGATAGAAGATAAAAAGGAAGAAAATATCTCCCAACATATCTCAAGTTCTGAACAACACTCTCCCTCAAGCTGGTGCATATATGTCGTATCAAATATAAGGAAATGAAGTGTCAAATGAGGAGAGTATGGGAAGACATACAGAAAAACCTGACGGAGCATCTAATAGTTGGAAGTCCAACCCTGTCACATCAAGCTGTCCATGCAAATTTGGAAAAGTCTCTCCCTTAGACATGCACAGGTGAACCTAAACATGGAGTAAAAGTATATTATATTGGTGAAGTTTTATATATCAAGAAAAATAAGCATCATGCCAACATAACCGTAACAAAGTCTGAAAAAACGAAGGTAAGATGAGATAAAATCCACAATCTGAGACAAAAAAAAAAAAAAAAAGCGCACTTACATGTCTATATAGAATAACATACGAGTTCATCAAGTAATAATATACTAATGCTACTGTTGAATACAAGTAATATACTTTCTCAATGCTCACAAATATATATATATATAGTAAATGCAGTGTTCGTTACTTGACATAATATGTCAGAAACATGGTGTTTAACCCAAACAAGAAACAATATTCCTAAACTATCAAATAGAATATAAAAAAGTAAATGAAATTTAAGTCAGGGAAACACCTCGCCACTAGCCCTCCCTTTAGACCACATAATTGGAATCTCTAGGAGCCGTTCAAACAGCTGCACATCATTCAAGTCAGACGAACTACATAAGAAACCTATCGAACTTAAACAGCAAAGCAGGAAATATAGGAACTTCATAATATTGAACAGCTTACCGGGACAAAAAGATTGTCAATTTTCAAGTTGACGTGCCAATTTTGTTCAATAATGTCAACAAAAACATTAACAGACAACCAGCCCCCGTCTTCGGATAGAATATCTGACCTCCAAGTATTACAATTTCCACTTAAATGCACATGTATGCGACTATAGTGGTTTTGTAACTTTACATGCCCATTGACATTCTCCATCTCCCTGGAAGTATAAGTAAAGAATGTTTATAGTTTCAACAGACTATCATTTTCTAATGTAAGATTTTTTCTTTACGTGTATTCAATAACCAATAGTAATAAGATTTACAATAGCAAATTAGTAGCATCAATTTCAGCATGAAAATTATGTAAAATAAATAAATAAGAAAATCTGAATTTCATGATATTCATCTGCATCATGAGAATATGCACATGCTTGACCAAAGATAAAGACATAAGAGTAGCTTGATTTAGGGTACTTAGTCATCTTATGCCTGGAGTTCAGAGGGATACTTATCTAATACAACATATATTAAATCTTTATATTAAAGGGTTTTTTATAATATCGAGATAAATACCTATAAGGATGGCTAATGACATGTCAAATATATATCCCAACCTCTAGAAGAATTATTGTCAAACTATTTTTAAAAAATAAGCTATAAGTTTTAGCAGGCCAACTGCCATTGCTATACACTTCAAGAAGAGAACCGACAGATCCTCTCTGAGCGATTACAGATTAAGTAGTAAATGATAAGATTGCTCCTTACCTAACTTCCCCGTCACCATATGCAAGTAGCATCACCGTTGCACCTTTGAAATGAACAGAATCCAATATAACAGGAAGCGTCTTATTAATGCCTTCAGACTGCACAAAATCTAGCCCATCAACAGGCTCTGCAACAATATCCTCCACTTTCACACTCGCATCAGACTTCAACTTTTCAATGGGGCCAGAAAGAAAGCAAGATATTGACTCCTCCATATTTCTCATAAACGAGGTTAGACCAAATTTCACAAGCAAGGACTCAAATGGAGTTTGAAAATAAGTTGCCCATTGAGGATTTGGCTTGGCACCAACCAAATTTTCAGATGTAAAATCTGGTTGGCCCCCAGACGAATTATCATTACCAAAATCATCGTCTTCAACAGGAGGTACCAAGACTTCAATTTTATCTGTTCTACTATTAGCATTAGCAGGTACTGCAACATCCTCACAAGATTGCAAATTTTCAAAATTATTCTCTCCTGTCTGTAAATTTGGCTCACGGACAAATTTCAAATAATCTGATTGACCACCAACATTTCCATCTACCGAGGGGGACCAAATTCCCAGATCTCTGGATCGTGCAGCACTTTGACTATCATCACTAATATTTTCATCACCAAGGGTAACAGATTTTGCATTTCCATCAACCTCACTTACCGCCGCATGCACATCGTCATGATTCATAAAATGAAAACATTCAGAAGATGATGCAGGCTCCCCATCCTTCCCTTGTGATTGATCACGAAAGTATGCACGAGCTGCCGATGCGCTACGTTCAAACATTCTTTTTTTTGTAGCAACACCAGATGCATAGATCTTACTCCCATTAGCCTTCCTTTTAAATCTGTTTTTCCTATGCCCCGGTAATACTCTAGACCAAAATCGAAACCCTGACCCGAGAAATTTCACTCCAAATGCTTTTTCCAAATCTGCGTGCTTCGTATCGTAATCAACACCTGTGTCCATGAATCGATGATCATGCTTCCCACCATCCACGCAGAAAAACGGCGTGGCCTCACTTAACTCAGTTGAACTACTTGGAATCTCCTTTGCACCATCACCTTCAGATACACCACAATTCCTCTCAGAAACAAAGTAACCAACCTCAGCAGCCTCCCTAGCCGCTTCATCCCTTTCTCTTTCCCACCTCGCACCACCTTCCTCCCTTGCAAGCCTCCTCGTTCTCGTCCGATAATCTATCCCATCTTCACTCGAAAATATCCTCTCTCTCCCCCCTTCCGTAAACGGTATCCCCAACCAAGTAAAATCTTTCTTCTGCACAACCAACACACTCGGCTGCGTCAAAACCGCATCAACAACCACCTTCCCCCTCCTCAAACTCGCAAAAGGTCGTACCCTAATCTTCACCGTCGGAACCTCCCCACATGAAAACTCCTCCTTATGCGGCCCAATCGAACATGCCTCCAACGTAATACTCAACGGTGAAATCCTCCTAACTTTACCAAACTCAACATCCCTTTGAATATACTCACTAATCACCAAACAAACACTAGGCAACAAATTATTCTCAACAAAAACCTTAGCTTTATTCTGACCATACCATACCAACATACACACACCACATAATACAGCAGTATAAACAGAAGCCCTTATCAACAAAAGCCCTTCTTTCAACAAAGGTCTCAAATAATTCTCCAAATTCTCACTAACAAAATATGGTTCCTTTTCATTAGCACATTTTAACCTTGGCCCATTTCTCAAAATCAAGCCTTTCCTAAAATTCCCAACTTTTTTACCAGAAAAATCTCTTCCTGATTCATTAGCACATTTTACGCTTGACCCATTTCTCAAAATCAAGTCTTTTGTAAAAAAACCAACATTTTGAGCAGAAAAATTAGAGAAATTTAACGCTTGGCTTACCAAACGACACCCTTTAGAGTAATTGCAACACTTGCAAGTGCAAAAACCTTTGTTTTGAAGCTTTTTTCGCTGAAATTGAAAAGGGTGAAGGTTAGTTCCGAAAAATAAAGTGTGATGATTCTTGAGAATCATTGTAGGGTCTAGGGAAGAAGTGATTCAGAAGAATCATCGAAGCGGGAAAACGACGTCGTTTTAAGAGTGTTGAAGAGTTAGAAATTGTTGTTACTGCTACATTGTTGTTGGGTTTGTTGCTTGTTGCTCATTGTTGCTTATGGCTATGGAACTCTCCGCTATGAATGATTTTGATTGAGTGAGAGAGGTTGAAATTGGTTGGATGAAGTGGGAAAAAAACACAAGAGACATTCCACTTGCTTATTGCAAATGTGTTGCATCCTAGAAATCGAAAATAATTTTTATTTTAATTCAATTTAGTTACAAGATAAGTAAAGTCTAGTTAAAATTGTTTTTTGAAAAATTTTATCAATTATTTGATATTGATTAAGGAATTTTGATTTTAGTCTATATAACATTTTTTATTTTAGGGGTAATTTTCTATCTTATATATGTTATATTTTAAAAGTTTGATAAATTAAATTTATTTTTAGTTATGAGTTTAAAAAAAAAAAAAGGCAGTTTTGATTCAAAAATCAAATAATATTGTTTTGTTTGTCCCGTTCTTTCTTTTTATTATTGATGCAACGGTTTTGAAACAAACTTAGATGATTTTGATTTTATTACTATATAATTGTTTTTGCTAAAATGTGTGAGGGATACTTTATCGGTGATGTATCGTGATCAAAGTCAGAATAGTTGTTTTTGGGGTGAAAATTGAATTGATTAGGTTTCACATTTAGTGCGGTGTATATAGGGGAGGTAGGTATGGGGATATTTTTGTCATGGTCATTATTATGGCTCATGATCCCGGGTAATAGTTAGTGCTTACTCACCCTCTGTATTCTTTGAGGTTGTTGTTCCTTGGCCAAGTAAACAACACATGCTAGCATGTCGTACGACTCAGTCTCCACATGGGATATAAGTGTATGTCAACATTAGGTTCATCCATCTCTCTAATGGATCTTTATGTCCCAATATTGGGCCTAGATATCATGGTGAGGTAAGAGTTAAGTAGATGCAAAAAGGATACACAAGTTCACTACCCCCAAGCACGAGCCATATAATGGTGAAATCGTTGAAGTAATAGGTTGGTATAAAAAGTACGTTAGTACACAACCCCTCAAACATAAGGCATGTAAGTGCAGAATGTTTGATTCTAGCAAAACATTTGTCCAACGTAATATATGTAAGGAACTTCGAGATAAGTGATGATGTGTCTTAGTTCTCCTATATCAAGATTCGCTTGGAATTAATTAAACGGTGCATTTTGATCTTTATTTTCTAATCGTTCGAACTTCCTTAGGAATAGCCACAATATGTTTCTTCCATAACGATGATGACACTTGTGGCACAGTTGTCAAAAAACACTTCATTGACCATGCAAAAAAAGGTTGCAACGTTTCGTTCAATAATTTGTGTCGTTTCCTTCCCTCGTTGGTGCCTATACATGTCAAATTTATGTAAATCTCTCTTATGTTGGTTTTCCTTGTTGTGTCACCTCTACTCTGACTTGCATTTGCTTCAAAGTTGTACTTTATTATTCCTTAGTGTCTATTTTTCATTATTGTGCATTTCTAAGGCATTGATTCTCTTCCATTGTTGTATTTATTTTGTTTTGATTGCCTTAACTTTTCCAATGAATGGTTGTTATTTAAAAATTCGATCTTGATAAGAACGGGATTACAAGGGCTCCTTTCTTTAAGAGCCCCAAATGTGTAACTCTTGCTAGACCATGGAGAAGTGTAGTTTGGTCAGGTTGCTTTAAGCAAGTAATGGGGGTTTTTATGGTCGGATTTAGGCAAGTGTACCAAATAGTTTACCAAGTAATAAGGTGTAAGTAGAGCATCGTATCCACATAGATTGTGGTTCCAACTAGGCAATTCACGTTACTTATTTGAGATTAGAAAACAGAAAATAAAAGATAAATGGGGTTTTTCAATTTAGTCTATTTGCAATAGAGCAAGAGTTTCGAAGTTAACATATGTTGATTGCAAAATGTTAGCAGCAGTTGGGATTCTTTGAATCTCCTCTATTCATTTGATGAAAATAATTAATGGTTAAACATTATTCATGTTCTTAACTCTTCCATCTAAGTGGTGAGTTTGTGGGATTTTACTACATACCACTTGTCAAGTTGCACATACTGATCACATGGGTTTGTACGTGTGGGGTCTCACTCTCTCGGAGGTTTGGGTTCATTGCTCTTTAACTATCAGTTGCAACCTTACACCGAAGTTTTTACATGGTTCGGTGTTTAGGATAGTTAATCTTGTAGGGAGATTTTGCATGCTTGAGGCGCATGCTCCATGCTCAAGGCGCATGGGACAAACTCAAGGCGTCTCACAACATGCTTGAGGCGCCCAAGTGCGTGCTTTTGCGCGTAACCGTCTGTTTCTTCGTCTTTTTAGGTGTTTGTTTTCATATGAGATGTCTTGAGACTCATGAACATAATTTCTCCCTTTGTAATGTCTTATGAGGTCTCTTGAATCTTCATTCACGGTCTTCCCAAAGACAATTGTTCTAATATTCCTCTATTATGTATTAAAACTAACTGAAAATGACTTAAAAACATGTTAAGAATAACGTAAGATGACATGTCATCTGTTTTTCATTTATCTTAGTGAGTCCTACTTGAGTGATAGTAACAATGATGGGGTGCGCATGGAATAACTTCGTATCATTCTTTCTCAAGGTATTTGCTAGAATTTCCCGGTCTCAAATGACTTTTGTTGGAGTTGGTTCATCTTCAAATAAAGTGTCAGGGTATTCTTTGAAGTTAACCACTATACATAGAGTTGACAAGTTTCTAGCAACCATGGTCGATTATATAGTCTTAATGTCTCAGTCATACCTTCACATTTCGATCACCATACATCTTCGTGTATGACAAATAATGGAAGATCTATTGTACATGTTAACAAGTAGCAAATGTAGCTAGGACTATCTTAATAATAACTAGCAATGACTGTGTTAATTTACAATCACAAACTATTATGAGAACTTAATGATATCATAATTGATCATCATGAAGATGAGAACTTAATAATAACTAGCAAGGACTAAGTTAATTTACAACCACAAACATATAATGGTAGTTAACGAGAGAACTTAAATATGTAAATAGTACTTGCAAATGTAGGGAGTTTTGATTTTGGTCCTTGTAAAAAAAATTAAAGACCCTTGCAAGTTATAATGTTGGTATGACTTATTTTATTATTAAATATAATAAGATATGAAAAATAAAATAAAAATATTAAAAGTGGGGCTGTGAGTTGAAATGAGTAAGTTTAGAGGTTAGTAGAGTAATACGAAGAGATAAATAGGGCAGACATAAGTTAGAAACGTTTTTACGTGAAACGCTTTTGGAGAAAAAGGGAGAAAAGTCAGAGAAAAGGAGAAACTAGAGGGAGAGCTGCGATTTCATCATAATCAGGTAAGGGTGAGACTAACTTTCAATATTATTAAGGGTATGATTCTGAAGAATGAATTTAACATGATTAGGTTGAGATTTTGTGAGAATTGAGAAATTAGGTTTATGACCGATTTGATGATTGAACCATGAAATTCCATTAGAATGAAGCCAAACTTGTGTACAGACCTTAGATATTCCATAAGGTGATAATTAGATGTTGTTTTGATGTTAGAATCATGAGGATAGATCAAAAGTTGAGATTTTTAGGTTTCTGCCCGAGCCTGACTGTCATCGCTTGCAACTGCGAGCAAGATCGCTCGCCACTGCGAGCAACCCAGACACTCGCCATTGCGAGCAAACCCCTAGCCACTGCGAGCAGACCCATCACTCGCCATTGCGAGCAAATCACTCGCCATTGCGAGTTAAGCTGTTAGTTGCCCAAGACTGTTTTCCATGCGATCCCTTCGCACGTATAGTCATGAGTTGATCTTAAAAGTAAGAATGAGGGTTGTTTAGGATGTTTCCAGATGTTCCAGAAGTCTGTTTATATGACTGAGATTATTAGTAATGTTGCATGAGTAATGTTATGATGTTTTATGATATTTATGTTGATGTAATTTATTTCTCAAATGATGTTGAGACATTCAAGCACTGGTATATGTTGTATTTGCTGTTGTTCGATGCTGTTGACCATTTAATGTCTTGAAGTTGCATGAGTCGGTCTAAGTTGTAAAGAGTTAAGAAGTTGTCCATGTTTATGGAATTACAAGAGATGTTATGATGTTGTTTAAGTTGTAGGAAGATTGAGTCCATTGCATACTCATTAAAGATGGGGGCTTGAGGCCCGGCAGCTTAATGCTCAAACGACGTTGGGGGCTTGAGGCCCGGCAGCTTTATGCTCACTTGTTGAAGAGCCTAACTACGCTCATATTATGTTGGGGGCTTGATGCACTGAATGGTACCACATGCATTTGCATATCAAGAAGTTTACGATGTTATAAGTTGTGAAGAGTTGCATTTGTCAAGTTGAGTCGCATTGTCGAGTCAAGTGTTGAGTTGAATATGATGTCTGATGATGATTTAAAAGATGATGTTGATTATGATTTATGAATGATATTTGATTATGAATTGATATGATGCTAAGTGATAAAGGTTGATATGTTAAAGATATTTTATGTTGTTAAATGCATTTTGATGAATTATATGTTTAATTTATTGACTGTGAAATCTCACCCCTTCAGCTTGAAAATGTTGCCCTTCGTATGGGTAACTTGCAGGTAACAAAGACTAGAGGCGTTCGTGAGTGGACTCCTCACATTGTGTCTAGGTGCTCTGATACGTAACAGGATGGGGCTTGCTTTACTTCTATTCCTTACGTGTCTTTTATGAACTTTTATGAATAATTATTGAACTAAAACTTATGAGATTTTTGATGAGGCCTGCGTGCCAAGACTTTTATCATGTTGAACTATTTTCCGCTGCGAAGTTTCAAGGTTTTATGATGTTGAATTTTGAAGGATAATTATTATTATCTATTTTATGAGTTTCAAGTAGTATGTGACATTCCGTTAATGATTTAAATACTCAGATTTAATATGAAATTTTTATGTTGGGAAAACGGGGTGTTACACCATGTAGTAGTTGTCGACTGTGCAACTTTTGCCTTGTGGTACTATTTTTCAGATTTTTTAATTTCGAAAAACAATTTTTAGAATTTTAAAAATGTTTTTTAAATTTTTATATTATGTTGATTGCCACGTTAGTGCTGTAACGCCCACTTTTTCATAATTGTTATTTGAATTGATTTATTAGAATATTATGTGAAATATTATTAATATATGTTATATTGGTGAAATATATGTTAATAGTTATTAAATAGGTATTTTTTTAAGTGGAGGAGAAATATTATTATTAGTAGAAATAATTAATTATTAAGGGAAAGAGTAGGACTGTGGTGAGAAGAGCAATTAGAGAAAGAATAAAATCAGTAAATGGGAAAGAAAAACATAACGGATATAACTGAGAAAAGAGGAGAGAAATCAGAGAAGTCAGAGAGAACCCTAATTGGACGAAGAACGCGGCTGTTGGAATTCGGAAAACTAATCTAAGGTAAGGGTGGGATTCCTTTCAATAATCTTGATATGTAATTCTAAAAATTGGTGAATTGTTGTTCTTGAGGTTAGGGTTAGAGAAGTTATGATAATTGATGAATTATGATGAATTATGTTGTTGAATGCATGGTTATATGTTGTTTTACTTGCTATGTTGTAAATAGAATCTGTAAACATTGTTCTAAATCATTTTGGGGGTTTGGGTGATTGAAAATTGGTTTTTAATAGTGATTCTTAAGCGAAAAACGCATTGAGAAACTGATTTTTGAACTGCTGAGAAGCCCAAAATCGGCCACCATTTTCTGACCTAAATTTCCAGTTTTAGTTCTGGAAAAATCGGCCACCGATTTGTCAAAATCGGCCACCGATTTTCTGACAGGTCAATCTAGAAAATACTCACATTTTTCACCCATTTCTGTTTTGAATTAGCCTTCGGTGTAAACATGAAAGTTGTAGATAATTGAGTTAGCTTTCTAATGGATTTGGAGTGACTAGAAAATTATTTGTAGATTTTGAGTTATGATAAAAATAGTCCAGGTGGGTCTTCAGAAAACTTTAAGAAAACTTAGCATAACTAATCCCAAGTTAGTCCAAAAACTTATGGTTGCTTTCCCAACTTCAAACCTAAGTATTAGTGATTTAATTGAGGTGTTTTATGGGTATTTGGCTTATGTTCTATTGATCAAAACTTAATTGCTATTGAAGGATGTTTTGAACCTTGAGATGAATGTAATTGATTTCTGTTGTTGACGTTGTTGTATCATCTAATGTCGAAGTTGGGGAGTGTGTCATAATTGTTTTAGGCACATATGTTGTTGTTGTGGGTGCTGTTGTAGTTGTATGTTGATATACACTAGTTGAGTCCATTGCATTTAGAGTTGTGCTGTTGCATAGTTAGCGATGGGGGCTTAATGCCTGACAGGTCCTTTATGACCTTAGCGATGGGGGCTTAATGCCCGACAGGTCCAATTATGACCTAGCGAAGGGGGCTTAATGCCCTGGTGGTACCACATGCATAATGAAGTTGTCTAAGTTGTTGTTGAAGTTGTAGTCGCATTGTTGAGTTGTTGTCGTCGTTGTTGCATGGTCGAGTTGTCAGTGTCGTTGTGGATAATGTTGTTGTTGTTGTTGTTGTACCTTGTTGCTGAAAATAATTATGTTGTTGCTTATGTATTTATTTATATACATTATTAATGATGCATGTTGTGATATGCTTTGTTGTTTTCATTAATTTGATGAATTATATATTATTATTATTGGATAAGTTTCTCACCCCTTCTGCTTGAAAACATTGCCCTTCGTATGGGTAACTTGCAGGTAATGATGGCTCGTAGGTTTGGTCGACTCAAGTGTCTAGGGCTCTGATACATATTAGGATGGGGATTCGTCGCAACTGTTTTTGTTTTCTTCATTTCTTTTATGTATCATATATTTGGTAAAAGACTTAATAATGGAGTTTATCGTTGTCGAAAATAATGTTGATTACGTTGAGGCCTTTGTGCCAAGATTTTCCCTTTATGTTGGATTTGGTTGAAATAGTATTTTCTAAAGAATTATTCCGCTGCAGTTTTGGATATATTTTAAATGTTGATTTAAATAAATAGCTATTTTCTATTTATGAAATTTTTATTAGCAGTGTGACACTCCGTTGTATGGTTTACTCTGATTATATTAATTAATATTACGTTGTTGGGAGAACGGGGTGTTACAAGTGCCACGTGGCAAAAGTTGCACAGTCAGCAACAGCCACGTGGGCTAAACCATGACATCTTAGCGAAAAAGTGGGTCCTAGGGACCTTTTAAACAGACAAAAAAATTTGCAAGGGTTTTTTTTTTTACAGGGACCAAAATCAAAACTCGATATATTTGCAAGGACCATTTGCATATTTATACGTAAAAAAATTTAGTGGTGTAACCTTATGTTGCTTGTTATGATGCTTCTCAAATTTTTTTTGTCTACTAAGCAACAATGTATCTTTCTTTGTTTTGATTGGTTATAGATATAGCCCTATTTTTACTATTATAATGAACTAGCCTTTTCATCGATTAGTCTATCATTAAAGCTATATATATATATATATATATAGACAACACTCTTATTGTATTCTCACAACACTATTCTTTTATTTTGAAACCCGAACATTTATTTTCTACGTGGTATTTAGAATATTTATATTCGTGAAATCATTTATGTGCTATAACAATTTTTAAAAACATAAATAGAAAATATAGAATAAAAACATATTACAATGAATTTTTATTTTATTTTTTAAATGAATTGAGAAAATACACATGTATTAAATTAAAAATAACAAAATAAACATATTTTTATAGAAATTGATATTTTATTTACACGTAGCATACTTTACTATCATACGAATTTTGATTTTTTAGAACAATTTGATGAAAGAGTTTTTCGTTACAAAATTAAAACAATATCTTTGTTTAAAATAAAGCATTGTCTAAAAATAGACAAATACTACCCCTAAAATTTAACATTTATCAATAAATATCTCTCTCTAGCAAATATCCCCTTTAAAATAAACTATTTGGGTAACTACTTTTATCAAACTCCTTAAGGACTAAATTGATGCGCTGACACCTCTTCAACAACGACTCTTTTATTCTCTCATATACAAGGACTACGCAATTGAAGAACTATAATAAGACTTCTATCATTTTACTAGTGTCATTACTCTGTCAAATTCAATAGCCCTCAAACACTTATAAAAAATCTTATAAACTTTCAATCTTAGAATTTCTTAAGTGTTTAGAAGTCACTTGCACTTTAAGTTTATCACCTTTGATTGTATATCAAGTGTAACCAATCTCTTTTATCTGTTAAACTATGATTATAGAAGTCCTCTTGTGTGAGGATATGAAGTCTCTTGTTTTGTATTTAAGCAATTTGTAATCTTATAAGATTATGGTGAAAAAATCGTTGGAAGTGCAAGATGACTGGATTAACCTCGGATTATGAGTGATGGAAACTAGGGTAATTTGCCCCCCCCCCCCCCCGCGCGCGCGCGCGCGCGTGTTTGTCTTTATTTCGTTGCAAACTATGTTTTTGATCAAACCCTTATCAAGTTATGATAAACACTCGTAATTTTTTTAGAAAAAGCCAACACAGTTCAACCTCCTGATTAAAATTATAGGTATAAATATTTTGCACTTTTATAACCTTTGGTGGTACATAGATATCACAATGTTTACCCAGCAACCCACATTTTTTAGACTTGATTAAAAAATGGTAGAAAAATATAACTAAAGTTGAGATATAGTGTTTTGAAAGTTATCATACTCAAGTCATTTACTTGCACACTTTGAGAATTTGAATGAATATATAAAGCCCCAGCCTATTACCATCATCCCAAGCCATAATATGATGAACTCAACACCCTTCCTGCAATGACATAGATAATAGTTCGTGGAATACTTCGTTGAGAGGTCTTGATCCAATCCAAATATCTTACGAAACCAAATTTTATTCCCATCATCTAAACTTTTGTGTGCCAATTCCTAGAATGATTTATCATCAATATCCCTAATTTTTCCAATCTCATACATATCTTTCCACCAAGGCGATGAATATTTAAAACTACCACAATTAGATGTGTTAAGATATGAAGAAAATACATCTAAAGTGTATTTGTTCATACCATTCTCATCCCATTAAACAAAATAACACAATTTCATGTCAAATACAATTTCTTAAGCAAACCATTATAAAAAGAAATGCAATATAATCAGAGAGATAAATGAACATACTTTGCAATAAATACATAAACTTATAAGTAGAATATAATATTTAACCAAGAGATAAACTAACAATCTTTAAAATAGTTTTTATGTTTCTAATTGACATCAAATAAATCAAACCAATCATTGTATAAGGCTAATGGTTAACGAAACACAGACACATCACAAACAACGTAAGATCAAAAAAGAGAAAAATACAAGGTACTACGAAAAAGTAAAAAAATAAAAAATAAAACAAGAAATGAATTTTTTTTTGACACAAAATAAAACAAGGAATGGATGAAGTGCGGAAATTAAACATTAACATTCAACATTATATTGTCAAAATTACCTTTTGTACATGTGCCGCTTTCTAATCATATTTCTCAAACTGTAACATTTACCTTTTACAACGATCAAACCACACATTTATTAATCTGGCATGAATACCATTATTGTCGTATACAACGCACCATCACTTTTCTATTCCCAAACCCTAATTTTTACTTCGTAAATATTTAAAACATTACCATTAACAAAAACACTTTTTCCTGTGTTTTACTCATTTTTAACAATATATAAATAGAAAATTAAGAACAGAAACTAGTTACATCCGCTTAAGATATTAATTTGTATTTGCATTTGTTAAATTAGAAACAACAAAATATATGTGTCAATATCAAAGAAGTTTTTATTTTTGAAATTTTAACTGCAATTTTCTTCAAAATATTGTTAATTCCTTTATTTAAATTTAATATTTAAGATAACAAAAAATATATATATTTTTAAAAATAAAATAAATTCTTCTAGAAGAATTTTTTTTCTTTCTATTTTTTATAATGAAGACAAAACTTAATTGAGAAGAAAAATAGAATAAGTTTTGTATTTTGTAGATTACAAGGATAGCCATGATTTGATGATAAGTTCGTAGACCACACCACAGTGGAACACAACCCAGCAAAATATTTTGATCAAACGGTTCTATGTTTATCCACGTGTCATTAATCTCTTTGATCCATATTTTCTAGCATTTTCTTTTTCCTTTTCTATCATTTTTTCATTTTTTTTTGGGTATTTTCAATTTTTCATTATAAACTCTTTACCCTGAAAGAAACCCTAGTTTTCTCTCACGGTTAAAAAAACACAGAAGAAAAAAAAAAGAGGAAAAGAAATTATTTTTATTTTCAATTTTAGGGTTTCAAATCGGCGAGGATGGGATTCTCAAACCCTAATTGATGAAATTGGGGCTTTTGATCTTTCCGATGTCTTAAATCAATCGGCTACTGCGTAAGGTACGTGTGTCAATTTTCAATTTTGATTAGTTTTTCGTTAATTTTTTGTTGATTTTGATTAATTTTGTTGTTGATTTGCTGGGTGGGTTTTGTTTGATTCAATTTTGAAGTACATTGCATGTGGGTTATTAGATATGCATATGATCAATTTAGTTTTTTTAGTTTTGGGTAATTTTTTTTTGAGGTATTGTTTGTGAATTTTTGTTTTGGTTTGGTTTTTCAGATCTGAAGGTAATGCATTTGTTGTTATGTGTGAGGGAATGTGAAAATTGTGTGAATTTTGGTTGGGTGTGTGTGTAGTGTAGATTAATTGTTCATGGACGGTAGGGAGGATAACTCAAATGGTGCTGTTGTTCCTAAGAAATCAAGATCTCTGGATCTTAAAAGTTTGTATAATTCGAAATTTACCGAAGGGGCACCAAAGGAAAATTTGAAGCGAAAGGGTAGTGGTAGTCACGGGGGTGGTGATGAGAAGGGGAGTAAACGAAAGAAGGTAAGAAAGGAGGTGGCTTTAAGTAGTTTAGATAATGCGGATGGTAGTGGTAAGCAGGTTGCTGATGAGGAGGATTTGGGTGAACCGGAATTGGGGGTGAGTGAAGGGTTTCATAGCATTAGCGGGCTTAATGGAGTTTTGGTAGGTGTTGCTAGTGATGTTTGTATTCCTAAGCGTAAGAGGACTTTAGTGGGGCGGAAGAAATCTGATGACGGTCAATCATCGAATCCTGTAGGGCATCCCAGGAAGGAAATTGGCAGCGATGATCTGGGGCCTAAGGTAGGTAGTGATGATTCGGGTAGGGCAGTTCAATCTTCAAAGGTTAATTTGAAGAAACGTTTTGATGAATTTAAGGAAAATAGGAATAGTGATTCAAATTCAATTTCAGCTCAGCATTTGAAGCAGAACGGGGATCATGCCCCTGATTCTGTTGTAAATAGTAGCCGTTCATCTTCAAAAAAGTCAAAAAAAAGGGATAGGAAGCGTAAGGTTCTGGCTTCTGATAAACCTAGGGTTTCCAAGGAGGCTGAGCCTTTGATTAATAGCTGTACAATATCTGTTGAATTGCATGAAGACGATGAGGAAAATCTTGAGGAGAACGCCGCAAGGATGCTTTCTTCAAGGTTTGATCCAAGCTGTACCGGGTTTTCTTCTAGTAGTAGGTCTTCTCCCCTGCCATCAGCTAATGGTTTGTCCTTTTTGCTATCTTCCAGTCGAAATATTGTTAATCATGGCTCAAAGTCTCGGTCGGGTTCGGAATCAGCCTCAGTTGATACTGCTGGCAGACATCTGAGGCCAAGGAAACAATACAATGATAAGGAAAAAAAGTCACGGAAGAGGCGCCATTTTTATGAAATTCTCCCTGGTCATGTAGATGCATATTGGGCATTGAACCGTAGAATTAAAGTATTTTGGCCTTTGGACCAGAGCTGGTATTATGGCCTTGTCAATGATTATGATGAGGCGCAAAGGCTTCACCATATCAAATATGACGACCGAGATGAAGAATGGATTAATCTCCAAACTGAGAGGTTCAAACTCTTGTTACTTCGTAATGAAGTTCCTGGACGTGCAAAGGGGGGAAGGGCTTCGACAAAAAGTAGAAGGTCTGATCAGCAAAATGGAAGCAAGTCGAGAAAAGAAAAGCAAAGAGGAGAAGAGATTAAGGAGGATGACAGCTGTGGTGGGAGCTCTATGGACTCTGAGCCTATAATTTCATGGTTGGCTCGATCTTCTCATCGGCTTAAATCTTCTTCTTTTCATGGCATTAAGAAACAGAAAACTTCTGTCACACATCCAAGTACAACCTCATCATTGCTATATGATGAACCCGTCTCAGTACAGGGAAATGGAACTAAAAGTTCTTCCAGGGGTGTTGCAAATAATCTGTCTTGTGGTTCTTCAGCACAAGATAAGTTGGGTGATAATTTGAGGGAGAAGTCCGCATTGCAAAGCACCACTCAAATTAAAGATCGCAAACAGCCCACTGTTTATTTTAGAAAGCGGTTTCGAAGGCCAGCTCCAATGTTGCCTCCTGTGCCTAAAGAGAAGCACATCATTGTAAGTACACCCTGTTCTATATCTGGTGATCACGTGGTTGTTGGGATTCAGAGTGTAAAAGAACAAAGTGGCAGGAGGTTTGAGGGGCCACTGTGGTTCAATTATAACGAGGGAATATTAAAAATGATTTGGGACATGGAGTCAGCATCATTCAAATTTGACTTACACTTCCCTATAAAGCTGATATTAAATGAAGCTTTTCAATCCGAAAACTTGTGGCTGCTCAATGCTGTTTTGCTGCTTCGGTATGGGACAGTTGTGACCAAGTGGCCAAGAGTTTGTCTAGAGATGCTTTTTGTTGATAACGTGGTTGGGTTGAGATTTCTATTGTATGAAGGCTGCTTGAAGATGGCTGCAACCCTTCTCTTTTTTGTCCTTAGGGTTTTCCATCAACCTGCTCCCCTAGGGAATAGTGACTTGCACTTGCAGCTTCCATTTACATCTATTGGATTCAAGCTTTCCAGTCTTCATGCTATCAAGCAGCCACTTGTGTTTGCAATATATAATTTCTCCAGATTGAAGAATTCAAATTGGGTGTACTTGGATTCTAAGCTTAAGAGGCACTGCATACTCAGTAAGCAGCTCCATCTATCTGAATGCACATACGATAACATCCAGGCACTTCAGCATGGATCAAGCAAGTTCACGGCAGCTTCCATCAGTGAGCCCTCATCAGTCAAGGTACTTCTTCCCTTTTCTTTTTCTCTCTATTTCCTGATTGTTAGTTTGGTATTTTCACATTGGCCCTTTTGAAAACTTGCCATATTTTTTTTTAAAGGCAAATGTTAGTAGTTAATTTGTTAGTAATTATTTAACACTTGTTCCTATTGATTCAACATTGTACATCATGTAAAAATTTCTAAAAATCACTGCAAGTTAGCTTATGTTGGGTTTTGTTTTGAATCTAATCATGCAACTTCTGGATGAACAGGTAGTGAGGAAGAGGAGTAGACCAGGGATTAACATCATGGGTGTTTCCAAAGTGTCCACTCAAGTTGATACTCATCAATCTTCTGATGCCGGCGAGAGGAAGCTTCCTCCATTTGCTCTTTCTTTTGCTGCTGCACCTTCATTTTTTCTCTGTTTGCATCTCAAGTTGCTGATGGAGCAGTCGACAGCTCATCTAGGCCTTTGTAATCATGTACCAGAAGATGGTCAGGAAGATGCTGCCTTGGGGACAGATGGTTATTCCAGCATTGATGATTGCTCTAACCGGAATTCAGAAATTATTCTGCGGAAAGATACAACTTTGTCGAATGACGCTGCAGGTGATGGATGGTCATGTGCTGTGTTAGATCAATTAACCGGTCCCTCTACTTGTGGTGATCGAGCTGTCTCTCAAAATGACCAGAATATTGGTCTTGGCACTGGAACTTCTATTTCCCATGGGTCTGAGAGGTTTGGTAATATTCACTCACCAGAATCGCAATCCCATCATTCAGCACAGAAGCCAGGATCATTACCTTCAAGTTCTTTAATACACAAGGATAAGGCGGACAATGGTTCTCCATTTAATGGTGATCTACGTGTCCAAATTCCTTCAGTTGATGAATTTGAGAAACCTAATGCTCAACAGTCTCCTGTTTTGTCTTGGAATATGAATGGAAGCGTTATTCCAAGCTCCAATAGAACTGCTCCAAGAAGTTCTTACCGCCGGAATAATTCGTTGTCGTTGGGATTCCAGTCACCTGCATGGTCTGACAGCAAGACTGACTCCCTTTACAATGATTTTAGCAATGGACCCAAAAAGCCGCGTACCCAAGTATCATATTCAGTGCCTTTTGCAGGGTATGAATTAAGTTCAAGGCACAAAAGCCATAATCAGAAAGGGCTTCCTAAAACACGTATTAGAAAGGCTAGTGAAAAGAAGTCCTCAGATGTTGCTAGGGTCCCTGAAAAGGATTTTGAATGCTTATCTTGTGATGCAAATGTCTTGATTACAGTTGGTGATAAAGGGTGGAGAGAATATGGGTCCCATGTTGTATTGGAGTTGTTTGAACAGAATGAGTGGAAACTCTCTGTAAAAATTTCAGGAGTCACAAGGTATTCATACAAAGCACATCAGTTTATGCAGCTCGGATCAACAAATCGTTTTACACATGCAATGATGTGGAAAGGAGGGAAGGATTGGATCTTGGAATTTCCTGACAGGAGCCAGTGGGCTCTATTCAAGGAGATGCACGAGGAATGCTACAACCGTAACCTCCGTGCTGCTTCAGTTAAAAACATACCTATTCCCGGTGTTCATTTGATAGAAGAAAATGATGATGATGTATCTGAGGCAACTTTTGTTCGAGGCACTATGTACTTCCGACAGCTTAAAACAGATTTTGAGATGGCTTTGGATTCATCCCGTGTACTGTACGACATGGATAGCGAGGATGAGGAATGGTTTTCAAACATTCGAAGTTCTGAGAACTACAACGGTGACTTGAATGGGATCACGGAGGAGTTGTTTGAGAAGACAATGGACTTGTTTGAAAAGGCTGCATTTGCTAAGCTGCGTGATCAGTTTTCACCAAATGAAATAGAGGAACTCGCGCTTCATGTCGGACCTTTGTGTATTGTCAAAATCATTTATGACCATTGGCACCAGAGAAGGCAGAAGAAGGGAATGGCTTTAATACGGCACTTTCAGGTACTGTTCTATTACCTCTTATTATGTTATTGTACTTTTATTTCCAGGAATGTCTGTTTCTTTTTAATGCCTTCATTAAAATGATAGTCTAGCTTTTCTGAGATACTTGAAGAGTTAGATGAGAGAAGGGAAGTAGGAAGAGAAATTAATACCTGCAGTACACTTAAAATATGTCTTGGAGGTTTTTCAAACAAAAAAAAAAACTAATTGTTTTGGCATCTTTGGACATTGAATTGTGGTGCTTGTTATTTGTTGTTCTGATTTAAATTTTAAATGCTTTTCACAGTATTGATGTGATGCCTTCCAAGTTAAAACAATTATTTGGATTTCTTCCTACATACTGTTTAATATCTAGTCAATTCATCTATACGAGGGTGACTAATCTTTGACTCCAGCAGTTGTAACACAAAATAGACTAAGAAAGCTGGACTAACCAATGCTCCTAAAAAGTTCCAAAATAAAAGGTTTATGTTGTGCTCATTATTGAATGGTATTTTGTAATCAATTGGCTTGATGTGGTGATTAGTGGTAGTTTCTGTATTTTAGAATGCTTTCATTGGTTATATGTTATTAACAGAGTTAATTCAAGTGTCAGTTCCTTAATCAAATGGTTGGATGGCCGTAGTTACATATGTTGCATATACTAGTTGCTGGATACAGCTTTGGATGATTTATAAATGGGTGTAATTATGTATTTGATTGGGTGCAAGCATGACGACTGTATGTAGTATACCTTGCTTTTTTCTGGGAATGATCTGTATATGTATGCTTGGTTATTGTTGGCCTGAAATTTTCATGTGCTTTTCAGCCCCCTATGTGGGAACGATATCAACAGCAGCTGAAGGAGTGGGAAGTAGCCGTGACCAAGAATAACCTTTCTTCTAATGGAAGCCTGGAGAAGGGTGCAACTTTGGAGAAGCCCTCCATGTTTGCTTTCTGTTTGAAACCAAGGGGTTTGGAAGTACAGAACAAGGGATTAAAGCATCGATCTCAAAAGAAAATATCAGTCTCTGGGCATACAAACCGTTTTAGATATCATGATGGCTTCCACACTACTGGTAAGAGTTGTTTTCATTTGTTATTATTACACAAAAAAATTAAGAACTTTCTCCTTACATTTTTCTGTTGCAACCTCAGGTAGAAGACCAAATGGCCTGGCATTTACTGATGAAAGGTTTGTATACTCAGGCCATAGTTATGATTCTTTGGATGATTCTCCATTGCCTCTGACGTCACCAAGAGTATTCTCCCCACAAGATGCTGCCAGCATGAAATATTATTCTATGAGCAATGATGCATACTACAGAAATCATATGCAGAAACTTCACAGGAGCAAGTCCAAGAAACATGGGTCATTTATGTATAATAATGGTTCACAGACGTCAGGTTCTAACAGTCAGAGAATGCCTGTGTCAGAAAAAAGAAACGGAGTTCGATCGAACATGATCAATCATGACTTACCAGGTCACAGGCAGTATGCACCGGATGGCCCTCAGAAGCATGGGGTTGAACAATTGGATGGTTCAGACTGCGTGCCGCAGCAATTGGATGAGGAGTTTAGACTGCGCGAAGCACAAAATGCTTCTCTCCGTGTACGTAACACAGCTAAGTTTAAGAGACACAGGGCTAACAACTTGCATTCTATGGCAGAGGTGGCAATTCACAGGGCAATGGTTGCTCTTATGACTGCTGACGCGATAAAGGCTTCCAACGAAGTGGTTGGTGGTGGTAGTAAAACCAACAGCTGAGCTCTGATAACTTCAATAATCTTTCGTCTGCAAATGTAGCTGCGAAGAGGAGATTTTGTTGCTGCGAAGTTCATCTCTTTATCATTGTCTACCTGAACCTTTTTTTGTTTTCCAGCTTGAGATCTGCTCTGTTCAGATTTTACTGTTGCATTGATCTCATGGTATAGGTCTTTTAAATTTTTGGATACCTATATTTGTACAGATTCTCCCCCTCCCCATTTGGCGTTTGTGCCCTCCTTCCGGCTCCCTCCTCCCCTTCTCAGTTTCAAATATTCAACATGAAAATAGAAATCGGCCAATAATACAACACCAGTTTGAACTGAAATTTAGTTGTTTCTTTGAAAGTTTTTTTGGCAAATGGTTAGACTATATCGTATATGGCACGCTATAGTTAATCGCTTCTGTTTGGTCCTATATTTTCTCCAGCCAGTACACAATAATTTAGTTCAAGGGATTTTGATTCGATGAAAATCGGACAGTTTGTATTTAAATTTCATCAAATTGTGTTTACAAAACACACAAAATACAAGCTGTCTGATTCTTGTCCAACAAAAGAGATCAACAATTGTGTGTCTTTCGAAAATCCAAAGGCTTGTTTGATTACTGTTTCTGAGAATTATAGTTGTGAAATTTAAAATAAAAATTATTTTTTGTTTAAACTTTGTTTGTAAAATTGTTCTACAAAACTTTATTTTTTTTTTCTTTTAAAACCAAGTAATCAAACAAGCCCAAATATATTTTCGGTGTTTTTAAACAATGAAATTAAGAACTTTGTCTCCTAGCAGGTACCCCGAGGTATTCTTACTTGGCTCAGCCTTATGCTAAGAGCATCCACATTGGTGAGGTCTTCACCATTTAAGACCCGGTACCTAATAGGTACCTTCAATGTAGAATTTTTTTTAGGGTCTTCTAGGATCCAGGGTCTCACTTAAGACTTCAATGCTTAAGTAGACTCTACATTACTTTTTCTTAAAATAATCAGTCATTGTACTATTACTTTTCAATTGCAATTTAATATTATAAAATAGATAATAGTGTCTTAAATAAATAGTTACTAGTGGGATCTATATAGACCTTTTGTTAGAGGGTCTCCATTGGAGTGGTTGAGTACCTATTGGTACTATTAACATCATATAAAAATGTTATTTTTATCAACAAATTATTTTATAAACTAAAAAACAAAAGGGTTAATTAAGTAAATGATTCTTATAAATATCAAGTTTTTGGTCTCTACAAAAGAAAATCGTACATTTTAGGCTCTGTAATATTTTCCTTTGCATTTTTAAAGACCAAAAGTTTGGACAATTTTTTTTATAGAGATTAAAAAAATGTTGATGAATTCTTTTAGAAAGAATAAAAATGCTGAATGAAAATTTTACCGAACTGAAAAAATGCGAGTTTTTTTTTAGTAGAGTAAAAACAAAATTCTATATATTTATAGGAATAATATACTTAATTAATCCAAAACAAAATACCAAACAAGCCTTGAAACTATTCCTCGTTTTTTAAACAACGAAATTAAGATCTTTGACTTCTCAGTAGGTATCTCAAGGTATTCTTATTTGGCTAATTGGCTTAGCCCTTTGGTTTTGCTATGAGAATAATAATTGAGTCGGTAGCGGTTGATTTTGTTTTTACCAAGGTTTAACTACATTTCAAATCATCGATTCTAATTTTTATGAATCGAGCCAATTTTTTTTTTTTTGGGAGAGTTATGTTGTCAACTCTCCCAACACCATGTTGGTTACATTGCGAGTATAAATGTGAAAAATTGGGGAACAAGATACCTAACATTATCAACGGAGATTGAGTTTAACAGAAAGAGCAACTCAATCATAACACGATCAATCAAAAAACATACGCAAAATAAAATTTTATAAAAAATAACATAAAAAATAAAATAAAACCTAACACAACCAATTGTGTAATTCACTATCAATAAATTGCCATCACTCTTTATATTGATTTTCATACTAACTAACCTTGCGTTGAAGTGTCTTCAATGCTCTGCTGTGCCATAGCTGTAACCAAGACAATACCTTTGCAATCTCTGGAGGAAGAGCTCTGAAAAGAAAAAGTTTTTTTAATTGATTAATAGTATATGAACAAAACGAATTTGATTTGAAATAATTAAAAGAGAAAAATCAAACCTGTAAGATTTTGCCAAAACAATTTTAAAATGAAATGGCTGTTAGGGTTTGATGAGCTGACATTGGAGAAGATGAGGAAGAGGTAACCAAAGTTCACATAAGATAGTGTTACATGGTGTAAATGTAGGTTTAGTGCCCCCAATTCATATACTATCGCAAGAATTAAGAAAAAAAATGACATTTCGAATCGGCGCGAATAATTTTTTTTTATTTATTCAAACTACGGGCACAAATATAAATGCGCAATGTTAAGCGGTGTGAAGAAGATCGAAATATAATTTGATAACGTTAATAAAACTAACCATACATAGATGAAGTCGTAAACATAAAATGATTGAGGGATGAAAAGATACGGAATCAAGCATATTTACATGATAATTACTTTTTCATCCATTAATTATTTTTTATTTACAACTTCATCCATGTATGATTAGTTTTATTATATTTTTGTCAAATTTCGTTGCGCTCTTCTTCGTACCGAGTAGCCTAATTCATTTATCTTTGCTCCCTCTTAGGTTTGAATATACAAAAATATTTGTTCTTGCCGATTCAAAATAGTAATTTTTCCCCTCATGTTCTTGCGATATTGTGTTTCTTTCTAAGTTGGGGGCCTATGTTGTTGTCGATATCGATAAAAAATGGATTCTAGAGTTGTATTTCACTCGTTATGTATTTTTAGTTAAGAATTGGTATTTGTATAACCATTTTTGAGATAACTTTTGGGACAACCTTTTGTCCACCGCCTCTGGGTAGAAGAAAGACACTAAATACTTTGTCCATACTAAAAGATATTATTTTATTTTATTAGTTGAAGTTGAAGCTTGACCGGCTATCGGTATCTATTTTATTAGTTTAAAATAGATTAATATAAAAATATGACATGACATTAAATGGTTGGAGAAACAACCATTTTGGTCCCTAGTGTGCACCTCGATGTCATAATGATTTATGACTGAGAAAAAAAAATACAAAATAGACTCCAACTTTTGTTAGTAACTTTAGTTCTTGACGTTAAATTCGACCATTAAAAGCCGAGTTGACAAATTTTTTGATGTATGATGTGACATAGGAACTAAAGTGCAAGAAAAAAAATTCAAAGTTATAACTTTAGTCCCTATGCGACGTCATACATTAAATACCAAAATCGAATCACATGATGATGAGTGGTGGTGGAAACTCTTCCTAAAATAGCGTTGCTCGTTCGTCAAGAATGGGGTGGTGGTGAAAAATCAAATCACATGAATGTTTTACTTTTTCACTAAGAACTTTATGATCAGAATAAACATAAGTGTGAAAACATTCACTTCTTGTAAAGCAGGGATAAGGCCCTGAACAAACAGAATACATAAACAAAAAATATTAGGTATATGGTCATTAGCAGAATTTACTTAGGTCCATGGCAGTGTTCACTTACTGTCAGTTAGGTCCCTGACAGTTTTCACTTACTATCAGTTAGGTCATTGACAATGTTCAGGTACTATCACTAACCTTGTGGTTGTGGGTTTCAAATGAACCAAGCTGATGGCCAGGCGACGACACAACGACGACGAGGGTAGGACTGGTGGAGAAACTCAGTGAACGAACAACGACAAATGAATGACAATTGTTTTGCTTTTTTCGACGGAATGGGTTAAGGGAGATGAAGTTTTTGTTTGGATGGAGAATGGGAAACAACCTTTGGTTACTAATAAAATGACTTTTGGTTTCTGTCACTTTAGTCCCTATGCGACGTCATACATCCTTGTCAGCAAAAAAAAAATCAGCACAGTTTTTACGGCCAAAATTAACATAAGGGACTAAAATCACTAACGAAAGTTGGAGTGAGGAACTATTTTGTATTTTTTCTGAGTCATAGACTATCGTGGCAACGAGGTGCACATTCATGATCAAAATATATATTTCCCTTTAAATGATTAAATGGTGATGAATATATCCAACGAAACCCCTAGATACCAGAGTGTTCAATGTGTTTTATTATCGAGAATAAAAAATTCTAACTCACTAAACATGAAAATAAAAAGTTGAAAAGTTGTGTATAATTTTTGTTTTTAAAAATAAATAATATTTGAAAACAATCTTTTTTATAAACTTATATCAAACGTTACATTTCTAACTTCACTTTTCTAAAAATGTTTAGAGTTTTACTTTTTCCACCCCATGTCTTTCCTCGCACGCCTTATTTTTTCACAAAATGCCCTTGAGTTTCCGGATTTCATATTCCGGAATGGTGTTTTCCTTTGTTAAAGGGTAAAAAAAAAGAGTTTTTCACCAATTCGGATTTTGTAATCCGAAAAACTTGAAAATCTCAAAAAATAGGGCGCGCTATTTGATTTTTTCGGATTATAGAATCCGAACACCCCTAAACACCCTTTTTTTCATGGTGCTGATGCAATCCGGACAGCACAACACCAATTCTGAACATGTTTGTAACATTGATAGTTATTTTAAGGACAATATTAATCTTCCTAACTCTCATCCTTGTGTTTTTATGATTTTATTTGACATGAATAGACCCTTTTTTGGTTGTTTTTAAAAGCAAAATTCAAAATTGTTGAAATGAAAGAGATTATGATTGCTGATGCACCCTTTTTTCCATGGTGCTGGTGCAATCCGGATTACGTAATCCGGACTATAAAGGGGCATTTTTGAAAATTTTACAGGGCGCGCGAGAAAACAACATGGTGGGAAAAGTAATACTCAAATGTTTATGGGTAACCTTAGAATAAACACACTTTTTTGGTTGATAAAATAAACACACATTTTATTCCCTTCCAAATACTCATGTCACGTGTAAAGCAATGTTTAGCATGGGAAATTGGCATATTTCCCCATCTTAAGTCAATTTAACAAGGACCATTGATTTAATATTAATAAATGGGCGAGTTTTAGCATGGACAAGTTGACAAATTTTCTCATATTAGATCAAGTTTGTTTTACTTGTTGTCACTGGTACCCCTGTTTATGTATATTCTAATATATACCCCTATTTAAAATCATATCATTTGACCCCTATTTTTTGTTTATTTGTTTACGGGAGATACAACTTTTTTTTTTCTCACCCCGTTTAAAAAAATAATACTTTTTCTAAAGGAGAAAATCTAATACACATTGCCAGCCTCATCCTCAATAATCTGTTTGATGTGAAAATATAGACCCAAATACCATGACCTAACATTTTCATGTTTCACTCTCAGATTTCAACTTCTTATTCTTGAGATTTATTTTCTTTTTTGGTGGTGGCCGGGGTTTGAACCCCGGACCTTGCATATGTTATGCATTTTCTAACTTAATTGAAAACACGTTCTTTTGAAAATAAATAATGTCACTTGGTTATTTCGTTTACATGAATGTCACTTGGTTCATAAAAAATTTTTTTACCTTAATTTTTTTATCAAGTATTTCTAAATAATAAAAAAATGAAATATTTATTTTGATAAAATAAAAATAAAAATTTTGTATAAGAAAATAAAACACTATTTTCTACATGTTCCAAATCTATAAAAATTAAGTGATTGTACAATTTTAAAAAATAGTCCATCAGCTTTTTAATATTAAAATCTCATCCAAGTTCCTATCAATTTGAGAGTAATCCTATCCATTGACATTTATTAATATTAAATCAATGGTCCACGACACTCCACTTTTTCATATTTAATTGTGTGAGCTCTAATGGTCCGGGGTTCAAATCCCGGCCACTACCAAAAAAAAATTAGACAAAAAAAAAACTCGCCCACGAATAATACTTAAAAAAAAAGACTCATGTCACATGTTAGAGGACTTTATGAAGTAGTTCAATTCAATGACCAAAAGAGGTAAAGAAAAACTGGTGATACCGTTATTACCGGCAATTTCTCCTCCTTGACTCAAACACCAACAAAATTTTCTTGAATGGACAAAATCTTTGTCCCAAATTTGTCAAACCTTTGTGTTTCTACCATTGCCATCATTGTCCACAACAACCATTATCATTAACATCATATTATGACCTTATCCATTGGATTAAAGAAGGTTAGTTTTTTTTTTTTAATGATTTTTCAATTTTGTTTAATTTACTTTAGGTAACAAAAACATTGAACATTTTGTGTTTCTTGAGATAGTTTATAAATTGATTAATAATAATAATAATAATAATAATATTATAGTAACAAAATATGGTAAAATGTGTTACATGATGATTCTTACTATTTTTCCTTACATTATATTAATCAAATTGAGAAATTGTTGATGAAGGTTGCATGTTGATAGAGGAATCAATTTGAGCAATTGAAGATGGGAAATTCAAAGAAAGAAGAAGAAAGAGTTGAAAGAATAATTCGAGGTCTTTTAAAACTTCCAGAAAATCGAAGATGTATCAACTGCAATATCTTGGTATTATTTAATCATTTCTTAGCAATTCTATTTTTTTTTGTGATTAAATAAATATAATAATTATAAACTTCTAGATTTTAGTTTCTGATTTGTCTCAGTTGATGCTGTCAAAATAGTTCTTAATTTTTTGTTTTGTTTTATGCATGAAACTTATTCTTTTGAAATTGTACGTGACAAGCATAACATTGGCTGTTTATATGAACCAGGGACCACAATATGTCTGTACAACTTTCTCAACATTTGTATGCACAAATTGCAGTGGACTACAGTAAGCAAATTTTTGAATTTGTTTATATTTATATTTAGGATTTAATTTATATACATTGTCGGTGTAAAAGTTCTCTACACGGTCAATTAGTCATAACTATCAAATCGTTCAAAACATATGATTTTAACCATAACTATTTCTAAAGTTACACATATGAGCGGCTGCGATTTACCGACAATTTAATCTTTTTACACAAACATATGCTTATGTTTATCTTATCATTTCTTCACTTCATTTAGTAGTAAATGTTGTACTAAAACTTTACATGAAATTTCAGTCGAGAGTTCACACATAGAGTAAAATCTGTCTCAATGGCAAAATTTACTCCAGAAGAAGTTACTGCTCTTCAAGCTGGTGGCAATGAGGTGTGCATGGATCTTTTTATTTTTTTTAGATTTATTTTATCTATCTCAAAAACCAAGCTACTAGATATTAATTTGGTAATACATGTCTAACTTCAATTTATGCAGAGAGCAAAGCAAATTTATTTTAAAGGATGGGATCCTCTACGGCATTCTTATCCCGATTCCAGGTAACTTTTCATCTTTAAATTGTGGTCGCATCATAATCCTTGATATTGCAGAAAATGGCCATCCGATATTGTAGCCACGTCACAATCCTTGTGTCGCGACCACAATTGCGATCACGAACCATTTTTTAAAACTTTGGTCTATTTAGCTTATTATCTAACTCAGATATATATATATATTTCCAGTAATATGCACAGACTTAGAGATTTTATCAAGCATGTCTACGTGGACAGAAAATATACCGGCGAAAAAAGTCAAGAAAATCTTCCCAGGATTAAATTGGTAACTTTTATATACATTTTTACATGTATTATCCTATTTATTTTAGGCTCTTGGCATCTGAAAGTCACATTGAACCAACTAATTTGAGATGAGTCGGGTTGGTCCATTTACGGATCAAAATTCTCTCAGTGACCGTTTTCTTCATTCACAAGATTCGAACCTGATACGTTGTTTAAGAGGAACAAACTCTGACTGAAAATTTGTTCCTTTTGGTGTTTCTTTGAATACAGAATGACAAGGAGGAGTCCTATGAGAGTAAGAGGAGTAGTTCATTTCGTTTAGAGTTCATAACTACGAAGTCAAGTCCCGGTCCAAAAAGCAGTCCTGGTCCAAGAAGCGACAACTCGAGTTTCAGATATGTATATGATGAAAGCAGAAGTCCTAAATATGTTAAAAAATATTCCAGATATGGGGGAGTAACTAGAAGTCCTATAAAAATAGAGGTTGTTGATGACAGGTTTCGAGACGATGAATATAGAAACCGCAGGCTTTCAAATCTAGAATCAAAGCTAAAACAACTTTCACTTGATGGTCAGAAGAATGTGGACAGAATCCAAGCTCCGATTGAAAGTTCTTTGGGTGAAAAAATAACGGAGAATGAATCATCTTCACAAGTAAGTGAGCCTTCTCAATAAGAAAAGGGTAAATTGCGCTTTTTGTTCCTGTAATATAAGCGTTTTTAGGTTTTAGACCATCTAACTTTTCTTATTAAATTATGTCTTGTAATTCAAAATTGTCATAGCTTTAATTTCTGAAGTCATCTTTCTATGCAAGTTAGATGAAATGACAAACAAAAAGCCACGTGGCACATTGGTATGACATGCCGCACGATATTTTGGTGCCACACGGCAGTGAGTTGCCATGTCAGCACAGCCACATGGCTTCTACTAAAGTCCATCATGCTTAACATTGAAACACCCTTAATTTTATTTGAAGTTCCATCGACACTTTATAGAGAAGGCGTGTCTCGTATCTAACATGTGTCCGACGTCGACACAACACTGAAACATCACATGGTCACACTCAATTATTCTATTTTATTAAATTACAATTAGTGTCGACGTGTGATTGTTGGTTTTGTGTTCAATGTCCGTGTCTATGTCGGTGCTTCATAGATTCAAACTAAATTTTTGATGTATATTGTAAAAGGTTACAACCTCTGGTGGAGAAGGTTCTATTGAGGAAAAACCATCTGAACAAAAAAGTAATAAATCAAGAAGCTTCAATGATTCGAGTATTAAGTCTCAATCTTCTGATACTGCTATTGTAGCTGTGCAAGAAACACCAAGTATGACACAGGAAAGTGATAATAACTGGGCCTCATTTGAAGTTTCTAATACTGCTATTGTAGCTGTAGAAGAAACACCAAGTATGACCATGAAATCTTCTACAACAGAACCAAAACCTGAGGCAACAATCTCAAATCCTTTAGACCTTTTACTTCTTGAATTGTCAGGCCCTTTTGCTCCAACCACTAGTGGCATATCAGAAGTTCCAAGCGGTGGCGACATTGTTCCAACAGCTACTGCAGTAGGAATGGACTCTACATGGGATTTTCCATCTACTTCAATGGAGGCAAAACCTTCTAATGAAGCTCCTCCACCAAAATCTGAGCTACATGAGACAGAAGACTCCATTGAAGTTTCACATGCACATAAACCACAAACAGAATATTACCTTGAAGATTCACATGCACATGAACCACCAAGCATGCAATATCCTCCTTCTGTTTCAGTTGGTCGTAGTTCAATAGCACAACCAACAAATTCACCGAAGAAAGGAGTAGCTTTAAATAATGAGGTAAGACATACAATATGACAATTTTAGTCTTTAGTACTTACAAATATATTATGTTTCGCTTTTGGTTCTTGTTATTATATTTCAAGTCTCTAAAGTATTTGTTTATGTTGAAATTTATCGCTGTATCAGAAACTACTTTACTATTGCTATTGTTTTGTGATACTCAGATACTCTATTAGTACGAAGTGTTGTTAAATAGCGGCACTATTTCACTGTAATGCGAAAATTGAGGAAACGGTTATTTGTCGTGATCCGTGATTGACAGCACTGATAGTTACTCATCTTGTTCTATCATTTGATTACATGCAGATATCATTTTCTCCTAATACACATGAATCATCACATGCTTTCACTCAAACTTCTTCACAAACCACCCGAAATCCCACTCAAGATACCAGACCTCATGTTGGTTCTCAGCCTAATACTATGGAAACCAAGTCTAGTGGAAGAATGGAACTTCCAGAGGTAATAGATGCATTCATTTGTCACAACATTCTTTGTTTTTGAAGATACAAGAACCTTAATACCGAAATAATTTCTCCGCAGGGCCTTTTTAGTACAAAATACTTATCCGGCCCTGCACCACATGCTGGTTGGCAGAATCTTCAACATCATGTCATGGGATATGGCATGCAGTATTACCCTAATGCAATGGTACACTCTATGCCTTCATTATCAAGTTGGATTTAATTCGTACACATCATTAGCGTAAAGATCTTTTTACACTGTCAATCAATCATAATCGTCAGATAATAAAAAACATTTGACTTCATATAGATTTTCAGTGTAAACTTTTTACACTTACGATATATCAAAATAAAACTCTATCAAGTTTAGATTTAGTTTTTCTTGGTTTTGATATCAATGCTGATTGAATGATATGATGTTTCATTTGCAGCCTCGTCCAGCACTTCCAACTGCACCAAAATACATGAACCCGTTTGACATAACTGAAGGGAGAAGTCTAATGCATACAGCATCTGTATGTACAAAATTAAACTAATATATTATATTGTAGTAAGCCTTGCCATGATTCTATTGCAAACATTTTAATCGCTTATAGCTTAATTATGGCATAAACACTTATCATATAGTGCTTACGTAAAGTCATTTCTATAACAAAAGATAAAATAAAGTCAATTTTTTTTCATATAAGCTGTCCCGAAAAAGCCTTATGGACATGTCATAAGCCGTTTCAATTTACTCTCTGAAACAGTCTTTCAAGTGCATGTGTTTTACTTAGCTTGAAGTAGAAGTTTTCTTCATAACCTATCTCTGCAGTATTATCAAACTTGTGTTTATCTAATTTACATCTTTAAGTGGATCCAATAAATAGTTTTAACCTTCAAAACTTGGTTGTATTTGTTCATTTGTAGTGTCCTACCATGGAATCAATGCATGGTGTGGTTCCAGCTGTACCAACAAGAACAGGACTGATGCATGCTTCAAGTCTTGGCTCTTTAGATACAACGGTGCCTTATTCCACAAGTTATCCATCTCCAATTACTGGTATTGTAATTGTTATCTTCCATTTCCTTTGAATATTTTTTGTTTATTTGATTTTTCAAGGTTATTATTCATGATTCAATCATCTCAGGTGTATGCTTTGATCAACTTAATAATCAAGATCAACATTTGAGGTAAATTCTATTCTTAGCATTATATTATTGGATTATTTCTCTATAGTGACTAGATAATAGTAGTAATCTATAAAGCATGTCACCTTGCTAGTTTCTTTTTTAAAATAATAGACATTACATTTCTTACTATTATAAATGGCACTTAAAAATAAGAGTACAAAGAAATCAAATTCAATTTAATTTTCAGAAATGATACTTTCACTAAAAAAAGTTGTAATGTTTTATTTGGTAACAAAAAAAAGTGGTAATGGTTTTCAATATTTTGTAGATCACAAAGAGCTGACACTTTCAATGGTTTTGGATCTCTAGACCCCATTCAACAGCCATATGGGGGATATGGGACACATGGAGTTCCAAATTCTTTTTCTAATATAAGAAGAAATCCATTTGAATAATTTGGTATACTTCCACAATATTCTACTTATGTCACCCCATGAAAATTGGATAGTCAGTTAATCACTAGTTTCCTGTCTCATGTAAATATGAAACCACATGGTCTGGGCATATGTTTATACATAGAAATGCAAGCCTAATTGGCCCTTCATTGTAATTTTGTGTAAATTGTATTAATTTTTTCTATATAGTAATGCAATCAAAATATTTTCTCTTTTCATCATGGTTAAGAACTAAGTGGAACTATGGAAGCAATAATACAATCTCTTCTGTTGTGATTGTTGCCTAAAGGATCTACGTTGGATTTAGATTGCCTGCAGTTAGCGATCCACGTAGTGGTGGTCCAGAGGGTGGTCGACCGTCCAGGGCCCCAAGTTTTTTGGGCACCAAAATAATTTTTTTTACCAGTATATACATATATTTAAATAAGAAACTTATATATTATTAAAATTATAATTTCATATCTATAAAACAAAATTATAATTACGTAGAAATATGTGTGTGTGTGTAAAAACTATAAAAAACATTAAAAAGAGCAATAACGATAAATAATTGAGTTATAAGGGCACCCTTTTACTATTTTGTCCATGACACTCAAACTCTTAGGACCGGCCGTGCCGCGTATTCAATAAGTCAACACTTTGTTGGCCGTTAGATCAGATGACACAAATTTTAAATTAGGTATTTCAATTGTTATTTTTATAGACTTAAAATCTGCATTGAAGTTTGAACTGTTCGATCTTGATCCAGCGACCATTTATGTGCTAATTGCGTGAATGTGCGAAACTGCTGATCGGAGGAATCCAAATCCTAATTTTTTTAATCATAGTGTCTTGAGCACATCAACATTGTATCATATTCAACTTCAACTAAGAATACATCAAAATGATTGGAGTGTCCTTTATTTTAAAGATCAAAATTGGTTTCTTACTGTTTAGCATCACATTACAAGGTCTTTACCAATTTTAAAACATTGTTAATAGTAATTGAAAGACAAAGTGGAGTTATGGAAGGTAACCTAGGTAATAGTAATGCCTAGTGGTGGGAACATAGCAGTCAACTTATAGACTCAACAAGTGTTTGAAATATTTTAATCCCTTTCAACTTCTTGCCCTTTGTGTAACACATAGAGGGAAAGTTTTTGATACTCTATAGTTTCCTATAAGTGGTTGGTTATGGTACATATATTTCTAAATGCTTCTTTTTTCATGTGTTGAAGATTTTACAAGGATTTTTTCTTTTTATCCTATTGAAGTGGATGAACAGAAATCTAGTAATCTAACTGAGTGGAAGATAAGCTATTCATAAAATAACTTTAAAAAGATTGTGATTCATTCAAACCATATTCCATATATGAATTATCATCATTTTTTATACATATTCTAATTCTTCTTCATAATGTGTCTATATTGTGTAGAAATAAATGATGAAAAAAATGAGAAAGAAAAAGAAAATAACACTATTAATAATGATGAATCTTTTTGGTTTTGATATGAATTTCAAAAGTTGGAATGGCATAACATAATGCTCCATTTATGAAGTATAAGTTGCAAACCTTTTGGAAATAATCGAGCATCCAATTATTCTTCAAATTTTATTCGAAAAGGTGATCACATTAGCTCAAAATGGAAAGTTATTCCTTTTGTTGTTTTGATTTTCATTTCTAAAGAATGCAGGGTTACATCATGCATGTAAATGAACATATTGATTCTTATAATAAAGCAAGTGAATTCTCTTATACAGTTAGTTAAGTATCATTCTTTAAAAAAAAAAAGTTAGTTAAGTATCATATACACAATAATGTATGCATGGCCCAGGAACAAAGGGAAGGAAATTGATAAATAGAACATTTCAGAATATATCATAGTTTTAAATTGCGGTTGCAAATACATTGCGTTAGCGTTCTTAATATTGTAGGACATTGCAAACTATTGTAGCTTGCGATTTCAATACAAATCAATCATTAAAACAATATATATATATATATATATAGAAAATTAGACAAGAATTGAAAGGCAAACGGGCAATAAATTGCGCTGCAATTTCAATTGCAATAACCTCCAAAACCATTATGGCGCAGCCACTTTTGCAATCTTGGATCACAATTTAAAACCATGTCGACTACAATACTAAATAGATAACTAACAACAAGCATTTTATTGAAGACTCTTCACAGCCACATTTGCTAGGTACTTTTATGGGGATTTGGACCGTCTTCACAAATCCCATGTCTTCACACAATCAACACAGTGGTGGCTATTCGGTTAAGATCGGACGATTTTGATTTCAAGCTCAAAATTTTAGAGTAAAAAAAAAAAAATCAAAATGCACTTGCTTTCCACAAAATTCGGTTTCAATCCAATGACCAGCTTGAAATTTGTAACATTAAACAATCCAAATCCGTTTTATAGACAATCATTAGCTTAAGTAGCAAATACACAATCATTCCTTAGCTTAAGTAGCAAATACACAATCATTCCTTAGCTTAAGTAGCAAATACACAATCATTCCACAAAAAAATCCAAGTGCTGCACTTGATCCCACCAATGAAACAGCAGTGCAAATAAGTGCCACAAATGAATCTTCTTTACTATTCATATCCCTAGCACACATCGCAAGTTCAATGCCAGCAAACAAAAGCAAAACACCTAAAATCCCAACTGGAAACTGCATTAAAATGTGTGCCAAAGAAGTTCCTAACACCAATCCCAATACCAATTTTGCAACATCAAGAAGTGCCACGCACCCTCCACTCCTTCCACCAAATTTATACTGCCCTGCAAGTCCACCAGCACCATGGCAAGATGGCATTGCACCAAACCAACAACCAACCAAATTCATCAACCCAACTGTCACTGAAAGTGAAGTGACTGAAAAGTCCTTTTCAGGAAACAAATCCTTTGACAACTTACAAACAGCTATCACTGAGTTCAAGATTGTCAAAGGAAGTTGTGGAATTGCACCTTTGATAAAACCTTTCTTCCAAGCATGTTTAGTGAATTTTACCACTTCTATTGAAGAGGGTCCAAACTTAATTTCATGCACCACATTAGGCCTTTTTATGAATGCCAAAATAACACCTAAAACAAAGATTACAAAAGCAGAAGGAAGTGAAAAAAGAATCTTTTTCACTCTACTAGTCCTCTTTTTTTCACCACTTTCTTCACTGCTACAACACCTTTGATTTGCACTTTCACCAGCACCATTCACAATTACAATAAAACAAACACAAACAATGGCTAAAACCAACCCATCTAACCCAAACCAAGGCCTTTGACCCAAAGCTTTGGACTTTGGAAGATCTTGCATTTTCCTCACATATTTAACAGCAGTTAAAGCAAATGATAAACCTTGTGCTAGTTGAATTCCCCTCACAACAGATAAAGGAATAAACTTGTACACCAGCTGCATCAACCCAGTGACACCTAATAATAACACCGCGCCACTGGTCAAGATTCCAGCTGCCATTATCTCCGGCACACCGAAGGTGGCATCCGATAAGGCCTCAGCGGCGATTGACTTCATGGGCTGGACTGGCATAGGGACCCCATAAATGACACCAGTGAGGATGTTGCATACACCTATCAAATCAAACACCACACATGAAAATGTTAGTGTCGTGTCTGGTATTCGTGTATGCTTTAGTGTTTTACAGTGATTTATACATGTGAAAAAATTATGTTTCAAATTTCAATTATTAATTTTATCAAAATAAAATAAAATTCAACTATTAATGTAAATTAGTTATAACTAACTGCCATATAGTGGACAAAAAAAAATTTGTTACTTAGGAGATATAAATAATTTGTGCAACACATGAAAATCATGTAAATTTCCAAGTGATTTTGGGAATATTATTAGAATGTACCTGTGAAGATTAATGTGGTACCAAGGTTGAGGTTCCTTGATAGAGTTAAGGAAAGAACTATTGGTATGTAGGTGCCAAGGTCACCCATGGCACCATTTAGTTCAGCCCATTTTGAATGTAAAACCAAGTTGTTTTTCACTTTCTGGAAGATCAAGTTGGCTGAGAATTTTTTGGTTGGATTGGTAATGGCGGTTTCAGGGTCTGAAATGGGAATTGAATGAGAGTTTTGGTTTGCCATGGAGATTTTGTTTTTGGGACTATCATATGAAGTGTGCATGGGCCAAGATTTTATAGCTATAGCAACGGTATTAGTTCAACCAAAAGAAAAGCAAAATTATTTGTTATTCTCCACTTTCTCACTCTTTTATTCCTCCTTCTATGATATGATTCTACTAGTACTATTTTTCTTTTAATAAATAAAATTTAGTGTGAGAGAATGATTCTCGTTCAAGTTTTTTTTTTTTTTTTTTTTTTTTTTTTTTTTTTTGAGTTCAGAGAATATTTAAAGAGGGTTTACATTTTTTAAAAAACACTAACATATTAATGTGTCCTTTTGGCTTTTTACCATTAGATCAAACATTTAAAATGATTTACTTGGGGGTGTTTGTTTGGGAGATAAAAAATATATTCCTGGGAATAAGGGCATTAAAAACGATATTCCTATGTTTGGTAGAAGGGAACAAAAATAATATACCCAGGAATAAATGATTCCCAGGAATTTTATTAACCCGTTGACTCTCTAATTTTATTCCCGGGGGTGGGGGTCTGGAATTTTCTATTCCTGGGAATGAAATCTCCACATTCATGGTGAAAACCCACCCATACCCCTATTTTACCCGCGCTTCTTCCCTCCTAATTTTTCCCACACGTTCTCCAAATTGGTAGAAACCCACATATATATAAACCCCTCTTTGCTCTCTCTTTTCACTCATCTGGATCCAGATCCATCCATAACAGGTTTGTGTCTTTTATGTTTTGTTTTGTTTTTGTGTTTTCTTTTTAAATTTCTCTATATTTATTCTTCTATCATTTTTTTTTCTTCATTTTTTTTAAGGTTTTGGTCCTAGAAGGACCAGCGATTCACCCATATCTCCACAATTTGGATTTGGAATTTGCTCTACTTTGGAAGGTACCATTTTTCCAGATTTTATGATTTTTTTTTTTTTTTTGTGGTCTTATGTGTTCCATTATCATTTATGAATCAAACACACAGGGCACGCTTTTACCGGAAATTCGACACCGATAATAATTTTATAAATTGAATGTAGTTACATGTGTCCAAGTTATTGTGATGGTATACTGCAGTTTTGGTTTGGGATCGCTGTACCAGCGGAGCTGGGCTGTGCAAATGCGAGTTTCGGTGACTGATATTCGAGCGCACATCCACCATTCTGTTGTTGTTGCATGTCAATGGTGTTGGGCAGCATGGCAGCCTGCCATCCTTCAATTAAATGGCGTGCAACAACTTGATACGTGGCACTCTTGTTATGTATTAAAAAAAACAAGTATATACCATGACAAATACCTTAAATAACTCACGGAATTTACTTCGCTTGATTAAAAAAACATGACAAATATTATTTTTCGTCTCTTGAATGTAAAAGGGTATTTTAATAATTTTGACATTTATTCCTGGGATTATACATTTTAAACCAAACATATTTTTAATATTCCCAGGAATTTAGAAGGAAAGTTCCCAGGAATTCAAATTGGTAACCAAACACTTTTTAAAAATATTTCTAGGAATATAATTCCAAGGAATATATTCCTGGGAAAGTTATTCCAGGGAATAATATTTGTATCCGTGAAACAAACGCCCCCTATACAAAAGTAAATTAATAAATGAAGTTAATTTTTTGTTGAATAAATAATAAATGAAGTTAATTTTTTGTTGAATTACGATAATAGTTTTTGTTTAATTAACTTTGAGAACCTATTTAATTCAAAATGACATGAATTATATGCACACATATGAGTTCACATTTACTATTGTAACGTGTAGTGGTGTAAGAGATTCGGATAAAACCAACAAAACCGAAAATCTAAACTAAAACAAACCTTTTTTGAGGGAAAAAAAAGGTTTGTTTTAGTTTAGATTTTCGGTTTATGCGATCTTGTTTGGTTTGGTTTGAAACCGTACCAAACCGACCTAAATCAATTTAGTTCGGTACGATTCTCAATTTTGATATCCAAAGAACTGATTCTACCACATCCATCAATTTACTAATATCTTTACCTCTTCACCTCACACACACTTCAACAAAGTTATGATGATGAGTTGGAATTTGGAGATTCAAGTTTAAATTGAATTGAAATTTTAGTTTGGATGTGTTTTCTAATTTGTTGGCGAACTTAATTTTAGGATGCTTAAATTTCAGTTTGTATATGGAGTGTTGTTTTGAGTATGTTTTAATTTATGGGTGATTTTTGAAAGTTGTGCTTGATGAACGATGGATGTATGAATCATGGATGATTGAAACATATGAGTTTGATGAAGTTGTGTTTGATGAATGATGGATCATGGATGTATGAGATATTTGAATACCGTTAGTTATACAAAGTTGTTTGAAAATAAGAGAACATGAAAAGCAAAAATAGAATATAAAGTTCCATGAAACATTTGAGTATATTGTATGCATGAAATACAAATTTGTGAGAATATGAATATTTTTTAATTGTTTTTTCAAACAAACCAATCTAAACCGTTCCATTTTGAAAAAATATTTAAAACTAAACCAAACTAAACTGAATGGATGAAGATTTCATCAGTTTAGACATTTTTTTGATTGAAAACCAATCCAAACCGAACCGTTAATGAATATGTATACTCCAACATGGTAGAAATTTATGAATAATTTTATAGGGACTATTTTGGAGGACTAAAAGTATCCTATTTTGTAAAAGGTTTTCAAAATATGGATTATTCTTAAAATTACAATATTATGGAGGACTATAATTACCATTAAAATTTTATAAGGATTAAACTTCAAAACTTATGATTTGTAAATAAAAATATATTTAACCCTAAATTATACATGTGATAAGTAGGGGTGGGAATGAGCCGGGCTGAGCCGAGCTTTGCTTAAATAGGCTAGGCCTAGTTGAAAAAACTAAAGCCTAAGCCTTGGTCTTTTACCTGTCAAAGGCTTTATTTTAAGCCTGACCTGGCCTTTTTAAAAGCCTGGTCTGGCCTATTAGCCTGTTTAAAAGCCTAGTTTGTGTTACAAATTTCAAACAGAGTTTGTTGATCAATTTTTTTTCTTTCAATTTGTGCAACGTACTTAATATAAAGATAAAACATTAATTAGAAATAGATTAAACTAATGAAACACAATTGTAAAATTTATAGATGGATAGAAATTCAAGAATAATCATGTCTGATAACAACAAAGATTTCAATTTCAAACTTAATCTAATAACTATATTGACCTTAGGCATATTAGTAGCAAGCCTTAATAGTTCACACAAATATATATAAATATATCAATAGCAATGTCATACAAAATAATAATTGTGGTATGAGAATTTGAAGGATCAATAATTCTTTTAGATATATATATATAAATAATATATATGGAAAAATGTAATATACTCGTATACGGGCTGGCTTGGTAGGCTTGATAGGCTTTTTTATAAGCCTAAGCCTGGCCTAATCAAATTAATAGGCTTTTTAAAAAGCTCAAGCTTGACCCATTTATTAAACGAGTTAGGCCGAACCGAGCTTTTAGTAGGCCGAGCCATAGGCCCCTGACGAGCGGTCTGGCCTATTCCCACCCCTAGTGATAAGACATAGGAAACAATTCAATATATCTTTGTATGAGAAATGGTGGTGGAGGATGTTAGTGGATAGAGAGGGTTTATGGTATCGAGTCTTGAAGGCTCGGTATGGGGAGGAGGGAGGTCGATTGATGGATGGTGGGAGGGAGTGTTCTGTGTGGTGGCGGATGATGCAGTGCATTCGGAGTGGTGTTGGGACTGGGACGGGGAGTTGGTTTTTAGCTATCATGAGTGGTGGCGGCACCCTTTGTCTTGTATGGACATTAATCTGTAATTTTCTTTTTCCGTTTCTTTACTTCGGTGCTTGTTGTTATGCATCAGTGACTTATTGTTGTACTCTGTTCTGGTGATCATCTTTTGCACACCTTGGGCGAGATGAATTACCAGTAGTAATCTATATTCCATTTTTATTTGTTAAAAAAAAAGGGAAACAATTCAATAAGTATAACTCATGATATTTTTCCTTAAAAAAAAATTCACTAAGTATAACTCAGTTGATATTGTAAAAACATTTTACCTAAAACAAAATTATAAAAACATTGGTTAAGGAAGCCAAAAGTGAAAACTTTAGATAAAAAAAGACACTTTTTATGCTTTTAATGCAATAACCGCACAATTTTCAATGCAAAATACTACTATATTTGACTCTTAACCGATGCCTCAGGGGCACCGGTTAACATTTCCCAAAAACATTTGATGGTATTAGAGTTCGATTCAAATATGCGATTGCTCATTTCTACACTTTTAATGTGAATTTGACGCAAAAACCAGTAAACCTTACCCACCAAATAAGAGTAGTTGTAGTAAAATTTTATAGTTAATTAATTAATATCAAATTATACTAGCCTAAATATTGATTGAAATTTTCTTTTCTGAAAAAATGTATTCTTATATTTTTAAGCCCCCATCATGATCCACCACTGTGTGTCCTAATATATTTTATTTAGGCTCGTGTCAAACAATTTTTAAAAACAAAAGGTTATTTATTTGTTTCGTATAGTAGGATTGGGACATCACAATGGATGGGGTGGCAAGAAGTGTAGGGGTGGCTATTCGAAACTGCATGGTCCGATCCTAAGATTTTTCGTATTTTGGAAAAAACAATAAAATTGTGCCGTTTAAATATTTCAATATTTCACTTTTTGCATTTTTTGTTGCAAAATATTCATTTATAATCAAAGTTCTCCAAAAATATATTTTCAACCGAATTAAAAGAAATATATCTATATAATCCTAACTATTAATTAAAAATAATAATTTTGGTGTCCCTAAAGTAATGGTGTCCTGGGCTGCCGCCCCTTCCGCCTACCCTCAGGGCCACACCTACGAAACTGGAAGGAAAGAGATCATAGTGTGTGTAAACAGAATAAGAAACCAAGTCTTGTTAAATCTTTCTACCTCATAATGCTCCTTTTGATTTTCTTTTTGTATTTTAAACACTCCAATAAATGTCTTGTAAGAGATAAATACAAGAGAAACTGATATGATAATGTAATAAGTTAATGATGTGATATGAAAGAAATAAGAAAAAATAAAATGAGGTGTTGAATAAATATAAAATTAGGCATCATGTCTACTTCAAAATACTATACTTAAAAAATTGTATATTAATTAGCATTTTTAAGTTAAATTCAAATTTCCCCGTACTCTTGACCAAAAAAATATAAAATAAATTTCCCCATGGTTTTAGAGATTAGTGGCTTTTTATTTTACTTTTTTAAAAGACATATTTAGATGTGTCTTTTAGTTCTCTAATACTCCATCCTAAATTTAAAATGTTGATAATTCTAGAAGTAACACAAAACTTAATATCAAACCATGACAAGAAAATTATCATTTCTACCTAACTCTAAAGAGGGTAAAAAGAATTAAAATTTCAGGTCAACAAGCTTATAATGCAGTTTGTCACCAAAAGAAATGAGACAATTTAAGGCTCAAAGGGGTTTAACAAATGATGATTATAAGGACGGCTTAAAAAAGCTTTGGGTACCAATAAAATTGTCTCAATGCATTCCAGGTTGATGTGGAATATGAAAGGCAGATACCATTTTGTTCACATTGTCAGCATATAGGTCATTCACTTCAGTAGGGTAAGAAAATTTCTCACAATGCCTAGAAGGAGAGGGTAGATCAGCTTGGGAAGGCAAAACAACATTTTCACCCGAAAAGAACATATGTGCAGGAACATACAACATGAATTTTGTATACTTTAGGTCCCTCTGAGGTTGCGGACGTGTTAACTGATAAGCAAGTGGAATCTATGGGTGCTGTTCCTAAGGGACATGGAATCTATGCTAAAACTTCTGCCATGCCTGTAACTAGTTCTCTTTATTTGACTGCTGATAAAAGGCCAGTTATCAGTTTTGTTGAAGTTCCCCCTAGTATTGGAATACTGTTGACTGGATGACTATGAAATTGCTGTTTTAAGTTCCTAATTTTTATGATCGATTATCTTTTTATGTTATTGTTAGGAACTCTCTGATATGCTCTATTTGTTATCCGTTTTTAGGCATTTAGTTTTCAAATAGTAATTTCTTTATGCATTATTTCAGGCTTTTCTTTATGTATAAACTAGCGAAAAGACGGGCACTCACGTACGTGCCCGTCTTTCCGTTCTTTTTATTGCGCTAACGTTTTTTTTTTTGGTTACATATTGCGCTAACGTTTGAAAATTATGAACGATATTTTTTTTTTAATAAAATTTTGATTTTGATTAAAACTAAAAAAAATATAAATGTTTGTTGCTTTCAAGTTATAAAAAATCAAACTAACCATGATTATCTATTTCAACGACACTGACAATTATACAATATAACAAAAAAAATAATCTAATTTTTTTTAATGACACCAACAACAATTTTATTATAGAAAAAGTTGTTTAAGGGTATAATTGGAATGATGAAAAAGTAAGTATAAATATACTCATCTAGTTTGTTACACTTTTTAAATGATAAAGGTAAAAAAAACAAAAAAACATATATTCATATCGTTTTTGTTACATTTGTTTTAATATTTAAATTTATTCTTATATATTTGTTACGTGTGTTATTTGTATTGAAAATTGAGGGTATTTTTGGAAAGAAAAATCCAACCCAAAAGTGCTGAAAGGGGTAATATTCTTTACAATGTGGCGTGACTTATATATATATATATATATATATATATATATATATATATATATATATATATATATATATAGAGTTAGGATCCGTTGACACCAGGTGTCAACGGATTCGTTGACACCAAATCCCATCCATTGATTTAATTGATCTAATGGTCCAAATTTATTCCCTAAATTACTAACATGAGGTGACTCGCACACTAGTGATCTTGAAAAAAAGTCTCTCTTATGTGGCTCTTTCTCTCTATCATCCCCTCTCTCCTTTTGTCAGGTGCTTCTTCCCTTTCTAATTCTTTAGAGAAGCCATAACAAAACGGTAAATAATAATTCACAAATTTATGATAATTAAAGATGCAGTTGTGTGTGATGTGCAATTCTAATTCCAAAATTGTAACGATCTTTGATTCTGAAATTTTGAAGCAAAGCTTGTGAGTTACTGTGTTTTAATTCTTACGGAGATTTGAACGACAAAATAAAGGGAGTGGAATTTACGAGTATGAAAAATGCTTGTCATCAATTTAACAATTTAAACAATTCATAAAATAATTGATTTGTAATTGAAATATGAAATTAGGTTAAATATATTTATATTCGATTGTGGAAGCACGGGAAGAAACATTCCAAACATTTCTCCAATTTAAATCAAAATCCCACTATTATAATGGGTAATAATTCGATTGTTGATTTAAGATACTCTTATGTATTGTTGCAGCACATTAGATCATTAGATTGGAGAAATGTTGAGCATGTGCAACCACGGGAAGAAGATGGAAACCATGGAATAAAAGATCATGTAGGCAATGGTTCACATGTATTGTTAAGTGAATTAACAAGAACCTTTGGATTAAATTAAATCAACGGATGTGATTTGGTGTTAACGAATTCGTTGACACCTGGTGTCAACGGATCCTGACTCATATATATATATATATATATATATATATATATATATGAGTCAGGATCCGTTGACACCAGGTGTCAACGGATTCGTTGACACCAAATCGTATCCGTCTATATATTTAATCAAACGGCTAACACTGATCGACATGATAAATTGAGTGGACTTCTTTTACAATCACGTGTTGCAGGTTTTCTTTTATCCTTGCTGGTGATTGTGTTTCCAGATTTATACCTCCATCTTCAGCGTCAGATCAAATTTAACTTTTATCCCAACAAAACCTTATAGGAATTATAATTGTCTCCTTCCCCCATTTAACATCAATTGACACGGGATACATAAGAGATTATTTCATCCTTGTTATTTGGTTATATAACATTGTAAACTATCTTTAATTGAATTAATTCATTGAATTATAATTGTCTTCGTTATTGGCACGGGATTCCACTTTTTAATTCAATGAATTGATTAAGTAATTTATTTTTTATTGATGGTGATATGAAATTGTTAGGAACGAAAATGGAACTTGGTTTGTTGTGAGAGAAACATGCTTGATTATGGTATCACGAGACCAGAGTTGGAGATGTAACAATCAGTTAAAGAAGACGAAGGATAACCACTTGTTTTTCGGCAACAAAAGATATGAAAAAGAGAAAATCACTCGTTTATTATGGAAGTCAATCAAAGAGAGATCACAATAAGGTTTAAGTAAATAATTATGAACCTTTAGATCAATTTGAATGGATGGTTGTGATTTGGTGTCAACGAATCCGTTGACACCAGGTGTCAACGGATCCTGGCTCTATATATATATATATATATATATATATATATATATATATATATATATATATAGTAATAGTATATAGTATAGATTATGATGGTTATCATTCAATAAAAATATCCCTTTTATGCCGTTCACAAAACATATTCTTTTCCAGGTTAAACCTTTCTATATCCAACAAATTGGTATCAGAGCGCTATTCTTCAAGGGATCTGTGAGACACAGTAAGAAATCCCATCCATAATTCCCTAAATACAGAAATCCCATCCACAATTCCTAAACCTAAATACACTATCTAAACCTGTGGAGAATGAATCTAGACGGTTCGTTTAATCCAATTTCCCTTTCAATGTTTGATGGTCAAAATTATCATATGTGGGCTGTTAGAATGGAAGCCTATCTTGAAGCTAGTGATTTGTGGGAAGCTGTTGAAGAAGAGTATGATGTCATGTCCCTTCGTGACAACCCTACTATGGCTCAAATTCAAAATAACAAAGAGTTGAAGTGGTGAAAATCAAAAGCAAGAGCAACCTTATTTGCAGCAGTATCATCTAATGTTTTTAATTACCAGAATAATGACACTGAAAACAGCCCATGAGATTTGGTTTTTTTTTTTTTTTTTTAAGAAGGAGTACGATGGAAATGAGAGGGTTAAAGGGATGCAGGTGTTGAATTTGATTCGAGAATTTGAGATTAAAAAGATGAAGGAATCAGAAACAATTCAAGAATATTCCAACAGGCTTCTTGGCATAGTCAACAATATAAGGATCCTTGGCACATCAGACTTTCCTAATTCTCGAATTGTTCAAAAAATTCTTGTCACTTTACCTGAAAAATTTGAAGCAACAATTGCATCTCTAGAGAACTCAAGGGATCTATCAAGCATTACCATGGCAGAATTGTTGAATGCACTGCAAGCACAAGAACAAAAAGGCTTATGAGGCAAGAAGGAACAATGGAGGGAGCTTTTCAAGCCAAATTTCAGAACTACAAAGGTGGAAGTGGAAGGAATGAGAAAAGAAACCAGAACATTAATACAGATAGCCAAAGCAGCAATACAAGTCTCTTTTCACCCTGTCCATACTGCAAAAAAAATAAAAAATAACCATCCACCAAATAGATGTTGGTGGTGCCCAGACGTAAAATGTCACAAGTGTGGTCAGTTAGGACATGTGGAAAGAATATGCAAGACTCAACGTCAGGGAGAAGCTAAGGTTGCTGAAGATCAGACTTTGGACGAGCAATTCTTTGTAGCATCATGCTTTGCCACCAACACCACCCCAGAGAGTTGGCTTATAGATAGTGGTTGCAGAAACCTCATGACTTATGACCGTGAGCTCTTTAAAGATCTAGACGAGACAACTAATTCCAAAGTCAGAATTGGAAATGGCGCACTTTTCGAAGTAAAAGGCAAGTGAACATTTGCAATTGAAAGCCTTTCAGGTTTGAAACTAATTTCTGATGTTTTATATGTTCCTGAAATTAATCAAAACCTTTTGAGTGTTACTCAACTGCTGGAGAATGGTTATAAGGTGTTGTTTGAGGATAAAAAAATGTGTGATTAAAGATGCAAACAACATAGAAATGATCAATGTTCAAATCAAAGCATGAGCTTTGCCTTGGATTTGATGACTGAGGAACAACAGGCTGCTGTACACAAGGAAGATGACAATACAATGCTTTGGCACAAGAGATTAAGATACTTTCATCATCCTGCTCTACTTTTCTGAAAAAGAATAACATGGTGAATGATTTGCCTGAATTAGACGATCTGTCCCCACAATGTGCTACTTGCCAATATGGAAAGCAAAGCAGGCTCCCTTTTCCACAAAACAAGGCTTGGAGGGTTTCGCAAAAGCTGCAACTAGTACACACAAATGTTGGAGGACCCTTGAAAACACCATCATTGAATGGAAATGCAGGCATCAAACATCAATCTACAACACCATACACTCTACAACAGAATGGAGTAGTGGAAAGGAAAAATAGAACAATTATGGAGATGACAAGATGCTTACTTCATGACAAAGGACTGCCAAAGAAATTTTGGGCTGAGGTTGTAAACACAGCAGTGTTTTTGCTGAACAGATTGCCAACAAAAGCTTTGCAGAAAAAGACTCAATTTGAAGTATGGCACAACTACAAACCAAAGCTAATAAATTTGAAGATATTTGGATGTCTGTGTTTCTCTTACATACCGTCAATCAAGAGAGACAAGCTGGACAATAAAGTAGAACCTGGAATTTTTGTAGGCTATAACTTAACTTCAAAAGCCTATAGAATCTATCTTCCATAAAGCAACAAAGTAATTGCCAGCAGAGATGTCAAATTTCTTGAGTCAGACAGTTGGAATTGAGAAGATTTTGAGAAGCTTGAATTTCAGGAGGAGAATGAAGATGTTGATGATGAACCTGCTAGAGGAACTAGATCACTTTCAGATATCTACCAAAGGTGCAACGTTTGCTGTCATGGAACCAGAAGGATATGACAATGCTAGATATGAATTCTTGACACAAATGCTTGGTGTATGCATTTCTAGAGTCAAGGAGGAGTGTTGACAGGATGACTATGAAACTGCTGTTTTAAGTTCCTAATTGTTAGGATTCATTATCTTTTTATGTTATTGTTAGGATCTCTCTGATATGCTCTATTTGTTACCAGTTTTTTAGGCATTTAGTTTTTAAATAGTAGTTTCTGTATGCATTATTTCAGACTTTTCTTTATGTATAAATTATGATGGTTATCATTCAATAAAAATATCCCTTTTATGCTGTTCACAAAAACACATTCTTTTCCACATTAAACCTTTCTATATCCAACAAATACCAATAATATGATTTTTAGGAATATTCCATAATTTTACATTCTTATCATTAAAAACTGGATTACATGCACACAAAACATTATATAAAACAAATTACATGAACATTGTAAACTGAAATTAGGATGCAAAAAGTTCTAAAATAATGAAATGGTACTGCATTTTGTCATGCCACAATCACCTTCCATCGTCCAATACTATCAGTTCAAGTTCTTTCAGGCTGTCATATCTGATATCTCCATGTTTGCTGCTATCACCAGGTTCATAGAGGCTAGATGATGATTCATGAAGCAAGCACCGGCTCTCCTCTACATTTAAGTCATCATTGATCCAAGAGTGCTTATCCATTAACCTCATTCCCTCCAATTCCATAGCCACTTCCTTCATGCTTGGTCTTTCCTCCCCTCTAAGTCTCAAACACTTCGCCGCAAGAACAGCCACCTCCTTGATCTCTTGTTTGTTTTCTTCATTCCACAAACCATCTTGAATAATTTCAAACACATTATCCTTTTCCAAGCAAGACAGAAAATGCATAGCAAGACTTCTTCTCTCTTCCGGCCTACCAAAACTAAAAGGCTTCTCCCCTGTTAGCAACTCCACAAGAACTACTCCAAAGCTATAGACATCACTTTTTTCAGTTAATTGGCTTGTTTGCATATACTCTGGATCCAAGTAGCCAATAGTTCCTTGCACCATTGTGGCTACTTCAGTTTGATCGATTGGAACCAATCTTGAAGCTCCAAAATCTGATACTTTAGCAGTGTTGGTTCCATCTAAGAGAATGTTAGCACTCTTGACATCTCTATGGATAATGGGTATTGAGGCAGCTGAATGCAAATATGACAGAGCTCCAGCTACTTCTGCAGCTATCTTAAGACGAGTTTTCCAAGTTGGATCGTTCATCTTACCTTGTGTGTGTATAAATTCAGAAAGAGTACCATTGCTAACAAACTCATAAACCAACAAAGGAACTTCTGTTTCTAGACAACACCCTAAGAGTTTGACCACATTCCTGTGATTTATTTGAGAAACAACATCCACCTCATTAATGAATTGTTCAATTTGGCTTTCATCTATTGTTTTGGACTTTTTGATAGCAACAATTCTATTATCATTTAGTTCCCCTTTGAAAACTGTACCAAAACCTCCTTTACCTATGATTAAGCTCTCATCAAAGTTGTTAGTGGCTTTCCTTAGTTCATTTTCTTTGAAAATGTGAGCTATTTGAGACGAGTCTTTTCTTTGAAGAAGTTTTTGTTCCAAAATAGAACCTCCATTCTGCCTAAAGAACTTCTCTTTCAGTTTGGTAAATTTCCTTTTTTGGTATATTATGAAGAAAACTATCCCCACAAATAGAATAATAAATGCTGCTCCTACTCCTGCATTCAAAATATATCAAACCCAGTTTATGAATAGTTCACTTAACTAAATAATATCTATTGCATAGTAAATGAACATGCATGTCACTAAGGATTATAAAAAAGTGAAAAAAAAACAATTTAAACAAAATCAATAGGGCATGCTTAGTTGCTTACCAAGGACAGTAGGTAGTACTATTGAATTTGCATTTGCATCATGTAGTTGGCACCCTCTTTCCTTTGTTCCATCTCCGAAATACCCCTTTGGACACTCACATGTGTAATTCCCATAAGTGTTCTTACATTTTGCTATGACATCGCATCCATGTGAGTTTCTTTCACATTCGTCAATATCTGTATGCCCATAAAATAGAATTTTAACTTTTTTCTTTCACTCACTACGGTCTTTTGATTTAGATATTCTTCGTTGTAAATAGTTATCAAATTATTTTTATAAGAAACTAGTTTAGAGCCCGGACGTTGCCCGGGTTAGATATTAAATAAGTTTGTGTGCACGAATACACATGTAAGTATATTAAATTAAATTTATTTAAATTTACAATAATAATAATATCTTAAAAATAATTATAAATGGTGAGATGAGTTTTGGGTATTTTTGGTGAGATGGTGTAAATAATTAAGAATAATTTACAATAATAATAATATCTTAAAAATAACAAATTAGTTCAAATAGTACGAGTTTTGGGTCCCTTTAAACATGTGGTGATGAGTTTGTTTCGTGGCTCATGCGTAGTAAAAAAATCGATTAAAAGGGAAGAACCCACCTTTTGTGCCCCACCGATTCCTGACGGAGATTAGTCATCGCTAACGATGGTGGAATTTGTGTACATGTATCATGGTTACCCAAAAAAAAAGTATAACGAATAAATAGACAAAAGACATATAAATTAACTCCTTGAAAATAATTATGCTTCTTCACAATGGTTATAGTTTTATAAAATATTCTATATTCATAGGAAGTTCGTTTAAATCTACGGTTGTTATTAGCAATTAAGATACTTTTTTTTATCTCGTAACATATTACATCAATCAACGTAGATTGATATTTTTTTTTTATAATAACAGATTAATATTTTGTAACATTGTCGCTTCACACAGTGCATTAAATTTTGATCCCTTAGAATATCACCACCAACAAAATTAAATAAATATTAGCATAGAAAAATAATTAAGTTAATGTGAAATCATGTTATTAAAAGTTTAACGAAGAAAAAAAATTTGATGCATGCTCTATCATACATAAAAATCAAATCGATTAAATTTATGTGACCTCTTTGAAATTCGGCATTTTTCACATTCTAATGATCCTAATCTTGGGTCTCCATATTTTATATTTAGAGTGTGAATAATGTTAATAAAGTTTCTGCAAAAAAAAAAAATCAATAGTATATGAAAAAGTGTATGAAAAAGAAATTATAGAAGTGATATTTGTCAAACAGGAATGAGAAGGTTGATTTCAAAGGTGTAATTCTACTTGTGCTAAAATTATGTGAGTAGTTAAAATTTGAATTGGCATATGATGCTAAAAGATAAAGAAATAACAAATAATTTAAGCAATTTTAAAAAAAAAGGATATAATATATTTAGCTTGTTGAGATATTTATGTTACATAAAAAAAATAAAATATACTAAAAATTTGAAAAATAATAAAAAATAATAAAAAATAAAAAATTTATTGAAATAAACTATGATAAAGTAATAAAATAAAACAGCATTAAAAAATGGAAATAATTTTTTTACCTAGTTTTATTGTGAAAGTTTGAATTGGAATATGATGATAAAAGATAAATAAAAAGAAGTAACAAATAATATAAGCAATTATAAAAATTAGTTTTTAAAAGATAAGATATAAGAAAAACAAAAAAGTATATATATAAGATATTTAGCTTGTTGAGATATTATTGCTACATGTTCTCGTGAGCATAGCTCAGTTGGTAGGGACAATGCATAAAATATGCAAAGTCCGGGGTTCAAACCCCGGCCACCACAAAAAAAAAATTATTACTTCATAAAAAATAATAAATAAAATATTTAGAAAATTCAAAAAATAATAAGTTTATTTAAATAAAAAATATAATATTATGAAAACATTAAAAAATAATATTATGAAAACATTAAAAAAATGTACATTGGTATATTTATATCAAATTAAAATAAATATTATTCAAAAATCAAAATATTCAAAACAAATGTGAAAGAAACAAAAATATTGAATATGGAAAAAAAATAAACTATTAAAATAAATTATGATAAAATTAAATTATACTTTTATCGATTGTACGAAAAAAGTATTATTTAATCAGATAATGAAGTAATATATTTATTGGAAAATATCAATGTAATTTATATAGTTTTTTGAGAGAGGGAGATATATACTAAATAGAAAGAAGAAGAATTTTTTTTTGATGAAAAGAAGAAATTTGTTCAGATATCTATGCAAAATTAAATCTTCACATAAAAATAGAAGATTAATATAAAAATTGAGAATAAACGTGGAGTCGAAACGTGACATAAAATATCTTACTTTATTTATATACTATTGATATTGATTGATTGACGTCATCAATGAAGTCAAATTTTGTAGCCATAATTTTTGAAAAAGAAATATAAAAAACAAAATGATGAAATTTATGATTTGTTAAATGAGAATCAAAATTGAATCAAAGTATTGTAAGTGTGTGTGTATAAACATCAGTAGAAGTGTTTACGATGTTTGAAAAGTTGTCTTCAAAAATTTAAAAATAAAAATAACAAAAAGATGAAAAAATGTTATATTAAAAAGTAGCATTACAAAGTGGTTGAAATATATATATATTAAAAATCAAAGTATATGTAAGAGAAATGATAGAATTGGTGTTTGGCGAACCCGAAGAAGGAAAAATGTTTGATGAAAAGAAGATTTGAGATTTTCGTTTGTGCTCAAAATATGTGGTTAACAAAAATTCCTTTATCTATAGTTAACATTTGTAAGAAAAAAATATTATTAATCAGATAATGAAGTAATATATTTATTGGAAAATAGCAATGTAATTTATATAGTTTTTTGAGAGAGGGAGATATATACTAAATAGAAAGAAGAAGATATTTTTTTGATGAAAAGAAGAAATTTGTTCAGATATCTATTCAAAATTAAATCTTCATGTAAAAATAGAAGATTAATATAAAAATTGAGAATAAACGTGGAGTCTAAACGTGACATAAAATATCTTTCTTTATTTATATACTATTGATACTGATTGATTGACGTCATCAATGAAGTCACATTTTGTAGCCATAAGTTCTGAAAAAGAAATATAAAAAACAAAATGATGAAATTTATGATTTGGTTAAATGAGAATCAAAATTGAATCAAAGTATTGTAAGTGTGTGTGTGTATAAACATTAGTAGAAGTGTTTACGATGTTTGAAAAGTTGTCTTCAAAAATTAAAAAATAAAAATAACAAAAAGATGAAAAAATGTTATATTAAAAAGTAGCATTACAAAGTGGTTGAAATATATATATATATATTAAAAATCAAAGTATATGTAAGAGAAATGATAGAATTGGTGTTTGGCGAACCCGAAGAAGGAAAAATGTTTGATGAAAAGAAGATTTGAAATTTTCGTTTGTGCTCAAAATATGTGGTTAACAAAAATTCCTTTATTTATAGTTAACATTTGCATTAGAATATGCTGTTAAAAGATAACATAATAACTAATCGAAGCCTTTTTTCCTCAAAAATAAAAGCTAATTGAATAATACGGTGATAAAAGATTACTTAGTAACTAATTGAAGCTTCTTTTCCTAAAAAAAAAACAAACCGATTGGAGCCTTTTTATCATAAAATAAGATCATATATATAAACTCTGTTGAAAGTATTATATCTAGTTTGTTGAGATATTTCTGCAGCATAAAATATTAGAAATTCAAAAGAAAAAATATTGAGTGGATACGATATAAAGTTTGCTGAGATATTTATACCAATAAAATATTGATTTTAAAAAATAAAAAAATATTGAGAATAAACGTGGAAGTGACACGTGACATAAAAAACATTACTTTATATATATATATATATATATATATATATATATATATATATATATATATATATATATATATATATATATATAGACACACACTATTGATACTATTGACGTTGATTAAATTTCAAATATATTAAATGATAAATTTCATTTATACCCTTGTAGACTTGTAGTAATAATTAATATCATTATTATATAAAAAAATGTTAAGTATGTTTTTTTTTTTGTCAAGTAGCCTAGTGACAAGATTCACACACATTATGTGTGAAAAAGTGGGGAATCTGGGATTCAAACCCCGTCCCCTGCTCAAATTATCCCTGGTAGCTACCAACTGGGCTACACATACGGGACAATGTATGTTTTTATTCACTACTATAAAATTTCAAAATTTAGCTATCATTGAATTATTGAATCTTGGAACGACTTGATCAAGGACGGGTCTGATTTTCAGAACCTTAATTAAAGCACTAAAGATCAACAATATTGTACTATAAACATATTTGGATTGGTTTGGTGGTTTAGTTAAGATTTTGGAGTGTGTTTTTTTTTTTTTTTTTTTTTTTTAAGTCTCAGGTTCGATCCTTCAATGTTAATTTTGTGGAATCCATACAAAGAGTTTTAAATAGCGCAGTCGCACATAGGCAGTGAAACTGGACCTTTGGATTAGTAGTTTAGTACGTAATTAAACCGATACCAAGTTTAAAGAAGAAATGAAAATAAACGTAAATTGCCAAAATTTGAATAAAAAATTGACCTGTGCAGCCATTGGGATGATAAGGATTTCCTTCAAAACCTGGATTGCAATGGCATCGGTAACCAAAATATGTGTCCTTGTCATCACAATAGCTATTCTTCTTGCACCCATAGTTGACTCCATTAGAAGCTGTACTGCAGCTTTCGTTGCCAATTGTCCAGTCAAGAACCACAGGTAGTTCCTTGAAAGGAAAACCTTGTGATAAATGAGCTAAAGAAAAATTATACCTACCATTCTTAACAACAAATGCATAGCTACAAAAATCGGATTCATTGTTGAAATTAAAAGCTTCTATACTTATATTCCACATTCTAGGAGGAATATCAACTTGGCAACACCCTACACCTGAACATGTTCCATTATCAATCGATCTTTGATGATCAAAAAAGCGTGTTAAGCACCCAGTTGAATACGTGTCACCATCGAAAACATAAAAATAACCGTAACTGTTAGAACCAACAGTTACAAACTTGTTTTCTTTGCTTGAAATGGTATATGAATCGCTTTCAAGCGTAGCTCGAGTATTATCATCAACACCGCAGTACTCAGAGACGTAAAATAACACGTCAATTTCAGCTTTGGAGATGGTTATGTTTAACACTTCCATGTTACCCAAGTATATTTTGGATCCATTGCAAGTGAGCGGAATTAGTTTACCACCCAAGAAACAATCTGAATCTGATGAAGTGTCGTTTATGGCAAATGGATATTGAATTTCTTGACCTCCACAAGTGTGACTGCAGGTATTTGTTGCTAAATCAGCTGCAACAGTTCCTACCAGTATCACCATGGCTAACACATACATATGCTTCATCTTCATCACTGTCATTCACAAACTAACAAGAGAGAGCAAGAGAACAGACCTTTAGAAAGTGAAAGTTGTTAATATCTGTTGTTAGCCTTGTGACTTCGGTGTTTCGCTTACTGTTACTTATAAAGACAGAGTGATTCTACCGTCCTGGTTGAAATTATCCACAGCTCTGTTCGGTAAAAAAGAAAAAGATAACATGGACTAAAGAGAATGAGACTTGTTTTGGTTTATTTTTCTCAGGACGTAAATTGAGTCTTGCTTAATTTTCCCATAGACTAACATGGATTTTCACAAAAAAAACAAATCATTGCTTTTGCTAAGCAATTTCTAGGAACAGTACAAAGATTACAATTTGGAAAAAATGTACAAAAGACAAATATCATTTTCCTTTCAGAGTCATGTTCAAAATACCAAGTTCATACTTTTCTACAAGAGAGAACCCCATTGCAGAAATTATTTCAGATTCTAGATATCACAAATTCTCACATTGTTTCTGGATGTTTAATCTCAGCCTTTCAGAGAAACTTTACTTTTCAATTTTTTTTGATAAGTTTATATAAGCTATTTCTGTAGCAAAAGATAGCTAAAGCTAAATTATTTTTGTATATATTATAAGCTACTTTCATAAGTTACTTTTGAGAACTTATAAAATAAGCTGAAAAAAACATATGAAAAATCTCATATTTTGTTTGTATAGGTTTTCTTTAAACAATTTCACAAAACTTACGTTAATAGATTAAGTCAAATATTCAAATCAGACTCTAAATAACAATACAAAAATCTAACACGAGTAATGACAACTAAATTATATAGTCCCTCCGTACCTTAATGTAACCGCCTTTCCATTTTTCACATTTCTTAAGAAAAAGTTATCAGTGTAATTAATGTGTCTGTTTTGTGTGATAATATTACCAAATTGTCCTTTGTTTGTATGTGTATTTGATTTTTCAAATTTCAAGACAAGTTAGTAGTATTAATTAGGGGTATATTTGGGAAAAAATAATAAATGCATCTAGTAATTTGAAAAGAGGTTTACATTTAGGGACAAAAATAATATCAAATGAGTGTTTAGATATAGGGACGGAGGGAGTAGTAGAGTACATGCTTGACGAAGACTTTGAATATTTTTGCTTTACAAAATAAGTACGGATACAAACACGGACACTGGACATAACACATGATACGGATACTGATACACCGACACTGTTAATAATTTGAGAAAATCACATAATTTAGTGTAATTATATGTGTCGGGGTGTGGGACACGTGTTGTGTCCGACACTGACACACGTTTAATTCAAGAAGTTTTGGGAAGTATGTTTGTCACTCTTATTAGTCAGCAGTCAATAGGTAACATCTAGGAACATTGATCTGCCTCTTTTTTTCTCTCTTGAAAATTAAAAGTGGCAATATAGAAAACTTAGAATATTTTTGTTGTAAGATATAAAATTATTTGCAAAAAGATGAAGTTTTCAAATTTTTCTAAACCAGCCAATTATTTTTAAAATAGTAATTAAGCAAAAGCAGTGCAACTTTGTGCACTTTTCTTAATTAAAAAGTTAGAAATTACAAAATTTCATAAGGTATTTAAAAAAAATTCAGTTATGCACTAGAGCAAAACTAGATTTTAAGTTTGGTTTCAAACTCTTTTAAGGTATTTAAAAAAATCAACTCTATTTTTTTTAACAATATCTCAGAATGCCCTCAAAGTTGTAATATATTACTTGACCATGGTCTTCGTGAGTTTAACTCAGTTGGTAGGGACAATACATAATATATACAAGGTTCGGGGTTCAAACCCCGACCCCCACAAAAAAAAAAAAATTACTTGACCATGTGTATTCTTTTCAAAATAGAAAAATGTTTGTTAGTCTACTTTTCTCATTTTATTTTATATTTTAATGTTAATGTAAATATGACTATTATTCATGGGAATGAGAAGATGATAAAAGGAGGTTTCATGTTTTTCATTTGTTGCATCTTTGAAGTTAGAGAGACCTATGAAAATTTAGAGCCCATGCAAGTATATGTCTTTAATTTGCATCAGTAATATTCAAATTTATGGAATTTAGATTGCAACTTTTTTGCATAGAAAAACACGGATAAATCTATTAAGTTTTTTAAAGATGAAATTTAAATTAACTATTTTACATTTAATAAGCTTATATTATCGTTACCACTTCCTTAAAAAAAATTATTACCCTCTATTATATATTTATTTTCACCCTTATATGTGTGTGTTTCATTTAAAATAATTTATTTGATTATTGTTCTTATTGATCTTAGGTTATATAATGTGAATTAAGAGGAAATTGGTGTTTGATGCATTCAATCAAAGGAGTACAATTCGATAATTTTTTTTTAACAAGCCAAAATGAAATTTTATAAACACAAATAGAGCAATCCCAAAAGCACAAGGCGTGCCTTAGAGACTACTACAGAAACCAAGAGTTACAATGTTACAAACGAACACAACAAAACAGCCTTAGCCAATTCCCAAACAAACAAAAGGGTGTGACCACCATTGCTGAGTGCCGAAAACAAAGTTAGCATTTTTAGCTTTCAACCATCCTAATGACAACATCTTAATCTTGTCTAATAAACGGGGGATGGGAGTAACAACATTTTTAAACACGCGATTATTACGCTCATTCCAAACAACCCAAGCACACAAAAGCCATATGAGCTGCATAAAGGATTGCCTAGCTTTACCACCACCTGTGAGATGTGTAAACTGCAATAAATGGTCAAAAATATCATCAGTGTCGACACCAGAGCAACCTAACCAATCCCGCACCAAGTGCCAAAGCAAACCAAAGGTGTTGCACAATAAAAAGAGATGTTGAGCTGATTCCGGAACTCCACATCCAGCCACACATAAGGACAAGTCATGCGCCAATATACCCTTCTCAACAAGATTAGATTTCGTCGGTAACTGGTTACGAATTAGCCTCCACGCGAAAATCGAAACCTTGATGGGAACCTGAGGATGCCACACCAAGTCCACCGTAGGCTCTGTATCAGGAAGATCTTGAGAAGTTAATAAATTATACGCATCACGCACCGTGTAACCACGTGACGGATCAGGAAGCCACACCCATCTATCTGAAACAATAGGAAACAAAGAAACATCAAGCAATAAATTCCTACACTCCACTAACAACTCCTCCTCCCACTTCCACAACCTGCGCCTCCACCTCCACAAATCCCCCCACTGTTCCGAGTCAACAGAGAACAAGTCTGCCACGTCATAGCCTTATTCTCCGTTAGATCAAATAGTCGATGATAACGCTCACAAAAAGGCACCTCTCCTAACCACCTATCCAACCAGAACGACATCTTAGTCCCATCACCCACCCTCCTCATCACGTGGCCATTAAACCAGCCACTACCACCATCTGCGCCCCTTCCCCTAATCCGACACACCTCCTTCCACCAGCAAGACACACTCCGGCCTCCATCCTCCAACCTGCCACCTAATTCGCCATACCTGGCGTCTAAAACCCTATACCACAAACCACCTCTATCCACCAACATCCTCCAACACCATTTTCCTAACAAAGCCGTATTAAAATCCTTCAACTGCCTCACCCCCAAACCTCCATACTCCTTTTTGGAACAAACAATTTTCCAACCTATCGCAGAAATTTTTCTATGGTCCCCACTACCCCCCCCCCCCCCCCCCCCAATTTTTTTTTATTAAACAGTGATTCAATGGAAGAGATTATAGCTGTTGAAGCTTTGAAGAAAGAAAATGCTTAGACATGCAGAGAAGTCAAGACAGATTTTAGAAGTACCAAGCGGCCGCCAAAGGAAAGAAACCGGCTATTCCAACCCAATAGTCTAGCTTGAATACGATTCACGATAGGGTCCCAAAAACTAAGACGACGCGGGTTACCGCCAATAGGCAAGCCTAAGTACAAAAAAGGAACCTTACCCACTTTACAGCTCAACACCGAATCAACTTCACAAATCCAAGAATCATGAATGTTAAGCCCCACCAACAAACTTTTATTAAAATTCACTTTCAAACCTGACATTGCTTCAAAAATAAGCAGAGTTGCACGAAGAGACCGAACGTTTGCCCAACTTTTAGTACTAAGCAACAAAGTATCATCAGCAAACTAAAGATGAGACACTACCACAGAATTAGCCGCCCCCACCCTATAACCTTCAAACAACTGAGCATCAATCATTGCCTTCATCAAAATATTAAGTCCCTCAGCCGCTAACAAGAACAAAAACGGGGATAGAGGGTCCCCTTGGCGAAGACCTCCGTGTAAATAAAAATCTTCAGTAGGACTTCCATTCACAAGCACTGATGCAGTGGCTGTACCAACACATTCTCTAATCCACTTTCGCCATAGCGTAGGAAAAGACATTTGTTCCATAACCGAATCCAGATAACCCCAGTCAACAGAATCATAAGCATTTCAAAATCAACTTTAAACAACATAAGATCTTTCTTGCACCGTCGGGCCTCATCCACCACCTCGTTTGCTATCAAAATGCCATCTAGAATCTGTCTATTATTCACAAACGCTGATTGAGATTCTAAAACAACACTGCCAATAACCTCTTTCAAACGATTTGCCAACAATTTTGCCAAAATTTTATATAAACACCCCACCAAAGATATGGGCCGAAAGTCATTTAGTCTACGCGGATTCTCTATTTTTGGAATAAGAGCAATAAAAGTTGAGTTGATACCTTTAGTCAATTTTCCATTACGGTGAAACTCAGAGACAAACCGCATAACGTCCTCTTTAAGAATCGACAAAAACTCCTTAATAAAGCCAAAATTAACTCCATCCGGACCCGGACTTTTGAAGCTATCGCAGTCCCAAACAGTCGCCTTCACCTCTTCAACAGAAAAATGAGTAATGAGACCACCACCTTCCAACACTGACAACGTCCAAAACAAGAGATTCTGCACACTTGGTCTCTCAACATTTTGCGCTTGAAAGTGACGTGCAAAATGTGTAAAAACTACGTGCCTAACAGGTTGCACACCCTCAATCTCCACACCAACCACCAAAACAGAACTTAACGCATTGCGTCGCCGGCGAGAAGACATAACTGAATGAAAGAACTTCATGTTCACATCACCTTCACAAAGCCACTGAGATCGAGACTGCTGCCATGATATACTAGTTTGTAACTTGGACAAAGAATGAATATCCGCCGACACACTGTGCATTTCAGCACATTCAGCATTTGTCAAAATCTCAAATTCCCCTTTACCATCTAGAACTGCGAGGCGCTCTTTTAATGACGCAATTTTACCTGGAAGATTTTGAGACTGGGAGGCGTGCCATTCCTTCAGAGCCCCTTTCATCATTTTTAATTTTTCTTTTAACACATAACCACCCCATCCATCAACCTGAAAGGACATCCACTTGTTACTAACAAAATGCGAATAACCAGTAGTATCTGACCAAACATTTCAAAAATCTAGAAGGTCTGGGTCCCCAATTTTCTTCATCAACTGATAAAATTAAATCACAATGATCTGAAAGACCGCTCAACTGAGTAACCTGTAAACAATTCGGCCACGTCAAGCACCACTCCTCAGACAGAAGAAATCTATCCAGTCGACTCATCGACCTACCATCACCTTTGAACCAAGTGAAATTTCTACCACATAACGGCAAATCACACAGAAAATTTTCCTCAATGAAAAGATTAAAAGAAACACTATTTGAGCCACCTCCATATTCTGATATCGATTTTCTTTCTTCCAAACTTTGAACAGCATTGAAGTCACCGCAAACACAAACATTTTTACCTCTCAGAGACGCCAATCGCAATGATAAGGACTCCCACAAAGATTGCCTAGCTCGATGATCGCATGGAGCGTACATATTGAACAAATAGAATTCTTCATTAGATTTCAAAAATCGACCATGAATAACCAAAATATGCTCAAAAGAAACAGTATCCCACACTTCCACCTCCGACACATCCCACGCTGTCAACAATCCCCCAGATGCCCCCACAGAAGGGCGGTATGAATAAGCCATCGATTGCACATTCCATAAAGACAAACATACACCTTCATCACACACTTGTAATTTAGTTTCCTGCAAGCACACAATAAAAGGACGCTTTTCCTTCACCAAAGACCGTACCTCCTTTCTCTTCTCATACCCATTCAAACCCCTAATATTCCACGACACCAACTTCATCTCCCACACCCTCACCCCACTCACCACCAGCCCCTCCCCTAACACTCCTCCTCCGCCGACCGTCCACCCACAATCTCACTCGCATCCTCCCTCTACAAGGTGTATTATCTACAAGGTGTATTTGATCTTCTTGAATGTTAAACGATTGATATGTAGTTATGATAATTTAACAAATTTACGAATTTTAGTTGATTAACGAACTATTTTATTTATTAAAGCCTAGATCTGATATTTTTTTTCTTTTTGTTGATAAAGGCCAAAAATGTATTAAAAGAAAAGGAAACAAACTAAAATTTGGGTACTACTTGAACATAACTAATGATATGTTATCTTACGTTATTCTAAGTATATTTTCAGTAATTTTTGTTTAGTTTTTTTTATCCAGAATAGAGGAGTATTAGAGCAATTGTCTATGATTTTGAAACATTTATAATGCTTTTTATATTTGAGTCATGTAATTATACTTTTCCTGAAACATAACAATTCTAAGGTGTTTTGATGTAATTCACAAAGAAATCATGCAAATCGGCAAAACAAAACATTTGAAGAATTATGGCCCGGAGCATGGTCCATGCGCCCCAAGCATGTCCATGCACCCGAAGTGTGGGCTAGGTGTCCCAAGTGTGGAAAAAAATACACTTGCGCCCCAAGTACGAGCTAGGCACCCTAAGTGTGAAAAAATACACTTGGGCGCCAAGCCATGCACCCCAAGCATGGGAAATGCGGGCCATAAATGTTTTTTGCTACTTTTAAGTGGCAAAAGACCGATTTTTAAGCTCAATTTAAGGTGGAAACTCTCCCTATAAATACCACTTGTAACGCCCTCCTTTTATTTATATATTTTTATTAAGTTAGAATCTATTTATTTGATTTATATATAAATTTGAGGTGTTAGTGATGAGTCATAGATTAGTTTATTTTAATGCTTTATTTAGTTTAGTTTTAAATAAGATTTGATTTAGTTTTATTATAATTTATTTCCTTTTAGAATATTTTACTTTAAATTGTCTTTTATTTTATTTTAGGAATGAATATATGGTGGAAGGTGCCTTGGAGCGAAAGAAAGAGGACTGGAGCAAATACAGCGCAAGAATACGAAGATACGGGACAAAAATATGTTCCCCCAAAGTCAGAAGCTTGGCACGGCCCGTGCCCGTCCCCAGAACACTCTTTTGCTGCTTTTCTTCGGGCCCAAGTTACCCTGTTGCAGCTTTACCGTTTTATCCCTTTAGTTGCTTAGTTTCTAAGTCGATTGTAAAGCTATAAATAGAGTAGCTCTCCACCATAAAACATTCACCTTTTACTTTGTTTATTTCAAGTATTATTTCAATAAAAAGTCTTTATTTCCTTTTACTTTCTTTGCAATTTATTTTACTGTTTATCTCTCTTCTTCCCCATGTCTACGATGAACATGAGTGAGTAGACTTCTTCGTCTTGGGATTATTGGGGAGTCTAATGACTCAATCCTAAACAAAACAAGCCTAAACCCTAATTTTTATGTAACCCTAATTTATAATCTAGATTCACCGTCTTAACATGGATTAACAATTATCAAACTGTGGAAGCGAAAGCGGAGGGTTTGATAATCGTTAATCCATCATCCCAAACATCAATTCATAAAGCGAGAGCGGAGTCTTGATGTTGGAACAAGTGAATCTAGACAATAATTGCAAAACAGTGAAATAGTCTTTGCAATTATTGAGACAAAGAGTAGTTTCAATCCTCTATGCATCTTCTAGTAATCATGTCAGTGAAATAGGCTTGGTTACTAGAAGTAAACTCTCATCGGACTTTCATCGGAAAGGTGAGGGGCTAAGGGAAACCGGTCTTTAGAAATTAGTGTGTAAACCATGAAATTAGATGTTTAGGTCTTGTCTAGTGAAGGATTTGTCATTATGATAAACCAATGATCCCAAGGCTCTTTTATATTATTGTTATTTACTTTCAGCAATTAAACCCCCTTTTTTATAAACTTTTCTCTTCTAATCATTCTCTAAAAGTTAATTGAATTCACAACTCCCTAGCGGAACGATACTCTTCTTACTACTATTACTTCGATAGGCCGTGCACTTGCGGTTTGGCTCTATCAGTTAGTATTTTATTATGTGGCATTATTCTATTATTTATTAGAATCTGAGAATTATTAGAGCAAGTAGATTTGGAGGTAGTTTTGAGATTAGATGTCTTTTATGATTTAGTCGATTTATTTTAATGAGTTTTAGAATATATTTATATGATTAATGTGATTTATAAGATTTATGTGATTTATATGATTTTAGAGAAATTTATGAGATGTCGTGACTTATTTTATTGTTTAATAAAATAAGATTCGAAAATAAAATAAATATTAAGTTGTGGGATTATTTTGTGTAGAAATATATTTGTTATTTTGTGTGGAAATATATTTGTTATTTGATGTATTATTATTATTAAGCGGGGGGAGAGATATATTTAATTTAGAAATAAATAAGATTATGAGGAATAGAGTAATTTTGAGGTATAAGAGAAATAAGAAGGGGGTTAGAATAGAAAGAAGAATAAGTTGTTGGGCCTAAACAAAATTAGGAAGAGTAATTAGTATTATAAATAGAGGAGTTATGAGGTTGGAATTTATCTATGGGTGCAAAGCAAGGATTGGGAGAAAACAAGGTTTAGAGAGAAGAGGATAACTCAGAGAGAGAACCTAGGAACGAAAAACGCTGCTTTTGATTTCAGAAAAACAATCTAAGGTAAGAGTGAGACTATCTTTCACTAATATTAGGTCTGTAGATCATTAGATTGCATCTAACATGTTTTAGGATGAGTTTGTGAGATTATGAGAAATTTGGGTTTGAGTGAGAATTGATGATTAGATGATTGCTGAATTGATGTATGAGGGGAGTTTTATTCATCATAAGGATTGTGTACTCATGTGGGTAGCGAAGGATTGTTAATTTTCATTATTTCCTTATTCTTTGAATGAATTAATGTTAAATTCATGCTATACATTACAGTTGTGATTTTAGGTATATTCTTGTCTCCAAATTCACTATTTTTATGTGTTAAATTCGTAGTTGATTGAGATTATATTCATGTGTGCTGTTTTGTGCTTCTCCCCAGTTGTTCGAGTTGTATGTGTTGTTCATACTCTCTGTTAATTTATAAACCGCCTGCACTTCTTCGGTAGTTGGGAATTGCATATTGATATAGATTAATTTTTCTTTTGTTTTTCAGAACATGTTGATATGATTCCTTTTTCTTATGTTTCGATTTCCTTTTGATTCTTAAATACATGACTGTATATCGCAATATATACCGCTAGTTGTAGATCGGTTTGCAAGTAATATTATTAGTACGGATTTCATATATATGTTTCATCATGACTAATTTGATTGACTACGTGAATCAAATTTCACTTTGATTATTTGAATTTAGCCAACTAAATCAATTTCGAGTATTTTTTTTTGTTGCTAACTATTTTCAAAGAGATTTATGAATATAATAGTTATAATTGAAATTATTTCTACCATTTTTAAATGTATTATTTTAAGATGAGTGATTAAATGTATTATTTGATGATGTGTGATTTAAAGATATGTTATATAAAGATGTGTTATTTAAGGATGTGTGATTTAAAGATGTGTTATATTATGATGTTGATATGCTATGAATTAATGTGCTGCATATGTTGTTGTTGATCTTATTTAAGATGTAAATGTCGGTCTAAGTCAAGAAGTTATAAGAGATGCTCATGAAGTTGTCTAAGTTGTACAAAAGTTATCGTTGCATTAGAGTTGTGTCGTTGCATAGTCAGAGATGGGGGCTTAATGCCCGACAGGTCCTTTATGACCTTAGAGATGGGGGCTTAATGCTCGACAAGTCCTTTATGACCTTAGAGATGGGGGCTTAATGCCCGACATGTCCTTTATGACCTTAGAGATGGGGGCTTAATGCCTGACAGGTCTATTTATGACCTTAGAGATGGGGGCTTAATGCCCTGGTGGTACCACATGCATATTGAAGATGTCTAAGATGATTTAAGATGATTTAAGATGTTAAGATGTCAAGTTGCCGAGTTATTAAGTTGTTAAGATGTTAAGATGTCAAGTTGTCGAGTCGTTAAGATGTTAAGATATCAAGTTGATGAGCTATTAACGAAGTGTTTTATGAATGATTATGGTGTTTAAGATTAGTAATTGATGATATATGAAGATGTTTATGATTAGTATTATGATAGTTTTATGACTAATATAAGAAGATTAATGATACTAGTTAAAAAAGTTAAGTTGTTAGATATAATTAATGAATTATATATGTTGTTAAATGTAGTTTATGAGTTACCTGCTTAATATTATTGTTTGAGAAATCTCACCCCTTTGCTTGGAAATGTTGCTCTTCGTATGGGTAACTTGCAGGTAACCAGGATTAGTTGCGGTCGTGAATGGACTCCTCACAAGTGTGTCTTAGGTGCTCTGATACATAACAGAATGGGGATTTTGATACTATTTTATGTTCCTTTACGTATTGCTTTTGAAGTTTAAGAATTATTATTGAACTAAGATTTATGAGACTTTTATGATGAGGCCTGCGTGCCAAGACCTTTTTATTGTTGAACTAATTCCGCTGCAAGGTTTTTGCATTACTTATGTTAAATGATTTTGAAGAATAAATTGTTATTTATTCAGTTTAGGAATTTTTAAGAAGTGTAGCATTCCGTTTAAAGTTGTTAAACTCTGATTTATATTTAAGAATCTTTTAAGTAGGGAAAAACGGGGTGTTACACCACTCCTCTCATTCATAATTTCTCATTCAGAACGAAGTGGTTCAAGAGGAAAGCAAACACTAGGAGCTTCAAGGGAGGTGTAACAGCCCGATTGTTCGCTATATTTAATTTATTATTTATTTATATGTGTTATATGTGCTCGTATGTGATTAATTGCCTCTGTGTGTATTTTTGGTCGGGAATTGTAGAATTCGGTGTTAGAAGGGTATTTTAGTCATTTTGGACTCAGGGGTATTTTGGTCATTATGAGAGTAGGGGTAGTTTCGTAATTTTGTTGAGGATTATTTTTAGTGCCTAGTGAGAGTTGTATTTTACTAAGTGCTAGGGAGTTGTAGTAATTTATTTTAATTACCGGTAGTTGACCGTTAGTGTTACATTTTATCGTTAAGTTAAGTGAGTAGTAACGTTTTTGGTTAGAATAGAAATGGGTTAGGCCCATTTAGATGTTTTGAGTTGAGCCCAATTAAATAGGACCTATATAAACTCTTGTTAGTAGAGGAAATAGGTTTCCACCAACATTTTCATTTGAGAAGAGATAGAGATAGAGAGAAGATAAGGGTTGAAGAGGAAGAACAAGAGAAAGAGGTTGGAGGCTAGAGCTAGAAGAGGAATTCTTCATCTAGGAGTTAAATTGAGGCTTGAGTTAGAGATTCTTGGTGCTAGAGGTAAGAGGGTTAGAATTCAACCATAATTCATAACTTTTTCTTTTTACCCATTTTGTGAAATTGATGAATTGAACCTAATTGTTGTAAATTCGTGCATGATTGTTGTTGTTATGTTTGAGAACATGATTTGTACGATAATTGTATGTTAGTATGGGAATTAACATGTTGAAATGCATAATTGTTGGTACTTTGTGTTATTGAGCAAATTTGATGAAATATGAAGTTGTGGTGTTGAATTGTGTATGAATTTGTGTTCATTAGTTGTTGTTGATGATTGTTGAACTGTTGAAATTGAATTGGTGTAACTGGAATCGTTGTTTATGGATTGGTGAGGAGATTTGTGGTTGTGTTGGTGTTTTGAGAAAAACTTATGATTTTGATGAAATGAGTTATTTTGTTGTTTATAATGCATGATTCATGTTTGTTTAGATGCATTATAACTATTAGGACCCATAAACACTTTCTGGAACTTGTTTTGGCGAATTGGGGATTTGGAATGGGGATTTTTGGGTGAAAATGGGTTGAACCCGAAAGTTTAATTCCTGAACTGAAGCAAGCTCGTTCAGAAGCAAGTCTGTTCAGAAGCTCCTGTTCAGAAGCTCGTGTTCAGAAGCTCCTGTTCAGAAGCTCGTGTTCAGAAGTTCCTGTTCAGAAGCGAGCCGGTTCAGAAGCGAGTCTGTTCAGACAACACACCCTGTTTTGCGTTCTTGCGTCTTTTTCTCACATTTCTGGTTTGATTTGGCTTTTGCCGTAAACACGAAAGTTGTAGATAATTGAATTAGATTTCCAATGGCTTTGGATTGACTTGAAAATGTTTTATGGATTTTAAGTTATGATGTAAATACTCCAAGTGGGTTTTGAGGAAATTTTAAGAAAACTTAGCATAACTTATTCCAAGTTAGCCCAAAACCTATGGTTGGTTTCAAAACTTCAAAACTTAAGTATTAGAGGTTAAATTGAGGTGTTTTATGAGTATTTAACTTATGTCTTGTTTAATCAAATTTGATCTTCCCTTTGAAAAATGCTTTGGTTTTGCAAAATGATAATGTGAGACGAACTTCGTAAATTTGTGAATTCTTCATATGTGGCCAATGAAATGCTTATGTAATCTCTATTGCACACAAATGTGACTTGTGAGGATGCATGACATAGGCAATTGAGCTTGTTAAATTGGCTTTGGTTCATAACTTCTAATATTTTCAAAGTTGTGAAATGTGAGACGAACTTGTGCAAACTTGCTTTAAAGTTCCTTTGATTGATGAACCATTTTGTAAATGGATTTCTATGATTAATTATAGACTTGTGAGTGGATGTTGGATGATGATGATATTGTCGATTGTGTATATGTCAAGTTGTAGTGAATTGTTGCCTATGACATATATACTAAATATTGGTGATGGTGTGGTGATTTGTTGTGTGAACATATGCATTTGTAGTCGAGTCATATGTTCATGTATACATGACTGATGGTGGTGGATTTTATATCCAATTGAGGTGATTACCATGTTTTTGTTGCATCGGAGGTGACGACCTTGGAGGAGACTTGGTACCACATGCATCTAGATGAGTCTAGAGACATTGCATACATTGTTGGTGAATTGAAATGCAATTGAGTTGTGCGTGATGATTGAATTTGTTAATTGGGAATTGACATGATCGAAATTGTGATATGTGTATGATACACCGTTGATATGAGCTTAGAATGATGATATTGAATGATATGATTGTTGTGATTACTTGAGAGAATATGTATGAATTGTTATTCATCGTTCTTGAATATGTCTTTCATTCCCTATGTTTTTGTTAAATCTATTATGGATTATGATGATGTAATTCTAACCCTCAGTGGTTTACCACCTACCTTTCCGTGTGGACGGGTAGATGGAGTGCATGATGCTTAGATTGTATGCTTGATGTTGCCGAAAAGTGGAGTTCCTCTTTTATGTGCAAGTGTCTAGATTAGGGCTCTGATCTAGGGCAGTACTTGCATGCTAGATTCTGTTTTGACTATGTAATTTTGGAGTTGAGATATTGATTGTATCTGAGAGATGTATTTATTATCATGAGATTTGGAGTTGTTATTCATATGCTATATATATGTTCCGCTGCTATGTTTATGAAACTTGATAATTTATACATGTATGTCGTTTCGTTTTGATGACGTAGCATCTATTTCTAGAATATATTTGTATATTCGCGCGTTTTACCGCTTATTAGAAGTAGGGTGTTACAGGAGGAGTCTCTATATCTTTTTAGGCTAGAGTTCTAAGATGAACCTCTATTTTGTTGTTGGATATTTTAATTTAATTTAAATTCTTTATTCAGTTATTTTTCAAATCCTATTTAATTTTACTGTCGTGCGTACGATTTGTCTCCTCTGAAGTGAACCACCCTGAGATAACGATACTTAGGAAGGTGACATACCTAATATTGGTGCAAACCTGCTCGATTCAGGAAGAAAATAAGATAACGAGTATGGTAATTAGCGAAACACAGTGACTTCATGACTTAAAAGAGCCCAATAACTTCATTATTCTCTCATCCTTGGTAATGTAGACGAGATAGTGTTGTCCGTTTGTAGAACTACTGAGAGGGAGAGTGTGTTTATGTCCTTCGAAGATTTGATAGACGAAGGTACCTTTAGGACACTGAGAATTTAGAAACCCTAATATACGTTGTTGATTCAAATACCTCCGAGAAAGTAAGAACCTACACGTGCCTCTACATGCGTAAGTGTATCTCCCTACATGACTGACAACCCTAAACACTGAAACACGTAGAAACTCTGGTGGAAGGTTGCAACATACACTAGAAAGAACAAGAGAATGATGGAGATCCTCTGCCTTGAAACTATGATGCTTGACCCTTGACTTGTACTATTAACTTTCTAAATGAATAAAAGAGTGTGCAAGAGTCTCTATTTATAGTGCATCATTAATTAAGGGTTAAAAGAAAAAACTAAGCTATTTCCACCAATCCATCTTGAAAAATAAGCAAACAACAAATTTTGCCCGCATGCCATGCGCGGGGCGCATGAACCCACACGCAGGGGCGCATATACCAGGCTTAGGGGCGCTTCTGGCAGCCCCTCCTGTGCAAATTATGCAGATTTCAACCTTTGTTTTAGCGTTCTTTCGTTTTGCAATGCCTTGGAATTTGAAATGAATTTTCTTCATTTTGTATTGTCTTCAAATACCTTCTAAGAACCATTGATCTTCAATCTTCATATCATCGATCCTTCACGTGATGCCTTGTTGCCGATTTACATGGTTTCTCACTAAAAAGACTCAAAACACCTCTGAAGTTGCATGATTTAAGATAAAACTGAATTACAATGACTCGAATGAAAACAATGCAAAAAGTTCCTTAAACCATTGGCAACTTCTCTAATTAACTTCTAATTTGCCTTCAAATGCAAATAAAATAACTAAAAACATATATAAAAATATCATATGATGTTCTATCATCACGTAGCCTAAAATATCATATGATTCCCATCATCAGAGAGAAAGGTGAACATCGATCATATTTTTCAAGTCGCTAAAGCAGTTAGAACAGGTAAATATCTTGGTCTCTCATCAATGATTGGAAGAAGAAAGAAGGCTATGTTTGGTTACTTGAGAGACATATTTTGGAAGCAGATACAACAATGATAGGAAAACATCTCTCAAAAGCAGGATGAGAAGTTCTGATCAAATCAGTTGTACAATCAATCGCAACATATTGTATGAGCACTTTTTGTTGCCTACTAATTTTGGTGATGAAATTCAATGGATGATCAATCCTTTCTAGTGGGGAACAAATGTTAGTCAAGGTAAAGGCGTTAAATGGCTAAGTTGAGATAAATTAACCATGAGAAAGGAACACAGAGGTATGGGATTCCATCATGTTTATGGTTTCAATTTTTCTATGCTAGGGAAATAAGGCTGGTTTCTCTTAACCAACCAAGATACTATTGTTTCAAGTGTCTTTAAAATTAGATATTTTCCTAAATATGATTTTTTGGGGGGCCGTTTCGGCCATAGCCGAAGATTTATTTGACATAGTATCCAATGGATACTATCCATACTTCACAAGTTATAGTTAGAGGTGGGATGAGATGACACATTGGAAATGTAAAATTTGTAAATATTTGGGAGGACTCATGGTTGAGGTGTCACGAAAATTCTTACATAACCAGCCACATACCTCACATGTATGAGTCACTTAAGGTTTTAGATTTAAAATTGCAGGGTGCTAACAATTGGAAGTGGATTGTCATCAATGGAACACTCAATGCTAGAGACCAAAAGGAAATCCGTAACATCTCATTGACGCACATGGGCGAAGATGTTAAAGGCCTAAGTCTATACAGTAACAATAACAAAGGCATCTATACGGTAAATCCGTATATTGGTTTGTAATGGAAACACTTATTGACAATGAGGAGTATCCGATTCCGGGTGATTAATTGAGCAAACTATAGAGCTTGAAGATACCACAAAGAGTTAAAATATTTTTGTGGAGAGTAGTGAGAGACCGACTCCAAAGAAAGGCTGTCCAATGTAACCATGCATGTCCTTTTTGCTAGAATCACTATGAGAATGAATGGAAGGCAAAAGAAGTATGGGTAACAGGTAATCTATGGTCACATATTAGCTCTTTGATGCAAAATGTTGCTGACTTTGTATCCCTTTTCTTCACATATTTATAACATTTGAAAAATGAGTAAATATAACATACAGAGCTAAAAAAATCACCAAAAAAGAATAACTAGAAAATCAACTTAAAAGAATAACTTCAATGGCGGAGTTTTGCTTTATTCAGGTACGATGGAAGATCTTGATCTGTCATCTGAAGAGTAAATAAGTTATGAACCACATCATAGAGGTGTTGAACATGATACAATTAGATGACTCAAGCTTTCTTCCAAATATCAAAACATGTTTTGTAAGGACGAAAATAAATCATCAACATTAAATCAATGGATTTCCACAAAAGGACGACTAATTGTGCACCAACTTTCTTCCACTACTCGAGTCTGATGCAACTACATTATCTTCCGATTCGTACAGTATTTACCGGTAAGTTTCTGCAATGTGATATTGGGACTGCTGGAAAACACAAAGGATAACATAGACTTGTTTGTAGGCGCTGCTGCCATTGTAAATCAGACAAGAAAACAAAGGCAACTCAAAAGTGTACTAATTGTAACAGACTAGTGTAATGCGCATATTCCAAAGAGGCGCAAAAGTAAGATATCTAACAAGGAAACAAAATGAGCACAAAAATGTGAAAACCACTAAGAAACCACTGTTGCAGCCTTGCAGGGGTAAATAAGCAATGAAAACTACACGATACAAGAGTCCAATATAAAATACCAATAATTGGATTTTTAGGAATATTCCTAATTTTGACATTCTTATTATAGAACACTTCCATCTCAGTCTCTACTTTATAAAAACCATTAAAAACTGGATTACATGCACACAAAACATTATATAAAACAAATTACATTAAAATTATAAACTGAAATTTATATGCAAAATCTCCTAAAATAAGGAAATGAAACTGCATTTTGTCATGCCACAGTCACCTTCCATCGTCCAATACTGCCAGTTCAAGTTCTTTCAGGCTGTCGTATCCAATATCTCCATGTTTGCTGCTATCACCAGGTTCATAAAGGCTAGATGTTGATTCATGAAGCAAGTACCGACTCTCGTCTACATTTAAGTCATCATTGATCCAAGAGTGCTTATTCATTAACCTCATTCCCTCCAATTCCATAGCCACTTCCTTCATGCTTGGTCTTTCTTCCCCTCTAAGTCTCAAACACTTCGCCGCAAGAACAGCTACCTCCTTGATCTCTTGTTTGTTTTCTTCATTCCACATACCATCTTGAATAACTTCAAACACATTATCCCTTTTCAAGCAAGATAGAAAATGCATAGCAAGACTTCTTCTTTCTTCCGACCTAACAAAACAAAAAGGTTTCTCCCCTGTTAGCAGCTCCACAAGAACAACTCCAAAGCTATATACATCACTTTTTTCAGTCAATTGGCTTGTTTGCATATACTCTGGATCTAAGTAGCCAATAGTTCCTTGCACCATTGTGGCTACTTCAGTTTGATCAAGTGGAACCAATCTTGAAGCTCCAAAATCTGAGACTTTTGCAGTGTTGGTTCCATCTAAGAGAATGTTATCACTCTTAACATCTCTATGGATAATAGGTATTGAGGCATATGAATGTAGATACGACAGAGCTTCAGCTACCTCTGCGGCTATCTTAATACGAGTTTTCCAAGTTAGATCGTTCGTCTTACCTTGTGTGTGTATAAATTCAGAAAGAGTACCATTGCTAACAAACTCATAAACCAACAAAGGAACTTCTGTTTCTAGACAACACCCTAAGAGTTTGACCACATTCCTGTGATTTATTTGAGAGACAACATCCACCTCATTAATGAATTGTTCAATTTGGCTTTCGTCTATAGTTTTCGACTTTTTGATAGCAACAATTCGATTATCATCTAGTTTTCCTTTGAAAACTGTACCAAAACCTCCTCTACCTATGACTAAGCTGTCATCAAAGTTGTTAGTGGCTTTCCTTAGTTCCTTTTCTTTGAAAATGTGAGTTATTTGAGACGAGTCTTTTCTTTGACGAAGTTTCTGTTCCAAAATAGAACCTCCGTTCTGCCTAAAGAATTTCTCTTTCAATTTGATAAGTTTCCTTTTTTGGTATATTAAGTAGGAAATTATGCACACAAATAGAACAATAAATACTGCTCCTACTCCTGCATCCAAAATATATTGAACCCAATTTTTGGATTGTTTCACAAATTAATATCAGTAGCATATAAACTAATAAATACATACGATTTTAAAAAATTGATCATAAACTAAAATTAGGTGTGTTTTGTTGCTTACCAAGGACAGTTGGTAGTACTATTTGATATGCATTTCCATCAGGTACTTTGCACCCTCCTAGCTTTGTTCCATTTCCAAATTGTCCGATCGGACAGAAACAAGTGTAATTCCCAAAAGTGTTGTTACAATTTGCTTTACTTAGGCATGTATGATTTGATGTCGCACATTCGTTAATGTCTGAAAGACAATTAAAAGCATTGTTGTTTGCCGGTTAAATCTCTTGTGTGTATCTATTTTGAACATGATTCTCATCGTAAGACATCGATGAATCCCAATTCACTTCAATGAATTTAGATTTATTACGATGAATCACTAACTACCTAAAAACTTAGTGTCGCCAACCACATTTTTGTGGACTTTATATAGTCAACCACTTTTTAAAATGAGTTGCTTACTCAACATTTTAAAACGAGTCACATAATTAAGAGAAACCAAATTCAAAAAAACATCAAAGATATGAAGCATAATCAATTAATTAAACTAAGAAAGAAAAAAAAAACTGCGGTATACAATTATGATCTGTTAGTTACCTCTGCAGCCTCCGGGAAGGTATGGATTTCCTTCAAAACCTGCCAAACACTTGCATCTGTAACCGTCATAATCTGAATCTTTATCAACACATTCACTATTTTCCTTGCAGGCATAGTTATTTGTAGTTTGAGCTATTTGACAAGATTCATTTGTAACAGCCCAATTAACAACCATAGGGAAAGTTCCATTAGGTAGTTTCTTTATATGTTCTACAGAAAATTTATAGGATCCTTGTTTTGCAATAAAGGAATAGCTACAAGAATTTTCCATAGACAGTGTAGAAGCTGGGAATTTAAATGCTTGTATGGTGATATTTTTCATAAGTGGAGGAATATCAACTTCACAACAACCTAAACCTGTGCATTTTCCAGTGTTATTCCCAATTACCATTTTTGGATCAAAATCATAACATCTTGTTAAGCATCCTGTTGAATAAGTGGCACCCTTGAAATTACTGTTGAGATATCCATAACTGTCGCAACCAACAGTTATGAATTTGTTTTCCGTGCTTGAAATTGTGAGAGAAGGAACTCTAAGAAAAGGTGTATTTGCTTCTTTGGTATTATTACTACTACTATTCGTACAGAGATGTGAGACGAAAAATTTCATTTCCATTTGACCTTGGGGATTTATGTCTAGGACTTGTATATTGTTACCACGGATTAGTTTTGAGTTGTTTACACAAGTGAGATAAAATTTGGAATTCATGTAACATGGTGTATGATTTTGTGCTGTTGAATTTCCTATGCCAAATGGATATGGAACTTTTACACCTCCACAAGTGTAATTGCAGCCAGGTAGAACTTGTTGAGGTTGATCATATGCAAATGCAAATGGAACTGCTTCTATCAAAAGTGCTAATGTAGCAAGCATTATTAATACTTGCATGACCTTCATTTTCAAATTGGAGTTTTGTTTTGTGGCCTAAGGTAAGGGTGTTTCGTTGTTTATAATAAAAACCCTTACAAATTTTCATGGTATTTTGCAATTTTAAATAAGTTTCATTGACTTGCAAGTTGCATTGAAGACTGACATATTCTTTCTCTTAAATTAAATTTGATAGCTGCCGTGGTTGTTGCTACCCCCGTGACGGCTGACTGACGGGTGACCCCAATTTTACTTTCTTCTTTGACTTGTAGGCCTACTTACTATGCCATTTTACGTTATTAACATGGATGAATTTGTTTGTAGATTCATCTTTTTATTTTTAACGATTTTAAATTTGTATAGTATTGATGTATTTTATCAATTTGAATGAAAGAATATCGTTTATTTTTATGGAAAAAAAAAAGAAACAAACATAGTTTTGGACGTATGATTGGCATTATAGTCGGTCAACAGGTAACATCTTGGAACATTGAGTACCATGAGTTATGCTTGACGAAGACTTGGCATATTTTTGGTTTTATGATATAGGCTTAAATATCTGCAAATATTAAGAATTTTGATTCGTAGTCATGCCAAAATTTTGTTTTTGTTTTTAGTCTTTACAAGTTTATCACGTTTACTTTTTGATCCTTAATGTTTTATATTAATGCCTGTAATATTTTGAAGGAATATTTATTTGTACTTAAATACATATAATTAATGCCTCAAGAAAATAAAATTAAAGGTAAAATATCATATTTAAAAACAAAAACTTCAAAGTAGAATTAATTTTTGAAACAAAATCAAATTAAAACATGTCCAAATCCAAAAAGTAGAACAAAAAATGCAGTCGTCGGTCAATGGGTAAACATCCAGGAACATTGGTCCTTTTCTTTTTCCTTTTTGCATTATTAAAGTGTCACGGGTATACAGTGTGATGAGACGATTAAGTTGAACTTTGAATCGAAAATAAATAAAAAATCGTGGAAAACTGGTTTTATTCCATTAAAAAGGGTTAGTGATTCTTAATTTTAAATTTATTGAAAAGAAATAAAATACTTTTGATTTTATTAATGGAGATGTCCATAAGTTCTAGTTCAATGACTATCTATCCATGAATAAAATCCAATGGGAGGTTGACTTTGTAGGTCTTCTGACGTTGCAGATTCTGACTTAGAGTCTGAATGCAGCGAAAATACATAACATAAAAATAAAAGAAAAAGAGTTAGAGAGAAAAGAAGACACAAAGCAATTTATACCGGTCTCACCACAACACAAGAGTAGTCTAGTCCCCTTTCATTTCCAGGGGATTTCACTGTGGATTACAACTTGTTCAAGGACACACCAAGAGACTTCTCAATACTCAAGCACAACTGCAAGAAACTTCTATGCTTTAGGACACTACCTAAAGATTTCATGCTCAAGGGCAACTCCAGGAGACTTCCCTTGCTTAAGTATAACTGCTTAAGACTTTACCTTACTCAATCACAATTGACTGAGACTTCTAGGTGCTCAAGGTTTCACCAAGAGACTTATATGCTCAAGCATGCAGGTGAGAGATTTTCTAAAATGTTTTTCTCAACTGCAAACAAGTTAATTTGTTCTTACACTATATTTAACAATGATAGTGTAAACTGAACAAATGAACAGACTCACTCCTAACGATTTCTAAGCTATAAACTTCAAAATAAATCCTAAGTGTTTTGCGCTATTTGATTTGACAGAGTTTTGGCACAGAAAAATAGCAGAGTCTTGTTACTTCTTCTTCAAGTCTTCAACTCCTTTTATAGGAGTGATTTGAGAGACGTTGGAGAAGAGTGCCAGCGCAAATAGAGTCGTTGAGAAGCTTTGATCAAGAACATTGGCCCTTTGCCTGATATGGATAATTCCGTTGGAAAGTCTTTTGAAGAATGGATGATTCCGTTCCTGATGTCCTTTGTCTGGTTACACACGTAGACAGAAGAAGACAAAATAACTTGTTGGAACAAAATATGTTTAACAATGAACCTTAAAGAGTTTTGATGATAACAAGGTATTAAAAATTGGACTAGCTAATATTTGTTCGAGTGTACAGGACCACAGTTAAAAAGTTACATCATTAATTGGTTCTGAATGAGCAAATAAAGAGCAAAAGAAAATGAAGCTTAGGTGATTCTGAAGGCAATACGCTCCTGAAGTCAAGCTGCTCCTAAAGAAATAGCGCTTCTGAAGAATAGTGCTCCTGAAGACAAGAGGTCCAGAAGCCACATTATCAGAAGCTACATCATCAGAAGCTGAAGAAGCTGCACCATCAGAAGCTGCAGTAGTTGCTTCATCAGAAGCTGCATCATCAGAAGCTGCCTCATCAGAAGTCATTTCACCAGAAGCTGAAGATCAACTAGATTTGCAAAAGATTCAAAGATTGAAGAATCTACATTGCAAAAGATGTCTATTGGATTCGAAAACACAGCAGAAAATAAGTGGAACATTGCAACGGTCATTTCAAAGGTGTTTAAAGGCATGTGCTTGCAATTTGGACGAAAGCGTTGACATTGTACTTTGTACGAATTGTACAACCACGTTCTCCACTACTCTGTTTTGTGTCCACGCTACAAGACAAGAAAACAGCTCCAGAATACAGCTTCGTCTGCATAGATGTTCCTTTGGATAAGGAATGGATTTCAAATTGGTTCTTCATAGGACAACAACCAAATCAGGCAAAAGATCATTGGTGAAAGATCAAGCTTCAACAACGACTCTTTGGTGTGCTGACAATTTCACAACGTCTCTTTCACACCTCTATATAAAGGAGTGAAGACCTAGAGATTTGGTAATGCAAGAACGCTGAACGAAAGACTCACAACATTTTACAAGTGCCAAACCTCTGCTGAAATTGTTCTGCATTCACTTAGAATTTCTGTGTCTTAAAGTCATATCTTAGAAATTCTTAAGTCCATTGAGTCTGTATCTGATTTGTATTGTGAGCACCTCTGATTGTATATCAAGTGTTCAACCTTAAACAATTTTCTGTGTAATTTTGTTTAGTTAGGAAGTCTCTTGCAAGTGCTTGAGCAGGAAGTCTCTTGATTGTGTTCTTGAGCAAAGGAAGTCTCTTGCTTGTGTGCTTGAGCAAAGGAAGTCTCTTGCTTGTGTGCTTGAGCAATTGTAATCAGATATTACTCTTAGTGAAATCTCCTTGGAAGTGCAAGGGGGACTGGACTACTTCCGGATTGTGGAAGGAACCAGTATAATTGCTTTGTGTCGTTCTTCTTCTCTCTCTCTGATTTATTCCGCTGCATTTAGATTCTGATCATCACTTCAGAAGCTGTCTCACTTAGCTTCTGATCAGTGTATTCAGTTGTTTAGGAGAAACGAAGAATTTTTCAAAACACAATTCAACCCCCCTTCTTGTGTTTTTCTCACCTTCAATTGGTATCAGAGCCTTGGTCTGTTGTGTAACACTTAACCGTGCAACAGTCAAAGATCTGAGAAAAACATGTCTACTCCTCCTCCTAATGGTTCTGGTGATACTAGCTATAAAAATGTCTCACATGATTATAGTGATAGTAAGAAAACCAGTGTTGGAAAAGTTCCAAAGTTCAATGGAGATGCTGAAGAGTTCTCTTGGTGGAAGACCAATTTTTACAGTTACATCATGAGCCTAGATGAAGAATTATGGGATATTCTGGAAGATGGTGTTGGTGATTTAGTCCTTGATGAAGAAGGAGCTGCTGTGGATAGAAAGAAACATACTCCAGAACTGAGGAAACTCTACAAGAAGCATCATATTATCAGAGGAGCTCTTGTCACTGCCATACCCAAAGCAGAGTACATGAAGATGAGTGACAAATCCACTGCTAAAGCTATGTTTGCTTCTCTCTGTTCAAATTATGAAGGGAGCAAGAAGGTCAAAGAAGCAAAGGCTCTTCTGCTTGTACATCAGTATGAGTTATTCAAGATGAAGGATGATGAAACTATTGAGGAGATGTACTCAAGGTTTCAAACCTTAGTTTCTGGGCTACAGATTCTAAAGAAGAGCTATGTTGCTTCTGATCATGTAAGCAAGATTCTCAGAAGCTTACCTGCCAGATGGAGACCGAAGGTGACTGCCATTGAGGAAGCTAAAGATTTAAACACTTTAAGTGTCGAAGATCTTGTTAGTTCTCTCAAAGTTCATGAGTTAAGTCTTAATGAACATGAGTCTACTAAGAAGAGTAAATCAATAGCTCTTCCATCCAAAGGCAAGTCATCAAAAGCTCTCAAAGTGGTTGAATCTGAAGAGGAAGAACAGTCAAGTTCAGATTCTGAACCAGATGCTGCTGAAATGGCCATGCTCTCAAACAGACTTCAATATCTGGCCAAGAAGAACAGAAAGTTTCTCGCCAAAAGGGGTAACTCCAGAAGCTCAAGGAAAGAAGATCAGAAGGGATGCTTCAACTGTAAGAAGCCGGGACACTTCATTGCTGAATGCCCTGATCTTCAAAGAGAAAAGTCAAAGGACAAGTCAAAGAGGTCTACATTCAAACCAAGCAAATTCAAGAAGCAGATTAAGCAGAGTTTAATGGCAACCTGGGATGATTTGGGTAGTGAATCTGGATCTGATAAAGAGGAAGCTGATGAAGATGCAAAGGTAGCTGTTGGGTTGGTGTTTTATCTTGGTTTTCGGGTGTCAAACATTGATTACGTTTGAACCTTTTAAACCGGTGATATCTTATTTTTTCTTGGGAAGGGAAAAAGTAAGCAAAACCCTTGAGAATCGAGGTCCGGGAGTTGTTTTCGCTACGGGAAGGTGTTAGGCACCCATAACGACTATAGTAACCTATAGGAACCGTCTTTAACTTCTACGCGCGCGCTTTATTTTTAAATGCTATTTGAAATTGTTATTTACACCTAAAAGTTACTAAATGAAGAATTGGAGGGAGAAGAATGTTTTTGGAATTTTATTTTAGTTGAATTGAAGGAATTTTGTTCCTTGCCTACGTACCCGATTAAGGGATCAAATCCACCGTAGTTCTCTTTGAAAAATGTTTTTGTTTTGGTTGGTTGATTTTAAGTTTGAAAATGGAGTTTGAAGAATAAGAGAGAGGCCTCAAGGGCATGAGATTTATGAAATTGTGAGGTTGAATTAGTCATTTGCAAAATGTGGTCTAAACATGATTATTTTTCATTGGAATTTGATTAAGAAAAAGAAAAGGAAAATACAATGGGATTTTGATCCCAAGGTTTATTAGGAAAATAGTTTGAATGATGCTTGTTCATATTTTTTGGGAAAATTGATTTTTCTAAGTATGAGTCCTAGGCATTCATCTAAGCATACAATCCTAAACATACATCTAAACATGCATATTCTAGCTATACTATAGTGATGTGTGTGCATGTGTCGGTGCTTGTGTCGGTGTACATTATTAGAGTCCATTGTCCTTTACACCATACCCTAGATACATTCTATGGCCTCTTTGCCAAGAAATTAAAAGTGCATAAAGGAAAATATTACAAAACTCCTAAATGTTACATTCTAATTTTGCATGAAATTAAATTGCAAGAAAGTAAGGACTAAGAATATAAGAGGGAGATGAAATGCTCATGGATGAATGAAACATGAAATGAAAGAGTTAGTAGCACAAATGATATAGAAACTAGTATTAAAAAAAGCATAGTAAAACAAATAAACTCGCAAGTAAAGTAAACTAACAATTTTAGTAAAAAAGTGACAAAGGGACTTGAAATTCAATATACTTCTAAAGCAAGTTTGAGACCTAAATTCTCACAACATTGGAAATTTTAGGTGACTTATTTCAAGGAAAGAAATATGAGAATCAAGGAAAATCGACATGCCAAAGATTATAAGATTTTCAAGTCCTTTATGCACTTTATTTCACAAGAGCATTTCACATTATTTACAACACAAAGTCCACAAAAATCTAACTCAAAACAGCAAGCACATACCACATTTAATAGGCAAATTCACTCCAAGAAATCACATGTTCAAAGCCACAATTATGTAACAAAGTTTCAAGTTCAAAACCACATCAAAACTTCACAAAAATGTCAACAAAAAGTAGGCAACAACAAGAATATATCCTACATGTTTTCGGAATGAATTTCCACATGTAACTTTACTCAAAAAAAAGGTCTCAAATACCGAATTTATTTATAAGAGAAATCCACAAGATCTTCAAAGGTTTTTTACAAGTTTCTAGCAAGCTTTTAAAACAATGATCAAAGTATTTTTTCACGCATTTTTAACCAAGATTCAACATGCAAGAATTATCAAGAAACATCAAAAAAACATCAAAAACCAATAGTAATTTTCTTGAAATTTTATTATGAAAAGAAAACACGCAGGAGGTGTAAACAACGACTCTCCGTACCAAAATAGCAAAAATTAGAGCAAAAATGAAATCAGCAAAGAAACAAAGGCCCAAGCCCACAGAGAAGCTTCAGGAGCCACTTGATTAATCACATGATGGCTAGCAGTGAGGGAGCATGGCATATGGTGCACGCAAGCACATAGGATAAAATGGAAAGAAGATTTTAAAACAAAACAACACGTGAACAAACAGAGTTCTTTCTCCTTCTACCTCGCGATGCCACAGCTCTTCCTCCTTCTTCCGGCGAGTTTGTTCCTCTGGCGTGGTGGCCGGAAACGTCACCACCATGCCGGAGTTCAAAGCCTCTTCCGTTTTCAAGGTCATTCACGCTTTTTTGAAATCAATTTCACACCTCTCGCCGGTCCGAATTCGATTCGAAGAGGAAAGAACTAGGAAAGAAATACAGATTCGAAGAAGATGATTCTGATGTTCGAAAGTTTGAAAGAAGCACAGATTATGATAGACACGAGGTTACCTCTCCGTTGACGGTGCCGATGCAATTTGAAAGAAGCCGTTCAATTTCCGCCTTGTCTCTCACCTTCTTGCGGTTGTTGTTGTTGTTGCTGGTCTCTTCTTCCCCTTTGCTTCAAATTGCGAATCTGACTTGGTTTCTTGGTCGAGGTATTGAGACCGATTGCTGCGATTCACCGTTTGAGTTCGATTCGCTATCGCCGGTGGTGCTTGAATCCGATTCGGTGGTGATTTTCCGGTGACGGTTTTGAATTCGTAATTGGTGTGGTCGATGAGTGCTAGAAAATTCAGTGGTGAATTGTGTGAGTTTGTGATGGATTATGATGATTGTTGTTAGTTGAAGGTGATGATGAAGGTTTGGTTATGGAGGATTCAAGATTGTGAAGTTTTTTTGTGGTGGTTGTGAAGCTTTTTGGTGATGAAGGTGGTGGTTAGGGATGAAGATTGAAGGTTAGTTAGGGTGGTTGAGTGGTGGAGAAAAGTTGTTATGGTGGTTTAGGGTGGAGGAGAAAGTTTGTTAGGGATGAGAAAGTTGGTTAGAAGAGAGGGAAAAAATTGTGAGGAAATAATTAAAATGATTTTGTGATTTTTTGGAGTTTTTGTGAAAAATGATTCCTTGTGAAAATTTGACCATGGTTTGACTTATATAGGGGATGTGGAAATGCTTGGACCAATGGGAGTGGGACATGTGGCACTGGACTCTAACAAACTTTGACTTTGACTTAAAAAGGGATTAAAATGCAAATAACAAAAGTACAAGGACCGAAATGAAAATTAAAACTAAAATTGAATTGAAAAAGTAAATTGAAAATTAACGTAAAGCGAGACGATTAAAAGCAACAAAACAAATTAAAGTGAATCAGAAATATTATGTGAAATGACCAAAACGCCCCTAGGGACTAAAATGACTCGAAATGACTCAAATGCAATTTAAAAATGGATTTTTAACAGGAAATTAAAGCAAGAGTTTATACAAGCGAATTAAAAGACTCAGAGACAATTTTTAGAATTTAAACAGGGTTTTGACACATGGAAAGACTAAAATGCCCCTAGGGGCAAAATTGACTCAAAATGACTTCAAATGCGATTTAAAAATGAATTTTGACATAGAATTGAAACAAGGACCTATACAAACCAATTTAAAAGACCCAAACAATTTCCAAAGATTAAAATGAGTTGAATGCAGGAAATGACTAAAATACCCTTTTTCATGAATTTTGCAAATAACATTGAAATAAAATGCAGAGAAAGATGCAATTGATCAGAGACATATCAGATGACTTATAATGCAAGAAAAGAAGAATTGAACAAGTATTTTTAGGTCCAAAATTAGGGTATAACAGCTGCCCCTATTTAAGTTTCTTTGTCCGGGGAGTCAAGAGACGAAGTCTTAGAATTGACGGGACGAAGATACTTAAATATTAACATTTGCACTGCTTTTGGACATAAAAATACACTTTCAGATTTTCAAACAAACACGAATGCCATGCAACATTTCATTTATGAATGCAAGACAATCGAACCGGAATCTACGGGCTGTGTCACACCACCAAGGGATTTATAGACATCAAGGTAGAAAGAACGGGCAACAACTAGACAGGTACAAGCTGTTCTTTGGATCGAACTTGCCACTTGACCGAGAGATACAAACAAGAGACGGGTACAAGCTGCTCTTGGGATCGAACTTGACACTTGACCGGAAACATAGACATATAGGCAGATACAAGCTGTTCTTTGGATCGAACTTGACACTTGATTGAAAATACAAACAGATAGACAGACACAAACTGTTCTTGGGATCGAACTGGCCGTTCGGCTGGAGACATAGACAAAAGGGTTGATACAAGCTGTTTCTTTGGATCGAACTTGCTTGTTGGATTATCACCACATCATGTGGGAGAGTGCAGACTGTTCTCTTAGATCGAACTTGTCGTTTGACCAATAACAAAGCATAAGCTGGGTACAAACTGTTCTTCAGATTGAACTTGCCGTCTGACTGGTAACAAAACATAGACTGGGTACAAACTGTTCTATCGAACTTGCCGTTTGACCGATAACAAAGCATAGACTGGGTACAAACTGTTCTATCGAACTTGCCGTTTGACCGATAACAAAGCATAGGCTGGGTACAAACTGTTCTTTTAGATCGAACTTGCCGTTTGACCGATAACAAAGCATAAGCTGGATACAAACTGTTCTTTTAGATTGAACTTGCCGTTTGACCGGAAATATGGGTATATAAGCAGGTACAAGTGGTTCTTTTTGGATCGAACCTGGCACTTGACCAATAACAAGATACAAACTGAAAGTCTGGTTTAACAAGATACCCATTGAGGGTAAATTGTCATTGACTTGATTTGAAAATAGACATGACCATTTTGGTTGGCCCAAGAGTAAATTGAGAGTGAATCGACATTGATTTGGATTGAATTGAAAGTTGACATTGAAAGAGAGATTGAGAATTGAGATTAATCAGAGACATAGACAGAAGAATGATACAAGCTGTTCTTTGGATCGAACTCGTTGCTTGATTAATATCACAACATGTAAGTTGGTGCAAACTGTTCTTTGGATCGAACTTGCTGTTTGACCTAGAAATATAGACATATAGAAAGATACAAGCTGTTCTTTGGATCGAACTAGCCACTTGACTGATAACAAGATACAAATTGGAAGTTTGATTTGGGAAGGATACAAATTGAGAGCAAGTTGATATTGACTTGACTTGAAGATAGACATGACCATTTTTGTTGGCCCAAAAGCAAATTGTGAGTAAATTGACATTGACAAAGACATTGAATTGAAAGTTTGAGATTAAAAGAGGGATTGAAAACTGAGATTGATCAGAGACATAGACAAAAGAATGATACAAACTGTTCTTTGGATCGAACTTGCTGCTTGACCAGTATCACAACATGTAGGTTAGTGCAAACTGTTCTTTGGATCGAACCTGTCGTTTGACCGATGACAAAACATAAGCAGGGTACAAACTGTTCTTTGGATCGAACTTGCCGTTTGATCGGAAACATAGGCATATAAGCAGGTACAAGCTGTTCTTTGGATCGAACTAGCCACTTGACCCATAACAGGATACAAATTGGAAGTTGGATTAATCAAGATACCAATTGAGGGTAAGTTGTTATTGATTTGATTTGAAAATAGACATGACCATTTTTGTTGGCCCAAAAGCAAATTAAGAGAGAATTGACATTGGATATTGGAATTGAATTGAAAATTGACATTGACATTGACATTGACATTGACATTTGACATTGACATTGGATATTGACATTGACATTGACATTGACGTTGACATTGACATTGACATTGACATTGTCATTGGATGTCAATATTGGAATTGGAGATTGACATTGACATTGTCATTGGATGTCAATATTGGAATTGGAAATTGACATTGACATTGTCATTGGATGTCAATATTGGAATTGGAAATTGACATTGACATTGACATTGACATTTGACATTTGACATTGACATTGGAGTTTGACATTGGAAATTGTCATTGAAATTGGAATTGAAATTGGAATTTGACGTTGACATTGGAGTTTGACATTGGAAATTGTCATTGAAATTGGAATTTGACATTGCTTCGAATTTGACAGCTGACATGATTGGAATTGAGATTGCTTCGAATTTGACATTTGACATGATTTGAAATTGAGATTGGAAATTGCTTCGAATTTGACAGTTTGACATCGAAATTGGAAATTGCTTCGAATTTGACAGTTTTGACATTGAATTGGATTTGACAGTTGGAATTGAAATTGGAATGGACTTTGACTTTGACAGTCGAAACTTGGATTGGATTTGACAGTTGAGAGTTGGATATGCAACATGTATGCATGGTATAGCAAGATTGTTGGATGTATGGGCACATAAAATGCATGATTATGCATGTATGAATGCTTGAAATGCATGATTGGTTGGCAACTTGGCAGAGAAATTTCACAAAGGCAGACAAGACATTGGAAGATTGGGCACGTAGTGGCTCGTGCTGCGACATATTCACAGGGGAAAACCTCTTTGGAGAGACCGTCGTTGAGAGACGTATTGAATCCATGGCTGAGGGCAATAAACTTGTAGAGGGGGGACCCTTGGAAGGTTCTTGGATACAGGTCGCCGTTGCTAGGCGTGTCAGTGCTGGGTAAACATTGGATGTTCGCATCTGTGGTCAATGCTTTTTTAATATTTCATTTTTTTCATTTTTTTCAATTTCAGACCCCATTTTTGCCTGAACCGCCCTTTCGGGTTTTCGATTCACCGGGGAATAAATTCTTTTCATTGCCCCATTTTTGCCTGAATTGCCTTCATAGGTTGTCAATCAGCGGGGTGCTCATTTTTGCCTAAGCCGCCCTTTCGGGTTTTCAACTTAGCGAGCTTTCATTTGTATTTTTTCCATTTTTTTTCATTCTGTTTTTTCATTCTTGCCATTGACCACAGATCATCCTGGGGAGTAACCTGCTTGTAATATGTATTGAAATAGACATTGATATTCATTCATTCATGCATGTTTCATTGAAATGTACCCTGTTGCTCAGGTTTGCTTTCAAAATAGACAGAAAAAGATTGTTTAGTTTTCAAAAATGTTTGTTTCAGACACTGACATTATCAAATAGAAAGAAAATATTTTGTATAAAGCATTGAAAGTAGAAAGAAAAGTAGAGTTTCAAACAATAGAAAGGCTCAAATTGATGTAGAAGAGTGAAAGTCAGCCAAGGGCATGACTCCACGGATTTACAAAGCTTGGAAAATGGTAATTTTATTGGTTGGTGATACATTGAACACGATGACCGCTACATTTCATAGAAATTTTGAATTCACAAGTACAGAAGCCTCTGATGAAGAAGATTATTGACAGTTGCAGATGCCCCAAGGGGTGATGGTGATTTGCCAGATATAGTTACTTGTCTTTTATTATCAACCTCATTTTTGCATGAACCGCCCTTCCGGGTTTTCGGCTCATCGAGGCGCTCATTCTTGCCTGAGTTGCGTACAATCTCAGCGAGCTTTTTCATATTCATTTTTTTGTCCCTAACTTTTGCCTGGATCGCCCTTTCGGGTTTTCGATCCACCGGGAAGCGCATTTTTGCCTAGGCCGCCCTTTCGGGTTTTCGACCTACCACGCTGTTCTTTTCTTTCTAGACAAAGTATTTCTTGACTATATCGGCATTGACAGGATTTGGGAGCTCAACACCATCCATGTGTGTAAGAATCAAAGCACCACCAGAGAAAGCCTTCTTGACAACATAAGGACCTTCATAGTTAGGTGTCCACTTGCCCCTTGGGTCGGGTTGCTGACTTATCCTTCTTTTCAGTACAAGTTCGCCTTCCTTGAATTCTCGAGGTCGGACTTTCTTGTCAAAAGCATTCTTCATTCGCACTTGATACAACTGTCCATGAGTCATAGCATCCATACGTTTCTCTTCAATCAGATTCAACTGATCATACCGACTTTGACACCATTCAGCCTCAGTTAACTTTGCTTCCATGATCATTCGAAGAGATGGAATCTCCACTTCCAGAGGGAGAACTGCTTCCATACCATATACTAAAGAGAAAGGAGTTGCCCCAGTTGAACTACGCACTGTAGTACGGTAACCATGCAAGGCAAAAGGTAGCATTTCATGCCAGTCTTTGTAAGTAGTGACCATCTTCTGAACAATCTTCTTGATGTTCTTGTTAGCGGCCTCAACTGCACCATTCATCTGAGGTCTATAAGGAGAAGAGTTATGATGTTCAATCTTGAACTCTTCACATAAAGCCTGCATCATGCTATTGTTTAGATTGGAACCATTGTCAGTGATGATCTTGTTAGGAACACCATATCGACAGATGATGTTATTCTTGATAAACTTGACAACCACTTGCTTGGTCACATTGGCATAGGAGGCAGCTTCAACCCACTTGGTGAAATAATCAATTGCCACTAGAATGAAACGATGTCCATTGGAAGCCTTTGGTTCAATTCTTCCGATTATGTCAATGCCCCACATAGAGAAAGGCCATGGGGAAGATATAACATTGAGAGCGTGTGGAGGCACATGAATCTTGTCAGCATAAACTTGACATTTGTGGCATCTTTTGGCATGTCTGTTGCAGTCACGTTCCATAGTTATCCAGTAATAGCCGGCTCTTAACAGTTTTCTTGACATGGTGTGACCCGAAGCATGGGTCCCAAAAGTACCATCATGTACATCATGCATCAATTTCTCAGCTTCTTGCTTGTCAACACATCTCAACAAGACCATGTCATAGTTCCTCTTGTATAGGATTTCTCCGTCCAGAAGGAATTTGCTAGCCCATCGTCTCAAAGTCTTTTTATCTCTGTTGGAAGCACCAGGTGGATATTCACGATTCTGCAGGAATTGTTTGATGTTGTAATACCAAGGCTTTTTATCATTCACATCCTTATCAGCTTGATCTGGCATATTTTCAATGGTAAACACGTGAGCGGGTCTATCAAGACGTTGCACTTTGATTACGGGCACATCATTCCAGTGATTGACACGAAACATGGAAGACAGAGTAGCAAGAGCGTCAGCCATTTGATTTTCACCCCGATGGATATGATGCAGCTCAATCTTTGTAAAGTACGTCAACAGACGTCTTGCATAGTCACGGTAAGGGATCAGCTTCTCATGGTGAGTCTCCCATTCACCCTTTATCTGATTAATAACAAGTGCAGAATCTCCATAGATGTCAAGGTGCTTAATTCTCAGGTCGAGGGCTTCTTCAATGCCCAAGATGCATGCTTCATATTCAGCTATGTTGTTTGTGCATTCAAAAGTTATTCGAGCAGTGAAAGGAATGTGGTGCCCCTGTGGAGTTACAATGATGGCTCCAATTCCTTTACCGTAAGCATTAACAGCACCATCGAACACCAATCCCCATTTGCTATTGGGGTCCGGCCCTTCATTGATCAGTGGTTCTTCACAGTCTTTCGCTTTCAAATACATAATCTCTTCATCAGGGAAATCAAACTTAATCGGCTGGTAATCATCAAGAGGTTGACAAGCAAGATGCTCAGCAAGGATACTTCCTTTGATTGCTTTCTGAGCTTTGTACACAATATCATATTCAGACAACAACATCTGCCAACGTGCAATCTTTCCAGTAACAGCAGGCTTTTCAAAGATGTACTTGATCGGATCCATTCGGGATATCAACCAAGTTGTGTGATTCACCATATAATGACGCAGGCGTTTGGCAGCCCAAGCTAAAGCACAACAAGTCTTTTCAAGCATTGTATACCGAGTCTCACAGTCGGTGAACTTCTTGCTCAGATAGTAGATAGCATGCTCTTTCTTACCAGTCTCATCTTGTTGACCGAGAACACAGCCCACTGAATCATCTAACACTGACAGATACATAATCAAAGGCCTTCCTTCCACTGGCGGGACAAGGATAGGTGGTTCCAACAGGTATTCTTTAATGCTATCAAAAGCTTTCTGACATTCATCATTCCATACAACAGGCTGATTCTTTCTGAGCAATTTGAAAATTGGTCCACAGGTAGTAGTCATGTGAGATATGAATCTTGAAATATAGTTCAGGCGTCTGCGGAAACCTCTGACTTGCTTCTCAGTTTGAGGGGCCGGCATCTCTCTGATAGCTCGAACTTTGTCAGGATCAACTTCAATGCCTCTTTGGCTGACAATGAAGCCTAGCAACTTTCCAGACCTTACACCAAATGTGCACTTGTTAGGATTCAACCGCAGCTTGTACTTTCTCAATCTTTCAAACATCTTTTTCAAATACACAACATGCTGCTCCTCATCACTTGACTTCACAATCATATCATCAACGTATACTTCAATTTCTTTGTGAATCATATCATGAAACAGAGTTGTCATACCTCTTTGATAGGTAGCACCAGCATTTATCAAGCCAAACGGCATTACTTTATAACAGAACGTTCCCCATGGAGTGATGAAGGACGTCTTTTCTCTATCTTCAAGAGACATTCGTATTTGATTATAACCAGAGAAACCATCCATAAAGGAGAACACTTTGGATTGAGCAGTACTGTCAACAAGCACATCAATATGAGGCAATGGGAAGTTATCTTTTGGACTGGCCTTGTTCAGATCTCTGTAATCAACACACATTCGAACTTTCCCATCTTTCTTTGGCACTGGCACGATGTTGGCAACCCACTCAGGATATTCAGCTGTCATGAGGAAACCCGCATCAATTTGCTTCTGTACTTCAGCCTTGATCTTAAGAGCCATGTCTGGACGAGACCTTCTCAATTTCTGTTTGACAGGAGGACATTCAGGTCTTGTCGGTATCCGATGTTCCACAATCTTGGGATCTAAGCCCGGCATATCTTCATAGGACCACGCAAAGACATCTGGATAATCATGGAGGAGCTGAATAATCATCCTTTTCACTTCTGGCTCAAGTGCAGCACCAATCTTGATCTCTCGCTTGTTCTCTTCAGTACCCAGGTTAATGAGTTCAATCTCTTCCTGGTGAGGCTGAATGGCTCTTCTTTCTTGCTCAAGCAGTCGAGTGATCTCATATGGTATCCCTTCATCATCATCATCCTCATCTTCAGCTTCATATACAGGGAATTCAAAATTTGGAGGAACCATAGGGTCACTGTGTTCAACGGGTTTATTATGGTTCAATCTGCATAATATGATTGGGATGGTTTTAGAAAAGGTTTTTCATGCAGATTTTTGAAATTAATAAGAAAAATACAGATGTTTTGGTTTTTTCTGGCATTACCATTATTTCCAAGAAAAAGGCACTAAAAAGTAAAAAACAAAGAGTCGTGAGAAAAACGACAACTTTTATTGATGACGGCAATGCCGAAACAAACATGCCCTTACAATGATATCACTTTCGCCTTGGGCAGAGCGAAAGGATTGTTATTTTGAAAACAAAAAAACATGAGCAACAAGACACATTACATGGAAGCATGCATGACTAAAGGAACATCAATGGCTTCCCAATTTCTCACAGTGCCTCCTGGTATAACAAATGTAGGCACATGGCTTCTTTCAGCAGCATCTTCAGCAATAGCATTGATGAACCCAGCACTGTAGAAGGTTCCCTTTGAAACAGCAGATGTCGGGGAGAATCCAAGGCCCTCTTTACGCTTGTTTTCCAGAATCTGAATTACCTTGCCCCAGCCAGCAGCTTGTCCTGCTTGAACAGCCTTCTGGGCGTCTTTCAGTGAAGCCATAGCAGTACCAGCCCTTCGGGGTTCTGCACCCTCCACGGTCAAGCCTTGAAACGACGTCCCTTCAGCGGACCCTGCTTCAACACAAGAGAAGGATGATACTTGGCTAACTAGAAATGCCTCTTCACCATGCACAGTGACAATCTTACCATTCCTCATGAACTTGAGCTTCTGATGCAAAGTAGAAGTGACTGCTCCAGCGTCATGAATCCACGGCCTTCCGAGGAGACAGCTGTAAGAAGCATTGATGTCCATGACTTGGAAAGTAATCCGAAATGTCTCAGGACCAATGGTAATCGGCAAGTCTACTTCCCCAAGAACATCTTTGCGGGATCCATCGAAAGCCTTAACCAGATAGCTGCTACCCCTCAGGGAAATTCCATGATGACTTAATTGCCTTAGTGTGGACTCAGGCATTACATTCAACGATGATCCAGTGTCCACCAAAACGTTGGATATCATATCAGACCCACAGTGCACCGAGATATGTAGAGCCAAGTTGTGATGTTTCCCTGCTTCGGGGAGCTCATCATCACCAAACCCCGAGTTGTTGCAGGCAGTAATATTACTTACTATCCCATCAAATTGATCCACAGAGACTTCGTGGTCAACACAAGCTTGCTCAAGTATTTTCATTAACACCTTCCTGTGAGCTTCTGAGCTCATGAGCAGAGACAGGATGGATATCTTCGAAGGAGTTTGTAGCAGCTGGTCGACAATCTTATAATCGCTCTTTTTAATAAGCCTCAAGATCCACTACAAGAAATTTAGCATTTTGCGACACTTACTCTGCGACCCTTATCTTCAAACTGTCGCAAAGAACACTTTTGCGACATTTATTGCGACCTTTAAGCTCAACAGCCGCAGGTTTTAAGCCTAAAATTTTCAACACCTTCACAATTTCACAAAAAATTCTTTTTCCCCAAATATTTTTGTTACTCCCGCTCTCACAATATCATTCTCCCTCCCACAACTCTAAAACCCTAAAATCCAATTTTATTCCTCAATCTCACTTTGTCTCAATCTGAAACCTAAATCTCCTTCAATCTCACTATGGCTCACCCTCAATCTCACTCTCCCCCCTTTTCCATTCCTCGCCGCCGCAAAAATGGGTCGTGTCATCCGTGATCAACGTAAGGGAGCAGGTTTCGTTTTCCAATCCCACACCCACCACCGAAAGGTCCTCGCCCATTTCCGTTCCCTCGACTTCGGCGAACGCAACAGCTACCTAAAAGGTGTCGTCACCGATGTCATCCACGATCCAGGTCGCGGTGCACCTCTTGCTAAGGTCACTTTCCGTCATCCTTTCCGGTACCTTTTGTTTATTGTGAGAGAGGGAGGAGGGAGTATATGGAAGATCGTTATACAGCTGGGGTTAATCTTCGTGGTGAAAACAATTTGGTAAGAATATATAATATTGATTTGGATGGTTTTGATGTTGATATGATTTTGTCAATTGGGTTTGTTGAAAGTTTCAGACTTGATTTCTTAATTGCTCTGGTCTTATTGGATCTAATTGTTTGCAGAATTTCAATATTTTGTTTTTTTGGTCTGATTTGGTAGCTGCATATGGAAAATTTGAGATTAATTTATGTAGTTGAAAAAGTCAATTTTAAGCTGCTAGGATTTTTTGAGTTGTTGCTTTTGAAGTTAAAAAGTTTGTCTTAGTGATTAGGCATTAGTTAAATTTGAATTGTGTAGATAGTTGAAACAAATTAGAAACATATGATCAATGTTTAATTGAGATTTGATGAATATGCTTGCTTGCTTGTTGTGGTTGATGACTTGGACTTATATCAGATGTGATTGTGTAAAATCTAACTTGTACAGGTTTATTTTGTGATAATTGCAGGCTTTTTTTGGTGTATTTGATGGCCATGGAGGTGCAAAAGCCGCTGAATTTGCGGCAAATAACCTAGAAAAGAACATCTTGGACGAGGTGATCATGAGTGATGAAGATGATGTTGAGGAGGCAGTGAAGCGCGGTTACCTCAATACCGATTCTGAGTTCATGAAAAAAGATCTGCATGGTGGTTCTTGTTGTGTAACAACATTCATTAGGAATGGTAACTTAGTTGTGTCTTAACGCTGGTGATTGTCGTGCTGTTATTAGTAGAGGAGGTGTTGCTGAGGCACTAACATCTGATCACCGACCTTCAAGGGAAGACGAAAAGGACAGAATTGAGACCCTGGTAAATTTTCTTACCATTTGTGTATTTGGTTCTCTTTAATTTATGTTTTTTTGAAACCTTGTGTTTTGAGTTTGGTTCTTAATCTTATGCTTGAAATTTGTCTTGCAGGGTGGTTATGTTGATTTATGTCGCGGTGTTTGGAGGATTCAAGGATCTCTTGCTGTATCAAGAGGAATCGGAGATCGACACTTGAAACAATGGGTGACAGCAGAGCCTGAGACTAAAGTTATTAGAATTGAACCTGAACATGACTTGTTAATATTAGCTTCAGATGGATTATGGGATAAGGTAAGACTTATGAAATTCATTGCGATCAACTTATATGTGTATTTGGCGTTTGTCAAACATGACTTTGATTGAAATGTTTGTCTAATGTCAAACTCGTGCCAATCCAAACGCACACTCAAATCATGTTTGACAAAGATAAAATCAATTATGATGATTTTCACTGTGTAACTAAACACACTTTCCTTTTGATATCGAAGGATTAACTGATCAAGGTTCTTTTTCTCATTCCAGGTTAGTAATATACTTCCGTCATCCCTTCCGTTAAACAAAAGGAGCTTTTCGTTGCTGCTGAGGGTTTGTATACCGGTCAGTTTATTAAAGCGGTAAAAAAGCTTCCCTTGTTGTTGGTAATGTTTTACCTATTAGATCTATTCCTGAAGGTGCTGTGATTTGTAATGTTGAGGGTCATGTAGGCGACCGTGGTGTTTTTGTAGAGCTTCTGGTGATTATGCTATTGTTAACAAAAATGTACCAGGCATACATGGTTCTCAATGACATTGATGCTGCAGTTGAAAGCTTTAAGAAGGCACTGACCTTGGAGCCAAATGATGGTTAGTTATTATCAACATACTATTTTGGATCAAACCTTTGTGGTGTACTTTTCTGTGCTATAAGTGATTACATTACATTACATTATTTATTAGTCATAACTAAGAGTCGGTTTTCTTGACATACATGGACAAAAGAATAATAAACTTTTTAATGATGCAAGCTGAAAGTTAATGTCCAAATGATGTAATCTAAAAATTGGTTATTTAAGAACTAAAAAATTCATGCACTTGTATATGGCCATTTACACCGAACCTTATAACAGTTATCATATTGTATTTAAAATGTTTTGAATGTTAGTATACTAGAACTTGTAACATGTTTGTTTTTCTCCATAAGCATGTTCGTTCTACAAAGTAGTTTTCGCTTGCAAAGTGTTTCTCCAACTATCAACCATACAACTTAGTGTCTGATTGGAAAGAACAATTTTCACGGTGGTTACTGTGCAGTTATCAACAAGTTAACTCGTTAGTAAAATTTTTTTTAGATAACTCTTGGAGCTTCGGAATCATTGTGTGTTCATTACGATCTTACTGTGTTTTCAGACATACCATTAGTTGTTTCTGATACGTTTCTTCTGTGCTATATTTTTTTTATTAAAAATTAATATAAACTCTCAATATGTAATAATCTCCTTCTACTTTACTCTTCAAGTCTCAGATCTATTTCGTCACTTCATTTTTCATCTGGAAAAAGAGATAATCCAAACATAATGAAAAATCGTAAGTATTTTCTTCTTTATCCCTCTTGTTTTTCCTACTATTACTTCGTCAATGTGAGTCAGTCATCATTATGTAAATTCATGTCTTTGAATTTGATAATCTTCATAAGTAGTGGCGCCATAGCAGAGCAATGTTGTTGAGTAGCAGCGCTATTGCATAGCAGAATTTTATGAAATTGCGATTGTTCTGTGAAAAGCTATATAGTATGAAATGTTGGCAAAAATACGGCTAGAGTGGTACTATAGCTCTATTGTGTAGCGGAATTTGAACCAATCTGCGATTGACAATATTGATCTGGAGTAACTTTTTAATTCTTGATATGAATCGTGATAATGCTGTCAAATTTCTGATCTGAAAACAACATCCTTTCCCTGTGTTTCTTTGTTTATTTGAATGTCTGCACAAAACACTGTCAACATTATATTTGCCAAATATACATGTGCACACTCACATAACCATTCTCTATAACAAGTTACGTTGCCTTCATCAATTGCTAGAATAATGTTTTAAATGTTTCAGATGTATCAACCTACTGAAGAAGTGAAGCAAGAAGATGTTGTTCTTGTTACCGAGTCAAAGGAAGATTTGATGAAAGAGTATGAAAGGGCCGCACTGATTCTTGATAAAGCTAAGCTGGTTAGTAGTTTACTCTTCAAAGCCTTTCAAGCCTGTTTGATTGAAACCATTTCTATGGTCCTTTTTTGGGAATTATTTTCTAGTTAAATGATTGCTTCATATTTATTGCCATTCGTTGAGGAATTTGCCAAAGACCCAAGATGGCTTTAATGAAGGTATTTATATTATTATAGAGAATAAGAATATTATAAAAGCATACATTAGTTCAACTAAACATATTATACAAGACTCCAAAGAGAATTAATCTTATTGCCAATTTAGATATCTAGTAAGGAGTTAAGAAGGAAAGGTAGTGATTTATTTGTTTCGCATCGAATGCAATTAAGTGGTTTTGTGAATAAATAGCTAATGGTTATTCCGTAGTGGTTATTTTTGACATCTTTATCAGAAACTAATTATAGTTTAATTGCGCGATAAGTTAGAATCATGACTTGCGTGACATTATTGCTAATTTTTGTTAATTGGTGTCTTATATAATCTTTGACTTATTTTTAGGTGGAAGACTTGGAATCACCAAACAGAGCGTAACATTCTTTGGAGTCTATTCATCTCTAGTTGATCAAAACAACTTCCTCGCCAAATATCATCTACATAATTGGTTAAATTTTCATGTTAGGAACTCAAGAAACCTTATTGTATCACTTGTTTGTATTTTATATGAATGAAAATTCATATTTTAGTTTATGAATTTGTTCATATTTTTTATTATGAATTATTTTAGTTTTATATATTTTTTTATTAGTAAATAGTTCTATTAAAAATTCAGGAAAAAACTGATTTTTTTTTTAAATTAACTCAACATCTGCGACCCTTGCAAACTGTCGCAATGTTTTTTTTTATAAATAAATTTTATGCATCTGCGACCCTTCCCCAACTGTCGCAAGTCCCTTGAAATCCATTTGAATCTCCTCATTTGCGACCCTTAGCAACTGTCGCAGTGCCTTTTGCGGCAGTTGGTGCGGCTGTTCTATGAAGGGTCGCAAAAGACACTTGCGACCCCAACATCCGTGACTGTTGGGGAAGGGTCGCAATTGTACATCTGCGACCCTTCTAACAGTCGCAATCTGCCATTTTAAAGGTCGCAAAATGCAGTTTTTCTTGTAGTGATCTCGTCCAGATTAGACTCTTCAATGGGCTGGCCCGAGGGGCTGGCATTCTCTTCCTCAAGGTTAGCCATGTTTCTTCTCCTGTACAATCTTGTTTGATGAATTCTAGCCGGTTGGTAAACCTTACGAGCACGAGCCACCTTTCAGACTGCGGCGGAAAAACCAGGAGACAATGAGCACGGGAAGCCATTTGTGACCGATGAATGATGCATATGATGCATGGTATGCAAATGCAAAAAGACTCTTTTTTGTCAGAAGGCTTGTCAAAGTGGTTATGAACATCACGGAGAAACATGGTTTTATTTGAAGATCTTGAGCAAAACTAGAAGTTTAGTTGAGATGGTATCACTTGGTGTTCACATCCGTGATGTTCAAAAGATGACTTGTCTAAGTCCTCTGATAAATGCATGGAAAAAAGCTTATGCATGTATGCATGTATGCATGATCACATTCAAGTACGGAGAAAACATGGTGGGTTGAGATTCAAAGTCAAGGAGTCATGGGTGGACACGGCGTCCGGTGAGACTAGGGTTTTAGGATAATAGTAACCGGGCTCTAAAAAGGTTCCCAAGTTGCAACCTCTCCGACGTATCTCATGGTGCCACGAGACAACACCCGCGCCATGATTATACATGGAAGGTCTAGCTTGAGTGTAGTATCGCGTGACGACTAAAACTCGAGACGACACTCGGTTTAGCCTCCGCACTACGTCCTAGAAAATGGCCATGGATGGGTTTGGTTATCTACGGTTCATAGCGTCATAGAACAATTAGAAGCAAAGTGCCTAAACGCGACGTACACGCGCCGACAACATCACCCCCAAAATGCCTCAGCTATGTGGGATTGATCGCATAATCCAAAACACGAGGCAACCCCCGGAATGAATTGTCGATTATATCCCTCCTAAATCCTAAGTTCACTCAGCCCGGGTGCAGGACTTTTGATATTCTCACCCCACACGTTTGCATGAAATTAAACATTTATTCACATAGGAAAGCAAGTAAAAGAAACAAGTAAAAACACAAGCGCAAGCGTGGAAATAAAGACTAGGCGTAACTCTCGAATCTCCCCAGTGAAGTCGCCAGCTGTTTTATCTTGGTTTTCGGGTGTCAAACATTGATTACGTTTGAACCTTTTAAACCGGTGATATCTTATTTTTTCTTGGGAAGGGAAAAAGTAAGCAAAACCCTTGAGAATCGAGGTCCGGGAGTTGTTTTCGCTACGGGAAGGTGTTAGGCACCCATAACGACTATAGTAACCTATAGGAACCGTCTTTAACTTCTACGCGCGCGCTTTATTTTTAAATGCTATTTGAAATTGTTATTTACACCTAAAAGTTACTAAATGAAGAATTGGAGGGAGAAGAATGTTTTTGGAATTTTATTTTAGTTGAATTGAAGGAATTTTGTTCCTTGCCTACGTACCCGATTAAGGGATCAAATCCACCGTAGTTCTCTTTGAAAAATGTTTTTGTTTTGGTTGGTTGATTTTAAGTTTGAAAATGGAGTTTGAAGAATAAGAGAGAGGCCTCAAGGGCATGAGATTTATGAAATTGTGAGGTTGAATTAGTCATTTGCAAAATGTGGTCTAAACATGATTATTTTTCATTGGAATTTGATTAAGAAAAAGAAAAGGAAAATACAATGGGATTTTGATCCCAAGGTTTATTAGGAAAATAGTTTGAATGATGCTTGTTCATATTTTTTGGGAAAATTGATTTTTCTAAGTATGAGTCCTAGGCATTCATCTAAGCATACAATCCTAAACATACATCTAAACATGCATATTCTAGCTATACTATAGTGATGTGTGTGCATGTGTCGGTGCTTGTGTCGGTGTACATTATTAGAGTCCATTGTCCTTTACACCATACCCTAGATACATTCTATGGCCTCTTTGCCAAGAAATTAAAAGTGCATAAAGGAAAATATTACAAAACTCCTAAATGTTACATTCTAATTTTGCATGAAATTAAATTGCAAGAAAGTAAGGACTAAGAATATAAGAGGGAGATGAAATGCTCATGGATGAATGAAACATGAAATGAAAGAGTTAGTAGCACAAATGATATAGAAACTAGTATTAAAAAAAGCATAGTAAAACAAATAAACTCGCAAGTAAAGTAAACTAACAATTTTAGTAAAAAAGTGACAAAGGGACTTGAAATTCAATATACTTCTAAAGCAAGTTTGAGACCTAAATTCTCACAACATTGGAAATTTTAGGTGACTTATTTCAAGGAAAGAAATATGAGAATCAAGGAAAATCGACATGCCAAAGATTATAAGATTTTCAAGTCCTTTATGCACTTTATTTCACAAGAGCATTTCACATTATTTACAACACAAAGTCCACAAAAATCTAACTCAAAACAGCAAGCACATACCACATTTAATAGGCAAATTCACTCCAAGAAATCACATGTTCAAAGCCACAATTATGTAACAAAGTTTCAAGTTCAAAACCACATCAAAACTTCACAAAAATGTCAACAAAAAGTAGGCAACAACAAGAATATATCCTACATGTTTTCGGAATGAATTTCCACATGTAACTTTACTCAAAAAAAAGGTCTCAAATACCGAATTTATTTATAAGAGAAATCCACAAGATCTTCAAAGGTTTTTTACAAGTTTCTAGCAAGCTTTTAAAACAATGATCAAAGTATTTTTTCACGCATTTTTAACCAAGATTCAACATGCAAGAATTATCAAGAAACATCAAAAAAACATCAAAAACCAATAGTAATTTTCTTGAAATTTTATTATGAAAAGAAAACACGCAGGAGGTGTAAACAACGACTCTCCGTACCAAAATAGCAAAAATTAGAGCAAAAATGAAATCAGCAAAGAAACAAAGGCCCAAGCCCACAGAGAAGCTTCAGGAGCCACTTGATTAATCACATGATGGCTAGCAGTGAGGGAGCATGGCATATGGTGCACGCAAGCACATAGGATAAAATGGAAAGAAGATTTTAAAACAAAACAACACGTGAACAAACAGAGTTCTTTCTCCTTCTACCTCGCGATGCCACAGCTCTTCCTCCTTCTTCCGGCGAGTTTGTTCCTCTGGCGTGGTGGCCGGAAACGTCACCACCATGCCGGAGTTCAAAGCCTCTTCCGTTTTCAAGGTCATTCACGCTTTTTTGAAATCAATTTCACACCTCTCGCCGGTCCGAATTCGATTCGAAGAGGAAAGAACTAGGAAAGAAATACAGATTCGAAGAAGATGATTCTGATGTTCGAAAGTTTGAAAGAAGCACAGATTATGATAGACACGAGGTTACCTCTCCGTTGACGGTGCCGATGCAATTTGAAAGAAGCCGTTCAATTTCCGCCTTGTCTCTCACCTTCTTGCGGTTGTTGTTGTTGTTGCTGGTCTCTTCTTCCCCTTTGCTTCAAATTGCGAATCTGACTTGGTTTCTTGGTCGAGGTATTGAGACCGATTGCTGCGATTCACCGTTTGAGTTCGATTCGCTATCGCCGGTGGTGCTTGAATCCGATTCGGTGGTGATTTTCCGGTGACGGTTTTGAATTCGTAATTGGTGTGGTCGATGAGTGCTAGAAAATTCAGTGGTGAATTGTGTGAGTTTGTGATGGATTATGATGATTGTTGTTAGTTGAAGGTGATGATGAAGGTTTGGTTATGGAGGATTCAAGATTGTGAAGTTTTTTTGTGGTGGTTGTGAAGCTTTTTGGTGATGAAGGTGGTGGTTAGGGATGAAGATTGAAGGTTAGTTAGGGTGGTTGAGTGGTGGAGAAAAGTTGTTATGGTGGTTTAGGGTGGAGGAGAAAGTTTGTTAGGGATGAGAAAGTTGGTTAGAAGAGAGGGAAAAAATTGTGAGGAAATAATTAAAATGATTTTGTGATTTTTTGGAGTTTTTGTGAAAAATGATTCCTTGTGAAAATTTGACCATGGTTTGACTTATATAGGGGATGTGGAAATGCTTGGACCAATGGGAGTGGGACATGTGGCACTGGACTCTAACAAACTTTGACTTTGACTTAAAAAGGGATTAAAATGCAAATAACAAAAGTACAAGGACCGAAATGAAAATTAAAACTAAAATTGAATTGAAAAAGTAAATTGAAAATTAACGTAAAGCGAGACGATTAAAAGCAACAAAACAAATTAAAGTGAATCAGAAATATTATGTGAAATGACCAAAACGCCCCTAGGGACTAAAATGACTCGAAATGACTCAAATGCAATTTAAAAATGGATTTTTAACAGGAAATTAAAGCAAGAGTTTATACAAGCGAATTAAAAGACTCAGAGACAATTTTTAGAATTTAAACAGGGTTTTGACACATGGAAAGACTAAAATGCCCCTAGGGGCAAAATTGACTCAAAATGACTTCAAATGCGATTTAAAAATGAATTTTGACATAGAATTGAAACAAGGACCTATACAAACCAATTTAAAAGACCCAAACAATTTCCAAAGATTAAAATGAGTTGAATGCAGGAAATGACTAAAATACCCTTTTTCATGAATTTTGCAAATAACATTGAAATAAAATGCAGAGAAAGATGCAATTGATCAGAGACATATCAGATGACTTATAATGCAAGAAAAGAAGAATTGAACAAGTATTTTTAGGTCCAAAATTAGGGTATAACAGCTGGTAGCAACAGCAACTTCAGAAGCTGGATCAGATTCAGACTCAGAAGATGAAAACGAGGTATATTCCAAAATTCCCAGAGATGAACTTGTTGAGTCACTTAAAGAACTTCTTACACATTTTGAAGTAAGAACCAATGAGTTGAAGGATTTAAAAGAAAAATATGCTGATTTGGTACAACAGCAAAAATCAACTCTATTGGATCTGAAAGCTTCTGAACAAGGACTTAGGGGCTTTGACTTCATGTGTAAAACATATGAAGACCAGCTCAGGTTCTTATGTCAGAAGCTACAAGAAAAGTGTAATGAAAAACCTTTAAGTAATCATGAAATTGCTCTTGAAGATTTCATTATATCTGGCATTGACAGAAGCAGAGTAGCTTCTATGATTTATAGCATTTACAAGAACAATGGCAGAGGAATTGGTTTTCCAGAGGTGAAACTTGAGAAAACCAATCTAAAGTCTTGTTGTGAATGCATCAAGGAAGGTCTGAAAACATTCTTTGTACCAGAAGGGGCTGAGTTGGAAACTGTTGTTCAATCAGAACCTGAAGCTTCTAGTTCTAAGGCTAAGATTACTTCAAAGCCAAAGAACTCTAAGTCAAAGGCTATGATCAAATCTGATTCCAAGACTTCAAAGGTCAGGATCCTGAAAAGATCAGAACCTATTCCTCAGAGTCTGGTGAAACCAAAATCTGGGGTTCTGAAGTCTAAGTTTCAGAAGAAGACAGTTACTGCTTCTGAAGTACCAAAACCTAAGGTGATGGTTAATCAGAAGCAACCCAACTCACAGCACAAGGTACAAGAAGTGAAGAGTAAAGCCTTAAGTACTAACCTTCCAGGACCCATAGAACAGTGGGTACCTAAAACTAAAAATGTCAATGATGCAGGTATGTCTAAGAGCAGTGCCAAAGCAAAGATCATGGTACCTAGACAGCGGTTGCTCAAGACACATGACAGGAGACAAGTTCATTTTCCTCAGCCTAACAATGAAAGAGGGAGGAAATGTGAAATTTGGAGGCAACCAGTCAGGCAAGATCATAGGTACAGGAACTATTGGTAATTCCTCTACCTCAATTAATAATGTATGGTTGGTAGATGGTCTTGAACATAACCTTTTGAGCATTAGTCAATTTTGTGATAATGGTTATGATGTGCTTTTTGAAAAACCCAACTGTACAGTAATCAACAAGGAAGACAAATCCATTGTGTTCAAAGGAAAGAGAGTTGACAATGTCTATAAAATCAATTTTTCTGAACTGGCTGATCAGAAGGTGATTTGCCTACTATCAGTGAATGATAAGAAATGGATGTGGCACAGAAGGTTGGGACATGCTAACTGGAGGTTAATCTCTAAGCTTAGTAAGTTACAACTTGTGAAAGGGCTACCAGACATTGATTATCATTCAGATGCACTCTGTGGTGCATGTCAGAGAGGGAAAATTGTGAAATCATCTTTTAAAACCAAGGACATTGTTTCAACCTCAAGACCTCTAGAATTACTCCATATTGATTTATTTGGACCAGTGAGTACTGCATCCTTATATGGAAGTAAATATGGATTAGTCATTGTTGATGATTACAGCAGATGGACTTGGGTGAAATTCATAAAGAGTAAAGATGTTGCGTGTGATGTATTCAGTAGCTTCTGCACTCAAATTCAATCTGAAAAAGAATCAAAAATTTTGAATGTCAGAAGTGATCATGGTGGAGAATTTGAAAATGAGCCATTTGAAGCCTTTTGTGAAAAACATGGAATTTTCCATGAATTCTCTTCTCCTAGAACACCACAACAAAATGGGGTTGTAGAGAGAAAGAATAGAACTTTACAAGAAATGGCCAGGACCATGATTCATGAAAACAATTTACCAAAACATTTTTGGGCAGAAGCAGTAAATACAGCATGCTATGTTCAAAACAGGATCTATATCAGACCTATTTTGGAGAAAACAGCATATGAACTCTTTAAAGGAAGAAAACCCAATATCTCTTACTTTCATCAATTTGGATGTACATGTTACATTCTGAACAACAAGCTCTACCTAAAGAAATTTGATGCCAAGGCCCAAAGAGGAATCTTTTTAGGTTACTCTGAAAGGTCAAAGGCATACAGAGTGTATAATTCAGAAACACTCTGTGTTGAAGAATCTATGCACGTTAAATTTGATGACAAGGAGCTTGAAGATAAAACTTCAAAGCAAGATGAAAGTTTTGCAGAGATACAGGTTCCTGAAGCTACTCCAGAACCTGATCAGATAGCTGAGTCTGAAGAGAGTCCAGAAGTTGAACCCACATCAGAAGCACAAGATGAAACTGCTTCTGATGAAGCACAAGATGGCTCACATCAAGAAGATCCTCCCAGAAACACATTCAAACACAAGTCTTCACATCCTGAGGAGCTAATCATTGGAAACAAAGATAGTCCAAGAAGAACAAGATCACATTTCAGACAAGAAGAGTCAATGATTGGACTAATCTCAATGATTGAACCTACAACAGTTGATGAAGCACTGTCAGATGATGGATGGATCCTAGCTATGCAAGAAGAGTTGAATCAATTTCAAAGAAATGATATGTGGGATCTGGTACCCAAACCTCAGCACAAGAACATTATTGGAACAAAATGGGTATTCAGAAACAAGCTGAATGAACAAGGTGAAGTAACAAGAAACAAAGCCAGGCTTGTTGCACAAGGGTATAGTCAACAAGAAGGCATTGATTACACTGAAACGTTTGCTCCAGTTGCAAGATTGGAAGCAATCAGGTTACTTCTTTCCTATGCAGTTAATCATGACATAATATTATATCAAATGGATGTCAAGAGTGCATTTCTAAATGGTGTCATAGAAGAAGAAGTGTATGTCAAGCAACCTCCTGGATTTGAGGATATTAAATATCCTGAGCATGTTTTTAAACTGAAGAAATCACTATATGGCTTGAAACAAGCTCCCAGAGCTTGGTATGATAGACTAAGTAATTTCTTAATCAAGAATGACTTTAAAAGAGGACAGGTTGACACTACACGCTTCAGAAGGACCCTTGGGAAAGATATTCTTGTTGTGCAAATATATGTTGATGATATAATATTTGGTTCTACTAATGCATCTCTTTGCAAGGAATTTTCTGAGTTAATGCAGGATGAATTTGAAATGAGCATGATGGGAGAGCTGAAGTTCTTCCTTGGCATTCAAATCAATCAATGCAAAGATGGAGTCTATGTTCATCAATCAAAGTACACAAAGGAGCTTCTGAAGAAGTTCAAACTTGAAGATTGTAAAGTGATGAACACTCCAATGCACCCTACGTGCACCTTAAGCAAAGAAGATGAAGGAGCTAAAGTAGATCAGAAGCTGTATAGAGGTATGATTGGTTCTTTGTTATACCTCACTGCATCTAGGCCAGATATTTTATTCAGTGTATGCTTGTGTGCAAGATTCCAATCAGATCCTAGAGAATCTCATATGACTGCTGTCAAGAGAATCTTCAGGTATTTGAAAGGAACAACTAATCTTGGACTCCTTTATAGAAAATCCTTAGATTATAAGCTAATTGGATTCTGTGATGCTGATTATGCTGGTGATAGGATTGAAAGAAAGTCAACCAGTGGCAATTGTCAATTTCTGGGTGATAATCTTATATCCTGGGCTAGCAAAAGACAAACAACTATTGCTATGTCTACAGCAGAAGCAGAATACATTTCAGCTGCAAGTTGTTGTACACAACTTCTTTGGATGAAACATCAGTTGGAAGATTATCAGATAACTGCTAACAGTATTCCCATTTATTGTGATAATACTGCTGCTATTTGTTTGTCTAAAAATCCAATTTTGCATTCAAGAGCTAAGCACATTGAAATCAAACACCATTTTATCAGAGATTATGTTCAAAAAGGAATTTTAGATATACAATTCATTGATACTGAAAATCAATGGGCTGATATATTTACTAAGCCTTTAACTGTTGAAAGATTTGATTTTATAAAGAAAAATTTGAACATGCACTACGTGTCTGATTAGATGTTTGCTTGCTCCTGAATAGGATTTTAGGTTCTGAAGTTAGTTCAGAAGCAGTAGTCCATCAGAAGCTCTTTATTGAGGTTCTGAGGAAAACTCGCTTCTGATGATGACGTCAGAATCTGAAGTCCAGAAGCTGGATTTATTGCTTTCAAATAGTTGAATTAGTGGAAACGTTGGGAGTTACTTTTTAAAAGTAACTTCTGGCCCACTAACTTGGTAGTTACTCTGTGAACTTCTTACGTGGCCTGTGTGTGTTGGTGTATAACTAAAAGGGCAATGATGATTTAATAGCTTTGAAAGTACTTTTCACGCGCCCCCAATTTTGTCATTAATGCTATGTTTGTTTGTCTCTTTTGAATTGCAATCGTTTTACTTTTAACACTTTGTCAATTCACACACTACTCACTCACAACAAACACATTTTGCTCTCAAACCTCTTGCGAAGTAAGCGCAAAAACCTTAGAACCCTAAATTCTCTAAATCTTCTTCAATCATCATCAAATGGCGTCATCAAGCTCGCAACGAGAAGTTTCAGTATCTTCTTCACGGATGGTCCCTGAATTTGACTACAAAGGAAGAAGCATGAAATTGGAAGAATGGGAACTACAAGTTCAGATAGAGAATCCAGTGGATTTCAGTTCTCTGACTTTTCATAAGTGTTGGATTAGGGATTTCTATGAAGAGCAAGGACTCATGCATTACTTCAAAATGTTGAATGGACCAACATATGAAGCATTGGTCAGGCACTTCTGGGTTAGAGCAAAAATTTATAACAAAGCTGCATCCATAACTGAAGAAAGTCATATGGTTCTGCTCTATCCAGAGCTGGAAGGAAAATCAAGAGAAGAAATGGGTCTTGCGCCGTTTGTTGAAGATGAAATCAGATCAAGCATCTGCGGTATTCCAGTGAGAATTGCACAATGGCACATTGAGTCTGTTCTTAAGGCTGAAGCTTCTGGATATTACTCTGGAATTGATCTTTCAAGTGCTGCTGAAAAACGCATTTGGAAAAAGCAAGCCAACTTGGTGATATACAATTCTGAGAAGGAGAAGAAATATGCTGAATTGAGCATGGAAACTAAGATGCTTCTGAAGATTCGGAATGAGAACCTGTTTCCATGTGGTGACAGTGTGAAACCAAATTTGGCTCAGAAGGTCCTTCTCCAGCAGTTCATCAAGAAGGAAAAGGTAAACGTGCCCAAATACATGTTCAAGTACCTCATAGAATGTCTAAAACAGAGTCAGCTACTGGATAAACCTTTGGTTCCTTATGGAAGACTCTTATCAGAGATTTTCTATCAAGGAGGTATCTTGGATTGTTTGAACAGAACTCAAGGCTACACAGATCAGCTGCTGGATACAAAGACTGGAGCATTCATAAATGCTCAAACTCTCAAGAATATGAAGCTGATCACCAAGGTCACCAAGCTTAAAACTGATCTAAGTGAATCTCTTGTTGTATCTGATCTTATGAGAGATTTTCCACCCATCTGCAAACAGGATCCTATTGAAGTGCAGATGAGATACATCAAGGAACACTATGAGGCAACCAACAAGATAATCAGGTTGGATGAAGTACCTGAAGAAATGTTTGGTGGTGCTGTGCTTCTAGCAAAAGGCAGAAGGACTAAAAGGAAAATAACTGCAGAAGAATATCTGGAGGTTGAAAGGACTGTTAAGAAGGCAAGAGTTGCTTCTGACAAGCTCAAGATTGGTGGATCATCAGTACCATCAATTGAAGAAGCTATTGAAGACATGGATTCCAGGATGATCATGGATGTTGGCGTTACTCTTGATCAACCTGCAATACCAAAGAAGAAAAGGAAGCAAGCAGTAAGGAGGACCAAGAACTTTCCTCATGTTTCTAAAAAGACTGAAGCTGCTACTAATGTGTCAGAAGTTATTGGAAAAGCTATGGAGATTGCTTCTGAGCTTCAAGAGAGGGTAATAACAGAAGCATCACAACTTCTTAATATTCCTGACAAAGCTGAAGATGATCAAATGAAGTCAGCTGATTGTTCAGAACCCTCTACTACAGGTAATATTTTCACACACTCAGAACCTGTAGTACATGAGATATCCAGTGACTCTCCTTCACATTCTTCAAAATCCTCATCATCATCTTCAGATTCTGATGATGATGTACCCTTAGCTGAACTTGTTAGAAAACCAGTAAAACGCCAGTCAACATCAGCCAATACCAACACAAAGCCATCTCAGTCAAACACTTATGAACCAGTTGGTCATATAATCAATGAGAAGTTGACTAAATTGGCTGTGCAGAGAGATAGAGTCATCAACAATATCTTTCGCCTTAACCCTCAACCTCTTAACATTCAACCCCTCAACATGATTATACCAGAAAATGTTGAGACAACCTCAGAGAAAGCCTCTGAGACAACTCCAGAAGCAGCTGCTTCTGATAACGTTGTTTCAGAAAACCCCCCTCAACAAAAACCTTCACCAGTAAAAGCCTTTTCACCCCCTCAATCTTCACCCCCTACAACTTCATCAACCCCACAACAACAACCAACTGTTCCTGAACAAGTCACTCCTCAAAAGACCGTTCCTGAACATTCTGTTCCTGAACAACCAGTTACTAAACCCACTCCTGAACCTGAACCTGAAACTGCCGCTCCTGAACACATTGTTCCTGAGCTAACCTCTGAGGATGATCAAAATGATCATGCCTCTGATATGGTAGTTGACCCCACTCCTGACCAACCATCAACCAGCCAATCCGTAACTACAAATGACCAATCATCACCAAACCTACCAATTATTCACCTAGCCCCTCCAAAACCCTCTAAACAACCTTCACCTCCCACCATTTACCTGGATTCTCAAGTTCTAAAGGATGTGTGGGAAGATATTGCTTCTGAAGTTCTCAGACTGATAGCAAGCAGAAATGATCTGGTTCATACAATAAGCTATCAGAAGCAATGGAGAAGGATCAAGGAAAGGGTCGTCAACCTAATTTCAGCGCTGCATGACTCCTGTATTGAGGCTCAAGAGCAAGCCAAGCAGAAGCTGGAAGATTGGTTGAATGGCATAGAAGAGAATACTGGAGATGTTGAAGTTCTTGGTACTTGGGTGAAGACTCCACTCAGTATCAGAGGCAAAGCACCTGATGAATTCCTGCCTAATGAACTGCATCTGAGTATTACTTCTGAGATCCTAGAGAAGATTAATGCACCTAACCTGGCTCTAGCTCAGGAAAACAAAGTGCTGAAAGAAGAAAAAGAGAGGCTGGAAACAGAGCTAATAGAGCAGAAGCTGAAGATATCAAAGTTGGAAGCTGACATGCAAGAAGCCAAGATCAGAGAAGACAACTACAGAAGAGATATGGACAAGAAGTATGCTGATGTTCAAGAGCTTCTGAAAAAGATTTTAGAGAAATAAGCCAAACCCTTAGTTGCACACTTTTAGCTTATTTTTCTGTCTTTTTAGGTTTTTGACATTCTTTGTTCTATTCTGCTTCTGATTTAATTCTTTTTGCTTCTGATATTTCCGTTCTTCCTGCTTCTGATTATCATTAACTGTTTATACCTTGTGTGTTATTATTTGCTTTGATAATAATGCTTGCTATGCTTGTTCAGTTAATTTTAGAAGATGGTTGATATGCTTTAAAATGATTTAAATTATGCTCTGAACCTTTAATCTTATGTTTTTCTCATCTCTTCTTTTTGTTTATGTCTTTTTGCTAATGACAAAAGGGGGAGTATATGTGATAGCATTTAAAGGCTCTGAGCCCCATTAATTAATGGTTGAAAATTTTGAAAACTTCTATCTCTTTTTATCGGTGTATCAAAAAGAGGGAGTATCAAATTTCAAATAACAATTAATTGAACCATTCTTCTTATCTATAAGTCAATTCTTTCAATTATTTTTTTTAAGCTCTGATATTATTGTGCGAAAAATGAATTTAATTAACCTGGATAGAACTTAGGGGGAGCTTACAAACCTCACCTTAAAGACTATCAGACTCAGGGGGAGTTAGAGCTTACAAACCTCAGACTCTGAGCTTACAAACCTCAGAACCCCAAGGTCAACTTGTTAATTAGATTAACAACAATTGATCAATTTTTAAATACTATTGTTTGTCATCATCAAAAAGGGGGAGATTGTTGGAACAAAATATGTTTAACAATGAACCTTAAAGAGTTTTGATGATAACAAGGTATTAAAAATTGTAAATTGGACTAGCTAATATTTGTTCGAGTGTACAGGACCACAGTTAAAAAGTTACATCATTAATTGGTTCTAAATGAGCAAATAAAGAGCAAAAGAAAATGAAGCTTAGGTGATTCTGAAGGCAATACGCTCCTGAAGTCAAGCTGCTCCTGAAGAAATAGCGCTTCTGAAGAATAGTGCTCCTGAAGACAAGAGGTCCAGAAGCCACATTATCAGAAGCTACATCATCAGAAGCTGAAGAAGCTGCACCATCAGAAGCTGCAGTAGTTGCTTCATCAGAAGCTGCATCATCAGAAGCTGCCTCATCAGAAGTCATTTCACCAGAAGCTGAAGATCAACTAGATTTGCAAAAGATTCAAAGATTGAAGAATCTACATTGCAAAAGCTGTCTATTGGATTCGAAAACACAGCAGAAAATAAGTGGAACATTGCAACGGTCATTTCAAAGGTGTTTAAAGGCATGTGCTTGCAATTTGGACGAAAGCGTTGACATTGTACTTTGTATGAATTGTACAACCACGTTCTCCACTACTCTGTTTTGTGTCCACGCTACAAGACAAGAAAACAGCTCCAGAATACAGCTTCGTCTGCATAGATGTTCCTTTGGATAAGGAATGGATTTCAAATTGGTTCTTCATAGGACAACAACCAAATCAGGCAAAAGATCATTGGTGAAAGATCAAGCTTCAACAACGACTCTTTGGTGTGCTGGCAATTTCACAACGTCTCTTTCACACCTCTATATAAAGAAGTGAAGATCTAGAGATTTGGTAATGCAAGAACGCTGAACGAAAGACTCACAACATTTTACAAGTGCCAAACCTCTGCTGAAATTGTTCTGCATTCACTTAGAATTTCTGTGTCTTAAAGTCATATCTTAGAAATTCTTAAGTCCATTGAGTCTGTATCTGATTTGTATTGTGAGCACCTCTGATTGTATATCAAGTGTTCAACCTTAAACAATTTTCTGTGTAATTTTGTTTAGTTAGGAAGTCTCTTGCAATTGTGCTTGAGCAGGAAGTCTCTTGATTGTGTTCTTGAGCAAAGGAAGTCTCTTGCTTGTGTGCTTGAGCAAAGGAAGTCTCTTGCTTGTGTGCTTGAGCAATTGTAATCAGATATTACTCTTAGTGAAATCTCCTTGGAAGTGCAAGGGGGACTGGACTACTTCCGGATTGTGGAAGGAACCAGTATAATTGCTTTGTGTCGTTCTTCTTCTCTCTCTCTGATTTATTCCGCTGCATTTAGATTCTGATCATCACTTCAGAAGCTGTCTCACTTAGCTTCTGATCAGTGTATTCAGTTGTTTAGGAGAAACGAAGAATTTTTCAAAACACAATTCAACCCCCCTTCTTGTGTTTTTCTCACCTTCATAACTGCTTTATCTTATACTATGACAGAGACAACTCACAAAATATGACAAAAGCTTACGTGGATCCTGGGTCCCTCAGATCCAAGTATGCAGTTAGATTCTATGTCAGATGTCCTCCACATAATTTGTTGAGATCACTCTCTAGCTTCTGTGAGGCATGCTTCTTCTAAAGACGTTGACTTTTGGTTGACCTTCCTCCAGATCTTCCACCATAGTCTTCTAAGCTTCTCAATCCCTTTTTGATGCTCTTCATACATCCTTCCTTCAAGATAGGTAGATTCTGCACAAATGAACATATGTTAGTATTTCAATTGTTCTTCAATACTTTGTTATCATCAAAACCCTAAAGGACAATAAATGCTTGTTTAAAATTACATTGCTTTTTTCAAAATTGTGCAAAAAGTCACCCGTAAATGCTGTGAAACCAAGCTTCTTTGTTTCCACAAAAGTCACTCACTAAGACGCAAGTTTGAGTGTCCCACCACCAAACCAAACAAGCTATAATTGGGTTTTAAATGGAAGATTAGTGATGGTTCTCTAATCCGTGTTTGGTCAGATCCTTGGATTCATTCTCTAGCCTTCAGTAAACCGTCAAACCCTCCTCCCCCTAGGCATGGTAATGCGGCGGGGCGGGGACAGGTTTTGCCTTCCCCATCCCTATCCCCTACTTTCATATACTTACCCGTTACCCTACCCATACCCAACGGGGATGAGAAATTGAATCACATCCCCATCCCCAATGGGTTCGGGTATTCCCGTCTCATCCCCGTCCCCGCAGTGAATCAATTTTTTTAAGTAAAAAAAGAGTTTTTTTAAGCTTCAATGGTAATGTTGTAATGCATTATCCAACAATTTGCGCTCATTTTAACATATCCTTACCGAATAATCCGGTTGATCCTTTAACTATCAATGAAAGTTCTTATATCATGACAATTATCAAACCAAATAACATGACATATCATTATCAACCCCCTCAACAAAAACAAAAATATGACCTTTTTACATTCGGGTAGGGTTTGGGTATGGGTTCGGGGTGGATACATATATCCTCGTTACCCGTCCCGTACCCGTATTTTGAAATCGGGGAAAACCCAAACCCAATCAAATCGGGGAAAACCTATCAAATCGGGGTTGGTTTGGGCGGGTACCCATGGGCGCGGGTATTGTTGCCATGCCTACTCCCCCCAACATGGAAGATTTTCTTGTTTGTGATCTAATGAATAACGACTTGGTGGAACACTCATCTTATTTCTATTATCTTTAACGTTCCAGATGCTAATGCTATCCTTGCTATTCCTCTTTGGGAAAGATCTCTTGTGGATAAGTGTGGAATTGTACGGTGAATGGCTTATATTCGGTTAAATCAGCCTATGCTATTTGCATGTCTTTAGCGGCTGGTCCCAATGATGCCGGAATAGATCGTAACTGAAACGTGATATGGAAGCAGCCCGTTCCCCACAAAGTTTGTCCCTTCTTATGACATGCTGCCCACTGCTGCCTTCCTACGCATACCCGGTTGAACCAAAAGGGTGTCCAACATGAAGAGGCCTGTGTAAATTGCAAAGTCTTGGCTGAAACGCACATTCATTTATTCTTTGTTTGACATACAACTACCAAATGTTGGGAACTGGTGCAACTTGATACCTTGGTTCGTGTTATGTTGTGTAATGCTAATGATTTTATCACATTCTTGTTTGACTTTTTTAACAGGTTATCTCCAGTCCACAACAATATCCCCATGTGGCAATGATCCTTTGGAGTCTTTGGAAGAATCGTAACTCCAAACTTTGGGAGAATGTTGATTCACTACCACCTATCATGGTTAGGTGCGCTAAAGAGCTTCTTAACGAATGGCAGTTTATGCAGAAGGCAAGGAAACTTGGTCAGACACCGCACACGACGGATGCGTGGACAAAGCCTCCAACCGCAACTCTGAAGTTCAATGTTGATTGTGTCCTCTTCAATAACAGTTCTATTACATGTCATGTCATCTACTTTTGAGATTCTGCAGGAGAACTAACTTTAGTTATTTTAGAGTCTGATATTTGTGAATAAGTTAACTTTGACCTAGTATCCCATAATGAATTGGGAGACATTATTCATAGATGTAAGAATCTATTGACAACTCGCAACGGTTTTGTTTTGAGGCATGTCAGGAGGCAAGCAAATATGGTTGCCCATGCTACAGTTAGAGCTTCCTTATCCAGTCCCAGCCCCATATTTTTAATGAAGTACCTGATTATTTGTACTCTTAATATTGAATGAAATGACTTAAGTTTACCTTTGCTAAAAAAAAGGAACATTCAATTATTTTACATTCTTATTATAAATCACTTCCATCATTGTCTCTACACTTAAAAAATTATTAAAAACTGGAGTACATGCACACAACACATTATATAAAACAAATTACATTTGAACTATAAACTGAAATTTGTATGCAAAAACTCCTAAAATAATGAAATGGAACTGCATTTTGTCTTTTAACAATCATCTTCCATCATCCAATGCTATCAGTACATGGTCTTTCAAGCTGTCATATCCAATATCTCCATGTGTGCTGCTATCACCAGGTTCATAAAGGCTAGATGATGATTCATGAAGCAAGTACCGACTCTCCTCTACATTTAAGTCATCATTGATCCAAGAGTGCTTATCCATTAACCTCATTCCCTCCAATTCCATAGCCACTTCCTTCATGCTTGGTCTTTCTTCCCCTCTAAGTCTCAAACACTTCGCCGCAAGAACAGCTACCTCCTTGATCTCTTGTTTGTTTTCTTCATTCCACATACCATCTTGAATAACTTCAAACACATTATCCTTTTTCAAGCAAGACAGAAAGTGCATAGCAAGACTTCTTCTCTCTTCCGGCCTACCAAAACTAAAAGGTTTCTCTCCCGTTAGCAGCTCCACAAGAACTACTCCAAAGCTATATACATCACTTTTTTCAGTCAATTGGCTTGTTTGCATATACTCTGGATCTAAGTAGCCAATAGTTCCTTGCACCATTGTGGCTACTTCAGTTTGATCGATTGGAACCAATCTTGAAGCTCCAAAATCCGACACTTTGGCGATGTTGGTTCCATCTAACAGAATGTTATCACTCTTGACATCTCTATGGATGATGGGTGTTGAGGCATATGAATGTAGATATGACAAAGCTTCAGCTACCTCTGCGGCTATCTTAAGACGAGTTTTCCATGTTTCATTATTCACCTTATTACCTTGTGTGTGTATGAAACCAGAAAGGGTGCCATTGGTAACAAATTCATAAACCAACAAAGGAACTTCTGTCTCTAAACAACACCCCAAGAGTTTGACCACATTCCTATGATTTATTTGTGAGAGAACAACCACCTCATTAATGAACTGATCGATTTGGCTTCTATCTATTATTTTTGATTTTTTGATAGCAACGATTCTTTTATCATCTAGAAATCCTTTGAAAACAGTACCAAAACCACCTTTGCCAATGATTAAATTCTCGTCAAAGTTTTTGGTGGCCTTGTTTAGCTGATCTTGTGTGAATATTTTAGCACTTTGAGAGGAGTCTTCACTTGCGGAGAATTTTTGTTTCAAAATCAAACCACCATTCTGCTCAAAGAATTTCTCTCTCAATTTGATGAATTTCCTCTTATGGTATATTAAGTACGAGAATGTCCCCACAAAAAGAAGAATTAATGCTGCTCCTACTCCTGCATTCAAAATATATCAAACCCACTTTATGAATAGTTCATTTAACTAATTAATATCAATAGCATAGTGAATGAATAGAAATGTAAAAGAGTTTGAAAAATTGAAAAGAAAAATGAATTTATGCAAAATAAATAGGGCATGGTTAGATGCTTACCAAGAACAGTAGGTAACACCATTGAATTTGTGCACCCTCCTTTCTCTGTTCCATCTCCAGAATACCACTTTGGACACACACATTTGTAATTCCCATCATTGTTCTTGCATTTTGCTTTAGCATCGCATCCATGCAAGTTTCTTTCACATTCGTCAATGTCTGTAAGCCCATAAAATAAGTAACCATATTTTCAAGCAATTATATTACTATAGTAAATAGACGTAAATTGGACCTTTAGTATGTCATTGAACGGATGCCAAGTTTTTTAAAAAGAATAATAATAAGGGTAAATTACACTCACCTCCCTTAGCGTTTTCTTAAATAGCACTAACACCCCCTCTAGTTTTGAAATAAACATTAACCTCCCTTCTCATGTAACACCGTTAGCTTTCTGTTAGTTTCATAACAAGAATTTAGAGATCAGCTACCATAATTTGGCTACCCACGACTGATTTAACACCTTCATTCAATTCACATCAATCCACGCCTTCCTCCTCTTCCTCTTCCTCCTCCTCCTCCTCCTCCTCCGCCTCCTCCTCCTCCTCCTCCTCATCCTCCTCCTCCTCCTCTTCCTCTTCCTCTTCCTCTTCCTCTTCCTCTTCCTCGTCCTCGTCCTCGTCCTCGTCCTCGCCCTCGTCCTCGTCCTCGTCCTCGTCCATCTTGCAATGATTTCAACAATATATTCTGCTAATGAGTTCAGTTCAGATTTTCAATCTGTTTGTTTAGATTTCTTTGATTGATGCACTTAATTATTCTTCATCCTCTTGAATTTGGTTTATCTATTTTTACAACCTAGAATTTCAGTTTCTATCTATCTAATTCCTTCTCCAATTCTGCAAAAGCAATGTTAAGCAATTCATCCAATTTTATTATGTTGATGTGAATTACAGTCACTTCCTTCATCCTAAAATTGAATATTTATTATGTTTAGCATCAAACTTCATGCCTCAAAAGCTGAGGTTTTATTTCAGGTCTTTCCATTAATCCACTTTTCACTAGATAGAAGATAATCATTGTTATTGCTTTTCCATATTTATTTATTTTTTATATTTCCTTTAATCCTTCCATTAGTCCATTTCTCACTAAATAGTATGAAGCATGTGAGTATAAAGAAGTTCATTGAACAGCCTGGTGTAGCACCGCGGCCATTATTGTTTGGCGTTGTATGCAAATTGCAAAGCATAGATGAATGGTAGGGGGAGTAGTTTTTTTTTTTGACAAGGATAATTAACAGAGCTAACAGTGTTACATGACAGGGGTGGTGTTTGATTTGATTAAAAATTAAGAGAGGTTAGTGTTTAGTTTTAAACTAGAGGGGGTGTTAGTGTTATTTAAGAAGACCTCAAGGGAGGAGAGTGTAATTTACACTAAAAATAAACGTAAATTGCAAAAATTCGAATAAGAAAATTGACCTGTGCAGCCATCGGGATGATAAGGATTTCCTTCAAAACCTGGATTGCAACTGCATCGGTAACCAAAATCTGTGTCATTGTCATAACAATAGCTATTGTTCTTGCACCCATAGTTGACTCCATTAGAAGCTGTACTGCAGTTTTTGTCAAAGCCACCAATGGTCCAGTCAAGAACCACAGGTAATATCTTGAAAGGTAAACCTTGTGATAAATGATTGAACGAAAAATTATAGCTACCATTCTTAACAACAAATGAATAGCTACAAAATTCGGATTCATTGTTGAAATTAGAAGCTTCTATGCTTATATTCCACATTCTGGGAGGAATATCAACTTGGCAACACCCTATACCTGAACATGTTCCATTATCAATCAATCTTTGATCACCAAAAGATCTTGTTAAGCACCCTGTTGAATACTTGTTTTCACCGCGGTAACTATTATAATAACCATAACTGTCAGAACCAACAGTAACAAACTTGTTTTCTTTGCTTGAAATGGTATAGGAACCACTGTTAAGCTTGGGTCTATTAACATGACCACCACAATACTTGGAGACATAAAATAACACGTCGATTTCAGCTTTGAAGATGTCTATGTTTAACACTTCCAAGTTACCCGCGTATATTTTGGATTCATTGCAATGGAGCCGAATTAATCTACCACTTCCTAAGAAACAATCTGAATCTGATGAAGTGTCGTTTATGCCAAATGGATGTGGAATGTCTTTACCTCCACAAGTTTGACTGCAGTTATTTGTTACTGAATCAGCTGCAGTTGTTCCTACCAGTACAACCACCATGGTTAACACATACACATGCTTCATCTTCATCACTTTCATTCACAAACTAACAAGAGTGAAAGCGAGGGAGAGAGATAGGGAGAACAGGCCTTTGTAAAGTTAAGATTATTAATGGTGTGGTAATACTTGCTTGGCGTTGTGGCCTCGGTGTTTCGTTTATTTATAAGAGTTTTTATTTTTTTTATTTTTTCTAAAGTAAATAAGAGAGCTTCTATAACCCCGGTAGAAAATATCTAGATTGGTCCCATCTTTCGTTGTTTTAATCTGATGATTCTTTTTCATTCTCATGTAGAAATGTCATTCTCATAATAATATATAGACCTAATACCTTAAGGTTTTGGAAGGAGATGTGCCGTTTTCCTTCTCTTGTCATCTTGGTGTATTAACCAGTTGTTTATCTTGACGCTTCCTCGAATTCTCTAACATGTGGTACCAAAGTCTGGTTTGGCTTAGCTGAGGAGGGGGTGAGAGTCTTCTTAGCGGTAGTATAGTCAAGATGAGTGTTTCATTTGTGTTAACGGCGGTGTAAGGATGTGAGAGACTCACACTTTACATGGATTATTGTGTTCGAGTGTAAGTGGTTGTTTCCACGTCGACTATTAGTGGATAAAATGATATACATGAGAGGTGACTCATATACATAATTAATGGCTTAAGATTTTCTTATACATAACAATTGCCATTAATTAATTAATTTTCTTAATCTATGTATTTTTATTAAAGGTTATGCATAAGAACCTTAAACGACTGTTATTTTAGAACGGATGAAGTATCTTCTTTTTGAATTTTTTAAACAATGCTCTCGTGCCACTTATTAGCATAACCGTTATAATAATACTTTAAATTGGAACATATGGAGGTCTTCGTGCACATAAATCAGTTGGTAGGAACAATACATTGAGATATACAGGAGGCGGGCGGGATTCGAACATCGAATTTTTCATTTGTTCACGTGAAACTCTAACAATTAAGCTACTTGACAAATAAAATGAACATATAGAGTAAAAATCTTAAATTATCATTAATTTTAAGAATTTAATTTATATATACCGACAAAAACTTATTCACACATGCATCTAATCTAATTGTTTCATATTATCACTTTTTAAGTTAGTTTTTGAAATTCTGTAAAAAAGAAAAACTAGTTTCTAAAATATCTTTATAAATATTTATTGCCCTAATTTGATTGATTCAAAGAAAATACATCTTGATGCATACAAATTATTTTTAAAGACAATACTATAAAAAAAAAACCTCAAGACATTGTTTAAGGAAAGTAAAAAGATAATTTTTTCATTTTTTTTAACAAATCAAAATCAGATATATTACGAAACCAATGATGTTGCACCCCGCACAAGATGTGCAAAAGGATAAACACCGACAAATATTTACAAAGTCACAGTGCCAAAACTAAAACACCTACCAAAAACGAAAAAAATTACAAGAGAACACCCATACAATGAATGGGATGTTTCCACCAATCGTGGTAAGAATATACAAAATCCACGTGTTTAGACCTCAACCATAAGAAAGAATTAAGCTTTACTTTTTCAATGAGGTTAATAGGATTGGAAACCGTATTTTGAAAAACCTGGTTATTCCTTTCCTTCCAAATCACCCAAACAGTGGCAAACTAAATAATCCTGAAATACAACTGTGAATAAATTGGCATTCCCGCCATCTTTGTGAACTGAATAAGGTGATGTTGAAGCTCACCAGCATGCACATAAGAAATATCTAGCCAATTCCAGACAAGAGCCCATAGGTTGCCAGAGAAAGTATAATAAATAAAGAGATGAACCGCAGACTCAGTTGAACCAAAACCAAATGCACAAGACATGTCTGTTGAAGGTAGAACACTCTGAAGCGCCAAGTTGTCTTTAGTCGAAACGCGGTTATGAAGGAGACTCCAAACCAACAGAGAGATCTTCGAGGGAATATGCTTGTGCCAAACTTCATGGACATTGGACCTGTCCACCATAACGCAAGTGATAGTCAAAAAGGTATATGCTCCCCTCACCGTGTATCCACGAATGGGATCTAACAGCCACCGCCAAGTGTCGTGAACAATATATTGCAAATAATGTTATGTAATAACAAAGAACACTCCCTCACAGAATCCTCCTCCCACGCAAACAACCGGTGTGGGACACCCACGCCCTTCCATGCACCCCCCACCCACGGCTCTCCATGTCCCTCACCGAGCTCTCCTTTTCCAACGCCAAATCAAAAAGGCGAGGAAACTTCAATCTCAACAGAATATCCCCAATCCACTTATCATACCAAAATAAAGTGTTCCGCCCATCACCTACCACCCGCCTCGTATTATCTTCGAACCAGTTCCCCACCCCCACTTCTAACCCATCACGGATATGACACATCATCTTCCACCAAACCGACGATTGTCTACCCCCTCCCTAATCCGGCCACCCTCTTCACCATACCGTGCTTCCAACACACGATACCACAAACCCTCTTTTTCCGTCATCATTCTCCAACACCACTTACCCAACAAAGAAACATTAAAAGCTCCCATCTTCCTATCACCCAACCCCCCATCCTCATTTGGTAAACAAATTGAATCCCATTTAATTCAAGTTATTTTCCTATTAACCTCACCACCCCCCCAAAAAAAAAATCTTTTAAATATAGATTCAATAGAAGAAATTATACCTGCAGGGGCTCTGAAAAAGGAAAGAAAGTAAACCGGGAGAGAGGACATGACAACTTTCAGAAGAACCAGATGACCACCAAAAGAAAGAAATTTGTTGTTCCATGACGACAGGCGACCCACAATACGATCAATGACAGGTTTCCAAAAACTCAATTTCCTTGGATCCCCACCCATGGGGAGTCCCAAGTAAACAAAAGGAATACTCCCTCTACAACAATTCATCACCGACGCGGCCTCCGCCAACCAAGAATCAGAGATATTCACTCCCGTCAACAAACTTTTGTAGAAATGATAATTTTTCATAAAAAAGTGTGTAGTTATGACTTTAGCAGATATTGAAATTGTATTTTTTTTTAGTTCCTCTTCAAAAAAAAATTGTATTTTTTAGACAATTTATTTTTTAGGGCTTTTTAAACAAAATTCTAAACATTTATCAGTATGACTCAAGATAGAAAGGAAATTTTAAAGGTTTTAAAAAAACAAGAATGCAAGCGGAGTATGGTGACTAAGGCTTCTAAAGCAATGGCAACTTCTTTATCAAATTCTTCAAATACTACTAAATCTTCCGTAAACAAGGATTGGGAGAATTGGCTTGTTGTTCATGGTAAGAAGGAGGATGTCAAGGAGATACGAAGGACGTTGGGAGTCAATTATAAAGGGGATAAAAACAATAGGTTCAACTTATTATCCAAGGAGGGTCGGAGAGAGTGGAGGGCGGAGAGAGGGAGTTTAGGGACGAAGGGGAGTGACGAGGGTGGAGGTCAGAATGTGGAGGGTTGATAGGGGTCGGTGGTGTCGGTTTAGTGGGGGTGGAGAGTGGTGGAGATGAAGATACTTTCTTATAATGTTAGAGGTTTGGGTAGTTTTGAGAAACGAGCAGAAGTCCGTAATTTTATTCGTCATAAAAATCCGTTTGTTGTTTGTTTGCAAGAATCAAAGTTGAGTTTAGTTGATGATTGTATTATAAATTCTGTTTGGGGTAGTGCTGGTTGTGAATATTCTTATCGGTCTTCTGTTGGGGCGTCTGGTGGTTTGTTAACAGTTTGGGATTCTCAACAGGTGGAGGTGTGGTGTACTGTTACTTTCAGTCATGTTTTAATTATCAAAGGGAAGGTACTCACTACTGGTCAAGAATTTATTATTGCAAATGTCTATGCACCTTGTGATACGCTGGCAAAACATGATTTATGGGCCCGTTTATCTAATTTTATTAATGCAAATGGTGATATGCATGTCTGTGTTTGTGGGGATTTTAATTCTGTAAGATTGGAGGAAGAGAGAAGAGGTAGATGTGTGACGTTTCGGCAGGTTGATGCAGACAATTTTAACAATTTTATTGACTCTAGCTCTTTGATTGATTTACCAATTTGTGGCAGATTGTTTACCTGGTATAGGGGTGATGGTGTTTCGATGAGCAGGCTTGATAGATTTTTGGTGTCTGAAAAATGGTGTGATGCTTGGCCAAATTGTATACAAGTGGCGCATCAAAGGGGCCTTTCTGACCACGTTCTGTTGGTGCTGAATGTTGATAATGAAAATTGGGGACCACGACCGTTGAGATTGTTGAAATGTTGGGCAGATTATCATGGTTATGCAGACTTTGTTCATGGTAAATTAAATTCTTTTGTTTTGGATGGCTGGGGCGGTCATGTGTTGAAATTGAAGCTTAGGATGATTAAAAATTCTCTTAAGGAGTGGCACCAACAACATTCAAGGAATATTGAGGGCAAGATTGTGGAAGTTAAAAATCGAATGTCTTCCCTAGACACAAAAGGGGAGGTACTTGATTTGCATGAAGATGAAACTAAGGAAATCCATGAGTTATCTGTGGAATTTCATTCTTTGTCTCGGGCACATGTTAGTATGAATTGGCAGAAGGCGAGGATGAATTGGGTTAGAGAAGGTGATGCTAATTTTAAATTTTTTCATAATATGATGTCAAACAGACAGCGACAGAATTCTCTTCATTTGATTCATGTTGATGGAGTTCTTGTTGAAGGAGTTCAGAACATCTGTGCAGCTGCCCTTAATCATTTTGCTACTCAGTTCCGCGCTACAGAGGGGGTTCGGCCTGGGGTTCATGGTCTAAACTTCCGAAAGTTGTCTTATGCTCAGTCAGGTAACTTGATTCGTCCGTTTTCTTTGGAAGAAGTTAAACAGGCTGTTTGGGATTGCGAGAGTTTCAAAAGCCTCGGGCCAGATGGTATTAATTTTGGGTTTATAAAAGATTTTTGGAATGAGTTGAAAGATGATTTTATGAAATTTCTTACGGAGTTTCGCCGAAATGGGAAATTGACGAAATGAGTAACTTCCACTTTTATTGCTTTAATTCCAAAGGTGAGTAGTCCTCAGAAGCTTGCTGATTTTCGACCAATATCTTTAGTCGGCTGTATGTATAAAGTGTTGGCTAAGGTTCTTGCAAATAGATTGCGTCAAATCTTGAGTTTTGTGGTGTCAGATACTCAGTCTGCTTTTGTGCGGGGTAAATAGATTCTCGATGGAATTCTTATTGCAAATGAGGTTGTTGATGAAGCAAAACGGATGAATAAAGAATTATTATTGTTCAAAGTTGATTTTGAAAAGGCTTATGATTCGGTTGATCTCAATTATTTGAACTCTGTGATGATTAATATGAACTTTCCGACTTTGTGGCGGAAGTGGATAATGGAGTGTGTCGGAACAGCTACAACTTCAGTTCTTGTGAATGGGTGTCCGACGAAAGAGTTCCCTATTCAGAGGGGGCTTAGACAGAGGGATCCTTTGTCGCCATTTTTATTTTTATTGGCGGCAGAAGGTTTTGATGTTTTGATGAAAACTTCAGTGTCAATGAATTTATTCAATGCCTATGGTGTTGGCGCGCATCGGGAGGTTCAAATTTCTCATCTTCAGTTTGCTGATGACACTGTTATTATTGGTGAAAAATGTTGGTTGAATGTCCGTACTATCAGGGCTGTGTTGTTATTACTAGAGGAGGTGTCAGGGCTGAAGGTAAATTTTCATAAGAGCTTGCTGACAGGTGTTAATATTTCTTTAACTTGGTTGACAGAAGCGGCTTCAGTGTTGAACTGTAAAACTGGTACAATTCCGTTTATGTATTTGGGATTACCTATTGGTGGAGATAGTAGGAAACTCAATTTTTGGAAATCGGTAGTGGATCGAATTATTGCAAGATTGTCGTCGTGGAATAAAAAGTTTTTATCTCTTGGCGGCCGTCTGGTTCTTCTGAAATATGTCCTATCCTCTCTTCCGGTTTACTTTCTTTCCTTCTTCAAGGCACCTACAGGTATAATCTCTCTTATCGAATCTATTTTAAAATTTTTTTTTTGGGGGGTTGTGAGGTTTCTAAAAAAATTTCTTGGATAAAATGGGATTCTATTTGTTTACCTATGAATCGTGGTGGTTTGGGGGTGCGGAGGTTAGGAGAATTTAATTTATCTTTGTTAGGGAAATGGTGTTGGAGGTTGTTGGTTGATAAAGAGGGATTGTGGTATCGTGTCTTAAAGGCACGGTATGGGGAGATAGGAGGTCGAATTCAGGAAGGAGGGAGATTTGTGTCTGGTTGGTGGAGGATGATGTGCAAGGTGTGGGAAGGGGTTGGTTCAGGAGTAGGTAATTGGTTTAACGATAATCTTAGGAAGGTGGTAGGAAATGGTGATAACACTTTCTTTTGGACTGATACTGGGTGGAGTTCCCTTAAAAATTCAATTCAGTCGTCTTTATGATTTATCGGTAAATAAGGAGTGTTCGGTGGCGGACATGGAGCGTTGAGGGTGGGATGAGGGCGGTAATGGGTGGGGTTGGAGAAGACGTTTGTTGGCTTGGGAGGAGGAGAGTGTGAGGGAGTGTGTTACTTTGTTGGAAAACGTTGTTTTGCAGGTTAATATACAAGATCATTGGAGGTGGTTACTTGATCCTGTTCATGGCTACACGGTTAGCGGGACTTACCGGTTTCTAACAAATATAGAAGATCAGGAATCCGATGGTGTTACTATTGAAGTTTGGCACAAATTGGTTCTGACAAAAGTTTCTCTTTTTGCTTGGCGTCTTCTTCAAGATAGAATTCCTACGAGATCAAACCTGGTGCATCGACATGTTCTTCAACCAAACGACAATTTATGTGTTGGAGGATGTGGGATACCAGAAACGACGGATCATCTTTTTCTAGGATGTGAACCTTTTGGAAGAGTGTGGGTCTTAATCTGTAATTGGCTTGGCGTTTCTTTTGTATCTCCAGGTTATATTAATGATCACTACTCTCAGTTCATTCAATTGGCGGGGTTGCCGCAACATACTCACTATTATTTAAAGGTTATTTGGCTTGCATGGGTTTGGGCAATATGGAAGGAGAGAAACAACCGAGTTTTTCAAGATGTGATCGTTGATCCATTCCGTATTGTCGAAAAAGTAAAGTTAAATTCCTTCCTTTGGTTATCTTCGAATTATGTGCCTATAGCTTTTGGGTTTCATGATTGGTGGAGGCACCCACTCCTCTGTATGGGGGTCTTGTAATGTGTTTTTCGTTTTATTTTTCTTGGTGTTGGCTTCTTGCTTAAGTGCCACGGTGTTGTAACAGATATTAGGTGATTCATCACTTTAGCACACCTTGTGCGGGGTGAATCACTTTGCTTTTGAGCAATATATTTCATTTTGATTTGTTCAAAAAAAAAGTATGACTCAAAATTTAATATATCATTTTATCATTATTAAAAGCAAAACTTATATTATAAATTCATTGAATAATTGATGTATTTAACCAATAATATAGACTAAATATGTCATTTGTTCAATAGATCTAAATATTAGTAGTTTTTTTTCTTACACTATAGAGTAATAAAAAAAGTTTTATCTTTTATGGCCCGATCTAGACGGCACTATTAATTGGATCCAGTTAAAGTTATGCTTGACGAAGACTTAATATTTTTTTTCAGTCAACGGGTAATATCTAGGAACATTGATCTGGTTCTCTCATGATAACTAAACGTGATGTGTATACTTCTTGTCCCTACTCAGTGAGAAGAATAAGTTGAACTATTAATAATTGAACTGCTTCAAAAAAAAAAAAAGTTGAACTATTAATAATTGAATAGTAAGTAAGTAAATAAAATGTGCAAAACTGGTTTTATTCATTAGTTTTGTGAAGTTGTTTTTGATAATTCAATCGATTCGTTTGATTTTAATTTTTTTTATTCGTGGCTTTAATCATTAATCTTTAAATTTTTTTCAAGTGGTTTCAAGGTTTTTTATTAGTTCCTTTTTTATTTGTATGAACAACAATTTTACTTAAATCCAACTTCCAAATTAAACTAAGTACAGCTAAGAGACAAAAACTAAACGACAATACAAAAATCTAACACGAGTAAAAAAAAAAAAAAAACTAAGTCACATGTGCATGATTGACGAAGACTTTGAATATTTTTGCTTTAAGATATAAACTTATTTTCAAAATTATGTCATTTTCATGTTTTCAAGTTTTTCTAAACCATTAATTTTTTTTTAAAGAATATAAAGCAATAGAAGTTCCTTCAAAAAAAATAAAGCAATAGAAGTCAACCCCTTCAAAAAAAAAAAAAAAAAGTAATAGAAGTTACACATTTTACATGATTACATTTACACTAACTTTTTTTTTTTTTTTTTTTTTTACAAAATGATCACGCTCAAATTTTATATCCGTGGTGTGTGTAATATATAAACAATTCAGTTATTATATGATTACACGAATTCAGTAATTACATAATTTGTACCAAAAAAAATAAGGACATATATTAGCATGATCATCTTAGCCGGTCCTAATTTTTTAGTGAGAGAAACTCTGCCTTCTCTCTAAGTTTTCTTCCTCTTTCACACATCGAGGAGGAGTGATTTTAGGTCAATTTTTGACCTAGAATCACCCATCTGCATCTTTTTTCTCCTTTCTTTCAATCTAAATAAGTGATTTCCACATACATCAAGTTTTTTCGTGATTTCGTCATCTTAGTGCGACGTTGTGTTGTTCGTCGTCTTGTGCAGCGTTGTTTGATTTTGCATCTTTTGTTGTTCGGTGTTCATTTGGTTCGTATTGAAAGATCAGCTTCAGACAATCACAAATTCAATCAATGATTCGGTCGTCAACGTTGCAGATCCAGAAGCATGGATATTCTAGTGATTTAGATTTTATTATATTATTTGTAGGCATTTTGTCGTTGAATGCTATTAACTTGGGTGCTGTGAGTTTGTTCGCAGATTCACCCTTTACGTTTTTAGCGATATTGATCATGTTTTTGTCTTTGATGTATTCTATCAATATGAATGAATGAATATCCTTTGTTTCTGTCAAAAAAAAAAAACATGATCGATTAATATTTAATTTTAATAATACCAATAAAATTTTATATTTATGACCGATCGAGACAGCACAACTTTACTTGGCACATTATTAGTCGATTAATGAATGGGTCCAAAGGAAAAGTCACTCAACGGATAATTTTTGGGTGGCACTTTGGTGCCATTAATGATACCGTGCCATTAAATCTGGGTCATACAAATACATTGTCATTGCATCTGGGCCACACAACACATCTATCTTGGTGCCATTAATGGCTCAGATTTAATGGCACGGTGCCATTAATGGCACCAAAGTGCTGCCCGTAATTTCTAGGAACTTATCTACTTGTCTCTTCCTATTGAGATGATTTTTGTTTAACAGACACAGTGACAAGATTAAGTTGAATCGAAAACATTTTTTTTCCTATTGAGATGATTTTTGTTTAACAGACACAGTGACATGATTAAGTTGAATCGAAAACATTTTTTTTTTAGCAAAGTTGGTTTTAATCCATCAATTTTGTGAGAAAAAAAGATTGTTATTTCAATTGACTCGCTTAATTTTTTTTATCGCTTTTTTATTTACTTTTTTTTTGAATATTCATATCGTTTTTTATTTACAAAAGAAGGCAAAGCCCATTTTAGTTTTTCTTATCCGTGGCTTTAATCATTATTTTTTATTTTACTAGTTTAGAGACCCGGCGTTGCCCGGGTTAGATATTAAATAAGTTTTATAAGTTTGTGTGCACGAATACACATGTCAGTATATTAGATTGAATTTATTTAAATTTACAATTATAATAATATCATAAAAATAAATATAAATATTTCAAAAAAATTAAAAATAAATATAAATGATGAGATGAATGTCCAATGCAAGAATAAAAAGTGTAACAAAATCAATAATGAATTAGTCCAAGTGGTAATAGTTTTGGGTCCTTTAAACATGGACTATTACTTTCCCACCCTATTGCCTTCTCCCGCGCCCTGTAAAATTTCTAAAAATGCCCTTGTGCATTCCGGATTTTAAAATTCGGATTCATGTTTACTATTTCGGATTTTATAATCCGGACAATTCTTATGTATAATCAGCCATCAGACTCTCTCACATTTCAACAGTTTTGAGTTTTCCTTTTAAAAACAACAAAAAACTAATTAAATAATGTTAAAAACCTGTCAAATAAAATCATAAAAATAGTACCAAAAAATTCTAAAAATCAAATAAAACTAATGGAAATTTTTTCGGATTTTTCTGAGAATATGAAAAATTAATAAAAATGAAAAATGGGTCTAAACGATGGAATTTTGGATTTTGAGGGGCGGAGTCCCGTAAGAAGTCCCTTCTATGGGAGTCATGGTCCTTGAATTTTTTTCTGATTTTCTGGAGATGTTTCGGAGCAATCCGATCAAGTAGCCCGAAAACCCGATTTTTGTTAAATAAAATATTGGTTTTTAAAAATAGAAAAAATAATAAAAATATTGAGAATGAATGTGGAAGTGACATGTGGCATAAAAAATCTTACTTTATATATATACTATTGATTGATTGATTGATATGTAGTTTGTTGAGATAAAAAATATTGAGTGCATAAGATCAAAAGTTTGTTGAGATATTTATGTTAAATAAAATAGAAAAAATAATAAAAATATTGAGAATGAATGTGAAAGTGACATGTGGCATAAAAAACCTTACTTTATATATATATACTATTGATTTTTTTTTTTTTTTAAATATTCATATCGTTTTTTATTCACAAAAGAAGGCAAAGCCCATTTTAGTTTTTCTTATCCGTGGCTTTAATCATTATTTTTTATTTTTGTATAATTAAATGAACAACAGCTAAGTCATATAGGACATGATTGACGAAGACTTTGAAATCATGCATGGATGCAAATTTCGTCCATTTTGTTTCATCATAAATTCCATTTTGTTTCGAGATTGTATTAGTTTTAAGGGTAGTTTTCGTAGTTTAAATTTTTTTGCATGTTAGGCGGGAAGCCAACTAAGCTGCTCATTATTTAGCTAAATATGCTCTTAAGAATTTAGATTGCATATGGGTCGAAGAAACTCCACCTTGTATTTCTGCAGTCTTGACATTTGATTTGCTCTCAGACTTTCGTTAATGAAATTGTTTTCAACGTAAAAAAAAATTCCATTGTCCACATGATTAGAGACTTAGAAACTTTTGGTCTACAACGCTCATTTTGAGACCAATAATTGAGAAAGCAAAATAGGACAAAGTCAATCTGATGGCTGATGAGGGTGAACTAGTCTCATCTCAGTATATTATCAACCGATTAATAATCAATCAGTTGGTGTACATTTGATTTAAAATAACCTTACTATATTTTTTAGTCTTTACTTAAAATTGTATTATACTATCTTCATCTCAATTATAAGTCGTTTTAGAATATGAATAAATCATCAGATTTTTTTACTAAACACTCGTGAATGTAGGGATCAAATTCGTTAATGATTAGATTAATTTCTTACACCAATTCTATTGACTTCACTTTCACATACCACTCATGAATGATACTTTTGTAAAGTAATTCATAATTTTTCTTTTACTATATAAAATTAATTATATTTCTTAGTTTGTATGAGTTTGGCAAAATAACTTATAATTTGGGACTGTTGAAATATATTATTTTCCTCTATGTTTATAAACTCTAAGTTTACAATATAATTAACACCAGTTACTTTGCAGGTTGATGACGAGGATAGGTGGGTGTGGAAGCTAATTCATTCTTCTAATAGGTATACGGTGAGCAGAGCTTATTACAGGTTGACGGAGGAAGATGACCATGTCACTAATGATAATGGTCACCTTACTGACAATCATCTTTTGTGGTTAAAGGTCGTTCCTTTAAAAATATCTCTATTTGCGTGGCGTTTGCTTCTTAACCGGGTTCCAACTAGAGAAACTTTATTCGGTGATGTGTGATATCTCCCAATGACCAGTCTTATACGAGAGGTTGCATATTGAATGAGGATAATGATCATTTATTTGTTAATTATGATTTTTACGGTAAAATTTGGTCGGCAATTTCTTGTTGTCTAGGAGTTCAATGGTAGCTAAAATGATCATTTATTTGTGGTTTATGTGGATTTTCGAAAAATGTTCGTTTAACTTTTACTATTATTTGACATTTAGTTGTGTGAGTAATTTGAAAAGAGAGAAATAAGCACATCTTTCAGAATATGGAGGAACAACTTCATTCTTTAGGCGAAAAGGTTAAGATGCATGCATTTTGATTGTTTAAATCGAGATATGTTAGGTTCGATTTTGACTACAACTTTTGGAGGCTTAATCCTAATCCTTGCCTAACTGATGTAACTTAATTAGCTTATCTTTTCTTGTTCTTGTTGGTTGTTTGTTATGTTTTCATGGTAACCTTGTAACATTTTTAAGTCTTCTTAGACAAGTCTTGTGCTGGAATACTTTTGAATGATAAATAGAAATAAAGAGTTAATTTAGAAAATAATCCTTTATTTACGATATAAAAAACATAAAATAAAAAATTGAACACATGAGAAATTAATAATTACTAAAAGAACTTTCCTTAAAAAAAATAATTCTAAAAGAACTGTCAAACGTTTTATTGATAACGTAAATCGACATAAAAAATGAGATTTTTTTGTCAGAACAACATATATTGTGGGATAGAACTCATAGAAAGAAGGAGTATAATTTATTTCATTAGTAGACCATATAAATAATCTACCATATAAAACTTGATTTTTTTCCACCATACTCATTTCTCACGCGCTCTTAAAAATTCCTAAATTGTCCTCGTTCAGATTATATAATTTGAATCCTATTTGTACTACTTCGGATTATATAACATGAATCCTGTAAAAAAAAAAAAATCAGAGATAGATAATCATAACTCTCTACTGACCATTATACCATCCCCACAAAAACCGCACAACAATTTTGTCGATGGTATGAATGGTCAACAATGACCATGATATCATAACAGCCCCCTAAGGAAAAGTAAGAAAGAAAAGAGAAGAGAGTTATTGCAATGCAAATGGATAAGAATGTAAGACAATGTCGTATCTGAGGCAGTGCGAAGAGGATCGTCGTCTTAGGCCCCTCAAATAAAAGAGAGGGGTGCATTGAACAGAAAAAAAAAACATAAATGTTAAGTTCTTTGCTGTCCCATTTAGATTTTATCACGTGATATTTTTTTAAAGGGAGCACAAATCCCTAATTTGCAACAACAACATTGTAGCAACATATAAGAAAACAGAAATGCACACAAGTGAAATACAAAGTTGAAGGGAAAGCTTTAAGAGAAAGTAGAAAAAGGGTTACAATGGCAACTTCCTCCGAAAGCACGACTCAAATGCTTTTCTCTACTAGTTTTGTTTCATTATTTGATCGTATAATGTTGCAGCGAAAACATGCATATGGTAGTGAAAAAGGAAAAAAACAAAAAAGAGCATTAGAATTAACATAATCACAAAATGGAGTAATAGATAAATTTGTTTGTAAACGGGTATAAGAGCCTTCAAATAATGATGAATGAATTAGTCTTAGAAGAAGATAATATTAAAAAATTCTAATGAAAATTTAAATGATAGCAATTCCATCAATGACAATGATAATGTTCTTGATGAGTCAAATGTTGATGTAGCTATCGATGATAAACTATCATCTTCAAACTAATTATTTTCACAAATTAGGAATTTAAGTTTTTTATATGCTTATTAGTTAGAGCCTGGACTGCAAGTTCGTCCGTAGGCCACCAAAATCTCATAAACGGACCTGATGCAAGACCATTTATTCATACACCACAATCATTGATTGCAACTACAATCAAAGGAAACATGTAAGATTAACTAAACTTGTTAAAAATAAACCACAAATTAAACTGTCCAAACCTTGCTTGTAACGCCACAATTCGAATTTTTGATTGTTTCGAATTATATAATCTGAAATGTGCAAAGAATATGTTAAAAGTTGTGATTTGGGAGGTTTGATAGGTTTCAAATTATATAGTCTACATCATGTTTAGAACAGAAAAAGCTGCCATTTAATCAAATTCTACGAGAACAATAACATAAATTAAACATAATAATTTCAACAACATAATTGCAACAAGATAATTAAACAACAAAATACAACAAAGTAAAAGACATAATTAAACACAAACGAGATTGACGACAATAAGTCATATAGAGATTTTAGCATCATATTAGGAGTCTTTTTAACCAGTTATCATTTGTTTTAGTTGAGTTTTACAAGATTATCACAGTGGTTTCTTGGATATAGTCCCTATAGACGTTTTGATAAGGTGAAATGAGACAAGATATGAAGAATTGCAGAGGTGTCAACTACTGGAAGAATCGTGATGTGTGTTATGAGCCACATGTCGTGCAATCAACAAGAAATTTAAGGTGGATAACCACTCTCCATGACGCGAGACGTGCAAAAGAATGCACGCGTGCGCCATCAGATGTGAAGCAAAGTGAGTTTGTCACATTACATGTAAGCTCTTTTTCTGTTTTATGCTATTAACTTAAGGGAATTCTTTTATAATTATTATAGATGGGGTATTTTTGTCATTCAAAAAAAATAATATAGACTTATTTCTTTATATTTCTCTTATCCTTTTATTGTAACAAAAAAATACCTCAAATCGTCAACACATATTGGTCAATTAGAAAGGAACTCATACGCAAAAGCATTTGAATGAGATAGAAAGATGTCTATTGTTTAATCAGATGTCATGAGTTTGAATTCAATAATAGGAATGCAACAATATTAAATCTTTTGAGGGAGAGTTTTGTCATCCATAGTTATCTTACCAAATGGAGAGATTAGTCTTTGTAGTTGCGCGCAATGAATATTTGATTCATACAACAACAAAAAAAAGTGTAAGGAATTAACTCATACCAAGCAAGGACGTGAATTCAACTATCGTTGTCATTGTTAGAACTTTGTTGATGGTTGATTTTAAGTACACATGCCAAGACTTTCTAAACCTTTAGGCCTACCTGACTTTGATCCTAGCGAGCTATCGAAATTCAACTCACATAAACCATCTCATAAAAAAAAAAAAAAACACTTAAATCAAACTATATACTTCTCACATATTTCTCTCTTTACACTCTTTCTCGTCTTTTATCTTTTCTCAATTTTTTGTCATAATCAAAAACACTATCCCAAACTTTTATCTTATGAAAAATACCTTAATGTACTTATATCCAAATACATCATGCATATGAAATTAAGTATATTAAGTTTTAGATGCTTACATAATCATTTGTGGATGACGACTACATCGACCATATTCTCTTTAATATAAAGGTTGTGATGTAGCTATAATCATTTGTTTATTATTGAAAGGACAATCATTTGTTTTTTATTACCATTTGTGCGTGTTTCTTCTAGATATAAATTTTCCTTGCAACCTGCAAGTCAACTCAACTTATTAAATTAGCAACTAGTTTAGAACAAAAAACAATAGCAATTAGCAATACCAATTGAAACAAGAAAAACTAATTAAATTTGAAGTGTTATTATAAATAAAGGAAACACCCTTATTAATAAGACTCTGAAAGGAATATACTGTTTTTTGTGCATTTTTTCCAAAGAAGCAACAAAGACTCTTATGAATACGACTCTGAATGCATAAGTCATAGTTTTATTTGAAAAAAAGAAAGAAGCAACAAAGGCCAACAACCACCATTAACAATTTTGTCTTTCTAGAGGCCTGTTCTCTTTCTCTTGTTATTTTTGTGAATGAAAGTGATGAAGATGAAGCATGTGTATGTGTTAACCATGGTGGTTGTACTGGTAGGAGCAGTTGCAGCTGATTCAGCACCAAATAACTGCGGTCAAACTTGTGGTGGTAAAGAAATTCCACATCCATTTGGCATATACGACACTTCATCAGATTCAGATTGTTTCTTGGGAAGTGGTAGATTAATTCGGCTCCATTGCAATGAATCCAAAATATACATGGGTGATAACTTGGAAGTGTCAAAAACATAAACCCCTCCAAAGCTGAAATCGACGTGTTATTTTATGTCTCTGAGTACTGGTGTTGATGATAATACTTATACTAAAGTTTGGCTTAACAGTGGTTCATATACCATTTCAAACAAAGAAAACAAATTTGTAACCGTTGGTAATAACAGTTACGGTTATTTTAATAGTTACAGTGGTAACGATATTGCGTATTCAACAGGGTGCTTAACAAGAACTTTTGGTGATCAAATAAATGATGGAAAATGTTCGGGTGTAGGGTGTTGCCAAATTGATATTCCTCCTAAAATGAGGAATGTAAGTATACAAGCTTCTAATTTCAACACTTCATCCAAATTTTGTAGCTATTCATTTGTTGTTAGGAATGGTAGCTATAATTTTTCATCCACTCATTTATCACAAGGTTTACCTTTCAAAAGATTACCTGTGGTTCTTGACTGGACCATTAGCAAGGAAAACTGCAGTAAAGCTTCTTCCAAGAATAATGGAGTCAACTATGGGTCTATGAAGCACGGATACGGACACGGACACCGGACACGACACGGACACCGACACGCCGACACAGCTAATAATTTTAAAAAATCACATAATTCAGTGTAATTAGAAGTGTCGGTGTCGTGTCGGTGTCGGACACGACACGTGTCCGACACCGGGACACGCCTAATCCTAGGAGTGTCCGTGCTTCATAGCTATGGGTGCAAGAAAAATAGTGATTGTTATGACCAGGACACGTATTTTGGTTACCAATGCAGATGCAAAACAGGTTTTGAAGGAAATCCTTATCATCCCGATGGCTGCACAGGTCAATTTTCTTATTCAAATTTTGGCAATTTACATTTATTTTTGTTCTCTTTTAAAAACTTGGTATCGGTTCAATGACATACTAAACGTCCAATTCCACTGCCCATGTGTGACGGCCTAATTTAAAACTCTCTATATGGATTTTCCCACAAAATTGGCATTGAGGGATCAAACTAGAGACCTTCAAACATAAATATAAAGGGAAAACCCGGAAATGTGACAGTTAATTTTAATAATGGGGTGTATGATCAAAGTTCTATTTACTATAGTAGTATAATTGCTTGAAAATATGGTTACTTATTTTATGGGCTTACAGACATTGACGAATGTGAAGGAAACTTACGTAGATGCGATGCTAAAGCAAAATGTAAGAACAAGTATGGGAGTTACGCATGTGAGTGTCCAAAGTGGTATTCCGGAGATGGAAAAAAGGAAGGAGGGTGCAAAAATTCAATAGTATTACCTACTATCCTTGGTAAGCAACTAAGCATGCCTTATTTATTTTGTAAAATTACTCCTCACTTATGAGTGTCCAAAGACCTACATGATTGCAAAACTAAAGCACATTGTAACAACACCGATGGGAATTACAATTGTTTCTGTCCAAAGGGGTATTCCGGGAATGGAACAAAGGAAGGAGGGTGCCAACTCCTACATAAAAGTTCAAATTTAATAGTACTAACTACTGTCTTTGGTAAGCAACTAAGCATACCCTAGTGATTATGTTTAAATTCTTTTTCTTTTTGCCAATTTTTAATTTTTTTAGTCCTTACATTCATGTTCATTCACTATGCTGTTGATATTAATTAGTTTAGTGAACTATTCATAATAGTTTTTTAATGATACCTTTTGAATGCAGGTGCAATATTTATTCTTCTTTTTGTGGGGACATATTTCACATACTTAATATACCATAAGAGGAAATTCATCAAAATGAAAGAGAAATTCTTTGAGCAGAATGGTGGTTTGATTTTGAAACAAAAACTCTCAACAAGAGAAGACTCCTCCTCTCAAACAAGACAAGACTCTTCAACTCAAAGTGCTAAAATATTCACACAAGATCAGCTAAACAAGGCCACCAAAAACTTCGACGAGAATTTAATCATTGGCAAAGGTGGTTTTGGTACCGTTTTCAAAGGATTTCTTGATAATAAAAGAACCGTTGCCATCAAAAAATCAAAAATAATAGATAGAAGACAAATCAATCAATTCATTAATGAGGTGGTTGTTCTCTCTCAAATAAATCATAGGAATGTTGTCAAACTCTTGGGGTGTTGTTTAGAGACAGAAGTTCCTTTGTTGGTTTATGAATTTGTTACCAATGGCACCCTTTCTGGTTTTATACACACACAAGATAATATGGTGAATAATGAAACATGGAAAATTCGTCTTAAGATAGCCGCAGAGGTAGCTGAAGCTTTGTCATATCTACATTCATATGCCTCAATAATATTTTATTTGCTTAAATTCAAGCGTTATTGACTGGTCTAAAATTATGTTGGGAGACAGGTTATAGATAGCTTATGTGTTTCTCCGACTCTCTTCATATGGTACAGTTGGTGATGAAGGACATCTCGAGGTTTCATCATTATGCAAATCTCTTGGAACTCATCCAAAATTATCTTGCTAAGTATTGGTTTATTTCTATTGAGCATATCCTTCGGGAAGGAAACTCTTATCCTTGCTAAGTTGGAAGCTAATAGTTCATACCATCTTGTTACATTGGTTGAGCCTCTTTCATGTTTATCACATGCTTTACTATGCGATACTTTAGGCGTGTCCTTTTCTAGGACTTAGTTTTTCTTCTCTCTTTTTTCCCTATCTTTTTACATTTTCTCATGTAACCAAAAAAAAGTTACCCCTTCAAAAAAAAAGTAATAGAAGTTACAAGTTTTACATGATTACACTAAAATTTGATATTCTTGGTGTGTGTAAATATATAGGGAAATGCTAAGACACTTTTTAAAAAGTTTAAATAAGAAATTTTATCTTCTTGAATTTGGGTATTCAATACATTAGAATTTTAAAAAGCAACTTTTTATACATTAAATTTGTAAATTTTTTTTTTTAAATCCTTAGCAAGTGTCCTAGACATTACCCCGGCCACCACCAAAAAAAGACATGACCCAAATATATAAACAATCAGTTATTTATTTGATTACACTAATTCAGTAATTACATAAGGACATACATATATTAGCATGATCGATTAATAATTTAATGTTAATACTAGCAATTAAATTTTATATTTATTCTTTAAAAAAAAAAGAAATAAAATACTATTTTTTTAAGGAAATAAAATACTACTAAAATTTTATATTTATAACCGATCGAGACACTACTCTACTTGCCATTACCAGTCGATTAATGGGTCCAAAAGAAAAAGTGACTTAACGGGTAATTTCTAGGAACTTAGCTGCTTGTCTCTTCCTAGTGAGAATATTAAGTTGAACCATTAATTGAATCGAAAACATTTTTCTTTTAGCAAAATTGATTTTAATTAATCCATCAATTTTATGAGAAAAAAAGATTGATGTTTCAACTTCCAATTGACTCGCTTAATTTTTTTTATTTTTTTTTATCGTTTTCTTATCCGTGGCTTTAATCATTCTTCTTTGATTTTTGTATAAATGAACAACATATTTTACTTTAAATGAACCAACATGAGTAATCACAGCTAAGTCATATAGGACATGATTGACGAAGACTTTGAAATCATTGATGCAGATTTCGTCCATTTTGTTTCATCATAAATTACCTTGTCCACCACACGGTTAGATAGACTTGAAAGTTTTGTTCTCCAACGCTCATTTTGAGACCAATAATTGAGAAAGCAAAGTACACGACAAAGTCAATCTCATGGCTGATGAGGGTGAACTAGTCTCATCTCAATATGTTACTATCAATAGATTAATAATCATCAATTGGTATATATTTGATTCAAAATATCCTTATTATTTTTAACTCTTTACTTAAAATTGTATTATACTATGTTCATCTCAAATTATAAGTCGTTTTAAAAAAACAAATAAAACATAAGATTTTTTGACCAAACACTCGTGAATGTAGGGATCAAATTGGTTAGTTATTAGGTTAATTTTTTACATCAATTTTATTGACTTTGCTTTCGCATACTACTCATGAATAAATGATATTTTTGTAAATTAATTCATAATTTTTCTTTACTATATAAAATTAATTATATTTTTTTATTTGTATGAAATTAACTTATAATTTGAGACAGTTGGAATATATTATTTTCCTCTAAGTTTACAAAATTAACATCAGTTGTTTTGCAGTTGATGACAGAGTGGGCGTGGAAGCTTCATTCTTCCAAAGGTATATGAATTCTGCTCTGTTTTTGCTCGTTCCCAACTGAAATTCCCATAATGCTCTTGCGTGAGTTAACTCACGCATAGATTAACACTAGCGTGAGTTAACTCACGCAGGGGTATTTTTGGAATTTCAGTTGAAAATGAGCAAAATGTGTTGGGTAAAGAACATAATTCTAGGTATACGGTGAGCAGGGCCTATTACATATTGACCGAGGAAGATGGCCGTGTTACTAATGATAACGGTCCCCTTACTAACAATCATCTTTTGTGGTTATAAAGGTTGTTCCTTTAAAAGTATCTCTGTTTGCGTGGTGTTTTCTTCTTAACCAGTTTCAAACTAGAGACAACTTAATTTGGCGGCATGTGCTATCTCCCAATGAATAGTCTTATACGGGAGGTTGCAGATTGAATGAAGATAGGGGTCATTTATTTGTTAATTATGATTTTTAAGGTAAAATTTGGTCGGCAATTTCTTCTTGGCTACGAGTTTCAACGGCGGTAGAAAATAATTTATTGGATCATCTAACTCAGTTTTGTGGTTTAGGTGGTTTTTCGAGAAATTAGTAATTAGTAAAAGAGTTGTCAAACGTTTTAATGATAACGTAAATCAATATAAAAAATGAGATTTTTTTTGGCAGAATAACATATATTGCAAGATAGAAGGAGTATAATTTTTTTTTCTTCAGTAGGCCATATAAATAATCTACCTTATAAAACTTGAATATTTTCCACCATACTCATTTCTCACGCACTGTTCAAAATTCCTAAACTGCCCTCGTTCAAATTATATAATTTGAATCCTATTTGTGCTACTTCGGATTATATAACATGAATCATGTAAAAAAAACATAAATAGATAATCAAAACTCTCTAGTTACCATCATACCATCCCCACAAAAACCGCACAATAGTTTTGTGGATGGTATGAATGGTCAACGATTACCATGACATCATAACAGCCCCAAAAGGAAAAGTAAGAAAGAATAGAGAAGAGAGTTATTGCAATGAAAATGGATACGAATGTAAAACAAGGTCGTATATGAGGTAGTGCGAAGAGGATGACCGTCATAGACCCCTCAAATAAAAGAAAGGGGTGCATTGAGTAGAAGAAAAAAAACTTAAATGGTTAGTTCTTTGTTGGCCCATATAGAATTCATCACATGATATATTTAAAGGGAGCTCAAATCCCTAATTTGCAACAACATTGTAGCAGCGTATAAGAAAATAGAAAGGCACACGAGTGAAATACAAAGTTGAAGTGAATGCTTAAAGAGAAAGAAGAAAAAGGGTTACAACGGAAACTTCATCGGAAAGCACGACTCAAATTCTTTTCTTCTATTAGTTTTGTTTCATTAAGTTGCAACGAAAACATGCATATGATAGTGAAAATTTTCCTTTTATCGTATAATCGAGAAAGTTATTCTATTCTTGGGTTTAGTTCTATTATAACTTTCTCAATAGAACTTTATGTATTTAGAAAGTTATGATAGAACTATTGATGTAGACACAATTGTTATTGACTTTACATCTGAAAATACTCCCAAGAATTGTTTTGTCTTGAACATTTGGATATTAAATAAAATATTTAATTTTTTTTTGTATAAAATGATATGTTTTTATTAGATTATTTCGTAACGTAATGGAAACTATTATTTTCAAACAAATTGTTTTCAAAAATTAGGAACTCGAGTTTTTTATATACTTATTAGTTAGAGTCCGGACTGCAAGTTCGCTCGTAGGCCACCAAAATCTCAAAAATGGGTCTGATGCAAGACTATTTACACACACACACACACCCACCACAATTATTGACTGTAACTACAATCAAAGGAAACAACATAACTGCAACAAGATAAGTAAACAACAAAATACAACAAACTAAAACAACATAATTAAACACAAATGAGATTGATGACAGTCAGTCATATAGAGATTTTAGCATCATATTACGAATCTTTTTTATTGAGGGATAATTCCTCCAATAACATTATTGACGCCAGTATTACTGAGGGATATTTTTTGTCACCAATCCACCATTAATGTGTAGTACTGAGGGATTTTTTACATTACCGAGGGATTAATTCTGCAAGTAAAATGCAAAATTCTTGTAGTGTTAGTGTATCATTTGGTTTAGTTAAGTTTTTGTAAATAAATTGATGGATACACATGGGAGAACAAATTGAAGACCAAAGACCTTGAAACACGTCAATTCACCAAACACAACTTCGTGGGCGTGCTATACTTTATACAAAATTATCAAAGTGGTTTTTTGGGGTATAGTCACTATAGACGTTTCAGGAAGGTGGAATGAGACGAGATATGAAGAATTGTAGAGGTGTCAACTACTAGAAGGAGCATGATGCGTGCTATGAGTCACGTGTCGCGCAATCAGCTGAAAAATTAAGGTGGGCAACTACTGTCTATGACGCGATGTGCAAAAGGATGCACACATCGCCCATCAAAACGTGAATTAAAGTGAGTTTGTCACATTATATGTAAGCTCTTTTTTTCTTTCTTTCTGTTTGATGTTGTTAACTTGGATGTTATGAGTTTGTTAACAAATCCATTATTTTTATTTTTAGCGATGTTGAATTTATTTTGAATATGATGCATTCTACCTATTTAAATGAATGAATATATTTTTTTTTACGTAAAAACTAAATTAATTTGAGGGAGAGCGAGTAGAAGACAAAGAGTGAATGATTCTAAATAGTAAATACAATTGTTTCACTGATCGAGAATTATTTACAAGCCAACACTACTTAACGGTGTATTTGCTTTAGAGAAATATTGAAGAGAGGGTGTGAGAAGAGCGAAAGATAAGAGAGATTAAACTTCTATTGTTTAGTTTGAAAAGAGATAACAAAAAAACGTAGAAGTTTACTCACAAAAAAAGTGAGATAGACAAGAGTAAACTTCTTGGTAAACGGTGGTTTATAAATGTTCAAATGAATCTACAAATAAATTTAAAAAAAAAAAGAGTTTAATGGTGGTGAGTCGACATCTAAGACAACCTTGCACACACAACCAATCAAAACATTTAGAATTATCACATGAATTAATGTTTAGTTTGAAATTACCTTATTGTACTTACATTCAAATACATCATGCATATAAAATTAAGTACTCCAGCCGGTCACTATTATAAGCAAAAAAAAACTTTTTAGGTTCATTTAATAAATGATGTATGTGGTCTATATTAATGACCACATACATCACTAATTCAATGAACATCAAAGATGCACTTCCTATTGCTAGTACTAGTACATATGAAATTTTTTAGTAGAACAAAGGAGTATCCCCAACCTACACCTAGGTATTGACCGCGAGTCTCCAATATTGCAGAATAGGGTGGTTACGATGAGATAGAATGCAATAGAAACAATGACATGGGTAACCCGTTACCTACTCTTACTTAACATCTTACTTAACAAGCGAACGCTTTACTTTTCCTTCCGAATTATGTAATCCGGAATTAAAAAAATCTCCCCAAGTAGGATTTGAACCTACGACCAATCGGTTAACAGCCGACCGCTCTACCACTGAGCTACTGAGGAACAACGGTAAATTCTATCTCATAGAGTTCCATTCCTTATCTCAACTGATTACCAATATCAGACCGAAGTTTCCTTTATAACTCGTGAAACTTCTTCATAATGGCTACGTTCCATGCCTCATTTCATAGGTAAATTCAAAGTGGCTCTATTTCATTATATTCCATCCATATTATCATATAATAAGATATTTAATCTAATAATATCTTATATAAATAATAAAAGTATATCATATCACCAACCATTTACTTATTAATATCATTTACTATCTATTAATATCATTTACTATCTACATTAATATCATATCACTAACCATTTACTATATACTAATATCATATAATATATTATTATATATAAGAAATAAAAAATACGAAAATAGAAATAAAAAATAAGAAAATGAATAATTCATATCATATACTAATATCATATAAGAATTACTAATATATAACATATAAGAATTACTAATATCATATACGAATAGTAATGAAATTGCAAGAATAAAAATTGCAATAAATATCAAAATACTAAGAGAGGTTTTTCATGATTTATCAATCGTTTATACTCGATCGTTTAGTAGCTTTATGCCTTAAAATACTAAATTCAGCCATTGTGATGGGACTCTATTATGGATTTCTGACTACATTCTCCATAGGGCCATCTTATCCCTTCCTTATTCGAGCCCGGGTTATGGACGAAGGGACCGAGACGAAAATAGCAGCAACAATCGGGTTTATTACGGGACAGCTTATGATGTTCATATCCATCTATTATGCGCCTTTGCATTTGGCTTTGATTAGACCTCATACAATAACTGTCCTAACTCTACCGTATCTTTTCTTTAATTTCGTATACAAAAACAACAAACACTATTATTCGGGGGATTCTCACTTTTACTTGGATTCTGGATACAAGTTGGATTCCGGATACAAGAATCCAAATTCAATACGTAAATTTCGTATTTACAAAGTATTCTTTAACAATCTTTTTTTTTTTTTCAGTTATCAAACCCCTTTTTTTTCCCAAGTTCAATCTTACTAAGATTAATGAACATTTATCTCTTTCGATCCAACAATAAATTGTTATTCTTAACAAGTAGTTTTCTTGGTTGGTTAATTGGTCATATCTTTTTGATGAAATGTATTGGATTGATATTATTAGTTTGGTCAAAGCAAAAAAATTCGATCAAATCTAAGTTAACTATGCGATTTGATAAATACATTTTATTACAATTGCAAAATTATGTGGGTCAAATATTTGTTGTTTTTTCATTTGTTATCGTTGCCCACTATTTAGGCAGAACACCGCTTCCATATTTGTATACTGATGAAATCTTAGAAGACGAAGAGAAAGAAAAGGATGAAATCTATGGTGAAAGAGAAATCGATGTTGAAATAGATTCGGAAACGGAAGAAACTAAACAAGAACAAAACGGCTCCATCGAAGACGAAGAAGATCTTATTTCTTATCTTTTTCCGAAAAAAGATTTGGACAACATTGAGCAAGATAATAATCTCTTCGCATTGGAAAAACCTCTTGTAACTACTCTTTTCGATTATCGAAAATGGAATAGGCCATTGCGATATATAAAAAACGATCACTTTGAAAGAGTCGTACGAGATGAAAATTCACAGTTTTTTTTTTCATATATGTCAAAGTGATGGAAAAGAACGAATATCTTTCACGTATCCACCTGATTTATCTAGTTTTCTTAAAATCATGGAAAAAAATGGATCTCTTCACAAGAGATAAAATATCCTATAATGATAATGAATTGTCTAATTATTGGAGCTCCAATAATAAAGAAAAAAGAAAGAAACTAAGCAATGAATTTTTTAAAAGGGCAAAAGTTCTAGATAAGAAATATAAGAAATTTATTCCTGTGGATGTATTTGAAAACCGAATTAGATTGTCTAATGATAAGAGGAAAATAAAATATTTAAATAAAATATATGATCCTTTCTTGAATGGACCTTTTCGTGGACAAAGCTTTTCACCATCAATTCAAAATGAAACTTACACAACAAATTCCATTTTGATAAATAAGATTCATGGTCTCCATCTTTCTATTAATAGTAATTATCCAGAATTTGAACAGAAAATAGATCAATTTGATAGAAAAATTTTATTAACTGAAATTGGTTTTTTTTTAACTTAATCAGTAAATTTTCGGAAAAATCCGTATCAAGTTTTAATTTTGACGGACTTTATTTATTTCCAGAACATGAACAAGTAAAAATATATTCCGAAGAAAAAAAAAAAGAAAAAAAATTCTTATTCGAGGCAATTAGAACTGATCAGAACAACCTAACCATTTCTAATAGAAAGAAATGTAGTGGAATAAACGAAATCAGTAAACAAGTTCCTCGATGGTCATACAACTTAATCGACGAATTGGAGCAAGTGACAGAAAGACTAACAAAAGAGGCTCAGATTCGTTCCCCAAGAGCCAAACATATAGTAATTTTTGATGGGAATACAGATTCACTTTCACTGAATTTGAATCTTCGTCAGTTTTTTGCTTATAATAATGACCGGAGGGAGTATATTAAGTTTTAGATGTTTACATAATCATTTGTGGATGACGACTACATCGACCATAATTCTCTTTAATATAAAGGTTGTGATGTAGCTATAATCATTTTTTTTTTATCACCATTTGTGCGTGTTTCTTCTAAATATAAATTTTTGTTGCAACTTGCAAGTCAACTCAACTTATTAAATTAGCAACTAGTTAAGAACAAAAAACAATAGCAATTAGCAGTACCAACTGACACAAGAAAAACTAATTAAATTTGAAGTGTTATTATAAATAAACGAAACACCCTTATGCCACAATAAACTAAAAAGGCCTATCATTTTTCTACTGCTTAATTTATGATTCAATTCAAGGCAATGAAACTAAAGGCAATGCATCCATTAATAATGGTTGCATTAGCACTTTTAGTAGAAGCAGTTGCAGCTGATCAACCTCAACAAGTTCTACCTGGCTGCAATTACACTTGTGGAGGTGTAAAAGTTCCATTTCCATTTGGCATAGGAAATTCAATAGCACAAGATCATACAACATGTTACATGGATCCTAAATTCAAGCTTACTTGTACAAAAAACTCCAAATTAATCTATGGTAGGAATATACAAGTCCTGAACATAAATCCGCAAGGTCAAATGGAAATGAGTTTTTTCGTCTCACCTCTCTGTATTAATAGTAGTAGTAGTAGTAGTAATACCAAAAAAGCAAATATATCTTCTCTCACAGTTTCTTCTTTCACAATTTCAAGCACGGAAAACAAATTCATAACTGTTGGTTGCGACAGTTACGGATATCTCAACAGTAATTTCAAGGGTGCCACCTATTCAACAGGGTGCTTAACAAGATGTTATGATTATGACCCTACAATGGTAATTGGGAATAACACGGGAAAATGCACAGGTTTAGGGTGTTGCCAAGTCGATATTCCTCCTCGTATGAAAAATATCACTATACAAACATTTAAATTCCCAACTTCTACAATATCTGAGGATCGTTATTGTGGTTCTTCCTTTATTGCAAAACAAGGATCCTACCATTTTTCTGTAGAACATATAGAGGATCCACCTAATGGAACTTTCCCCTTGGTTATTAATTGGGCTGTTACAAATAAATCGTGTAAAATAGCACAAACTACAGATAACTACGCCTGCAAGAAAAATAGTGAATGTGTCGATGATGATTCAGATTATGACGGTTACAGATGCAAGTGTTTAGAAGATTTTGAAGGAAATCCATACCTTCCTGGAGGCTGCACAGGTAATAAACCGATCATAGTTGTATACCACAGTTTTTTCTTTTCTTTTGTAGTTTAATTAATTGATTATGCTTCATACCTTCAATGTTTTATTGAATTTGGTTTCTCTTAATTACGCGACTCTCGTTTTAAAATGTTGCGTAAGCAACTCATTTTAAAAAGTGGTTGACTATATAAATTCAACAAAGAATGTAGTTGGTCACACTAATTTTTTAGGTAGTTAGTGATTCATCGAAGTGAATTGGGATTCATCAATGTATTACGATGAGATCCTTACTTCTCTTTAATGCTTCTGGAAATTTGAGGGTTAATTTTAATAACGGGGTGTATCATGAAAGTTCTATTTACTATAGTAATATAATTGCTTGAAAATATGGTTACTTATTTTATGGGCTTACAGATATTGACGAATGTAAAAGAAACTTACATAGATGCGATGCTAAAGCAAAATGTAAGAACAATGATGGGAATTACACATGTGTGTGTCCAAAGTGGTATTCCGGAGATGGAACAAAGGAAGGAGGATGCAAAAATTCAATAGTATTACCTACTATCCTTGGTAAGCAACTAAGCATGCCCTATTTATTTTGTAAAATTACTCCTCACTTATGAAATTGCGTATTCACTATACCGCTCGGCATTTTTCAGCAGCAATTAACTGCCGCTGACACTTTTAAGATCAGTTCAATCACTTTTTAAGTCGGTTTAACAGATCTTAAAAGTGCAAGCGGCAGTTAACTGCCGCTAATGTAGTGAATGAGCAATTTCATAAGTGAGAAAGGTAATTTTCTTTATTTTGTTTAAATTCATTTTTCTTTTCAATTTTTCAAACTACTTTACATTTCTTTTCATTCAATTTGCTATTGATATTGATTAGTTAAGTGAACGATTCATAAACTGAGTTTGATATATTTCGAATGCAGGAGTAGGAGCAATACTTATTCTTCTTTTGGTGGGCACATTCTCGTACTTAATATACCATAAGAGGAAATTCATCAAAATGAAAGAGAAATTTTTTGAGCAGAATGGTGGTCTGATTTTGAAACAAAAACTCTCAACAAGAGAAGACTCCTCCTCTGAAACAAGACAAGACTCTTCAACTCAAAGTGCTAAAATATTCACACAAGATCAGCTAAACAAGGCCACCAAAAACTTCGACGAGAGTTTAATCATTGGCAAAGGTGGTTTTGGTACTGTTTACAAAGGATTTCTGGATGATAAAAGAATTGTTGCTATAAAAAAGTCAAAAATAATAGATAGAAGCCAAATCAATCAGTTCATTAATGAGGTGGTTGTTCTCTCTCAAATAAATCATAGGAATGTTGTCAAACTCTTGGGGTGTTGTTTAGAGACAGAAGTTCCTTTGTTGGTTTATGAGTTTGTTACCAATGGCACCCTTTCTGGTTTTATACACACACAAGGTATTAAGGTGAATAATGAAACATGGAAAACTCGTCTAAAGATAGCCGCAGAGGTAGCTGAAGCATTGTCCTATCTACATTCATATGCCTCAATACCTATTATCCATAGAGATGTTAAGTGTGATAACATTCTCTTAGATGGAACCAACATTGCCAAAGTGTCAGATTTTGGAGCTTCAAGATTGGTTCCACTTGACCAAACTGAAATAGCCACAATGGTGCAAGGAACTATTGGCTACTTAGATCCAGAGTATATGCAAACAAGCCAATTAACTGAGAAAAGTGATGTATATAGCTTTGGAGTTGTTCTTGTGGAGCTGCTAACGGGGGAGAAACCTTTTTGTTTTGGTAGGCAAGATGAGAGAAGAAGTCTTGCTATGCACTTTCTGTCTTGTTTGAAAAAGGATAATGTGTTTGAAGTTATTCAAGATGGTTTGTGGAATGAAGAAAACAAACAAGAGATCAAGGAGGTAGCCGTTCTTGCAGCGAACTGCTTGAGACTTAGAGGGGAGGAAAGACCAAGCATGAAGGAAGTGGCTATGGAATTGGAGGGAATGAGGTTAATGGATAAGCATTCTTGGATCAATGCAGACCTAAATGTAGAGTAGAGTCACTACTTGCTTCATGAATCATCAACTAGCATTTATGAACTTGGTGATAGCAGCAGTCATGGTAATATTGGGTATGACAGCTTGAAAGATCATGTATTGATTGCCTTTGATGATGGAAGATAATCAGGATGATCCATTTATTTACTTTATTAGTTTTATATGCATAAATAATCCAATTAATTTTGTAATTGTAATGTAATTTGTTTATAGAATTAATGTGTTGCGTGCATGTATCCTAGTTGTTGTTTAAGATTTATATATTAAGTAAAGGTAAAGATGGAAATGTTCCATACTTCTGTTGTAAGGAATAGTTTTTTTCAAGCACGTCCATTTTAAGGACCTTTTAGACCAAGATAACTGACAGGTTTTCTGTCGATAGAACCTTGGAGCTCTTGCATATAATTTTTCTGGTCTCCTAGCCAACCATTGGATTACTCCTTCAGCGACAGGTTTCCGGTCCAATTGCTCAAATTTGTGAGTCCGATATTGATTGGACAGATTGAGAAGAAGAGATTTGAAGTCAATGATGCAAAAGCAAAGGAGAACCTGTTATCAACACTGATCTAGTTGAAGACATGACCCATGCAAACAGAGGTCACCTAGAGGCCTAACTAGCTAGCTACAAGATTATGCATATCATAGAATCAACACATAATGCAATAGTTCTATATATTCTATTTGAATACTTTCATCGGTCTATTGATGAACCAAATATAATTTAGTCTACCATAAATGGACCAAAATTATTATTTTAGTGCAGTTATATATTCTTGGACTAACATTCACAATGGATCATGTGAATCAATCATTAAGATTGCATATGTTTAAAGCACTGCAATGGTAGATGCACTATACATTTAGAAAATTTTATGATATAGAAATCACTAACCATGAGCGTCAAACGATAATCACTCGCTTTCAAGTTGATTAATGCACCATTGATACAAAAGTTTCAAATCACCTTCTTTGGACAAAAGTTTCAAACATGCAGGAACCTCCTGCAAATGTAATAGGAGAAACACGCCAGAACCTTGGTAATCAAGTCATGCTGATAGAATAATCAGGGAAGAGAAAACAAAAATGAATAACATGAAAATCCGAAAGGAAGATTAAGAAAAACTGGGGGGACAAGAACAATTTATAGTTCCATTTATTGCTTAACTCGCCAATTTTGGAATATAACAGTAGAAGAATATAACAGTAGAAGCGTAAAACAATTGAATATATGAATTTTTTTTTTTGAAGAATTGAATTGAATATATGAATCTTATTTATATATCAACTAATTAAACTAAACCATAGAAAAAACAACATGAAAGAAGAAGATCAAACCAACCAACCATTTGAAAGTATTGATCTTCTATACAAGAACCAGTAAGTAAAAGTATAGACCTTCCTTTTGAAAGTGAAACTAACAGAAATTACTTCTAATACACAAATTCACAGGGGGCACAGCAAAATCAATGCATCAATCAATATTCATTTCTTTTATTTTTTAATGAATGTATCAATCAATAGTCACTGGTAAATTTATTTAAAACAGTTGAAATATTGTAGCAGGCTATGGTGATTGCGAGCTAAAGCAACATTAATATCAAATAGTTAATCAACGCCATCGATATGAATGATAACTTATGCAAAAGATTTTGAAGTCAAAGGAAAGTATACTGAACTGAAAGAGTAACAATATCTTCAAAAAATTACATACCATGCTTCCTCAGTATTATTAGTCTATCTAATAAATCTGTGTAAACTGTAAACCAACCACAAGTCAAAGCACAAAAGAAGTTTATAACAAAGATAACAACCAACCACAAGTCACCTATGAAGCACATACACAAACACGACACATACACTACACTGGCTGGTCGATATTGATAACAATTTGAGAAAATGACACAATTCAATGATATGACACCAAATATACCTGCTATCAAAAGTGTCGGTGCTACATAGCAACTCTTACCAGAACAACCTGTCATATGAAACAACTACTATTTTAAGAATTTAAAATCTATAACAAAGAAATAGGGATTATCAATTTCCCTAAAAAATTAGGGATGATCAATATCAATAAGCTAATTAAAATCAATATAAAACTGGATCACCTACTCGAATATAAGTCTGTTCTCTCCTATCAATCAATCTATATATAAAAGTTAACCCATGCCAACATTTTAGCCCTAATTAAACCTAAACCCTAATGAATAAAATTCCTGTTTTAACCCTTACCTAAACCTTAATTACGAAACAGCTATAGTAACATCTATATATAAAAGTTAACCCATGCCAACATTTTAGCCCTAATTAAACCTAAACCCTAATGAATAAAATTCCTGTTTTAACCCTTACCTAAACCTTAATTACGAAACAGCTATAGTAACAAAAGAAGAGAAAAAAAAGCCACAAACAACATAATAGAAACCAAATAATCCTATTACTCCTATTAGTTTTCTTTTTCTACGCGTTTTCGTTTTCCAACTCTTTTCTGCCTAGCTTTGTTTCACTACACCTATCTCTCTCTCTCTCTCTCACTTTCTCTCCAAAACCATAGTTTCTTCTCTCTCAAAACCGTAGCTTCTTCCTCCTCTCTTCACAATTCCTCTGTTCGATTTCCCTAACCCAGGACCTAACAATCATGCATCTCTCTACACATTTTTTCTGTTCAATCGGGGAGAAGAGAAACCACACCGGAACTGGCACCGCAGCAGATGATGCATAATCTATTCAGAGATCAATCGGAAGAGGAAGAAGAACTCGAATCCGAATACGAATACGAATCCAATCCTCGACTCAATTCGGTAAGATTATCATTCAATTCTGCGTAATTTCAATATATTTTTTCTATACCCTAGCTTCATTCAAATTTTGTGTGAAATTTCAATTGATCTGATACATATTCGTTTGTTTATGCATTTGGAAGATCATATTTGAAATTTGAAATGGCGAATTTATGGTATTGCAGGATGAAGGAGAGAGAAGGGTAGGGCAAGAAGGTGAAGGACAAGGAGTGTTTGAAGAAGAAGTAGAGAGTGAAGGTGGGAGGGAGGTTGATGTCGCACAAACTTTCTCATCTCTTTTTTCTTCTCTGTCTTTCTTCATTTTTTTTTCCTGATAAAATTTTGTTTTAATTTGTTCACCCATTCTATAACTGTTTTGTTCTAATTTCATTTCTCTTCTTCTGTTTTTTTTTTGTGTGTTGATATAGAAGTAGCTTCAAAATGGTATTGTCTATATTACTTACGCTTAACCATTTACAAATTTCGGTTAATTGCAGCTCATTACAGATTTTGGCTTCAAAAAATATGAAATTGTAGGCTTGCTGCAGCTTTAGAAACATCAATTGCGGTGGTGATTTCATGTAGCAGCTCGCCGTGATGGTTTTTGCGGTGGTAATTGCATGTAGTGGCTCGAATCTTAATCAAGGGTGAGTTGTTTCCTTCTTCTTTATGCATTTATTTATATTCAATCGCTTTTTGTTTAAGTTTTTTTGCTTTAGTTTCTTCTACTTTTACATGTTTGATTGAATGCCTCATTGAGTTTCACTTTCAACACTCATGCCCTTTTTGCGTTACAAATGTGTGTTTTAGAATTTAGATTTAGGCTTGAAATCGTCTCTTATCCTATTACATTCTTGAATGCCTACATGTGTGTTTTAGTAACAGTTTTGTCATACTAAAAACAGATTATTCTACTCCCACCATACAAAAAGGCTAAGAGAGGTAAGTATCTATGTTTTATATGTGTTGAAAGGAGATGCTTCCTTATGGAAATTCTACATTATTGTTTAACATTTCAAAGCAATGCAGTCTAATCATGCATATTTATGCATATTTATCCACTTTTATTGAATTTCTAATATTCTAATTTTTATTCACTTTCGTTCATTGACAGAAACAGGGGTATCATCGCCGAGACTCCGAATCAAGCCGAACGTATCATCGCCGACATCCGAATCAGCCTCTTCAAGTTTTCGTCAAAGAGAATGCTTCCATGCAACATCATTTTCAGGACCTTCGATCCCTCAGTATGCGTTTTTAGTTTCGTTAAATTTTGATCGATTTTGATATCGCAATTAGGGTTTTTGTATCGTCGGTGTTGTTTTGATTGATTTTTTCGATTTGATAGGAAAGGAGCTTGAAGAAGCTAGAATTCTTAGTGAAACAACACGGTCGCGGAAGGATTTTTGGGGGAAATTGGAATTCGGCGAAATTGGAATTATTTGAGTGTGAGAATTAGAGCTCTATCTTTCTTTCACTCAATTTAGTACGGTTTGCAAATTTCTTCTACCACCTTATCTTTTTTAAACATGTTCTATCAATTCCTGTTTTAGGTCATAGGAGATTGATAAAAAAATCAATTGAATCAGGAAGAAAAGCTCTAATTTTATGAACTATGATCAACTGAATAAAGTTGTAGAATGAAGAAGCTATCTGGAATTATTGCTTACTTGATTCAAAATCTTACTGTAATAACACATAAGCTATAATCAGAGCTCTTCTTCCTATTTTAGGTGGAAAAAAGCATGAAATATCTTCTTTAATAAACCAGATAGCTTACTGTAATTATTGCTTGACTTTATAGTCTTTTAGGTGTTTGTCTGTACTATATGTAAATAAAGTACGGATTTCCCTTTTTGATTGGAGATATTTGTTGGTTTCGTGAGAAGAATGTGGTGCGCACCAGTATGAAGTGGAACCTGATGCTGAGGTTTTGGACATACTTGATACTGCTTCTAGACAGAAACAGGTTTTTTTAATTATCGATTAGTGGGTTGTTTTTTTTTAATGTTTTGATTAATTAATGTTTGAATTTGGTTAAGTTAACATTTTTTATAAGATGTTTGTTGAGGTTTCACTTAAGTTGAATTGTGTATAGGTGACTGTGGTAGCAAAGGTATACTAGGGTGATGCAAGAGAGAAGATTGTTGATTCTGTTTTGGATATGGGTAGCAGGAGTTTGGGTGCCATACAAAGGTACTACTACTTTGGTTTGTTTTCCTTTGTGTTTGTGTGATTTTTTTCTTTATTGAAATATGATTTCGTTACAAAATAAAATATCGGAATTGCTTGCAGAACTATCCCTGTACGGTTGCATTACTCTTTTCTAAGCCATAATTTCATATCTGGGTAATCAACAGGTTGTTTGATTTAATTGTAACTGCATTTTATTCTTTTTTTTTCTTCATATTTGACGAGGCTAACTAACCTAATCTGAACTTTGTGCCAAATACTCATTTATATGATTACTCGAAAAAAAAATTTGATTTTAAAACTTCATATATGTGTAATCAAGCCATTATTATACATTGGAATTAAGAGTAATCAAGCCATTATTATACACACTGCTCAAACACGACTTTATTTTGAGACTTGAATTCCTGTATATTTTTTTCTTTTTAGTTCATGCGCAGTGTATCTTTGAAAGTTGTATACACAATGCTCAAACACGACTTTATTTTGAGACTTGAATTCCTGTATTTTTTCTTTTTAGTTCATGCGCAGTTTATATTTGAAAGTTGTAAATTGATCAGTTTTTGACAGCTTAGATTTAGATTGAGACTTCCATCTCTGCGTTAACTTTCTTCTCCACATTCGATTATGTATTTTCCGGCGACAATATGTTGTTGTTAAGCAACATTAATCCAATATATATGGCGCTCCAACAACAATGTGTCCATCCTCTATTCAAGATCATTCTTTTCTATGACTAATTCACATTGTTTTCTAACTTATAGATGAAATTTTATATATTTATTCTGAATTTCATATAAAATTGTTATTAACAGCATAAAGTGGAATCAAATTAAGTTGAATGGTGGGATCAAATGAAGTTGAATGGTGGGGCTGAGCAGCAAAAAAGAGTTATGGGGTTCAAAGCCAGGAAGCAGTTGTGCTGCCATCTCACCGCAGCCCCAAAAGAATCAATAGACCACCGTGAACGATTCTGATGACATGGAATGGTGTTGCTCGGTCCATCAATCCCCCGATCATGTAAGCCACATTCCCCTTAAACTATTATATTCTTTTCAATTTTCAACATTTTATATCAGATATCACAACACTTATATTGCTCTATGAATAGAGTAATTATATTTAACATATGAAATTATAGACCATGAATATTTTTGCTTCAATATTAATTGTGTCTTGGCCTTTGTTTCAATTTGCTCCATCCAATTTTTATTATTTTTGCAAGCTTTTCTTTATACGTTTAATCTTTCATCTCTAGCAGACAATGTCTATCATGAATATTCAAAACCAAAAAATGTTTGTTGCAGAGTTTTTGAGAGTTGTTTTTTGTGTGCCCCCTATCCTGTGTGTTTTTTGTCAATTTGCTTCTGGTTTGTAAGGTAGCAGGTTTGTTACTTACAAGGATGTCCAATTTTGAATTGTGCTGCATTATTCATTTAGGGGCTGAGAAGAGACTGCTATTGGAGTTAACATACATGTGCACAAACTTTAATTGGAATAACTACATCTTATGCAAGAGGAACTTCCACTTGGATTGAGCATTAAAGGTTGTTTACCTCAGGATTTTAAGTAGATATTTGACTACATTCTCTCTGAGCAAACAATGGCTACATGTCTCACATTTAAATGGTTTTTGGCTATTGTTTAATAGAGATTCTATAAATTAACTAAAACTTGAAATTAACTTGATAATTTTTGTGTTTCTTCCTTTGTTTGAATTGATTGAAATTGAAAAGTAATTATTGTTATTGATTTTCTTTGAATGGATCAGGGATTCCGTGGACTGAGGAAGAGCACAAGATATTTTTGGTTGGATTGGAGAAAGTGGGAAAAGGTGATTGGAGAGGAATCTCAAGGAACTATGTGAAAACAAAAACGCCTACGCATGTTGCAAGTCATGCTCAGAAGTACTTTCTCCGCCGAAGTAATCTCAATCGCCGTCGCCGTAGATCCAGTCTCTTTGATATCACCACCGACACGGTAATTTTTTCGGCAATCTCTTAATAGAAACAATAAAACACTTTTTTTGCCTAAATTTGTATTCAATTAGTTACTAATCAATAAAGTAGTATTATGGTATTGCAAAAATGATATTTAATTTTCTCTGTTATTTTTTTGGTTTTCTAATTTTGATTCAATCAAGTTCAATGCTATTAAGACTTTTGCCATTAAGGAATTTGAACTATTGTAAAGGAAAAAAAAAACATAGTAGAAGTGATTCATTTGTTTAAATGGTTCATTATGTTAGTCCTTTAGGTTTATAATACAAAATTGTGCCTAATGAAAGTCCCTAGCTACATTGAATTTGTAAGTTGAATTCATTTGTTAAGTCATTCATTTTTAAATGGTTCTTTCAATTGAGAACTCCCACTTTACCGTAAGTTGAATTTGTAGCTTTTCTCGCTTTACAGTAAGTTGAGTTTGTACCTTTTACTACTGTTGGTTCGTATATATTATTAGTGCTGTTATTTCTCATGGTATCAATAATCTTAACATAGATCACAAAAAAATGTGAAACTAAGTAAAGCCTTGAATCATTTGGTGTACTGCTTTAATTCCATTAATGACATGTAGCATGGATTATGTATACTTTGAACGAAGAGATTATTCACTATTTAAAGAATGAAGATCCTGCAAACTTGGTTGGATTTGACATCCTTATGCACCAAATCGTACCTTTGATAGCTCATTAGTACATATTGTTGGCTTTCTTATTTGAATTGTATTCATGGCATCCTTCGCACACTTTTGATAACAGTCCAAACATTATTTCTTTCTGATTTTGTTTTCAAAGCATTGATATTCTTAAAGTATTTATTTGCTGTTATTCATTTAATAGTTTATTTGACTTCAAATCTAGCTGCATGGTTGGGACTTATGATCTCAAAGCATGTACGAGTTTTCTTACTATTCTACTGCTGGATTTTTGTTGAAGAACATTGGTGATTATAGCATTGCAATTTGTCTGAGAACTAAGAATTTCTGTTTAGAAAGCTATTTGTGGTTGTGCTCTTTTGATCTATTCTTTAGACACCTTATGTTTAATTTAGAGTATTTCTTATAATATGTATGGTTTTTTTAATTGCAGGATTGCATGAAAAAAATGTTTAACAGCCCGCAAGTTGTGTTGGTATGGACAGAAATAACCAACAGTGATTTAAAAACACTAGAATATATCTTATAAGATTATAAGGTTTATGTTTGTTCTCTGCATGCATTTCAAGAGTTTACTCGGCAAGCGTTGATATATATCTTATAATATTTGATGTATCTGGACATCTCTCTGAGTAATAAAAGTTGATGTATTTGGTACACATTTTGAAGCGAATACATGAACTTTCTTTGACTTATTTTTGTTAATATTTTGTTAAGTGTATGATTTACATGATCTGAACAACTTTGTGTTTATGTTAGGTATCTGCAATTCCAGTGGAGGCAGAACAGGTCAAGAATCAAGATAGGCCTTGAGTTGCCAAAGAGATATTTTTGTGAATATTAAATTGGGACTGTACGATATCTTGCTTTTGTCTACTACGTTTACACTGTATATGACCCGTGCGGCAGCACGGGTGACATCTACTTAACGACTCACAACTGTAAACGACTCATGCTATTTCAATATTATGTTATATTAGCAGAGTAGATGTTTCATTATAAAATGAACTATGCCATTGCACTTTTATATTAATTTTTTATTTCATTGTCAATTATTACTATTGATATGACCTGTGCGTCAGCACGGGTCGATGGTCTAGTTACTATAAATCAATCATCTCTTATTCTTAAAAGTTATTAGGTCAAGCAACACCTAAACCTAATAATTTCCCTCTAATTGTGTTGCATTAACTCCTAATATTTCCCTCCCAAATTCTTGCCAATTTGAATTTTGAATTTTTTTTAATCAAACCTTATTAATTAGGTGGCATTAAATAAGGTGTGTTGTTAACCGTGATACATTAGCCTTTTAAATTCTTTGCATTTTGAATTTCAAATTATCCATGATTGTATGGCTCACAGTTTTGAAAATTGTAATCCAATGCAGGGCTCAATGTTTTAAATGTCTATCACATAAAATTGATTTTTGTTCAATTTCCAAACAAAAAAATGAACAAAACATCGGCTGCTACATGAACCATTGTTTTGTCATACTGCCAAAATTCAATAACAGCAAACTAAATTGAAAATCTATTGCAATCAAATATGCTTTTGAAAACAATCATTTAGGTGGTTAATCAAAACGATTTTATATTATGTTATCATAACTCTCTTTTCAATTTTTTTTTCAAAATCTCTATACAAATTATATTTATTTCGAGAATGTTAACCCGTGCCCCCCGAGACATTGGTTAAGCAGCTAAAAGAGGTAAAATTTTATTAAAAAGTGGTGTAATAATTAGTTAGTCAAAAGTAACCGTTTATATTTCCAAGACAATTTTTTCTACTTTTGGATTCCTTAACCAGTGTCTCTGGGACACTGGTTAACAAGACTCTTATTTTAAAAGTTGCGACAAATGCATCCTTAATTAGTAGATTTGATTTGTTTTGTATTGTACCAAAGTTGTTTTTTGTTTTTGATTTGTGCAGTGAAGAGTCTCTGACTGGTATGGTCTTGGTTGTTTGGTGTATTTACATTGATGTTGTTTTGTATCCGGGGCTTTTAGTATTATTCGGTGCGTAATGTAAAAAACTATCATGTAGGTGGTTATCTTTTTTTTTTTTTTTGAACGGCATCATGTAGGTGATATCAAACTTCAATAATTCTTGGTGTTGCATTTTAATTAACGATACATTACTATCAATAGATGATACATTATTATCAAATTTCTTTCAAGTATCTTATCAGCAAATATATTTCAGCTATTAGCAAATATATTTTTTTTAAGTATTCATTACATTTTATTATTAGCAAATATATGATCAGCTCATAAGACCCGTGCGCCGCATGGGTCATCAATCTAGTTTAAATACATTTAATTTTCATAGCATATGTATAGGTCCTGTTTGGATAAACAACTTATTTGAAGCCTATAGCATAAACATTTATCATGATAAGCACTTATGTATAGTTTAATTGTTGATTATTCCTTCCTAGAAGATGAGCCATGTATCATGTCTATCAATGTAATAATGCAGAGACAGAGAATGTGTAGGTAACCCTAACCTAATTCAGTGGAGTGTTACGCAAGTTATGCATGGAGAGACATGAAGGAGGAAATGTTCAACTGAGAAGAAAGTGAATGAGTGGTTGCATTGAATAAATATGAAAGATCATGCAAGATGAAAAATCACTCGAGAGAATAAAAGGGATGGAACAAGAGAAAATGCTGTGGGATGCACATTTTAAACTCACTTCACTATCCATTTTCGGTGTTCAATTTTTTTTTCCTGAGAATTTGATGCGTTTTATTTTTTCGATGTGTAGAACACACATGTGCACCGACCTAAACTAAATTCTTGAAACGACTTTACACATGCACACCCACATAATTTATATTTTCATATATGTCTTGCGTGAGTTTAGATTAGTGGAGGGTGTAACCAAATTGCGTTTTCGAAAACTGGCATTATTATGATAAAGGATATTAGTGAACTTTGGGTGTAACCGGATCTTTATGGGTGTAAGTAGATGAAAACTAAATCTTTCATGTAATCGCAATTATCTCATTATTATTCAATGTTATTTTTTTTAGGGTTTTGTTAATCGGTGTGTCTCGGACACTGGTTAAGAAATCCTTAAATAAAATATTTATTTTGAAAATGTAAGTTTTTATTTTTGATTAAGTAATAATTACACTATCTTTTAATAAAAACTTACGTATTTTGATTGCTTAACAAATTCTCCTAGAACACCGGATAACATTCTTTTTTATTTTATTTTATAACTTTTACTCATCAATGTCTTCTAGAATAGTAAAATGATCTCCGAGGCTAATTAGTCTACCTAACCTTTTTTTTTACATAATTAGACAACCTAACTAGTGGGGCTAATATTCAGAGAAAAAATGTGACTAATTTAAACCTATTACATATTGCTCAAAAAATTATTACATATGAAGTATATTGACATGGTAGTCTCCTTAGCACAAGGAGACCACAAAAAATTACAAGGTTGTCAACCTATAAATACACAAAACGGTTAGCCAATACCCAAGCACTTAAATGGGGTTCGACCACCACAATTGAGAACCATAAACAAAATTGCTTATTATAGCTTTAAGCCACCAAAACGTTAAATACTTTAATTTATCTAATAACTGTGGAATAGTATTTTCTAAATTTGTAAATAATCTACCATTGTGCTCATTTCACACAATTGAAACACAAAGTAGCCAAACACCAACATATAAACTGAATGAAATGATCTGTAATACTCTGGGGATCCACTCCTGAGATACCAAGCCAAGATCGCATTGACTGCCACAGGGAACCGTACGTGCTATAAGAAAGAAACAAATGTTGAGCTGATTCAACATGCCTACAACCCGCCGTAACTAGCTTCAGCTGTAACAATGTCACGATTTAACAAATTTAATTTTGTGGGCAACCTGTCACTGCCACTGCCATCTGTATATAACTCAAAGAAACACTAGAAAGTGAAGTCACACACTTGCGGTTTTAACCCTCTTTAATTTCAAATTGTGTGATTTTATCCCCTTAATTGTGGTTTTAACCCTCTTGTAGAAAGAGATAAACTTACTTTGTGTACTTAACATAATCTCCAATACATATATTTATAACTACTTGTTCCGGCTCATAATAATGGTAACATTTACATTTTTTTTTGTCTGTTTCAAAATAATTGTTATTCTAAAATATTTGCAACATTTTTTCCACTCATATGTCCCTATTTATTGAATTATATTCCACTTAATTACTCCACTAATAAAATTAATAAGAATATTTTAGTAAATGAGGTGAGAGAGAGAGAGAGATAGATAGATAGATAGATATGAGGGGATGATGAGGATGGGGTGGTATGAAGTGAAAATACTAAAATACCCTACTAGGGGTGTGCAAAGTTAAAAACCAAACCAAAACCAAAACCAATATTTGGTTTTTGTTTGGTTTCTGAAACCACTTCTCTAAAAACTGGTTTTTAAGTACAACCAGTTCGGATATGGTTCAGAACCGGTTTGGAACTGGTTCGAAATCAATTTGTCCTAAAAACCTGTTTTTTAACTAAACCATTTTTTTATTCAAAATTCAGTTTTAACTCAGTTTAAAAAAAAAAAAACAGTTTTCCATTTTTTTTGTTTGCAAATATTTAATTTCATCCCAAAGAGAGAAATCAAAGAAGAACATGAATCATGACAGTGTAAACAGTAACCGGTTGATTCTTTAGGTGGAAATTGTTTAAATTGATTAAGATGTGTCAACCATAGATCTTGCCACCAAATCCATCGGTCCATGAGCAAATTTCAAACAACAGTAGAGAAACAAGTATCTAATACATGTAGAATCTCAAATATCAAAGATTCATGATTATCTTGTTGCTGAACTAAGTTCATTTTAGATACGGTAACCGAAGAAGATGATGAATCATGAAACAATTTCAACGAAAAATGGAGCAAATAAAATGAAGAAGAAGATGATGAATCATGAACCTGGAGAAATGATACAGCGAGAGAAATCGAGAGTTAGAGCTTTATAGTCAATGTTGTCAAAATCGGGACTTTACTTCAGGTCAAAAGGGAATAGCCAAATCGGGACTCGTAAAATTGCAATCAAAATCGAAGGATTTTACTCAAGGACTTTTGTAGAATCGATATAGGAAATTGTAAAATCGCAATCAAAATCGATGAATTATACCAAAAAATAATAATACTAAATATATGTTATAAATGATATATAGTCATAAATGACTTAGTTTATAAGAAATCGTAAAATCGCAATCAAAATCGATGGATTTTCCCTATTTTAGGATTCTATTATGGATTTAAGTCGTTGAAGATGAAGAAAGTCGCAAAATCCAGAATTTTAGGATTTAAGTCGGGATTTTGACAACAATGGTTATAGTGTGTGCCAGAATTTGGGTTAAAATCCAGATCCGAATTTTATTTGGTTTGGATATCCAACCCGTTTAAAATGGGTTGGTTGGTAACCATTTACAAAAATCCGGATATTTTAAAGTGGATCTGGATATGGTTATGGGTTTGGACCTCAAACTGGTTATCATGCACACCCCTATACCCTACCACATGCGGTGTATATTAGGGGAATAGAAAAAAGGATGTCTGTGTTTAATTATTAAAACGAAATTGTTATAAAAAATAAAATATTGCAAACGGTGCCAAGTTTATTTTGTTGGTTTTTGGAGAATTCCAAAAGTGAAAATAGATACTTTTGGAGCGTGATGTTTTTTTCCCCTCACTTTAAAGAGTTTTATTAACTAGTCATTTTTTTATGAATTTATTAGCTAGCTTAGCTTTTACCATATATGTTTTCTACAAATTGGATTTCATGTAATTGGTGGTAGAAAGTTTGGTGTTGTGACCAATGATCATTTCATATATAGCTTGGTGTTCTCGTTGAGGAGTGCAAGGAGTCACTTTCATTAAAAGTATTTCATCTTTACACACGTCATAAACCGCTATATGTGTTGAGTCGGGAACTGTTTGCGGTAGTGGTGAGTCGAAAGCACAAAGGTTTGATGTTAGTTTGGCATATAGCTTTTTGAGTTATTTGGAAGGCTAAAATTGATTGGATTTTTTTGGAGAAAAAATATTCGGTCGTCGAAGGGGTAGACTATATACAACATGTCTCTTAGCAATAGTTATTGGCGAAGAAGAAAAGAGCACCATGCTTATTTTATGAGTGGTTGGTGCATCTTAGAGATTGTATGTTGAGAAGTTAATTTGTGGGGTTAGGAAGTGTCTTCCGCCCTTTTCTTTTTCTTTGTTTTTAGGGTCAAATACCCCTTGTATTTTGTACCAAAAGGCAGTCGGAGTACTCTCTATACTTTGTCTCTCCTTTTGTTGATTAATAAAAATTTATTTCATTTGCTGTTCAAAGTACAAGGGGTATATTTGTTTTTAAGAAATATGCATTCAAGAGCTATTATTAATCGATTTTTGTATTTTAGAAAGAAAAAAACATTATTTCATTCCTTATATGAATTATTTTTATATTTTATCAAAAACAAATATTCAATATTATAAGTAGTAATAATTTAAAAAGAAATTATTTCGTCAACACTTTAAGGTGAAAAATAAAAGGGAAACTACATATATGGCAGAGAGTCAAAGAGAATTACTGATAAAGTTGGAACAAATTAAAATGACTTCATACTTAAAAATGACTTCATACTTTTATTGGCAACTAAGAGACAGGGAATTTTTGTCAAAAAAAAAAAAAAAAAGAGACAGGGAATTATACATATATATCTAGATATCAAATTGCCGAATATGCCATAAAATTATCTGAGTAAACCATCAAGTTGGTCCTTGTTTTTGTAAGTGATTCTTAAATTAGTCTTTGACTCTATTAATATTTTAAAATAGTCTCTGTCATTGTTAAATGTTTCTCAATTGAGTCTCTCGTCATGTGAAAAAACATAGAAACATGTCTAATTGATAAACTTTTGACAATATTTCAAAATAGTTCATGTCTTTGTCAATATTAGCAACTAGCTTGGAAACCCGTGCCAAGCACGGGCTAGAATTCCGACTATTATTATTTTTTATATAAAATCTAATTAAACGGCAAATTTACTATTTTATACACAATATATCAATAAAACACATCGTTGTCGTATTTTCGATTGCATATTATATACAAATATCAACGCATATATAGTTATTTGGATTTTCGTATTGTTAAACAGGAATGATTTAACGGATGTAACGTCGAAATATTAGTATTTAATGCCGGAATATTTTACACGAATGACTAAAATTAATCACGGAGACATGAGTCTTGCTTTTTCTTTTTGGTTGTTCTGCATATAACTGGGGGTGTTGGAGTCTCGAGGCCTACCACTGCATTTACAATTAATTGTCCCTACCCAACGAATCGTCTCTACCAGATGCCCTTATATATAGTTTCTTTCAAATTTCATAATTTCTATAGTGGATACCCTTATATATACAAAGTTAAAATCGTGCATACACTTGATTCATCTTAACATCCAACACGAATTTGTAATTATTCAATCGTATAACAAATAAGTATAACAAACAACGACAAAGACACCAACTATCTATCGCATTTTTTAACTAAGCATATTATAAAATAATCCATCAACAAAAACACAACAAAAAAGGCTTGAAAAAGGGACTACAAAATTGTCATGTGCATGCACATAGACATAGGTGCTCCAAAGAACAAAGAAAAAAAAAGACGGATATATAACTGATTGTATAAAAAAAATGAAGCAGAACATATAGTTGATAATATGGTCACTGAAAGAGTACGACTTACATTAGAAAAAATGAGAAAGATCAGAATGATAGTGACATTATAAATAAAATTAAACCGAATATGAGAATATTGGAGTTGCTCTATCAGATAATGGAAAAACCGAAGTCTCAGTAGATAAACACCTTAATGCATCGGGCAGTGTTAATTTCGCAGCCAAAGAGAAGGCATTGCACCTATTGCAATTGGTCAATGATATTTCAATGCCATTGAAATTCCATTAACGTCAGCCCGTGTACATCTGAATGATATCACGTCACCTGAAGCACAAAAGCTGCACCTGAAGGTAAATGAGACCAAAAATATTGTCAAAAAGGGATCAAAAATATTACTCCATATAACATATTAATCTCTATAACAAATCGATCACTAAGCCTGTTTTTTGCACAACAATAAATGTCAATGGATTTTATACAATGAAATAAGAATTATGATCTCAATTGTTAGTTGCAGAATTGTAGTTTATCTACATGACTAATCCATTACTCTTTCTTTACGCAACTATTAGAATGGTTGCAAGTAGCAACAACCAATTCATATCCAAATAGTATATATTACAATGAAGTTTAAAAGAGAAAAAAAAAAACTCATACCCACCTGCGTCATCAGGAATGACCGGTTAAACATTTCGAAAAACATCACGGAACATAACATTAGTGGTCTCAGTACACATGCGATTTTCTTCATCCAGTATAAGCATTTTCAATCCCTTTTTGGAAGTGACTCTCGACACAGCGACGTACAACTGTCCATGAGTAAAAACCGGTTCGGAAAGATAGATTTCAACGACTGACCCTGACTTTTATTTATTGCCATTGCAAAACACAAAACCAACGGGAACTGTCTCATAGTTAATTTGAAAGGAAGTTTAAAATCACTCGGAAATAAGTTCATTCTTGGAATAATTACTTTTTCACCAGCATTTTTTTCGGTAATAATAGTTGCACCGATAAAGTTCTTCCAAAGGTTGTCTACAATCAACCTAGTCCCGTTGCACAATCCAGTTTCTTGGTCAATGTTCCCCATCAACATAACTGGATATCCAACTTTAAATCTCAACTTGTGCTTTGAAATATTGGAAAACTTGATATTATTTAAGAATTCGGTGGTAAACCATTCGCTTTGTACCTTACTATTTGTTTTATCTTGGTTTTCGGGTGTCAAACATTGATTACGTTTGAACCTTTTTAAACCGGTGATATCTTATTTTTTCTTGGGAAGGGAAAAAGTAAGCAAAACCCTTGAGAATCGAGGTCCGGGAGTTGTTTTCGCTACGGGAAGGTGTTAGGCACCCATAACGACTATAGTATCCTATAGGAACCGTCTTTAATTTCTACGCGCTCGCTTTATTTTTAAATGCTATTTTGAAAGTAATTATTAGGCCTAAAGATATTCTAAGTGAAGAATTTGAGGGAGAAGAATGTTTTTGAATTTTTATTTTATTTGAATTGAAGGAATTTTGTTCCTTGCCTACGTACCCGTTTAAGGGATCAAATCCACCGTAGTTCTCTTCCAAAAATGTTTTTGTTTTTGTTGGTTGATTTTAAGTTTGAAAATGGGATTTTGAAGAATGGAGATTGAGAGGCCTTAAAGGCATGAGAATTTAAGAAAAGAGTGAGGTTTGATTAGTCATTTTGCAAAAGAAGTCAAGTATGATTATTTTTCATTGAAATTTGATTAAGAAAATAAAAGGGAAAATTACAATGGGATTTGGATCCCAAGGTTTATTTAGAAAATGGTTTGTGTGATGTTGTTCAAGTTTTTGGAAAATGATTTTTCTAAGTATAAAGCCTAACATTCATCTAAACATACAATCCTAAACATACATCTAAACATGCATATTCTAGCTATATACCTAAAGTGGTGTGTGTGCATGTGTCGGTGCTTGTGTCGGTGTACATCATTAGAGTCCATTGTCCTTTACATCATTGGCCTAGATACATTCTATGGTCTTGCAAGGAATTAAAAATCACATGAAAGTAAAGTACAAGAATTCCTAAGTCTTTACATTCTAATTTTTGCATGAAACTAAATTGCAAGAAAATAAAGCTATAGCCACAAGATGGAAACAAAAGGGTTAGTGAACCAAAATGCATGAAATGATTGGAAATGTGGCATAAAAGAAATGGTAAAGGGCATAGAAACATTGAAAATACAAGAGGCAAATTCACATATGGCATTTCACACATCTTGGAAGCAAGAATTTCAGCCAAGTTATAGGACAAGAAAATTGCAATTAAGCACATATTTGAAGTATTTTTCAAGGCAAGAAAAGTATCAAAACATAGGGTAGAAAAAATTCCATCATAACACACTTTTAGATTCATTTTTAAGTGCAAGTAAAGTGAACCAAACCACAAGTAAAAGATAGAACAAAATTACAAGGCATGGCACCTATTTTTTGGAGCATTTTTCATAGGCAAGAAAATCAAACAAAGTGCAAGTAACAAATGAACCATTATTAACAACTTGCAAAGAAAATTGAAACTAACAAAAGGAAATATACACATTTTTTACATTTTCAAGAACGATATTCAATCCTAAGAATGATCAAGGAAACAATTAAAAGGAACAAATCATATAGAATTTTTATCTACATTTTAACAAAACATTTATCAAGAGCCAAAAAAAAAAAGAGTAGCAATATCAACTACGTTCTACACATATATTTTTCTTAGCAATCTTAACATGTAAAACACATCAAGAATTAGCAAAAAACATCAAGAAAAACAACTAAAAAAAATGTTAGAAATTTTATCAAGCAATTTGGGGCAAACAGAGGTCTACCTGGCAAGAGATAGTGTGCAGATAGCAAACATGCAGCAGTGGGCAAGACCAAAGCCCAGGCCCTTGGGAATTGAAGGTGGACTCATCAATTTTGGTACCACTAACATAATCTGAAGTGAAACCGATTGCAAGGTGCAGCGCCAGCTTCAACTATCACAAACAGCAGATTGCCATGGCTTCAAATCAGGACGAAACACAAGTTCAACCGATTCATTCACAAGCTTCAAATTCCAGTTAAGACCAGATTCCGTGAAGGATTCACGATCAGCACGACTATGGTTACCCAGCGTTAATTGCGCTACTACCACCAAGAACTCGGCCGCGAGCGTTGAGAACACCGTCTTCAGAAACGAAGGACTGCGCCGGTGAATCGTCGTTGCTGACGTTGTTTGCGGTAGCGCTCAAGAATTCAAGGAACCTTCTTGGTTCGTTCGGTTGAGTTTTCCATGGATGACTCCGCCGCGTTCAAGGCTGAGAACACGGTGGGATTGGGAGAGTGTGGCGGCTAATGGACAATCGGCGGTTCTGCCGCCGACGATTATGTAATCGTAGTGATCTTCTAATGGAGACTCGCTTGCGTTTGCCACCACTTTGTTGTGGCTTATCTTGTTGTCGAGAAGCGAAGGAACAGGGAAAGAAAATGGTGAAAAATAATGGTAATGGAAACGGTTATGGATGAAGCTTCCACTTTTTGGTTCTTGATGACGATGAATTTTCTGAGACAAAGGGTTGTTGGAGAGAAGAAGAGAGTGGGTTAGGTTTGATTTTGGGGGATCCAAGCTTTTGGCTATGGAGGTTGTTGTGGTGGTTTTGATGGAGGTGGTAGTGGAATGTGAAAGAAGGAGGTTGTTGTGGTGGTTTGGAGGGTGGAGAGAGTTGGTTATGGTGGTGGAGTGAGTTGGTTATGGTGGTGGAGTGGTGGTTTAAGTTGTTAAAGATGAGAAGAAAAAAAAAATGGGAAAAAGAAAATAAGAGGAAAAAACCTTTTGTGAATTTTTGAGGAATTTGTGAAAATAATTAGTGAAAGAAAAAAAATGATTAGTTGGACTTTGACCTTGACTTGGATTTATTTATAGATGACATGGTAAGCTTTGGGCCAATTGGAGTGGGACATGTGGCACTTGACTTGTAACAAACCTTGACTTTGACTTTAACAAACTTAAAAAGGGATTAAAATGCAAATAACAAAAGTACGAGGACAAAAATGAAAATTAAAACTAAAATTGAACTGAAAAAGTAAATTGAAAATTAACGTAAAGCGAGACGATTAAAAGCAACAAAGCAGATTAAAATGAATCAGCAATTTTATGTGAAATGACCAAAATGCCCCTGGAGGCTTAAAACGACTAAAAATGACTCAGATGAAATTTTAAAATAGATTTTTAACAGGGAATTAAAGCAAGAACTTATACCAACAAAATTAAAGGACTCAGAGACAATTTCAAGAGTTTTAAACAGAGTTTTGACACATGAAAAGACCAAAATGTCCCTGGGGGCATAACTGACTCAAAATGACTTCAAATGCAATTTTTGAAATGGGTTTTTAACATAGAATTGAAATGAAGACTTATTCAAACTATTTGAAGGGACTCAAACAAATTTTTAAAAGACTGAAAGAAATTTTAACATAGGAAATGACTAAAATGCCCCTAGGGGCTAAAATGACTCAACTGATACTTTTTGAAATGAATTTTGACATGAGATTGAAACAAGGACTTATACAAACCAATTTAAAAGACTCAAACAATTTTCAAGGATAAAAATGAGTTGAATGCAGGAAATGACTAAAATACCCTTTTATGTGAATTTTGCAAGTAATATTGAAATAAAATGCAGAGAAAGATGTAATTGATCAGAGATATATCAAATGACTTATAATGCAAGAAAAGAAGAATTGAATGAGTATTTTTAGGTCCAAAATTAGGGTATAACACTATTCTCGTCTGATTCGCAAACAAAATCAAAACTGATATACTCCTTTTTGTCTCCTGGAACCAATGATAGGAGAAATTTGTTTACGTGCTCAACTGCGTCCAGTGTGGGAGCAAGTATCCCCCTCTTTTGGAAAAAATTTGAGATCTTCATGTTTTGCAAAAAATCCGGATATACAAAATCAACCCGAGAACGCAACAGATCAGAGGAATCTTTTATCAACAACTCATCAGGAATGAGTACGTTAATTTCTCCACTCTCGTTGGCGGATCCTATTCCATCTCCAATTGAAAGCATCCAATCAACAAACTTTCTTATCTCATCTTGCTCGGCAAGAATGGTTGAAGCACGTAAACGCATTTTTGTTGTAAGTGTGAGAACCTTACAGTGACTCCACAACTTTGATGAGTTGATGGATGAAGAAAGTATGTCTTGTTTGCATCCTTTTCTTATCACTAGCAAAATTTGTCAGAAATCACCGCCTGAAACAACAAAAACATCCTCAAATGGTTTGTCTGTATTATCGACACCATCATAAGACATTATATCGCTCATGGTTCGGTCAAATGCCTGAAAACAATAAAGATGCATTATTGGTGTCTCATCCCATATTATTAATTTTTAACATAGAAGTTTTGTCGCTCTCTTTATCAAATCCACAACTTGACGCTTTATACCTCATTATTCTCGTCTGATTTGCAAACCGAATCAGAATTGATATAATCCTTTTCGTCTACTGAAACCAATGATAAAAGGAATTCGTTTACGTGCTCAACTGTGTCCAATGTGGGAGAAAGTATCCCCTGCTCTTGGAAAAAATCCAAGATCTTCATGTTTTGCAAAAAATCCAGATATACAAAAAAAAAATCAAGGGGCTGAAAAAAATCTTAATATTTATGGGGAACATTTACTTAATTAACCATTTTTTACCGTAAAACTTTGTTTTTGGATGTCATTCACTTTCATTCTATTTTTGTATTCAAACTCTATTTTTTCAAACTCCTTCGCATATGATCTATGATGGGATGTGACAATGGAAAATGTACATGTGTCATGATGAATTTACAAATACATGTTTATTAGACATTTTAAAATGATACAACGTTTTTTTAATTAAGTCTATTTTTTTTTTGTAATAATTACCCAAAAATCTTCAACTCCTTCAACAAAACCACATAATTACCGATAATTCAATCTATTTTTTTATATTCTCACGGACAAAACACACACTACATATTTTTCACCTTAATGTTTCTCCCATGTTCAATCTTTTTCTTCTTCATATTTGTTTTATTTTTCTATCTAGTTTCCTTTCTCTATTCTCATGGATGAAAGGAATATAAACCTCCCATCATGAAATCACCACCAATCAACCTTTTTTAACATGTTGTACTTAATTTTGACCTTATTTGACTACGTTACATAATTATGGACGCATATAGTCACATTATTGATTAGGATATGTTAATGTGTCAAATGTGAGTTAACGTTATACATTGGATGGAAGAGTAGATTTTGAACAACATATAAGTGAAATGACCGAAATACATAATGTCTTAAGGTTTTATGTAAAGATGTGGTGCCAATCTCACTTGTATGGTTGTTCCTGACGTAATACAATCATCCAACCCGGTGAAGACTCACCCGAAAAACCCAACATTATGATAATTTATTTTGTTAGTTTTCAGTTGTCAATTGTTTATTTTTTTTTAACTTAAACTTTAGTTATTGGATGTCATTCTCTTTCATGCTATATTTTTTTTTTTGTTATTCAACCTCAACTACATCAAATTCCTTCACTTTTATTCTTTGGTGAAATTTGACAATGGAAAAAAAGCATATGTGTGTTGTTGATTTGACAAAATAAATACTTATTAGAAATTTTAAAATAACGTGGCGTTTTTTTTAGTTAGTCTAATATTTGGTTAAATATTTACTAAAAAAATGTCCAACTCCTGAATCGAATTAGTAAAATTATCGACAATCCACTCTATTCCTTATACGCTCCCATAAAAGCACACACTCCTTTTTTTCCTTATCATTTCTCTCATGTTCAAATTATTTTTTTATTTTCTTTCCTTTTCTAATTTATTTCGTAACTTCTCATGAAAGAAAGAAACATAAACCTCCATCCATTAAATCACCACCAACTCACCATTTTTACCATCATATGTCTTCATCTAATTTTATTTGGCTTTGTTACCAAATCACAGATGTGGAGAGTATCACACTTAAAGGGAGATATGTTAACATGTCTTATATGAGTTAAAGTTTCAGATTGGATGCAAGAGAATATAGTGACAAACATATAAGTGAGATGGACCATAAATCCAATGCCTTTAGGATTTGGATGAAGAGGTGATGTTAATCTCACTTGAGTAGTTGCTCTTAGTCTAATGTGATTATCCAACCCAGTTTACGCTCCCGCGAAAGTCCTAACATTATGATGAACTATTTTCTTCTATTTTGGATTTCATTTGCTTGATTCTTTATTTATCATGAAAGAAAGGGATAAAAACTCTTTGAATAAAGCCACCACCAACCCTCCTTTTTTAACATGTTGTGCATACGTCTAACTTTATTTTATTATGTCTCTATATCCCAATCGCAAAAAGTCTCAAACATAATGTAGAGATGTCAATGTGTCAAGTGTGAGTTAAAGTTCTATATTGGATGCTAAAGTAGATGTTACATATAAGTTAGATGACCAATATACTTGATGACTTAAGGTTTTGGTTCATTTTGTGGTGTCATTTTTTCAACTCCTTCAAAAAATCCACAAAATTACCAACAACTTTTGGACAATATGTTTGACCGAACAATCCCAATTAGCATGAACAATTAAACCAACAAATTCTTTTAGTAAAAAATCAAGATGAGAGATGGTTTGGGTATAAGGGATATTTCATTTATCATTATTAATTTGAAATAAAAATTCATTTTCTTGTTCAATGCGATTTTCCAACTTAAGGGTTTAATATAGTAGTAGAAGGGCAAACTTTGAATTTCGAGATTTTGAGTTTCAAACTCAGCTAGCATCCTTAGAGATAAGTAAACATAAATATATTCGTGAGAGCTCTTTTATCTCTAAGACTAACCACAATCGTGAATGTTTCACCTATTTAGCACCATAATAAATAAGCACCCCTATTGTGGAGCAAATAAATAAGGTGCATGTAAAGAAGGGTGGCTATCGAAGCACCCTATCTCTATTCACTTTTGTGAGGGACCCCTAAATAAATTGTATAAAAAAAAATTGTTGAAAATTCGTACAATTGAAATTTACAAAATCACTGAGTTATTGCTAAAATTTAATTTTTGATATCATTCAATTCTCCTTTTAATTGTGTTTGTTATTATTATTTCTTTAAAAAAAAAGTTCCTTTAGAATATGTCAAAGAGACTTTAGGCCTTATGGTGTGTTTATTTCAAGGTTTGTAATATGATTCCTAGGAACGTGAGATTAGAAAGAATTCTGCTCTTTACCCAAATGGTTTTGCTCATTCCCAAAGTAAATGTCCAAAATACCCCTACGCATGTTAACTCACGTAGCATAGGGGTATTTTGGACATTTACTTTTGAAAATTTGTCAAAAACTTTTTTTGTAAATTAAATATTCTCTTAAAAGAATTGAATATAAAAAATTAATAGAAAAGGTTAAAAGATTCAAATAATTCAGTTTTTTTATACGGATAGAAATATGAACTATTGGAATTTTAAATATTTTCGATTTATTTGTTACTTCAATATTTGTTTGTTTCCATATTTTTTTGGTTTAGTTGTTTCCTTTAATTAGGGGTTAAAATTTACACTATCATTTTTTTCTTTTTCCGTCTGATCCATCGATCAAGGCCTTTTCATTCTAAATAATTACATGACACATTTTAACCTTTATAAAATCATTTTAATTTAAATGACATTAATTACTCTTAAATTGTTTTATCATTATTATCCTTAATAAAAAGAAAAAAAACTAATATTTGAGAATTATATTAATTATGAATTTATTAATTATACAAATACTTGAAACTTTCGTCTTAGTATAATTCATTTTGCCTTCTTAAAAATACCAAATACGTGAAATTTAGAAAGACAAAAAAAAGACATGACATTGAGACAAAAGAATTTATTTTTTTGTTTTGTTGATTGAAATGGTGCATGAAATTACTTGCAAATGGAAGCTATTTTTGGAATTGATTGAAGCTTTTGATACATTCATTCTATTGAAGAAACTATGATAAATGAAAAACAGTCATAGTAAAACATGATGATGTTAAGATGTCTTTTTATTAGAAAATGTTTGTCCAACTTAGATGATGTGAACCAATTGTATGCAACCTTTACGGTGATGTTTAACATGTCCGGAGATGTGTTTAAAAGCATCAGTTAAGATTCATCAAATAAGATTTCATGTGTAATATACCCATTGTGCAAGACAGATATTGATAAAATAAATATCGACATATCAATTCATTAAAAATTAACCTAAGGTAAACTCTAACATATTGATTCTATATCAAATACAAAACATTGCCTTGACTAAAAATTATATTGTTGATGTTGAACATCTTGAAGTTGTAGAACGTAGACACATGCTCTCCAATGGAACCCTGAGAAAGTAGCATTAGCAATAAACAATTAGATACAAATAAAAAAGAAAATCAACCCCATAATCTACAACCAAGTGATTAATCTTATATGCTTTTAAAATACTTTTTTTTACGAAAAAAATATGGGGGGAAGAGACACATGAAAATAATAAAAAACAAAGTGTCTATATATAGAGAGAAAAATCATTGCGTAATCAATTTTGATTGGTTGGTGAAAACTAAATGAGTCATGGTCCATCTTGATTGGCTAATAAAAAAAATAAATGAGTCATAATTCAATTTTATTGGATGATAGGCATAATTGAATAAAATCTTTGATAAGTAACCATTCATAAAAAAATAATATCGACTAAAAATTAGCCCATATCTACTAAAATAATTCATTTTATCTGCCAATGATTACGGTTTGACTTATTAAATCAATTCTATAGTATTAAAATGAAAATTAATGTCATTAGTGACTTATTTAAAAAATTAATTACGACGAACACCGAAAGTTTACTGTTTGGAAGACATTTGTTCGGATTATATCATTAAAAAGAAGGTTATACGTAAAAAAAAAGTTTCACATATAAAAATTATTTTAACAATTTATAGATTCGCATATATTTATTAAGGAAAAAAAATTAGGGTGACAAAAAAATTGTTACCTTGCCAGATCTTAACTTTGGCCAGCAAGACAACCACAACGACCTTATCGGTCTCCCCGACAACAACAAAAGCATTAAGTTCCTCAGCATATTGTCCAAATAGAGTGACCTTAAATTTAAACCTAACAAAAAAAAAACCAAAACAAATTAACCCTTAAAATTAAATATAAACGATAAAATCAATAACACATTTACAAAAAATTATGAAAAACACCAACCATCGTAATCCAATTCCATGGCCACCATCTTAGTTTTGGCTCCATTTCGTTCATACTCCCTTTGCGTACCAACACCGGTCAACATACCCATGACATCTACGTACAAATGAAATGGAATCAATTAATAAACAATATATATTAAAAAATTACAGACAATTAAATTTTAATTTCCATACCGACTAAGTAATCGGTGTCGTATTCAGAATTGAAAACATCAATAGAATTTGATATCGGATAGATATCGGATGCCACACAATTTCACTTTGGTGTTAAACTGAAAATTGAGTTTGTACTCGTGCTTTGTGGTGCGATAAGATCCAAGATTCGCAGCAACACCAAAGCCACTCATAGAGTAGACCTTTCCCTCCTGCAGGTCCTTCTCAAATTTGTAGATGAGAGTTCTTCGTACAGTGGCGTGAATCTTGTTTCCCTGAAAACGCAAAGAATAAAACAATAAATAATCAATAACACAACACAAAACATTAATAATAAAAAAAAAGCAATGGAATATGCTCACAGATGCATCCATGAGAACCATGTCGAGAGAAAACGGATGTGCGTCGCGATTGACGTCAAGAACAAACCAAACACGGACAATCTGTACAACTATGCTCCAAGATTCCTTCACCAGACTAATCTCAGATATGATATGTTATCTGATCTTGGAGCCATTTGAATATACCTTTTTTTCTAGGTTGAGAGGGAAGAGAAGTAGACAGATGATTTAACAGAAGACAACATTGGTATAAATAGGCTAATTGCATAAATGAAATATTAGTGGAAGCAATGCGAAAATAAAAAAAATAACATCAAACGGTTGCAACATGATTAGTTTAAAAAAATGACATTGACACATGTCAATGTAGGTGAGGTTTAGTATGGGAAAGGAGAATTGTTTCCCACCATGGGAAAGTTTTTTTTGACGATCAGATTAAAGAGGAACACATATTTTATCATGGTCCATCAACACTTGATTATTTCTCACTTTATCATCCCCTGCAATTCTCTCTCTCCAGCTAACTAAAAAAATAAAATCCTTAAAATGTTTTCTGAACACCAATTGCTTACCATCAGCAAGTTCCTTTCGGTTGACTCAGTGCCAAAGTCCTTTCTTTCATTCATTAAATTGAAAGCAAAAACATATAAAAAAAAATTATGAAAGGTAGTGGTGGAATTATATTAATAATCAAGAGCAACTATTGTTCTTTTATTATTATCGGCGATTACTAATTTAGTATTACTATTTTTCTTACAATCATTTTTGTTTTTCATTCTGGGGTTTTTGTTCTTTCATTGCTCTTTATTGTTCTTTTGTGGGATGTGGAAATCTAGGTTTGAAAAAGGGGGTAAAAATTAAATCTTGATGGATAGATATAGAAGCAGAGAACAATACCAAAAAAGGTAAGGGTTGAAATTTGAATGTAAAGAGTGTTGCTAAACTGCCAATCGAATCTCCATTTTGTGATGAAGGTTAATTCAGAGTTTTATTCAAAAAATTTGACTCTTGAATCATTGTGAGCTTGCGTGGACCAGATCTATATTTGAAGCAGCTCATGTGACTGTGGTAGATATGTTGTTGGGATCTTGTGCCATAGACAAATTGAACAATAAGAAGAGGGTTTGACATTTTTGGGTCTTCACGAGAAAAAGTTTGAAAGATTAGAGAAGATTGAGCTGCATCAATTACTTGCTTCTGCATCAAAATAGAGTTCATAAGAATCAAACATATTTTGTATCAAAAAGGAAAAAAATAATCAAACATATTAACTTGATTTGAATCAGTAGACTAATCAGAACTCAGAAGAGAAAATAGTGTGGTTGTGTGTGCTTGGTGAGTGCATGAGTGAGGGAATGGAGGAAAGAGAATGATGATGGATGATATGGTGTGGGCAGACTATGATAAAATATGTGTTCCTTTTTAATCTGATCGTCAAAAAAAACTTTCCTATGGTGGGAAACAACCTTCCTTTCCCATACTAAACCTCACCGTCAATGTAATATTAGAGGAATATTTGCAAATGACATGAATTAATTTTAATAATTTTTTTTATTATTTATGTCAATGCATCAATACAAATTGGTTAAGGAAATCTGTCAAAATAAAACCGGTTAAGGAAATAAGCACTATGTGCTCATTTTTTTTGTTTTTCCGTAATATTCTGTTCATTTTTTCAATTGAAACCCGGGTAAATGATTACCCAGAATTTCAGCACATCAAACTAACTCTATATGTAAACTTTTGATTGAAATCATGGTGCATTAAATACTCCTATCAAATAGAGGGTCCAAATAGAGATAACATTTTAGGTTTATTCACCAAATTATGATTGTTGTTTCTATTATAAACTTTTTCATATTTATTGTGTACATAAAAGAAAACATTGGTGCATTAAATATTCCTCACAAATTTTGACTTTTTGCACACAACATTTTCGGTTAACTTATCAAATTTCAATTCCGTTTTTTTTCTTTCTGTTATAAACTCTTTCATATTTTGTGTGTACATGAGAGATAACATTAAATGAGCCTTTCACTAATAGGTTGCCACGTGTACTTCTAGAAAAAAATAGTGCAAATGTTTATAATAAAGATTAGCAATTAGCAAATACCGATTGACACAAAAGAAAAACTAATTAAATTTGAAGTGTTATTATAAATAAACGAGGCACACCCTTATGCCACAAGACACTAAAAAGGCCTATCATTTTTTCTACTACTAAATTTGTGATTCAATTCAAGGCAATGAAACTAAAGGCAATGCATCCATCCATTGATAATGGTTTCATTAGCACTTTTGATAGAAACAGTTGCATCTGATCAACCTCAACAAGTCCTACCTGGCTGCAATTACACTTGTGGAGATTTAACAATTCCATATCCATTTGGCATAGGAAATTCAACAGCACAACATCATACACCATGTTACATGGATTCAAAATTTGAACTCACCTGTGTAAACAACTCAAAATTAATTCGGCCTAGGGGTATCGAAGTCCTGGACATAAATCCCCAAGGTCAAGTGGTAATGAAATTTTCCGTCTCACATCTCTGTTCGAATACCGAAGAAGCGAATAGAGCTTATCTAATAGTTTCTCCTCACACAATTTCAAGTAAGGAAAACAAATTCATAACAGTTGGTTGTGACAGTTACGGATATCTCAACAGTAATTTCACAGGTGCCACTTATTCAACAGGGTGCTTAACAAGATGTTATAATTTTGATCCTAAAATAGTAATTGGGAATAACACTGGAAAATGCACAGGTTTAGGGTGTTGCCAAGTGGATATTCCTTCTAGTATGAAAAATATCACAATTGAAATATTTAAATTCCCAACTTCTACACTATCTATGGTAAATTCTTGTAGCTATTCCTTTATTGCCAAACAAGTATCCTATAAATTTCCTGTAGACCATATAAATAATCTACCTTATGAAACTTTCCCCTTGGTTATTAATTGGGCTGTTACAAATGAATCGTGTAAAATAGCACAAACTACAGATAACTATGCCTGCAAGGAAAGTAGTGAATGTGTTGATAAAGATTCAGATTATGACGGTTACAGATGCAAGTGTTTACAAGGCTTTGAAGGAAATCCATACCTTCCTGGAGGCTGCACAGGTAAAAAATAAAGCATAATATTGTACCACTGTTTTTTGTTTTTGTAGTTTAATTAATTGATTGTGCTTCATATTTTCAATGTTTTGTTGAATTTGTTTCCTCATAATTGAGTCATTTTAGAAAGTGGTTGACTATACAAAGTTGACATAAGAGTGGTTGATTACACTAAATTTTTAGGCAGTGACTTATTATTCATTTTTGAATCAAATCAATATACGAATCACATGTATAGTAGTAAGATACTAATGACCATGTTTTTATGGTTTTTTCAGACATTGACGAATGTGCAACAAAAACTCATGTATGCAAAAATAAAGCAAATTGTAGAAACACTTTAGCGAATCACACTTGTTTCTGTCCCAAGGGGCAAACCGGAAATGGAACAAAGGAAGGAGGGTGCCAGCAAGTTCATCCAAATGCAACTCCAATAGTACTACCTACTATCCTTGGTAAGCAACTAAGCATGCCTAATTGTATTTTACATTCATTTTTTTTCCCAAATTGGCATTGGGGACAATCGAACTTGAGACCTTGAGGAGGAGCACACTCTCAGGTCCCAAGCCTTTAGGAACCAAAAACATATTTAACCTTTTTTTAATTGTCAAATCTTATGAGTGTTCATTAAGAATATTTATGCTGCTGATATTAGTCTCGGGAACAATCCAAAAATTGGGTTTAATATATTTTGAATACAGGAGCAGGAGCATTATCTATAATTTTCTTAATATACCAAAAAAGGAAATTTACCAAATTGAAAGAGAAGTTTTTTAGGCAGAATGGAGGTTCTATGTTGGAACAAAAACTTCTTCAAAGAAAAGATTCGTCTCAAATAGCTCACATTTTCAAAGAAAATGAACTAAAGAAAGCCACTAACAACTTTGATGAGAGCTTAATTGTCACGACCCAAAATTCACAATCGTGACCGGCGCACGAACTAGAACATCCTAGTCTGGCAAGCCTATTGATGACACTTGACAACTATAATTTACAATTTATAAATTGATATCCACTGAAATTTCGACAGAGTATTCTCTGTATTTTGAACATTCGCCAAGATTGTAATTCTGTTTATGAACCTGTATTCTCATCCAGAGTTTCAAATGACATATTTACATCTTTGTACATCTCAGAATAAAACATTCCTAAACTCCAAATAGCTGCAGATACTCGATTCAACATATACATAAACAAAAGAGACATTCATCAAGGAAACCTACCACCAAGAGTGACACAGATGAACTTCAAATCTACTAGCAGCTTCCTACTTGGCTGTTTGGAAGTCTGAAAAAAAAAAATAGAAAATGAAAGAGTAAGTCACAAGGACTTAGTGAGAGACAACAACCACCACCAACTAGAAGGGAAACACACAAGGGCACGATTATTTACTTTTCTCATACCAAATTGTAATTTACAAAGTTACTAACCGTATAAAAATGTAATAAACTTTCAATCAAGTGTACCATGAAAATTCAGAAATCTTTATAAATTTATCAAACAAATAAGACTATATCAAAATTCCAATGTCGTAGAGAAGTGAACCCAAATCCACAACTTTAAAGAAAATATATAAATCGCGTATAATGAAAAAGAAATCGAAATAATCAAATCCAAATAGAATATAAAATCAAATTCCATTTAACAATACCAAAATAATAAACTTTAAAGAAAGTATAAAAATCCAACTTTCATGAAAATAATCAAATGGGTGAATCGAGAACTAGCTCCATCTCGTTGATAGCCCTCTCCTCCTAATGGTGGCCTTTCCATAGGGGCGGCTCCATCTAACGGATAGCTCTTTTCTCTCGACTCAAAACAAAAATGTTTTAAAGTATAGTAAACTCAATTTAGTGAAAATAATCAAAATGGGTGAATCGAGAACTAGCTCCATCTCGTTGATAGCCCTCTCCTCCTAATGGTGGCCTTTCCATAGGGGCGGCTCCATCTAACGGATAGCTCTTTTTTCTCGACTCAAAACAAATGTAAAACATTTTCAATTAGGTAGTTTACCTCTCGTTGATAGCCCTCTCCTCCTAATGGCGGCCTATCCATAGGGGCGGCTCCATCTAACGGGGTAACTCTATCTAATTGAAATCACATACTAGGTGCACCTAGGTCGTCGTCATTATAACCGTAATTTTCAAAACACCATTCTTAAAACACAATTCTCAAAACCATATTTCACAATATAACGAAACTTCTTTCAAGATATTTATCATTAAAACTCAACCGAAAATCTACTACTTATAATCATAAGTAAACCCAAATTCAAATCCAATTCAAAATCCAAATCGCGTACAAATTAACATCAAACCTTTGAAAAACACATGTTTCAAAACCACCTAAAATACATAAAATCAATTCTTCCGTTTCAATTTCTTTACTTTATAAATCATAGGTAAAATCCAAATCCAAATGGAGCGCATATTAACATCGAAAATTCTCAAAACCATATATCTCAAAACCGTACTTCCCACATCTCAAAACTCATGTCATTGTATATGCAACCAAATCTCAATTTCAAATCATTTGCTCAATAAGTCAAAGATAAATCTAAATAGAGACCATTATAATATCAATGACTTTTAACATAATATCAATGCGAGGAAAAATGTCCAAAGGGTGTGTTCCCCATTTTTATAAACACTTTAACATATAAAATCATAAAAATATCAATAATGATGATAATGAAAATAAGTGATAATGATCGTCATCAACTCACAGTTATAACGAATCAACTAGTGTGTTCTCCTACCATCCCTGGAGAAGCATTCGAAGCGTCCAGCGTCATATCTGAGCATCAATAATATTTTCTCATTAATTAGAAACCCATTCTACGACTTTAGTAACCATTGATAACCATAAAATTCCTCTAACACATACTCTTATCTTAAAAATTAATTTCTAACTCACTAATCATACCTAAATATGCACTAATTGAAATGTAAGTTGATAAATATACCTCAAAGAGTCTCAATGAGCAACTCTGACAATATGGGTACTCTCCTCCTACTTCAAAGCACAAACCCTAACCCCCAAAATTCTACCAATAGAGCTTGAATATGAAGTTGCTTTACTTAGATGATCAATTATTCTTAAGGATGATTGATTTGGTGATGAAAATGGTTGATTTTGGAAAGGAAGGAGAAAAAAAAATGGAAGAAGAGGAATGAGGGACAGAGAGCTAACGAGAGTTAAGAGGAGAAAGGAATGGGAAAGTTAGGTGTTATGTTTTTTTTTTTTCTCCCACGTGTGGGTCTAGTACATTCTACATATATCTATTTTTATTAATACTTCTCAAACTTAATCTAAATTTTTTTTTTCCCAATTACTAAAACCGTATGTTTCATTAATCATAGGTAGAGGAGGTTTTGGTACAGTTTTCACAGGAGAACTTGATGATAATAGAATTGTTGCTATCAAAATGTCCAAAACAGTAGATAAAAGCCAAATTGAACAATTCATTAATGAGGTGGATGTTGTCTCTCAAATAAATCATAGGAATGTGGTCAAACTCTTAGGGTGTTGTCTAGAAACAGAAGTTCCTTTGTTGGTTTATGAGTTTGTTAGCAATGGTACTCTTTCTGAATTTCTTCGCACACAAGGTAAGACGAACGATCTAACTTGGAAAACTCGTCTTAGGATAGCTGCAGAGGTAGCTGGAGCTCTGTCATATCTGCATTCAGCTGCCTCAATACCCATTATCCATAGAGATGTCAAGAGTGCTAACATTCTCTTAGATGGAACCAACACTGCCAAAGTGTCAGATTTTGGAGCTTCGAGATTGGTTCCACTTGATCAAACTGAAGTAGCCACAATGGTGCAAGGAACTATTGGCTACTTGGATCCAGAGTATATGCAAACAAGCCAATTAACTGAGAAAAGTGATGTATATAGCTTTGGAGTAGTTCTTGTGGAGCTGCTAACGGGGGAGAAACCTTTTTGTTTTGGTAGGCCGGAAGAGAGTAGAAGTCTTGCTACGCACTTTTTATCTTGCTTGAAAAAGGATAATGTGTTTGAAATTATTCAAGATGGTATGTGGAATGAAGAAAACAAACAAGAGATCAAGGAGGTAGCTGTTCTTGCGGCGAACTGCTTGAGACTTATAGGGGAGGAAAGACCAAGCATGAAGGAAGTGGCTATGGAATTGGAGGGAATGAGGTTAATGGATAAGCACTCTTGGATCAATGCAGACCTAAATGTAGAGGAGAGTCCACTACTTGTTTCATGAATCATCATCTAGCATTTATGAACTTGGTGATGATAGAATAGAATATTTTTCATAATTAGTTATAATGATTTTCCTGTAATTTGTATCATAATTAGATAGTTGACCTACATGTATATATACATTCTATTCACATAATGAAAAAGACATGCATTACATTATCTTACATGGTACCACCCTAATCGATCCCTAAATCTCTCTCTCTCTCTCTCTCTCTCTCTCTCTCTCTCTCAAACCCTCACCCACATATAGCAGCCGCCGCCTTGCGCCACCACCACAGCTGCTGTGTTTTCTGCAAAAACGCTGTTTCCGCGCCTCGTCTTTGCGCCACTCCGTTGCCGTTGCGCCCTTCAAACACGCTGCCGCGTCCAAACAGCCGCGAACCTACTTCACATGCGACCTTCCCTTCGCGCAGTCATCGGATCAGCCACTCACCGTCTCCTCTGTTCGTGCACTGATCTAGTTGAAGACATGACCCATGCAAACAGAGGCCGCCTAGAAGCCTAACTACCTAGCTATAAGATTATGAATATCATAGAATCAACACATAATGCAACAGTTCTATATATTCTATTTGAATACTCTCATTGGTCTATTAATGAACCAAATATATGGACCAAAATTATTATATTAGTGTACCAAAAGTTATATATTCTTGGACTAACATTCACAAAGGATAATGTGAATCAATCATTAAGATTGCATATGTTTAAAGAGCTGTAATGGTAGATGCACTATACATTTAGAAATTTGAAGATATAGAAATCACTAACCATGAGCATCAAACGATAATCACTCACTTGCTTTTATAGTTGAATGCACCATTGATACAAAAGTTTCAAACATGCAGGAACCTCCTGGAAATGCAATAGAAGCCACAGCAGAACCTTGGTAATCAAGTCATGGTGATAGAATAATCAAGGAAGAGAAAACAAAATAAATAACATGAAAATCCAAAAAGAAGATGAAGAAAAACTGGGGGGACAAGGACAATTTCTAGTTGCAATTTTTGGAATATAACAGCGGATTAGCATAAAACAATTAAATATATAAATCTTATTTCAAGTTTCTATTAATTATAGTCTATGATCAAAACAAGACTATCAAATAATTAAACTAAAACATAGAAAAAACAACATGAAAGAGGATCAGACCAACCAACCATTTGAAAGTATTGATCTTCTGCAAGAACCAGGAAGTGAAAGTATATACCTTTCCTTTTGAAACTGAAATTACTTCTCAATACACAAACTCACAGATAACTTATGCAAAGGATTTAAGTCAAAGGAAAGTATACTGAACTGAAAGAGTAACAATATCTTCAAAAAATTACATATTATACTCCCACAGTATCATTAGTCTATCTAATAAATCTGTGTAAACTTGGACAACTCGTGTTCGAAAAGCATATAACCGAGCATATGAAAGCACAAAAAAAAAGGAGTTTATAAAAAAGATAACAACCAACCACAAGTCACCTATGAAGCACATACACAAACACAACACAGACACTACACTGACTGATCGATACTGATAACAATTTGAGAAAATGACATAATTGAATGATAGGGTACCGGATATACCTTCTATCAAAAGTGTCGGTGCTACATAGCAACTCTTACCAGAACAACCTATCATATGAAACAGCTACTATTTTAAGAATTTAAAATCTATAACAAAGAAATAGGGATGATCAATTTCCCTTATAAAGTTAGGGATGATCAATATCAATAAGCTAATTAAAAGCAATGTAAAACTGGATCATCTACTTAAATAAAAGTCTATTCTTTCCTATTACGATAAATTAATCATTGGAATACATTGAATTTGCATAGGATATGTACATGTCCCGTTTGGATAAATAACTTATTTACAACTTATAGCATAAACACTTACCATGATAAACGCTTATGTATAAATCAACTTTATAGTAAAAGATAAATAAAATTAAATTGTTTTCATATAATCTATAAGTTGTTTTCATAACTTATGAAATTAAGTTGAAAACAACTTATGAACAATGTCATAAGTTCTTCCAAACTGTCTTACAAAATTTTCCATAAGCTCAAATAAGTCAACTTTGGACCTAGAAAAATTGCTCAGCATTTAATGCATGATCTAAAATGTAAGTGAGTTAATCATTGATGAGCAATGTATCATATATATCAATGTAATGCAAAGAGAATGTCCATGTAGGTAACCCTAACCTGATTCAGTGGAGTGATACGCAAGTTATGCATGAAGGAGGAAATGCTCAACTGAGAAGAAAGCGAATCAGTGGTTTCATTGAATAAATTTGAAAGATCATGCAGGATGAAAAAATCACTCAAGAGAAGATACCTTGTTCATTGGAGCCGCTGAATACGCTTTCTCTAGAGTTTCGGATGGTGCAAAAACTAAACATATCAAAATCAATTATGTAGTTCTACAATCAATTTTGACTTTAATAAAAAAATGGTTAGTTGTTCAAATTGACCCTATACATCATGTCTCAAAACTGACCCTAAAATGAAATAAATATAGTTTAGCTTTGTAATTTGAAATTCTTTTTATTTTTGACAGGTTTTTCTTTTCATGATTTTTGCCATGCATATTTAGGATGTTAAAACATGGATTTACACCAAAAAAAATAAATTGACTAAGGACAATTAATTATGAATTTGTATTCCCCATAATTATGAATTTCTTAAACAATTTATAATTAATTTTTTTCTAGTTTAAAAACTTTAAAATTCCATCGTAAAGGGTCTTATGATTTTCTAACCATGCCTACAAAATTAGGGAACGAAATTTGATCCGTGAGTATACGCTTACTAGGAACAAAATTGTAATTTTGCACGTTTTGGTTGAAAAATAAAAATATATTGAAATGTCTTTGAAATGCTATGAAACTTTGCAGATTCTTTTTATGTATTTTTATAGATGTATCTGCAAACAATGAGCTTAAAATTCGATTTCTAGGTCGAGATTTCCGTTTTTTTTATTTTTTGAGTTTTTTACACTTTAAATATTCATAATTAACGCTTGTCAAAGATTTCTAATTTTTTCCGTAAAACCATTTTTTAACGTCCTTAAGATATCTCTAAAAAATCATGAAAAATTCAACATCTAGGACGCTTTTGGACTTCACGTGTATTACATGGTCACAAATAATAAAAAAAACTCGAATAATGAGGTCATAATATTTGTTTTTTATTTTACAAGGTAATTTTCAGACTTCACACTTTTTTTTTGAACAAGCCAAAATGAAACTTAGATTAACCAGAAGTGATTCATCTCACACAAAACGTGCAAAAGAGAATTACCCAAATAAATACAATGTCAAGTCACTGGTGCCTCAAGAGGGATCACCTGAATCGAAATAGAAAAAAACATGACGATTACATTACAACACCCATACAAGACAAATGGTGCAACCACCAGACATGATAGTTGAAAACAAAAGTGTGCAAATTGGCCTTTAGCCACTGGAAAGATAAAAGTTTAACCATGTCATCTACATTGTGGATTTCCGAAGCTTTCTGATGAAAAATTTGTTTGTTCCTCTCCTTCCAGATTACTCAAACAGAAGCTAGCCAGATGATCCTAAGGAATGAATGTGAAAAATGCGGTAACCAGGCCAAGCGTCTAAACTGAAGATAATGATTACGACACCCAATAGGAGCTACGAAAGAAACATCGAGCCACTGCAAGACCGCAAGCCATACACAACCAAAGATGTCGTAGTAGAAAAGAAGGTGATCCGTCGTTTCTATTTATCCACATCCTCCCACATGTAACACCCTATTTCTAATAAGCGGTAAAACGCACGAATATACAAACATATTCTAGAAATAGATGCTACGTCTTCGAATAAACCACAATACATACATGCATAAAGATCATGTCACATCACATAGCAGTGGAACATATACATATAATCCATAAACAACTCCCAATCTCAATATAATAAAAATATATCCTCCATATCTCAAATACAACAATATCTCAACTCCAAAATACATAGTCAATAAAGCAACATGCAAGAACTATCCTAGATCAGAGCCCTAATCTAGACACTTGCAAATAAAGAGGAACTCCACTCCTCGGCATCATCAAGCAAAACAGACTAAGCATCCTGCACTCCATCTACCCGTCCATACGGAAAGGTAGGTGGTAAACCACTGAGGGTTAGCATTACATCATCATAATCCATATAAGATTAATAAGAACTTTGAAAATGAAAGATATAATCAAGGATAAAGAATGACAATTCATACAAGTTCCTCAATATTCACAACATATAAGCAATCCAAGATCATTCAATATCATTATATCAAGTTCATATCCACAAGTGTATCATACACATATCACAACCTCACCTTGTCAATCAACAATTAACAATTCAATCCGCAAGTACAACTAGCAATAATCAACCATCAAACACATCTTAATGCAATTCAATCCACCAACAGTTTATGCAATGTCTCTAGACTCATCTAGATGCATGTGGTACCAAAACACCTCAAGGTCGTCACCTTCGATGCAACAAAAACATCGTAATCATCACCATTGAATATAAAATCCACCACCATCAGTCATGTATGCATGAACATATGACTCAACTACAATGCATATGTTCACACAACAATTCACCTCAACATCACCAATACTTGTATATATGCAATTAATAACAATTCACCACCACATAACATATATACAATTGCCAACAACATCCACAACACAAGCAACATATAGTTGTCACACAAATATACACCACCAATCATCTTCATATAAGTTATATCAAATATCCATAAAGGATTCACAAGACAATTGGCTCTTAAACCATTTCCGACAAAATTCGTCTCTTAAGATCACAACATTAGAATACTTGAGCATATAAGTCGAAACCAAGCAAACAAGCTCAATTTCCTATGCCATGTATTCTCACAAGTCACATATGTGTGTAATAGAGATTACATAAGCATTTCATCGGCCAAATACAACAAATTCAATAAAAACTCAAAGTTCGTCTCACTTTATCATTTTCACAAAAACTCTCATGTTCAAGCAAAACAAGTTAAGACTTGATGGAACCAATCACAACTACTTTTTAAAATCATATGAACAAGAGCCTAGGCCAATTACAAGCAAACAAGCCTTAATTCAAAAATTAGCCTAAGTTCGTTTGAGGAAAATCCCAAGTTTCAAACCATTTGAAAATTCGAACATTCAACAAACCCAAGTATGTTCCAGTTGAAAAGCAAGTAAAAACAGTACAAGAACACCTTCAAACGGTCGCTACGGACCCCTACACGACTGCCCCCGACCCCCCGAACACGGAACAACGAGCACGTTGCCCTGTGCAGGGCGCCTGGCGCCAGGAGTGTAGCGCCTAGCGCTAGCTCTCTGAGTGTGGGTGCCTAGCGCCCTAGCTCAGGCGCAGTGCTCCGCAACGTGCGTTTTCGCGCGTTTCGGCCGCGGGTTTATGCCGTTTTCGCCCCAAAATCGGATGTTTAAAACCCTTCAATGTCAAAAGTGATCCGAGGCATAACCCGAGGCTCCAACACATCAAACTCACACGTTTCATGGCATTTGAATAAGTTATGCAAACCTATGAAAATTCATTTTCTCAAAACAACAAGTTTTCTTCTCTAATCAAAACCAATTTTCACAACAACCATTTTCAACAACAACATAACAATTCTCATCACCAATTCATAGTTAATGATACCCAATGTACCAACTCAACAACAACATGATTCAAATCATCAACAACAACAACTGAACATGAATCCATTCATAATTCAACAACCACAACTTCACAATTCATCAATTTCATATAAAAACATACTATGTTCATACATACCCATTTTGACATACAAATTCAACAACAACAACACAATTATCAATCAATTCGTGTACATAATCATATCATCATAATTAAGCACGAAATTCTACAACAAAATCTCAATTAACAACTTAAGCAAGAATTAGGGATGAACTACAACTATTGATTATGTTTGAATTCTAACCCTCTTACCTTAATTCTCCACAATCACTAGCTAGTGCTTCACTTTAGCTCCAACCCTTGATCCTCTAGCCTCTTCTAGCTCCCTCTAGATCCTTCCCTTCAAAACCCTTTTTCTCCTCTTGTTTTTTTCTCTCTAACTCTCTCTAATTGTGAAAATGAAAATGAAATGAAATGTTTGTAAGACCCCAATTTCACTAATAAACTCTACTCAGTTGGGCTCATTTCACAATGTTTTAATGGGCCTAACCTATTTCTATTCTAACCCAAAATGTTACTACTCGCTAAACGGTAAAATACAACACTAACAGTCACTTAACGGTAAACTAAATAATTACCCCACTTTCCAACACTTAGTAAAATAAAACCCTCACTAAGCACTAAAAATAACATTCGGCAAAAATTACAAAATTACCCCTGTAACGCCCTCCTTTTTATTTAATTATTTTACTTAGTTTTAGAATATATTTATGTATTTATATGATTTATATGATGGATATATGATTTATTGAGATTAGATGTCTTTTTATAATTTAGTTAATATATTTTGTTGGGTGATATTTTTTTATGTTATATGTTGGTATTTACTAGCATAATATATATGTTATTTGGTGTAGAAATATATTTGTTATTTTGTGTAGAAATATATATGTTATTTGGTGCAGAAATATATTTGTTATTTTATGTGGAAATATATATGTTATTTGGTGTATCAATATTATCAAGTGGGAGAGATATATATTTAGTAGAGAAATATTATTCATTAGAATATGAGGATTATTAGTGTGAGTGAAATTGGGGGTTAGAATAGAAAGAAGAATAAGTTGTTGGGCCTAAATAGATTTGGGAAGAATATTTTAGTATTATAAATAGAGAAGCTTAGGTTAGAAAGAGTTTACCGGAAACCGTTTTTTGGAAAAGAGGAGAACAAGAAAGAAGAGAAGAGGAGAGAAAAGTCAAGAGAAGAGGAGAAGACCTTAGGAAAGAAGAACGCTGCCGCTGATTCAGGAATTAATCTAAGGTGAGGGTGAGACTATCTTGCATTAATATTAAGTTGTTAAATCATTAGATTGCATCTAACAAGTTGGGGGAAAGTTTGTGAGAATTTGAGAACTAGGGTTTTGAGAGAGATTTGATGATTAGATGATGAAAACTTGTTGAATTGATGTAGAAATTGTATACAGTCCTTAAATAACCCATATGATGATTATTGGATGTAGTTTTGAGGTTAGAACCATGGAATTGGATGAGATGTTGGTGAGTTTAAGAATTAGGGTTTAATAATTGCAATAGGTTGTTAATAGATTTGAGAACCCTTTGAATTTGCATACAGTAAGTTGATGAATAATTAGTGTTCTAATGATAGGGTAATCATAGGGTAATGATTAGGGTCAAGTTTGGAGAGTATTGGATTGAATACGAAGTGGAAAAGATTTCCCCAAAGCGAAATCGCAGCTGAACTGCGATTTTGCTGTCAATGTGCAAAACACGTTTTTATTGTCTCAGTTTGACAAGTTTAAGTTCCGAACTGGGTTTAGGTGTAAACATGAAAGTTATAGGTATGGATGTTAGATTTCTAATGTCGTTGGTCTCACGTATGGTCAAATTACTGCACGTAGGTCACAGTGAATTTTTATGGACTTTCAGCACAACTTTTCCGAATTTAAAATGAAAACTGGTATTGATCGGTACAGAATTGGTCTTAGGCGTAAACATGAAAGTTTTAGATAATTTTGTTAGATTTCTAGTGGCTTTGGTTTGACGTGAAAATGATGTTTGGTCTTTGAGTTATGATGAAAATACTACAGGGAGGTCTTAACAAAATTGTACGGTGACAGCATTCTCTGTTTCATGTTTTTGCGTTTTGTTCATATGTTTCTGTTTTAAATTGATCTTTGTTGTAAACATGAAAGTTGTTGATATTTGTGATACCTTTCCAATAGCTTTGGTTTGACATGAAAATATGTTGTGGATAATTTATTATGTTTTTACAAAGATACATAGTGAATTATTGTTGATGTTTAAATATGATGTTATATGATGTTGTTTATGATTGATGAATATGATGTTTTAAGATGTTGTTTATTATCATTTGATATTGTTATATTATGATATGACATGAATTATTTATGTGATCCATATGTTGTCATGATGCTAAGATGTTAAGAAGTTAAGACGTTAAGATGATATGAAGTTGTTAAGTCGTCGAATCGTTATGAAGTCGTCAAGTTGTTAAGATGTCATAGATGTTCATGAAGTTTCTAAGACGTAAGATGTTGAGTCCATGCATACTCATTTAAAGATGAGGGCTCATGCCCTGGAGCTTTTGCTCAACCACGACGATGGAGCTTATGCTCAACCAGAGACGAGGGCTCATGCCCTAGGAGCTTTTGCTCAAATAGCGACGAGGGCTTATGCCCTAGGAGTATATTTATGCTCACAAGCGACGAGGGCTTATGCCCTAGATTGGTACCACATGCATTTGCATTTTCATGATGACTCAAGATGATTTAAGATGATAAGAGTTGCATAGTCGAGTTGAGTCGCATTGTCAAGTCAAGAGTCGAGTCGATCATGAAGTTGTTTATGACTATGATTATGAAGTCGATTATGAGTTTGATTAAGAAGCTGTTATGATGATTATAAGATGCTAAATGATTATTGTTGTTGATGTTCATGATTGTTTTGATGATGATGTTTGTTTATGAGTTGATGATTATGATTTGATGATTATGGTTATGATTAGTACTTGATGTTATATGATGATGTTTATGTCTATGATTAAGATGCTATGATTAAAAGGAATATATGATAATGCTTATGACTAATATTTGTAGATATGTGATGATATTTATATGATGATATAATATGAAGTATATGACTATTGTAGGAAGAATAATGATACTAGTTAAGGAAGTTTAAGTTGCTAGATATGATTAATGAATTATAGGATGTTTAAGTTGTTGAATGTACTTTACATGATTTATATGTTTTATATTATTGTTTGAGAAATCTCACCCCTCTGCTTGGAAATCTTTCTCTTCGTATGGGTAGCTTGCAGGTAATCAAGATTAGAGGCGTCGTGAGTGGACTCCTCACATGTGTGTCTAGGTGCTCTGATACGTAACGGGATGAGACTTGACTTTACTTCTATTCCTTACGTATTGTTTATGAACTTTTATGAATAAATATTGAACAAAGACTTGTGAGATTTTCTGATGAGGCCTGCGTGGCAAAGACTTTTTATGTTGAATGAACTAATTCCGCTGCGAAGTTTTGAATTACTTATGTTAAATGATTTTGAAGAATAAATTGTTATTTATTCAGTTTATGAATTTTTAAGAAGTGTAGCATTCCGTTTAAAGTGGAATTACTCTGATTTTTAATTATGAAATTTGTACGTTGGGAAAACGGGGTGTTACAATTGGTATCAGAGCAGGTCGGTCCGTCCGGCCAAGTAGATGAGTCGTTGAGTCATGTCGTCATGTTTTCTAGTTAGTAGTTATGTTTTTATGTGATCATGTTTAACTGGCTAACTTGATGTGGTTTTGTGTTTTGTTTGAAGAAGTAATGACTAAATTTATTTTCTATTGTGCTTGAATTTCGAGGACGAAATTCTTTTAAGTTGGGGAGAGTTGTAACGCCCTCCTTTTTATTTAATTATTTTACTTAGTTTTAGAATATATTTATGTATTTATATGATTTATATGATGGATATATGATTTATTGAGATTAGATGTCTTTTTATAATTTAGTTAATATATTTTGTTGGGTGATATTTTTTTATGTTATATGTTGGTATTTACTAGCATAATATATATGTTATTTGGTGTAGAAATATATTTGTTATTTTGTGTAGAAATATATATGTTATTTGGTGCAGAAATATATTTGTTATTTTATGTGGAAATATATATGTTATTTGGTGTATCAATATTATCAAGTGGGAGAGATATATATTTAGTAGAGAAATATTATTCATTAAAATATGAGGATTATTAGTGTGAGTGAAATTGGGGGTTAGAATAGAAAGAAGAATAAGTTGTTGGGCCTAAATAGATTTGGGAAGAATATTTTAGTATTATAAATAGAGAAGCTTAGGTTAGAAAGAGTTTACCGGAAATCGCTTTTTGGAAAAGAGGAGAACAAGAAAGAAGAGAAGAGGAGAGAAAAGTCAAGAGAAGAGGAGAAGACCTTAGGAAAGAAGAACGATGCCGCTGATTCAGGAATTAATCTAAGGTGAGGGTGAGACTATCTTGCATTAATATTAAGTTGTTAAATCATTAGATTGCATCTAACAAGTTGGGGAAAATTTGTGAGAATTTGAGAATTAGGGTTTTGAGAGAGATTTGATGATTAGATGATGAAAACTTGTTGAATTGATGTAGAAATTGTATACAGTACTTAAATAACCCATATGATGATTATTGGATGTAGTTTTGAGGTTAGAACCATGGAATTGGATGAGATGTTGGTGAGTTTAAGAATTAGGGTTTAATAATTGCAATAGGTTGTTAATAGATTTGAGAACCCTTTGAATTTGCATACAGTAAGTTGATGAATAATTAGTGTTCTAATGATACGGTAATCATAGGATAATGATTAGGGTCAAGTTTGGAGAGTATTGGATTGAATACGAAGTGGAAAAGATTTCCCCAAAGCGAAATCGCAGCTGAACTGCGATTTTGCTGTCAATGTGCAAAACACGTTTTTATTGTCTCAGTTTGACAAGTTTAAGTTCCGAACTGGGTTTAGGTGTAAACATGAAAGTTGTAGGTATGGATGTTAGATTTCTAATGTCGTTGGTCTCACGTCAATAGGATTTATAGAACTTGAGTTATGGTCAAATTACTGCACGTAGGTCACAGTGAATTTTTATGGACTTTCAGCACAACTTTTCCGATGTTTGGTCTTTGAGTTATGATGAAAATACTACAGGGAGGTCTTAACAAAATTGTACGGTGACAACATTCTCTGTTTCATGTTTTTGCGTTTTGTTCATATGTTTCTGTTTTGAATTGATCTTTGTTGTAAACATGAAAGTTGTTGATATTTGTGATACCTTTCCAGTAGCTTTGGTTTGACATGAAAATATGTTGTGGATAATTTATTATGTTTTTACAAAGATACATAGTGAATTATTGTTGATGTTTAAATATGATGTTATATGATGTTGTTTATGATTGATGAATATGATGTTTTAAGATGTTGTTTATTATCATTTGATATTGTTATATTATGATATGACATGAATTATTTATGTGATCCATATGTTGTCATGATGCTAAGATGTTAAGAAGTTAAGACGTTAAGATGATATGAAGTTGTTAAGTCGTCGAGTCGTTATGAAGTCGTCAAGTTGTTAAGATGTCATAGATGTTCATGAAGTTTCTAAGACGTAAGATGTTGAGTCCATGCATACTCATTTAAAGATGAGGGCTCATGCCCTGGAGCTTTTGCTCAACCACGACGATGGAGCTTATGCTCAACCAGAGACGAGGGCTCATGCCCTAGGAGCTTTTGCTCAAATAGCGACGAGGGCTTATGCCCTAGGAGTATATTTATGCTCACAAGCGACGAGGGCTTATGCCCTAGATTGGTACCACATGCATTTGCATTTTCATGATGACTCAAGATGATTTAAGATGATAAGAGTTGCATAGTCGAGTTGAGTCGCATTGTCAAGTCAAGAGTCGAGTCGATCATGAAGTTGTTTATGACTATGATTATGAAGTCGATTATGAGTTTGATTAAGAAGCTGTTATGATGATTATAAGATGCTAAATGATTATTGTTGTTGATGTTCATGATTGTTTTGATGATGATGTTTGTTTATGAGTTGATGATTATGATTTGATGATTATGGTTATGATTAGTACTTGATGTTATATGATGATGTTTATGTCTATGATTAAGATGCTATGATTAAAAGGAATATATGATAATGCTTATGACTGATATTTGTAGATATGTGATGATATTTATATGATGATATAATATGAAGTATATGACTATTGTAGGAAGAATAATGATACTAGTTAAGGAAGTTTAAGTTGCTAGATATGATTAATGAATTATAGGATGTTTAAGTTGTTGAATGTACTTTACATGATTTATATGCTTTATATTATTGTTTGAGAAATCTCACCCCTCTGCTTGGAAATGTTGCTCTTCGTATGGGTAGCTTGCAGGTAATCAAGATTAGAGGCGTCGTGAGTGGACTCCTCACATGTGTGTCTAGGTGCTCTGATACGTAACGGGATGAGACTTGACTTTACTTCTATTCCTTACGTATTGTTTATGAACTTTTATGAATAAATATTGAACTAAGACTTGTGAGATTTTCTGATGAGGCCTGCGTGGCAAAGACTTTTTATGTTGAATAAACTAATTCCGCTGCGAAGTTTTGAATTACGTATGTTAAATGATTTTGAAGAATAAATTGTTATTTATTCAGTTTATGAATTTTTAAGAAGTTTTGCATTCCGTTTAAAGTAGAATTACTCTGATTTTTAATTATGAAATTTTTACGTTGGGAAAACCGGGTGTTACAACCCCTGCCCTCAAAATGACCAAAATACCCTGAGTCCAAAATGACTAAAATACCCTTCTAACACCGAATTCTACGATTTCCGACCAAAAATACACACAGAGGCAGATAATCACATAAGAGCACATATAACAAACACAAATAAATAATAAAATATAACTAGCAAAAAATCGGGCTGTTACAACTCTCCCCCACTAAAAAGAATTTTAGCCCTCGAAAATTACCTGAAGGAAACAACTCCGGATACGAAACCTTCATCCTACTCTCCGATTCCCAAGTGGCACTCTCACCAGTCGGTCCAACCCAAATCACTTTAACCAAAACGATCTCCTTGCCACGCAAACGCTTAACTTCACGATCCTCAATCCTAACTGGCCAAGTCTCAACAGTCAAATTATCCCTTACTTCCAAATCATCCACTTGGATCACATGAGACGCATCATACACATACTTCCGCAACTGAGACACATGAAACACATCATGAAGATTCGATAAAGATGGCGGTAACACAATCCGATACGCTACAACCCCAACCTTCTCAACAATATCGAAAGGTCCAACAAAACGAGGAGGTAACTTCCGACACTTCAAAGCACGTCCAACACCGGTTACAGGATTCACTCTCAAAAACACATGATCACCAACCTGAAACTCAATATCCTTCCTCCTCTTATCATGATAACTCTTCTGCCTACTCTGAGACGCTCTCATCTTCTCTTGAATCATCTTAACCTTTTCCGTAGTTTCTTGCACAACTTCCGGTCCTAACAAAGGCACCTTCACCTGACTCATACCAACACAACGGCGTCCTACACCTTCGACCATACAAAGCTTCAAACGGTGTCATTCCAATACTAGAATGAAAACTGTTGTTGTAAGTAAACTCAATCAACGGTAAACATTCGACCCAACTGACACCTTGTTCCAAAACACAAGCCCTCAACAAATCTTCCAAACTCTGAATAGTCCTCTCCGTCTGACCATCAGTCTGGGGATGATAAGCAGAACTCAACCTCAACTTAGTTCCCAAAGCAACTTGCAAACTCTCCCAAAACTTAGAAGTAAACCTCGGGTCCCGATCCGACACAATACTAGAAGGAATACCATGCAATCTAACAATCTGCTCAATGTAGACCTCGGCCAACTTTGCCACAGACATACCGGTCTTGATAGGAACAAAATGTGCCGACTTCGTCAACCGATCAACAACCACCCAAATCGAGTCAAAACCCTTAACAGTCTTTGGCAATGCTCCAACAAAATCCATAGAGATATTATCCCACTTCCACTCTGGCACAAACAACGGTTGCATCAAACCCGACGGTTTCTGATGTTCAATCTTAGACTTCTGACAAACCAAACAAGCTTACACAAACTCTGCAATCTCTTTCTTCATTCCAGGCCACCAAAACAACCTCTTCAAATCTTGGTACATCTTAGTCGCTCCTGGATGAATACTCAAACTACTTCTATGACATTCTTCCAAAATCTGTCTCTTAAGCTCAAGAACACTTGGCACACAAACACAATCACGAAACATCAAAACACCGTTCTCATCCAATCTAAAGTCTCCACCTTTGCCTTGATTAACCAACACCACTCGATCTACAAGTTCCAAATCTTCCTTCTGACCATTCTTGATCTCTTCCAAAATATTACTTGTCAGCTTCAACATTCTCAACCTCACACCATCCGGCGTTAACTCACTAACCAAACTCAAGTCTCGAAATTGCTCAATCAACTCCAACTCTTTCACCATCAAAGCAGACATATGCAACGACTTCCTACTCAAAGCATTAGCAACAACATTGGCTTTTCCAGGATGATAGCTCAACTGGAAGTCAAAATCCTTAAGATACTCCAACCATCTCCTCTGCCTCATATTCAACTCCTTCTGGTCAAACAAATACTTCAAACTCTTATGGTCACTAAACACTTCAAACTTAGAACCATACAGATAATGCCTCCAAATTTTCAACACATACACAACAGCCGTTAATTCCAAATCATGAGTCGGATAATTCTTCTCATGCACTTTCAACTGCCTTGAAGCATAAGCCACAACCTGACGATTATGCATAAGCACACCACCAAGACCCGTCTTAGAAGCATCACAATACACAAAAAAAGATTCCTTCGGATTCGGCAAAATCAACACTGGAGCTGACGTCAACCTCTTCTTCAACTCTTGGAAACTCTTTTCACACTTAGCATCCCGAACATAAGCTTGTCCTTTCCGAGTCAACTGCGTCAATGGCAACGCCAACTTAGAGAATCCCTCAATGAACATCCGATAATATCCCGCCAATCCAAGGAAGCTTCTAACTTCAAAAACAGACTTAGGTGATCCCCACTGCAACACTGCATCAACCTTCGACGGATCCACGACAATACCACCTTTAGAAATCACATGACCAAGGAAACTCACTTCCCGCAACCAAAACTCACACTTCGACAACTTAGCAAACAACCTATTCTCCTTCAAGACTCCCAACACAATCCTCAAATGCTCGGTATGCTCTTCTTCAGACTTCGAATACACCAAAATATCATCTATGAACACCACCACAAAACGGTCCAGAAAAGGATGAAATATCCTATTCATATATTCCATGAAGACACCTGGCGCATTAGACACTCCAAATGGCATCACAAAATACTCATAGTGTCCATACCTCGTTCTGAACGCAGTTTTGGATATATCTTCCGCCTTCACTCTAATCTGATGATATCCTGATCTCAAATCAATCTTGCTAAACACTTCCGCACCAACCAACTGATCCATCAAATCATCAATCCTCGGAAGCGGATACCGATTCTTGATTGTCACCTTGTTCAACTGCCGATAATCCACGCACAACCTCATGCTTCCATCTTTCTTCTTAACCAACAACACAGGGGCTCCCCACGGCGAAACACTCGGCCTGATAAACTGTTTCTCGAGCAACTCTTCCAACTGTTTCTTCAACTCACCCAATTCTGATGCAGACATCCGATAAGGCGCAATCGAAATAGGACTCGTTCCTGGAACCAAATCAATTGCAAACTCAACTTCCCTCTCCGGTGGTAACTCGGTAATGTCGTCCGGAAAAACTTCTGGAAACTCTTGCACTACCGGCAAATCACCAACTCTTTTCTCACTACTTTCCTTCAAGGAAGCAAACATCATGAACACACAAGCTTCACCATCCAAAGACCTCTTCACTTGCTCCGCGGTTAAGAACCTTCCACCTTCCTCAGCTACCGGTTTAGAAAACGTTATACTCTTGGTTAAACAATTAATGTTAACACCAAAAGTCAACATCCAATCCATACCAAAAATCACGTCCATATGCTTCAACGGAAGACACACAAGATCCAACTCAAAGTCAACATTACCAAAACTAACAGGACACTTAGCACACACTAAAGAAGTAGTCACTGAACCACTAGCCGGGGTATCGATAACCATCCCTCGAGACAACGGAGTCATAACCAAACCCAAAAGCTCAACACAACTAGCCGCGATAAAAGAATGAGTAGCACCAGTATCAATAATTGCAATCAAAGGAGTACTATTGATAAAACACATACCTCGGATGAGATTATCCGGATGCTCCACGTCTTCCGCATTCAATGCAAACACCTTCCCCGCTGCCTTCTTCGGCTTGGTACACTTAGTACTGATATGCCCCTTCTCACCACAATTGTAGCAAGTGATCTCCTTCTTGCACTCAAAAGCCTTGTGACCTGCTTCCCCACACTTGTAGCATTTCTCACCACTCTTGCAATCATTAGCAAAATGACCCAATGTGCCACACTTGTAGCACCTCACCTCAGCAACATTCACCTTAGAGCCTCCACCAGATTCTCTCTTCTTGCCTTTGTCTTTGTTGTACGGCTTCCCAAATCCATGACCCTTTCCTTTCTTCTCATTCTGAGCCTTGTAGTGATTAACCTTAGCCCTTCCAGCATCATCAAACATGCGACACTTATGCACCAAAGTATCAAAATCACGGATCTCCTGAATACACATATACTGGTAGATGTCGGGCCTCAAGCCACTCTCAAACTTTACACACTTAGAGACCATAGCATCCTCCGCATTGATGTACGTGCAAAACCTCGAAAGCTCCTCAAACTTTGCCGCATACTCAGCCACTGAACGGTTCTCTTGCTTCAAGTTCAAGAACTTCACTTCCTTCTTGGTCCTCAAATCCTCAGGAAAGTACTTCCTCAAAAACTCCGTCTTGAACCTAGCCCAAGTCACAGCCTCTCCACCAACCTCAAGTCTTCCCTTAGCATTGGTCCACCAATACTCGACCTCCTCTGCAAGCATATGAGTAGCCAACCTGACCTTCTGGTCCTCACTAGTCACCATAGCACAGAAGATCCTCTCCATGGCCTGCACCCATGTCTGAGCTCCATCCGGGTCATACCTACCCTTGAACGTCAGCGGACTATTTCGCAAGAAACGATCCAACCTTCGCTCCTCAGCCTCACCAGGATCACGATGACCCACTACCGCTTGCTCATTAGCCTGAGCCAACACCTGTGCCATCGAAGCCAAAGCATGTGCAATCGCCGCATCATCTCTACCACCAGCCATCTCACTTCTACACAAAACCAACCAACAGATAAGAACAACAGCACAACTAACAAGTATCGAAGGTAGCTCATTACCATTCGCATACTAACAGGGTAAATCAACATACACTAGTCTATTAGTCCAACAAGACTGACCACGGCTCTGATACCAACTTGTAACACCCTATTTCTAATAAGCGGTAAAACGCGCGAATATACAAACATATTCTAGAAATAGATGCTACGTCTTCGAATAAACCACAATACATACATGCATAAAGATCATGTCACATCACATAGCAGCGGAACATATACATATAATCCATCAACAACTCCCAATCTCAATATAATAAAAATATATCCTCCATATCTCAAATACAACAATATCTCAACTCCAAAATACATAGTCAATAAAGCAACATGCAAGAACTATCCTAGATCAGAGCCCTAATTTAGACACTTGCAAATAAAGAGGAACTCTGTAACGCCCCATTTTTATTCTAATATTTTAGTAGATGTGTGAATATTTTTATATGACTTTAATTGCTATATATATATGATTTTATGTGAAATATATGTTTTATATGATTTTTATATGAAATATGTTATGATGCTATTTATTATATGAATATTGGGGTTGTGTATTATTTAAATGAATGTTGTTATTATTGGATAGAAATAATATGAGAAATAGAAATATTATAGAAATAGTATTTATTTTTGGTTAAGGGGAATTAAGTGGAAATTAATAGAAATTAAGGGAGTTGGGTGAGAAAAGAAAAGAGAGATATTTTTGAAGTAAAAGAAAGAAAAAGGGAGAGAAACATTTTCACGTAAAAACATTAGAAGAAAACTGGTTTTGGAGAGAAAACCTAGAAGAGGCCAAGAGAGAGCTAGGAAGGAATCGATTGCGGTAGCTTGACGTTTGGTGTTGCTGAATTAAGGTAAGGGTGGGATTCCTTTCAATAATCATGGTATATAATTCTGAAATTTGATGAATTGTTGTTCTTGGTTTTAGGGTTAGAAGTTTTATGTTAATTGAAGAAAATATGATGAATGGTGTTGTTTGAGGCATATTTCTATGTTGTTTTAGTTACTATGTTGCATATAGAACCTGTAAACATTGTTCTAATTCATTTTGGGTGATTAGGGGATCAGAAAATGGTTTTTGGGGTGAAAATGGTGTTAAAATCGTAACAGTAGATGAAAAACTCGCCAGAAATTCGCTATTAGCGTAACCCTCTGGAACAGGTACGCTATTAGCTCAATTTTCGCTATTAGCGAAATTGTCCAGTGACAGCATTTTCTGTTTCGCGTTCTTGTGTCTTTTTCACCCGTTTCTATTTTGAATTAGCTTTAGGTGTAAACATAAAAGTTGTAGATAATTGAGTTAGCTTTCTAATGGCTTTGGAGTGACTAGAAAATTATTTGTAGATTTAGAGTTATGATGAAAATAGTCCAAGTGGGTCTTCAGAAAATTTTAAGAAAACTTAGCATAATTAATCTCTAGTTAGTCCAAAAACTTATGGTTGGTTTCCCAACTTCAAACTTAAGTGTTAGGGATTTAGTTGAGGTGTTTATGGATATTTGACTTATGTTCTATTGATCAAAACTTAATTGCTTTTGGGGGATGTTTTAGACTTTGAGATGAATGTAATTGATTTATATATATGTTATGTTGTTGATTTCCGTTGTTGATGTCGTTGTATCATCTGATGTCGAAGTTGGGGAGTGTGTCATAATTGTTTTAGGCACATATGTTGTTGTTGCAGTCGCTGTTGAAGTTGTATGTTGATATACACATGTTGAGTCCATTTGCATACTCACAATTGTTGGGGGCTTATGCCCTGGAATGTTCATCATTCAACCCGTTGGGGGCTTATGCCCTAGAATGTTTATCATTCACCTGTTGGGGGCTTATGCCCTGGGATGCTTTAACCATCCAAATTGTTGGGGGCTTATGCCCTGGAATGCTTAGCATTCAACGCGCGTAGATTGGTACCACTTGCATGATGCATTAGTTGTTGTTGTCGTAGCATTGTTGAGTTGTTGTTGTCGTAGCATTGTTGAGTTGTTGTTGTCGTTGTAGTATTGTCGAGTTGTTGTCGTTGTCGAATTGTCGAGTTATCGGTGTCGTTGTGGATAATGTTGTTGTTGTTGTTGTTGTACCTTGTTGCCGAAAATGATTATGTCGTTGTTATATGTATTCTTTATATACATTATTAATGATGCATGTTGTGATATATTGTTATTTTCATTAATTTGATGAATTATATATTATCATTATTGGATAAGTTTCTCACCCCTTCTGCGTATATGTTGCCTCGACCGTGGGTAATGTGCAGGTAATGATGTCTTGTAGGTTGATTGGCTCAAGTGTCTAGGGCTCTGATACATATTAGGATGGGGATCGTCGCGAGTGTCTTCTCATTTCTTTTATGTATCACATATTTTGGAAAAGACTTGCTATTAGAATAAAGTTGAATTATGTTGTGGCCTTATGCCAAGACTTTTATTGATGTTGAATTTGGTTGAATTTATATTTTAAAGAATTATTCCGCTGCAGTTTGTAAGATAATTTAAATGTCGGTTTTTAAATAAATAGACAATTTTCTATTATGAAATTTTGAAAAGTAGTGTGACACTCTGTTGTGTGATTACTCTGATTTTATTTATTAATATTAAATTGTTGGGAGAACGGGGTGTTACAATTGGTATCAGAGCAAGTCGGTCCGTCCGGCCAACTAGTAGAGTCGTGTCGAGCCTAGTAGTGTTGTGTGACAATTTTGTATTGTCCTTGTTGTCCTATTTGTTGTTTGTTGTGTAACCTCTTGTATGAACTGGTTGGAATACAACCATGTGCATATTAATTGTTTTAGAAAGACGGTGTACTTTTCTTCTGCCGAAGAAGAGAGTGGAGCAGAATTTTTATCTACCAAGCAGCTGAAGCAGTTAGAACATGATGGAAACTTCATGTTTTCTTTGATGGCGTATTTGTCTGTGGAGAATCAGTCGGTAATTGATAGATTGCCTGTGGTGAATGAATTTCCTGAAGATTTTCCTGATGAGATTCCAGATGTGCCACCAGAGAGGGAGGTTGAATTTTCAATTGATCTAGTGCCGGGTACGAAGCCTGTGTCGATGGCTCCTTACCGTATGTCAGCAGTTGAGTTGGCAGAGTTGAAGAAACAGTTGGAAGACTTGCTTGATAAGAAGTTTGTAAGACCGAGTGTCTCACCTTGGGGAGCGCCGGTAGAAGGATGGTAGCATGAGATTGTGCATCGATTACCGTCATCTGAATAAAGTGACGATAAAGAATAGATATCCACTTACGAGAATTGATGACTTGATGGATCAATTAGTGGGTGCTCGCGTGTTTAGCAAGATTGACTTAAGGTCAGGTTACTATCAGATTAAGGTGAAGGATGAAGATATGCAAAAGATGGCATTTAGGACACGGTATGGACACTATGAATATAAAGTGATGTCTTTCGGTGTTACTAATGCACCTGGTGTGTTCATGGAGTATATGAACATAATTTTTCATGCTTTTCTGGATAAGTTGTTGTTGTATTTATTGATGATATCTTGATTTATTCTAAGACTGAAGAAGAGCATGCAGAACATCTGAAGATTGTGTTGCAGGTGCTGAAAGAAAAGAAGTTGTATGCAAAGTTGTCAAAGTGCGAGTTCTGGTTAAGTGAAGTAAGTTTCCTTGGCCATATTATTTCTGGTAGTGGTATTGCAGTTGACCCATCGAAGGTTGAAGCGGTATCACAGTGGGAGACTCCTAAGTCAGTTACAGAGATTAGAAGTTTTCTTGGTTTGGCTGGTTATTACAGAAGATTTATCGAAGGATTTTCGAAGTTGGCACTTCCATTGACTCAGTTGACCTGTAAAGGTAAAGCTTTTGTGTGGGATGCTCAGTGTGAGAATAATTTCAATGAGTTGAAGCGAAGATTGACAACGGCTCCAATTTTGATTTTACCAGAGCCGGATAAACCTTTTGTGGTATATTGTGATGCGTCTAAGTTGGGTTTAGGTGGTGTGCTTATGCAAGATGGCAAAGTAGTGGCTTATGCGTCAAGACAATTAAGAATTCATGAGAAGAATTACCCTACACATGATTTAGAGTTGGCTGCTGTGGTTTTTGTGTTGAAAATTTGGAGACACTATTTGTACGGTTCCAGATTTGAAGTGTTTAGTGATCATAAGAGTCTGAAATATTTATTTGATCAAAAAGAGTTGAATATGAGGCAGAGAAGGTGGCTAGAGTTGTTGAAGGATTATGATTTTGGTTTGAATTATCATCCGGGTAAAGCCAATGTGGTTGCAGATGCCTTGAGTAGGAAAACGTTGCACATGTCAGCAATGATGGTGAAAGAATTTGAATTACTGAAACAATTTAGAGACTTGAGTCTTGTTTGTGAATTGGCACCTCAGAGTGTGCATTTGGGTATGTTAAAAATTAATAGTGATTTCTTGAAGAGTATCAAGGAAGCACAGGAAGTTGATGTGAAATTTGTAGATTTGATGACTGCTAGTAATCAGAATGCAGATGGTGATTTTCAGGTTGATGATCAAGGAGTGTTGAGATTCCGAGGCAGGATTTGTATCCCTGATAATGATGAATTGAAAAAGTTGATTTTAGAAGAGAGTCACAGAAGTAGCTTGAGTATTCATCCGGGAGCTACAAAGATGTATCATGACTTGAAGAAACTGTTTTGGTGGTCTGGATTGAAGCGTGATGTTGATAAGTGTTTAAAAGTGATATATTTCATATAGGAGTTTAGGCATTTTAGTGACTTGTTTTGCAAGATTCTTTATGGAAAACTCCAATTATTGTGTAAATATGTCATTTATGCTTTTGAGCCTTATTCTACCCTTTTTGTGCAGGAAAATACAAGCAAGGAGCAAGAAACGTCAAAGTTCAAAGTCCCACGCTATTAGCGTGTCCTACGCTATTAGCGTGATGAAGAAATGGCCAAGGTCAGAGAGGTACGCCATTAGCGTACCTGGGGCGTAGGTTTTGGAGAACTCTTGAAGAGTACGCTAATAGCGTATTCTGAGCTATTAGCATACAAGCTCCAGAGAGCTACGCTATTGGCGCACCTGGAGCGTAGCTAGTCAAGAAGAACTACGCTATTGGCGTAAGCTACGCTATTAGCGTAAATACTCCAGAGAGATACGCTATTGGCGTGGCTGGAGCGTAGCAGCAGGGCAAGGCCAACGTGGCACTCTCCTATTGGCCAGATTATAGGCCGCCTTACCACGCTATTAGCGTGAGTTGCGCTATTAGCGCAGGTGCAAAAACACAGGCCATTTAAATAGCCTTTTTACCTCTCTTTTAGGTATTCACTATTCCATTGAAAACATTTTACACATTTCTAGAGAGAGGTTAGAGCTATTTCATAGAGAGAAACACAAAGCAAGTGATTAAGGAGTAGATTCAACCCTAGATTCATTGAGACATCAAGGATCTTGGCATGGAATCTTCATCTTTCCTTCATTCCTTGCATTAGTTTACATGTCTATATGTAACTATCACCTTCTTTGTAGTATTGAGGTAACTATCAAGCTATTATGTAATCTTTTGATCTTTTAATATATAAGGTTCTAGCTTAATGATTCAATATTGTTGTTATTCTTGCTTTTAATGCTTTCAAAGAGATTCAAGATGATTTGGACACAAACTCTTGAATCTAGAACTAGAATAACAATCTATCTTATGTTAAATCACTCTTGACAAGTTTGTAAACCTTTGATAATTACTTTTAATCAAGATTTTAATGCTTTCGGATACTTAATCAGGCTGGACACGGTCGATTAAGTTATCCGATCGACTTTGTTATCGTTTAAGGAATTTGGACACAAATGTTTAAACGCTAACTTAGAAATAACGATGTCGCTTTGGACACGAAGGATATTGTAGAAATGATTGTGATAATATTGGTTATAAAGCTAGAGTCTGTTAATCGATCGAGAGATTGCTGCTGTTATGCTTGCTCGTTATCTTATACCGCAAGCGAAATAGTTCGATCCCCTCTCGTTTTTACTTTAGTGTCAAACATGGATATAGTGTTACAAACAAACAAATTATATCCAAACCCTTAATGTGAACGATTGTGTAAATGCTTATGATTAAACGTAACTTCCTGTGGAAACGATCCTATATATACTCACGTGTACATAGTTATATGACGTGTAGGAAAAATCTTACATCAAAATGGCGCCGTTGCCGGGGAGTAACGGAAATTTTTATCATAAGTATTGAAACAATTTTGTCATGTTAAGTCAATTTTGCACAAAATTCTTTCATGCATATACTTATACACATATATCATTCATTAATTTTTATGCTAACCACCTGGTATAGTCTTGGTGAACTTTGTTTATGCGAGGTACCGTTGATAAAGAAGACCTACAATTTGATCCTGAAATTGAGAAAACTGCTAGGTTACTTAGAAAGCAAGCAAAGGAAGCTAGGAGATTAGCCAGGCTGGCTCAGCCGGAATCTTTACTCTTTATTCCTTCTCCGTCAGGTTCGGTGCATACTATATCACTAGGTGATTCTTCATCACATTCTTCTGCACATTCATCTCCGAGGAGTGAACCAGAAGTAGTCATGGCTAATGAAGATGAGAATGCTCTACCTATGTGGGTTAGTCCGAGGAGGCTAGCTAATCTTGGCAACCGTAATGCCAAATCTATTGAGCTGAAGTCTGGGTTGATAAACTTGATTACTCATAACCAGTTTACCGGTATGGATCATGAGGATCCATATAGACATCTTACCAACTTCTATGTTACCGCCGGTACACTAGGTATGAAGGAAGATGAGGAAGAGGGTGTGTTTGTGCAATTGTTTCCTCATTCTTTGATCGGGAAGGCTAAGGAGTGGTATCTTGATCAACCAACTTCTTTGATGGAAAATTGGGGTGAGCTAGAGAAAGCATTTCAAGAAAGGTTCTTTCCGGAAGATAGGCATCTTGAGGCTAAAACTTCAATTACAACTTTTGCTCAAGGCCAAAGTGAGACTCTTTGTGAAGCTTGGGAGCGCTATAAATCATTGCTAAGGAATTGTCCAAAGCATGGTTTTGATAGCCAAATGCAACTATATCTTTTTCGTCAAGGGCTTCAAGATATGTCCAAGACGATGCTAGATGCAAGTGCTGGAGGTTCTATTGCTATGAAAAATCCAGCAGATGCTGTCAAAATCATTAATCAAATGGCTCTTAACACAAGAAAGTCCTCTCACAACCGAAATCCTAATCAAAGGAAAGTCGGTATTCTGGAACTTGAAGCAAATGATGCGGTCTTAGCTCAAAATAAGCTCCTCACTCAACAAATAGAAGCTATGCAAAAGGAGATGAGAGCTATGCCTAAACAAATTCTTGAATCTCTCAAGCAAGAAGGAGGAACCGCTCAAGTCTATACTTGTGGACTTTGTACGGGGGATCTTCCCACCGGCTATTGTCCCGAACCCGGTTCTTTTAAAGGGGAAGAGGTCAACTATGTGGGAAACCAACAAAGGCCTAACCAACCACAACAAGCCGGAACCTCACAACAAAATCCGGGTACTTCCAACTTCCAAGGAAGGTATCCGGCCAACCAAAACCAACAAAGACCTTGGAGAACACCGTACAACAATAACTATCAATATCCACCATCAAACTTCTACCAACAACCTTACCAACAACCATTCAATAATCAATACCAAAATCCACCACCAAATAACCCCCAACAACCGAATAATTCCCAAAGCACCGAGGAGGTCTTGAAACAATTCATGCAAGTGTCCATGGCTAACCAGAAAAACACCGACGCGTCCATCAAAGGCCTTGAAACGCAAGTTGGTCAGTTAGCTCAACAAATGGCTCAAGGTCCTCCGCCATTGGGAGCTTTCACCGCTAACACTCAACCAAATCCTAAGGAGCACCACAAGGCATAGCAGTCAAAAGCTATAGCTACAAGGAGTGGGAGAGTAGTAGGTATAGGGGTAGGTGATGATATTGTTGTTGAAAGGAAGGATGATGAAGTTGTCAATGAGGAGGACAAAGAGGAGTTCGAGGAGGATAGTGTAGAGATAGAGGAGGAAGTGTATATAAAGAATAAAGAAGCATTAGTTGAAAAAGAAAAAAATCAAAAAAGAGATCTAGTGGTACAAGAGGAGATGGAGAGGAAGAATAAAGATGTGGGGAAAGATAAAGGGAAGAAACAAGTAGTTGAGAAGCAAGTGGTGGCTCAACGCTTACCATACCCACATGCTCCATCGAAGAAAGACAAAGAGCGACAATACGCAAGGTTTCTTGAACTCTTCAAGAAGTTGCAAATTGATATACCATTCTCAGAAGCCTTGGAGCAAATGCCGGTCTATGCGAAGTTCATGAAAGATATCCTTTCCAAGAAAAGAAGAATCAACGATGAAGAGACGATCCAAATCGATGCCAATTGTAGTGCTATTATTCAAAGAACGATGCCAAAGAAAGAGCAAGATCCGGGAAGAGTCACTCTACCGGTAGCTATTGGCACAACACATGTAGGTAAAGCACTACTTGATCTTGGATCAAGCATCAATCTCATGCCTTTGTCCGTTGCCAAAAGAGTTGGTGACCTTTGTATAAAGCGGACTAGGATGATGTTGCAATTGGCCGACAAATCCTTTGCAAAACCACTAGGTATGGCCGAAGATGTTCTTGTAAAAGTGGACAAATTTATTTTTCCGGCTGATTTTGTGGTTATGGATGTCGAAGAAGATGAGGATGTGCCTATCTTAATGGGAAGGAATTTCATGCAAACGGCTCGGATGATGATTGATCTTGATGATAATATCATGAAGGTCAAGGTAAATGATGAAGAGGTTACCTTCAACATCCGAGAAGCTTTGAAGTACTCGAAAGACAAGGGTGCATGTTTCAAAATGGATGCAACCGAAGAAGTCATCTTGGCTACTCGGAAGCAAATGCACAATAGAACACCCCTTGAGAGTGCTTTGGTGGACGCACTCAATGCTATTGATGAAGATGAAGCAAGTGCCATTGAAGAGTGTTTGAAGGAGCTAGATTCCTTGAAGGAGGTTCTTCCTAATCAAGCCATAATTGAAGATTTGAAAGAAGAATCCAAGGAAGAAGCCAAAGTTGATGACACCAAGGTAGAATTAAAAATTTTACCATCTAATTTGAAGTATGTTTTTCTTGAGAAAGATGGTACAAAACCGGTGATCATCAGTAGCTCCTTGTCCATCAATGATGAAACCAAGTTGGTAGAGGTTCTCAAGGCTAACAAGGAAGCAATAGGGTGGAAGTTATCCGACTTGAAAGGGATAAGTCCATCTTATTGTATGCACAAGATCATGATGGAAGAAAACTTTAAACCGGTAGCACAACCGCAACGCCGCTTGAATCCAAACATGAAAGAGGTGGTGCGAAAGGAAGTAGTGAAGTTGCTTGAAGCCGGCATGATCTATCCTATCTCGGATAGTGCTTGGGTAAGCCCGGTTCAAGTAGTGCCCAAGAAAGGAGGAATGACGGTGATCACTAATGATAAAAATGAGTTGATCCCAACTAGAACCGTCACCGGATGGAGGATGTGTATAGATTATAGAAGACTCAATCAAGCAACACGGAAGGATCACTTCCCCTTGCCCTTCATGGATCAAATGCTTGAAAGACTCTCCGGTCAATCCTTTTATTGCTTCCTAGATGGTTACTCCGGTTACAATCAAATCGCCATGAATCCAGATGATCACGAGAAGACGGCTTTCACTTGCCCCTTTGGTATTTTTGCTTATCGAAGAATGCCATTTGGCTTGTGTAATGCACCCGCAACTTTTCAACGGTGTGTTCAAGCAATCTTCTCCAAACTTATTGGAAAATGCATGGAGGTGTTCATGGATGATTTCTCGGTTTTCGGTTCATCATTTGATACGTGTTTGAAGAGCTTGGATACCGTGCTGAAGCGGTGTATTGAAACTAGCTTGGTGCTCAATTGGGAGAAATGTCACTTCATGGTTACCGAGGGTATTGTCCTTGGTCATAAGATTTCTGCTAAGGGTATTGAGGTAGACCAAGCAAAGGTCGATGTCATAGGAAAGCTTCCTCCACCGGTAAATGTCAAAGGTGTGCGGAGTTTTCTTGGTCATGCCGGTTTCTACCGGAGGTTCATCAAAGACTTCTCAAAGATTACAAAGCCTATGAGCAACTTGCTCAACAAAGATAAGTCTTTTGTTTTTGATAATGAATGTCTTGATGCATTTGAATCTTTAAAAGAAAAGTTGACCACCGCACCAATAATCATTGCTCCTAATTGGGATTTAAATTTTGAATTAATGTGTGATGCAAGTGATTATGCTGTTGGTGCGGTCTTGGGTCAACGTAAGGACAAAATTTTTCATGCTATTCAATATGCAAGTAAGGTTTTAAATGAGGCACAAATTAATTATGCCACAACTGAAAAAGAGTTACTTGCAATAGTATATGCAATGGAGAAATTTCGTTCTTACTTTGTAGGTTCCAAAATTGTTGTTTATACTGACCATGCAGCTATCAAGTATCTCCTTACTAAGTCCGACTCAAAGCCTAGACTCATCCGGTGGATGTTGTTGCTTCAAGAGTTTGACTTAGAGATCAAGGATAAGAAAGGCACGGAGAATCTTGTAGCTGATCACCTTTCAAGGTTGACAAACAATGAGGTAACCAAGAATGAACCGGAGGTTCGTGAAGAATTTCCAGATGAACGGTTGCTAGCAATCAATGTGAGACCGTGGTTTGCCGACTTGGTAAATTACAAAGCAACCGGGTTCATTCCGGAAGATTTTGAATGGCAACAACGCAAGAAGTTCCTCCATGATGCTAACCACTTTGTGTGGGATGAGCCTTATTTGTTTAAAATTGGAGCGGACAATCTCTTGCGTAGGTGTGTGGATGATGAAGAGGCAAAGAAGATCCTATGGCAATGTCATAATTCGCCCTATGGAGGTCACTTCAACGGGGAGAGAACAGCCGCAAAGGTACTTCAATCTGGGTTCTATTGGCCAACTTTATTCAAAGATGCCAATTTACATTGCAAGTATTGTGATGAATGCCAAAGAACCGGATCAATGTCAAAAAGAAATGAGATGCCTCTACAACTCATCCTTGAAGTGGAAGTGTTTGATTGTTGGGGTATAGATTTTGTTGGCCCTTTTCCTTCATCATATTCAAATGAGTACATCTTGGTAGCTGTTGATTATGTTTCAAAGTGGGTGGAAGCCGTGGCATCGCCTAAAGCCGATAGCAAGACGGTAGTGAAGTTCCTAAAAAAGAATATTTTCACCCGGTTTGGTACACCAAGAGTTCTCATTAGTGATGGAGGGTCACACTTTTGCAACACACAACTTGCCAAGGCCCTAGATCATTATGGAGTCAAGCACAAAGTAGCATCACCGTATCATCCGCAAATGAATGGACAAGCCGAAGTTTCTAACCGGGAGGTCAAACGCATACTTGAGAAGACGGTCTCTACATCTCGGAAGGATTGGTCGGCTAAACTTGATGAAGCTTTGTGGGCATATAGGACTGCATACAAGTCTCCTATAGGCCTCACTCCTTTCCAAATGGTCTATGGCAAATCTTGTCACTTACCGGTCGAGCTCGAACATAAAGCATTTTGGGCATTGAAGTTCCTAAACTTTGATCAAGAGAAGGCCGGTGAAAGAAGAAAAGTTCAAATGCATGAGCTTGAAGAATTGCGAAATCAAGCTTATGAATCTTCAAAGCTCTACAAAGAAAGGACCAAGAAGTATCATGACAAAAAGATCATTCTGAGACAATTCATGCCGGGACAAATGGTATTACTTTTCAATTCAAGACTGAGGTTGTTTCCGGGCAAATTGAAGTCTAAGTGGTCCGGACCTTTCATGGTTAAAGAGGTCAAACCGTACGGAGCTGTTGAACTTGAGGACCCAGTCACCAAAGCCAACTGGACTGTGAATGGGCAGAGACTTAAGCCCTACTTCGGTGGTGAAATTGATCGGTGTTTGACGACGATTTCACTAATCGAGCCATGATTTCTTCAAAATGCGTCAAGCTAAGGACGTAAAACAAGCTCTTGCTGGGAGGCACACCCAGTTTTGTAAGTATTTTTATGTTTTTTTTTTTTTTTGCATATAGGAGTAGTACATATACATTTACAAGCAGAAATGAAAGACTTTGAAAAACTGATCCTGAAGCCTCACGCCAATAGCGAAATTTGCGCTATTAGCGTGAGAGCTCCAGAGAGCCACGCTATTAGCGTGAGTTTGGCGTGGGAGAAAAAAAAAAATTTGTGGGCCCAGGGGATTAACTCCCCATAACTTCCCACAACCCCTCTTTTTCCCCTTTTACGGTTTCATTCTTCCATTTTTCACTCTCACACACAAAAACTTCTCTCTCTCACACACTAACCCTAAAAATCAAAACCTTTTTCTTTTGGGTTAATTGGTTCCAAGCATTCATCTTTGCATCATTCATTCTATTGCTTGCATTCAATCACTGCACTAACAGGTTTGATTCTCTTTCCTTTCCTTGTCTTGAATTGAAAAATACATGTTTTGACATGATTAGCAATGGTTAGGGTTAGGGTTAGAATTTTGATTTGTGAATAGAGATTGTTCTTCATTGATAATAGTTGGAAAAGGAACAATAATCATAACCCACATGCAACAAACATTCATCTTTTGATTTTGACCCATTTTGTAAATTTGAAAAATAAGGGTTTTGAATGATTTGTGTACCAATGTTGTGATTCTGATTCCTTTTCATGATTCTATTGTGTTTTAGAGACATAGGATGAAACCTAGGGTTGAAATTTGCTGGTTGGTGTTGTGAAATTGCAGGAACAAAGATTTTGAAAATTTGAAAATTGCAGGTACGAAGAACTACGCTAATAGCGAAATATACGCTAATAGCGCAACTTTTCCAGAAAAATTTCGCTAATAGCGTACCCTACGCTAATAGCGAAAGTTTCCCAGAAAAATTTCGCTATTAGCGTGGCTGGCGCTAATAGCGTAGATCTTCATACTTGCCCAGATTTTCAAAATTTTTGATGTTTTTAACTGACCAATTCTACTTTGTGCTAATATTTTCTATGCAATATGTTGGTGTTTCCTGGTTTTGTTGCAGATGGCACCGAAAAATGTTGAAAAAACTACCGGGACTAAACGTCCTAGAGGCAAGGGTGCCTCTTCCTCTGCTGCACCTGCAATCCCAAACCGTTTCCCTACCCCTGCCCACTCTGCCAGGTTTAAGAAGATGGCACAGTACAAAACCTGGCATGAGAAAACCTTTGACATTCACCCTAGTGGTGAGCATGCTGATATGCTCCACATTTTCACTGGTCGCAAATGGACCAAACTCCTTGTACCCGCAACCGAGATTAACACCGACCTAATCAGGGAGTTCTATTGTAATGCTGTCCCTGATGCCTCACCCGCTACCTTTGCTGAGACTTTCTCTTGGACTTCTTATGTCCGAGGAAAGCAAATCCCATTTGATAGGGATGCAATCAATGATTTCCTTGAAAATGCCCTAAACCTTGAGCCATCTGAGGACCCCACAATGCCCACCTTGTGTACCTATGCTAAGAGAAACGCTCAAGGAAATTGGAAATTTCAACAAATTGAGCGTGATATCATGAACAAGGGTAGGCACTTTGTCAAGAATGACAAGGGAGAGATTAGGCATGCACTTACCAAGGAGATGACCGCTACTGCCCGCTTAGTTTTTCAATTCCTTGTCCACAATGCCCTTCCTAGAGCCCATACATCCGATGCCCCAAAAGCCGTTCTACCACTCATCTGGTGCATTATGAAAGAAGTACCTGTTGATATTGCTCGCATCATTGCCAATGAGATGAAGGCTGTGGCTTTGAAAGTTGCCACAGGTGCTAAGAAGGTGGCATTGTTCTACCCGGGTTTGATTATGGGATTGCTTAAGGCTAATGGAGTGCCTATTTCTGGACCCTATGATGAAGATATTGAAGGGGCCATTACTGACACTCATATTCGCACCTGGGAGAAAACAGAGCAGAGGGCAGCCCAATACCATTTCTCTGATGATGAAGGTGGCCCATCTGAGGGTGCTGGTTCTTTTGACTTTTCAGGTTTGCAGACTTTTATGCTGGAGCAGCAGATGCATAACCAGTACGTGAGGGACCAGAACAGCTTCTTAATGGACCAGAATGAGGCAATTTGGAGGAGCAACATGGGCATACACCAGGACCTCTACAATGCTCACATGCATCCGGGAAATGCTGAGTACCCGGTTATGACTCCTGAGCAGTACCATGCTTATGTTCATTGGCCTGAGGGCAGGCCAAATCCTTATGTGGGGGTGGCTGATGCTGTTGATGATGAGGCGACACCTGATGATGCTGGAGTTGTGGGTGATGATGATATGTACCAGGATCTTGATATGGATGATGCTGGAGAGGATGATCAGTGATCTGGGTTTTTAGTGATGTTTTTCTTTCTGCTTTCTAACTATATGTTTTTTTTATTTCATGTTGGAACAGTTGTTTATTTGGTTGTATTTTGTACTCTTCAAGCACTGTGGTTTTAGTGCTTGATTTGTTACTTTGTTACTTTATATTTGGTTTAATAACTTAGCTTTTTGGTTTAATAACTTATGCTTTGGATGAAATTTTTGTTTACATCTTGCTTGTGTCTCTCAAAAGAAAATTGCTCATGAACAATAAATTTTAAAGTGCTCCATGGAGCCATGTTTGAGCAAAAGCAGGTGAGTGATAATGATATTACTTGTGAGAAAGCGTAAGGCCAAGGTATTGGTTTCCTGTTATTCTAGGTTTTTAATAAGAATTTGTAACTTGTACTTTGCACAAAATATATATCATGTAAGTCTTTTCATAAACATAAATATCTTTGAACCACTTAGTACTTAACCTAAATGTGAGGTAGCTTCAATCTGTTGTATATATGCTGGAGACCGATAATCATCGTTTAACTTGTTTTAGTTATGTCAAATCTGATAATTATTTTGAATTGTTTGAAAGCATGGAAAGGATCAAGGCACTTTTTGAATTGAGAGTCACCTACTTGACCACATAAAGCCTACCTGTGAGAAGAGCGAGTATCCGATATCCCAATCTGAGCCAAATGAATCAAGTCCTCAAACATGAACTGTCAATATTCATAAGCACAATGCTTGTTGAATTTGCCTGAAATTTTTCAAAAATTCAGTTCATGGTTGAATCTTATAGGACTTTGATAATTTTACTTTGTTGAACCCTTAACCTTTTTGTACTTTGTCCCTTGCCTTAGGATAGGGGGACATTCAATTAGAGTTTTGTTGTATTCAAGTTGGGGAGGAAAAGGAGGCATTATATGTTAAGTTATGGTGAAGTTGTAAAATAACCTGACAACATTGAATCAAAGAAAAAAATTGTACATTTGAAAAAGAAAAGAAAAGAAAAGAAAAAGAAAGAGAAAAATCAAAAAGAGAATAAGTTGTCAAGGTTATAAGTTTGATTGTTAAGCACCAAAGGTTTTAATTCTTGGTAGGGAAGTATATGGATTTCAAGTTGTGATACAAAAAAAATGTTCCTCTTTTATAGGCTTTCTGATCAATTGCCCCACATATGACATTTCTTTTGTAGCCCAGCCAAGTTATAACCCTTGCAAGACCTTTTGATCCATGCTTTTATGCTTTTTGAGACGATATTTGGATGGACACCTAACTTAAATAGGATGTTAGCATGATTGTTGGATGTGTGTTCATTACCTCATTCATTGTTATCATTATATTGCATTTACTTTCAAAGAAGTGTGTTAGGTGTGGTTCATAGATAGATATGTTTATGTTTTGAAGTTTATGATGTATAGTTTGTGCTTAGGACATTTTTCGCATTCTTAGTTTGAACCTAGAGTAGCGGAGGACTTCATGCTTATCCACGCGATCATATTTGAATCACCATTTGTTTATTTTTGTTTTGAATTGTTTGACAACATGTTGAAAACCTTGTCCAAAGCCTTGTTAGTTTCCTTTTCAATTGATTTGTTTGAGGACAAACAAAAAGCCAAGTTGGGGAGAGTTTGATAAGTGTTTAAAAGTGATATATTTCATATAGGAGTTTAGGCATTTTAGTGACTTGTTTTGCAAGATTCTTTATGGAAAACTCCAATTATTGTGTAAATATGTCATTTATGCTTTTGAGCCTTATTCTACCCTTTTTGTGCAGGAAAATACAAGCAAGGAGCAAGAAACGTCAAAGTTCAAAGTCCCACGCTATTAGCGTGTCCTACGCTATTAGCGTGATGAAGAAATGGCCAAGGTCAGAGAGGTACGCCATTAGCGTACCTGGGGCGTAGGTTTTGGAGAACTCTTGAAGAGTACGCTAATAGCGTATTCTGAGCTATTAGCGTACAAGCTCCAGAGAGCTACGCTATTGGCGCACCTGGAGCGTAGCTAGTCAAGAAGAACTACGCTATTGGCGTAAGCTACGCTATTAGCGTAAATACTCCAGAGAGATACGCTATTGGCGTGGCTGGAGCGTAGCAGCAGGGCAAGGCCAACGTGGCACTCTCCTATTGGCCAGATTATAGGCCGCCTTACCACGCTATTAGCGTGAGTTGCGCTATTAGCGCAGGTGCAAAAACACAGGCCATTTAAATAGCCTTTTTACCTCTCTTTTAGGTATTCACTATTCCATTGAAAACATTTTACACATTTCTAGAGAGAGGTTAGAGCTATTTCATAGAGAGAAACACAAAGCAAGTGATTAAGGAGTAGATTCAACCCTAGATTCATTGAGACATCAAGGATCTTGGCATGGAATCTTCATCTTTCCTTCATTCCTTGCATTAGTTTACATGTCTATATGTAACTATCACCTTCTTTGTAGTATTGAGGTAACTATCAAGCTATTATGTAATCTTTTGATCTTTTAATATATAAGGTTCTAGCTTAATGATTCAATATTGTTGTTATTCTTGCTTTTAATGCTTTCAAAGAGATTCAAGATGATTTGGACACAAACTCTTGAATCTAGAACTAGAATAACAATCTATCTTATGTTAAATCACTCTTGACAAGTTTGTAAACCTTTGATAATTACTTTTAATCAAGATTTTAATGCTTTCGGATACTTAATCAGGCTGGACACGGTCGATTAAGTTATCCGATCGACTTTGTTATCGTTTAAGGAATTTGGACACGAATGTTTAAACGCTAACTTAGAAATAACGATGTCGCTTTGGACACGAAGGATATTGTAGAAATGATTGTGATAATATTGGTTATAAAGCTAGAGTCTGTTAATCGATCGAGAGATTGCTGCTGTTATGCTTGCTCGTTATCTTATACCGCAAGCGAAATAGTTCGATCCCCTCTCGTTTTTACTTTAGTGTCAAACATGGATATAGTGTTACAAACAAACAAATTATATCCAAACCCTTAATGTGAACGATTGTGTAAATGCTTATGATTAAACGTAACTCCCTGTGGAAACGATCCTATATATACTCACGTGTACATAGTTATATGACGTGTAGGAAAAATCTTACATCAGATGTCGCACAATTTGTTTATGCATGTTTGACTTGTCAGAAATCGAAAGTTGAACATCAGAAGCCTGCTGGTTTGTTGACACCATTAGATGTGCCGGAATGGAAATGGGATAGCATCTCCATGGACTTTGTGACGAATTTACCAAACACTCAAAGAGGGCATGATGCCACTTGGGTTATTGTCGATAGATTGACGAAGTCGGCACACTTCATTCCGATTAATATCACCTATTCAGTAGCTCAGTTGGCGGAGATCTATATTCATAATATTGTGAAGTTGCATGGTGTTCCATCGAGTATTGTGTCGGATAGAGATCCGAGGTTCACTTCGAGATTTTGGAAGAGCTTGCAAGAAGCTTTGGGCTCTCAGTTGAAGTTGAGTTCAGCGTATCATCCGCAAACAGATGGTCAGTCAGAAAGAACGATCCAATCATTAGAAGACTTGTTGAGGGTGTGTGTACTTGAGCAAGGTGGAGCTTGGGACAGTCACCTACCTTTGATAGAGTTCACGTACAACAATAGTTACCATTCGAGTATTGGTATGGCACCTTTCGAAGCTTTATATGGTCGAAGGTGTAGAACTCCTTTATGTTGGTTTGAGTCGGGTGAAAGTGTTGTGTCAGGGCCTGAAATAGTTCAGCAGACTACGGAGAAGGTCAAGATGATAAGAGAGCATATGAAAGCGTCGCAGAGTCGACAGAAGAGTTATCATGACAAGCGTAGGAAGGACCTTGAGTTTCAAGAGGGTGACCATGTGTTCTTGAGAGTCACTCCTATGACTGGTGTGGGTCGTGCATTGAAGTCCAAGAAGCTGACTCCAAAGTTTATTGGTCCTTATCAGATATCTGAGAAAATTGGCACGGTGGCTTATAGAGTTGGTTTGCCACCACATCTTTCGAACTTGCATGATGTGTTTCATGTGTCACAACTTCGGAAGTATGTAGCGGATCCTTCACATGTCATTCCTAGAAATGATGTGCAAGTTAGAGACAACCTTACGGTAGAAACTTTACCTTTGAGGATCGATGATCGTAAGGTGAAGACGTTGAGAGGCAAGGAGATACCTCTAGTGAGAGTTGTTTGGGGAGGAGCAGCTGGTGAAAGTCTTACTTGGGAGTTGGAGAGTAAGATGCAGGAGTCTTATCCTGACTTGTTTACTTGAGGTAATATTTCGAGGACGAAATTCTATAAGTTGGGGAGAGTTGTAACGCCCCATTTTTATTCTAATATTTTAGTAGATGTGTGAATATTTTTATATGACTTTAATTGCTATATATATATGATTTTATGTGAAATATATGTTTTATATGATTTTTATATGAAATATGTTATGATGCTATTTATTATATGAATATTGGGGTTGTGTATTATTTAAATGAATGTTGTTATTATTGGATAGAAATAATATGAGAAATAGAAATATTATAGAAATAGTATTTATTTTTGGTTAAGGGGAATTAAGTGGAAATTAATAGAAATTAAGGGAGTTGGGTGAGAAAAGAAAAGAGAGATATTTTTGAAGTAAAAGAAAGAAAAAGGGAGAGAAACATTTTCACGTAAAAACATTAGAAGAAAACTGGTTTTGGAGAGAAAACCTAGAAGAGGCCAAGAGAGAGCTAGGAAGGAATCGATTGCGGTAGCTTGACGTTTGGTGTTGCTGAATTAAGGTAAGGGTGGGATTCCTTTCAATAATCATGGTATATAATTCTGAAATTTGATGAATTGTTGTTCTTGGTTTTAGGGTTAGAAGTTTTATGTTAATTGAAGAAAATATGATGAATGGTGTTGTTTGAGGCATGTTTCTATGTTGTTTTAGTTACTATGTTGCATATAGAACCTGTAAACATTGTTCTAATTCATTTTGGGTGATTAGGGGATCAGAAAATGGTTTTTGGGGTGAAAATGGTGTTAAAATCGTAACAGTAGATGAAAAACTCGCCAGAAATTCGCTATTAGCGTAACCCTCTGGAACAGGTACGCTATTAGCTCAATTTTCGCTATTAGCGAAATTGTCCAGTGACAGCATTTTCTGTTTCGCGTTCTTGTGTCTTTTTCACCCGTTTCTATTTTGAATTAGCTTTAGGTGTAAACATAAAAGTTGTAGATAATTGAGTTAGCTTTCTAATGGCTTTGGAGTGACTAGAAAATTATTTGTAGATTTAGAGTTATGATGAAAATAGTCCAAGTGGGTCTTCAGAAAATTTTAAGAAAACTTAGCATAATTAATCTCTAGTTAGTCCAAAAACTTATGGTTGGTTTCCCAACTTCAAACTTAAGTGTTAGGGATTTAGTTGAGGTGTTTATGGATATTTGACTTATGTTCTATTGATCAAAACTTAATTGCTTTTGGGGGATGTTTTAGACTTTGAGATGAATGTAATTGATTTATATATATGTTATGTTGTTGATTTCCGTTGTTGATGTCGTTGTATCATCTGATGTCGAAGTTGGGGAGTGTGTCATAATTGTTTTAGGCACATATGTTGTTGTTGCAGTCGCTGTTGAAGTTGTATGTTGATATACACATGTTGAGTCCATTTGCATACTCACAATTGTTGGGGGCTTATGCCCTGGAATGTTCATCATTCAACCCGTTGGGGGCTTATGCCCTAGAATGTTTATCATTCACCTGTTGGGGGCTTATGCCCTGGGATGCTTTAACCATCCAAATTGTTGGGGGCTTATGCCCTGGAATGCTTAGCATTCAACGCGCGTAGATTGGTACCACTTGCATGATGCATTAGTTGTTGTTGTCGTAGCATTGTTGAGTTGTTGTTGTCGTAGCATTGTTGAGTTGTTGTTGTCGTTGTAGTATTGTCGAGTTGTTGTCGTTGTCGAATTGTCGAGTTATCGGTGTCGTTGTGGATAATGTTGTTGTTGTTGTTGTTGTTGTTGTACCCTGTTGCCGAAAATGATTATGTCGTTGTTATATGTATTCTTTATATACATTATTAATGATGCATGTTGTGATATATTGTTATTTTCATTAATTTGATGAATTATATATTATCATTATTGGATAAGTTTCTCACCCCTTCTGCGTATATGTTGCCTCGACCGTGGGTAATGTGCAGGTAATGATGTCTTGTAGGTTGATTGGCTCAAGTGTCTAGGGCTCTGATACATATTAGGATGGGGATCGTCGCGAGTGTCTTCTCATTTCTTTTATGTATCACATATTTTAGAAAAGACTTGCTATTAGAATAAAGTTGAATTATGTTGTGGCCTTATGCCAAGACTTTTATTGATGTTGAATTTGGTTGAATTTATATTTTAAAGAATTATTCCGCTGCAGTTTGTAAGATAATTTAAATGTCGGTTTTTAAATAAATAGACAATTTTCTATTATGAAATTTTGAAAAGTAGTGTGACACTCCGTTGTGTGATTACTCTGATTTTATTTATTAATATTAAATTGTTGGGAGAACGGGGTGTTACAAACTCCACTCCTCGGCATCATCAAGCAAAACAGACTAAGCATCCTGCACTCCATCTACCCGTCCATACGGAAAGGTAGGTGGTAAACCACTGAGGGTTAGCATTACATCATCATAATCCATATAAGATTAATAAGAACTTTGAAAATGAAAGATATAATCAAGGATAAAGAATGACAATTCATACAAGTTCCTCAATATTCACAACATATAAGCAATCCAAGATCATTCAATATCATTATATCAAGTTCATATCCACAAGTGTATCATACACATATCACAACCTCACCTTGTCAATCAACAATTAACAATTCAATCCGCAAGTACAACTAGCAATAATCAACCATCAAACACATCTTAATGCAATTCAATCCACCAACAGTTTATGCAATGTCTCTAGACTCATCTAGATGCATGTGGTACCAAAACACCTCAAGGTCGTCACCTTCGATGCAACAAAAACATCGTAATCATCTCCATTGAATATAAAATCCACCACCATCAGTCATGTATGCATGAAAATATGACTCAACTACAATGCATATGTTCACACAACAATTCACCTCAACATCACCAATACTTGTATATATGCAATTAATAACAATTCACCACCACATAACATATATACAATTGCCAACAACATCCACAACACAAACAACATATAGTTGTCACACAAATATACACCACCAATCATCTTTATATAAGTTATATCAAATATCCATAAAGGATTCACAAGACAATTGGCTCTTAAACCATTTTCGACAAAATTCGTCTCTTAAGATCACAACATTAGAATACTTTAGCATATAAGTCGAAACCAAGCAAACAAGCTCAATTGCCTATGCCATGTATTCTCACAAGTCACATATGCGTGTAATAGAGATTACATAAGCATTTCATCGGCCAAATACGACAAATTCAATAAAAACTCAAAGTTCGTCTCACTTTATCATTTTCACAAAAACTCTCATGTTCAAGCAAAACAAGTTAAGACTTGATGGAACCAATCACAACTACTTTTTAAAATCATATGAACAAGAGCCTAGGCCAATTACAAGCAAACAAGCCTTAATTCAAAAATTAGCCTAAGTTCGTTTGAGGAAAATCCCAAGCTTCAAACCATTTGAAAATTCGAACATTCAACAAACCCAAGTATGTTCCAGTTGAAAAGCAAGTAAAAACAGTACAAGAACACCTTCAAACGGTCGCTACGGACCCCTACACGACTGCCCCCGAACACGGAACAACGGGCGCGTTGCCCTGTGCAGGGCGCCTGGCGCCAGGAGTGTAGCGCCTAGCGCTAGCTCTCTGAGTGTGGGCGCCTAGCGCCCTAGCTCAGGCGCAGCGCTCCGCAACGTGCGTTTTCGCGCGTTTCGGCCACGGGTTTATGCCGTTTTCGCCCCAAAATCGGATGTTTAAAACCCTTCAAAGTCAAAAGTGATCTGAGGCATAACCCAAGGCTCCAACACATCAAACTCACACGTTTCATGGCGTTTGAATAAGTTATACAAACCTTTGAAAATTCATTTTCTCAAAACAACAAGTTTTCTTCTCTAATCAAAACCAATTTTCACAACAACCATTTTCAACAACAACATAACAATTCTCATCACCAATTCATAGTTAATGATACCCAATGTACCAACTCAACAACAACATGATTCAAATCATCAACAACAACAATTGAACATGAATCCATTCATAATTCAACAACCACAACTTCACAATTCATCAATTTCATATAAAAACATATTATGTTAATACATACCCATTTTGACATACAAATTCAACAACAACAACACAATTATCAATCAATTCGTGTACATAATCATATCATCATAATTAAGCACGAAATTCTACAACAAAATCTCAATTAACAACTTAAGCAAGAATTAGGGATGAACTACAACTATTGATTATGTTTAAATTCTAACCCTCTTACCTTAATTCTCCACAATCACTAGCTAGTGCTTCACTTTAGCTCCAACCCTTGATCCTCTAGCCTCTTCTAGCTCCCTCTAGATCCTTCCCTTCAAAACCCTTTTTCTCCTCTTGTTTTTTTCTCTCTAACTCTCTCTAATTGTGAAAATGAAAATGAAATGAAATGTTTGTAAGACCCCAATTTCACTACCAACTAGTGTTTATATAAACTCTACTCAATTGGGCTCATTTCACAATGTTTTAATCGGCCTAACCCATTTCTATTCTAACCCAAAATGTTACTACTCACTAAACGGTAAAATACAACACTAACAATCACTTAACGGTAAACTAAATAATTACCCCACTCTCCAACACTTAGTAAAATAAAACCCTCACTAAGCACTAAAAATAACCTTCGGCAAAAATTACAAAATTACCCCTGCCCTCAAAATGACCAAAATACCCCTGAGTCCAAAATGACTAAAATACTCTTCTAACACCGAATTCTACGATTTCCAACCAAAAATACACACAGAGGCAGATAATCACATAAGAGCACATATAACAAACACAAATAAATAATAAAATATAACTAGCGAAAAATCGGGCTGTTACACCACACACCCGTTATCGTCCATGTGTAGGACACGTTGCCGAACAAGATTATCTTTTGTTGGTAGCCTGTTGCGAAGAAGTCTTCAAACGAACAAAGAAACCTTTAGCGGAGCTTGCTTAAGTCTAACGTCGTTAGAAACGCCCGTTTCTGTAGACACATCTACTGTCGTGAGGTAATGATAGGATCCCTTAACCGAATAACCATTAATAGGATCAAGAAGCCATTTCCACCTGTCAAGAACATCAGCTTGCAAAACAGTATCATGCAGCAAAACAGAACACTCTGTTACACTCTCCTCCTCCCAAGTTAGAAGTCTCCTCCGCCACACCCACCCTCCTTCCCCATCCCCCCACCCACTCCTCTCCATATCCGCCATGTCACCCATCTATTTTCAGCCAAAGCAAAAAGGCGGTGGAAACAAACTTGTAAGGGAACTCCACCCACCCAATTGTCCGTCCAAAAATATGTACTACTCCCTCCTCCAACCACCCTACGAACATTATCCTCAAACCACCTCCTCATCCCCATCCCTACACCACCTTGGATAGCAGAGATCATTCGCCACCACAAAGAACTATCACGACCACCTTCCTTCAATCGTCCCTCCTCCTCCCCGTACCTAGCTTTTAAGACTCGATACCAAAGCCCCTCCTTATCAACCAACATCCTCCAACACCATTTTGCTAACAATGCAATATTAAATTCACGTAACTTTCGCACGCCTAACCCTCCATCCTCCTTTGGTAAACAAATCGAATCTCAATCGACCCAAGATATTTTCCTAAAATCCTCACAACCCCCCAAATTTTTTTTAAAAAAAACATATTCAATAGAAGAAATTATACCTGCAGATGTCTTGAAGAATGAAAGAAAGTAATCCAGAAGAGAAAACATGACAGTTTCAGGATAATCAGACGACTCCCAACGATAAAAATTTACTTTTCCACTTCGAGAGTCTATTAACAATTTTGACTTCTTTTAAAATGGATACAAACATACGTTAAATCTTATCGTACTTTTTCATGCAAACAATATTATCTCATTGTTCAATATTTTATTATTTCTCGCGAGATTCATCATTTCTCTTGAATCAAACAATGCAATTTCATGTTACAGAATATAGGTGCCACATCATTTGCGAACTATTCTTGAATGGGCTTCTCACGATATTTAACATTTCTCTTTTTTATTATTTCTTTTACTTTTTTTCATCAATGTCTTCTATTTAAGAATAGTAAATTTGATATCGAGTCAGGTTGATTAGTCATGCCCCCAACTAGTGGTGAAATGGGTTAGGCCGGACTGGGTTTTATAAGGCCTAAGTCTGGCCTACTTAAAAAATTATAGGTATGAGTCATCCCTATTATCCGTCATTAACTCATTTTCGAGATCTGATCTGACCTTTTTAAAAACCTGATGAAGTCTGAAAGCCTATTTAAAATCTATTTTTACACTAAGGCCTAGCAACACATGTGCCTACTACTAAATAGGTCAGTACTTATGAAGGCCCAAAGCGCACAAATATGTTTGCTACTAAATAATAAAATCTTACGAAGGTCTAATCACACCAGTATATCTGTTACTAAATAATCAATCATACGAAGGTTTGAGTTTATGAAAAAAATACTTCAACAATATCAATAATGAAAGATATATTATATGTAAAAAGCTTAATAGGTCGGTCTGACGGACTTAATAGATTTTTTTTATAAGCATTAGCCTAACCTATTTAATTAAATAGACATTATAAAAAGCTTGAGTCTGACCTTGTTAATAAACGAGATGTGCCCAACTAAACTTTAAATAGGTTAAGTCGTAGGCCCCTGTTAATCGGCCTGACTTGTTCCCACTCCTACCCCAACACTTGTTGGATAAAGGCACACTCACATAGATTCATCCTAGAACCCAAATCATTATCACTTTATTTAACTGAAAAAGTTTATTACATTAGAAACAAATGAAAATGTATTCTTTTTGTCCATTTTTGTTGTTGTTCTTTTGTTCACATGACTTCATAAAAGCTTTCTCCTATCGTCATCTACATAACATAAGTATATACCGCACAGCCAAAAATAAATCACGAAAGGCTTCATTTATGTTCAAATAGAAACGTTTATTGGTGAATTAATAGCAATAGACAAATGTTTGATAAAGGCAGCCATGTTCATTTCCTTACGAAGTTGGGATAGAGTCATGCCACCACCATTTGTTGTTGGATAAAGGAACATTAGATAGGTCGCAAGCCATCAATTCAAACTCCAGTCATACCAATTTTTTTGCCTTGTCATTTTGCGTATGATGTTTGAAAAAGGATTTTCAAGTGGTTTGGTGTGGAGTTTGTGCTACTCGAAAATATGTCTATTTTTTTCTTTTCAAAGTTGCTGCCTTTTTGTGGGTAAAGGAAAGGAGCGCAAAGGTTTGATGTTGGTTTGGCACATAGCTCTTTGGGCTATTTACAGGGTTAGAAATTATTGGATTTTATTTTTGGAGAAAAAATATTCGGTGGTGGAAGTGGTAGACTATATACAACATGTCTCTTGGCAATGGTTATTGACAAAGAAGAAAAGGGCACTATGCTTATTTTATGAGTGGTTGATGCATCCTAAAGATTGTATGTTGAGAAGTTAATTTGTGGGTTGGGAAGTGTCTTCCGCCCTTTCCTCTTTCTTTGTTTTTAGTATCAAGCACCCCTTGTACTTTGTACCCAGAGGCGGTAGGAGTACTCTCTGTACTTTGTCTTTTTTTTAATTAATAAATATATTTCATTTGCCATTCAATATATATATATATATATATATATATATATATATATATATATATATACATTCTTTCAAAAAAAAAAATATATATATATATACATATTTATTTTTAAATTAATAAACTAACAATTATTTTATAATTTAAGGAGCTATTATTAATCGATTTTTGTATTTTAGAAAAATAATAATTTTTAAAATAAATGTGTTGACGAGGGAAGAGCGAAGAGGAGTCCCACATTTTTTTTGTCTTGTCACTTTGCGTCTGATATTTGGAAAAGGATTTTCAAGTGGTTTGGTGAGGAGTTTGTGCTACCCGAAAATACGTTTTTTTTTTGTTCAAAGTTGGTGCCTTTTTGTGGGTAGAGCAAAGTGCAAAGGTTTGATGTTGGTTTGTCACATAGCTCTTTGGGCTATTTAGAAGGCTGAAAATGATTGGATTTTTTTTTGGGAAAAAATATTCGGCCGTGGAGGTGGTAGAGTATAAAAAACATGCCTCTTGGCAATGGTTATTGACAAAGTAGAAAAGGGCACCATGATTATTTTATGAGTGCATCCTAAAGATTGTATGTTGAGAATTTAATTTGTGGGGATAGAAAGTGTCCCTTTACTTTTTTTTGGGGTCAAGTACCTCTTGTACTTTGCATGCGGAAGCGGTCGGAGTACTCTTTGACCTTTATCTTTCTTTTTGTTAATTAATAAATACATTTCATTTGCCGTTAAAAAAAATAAATATATTTGTTTTTTAAATTAATAAATTAATGATCATTTTTATGAATTAAAGAGCTATTAATAATCAACTTTTGTATTTTAAAAAAAAATTAATTTATCAAAAAATGCATTGTCGAGGGAAGAGCGAAGAGGAGTCCCGTAATTTTTTTGTCTTGTCACTTCCACTAAGTTTTTTATGTTCACTTTTGGTCTCTCGTTTGAAGTAAAATCATATGTAAAGTTCGTGTTTTTGAATAAAATCTTGCATAAAAGTTCATAATATTATAACAATCTCTCCGAATTTTTTTTTGAATTTCTTAACGAAACATGAATTAAATATGATTTTTTTTATATTTTTGCCAGTTAAAATTTCATAGTTAATTCATTTATGTTTTGTTGAAAAATTATAATTTTTTTAGGTGGGATTTTTACAATATTCTACACAATTTTGTTAAAACACTTAAAAATTTAAACAAAAAGTTGTGATTAAAAATCTTATAGGAACTTAAAGTCAAAGAAAAATTTTAGTGGGACAAATAACAACCAGTCATAGATTTCCTTGCCTCAACCTATAAGACTTCCTAATCTCAATCCAGATAATTACAACAAGAAGTTGTTTTGTAAAAGAAAGTGTTTACACAAACTCTAGGTGTAGTAAACAAGTACGAAGCACAATACACTTAAAGTGTATCTTCTGTGAATTTCTCTAACCGTTTCTAGATAAGGTATATACTATAAATAAGTTTGTATTTAATTAATTAATTAAGTATATACAAAAATGCTTAACTAGTGCCCTGGAGCACTAGTTAACATTTCCCTTTCTTTTTTACCGAACAGAGTTGTGGATAATTTCAACGACAACAGTAGAATCACTCTCTCTTTATCAGGAGTAAAGATAGATAGACACCCTTAATAATGTATACCCTTTTGTATCACTCTGAAAAATTTCAATTAACCAAATTTATGGTCTGTGTGACCACATTTTTCAGTTGCGTGACCACTATTTTGCCACTTAGTTAACCAAATAAGTAGTGGTCACGCAACTAAATAAATGTGGTCACACACCATATATTTAGTTAACTTAAATTTTCCAGGGTGGTACAAAGGGGTGTACACAACATTAGAATTGTCTATCTATCATTGCTCCTTTATAAGTAACAGTGAAAGCACAAGGCTAACAACCGACATTAACAATTTTCACTTTCTAAAGGCCTGTTCTCTTTCTCACTCTTGCTAGTTTGTGAATGAAAGTGATGAAGATGAAGCATGTGTATGTGTTAGCCATGGTGATACTGGTAGCAACAGTTGCAGCAACAAATAAATGCAGTCACACTTGTGGAGGTAAAGAAATTCCATATCCATTTGGTATAGACGACAACAACCCTTCATCAGATTGTTTCGAGGGTGGTAGATTCCTTCCACTCATTTGCAATGAATCCAAAATATACTTGGGTAACATGGAAGTGTTAAACATAAACATCTTCAAAGCTGAAATCGACGTGTTATTTCACGTCTCTAAGTATTGTGGCGATGATAATACTACAGAAAATACTATAGCCAGGCTTACCGATGGTTCATATACCATTTCAAGCAAAGAAAACAAGTTTGTAACTGTTGGTTCTAACAGTTACGGTTATTTTAATAGTTACGATGGTGAAAACAAGTATTCAACTGGGTGCTTAACAAGCTTTTTTGGTTATCAAAGATCGATTGATAATGGAACATGTTCGGGCATAGGGTGTTGCCAAGTTGATATTCCTCCTAGAATGTGGAATATAAGTATAGAAGCTTCGTATTTCAACCAAAATTCATCACAATCTTGTAGCTATGCATTTGTTGTTAAGAATGGTAGCTATACTTTCTCTTCAGCTCATTCAAAAAAAGGTATACCTTTCAAGAGATTACCTGTGGTTCTTGACTGGACCATTGGTGACTTTAATGAAAGCTGCAATACAGTTTCTTCCAAGAATAATGGATGCAAGAACAATAGCTTTTGTGATGACAAGGACACAGAGTTTGGTTACCGATGCAGTTGCAATCCAGGTTTTGAAGGAAATCCTTATCATCCCCATGGCTGCACAGGTCAATTTTCTTATTCAAATGTTGGCAATTTACGTTTTTTTTTTATTTTTTCTTAAAACTTTGTATCGAATTACGTACTAATTCGAAGGTCCAATTTCACTGCCCGTGTGCAATGGCCCTGTTTAAAACTATTTGTATGGATAAACCTACAAAATTGGCATCGAGGGATCGAACCTGAGACTTTAAAAAAACACACTCTATGATCTCTAGTCAAATATCAAACCAATCCAAATGAGTTTATAGTACAATATTGTTGATCTTTACTAGGTTTTAATTAAGGTTCTAAAAACCAGACCCGTCCTTGATCAGGTCATTCCAAGATTCAATAATCTAATGATGGCTAAATTTTGAAATTTTATAGTGGTGAATAAAACATACTTAACATTTTTTTATAAAGTAATGATATTATTTATTACTACAAGTCTACAAGGGTATAAATGAAATTTTGCCTTTAATATATTTGAAATTTAATCCACATTTCTTATAAAAATAATTTGATAACTATTTACAACGAAGAATATCTAAATCAAAAGACTATAGTGAGTGAAAGAGAAAAAGTTAAAATTTTATGTTCGAGTTTGATTATGTGCTGGCTTCATTTTGTCAAAACAAGAAGTTAGCAAGATGTTGTACCAAATGTCCTAGACATGTAAGTACAACATTTTAGCTTAAGGTAAAGTGCTTTGTTTCGCATTCTTGGAAGATTGGATTTCGCGTGAGTTTTTAGAAGATTTTATTCATGTGGCTTGTGCTCCAAGAAGCATGTGTTTCTAGAAGCTTGTTCATTTCATGCCGTGTTTTTGAAGTAAATGTCATAAACATATTTGGTAATAATATATTTTGATCCTAGAATATTACGACTGAATATACGTTCTGGTCAGCCGATTTGTCTAGCCTGATTGAAAAAAAAGTCCATGCATTCTCCAGCAATATAAGGAATACTCAAACCCTTATGAATATTATTGAAGCCGTCATTTTGAAGAAAGAGTCTTTAGGGTTTCGTGTCTTGTGCTTTGTTAATTATACACCTCTCTATGTGTCCTCTTGATGTATAGAGTTGGTTTGTTTAGTTGAGTTGTAAATTGTCATTTGTATACCACTCTAGTGCATCTTGCAAGAGTTGGTTTATTTATTGGAGTTGTTCTCCTATTTGATTGTAATCGTGATTGAGTTAATCACTAAGTTTGTATTTGAGAAAAAGTGAGAGGGGAGCTTAGATAGAAATTCACGGGTAGTGTTAGGTGAAAAAGACAGTGAACAAGGTTTAAACTAATACTATTGAAAGTAAATTTTCTTTCTTGCCATGGATGCATGTGCACCAAACTGGATTACCAAACCTGTATTTCTTTATCGCACTTTATTTTAATTCAGTTTATTGTTTATTATGCTACGTTGTCATACATGTTGTCTAGAACATCACTCTTGTCGAACCTGTTGTCCAGAAAATCAGGTACGACATCGAGTGCCAGAATTTCATTCTATTTACTGATTAGTATTATTATTGCTTTAAAATATGGTTACTTATCATAATCATATGTATCGAGATACAGACATCAATGAATGTACGCCAACAAAACATAATGAATGTCATGCCATAGCAAAATGTAAGAACACTGGTGGGAGTTACAAATGTGTGTGTCCAAAGAGATATTTCGGAGATGGAACAAAGGAAGGAGGGTGTCATCTACATGCTGGCTATCATGTACTACCTATTGTCCTTGGTAAGCAACTGAGCTGTTTTTTTTTTTTTTAAATATATTTTTTGTCCCTATAAAATATATCAACTTTTCATTTTAGTCACTCTAAAAATCTCTTCAATTTTTAATCCAAAAGTTTTTTATCTTTGTTTTTTGTCCCTCTCTTGAAGTAAACTCATATGTAGAGTTCATATTTTTGAATAAAATCTTGCATAAAAGTTTATAATATTATAAGAATCACTTTAAAATAAATTAGAATTTTTTTAATGTAACATGAATTAAATATGATTTTTTATATTTTTAAGGGTTAAAAATTCATAGTTAATTCATATTTTGTTGAAAAATTCTAATTATTTTGGGAGGGATTTTTACAATATTCTACATAATTTTGTTAAACAAAATAAAAAAGCTACCCATTAATTGACTTAAAAATAGGGATCAAAAGTGGTGATTGAAATTTTCATAGAGACTAAAACTTAAAGAAATTTTTTAGAGGGAATAAAATGAAAAAGTTGATATATTTAAAGGATCAAATCTAGGAGTGTTCATTCGTTAAGTATATCTATGCTACTGATGTTAGTCTGGGGAACAATCCAAAAATTGGGTTCAATATATTTTGAATACAGGAGCAGTACTATTTGTGGGGATAGTTTTCTTCATAATATACCAAAAAAGGAAATTTACCAAATTGAAAGAGAAGTTCTTTAGGCAGAATGGAGGTTCTATGTTGGAACAAAAACTTCTTCAAAGAAAAGACTCGTCTCAAATAGCTCACATTTTCAAAGAAAATGAACTAAGGAAAGCCACTAACAACTTTGATGAGAGCTTAATCATAGGTAAAGGAGGTTTTGGTACAGTTTTCAAAGGGGAACTAAATGATAATAGAATTGTTGCTATCAAAAAGTCCAAAACAATAGATGAAAGCCAAATTGAACAATTCATTAATGAGGTGGATGTTGTCTCTCAAATAAATCATAGGAATGTGGTCAAACTCTTAGGGTGTTGTCTAGAAACAGAAGTTCCTTTGTTGGTTTATGAGTTTGTTAGCAATGGTACTCTTTCTGAATTTATACGTACACAAGGTAAGACGAACGATCTAACTTGGAAAACTCGTCTTAAGATAGCTGCAGAAGTAGCTGGAGCTCTGTCATATTTGCATTCAGCTGCCTCAATACCAATTATCCATAGAGATGTCAAGAGTGCTAACATTCTCTTAGATGGAACCAACACTGCCAAAGTATCAGATTTTGGAGCTTCGAGATTGGTTCCACTTGATCAAACTGAAGTAGCCACAATGGTGCAAGGAACTATTGGCTACTTAGATCCAGAGTATATTCTGACAAGCCAATTGACTGAAAAAAGTGATGTCTATAGCTTTGGAGTAGTTCTTGTGGAGCTGCTAACGGGGGAGAAACCTTTTTGTTTTGGTAGGCCGGAAGAGAGAAGAAGTCTTGCTATGCACTTTTTATCTTGCTTGAAAAAGGATAATGTGTTTGAAGTAATTCAAGATGGTATGTGGAATGAAGAAAACAAACAAGAGATCAAGGAGGTAGCTGTTCTTGCGGCGAACTGCTTGAGACTTATAGGGGAGGAAAGACCAAGCATGAAGGAAGTGGCTATGGAATTGGAGGGAATGAGGTTAATGGATAAGGATAAGCACTCTTGGATCAATGCAGACCTTAATGTAGAGGAGAGTCACTACTTGCTTCATGAATCATCATCTAGCATTTATGCACTTGGTGATGATAGAATATAATATATGTCATAATTAGTTATAATGATTTTCCTGTAATTATGATGTATCATCATTAAATAGTTGACCTGCACATGTGTGTGTGTGTGTGTGTGTGTGTGTGTACATATATTCTATTCACGTAATGAAAAGGGAAACGTTCCATTATCTTACAGTTGATGCAGCAGTCATGGAGATATTGGGTATATGACAGCTTGAAAGATCATGTGTTGATTGCCTTTGATGATGGAAGATGATTGGGATGTGACAAAATGCACTTCCATTTCTTTATTTTATTAGTTTCACATGCATATTTTATTTTGCATAAATAATCCAATTAATTTTGTAATTGTAATGTAACTTGGTTATAGAAGTAATGTGTTGTAAGGAATTGTTTCATACTTCTGTTGTAAGGAATGGTTGTTTTGAAGCACATCGATTTGAAGGACCTTTTAGACCAAGATAACTGACAGGTTTTCCGTTGATTGAACCCTGGAGCTCTTGCATATAATTTTTTCGGTCTCTCAGCCAACCATTGGACCACTCCTTCAGGGACAGGTTTCCGGTGCAATTGCTCAAATCGGTGAGTCCGACTTTGATTGGACAGATTAAGAAGAGATTTGAAGTCACAGATGTAAGAGCAAAGGTGGGGGGTTGTAATGGAGGAGAACATGTTAGCAACACTGACCTAGTTGAAGACATGATCCACCAAGAGCCCCAACTACCTACCTACAAGATTATGCATATCATAGAATCAACACATAATGTAATGCAATTGTTCTATATACTCTATTTGAATACTCTCATTGGTCTATTAGAAATTATTACATTGGTGCACCAAAAGTTAATTGTTCTTGGACTTAATATTTGCAAAGGATCATGTGAATCATTCATAAGATTGCATATGTTGAAAGAGCTGTAATGGTAGGTGCACTATTATACATTAAGAAATTTTGAAAATATAGAAATCACCAACCAGCGTCAAACGATACTCACTTGCTTTCATAGTTGAACGCATCACTGATACAAAAGTTTCAAATCACCTTTTATGGACACAGCAGAACCTTGGTAATCAAATCATGGTGATAGAATAATCAAGGAAGAGAAAACAAAATAAATAACATGAAAATCCTAAAAGAAGATGAAGAAAAAGTGGGGGGACAAGGACAATTTCTAGTTGCAGTTTTTGGAATATAACAGTGGATTAGCATAAAACAATTAAATATATAAATCTTATTTCAGGTTTCTATTAATTATAGTTTATCTCTCAAAAAAAAAAATTAATTATCGTTTATGATCAAAACAAGACAATCAAATAATTAAAGGGGATTCCCTCAGTATCAAGATCACCTAGGAGGAATATGAGAAGGATATTGATGATTGCAACTTGCAAGTGATTACTTCATGGACGTATGGTCATGAGTAAGGGAGATAAAGCCTACACGGCTAAGGATTTATTTTTGAAGCTTTTGAAATTATGGAAACTATCGGGGAATCGGAAACTGGTTTCATTAGGAAGAGGTTTCTTTGAGTTTGAATTCTCTTCTCTGGATGATATGAGAATGGCGTGGGCACATGGAACGATGAACTTAAGGCCGGGAGTCCTCCGTCTTTCTCAATGGACGAAGGACTTTAATATTTTCACGCAACATCAAACTCATGCCCAAGTTTGGATACGATTAATGGACTTCCCAAGAGAATATTGGAGGGAGAGAATTATGCGGGAGATAGCAGGTGCCATTGGTACTCCGTTGATTATTGACACAGCAACGCAGAATCGGCATTTTGGACATTACGCTAGGATCCTTATTGACATGAATTTATCCAAGAGAATTTTTTGATGAAGTTTTGGTGGAAAGGGAAGGATATGCCTTCAACGTGGAAGGATATGAACGCTTACCATTATTTTGTTCTCACTGTCATTTCATTGGACATAATTTGTCGAGCTGTAAGTGGCTTCATCCGTCAAAGGATACAGAAAAATTTGACGTTGGAAAAAAGCCTGAATCGGTTACTAAAAAAGGCAGAAAACAGTGGTTGGCAAATGATATTGGTGTTGCAACCTCTTCTGAGCCTGTGGAGTCTCAAATTGATATTTTAGCGCAGCAGCACCCAGCTTGTCATGCTATTGTGGCACACACAACATAAAATATTCCGGCTGGTCGCAATATTGATGCTCATGATGATTCGCAAAAGGAATTTATTCCGGCTGAACAGTCCCAAGAAGTGGAGACAGAACCTGATAAGTGATGACATTCTGTCATTACGTAATATTAGGGACTTATTGTGACATTTTGATAGAGTTCTTATGCAATTTCTACTGTTCTGGAGTGCAAAAAGCTTAAATGTTGAAGTCTGTTCGAAGGAAATCGCGCCACGCCAATTTCAAGCCGTGCTGCGATTTTTGAAGCAAAATTACATCCTCCCTGTTTGAGGGAAATCGCGGCACGCCTATATACATGGCGCGGCGCGATTTTGACGGGTCAGGCCCATGACTTCTATAAATACTGCACTCAATCTGAAGAACAAGGGTTACGATTTTGGAGAGCAAAGTGCGATTTTGAGACATCAGAGACGGCTAGAAGGGCGATTTCTTCATCCTTTTACCAATTCATGTATGTTTTAATTATTTCATTGATTATGCTATTTGTAAACTCGATTATGAGTAGCTAAATCTCTCAGAGATTAGGTCAGAGATGAATCTATGTAACCCTAATTGATACATGTTGCTGTGAAACTCTATTACTTATTAATGATATTCTAGTTTTCATTCAATTCAATTGTTCTTAATGCTTTTTATATCCTGATCAAATATAAACATGATTTTGTGAGAACGAATGACTACTGACCATAGCTTTCGACTTAGACCTAATTGAATTGTTCTAATAAACATGGTTAGTCTAGGAATGGATAATCGTTTGTTAGTGATATTAGGTTAACGTGCTAAAACCTTTGATGATTATTAGACCACCTAAGGAATTAGGGGCTGTAGTTTAAAAAGAGGGTCCTAACTCAAGGGATTGATTAGGGCTAATTTGTTAACTATCGTGAAATTAGAGAATCATTAGTAATAATAGGTGCAGTAACCAATTAGGGGAAACATAGAGGATTCGACAGACCTGATCTCATCTCTCTCCATATTTTCTTAATCAAACCTATTTCTTTTATTTGATTTCTTAAAATCAAACCAAATCTACTGCCTAGTGGCAAACTAAAATAAACCTTTATACATCCTATTTTTATAACGCAATTGAATTATTGAAGTTAAAAACAGTCCTCGTGGGATCGATATTTTTACTACTTCGATAGTATTTGGTGCACTTGCCAGAGATCTATCAAGTTTTTGGCGCCGTTGCCGGGGACTGTTGAATTATTTCAACAAGGCAATTACGTTATAATTTAGGGTTTTTGCAATTTAATTTTTCTGTTTTTAATTTTTTATTTTTCTGTTTTCATATTCACTTGATTACTTTGCGTTGTGCAGTGCTACTAAGGTATTTTGTTGTTTATGCGAGGTAAACAGAGCTCGGACGACTTAGAGTACGATCCGGAAATTGAAAGAACTGCTAGAGCACTTCGGAAAGCTGTCCGATCGCAAAGGTTAGCTCAATCCGTTCCACCGGGTGTTCGAGAACAAGTACCGGAGCAACTCTCAAGTGAATCTGAAACAATCTCTTCTCCTAAATCTGCAACTATGGAAGGAGAAGGAGTTGTACCACCGAGACCTAAGCTAGGAGACTACGGGTTAGCCACTCATCGCGGTCAACTGACACACACTTTTCAACCAGCTAACCCTGTAGCTTTCGACATCAAGACAACTGTCCTCAACGGTTTGAGGGACAAGCAATTCGATGGGACTGAAGCTATGAGTCCTCATGAACACTTGAGCCGTTTTGCTGAAACCTGCGAGTTTTGTGTGCAACCAGCCACCGTGACTGAAGCACAAAAGAAGCTAAGGCTATTTCCTTTCACCTTGACGGGAAGAGCAAAAGATTGGTTGCTAACAATTCCAAACGGGACTGTCCAAACATGGGAAGAGTTAGAGCTGAAGTTCTTGGAGAAATACTTCCCTATGTCTAAGTATTGGGACAAGAAGATGGAGATCTCTAACTTCAAGCAAGGAGAAGGTGAATCATTGTATGATGCTTGGGAGCGATTCAATTTGCTTCTCAAGAGATGCCCTAATCATGAGTTCACCGAGAAGCAATACCTCCAAATCTTCACTGAGGGGGTAACACCAAACACTCGAATGTTCTTAGATGCTTCCGCGGGAGGTAGTCTCAAGAGCAAAACTGATCATGAAGTCCAAGCTTTGATAGAAAACATGGCTGGAAATGAGTATCGTGCTGAAGCTAAGAAGAAAGAAAGAGGAGTGTTTGGAGTAAGTGAACAAACTGCTATCCTTGCGAACCAAGCAGCTATGAACAAACAAATCGAAGCTCTAACTAAGGAGTTTCAAGGCTTCACTTTGGCCCATAAACAACAACAAGTAGCTGCAATCAAGTGTGACTTATGTGGTGAAGAACATCCCAACGGTGAATGTGTTCCAGAAGGGTCAAATGAAGAAGCTAACTTCATGGGAGGTTATCAAAGGCAGAATCAATACTACAATTCAGGCATCAACAAGCATCCCAATCTAAGCTACTCAAATAACAATGCTTTGAACTCTCAGATGCTCACTCCTCCTCAACAACAACAAAGGAAGCCATCAGCTCTTGAGGAAACTATGATGAACTTCATGAAGATGACTCAAGGCAACTTTGAAGAGATGAAGAAGAGTCAAGAAGCTGAAAGAAAGAACAATGAAGCTTCTAGGAAGCTGCTTGAAACTCAACTGGGGCAATTAGCTAAGCAATTGGCTGAACAAAGTAAAGGCGGATTCTCAGGTAACACTAAAGATAACCCTAAGAATGAGTCTTGTAATGCTATTGAATTGAGGAGCAAAAAGGTTTTGACACCTTTAGTTCCAAAAGCTCCAAAGAAGGTTGATGATGTAGTTGAGGTAGAGGAGGATGATGTAGTTGAAAAAAATGATGAGGGTGGAGTTGAAAAAGAAAATGATCATGGAGTAGTTGAAAACGAAAGGAAGAAAAAAATAGAGGGAGAAAAAAGTGAGAAGTTAATTGATGAAGATTCAATCTTGAGGAAGTCGAAGAGTCAAATTTTGAAAGATGGAGACAAACCACAGGTTATTCCATCATATGTGAAGCTTCCATACCCTCACCTTTCAAAGAAGAAAGAAAAGGATGAAGGCCAATTCAAGAAGTTCATGCAACTTTTCTCACAACTTCAGGTGAATATTCCTTTCGGCGAAGCTCTTGATCAAATGCCGTTATATGCTAAGTTCATGAAAGACTTGTTAACTAAACGAAGGAAGCCTAAGGATGATGAGAACATATCACTTTCTGAAAATTGTAGTGCTATTCTTCAAAAGAAGCTGCCACCTAAGTTGAAGGATCCTGGTGCTTTCACTATCCCTTGTTCCATCGGACCGGTAGACATTGGAAGAGCTTTATGTGACTTGGGAGCAAGTATAAATCTGATGCCTCTTTCAATGATGAAGAAGCTTAAGTGTGGGGAACCAAAACCAACAAGAATGACCATTACTTTAGCTGATCGGTCAATCTCTTATCCTTTCGGTGTGCTTGAAGATGTGCTAGTCAAGGTTAATGACTTGGTGTTCCCGGCAGATTTTGTGATCTTAGATATGGCTGAAGATGAGGATATGCCACTCATTCTAGGAAGACCTTTCCTTGCAACTGGCCGTGCTCTGATTGACATTGAGAAAGGAGAGCTAATGTTGAGATTCCATAAGGAGCAAGTAGTGTTTAATATATTTGAGGCCATGAAGCACAAAGATGAAAATCCCAAGTGTTACCGGATTGACATTGTTGAAGAAATAGTTAAAGATGACTCTTGTGAACATCAACCAACACACCCTCTTGAACGTGTAATTGTGAATTCTATAGAAAAAGGTGAAGATGATGAAGATCTTGAAGTAAGTGATTGTGTGAAGCAACTAGCAGCAAGCAAGCAAGAGTTGGGTCCGGTAAAAACAGAAGAATTAATGGGTAAGCACTCTATAAATGCCCCTATTTTGAGTGGAGAAGGAGAGAAAAATCCAGAATTAAAAGAACTCCCTTCTCACTTGAAATATGTTTTTCTCACTAAGGATGCCTCTAAACCAGTAATCATCAGCAATACCTTGACACCTTTGGAAGAAGAAAAATTGATGAGGGTGTTAAGAGACAATCAAGGAGCTTTGGGGTGGAACATTTCTGATTTAAAGGGTATTAGTCCAGCTTATTGCATGCATAAAATACACATGGAGGCTGAATACAAACCGGTGGTTCAACCTCAAAGGAGACTTAACCCAACAATGAAGGAAGTGGTAAAGAAAGAGGTGCTGAAGTTACTAGATGCAGGTATGATCTACCCTATCTCAGATAGCTCATGGGTAAGTCCAGTTCATGTGGTACCCAAGAAAGGAGGAATGACGGTGGTAGCAAATGAAAAAAATGAATTGATACCTACCCGCACCGTCACTGGTTGGAGAATGTGTATAGACTACCGGAGGTTGAATACCGCAACAAGAAAGGACCACTTTCCATTACCATTCATGGATCAAATGATTGAGAGACTGGCTGGCCAAGCCTTTTATTGCTTCTTGGATGGGTATTCAGGGTATAATCAAATTGCAGTGGCTCCGGAAGATCAAGAAAAGACTGCCTTCACTTGTCCATTCGGTGTGTTTGCTTATCGAAGGATGCCCTTTGGGCTGTGTAATGCGCCGGCAACCTTTCAAAGGTGCATGCTTTCCATCTTCTCTGATATGATAGAGAAGAACATTGAGGTATTTATGGACGACTTTTCTGTTTTTGGTAAGTCTTTTGATCAATGCTTGTTCCATTTAAATGCTGTACTTAAAAGATGCACCGAAACTAACCTTGTTTTGAATTGGGAAAAATGTCATTTTATGGTAACCGAAGGTATAGTTTTGGGGCATAAGATAAGTGCTAAAGGCATTGAAGTGGACCAAGCTAAGATAGAGGTTATAGAGAAACTTCCTCCACCAATCAATGTTAAAGGAGTGAGGAGTTTCTTGGGGCATGCCGGTTTCTAGCGGCGGTTCATAAAAGACTTTTCTAAAATTTTCAAACCCCTCTGTAACCTCTTGGTCAAAGAAAACGAGTTTAATTTTGATTCTGAATGTCTAAATGCTTTTTCTTTGATTAAAAACAAGTTGGTAACTGCACCAATAATCATTGCACCCGATTGGGATTTACCTTTTGAACTATTGTGTGATGCAAGTGATTATGCTGTTGGTGCAGTCCTAGGCCAACGCAAGAACAAATTTTTTCATGCAATTTACTATGCAAGCAAGGTTTTAAATGAAAATCAAGTTAACTATTCCACAACTGAAAAGGAATTGCTTGCGGTAATCTTTGCATTGGAAAAATTTCGTTCTTATCTAATAGGCTCCAAAGTCATTGTTTTTACAGATCATGCAGCTCTCAAATATCTCTTAACAAAAGGGGATTCAAAGCCTCGACTGTTGAGGTGGATCCTATTATTGCAAGAATTTGATCTTGAAATTCGTGACAAGAAGGGAGTCGAGAACGTGGTAGCTGACCACCTCTCAAGGCTGGAGAATGACGAGGTAACAAAGAAGGAGAAGGCCATCAAGGCCGAGTTCCCCGATGAACAGCTGTTTGCTATTGGAGAAAGACCTTGGTTTGCTGACATGGCAAACTTTAAGGCCGGCAACATAGTTCCTGATGATCTGACCTACCCTCAGAGGAAAAAGTTCTTCAAAGATGCAAACCACTACTTGTGGGATGACCCTTATCTGTTTAAGGTAGGTACTGACGGTTTGATTAGACGTTGTGTTGCAGGTGAGGAAGCACATAGTATCATGTGGCACTGCCATAGCTCAGCTTATGGAGGCCACCACAGTGGAGAAAGAACAGCTGCAAAAATTTTGCAAAGTGGATTCTGGTGGCCCACCCTTTTCAAAGATTGCCACGACTTCGTCACAAGATGTGACAAATGCCAAAGGACAGGTAACATATCAAAGAGGAATGAAATGCCCCTAAAAGGAATCATTGAAGTTGAACCATTTGATTGTTGGGGTATTGATTTTATGGGACCATTCCCTTCCTCTTACTCTTATCTCCATATTCTAGTCTGTGTTGATTATGTCACAAAGTGGGTTGAAGCGATACCATGTGTTGCTAATGATGCCAAAACGGTTGTCAACTTCCTTCAAAAGAATATTTTCACTAGGTTTGGAACCCCTAGAGTATTGATCAGTGATGGGGGGAAGCATTTTTGCAATAATTTTCTTGAAAATGTGCTCAAAAAGTATAACATTAAGCACAAAGTTGCAACTCCCTATCACCCACAAACTAGTGGTCAAGCAGAGGTTTCAAACCGACAGCTAAAACAGATTCTGGAGAAGACAGTTGCGTCAAATAGGAAAGATTGGTCTAGGAAATTAGATGACGCACTGTGGGCATATAGGACAGCCTTTAAGACCCATCTTGGGTTCTCACCCTATCAGTTAGTATATGGGAAGGCATGTCATCTTCCAGTCGAGCTGGAACATAAAGCTTATTGGGCCATTAAGGCCTTGAATTTTGATCAAGTAGCCGCTGGTAAGAAAAGAATTTTGAAACTTAATGAACTTGAGGAGATGAGGCTTAGAGCGTATGAAAATGCACTCATCTATAAAGCCAGGACAAAAAGGTATCATGACAAAAACTTAGTGCCTAGGGATATTAACTGTGGACAACTAGTTTTGTTGTATAATTCTAGGTTGAAGCTGTTTCCTGGGAAGCTCAAGTCAAAATGGTCTGGACCATTCTTGGTCAAAAGTGTGTCACCATATGGAGCTGTTGAACTAGTGACACCTGAAGGAGATCGAAGTTTCAAAGTTAATGGACAAAGAGTTAAACCATACCTAGGTGGCGACCTACCTAAAGGAAGGGTGGCACTCATTCTGAAGGACCTCTGAGGATCCTTAGCAGTCAAGCTAGTGACGATAAAGAAGCGCTGGGTGGGAGGCAACCCACTAGATTTACTTTGTTTTTCAATACATTCAGTTTTTATTTTCTTTTTAATGTCGAAGTCCATTGAACTTATTTCCCTATTGTAATTGCTCCTGCACTTGTTTATTATTAATGAATTTGTTTTGTTTCATGTGACCTATTCCAGTTTAGTAACAGTTGTTTGATGAAACGGTATTCCAAAAGTTCTAAAGGAGGGGTGACTTGATTCAAAGGCGAAGTGTACGGCATTGCTAGGTAGTCACATACTCCCAGAAATCTCAGCCATAAGGTTCATTGCCAAATTTGTTTTTCAATTTACTTATATTTAGATTAGTTTTCCATGCAACTACATTTCTAGAACTTGCATTGTTTCTCTATTATTGATTGGTCTTTGTCAATTACACACTGAGGCAAAAGTGCTTGGTCCTGTGAGCCTTTTTGAAGCCTACCCTGATATTAATTGAATTTATCCTTTCTTAACCAATTGTGAGCCGGTAGGATTAGAACTTTTTGTTCGGTGACAAACTACATTACAAGCCTAGAGACTTTTAGGACTTGTCCCTTAATGAATTTCTGAGTTAAGGCATTGTAGAATGTTGCTAAAGATTAAGTTTGGGGTTGCTATTGGAATTTGCAACCAACTAAGTTTGGGGTGGGGGTACTAGAGAATAAGAGAACAAAAAATGAAAGAAATATGAGATTGTCATGCAAAATATACACATAAAAATGGTGTATCAAAAAAAAAAAGAAATTGAATGATGAAAAAGGGACAAAACATTGAAAATCCGAGTAACTTCAAACTCGAGTGTCCCTAAATGTTAAAAATATTCTCTAGTACCTTTGCATTGATTGTTATTCCACAAGGTGAATGATTGAAGGATTGAATTTTGTGCTTTAATTTCCGTAGGAATGCCTAACTCAAATTTTGTGTAGCCTACTTATCCAAATATATCCCACCTTTCACCTAAGCCCCGTTATAACCATAAAGACCTCAAAAGTGTGTAATGATATTGACTTTGATTGATGTTTAGAAACTTTTCAAGCGTATGGTAATATGTAGACCTGCATGTCGACTGGTAGAACCCTGTTTCAATTTGATGCGAGGAGTTGTGAATTGGTGGATGCGAACAAGTCAAACTAGCTCATCTTTAGCTAGAAGGAGAATGAACTTTTGGGTACTATCGTTTTGTCAGGTAACTGTTATTTTACTGTCGTTTGTCACTGTTGCAAGCAAATTCCTTGAGGACAAGGAATGGTTTAAGTTTGGGGTTGTGATGACATTCTGTCATTACGTAATATTAGGGACTTATTGTGACATTTTGATAGAGTTCTTATGCAATTTCTACTGTTCTGGAGTGCAAAAAGCTTAAATGTTGAAGTCTGTTCGAAGGAAATCGCGCCACGCCAATTTCAAGCCGTGCTGCGATTTTTGAAGCAAAATTACATCCTCCCTGTTTGAGGGAAATCGCGGCACGCCTATATACATGGCGCGGCGCGATTTTGACGGGTCAGGCCCATGACTTCTATAAATACTGCACTCAATCTGAAGAACAAGGGTTACGATTTTGGAGAGCAAAGTGCGATTTTGAGACATCAGAGACGGCTAGAAGGGCGATTTCTTCATCCTTTTACCAATTCATGTATGTTTTAATTATTTCATTGATTATGCTATTTGTAAACTCGATTATGAGTAGCTAAATCTCTCAGAGATTAGGTCAGAGATGAATCTATGTAACCCTAATTGATACATGTTGCTGTGAAACTCTATTACTTATTAATGATATTCTAGTTTTCATTCAATTCAATTGTTCTTAATGCTTTTTATATCCTGATCAAATATAAACATGATTTTGTGAGAACGAATGACTACTGACCATAGCTTTCGACTTAGACCTAATTGAATTGTTCTAATAAACATGGTTAGTCTAGGAATGGATAATCGTTTGTTAGTGATATTAGGTTAACGTGCTAAAACCTTTGATGATTATTAGACCACCTAAGGAATTAGGGGCTGTAGTTTAAAAAGAGGGTCCTAACTCAAGGGATTGATTAGGGCTAATTTGTTAACTATCGTGAAATTAGAGAATCATTAGTAATAATAGGTGCAGTAACCAATTAGGGGAAACATAGAGGATTCGACAGACCTGATCTCATCTCTCTCCATATTTTCTTAATCAAGCCTATTTCTTTTATTTGATTTCTTAAAATCAAACCAAATCTACTGTCTAGTGGCAAACTAAAATAAACCTTTATACATCCTATTTTTATAACGCAATTGAATTATTGAAGTTAAAAACAGTCCTCGTGGGATCGATATTTTTACTACTTCGATAGTATTTGGTGCACTTGCCAGAGATCTATCAATAAGCCTCATGCTCATGTTCAGTCACAAACCGCTCCTGCACAGCAGCCCCAGTCGAAATGGAAGTCCAGGTTATTGAGAAAACTCTTGTTGTTAATCAGGATCCTATGCACAGACATCATAATTTGGTGCAAGATAAAGATAATACTTCTTTCCATTTTGTTTTAGATAATGTCACAGATGAGATTGTTCGAACACAAAATGATTTGGATAATGTTCAAAACAGTCATATTTTGGAACAAATTCTGCCCACACCTTTGACAAATAAATCCATTGGTAGCACCCATTCGTCGCCCTCCGTTCCGGAAACACATGTGGTTGTTGGAAATAGTAGTGAATTTTGCCCCATTCTTCAAAAAGATTTGAATCTGGTGCGTCACATTTTGGTTTAGCAAAATGATGATGATAATGCGCCTTTCATTACATATTTGATCAAGAAACAAAAAAAGAAGCTTATCAGGTCCGCTTATAATACCCGGTCTAAGGATGATCCTCCATCTACTCCTCAATGAAGTTTTTTTACTAGAACATTCGAGGTATTGGTAATTTGGATTCCCGTATTGCCTTGAAAGAATTTTACTTTAATCATAGGCCTTTTTCGCGAAGGAAATTGTTGTGCATATAAGCTTGCGAATCATGGTCACAGCTTGGTGGAATTCTCTTCCTACGTTTATTAGAGCTGCTCTTTATAGAGACAGATATAGTCTTCCTAATTTCTGTTATCCTCAGGTCTCTTGCTTTATTTTTTGGCTTTTTATTTCCTTTTTTTTTTTTATGGTTTTGGTTTGGTCCCCCCTCTTGTACGGTTTTCCCTTTTTTAATAAATTTTGGGCGTGGTGGTAGAGGATGGGGATAGTCTTTGGGTGCCAACCTGGTTGGGGTGTCAAACTATCTCCTGATGCCTTCCTTCGCTTTTGATTTATAAAAAAAAAAAAAAATACATGAAAGAGGAGGATCAAATCAAACCAACCAACCATCTGAAAGTATTGATCTTCTACAAGAACCAGGAAGGGAAAGTATAGACCTTTACTTTTGAAACTGAAACTAACTGAAATTACTTCTCAATACACACATTCACATATAACTTATGCAAAGGATTTTGAAGTCAAAGGAAAGTGTACTGCACTGAAAGAGTAACAATATCTTCAAAAAAAATTAGATATTATACTCACATAGTATCATTAGTCTATCTAATAAATCTGTGTAAACCTGGACAGCACATGTTCGAAAAGCATATTATTGAACACATCAAGCACACGAAAAAAGTTTATAACAAAGATAACAACCAACTACAAGTCACTTATGAAGCACATACACAATCACAACACTGACAGATGGGATACTGATAACAATTTGAGAAAATGACATAATTGAATGCTTGGACAATGGATATACCTTCAATCAAAGGTGTCGGTGCTACATAGCAAGTCACAACAGAACAACCTGTCATATGAAACTACTACTATTTTAAGATTTTAAAATCTATAACACTGAAATAGGAATGATCAATTTCCCTAAAAAAAATAGGGATGGTCAATATCAATAAGCTAATTAATAGCAATATAAAACTGAATCATCTACTTCAATGTAATAATGCAGAGAGAATGTGTAGGTAACCCTAACCTAATTCAGTGGAGTGTTACGCAAGTTATGCATGGAGAGACATGAAGGAGGAAATGTTCAAGTGAGAAGAAAGTGATGAATGTTCGTACTTTTTAGGTTTAATTACAATTTTAACCCTCTTGATTTTCAAATTCTGCAAGTATATCCCCTTAATGGCGGTTTTAACCCTCTTGCAGAAAGATATAAACTTAGTTTGCGTACTTTAACATATTCTCCAATATAGATTTATAATTCTTCACTCCGGCTCATAATAATTATCACATTTACACTTTTTCTCTCTACCTCAAAATAATTGTTACTCTAAAATATATGCAACATTTTAGTAAATGATACTAATTTTACCATTCAAATCAACCAAACTAATCATATTCTTAAGAACCACAAACAATGAAAATGTGACAATAAAATTGGAGAAATGATATGTGTAACAACTTTTTCTCTCATACTCACATTATGTTTTTACTCTATCTCTTTATGATTTTCGTGTCAATACATATTTTTCTTTGTAAATCTATGGTTGTCACATAAGTTGTTATAAAAACGGTTGTTTAAATCACATACCTCTTAAATTGAGGGCGATTATATTTATACACCTTACTTTTCATACACTCATTCAATGCCTTATTTTCTCTTTGTCTCCCTTTCTATCACATCACGCATATACGACATATTTCATTTTACTCTCTTTCTCTCTTTAGTGGTAGAATAGGTTTTGATTGTCCAACAATTCCTTTAACATTGAGGGTATTAAACAATGATAAATACTTCGTACTTATAATGTAACATAGTTTTAAAAAAAATTGTCAAAAAAGAAACAACCCTTATACAAGGACCGTGGCATACACCTCATTGATCCCCACACACAGATGTGACATGTGGAAAAAACGGTGAAACTCATCCAAAAAAATATAACAAATTTCTCTCTTTCTCTCTCATTTGCCTTGCCTCTTTCTCATCGTTCATTCTTCTCCACTGGCGACAGTGACCAAACAGCTTAACCTTCACCCTCACAGTTGGCATCTCTCCCATCCCTGTTCTCTCTCATCCTCCCCACCCATATCTACGACTCTCATTGTTTTGATCTTGTTGTCATGAGCACTCTCTCTTATCTCTGACTTTTAGATCTGTGACGGCGTTCGACGGTGGTGGTGGTGGTGGTGGATGGAGGGGCGTGTGGTGAGTCTGAGGCGATGGGGAGACCTGGGGGTGAGGTCGGAGTTCGACGGTGGTGGTTATGAGATCTGAAGGAGAGGATGGTGGTGGTGGCGGCGACAGCGGGTCGTGGAGAAAGAGAAGTGAATCTGAGAGAGAGAGAGAGAGAGAGAGAGAGAGGGGGGGGAGAAAGATGGTGGACATAGGTGAGGGAGACTGAACGAGAGGGAGAAAGAGGGGAAGAAGACGACGGTGGGGGCGGATGACGATGGTGCGCGGGGAGGGTGTGAGAGAGAGAGAGAGAGAGAGAGAGAGAGAGAGAGAGAGAGAGATCTATCCATAGAGATGAGGGGATGGTGGTGTGATGTGAATATACTAAAAATACCTACCACATGGGGTGTATGTTGGGGGAATGAAAAAAAGGGTGTCTATGGATAATTTGTTCAAAAAAAATTGTTATTAAAAATAAAAAAAATATTGCAAACAGTGCCAAATTTATTTTGTTGGTTTTTGGAGAATTTCAAAAGTGGAAATAGATATCTTTGGAGAGTGATATTTTTTTCCCTCACTTTAAAGAGTTTTATTAACTAGCCATGAGAGAGAGAGAGAGAGAGAGAGAGAGAGATCTATCCATAGAGATGAGGGGATGGTGGTGTGATGTGAATATACTAAAAAAACCTACCACATGGGGTGTATGTTGGGGGAATAAAAAAAAAGGGTGTCTATGGATAATTTGTTAAAAAAAAATTGTTATTAAAAATAAAAAAATATTGCAAACAGTGCCAAATTTATTTCATTGGTTTTTGGAGAATTCCAAAAGTGGAAATAGATATTTTTGGAGAGTGGTATTTTTTTCCCTTTACTTTAAAGAGTTTTTATTAACTAGCCATTTTTTATGAATTTATTAACTAGCTTTTACCATATATGTTTTCTACAAATTAGATTTCATGTAATTGGTGGTAGAAAGTTTGGTGGTGGCCTGTGACCAATGATCATTTCATATATAGCTTGGTGTTCTCGTTGAGGTGTGCAAGGAGTCGCTTTCATTAAAAATATTCCATCTTTAAATACGGCATAAACCTCTATATGTGTTGAGTCGGGAGCACAAAGGTTTGATGTTGGTTTGGCATATAGTTCTTTGGGTTATTTGGAAGACTAAAATTATTTTTTTTTTTTTTTAGAAAAAATATTCGGTCGTCGAGGGGGTAGACTATATACAACATGTCTCTTGACATTGGTTATTGGCAAAGAAAAAAAGGGCACCATGCTTATTATATGAGTGATTGGTGCATCCTAAAGATTGTATATTGAAAAGTTAATTTGTGGGGTTAGGAAGTGTCTGCCCTTTACTTTTTCTTTGTTTTTAGGGTCACATACCCCTTGTACTTTGTACCCGGAGGCGGTCGGAGTACTCTCTGTACTTTGTCTTTCTTTTTGTTAATTAATCAATATATTTCATTTGCCGTTCAAAAAAAATTAAATTAAAAGGTATTTATAAAGCAGCCAAAGAAAAATTTACAGGGGAAAACCGGAAATGACATATATTTTAGGGGGTAAAGACCTATTAACCCTAAAATATAAATTAAAAGGTATTTATAAAGCAGCCAAAGAGACCTTTGATATATTGTGGAGTTTAGTGGGATCCATTTTAGAGTTTTTGATGAGTAGCATGAATATTTAAAAATATAGTTGAATGGTTTAAATATTTTGAAAGTGTGAAATAATATAAAAAATTATGTGGGGTCCATTTAAACTATCAAGATGAGTATCATGGATGTGTATGCTCTTATGAGTAGTTATAATTAGAAGTGAAAAAAAATTATTTCGTCAACCCTTTTGGTAAACAATATTTAGTTAATTTAATTTTTTAAATGATAGAAAATAATTTAAAAGAAAAACTCATTTAGCTATTGATTTAAATACCAAATATATATCTAGATGTCAAATTGCCGAATACATATGCCATAAAATTATCTATATATATTTATATAAATATAATTGTCAGTATTCCTTGTCCCGTGAACTTATCTCACTTGGTAAGGGATAATGTCATCCCACTCATTCACCTTTAAGGTGAATTTCTCTAACCGATAGGCTTTTGAAAAGAAAAAAAATGCAAGTCTTCCTAGCAACTTGCAACTCAATTTCACTTATTAAACTAGCAATTAGCTTAGAACTAAAAAATATTAGCAATTAGCAATACCGATTGACACAAAAGAAAAACTAATTAAATTTGAAGTGTTATTATAAATAAACAAGGCACCCTTATGCCACAAGACACTAAAAAGGCCTATCATTTTTCTACTACTAAATTTGTGATTCAGATCACGGCAATGCATCCATTGATAATTGTTTCATTAGCACTTTTGATAGAAACAGTTGCATATGATCAACCTCAACAAGTCTTACCTGGCTGCAGTTACACTTGTGGAGATGTAACAATTCCATATCCATTTGGCATAGGAAATTCAACAGCACAAAATCATACACCATGTTACATGGATTCAAAATTTGAACTCACTTGTGTAAACAACTCAAAATTAATCCGTGGTACGAATTTAGAAGTCCTAGATATAAATCCCCAAGGTCAAATGGAAATGAATTTTTTCGTCTCACATCTCTGTACGAATAGTAGTAGTAGTAGTAATAATACCGAAGAAGCGAATATAGCTTATCTCAGAGTTTCTCCTCACACAATTTCAAGTACGGAAAACAAATTCATAACAGTTGGTTGTGACAGTTACGGATATCTCAACAGTAATTTCACAGGTGCCACTTATTCAACAGGGTGCTTAACAAGATGTTATGATTATGATCCTAAAATAGTAATTGGGAATAACAATGGAAAATGCACAGGATTAGGGTGTTGCCAAGTGGATATTCCTTCTAGTATGAAAAATATCACCATTGAAGCATTTAAATTCCCAACTTCTACGCTATCTCAGGAAAATTGTAGCTATTCCTTTATTGCAAAACAAGGATCCTATAAATTTTCTGTAGACCATATAGATAATCTACCATATGAAACTTTCCCCGTAGTTCTTAATTGGGCTGTTGCAAATGAATCATGTCAAATAGCACAAACTACAGATAACTATGCCTGCAAGGAAAATAGTAAATGTGTCGATGACGAACCAGATTATGATGGTTACAGATGCAAGTGTTTAGAAGGTTTTGAAGGAAATCCGTACCTTCCTGGAGGCTGCACAGGTAACAAACAAAGCATAATATCGTACCACTGTTTTTGTTTTTGCAGTTTAATTAATTGATTGTGCTTCATATTTTCAATGTTTTATTGAACTTGGTTCCTCTTAATTGAGTCATTTTAAAAAGTGGTTGACTATACAAAGTTGACATAAGAGTGGTTGATTACATTTAATTTTTAGGCAGTCATTCATCAGGGTGCAAGCTAGATTTATTATCATACACACTAGATGTTGAATTTCATTTTTGTATCAAATCAATGTACGAATCACATGTATAGTAAGATACTAATGACAATGGTTTTATGGTTTTTCAGACATTGACGAATGTGCCACAAAAACTCATGTATGCAAAAATAAAGCAAATTGTATGAACACTTTGGGGAATCACACTTGTTTCTGTCCCAAGGGGCAAACCGGAGATGGAACAAAGGAAGGAGGATGCCAACCAGTTCATCTAAATGCAACTCAAATTGTCCTCGGTAAGCAACTAAGCATGCCTAATTGTATTTTAAGTTAATTTTTTTTTTATTATCAAATATTATGAGTGTTCATTAAGTATATATATGCTACTGATATTAGTCTGGGGAACAATCCAAAAATTGGGTTCAATATATTTTGAATACAGGAGCAGGAGCAGTACTATTTGTGGGGATAGTTTTCTTCATAATATACCAAAAAAGGAAATTTACCAAATTAAAAGAGAAGTTCTTTAAGCAGAATGGAGGTTCTATTTTGGAACAAAAACTTCTTCAAAGAAAAGACTCGTCTCAAATAGCTCACATTTTCAAAGAAAATGAACTAAAGAAAGCCACTAACAACTTTGATGAGAGCTTAATCATAGGTAGAGGAGGTTTTGGTACAGTTTTCAAAGGGGAACTTGATGATAATAGAATTGTTGCTATCAAAAAGTCCAAAACTATAGACGAAAGCCAAATTGAACAATTCATTAATGAGGTGGATGTTGTCTCTCAAATAAATCATAGGAATGTGGTCAAACTCTTAGGGTGTTGTCTAGAAACAGAAGTTCCTTTGTTGGTTTATGAGTTTGTTAGCAATGGTACTCTTTCTGAATTTATACACACACAAGGTGAGACGAACGATCTAACTTGGATAACTCGTCTTAGGATAGCTGCAGAGGTAGCTGGAGCTCTGTCATATCTGCATTCAGCTGCCTCAATACCAATTATCCATAGAGATGTCAAGAGTGCTAACATTCTCTTAGATGGAACCAACACTGCCAAAGTATCAGATTTTGGAGCTTCAAGATTGATTCCACTTGATCAAACTGAAGTAGCCACAATGGTGCAAGGAACTATTGGCTACTTAGATCCAGAGTATATGCTAACAAGCCAATTGACTGAAAAAAGTGACGTCTATAGCTTTGGAGTAGTTCTTGTGGAGTTGCTAACGGGGGAGAAACCTTTTTGTTTTGGTAGGTCGGAAGAGAGAAGAAGTCTTGCTATGCATTTTCTATCTTGCTTGAAAAATGATAATGTGTTTGAAGTTATTCAAGATGGTATGTGGAATGAAGAAAACAAACAAGAGATCAAGAAGGTAGCTGTTCTTGCGGCGAACTGCTTGAGACTTATAGGGGAGGAAAGACCAAGCATGAAGGAAGTGGCTATGGAATTGGAGGGAATGAGGTTAATGGATAAGCACTCTTGGAGACCTTAATGTAGAGGAGAGCCACTCTTGCTTCATGAATCATCTAGCATTTATGAACTTGGTGATGATAGAATAGAATATTTGTCATAATAAAGTATAATGATTTTTCTGTAATAATGTTGTATCATAATTAGATAGTTGACCTATATACATATATATTCTATTCAGATAATGAAAAGGCAAGCATTACATTGTCTTAGATGGTATCACCCTAATTGATCCCTAAATCTCTCTCTCAAACTCTCACCCACATATAGCAGCCGCCGCCACAGCCGCTGAGTTTTCTACAAAAACGCCACCAACATGCCCTCCTCTTCGCGCAGCTCCAATGCCGCCGCGTCCTTCAAACACGCTTCCCCGTCCAAACAGTCGCGAACTGACTTTACGTGCGACCTCCCCTTTGTGCAGTCATCCGTTCAGCCACTTACCGTCTTCTATGTCCGTGCACTTTCCTCCGTCACGAGATGTCTGAGTCTAATCACATCGACAGCAGCAGCAACAACAAAAACACCAAGTCTTCCAGTGGTAACTCTAGCAAGATGACACAAACCTCCTCCTCATCGGAAGCCTCCAAACCCGAGTTTCATCCTGCCCTCGATGTTTCAAACATTTAGAACCATATTCCGATTATTCTTGAGATGGAGAAAGACTAATATGGCACCTGGGCCGAGCTCTTCCGCATTCATGCCCGTGTTCTCACCGGGTTCTACATCATAGTGTCCCCTCTAAAGACAAGACTGCACCGACGGATACCTCCAATGCCGAGTATGAGCAGTGGAACACCCTTGACTCCACCGTTCTTCTGTGGATAAACTCCACAATCTCCACTGATCTGCTAACCACCATCCTAGAACCAGACTCCACTGTTATGGAAGCCTCGAATCGATTGGCTAACATTTTTCAAGACAACCAGAATGCTCGAGTTGTTACTCTTGAGCAAGAACTCTCTAACACTCGCATAGAGGATTTTCCTGATGTCTCTGCTTACTGTCAGCATCTTAAGATGCTCTCTCACCAGTTGAGAAATGTCGGTTCTCTTGTCAACAATCATCGTTTGTTCCTTCAGCTGATATCTGGTCTCCCAGAAGCTTACCGCAGTGTTGCCACTTTGATTCGCCAGAAAATCATGCTCTCATGCTGCCATGCACACCACTCAACCAATACCTTCTAAAGACACCTCTGAGTGTGGCAGCCACCACCCTGGAAATCGTTCTCGCTCCCGTGGAAACCAGAGTCGTAGCGGGGGACGTGGTAACAGTAGTGCACCTCAGTCTGGAGCTCCCAACGCCCCGTCACCATGGTCCACTCCTCCTTGGCAGCGGCAACAGCAGTACACAGCCTGGCAACCATGGGGTTGGACTCCACCACCATGGGCTATGCCTCCGTGTCTGTATGCCACGTATCAGTGGACACGCCCTACAGGTACTCCGAAGCAATCAGGCATCCTAGGACAACGTCCTCAAGTATATGCAGCTTCTACCTCATCTCAGACACCGACGGACATTGAGGCACCTATGCACACCATGTCACTTCACACTCCTGACAATCAGTGGTACTTGGATATTGGCGCAACATCTCACACGGCCGCATCAGTGGTAGATGCACTATTATACATTTAGAAATTTTAAAAGTATTGAAATCACCAACCATGAGAGTCAAACGATACTCACTCACCTGCTTTCATAGTTGAATGCACCATTGATACAAAAGTTTCAAATCACCTTTTATGGACAAAAGTTTCAAACATGCAGGAACCTCCTGCAAATGTAATAGGAGAAGACAAAACAGAACCTTGGTAATCAAGTCATGGTGATAGAATAATCAAGGAAGAAAAAACAAAATAAATAACATGAAAATCCAAAAAGAAGACGAAGAAAAACTAGGGGGACAAGGACAATTTCTAGTTGCAGTTTATTGCTTAACTCGCCAATTTTGGAATATAACGGTGGAAGCGTAACACAATTGAATATATATGAATCTTATTTCTGGTTTATATTAATTATATGTTATGATCAAAACAAGACTATCAAATAATTAAACTAAAACATAGAAAAAACAACATGAAAGAGGAGGATCAAACCAACCAACCATTTGAAAGTATTGATCTTCTAACAACCAGGATTTTGAAATTGAAACTAACTGAAATTACTTCTCAATACACACATTCACAGGACTCAGGAGGCACAACAAAATAAATGCATCAATAAATAACAATTTCTTTCATTTTTTAATGAAATGTATCAATCAATAGTCACTGGTAAATTTATTTAAAACATAAAATATTGTAGCAGGCTATGGTGATTGCGAGCTAAAGCAACATTGATATCAAATAGTTAATCAACACCATAAACCGCACCATCTATATGACAGATGACTTATGCAAAGGATTTTGAAGTCAAAGGAAAGTATACTGAACTGAAAGAGTAACAATATTTTCAGAAAAATTACATATTATACTCCCACAGTATCATCAGTCTATCGCTCTATCTATTAAATCTGTGTAAACCTGGACAACACGCGTTCGAAAAGTATATGATTGAGCATATCAAAGCACAAAAAAAAAGGAGTTTATAACACAAACACGACACAGACATTGGCAGGTCGATAATGATAATAATTTGAAATAATGACATAATTCAATCATTCAATGCAATGCCATGTATCAGTGCTACATAGCAAGTCACAACAGAACAACCTGTCATAACTCATATGAAACAGCTACTATTTTAAGATTTAAAATCTATAACAAAGAAATTGGGATGATCAATATCAATAAGCTAATTAAAAGCAATATAAAATTGGATCATCTACTTGAATGAAATTCTATTCTCTCCTATTACAATAAATCAATCATTTGAATACATTTAATTTGCATAGCATATGTATAGGTCCTGTTTGAATAAACAACTTATTTGCAGCTTATAGCATAAACACTTATCATGATAAGCGCTTATGTATAAGCCATTTTATAGCAAAAGATAAATAAAGTTTAATTGTTTACGTATAATCTATAAGTTGTTTTCATAAGTACATATTTGAATGCATGATCTAAAATGTACGTGAGTTGATTGTTGATGATTCCTTCCTAGAAGATGAGCCGTGTATCATATATATATATATCAATGTAATGCATAGAGAATGTGTATGTAGATAACCCTAACCTGCTTCAGTGGAGTGATACGCAAGTTATGCATGGAGAGACATGAAGGAGGAAATGTTCAACTGAGAAGAAAGTGAAACAGTGATTGCATTGAATAAATATGATTTTAAATCTTATAAAATTGACATATGATTTTAAATTTTTTTAATTTTTTCGGGTGAGACGTGACTTTTTTTTTTTGGAAATGTTAACTAGTGCCTCCGGGGCACTGGTTAAGGACCATAAATAGTAACTTTTTATAAAAGTTTGTGTAACCAGTGCATTGGAATTTGAAAATTTTGACATTTTAAAAAAATAATTGCTTAATTTAGCATACTTAAAGAGTGTCCTGGGGACACTCGTTAACAAGACTTTTTTTTTTTCATATAACATAACATTGTTATATATAAAATTGGCAAGATTACATTAGCGATCCTTTAAGTCTCGCCTTTTTTTCGAATTGGTTTTTAAGTTTTTATGTTCCCAAATTAGTCATTTATGTTACATCATACTTTCACGGTTAGTCTTTTTAATTCCATTAAAATAAAGCATGTGTGACATTTTAATGTTGAGAAAACTTACATAGACATGTCAGATATGTATAAATCATTTCTCCTCCCACTTCTTTCTTAAAGCTAAATTATCAAATCCAAAAACTTTAAAACCAAATTATCTCATTGTTCGCCACAATGTCTTCATTTAGCATGAACGGATAAAATTTGTCAACCTAAAATAATGAGTCATTTAATTTATATCTTTTTTTTTGTGGTTAATTTATATCTAGTGTGAGGTGTGATGAAAGGACACTAGAATGTTTGTTCATCTTTAATTGTGCAATAAAACTTGTAGTTCGAGCAGTCATAAAAAATACATAGAGGATTACGATGCAACAAGAAGATAACTTAAATACTTCACATTGCAAACATGCATCATAATTCTTAAATGAGTAATTCAAGAAGAGTAAAATTTAAAGGACCGGTCCAAAATAAAGGTTAAACTATAAAGACCTCGAGTGTACTTTTGCAAAACAAATATTTCAAAGTTTACTTTATTAGTTTTTGGTGAATTCCAAAAGTGGAAATAGAGTCATGCCCCGAACACTTATTGTTGGATAAAGGCACGCCTATGTAGATTCATCTTAGAACCCAAATCGTTATCACTTTATTTAATTGAAAAGTTTATCACATTAAAAACAAATGAAAATGTATTCTTTTCTTAAAAAAATGAAAATGTTTTCTTTTTTACCATTTGTTGTTCTTTGTTCTCATGACTTCATAAAGGCTTCATTTTTGTTCAAATAGAAACGTTTATTATTGGTGAATTAATAGCAATAGACAAATGTTTGATAAAGGCAGCCATGTTCATTTCCTTACCACCATTTATTGTTGGATAAAGGAGTCATACCAAAATTATTCAAGCACTATCTTCAAACTTTAGTTGAAAAGGTTATAATGTGGACATCATAGTCTGGCGTAAATGATATGGTACTAATCATAATGTTATTATACATTGCTGATCATAATGTGGACCAATGTATAATGTTAATTTAACGGAACCAGGATTTAAATTTGTAAACTTAAGTTTGAGCTAAATTTTATTTTGCAGATTGAGTTTATAAAAACAATTCACTCCTTGCTATCATTTCAAACTATGTAATTTCAAAGGGAAAACGTTAAATTTCCCAAATTTTAGATATAATATCTGGGTATGTATGTAATATCCTAAAACTAAGTAATTAGAATCAAGTGTATAATGTATTTTAGTTAAGGTCGAATTGATTAGGACTCGTGAGCACTGAGTTCGATTTCTTTAGAGCCAACACTAAAAAAATTGCATATCCCAAAGTTTGATTCTTTTAAGTGGCCATATCCCAAAGTGTAAACAAGTATAATGAGTATTGTCAATGTTAGGGTGAATTTTTAAGTGGCCAATATTTAAGAGTGAATTTTTCATAAGCGGTTTAAAAGATATAAATATTATAAAATAAGAGGCCATACAATCCTACTAAACGAACATGAGCTCGTGAGGTTGGTAACCTCCAACTTTTTTTGATTCTATAAATTGATGTACTCTAATTCACCCACCGCGCTCCATTTGATTTGTAGAGTTATGAAGACAAAAATTTTATTAATAAACATTTTTTGGCTCCTCTAAAGTTAGAGACTAATTCTTCGAGGCACAAAGATTCACTTAAGGAGTCGACACAAGTTATTTGTCAACTGTGTCACACTATGTTGGTTGTGTGGATAAACTTACATTTTATGGTACTACTATTCATGATTTTATGACGGACTTCATGACTAGGTTTATCAATGAAGATTTTTACCTCAATAAATATCTTCCCAAGTTTAGATTAAAATATCTGTACATATTTTTTAGTTTATATCATGATTCATGTCTACTGAAATCAAGTTATTGGGCCAAAGAAACATCCATTCAACAACAAAAATATTATTGGAAAAACTTCCTTCAACTGAATCAAATTCTTTGTACTATTATTGAGAGTAAACATTAGGTATGCGATAGCATACATAAGTTACATGGAGCAAAAGCCATAAATAGTAGTTCCTACTACTGCTAACTATATGGTCTACATTTTTTACAGTTACAATATACAGAGTCCTAGAAGTAGAACCCTAGCAAGTCCTCACATGACAATAAAAAAACTCAAACCTCACAGAAAATCAGCATATTATGAAAACAATACACACTAACTCATTTGCACTAAAAATCTTTACACATAAATAAACTCTCTTTCTTCAAATTTAGTTTGGACTTTTCTGGTTCCATATGGTAGAAAGTGGTTTATCATTACTCCAATTCCTTAGCTTAAGTAACACATAAACAATCATTCCAACCAAAAATCCAAGAGCAGCACTTGATCCAACCAATGAAACAGCAGTGCAAATAAGTGCCACAAATGAATCTTCTTTGCTATTCATATCTCTAGCACACATAGCAAGTTCAATACCAGCAAACAAAAGTAACACACCTAAAATCCCAACTGGAAATTGCTGCAAAATGTGTGCTAAAGATGTTCCTAAAACCAATCCCAATACCAATTTTGCAAAACCAAGAAGTGCCACACACCCTCCACTTCTTCCACCAAATTTATACTGTCCTGCTAGTCCACCAGCACCATGACAAGTTGGCACAGCACCAAACCAAGAACCAACTAAATTCATCAACCCAACTGTCACTGAAATTGATGTAACTGAAAATTCCCTTTCAGGGAAAAGATCTGTTGATAATTTACAAACAGCTATCACAGAGTTCAACATTGACAATGGAAGTTGTGGAATTGCACCTTTAATAAAACCTTTCTTCCAATTTTGTTTAGTGAATTTCATTACTTCTATTGAAGATGGTCCAAATTTAATTTCATGTACAACTTCACTTCTTCTTATAAAAACCAAAACTATTCCCAACACAAAGACTATAAAAGCAGAAGGAAGTGAAAAAATAATCTTTCTCAATTTATTCATCTTAGTCTTTCTTCCACCTTCATCACTCCTTTGAATTTGGCCATCCAAATTACCATCTTCCGGAGCACCGCAACAACCACTATTTTTCTGGCCAGCTCCATTAACAATCACAATAAAACAAGCACAAACAATGGCTAGAACCAAACCATCTAAACCAAACCAAGGTCTTTGGCCTAAAGATTTAGACTTTGGAAGATCTTGCACTTTTCTCACATATTTAACAGCTGTTAAAGCAAATGACAAACCTTGTGCTAGTTGAATTCCCCTCACAACAGATAAAGGAATCAACTTATACACCAGCTGCATCAATCCTGTGATACCGAGAACAAAGAGCACGCCACCGGTCAAGATTCCAGCTGTCATTATCTCTGGCACGCCGAAATCTTTGTCTGATAAGGCCGCGGCAGCGATTGACTTCATGGGCTGAACAGGCATAGGCACTCCATATATGACACCAGTGATGATGTTGTAGACACCTGAAAGATTCCGGACATGAATTACATAAGAAAAAAGAGATTATTTGTGTGCATGCATAAATACATATACATTACAGATACTATATATGTATGTATGTCAGAATATACCGTTGAAAATCAATGTGGTGCCAAGGTTGAGGTCCTTAGCTAGAGTGAGAGCCAAGACTATAGGTATATATGTACCAAGATCACCCATGGCACCATTAATTTCAGCCCATTTTGAACGGAAAACAAAGTTGTTTTTCAGTGTCTGCACTGCATCTTTGGGTTTGAAACTTGTGGCTGAATGGTTTGTTGGAGGTGTTGGAGTGATTTCATGAGCTTCTGGATCTGATGTTTGAATTGAAGGAGGGTTTTGGTATGCCATATTGAGTATGATGGTTTAGTCTCAATTGTTTAGAGTATATAGTGGCTAAAATATAGGCTTTGTAACCAATTGGAGAAAAGAATGTGAATTGTTTGGTTTATTTATAAAATTTCTAAAGTCAATGTTGGCATCAACTTGCCATTTAAAATTACTAAATGAAAAAATAATGCAAAGGAAAACGTAGAAAACTATACCATTGACATATCATTGTCGTTTAATATTTACACGGAATAAACGTAGCTAGCAAACAAAAGTACCAAACTTTTTACATTTCACTTTTTTAATTTAATGATTGAGTCATCACTATTTTTACTCTTGTTTTTTTGTCAAACTTTTTAGTAGTAGTAATATATTTGTCACTAAACCTTTAAAAAAAAATTGTCATTAAGTGTGTGTTTGCTTCAACGTTTTACCACTTTTACCGCACATTTAGAGCACTTTTTGCCGTGGTTTTGAAAAGCTACTATTTGCAGCTTCTGTGTATACGTGAATTCCCACCGTGCTTTTGCACAAGACGCGAAAATTGTACCGCCCACCTAAACATAGGCTAAAAAAGAGCAGGACTCTATCCTTTGTTTTTTATATGACAGCATATGGACAATTTTACATGATTAACAAATAATACAGCTAGCAGATTAGAAATATTGATGAATCTAAATTAGAATTTGGAATAAAAAATATATATAATGAAGTATTATCTGCGCCAGTGTATAAGTAGAGGCGGTTTTTATTAATGTAAAACTCTTACTGTCGAAAAATAATTAAATCAACAAGTCGCAAATAATTTTATATTATAGATACATATGTAGTGTACTATACTATGTTGTATAAAAATATGAACGAATCTCGTATTGCTAGTTGGTTTTTGTTGAATCTTTTTTTAATATTTACATTGTTGAATCACACAAGAACATGAAAAATGATAAAGTATAAACGAATGATTTTTTAAGTATTTCTCTAAAAAAATGTATGTGAACCTTAAGCTAGATAGCAAGTTTTTTAAAAAATAAACAAATCCTTGTAAGTCTACCAAACTCTAATCTCCAATAAACGATACCCGCCAAAACCATAACCAATGTTTGCACACAAAACATAATCATATCATATTATTCAATGGCATGAACGTTGAGATTAACGATATCCGAGTAAAGTTTTGGTGCTTCGGCGAGGACTTTGAGTTTGTGAAGCTCTTCCTGGAGCTTCAATTTAGTATATGCGAACCATTCAAGTTGGCTAAGGTACCATTCTCTCAAAAAAAAAAAAAAAAAAGTTGGCTAAGGTACTTGAGTCGTGCTTCAATGTTTTCCTTAAATCAGTGGTTGAATGGGATAACAAGCTTCTTTAGGGTTTGAAGGTCTATTCTTCTGTGATGTCTTGCGAACCTAGATTTTGGCACACACAACTAAAGTTTGTCCATTATTCATTTTCTTTCTGTGTGTCTACACATATCGTATACTCTACCTTTTGTTGTGTAAAAACAAATGTAAGTATAAACAATTAAACAAGTAATAAAATGATAAGAGGAGTGCGTGTTTTTTGGAGAATTGTTTACGTTTGATTCCCATTAGTAAATATGTTCAATCAAGTTGATAGTTAGTAAAGAAAGGTAACAATAAATAATATTCATTTCACCGAGAGAAAATAAATTACAAACAAGTAAGTAAATGCTAAGTTGAAACCATACAATGAAAACAAGATTCTTGACAATTACAACTTAAATAGTCAAAAAAGAAACGAATTACAAAATCCCCAACATAAAGAATTAGAAAATTTATACTGTATTATCCCCAACATGTCCCATAAGGAGTATATATTATCAGAAAAATATCTTCTTTTTTTTTTTTTTTTGAATTAAGAAAAATATCTTTTTATATATAGATATCAAATATGAATCACCTTTTTTAAAGGAACACAAAACTCATTGACACTACGGCTCCACTTGAAAGCATGACATAGCCTCCAAGTTATCACAAAAGTCAACTAAAAAAATAAGGTGTGTTTGTAAGTTAAATTTTTGCAAAGAAATACTATTTTAGAAGGTTATTTCAAAAATAAACATGATAGTGTGATACATGAACATAGAGTAACATGATATTCTTTTAATTATTTTAATATATCAAAATATAAACTCTTCAAAAATTCTTTAAAAACCAACTAGCAAACACACGGTTAATGCTCAGTAGTACTCGAATGAGATTATCTTATGTGAGTGGAATTTGTGAAGAAAATGAAAAGTTGGCATTGATAGAGACCCTCCTAGCAACCCATTTGCAACTGAATAAACTAGTTTTGTTCCCTGTCTGAAAGCATTCACGGCATCAAATTCATTATTATTTCATTATTTGAATATAGATTGATAGATAAACTTGTCTAGCTGATATAATATAAATTTTAACATATTTAGTTTAGTTAATAGGAATATTGCATAATATATACAGGGGCTAAGTTTGAACCACAAACCTCCCTACTTATTCATTCTTCTAAAAGATGAATTTCTAGTCATTATGTTACTTGAAAAAATAATATAAACTTTAGTAATAATGAAAAAATAAATCATTATTCAGTTGAAATTACACGGGGGTCATCATAAAAAATATTCATAGTCACAACTCCCATCATTAGTTATTCCCTAATTCGGGAAAATTATAATCATATTTTGACAATTCAAAGTTTTTCATTTGCTTACTTTTTCCTAATCAGGTATTCTATTTTGTGAAACATAATCTAGAAAATTTAAGAAGGAAAAGCTATTTAACCTCGAAAACAATAATTGTTCATGTTTTTAAGAACAATCTAATCATGATTTATATAGGTCTTACTGATTCGATCTCTCATACGATTAAAACATGACACATTAATCTCTGTGAGTTTAACTCAATTGATATGAATGTTGCATTAATATAGGTTCAAACCTTGGACTCCCCATTAGGGGTGGGAATAGGTTAGGCCGAGTTAGGCTTTGCAAGGCCTAAGTCTGGTCTGTCAAATATTTTAAGACCAAAGTATGGCCTACGGCCTGTCATAGACTTACATTTTAAGCCTGAGTCTGGCCTTCTAGAAGTCTGATACGACCTATTAACATGTTTAAAAGCCTATTTCATATAAACATCTTTAAATAAGTAATTTGATCTAAGTTTAAACAGACCAGCGAACTAATAGATCAATGAGATTAAACTCTCTTTTAGTATTTAACATGAACTTTTATAGAACTTGACTATATATTATATCATATTTCAATTCTAGTTTTAAATAATACATTTAAATGTGTGAAATATTAATGTATATTAATATTCTTTCTTCCAATAGGGTGATCTTTATGTTTGGCTGCGTCGTGGTATTGATGACCATTCTAGATTTCTGTTTATGTCCACTTGTTGGTGGTTATGGCGCGCTAGGAATAGCTCGTGTATGGCAAACGAGGTTGTTTTCCCTTTTCTATTCAGATGTGTACAGACAACTATGCTAATCTTCTAGTTAAGTGCTTCCTCAAGTAGCATCCAGTTCCACTCATACGAATGATAAAGTGGAACAATAAGGATGGTAATGGCATGATTTTGAATGTTCATGGTATAGCCTTGGCAATCCCGGTGTCTCTGGTTTTATGGGTTTGCTTAGGAATGAGGAATGTGCTTGAATATATGGCTTTGCTGAAAATACAGGCTTCTCTAACATCCTTCATGCAGAGTTATTGGCAGTTTATCAGGGGTTACGTATGACCTGGAAGTTTGGTACGTATTTTATAGTTGTGGTGTTATTCTGACTCAAAGACCGCAATGAAGTTGGTATTTGAACCCGACAATGCTTGACATCACTACGCAATAATTATTTATAATATAAAGGAGCTCATTTTCAAGGACTAACTCGTTCGCATGCATCACGCTCTTCGGGAGGAGAATATATGCACCGACTATCTTGCTAATCTTGGAGCTGGTAACCATGAGACCTATCGTTCTATTGCAGTTCCTCTAGCCGGAATTAGCCTACTCCTGCTAGTTGATGCTAGTAGGATTTCTTTTTCTAGATAGTTTTTTTTTCTTCTTTTTTATTTCTTTTCTCCTATTGTACTAAAAAAAAGTATACTAATATGCGTAAATTACTGAAAAGGTTAACAAATTTATAATTTAATTCAAAGTACAAAATATAATATAATATAATATAATAATAAATAATAGTATTTGTGTTTACTTAAGTAGATCGACCTAATATGCCTAAAAGATTTTTTAAATGGTTTGTGGCCTGACCTTTTAAGCTAAATAGGACTCTAAAAAAAACCTAGGTCTTCTTTATTTAAGAAAAAAATCTGGTATGGTCTAACATGTTGTAGGCTAGGGCGTAGGCCCTATAGGCCGGTCAAGCATATTCTCATCCCCACTCCTCATTTATTCATCTTTAAAATGTGAATTTTTATCTACTGAACATTGCATTAATACAAGTTCGAACCCCAGATCCTCCATCTATTCATCTTTAAATGTGAATTTCTATCTACTAAATTTTTTTGATAAAAAAAAAATAATAAAAAAAACATGACACATTAGACCGTTTAATTAAAACTCTATGCCCCTTGCTGAAAATATTTTTTGCACAAATTAAACCAAAATCTCTAGATTAGAAACTATATAACACTATGTTTGTAAGTACAGCTAGATAAAACAATGTTGCATAAACAATTGATATACTGAAACGTGGGGTTGAACACACAATTTTTAACTTTTTACCATTTAAAGTGTGTGAACTTTTCCGTTAAACTCATTAAAAAATAAAGGGAAAAAAAAGACCAACTCTAAGTAGCCATCTAAGTTAAACTAATGAGTAAACTATATGCCTTTCAACCATACACAATTCCATCTAAGTCACACATGGATCTTACTGTCACCCTGGTAGCCAATTGCCAAAGCGGTAAAACCACTTATAATACATTATCTAGTGTCGATGATCAACATTATTGTGCCAACATTCATCCCCGTTCTATAATTGCTTGATCCATCAATGTCTAATCATCATCAATCACAAAATATTGTCTGTTCTGCCACCAGGAAAAACTTTCTCCATGACTGAATTCAACAATCATCTTGCTCATTGACCTCATTTGTTCCAACTAGCCCACGCCCTCCACTACTAACCACCATAATTGCTCATAAACATTAGGGTCTTGCTAACAAGTGTTTTAAGACACTTGTTAATGACTTAAAAAAGGAAATAATTGATAAATTTTATGTTGAAAATGTTACTTTTTAATGTTTCAATGTATTGAATACACAACTTTTAAGATAAACCTTCCACTTTAAACTTCTTATAGTGTCCTAAGGGCACTTGTTAGCATTTTCCTAAACATTATAGCAATTTTGTCATTCCATATATATCACTTGGAATTTTTGTTTGCGTTTCATATATATCACTTGGATTATCAATAAAAAGGGTTGGTAAATCGGAACTCAGCTGAAAAGTAAATAAATTCTTATTAATAATTGTTCTATTGAAGATTGATTATTTTGTTTTTTGATATAGTGTATAATTAAATAGTTTAATTCCTGGAAATTCCTAGTTGATTATTTTGTTTTTTGATATGGTGTATAATTAAATAGTTTAATTCCTGGAAATTCCTAGACTATTTGATAATTTTCAAATCGAATCTTAATCTAAAAGTTGTAATCAAGTTTTTGGACTAATTTCATAAAAATAAAAAAATAAAAAAGGTATTTGGACTAATTCCGTAAAAAAAAAAAAAAAAGTATTCAAATAGAATACTTTGCGACTTATGTCCCTTGATCATAATTGTTTATGTGTCTTGCTAATAAGAGTGTTAAAGATATTCTTTCCAAAAAAAAAAAGTGTTAAAGGTATTAGAAATCTAAAAAGAATTATCTTAGAAATCCAATAGTAAATACATTATTTTATTTTTTTTATACAAAATTTCATTTATTTAAACTGTTGATATTTATACGTTGCTTTCATTCCATTTATTTAAACTGTTGCTAAACCATTTTTAATGAAGCTCTATTCATAGAAATGCTAGTTTGTCTTTCAATTCGTGTCAGCAACTTATTTCATTTTGGAAGGCACTTCAACAAAAGAACACGGTGAATTATTCCTTCCAATTAATTAATTAGGATTTTATATTAGATAATGTATAATTCCATTGGTGGAATCCATTTATTGTTTATCTATATCATAAATAGACAATAAATAAAAGCAAAAGTACAACTTTTTTTTTGACAAAAAAAGCAAAGTACAACTTAATTTGAGTTTGGTTTGCTCCATTTACTTTACTCGGTTTATCTTTATAAATTCTATAAAAAAAACCACTCATCTGTACAAAATTTGTTTATTACTTAGTGTAGTTCTTTTTCCTCAAGAAACTTAGATCTTCCTCAAATAATTCCTCCTATCAATAACTTTTTTTGGTGGGGTTTAGTATGGGAAAGGGGAATTCTTTCCCTTCATGGGAAAGTTGAACCACAACCATGGATTTATTACTTTTTTAATTGAATGGCTAGGATTTGTGACCTGTTAATTGTTGTCAATTGTTGCATGGCATTGTGGACCCGCAGCAGTGGTCCCCACCTTCTGATTAAGCAACAATATTTTATTTCCAGAACCATCTTCCTCAAAATTATTACCGTTTATCACCAACGCTAACACTTCACTTCTTCTTCACCCAACTCCATTAACACCCAACTTCAATTTTATTTAAGCCTTTAATTTATTTGTTTACCTTGTAGTTCCTTCAATTGATTTTATCATCTCCTTTTCAATTTCATTTTTTTTAGACAGGGGTAGGTGGGTATTCCATACAGGATTTGCAATTTCTCTTTTCCACCGCCATAGCATCCTTAAAACTACCACAATTGAAATCATCAAGTAATAGAACAAAAGAAGAAGGATTGATGTTTAAAATGAATCTTTACCTGAACAATCGTAGAATAGTATATATACTTTGGATATTTTAAGCTTTTTTTGCTGGGTTTTGTTATGCTCTGCAGTGTTCTGGAATGTTTGAGAAGAAGAAGAATCGATGTTTTAATGCTTCAGTGCTAAATGTAGGTGAGGATTACGTTGTGATGTTGTGAGAAAATGGGGATGTGCAACGTTACAAACAACATTAAAAAACAAAACTGAGTTTTTTTTTTTGTTTTTGGCATAGCCAGTTATAACTGACACCTGTCCTGGGAAAAGGGACTTTCCCATGGTGGGAAAGAAATTTCCTTTCCCAGGTTAAACGGCACCACTTTTTTTAACTTCGAATATTTTCTTTGCAATATACGAGGATACAAAAAACTTCGAAACCTGCATGCCCCTTTATGTTATTTCGATTCCATTGTACCCAATTTGTTTGGATAGGGGATAATAGATTATTAAAAATACACTATAAATGGATTAGTTCAAATGGTGAGGTATTTGAACCCTTGAAGCAATTAGTCAGGAGTTCGATCCATGTTTCTTGCTTATGGAGTAAATGTAGCCAAAAGTCGTCGTTAAACGTGGTGGAAACTTTTGTTATGTAGCAAGTATGAGTTTAAAAGTCCACATTACTTTAAAAATGAAGGTTTGACACTTTAAGTGGAGGGACCCATAAACATAATGTCTTATGATTGATCTTTCAGGCTCCCCTTATGAACCTACATGGGTACCAAAGCTAAGATTTGAGAAGGGTTCGACCGACTCTTTTGTCCAAAGTCTTCCTGATAAGGTGTTCAGGTGTCGTGTTCTGTTAAGTGCCACAACAGTGGTACAAGTGTAAGTGGATGAAAGAGCTTCCGTTTGAGGGGAGTATAAATGAATTGATGGACTCACACTTGAGGGGAAGTTTGTTGCGTAGCATGTGTGAGTTATAAGTCATACGTTGCTTAGAAAAGTGGAGGTTGATCATGAGAGAACCCGTAAAAATATTATCTTAACGTTTTATGTTAAAGTGTGGTTCCTCTTAACCCAATGCGAATGATCTTCTAACTCCTCATGTGACCCAACACCTTTGTACTTATAACATGATATCCCAAAAGAATTATAACAAAAAATACAAGTAAATAATCTAATAACTTTATTTATAGAAAAAATATAACTAAATTTGATATGAAATCAATTAGCTTTTAAACGTAATAGTATATTGGGTAAGTTAAGTTGAACCAAGACAGTTTATATCAATTTATTTTAATAGTAATTTTTTTCATCATTTATATCTACATGCAGGACCGTTTCCGATAATTTAGAAGCTCAGTTGTAATTTTGACAATTTTTGTTTAAAAAGAATTGAAGAAAAAAAATCCAACATCATTTATAGTGATAGATAATTAAGTTTTGAGAACTGCTATTCAGTACGAATATTAACGTACGAAATTTCACGGACGCGTGTCAAAGGTTATTATCCACGCGCTAAATTACAATCTTGAAAATAAAATAAAACGAGACTAACTTCCAACCCCTTTCCTTCAAAAAAAAAAAAAACTTCCAACCCCCTTCTTCTTCCCCTTTATTTTTAGGGAGCTTCTACGGTGCAGTCAGAAAACTGACTTTTTTAAAAAAGTTAATTTTGATCTTAATGTTTGATTCATTTTTAAATTGTTGGTTACTGATTAATGATCAATAGTAATTCATCTAGTAATACTTGCAACATCTTGGACTTACAGATACTATTTTATCGTTGGAATCTTTAACATGCAAATAGAGTTGATGATATTATGTGATAGTCTTAAGTGTTACACGTTGTGGGGTGTTATGCTTAAAACAAGGTAGGATAAAATTAGATTAAGTGTAGTCTTGTTAATCTGATGAATTGATGATACTATGAGGACTGAACTTTTGATGCCATTGTACAAATAGTGGGGTGTTACTCACTACATTTTTGATGTTATAGTGTTAACTTCACCAGAAAAGTCATTTTCATGACTTCACCGTAGAATTTTCCTTATTTTTAACCCACCGTTTCCATATTAAAAACCCCTTTTCTCCTTCTTTTTAGGTGCAGGATTCTTTCCACCTAATATTGTTATGCCATGAACATGAGGTCATTCTTCTCCTTCTTGACCAGATCACCAACACGGCAACACCAACAAGAAACACATGGTTAATCTCACCAAGTCCAACCATGAAGCCAAGACAGCTTTATTGGAGGAGAAAACACAAACCCAGAAACCAAACTCATGTCTCTGTTATATTTGTTGCAGAACTGAGAAAATTTATTGAAACCCAAATTGATCGCATAATCGGTGCTTCCGACGGTCGGGAAGTTGGAGAGAAGTGACAATTTCTAGTGAGAGAAAGGTGAATCTCACCAAGTCCAACCATGGTTGATGTGAGTAACAGAACAAAAATGCTAGTTTGTGAAAAAAAAATCTTCAGTGAGATTGATGGAGTTGTTGGATGGGTTGTGTAATTCTGATGTTGAATAATCAGAAGAAGGATGTAGAACAAAACAAATATTAAACAGGTTCACACACAAAACAACACAAGTTGTCCGTAGCATTAATTTTGTTTTTTTTTATTGGATAGAACTGCACCGCGTGCGAATATGATGATTTCACGTGTCCGTGAAAATTCTTGCCCAATACATCCGTACAAAATAGCATTTTCCTTAAGTTTTAGTTAAATATATGAGCAGTTTTTGGGTGGTTGTTAAATCTATCTTTGTGAGATAGGTTTGATTAGATTTGTCGGTGAACAGGGCTGCATTTCCTTGTTTAGCAGTTCAAGTTTCATTGGATTAAAAGCAAAGCTTAAGCTAGATGTCTGAAGTTTCTTTGCTTCTTAGGAATAGTCTTGGTTTGCTTTCTCATGTGTATTTTCTATCTGTATATGGTTCAGGCCCTCTCATGCCTTTTATTGTTTTCTTGTGCCTTTATCAAAAAAATATTCAAACATGACTTTTACCTACAAGCAATTAGACACTTACATATGGACAATGAATAATTGACGGCAAAATTGGTGTCTTCCTGACTTTCATCTACAGAAAAATGACATGTATTGACTTATTTTGTCCGTAGGTAAAAGTGTTATTTTTTTATCTTACACCCAGACAATTATACCGATATTCCTACAAATATTATTTGAGGCCTCCGTGAATTGGAGGCCTGGTTCCATAGAGCTCATTGCACTTGTCCAAGAACGGACTTGTCTACATGGAAAATGAAGGAATTATTACTCACTCTAAACATAAAGCACGAGTAAAACTTTTAGAGTGTTGTCATTTGGATACAATCACGACACCGTATGCCGATATAGTAGATAGTGTGCTTTCGAACTAGTGTGTTTTGAATTAAAGGTAAGTGAAAGGGATAATTGTTATGAATTAGAGGATTCCATTGTTCTAGATCAAATGCAATGGAGAGATAGATTGTATAGTTCTCTCTAGGAGTCATCACAAAGATGCAAATGAATAAAAGATATGAAATGATACATGAGTGTTCCTATATATAGAGTTTAGTTATGTAACTAACTCTAACTAACTCTTAACCAAGCTACTAACTCTAGTTTACCTATCAACTAACCATAGTTGATTATTCATATTCTAATAGTCCCCCTCAAACTCAAAATGGGAAAAATTCACCAATTTGAGTTTGAAATACAATGAAATTACAATGATTATTCATACTAAAGTAACTAACTAAAATGGGGGTAAAACTAGCAAATGACAAAAACTTATAGAAAAAAAAAAAAAAAGGTAGCCCAGGCCCAATGTGAAATTCTGATCCTCCCATAGCCAAAGCTCTAAACACCAGAACGAAGGAGAAACACAAACTGCTAACTGAACATTCTTCACCAAAACGGTTTGTACCAAACGTGGCTTTTGAAAATCACTTTTCCATAATCTGATGCAAAGTAACTGATTCAAAACGTGCATCTGTAAAGGTTCTATACTCTATAGCATGAAACAAGAAAGTGCAAATATCCTCTTGATGTTATGCAGAAGCGCTTTTGAACCAAGAACAACTTATGCAAAATGCAATTTATCCAAAAACAACTCATTTAATCACGCAGCTGAACCATAAACAGCTTATCCCAAAAGCGCTTTTTCTGCTTCAGTTTAAAAACATGGTTCTTTTCCAGAAACAAGAATAAGAAAAACGTGATTATGGACATGATGTGATGCATACTGAAATCAATTCTTCTTCGCATACTCTCTCTTCATCCTAAGGTATCTTCCACAATTGATTCTGAGTTGAAGCTTTGCAAACAACGAACAGCAAGAACCAAGAAATTCTTCCACCAGGATCGAAAACGAAAACGCAAACAGAGAACAACATTGAAATGAAATTTGACAGAGAAGAGGACAACGAACCGCAAAGGTTTCCGCCGGGATCGAAATCGATGATGTGTTCGTCATGTAGATCGAAGCATTGAAACTGATTCTTGACTGCAATTACCGTTTGATCCTGTTTTCCGACGAAGGCAGAGGCGTCGTAAACAGGTCCAGAGCATGAGAAATTTATGTTGATGATGCGATGCTTCGAGTTCTTGGCGACGGCTTCAGAAATGTTGAACTCAGATTCGCGATGCGTCGAATTCGTTGATTTGGCAGAGACGATCAACTCCGAATCAAGAAATGATGTTTGCTGGTTTTCTGCTGAAGCATCAAAAACAGATTCGTGATCGATGCAACAAGAATCTTCCAGAAAACAAGGAACTTCACCGATCTTGATGGTGAATCCATCAATTTCTGGTGCGATCCAGGGTGAAGAAACAGGAGTGGAAACGGAACCGTCGAAACTGCCGAAAACAATCGAAGCTTGCGAAGCAGAAGAACAAGAATTTTCTGATGCGGAAGCTTCAAGATCTTCTTGTTCATCACCATCGGAATCTTCTTCTTCATCAGAAACTGGATCAAATTCGCTATCTCCATAGCGCTCTGATACCATGTTATGAATTAGAGGATTCCATGGTTCTAGATCAAATGCAATGGAGAGATAGATTGTATAGTTCTCTCTAGGAGTCATCACAAAGATGCAAATGAATAAAAGATATGAAATGATACATGAGTGTTCCTATATATAGAGTTTAGTTATGTAACTAACTCTAACTAACTCTAGTTTACCTATCAACTAACCATAGTTGATTATTCATATTCTAATAATAATAAAAAATTCAAAACGTAACAAAATGTAGTTTATATGATGGAAAATTCAAAAGTGTCGAAACTTGTGTTCGAAAGACATTTACGTAACATCTAATATGGGTTAGCAAGACTCACCCTCAACCCTAAAATTTGTATTTTGATCTCTAACATATTTAACTCAAAGCACTTGATTTGATCGGGTCTAAGGACATGTTGGACCCTCCTTCTTATTAACAATAAATAAGGGGTATCGTAGCCGCCTCCTTCTTTTCTCTTTGCCCCTTCACCTTCTTCATCCACTTGATAAGGGGTGTGGTTTAAGGCCATTTTTTTCCACCATCAAAATAGTTTTTTTTCTCGCCCTTTTATTTAAATAACTGATTATCACATATATTTGTTTTTTTCCTTTGTGATTTTGTCAACTTAGTGTGACACGTTTTGCTTGCCGTTTTGGTGCAGTGTTATTTTGATTTTCCGTCTTGTTACTATGTCCGTTCGATTTAGATTGACATATTAGCTTCAGTTAAACAATAACTTTGACATCTTCAAAGTTACAAAGATGTGAAAGATAGGGCATTCAGACACTTAAATTTTGTCACTTTGTCACATTATATAACACAATGTTCCTATCAATTGAATTATGTTCACATCATCTCCTATTCTATTATGCAATTTGTTTTTTAACGATCTTCTAATAATGTCTTTTTGTGTTACAAATAAAACAGGAATTACAAACATATTAGGACATAGGAGTATTAAAAGTTACTATATATCAAATCTTTAGGGATAATTTAACTTTTTGGTTATTCCAGTAATGGGTTCGAGTCATGGAGACTTGTTTTATGACAGCTTGAGCATATATCTTCTGAGAATTGTATGTTCCCTTTCCTTAAGAAGACGAATTTAAAAACATTTATTGAATCTATTATATGTTTCCCTACTTTTCTGTAAACAACACAATCGAAATTCATAGTTATTTGTCTCCTTTTTTTATGAAATGAAAATGAACAAAGTATCCCGAAATTTACAAGATTCACATACATTGTAGAATAACCAAAGTAACATTTGTCTATAAAGATACAACTGAAGTCATGAACGGTGACCATTCTTGATTCTTGGTTCATCAAAAAGAGACAAAATGGTAATATGCATTTAAGAATTGAATAAAAAAAACATTATTCAGAGACTTCCACATCATAAATCACTTCAGCTTGTTCTGAGGCCCTCTTGAACTGCAATAATTTTAACACCACCTCCATTCCGAGGTGTGAAACAGGCTTCACAGTCATGTGTTCTAGGACCGGAGAATATAGAAGTAGAAACCTGATAAAATCTAATTCAGATATTTTACCACAGATGTCATCTATCCACACATGTTGCACTCCGATGGGCATGGCTGGTCCCGAAAAGATATCTTCCCAACAATAGGAGTCGGGCGTCAAAGGGACACTTTGCTCCTCAATGCGTGCCTACATGCAATCGTTACAAATTCATGGATCAAAGGAAGAAAGATAGTATGCATAAGAGAGACATAGAGTATATTAAAACTCAACAGACTACTTCACATGTCCTGCATACACACAATTGTTACAAATCCAAAAATCAAAGAGGGGAGGTTCGTACAAAAAGGACAGATAAAGAGTATATTGATTGATAAAAGATGAAAAAGAAGGTACATGAGTCTCTAATTTAGAGGACTCTACTACACTAAATTGAGCCTAACTCATAAGTTCTATTTGTAACTCAAGTGTACAAGTTTTAGAATCAAACTTCCAATACTAGATTGGCAACTTGAAAGGCACTAGACAAATACTTTAAGGCAGACAACGTTTTCAAATTCTAGAGCTGAAAAACATGACACAAAAGCAAAAACAAAGTCAAGCCAAACTAAATGAGCACTCACCAATATATGCAGTTCTTTAAGATTAGGTGAGCTTCTAAACACTCATAGAGCGGCTGAAATTTCCTTCAAGTCGTTGAAGTTTATGGTTAACCAAAGATATGTTATATTAAGACAAGGTGTAGGAAGCATTTTTGGCACAACACCTGCAGCTAAATACTGAAGTACAAAAGAAAAATTGCTATAAATCAGAATATGATGTTTTTAATACTTGCAGATCAAGAGTTGCATACACATAATTGTGGTTCATTTTAAATTTGTAGGGATTTGGGGGTGGGGGAAACTAAACGATATTAGGTGAGTCACTTCGACGGTCAAATTTAACATTCAGATGTTCAAGCATTATACCTTTACAAAATAGTTGTTAATATCCAAGTATTGTACTTGATGTAGATGAGCAAAAAAATTGAGCAAGTTGTTGGAGCATCCATGCAATCTACTTTGCTTGCTTTCAGAGTTCAAATACAAATTTAAATCAACATATACCTCAGCTAATTGGAAAGTGTTGTCAAAGCTAATATCCTCAAATTCACCCTCGAACTCTAAAAACTTGAGATTTGGTGCGTGAATGTTAATTTGGGTGAAACCATCGAGTTCTACCAGTCTCAATTTGTCAAGTAGAGGGCAACCGGATATCAAGTTCTCAAAAGCATCTTGAGCCATTGTAATGTGATCCAAATTAAGACTTTTCAAGTTTTTAAAGCCTTCAATAGTCGATGGAGGTTTAAGCAAACAATTATATAAGGTTATATGATGTAAACTTTGACAAGAAAATAAGCACCAAGGTATCCTATAGGGTTGTCCTGTCCAGATTTCGAGCACAAGCTCTTTGATAGACCTTCTAGATAGATGGTCTCTTTAATAGACCATCTATCACTAGCAGTCGCACTAATGAGATCTGCCTGGGAGAGCTTGAACTTGTTGATTTGCCCAGAATGAAGTAAGAGTACGTGATCAATATTTCTTTTGAGCTTTTTCTTAACAACGGTGCTATATGGTGCGAATTATTTTTCGCACAAATCACACGAACTAGTAATCAACGTGCAAACAATTTTTAATTTTGACCTCTTCTTTTTTTTTAACAGGTTTTAATTTTGATCTCTTAATTTTGTTTTGTTTCAGTGTGGTCCCTTATGGCCTTAGGCTACCAACGTTACAAAAAAAAATTTGGTTACATCCAACTTTACACAATTTGATACTTTTGATGTTTTTAGTTTTATCTTGATCTTTTAAGTTATAAATGTAGACATTTTTTTTTTCGAAATGTTAGACATTTTGGTTTTATGTTATAAAATCTCTAAAGTTTCAGGTCAACATCACCAAACGAACTGAAATGGTCCAGATAAAAAGGAGTAAAGTGTCAAAAATTTATAACACAGATGTTTATAAGTTAAATGACCAAAATGATTCCTAAAAAAAAGACTAATTAAACTGAAAAAACTTAAAAATCAAATTGTCAAATGTTTGTAATTTAAAAGATCAAAATGAAAAAAAAAAAAAAAAAAAAAAAAAAAAAAAAAAACTTAAGGGATCAAAACATTTGGAAGCAAACAATCCATTCGCTCAAATCCAACGGATTTACTTTCGCACCACATAGCATTTTTCTTTTCTTAATAACTGAACGATCTTGGAAAGCTGCAGAGACACAATGACTATCAAACACAAGATCTGGTAGTGTGGTCCCAGTGGCGGAGCCAGGAAATTTATGGAGCCTGGGAAAAAAATTTATCGCAAATATGTGACATAATATATAAACAGTCATAAATTGAAATAAAAGAGGCGAGTTAAGAACGTTAAAATATGGCTTTACACAGAAAAAATTATAATTTTTCGACAAACGACAAATTAATTATGAATTTTTAAAGTGTCAAAAACTCATAAAATAAAACTATGGAAATCTCGACCTATAAATCGAATTTTGAGTTCATTATTTGCAGAGACATCTATCAAAATACATAAAAAAGATCTGTAAAGTTTCATAGCATTTCGAAGTCGTTTAAATTTATTTTGATTTTTCAGCCAAAACGTGCAAAATTGAAATTTTGTTCCGCGTAAGCGTATACTCACAAGTCAAATTTAGTTCCCTAATTTTGTAGGCATGACTAGAACATGATAAGAACCTTCACAATGAAATTTTGTAGTTTTTAAACAAGATACAAATTAATTATAAATTGTTTAAGAAATTCATAATTATGAGGGAATAAAAATTCATAATTAATTTATCACTGGTCGAAGAAATTTAATTTTTTGTGTAAAGTTATATTTTAACATGCTAAACATGTATGAAAAAAATAGTGAAAAAATTCAACATGTAGGGAAAAGATATCTTCCCTACATGTAGGGAAAAGATATCTTCCCAACAATAGGAGTCGGGCGTCAAAGGGACACTTTGCTCCTCAATGCGTGCCTACATGCAATCGTTACAAATTCATGGATCAAAGGAAGAAAGATAGTATGCATAAGAGAGACATAGAGTATATTAAAACTCAACAGACTACTTCACATGTCCTGCATACACACAATTGTTACAAATCCAAAAATCAAAGAGGAGAGGTTCGTACAAAAAGGACAGATAAAGAGTATATTGATTGATAAAAGATGAAAAAGAAGGTACATGAGTCTCTAATTTAGAGGACTCTACTACACTAAATTGAGCCTAACTCATAAGTTCTATTTGTAACTCAAGTGTACAAGTTTTAGAATCAAACTTCCAATACTAGATTGGCAACTTGAAAGGCACTAGACAAATACTTTAAGGCAGACAACGTTTTCAAATTCTAGAGCTGAAAAACATGACACAAAAGCAAAAACAAAGTCAAGCCAAACTAAATGAGCACTCACCAATATATGTAGTTCTTTAAGATTAGGTGAGCTTCTAAACACTCATAGAGCGGCTGAAATTTCCTTCAAGTCGTTGAAGTTTATGGTTAACCAAAGATATGTTATATTAAGACAAGGTGTAGGAAGCATTTTTGGCACAACACCTGCAGCTAAATACTGAAGTACAAAAGAAAAATTGCTATAAATCAGAATATGATGTTTTTAATACTTGCAGATCAAGAGTTGCATACTCATGATTGAGGTTCATTTTAAATTTGTAGGGATTTGGGGGTGGGGGAAACTAAACGATATTAGGTGAGTCACTTCGACTGTCAAATTTAACATTCAGATGTTCAAGCATTATACCTTTACAAAATAGTTGTTAATATCCAAGTATTGTACTTGATGTAGATGAGCAAAAAAATTGAGCAAGTTGTTGGAGCATCCATGCAATCTACTTTGCTTGCTTTCAGAGTTCAAATACAAATTTAAATCAACATGTACCTCAGCTAATTGGAAAGTGTTGTCAAAGCTAATATCCTCAAATTCACCCTCGAACTCTAAAACTTGAGATTTGGTGCGTGAATGTTAATTTGGGTGAAACCATTGAGTTCTACCAGTCTCAATTTGTCAAGTAGAGGGCAACCGGATATCAAGTTCTCAAAAGCATCTTGAGCCATTGTAATGTGATCCAAATTAAGACTTTTCAAGTTTTTAAAGCCTTCAATAGTCGATGGAGGTTTAAGCAAACAATTATATAAGGTTATATGATGTAAACTTTGACAAGAAAATAAGCACCAAGGTATCCTATAGGGTTGTCCTGTTTTCGAGCTCAAGCTCTTTGATAGACCTTCTAGATAGATGGTCTCTTTAATAGACCATCTATCACTAGCAGTCGCACTAATGAGATCTGCCTGGGAGAGCTTGAACTTGTTGATTTGCCCAAAATGAAGTAAGAGTACGTGATCAATATTTCTTTTGAGCTTTTTATTAATAACTGAACGATCTTGGAAAGCTGCAGAGACAATGACTATCAAACACAAGATCTGGTAGTGTGGTCCCAGTGGCGGAGCCAGGAAATTTATGGAGCCCGGGAAAAAAATTTATCGCAAATATGTGACATAATATATAAACAGTCATAAATTGAAATAAAAGAGGCGAGTTAAGAACGTTAAAATATGGCTTTACACAGAAAAAAATTATAAATTTTCGACAAACGACAAATTAATTATGAATTTTTAAAGTGTCAAAAACTCATAAAATAAAACTATGGAAATCTCGACCTATAAATCGAATTTTGAGTTCATTATTTGTAGAGACATCTATCAAAATACATAAAAAAGATCTGTAAAGTTTCATAGCATTTCGAAGTCGTTTAAATTTATTTTGATTTTTCAGCCAAAACATGCAAAATTGAAATTTTGTTCCGCGTAAGCGTATACTCACAAGTCAAATTTAGTTCCCTAATTTTGTAGGCATGACTAGAACATGATAAGAACCTTCACAATGAAATTTTGTAGTTTTTAAACAAGATACAAATTAATTATAAATTGTTTAAGAAATTCATAATTATGAGGGAATAAAAATTCATAATTAATTTATCACTGGTCGAAGAAATTTAATTTTGTGTAAAGTTATATTTTAACGTGCTAAACATGTATGAAAAAAATAGTGGAAAAATTCAACATGTAGGTCACGTTTTTAGACTACGCGTATATTATAGGGTGGTCAAAAATAAGAAGAAATTCAAGTTACAATGCTAGAATATATGTTTTGTATTTGACAGGGTCATTTTTCAGACATAACGTATATTACAGGGTCAATTTGAACAATTAACCCGTTAAAATAAGAGAGATCAACCCATCAATAGTGTGCTAAATAAAATTAGAAGGTAAATATCTTTTCCGAGCCTGTTTGCGTGTGAGAAATTTCAGATTTTGCCCAAATTTTTCTTTTTGTAAGTGTGTTAATGTGCTTTTGGGTTGGTCTAATGCGCAAAAATTATCGATCGAGCCCGGGCGACCTCCCGGGGTCGCCGGGCGGTGATACCGCCCCTGTGTGGTCCAATTGTACCTCCATTTGCTGGATAAAACACTTGTGCTCACTGCCTCCCCAATTGGCAAGTGTGACAGAATCTGATCTATTACATGCCCTGGTAAACAACTAATTCTATCCGGCTCCGCATCATTCACTTTTCGGGGAGTAGACATTGTTTGTTTTCTTCCCTTTTGATACATATTCGTATTCAAACAAAGGGTACATACAAGAATCAAAAAACAAACTAAGCATGCATGTATGTATACAAGAATTTTTGCTAGGTCCACATTAAAACACAAGTCACTCTTCTAAATTCAAAAGTGTGCGGTTACAATAAACGTTTTCTATAATATCATAATTGTATATTAGAGCTATGTTGTGTGACAGCATTGGAAACCTTTTGCAAGTGTAAGAGATACTGTAAGGGTAGGTTTTGGTTTGTGTATCGATGAATTGAGATTCTTTCCATTTCTCAAAAGAACAAAATGAGGTCTTCACTAATATAGATAGACACGAGGTGTATTTTTTTTTTTGGTTACAACACGAGGTGTATTTAAAATACACGAGGTGTATTTTAAATAAACTAGATTATTTTAAATGATAAAAAATAACCTGAGAAAAATGAACTCTTCACATCTATATCTCTCCCAATAGATCCCTCCCATGCTTCATGAGTATTTCTTTTATTTAAAAACTTGTTTTTTGATTAAAATTGTGTTAAAAAATTATAATAGTGTGTTTTTTCTCCTAAATAACATGATAGTCAAAATCGGGATTTTACGTATAATGGGGACTAAATTCATAAACTGTAGAATGATACATTAAACTCAAATATATGCATATAAAACAGCATAGGTAAGACAAAAAATACCACTTGAAATACTTGTGTAAATTTAAATTCACAAGCATAACTTACATAATAGCATAGTTGCATAACACTTACACAATTAAAACTTAAAATAAACCCACTTAAACTCAAATACCAACAACATAACACTTGAAATACTCCCTCCGGTCCTATTTACAAGAGACAATTTACTTTTTAGATACATTAAATAATTTATGTATTTGGTTTAGGTTCTTGACTAGATACATACATTATTATGTATTAAAAAGTCAATTTTCTCTTGTAAATAGGACCGGAGGGAGTACTTATGTAATTAATATGTTAAATCAAAGTCATAAGTCTCAAACAAAACAACAACTAAAATTGCCTTTTGTAGTTCCACCACCGCCGCTATAATCGTAGAATCGTTTCAATGAAAAGTGGATTATACAGGATTCCCCCAAAATGCAAGTATAATCACAAAATCCTAGGGTTTTAGGATTAAATCGGGATTTTGACTACCATGGGTGGAACAATTGTTGGTCAGACTTTACTTACACCACCTGGCCGAACTCTAGATTACCAGAGTCCCTTTTCCCCGGCAACAGGAGGGTTAAAACAACAACAAAAAAATGCATATATATGGAACCTAAACTAAATCAGTATAATTCATTCGTTCAGAATTACCAGGTCAAGCTATGGATCGAGGAGTAGTTCCAGGAGAAGCATGTGAACTTGGGAAGTGATTACTTCAACAAAAAAACATAATTAGGGGGAAGAAAAAATAAGCAACAAGTGAAAAAGTAAGGATGCAAAATCTTACCGAGGAAGAAAAAGGAAGTGGGGGTGGCAATGAGAGAAAGTAAGGATTGAAAAATAGAGCAATGTGATTTTGAATTTGAAACACGATACCCAAGCTCGTTGAAAATGGAAATTAGGGGTTTCCAGGAAATTTGGGTTTCTTTTTTAAGGAGTTTGGAGTAGAGTTGTCAAATGGACTAAGCCGACCCGAGGACTAGGGGTGTTCGTGGGTGGGTTTGGGTTGGGTTTGGCCAAACCCAAAACCAAACCAAATAGGATACTTCGGTTAGGGTGAAGTAAAATAACCATCCGTTATACTATTTGGTGGGTTTGAGCAAACCCACTAATTTTTGGGTTGGGTTGGATTGGGTAATGGGTTACCAAACTTATTTTTCTATTTTTTTAATATTAAATGACTAAATGACAAGTACTCATAATTTTGTTTTAAAATAGTACTCTACTTTTTAATTTTCTTAAAAAAAATGTTTAACTTATTTTACTATAATTTTATGTATCATGGAATATCAAATAATAAACTCCATCATAAAATACTTGCAACAAACTATGTTTTGATTTTTCAATATATAGGGTACAATTTATATGTTTTTGGAAATATAACTTTCTTCTACCCTATGAAAATAAAGATAAAAAATATTAACATTATTGGGTAAGTGGACTTTTTGGGTTTGGGTCTGATTTTACATTTTTATGGGTTTTCCATTTTTAGAAACCGTACCCACCCAATTACCCAACCCAACCCATTTTTTTGGGTTTTTTGGATGGGTTTGACCAGATTTTTTGGGTTGACCCAACCCATGAACACCCCTACCGAGGACATAAATGGTTAGTTTCTGCTCTCCCCCAGCACAAAACACTCGCACCCTGCAGTGTTGCCAAATATACCCCTGCGTGAGTTAAGTCACGTTGCGTGACTTAACTCACGCACCACTGGCATGTGCGCGAGTTAACTCACGCACGTTGGCCGGTGGTCAGAGCTGAAGAACAACGTTTTTTGGTCTTTGGTCAGTTTTTCAACATTCAATCTACACGTTTTTTATTCATTATACACGTTTTTTTTACCACATTAATGGTATTTACAACCTATACTACCATTCCCACCTATAAATATCCCTCCAGACTTCCCTATTTCCTCACACCATATCACTTTCCCTCCCTCCTCACTCTCTCCCTCTATTTCTCTTCTTCTTCTTTTTTTTTTTTGTCAATAGTATCTTTGGGGATAAAAGTGATCAAACTTCTTCGGGATAAAATAGTGAGTAGCTGACTTGGGAAAATGATCGACCCTTGGGATAAGTTTAAATTTGCTTTTTTTAACCCCAGAAACTTTTTACCCTGAGTAAAAAGAATTTCTTGGGGTAAAAAAAAACAGATTTAAATTTAGCCCAAGGGTTGATGATGTATTTTCCCCAAGAATGTTGCTCACTATTTTACCCCAAGAAGGTTGGTCACATTTTACCCCAAGAGGGAGAAAATAAGTAGATCTAGTGAATTCGAATAAAATAAGATGTTGTTATATGCCTCGATTTTGTTCATTCCTTTTTATTTTATATTTGCTTTTATTTTCTAATTTTGTATTTAATGAATAAATATTGATTTAGGTCATTTCCTTTTATTTATATTTGTATTTATTTTAAGTGCATAACTAAATTAGAATATAGCAAATAAATAATTTAGAATAAAGTGAACAAATAATTTAGAAAATAAATAATTTAGAATAAAGTAAATAACGTAATTTGAAAATAGTAAATAAATTATAAAAAAATAGCCACCTTGTGCCACTTAACTTGCGCCACGTAACTTAAATTGCGCATTAGTTTACACTTGCGCTAGTTAACTAGCGCAGGGGAATTTTGGGCATGGCTGCAGGGTGCGAGTGTTTTGTGCTGGGGGAAGAGCAGAAATCTAAACGGTTCAACTTGGTCCAACTCATTTGAAATTGGGCCACTCATTTTTAAGCCCGTCCAATTCTGTGTGGGTCATGGGTCTGTCCGGCCCGATCCATTTTAGTTTTCTTTTTTTAATTATTCACTCTTTTTTATGCATTTCTGATATATTAGTTACTCACAACTATTTTGATGCTAAAACATGATTGGATTGACACATAAGTGTAAATAATTTTTGTATTAACATTAAATATTAATTAAACTCTAAAAATATTACTTCGATATTAACTAAATCTAGATATATTACTTCAATTGAATCAACTTAATAATTTATAAACTTTGAGCTAAATATTTTTTATTAATAAATTTAAGTTAGTCGGCCAGAAGCCCGGTGGACTAACCCGGCCCAACCCAGTTTTTACATGGGTCAAATGGGATAGGGCCAAAAAAACCTGAATTATGCTCTTCTTCCAACAAAAATTGCTCGCTCCCAACCAAACTTCCGAAAATACTCATGCGTGAGTGAACTCACGCAGGAGTTAAACATGAAAATACTCATGCGTGAGTTAACTCACCCAGGTGTTAAACATGAAAAAACACCCCGCTTGAGTTAACTCACGTTGCGTGAGTTAAGTCACGCAGAATTAACACTAGCGTGAGTTAACTCACGCAAGGACATTTTCGAAAGTTTGGTTGGGAATGAACAAAACGTGTTGGGAGAAGAGCAGAATTCAAAAGGCTTGGTGTATTATAGGCTAGCTTTTTTAGGCTTGACCCGACCCAAAACGTGGGCTAATGGAGCGGCCCATTAACCCGGCCCATATTTTACAACTTTAGTTTGGAGGAGATGGAGAGTTTGGGTTGGAAAATATATAGAAAAATAGAGAAATCTTTCATATTTTTTTAAGGAGTAATTTTTTTAGAAAATGATAAATTAATCCATATGTTTGATATATTTTAAATTTTAAGAATATTTTATAAATTAATCCATATGTTTAATATATTTTAGATTTTAAGAATATTATAACAACCTATATTGAATTTGAAAAATTTATATAAACCATATCTCAATGCAAATTTTGAGTTCTCCAAATGAGGGGAATTTGTATTATAAATAAAAAATTAACCATCAAAACTCTCTCCTTTCAATGTTTTTTATTTTTTCCACAAGCTTTTTCCTATTTTTCAAAGTCCTCCAAGGTCCTCCAAACTCTTAAACAAAGCCTTATAAATTTCTTCTGGTTATTAGATGCCATGGAGAATTAGAGGTTGAAGAGGGTTGAGATCCTCTCACATTTTTGTTTGAAGAGATATAGATTCATGGAATAAAAATATATATTTTTGTTATTTTATTTCATGTGTCTATCTGTCTAAATGGAAATATTCATTAAATCGAAAGAATCCTAACCTCACAAAGGACACGAAAGAATCTTGACTACTGTTGAGAAAAAGGTAGAGGAAAAAGAAAAGCAAGCAAATTGCTCTTGGGTGGAGAATCGTTCGCGACCATCAACATCAACTAAGGTATGTTTATTTCATCTTTGTTCTTCATCCATGATACTTGTAATGTATGGGTTTTTTGTGTTGTTCATCTCTGGGTTTTTAGTTTTTTTTTTGTGGGAAACAGTAGTTTCAAAAGGGGTTTACGCATGCATTTTGTTCGTGCATGTTGAGCTTAAAGAGGCTTAAAAGAGCATCTACACCATCCATTTTTCTCCACATACCAATTAATTTTTCATCATATCCCCAAGTAACCAATAGTTTGAAAATAGTACTTCAAAAAAAAAAAGTTTGAAAATAGTAGTTTTAGTTATAGAACATAATTCAGTCTTTCACAAATTCACCCCATAATGAAAAACCACAATAAACACCATTTGTGTAAACACTAATGCATACAAGTCCATAGGAGGGTTTCATAAGATGATGAATATGTGTCTTAATTTTTTGGGTTAAATATGTTTTTTTTTTCTATAAATGTATCAATTTTTCGTTTTAGTCCCTCTAATAAAATTTTCCTTCGACTTTTAGACCCTATAAAATTTTCAATCACTACTTTTAGTCTCTATTTTTAAGTTAATTTTTGTATTTTTTTTATAATGAAATTGTGCAGAAATGTGTAAAATAATTTCCCAAAAAAATTAGAATCTTTTAACAAAACAAAAATTAAATATGAATTTTTAACTGTCAAAAATATAAAAATTCATATTAAATTCATGTTTTGTTAAAAAATTCTAATTTTTTCTGCAAAAATTTATTCAAAAATATGAATTCTACATATGAGTTTACTTTAAACGAGGAACCAAAAGTGAAGATGAAAAAAATTTAGGGACTAAAAGTTGAACTAAAATTTTAGAGGGACTAAAAACATATTTAACCCTAATTTTTTTAGTCCATTGGACCAACTTGATGTGGCAAAATGGTAGCAAAGAAATTGTAAGTATCTTAAATGGGATACAGTCATAGAAACTAATCAATTAATATTTGAATTTAAGACAACATCATATAAACTTCGTACCAATCATCAACTCTTCTTTTACTATGATTTTCATTTTTGAATCGAATATCATCTGCGTGCAACTATAAAGATTAATTTCTCGAGTTCGTTGAGACTATAGTGGGTGGCAAAACTCCCACGCAAAAGAATTACATTATTGCATTAATTCTCATAGTTGGATTCAAATTACGTACACCATCAGATTAAGCTGCAAGAGATCTCTTACATTGTTTATATACACACACTATGCATGCAATAATTATCATTGATGTATTCTTTAACTATTTTTTTTAATCAATTATCATCGACGCGCAACTGTGATGACTAATATCTCGAGTCTAGTGTGGTCTAAATGGCCTGCAAACTCTCCTTTAATGTTGCTGCATTATTCTGTAATATTTGATATTACTCATTTTAAGCTCTAAATTGTTAATCGCTCACTTTAGAAGTTTTATATTAACTTTTTAAAAAATAAAAATGAATAATTCAAATTAAAAACTTAAAAAACATGTATTTAGGCTAATCATTTTTTTTTAAAATAAAATGTATATATGAGACAATATTTGAATAAGTTGTCCCAAAATTCATAAAGTTGAATATATAATGATGAAAAATAGAAAATAGAAAACAAGATGCTATATAAAAATTGATTGAAAAACTAAACATTGGGAGGCACCTCTTCAAGATAGTCCTCTCTTGCATTTTTTACCAGCATTAGGGATAAAAGCCAAAAAAGTGATGAATTAAGACACAAGAATGCCCCACTACCCAGGAGACCAGTCTTAGCAGTAGGACAAGCTGGCATAGTAGAAGTAGTGACATTAGTAGGATGGAGATTGTGTCTCCAATGATGTTGCTCTGTCACTGTTGGCCATAATGTCATTACACCAGCCAATGCACTGCAAGCTCTGAAATAAATAAGATGAGTGAGTTTCAATTAGGTTTAACATGAATAGTGTGAGTAAAATGGAGAGGATCCTAACTCGAATAGTGTTTGGTTATGTGGGAAGATACATATATTTATAAAGACGAAGAATATATTTATTTTTTCATACTTAACTTTAATTTTTGTAAAAAAAAGTTTAAATTTTTCTATTTTAGACGAAACGACAATAGTCATTCGAGAAGTCACGCACATGAGTGGAGAAATCAGAGGTTTGAACCCAATCACGGCGTTGCGTTTGACCTAGCGATTTCAGCATTTTGACCATTTGAGTTGAGACTCGTGGACTTACAATATTTTTTAGTTAAGGATTTATTTGAATTAAGTGTGCACTTAAAATAGGAAATAATGACCTTTATAGATAGATACAAAACAATGAGAAGAGTGTTGGATTTGAGAAACTTACAAAGCTATAATGAAGAAGACAGATAAAGTTGTGTATTTGAACAAGGCTGAAGGAGGAACCGATGTACCATTGTATGAGTAAAATATAGATATCAAACCCATTAAAGATGATGCCATTAAAAATCCTATAGAAGAATATCCAAATACCACTGTTGGATCACTTGGGTAATTGCATATCATAGCATCTTTTCCTTGTACAAGAACTCCCATTGAAGGCTAAAAGATATAAGAGTGACAAATAATTCGTATTAAAAAACAACTCATGTAACAAAATCAATTTCGTAGAAATTTATAATGCTAAAACAGTTTACTAAGCAGTATGAAATAATACCTTTTTATTTTCACCAACAATGCCAAGAATAAAAGAAATTAGTCCACACATTATCACAATGAGCGACATCTTTGTCATGGTGAGTCTCATGATGCTGCAAAGAAAATTTGCCATTAGAGTGATATAAAGCTATAAAGTAGTGACTAGGGTTTGCATGGTCTCCGTGAATTTAGCTAAGCGATAATAATTAATACATAATATATGCGGGGCTGAGGTTCGAACTCCGGACACCTACTTATTCACCTTTAAAGTTAATTTCTCAAACTACTTGACAAAAAAATATTAGGGTTTGCATAAATTTCTAAGTTCCAATAAGTTTATTATCAATCGCAACATGAATATATTAGAAGATAAACTTACGCAAATCACTAGAAAAGTATAATATTATTCTTTTAACTTTTTTAATAGTAACCTTTTTTTACTCAATTCAATACTGTGTTTTAGAACTAAGGGTGTGTAGAGGACTAAACTCTATCCATGAATCATGTAGAAAAACAAAAGTGTAACAAGCATTATAAAATAAATAAATTCAACACTGCATCATTCATATTTAAAATTGCTTAAACATTATGAAACCGCAATCTTACTTACTTGTGATCGGAACGCTTTTTCCACTCTTGCACCTCCTATTCTCTTCAACTTCTGAAAGTACTCCCTCTTTCTGTATTTTACTGTTCTTTTACTTTTTTTTCAATATTTGTTTTGAATTTATATATCTCCTATTTCTATGAATAACGAACCCCTATCACAATTCTCGCAGATTTGTTAGTAAAAAAAAAACTAACTTTTGTTATCTAAATTTTTAACAAACATTTTCATAAAACTTTTTTTTTTTTGAGAGATTTTCATAAAACTTTTGAATATAACAATAAAATAAAGATTTACATATAATGTTGCTATTATAGTTGCGTTGTTCTTATGGTAATAAGATTTAACTAATTTTGTTAATTAAAGATTTAAATAAAATTATATGAAAGATGAAATTATAATTATAACTAGCTGATAAATAATTTTGTTATATGCTTTGACAATAATTTATGGATAATTCGTTTTTTTGAGAGATTTTCATAAAAATTTTGAATATAACAATAAAATAAAGATTTACATATAATGTTGCTATTATAGTTGCGTTGTTCCTATGGTAATAAGATTTAACTAATTTTGTTAATTAAAGATTTAAATAAAATTATATGAAAGATGAAATTATAATTATAACTAGCTGATAAATAATTTTGTTATATGCTTTGACAATAATTTAGGATAATTCGATATACGAATAATTTCCATTAATATTTAAAAATTTAAAAATTATAACCAAAATTATACAAACAAACATAATAAAATATACGCACAAATTAATTGGCGCAGTAAAAAGGACAGACGGACACGATAGTGTCCGTCTTTCCGCTAGTTGTAATAGTTTGAATGAAGTGTATAATTTCATTAAAAAAATGAAGTGTATAATTTTTCATTTTATTATAACATTATTTGTTTCAATACATTTAACAGTTAAATATATGTTTTTTGGTGTCTATGAATATTTCAACTTTTTGTTTTAGTTCTCCTGTTTGATTCAAATGGAGGGAAGTGGATGGGAAGGATTTTAATGGATGAGACGGGAGGGAAGGGAAGGGGAGGGAGATAGTTTTAATGTTTATATGTCTGGTTCAACGGAAGGAAGAGGAGTGGTGGAATTTTTATTACATATATGTTTGGTTCACAAGAAGGAGAGGATGGATTTTAAGACAAATACTTTTTTATCCTTATTATAAGAGTCTTTTTTTTTGACAAGATTTTTATAAGAGTCTTATAATTTAAATCTGAAATTCAAAATTATCTATTGATAGCAATTTTCCGATCTTGATGACCCATCAAACATAATAAAATATTTATAAAATTAAAATAAAAAAGAATTTAAAACCATTTCTAATAAATATTGAATCATATAAAAACACAATTCAATATAATGTGCCAAAAAAATATCGCGACTAATGAATTTAGTGGAATTTTTAGTGGAAATTTCTATTTATAATGAATTTAATTCATATTTTAACTAAATATTTAAATAATATGTACCATTAAGATAAATTTGCGTTTGAAATCGTGACAAATCCAACCTAAAATATTTTCTTTTGGTCAAATCTAAAATGTTGTGTCCCTTTATATATTATTATTATAAATTATATTTTGTTATAGATAAAACAATATTCAACAGTATTATAATACAACATTCTTTCAAAAATATTGAGCAAAATTATTTCAATAAATTCCCTATACCTACTTTGATTCTCTCCACCAAGCATTTCACTTATCGTTTTTTTTTTATCATTATTTTAACTTAGTGTTTATATTTAGACAATATAAATTTAAGATAATTTTATTAATTTACTAACGAGTATAAATATTATGAGTATCGATAGGTGAATTTCAGTATATATAGTGAATTATATATATATATATATATATATATATATATATATATTTACAAATCATTTGTAATTTTTTTATTTTTATTTCTATATGTTTTATTTTTTTAAATATTATCCTTTATTTATATTCAAACTATTTATTTGTCTTTGGATTTTTTTTTCTTCATAAAATTTAAGCCAACATAAATTTGGTCAAATTTATTATATAATTAATTTTTAAATTGTAAATTGATATAGAATTTTTTTAATTATTTATTTTAATGAAAAAAAATTATCTATAAGAAAATAAATTTGAACTTTCTTCTTCATTAAATTTAAATCAACATAAATTTGGTCAAATTTATTATATAATTAATTTTTAAATTATAAATTGATATAGAATTTTTTTTATTATTTTTATTATATAATTAATTTTCAAATTATAAATTGATATTGAATTTTTTTATTATTTATTTTAATAAAAAAATTATCTATAAGAAAATACATTTGAATTTTCTTCTTCATTAAATTGGGTCAAATTTATTATATAATTAATTTTTAAATGATAAATTGATATATAATTGGTTTTTAATTATTTATCGTAATCAAACTTTTTATATCTATAAGAAAATACATTTTATTCTTACATGTACTAGTTTTATTCAGTTATCAACTATCAGCTATAAACTATCAGTCATTAGCAATTAGCTTATTAGTTATCCACTATTTTTATCAAACAGAGCCTTGGTAAAAATGATAAGGGTAAATATAAACAAAAGATGATAAGCTATAAAGTTATAAGTTCAAACGCTACTTGAAATAGCGTATGAAAAATAGGTTATAAATTCGTGAAATAAGTGATAAACTCGTGTAGAAAAGACCGTTACCAAATAGATATTTTTTTGTCATACGAACTTATAAGCTATAAGTTATAAACTCGTTTACAAACCTTAACAAACAGTGCCTTAAACAACTAAGATTTATTCATTATATATTTTATTTATATCATAAATTGCGGATGTTTCCTTTCATTATTTGAGGTTTGCATATTTTTAATAAGCGTTATGCATAACACGAACAATAATCTTATAAATATGTCTAATCATAGGAAAAATACACATCTTAATTTATTTTTTTATGCTCACTACACATCTTGAAATCAATCTATTGAAATCCAAGTTTTTATAGCTTATTTAGTGATGCGACAACGGTTGTTTTAATAACATATCGAGTATCCCAAGTTAACAGGGAAATGAATATGCTAGGATTAAACTTCATCAACCTAACTTATATGTATTCTTATGATTAGTATTGCAGATTCTAGTTATCACTCGATATTTTCACGTATTGCTCGGCAAACATTATTCATGTCTAAGTAAGCTTGTGAGTTCAATCATATCGGTCAATCGACGATTTCTCAACCTATTTGCCGATATGATAGCATTAAGATTCAATACTTTATGTGAATATTAAACTTAAATCTATTTCTAGAATTTAGAGTTTAATAGACATTATTCTAACCTAGATTCAAAAGGTATTTTTCAATAACAATTCAAATCCATAAGATTAAAAGCATAGAAATCAAGAATAACATCAATATCATGAGATAATAGAATCATACAATATCATACTAAAAAGTAATACATACTAGTAGAGTTGATTATATTTAATCCCAACAATAAGAGTTTAGCTACTCATTGTCATGGTAACCTTACAAGGAGAAGAAAAGAGATGGATGATACCAAGCCTTGATTTCTCAATGAATCTTGTGACTCCACCTTCAATCCTTGTTAGCTCCTAGCTCCTTGATGGTCTCTCTAAGTTTTTCCATGTCCCTCTCTCTTAAAAATCAGATCCCTAAAAATCCCACGCTGGCCACTGGATGACTGCCACGTAACACCTTATCCTATTGAACTTGCTTAAGCGAGCTAGAAGCGAGATTGATAGTGGCTCTCTGGAGTTTTCTCGCTCAAGCAAGAAGAACTCGCTTGAAGCGAGTTACCTTGCAACTTTGGTTGATTTCTTGGTCTTTGCTTGTATTTTCCTGCACAAGAAGGGTAGAGTAAGGCACATAAAGCATAAATGACATTTTTGCATAAAATTGGAGCTTTTCTACAGATAACTTGCAAAACAAGTCACTAAAATGCCTAAACTAACACATGAAATATATCACTCTTTAGCACATATCACCCGACCATTGCCCTTCCTGTGAGATTGATATGGAAGATGCTTTCCATTTCTTTTTTGGGTGTGAACTAATCCAAAACTGTTGGAGTAATGCAGAATTATGTTCGATTGTGCATGGTCGTCGTGTAGGGTTCCATAGTTTTGCAAACATCACTCATAACATCTATGCAAAAGAAGTCCGAACTACTACAAGTGTTGATGTCATGTTTTTTAGCATAGGGGAATCAGTGTTGCGACATACTGCTTCTAAAGCAACGTTCAACGATTTATTTCAGCATGAACTAGTTGGCAACGAGCAATACTAACAGCAATCGAGGACAAATCAATTTCATACCAATCGACGATGCAGTCAGTTGTTCATAAAGATCTTGATCAGATTGTCTTTAAAATGATCAACACATCTTTGTAAACACTATTTATTTTGAACATTTAGGTGTCTCTGAATTTGGCAATATTATTGCTATATTGTCAATCCATTTAACCTTTAAAATTAGGGAAATGTTAACTTGTGCCCTTAAGGCACAAGTTTAGAAGCCAAATATAGAAACTTATTTTTGAAGATTGTGCATTCAATGTCTTAGAAAGTTAAAAACTTATTTTTTCAATACAACACACATGTTTTAATTCTTTTTTTAGATCCTTAACTGGTGCCCTAAGGGCACAAGTTAACATGACCCTTAAAATTAAGTTTACAATGCGACAAACAAATATAATTGTTCATACATACCCCTGCAAGGGCAGCCATTTCACATACAAGTCGTAGTTTTAAGAATATTCTTCTTCGAATTCAATTTGCTATGATTAATGATATGAACAAAGTTTGTTTTTACTAAAAAATATCTAATCTCCACAAGCTAAATGAAATCTAGCCAACCATCTGCACAAAAATCAAGAGCAGATCTATCTCCACGTCATCCAAATGATCCGGTACGAAACACCAGATAGATATTTTCTCACCCTGTCACCATTAACGGATAATCATTCAATTACTTTGTCGCTTTCACTTAACTTTTTCATTTTCGTACACACAACACTAACTTATTTTCAAACGAACCCTCTCGAATATCACTTCGCAACTATAAATAACTTCCTCTCATAATCGCTTATTCTTCAATCAACAACATTTCTAAATCTGAAAAAGCGCGTTTCCGTAGAAAAGTGCTTTTCCTTGAAGATTGGAGATTCGAAATTAGAACAACGATCGCTCGCTGATTACGTCCGTCGTGAAGAGTTGAAAGTTCGTTGTTAATTACAATTCATTTTAATTTCCGTTCGTTCGTATTTACTCTTTCTTGATTTGGATTGTGAAATTGTTATGATATTGATTGAGTGCGTGCGATTGTTATATCATCATTGCGTTTTCTGTCAGTTTCAGCTTCTTTGGATTCGGTTCTGTTGTGATAGGTAATGTAGTTTGGTTTATTATTAACATTATTATTATGATGATTTAGATTAGAAGCTGTTTTTGGTTGAAATTTTTGCATATTCTGATGTGTTGATGTTGTTCTTCGTGAATTCTGTGCAATTTTGAAATTTACCTGTTTGTTGAGGTTTTTGTTTTGTTTTGTTTGTTGTGGTTTTTGTTTGTTTTACTTCATATCATGTTATGTTTAGGAGGCGTTTGAGGGTGTTTACTATAAAAGCACCGACACATACACCAGACACGACACTGATTCATGTCGTGTACACGTGAAACACCTTTGATTAGAAGTATCGGTGATACATAACACGATTCATTGCTATAAGGGTATCAAGAGGTCTTGGTTTGGAGGCAAGGAATTTTGTCTTTAGTAGTGATCCATGGTGTCATTGATTAGCTTGTATTGAAAATTGAAATAAGATTTCACTTTGGAAAAGAAGAACTAACGTTAATCAATTAATTATGACCCATATGGGGTGAGAAACTTAATTAAGCCCTTACCATGATAAGCGGTTGTCCTATAAAGTACAAGTTATTTCTATAATATAACAAAAGATGATATAAAGTTGAACTGTTTTGATATAAGTTATAAGTTATAAGCTCTTGTGAATAGTCTCACAAGTGTTTGGGAAAGCTTAAGTAAGCTAGTTCAACTGGTTTAACCCAGTTGAATCATATTGAACTCATGGTTTTGAATTGTTGTGGTTTAGAGTCCGTAATTGTGATACGAAGACATCGAAAACCTTGATGTCACACAGTCACCGCAGTTTTTGCAAGAATTCTGTTATGCTATGACTCAAAATTCTAGACCTGGTCCTGTTCCTATCACAGGCCTCTAGTGGTTTGTGTTGTAAAGTAATTACGTATTTGTACACAATTTTTCCAGTTACATAGATGATTGACCTTTGGGGAAATAATATTAATTGATATGAGAGAGCAAATTTTTATGGGAGACTCAAGGGAGATTAATGATTATATCAGTTTAGGTTATAGGTAGAGAAGTCTTTCACAGGGCATCCGAAGTGGAACTACTACCCAGTTGTAGAATGCTTATGCTGCAGAGATATGAGTCTGTAATTTTTGGAGGGAAGCATGACCAAACAGCACCAGCAATTTTGTTTCAGATTTTGATCCATCTCCAACTGCAGGAAGCAAAAAAAAAAAATCCTCCTTTTAATGCCTTCCCCATCTGTATTTCTGCAGTTGCATCAAAAAGAATCTCAACAACATAGACAGCTATGTTTTTTGTCCACACTGTCTTATTTCGTCAAGCTTGGACCAAGAGTTTGAAGCCAATTTTGAAGTTGTTGGAGCTTCGTATGGGTGGGATATCTTTTTTGCATAATTCATAGAAACTATCCATTTGTTTTTATTTGTCGGACAGCAAGAGGAATGGCTTTGATGCTAGTTTGGATCGCATATAATTATTTCTAGTCTCTTGTATACACGCCGATTTTTGCTTCCTGCTTTTTCTCTACATTGGAAGACAACCCTGCTGCAAACCTTCTATGACATAAGGATTCTTTTAACCTAGTCCCTGAAGTAGTGCGAATGTTCAATTTGTTAGTGAACACAGTTCACTTTGAAGTGACTTAGCTATTAATAAGAAAAGTGTTATAGTGTCCCAAGTGATTTTACCATGGTGCAGACTATATGGAGTGATAATATATATGCTTTTGGTAAGTTTCGGTCTCTGGAGGAATCAACGCTGAACTGCATTTTAAGGTAGGTTCGCCCTTTGTGGATAATAAAATAAACACAAATAGTATGTTTTGTTATCTGAGATGCATTTGATTGAGTGATTTATTGCTTTCAAAATAGGTTGAAGTTTCTATTGGTTTGGTCCACTATAGTTGGATTTTGTTCTGGGAGTTCTTCAAGGAATCAAGTGGTCGTTCAATGCTAATTGTATTTACTGCCGAAGGCTGTGAAAAACCCCACTGCTACATTGTAATATGTGGAATTCTTGTATGTACACTTGTCTTGTTGTGTTCCTCTCTTGGGGGTGGTGGTGATCGGAGCCTCATAATATGATTTTGTGTTGCTGATTACAATTGGCCTGCGGCAGTATGCAAGAAATCAACAATGCGTTTGGTGTTTACCTGGCTTGATGGGGTGACTAAATATAACTTGTAGAAGTTTTAGGATTATTTCTAAATTTGTTCGTACATGCAGGTCCTTAAGCTTACTGCCTATTTCTAGATCTAGTTGATAATCTTATTTGAGGATAGCTTGTATCATGGGCGAGGTGGCAGTGTTGCATTCTGAGCCTCTGCAATTTGAATGCAATGACAAGAAACATATGACCGAAGAAGGCGTTTATCCTCCAAAATCAAATCCGGAATCCTTGCCTGGAGAAGAATCAAGTACATATGATTTGCAGGAGAAGGGATATATGGAACATGGGTAATTTCTTGTTCATATGCTCTTTTCTGCTTTTCAAATTTTTGCACTTCTTGCTCTCCTTTTTCCATAAAATTAGACTTTATTTGCAGATGCCAACACTACCGGAGAAGATGCCGAATCAGGGGCCCCTGTTGCAATGAGATTTTTGATTGCCGCCATTGTCACAATGAGGCAAAAGTGAGTAAATGCCTAATATATTTTTTATAATATGTTACATATTTTAAATCTATGATTGTTGCTTAAATGATATGGTTCCATCTTATTTCATATTTATATATAGCCAATCCTTTCCTCAATTGTCACCATCATTCATTGGTTTTATGTGGCATAGACAGTATGTATATGAACACACCAGTGTTTTCAATTGCAGAGAGAGAAATGAGATCTATGAAATCTAATATTTGAAATAAAAACTATGTGAGTATCATAAAATGAAGTTGGCATATGCATGCATGTGTGGGCTAACTGATGATTCAAGAAAAAAACATAAATGACCCTCCTTTCATCTAAATAAATATAAATGACTCCGTATACATCATTAAATAAATATATATTATCAGTCAGTTCAACAACTATAAATTGATGAACATTTAAAGAGAATTATTATCAGTAATTTAACTGTTGAAATTAACCAAGTGAATGCATGGAAGTCAGTTATAAGATGTAACCACATAATATACAGTTATAAGATGTAAGCACATAATATATGGCATAGGTATTGTGTTAAATTACAAGAAAAGGATAATTAGTTGCCATGTATACGAGTCTTGAACTAGTATCCTACTAATTCACCTACTAATTAGAACTAATTCTTGTTGTTATATGAGTCAAGATGAAGTATATGTATATTATTAGCCAAATAAATTGTGAATAATCTCGTGAATTATATTTATGTATATGTATGAATAAAGTGTTGTATATGTATCAGTTTACCGAATATCTTAAACTATTATACTAAACGCTCTTGTTACCAACTCATGTGAGAATGAAACGGAAATATTGAAGAAAAAAAATTATATGTAAAAAATTATCACTAGATCCTAGCTATAATCATATATGTTGATAATAAACATTAATTATCCATAAAAATTTACAAGTTAATATATTGAATGTTTGTTATGATAATTATTTAAAGAATTCAAATCCTTTTCTGATTAACTTCAATTATTTCGGTCTTCGGTTAACTTCAATTCTATTTCCACAATAGTCAAAGAGACCACAAGGTGAAAGTGATACTTTTATGAAACAAAATAATACTTTCATATTATTAAATTTATCACAAACCTTGCAATCTATCCATACAATTATCTTTCATTGGAAATTAGTTCATGAATTTGGTCGTAAATTTTGATTCTTAATTTAAGAAATTTGATTGCACATGTTTGGAAAATGAATAATCATTATGAAAAGACAAAATTATACTTTCATATTGTTAAATTTGTTACGAACCTTGCAATTTATCCCTAAAATCATCTTTCATTGGAAACTAGTTCATGAACTTAGTCATAAAATTTGATTCTTAATTTAAGAAATTTGCTTGCACATGTTTGGACAAATTAATAATCATTACGAAATGACAGTGGTAATCTATCTACTTGAAAAAATAAGTCTGCTTATAAAGGAGACATATATTTTATTCTTTCATGAAACAAAATACATAAAGATATGCGGAAAATAAATAAAAACTGAAACAACAAAACAACAAGGACATTAAATCAGAGTGACCATGAAAACATGATGTCATGTCACAAAATGTGCCTTATATAAGACATAAATCTTAAAGGGGGAGATTCAAGTTGAGTTTCTCCGAGGTTGATTGAGTTGGTTCCTCTGAGGGTGATTGAGTTGATGATGAGGGCACATTGGGATTTGCCTGAATTATGCCTTCTCCAGTAGGATCACGAGATAATAATGGAAGACCATGAGAATGAATTTGATCGATGGAAGTTCTCTCTGCACCCTCAGCCAATCGAGGAGTTTGATTAGCTTGAGCAAAAAGTCCCGAACCCGAAGTGTTTGACTTTTGTGGAATTGGCAATTCAGCATTTTGACCTACACGCCAAAAATTAGTCATCCCAAATTGTGGTGTTGCGAGGGGTGAATTTGGCATATACATCCCTCCATAGCCACCAGAAGGTGAACCAAGCCAAGAAGGCAAGGTATTGTTCACATGGGCGCCAACTGGGTTGTGCAAGTTAGCACTACGGAAATTTGGATGCCCTTGATAGGGAGTAGGACTTGAAAATGGATGAGGGTATGGTTGATTAGCAGCTACGATCCTTCGGAGTAAATCTATCTCTTTCCTTTTGTCTTCCTGTTTTTTGAAGACCCGGACACGCTTATGACCGTTTTGGTGTCCTCCAAGAGCCTGATAAGTAGAGAATTTCCTGTCACAGTACTGACAGGGAAATTCCTTCACGTCTTGCTCCGGTAAAGGTTCATCAGCAGCATTCTGAGATGAACGTGAAGGTTCGCCCTTCTCCAAGGCTTTGGAAGTGGGCGTTGGGCGGAAGCCAAGCCTTAGGGTCAGCAAATCCTCAACATCTGATTCAGAGGTTGGTGGTATTCCCTTTGGCTCCTTCTCTGATTTTGACTCTGGCTCCTGCTCCTCCATCATTTTGCGCTTGAGGTTTTTGTCCCCAGCATTTCCGATGGAAATTCTCTCAGCCATTTTTGAAAGACCAAAAAATAGAGATTTGAAAAGTTTCACTGTGAAAACAAACTTGTGTGGTTTCATGATTTGCTCAAGAGGGGTATTTATTATTTGGAATAAGACCGTTGAATGTGCTATACAAGGAAAAAAAAAAATGTAAGTAAAAGCATATTTTATTGTCAATCTAGAAGCGTGCTCTTAAGGAAAATATACACGGCACGAGCGATCACGTGACTTGAGATTATTTTAACTTTTATATACTAAGTTATATCTTAAATACATGTATTAAGATTATTATATATTAAAAAAAATAACAGCTTTTAAGGAAGGTATACACCATTTGTTAAGGTCGGTCAAACATGCAACAATGCGTCGTGAGATTATTTTAACTATTATATATTAAATATATGTATTAAGGATTAAAAAAATATTGTCAAAGTTAAATTAGTATAGTTTTTCTTGTTCATTTTATTGGTTTTCCGCTACGACAGTGCTATAGCACCCCTATAGCCGCTATTTGACAACATATTCTGCTAAATAGCACATTGTGGAAAAATTATGATCTGTATGAACTTTGCTATACTATAACCGCTACTTAACAACACTAACAACTACTAAATTAGGCATAGTGAAAATTTAATTGTAATTGGTTTCTATTTGTCTTGGCATTGTTAAGGCAGTCCTTTGTTTTTCCGATTTTCATCATGAAGTGATCTATCACTTTCTACTTGAGTTTCACTTTCACTTTAGAAGTATGGCTTCAGAGTGTCCCATGACGGCTAATTCTTGCGTTTGGCAGTATTCTTAATTTTGGGGTACTTACTTTTGTTATAATTCTTTTTTGCAGAATGATATCAACGTAGATTATAAGCATAGACACGACATGCCTCGACACCAAGTCAAACAGGTATTCTTATTTACTTGGGACGTCCTTAATTTGAACATTCACAAATTTTTGAACCTTTTCCTGTTCTGTGCTCAATGCCCTCCGTAATGCTAATAAAAAAATTTGATGTATACAGGTGATATGTTCACTTTGTGGCACTGAACAAGAGGTGGGTTAGAGTTTTTTTCAATATTTTTGTTATTTTAGTGTTGTGACACTGATATAGAATTTATTTATAAAGGTCGATGTAACTATCGGTTTGAGAAGATTTGAATCTTTATTATCTGCAGTCTGTAATGAAGAAATTCTCTCTGCATAGATTATATACATATAAGCACATGCATAAAGAAAATAATATGGTGCATTTGTTAAGCTTATTACTGTCAGGAGGTTCTTCCAGGTGTTTTGTGGTTGTGAGATATTGCCTAGAGCAATAGATCTTATGCTGCTTGAAACTGTTTTTGATGATTTTGTTTGTTCAATAAATCAATGTATCAACTACAATGATATATGGAATTTTACTGTATGCACTCTGCTTTGAACGTCTGAAGCTAAGTTCTTGTGCTGATTTTTACTACTTAATTTCAGGCGCAGCAAAATTGCGTTAATTGTGGTGTTTGCATGGGCAAGTACTTTTGTGATACATGCAAGCTCTACGACGATGATGTGAGTATTGATCCTAGGAATAAAATTCCTTTTTCTTTTGATGTTGTGGTCTAGATATACTCTCTTCAATGATTGCTTGTAAAGCATAGACCAGTGAGTCTGTAACTGCAATTTTAGATTAGTAAACTATCTTATTCCTTTTAAATGATGCAGATATCTAAGCAGCAGTACCATTGTAATGGCTGTGGAATTTGCAGGTATGAATTGATAACCTGGTTTTGTAGTCTGGAACATAACAAATTGCATCATTATGAGGGATGGCAACATGTTTCAACAGGGGATCACTTTTTTCATTTTGTTTTTCAGTCTACTTTATTATAGGAAAATTCTAACACGTGCCCTAAGGGCATTTGTTAACAAACTTAATATAGTAAAGTTGTCTTAAAAATCGTGCATTCAATATTTTATAAGTCAAAAAATTGTTTTTACCAATACAAAATTTCTCCCTTTTGGAATCTTTAACATGTGCCCTTAGGGCACAAGTTAGCAAGACCCTTTTCTCTTTTTGGAATCCTTAACATGCAACCTTAGGGCACAAGTTAGCAAGACCCTTTATTATAAAATTTACATGTCATATTGGCACTTCCACATCCACCCAAAATAGTTTCTCATTTGGACCTTAACTAAACTAGCCTAGCACTTAGCTTTATCCTGATTTTAGGGATCTTTTGGAAAAATGAAAATGCAATGCCATATGGTTCTTGTACAATTTTTTAACTATTTGCATATAACTTTGATTGCATTTTTGTTAGATACATTTTGAAGCTTTAGTGTACTTTACTTTTTATTGCCTTGGCTTTGTGTCAGAACTCAAACTGATTAATTTTGTTATATTTTTGCGCAGAACTGGCGGACGAGAGAATTTCTTCCATTGTAATAAGTGTGGTAAGTGATATCACTTTTTTTCCTGTGTTTTTTGCTTAGTTCTTTAAGTAGCAATGCGGTAATTATGAAATGTAGTACTTATTTGACATCCATGGTTTTTTTTGGCATAGGTTGTTGCTACTCAACTCTGCTGAGAGACAGTCACCCCTGTGTGGAAGGAGCAATGCATCATGATTGCCCTGTTTGTTTTGAGGTAACATTTACAACTTTCATGGTTTAGAACCAATTAATAAACTTTGAACAAGTACTTACAAGAAAAGACTTATTCAAAGAATCCTGTAATAGTTATTATATCAGTCAGTGAAGAGTTGTAAATATTTTAATTAGGGTTAATTTAAATTGGATCTCAAATATCATTATAACTGCTTTTTAAATTGCTGGAATCTGATTCATGTGGTGCCAACATTGATGAATGCAGTATTTGTTTGAATCAAGAAATGATGTCATTGTTATGCCGTGCGGACATACAATCCATAAAAGCTGTCTGAATGAAATGAGAGAACATTTCCAGTGAGTGCTCACAGAGCTCCAAGTCTACTTTTTCTTCATCTCTTTCTGAATATTGTCTTTATTCTTGTTTTTAATTGTGTATCAGGTTCACATGCCCTCTCTGTTCAAAGTCGGTCTGTGATATGTCAAAGGTTTGGGAGAAATTGGACATGGAGATTGCTGCTACACCAATGCCTGAGCCATATCAAAACAAAATGGTCAGTTTTTTTTTCCCACCCTATCTGATGGTTGTTTACACTACGCGTATGCTTACGGGTATCTGCACAGAATAAGTAATTGTTATATGTTTAATGTTGCCTGTACGCATATGAATTTGGTCCGTTGGTTTCTTAATTTTTGGCAAATTAAAAGGACTACATGTTATTCATACTGAGTGTATTATATAATACGTGTTTGTGCCAAGGATGTCTTATTGGTGCTATGGAGGTATATATGGTGATCGATGAAATAGTGGTTACTAGAGTCTGATTTAGCCTTCTCCAGTATGCACCTAGAAGCATAGACTTGCGGTTTATTTTATTGGCATCTTAAATCCAAGGACACTAATAGTGTTATCCTTTACATGCAGGTTTGGATCCTGTGCAATGATTGTGGAAAAACCTCTAATGTCCGTTTCCATTTTGTAGCGCAAAAATGCCTCAACTGCAATTCCTACAACACACGACAAACAAGAGGCTGAACACATGACACTAATTATGTATTGGTTCAACGAAATGGAAGTTTCCATTTCATCTCATTTTATTTGTTATGAAGGCAGTGGTACTTGATGCTGTTCTCTCTTGGCTACAAGGATGCTGTACACTTGGACTTTCAACGCGCTTAGACACATTGGAATAATGATTGTTCAGTTTGATTTTAGGTTGGGGAGTAAGAGTTGGTTCAGCTGCTGTAATCTGTCGTTTGGTGGATTCGGGTTAGGGCAAGTAGTTGAAATTTCGTAGCTTTCATTCATGTATTAACGTGAAATATTTTTAATTATGCAATTATGCAGTCTTGCACTTTTGAACTATATGCAAATTTGCAGTATCCTTGTGCTTTCATTCATTTTCTTTTCTGTACGTATTGCATCATATCCATTTCATGTTGATGCGTTAGCCTTTGCTTGTTAGTTTTTGCGCTTTGGATTTATAATAATTTCTAGTTGTTGTGTGAACAAATGGCATCCTTTGCCTGAACAGGTTTAAACTGTAAACCTGTCGATTTTTACAGATTCACTGTTTTAGGGTGGTTCTGCCGGTCCGTCTGGGGTTCTTGCCACTTCGATTGCAAGGGCTTCAGTATTCTGGATTTCAGCAACATGGTTGCTGGTTGGTCTGGTAGTTTTAGAACCATGTCCGGTTATCCCCAATATGTTTGCACTTATTTACTGGGGTGGAAAAATAAAGGATCTCTTTAAAATATAATTATCTTAATTCCCAAGTCACCATCAAACCTCAGACCTTATCTTGATTTTTGACAGCATAGTTTGCCACATACACTTATTTCTATTCTTTTTTAAAAAAAAAAAACATGTACCCAAATATTTTTGTTTGGAGTTGTACCCAAATTCTCTTTTTTTTAATTTTTTTTCAAATTTAAAAAAAAATATTTGATATAAATATCTCAACAAACAACATATATTAGTTTATATATCCAATAAATATTCCATTTCATTTTTTAAATAATTATTTATTATTTTTTGGTGGAATATATTGATGTCTAAATTAAAATAACATTTATTTATTTCCTGGAAAAATTATTTAATTTTGTATTTAGTTTTTTTTTTGGTTACAAGGCTAAGAAAAAAGAAAAAACAGAGAAAGAAAAAGGAAAAAAGACTAAGGCCTAGAGAACAACGTTCCTAAAGCATCATTTCTCAAGAGAGGCCGGAGGTCATCAGGAGGGGAGGAGTGAAGAACGAAGGCCGCATCAGCACTGGCTCCTAACTTGGCAAAATAATCAGCACATTGGTTCCCTTCGCGAAGAGTGTGGTGCAGCGAACAATTCAAAAGAGAAAGCTGATCTTTGATATCTTGTATGAGGACAGCATGGACATGAAATTTGGACAAGTTGCCTGTTATGAGATTGAGAGCAAGAAGCGAGTCCGAATAACAAGCTAAATCTGCAATGCAGTTATCCTTGGCCAAGATGAGACCGTGAAGAATGGCAGTCAACTCTGCTTCTAAAATATCAGAAGAAGAATGAAGGGAACCTGAGAATCCTATCAGATAGAGACCTGCGTTGTTGCGAATTAGACCACCAAAACCTGTCCGAGTTGGAGAGCCAATACAACTACCGTCAACGTTGAGGATAGCACAATCGAGATCATTGTTGTTCCATCTTATGTGTCTAACAGAGGAGGCAGCTGCGTTCTGCTGGTAAAAACAACGCTTTATGTCATCAGCTGAATTAAAGATGTGCGATGTCAATCTGTTAAGAGGCATGACTTCATCGCTCAAACACATTGAGTTGCGGTGTCTCCACACCCACCACATACTAGCCGCAAACAAGATAGCCTGAGAACCGTTCAGCCCATCCTTGATCCAGTCCATAACACAAGATGCCGCATAGAAAGAGTGATCCAAGAAACCCAGATGCTGCCAAATATTTCTGGAAATTCTGCAATCGCGAATGCAGTGGAGAACCGTTTCTTCGAAATCACCGCAACGAGAACAAATCGGAGAAGGAGCAATGTTCCTGTGATGAAGCAAGCATAAAGTAGGGATAGAATTCTGACAAGCCAACCAAATGAAGAATTTGTATTTTTCCGGCAATTTTTGCTTCCAAATCCATGACCAAGATTGAGTGCCAGCGTGAATTCCTTGAGCTGACAGCAGCCAGTTGTAGCCACTTTTAGCAGAATACATTCCATTTTTGTTATGACGCCATATGAAGGCGTCTACAATAGCTGGGTTGAACCTGTAGTTACAGTTATTGATGAATTCCAACACAGCTTGAGGGAGGGAAGTGTACAACAAATGGGAGCTTTGGCCGTTGTAATTTATAACATCTTTGACGGTAAGGTGAAGGTCATGAATATCTATAATGGGGACGAGAGAGCCAAGAGGGCCAAAATCACTCCAAGAACTGAACCAAAAAGAAGAGGATCCGGATCCTGCCCGCCACGAGTAACCGCTAATAAGGATATTTTTGGCCCGGATGATGGATGACCAAGTGGGTGAGCTGCTGGTGATGGTGGATGCATATAAGAAATTCTGCCCAGCTGAGTATTTGTTAGCGAAGATATTGACCCAAAGCTTGTTATTTTTTTGAATCAATTCCCAAACCAACTTCCCTAGAAGACAAGTATTAACCTCTCTGGCTGCTCTAATACCCAACCCGCCTAAATGCTTAGGCTTGGCTATTTTCTTCCATCCAACTAAGTGAACCCCTTTGTCGTTAGCACCTTTCCATAAAAAATTACGGGTCGTTTGATCAATGTTATCGCAAATGCTTTGAGGAAGCCAGTTAATCTGCATGTAGTAGGCTGGGATGGAAGAAAGGACAGATGAAGCAAGAGCCAATCTTCCAGTTCTATTGAGAAGCTTATTTTTCCAAGAAGCAAGCCTAGTTTGCATTTTCTCAATAATAAAATTAAAATCACTTTTCCTCGGACGACCTTTGAGAATTGGAAAACCCAAATACTTATCAAGAGATGGAGTGCTTCGAATACCGGATATGGAAGTAAGGTTGGTAACTTTTTGATGAGGAATACCTGAAGAGTAGAAGGCTCTTGATTTTGAGAGATTGATCTTGAGGCCGGATGCTTGACTGAATCTATCGAAAAGATCCTTGATGAATCTGAATTGAGAATTTTTTGCTTTAGTGAAGAGGAGAACATCATCCGCAAAGAGGAGGTGTGAAATGTGCGGGCTGGTTGCAGATATCCGAATAGGGTCCCAGTCACCTTGGAGGACAGCATTATTGATAGCTAGAGAAAGCTTCTCCATACAAAGAATGAAGAGGTAGGGAGACAAAGGGTCACCTTGTCTGAGGCCATGAGTTGGCTTGAAGGGCGGCAATTTATTTCCATTCCAAAGGACGGAGAAAGTTGGTGAAGTAACACAGTGCATAATGAGCTTTATGGTGGCGTTAGGAAATCCAAAGTCACGAAGACAAGAATTAAGGAACTCCCAATTCACATTATCGAATGCTTTCTCAAGATCAAGTTTGAAAGAAACATAGCCTTTTTTCCTCTTGGATCTCCGCATGAAGTGAACAATTTCCTGCAAAACAATAGAGTTGTCAGAAGTGCCCCTACCTGGCAGAAAACTGCTTTGGTAGGGGCCAATAATATTATTAAGGATCGGCCTGAGGCGGTGGACGAGGACTTTTGTGATGATTTTGTAGGTTATGTTGCAAAGGCTGATTGGTCTAAAGTCTTTGTAGGTTTTAGGTGGGTCAATTTTAGGGATAAGGGCAATGAGAATTTTAGGTGAGTCTTTGTATTTAGTTTATTATGCACATAATCTACAAACGTTACTTTTTTGTCATTAAAAAGAATTTTTTTATTATGCAGAATAAATATTGGTTTCATTACATTTAATCTTTTTAAAATTGTTTTCGCAAAATTAGCGAATTTTGTATTTTGTAATTATGTGCCTCTTCTACTTACATTTTAACAATTTGTTTTGGTTGTCCTCGTGAGCTTAGCTCGGTTGGTAGGGACAATGCCTAATATATGCAAGGTACGGAAAAAAAACAATTTGTTTTGGTTAAAACCCAAGTTTTATGTATCATATATCTCAAATTACATATAACTTTCTATCATATCTAAGTTTTTTTTTTTAATTTCTAAATTAACATATAATCAATAATTAATTTTTTAATTCTTATTAATTTTTTATTCTGTTTCTCATATTCTTTTAATCTAGACAACTACCTCAAGAAAGTTCCTATGTTATTTTGATAATATTCACCAATTTTTTCATTTAATTTTTTAGTCAACAAAATATCCGTGAATTAATTAATTTTAAAGTTGAAAGTATATACATGTTCTTAATTTTATTTTCCTATTTATTTTTTAAAAATTTATATTTGACATAATTATGTTCATATTTGTATTCCATTTAAAAGTTAATCTAAATTGATACCAAAAAAAAAAAGCTAAACTAAATTCGACAAATCCCCATTATTTACTCTTTTTTTAACCTAATTTCTTCACATAATATAAACAAGGTGTCAAATCAAGCAACTAAATGTCTCTAGGTGTATAGTTTATTTATTTGTAAAGGATGAGAGAAACTTATGCAACTAAACTTGTCCAATGGTAGTGTTGAATGGAACTTTCAACATGTGGTTTTGCTCCAATGGGGAGCTGAATGGTGTTGAGAGATGATGTGGAGGAGAGAAGTGTTGAAACCATTCAACAATGTTGAACCCGCAAGCAGAGGTACGTGTGGCACGATTTTGTTGGGCAAGCATGGCGTGTGTACAACACGCGCTGACAGGCGCGAGTGTTGCTGCAGGAGAGGCGGAGAGAGAATATGCTTTGTGGATAATGGGTGACACGTGGCTGATTCTGATTGGCTGTCTGGATTTTTATCATCTTAATAATTTCAACTCAATTATTTCACTCGAAATTATTTTTTTTTTTTTACCAAAATTCATGCTTTTTTTTCTCTATAAATAGAGACTTGGTTCATTTGATTTGGACACAGAAAAAAAAAAACCAAGTTTTTCATTATCTTTCTATTAGCAAACTAAGTGAAGTTTTAATCTTTTTTTTTAGTGAAATGGATCCCAATAATAACCATTTTAACACCCAAAATTATTCTAATTACCCATTTAACTACGAAAATCCCAACAATTATCAAAAAATAAATTGTTAATTGTATTATTTTAATTTAATTTTAATCGATAATTATAATTTTATGTAATTATAAAAATAAAAATATATAATTAAATAAGAATAAGAAATAAAAAGTGGTGGGGTAGAGTGTTGAATGAAAAACCATTGGAGATGGTAAAAGTTGAATGAGTGTTGAATAAGAGAGAGAAAATGATGTGGAGTGTTGTGAATTGAAAAAGTGGGTGTTAAATGGTATTGAAAGAAAAAACCATTGTAGATGGTTATTGGTTATATATCTGAAAATTCATACATTCCAATTATTTTTTTGTTGGTGGTCGGGGTTTGAACCCAGAACCTTGCATATATTATGCACTGTCCCTACCAACTGAGCTAAGCTCACGAATATATATTCCAATTATTTTGATATTACCATTTGGCTAAGTTTAAATTTGGTGTATTTTTAGAAGGAAAAAAACTTACCCATTTAAAATTATATTTTATTGTATGTATGAAAAATTGTTGACCAAATATTTAATGTTATGTTTCACTTTTGTAATATTTTGGACTTCTTTTCTTGACAAATATATTTTGGACTTCTATAAAAAAAAATGAAAATATCAAACACACTATAAAGTTGAAAACTAATAATAAAATATGGTATTCTTGAAGTTTAACAATTTTAATTCATTTCAATTTGATTTTAAATTAATTACTTATTTTAAAATAATAATATGATATGTTATCTAATAATTTAACATTTAGAAATGAAATCATTTCAATCCAATATACTTAATATATATATATATATATATATATATATATATATATATATATATATATATATGAGCGTTCACACACTTATTTAATATAAAAGTTGAAATTAAAACTTCAAAAATTAATTAGTTATATGGACGTCAGGGTGCCAGGGGGATGGTGTTGTTCCGAGGCGTCAGCGTGCTAGGGGACGCCGTGCTGATGTCGAGTCTGAGCCGGAGCATGAGCAAAAGTGTGATGAGATGGACGTGCAGCAGCAGCAGCAGCAAATGAAGGAGGAGCTTGAGGCAACGGAGGAGGATATGGAAGACGGCGAGCCGTAGGAGAGGCGGAGGGGGAAGCATCCCATGGTGCCAGACCCTGAGCCTCTTGATGACTATCCCGGTGGCCCAATGACACTACCCTGTTGTGGAGGTACCATGTGCACGTGGCCAAGAAGGCGCCTGAGGGCGAGATATTTATTAATGTTAAACTTCCTTTAATATGTTGTTAATCTTTGTGAAAATGATGTTTATGAATTGTTAAACTACCTGTTTTGTGAAGCCATGATTGTAAATAGTTGTTAATATTTGTGTAACTGTTGTTTATGCATTGTTAAATTGTTGAACTACCCTGTTTGTGAAGCCATGAGTGTAAACTGATGTTTATGTATTGTTTTAAATTATTTGTAGTGGCGTGACAATTTACAACAACGGAAAGAAGATAGAAGCGATGCATGATAAACATACCAAACCTATCATGGCTACACGGTGGTGGCGTGACAGATTGCAGCGCTCCGGTCTTGGTTGACTTTAGGATACCAGCCATAGCCTGATTGACCACGGTCTGATTTGTGCATTTGTGGAGAGGTGGCACGAGGAGACTTCCAGTTTCCACCTTCCGTTTGAGGAGATGACAGTGACACTTGATGATGTGTCATGTTTGCTGCATCTCCCCATTGATGGCATGCTTCCGTCCCATGAAGGAATGACAAGGGACGATGCGGTGGAGATGATGGTGCGGTATTTGGGGTCTGATTTGGGTGATGCTCTTCTTGAGGTGACTCGTACTAGAGGTGCACATTGCTGATTTAGCTACTTGAGAAGGATTTTCAAGGAGCGTCTATTGCAGCAGTTGGAGTTGGAGAATGAGCATGGTGTGACTCAGAAGGTGCGGAGGTTGCGGGACGAGGCTGTCTGCATATACTTGATGATGATCACGCTCTTCACTGACAAGGGCCAAACTACTGTGGATGTTGTCTACCTAAGGTACTTTAGAGACCTTGATGTTGTTGCTGAATTTTCATGGGGAGCTGCGACACTAGCTCACTTGTATAGGGAGCTTAACAATGCTTCACATTGGAACTGCGGTTAGGTGTCAGGATATCTGACTTTGTTGCAGGTATAAATTAAAAATTATGTTTTGTTTTTTTAAATGTAAGTGTTTATTGTTTGTATATTTATATGTGGTTGTCATTGTTGCAGGCTTGGGTATATCAGCACTACTGAGGTATGTGAAGCTAGGATGTCTGGGCAGGATATCAAGAGGATTGGGATCCATGCGCGATGCTTTTTGTTCCAAAATTCGGCAGCCATAGTAATCGTACAAAGAAATATGGAATCAAATGAGTTGTGCTGCTTGCCGTGATGTTTAGCTTCAGTATGACTTCCCTGTATCGCTATTAGGCAAAAGCATATATTGAAAGAAAACCAACGTGAGTTAATTCACATTGGAATTCAATGTGAATGCGTGACTTAAGTCACGCACTTAAGTCACTCAGGCTCACGCAGGGGTAATTTTAGAATTTCAGTTGGAAATGAGCAAAACATGTTGGGTAAAGAGCAGAATTCATTCTAAAATACGCCGAGGAAGGCTGGGTTAGACCAAACTCGAATTCTTAACAAAGAATTAGGTGAGTTCTCGTCTTAGCACATTGGAGAATGAAAACCAAAGGGATAAAATGGTCAAGAGGCTAAATAGATAAAACGAATTGTAGAAACTCATGGTTATGTTTTTTTCTTAGATGAGAGTTGAGAAGTTGTGTTAATGATGGTTCTTATTGCAGTGCATGGACGCTCACCCTTAACCAGGCACAAATCAAGTGATTTTAGAAATATTGGTTACCGGAAAGAAGGTAGGAGATGATTAAAAAATTGAATGAATAGGGACCCAGCTTAGCCAAAGAGGCCAATTTGGTCGGACCACTTTAATTTGTTTTTTAATTAGTTTTTGGAAATTGTTCTTTAGGCATGTAGCAATTGCTCGCAAGCACCGCCTAATAAAATGTTTCAACAGTAGTTAACTACCATTCGCTCTTAAACGGTTGAGTACTTAATATAAAATGTTTCAACAGTAGTTAACTACCATTTGCTCTTAAACGGTAGAGTACTTAACTCTCGTTATGATAGAATTATACCGGAAAAAGCTGGAAAAACTAAGCAAAAGGTGCTTGTGAGCAATTGCCAGGTGCTTAAATAACAATTTTCTTAGTTGTTGCAATCAAGGTCTGAAATACTTTTCAAAAACTATTTACATTGCTTTTCTTTCCTTTTACTTTTCATCATTACCAAACATAAAAGAATAAAATATTCGTTGACACTATTTTTCACTTCAGTTTGAACTTTGAATTTGCCTTCTATTCAAAATCTCTTTCTGTATATTGATCAAAATGAAATACTACCAACTGGTCTGCTCTTAAACAATGATAAACTAAAGATAAACTGAAAACTAATTTCTACCAATACACCTAAGTTAGGTACAACTGATTTTTCCATCATTAATAATTCGAGAAAATAATAAATATACAACTATTTGGCAAAAGTTACCACTTCTGCTTACTTAAACAGTGCACCAAGATCACTTGTTAGTATTTTCCATATAATTAATCAAATATATTGGACACAGTTTTAATCTGAAGTGTCGGTCCTATATAGGTTTGTGAAAGCTCAATCCAGGCTAAGAGGACCAAATCGATTAATATTCCGATTTACAATCCAAAAATCATTGGAAACAGTTTCAGATACATTACAATAGTAAGTAATATATAAGATCCAAGCCAAAAACTTGTTAAGGTTGCATACATAGATTCTTACACACATAAAGTAGGAAAGGAACTAGAACAAAAGGGCAAGCCAAGAAAAATGAGCTTAAACCCTTTAATTTATGCATTTTCAAAAAGCATACATAACCTATCATATAATTTCATAACATAACATATTGTATCATAAAGTCATATACCAAAACCAAATCTAGCTGAAGAGAGTCACCATCCACCGAGACCATGAAAGCCAAAATAAAAAACAATGGCAAACGCAATGTACAAAAAAAAAAAAAAAAATCATCCATGGCTGCTAAAGCTCATAAAAAACAGCTCTTTCTCAACAGATGATTTTATGCGTCTACTTATTTCATGGACTCGGCGACAATGGCAGAAAAAACCTCTCTATGCAGCAGTGAAGATGCCAGATCCAAAATGTTCTTCACCAGATTCCAACTCTAGAGAGTTTTCAGGTGGTTCATTGGATTTCTCTAGCTCCTCATCAATCATAATCTCAAAGGCGCGGCAAGTTAAACTGCAAAATGACTTTTCACCTCTGCAATATATTAGACAAAACAAGCCAGTCTTAGTATCATGTTTTATCCATCAAATAAACTTTTAAAACCAAGATCGCAATCTCAGCTGCGACATCAATGTTATTTATGTCATCACAACCAATTAAGGCCGTTTTAAACCGCAATTCTCAAGAATGGAGGCCACAACAGATGCATTTCTCTGCAGTTTTTATTGATCGCAAAGCGAAATCAAGGCTGTATGCATTTGACTGTGATACTTAAGGATCACAATGCGACGGCAATTGTTATCTCAATTTAAAGAATAAACCACCTATAGAAATATAAAAAATAGTCCCTAAATTATTTCTAATCCATCAAACCTGAGCTATCAATAATAGTTTATGGAGTATTTATTATATTTCTATAATTCACGGACCAAACGGTAGAGAGAGTAATAGTTTAGTGAGTGACCAAATTGATGGTTACATCGGTTTAAAACATTAGTCAAAAAGGAAGAGTTACAACAATGTTAATAATTTACCTGTATATGTAAATATCTTTCCCCTCATCCAATTTCTTGTTGCAATGGTTGCAGAAAGTTAAAAACTCAGCAGAGGGAAATTGTTTCGGAGTCTCTAATCTGCCAACCACATGAGAAGACAAACCCTCCTCTTCATTCTTATTTTGATGTTTTATAACATCATCATCAGCATGAACTTCTAAGATGCAGTCACAGAAAATATGTGTTTTCTTCGGATTAGGACCGTGTGAAATCACACATGTATAGTCCTCAGAGTTTTCAATCTCACTTGCAGATAGCGACATAGGTAGCAATGTGTTAGGAAAACTCACCGGTTTCAAACAAAAATTCTCACATTTTGAATCAAACTTAGAATCTTTCATTGGACTATATAAGTCCAATGAACAAGACATTGATTTTCCAAAGGGTAATTCATGTTCAAGCAATGGTTCACCGATTTCAAAAACAACATTGGATTCACCCTTATGGAAGACAGAATTATTCTTAGTATACGGAAGCTTAAAAAAATCTTTAGGCAATGATTTAGAAGCCTTAACAGAATCCAAACAGTGATTACAATTAGTCACTTTAGTAATCATTTGAGGACTAGGATTAGGACTGAAACTACCCTTGTTAAACTCAGATGACAGAAGAACATTCCTAGAAAATTTAGAACAATCTTCTAAAGAATCTATGATGCTTAAACCAACTTTGGTACAGTTCCAACCCCTTTTTAGTCCTTGATTAGGTGGTGATGTTCTTAAAGTGTTACCTCTATTTGAAAGCAAAGTAACATCTAGTGGTGAAGTGGGGCTCCTAAGGGAATCAGAATCCATTCCAAGTCCCACATACAGAAGAGGAGCTTTGAAAATTGATTTTCTTTTCTCATTGCTTCCTAAAGCCATTTCAATAGTGTCTTCTTTCTCACAACACCTAATCAAAACACCACATTTTTGTTCATACAAAGGACATAATATTAATGTATAAGGCTACATGCATGTACATATTTTTATGAGTAATATCAAAGGTAAAGATTTAGACTTTGAATGCAAAACAAAAATTAGGTATCAAAGGTAAAGTCTTGTAAAATATACAATTTGGGAAAAACTTAATTAGGAAGAAAAACAAAACAAAATCAAATCAAAAAACAAAAACAGATATAAAAACAAAAACTTTAGCTGATTAGACAAAATATTTCATTCCACTGCATCAAACCCTCAAATGCAAGAAGAAAAATACAAAGGACATTAATTTATCATTATTCATATAAACAACCTAAAAAAAAACATTTTTTGAAAAACCCAAATGAGGAATCATAAAAAGGATAAAATGAGGAATTTAATTCATCATTATTCATACAAACAACCTAAAAAAACATTTTTTGAAAAAACCCAAATAAAAATAAAATCAAAAACAGTATTTCTTTTTTTAACAAAACAAAAAAAAAATACTGTAAGTTGAAAATAAAGTATGCTATGAAGAATCTGAGAGATAGGTCAAAAAAACACTCCAAATTTTTAAAAAAATTAAAAATAAAACATTTGCATTAGATTATAGAACAAATTAAACTAATAAGATATGAATAATGATGATAATGAAAATGAAGAAATAAAAAAAGGAAAAGAATAAATGGATGAAGAACCAACCAACCTGGGTTTTGTCTAGAAGCTTTGAGAGAGAGGGAGGGAGAGTGAAGTTGAAATGCAGTAATAATAAAATGTGAAAGTTGTGAAGTGGAGAGAGAGAGAGAGAGAGAGAGAGAACAAGAATAGTACTATCACACTATGAATTTGTTTGGTACAATTTCACTTTCATTGCGCGTTACTTCTTAGTACTTTTGTTTGCCGTGTAACATACAAAAATTGTCTTAACTTTCACTTTGATGCTGACATATGTTGAATTCTTGTGTCATCATGCCACGTAACCATAAAGTTCATTTTATTTTTCAAGTTATTTTTTAATAATAATAATAGTTATTGTTGTGATTAAATGCTAGGATTACTAGTAAGTAGTATTATTTTGACCAGAGACATTATGGAGCAATTGTTGTGATTAGCTGCTTAATTTTCATTTCACAATTGATGAACTTACACGAAAACCACAACATGCAAAATGACCCTTACCATGCAACAAAGTTATCCTTACCATGGTTAACATGCTTTACCCATGTCATGATTAACCAGGGTTGTCCATTTTCACTTTTTTCTCATTTCCTCTTCTAAGTTTTATCTCTCTCTTAAATTCACTTTCTCTTCATTAAAATAAATATATATAATCAAAAGAAAATGTGAAGTATGAGAAAAACTGAGGAAGAGAATCCAATTTAATAACAAATTCGTTTTGTTCGGTTTAAAAAATAAACGAAAGCAATAGAAAAATTGTTGTTCAGTATGGTTCAGGTTATGAAATTTTGTCTCTTATAAAATGACGAAGAATATGTTTATTTAAATTTAAAATCATGAAAAAAATTATTTTAAAAAATCTAAGAAAATCTAACTTTTAATATAATATATAGATCTTTTGTACAAGTAAAAGAAGATAATATATAAAAAAATTACATAAATTAAATATTAGACATTACATGAACACAACATATATCTAACTCCCTTTCAAAAAAAAAAAAAAACATATATCTAACTTAATTGGTTTGGATTGAATCTACAAATTTTCTCGAGTTGTTAGTTTGATTGTCACACCCCCAATTGTAGCTTTACTATCAATCAATATAAGAATAAAAAATAGATTTAACACCTATTTAAAAAAAATCAGATGTGTTTAGTCCTTGTAAAAATAAAAAAAGAATATGTTAATCTCTTAGAGAAAAAAAATGGGGAATATAACCATCTCTTTTTTAATTATTATATTGTCAATGATCTAATTCATATAAGAACTAAATTGTTCTAGTTTATTTCTCTCACTAACTAAAATGTGTTTTGTTTTTAAGGTTAAATTAGGGTTCCATAATACCAACGGCTCAAATGTGAGGCATAAAGAAAGAATATAGCACGTCTAAGCATAAAACTAGATCTTCATAACACCAATGGCTCGGATGTGAAGATTCATTTTCATATTTTCAAAGTAAACTTTTTTTCTACTTTTATATGTTCTAGCCTTGCGGTTAACCGACCACAATTAACTTTTATATATATATATATATATATATATATATATATATATATATATATATATATATATATGTATATATTTATATATATTTTTTTTTGACAAATATATATATATATATATATATATATATATATATATATATATATATATATATTTTAAGCATTCTTTGTTTTGATATAGAGAAATTATCTTTTCTCTCAATTTGGGTCTAAAAAGAATAGTTTTCTCTCACAATGCCTTTGTAGGTTTCTCGGTTGAAAAATGATTGGTATGTTTTATTTTTTTATTTTTAGAGTTTTAAAGATATAACACATACTTTTTAAGAGGTCACCCATTTTACTAAAAGCATGATGAATTATCAATGAATTGGTCTAAGGATAAAAGATTTAGACATCTTAAGTAATTGGTCACAATCCTGAAGAAAAAAAAGTAATTGGTCACAAGTTTGATTTCTGTCTCTTGCGTATAGAGAAAAATAAATTGGAATGGAAGAAATCATCTTGTGTACCCTATATTGCTACCAAAAAATAGACACCATATTGTTACCAAAAACTTCAAGGTAATGTGTATATAAGAGTTTCATCTCTTACGTGGGTCCCTTTAGTTTGGACTACCTATACTTTGGGTCTAACTTGGACCAATTTTTTTTACCACTAGATTGTAACTCCCATCATATCTTATTATGGTCCATTCACACCAAATAAAACTAGTCAACTCTTTCTCTCTCATTGCACAGACTCTCTCTTTCATCCCTATCTCTGCCTCTTGTCTTCTTCATTCTTCTTTCATCTCAAACTATTAAACTAGATACAAATGATAGCTTTTATTTTCCATTAAACTGTGGCTTTATTCATTCATTCATGATAAAGTTGCACATTAATCTTCACAAACGCTGTTTTCCATTAATTTTGTTATTATGTATTAATTTCCAGAAATCAAAGGATGAATCTTGAAGTTTCCCATTAACTTCTGCATATATTTTCGGATACTAAAATATTTTTAAAAAGTTTTTTTTTTGACAATCAATTGACCTACTTGTGTAACCAAGATGTTAGCAGAGGCAACAACAATAGAAGTGGTTCTGTGAATTAGAGAAGAAAGGGAATATGTTCGGAGGGTAATGGCGGAGTGAAAAGGAAGGGGAAGTAAGGAAGCCTTTTTGAAAGACATAACTTGAAAGAGAGAAAAAACTTAATAAAACTACCACATAAATTGAAGAGGGAAAGTAAGAAAGTATTTTTGTAATTGAGATTGTGTTTTGCTTATAACAGTACGGTGGGTTTGCTAGCTACAGCAACCCCAAGTAGGAAAGGAGGAGAAAGCAAGAGGATGGAAGAGTGAGAGAGTAATTCAGTGCGGTTGGACTATTATAAAATTTGTGTGTCTCATTTGATCAATGCTTAGAAAAAATTGGTCCAAGTTGGACCCAAACTTTCACTGGTCCAAATTAAAATTATTCTCTCTTACATATATAATATTTAGTTCATTTATGCTTGATGGTGAACTACCATTTACATTTAAATATCAACAATCGCTCCTAAATTATGAATATTTCACGTTTACTTGTACGATCATTAGAACCAACATAACATACCTATTGGGGTCCCTTTAGTTTAGACCAGTGCATGTTTAGGTCCAACTTGGATCAATATTTTTTACCATTAGATTGTAACTCCCATCATATCTTATTATGGTCCATTCACACAAAATAAAACTCATCAATTCTTTCTCTCTCATTGCATTGACTCCCATCCCTATATTTGCATCTTGTCTTCTTCTTCTTTGTTCTTTCATCTCAAAATATTAAACTAGATACAAATGATAGCTTTTATTTTCCATTAAATTGTGGCTTTATTCATTCATGATAAAGTTGCAGATTAATCTTCAAAATGGTGTTGTTTTTATTGTCCATTAATTATATACTCATTTCACTCAATTTAAATTAATAAAAATATAAATAAAGAATTATGAATAAAACAAGTGATTTTTTTTATTCTTCTATATCCATTGTACTTTTTTCATTCACCATTTTTTTAGTAATGCTTTTAGATTATTATTTTTTTGGTACGAAATGGTTCCAGATTTATCTTACGTTAAACTTTTTCACTTATTTTTTTTTCATTCATAATTTATTTTATGTTAAGCTTGAAAACAAGTGAATTTTTTAAATTAATCTCTTGGTCATTCATTAAACAAGAAGAAAGTATTGAAGCATGAACATCCATTTGAGACATAACTGCCATTGTTTGATGTTTCCCTCAACCCATGAAGGAAGGATCTATGCAATCCAACAATGTTGAAATTTTTGATATTTAATCCAATAATAAAGAGAAAGGGAACTACAGGAGTGGAGTGGCTGTTGTAAAAAAAAAAGGGTCTTGTTAACGAGTGCCCCCGGGAACTCTTTAAGCATGCTAAGTAAAGTAATTATTCTTTTAAAATTTAAAAGTTTTCAATTTCCAATGCACTGATTACACAAACTTTTATAAAAAAGTTACTATTTTAGGTCCTTAACCAGTGCCCGGGGGCACTAGTTAACATTTCCCAAAAAAAAAAAACATAAAAGAATGGAGGAAGGAGGAGAATGGGTTTGAGATGAGTTGGTGAAAGAGATAGAAAAGAAGGAACCGAGGGAGAGAGAGAAAAAGAGAGAGAGCATGTGCATGCCAGTGAAAGGATGGAAGAGTGAGAGAGTAATTCCGTGTGGTTGGACTATTATAAAATCTGTGTGTCTCATTTGATCAATGCTTGAAAAAAATTGGTTCAAATTGGACCCAAACTTTCATTGGTCCAAGTTAAAATTACCCTACCTATTGACTATATATATGAAAAGATTTTTGATGGAATGACTAATATACCAATGATCCCACACCTTCTTTATCATTGATCTTGATCTGAATTCTCATACATTTGTTGGCAAGTATGGGGGCAACATTCGGTGTAACACCCCTGAATTCTCATACACCTTCTTTTTTACAACTTTATTGTATTTTTTATTTTGTGTGTAAAAAAAGCTAATTGACACTTTTTTTAGGAGAAATTAATCACATTTATTTTTGAAACAAATGGAGCATTTGATCGATAGTCGAACTTATCCATGTTATATGTAATACGTGCAAAATTACAAAGAAGTTCATATCCTTCCATTCAATTACCTAACATGCAGAATCAAGTTGTTGGCATGCTAATAATCTTATCTAAAAAAAAGGCATGATCAAATCTAATTAAACCATAATTACAAGCATTTATGTATTCATACCCATGGGTAGACGTGACTAATCAAAATAAATTTCAACAAATATACATGACATGTGGAGTACTTATGTCTTGTATAAGTGCCATTTTCAACCTCATTGCATTCATCCCCTAAAAAAAGCTCATTTGCATTCATATTATTATCCTTTTGATTTTATATTGTGAAGATAAATTGTTTTCCAACCCAACCATGACAAGTTTTTTCAAAAACACAATAAACTCAATCATGACAAGTTCTAATGATCATGCTGAAGTTCTTGTCCTTGTCTTAGCCGATGAATTAGTTGGGATAGACTTCAAACGACTCAAATGTCAACCTCAATGGCATCATAAAGTAAAAGATCAACCTAATGTTACCCCTATCTATTTTAGGAAGAGCCTAATGGAGCATTTTCAAAATAGTAAAGAATTGGTTGTAGGCTTTACACATATGAAGTTGGGTTCTAAAGTGTATTTGCTTGGTGGTGAGAAGTTAAAATCAGTAACAAAAATTGATAAAACATATGTTAATAGTAATCTAGAATGTTATGGTGGTTTTTCTAGTCATGTTTTTCGGTTAGACATAAAGAAAAATTCATTCACTTTAGACCGTTGTAAACCTATGGAACAACGTTATGGAAAAAGTTCTCCATTGGTAGCAAATGTTGATTCAAAAGTTTATGTGATTAGTGGAACACCATATTGAAGGATGCTCCTTCCTACATTGGAAAATTAGGTCATCTTGTTTTAGGTCACAAGTTGCTTATTGAAGATGACACTGGAAAAGCTTATTTTTTTGATACCAATCTTCACACTACATGGCAAGAATTGAACCAAAATGCTCTTAAATCATTTCTTAAAGTTGTTCTATCATTACCAACAAATGGGATTAATGTGCCATTTTTTCCCGGATTTAACAAAGACTTTCAACTTGTTATTTCTCGTGAAGGAATTGAAGATGGTTATGCTATGCTCATATATGCACCAACATTTTCACTAAGGTTTTATCAACTCTAAATGAGATTTTTAAAAGGCGTTACCCCGTTATAAAAAATGGGAATACCCAATTTCTTGAAGGGAGGAACATATTTTTATTGTGTCCGGACAATCAAATTTGTGCTATATGGATTGGGTTTGATCAATTTAGAAGGTTACATCTTTTCATAACTATATTTGTTTTGAAATTGTTACATAAACCTACGGTCATGGCTTCATCATCTTCAAGTACTCCTTTTCAACATCAAGAGACAATGTCCTCAAGAGCACAAGAGACCACATTTATACGAACCCGTATGACTCATACTTTTGATTCCATTGTGAATGATGTGGTGTATCCAAATCATGTATTTGATGCTTTCTTCTATTAAAAGTGATTAGCATTATTTGAATAAGATATGATAAGATTAATTAAAAGTGATTAGGGTTATTTGAATGAGATTAATTTATTAGAGTGTCGCATAAGTTATATACAAATAATATATGAGTGAGCGGCATAGGATTGGAGTTTCCTGAAAATGTCGACCTAATCAGAATGTCCAACGGTTCTTTGATGTCTTCCTCACTCTTGATTCAATAGGAAAAAAAAATACAAATAATGCACTTAAACGTTTAAAGAAAAAAAAGTCAATGAATATATCAAAACATAAAGGAACAAACGCCGCGTCAGGTGTTACTTAATTTGAAGCAAAGCAATGGAACAAACCGAAGGAGAACCATCAACTTCATCACAACAACAAGATCACCAAAACTGGATAAAGTAACCACATTTCTAAATTTCAAACTTTATAACATTTATTTCATAATATTCATCACTAATCTATCATCCATTTTATTTTCAGAGAGCAAGATAATCTGAAGGAAAAATTAATAACAGAGGATAATTTTAATTTCACATGGAAATTAGTATCACCAAGTACATCATCATCGTCATCACAAGAATTGAGATACGTTGGTGGCGTTGATATAAGCTTCTCAAAACACGATCCATCATTGGCGTGTGGTACTCTTGTAGTGTTAGATTTTCAAACTCTCCAAATTGTTTATCAGGATTTCGCTTTTGTTACTCTTCGTGTTCCTTATGTCCCTGGCTTCCTTGCCTTTCGAGAGGTTCTACTTTTTTCTTTTATTATGCACTTAATTTACGAAGATTATGTTTAGTTAAAATTAACTGATAGTTGATAAGATAGTGGATGAACTTATAGCGGATTAACTAGCTGATAGTTCGTAGTCGATAAGGTAGCAAATGGAATTTTTAGTGTTTGTTTAATAAAAATGTATTTATTTTTTTCAATTAAGATAATAAGGTTAAATTTGAGAGAGAAAAGATAAGCTATAAGCTTAAATGCTAGTTTATAAATAAAAAAATAAAAAACAATATAAGCTCTTCAGAAAAAAATGTTACCAAACAAGTTTATTTTGAACTTATGCAATGTTGCAAAATGTCGGCCATGGCGGATTGTGGTGCCATATGACGGATTTTTGGTTTTCCGCCATCAATAGGAGTGATCATATGAGCTTATAGATTGTTGAGAGTCTCACATCGGAATTGATATGACTTGAACAGGTTTTTATAAGTGGGGGCAGTCCTCACATCACAAACTGGTTTATGGGGTTGTGTTATGGTATTAGAGCCTATCCAAAATCTATTAGGCCAACTGCTATCAGGTTTTTCGCTATTGAGCCACTTTGGTCACGCTCCAAATGTCCAGTCTTGGATGTGAGGGGTGTGTGTGTTAAGAGTCCCACGTTAGAAGTGATATGGCTTGAACAAGCATTTATAGGTGAGGGCAGACCTCACAAGCCGATTTTGTGGATTTGTGTTAAGTTCAACCATAAATTCTAAGATAGGTTACAAGCTATCTGCTATAAGCTCAAAAACTGGCCTTGCTAAACAAAGCCTTATTATACCAATACTTGTAAAAATAGGTTATGATATATTCATAAGTTGTTTTCGGTTTATTTTCATACGTTTTATGGATAGCTTATTGTAATAAGTTGTACGGTAGTTAAGTTTGATTTTATCTTTGATTGTACATAGGTCGTCCATAATATTTGATTAAATAAGTGCTTCCCTCTCAATGTTTGAAAGATATTGTGTTGATATTAATAATTCTTGAAGATGATTTTTTTAACAGTTTAATGTATTTTGTTGATCGAATGAGTGACTTTAGCTTAGGAATCAATATGTTGACCTGTTAGAATAGCAAATCTGGTTATAAAGTAAACTGATAGATCAACATAAAAGAACAAAACGATTGGTCATAAAGTTCGCCACTTCGGCAGGGACGGATTTGAACTGGACATGATGTGGCAAGTGCCACACCAAAATTATTATTTTTTTACTTTTTTTATTAGTTTACTTTGTAATTTTATTCATATATTAATACAAACATCTTTTATATTTATACATGTGTCTATATTTTTATTCATATATTAATACATGAACTTTTTTTTTTAATATATACACATGTCTGTATTTTTACTCATATATTAGTAAAGGAACCTTTTTTTTTTTAATTCTTACATGTGTCTATACTTTAACTTATATATTAATACGGGGATCGATTTTATTTTTAATTTATACACATGTCTATATTTTTACTCGTATTTAATACATAAATAATGTTTTGTGCAATTTGTTCATCTGTCTATATTTTTATTCATATATCAATACATAGATCTTTTTATTTTTTAATTTCTACGCAATTGCGACTTGCTTAAACAAAAAGAACGCGAGTATTCTGCTAGAGCATTTGATTGATCTCTTTTAACGTCTTTATTAAATTTAGTATTATTTAATTATCTGATGGAATTTTTTTGCCTCACTGATATTGTGAGTCCAGATCCGCCCCTGCACTTCGGTCAATTTTGCATATATCTTCGACAACATAGTGGCTGCTATTGTTTTCTATTATGCACTGCATTAAGATTACATAGTAAAAAACTTTGTTTAAATATTACGCTTTTAATTCCACTCACTATGCTCGAGCGTCTTCCCACTTATCAGCGAATATGAGTCATACTCAACATGAACGCCAATGCAGTTTTTTATGGCTATTTGATAATTTTCATTTAGCCAGTACTTCTAAAGAATTAAATATAGAAAACATTCATTGAATGATATAGCTTTCTAGGTTACTGCGGTAGTTTGGTAGTATTACATTTGTTGCAAATTTGTAATACAGACCAAGATAGACAGAATCATGATCCAACTTGTAGGGTATTCTTATTTCTTTGCCCGTGATTGAAATATTTTACTAGGATTGATGGAGTTATTTATTCTTTTCTTTCTTTGATATAGTCTCTAAAGTATTTGTTTAACCTGTTATAGTTTGATTGCATCTACGATTGTAGGCTCCAGTTCTTCTAGATATTTTAGAGAAAATGAAAAGGAGTGGCAATGCTTTCTACCCTCAGGTAATTGTTGAGTTAATAATTCATAAGAGTTTGATGCATTAGGAACTTCTTGTTTTTCCATAATCTAGCACTCAAGTTGCTGGTTCCAATCTTGTTAGCTGCACTAAAAACTCAGCTCTGTAATTTATGATGTTTTTGTAACTGATGTTTTCATCTTCTGATAAGAAGGTTATTCTCATGTTGTTGACAGTTGTTAATGGTTGATGGAAATGGAATACTTCATCCCAGAGGCAAGTATGCTCTGTATAGAAACATTTTGCAGAGTCATGCACTGTTTTTCTATTTAAGTGATTGATGATTTTTTCTTTTCTTTGAACTTAGCTTTTATGGAATTTGACATATACAAAGATACTCCTATTGTTATTGAATTTTCGTTTGATAGAAAGAAAACGGCTGGAATGTTAGGAGCCATGTGTTTTGTTGGTGCACTGTTAGAACAAAACACTTCAGAATTCATAGAATGGCTGGCTGCTATTTCAATTTTTTATCAGCATTGATTATAGCAATTGATGTTTAACGTAACTAAAAATGCTGTGAACACTGATTTCACCTGCGATAAAAAATTACCCGATAGACCAATGCCATTTCAGGCGATACTTGGTAGTGTATACATTTCAGCCAAAGTACTTTTTATCATTCAATTTCCAATTTTAAAACTTCTTATTCAGCATAACCATCCTTTGAAAGTTGAAGTCATTTTAGGTTCTTTACATATATTCATAATTGTTGTGACAAACAAATTTTAACTTGCTACCCTGTGTGTTTGACAAGTCTTGGCTTGCAACCTTTAACTTTTGCAGGTTTTGGACTAGCTTGTCATATTGGAGTTAAAGCCAATCTTCCAACTATCGGGATTGGAAAGAATGTTAGTATAATCTCACTAATCTATTGTGGAAAGACTCATATCAGTATATAGATTCTCACATCCTTCTCCTTCAATTTAGAGCTTTGATTCTATCTGATGTTTTTGTAGTTAAGAAGTACTGAGTAGATATCTAAGTTCTTAAGCTGTATATTTTCCAGTTGCATCACGTGGATGGTCTCCATCAATCTAGAGTGAGAAATCTTCTAGAAGCCAAAGAAAACTCTTCTAAACACTTTATTACTTTGACGGGTTGCTCCGGGCATACATGGGGAGCGGTAAGAATTTGAATTAACGGCACTTGTCCTTATTTGAAAAAAGGATGTGCCATACTCATAAAAATGCAAGTTATAAAGCTTGAACTTTAGCTGCCAAAATCTAGTTCCATGTGTTTGTGTACTTTTTTTATTGATATATTGATTCAGCATGCTTAGTTTTTTTTTCATCCTTTCCTTCCAAACCGTTATCCAGGCCATGAAATCTACGCAGGGATCCATAAAGCCAATATATATTTCAATCGGCCACAGGATATCACTCCAGACTGCCATTGCGATTGTTCAGATGACTTGCAAGTATCGTGTCCCTGAGCCAATTAGGCAGGTAAAACAATTTTTCATTTGAAAGAATTTGATATCTACTTTATTACACATACATCTACTATCACATTCACAGCTGATCGGTTATATTTCAAGAAAAGGGTGAACCAAAACACAAAATAGAATATGCCTTTTCTCACTTTTAATCCTCTATCTTTTATTAAGCTAGTATTGACTCCTCTCTTGTTCAGAAGTTTTTTGTTGCCAATTTATTGTAAAATACCACTTTTGTATATTGGGACTCATGCAGCCTTAGGTCATATTGTCTGGAGACATAGTTTTATTCGTCGTACTTGTTCTCCTTCACTTAGTAACTGAACTCAAAATATTTATTGCAAATCTGCATATCATTTATAATTATCCTTATTAGATGTTACAAAGGTTTAGGTGCTGATAGCTAGATTGATTTACTGTTTCCACAATTACTGGTTTTTCATCAAGTAATTGTTCCATAAACAATTTTTCATTACTTCAACTTCAGGCTGATATAAGATCCAGAGACTACATTCGAAAGTATGAAATGAACGCTGAACTGAAGTAATTTGACTGATATGGTACACTATCAACACCTAAAATGATGCTAACACTTACTGCATGCTACTATGGATTAAAGTTGACATTTTATAGTATTTATTGTTTAAGTTGTCAAAGCAATGTAGAATTTAAAGTACAGAGATGTAAGCAAATAAACTCAAGATTATGAATATGCTTGTCATATCATATATTTTGATGTCAATGAATGTATTATAATACCGGATACAATCTAAATCCATAACTTGTATTGGTACAGCCTTTTCATCAGAGATTAATGTAGTATATTTGCAGTAATATATATAGTCACATGGAAGAGTATTCAATTGCTTTTAGGAGTTTGTTGTTGAGTCAAACTCTGTTATTATGTAATACATTTAGTAACAGAATCTAAATAGATGTAATATGTAATTCAATTAACTAACTCCCAAAGTTCTCTACCTTAATTTCATTACTCACTTCATTGATGCACTATACATGGATTTCAACTTGTCTTTCGTTTCTTCCAACTTCTCTTCCATTTCGATCACTTTCTTTGCCAATGCCTACTTGTTATCTTCATATTTTTTCAATTTACTCTCAGCATCTGCAATGAGGTTCTTACTATTGTTGTCTCCACTTTTAGTTTATCACAATCTTTCCGAGTAAATCATGCTTTACGTAACTTAGCTAGCCTAGTGCTGAGCATTTCACATCCACGTTCATAACTTGAATTCCGTCAACAAGAAATCTTGGTATATGTTTCAACGACACTATGTTTTAGAATCAACCTCATCATCATCGCCATTTCTCACCATGGCAACAACTTCAGTTAGTTTTACGCTAAAAGATGAGGATGAACATCCAACTGCTTCCTCAGCGTTATTTGAGGCTTGATTAGAAAACATATTGTGTCCAACTTGATTTGAACATTCCGACAGATATGATTATCCTGATACATTAAATCTGAACAAGATGATATACACATTTATTATCAACTATAATTTAAATATGAAAATCTTTGAGACACAATATGAAAATCAGTCCAACTTGATTTTGCTTATCAATTATAATATACACATATTGGGCAATCTAAATATAAATTAAATAGTTGATTTTGCTTATAATTTAATCTATAAGTATGATAATCTGAACATTGAAAATTTATTATATAATAACAGTCATGAATTTTTGTATAACAAATGGAAGTTTGATGTTAAGGTTTAACAGTACAAAAACTGTATAATTAAAGTGATAGATGGATAATTAGTAATAGTTATTTATATAGTTAAGGTCATCATGGTAAGCCTAGTAATTATTAAAATTGCAATACAATATCCTATTATTCTAAACAGAAGAAGGAATCCACCTTTTTAGATGAATTTTTAATATAAAATGAGAGTAAGATAATTAGATTTATGGTAGATAGAAACTTTGTTACCTTATTATTTAATATGATAATCATCTTCAACAAAAGTGGTCACAGAAGCTCTGAAGCTGCATGAAGCTGACAATGGAGACTGCAGATAAAGATATAACAAAGATTAGAAGAACACAACACAATGGAATGAAATTAAGTGGATAGTAGAATCAGATCCACTGAAGAAATCAAAACATCTAAAAAGTGCAACTAATGATGAGTATTATATTCAAACCCAAATATTAATGTAGAAAACACACATACCTGTAAATAAACTGAAGTGCTTCCACAACTCTGTTGCAATTTCAAATTTTTTCTCGTTTTGGCTTCTTTTTCTTTGGTACAGGAGCTTACATTACATAAGTGATAAGCCTTATGCCTTTATATATTATGAATTATTGGTTAGAAGTTAGTGTTGTTTGGTTGGTTGTGAAGGTGGTTGAAGGGAACTTGGGTGACTCATTTGTATGAGAAATTCTAACAATATTCATCAATAATACGTACTAGTTTCAAGGTTCACAGACTCGCGAGTCCACATAGATTCGAAAAGAGTCTGTAGACTTAACTAGAAACCTTTTTTGAGACGCTTAACTATCATTTTAAAAGGTAAATTTGAAGGTAGTAGTAATACACGTTTGGGGGAGGAATTAATTTTCATTTTCAACAAATTTATTGCTTTAACACATTTATCTTATAAAACTAGATAAAAGTAATACAATACATGAGACTCTATCACCTTTACTTTGCCACTTATATTATCACTTCACACTTCTTTTTTATTCTCAAGGGTTCATGGACAAGTTAGGTTGGGTTGTATGTGCTCAAACCCGACCTTAACATTAGTTCGAACGAATTTTAGATTTGAATTCGATCCTAAATGATATCAAACCTGATGAGGTATGAGTCCAATAAAGACGAGATAATTCCAAGACGAGATAATGTCTAAATCATCTAATTAAATTTAGAACAATGAAGGCAAAAAGCATTTATCCTTCTTTCTGCTAGATGGCAAGATAGTGTCTATATATCGCATAAACTAGATGTAGATCAGGTTTAACACGAGACAATTGAGATATCAACAAAACAAAAAAATTGGTACAAGAAATATCAACAATTTATCTCTGCAAACGGTGGCTTGTATCCACATTAATATGTTGATAAGAGTCATTTGTATCTGGCATTGAAAGACGACACTTAGCAGTACATTGGAGATTTTTGGTTAAGAAAAACTTCTTAGAGCATCCATAAATGAAATTCTCCATTTTGATTCTTTAAGTGGGTTCTATGTGTCCAAATTATATTGTTTCGGATTGAACCTAAAGACCCCTTTACTTGGGAAACTCTAAAACCGGAGAAAAAAATCATGATTGTTGTCTAACGACAACCAAAACATAATATTATAAGCAAATTGTTATGAGTTATGACACATCTACGCCTGAACGCCTACCGCTCTCAGTACACTCACACCCTCCAAAGCAAATACTTAACTTTACCTCACGAACACTCTAGGGCAAGAGTATAAGAAAGAAAAAAAAATCATATACAAATTTAAAGTGTTTTCGACTGGTGCATCTTGTAACACATATTTAGAGCATATATATAAAGTCTTTGTCTCCCTCTTCCTTTATAAATTCTTAGCAATGTGACTTTTAACATGTATCTTTTCAATCAACACAACAACAAAAAATCTGATAAGTATAATATGCATCTTTCATAGCTACATAGTGGTTGAACAATATATTAGTTATATATATAGAACTGGTGCTTGGGCAGTTGTGTGGGAGAGATAACGAAAAACGTAAGGGATACAAACTTATTTTGATCTTCATAAATTTTGTTTTAATTCATTTTTACTGAAAAATGTTTCATTCTTTCTCCATATATATGGTTAACAATGATAATCTTCTCTAGTTTAGTTATGTTATATTCACTAAAATCTGAATTCCAAAATAAAACTCTTCCCGTGATTTAAGGGAATGTTGCCAACAATTATTTTAAGTTGCTACATTTGCATGTGATACTAGAAATCTGAATTCCAGATTTTAAGGAAATTTTGTCAATTATTATTGAACACAGCCAATAATCTTCTGCTGTCCTCAACAATCAGTTTTCCTTTGGCAGTATACATCCAATTTGTTAAATAGTATGATAATCAAAATAAATACAGTTTACTTTATCCAAAAATGAATTAATAATCCAGAATCTTGATAGTATTTAAGATTACAAAAAAGCAACAACCAAAAAAGCAAACAGTACTATTCTAAGAGATTCGATTCTCCTCGCGGAATCAGTTTGGATCATGATTTGGAATGTGCAACCCTGAGTTGAAGGATCTCTGTCAGTGACAGTAGAAAGACCGGGAAATTTGCAAGCGCCATCAACCTGATCATTCACCTGATAGTAGCTATTAAACGCATATGAGATGTTACCACGGATATCTAAACCGCCACACGAAGTTCCATAGCCAAGACTAGTGCAGTCTGCATTTTGGCAAGCATAAGACACACTCGGTGCAACTTGATCACTGTTCAGGTTCGCTGAGGGTTTCAAAATACACCACTTCTTGGGCAAATGTGCTACTCCGGTAGCACCTACTAGCCCGTTGGTTCTTGATCCAATGGTGAGTTGGTATTTCGGCCGTCCATCGTAATAAAACAATCCCCAATGACGTTCAAAGTTACCTGGTTGAATGCTTTTGTTGTCTTCATCTACTAAACTAAACAAGTATGCATCCATAGGACCAGGTCTCAATGGAGTCCCCTTTCCGGCAATAAATCGAGTCATGAAACCTTGGTTAAAACGTTGCGCGAGTTGAAGATTTCCGTTTCTGTCTCCGTCTGTAGGCCAACCGATCTCTCCAACAATTATGGGCATGTTACCAAAACCATTCTTATTCAACGCCCATACTAGAGTATCATAGTTAGCATCAAAGACATTGTCGTAGATCTTTCCGTTGTCGTTTAAAGGATCACTAAAACCGTTGAAAAATGCATAGTCGACTGGAAAATTGGGATCTTCATAAAGACTAATAAAAGGATAAATGTTCACGGTAAATGGAGCATTGTTCTGACTCAAAAACTTGACAATCTGAACCATGAGATCATGGATGTCTGTCCTAAAGTCGCCATCGGAAGGGTTACCTGATGAGCTCTGATACACATCAGCATTTGAAGGGACAGTGACTTTGATTGAACTTCCCAAACCAGCTTTTATAAGAGCGTTTTGGATATTTACAAGAGCTGGAAGTGTTGTGGCTTCAAAGGTACCGTTGTAAGTTGACAAGAAAGGTTCATTTCCAACCGCAATGTACCTTGAAAAAAATTACATGAAATAAAAAAGTTAAAGAAAAATATAGACAACTGCAACATTGAAATACATATGAATAGTCATTTGTTTAACAGTTAAGGAAATGTCATCAGTCCCAACAGATTAAGAAATGAAAAACATAGCAAAAGCACACACAACACATAAGACCCCGCAATTGCCCGTATTTTACATCAATATAAAAAGGTTTACAGTAACTTAAAAACCATGCACTCAGCCCCCAAAAAGTTAGGAAGACATATCAACCTTTAGATTTTATGCATGCAACAAAGTAAATAATCATATATTTTTCCTTAACAGGTCAGTGTGAAATTTGATAATATGTCTTACTTTGAGTCCTCATTTAATTAAAACATTGACAACAGGTTGATATTTGTACAGGTGGACAAGGATTTAGGCTCATATCTGAATTTCACCCTTTTGCAGCTAAATTTAATCAAGGGTTAATTATGTTTTTGGTCCCTACAAAATTGCGACCTTGTAAGTTTAGTCCTTACTTAATTTTAATAGCATTTTTAATCCCTACAAAAAAAATTTACTTATAATTTTAGTCCCTGCTAAAATAAATTTTGTTTAATTATCCTTAAACTTTTAAATTTTCTAACGATTTTTTTTATACAAGTTTAGAACACTATGAAAGGTTCATTTACTAAAATCTATAATTTTTTAACATGGAATATATTAAATATGAATTTTTTAAAACGACAAAAGTTTAAGATATAAGTAACAAAAATATGGACGTAGAAATCAAATTTTTGCGATATTTTTTTCGGAGGACCTTTTAATAATGTTCTTAACACGCCTGTAAAAAATTGTTGAAAAACTTAAGAGTTTAAGCATAAATTAAACAAATTTGGATTGAGTAAGGACTAATATTGAGTGCAGAAATTTTTTATAGGGATTAAAAATGCTATTAAAATTAAGTAAGGACCAAACTTACAAGGTCACAATTTTGTAGGGACCAAAAACATAATTAACCCTTTAATCAATTTAATCCACTGAATTCAGTGCAAGCAAGAATGCAAAGATAATATGTTGCCAAAAAAGTTGTTGAAAAAATCTTATGTTGCCAAATATTCTATGATTTGTAGATGAAGAATCAAGGGGCATGTCCTTTTTGGCAGACATTATAACTATAATGTCATTCATGAAAAAACAAATAGAAAAACAAACAGGATATATAAATCCTAGTCAATGATTTCAAACACATTGCGATTGATTCCACTAAGTATTCCAAAGGAACGACAAGTAATTTCCATACATCGGAAGTATCTTAGTTGCAATGCTAAATTTCTAAAATTGTTCAATTCCATTAATCTTCAAAATTGTATTGAATCAGATAAAACAGTTTTAGTGCAACAAACCTGCCAAACTCACAGCAATACATACTAAACAATATTTTCACCGAGTCAAATGCAGAAGAGAGGGGAGTAACTATTTTAAATCTTACATGAACCATCCTATAAAAAGTTCCTGCAAAAACTTTCTTACTAAATGCTTATAACAGCGTAAAATGTAAATTTGCCCTTTCCTTCCAATAAAATACTTGATGTGTTGAAGATTATTGACATTCATAGAATGTGTTTGTGTCTGTGTATGTGATTGTAACTGCAGAAACGATTACTTTACTTGTATATAGATGGTTAAATATGATTTTACTTAGGGAAGGGCCCTTGTAATTTGGTTGGCCGTCAAGAATCGTCCCAACCAGGAATCGAACTCAGGTTCTCTTGAACAATTCGTCTTTGGCGAAACTAATCAACTTCTAGAGCTCAATCCCTTGGTTAAATATGTCTTCACTTTTCTTACTATAAAATTTTTTAATTTGCAAGTTAGTCCCTACATAAATTTTGTCTAATTTTAATCACTATTTTTCTTTTGTAGGGACTAAAAACACTCATTTTATGTAAAAAGTAAACTTTTTTATGGTAAACCACTATAATTTCTCACCTCTCCTAGTTTGAAACAATCATAACCAAAATGCAGAATAAATAAATAACAGAATCACTCTATACAAGAATTAAAATCTAAACCAAAGATTAAAAACTCAACACAAATGAATCAAAAGAGTTTACCAACCTGATATCTACTCCACCAGATGAAACATGAGCTGAAACATTCTTAGCAACCCATTTTTCAGCAGCTTGACGACTATTAGCCATAGTATAAAGCAAATCATTAGGTATACCAACCATAACCTGAATCCCAGATTTCTTTAAAGCATCAAGAATATTTGGATCAGCATCAAAAAGCTTAACTTTTTGAATACCATTATCTTTTAACATTTTCACCACAGTAGATGGTGGTAATGGATGTGTTGACTGTGTTCCCCAGTTAACTCCAATTCCACCCACTTCCAACACTGATGTTGCAAATAACATCATAAGAACAAAACATATCCTAAATTTTTTACCCTCCATCAAGAATTCAATGACCAAGTTGAAAAAATCAAAACTTTACTAATCTTTGAATCAAATATGAAGCTAAAAAATGGTTTTTTGTCTATGAAGTTTAGAAGATAATAATAAGTGGGTGAAGGACTGAAATGGAAATTTTTATGAAGAAAGAAAGTTGAAGAAGAGTTTGAAAGGGTATCTGAAAAGGCAGAGAAAAGATAAACAGATCTCTTTGGATGGCAGGGAGGGACTTTTTTATGTTATGGTACTTTTATGCTTTAAAGTGAGGTGATACTGATGAAGCATAGCATAGAGACAGAAAAGGTAATTGGTGAATGAAGTAAGCATTATTGAATGATAAGAGAGAATCTCTTTATGGTTGATTTTCTTTTTATTTTTAGGAAACGGTAACAATAGCTGTTTTAAGAATGTATTCATGTGAGTTTAACTCACTTGATAAAAACTTTGTAATATATGTTAGAGTTCGAAAATCAGACATTTTACTTCTCCGCATTTAATATGTGTGAGATCCCGTCATTAGACTATTTGACAAAGAAAAACTCAAAGTATAATCTTGAAAATTTTGTATTCATTGAGTAGAGGAATGCTAGCAACACTTACTTTTCAACACTCTCTCTAACTCTCGCTTTTTTATTGGATTAAATAAGTGAATCTTCAACCATTTTGTGTGGTTCAATTTTCAAGATGTAGACTTAAAATGATTTAAACCAATAAAAAAGTGAGTATTAGAGAGGGTGTTTAAAAGAGAGTGTGGCTAACATTACCCTCATTGAATGTTGAAATACTTCCTCCATCTTATATCAAATGTTTTGTTTAAGTTTTACATAATTATTAAAAAAATGGTTAATGATGTTAATTTCAAAGGTTAAATATATGTTATTTATTAAAACACTTTTATTTATTATAGTTAATGGAGTAGTTATAGATGATTAAAATGCAATAAATAACTTGACATAGAAAATTATAAAGGGTCATGCTAACGAGCGTCCGAGACACTCTTTAATGATTCCAAAATAAGAAATTATTCCAATAAAAATTTAAATACTTTAACTCATATTAATTGATTATACAAGTTTTGTAACCAAAAAAATAATTGATTATACAAGTTTTGATATAAAGTTACCATTTCAAGACATTGAAGAGTGTCTCTGAATCACTCGTTGGCAGTTTTCAATTATAAAAGAGAATATCTAATTTGAGATAGAGAGAGTATTAAAAATAAACTTTTTCTACATAAAATTTAACAATGTTTCCTTTGTCGAATCCACTTGTCATGATGATTTTTTTATTTTTATTTTTACGCCAATAAAAATTGACTCAGTTAGTAAATACACCCTCCGGTCACTATTATAAGAAAAAATTTACTTTTTACATTCATTCAATTAATGATGTATATGGTCTTTATTATAGACCACATACATCATTTAATGAATGAATCTAAAATGTTAACTTTTGCTTATATTAGTGACCGGAGGGTGTAGTAGTTAATTTATCAAGATCGTAAATTTAATTCTCATTATCAATATCTTGATGAATAATTTTTTTTTTTTTACAAAATATCTTGATGAATAATGGATAAATACATTTTTTTTACAAAATGGATAAATACATTTATTAACACATTTTGAGTTTTAAAGTCCGTCTTAAACGACAAAAAACTAAGAAGTGTGCAGACAAGCATGCTCAGACCAATGGTGGTACCAACCATGCTGCTTATTCGAGAAAATATATAGGAAATCCCACTTGTCATGGGGGAGTCATTTACATATAAACTATAATAATACTTGTTCAAAAACAAATATAAACTATAATAATACAAAAATGTTTATGTTTATTATAGCGTTTTTTTCAAGTAAAAATTGTTTATTATAGTGTGTTCTCAGAAGTTTGAGACCCCGTTAGAAATGGTCTTAGAAACAAACATTTAGACGGAGATCTTAACTCAAAACGGATTTTTAATAACAATTCTTACCAAAATCAGTTTCTGTATTAATAAACTATTGGAGCGGTTTGCCAAATTTTGAATAAAAACAAAAGTTTATAGATTTTCAATCGAGTATAGATGGTTTTATGATTTGTACTCGTGAGCTTAGCTTAGTTGGTAAGGGCAATGCATAGAATATGCAAGGTTCGGGGTTCGAATCCCGGCCACTATCAAAAGATGGTTTTATGATTCCACAAGTAATCTTATTTCTAGTTTCAATAATCAATGTTATCAAAATCAATTACGTGTTTTTTATCAACAAAAGAAACCAATTAAGTGTTACTAATGGGGTTGAGTTTAGTTTAAGGGCTAAACTTTCAAAAATCATAATATGAGAACCAAAGTTTGAATAGAAGAAGTGTTCATATTTAACAAATTACTTTAAGAAAACAAAAGAAACAGTTAAGTGTTTGTAGGGAAAAACATGTTTTTTCTTGTCAAAATGGAAGTAATTTTGGTATAAATAATTTGGAAATTCTTTAATGATTTTTGAAAGAAAAAACCATAAATCATAGTTGTAAAACTATACATGTCAAATAGATTTTACTCCCTCTATCTCAAATTATAAGATACTTCGAGCATTTCACACGTAATAAGAAATGTAATTAACTTTATATAAAAAAAATTATTATTTGTTGTTTTACAAAATTATCTTTAATAGTGAATTAGTGTTCTAGAAGCCATAGTTTTCTTGGGAGTTGTACTAATGAGCGTTCCTCATATATAAGTACATATACCTTCCTTTCAATCCATAGTCTTCACTCTTCATATGTCAATTGCAGAAGCCTTGCTTATTCATATGTCCAACCAATATTTGATTTTTGCTCATTGCTTTTACTATTTCTTTATTTTTATAAACGAATTGATATGTTGTAATGGCAAGTTGGTTTATTAATTAATAGTATCAATAATTAATAGTATTAAAGAACAATAAGAAAGGCATTACTTTCCAATTCTATGATATCAGATTAGAGTTGCTAGCCTACGTGCATACAGAGTCATATTCTTAACGTTCAAGACTTTTAAGTTGTTTTCCAACGCATCACTGTCCCAATGTTTGTTTAGCTTATCCAATATCCCAACAAAAAGTGTCTTTGCTCTAGTCCTAATCCAAACCCAAAACCCCCCAGATTGGGTTGTATCTCCATCACATCCACATGCACTTTTTTCTCTACCATTGTCTTAAGATTTTTTATAAAAGTGTGGTGTCTCTTTCGCTTGTCTTGTCCAACAAAATGCTCTCAATTGTTTTTCTCTCATGTTTATCAATAGTTATCAATCTCACTATTAAACTTTTTTACCCTCATTTTTATATTAAAACTTGTTCACTCTCATTTTTTATATTAAAAACCAATCTCACACTTATTCATTCGATGGTGAGATTGACAATAATTGAGAGACATGAGAGGAAAACAAGTGAGAGGATCCATTCCCATGAATATATAGGTTGGTTCAACTCGGATACTCAATTCTTCTTTGATAAAACAATTATAAAAGTTGCAACTTTTTTGTAGAACTATTTGCTACTCCCTCCGTTCCCCGTTCCTATATGTAAACACCCTTTTATTAGAGGGAAAAGGTGGTTACATATAGGGATGGATGAAGTATATGATTGCATCTGTAATAAACCAAAATTATCCATCCAGTTATTCCGACTGCGTTGCGTTGTCGTAAACCTTATCTGACAACCTTCGTACTCCAACACAAAGTCGTGTTTCATATAGAAGGACCAGGGCATTGATCGCCTCGAACAAGACAATATGTTTTTGAAGTCAAATGATGTACAATATGCTACTGTGTACGACATGAATGAGGGTTTGGTTGAGAAGGAGAAGACGTGTGCGGGACAGAGAAGGAGACTGTGAACTTGTGGCACGATGTCGTTGTGGTCAACAAAATGAACGGAGAACAAAGAACGAGAAGGAGGAAAAATCACTGATGACATTCATAATAAGGCCACCAAAGTGATGGTTTTGATGTGGGCGAAAAAGCCAAAGTAATTCCAACTTTTCCTTTTCGTTGGAGATACGAGTATCCATGATCATGGACAATGAGATGGTATGTATATGTCAATTTTCAAGATAATATTTTGAAATTCCATGGAATTCACTTGCTTCATTTGAATTCCGTTCATTTTTCAAAATTAAATTTTGGACAAAGAAAATCAATTCATTCATTTTCATTTTTTTTTTTGTTTGGACAAATCATGGAATTCAGTTCATTTATTAAAAAAATCATTATTTTCTCAAAAGTAATTAATTTAAATTTCTCTCTCCTATTTATTTTATTTTTCAAATTAATTAATTTAAATCATTAATTGATTTTTTATTCTGTAGCAACTTATTTTGTTTTTCAGATCATACTTTTTTATCTAGAGAAATTTTGTCAAAGTCCTTGTCCCTTCAAATTCAATTGTTTGCCGAAGTTTTTTTTTTTTTTTAGCTCACCCTTATGATGATGGCAACATGACAAACATCCATGAATTCTTTATGATCCAACCTGTTGAGTTAATGTTCCACTTCCGGTTAACATACATCCATTTCTCAGTCTTCACTCACCTATTTTTCCTGCAGATTTAACATATTTCACGGTTTTAATTATCATTTCACCGACAACGAAATGTAAGACTATGTACAATGTTTACAATGCTCTACCTACGATAAACCATTGTCGTAGTTAACATCGCAAACATTGTCTCAGATCTTCCCATCGTTGTATATGAAAAGATTTTCAAAACTATTGAAAAATGCAAAATTGATTGGAATTTAGATGCATGAAGATTAGAAAAAGAATGGATGTTCAAGTAAATAAAGCGAAAATGATAAAGCTGAATACGAGTTCATGAGTGACTGACTAACCTAAATTCACCATTAGAAGGTTTATCTGGTGAGCCAAAAACGGCATTGAAAAAAACAATGACTTTAACAAAACCATCCACCCTCCATCAATTATGAATGCTAAACCTACATAATCAGAGGGGTAGCACTTGAGTGACATTGTGGTTGGTAATATTGTAACATTGGCCAACCACAATGTCACAAATGTCTTTCTTCTTTCTCTTTCAACCAAGTTTTTTTTTTTGACCGAGTTCCAAGTTAAAAAACAAAACTTTGCTAACTTTGAAATTTTACAAACTTTGTACTATCAAATATATAGGAATACACCGTGATGGGATGTGGAATTACTTCAACAGAAAAGGAAAAAAAATCTCCAAGGAGAAATACTTGGTTGATCACACTCCTAACTAATAATTATAAATTTATAATTATTTGGAGGAACACACATAAAATTAGACGTCATTTAATTTTCTTTTCTTTTTTTTACTTTTTATGTGTGTGTCTAAATTGTGGCTTGAAGAGTGTAGATCATTTTAGATCACTTTATTTAGTGAGTTTCTGTTCTAATTTTAATAGAAGTTGTTGTTTTAAAAAAATGTTGAGTCTAAATCTTGTGTGATGAGACAAGACTTACTCATCTTCCAAATAGTAGATTAAGAAAAAGTTTTCAATGATCAAACGAAAGCACCAATAGAGATAAATATAAAAAATACATGTGTTATAACGCATTTACATTTACATATAATAATATAAAGGCTTAAATGCACTTTTAATTCCTCAATTTCAAAACCCACCATTTTGGTCATTATGTTATACATTTATTGAGTTTTTTTTAGTCTATCATTTTGGTGATTTGTCACTCTCATCAATGACGTGGCAAATGAGTGTTAACTTTCTCATTTTCTATGTCTTTTATGGGTGTTAACTTTCTCATTTTCTATGTCTTTTACTAGTGTAACGCCCCGTGCCAAGCACGGGATACATTTTATTTAAAATTATTTAATAGGTTGTACATATTAACAGATTTTTTAAATATCATTGTTTTGTTTCTTTTCATCCATAATTTCGGTGTTATGTGGTATTTTATCTTCATATTTAAAATTGAAACAATAAATCATCATTTATTGAGATAAAAAAATGTTAAATTTTATGAAGAGATGGCTATTTTTGTGAAAGTGATAAAACATTTAGCAAAAGTATTAACCTAAAAGATAAAAACACTATAAATAATTAATATATTCCTAAAAAAATAACCAATTAGTAACAATTCATTTTTTTAAGGGAAATTAGTAAAAGTTCATATTAGATTTGGTTTATTAGTCATTCAATATATCCATTTATCAAATGGATATGATTACCTATGTTTTAATTTTTCACTCTGAATAAAATTATTATTATTTTACTTAATTTCAATACTCTCTCAGATCTCAATTATAAACAAAAATACCTAAATTCAAAAATTTAATTGTATCAATTATTATTCTAGGTTTCATAAATAATACAACATTCTCAAAAGTGTCATCTATTAAAACTTTCTTTCATGGGAATATAAAAGTCATTAAAAATAAACTTACATTAAGACAATCTATAACATAGAAGACCTAGTCTATTCTTAACTAAATCTTCACTAATATGAACATGTGTGGAAGACCATCAAATAAAATCATTGATAGATAGGCCTAAAGTACCCAACTTATCTGCGCAACAGTTTTCCTCTCTGAACATATAGGACATCATGAAATTCATTAATTGCAATAGAGTAAGACAATTAAGTTATCTATTTCTGATATGCCAAGGAACAATTTGAATTACTTGATGGCTAAGGTAACCATTTTTGAATCACTTTCAATCCAAATATTATGCCAATTTTTCTGGTAAGCACATTCCATTGCAAGAATGGATGTCATAATCTAAGAAAACAGAACATTACAAATAGCAAGGTTTGAAACAAAACAACCAATACTCTCTCCCTGATTGTTTTTGTAGATGCCTATAGAAGCTATTGGTCTTGGATTGCCTTAAGTTATGTCATCAGTGTTACACTTTATCCAACTATAGATAGGTGGCTGTCAAATAACCTCGATAATTTTGGTGTTCATTGATGATGAGTAATCATTTGAAAAGCTTTGAAAATAACAAAATCAAAGATAGTTGGACCATTTGTTAGCTTTGTAAGGTTGCCAGATAGAGAAGCTTGAGTTGTGATCATAGCAATAATTGCATTTCTGACAAGTCTTGGGTTTTTTTTTTGTGACAAAAGTCTTGAATTATTGAATCTGATTATTTCTACAATACCACATAGGATAAACAACATTAAATAGAGACAAAGTAAGTTATATTTGATTTGAGATTAAAAAAAATAATTATTTATTATATTTAAGATTGGAAAGAGTCCCTAAAAAAAATATTCGAGATAGTATTTTTCTCGGAAACAAATTATCTATGAAGAGAGAAAAAATGAGAAAACATTTTTATTTAATATCTTCCCTCAATTTTATTTTATTGGAGATCAAGGGTCACAAATTAAAACACTCTAAATTAATGTCCTTTTACTTTACCGTAATTCTGATTTCGAAATCATTATTTTCCATTTTTCAAAAAGAACCATCCCTCCTTCTCAAAGTTCCTAATTGAAACCAACAAACCCAAACGCGGGGAATAAAAAGGTATAAGATATGTGCCAACTTCCTCGATTTAATGTAGAATTGTTTTCACTATAAAGACTGAACTCATCTAATATCATAATCTATATGGAACCTTTTGAAGTTAAGGTGTGACCAAAATATGGAACATAAAAAAGACATAAGTAAAGTGTGACCAAAAAATTATCTCTACCAAAATAATAATACATTTTCTTTACTTCATTTATCTCTATAATTTCAGGGTTGAACGTGATCCTAGTTGATGAAAAAAGATTTTGTAACATTGTTTAATATCTGTTTGAAATCCAATCATTTACTAATAGATATCTCTAAAGAGATATCGGTTTGAATATAATATCTGAAGAGAGTACATTCAATTAACGGTTTGAATATCGGTTTGAACATAATATCTGAAGAGAGTACATTCAAACCGATATCTCTTCAAAATGAATTGACAAATAATCAAAATTATAATTAAATACCATAGTATATTCCATATTAAAAATAAAAAATAAAAACAAATAAATGTCACTCATTCGAATTCAATTCAATGACATTCATTTTAGTTCTTGTATTATATCTTTTGTATTCTCTTTCAATACCACCTCAGTTGGTTTAATTTATTCTCTTCTTTAAGGCTCCCACAAGTGTAACTTCTTCCACTGAATCGTTAATTTTTTTTTTATGCTTTTGTGTGGAGGGAGTAAGGAATCTATAAAAGTTAATTGGGTTAAGAGAGATAAAGTGTATCTTGTTCAATATATAACTTTTTCCATAGAATCCTTAATTTAATTATTATATTTATTTTTGAATTTGTGTAAAGTTTAAGACAAAAGTAAATCGTAAATTGATAACATGAAACCTGAAAGATTTTTCATTGAAGTGTCAATACATACAACAATAGTGATTTATTTAATTGAAAATCGTAATTCCATTGTCTTAACATGGACTTTATTCCACTACATTAAAAACAGACACATAATATTGACATAATGGATAAACAACTTAAACGTAACCAAGTCACTTGTAAATATTATTTCTCTATCTTCACAATCTTTTTGACAGGTTGAACAATTGCGTCAAATGTCACGCAATCTTCGTTTATTGGCAACATTCTCTTCTTAGGAGGTGCATATGATTAAGAATTTGAGTCAATAACATCTTTCGCGTTCACATCCTGTGGAGTTGTGGAACTTGTTTTAAAAAACTTATCCATTAAATCCTATCGTAAAAATTGTCAAAAGAGTACATTTAAGCTTACCTGTAATACATGTTCAAAAAAACAAACATACAAAAAATTAAGCTTAACAATTTGAATCCGGTTCAATGACATTCATTTTAGTTTTTCCACCATCTCTTTCATATTCTCTTTCAACACTCACTCCAGTCATGACTCCAATTACATCTGCATATATAACACAAATTAAGAATATAATGTATACTTGAATCATATTAAACAAAACGTTTTATTAGCATTAAAAAAAGATCTAAACGGTTACTTAATTATTAAACCTATTAATTCAACTTTTAAGGGAATTATACAACGTTTAAAAATAATGTGTAACATTGAAATACCATTAAAAAACAATATATATGAATGAGAAAAATCAAGGTTGAAAAAAAAAATTATATTGAAAAATAAAACTAATTTAAGCAAAAAGTAATTAATTTATTATTGTATTATTGTAAATAAACAATATCAAATAATCTAATTGATACGAAGAAAGTGATAGTCACTTACCAACCAAGTAGTTGTTGTAAAAATCATTGAAAACATCGTATGCATGTGTAAACGAATACACGTTTGTCGGGACCAAAGTAATTTTAGATAGTTTGAATTTTTTGTTGATTGTGAAATTCAGTTTGTATTCGCCGCGTGATGGTCGATACGAACCACTATTGCAAGCAACATCAAATGAGGAAATCGTGAACACCATTCCCTCTTGGAGTTGCTCCTTGAACTTGTAGATCAATATTCTTCGTATAGACGCACCAATTCGATCACCCTAGATAACAAAGATTAAAACACTATACTTTAAACAAAAAAAACAAATAACAAATAACAAAAACAATATGGAAAAAGTACATTTCGATCCATTAGAACCAACTCCATGGAAAATGGTAGTTTTTTATTTTTGTAGTGTTGAACAAACCAAGCACGAACAACTCTCACAACCAATGTCCACGATTGTTTTCTTGGCGAAACATCAAAGATGAGGTCGTGTTTCGTAGACATTTTCCTTTGCAATAGAAAAAATTACAGAAAAAACTTAGAATATAGATATCAGAGAACAGAAAAAGAAAAACTATATTTTGTGATTGTTGTGTACTCGTACCCAAAAACACTACTATTTATATAGAAAAATAGTATCATAAGGGTTAATATCTTATTATTATTAAGTAATATAATTTTGTAACGAATAAAAATTAATTATATAACCTTAAAAACTAATTACTACAATTAAATTTTTAATTAGTAGGTTACTGTCATAGTGTAACGGACCAAAATTCAAAATATAATTTATTCAAGTTATTTATTATAATTTTGTAACCTACCAAATTTTTAATGCACCGTATAAATGTTAATCGAATACTAAACATATTAATAATTATTTGATTCTAACGTACCAATTTTTTAAAGTAACATATGAATTTTAATCAAAACAGTAATTGCATTAGTAATTATTTGATTGTAACGTACCAATTTTTTAATGTAACATATAAATTTTAATTGAAACAATAATTATATTAATAATTATTTGATTGTAACCAACTATCTATTTTATGTACAATTTAATGTTAAATAAAAAACGGTTTTTAATAATAATTATAATTATTAAGCATGCATTAAAAATTAGGAGGAATTTTTGGAACAAATGCCAAATAGAAATATGATGATGTGGACATCTTTAGAGGAGAGGATTTTAGAATAGGCTATTTCTAAAAACTCTAAATTGTTAGTATAAAGATATATGATAATTAATTTATATACATAATAAACATTAATTGATTAATTATTAAAATAGAAAACTATTAAATTGATTGGAATTAGATTGAGGTACATGAACCCTAATCACTAAAATTTAGTGTTTTGTACAATGTTGTTGTTGCCATTAAAAAAGAGGACAATGGTGTTGCAAATGTTAAGGAAGAAGGAAGAAAAAAAAAACTTAGAGCACAATGATTTTAAAAATAAAATAGAGAAAAAAACATGGTTTATAAGAGCCTTTATATGATGAAGTATAGGTTAGAGCTAACACCCTTACGAAGGAGTGTGGGTATAATCAAGCTATGATTTTGTTGTAGTGTGTAAAGTGAACTATGAAGTGTGAATGAGGATTTCATAATTTAAAGTTTGAGTTTGGTGTGCTTAGCTACAAGTTTTGATGGATTTAAATAGCCTTTCGATTGAGCGAGAGGGAAAAAAATTAGAGTTTGGTAGTGGTGATAACAAGGGAGAAACATAACAACAAAAGAAGAAAGAAGAAAGAAAAATAAAAGAATGAGGAAAAATAATAGCTATGAAAAATGACAACTTAGTAAACGTATAAGAGAGAGAAAGGGTGAATGAATGGAAACTCATAGGTGGGTGACTCAATTTATAGACAAGAAACTTGAAACATAATAGGAATTGTACATGTTAAAGTGAATATCATAGTAAATAATTATCAAGTAATTTTGTTTTATAATTTAAGACATTCACCAAATACCAAAAATCTCAATCGTTATCCATCCTTCTTTTTGTTATCAAGCCAAAGAGGGTTAGAGATTTCATGTAGAGAGGTCCCAATCTCTTTATTTGAAGCACAAAAATGATAAAGAGGAAAAAGTAAATGAAAAAGATGAAATTGGATATTGCTGAACATATACATAAAATAATCGTTTGAGAGAGAGGCATGTGTTGTTGTCTTAGGCAATATCCAAATTCATTTTTTCATTTACTTTTTCCCTTTTCCATTTTTGTGTTTCAAATAAAGAGAAAAGGAGGAAAAAAAATGGATGAAGATTAAGATTTTTGACATTTGGTGAATGTCTTAAAGTATAAAAATAAAATTCCTTGATAATTAATTTGTATAATTTCCACTTCAGCATGTAAAATTCCCATTATGTTTCAAGTTTCTTGTCCATAAATTGAGTCACCCACCACCCCTAAGTTTCCACTCATGTGTTGTTTTGTTGTGTATGTTTCATGAGATGCTGAAATATTAATGAGGAAAGTGGTCATTAGTAGAAGAGCATTGTTAAATCTTACAAAGCTAGTGGTACAACAAACACAATTGTAAATGTAGGCTCTGTTTGGTAAAAATAGCGGATGACTGATAAGCTAGCTGATAGCTTATAGCTGATGACTTATAGCTGATGACTTATAGCTGATAGCTTATAGCTGATAAGCTATTTGAAGTGTTTGGTAAAATTAGCGTTCAACTAGCTGATAAATGTAAAATGACATAAAAGGACATTTTTAATTCATAATAAAGTTTATATCAACTAAGTACTTAAAATTTAATAATTTAAATTTATTAATTTAATATTATTATTAAATTAATTTTTAATCCCTAAATATTAATTTATATTTATTTTCATTTGTCTAGAAAAATTACATATAAAGTGTTAAAAATATATTAACAATAAATAAAATTACATCGCTTCAAAAACAAAATTACATATTTTAAATGTAACAGTAGTTTGTACCTTCTTTAAAATAAAAAGTAGTTTGTACCCAAAAAAAAAAAAAAGTAAAGCGTAAAAATAATGCTATGCCGTAACAATATAGCGATAGTAAATATTGAAATAGTTACCAAAAAAAACATAACAATTGTAAAAACAAAAGTAGCGTAAACGTAACTGGAAAAAAATATCTTTCATTAAAAAAAGAATCATTCATATATGCATGTTTAAACCATATGTATTTTAATTTATAATATAATGAATGTTAAAGGGCAAAAAATGAAATTTAGTTAAACTAATAAGGGTAAAAATGGAATAAAAGATGATAAGCTATAAGCTATAAGCTCAAACGCTACTTGGAATAGCTTCTGAAAAATAGCTTATAAGCTCGTGGAAATTCGTGAAATAAGCTATAAGCTCGTTGTAAAAAATGTTACCAAACAGAGCTTATTTTGTCAGACGAGCTTATAAGCTATCCGCTATAAGCTATAAGCTCTTTTCATGGTCTTACCAAACAGAGCCGTATTATTTTGAAAAGAAACTAAAATTATTTCGTGTTTAATGCAAATCATGGGGAGGTGATTGTGTAAATCACAGGCCATAATTATTCTTGTGTTTCGTTGTCACAACATAGTTTCGTAAAAATGAGCATTTTCTTGATGGAAATAAGTGCTACCATAGATCGAACCTCTTAATTTGATTTGGAAAATGCTATTTGAAGCAAAAGAATAGCATTCGCGATACATGTTGCATATTATAATCACACTTTCTTCCTTAAATTCAACCAACTCACCATGTTTGTAGCTAAATAATGAATTATCATTGGACAATTTTGATCTGTGATGCTCTCGTGAGTTTTCTCTTGCGAGATATATCATCATCACTCATTTGATTTTGATGTTTACGATTTATCTACGATTGAGAATACAAATAAGTGGAGGCACTTGGATCATGGAATGAAGCAACATAATTATATTGTTACTACTAGTTTATTTATGCTATTCTCTTTGTTTTAAAATGAATGTATTTAAAGTTTTTAGACACTTTATATATTTTATTATGAGATAAGCTGTCATTTGTCAATTTCATTTTTGTTATTGTGTGACTTCATTACTCTCACGTTACTTTTTGGAAATGAAACACTAGAGAACGTTGTTGAAAGGTATAATTCACATATGAGACAATTATTTATCACGTATCAATAAAAAAGGAATGATAGTTTGTAAGCTTTTAAAGCGGATCTTAATCCTCAAGTTAAGGTCCGTAATAAATTAAAAGGTAGAAATCATTAGCTTAAGTTTAATTTAAGGCATATAAAAAAGGATTGATCATCGTGGAAAGAGTTATCAAATTATCAATAGCTCGGTTAAAATATTGTCTCAATCAAAACCATTGCAAAGTACATCATTATTGAACCAATTCTTGTATAGATTTCGAAACAACTTCATTCTGCATATTTGGCAGAGATTCAAGCCAGGAAATAAATAAATGATCAACTGGGTAATACATTTTTAGATATTCCTAATTATAATTTTAGTGTTTTTTTTTTTAATCCATTTGGGTTGGCCTAGTGGTATTGGCTTGTCATCTGGGAGTGTGCTCCTCCTTCAATTTTCTTCTTCAAAAAAAATAATTTTAATGTTTTTTTGACATCATCAGAATAAGGACGAGAACAATTATAATACACTAACTATAATTGTTCCACGCTTCAATTTTATTCTATTTGTTTCTCTAAAATATGTATGTCACTAATCAATTAGTTTAATTTTGTACTTTTTTTACATCTTATGAATAAAAAATGAAAATAATTAAAATATATTAATTTGATTTTAATATAGACTTAAGAAATTTAGTTGTTCAGTGATCTTATGACTCAAACATTTTTACATTACTTTTAAATTGTGACACCTAACTTTTTTTTTTTGAGAGAAAATTGTGACACCTAACTTGTCTTTTAGGTTTTGTGCTACATTTTAAACTAACAATGCATTTACAAAAATAGTGTCCCACCTTCTCATTTTATCTAAAGAACTTATTAACCAATTCGAACATTATAACATCCAGTGCGGATCTTGAATTTTTTTAATTGGGGTGCCAAATATTTTCATAATATAGTATTAAACAGTTTTAAGAAGAGCAAATAGTCACTTTAGTCCCTGGCTCTGCACCTCGCTGTCACATAGGTCCCTGACTCAGGATTAAATACAAACAAGTCTCTGACTCTACACTTCCGTTATCACTTTAGTCCCTGCCGTTAAAAAAATCTGTTAAGTGATGATGTGGCACGCTGACAAGGAGTATGACGTGTCACAGGGACTAAAGTGAAAGTAAAAAAATGGTCACTTTGGTCCCTGATATGGTGCAATCTTTTAACTACTCTATGGTTGACATTAATGACTTAATAGTTATATTATGGAAACATTAATTTGTTATTAAACTATGGAATCATTTTTATAAGTGTTATAATAATTTGATATTTAGCACAAATACCTTAGTGTTGAGTAAGTAGCATGTTAAACTAACAATTTGCCAAGGATCTTAGTGAAATTTCGTGTTTAATGTCAGGGACCTAACTGATAGTAAGTACACACACTCAGGGACCTAACAATAAATTGAGGATATTGATTTTCGATTCAGGGACCTACAGTAAGTATACACAGTCAGGGATCTAACAGTAAATTGAGGATATTGATTTTCGATTCAGGGACCAAAGTGACAATTTTTTACTTTCACTTTAGTCCCTGTGACACGTCAAACTCCTTGTCAGCGTGCCACATCATCACTTAACAGATTTTTTTAACAGCAGGGACTAAAGTGATAACGGAAGTGTAGAGTCAGGGACTTGTTTGTATTTAATCCTGAGTCAGGGACCTATATGACAGCGAGGTGCAAAGTCAGGGACTAAAGTGACTATTTGCTCGTTTTAAGAAATTAACAAAATTATGGATTAGTCTATTGGTTTTTTTTTCTTGGAACTACCATAGAGAACGGTGGTTCAAGTCCCAAAGGGACCTCTATTTTTTGAATAAAGTATTATTAATACAATGGAAAATATAAAAAAAGAAGCTACCGAGGATTGAACACACGCCCTTGGGGGGTTTCATTTTTTTTTTTGTGGTGGCCGGGGTTTGAACCCCTGACGTTGCATATTTTATGCGTTGTCCTTATTAACTGAGCTAAGTTCACGAAGACACTTGGGGGTTTCATTTGATATCAATGTAACATTTGATATATTATGCATAATATGATAATTATTATAAGAACGAGAACAATTATTATACACTAACTATAATTGTTTCACACTTCAATTTTATTCTATTTGTTTCTCTAAGATATGTATGTCTCTAATCAATTAGTTTAATTTTGTACTTTTTTTACATCTTATAAATAAAAAATGAAAATAATTAAAAATTTATTAATCTGATTCTAATTTAGACTTGAGAAATTTAGCTGTCAGTGATCTTATGACTCAAACATTTTTACATTACTTTTAAATTATGACACATAACTCGTTTTTTAGGTTTTTACTACATTTTAAACTAACAATGCATTTAAAAAAACAGTGATCCACCTTCTTATTTTATCTAAAGAACTTATTAACCAATTTGAACGTTTTAACATCAGTTTATACAAAGAAGCATTGTTGAGCTGTGTTCGGTTCAACAAACAAAAATACAAAACAAATATTTGTTATTGATTTATATATAAAAAAACCACATGACAAATTTTTACCGGTGATAATATAAAAAATGAGATAAATATTTGTCACTATGCATGAAAGAAATATATGACAAGTTTTTGCCATCAATGAGTATAAAAACATAGGACAAATCTTTATTGTTTATACATGAAAAAAGTGCAAGACAAATATTTGTCACTCATGATAAAATAATAAGGGAGAAATATTTATCAATGATAAATATATATAAAATAAACACAAGACACATATTTGTCATTGATACATAAAAAAATGTGACAAATATAATTATAAGAAATTCATGACACGTTTTTCACCGATAAATATATATATAAAAAAAGTATGGGACAAATATTTATCTTTGATAAATATAAGAAAAGAGACAACCCTATGCAGGGATATACTGTTAAGGGAACTTATAATTATCTTTCGACGACGGCTTCCCCTTATGATCGTGGTTTGTTTGATGACGTCTGGCAGAAGCTAGCTCCGATGAAGGTGTCGTCTGTCTTTGCTTGGCGACTAATCTGTAATCGATTACCAACCAAAGACAATCTCATCCATAGGAGAATCATTCATCCTGACAACGATTCTTGCATTGGTGGGTGCGGTTCCGGTGAGACTGTGGATCATCTTTTCTTTTGTTGTGATCACTTTGGCATGGTGTGGCACCGCATCTATCAGTGGCTTGGCATCTCTTTTACGCCTCCAGCGTCCGTATTATCACATCTTAATCAGTTTGGTCACTTAGCGGGGTTACCGCAGTCATCACATTCTTTTCTTACAGTAATCTGGTTAGCTACTGTCTAGGTTATCTGGAAGGAAAGAAATAATAGGATCTTTAATCAGAAGAATGGCGCTTTGGATCAGTTATCTGACAACATCAAACTCATGTCTTTTTCTTGGATAAAAGCAAAAATGCCCACTTTCGCTTTCAGTTATAACGACTGGTGGCGGCACCCTTTAAGTTGTATGGGTGTTTTTGTGTAGCTTTTTTTATGTCATTCTTCCGTTGTGGTAATTTTTGTGGAAACATACTCATAACTTTGTAATTTGGTGGGTGATTCTCTTTTGCACATATTGTGCGAGATGAATCACTTTTTGTAATATAATATATTTCATTTTGTCTTGTTAAAAAAAAAGAGAGAGACAAATATTCATCCCTAATAAAAAAAAAAAGGGAGGCAAATATTTGAACCATGTCCGTGAAATCAAGCTCGCTTCAAATTTGCAAAAATTGATCCTTACCCTTTGATGCATGTATTTAAAACCAAACCTTAATGACCATAATAATTCTATTCAATTACGTTGAAAATAACCCTTCGATGAAAAATCTATCATTTATTATTTGTGTTGTTTAATTTCAACTGCATAAGTTAAATCTTACATTCCATATTTCCAACGATGTCTTCAAACTCGTACTATAGCACAAGTATTTGCATAGTTTAGAGATTATTATGGGATTGCATCTGCTTTTGCTTTCTTTAATTGTAGCATAACTAGTATAGATACTCATGCCATGAATGCTATAGTTTTTGCCGAAGAAAAATCTTAAAATAATCTATTTTTTGTAAAAATGTGAATAGAAAATTTGCGAGAAAAAAACTATGAATCAACACAAATAAATTATAGACATTTGCATAGCTTAATTGATTATTAAAAAGACCTCAAATACTTTTGGTCACGAGTTCAAATTTGATCCCCACAAAATTAAATATTTTGTTAAAAGAAAAAATTTAAAAGGCCTCGTTAATTTTTTGTTTCAAGTCTCTTAATATGTTGGATCAGTTCTTGATGAAGTATTGGTTAGTGTTCCTTGATTGGTAGTGAGGGTGGTTGAATGGGTATGACTCATTGCACTTGTGTTTCAATACAAAAAGAGCTTCATTATCATATAAGACTTCCGCGATACATTCATGGGTGGCACTTTGGTGACATTAATGTCACCGTGCCATTGCATCTGGACCACACATTGTCATTGCCATTGCATCTGGACTACACAACACATTTAATGTCACCCAATGTGTGGCTCAGATTTAATGTCACCGTGACATTAATGTCACACAAGTATTTCCCTATTAAAAGATTTTGATGCATTGATGCATTCTATTTATTAATAATTGATTATTATTATTATTATTATTATTATTATTATTATTATTATTATTATTATTATTATTATTATTATTATTAATTTGAAATATGAAAAGAAAAAAAATGGTGAATGTAACCACAATTCGCATCCAAATTCATGGTTGAATTTATTGTATCATTAGTGTCAAAATTAAGGCAAACAAGATGACTTATTGGTCTTATTTGCATAAATAGCGGTGATTGCTAGCTAGGGTCAAGATCCTCTCCATTTATAACTTTTTCCATTTGTTGCAATTTGTTTAGCTGCTACCATCTAAACAAAGTTAACTCACCCGAATTCCACGCTCCTCTAATCATCAAATCTTTATGCATATTCCCTTCTCGTGCAATGAAACTAGCGAGACAAAAAGAAGTAGCATGAGAGAGAGGTAAACAATTATTTCCACAACCATATCATCTTCCCCTCCTCTCGCTTTAAGTCTACACATTCCAAGTACGTAACTAGTTATTATTGTGAATTTCATTGTTTCAATGTTGCCTATATGTTGTTAAATGTTAATTACTACTATTTGTAATTTGAAATGTATTTATTGCAGAGCATAATGGTGGCCACGGTGAAACAAATGGGCTCCATTGTGACGGTGTGCGGCGTCATGTCTTTTGTTTTGGGGGTTATTGCAGAAAATAAGAAGGTAACGAACACAAGAATGTGAAATGGAATCATAAGTAATAATATATTTGATCATTTAAATGATGAGATATTTTTTAGAAGCCTTTAAAGGATGAGATGATATATTTGTCAATATGTTTTTGCTTTCTCAACTTAATATCAAAATGAAAATTTTCCATATGTGTAGAGAAATAACTTATATAAATGATGTCATTGATTTCGTTCATATGGAGAAATTTTCACGCATTTGATGCAGTTTCATGATCAACTATCATATGAAGATTGCACATGTTATCCAATCTTAATTCAATGAATCGTGTTAGCAAAAGTATGATCACACATTTGACGGCGACATTTTATTTTTGGATAACAAAATAACTATGTAAGAACACCGTACGACCACCCTGGTCGGATATCACTATCTAAAATTGATCCTCTACAGCACAACATGGTTTATTAATATGAAGTCATTGATTATCATGATATATGCATTCATATGCATACATATACATATAATATATATAATTATATTTTATGTTATGGCAGCCTGCAGCTGGAACACCAGTACCTAGTAACGATGGTGTCTCTCTGACGTGTCGGTACCCATCTGATCCAACCGTTGTATTGGGGGTTCTTTCAACAGTTTTTCTTATTGTATCCACCGTGGTTGGGTATATGTCTCTGTTTTACCCTTACAAAGGAAAGGTTGTTCCACAAGGAGCTATGTTAAAACACTTTTGTTTCACAGCATTCTTCAATGTTGCATTGTAGGTTTCTTCACCCTTTGTTTTCCAATTTTTTATTACATTTTAAGCTACTAAATCTCAATAAACAAATTTAATTTTATCATTATTTTTTTTTGAAATAGAAGATTCAAATTCTACTATGATCATAATTAGAAGTTGGTTCTTGTGGTATTATTTCAAAATAAAATTTTGGATTTTATTACCCATTATGAAAGATTCAAGTTGTTACAGTATTTATGAGCATAAATAAAATCATGAATCTCATTTTACAATAAATTTATCCGAGAAGTATTCAATAATAATTTTTTTAAAATTAGTTTTAATAACGATAACATTAATTAACGATCATCATTTTACACATGTTTTGGCTAAATTTGAACATTGTCGATTAAAATTAAGTATCTAAATTATTCTCATTTCTGATATATTATGTGAAATGTTCTATTTACTTTAGGTTTACTGCTGGATTAGCTGCAACGTTCCTAATATGGCCAACTGTTACAGAACAAATGCACCTTACACGCAACATGCATCGCGATATCAACTACACATGCCCTACAGCTAAAACCGGTCTTCTTGGAGGTGGTGCATTTTTATCTCTTGACTCATCTCTGCTTTGGTTGATTGCACTTATGCTAGCTAATAATGTTCGGGAGGATTATTTTGAAGAACTGGAAGGATATAAGGGTGAGTCTAATGTTGATGTTGAAGTGGATGTAATGTAAGCGCCTGAAGTTTGTTGCTATAGAAGGAGAAGAACCAATATGTTACATCATACTTTTGCGATTTACTGTTGGAACACTAGTTAATTCTAGTGAAGAAAATTGGAAAGAAAAACACTATGAAAAAAACTAGTGTGTGGGTGTGACTTAAAAATGTCCCACATTGAAGGGTCACCCCAACTAGTAAGTGTCTATATATGGGCAAAGTGACCTCCAAGGGTGTGCCCTTGGGGTACCCAATTTTGTGAACGGGTGAACGCTTACAAAATATATATATCGTGGGTTAAAGAATAAAAAATGATATATATATATTTTTGTCACTTGAAAATGTTAAATTAATTAATTAATTAATTTAATCATTATCCGTAAGCGCTACGCGTAACAAATAAATTTGTTACGTTCCGACCCGATCCAAACCCGTATCCAGAAGCTTCCGGATATTTCCAATTAAGAAAACGCGTTTGCTTGATGATTAAGCAAACTTAATCCCCAAGTCACGCGTAAAACGCGTTTGCTTAAGGATTAAGCAAACTTAATCCCCAAGTAACTCTGCCTATAAAAGGAGAGCTCGCCCCACTCATTCTACACACCAAAATCTCACAGTTGATGCTTCCTGTGCGGTTTTCTCTCTTCTCCCTTTCGATTTTAACAAATCGTTCTTCTTCTTCTACTCCTTTCTGTCCCTTCGGTATTAAGAGTGTTCTTAAGACCATAGTCCCTTGGTCTTAGGTTCATATTCCCTTCGATAATATATGATCTTAACAGTATATATATATATTATTTTAAAGAGAAATGGTGGTATCACCATATTTGAGTGGTCGTAGTGCCATATTCATGTTTTGGAGAAGTTAGAATGGTGGTAACACCATATTTGAGTGGTCTCAGCACCATAATAGAATGGTAATAATACCATATTAATTTGAACGGTTTCGAATAGAGCGGTTACGTACCGTATCGAGTGGCTTCGATCAAACGATTGAGCCATATTTTGAGGGTGTAATTCTCGAACGATTTTTCTACAGTGCAGTAGTTAATCGAACAGTTGTAGCTGGGCTTGTTTTATCCTGGAGGCGGCGTGGTTGATAGTCTACCTTGCACAACTTTGGGTAGTGCCACGAAACGTCTTAAAGAGAGCGACCTGGTCGTGACTCAACCTAGTAACAACTTCGGTAGATGATAGAATTTTGGAAATTCAAATTTAACAGTTTGGAAATCCAAAAAACAACAATTTTAAGACGTTTCTATATGCTATGTCTACCGAAGAAGTTACATATTGAGGTTAAGTTGTCCCTAAATACATTAAGGATAAATCAAGCTATAGATTTACATCTTTCGAATGAAACGATGAAGTGATTGTTGTCTCAATCAACAACACTAAAAAATTATTTGATGAAAACAATAATTTGTTACAAAACAAATTATTAGTTACTAAAAATTTATTTGATGAAAACAATAATTTGTTACAAAACAAATTATTTGTTACAGAACCAAACAAGTTTAGTTTGTTACAAAACATAAAAAATTGTTTGGAGCGGAAAATAAAATAATGCAATGCTGTTATTTTGTTATGGTGAATTCTAAAAGTGTTTTGTTTTTTTTTTTTTTAAAACATTGATATCACGTACTGGTTTTCAAATCTTTAACAAGAATTGATAAACATATGCATTGATCGCTTTACATAATCCAAACTTGTAAATATGCAATAAGGAAAATAAATGGAATTGTGAAATTCTATTTATGTTTAAGAAAGAATCTGAATTTCAGATTTCTATTGAATAAGACTGAGTTGACTCAGACTTAAAGAGAGACTTGTGTATCATGCACTCTTGTGGAAAAAGATTGCACTTTGATGGTATGTTAAAAAATTAAATTCTCCTTCTATGTTATTAGTTGTGTGATTTTAATATTTGACATATCAAAAATGATCACGAACAAGTGTTTAATTTTAAACTTGAGTAACTTGGACTTAATTCCAAAGTTATATAATTAAACAATTTTATTTATTGCAGTCAAGATATATGAATCAAAAATTCATATAAATTAGAATTTAGAGGATATGAATCTCTAAACATAATGATATGTGTTAATTTAATGACACATAAATTAGAAATGATAAAATGATATTTTTATCATATTTATTGATGACTGTAAACTTTGGAAAAATAAAATTGATATGCTTGAATGTTCAATTTTTTATAACGAAAATTGAAATTTATAGAGTACCCAAGTCTAAGAACAAAAATTCTAATTAAGAAATTTTTGAAGAAAAGACAATCCAACTTGTCTTATTTTTTTTTTTTTTTTTTTTTTTTTTTTTTTTGAACTTGGGATTGTCTGGACTATATTTAGATCCTGGACCCCAAGAGAGTTGAACTCACTAGTAGAGCCTATGAATATGTATTCATCGGGTATGCGATAAATAACGAAACATATAGGTTTTATGACCTAAATGTTAAAGTGATCATAGAATTTAAAAGATGTCGAATTCTATGTAAATATTTACCCCTTTAACTAAAGAATAGTGGGGGCACTAGTGGGGGCTCTAATGGGAGCACGACATTAGTGGGGGCAAATTAAATTCCCCTTTAAAAATTAAGAACTAGTGGGGGCACTATATCTAATCACATTCATGTAATTAGAAATAGTTATGAAAACATCATACAAGATGTTATAGAACCTCAAGGAGGTAAGAAAGCTAAAATTGCTAAAGAGTATGAACTTGGTTTATACATTGGAAGAAGATTCATTAAGCCTTAAAGAAGTTATATCCTCATTGGATGCTGAATTATGGCAAAAGCAATAAACGATGAAATGAATTTTCTAGAGTCTAACAAAACATGAAACTTGGTTGACTTGTCTCATAGTTGCAAAACCAATCGGTTGTACTTGGATTTTTGAAAAAAGAACTAAAACCTGATGGTACGGTTGATGAATACAAGGCTTTCCTTGTAGTCAAAGGTTTTAGACAAAGAGAAAAATATAGACTTCTTCGACATTCATTCACCAGCCACGAAAATCATATCCATGAGAGTACTAGTCCCTTTAGCCGCCGTTTATAACTCAAAAGTACTCCAAATGGATGTGAAAGTTGCCTTTTTATGGTGAACTAGAAGAACAAGTCTATATGGAACAACCTGAAAAAGTTTGCAATTCATGGACAAGAAAACAAGGTCTGTAAGTTAGATAATTATTTGAATGGTCTAAAATAAACTCCTGAGGAATGACATGAAAAATTTGACATTCTAATATTATCGAATGAGTATAAAGTGAATGAAAGTGACAAATAATATTTGCACGATCATATGTCTCTATGAAGACAACTTGCTCATATTTGATTTAAAGATTCATGTTATGAATTATGTGAAATCATTGTTTATCAACAACATTGATAAGAAAGACCTAAACAAAAATTGAAGTAATTCTTGGTTTCAAGATTACTAGATCAGAAAAGATAACTTTTTTGATAATTCTCACAAAGTTGAGAAGATCTTAAAGAAATGTACTTATTTCACCGTAAACTTGCAATCACATATTATGATCCAAGTGTAAGAACACTTGAGATGGAATTAGAAAAACAGAATATACGAGCATCATTGGCAGCACTTAGGTATGCCACTGAATGTATTAGATCCGACATTGTCGATGTCGTGAAACTCTTGTGCAAGTTTACTAGTAGACGGATGGGAAGCATTGCCATGCTATAGAAAGAGTCATGAGGTGTCTTAAGAAGACTATGACTCTAAGATTACTTCACTAGGAGTAACATATTGTACTTAAATGGTACAAGATACAAATTGAACATCTTTCAGATGAAAATTTAGCGACTAGTGTTTGCACATTGAGCATCCCTAGAGGAGTTGTTTGTTAAAACAAATGATATTGACTCAGTCCACTATGGAATGAATCTGAGATGAGAACACTAGAGAAAACTAGTGAAGAAGCAAGTTGGCTAAGATCCTTGCTAGCTGAAATCCCTTTATGGGAGAAACCGTTACCGGCTATGTTAATTCATTGCGATAGTACCGCGGCTATTGCAAAGATTAAGAATCGTTATTACAATGGTAAGAGACGACAGATAAGGCGAAAACATAGCACGATTAGAGAGTGTATCTCTAAATGGAGCGGTTAGAGTTGATTTTGTACGTACGAATGAAAACTTAGCTGATCCTTTGACGAAAGGACTTAATAGAGAGAAAGTCCAAGAAACATCCAGTAGGATGGGACTAATGCCTATAGCCCACAAGTGATGGTAACCCGACCTACATGACTGGAGATCCCAAGAAATAGGTTCAATGGGTAAAAACAAGTCATGAAGTGGTAGAACATGCTATGAGAGAAAGAATATAGAAAGCATGATCTTGCAGCGAAAGAAGGATGAGGTAATAGTAACTCTTAATGAAATCTATACTCTATGTTGAGTGGGGTACACAGCTACAGGAGTACCCTTGATAGACTCACCTATACGAATGTGGAACTTAGGCCAGTCCTATGGAATTTCGAGGCAGAATTCCTAGAGCATTCGTTAAAACCGGGATACACGTGCAGGGCCTTAAAACGCACGGGCTTTTAGAATACACCTATGAAAAGGTTTGTGTGTGGATTCTATGTCTGAGATAGAGTTCAATGCTGTAAGCAACTCTTGTTAAATCAGAATACCTTCCACTATGCTAAGGTTCAAGTTGTTGGCAACACCTTTGTATATTAGCAAATCTTATGGAAACGTTTTACGTTATTTCTCGAAACCATTTTGAAGTCAAGTGGGGGATTGTTGGAACACTAGTTAATTCTAGTGAAGAAAATTGGAAAGAAAAACACTATGAAAAAAACTAGTGTGTGGGTGTGACTTAAAAATGTCCCACATTGAAGGGTCACCCCAACTAGTAAGTGTCTATATATGGGCAAAGTGACCTCCAAGGGTGTGCCCTTGGGGTACCCAATTTTGTGAACGGGTGAACGCTTACAAAATATATATATCGTGGGTTAAAGAATAAAAAATGATATATATATATTTTTGTCACTTGAAAATGTTAAATTAATTAATTAATTAATTTAATCATTATCCGTAAGCGCTACGCGTAACAAATAAATTTGTTACGTTCCGACCCGATCCAAACCCGTATCCAGAAGCTTCCGGATATTTCCAATTAAGAAAACGCGTTTGCTTGATGATTAAGCAAACTTAATCCCCAAGTCACGCATAAAACGCGTTTGCTTAAGGATTAAGCAAACTTAATCCCCAAGTAACTCTGCCTATAAAAGGAGAGCTCGCCCCACTCATTCTACACACCAAAATCTCACAGTTGATGCTTCCTGTGCGGTTTTCTCTCTTCTCCCTTTCGATTTTAACAAATCGTTCTTCTTCTTCTACTCCTTTCTGTCCCTTCGGTATTAAGAGTGTTCTTAAGACCATAGTCCCTTGGTCTTAGGTTCATATTCCCTTCGATAATATATGATCTTAACAGTATATATATATATATTATTTTAAAGAGAAATGGTGGTATCACCATATTTGAGTGGTCGTAGTGCCATATTCATGTTTTGGAGAAGTTAGAATGGTGGTAACACCATATTTGAGTGGTCTCAGCACCATAATAGAATGGTAATAATACCATATTAATTTGAACGGTTTCGAATAGAGCGGTTACGTACCGTATCGAGTGGCTTCGATCAAACGATTGAGCCATATTTTGAGGGTGTAATTCTCGAACGATTTTTCTACAGTGCAGTAGTTAATCGAACAGTTGTAGCTGGGCTTGTTTTATCCTGGAGGCGGCGTGGTTGATAGTCTACCTTGCACAACTTTGGGTAGTGCCACGAAACGTCTTAAAGAGAGCGACCTGGTCGTGACTCAACCTAGTAACAACTTCGGTAGATGATAGAATTTTGGAAATTCAAATTTAACAGTTTGGAAATCCAAAAAACAACATTTACTTTAAATAGTGTTGAGCAATTATGTATAGATATGAATGTAAATATATTTTTAAATGGATATTCTCTAAGAATATTTATCGCATGGTTGACCCAAGGATAAGGTCACTAAAGCTTTTGTCTTAGACGTCACTTAGACACGAAGCTTGGGGTTAAGATAGAGAGTTATCAAAAGAAGGTTCACATCACATTTATTTGTTTGAAGTTAACTTTAGGTCTCCACGTACATATGATCATCCTTGGTTTATCGTGCTTCAACCTCATTGCACTAATTTATAGTTGTACATGTTTCAAGAAAGGTTTCTTATTTGTGAATATCTCTTGTTTCTTAAATCTTCGGATTTTTTATCTCAAGGATATCTTAGAGCAACTGCAATGAAGAAATTCATTTTTTGGCAATTAAGTGGGTCACACTTCTACACGTCTCTTATTTATAACTTTTTAATAGTAGTGCTTAATAAACAATTAATCCCTCCAACCCAACACCTCAAATAAATTTCTTAAACGCGATTCAATAATAAACAATTGATAAACAACATTTCAATTATAAAGTTGACATGTCTAGAGAGAGAGAGAGAGAGAGAGAGAGAGAGAGAGAGAGAGAGAGAGAGAGAGCGTGGTCTGGTGAGAAAGCGTGGCGGTTATTCTTGTCATCATTGGGAACAACCGCGTCGGTATTCACCTTCACCGGAAGTAAGGTACCAAAGGGGGGGAAGGGGGCCAAGCAGGGTGCCACCATATGGGGGGAATGGGGGAAATTGGGCTGACGTGAGATCGCGGAAGGGGAAAGCGCAGGTACAGGTGGACAGACAACGGGACAGACTTCGGGAAGCTCAGCGGCACGGAAGATCAAGGGTTCGTCGACAGAGGCAGTCTAGGGTTAGGGCACAGTTTGATTTGGCAACATGGTACGATTCAGATGAGGATTTCGATTTAGGTAATCAGGAGCTTTTGAACGATGGGAGGATTGTTGTCCGTTATGATGAACCAACTAGGGTTAGAGATCGTGACTACCTTTCTTATGTTGATATTCACGTTCTGGAACAACGACAGCCAGTATCTTATCATCACGAACATGATGCAATTAGAAAGAAGCAATGTTCACCCTCACGTCCTGCAGTTGGTCGCGGTCAGCAGCAGCAGATACCGCACAGGTCTCTTTCCCGCATCAATAAACCAGCTCCAAGTGATCATAATAAAACGGTGAATTCGAATCTTGTCTCTTTTTATTTCACAAATGTTTCGCATGATATATCTTATACTTCTCTGAGGCAAGGATTCGAGGTGTGTGGTGTTATGGAAGATGTATATTTGGCAAGGAAAAGAAACGTTAATGGTGGGGTGTTTGGTTTTGTGAGATATGGGAATGTGAAAGATGTAGATAAGCTGTTACAGGCGGTAAATAATGTGTGGTTTGGTGATTGGAGGGTGGTGGCTAAGGTGGCTAGTTTTGACAGGTTTGGGAACAATCGTGGTGGTGACAGGAGGCAAAGAGTGGTAGGAAAAAATTATGAGGGAGAAAAAAGAGAGATAGAGGGCCGCCAGGGTCATGAGGGAGCTAAAACTAAGATTGCTAACGAGGGTGAAATAAGTAAAGATGTTGGTTACGCACAGGTGGTACGTGGGGAGGGACCGAGTGGAGCTTTGGTGACTCGTAGAGAAGGGAGTGACAAGGAGGTTCCAGTGGTGGCGTTAGAAGAAAAGAAGCTTGTACCGAAGTACACACCAACGGAACAGGATGTTCTTTGGGCTCATAAGGGAGTCGTAGCTACTGTTTTAAATGGTGAAGATATTCTGGTTATTCAGCGTCGGATTTTTGATGCTGGTTTTGAAAAGTTGACAATCATTCCAATGGGAGCTGACAAGGTACTTTTACGTAGGGAAGATGACGGAGATGTCCGTAACTTACTTACAGAAGCTACTGATTTTTTCCAGAATTTTTTCTATAATGTTGTAAGTTGGAATAAAGATTTGATTGCCCGAGAAAGAGGTGCTTGGGTCCGGATATATGGAGTACCATTGCATGCGTGGAATTTAGGTTTCTTCAAATTATGTGTTTATGATATTGGTCGACTATTGAAATTGGATGACTTTACTTTGAACAAAGAGTGGTTCGACTATGCACGTGTTTTAATTTCTACATCCACTTTGGAAATTATTAACACGGGTGCCAAGATATTGGTGGATGGTGACTTACTTGATCTTACCATTGTTGAGGAGTGGGGTTTTGCTTTAGGGGAGGATGCATGTTTAAGTGAGGAGGAAGAGGTGAAAACTGATGATGTGTTCCAACAAGACAATTTACATGAAGAAGAGGCTGCCAATGGGGATGTTGATGTTCTTTTAAATCACTTATCTGAGGAATGGCAGAAGGAAGATTTTGTTCATGCAGCTCGGCATTCAGCAGGAACTAAAGTGAACGATTCAATTCAGGGGCAATCAGATAATTATGTTGTGGCTTCCATGGTGGCTCAGTCTAACAATTCAAATACCGGTGCAATTATTAGTGAAGATTCACGCAGGAGGCAGTCACGTGATCATGAAGTTACACCAATAATTAATGCTGGACAGATGCAACACGCAGCTGAACATGAAGTTACACAGATAAATAATGTTGGACAGATGCAACACACAGCTGAACTTGAAGTTACACAGATAAATAATGCTGGACAGTTGCAACACCCAACTGAACATGAAGTTACACCGATAAATAATGTTGTTGGAGAGAGGCAGTCACGTATTATTTTTCATGATGATGGGAGAACAGTTAAACGAACTTCATTTTGCCCTCCAGGTAAATCTCATTCTGTTTCTGATGGCCCTTGGAGTATGGATTGGTTAGGTTGGCACAAGCGGGTAACTGTTAGTGATGCTCAACCTAATGAATCTAAGTGTAATAAAGCATCCCAATCTGGTGTGCAAAGAGACTCAAAGAAGAAGGGTAGTGGTCATATTCGTCATTGTGCTCGTAATTTGAAACGGATTGCAAGACTTTCTGCAGGTGAGCGCTGATGAGTCATAGATAGTCTTATTTATTGCCTTATTTAGTTTAGTTTTATTTTAGATTTGATTTTATTTTATTGCATTTTATTTTAGTTTAGAATATTTTACTTCAAATTATGTTTTATTTTATTTTAGGAATAAATATATGGTGGAAGGTGCCTTGGAGCAAAAGAAAGAGGACTGGAACAAATACAGCGCAAGAATACGAAGATACGGGACAAAAATATGTCCCCCCAAAGTCAGAAGCTTGGCACGGCCCGTGCCAACATGTGGCACGGCCGTGCCCGTCTCCAGGACCTGTTTTGCTGCTTTTCTTCAAGCCCAAGTTACCCTGTTGCAGCTTTACTGTTTTTTCCTTTTAGTTGCTTAGTTTCTAAGTCGGATGTAAAGCTATAAATAGAGTAACTCTCCACCATAAACAATCATGCTTTACTTTGTTTATTTCAATTGCTATTTTAATAAAAGTCTTTATTTTCCCTTTTACTTTCTTTGCAATTTACTTTACTATTATTTTCTCTCTTCTTCCCCCATGTCTACGATGAACATGAGTGAGTAGACTTCTTCGTCTTGGGATTATTGGGGAGTCTAATGACTCAATCCTAAACAAAACATGTCTAAACCCTAATTTCTATGTAACCCTAATTTCTAATCTAGATTCACCGTCTTAACGTGGATTAACAATTATCAAACTGTGGAAGCGAAAGCGGAGGGTTTGATAATCGTTAATCCATCATCCCAAACATCAATTCATAAAGCGAGAGAGGAGTCTTGATGTTGGAACAAGTGAATCTAGACAATAGTTGCAAAATAGTGAAATAGTCTTTGCAACTATTGAGACAAAGAGTAGTTTCAATCCTCTATGCATCTTCTAGTAATCATGTCAGTGAAATAGGCTTGGTTGCTAGAAGTAAACTCTCACCGGACTTTCATCGGAAAGGTGAGGGGCTAAGGGAAACCGGTCTTTAGAAATTAGTGTGTAAATCATGAAATTAGATGTTTAGGTTTTGTCTAGTGAAGGATTAGTCATTATGATGAACCAATGATCCTAAGGCCCTTTATTATTATTGTTTTTACCTTCAGCAATCAAACTCTCTTTCATTAACTTTCTCTCCTCTAATCATTCACTAAAAGTTAATTAAGTTGAACAACTCCCTAGTGGAACGATAACTCTACTTACTACTATTACTTCGATAGGCCGTGCACTTGCGGTTTGGCTCTATCAAGTTTTTGGCGCCGTTGCCGGGGAGTTAACTAATTTAATTAGCTTTTTCTTAGTGATTAGAATTCTCTCTTCTTTCTCTTTTCTTTTTATTTTTATTTTTAACTTTTTATTTTTCTGTTATCATTAACTTCTTGGGTTCTCAACCTTTTATGCGAAGAACTAGAAATCGAGCGGTATTCATACCCGAGATCGAAAGGTTCTTACATAGAAGGAGGAGAGCGGCACAAAATAACACCGCCATGGCCAATCGCACTCTCAAAGAGTATGCAACGCCGTCTACGGCTGAGCCACAAGCTGTTATTGTGTACCCAACGGTTGAGGATGACAATTTTGAAATTAAGCCTGCCCTACTTAACTTGGTGCAGCAAAACCAATTCTCGGGATCCCCCACTAAGGATCCCAATCTTCACATCTCTGTTTTCCTACGAATTAGTGGAACCATGAAGGAGAACCAAGAAGCCGTAAGACTTCATCTCTTTCCCTTTTCCTTAAGGGATAGAGCTAGCGCTTGGTTCCATTCCCTCGAAGTCGGTTCCATTACTTCATGGGATCAGATGAGGCAAGCATTCCTTGCCCGTTTCTTTCCACCATCTAAAACCGCTAAACTTAGAGACCAAATCACGCGGTTCAACCAAAAAGATGGGGAATCTCTCTATGAGGCGTGGGAGCGTTTCAAAGAAATGCTAAGACTTTGTCCCCACCATGGCCTAGAGAAGTGGCTTATAGTCCACACTTTTTATAATGGCTTGTCTTATACCACTAAGATGTCTGTTGATGCAGCTGCAGGTGGAGCACTTATGAACAAGAACTACACGGAGGCGTATGCGTTGATTGAAGACATGGCTCAAAATCATTACAAATGGACCGACGAGAGAGCCATCACTAGTTCTTCATCCTCCAAAAAGGAGGCAGGTATACACGAAGTCTCTAACTATGACCACCTTGCTTCTAAAATTGATACACTAACTGAAAAACTTGAAAAACTCAATGTTAGTGCTATCAATTCTACTTCTACTCCTTCTTGTGAAATATGTGGTATAACTGGTCATGCTGGTGTTGATTGCCAACTAGGTAGTGCTATTAACGGTGTTGAGCAAATCAATTATGCTCAATACAACCAAGGGATGAGACAAAATCAAAATTTTTATAAAAACCAAAATCCCTATGGACAAGTAGCACCACCCGGTTATGCAAACAACCAAAGATTCACTCAGAAATCCAATTTGGAAATTTTGTTGGAAAATTCTATTGCCAACCAAAACAAACAACTTCAAGAACTTAAAAACCAAACTGGATTTCTGAATGATTCTCTTTCCAAGCTCAATACCAAGGTTGATTCTATTGCTACTCACTCTAAAATGCTTGAAACTCAAATCGCTCAAATAGCCCAACAAGTGGCTACCTCTTCCCAAACACCGGGAGTCTTTCCTGGTCAAACCGAAGCCAATCCCAAAGCCCAAGTTAATGTCATATCTTTTGGGGGTAGTAAGTTAGGCGAAACTTTTGCTAAGGTTAAAAACATTGGGAAAGAGAATGTCAAGCCCTTAGGTGATAAAGTTGTGATAGAAGAAGCAAAACCACTTGAAGAAAACAAAACTCCATCCCCCTTAAATCCTGAAAAGCTTAAACTAGAGGGTAAGTTTGAAAAATTTGTTAACATACTTAGGAAAATTTGCATTAAACTTCCCTTTGCTGAAGCTTTGTCTAGGATGCCTCTATATGCCAAGTTTTTAAAGGAAATTTTTTCAAAGAAAAGGGCTATAGAGCATAATAAGACAACAGCCTTGGCTAAAGAAACTAGTGCAATCATCCAAGAAGCACCCCCTAAGCTTAGAGATCCAGGTAGCTTTGCCATACCGTGTGAAATTGGGAATGAAACCATAAACAAAGCCTTATGTGATTTAGGAGCTAGTGTTAGTTTGCTGCCTTTGTCTCTTCTTAAAAGGATAGGGATAGGAGAGTTGAAACCTACCGAAATGGAATTAAAGTTAGCTGATCGTTCTACCATGAAACTTGTAGGATTTGTCGAGGACATACCTGTTAAGATAGAGGGGATATACATCCCCACTGATTTTGTAGTCGTTGACATTGAAGAGGACGATGACGTCCCTATACTCCTAGGTAGACCTTTCCTCGCAACTGCAGGAGCTCTCATTGATGTTAAACTTGGTAGGATAGTCTTTCAAGTGAGTGATCAAATGGTAAGATACGAGTTGGAAAATGTTATGAAGGGTCCCGCTCTTTACTCTTGTTGCATGTTTAACGATCATGTTGTGAAAGAACGTTTTATAGCGTTATCTACACAATATGATATCTTTGATCCATTCTAAGGACTCTTTCTAACCGTCAAGCTAATGACATTAAAAGAGCGCTTCGTGGGAGGCACCCCACGCATTTAATTGCTTTTGTTTTGTTTGTTTTTCTTTGTTTTAGGTTGTTTTGTAGGTAATTGTCCGAGTACGATTCAAGAAAATGAAAATTTTTGAAGCCCCCTAGACCAGAAGGTTGGCACGGCCCGTGCTAAGACTGGCACGGCCGTGCCAGATTTTTCAAGCAAAATTGAAGGTTTAAGTCAGAAAGATGGCACGGCCCGTGCCAATAGGTGGCACGGCCGTGCCCGAGTTCTTGCCCCATATATCCACAAATTTTTCTTTCTTCTTCCTCATTCACAAACAACAACCCTCTTTCATCTTTCAAACTTCTCTCTAAACCTCCATAACCTTCAAACCTTCAAACCTTCATATATCCCTCAATTCTTCACCAAACCACTCAATTCTTTCACCAATCAACAACAAACTTTATCCAAAACAAAAACCACCAATCAAAAACATCTTTCATCCATCCAAACCCATAATTCACCAAAACCCTAATCTTTCAAAACCTAACCCAAACACCACAAAACCTTAACCAATCTCCACATCCAAACCAACAAACCTTCCTTAAACATCAACCCCAACCCTAAACCAATCCTTTCCACCAAAAATCTTCCCAAACCCTAAAACTTCAAAACCAATTCCAACAAGGGTCAATGGCTTCAAGAAGAAGTGGTAAAGAACCAGCAAGCTCTCAAGGAGGACCTCCCCCAAAGAAGCAAGCACAAGTGAAGAATCATGGGATCCAGTTCAAAAACAACAAGCAAAGGGACAGGTATAAAAATCTCATCTCTAAACACTTGCATCCTTCTCGTTATCCTGATCCCAATACTTTGGATGTGCTAGAGCTTTTTGATGATGTTTCTAGGCATATAGGAAAGTTAGGATGGACTGATTTGCTGAAACCTATGCGGGGTTATGAAAATTTCACTTATGAATTCTTGAGCTCAATAGATTTTACCAAAGATAAGTTGGATTATGATAACCCTAACCATAGAGTTGTTTTCCGGTTAATGAATATTGATTATGACATGTCACTTCAGCACTTTTGTGAAGCCTTAGGTTTTGCAAATGAAGGATATATTCATGATCATTGGGATCCTAGTCTAAAACCGGCTAACTATGACCCAGCTGCCTTTTGGAAACAAATCACCGGTCTTAACAAATACGTCCCTAGGGCGAACAAAGCTAGCAACATTCACAACCCCGTACTTAGGTACCTTCAGAGGGTAATGGCTTGCACTATTTGGGGTAGAACCGAGCTAGGAAACCCTAGAACCGATGAGTTGTTCATGTTATGGGCAATGCTCTACAACCACCCCGTCAATACTTGTTTTTATTTGATTGATCACCTAGACTTTGTCGGTACTAGACCGGCCGGTAGAGGAGACATAGTGGTGGGTGGCATCATTACATACATAGCTAGGTGTTTTGGAGTGGGTGAAGATGAGGGGATCAAACCAATTGAGGGAAACAATAGGCTTAACATAGAGACCCTTATTGCTATGAATTTCATCAAACATCGTCCACCCCTCCATTACCAACTTAAGCTAAATGTGCCAATCATGTTTTTATTGCCTAACCCATCTCGGACTACCACCGAGGTGGAAGAAAATTGGTTGTATGTTAATGATGTGCAGGTTCTTGGTGAGCAAGATGATGATGAGGGAGAAGGTGCTAACTTGCACCATGATGAAGGAGAAGGTGCTAACTTGCACCATGAAGAGGGGCACCATGGCCATGAAACCGGTGAGCTTAATGAAAATCAAAGATGGACATGGATTCACAATGAAATCGAGAGGATGAGCACCGAGCAACAAAGGCAAGGTGTTGAGATCTCCGGCCTTCGCAATGAAGTTCAAAGGGGCAACCGCGTCAATGATGAAAATAATGAGATGCTCCGTCGGATGATGCAACACCTCCAACTTCAAGGTCCTCCTTACGGACCTCAATAAACAAATGTGAGCTTTCTTCTTCCTCTCTTCTCTTCTTCTTCTTCCTATCTCTCTCATTCTTCTTCTACTCATCTTCTTCTTTCTTCTCTTTCTATTTCTTCTTCTTCTTCTCTTTTAATTTCTTTTTCTTTGAATCATTGAGGACAATGCTTCCCCTAAGTGTGGGGGGGGCCTAATAAAGTGTCTAGAGTCGTAGTGTTTCCAAACTCCCTTGAACTTTATTCTTTTGTTTTGTTTTTATAGCAAGAGGCATGACAAGTAGCTTGTTTTTAATGTAAATATGGCATGAATTTTTTTTGTTTTGTCTCTTCTCTAAAGGTTGTTTCTTGTACATAAAAGTAGTTTCTTGTGTTTCTTATGTTCTTGCTATACCCATATCTTGTTTTAATGTGAAAATTCTCCAATGAGAAAAGCACCCGGTTGCAATCCTTGAGTAAATGTATGAATAGGTATTTTAAGGAACACGTTCTATCTTTAGTGTTAACTTAGACCCTTTAAAGTCTTAAGAGTAAAAGTAGTATAAGTTTGTGTGGGAAAATTAATCAAATTGTTCTTAATTGTTATATTCTTTTTAATTTGTTAATGTTAAATGGGGCGGGAGAATGGCACCAATATGTGGGGGAAAGGACAATTACATCCTAACTTCCTAATTGTGGTGGTGACTCCTTAATTTGAACTTAAATGAAACAAAATTCATCAATGCTAGGGGGAAAGGACAATTACATCCAAAAAGACTTCCTACGCGGAGATGAAACAAATAAATAATTTTGCAGCACTGCTTAGGGTGATTTTGAATCTAGGGGGAAAGGACAATTACATCCGAGAAGACTTCCTACGAGGATAGATAGCCCCTAAGCATCTGCAGCCCCTTGTGCTTAATTGTTAAATTAATTTAATCTTAACTTTAATTCCCATCACTCTTATATGAAATGAAGAAAGGACTTTTCTCGGTTACTTTAGCACTAAGGATAGAACCTATTCCTCATAATATCTGTCTTATACAGGAGCAAGAAAAGGGTTGGACTGCACACACACACTCACTTGAGACTTGATGTTGGGTAGAATAGGTTCATGAGGAATGTTTGAAGTTGTAATTAGTGTACTTGGAACAAAACCTTTCTTTGAGACTTATGTCCTTAATATTTCCATAATAATCTTTTAGTTGCTGCTATGTCCATTGCCTTTTGCTTGAGGACAAGCAAAGATTCAAGTGTGGGGGAGTTTGATGAGTCATAGATAATCTTATTTATTGCCTTATTTAGTTTAGTTTTATTTTAGATTTGATTTTATTTTATTGCATTTTATTTTAGTTTAGAATATTTTACTTCAAATTATGTTTTATTTTATTTTAGGAATAAATATATAGTGGAAGGTGCCTTGGAGCAAAAGAAAGAGGACTGGAACAAATACAGCGCAAGAATACGAAGATACGGGACAAAAATATGTCCCCCCAAAGTCAGAAGCTTGGCACGGCCCGTGCCAACATGTGGCACGTCCGTGCCCGTCTCCAGGACCTGTTTTGCTGCTTTTCTTCAAGCCCAAGTTACCCTGTTGCAGCTTTACCGTTTTATCCTTTTAGTTGCTTAGTTTCTAAGTCAGATGTAAAGCTATAAATAGAGTAGCTCTCCACCATAAACAATCATGCTTTACTTTGTTTATTTCAATTGCTATTTTAATAAAAGTCTTTATTTTCCCTTTTACTTTCTTTGCAATTTACTTTACTGTTATTTTCTCTCTTCTTCCCCCATGTCTACGATGAACATGAGTGAGTAGACTTCTTCGTCTTGGGATTATTGGGGAGTCTAATGACTCAATCCTAAACAAAACATGTCTAAACCCTAATTTCTATGTAACCCTAATTTCTAATCTAGATTCACCGTCTTAACGTGGATTAACAATTATCAAACTGTGGAAGCGAAAGCGGAGGGTTTGATAATCGTTAATCCATCATCCCAAACATCAATTCATAAAGCGAGAGCGGAGTCTTGATGTTGGAACAAGTGAATCTAGACAATAGTTGCAAAACAGTGAAATAGTCTTTGCAACTATTGAGACAAAGAGTAGTTTCAATCCTCTATGCATCTTCTAGTAATCATGTCAGTGAAATAGGCTTGGTTGCTAGAAGTAAACTCTCACCGAACTTTCATCGGAAAGGTGAGGGGCTAAGGGAAACCGGTCTTTAGAAATTAGTGTGTAAATCATGAAATTAGATGTTTAGGTTTTGTCTAGTGAAGGATTAGTCATTATGATGAACCAATGATCCTAAGGCCCTTTATTATTATTGTTTTTACCTTCAGCAATCAAACTCTCTTTCATTAACTTTCTCTCCTCTAATCATTCACTAAAAGTTAATTAAGTTGAACAACTCCCTAGCGGAACGATAACTCTACTTACTACTATTACTTTGATAGGCCGTGCACTTGCGGTTTGGCTCTATCAAGCGCAAACAGGTTCTCCGTGCACTAAAAAGTCGCATTTGAGGCGTCTAAAGAATTGTAAAATTTCGAAGAAGAAGGCAAATGACAATGAATGTTCTTCTCAAAGTGAATCACAAGCATCCGTTAGCAATGATTGGACGAATTGGTTGGTTCTTCACGGTAACGATAAGACGTTGTCAGACGATGTTTGGGGGATTGGAAAGTTGGTGGGGTTGCATTTTGACGGTGATAAAAATAATAGATTTAATGTGTTGTCAGGGAAGGGAAGGAAAAAACTAGAGGGAGATAGGAAAGAGGGTTAGGCCGCGAGGATGGTGTGAGGTGGGGAGGGGGGTGGATGTGGTGGTGTGTTGTGGTTGTGATGAAAATTATTTCTTGGAATGTCAGGGGGTTAGGTGGGTTTGAAAAAAAGAAGGGAGGTGGGTCATTTGGTGAAGGAGAAAAAACCGTTCATTTTGTGTATTCAAGAAACGAAGTTGTCTGTTTTTGATAGGGGGTGTGTAAGTCTTTATGGAATGAGTCAAATATTGATTATTCGTTTTTACCATCGTCGGGTGCATCGAGAGGTTTGGTTACTCTTTGGGATCGTTCGGAGGTTGAGGTTTGGGCGTCTTTACAGTTTGAGCATGTTTTAGGGATTAAAGGTCGCTTTGTGAAGAATGGTGAGGAGTTCACTGTGTTGAATGTTTATGCTCCGTGTGATACTCTTTGTCAACAGAATCTTTGGCACAATATCTCCTCACGGTTGCCGGATTTATCTGATCTTAATATTTGTGTGTGTGGGGACTTTAATGTGGTCCGGAGTATCGAAGAACGTAAAAGTACTGGAAATTCTAGTTCTCAAGCAGGGACCGGTTTTTTCAACCAATTTATTGAAGATCATGTTTTTGTGGATTTACCTCTTCGGGGACATAATTTTACTTGGTTTAGGGGAGATGGAAAGTCAATGAGCCGTATCGATCGTTTTCTGTTATCGGAGAGATGGTGTTTAACGTGGCCAAATTGTTTTCAGTTGGCTTTGCCACGAGGGTTATCAGATCATTGTCCTATTCAGCTGAGCATTGATGAGGAGAACTGGGGTCCTAGACCGGTGCGCATGCTAAAATGTTGGGAGAATTTCTCAGGTTACAAAGATTTTGTCCGTGAGAAGTGGAGTAGTTATCATCTGGAGGGTTGGGGTGGTTTTCTTTTGAAAGAAAAATTGAAGCTAATCAAATTAGATTTAAAAGATTGGCACCAACGTCATTCCAAAAATTTACCGAATAGGATTTCCATCTTGAAGGACCGTATTTCCGCTTTAGAATTGAGAAGTGAAACCGTGGTGTTGGAGGATGAGGAGTTAGAGGAGCTTCATGGTCATACAGAAGAATTGTTCTCGTTATCTCGGATAAATTCTAGTATTTGTTGGCAACAGTCGCGGATGCAATGGTTAAGCGAGGGAGATGCGAACACAAAATTCTTTCATAGTATTATGTCTAGTAGGAAACGTAAAAATGCCATTCAGTTTATTATGGTGGATGGCGTTCATGTGGAGGGGGTAGATAATGTCCGTTCGGCTGTTTTCACACATTTTTCTTCTCATTTCCAGCCTTGCCGTGTTAACCGTCTGAGTATGGAAGATCTTCATTTTCAGTCGTTAACATGTCGTCAAGGGGCTGGTTTGGTTAAACCTTTTTCGGTGGAGGAGGTGAAGGCGGCTGTTTGGGAATGTGATAATTTCAAATGTCCGGGACCTGATGGAATTTCTTTTGGATTTATTAAAGATTTTTGGGATATGTTGAAGGAAGATGTTATGCGTTTTTTGGTGGTGTTTCATAGAAATGGAAAATTGACCAAAGGCATAAATAGTACTTTCATAGCTCTTATTCTTAAGGTTGACAATCCGCAGAGACTGAACGACTTTCGTCCTATTTCTTTGGTGGGTAGTATGTATAAAATTTTGGCAAAGATTCTTGCGAACAGACTCAGAATGGTGATTGGTTCCTTAATATCTGATTCTCAGTCGGCATTTATTAAAGGGGGAGATCCTTGATGGAATTTTGGTGGCTAATGAGGTTGTCGACGAAGCTAGAAAATGCAAGAAAGAGTTGATCATGTTTAAGGTTGATTTGGAGAAAGCTTACGACTCCATTGATTGGAATTTTTTAGATGATGTGATGGTGAAAATGGGATTCCCGACTCTTTGGCGTAAGTGGATTCAGGAGTGTATTGGGACAGCCACAGCATCAGTATTGGTAAATGGGTCTCCAACTAATGAGTTCTCTTTGGGTCGTCGTTTGAGGCAGGGGGATCCACTGTCGCCTTTTTTGTTCCTTTTGGCTGCAGAGGGGTTTCATGTTCTAATGGAATCTTTATCTCGGAACAATTTGTTTCATGGTTACAAGGTAGGACGGAATGATTCGGTAGTGGTTTCTCACCTACAGTTTGCGGATGATACTCTAATATTGGGTGAAAAATCGTGGGCGAATATTCGAGCTATGCGAGCTGTGCTACTTCTTTTTCAAGATTTGTCTGGTCTTAAGGTGAATTTTTCGAAGAGTCTTTTAGTTGGGGTGAATGTCTCTGGTTCTTGGTTAGCTGAAGCAGCTATGGTGTTGAATTGTAAGGTAGGTAGTATTCCGTTCATGTATCTTGGATTGCCTATTGGTGGTAATGCTCGTCGGTTGGATTTTTGGAATCCTCTTATTAAGCGTATAACTGCTAGACTGTCTAGTTGGAATTCGAACTTCTTGTCCTTTGGTGGTCGTTTGGTTTTGTTGAAGTCTGTCCTATCGTCGCTGCCTGTCTATGCTCTTTCCTTTTTCAAGGCTCCTTCAGGTATTGTTTCCTCTATCGAATCTATTTTTAATATTTTTTTTGGGGGGGGGGGGGGGGGGAGTGCAGACCACAGGAAAATATCTTGGATTGATTGGCATACTATTTGTCGGAGTCAGGAGGTTGGTGGTTTGGGGGTAAGGAGAATTAGGGATTTTAATAGAGCTCTCTTAGGGAAGTGGTGTTGGAGGTTGTTAGTGGAGAGGGATAGTTTATGGTTTAGGGTGTTGGCAGCGAGGTACGGAGTGGAGGGGGGTCGGTTGACTGGTGGTGGCCGTGAGGCCTCTAGTTGGTGGAGGGATATTACCACTTTGAGGGTGTAACGCCCTCCTTTTTATTTAATTATTTTTAGAATATATTTATGTATTTATATGATTTATAGAATATATTTATGTATTTATATGATTTATATGAGGGATATATGATTTATTGAGATTAGATGTCTTTTTATAATTTAGTTAATATATTTTGTTGAGTGATATTTTTTTATGTTATATGTTGGTATTTACTAGCATAATATATATGTTATTTGGTGTAGAAATATATTTGTTATTTTGTGTAGAAATTATATATGTTATTTGGTGCAGAAATATATTTGTTATTTTATGTGGAAATATATATGTTATTTGGTGTATTATTATATATTTAGTAGAGAAATATTATTTATTAGAATATGAGGAATAGAGTAGTTTTGAGGTGTAAGAGAAATAAGAAGGAGGTTAGAATAGAAAGAAGAATAAGTTGTTGGGCCAAAATAGATTTAGGAAGAGTGTTTAGTATTATAAATAGAGAAGCTTAGGTTAGAAAGAGTTTACCGGAAACCGCTTTTTGGAAAAGAGGAGAACAAGAAAGAAGAGAAGAGGAGAAAAAAGTCAAGAGAAGAGGAGAAGACCTTAGGAAAGAAGAACGATGCCGCTGATTCAGGAATTAATCTAAGGTGAGGGTGAGACTATCTTGCATTAATATTAAGTTGTTAAATCATTAGATTATATCTAACAAGTTGGGGAGAGTTTGTGAGGATTGAGGAATTAGGGTTTTAAGTGAAGAATTGAGGATTAATCGATGAAAAGTTGTTAGATTGATGTAGAAACTGTGTACAGACCTTAGATAATCCATAGGATGACTATTGGATATAGTTTTGAGGTTAGAACCGTGGAATTAGATGAGATGTCGGTGAGTTTAAGAATTAGGGTTTAAGAATTGTAATAGGTTGTTAATAGATTTGAGAACTCTTTGAATTTGCATACAGTAGGTTGATGAATAATTAGTGTTCTAATGATAGGGTAATCATAGGATAATGATTAGGGTCAAGTTTGGAGAGTATTGGATCGAAAACGGAGTCGAAAAGATTTCCCCAAAGCGAAATCGCAGCTGAACTGCGATTTTGCTGTCAATGTGCAAAACGCGTTTTTATTGTCTCAGTTTGACAAGTTTAAGTTCCGAACTGGGTTTAGGTGTAAACACGAAAGTTGTAGGTATGGATGTTAGCTTTCTAATGCCGTTGGTCTCACGTCAATAGGATTTATAGAACTTGAGTTATGATCAAATTACTGCACGTAGGTCACAGTGAATTTTTATGGACTTTCAGCACAACTTTTCCGAATTTAAAATGAAAACTGGTACTGATCGGTACAGAATTGGTCTTAGACGTAAACATGAAAGTTTTAGATAATTTTGTTAGCTTTCCAGTGGTTTTGGTTTGACGTGAAAATGATGTTTGGTCTTGGAGTTATGATGAAAATACTACAGGGAGGTCTTAGTGAAATTGTACGGTGACAACCTTCTCTGTTTCATGTTTTTTTGCGTTTTGTTCATATATTTCTGTTTTGAATTGATCCTTGTTGTAAACATGAAAGTTGTTGATATTTGTGATATCTTTCCAATAGCTTTGGTTTGACATGAAAATATGTTGTGGATAATTTATTATGTTTTTACAAAGATACATAGTGAATTATTGTTGATGTTTAAATACGATGTTATATGAAGTTGTTTATGATTGATGAATATGATGTTTTAAGATGTTGTTTATTATCATTTGATATTGTTATATTATGATATGACATGAATTATTTATGTGATCCATATGTTGTCAAGATGTTAAGATGTTAAGACGTTAAGATGATAAGAGTTGTTAAGTCGTCAAGTCGTTATGAAGTCATCAAGTTATTAAGATGTTATGTTGTCAAGATATCAAGATGTTAGGATGTCATAGATGTTCATGAAGTTGTCTAAGTTGTAGGAAGTTGAGTCCATTGCATACTCATTAAAGTTGGGGGCTTTAGGCCCGGCAGCCTTGTGCTCATTAAAGTTGGGGGCTTTAGGCCCGGCAGCCTTTGTGCTCAAACTACGTTGGGGGCTTTAAGCCCGGCAACTTTATGCTCACATGTTGAAGAGCCTAATTACGCTCATTTATGTTGTTGAATGGTACCATATGCATTTGCATATCAAGAAGTTTTAAGATGATTTAAGATGTGAAGTTGTCGAGTTGTCAAGTTGTTAAATTGTCAAGATGCTAAGATGATTTGAGATGTTAAGAGTTACATAGTCGAGTTGAGTCGCATTGTCGAGTTAAGTGAGGTTTGATGATGAAGTTTGATTGTGATTTGATGATTATGATTTAATGATGATGTTTGTTTATGAAGTTGATTATGAACTTGATTATGAAGTTGCTTTCGATAAATGCTATGTTTTGATAATGATACTTATGTGAATTATATGATGATGCTTACGATTATATTTGGTGTTAGATATTGATGCTTATGATCATGATTTAAGATAAGATATTTTATGAATAATAATTGAGATTACTTGATGAAGTATATGACTAATGTAGGAAGGATAATGACACTAGTTAAGGAAGTTTAAGTTATTAGATATGATTAATGAATTATAAGATGTTTAAGTTGTTGAATGTACTTTATATGATTTATATGCTTAATATTATTGTTTGAGAAATCTCACCCCTCTGCTTGGAAATGTTGCTCTTCGTATGGGTAACTTGCAGGTAACCAAGATTAGTTGCAGTCGTGAGTGGACTCCTCACAAGTGTGTCTTAGGTGCTCTGATACGTAACGGGATGGGATTATGTCTTTACTTTCTGTTCCTTACGTATTACTTTATGAATCTTTCAAGAATTGATGTTGAACTAAGTTTTATGAAATTTTATATTGAGGCCCTTGTGCCAAAGATTATTTAAGTTGTCAAACTATTCCGCTGCGAAGTTTTAAAGATTATGTTGTTATATTTTTGAAGGATAAATTATTATTCCATTTACGTTTTTTAAGAAATGTGACATTCCATTTAAAGTTGAAAAACTCTGATTTATTTATGAAATTTTTACGTCGGGAAAACGGGGTGTTACAGAAGGCGGAGGAATGGTTTCATAGTAATGTTCATCAGGTTGTGGGTGATGGTAAAAATACTTTCTTTTGGACGGATGTGTGGGTAGGTGGAATGTCTTTTAGGGACAGATTTACTAGATTATTTGACCTATCATTATTGAAGGAGGAGTCTGTTTTTGGTATGTATTCTTTGGGGTGGGGGGTAGAGGGTGGTGCGTGGAGGTGGAGGCGAAGATTGTTTGTGTGGGAAGAGGAGTTACTGGGGGAGCTTAGGCTTTTACTTTATAACGTTTCCTTGCAGGTGGATAGGGTCGATAAATGGTTGTGGCGGTTGGAAACATCTTCTGTGTATTCCGTTCGTAGTGCTTATAACTTGTTGTCGGCTTCTACTCATGTCGACCAAGTTGTGTCTACGTCTTCTCTGTGGCACAAGAATGTTCCTTTGAAGGTGATTATCTTTGATTGGCGTCTGTTTCGTGATAGGCTTCGTACCAAAGACAATCTTTTCCGTCGGCATGTTATTACTATTGATGCTCAGAATTGTGCTGGAGAGTGTGGGGAAATGGAAACATCTTCCCATTTGTTTTTTCATTGTGACTTTTTTCGATCTGTTTGGAATTTAATTCTCAGGTGGATAGGTGTTTTTTCAGTTATGCCTAACGATGCACCAAGCCATTTTAATCAGTTCAGTTTTCTTGGTGGTGTCGCCAAATCAAAACAATTCATTTTACAGGCTATTTGGTTCGTAACAGTCTGGGAAATTTGGAAAGAAAGAAACAACAGGGTATTCAATGTGAAATTCTGCACCATTCAACAGGTGGTTGATAAGATTAAGTCGACATCTTTCATGTGGTTGAAGGGAAAAAACATCAATCTTCCCCTCAAGTACCATGGTTGGTGGCTTAGTCCGTTCACTGTTCTTGGCATAGGGTAATTGTTAGTTTCTTTGTTGTTTTTTCCGCCTTAGCGGATCTGTAAATATTACTGTGTAACTGTTTGAATTCTGGTGTTTCTTCCTTTGCATACCTTGTGCAGGGAAGGCCATTTTGAGGTGGTAATACAATTTCATTTTAGCCTCTTCAAAAAAAAAAAAAACATTTCATTTTTTTAAATAAACAATTAATAATTTTATATCATTATATTTCATTTTTTTAATATTAAAGATGTGTGAGTGATCGCTATCGTGTGCAATCAAAATAATTTAAGAAACACAGTACAAGGTAATTAACCTGGTCATCTCTCGAGGATTTTGGAGTTAACAATAACCAAATTAAGAATAGCAAAAAGAAATAATAATGGGGGTTTTGTTTGTAGAAAACGGTGAGCAAATTAAATAAATTTGTTGCACTTGTTATCTTTCAAGCTTCATCGGCTCCACCCCACCCATCCTCATTAATTGTTGCACTTGTTATCTTTCGTATTATTTTGTTCCTCCATTAATCTCCAAGATTCATCCTGGAAAATTTGATTGGTGTTTACTAGAAAACCACTAAAGCCCTTTGTCTCAAAACCCAAAGCTATAAGTTTTACGATTATATTTTAATCCAATGGTCAAATTGAGGGGTACGCGGTGGAAACTTTGTTGGACTTTCAGCCTAGAATCCACAATTTTTCAGTAATATTATTAATTTGTTTTTTTATTTAATTTTTAACTAGTAAAAGAGAATATAACAAACGAAGAAAAAAATCAATACAATCACGCAATTCACTTGGCATGATTGTACTATGCCCAGTCAAATACAATCAAAGTCATTTTGTTTAGTATTTTTTTTCTTTGCAATGTAGGATAATTTTTTTTATCGAATAAGTTTAATCACCGCTCAGGCACAATATAATGTTAGTCGGCTGAATTATGTTCACGAGAGTAATTTTGTATTTTTTTACATGAGTTGTTTTAAATTTTTCTTTTTTTGAAGCAAAGTTGTTTTAAAAAAATTGTTCATTATATTTGGACCTAAAAGAAATAAACATTCATTCACTTTGTCCTTCAAAATACATTGATTTGTTTTGATTTACATGTGAGATATCAACGTTAAATCAAAAAATTTAACTATTGGAACTGGAACACCTCATCCACGTCACCGATCCATGTGAAACATTTCAATCCATGTAAACCGTCGATTAAAACAAATCAACGGTCCCAAACACCCTTCTAACCATCACACGGATTGACTCATTTACCCACTGTGTTTTTTCTTCTTTCAAAGAAACACATTACCCCATAAATTTGACCACCTATAAAAACCATACTCACATAATAACTTCACCACATTCACAAAAAAAGTTACTAAAATGTTTGAAAAAGCCAATTTATCTTAGATAAGATATGTTGTCTTTGTACTATCAGCTTAAGAATATCTTTTTTTGCATCAATTGTAGGGATAATTTGACTCTAATGGCTTGTTCCATTGGGGTTGAAGAAGGGTTGAGTGGACAAGCCATTGGAGGCAATTATCCTTTCAATTTATGCAATATAAAGTCCTAAAGGTCATTTTGGAAACATCTTTCCAAGCCATTTATAAGGATCACTGCGTTAATCTTCATTTTGATATTTGGAAAAATGAAAACCAATGAGAGAAGTTAATACTATAGGATCAACTTTGGATCCGCTCGCTTTCCTCTATGTTAGTTGTACATATTGCTCTTACAACCTATTGTTGTGGTTAATGAAATTAAGAGAAATGTTATTTGTACAACTTTGTCTCTCATACTCACATTATCTTCTTATTCCCTCTCTTCCTTTTTCTCTCTCCATTGTTTTTGACCAATGAGAAGAGAGAACAACAAGGTTGTACCAAAAATTGTACCAAAATAGTTGTTCAAATATTTGAAATTAATTATACTAGTTTTTTTGTGATGCACATTTAGTGTTATATTTGTCATACCCCAAGTTACGCGGTTTAGATATCTTGGGTCCATAGTACAAAATGACGGAGAAATAGAAGCTGATGTACATCATCGTATTCAAGCTGGGTGGTTGAAATGGAGAAGAGCCTCAGGTGTTTTGTGCGATAAGAAGAAAGTACCACTTAAGCTGAAAGGAAAGTTCTATCGGACAGCAGTCAGACCGGCAATGTTGTATGGTACGGAGTGTTGGGCGGTTAAGAGCCAACACGAGAGTAAAGTAAGCGTAGCGGAGATGCGGATGTTGCGTTGGATGAGTGGTAAGACTAGACAGGATAGGATTAGGAATGACACCATTAGAGAGAGAGTGGGGGTAGCACCTATAGTAGAAAAGTTGGTAGAAAATAGGCTTAGATGGTTTGGACATGTAGAGAGAAGACACGTAGATGCCGTTGTAAGAAGAGTAGATCAAATGGAGGAGAGTCAGGTTAAAAGAGGTAGAGGAAGACCTAAGAAAACCATTAGAGAAACCATTAGAAAAGATTTAGAGGTCAATGAGTTGGATCCAAATATGGTTTTTGATAGAACACTATGACGTCACTTGATCCATGTAGCCGACCCCACTTAGTGGGATAAGGCTTGGTTGTTGTTGTTGTTGTATTTTTGGTTGTTGTTGTTGTATTTGTTCTTTTAAAAATGGTAAAAGTCCAACTTTAATCCATTTTTAAAAGGTTTATATTAGATTGTTCCTAAATCTAATAACCAAACACATTTTTAAAATATTGGCTGTAACTCCAATGTGACCGGCTAGTTCAAAACCTGCAAAAGTTAAATGTTGCAAGCCAAAACTTGTCAAACACATGATAGCTAGCAAGTTAAAATTTGTTTGTCACAACAATTATGAATATGTAAGAACCTAATATGACTTCAACTTTCTAAGGATAGTTATGTTGGATAATATTATCATGAGTGAAATCAATGTTCACAACATTTTCATTTACATTTAATCCATCATTTAAATAAAAAAACTAGTACATGACTCTTGATGCAAAATGTTCCAGTAAAGAGCACTTGCCTAGGGGATGACGTATTGCATTTTCATCAACCATTAATTAAAACTGAAGTCTAGGTAAGTGATTTTTTTAATGAAAATAAGAGATTTCCCATCCCTGTTATGGATATATAACTGATATTGGGATGGGGCTGAGAAATAAGTATGAGTATCATGTGATGTGGGTAGAGGGGTCCAAAAGTTGCAGCTACTGGATGCACTCTAGTGTAATTGTGGATGCGTTTGTGCATAGCATTTTGTTATCATGATTTGGTTGACATTGGAGTAGAAACATATGTTTTTACTTTGGTCAAAAATCTGTGACATTAATTAGTACCTACTATCATCATGTTTGGTGTCTTTCTTGTGCTGAAGGTTGTGGCAACTGACGGCTTTGGTTTTCTTGGCATGAACTTGTAGCTCATATATGCATTCAGCCTGAGAACCTTGGTAACATCAATATCATGTGTTGTTTTTTGGGTTCCCACTTCCACTTTTGGTCGTCGAAGTAATAATTCAATACATTATTACATTTTTGTGTGGGGTTTTTTTAGCCAATGCAAATGCACAAAAGTGATTTGTGGATATCGTAATTATCTACAATGTATTGTTTGTTTGTATCGTATCCTATCTTATCTTATTATGGTATATATTATTAGGGTGATTGGTCATGCAGTCCCGCTAAAATGCAAGTTTTTGTCGGAAACAAGTTTTCGGTAATGTATTTTGACGGTTTTGAGCGTATAAGAAAGGAAGAAGGCAATCATCTATTGTTATTTGTTACAATTTTACCATTCAACAAAGATGGCTCAAGCTTGATATATAAAAAGAAGGATATATTATATTTTTGGTCCCTTAAGTTATTTTTAGGTTTTTCTTTTGGTCCCTTAAATTTGTTTCGTTTTATTTTGATCCCTTAAATTATGAATGTTATGCAATTTCGACAAGTTTTTTCATTTATTAAGAATGTTTAACATTTTAGTCACTTACTAGTTACAAACCCGTGCTTCGCACGGGGTTAGCTACTTTTTTGACAAAATATTATATCGGATGGATAGATTGCGAAATGACAGATAATTATAAGTCATAATTATCTGCATCACGGCTTAGAAAATGAAATGTTCAAGGACTTTTTTTGTAGAGAGAGATACAAAGCAAGTTGCAGCGAAGACAACAATTAAGAAGGCTAAACGTGCATTGGAAAAGTAGTGGCTTTCAACAACTCAATAACTCTAAAGTTAATTTAGTAGAATAATTGTGAACTGTGTACTTGATCTGATCCACCACCCATGCACTATGCAGAGTCAATCTAACCTTGTGGGTACCCACTATACGGGTACTCGTGGGTATTCAGGTATCCATGGGTACCCATGGAGTTTTGAATTTATTTATTTTTTGGTACAAATAAAAACTTTTTTAATTACCAAAAAACATCAACTTTCAAAATTTCATAAATCATACATAATCCATAGGAAATTCATGATTCTTAGATAATCTATATGTTTTATGATGTGAATGAAGTGGAAACGGTGAACCTAATAAGATGAATTAAAAAAATTTAAAATAAAAATAGGTTATTATTGAGGATTTTTAGGTGGGCGGTAAAATTTTCTTCAATAAGGTAACAACTTTAAGTAATATGATATGATATATAAAGATATTTCAGTAATTTACTTAATTTATTATCGGGTATGGGTACCCGCTCCATACCCGTGACGGATTTTACCCACGGGTACCCATGGGCATTTAGAATACTATGGTTTTGAAAATAAATTTGAATTACTCCCTTCAATCACATATCTCTAGCTCTCTCTCTAAAAATCACATATCATGCAGATTACACAGAGGTTTAAGTAGATTCCTTAGCAAAACAATGTCAGACAAAGCCACAGTCATTCCTCCTCCTGTTAAAGGATCACGCATATTGAAGGCATATCCCAATTTGCCGATTTTATAGAAATTTTGTTCTAAGGAAAAAGTGTATAATAGGATTATTGCACATATATGATGAAAATTAGGGAAGATGCAAACTTCATAAATGCAATTTTCATACCGCACAATTCCTAACTATATATTATAAATGAATTGTTGCATTGTAGAGCACTGTAAACCTTTGGTGCAGGAAAAGAGCATAGGAAAAGAGTGTTATAACTATCATGATACTAATTAGGACCAATGAAGGAACCACCAAAATGCAGAGTACTATTACGTTAGGCTTATAAGAGTTTGGCATTGTCATATACTAACCAAAACACTAAATCCTGAATAGGATTTTTGCATACATGAAATATGGTGGTTGTATAGAATAAACCAAATACATTCCCGCTACTTGTACATTAAAAAAATGCAATTTATCCTTTAATTGTACAGTTTGTCCCGTCTAAACAACATAAAATTTAATGCAATGTGAAGCTAAAACAAAAAGAAGAATGTTCTTGTGGAGATTATTTGTAGTGTTGGTAAAATGTACTCAAATGTAGACACTATCGTTTTGTATGCTGCCCAAATGTGTGAAGTTGAAATCCTTGTTTGGGAAGATCAAGCAAAGTTTGTTTCATGTATGAATTAACCTATATAGCATTTTTTTTCTTTCTTTATTTATTTCTTTCTGTGGTATCGTCCATGTTTGTTAGACTACAAATAACAAAGAATTAACCTATATAGTTTTCTTTCTTTCTGTCATACCGTACATGTTTGTTAGATTTGCAAAAAACAAAAAGCAGTTATGTGGATATATTATTGAGCATTGCTTGTTGAATTTAGAACCAAAATAACCAACAATAATTGGAATGTAATAGAACTTCAGTGGCTGCATAGATAAACTGAACACAGTGAAAGGATGTGACTATATGTCAACAATTCTATACCATTCCCTCTACTTGCACATTCAAAAAGTGCAATTTATTTGTTAATTGTACATACACAGTTTGTCCTGTCTAAACCACATAGAAACTATTTCCTACTTTAATGAAATCAATGAGATCTGAATCAGGGTATTGTTTGTTGGTATAGTGCATAATAACCTCTATCTCTATTTACAATCCGAAAGAATGCAATGTGTAGCTAAAATAATATGTGAAAACAATGTGAATAGAATGAGAAGAAGCCAGGTTGAAGCTTGCAAGAAGTTAGGAGCTTATTCCTAATGTGAGGATGGTTGACAGATTTTTCTTAGTCCACTTCATCTCTTGATGGTACTCTCAGGCATGATTTCATAGTATCATACACGGTGAAGCCGATGGCCGCAGATGGAACAACCTGAATTGCAAAAAAAAAAATTAGTTATACATAACAGTTCTAGCATGTGAATTACTTTAATGTTCTATGATTCTTCTATCCAACTGATACTCAGCCCTAAAAACAGGGTCTTCCAGCCTTGCTTTTGAGCAATCAAAACCATGGATCTCATAGTCCCTTTCAATTCGGCTTCTTCAGATGCCGCAAGGTTTTGAACCTAGTCAGGTTAACTTTGTATCATGTTACTCAATATCCATCTATAATTTCCAGGAGACTGATGACATCTTGTCATTACGTAATTTTATATGTATTTTAGCACAAAAATGGAGTTCACAAGGAGACTTATGCAGCAAAAGAGCAGAAAAACTGAAGAAAATACAAAGAAAGAAAACGTGTCACGATTTATCAGAAACGTGACACGATTTAAGAGCTTCAGAAAGGTTTGGTTCGACATTATGAAAACGTGTCACGATTGGTAAAACGTGACACGATTTGGTGAAACCCTAATTCAGTTTCTTGCTCCAGAAGGTAAAAACGTGTCACGATTCACTTAAAACGTGACACGATTTGGGCGATTTTCTGTGCCTATTTATGCTGAAGTCTATTCCAAAAACAAGGGTTACGAATTCTGGAGAGAGAAAGTGCGATTTGCAGACCTGGAGACTGAAGAACGGGGCGATTTCCTCCATTCTTTACCAGTTTATGTATGTTTTAATTCTTTCATTGATTATGCTATTTGTAAACTCAATTATGAGTAGCTAAATCTCTTAGAGATTAGGTCTGAGATGATTCTTTGTAACCCTAATTGAGATATTATGTTGTGAAACTCTATTTATTGTGAATGATATTCTAGTCTTTATTCAATTCAATTGTTCTTAATGCTTTTTATATCCTGATCAAATATAAACATGATTTTGTGAGAACGAATGACTACTGACCATAGCTTTCGACTTAGACCAAATTGAATTGTTCTAATAAACATGGTTAGTCTAGGAATGGATAATCGTTTATTAGTGATATTAGGTTAACGTGCTTTAAACCTTCAAAGATTATTAGACCACCTAAGGGATTAGGGGCTGTAGTTTAAGAAGAGGGTCCTAACTCAAGGGATTGATTAGGACTATTTTGTTAACTATCGTGGGATTAGAAGATCATTCATAAGAATAGGTGCAGCATAACAATTAGGGGAACATCGATGATTCGAAAGACCTGATCTCATCTCTCTATTATTTTCTAACCAAATCTTTATTTTATGTTATTTAATTTTATGCAATCAAATCTACTGCCTAGTGGCAAACCAAAAATAACTTTTACGCATCCTAAATATTTTACCTTATTGCTGAATTGAGATTAACACAGTCCTCGTGGGATCGATATTTTTACTACTTCGATAGTATTTGGTGCACTTGCCAGAGATCTATCAAGTTTTTGGCGCCGTTGCCGGGGACTGTTGAGTCATTTCAATTTGGCAATTTTGTTTTTTATTTAGGATTTCTGTCATTTATATTTTTGTATATATATATTTATAAAAAAAAAAGATTTATGCTCTTCTTTTTCTTCTCATTGTACCGTGCTACTAAAAAGTTTATCCAAGTTTTGCAGCTATGATAGACAAGGTACTCCTCTATGACACAGAAGAGATTGCTAAGTTGCAGTATGAAAAATATATGCTATCTTTTAAGATCAAAATTTTGGACAACAAAATCTCGAGTTGTGGTCTTTATGAGGCGAATCAACCAGGTAGTGATGGTGAAGGAAAGAAAGAGGTGATCAACATCGATTACAATACTCAACTTCAGAATATTTTAGATGATTTCTTGGTGTCAAATCAAGTTTTATTTGAAAAGTTTGATGTTCAGTGTGGTGATCTTGTTAAGAAAGCACATGAGTCTCAGAGGAAGCTGGTTCAGATGGAGATTGAGTGTCACAAGGTTGTGGTGGAAGAAAATCCAAAAGTGAGGAGTGTTGACATTTTCTCGAAGTCTGAACAAACAGGGGTTAAGGAAATCACTTGTGTGCAGATGGTTGCTTGTCCTTCTCTAAGGTGGGAGAGCTTAAATTCCAAAGGTTTAACTGTGAGCGCATGGGAGCATCTACTTCTTTGCTACAAATTCATGGAATTCCTACCAAACAAGAGGAAGAAGAAGGATGATGTGTTCTTTCTGACATATTTGCCACCCTAACAGTGGTTGAAGCGTCAAGCTCAATGACGTAAAAGAAAGCGCTTGGTGGGAGGCAACCCACATTTAGATTTCAGGTAGTATTTCTTATTTCCTTTTTATTGCTTTCAAATATTCAAAAATACAAAAAGATTTTTGCTGAAACAGACAGAGGAAAGAAAATTTTTGTTTTCCAATACTATGCAAATCGTGACACGTTTTGGGCCAAACGTGACACGATTTGCCCCCCCTCTGAAGCTCCTCTCAGAAATTTTTCTAAGTTAAAAAAGGTGCCATTCGACATTTTCAAAAACGTGGCACGATACTGAAATCGTGACACGATTTTTGGCACCTAAAAATTTTTCTAAGTCTCAAACTGGTGCAATTCGACAATTGGAAATCGTGACACGTTGGCCAAAACGTGACACGATTTCTGGGCAAGAAAAATTTTCAAAAAGAGCAATCGTGACACGTTTAGCCCAAACGTGACACGATTTTAGCAGTTTCAAAAATTTAACCGTTACAAAACAAAATCGTGACACGTTTTTGGCCAAACGTGGCACGATTTTCCCAGCCTATAAATATATCCAACACGATTTTCATTCCATTCAATTCCAAAAGTAGCCAAACTCTGCCAAAATTTTCCCAGAACCCTAACCTACGATTTTCTAACCCTTTTCTACCAAAAATCTTCATCTTTTCATCTTCTAATCACCAAACCATTACCATACACCTTCATCATCACCAACAAACAACCAAACCCATTATCTCCATCTTAACCCTAACCCTAATATCCATTTTTCTCCAAACCCTAACCCTAACCATGGTTGAGACCCGCAACAAAGGCAAGTCCCAAGCCACATCCCAACCAGCCAAAAAGGCCAAAATAGCCCCCAAACGCAAACAACCTGTCAAACCTAGCCCTAACACCGCACCCCCACCGTCCATCAACCACCGGTTTTATAATACTGCTGCCCGTGACCGTTTCAAGGACATCCGAGGCTATAGGGTGATCCCGGAGAGAGGTTTTGATTTCACCAAACTCATCTCCAACCCCGAATTCCATCAAGTGATCACTGAGAGAGGGTGGGAGTCTCTTGTGAGTATGATATTTGAGCAGGCCAACAAAACGATTGGGATAGAATTTTATTCCAATGCTAGGTATATGGGGAGGAAGTATGTGTCCTATGTGAGGGGGAAGGAGATAGACTATAGCCCGGAGAGGATTAATCAGTTGCTGGAGATTGTGCCACCGGAGATTTGTGATGTGAAGAGGAGGATGGAGGAGTGCAAGAATTGGGATGATGAAAGGTGGGAGGAGTTGCTATTGCAGATTTGTGTTGAAGGTGCTAAGTGGCATGGAGGGTCACATATGCTGTTGAGGGCTGACTTCAAGCCCCATGCAAAGGCGTGGGCATCTTTTGTGGTGCAAACTATTGAGGGCACCTCTTGTACTTCAGAGATTCCGCTGCCCCGCTTGTTGACGCTGTCTGCTATTCTTGATGGTGCACCCATCAATGTTGGTGAGTTAATTGCCGACAATATCTATATGTTTGCTTCAGGTACCAAGAAAGCACTCCCTCATTTGAGCCTTATCAATTGGCTTTGTGAGGAGGAGGAGTGCGATTTGTTTGCTAATGATTTGAGTGCAGCAATGATGAAGCCCATCACCGACACTTACATGGATGGCTTTGTCAAGGATTATCATGACCGCATGCAGACTATCATGGGTGCCGAGGCAGCAGCAGCAGGACAGCCACAGCCGCCACCACCACAACAGCCACAGCCACCACCTCAGAGTCAGACTTTTGCTGGAGAGGGGAGCAGTCAGCAGGGTACCTATGCACCCATTCATCCGATGATGCTGGACTACATGTTCGGCCATGCCAACTGGATGAATGAGGTGTCAGATCAGGAGTATTGGAACCGTCCGAGGTTTGGTCAGGAGTTCACTGAGGCGGTCTGCCTCAACAGGAGGAAGATGACTGGGTCTTTCGAGCGCTTTGATGGGTCCGAGGAGGCTATGGACCACTACTTTGATGTCACCAGAGGTCGAGCTCAGGATAGAGAGCAGGAGATCCGAGCTGACTTTGCTGCTGGTGGAGCTCAGTCTAGGCAGCACTTTGGGGAGGATACCTATGCAGAGGAGGACCCCAACACTTGGATTCCGACGGACCAGATGCAGGATTGAGTGGGCTACTGATGGCCCACCTTTTATTCTTTTTCTGTTTTTGTTTCAGCACTTTGGTTATGTAACTTTAATTTTATGTTCGAACAATTTTATTTGCTTTCATTAAGTTTAACTCGGTTTTACTCCCCGTTTATGTAATTATTCCTGCACTTGTTTATTATTGATGAATTTGTTTGTTTAGTTGACTTTTTACAGTGTAGTAACAAATATTTGTTCAAGTGGTATTCCAAAAGTTCATAAGGAGGAGTGGCTTGGTATTTCAAAGGCGAAGTGTACGGCAGTAAAGATAGATAGTCACAACTCCCAGAAATCTCAGCCATAAGGTTCATTGCCAAATTTTGTTTTTCAATTTACATATATTAGATTATTCCATGCATCTACATTTCTAGAACTTGCGATTTTTCTCTATTGTTGATTGGTCTTTGTTAATTACACACTGAGGCAAAAGTGCTTGGTCCTGTGAGCCTTTTGAAGCCTACCCTGATTAAAATTGTTAAACTTTATCCTTTTCTTAGCCACTTTGAGCCGGTAGGATTAGAACTTTTTGTTCGGTGACAAACTACATTACAAACTTAGAGACTTTTAGGACTTGTCCCTTATTGTTTTTCTGAGTTAGGCATTGTAGAATGTTGCTTAAAATTAAGTTTGGGGTTGCTATTGGAATTTGCAACCAATTAAGTTTGGGGTGGGGGTACTAGAGAATAAGAGAACAAAAAGAAAAAGAATTGTCATGCAAAATGCAAAAATACATTCAAAAATTGATGTATGAAAAAAAAATATGAAATGAATGATGAAAAAGGGACCAAACTTTGAAACATGCGAGTAACTTCAAACTCGATTGTCCCTAAAAGTTATAATTATTCTCTAGTACCTTTGCATTGATTGTTATTCCACAAGGTGAATGATCGTAGGATTGAATTTGTTCTTTAACTTCCGTAGGAATGCCTAACTCAAATTTTGTGTAGCCTACTTATCCAAATATGTCCCACCTTTCACCTAAGCCCCGTTATAACCCTAAAGACCTCAAAAGTGTGTAATGATATTGACTTTGATTGATATTTAGAAACTTTTCAAGCGTATGGTAATATGTAGACCTGCATGTCGACTGGTAGAACCCTATTTCATATTGATGCGTGGAGTTGTGAATTGGTGGATGCGAACAAGTCAAACTAGCTCATCTTTAGCTAGTAAGGAGTTGAACTTTTGGGTACTATCGCTTGATCAGGTAATTGTTATTTCACTGTCGATTGTCAGCTTTGCAAGCAAATTCCTTGAGGACAAGGAATGGTTTAAGTTTGGGGTTGTGATGACATCTTGTCATTACGTAATTTTATATGTATTTTAGCACAAAAATGGAGTTCACAAGGAGACTTATGCAGCAAAAGAGCAGAAAAACTGAAGAAAATACAAAGAAAGAAAACGTGTCACGATTTATCAGAAACGTGACACGATTTAAGAGCTTCAGAAAGGTTTGGTTCGACATTATGAAAACGTGTCACGATTGGTAAAACGTGACACGATTTGGTGAAACCCTAATTCAGTTTCTTGCTCCAGAAGGTAAAAACGTGTCACGATTCACTTAAAACGTGACACGATTTGGGCGATTTTCTGTGCCTATTTATGCTGAAGTCTATTCCAAAAACAAGGGTTACGAATTCTGGAGAGAGAAAGTGCGATTTGCAGACCTGGAGACTGAAGAACGGGGCGATTTCCTCCATTCTTTACCAGTTTATGTATGTTTTAATTCTTTCATTGATTATGCTATTTGTAAACTCAATTATGAGTAGCTAAATCTCTTAGAGATTAGGTCTGAGATGATTCTTTGTAACCCTAATTGAGATATTATGTTGTGAAACTCTATTTATTGTGAATGATATTCTAGTCTTTATTCAATTCAATTGTTCTTAATGCTTTTTATATCCTGATCAAATATAAACATGATTTTGTGAGAACGAATGACTACTGACCATAGCTTTCGACTTAGACCAAATTGAATTGTTCTAATAAACATGGTTAGTCTAGGAATGGATAATCGTTTATTAGTGATATTAGGTTAACGTGCTTTAAACCTTCAAAGATTATTAGACCACCTAAGGGATTAGGGGCTGTAGTTTAAGAAGAGGGTCCTAACTCAAGGGATTGATTAGGACTATTTTGTTAACTATCGTGGGATTAGAAGATCATTCATAAGAATAGGTGCAGCATAACAATTAGGGGAACATCGATGATTCGAAAGACCTGATCTCATCTCTCTATTATTTTCTAACCAAATCTTTATTTTATGTTATTTAATTTTATGCAATCAAATCTACTGCCTAGTGGCAAACCAAAAATAACTTTTACGCATCCTAAATATTTTACCTTATTGCTGAATTGAGATTAACACAGTCCTCGTGGGATCGATATTTTTACTACTTCGATAGTATTTGGTGTACTTGCCAGAGATCTATCAGAGACCAAATAAAGCATGTTACCTGCATTTGCCTCCTGACAGCTTCAAGAGGATGTGAATGTCTGGCCCAATAAACCTGCCACGGATCCACATGTGAGTTTCGCCACGATGCATTTTTTGTAATCCTCAGGTACATGGCGCTTCATTTCCTCATAGAAGTAGAATTTCAAACCCGCGTATGGGAATATTCCAAAGAGTGTCGGAGCTGTGGCCATGATTAACATAACAGTTCTACAATAACAACACAGGCTTAATTAACAGTTCCAAGTATCAAGGTGGGAAGCTATGTAACTTAGTCTATGCAATCTATGTTGAGAAGATTTAAAAACATTTTAACTCGGAGTAAAGCACCTTCAATAAGGTTGCTGAAAGCCTGGCGCAGAGCAGGTTCTTCTACAGCAGCTAGCAAAGGTGATGAGAGCAGACTATGTTCTATTACACGTTTTTGATTCTGAGCAAGAGGTTTGATTGTATCAACCAAGTCTGCCAATACTTTGGAAAAATTGCACAGTCTTCCTGACATCAATAAAAAAGCATAAGAAATGCATAAATTATAAGAAATGCATAAATCATCTGAATGTTTATACTTTAAAGAAAAGAGAAAAACATGTCTAAAACTAAACCTCAAAAGGAAAATACCCTAAAGGTAATATTTTTTTTAAATATTTTTGATGCAAAATTGGAATTTATAGGACTTCAGAATTGACAGAATGGAACATATATACACATTGAAGGTGGTATTAGATCATGCCATTATCGAAAGAGATATTTTCACTAATCAACTAATCAAACCTACCTGATTCCATGTCATAGTGGAGTGAGAGCTAAAGGTGGAAGGGGCATCTCTATATCCTGGGCAATAACACTAAGAGTATGTGGCTCACCAGATTTATGCATTTTATTAACAAAGCCATCTAACAGTTGAGAACTATCTAACAGTTGAGATTTCACTGACTAAGAAAATATGTGATTAGAACCATTCATTTTCTTGATTGATTCTTCATTGTAGCGCAGAATATTATCCTGCATATATTGGACAAATTTTTTACATAGGGAATGATTATATTCTTTGTAGCCATAAACAATTCAGCTAATGTGGGACCTCGTATTTATGCATAGAGTTAGACACACTGTACTAAGGTAACCAGTCAATATGAAGAGCATGAAATAAGGCTATGAAATAAGAGATAGTTCTGCTTACCGTCAAATCGCAACCTTGGCCGTAAGAGCCACATTTTCCGCCATGAGCCGTCGTATTTTGATTGAAGTATCTTATAGTTTTCAACCGCTCCAGAGAGCTTCATAAAAAGACTGTAGTCAAAAATTAGACTTATAAGCAGTAGAAGATCCATATTCAAAACCTCCAATGACATTACCTGCCAACCCTTCAAGCATGCATTGCGCCAAAATACAGGGTTACGAATTGTATACCGCCATTTTCAACACACACAAGAGGCTTTTCCCATATCATATGAAGTCATTCGAGCAAATACCTGCAAGGTGTATTCAATAAATTTCTCTGAGACATTGTTCTTGTATTTAATAATGATTTTTTAACCATAAACCTTTCTGTTTCTTATTTTAAGAACAGTTTCTGTTCTCAAAGCCGTTAGAATCAACGATAATGCACTAAATACCATCAATAAGTTGTGCAAGTGAGAGACAAAGATGATTTTTTAATTTAATATTGTAAAAATGATGCCTTCTTTTAAGTTTCAAGTGTACGAAGAGCTTTGTTAATGTCTTCTAGCGTTGTTTCATAAAATGACCAAACAGACCCACACCAAATATCGCACATGAGTTATCTGAAGTAGGAGCATACAACCGCAAACAAACCAACTACTCCCGCACATTGTAACTGGTCTCACACCATATCAAAAAGTCATGACCAAATAGTGTAGTTACATATATCATGTGAAATACAATACCTCAAAGAGCAGCTCATCTGATAAGCAACAGCGAAAAAGGGAAGAATCAACATGAGGCTTTCTACTTGCACTTCAAAATGGCACAACAGGTATCACATTAACCCCATAAAGATCTTTAACCAAAACACATAAAAACTATAAGTGAATCTGACTAAGCAAAAAATACAGCACAATAGTAAATAACCATGGTAGCTAGCAGCGTTGTACATACCAAGCCATGGCCTCCTTGTAACAAAGTAGTTAACAGTCTTCAACCTCAAAACCGATTCCAACTCAGAAGGGACCGTTAAAGAAAAATCTACAAACAATAAAACAACACAAGATGTTAATGAAAAAACCTAGGTATGATTCATGAATCAATATTAATATGCATAGAACAATAATTCTTGAAAACCGCTTAAATAATCTGTGAAATATATATCTCCTTCAATTTAAGTATGCATAAAACATTTAATTTAGAATAAATAATCGTTTCTATAAAAGATACTATTGTTCCAAACAAAATTTAATATAAGGAGAGGGTCCCAGAATTTAATAGTTGGTGTTGAGTCAAGCTCAACCCCCCTTTTATAAAATTAGAATAGAACATGATCCAAACAACCATATATAGCTAAATGATCCATACCATAGATTGTAAGAAGTATCAAGAATGATAAGTGCAGTTAACAGACAAATCACAACCAAGAATTAGATAAATCATATTTCAAATCCTACTGAAAGTTGTATACTGTGTGTGTGTGCGTGCCCTATGCTTGCCAATAACTTTTGGCTTCTTTTCGAGTTAGAGTTTTCAAAATTTCTAACTAACATACAAAACCTAGAATGTTTGAAATATCATGCTATCCACAAGGATCTCACGGTAAGACACCAGCAAGGTTCCCTGCCAATCCAGAATAAAGGCCCTTCAATAATAGTTTTTCTCCTCCGCGAGCAGCTTAAAAAAACAAAAACAAAAACAAACATAATCAACACTTTTTATGTAAAAAAATGGGAGTCCTCTAAATTGCTATTAAGAAAAAGCCATGGAGATATAAAAAACTTAACACTGATACAGGAAAGTCCATTGTACTATGCAAATCAACTAAGCATTCTATAAATAACACAATAATGTGAGATTCTCACTGTTATTAGGCCAAATTCTCGTTGATTCCAAGTAATGTGCGAACAGGAGCTGATCTCCTCCTTAGATTCGCCATTACTAAGCCAGGATTACATGAACTTTGAGACACCGGAGGATACCACCCATCATTTGCATTATCTGAGCCAAAAACACAAACCCAGAAAAAGCTTTCAGAAACAACAATCAATGCAATAGATCACAAACAGACACATTAGAGGTCATAAATTTATTTAAGATCAAACATTTGTTAAAACATTCAACAACAATAATGTAGACTTGGATTTGCTCACATAACTATCATCTCTTGTAAACAACTCAAAACCCTTGGCAGAAACATCTTTCTCACGGGTTGAAAACATCTAAATATAAAAAAAATCAATTTATAAAATCAAATCATAATGAAAATGCGATCCTTACCATCCTGCAAAACACTAACTTCTGAAGTCAATTACAGATCTAAGCAAATCAATGCGCAAATAAGCCCTTAGGAAGTATTTGAAGACCAGAACATACAACCAATAAAGATTTAACAGCTTAACAATATAGTGCAGATACTATTGCTACCATAGTATAAAGGGAACTCCAAACGCAACTATCAATTTTAGTCTGATTAACTGACATTTCAGCTGGTAAAAATAAGGTTAGGGATAAACTCTCATGTGTCTATTATAAATGAAAGATGAAAAAAGTTAAGTCAACAAACTTTATGAGTGTAGATCATGACAAAAATGATAGTTGCAACTTGCAAAGGAAGATCAATAAAAGAGAAAAGTAATAAAAACTGTGGGGGATGAAGCTTCAAATTCTACAGTGACAACTATATATTGATCGATTAACTCTTATATCTTTGTTCAATTACAATAACTCACCGAGAAGGCTTGGCTTGGATTCCTTAGAACTTTGACTGTGGGAGATTGTTGAACATACAGTGAGTGAAAGAAAAGGGTCAACAGCAAAACCACCAGGAATTGTAAGTGGGATGCTCAAATCAAAATCCTTCTGATCAACAACAGATGCATACTCAGCTAAATTCATTGAACCTGTTCCAACCACATGAATCTTGGTCTTTGGCCTGTGATTCAAACCCTGCATCACAAATCCATATTCAACCAACAAAACAAAAAAAATCCTAAATTTTAAAAATTTATTTTTTAATGAAATTAAAAACCCAAATTAATTTTTAATGTCCCTTAAAACCCATTCTCAAATCCCATGCACAACCCCTTCAATCAATTTCTAGTTTTGCTTCTCCAGTTCCTCTCTCCCATGCCATCAAACCCTTCAATCGAAAAAAAAAAGGAAATAAAATCAATGTATGTAATTCCATCACAAAACATTCAATTTCACTAAATCAAAAAAGAAAACCCCAATTCAAAGGTTCGAAACCCTAATCCCACAAATTGGAGAAGAATCAAATATGTCCAACAAACACAGATAACAGATTCGGGATAGAAAACTAAAATTGAAAGAAGAATGATATAATACCCCTAATCTGTGAATGAAATGGGGAATTAGGGATTGAAAGAGAAGAAGAATGATACCTGGTCGGAGGGAAAGACTTATACATGCATGGCTTTAGATTGGATACAACCGTCTCTCTCTTACTCTTCCTCACCGGCGCCGCCGTTTTTCGCCGCAGCTGTGACGGAGGAGAATGGATTCTCCTCCCTTTCCCGTTCCGTTCCCGTTCCCCCTTCTTTCTCTTCTCCCGTTCCCGTTACCGTCTCTCTCTTACTCTTCCTCACCGGCGCCGCAGTTGTGACGGAGGAGAATCGATTCTCCTCCCTTTCCCTTTCCCTTTCCTGTTCCCGTTCCCCCTTCTTTCTCTTCTCCCGTTCCGTTTCTTCTCCCGTTCCGTTTCTCTCTCCCTTTTTTTTTTGTTGCTTCTCACATATATATAGGCAGGGGGGGTACAATTTACCGATTTACCAAAATGCCCCTCAGAAGGGCAAAATGGTAAAACACATGGACTATTATTTTCATATTTAGTTTAGTAGATGTTACAAATATTATGACATTTTGGTCCCTAATAGGAAGAACTAGAGTATCTAAATTTTGTAACTTAAAAATCAAATGATCTAATATTTATAAATTAAGTGATCAAAATAAAACGAAAAAAAACTTAAGATATCACGTTTAAATTTTAAAATTTAAGGGATGAAAATGAAACTTAAGACATTACTAAAATTAACTTTTTTTTACAAAACCTAAGATTAACTTTTGACGTAGAACCTAAGATTAAGTTAAGAGATCAAAAATCTAATTTAACCAATAACAACATATTTCAAACTCTAACCTACATTTCAACTTACTCTATCTCAACTCTCTAATACCCTCACTCACTCACTCTTGTCTCTCTCAGTTTTTGGTGTACAGGGTTAAGATAAAAGAGAAAAAGGAAAAACAAAAGAAACAAAAAGAGAGCTACTCTCTCAAATAAAAAATTTCAGCTGCATTACTCTGAAGGTCCTTACATCATTATAATTTAAAATTTATATTTTCATCACAAAATGAAAATAATTTTAATTTCTTAAAAAATGTCCAAAGAGAAAAAAAATTTTAATCGTAAATGTTACTAAGTTAATTGTTAGTATATTAGTATTTTTTTTCTCTTTATCAAGATTTGAATCCTAGACTTTTAACTTCTCAACAATTTAATCCATTACTTCAAACCAGTTAAAATTAAGTTACTCAACTCATGGTAAAGAGGCCATGTTAACGCGACTCTTTTTAAAATGAGAGTTTAATAAATATGTTTTGTTAGTGCAAATTAAATTTACACCGACATCTAACAAGAGTCAAGTATTTCTCTACATTACGCCATTAAAGTAGAGTGAAATGACGTGATTTTTTTTGGTTACATGAGAAAAAAAAAAGGAAGAAAAAAAGACGGAAAAAAAAACTAAGTCCTTGAAAAGGACACGCCTAAGGCATCGCCTAGTAAAGCTGATGCTAAACAATGAACAGGTTCACTGAAAGTAACAAGATGGTCTGAACTGTTAGCTCTCATCTTAGCAAGAATGTCAGCACAAGAATTCCCCTCTCGAAAGATATGATGAATTGAAATAGACCAATCCTTAGCAAAATACATCCGAATGAGTTCTAAGAGATTTGCATAATGATGGAATCTTGTAGTCTCCTTCATTACCAATCCTTAGCAAGATACGTGATTTGATATAATACAAGGTTGTTATTAGATGAAAGTTTAAAATTATTTTATGTTTATATCCAATTTTCTCTTAAAATGTTAGGCCTACTTAAATTTTACACCACAGTGGAAGGAAAAAATATGTCGTGAAATATTTAATTTATACTAGCGAAAAGATGGGTGCCCGTCTTTTCACTTTTTTTATTGTGCTAATGTTTGAAAATTATGAACGGTGTTTTTTTTATGAAATTTTTATTTTCATTAAAACTGAAAATATAAATGTTTGTTGTTTTCGATTTATAACAAAACAAACTAACCATGATTATCTATTTCAAGACACCAACATTATAACAAAAAATTATAATATAAATTCTTTATTTTAATGACATCAACAACAATCTTTATTATATAAAAAGTTGTTTAAGGATATAATTTGGATAATGAAAAGTAAGTATCAATATATAATATATTTATCTATTTTGTTACACTTTTAAATGATAAAAAAAGTACATATATATATATATATATATATATATATATATATATATATATATATCATGTTTGTTATATTTTTTAATATTTAAATTTATTCTTATCTATTTGTTACATATTACATATAATAATAATGATACTAAAAAAGAACGTATAATTGTATGTGGTTTATTAACCAAAATAGCGGTGCAAATAGTATTGTCCCAAAATAATATCTGAATCGGCACTCGTGAAATATCAACATTGCCGCTATCAGAATCACTGCTTCATTTCTAGCTTCATCGTTTCCATTATAATCGCTTTTCGAACGCGATTCTTCTTCTCTCTTCTTTCTTTTTTCACGGTAAATCTTTTTATCTCTTCATTTCCGTTTTAAATTAGGGTTTCTGATTTTGTTCCCTTTCGTTTTCTACGCTTTAATAACAACAAATTCTGATTTATATATACGATCTATGAATTTCTGTTGAAATTAGGGTTTCTGATATACGTTTCTGGGGTTTTCAATTGCAGTGTTTGATTTGTCGCGAACAATATGTACAACGGAATCGGGTTACAAACCCCAAGAGGGTCTGGTACCAATGGGTACATTCAAAGCAACAAATTCTTCGTGAAGCCGAGAACTTCGAAGGTTGCTGAAAATATGAAGGGGTTTGAGGGAGATCAAGGTACTGCTGGTGTTAGTAGAAAGGCTAATAAAGAGATTCTTGAGCATGACCGAAAGCGGCAGATTCAGCTGAAGCTTGTTATTCTTGAAGATAAGCTGATTGATCAGGGTTATACTGAGGCTGAGATTGCGGAGAAGCTTGAAGAGGCGAGGAATAACTTGGAGGCTGCAGCTGATGAAAACGATGGATCCAATATGGATAAGTGAGTGTTTTGGATTTTGATAGTTGTGTTAGGATTGTTTGATGTGTGGGTATGAGTGATGATTTTATTTTAAGCTGTTTGTTGAATTATCGATGCTCTCTATGAATTGTTGGTTAGCATGATATTGTTTTTGCGAATGAAGCACCGAACACCTTGATGCCAATAATAATTTAAGAAAATTAAAATTCAATGTAATCACTTTAAACTGTTTGTTGAATTGACGATGCTCTCTATGTATTGTTGGTTAGCATGATATTGGTTTTGTTGAATGAAGCACAGACACAATCACCTTGATACCAATAATAATTTAAGAAAATTAAAATTCAATGCAATCATATGTGTCAGTGTCGTGTATACATGACTCACTTTCGATGAGAAGTGTGGGTGCGGCAGAGTTTTTGTCTGTGGGTTTGAATTAAGTGGTTAGTTTCATGTTAGGGGCAGTTTATGAATTGCATAAATTAATGAATTAACTGTTTCCACGGGACTCTTCTGACAAAAAAAATATTGGCATGTTGGATTAATGCTACTTCAATTTGTATTTTTTAGACTGGTTGCTGTGTGTGATTTAGAGGCTGGATGCAATTAGACATAGTTTCAGGGGGTAATGTTAAGGGCCCATTTGGTTAAGCTTGAAAAAAGTGATTTTAAGGTTGTTTAAAAACGTGTTTTTTTTCAGGGATTTGTGTAAAGAATAAGTTTTTCTTTTTGTTTGATTACTACCCATTTTTTAAGAATCAACTCTACGTAGTTTCCTGAGGGTATGTTTAGATGGAGGGTTTAGGGCGGGATGGCTTACTTTTTTTAAAAATGGACACTAAAATTGAATGTAATCACATGTGTCCGTGTTGTGTACACAGGACTCGCCTTCGATGAGAAGTGTGGGTGCTACAGAGTTTTAGTCTGTGGGTTTGAACTAAGTGGTTAGTTTCATATTAGAGGCGGTTTATGAATTGCGTAAATTAATGAATTAACTATTTCCACGGGACTCTTCTGACAAAAATTATTGGCATATTGGATTAATGCTACTTCAATTTGTATTTTTTATACTGAACAAACTATTATATGACCATTAATCATGATGTTCTTTTAATTTTTATTTTTAATATCAAATATATGTCAACATGTTGACTTAGCATTCCCAAACAGAGCTTAAAATAATCATATAACCTGTTTTTTCTTTTTCTTTTTCAGATTCCAATATGTTCTAAATACTTACACACAATAATGTTATAATAACTTTTTTTTTTCCATGAAAAAATATCTGAAATATACAGATTCTCATTGCTTATAAATGCAGTTACAGAAAGGCTTACACCCCTAACTATTTTTTTTTGTGAATTGTGTTTGCGAAGTTAATACCTAAGTATCATTAACAAAAACTTATATGGAATTTTCAGGATTTCTGATACACAGAGTCACCAAATTGCTGCTAGAAAGGAAAAACAGATGGAAACATTGAAAGCTGCTCTTGGCATAATATCTGAAGCTGATGAATTAAATACGGATGGGAATGATGAAGGGGCTGGAAACGAAGGGAAAGATGTTTCTTTTGCTGATGCAAAACATATTTTGAAACCTGAACATTCCTTTTTGGACAGAGATTTCAGTCGGAAGAAACAATTGGAGGAAGTTCAAAAAGAAGAAACTGCTAAGAAAAAGAGTGTTAAAGACACAAAGCGCCACAAGAAGGGTGGAACTCCCAAGAGAAAGTACAAGGATGATTCATCTGATTCAGATAGCAGTACGGATGATGAGAAAACAGGTAGAAGGAAGAACAGTAGAGTGAGTACCGACAGTAGTGATGAATCTGATTCTGATAGTGATGCTAAGAGGAAGGTCAAGGCTAAAAAGAAGCAGAGCACATCTAAGCACCGCAAGAAAGGCAGGGTGGATGACAGTGATGATACTGATTTCTCTTCTGATAGTGAGGATAGCAAGAGTGCAAGAAAAAGTAATAAAAAACCAGTAAAGCCTAGTAAGAGGCATGATTCAGATGGAGATTCTGATCATCATGAAGGCGTGCCCAGGCGTAGGACTAGTGAAGTGAAGAGGCATGCAAAGACGAGCAAACATCATGATTCCGAAGAGGAATCTGATGCTGATAGTGAGGAAGAGAAACATGGTAGACTTGAGAAGCAGAAAACAAGGAGGTATGGTTCTATTGATGCAGACTCTGGTAGAGGCAGTGTTAGGCATGCTTCAGGACAAGACAAACATGTTAAAAGGCGGACATACTCTTCCTCTGATGAGAGTAGCAGTGATAGTGAAACTGGCAGCAGTGATAGTGATCGCAGGTATGGAAGAACTAGAAAAGTTGGGTCTGTAGCGAAGAGAAGTGAGCCAAAGGAGGAAATAAATGACAGAGGTAATGCTGCAGGAAAAGGGAAAAATAGTGCCAAGGTTGATGGATTGGATTCTTTAAGAAAATCATATGGGAGAGATTATAAAGAGGGTCCGGATTCTAGAAGTCAAACAATAGCCAAGGGTGAAAAGAAAATTGATGAAGATAGAGATAGAGATAGGGAGACTGTCAAATTTGCTAAGCATGATGGACAAGATAGGAAGTTTGGTAAAACAGAGTCTGAGTCAAAATCTCGAATTTATCAAAATGAAAATGAAGAAAGAGATGGTTATTCTAAATCAGCTAGGATCAGAGGGAATGATAATGAAACTTCTGATCAGAGAGGCAGAAATTATAACAGGGATGTTGAATCACAATCTGTTGGACGAATTGATCGGAATAGGGAGGATTATGAAACAAGAAGGAAGGGAAGAAATGATAATGATTATAAAAGGGATCAGGATGACCATGAAGAAAAAAAACATGGAAGGAATGAAGATGATTCAAGAGATGGAAAGCATAAAAGGGACGAGGAAGACCGCCGGGAGAAGAAAAGCTTAAGAGATGAAGATGGTCGTGGAGAGAGAAGGCATGGAAAGGATGAAGATTATCCTACAGGAAGAAAGCACTTGAGGGATGAAGATGATCACGGAGAAAGAAAGATCAGAAGGATTGAGGATGAACGTGCAGGAAGGAACACCTTGAGGGATGGGGATGATTATGGAGAAAGAAAGAACTTAAGGGATGAGGGTGGCAGTAGAGAAAGAAAGAACTCTCTGGATGGCGATGTCTGTGGAGAGAAAAGAAGCTCTAGAGACGGGGATGATTATGAAGAAAGGAAGAACTTAAGGGATGGCAATGGCCGTGGAGAGAAAAGGAGCTCTAGGGATGGGGATGATTATGGAGAAAGAAAGAGCTTAAGGGATGAGGGTGGCAGAGGAGAAAGAAAGAACTCTCGGGATGGTGATGGCCGAGGAGAGAAGAGCTCTAGGGATGTGGGTGATCTTAGAGAAACAAAGACTAGAAGGATTGAGGATGATCGTACAGGAAGAAAGACCTTGAGGGATGAAGACGATATTGGAGAAAGAAAGCACTTAAGGGATGAGGGTCGTCATAGAGAAGCACAAAACAGAAGGGATGGGGATGGCAGTGTAGAAATAAAGAACTCTAGGTATGAGGATGATCGCAAAGAAAGGAAGAACTCAAGGGAAGAGGATGACCGCAAAGAAAGAAAGAACTCAAGGGAAGATGATGATCACAGAGTGAGAAAGAGCTCAAGGGATGAGGATGTTCGTGGGGAAAGAAAGCACAGAGGGGATGATGAGTATCATGGAGAAAGAAAGCGCAGAAGGGATGATGATGATGGGCATGGAGAAAGAAGGCATTATAGAAGGGATGATGATGATCGTGGAGAAAGAAAGCACAGAAGGGAGTAGGAAGAGTGGGAAAATAAAGGCTGTAAGAGGGATAGTCATGTGGATTACTCCCAGAAAACCAAATACTATGTTTCCAATTCAAAGGAGAAGCATGAAAACCAAATAATATGGTCCAGGAATTGAGCATGCTTGTTTACTACTTCGAATGTGGACGTGAGTATTGTTTGTTGTCTTATGTTTCTGCTGTTTAAAGCATGTAATTTTGTGTTTGAACAATCATTCATGTTTACTTAGATTTCAAGTTGAGTTATGACTGGTCAATTTTGGTGTTTTCCTATTAAGAAAGTGTTAAATGTTGTAAGAGTGGAAATATTGAACCTGCTATTTTCATGAATGACAGTAGACATTTTGCTTGATGAGATGGAAAGTCAGGTAAAGGCCTCCATAGTAGGATGGCGGTAAAATGTTCATAAATTTCATTATGACAAATATCTGCAACTCAAGCAGTCAGGTTTTGGTATTTTGAATCAAAAGTCTTGTTTAGTAGCTGTTCTACAAGAATGATTGAGGACTGTGACAGTGAATCAAAATAATGGGCTGAACCTAGTTGTTTTCTGCAGAGAATGAAAAACAAAACCTGATTGGGTTCAAATATAGAATATTGAAAACTGCTTGTTACTTTTAGTTTGAAATCAATTTGTTTGTTCACGTAGACCGTAGCTTTCAACTCTTAGGCTTGAATTGTATACTTCTGGTTAAATGAAAACTTGAATGTGATACAGATTTTTCCTCATAGCTTTAATTTACTTTGATCTTGATTTTGATTCTCAATGGGAATTTCAGTTTCACCTCAGATTTAGAAAACATTGAATATATATACTGAGAGTTACAATATTTCAAATCATATTTAATAGAGATTACTAAATTTGTATAACATTTTAAGCATAAATGATCAAAATAATTATTTAGAATGTAAGGATCATAATAAATTTAGAGCAAAATTTAAAGTGATGTATACTTGCATTTTTTTTGTTCAAAACCCTCAAATCTCCCTCGAAGCCATTGCAGCTACCTTTGCTAGCCCGTGTCCTGAACGTACAAGTGACTCCTGGCTCACCTAATCTATCTTGTTGTTTAAGACCAAATTAAAAAAAAATGTAGACATAAATCAATGTAAAAATTATATTTGTTACTGTGTTGTATGTTTCCTGATTTCATAATATTATTAGTGATTAAAAAATATTTAAATGATCAAGTTACAAAATAAAATTTTACTTTAGAGAGTAATGTATGCCTCTTTCTTCAAGCATATGCTTTCTCACTTATCCAAAACAGGTGAATTTTAAGACGACATTTTTCAATACTGCAAAATTTCTGAAACTATTTTATATTTTTTTTATATTTCACCATGTTTCTTTGCCATGTATAAAGATTTAGATGAGTTGACTCTTGAAGTCTCAATGAGACCAAAGTAGGCTGTAAAACTCAGAGATCACTTATAAGTTAATGAGACCAAAGTAGGCTGTAAAACTCAGAGATCACTTATAAGTTTATAATAATGTCATTCCGTACCAAACTAAAAATAAATTTATTGAAACCAAAAAAATAAAGAAAAAAATAAGTTACTTGCAGAAGAGACATTACACTGACAGTCTTAACACAGACTTCCTAAAACTAAATGCTTGTACTAATCATTTTCTTCGCTCTTTTTTTCATAAACATCAAAAGGTTCTCCCTCCCTCTGTTGTCTCTACTACAAAATTTCCTTCACTAGAAGACTGGTTTAGATAATACAGTTGCTTTTGAACCCATTCATCATAACCTTGTACCATCTGTTGAAGTAGAAGTGGCACGAGCTTGTCCACCAAAGCTTGCATCATTCTGCACATAGCCACATTTTCTATATTATAATATTTGATTCTGAATCAATAAGTTGCATAGAATCATATAATATCACAAGGAAAAAACTACAGCATTGAAAGTTAAAGAAAATATTTGTTCTCAGACAAACCATTATATCAAATTTGGTATGAGTTGTCATTCAGTTCATCAGTTTTTACATCGAGTTAGTTGTAAGATTATGAACTAAATAACTCACAGGTTTCCAGGACCTTCAACAGCTGAAATAGGCATTACGGTGAATGGCCGTGTGTAGATCTGCAAAACAGAATATTTTTTAGATGTAGGAAAAATGCTAAGTACAGTAATATTGAAAAATGTTACATTATATGCAGATAAGAAATTGAAATAGCAAGGATTAAGGAGGAATCAAATATGAATGTGAAAACTGACAGTATATGCTATATTTTTAGTTTGAGTATAAGAGTAACCTCAAGTGTGAGATTCAACTTCACATCAACTTCCAAAAATGAATCAGTATCAGCATCACTCCATGTCATGTGATTTACCATAAATGCTGCAAATCCATAGAAATGATTAATAAACATTGCTGCAACATGGGATCCATTGTTATGGACTTTGAAAAAATGTGGTTTAGATGGAAGACCCCATTAAAAGTGGCCAGTCACTCAATCAGATTCCCCGACGGAGATTAGTTAAAGGCAAAGCTGGTGGATACTTCGCACCGATAACATGGTTATAAAAAAAATTACAACAAACACAATACAAATACCTGAAAAGTGCTCGTTTAGCTCTTCCACAATCTCTGAACCCTCAAACTGCAAAAAAAATATAGTGAAGTATTCAAAAATGAAATGGGATAAGTGGCTAAGAATGTTGCAAAGATGCATGTTCGATACAACTGAAGTTTATATCACGTTTATCGGATCATAGGGCATTAGTTAAATAAATATGCATGTTTTAGGAAAATTATTATTGATTTATTGAAGAAACTTAAGTCTTCATTTTAAAAATAAGGAAATCAACAACTCTTCAAATCAAAATGGTGATATATGCTTATTTGATTTAAGATCTAAGCTCATAATATGTGTTTTACAGCATGCAAAAACAGGCTTTGTAATCAGGTGACTTCATGGGAAAAAGAGTATATATTGAATGTGATTCCATTTTCAAGAGTGATGATTAAGATTTATTACATAAGGATGAGTTGCATGCATGTTGATGCATCTCATCGTGCGTGTGCGTATGTGTGTTCCATTCCATCTGTTGCTCTACCAAAAGAAGAAGAAGAAAAAAAATGTGTAAAATCCTGTAAAGGGAACACCTTACAAGAAATCATTTCAACCAAGCAATCTTCATCTGTTGAGGTAACACGCAGATCTATGAAAGGAGAAACTTCAAACTTCAAAAGTTTAAGTTTCGGTAGTTCACACCTACACATACAATAAGTAAATATTTCTATTTCAGATTTCTTCCACAGCACTAGCTAGTGCAATCACTAATTGCTAGAGTTCATAATATATAGTGTTCAAAAAGAAGTTTTTGTTGTCTAAACAGCCAAAAGCTTTAGACAATTGATTCTATAGGGCTTGTTTGGATTGGCTTATATAAGCTTCTGTACTGGCACAAGCACTTGTGAGAATAGTTAAAGCTTATCTACTTCATTTGTTCACATAAGCTTTCCAAGATTGCTTACCAAAATAACTTATATGAAATGTTTGACTTTATTTTATCTTTTGTTATAAAAATAGCTTATACATAAGCACTTACGCTATAAGCGCCTAATTAAGCTGATTACTCACTCATACAAGGCCATAGTCACACATTCCAAATATAAGGAATAGTATTTTCAACCTATTTTGTATATGGTGAAACTGAGTGTATCAGCTGAACTATTACATCTTCAATATAGACAAAGAATTAGGTATGCACAGTCAATTGTAAACTATTCCTGAACTTGACTTTAATTTAATTTCAATGTTTAGATGAGTGAAATTATTTGCATTCTCCAATCCAAACCATTTAAAAAATAACTTAAGCCACTGGAAAAGAATTAAAGATATGTCATACCTGTATGTGTTAGCATCAAGAGATTGAAATGATTGCAAGACCTTTGTGTTCAGCACTGCTGAAATTCCACTAGGCTGGCTTAGAAATTCACTGATGTGGTATTCCTTTCCTCCAAGAACATCATCATCATATGTTGGTAGTTTAACTCTTTCCTTTTTGGTAGCAAACAAATTTGCTTTCTTTGCATTTGAATCCGAGGAAGTCACCGCCTTCACCTTGATGCCCATTTTCTTACTAAAATAAATAAATCAAATTTATGAACAAAAGTAACAACTCATAGAAAAGATCAAAGTTCACAAGATTTGAGACCTACAATCCAACAGGAAAAAAAAATGGAAGAAAAAAAGAAATACTTCAATCATTTCAGTCAGATAGAGCAGAAACAAAGGTGCTACAACAAAGTAATCAAGTTAAGTAAACATACCAGTGGGTGAAATTTTGGAAGGAATGTGTGGTCCAGAAGTGTTGTCCATATCCATACCATTTGTTACACAAAAGGATTGCTTTTGCTGCAAAAAGAAAGCACCAAACTATCAATGGAACATAAAATTCAGCTCCAATAACTATGAAATCTTGAAATTATGGAATATTTTTTAGTTAGTAATGATAATAATTTGATTGCAGTGCTAGTGGAAAAGTAAATGAAAAAAAAAAACATTGGTTACATAATCACCCATCAATCAATGAATGAATCTGTGTGGTAAAGGGAGACAGACAAAGAAGAGTTGAGAACTGATCTTATCTCTTAAATGCCACTGTCTGTTACTCACAACTTCCTCTAACTGTCACCAAAAGTGTGTTTCCTTTAACAGTAAAAAAACAAAACAAATGTTGTTTCTTAACCACTAGTATTCGCATGCAGAAGACCAATATTTTAATCCAGTGCTAACCTGTTGAAAAGGATATTCTTGTCTCTTTAATCCATATATGAAACACCCCTACTAGAAAATTACCTAGGATATCTAGCATGAGTGTTAAACTCGGCATCGGGTACATTAAAATTACAATAAATAAAAATTCTCTGAACAATTCATAGAACTTCTCACCTGTTAACTCAAAAATAGTACCACTGACGTGTACTTTATATGGTCCAGCTACTTCTGCTCCTTCATCAAGAACCATCATGACGTATAATAACTCGTATATCTGAAATAAATAAAAGGGATTTGGGTGAGACATGATGTCTCAGTGAGTTCCATCTATCCTAGGTTGTAGGCAACCTCGGGGAACCTAGGATCGCTATCTGTTTCTAACCTCAACCCATTTTGGGTTTATACAATTTCATTATGCATAACTGAGCGATCAAGGGATAACTAAAATCGCTGTTTGAAATACTACTTTGATCATATAATAATTATAATCATATTCATAACTTTAATCATAAACATAATAATCATAAACATATATCCGGTCTATCGTATTCTGGTATAGCTTATACTTTGACATACTGAATTGAGCATGTCTCTGATTCTTTTCCGATAACAACTAGTTTCGGCAAACTAAGCCGGAGTTTCATAACTAAAATTCCTCATTTCCAACGATTAGTAAAATTTCCATAAAATATTGCTTCGTAGCTAATTCATTTCAAACATAATTTTCATATTGATACACTTCTCGTATACTTTATCATCGCATCTCATGATGTGAATTTACCATCAATAAAGTATGTAAATTATTTTCTCATTTATACAACTCAATATAATTTATCTCATCAATATAAAATATTTTCTCATTTGTACCGCTCAATATAAATTATTTCATCATTTATCTCTTTCCATTATTTGTACATAAACCACATTATATCTTCGTTGTGGCGAACGGGAATATACCACATTATCTCTTCGTTGTGGCGAACGGAATATACCACATTATCTCTTCGTTGTGGCGAACGGAAATATACCACATTATCTCTTCGTTGTGGCGAACGGAATATACCACATTATCTCTTCGTTGTGGCGAACGGAAATATACCACATTATCTCTTCGTTGTGGTGAACGGAAATATACCACATTATCTCTTCGTTGTGGCGAACGGAAATATACCACATTATCTCTTCGTTGTGGCGAACGGAAATATACCACATTATCTCTTCGTTGTGGCGAACGGAAATATACCACATTATCTCTTCGTTGTGGCGAACGGAAATATACCACATTATCTCTTCGTTGTGGCGAACGGATAAAAAGTTATTTACTATGACCCGTACGTCATAGGCTACATTATCTCTCGTTGTAGCAAACGGATAAAAAGTTCATTACTATGACCCGTACGTCATAGGCTACATTATCTCTCGTTGTAGCAAACGGATAAAAATTCATAGTTTCTTTTCTTTTTTATTTTTTCCTATGAGCATGTTACTCATTTCAATTTTTCTTCTCATTTCCATTTTCTTTCAAATCATTACTATAATTATATAAATCATTCGCGTTGATAGAATTTTTCCTCCAACATTTATACTAGCATAACATACTTATTAACATAATTGAGATTTTAGAATAAACAAATAAGGATACCTAACTCAGAATTAATCATTCTACTATCTCATATTTATTATGTTTCAAATGTACCAATCATATGACATGATAGTCATGCTTGCACAATCGGCCAGTAATTATAGAAATGGTCTAAATTATTCATATTATCTAAATAATCTAACATAATCATAGTTGATCCCCAAAGGTGGGTTTTAAGCTAAAGGAACTCACCTTGGCATTAGTCCCGAAATTGCAAGCAGCTTATCCCCAATTTTCAGCTTTTGCTAGCTCCAAAACTCCATAATCCATTTTCCAAAATAGCTTATGTATTGGCTTATAGGTGTTACTCTTTCTGAAACAACTCAACTCATTTGTGACATACTCTTACTTCATCAACCAGCATATACAAAAATTTCCATTCCAGTCCCTGCACCCGAAGTTCACCGTTTGGCTATTTAAGCACTTCCAAAACAGCTTAATTACCATTTAATCACCTTTACCATGATTAGAACACCTTATTCTTTTTCCATTGCTCATATACCAATTCAACATATCTCGCCTAAACTGTTCATCAGAAAATAATACTTGAAACAACTTAACTTTCAACTTAAGCTATTCTTCAACAGCTTAACTAGCAACTTATAACTTCTATCACATAAATTTCGACCCAACCTTTAATACAGAAGTTCCAACATGTATTATTAACCCTATGAATCACTTGTACAGTAGTTTGAACTCACAACTTAGTCATTTAAGGCATTTTGCTCAAAACAGCTTAACTGACAGCTTATGACCTCTAAACAATTCAATTTCTGATCAAATTTTCCAGAATCAATCCCAACATGTTTAAACACCTCCTAAACCAGTTATACAAAATTCCAACATGTTACAATCAATAATCACTTGAAATAGCTTATGGGAATAACTTGCACACTTTAAGTCCTAAGTTCTCACACCAATGCTCCTAGCTTATTATCATTCTTCATACCATATTTCTAAATACCATTACCACACATAATCCTCTTCCAATTACACATAAAACATATATCAAAGCTTGGATTAAATAAATTCCCATGAAAAGATGATTATGCCACTTACCTTGTGATTAATCCATTCTTTGGTGCTCTAATGCAAACTCATAAGCTAATTCCCATGAGGCTTGAATGAAAATGAAGGTTATGGAGAATCAAAAGGAGAGGCGGTTTTGAGGAATTAAGAATGGAAGGAGAAGTTTTGAAGTGTGTTTCTTCCTTAAATCACCTCTAGAAAACCTAAGTGTACCATTCATGTAGTGAAAGCATGGTAATTTGATGAAGTTTTGGTGGTTAAGGTAGTATAGGGAGGGGACCGATTTCTTAGAGGGAGAAGGGGGAAGAAAATATTCTAGAATGAAGAAGAAGAATATGGAAAATGAGAGAAGATTAAGCCTTTGGTCCAACTTTAAAAAAATCTTGATTAGCAAGTTTACCATTTTGCCCTTTAAAGGAAAAGACACAATTATCCTCCGTTAATTCGTAACCATTAAATTTCTCGAGTTCATTGGAATAATGAGCGAGATATTTATAGATTAATGTCTCATTTCTTAATAAATAATTAACCCCTTTAACAATTATTTATGTTTTGACATGTAATTGATACGACAATTTATTATAAATTCAGCGGGATATTACACTCTACCCCCCTTATAGAAATTTCGTCCTCGAAATTTAGGGATTTACTTGCTAATAAGCACAAATAATTTCTCCAATTTTCAATTTTAGATTCCAACATACGTCTGTTACAAACTGATTCTTTCTGACTAACCAATTTAAACTGCATAGGTACCAGCCACCATTGGCGTTGAATACTTCCTTAAGAGAATTCATCATAAACTTCACATCATGCCTTTCCTTCTTCGTACGCTTCATTCTTTCAAGTTCCTATTCAGCTCTCAGACATTTGTTCTACTATCATATACTAGTCTGAGTTGATCAGACTCAGCCAAACATGACATTTGGAATAAATATCTGGAACCCAATAGCCACACCACATCTTATTGAATTCTAATGACCCAAGGCACGATCTGAATCGACCTGCTCTGATACCAAATTGAAACACCCCTACTAGAAAATTACCTAGGATATCTAGCATGAGTGTTAAACTCGGCATCGGGTACATTAAAATTACAATAAATAAAAATTCTCTGAACAATTCATAGAACTTCTCACCTGTTAACTCAAAAATAGTACCACTGACGTGTACTTTATATGGTCCAGCTACTTCTGCTCCTTCATCAAGAACCATCATGACGTATAATAACTCGTATATCTGAAATAAATAAAAGGGATTTGGGTGAGACATGATGTCTCAGTGAGTTCCATCTATCCTAGGTTGTAGGCAACCTCGGGGAACCTAGGATCGCTATCTGTTTCTAACCTCAACCCATTTTGGGTTTATACAATTTCATTATGCATAACTGAGCGATCAAGGGATAACTAAAATCGCTGTTTGAAATACTACTTTGATCATATAATAATTATAATCATATTCATAACTTTAATCATAAACATAATAATCATAAACATATATCCGGTCTATCGTATTCTGGTATAGCTTATACTTTGACATACTGAATTGAGCATGTCTCTGATTCTTTTCCGATAACAACTAGTTTCGGCAAACTAAGCCGGAGTTTCATAACTAAAATTCCTCATTTCCAACGATTAGTAAAATTTCCATAAAATATTGCTTCGTAGCTAATTCATTTCAAACATAATTTTCATATTGATACACTTCTCGTATACTTCATCATCGCATCTCATGATGTGAATTTACCATCAATAAAGTATGTAAATTATTTTCTCATTTATACAACTCAATATAATTTATCTCATCAATATAAAATATTTTCTCATTTGTACCGCTCAATATAAATTATTTCATCATTTATCTCTTTCCATTATTTGTACATAAACCACATTATATCTTCGTTGTGGCGAACGGGAATATACCACATTATCTCTTCGTTGTGGCGAACGGAATATACCACATTATCTCTTCGTTGTGGCGAACGGAAATATACCACATTATCTCTTCGTTGTGGCGAACGGAATATACCACATTATCTCTTCGTTGTGGCGAACGGAAATATACCACATTATCTCTTCGTTGTGGTGAACGGAAATATACCACATTATCTCTTCGTTGTGGCGAACGGAAATATACCACATTATCTCTTCGTTGTGGCGAACGGAAATATACCACATTATCTCTTCGTTGTGGCGAACGGAAATATACCACATTATCTCTTCGTTGTGGCGAACGGAAATATACCACATTATCTCTTCGTTGTGGCGAACGGATAAAAAGTTATTTACTATGACCCGTACGTCATAGGCTACATTATCTCTCGTTGTAGCAAACGGATAAAAAGTTCATTACTATGACCCGTACGTCATAGGCTACATTATCTCTCGTTGTAGCAAACGGATAAAAATTCATAGTTTCTTTTCTTTTTTATTTTTTCCTATGAGCATGTTACTCATTTCAATTTTTCTTCTCATTTCCATTTTCTTTCAAATCATTACTATAATTATATAAATCATTCGCGTTGATAGAATTTTTCCTCCAACATTTATACTAGCATAACATACTTATTAACATAATTGAGATTTTAGAATAAACAAATAAGGATACCTAACTCAGAATTAATCATTCTACTATCTCATATTTATTATGTTTCAAATGTACCAATCATATGACATGATAGTCATGCTTGCACAATCGGCCAGTAATTATAGAAATGGTCTAAATTATTCATATTATCTAAATAATCTAACATAATCATAGTTGATCCCCAAAGGTGGGTTTTAAGCTAAAGGAACTCACCTTGGCATTAGTCCCGAAATTGCAAGCAGCTTATCCCCAATTTTCAGCTTTTGCTAGCTCCAAAACTCCATAATCCATTTTCCAAAATAGCTTATGTATTGGCTTATAGGTGTTACTCTTTCTGAAACAACTCAACTCATTTGTGACATACTCTTACTTCATCAACCAGCATATACAAAAATTTCCATTCCAGTCCCTGCACCCGAAGTTCACCGTTTGGCTATTTAAGCACTTCCAAAACAGCTTAATTACCATTTAATCACCTTTACCATGATTAGAACACCTTATTCTTTTTCCATTGCTCATATACCAATTCAACATATCTCGCCTAAACTGTTCATCAGAAAATAATACTTGAAACAACTTAACTTTCAACTTAAGCTATTCTTCAACAGCTTAACTAGCAACTTATAACTTCTATCACATAAATTTCGACCCAACCTTTAATACAGAAGTTCCAACATGTATTATTAACCCTATGAATCACTTGTACAGTAGTTTGAACTCACAACTTAGTCATTTAAGGCATTTTGCTCAAAACAGCTTAACTGACAGCTTATGACCTCTAAACAATTCAATTTCTGATCAAATTTTCCAGAATCAATCCCAACATGTTTAAACACCTCCTAAACCAGTTATACAAAATTCCAACATGTTACAATCAATAATCACTTGAAATAGCTTATGGGAATAACTTGCACACTTTAAGTCCTAAGTTCTCACACCAATGCTCCTAGCTTATTATCATTCTTCATACCATATTTCTAAATACCATTACCACACATAATCCTCTTCCAATTACACATAAAACATATATCAAAGCTTGGATTAAATAAATTCCCATGAAAAGATGATTATGCCACTTACCTTGTGATTAATCCATTCTTTGGTGCTCTAATGCAAACTCATAAGCTAATTCCCATGAGGCTTGAATGAAAATGAAGGTTATGGAGAATCAAAAGGAGAGGCGGTTTTGAGGAATTAAGAATGGAAGGAGAAGTTTTGAAGTGTGTTTCTTCCTTAAATCACCTCTAGAAAACTTAAGTGTACCATTCATGTAGTGAAAGCATGGTAATTTGATGAAGTTTTGGTGGTTAAGGTAGTATAGGGAGGGGACCGATTTCTTAGAGGGAGAAGGGGGAAGAAAATATTCTAGAATGAAGAAGAAGAATATGGAAAATGAGAGAAGATTAAGCCTTTGGTCCAACTTTAAAAAAATCTTGATTAGCAAGTTTACCATTTTGCCCTTTAAAGGAAAAGACACAATTATCCTCCGTTAATTCGTAACCATTAAATTTCTCGAGTTCATTGGAATAATGAGCGAGATATTTATAGATTAATGTCTCATTTCTTAATAAATAATTAACCCCTTTAACAATTATTTATGTTTTGACATGTAATTGATACGACAATTTATTATAAATTCAGCGGGATATTACAATATATTTATTTAGACATAGATAAATAAATTATATAGATTTTTTTTAGGGAAATAAATTAAATAGATGTAGTGCTTTATTAATTTTTAATCATAATCGTTACTGATTTTTAAGTATAATGTGGTTCTGTTTTTTTTTCTTTAAGTTTATTATTTCAAAAATACAGAATTTAAATAATGTTATTTATTTAATTTTGTAAATTTATATTTACACAGGTTATTTTGTAAAAAAAAACACAAAAGCATTTAGTCAATTGACATTGAGAGAGAAGTTAATTCGTAACTTGATAATTTTTTAAACTAATTTAAATAAGCAGATTTTCAAAAATCAAACGAATACAAATGATATTTTTCAAAGGTTAATACGTTTTTACCCCCTGTAATATAGGCGAGTTCCGGTTTTCCCCCCTGTAAAAAAGATTCTTTCGATTCCAACCTTGTAATATAAAGATTCCGTCGAAAACCCCCTGGTCGAATATTGGACCCCCAGCTGATGACGTGGCGTGACGTGGCGCGATGAGTCACCCTTTTCTGCTGACGTGGCGTGCTGACTGTATAATTAATTTTATTTTTTATTTTTTTATAGGGTACACGTGGCATTTGTCATTTGTTTATGTCTTTACCCCCTGTAATTTAGGTGAGTTCCAGTTTTCCCCTGTAAAAATTTTAAAAATAAAAAATAAAATCTGGAAAATTTTAAAAAATTATTATTTTTTTTAAAAAAATGCTGGAAAATTAATAAAAATTGAAAATAATGAAAAAAATACTGAAAAGAAAAAAATTTCGCATGACATGTGTGTATATACATACCACATCATTAAATCATTTTAATAATAAAAATTAAAAACTGGAAATCTTTTAAAAATAACAAAAAATCAGATTATTTTTTTCGAAAAATAAAATAAAAAAGCAGAAAAGACATTTAGATTTTTTTTTGAAATTTAAAAAATTGCAAAAAAGTTCTGATTTTTTTTTTAAATTTAGAAGATATTTAAAAATACTGGAATTTAATTTTCAAAATAAAAAAAGTTTAGATTTTTTTGCGAAATAAAAAAAAACTAGAAAATATTTAAAATTTTAAAAATCTGGATCAATAACTGGAATCTATTTGATAAAACATAAACCGTTGGATTTTAGACGTCTATTGTAAGTAATAGTGCACTATAACTACCCGGTATTTTTTTCCTTTCTTCATCTTATTCTCTTATCACCTTCATCATCTTCATCAATATTAATAAAAAAATACCCAGAAAAAATCGTTACTGATTTTAAGTATAATATGGTTCTGTTTTTTTTTTCTTTAAGTTTATTATTTCAAAAATACAGAATTTAAATAATGTTATTTATTTAATTTTGTAAATTTATATTTACACAGGTTATTTTGTAAAAAAAAACACAAAAGCATTTAGTCAATTGACATTGAGAGAGAAGTTAATTCGTAACTTGATAATTTTTTAAACTAATTTAAATAAGCAGATTTTCAAAAATCAAACGAATACAAATGATATTTTTCAATGACCAAATTGTAGGCAACTGATTCATCAACAAATCAAAATAAGACACATAAATAAATGTGCATCTGGTACCCACAAACTAAGTTTCATTTCACTTGCAAAATTGCTCATGTGACTAATTTTTATTGGTTGTTCAGTAAAATTACCACAATTTTTTTTTAAGGTAGCATAAGTCTCACCTTTATATTAATATTCTTTAAAAAGTTGCTAGCTGGGTGTCTTAAGTTGAAAATTCTTTCAAATGTTCAAATTGTGTTATTTAAACATCAAAATATTGACACCTTATGTGACATTGTATATATTTATGATTTATCTCTACATCTCTCTTAAAAATAAAAAAACACAAAAAAAAACTAAAAGACGCCTGACGTCAAAATATCATTTCTCTTCAAAAACCTTGACATTTTTCCACCGATGAAACATTGGGACCATAATTTCTAAAGTTACAGACAAGTTTATGAATACAGATATTTCTAAGAGCTCTACTCCAAACAGCATTCTTATGAATCTTCAAAGCTTCTGAATAACCCTGAGCTTTGCACTTCTACTTCTGCGGTTCAAGTTCTCCTCTTCTTCTGACGGAGTAATCGGTCTTTTTGTGAGAATAATTCCATTTGATCCAGGCATTACTTGTCTTATCCATGCTTCTTTTTCTTTGATTTCATCAATCATCTTCCTAAGATCACTATTGCAACTCTCCCCTTCTCCCATGTCTTCATTTCCTTTAATTATATTAAGAAATGTCTGCTTCACAATTCTGTCCTCCAAACTGTGAAAGGATATGACAGCGAGCCTTCCACCAGATGCAAGACAGTCAAAACAAGAATAAAGAGAATCCTCAAGAGTCTTCAGTTCATCATTGACAGCGATTCTCAATGCTTGAAATACCCGGGTAGCTGTTTTTATCCAACCCTGTCTTCCCCCTGTTACAGTGTAATCAAAATTTGTATGTTAATCATTACAGTTCGCAACTTTCCATGAAAAACATTATGGCCTGTGTCAAAGCTCATGATACTAATCGTTCATATGCCAGAAAACATGTAGGTCAAGAATGGCTCTGAAGAGAAAATAGCATGTTAGATTGTGTAATGTACTAGATGATATAAAGTCTACTTAATTTTGATCTATGTTATTAGTTACTGACTGTTAGATGTCATTGAACACTACTTGTATATGCTTTTTGTTATTGCTATCATTTCTCCTTACCCTGCATATATATTTTATACTTCTCAAATGAGAAACCAACTACTACATTTCTCAAATTCAAAACATGGTATCAGAGCTTTGTAAAGTAAACAATCAAAGGTATATTTCCTTGTTTCAAGGAGTAAAGATCAACATAAAGTTGAGAAATGCAGACAATATCCCCTTGTAGAGACCTATTAACATCATGCCAAACCTCTGATGCATCATCGGGACATACATTGCATGGTGCAATTTCAGTCAATATAGAGTGATTCACCCAAAAGAAAGCAATCGTATTGCATCACTTCCATGAACAGAAGAAGAGTGTGTCTTCCTCCAAAGGTTTCTTGTTTTAACCATCTTTGTAATAAAATTTGTTCTTGGTTTGTAAAGTCATGGTCATAGCAGAAGCACAACTATGGTATAGTTGTGGGATCTCGAGTACGATTTGAATGCAAAGGGATAGTTACGGCGAGGGGGGGGGGGGGGGGGGGGGGGGGGGGGATTTATCATGTGATACCCCATATTATGAATTTGAAAAAATGTAGTTTGATCATTAATTTCAATATGCATGAGAAATGGTGCTTATAGTCCTAGAAAATAATAGAGCTGCAATAAAAAACTGGAGAAGGATGACCTACCTTTCATTCCAGGAGTCACACGCTGAATGAGATCCAGCAAGTCAGTAGTGGAGTGCAATCCACCTTCTAAACGAGCTTGGACAATTCTCTTCTGCAGAGTACGCCAATTACTCTCTTCCCCATAATCCCTTAGGATACGGCCCACTTCAGTATCTGGCCAAGAATTTAATATGTCTTCTGCTTTAAGGCTTGCCTGTCATAGGCCTGTCCATCAGTTTAATAGGAAAGAAAAATCATGTATTACTCTGCAGTAAGCAGGTGAAAAAATATGATGCCACACGTAACTTATTTACTTAAATAATCAATCGCTCAAAAATATTACAATGAGGTGAAAAAAGAAAATAGGCATATCTCATTAGCGAGAAAGTTCAAAGATTAGAATTTAGACAGAAGCACAAGTCGGGCTATATATCCACAAAACTGTATTATAGAAATAGCGATACATGTCTTCGGTTGGAGTTGGACCATTCAAATTAAGAAAAGAGACAACAAAGTAAAGCACCATAAATGCTACAACATTAACATGATGCCAACACTTTTTACTCCTAGTAATCGATCAGAAAATTGCGCTTATTCTACAGATAAATAATTTACAATGATATCTATTCTTTCTCCAAAGAGCGTAAATTTTCATTGAACTCCTAAACGCATTAAAGTCTACCTGAGGATCCATGCGCATATCAAGGGGTCCATCACCAAGCACACTGAATCCTCTTTGAGGATCATCCACCTAAAACAAAAAACATATAAGGAACGAACAGTAAGAAAACTTCATGTCGTCAAGACATGATGAAAGATTCAACTCAACCACAAATTCCAGCACCATAAGATTAGACAAAATCATGGTTTTGAACTACATAGTACATTCTACAACCAAGAAAACAAGTCAATGTATCATATATAAAGCACGGAAATGAACCTGCATAGATGACATGCCCAGGTCCATCAAGATGCCATCAATAGACGGATCCCCTAAGTGCTCCTCGCCCGTTCCTCTAAGCACAGACTTGATGTGCCTAAAATTCCTTAACACAGTAAACACTTTCACACTGGACTCCCTATCGTCCAAAACTGAACTGATGCGGGATTGAGCCGTGTCACGCCCCACAGGGTCCACATCCATCCCAACAAAATACTTCAACTCTGGATGACCTCTAATCACCTATTTCATTCAATCATTCAATAACAAGAAAAAACAGAGAAAGATGAGTTTTTCGCATAAGCACAACTAATAAAAAAATCTAACATGCATCAAAATGAACATTTTTACATAGTATTTGGTTGAAGAGAAATAGAGAGGAGCAGAGTTCTAATTTTACATCTTTATTGTGTGATTCAAATTCTTGAAAGGTTAACATGAAAAGTTATAAGGATATACAAAGTATATATTTTTTTTATGGTCTTAATCCCCCAGTTTCTAGGGCCCCTAGTAATTTGGGGATTGGGTGGGGATGTAAATGAAGTCTAGCCAAGAATTATTTCAGCTAGGAATCAAACTCGGATACTCCAGATGGATTCAACTTTAACTGAAGTTCATCAACCACTTGATTATACAAATTACATTATGTTTAAGAAGAATTATGCAATGTAAAACTCTATAATCAGATTTCACCGTCTTTGGCTAAATAATATTTTGTTGATTGAATAATTGTGTTTTACAGTGTGAATGCGTAGAACATAGGCCATGTTTAGATAAACAACTTAATTTGCAGCTTATAGCATAAACACGTATGTATAAACTATTTCTATAATAAAAGATAACATAAAGTTAAATAATTTTTGTTCAAGCTATAAACCGTTTTCATAAGCTATCTTAGAGAACTTATAAAAATAAGTTGAAAAACAACTCAAGAACACATCATAAGCTATTTTCACAAATTCTCTTAGGTCCCGTTTGGATTAGGCTTATTTTGAGCAAAACAGCTTATCTCTTCTACTTTTCTAAAAACAAAATATATCAAATTAAATATCTCTACTTATGATTAATTGTTACCACAATACAAATAAATAAGAAAAAAAAAATGAAAATAGTTTATGATAGAAACTAACATTGGTGGAGTGACCAGCAGCACCAAGAGTACAATCAACGAAAGAAGTTAAGGAAGAATTGGCGAAAACATCCAATACTTCATAAAGCATAACAGGAACATGAAGATGAGAGTTATTGTTGTAAAGCTCGATTATTGTGTCCTTGTCGAGTTCTTTATCAGAACGCGTTCTTCTCTTTTCCTTGGCAAGTGCTGCTTCTGTTTTCTTGGTCTTTGTGATTCTGGAAGAAGCGGTGGTGAGGGTTCTGAGATTTGAAGAAGAAGGAGAGAGAATGTGGTGAATGAGTTTAGGTTTGGATAGTGATGATGATGATGAGAATAACAGTGACGATATCTTTGAAATCGTTCCCATTTTGTGTACTTGTTTGTTCCAGACCTAAACTCACTGTGGTAGTAACAAACAGTTTTTCATTTCTCTAACCTCACCACTCATCATCGGTGCTTCTTTTTTATGTTATATAGTTTATTCATTTAATATAATCTGATAAATTTTCTTTTATTTTTCTCTGCATTAAAAATTTTAAAGTACAATGAAAAAAAAAAATCATAAAATTCAACTATTATACATAAATTTTGATTTGCTTAGTTACATCTAAGGTGGTAAAACGGGTCAATTCATCTCGCTCTGACCTCATCATTAAATCATTTAAAGAGAAATAGGAAAGACTAACTAGAGGTGTATGATTGAAAATTTCACACAACTCTTTTCTATGAGATTTTTGTTGTTCAGGCATCAGGTTGCTCATCTTGAAAAGGAAAAAATGCCCATTGAATCATACATTTTGTGAAATATGTAGCAAAAAAATATCTATTAAAACATGCATTGTGAGATATTTTAACTATTTGAAGTTAACTTCGCATGAATGAGGGGCTTTCCAACAAAATTAGACGCTGGTAGCGCAGTTACTTTTCTATGACAAGCTGGTAAGCTGACTCGTCAATGTTGTTTTTAAAATTTATCAATTAAAATTTCACATAAAACACTATGTTTAACCTCATTTTCTAACGTTTTGAGTTGCAGACTCAATAAATCTCAAAGTCTTTTTAACCGTTTGTCGAGGTGTAAGGTGCGACATATTCATCGTCTAGACGAATTATGCGCCAGATTCTTTGCATAGTGTGGTCATAATTTACTTTTGGGCTAGTCATATTTTTTATTTTGTTCTCAACTTTATCTCTTATGTTTTGTTGGTAGATTAAAGGTTTGTTGACTCTTGTAGTAATAGTTAGTTTTTCAGTTTTGGGCTTGCCCCATTTTCTTGAAGAAAAAAAAATTAATTCATGTATATTAATTTTTTTAATTTTAATGCTTAACTAAAACAGCAAACGAATGATAATGTTAACACAGATCAATATGCATTGTTGATAATTTAATGTACTACTTAATATATATTTTTTTCCTTAAGGTAAATGTGCTGCCTGTCCTGGACTAAGTTATTATTATGTTGTCTAAAATTTGGTGATTCACAATTTTAAGCCTCCCATCGGTGACCTGAAACTATTTCAGCCCTTACCAAATACTAGATCATCAAAGAGAAAAGAAACAAACATATATATAGAAAGGGAGTTTCTCATAAAACAATTTATGCAAATTTAATGTTCGTGCATGTGTGTGTGGGCGCGTTCGATTACATGCATATGTATATACATATGTGAGTGTGGCGCGTGCGTACATGCACGTGTGTGTGGAAATGGAAGAGTTTTTTTTTTTTTAGAATTCTTTAAAAAATTGCACAGTTGTATATTGTGACAATAGCTCATTTGTAAAGTTGTCTAAGAACCTAATAATGTATGGAAAGTGTAAATACATTGATGGTTGTAAAAAAGAAGTGTAAATACATTGACGTTGGATATATATATAAGAGTGAAGGTTGTTTCTATGCAAGTGTGAAGGTTGATTCGATTGATCAATAAAGTTGTTTCTAATGAAGGTTCACTCTAGTGAAGGTTATATTCTTACTATTGCATATTTGGAATGGGAATACAAAAAATGGAAAGTTAAATGACTTATTTATTTTTTGAGTTATACGTTCAAATTATTTTTGAGTTAAACCCTAAACCCCTCAATAAATAAATACACGGTTCTATTGCATATTTGGAATGGGAACACAAAAAATAAAAAGTCATTCTAGAGCATTATATCTCAAAAAGTATTATACTAAAACAATACAATGAATAGTTCCAAATTTTATTATTGTCACTTCCTTATTTATAATAGCAACATGCTTGTGGATATAATACAGGCATACACTTTTCTTTTTCATTTTCACCTAGTAATCTTAATCAAGTCAAAGGTGACTATAACCTATCAAATGATCGTAAATGACCATTTTGAATTCTGCCTCATAAGGAAAAATACTAAAGAGATGATTGCTCCTTGTTAGAAATGTATGATTTGTTTTGACTTTTGAGCACATTGTTTAGGAATAATAATCATCAATAACCTAAACTCTTTTGAATATGAGGATTGTACAAACTACATAAGAACTAGAGAATGAGATAAAAGATTAACATTCTGGCTCACACTACAATGTAGCAGATAATTAAAATGGAAAATAATACAATATTCATGACTGTAGAATGAAGGACCGCACTTGCATTTCCAACTCTCAGGCTCATAATTTGCATACATAATCCCCAAATGGCTTGTTCTGCTTGGCATTTGAGTAGCTTCACATGGAAAACAACCATAGCATTTATGCTCACAGCTTGGTGGACTTGACCCTATTTTACTCACTTCTCTATCATTTTCTACCTCCCTTTTCTTTGACATATCTTCTATTCCCATTATACCCTTTAACTGTAACAGAAACATAAACACAATGAAACAATAGTACATGCTTTGTCACAATAAAACAACAAAGAATGGAATAAACTCATGTACATTACTATAAATTATTATTAATTAAAGTAACACAAATAACCATTTTGAATTTTGTCTCATAAGGTTACATACCTCATGAAAACGTATACAATTTTGATTCTCCAAATTCCAATTGAATTTATTGTATTATTATTACTATTAATTAATATATTATGAAATTATTAAGTATAAATTAATAATTTATTTATTTAGTATAATTGAATTTATATTATTAGTATTAAAAATAATTTTGAAACTAAATTTACTTATTTAACAAAAAAAAAAAATCAATTGGAGACTTTTCCTAAAATTACATTCAAAGTCACCCTACAATTGGAATAGAGTACAATGAAGTCACCCTACAATGTTATACACTTGCCTAATAATAATGATATCATGATTCGTATGCATTGGCAAAATGGTTGGGGTTGTATGTCGTTATTCACAATGATGTAAGCCAAAATTTGTATAATTTTTCTAGATTACTCTATGGTGGTAGTGAAGTCATGGAATCAAACTTTATAACCATATGATTTGCTTGCATTTGGAAGTCAAGAAATCGTGGTAGTTTCAATGGGAAAGAGATATCTTATGAGGCAATTGGGAAACAATCCAAATTGAATTTGGTAACTAAATGAGTTGAACTTGAACTATATATAGTTTGACTAGTTTGGTGCATAAGTTGGCTCGATTACATGCATATGTCTATGTGTGTGGGCGCGAGCGTATGCATGCACGCGTGTGTGTGGAAATGATCAATATCCAAATTCATTTTATATTTTCCTGAGTTAGAGTTCCAGGGAATCATAATCTAGTTAGAAAATCAAAATATGCAATAATTGTTAGCAGTAAGCCAACTTCTACTATAAATCAAGATTGTTCTTTTATGTCACTTTACATAAACGAATGTCATAATCAAATAAGATGCAATGAATGCATAACCCTCTGCTAAATGTCATAATCGAATAAAATGCAGTGAAGGCATAAGCAAACCAACCAACACAACATTGGAGATGTTTTTCCGAATTAAGACTGAACCAGCAGTTTACATGTTTAATTCCTACAAAAATAAATACTTCATTTTGGGTAACAATATCCGCTAAAGGACGAGCACCGAAAGAGTAATCAGAATGAAACGCTGAGGAAACTTAAGACCAGGTATGCACACAACATAGATTCAAAAACTGAAAATCCAGTTTAAGAAGGACTTAATTATCCTGGAATACACTTTAATGGAACATGTAGAGTAATAATGTATAAAATGGAATTTCTGTCATATTAAGAAGCTTCATATAAAGGCTCATTACAAAACATTTAGAATGTCAGCTCTAATATCTTATTAATCAAGAAAGGTTCCAACTGGCACCAGTCCCAAATTCTAGATAAGGTGTCTTGCCTCTCAGTCATTCATCAAGGTATTTTCTTCATACCCTTTATTTTCAAAGCAATTTGTAGGATTTCATTCTTTTGAAATCAATATCAATATAATTGTAAACCTGATATCTGCAATGACAATTACAACTTAACAAAGGTTAAATACACATGACACTTTTTTTAAATAATGAAAAGATTGCAACACTTTCCCTTTCTTTTGAAAATTTGAAAAGGGTTGAGTAAAGCAACAAAGTAGATGAGAAGAGACAGCTACTTTAGCAGCTCATACACTCATAGAAACAATGACTGTTAACATTATATGATGAAGTGATACTCTCGATTACACTCTTCATATAACAAAATCAATATCTTCAATGACTTCAACATTGCCATGATCTACATAACAGCCTCTAGTTCAGTCCCTTCACATTTAGTCACCTACTACTATTTACTACCAAAAAACAATACAGAAAGAAATTGACAGCAGAGGATCTAGATCTGTTCTGACTTTCGTCCAGCAGTTTTAAGATTTGAGAATTTGTGTTTTGTATATACTAGAGAAATAAAAGCTACATTAACTTACTCATGATGAAATTAGGAAAGAGTTATGCTTCACTTCAGTTACAAAATTGCAAAGATTAGATTCACTGGGTGATTTTCTTTTCTGCACATCATTATATGTTCTTTGTCACATAGAAAAAGGTCTTAGTAATGCAAATACTACTTATAGATAAATAAGAACACAAGCATATCAGTTAATAAAAATTTATACATCATAACTCATTAAAACTAATATTACTTTCTCGTTCATTTCTTATCAACAAAATGAAGAGTATAAAAGAGCATCACTGTCATGAGTTAAATAAAGAAAAGTCAAAAACAAAAATTTTCAAGGAAGAGATGATGATGGCTGTTGATTCCTCAAAACACTAGTGAGTAGTTGCCTCAACTCTTCATCCTTCTTCTCCCACAAACCCATTAACCGTAACATCTCTTCCTGTTGTCTTGCCAGACGTGCGAGCTCCTCTTGATTCTTCAAGCATTCCTCTTTTAACAAAACCATAACTTCATCATCTCTTGCTTTCCTTTCTTTTTCTTCAGCTGTTTCTTTAGCGTCTGCTTGAGCAGCCATGTCCGAGTGAAACTGAGAATATTGCTGCGCAGAAATTACATTGTTGTTCGGAGTAACTTTTTTTCTGATAGAAAAGTTTTTGCATCTTGCTTCTTTGCTCCCATTTGCATCTTCAAAATCTTCCTCCAAACCCTCTTTTGAAAGTTCGATGTTATCTTTTGAAATTGACCTTTTCAGTGGTAATATCTTTTCATAACCTGCTAAAGATGATGAACATTGGTTATTTAAATGCTTAGATTCATGGATCATGCCACCACACTTGTACCTAAGAGTGTCAACAAGATTGGGAGGAAATCCAGGGGGAACACCAACATCATTACCACTTTTGTTAGCTTTTCCTACATCAGCTCTAGGTTTCGTTGAACATGCACATCTGTTCTGCTGCGCACTTTTCTTAACAAAATCGTTGCTACCAGATACTAATTGCTTACACCACCTTGCATAACGTGAGGTAACATTTCCCTCAAAAAATCTCGATGGAAAATACAATTTTTTATCAGATATGGGCCTGCAGTAGTGTTTCCAAGCAATGGATTTAGCCTCATTGAATCTAGGCACATCACCTGGAACATCTTGATCTATTCCAAATTGCATAGCAACTCTATGTGGCAGATACTGCTCTATAGAGTCAAATCCAACAAGCTCAGAAACTCTCAAGCATACAACAAACGATAGCATTTGTTCATCCACCAAATCTTTCTTAAATGGTACCAAAATTTCATCATTTGGATAAAACATTCCACACTTCTCAGCATATTTAACATATGGACGCCAAATAAAATCATCAATAGCCGAGTCTAATGCCAACCTAACATCTTCAATTTTCAAGTCTTTACTCCTACGCCACCTAAACCATAAAGGGTCTCCGTGGTAAGTCATCGTGGTTTTCGGTTGTGGTTGTAAACTTTTGAACCTTCCCCACACCCAAATTTGAACCAAGTAAAAGGGTGATTGAAGACTAATCTCCTTGGGAAATCTATCGCTGCCAACAGGATATTTTGACAAACCAACCATTGTTTTCTTAAACAAAGTTAAATCCTTATATATGCTAGCTAAAATGGCCGGTGCCAAAGCAATAGGATTTCCTCTAGCAAGATGAACAGCAATAGGAAACACAGATCTTTTCACCAAAGCTTTATGAGGAAAAACATAAACCGACAACCAAGTAGCAAGAAATGCTTCATGTTCAATTTCACTACCTTTATCCACAAAAACATCCATCCATACTGTTGTTCTAGGCTTACCTCCTTGTTTCCTGTAAAGTTGTTCTCTTGCAAGGATCAATTTTTCTTCAATCTCTTTCATATCTTGGTCTTCAAGCGAAGCGAAAACAGGATCACCAATGACAGGGTAACGCCCTAAAACCATAATATCCTCCAAAGTGATTGTTGCTTCACCAAAAGGAAACACAAATGTATTCGTCTCACAACACCATTTCTCAACAATCCCATATAGCAAGTTTTGATTTTTCCTTATACGACGACACTTGGTGCTCATTATAGCTTCAAAGATACCAACTTTCTTCCACACTGTTTCATATTTGAGTTTAAGTTTATCAACCCACTTATCCCATTTTGATTGTTGCTGGCGCCACCCATTGAAATGGATTTTCAAAGGCCACTCATTTGGTTCAGAAACAAAAGATGATGAAATCTTTGAAGGTGGTTCATCAATGGAGTTTGCAATTGGTTTTAGAAAATGGGCTGTTCTGAATGTTGGTTCACTGTCACCAACATGTGAAAGCATGAAATCATCCCTCACATCCATGATGGTATCTTTGTTCATCATGGATTTGACACTGTTCTTCAAAAAGCTCAAATTTTTACTAAGAAACTGAGAATGAGAATGTGAAAAATGGTTGCTTTGAAAACTTGAGCCAAATTTTGAGGTGAAAAATAAAACAGTAGCTTCACAGAAACATTGTTGTAACTAATTTGTGATGGCCTAGGTATATTTTGTTCTGTCGTTTGTTGGTATTGCTGTCATTGAGGTGAAAATGGCCAGTACAGTACTGACATTGTTTGTTCTTCCAAATATACCCTTGAATTGTGTTACTCTATTTACATTTTAGTCAAAATTATACTCCCTTAACTAATTTCAGGTAACAGTTTGGTCCTTTATCTTTTTTTCATTTCAATTTGGTCATTTTTGTCCATTTTCATATACATTTTCAAGCTTCAAATCTAATATTCTTATGCAAACATAGACGAGGATCATAGATTTGAAGACTGAAAGACCATAAGAAAATAAAATCTTGAATTTTAAACTTAAAAATTCATATGAAAATGGACAAAAAGGAACAAATTGAAATGAAAAAAAGATAAAGGACCAAATTGTTACCTGAAATTAAGTTAAGGGACTATAAGTGTAATTTTGCCTACATTTTATTACAAGATTATTTATCATATACTGAAGCTGTGCAAGGACAAAAGTTGAACAATCGATTAGCCTCAAATGGTTAACGAGCTCTCCTTATTAACGACTGGTTCGAAAGAACGCAAGTTTTTTTTTACTCAAAGCGATAAATGATTGACGAAAATTTCTTTGAAAAATATTTCCATGGCAGAGAACTTATTCTCGTCTCAGTCTGGTAGAAGTTAGATTTCCAAATTCACTTAAAAAAATGACAACTCGTTTGGTTAATAATCATGATTAATTATGTTTAAATTTGTAATAGATAGCTTTGTCAAAAATAAAAAATTGTAATATATGCTTAATGTGTTGCAATACTTTGTTGTATTCATCGAGCATCTACCAAAGATAATTAACTATCGTTTTAAATTTTGTTAACCATTTGACCTGTAAGTATAGTTCAATTAATAGCTATCAGAGATATTATATACATGGTCAAGTTTGAACCTCAGATTCTCTATTTATTTATTCATAATGTGTGTGAATCTAGTGATTACTTAAAAAAATTGTATAAACCATTTAAATTTTTTTTTTTTTTTGAAGGAGAACCATTTTGTTAAATAAATGTACTCACTCTAACGTTGTTTATAAATAAATAGAGTTTGAAATAAGGAGTATTTTTAAAACATAAATAGGGTTGAATTTAACAATTTTTTTTTATATTTGAGACCACAATTTTGCTGACAAATAAAAATGAAGGGATTACTTTTTTTTTTTTCCAAAAGAGGGACTACTTCCACAACCTATATCTTGTTTCTATTTTGTTGGACCCACAAATCCGATATTAATATAAACTATTATTGTCCCATATAATAAAATAAAATAAATGTAAACTAGCTACTCCTAACTCTCACAATAATCAAACCCCTATTGTCACCCTCTTGTCCCCTTCCCCTCTACCTCTTTTTCATATAATTGGTTATTTAATATCTATTTGGTCCACTCCCACTTGAAGTCATGTTCCACCCTCCTTTTTTGACCATATCATTATTAAACCTTTTCTCAATTGCTTTATGGAGTTATAAGATGAGTTTGATTGTAGAATTAGCTAGCCTTCTTTCATAATACCTAATTACTTAGTAACAAGGTTGTGCCATGGATAGACAGCAATCAATAGAAGTAACAGATTCAGAAGATGGAAGAGAATCAGAAGAATTCATTGAAAAGAAAGAAAAGGTTCCTACTTCATTTGCACAAGTTGGAACTGTTTCTTTCCCTGGCTTCTATGGAAAACATAGATTGCAAGCTTCCATATCTAACCTCAATAACCAAATCAATATTCTCCAGGTCAACTCTCATCTCATTTCACTTATTTATATTTTAGTATTATGGTCTATTTTGTTTAATCTGCAAAAACTTATATATCTTCTTGGTATATCTCATTTACATATTATATATATGCATAATTAACTAGAAGAGTTTTTGTACCCAAAAAAAAACTATATCTAATTTCTTTAGTTTGCAGAACTATATATCTTCTTGGTATATCTAATTTACATGTTATATATATGGATAACTAACTAGAATAAATTGATATTGAATAATTTGAACTTATGATAATGCAGGAAGAGTTGGAAAAACTTGAAACAATAGGTGAATCTTCCACGGTCTGCAATGAGTAAGCAAAGCAAAAATAAAAACAAATACTTTTTAAATTGGATTGGTGCTATTTTTCATCATTGAATGGTCCATTCATTGTGCTTTTAATTAATTTGCAGTGTCATTTCAAGCGTTGAATCCATGCCAGATCCTATGCTTCCATGGTAAAATTAAGATCATCTTGATTTTTTGATACTCACAATATTACATTTTAAGGATTCATATTGTTGTGTATTTTTTAAACGGGAAATTTATTTTAGAAAAGATTCTCTTGAAAATTATGTGTTCTACTTTTTGAAAGTTGAAAGTGTTTTTTTACGCAAAAACTTAATTTTTTTTTTCTATTTTTAGTTTGTTAACTAGTGTCGCGTGAACACCTGTTAACAAGACCCTTTTTAAATATAACAAATAATAAAGATTAATACACACATGTATATAGTCCTAACCATATGAGTTGATAACATGTAACATGCTTGCAGGATTAAAGGTCCAGTTGATGCTGGTTCTGGTTGGGATAGATGGTTTGGAGGAGCACACAACTCTCGAAATCATAAGCGCTGGATTTAGAAAATTTGTTTTATAGTTATATACATATTTTCGGGGTGATCTATGAATTCATTCATAATTTAACATTTATAAAGAGAAAGGGAAATTGTATTGTTATAGATGATAAATGCTTTCTTTGATAAGACACATATTTGAACTTATAGCTTATAAGATTATATGACTGAAAAAGAAATCTTTGATAACTATCATTTTTTGCGAGTTTATAGCTTTTTTTACAAGTTTGTAACATTTTTTTCATGCTTATTCAAGTAGATTATCACTTTTTATCTCAATTTTACCCATACAATCATAATTGAAAAAATAAAATATTAGTTAAACATACTTTTATATGTCATTTTATGTTTAAAAAACTACTTCAACAGTTAATTTTACCGAACACTACAAATTCAATCAGTTAGCATATTCGTTAAAGCTATAAACTAACTTATAAATCATCCGCTATAAGTTAGCTTATCAACTATCTTCTTTTTTTACCAAACAGATACAAAATAATTAAATTGTGTAACAGTTTCTATGCTATGTTTTCCTTGTCAAAAAATTACTATAGAAGAATTAAAAGTCCACCTTTACTTGTGAGTTACTCCACTCGATAGTTAGATTTGCTACTGGTTAGTTGCAGTAGGTCTTTATTTGTTTTTGAAAAGGAGAGCCTCTCCCCCACTTGAAATTTTGGCCATACATAAAATCTGGATATAAAGAACTACATTTCCAAAATTTGCCATTACTAGGGCAAACAAGACCAAAACATCCAACACTAAGTATGCCCCAGGCACAAGGATTTACATGGTTGCATTCCACCAAACCATTTCTTCTCATTCAATTGTTTTCTTTTCCTGAAGTATATATATACATACAATAAGATGATACCAATGAAAAAGTGGTTCCTACACAACCTAAGATGAAACATTTGAAGTCAAAAGTGTTCCACGAAACCCTCCCTCGGTACGCTGTGTATCCTTTTTCTCGTTACACAGCTCATCTGCAAAAGATAGAATATGTTCATTTCTGTTCATAAGAGGAAAAAGATAAAGTCATAAAGTAAAATTATCAAATAGCTTACCAGCAATATCTCGATTTTCATGGATCTCAGAGTCCCTCACAATAATCTGATCTCCAGCAAATATGTTAACGTCCACAAGTGTAGTATTTTCGTCAATGTGATCAATTGTTATATCACCTTTTTGTAGTATCTGATTTTCTTTGACAACCTGAGCAATTTACCAGATATGGAAATAAAAAATTAATTAAAAAGTACCGAATTGATTGCAGCAATGACAAACTAGTACGTGGGAATTTTTAAAAGAGAACAAAATTTACACAACCACGTCTATTTTCAGTTTATCAAGTCATCCCTAATTTATGTCTACTACAAGTCAGTTTAGGTTCACTGTGATATGATGCTTTCATGCAATCACACAATACAGAGGGAGGAGGATCCAGGCAGCTGTGCAGGTAGCAATGTGAACAGGAGAGAGAGCAATCCAATATGGACAATGAATAATAAAGTCTTGTAATTTTGCTTAATCTAACGGTTTTAGAATGTGGTCCAACAGAGACTACGTATAAAAGTGGTCCACCCTACAATCTGCCCTTTAATTATATGATGACATGAAGCTGGCATGAAGCACTGATCCTATGTTTAAGAGCCTTATAGATTTAGCAATCAGGGGCTTAAAGATGGGTTTTGCAACGCCCTAAAGTAACAATAACCTACCAATATAAGCTCCATTTAGCAATATTGTATGTGCTTGTGTGCACACTAGAAAAAGATAGACAGAATTTTCACAAAATTCATTGGTTGTTGGATTGTATAAAGCAGTAGAGGCCATTCTCCCATTCAAGAATCAACAAGCATGCAAATTGCAACACATCATCTTGGTAATAAAAACAAAATCTAGCACTTTATCAATTTTCTACATCTAAATGATTGAGAAACTCCACACCATTTTAACCACATAAAGTTAGCCAGCCAACATTTAAACTACAAAATAATATCAATACAGAACAAACTTGGCTTACCCCAAAGGATTCCCATATCATCATTTTCAGCTGGTAAATTGATGTTGAAGCAGACACTTTTAGATTAATTGAACTCCCGTTTTTAATCTTCCTGGAGCGTTTAGAAACCCGTCGATCTGTTTCAACAAATCCCTTTGAAGCCTCCAAGATTGATCTAGGGACCTCCTTTCCGCGTACAAGAATTACACATATATCCTCATTGGAATAATTAAGTTTATGCACTAACTCACAGCTTTCCTTTTCTCCAATGCAACTTTCACAAACCTGCATGTGTCAGAAGGGCAAAAATTATAGTTCAAATAAATTTTTTATATATATCATCCTATAAAGAGAATACGAACTTGCCAATAAATTTAGTTCAAGAATATACAAAGGTTTAGAATAAATAAAAAAATTAACTGAAATAAGTTGGTAATGGAATTTATGTGGGTGAACAGAAGGGAGTGGATAGTGTAGATTCAGAAGAAGAAGCTACAAACAGACAACATTCATACTTCAATTAAACTATCATGCAGATGCAGTACAATATCTTTTGCACCAAGTTACATATGCACACACCCGGAAGCAGCTTTTTTAAGACATTATCTCTTTTGTTGAGAAACATGCAATACAACATTACTGTTTTTTCAGACAAGTTATTTTACTATGCATGTGATGAAAATAGGAAATAGGAAAATTAGAAAAATCAAGGATATAACTTCTCAAGTACAACTGGAAGCATGAACATTTAGGCTCTGTTTGGTAAAAAATAGCGGATAGTTGATACGCTAATTGTTAGCTGATAGCTTATAACGGATATTTGAAATAGCGTCTGAAAAATAGCGTTTGAAAAATAAGCTATAAGCACATAATGAAAAGGTTGTTACCAAACAAGGCTTTTTTTGTCGTACGAGCTTGTCCGTTATGAGTAATGCTAAAGATAGCGAATTATTTTCGCACAAAAAGTTCACGACATACGTTTTTTATTGCTTTGACCAAACTTACAGCCCAACCACCGCTTTTATTCCACCAGTTTCGGAAGTTATAACCTATCTCTATTTAGCACATCAGCATTCGTGATTTTTCACAATAAATCCTTTGCACTGTATAGCAGTGCCCATCCGTTATAAGCCATAATCTATAAGCTAGCTTATATGTCTTACCAAACAGACCCTTAGCTTCATATAAATTAAGAGGAAATGCCATAATGGATTAGTTGTCTAATATATGCATATATGTAATTCTGATTTCTGAAAGACTTGAGCTAGCTTATATGTCTTACCAAACAGACCCTAAACTTCATATAAATTAAGAGGAAATACCATAAAGGATTAGTTGTCTAATATATGCATATATGTAATTCTAATTTCTGAAAGACTTGGCTTCAAAAAACTTAGGCACAAGAAAATCAAGATCAGGGCATGAAATAGCATATCCAACAGAATGTTGGTAGAGTTTTAGATTACCTCAGGACAAGTCTTGATCAAAAATTGACCATTCCCACTTTCATTATTCCCCTTATCCCAGTTGGCCAACTGGTCCTCACATATTGCCATCTCTTCACAAGATCCAGCTGTAGCATTCACCGAATCATTAATTTTCTCAATCTTTGCAGATACTCCTTGGGTTTCAGTAGCACCCCATTCTTCGCAGAAACATTTCCAATCATTCTCAGATATGATGGTTAAGCCACCTGCCTAGTATCCACAAAGTAGGACAGAAGTAAGACTGAGAGAGTTAGACAGAACAAACTTTTAGTCACAATGATATTCAAAATGACGAAGGGAAATCTTGTTCCCCCAACTTACAGAAGACTCCCTTGGAAATATAGCACCACGTCTGAGAATCAGTTCAGGAGGCCTTTCAATGAGTCGTGAGTGCTGAGAAACAAGGGAAAAGTAAAAATCCATTCTGAAATTGCTACAGGTTAAATTTGATGTTGTGTCATATATGTGAAGATCAAGCATAGAAAAATGAAATGGCAATTGAAGAGTTAAGGATCTAAATCTGCAACTAAATGGCAATTGAACAGTGTACCTTTTCACAGAGCAGTGCACCAATCACCACATTTAATGTTTCAGGTGTGTCAGAATTCTTCACAGCTGGGTTGATATACGTTCTCCATTTTGAAATCCAAGAGGAAGGAACTAAGAAATATGTGCAATCTAGAGAGAGGGGCATACTTTTCCCATTGAACAACTTCTCATGACTCTGACGCTGCCTTTGTTTTAATAACCTACACCATGAAAACAGAATTTAATTTGAAATCTGTCTACATCAGCTCTATATATCAATAGCAATTTACAAACAAAAGAACCTCATAGAGTCCTCCATGCAAAACACTTCAGATAATTCGCTACTGCATTCAGAGCACTCTTTGGAGTCTAAATGAAATGTAGGGCAGACCAGAAGATCATTTTTCACAGAAGTGGCATCTTCATATAAGAAGAGCCAAAAACCCTCGGGAACAAGCACCCGCTTAGCACCAGTTGCTTGCTCAGGCATAAGTTGTCCATGTGGACAACTAATAGCTGCTGTTGGTCCAGAATCAGCTTCAGATGGAGCATCGGCAACTTTTCTTTTCCACCACTGCTGCAACCTACAAAAGTAAACTCAGATCAAAAGGCTTTAGTACAATTTCTTTTGAACAACCCTAACAACTTGGTGAAGTAGATGATACAAAAAAAAATAAAAAATCAGAACAAATAGTTAGGTTTTGGAATGGGTTTAAAACACCCTTGCAAAACTAACTTCTAAGGTGAGGATGCCCACCACTTAAAACCACTATTTAGCTCATGTCACTATCCAATGTCAGACTCTCAACACACTTCTTACACTTAGGAAGGAGCATCTGGAGCACGACCCAAGTGGCCCAATAGATTTAGGATAGGAAATGATACCATATTAGGTATTGGGGTTAGGTCTAACTCAGCCCCACAAGCCTAACTTGTAAGATGAGAGATGACAACCACTATCCAGGCCATATCACTATCCAATGTAAGCCCCTCACTAGCTATAAATTTTCTTATGGGTGGGCATCAGTGTATATGCTCACATGTGATTTAATACTTTACAGTGATAGTGTGTTTGTTTAGTTGGTTACCAGTTAGTTTAGTTTAGTATAGTATCAGCTAGTTAGCATGTACAGCTGTCATCACAGCTCAGCCGAAATAGAACCAGTTGACTGTTGGAACACAGTCTACTAATGTGACACCACAATAATACAACGCAATTTTCAATATTCAATTCCCATGCTATCCAATTTTCTAGCTCTTTCCTAGTATAAGCATTGTCTTGTATTGGACATCCTGTTAAGCATCGATGTGTATTTCCCTTCTGTTTTGTTATTAGCTTTAATATATTATTTGTCTGATCTAAAAAAAAATCTCTGCATTTTTTCCTTCTCTCTCAGATCATACATAATACTGGCCCCATAAAGCTTAAAATGAAAACAATTTCCAGAACAATAGAAAATGGAATACTTATCTCCATCACCCCTTATTCCTTTCTGAAGAAACAGAAACGACAAGAGAAAAGATTTGCAATCATACCATGATCTAGACACGTAGTACTTTCCATCTACGTTTTTTCCATCAAGAATATCCCGTGCAAGCTGCTTAAATGATTCTCTTTGATCCCGATAAGTGTCTGCTGACACGACATTCCGAGCCCCATCAATCAGACAGTCCAAACAGCAGTCCTCGTGAGAAAGTGTTGGCCCTCCACCATACTGTATTTTATGAAGCATCAAGGAAAAATGTTATAGACGTACTATTAGCAACAATGACATTATAGGAGATACACACGAATAAAACATGACAAAATCAAATGCTTATAAATGACTGAATAGAAGCTCAAACTTCTAGTTATTTTTATGTACACTGTAATTCATTCAGCAATGTGCACTTTATTCTCCTCACATCAGCACAAACCCAAAAAAAAACTACAGCATAAAGTTATTGCCCACAGGGTAACAGTTTGGATATTGGATACGAATATTCTTTGTAACGCAGGCATCGGGACAAGTACTATATAGTACCCTCTACTCAGACCCTACCCTTTGCCATCTCACAATGCTCCTCACTCTGATAAAAAAAAAGGTCATCTAGCATACCAGTATTATCCATCACAATACTTAGAATAGAACTTAAAAGAAGAAATCATTTTCCAATCTATCCCTTCTCAAGCCCCATTACCAATTATAAAAAAATCTCAAGCAACATTTTTCATATTGATTTAGAAGGAGCACCAAGATCAAAAAATGGAATCATAACAACTAAATACATTTACCTTAGACAGTAACTTATCCCATGCTTTAGAAGACAGTCGCTTTGTCGAGGTAACCTTTGACACTGGGACTTTACCGTGTGAACATTGGATAGATGTGTTGTCAATAGCACTGCATTAACATTAAAAATTCACTATCCCATAAATTAAGTGAAATAACCCTACCCTAGCAAATGATACAAATGTGCCTCAAGCTAAGGCAAGGAAAGAATTTAGCCACACACAAATAAAATATAACAAACTATTGATGTGCTCTTGGCCAATAATACATAAAGCATATGCACTAACCTTGGAGTAACATTTTCAGCCCATTGACGAAGCCAGTCACTATAAATCCAAAAATACGGTTGCTCCAGTGGTTTAACAGGAGCTTCAGCTAAAACAGATCGAACTTCTTCTCTCCTCTCACTGATACGACTCAATTCTACCTCTTTCCTATGGTTGTACTGCTGGCAAGTATCAAGATATGAGGCATTGAAATTTTGAATCTCTTCACAAAAATGAGAAGGAAGACAATCATTATCTTGTGCAGTAATTGGAACATCAACTGTTTCAGTATGATTAGCACTAGTTTCCATTCCACCGTTCTCACTAAAAAATTTGGTATGCTTAAGATGGTACATCAACATATATGCATCACTAGATGAAAATGTCTCCATGGGTAAAGATTGTGAAACTTTTACATTTGAACCACTTCCATTACTGTCAGCTACCCTTGCTTCAGAGAAATTAGAATGATCCAGATCATTCTTAACAGATTTAGAAGCAGAGCATGAAGCTTCTTCTGAAAATGGACAACGGCCCAAGTTAGTAACAAGCTCATCATCAAATTCCCACCATTGCCCCGTGTTCACATCCTTGATGTGTGCTATGTAATGACCACTATTAGCTGCAGTTCCCTTGTGTATCAGAACAGCTGACAAGTCATATATCAATTCAGACTGAGAGGGCTCAGACAATCTGTGGTGCATACTAAGTTCAGCGGGGAATGAAAATGGAGAAGTAACTTTCTTCTTTGTTGTTGTCTGCCAGAGGAAACAAAATAAAATGAATACATATATCATAAAATGGTCTAGTGATGCAGAAAATCAAAATATACTACAATGAATGATGCTTGCCCAGAGAAAGAAAAAGCATGTAGCTACTTACATAGTTTCTATGTTCAGAAAACTCATGTGATCGCTACAAGCAGGTTTGCCAAATTAGCCATAATACACCAAACAGTTTTGCCAAGTAAAATAATGGTCCTTCTTCTGTATAACCGTTAAAAGTTCTTTCTCTTTCATCTTATAAAAAAGTTAAAGCAAAGCTCACACAAGCCACGTGTGAAACACAAATCAAGGCTCGTGTGTTGTTCTTTCTGTAAGAGCATTTAGACCAAGATATTTGATTTGAACAGTGATACACACACTGGGAGAATTCTTTATGTAATTTGATTTGAGGCTTTTGCATAGATAGAAAAATTTATCAAAAAAAACTGACAGTTTTCAGGACTACGGTACACATCCACAAAGAGGATATCTAATTTTCTAAGTCCAAAATATATATACTGGAGTATGCTCTGAAAATTCTTGTAATGTTTGTTGATCTCTTATACCCCCAAAAAAAAAATTGAACCAAAAAATGAAGTAAACAATGAAAAACACAAGGAATTTAGTTGTTTAATGCTTACAACAACACACCGATAATAAAATTCAAACTTCGTACAATACCTTTGGAAGGAAGACATAGCGCTTAAGCTGAAAATTAAGCACATCAGGTAATGTTCGCAGCTTGATGCTGCGAGTAGCATCAACCCTTGTTTTACATGACTCACAAAAATATTGATTGTCTCCATTAAGCTCTTCAACAGTGAGGTAATCATCTAAGCTCTCGTCTAAACTTTTCAATCCCTTGACATTCAACTCCAACTCATAGAAGTCTTCCATTTTGGAAGAAGCTTCAGAGTCTCTTCCACATTGTGAGCACCTTCATAGTAAAGTGGGAAAATTTTATTTGAGAACATTTGAGCATAAAATGCCAGAGTCAATTCTGACCAATGAAACACAAACACTTCAAGAAAAGGCGTGTGTTGGACATGGAAAACATGTCGGACACTTCGGGTTAGACACAGCACAAAGGGACACTACAAGATAGATGGACACATCCAATATTGTTGAGCCACTACGTGTGCGTCAATGCCATGTCAGTGCCTGTGCTTCTTAACTTTTGATCAATAATGAGAAAATGAGTCTGAACAACCAGTAAGTATAATTATATTATCAATACTAACCAGCCCTCAAAGATGATGCAAACGACCAAACGTTAATTCAGCACAAAATAATAATTAAAACATCATTTGGTAATATCAAAAACATTTTTTGCACAAAAAATAATTCAAGGGCGCCCAACAAACAGAGGTGTATCTTATGTTTTATTTGTTACAGACACTTGCATCATTCTGAAGATGCTGTTCTCGTCTTTTTCTTTTATACTTGAGTATGTAGTGAAGAGGCAGTAAAAGGGTAAAAAAAATTAAAAAGATTTCTCATATATTTGACGATGACGACGACAACCAAGCCTTATCACACTAAGTGGGGTTGGCAACATGGATCAAATTACGCCATAATGTTCTATCATATGTGACTTATTTGACAAAAACTATAATATTTCACAGCCCCATCCCCACAAAGACAGAGATTTATAATGCAATAAGCTAAAAAAATGGTACTACATAAGTCAAAAAGTTTCTAACAGCCAATGATTTCTTACGTTGTCACATGAGACACACTTCCCCGGAAAAGATCTTGAACTATCGTTCTTGCCTTGGAAATTTTGGAACGACTAAGGCAGCGCTCTAGCAATGACAGAAGCAATGTCAGGAACTCATGGCTATCTTGCTGAACTTCATTGTCCAACTCCAACGTTTTTACAAATGGAGAAGAATCTATGAAAGCCTTTTTACTTAAATGCAACTGAGCAAAAAGCCGAGCCAATTGATCTAACACCGGTTGTTGCTGAAAAATATCTGGTTCAACAGAAAATAATCCTTCTCGAAAACGTTTATTCATATACAAGCATTGGAGTATGCTGTTAGCATAACACGTTGCTCCAAGATTTGTGAGTCCTGCGGGTGAATTAGCAGATTCACGAAGTTCCGTGTTTGGATCAAAGCCAAGACTATCAACAAAATCAGATATCTTCTGCCATATGCCAGACTTCCGCGTTCCACTTGGAGGCGGAACCAATGCACAGAAGCAATTCGGATTGTCTTTAGTATTAACACGACAACCTGAACAGACTGGCTTTGTAATCATATACAGTTTGCTCATATCATCATCAGTTGCTACGCCTGTTTTGTATATTTTCCTACACAAAGAAAGTACCAATAAGTTCTAATTCCATTTGATAAGTTAAAAAACAAAAGAATATCATTATCAGCCTGTAGTACCTCAATATTTCTGAAGTTCCGGTATCATCATCCCCTTGTCTCGGTCTTTTATTTTTACCCCGAGCCGTTGATCTGCTCATTGTATAATACAAGACTCAGCCCTGGAAAAGAAAAAAGAAAAAAAAAGCAAGAAACTAAGTTCATTGAAGAAAAGAAAAGAAAAGAAAAAAACTAAATGAATCAACAATCAACACTCCATTTCCACACCCATTACTTAAATCTAATTACAGCCAAAATAAACAAGCTATATCTAGTTTCAATTAATGTTAAAGTAAAACGATGTAGCACTGTCACAGACATGAACACCTGACATGACACTGACACCGACACGCAGATCCGTCCCTGAGATTTTGAGTGCCATGTATGAACTTGATATACCTTTTTTTTTTTTTTTACAAATCAAGCACGATCTCACAATCGCAGGCAAACACTTGCCACTCTTTTTTTTTTTTTTTTTTACATATATTTGTGCCTCAACAAGCAGAGTCCAACAACTTCGTGCCCCTCAAAATATAGGGCCTAAACTTGCTCAATGCCAACAAGTGTCGAACACAGGACTCGTCTTCTATCAGAAGTGTCGGTGTTATATAGATGTAAAATGCTTTCAATAACGCACATTTACGTGTGTCATTAAATGGTAAAGTAATCATTTAAAAACGAATAAAACACAAATTTACACAGAAAATTATACATAGATCAATTACAATCTTAATGTCTATGCAAACACATTTTCACAAGTTCACTCTATGGTTAACAACTTAACATTACTCATTGCGCAACAGAACAAGTAAGAATCTAATTTCACAAATTACGAAAAAAACAAAAACGAAGCTGAATAAACCCTAGAAATTTCAATCAGCAAATTTTTTATTGAAAAATAAAACAAAACGAGAATTAGATATATTTCAACATAAATAGCATTATTTAATTTAATTAAAACAACAAAAAAAATGATCGAAATAATGATATTAAGATAAAAATAAAGAAAAATAATTTCAGCAACGACATTACCAGAGAGAAGATGGAAAGACGAAAAGCTTGTTTGAACTGTGCAAGATGACGAACGAATGAATGAGTTTGGATTCTGAGAGAAAATGAAAAGAAATAATAGAGTTTATGTTTATTTATATTAAAGGAAAATATAATAAAGTTTATTGTTTTTTTTTATTGTTTTTTTTATGGAAAAATAGTAAACAGTAGCTTTTTGGAGGGAAAGGGAATTTTGGGAAAAGAATGGGGGGAAGAATGGGAAGAGAGACAGTCAGAGAGTCAAAGTCAGAAAGTGAAAAAAGAGAAAGAAATTAATGGATGGATTTGATTCAAATTCAAGACCGAGGACATAAGTCTGGATAAAAAATATTTGGGCACACAAATACAAATAAAGAAAGTTATAAAAGAATAAAATTAAATTATATCAATTCAACAACAACAACACCGCCTTATCCCACTAAGTGGAGTCGGCTACATGGATCAAATGCCGTCATAATGTTCTATCAAAAACCATATTTGGATCCAACTCATTGACCTCTAAATCTTTTCTAATGGTTTCTCTAATAGTTTTCTTAGGTCTTCCTCTACCTCTTTTAACCTGACTCTCCTCCATTTGATCTACTCTTCTAACCACGGCGTCTACGGGTCTTCTCTCTACATGTCCAAACCATCTAAGCCTATTTTCTACCAACTTTTCTACTATAGGTGCTACCCCCACTCTCTCTCTAATGATGTCATTCCTAATCCTATCATGTCTAGTCTTACCACTCATCCAACGCAACATCCTCATCTCTGCTACGCTTACTTTACTCTCGTGTTGGCTCTTAACCGCCCAACACTCCGTACCATACAACATTGTCGGTCTGACTGCTGTCCGATAGAACTTTCCTTTCAGCTTAAGTGGTACTTTCTTATCGCACAAAACACCTGAGGCTCTTCTCCATTTCAACCACCCAGCTTGAATACGATGATGTACATCAGCTTCTATTTCTCCGTCATTTTGTACTATGGACCCAAGATATCTAAACCGTGTAACTTGGGGTATGATATGATCTCCAACTTTCACCTCTAAGGTAGACCCACTTCTCCTTTTACTGAAGTTACATTCCATATATTCCGTCTTGTTTCTACTCAGGCGGAAACCGTACGCTTCTAAGGCTTGCCTCCAAGTCTCTAGCCTCCCGTTTAACTCCTCCCTCGACTCACCAAGCAAGACTACATCATCTGCAAAAAGCATACATCTCGGTGCTAACTCTTGGATGTGTTCCGTCAGTACATCCAAAACTAAAGTAAAAAGATAAGGACTTAGGGTTGACCCTTGGTGTAGTCCTATTGTTATGGGAAAATCTCCGGTATCCCCATCCTGCGTCCTGACACTAGTCGAAGCCCCCTCATACATATCCTGGATAGCTCTAATATAGGCAATCCTCACCCCTTTCTTCTCCAGGGCTTTCCACAAAATCTCTCTAGGTACTCTATCATACGCCTTCTCCAAATCAATGAAAACTAAGTGCAAGTCTTTTTTATCCGTCCGATATCGCTCCATCACGCGTCGAAGTAAGTAGATCGCTTCCATAGTCGACCTCCCAGGCATAAAACCAAATTGGTTATCCGTAACGTGAGTCTCTTTTCTTAGTCTTCGCTCAATTACCCTTTCCCATAACTTCATGGTATGACTCATTAGCTTAATTCCCCTATAATTCGCGCAATCTTGTATATCCCCCTTGTTCTTATAGATTGGAATTAAGGTGCTTCTTCTCCACTCGTCCGGCATTTTCTTCGTCCTCATAATCTCATTGAAAAGTTTTGTGAGCCACTCAATTCCTCTATCGCCAAGACTTTTCCACACTTCGATAGGTATGTTGTCCGGCCCAACTGCCTTGCCATTACTCATCCTTTTCAACGCTTCTTTCACCTCGTGCTCCTGAATCCGACGATAATAGTTATAGTTTCGGTCCTCCTCTCTGATGTCTAACCTGTTAGAGTCTGGTAAGATCTCATATCCTTCATTAAATAAGTTGTGGAAATACTTCTTCCATCTATCCTTAATATCTCTCTCTTGCACCAAAACTATACTCTCTTCATCCTTAATACACTTCACTTGGTCCAGGTCTCTTGTCTTTCGTTCTCGTCCCTTCGCAAGCTTGTATATAGATTTCTCCCCCTCCTTGGTACCTAAAGATTGGTATAATTTAAATTATATCAATTGATATGATTAAATTGTTTTTGTCGAATTTTATGTGAGTGTGCCAGAATAATATTAATTTATTTATGTATGTACACTTTCTCTATCTTGGTAAAAAAAAATTTGTCACAAACCAAGATATAAAGGTCTTGGATGCACACATGTATGTGCATTTTTTCTATCTTTACAAATTCTTAATTGGTCACAAACTCAAATATAAAGATGCTCAAATATAAAGATCTTACGCACACCCATGAATGAATACAAGTAAAAAATAAAAAATAAACAAAATAATTTTTTTAAAATAAGTAAATAATATAATATATAATTTGATGTGTGTGCCTAAATTATTTTTATTTCGATTTGCACTCGGGTAAGTGTTGCTCCACAAATTATTAGCCAAGAGATCAACTTTTTCTTGGTGCTTATACTATTTGTTTGTAAGAGATCAACGTTTTTAGGTACCAAAATCGTGTTAACTCATAGGTAAACTCGGTTTCTGGTAAAATCGGAAGGTTTGACGAGTTTGACCGAGTTAACACTCGGTAAACTCGTGAGTTTACTCAACCGAGTTTACCGAGTTTTACGAGTTTACATCTAACAAAAAAAAATCGGCCTTTTTTTGGGCCCATTTTTTTAAAACCCAATTCCTTTTCTACAAGCCTAAAGACTTAAACATTTACTAAATAATTACCTTTACGGTAACATGTTGTTCCTGAGATGAAACATTTCTTTTTCTTTCTTCACTAAGTTCTCAAACCATGAACATGGGAGCACATACCAGTTAGGGTTACGATTCCGACGGTGGAAATTCAGATTTCGACTTCGATGGTTGCGACGCCGGTTAGGGTTGCGGTGGTGGTGTTTGTTGACCTTTTGAAGAAATCAACTAGTTTATTTTTTAGATAGTTTTATTAACAACTTTAGGAACTTGTGAAACTTGCTTTTTTGGATGGTTTTATGGATGGCTTAAACTTAGAGACTTATGAAACTTATGATTTTGTGCGTAAGTTTTTGTATTTTGATTCTAAGTTGAGCATAACATTTTATTATGGTAGTTTGGTATAATTTGCCTTTGTAATTAAGTCATATTTTGCACTATTGACCTATTTACAATATTATATTAGCTTATATATGTCATGCATATAATAAATTTTATATGATTTTAATTTTTGGTAAACTCGTACGAGTTCTCGATTCGAGTTTACCTAGACAAAACGAGTTGAGGTAAACTCTCGAGTTGTAAAATCTTGGTATAATGTGTTTAGTGACTCCTCGAAAGAAAACAAAAAGGTGTCTATTGTTTTTTTTACGAGCATTGGTTTAATGATATTTAGACATTAAGAGAAATGCGTTCGTTGAACTTCACGCAACCATGACGCAAATTCTTGGTTCAGACAAGTGTTAGGTACGGGTAAATATCTTGGGCTCTCATCTCTGATAGGTTGAAGTAAGAAAACTACTTTTAAATATGTGAAGGATTCGATTTGGAATATAATTAATTCTTGGAGCCATCAGTGCTTGTCTTAGGCAGGTAGAGAGGTGATAATCAAATCAGTTTTGCAATCCATTCCCTCTTATGTTATGAGTGTGTTTCTTTTAGCAGAAACTTTTATTAATGAAATTGAGAAGATGGTTTGTTCTTTTTGGTGGGGTCATAGTGATAGCAATTCTAGAGGACTACACTGGCTCTCGTGGGAACGTTTGACTACACCCATCATTTTTTTTGGAATGGGATTAATGATTCTGAAAGCGTTGATTTGGTAATGGTTGGAACACAGGCTTGAAAATTGATTTTAAAGTCAAATGTGTTAATCACTTGACTATTTAAAACTAAATATTCTCCTTTAGGTGATCATTTTAGTGCAGGTCTTGGTTACGATCAAGGTTATGTTTGGCGGGGATTCTGGAGTGCAAAAGATGTTCTTCATTGTGGATTCAAATGTAGCATAGGTTTGGGTACAAATATACTTTTATGGAATCATTTCTGGTTGTCTGATGTGGATCATATATCTTCGGTTTCACAACAGTAGTTAGATTGACCACATATTACTATCTTATAGCTATTAGGACCACATGCTCTATGCGGGGTTGATTAATTTTTTCTTTGATTGCATTATAGCTACTTGAATCTTCAAAACCCCTTTGTCTGAACGTGTTTTGTATGATGCTCAGACTTGGAAGTTTGAGAAGGACGGTGAGTATATGATATATAGTGCATACTAGCATACAATGAATGCTAATAACAATGCATTGCAACATCAAGTGGCACGACATTTGAACTGTGTTTGGAACCTTAAGCTACCTCCTAAGGTTGTGATTTTTTTGTGGCGAGCCTGTCACAATTGTCTCCCTACAAGGTTACGATTGCAAAGCTAGGGTGTTCCTTGTAACGCCCATTTCAATTATTTAATTATTTTAATGAGTTTTAGCATATATTTATATGAATTATGTGATTTATGAGAGATATATGATTTATATGTGATTTATGTGATTTTTGAGATTTATGTGAGTTATATGATTTTTGTGAAGTTATAATGATGGTGTGACTTATTTTATTATTAAATAAAATAAGATTCGAAAATAAAATAATTATAGAGAAGTGGGGCTGTTTTATAAATTTAGAGAGTTTAGTGGTTTAAGAGGAAATAGAAAAGAATAGAAGAGATATAAATAAGAGAAGTTAGGTAGAAAGACACATAACGTACGTTTTTGGTGAAAAAGGGAGAAAAAGTCAGAGAAGAGGAGAAGACCTGGAGAGTGCCGATTTCATCTGTTATAAGGTAAGGGTGAGACTAACTTTCAATATTATTAAGTCTATGATTCTGAAAAATAGATTTAGCATGATGTAGGTTGAGTTTTGTGAGAATTGAGAATTAGGGTTTGAGAGCAGTTTTGATGGTTGAACCATGAAAACTTGTTGAATTGATGTAAAACTTGTGTACAGACCTTAGCTATTCCATAGGGTGATAATTAGATGCTGTTTTGAGGTTAGAACCATGAGATTGGGTGAAAAAATGAGAAAATCAGAATTCTGCCCGAGCTGACATTCATCGGTCGCCACCGCGAGCAGCGTAGCTCGCCTCGCGAGTGATGAAGTTCATCGCTCGCCTCGCGAGCAAGATCGCTCGCCACAGCGAGCAAACCCAGAACGCTCGCCACTGCGAGCAAAGTAGCTCGCCTCGCGAGCAGGTGATTTTAGGAGTTCCAGAGAGCATGTTTTGCTCGCCCTCGCGAGCAAAGGCACTCGCCTCGAGAGCAAGACTGTTAGTTGCCCAAAATTGTTTCCCTTGCGATTTTTTCGCACGTGTAGCTATGAGTTGATCCTAGAGGTAAGAATGAAGGTCGTTTAGAATATTAGAAGCTGTCCAGAAAGCCTGAATTATGATGACTAAGAATAAGATTAATGTGATGTTGATATATATGCTCTATGTGGCTATTCTTGATGATTAAGTTGATGTGAATTATTCTTTAATGATGATATGATATTTAAGTACTGTTATATGCTGCATTTGTTGTTGTTTTGCTGTTGTTGACCATTTAATGTCACAAGTTGTAAACGTCGGTCTAAGTTGTAAAGATGTAAGAAGTTGTCCAATTTGTTGGAGTCAATTAAGAAGTTTATGATGTTTTAAGACGAAAGATGTTGAGTCCATTGCATACTCATTTAAGTTGGGGGCTTGATGCCCTGGAGCTTTTGCTCACCCACGTTGGGGGCTTGATGCCCTGGAGCCTATTTACGCTCATATAAGTTGGAGGCTTGATGCCCTGATTGGTACCACATGCATTTGCATATTCAAGATGATATAAGAAGATAAGAGTTGCATAGTCGAGTCGAGTTGCATTTGTCGAGTCAAGTGTTAAATTGTCTCATGAAGTTGATGTTGAAGTCGATTATGAAGTTGGTTATGAATTTGATTATGAAATTAATTATGATGATGATATGATGCTAAATGATTATTGTTGATGATGTTATGATGTTTTATGTTGTTAAATATATTTTGATGAATTATATGCTTAATATATTGTTTGTGAAATCTCACCCCTTCTGCTTGAAAATGTTGCTCTTCGTATGGATAACTTGCAGGTAATCAAGAATAGGCGTGGTCGTGAGTGAACTCCTCACTGTGTGTCTTTAGGTGCTTTGATACGTAACGGGATGGGAGTTTGACATTAGTTTCTATTCCTTACGTATTGTTTTTATGAGAATTATAATGAAGTTGTTGAATTGAACAAATTATGATGTTTAGATTATTTTTGAGACTCTTATGATGAGGCCTTGGTGCCAAAGACTATTTTTAGACGTTGAACTAAATCCGCTGCGAGTTTGAATATTTATGTTGAAATATTTTGAAGGATAAATTATTATTTATTCCATTTATGATTTTTATGAAATGTGACATTCCGTTTATGATTGAAAGATACTCTGATTTATTATGAAATTTTTAGGTTGGGAAAACGGGGTGTTACATTCCTTGTAAAGGTTCTTGTGGGGTCTGTACAATTCACAACGAAGATAACCCCCAACTTTTCTTAAAAAGCGACAAAAGTATTGCTTGCTGGCAAAATATTAGTATTTGGTCCTCCCTTCTTCCTCTTATTTATCATACTACTAGTTTTCCTTCGACTGTATTTGCTTCTTTACAACTTCTAGATGCCCAGCAAAAGCAATTTTTGTGGAGTATTTGGAAGCACGAACAATAAGGTTTGGAACAATGTTGTCGAATCCGTTTTGATAATTTGTGAACGACGAACACTCTTTTCAATAGTTGGGTCGATGCCAACTTATCAGGACCCCTTTCCCTAATCAGACTCATTACACTGTGACGGTTGCCTAGCACAGATCAAGTGTGAGTCGTTATAAATGTAATGTGGATGCCTCTTTCTCTCGTGTGTTAAACAAAGTTGGCTTTGGTACGTGTATTTGGGATGACGAGGGCCGTTTTGTGTTTGCTAAGATGGAGTGGCTATCACCGTTACTTGATAATGATTTGGGAGAGGCACTCAGACTTTTCAGCTGACCAATGTGGATTTTGAGAATGAATCAAAGGTGGTGGTAAACAATCTACGGTTGTACACTCGACCTTTCAAATTTTGCGTCAATTATTAATGATTCTTGGTGCATACCTTCTTTTGATTTAACAACCTCTTATGTTAGGTTTATTAGGAGACAAGTCATTGAATTTGCTCATTGTATATCTATGGTACCTTCGTTTTATTCTAGTTTCCTTGTCTACTTTCAAACTCCATCTTGTATCTCGATTTTTATTTTAAATGAAATGCATTAAGTTTTATCTTCTCACAAAATTTATACATAAAAAATTGACATGGTATATAGATATCGTATAAAAATACATTTAATTTAAGTGTTGATTTGATTGAATCAGAGGTAAAATTAATAAAATCAACATCATTTATCATCGAATCCTTGACCACTTGTTTAAAAGGCAAAAATCCTCAACCACTCTAATCAATTCATTATCGGTAATATATATATATATAAAAAAAAATTGACAAAAGCAAAACGACATTTGTTTATTAAAATTGATAGAACACGTAAGATACAATAACATGATTAACGTCGCTAAAAACGTAAAGGACGAATCTGCGAATAAACTCACAACATCCAAATTAATAGCATACAACTGCAAAATGCCTACAAATAATATGATAAAATACAAATCACCAGAATATTTATGTTTCTAGATCTGCAACGTTGACACTTAAATAATTGATTGAAGTTGATATTTCAATAGCAACCAAACAAACACCGCAACAAGACGAAAAATTAAACAAAATTAGTTCCTTTGATAATTGTTGGATGACAAATGTTTATACCATTATAACAAAAAAAAAAATTGATTTGGAAATCATTAATTTAGTTCCTTGATAAAATAATTCTTAAAATAAAAATATTTAATCACATTTTTTTACTGTGAAAACAATTTAATTCATTGAAAAGAAGTAATACGATATTTTTTGTTTTAGTAATTATTCTGAAAATTTGTTAATCTTAAAAACAAATTATCTGACCAATAATTTTGAGATTATATATATATATATAAACACACACATACACTGCAATTAAAAATGCACACCGTTAACCTAATTATTTCTTCAACAATTTTTGTTGACTAGATTAGAATGTGTATTTCATATGTTAAAATTTTGAATTTAAAGTTGTGCGAAGTTGATTAGCTTATCATACAAATTTATTTCATATATACAATATATTATAAAAAATAATAAAATATATATTTTATCAAAATATATTTTTAAATTATTTTTTTAAAGATATTTGGGAAGGAGAAATTTTATTAATATCTTTGGTACTAATGGAATATGAAACTTTTTCCATGTCAAATATAATTATCTATGTAAAAGGAGAGAACCAAGAGCACAATTAACCTTAGTATCCTACCTTTCCACATGAATTCTTGTCACGTCGGTACGGTACTGTGTTGTGCATGTTTGAAAGTCAAAACAATGACTCTAAAGCATATATATGATCTATGATGCCAGGTTCCATAATGGGTGAATTATATTTCTATTGTTTTTATTAATGGCTTTGAATTACTTTCTTCAAGAGTTTGGATGCAACGATCAAATTCATAATACCACAAGAAGAAGGTACATGTTTATTCTTGTTTGATTAATTGTTATTGCTTGGGTCAAAATAATAACACTTGGAATCTAACATGGAATTACATTAATAATCTTATGCAATATCTTCTCTTAGAAGGAATCTAACATGGAATTGCATTAATAATCTCATGCAATATTTTCTCGTAATGAAAAGGTTGGAGTAAATAAACATTGAACGTTTTGCATTATAAGATAACCACTCATGAAGAGAATAAATTAACCACATTTATTATCTTTTTGTTCAGATTTACACACAATTTTACCAAATTGAACTTCATCAACCTAGTCAAATGTCATATTTATTTTGCAAAAAGAAACAAAGGAAATCAAATCATGCAGATCACAATGATGCCCATATGTGATGCATGTCTGCATGTCTGCTAGTTGTTACGTACGTACATGATAGCTAAAATCTTATTAGCACACAGTCTTCTTCTGATCGATGCAGAATATCACAACCCAACCATGGTTTCTAACTTGCTCCTTTCCTTTTCAATATTGAAAAAGAAAACTTCACCATGTAATTTGCAAATGGTAGCATTTACACTTTTTTACCAAATTGAACTTCATTTATCCTAGACAAATGACATATTTATTTTGCAAAACGAATAAAAGGGAATCAGATGCAAATCACAATGCTACCCATGTGAATGCATACTAGTTGTTACATACATGATGACTACAATCTTTTAGCAGTGTAAAGAAATTGATTGTGTGTAAAATTAGGTTTTTGTGTGTAATATATATGTTTAATATATATTAAGCAGAGGTAGTGTGTATTGGTGTTTTGCAATTATAAATGAATTCTTCTTTACGAGGGTATTTCCTTGCAATATTAATGTTGAGAAAATAGGTATGCATTTCATATTTTTGGTTGAAAAATCACAACAATCATTTTTCCTACATCTTTTTTATGTCGTTTTTTTTAAGAAATCTTTTTATTTTGTTGTTGTTAAAACCCTTTACACACACACACACACACACACACACACACACACATATATATAGCTAATTTTATGCTACTTGTTATAAAATAGCAAAGTTTTTGTTATTTTTCTTCAGTATTATTATTTTCACTATCACATGCGAGCTCGGCAAATATGCAAAATACTACCACTATATCCTTTTTCATTTCTAGTTATGATTGTGATATGAAAATTTAACATCAATATACTACCATTAAGTCCATCTTGAAAAGTACCATCTTGTGTTTATGAAGAGACTAATTAATACGAGATGGAGAAGAAATCATCAATGCTATATTCTATTGAAGACAAATTATGCAATGCAAATTAGGAATGTACTACTAAAGCATGACATGCACATTATTAGAGGACAAATTATTGTACAAGATTGAGGATTCAACTTTTTAAAAGCAGCATTCATATATTAATTGTAATATAGAAATATAGTTCAAAATGGTGAATATCATCAACATACAATTTAAACGGGACCTTCCCTAGACACATGCAGTTACTTAATTAATTAACACCTGAAGGTTAACATACATTAACATTAAAATATTAGACTTGTATGTATATATGTCTGTATATATATATATATAATAAATAGTTCTTGTTGCCATCGATAAACCACCAATTAATGTTGTATTCTAACCTACGATTCATTATTTTCATAATAAATATCATCATCATTACTAGCATCACCACCACCATTATCATCACCAGTATCACTTTCCCACTCAAATGGAATACCCATCTTTATAGTTTGAAGAATCAACGGGTTAGTATCACGCTGATAAATAGTTAGCTCATCATCATTATATGTTGGACGCAGTTTGACTGGGCCAATAACCGTAATCCAATTTTTTTTCTTTGATTGAAATTTTCTAACAGCTCAAAGTGATACTTTGTTTTAATCCTAGGGAGTTTCACTGTCCTATCAACTCTTCCCTAGCTATATTGTGTTCATCAATCGGCATTTTCAAGTCTTCATAGATCGTGTCTTAAAGAGAAGGTGATGTCAAAAATTAGATACAGGCACCGCCGTATCTTCCCAAGTCCAACATTTGATGTTGAAATTGTCTCCTAAATTCTTCGGGTGTGATAACAAGCACTTGATGGAACTCATCAGCCATTTTTTCCTACAATGATATTGAATTAAAAATATTAATAGTATTGTAAAATACAAGGAAAAAATCACAAAAATCCTATTGAGTCCTCTGAATTATTTATATAGTATAGTTAAAGGAAAACAAAGCGGGGAAGAGGAATTAGACCTTTTCTTAGAGTCATATAAACTTTGTATATCCATTTATATATAAGCATTTATATTATTGAGGCGGTATTTGTTTATCCAATTTTTCTGGTCATATATTAATATGTAAATAAATTATGGTCATATATTCCTATCATTATATAACATTGATATCCCTAATTGGTTAAAAACATCACAAAACGTGAGACAAAATATCAAATTTTTGATACTATTGAATATATTGAGCAATAAACAGAGGAACAAGGAAGAGTGAAACTTTAAAAGGCCAAAATGCCACTAAGAAACCATTCGTATTAGACCTATATATAAATCATGTAATAGTAAGATGGAAATGCATAGGAGAAAAAATAGTTCCTTGGCAGTAACAAGCTATAAAAACTAGCATGATATCCTAATTTAACATTTAAATAAACTCAAATTAAATATATAAGAGCTATGAGTTTAATGACAAAAAAGAAATTAATTAAACTGGAAAACTATATTTCAACTAAAAACTACAAAGATTTAGAACGTACGGTCGTATGCAAAGTGTCACCTAAAAATTAATCGCAGACGACTTTGAAGAATTGTCTCGATATATTCATAGTATAAAAAAATTGGAAGCTTCGCATGTTTAGAGTTGTCTCAATATATTCACTATTAGAGTATAATTTGGATTAGTTTGATTGCTAGGGGTTTTTAGCCAACACTAAGAGAATTGTTATTGGCTTAGTTTTTTCCCATACTTGCTTTCACATATTTGATTAATGAGCTTCATATGAAATGATATACATCTAAACACCAACATTTCCAACATCAATAAGAAAACTACACAGACAACAGTAAGTAAAAACAAAGTCAGACACCCGAATCTTATCAAATTTATTTAAACTTTACAAACTTGATTACCACTAATAAGACAATAAAACCCTTTTATTCATCAATTGCTTTTTTCCATGTGTCCTACTTTTTTAGGGGTACTATTGATTTTAAGAGTAAAATAAAAAAATTCATGTATTACAATTTTTGTTAATATTGCTAACACAAACATTCATATATAGGTCAACACAAAAATGAGAACAATTATAATACATTAACTATAGTTTTTTCTCACCTTAATTTTTTAATATTGTTTTTTGACATGAGTCACGAATAAAGTTGTTTGCAGATACAACTCATACACAGGATAAAATTTGTTTTTCAATTATCAATTAGTTAAATTCAGTATTATAATATACTAATTTGAGTTTATTATAAAAACTATACACGAGATAAATATTTGCGCTAAAGAGTTGGATATAATTAGTGTTTTTTTTATATTGCCCAAATAACAATGCACATAATTATAATACACTTACTATATATAACTTTTCACACTTCAATTTTATTCACGTTGTTTTTCTAAAAATAAGCCACTTAATAAGTCATTGATACACATATTTGAATCCAAACCATGGTTATCATAATCATTTCATTCATTTACATTAAAAGCAACTAGTTATTCCATGAAAAACATTTTTCTTTTTGAAAGGACCTTGAAAAACATTTACTATACTACTTATGTTGGTTAATTTTAATTGTATTAGTTAAACCTTAAATTACATTTATTTAATTAATCCATTTTATATCTTGCTAACACTGATATTGATAACAAATTCATGCAAAAACACGAGAAACTTTCCTAGTAGTAATATATAGAAGAAAAAAGTCATGTTTAATGACTTAAGTAATATATGTTTAATATGTATTAAGCAGGGATAATGTGTATTGGTGTTTTGCAATTATAAAGGAATTCTTCTTTCCGAAAGTATTTCCTTGCAATATTAATTTTGAGAAAATGGGCAATTTCATATTTTTAGTTGAAAAATCACAACAATCATTTTTCCTACATCTTTTTTTATGTTGTTTTTTTTACGAAATCTTTTTATTCTGTTGTTGGTAAAACCCTTTATATATATATATATATATATATATATATATATATATATATATATATATATATATAGTGCTTGTTATAAAATAGTCAAGTTTTTGTTAACTTTCTTCAGTATTATTATTTTCTCTGTCACATACATGCTCAACAAATATACCAAATACTACCACCTGATCCTTTTTCATTTCTAATTATGATTGTGACATGAAAATTTAACACCAATATACTACCATTAAGTCCATCTTGAAAAGTACCATCTTGTGTTAATGAAGAGACTAATTAATACCAGAGTGAGAAAAAATCGTCAATGTTATATTACATTGAAGACAAATTATGCAATGCAGATTAGGAACGTACTACTAAAGCATGTCATGCACATTATTAGAGGACAAATTATTGTACAAGATTGAGAATTCAACTTTTTTAAAGGCAACATTCATATATTAATTATAATATAGAAATATAGTTCCAAAGGGTGAATAACATCAACATAAATTTTAAACGGTATCTTTCCTAGACACATGCAGAGCCGGCCAAATGTATTTTTAGGTCTAAAACGAAATTTAAATAGAGATATTTTAAGTGCATTTAGAGAGAATAAGACAAAAAAAGGAAAAAAATTCCACAAGTTCCCCCAATCGAATATAATTCTATATGGCGCGTGTCAAACACTAATTAAATATGAGTATCTGTGTGTGTGCGCGCGCACGCGTGCGTGCGTGTTGAAAATAATATTTAACATAAACATTATTTACCAATTGTTAGAGGTCTTAAAAAAAAATATTGAAATGATACAAATGTAAATTAATTTTTTACTTTTACAAACTTTGATTACACACAACTTGTCTTAATATATTTAGAACAACCGACATCGAATTAGATTGATATGAATATGAAGGCAAAAAGAATTTAAGGTTCAAATAACCAATAAAATAGCTAGCATTGAAATCGAACTTGCAACACGAACTACGACTCCTCATTTACATACCACTTGAGCTACGAGTGAACATGTTTACAAATTTTGACGTGTGAAAATATTTTCTAAAGACAAAAATATGAGGCATAATACAAAGCCTAAAAAAATTAGGGGCCTAAAGCCCTTGCTTTAGTGGCAGCCCCTTTAGACCGGCCGTGGACACATGCAATTACTTAATTAATTAATACATAAAGGTTAACATACCTTGACATTAAAATATTAGACTTATATATATAATAATAAATAGTTCTTGTTGCCATATGCATAAACCACTAGTTAATGTTGCATTCTAACCCTGCGATTCACTATTTTCATAATTATCATCATCATCATCACCACCACCATTATCATCATCATCATTATCACTTCCCCACTCAAATGGAATACCCATCTTCATAGCTTGAAGAATCAACGGGTCAGTATCACGCTGATAAATAGTTAGCTCATCATCATTATATGTTGGACGCAGTTTGCCGGGGCCAATAATCGCAATCCAATTTTTTCCTCTTTGATTGAAATTTTCTAGCAGCTCAAAGTGATACTTAATTTTAATCCTAGGGAGTTTCACTGTCCAATCAACTCTTCCCCTAGCTATATTGTTTTCATCAATAGGCATTTTCAAGTCTTCATAGACCGTGTCTTAAAGAGAAGATGATGCCAAAAATTCGACACGGGCATAGTTGTATCTTTCCAAGTCCAACACATGGTGTCGAAATTGTCTCCTAAATTATTCGGATGTGATAACATGCACTTGGTGGAACTCATCAGTATTTTTTTCCTACAATGATATTGAATTAAACATATTAATAGTATTATAAAAAAAACAAGGGAAAAATCACAAAAATCCTATCGAGTCCTCTGAATTTTAAGATATATTTATATGATTTATATGAGTTTTTAGATTATATTTATATAATCGATGTGATTTATGTGATTTATATGAATTATGTGATTTTAGAGAATTTTATGAGATGTTGTGACTTATTTTATTATTTAATAAAATCAGATTTGAAAATAAAATAAATATTGAGTTGTGGGGCTGTTTTGTGAATTTAGAAAGTTTGATGTAGAAATATATTTGTTATTTTGTGTGGAAATATATATGTTATTTGGTGTAGAAATATATTTGTTATTTTGTGTGGAAATATATATGTTATCTGATGTAGAAATATATTTATTAGTAGCCCCTATTGTATATATTTAATGGGAGAATATATTTAGTGGAAAAATATAATTATTAGAATAAGTAGATTTGGGGGCTGAAATAGAAAGAAGAGAGTTATTAGGCCTAATTAGATTTAAGAAGAGAAGTTAGTATTATAAATAGAGGAGATATTAGGTTGAAAGACTAACATATGCAAAAAAAAAAAACAAGGATTTGGAGAGAACAAGGTTTAGAGAGAAGAGAACAAAAGGAGAGAAGAACCAAGAGAAGGGCTGCCAATCGATAATTCTAAGGTAAGGGTGAGACTATCATTCGGTAATATTAAGTCTGTAATTCTGAATTTGCAATTAACATGTTCTAGGATTAGTTTGTGAGAATTTGCAAATTAGGGTTCTGATAGAGAATTGATGATTAGATGATGAGAAGTTGTTAGATTGATGTAGAAATTGTGTACAGACCTTAGATAATCCATGGGTAATCATAATCATAGAGCTTGAAGTGAATTTGTTATTCTTGAAGGTTTTCTTGAAAAATGGGTCAAATGGTGATTTTTGTTGAAGGGGTATTTTAGTTCAAGTTTTATATGGATTTGGGTGTCTTTTCATGTTTAGAAACGTTTAAACAAACTTTGGGACCAAATTTGGGCTTAGGGTGTAACACCCCGTTCTCCCAACAGCGTAATATTAGTTAATTTAATCAGAGTAACCACACAACGGAGTGTCACACTGCTAATCAAAATTTCATAATAGAAAATTGTCTATTTATTTAAATACCAACATTTAAATTATCTTACAAACTGCAGCGGAATAATTCTTTAAAATATAAATTCAACCAAATTCAACATCAATAAAAATCTTGGCACAAAGGCCACAACATAATTCAACTTTATTCTAATAGCAAGTCCTTTCCAAAATATGTGATACATAAAAGAAATGAGAAGACACTCGCGACGATCCCCATCCTAATATGTATCAGAGCCCTAGACACTTGAGCCAATCAACCTACAAACCATCATTACCTGCACATTACCCACAGTCGAGGCAACATATACGCAGAAGGGGTGAGAAACTTATCCAATAATAATAATATATAATTCATCAAATTAATGAAAATAACAATATATCACAACATGCATCATTAATAATGTATATAAGAATACATATAACAACAACATAATCATTTTCAGCAACAAGGTACAACAACAACAACAACAACATTATCCACAACGACACCGATAACTCGACAATTCGACAACGACAACAACTCGACAATGCTACAACGACAACAACAACCCAACAATGCTACGACAACAACAACTAATGCATCATGCAGGTGGTACCAATCTACGCGCGTTGAATGCTAAGCATTCCAGGGCATAAGCCCCCAACAAATTGGATGGTTAAAGCATCCCAGGGCATAAGCCCCCAACAAGTGAATGATAAACATTCCAGGGCATGAGCCCCCAACGGGTGAATGATAAACATTCCAGGGCATGAGCCCCCAACAGATGTGAGTATGCAAATGGACTCAACTTGTGTATATCAACATACAACTTCAACAACGACAACAACAACGACGACAACAACGTATGTGCGTAAAACAATTATGACACACTCCCCAACTTCGACATTAGACGATACAACAACTTCGACAATGGAACAACAACTTTTATTATACAAAAGTGCTTACACATACATTTCATATAGTACAACCTTCGATAATAATATATTCACTTCATAAACATGGCTTAATAAATCAAGGGAACCTATTAAAATAATTAGAATAGACCCCTAGCGCTCTAAACAAAATTCAGAAAATGGCCGCACAGGACCAGGGACGCTTTCGCGACAGAAGGACGCTTTCGCGTCCTCTACAAAAAGGGACAGGACGCTTTCGCGAGCGAAGCACGCTTTCGCGTCCAAAATGTCGTAACTCAGGATGAGGACGCTTTCTGCACGCTAATGGGACGCTTTAGCGTCCTCAGCAAATGGGTAGGACGCTTTCGCGTCAAAAGGACGCTTTCGCGTCCTCCACAAAAATTTCTGGGCAGCTACAAGGTGTGGACGCTTTCTGGACGCTAATGCGACGCTTTCGCGTCCTGCTTCAGGTTTCAGAAAAATTGCGATTTCAACATAGTTTCACCCCAAAAATCCTAGCTTTGATCCCTTAATCACCCAAATTGGTTTACAAACATGTTTACAGGTTTAGTATACATCATAGGGGTAAAACAACCTATATTCATACAATTAAACAACATGTTTTATCATAAATCATCATCTAACATAACCTCTCAAACCCTAAACTCAAGAACAACAATTTCATCAATTTTCAAATTATATATCAAGATTATTGAAAGGAATCCCACCCTTACCTTAATTCAGCAAAAATGAACGAATAGTTACAACAATCGATTCCTTCCTAGCTCTCTCTTGGTTCTTCTCCTCTTTCTCTCCAAAACCAGTTGTTTCTCAATTGTACGTGAAAATGTTTCTGTTCTCACTTTTCTTTCTTTTACTCCCAAAAATACAACTCTTTTCTTTTCTCACTTAACTCCCTTAATTTCTATTAATTTCTACTTAATTCCCCTTAAACCAAAATAAATACTATTTCTACCTATTTCTATTTCTCCTATTATTTCCACAAATAATAAGACAATATTCATTCAAATAAAATACAACTCCATAAATCATATAATAACATAGCATCATAACATTTATCACACAAAAATCATATAAAATATATATTTCACATAAAATCATATATATATATATAACAAATAAAGTCATATAAAAATATTCACACATCTATTAAAAATAATAGAATAAAAATGGGGCGTTACAACTCTCCCCAACTTATAGAATTTCGTCCTCGAAATATTACCTCAAGCAAACAACTCAGGATATGACTCCTGCATCTTACTCTCCAACTCCCGAGTAAGACTTTCACCGGTTGCTCCTCCCCAAACAACTCTCACTAGAGGTATCTCTTTGCCCCTCAACGTCTTCACCTTGCGATCATCAATCCTCAAAGGTAAAGTCTCCACCGTAAGATTGTCTCTAACTTGCACATCATCTCTAGGAATAACATGTGAAGGATCTGCTACATACTTCCGAAGTTGCGACACATGAAACACATCATGCAAGTTCGAAAGATGTGGTGGCAAACCAACTCTATAAGCCACCGTGCCAATTCTCTCAGATATCTGATAAGGACCAATAAACTTTGGAGTCAACTTCTTGGACTTCAATGCACGACCCACACCGGTCATAGGAGTGACTCTCAAGAACACATGGTCACCCTCTTGAAACTCAAGGTCTTTCCTACGCTGGTCATGATAACTCTTCTGTCGACTCTGCGACGCTTTCATATGCTCTCTTATCATCTTGACCTTCTCCGTAGTCTGCTGAACTATTTCAGGTCCCAACACGATACTTTCACCCGACTCAAACCAACATAAATGAGTCCTACACCTTCGACCATATAAAGCTTCGAAAGGTGCCATACCACTACTTGAATGGTAACTATTGTTGTACGTGAACTCTATCAATGGTAGGTGACTGTCCCAAGCTCCACCTTGCTCAAGTACACACACCCTCAACAAGTCTTCTAATGATTGAATCGTTCATTCTGACTGACCATCCGTTTGCGGATGATACGCTGAACTCAACTTCAACTGAGAGCCCAAAGCTTCTTGCAAGCTTTTCCAAAATCTCGAAGTGAACCTCGGATCTCTATCCGACACAATACTCGACGGGACACCATGCAACTTCACAATATTATGAATATAAATCTCGGCCAACTGAGCTACTGAATAAGTGATATTAATCGGAATAAAATGTGCTGACTTCGTCAAACTATCGACAATGACCCAAATGGCATCATGCCCTCTTTGAGTGTTTGGCAAACTCGTCACAAAATCCATGGAGATGCTATCCCATTTCCATTCCGGCACATCTAATGGTGTCAACAAACCAGCAGGCTTCTGATGTTCAACTTTCGATTTCTGACAAGTCAAACACGCATAAACAAATTGTGCGACATCACGCTTCAACCCAGACCACCAAAACAGTTTCTTCAAGTCATGGTACATCTTTGTAGCTCCCGGATGGATACTCAAGCTACTTCTGTGACTTTCTTCTAAAATCAACTTTTTCAATTCATTATTATCAGGGATACAAATCCTGCCTCGGAATCTCATCACTCCTTGATCATCAACCTGAAAATCACCATCTGCATTCTGGTTACTAGCAACCATCAAGTCTACAAATTTTACATCAGCTTCCTGGGCTCCTTTGATACTCTTCAAGAAATCATTATTAATTTTCAACATACCCAACTGCACACTCTGAGGTGCCTATTCACAAACAAGACTTAAGTCTCTAAACTGTTCCAGCAATTCAAATTCTTTCACCATCATAGCTGACATGTGCAACGTTTTCCTACTCAAGGCATCTGCAACCACATTAGCCTTACCCGAATGGTAATTTAAGCCAAAATCATAATCTTTCAACAACTCTAGCCACCTTCTCTGCCTCATATTCAACTCCTTTTGGTCAAATAAATATTTCAGACTCTTATGATCACTAAGCACTTCAAACCTGGAACCGTACAAATAGTGCCTCCAAATTTTCAACACAAAAACTACAGCAGCTAACTCTAAATCATGTGTAGGATAGTTCTTCTCATGTATTCTCAATTGTCTCGAAGCATAAGCTACTACCTTGCCATCTTGCATAAGCACACCACCTAAGCCCAACTTGGACGCATCACAATATACAACAAAAGGTTTATCTGGCTCTGGTAAAATCAAAATCGGAGCCGTTGTCAATCTCCGCTTCAACTCATTGAAATTATTCTCACACTGAGCATCCCACACAAAAGCTTTACCTTTATAGGTCAACTGAGTCAATGGAAGTGCCAACTTCGAAAATCCTTCGATAAATCTTCGGTAATAACCAGCCAAACCAAGAAAACTTCTGATCTCCGTAACTGACTTAGGAGTCTCCCATTGCGACACCGCTTCAACTTTCGACGGGTCAACTGCAATACCACTACCGGAAATAATATGGCCAAGGAAACTTACTTCACTTAACCAGAACTCGCACTTTGACAGTTTTGCATACAACTTCTTTTCTTTCAGCACCTGTAAAACAATCTTCAAATGTTCTGCATGCTCTTCTTCATTCTTAGAATAAATCAAAATATCATCAATAAATACAACCACAAATTTATCTAGAAAAGCATGAAAAATTCTGTTCATATACTCCATGAACACACCAGGCGCATTACTAACACCGAAAGGCATCACTTTATATTCATAGTGCCCATACCGTGTCCTAAAGGCCGTCTTCTGCATATCTTCATCCTTCACCTTAATCTGATGGTAACCTGACCTCAAATCGATTTTACTAAACACACGTGCACCCACTAATTGATCCATCAAGTCATCAATTCTCGGAAGTGGATACCTATTCTTTATCGTCACTTTATTCAGCTGACGGTAATCTATGCACAATCTCATGCTACCATCCTTCTTCTTAACTAGCAACACAGGCGCTCCCCAAGGTGACACACTTGGCCTTATAAACTTCTTATCAAGCAAGTCTTCTAATTGTTTCTTCAACTCTACCAACTCCGAAGCTGACATACGGTAAGGAGCCATCGACACCGGCTTCGTACCCGACACTAGTTCAATCGAAAATTCAACCTCCCTCTCCGGTGGCTCATCCGGAATCTCATCGGGAAAAACTTCAGGAAATTCATTCACAACGAGCAGTCTATCAATTATCGACTGATTCTCTACAGACAAATACGCCATCAAAGGAAACATCAAGCTTCCATCATGTTCTAACTGCTTCAGCTGCTTGGTAGATAAAAATTCTGCTCCACTCTCTTCTTCAGCAGAAGAAAAGTACACCATCTTCCTAAAACAATTAATATGCACATTGTAACACCCCGTTTTCCCAACTTGAAAATTTCATTTAAATCAGAGTATTTAATTCATAACGGAATGTCACATACTACTTAAAAATCTCAAACAGATAATAATAATTATCCTTCAAATTCAACATCATGAAAAATCTTAAAATATTGCAGCGGAAAATAGTTCAACATTTAAAAGTCTTGGCACGCAGGCCTTATTGAAAAATCTCATAAATTAGTTCATAAAAGAGACACGTAAGGAATAGAAGTAAAAGCAGGCCCCCATCCCGTTACGTATCAGAGCACCTAGACACCAACAGAGAGTCCACTCAGGAACGCCTCTAATCTTTATTACCTGCACATTACCCACGGTCGAGGCAACATATACGCAGAAGGGGTGAGATTTCATAATCAATACATTAAGCATATAATCCAATAAAATGCATTTAACAACTTAAACATTAATAACATGTCAACAATTAACAATTAGTATATTTTTCATTTCATAACAAATACAATCATCAAATATCATTACTAATTTTCATCACAAATCATAATCAACTTAACACTCAACTTGACGACACAACTCAATTTTGACCATGCAACTCTATCAACTCAACAACAACTTGACAACTTAAACATCATGAACTTCTTGATATGCAAATGCATGTGGTACCAATCAACAACAAAATGAGCATAATAGGCTCTTCAACGTGTGAGCACAAAGGCTGCCGGGCCTAAAGCCCCCAACTTTAATGAGCACAAAGGCTGCCGGGCCTAAAGCCCCCAACTTTAATGAGCACAAAGGCTGCCGGGCCTAAAGCCCCCAACTTTAATGAGCACAAAGGCTGCCGGGCCTAAAGCCCCCAACTTTAATGAGCACAAAGGCTGCCGGGCCTAAAGCCCCCAACTTTAATGAGCACAAAGGCTGCCGGGCCTAAAGCCCCCAACTTTAATGAGCACAAAGGCTGCCGGGCCTAAAGCCCCCAACTTTAATGAGCACAAAGGCTGCCGGGCCTAAAGCCCCCAACTTTAATGGGTATGCAATGGACTCAATCTTCCTACAACTTAGACAACAACGTGATCATCTTATACAACTTATAATCATGGACAACTTCTTAAATTCTTGCAACTTAGACCGACTCATGGAACTTCAAACTTTTAAATGATCAACAACATTAAACAACACATATTAATTCCTAGCATATCAACATCATAATATAACAGTATCAAATGATAATCAATCAACATTTAAGAATATCAAAAAGTCATTTAGCAAAATACATATCATTCACACATGACCATTTAGAAACACATCATTGAATATCACATCTTTAAATCACACATAATCATATTCCAATAGTTATCATATATATGTGGCATACCAATAATTACATTCAAATACATAACATCACATCTATATCAATCATTAAATAAGTCATCAATCTAAATAGTTGCAGCAAATCAAGCATAAGCACCCACAAATTTATCCATGACTTCAAATACCACATAATTTAAATCAAGCAACACCTTAATAATGTTTCTAATTCTTCTTTTAACCTCCCACATCTAAATTTGCACATTAATTAATTAATTATTCTCTCAAAGGGCTACAACCGTCGCGGTGAGCCCCGAATGAACTTTGGGAAATACGGCTTTCCCGTTCATCCCAATTAATTTACACTCATGATCTCGAACTCTTCTCTCTCACCCCATACAAAGGTGAAAACAAACATAATAATTATATTCTCATAGGGAAATAATGACTGCTGAACTCCTTCCAAGTATCAAAGATTTTCTCATGTTATGAAACAACATTTTGGTGAAATTATAAAAGTTATTTCAGCAAAAATTAGGGAACGCTATAAAAGTATTATAAAACTCGACGTAAAAACCATTCTAGAATACGCCTAATCCATATGATAACTTGCTAAATGCTACCATGACAGATATAATAATTTGAAGTAACTAACTGGAATTCTAAACCAAATTCAAACAAAGAATCACATAATTGATTGAAAATAAAAAGCAAAAAGACGGCTACCCCTTATAAATACTAATAGCATATATAGACTAAGATTTTACACAATAGTATATAAGTATGTAAACAGCTTTTTCTTTTATTTTTGAAGTGCAACGTGCAAAGACCCCTTATCAGCTTCAACATCGAATAAATCAAACTTTACATACGTGGACTAATAACAAGACATGAGAAAGAAAGCTTTTGCACCAATCTAACATCTTTTCATGGTTCAATTCTCAAATCGGTCTTAAACCTAATTCCCAATTCTCACCAAAACTTAATCTAATCATGCTAAATTCATCCTATAGAATCATACTCTTAATAATATTGAAAATTAGTCTCACCCTTACCTTAGATTATTTTTCTGAATTCCAACGGCCGCGTTCTTCGTTCTTAAGGTTCTCTCTGACTCCTCCTCTTTTCTCCTCTTTTCTCCAATTGCTCTTCTCCCTAAAAACTACTCTTTGAAACAGCTTCATGGTAGTACTTGTCACTTTCAAACATTATTTCACGTTACCTATATGCTTCACGTTTCACATGCTAACATTCTTTTCATAATAGTTGCCACGTTGATACTTCTTTTCACATGACATATCATTATAATTGCCATGAACCCCCCTTCATGACACACGAGCTGCTAATTGTATTGGAACCTGGGTGCATGTATGGGTAAAAGAGAGAATTGCGAGATGTACTAGGTTATGCTGTGCGGCGTTTCATGTGTGTATATAATTAGGTTTCCAACTACTAAGCTTCTATATATATACATATATGAAGGGTGGGGCACAAGTCACTTCCGTTTTTTTTTTCTTTTTCTTCTCAATATCATAAATATATATAATAATATAATATAATTCCCCTAAAAAGTATAATAGTATAATTGCCTACCTTTGAGCTATCTTATTAACACTTAATATTGTTACATTCTGAAAAGTAATATTCACAAAATAGCCCCACATCTCAATATTTATTTTATTTTTCATATCTTATTTTATTTAATAATAAAATAAGTCACACCAACATAACAACTTCACAACATCATATAATTCACACATCTCAATCACTTAAATCATAAATCATATAAGCATATATTTATAAATATACCCTAAACTTCATCGAATTAATTAAATAATTAAGACGGGCGTTACAACTCTCCCCAACTTATAGAATTTTCGTCCTCGAAAATTTACCTCAAGCAAACAACTCTGGATAAGACTCCATCATCTTACTCTCTAGCTCCCATGTCAAGCTTTCACCAGTCGTTCCACTCCAAACAACTTTCACAAGAGGTATCTCTTTGCCTCTCAACTTCTTCACTTCCCGATCCTCGATCCTCACTGGTAATGTTTCAACCGTAAGGTTGTCTCTAACTTGCACATCATCTCTCTGGATCACATGAGACGGGTCTGGAACATACTTCCTCAGTTGCGACACATGAAACACGTCATGCAAATTTGATAAATGCGGTGGTAAACCCACTCGGTATGCCACCGTTCCAACTTTTTCCGATATCTGATACAGACCAATAAACTTCGGAGTCAACTTCTTTAAATCATGATACATCTTTGTAGCTCCCGGATGAATACTCAAGCTACTCCTATGACTTTCTTCAAGAATCATCTTCTTTATCTCATCATTGTCTGGAATACAGATCCTACCTCGAAACCTCAACACACCTTGATCATCGACCTTAAAGTCACCATCTTTAGTTTGATTACTAGCAACAAACAAATTCACCAACTTAACATCAACTTTCTGCGCATCTTTAATACTCTTCAAGAAATCATTATCAATTTTCAGCATTCCTAGGTTAACACTCCGAGGCGACATTTCACAAACTAAGCTCAAATCTCTATACTGTTCAAGCAATTCAAACTCTTTAACCATCATAGCAGACATATGTAAAGTCTTCCTACTTAAGGCATCCGCAACAACATTAGCTTTACCCAGATGGTAATTCAAACTAAAGTCATAATCCTTCAACAACTCGAGCCACCTTCGCTGTCTCATATTCAATTCCTTCTGATCAAACAAATATTTCAAGCTCTTGTGATCACTAAACACCTCAAATCTCGAACCATACAAGTAATGTCTCTGAATCTTAAGCACAAATACAACTGCAGCTAATTCAAGATCATGAGTAGGATAATTTTGTTCATGAATTCTCAACTGTCGTGATGCATAAGCAACCACCTTACCATCTTGCATAAGTACACCACCTAAGCCCAACTTGGATGCATCACAATACACCACAAAAGGTTCATCAGGTTTCGGCAAAATCAAAATCGGAGCTGTCGTCAAACGCTTCTTCAACTCATTAAAACTGTTCTCGCAATGAACATCCCACACAAAGGTTTTACCTTTACACGTCAACTGCGTTAACAAGAGTGCTAACTTAGAAAATCCTTCAATAAATCTTCGGTAGTACCCTGCTAAACCCAAAAAAGCTTCTAATCTCTGTAACTGACTTCAGAGTCTCCCATTGTGACACTGCTTCAACTTTAGATGGATCGATTGCAATACCACTATCAGAAATAACATGGCCAAGAAAACTTACTTCCTTCAACCAGAATTCGCACTTGGACGATTTATCGTACAACTTCTTCTCTTTCAGCACTTGCAATACAATCTTCAAATGTTCATCATGTTCTTCTTCTGTCTTAGAACAAATCAGAATATCATCGATGAACACAACCACGAAGCGATCCAAAAATGCATGAACAATGCAATTCATATACTCCATAAACACATCAGGTGCATTACTAACACCAAAAGGCATCACCTTATACTCATAATGTCCATAGCGCGTCCTAAAAGTCGTCTTCTGCATATCTTCATCTTTCACTTTAATCTGGTGATAACCCGACCTCAAGTCAATCTTGCTGAACATACGTGCACCCACTAACTGATCCATCAAATCGTTAATTCTCGGAAGTGGATATTTGTTCTTTATCGTCACTTTATTTAACTGCCGATAATCAATGCACAACCTCATACTACCATCTTTCTTCTTAACTAGCAATACCGGCGTTCCCCAAGATGAAACATCCGGTCTTATAAACTTCTTATCAAGTAAATCCTCCAACTGTTTCTTCAACTCAGCTAACTCAGATGCCGACATACGGTAAGGTGTCATAGACACAGGCTTCGTTCCTGGAATAAGATCAATGGAAAATTCAACCTCTCTCTCTGGCGGCAGACACTTTCTGATGTGCCGGTAAGATCAAACAACAATCTCTTCAGGAAAACTTCGGGAAATCCTCACACAATTTGCAACCGATCCCTCACTGCTTGATTCTCAATAGACAGTGACGCCATCAACGAAACCATCAAAATTCCATCACGTGCTAACTGCTTCAGCTGCTTAGTAGACAAAAACTCTGCTCCACTTTCTTCTTCGGCTGAAGCAAAGTACACCGACTTACTAAAACAATTAATACGGACATGGTTGTACTCCAACCAGTCCATACAAGGGTTACACAACAAACAACAAACAGGACAACTCAAATACAGTACAAAACTGTAATACGACACAACGCGACTCTACTACTTGGCCGGACGGACCGACCTGCTCTGATACCAATTGTAACACCCCGTTTTCCCAACTTGAAAATTTCATTTAAATCAGAGTATTTAATTCATAACGGAATGTCACATACTACTTAAAAATCTCAAACAGATAATAATAATTATCCTTCAAATTCAACATCATGAAAAATCTTAAAATATTGCAGCGGAAAATAGTTCAACATTTAAAAGTCTTGGCACGCAGGCCTTATTGAAAAATCTCATAAATTAGTTCATAAAAGAGACACGTAAGGAATAGAAGTAAAAGCAGGCCCCCATCCCGTTACGTATCAGAGCACCTAGACACCAACAGAGAGTCCACTCAGGAACGCCTCTAATCTTTATTACCTGCACATTACCCACGGTCGAGGCAACATATACGCAGAAGGGGTGAGATTTCATAATCAATACATTAAGCATATAATCCAATAAAATGCATTTAACAACTTAAACATTAATAACATGTCAACAATTAACAATTAGTATATTTTTCATTTCATAACAAATACAATCATCAAATATCATTACTAATTTTCATCACAAATCATAATCAACTTAACACTCAACTTGACGACACAACTCAATTTTGACCATGCAACTCTATCAACTCAACAACAACTTGACAACTTAAACATCATGAACTTCTTGATATGCAAATGCATGTGGTACCAATCAACAACAAAATGAGCATAATAGGCTCTTCAACGTGTGAGCACAAAGGCTGCCGGGCCTAAAGCCCCCAACTTTAATGAGCACAAAGGCTGCCGGGCCTAAAGCCCCCAACTTTAATGAGCACAAAGGCTGCCGGGCCTAAAGCCCCCAACTTTAATGAGCACAAAGGCTGCCGGGCCTAAAGCCCCCAACTTTAATGAGCACAAAGGCTGCCGGGCCTAAAGCCCCCAACTTTAATGAGCACAAAGGCTGCCGGGCCTAAAGCCCCCAACTTTAATGAGTATGCAATGGACTCAATCTTCCTACAACTTAGACAACAACGTGATCATCTTATACAACTTATAATCATGGACAACTTCTTAAATTCTTGCAACTTAGACCGACTCATGGAACTTCAAACTTTTAAATGATCAACAACATTAAACAACACATATTAATTCCTAGCATATCAACATCATAATATAACAGTATCAAATGATAATCAATCAACATTTAAGAATATCAAAAAGTCATTTAGCAAAATACATATCATTCACACATGACCATTTAGAAACACATCATTGAATATCACATCTTTAAATCACACATAATCATATTCCAATAGTTATCATATATATGTGGCATACCAATAATTACATTCAAATACATAACATCACATCTATATCAATCATTAAATAAGTCATCAATCTAAATAGTTGCAGCAAATCAAGCATAAGCACCCACAAATTTATCCATGACTTCAAATACCACATAATTTAAATCAAGCAACACCTTAATAATGTTTCTAATTCTTCTTTTAACCTCCCACATCTAAATTTGCACATTAATTAATTAATTATTCTCTCAAAGGGCTACAACCGTCGCGGTGAGCCCCGAATGAACTTTGGGAAATACGGCTTTCCCGTTCATCCCAATTAATTTACACTCATGATCTCGAACTCTTCTCTCTCACCCCATACAAAGGTGAAAACAAACATAATAATTATATTCTCATAGGGAAATAATGACTGCTGAACTCCTTCCAAGTATCAAAGATTTTCTCATGTTATGAAACAACATTTTGGTGAAATTATAAAAGTTATTTCAGCAAAAATTAGGGAACGCTATAAAAGTATTATAAAACTCGACGTAAAAACCATTCTAGAATACGCCTAATCCATATGATAACTTGCTAAATGCTACCATGACAGATATAATAATTTGAAGTAACTAACTGGAATTCTAAACCAAATTCAAACAAAGAATCACATAATTGATTGAAAATAAAAAGCAAAAAGACGGCTACCCCTTATAAATACTAATAGCATATATAGACTAAGATTTTACACAATAGTATATAAGTATGTAAACAGCTTTTTCTTTTATTTTTGAAGTGCAACGTGCAAAGACCCCTTATCAGCTTCAACATCGAATAAATCAAACTTTACATACGTGGACTAATAACAAGACATGAGAAAGAAAGCTTTTGCACCAATCTAACATCTTTTCATGGTTCAATTCTCAAATCGGTCTTAAACCTAATTCCCAATTCTCACCAAAACTTAATCTAATCATGCTAAATTCATCCTATAGAATCATACTCTTAATAATATTGAAAATTAGTCTCACCCTTACCTTAGATTATTTTTCTGAATTCCAACGGCCGCGTTCTTCGTTCTTAAGGTTCTCTCTGACTCCTCCTCTTTTCTCCTCTTTTCTCCAATTGCTCTTCTCCCTAAAAACTACTCTTTGAAACAGCTTCATGGTAGTACTTGTCACTTTCAAACATTATTTCACGTTACCTATATGCTTCACGTTTCACATGCTAACATTCTTTTCATAATAGTTGCCACGTTGATACTTCTTTTCACATGACATATCATTATAATTGCCATGAACCCCCCTTCATGACACACGAGCTGCTAATTGTATTGGAACCTGGGTGCATGTATGGGTAAAAGAGAGAATTGCGAGATGTACTAGGTTATGCTGTGCGGCGTTTCATGTGTGTATATAATTAGGTTTCCAACTACTAAGCTTCTATATATATACATATATGAAGGGTGGGGCACAAGTCACTTCCGTTTTTTTTTTCTTTTTCTTCTCAATATCATAAATATATATAATAATATAATATAATTCCCCTAAAAAGTATAATAGTATAATTGCCTACCTTTGAGCTATCTTATTAACACTTAATATTGTTACATTCTGAAAAGTAATATTCACAAAATAGCCCCACATCTCAATATTTATTTTATTTTTCATATCTTATTTTATTTAATAATAAAATAAGTCACACCAACATAACAACTTCACAACATCATATAATTCACACATCTCAATCACTTAAATCATAAATCATATAAGCATATATTTATAAATATACCCTAAACTTCATCGAATTAATTAAATAATTAAGACGGGCGTTACACACATGGTTGTACTCCAACCAGTTCATACTAGGGATTGCACAACAAACAACAAACAACAATTAGGACAACAAGGACAATACAAAATTGTCACACAACACTACTAGGCTCGACACGACTCTACTAATTGGCCGGACGGACCGACCTGCTCTGATACCAATTGTAACACCCCGTTCTCCCAACAGCGTAATATTAGTTAATTTAATCAGAGTAACCACACAACGGAGTGTCACACTGCTAATCAAAATTTCATAATAGAAAATTGTCTATTTATTTAAATACCAACATTTAAATTATCTTACAAACTGCAGCGGAATAATTCTTTAAAATATAAATTCAACCAAATTCAACATCAATAAAAATCTTGGCACAAAGGCCACAACATAATTCAACTTTATTCTAATAGCAAGTCCTTTCCAAAATATGTGATACATAAAAGAAATGAGAAGACACTCGCGACGATCCCCATCCTAATATGTATCAGAGCCCTAGACACTTGAGCCAATCAACCTACAAGCCATCATTACCTGCACATTACCCACGGTCGAGGCAACATATACGCAGAAGGGGTGAGAAACTTATCCAATAATAATAATATATAATTCATCAAATTAATGAAAATAACAATATATCACAACATGCATCATTAATAATGTATATAAGAATACATATAGCAACAACATAATCATTTTCAGCAACAAGGTACAACAACAACAACAACATTATCCACAACGACACCGATAACTCGACAATTCGACAACGACAACAACTCGACAATGCTACAACGACAACAACAACCCAACAATGCTACGACAACAACAACTAATGCATCATGCAGGTGGTACCAATCTACGCGCGTTGAATGCTAAGCATTCCAGGGCATAAGCCCCCAACAAATTGGATGGTTAAAGCATCCCAGGGCATAAGCCCCCAACAAGTGAATGATAAACATTCCAGGGCATGAGCCCCCAACGGGTGAATGATAAACATTCCAGGGCATGAGCCCCCAACAGATGTGAGTATGCAAATGGACTCAACTTGTGTATATCAACATACAACTTCAACAACGACAACAACAACGACGACAACAACGTATGTGCGTAAAACAATTATGACACACTCCCCAACTTCGACATTAGACGATACAACAACTTCGACAATGGAACAACAACTTTTATTATACAAAAGTGCTTACACATACATTTCATATAGTACAACCTTCGATAATAATATATTCACTTCATAAACATGGCTTAATAAATCAAGGGAACCTATTAAAATAATTAGAATAGACCCCTAGCGCTCTAAACAAAATTCAGAAAATGGCCGCACAGGACCAGGGACGCTTTCGCGACAGAAGGACGCTTTCGCGTCCTCTACAAAAAGGGACAGGACGCTTTCGCGTCCAAAATGTCGTAACTCAGGATGAGGACGCTTTCTGCACGCTAATGGGACGCTTTAGCGTCCTCAGCAAATGGGTAGGACGCTTTCGCGTCAAAAGGACGCTTTCGCGTCCTCCACAAAAATTTCTGGGCAGCTACAAGGTGTGGACGCTTTCTGGACGCTAATGCGACGCTTTCGCGTCCTGCTTCAGGTTTCAGAAAAATTGCGATTTCAACATAGTTTCACCCCAAAAATCCTAGCTTTGATCCCTTAATCACCCAAATTGGTTTACAAACATGTTTACAGGTTTAGTATACATCATAGGGGTAAAACAACCTATATTCATACAATTAAACAACATGTTTTTATCATAAATCATCATCTAACATAACCTCTCAAACCCTAAACTCAAGAACAACAATTTCATCAATTTTCAAATTATATATCAAGATTATTGAAAGGAATCCCACCCTTACCTTAATTCAGCAAAAATGAACGAATAGTTACAACAATCGATTCCTTCCTAGCTCTCTCTTGGTTCTTCTCCTCTTTCTCTCCAAAACCAGTTGTTTCTCAATTGTACGTGAAAATGTTTCTGTTCTCACTTTTCTTTCTTTTACTCCCAAAAATACAACTCTTTTCTTTTCTCACTTAACTCCCTTAATTTCTATTAATTTCTACTTAATTCCCCTTAAACCAAAATAAATACTATTTCTACCTATTTCTATTTCTCCTATTATTTCCACAAATAATAAGACAATATTCATTCAAATAAAATACAACTCCATAAATCATATAATAACATAGCATCATAACATTTATCACACAAAAATCATATAAAATATATTTCACATAAAATCATATATATATATATAACAAATAAAGTCATATAAAAATATTCACACATCTATTAAAAATAATAGAATAAAAATGGGGCGTTACATATGGGATTCCAAATTGGGATTTTGGGATGAAAAATGGAGTTTTCCCGAGAGCTATCTCTGACAGCATTATCTGTTTCATGTTTTTGCATCTTTTTAACACATTTGAGTTTTGAATTGGCTTTAGGTGTAAACACGAAAGTTGTAGGTATGGATGTTAGCTTTCTAATGTCGTTGGATTGACTTCAAAAGGATTTATAGAACTTGAGTTATGGTCAAATTACTGCACGTAGGTCACAGTGAATTTTTATGGACTTTCAGCGCAACTTTTCCGAATTTAAAATGAAAACTGGTATTGATCGGTACAGAATTGGTCTTAGGCGTAAACATGAAAGTTTTAGATAATTTTGTTAACTTTCCAGTGGGAAGCACTTCAGTGCCATAGTCATATGGTGCCATTGTGCCATAGGACCAATCAAATTTTGACACGTGTCAAGGCTTGTTAAAATAATAAAAAAATAGAAAATGTAAGTTTGAATGGCACACAAACAGAAAACAACACACACAAACAATCTTCCCCCTTCACCTGTTTTCTTCAACCCCAAAGGCACCACCACTGGTTTATCCATCAATGAAATCATTTTTTTTTCAATTTTTTTTGGTTAGTATTATGTTGTCTCATAATTTCTTCATAACAATGGTTACTCTTGATTGAAAACAATGGTATTGGTGTTGTTTTGAATCAATTGTAGAATAATGGTATACTGATATAACAAGCTTGCTTAGCCTATCTTTACAATATTGCACAATTAATTGATGTATATAAAGCTTGTTGTGCAGTGTTGGGTGTTTTTTGGCTTCTGGTTTTGCCTGCTGATGTGCAGGTCTGCTGGTTGTTTTTGGGTGGCAGCAGCTTTCCCTTGCTGCCTGTGTGTCTGGCAGCGTGCTCCTGCTGGTTTTGGGGGAGTTTTCACCATCTGTTTGTGCTGTTTTTGGGGGTTGTGGGGCTATGGGGTTGAATTCTAGTGGTTGAATTCTAGTGCTCCTGCTGGTTTTGGGGTTGAATAAAACTGGCGAAGGGGGGAGATTGTTTGTGTGTGTTGTTTTCTGTTTGTGTGCCATTCAAACTTACATTTTCTATTTTTTTATTATTTTAATAAGCCTTGACACGTGTCAAAATTTGATTGGTCCTATGGCACAATGGCACCATATGACTATGGCACTGAAGTGCTTCCCGGCTTTGGTTTGATGTGAATATGATTTTTGGTTTTTGAGTTATGATGAAAATACTCCAAGGAGGTCTTAGCGAAATTGTACGGTGACAGCATTCTATGTTTTGCGTTTTGTTCATATGTTTCTGTTTTGAATTGATCTTTGTCGTAAACATGAAAGTTGTTGATAATTGTGATATCTTTCCAGTAGTCTTGGTTTGACATGAAAATATGTTGTAGTTCGAGAATTTTTTTTAATTTGGAAAAATAATTCATAAAAGTTTTGGAATAAAATTTTCGAATTCTTTTCTAAATTCAAACTTAATATATTTCCCATCAATGACACAAAAACACATATGGTATTACTATTTCTATTCTCGAACTTAATAAATTTCATAATTTCCGAAAAAATTATACAATTTTTTTTTAAAAAAATCTGAATTAAATTAAAATTATAAATTTTGAAAAAAAATAATATTATCTAATTTTGTTTTCTGATTATTTAAACTCAAAAAAATAGTTAATTTTATTTTTTTCAAAATTTATAATGTTAATTTAATTCGATTTTTTTTTGAAATTTTTGTATAATTTTTTTCGGAAATTTTGAAATTTATTCAGTTCGAGAATATAAATGGCAATACCATATAGGTTTTCCTGTCATTGATAGGAAATATATTAAGTTAGAATTTAGAAAAGAATTCGAAAATTTTATTCCTAAATTTTTATGAATTCTTTTCCAATTTAAAAAATAAAAAATTCATTTTTTTCCGAAATTAGGAACAATTTTAAAAAAAACATAAAAATCTGAATTTAGGAAGTTGATAAAAATTCATTTTTTTCCGAAATTAGGAAGATTTTTTAAAAAAATTATGGAACTTAATTTTAAAAATAAAAATCTGAATTTTTCAAATTGTTTTAAAAAAAACATAATTTTTTTCTGATTTAAAAAAAAACTGACTTTTTTTCGATTTTTAATTTTTTTCCTGTTTTTTTTATATTTTTTTCCCAATTTTTATTTTTTAAAAAAAAAGGGAATTAATGATGTGTTAAAAAATTACACACATGTCAGGTTTAAAAAAAAATAAAAACTAAATTAAATACACAGTGACGTGTCACGTCATGCCACGTCAGCAAGTGGAGTGTGTCAAATGGAATCAAGGATGTTTTCGAAGAGACGGAATCTAAACTTTTTTTTTTTTACAGGAGGTAAACCGGAACTCGTATAAATTACAGGGGTAAAGACATATTAACCCTTTTAGAAAATAGAAAATAAAAAAAAATATTGAAAATAAACGTATATACTGTTGGAGACGTCGTTTCGCCGGAAACGATAACCTCTCGCCGGAATACGCAGCAGGAGCCGCTCGCCGCTCGCCGCCGCAAAGAAATCATAAACCGTCAGAAACGCCGCCAGGTATTGCATTTTGCTCTTCTTCTTCTTATTCTTGTTTTCCTTCCCCTGTTAACGGCAATGTACCAGAGAGAGTTATAGTTTGTTGATTGATGTTGTTATCTAAAGTAGATTGTCGACTTAATTACATTTGAAGTTTGAAAGATATTAGAATGATTGTGTTGAAATTGAAACCCTAGACATACGCTTCTTTTCACAATTTATTTAAATTTGGGTTACTAACACCTATGGTAGAAAAGAAAAGATAATGGAAACAACTTGGCTTAGGTGGTTTTGAGAGTGAACATGTAGATTCTATAGTAAGGAGATGGAATCAGATGGAGGGTAGTCAAACCACTAGAGACCGAGGAAGACCTAAACTAATTATAAAATTAAAGATATATCTAGGGATCAATGAGTTGAGATGCATGTATAAAACATTATCACGTCATTTGATCCATGTAGCCGACCAACTTTCAATTAGAGCTAATAATACGATACGTAGTAGTGTTTTTCTTGGCTTCTGTTTGAAGAGAATAGTCAAAGCAGCTCATGCTTCCAGTTTATGTGTGTTTTTAAGGAGTATTAGTTCTTAATCTTAACTGGTATGACCTTTGTGAATGATTGGTCATGAATTCTTATGTATTTTTCTTGGTGTGCGCTCTTGTACGTCTTGTGCTTGAGTCGTAGTTATTAATAAATTTCGACGTTTCACAAAAATAAAATACTCCCTCTGGTCCTATTTATTATTTTTATTTTTAAAATAAAAGTTTTAGTTAATCGGGCCGGCCCAAAAAGGCCGTAGCCCGCAAAGAGCCGGGCTTGGACACAAATTTTTAAGCCCTTCAATCATCCGAGCCTTCTTGACAGCTCTACTTGCAATGGTTACATATATTTTACATTCTTTGTTTCTATTTGCTACTGCTGATTGAGTTCTATTTAGGCTGATAAACATTTTTTAACATGATGGTCTGGACCACTTTTTTTATCCAAAATTAGGCTTATTTATTTTATTCCTTGCAGTGAAAATGGCGAGCAATGACAATTTAAAGAGATGGGTATCTGATAAGTTGATGTCACTGCTTGGATATTCTCAACCCACAATTGTACAGTACATCATTGGACTATGTAATTCATCCTACATTGTTTTATCGCCCTAAAAATTATTATATATAATCATTTTGGAAACATTGTTTTGGGATTCACGTGCTATATTTCATTAATATCTTTTTGGTTTTGCAGCCAAGCAAGCTACTTCACCAGCTGATTTAGTGGGAAAACTAGTGGAGTTTGGGTTCTCATCAACAGACACCCGTGCGTTTGTGGAAGAAATTTTCTCTAGAGTTCCTCGTAGATCGTCTGGCTTAAATGTGAGTTTTGATCCAAGACACAATGAATATACTGCCATTTTTTTTACACTACTATACAGAAAATCTTTTCTTACAGAAATAATTATTATCTGCGGGCTATTGATCTTTTTGTGCTCTATAATAGCAATATCAAAAACAAGAGAGAGAAGCTGCAATGTTGGCAAGGAAACAGCGGACTTACACAATTTTGAAGGATGATGACTGTATTGATAATGACCATATTGTTAGTGGTGATGATAAATCGTCGATAACTACTGCTTCTACATCTAGAAAGCCAGACAGTCATAAAAAACGTTTTAGGAAGAAAACTGAAGTTCAAGATGATCAAGAAGATGAGGCAAAGTGTTCATAACCTATTAGATTCACTTTCATATTCGTGCTCATTGTAAGTTGCTGATCAATGTTTATTGTAACAAGGTTTGACTTATTTTGACCAAATGCAACAATGCAGGTAAGTTCAAGGAAAGAAAGGGAAAGACAAGTTAAGAGAAGAATTACCCTTGATGAAGATAGTGGTTCAGAGGTACCATTTTCTTAATGTCTAGTGCTTAATGACGACACAGTTTTGCAGCTGGTACCAATGATGAAATTCCTACTATATCCACTTGTTTGATTAATTTTGTTGCGCTGTCCGTCAGATTTATATTTTTTAGCTGCATGTTCAATTCTATTGATCACTGAGTTTCTGCCTCTATTTTCTTTTTTTGTAATGAAATTTAATATGATTTATGTTCTCAAAAAGAAAAAAAGGATTTTGTAATAGTTTAATTTTTGCTGATAATACCAAAGAAGAGTCCTTTGTTTGTTAATTTTTCTTTCTTTGCATATAGAACTCTCTTATTAATCAGTTTTGTAAAAACATTTTTATTATAATATCCATCAATTCCCTTGATGTGAGTACTTGTCTATTTGCAAACAGTCAGAAGAAGAAAGATTGAAAGATCAAAGGGAAAAGGATGAATTAGTGCAGCATATGAGAGAAAGAGATGCTGCAGCGACACGGAAGGTACTCATTCATTAGTAGTCGGATTTATTTGGTCAATTGTACTTGAAGGCTTTCTTTTATGAATCTGCTGTTTTTGTTGATACCATCATGCTCAAGTTGGTGTCTTAGTAGTATCTACATTAATGCTTTCTTATGGATAAAAGAAGAAAATTGGTTTGAATGAATGGGTAAAATGTGTGGAAGATGGGGTTTCCATTCTCACAGTAGTAGCATGGCTTATCTTTGTTTCATCTAACATGTCTGATTATATAACTGTAATGGATGCTATTTAAGTTTTGCCTCTCCCACCCATTAAATGTTTCTTCTAGTGTTAATATGCAAGTTGTTTTGGCTTAAGGCTGACTTAGATATTAGCTGTATCTTACCTTAAAATTCATGTTAGATCATATCCATTGCCCATAATTTTAGGAACTTGTTTTGCTTTTACATCTAATGAGATTCTTTAACTTTTCTGTTTCTTCATTCTAATTCTTTGAATTTCTTTCTTGTTTCAGTTGACTGAACAAAAATTAACACGAAAGGAGGAAGGTATGTCGGTGGATTGTTGAGCTTACATACATGCACTAATGCACACACATAAGTGCAAATGTGCCTTCATATCCAAATGTTGATTTTAATTTCTTGGTTAAATTTTTCTTCCAGCAGACGAAGCAATTCGAAGATCTAATGCTGCAGAACATGATGATATGTGCTGTTTGAGGTTTGCTATTTTGTGGAATTTTTTTTTTTTTTTTAGCAGTCATAAGAATCAAAAAATTATGCCTTTTGATGGATAGTTGTTAAGATAAGGGTTCAGAAGAAGAAATATATTTTTGGGGGCTATTCAAGAGTTGTACTTCTGAGTATCTTGTGGACTGATGCTTTAAAAATCTGTCTAGTCTCTGAGACAGAGGAGTAAACTGAAGATAACAAAACTATTTTCATAAGTAAGTTTGTGAACAATTCTGTTGTGCTGTACAATGGAGGCAACAAGGTACCTAGAACCTCGTGCATACTACCCAAACCCCTCACCACTAAACTAATTCTAGTCTTTACAAATCCTTATATACTCTCAAAAAATTGTCTAGGACATGGTTTGGAAAAGACTTAAGATGGAGTTGTTGAAATTTTGGTTTTTGATATTACCCGGCGGTGTCATGTGCCCAAATAAAAAACAACATATAGTGCATAAGGCTCAGTTGTTTTTTTACCTTTTTTTTTTTGTTTAATTAAGATACACTTTTGATCGCGTAAAGTTGGTTGCAGTGTCACTTCACTTATTGTTTTTCTGCTGTTTCAGAAAGTATTCACGACAAGAATACTTGAAGAAAAGAGAGGAAAAGAAATTAGAAGAACTGAGGTATGATTCTACTTCCGTTTCATTTATTTTCTTATGGTTGTTTCCAGTTCTGATTTTCAGTCAATGAACAAATTAATATTTGATATCTTGGACATATCTGTTATGTATTATAATGCTTATTTTTCCTTAATCTTCTATAGTTATATTTGATAATCATTTGCACGATTATTGCAGAGATGATATAGAAGATGAGCAATATCTATTTGAAGGTGTGAAGCTTTCAGAAGTGGAACAGCGTGAGTTAAGGTACTAGTTGCTTTCTTGAGTTCTTCAATTTTTCTTTTGCCACTTTATGTTACATTTTTGTTTCTTTAAAATTGTTTTCCCTATAAAAAGTAGTGTCAAGCCAATTCTGTAAAGGAAATGCTTTATGCAACCTCGGTAATGAAGTTAGAATAAAAGAATTAGAATAAAAGAAAGACTATGGTACCGAGGTTGGGTAAAGCATTTGTACATGAGATCTTCCATCATTATGCCTCTCAACAAACAGGTTTGAAATCTAGTTAAATAGACAAACAGGCATACTTGCGTATTCTGCATTTGTACATGAGAGCTAGAACCCTTCCATCATTATGCTGAGTTTTTAAAGAGCTCTATATTCACTAATAGCAAAGATATATCTTATGTATCTTTAGAAGGAAAAAGTTCTTAAAGTTTCATATTTCTCCCCAGGCACAAGAAAGAGCTATATGAACTTATAAAAAAGCGGTCAGAGCAGGCGGACAATGTGAATGAGGTAATCAATAAGTTTGTATTTTCTTAAGACTGAATATATTTATTATATCATTACGTGGGCAGAATGTACATTTATATAGGCAGGAGTCTCCTAGTTAATCCCCAATCAATAGGGAAGATTAATCAATACAATCAAGAGGGAAGGTAAAACTAAACAGTCACAACTTTTCAATAGCTCAGCATATTTCATGGATAACGAGTGTTAGATCAGGATCAGATAAACTGTTCATATATACTTGTAATTATATACATACTTGTTTATAGTATACACCTTGTCTAGAAAAAAGAGAAAAGAAACATCTGTAAGGTTGCACTTTAAGTGTATTGTGCTTTATATCTGTTTACTACTACTAGAGTTTATGTAAACACTATCTTTTGTAAAAACAACTTGTTGTATCTCTGGATTGAGATTAGGAAGTCCTCTAGGTTGGGCAAGGAAATCTAGGACAAGGTTGTCTTAGTGGTATTGTTGTAATCAAAATTTGATTATAGTGAAAAATTTATGATCCTGATCTAACACTCGTTATTCAAAATAAGCTATTTGCCAGTTGTTCTTGTTAGGGTTAAATATGTTGCGGGTGTCTATAACGACAACCCTTCATCTTTAAATCACTATTAAATTTTTATTCATTTAGTCTTCGTAAAATACAAAAACTATGCTCTTAATCTGCGGGGCTAAACGTGAATGAAATTTTATATGGACTAAATTTCAATGGTTCTTATTTTATAGGGTTTAAATACACATTCAACCTTGTATATTTTTATATATTTGGTTGTGCTTTTGCTTTCTGTTGATGATTTATTTAATGCCTTGACTGACTTGTGTAGTTTTATAATATGGTGGTTCTTCTCATTTGTAATGGAATAATGTATAAAAATATCACAATCTCTTATATTTTTTTGGAAAATTGGGATACGATCCTCGGCAAAGGGGTCATTTGGGATTGTGATAAGCTAAATACACATCTATACATGTCTTTGCTAAACTCTCATGTTCTTCTGGAATTGTAGTATAGAATGCCAGACGCTTATGATCAGGAAGGCGGCGTTGATCAAGAAAAGAGGTTTTCTGTGGCTATGAAGCGTTACAGGTTTTCACTTACCTCATGATCTCCACTACAATTGACAATAATATAAAAAGAAAAGGAAAAGGGAATCGGATATGAACTATTGACAATATACCATTTATAATGTATTTTCTCTGATTTTTATCCCATGAATTTCCAAAAGGTACTTGCCTTTATTAGGAATATACAATATAACTGCTATCTTGTATTAAGAGTTGGGCTTTGGCTCAACACTCTAACCTCCACCAATCATAATTCTGTTAGAGACAGTTAGCAACATCTGACATACAGTCGACAGTTCAGTTAGAAGTTAGTTACATCTTTTTATAGTATAACTATATCGTTGAACTCTACAGTACACATTCAGATTGAATATACATGAATAATTCAGATTAAACTGCTAGATTTTCTCTCATTTTATTTCATTCTCCCTTTCTAATACCCTTATCGTACATTGATTTTTTTATCAATAGGGATTCAAATGCTGAGGAAAAGATGAATCCATTTTCTGAACAAGAGGCATGGGAGGAACATCAAATTGGTAAATATCTCTTTATTATTGCGCTCCTTGTAATATCTACTTTTCGAGAAAATAAATCCCTGTTCTTTTCGTTTGTTTTCATATTTGTGTATTCTTAATAATATCTTCTAGGAAAGGCAACACTGAAGTATGGCTCCAAAAATAAAAAGCAAGCCTCTGATGATTACCAGTAAGTTTGTTCATTTAAAAACAATTGTTGCGCAATGTTATATTGTATCTGGTTCTGTTGTTACTTATCGGATGACACTGAAGTCTTCGCTCAGTGTGCTTTTATTCTTTAGGTGTAGCATTGAAGGTGATTCATCACGTGTCTTTCTTTTAGTGCACACATTACTGGTCATTAAATTTTTTACAATTTATGTATGTAGGTTTGTGTTCGAGGACCAAATCGATTTTATCAAGGCATCGGTGATGGATGGAGATAAGGTATGTTAATGACTCAACTTGACTCATGACGTTTAATGGTGATATTCTTGTTTTTGAGCCAGACTTGCTTTGCAGTTTAATTACGATGAGATGGCAGATTCAATTGAAAAGTCCAAAGCAAAGTCGGCATCAGAGGCATTTGCAATTCAGGTAGCACTTAAATAATTCAATTAATAATGGCTTTATTTAGTTTTAGTAGCTCTACAGGCACTGCCTTGCCAGTCAATCAACATTTTATATTTTTTGAAAGTTTCATCCCATAAATATTTAATAGTTATAATGAAATGATTTTTATTAATACTTTTTAATTTTTTAAAATAAATAAAATGATGGAAAGTAGAGCTTCGAAGAGCAGTTTTTAATTAAATAAGGATCAGTTTTCAGTTACTTTGTGGCAGTCAGGCACCTATAAATAATATGTATATTACGGAGTGCAGTGGATCTAGTCTCTCCTGGAGGGACCGGTTAATGCAACAGATTGACATCTCCAAGTGGGAATGACTAACAGATAGCAAAGATAATCAAAGGGGCATTGAAGGAAATAAAATTTGACCTGTATTAATATACTAGGGGAGAAGAAAGAAGGGTGCCAAAAAAAACGGGCTGCAGGGGCCTTTGAGATATCCAAAAATGCATTAATAACAGTTTTCATGTGGTCATCAAAAGGTTGACTCATAAACTGGCGCACCTTATCAATACTATAGATAGCCCATCTCAAGCCCAGTCAGTGTCATTCTGTTGATGACTAATAAATGATTTATAGATTGAGGGTTATTCATGTAATCAATCACCTGCAAACGTTTTTAGCTCTCATCCACCTAAAACTAGTGCAGATACCTTGAGCCGCAGACATGTCAGCATTATGAAGCAAATCCCTTGTATATTTTTGAGTGAAGTCCAAGCCCATTTAATTGAATTGTAGTGGCACTCAACAATTATGAGTATAACGCATCCTGGTGCACTAAAAGCTCCTGCATCCGCAGGGTCTAGGAAGGGGTCCCACCATTTTGGTGTATTGTACGCAGCCTTACCCTGTTTTTACACAAGAGGCTGTTCGAGGACTTGAACCCGTGACCTTTCAGTCACATGACAACAACTTTACTATTGCGCAAAGGCTCCCCCTCAACGATTATGGGTATAGGAAAAGTCGTATTTTGATTGAATCATGTATAATCCACTTTTCTTTGAAACGATTCTACGATTATGGACGCGGTGGTGGAACTACAAAAGGCAATTAGACTTATGAGTTTGATTTAACGTTTCAATTACATAAGTATTTCAATTGTTATGTTGTTGATATGTGAGTGTTAGTGTGTTATATTCTAAGTGTTATGCAACTATGCTGTTATGTGAGTTATGCCTATGAATTTAAATTTACACAAGTATTTCAAGTGTGATTTAAGGTTTCTTTTGTCTTACCTATGCTATTTTATATGCATGTATATGAATTAATATGGATATATTTGATATTTATGAATTTTGTATAATCCTACGAGTAGTGTTACGACTTCACGATCTATGATTTAACATTCCCTTTCCGATTTTACGTAAAATCTTGATTTTAACTACCTTGCATATACTTTTCCGACTTCCTTTTCAGGAGGAGAGAAAGAAATTACCCATTTATACTTATCGGGAGGAATTGCTCCAGGCTGTTCATGACCACCAGGCATGGTTACCCCCCTTTTCAATCTCTTCCCTTTTCCCATTTTTTATTCTGATAGTTCTGTCTTCTGGTTTTTGAGGAATGAATTTCATCTCTGTTGTCAATGAACTGTCTTTTGTCTTACTTTGATTCCATTACTCTTTTATTCACATTTTCATGTATATAATGAAATAGTCATTTGAATTTAACCTGTAATAATTTCCTTAAACAGGTACTTGTAATTGTTGGTGAAACCGGTTCTGGAAAGACTACACAAATTCCCCAATATCTTCATGAAGCTGGCTACACAAAACATGGAATGGTGTGGTTTTGATTTTTTGATATTTTTGTTTTTTAAATTTTTTATGTTCATACAATACGTTAAGTCATTTTTTTTTTAAAGGAATAGGTTATATCATTTAAAAACTTCATTTGGTGTAGGTTAAGTCATTTTTTTTTAAAGGAATAGGTTCAGTCATTTAAAAACTTCATTTGGTGTCCTCGTTATATTATTTATATGTACTTTTATTTTTACAATTGGTAGTTTTTGTTGAGTCAATGTTAGTTTGCTTAGCTGATATTCCATTTTATACAAATCTGCTTTTTGTTGCCAACTATTATTTGTCATTTGTGGAACAACTAGCTATATGTATGTTTTATGGTTTGTTGCTTTATGATCGTGTCATCGAATTGCAAGTGGTTGCATTTCTCCCCATCTTCTGAAGTTATTATGCCTTTCCTATGCATTGGAAAGAAGGTTTGACGTTGTTGTATTTTTGTACAGATTGCATGTACTCAACCACGCCGTGTTGCTGCTATGAGTGTGGCTGCTCGAGTTGCTCACGAATTAGGTGTTAAACTAGGACACGAGGTAGGCTATCTTCATTTTTCAATATTATTATTTTATGTTCTGTGTTGGTTATAATATGGCTATTTTCTTTAAAATTTCTTACTTCCTAAAAGATGGTACAAATATGTACACTATATGGGAAGCAAGAGGTTTTCATTGATAAATAATTAAATTATAAATATCTGCCTCTTTTTCCCAACTGAGTTTTTCTAGTATTAGTGATGATTAATTCAAAGTTCTGTTTTTAAAGGTTGGGTACTCCATCCGTTTTGAGGATTGCACATCAGACAAGACTATTTTGAAATATATGACCGATGGAATGTTACTGAGAGAATTTCTTGGTGAGCCTGATCTGGCAAGTTATAGGTGAGCGCATATTGGATTAGGATTCTGGATTAGGTTGGATGCTTTATGGTTGTTCTCTTACTGTGTTTGCTAATATTGTAGTGTTGTGATGGTGGATGAGGCTCATGAAAGAACACTCTCAACTGATATTTTGTTTGCATTAGTAAAGGTGAGCTGTTTGGGCTGTTTTTTTCTTTCCTTTATAATCCAAGTGAGTTGAATGGCGGATGATATATAATATTATTCCTTGAACAATCAGTATCTTGATGATATTCAAGACATTTTTTGCAATTATTTGCTTCGCGACTGATTTGATGTTGATCACATGTATTGTTTTTGTTCTAACGTTTTCAATGACTCTTGTTTTTGGTTACTGTCTATAACTCATCAAAGCTTTGTCTTCGCTTATATCTGGATGTATTTAAAGCATGTGCTTAGGTTAATTGAATACAATAGTCTGATTTGTAGATCTAACATAATAATTTTTGTGACAGGATATTTCTCGCCTCCGACCTGATCTCAAGTTGCTGATATCAAGTGCTACACTTGATGCAGAAAAGTTCAGTAATTACTTTGATTCTGCTCCAATATTTAAAATTCCAGGGAGAAGGTATCCGGTGGAAATACACTTCACCAAAGCACCAGAAGCTGACTACTTAGATGCAGCTATTGTCACGGCACTTCAAATCCATGTTACTCAATCTCCTGGAGATATATTGATATTCCTTACTGGTCAAGAAGAAATTGAAACGGCTGAAGAAATCTTGAAGCATCGAACTAGAGGCTTAGGGACTAAAATTGCCGAATTAATTATATGTCCTATATATGCCAACTTACCAACTGAACTACAAGCTAAAATATTTGAACCAACTCCTGAAGGGGCACGAAAGGTTGTCCTTGCTACCAATATTGCAGAAACATCATTGACAATTGATGGAATAAAATATGTCATTGATCCAGGATTCGTTAAGATGAAAAGTTATAATCCAAAGACAGGAATGGAGTCTTTACTAGTGACTCCCATCTCAAAAGCCTCAGCAATGCAACGAGCTGGTCGTTCTGGAAGAACAGGTCCGGGAAAATGCTTCCGGTTGTATACTGCATACAATTTTCAAAATGATTTGGATGATAACACCGTTCCTGAAATACAACGGACTAATCTCGCAAATGTAGTTTTGACCTTAAAATGTCTTGGTATTGATGACTTGTTGCACTTTGAATTTATGGATCCTCCACCTACTGAGGCCTTATTGAAAGCCCTGGAGCTTCTATTTGCTTTAAATGCTTTAAATAAGCATGGTCAGTTAACCAAGGTAGGTAGACGGATGGCAGAGTTCCCACTTGATCCTATGTTGTCAAAAATGATAGTGGTTTCAGAAAAGTACAAGTGTTCAGATGACATCATTTCCATTGCTGCTATGCTTTCTATTGGAAACTCAATATTTTACCGTCCAAAGGATAAACAAGTGCATGCAGACAATGCAAGACTGAATTTTCACTCTGGAAATGTTGGAGACCATATTGCATTGCTAAAGGTTCAATTGCTTTTGAATTTGTGTTTAGTTGGTTATTGACTTGTGTATTTTGATTTGTGCTTGTGCATCTTTGAAGTGGAAATTAGGATGGAGGTCCTAGTTCTCTCCCATACACGGAGTAGGGAAAAGAGAATAATAAGAACGGAATATTATTGATAGACTGAATAGTAATTGATAATACAAAAGACTCAAGACTTAATCCCTATTTATAGGGATACCCTGACTCAATCCTAAATCAAGACCAAATCAAAATAATAATGAGTAATTAAACTCTGATCCTAATAATAAATATTAAGATTTGGTTAATTGATTCCAACACTTTTCATCTAGATGGAATGTTTTGTAAATCAAATCATGAGATACGGTGAGATTATTGTTGGGTTGCATGCATATGTATACTTGTTGGATATGTAATTTACAATTGATATATTTCCTTGTTCTAGATTGTTGTTGGACCTTATTAATAATTTTTTTCCCAGGTTTACAATTCTTGGAAGGAGACCAATTATTCAACACAATGGTGTTATGAAAATTATATACAGGTATGGTTCTATGTTATGAAAACTAATACCTTTACGTTAATAAGTGAAGTCATGGAAATAATAGTGGAGGAAATCAAGGAAAGCGAGCGGTGTAATTATTTAGAAATGTCTCTTTATTTTACTAATATTAAATTTAATTTTGCCAATTAAATTATTCATATAACACTAGAAGTTGAGTTATGTACCGTCATTTTGGATAAGGACTGACATATTTATTTTTGCCGTTGAAACCTACCCCCCCTATTATCCTTATTGACTGTGGAGGTGCATGATTTTGTGGACTGTAGTGGTTATTTTTTTGTGCTTGGTTCTTTTTTTATTTCTTGTTCTTCTCTGTCTCTCTCATTATTTATATCTTGAGGTTATTTAAGATGGGTATGCTATCATTTTTTTTATTAGGGATAATATTATAACAACTACTACCGTAGCCTTTTCCCACTGGGTGGGGTTTGACTACATAGATACACTATAATGTCTTATCCTTTGTGTCTAAGGAGCGACCATTTAAATTCAAATTCTTCTTGATGGTTTTTCACTTGGTCTCCCTGCCTCAAATTTCTTATGTAGATAAACGTTTTAGAACTTTTTGCAGCCTTATGGCAATGTTTGTCCGACTCTCCCGAGTACTTAGAATTGTAAATGGATCATTCTGATAATCTGAGTCTGTGAGATGACGATGATACAAATTTTATGTTAATCATGTCTTCTTTCCTCTGTTTTTTTTTTTTTTTTTTGCTAAATTAGCCCACCCAAATTAGCACCGGGGAGAATCGAACCTGAGACCTTGAGGAGTAGCACACTCCCAGGTTTCAAGTCAGTGCCACAACGCTAGCCCAAGTGGGTTTCTTATTTCATATTGGGAAAAACCCAAGTTTCACTTTAACTAAAGATATTAGTGTCTAATAAGAGCTTATAAAGCTTGAGTACTCCTTGTGCCTTACCCTCGATTTTATGGGGTTAATATTTGTGGTGTTATTTTGATGTTTAGGTAAGAAGTATGAAACAGGCGAGAGATATCCGTGATCAACTCGCAGGTCTATTAGAGAGGGTTGAGATCGAGCTTACTACAAATACTAATGATTCAGATGCCATCAAGAAATCTATAGCATCTGGTGAGCTTTAAAAACTTGCAATCATCACTTTCATTATGAATCCTTTTTCATCCTGCTGATTCAATTTTTTAACGACTGCAGGATTTTTTCCACACACTGCAAAATTGCACAAAAACGGATCATATCGGACACTTAAACATGCACAGACTGTTGACTTACACCCTAGTTCGGGGCTGGCACAGGTACTTTGGTTTTGTATCTCTTATATTATTTTTGAGTATTTTAGATCTCAGGATTAAATATCTTATAACCCAAAAATAGAACTAACACAACTTGAATATCTAAGATTTGTGTCCCAACCAACCTCCTAAATCCGGTTTGTAAGATAAGGGTTGTGATGCCGATGCATAGACCTTAAATTCCTTTATATTGAAGTTGCAATTGTGAACCGCAATTTGAAGCCATGGTGGTGATGACCTCGACTCAGAAAGGTATGGTAGGCATGTTTGTGTCAGGATTTACACTCTAGGGACGACAAGAGATTGGGAACCATTTTCTTCATCTCATTTCAATTTGATAAGTGCCAACAACACTCACTATAACACACTTTTTAATACACCCTCTTTCATTGGTCGCACTAAATCATGCGGATCCCATATAAATTTGGTGAGACCCCTATTATTAGAGAAGAAACTTAAGTCTAGTTTAGTTAGACTTAGAACTAGTTAGTTAAGGGATGCCAGCTGCACACAACTGGCACTTAACAGCCGCTGTTAACTGACCGACAACTGTCAGTCATCCATAGATCAACCTGTTATAGCAGGGTAACTCTTCAGGCTACTATACATGCTTGATTGTAACTGATTTCGATCAATTAATTTAAAACAGAATTTTAGATCAAAAGTTAGTTATGCAATTCTCTCTGAATTTTACGCCTATGAATTTTTACCAATAAAAGAGCGTGTGTTGGTTACATTATTTTTTCAATATAGATAACCCAAATGGAGAAGAATGATACTTGAAGAACCGATACGAAAAACGGAAAGAAATTGTATAGACATATTTAGAACATAGGACATTATATTGTTGTTTTATCTATGGAGCCATCACAATTTAGTTGAAAAGGGTTTGGTTGTTGGAGTTGTTTGTTTGTGTGTGTGCATCTGGATGTTCAATTTAAGGCAACTTGAAATGAAAAAATTCTGTCAATGTTTTGTTGCATGAACGTTCATTTATAAAAAAACATATCCCAATTTCTCTCTTACATATTAACTTTCCACTTTGTTTATACTCGAAGGTTCGTCCAAGATGCGTTGTGTACCATGAACTAGTGCTCACAACCAAGGAATATATGAGACAGGTATTCCCTGCATTTAAGCAACCAAATGTTTTATGAATTTTTTCAATGGATGCTCGGGAATAGCTGAAACTGTATGTATATTCTTATTGCAGATCACGGAGTTAAAGTCACAGTGGTTGTTGGAGATAGCCCCTCACTATTACCAGCCCAATGATCTTGAAGACAGTATGCTTTCTTTCTCTTAATTTCTTATATCGTTGTTCTACGCTGCAAGGAGTCGAGCACAATTCCCTTAGGTTCCTAATTTGGTTTTAAATATTGACGTCCTTTTATAGACCCTTAGGTTCCTAATTCGGTTTAAAATATTGAGATCCTTTTGTAGGGAATGAATTAATCTTTGGGTTAAATAAGTTTTTCGTCCCTATAAATATAGCGAATTTTGATTTTAGTCTCAAAAAAAATTAAACTGAATGTTTTCATCCTCAGTTTTTGTTTTTTTTTTTTTGTTGATTTTGGTCCTTAATGACCACTTTATATTCATGTGAATGTCAAAATTCTAACACTTTTATGTTCAAATTGTATCCAAATTATGTTTGTTTATTATGTCTAATCTTTATATATTCATATTATGTTAAAAACATGTCAAAATTATATCCATTAGAGACCAAAAATAAAACAAAAAATTTTGTGAGGATGAAAACATCTCATTTTATTTTTTAGGGACTAAAATCAAATTTTGATGTATTTATAGGGACGAAAAACTTATTTAACCCTTAATCTTTTAATCTAGTTTTGTTTCTAACGGAGTCCGCGTTAGTGTATTGCCACTAGAGTCCTTAATAGGAACTTTTATTAAAAAATTATAAATAAATGAGGTGTACATTTGAGGTCCATTAAAAGAGTCCATGTTAATGTACAGTCATTGTGGATGCTTTTAGATTCCTAATTTGGTTTAACATATTGACATCCTTTTATAGGCCTTTAGAGTATCGACAATGGTAGTTTTGTTTCTAATGGAGTCCATAAAGTGATGTGGCTCTAACTCCTATCCAGAAAACGAGATACTACTAACTCAGTTTAGGGCTGAATAGAAATGAAATGACAGTTGTGCTCCCTGCAAATGAAGAATTTTGTAAGCCCTAATTTATAAGCCCAAAGTAGATAATTACACACACCCCTCATGTTCCTATCCTTACCAGAATATTCATGCCTATTCCCTCTCTTCCTAATTGACTTTCCCTCCCAAATCATTTTATGGGCCTCCTTGAAAAATACTTGGAGGGGATTTCAGTGTTAGACCCAGTGACATTGGAGGCATGATGAAATCAATTTAGATTGTTGTGGAATTGGAAAAGGAATCAGGGTTGTTTAACAGAATGGATATGTGGCAAACTAAGATTGGTTAGAACAATTCAGGCTTTTTCACGTTTTAGAGTTTAAAACCATCAAGCTCAAGGTAGCCAAGACATTCGTCTCAAAGTTTGCCCTGTATAACTTCAACTAACTTGTAAAGTTGATAAATAGGGAAAGGGTGGTTGTAATTAACCTTTTCAATTGAAATATGTTTTCATCAGTTCTACAAGCTCTACATATAGCGTATTGACAGTTTTAAATTTGCTGGTTATTATTTAGAGATCACACACTTGATTTATGCCGTTAAAATTTGAGACTAATGTGAATCAAACTTCTCCCTTCATCTATTTGAGTTGTTGAATCAAATTTTGTCGCAGCTATCTCAAAGAAAATGCCCCGTGGAGAAGGACGTGCAGAGAACCGCAGGAAGTACATTCGTTAGAAAGTGGTTTTACTAGAGGCAAAAAAAAAATGTTGCCCTTAAAATTGGAAGAAGATGCATTGTAAATATATTTCTTCTGTGAGCTGTGATATTTATTATGAAATTTGTTTAGAGATTAAGCAGTATACACTTTTTTTAGTGTAAATTAGCTTCAAACTTACACCCAACAAATGATCTTTATTTTGCCACGTCATACTATTTATTTAAAGATTAAATTATAAAACTGAGATAACATCAGGAGCCGGTTTGTTTGGACTCGGGTACTTTTAGGCTTTGTTGGTGTCTCCTCCGATATATCGGAAGTTGAGTGGTGGTTGATTTGAAGCAACAAATCATTGTCGGCTGCTTTATTGAACCTCGTTGGTGGTAATGGAAATTGACAGTGTTGTTGATTTTTCGCTGGGTGTTTAAACCTCGTTGGTGGTAATGGAAATTGACAGTGTTGTTGATTTTTCGCTGGGTGTTTAGGTGTATTTTTATTTTTCTTTTTGGTGTAATATTTGGGATCTAATCCCTATTTATATATAATATAATTTGCCATTCAAAAAAAAGAATTGGTGGTTATTCATTGCACATGTGGATAAAGTTGGTTTGTATTGATAGTGCTTCATCTTTAACCTACAAATACAATTTTATTTTTGAACTTAAGTCACAGATGGTTTAAGTGTAAGACCTGACCATTTGTGTCAACAATTGTTAATTATAAATTCTTTTCTATATTTAGTTGTCTTCATGCTTGAGTTGGTATCCATCCAAGATCAACCTTGCAAAGAAGCAGAATAACTTATTAGTTTACAATTAGCCTCTTCAAAAAGAAAAAAAAAACTTATTAGTTTACAACCAATTCCTGTTATTTTTAAATTCTTCCCTATTTAAGGCAGATTGTATATATTAATAAACAAAAGTATTATTGCAAATATTACTGTCTTATGTTGTATGAGTATGACTGAGATTTTAAAACAAGGCGTGTTATTTAAACAACTATTATTTATGTGACAACTTTTGGACAACTATAAATTTATAAATAAAAGTATGTATTGACACGGAAATCAAAACAATACAAAGAGAAATTAAAAGGAGGTTTTGAATAACTTATTAGTTTACAATACAGAGAGAAAAAAATTGTCACAAAAAATTTGTACAAATATATTTGCTCTTTAAAATTTATGTTAAACCGTCTAAGAAAAACAATTTAATAAATACAATTGTGTTAGTATTTCTAAAACCACAATAAAATAAGACTAGATAAGGGTACAAGTCGAAATATAATTAAATGTACCACCAAATGTTATTAGTCTAAATTATTTTCATTATAATAGGAAAAATTCTTCGTTATCTAGTTTTGCCTTTTGTTTTTATTTAAGGAAATATAGCTAGTTTTGTTGTTGACATATTCAATGTATGGCCGTTTTTACATTTTATTTGGTTTTAGAATTTAACTCTGATCGAGTCATCACACTAGTCTATTTTTGAGTTTGACACTGATTTTGGCCTCCTTTAGAACATCTTTAGTGAGACATCTAGAGACTTGGATAGCACTCCCCAAGTGCATAGTTTCATTCAATGGATGGTAAATATAAAATGAGGAGTGCTATCAGAGACTGTAACACGCTATTCTCAATACAAACTTTTTAATTGGCCGAAATTCAAATGAGTTATACTAAATTATGTAGGTTCCACATAAATTTCATGGGACTCGTTTAAAAATACCAATTAGTGTGTGTTGAGAAGAGTGTTTGAAAATGTGCAGCTGGCATAATCTATAAAATATATGGTCTTCAGTCTTCACATGAATTGTGCTACCAATGGCATAGGTAATCAACAAAGTAAATAAAAAACTGGAAACTAGATTGCATCATATTTATTCAGCAACTAATAAAAATTACAAACAGATATGCAGGTTACAAATATGTGCAAACAATACAAAGTTTAGAATAACCATGCAAATTTGCAGGATGGGCGATTTAACATAACTAACCCATATGCAAAGATCTGTACAAATGAAAATAAAGATTACCAATTAAGACATAGTTTTCGTTGGAATACAAATAGAGTGGGTAAATGATAATGCAGTTAAAAAACATTGTTTTTGTGCATCATTCTTCCGATTACCTCTTCGAAACAGATATCTTTTTCCTTCCTACCCATTTTGGCTAGATACCGTTGGCCCAATTTTTGCAGGTAGCCTGGCAGTGGTACATGATATTTGACTGACACGTCATACACTACCTTGATGTAGTGGAGCATCATTTCTTCCAATTGCTCCTAAAAAATAGATATTGCAAAACGGTTATGACTATTAGGATTGATGCGTATATGAATAATTAAATATTCTTTCAGACAGAAATGAGGCATGGAGCATGAAACACAGGCAAATCCACAACTTCCTTTGCTTGTAAGTTACGACAATAAGAAAAAGGAACGAAAAGATAGCTTTTAAAAATTGAACGTGCAAATTCCATCATGTTTGATTCAATTATACACAGGTGTATTTCATACAAAAGAATTAGATTTAAGGCAGGTACTATTAGCATCTATACGTTCATCATTGATGCAGTGTCTAACAAAGGAAGTGAAAGCTAACATTGGTTTGAAGTAAAGGAAAAGGAAACTTACGTATTTGGCCGTGTGGTTAAGTCACTTCTTTTCCTATTTAAGGAATAAACACACTTTGACTCCAAAACTTGATTTTGGATAGGATTGTGTTTATGGGAGTATCTATCTACTCTGCTATTTTCCTCATGTCTGCTTCAATGAAGTTACCTCCTCTGCTCTGATGTGCAGAGGCATGCCAGTCTGACCGTAAATTGAATATTTCAGATTTCTTGTCATAGCTGATCGGGAAGGATCTAAGCCTCCCCCAAGTTGTATTTCCCCTCTCCTTTGTGCAAAACTGCACAAAAAAAAAAAAAAAAAAAAAAAGAATTTATGAACACTAACACAAGGTCAAACATAAAATACTTCAACAACCAACTTCCACCTTTTAATTCATCAGCATACAATTTTGTTGCGTTTTACTGAATGGCTCTTGTATGTATTTAAGCGTAAAGCTCACCAAAATTGTATTTGTAGTTCTATATGGTTAAGGTCGGTATCAAATAATATGTAGTTCCTAAAAATTCTCATTAATGGATTTGACTCCTCTAAAGTGAGCAATTCACCAGTGAATGATATCAACCGCTGCTTAACAAATTAATGGTTGGTATTATAATTTATATGCACATGCATAACAAATTAATGGTTGATATTATAATTTATATGCACATGCATAACAAATCAAGTTGAAATGTAACATGGTTTTCTCAATTTACTAACTACTCATTTTAGAGGAGTCAAATATCTCATTAGTACTGACTAAAACATACTCTGATATACACTGCATGTAATTTGTCACTATAGATCAACTTGGGAAATAAAATTAGTTGCTCCCCTCCCAATAGTAAAATTAAATATACAAGCTGTTCCCAATTCAAGCAGTAGTAATAACCAATACATTGATAACGGCAATTCAAAAATAGTAAATACTGCCTATTACATATTGTGAATATGTGATTACAAGACCTGAGTCATCAAAGCATGAGCAATGATTCAACCTCTAAGTCAATGTTATGTAACTCAGATAAAATATTTTCACAATTTAACAAACTAATGGAAGGGGCTAGACTCCCACAACATGGCGAACCAGGGTTTGAATCTCCGCTGGGTGAGATACCACACTGGTGCCTGACACACCTCAGATAGGATTACCTCCTGTGGATGAAACTTATGTGAAATTAAAAAAATTATAATAGGTTTTAAAACCCAACCTGAGCAGAAAAATAGCGAGCCTTGAACTGGTTTTACACTTTGACTTTTATCTGCTGATAACATCTTCTGAAAAGATGCTGCATCCCATTAAAAGACATACAAGTCACTGCACACGAAAAGAACAAAGCAATCTCAAAATCATTAAAAACACTGATCTAAAACACGTGATCCCAATTTCAGATAACAATTTAAACATGATCGTCTCAAAATTCAGAAAAGCTCTGGAAACAACAACCTGGTTCATTACAAGTCACTGCATCCCATTAAAAGACATACAAGTCACTGCACACGAAAAGAACAAAGCAATCTCAAAATCATTAAAAACACTGATCTAAAACACGTGATCCCAATTTCAGATAACAATTTAAACATGATCGTCTCAAAATTCAGAAAAGCTCTGGAAACAACAACCTGGTTCATTACCAGCATAAACCAAAAAAATAAGGGAAATGCTAACATGTGCCGTGCTAAAGATGGAAATTATGCCTTGGAAATTGTGTCAATTTATTTCTTAAACTTTTTATAATATTTTGCAAATAAATATTTACTAGTTGTGGAAACCTTAAAATGTGCCCTGTTAGCAAGACCCAAAAAATAATATCCAGTAACAGAAGTACAAAGTTCATACTTGGCATAAAGAAACTTCCAATTCCAAAAAGACATGATAACAGAAGAAAACAGATTAGAAAAGATGAAAACCAAAACTTGAAGTTTATACTACCAGTTTGTGTTCTCTGTTGTTCCCTCTTCTATAAGATCAATTACAAAGTTGTTCAAACTTCCTAAATGATATTTATCCAGAATCAAGTGACTAATAGATTCAGGAAGTGCAAAATATAAAACACACAAACCTGGAGAGTTCATTAGTCATATGTGCCACAACTTGAGAACGGCCAGCATTTGAATGAAAAGTCCGAAGGTTAGGAAAATAGTGACTTTCGGGAAAACATGGCCTTTATTCCAAAACTTGGCACCCGGTGATGTCTAAAGTCATAAGCATTGTAGGGGCTTCAGGAACAATTACTGTCTTGTTTACTTTTCAGCCAGTCTTGATAAATGTTAAATGCCCTAATTGGCTCCCCCACTTTACAGTATGTATTAAAAAGAATCTGAACTGGAACATGATCCCTCAATGAACCAGATTTCAGTATTCTAGCATAAAGCTCTTCCGCTGCTTTAATGTTATCTGTGATACAATACCACCTAATAATTTCAGTACGAGTTACTAAATCTGGTTCACACCCCCTCTGCACCATCTCATTCCATAGTTGACGCGCTAAATCGAGATCTCCTATATTAAAAGCACCGCCTATCAACAAATTATAAGTAACCACATCAGGACGAAGACCTTCTGTGGGCATCTCTTCCTTCAGAGAGCGAGCAATGTAGACATTTCCACTCTTCAATTGTGCAAGAATTAAAGCATTATAAGTAAATACATTGGGGAGAACACCAGAAGCCAACATCAGATCTCTTGTTAAAAAAGCATTTCTAAGATCTTCGCATCTTCCATAAGAGTCAATGATTAGGTTCCATACTATAGGTTGGGGTACCATAAAATTATTCAACATACACAAAAGCAATTCTTTTGCTCTCGCAACATCTTCATTTAAACAAAGGCCATGAATCATCATCTTGTATGAAATTTGGTCAGGCATAACTCCCATTTTAGACATAACTCCAAGAAGATAGTAAGCTTCACTAATCTTTCCCTCCTTGCAAAGAGCACAAATAAGAATATTGTAGGTAAAAACATCTGGAACTAAACCTTTCTTAAGCATCTCACATGCATATCCATATGCAAGATGCATCTGTTGATTCCGGCAAAATCCATTGATAAGAACATTATAAGCAACAACATCTACTTTTGTACACCTTTGAATCATCTCATTCCAAAGACCAAGAGCCTGATTACTTTTCCCATTCTTAAAGTAATTATCCATAAGTGTAGTTGAAGCCACTAAATCAGGTGTATCTTTGCCGTTATCATCATTTAGTATTTTATCAAGCATATTTCTAGCTTCCTCTAGCTGACCTTTCTCACACAAGGCGCGTACAATTATGTTCCATGTAACCCTGTTTGGCTGAATACCAGTATTGGACATGGTTGTGAACAGATCCTTAGCTTTTTGTATACTATTGACAGCGCGATATCCCTTAATTAAGGTGTTGTAAGTAACACAGTTGGGATGAGGACCAGATTCTAACATCTTTCTAACAAGCGAATCTGCCTCATTCATATGCCCATTTTTGCACAACCCATTTACAATATGGTTGTGGGTATATACGTCAGGGAGAACACCTTTTTCCATCATTTTTTCTCGAAGCGACAAAGCAGCTTTCAATTCACCTTCCAAGCACAAAAACCTAATGGTGGCTGCATTTTCAGCATTGTTATATTGACATGCATATCCATGAAGACCTATCTTTACCAAGGATATATTTTCCCTGCAACATTAATGTAATAACCAAAAGTGTCATTGGGTTCAGAATATGCAACATCTTTCTTCTGATTACTACTAATATACTCTTCAAACTTGATGACATCAAAGCTAACCTCATAATCTTCAGACGCTCTAGACTAGACTTTAGCATGGTATCCAACACATTGAAAACAGCACGCGGGTCCTTCTCACCACCAAAATTCTTGTCATGCGACGAACAATCTTGAGCGTTCAGCTGGCACTTTCTCCCAATAGCTGACACTGTATCCTCGTCGTGTAATATGCTATATCCAAACATTAAAAACACCAAGTCAACGTCACTACGACATAAATTAAATCAAAGGTTCTTGGAAAATTTGTGTTCAGAATCATGGTAAAATGTAGTATTAGAGTTGAATGCTTCAAAACAAAATTAACTTTACCTCCAAAGCTGGACTAATTGCATGTTTGGAATCACAATGGCATCATGATTTTGTTGAAATTCTAAAGTGTAGTTTTTGCACGTGGCTCACCTTGATTTTTTCAAACTCAATATGAATCCAAACATGAACTAAGTTTTCGGGATTGACTTATTTACTTACATAAGCTCAAATAAGTTGAAAACAGCTTATGAACAATCCAAAGTCTCGCAAAACTTATGTCAGGAGATAAGCTCAGCTCAAATAAGCCAATCCCGATAACTTAGTGCATGTTTGGATTCATAGCGAGTTAGAGAAAATCATAGTACAATGTAGTATTATTCGTAAGTTTGTCAAGCTAGTTTATGAAAAAACAGTTTATAAAAATACAATTTTCGTTAGTGAGAACTTAAGAATTACCATCAAAGCTTATCTATTAGCACAAGCTCAAAAATAAGGCAATACAAACGGGCCCTAAATTGTCGGGATTGGCTTATTTGAGCTGAGCTTGTTTACTGACATAAGTTTAGTGAGACTATTTGAGAGAACTTACAATAATGGTTTATGACATGGTTCATAAGCTGTTTTGATAGACAGCTTATGAAAACAACTTATAGCTTATAGAGAAGTGATTATGATTGTAGTTTTGTAAATGAATTGAAGAAAGTAGTAGGTACCTGACATGTTTAATATCTTGGTCTTGAGAGCAGAAAAAGCGTTGATTAATAGATTGAATAGTGCGATTAATAAATCTTAGAAATGCGAAATGCGTGGTTGTCATCGTTGTTAACAAATTATGTTCTCCGAAAGCAACAAATAAAATTGAATTCGTTGCCATTCATTCAATCATATAGAACTAGACACCATCTGTATAGAATAAGAAAATGTGATTTCATAATAATATTAGATTCCTACATTTATATACATTTCTATATGAATGTACCAATTCTAACTAGGGTTGATATTGATAGTACCTGCTTTCTCCACAACTATGTTTCCGATCGATCCCACCAAAGCGAGGAGAATCTCCAATGAGGTTTGAATCAATCAATCTACGGTGCGGCGGTAACGAACATACAATAATAGCGTATTCATTACCGGCAGTGCATTTCAGCAGTGTAAACCATTTTCTTTTGGGCCTTTCTTTTCAAATTTTTATTACTATTTGCACCCCTTTTATACACTCCAACTAATCAACAATATTGTTCCATTTATTCTCTCACTTGCGAATACACGGCCACTAACATGTGTAACATTTATTTATTGCCGACTTTATTTATTGCCGACTGACCCCGCAAGCCAACACAAGTCTTTTCAATGTATTTTTTTTTCCACTTGCACGCTTTTTCTGAGAAACTTCTCAGAAGGTCATCCATCCCAAAATTGCTTATTATTTTGTCCGTCTAGCCGCATTTGTATTTTTCTGTATATGCGTTTTCCGGTAGAATATTTACTTCAATTTATGTGTTCTAAATTTTAGTTTGAAAATAAGATTAGATTATTAAGGGCTAATTTGTAGCAGAGAAATTTTTTAATTAAAAGATAATGAGTTTAGACTTCCTATAACTTTGGAAGTAGATATAGATTTAAAAAATATAATTAATAAGGGTAGTTTTATCAAGAAAATGGTCCAACAAAATGTACAAGTTAATTGATTGATAGTAACTCTATAATGGTATATTTCCCTAAAAAAAAAATAAAAAAAAAACTCGACTATAATGGAATAGACATCATCCTTCCTCTAGTCCCACTCACGTCATTATTTGTCCTCAAAGTCAGAGGAAAAAAAGTGTTTTTGTCCAAAAATATACATCTAAAGGCAGAAAAAAGCACTAATTAACCAATGCTTGACTCCAAACAGTTTCCTATAGTCCATACAGGCTAACTGTGCGAATAGTACATGAGACAACTTCATCTAATATTGTTTTAACTTAACCTTCCATAAACTATCAGTTTCAGCGAATTATAAAGAGTAATTAGCCTATTTTAAACTCTCTAAGCTTTTCACCATTTCCACCAATTAAATACAACAGCACGGCTAAAAAAAAGGATATACAACCTTTGGCTTTTGAGTTTTGACCATTTCCATCAATTTCGAACAGATTCTTTAGCATTTTTTAAACCAACCTGATTGTTGGGTTCAAGATTATGGGATTACTTGGCGCCAACAATAACTCTACACAAAACTGATAAATCATTTGGCTCTTACATACAGTTCACCTCTCAAGCTATGACCGTCCCAGCAAATAAAAAATACATAAATGAAAAATCAAATCCCAAAATTTTCCGTAAATCACATGCAAGATATGCTATCCTACGTATTATTATTTATATATTATTACAAGTTTCAAAGTAATACATCAACACTATTCCTGTCACAACCAACTGCAAAGTTGCTCTCTTTATAGTTAGTGAGTCTCATGGAACAAGGGGCAAGACTTATGTATTCAAACAACCCAAGCCCAAATAAAGATTCTTTTTCAGCTTCCTTCTTTCCCTAAATTAGTCCCTTCAGATATGTGCTTGCTAATGTTACTGACCAAGCTATCAGAAGAAACGCTGATACTAGCATCTTTAACTGCCTCTCCATCTTCTGTTTTTGGGGACACCGTGTTTGGCAAATTAAAACCAGAACCGTGGTTTGTTTCGTTCTCTAAATCAGCTCCTTCAGATATGTGCTCAATCTCAGGGGTAGCATTTACCAGTTTAATATTTCTAGACAAACTGTCAGAAGCACGGATACCAGCACTTTTAACTGCCTCTCCAGCATCTGTTTTTTGGGGCTCTGTGTTTGGTGAATTAAAACCAGAAATGGGCTCAGCCGATTGCTTTGGTTTGTTCAGGGCGTGACAGTGTGGGCAGTAGTAAGTGATAAATGGGTAATCCTCTCTCCGAGCAAGACCTGCAGAGAAATAAAGCAAATAAAAAACACTTTCCCTGCCAATCCATTCAAACACAGGCGCGGGTGCACACACTTATAATATGTATGTGTCTATGCATGTATCATGGTCAAAGTTCTGAGAAAATATTTTGTAAAGTGATCATGTGATGACCATTAACTAGTAATCTTCACTATCTATATATTGTTGCATAGTCAAAATCTATTTCTCTTATTATTGAATAAAATGCCTTCTCACTAGATATATCCTCCCACACACGAGAAAGTCCATATCAAGTAAGAGCACACAACGTGAAAGGACCTAGTATTGACAGAACAAGCATATATGGGATGGTCAAGCTTAAAATTAATTTTAGCCATCCATATATAGTTCTACAATAAATATCAACTTTTCTCGCCCTTTCGTTTACTGCAATATATGTAAGAAAACAAACGTCTGTAACATTAAACTTATTCCACTTACCATTATGCATATAGCAGTTACCGCATATGAGTGCGTAAGACTGCATCGGATCCTCGCCAACAAGCAATGCTGCAATTTGAGCAATCCATCCTCCAGCATACTTTGTTGAGCTTTGAGGTTGGTGATGCTCAACAAATACAGGCTGTTTCTGCACACGAGTCTGAGTTTGATCACCCCCAGAAGCAACTAATTGCTGATCAAGGTGATTTGGGGTAGTTGTCCCCAGATTAGTGGATTGAGTTTTCCCTTGTTTGCGGTTTCGAAGTCCACTAGACTGCACAGGTTCAACATTGTCGGTCTTTCCTGTTGGAGCACCAGATTTAGATTCATCTTCCATATACAATTTCAAACCCGAATCTGCACCCAATTTGGATGCCAAACTAGTTGCAGCAGCTGCCTTTGCTGCAGGGTCTGTGTCATATTTCTGCAATCACAAGTAAAATAAACTGTAATGTTTAAGTAGTTGCAAACAAATATGCCTTCTAATAATGCTATGCAAAAAACAGGTCTCTACTCAGCTCAAAATAAAAATAAAAAATCCAGGATTCTACTCACAGAATTTATCATGTGATATCGATCATTTTCACTGCTAAGGAAAAAGTTCTGAAAATTACTGATCAACAGAATAATCACACTCAAGGTGACGGAGAATAAAGATTTTTTTTTAGTAAGGCTGAAATGAATGTTCCAAATTTATCCTTTAACTAGGCCGTGTTCCATTAAAAAGTAATTTGAAATATTCTATATAACTCAAACAACCACTTATAATACAGTGATAAACAAGCACTGCAAGAGTTCATTTTTACATAGTCAGCATAGAAGAAATAGTTGACAATAAATCAAAGGTTAATATAACAGGGGAAAGAGATTTTTGGAATTACTAGTAATCATTGAACAGTGAGCTAATAGAAATTTTTTATCAGAATCGTAAAAGATTGTATTTTTGTGTGGTTGCGTGTGTAATGTATAACATATCAGGAAAGAGCATGCTCGCATGAGAAAAATAATAGCATAGTGAATATCAAATGAAGCTCCCTCCACCCTCGTTTACATCATTGACTATTCCCCCAACAACAAGCAAGCAAAATTAGATTAAGAACGGAAAACATATATGGTATACTGGTTTTCTTTATCTTTTATGGCCCCTATGTAGTAAGTTGAATCTAGTACTTATAATGAGGTGGTGGTGGTGGTGGTGGATGACTGGTGGCATTCACAGCTTGCTGCCAGTGAGTGGGCATCAAATTAGCACAAGGGCAACATTTTTCCCTTATTGGTTGATATCAAGTGATGGGGGAGTAAATGTTAGGGGATCAAAATGTTCAACTGGATTTGATTATACCATGAGATGCCAACATATCTAGTTATAGTAGCATATAATTAAACTAAAAGATTCACCCCATAATGGACCAAATGTAGCCTTAAGAATGCAACCCCAGAGATATATTGGCTGGTCAACAACAAGGAAAGAAGGTGATACATTGAAAACCAATTAGCCATGTAACAATCATTGCATCGAACAATCACCTGAATGAGTTGTTGAGTAACGTAATAATTTGTCCTCTCCTTGAGCTCATCAATTTTTTCCTTCCTTTCAGCTCTCAGACTATCAAGAATTTTCTGGTCCCTGCGATCACCTATAAAATCACATCTTCGTATTAAAATTTCAACTGATATTATTTGCACCTGGCATATCAAACTCTAAACAAGGGCTTCCAGTCCAACAAACTGCACCATTAAATTGAAATCTAATGTTGCAAAAGCATATTTAGAGTCAGGAATCGTAACAAATTTCTTTGTTCAAATACTGCTCCTTCAAGCACATTTTTATTTACGGAGAAGTTTCATTGGAGGTATTAGTTCTAAATTGCATCAATTATGAGCTCCTAATTAATGTATCAACACGTGAAGATCATGTTTTTATTCACATTTACTGCAAAACTACACCGTGGAAATCAGAGATTCTACTTTTATTGGCAGAAAACCCACTTAAACAGATAACAGAAATTCTACTGAAAATGATGAAGTCAGAACTATTTCCGAACACTTTAGTTAAGTGTGGCATATATAGGATGACTAACGCTATGCCAGACCACAAATTTCATACCAACAATGACAAACAAAATGAAAGGTTTTATTGACCTGGATGTGGACTGCAAATTCAACAGAGCAGCCTACGTGATAAAGAGAAGGTGCTCTGCTTTATAAAAATAAATAAACTAGCTTCTGCAAGATATGTGTATTAATTAAAAATTGCCCGACACCTACACATCCTTATGAAGCTTACAAATGTTGAATATGTAGCAGATGATAAGGCAGGCAAAAGAAACACCGGCAAAACTCGAATCGCCCTCATTTTCCAATTCATATCCGTGGATCTTGTTGTCATAATCGCATAAGACACAGCAATTATCTGCAAAAGTTGAAACTGTTATAAGCAAAATATATTTTTCCAACAATGCCAAAAAAATTAAACACTTGGTATGACAATATTAATATATAGTTAAAATAATTTATAATTTGAGCAAACCCCTCGGATAATTATATATAAGTTATAAACATCACAAGTATTGCAAAGTTTAGTCTTTTATCATTAATTTAGTAACCAAAATGCCATCTTCTTCTGTTACTCTCTCTTGAAAGATAGTAAAAAAGTTAACAAAATGACTAATGGGTATTATGTATGAAACTCCATTGCAAACTTATTTTTGGGTGTCTAACTAAACAATAGAGTCCAAACATACATTCTCATAGTTTCATATTTTCAGATGTAAATCAAACATAAACTAAAAGATGGCAGCAGTTCAAATTATCACCGGTTTAAATCAACTCCAAAAACCAAGAAATAAAATGATTGCATTTTCAGAGGACAGACAACAGGGATTTAGTCTTAAAATTTTAATTATATTATTTCCACTAGAAAACTCGCTATAGTGATATGACCTCATTACTAGTAATTATAATAAGTACCAAGACAATACATACCTTATAGTAGAAATCAAATTTTTAGGGGTAAATAAGACATTTTCTAAATCTAAGATGATACCAGAGTCTACCTAAGACCCGTTTGACCGCATGTGACCTGTTATCCGGTCACCTAGGTCGCACTCCATCTCGTCCTCGCCAATAGGGAGTGTTCAGATTTCACATTGTAACATGGTCTAATAAGTAATTACTGGTGTACATCCCTAGTTTTGTGGAATTGAGTTAAATCCAATATTATGAATGACAGCTTATGGCGGCCATCCAAAAATCAGCCATATAAACATGGCATTGCAACCTATGGCCAAAACACAATGGATATAATAAGTGTGGTGACCTATAGCGCCTGGCACAAAATCCGTTGTGCTATTACGCCATGGCAGAATTTTGACAACACTGGCCAAGTCCAACCAACTTTTTTTTTTCCTTCGGGAATTTCCAACCTAATTTTTTTTTCATAGGCTTATTGGACAATGTAGTATCTCTTGGCCGAGATTCAATATTTTTATTTCTGACCTTAATTCAATTTTTATTTTTTCAGGTAGCTTACTGGCTAGACTCACAAGTGGAAAATCCCGAGTTCGAACAAGACACGTATATACGTCATTGCACCTGCCGACTAAATTTCTGATCTAAATTCTAGCCCTATGAATCATCGTAATAATTAATTTTTTTACAAGAGTATTAAACAAATAATTAATAAACAATTAACAGTTCCTTCAAAAAACAATTAACAGTTAATAAACACATAAGAGTAAAAATCGGAATGAAACTGAAAAAAAATATATACCTCAAATAAAACAGAGAAAAGAATAATGTGGCGAGAGGTTCGCCTCCAAGAACGGGATCTGTTATTCATTCTATTCATAACAGAAGTTTCTTCTTTCGAAATACACTGAAGCCTCTTCTCAAAATCATCTTTATTAGACCTAAATACAAAATTCCAAATTCGAGAAACGAAACCTTTACGCTTCTTCTTTCCATTTCCCGCCGGAGAAGTAGAAGTAACAGTGTCACTCGCCGTCGATTTCTTCTCGCCACCGGCCGTAGTAACCGTTTTCTCTTCCGCCATTACTTCGCGTTTCGCGGTTGTTGTGATTGATGAAAGGAAAATGAGTTGAAATGAAAGTGAAAGCGCGTTGAATGAAGTTTGATCTGGGATTGTTCTAGAAGGTTCGGTCACGCGCGGGCACGTGATCAAGTTGACGAATTACGAAGTGGGTGTGAGTGTGAGAGATATGGGAGGAAGAATCAATCGATGAAGCGTAAACATCAATAAGGATTCAAATTTAGTTGGGGGTTTTGAGTATTTAAGATTTTTCCTTACATTCATTTTCTTTATTGGAGGGAGGATCTTACATTCATTTTTTAATTAGTATTTTTTTACGTTAGTCCTTGTTACGAGTACTATTATTTTATCATTTTTTGTCGGCACCCTTTCAAAATACAAAAAAAAAATGTTGGCAAAAAAAATGTCAGCACGTTGGAAAAAAATATATTTGTCAATCCTAAATAAGGCAACATGCGGTTTTAGGGTCGTCAATCCTAAAGTGGTTACACACGCATTCGTTAGTTTATAGTTTGTAGTTTGGGGTCTTACTCTTTTAGAAGTAATTGAAATAGATGAAAAGAAAAATTCTTAAATTGTCATCTAAAGGCTCTTCTTTATCATGAATCTTATAAGTACATCAACATACTTTATCATATCTTAGTATTCTACTAACGGGCAACTCTATGTCGTTTACCTTGCAAAGGATAAAATGGTAAAATAATTATGCAACATCCGAAATAGGGTTTTATTGTATTACTAAGTTCAGACATTTTTCCAAGATATGTCACCTCAATAGGTGATGAAAGTATTAAGACTTTTGCATAATAAAATTAAACAATTAAACAGGACACATAAACTAACTTCAGACATTTTTCCAAGATATGTCACCTCAATAGGTGATGAAAGTATTAAGACTTTTGCATAATAAAATTAAACAATTAAACAGGACACATAAACTAACTTAATAAAAGACTTAATTAAATTTAATTCAACAAACAAAATGTAGATTCATCTTAGAATCCTACACAATTAGGGTTTAACTACTCATGGTAACAAAAGACAAATTACAAAAGAAATAAAACATAATATAGAAACTAAGGTTAAAGAGAAAGACTTTTCCCTTGAAGCTTATGGTGCCTGCCTTCCTCTTGAACCGTTTCGTTCAAAATGAGAATTTGTGAATGAGAGAAATTGTATTTGTAGGCTGATATCCATGTGGATTTGGGCGGAAACACCGGGTCTTTTCCTTAAACCCGCTGGAGAAAAACAACAAAAAGTTGTTTTTTTCCCGGATGCACATGCGTCTCGCGCATGGATTGACACCCGTGGCGCTAGTGCATTTTCTGCACACCTAGGGCGCATAACAACTCACCCGAGGCACGCCCCAACAACCTAGCATCGCGTCTTCTATGAAATTTCTCTTGGAATTTGGAATAGAGTTTCTCCTCTTTGCAAGATCTTAAGTGGCCTCTTGAATCTCCATTCATTCTCTTCCAAAATCCCCGTGAGATGTTTTGCTTTGCTAATTTGTGAGATTTTGCAGTGAATTACTTCAAAAACACCTAAGAATTGTCTCAAAAACCATACACAATTGTTCTAAAACTGATCTATTTTAGATCAAAACATAAAGACAGTGACTGAAAACACATGCTGAAAATAACGTAAGATGGTCTGCCATCACACCCCAAACTTAAATTGTTGTTTATCCTCAAGTAACAAAAGAAAATAATTTTTAAACTTTGCATATTTATCACGGAAAACATACCTTTTTCGAAGAGGTTGCTCAAATCATCGTCCCGTTTCATTTCCAGACTTGACTAACTAGCCACTTCCATGCAACCGAAACAGGCTTAGAGAAGATAATTCATACCCTCAATCACACTTTTTTTCATGATACACATATGTATCTCATGAAGTGTATAGGACTGGTCACCACATTTGCCCTTTTCACTCGTCACATGAATGTACTTTGCTATAAATTTGAAATAATTATAAATAGACATTCAAGATCATACTATACACACACTTTGTGGTCTTTCAAGCTTATAACGTGACCTATGTTAAAATGAAATATATTTAAGAAAGTAGACTAATATATTTTAGGGAAATGCTAACCGGTGCCTCGGGGCACTGGTTAAAGATATGAAAAAGGAAATTATATAGTAGTTAATGTATTGAAATTGTGTAATTAATTTATAATAAAGTAAAAAACAGTTTCTTTTTATGGTAATAATTCCCTTTTATGGTATGCTTAACCAGTGCCCCGGGGGCACCGGTTAGCAGGACCCTATATTTTAAATGACATAGTGTATGATTTAATGATGAAAAAAATCAACATTGATAAAATTGTAAAAACAATTCTTTAAAAAATTTATTTAATATATGTCATACAACTATATCTTAGGCTAAATATTTGATGGAAGGATCAAAACTATCAATTATAAAATAGAAAGATCAAATCCATAAATGGTAAAAATAGAGATGAAAATTCCAATTAAACCAAAAATAATTAACCAAGTAACAATAATAATTCACAAATAGTAGTGAGTTTGTAGGCTTACAATAAACTCCATGTCATATGAAAATACTATTGGGAATCATATTGGATTCTCCTCTCCCAATCAATTTCTCACACTCTTGAGAAGTAAGGATCGATTGGACATATTACCGCTTGTCTAAGGTGTCTAAGTCCCGTACCCCTTAAACTAATTTATCAAACCAATTTATTAATGATACTTTAGTCCTCTTATTATCAATCAACATTTCAAACTAATTTCATAAATTGCAAGATGTTGATCCAATTGTTCCTTTATTGCTATTTGCAAGGACTGTAAAAATATTAAGTTGTTAATATTTGTGATTTAAAATTAAGTGAATTCTGTCATAATTTATTAGTAAGAATCAAGAGAGATGAACTAATCTAGTAATAATTATAACATTTATGATTTTATAATTCATTTTAAAACATTAATAAGGTAGATAACTAAGTTGATAAGGTCATGACTCATGAGATGACAAGATTAAATATTTAGTCGTTGTCAACTGTATTTGGTTTAAGGAAAAAGTAACAAGTTTGGGGGCATAGAAAGGAAAGTGAAGTGATGAATATGTGTTATGAGCTCAATTAATTCAACCACCAAGAAAATAACGACACTAAACTTTTTCTTGTAGGAGTTGGTTATCTGATGGTACTGTTATGACGTTGAACTTGACTTAAATGCAAACTAGTTCTCTGACTGAAACCATGTGTGTGATTATCTGCATGAACAAAGGACATGTTAGGAATCAAATCATGCAGATAATCGCGATGCCATGTGAATGCATGCTAGTTGTTACGTACCCAATAACTGATGATGATAGCTATAAATCTTTTAAGAGTGCAAAGGGATTGGTTGTGTTTAATATTAAGTTTTTTCATCTATATAATTTTTGATCAAATATCGATCAATAATCCATTTTGTCCATTTTGTATGCCATCCAATAACATGTGAGCCCAATTGAAAAATTATTAATTTTTTTACAAGAAAAATAGATTTTTATTTTTCTTGTCCCCGATTATAACACAAGTCAATGAAAGATGAATCCGTTGGTAAGAACTGACTAATCCACAAAATCGTGAGTTCAACTCATCTCCGTAAATACTCTTTGAACATTAAAGTTGCATTGATCATAGTGAGCTTCCTAAACCCAACCTACGAACTTTCTCATTAGCGTAGGTGCAACCTACGATACTATAAAAATCAAGATCACTAAACACAAGATAGCATGTAACAAAGGGTTCAGTATCTCAATTGTTTTGAGCAAAAGAATAAAGGGACGTAGGTTTTGAGCTTAAGCCCGAATAAAAGGAAAAAATTTACTCCCTCCGTTTTAAAATGAGTGTCGTTTTAAGTGTTTACACACATATTAAGAAATACAATGATTAAGAGAAAGAGAATGATTATTTTACCAAATTATCCTTATTAACTATTGGTTAGTTTTAAAAGTAATACTTTGGAAGTAGTGTGCAGAGTATTAATTGGAGGGTACAATTGAAAAGAAAAAGTTATCATTACATTGAAAACTGAAAGCGACACTCATTTTGATACAATTTTTTTGGCTAAAGCGACACTCATTTTGAAACGGAGGGAGTATTTGACAACTATATAACATATGCCACTAAAAAAATAGAGAAATGATATTTTGACAACCACTTTTTGACAACTTTTGGACAACTTTCTCTCTCATACTCACATGATGTTGTTATCATCTCTCTTCCTTTTTCTCTCTCCATTGTTTTTGACCAATAAGAAGTGAGAAAAACAAGGTTGTCAACAAAGTTGTCATCAAATGGATGTCAAAATATCATTACTCAAAAAAATATCATATCATATTACAATGAAAAATGGTAGAGAATCAAAGTGTTGAAAAGAAACACTTACATAATTACGCAACTCTAGGATTTATCTTTTCAAATTCATTAGCACCACGAATAATGAAAATTGTTTGATGCGAACATCAGCCAACAATAAGATCAAATTTCCAACGTTGACATTAGACAATGACATTTGATCTTGTTGTTGTCTAATGAATGTGTCAGACAATTTTCCAGCCATGGAGGTGGATCCGACAACCCCGAACCCCTTGAAGTCTCAGTTTGAACAAGAACAAAGAACAAAAACAGTGACAACAAAACCAATAAACCCAAGACTCAAAACACCTTAAAGTTTACACATTTGTTCTCTTCTTTGGATTTGAGGAAAGAAATGTTTGTTTTAATGATTTTGAAATTCGTTGAAAACACAAGACTAAAGACATTTTGTTCCAAAAAATAATATGGAAAATAGGTACAAGTTGAGCAGCGTGAAGTTTGTTGTTTTCTGTGATGTTGTGTGACATGTTGAGGTTGCTATAGTTGAACAGGTGAATGGAGAAGAAAAGACATTCACATGAATGAATGATAAATATTATGCTTAATCTCAACTATAAATCTTTGAAATACTAGCCTTAAACCTTACAAATACAAATCTTAGTTTTACAGAACGAAAAAAACAAAATAGGAAAAACAATTGAAAATACAACAGAAGGTGTGTTGTTTGTTCTTTTTATAGCAGAGAACACGTGCATGGTTTGTGAGAGTTGGTTGAACAATTGATTGGAGATTGGGTGGCTTTGACTTAGATGATATTGATCACATTTTATCTGTTTATTTCTTCTCAATAAATGTGGGGCTAATTAGATACAAAAATTAAAAAAAGAAAAAAAAATACTTTGTACACCCTAATCCTACTTAGTATTCAAATGAAAACTTTATTAGGGATGTTCCGAGTCTTTGTAATAGTCTTGTTAAATTACTAATTCCCAAACTTAAAATCAAACTGATCACTCAAGAATTACATATTAATATTATATTAGGCCTCACAAAATTAGTTACAACTAAAAAAAAACTATTAAGAGAACAACATTCAACTGAAATGATCGACAAAGTACAATTTCATGAATATTTATGTCAATTTTTTAATTTTAGTGACTAGCCAGAGCACACCCTAGAATTTTAAGACTATAAAAGTTTCACTTGAAAATCCTCAACATTATCTAAACACGAGAAAATGGAGTTTCCGTCGTTACTTCAAGTGTACACTCATCATACATTCTATTATTCATATTGAGCCCTCAAAATTCAAAAGAAAAAAAATCTAGGAAATAGACAAGATATAAAAGGCTTAAAAGAAAATTGGACAGATCATCATAAAGACATAAATGAAAGATAAACAAAATAAGACAGAATATCTAATTACTCAAAAAAAAAAAAAAGAAGACAGAATATCTAATGATGGTACTTCTGCCCCCTTAAAATTGTCCATGACCTACAAATCAAGATTGAAGAGTGTGTTAGCCATTTAAATAAAATAAAATAAAATAAAATACAGTTGACACCTAGAATTTTCATGCAAAATCCCAAATATCATTCCCCTTGTTATGATGATAATATTTTCTTTTGAGAAAGTAAAACTCCAGGTTCTGAAAAGGTTGGAAAATTAAGCTTTTTTTTCAAACATTAACATGAAGCAAGCAGAGCAGGCCAATAGTATGGTCCAGGTCAAAGTATTACTACTATGTTGTTATACTACTATGCTGTTATCACGATGCTGCATTTGGAGGCTATGAAATTAAAGAAAAAAACAGAATGCTATGGGAGATATGTTACCTGTAAAGCTGTTCCACAAGCACAAGTAATGCTATTTGATGATTTAAGACCATTGAGGATAACTTGATTGATAAGTTAGCACGTTCTCTTATTTTTCTTCCATGGCCATAGGGTCCACCAATACAGAAAGATATACGTGAAGCACCCTATAAGAGAGCATAAATCAATAAATTTTATTTTCATTTAACAGAAAACATTATTGAAAACAAAACTGGGGCATTTGCACACCATCCGAGAGAAGACGTAAATATAGAAGCATAAAACGACTTCAGCAAGAAAACGTGAGCAATAAAAATGACAGCTAAACACCCAGGTATCGCTTTACACAGTTCAATCTAGATTAATATTCGATGTGTGTTAGGGTTTCCCATGTTAGTGATTTCCTATGTGTGATTTAATAATGGATTGGATGTGATTAATATATTACTTCTTTTGGTTGGTTGTGATGTAACTTTGCTTTGTTCTTAGTAGGCCAACTGAGGTTGGTGAGATTAAATTATGCACGCACCATGGAAAGTTTGTTTGTTGGTCAAGCAACCCATATATATGCAAGGGATATGTTGGAAGAAACCAACTAGGGGTGGTACGAGATTGCATATTGAACAGAAAACCGGTAAAAAGACTTGAATATGCCTCCTTCAATTGGATATGCTATATGCCTTCTAGATGTTATATAAGCAACATGGTAAGGCAATTGAAAAATGAGTGTGGGATACTGGTATCTTGATGTATGCAAAATATGTATAAGGTTTTCAGATATTGAATGTCTGTTTGGAGAATCTTATAAATACCCATGTTTGATTAATAATGAAGGGCAAATTCAGAAGGTGCACTGAGACTGAAGAAGTTCTCATTAAAAAAAAGAGAGAGAGAGACTGAAGAAGTGAAGTGTTTGATCTTGATGGCTTGGAAGGAAGCTGAGAGGGAAAATTACGAGATCACAAGATAAAATGTTCAAAGTCAGGGTAAGCATGGAATTGGAGGACAGAACCCTAATAGCAAGGGTTGTACTGAAGAGGTATAAAAGGATGAATCTGACAGCTCAGATGATTAAGTTACCCCCCACAGCACAATCATAATCAAATGTGATGCGAGTAATAAAGGCAGGAGGCCAGTTCGCATATGTCTATCTTCATCTCCATAGCTCTATCTGCAAGCCTTTGTTTACCCTCATCAACGACACGTCTTTCTAAACCTGGTTGCTCTCCAACTCAGCGGCATTGCTGTCGTCAAGAGGTAGATCGCACTACAAAGGAGGTAGCAGAGAAAGTGGATCGGCAAACCCGCTTCCTTGGAGGGGAAGAGATCCAAAATGGACCCATGAAGCTTCTATTGTTTGACTCTTGACTGTGCATTGCTACAATTTGACGACCAGATTGTTTGCTAGTTGCGGGTAATCAGCATGCTTGCAGGGAAGGGCTGCTTTATGTTGGCAATTGTTAAGGTGTGTTTCAGAAGAAATTTTTTAGGTGAGCATCACATCCGATAAATCTCTGTCTCACCATTTCACAAAATTGTCTCCTCTCCCAATTAAATCCACAGTGACCAGGTTTAGGTGGGGAAGAAGAAGAAAATCTGAAAGGGATTTGGAGTTGGTACAAATTAAAACCTTCGGTATATTTTCAGTTTGCTAATCATTTCTTTTAGTGTGGAAAAATATAATGGGACATGGTGGATCAAGCTATAACTATCCATGGAAGAGATCATTTACAATATCTACTTACAGTATTTCCTGCATCAGCCACCAACTCTGCCATTTGCTCAGATCGTAAATCCTGCCCGCGCTCATCCAACATCACAACCTAAAATACAGTTATATGACAGACAAAACTTAGTTAAGAAAAAAGAAAAGACCAATTCATGCCAACAAGACAAAGACCTATAAACTAGTAACTCTTCTGCTATATCTTGAAAGTATCAGTTGCTAGTAAAATGGATTTGAACTTTCAAGCAAGGACTTAAAGTAGAGATACCATAGCAGTGAGTTATACAGCAATCTTTGCAAAATGAAACTACGTCAACCATAGTAGTTACAGTTAAAACATTATAAGACATAGTATCAAATATCAATAAGGAGCACAAAATTACTTGTTACTGTAATTTAAATTCATGCATGTACAAGACTATACCCAATCATCAGACCTTATAAGATTCATCACTGCCATGTCTTCGTCATCAACCTGAGCCCTATGGTCACTGCAACACAATCAATAAGATCCACCGTTTCAATTAGACAATTGAAAAAGCAATTCTCTGTGTACATTTATTCGTCTGTAACAAGACATACAAAGATCTTTTCAGGTGAAATTTTCACAATGATACCTTGTCATGTAAATTTTTTATTCTTATATCTCCTTCAACAAAATTCACAAATTTCAATAGAATCTCTCTTATTTAATGTCTATGAAAAGATAGACGCCAAATTTTCATATAACAAGGTCAAATGAAATTTTAACATGACAGAATCCATTTCAAATGAATATTGTCCTCAATAACTTAAATTTATAGATCCGTCAGAGAGCATGAAAGGTTGCAACATACGTAAATAAATTGACGATGCAAGTTTGAAGCTTGTGTTGATCATATCAAAACTCGACAAAATGAAGCAGGTGAAACAAAATTGAGAAAGTGAATTCACCGTGCATTTCTAGGATTTGACCGAATTTGAACATCCTCAACACTGCAATAGTACTTGATCTTTTCAACATACTCGTCAACCATGAGTTGCAGTCCAGGTGATCGCTTTTTTCCCACGGATAATATACGTATAGGAAGTGCTCTCTGCAAAAACCCAAATAATCAAATAACTATTATCACTTTTTAAAATAAGCGCGAACGCACACACATTACTATACGAATGGAATAAATATTAAATCTGTTCCTTAAACTATGACTCTCACTCTTCTACTTAGTCTCTGAACTATAACGATACAATAAACAATTCATTAAGTTAGTCCCTAGTTACTCAAAAAACTGTTAAAACAAACATGGCTGTATTGAAAATGAATGAGATAAGAAACTGAAGTAAAATTAGTGAGAGGATAATTGAATTGAATCGAATTGTTAGTCACTAACCACTGATTGAGGTGCAAACTTGGAATTGGAACTCGCTGAAAATATATCGGAGAAGAAGGTTTTAGTGAAGGAGTTTGGAAATTGAAATAGAGAGTGTTGAAATGAAAGGAACTTACCTTGAAGATGAATATGATTGGAAGCGCTTAAATTTAAACCCGCACAAAGCTGGAATGCGGTGCCCATTTCGAACACAACCACTAGTCGGAGCGAGGAGTGAAGAATATTTATAGATTTTAGTCTATAACCACTTTACCTAATCCTTGAGATTGAATTAAAAAGATTTTGTATATTTTAGAAATTATTTATTATATTTTACTTTTATAATAATTTAACAATTAATTTGATGAATCGGGGATAGTTTTATTAGCAAAAATAAAATAAAAATAATGAGTGATAATTTATCGATCCAATTGATAGTTTATTCCTTTTTTTTCTTTTTGAAGAATTGATAGTTTATTCTTAAAACTTATAAAAAAAATCAAATAGTCTCATGAAGGATGTTGTGTAATATATGCCGGAGTGAAGATTCGAACTTCGGACACAATTTTTATCTAGTAGATTATTTGACAAAAAAATATATAAATCTAAGAAGTTAGAAACAAAGTCAAAATAACAACAATGGATTGATTGATCCAAGTGATAAGCGACTTAGACACGTTAAATATGTGGTCAAGGGTTCGATTATTGGTTCTTGGGTATGGAAAAAAAATTGTTTGATAAGGAAGAACACACCTTGTGTGTCGCACAAGTTCCCAGACAGAAATTAGTCGTTGCTATGCAACGATAAAAACTTCGTATCAATATCATGATAAAAAAAAAAGTCAAAATTGTTTGATGATTGAAGTTATATGTGTAAGATGATTAAGTCGTTTGGTTTTTTTTGTTACCATGATGATATTGACTTTTTATTTACCTCATGGTAACCATTTTCTTAGTTTTTGTTTAGTTTTTATGAACTAAGCAAAAACATATTTAATCTTAATTTTATGAACTTCGTATGTTATACTTAGTTTTTGCTTACCCATTTTCTAACAATTTCTAAGTTTGACAGTGTCGACGGATTTATGGATGACATTTGTTTTCTGGATTAGAAGTTTACATCTACTCCCTCCGGTCACATTTATAAGCAAAAAGTAACTTTTTAGGTTCATTCAATAACTAATGTATCTAACCTATATATAGGTTAGATACATTAGTTATTGAATGGACCTAAAAAGTTACTTTTTGCTTATAAATGTGACCGGAGGGAGTATTTCTTTGTTGTTTGTTAGTTGAGGTGCTCTATATTGGTCAATTCATTGCCCATTGTTGAAGTGATTTGGAGAGCTCATACATGTAGAACATTATTTTGGGAGACATGCATTCATATTTAGGTATATATAACATATGGTTTGGATGTACAGGAATTTCTTTATTGTTTAGTTGCTATAATAGAGTGAGTGCTAGTTTAATTTTTACACATTTTTGCATCTTGAAGTTCATTTCTATTTTGTTATGGGATTTGGCTCATTTTCATTGCATCTAATGCACTTTTGCTTGGATGTCTGCTAGGGTTGCATTCGTTGTTATTTGCAGCACATCTAACTATGACGAGACACAAGTGATTTACTTGGTTCAGCAAACCATCAATCAATCTTATGGTGGTTACCACAATCGTGGCACTCAGCACTGCGACGGATAATCAACCATGGCGTGTAAAATAGTATTTTGAGTTTCAATTTGTAAAAAGCTTAAATATACATCAGTCACCTTATGCCGGTTACCCAAGCATTGTTTCAATGAAAATTTCTGATTACTCATTTCTGATTACTTGAAATAAAAGAAAACACAGCATACGAAAATAAAAAGAGCATACCTCGCATTCCCTAAATTAAATAATCTTGTCAGATTTTTTTTGTCTGAATAACAAGTTGATTACACATTTACACCACTTTGTAACTATAATATAGCACCCTACTAGTGAATTTTGAGACAAACTCTGCAGCCAAGGGGTAATGATGTCTTGGAAAGTTTTCTTCTTTTTAAGTTCTAACAAATATACACTCACAAAATCATATTATACATGAATTTGTGCCAAGTTACAAACTTGCCAGAATTTTCATGAAAGGAATTTGAATTCGAATCCAAATTCATATTCTTCGAAAAACAAACAGTGAACCTCTGGATCCCAATCCTAACCTGATTTTTTCATCTACATAAGTGATTCGGAGTTTAACTTCACTCTGGCCTCCATATTGTCCTTTCCATGATCCTAGCTTCAATTCAGGCGCTTCAAATACAACTTGAATCCATTCAGTATCTAGAGCTTTGAGTGTTCCTGTTTCCCATTTTCATACATCAAGTAAGCACAGAAGTTCGGTAGTGAAAAAATAAAACTGAATCACAAACAAGATGCCCTTTTTTAGTGCTTTTCTATGGATAGAGAAAGGACTTAAGCACCAACAAGAACAAGTTAGTCTCTAAAATAAAAATAAAAATAAAAAAAGGTGACAAAAACATCCTTCAATTTGTAAAATGTTTGTCATTTTAGTCCCTTCTGTTAGCTAACATTTCAACTTAGTCCCTATAATTAAATACTTAAAATCAAATATGAATGTCAAATTACTCCTCCAATTTGTTAGTTAAGACTCAAAATGCTATCCAAAGAGTAACATGTAACAAATTTCTGAGACGAAAAAGAGGTTTCACTTGATATTAGTATTAGAGACATAGTTTGTTATTAGTAGTTACTAACTTAGTAGTTACTAACTTAATCGCTATGTAAGTGATGTAACCCCTTGATGTAAACATAACATTCTCATTACATAGTACATTCTATTAATAAACCATTTACTAACTACTAACTAACCATATCTCCAACCAACATGTTGTTGGGAGAGTTGACAACATGACTCTCCCCTAGGAAAAGAACCCGAGTTTGACTGCTAGAGTCGTCCTTTTGGGAGGTAGCCCAACCTTGATTAAAAAAAAAACAGAAATCCAGCTAATGACTTGATGATCAGTCCCATAGCGGGTCCAGAGGGAGTAAGCCATGGGGATACCTTCGGACGCCTAATGGGGGTCAAAGATACGAATTACGGTGGGTTGCCATCATACATATTTGACATGATTAAAAGACATATATACCTTTTAGAGAAACCTCTCCATCCAAAAAACCTAAAGCAGTAAATGCGATTTTGTTTCTCACAACATCAGGAGCTTCAACAACCTGAACCATTTCCTTTGTTTTGAAAAAAACTCTGCCCAATGCACTCCGATACCCGCCTCCAGGTGATGTTGGCTGTGAACAGTACACCACATCCCACTCTGGAAAGCAATTTTGTCAGTATGTTGAACAAGGAGGAAAGAAAATATTTCGAAATCGTTTATGATGTGTTATTTTCACAAGCTCCCCAAAATAATTTAAAAAACAGTATTGCAATTTGTCACAATTATTATTGCTCATGAACATCACAAAGCCAAAAACCACAGATTACTAGGCCAAGTAACCATTCACAGGATGTATGATTGAAAATGCAAACCAATTAAACAATAAAATGTGGCATTTGTGAGTTTCCAGATAACAGTGCTTAATGACATTTAGCATTTTTCTTTATAAAAACAGTTGATACATCATGCAGAGCATGTGTGGAGTTTCCCTAATGTCCTTTTAAATTGTAAAGAAATTACGTATAAATGCTTCAAATAAGCGTTTCTTAAGCTGTTTACCCAAACACTACACTATGGATAAATATTGCACATTGTTTTCAACTTGGTTCCACTTTGTTGTTAATTGTTATTCACTTGTTCATTGCCAAATTCTTGAAAAATGCCAACAAATAAAAGGTAATATTTTATAATTCTTAATTATGATAGAAATTTGAAAAACACGGGTAACAAATCAAAAGCACTACGCGATTTATTTTGGTCTGTTTGAGAGAGCTTACGGAAACAACTTATGACATGTCCATAAACTATTTGTAGTTTATTTTCATAAGCTCTCCAGAATTGCTTATAAAAACAGCTTATAGCTTAAACGAAAAAAGTTTAATTTTATCTTTCGTTATAGAAGTATTTTATACATAAGCACTTATATGGTAAGTACTTATACTATAAGCACTTTATTAAATATGCAGATAGGCTGGTAGGGGTTTTAACTTTTAACACAATCTCAAGGTTAAGCAGCACGAATAAATGCATAATGTGGATTCACCTCCAAATATTAAAGGGCATTTCACCGGCTCTTTCACACAATACTTCTGCAATTCCTGAACTACTTCAGCCACCTCTTTGTGTTCTTCCTTTTGCAGTAAAACTCCTCCATCTGTTTGCACCACCTGATTAAAAGGTAAAATTCAATTTTCAGTATGGAAATAAAGATTTAAAAGTATAGGATATGTAAATTAAATATTAAATGTAATGAAATGGAAGGAAGTAGTGTAATTCATAACTATCTTAGTTCTGAAAGAATAGAATAGCAATCATGATTCATTAGTCTTGCTATAAAGTCTGGTACTATATATCACAACTTTACATGAAAATTCGTATCATAACTCTAATTACAGTCCATTCTTGTGCTCTTGTTCAAATATTTTTAGCAGCATCCATTGCTTAGTACTACTATATAGTATATTAGTAATTACATTGTGAAATTTTCAAATACTAATCTAAAGCTTAGAAATTCCATTTTATTTCATGATTCCCCAATTATATTTCTAAAACATCAGAGTATCCAAACAAGGACCGTGTAAGAAATAAATAACGTGAATGATTAACTCACTCCATAGTCATCGTCCCCCGTGTTGTAGTAGTGGTTAGCACTACTGGGACATGAGCATTGGTGTGTGGGTTCGAACCCACTACACCTCCTTCCCCCTCCCCGTTTATTTGTGCATCGGTTGACCATTATGCCAATAGTAACAACAACCAAGTTTTTTACCACTAAGTGGGGTTGACTACATGGATCAAATTACGATAAAATTCCTATCACAAACAATATTATAGTCCAGCTTATTAATTTCTAAATCTTTCCTAACATTTTCTTTTATAGGTCTTCCTCTACCTCTAGTGATCTAACTATTCTCCATCTGATCAACTCTCCTTACTACAAAATCTATGGGTCTTCTCTCTACATGCCCAAACCATCCGAGTCCATTTTCCACCATCTTTTCTACTATAGGTGCTACCCCAACTCTCAAATATTCTCATTCATTTCTAATCCTAACACATCTAGTCTTATCAGACATCCAACGCAACATCTTCGTCTTTGCTACGCTTATTTTATTCTCGTGTTGGTTTTTCACCGCCCAACACTCTATCCCATAGAACATCATTGGTCTTACTCTGTCCGGCAAAATTGACCCTTCGACTTGAGTAGTATTTTGTATCACCGAAAACACCAGAGGCATTATGCCAATAGTAAAGTAAAATAAAAATTCACTCCACAGTCTGGCATAATCAATTACATTAGTTCCCCACTTCACCTATTTTGATGATTAATTTAATTTTATGAAACATTTATATCTTCATCAAAAAACACATCATCAAAGACTTTAGCATATTAACTAATTTTCTTAAGGGTCATGCTAACCGCCACCGGTGCCCCGGGCACCGGATGCCAAAAAAGGAAATTATTACCTTAAAAGGAAACATTTTTGACTTTTTTTAGTATTAATTACATAGTTTTCAATGCAATAACTACTACTATATAATTTCCTTTTTTAATATCCTTATCCAGTGCTCCGGGTTAACATTTCCATTCTCTTTTTTTTTTTGGGTCAAAGCATTTCCCTTCTCTTTTTTTTTTTTTGTCAAAGCATTTCCCTTCTCTTAATTGGGTGTTTTGTTGATCAGCTATTATCACGGTGTTGAACATTAATACAAGGATTTAGCCTCTTTAGTCAACTTTGACATTAAAAAGAAATCAAGACATCTCAACCATTACTAATATTCTAAGACTTTAATCAATCAAATACAGTAATTGTCATATGCAAGTTGATTATCAATGGTTGACAATAAAGTCAGATTAAACCTCACATGATGACAGCATTAAAATTCAGATAAATATATAGTTTAATTAAGCATTTATTCAGTAAGTGATTACCGTTGAAAGAGAAGAATAATCATCCGTGTGTATAAAATTCATACAAAACAAAATAAACATTATTTTGAATATTTTAGTAAAGTAAACAAATAAATAAATAAGAAAAAATATACGTAGTAGAGTACCTTTGAAAGAAGAGAAGCTACGAGATCATTAGGACCTGTTCGGACATCCGTGTTAGAAATAGAAACGGAAGCGGAAACGCATAAGCTGTTTTTACGGCGAGGGAAACGGATGTTAAATGATTTGGATGTTGGAAAGTTATTATTATTATTATGGCTTCTGAATTCGAATGAAGATTGTACTAAGCGAAACGCAGAAGCATAAGCTGCAGCCATGAGGGTGTGCTCACTGTACTAAGCTGCGTTAAACTTCCCAAACAGTGAACAAGTTCTTTCTATATTTGACTAATCGTTTATTGGTTACATTATGCCACGTTGGATGAGAATCGAGTTTATTGGGTTTTTGTGATGCCACGTCTGCGTAAAGTCTTCTTTGCCTTATCTTCTCGGGGTGTAAGCATGTTTGGTTAGTGTTTTAGTAAAGTAAACAAATAAATAAATAAGTAAACAAATAAACAAAACTTTTGAACTTGAACTTAAATTGTTTGGGTTTTAGTACTTTTATTACTCAAATGCATTTTCTTTTTAACAATATTATTGGTAACAAGTTTTCATTATCATTCAACTAAGTATAATAATTTTCATTCTTAAATATGTAAATCGATCATGTAATTTGACGTGTTTTTTGTTTTCTATCTTTTTTTTTTTTTAAAACAGCTCTTGTAAGTTAATAACATTTTGTTGTTCGTCCCTCCCGTCAAACACAGTTACAAAAACACCTTATTGGCTAACGGCGTGTGATGTGGCAGATGCTAACTTGGCTAAACACACTTATGTAGACTGATAGATGATCTCTGACTATATTACAGAGACCAAAACCAGAAACAAAAAGATACAGAGGGATGAGATTAAAAACACTTGAATAATAAAATTTGAAATTTAGGTGGCCATCTAGATGATCCCCGACTATATTACAGGGATCAAAACCAAAAATGAAAAGTTACAGAGGGACAAAATTAAAAATCACGGAAAAGGAGAGGAGAATCCGGAAAAGTTGTTAGACGGCTTCTTCTCTCTGTTGTATGGGTCCCATTCCAACTTGTATTGATTTTGTTACGATAATATGGAGAGGAGAATCCGGAAAAGTTGTTAGAGATTAACATCTCCTTCAAAATACTCCCTCCGATCACATTTATAAGCAAAAATGCACTTTTTGGTTCATTGAATACATAATGTATTTGACCTATATATTGACCAAATACATTAAGAATTGAATGAATCTAAAAAGTGTTTTTTTGCTTATAAATGTGATCGGAGGGAGTATGTTTTAATTTTGAATTTAGTGAAAGTGTCTACTTCGAGACGTGGAGCTGATGTGGTTGATGCAATTTTTATTTAACTTGAGGAAGGTATGAATAAAGTTGTTAGAGATTAACATATATGAACAATAAAATATTCTACTCCCACCATAAAAAATTGATCAAAACAATCACACGAAAGTTGACATGAAAAGACAAGTCACACGTCAAAATGTTTAACGGTCAAAATTGATAGAGAAACTAATTAGCTATTTCAAAAAATGTGGGGATTAATTTGATTGACGGTACATGTTAAAGGAACAACGAGTTCATTCACTAGAGTGTTAAAAACACTCTCTTTCAAACATTTTTTTTAAACATATTCTATAACACAACGTCCTGCCTTACTTATTTCCTCCCCTAATTACAATAAAAAATAACTTAAACATCTTAATCCTATTCTTAATCAAGGAGGTGATAATAAAGGAGTTACATCGACCCTCTCATCCAAAGAACAACTGAATGATGGTAATTGGATATTTTGTTCATTTAATGTTGTAATATATTTAGTTATTTTGGTGTTGGTGTAAGCGTGTAACGATGTATGGCCCCATTTTTTGGCTTTGTATAGTTAACTTATGATGATGTAATGACTTTATTATGGTACTTGTTGCCACATTTTTTATAATATGTTTTTTTTTTTTTGAAAAGTTTATTATGTACTTGAACATTTACTCTATTATGTTTGTTACACTATCATTCTACCCGTGAACCATTTACTATATCCAGGGCGTACTGACTGAATTGATATCAAGTTTTATAATACATGAAGTGTATTGATATTAAGCTCAACTCACTTTCTAAAGTTTAAACTTTATTCATTAATGGAGATTTTCAAATCTCTTCACTGCCATTGTCCTTGACCTAAAAAAACCAACCTTGTACTTCAATCTTATCCTTCCGGCCTCTTCAATTCCATTATCTTCTATAATATCATTATGCTTCAGCTTCATCAATCCATTAAAAAAATGCATTCAGCTTCATCATCATGCGATTGCGATCGTATCAAGGGGAAAAATATTATCATGGTGTCAACAAATATGAGCACAAGTGACAAAACCATTTCACATACCTATGACAAAGGAGAATGTATAAAGGTCTACCTAGCTAGGTCCTTCAATGTGTTGAGCTTTAAGAAATTTGAAGGATTAGAAAAATGAGGGATTTGAGATCGTTAATGGAGGGCCAAAATCTAGGATTTTAGATTTATATAACTAAGAAGATAGGCATATAGTCACTGGAGATTAAAGTCAATGAACAATATTTGACTCCCATGATAAAATTCGATCAAAACAATAACATGGTATGGCACACCAACATGTTTAACAATCAAACTTGGCGAAATGACTTATTTGATACAAGTTAAGCAAGTTGAATGACTAATTACCTATTTAAAAAGTATGAGGATCAATTTGATTGACGAAGGATCAATAACTTAGTTCAGTTAAAAATATATTCGCATAAAATGTTTGAAAACACGGTATTTTCAACGCTCTTTTAACACAAATTTTTGTGAGAAATCAACGTAAATTCCACTACTTTATATGGAATTTGTTTCCAAAGTTAGAGACTCGTATTGATTTTACCCACAAAATAAATGTTGGGAAAGAGTGTTCTTAATACTAACATTCCCGTGATTAACTCATTTCAATTCGATAAAGAGATATATTATTTGAACAATCATTTTTTAAACAACCAAATAAATACAAAGAAATATAGAAATTGACACGTAAACAAAAACAATAGAAAAAGAAAGTAAAAACAACGTAAGTACAAAAGAGTTGTTACAAAATGATCAGTGCTATTTAACGAGAGGGATATTGTTCCGTATTCATCCAGAATCACAATTAACCAATTAAATCTCTCCTTGGGCAGAAAACAAATAGGTGGTGTGGTATTGTTTTAGGAATATACCATGTGAACAATAGCTCGCGAATGATTCATGGAAATTTTTTCCGATGTAAATAGCAATATTTATATAAAAGTTGTCATAAAATAATTATACAAATATATTTATTTTTAATAATAATAATGTGATTTAACGGTTGCGTTTATAAATGTTTTGAAAAAAAAAAAAATTAAATAAAGGAGGTTGCGTTTAATCATAAACAATTGTAAAAGACATGGTACAAGAAAATACTAGATTGATAAAACGACATAAAGCATAGTGTCCGGGAGTAAGACATGACATGACAACCTGAACTTAGTAGCACAACAACGACAGAAGAAGGGAGGTAGAGAAACTGAAAACCCAAATACAAACGCAAACACAAACACATTGTTAAACTTATTTATTTAATAATAAATAAATAAATGTTGAAAAACACCTACACTGGTATCAACGTTCTCCAATTGGCGTTTCAAATCTAAACCACCGATCCAATCCAAACACGACACCACCCCCAAACACACAACACCAACGTTGACATTGTTTCTTCATCAGGGTTCTCTCTCAGATCCCTGCATTCAATTCATAGGTATTCATTCATCTTTGTTGTGATTAAGATTCATTTTCGAATACTTATGTGGTGCTTTAGTTTTAGTTAAAGATCTTTGTGTTCATAATGATAGATCTCTGTTCTGTTCATGGATCTTGTTGTTTTGTTCTGACATTTTACTTTTCTACTTTTTCTTTTGTTTGAAAATTTATACTCTTGTACTTTTTTACTTTTTCAATTCGGAAATTGCAAGCTGATTAGGAAAATTGAACGACTTTCACATTTCTTCTCAAACTTGTTTTTGTTATTGTTAGAATTGGGGTAAAAATTTACTCACTCAAACTAGTGAAGAATGAATCACAAGTCCATAATTTGTGATATATTAAAATCATTTTCTTATGCGATTTATCTGCAAAATGTTACATCGCTTATGATTTGTGTGGTATGTTTGGATTGAGGTTTTAGGAAGGGTCAAACTTTTTACTATGTTGTCTCTTCAGCAAATTGTTATATACAATCAGGAGTTAATTAAAGTCTGATTAATTATTGTTTCAGTCGTGGTTTGAACTCTAATTGTGTTATTTACGAGTAAACCACTCAACTAGATCGACGATATTATCAATATTTCGAAAAGTCTCCGACTTTGTCGCATTTTAGTCATATTAGTCCTTCTGAGAGTATCCTAGAGACTGAATTGATAGCAAGTGGTTAAATATATGGACCAAATTCATAGCAAGTTGTTAAAATGTTGAGACCTAAGTGATAATAAGTTGTTAAATTATAGGGGCGTAATTGATAGAAAGTGGTTAAATATAGGGGTCAATTTGCAAGTTTAATAGAGTGAGGGACTTGTTTGAGAGCTACCTAACAAGTCAGGGACTAATTTGGTGGTTTATTTGTTATTTATTTATGTCTTTTGTTTTGCATACTTGAAAACATGGTTCTTAAGTTTTTTATGCACATGTTTGATTCCATCTACTCTAGAGTATATTGTTTATTGGTAGTTGAAGCACTTATTATATTGAATGTTCTTCTTTCTCTTTATTATGTTTTTTGTTGGTGAGACAGGGTTGAATGTAAATGAATGTTGTTGATATATTACAGATGCATATGGAGGAGTTGAAGGGGTTCCTTGAACTTAAATGAAGAAAGCATTTGCATGGCCACAATTCACAAAAAATCTTCTGATCATGGTTGGATCAAGACACAGATCAAACTTAAAGAGGCCTACTTGGATCATCGTTTTAGTGTTCATAGTCTGCTTTTTTCTGATTGCTGCTTATATTTATCCGCTGCGGAGCTCCCCCTCGACGTGTTCTTTGTTTAACTCTCAAGGTTGTAGTGTTGTTGGTGGTGTTGATCGTACATTTAATAAGCCACCACCCGTACAGACTCGGGAATTCACCGATAAAGAGACTGAATCTCGGGTTGTTATTAACGAAATTCTTAAGTACTATGCTGTTCAAAGCACGGTCCCTAAAGTTGCTTTTATGTTTTTGACTCCGGGATCATTACCTTTCGAGAAGCTCTGGCATACATTCTTCCAGGTATATGACATTCCTATTCCATAGACCACACTCTTAGATTTCACATCTTCTTTCAAAATAATAGGTGCTGCCTTTTTCATTTATTATATTGTTCTAGAACTAGTGATATTCTCATGCATTACCTCATTCATATTGTTCTAGCACTTGGTAATTATATTCAGCATGACAAGCATTGATATGAATGAGGTAATGCATGAGAATATCACTAGTTCTAGAACAATATAATAAATGAAAAAGGCAGCACCTATTATTTTGAAAGAAGACATGAAATCTAAGAGTGTGGTCTATGGAACCAACAAAATCTAAATGTAAGCAAAATAACATTCCGTCAAAATCAAGTTCTAAAAGTACTCAAAATGACATCCCATCAAAAACATAACTCAAAGAGAAAAACTCAAAGCAGCCACAATTGAACAATAAAACATGTGGGTTCCAATATTAGGCCACTCAAAGTGCGCGAAAGTATCGATATACCCTCAACAAATTAATACAAAATCCGTTCAATTGTATTCCATAGACCACACTCTTAGATTTCATGTCTTCTTTCAAAATAATAGGTGCTGCCTTTTTCATTTATTATATTGTTCTAGAACTAGTGATATTCTCATGCATTACCTCATTCATATCAATGCTTGTCATGCTGAATATAATTACCAAGTGCTATTTTTTTTGGTTTGAATGTGATAGAGATATGCTACTTCCTATTTATTTGAACTTTACTTGTAAAACTAATGCAGGGCCATGAAGGAAAATTTTCTGTCTATGTACATGCATCAAAGGAAAAACCGATACATGTCAGCCCCTATTTTGTTGGACGAGACATCCACAGTGAACCGGTATGGGGTATAGCTCATCATTTGAATATATACTAGCTCTTTATATGGCAGTTTCAAGTTCCAATATAAGCTAAGAATGATAAAGAATGTGGTCAATGCATATGATTTTTATGTGTAATTTTTATAAAACATTTATCAAATGATTGAAATTTGAGGACATTATCACAATAGTCTCATTATTTTGTTAACACCCAACACTTTGGAAAATGAATGACTGTGTAAGGCGGATAATATAGATAATAACATCTCAGTCATCATAACATTGTGTGTGTTGTGCAAATGTTACCCAGTTACAAGTAATAAGCATCAAGAAGTAGTGTATAAATATCAATCCTGCGCGAATTAAATTAAAACCTTTGAGCAGAAATTTCCCTGTTTCTTTGGATTTAGTTGGAACTCGTTGAACTAGGTATGTAGAAATAACTAGAACTAGATCCTAATAAAATATTAAGCTTAAGAGAAAAATTCATCTAATCACGCAAGGCACTAGGGCTTTATTTTCCCGTCTTTTATCATAATTGATTGAGTTTACCATGATAATTAATAATAAGTCGATTACTCTAATTATATTTAATTAACCGAAAACAATTGCATTCATACTATTTTGATTATTAAAGATACTTTATCTAACTCTCGTGCACTCAGATAATATCAATTAGATCATGTTCAAGCTTTGAAGAACATCTCGAATGGTGTTTCTTAGGGTTCCTTAATCCTTAATAGTAAAATATAATTTTGGTTTGCTGCATTTTATTTTTGGTTTCATAAATTTAGTGACAATTTCATAGCTATGGAACATTAAGAGAGTTTCATAGAATTTAAATATTATTTTTTTGCATTTGATAGTGTAAAATTAGTAGAGAGAATATGTGATATTGATAAAAACTCATTGGAGTGAAAATTGCACGACTGTCATAAAATTTAGCTGCCATGTAATGTATCCACTCAAATACTGAAATGCGTTCCTTAAAATTTTGCCATTGGAGATGCTGCAGAAGTTTCGATATTAACATAAAAATAAATTAACATAAAAATAAATAAATAAAGGATTTGTAAACAGTGCACGTATCCACTATTCAAAAAATCATGCATCTTTTTCTTAGTAGCTAGTGCCAACTGGTTTTCAATTTCTTTCAGGTAACTTGGGGAAGAATTTCTATGGTTGAGGCAGAAAGGAGACTTTTGGCAAATGCACTTTTAGACCCTGATAACCAACATTTTGTATTGTTGTCTGATAGGTATTTTTGTTAAATTGTTCTTTGTTCCATTGCTAAAATTTGGTTGGTTTTTGGGATTTAATCCGTTCAATTGTATGTTCCTTTCTGCTTCAGCTGTATACCAGTGCGCTGCTTTGATTTTGTGTACAACTACTTGTTATTAACTAAATTGTTCTTTGTTCCATTGCTAAAATTTGGTTGGTTTTTGGGATTTAATCCGTTCAATTGTATGTTCCTTTTTGCTTCAGCTGTATACCAGTGCGCCGCTTTGATTTTGTGTACAACTACTTGTTATTAACAAGTGTCAGCTTTATTGACAGGTAAGAAATTATAGAACCTTCTACAAATTAGATGAATAAATTCTAGAAACTTTTTCCTTTCATTGAAGATTCTACATGTCTGTTACATGGAAATTTGAACTAATCTGTCTTTTATTTTAAATTTTAAATAAAAAAAAAAGCTATGTGGATACCGGTCCGCATGGAAATGGCAGGTATGTAGAACGCATGTTGCCTGAAGTAGAAAAGAAGGATTTTCGAAAGGGTTCACAGGTATATTTTTAAAACACAACCATAAACCATTCATTGAGGTTAAGATTTGGATGAAAATTTGCTGTGTCCAATGTACAAAACCAATGGTAGTTTTTCTGACATGCATCTGAATTGAATCTTCTTGTTTCTAATACAGTGGTTCTCGATGAAACGGCAGCACGCTCTAATAGTTATGGCAGACAGCCTCTATTTTAATAAATTCAAGCATCATTGCAGGGTACTATGTTACTAATAATCACTTGTGCTTTTTCTTGCTGACCAAGTTATTATTGTCGGTTATAGCATCACAAATAATGGTTTCGTTAATTATCTACATTTTTTCCTTTCTATGCTTTTTGTAACAATTGTTTGACGAAAGAAATGTTTTAAATTTATCAGCCGAATATGGAGGGAAACCGCAACTGCTATTCTGATGAGCATTACTTGCCAACCTTTTTTAATGTAAGTGCACCGATCTTTTCTCTTTATAAGTGATACAGGGTAGCCATCTCTCTCTCCCTGCTAACTTGTTTGGCGTATGTTTAGATGCTTGATCCAGGCGGAATCGCAAATTGGTCGGTGACATATGTTGATTGGTCCGAAGGAAAATGGCATCCTAGGTCATTCAGGGCTCGTGATATTACTTATAAACTCATGAAAAAAATAGCGGTATGTGACACATTTTACTCTCTTTCCCTTCAAATGTTTTTGCACTCTTTACGACGAACCATCAAAGAATTTGTCTTTAGCATTTTTTTCCTTTCAGAGAGCCAATTTTTATCTAGTATAAATATCACCAGGAAGTCTAAACATTCTACCATAACAATCTTGATGAAAATCAAATGTTATTGATTACGTTCAAAAGTATAGTTGGAAAAAACGTAAAATCTTGTATTGCTAAAGCAAATTGAAGTTTGTTGATACAAACAATGAAAATCAAATGTTATTAATTACTATTACTATTAATTAATGGATTGTTTCTACTAATCTTCAGTTAGTTGAAACCTTCCTAGTTATCCTTGTAAGCTTAGTTAGTTAGTCTATATTTGTAACTAACCTCAGTTAGTCTTGCTGAGTTTAACCAGCGTAGTTAGTTAGCCTTGTTGGTCTATATATAAGGAAGCTTAGCCTCTCTCTTGTAACAGAAAAAACAGAATTTATCAATTCAGATACACTTTCTCTCCAACTTCACGATCCCGTGATCTAAAAATTGAGATCTGCAGAATTCTAACAATTCCATACAATGGTATATTGAAAAAAAGTTAACAACATCTTGTATTTTTGAAAACCTCATAGTTTTGAAACAAAAACAAAATGGTAAAACAAACAAATATATGGTACATGAGCATGTATTAAAACTTTAGCAACAGCAAATTCAGTTATCTAGGGGCACCTGTTAGCCGGACCTCTTTTTTAGTGCATATTTTTTTTTTCCCTTGTCTTTACCTTGTTAATTTACAATATTCCAGTACAGCTTTTATCTTCAAATTCTACTTAATGACACATTTTTATTCACTGCAGTACATTGATGAAAGTCCACATTATACAAGTGATGCAAAGGTGTGTAATATATTTCACTTCCTCTAGTTTTGGTTCTAAGGTCCTCTTCCATATTCTATAATATTGCTTTTATTCCTGTTGAAAGAATGCTTATGATTTTGTTATCATTTTCACATGTCTTACAGAGAACAGTGGTGATTGCACCTTGCGAGTTAAATGGCTCAAAACGATCTTGTTATCTATTTGCCCGGAAGTTTTATCCGGAAACTCAAGATAAATTGATTCACCTTTTCTCGAATTCAACTACATTCTAAAGTATTTATAAATACTTCTTCATTCTTTGGTGAATCAACACCATATGGTCCCTAGAACCATCTTTCGCACATACGACATAGCTTATTTGGAGAAGTTCCCGACGGCTGAGGCTGATGGATATATTTTGATGATTAGATCAAATTTTGATTTCCTGGGGCTTGATGAAATGGAACTTCTGAGCTTGTCTGGTTAGATAATATGGTGTTCCTATTCTACAATATATTTTGTTGTGTTGTATTTGAAACATCATAGATTATTAGATTCTTCTGAGGGTTGAAAAGTTTTGGTATTCTTGATAGGCTAGAGAGGGAGGGATAAGGTTTGGTCTTGATATGACTCTAGAAGCTAACTTTATTATTTATAAGAGTTCATCAGTTATGCAGAATTTGTCACAATATTTATTTATACATACACAAATCTTTGATTTTGTATGACGAATAATTTTAAAAGATAATTGCTTTGAGCGTATGGTACTTGTTTATTTTTATACAAGTGCTGGTTTGTTGTGTAAAAAGTAAAAATGAATATGCAAATTTATTTGTCAGATTGATTTAGTTGCATAATGCAGAGTCTAACGACTTAATTTGATGTCTGAGTGGAACAATTTTTTGTGGACTTTAATTACCTCAAACAAAATCTGAATTAAGTATTGTGATTGAAAAATATAGGTTTTAGTGATCTAGGATATTGAATGATTAACAAGTTGTGGGTATAAGATAAGTTGTGGATACAGTCACACAGATACACTCCTATTTCATCACTAAAAATGACAGAATCAGAAAAGATAAGTACATGTGCAATCTTAACACAAAACTAATCAAAAGGTATAATAGTCTAAACAATTTGAAGAATTAAACAACCATTGATTCAAATCATAGAAAATTTTGAGTTCTTTAATTTTAGCGACCACACATCCACACTTTGATTTTATTAAGAATTTGCACCTTCGATGATTCCTTTTGTCAAAGTTGCCGATGATGTTTTTCCTTCCTAAACAAAAAAAATGCAAGTCATCGAGATAACTTGATAACACTCTTGAACCTCTTTCTGTAGATTATAAAAAAACAATACTTTGAATAAAATAAACCATATTTTTTTTTAAAATACATTGTAAGTGACACTCTGTACCATGTCAAAATTGAAATATATGAAATAATAAATTATCATGACTATAAGTTTATGCTCTTCTTTCTATTCTCTTTTATTTTACGTACTTTCTTTGTCTCATAGTAAATGTTTTTTGGTAGTGGTTGGGGTTCGAACCCCAGGCCTTTTGCATATATTATGCACTGTTCGTACCAACTGAGCTACGCTCATGAGGACAGTCTATAAAAAAAATAATCCAAAAAATATTACTTTCAATTTCTTTAATTTTTCATCTTTTGTTTATAATCTAATATAAATAGTCAAAAGTGATAATTATTTTGGAATGGAGAGTGTTATATTTTGTTTACTAAATTTTGTTATAATGGAGATAATATTCATTTTTCGGTAAGAATGTACTCCCTCCGGTCACATTTATAAGCAAAAAATGACTTTTTAGGTATATTGAATAATTAATGTATCTGGTCACATTTATGGATTAGATACATTAATTATTTGATGTACCTAAAAAGTTGTTTTTTACTTATAAATGTGACCGGAGGGAGTACTATTCATTTATTGCTTTTAGTTGGTAAACCAACCAGCTTTAGTAAAAAAGTAGTTTGAGAAACCAACGGTAAAAAAATAAGATCATTAAACCGTCGATTCCTCCCTCCCACAACCAATCTAGACCGTACGTTCAAAATCCAAAAGCGCGGGAAAATCCGAAACGCAAGATAAAAACAGAGAACACAGTGCCAACTGCCAAAGCAACATTCATACACGCATAGAGATAGAATTAGAAAGAGTGAGAGAGAGAGAGAGAGAGAGAGATTTCGAGAGAGCGCGTTTTTGGAAAAATGGCACCGACAAAACGCAAGGCGGAGGAAGCGACGGTGGCTCCGGCAGTGACGCCGGGAAGAGTTACTCGTTCGGCAGCGAGAGTAACTCGCTCATCACTGAAGAGTTCAGTTTCCAAGTTAGTTGAGTTACCAGATCCGAGAAAGTCATCGATCAAGAAGAAGAAGAAAGCGAAGAAAACTGAATCTAAAGCTAAAAGTAAAGAAGATTCTGCTGCTGAAGGCGAAAAAGTGGAAGAAGGAGAAGAAGAAGAAGCCTCTAAGAACATTGTAGAAGCTTCTGTGACTGAAGGTAAAATCTCTGAGAAGGTTCCAGAAGTTTCTGCTGCTGGAGGTGAAATTTCCGAGAAGCTTCTAGAAGTTTCTGGTGAATACAACGAGAATCAGAAGGAGAATGAAGCTCTTTGGGATGATATGGCAGATCTTGTGGAAAAGATGGTGGAAGATCAAAGGAAGGAAGAAGAGAATCCAAATTATCTTCGTTGAAATTAATTGTTAATTAGTTTCTGTGTGAGTGTGATGCATTTTGTTGTTAATTAGGATTATTAATTTACTTTAATCTTTTACTACTTAGTTTAGTTCCGCTAATTTTTTTTCTTGTGTTTTGTTAGTGATTAACTAACTATTATCCTAGAAATATCATAGATTCAGATTTGCATGCCTTTAACATAGCCTAAGCCTATAGATTATACTTAATTTTTTTTTCTCGGAGTGATTATTCTGGTAGTTGATTGCTTTCTCACAGTAATTATTGTGTTTTGATGTTTGTAGTGGTGACAATTCTGATTAAAAGTGTGTTTGGTGTTGAGTGCGTGTTAATGTATGATACTGACATATGTGAGTGCTTCGTATGTTTTGATTCGCGGTGTAATTGATATCGATGTGTCAGGGTTGTATCCCATGTTTGTGTGTGAGTCGGTGTTTCTTACGTTTTGATGCACACTGGAAAATTATTTTATGATTTTAGTAGAATTTGAAGGTTTGGTTAGAGTGGAATTTAGTTGGAAATAAATTCAACAAATCTGAGGATGGAAAGTTGGAAATTAATTGAGTATTTTTGCTGTACTGTATGTTTCTTCTTTTGGATGGTTGTAGTGAAAGATACTGAGGTTCTACTCAAAGGAAGATATATTGCCTCATTTACATTAATTCTCTATTTTTTTTTTTTGAAGGATTTAATTCTCTACTTATTCTATATCGGAGTCAAATCCGTATGTAGAATTGAAAAGCATTTCTAAACCTTTCAAGAATGAGAGATGGAGTTGCTTGGTAGACTCGGGCAAATTACCTCATCAATCAATTATAACAATTTCAAGGAACTCTTTTAATAAACTATTTCCCTCACAAATCCAATTTGATATTCCATACAAAGTTCAAGGTTATATAGTACCACATGGAAAACGATTGATCACAAACCTTAGATGCATGGTGCACCGTGGAACTTTTATGAATTATGCATATGACGAGTTCTAGAACTACAGAGCGTAATCTAGAGGGAAAGAGCTTAAGGTGGAGAAGATCAAGACATCATCTTCAACGTTGAATCTCCTTCATTCATGCTATGTATGGTAAGGTTATGCATAATGATATTTCTCTATTGTTGAGATCGGGTGTAGTTAGTTTGGAATCTAATCTAATACAAATAATTAATCTAGGGCGCTTCTATGGTGAAGTCAAGAAACTGACTTTTTTGAAAAAGTCATTTTGTTCTTCATCTTTCTCCTTTGCCAAAACACCCAAAACCATTGAACCATTTATCAAATTAGTAAGGTTGCCTTTATCACACGTAGAGCAATTCCCACCAGGTGCAGAAAACACTATGGATATTCCACTAAACATGAACAAATTACTTGAACTAGCTTATCAAGGTCTTAAAGATGATATTATTGAGATTCTCAAAACATCAAAACCTGATTGGGTTTTCTACGATTATGGTACTGTTTGGTTAGCACCAATAGCTAAAAGCCTCAACATAGCTTCTGTTTACAGCATAACACCAGTTTGGAACATAGACATACAGAATTACAACCTAATGAATTTTGGAGAAGATGAATTTTGGAGAGAAAGGGATTTGATTAAGCAGATGAATTATGGAGAGAACGGTTTTAGGGTTTGAGAATGTAAATTTTGGAAAAGATGAATTTTGATTAAGCAAGACAGTATGCTCAATGATTGGCCATAGAGTTAACTTCACCAAAAAAGTCATTCTCATGACTTCACCATAGAATTTTCCATATCTAACTAGTTATATCTATGTTTATTTCACTATGTCGATGTTTCTTTTCCCACTCATAATGATTTTCCAACGTGCAATTTGAAATTTATCATTTGATTTAATTTAGGGAGTTCCAGACATATATTTTCTATTTAAGGGACATGGAATAAGAATATTTGTATATGATTGTTGCAAGTCATCGATCTAGGTTTACAATCACACACACACACTATTGAAACATAATGCTATTTTTCAAGCTAATTGAGTGAGACATCAAAAATTAAAGGATATAATAGACCTTTTGTTATCTACGAGACATGTATGGAGAGCGATAGATGAAGGCATAATTGAAAATATTAGGAGTGTATAATCGGTCAAGGAAAGACATTAGAAGAATAACTAGTGAAGATGAATCCCAACAATATCATCTCTTTGTTCTTGTTTCCCATTTAGGCTCTGTTTGGTAAAAATAGCGGATAGCTGATAAGCTAGCTGATGACTGATGACTGATAAGCTAGTTGAAGTGTTTGGTAAAATTAGCGGTTCAACTAGCTGATTAATGTAAAATGACGTAAAAGGACATTTTTAATTCATAGTAAAATTTATATCAATTAATATTCAAAATATTTTTTTGACAAAATAGTTAAGATATGTAGAATTTAGTAATTCAATATACTACTATATTATGTATTATTATTAAATTAATTCCTTTTCAATGAAATTTTGTTTTAAATATGTTTCCATCTATTCATTTTAAATTATAATCTTACCAATAAAATTATAAACTTTTCTTTAAAAACAATTCGATACACATTCAATTCATTATTCATTTTATTTGGAAGGGTACAATACATAAGTAACAAAAAAAACGGTTAAATTCATAAGCAACGTAAAAAAAACTGTTAAAATTGGAGATGAAAATCACTTCCGCTTAGCGTTATTTTTTTATCGACGTTTCAGCTTGGAATTGAAAACATATCATGTTTTAATTATAATAAAAGTTATAAAGGGTAAAAATGAGTTTTAGTTAAAATGATAAGGGTAAAATAGGAACAAAAAATGATAAGCTATAAGCTATAAGCTCAAACGCTACTTGGAATAGCTTCTTAAAAATAGCTTATAAGCTCGTGAAATAAGCTATAAGCTCATGGTGAAAAGGTGTTACCAAACAGAGCTTTTTTTAGCTCTGTTTGGTAACGATCTTTTACCACGAGCTTATAGCTTATTTCACGAATTTCCACGAGCTTATAAGCTATTTTTCAGAAGCTATTTCAAGTAGCGTTTGAGCTTATAGCTTATAGCTTATTGTATTTTATTCCACTTTTGCCCTTGCTATTTTATCTAAAATCCCTTTTTACCCTTTATATTTTATTACAATCTGAAACATGTTACGTTAATGCTGAAACAATTTTCAATCCCATTTTTTTGTCACATGATTTTTTTTTTCATTTAGCAATATAAGTAATTTTTTTGAAAAATGCTAAATAGTACGGAACTTGTGGCCATGAAAATTCACGGACAGGCTAACTGCGGCATTTTTTTTTTTTTGAATAGTAAGTGATTTAATTAACTTTTTGGTTCTGATTTAATTAACTTATAAAAGAGAGTTTAAAGGTAAGTACTCTTTTTATTTTATTTTTTTTCGTGAAGGGTTAGCACTCTTTAATCTTTAACACTATTTTTTTTTGAGGGAATTAATCTTAAGCAAACGGTGCAACAAATTGAAACGGTGTTGACCACCTTTTTCTTTGGTTGAATTGCATAACAATGAAGACATAGTGCATAATAATAGATACCGTTCAGGTTGCTTATATGTTCAAGCGTCCGTGAATTTTCGTGAAAATAAATCCCGTACTATATAGCACTTCTCAATTTTTTTTACGTAATATGAATCGTAAATATAAGTAATTTTTTTTACGTAATATGAATCGTAAATTAAGTATTTTGACCAAAAAATAAAATATTAATTTATTAATCTATAAAATATATATTAAATTGATTAATTTAAATTATTAAATATCTTAAATATTAATTTATAGTAGTATAAATTTTATATGAATTAATAATGTCCTTTTATGTAATTTTACATTTATCAGCTAGTTCAACCGCTATTTTTACCAAACACTTTAATTAGCTTATCAGCTATAAGCTATCAGCTAGCTTATCAGCTAAAAGCTATCAGCTAGCTTATCAGCTAGCTTATAAGCTATCCGCTATTTTTACCAAACAGAGTTAAGTAGCTTTTGAAAAATAGCTTATAAGCTCATGGAAATTCGTGAAATAAGCTATAAGCTCGTTGTAAAAAATGTTACCAAACAGAACTTTTGTCAAACGAGCTTATAAGCTATAAGCTATAAGCTATAAGCTCTTTGGGTGGCCTTACCAAACAGACCCTTAATGCTTAGACCATTTCATAATCAGACAACCCTCCTTAAAGCGATAATAATTGCGAAAAGGCATTGATATAACACGTGTCCTTGTTAATAAGATAAAACTCAAATACTTATCTTTGATATTGCAATTTGCACTTATCAATGTTGCAATATTAAAAGTAATTTCATTCGTATAAAAGAATCGAGCAATATATTGTATCATTCTCTCCCTTTCTCATGTATCATTAGAATTATTGATGTTTATTGGCCTCGTGTTTTTCCCTATAGTTTGTTCCCTCTTTGTCTTGAGCATTGGTTTCAAAAGACCTTTCGTCTATATGGCAGTCGATAAAAAGGCCTCGGCTACCCTCTTTCTAATTTTAATTCCTCTTGTTTCCCCTATAGCATCATTAACGTCTTCATATAAATATAATTTCACCTCTTCTAATCTTTGTTTTCTCCTCTCTTTTTTCCCCTCATTTGAATCAGCATGCAACAATGCCTTGACTTTCGTTAGTTAAACTTCCAAGCCAAGTCATTGTTTTCATTGGTTGTTTTAAACCTTTCATCACAAGAAGCAACAAATGCAGAGTTTGTTGGTGTTGTAGATGATGTTGTCATGGTTGTGTTGCATAAACAACATCAAAATAAAAATATAAGAAATGTTTAAATAGTGATGGAGTTTATGCAACATAACCATAACAACATCATCTACAACAATAGTGATAGAGTTTATGAACCGATTATCAACTCAGACAAAGTGAGTATCATTGATTGAACAACTAGGTCATCGATTGAACCTCATGGTTGAATTGAATGACTCGATTTCTATGAACATATGTATATGTATTAAATTGAATTGAATCAGATGACTGAGTAAAAAAATATTAAAATAAAACTCATGACATATATTAATGTAAAAAAAGATCATTACATAAGAAAATATACTTATAATCAAGTACAATAATGAAATATATTTTAACTTAAAAAAGAATATAGTATTTTTTTTACCTAAAAAATAGTGTTTATACAATTAAATATTTTTATGATATAATGTTTTTTTTTATGATATAATGTTTTTTTTATGATATGAGTAAAAAAATATTAAAATAAAACTCATGACATATATTAATGTAAAAAAAGATCATTACATAAGAAAATATACTTATAATCAAGTACAATAATGAAATATATTTTAACTTAAAAAAGAATATAGTATTTTTTTTACCTAAAAAATAGTGTTTATACAATTAAATATTTTTATGATATAATGTTTTTTTTATGATATAATGTTTTTTTTATGATATAATGTTATTTAAGGATATTTTAACGATTATATAATATGTTGTGTTTTCTTTTTATGGTGATAATATGTTGTGTTTTAAAAGAGAGTAAAGAGACAATTGTACCGACAAAAAAAAATTGGGCAACGTTTACCTTAGCTTACGCTTAGCATATGTCTTCCTAACCGCTGGAACACATTCCACAATTGTTATCTAATTGCACAAAATGATATATATATGTGTGTATATAAAAAAAAAAAGAAGTGTGTCTATACATACTAAGAATTATTTTTTTGGGTGAGCCGTGACCCATGAGCTGCTCTGCCCATGGAGCAAAGTACATGTAAGAACAAGAGAAATGAACATATAAACATGAAAATAATAATAATAGAGAAATTAAAAAAAGAAAATAAAAATAGAGAACACATATGAAGCACACATACATGGATGCCAGATATAACACCGACACCGACACGATGACACCGATAGTAATCTAAGAAAATGACACAGTTCAATGTAATCATATATGTTGTGTTAGTGTTGAACGCCAACGTGTGCCCGACACTGAGACACGCCAACGGGATTTGACCTAATGTATTTGATAAATAATTATGTTTTCTTTGGAAATGAATATTTTCTTTTTTTATGAGACAAAACCCTGGTTTCTTTGTGAACTAACTGAAAATGCATTTCGATGGATTCTTATTTGGTGGTAAATCTTAATAACCTTAATTATTTGGAAGTAACCGAATAAAGTGTATTAAATGGAATATAATAAAATAAATAGATTGATGAAATGTTGATTAAAGTGAAGATATTGATAGGTTCTTGTTTGGTGGTAAATCTTGATTAGGGCATTGTTAATATTGAATAGAGTTCCATAACTCGGATATAGTGAAATGGATTGAAAAAAATTGTTGATTAAAGTGAATATTTTGTTGGTTAAATTAAGATTTTGATAGGTTCTAGTTTGGCGGTAAGTCTTGATAAAGGTACGTGTTTTGGTCTAGAGAATAATCGTTTTTGCTCAATAATTGGAGAAGTTTCTTACTTGAATGCCAAAATATAGTTTGCTTCTCCCTCCCCGTTGAATGAGAGAGGGAGAAACATACTGAAAACCGTGTGACTGAATGGTACCACAGAACAGAAGGTTTGTTATACACTTAATTATAAAGAGACTATTCTACATATTACTCCCTCCGTTTCAAAATGAGTGTCGCTTTAGCCAAAAAAATTGTTTCAAAATGAATGTCGCTTTACATTTCCAATACAACTTTAATTTTTTTTCTTCCAACTTTACCCTCTCCAACTTTTCTCTCACACAATTTTCAATGCAACTTTAAGTTTGTCTTTTTCTTATAAAGTAAGGGCAATTTAGTAAAAGTGTTATGTCTAATGATTATTTCATTCCATTCCTTAATCTGTGTGCAATAGCCTAAAGCGACACTCATTTTGAAACGGAGGGAGTAATATTTTGTGCTAAGTAGCTTCTAAAGTAAGTTAGAATATATTTACAACATAAATTAATTACTTACTATTTATTTAAATATCAACACCCCCTAAAGTTGGAGCATATAAGTTAAATGCATCAAGTTTGCCACATATATAATTTGTTCTAGGACCCAACATATATTTTATAAAGATAAATGTTACGAACACTCTCTTTAACACCACTCTTATAGACGAAATTCATGCAAGTCTCGCCATTTTATGTGACATCCATTTTCAAAGTGTGAGATCCACACGGGTTCCATCCAATAAGAGAGTGTGAGTTAAAAATAGTTTTAGAAAGAGAGTATGTATAGAACTCCTCTTTTATAAAAACATTTGTCAGTTGAATTGACAAAGCTTGTGACAATGTCATATGATTCAATATTTTCTATGAAAAAGTGTCAATCTATTTCAATATGTTTGGTCCTTTCATGAAAGACTGGATTCGAGGTTCCTTGATTAACCACTTCAACCAAATGAGCTCACATGTTACAAGTGTCATGGCTCTATATTTTGTCTTTGCTCTTGATCTTGCAACTAAATTTTGTTTATTATACTCTTCTAGAATATCATGTTTCCTCCAAGAAGTACACAATACCCATAAGTGAATTATTTATCAATGAGTGAGTCTGTCCAATCAACACATGAGTAGCCTACTATTTGAGTATGTCCTTTATATTCATAAATGATACCTTTTCCTATAGCACATTTTATGTATTTCAGAACATGGATAACATCATCCATATGTTCTAGGATAATTTAGGAATGGGCTTACCACACTAATTGCAAAAGAAATATTTGGGCGAGTGATTGCAAGGTATTTCAATTTTCCAACCAATCTTTTATATATCTCGAGAAGCAAATTAATGCTTTCCTTAATTGGATGGAAGTTTGACATTTGGATCCATAAGAGTATCATTTATATTGGCATTCAAAATACATGCTTATTCATGAATACTGATAGAATATTTTCGTTGTCGGATCACCAGACCATCCTTATATTGAGCTTCCTCAATACCCCAAAAAAGTGGACTTTACCAAGGTCTTTGGTCTGAAACTGATTAGAAAGATGTTGTTTCAACTAGTGTATGTCCCATTAATCGCTACAAGTTACAAAAATATCATGTGCATAAACTATAAGATAAATGCATCATTGGGTTGAGTGATGATAGAAAACAAAATGGTCGGCTTCACTGCGAACTATACCAAGTTGTTGCACTATTGTGCTGAATCTCTCAAATCAATCTCTAGAAGATTTCTTAAGACCATAAAGAGATGAGTGTAGTCGAAAAACCATATTACATGACCCCCCATGAGCAAAAAACCCAGGTGGTTAATCCATACACACCTCCTATTTATGATTACCGTGTAAAAATGCATTTTTGTCAAGCCGATGGATATGCCAATGTCGAATGTCTACAATGGAGAGAAAGAGTCTAACTGTTGTCACTGTGCAACCAATCTTGAAAATGATCAATCTTGCCATCCGTACTAACGTTAATTGTATAGAGCCACCAAAAACCTACTAAAGATTTTACAGGAGATAAAATAACTAGTTCCCAGTTGCCATTAATATGAAGAGAACACACCTCCTTAACCATTGTTTGCCTAAGCTCATGACGAGATAATGCTTCGCATGGAGAATTAGGAGTAGAAATTGGGACAAAGAACAAACAAGTGTAATACAAAGGAGAGAGATGATGATAACTCAAATAAATATAATAAGGAGAAAGGGCATGAAGAAGGTGTTGCGTGATTATGCTTCTTCAGTTGTTCGACTGAATCACTTGCGACAGGAGGGATAAACTTAATGAATTTACGAAGAACAATATGAAAGTTGCCGATATATGCAGAGGTAAAGCCATCTATATTATTCAAATTTATGATATTCATCAATTTGTGACACATTCGATACATATATTGTGCCTTATTAGTTTAGAGTTTCTTAGCTCTAAACTGATTCACGAATGATATTAGGACGAAAGATTTATTTGATGTAAGGATGAAGTGTGGACTTAATGACACTGTAAAACTGAGCATCAATCCTCTTCCACATAAATTTCTTAGTGTCAGGCACCTTGTCAATCTTTTTAATTTGACGATCTTCATATTATTAACCATTAACCCACAGTTTTATGTTGTCAGCCTAACTGTCATAATTTGACTGGTTTAATTTTTTAACTGAAAGGGAGAAGTGTCATAGTTGCTAAAAATACTTTTGTTAACATTAGAGGTCGTACTTTTGGTAGTTTCAAAAGTGATAGATGATGGAGTAAAGCCAGCCATGATCATTTTTTACTCTAAAATAAAAAGTTATTAGAGTTAACTTGTTTCAAAATCTTTTTTTTCTTTCAAAAACAAGGAAGTAAAAACATGAGTCTGTCAATGATATTTTTTTAGAAAAATATTTTTATATGAATAATAAACAAAGAGAATTAACTTCATATAGCTTTTAAAATCTCTAGAAAAAAATCTTCAAATTACTTTAACACACAATATTATTATTTTTTAAAGGGTCATGTTAACTTGTGCCCTTGGGGCACATGTTAAGCAACCCAAATGTAGAAATTATTTCTTAAATTTTGTGCATTCAATTAGTTAAAAGTTAAAAAGTTAAATTTAAATGCATTAATTACAACAAAACATTTCTACTTTTACTTCTTAACTTGTGCCTTGAGGGCACAAGTTAACATTAGCCTTTTTTAAATCTATAACAAACACACCCTAAGTCTAAGTGATGTATATGAAAATCCTAAATATTAATCCATTTTTCAAGAGAAACGAGATAATAGAAACGAGATAATGAATGATAAAATATGTTCATGCACCAATATTTTAAAGGCCAAAATATGGTTTTAATCCCTGCAAATATGTCTCGTTTTGGTTTTAGTCCCTGTAAAAAAAAATTGTTTTTGGTCCCTGCAAATTTTTTTGTTTTTTAAAATAGTCTCTGACCCCATTTTTGTGATGATTTGCATACGTTGCACATGATGACTGAACCCATTTTGTATAGTTTTTGGTCCCTGCAAAATATTTTGTTTTTTAAAAAGGTCCCTGCAAAATATTTTGTTTTTGAAAATAGTCCTTCTAGGGACTATCTTAAAAAACAAAAAATTTTGCAGGGACCAAAAACAAATTTTTTTTACAGAGACTAAAACCAAAACGAAACATATTTGCAGGGACTAAAACCATATTTTAGCCTATTTTAAAAATATTCATGCACCAATATTTTATTTTTGTAGGTTCATGCACTAATTTTAATTGAGAGTAATGCAAAGTATATTATAAACTAATTTTTTGAATATCCTACAAAAAAACTATTTTTTAGTAATTTAGAAGGATAAGAATAGACATATATTTTTAGATACAAATCAATCATTATAATAATTGGTGAGTAGTGCGAAACTCTACTCTGACTACAAACAAATATTAGTAATTTAACATTTGATTTTTATCGTTGTTAGACCAATAATTCAACATTTAATCTTTATCGTTGTTGGACCAATCTCATTCCGTGTTTAACTAAGGATCAGGTTTTGCTGCTGTAAAAACATCACGTAGTTTCACACAGTTTTTGATCTCAGCCGTTCATATCAGATCGAACGGTTGGGATTGAAAACTGTGTGTTTTTAGTTAAAACAATACTCCATCTGTCCCTCAATAGATGACATATTTGACAATATACATTATTGACTTGACATACTTTGACCATATTTTTCTACTATTCACAAAGATAAATAATACTCACTCCGTCCCGCAATAGATGACCCATTTGAAAATGTGCGATTTTGACCTAACTTACTTTGACCATATTTTTCTACTAATATACAAAGATAAATAATATCACATAAGATGTCGTTAGATTCTTCTTGATGAGTATTTTCAAAATATAAAATTTTTATAATTTTTTCTAATATATTATTCAAGATATTTAAGCTCAAAATTATGCATTGACATGCGTATATAGGGTCAACTATGTCATGTATTATGAGACAGAGGGAGTATCATGTAAGATGTTGTTGGATTTGTCTCGATGAATATTTTTAAAATATTAAATTTTCGTAATTTTTTTTAGTAGAGAATTGAAGATATGAAAGATAAAACATATGCATTGGTACGTATGTCGGAGTCAACTAGGTCATCTATTGAGGGACGGAAGAAGTATTTTCATCCAACTGTGATCGAAAGCTATTACAGCACCTTGTTGATTGATTGTAACTCATGTCCCTTTTCTTGAGTCCTAGGCTCCTAGCCTAGCTTAGTACTTCATGTGTCTATGTGAAGCTTGGTTGATATATATTCTATTTTTTCTTCTTTATTTGTTTTTTACCAACCAGTAACCATATTTATTTTTACCCCGCACTCCATCCGTTATGGATATTGGAAACGTTTAACATTCCGAACTTTCTGTCTCTATTATTTTATTACTACTATATTTTACAGCTTAATTTTTACGCAAACAAAAATACACTAATAACCGTCGATTAATCCATCACACAAATAATCTCAACCGTTCATCCAGCACTCAAAAGCGCGGGAAAATCCAAAGCGTTGTTAAAAGAGAACACTCACACGGAGAGAGAGAAACACAACTCAACACAATTTTCAAAGAGAAACCGAAGAGAGAGAATTTTCATTTTCAAGAAATGGCACCAAAACGCAAGGCTAAAACCGCTTCTCCGGCGAAGGCGGCGGCGCCGTCGCCGGGAGGAAAAAATCTTCGTTCCTCCGGAAGAACACTTCGTTCCAACTCCGAAGGTGCAAGGCTTGTCTCGTTAGATGACATTCAGAAGAAATCTCCGGCGAAGAAGAAGCAGAAGAAGGAGAAGAAGAAAGCTGAACCGAAGGATAAGGGAAAGAAAGCCGCTGACAGTGAAGGTGCTTCTGGTACTACTGGTTCTGGTGGTGGTGCTGACCCGAAGGGTAAGGGAAAACAAGCCGCTGTACCTGAAGGTGGAGGTTCTGATGCTGCTGATAAACCTGAAGACAAAGATGATGACCCTAACAGGACTGTTATCGTCGTTGAGCATTGGTATTTCACTCTTTCGCTTTTTTTTTTTTACCGTTTTGCCCTTTTCTTGCTTTCGTACAGATGCACGATAATGACGGAGAAATTATTATTCGATTTTGTTTCGTTAATGCAAATTTTATATCAAACCCTAATTTCTTGGAATTAACCGAAAATGGTGGATTCTGTATAAGCTATTTTTAATCGTTTTCGCTTTTCTTGCTTTCGTAATAATGTCCGTAATGATGACGAAAAATATTATGCGCTTTTTCAGTTTTTTTATTTTTATTTTATTTTTATGCATGTGTTTTGTGTTTGTCTTTATCTTTATCTGCTTATTTTGTTTTTATATTAGCTTAATCAATATGAAAACGATTTATTTTTTGTGAGACGAAACCCTACTTTTTTGGAACCAACCGAAAAAATGGATTGAAAAATTTGTTGATTAAATTGAATCTTTTGTTGATTAAAGTGTAATAAATGGAATATATTGAAATGGATTGAAATCTTTTGTTGATAGGTTATGTTTTGGTGGTAAATCTTGATTAGCTTATGTGTTGATGTTTGGAATATAAATGGAATATAGATAATGAAATGGATTGAATAAATTGTTGATTAAAGTGAATCTTTTGTTGATAAATTGAAGCTTTTGATAGATTCTTGTTTGGTGGTAATTTTTTTATGTGGATAGTTTGGTGGTTAAATTTGATAGTATGTGTTTATATATTGAATAGAGTGTAATAATTGGAATGTAATGAACTGGATTGAAAAAGAGTGTCATTTTTTTGATGATTAATTGATGCAGATTGTTGAAATATTAATGATAATATTTCTTGATTGATTATAATGACTATCTAAAGCAATGAGGAGCCTAAAAAATAATTTGCTTCTTTTGATTAATGTGGAATTTTGAGATAATTACAAATAATCTTTTTAACAAGATTCTTGAATCTGATTATAATGTTGCTTTTTGGTTCTTGTTGCTTCATTATATACCTCGGTGAAATTATTTTTACTATTATTGATTTCTCTCTCTAACATTGTAACTGTTTTCTCAATTGAGTGACTGATTATTGTTTTACTATTATTGATTTCTCAATTTTTTTGTCTTGATTTTCCTTAGTACTCAATGCAAATCATTCTTGAGGAGAGCTACTGAGGTGAAGGATGGTCTGGAGGGTAGTCAAGCTATTGATGTGGTGGTGAAACTGAACCCTGAAAAGGTATTCTAAGCTTTATTTATCATTTCTATCCACTCATGCCTTCTGCTATTTTGTTTATGTCAATGATATCAAATAGATATACATGTTTTTCAAAAAAACATTGATTATAATACAATCAATGTTTATTCTGCCATTGATTATTTTACCACTTTACATTATGTGTTATAATACAATCATGTGGTGTTTGAATGATTAGTTAGAAGTAGAACTAGGAAAAGGGAAGGAGAGGGGGGTTGGTCAATAGAATCTTCTTATTTGTTTTTCAGTGGAGGTGTGATTTTAATAATGAAAACACTAATTCAAAATTTACTCTAAGTTTATGTATTTAAAATATTTATGCAATTCATGTTCACTGTTTTATTCATCTCTGATCTCCCCCTTTGAAATCTTCACAATGTTGGAGGGAGCTAATGTTTGGTGAAGAGAGATTTTTCATATCTCTCTATATCCATTTCCCCCAAACAAATACTGGGTAAGGGTTTGTGTACAACTTACTGGGGGAGTTTTTGAAAATAAGTTGACAACTTATTGACATATTATATATTATTTTTAAAAGTTCTTCCACACACATTACACATGCATATTTATATGATATAAGCTCGTTGGAGGATGTATTTAAAATATTTATGCAATTCATGTTCACTGTTTTATTCATCTCTGATCTCCCCCTTTGAAATCTTCACAATGTTGGAGGGAGCTAATGTTTGGTGAAGAGAGATTTTTCATATCTCTCTATATCCATTTCCCCCAAACAAATACTAGGTAAGGGTTTGTGTACAACTTACTGGGGGAGTTTTTGAAAATAAGTTGACAACTTATTGACATATTATATATTATTTTTAAAAGTTCTTCCACACACATTACACATGCATATTTATATGATATAAGCTCGTTGGAGGATGTATTTAAAATATTTATGCAATTCATGTTCACTGTTTTATTCATCTCTGATCTCCCCCTTTGAAATCTTCACAATGTTGGAGGGAGCTAATGTTTGGTGAAGAGAGATTTTTCATATCTCTCTATATCCATTTCCCCCAAACAAATACTAGGTAAGGGTTTGTGTACAACTTACTGGGGGAGTTTTTGAAAATAAGTTGACAACTTATTGACATCTTATATATTATTTTTAAAAGTTCTTCCACACACATTACACATGCATATTTATATGATATAAGCTCTCAAATAAGCTCTTTCAAACTTCTGCTTCACTTTAGGTGACATCTCTACTAAACTCTCACCCTCTTCCTACTTTCTCTCTGCTTCCACTATTTTGACTCTCACCCTGCAAACCTAAACTCAACCAAAAGCCTTTTAAACATTTTGTTTTCAATGATAGCTTATCAACTGTGACGATTGTTGGTCATGGCCTTTTTTACAATTTCTTTTTGAACAATGAGAAGGACTATTGAATTCATATGCTATATTATTTAACTAGTCCTTGTTGTCTTAATACTCTGTTTTTTATGTCAACAATACTTGATTGATCCAATTTTTTCCTTAAAAATTTACAGCCAAGGAGAGGTTGCTTTGAAATACGCCAGCAAGGTGGCCATACATTCATTAGCCTTTTGGTAAGTCCTGCTCTCTTGTTATCAACATGAACATTTTTTAATTGGCAAGCTAAATCAACCTTTGTACTTTTTTCTATTTGTTCATATGCTATATTTGAAGTTTTTTTGGATATATTGGCCATTATTTTTTAGTCATTTTTCTTGCTCAAGAAAGTATTAAGATTTTTTAGATTGTACCATTGTATTAAGATCTCAGCCTCTTCAATGGATGATTTCATTCACATGAAAATATTTCTTTTCTGTATGTTTTAAAGAACTTCAATTTCTTTATTAGTTTAAAGGCATCCTACTGGCAATCTAAATGATACATGCATACATTTAATTATATTTTTATGATATTCTGTTTTAATACTAACTTATGAAATACTGCTTAATTTCAGGACATGAGTCGTCCATTCAAGCCAATGAAGGATCTTGACATGGCCAAGGTCATCGCAGATATCGTTGCTGATTTATCAAATGCTGGTTGACTTTAGTTGTTTCACAATTTCTCTTTTGGCTTGACTTGTAGTTGAGTTAGATAAACTGATTTTACAGTAGAAATTCTTGGATAGATATATGAAACATGGTATTAAATGTTGCCTTTGTGGTTGTTATTTTGGGATGAGGCAACTAGGAGTTTATGCAGTCATTTTGGATATGTGAACTGTTTCTAATTAGTACACCATTGGTTTTGGTTTTAGGAAACCACATTCAGGGTTTCATTTTGGATATTCAAATCAAATTCCAAGATGTATTTTTTGGTCACTTCTTACTGCTTATGTCATGTTAAATGTTAGGGAGATTGGATTTATCTTCCCATATCCACTATTCTCACTTTAAAAAGACCCATGGAATGAGTAATGCTCACATGTTATGATTTTGCTACATTAACTATTATATAATTAGTGTAAATCACATTGCGATGGTCTTACAAAGTATTAAAGAATTGACGTAGATAAGACTGGTTCGATTTCTCCCTCAATCAGAAGATTGGTATTTATGCATTTGAGTTTACCCGCAGAAGCTGGTTGGTAACTTACCATGGCGTCTTGATTGAGATTTTTAGCAAGAACCGTAATCTACGTTCCTAGTACTACTATATAACTCACCAGAACTAGTTTAGCATCTCTATGGTTAGCCAAATGACAGGCTACAAAAAAAGTTGGTTACTATTTTCAATTATTGGGAAATATAATAAATATACGGAACTCTTTTAATCATTTGATTAAATAATTAAACTGTCACATGTATGAATGAATTATTGATTAAATAATCAAATTGTCAGATGCATGAATGAAAAACATAGTATTGAGAAATGTCAATTCTATAAACAGATTTTAATTACGTTAAGAGATTAATCTCTATAGTTGTATGTGAGAGATACCTTGATTTTTTTTTGTTTCTTTTTTTAAACGGTGTATTAGATTCAATTATATTTTCACACCAAAAGTCTCACAAATCACATAAAATAAAGATTCAATATTTTAATAAAATGATTGAGCTCAAGTGATCAATAAATTCTACCTAAGAACGAGTCGAACTCCGGTTTATTATGACCGCTTTCTCTTAAGAATCAAATAGTTGAAAAAATAAATAAAACAAAGATCCAGTTTTAATTTTATACTTAGTAGGTATCAAGTTTAAAGATCTCAAGATTCCATATTCAATAGATTCTATCAACTATTTTTTTTAACAAAATACATTGCAACGACTTTTATGAGGGTTCCTGCTAATGACACTCTTGGACCCCTGATTTCAGCCCTCATCTACAAAGACAGACTCACACCCAAATTTGGGTTCACTTTCATGAATATCCACAAAAGTATCTGAGCCGCACAATTGTATTAGCCATGGTTGCAAAAATTAGTACTTCGATCACTTTGTGCACGCACTTGTTGACATGGATCTCTTAGATGAAATAAAAGGTAAACTTTTGGTTGAAATAGAAGGCATCATTTCCTTTGTGAATCTTGAATTCAAAAATTTACCTAAATTTTGTATTAATTGTCAAACTGTTGGTCATTCGACCGCTCATTGTCGCAAAAATCCTCAAGTAACTAAAAATGAGAAGTTATATGCTAACATGGTAGCCCAAGTGACTGGAAAGCCACTAGATATGCTGTCAAATACAAAAAAATAAAGGACACTGCTCCGGTTGTCCCTACGAGAAGAACTCTCAAATGGTTATTTTCAATGTGGCATTGAGGAGATCAGTGACTCCCACGGGGTGGGTGACCAGGAGGTGCACCATAAAGCTATTTTCCTATCTTTATCTTTGACTTTATAAGTGAGAGATCCATAAACTTATTGCTTTAAGGTTTTGAGTTAAAGTGTGGTTTCTTCCTCACTTGTGTGGTTGCTTTTATGTGGTTGATCACCCAGTCTCTTCTCGCAATTCATTAGTGATATCAATAGCGAGGTTTGACAAAGGGTTTGATCAAGCTCCTTGTATCAGAAGTTTTCTTGGCAAGTAGTTCAGATGGCGTCTCCTGTTGAGAGAAATGATGACGGTACAAGGAAGTGTGTACGGATGAAAGAACTTCCGCTTGAAAGACGAACATGATGAATTAATGGACTCATACTTGAACACAGAGATTGTTGTGACAAGTGTGGGTTAAAAATCACACATTGTTTAAAAAGATGAAGATCGAACACTAAATAGGTCTATGACACTTATGTAGTTGCTTTTAACTTGAAGTAGTTAACCCTTTGAACTATCCTCATTATCCAATTGATTCTCTCACGTTGAAAAACATGAAGAGTTCGTGTTTTTTATCTCTATATCATTTAATTCATCTAGTTGTATTTTTGAACAAGCATTCTCTCAAGCGGAACCCATTCTTGTTCTTGCTTGCAAAAGAGAGGCAATTTGTAAGGGGTTTCTCTTCCCTCCCAAATATATACAAATAGGCGTCAAGGGAATGAAAAAAATGTTAGACTACTCACAAAAGAAATAAGGCAATACTGTGCAACATTGATCTTTAACTTTATTTAAAACTTCAAATATATTAATTTGTTTTTTCATGTCAAATTAATAATATATTTTTAAAAACATTAAAAATGTTAGACTCAAGTGATTATTGGATGACACAATTGAGTCATTTTCCTTAAAAACTGGAGAGTTAATACAAAAAAAATTCGGAATTTTTTTTCTTCGAAAATAATATTAACTTCTAGTGGCAGATTTTATCGAAAAAGCTAATTTTTTTTTAAAATATTTATATCAAATATTTTAATAATGTTAATCCAGTGGTTAAGTTCAAGTGGTTAAAGAGTGGTTAAAGGACGAATTATTAAGAGAAACTAAATTCGATTCATGATTAAAACATTTCATTTGCAGAGAGGGCCATACCATATATCAAAAAAGGCTTGGTGAAAGGTAAACAAGCTAGTTGGAATTAAACGTAGGCAACAAAGAAAAAACATCAGAAGAAATTATGAAGACTAAAAATAAATAAAGCTAAACAAACTAAAGAAGTAATCCTAATCCTCCCAATTTTCATCCAAGCCGTGTCGTCATATTTTTCTATGATCACTAAGGAAGACAACCCGCTAGTCATTGCAAACTACTTGATAAAGGCCTGAGAAGATTCTACTATATATTATTGTTTCAGAAAATATTCCTGCTATTTTTCCCTTATTTACCTCTCGATTAAACTTTGGATTATCACCGAAGGGTTAAAACCAAAAAAATGATATTTCCAAAACATTTTCAATTATAAATGGTTGATGTTCCATTTTTTTTTTTATTACAAAGAGGGCCTAAACCCATTTGATGTTCGATTTTTATTGATGATAATTACATTTTTTTTGAATAAAGATTTATACTTGCAGAGAGCTACAAATTGTCGATATATATGATTGCTAACTTACTTAAAAAAAAAACATTTTATTAGAAGAATTTATACTTTAAAGAACCATTTTATTAGATACACTTTGGTCTGGATCGAGGTTGGGACCTCTTCCATCCAAACCTGATTAATAGCCGCCGGAGACATTAGATTCGCACAACAATTTTAACATTAATAGCCACTGGAGAATTGTATGGCCTTTATGATTCAATGCAAATATAGCAAAAAACTTCCAATAATAATTTTGGAAAACCATACATTTGTTGGATTAATTAACACCAATCATGATCACCCTAAAAATACACATTAATTTTCTTATCCTCCCCTTGTTTCAGTATGCAAATCATGCTAAACCATTCAAACTTGTCGTAAAGAGAGGTTCACAAGTCACTATGATAAAATTGGATTTCAAACACAAACCTCAAAATAACTAAACCTTAATCAAGCATAGCAGGTCACATATATAAACACCCTCACAATCCTCTCAATCATCATTCATCAAGCTTGGTTTCGGACATAACATCCGAAAGAAAAAGAAACTAAACACAACTTTAAACTTGTGTGAAAAGATGGGTTTCAAAAGCTCTTCTCTTCTTTGCTTGGCTCTTTTCCTTGCAGTTTCTTCTTCCATTCATGCACTTGACATCACAAAATTGCTAGGTCAGAATCCCGACTTTGCCACCTTCAACAAATACCTGACCGAAACCAAGCTTGTTGACCAAATCAACAGTCGCAATACCATCACCGTCCTTGCCGTCAGTGACGGCGCCATGTCTGCCGTATCCGGGAAATCTCCACAAGCTACCAAGGCTATCATGAGCACCCATGTGGTCCTAGACTATTTTGATGAGAAGAAGCTCAGTGAAGCTGTGGGTAGTGGCATACTCTTGACCACCCTTTTCCAAGCCTCAGGCCTTGCTAAGAACCAACAAGGGTTCCTTAAGGTTAAACTCATTGGTGAGGGTGAGATGGACTTTGGATCTGCTGTGAGTGGTGCTCCAATCGACGTTGCGCTCGTGAAAACCATTGTCAAACAGCCTTACAACATTTCCATTCTCCAAGTCGCCAAACCTATCATCTTCCCTGGAGTTGATTCAGTATCTACTGCTAATGCAAGCGCTCCAACTGCGGCAAAGAATGCAAGCGCTCCTTCGGCTTCTAAAGCTGATGCTCCAACAACTGGAGCAGCTGAGACTCCTTCAGAGTCCGCGACTGCTCCTTCACCTTCTAAAGAGCCCGCCACCAATGCTCCCGCTGAAGCCCCAACAGCCGATGCTGCAGGCCCAGGTGGGGCTGCTGCCGATGCTCCACCTCCTAGTAGCTCTTCAAGGACTGTTGTAGGTTTGGTTGGAGCAATGATGTGCTTTGCTTCTCTCTTGGTCGTTATGTAGAGTGATGCAGAAAACACAATGTTTAATAGTCTATGCATTTTAATTATAATAATACATGAAGAGGAAGGTGAATCCTTTAAATAAAAAAAAGCAAGCACAAGCTAGGGCTTCTTGTTCTTGAAACTATTTGTCAATTACATCAAGGTCTAGTTTGTTTTAGTATTTGTGACGTTTTAATGGAAAAAATATATATGATATGATCATATATTTGGATTGAGGTTGCTTCAATCTATTTCCTTTTCTATTTTTGTTTTTCATTGTTCTCTTGATATTAACTTTTACTACAAATATTAATTTGATTATTCTCTGCATGCAATGTTTTTTAACTAAATACCAATATGTTGATAACAAAAATAAATGCGATACCTTATTCATTTTGCTCCCTTTCACAATAGAGTTGAACGATAAGAAATTTTCTACCTCCTCATCCCACCAATCCGTCGAATTCCAGCCATGCCAATTAAAGATATAATTCCAAAAATGAAGATCAATGTTACATACACCACACACTCAATCAAAACACATATCACACAAGCCTTGAATACTAAGTTACTCATTAAATATTTTAATTTACCCTCAATTTCATGTCATTCCCCCTTTCATCTTGTTCTTCACACTTAGCACATCTCCCTTTCATCATCTTCTTCTCCACAGTCTAGCCATCTTTCCTTTATATATCTTCTTCAGTTTTTTACGAATGTGACATGATTCATAGTCCAATATCCCTCTTATTTTTCTTCACAAACTCAACCAAACTCATCTAATGTGAACTACATTATATTTCAATATTGTTTTTAAGGGTTAATTAATGTTTATCGCCTTGTAATATGAGCGAATTTCGGTTTAACTATTGTAAAAAAAAAAAATGGAATCTAACTCTGTAATATAAAGATTCTTTGGAAATGAACCCTGATGTCATTTGACGGGATTAAAACGTTGAAGTGAAACACTAATTGTGCAAATAATTATTTACTTATGTGTTTTACTTTAGTTTATTTAATTTAAAGTCTTAAATTCTTATCTTTGTTATTTGTCATTTTGGATCTTGAATAACTGCACTCAGCATTTGGAAATACATAGAACTTAACCACTCCAATCTTAATGGAATCGACACTCTACTTACTCTTTATTACTTGTTGTGAAAGTGTATACTAGCACTCAATATGTATTGAAAATAATCACTGTTTACAAAGATGGTGAATGGAACACTAGTGGAACCTATCATTCCCGGTAGAGGGCTTCACCAGGGTGACCCGATTTCACCCTTTATATATTCGTCCTTTGTGCGGAGGGATTGTCCGCCTTGATTCGTGATGCATAAGGTCGAGGCGACATTCGTGGTACTCTTATTTGAAAAATGTATCAATCATGTCTCATTTATTATTTGTGGATGACTTCTTCCTCTTCTCCGGAGCATGTGAAAGCAAGGTGGTAGCAATTATGAATATTTTAGCTACGTGTGAAGCAACATTCGGGAGTTAATTGCAAATACATTGCGGGTTCAACAAGTTCTTGGGACATGTAAGTATTTGGGATTTCCATCTAAGATTTGAAGAAGTAAAAAGGCTACCTTCATGTTTGTACAAGATAGAATCAGAATAAGATTAATTCATAGAGTAGTCGTTGCCTCTTACAAGCAGGAAGAGAGATTCTCATCAAATCATTACTTCAATCTATACATTCATATGTAATTAGTGTATTCCTCTTGTCGAGATCCTATTCCTCCTTTAAATTTCTTGTTTGTTTCTGCACGTGATGAAAAAGAGACAAACTATACTATTTAGAGGCTGAAAGCGACCTTTCTTCAGAAGATAACAAATTGGTTAAGAGGCTTCAGATGCTGACAGGGCTTTAGATGCTTGAAGACTTTAGGGGCTCTGCTTTTTCAGATATTTCTGATCCAAAAGTTGACTTCTAGTTGATTTTTCTTTTGACCTTGTTCCAAGTTTTCAACTTCTCACTTGCTTCAAATGCTATTATATATGTTCAGAACCTTGTTCTTTCAGAACCAAAACTTGATTTGATAATATGAATTTAATTCCATGCTCACGCACATTTGAACGTACATATTAACATATCCAATTGTTCATTTATAGTTTATTATCGTCAAAACTTCAAATATTGTACAAAACCCATTTTGGTTCAACATATTACTCCGTCAACAACATTACATACCATGTGGAATGAACTCACAATATCGCATTTGTTGTGGCCTAACACCAAGCAATATTGGAATACATATTTCATCAACTACATGTTCGACAACGACACGACTAGGAAAATTTACAATACACCACTGCTGTCCTCGGTTCTGCAAGATTTGGATACTTAGAGGTTTGAGAAAGATGGTAAGCACCAAGTTCAGAGCACATACCAAGACATTATTAACAATGACAATGCCTCTCTTCAGCATAAAGTGGCAGGTTATTGGAGCACTATTTGGAAACTCAAACTCCTGCCGAACATTAAGAACTTCTTATGGACAGTCTGTCACAACTGCTTTCTGATAAGATTGCATCTACAATACAGAGGAGTACGATGTCCCGCTGTATGTGATGTCTGTACAGAGAAAGATGAAGATTGAACCAATGTGTTTTTAGGTTGTACCAAAAGCATTACGTGCAGGCACAAGCAGGGTATAGGTTTATGTAACACCATTCTGCATGTACTATATTCTGCTACCTCATGTGCTGCATATATGTTTGCTATTCTTAAAATTGTATATGTCAAGCAAAAGAAATTATTTGGTGTCACTTTTAGGAGCTAATGGACACACTGAAATAACAAAGTGTGGAATAATGTGGTGGAAAATAACCAAGACATCTGTGAGCGAGCTGGATCCCTGTTGACCAACTGGCAGAATGCGCAAGTTACTCACAACACGAGGGCAAGTCCAACAGGTTGCGGGGAACAAGTGCAATGGAATAAAACAAGTGTAAGTCGTTATAAATGCAATATGGATGCCTCCTTTTCCCATTCACTTAATAAAGTTGATATTCAAATCTGCATTCGTGACGAGGAGGGGCGGTTTGTGCTCCGCTCACCAAAATGGAAAGGATTGGACCATTACTTGACGTAGATAGGGGAGAAGATCTTGGTCTTTTATTAGCCTTGAAATGTGCTAGTGATATTTACTTGGTGAACACAGATTTTGTGATGGACTCCAAAACAGTAGTTGATAGTAATTACTCATACAAATGCATGCTAGCTTCTGATTTAGTGAACTCTGATATGACGTTCATTCGGGGACAAGTTGTTGCGCTAAAAACACACTTAGAGTGCTCTAAGTGTGTTTTTAGCGCAACAAGTTCTTGGCGCCTGTCACGCGGGTGACCCGGGTTCGATCCTAGAGAGAAGGTGTTTGATGGCTTTTTAACTTCTTTTGTTTATTATTATATTTTATATTGTTTATTATTATATTTTATATTCTACAAAATAAAAATAAAAATATAGGTAATTGTCTAAATAATAACAACACAAAATGTTTGAAACTATACCTAAAATTCTAATATAAGGCATATAAGTAAATGGTTTATCACAAGTCAATGGTGTTGCTTATATCTCAGCTAGGTTAGCCTTATGGTATGCTAGTTTACAACTTTTTGTTGGCATGCATGATGTATTTATACTCTTGTTATGAATGAAATGTGGTAAGCTAATTTCCATAATAAATAATAATCAAACAACTCATTTACTATGTATTTGACTCCTAAAATTTACGAAATTCAATTATTTATTTATGAAAAACGAAGGGCGATTTTCTCTCATATTAAGAAAAATAGGTATTACCAAAAATGAAAAGAAAAGTCTATCATTTATTAAATGTGTTTTATTTATGTATAGATGTCCATAAAATACTACATTATAAGACACATACAAAATAAAATATATTTTTGGTTAGAGTGACATATAGCTTGAGACGTATGGAGGAATAACATTCATCAAACCTTTGTAAGTAAAAAAATGAACAAACTTAAATGGAGGAGTATTATCTTCTCCTTTTAAGGTCAAAATATACACTCTCCTTCTCTATTTTCAAAACATATCAGATAAAATTATACTCTACATTCTTAAGAGAAACATGAATTACATTTCTCTCCCCTTATGTTAACACTCTGGTTCCTTGAGGAATGAGACTCTAGTATCCGAGGTTCGGCTCGAATGTAAGTAAAGTCTGGTAAAAAAATGGTTCTAGTAGTTAGGAATAAAACTCCGGTTCTTCTCCTCTCTTATGTTTTTTTTAGAGGACCTCCCATCTGAGCATGTATCAAGTGAGTGAGTATCTATTGTGAGAGACGAGAGGACTCGTTAATGGCAATTAAATTAAATTATGTGGCTCAAATAAAAAGTGTCATTTTAATTTTTCAATTTTGTTTTAATTGATTTATTTTAATTTTGTTTTGAAGGATGATTTATTTTAATTTTAGTATCTAATTAATAATATGCACATCATTTTCCATTTTTTTAATCTAAAACCTCGATAACCATAAAACGAAAAATAACATAAAAAAAAAAATGAAAACCAAGCTAAACCATTCAAATTTGTCATAAAGTAGTTGTATAGAGAGAGGTTCACATGTCACCATGACAAAAATGGATTTCTTCAAATTTTGATTTTGATTTTTTTATTCTAAAACCATGCTAAACCAGGAAAAGAAAAATAAAACAAAAAAGTGAAAACCATGCTAAACCATTCAAACTTGTCATAAAATAGCTGCATAGAGAGGTTCACATGTCACGATGACAAAAATGGATTTGAAACACAAACCTCAAAATAACTAAACCTTAATTAAACATAGCAGGAAACATATATAAACACCCTCATAATCCTCTCAATTCTCAAGGCAGGCTTGGTTTTAGGCATAATATCCAAAAGAAAAGATGGGTTTCAAAAGCTCGTCTTTTCTTTCCTTAGCTCTCTTCCTTGCAATTTCTTCTTCCATTCATGCATTTGACATCCAAAAATTGCTAGATAGAACCCCCGAGTTTTCCACCTTCAACAAATACCTCAACGAAACCAAGCTTGTTGGTCCAATCAACCGTCGCAATACCATCACTATCTTCGCCGTTGATAACGGCGCCATAGCTTCCATATCCGACAAAATGCCGGAAGCTATCAAGGCTATCATGGCCACCCACGTGCTCCTCGACTATTATGATCCAAAGAAGCTCAATGGAGCTATGCATAAGCGCGAACTCTTGACCACCCTTTACCAATCATCAGGCATCGCCGTGGACCAACAAGGGTACCTTAAGGTTAATCGCACTAGTGACGGTGATTTAGCCATTGGATCTGCTGTGAGTGGTGCTCCAATCGACGTTAAGCTAGTGAAAGTTGTTTTCGCCCAACCCTACAACATCACCATAATCCAAGTCGCGAAACCTATCTTGTTCCCTGGACTTGAAACACAAACCACTGGTGCACCATCTAATGCAAGCGCTCCAGCAGCCGAAACAAATGTAGATGTTTCTCCGGTGTTTAAAGCACCGCCGGCAAAGGCAAAGAATGCAAGCGCTCCTGAGGCTGCTGAAGAGCCCATCACAGAAGTTTCAGATTCTCCTTCACCTTCTGATGAGCCCGGCGAATCTCCCGTTGAAGCCCCTGCAAGAAGCCCATCTTTGGCTCCTGGTCCAGGTGGTGATGAGGCTGCTGCCGATGCTGCACCTACTAGCAGCTCTTCAAGGATTGTTGTAGGTTTTGTTGGAGCAGTGATGTGCTTCGCTTCTCTCTTGGTCGTTATGTAATTTAGAGTGATATATGGAGAAAACATAATGTTTAAGAGTGTATACATTTTAATTCTAATACATGAAGAGGAAGGTTTTTTGAAACATGAAGAGGAAGGTGGATCTTTCTACTGTAGACTTTAGAAAATAGATTACCACTTAATATACTATTTCATCCATTTTTCATTTTCATTATTGCATATGGTTTTAATTTGTGACATGTTAGCCTAATTAAGGTTTTTGTTTCCAAATTAAAATCTTATACAACTTGTGTCCATTATATATATATATATATATATGGGTTTTGTTAGAAGCCAGCCATGAAGGTGTCTTTTAGCAATCCACACCTCAAGGTGTGATTTCCACTTTTTAGTTATAACTTTGCTAAAAGACACCTTCATAAAAATTAGTTGGTGTCGTTTAACAAATGCTCATAGAATACCTTGCTAAAAGACACCTTCATAAAAGGTGTCTTCTAGCAAAACCCTATATATATATATATATATATATATATATATATATATATATAATCTTTCTATATACTATACAATCTTCTTCTTTTTTGTGAAGGAAACAACTCAATTCATTTCATTATCAATCATGGACCAAATATAGGACAATACATCAATATAGAGATACAAGTTAGTATTACATGGGGCTACCTTTACTATTTTATGGGACACCGCATTCACTTGCTTTTGACTAAATTCAACATGAGATTTTTGAAATTGTTGTGAAACAACTGCTTGCAAATACTTCCTTTTCTATTTTTGTTCTTAATTGTCATGTTCATATTAACTTACTACAAATAATAAATTTGAATTTTCCCCTTTTATATATTTTCTTTGCATGCAAATTTTTTAACTAAATTGTTCCATTTAATTTTTTAAACATCATAATGTATACTCAATTTCTGTTGCACTATAGAAGGAAGACGGTGTTGTATTATGAATATTCAAGAAAATATAAAGATTGATGTTTTCATACACCACACTCAATCCAAACACAGATGACACAAACCTTGAATACTAAGTTACTCACACACTCAACTGTCACATTTTCATCCTCTTCTTCTCCACAGTCTAACCATCACCTTATATATATATATATATATATATATATATATATATATATATATATATATATATGTATGTATGTATGTATGTATGTATGTATGTATGTATGTATGTATGTATGTATAATTACGGTTATGTATATTATAATTGTGGTGTATGTCCTTACATATTAGAGGATTGTAAATAAAATCTGGGCACAAAATAAATTTCTTTTTTGATTTTAACTATTCGTATTTATAGGTATGTAAATAAAGTCTGGACACTGAATGTTCCAACCATTAATTGCAATATGGACTTGGGCATTTTTATCGATGGCCTGTAAAGTTGCACCATAAGCCGGAACATTTGGCATAACCAACATGTTGTTGATTTGTTTTAATACTTGTTCATCCATCTCATTCACCATAATTTGACCCCTAAGGCAAGCAGTGGCAAACGTATTCGGTGGAATCATTGGTAACGATCATGCCTAAACAAATTTTTGCCGAACTTTTCATAAAAGTTATGCCTGAACAATGTACGGTTGAACACTGGGTAAATGTTATGCATCAACACATTGTTATTGTTGCTGTGGAGACAAAAATATGATTGGTGAGTTCAGCTTCATGGTCCCACTCACTGTTCAATTTGTTTTCATCTTGCAAAATTCCGTCTTAGCCAATTTGATGTGTGATATGCTGATGTCATGACAACATTGTTGATTTATGGATTCTTCAACTGATAAGATGATATTTATGATAACTTTCACTTGAGACAATTATCCACTTTTAGATAAAGAGAATATGTTTATAAAGAGACTTTGTTTCTCAGTTGTTGGTTTCTAGACTACTCCAAAGAACGTCTAGTGTGGAAGGATGAACTATTACATAAAATAAAGTAAAGTAAAGGAAAACTATAAAGGAATGATAAAAGTATATGTAGAGATTTGTTTGATTTGATGTGTGTGTTGAATATCTTTACAATGGTATATTTATAGACTTAGAAGCACCTACACTAACATTTCTTGCAAGATTGTTGACCCACTATCTACCATATTATATTATGTAAGATCAGGGATAATGATGACGGTTAATCATATTGTGTTTTTAGCAGTGTTTAGGAGTAAGTTTAAAGGCTTTATAGAAAGTTTCCATTTCTTTTAGTTGAGTTTTTTTAATAAATCAATGGATGAGCATGGAAGAGCTATTAAGCGTACAAGATCTTACAACATGTGAAATCACCCAAAACAAACAACTATGTGGTCTTGCTATACTTTCTTACAAGATATATCAATTGAAATCTTGGGGTATAGTCACCAAGGACATTTCGATAAGGAGAAATGAGACAAGGAATGACAAAAAGCAGAAGGTTCAACTACAAGTTGTTGAACAATGCGTGCTATGAGTTGCACGTCGAGCAGCTGTGAAGAAATTGGAAGTGTTCAGCTACTGCCTCATACATGATGCATAATAGATGCAGATCGTGCCATGTTCTGAAATTATGGATTGCGCGTGAAATTATTTGGGTTATTGGGCTTTGTTGGATGACCCAAAATAATAATTAAGGTTTCCCTGGGCAACAAGCAGCACACACTTATATACACGTATTTGCACAACACTACATAACACACACTAGAGAGGAGAATAAAAAAAATATATTAGGTTTTGGAGAATAAGAGGAGGACGCAACGGCATAACAAGGGAGAGAAGGAAGAATTAAGAAGCAATGTCATCATGGTTATTTTAATTTCCTTGTTATTTATTCTTCTCTTTTTGTTTGGAAAATTTCTCTTTGATTTAGTTAATGAAAGGATCTTCACTATAAACATCTTGAACCATATAATTTGTTGAATATCTTTTAATGAAAAATTTACACATCCTTGTTACAATTGATATTGTTTAGTATAAACTTCACAATCCATGTGGAGATGAACTAATCTAAATATTATTGTTTGACGAGAATTTAGTGCACTTTCTATATCGACAATCATCTGTCATCATTAATGTAAGTAACTACCATCTAGGCTGAGTTTCAACCTCAAATCGCCTTGTCGAATAAGATATACACTTCGATATCAGCCGTCCCTGTCCTCCATCCTCATATTATTAAGGAAATAGGTCTTCACGCACGTTATGGATTTAATTAACTAATATCTTGTTCATATGACTGAGTTGAGGGTAAAATTATACTTGTAGGGGTGATTACTTAGCCCTCATTTACCCATGTAACTACACCCATGTATGAAAATGGGGGAAGTTGCCCCCACTACCTACTTTCTTATTATTATTCAACTAAATATCATGTGTTGCCCCCACAAAAATATTAAATATTTTATATGTAAAAAATTAAATGTATAATGGTATCAAAGATGAAATGTTGAATGGTTGTTTATCTTATAAATAGAGAGATATTTTTTATAGTATTAAAGATAAAAAATTATATAACATTTTTCAAAATATTGAGACACAACTAATGGAAATTTTGAATTTGTCAAAAAACCTAATGGACATTTTGATGTGTGTTTAATTTTATAAATGTATAATGATATAGTTGTGATGTCCACTTTTGTAACGATAATTAATGCAACTATTTTATGACTTATGCATTTTTACGTTTTTGTATAAATATTTTTGATATATTATCTTGCTCCCAACCAGTGGAAATGGCTGGATCTATCATTGTACTCATATTCTTCTCATTCCTATTTTTGAGGGACATCTCTCTCTCTCTCTCTCTCTCTCTCTCTCTCTCTCCCCCCCCCCCCCCTCTCTCTCTCTCTCTCTCCCTCTCTCTCTCTCCCTCCCTTTATCATGCTACATTTATATATATAAAGAAAATAGTCACTTTTGTGTCGACTTTTCTTATTCCAAAATTACTCTCAACTTTCAATAAAAATAATACATATAACAAATATATAAGAGTAAATTCAAATATTAAAACGAAATGTAACAAATTATATATGTCCGATTTTTTCTCCTTATCATTCAAAAAAGAGAATGGATGAGAGTGAATTCAAATATTAAAAAAAGTGTAACAAACGCAATTTTTATTTTGGTTACCACATAATATATCGTGTAACAAACACGATATGAGTATATATATTCAGTTTTTTCCGTTATAACATATATGAGATAATAAAAGATTTATTCTTGGATCATTGATTATGGAATCAAGTTGCCAAAACAATTTTTTGTTTCTTTTTCACTAATTCATCGTCTCAAAGGTAAGTCCTCTTATTTTGAAATTATTATGGAATCATTAATATTTGTTTTATTAAGTTTATTTTCCAAAATAAAAAATAAAAAATATCTGGTCCATACTATCTGGGACATTGAAATTTGTCCATTTTTTCAAAAGTATGATGATTTCAATTTCATATATGGATCCTTTTCCATATTTTTTTCATCTGTTGTTCTACAATTTGACGATGAATAACCAAAATATTTGACTTTTGCCTGAAAAAAAATCTCACATTCATGCATTGATAAAAAAAAATCATGCATTCTTTGGTTAAAAAAATTAAAGGTAAAAAATTTAAAAACTCTTAAGACTTAATTTTTTTAACTAAGAATGCATAAATTTTAATTTTGTTGCAAAACATAGACTCTAAATATGGCCCGTGTAATGGAACATAAATTATTATGTTGTGGTTTGTTTATGAATATGCTAGATGTGGAAATCCTATCATAAAACAACGTTGGAAAAAGAGCATTCTTGCCCATAATTAAATTAAAAACAAATGCGAGTTCATGACTTCATTTTGTGCTTAGTAGAAAACAATTTTCATTAATATTTAAAAATTGTAATCAAAATTATACAGACAAACAAAATAAAATATACAAACACGTTAGCGCAGTACAATATATAGCGGACAAACAAATACGGTAGTACTCATATTTCCGTTAGTATGTATGAAAGTACTCCCTCCGTCCCTTAATGTAACCCCCCCTTTGCTTTTTTCACATTTCTTAAGAAAAGTTGTCAGTGTAATTAATGTGTCTGTTTTGTGTATTGATATTACCAAACTGTCCTTTGTTTGTTTGTGTAATAAATTTGACTATTCATATTTCAAGACAAATTAGTAGTATTAATTAGGGGTATGTTTAGGAAAAAAGTAATAAATGCATCTAGTAATTTGAAAAGGGGGTTACATTTAGGGACAAAAATAAAATCAAATGGGTGGTTACATTAAGGGACGGAGGGAGTAGTTATTTAGTCTCTAAACTTAGTAAAATTTATGTGTAGCTTATTTAACTCTCATTAAACTTTACCACGACAATAATAAGACTTAATGACAAAATTTCCCATCATATTTATTGAGAGAATTTCCAATGCATGTTTTTAAGGAACTCATATTAGTTTACCATTATATTTATGACTTATATATTAATGATTTTTTTAGTAAAATTTTGTATGTGTGATATCTTATAATGTGCGAAATTGTATTGATAAAAAGTTCATTTATTTTGTTGTATTTTTTTAATAATGTTAATAAATTATAAATTGTCTTATGTACAATTTTTAAATATTTATAAATTAAATATGTTAATATCGTATATATGTGTCACAATGTCAATTAATTATAAAGGCACGCATCACTAAAGGTATACCTTTAAATTATAAAATTGTATATAAGACAATTTCGTATTTGTTGGTGTTATTTAAAAAGTTAAAAAAAATTATTTTGCTATTAATACAATTTTACAAAAAATATTTAAGATCTTGGACTTAGAGATTTTGGGGTCAAGTCCGCTAGTACCTTGAAGGAAGATAAATATAAATCTCTTTCTAAATTCTCTTTGAATTTAGGATGGGCATTCATCCCCATCCTAAATTTTTATACTAATAAGTTTCTTTATAAAGTTTCTATTCCCATTAATTGATCATATTAATATGCTTAAGTTCTGAATTATTCAAATATGAAACAAACTCCATCTGTTTCAAATTATTTGTCACTTTGTCAATTTCACATAAATTAAGAATGTAGTTAATTTTTTATGGAAAGAGATATTATGAGTTTTTGACAAAATTATCCATCATTATAGTTGTATGGAAAAGAGGAATTAAAATAATTGAAAAAAATAAATGGTACAATAGGAAAAGAAGCAATAATACTTCATTGATATTGTAAATTAACATAAAAAAAAATTGTTAGAGTGACATATAATTTCAATCGGATGAAGGAATAACATTGAACAAACTTTTGTTATGTTAACGTTGGTGGGATTTAGCATGAGAAAGAGGAGTTGTTTCCCACCATGAGAAAGTTATTTTCAACCATTGGATCAAATAGAAAACATAGTTTTACCATAGACATTTAACACCAAATTTTATTCCCACACTCACCACTAACCCACAAACAGCTGCTGATCGAACACTATTCTTTCTCCTTCATGCCACACCACCACTAACATCAAACCTATTGTCCTTTTTTTTATTCTTCTAGAAGAATTAAAAAGGATACCACTGTCTCAATTTTTTTCCCAAAAGAGTTAAAAAGGATACCACTGTCTCATTTTATTTTCAATTTTGCTTTTTAATTCCGACCGAAAATGGTGACTGGAAACCATCCGGCGGTGGTGTGTGGTGGCTCTCCGGTGAAGGTGTCCCAGAAATGCAAGAAGAAGTAGAACAACAGAAAGATCTCACAATGAAGAACACAAATCTGATGTATGCTTTTCTTAAGCATGTTATAGGTGGCTGGAAGCGGTGACCGAAAAACTAGTCGGCGGTGGTCTGTGGTGGCTCTCTAGGTGGCCGGAAGTGCTATACAACTTCTAGATATGTTTTATGTTTTTTCATATATGTTTGTGAAATCAAACAACTTGCTTCAAGCTTCCATAGGTGATCAAGGAAAAGTATTTTGAAAAGATCAAGATTGGTGTCACTTTGATAAAGTAATACAACTAAAAAAAATCCCAAATAAAATCAATATGTGATGAATTTGGCATGAAGGATTTTGTTTTAATTTAACTGTGCAGAGAGAACAAACAAGAGGTTTCAAGTGATGAAATTCTAGTGCTGGAAGTTCAAGAAAATGTGAAAGAGAAAGGAAAAAAAATATGGTGTAGACAGACCATGATAAAATCAATGTTCCTCTTTAATCTAACGGTAAACATCAACTTTCCCATGATGGGAAACAACTCCCCTTTCCCATGCTAAACCCCACAATTAACGTTTTGGCTCTTGTGGGAATGAGACTCTGGTAATTCAAGGTTCGGCAGGAAGGTAAATAAAGTCTAGTAACAAATCCTCTTACTTAGGAATCAAATTGGGGTTCTACTCTCCTCTTATATTTTCTTAGAAGACCTCACATCTTATGTTAAAATCTACACTTCTCATTTCGAAATAAAAGTGAACAGAGAAGCCATATTGTTGAAGAAGTGACTTCAACACACAAGATGGACGTGACTTGTGTTCTTTAAGACGTTTTAAAAATAAGCACTTCAAAAAATGTTTAACCAAATAAAATAAAGAGCTTATAAAAAAGTAAAAACAAATAAGGAAAATAGAGATTGCGAGGTAAAATAATTAACAAATAAAGTAAAGGAGATAAACGGTCAAGGTGAGAAAAACACAAGAAGGTGTGAAAAAAAATTCCATTTTTTTTTATCTAAAACCATGAAAAGAAAATTACATAAAAAAAAGTGAAAACCATGGTAAACCATTCAAACTTGACATAAAATAGTTGCATAGAGAGAGGTTCACATAATCACATGTCACCATGACAAAAATGGATTTCTTCAAATTTTGATTTTTTTTTTAATCTAAAACCATGCTAAACTAGGAAAAGAGGAAAAGAAAAATAAAATAAAAAAGTGAAAACCATGCTAAACCATTCAAACTTGTCATAAATAGCTGCATAGAGAGAGGTTCACATGTCACGATGACAAAAATGGATTTGAAACACAAACCTCAAAATAATTAATCCTTAATTAAACATAGCAGGGAACATATATAAACACCCTCATAATCCTATCAATTCTCAAGGCAGTCTTGGTTTCGGGCATAATATCCGAAAGAAAAGATGGGTTTCAAAAGCTCGTCTTTTCTTTGCTTGGCTCTCTTCCTTACAGTTTCTTCTTCCATTGATGCATTTGACATCCAAAAATTGCTGGATAGAACCCCCGAGTTTTCTGCCTTCAACAAATACCTCAACGAAACCAAGCTTGTTGGTCCAATCAACCGTCGTAATACCATCACTATCTTCGCCGTTGATAACGGCGCCATCTCTTCCATATCCGACAAAATGCCAGAAGCTATCAAGGCTATCATGGCCACCCACGTGCTCCTCGACTATTACGATCCAAAGAAGCTCAATGGAGCTATGCATAAGCGCGAACTCTTGACCACCCTTTACCAATCCTCAGGCATCGCCGTGGACCAGCAAGGGTACCTTAAGGTTAATCGCACTAGTGACGGTGATTTGGCCATTGGATCTGCTGTGAGTGGTGCTCCAATCGACGTTAAGCTACTGAAAGTTGTTTTCGCCCAACCCTACAACATCACCATAATCCAAGTCGCGAAACCTATCTTGTTCCCTGGACTTGAAACACAAACCACTGGTGCACCATCTAATGCAAGCGCTCCAGCAGCCGAAACAAATGTAGATGTTTCTCCGGTGTTTAAAGCACCGCCGGCAAAGGCAAAGAATGCAAGCGCTCCTGAGGCTGCTGAAGAGCCCATCACAGAAGTTTCAGATTCTCCTTCACCTTCTGATGAGCCCGGCGAATCTCCCGTTGAAGCCCCTGCAAGAAGCCCATCTTTGGCTCCTGGTCCAGGTGGTGATGAGGCTGCTGCCGATGCTGCACCTACTAGCAGCTCTTCAAGGATTGTTGTAGGTTTTGTTGGAGCAGTGATGTGCTTTGCTTCTCACTTGGTCGTTATGTAATGTAGAGTGATATATGCCAAAAGCATAATGTTCAAGAGTGTATACATTTTAATTATAATACATGAAGAGGAAGGTTTTTTGAAACATGAAGAGGAAGGTGGATCTTTCTACTGTAGATTTTAGAAAATAGATTACCACTTAATATACTATTTCATCCATTTTCCTTTTTCATTTCCTAAGGCTTTAATTTGTGACATGTTAGCCTAATTAAAGGGTTTTTTCCCAAATTAAAATCTTATACAACTTGTGTCCATTATATATATTATATATATATATATATATATATATATATATATATATATATATATATATAATCTTTCTATATACTATACGATCATCTTCTTTTTTGTGAAGGAAACAACTCAATTCATTTCATTATCAATCATGGACCAAATATAGGACAATACATCAATATAGAAATAAGATTTAGTATTACATGAGGCTACCTTTGCTATTTCATGGGACACCCCATTAACTTACTTTTGACTAAATTCAACATGAGATTTTTTAAATTGTTGTGAAACAACTGCTTGCATATACTATATAATTTTCTTGTACCATAATCATCATCACATTCACGTAAACATATATGATATGTTAGTTTATTTTGATTGAGGTCGCTTCAATATATTTCCTTTTCTATTTTTTTTTCAATGTCCTGTTCATATTAACTTACTACAAATAATAAAATTGAATTTCCCCCTATTATATATTTTCTCTACATGCAATTTTTTTAACTAAATTGTTACATTTAATTTTTTAAATATCGTAATGTATACTCAATTTCATTCCGTTGAAGCCACTTGCTTGCAAATTCTATTTGCAAGCACTATTGCACTATAGAAGGAAGGCGATGTTGTTGTAACACCCACAACGTGGCCCAGTAACAGTGGCGGAGCCAGGCCGGCCCCGGACTTAAGCGGGATGAGTCGGACCACCGGGCTGTTACAGGATGACCCCACGTTGATAGGAGGAACCAAATCACATCGGAATGAGAGGGATCCGGAGGCCGGGTAGGTATGGGACTACATGGTTGAAGGAAGGCTTATAAGAATTGTTAGGTACTACCCATATCAACAAGATGCATCTTCTTTTCGGGAGCTGAATCCATAGGAACTCCACAGTTAAGCGTGCTTGGCTTGGAGTAGTACTAGGATGGGTGACCTACAGGGAAGTTTCCCGGTAAGCATGTGAGTGAGGACAAAGCATGCTGAAAAGACTCGTGTTGGTTTGTGGGGTTAGTCGACAATCCTGTAAGCAGTCTGGGATGTTACAGTTGTATTAAGAATATTCACAAAAATCTAAAGACTAATGTTTTCATACACCACACTCAATCAAAACACACATCACACAAGCCTTGAATACTAAGTTACTCACACACTGTCTCCTTTTCATCCTTTCGTCTTCTTCCTCACACACTCAACCCATCTCATTTTCATCCTCTTCTTCTCCATAGTCTAACCATCACTTATATATATATATATATATATATATATATATATATATATATATATATATATATTAATTGTGGTGTATGTCCTTACAAATTACAGGAATATAAATAAAGTTTGGGCACAAAATACATTTCTTTTTTGATTTTAACTAGTCAATTTGATAGGAACGTAAATAAAGTCTGGACACTAAATGTCCCAACCATTAATTGTCATATGGACTTGTGCATTTTTATCGGTGGCCTGTAAATTCGCACCACAAGCCAGAACATTTGGCATAACCAATGTCTTTTTTATTTGTTCTAATGTTTTTTCAACCATCTCATTCACCATTGTTTGACCCTAAGGCAAGCAGTGGCAACCGTATTTGGTGGAATCTTTGGTAAAGATCATGCCTAAACAAATTTTGGCTGAACTTGTCATAAAAATTATGCTTGAACAATGTACGGTTGAACACGTGGTAAATGTTATGCATCAACACATTGTTATTGCTGTTGTGGAGACAAAAATATGATTGGTGAGTTCACCTTCATGGTCCCACTCATTGTTTAATTTGTTTTCATCTTGCAAATTTTGTCTTAGCCAATTAGATGTATGATATGTTGATGTCATAAGAACTTTGTTGATGTATGGATTCTTCAACTGATAAGATGATATTTATGATAACTTTCACTTGAGACAATTATCCACTTTTAGATCAAGAGAATATGTTGATAAAGAGACTCTCTTTCTCAGTTGTAGGTTCCTAGACGACTCCAAAGAACTGCTAATGTGGAAGGAGGAACTATTACATAAAAAGACAAAACAAACTAAATTAAAGGAAAGCTATAAGGGCGAACTCTTGACCACCCTTTACCAATCCTCATGCATCACCATATAACAACAAGGGTACCTTAAGTTTAATTGCACTAGTGACGATGATTTGGCCATTGGATCAGCTATGAGTGGTGCTCTAATCAACGTTAAGCTAGTGAAAGTTGTTTTCGCCCATCCCTACAACATCGCAATAATCCAAGTCGCGAAACCAATCTTGTTCCCTGGACTTGAAACACAGACCTCTAGTGCACCATCTGCGTCTAATGCAAGTGCTCTAGTAGCCGCAACGAATGTAATTGTTTCTTTGGTGTTTAAAGTGCCACTGACAAAGGCAAAGAATGCAAGCGCTCCTTCGGCTTCTGAAGAGCCCATCACAGGTGTTTCAGATTCTCCTTCACCTTCTGATGTGCCCAACTAATCTCTCCTTGAACCCCCCTGCAACAAGCCCATCTTTGGCTTCTGATCTAGGGGGTGATGAGGCTGCTGCCGATGCTGCACCTACTATTAGCTCTTCAAGAATTGTTGGAGCAGTGATGTGCTTCACTTCTCTCTTGGGCGTTATGTAATGTAGAGTGATATATGCAGAAAACATAATGTTTAAGAGTGTATACATTCTAATTATAATACCTGAAGATGAAGGTTTTTTGAAACATGAAGAGGAAGGTGGATCTTTCTACTGTAAACTTTAGAAAATAGTTTACCACTTAATATACTATTTTATCCATTTTCCTTTTCCTTGCCTTTGGCTTTAATTTGTGACACGTTAGCCTAATGAAGGGCTTTTTTCTCCCAAATTAAATTTTATACAACTTGTGTTCATTATATAAATATTGCATTTTAAATTATTATTATTTTTTGACGAACTTTGACTATCAAATTTAATATTATTTTTTTACAAATAAAATTTAATAGTCTTAAACCATATGCATTGAATTATTGATATATATATATATATATATATATATATATATATATATTAAATTTGATATACCATATGATCTTCTTTTTTGTGAAGGAAACAAATCAGCTCACTTCATTATGAATCATGGACCAAATATAGGACCATACAACAATATAGAGATGAGATTTAGTATTACACGCAGCTACCTTTGCTAATTCATGAGACACCCCATTAATTTATTTTTGACTAAATTCGACATGAGAGTTTTGAAATTATTGTGAAACAGCTGCTTACAGGTATATACTATAATAGTCGGAGTACCAGTGCAACACACGGGGCGAGTCTGTCTTGCTTAATTATATTAATTAATGCTAATATGAGAACCAATGTTAAATACTTATAATATTCTTTTGTAAATCCGATAGAAATAAAATAAAAAAGATACACCAAAATGACAATAGTCACTAATAATATTCTCCCATACCTATGCTAGGGTGGGAGGACGAGTTGTTAGATGAGTGTAGGGTTTTACTGCTGACAGTTCATTTGCAGGATTCTATTTCAGATGCTTGGCAATGGCATCTGGACCCTATAGGAGGTTACTCTGTTCGTGGCGTTTATGAGTTACTGACATCTAATGAGCATGTTCACGTCCCTCCCAGCATGGATTTAATTTGGCATAAGAAGGTTCCCTTGAAGGTCTCTGTTTTTGCTTGGTGAATGTTTCGTGATAGATTACCAACGAAGACAAATTTGGCGACTCGTGGTGTCATTTCTCTAGAGGCTAGCTATTGTGTGGCGGGTTGTGGCCATCTAGAAGACGCACAACATGTGTTTCTTTTGTAGTGTCCTCTTTTCGCTTCCCTTTGACTGATGGTGCAAGCGTGGATCGGGTTTGATGGTGTTGACACTTAGGCTATTCATGATCACTTCCATTAGTTTATTTATTACACAGGTGGTATGAAAGCGCAACGTAATTTTCTTCATCTCATATGCCTTTTATGCTCCTCGATTTTGTGGAATGAAAGAAATAATCGGTTGTTTAAAAATCAGGAATGTACTAGTTATCAGCTACTAGAAAAAGTTAAGTATTATTCTTTGTGGTGGCTGAAAGCAAAGCAGGTAACTTTTGTTTTCGGTACCCAAATGTGGTGGTCGAATCCCCTAACATGTTTGGGTATTGGCTAGCACTGTTCTCTTGTTACTCTATGGACAACTTGTATTTTTAGTAGTCTTTTTGGCACACCTTGTGCAGAAGGGATTAGTGTGGTTTTGTTAATATAATTCATTTTGCCTTGTTAAAAAAAATTATTCTCCCATACCCTCACAATATTATGATAGCCATCATACTATTTTCATATACATAACAGAACCCTTAAACTTAAGATTTGGACCTAACTTATAACAAATCAAGCCAAGCAATCATAATATTTTGTTCTTAAATATTCGATCAAAAAGCCATATTTCTTGATAGTAAAAATATGCAACAATACGACAATAGTAAACACTAATAATATTCTCTCATACCCTTGCAACAAAAAGATTTACATAAGTTTTTTGTTTTTTTTTTGAAAGAAAAAAAAAGATTTACATAAGTTAAAAACATGATAGTAATCGATATAGCAAACATAAAAGTTTCAACATCCCAGAACTGGTACACTAATGAACAAATTAGCAGAAGCTTTAATTGTCTTATTTACATATCTTCAAGCTTCTGCAATATTCAAGCACCAAGATATCTTTAAAATCAAACTAAATTTACAGTTGAAGTCACTTTTGTTTGATGTCGTTTCATAATTCTAAATTTCTGTTTCAGCATTTATAAACAATAAGCACTTCAAAAAAACTAAAAAATTTACTGTTCAATCATTACCTCTCACTCAAGATTGTTACCTTCTCAAATTCATTATGTCATCAAATCATAAAAGAGGGGTTAAGTGCATGAGCAAAAGCAAAATGCAGCAATCATGCTTACTAAATGCTGATTGTACAATGACTGCTTATAGATATGATAATAACTTCACTCACTTCTCTAAAATAAAAAAGTTCAGTCACTTGAAGAGCTGAACACACAAAAATAAATACCAAATCTTACACCACTCTCACCAACATTCCTACTAGTTTGATATTATTTGTGACTCCTATCAAATTTTACCTCATTATACGATAAAAGATTCAACTCCATGGTGAAGGGACCAAGTTAGAGGCGAAGTTTACTTACATGTGTTTTTCATTCTCCTCGCAGTGTCAATCTTCCCATAGCAGATATATGTAGCATAAAAATGTATTATTTTAAAACCTATATTTAATTGCTAACTTGACTATGATTCTAGCATAGTTAGTACATAAGCAATAATTACAGGACAACCTATACTATGGTTCTCAGACCATGGTAGACTCTGTTTGGTAAGACCAAAAAGGTAGCTTATAAGTTCGTCTGACAAAAAAACCCTCTTTGATAACGGTTTTTTCATCATGAGCTTATAACTTATTTTTCATACGTTATTTCAAGTAGCGTTTGAGCTTATATCTTATAGTTTATCATTATTTCTTCCAAGTTTACCCTTATTATATTATTTAAAATCCATTTTTACCCTTCATAATTGATTATAATTTAAAATAAAATAGGTATGTTTTAAATGCTGGCAAAATGAAAGTTCAATATTTTTGATTGAATCAAATTTTTTTGTAACATTTAATTTTATATATTTTCGAAGAGCATTTTTTTTTGTGGTGGCCGAAATTTGAACCACAGACCCTGCATATATAATGCATTGTCCTTACCAGTTGAGTCACAACTACTCTTCATACCATAGGCATGTTTTATACCACTGTCATGTTTATTTATTTTACGTCTTGAGTCTATATTTATAGTCACGTTGATTTTATTTTATTTTTTTTGTTATGTTTGAATCTTTCACTCTTTGTATTTTATCGTTATGTTTAATCATTTTATAAAGTATATTGAAATATAAAATAATAGCTATATTAAATAATATATAAAAGATATATTAAGTTAATCATTTTAAATTACTAAATTTTAAATACTTGATGGATATTATTTTAATTATGAATTAAAATTGTCCTTTTGTGTCATTTTACATTTATCAATTAGTTGAACCACTAATTTTACCAAACAGTTCAATTAGCTTATCAGCTATAAGTCATCATTCATCAGCCATCAGCTATTATAAGCTATCAGCTATCCGTTAATTTCACCAAAATGAGTGGTAATAAGCTTTTTATAAATAAAAAAAATGAAAAACCCACCAACAAAACAACAAGAGTTTAACGGTGAAGTAAAAACATGAGAGTCAAAATTTTCAAAATCCAACAAAAAAGTTATTGAAAAAACCAATTTCTTAAGAGCCCCATGAAATTAAGATATAAATATAAACTTACATGCAATATTAACCTGCATCATTATTAGCAATGAAGTGGCTACTCTCATATTTAACTTCAGCCATGATATAGACTCTTACGGTGGATCCTGAAAATCAAATAAAGTTTTATTGAATCAAATAAAAACAATTTCTGCTCTTCTCCCAGCACATTTTGTTCGCGCCCAGCATAATTTTCAGTTATACCCTTGTGTGAGTTAAGTCAAGCAGCGTGACTTAACTCACGCATCTTATAAGTTATGCGTGACATAAGTCACGCAACACTGACCCGTGCGCGAGTTAACTGACGCAGGTTGACCGGTGGTCTGAGCTCAAGAACACACGTTTTTTGGACTGTGGTCAATGCATTTTAATGGTTTTTACACTTTTTTTTAGTTTTTCACGTTTTTTGACCTCATTAAAGTGTTATGTTACCTTAAACCACCTATAAATACCCCTCCATAATTCCCTATTTCCTCACGCCATATCACTTTCTCTCCATCCTCACTCTCTCCCTCTATTTCTCTTCCTTTTTTTTTTTTTCAATAGTCTCCTTGGGGGCAAAAGTGAGCAGACTTCTTGGGGCAAAATAGTGACTAGCTCGCTTGGGAAAAAGAGATCAACATTTGAGGTAAAATTATATTTGCTTCTTTTTACCAAAAACTTTTTGTCGTGGGTAAAAAGAATCTTCTTGGGTATAAAAAGAAACAGATTTAAATTTACCTCAAGTTGATGATGCCTTTTCCCCCAAGATGGTTGGTCACTATTTTACCCCAAGAAGACTGCTCAATTTTTTCCCCCAGAGGGTAAAAAGAAAATAAGTAGATTATTTAGTGAATTCGAATAAATGTATTAATTATTGTATGAATTCTATTAATAAAATGATATGTTGTTATATGTATTAATTTTGTTCATTTCTTTTTATATATATTTGCTTTTATTTTCTGATTTTTTATTTAATTAATAAATCCGAATAAATATTAATTTAGTTAATTTCTTTTTATTTATATTTGTATTTACTTAATGAATAAATTCGAATAAATATTTATTTTAAGTGCATAAATAAATTAGAATAAAGCAAATAAATAATTTAGAATAACGTAAATAACTTAATTTGAATAAAGTAAATAAATAAATTAGAAAATAATTAAATTAGAATAAAGTAAACAAATAATTTAGAAAATAAATAAATTAGAATAAAGTGAACAAATAAATTAGAATAAAGTAAATAAAATAATTTGAATATAGTAAATAAATTTAAAAAAAAAGTGAGTTAAGTCACTCTGCGTGACTTAACTCACGCTGCATGACTTAACTTGCACAAATTTTTACACTTGCATTAGTTAACTTTAGTAAGGGTAGTTTAGGTATTTCAGTTGGGCGCGAGCAAAATGTGCATGGATAAAAGTAGAAATCAATAAAAACATTATGCAATACATCAAACTATCTTACCACATGTGCAAAAGTTAATGTGATTGAAGTAACTCGTTTAATGATTCTGCTACCTAAAGACAAATTTGCTGGTTTAATTTTGTCGGGCCTTGGACTTTTTGTTCATTTCTGAATTTAAGGCCCGATTTTGCTAGTTATCATAATTTATTTTTCAATTTAATGCTGGTTTAATTTTGTCGGGCCTTGGACTTTTTGTTCATTTCTGAATTTAAGGCCCGATTTTGCTAGTTATCATAATTTATTTTTCAATTTAAATTTGATGATACATGAAATTATTCAATGCTTGAATGCTCAATTTGGAAAAATTATACTATTTATTTTTGTATGATGTGGCAACATTAGCTTAAGAGCTTGACACCTAATTGAAAGTGAATAAAACATGTTTTCAATATGTATAAAATTAAGATTAAGATTAAGATAAGATTAACGGTGCGTTTGTTACGCGAGAAGTTGGAATGAGAGAGGCAGCTACGAGAGAGAATGCAAAGAAAATGGTTATTGTTAACGTTTGGCATATCAAAGAAGTATCGAAGAGAGAATAAACATGATTGGGTCCCACACGTTTTTTTTCTTCTCTCCAAGGTAGCAAAGAAAGTGGAGAGAGCACCCTTTAATTTTCGATTTTTCAATATTGCCCTTTTGTTTCATATGTTTCACACACATTGTTATGTAGTTTTTTTTTTTTTGAAGGAATAAATTCATAGCATTTCATTAGATAAAATATGCCAAATACATGTAGGTACATCATCAATAATATGGGGGCTAGGATTAGACAGGGCTGCCTGAGCTAACTCGTGAGCTACCCTATTTGCTTGCCTCCTGTTGAACTCAACATGAGAGTTCTGAAATCTATCCTCTAGCAGCTGTTTACAAGCATTAATAATACACCCAAATTCACTACTATCATCTAAACTAAAATTGACACAATCAACAACTTTTTTACAATCAAGAACAAAATCGACATTATCAAATTGTTGATTAGAGATCCAATCCAAGGCTGTATGCAAACCAACCGCCTCTCCCACCTCTACATCACAAAGAGGGGCAAACCATTCTGTTTTTGCAAGGACAAATGCACCATCATCATCTCTAAGGCACATACCCAATCCAACCCTGTTAAGAGAAGTGGAAAAGGATGCATCAATGTTGCATTTATACCTGCCAGGTGTCGGCTTCCTCCAACGATCTTCTTCTAGACTTGTGTTGCGCACCTGTTGGGTAGTATTTTGGTTGTTGTTGCGAGCTCTAATGTCTTGGGCTGCTCTCCATTCTTCTAATAAGTGATTTGCACGTTGAAGCACCTGCGCATTAGTTTCATTTTGCTGCTGCCAAAGTTTCATGTTCCGGCTCTTCCAAAGACTCCACATAATCGTGGCCATAAGTTCACACTGCCCTGGGGAAAAATTCTGCAAAAAAGTAAATATGAGAGCATGAATATTATAGTCTTGCCGGAGTACCCTGTTAATTGTGTCCCATAAATTCGCATCCCTCCATACTTGAACAGCTTTAGGACACTCAATAAGAATATGAATGCTGTCCTCATAATTATTACTACATTGAACACAGTCAAGTGGACAAGGAACACCTCTACTACTTAGGCGAGCCCGTGTCGGAAAGCAACCACGACACACACGCCAAAGAAAATTCTTGATTTTAGGAGGCACTTTTAATTTCCAAATAAGATTCCATCGGCCATGAACATGCATATGAGAGTTATCAGCAATTTCAGACACACAAATTTTATATGCACTTTTAACAGAATATTTACCACTTTTTTCCCCCTTCCAAATCATTTTATCTTCTGTAACAAGTGGCTGAAGCGGTGTGTTAAGGATAGCTTGGGCAGTGGCCGCATCAAACAAGCTACAAATAAGGGGCGCTTTCCACACCTTCAAATCTTGATCAATAAACTCATTTAAATTTACCTGCATCAAAGGCTCAAAAGTTGGATTAGTTGTGGATAAAGACAAGCCATCCTTAAGCCAAGGGGCGCCTAAAAATGGTATGTTAACACCAGAGCCTATTCTCCACCGCGCACCTTGTTTCACCACTATTTTAGCACTAAAAATACTTCTCCAAACATAGCTTGGATTATGCCCAATTTTAGACCCAATGAAGTCGGAATTAGGAAAATATCTAGCCTTAAATAAACGGGAAACAAGACTAGACGGATCAGTTTGGAATCTCCAACCCTGTTTACCTAACATAGCCACATTAAAGGATGTCAAATCCTTAAACCCCATACCACCAAAACTCTTGTGAACCGACAACCTTTCCCACGACATCCAGTGTAGTCCTCTACGCATATTACCACCATTACCCCACCAAAAAGCATTTATCATTTTTTCAATTGCATCGACTAATTTATTTGGCAGTAAAAAGACACTCATAATATAAGATGGAATAGATTGTAATACCGATTTGATCATAACCTCTCTGCCGGCTTTTGATAGACACTTGCTACTCCAGCTATTAATTTTGTGCCAAATACGGTCTTTAATGAAACCGAAGGTTGCCTCCTTACTTCTACCCACCATGGATGGAAGACCAAGATACTTGCCTGTTCCCATCACTGCTCTGACACCTAAAATGTTTGTAATAGTATCCTTCAAGGGCGTTGAAACAACACTGCTAAAGAAAACTTCAGATTTTGGAAGACTAATAGCCTGTCCCGAAGCTAGCTCGTAAGTATGAAGAATATTCTTCATAGCCTGCGCTTCTTTCTCATCTGCCCTGAAAAATAAAAAACAATCATCTGCAAACAAAAGGTGAGAGATATTAGGTGCATTAGTACAAATAGATATGCCATGAAGATCTCCGCAACGTTCAGCTTTACGGATGAGAGCGGATAGACCCTCCGCACACAAGATAAATAAATAGGGCGACAACGGGTCTCCTTGTCGTAGCCCCCTGCCTGGTATGATCGGACCAACCATCTCATTGTTAACAATGACAGAATAATCAACAGTTTCAACGCACATCATAATGCATTGGACCCATTGCCTATCAAATCCCATTTGAATCATCACTTCCTTAAGGTAAAGCCAATCAATTCTGTCATAGGCCTTGCAAATGTCTAATTTTAGTGCAACATTTTTATCCCTTACTTTCTTACTTACTTTCATGTGATGCACCACTTCAATAGCAATCATGGCATTATCAAGAATAGACCGCTCTGGGACAAAAGCTGACTGATTTTCAGAAATGCATTTATGCAGAATTTTTTTAAGTCTATTTGCAAGAACCTTTGCCACTAATTTATATAAAACATTGCATAAAGCGATCGGTCTCCAGTCTTTCATAGATTTCTGTTCATTACCTTTGGGGATCAAAGCAATATTTGTAGAGTTAAGTGATGGCGGAAATTGATTATTGTTAAGCCACGCACAACATTCCTGAAAAATATCAGCATTACAAACAGACCAAAAATGTTGAAAAAACCCCGGATTGAAACCATCCGGGCCAGGGCACTTATCTGGGTGCATAGAAAACATAGCATCCTTGAACTCATGGGCCTGAAAAGGGGCTGTTAGCATCATATTATCATCAGCAGAAACAACTCTTTCAATAATGTCTACAACCGGCGCACGTATGCTATTATTTTCCAAAAATAAAGTTTCAAAATACCCTTTTGCAACCTGTCTCATGCCCTGTTCATCTGAGATTCGGACACCCACATCATTTTCCAAAAAATTAATACGGTTTACCTTTTTTCTAGACGTGGCTGAAGCATGAAAAAATTTAGTATTGAGGTCACCATCACGGTACCAATGAGTCTTCGCTCGCTGCCTCCAATACTTATCCTCTTGAATCATCAGGTGCGTCATACGCTTTCGCAAGTTTGTCAAAGTGTTTGGATCAGCCGCTGCCCCTTGACCACGACAACGATTCAATTCACGTCGACAATCATCAAGTTCTTGTTTGATGCCATTTCGGTTTGCCTTATTCCAAGAGTTCAGGTCATTTGCGCAAACTGCAAGCTTATCAGTAACCTGCAAACCTGCACTAGAAGACCAACTGTCAGAAACAATATCATAAATTCCTTGTTCCACACACCAAGAATTTTCAAACTTGAAAGACTGCCTAGGAACCCAAATACGTTGGGACTCCTCCTTCTTTAAAAGAAGAGGATAATGGTCTGAAGCCGGTGCCACTAAATTCTCAACTATAACATTAGGAAACATGCGAAACCAATCTGCATTAGCAAGAGCTCTATCTAGCTTGACCTCAACAGCTCTAGGTGTGCCTAAACTCTTAAACCAAGTATACGGATAACCCTTCATGAAAACTTCAGTTAATCCCGCATCGGAAACCGCTTGCCTAAAACCATTTATAAGCCATCTAGGACGAATAGCACCTCCCCTTTTTTCACGGACATCAAGAATATCATTAAAGTCACCTAAAATACACCAAGGAAGAGAGGTATTATTCGCAAGATTTCTCAAGAAATCCCATGAAGCACGCCTTCTTCTCCCTTCGGGGAAACCATAATAACCAGTGAATTGCCATTTTCCTTTATTCAAATCATTAACCTCTACATTGATGTGATTAGCAGAATAATTAAGTACTGTACAGACAAAAGAATTACGCCAAAATAAAGCTAAGCCACCACTTCGACCATTACTACTAACAGAAAAACAATTATCAAAACCAAGCAAGTAACGAAAAACATCTGTTTTATTCGAGTGGACTAACGTCTCACTTAAGAAAAGGGCGTCCGGCTTATAGTAGCGGACTAAATATTTTAATTTAGGAACTACGCTCTGGTTCCCCAAACCACGGCAGTTCCAAGCTATGATACTCATTGCTCTCGGCGGGCCTGGTGTTCAGGTCCCGCCGTTATTACATCATTTTCAAACAAAGGATTCTCCCTAACAGACATATCATCACTACTATCATTATTCATCACTAATTCTGCATCCTGACTAACATCTACAGGAGCAATACTCATGGTTATATCAACAATAGAACCAACATCAGAATTTTTTACACTACGTTTCCGCTTTCGGAGTTCAGGTCCAGCTTCTTCCTCATCAGTTGGTGCAGCCTCCAAACAAAGGACAGCAGGCCGCACCCCATTATCAGCTAGCAAGGTCAAATCTTTCCCACCAGTTTTAGTAGAACCTGCGCAAACAGCAAGAGAAAAATTGGCAGCAGACATGTCACTTTTTATTGAATCAATCTCTTTGTGCACAGCAGTGATTCTCCCACCTAAAGTCACCATAGCAGAGGCAGCAACAGTTGGTGTTTGTGGCTGCACATTCTCAGGAACATTAGCCGGTTCATCTGTCTTATTGCAGACACCACTGGACTCTCCTTTGACAATGTCCCGCAACCATTTATTAGAGGCTGCAGTACCCATCTTACGAGCAACCGGTTTCAGACTTGCGCTCCATGTTCTTGTACCATCATCATGTTCCTGATCATACAACATCTCACAAGCACGGTCAGTGTGACCGAGAATTCCACAAGCATAACAAAAATTACCGAGCCTTTCATATTTAAAAAGGATCTGAATCCATTCACCACCAGCAGTACGAACCTTCCACTCTTGTTTCAAAGGTTGTGTGACATTGATGCGCACCTTCAGCTTCATAAACATACTGTGAACTGAATTTTTACTGTCATATTCCACTAGTTCTCTGAGATACTTACCAATAGCTTCACCTACCTTTAGTTGTATAAACCCATAAGGCAGATTATGCACTTGCACCCAAATGTTCATAAAATCAAGGCACACGTTCTTAGGAACCATACCCGGAGAAATTCTCTCGATGACCAGGTTGCAATTGTCATAAATCCAAGGTCCATCATTTAACACATTCTCAGCATCATTTTTATGGTTGAATTGGAACAGATACCTGTTTTCAGTGGTAGGGATGACGTCAACTCCCTTCACCGGCCGCCAAGCTGTACTCAGTCGTTGCTTAAAGTAAGCCAGTCGTACCTCCTTATCAGACAGCACACGGCCAATCAAGCAATGGTCAAGGATGATCGAAGTTTGGACAGAGGCATCGAGGTTCAGTGTCATGCCTTCATCATCTAAAGTGAGGCCATCTAGGTTAATGTCCATGGTGATAATGAGGGAGAGGAGAATAAAAACGACTAGTGTTAGGCTTTTTGTGAAGGAATTAATTGTGGGGAAAGATGAAAACATGTATTGTCGGGTTACTATTATAGGAGGAAAGATTTGTGAAAAACACCAAGGCACTACTGGCCATATATACTGATTAAACATCATCTAGGTTAAGGAAACCCTTACATAACAGAACCCTTAAACTTAAGATTTGGACCTAACTTATAACAAATCAAGCCAAGCAATCATAATATTTTGTTCTTAAATATTCGATCAAAAAGCCATATTTCTTGATAGTAAAAATATGCAACAATACGACAATAGTAAACACTAATAATATTCTCTCATACCCTTGCAACAAAAAGATTTACATAAGTTTTTTGTTTTTTTTTTGAAAGAAAAAAAAAGATTTACATAAGTTAAAAACATGATAGTAATCGATATAGCAAACATAAAAGTTTCAACATCCCAGAACTGGTACACTAATGAACAAATTAGCAGAAGCTTTAATTGTCTTATTTACATATCTTCAAGCTTCTGCAATATTCAAGCACCAAGATATCTTTAAAATCAAACTAAATTTACAGTTGAAGTCACTTTTGTTTGATGTCGTTTCATAATTCTAAATTTCTGTTTCAGCATTTATAAACAATAAGCACTTCAAAAAAACTAAAAAATTTACTGTTCAATCATTACCTCTCACTCAAGATTGTTACCTTCTCAAATTCATTATGTCATCAAATCATAAAAGAGGGGTTAAGTGCATGAGCAAAAGCAAAATGCAGCAATCATGCTTACTAAATGCTGATTGTACAATGACTGCTTATAGATATGATAATAACTTCACTCACTTCTCTAAAATAAAAAAGTTCAGTCACTTGAAGAGCTGAACACACAAAAATAAATACCAAATCTTACACCACTCTCACCAACATTCCTACTAGTTTGATATTATTTGTGACTCCTATCAAATTTTACCTCATTATACGATAAAAGATTCAACTCCATGGTGAAGGGACCAAGTTAGAGGCGAAGTTTACTTACATGTGTTTTTCATTCTCCTCGCAGTGTCAATCTTCCCATAGCAGATATATGTAGCATAAAAATGTATTATTTTAAAACCTATATTTAATTGCTAACTTGACTATGATTCTAGCATAGTTAGTACATAAGCAATAATTACAGGACAACCTATACTATGGTTCTCAGACCATGGTAGACTCTGTTTGGTAAGACCAAAAAGGTAGCTTATAAGTTCGTCTGACAAAAAAACCCTCTTTGATAACGGTTTTTTCATCATGAGCTTATAACTTATTTTTCATACGTTATTTCAAGTAGCGTTTGAGCTTATATCTTATAGTTTATCATTATTTCTTCCAAGTTTACCCTTATTATATTATTTAAAATCCATTTTTACCCTTCATAATTGATTATAATTTAAAATAAAATAGGTATGTTTTAAATGCTGGCAAAATGAAAGTTCAATATTTTTGATTGAATCAAATTTTTTTGTAACATTTAATTTTATATATTTTCGAAGAGCATTTTTTTTTGTGGTGGCCGAAATTTGAACCACAGACCCTGCATATATAATGCATTGTCCTTACCAGTTGAGTCACAACTACTCTTCATACCATAGGCATGTTTTATACCACTGTCATGTTTATTTATTTTACGTCTTGAGTCTATATTTATAGTCACGTTGATTTTATTTTATTTTTTTTGTTATGTTTGAATCTTTCACTCTTTGTATTTTATCGTTATGTTTAATCATTTTATAAAGTATATTGAAATATAAAATAATAGCTATATTAAATAATATATAAAAGATATATTAAGTTAATCATTTTAAATTACTAAATTTTAAATACTTGATGGATATTATTTTAATTATGAATTAAAATTGTCCTTTTGTGTCATTTTACATTTATCAATTAGTTGAACCACTAATTTTACCAAACAGTTCAATTAGCTTATCAGCTATAAGTCATCATTCATCAGCCATCAGCTATTATAAGCTATCAGCTATCCGTTAATTTCACCAAAATGAGTGGTAATAAGCTTTTTATAAATAAAAAAAATGAAAAACCCACCAACAAAACAACAAGAGTTTAACGGTGAAGTAAAAACATGAGAGTCAAAATTTTCAAAATCCAACAAAAAAGTTATTGAAAAAACCAATTTCTTAAGAGCCCCATGAAATTAAGATATAAATATAAACTTACATGCAATATTAACCTGCATCATTATTAGCAATGAAGTGGCTACTCTCATATTTAACTTCAGCCATGATATAGACTCTTACGGTGGATCCTGAAAATCAAATAAAGTTTTATTGAATCAAATAAAAACAATTTCTGCTCTTCTCCCAGCACATTTTGTTCGCGCCCAGCATAATTTTCAGTTATACCCTTGTGTGAGTTAAGTCAAGCAGCGTGACTTAACTCACGCATCTTATAAGTTATGCGTGACATAAGTCACGCAACACTGACCCGTGCGCGAGTTAACTGACGCAGGTTGACCGGTGGTCTGAGCTCAAGAACACACGTTTTTTGGACTGTGGTCAATGCATTTTAATGGTTTTTACACTTTTTTTTAGTTTTTCACGTTTTTTGACCTCATTAAAGTGTTATGTTACCTTAAACCACCTATAAATACCCCTCCATAATTCCCTATTTCCTCACGCCATATCACTTTCTCTCCATCCTCACTCTCTCCCTCTATTTCTCTTCCTTTTTTTTTTTTTTCAATAGTCTCCTTGGGGGCAAAAGTGAGCAGACTTCTTGGGGCAAAATAGTGACTAGCTCGCTTGGGAAAAAGAGATCAACATTTGAGGTAAAATTATATTTGCTTCTTTTTACCAAAAACTTTTTGTCGTGGGTAAAAAGAATCTTCTTGGGTATAAAAAGAAACAGATTTAAATTTACCTCAAGTTGATGATGCCTTTTCCCCCAAGATGGTTGGTCACTATTTTACCCCAAGAAGACTGCTCAATTTTTTCCCCCAGAGGGTAAAAAGAAAATAAGTAGATTATTTAGTGAATTCGAATAAATGTATTAATTATTGTATGAATTCTATTAATAAAATGATATGTTGTTATATGTATTAATTTTGTTCATTTCTTTTTATATATATTTGCTTTTATTTTCTGATTTTTTATTTAATTAATAAATCCGAATAAATATTAATTTAGTTAATTTCTTTTTATTTATATTTGTATTTACTTAATGAATAAATTCGAATAAATATTTATTTTAAGTGCATAAATAAATTAGAATAAAGCAAATAAATAATTTAGAATAACGTAAATAACTTAATTTGAATAAAGTAAATAAATAAATTAGAAAATAATTAAATTAGAATAAAGTAAACAAATAATTTAGAAAATAAATAAATTAGAATAAAGTGAACAAATAAATTAGAATAAAGTAAATAAAATAATTTGAATATAGTAAATAAATTTAAAAAAAAAGTGAGTTAAGTCACTCTGCGTGACTTAACTCACGCTGCATGACTTAACTTGCACAAATTTTTACACTTGCATTAGTTAACTTTAGTAAGGGTAGTTTAGGTATTTCAGTTGGGCGCGAGCAAAATGTGCATGGATAAAAGTAGAAATCAATAAAAACATTATGCAATACATCAAACTATCTTACCACATGTGCAAAAGTTAATGTGATTGAAGTAACTCGTTTAATGATTCTGCTACCTAAAGACAAATTTGCTGGTTTAATTTTGTCGGGCCTTGGACTTTTTGTTCATTTCTGAATTTAAGGCCCGATTTTGCTAGTTATCATAATTTATTTTTCAATTTAATGCTGGTTTAATTTTGTCGGGCCTTGGACTTTTTGTTCATTTCTGAATTTAAGGCCCGATTTTGCTAGTTATCATAATTTATTTTTCAATTTAAATTTGATGATACATGAAATTATTCAATGCTTGAATGCTCAATTTGGAAAAATTATACTATTTATTTTTGTATGATGTGGCAACATTAGCTTAAGAGCTTGACACCTAATTGAAAGTGAATAAAACATGTTTTCAATATGTATAAAATTAAGATTAAGATTAAGATAAGATTAACGGTGCGTTTGTTACGCGAGAAGTTGGAATGAGAGAGGCAGCTACGAGAGAGAATGCAAAGAAAATGGTTATTGTTAACGTTTGGCATATCAAAGAAGTATCGAAGAGAGAATAAACATGATTGGGTCCCACACGTTTTTTTTCTTCTCTCCAAGGTAGCAAAGAAAGTGGAGAGAGCACCCTTTAATTTTCGATTTTTCAATATTGCCCTTTTGTTTCATATGTTTCACACACATTGTTATGTAGTTTTTTTTTTTTTGAAGGAATAAATTCATAGCATTTCATTAGATAAAATATGCCAAATACATGTAGGTACATCATCAATAATATGGGGGCTAGGATTAGACAGGGCTGCCTGAGCTAACTCGTGAGCTACCCTATTTGCTTGCCTCCTGTTGAACTCAACATGAGAGTTCTGAAATCTATCCTCTAGCAGCTGTTTACAAGCATTAATAATACACCCAAATTCACTACTATCATCTAAACTAAAATTGACACAATCAACAACTTTTTTACAATCAAGAACAAAATCGACATTATCAAATTGTTGATTAGAGATCCAATCCAAGGCTGTATGCAAACCAACCGCCTCTCCCACCTCTACATCACAAAGAGGGGCAAACCATTCTGTTTTTGCAAGGACAAATGCACCATCATCATCTCTAAGGCACATACCCAATCCAACCCTGTTAAGAGAAGTGGAAAAGGATGCATCAATGTTGCATTTATACCTGCCAGGTGTCGGCTTCCTCCAACGATCTTCTTCTAGACTTGTGTTGCGCACCTGTTGGGTAGTATTTTGGTTGTTGTTGCGAGCTCTAATGTCTTGGGCTGCTCTCCATTCTTCTAATAAGTGATTTGCACGTTGAAGCACCTGCGCATTAGTTTCATTTTGCTGCTGCCAAAGTTTCATGTTCCGGCTCTTCCAAAGACTCCACATAATCGTGGCCATAAGTTCACACTGCCCTGGGGAAAAATTCTGCAAAAAAGTAAATATGAGAGCATGAATATTATAGTCTTGCCGGAGTACCCTGTTAATTGTGTCCCATAAATTCGCATCCCTCCATACTTGAACAGCTTTAGGACACTCAATAAGAATATGAATGCTGTCCTCATAATTATTACTACATTGAACACAGTCAAGTGGACAAGGAACACCTCTACTACTTAGGCGAGCCCGTGTCGGAAAGCAACCACGACACACACGCCAAAGAAAATTCTTGATTTTAGGAGGCACTTTTAATTTCCAAATAAGATTCCATCGGCCATGAACATGCATATGAGAGTTATCAGCAATTTCAGACACACAAATTTTATATGCACTTTTAACAGAATATTTACCACTTTTTTCCCCCTTCCAAATCATTTTATCTTCTGTAACAAGTGGCTGAAGCGGTGTGTTAAGGATAGCTTGGGCAGTGGCCGCATCAAACAAGCTACAAATAAGGGGCGCTTTCCACACCTTCAAATCTTGATCAATAAACTCATTTAAATTTACCTGCATCAAAGGCTCAAAAGTTGGATTAGTTGTGGATAAAGACAAGCCATCCTTAAGCCAAGGGGCGCCTAAAAATGGTATGTTAACACCAGAGCCTATTCTCCACCGCGCACCTTGTTTCACCACTATTTTAGCACTAAAAATACTTCTCCAAACATAGCTTGGATTATGCCCAATTTTAGACCCAATGAAGTCGGAATTAGGAAAATATCTAGCCTTAAATAAACGGGAAACAAGACTAGACGGATCAGTTTGGAATCTCCAACCCTGTTTACCTAACATAGCCACATTAAAGGATGTCAAATCCTTAAACCCCATACCACCAAAACTCTTGTGAACCGACAACCTTTCCCACGACATCCAGTGTAGTCCTCTACGCATATTACCACCATTACCCCACCAAAAAGCATTTATCATTTTTTCAATTGCATCGACTAATTTATTTGGCAGTAAAAAGACACTCATAATATAAGATGGAATAGATTGTAATACCGATTTGATCATAACCTCTCTGCCGGCTTTTGATAGACACTTGCTACTCCAGCTATTAATTTTGTGCCAAATACGGTCTTTAATGAAACCGAAGGTTGCCTCCTTACTTCTACCCACCATGGATGGAAGACCAAGATACTTGCCTGTTCCCATCACTGCTCTGACACCTAAAATGTTTGTAATAGTATCCTTCAAGGGCGTTGAAACAACACTGCTAAAGAAAACTTCAGATTTTGGAAGACTAATAGCCTGTCCCGAAGCTAGCTCGTAAGTATGAAGAATATTCTTCATAGCCTGCGCTTCTTTCTCATCTGCCCTGAAAAATAAAAAACAATCATCTGCAAACAAAAGGTGAGAGATATTAGGTGCATTAGTACAAATAGATATGCCATGAAGATCTCCGCAACGTTCAGCTTTACGGATGAGAGCGGATAGACCCTCCGCACACAAGATAAATAAATAGGGCGACAACGGGTCTCCTTGTCGTAGCCCCCTGCCTGGTATGATCGGACCAACCATCTCATTGTTAACAATGACAGAATAATCAACAGTTTCAACGCACATCATAATGCATTGGACCCATTGCCTATCAAATCCCATTTGAATCATCACTTCCTTAAGGTAAAGCCAATCAATTCTGTCATAGGCCTTGCAAATGTCTAATTTTAGTGCAACATTTTTATCCCTTACTTTCTTACTTACTTTCATGTGATGCACCACTTCAATAGCAATCATGGCATTATCAAGAATAGACCGCTCTGGGACAAAAGCTGACTGATTTTCAGAAATGCATTTATGCAGAATTTTTTTAAGTCTATTTGCAAGAACCTTTGCCACTAATTTATATAAAACATTGCATAAAGCGATCGGTCTCCAGTCTTTCATAGATTTCTGTTCATTACCTTTGGGGATCAAAGCAATATTTGTAGAGTTAAGTGATGGCGGAAATTGATTATTGTTAAGCCACGCACAACATTCCTGAAAAATATCAGCATTACAAACAGACCAAAAATGTTGAAAAAACCCCGGATTGAAACCATCCGGGCCAGGGCACTTATCTGGGTGCATAGAAAACATAGCATCCTTGAACTCATGGGCCTGAAAAGGGGCTGTTAGCATCATATTATCATCAGCAGAAACAACTCTTTCAATAATGTCTACAACCGGCGCACGTATGCTATTATTTTCCAAAAATAAAGTTTCAAAATACCCTTTTGCAACCTGTCTCATGCCCTGTTCATCTGAGATTCGGACACCCACATCATTTTCCAAAAAATTAATACGGTTTACCTTTTTTCTAGACGTGGCTGAAGCATGAAAAAATTTAGTATTGAGGTCACCATCACGGTACCAATGAGTCTTCGCTCGCTGCCTCCAATACTTATCCTCTTGAATCATCAGGTGCGTCATACGCTTTCGCAAGTTTGTCAAAGTGTTTGGATCAGCCGCTGCCCCTTGACCACGACAACGATTCAATTCACGTCGACAATCATCAAGTTCTTGTTTGATGCCATTTCGGTTTGCCTTATTCCAAGAGTTCAGGTCATTTGCGCAAACTGCAAGCTTATCAGTAACCTGCAAACCTGCACTAGAAGACCAACTGTCAGAAACAATATCATAAATTCCTTGTTCCACACACCAAGAATTTTCAAACTTGAAAGACTGCCTAGGAACCCAAATACGTTGGGACTCCTCCTTCTTTAAAAGAAGAGGATAATGGTCTGAAGCCGGTGCCACTAAATTCTCAACTATAACATTAGGAAACATGCGAAACCAATCTGCATTAGCAAGAGCTCTATCTAGCTTGACCTCAACAGCTCTAGGTGTGCCTAAACTCTTAAACCAAGTATACGGATAACCCTTCATGAAAACTTCAGTTAATCCCGCATCGGAAACCGCTTGCCTAAAACCATTTATAAGCCATCTAGGACGAATAGCACCTCCCCTTTTTTCACGGACATCAAGAATATCATTAAAGTCACCTAAAATACACCAAGGAAGAGAGGTATTATTCGCAAGATTTCTCAAGAAATCCCATGAAGCACGCCTTCTTCTCCCTTCGGGGAAACCATAATAACCAGTGAATTGCCATTTTCCTTTATTCAAATCATTAACCTCTACATTGATGTGATTAGCAGAATAATTAAGTACTGTACAGACAAAAGAATTACGCCAAAATAAAGCTAAGCCACCACTTCGACCATTACTACTAACAGAAAAACAATTATCAAAACCAAGCAAGTAACGAAAAACATCTGTTTTATTCGAGTGGACTAACGTCTCACTTAAGAAAAGGGCGTCCGGCTTATAGTAGCGGACTAAATATTTTAATTTAGGAACTACGCTCTGGTTCCCCAAACCACGGCAGTTCCAAGCTATGATACTCATTGCTCTCGGCGGGCCTGGTGTTCAGGTCCCGCCGTTATTACATCATTTTCAAACAAAGGATTCTCCCTAACAGACATATCATCACTACTATCATTATTCATCACTAATTCTGCATCCTGACTAACATCTACAGGAGCAATACTCATGGTTATATCAACAATAGAACCAACATCAGAATTTTTTACACTACGTTTCCGCTTTCGGAGTTCAGGTCCAGCTTCTTCCTCATCAGTTGGTGCAGCCTCCAAACAAAGGACAGCAGGCCGCACCCCATTATCAGCTAGCAAGGTCAAATCTTTCCCACCAGTTTTAGTAGAACCTGCGCAAACAGCAAGAGAAAAATTGGCAGCAGACATGTCACTTTTTATTGAATCAATCTCTTTGTGCACAGCAGTGATTCTCCCACCTAAAGTCACCATAGCAGAGGCAGCAACAGTTGGTGTTTGTGGCTGCACATTCTCAGGAACATTAGCCGGTTCATCTGTCTTATTGCAGACACCACTGGACTCTCCTTTGACAATGTCCCGCAACCATTTATTAGAGGCTGCAGTACCCATCTTACGAGCAACCGGTTTCAGACTTGCGCTCCATGTTCTTGTACCATCATCATGTTCCTGATCATACAACATCTCACAAGCACGGTCAGTGTGACCGAGAATTCCACAAGCATAACAAAAATTACCGAGCCTTTCATATTTAAAAAGGATCTGAATCCATTCACCACCAGCAGTACGAACCTTCCACTCTTGTTTCAAAGGTTGTGTGACATTGATGCGCACCTTCAGCTTCATAAACATACTGTGAACTGAATTTTTACTGTCATATTCCACTAGTTCTCCGAGATACTTACCAATAGCTTCACCTACCTTTAGTTGTATAAACCCATAAGGCAGATTATGCACTTGCACCCAAATGTTCATAAAATCAAGGCACACGTTCTTAGGAACCATACCCGGAGAAATTCTCTCGATGACCAGGTTGCAATTGTCATAAATCCAAGGTCCATCATTTAACACATTCTCAGCATCATTTTTATGGTTGAATTGGAACAGATACCTGTTTTCAGTGGTAGGGATGACGTCAACTCCCTTCACCGGCCGCCAAGCTGTACTCAGTCGTTGCTTAAAGTAAGCCAGTCGTACCTCCTTATCAGACAGCACACGGCCAATCAAGCAATGGTCAAGGATGATCGAAGTTTGGACAGAGGCATCGAGGTTCAGTGTCATGCCTTCATCATCTAAAGTGAGGCCATCTAGGTTAATGTCCATGGTGATAATGAGGGAGAGGAGAATAAAAACGACTAGTGTTAGGCTTTTTGTGAAGGAATTAATTGTGGGGAAAGATGAAAACATGTATTGTCGGGTTACTATTATAGGAGGAAAGATTTGTGAAAAACACCAAGGCACTACTGGCCATATATACTGATTAAACATCATCTAGGTTAAGGAAACCCTTACCAGACGCAGACAATCTCACACTAGGAATCAGCAACGGCCCCAATCAAACCAATTGAAACCCTAGATTTTGCAATCAGACCCTAGGAGAGCGGCAATGAAGAAAGTCAGCGGAGGTACATGAATTGAGGGAGAATTGATACAGAATCAGATAGCTTGATCTTGGTATCTTCTGATTTCAACGATATTTCTCCAATTTTAAGCCGTTTCTTTGAATGGTATAATCCTAGTAATTTGATAGAGAATCAGATAGATTGAGGAAGAATTAATAGAGAATCAACAGAAGTTCATGAATTGAAGAATCGATAATATAGAATCAGATAGATTGATAGAGAATTGAAAGAGAATCAGATTGGGATTTTTTTGGAAACAGTATATTGGACTATTGTTATGTAGTTTTTGTTTCCAGACTTCAACATACCCACCACCACGTGCTTAAAATAAAAAATTTAATAACTAAATCGATAGTTAACTTATTTATCTATAGGGATTTGCTAGAACACACCCACTAGTTTATATGTGGGAGTGTTTTAGCAAGCTACACCTTAAGGTGTATTTAACTATTTTTTAGTTATAACTTGTTAAAACACACCTTTTAAAAAATAAGTGGGTGTATCCTAGCAAATGCCTATAGAAGTTGCTAACAAACACCCACTTATTTTTTAGAAGGTGTGTTTTAGCAACATTCACCTTAAGGTGTATTTAACAACTTTTTAGTTATATCTTTGCTAAAACACACCTTAATAAAAACTAGTGGGTGTATCCTAGCAAACCCCTTATCTATAATAGTTAGAGTAATGATATTTTGACATCCATTTGATGACAACTTTGTTGACAACCTTGTTTTTCTCACTTCTTATTGGTCAAAAACAATGGAGAGAGAAAAAGGAAGAGAGATGATAACAACATCATGTGAGTATGAGAGAGAAAGTTGTCCAAAAGTTGTCAAAAAGTGGTTGTCAAAATATCATTTCTCTAATAGTTATAATTCAAATAAGGCCTACAAATAAATAAAAGTTAAGTCAAAAGATTTCCTATTAAAATTAAAATAGCTAATAAAAAATTATTTTGAAGGAACTTCTTTATTAACAATCAACACTTCTCTCTTTTCTATTTCTCTTCTCTTTCTCTTATACCAAACACTACATCAAAACTATTTTATTTCTCACCTTTTTCTCTCTTCTCATACTCTCTCTTCACAACTTCTCTTCTTAACCAAACACACCATACGATAATCTTCTTGTACCATAATCATCATCATTCACGTAAAAATGTATGATATCTTAGTTTATTTTGATTGAGGACGCTTAAATATATTTCCTTTTCTATTTTGTTTTTCATTGTCCTATTCATATTAAGTTACCATAAAAAATAAATTTGAATTTTCCCCTTTTAGATATTTTCTCTGCATGCAATTTTTTTTAACTAAAATTGTTCCGTTTAATTTTTTAAATATCATAATGCATACTCAAATTCATTCCATTGAAGCCGCACGCTTGCAAATTCTATTTTCTAGCACTGTTGCACTATAGAAGGAAGCTGATGTATTGAGTATTATGAATATTCACGAAAATATAAAGATTGATGTTTAATTTACATACACCACACTCGGTCAAAACACACATCACACAAGCCTTGAATACTAAGTTACTCATGCACTCAACCCATCTCATTTTCATCCTTTCATCTCATTCCTCACACAGTCAACTTATCTCCTTATATATGTGTGTGTGTGTGTGATTATAGTAATGTACATTATAATTGTGGTGTATGTCTTGACAAATTATAGGAATGTAAATAAAGTCTGGGCACGAAATAAATTTCTTTTTTGATTTTATTTATGCGATTTGATAGGAACGTAAATAAAGTTTGGACACTAAATGTCCCAACCATTAATTGCCATATGGACTTGGGCATTTTTATCAGTGGCATGTAAAGTCGCACCATATCATTCACCATAGTTTGACCCCCAAGGCAAGCAACGACAAACATATTCGGTGGAATCATTGGTAAAGATCATGCCTAAGTAAATTTTGGCTGAACTTGTCATAAAAGTTATGCCTGAACAATGTACGGTTGAACACAGGGTAAATGTTATGCACCAACACATTGTTATTGCTGCTCTGGAGACAAAAAATATGATTGGTGAGTTCACTTTCATGGCCCCCCTCGTTGTTCAATTTGTTTTCATCTTGTAAAATTATGTCTTAGCCAATTAGATGTGTGATCTGCTGATGTCATGACAACTTTATTGATTTATGGATTCTTCAGCTGATAAGATGATATTTATGATAACTTTCACTTGAGACAATTATCCCCTTTTAGATCAAGAGAATATGCCAAGAAAGATACTTTGTTTCTCAGCTGTAGGTTATAATGACATAGCATCATATGACATTTTGGCTATGTTTTTAGTACTTTTCCTTTGCATTTGAAGGCAAATAAAATGAGAATTAGAGGAGTTGTCAATGGTTTGAGGAACATATTGTATTGTTTTCACTCGAGTCATTGTAATTCAATTTTATCCTAGATCATGCAACTTCATAGTTGTTTTGAGTGTTTTGTAGTGAAGAATCATGTAAATTGAAAAATCAAGAAATCACGTGACGGATCAAGGATGAGGAGTTTAAGATAAACGGTTCTTAAAAGGTTGTTGAATACAATACAAAGTCAAGAGAATTTATTTCAAGTTCATAGGAGTTTTCAGACGGAAGAACGATCGAAAACAGGACGAAAATGTAAGAAATCGCACATGAGGGGCTGCCTCAGGCGCCCCCTGCATCTGGGACAACGTCTCTTGCTACCTCAAGCCCCCCGAGTGTGCCCCGAGTGCCCAGATGCAGGTAAAAATCGCTTTTTGCTTGTTTTCCAAGCTGGATCGATGGATAAAGCCTACTTTTCTTCTCTTAATCCCTAAGTAACGTCATGCTATAAATAGAGACCCTTACACACTATTTTATTCATTTAGAAACATTTGACGGTGAAGGCAAGGGTCAAGCATCAATGTTCCAAGGCATGATTCATCCTTCTTTTGTTCTCACTAGGGTATGATTTCCTATTGTTTTCTTACGATGTATGTTGCCATGAGCAACTAAACCTCTTGATTAGGGTTCCACGATGAACCCCTTCTTATTTGTTGGAATTTATTAATAAAGTTTTTCATTCAGTATATGCTTTGATTGTGCTAAGATTTAAATTAGATTATACCCATTCATTAATGCTTTGTCAATTAGTTAACTTTGTGTGTAACCTTGAGAATTGATCCGTAGGATTAAAGTAGGCTCTGACAACCCGAATTTTTATTAATTCACTGGATTTTCTAATTACTAAATCTTATAGAGTTTAGGAAGTTTAAAGTTTAAGTTCTTTTCGTCATGACTCCTTTCTTTAGAAAAACGTAGTGCACGACTCCGGTTGGTCCTATACAAGTTATTTAAAGAAACTTCGTGCGAGTTTTACCATTGGGATTCGTTGAATCAATGATGCACCACATAAGTTGTTTGGTTTCTTAAAAGATAATTTCAATAAAGACGAAGGGGGATTCAAGGAAACCCTAATCGCCGTTAATCATATAAATCACAAAAACTTAATCTTGTATTGGGCGGGGAAATTCAACCCTCCAATTCTATTCACTTTTTATTACTTTCGCCTTTTAAAATAAGTTTTATTAATTACTAAGTTGAATGACAATCCTAGTAGAGAACAATAAACTTACTACTTTATTACTTGTTACGATTTGATGCACTTATCAATTTCGTCCATTAGGTTCCTAGACTACTCCAAAGAACGTCTAATGTATGTAAAGATTTGTTTGATTTGATGTGTGTGTTGAATATCTTTACAATGGGATATTTATAGGCCTAGAATAACTAATCACCTACACTAACATTACTTGCCACATTGTTGACCCACTATCTACCATATTATATTATGTAAGATCATGTGTAATGATGACAGTTAATTATATATTGTTTTTAGCAGTGTTTAGGAGTAAGTTTAGAGGCTTCCTAAAAACTTTTCATTTCTTTTAATTGAGTTTTGCTAATAAATCAATGGATGAGCATGGAAGAGCTATTAAGCATACAAGATCTTAAAACATGCCAAATCACCCAAAACAAACAACTACGTGGTCTTGCTATACTTTGTTGCACGATACATGCTATGAGTTGCACGTCAAGCAGCTGTGAAGAAATTGGAAGTGTTCAACTACTGCCTCATAAAGGATGCATAGAAGAAGATTTAGATCGTGCACATCCATTTTCCGAAATTATGGATTGCGCGTGAAATTATTTGGGTTAATTGGCTTTATTGGCTGACCCAAAAAACATTAAGGATTTTGTGGGTAACAAGCAACACACACTTATATACACGCAGTTGCACAACACAAATAACACACACCTGAGAGGAGAATAAAAAATATTAGGCTTTGGAGAACAAGAGGAGGAAGCAATTTCGCAACGAGGAAGAGGAAGAAGAAATGAGAAGCAACAACATCATGGTTATTTTAATTTCCATGTTATTTATTTTTCTCTTTATGTATGGCAAATTTCTCTTTGATTAGGTTAATTAAAGGATCTCCACTATAAACTCCTTGAACCATATAATTTGTTGAGTACATTTTAATGCAAAATTTACACATCCTTGTTACAATTGATATTGTTTAGTAGAAACTTCACAATCCATGTGGAGACGAACTAATCTAAATATTATTGTTTGACGACAATTTACTACACTTTCTAAATCGACCATCACATGTCATCATTAATGTATGTAACTACCCTGTAGGCTGAGTTACAACCTCAAATTGCCTTTTCAGATAAGATATACACTTCGATATCAGCCATCCCTATCCTCCATCATGATATTATTAAGGGAATAGGTCATAACGCATGGTATGGACTTACTCAACTAATATCTTGTACGACTGAGATGAGGGCAAAATTGTCCTCGTAAAGAAGATTATTAAGCCCTCATCTACGCATGCAAGGACACATATATGAAAATGGGGTAAGTTTCCCCCACGACCTCATTTCTTATTCTTATTCAACTAAATATTATGTGTTGCTCCCACGAAAATATTAAATATTTTATAAGTGAAGAATTAAATGCATAATGGTATAAAAGATGAAATGTTTAATGATCGTTTATCATATAAATAGAGAGATATTTTTTATAGTATTAAAAATAAAAAATTATATAACATTTTTTAAAATGAGACACAATTAATGGAAATTTTGAAGTGTGTTTGATTTTATAGATGTATAATGATATAGTTGTGATCTCGACTTTTGTAACGAGGATTAATATGACTATTTTTTGACTTATGCATTTCTACGTTTTTGTATAGTTTTTTATATATATTATCTAGCTCCCAACTAGTAGAAATTTCTAGATCTATCATTGTATCCATATTCTACGCATTCCTATTTTTGAGGGAGTGAATGTTTGCCCGTGTTTTTCCAATATAGACCCTGGGATCAGCTCTCTCTCTCTCTCTCTCTCTCTCTCTCTCTCTCTCTCTCTCTCTCCCCAATAAAAAAGTGAAAACCATGCTAAACCAATCAAATTTGTCATAAAATAGTTGCAAAGAAAGAGGTTCACATGTCACCATGACAAAAATGGATTTCTTCAAATTTTGATTTTGACTATTTTTTAATCTAAAACCATGCTAAACCTGGATAAGAAAAATAAAATAAAAAAGTGAAAACCATGCTAAACCAGGAAGAAGAAAAAAACAGTGAAATTCATGCTAAACCATTCAGACTTGTCATAAAATAGTTGCATAGAGAGAGTTTCACATGTCACCATGACAAAAATGGATTTCTTCAACAAAAAAATTTATTTTTTAAATCTAAAACCATGCTAAACCAGGAAAAGAAAAATAAAATAAAAAAGTGAAAACCATGCTAAACCATTCAAACTTGTCAGAAAATAGTTGCATAGAGAGAGAGAGGTTAACATGTCACCATGACAAAAATGGATTTGAAACACAAACCTTAAGATAACTAGACCATAATTAAACATAGCAAGGACATATATAAACACCCTCATAATCCTCTCAATTCTTAAGGCAGACTTGGTTTCAAGCATAATATCCGAAAGAAAAGATGGGTTTCAAAAACTCGTCTTTTCTGTCCTTGGCTCTCTTCCTTACAGTTTCTTCTTCCATTCATGCATTTGACATCCAAAAATTGCTAGATAGAACCCCCGAGTTTTCCGCCTTCAACAAATACCTCAACGAAACCAAGCTTGTTGGTCCAATCAACCGCCGCAATACCATCACTATCTTCGCCGTTGATAATGGTGCCATCGCTTCCATATCCGACAAACTGCCAGAAGCTATCAAGGCTATCATGGCCACCCACGTGCTCCTCGACTATTACGATCCAAAGAAGCTCAATGGAGCTATGCATAAGCGCGAACTCTTGACCACCCTTTACCAATCCTCAGGCATCGCCGTGGACCAACAAGGGTACCTTAAGGTTAATCGCACTAGTGACGGTGATTTGGCCATTGGATCTGCTGTGAGTGGTGCTCCAATCGACGTTAAGCTAGTGAAAGTTGTTTTCGCCCAGCCCTACAACATCACCATAATCCAAGTTGCGAAACCTATCTTGTTCCCTGGACTTGAAACACAAACCACTGGTGCACCATCTAATGCAAGCGCTCCAGCAGCCGAAACGAATGTAGATGTTTCTCCGGTTTTTAAAGCACCGCCGGCAAAGGCAAAGAATGCAAGCGCTCCTGAGGCTGCTGAAGAGCCCATCACAGAAGTTTCAGATTCTCCTTCACCTTCTGATGAGCCCGGCGAATCTCCCGTTGAAGCCCCTGCAAGAAGCCCGTCTTTGGCCCCTGGTCCAGGTGGTGATGAGGCTGCTGCCGATGCTGCACCTACTAGCAGCTCTTCAAGGATTGTTGTAGGTTTTGTTGGAGCAGTGATGTGCTTCGCTTCTCTCTTGGTCGTTATGTAATGTAGAGTGATATATGCATAAAACATAATGTTCAAGAGTGTATACATTTTAATTATAATACATGAAGAGGAAGTTTTTTTGAAACATGAAGAGGAAGGTGGATCTTTCTACTGTAGACTTTAGAAAATAGATTACCACTTGATATACTATTTCATCCATTTTACTTTTCCTTGCTTTTGGATTTAATTTGTGACACGTATGCCTAATTTAGGGCTTTTAAAAAAAATACCCAAAGTTAAATTGTTAAACAGTGAATAGCAGCAGGTACAACAGCAAAATATCAGCTGGCAGCCACCGGAGGAAGGATATGTCAAGTGTAATGTCGACGCGGCACTATTTAGTGATCAGAAATGCTTCGGTGTTGGTATGTGTATACGAAACTCTCAAGGTCTATTTATTAAAGCACTTTCAAGATGGTTTGAGTGTACTCCACCTCCTTTAGAAGCTGAGGCGTTGGGTTTGAAAGAGGCTATTTTATAGCTTGGTGAATTGGGTCTTTCAAATGTGCTTATTGAGCTAGATTGTAAGCTAGTGGTGGATAGCATAGTTGATGGAACCAAAAACCAGTCCGAATTTGGCAACATTATGTCAACGTGTAGATCACTTTTAACTCATTTCCCAAACTTTAAGATAAGTTTTGCTAGGAGACAAGCAAATTTTGTTGCCCATACATTAGCTAGGGAGTCAAAATTGTATGCTAGTCGCCACGTTTTTGATTGGATTCCATCTTGTATTACGAATATTGTTATGAATGAAAGAATATAAGTTTCTGTTGGTAAAAAAAAATACAACTTGTGTTCATATATATAATTGTAGTGTATGTGCTTACAAATTAATGGAATGTAATTAAATTTTGGCCACGAAATAAATTTCTTTTTTGATGTTTACTTTACGATTTAATAGGAATGTAATAAAGTGTAGACACAAAATGTTCCAACCATTAATTTGCCACATGGATTTGGGCATTTTTATTGGTTCTCAAATGTATCTATAGGAGATTCGTGTCCTTGTGTATCATCATGAGCACACTTTTTGTTATAAACAGATTTTCCCAAATGAGAGTTGTTATATGGCACGAGAGATTTCATGCACGACTCTTGCACGACAATGTTCATGGCACACAATTTACTTTTTTATTGAGCCTCTTGGTGGCTTATGATTTTATAAAATAAAATAATATAAATTATACAATGACTCGTAATCTATAATTGTAGTTGTTGTTGCTGTCGGTAGCCCCATCATCATCATTGTCATCGTTGCACCGATAAAAACTATCACAACACCCAACACACTACAAATTCATATTTTATTCTGTGAAAAAGAGGAGTTAAATATAAATCATTATAAGCTCATGTGCCTAATGTCAAAACATCATTCTTACTATAAAAGCTTATTAGGTCAAGCTTTTTCTAAACCCTAATAGCTTTTGGCTTTTCCCTCCAAAGATTAAAGGAGTGTTATACAAGCTAGAGGGACCTCATTTAATGCTTTTTCAAATTCAAATTTTCTTCCCAAATGTACATGTCCTATACTAAGTCTTTTGGTTTACCGATGACAAGAATTGGAATTATACAATCACATCTCGTCTCAACCATTCTCTACTACTATTTCGAAAGCAAAAAATCTTATGCACGTTTTGCAGGGACCCACCTCCTTTAAAAAAATTCATGATAATCATCTTCTTCTTCTTTTTTTAAACCTCTCTTCTTCCCTCACTCTAAGCCTCGTCCTCACGAGCAATGAGGAACTCGCCATATTCTCAACAAAATCTGCCACTCTTAATCCTCTGTGTCTTCCTCTTATTCGTCCTTCTCCTCTGGAAAGTTAATGCCATCCTCCCACCCTTATTTCGTGTCTTCCTTTTTCAATTCCGGTGGTCATGAACTCAGCGGCCGAGCCATAATGAGTTGTGGCAGTCACAGCGAGGCACAAAGGTTATTCTTCTCCAACGGATGAGGTAATTTCAAATCCTCTGAATTACTCCACGCCTTAGGATAGCATTTCGGTGACGATTTGGTTTCAATCGTTGAGGTAATGGTTGTAAATGCTTCTCTTATGTTATCTGATCATTCACTATTACAATGAGAGCAACTAAATCATTTATTTTTCTTTACTTCTTTCTTAGACAAAGGCTATTCAATCCCCTCATCTGAAATCCAAATCTCTCTTGATAAATTTTTTCAAACTCACGGTCATTCTCCTTATCTTGATTGCATATCACCGCTACTCACACCACTAACCCTCCCAAAAGTCTTCCTTTCTTATCTTTTTCTCTCTTGATTAATTTAACATTTGTTGTGTTTATTTATGATGATATTTAGTGTTGAATTGTTGCAGATTTTAGTGATTATCAACGTGCCAGGTATTGTGGTATAGTGAACCTGATCAAGAACATTGCAGGACAAATTGTGAAATAAGAGACTGACTAGTCTAATATTGATTGTGCAAAATCAAAGTATTTGCTAGGTTTTTTTTTTGTTAATTTATACTCATCATTTTTCTTATTTGATTTTTTCCTCGTCTCCTCCCTGAACGTTTTCATTTTGTTAATTTTTTTCGAGTTTAGGATTTCTTTATATGTTTCTATTGTGTAGGCGGTATGTAATTTTGTGTTTGATAAAATATGGTGGAATTAGGATTGAGATATCTGAGAAAGGAATTGAGATTCCGACCATTATAGACTAAATCAGCAGGTCTTCTTTCAATCATATATTTGTTTCTTTAACTATTTGATTCTTCAAGCTCTTACATTCATATTCTATTTGTGTGAATGTTCTTTTGTTTCCTCATTATTGCGTTCAACATTTTTGGCATGGTTCCTTTTCATCTGAGCTATTTTGTTATGTTTATCTCATAAATAGATCTGTGTTTATTTCTATTTTTCAGTTTTGTGGTTTTTGTGGAATGAACTTCAAATTTATCAAGGGTGTTGCATACCAAAGTGTAAAAGGTGAGACCATGGAATATCCTTAACTAATCTCATGTCAATGACAATTATTCTCATACCACTCTTCCTTTTAAGTTCCAACTCTCCATTCTTCTAAACTTACATAATATTTGTATAATGTGGATCTCAAGAATTATGTGCATAGTGTCATATGGATCAATATGTGACTTGAATCCTTTCATTTTTGTTTATTTTTTATTTCACAGTGTACTACATTAGATAAACTTTTGACAGTTTGATGTTTGTTTTGTTCTATTATTAACAAGGTTTGATAGAATGGGATCCATGTTGGTAATGTGTTTTTTTAAGTTTGAAGCATGTTACTTAATGCTTTTTGTTGGTTGGTTTCATTATCACAAAACCACATGTGCCGAGGAAAAACTCCCAGCCACAGCCACAGACTTCACATTTCTATGTTATGATGTGTTCATTCTAATATTATTAAGTTCTCATTTTGTTGTCAATTTCTTTTTAGAAGAAGTTGAAGCCTTTGCTTTTCCTGTTATATTCAATTCATTTACTTTTTTCAGATTTTGGTACAAAAAATTACTTAAAAATATTCATTCTTTAGAAAAATGAGGCTATTATTTTTTAGGAAAAAAAAAGATGTTTACTACCTGGTAATTTTATTTTGAGCAATACTACCTGGTAGTTAGTTCTACGCTAAAATAGTCATTTTAATGTAATAGCAATTAAGTAGTAAAATAATAATATTTTAAATTTCTCTGAAAATATAGATTGTTGTGTTATCGTAAAACAACTTAATGAAAATCTTGAAAATTAAATCGAATAGTAGAGACAATTCATTTATTTTTTAGCTGAAGAAAATGTCACCTTTGTTTTCTCTTCGATGTGAAGAGAAAACATATTTAAGTTATGATACTCCATATTCACAAACCATGGATGATGATGCAGCTGATGATGTTCCTACCCCCGATTTTCAGAACACAATTACTACTTTGGTACTTCCAAATTCAAAGTTGAGATTAAAAGTTGGAGTGTCAATAAAGCTATTAAGGAATATTGATGAGATATTATGATTATGCAATGGAACAAGACTAATAATAACAAGGATGGGAAGATGCTTGCTTGAAGGAAATGTTATATTAGGAAATAATATTGGTGATAAAGATTTCATATCTTGGTTATCTTTGACACCTTCTTACATAAAAATTCCTTTCAAGCTTCAACAGAGATAATTTCCTTTGGGACGTTTCATTAGCAATGACTATTAGTAAAAGTCAAGAGCAATCACTTAAACATGTTTGAATTTATCGTTCAAAGTTTGTGTTTACGCATGTTCGATTATAAGTTGTAATTTCAAGAGTTACTTTAAAAGAATGTTCTCATTCCACCATATTTCTTAACTAATGGATATCAGTATAATCTAAATTATTGGTATTTATTTCATTTGACAGGACCCGTGCATCGTACGGGTAGAAAGTATAGTTACTATCTAACAAGATCAATTGCAGAGAAGAATGATTCGTGCAATTTTAACGAAATTTTTTGTCGTGCACCTCAGCATTTTCCTTCCCGAATATATGATATGTTCATATATGAAAATGGGGGGAGTTGAAGGTAAAATTGTACTTGTAAGTGTGATTACTTAGCCCTCATCTACCCATGCAAGGACACACATATATGAAAACGGGGGAAGTTTCCCCCACTACCTCATTTCTTATTATTATTCAACTAAATATTATGTGTTGCCCCCACAAAAATATTAAATATTTTATATGTAAAGAATTAAATGCATAATGGTATGAAAGATGAAATGTTGAATGATTGTTTATCATATAAATAGAGAGATATTTTTATAGTATTAAAAATAAAAATTTGTATTTTGCTCAGAAAAAATCAAATAAAAACTAATGGAAATAGTTGTAAGTGTGTTAAATTTTATAGATATATAATGATATAGTTGTGATCTCCAATATGGTAATGATAATTAATGCGACTATTTTCTGATTTATGCATTTTTATGGTTGTGTATAAAAAATTATGATATATTATATTGCTCCCAACTAATGGAAATTTCTAGATCCGTTGTTGTTTCCATATTCTTCGCATTTCTATTTTTGAGGGAGTGGATGTTTAACCATATTTTTCCATTTAGACCTTGGGGTCATCTCTCTCTCTCTCTCACCACTTCCTTTATAATGCTACATATGTAGGAAAATAGTTATTTATCCTCTAGGCTTGGTCAAATCTATGTGTAGTTTATTGAACTCTCATTAAACATTACCACGACTCTAATAAGACCTAATAACAAAATTGACCATTATATTTATGAGAAGGAATCCATTGACTCCAAGAGTAAGTTTATTAAGTTACTCCAAATCTTATCCCTTCATTTTAGTTCTAATCTAATGGTTCAAATTAATTATTAATCATCTAAAGTGAACCTTAACTTATGTTCTCCCACACTATTTTTCTTCCATATCTTTGTTTGCTTTCTGCATTTGACGGAAAAATCCATTTCCTCCCATGGATCGTATCACTCTCAATGATTGTTTTTTAAGGAACTTCCAATGGTTGTTTTTTAAGGAACTCATTTTAGTTTACCATTATATTTATGACTTATATATTAATGAGTTTTTCAGTAAACATTTGTATATGTAAAATTTATACTGTGTGAAATTGTATTGATAAAAAAATAAATTATTTTGTTGTAAACTTTTTTTAATAATGTTAATAAATCATAAATTGTCTTATGTACAATTTTTAAATATTTATATATTAAATATGTTAATATCGTAAATATGTGTTACAATGTCAATTAATTTTTAAGGCACATAACACTAAAGGTATAACTTTAAATTATAAATACTTTAAAATTATATATAAGACAATTTCATTTTTTTGGTGTTATGAAAAATATTACAAAAAAATAACAAATATTTTTGGATACGATGTTCCAACATCCTGGCACGGTTCAGTGTGCTCTGTTTATGTGCCAAGATTTACGCGCGCTTTATCATTTTAAGGAATCCACACTTTTTTACTTGTTGGCCAAGATGCGTGCTTTTTGTACAGAATCAGTTGTGTTACTATTTCCTAAAGTAGTGACAATATTTTAGGAAACTTTGGATGTGTTTGGATTGTTCCTGAAGATGTTCCGACATTCTAGGAGACAATCTGTTTGTTATTGATTCGCGTGTAGCTGATCTTTTGATGGATCAGTATTGTTTTCTGAAGCCCACTAAGACTATCTAGCCCATATTGTATCAGTATATACAAGGACGCAAGACCTAATTAATCATTCAAGCCGTCATTTTGATATTATTGCTTTTTAGGGTTTTGAGTCATTGTGAATTATGAGCTTTTTCTTGTGTCACCTTGATACATGATAAGGATTGTGTTTTATTGAGTTGTAATTGTGTACACTACTTCTAAGCTTTGAAGCACGGAGGTATTTTGTGTTTAAAGGTAACTTCATCATCGTTTTGTATTCTGATAATCACAGGGTGTGTGATTGAGTGGAAGTGAGATGGGATCTCAGATATAGGAGTTCCTGGGTTGAAGTCAGTATAGGTAGGTCCTAGGTCTTAAGTTGTGAACTTGGAGTTTGCTGAGAACTTAGAATAAGGACTACACTAGTGGATTTCCTTCCTGACTTGGTAGTCCCCAGAGTAGGTGTGTTTGTCACCGAACTGGGTTAACAATTCACATGTGCCATTTACTTTCTTGTCTTTTATGTTTGCATCATTTTGGTTATGTTTGTTAGCACGATGTTTTAAACATTACACTCAACATTAGCAATTTATGTCTGATGTTGGAACATCTTATAAAACATCTGAAAACTAACGTGCCGGAATTTCAGGATTATATTAATAAAATTTTTATTCAGTTTATAATCTAAATTTTAATTTAATTCGTATATGTTTGTTCCTATATCGTATCTTAGATGGATCAATATTAGGATTGACAACCTTCACCTCCATTCGACCAAGACAGTAGTGAATTGCTTAGTTTCTAATATAATTGAATCTAAGTATGAATTTAGGGCTATAACTCATCTTAAGGGAACCCCGCAATTGTAAATGGTTGAATTGCGGGGATTAAATAAACCTATACTGATTCATCACGGGGTTATGTTCTACTTTCTTAAATCCAAACATAAGACAAGTTATAAACTAATGATTTCTATATTTAATTTCCAATAAAGACGAAGGGAGGATTCAAGGATTCACTAATGCCGTTAAACATCTAATCAACCAAACCTAATCTCGCATTGGGTAGGAAAAATTAAACCCTGCAACGACTTCAAATCTCTCTCTTTTATTTGCTTTTCTAAATAGATTCCGCTAATTACCGAGTTGAACGACAATTCATGTGAAGACGATTAATTTACTACTTTATTACTTGGTACGATTTGGTGCATTTGCCTAAATTACACATCACAAAACTACTCATCATTATAGCTGTATGGAAAAGAGAAATTAAAATAATTGAAAAAATAAAAGACACAATAGAAAAAGAAGCAATAATACTTCATTGATATTGTAAATTAACATACAAAAGAATTTTTTTGTTACAGTGACATATAAATTTATAGAGATAAAGGTATAACATTGTAAAAACTTTTGTTATGTTAACACTCTGGTTCTCTGGGGAATGAGATTCTGGTAATTCGGGGTTCGGCAGGAAGGTAAGTAAAGTTTAGTAACAAATTCTCGTTCTTAGGAATGAAATTGTGGTTCTCCTCCCCTCTTATATTTTTTTTAAAAGACCTCCCATTTTATGTTAAAATCTACACTTATAAATTTGAAACAAGAGTGAACATAGAGGTCATATTGTTGAACGAGTGACTTCAGACACGCAAGAGGGGGGTGAATTGTGTTCTTTAAGATGTTTTGAAAATAAGCACTTAAAAAAAAATGTTTAACCAAATAAATAAAGTGTTTATTAAAAAGTTTAAACAAATATGAAAATTTGAGATGGTGAGGTAAAATAAATAACAAATAAAGTAAAGGAGATAAATGGTGAATGTGAGAAAAAACATAAGAATGAGGCTGAATTGTGTTGACTTTTCTAAACTTTTTCTATGTTTTTAAACTGATCAGAGTCTAAAGCTTCAGTTCAAAGTCAGAGATAAAGTTATGAATGAGGCGGTTTAAAATCAAAACACATAGAGAGAGAGAGAGAGAGAGAGAGAGAGAGAGAGAGAGAGAGAGCAATTTATACTAGTTTCTCTCACAAATCGAGAGTAGTCTAGTCTCCTTGCACGTTCAAAAGATTTTCACTATAATCACTAAATATTACAATTGCTCAAACACACAAGCAAGAGACTTCAAATGTTTAATCATACAAGAAAGAGACTTCTAATGCTCAAGCACAAAAGCAAGAGACTTCTACAATCTAACTTAATCAAATAAAATATTATTTGAATCAGAGGTGTAACCAATATAAATCAGTTTGGACTCTTTCAAAATATAAACTTTGTAAGAAATTATAAGTATCTATACGCTTTGATTTTAACAGAGATAGGACACTTTCAAAATATGCAGAGTCTCGTTATTTTTCTTCAAGTCTTCAGCTCCTTATATAGACACAAATCTGAGACATTGGAGAGGTGTCAGCACATTACTTTGAGTCCTTGAGATGCTTGATCATAGACGTTGCAATGTTTCTTGATATGGTTAATATCGTTGAAAGATTATTTGAAATTCCTTTGCTTCAAAAGAAATTATATGTTTCATTCCTATTGTCCTTGAAATTCTTTATTTGTTTCTGCACATGGTCAAAAGAGGACAAACTGTACTATCTGAGTCCGATAGTGACCTCTTCAAAAGATGACAAAACTGATCATAGTCTACTAATACTTACGTGACTTTCGAAGTCCGAGTCCTTAAGAAGTTTCACTTCTTCAAAGTCCAGGTCTTCAGTATCTGAGTCCTTCAGAGGCTTGTATCCTTTAGAGTTTGATCCAGAACTTCAGCTTCTCTCAAAATTCAAATGCTCTTAAGTGTTCTTAGAATCTTGTTCTTTTAGAATCAAAACTTAATTTAATACTTTGATCCTGCTTACTTGAACACGCATTAACATATCTAATTGTTCTTTTATACATTGTTATTATCAAAACTTCATAGGCATTGTTCAAAACACATTTTGGTTCAACAAAGGGATTAGAGAAAGATACAAAAAGGTTTATCCTAATTCAGCCCAAAACAACATGGTCTGCATCTAGTTCCAAAAGAAAAACTCATCAAAATTTTCACTAATTAAGCTTTTAAACAGGATAAGCTTGTAACATTTACAAGATAGCGAATACTCTTCAAACTAAAATATCTTTTGTAGAATAACCTCTAAAACTAAGAGATATCACTTCTCTTGAAAATTTGGGATCACACCCAATACAAATAAGAATTACAACAATAAAATAATGCACCAAATGTGTAAATATAAACAAATCGAAGCAAAAATGATATATATATATATATATATATATATATATATATATATATATATATATATATATAGAGACACACACTATCAAATTATTATTATTAATTATATGAATTTTGACTGCTAAATTTAACATTCTTATTTTACAAATAAAATTTAACATTCTTATTTTACAAATAAAATTTAATAGTCTTAATGACTATAGTATATAGACAAAAAAAAAATATACAAGGACTGATTTTTTTTTTTTGAAGGCTATACAAGGACTGATGTATTTGATCTCATGATACACTAAAAATATTTTTATACCATAATATCATCACATCCGCGTGAAGAATTGTCTCCGAAAAAAGTGTCATTTTAATTTTTCAATTTCGCTTTAATTGATTATTTTAATTGTACTATCTATTTAATAATATGAACATCGTTTTCCATTTTGTTTTTTTTAAACCTAAAACCACGTTAAACCATGCAAAGAAAAATAACATAAAAATCTGAAAACCAAGCTAAACCATTCACACTTGTCATAAAATAGTTGCATAGAGGTTCACATTTCACCATGACAAAAAATGGATTTCTTCAAATTTTGATTTTGATTTTTTTTAATCTATAACCATGCTAAACCAGGAAAAGAAAAATAAAATAAAATAATGAAAACCATGCTCACCCATTCAAACTTGTCATAACATAGTTGCATAGAGAGAGAGAGAGAGGTTCACATGTCACGATGACAAAAACGGATTTGAAACACAAACCTCAAAATAACTAAACCTTAATTAAACACAACATGGAACATATATAAACACCCTCATAATCCTCTCAATTCTAAAGGCAGACTTGGTTTCGGGCATAATATCCGAAAGAAAAGATGGGTTTCAAAAGCTCGTCTTTTATTTACTTGGCTCTCTTCCTTACAGTTTCTTCTTCCATTCATGCATTTGACATCCAAAAATTGCTAGATAGAACCCCCGAGTTTTCCGCCTTCAACAAATACCTCAACGAAACCAAGCTTGTTGGTCCAATCAACCGTCGTAATACCATCACCATCCTCGCCGTTGATAATGGCGCCATCTCTTCCATATCCGACAAAATGCCAGAAGCTATCAAGGCTATCATGGCCACCCACGTGCTCCTCGATTATTACGATCCAAAGAAGCTCAATGCAGCTATGCATAAGGGCGAACAGTTGACCACCCTTTACCAATCCTCAGGCATCGCCGTGGACCAACAAGGGTACCTTAAGGTTAATCGCACTAGTGACGGTGATTTGGCCGTTGGATCTGCTATGAGTGGTGCTCCAATCGACGTTAAGCTAATGAACGTTGTTTTCGCCCAGCCCTACAACATCACCATAATCCAAGTCGTGAAACCTATCTTGTTCCCTGGACTTGAAACACAAACCACCGGTGCACCATCTAATGCAAGCGCTCCAGCAGCCGAAACGAATGTAAATGTTTCTCCTGTTTTTAAAGCACCGCCGGCAAAGGCAAAGAATGCAAGCTCTCCTGAGGCTGCTGAAGAGCCCATCACAGAAGTTTCAGATTCTCCTTCACCTTCTGATGAGCCCGGCGAATCTCCCGTTGAAGCCCCTGCAAGAAGCCCATCTTTGGCTCCTGGTCCAGGTGGTGATGAGGTTGCTGCTGATGCTGCACCTACTAGCAGCTCTTCAAGGATTGTTGTAGGTTTTGTTGGAGCAGTGATGTGCTTCGCTTCTCTCTTGGTCGTTATGTAATGTAGAGTGACATATATATGCAGAAAACATAATGTTTAAGAATGTATACATTTTAATTATAATACATGAAGAGGGAGGTTTTTTGAAACATGAAGAGGAATGTGGATCTTTCTACTGTAGACTTTAGGAAATAGATTACCCCTTAATATATCATTTCATCAATTTTCCTTTTCCTTGGCTTTGGCTTTAATTTGTGACAAGTTAGCCTAATTAAGGGCTTTTTTTTAATAAAAAAAAATTTACCCAAATTAAATTCTTATTCAACTTGTGTTCATAATATATATATATATAGACACACACACACAAGCAGATATACATACATACATATAATATTGACTATCAAATTATTATTATTTTTTGACTAATTTTGACTATCAAATTTAATATTTTTTTAAAAATAAACTTAATAGTCATAAACCATATGCGTTGAATTATTGATATATATAATCGTTTGATATATTATACGATGTTCTTATTTTTTTGTGAATGAAACAACTCAAATCAATTTGTTTCATTATCAATCATGGGACAAATACAAGATGATACATCAATATAAAGATGGGATCTAGTATTACATGGGATTACCTTTGCTAATTCATGAGACATCCTAATATAGAAGGAAATTAATGTATAGAGTAGAGCAAGTCTTCCATAGTCACAAGATTATGGACACAAGTTTAGACACACTCACATAAAAGCAAAACATAAAATTAACTTTATTATTACTTTTGAAATAATTAAAAGAATAAGATGTGGAATTTATATTTTGTGAATGTGGCTGATTCATATGTTTATGCATTCATGAGTCTTGTGTTGGAACAAAATGTGTTTAACAATAAACCTTAAAGAGTTTTGATGATAACAAGGTATTAAAAATTGTAAATTGGATTAGCTAATATTTGTTCAAGTGTACAGGACCATAATTATAAAGTTACATCATCATTGGTTCTGAATGAGCAAATAAAGAGCTATGGAAACAACAAAAATTTGAAGCTTGGACGCTCCTGAAGGCAACTTGCTCCTGAAGAAAAAGCGCTCCTGAAGTCAAGCTGCTCCTGAAGAAATAGCGCTCCTGAAGAATAGTGCTCCTGAAGACAAGAGGTCCAGAAGTCACATCATCAGAAGCTGCATCATCAGAAAGCTGCAGAAGTCATCTCATCAGAAGCTGCATCATCAGAAGCTGCCTCATCAGAAGCCATTTCACCAGAAGCTGAATATCAACTGGATTTGCAAAGAATCAAGTATTGAAGAATCATCAATGCAAAAGCTGTCTATTGGATTCGAAAACACAAACAAAGGATTAGTGGAGCTTGCAACGGTCATTTCAAAGGTGTTTGAAGGTGCGTGTTTGCAATTTGGACGAAAGCGTTGACATTGTACTTTGTACGAATTGTACAACCACGTTCTCCACTACTCTGTTTTGTGTCTGCACTTCAAGACAAGAAAACAGCTCCAGAATACGGTCTCGCCTGCATAGATGTTCCTTTGGATAAGGAATGGATTTCAAATTTGTTCTTCATAGGACAACAACCAAATCAGGCAAAAGATCATTGGTGAAAGATCAAGCTTCAACAACGACTCTTTGGTGTGCTGGCAATTTCACAACGTCTCTTTCACACCTCTATATAAAGGAGTGAAGACCTAGAGAATTGGTAATGCAAGAACGCTGAACGAAAGACTCACAAGATTTTCACAAGTACCAAACCTCTGCTGAAATTGTTCTGCATTCACTTAGAATTTCTGTGTCTCAAAGTCATATCTTAGAAATTCTTAAGTCCATTGAGTCTGTATCTGATTTGTATTGTGAGCACCTCTGATTGTACATCAAGTGTTCAACCTTAAACAATTTTCTGTGTAATTTTGTTTAGTTAGGAAGTCTCTTGCAGTTGTGCTTGAGCAGGAAGTCTCTTGATTGTGTTCTTGAGCAAAGGAAGTCTCTTGCTTGTGTGCTTGAGCATTGGAAGTCTCTTGCTTGTGTGCTTGAGCATTGGAAGTCTCTTGCTTGTGTGCTTGAGCATTTGTAATCAGATATTACTCATAGTGAAATCTCCTTGGAAGTGCAAGGGGGACTGGACTACTTCCGGATTGTGGAAGGAACCAGTATAATTGCTTTGTGTCGTTCTTCTTCTCTCTCTCTGTTTTATTCCGCTGCATTTAGATTCTGATCATCACTTCAGAAGCTGTCTCACTTAGCTTCTGATCAGTGTATTCAGTTATTTAGAGAAACGAAGAATTTTTAAAAACACAATTCAACCCCCCTTCTTGTGTTTTTCTCACCTTCAATTGGTATCTAGAGCCTTGGTCTGTTGTGTATCACTTAACCGTGCAACAGTCAAAGATCTGAGAAAAACATGACTACTCCTCCTCCTGATGGTGATACTAGCTATAAAAATGTCTCACATGATTATAGTGATAGTAAGAAAACCAGTGTTGGAAAAGTTCCAAAGTTCAATGGAGATGCTGAAGAGTTCTCTTGGTGGAAGACCAATTTTTACAGTTACATCATGAGCCTAGATGAAGAATTGTGGGATATTCTGGAAGACGGCGTTGGTGGTTTAGTCCTTGATGAAGAAGGAGCTGCTGTGGATAGAAAGAAACATACTCCAGAACTGAGGAAACTTTACAAGAAGCATCATATTATCAGAGGAGCTCTTGTCACTGCCATACCCAAAGCAGAATACATGAAGATGAGTGACAAATCCACTGCTAAAGCTATGTTTGCTTCTCTCTGTTCAAATTATGAAGGGAGCAAGAAGGTCAAAGAAGCAAAGGCTCTCCTGCTTGTACATCAGTATGAGTTATTCAAAATGAAGGATGATGAAACTATTGAGGAGATGTACTCAAGGTTTCAAACCTTAGTTTCTGGTCTACAGATTCTAAAGAAGAGCTATGTTGCTTCTGATCATGTAAGCAAGATACTCAGAAGCTTACCTGCCAGATGGAGACCAAAAGTGACTGCCATTGAGGAAGCTAAAGATTTAAACACTTTAAGTGTCGAAGATCTTGTTAGTTCTCTCAAAGTTCATGAGTTAAGTCTTAATGAACATGAGTCTACTAAGAAGAGTAAATCAATAGCTCTTCCATCCAAAGGCAAGTCATCAAAAGCTCTCAAAGTGGTTGAATCTGAAGAGGAAGAACAGTCAAGTTCAGACTCTGAACCAGATGCTGCTGAAATGGCCATGCTCTCAAACAGACTTCAATATCTGGCCAAGAAGAACAGAAAGTTTCTCTCCAGAAGGGGTAACTCCAGAAGCTCAAGGAAAGAAGATCAGAAGGGATGCTTCAACTGTAAGAAGCCAGGTCACTTCATTGCTGAATGCCCTGATCTTCAAAGAGAAAAGTCAAAGGACAAGTCAAAGAGGTCTACCTTCAAACCAAGCAAACTCAAGAAGCAGATTAAGCAGAGTTTAATGGCAACCTGGGATGATTTGGGTAGTGAATCTGGATCTGATAAAGAGGAAGCTGATGAAGATGCAAAGGTAGCTGTTGGGTTGGTAGCAACAGCAACTTCAGAAGCTGGATCAGATTCAGACTCAGAAGATGAAAATGAGGTATATTCCAAAATTCCCAGAGATGAACTTGTTGAGTCACTTAAAGAACTTCTTACACATTTTGAAGTAAGAACCAATGAGTTGAAGGATTTAAAAGAAAAATATGCTGATTTGGTACAACAGCAAAAATCAACTCTATTGGATCTGAAAGCTTCTGAACAGGGACTTAGGGGCTTTGACTTCATGTGTAAAACATATGAAGACCAGCTCAGGTTCTTATGTCAGAAGCTACAAGAAAAGTGTAATGAAAAACCTTTAAGTAATCATGAAATTGCTCTTGAAGACTTCATTATATCTGGCATTGACAGAAGCAGAGTGGCTTCTATGATTTATAGCATTTACAAGAACAATGGCAGAGGAATTGGCTTTCCAGAAGTGAAACTGGAGAAAACCAATCTAAAGTCTTGTTGTGAATGCATCAAGGAAGGTCTGAAAACATTCTTTGTACCAGAAGGGGCTGAGTTGGAAACTGTTGTTCAATCAGAACCTGAAGCTTCTAGTTCTAAGGCTAAGATTACTTCAAAGCCAAAGAACTCTAAGTCAAAGGCTATGATCAAATCTGATTCCAAAACTTCAAAGGTTAGGATCCTGAAAAGATCAGAACCTATTCCTCAGAGTCTGGTGAAACCAAAATCTGGGGTTCTGAAGTCTAAGTTTCAGAAGAAGACAGTTACTGCTTCTGAAGTACCAAAACCTAAGGTGATGGCTAATCAGAAGCAACCCAACTCACAGCACAAGGTACAAGAAGTGAAGAGTAAAGCCTTAAGTACTAACCTTCCAGGACCCATAGAACAATGGGTACCTAAATCTAAAAATGTCAATGATGCAGGTATGTCTAAGAGCAGTGCCAAAGCAAAGATCATGGTACCTAGACAGCGGTTGCTCAAGACACATGACAGGAGACAAGTCCATGTTCCTCAGCCTAACAATGAAAGAGGGAGGAAATGTGAAATTTGGAGGCAACCAGTCAGGCAGGATCATAGGTACAGGAACTATTGGTAATTCCTCTACCTCAATTAATAATGTATGGTTGGTAGATGGTCTTGAACATAACCTTTTGAGCATAAGTCAATTTTGTGATAATGGTTATGATGTGCTTTTTGAAAAACCCAACTGTACAGTAATCAACAAGAAAGACAAATCCATTGTGTTCAAGGGAAAGAGAGTTGACAATGTCTATAAAATCAATTTTTCTGAACTGGCTGATCAGAAGGTGATCTGCCTACTATCAGTGAATGATAAGAAATGGATGTGGCACAGAAGGTTGGGACATGCTAACTGGAGGTTAATCTCTAAGCTTAGTAAGTTACAACTTGTGAAAGGGCTACCAGACATTGACTATCATTCAGATGCACTTTGTGGTGCATGTCAGAGAGGGAAAATTGTGAAATCATCTTTTAAAACCAAAGACATTGTCTCAACCTCAAGACCTTTAGAATTACTCCATATTGATTTATTTGGACCAGTGAGTACTGCATCCTTATATGGAAGTAGATATGGATTAGTCATTGTTGATGATTACAGCAGATGGACTTGGGTGAAATTCATAAAGAGTAAAGATGTTGCGTGTGAGGTATTCAGTAGCTTCTGCACTCAAATTCAATCTGAAAAAGAATCAAAAATTTTGAAAGTCAGAAGTGATCATGGTGGAGAATTTGAAAATGAGCCATTTGAAGCTTTTTGTGAAAAACATGGAATTTTCCATGAATTCTCTTCTCCTAGAACACCACAACAAAATGGAGTTGTAGAGAGAAAGAATAGAACTTTACAAGAAATGGCCAGAACCATGATTCATGAAAACCATTTACCAAAACATTTTTGGGCAGAAGCAGTGAATACAGCATGCTATGTTCAAAACAGGATCTATATTAGACCTATTTTGGAGAAAACAGCATATGAACTCTTTAAAGGAAGAAAACCCAGTATCTCTTACTTTCATCAATTTGGATGTACTTGTTACATTCTGAACAACAAGCTCTACCTAAAGAAATTTGATGCCAAGGCCCAAAGAGGAATCTTTTTAGGTTACTCTGAAAGGTCAAAGGCATACAGAGTGTATAATTCAGAAACACTCTGTGTTGAAGAATCTATGCACGTTAAATTTGATGACAAGGAGCTTGAAGATAAAACTTCAAAGCAGGGTGAAAGTTTTGCAGAGATACAGGTTCCTGAAGCTACTCCAGAACCTGATCAGATAGCTGAGTCTGAAGATAGTCCAGAAGCTGAACCCACATCAGAAGCGCAAGATGAAACTGCTTCTGATGAAGCACAAGATGGCTCACATCAAGAAGATCCTCCCAGAAACACATTCAAACACAAGTCTTCACATCCTGAGGAGCTAATCATTGGAAACAAAGATAGTCCAAGAAGAACAAGATCACATTTCAGACAAGAAGAGTCAATGATTGGACTAATCTCAATGATTGAACCTACAACAGTTGATGAAGCACTTTCAGATGATGGATGGATCCTAGCTATGCAAGAAGAGTTGAATCAATTTCAAAGAAATGATGTGTGGGATCTGGTACCCAAACCTCAGCACAAGAACATTATTGGAACAAAATGGGTATTCAGAAACAAGCTGAATGAGCAAGGTGAAGTAACAAGAAACAAAGCCAGACTTGTTGCACAAGGGTATAGTCAACAAGAAGGCATTGATTACACTGAAACGTTTGCTCCAGTTGCAAGATTGGAAGCAATCAGGTTACTTCTTTCCTATGCAGTTAATCATGGCATAATATTATATCAGATGGATGTCAAGAGTGCATTTCTCAATGGTGTCATAGAAGAAGAAGTGTATGTTAAGCAACCTCCTGGATTTGAGGATATTAAATATCCTGACCATGTTTTTAAACTGAAGAAATCACTATATGGCTTGAAACAAGCTCCCAGAGCTTGGTATGATAGACTAAGTAATTTCTTAATCAAAAATGATTTTAAGAGAGGACAGGTTGACACTACACTCTTCAGAAGGACCCTTGGGAAAGATATTCTTGTTGTGCAAATATATGTTGATGATATAATATTTGGTTCTACTAATGCATCTCTTTGCAAGGAATTTTCTGAGTTAATGCAGGATGAATTTGAAATGAGCATGATGGGAGAGCTGAAGTTCTTCCTTGGCATTCAAATCAATCAATGCAAAGATGGAGTCTATGTTCATCAATCAAAGTACACAAAGGAGCTTCTGAAGAAGTTCAAACTTGAAGATTGTAAAGTGATGAACACTCCAATGCATCCTACGTGCAACCTGAGCAAAGAAGATGAAGGAGCTAAAGTAGATCAGAAGCTGTATAGAGGTATGATTGGTTCTTTGTTATACCTCACTGCATCTAGGCCAGATATTTTATTCAGTGTATGCTTGTGTGCAAGATTCCAATCAGATCCTAGAGAATCTCATATGACTGCTGTCAAGAGAATCTTCAGGTATTTGAAGGGAACAACTAATCTTGGACTCCTTTATAGGAAATCCTTAGATTATAAGCTAATTGGATTCTGTGATGCTGATTATGCTGGTGATAGGATTGAAAGAAAATCAACCAGTGGCAATTGTCAATTTCTGGGTGATAATCTTATATCCTGGGCTAGCAAAAGACAAACAACTATTGCTATGTCTACAGCAGAAGCAGAATACATTTCAGCTGCAAGTTGTTGTACACAACTACTTTGGATGAAACATCAGTTGGAAGATTATCAGATAACTGCTAACAGTATTCCCATTTATTGTGATAATACTGCTGCTATTTGTTTGTCTAAAAATCCAATTTTGCATTCAAGAGCTAAGCACATTGAAATCAAACACCATTTTATCAGAGATTATGTTCAAAAAGGAATTTTAGATATACAATTCATTGATACTGAAAATCAATGGGCTGATATATTTACTAAGCCTTTAACTGTTGAAAGATTTGATTTTATAAAGAAAAATTTGAACATGCACTTCGTGTCTGATTAAATGTTTGCTTGCTCCTGAATAGGATTTTAGGTTCTGAAGTTAGTTCAGAAGCAGTAGTCCATCAGAAGCTCTTTATTGAGGTTCTGAGGAAAACTCGCTTCTGATGATGACATCAGCATCTGAAGTCCAGAAGCTGGATTTGTTGCTTCTGAATAGTTGAATAAGTGGAAACGTTGGGAGTTACTTGTTAAAGTAACTTCTGGCCCACTAACTTGGTAGTTACTCTGTGAACTTCTTACGTGGCCTGTATGTGTTGGTGTATAACTAAAAGGGCAATGATGATTTAAAAGCTTTGAAAGTACTTTTCACGCGCCCCCAATTTTGTCATTAATGTTATGTTTGTTTGTCTCTTTTGAATTGCAATCGTTTTACTTTTAACACTTTGTCAATTCACACACTACTCACTCACAACAAACACATTTGCTCTCAAACCGTTTGCGAAGTAAGCGCATTCTCTCAACCTTAGAACCCTAAAATCTTCATCTTCTTCAAATCTTCGTCAATCATCAAATGGCATCATCAAGCTCAAAAGTTTCAGAATCTACTTCAAACAAGCAAAGCGTATCAGAATCTGGGTCCATCTACAAAGAAAAGACTATGGATATTCCATGGGAATCCTTGATAGTCCAAATAGAGTCACCAGTGGATTTTACTTCACTCAAGAAGTACGAAGTAAACATGGAAGGCTTAATAGAAACACAGGAGCTGTCTGAGTATTTCAGAATGCTAAATGGGCCAACATATGTGAATTTGGTCAAGGACTTTTGGTTAAAAGCTGAAGTGTACAATGAAAAGCCTGCAAAAGTTGTAAGCAAACAAGCTGGGTCAAAGAAAGGGAAAATGGTCATGGATATGAATCCTACATCATTTGACAGCTTAGAAATAAGGTCTGAAGTGATGGGCATTCCTATAACCATCACTGAGGAAGTTATAGCTAAAGCTTGTAGAAGGCATGCAGAGGGAAGATTCCAAGAAATAGTCAGGAAGGAAGATGTCCTGCTACAAGGTTACTACAACACTCTTTTGGGTGGGAAGAAGGATGCAAAGCCTTCTGAAATGGAGATTCACAACAGGATGTTGGTGAAATTCAGTAATGATTGCTTCTTTCAAAGAGCAGGAGGATCTGACCAACCCAACAATCAACAGAAGCTAGCAATCTACTTCATGGCTATTTTGGAAAAGATAAACTTCCCAAGATATGTTATGGATCATCTCTGCTGGGCCATAAATGAAAGCACTATCAGAGGAAGAAAACAAGTACCCTATGGAAGATTACTGTCTGAAATCTTTTATCAAGGAAGGGTGCTGGAGTTCTTAAAAAGGACAAGGAGTGCTTCTGATAGATGTTTCGAAGTCTCTACTGCTGAAAGGACTATCAGTAGCAGGAGCTTATGCTCTATGAAGTTCATCAAAGAAGCCCCTAAAGATGAAAAGTGGTTAGAGATGACAACTGCTGAAACTGAGATAATCAGGGACTTTCCTCCCATCGTTAAGGAAAGTGACTCTGATTTCCTAGTTCAATCAGTAGCTGAGTATGTCCTGGAAGAAGATGCAAGCACTCAGGAGGAAGCTGTTCCTGCTAAAGTAAAGAAGGTAAAGAGTGCCACTGCATCAGAAGCAATTACTGATAAGGGCAAGCAAAAGAAGGATGTCAAAAGAAAGAGGGGGAAAGCTGAAACAGTTTATCACAAGGAAAAACTGGATGAAGCTTTGGATGAAATAGAAAAGGAGGAAGTTGAGCCCAAGCTGAAGAAGAAAAAGGCACCTGTTGATATAAAAAGCTCTATGGTTGAGCTGACTCCTGCCAAGGCCAGAATGGCTAAGGAATTTGCTGCTTTTAAGTTATCAGAGTTACAGGAGAAGAAGAGAATTAGGGCTGCTTCTATTCCCATAAAAAGAAGCAAGGACAGATCAGAGTCAGTCATCACAGAAGAGCATCTGAATAAAGCTCTTGATGGGATAAAGGCAAATGAGCACAAGAAGAAGGCATCTGAACTAACCTTCACTCCAATGGTTGAAGTAACTTCTGATATGGAGAAAGAAGCTGATGGGCAAGCTGTTCAGATGCTAGCTGAATTAAAAAGGAAAGAAGCTCAATACAATTTGGAGAGGGATCAAAGGCTCAAGGCTTCAGGTCTGGAGAATTGTGATGAATTTTTCAAGAAGAAGTCTGAAGAAGTCAAGGAAGTGGCTGTTAAAGCTTCAGAAGCGGTTCTGAAAGCACCTAGTACTATCACTTCTGAAGCTGGCCCTGCAGATCAGGTAATCCAGATTCCAGTCACCTCCATCCCCACTTCACCCTCTTCACCATTAGCACCTGAACCAATAGAAGACACTTCTGTCTTAGACAATCTTGCTCTCCACTACTCAGGTGAGTTACCCATAGACAAAGCCTCAGAAAAAGCCTCTGAAGCAACTCCAGAAGCAGCTGCTTCTGAAAATGTTGTTTCAGAAAACCCCCATCAACAAACACCTGAACCACAAAAACCCACAACACCCCCACAATCACCAATAGCCATCACTGACCCCCAACTCAACACTCAAACATCAACTTCACCACAACAACCACCATCTGAAACTGAATTTCAACCTTTACCTGAACACTCTCCTGAACCAACTCCCATGGATGTTGACATCTCCCTAGTCAATGTTCAAGCCTCAACCTCCACCACACACATTGATTCTGATCAGCCCTCATCTTCTAACACACAAACACACCTTACCATTCCAGTTCCTAACCCTATTCAAGACTTAGAAATCAGTGATTCTGATCTTGAAATCCTTGAACATCCACCCACAAACATCCTGGAATCTGGATATATCAATTCTGAGCTTCTGACAATCCTTAGTCAATTGCTTAATCTTGTGGATCAACGAAGGACAATTGATCTCACAAGTGCATATGAAGACTCCTGGGCATCACTTCAGAACCGGGCAACTGAGCTAATTGAAAGCTTAAGGGCTAAGTGCATCAGAAGCAAGGAAGCTTCTGTCAGGAAGTTAATGGAGCATCTGAATCAGAGTCTCAGAGTAAGAAGTTCTACACTGCTCCTGGCAAACCAGCCTTTCTTCTTAGAAACGGATTACTTGACCAGAGAAGCAAGGTTGTGTAAGCTTCTGAAGAAACAGATGGCACAGCAGCAGCAAGAAGCTAAGGAAAGGGAACAGGCTCTTCTCCAGAGGCAACAACAGCTTGAAGAACTGTTGCAGAAGAAGATTGAAGAAATGGAGGAGATGAAGAAACAACATCAAACCAACACTTAGTTGCACACCCTTGTGTTTTTCTTTTTGTTTGTTGTTTGTTTTGAATTCCTAGTCCTTGCTTCTGAAACCATTCTGTTTTAATTCTCTTTGCTTCTGAATGCTTACTGATTCTGACTGTTTAGCTGCTTCTGACAATTGAATATACATGATTTTTGCTCTGATTTATTTAGTTCATTACTTAGTATACTCTCTCACGTTTGAGTTTTTCTCATATCTTTTTGTCTTTTGTGGTTAGATTTATTTTAATTTTTTTTTGATAATGACAAAAGGGGGAGTATATGTGACAAGTATTTAAAGGCTCTGAGCCCCATTAATGGCATTTGAAATTTTTGAAAAACTTCTATCTTTTTACCTTATTGGTATAAGCTATGAATGAACGAAGGAGTATCAAAATTCAAGTAAAGTTAATTGAACCATTCTTCTTATCTATAAGTAAATTCTTTCAATGATTCAATTTTGCTTTTAAGCTCTGATAATAATTATTGCGCGCAAAATGAATTTAATTAACCTGGATAGAACTTAGGGGGAGCTTACAAACCTCACCTTAAAGACTATCAGACTCAGGGGGAGTTTGAGCTTACAAACCTCAGATTCTGAGCTTACAAACCTCAGAACCCCAAAGTCAACTTGTTAATTAGATTAACAACAATTGATCAATTTTAAATACTTTTGTTTGTCATCATCAAAAAGGGGGAGATTGTTGGAACAAAATGTGTTTAACAATAAACCTTAAAGAGTTTTGATGATAACAAGGTATTAAAAATTGTAAATTGGATTAGCTAATATTTGTTCAAGTGTACAGGACCATAATTATAAAGTTACATCATCATTGGTTCTGAATGAGCAAATAAAGAGCTATGGAAACAACAAAAATTTGAAGCTTGGACGCTCCTGAAGGCAACTTGCTCCTGAAGAAAAAGCGCTCCTGAAGTCAAGCTGCTCCTGAAGAAATAGCGCTCCTGAAGAATAGTGCTCCTGAAGACAAGAGGTCCAGAAGTCACATCATCAGAAGCTGCATCATCAGAAAGCTGCAGAAGTCATCTCATCAGAAGCTGCATCATCAGAAGCTGCCTCATCAGAAGCCATTTCACCAGAAGCTGAATATCAACTGGATTTGCAAAGAATCAAGTATTGAAGAATCATCAATGCAAAAGCTGTCTATTGGATTCGAAAACACAAACAAAGGATTAATGGAGCTTGCAACGGTCATTTCAAAGGTGTTTGAAGGTGCGTGTTTGCAATTTGGACGAAAGCGTTGACATTGTACTTTGTACGAATTGTACAACCACGTTCTCCACTACTCTGTTTTGTGTCTGCACTTCAAGACAAGAAAACAGCTCCAGAATACGGTCTCGCCTGCATAGATGTTCCTTTGGATAAGGAATGGATTTCAAATTTGTTCTTCATAGGACAACAACCAAATCAGGCAAAAGATCATTGGTGAAAGATCAAGCTTCAACAACGACTCTTTGGTGTGCTGGCAATTTCACAACGTCTCTTTCACACCTCTATATAAAGGAGTGAAGACCTAGAGAATTGGTAATGCAAGAACGCTGAACGAAAGACTCACAAGATTTTCACAAGTACCAAACCTCTGCTGAAATTGTTCTGCATTCACTTAGAATTTCTGTGTCTCAAAGTCATATCTTAGAAATTCTTAAGTCCATTGAGTCTGTATCTGATTTGTATTGTGAGCACCTCTGATTGTACATCAAGTGTTCAACCTTAAACAATTTTCTGTGTAATTTTGTTTAGTTAGGAAGTCTCTTGCAGTTGTGCTTGAGCAGGAAGTCTCTTGATTGTGTTCTTGAGCAAAGGAAGTCTCTTGCTTGTGTGCTTGAGCATTGGAAGTCTCTTGCTTGTGTGCTTGAGCATTGGAAGTCTCTTGCTTGTGTGCTTGAGCATTTGTAATCAGATATTACTCATAGTGAAATCTCCTTGGAAGTGCAAGGGGGACTGGACTACTTCCGGATTGTGGAAGGAACCAGTATAATTGCTTTGTGTCGTTCTTCTTCTCTCTCTCTGTTTTATTCCGCTGCATTTAGATTCTGATCATCACTTCAGAAGCTGTCTCACTTAGCTTCTGATCAGTGTATTCAGTTATTTAGAGAAACGAAGAATTTTTAAAAACACAATTCAACCCCCCTTCTTGTGTTTTTCTCACCTTCATCTTGGTGTTATGATACTTCGGTATCCAGTGATGAGATTTATTTTATTTCGGTATCCAGTGACGAGATTTAGGATACTTCGGTATCCAGTGACGCAGGGATCAATTGGTACAGACCTCCGACATCCAGAACGGTATCACATGCATGTAGAGTTGTGTCTAGAACATTGCATGCATTGATTATATGTGAAATATCTCATTTGACTGATGTGAATGATGTGAATTATGCGAACTATGTGTATTCTTATGGTGATTATTATTTTAGTGATGGTCATGAAGTGTGAACAATATGTACTTGACTATGTGAGCCTATGTGAATCTATGTAATTGGTGTTTGGTGAATATGGTGTGAATGTTGTGTGTTCTTGGTGAACTTTTAAATGGTGAATATGTTTGAATGAGGTGCATTCAACTTATGGTGATTTCTTTGATGATGATGATTTTCTTGTCTATACTCTTCAGATGATGATTATGTTTATTTGAAATAATTAGATAAGAATATATGTGAATATTGTTGGTTTGTGATGAACATGTGTAATTGAAGATGTGAAAAGTGATGATATGTTATTTGATAAAGTGAACTGTAACGATAAATTTTGTGTCAATATATATGTCTAATTGAAATTATGATATTTGTTGATGAATTTTGTTATGTTAAGTTTGGAATGATGCTTATTTTGATTATATGTCAACTTGAAGTTGTTAATTGTCGTTGAAATGAATATATGCTTATGAAACGTTAGCGGAAACTTGTTGACTTTATAACAAGAAGATATAGGTGTATGTGGAATATGATTTGATGCTTATTCATGATGAAATATGAATACTTGTTATATTCATGAGACTATATCTTACTGTTGATGATTTGAGAATTATTGCATCTACTTGATACATTGAATGATATTACATGTGAATATATTATTGTTAGGAAAATAATTATATGTATGATGTGAAATCCTAATATATTATGTTTGAGTTCATAATTTATGTATGTTGAATGTAATCTTACCCTCCAGTGGCTTTTTGGTCGCCTCACCTTTTTGGTGTAGACGTGCAGGTTTAGGACGCTTGAGACGGCGTGAGTACCCGAGGATAGCTTGTGGCTTCCTTGTTTTTATTGTTTGCTTTGGAGTCTAGTGTGGGCGATGATTAGGTCTTTGTCGGGATTTTGTTTATTTTGATTTGTTGGATTATATTTGAGAAACCATAATGTGTATGATGATATACCTTGAGATGATGAGAAGTTGGTGTTATGTTGTTTTATTGTATAAATCCGCTTCGATTGTTTTATGAATTTTGTAAATGAATTATGCATGTTTTCTATTATTGAAGGTGTAACATCTTGAACCTTGTATTTAACTCTGATTTATTATTAAATATTACTTTTGGGTTTGAGGATGTTACAATTTGAATATAATTCATCTTTACAAAATTATCTTGTAATTAATCAGGGAGTGTCTCACTTAATAAACTTTAGGGTCTTGCTAACAAGTGTCATTAAATACACTTGTTAAAGATACAAAAATAAAAATAATTGATAAATTTTAAGTAAAAAAATTACATTTTAAGTTTCAATGCAATGAATGCATCATTTTCAAGATAAAAAAATTTCTTTAATATTTTTAAGAAGTGCTCTCCGGGCAAGTGCCCTTGGCTTGCCCTTGGGACACTTTATCATTGATATAAGAGGAACTTGGTTTTTCCAATAATAATATCTCATTTTCTTTTATAGTGACATCATTATTTTATCTCTTTCCTAAAAAAAAAAATCATTATTTTATCTCTTACGAAATAAAATATATATGGAATATAATTTTGCCCCGCCGATTGAAATTTGTGGACCGGTCCCTGATTTTTTTTAACAAAGAAAATTCAGATTAAAATAAAATAGCTTATACGTACTTTTTTTAATTTTAATTTTTTGATAGAGAATCTTGTACGTATTTAATAGTACATGTTACGTAACAAAATTGTATATGATATCTTACTGATTACGTACCGTTCCATGTATCCTATAAATGGGAAGCTTTACTAATTTGAAGGATATATAGATTCTTATTTCAAATGGGTTTCTTTTTCATAACGTTGTCACCATTGATGTCAACTCTTATATGCTCCATAAATTAACAACCAAAAAGCTTCATACCAAATTTCGAATCGCATTTTTTGGGTAGAGGTCATCAAATAAATTACGTACGCATATACTACTAATTAAACATTCTTAGCTTATTAAAAAGAAAGCTTTCTTTACTAAAAACACATTCTTAGAAAACATGTACGGTACCCATACAAACTATAATCATTTGCAATTAGATAATTAATTATAAAACTAGTGGAATATGTCCTCATTTTTTGTTTTTGAAGAAATTGTTTTGAGGTATTAGATGCTTTCTTCTCCACTTTCATTCTCTAATATATTGTAAGCTCTTTATAAAAGGAATATGGTATATAAGAACAAAAATATGGTCTCATCCTACTAAATTACTAATGATAAGGTGACCTAATTATTCACCTAATTTTACAATATTATTCCTTTTTCTAGATATTCTCTCCAAATGCTATTCTATTATCGAACACATAATTAGGTAATTAGTTCTGACTTTTGATCTTATCTTTTGCTTTATGTATAGGAAATAGAAATAAGAGAGATATTTACTTAATTTAACAAATTGTGGCTTGTTTATGGGGTACATATCCCCAAAGAAAGTACGAATCACATACCCCAAAGAGAAGGTAAAAGTTCATTTCCTTATATAATTTGGGTGAAATAAAAAAAAAACATAGTAAATTTCCATAAAACCTAACAGAATAAGAATCTGGTTAAGCTTTTGTCGAAAATAAAAAATCTGATTAAGCTCACTTTATCTAGAACTTTTTTTTTTGCTAAGCAAGGAGTAATGGCAGATATCGGGAGGAAACACCGACATACCAACTAGGTTGGCATCTGGGAAACCTCCGTCCTATGCCGCCAAACTCTAAAATTTTATTAAAAAAAGGAAAAAAAATATACAAGAAGAGGGGGGACTAGGCCAAAACCCTCAGAAGAAAAACAAACAAAAAAAACTGAAAAAAAAACTACTACTATCACTAAGAAAATCTAGAACTTCTAGCTGCGTAAGTAGTTCAAAATATATATTGCTTTAATTTCTATATATTGCTTTAATTGAGCAATAAATATAAAACAAACTTCTTTTTTTAAGAGGAAAATCTAAAAAAAAAAAAAAATCTTGTTTTATAGAAAAACGGAAGTAATATTAATTAGGCATTGAAAAGTCCCTAAAATTTTTACTTTTTTTTTTTTTTGCTAATAAAAGTCCCTAAAATTATCAAACCAATTTGTCTCACGATAGACATGAATAATCGAAATTTTCCTAGCAAACTGCCGAAACAAGGATATGAATTCGAGTTCATGGAGGAAAGAGTATAAGAAGTCAATTCACAAACCATACGACAATGACTTTAGTCCATCTCAAATATAACTTGAGGGGTTTTACTTTTCCCACCCTATGGGTTTCCTCGCGCGCCCTATTTTTTCCAAAAATGCCCTTGAGTTTCCGGATTTTATAATCCGGAATGGTGTTTTCTTTTGTTAAAGGGTGAAAAAAATGAGTTACGGATTTTTCCGAATTTTGTAATCCGAAAATCTCAAAAAATAGGGCGCGTTACATGATTTTTCGGATTACATAATCCGAAAACCCCCTAAACACCCTTTTTTCATGGTGCTGATGCAATTCAGATTCTATAATCCGGAATGCACCAGCACCAATTTTTTCTTATGTAACAAGTCTTCTGAAATTCTATGTGCATCTAAACTCTTAGAACCAGGACAAACTTTAAAAGTAAGAGTCCTTAACGATGTTGAATTTGCATTCTAACTCTTCTGAATGATCCGACACTTATACGGTAGAAACATCGATGTAACTCTGAAGTGTAAAAATTAAAGTGTCAAATTACAACAATAAGAAATAAGCTAAGAAGCTTAGGTAATCATGTTTACCTATATAATAAGTTCAACCAAGCCAGGAGCAGATTGGAGTGCACTAACAATATACAAAAGTTCTCCTCTATCATTGAAATTCACACCACCCAATTTCAGATACTTTATGGACCTGAACGAGCCTTTTAGCAGCGTTGGACGAATGATATTTGCATACTGCATCTATATGCATATTAGAAAAAACTATGAGATATGCAGAAACAAACCACACTTACAAGTGAAAAATAATAACTTTCAGCATATATATTCACTAATGATCCAAGGTTGATATATGTCAAACTCCTGTTAAGGTTGATATATGTCAAACTCCATGATTTTTACACCCAAAATTCAAAATTCCATCATTTATACTTTTTTTTATGGTGCTAATGCAATCCGGATTCTATAATCCGAAATGTACAAAGGCATTTTTGGAAAATTTACAGGGCGCGGTAGGGTGGGAAAAGTAATTCCCTAACTTGAGGCCCTCAAGTTGAGGGAGAGTCCATGTCATATCCTATCCCAAATGCTAGTGCCAATTCTAGTACAAGTTTAGATTTGTTTGTTTTTTTATATTAACCCTAACTTATATAATCAAAATCATGCAAACTGATTTTTCTATTAATTAATTTATTTATGATATCTTGCTTTAAACAATTAATGAGAAATTTGACTTACATAATTGAAACATGCATGTAAACTTTCTAAATAGAGTAAAAAAAATGTTAGGTAAAATGAAGGTTATATATGTTTTTCATCTCCAACTTTAGAAATATGTCAATTCCTTGTAGGAAACATCAACAAATAAATGAGTCTCGAATTCAAATTTCAAAGACCACAAATAACATATTCTTAAATAGGACTGAAAATGAGTCAAGTCGAGTCGAACTCGTTTGAGCTCGACTCAACTCGATAAGAATCGGCTTAGCTCGAAATTCGACTTGAGTTCGATACGAACTTGTTTTTTAACTCGAGTTCGGCTCGTTTAATGTTCGTGAACAACTCGGTTTGGCTTATTAGGTTCAGCTCGTTTATTCGAGTGACATAATTCAAAAGTTTTTTTTGTTTTTGTCAAGAATGTATATCTTGAACATTTAATTTTGTTTAAAAAAAAACAAAAATTCAACTAAAATAACCTTGACCACGTATGTCTTAAGGAAAAAAGTAGTAGCAGTTGGTCATCGCTACTGCAGCGCAGTTAGTATACATGCACTCTTGTTTGAATTATGCTCTTTACCCAACCAAAAATGCTCATTCCCAACTGAAATGACTATAATGCCCTGCGTGAGTTAACTCACACGATTTTCACAATTACACAAATACAAGAACCAGAATTCAAGTATCGCTAATTGATGCAATTCATGTATCGCTAATTGATTCATGTATGGCTAATTTTCACAAACGTAACAGTACTGCTATGAATTCATGTATGACTAATTTGATTCATGATGAAAATGTAACAATTACAATTGCAACACATGCATTAGGGAGATTATAAATTGATGCAATAAAAAAGGGTGTGTGGGATGGAATTGAAAACGTAACAGTATTGAAGAGGGAGAATCATGATGATTGAAATTTATGTTTTTTTCAACGTAACTTAACCCATGCAGCGTGAGTTAACTCACGCAGAATTAACACTAGCGTGGGTTAACTCACGCAGGAGCATTTTAGTCTTTTCGGTTGAGAGCGAGCAATTTCTTTTGGGTAAAAAGCTGAATTTCTCATGTTTTATATCTACTCCCCTTCTCTAATGTTGTTAAACTTCCCGTTGTGGGACTAATCTTCTTAGTACACATCTTTGGTTGAAAGCCTTCACAAGTATATTTTTTTAGTTTTTTTTTCTTTCTATCTTTTATTATAATTATTGTTAATTGTTAATTAATAAATTACATAGTTTGTTTTTAATATCAAAACTTGTACTATTAATATTTACCAAACTGATATATATATATTATCGAGTTAGCTCATAAACCAACCGAGTCGAACTATATATAACTTAAGTTCAACTTATTTTATTTATCGAACTTAATTTTTAGCTCAGTTCAACTCATTTGGTTCATGAACCAAATTCAACGAGTTAATTGTTGAATCGAGTTCCGAACTATTGTCGAGTTGACTCGGTTCATTGCCAACCCTATTCTTAAAGTTTTAAGATGATAACATGTCACTTTTCAAATGGGGACTAAGGAGGATTATAGAATTTTTTTTAGGATAAATAAGCATATTTATCCTTTAAATTATTCTAACATGTTTAATTATTTTATATAATATAAACAATTTTTTTTTCTCTCAAAAAAATAAACAATATTTTTTAATGACAATTGTTAATATGTTAATTGTTGTATTAGTATCTTCTTCTTTATTAAGATTCAAACTCTGACATTTACTCTTTAAATCATTCTATCCCTTAGTTAAATCAAATGAACTACATATCGCCACATATAATATAAACAACTAATAAGATATTTATCTATCTTTTTCATTTACAATTATGTTACTAATAAGTTTTCACTCAATCTTATAATTTTTTAAGGCAATCTTATTATATAGTTAAATAATATTTAGAGTATATTATAATCTCCATCCATATTTCTACTAGTAAAATATCACTAGTATTACGTAATTAATGACTTCAAATTCAATCAAGGATTTACATGCATCATCCAGCTGGAGGGCATATTGATTGAAGAGAGGTTCCAATGGAATTTCCAGAAGCCAAATGTGTAAATAGTACAGTCCTAACTAACACTCATCGTCTAAAAAAATCCACAATAAAGCGGTCTCATATGTAAATATCATCCTGTTTCAAAAAAAAAATATGTAAATATCATCCATTTTATAACTTTTTAATGTAAAATCTAACAAACATCCAATTCCACTAATCTAACACCTTCATATCTTTACTAATAGGTCTCACTAATTAATTATTCTATATAATTATATTTCAATAAATTTTATTTATTTTAATACAATTTGTTGACTGGGACAAAGTCATAAACACTATTCTCTATAATCACATAACATTTAATACACAGCTAGTGTGTTTGTTTAGCTTGATGTTAAATAGGTGATGTATCAACCAAGTAAATGAGTTCAAGTGGTTGATAAACTCAACTTAAGAGTAAATGGTTTGAGAAAATCTGAGTTTGATTCTTAAATAAAATAAATTTTTAACAAACTTTACTTACCTAGACGAGAATTTCAAATTATTAGAGTCTTCTTTCCCTATTAACTAAAGGGTTCATAAAAAATATATGAAATACTCATATTGTCATGTTCTTTGTGTGTGCCTCAAGGAATTCAGTGATTATCCCCCACCAAAATTTTTTTCCTTCCTTTCAAAAAAAAAAAAGTTTTTTTCCCTTAAAATGGAATTAATGTTTCTTTCGCTATAAAAGGAATTGGAAATCAAATCTTAGCTGAGTTGGATTTGTTCTCCAAAATTCGGTACCGCCAACTATATTGAGTTCATGGCTGTTCTAATCGGACATAAACAATCATTTGTACAATTTATGGGACAATCAAATATATACAAAGAAAATTATGTATCGACACGAAATTTAAAGAAATAGAAAGAGAAAGTAAAAAAAAAACAATGTGTGTATGAGACGAAAAATTGTTACAAAAGTTTTCAAAAAATAGCTGTATAAATATCACTTCTTTAAAAAAAATTAAGTGACGGAGAAGTTGCTGTCATTAAAAACTATATTGTAAGAGGGGTGTTATCAATATTTTCTTTAACACTCACTTTTTATTGGTTAAATCTATGAATGTCTCGCACCGTAGAAATAGGTCTAACACAAAGCAGTGAAGTCACCTGAATTTCATTTGATAAGAAAATGAATATTAAAGAGAGTGTTAAAAAATTAGTGTTGTTAGCGCTTTTTTTTTTTCAAGGAATTGTCGGCACTACTCCTTGTATCTTATGAGTCGAGATGGAGAAAGTAAATTGAGAGAATCCTAATTCACCTTCAACACAAGTACACACTCTCTTCCCGTCCTTATTTATAATGGTATAATTTTTTCTCCATTTCTTTTGAGAGATGGATGAGGATGACTCAATTTAGAGAAATATAGACAAAAAAATTATGAGGATGACTTTTTTTTTTATAAAAACAAAACGATATTTATGCATTCAAATTAATAAAGTATATCATATACAACTACATATTCAATATCACTAAAAATATAAATGATATGCTGACAAACTTACAACACTCAAACTAATAGCATACAACTGTAAAATGTCTGCAAATAATATGAATCCAAGTGACTGGAATACACGTGCTTCCGCATCTGCAATGTTGAAGTTCAAATCATTGATTGAATCTGTAATTGACTGAAGTCGATCTTTCAATAGGAATCAAACGAACACCACAACATGACGCAAAATCAAACAAGACCGCTGAAGACGACAAAATCATGAAAAGACACAAAAGATAAACTTGATATATGTGGAAACCTCTTATTTAGATCGAAAGAAAGGAGAAAATATGCAAATGGGTGATATAGGTAAAAAAAAATGACCTAAAACAATTCATCCTCAATTAGTTAGGAAAAAAAGAACTTAAAAAAATTAGTTTCTCTCACTAAAAAACTAGGGTCGACTTTTAAAAAAAATCTAAAATAGATTCTTGTTGGGGATGTTTTGTGTTGTGAGGTTTATTATCAAGTATCAAATTGGACTGTTTCATTTTGTTTATCCTTTGTTTTAATGAGTTGGTAGACTTAAGTGATGCACTTAGAAAAATAGATATAAATGTAGATAATTGCATCTTATGGTGTGTCTTGTTATTGTTATAATCTCTTATGGGATACTAATAAATATAGGCTTTTTCCATACTCTCAAAATAATGAAAAAAAACATAGGATTTTCCCTATTAAAATGAAACTAATAAACATAAGCTTTTGCACCACCTAGATTTCCCAATGCCATATGGTCTGGTCTAGTTCCATGGGCGCCTCTTACACGTCTTTATCAAAATGACTTTGTTGTTTGCATAAAGAGGGGCATACAGCTACGTGCACTCACCCTTGGATGCCTAAAGGCACACACACAAATTTTGCTTTTTACTATTCTTCTTCATCAATTTCTAGTTTAGAACCAATATATAACAAATTCTGATATAGGTCATCCTCATAAATGGTCCACAATGAATAAATACTTAAAAAATTATTTAAAATTTCAACAGTGGCATATGCGTCGTCTCTTGGTAGTAGCGATTAATCGTGTTGTCGTTTTTAAGATTGAGATACTGATTTAATTGATATTCATTCAATTAAAATAATAAAAACTAAATATGTAACTTGTATTGAACTAACATCAATCATATAATTGTTTCCTTCAAAAATCAATCATATAATTGTTTTAGCCATACAAATTAGAGGGTTATGAGTTTTTACTTTTCAAGAATACCATCATTAAAATCTGTGATAAATTCCTTTTTTTAGGAGATAATTTATGATAATTTTAGGTAGTAACAGTCGACCTTAGGGTTCATCCCCAATATATTTATACAGTCAAATCTAGCTATGATATTGTTTATCGAGCAATATCTATATATGCATAGAAATCGCATGGACAAACCCCAACACCACCAACATAACAATGTAAATGCGAGCGGCACTTGTTTGAGCATATTTCATAAATATAAATGATTTGAACATAGCCTAGTAGTATTGAATTAGAAGGTGGGAATATACTTCTCCTCAAAGTTTCAGGTTTGATTTTCTCTAGTTTCAATTTGGGTGAGTTAATTTAGTTTTTATAAATAAATGATTTGAACACACATAATTAGGGGTGGCAAAAATACCCATGCCCACGGGTACCCGTGGGTAAAATCCGTCACGGGCATGGGGCGGGTAGCTAAACGGGTATCCACGGGTATAATAACGGGTATTTGACTACCCATTATTATATGGATATGGACATGGATTTGATTGTATCCATACCCACGGGTACCCATACCCGATAATGAGTTAAGTAAATTACTAAATTATCTTTATATATCTTATGTTATTACTTAAAGTTGTTACCTTATTGAAGGAAATTTTACCGCCCACCTAAGATTTCTCATTGATAACCTATTTTTATTTTTAATTTTTTTAATTCATCTTATTAAGTTCACCATTTTCACTTCATTCACATCATAAAACATATTATATCGATTATATAAGAATCATAAATTTTCTATGGATTATGTATGATTTATGAAATTTTGAATGGATTATGTATGGATGTTTAAAAGTTGAAGTTTTTGGTAGGTAATTAATAAAAGTTATTATTTGTACAAAAAAATAAATAAATTCAAAAATCCATGGGTACCCATGGATACCTCAATACCCGCGGGTACCCGCATAGTGGGTACCCACGAGGGTATGGGGCGGGTACGGGTAACATATTTATCCAACGGGGCGGGGACGGGTATCATACTATCTGTACCCATGGGTACCCATTGACATCCCTACACATAATCATACATAATTATTACCTTGTTAATGCTAGATGTGTGTGTCAAATAAGTTCAAATCTCATGATTACTCATGATCGGAGTTCAACAATATCCACCTAACAGTTATTAATGCTAGATTTGAACTGATATTGAGACAGTGGGATTACTCACGATTCGAGTTCAAATCTAAAATTCTCACTTATTGTGTGGGTTTTTTTAGTGAATATTTTCACTCCGTTTTTCTACCTAAAATATAGTTGTGGTCCCTGCAAATATGTCTTGTTTTGGTTTTAGTTTCTATAAAATTTTGTAGTTTTTAGTCCCTGCAAATATGTCTCGTTTTGGTTTTGGTTCCCGACCCTACTTTTGTGATGATTTGCACACGTGGCACATGATGACTGAACCTATTTTATAGAAAAATAGTCCCTGGAAATATTTTGCAGGGACATTTTTAATTTCAGTTAGACACCTTTAACGTATAGACCCCTTTGTACTACTCTGAAAAATTTCAGTTAACCAAATACATGGTCTGTGTGTCAACATTTTTTCAGTTGTGTGACCACTATTTAGAAGCTGAAAAATGTGGTCACGCAACTAAATGCGCGTGACAACTATTTTTCCACTTAGTTAACCAAATAAATTCTGAAAAAATAGTAGTCACGCAACTAAAAAAATATGGTCGCACGGACCATATATTTGGTTAACTGAAATTTTTGAGAGTGATACAAAGGGGTGCATACATTAAGGGTGTCTACCTATCATTGTTGTTTCTGTTTTTACTAAAAATGGTAATGATTCCATTTTTTAAAGTTTCATATGAAATAAAGGTTAAGCTAACATGTGTCCTAAAGACACATGTTAGTGATTTCACAAATAACAAGTATTTATTAAAAAATAATTTTAATTTTTTGATAAAAAAATTAACATAATATTCAATACATAACTTCCATTTTTAAAATATTAACATGTGTTTTGCTAAGATCATATTTTTTTTTTGAAGGATGGATCATATGTATTTCCTTATCCAAAAATTTATCCATTAGTATTCATTATAAAAATAATGTAGAATATTTTTTGTGCAAACTAAAATCCTAGCTTTTGGGGGGAGACTTGTATTGACGACAGATTTGACAAGGCGGCTGGTTATGGATATTTTGATGTGGAGGACCATGAAACCTACAATGCCCATGTGATGCCATATGGGCAACTCTTAATTTCAAGCTACAGAAAGAAGAATATGTTGCTTCTAGACTACTAGTAACATTATAGGATTTATGAGACCCTTGTGTGGTCCTTTTAAAATTGAGGAGCACTTTAGGAACCCAATCATTTTTGAAGTGACTTGATACAAAACCAATGACTATCAAGGATGAGATTGGGTAGAGCTTAGAAGTGATATATAAATTTCATGGATAACTAAGTTTATCTAGTAGTTGTGTACGTGTATGTCATTTGGTAACCAATGTAGGACCACACAAGAATAAAAGGTATTTTGTTTTTTTAGAAAATAGCTTATAGCTTTTCATTAGAAATTAGGCTAAAGTGCAACTTTGGCCCCTTATCTTTTAAAAAGTTGCGATTTTGGCCCCCTAAGTTTGAAAACTACAATTTTCGTCCCCTATGTTTTAGCCCCTTTGCATATTTGGTCCTTTTGGTCAATTTTGACCAAGTCAACGCATACGTGGCATGCCACGTGTGTAATTAATTAATTAAAAAAATAAAAAATCGAAAAAATTAATTTTTAAATTAAATAAATGAAAAAAATAATAAAAAAATATTAAAAAATTCTGGAAAAATGAAAAATAATAAAAAACATTTAAAAATTCTGGAAAAATGAAAAAATAAAAAAAATCGTGCATCAGTATGGTAGGTGTTCTATTAAATTGACAAATATCATCATTAAATCAAATGAAATATGGTTTTAGATTAAATTGTGGAGAAAAAAAAAAGGCCCCCTATTTGACTTATGCAACTTAGAACTAACCGAGAAAATAGTTAAAAGAGCATATTAAGTTGAGGGAAATGCTAGTTTTCCCCAAAAATCATACCACGAGAAGATCGTGGTGGTACTCTCATTGTCCTATCTCTTTGACTAATTTTAATATATTAAGAAATGATCATGTTAACTTGTGCCCTAAGGGCACATGTTAAAGAACCCAAAAAAAGCAACTTTGTATTGGAAAAGATGATATTTTAACTTTTTAGAAGTTGACTACACAACTTTTGATGCGTATATTTCTATAATGAATTCCTTAACATGTGCCCTTGAGGGCACAAGTTAACATTTGACTCTTCATATTTCAAGGCAAGTATTAATTAAGGGTATGTTTAGAAAAAAAAATTAAATGCACATAGTAATGTGTATAAGGGCTAATATTTAGGGACAATTTTTTTTTAAGAGGCTTATAATTAGGGACAGAGGGAGTAATATTTTTCGGGTTTGGCAATTAGGCATATTGGGGTTTGCCTCCACCGCATATCATGGGAAAGACAAGGCTAGTGCAACATTACTTATTAATCACTATTCACTAGAACATTTAATACCGCAAATGTGAGACTCAAATGAGTTTCATCTAATAAAAGAGAAGATGTTAGAGAAAATGTTAAAAAGAGCTAGAGTGTATGTAGCACTCCTCTAACATCTTCTCTTTTACAGACACTAAGGAAGGTTGAAGGAATTAGCGAAGATAGTGTTAGAAAGAAACTTAGATGAGTTTCATCTAATAAAAAAGATGTTAGAGATAGTGTTAGGAAGAGGGTGTGTATAACACTCCTTTAAGTCCTCTTGTTCTCAAACGAGAGATTTAGCTAAGATATTTGCTTATAGTTCTCAATTGTGATTTTTTTTCTTCAAGCGATTACCCTAGGAAGGAATTATGTCCCTTAGCTACGTGCTCCTTAACTACTTCAATATAGCGCTAAGTACGGTATTTTTGGGTTTTTAGCTAACGAACTAGGAGATGCATGTAAAATAAAGATAAAGACATATATTCAAATAAATAAAATTGTGTAAATAGGTTGAGTTTGATTGATTATGTGTGTAATGCATTGTACAAGATGAGAATTAATGGGAAAAATTATCCCTATTGGCAAAACAACAACATGGCCTGCAATGTTCTGTCTTGCTTGGCTATTTGTGCGGGTAGTGTGTGACGTCTCGTGTTCATCTACATTTTTCCCCTTTGCGGTGTTTTGTAAGTTAAATTCCAACACTCATATTCTCAACCCAGATCTCTAAACACTCAAGTGACGGAAGTGACTTATTTATTTGTGAGTAATGTTTTGGACCAACTTGAAACTTTTAAAACATAAGGAACCAACTTGAAATGTTTAAAACATAAAGAACCAACTTGAAACCTTAAAATAAACATATGAGACCAAAAATGCAATTAAATCTTAAATTTTAAAATTTTGTCTCCACGGAATACTCACCAATATCAATTGTTAATAGGATGTGTAAATAGGGGGAGGAGCAGTGGCGTAGCCAGCAATTTTAGATTGTGGGGGCAATATTCTTATACTTGAATGTTAAAAATACTATTCTAAAAAAAAAATATACATATTATTTAAGATTCTTCAAGCTAAAAGTAAATTAAACCCCTAATAAAAGAGAAATAATAATACTTTTATAAAATTACTCTTATTAAATATTAATACATTTTTATCGATACAAAGTGAAATTATTAACTTGAAAATAATGCCTAAAAAAGTAATGCAAATATTAGTGTGTAATTAGAAAAAGTAATTAAAATTGCATTGAAAATTAAAATGATAATTTAATTTGAAACAAAATTTTAGGCCAAATATATATTTTCATCCTTTAAACTAATTTGACAAAAATACCGAATTAGTCCTTCAAGTTTTTTAAGTTTTAAATAAGTCCCAAGATTTTTTAAGTTTCAAATATGACATTTAAGTTGTTAATTTAATACACATATTTGAAGTTTTTTAAGTTTTAAATAGGTCCTTAAAAGGTTAACGGTGTATTAAATTAACAACTTAAATGACCTATTCAAAATTTAATGAACTTAAAGGACTAACTCGATATTTTTGTCAAACTTAAAGAAAAAAAATTATTTAACCAAAATTTTACTACAAATAAATCATTAATTGTTCAAAAGAAATGCAATGCACGTCGTGCAAGTCCATCACATCTAAGGAACATGAAAGGGTCATAGTGGAGGCTTACAAAAACCATAGGATATTCAAGGTTAGTTAATGAGAATCTAGAAATTGCATCCATTATATGCATAGTCTTGCTAAGGCTAGCCATCAAACCAAGGTGTTCATCCTATTGGTTGACTATGTTCACCATAACATAACCTCATAAACATAGACTTGCAATGGGGGCATGTAGTTGGCATATATATACCATTATGTACTAAAATGAATTAGTAGTGTAGGCACATGCCCACACAAGACTATAAGTGGCTCCGCCACCGGAGGAGTGTTGCATTAGACACGTGTTTTGTTTATAGAAAATAAATAAAAGAATAAGTATATGATATTTTTTGTAGTTGCTCCTTAATTATTTCTCCTCTCTTTGTTGTGGTTGCCTCATCTTGAGGCTTCTCTAAAACCCTGATTTGTGTGTTTCTTCTATTCTCTTCTGATCGCTTACTTCTTGTGTTGCTTACCTTTTGTATTTATAGGAGTATTCTGACTTAGTTTCTAAGCAAACAAAAATTCTATTTGGATCCTCCAAATAATCCCAATAACCCAAATATTATTCCAATCTGCACTCAACCTCTTCAGTAAGTGACTTTCTCGACTCGTGGCTCTTCTGAATTTTTCCAGCTCTCGTGACACAATCTATAGTCCGCAATGTGACTTAAACAGTGAAGAATTGGTTCAGAGTTCTTCTATATACCATGACACAAAACTTATGGTCCACGGGGTGAGTAGTAGCAAAACACTTCTGAAATTTCTTCGATGTCGCGATTCGTGGCTTGTAGCATGCGAGATAGGTAGTAGCTGACCCTTCTCTTTTCTTCATTCCGTATCCCATTTCTTCTCACCAAAAAGTCTATGACGACTATACCCCAAGAATTAAAATGTGAAAATTTGTAGTAAGCATAGTACAAGTCACGAAGTTGTCTAGTTTGAGTGATTTTTTATGGTTTCAAGGTCATTCTCCCATTTTTGCTCTTTCATAATTTTCGAACAAATCCTTTACAAAACTCTACTAAAATACAAATAAATTAATTGTTATTTTTACTCTAAAATAAATCTAAAAAGACACTAAAAACCTATATGATTTATTCTCAGCATAATTTGTTGAGAAAACCCAATGTGCACAACCTTTCTTGAAATGTGAGTCCTTGGTAGGGGGTGGGCATGGTTCGGTTAACCATATTAACTGAACCGAACCGAACCGAAGTGTTGAAATGGTTCGGAATAACCGAACCGTTTAAGGTTTGGAATTAACCGAACTGAACCAAAGTTATGGTTCGGTTAACCGTTTGCTTGCTTATTAACCGAACCGAACCAAAACCAAAATTTTGAATCAAAATGTATTTTTTTATCCTTTTGCTAATTTAATTGTGTTTTTTTGTCCTTTTAAATTTAATTGTAGGGTATTCGAAACATTATTATTGTATTAAGTGTAATCCATTGATAAAATGTTTGTTTGTGAATAATAGTGGTGATGAGAGTTTTCACTATGTATTTTCTTCTTTTGGCTCTAATGTTATTATAACTTTGAAGGAGAGAAAAGCTGCTGAGTAATCTTTAATGTAAACCTTATACTTCTAATTGTCAAGGTTTTTCATCAATTTATATCATGTGTATTATTGTATATAGTGCAGATATTTTGGCACTTGTTGATGAATAAACGTATGGAGTTTGGCCAGTTTCATTCAAGAATTTTGTATAATGTAATTTATTTTACTGTAAACTTTGACTAAAATTGATCTAATACAAGAACAGAACAATCACGATAAGTTCGATTTTGTGTATCTAGTATGCAAATGGATCCATTTTACTGACATGAACTATATGCAAATTAAGAGGTGTTGTGTAATTGTGTTATATGGTTATGGTTCGGTTCGGTTCGGTTTGGATAACTGTGGTTATTAATGGTTCGGTTCGGTTAATTAACTGTTATCAAAATAATGGTTCAGTTCAAAAGTTTGTGAAATGGTTCAGTTAATTTTGATATGGTTCGGTTCGGTTCGGTTTTTGGTTATTTTTGCCCACCCCTAGTCCTTGGTCATTCTTCCTTGTGGTTAGTGGTGCTATAAATATGGAACATGGATTGACATTGTCCAGTTTTGTGGAATTTTGACTAAGTTAGATGTCTTTAAGACCCGCTTACTCTTTAGTAGACTCGAGAAAGAATCATTTGACTCTTTTTAAGCTGAAATTGTGCTCATCTATCTTTAAATTGTTGTCTATATGTCGATTTCAAGTAAAAGGATAATTATTTTTAATTGCAAATCAATCCCTCATGTGTTGCGTTATTCATTAACTCTGAGTGATGATATGATTTGACGTAAACGAAAACGACTGCACATGAACAGTATCATCGTTGCGCCTTAAAATCAGAAAACTAGATGTTAGGCACCCTTATTCCACTTGGAATTAGATAGAGAAAAATAACTCTTGCTGGTTTACTTGCTCTAACAGTAACCTTGATTTTCCCCTCTAAATAAGTGATATATCTACCTGATCACAAGATAATTCCCTTGTATAGATAACTTCCTTTACCCAATGCGTTCTTTCATTTTTCAAACATGTTTTTAGTGATATTGTCGAGGCTTGAATGGAGTTAAAATTTTCAAATATTTTCTAGATAAATTACTTGTTTATTTTTTTTAGATTGATGCTTTTTTTTTTTTGTCTAGATAGATTACTTGTTTGCTTTTGTTACTAATATTTAGGTGATTGCTTGGAGGGTATGACTTAAATTTATAGGTCAAAATCATCACCAAAATTGTAATTTAATCTGAAAATAATGAGAACTTTTAGAAGAAATAGAAGAACGTTCAAAAGATTCAAGACCGACTTTGCACTAAATCAAATTGTTGCCAATGATGTTCCAAATGTTACAAGCTATTGCACAGTTTAGTGGAGGACTAATTGAAGATCCAACCCTACATCTTAATCATTTGAAAATTGCTCTTCTCATTTTGAATTTTGCTCATTTCCTTCTTTCAGTGTGAGTCCGCTCGACATTTTTTTACGTGAGTTAACTCATGCTACCACTTTTAAGATGTAGGGTTGGATCTTCAAGATATCCTAAGGTAACCCTTACTGAGAGATTGATGCAAGGGTTGACTAAACCCATTTGAGCCGAACTCGGTCAATAATTAGAATGAATTAGCATAAAAGTATTTTGGTGAAATGCCTTCCTCTTGTTCTGAGTGCAAGAAAGACGAATTACATCACATTTTTTAAGCAAACTAATGAAAAAACTTACTTGAGGCATGGGAAAGATTCAAGAAATTTCCTCATAAATAGATACTAGTGCAAATTTAAACGAGAGTTAAATAAGTAAAAGGTCTCCGTAAATATACCAATATTTGATTTTAGTCCCTTTAAAATATTCTTTAGGCTTTTGGTCCCTATAAAATTTTTCATCTATGAAATTAATCATTACTTTTTATTCAACTCATGTCTAAACTTCATAATTTTCAACGAAATTTTCCAAAAAAAATGGTAGAATATTATGAAAATCTCTCGCAAAAAAATTTAGAATTTTTTAACAAAATATGGATTAAATATGAATTTTTATGTTTTTGGTACTAAAAAATTCACATTAAATTCATGTTACGTTAAAAAAATTCTAATTATTTTTGGAAAATATTGTCATAATTTTCTACACATTTTTTGAAAATCTCGTTAAAAAATATGAAAGTTAGACATGAGTTAACTAAAAAATATGGACTAATTTCATGAATGAAAAATTTTAGAGGGACCAAAAACCTAAGAAAAATTTTAAAAAGACTAAAATCAAATACACCCTCCGGTCACAAATATAAGCAAAAATTCATATTTTAGATACATTAAATAAATGATGTATGTTGTCTACAATAAAGACTATATACATCATTTATTGAATGAATCTAAAACATGATTTTTTGCTTATATCTGTGACCGGAGGGTGTATTGGTATATTTATGGGGACCATTTACTTGTTTAATCCTTTAAACGAAGTCTTTCTATGATGACCGGGTATCTTCAATAAGGTTAATGTTAGATGATTCATCAAGTGGAGCCTTCTTAAACAAATCCTACCAAGACTATTTTAACCTTTTGGCAATTATAGTTGTAAATAGATATAGTGGTTAACTGAAGAATGAGTGCGACTAAAAAGGAAGCAGTAATTTATAAAGTGAAAGAAGAAACAAATTTGGCTGCTTAAGTACACCAATTAACTCATATGTCAAGGTCCATACTTAGCATTTTGGTGTTTATCTAATTTTTGCTCTGAAACTTTGCGATCTTTAATCAACCCTGTAAATTTAGTCAAAAAAAAATTATTAATTACAACAACATTGCATTCAAAAAAAAAAAAACATGTGTACATGTATATTAGGGGGAAATCTAGCTATATGGATAAACAAATTATTGATTACAAATCATTTTTGTCGTGTTGAAAATAAATATATAACCTTATATCATTTGCATATAAAATTTGACTAAATAGAAAAGTACTAAAAAATGCCTTTTAAGGGTGTCAACTATTCCCAATGATGAGTACCTAACGCAAACGGGAACAGCTACAAAGGGAGCCCCACAATCTTCACGTGGACATCTCGTGTGATTGATTCACAAATTATTGTAGCTAAGCTAGATACCATTTTTTTTCCTCCTCTAATATTTTTTTTGTTAAATAAATAATATTAGATTCCCTAGGCTCTCTCTAGCACACAACATACACAATCCAAAAGCAAGGCCTGCATCAAAATTAAACCACCAAAAGATACTCTCTCTATCAAAATAAACCCCCATGGTGCAAGCCCTAGGGTCACCCCATATCATAAGTAATGTAGTCACATTAAAAAAAACGCTATGCCCCACAAAACTATAGATTCTATATGCCAAAGTGAAACATGCAGCATATACATCACTTTCAATTCTTCCACTTCAAACAAAGAGTATTTTCCTCTTGTTTTATTTTAGCCTCGTATCCACTTTTGACACATATATATACCCCTTCATACCCTCTCATAATTCCTCATCCAAAACCAGAAGAAAAAAAAATTCATTCATTTTCAATCTCACTTCTCTCTTCTTCTCTTGTGCTATATACATCTTGCATAATCTTTGCCTTTACAAAAACAAAACAAAAAATGTCTGGGGTTTGGGTGTTCAAGAATGGCGTGTTTCGATTGGTCGAGAATCCTCAAGCGGAATCGGAAGGAAGGCATGGGAAGAGGAAGATGTTGGTTCACTTGCCCACAGGGGAAGTGGTAACTTCTTATGCTTTTCTTGAGAGAATATTGATTGGTTTAGGTTGGGAGAGGTACTATGATGGAGATGTTGATTTATACCAATTTCATAAACACTGTTCTATTGACCTAATTTCTCTGCCTAAAGATTTCTCCAAGTTCAATTCCATACATATGTATGATATTGTCATAAAAAACCCCAATGTTTTCCATGTTAGGGATAAGTGGTAATTTTGGATGCTACTACTAGCTAAGTAGCTAGCTCCTTCATTTATCTTTTTTTAGGGGTTTAGATTTTTTTTATGACGCTGGTGTGTTTTTCTATACATATATATATATGGCTAGAGTTTTGTCTGGAAACTCTAGTGATAAAGCTTGTTGATTTCTTTTTGGTTTATGTTCATAGAGAGGGGAATAAGTAAAATATAGATGATTGATGGTGTTGATGTGTTTGACTAATGTATATTTGCTTGGAGTGCTCTTTGTAACATATTGAGTATTGGTTTCTAATAATAATTTTATTTCTTGCATTTCAACAATTTCTCTTCTATTTTAATTTTTCATCTAAAGGCTTCAAAAAAATTCTCATCTATATATATGATCTTCGATAGTCGACAATTTTCCTAATTTGATACGAATTCTGATATTCCTGCGATTAGAAGTTGGTCATTGCATCAATGGACTTGATCATTGAAGGAATTTGATGGCCAACCTCTAATCGCGTAGGAAATCAGAATTCTAAGAAAGAGAAAGGGAGAATGGATTTTATCAACAAAAAATAATAGAGAATGAAGAAGAAATTTTAATATCTTGGTGGCTTAATTTAGCTATTACTAATACTTTATTTCGGGGGAGAAATTGAGATGAGAGAGAAAAGTCCAATGTTTCTCAAATTTTATACGAGTATAATTGTTTACTGACTAGGAAAAGCCATTTCAGCACAAACCGAACAGAAGAAAATTTAGTACAAAAAAAAAATATATCAGAAAAAAAAAAAAATACATCAGAAAAAAAAAAAAAATACAGTACATGATGTGGTTGGTTCCATGAAACATATGTAGTACTACTGTGAGTATGAGCACGAGGGCCACCTGTTCACATTCTCAAAAGGTAGAGAATAAATTGATCTCATGTTATCTTTTCTCAAAATGTATATGCAATTTAGAGTTTTTTAACTACAAATAAGCAATTCTAGAGTTAAATTGAAATATTTAATCAATTTTCTAAAATGAAGTGGCAAATACATTACATCTCTTTTCTATATAAGAGTATGGTATTGTCACATAACTTTCTCATTTGTGAAATAGTAGCTATGTAATAAGACAGACATGTATTATAGAAAGAGGAATATTAATGACAAAATTACATCTCATTACAAAGTTAGTAGACAAAATTAGAGAATTTTTTTCTTTTTGACAGACTAAATTTGAGAATGTTGATAGATAAACTACACACACGGATTGGTATTTTGCAACTCATATACATGAATATTTGTAAAATGAAAAGGAAAAATAAAAAAGTAGTTTTTATGAGGGAGCAAAATAAAAAATAGTTAAAGTTACTTTAAATCCCATTACCCTCATACTATTTAAAAATGAAATTAATAAAAGAAAATAAAAGAAAAGGTTCTAGAGTAGTAAGAAAAGTAGCAATTATTCTATACCAACAATAAATTGGTTTAAGGGGTAAGTGATTTCGACCCCTTAAGAAGTGGTCAGAGGTTAGATATATGACTTTTGTATGGAGAAAATTGATTGGAAGAGAGAATTCACTTTGTATGTTTAACATATTCTCTAACGAAGATTATAGTCATCGTTAAATAGAGGTGGAAACTTTGTGCCTATAATATAATAACTAAAAAAATAGCAATATTCTTTTCAATTTACTCTATAGAAAAGATGTCTATCTTGCCACATTCTTCTTCCTCTTTGCAATTATAGCAAGATTCTATAAAATCAAGTTTAAAAAAAACTAAATAGATATTTTTGCCAACCTTGATATAAGAAGGAAAAAAAACATATTTTCCTCTATAAAAAGATGTATATCTTGCCATATTCTTCCTCTTTGCAATTATAGTAAGATTCTATATAATCAAGTTTAAAGAAAATCAATTAGATATTTTCGCCAACCATGATATAAGAAGGGAAAAAAACATATTTTCCTCTATAAAAAGATGTATATCTTGCCATATTCTTCTTCTTTGCAATTATAGTAAGATTCTATATAATCAAGTTTAAAGAAAAACCAAATAGATATTTTCGCCAACCTTGATATAAGAAGGGAAAAAAAAACATATATGTCCTTAGCAAAGATGAATGCTTCCACGGACAAGTGAGACAAATGGTCCATCATGAACAATGTATAACTCACGATAGATGTTGCAGGTTCGATAGATCGAATGATACACTACTATTCATACAAAATATATTTTTCTCAAACATCACCTACTCTTGACTAAAAAAAACTTCATTGAATTATTGACTCGTTGTTGAACCCTCGGTAGTGCTCTACGCCACTTTTGTTAAAAATTGTTAAGTTATCATTAAATTTCTCTACTAAAACCCCAACTGTTGTTGTGGTTTCAATTCCTTCGGTATTTGCTCCCTCTTTCTTCATTCTCTGCAAGGTGTGACCTAACTTTTATGCAACAAACATTTTCAAACTGAAAAAATACATAGCATTGAGGAGAAGAAATGAGTTTTGAATTGATTAAATGGTATTATTAGATCAAGTAGGGTAAGAACCTTAGTACTCCTAACATAATACTACTAATATTGGCGTAGGTCATCATAAAAAAATACATCATTAGAGATGAGGCAGAGTTTCACTTTCAACATCAAACCATGGACATTTATTCCCCTTGTCCATGATAAAAAAAATTCCTTAAATAAATGCTACTTTATGTTTTCAAAAGTTTGCAAGTTGTGTGAGATAATTTTGGGTGCCTCATAGGGCTAATAGAATCTGGAGTAATGATATTTTGACATCCATTTGATGACAACTTTGTTGACAACCTTGTTTTTCTCACTTTTTATTGGTCAAAAACAATGGAGAGAGAAAAAGGAAGAGAAAGGATAACAACATCATGTGAATATGAGAGAGAAAGTTGTCCAAAAGTTGTCAAAAAGTGGTTGTCAAAATATCATTTCTCTAGAATCTTAAGTGTGAACTACTATGCCGAAAACATGGGGAGTGGCACGACTACAGTATATAACCTCCGCCAGAATAAAAAATGTCACCCAATCAGAATGGTTTTGAAAGGGACAAAAAGACAGACAACACATCCAATTATATGTGTAATGTGTCAGTGAAAGAGAATGTTGACTGAATTAGAAGAATCTCACAGCCAGTGATATATGCCAACAGTCGTTTACCTTTTTTGTATCATTATGCTGTTCATAGTTGTCTACTCTCCCATACCATACTAAGAAATTTTTGCTCCGTCCATTTATTATAGAAAACCTCTAACAAAAATCATATCAAGAAAAATGTCATTTTTTTTTCCTTCTGAAAATCTAAATTTGCCCACTCAAATTAAGAGAATCGAAACTGGGACTTTGAGGAATAACACATTTCCAGACCTCAAGACAATACCACCAGACCGACTCAAGTGGATTAGAAAAAAAATTCTTTCTAACGGATGCCCCGAGACATTAGTTAAGAAATTCACAAATAAAAATTTTGTTTATAAAATATTAGAAGATATTACTTTTAATCAATTAATGATTACACCACTTTTTATGAAAACTTAGTTGAGATACTTCACCAATGCCATCGAGCACTCGTTAGCATTCTTTGTTTATAAATGTTCGATGTTAACTTTTTTTGTATGCCACCTTAAAAAAAAAAAATCCTAAGATAAATCTGTAATATTATGGGAAATGTTAAAGAATGTCTTTTGGATATTGGTTGAGGAAACAAAATACTCCCTCCGATCATTATTATAAGCAAAAGTCAACTTTTTAGATTCATTCAATAATAGATGTATTTGGTCAATAATATAGACTAAATACATCAATTAATGAATGAACATAAAAAATTGATTTTTGCTTATAATAGTGACCGGAGGGAGTAGATATATTTTGTTGAAAAATGTTGAAAAGTAATAAATTCAACTTTTTTAAAAGTTTAAAAGTTGTAATTTTCAAGTCTATTACTTTTGACTACCTTAACAAATGTCCTTAGTTTTTTTTTTGGCTTTCGCACCGGTTTCCGACCCACCAAATGTCCTTAGTTGTTAGCATAACCCAATATTAATAAGTGATATATTTAAAAAAAAAAAAAATGCATTTAGAGTGCTATATTGGATAATTGAAAAAATATAGTTGAAATACAAGATTAATTCAAATACTTGCCTTAATCATGAGAACAAGATGCAAATTTCAATTAAATACATGAAACCAGTTCATTAGTATACATAATAAAATAAGCTAATGCTCTAGTCTTCAATAGCTAAAGTGCTAAACCATTGCATTATCGCCTTGCTAAATAAAAATAAAAAGAATATAATATACTAATTTGAGTTTATTATAAAAACCAATGTATAGAGAAAAAATGTCTGACTAAAATATTAGTTAAATTAGTCAAAAAATAATCATAACTTGATGTTATAAAGTGAAATATTTTAGGATGTATATTTAATTTTTGGGAAATGTTAACTAGTGCCACCGGGGCACTAGTTAAGTTAAGCACCCAAAATAGTAATATTTTATAAAATTTTGTGCATGTATTGGAAATTGAAATCTTTACTTTTATTAAAGAATAATTTCTTCATTAGGAATGTTTAAAGAGTGCTCCGGGAGCACTCGTTAACAAGACCCTTAATTTTTATACGAGGATCAAGCAAGAGATTTTTCACAAGTACAACATCTTTTACTGGCAAATATAGTATATTTTCCTTCCCCTGTTGTGTTTCTTTCATTCAAATAAATACAGTATCTTATTATTTTAATTATTTTCTTTTCATAGCAACGCGAGATGTAAGTAAATCCACCCACACATCATACAATCTTGTTTTGGATAAGGATATTTATTTGAAAAAGTTTTGGATTGGCAATTAGAAATGAATGTACGATGTTAAGGATTACAAGCATGACAGTGTTTAGATGTAACTCTTTAGTCTATAAGAGAGGAGATGGAGTTCACGTGAGATTGATTGTGAAAGCCAAAGGTAGTGGTCACTGACCACACTAGCTTAGCCTTGGTTGCCATGTGCTTCTTGTAGAATCTAAACTTTGTGAAAACGAAAACCTCAACCATTACGCTCACAGAATTGGATTTTCTTTTTGGCTTTGGACCCATCAATAATTTCGTAGGCTATCGTGAAAGATTGTTCCTTTGATTTGAAAGAAATAAAATAAAACAATAACTAAGTTTTTATTTTATCCTATTCTATAAAGGTACTGTGTGTCCATATAAAGATGAAATTTGTCTATATTTCACTACACATTGAAAATGTATTTATATAGAACCACGTTTTTTAGTCAAAACATATTTTCTTTTATAAAAGAGGTTGATTCAGTAACTCGAGAAGGAATACCGCTAGCATCACATATGCTTCCTCCGTCTCAAAATGTAAACAATTTTAAACTAAATAATTTAATTTTTTTAAATTAAATATATTAATTTTTGTTGATCAATTTTTACTCATATTTTAAGATGAATGAAGTATTTTATAAAATTGCAGATAAAAGAAACACAATCAACCACAGTAGTAAAAAAAGCTGCTTAGTGTCCACATTGAAGAGGCATGTGTGCACACCGATTAGTCAATAGATAGTTCAAATTTGTTGGTTTTTGAACAAATCCACTTGAATATTACATTAATAATAAATATTTGTTGCATTCCTCAAAAAAAAATTGTTGCAATAGGTCAAAGAAAAGAAAAAAACTTAACTTTTTTAAGCGTTTTGTAGGTGGGGTGTTCGGAACAAGAAACAAGTTTTTAGCTTGGTCTTTTAGAGTTTCAATACAAATATTAATTTTGCAATTTTATTCCCTTAATTTAAAATGAGTATGAGTATTGCCGACCCTAAAATAGGTTATTTATAAACAAAAAAATCACACGATCATGTTGAAGAAATAAAAATAGAAGATAGATGTTAAATTCAGACGTGAGATCATTTAAAGTGCTCGGTAATTTAGTCAAAAGACATAATACGGTTTCTAAGCATATAGTAATAGATCGTCAAAAAAAAAACAACATAGTAAAAGATTAATTGATCCAGAAAATATCTACATCAACCTATGAACCAAAACAGACCAACATCAATATCACCGGTGGTTCTTGGCCCGATCCTCAGCTATATTCTTTAGATGACAAAATATCAAGCAAGTTTGTAGTGGGAATCATCTATGGTGGAGTAAACCGTACCGTCCTCTAAAGTAGCCTTCAGCGACAACCTGGCATTATGAACAGCATTGGGTTAAATCAAAGCAAATATTTTGCAAACCCAAAATGAGACAAATACAAAAATATATAAAAAAAATAAGAGAACTCACATGATCTTGTCCACTGGAAGCTTGAGCTCTCTTGATAACTCATCAACATGTACTCCCATATCTCTGCAATTTAAAATCAATTTCAACATCTTTCAGTATCATATAAACTGAAATTGGCAAATATTGTTGAAAGAGGAGAAATTTAGGGTCTGCTAAATCATTGTTTCATTTTCTAAAATCCACGTTCAATTTGCTTTGATTGAGAGAATCTTGAAGTGAATGATTGTAACGGAAAAGATGAAATGTTGGTTTAAGATGATGGATTTCCAGAAATATTGACAACAGTTTTATGACATTTTCATTGTTTCCAAAAATGCATACAATTAATCACTTCAAGAGTCTGTTATCTCCTTGTAACATGTAAAAATAACACAAATTTAAGAAAGTGAAAACAGAAAATGTTTTCACCAAGTACAAGGGTCCTTAGTCATCCTACTTGAAACCATTAATGAAAAGTAATAAATACAACTTAATTCTTTTCTGAATTATAGTAACTCACATGTCTGAATGCTGCTGCAGATAGTTAAGGACCAATTTATCAATATCCTTGAGTCCAGTGCTATATTGTACATATCCCTGAAGTTAGAAAAATTATATCAGCAGTCCAATGAAAAACTAAAGAAACAGCTACTTACATCAAATATCATACCGGATTTGATGATGGTGCCTGAGATCCATTTGAAACATTTCTGACAGGAGTATTCATAGACGAGTTTGATGAAGGAAGTGCAGAAGTGATTCCTTCTATCTATAATCCAAAAAACAAAAGTAAGGCATTATGTTAAATTATCATGTTTGACAACTTAAGAAAGACAATAGAATAGTCAAAACTTCCAATGATCTTATAAATGGGTTATAAACAATTCTTATTGCTTAAATTCCAGAAAGTTTATGCAGTATCCACTGCCATCAATTATCATGCAATAATATAACAAAAAATAGTATGATAAAATACAAAAACTATGTTTACCTTTAGTTTGCTGCGGAGGTGGTTATGTATGCAGTCGATAAAGTGAAACGGGATCTCATCAAAATTTGTCACGGGCCTGTGAAACATCACAAATATGAAATAACCATATGATTAAAACAGCCAATTTGACAAATCAAAGACATCTCTAATAGTGAAACTTGAGCACGCTAGTATATGTAAGGCAACTTAGCAAGTCACTTTTCCACTACTAAATATCATGCTTTGTAATTCAACAAACAGGTAAAACACTCAACTACAAACCAAAAAATCATTTTATTGGGAATTATTTTTTTGAATATGCAGTTTCTACCTCCACAAATGTAACAAGGACACCCATAACCAGGTATAAGATTGTCTTTACTAATAGTTCAATTTGAATTGAAACTAATTAGATACCAGCTATTAGACAAACGATTTATAAGTTTTTGAGCTAATGTGGAAAATATAATCACAAACCAGAGTAACATTAGGCAAAAACAATCATGTACCAGTTGATGTTCATTGACAGAATTAAATACCGAGTTAAAATAAATTAGCCTAGTTGACTCTAAACTTGGGTGTACTCGCAAACTAAACTAACAGTTTTGCAAAAACATAGTCTGAAAGCAGGCTAAATAAGGCAAACATCATCCCCATGTTCTGTAAGGTGTAAATTTTGACATCGCATTTGTCAAAGTTGATTCAGACTGACAATGAAAAACAGAAGATGAAATTCAAAAAAAGTAACTGAGATAGAAAATGAAAAACTGACAGTGAAATTCTAGAAGCAATAAAACATTCACAACCAAGAAAAATTCAGCTACAAAATACGCAGATTCATTTTTTTGTTTGTTTTGATCTTAGGATTTTATAACCAATAACAGAGAGAACTAAATGATATGTCGAAAACTTAAATATGTTTTATTTTACTGGAAATGTGTCGGCTGTTAGATAATAGGTTTTTATGCTTTTATTATTCACTCTGCTTTAGGGTAGTTTAGTCTTTTACTTATTGCACATTTGTATACACTAACTGCTTGAAACCTAGCAGAGCTTCATTCCCTTTGTTCTCTCCTCTTTTCTTCTCTATGCACTATTTTTGTTAATAGCAAAATTTTATTAGGCACAAACGCACTGTCACAAGACATAACAGGCAGGCACACAAGCAAAAATACAACACTGCTGACATAGCAGAAACAAACAAATTTTCCAATAAGAATAGACAGCAAAAGTTTCTTCTCTATGCATTATTAATCTTAGCAAAATAGAACAGTTATAGATAATGGAAGAAACAAATATCTAGTAAGAACCTACATAACACCCATTAATGAAACCTCTTAAAGCAGCCAAAAGTATACACTAGAGGCAAATGCAACACCACCAATCACACAAAATGCATATCAGTAATGACTCCCAAGCTCAGTGATCAAACCACAAAGCAAAAGCTCAACATTGGAAGCATACACTAGATGGTGTTTTGAATCATTAATCAATGGTTGCAAGTCTGCAGCTGAACTGTAGGATATGTCTTGTCGGTGTCATCCATCAGGGGACTGTAAAATGATTTTACAATCTTCAGGCTCTGGAACCATTTAAATTTAAATCTCACCGCCCCCAGCACCATTCCAACTTGCTCCTATTAAGCATTCAGTTACACACTAGTTACCCTTTGACAACCCACCCCCTTCCTGAGAAAGCAACAAATCAGAGTTGTATCCACAGAAGGATCTCACTTAGGTGCAGATGAGAGACAAGGGATTGAACAACAATGTTTCAGTTAATAGTACCATAACCCATAATTTGAACGGACCCATGAGACAAAACATGAAAATCCAACCCTCGGGACAAAGCAATTGCCTATACACAATCACCCATATATGATCAAGCACCCGAGAGGTTGGATATCGACAAACACATTCTAGAACTTATCGATCCAAATTATAATTATATAGTTTATGTGATGATACGAAAGAGGCAGACACCTCGTGTGTAATTTCCTTGAACTAGTGACAAAAGGCTAACATATGCTATCAAAGATTCAGAAGAGAAAATCAAACCATGCAGGCAACAAACTGAAAGCAAATAAACAACATGGAATATTTAATAAAATATAAACAAAATGGGTATGGCAAACATGCCTGACAGAGAAGGCGACAAGTTGCCTTACACCTTGAAAGCTTTTCAAGGACCCATAAACACGAACATACATGCCATTCCTGTCAATGAATAATTAGAGAAGGTGAGAAATATTACAACCCCAGACTCGTAAATCTATATCATGTGTAACCATAGTTAAAGTACTTACAGTACTTCTTCCATTTCCTTTGTGTCAAAACTCTCATTTACCCTGATTAAACAACCAATAATGAAATTCAGTCTACTTTCCACAACACATGTTAAGAAATTTCTCCGAAAAGAAGTCATAAATAATCAACATAGCATTTAGCCTGCAGAAAGTACCATCTTCGGCATTTGATCCGTCCAGTTCCATCATCCAAGACAAAATTAACATCAGTGTTCCTCTCCACTTTCTCATACACCATTCCAACCAATGTAACCTGAACCAAAAATATACAACGAGTTAAATAAGAGGAATAACAAAGCATCATAACAAAAACAAAAAAAATGTAAAAAATCATTTGTTTGAAATTCATTCATATTTTGTAAAAAAAATCAACTTTGCAAGATAAATAATCAACTGCTAGTAATTTGTCCCAAAATAACCATGCTACAATAATGACTGTTGTGTATGAATGGGTGATATTTTAAAAAAAAAAATTTATAATTGTTACCACAAAAGCTAGCTTCAAATTTAGAATAAATCATTCATATAGTCTCTAAAATCTCACTCTCTTCAATTCAGTTTATAAACTATACAAATATAATTAGTGTTTCAAGTATATAAAATCTGTTAATTTAGTCCCTGCTATCAAGTTGTTAGGACTAAATTGACAGGTTATGATATACCTTAGCTATGAAGCATGTACACGAGACACAACCCACTGACAAATCAATACCCATAATAATATGAGAAAATGACATGATTTAACATAATCACACATGACAGTGACACGTGTTAGAGTACTTTATAAACTAAATTGACTGATTTCATATATTTTAAGGACTATTTACAACAGTTTATGAACTAAATTGCTGGTTTAATCTCAAATTTACATAAAAAGTTTACTAGATTATTATATGCAAACAATATTGATTTAAATCAAACAGCATGAAAGTACTGCAACAGATCCACGAAAATCATACAAAAGAAATAAATAACATAATTCACTAATCTTGTAGCAAATTAAGCAAGTATTATAACGCTAAAACAATTTTAATTCAAAAAAAAAAAAGGAAAGAATCATACATTAGTCAGATCTACACCGTTAATTGAGAAATTGGACTTTTCATCGCCAGAATGAGAAGCTTCACTTATCTGCTTCACCGTAACCGGAATCAAACCCTGAGAATCACGACTCTTCAACAAAGAACAAAAAAACACAAAAATTAGTGAATCGATAATCTTTAAAGCGAAATTTTCGTTTCAGCGAGATGAGAAAGATAGCGCTTACTTTAGTCGGTGCCGGAGAAGAATCGTTGGGTTGCGAGGACATGAATCCGCCGCCGGAGAAGGCGTTGGAGGCATCGAATTGGGAGTTGGAGAACATCGTGAAACCCTAGAGAGAGAGAGAGAGAGAGAGAGAGAGAGAGAGAGAGAGAGAGAGATTTGTGGAAAGTGAAGTGAGTGAATTAGAAATAGCGTGATGTGATTTTGTTACTTTAATTATTGTTTCCCGCTAGAAATGCTTCGATTTTTCCCGCCGCTTAGGGTTTCAACTTTTGACGGTTTTTATCTTTCGTCTTTCGAAAATGAAATGAAAGATGGCTCTCTCCCTCTCAAGTCTAATTTCTGTTTACTTATTTGTTTTTTGTTTTTTTTTGGGCTAATATAAACAAAAATAAATGGAGTAATAATAATATTTTGTTTCATAACATATAGATACACTGATATTTTAATGCATCAAAATTTTAAACTAGTTTTTGGTTGTGCGCTTTGTTATTCAAAATAATTCATGACATTAAAATACTTTGTTAATATTGTTATATTAGTCCTTCAATATATTTACTTATTACCATATCGGTCTTTATAAGTACTTAAGAGCATCTACAATGTAGACACTCATTTTTGGGTTCTTAAATGGGTCTCACGTCTACACATCACTCGTTTATAATTTTTTTAAGGGTCATGTTAACTTGTGCCCTTAGGGCACCTGTTAAGCAACCTAAATAGAGCAAGTTTGCATTGGAAAACACAATATAACAACTTTTAAGAAGTTGAATGCAGCCTTTTGATATGTGTATTTCTATAATGAGTATCTTAACATGTGCCTTGAGGGCAGAAGTTAACATTAGCCTTTTTTTAATAGTAGTGCTTAATAAGCACTCAATCACTCCAACCTAGATCTCACACAAAGTTCTTGAATGGGACCCACTAATCAACTATCAATAACTTTATATCATTATATTTCAATTTTTTAATATTAAAAGAGTGTGGGTCCCGCTTAAAATTGGGGGTCTTAAATAAGACTCCGGGTCTTATAAGACCCTGGAAAAGATTCTCCTCATTTGGGGTACCTAATAGGTACCAGGTCTTAAATAGTTAAGACCCTCCCAATGGAGATGGTCTAATTATTGTCATTTCATTCTCTATATGAAAAGAGTTATTGTGAGTATTGAGAGATTGTTTTAGCGTCGGAGACTATTTTGACTAAAAAAATACACAATCAGAGACTATTTTAAAATTTCGATACATTGAATGACTATTATGTCCCCAAAATATATGAATATAATACTTCTATTTTTAATGAGGCAAATGTCATGACCTCTGATGTATTGGTATCTGATACGTAATTTGCACTGACATCTGTTTGATACACCCCGATATGTGTCTCGAGAGTATCATAAGATTGAATTTTATTTATTAAAAAACAATTGTCTGGTACATTTCAAATACATCGGGGATACGCATTGGATATGCGGTGAAAAGTTGATACGTGCGGGATACATGATGTTTATATTATTTTTGGTATATATGTAATCGACTAAGTAATGATGTTCTCTTTTTGGAATATATGATATATGTAGTTGACTAATTGTCACTTTCTTTATTATCAACCAGGCAAACGACTCGCTCTTTTTATTGCACCAACGTTTGAAAATTATGAACAGTGCTTTTTACAAAAAAAATTATTTTGATTAAAAGTAAAAATATAACTGTTTTCTGCTTTCAAATTATAACAAATCAAACTAACCTTGATTATTTATTTCAAATAGCGCTCGTCTTTTCGCTATTTTTATTGGGCTAACGTTTCAAAATCATTAACCGTATTTTTTTTATGAAATTTTGATTTGAATTAAAACTAAAAATATAAATGTTCGTTGCTTTCAAGTTATAACAAACCAACTAATCATGATTATTTATTTCAATGACACCAATAATATAACAAAAAAAATATAATCTAAATTCTTTTTTTAATGACATGCTTTATTGTAGAAAAAATTGTTCAATGTATAATTGTTATAATGAAAAAGTAAGTATAAATATGCTCATATAGTTTGTTACGCTTTTTAAATGATAATGGGGAAAAAAAAAAAAAAATATATATATATATATATATACATATATTCATATCGTGTTTGTTACATTTTTTTAATATCTAAATTTATACTTATCTGTTTGTTACATGTGTTTTTTGTATTCAAAATTGATGGCATCATTGGAAAGAAAAAGTCAGCCCAAAAGAGCTGAAATGAGTGTTTTCTTGATATATAATATAGATCAAACATTGGTAACAAATAGTGTTTTTTTATGAAATTTTAATTTTGATTAAAAGTAAAAATATAAATGCTTACTGCTTTCAAATTATAACAAAACAAACTAACTCTGATTATTTATTTCAATGAAACCAACAATATAACAAAAAAAAATATAATCTAAATTCTTATTTTTTTTAATGACACCAACAACAATCTTTATTATAAAAAAAATTATTGTTTGAAGGTATAATTGAGATAATGAAACTCGTCTAGTTTGTTACACTTTTTAAATGATAAAGAAAAAAAATTCAACATCTGTGTTATTTGTATTGAAAATTGAAGGCATTTTTGGAAAGAGAAAAAACCGGCCAAAAAGTATTGAAAAGAGTTATTTTCTTTATCCTTTATTATAAAAGCTAGACTTGGTTAGCAAACATGCTGCCCTAATTTGCCCTAATCCCTAGCATTTTTCCCTCCTAAACATGCCAATCTAATCTCACCCGTTGATTTGATCTCTATTTTCAAACTCCTCATTTTCTCTCATATAACTTAGTTAATGTTAATTGAAAACGAATAACACACTTTTAATGCAATTGAAAATGAATAACACGCTTTTGATGGCAATTGAAAACGTAGTTAATGCCAATTCGATTAACAACCCACTTCCTCTCTCACGCGTAACAACACAAACCCTTCTCTTATCCTTCTTCAAAAACACACACCAACCCTTCATCTTCTACCTTCATTTTGATCATTTTTCGTCCTTCTCCCACTAAAGTAAAAGAATCAATGTCTTCATCTCTTCATCATCTACAAAACCCACCGCTTTCCACCACGTCGGAGTTGAACCACCGCCGTTGTACACCACGTCGGAATTCGCTCTTCATTGCGTTGGGTCGCTCTCGGAAGCTTCTTTTACTTTGCAAGGTTAATTGCTAATTTCAGCTTTTGTATTCCTCATTTCTGATATTGAATAATTCATTGTTATTCATTTTGTTCTTTGTTTGGTTTTTTGCATTCAATGAATTTGTCGTAAATGTGATCAAGGGGTTATTGGCATGTATGATGCAGATGTGATATTCATCAACGACTCATTTTTAATTGCTTTCTTTTCTGCGTTTTTCTATTTAGTTTGAGTATTTATCTTATGTGTTGATGGTTTTGTAATCCAAACAACATCTATGGATAAAATTCATAATTCTGCACTTCTGTTTCAAGTTCTATTTGATAAATTTCTTCGAGTAATATGTGTGATCTGTTATGAAGTCAACGATGGCTAATCACATGTGTATTTACAGTTAGGCTAAAACTCTGAAAAACAATATTATTCAAAACTTATTTCAGTGGTTATTTCGACTCGACAATTAAGGCTTTGTATATACTTTCATTTCTTAGATGTGCCTGAAGTTTAACATTTTTAATTTAAATGTACTGTCAACGTATTAGCATGTCAAAAAGTTTATGTCAACATAAAACAATTTGAAATAGCATATAACAATTAAGTATGGTAAGGAAAGGATAATTAGTTTATTTTCATACATATGTTGTTCATCAAGTCTAACATTTTTCAGATATCATTTGCAAGTACTAAACCTTCTTCAATCAAGTCATTCATATAGAACTTAATGGAACTTAATGATATTAGTTATAGCTTATAGGCGACACCAGTCGAATTTGAAAACACATTTAAAGACCTACAATTCGAATTTCAAATATTTATGGAACTTAATCATATGCAATTGTGATTAAAAGATAAATTAATACTTATTATTGCAGAGGTCAAATTATTTCAATCAATAGATAGTTCATTAATGTTATCCAATGGCCAAGCCAAATGTCAACTATTTGTATTTATGATTGACACTGACAGCTTTTGGAATTGGAAACGTCATAATGCATTACAAAACATTTGACAGTAATTGCTTTTATCGTTGCAGTGAATAGGAATTATTACTGCAAGAAGTGAATGGTCATTCACATATAATACTTTCTATATATTGGTGTCATCTCATTATAATTTAGTTCCAGATTTTCAAATATCATTTGCAAGTACTAAACCTTCTTCAATCACGTCATTCATATGGAACAATTTAGTTGCAGATTTTCAAATATCATTAGCAAGTACTAAACCTTCTTCAATCACATCATTCATATGGAACTTAATGATATTAGTTATAGCTTATAGGCGACACCAGTTGAGTTTGAAAACTCATTTAAAGACCTACAATTCGAATTGCAAATATTTATGGAACTTAATGATACGCAATTGTGAATAAAAGATAAATTAATACTTATTATTGCAGAGGTGAAATTATTTCAATCAATAGATAGTTCATTAACGCTATCAAATGGCCACGCCAAATGTCAACTATTGGTATTTATGATTGACACTAACAACTTTTGGAATTGGAAACGTCATAATGCATTACAAAGCATTTGACAGTAATTGCTTTTATAGCTGCAATGAATATGAATTATTACTGCAAGAAGTGAATGGTCATTCACATACAATACTTTCTATCTATTGGCGTCGTCTCCTTATAATTTAGTTGCAGATTTTCAAATCAAAATACTAAACAGCCAGAAGATCCTGTAAATCAATCATGTTAGATCTTAAGTCAACTATTATATAGTTTAGGCTATTGTGACTAAACTTCTATCTTGTTAATATGCAAGTCATTATTCTTCCTTTTTTTTTAACACAAACAAAGGTAAGATGCTTTCATATCAAAATGAACTAAAGGTAAGATGCTTTCATATCAAAATGAACTAAATATTTCAATACCAAATAGAATCAAATATTTTAAGATAAGAGTAAAATATCAATTTAACATATAAAAAATTATTTAGTCCTTGACCAATAAAAACTATTTAGTCACAACTATATTTATAAAACAATTTGTTTTTAATAATGAATATTTAACTTTGAAATTGATTTGAATATCCAAAATGAAGCCTGAATGTGGTTTCCTAAAACCAAAACCAATGGTACTCATTAGAGACAATTAACATATCCAAAATGACTGCATAAACTCCTAGTTGCCTCATCCCAAAATAACAATCACAAATGCAACATTTAATACCATGTTTCATATATCTATCCAAGAATTTGTACGGTAAAATCAGTTTATCTAACTCAACTACAAGTCAAGCCAAAAGAGAATTTGTGAAACAACTAAAGTCAACCAGCACTTGATAAATCAGCAACAATATATGCGATGACCTTGGCCATGTCAAGATCCTTCATTGGCTTGAATGGACGACTCATGTCCTGAAATTAAGCAGTATTTCATAAGTTAGTATTAAAACAGAATATCATAAAAATATAATTAAATGTATGCATGTATCATTTAGATTGTCAGTAGGATGCCTTTAAACTAATAAGAAATTGAAGTTCTTTAAAACATACAGAAAAGAAATATTTTCATGTGAATGAAATAATCCATTGAAGAGACTGAGATCTTAATACAATGGTACAATCTAAAAAATCTTAATACTTTCTTGAGCAAGAAAAATGACTAAAAAATAATGGCCAATATATCCAAAAAACTTCAAACATAGCATATGAACAAATAGAAAAAAAAGTACAAAGGTTGATTTAGCTTGCCAATTAAAAAATGTTCATGTTGATAACAAGAGAGCAGGACTTACCAAAAGGCTAATGAATGTCTGGCCACCTTGCTGGCGTATTTCAAAGCAACCTTTCCTTGGCTGTAAATGTTTAAGGAAAAAGTTGGATCAATCAAGTATTATTGACATAAAAAACAGAGTATTAAGACAACAAGGACTAGTCAAATAATATAGCATATGAATTCAATAGTCCGTCTCGTTGTTCAAAAAGAAATCGTAAAAAACGCCATGACCAACATTCATCCCAGTTGCTCATATATCTATCCACAATTTCTACGGTAAAAAAAGAGCCCGTGATCAAGGTTGAAAAAGTTTGGGGCGTCCACTGGGATTTCTGGTGGGATGCCATCCCTTGGGTTAAGCCAACAAACAAAAGCAACGAGGAGCTTTGTCCTGTGTGTTCCAATAGGAATAGGAAAGAAATCTATCAAAACACCAAAGTTGGGCAGTGAATTGATATGTAATGTAAGCTGCCAAGTGTGGTCAGACCTTGCCTGAAATATCCTCAAAGTTGTTTCATTATAAAATGAACAACATAATTTGTTGCTCAAGTTGCAGAGAATTGGATCTCCATCAACATTTTTGGGAGTTGGAAAAATATGAATTTGTTCACTTGAAAAATTGAATGATAAGACTCGTTCCCTCAATATATTATCCTCCAATCTACTACCGAGAAAACTCACAGTACTCAAACCACCGTCTATAATTGAAATTCCTACATTTGGTATCTCGTCAAACAAGATACGAAAGCGATTTCTACCAAAATATCTCCAGCCTTGATCAATAGGTATAAACAAGTATTCTCGTTCCTTCTCCCCATACCTGAACAGAACGTGAGAATTCAGCAATTTTGTATCGGTTGCTTCTTGCATTATAGCCTAAGCTGTACTCCAAAAACATATCATTAGGATCATGAATGATTGGTTCTTCGGTTTGATTTGACAGTAAACCCATACCAACATTACACACCCTGTGAAATGTCTCACGTGGAAGTGAAATTTGCAGCTCCAATTGTCATATCAGTTGCATAAGACTATCTATCCTATTGGCATTCATGGAAAATTGTCTGATTGCAAAACCGGTATGACTTACACCCTGTTTGCCTCGGTTTTATCCCAAACGAAATGAAAGAAAAAGTTATCGCAAAATAGTTGTATAAAATATCATTCTTTAACAAATCAGTAAGTGTGACATATCTAACCTAAAAATACACATTTGTTTAAGTTATGAGATTTTATCAAATATTTGGCAGAGTTTTCTTTATTTTTCCTACAATTTCAAAATATCAATAATATCAGCATTAAATATTTATGCCAAAATATTATCCAACAATAGTTACATTTATCATATATTAAATTAATGTTTCATTTTTTCAAAAGGACAATGGTTACACAGGTAGAACTTCAAAACACATATCGCTACACATAACTTAAACTACTGAGCAATTCTAACCAAAATAGTTGTATTATACTGAAGTTGGAGAACAATGGCTGCCATTAAAGATAAATGCCTACCTAAGTAAGCAAACACTTTGGGCGTCTACAATTATCAGGAAATGTTTATAACGCAATCTTATGAATCTGAAGGAAAAAAATGAAATAAAAATGGGTGAGTCACATAGCCTAAGTGATAGCATAAAACACCGAGTGAATAAGAAGGAGAAACAACATTACTGTAAACACAAAAAAAATGGAGTAAATCATATGAAATACGACAAACTTCATAAAACAAGTGAATGTTTTTTTCTTTTTTGAACTTGAAAATATATAATGAAAACAAATGTAACACATCTCATTGAGTCAAGGTCTCACCTCACAAATCTATATTTCACTATGGGCATACATACCACATTATCTCTTCGTTGTAAAGATCAAACTATGTACTAGGTCTTATGTTATAGTTAACCATGATACTACAAGCCCCTAATATGTGGGCTGCATTATCCATTCGATGTATCAAACGTCAATCAACTCAAATTATTATGAACTTTAGACTCGTGAGTTTCATTATCTCTTTGTTGCAGTAAACGACGTCCACTTCAAAATACTGTGAACAATTAGTTGATATGTTGTATTCTCTCTAAGTTCATAAACTCGATCCAGCTTGTGCGTCGAACTCTTTCAGATTTCTTCAAAACTTAAGTCAACGTTAATTGACTGCATTTATTGTAGCTTGTCAAAAATACAGGCTAACAAATTGCCCTCCGAAAATGTCTTTTTCGTTTATATATTAATATAGAAGAAGAAAAATATGTTTTTGAACTTCGTCGAACATATCTTTCCGTCGAAACAGATAACATCACTATCACCAACATCCAAAGGCAGTTGAAAAACCTTTTATTATGTTATGAAATCCCGCGTAATGGGTCATGTTCCGTACTTAGGAACTACCACTCTTTTCTGCTTTTGTTAACTGTCAACCTGAGATCTGTTGACACCTGTTGATCATCTGAAGTTTATAAAAAAGGCATGGACATTTTCTTCTTTCCCTCTTCAATTCGTCCATTCTTCATACTTTCTCCTTATTCTCTTCCATGACGAAACTTTGTCACCTCTTTCCCTACATCTCGATGTATCTCTAGATTTATTGCTATCATCTGGAAAGAGGGATGCAATCGAAGGAAGAGAGTTATCGAAGGTAAAAGCTGACGCTTCTCTTGAAGAAGGTGAAGCAAAGTGAAGACAAAGAAAATTCTTCGCACTTTACTAACTCAACTACCAATTTTTTTTTTGCCCTGAACCCAAATTCATTCAATTTGCTATTGAGTTGGAACTCATTTCGGGTCACATTGTGGTTGACTTGCCTGGGCGCAGAGATGGTTAGACTTAGCGAACTTCACCACTGAGTTTTGAGGTTAAAAACTTTTGTGCTTTATAGTTCTTAAGTGCTTCGATCCCCTTGTATTAGTTGTTTCTGCGATTGTAATTTTTTTTTTTATATCTAACGGTTCGATCCGTTTTGAGAAACTAAAAAGGGTCCTTTTCCTTTCAATACGAGGAACACAAGAGAAAATAATCCAGAAAAAACGAAAAAGTTTTATCCCCTAAAAAAATGGAGGATTAAAGGTAAAAAAACCCTCTAAACCAAAACCTTTCAACTTCTCACTTCTTCGAAAACCCCATTTTGGGGAGTGGCCACGTGGCTTTGTTTGATTAATTAAACCAAAGGTTAACCATAATTTCTCTAAAAACCCCCACACACTTATATAAACAAACCTTTCTTCTTCCTCATCTTCCTTCTAATCTTTTATCTCCATCATTTCTCAGAGAACGCACTATTTGTATATCATTTTCTTCTTCACATTCTTTGAAACTATGGAGCGATTAAGTGACGATGAACTCATCCTCGTCACGAAGAAAGTTGTTGAGTTTGGTGCTCATCATCTTATGCCAACTTCAAAAACTCGTGCAAGGGTATGCAAACTCCCCACTGTTCTTAGGGCTTTGCCCCCAGAGTATGTAAACTGGATTGATGATGATGAATTAACCCTCAACCAAGTGAACTTTTTCAATTTGATGATTGAGAACGGGCATGCATATTACTGCATATTGCGTGCATATAGTCTCATGTATCATTATGAGCCTGATGTAATAGAGGTTCGACGCGTCCTGAATATTGCGTCAACTGCTGGAGTCAAAAGCGCGGGTAACTTCTTAGCACTGCTAGATGCTTTTGATGCAGGAGGTGAGAACATCAAAGAAGCTATCTCCACCTTTACCAGGTTTTTTCGGGCACAAAAGTTAAGTGCGTTTCGTTTGCATATGACTGGCTGGGGAACCCCTTATTTGGCTCGTACTCGTTCTCTCTTTTGGAGTAGGTGTATGCCAGAAGGTTTAGTTCTCAGGACTCTCTGCCCATGAAAAGACACCTGCAAGGGAGATGGAAGGCTGACAGGTTACAACTGGCCTGCTCCTGGGGATGACTATGAATACTCCCAAACTGAAGTATGTATCCTCTGCCGATTCGACAGCGAACTTCGCTACTTTCGAAGAACATTCAGTTTTGGCCCAATCTTCTTTGGCCTTTAGCTTATATTAGGGCTTTTTATCTTTCTTGTAATGTATGTGTCGAATGTTATGTAATGAAACCCTCACTTAATGTTTTAATCATTCGACACTTTTGTACTTTGCCCATTAGTGGCTTTAATCTATTAATGCCAACTTTTATATTTTCGAATCAAATTAGTTTTGCGTTATTTTGATTTCTTGTAGTAATGGTTTATATTTTTTCAAATACTTTCCATTTATGCGCATAATTCGATTATCATCCGCTAACTCTTCGATCTCGTAAGCATTATTCGAAAATACCTTTAGAACTTTCCATGGTCCTTCCCAACTAGGTGACCATTTTCCAAGATTTTGATCTCTCTTATCCATAGGTAAGATAACTTTCTAGACCAAATCGTTCATAGCGAAAGTCTTAGATTTTGCTATCCTCTACTTTTGCCTTGTAAGAACATCTAAAGCTCTTAACCTTCACCTTTAGCAGCTTTCTTTCCCTTATCCTTCAGTTCAGATTTCTTCTGAGTGTCTTCTAACGAGACAAGCCTAGGATTTTCGGAGTTGGAACGAGTCACTCGTCCGGAGGAACAAAAATTTCTTCCTCCGGGCGACGGCGGCACCGAAGAAGCGTCAGCGGCAATTTTTGATAAAACAATTAAATAAAGCCAAATCATAAAAATAAATCATTGATTTATTAATAAACACAACTCGTTAAATAATTATTTATCTAAAAAAGATAAAATTAAATAATGGATATAGATAGAATAACAATGCAATTAACTAACGAGGATGACAAAGAGATACTTAAAAAAAAGTGGGAGCAGACAACCCATTGTGAAGAAAGATTAGAGAAAACATTTTTTTTTCCACTTTTTCTATTACGCCCTTCTCATGTCACGTCGATGACACAGTTTTACAAACTTGCACTGATTTAATCGACCATTCACCTGTTTTCTTCTTCTTCTTCCTATTATGTCACGTGCTTCGTTAAACGAGATAACTGCCCGGGTCCTGATGATTTTAAAACTAGTATTTTATTAGCATTTCTGACGAATTAGATTAATCATAAGTTGTTTCTCTTCTTGCTGACTTCTCCCTTTGTGGTTTTAACCGCTGAGTCTCTCTATTTTTCTTCTTCTTCTTTCTAAGTGTAAACTCACCGCGAGGGAATGAAATGAGATTGTATGGTTACTAGTAGTACCATTAATAACTTGTTCCCCAAGAAAGTGGATTAAAAATAGTAGAGCTCAGTACAAAAAAGAATTAGTCAATGACGCTGAATTGTAGTAGGGAGAATTTGAGAGCTTTTGCAAACATGGAGTCAATTTTGTTTGTATTTGATAGATTGGTCCTAAATCCCTGGCAATCAAAGATTGGATTGTGTGTGTTTCAGGTTAGAGTTGAGAGCTTTTGCAAACATGTTTCCTCTCATTACCCAAGAATTATTTGCAATGAATATACAGTCAATACAAAAAAGAGTTGAGAGACCATTTCGAGAAGAGCAATGACAATTGAGTATTGCACGCTAGGAGCCCATGACACGAATGTAATGTAATGTAATGTAATGGAGAAACAAAAGGCAACATATTCGCAGGAACATATGTACTCGTAGAACTACATCAGCTGCTCCAGGAGTATTGAAGGGAGGTCGGTATTCTGCTGTAATGGTTGTGGTGTTGCACGAATTTCAGATAATTAGTCAACTTATGCACCCGATAGATCAGGGGTGAATAGCTGATGTGGCTCTTACACTTGATATCAATAAGACCTTTGACAAAATTGTCTGGGACTACACTCGTGTTGTTATAGGGATAAAAGGGGGTTTTACAATCAATTAATTTCTTGGATTATGTTGAGTCGGTTGATAATTCTATGAAAACTTGTTCCAATTTGCATTTATAGCGGTATATGCATTTCAAATGTGGTTCATGTTGAGATCTCTTTTGGTTTGAATTAGGCCCCGTTTGGATAAACAACTTATATAGATGCTTATAGCATTATGACTTATAACATTAGAGCTTACATCATAAGCTCTTATACTTGATAAGCTATTTATGTTTGGATATGTACACTAAAAAGTACTTACATAAATTGAAGTGTTTAGATGTGACATTACATAAGCAATTATCAAAATTTTAAATATTTTTAATTTAACAAAAAAAATCAAAGAATCGAACCACAATTATCAAGATTTTTTTTATCAAATTAATCAAGATGTAAAAAACAATATTATAATATATTAATTATAATTATATATATAGTATAATCAATATTCGTCCTTAAAAAAATATCAATATTCATATAAGACAAAATTAACATTAAAGGTGTAAATAAACTTACCATATATAGATATTAGGGTACAGTTTGTTAGCAAAAAAAGACAAGTTAAATTTGTTTTTTTATTCAGTTTCATTTTGTTACGTAACAAAAAAATAATAAAAATCTTCAAATAATAAAAATCTTTCTTCAAAAAAAAAATCTTAGGTACGTGTGCTACTTAAGATAAGTATATAGCAATTTTGTTACTCATGCACCGCCAAAGATAACTAACATTATAATTAAAATATATGTTTCAAAAAAGTGGATTCAGAGAGAATCGAAGGAGGTTACATAAATTCATAAGCTCCTTGTTAAGCCGGAGGGTAAGCTGAAAATTTAGGCTTATTAAAATATGACATAAGCAGCTTATGAAACTATGATAAGCTATTTTTATTTATTTACCCAAACATCTTTAAAAAGGCTTATGGGAGTAGATAAGCTCACATAAGCTCAAAATAAGCCAATCCAAACGGGGCCTTAGTCTTTATTGGTACGTAGGTTTCAAAAAATTACTCCCTCTGTTTCAAAATGAGTGTCGTTTTAGGTGTTTACACACATATTAAGAAATGCAATGATTAAAAGAAAGAGAATGATTATTTTACCAAATTATCCTTATTAACTATTAGTTAGTTTTAAAAGTAATAATTTGAAACTAGTGTGCAAAGTATTATTTGGAGGGTACAATTGAAAAGAAAAAATTATTATTGCATTGGAAACTGAAAGCGACACTCATTTTGAAACAATTTTTTTTGGCTAAAGCGACACTCATTTTGAAACGGAGGGAGTATGTTTTTTTTAGACTTTTTGTATGTGATGCATTCGGTGACAATTACTCCATCCGTTTCAAAATATAAGCAAAATTCACTTTTTAAGTTTATTTATTTAATGATGTATGTGGTTCATAATATGGACCACATTAATTTTGCTTATATTTTGAAACGGAGGGAGTAATAAGTATTGATAGATCTCATCATTATGCCAACTTCATTATGCCAACTTTTGGTGTCTATCCATCAATTTTATGTGAAAATTGAAACACGCTTCCTTACATCGTATTTTTCGTGAAGGAACCACCATGCAAATATTATAGCCAAGCCGAGAGCAAATGACGTCAAACTCTTAATCGTTGTTCATGAACCACTTATCTTGTCTTTCTTCCACACTTCGTTTTGAATACCACAAAAGGGTCTTTTTTTCTCTTTATACCAGTTTTCTTTTTTTTTTTTCTTCTCTTTTTCTCATGTAAAAAAAAATCCATGTATAGTGTAAATAGAATTTTATTTTATTTTTTTATCAATTTTGTCTCCTTTATATGATAAAATGCTATGAATTAGAAAAGGGTGTTAAAATACATTCCTCTAGTCTCCATTATGCTCCCCATTGATAGGAACATCATATTATATATATATGTAGGATCGCATGTTTAAATCTTAATTCTCTATTTATCTACTCTAAAGATGATTTCTTTAGACAAATAACTTAGAGTCTAAAATTCATCTTTTAAGATGAATATATAAGATGTTTAGGATTCGAACGTCATTTCTTACATATAACAATGTATTATCGCTTCTTCAAAAATAAAAACAAAAAAAAAAATATATTATCCTTGCTAATTGACTTATGCACATAACATTCATCTATTGTTATCCATTTATAACAACCATTCTTACCAAATTTAAAAAAAAAAAAAAGCACATGCATTTATGAATGTTTTTCTATTAGGCCACGTAGACGGTAGACCACAAAATGCAAAGCATTGTAAATTTTTGGAACTTCTTTCATGTGGCTGTCCTTTCCCTCCCAACCCCACCCTCACACTTTTCTCACATCCCAATTTCCGTATTTAAATCAAAAACTAATTTTCAAAATAACTAACTTCTCAACTTATTCACTCTCAGAATCTTCATCTTCATCTTTCAGCATCAAAATGCCCCAAATTTCTTCTTCAAATTAGGGTTCTCAAAATCTCAATTCTATTCATCTTCAATCTCCATGGAATCCTTCTGCGTCAACTCTTTGTACACAGTTTCTCCTCAATTGACTATTTCGCCGGGAAGTAATCGGAAGAATGTACGGCGAGTGCGAATTTCGAATTTGGCGTCGACGACGGGAAACGGTGCTGTTGTGAGGCCGTTGCAGCTGCCGAGTAATTCAAAGTCGAATAATAGTGCGTTGGAGCAGCTTGATATTGAGCGTGGTGTTTGTATACCTTTCCGCAAGTACTCACCTGAGATTGTACGTTTTTTTTATTTTAGCATTCTTGCTGTGTTTTGCGTTATCATTCAAGTTTATCGTTCATTGCAGCTTATAGTTACAAGTGTTTATGTATACAATACGAGCTATTTCTAAAACAAGTCATAAAATGAAGTTAAATTGTTCTCTTAGTCTATTTTGGAGAACTTATGAAAATAAGCTGAGCTTATGCACATGTCATAAGCTGTTTTCATAAGTTCTTCCAAATACGGCCCATTTGGATTGACTTATTTCTGAGCTTATGCAAAACAGCTTATGTAAATAAACAAGCTTTTATGCATTATTCGTAAGCTTGTCAAGGTAGTTATGAAAAATCAGCTTATGAAGATACAATTTTCGTTAGCGAGAACTTATGATTTATGAATTAACATAAAAGCTTATTTATTTGCATAAGCTATTTTTCATAAGCTAAAAAATAAGCTGTTTTCGTAACTTCTCCCGAACACTCTCACAAGTGCTTGTGCTAGTAGATAATCTCAAATAAGTTAATCCAAACAATCTAAGCAGACCCTTAATTGTGTTTGGCTAACGCTTGAGAAAATAGTAGCTTTTTAACTATTAACGACAACATAACTCAACTTATTTTATTTTTGTTTTATTACTTTTGAATTTTAGGTGCTAGTCACACTCAACTTATTTGGCACTTGAGTGATGGTCCAACTAGTTAGTTTGGTTGTTGAGCTAAGAGACACAAGTGTCAAGTAGGTAGCTAGATTGGTGATCTGAGAGACGTCGGAGAAGTTTTAACAAGGAGGATCAATTCGAATTTAAAACTAACAAACATAACACTTGATATTTTAGAATTTTGGATTGTCTTGAAGGGTTAAGTCTATGTTTCGTTATATATTCGAGATTTTATATGATCATATAACATTTCAACCACACTTAATTTCTTTTTAGAAACATTTAATAGATTTCTTAATTTAAAAAAGAAAAAAAATCATCCCCACCCTTCAACTCCAAAATTATCTATCCAAACATACCATCAATTAACATGTAGGAATGGGTTTGGGTCCCTTAACAATGAGATCCTCACTTTATGTGTATGGGATAAACCTTGTTGAACTTGAGAGCAGGGTCTCTTTGGGAAAACAAAATTGGGTGCTGGTCACAGTCAACTTATTTATTTATTGGATACTAGTTCTAAGTTGGTAGTCCGGTTCTAGAGATGCTGAATAAAATTTAAACCCTGAAAACTAATAAACGTAACAACTACTAATTTACCAATGACTAATATTTGCATGTTAAAAAAACTTTTATTTTTTGTGTATTTTAATTAACATGTAGGAAGGGGTTTGGGTCCCTTAACAATGCAATAATAACTTCATTTGTATGGGAAAAACCATTGAGAGTAGGGCTGTTTGGGCGTTGTTTTCATCCATTATTTTTATTTTTTAATATTTTCTTTTCATTACAGAATTAACAACCTACTATCACTGTAGTGAATGTACTTAGAGTATACTTTATTTATCACCAATTTAGAAAGCTTCACATTATTCTGTACTATTAACATGTCAAGCATTCTAGTATAAGATGGAAATATTGTCACTGTACATTTTCGTTATTCTTGTTGATTGAAAGGGGATAGGTTGATCTCAGCATGGGAGGGTAGTGGAACTAAACAAAATTATTTCAATATGGTGAATGTTTGTTTCCTAATCGAAGAAAATTTTGTTTGATTATTTTTTCCCCTGTTGTCTGTTAGGTGAGGAATAAGGTATTAGGATCAAGAGGATCTATTTTGTCTCTAATTTCACGAGGAGTGGAGATAGTTTTGAGTCTGGGCTTGTATTGGTCTGCCTTGGTGTATGATTTCCTTGTTGGAAGAGATGAAGAAGTTGTTCCATTTCGTGCTCGACAGCTTAGGAACCTCTTGTGTGATCTGGGGCCTTCATTTATTAAAGCTGGTCAGGTGTGTTGTTGTTCAGTTCTGTCAAACATTTGTTTTGTGTTTACCAGTTGATCATAGATTTTCTTTCATTTGACAGGTCCTTGCAAACAGGCCAGATATCATTAGAGAAGATTATATGAGTGAACTTTGCATTCTTCAAGACGATGTCCCTTCATTTCCCAATCAAGTAAATCTAATTACCGAGCCTCAACTGTTTTTTAATCTATTTTATGCTAAGTGGTTAGCATAGAATTATCATCTGATGTATGGCATAATAATGTCTTAGATTGCCTTCGGTATCATAGAGGAAGAACTGGGTCAGCCCCTTGAAACTGTTTTCAGCAGCATCTCATCAGAGACTATAGCAGCTGCGAGTTTAGGTCAAGTTTACCGTGCTACTTTACGTGCCACTGGCGAGGATGTTGCTATAAAGGTTTCATTGAACTCACCTTGTATTAAATTTCTGTTATGCTTTTCCAATTTAGCCCTTATTACATGGTTTTTAGAAGTTCTGACATGGCATCAGATTATATTGCAGTCTCCATAGCTTGATCAACTAATATTCTTAAAATTTACATGTTTAGCTTTTTCACTTTTATAACTGCAGTACTTGAGCCATCACCTTTAGACTTTCATAATGGTTTTATTTCCTGCTGTTGCCTGAATCACATGCACTTTATTATACTTTTTCATCATGTTGGGGTGATTTTTTGATATTTTCTTACCCATACTGTTCCAGTTCAGTTACTTTCATTTGTTTCTTTGTTTGTTTATTTTTGTTGGTATACAAATTTTGACCCTTTCCCCCCTTTCTAGTTAGACTCGTTTTGGTCCTCGTGAAATTAGCTCAGTTGGTATGGACAATGCATAAAATATGCAAGGTCTGGGGTTCGAATCCCGGCCACCACCAAAAAAAAGTTAGACTCGTTTTGCTGTCTTCTATTTATGATTGAAAAATTTGGCTTTGTTTAAGTATGTTATGAAAGTGATTCATATATCTTACTAAAATATAAGCAAAGGGGAAAATCCACTTCTAAAGACATAGCTTGGTGATGCAGGTCCAAAGGCCCGGGATAGAGCCCATAATTTATCGAGATCTTTTCCTGTTTCGTACTTTAGCTTCATTCTTAAACGGCATCAGTATACAGAAACTGGGTTGTAATGCCGAGCTGATTGTTGATGAATTTGGCGAAAAGCTTTTGGAAGAGCTTGATTATACATTGGTAACTTTCAGAACCTTTTGTGCTTGTCATAGTAGTTTATTTTCTGCTTTGAACTTCTTAAAGCATCAAATAAGAGCATTGCTTGGCATATTGAGTGTGTTTTTCTCAGTATATATGTTCTAAACAAATGTTCTGATTTCCCTCTTTTTATTTCAGGAAGCCCGCAATATTGAAGATTTTCTAGAAAATTTTAAAAACGACCCTACTGTCAAAATTCCTCTGGTTTACAAACAACTTTCTGGGCCACGTGTATTAGTGATGGAATGGATTGATGGTATTAGGTGCACCAATCCACAGGTTTGTTTACTTGGATTGTTGATGCCTTTACAATATATTGTATCTGTTGTCAGTGAAAGTGGTTTGTTATATTTCATGGATTAATAAGTTTTCATCTTGTTACCCAGGCAATTAAAGAAGGTGGTATTGATCTAGATGGATTTCTAACAATTGGTGTGAGTGCTGCCCTTAGACAATTGTTGGAATTTGGATTATTTCATGGAGACCCTCACCCTGGAAATATTTTTGCCATGCGTGATGGACGGATTGCATATGTGGACTTTGGCAATGTTGCTGTTCTTAGTCAGGTAATTCTTCACATGCTTAGCATGGAGGAAAAAAAATTGTGTTAGTCCTTCTATGGCTACCAGTAATTGTGTCTCCTTCTTGTAAATATCATGTAATGAAATGTTTAGTTGTGTTTCTTCACCAGACAGCTGTGGAGTTAAGTTTGATAGAAATAAATAGATTACAATATATAGGCTATATCAAGTCTGTTAACTAGGGAATTACAAGAGAATAATATCTAATAAAAGACAGGAAACTACAAAAAAGAAATCTGTACAATAATAGAGTCAAATCCCGATAATTGTTATGATTATGCACACAATACACTCTCTAACTGGTGAGTTATATCTGTTTCTATCATTCCTATATTGCAAGTTAGTTCTTGAAGTTTCTCTGTAGGAAGTCCTTTGATTAATACATTTGCCAACAGAAGCCTTGTAGGAATGTACGTCATAGCTATGAGACCACTATCAAATTTCTCCTTGATAAAGTTCCTAAACACCTTTAATTTTGATGACATAAGTTGTTGTTTGCAGGGATGTCAACGGGGCAGGGTGGGGACGGGCGTACTCTCCTGCCCCTCAAAATGTCCCCCATTCTGAACACAAGGAGATTTTCTCCCGTCCCTTTCCCGTGAGGATCTAACAACATAAAAAAGTTGTAAATTCTATATTATTTTTAGGATGAATTTCGATCTACACGGGATTTTTTTTGGAAATAATGGGAACAAGAGTAATGTGATGTGTTAATTTGTTTAAATTATGTTTTTTTTTTTAAAAAAAAAAAGGAAAAATGACAAGAAAATCGTACTTGTAACATATTTGTAGAGGATATTGTTGGGGAAGGGGACCTACATGGTGGGGGCCATCACCATCCCCAAACTTTCTTTGGAGGGATTTTCTTCCCCGTTCCTGTCCTCACGGGAAAAAAATGCCTCCTGCAGGCCCCAAATAGGGCAGTCTTGATGGGATCCCTACTCACGGGGGCAAATTGACTTCCCTAGTTGTTGGATCAAGTTGGGTTTTTGCCATCTCTGATATTGGTACTGATATCAGTTCCAATCTCTGGTTTTGTTCGAAATTGATACTAATATTGGAACTAATACTGGTTGAGGGTCCTTAATTATGAGTACTATTGTCCTCAGAAGAAGTACCAGAAGAAAATGCAAATCATGCACAAGATGATCCAACATTAGTCTAAGAGGTGACGACTCAAGAGAGTGAACTTCTAGACTATTCTGCTCCTGAAGTTGAGAACTAGCGTAAAAGGACTCTATCTTGAAAGTGACATCCCTGGAGATAAGACATGGTGATTTGGTGATGATATCATGATGATTGTCAATCTAATTGCCTGATGATCCATTTTCTATGATATGAACCCTGCAATATGAAGAGGTCATTGTGGTTCAACAGTATAGGGGATGATTTCTTGTTAAAGTGGTGTGGATTCAAACAGAAGAGTGTAGCATACAAGCAATAGTCTGGGGCTTTCAAATATTAGTAAAATGATTTAGAGTTGGAACCAATCGACCCTGAAATAGAACCACAGAATGTTGACGACCTGTTCTATGCTAGTGGTGTTGCAAATAAAGAATGAGACGGTGGGACTTTTAGCACGTGCCAATGATGAGAAGCACAACTGGAGGTGCATGAAATGCTTTCCCAAGCAACTTCTGGCAGTTGTCAGCGATGGCTGCGCATGGTGAAGTTGAAAAGAAAGCTGAATTGTAATGAAAGCACCTAAGGGCTGGCTGAAATGGAGCTAGGGTTCTACCATGGAAGCAAAGTTTCCCAAATCAAGAGTTCTAATTCCAACTTGAAAAGAGAGGAAAAGAGTCTAAATATTAATTTTCTGATTACAAAGTTTGCTGAATGTTTACAACACATATTAGAATATATCCAATCCAACCTAATTAAGATATTACAAGGAGATAATGGCTTACAAAATCTCTTCAAATCAAACCTGTCTTCCTAATTACATGAAACTGCATAAAAATGTTTGTACACTAATAAAGAGTCAACTGGTAATCATGCCACATGCTTTCTTTTTCTAATTTTTCCAGTCTTGAATGTGTGTGTATAAAAAATAAAATAAAATAATATATATAATAATTTAAATCGTATGCTATATTATCTGTTCTTGCAGAATAGTGAAAAATTTGTGGCTGACATGTTTATCTGCTTCCATTTTCTTCAGCAAAATAAACAGATTTTAACTGATGCTGTTGTACACGCTGTGAATGAGGACTATTATGAAATGGCTAATGATTTCACCAGATTAGGCTTCCTGGCAGCAGGGACTGATGTCTCTCCAATAGTTCCTGCTTTAGAAGCAATTTGGCAAGACTCTGCTGGAAAAGGACTGGCAGATTTTAATTTTCGTAGTGTCACTGGTAGGCATTTTCACTTCATCACTTAATATAAACAATTATTGCCATGTGACATTTTAAGTTATAGAGTATCAGATTAAAAAAAAGAAAGAAATGCGGACTTTGAATTATGAATGTGGTTTGATATGATTGATGATGATTATTATTATTTGATACAAAAACTAAACATTAACTCCTTTTATACTAATATAGGATTAGACTCCAAATCCTAATTAAATAAGGAAACAAATAATGATAAATTGAAAATAACAAAGAAATGTGAAAACTAGTCTAAAGAAATATTGTGAGATATTCTATGATAAGAAACTAATCCCAGATTATCTAAAATACTCTAGGATTCTAACAGCGGCCATTTGATCCAAACTCTAATGTTTTTGAAATAAATTTTCTCAATCTGGTTTGAATGCTTTTTTATATTGGAAGTGAAATTTAAAATAACAAGACACTATACTATGTACTGCCTGAATCTGAAAGAAAGAAATCCAATCAAGTTAAGGACCCTAGTTACAGTACAGGTTATGTGACTGTTGTTGCATCTTACCTCTTAGCTTTCTTCAATGATAACGTGCAGAGGGTATCAGAGATATCGTAAGAAAGGGACAAATCTGTTGCTTTATACAGGGATAAAGTAGTAATATATCTGTACATTACAATGGTTCAGTTTAGTTTGGTATTATGAGTTCATGGTAATCTAGGATTCAGTAGTTATCTGTTAATTATTATTATATTTTGTTTTTGCATCGTAACCAATGTGTCAATGAAACATCATTTATGGAATCATGGTTTTTCAAATTATTTCCGTCTAATGATGCAATGTTTCTTTGGCATTTTTGAGGGAACAAGGCAAGAATAGAAGCTTTTTGTCATGCCCAATTTCATAAATTCTCAACTGATATTTTAATGAATATACTACAGGGAAGTTTAACCAGTTGGTTTACAATTATCCCATTCGAATCCCAGAAAGGTTTTCACTTGTAATTCGTTCTTTATTGACTCAAGAAGGCATCTGTTTTACTCTGAAGCCTGACTTCAAATTTCTTGAGGTAAATATTCCCATTTCTGACTTGTCCGGATTTCAATTTGATTTAAAGGTTGTATGCACTTTATTTTAAGAATTGTTTTTTTTTAATTTTTTAAATAATGCTGTATTTCAAGAACGAAATCGGTTTCATAATATGTATTTGAAGAAAAATAATTACTAATATTTTGCTATATACGTTTGTTATTGTAAATAAAAAAAGGTGTGGCAACTGTCCCTTTTCTATCATTATTTGTCACTGCAACATTAACATCAGGATGTCAAATAGGTTGCATATCCATATGTGGCTAAGCGACTACTAACAGATCCAAATCCAGCTCTACGTGAACGACTCGTACAGGTCAGTAATGCTTTTCAAAGAGTATATACTTGCTTTTGTGCATATAATATACAACTACTATTCTGTTTAGTCTGTGACTATCAACCAAAAGAGAGCTCATTCTTGGTATCAACTATCATATGTTTTGTTTGGAGGAGGGGGGATTTGAAAATAGGTGACCTATGCATTCCAAGGTTTCATACTGTATGAATTGATGCCATTTTACCCATTATATTCAAATTCATGAGCCAAGGGTACTTTTTGTCACGGTCATTCTAGATATAGTTGTTTAGAAGTCATGGGTTTAATTTTGAAGTTGGTTAGATAGAAGTCATGAATTGATGACACAACATTCACCTGTGTTATAGTAGTGGAAGATTATTCTGTTATACTGGGATATGGAAGCAATACAAGCTCTCTTTTCAAATCCGTCTTAAACATGTAAAATATATGGGCACGCAATTCAGTCAGATGTGCTTAAAACTTGATTTGCTAGTAAATCACTTTCTCTCTTCCTTGCCGCCTGTCAAAGCACTAAATCTAAGTGGTCTTATACCTATGTGAACTTTTCTGTACACTTCCTGTGAGATAACTTAGTAATCAATATCTGTCAATCTAACCTAGTCACACTTGCTATGTGAATATATATTGCTCGTAATTTGATGTACTTCACTTAATCTTTTAGGTTCTATTCAAAGATGGCCTTTTCCAGTGGAAACGGCTTGAAAACCTTATTGTTCTTGCAAAGGAAAATGTGGCCAAGATGAGCAGCAATCCAGCATTGCAAGTGAAAAACACGTATGTATTTTATTATAAGTTTATAACATTATTGCAGAAACAAAACCTGCATTTCATGTTTAGTTACCTCCGTTCATCTTCCAATGTTACACACTAGACCATATCTATACAGGCAAACCCAGAGAAACTGGAAAGTTAATAAAAAATTGGACCTTACTGATACAATCAAAGATGGAGCTCGCCTTTTCTTTGTTGACGAAGGAATCCGCCGGCAGCTTCTACTTGCTTTGACCGAGGACTCAAAGCTTCATATAGAAGAGGTTTGTCCCGATGATATCTAGCATTTTCCTCTATCTTTAAGCCTGCAATCTTGGTTTACTGCAATCATGCAATTAGTCATCGGATGAATGATTGAACAAGCCATATTCAATATTAGCAAAATAGCTTATCTTGCTAACCCATTGCAATTAGGGCCTTTGATGCCCTAATGGGTGCCTCAGGGTATCTCTACAAGCTTAGGTCATTTGGACCTGCTATTACTAATATCCAAATCGCAGTGGGACAACCAGTTTTTTTTTTTTTTTTTTGTAGAGTTAGGCTTCCATGTTACCAACTCTCTCAACACCATGTTGGTAAATTGGATTTAATAAAAAGAGTCAAATGTGAGCCATCTGATTTCATCCAATGGCTCCAATCACATGACTGCAGTGGTTCGGTCATAATATGACTGCATTGAATCCAAATTATGTGATGGAGAATCTGACTTGTGTTCTATACAGCTTGTTGATGTATATAGGTTGGTTGAAGATCAGATAGATATACCCTCAGTGGCCGTAGAAGTAGCTCGAGGTAAAGTTCCTGTGCATCCTGTAATTGTCATAGTTCAATTGTTATATGCATGAGGTGAACTGAATATAAATATCTTTTTGGTGTAGACTTCCCAACTGTTGTCAGGGATCTCCTACTTTCATGGAGCGAGTCAGTCTTATCTGATAGATAGTTGAATTTTTGAACGGTGTATAGCAAATACAAATATTGTTTCAGTCAGATGAGCATACTTGCATATGGATTATTATATGAAATTATAAATGACCGCCAAGACTTGGTTGGTAAAGGAAATAACTAGTAAATTTGTATAGGAAACAATATATTTCTCAGTAAATATTAAGTTGAATTTTCAATGGAAGAAGTAAAAAAGTCCATATTGATCCTCGAGCTTCCTTCAACATATATTATTCATTCAGTTCTTTAAATTCTGTTGCAGCTGCTCATTGGTATGTCAAATAATTTCCTTCACTAGACTCCACTTATCATGTTGCTTCCGTTTGTATAATTTTGTTTATATTAAACAATTACTATATCCGTAAGTCCTACATAGCTCAACCGACAAATGTCGAAATTATGTGTTGGATCTTTGTGGTGTCCCGGGTTTGAACCCATGATCTCACTCTCTTATTTGGGCTTGTGAGTTTTAAGTGGTATTTACCACTCCGTCTGCAGATAAAAATAAAATAAAATAATTATTGTCGATATTTTGTTCCAACTTTATTCAAGTTGAGAACTTGAACTTGTTTATTTTGTTCCAACTTTATTCAAGTTGAGAACTTGAACTTGTTTATTATTTGTTGTCTGGGAATTCAGTTTATAGCTTGCTTGTAAGACGCAGAAAGTTGACACTTTGCTTCGACTCTGAGTTTTAAACATTATCATTCAATTATGTGATTTTGATTTAGTTGAGTTTCCCAAACGCCATGATTATCTGATTATATATCTATAACTATACATTTTCTATACATTTTCTATACCTATATATAAAGGAAATACATAATTTTGGTGTAGTATTTTTCTTCTAATTATATCTTCGTATTAAACTATTATAATTACAGTTTTATCCTTTTTATAATATTATATAAATCTTTAATTAAAAAATCAGTTAAATCCAACTATAATAGGAACAATTTCACTAAAATGGAAATTGTAATAGAAACAATGTAAGTTTAATATTTATTTGATTGTGGTACATTCTCAGTTAAATCCTTGAAAGCACTATCAAGGATAAATGGAAACACACGAAGATCTCTCCAATAAACGCCGAGTCTCATGGTCGAAACATTGATTTTGGTACATTCATTGTTAAATCCTTAAAAACACTATCAAGGATAAATGACAACTCCAATAAACGTCGAGTCTCATGGTTGAAGCATTGACTGTGGTACATTTTCAGTTAAATCCTTGAAAGCACCACCAAAGATAAATGGAAACACATGAAGATCTCTCCAATAAACGCCGTGTTTCCATTTATCCTTGATATGTGTCAAAAATGAGTCTCATGTTAGAGATCATTAGACCATATTTGTCTTTACTCGCAATTTCTCATGATATTTTTGACATGAAAAAATAATTGAGTCATCTGTGCAGAATGTGTTGAGTATCATCTTTGTGTTAACATAAATATTTGTCATATGTTATCCATTGCTATAGATATTTGATTTAATCATTAGACCATATTTAATTAGGTATCTGTGACTTGCATAGATCTTCATATCGGTTACTCCCACGCTTTCACGATTCCTCTACACATTTTTTTTAAATTCTTTTTAGTGTGTCAAATAAGCGTATTCCCACACTTTCACAATTCCACTACACTTAAATCTAAAAATTATTTTTGCGTATCTAGGAGTTGAGATCCTCTCCATTTCCTACAATAATATCTAGCACTCCGTCTAGACTAGATACTATCTTGGTCATTCGTTAAGATCCAACAAAAATTTGATAGTCTTCATGATCAAGAACTTGACTTTTGAAAATGGTTTGGTGAAGAGAAAAAGGGAAGAAAATGGCTGGACTCCTAATGATCTTGACCAGGAGAATGGTAGGATATTTGTTCAATTTTTGAAAACTTTCTATGAAGTGACTTTCTGTTTCTCTTAGTCTTTACATGTGACATCAAATACATGCTTTGCTTCCCTAAAATTGCAATTGTTCAGTTTCAATTGTTAACTTAGAGTGCGAGTCATTGTGGTCTCTTAGAAAAATGGGAAATTCAATGAGAGAAATTTAATTTAATAAATAATGGAGAGATGTTGGCGGCGTCTGGTAGATTAGAATCTTCGAAGAATTGAATATGATTTTGATCCCAATATTCTAGTTTTTTTTTCCCTCAAAAATAAAAAATATTCTAGTTTTTTTTTGGTCAATTTGTGTTGCTTAGATGCTCACTTTAAAATAAGTATAAAAAAAATGTTTTTAGTGGCGAGCATGGAGAAATAAATGCTTATTTCTTTATAAAAAAAATGCTTATTTCTTTATATTTCTATTTTTTTAAAAGTGTTTTTTCTTTAAATATCTAACTTTTTTTAGTGGAGACAGTAAAGTAAATGCTAACAAATGTCTTAAATGTATCACTCTCTCTGATTTAAAATATATATATCGCGGTTAACCACTTTATATTTATCAAATCGAACAATATCTCACATGTTAATGAACAATATCTGACATGTTAAAATTTGTACCAACCAAAACTAGCTTAATCTAATTATAAAACAATATGCATTTGTCACTTATACAAAACAAATTAAACACAATAGATATGAAGAGGAATCCAAAAGAGAGAATAAGACATATCATTGTTTATTTTTTAATTATTTAGTTATCTCATTAGACAACCTTGGATGTATATGTATATAGGTTACCCTTGCTATCTTCTAAGCTACTTCACAAACACACACAACATGTAGCAATTTTAGGAATTTGTAATTTTATTGTCACTTGAGTTTGTAAGCTTATGGCTACTACAACGTCTAGAGCATTGATTCTCATTTTAATTATTGTTCCATTATTTATGAGTCCTGAGGCTAGAACTTTTCCTAAATTCTCATCTATGATGAGTACTAAAAAGGTTAGTAGTGAACTACTTTTACGTGACATGATCAAAAATATAGTGAGAATTAATAGTGAGTATTGTTGGCTGAGTGTAGGAAACTTTGGTTGAAGTTATTCTTAATCTTTACATTTTTTTTTTATCCTGTATGTTTTTTCATGTAAATAAACCCTGTGAGCACACACAAAAAGTTACTTCAATGACAATGTTTTGGCTATTTTATCTCAATATTTACTTTATTCCAATTCATGCATCTCAAAAAAAATATGTTCTTCAATTCAAGATGAATGAAATTAAAGATATGGTTATTATCCAGAAGTCCAAGCTCAACTGGCAAAATACCGAAATTGTTAGGCTGTATACCATGACCGAGGTTCGAACCCCGGTACCTCTACTTGTGTGTGTGAGTTTATAATGACTTTGCCATTTCGTCTATCTACCAAAAAAAAAAAAAGATATGGTTATTGACATGAAATTAAAATCAGTTTACACTTTAGTGTTTTATTAAAATTAGTTTGTACTTTAATTTGCATATAAGGCCTCCACGATCCAACGTTATTATCTAGGAGTCTTCTGACTTGGTCCTCTAAAGAATAAAAAAAATAATTATCAAATTTACATGACAAACTCATTCATTATTTGTTCCATATCCAAATTAGAACAGAACTTTAACAAAAAACATTCCTGTTCCTATAGTACCGATATCTCTGATCAAGGGACAAACACGACACAAATACACGTAATTACGTTCCAATAATTCATTTTTTCACATTTTTTCCAGCTCGTGAACAACTCTCAACCGGATGATAATAACAATAGTTCAATGTGGTTTGAGTGAAGAATTGAAGGTGCTATGTGCTTCAGTCATTAATATATTTTGTTGAATCACAATCAGTAAGACAAATCACAAAGATCATGATCATAAATTTCTCACGACTATTCGGCTGAAGTGTATCAGACAATTTTGTTTTAATAAACTACGACACTTAACTTTCGAATAAACCATCAAAAGAATGAACTTCAAAAATTGTAAACTTCAATACCCGAACACAAATTCATTAAGAAGAAGGGAAACTAGACCTAAGATCAATAAAATCTCATTACTCGGAGGTCAGGACGAGAGTCTACTGATTATTTGACCAGCCAGCATTTGGAGACATCCCTGCCATGTTCTGGTTTTGTTGCCCCCCTCCCATGTTGCCTGGGTAGTTATTTTGAGGAGCACGATATCCAGTGTTGGGAGGAGGAGGGTATCCACCACCTGCATTTGGAGGAGCGTATCGGCCACCATTGTTGGGAGGGTAAGCATTGTTTGGAGGTGGACCAGAATTGTGCACTGGAGGCCTACTCTGCATGTCTCTGTTCACCACATTTTCCCTTCTCCTTTCAAAATTTCTTGACCTGTCGTTATTACGAGGCCCGTTCCGCCTGTTCCTTTCATTAGCACGAGCATTGTTCCTAACCCACTCCTCATGATACTTGGGATCATATGGAACTGCTTGGCCATTTATAAAGGGCTCACCTGGTGAGAGGGAAACAAACAAGTCCACCAAGAAATATTATATGCTATATATGGAAAGACTTCACATATGATATGCTTATTGTACCACCTAATAATACTATAACTCCAATATATAACAGCTTAATGTACTACAAAGGTTACAAAACATCGATTCACAGGGAAAACGGACGTGTTCGGCCAAGGCCCCGACTGTTTTTTTCTTAAACTTTTTACATGCTATATAGATATGTGAAATGGCATAACACAAGTCTATTTGCCACACCATATATCAGTCCACCATAATACAAATTGAACATGTTATTCCTTATTCACACACACCACTTACACAGAGTGATTATAATTAGAAGCTAGGTGATGAAACAAGAGAAATTACCTCCATAATCTTTCTCCTTCACATTCAAATAAGAATCAGGAAGAACCCACCGAACTTTGGGCAGTTCTGAAAATTTGAAAAACAGGAAATTAAAACCCTTTATGGTATATAGTATATAAAAGACAAAGTTTAAAGAGAATTTTGGAACCATGTATATGTATACCTTTGAATTTATAGGAAAGCTCTTCAGAACAAAGAGCTCCAAAAGCAAAGTAGTGTCTAGTTGAAACAGAATATATATTCTTCCTAGCTAGTTCTTCACTATAAACAAATACAAACCAAACACACTAAAAGATTAAACCAAGACAAAAAAAACAAATCAAACACACTAAAAGATTAAACCAAATCATGCATTTATTTATATATTATGATGATTACTTTCCGATAACCTCCGCGAATGTTTTGATATAACCATCGATAATTTCATCTCTGGTTGGGTCACCATCAGGCTTCTCCATAATGACAAGCCAGTGTTCAAAATCACATCCATCAAGCAAGATGGTATCCTTAGGGGGACGGTTAGACCAGTTAGGGTTTCGATCGTTGAGGGAAGAGGTGGTAGGGCATGTTGAGAGAGCGCGGAAGGAAGGAAGGAGAATGTGGCGGGAGGTTACGGCAGCGGCGGCGAGAGGACGGAGACGACGGCAAAGGAAGGAGAGAGTGGTGGTTGTGGAGAGGGAGCGAGAGAAGAAGGGAGTTAGGGTTTTAGGAATGACACGGGTGATGATTTGGTTCGCCATAGTTTGTGTGTGAGCGATGAGTGTAGAAACGAAATGAAACAAGTTGAAATAGAGAATGACTAGGGTTTAGGGTTTTAGGCTGTGTTTGGTAACTCTAGTTCTTTTTTTTTTTTTTTTTTTTTTTTTTTTTTAAAGGATTAATTCTAGTTCTTTGAAATATTGATCCAAAAGGGACACTTTCTATTGAACTTATATATTCATATTATAATTTTTTTTTCTTTTAACTTATTTACTGATTCAAACAAAAAGAAAAAAAAATATAGAAAAATTAAAAAAGATATAAATTTTTTTTTTTTCCTTTTAACTTATTTACTGATTCAAATAAAAAGAAAAAAAAATATAGAAAAATTAAAAAAGATATAAAAATGAAGTTAGACAAAAAAAATTTTTGTGGCCGGGGTTTGAACCCCGGACCTTTCATATATTAATGCATTAATGCATTGTCCTTATCAACTAAGCTAAGCTCACGAGGACAAGTTAGACATGTTAAAAGAAAAAAAAAAGAGTAAATATGCAATTACCCCCCTGAAATTGTAAGTTTCGTCAATTACCCCCTTGAAATTAACAAAACTTCAATTACCCCCATGAAATTGCACAACGTTAATCAATTTACCCCCTCCTTCAAATTTTTCTGTCACTCAACATGACGTTTTGCAAATACCCCCCTGAAGTTTTACCCTTATGTGCAAAATACCCCCAAACTTGAAAACAAGCATCATACATCCTTTTTAATGTAATTGTTCACAAATTAGACAAAATATTGTAACATGGGAAATTGAAAAGGAAAAAAAAAACAATTGTTTCAGTTTTTCAAATCATATAAATTTAAGAACAAAGACAATTTTAATACACCAAAGTAGAATAAGTATCCTTGTTTTGGTTTTTTCTTTCCAACTGATTGTGTGTCAACTCAAAACAGTACCCTTAGATTATGCTAAACATTTCTGGATTCATGAGTATGTACCAAACATTGCTCCTTTGGCAGCATAGCTAGCTAAAGCATTAGTCACACCAAACTGAGATATATACTATTAATGCATACAATGGTGTTATTTAGCATAGGTTTTAGCTAATTTGACTTACTAAGAAAGAACATCTGCAAGAGTTATGATCATTGATCAATTATGTTTACCAACATCTATCACATTTCTCTTTCAATTATATTAAAATTGTCTTTGTTCTTAAATTTATGTGATTTGAAAAACTGAAACAATTGTTTTTTTTTCCTTTTCAATTTCCCATGTTACAGTATTTTGTCTAATTTGAGAATAATTACATTAAAAAGGATGTATGATGCTTGTTTTTAAGTTCGGGGGGTATTTTGCACATAAGTGTAAAACTTCAGGGGGTATTTGCAAAATGTCATGTTGACTAACAGAAAAATTTGACGGAAGGGGTAAATTGATTAACGTTATGCAATTTCAGGGGAGTAATTGAAGTTTTGTTAATTTCAGGAGGGTAATTGACGAAACTTACAATTTCAGGGGGGTAATTGCCTATTTACTCAAAAAAAAAACCATAGAAAAAATTAAAAAAGATATAAAAATGAAGTTAGACAAGATTTGTTAAAAAAATATATCAATTAAATTCATAAATCACAGTTTTTTTTTACAAGAAAATCATAAATCACAGTTATCATTTTAAAGATAAAAAATACTTTGAAATAAATTAAATTTTTAAGATAAATATATCAGTTAAAAATATTTATATATGTAATTTATAAAAAAATAAACATACATGTACTTTTATGTCATTTTATATTATCATTTATTTCAGAAGCTAATTTTACCAAACACTTTAATTTCAAACAGCTAGTTTTTCAGCTATAAGCTTTCAGCTATCAATCATCAACTATAAGCTAGCTTTTCAGCTATCAGTTAGCTTATAGCTTATTTTTACCAACAGAGCCTTAGTTTTTTTTTCTTTTACGGAATCAAAACAACATAAAGTATTGTGAAGTTCTTTTCTGAAATCAAAACAACATAAAGTATTGTGAAGTGTGAAATATCAGCGAAGGATTTTACTTGTTCATCACGAAATGGATTCCACGCGGTTATGCTTTAATGCAGTAATCGGTAAGTATCGTCCCATAAAAAATAATTGGCTAAAATTGAAAATGCACTACATAAATCGGAACTGTTAGATTGCTTTTATGTGGCTTGAGTCGCCTACTACGTGAAACTGCGTGGAGCAGTTACAACATATGATTCTCGGATCCTTAAAAAAAAATGAGTGTTGTCTAGATGTGAGTTCCACTTTAATATTTAAAAATAGGGGTTTCTTTTGAAAATGCTCTAAGGTTATTTCCTAAAATAGCTCTATAAATGTCTATTTGACATGATTTAATTGGTTACATGTGTAAAAATGGTTTTACTCGTCATTGCACATATATCAATACTTCAAATGTTTTATACTGACAAATAAAAACAACAATTTTGCAGTCTCGAAAGGTGATGTTGGATGACCAACACCTCCTACCTCGATGAAAATGATAAGCGGAAACCACAAGGGGTTGGAAAACTCTCGATAAGTTCGAGCCTTGTTAATTAAGGCTCATTTGTATTGAAAATCTCAGATTATTGTTCTTATTGGAGGCTAAGCTTTATGAAGTTCATATGACGACAAAGTTCGTTCTGGTTTTAATTTGAGCTTGGTGGTTGGTTGTACTGGTGAGGGAAAAATGGGTTGGTTGGTGGTACTGCAATGTTGTTTTGTCTTGCCCCTTAAACCATATCGATGGGAAAGTTAAAGCGGAAAATGGGAGGCCTTCATGGTTTATCATTGGGATTTATGGATTCCGAGAAGATGCTTGGGAAAAAACAACTGAGAATTGATAAGCACTTTGAATATTTCAAACCCAGATCATGGACAATAAATTTGCAGATCCGAAAGGAGATAGTGAAAACATAAATTCTTGTGAAAGATGATTCCCTTTGGTCATGGGATGCTAAGGGTTTACACAAATTCAATGACCGAGAGAAGCTACATGCGTGCACCTTCTCAAAAAAGAAGAGATCATGTGACGACAAAGAAGCCGATCGAGCTATATTTGGTTGAAAAATGGAGACAAGAATATCAAGTTTATTTCATGGGAAAGAAAACAACAGGAAGAAGGTCAATCAGATCAAGAAATTTAAAAGTAAAGAAGGATCGTGGTGTAACTCCAACAAATATGCATCAATTTTGTGAGGTAATCCAACATAAAATCTCTTGGAACATAATGATTGGTGTAACTCACCTTTTACTATAGAGGAGATCAAAGATTATGCTGATCATATGCACCCTTTGAAGACCTCTAGCCAAGGTATCCAATCTCTCCTTGCATTTGATATGATAATTGTTGATTGTCTTGAATTTACTTTTTAGTTTGGTAAATATTAGCTTAGTTTCTGTTGAAACAAGTAAGAACTTGGCTGGCTAGAAATGTAGAATCCATGTTATGAGATGTTCTCGTGTAAAAAAAATATATCAAGGTTTTATCAGTGACAAGTGATATTTGTTGATAGAAACATCTGAATGACCCCCTCCTAAAAAAAGAAAAAGTGAATGACCCTGTTGTGAATGTTCTAATTTTTTTTTTTACTCAAATAATGAATCAAAATGTGTGTACACATTGTTGATCGGGCGTATCATTTAATTAGGGATTGGACAACAGCCAACGCTAGACAACCATGGAATTGAAATCGCGGGTCATCTAAAGTTTCTAACACGACTGCTAAGCTCACAGACCATCCCGTAGGGGTTGCGTCTTCATCAGGTACACCACTCAGATTCATTGGCAAAGACCGCAACGAGGGTGACTCAAATTTAACGTTGATACGTCTTTTTCGACCCAGCTGAACTGGATTGGAATCGGAACGTGTTTAAGAGATAATGATGGAGCTTTTGTTTTGGCAAAAACATTGAGTTTGTCCCCTTTGTGCACCGTCTCGGTGGGAGAGGTTTTGGGTCTCTTTCATGTCTTGCAATGAATTAGCGACATGCAGTTTTTCAATGTTGATTTTGTGACATATTCAAAAAAGATGTTGGATGATTTCCATATGCTCGAATTGATGTGACATAATTTGGTAATGTCATCACAGCTTGCAAGACTCTTTACCACTCTTTTCACAAACTCTCTAGTAGGGTTCCAACAACACAAACCAATGAGGTAGTTCATGCTTTGTATGAGAAACCACATTTTCAACTAGTCTCACAAGTTATTTTGATGTACCCAATTGCGTTCTAAGTTTTAACTTTAAACTTGCTATTTATAGCGGAAGTTTTAACTCTAAACTTAATTACTATCCTCTATTACGAAGTGTATCAATTTCCAATTGATTTTCCTATTATGCTCATCACAACAAGCAAATTCTGAGTCACCGATTAAGCAAATTTCTTCGGTAGTTTACACATGTGATTTCTTTTTTACTATATGCTTTTACAGAAAAATCTTTTATGACAGTTGCTTTTACAGAAATATCAATTTTTATATTAAGAAACTTGCAATCATGTGAATTACAGCTGAATAAAACCAGGGTTCCACCACTTGTGAGCTTTCACATGATTATTGTCACTCTACAAAAACATGTAGAGATTTCTTAATCACAGTTAAAAAGATATTGGTTGACTTAATAGTAAAACTGATGCGTGAGATGAGGAAGATATTGGTGCAAACAAACACCAACACTGCAAAGTCAAAATTCAGTTCACCAGAAAAGCTTCTTATATGCATATATTCTTAATTAAAGAACTTGAGCTAGCCAAACACTTATCAAGTACCACACACTTAAATAGAAAATAGAAAAAAGATCAAGTCAAGTCACTTGTATAAAATGTAAAGGACCATTCATTACGTATTTACATAAACTATTTTGGCTTCTTAGCTAATAATAGCTCACAGTATGGAGTGCTAGCCATTCTGCGAGAGGGTGCAAGAGGAGTCGCTTGTGCTAATCTCTTTTCTTTCAACTTCTTTCATTTCGTTTTCGGTTTCCGGAAGACGGGTTGGTAATTTTGCACCTCCAATATGCGGATGACACTGTTAGCATAGGGAAGGCGACGGTGCGGAATTTATGGACCTTGAAGGCGGTGTTGGATGGCTTTGAATCGGCGTTGGGGCTTAGAGTGAATTTTGGTAAGAGTTGCTTAATTGGGATCAATGTCTTTAGAGACTTTATGGAGATGGCGTATAATTTTTTGGGTTGTAGTGAAAAACATCTTCCCTTCAAGTACTTGGGTCTCCCAATAGGTGCAAACCATAAAAGTACAAGTACTTGGGATTCGCTCGTGGTACATGTCAATAATCGTTTGAATTCTTGGGGAAATAAGTTTTTGAGTTTTAGCGGGAGGGTGGTGCTCCTTAACTCGGTTTTGAACGCAATTCCCATCTTTTATCTTTCTTTTATGAGAATGCTGGTAAAAGTTTGGAGAAGGTTGGTTCGCATACAAAGGGAGTTCCTTTGGGGAGGGGTGGGAGGAGGTCGGAAAATTAATTGGGTTAAGTGGAGTAAGGTTTGTCAACCCAAGGAAAATGGGGGTCTCGGTATACGGGACATAAAACTTGTTAATTTAAGTCTTTTGGCAAAATGGAGGTGGAGAATTATTCAAGGGGAAAGATACTCTTTGGAAAGCGATGTTGAAGGAGAAATATGGTCCGACGGTGGGAAATCTTTTGTTGGGTGGGAGCAATAATTGGCCTCGGTTTGTCTCTAGATGGTGGAAAGATATTGTGATGTTGGATGATGGAGGTGACCAAACTTGTTTCAATGAGGAGGTGACTAGGAAGGTGCATAATGGTCGTAATACTTCCTTTTGGAATATTAAGCGGAGGGGTGACATGATTTTTAGAGAGAAATATCCAAGACTTTTTGCGATTTCAAATCAAAAAGAGTCAAAGGTGGCAGATATGTGATTGGATAGAGACTCGAGTTCCAATTGGAATTTTGAGTGGAGGCGCCGGTTGTTTGTTTGGAAGGAAGAGCTCTTTAATAATTTGTTGAGTGATCTTCAAGGGTTTGAGAGGTCTCAAGATGAGGATGTGCGGCTTTGAAGGTTAGAAGAGGGAGGGTCTTTCCCGGTTAAGTCTATATATAAGAAGTTGGAGGGGATGTCGGAGGAGGAGAATCGATGGGCCAAAGATGAGAATGGATGGGCTACCAGCTTGGGAAGCCTTTTTTGGGTGCTTTGTCTTTCTTTTGCTGTTCTAGCTGTTCTTTTCTTGTTTATACTTTGTTTTGGGAACAAGAATATAGGAGGTTTTTTATTGAGGTTTGTTTGGTGGGGAAGGGGTGTTGTTTGTTAAACCATTCTTTGTACTCTTTTTCCTCATACGCGGGTTGTGCGCGTCTTGTGCTAACCTTAATAATATTTGCTGATTAAGGAAAAAAAAAAGGGGCTAAACTTCAATATTAAGAGTGTAAACTACTGGCTCGAACGAGATAGCCGGTGTACTTGGAAATATGAAATTTTACGTTAGTAAATCACACAAGATTGTTTTCTTGAAAATGCTAAGAATAACATATGCGTAAAGGAGACAAGAAAAAGGATTACAAAATAATCCATAAAAAACTTGCACTTAATATTTTTTTTTTTGAAAGAACTTACATTTAATTTTGTAACCTTAATAGATGACATTCAAATTTCAAATTAGATGGCAGTAAAAATAGTCGTGCTTCTAGCAGAGTGAGTCCATTTTAGGAAACTAAAAAAAAAAAAGACTATATTTTATAATAGTAGTATTTTTTTCCTCATATAATCCTGATAGAATGTCCCGTAAGCTTAGCTCAATTGGTAAGGACAATGCATAATATATGCAAGGTCCGGGGTTCGAATCCCGGCCACTACCAAAAAAAAATTCTCGGCCACCACCAAAAAAAATTCTGATAGAACGTAACACCTTTTTTTTATTGTTAGAAAGAGTGGCTCTATTTTTATTCAAAATTAATTGACTCATAACTTTTTTTTTTAAAGAAAAATGCTTATAGCATTTCATTAATAATAACAGAGCTGATACATTAAATTAATCGACTCATAACTTTTTTGATTCATGCCCCCTCAATAAAGAGACATTTTGATTCACATGCTAAACTTTCTTTAATTCATTAAATAGCTTATTTTTCATTCATTTATAATACAATACAATATTTGTCTTAAAAAAACTTTCGTAAGACAAAATTGTCTTGAATGGATTCAACTGCAAAATAAAAATAAAAAACTGACCATGGTCCTAATTCTTTTTTTTTTTTTGAACAGGCAAAAATGAGACTTATATTAACAATCAAACATCGCTACTTCCACACAAGATGTGCTAAAAGGGAGCGACCATAATTACAAAGTGTTCGGTCAAAAAGAAAGAAATAAGCAAAAGGGCAGCTAACCTATACCCAAACAAAGAACAGGGCAAGCTAGCTAGTTATGAACCCCTAATACAAAAACTGCATTTGCTGCCTTCATCCACCAGTAAGAATGAATTTGAACCTTTTCGAACATTTGGTGAATAGAAATTTCGGTGTTATTAAACTGTGTATTATTATTACGTGCCATGGTCCTAATTCTTTAATTCTTCTTCTCAACCAAGTGACCTCTTAGAAGACATGTCCATGGTCCTATTTCTTAGAATTTCATTTAGAGCACATATCTAAGAAAACTATTGTAAAAAATTACTGTAAAAATTGTTTTTATTAATAAATTTAAGAAATTTGTAGTAGTAATATTTTTATAAAAAACATTATTAAATATGTTGCTAATTTATTTATTTTCTAGTTTATTACTTAGAGAGAATTAAAGAATTTTTATTGCTGCATAGAAAAATATAAAATATAATAATTGATGTAACATAAAAATGTAAGTTTTTTCAATGGAATTCAAGAAAACTTAGACATAAAATTAATATTTTCAAGAACCTGTATTTAGGTGCAAAGATAATTACTTTATTTATTAAAAAACATGATAAGTATGTTGATCCTTGGTTTATTTTTTGGGAAGATACCCTTGACTTTTTACCTGTCATTTTCAATGAAAATTTTATGGTTTAATTCATTTATTTTCATTTTCCTTAAAAAAAATCGTTTATTTTCATTTAATTATGATTTTATTTATTATTCAACCGTACCATAATAATCAATATATGTGATCTTTTCACTTAAATGAAAAAATATACAAATGAAAAAGTGAAATTAAAATAATATTTTTATTCTAAATATAAGAGAGAGAGAGAGAGAGAGAGAGAGAGAGAGAGAGAGAGAGAGAGAGAGAGATATGATTAAAATAATGAAAATATAGTCAATTTTTTAGTCAAGAAATATTATTATTAGACTGCTTGAAAAAAATATTATTAATTAGGGAGTATAATTTTTTAAAAAAATTAATACCACATCAAAAATAAAAATTGACAGTAATTTAGAAATGTATTATTTACAAATACTATAGTACTAATTTAGTGGAGCATTTTTTTTACTAGATTGATCGGTTGAAAATATGAGTATTATTTTTTGTGTAAATTTATTTTTCTATGCACACAACTATAAAGACTAATATCTTAAGTTGAATAAATATAACCAACATTTATTTACAATCCTATTTATTCGAAGAAGTATTTGGACACCCATGCACATCAAAATTAATACTCATTTATTATTTATTACACATGATCCATCTTCTTCATATGCTTCATTCCTCCTAGGTATTATTCAGCTCTCAGACATTTAGTCTAACTGTCACATACTAGATTGAGTTCATCAGGCTCAGTTAGATGCGACATTCAGAATAAATATCTGGAACCAAATGATCCCATTACATTTATTGAATTCTAATGATCCAATGCACGATTTGAATCGACTTGCCCTAATACCAAATTGTAAAAGACATGCTTTAAACCAATTCAAAATCACGAGATCGAACACCCTTATATCTTAAAAGAATATAAATGTTCATTAAGCTTGAATTTTATTTTTTATGGTGTCTGAAATTCGAACTCCGGATCTTGCATATATTATGTATTGTTCTTTCCTTAAAAAAAAATATATATTGTTCTTATCAACTAAATGGGGCATCATCCCCTCACTTTAAATTTTTAATTACCAAAAAACAACTTGAAAATAAGAGTATCACGTAATTGACCACAATTATCCCTTGAAACCGTTGAATAAACTTTTCTTACAAAAAAAATTATCCCTTGAAACCGTTGAATAAACTTTTCTTACAAAAAAAAAAGTCACACAAAAGGACACAAAAGGGTATTAATGTCTTAATACCATTATATATATTTTTTCATTTCATTTTTCTAATTTCTAAATAAAAAATAGTAGAAAAAGAAAAATTGCATTTGCAAAGTGCAAAAGGAAAGAAGAGAGAGAGAGAGAGAGAGAGAGAGAACCACCCACTTTCACTGATCCTCACAAACCGGCATAATCCATTTTCACCCAAACATCAATCCATAGGTACGAGGTTTATGTTTATCTCTTCAGTTATCAAATCTTGTGTTTAAGGTTTGTGATCTTCACTTTCACTTTCACTTGTACTTGTTTTTTTTAATGTAGTTATTCATGTTTTTTTCTCAAAGTTTGTTTCTTTTTGTTTTTCTTAACTGGGTTTTAGTTTTTATTATCTGGGTCAGGCTCAATTTATGTGCTAGGTGTTTTTATTTGATTTTTAGGAGAATATTATTTATTTTGGATTGGTCAACTTTGATCATTTTCATGCAGTGCTGAAAATTAGGTTCTTTTTTTTTTGGGGGAAATTTGGATGTTGGATGAAGGGTTGTTCTTGTGTTGTAAATTCATTTTTGTTGTTGTTGATGGATAGTTTAATTTGAATTACTCATTTTATGATCAATGAACTAGGTGGTTTAGTGTTAATATGTGATTATTTTGCCTAATTGTGATTGTGTGTTTTGTGCTAAATTAGATGTAGATATGTATTTTTCTAGTCATAATTTTTTCATAAAATTTCATATTTGGGTGATATTTTCATTGTTCAATGAAAAAAAAAATGTTAGATTGTAGAATTTAACTGATGAGATATCTCAGATGCTATTACGTTAGCTTATTTCCTGTTTGTGTATCAATTTATTAGTTGATTGATTGGTATTAGGGCTGTTGTTGACCTCTGTTAACTTTGAATTCTTATATGTATTGTAGTAATCTCATTGAGGAGCAGGAAAATTCATCTATCTTATCAGATAGAATTTGAGCAAATACCCAATTTGGTCCCTCACAATTTTCTCGCAGTTCAATTTAGTCCCTCACAAAAAATAATACCTAAACTTGTCCCTGACATTTTTATACGGATGACAAATTAGTCCCCCACTCGTTATATCAAAGGGACAAATTTGTCTTTAGTATGAAAATACTAGGGACTAATTTGGGCTTTATTTGTCTTGTGTAGTAAATTGGGCCTCAAGAAAATTGTGAGAGACCAAATTGGGAATTGGGTCTTTACTTGATAGAATTTTATATTCCTCGGTACATAAAGAGACTAGAATGGTTTTCTGAAAATGAAGTTGTGATGGATGGAAGTAACATTCTAAATGGTTTTTATGTGTTGCTTGTAGTTGAACCTAATTGTTATGAGTTATTTGAATTCTTAAGTACTAATTTTTGTTTTCATTTCTTATTCTTTCAGGTTTCGAAAACACAGTACAAAGTTTGATTTACTCATTTCCAAGTTTTCATTGACATTCTGATATTTGGATAATAAGGATCATGCCGCTGACTTGAGGTGCAAATACGAGTTTGCTATAAGGGACCTCTGAAGAGTTTCATGTCTTGTGATAGTAATAGTTCAACTAGTGTAAACAACATGGACGATATTCAATTGAATATCATTTGGGACGATGTTGTTTGTCCAATATGCCTGGATATTCCTCATAATTGTGTGCTCCTTAAGTGTTCATCTTATGATAAAGGGTGTCGTGCTTTAGTTTGCGACACAAATCAATCGCACTCAAATTGTTTGGATCGTTTTAAAGTTGCCTGTGGCGTGCCATCCTCTTCAGTGTCTGATGCAACGTCTGTTGAAATTAACGAGCCTGTGGTACATGAAGATGGTCAATCCAATCTAACTTGCCCTTTGTGTAGAGGCCAAGTATCTGGCTGGATTGTTGTGGATAAAGCTCGCACGCATCTTGATGACAAGAAACGTTGTTGTGATGAGGTGAAATGTAAATTCATGGGAAGTTACTTGGAGCTACAAAATCATGCTCAAATTGAACACCCTCATGCATGTCCATCGAAAATTGATCCTGCTCGAGTGCTCGACTGGGAGAATTTTCAGCAATCCTCTGAGATCATAGATGTTTTGAGCACTATCCATTCGGAAATCCCGCGGGGGATGGTTTTGGGAGATTATGTGATTGAATATGGGGACGATGATGGCAGAGATGAGTATGATGACTTCCCTGGAGATGACGGAAACTGGTGGACCTCTTGTATTCTGTATCAGGTCTTCGACAACTTCAGAAGTTCTAGAAATAGAAGAAGGACAAGAAACAGTGATACACAAAGGGCTAATCGTCGTTTAAGTTATGATACTTCAAATTCTGATGAAGGTTCTATAGCATCTGGGGATTATGGCGATGTTTTAGTAGACGAGATTGAGTTCGAGGTTGTTAACACAAGTGGTTCCTCAAGGCGTAACAGTAACTATCGCAGGTGCATAGACCGTTTCTTCTTCATTTACTCTTCCTGTATTGTAATACTATATTTTTTTACCTCGCACGACATTACTTTTTGAGTTGTTAAGGTCTGCCAATTTATAGGTTTAAGAATTCTTATGCAAAACATTTTCATTGTTTCTATTGATACTATGATAAATGTTTTAGAACAAGTAAAGCTGCTTTTTTTTCTGAAGCTATCCCCCACCAAATCCTAAGCTGATTGTCAATGTTTCTACAAGACTTTAGATGTTTATTTGCTAGTTATTATATATTAATATCTCGATATTTACTTCGCATTTGACTGTGATTATTGAAAAAAGATAAAACGGGCATAAAGAGAATAGGATAGAGAAGATATAGATGCCTAGAGCATTCATAGATTTTGAGATGATATGTTTGATTTATTATTTTGATAATTATATTCACAGATCACGGAGACGTCAGTCCCGCTTTCAAGACATTTAGGTATGTGTTGTCTGCCAAATTGCTTTTTTTTTTTGTTATTGTACAAAGAGGAATGATATTTTCACTCATAAAATTGGCATCAAAGTTTGACTCAATTTAGTGGTTAGTACAATTCAAATATGTGGTTAATCAATGTTCAATTGATGGTTAATGAATACAACAAACTGACACAACTCATTAACCATCAACTGGACACAATTAACCACTTTGAATGTCGCTAACCACAATGTTTACGTGTTCAAATATACATATATTCATTTATCATGCAATTTGTATTCAAAAATAGATGATATTCCTTAACCCATGATTTTGTGTTGCAAATTTTGGTTAATGACGTTCAAAAGCGTGGTTAAATGCGTTTGAAAGCTGATTAATGAACCATCTCTTAGCCACATTTCAACTGCATTAATCATCCAATTTGATGTTGAAGTTTGATGTCGAAATTGTGTGTCAAAATAACACAACTCTTGTACAAAGGTCTTAGTGTTATAGTAAATGCTAATTGTCTATTTTGGTGTTGTGGACTTTTTATTCCATTAACCATTACCTTTAAATTTACTTATGAATCATTGTCTAGGTTTCATTATCTAGGTTTGGAGGCAACATGAATCAAAGAAGAGCAGAATGAGGAATGGACAAGGAAAACACACCTTGACAACTCATCCATGCAAAATTTACATGTTGATCAACTGTTGCACTTCCAATGAAATGTGTTGATTGGAAGACTTTATGAACTAGACATTTCCATTTTGTTGCATACTCTTTTTCTTTTATTTGTTTAGTTTTAAAAATCACATTCACTTGTCAAATCCAAGTGAAGAAAGTATGCTAGCAATTAGTTGCCCTTTTATTTACTCATGGGCAACCAAAGTGATTTCGCCACCAGCATTGCGCTGCATACTTTGCAATAATGACTATTTTAGAATCTTAAATTTCTCGTACATATTATTAACTGATTGTGGTTTGTTACAATAGGTCTGATGCATGTTTGTGTGTGTATAGTTGACATGAGTTCATATGTGAGAATTCACATGATTCTCACCTCTGTAAAATAGGTCTAATGCATGTTCCAATATGAGTCTTTCATATTGGACACTGATACTAATTGGAATTTTTGCAGTTCCAATTGTAGAATTGTCTTATATTTAGGCTTATAGAAGTGTGAGTATATCGGTTCAAATGGTCTTGATAATTTGGCACTCTATCGCTCCTTCTATAAAGTGAGTCAAGATCCTCTTCATTTGTCAAAAATAAATAAATTTGAGAGTTCCATCTATGACAGATTGATGAGAGCAATTTTTAAAAATAATCTAAAAATTAGGTTTCAACAATCTTTCATTTGTAACTATCTCTTATAAATAGAGGTTTCCATTTAAAAAATGGAGTATCAAATGGGTCACTTAAAATTGCCATGTAATCAATTTTTTTCAATACGGTTCTTTGTTGTGTGCTTATTTTCTTATGTTTGAAACAAAAAGTGTCTTACAATTAGTTTTCAAAGTTGGGACATCTCTTCCTTCTTTTTCATGTGATTGTATTGATATATATCGTCATTACAAGTTGGTTAACTATTATTGACCAACACTCGAGCACACAGAGGCATAAATTTGACTTACTTGAACAAGTCTGAATCTTGCAACCTTTTACTTGACCAACACGTGTTTGTATGTTTGATTTTAGACGGAAAAGCAACTGTTATTTTTATGAAAGTATTTTGAAGTAACTTGAAGGTGAAAAAAATAAACTCCCTTCTTTTACAAATTTTGAACATCATCAAGAGAATCAAATTTCAATCCATTGTGAAGTTAAATGTCTATGAAAATTAGAAGTATGTATCAAAATACTGAGTTTCTTCAATGTTTTGTGAAATACTAAATGCATTGAATGTACAAAAATATAGAGGTGTTCCATTATACTTAAGTTTTTGAAGTTTGTCTCAAAACAAAAACAAAAAATGGAATCAAAATTTAATACAGAATAATGCACATTGCAAGTCTTACTTTTCTACTAAATTACCATATGATGGATAGCATTAATCTTAAAATTATCATAATCAAGTGGTTGGACCCAAGAAATTGTCGAGTTTTATTATGTAAAATTGTACTATTTTAGCAGTACTAGGTTTGATTCTGAGAGGAAACAATTTATAGTCAAATTTTACTGACTTAGAGGGTTAAGAAAAAAATCTTCAACTTATATAATCAGTAAAAAAGTGGACCTTTGAACAACAGTTTCTTTTATGAAAAGAAGCACTTTACTAACGAACTCAGCAATGGAAAGGAAGTCCAATGCAATCATTCCTTAAAAGAATGTTTAGAGAAGGACAAGTATAACCAAGTAAATCAAGAGTGAAAGGAGCACCATGCTTTTTGTGACTTGTGATCAAGCATAAACTCGCAACAGAACATTGAACGAAAGAGGCATTCCAATTAGTCAACTGAAATAGGTTAAGAATCTCTTTCTAGAGAGGTTTGATATAAATCTAAAAAGAATAGCAGAGGCTATTAGCAAAGAATTGGTTAACTTCGTTATCAAGAGAAAATTTATTATAGTTCATTCGATTAGAAGAAAGATTAAACCTTTGATGACTAAAGATCTAACCAATTTTTTTTTTTTAAAGATCTAACCAAACTTAAATTGATTTAAAGAGAGGGCTAAATATATTTCTTATGATCAGAAGAAAGATCAAATTGTAATCTTTGTTGATCAATGGATTACCCAACCATAGTTGGGTACTAAGAAAAGTCATACTTGATTATAATACCAAGGGCGATTAGTTCCTAACCAAGATCCTTGACTAAAAAAATTGTAAAAACTGAATTATTTTGATAATTATTTAATCTAATTGAGCTTTCATTGATTGATACGTATATGACACGCACTGCATGGACATTTCTCACCTTTATCAGGTGTCTTTAGTTTGGGTGTTATAATACTAGAGCTCCAAGTGGCCAAAAGAATAGTGGATTTGATAGGTGATGAACATCACTACTAAACTACTCTAATTACTACTATCCAAGGAAAAAAATGAAGTACTGAAATTCATCATTGATTCTTATGAGTTCATACAATGCTCTTATATAAGTAAACTTATATTCACAATAAGACAAATGCACCTTAACATACTCAACACTACTCTAGGAGCAATATGTATATTAGGTCCTTTTAGATTAAGGGGAATCATACTTGATTCAATAACTAGCTGAATCACCACATGTCTGCTCCTTATTTTAAGTATCCTCTCAGGATTTTGATATAGAGAATTGGATCATCATATAGAGAATTGTATCATCAAATAAGCATTTTAGAACGCTAAGAGAGAGATAATTTAGCACAAAATAATCCACAGGAAATAGTACAAGAGAAGAACTGATACTGGTATTTTCTATTATGAACTATTGCATGCTTGGAATAAACTGGAGAAAAATAGTTTCGATCTGCTCCAGTTCTAGTTTCCTCCAGTTTTGGTACAAGAAAAGGGGACAACTTTGTTTTGGTACAAGAAAAGGGGACAACTTTTAATGTTATAGAACCCACTTTGAATTATGCTTTAAGAAATGAAATGGACATTATGTGTGAGCTAATCCCAGACATTGATACAAAATGGACAGAATGAGAATTTTACAAGCAGAAGGATTCATAATGAACTCCACCACAGACCAAGTAGGGAGGCTTGTTGCTTCACCAAGTGCTTCCAACATAGATGTCATACATACATTAGCAGATTCGAAAATTTCCGGTGTATTATCTTAATTTATATTCACAACATAGTTAAAGTCATAGTAAATTCGAACTCCAAATGTATAAATGTTGTGATTCTGGTTGCATACATCTCAGTATATTGATTGCCACAATGATTTCATACAAAACAGGAATCTAATCTAACTCTCATTACCATATTGGCTTCATGGTAGCTCAACTATCGCTGGACGTTTTTTGGAACGACGATTTCCCTTCTGTTTTTCAGGGATATTATCTTTACCAGAAGTAGGTTTTTGATCAATGGACATAGGTTTTTTACCATCGTTTCCATTATCACAGTCATCAAGATTGCTGTCGATTTCACCACCATCATCGTCAGTGCTACTTTCTTCTTCTGAATCTGTTTCACTATCATCAGCAGCCAATGAAATCACAGGCTGAGAATTGGAAATAGCTGACTCTGCAGCAGCTACAGCCTCAGGTGTATTAAGATCGGCAACACCAAGCATCAAATCCTGCCAGAAAACGTAATCGAAAAAATATAATTTAATATTCCACTATTTGCAAGCAAGTAATATGACATAAACACACAAGTAGAAGGATTATTGATATGCAAAGAAAGATAAATCATCGACTGACCATTTCAATAACTTCAGATTCATTTCCAGTTAGCCCTTCAATGTCATATTTCTCTGGATGTTCCTACATTTTTTTTTAATTGGAGATATAAAAAAATAGGGAATACAGTAAAAATTATATCTTCAATGAGAAATCAAGTTTTAACCTTTGCATCATGTTCCAGCTGCTTATTTGCTTCTGACATCACTCCTAAGAAGTCTTTAACCTTCCCTAATACTGCATCAATAAACAAAGTATTGTCAGGTCAGGGTAAAAAAAATTGTTATTCATATTTTTAACTGTCTTTACAGAATTTGCTATATTCAAATGATGATTACTTCATTTCATGTCACTAAAATATAATCTGATAGTTATACACCCAGTACAGTGAAATCTTGGGGAAAAAGGTAACATTATCGCATTTTTATTGATTACATTTGAACTGTTGTTTCTCTTTAACCATAATTTACGAAGTTCAACAGTCATATATATCTATAATTATAAAACAAAGACAAAAATGCATGAGAGAGGGTAGAGAAAACACAACAAAACTCATCATACACAAGTCAAGGGTTTGAGTATATAATGGATTACCAATATGATACACAATCTCGAACTTCGATTTCACCTAATTTGCTTGTACGAATAGTCTCTAACATGCAGCCAACTGGGGCAGCATGTAAGACAAGATGCAGAATGCACCACAGAACTACGTGAACCAGGAATAAGTTGAAGACCACATAAAACTCAGAACCTTTTTGAGGACTCCATGGCAAGGTAGAAATGGTTCCGATCATGATCAAAATTCAAGGCGGCAGTGGTTAACTTAATGATAAATCAACAATAAAGCACTATGGTCGGTCTCATACAGTAGCAGGGGGCCTAATTTGATGGTAAGTTGCATGGGTTTGAGTATGAGTAGCTTAAACTATATAGCTTACATGAATAGCCTAACATACAACTTGGGCAGCACGTGAAACAAGGTGCGGAAAGCACTATGACATTACATGATACAAACCACAAATAAATTGAAGAGCACATAAAGTTCAAAGAACATTTTCGAGGATTCCATGGCAGGAAATAAATGGTTCAGATTGAGATCCAAATCCAAGGCTGCAGAGGTTTAACTTAATTACTATAAAGCACTATCGTTTCATATTGGTCTCTTACACTAGCAGAGGACATAATTTGATGGGTAAGTTTCATAGATCCGAGTATGAGTATCAGTACAGTGCATGTATGGGGTATTACTCAAAACTAGAGTACAGATACAACATATTACGGTATAGTTATATAAAAACATCAAAAGTACAATGATTAAAATATAAGATAAATACGATTTTTATAATGTTTTAACTCAAGCAAGCAAAAGTTGCAATTTGAGTGATGTATATATCCTAAGCATTATTAAGAACATTTGTAAAAAACATCATAGGCCATTGATCAGCAATGACATTGGATTCTTAAAGGTCAGAAAATTAACCTAAGCAAACCAGAGCAGTAGTCATTTCAATCGCATATCACTGAAAATAATAGTTGGTTCAAATTCCACTACGCTACAGAGCTAAAGTGCTGCTATTTGACAACACTTTATACTAAAGTATCACAGAATAATAGCAATTTGTTTAAATTCTGCTACGCTATAGTGATAGTGCTATGACACTGCTATTTGACAACCCTGGTCAATTCCCTCACATAGGTAAGTTTGGTTCTACGGTGACAAGAATTGACTTTGAGGGAATTGATTGTGACCTAAAAGTGAGCTTGAACTATAAATTTGTGTGTAAAAATCAAAAGCTACAAATCCTAGCTTCATGTAGAATCAATTCAACACCTCCATAATCAAATCAAGTTTGGCCACACACAATAAATAAATATATAAATGAAAAATAAAGAATGAATTTGTAGAAGTAGTACATTGGCTAGGAGGAAGTGGGGCAGTGGGGAATCTCTTTGTAAGATTGTTTGATTCTTTTTTGTTATTATCACAAACAAGAAGAGCTGTTTCTGCAAACATGAAAGAAAATTCATCAAATAACTAGAAACCCCAAAAAAACAAAACAAAAATGGATTGGAGAAAGAAGATAGAAGAGATACCTAATGAAGAAAAAGGTGTTCCTTTGTGCTCTAATTGAAGTAGCTCTTTGCTTCTCTCAGCCATGTCTGCTTCCGATAGCTTTTAGATATTCACGCACGGAGCTGGTTGTTGTGAGTTTCAGTTGTTCTTCTAAGGAGGGTTTTATGCGTTTAGTTTTAACTTATGTAAAAACTCACTCTTAACTTATGTAAACTCAGTTTACGTAGTGTATGTAAACTCAGTTTACTTAACTCATGTAAACTGAATTTACATAAACTACGTAAACTGAATTTACATACACTACGTAAACTGAGTTTACATACACTACGTAAACTGAGTTTACATACACTATGTAAACTGAATTTACGTATACATAATTAATGTGCAGTAAACATGAATAAAAGGTATATTAGTAACTTTGGGGTGTAACTTGGATTATTTGGGGTGTGGGTAGTATCTGTCAATATGTTTTTGATCCTTATACATATACCAACTTGTCGTTTTAATTCCTCTATAATTTTTTATCGACTTTTAGTTCTTATAAAATTTTTAATTACCACTTTTGATCCTTATTTTGAAGTTAACTCATGTGTAGTTTTTGTATTTTTTAATGAAATTGTGCAGAAATGTATATAATATTGTAAAAACCTCTTATAAAAAAAATATAATTTTTTAACGAAACATGAACTTTAACCGTAAAAAATATAAAAATTCATGTTTAATTCATGTTTTGTTAGAAAATTCTATTTTTTTTTTGGGAGAGATTGTTATGATATTATAAATTATTCTGAAAATTTTTGTTCAAAAATATAAATTTTACATAAGGGTTTACTTAAAAGAAGGACCAAAAGTGAAGATGAAAAACTCTTAGGGACTAAAAGTAGAAGAAAATTTTTTAGAGACTAAAATGAAAAGTTGGTGTATTTATAAAGATAAAAAAAATATATTTAACCATTTAAATACTAAAATAAATATTTCCCTCAACAAAAATAAATAACAATAATAATAAACTTGTATAAAACATATTTACTTTTCTGGATATGTTGTTTCCTGCATTGTTTTAGGTTCATTGGTGGGAAAAGTGAGTCTCTTGGAAACATACTATGTTTTTCTCTTATGTAATTTTATTTTTTGAATGACATTTATGTATATTTTTTTCGGTGAATACATTTATGTATAATTTTAAACAAAATATTATGAATGAATTTTTAACTTATTATAGGGTCCTTGTCAAAAAAAAAAACTTATTATAGGGCCTCTTAGAAATAATTTGCACATATATTTGGGTGTTTGGATGAATGAGAAGAAAGAGCTAATGTGATATTATTCCACAAACAGAACCTTGATTTTGTGGAGAAGATTAATAATTATTGTTGTGAGAGGATTCGTAGTGAATTTAGTGATAGTTACATCCAGTAATGAACAATTTCGACTGTTTTTTTGTTGGACATTCCGTTAATGAAATTGCAAATTAATTTTAATTCTTTTTTGTCATATTATGGTTTAGTAACTACGGATTTGGTTTCAAAGTTGAGTTCACAAGAGAATTACAATATGAGTGTCGAGCACATATGTTTCAAAAACCATTGACCTGTCAATCATAAAAAGCACATTTATTTTGTATATACTTGCCTTATCAATTGTTTCCTTAATGCATTCTCTTTGACAGTAAGCATTTGTAATTCAGCTCCCTTCATTCAATACAAGATAGTACTTCATACACCAAGTTGAAAATGGACTCTAGTAAAATGTTTATTTTCTGCTATGACTTTTCATCACTTGTATCTAAATCTTTCATGCCACCTTCAAGTTAATAATAAAAAAGAGAAAAAGGCTAAATTAACTGAAACAATTAACTGAGCTTGCAAAGATTTCTCATCATCGTGCTCTATTCCCCATTCATTTCAGAGCACGCAAATAACAATGATTCGGTAATACAATCTCAAAAACTTCAAATTCAACACCATGTTTAAGGCTAAGATATTCAAAAGCAAATTCATAACAATAAAATGTAAAATATTAAAGTATAACACTATAACATATAAAGTTAAGATATATCGGACAAAACGACTAAATACTTTCCACTTGATGCCATCATTATCACGGTATCATCAATAACTTGAATATGTTTACCAGTGAAATTTCATGGTAATTATATCTACCCACAGTTGCATCAACCAAAAACATAGTATCATAAGATAACTTGTATATGTTTTCCAGTGTAATTATAGTATATGATAAACATATCACCGCAAAATTGCATCAACCAAACACGTTATATCATCCATCCCGATGCTGTTGATACCACAATCAAAAACAAAGAAACAAGTAACCAATCCAAATACCTCAATGGGAATATACCATGTCATTCCATTGAACACAAACGGTACCTTTGGATGCTTATGACAGAAAAGTAAAACAACTTAAGAAAATAAAGCTTGTAGCTTAAAAACGTTACATAGCACCCCTTGAAATGTAAACAGCGAGCAAGACACGATAAAGAGAGAATGAGGACTAATATGTGACATTGTTTGGCAGGTTCCGGATCACATTACTCTTCATCCCCATCTTGCTACGCATATGCTCCACACCTGATCTGTTCATCTGCTTCAACACTTTCAATCTCACAATTTGCTGCCTTGATTGGACAGTGGCCAGACCCATGCTCCTGTACCTGAAAAATTAAGATATTCATCCATATTACCAGGTGACAATGATTTGCTGAAGTGGTACTTTACATGTTTCCCCACAGCATTAAACAGAAAATAGAGTGCGGGTTTTAAAATGACAAACCTTGCAGCCAATTCCGCAGTAACGGCAATGTTATTTGCTGCTGATGGGCGTGGTTTCTGACGATAATATCGCAAGTATTCACGGGAACCTAGAGTTCTAGTTGATTTTTTGTCACCAGACATCTTAGTGATTACGAGCTCAGACCCATCACTAAGTTCTATATTATTATCAGCATCACCTGATACAACTAGCTGCTTCCCTTGCTCATCAACATAACTGATAAAAAGAATATTAGGAATACGAATATTTTATATCCAATGTATCAATAGGCCTTACAGATTCTATAGGGGTAATTTTAAAAGGAAAATTTGAATGATATAAAATGAATCGAACAAACCTGCTGGTATAATCATAGAATTCTTCCAACTCAACTTCCTCCTCATCGTCATCATCACCATAATGCACCTTGCAGTGATTTTTCGCTACCATGTGTTTCCTGACTGCTTCCAAGCTGCTGAAAGGATGACACCGATCGTTGCAGTACAGACACAAGTAGTCTCTTTTGACCTACAAATTGGGAAGATATTAGTATTTTTTCAGACCAAATCAAACATATTCTTTTTTTGGGAGAGGGTCGTTATACCTTCAGCCCAAGATAAGTGAGGAGTCCTTTCGGATCTTTCAAATACTCAACATCTGGAATGAAGAATCCATGATGCTTGTGCATATGAACCATGCAGTTTTCTATTGTTTTGTGCTTATGATCACACATAAAACAACACGATGGATCTAAGTCCACACCATCATCATCATCCTCATCCATGTCATCATTTTCAGCATTCTCGTCCATGTTCATATCTGTCAAGGACTTTGCAGCATCATCAACCAGATCATCATCAGAATCAACCTCCACCCATTCATCTTCGCTGTCATCATCTTCAGCAGAGTTATCAACCACTCTTTTAGGAGGAGGCTTGTTCACAACGCGTTGTGGAAGTGGCTTAATTATAGCCTTCCCATCTGACTGGCTATCTCCTTCAGAGGCCCGCATCATATGAGTTCTGGACTTAAGATGCTCGGCATGAGCCTTTTCACTTTTGTATCCCTTGCCACATAGGCCACAGCTATAGAGCATAGGGCTTTCATTAGATTTATCCCTCTCTTGAGCAAGTGCAGCTTGTCGAGCTAGAAACAATGCTTCTGTCACTCCAGGAACCCCAGCCACCTATTTATTTTTCAAAAGTGAAGCAAAAATTAACACTGCCTCTATATTTTCAGAATATAAAACAAGTTCAAGCAAGATATTCATTAGTTACCAAATCCTCCTTCACAACTACAAAACTAAGGGCCTGTTTGGATAAACAGCTTATTTGTAGCTTATAGCACAAGCACTTATCAAGATAAGCACTTATATATAAGCTTGCATAAGCTATTTTTAAAACAAGAGATAAATAACGTACAATTGTTTTTGTATAGGTTATAAGTTGTCTACTGGAGAACTTACGAAAATAAGTTGAATAAAAACTGATGAAAATTGCCATAAGCTACTTCCAACAGTTCTACCAAACATTATCACAAAACTTATGCTGATAGATAAACTCGAATAAGCCAATCCAAACGGGCCCTAATCCTACAAAAATTCTCCCTCTACTAGCAACACCTCCCACCATACCGGCATAGAACCTGGTAACCTCCCACCACACTATGGCCATTTTGGATAAACAACTTAATTTGTAGCTTACAACGAAAGCTATTTCAATTACAAAAGGCGCAATAAAGTTAAATTGTTTTTGCATAAGCTATAAACTGTTTTCATAACCTATTTTGGAGAACTTATGAAAATAAGCTGAAAACAGCTAATGAACATGTCATAAGTTTTTTGAAACAGTCACAAGTGCTTATGTCAGTAAATAAACCAATCCAAACAGGCCCTATGAGCCCTTTTAGATTGGCTTATTGAGCTTTTCTATCTATCAGCATGAGTTTATGATGCTGTTTGGTAGAACTTTTGGAAACAGCTTATGGCAATTTTCATAAGCTTTTTTCAGCTTATTTTCATCAGTTCTCCAATAGACCTTATAAAAACAACTTATAACCTATACAATAACAATACAACGTTACTTATCTTTTGCTATAAAAATAGCTTATGCAAGCTTACATATAAGCACTTATCATGACATGTAAGTGCTTGTGCAATAAGCTAAAATTAAGCTGTTTATCCAAACATGCCCTATACATAATCATACCCGAATCAATATTATGATACATCCTACCCATAACAAATTTACCCTCCCCATCAACAAAGGTATATAACAAAAGACTATTTCACAGATATCAACAAAAATGGCACTTTAATTCACACTTTAACCTAATTTCAAAGACTTGTACGCAAAACAACAAAAACAACTTATTCATTTTGCGATTAAAAGCCAAATCCAACTTATAAATAAATTATCAAAAAATTCGGTGAAAAAAAAAAAGAAGAAACGAACCTTGCGTTTGAGATTGTAGCGATGCCATTCAGATTTGTAATGAAGCTTTTGATCAGCGTCATGTGTGAATTCTGTGTTGCAAGAATTGCATGTTAATCCTGACATTGTTTTTTTGATTGCTTGGTTTAGAGAAGAGAAAATGAAAATGAAGAGAATTAGGGATTATATATAGTTGGCTATAGGCAAAAGAAATGAATTATTTTTGTTTGTTTGTCGGCGAAACGGTGAAGATTGAACGAACGAAGGTTTTGCAATCAGCGCTTGCGTAAGGTCGCATGTGTTGTGGACCGGTTCGTTTCTTTGACCCGACTCATGTTCTTCTTGGGCCTACATTTTTTTCCAACTTTTTCTGAGAATTGCTCTTTATACACCTTAGATTGCTCACAAGTACCTGAAACTTTAAAAAAATAACCCCACTTGGACTTGCGAATTAGGAGAAGTTTCAAACTAAGAGTACACATACCATAGATGAAGGGAAAAATATATCGACATTGTTAAGTTGGACACCATGAACAAGGTTTGAAATCTAGCTCCTTTACTCGTGTGTGTGTGTGTGTGTGTGAGTTCTCAAATGTTTATTGTCATTTCGTCTGTCTAAAAAAAGTTTCTAACTAGGAGTAAAAACATCAAATAAAATACACTAAAAATCTCAACAAGAGTTCTCGAGATTTGATAGTAGGCCAACCACTAATTAGTCGCACGATACACATGACAGTCTGAGATGTTGTGGGGGGGCAGAGGTATCACCTCTTGAGGAAAAAGTTAGATGGATGTATTTGAAGAAGATTTGAAATTGACCATATTAACCACGGCTAAAGAATCCATCTCCAAAATAATGTATCGTTAAACTGATTTGTCGTTTATATTTCAATGTGAAGAGTTTAGAGTTATGCCGACACAGTAGAGTAGGAATTGATCCTACGGTAGAAACCACAAATGAACTTGTCATGAGTCTCAAATCAAACATCCACAAGTAGAAACCCTGAGGACACCCATCAACATTAACCTATAATCATCGTGTGGTGGAGGAATCCAAGAAATCTATATGTTGTGTCTCAACGGTTAAGACTAAGAACCCACATGGATGTGATGAAATTGGTTTGGTTTGTTACCATGGTTCATTACTAGACGAATAAGTTGATCGCCAATTAAAGACTTCCTATTAAACATGTGACTATTTCTATTTTTTTCGAAGTTCATAAACAACAAATCCAAAGAAGATTTATCAATTGTTATGTGTTGAACCAACATTAGGAGTTGTGATGTCCCACTTCCAACCAAGCACCATTGATATAACCTAAAAAATTACTCCAAACATCTAGGATATAGGATTAATCGAGGACATTTTTACCTCTTCAGAGTCTCTTAAAACATGCATAACCATCTTAAAGATAGTCGTCACGACTAGGAGATAATTTAGAATACTTTATTAATTATGGTCCACTTTCATTTTTCCTTTATAAATAAAAAATATGAGAGGGTTTTTTTTTGGTATTTCTCTATGATTTTTAAAAAACGGCGTCCTTCTAAAATTAATCAAGTGTACTTTTAGACATAAGAAAAATGATTAGAAAAATACGAGAAAATAATGTGAAAGACCTAGACCATTTAAATACAAAGAGGATGAAGTTTTGTAGTTTGTAAAAAAGAAAGGGAGAGATATTCACATTTTGTTATGGGATCCATTTACAGAAAATCTATGAGAAAGGTAAAATATGAAAATGTTCAAATATCATTGAAAGGGATATTCATATTTTGTGTCTATCAGGTCTCAAATATGATCTAACTTTAGTGGAGAAAATCTACATGGAATAAAAAAAAACATAAATGAATTATAAAAGTTTTTCTACAAGGGTCGTATCTACTTGGAGTATTATTCTATTTGGCAAAGTTGTGACATATGATTCAAATATATGATTCATTGAAGCACTAACTATGCTTTATAGTTTATTAGTATCTTTTAACTAATAACAGACAACCATAATTGTAGATTTGCTTAAATCTCTACAAGTGTACCTATGTTTACAAATCCCGTTTCACTTATTGCGATCACATTGTTATTTTTATTTTGCATGATGTTGAGATCATTTAGATGGCAATGATAGAGGCCTTTAAGAAGATGTACCGTACTATATATTTCTTCACCATCATATCCCACTAAGTGAAATAGTACATGCCAAATCATCACCTTATTATTTTTAATATCTTGAGTGGCATTTCTAGGCCGTAGTGGGTTTTTGTGGATTGTCACAAAATTATGAATCTCTCAAACATCAATACCACTAAACCAACATGCCTAAGATGTAGATTCTTGTAACGTATAAAAGGAAACATTTTCATATGCAAAAATGGTCCACATTTTAATGGTGCAGGACCTGTTTTATGTAACTCTAAATAGTACTAACTGTGATACCCCCGATCACATGGGTCTTAATTAACTCATGTCCACGAGACTTTATCCTTTCATTTTCGAAATATCTATAATCTATGAATATAGATCATGGTTCATGGAAGGTTAAATTTTTATCATACAATACAACACCATCAAATGTTTTTTTTTCTTTCACTTTGTCACAAGTGTTATTTGTCTCGTGTCTTCTTGTGACTACTCACGAACTTCACCACATCTAAATTTCTTTTTGGGCTTTTATGATATATAAAAGAAAGTCTTAATCACTTTTTGTGATAAATCTAACTTTACTTTCAAGAACTTGAGTGCTAATCACGGGTAAGCTGCTCACTAGGTGAAAAAAAGAATTCTAAAAGTAATAATTATAAGAAGATTTATATATCTTTAAGAATTGAATCATTTTAATTACTTACTATATAGTTATTTGACTATGGTGGTAGTTAGCTTTCATCACATACTAACTATGGTGGAGTAGCAATACTAAAGCACTAAGATCAAAGCTAACTTCTTCGATAACTTGTTACATAAGTTATATCTATGGAAACTACACAGAGTAGTAACTTTGTCCTCACGGTGCAGTAAAAAAATTAAAAAGCTCTTTGAATCAATGTGTATGATTTCAGATGCAGTCAACATCAACCAACATTAACCAACATTGAAAATCATTTTACGGTGTTAATTTTTTAGAACGGTCAATAGAATTCAAACCTCCATTTTTTATTTTATTTTTGTATTTTCTAGTACATCCATTTTCAACCATACTTTTCCAAACTTCTATATTATTCATTTCTACTATAAAATTTAGTCTCGAACCTTCAAAAATATAAAATTTCATCTGATAAAATAGACTCAAATTCTACTATTTTTTAAACTAAAATTAATATTTAGCTAATATTGTTTCAATCCTTTCAACAACAAAAACCCTTCAATCAAAATCCTCTAGAAAGAAAAACTAATTAAATCAATTGATTTTACAATATTAACCAAAATCAAATAAACTAATTTATTAAATGATTCTTACCATTAACCTAAAAATAAGGTAACATACCAGAAAGCTACCTGTTGACGGATATATAAATTGGAAAATGCTAGTATTAGCGAAGCGGTGTTCGGGAATGAATTCACGAGTGACTTGGCAACTTTACATCCTTTGGATTTTACAATTATTTGAGACACCGCTTTATCAAAAAAAAAAAAAAATCAAAGCAGGACCCCGTGATTTGTGGAAAGGAACAAGTTTAATTGGTTGAATGTTGTGTCGGGACAGTTTCGTGAGTTTTTTCCTCGAGAGATATAGCAAAACTCATATAAATTTCATGACATTAATCATTGATCATCACATGTTGTACCTATAGCATGCAATTCAAACGCTAGAACATGGAAAATACCCAAACATATATCCTAGTAGGCTTTCCTTTCAAAAAAAAAATATATATATCCTAGTAGGCAAGAAGCCAAATTTGTGTCATCAGTAACAACAGAAAAGAATAGATGTTTCGCACTGAATCTAGATATTTGATGACATGTTGGATTTTTTTTAAGCTAACAAAAAGAAAATTTATTGATAAAAAGAGAACAACAAAAACAAAAAAGACCACAAAAAACAAAAATAAGAGGATAAAACTAACACTCATTCTAAACAAATTCAAGACTAATTTGGAAATTGTTCTCCTTGTATTGAATCTTTTTTAATTAATGATATCATTTAAGTTTGCTTTGGTAAAAAAAAAAAAGACTAATTTGGACGTTCCATTTTTATGATTTTAGATAGAGACAGATTCAGAAACCAATCGAACGGAGGGTTAGAATTTTTTTTACATAAAATATAATAAGTGTAGTTATATTTTGAATTTTTTTTTTTACATAATACTCTCCATGAGATATATTATGGAAAATGCTAACAAGTGCCCTAAGGGCATTGTTTAAGCATCTAAAAGTAGCAACTTTTGCATTGGAAATTGTACGGTTATGACTGTAACATGTGTTTGACTTGTATTTTCAAGACATAATTTCTTTTTATGGGTTCCTTAAACAATGCCCTTAGGGCACTTGTTAGCAAGACTCATATATTATATGGAACGTACATTGCCTCAAGATTTCCCACGAAGCAAAAAAACATGTGTGATGGAAATAAAGGTATGTATGATATGGCTCTGGCCCTAAACCAAGAGTTGTGACTCTTGCAGGATTGTAGGAGTGGGTAAGAAAAGGGAAATAGCATTAGTTTTCCCATACTTTAGAAAAGAGAAATTATACGGTCTCCCTTAAAAAGAGAAATTATACGGTCTAATGTACGGAACGGTGCAGTTTTGTTAAACAACAATATATAAATTTGTATTTTCTTAAAAGTAAAGCAAAGATAGATTAATGTTTCCAAAAATAGTGTTATAACCATTTAACCTTATAAACCAAGCAATTGAGCTGGTCATTAAATGACAAATTGTTTAGGAGAATTTTGTTCAAAAGGATCTGAGTTCGATTCGTGAAATGAATATACAAATTAAGTCCACACTATTTTTGCTAAAAAATATATTATACTTTTTGATACGACATTGATAGTTTATGAACTAAATTAAATCGAGATGATTCAGCTCAATTCCGAAATCGTTTATATACATTCATCTCATTTCAATTTTTTTGTTGCAATTCGTTAAGTGGTTCGGTTGGTTTTTATGATTTTTTTTAACAACCCTACACATAAGTGTAGATGGTTCTCTACGTACAACTCATATTATAAAAGACTAGACATGTGATAAGTTATGGATAGACATGTTCAAACCGACTTTATATCTTCTCTTTATGTTTAATGTGTGTAAGTTTTATCGCCGTATTCTTTCAAAAGACAATATAAATGTAAACACTAGACAAGACACCTAAACTAAAAAAGTTAGACACGTAGAGTAGTTCACGGTTTCACTTCAAAAAATCATATACATCACACAACACAACTCAAGAGCCTAACCTCAAACCTTACTCTTTTTTCCATCTTCTTCCTCTTTATATATTATCTCTACCTAGCTGCATTTATTTTCTTGTGTACTTTTTCACTAACCCCATGACTCAACACTTTTCTATTTAATCCAACCCTCTTTTCTCATTCATTTCTCTCGTATAATTCATTTATCTTTCACGTTTCCTTCTTCAAACATGGGAGGTATCAGCCTCGAAGAGATTAAAAATGAAAGCGTCGATCTTGTATGTATTCTATGCTACTTTCCCCTTATCTTTTCTTTTCTTTTTCATACCTTTTTTTTCCCTACTCACCATTTTTCTTCATGAGTAGGATTACTTAACAGCAACAATTTTATTTTCTTTTGGTGTTTCTCTTAACATTATATATATATAGATAGATAGATAGATAAATAGATAGATAGATAGATAGTTGTAACCTATGAAGTTTTTATGTTTTATTACGGTAGACTGATTGATTATTTGTTTGAGAAGAGGCCATTTTGCCGTTGTTGTCGTGGCAACTTTGTATGAAAAATATTAGTAGTCACTCCCTCCCTCGGGTCTGAAAAATAAGAGAGGATTGTTTTTTCATTTTCATTGAATTAATGATATATTTTTTTAATATAGATTAGATACATCATTTATTCATTTGAAAAAAAGAAGTTTCTCTTATTTTCTTTTTTTTTTGTGGTGGTCGGGATTTGAACCCCGGACCTTGCATATTTTATGCATTGTCCATACCAACTGAGTTAAGCTCACGAGGACATTTCTCTTATTTTCTAAACCGGCGAGAGTAATTGTTACCTTATTACTATTTTCTCACCCAAATATGTTGTTATTAGAATACATAGGTTTGACACTAACACAGTGACATTGTATTGTTCTAACCATGAACAATAATATTTTCTTTTTGGTCCCTTTTATTATTATTTTTTATATACAGGAGGATTTTTATACGGTGAACAAAAAAAATATTAACCATATTTTTCAACATTAACCACAAACATGTAATTCATTAACAACTTATTTTAAACAGTTTCAAAAAAATATCTTGAAAATTAAAATTGTTCTTTTAAAGTCAAACTTTTTATGAATATTAAAATTGTTTTCTTAAAGATTTACAAGAATATAAATATCTTGAAAATTGTTCAAAGGCGTGAACTCAGCGATAAGAGCTAGACTTTATCCTTCTTTAAAAAAGTTTGACTTTGTCTCCTAAATACATAGTAGAGTTCAAATGTCACCCAAATCCACTTGTAAATTAGTCATTAGTGTTATTTTTAATTAATAATTTTTTTCCCTAAAATCAATCTTGCAAGTTTCAGCAATGCATTAATTACTGATTTTTTCAATTAATGAATAATTTTATTTTGACAAAAAATAACCAATTTTATTGATTATCCAGTTAAAATATTTAGCTATAACTAATAATTTGTTTTGACAAAAGCTATAACTAATAGATAGTTATTTGACTAATTAAATTAAATATCGGAAAAATGTGACTAAGATGTTTTGTCAAAAACAAATACTGACTAAAATTATTTTTCTATGATTATGATTTACGACTTTACTCACTATATAATTGGGTCAAAATACTCTCTATTTCTAAAAAAAATGAAATATTTCATTTAAGAGAAAGATAAATACAAATGAGATATTGTTGCGATCTACTTAAAAATATAATAAAAAAAATTAATCCTACAGACAGTTATTTATGTTTTAATTTTTTGAGAGGACATATATTTTTTTTTTGAAGAAGGATATATCATTTATGTTATCTTTCATAAATGGAATCTATGGAGTAATTTTTATTTATTTTTTGATAGAATCTATCATTTTTTTTTTAGAAATAAAGAAAATCTAAACTCCATAAAGTCAGAGTGTGGTAGCTAAGAACAAGTGACAATTTAATTATATTTTTTATGTTTTACTAAATAAAAGTAACTATAGAAATTCTCACAAGTGTTTTTGTTAAGAAGTGCATTTTTATTTTATCTAGAAATGATGCATTCAAAATTTTAAAACTTTAGTTATATTTTTACATTTTTTTTAGGGACGTTATATTTTTACATAAAACTCGTCACTCATTTTCTTTTTCGACATCTTAATAAATTCTAGTACTCTTAAAACATTAGTTAGCGTGATCCAAATTTACATCAAGACAGACCCGGATACTAGCATCTATTTAAAGTAGGGTAGAATCATTGATATAATTTGTTCACCATAAAATTTATGGGTGTATATAAATTTGATGGTGTGATATTTTTTTTGAACTCCATCCAACTCAAAAAGATAAGCTAAGTATAGTGGGAAAACCTTGTTTGGCCAAAGGAAAATATGTTTAAGTACTGCGAGAAATCCGTAACTTACTTCAGTTGATGTAAGCAAAGTCTAAAAATAGCTTAATTTCCAAACACGGCACGCTTTTTAATTTGTTTATTCTGGTATCTTCATGCATGTGCCTTTATGGTAGCTGAAATGTCATGTATCCTCTTAGATCCTCTTAGATATTGATGAATTGTTCATCCATAATTTAGATCCTCTTAGAAAAGGAAAATATGTTTAAGTACTGCGAGAAATCCGTAACTTACTTCAGTTGATGTAAGCAAAGTCTAAAAATAGCTTAATTTCCAAACACGGCACGCTTTTTAATTTGTTTATTCTGGTATCTTCATGCATGTGCCTTTATGGTAGCTGAAATGTCATGTATCCTCTTAGATCCTCTTAGATATTGATTTGTTCATCCATAATTTAGATCCTCTTAGATATTGATGAATTGTTCATCCATAATTTTATTTTATTTTTATATTTCTTAGAAATGGTGGTTGGGCCTAACACAACCCCACAAAACCGGCTTGTGAGGTGAGGATTGCCCCCACTTATAAACAAATTGTCAGGCCAACTCCTAACCGATGTGGGACTCTTAACACACCCCCTCACGCTCAGGATTGCACATCGCGTGAACATTTGTTTATTCTGGTATCTTCATGCATGTGCCTTTATGGTAGCTGAAATGTCTGAAATGTCATGTATCCTCTTAGATCCTATCCTCTTAGATCCTCTTAGATATTGATGAATTGTTCATCCATAATTTTATTTTATTTTTATATTTCTTAGAAATGGTGGTTGGGCCTAACACAACCCCACAAAACCGGCTTGTGAGGTGAGGATTGCCCCCACTTATAAACAAATTGTCAGGCCAACTCCTAACCGATGTGGGACTCTTAACACACCCCCTCACGCTCAGGATTGCACATCGCGTGAACATTTGTTTATTCTGGTATCTTCATGCATGTGCCTTTATGGTAGCTGAAATGTCTGAAATGTCATGTATCCTCTTAGATCCTATCCTCTTAGATCCTCTTAGATATTGATGAATTGTTCATCCATAATTTTATTTTATTTTTTATTTTATTTTTATATTTCTTAGAAATGGTGGTTGGGCCTAACACAACCCCACAAAACCGGCTTGTGAGGTGAGGATTGCCCCCACTTATAAACAAATTGTCAGGCCAACTCCTAACCGATGTGGGACTCTTAACACACCCCCTCACGCTCAGGATTGCACATCGCGTGAACATAAATGACGGGTGGCCCAATAACGGAAACCTGACAACAGGTGGCCCATAATCGTGAAGAGGCTCTGATACCATCTTAGAAATGGTGGTTGGGCCTAACACAACCCCACAAAACCGGCTTGTGAGGTGAGGATTGCCCCCACTTATAAACAAATTGTCAGGCCAACTCCTAACCGATGTGGGACTCTTAACAATATTAGTTTTGAAATCTTACTAGTTTTATTAAATTATACTAACTCCGTTTAAAAAAAAAAAATTTAATGTTTAGTTTATCCATGTTAAATAGTTAAGTTTTTCTTCTTTCTTTTTTTGACATGGGATTTTTCTTTCATTAAATATGACGGACATAGCCAAAATGAGTTGATTTCAATATGTACCAATGTCTGAATGGAACTTGAGATTATTAGAGCCCTTTCTCATGCAAACAAGCTGAGACTAAAGATAGAAAAATCCTATGGAAACAAAACCTTAATATTTTTATTGAAATGTTCATTACTTAAAATCAAGTCATGTTGGTCTTTCCTTCACGAAGTTACATTGATTTCATCATAAAAAGTTTATAGCATATTAGTCCTTTAAATTAATGCAGTATTCTTAAAAACCTTTGAACAACATGCAACATATAAGATACAGTTTCTGCATTATGTTATCCAACATTTGGAAAATTGTAACAAGCATTGAAATGAAACATTGTTAATGTTGTTTCTGTAGGAACGGATTCCAATAGACGAGGTGTTTGAGCAGTTAAAATGCTCAAGACAAGGTCTGACATCAGAGGAAGGAGCCAACAGGCTTCAAGTCTTTGGACCAAACAAATTGGAAGAGAAAAAAGAGAGCAAGTTTTTGAAGTTTTTGGGTTTTATGTGGAATCCTTTATCATGGGTTATGGAAGCTGCTGCTATCATGGCCATTGCTTTGGCTAATGGTGATGGAAGGCCCCCTGATTGGCAAGACTTTGTTGGAATCATTGCTTTATTAGTCATCAACTCCACTATCAGTTTCATTGAAGAAAACAATGCTGGCAATGCCGCCGCTGCTCTCATGGCTGGTTTAGCTCCCAAGACCAAGGTTTTGTTTTACATCTATTCACTAACTGGTCATCATATACTAGTTTGCTTATGCATGTTGCACCATGTAACAGTGCCTCCATTTATATACTAGTTCGATTATTTATACGTTTGTTTAACTTTTAGGGTGACAAAATATTTTAGGTACTAAGAGATGCTAGATGGAGTGAACAAGATGCTGCAATTTTAGTACCAGGAGACATAATCAGCATCAAGTTAGGAGATATTGTTCCAGCTGATGCGCGTCTTCTCGAGGGAGATCCTTTGAGCATTGATCAGTCTGCTTTAACAGGAGAATCACTTCCTGTAACAAAGAGTTCCTCGGACGAAGTGTTTTCAGGTTCGACTGTTAAGAAGGGTGAGATTGAAGCAGTTGTTATTGCTACTGGTGTGCACACCTTTTTCGGTAAAGCGGCTCATTTAGTTGATAGTACAAACCAAGTTGGACACTTTCAGAAAGTGCTTACAGCAATTGGAAACTTCTGCATTTGTTCAATCGCTATTGGAATATTGGTTGAGCTTATAGTGATGTATCCGATACAACACCGCAAGTATAGAGATGGAATCGACAATCTTTTGGTGCTCTTGATTGGTGGAATTCCCATTGCCATGCCAACTGTTTTGTCTGTCACTATGGCTATTGGTTCTCATAGGCTTGCACAGCAAGGTGCAATTACAAAGAGAATGACCGCTATTGAGGAAATGGCTGGAATGGATGTTCTTTGCAGTGATAAAACTGGAACTCTCACTCTGAATAAGCTTAGTGTTGATAGAAACTTGATCGAAGTGTTTGCCAAGGGTATTGAGAAGGAATATGTGATGCTTTTAGCAGCAAGAGCTTCTAGGACTGAAAATCAAGATGCCATAGATGCTGCAATAGTTGGAATGCTTGCTGATCCTAAAGAGGTAAATATGTCAAAACTTGCGTCTTTTTTAAACAAGTACAATGAAAGGAAAAAAATAAGTTGAATTTTGGATATGGATAAAATTTTGTTTGAACAGTAACCCTGGTTCAAAAGAAAACATATACGAAAAATATGAATTGAGTATGAATAACATTTAATTTTTATGTTCTTAATGACTAGGCAAGAGCTGGTATCAGGGAGGTGCATTTTCTTCCATTCAATCCTGTAGACAAGAGGACTGCTCTTACATATATTGATTCCGATGGAAAATGGCATCGAGCGAGCAAAGGAGCTCCTGAGCAGGTCAATATCGGTTTCATTATCATGATTTTCTGATGTTATAGAAGATAACTTGGCCATGTTTTTCTCATGTTTTAGATTATAAACCTGTGCAACTGCAAAGAAGATGTCAGGAAAAAGGTTCATGCAGTGATTGATAAGTTTGCGGAGCGTGGACTTCGGTCTTTAGGTGTTGCACGACAGGTCTGTAAAAAACGATATCAATTATCAATATTTCTAATTTTGTACTTAATTTAATTAAATTGTTTTATAATTGCTTGTATTATACGATTTCTGTAACAGGAGGTACCTGAGAGAACGAAAGATAGTCCTGGTGGACCATGGCAATTTGTCGGTCTGCTACCGTTGTTTGATCCTCCAAGGCATGATAGTGCTGAAACAATTAGAAGAGCACTTAACCTTGGTGTGAATGTTAAGATGATTACTGGTAAGGGTTTAGGCCACATTTTGTTATAGCATACACCACAACTCAAAGTTTTCTGTAGCTTTGAAATCGCTTGCGGTGTCTGTTGTTCACTAGGGGATCAGCTTGCCATTGGAAAGGAAACTGGCAGACGGCTTGGAATGGGAACAAACATGTATCCATCGTCTGCTTTGCTTGGTCAAGACAAAGATTCTTCTATTTCGGCTCTTCCAGTTGACGAGTTGATCGAGAAGGCTGATGGATTTGCAGGAGTATTTCCAGGTATGCCACTTTTGAAGAACACACGCTTCTCCAAAGTGCCATGTCAGACACGTTTTGTTCAAATTGTCCAACACTTTGAAGTTTTTACATTTTAGTCCCTTTTATCTTTGTTTGATATGGTAGAGCACAAATACGAAATCGTCAAGAGGCTGCAAGAGAAGAAGCATATATGTGGAATGACAGGAGATGGTGTAAACGATGCTCCTGCATTAAAGAAAGCCGATATCGGAATAGCTGTTGCCGATGCTACAGATGCTGCTAGAAGTGCTTCTGATATTGTCCTCACTGAACCTGGTCTTAGTGTCATTATTAGCGCCGTGCTCACCAGCCGAGCAATTTTTCAAAGGATGAAGAATTATACTGTTAGTTTCCTTGCATATCTAATTCAATAGTTTGAATTTACTCAAAAAAAATTTAGTTGAGTAATCGCAAAAAGTTTGATTGTCGAACAGATTTATGCTGTATCGATCACCATCCGTATTGTGGTAAGTGTTGAAATTTGTTTGATGCAAAAAACATGTCAACTTTTTTTTCTTTTCTATATACTTCATTCAAACTATATACTTATTTGATTTACTTTTCATTTTGTTAGTTCGGTTTTATGTTTATTGCGTTGATCTGGAAGTTTGATTTTGCACCCTTCATGGTTTTGATTATTGCCATACTAAATGATGGTAAGTGAACATTTGCTTGACCTTCAAGTCATTCTCTTGGCAATTTTCTTAAACTCATTTCCTTACACTGTCTCCATACATGTAGGTACCATTATGACAATATCAAAGGATAGAGTGAAACCGTCTCCACTACCTGATAGTTGGAAACTGAGGGAGATATTTGCAACTGGTGTTGTGCTAGGAAGTTACATGGCACTAATGACAGTAGTATTTTTCTGGGCAATGAAAGATTCCAACTTTTTTTCGGTAAATTAATTTATATTTCCTTTTTAACTCACTATTATCACCAACTAGCTGAAATAGTAAGCACTGATAGCTTTAAATATGTTACAGAACAAGTTTGGCGTGAGGCCTATAAGGCATAACCCTGATGAGATGATGGCGGCTTTATATCTACAAGTTAGTATAATAAGCCAAGCACTAATTTTTGTAACTAGATCACGCAGTTGGTCTTTCGCCGAAAGACCTGGTCTTCTCCTACTTGGTGCTTTTCTAATTGCTCAACTGGTAAGCTTGAATCTCTTATTCTTCAATCAACAATGCTATATATAAGTAGCATGTGTTAGTTTCCTAACATATCAGAAGTATTGAGACCATTTTATTTTGTTCTGTTATTTGACAGATTGCAACATTTATAGCAGTGTATGCTAATTGGGGATTTGCAAGAATAAAGGGAATGGGATGGGGTTGGGCTGGTGTGATTTGGTTGTATAGCTTGGTAACTTATATCCCTCTTGATTTACTCAAATTCGCAATCCGCTATTTTCTTAGTGGCAAGGCTTGGGATAATCTTCTGGAAAATAAGGCAAGCTCTTTTTTTATTGTTTGTTTATCATTGTGTTGAGTTGTTGACGTGGAAGAGCTTTGGCACAACGGGTAGGTTGTTGCCTTGTTTTGTGACTTGAATGAAGGTCACATGTTTTCAAATATCGGAAGCCTATCTGCTTTGTAGGGATAGGCCGCGTACATCTTATTTCTCCAAACTCTACTTGGTGGGAGCCTTGTGCACTGAGCCGTTCTATTCGTTGCATTGCATTGTTGATCTAACTGTGTTCATGCTTTCTTATCACAGACTGCCTTCACTACAAAGAAAGACTATGGAAAAGAAGAGAGGGAAGCACAATGGGCGGCTGCGCAGAGAACACTTCACGGTCTTCAGCCTCCGGAAGCCTCCAACGTTTTCAATGAAAAGAATAGCTATAGAGAACTTTCGGAGATTGCGGAGCAAGCCAAGAGACGTGCTGAAGTTGCAAGGCTTAGGGAGGTTCATACCCTCAAGGGACATGTAGAATCGGTGGTGAAGCTGAAGGGACTAGACATTGATACAATTCAGCAGCACTATACAGTTTAAGAAGCTTCAACAATTTTCAAGAAGTATTGGTTCAGTGTTTTTCTCTGCGAACAGCATTGCATCTAATGACGAAGAAATACTCGAAGATATTAGTCAATCTATCTTTTAAGTTACAAAAAAAGGAGTCTTGAAAAAATTTGGATGGTTAATCCTTTTACTATCTATGCTAGGAGGAGATACTATTCTCAAGTATCAAATAACATCACTGATAGTTTTTTTTTTTTTTAACATTAGCATTGTTAATGCCACACTTAAAGCTCAATACATTGGTATTGATACTGTTGCTTTTATCTCAATATATTGATATTGGTACCTTTTCTCAACACATTCATAACAACAGAAAGAAAAAACTAGAAGAAATATTTGATAATAATGATCTCAAAACAAGGTGAATGGCTCAGTTAATCATCGAGCAATCGCGTCTGATTTCGCCCTGTCTTCCTGTTTTGACACCGATTCGACCAAGCTTTGTTATAGCAATGACAAAGGATCTTTCAAAGGCTGTGTTATCTGATGCAAACAAGTTCACTAGGTTTCTTGAACTTTTATGAGTAAACAAAGATTGATCTGAAGAGAGTAGTCCAATTCCTTGCTGAAGATTCTTGTAGTACTGGTTATCAAATGTCCTAGGTGTAATAGGATCCATGTCAATGGCAAGTCTAGGGTCAACATCTTTTGGACACACATTTTGGAGCTGTTTTGCATATCCACGATTAAGTGATGGATCAATTACCTTCCCACTTTTGAAGTTGTAAATTCGTTTCGAAAATTGGCTGCAGTGAGAGAATCCAATAGTATGCGCTCCTGCAACCATTCATTTCAGTTTAAATTATTGAATATCAAAATCATTTTTTTTAATCTGCAATAAACGAGTCCTAAATAACGAGTCTCATATTCTCGAGCGAACAAGTTTTGCTCATAATTATGAATAAACTACCTGATAGAGCAATTAGATCAGTAAGAGTGAGGCCATGCGAAGCAAACATTTTGGTTAGCTTTGCTAGTTTAAATTCTGGATGAGGTAAATGGTTTGTCACACTTGCTTTTGTAGATGTTCTCCCATCGAGCCGTCCCAACTCTACTGCATAAGATGGCCCTCCTGTCTGAAAAAGCAATTATTTTTTGTATTCAGCTAATAACAATGTTACAATTATCTACATGGCCAAAGTTATTCAATAATGTTATAAATATCAGCCATAAGAAGAATGATATTTTATAAATTTGCTTATAAATGGGAGTAGCCTCCCGATCAAGGTTTTAATCGGTTCAGGAAGGAAAACTGGAACCGAACCGTTATAATAGTTTAGTAAAACTGAACAGAATTTTTAATGGTTTGTCGTGAATCAAACCAAACTGGTATAAGGTTCGGTACACCAGTTTCATGTTTCCAGTCCAATCGAACACACTAGAACTATCTTTACAGAAAACTGAACTATACCTTTTCGAACCGAACTTTACTAAATTGCAATGATTAACTTATATTAGGATTGTTAAAAAAACAAAATTTTATATTATGATTGTTGCTTATTTACCAATGCTATGACATCCCTAGTTGCCAATGCCAAAATGTCAGCACATGAAACCTTGTTTTGGCAGCCAGGTACACTATCAACTGCAGCCTTTGCTTTGATTACTGTGTCAAATCCATCACCAGCTAGTGAAAGATTAATAGGATTATCTTTTTCTGAAGTGCTGTTTCTTGTAGCTAACATCACAGAAGCATCACATCCCTGTACATACATACACAAATACATCATTATAAAGTTTAACAGCAACTAATGTAAAACACAGACTCCGACACAGACACTAGACACGACACAAATACATGCCAAAAACATAGAACACTGACCTGAACAAAACAATCATGGAAAAAGAGCCTAAGTGTAGCAGGTGCTGTAACAAATGTTTGCTGAAGTTTCATCTCAACTGCATTTTTGACTATTGATTCAACATTTGGACATGTGTTTCTGTAATAGTCAACTCTAAGTTTTGTTGCATTACAAGTAGTCATGAGCTGCAAAAGAAACAGGTTAACAAGGAAGGTGAGGAAGCTGAGAGAACCCATTTCTTGGTTTTTTTTTTTTTTTTTTGTTCTATAGTGTTGAAATATTAGGCTTAGTTTGGTGATTGCATGCTTAGTATTTAAATATACACAGGAAACAATAGAAGGAAAATAACTACTCTCCACTACAAGCCAAAATGCTGATTGAAAAAGTGTTGTGAACTTTGAGAATATCTGACATAGCACTCACTGTGATGGTCACATTAATTAATTTGTGTGATGAGTTTGAAGTGGAAGCTCTTGAAGTGTGGTGATACTACTTCTTTATTAAAAGTGCATATTAAATTTATGTTATACATAGAAACCTAGTATGGTCCCACACATAGTGTAAGGTCCTTTTTCTATATATATAACTTGGTATAGTGAGATAGTAGCTGTATACACAAACTTCAATTGCCACTTCAATTCTTATCATATGATAGCCACTTTGTATACTACTTTATGGTTCGTATTTACTGTTCTGGTAATTCCTATTAAAAATAAGTGAATGGAAGAATGACACATTGCACTAAGCCATGTGTGCTCCTCTTTTCTTTTCTTTTTGTTCTCTTTCCCTTTTGCCCCTCTTTTATCATGCGAATTTTTTTTTTTATCGATTTGTCTATTTATAAATATGAAATTGGTGGTGTTTTACTAAACTTTATGAACATTCATACGAGAGTTAGACAAAATTTGTCATGAGAAACTTGCATTATGATCTAAGAATCATGTGAAATCCAGACCATGAAAAGATAAAAGGATGGGAGAGTTCTATAATTTATTTTACCACCCATGCCATCATAAGATACCGTAAGAAATGAAGATGGAGGAAACGTTTCCTTTCTTTTCTTTACTAACGTTAACTTAACAATGTTTAGTAAGATCAGTAGCCATTAAGGGATTGTGTCCATTAGTTTTTCTTGTGGATCTAACCCATCTATTGAAAATTCATTTGTAGAGTTCATTTAGTATCAATTAAGTGATTGAACTCAAGTGGTTAATGAGTTTCAGTTAGTGAGAAATCGTTCAGGATGACCTGAGTTTGAATCTTGACTAAAACAATTTTTTGTCACACTTACTTAACTTCTGACTGAATTTTGGATAAATAGGACACCTTCCTCTAGAAATCAAGAGTTAAGTCAAAAAGCTATGAGTTGATTTAATATCCCGGTTTGAATGAATGAAATGGATCTTCAAAATCATGAGTGGTAGCAAAGATGAGCTAATTATAACGTTGATTTTTGGTTTTGATAGGGAATCTATTAAGAGGATGGAGCAATTCGACAATCAAAACTCCTGTTAAAATCCATCAGCCTTCTCAATCAACTCATCATTGTGGACCAAGCATCCTTCTCTTGACCAAAAAAATTGCTAGGGGATCCGCTTGCCATTGGAAAAGAAACAAAAAGAGGGCTTGGAGTGGGAACAAACATGTATCTATCATTTGCATTGCTTCTACTGATGATGTTCCTATTGATGAGTTGATTGAGAAAGCAGATGAATTCATAGGAGTATTTCCAGGCATATACTTAATTTATCAAGTAAATATTTGTCACTGCTGTTGTCCATAGATCTCCACTTCTGGACAGTTGGAAACTGAGGGAGGCACAGATCTCCACTTTGCCACAGTTGAGTTGAGCCTAGCTCCACTTTGCCACAGTTGTAAATATTTGCCACAGTCCGAATCAATGGGTATAGACATAAAGTTCTCATATAAAAAGTTTCAAACTGCAACTTCCTCACCTTTAATTTTTTTTTAAGTTCTAGTAATCAATGAAAACTACAATCTTAGGAAAATAGTACAAATCAAATATGAATTATTAACAGAAAATATACAGAACCTAAATCAGAGATATTATGTTTAGAGTTAGTGAGTGTTGGTTAGACTTATAACAAAATTTGATATAGATAGGCTATAAAGAGATATGAATAGGAGATAAGGGGTATCATGTGTAGCTTAAGATCGATTTTTGGAGGGAAACCTTATGCCCTTAACATCAAGGAGCTCCTATCCGTTCTTTTTCTTATCAACTTGGGTTCATCACTAATTTGGGCTAAAGAGATCTAAATTGGTTCAGATGTCAGACCAAGAAATACCATGATCAGAAGTCGAAGTTTTTACGTGGACGATTCTTGTATAATAGATAGAAGTCTAATCTTTTACAACTTTAGGAGAGATTACAGAATATTGTCCAAAAGCTAACCTAGTATTTCATTTTCCTATCAGTTGTAGGCTAAAATCTTGTCTGACGTTAACTATGACAGCACCTGAAAGTGGCAGCCACAATGTCACATTTAAATTATTTACAAATCCATCCCTTCATCATCCCAGTTTGATCTTTCCATCAATTGCATTTAATAATCTGTAACAAAACAGTTGATGTGGTTCATTCACCACATGTGTAACATTAAGCCATTGAAGTTGCCTTCATCACTGTCACATTAAGCAATAACTTTGGTTATAAGTAACTCACTAACTCATAAGAAATATGTTAAGACTTGGGAAATGGACACCCGCCAAAATATTCATAACAATTAATGCTAGTATTTTGAAAAGATAAAATGACACTTATCTTTACAAACATGATGACCCTCGGTTCTTAGCCACTTTTGCAGCAAGTTTGCATTGACCTACTGAAACACGAAGCCTGCCACTGCCAGCCTGACCAAGCATTCCATAACCCGATTGGCTTTGGTTAACTTCCTCTTGTCTGCCATTGTATACTTCTCCTTCATCATCCTTGTTGGAGTAGGCCCTAATAGCCAATCTATATTGAGGGTTTGGCTTTGTATCATGATATTGATATAAATATATATATATATATATATATATATATATATATATATATATATATATATATATATATATATAGTGAAAATATAAATTATAAGGCATTTCTTTATTGATTTTGTTTTGTTTCAAAATAATAAAGTCCCTAGAATAGTTAGTCCGTTTAATGGAACATTAAGTATAACTTAATTGTGAGACCCCGTTAAACATAAGGAAACTATTCTAAAAGTATCCGTAGTCAAGCTTTATTGAGAAGTGGGATATCATTAAAGCATAAAGACTATTATGTGGGTAGACTGATGATCACATCTCACAGATCATGGATAAAGAGTTATCAAGTCTTCACATAGATATAAATATTAGGAGTAATATTTATATTGGATTGACCCGCCGTGAGAATACTACATAGTAAGTTATGCAATTGTCATAAGATATTCTCACAATGATAATAGTGTATATCGCTCTTAGACCTAAAACCACTGTGATCCCTAGATGTGGACTCAAGTGCTTTGTTGCCATTCTAACGTTGTCTGTAAAAGGATAACCATAACGTTGGTTGATGGGTACTTGATGAAGCATGCTGAGGGACATGAGTGTCCTAGATGGGATTTGTCCCTCCTCATAAACAGGAGATATATCTTTAGGCCTCTTGATGAAATATGACTGTAAAACTGCATGGCCATGCCGAACTAAGTCAATATAAGATATTGGACTTATTCGTTATTCAGTATATTTTGGAATCAAGGAATATAAACATTGATCTATACAAGGGTGACAATATCTATGCCTTGGGATCAATAAAGATATCGAGACAAAGGAGTAATTGTACACATAAGTATTATCATGGAAAGGTTTCGTCAGATCACTTGACATTCTTGTCACTTGGGTAGCAATGATGTGTTGCTAGATACCGCTCATTGTTTATAATATTAAATATTAGATTTAATATTATTGCCAACGTGACTAGAACCTATAGGGTCACACACAAAGAACAGTCAAAAGAGAAATATATAAGTATGACTTATATAAGGGGTGCGTTTAGTAAATAACGCTAATTAGTTAGCAAAATTACTAAACTCGTTGTTGGGCTCACTGAAGCCCAATAGTGACTTATGACTTGCAGAGCACACTAGAAGTTCTATAAATAGAACTCTGGTGCTGAAGTTTTTGGTTACACGTTTTGAAGCAACCCCTTTCTTCTCTGCACTTCCAATTCATTGGCTAGCACCGAGTTTTGGAGGAGCATTGTTCGTGTGGACTTGCTAGAGGCTTTGCTACCTGCTGCTTGCTTGGCTGTGATCGAGATTCCAGTTTCCAGTTCCAGCTTTCAGATTCCACAGTTCAAGGTAACAATCGAATCACTGATTCATGTTTGAATTTCGTAATGATCCAAGGAATGAAAATCGAAAATTTTCCGCTGCTTCTACTCCATTCTTCTATTCGATTTTCCTTCAATCCTAAGTCTACGACCACCTCTTTTCTTCTTTTTAGGGTCGGAAATCAGGCACTGGTTTGGGTCGCTTAGCAGGAGGGGGTTCTTGCCACTTGTCAATTTTAGTGAGGATCTCATCTTTAAGAGTTGTTCCAATTTTCCCGGACGGGTCCCCATGTATTAAGTCTACTCGTGAAGCAAGGGTAGATTTTGCGGCTAAGAGTCTGTAAGCTTGCATCCTTAGAGGTGGAGGTGTAGTCTGAATAAGTTGAGTTTGCTCTAGGTAACCAACATGGAATTGCGATGATGCAGAAGAGAAGCCAGCAGGATTTATTTGTTTGGATCCGAGAAGTTGAACATTGCAGGCAGGCATGTTTACAAGAGAAGATAAGCCACCAGCTGTTACAATGAGTTTAGCTGCTACTATAGAGCCAACAACAGCAAAAAGATTAGGGGCAACGTAACTAATTCTACTTTCTACCAAATCAACAATTTTGTTCTTCAGTGAATCAAGAGCAATGGCTAGATCGCAAGCATCGATTATGTTGTTAAGTACTTCGTTTGGAAGTGGCTTCCCCGATGTAGTTGAAGATGTAACTGACACGACCATTATAATGGATGAGGGCAAGAGCCCTTGTAAATCAAAGAGAGTTGGATCGATTTGATTTCCTATCTTCTTAACGACACGAGCATAATCAACAGGATGATGTACTATCGACTCAAGTTCTGGAAATTTCAAGCAATATTTGTTGCGAATAAAATTGTGCACGATAACAATTTCATTCTCAATTTCAGTTGACAAAAGATTACACTCCATAATTAATTTGTATCCTTCGACTCCGACATCTGAATCAGCTTCCTCAGCTTTCTGTAGTTTTAGTAGGATATCAGTATATCGCTGGCGGCTTCTGAACAAATCAGCAACGTTAGAGTTTAGGTCACCAACAAAATCAAAATCCACATCATCATCATCAAGTTCAAGTGAGTTGAGGTCGGTAAAGAATGTGTAATCGGGTGTAGCCATATGAGTAGAGTAGAACGGATGGGATCAAACGGAAGAAAACGAGTGAAAAGGATGTGTAGCAATCGATAAATAACAGAAATTTGCTTTGTTTCTTTTTGAAAGACTTGTTTGATTTATTTGTCCTTTTTATACCACTATTGGGCTTCTTTTTTTTATTAGTTTATTGCGTTTTTTCTTTGAACCAATCACTTACAATTCCAATTTTGTCCTTTTTATTATTTAACTTTTTCACCCATACTTATTCTATTTTCTTTTGATATTTCCAACAATCTGAAAGCAAATTTGGTCCCTCCATGCCCTCATTAAATTGGATGGTTGTATGAGAGTTCAAAATTTGCCTTGAATATTTGGGGAACAAAATTTGACCCATGGTTGGACACTTGGACGCACACTTGGGAAAAAATTGTGATTTTACGTGTTTCGATCGAAAAATCAAAAATAAATCGAGGTTTAGCTAGAATGCTACGAAACTTTGCAAATCCTCTATATATGTATTTTTATAGAGGTGTCTGCAAAAAAACAGCTCAAAATTCAATTTCTAGGTAGATGTTTTGGTTTTTAGAATTTTTTCCTCGTTAAAAATTCATATTTAATCCATCACTTTTTGTAAAATTCTAATTTGTTGTAATAGATGTTTTTTTGTCCTAAACATGCCTATAAAAAATCGTGAAAAAATTCAACCTCTTGCTCACTTTTCCTAACTACAATTGGGGGTAAAACCGTATTTTCCATGTTTTTTTAACAACTTTTATGGGAAAAGCAATTTTCTTTTATCAAATGTCGGCCTTTTTATAAACATTTACTTGAGGTTATTAGGGTTTGATTTATAGATGAATTGTCCAAGTCTTTTACTTCGCGAGAATGCCTATTATTTTGTCAATGTCATTATTTAGTCGATGAATTATGATTATGAATGATGACGAGAAAGAGTTGGAGCAACACATTTTGGAAGGAAAAAAATATTTAACCTCAATTGTGAAGGTTTGGACATATATATCGATGCAAGACAAGTTTCGTAAAACGATAGTAAATCAGATCAAGCTATTTCAAACTGTAGTTTATTATGACGAAACATTACGGTTTTGTTCGATGCATCTAGCTTATCCCAACTAGTGGGATAAGACTAATCGTCGCTCTTTTATTTCCATGCAAACAAAGTACTATAACAATAGTTTCTCCAATTAAGAAATCGGCATCATTGTTTTGACTAGAGTTTATGGGTATGTTCAAAATCCACCATAATTTGGTTATACCTCTTCCATGTTGGTTAGGGAAAATGGACCATTCTTGCAATGGAGAGACAGAAAACATCAATAAAACTTGAGAAAAATTGTTTAGTTTTCTCCTACTAAAGTAAAACTTAAAAGAGCATAACATGAACTTCTCTAAGTATTGTAATAACAATCGTCAGGTATCTTTTTTAACCATGAAACATCATTCACTTCTGACATATATGTATTCTTCCAAATTGCCTTTGAAACTAGGGTATGTTCCGCCTGATGCTGCATTGTGGGCACTTGTATTGCTTTATGCTCTCAGCCTTTGCAGGGTGATCTTCACACATTTCCCATGGTACCACCTCTCACATATATCACATATATTCAAACTTAAAATTACAACTTACAATGTTTTTAAATACAATAGTCCGCTTGACAAGGTTGAGCTCAAACGACGTGTCTACTTATCAATAAACTACCAAGCTTAACTCAATTGAACTCTATAAAACTGGTGTGTGACAATTGTCGGCTACTAATTTGTGTGTCGCTTGTCTTGTGAAGAATTTGAAAATATTTGACCAAAAGCACTTAAATTTGTGTGATAGGTTGAAGTGGAAGCCCATGGAGTGGTGATACTAGCTACTTCTATATTAAATGTTGTTGAAGCGACTCAAAATTGATATTGGAAGTTCTAGACAATCGTGGCACAATTGGAGGCAACGTGACACAATTTGGTGATGCTGGGAGCATGTTTTGGTTAGTCAAAAATTGCGAAACGATTTGTTAAAATCGTGGCACGATTGGGACATGATTGGTTGAAATTTTGGTGAGATTGAGTTGATGATAGCATCAATATTGTGTATGAAACTGAAAATCGCAACACGATCCAGGCAAACCGTGGCAAGATTTACTCGGGATTCAGATACTATATAAGCATTACTTAACCCACTTGCATGTTGGGTAATTTCATGAAACTAAAGGAGGGGACTTTTAGGGAACTTAGAGGTTAAGAGTTGAGTGTCTATGTGTGAGATTCTTGTGTTTGGGAAACACTTGGAAACACATTGGGTGAGTGAAAATCATTGAGTATCTTGGTCACGGAAAGAAATTCGGGTAAAAATGTATAAATTAGGATTTCTCTTGGAGTGTTTGTTGAAGATAATTTCTTGCAACCCTTTTGTATCTCTTTGTAAAGAAACTATTTGATAGTGAAGTGGAGAAACCTCTCTCCTCCAGACGTAGACCATTGTTGGGCTGAACTGGGTGAACAAATCTTTGTTTGTTTGTTTCTCTTCTCTCTTTATCTTTATGTTTTAGTTTTGCTTGTGGTATGTGCTTCAAACTTGGTTACTAGATAAGATATAGGTTTTTTGTTGTTGTTGTTGTTGCTGCTTAAAGTTTTGGTTACTTTGATTATTGGTTACTACTTCCTCTAACGTCACACATCTAAGTTTTTTTTTTTTATATATGTGAGATTTGAGTCTGAATTCACAACGAACGTACGTCTTAAATTTATATTTTATATTGCTCTTTTATTACAGCTCTAAATATTCTTATTTCCCTTGTGTCCCCACTTTTTCTTATTAAAAAAATGACACATTTCACTTGCCATGTGTGCCCTTCTTAACCTTCTTCTCCCCTGTCATGTGAAAAATTCTGTCAATTTATTTATCTCAATAAAAAGAAATAGGTGGAGTTTTATTAAACTTTATGAACTGAACATTCATAAAGTAAATTAGTCAAAATTCGACACGAAAACATGCATTACGATCTAGGAATTATGTGAAATCTAAACCATTAAAAGATAAAAGGATGGGAGAGTTTTATGATTATATTTTTTTACTATCCACGCCAAAATATTTTAAAAAAAAATGTTAAAGAAGTTTTATCCAATATACTTATACAATATTTATACTTTAACTATACGTTAGGCAAATTGTATCTATGGTTCCTTAACTTAATGATTTTATATTTTATCTTTTATCTTTTTTTGCATGCCATTTTTTTTTATGTCATTTTGGACCTTTTGGTTCGGATGTATATGAATTTTCAAGTTTCAAATCCAAAATTTGTATACAAATACGGGTGAAGGACCATAAATTTAAAAGTTGGGCATTCACTTGAAAATAAAATCATTTATTTGAAACTTGAAAATTCATATGTAAATGGACAAAAAGGAGTAAGATGGCGTGGAAAAAGTCAAAGGACTAAATTGTTACCTGAAATTATGTTAAGGGACCACAAGAATAATTTTTCCTATACTTTATTCGTATTAAAAAAACTAAAAACATACTTTTGATATTTGAAAAGTATGTTTCTTTGCAATTTCTGAAACTGTAACTTTTAATTATTTCTTAATTAATGGATTTTAAAAAAAATGATGTGGCAACGTGTGATAGGATATGATTACGTGAAATTCATAAAATGAAAAGTTCTTAATGGATTTACAAAAAAATTGACGTGAATTTTTTTTGATGATGTGGCAACGTGTAATAGGATACGATTACGTGGAATTCATAAAATGAAAACTATAAAAATGGTCAAAATTAGGGTAATTCACCACAACTTTATGTCTCTTTTCGAGAACTCGTTCTATTCATTTCTTCTTTTCTGATCTTCTATACCTTTAAAAATATCAACAAGTATAGTTTGATCTTTGAGTGGGACATCGAGGAAAAACAAGTTTCCTTTGTGTGGATGTAGAGTATGTATGAGGATGTACCACCATTGAAATATGAAACGCAAATTCTCGAGATGTATTATCTGGAGGGTGGGTATCATGTGTCTTTTCTTATACTATTATTTATGTATTTGGTTGTTCATATTATGTTAATTATGTTTTTCTTTTTGTAGAAGATAGTGAAATGTAAGTTGTTCATACCAGATGATGAATTTGACGCATAAACAACACCCACAATGGATGTTTCATACACAATGGAATATTCAACAGTAAAATAACAAGAAGTTTAGATGGTATCCCAGTCAACCTTAAATTGCAATTTTGCTGGTACATCAATTACACCCGCATCTTAAAGCATCTACAGTGGAGCACCGACTATGCCTTAAAGTGAAACTCAGGTAGACACATAATTATTTTACATTCTCTTAATATGAATATATAAAAAAAACTTGGGATGGTAGGAGAATCTGTACCGACAGATAAAATCCATCACGATTGTGAGGCATATAGTTTAATGGATATCCACAAGTAAAATAAACAGATATTTCAACTATCTGTTAGTTGGTGGATTCATATTTGAATTTAATGGTACACGTGTCTGCGGGTATCTAAAACCATTAATAAATTAATAAAATTACTTAAATAATCCATATTTAATATAAAGAGGTTTGCCTAAATAAAACTTTTGTAACGGTTGATGAAAAACTATTTATATTTATTTTGATTTTCATGGGAACTATCATTATTATTTTTTATTCGATGAAAACTATTATCCGGTAAAAAAGGGAAGGAAATGAATGTAATGCATTTTGCTTTGATTATAAATTTTATGTTAAATTAAGAGTGAAAAGCATGGATATTTTTGTGTTAATCTTTTTTTTTCGGCCTTCAAAAGAGGGTAAAGAAATTCTAGGTAATTAAAAAAAAACTATTTTTTAAAAATATATTATCCAAGGATATCTACAAATGTCCATGGAGATATCAGAATTTGGAAATTATCCATTTAACAGATACCCACACATATATCATATTTATCCAACAAAACAGGCTTGTGTATCTACTATCTATACCCACATATACCAATTGTCATCCATATAACCATTGTTCAAGTGATTTATGATTTGATTTTTAATTTTTTAATAAAATTTTTGTGGTTGGTAGAGTGTTGCAAGTTCATCCTTGTAATATATTTTTGTTAATTTCGATTTGAGCCACCGATAGTCATATATTTTAATCTCATAGTTTGTCCGTACTAAACTATCAAGCAAAAAACCCAAAATTAGGAGGGGTGAAATTAAAATTGTTTCTCGAAAATTTCTTTTTAATCTTTTTTAATTTTCCATTAACTTTTTTAATTGTTATTTATTGCAAGTTGTCTTACTTTAGAGGTCTCAACATGTAGTGTTAGCGTTGTGTCTATGATTGCGCTTATTGAAAGGGCATTCCACATTTCCAACAAATAAAGGTATATGTTAATTCATCTCCTCATTATGAAACTTACAAAGGCTTGACTCATTTATATGTTTATCATTGTTGATATTGACTTATGTGAAAAATGTGAAGATGGAGGAAAGTTGGAGAATACATTTGCCACTCCTGTTGCGCTAGGAAGTTAAGTGGCAATGACGACACTGGTACTTTTATGGGCAATGAATGATATAAACTTTTTTTTTGGTAAATCAATTTATATTTTTTTCCATCATCATCACCAACTAAGAGAAATCATAAGCATTGTTAGTTTTAAATATGTTGCGGAACAAATTTGGTGTGAGGTTTTTGAGACACATTATTTGACTAGGGAAAACCAATAACTAGTTCTTCAAACAATCTACAAGGTTGTTTGAAGGACAAAGTGAAATTTGACAAAAACGATCCATGCAATTATAAAATATGAAGAAGAAAGAGTAATTTCAACAATGAATGTCATGCTGAATGGTGAACCAATAACACCTTACTCATTGAATTAATTACCCGAGACAACATTAGGTTGACTTTTTTCATCATAAATACAACATTATGATCATCCACAAAGAAGATATCCTGTAGAAATAGGCATTCATCCACCATGGTGGCCATCAGAAAAAGAATCATGTTGGAATGAAATGAAATTTACCAAAGATCTCCGCCCACCACCATACATGAAACAACATGATTTGAAGAAAGGTTTGGATGTTTGTGTTTTAACTGATGTTATTAAACATGTGTCTCTTAATATTCAGAAAATTAGGAATATTGTTAGACATTTAGGAAATTTGCAAGATAAAGTCAATGCTAAACAAACAACTATTTGGGTTTTTTTGTTATTAATTATGAGTTAAGAATTGATAGAAGAATGCATCATGAATTGTTCTTAAATAAGAAAAATTTAAGAACAATTCAGGATACATTCTTCTATCAATTCTTTCCTCTTAATTAATAACACCAACCCAAATAGTTGTTTCTTAAGTGAGTATCTTGCAAACTCGTTAAATGTCTAACCATATTCCTAATTTTTTGAATTTAGGAGACATATGTCTGATAACAACCGTCAAAACATAAACTTTCCAGACCTTTCTTCAAATCATGTGACTTTCTGTAAGGTGGTGGGACAAAATCTTCACTATATTCTATTTCATTCCACCATGATTCTTTTTCTGATGGCCACCATGGTGGAGGAATGTCTCTTTCTAAAGGATCTCTCATTTGTGGTGGATCACAATGTTGCATTCATGATGATAAAAGTGAACCTAAGGTTGTGTCAGGAAGTTCATTCAATGAGTAAGGTGTTACTGGTTCACCATTCAACATGTCATTCATTGTCGAAATTCGTCTTTAATCTTCATGATTTGCAATTGCAACTGCACTGTTTGTTTTTGCCAAATTTTACTTTTTCTTTCGACCAACCTCCGTAGTTTGTCTAAAGAACCAGTCATTGGTTTGCCTTGTCAGGTACTATGTCTCAAAGACCTCCTACCAAACTTGTCCTTCAACATATTTAAAGGTAACGGTGCTTAGGATATCTCCTAGTTGAAGATGACATTGAAAAAAATATATAAATTGATTTACTAAAGTCGGTATCGTTCATCACCCATAAAAATAACATTGTTTTCAATGTCATTTAACAGCCAAACATAATACTGGTTGCAAATATCTCCTTCATTTTCCAACTATCACTTAGTGGAGATTAGATGGTTTAATTATATCCTTTGATATTGTCGTAATGGTATATACATGTATATAGTAGTTTTTGGACATTTAAAGATATTACTAGTCGAAATTTTTTAAAAATAACATGAAAGTGTTATCTTACCATCATTCAGTATTGCAATGATCAAAACCATGAAGGGTGCAAAATCAAATTTCAAGAACAAAGCAATAAAATAATGCAAAAAGTTTGATTGTTGAACAAATTTATATTGTGTCAATCACCATTTGTATCGTTGTAAGTTCTGAAATTAGTTTTTAGCGAAAATGCGTCAATATTTAAAGTTTAAACGCTCGAATTATATACTTTATTTGATTGGCTTTTCATTTTCGTAGTTTGATTTTTTATTTATTACGTTGATCTGCAAGTTCGATTTTTGCATTGTTCATCATGAACTTGGTTATTTTCATATTAAACGATGGTAAGTTAATGTTTACTTGATCTATAAATTATTTTCTTTCTAATATGTTAAAACTCTTTTCCTTATGCTATCATACACATTTAGGTATCATTACGACTATATCAAAGGATAGAGTTAAACCATCTCCAATACCAGACAGTTGGAAATTAACTGAGATACTTGCAACTGGTGTTGTGCCAGGAAGTTACATGGCACACGACAATAATATTTTTCTGGGCAATGAAAGATAAATACCTTTTTTATGGTAAATTAATTTACATTCCTTATTTTACTCAATATCATCACCATATAGCAAAAATTCTAAGTGTGAATCGCTTTCAATATGTTGGAGACCAAGTTTGGTTTAAGGTCTTTGACATATAACCCTGATGAAACGATGGTGGTTTTATACCTACTGGTCAGTATAAAAATCGAAACACGAATTTCTGTAACTAGGTCTCATAGTAGGCCTTTTTCCGAAAAACTCGGCCTTTTCCTACTAGGGGCTTTATAACTATCATAATATTTTTTTTTGAAAGAAATAGAAAGTTTAGACAAAATCGCGGGTATTAAGAGAAGTTTATACAAAATTTGTCATTAAATATGATTTTTCCGTAAGTAAAAGTTTGGAATATACGATGTAACAGTCAATTATGCATTGTTTATAGCTAGATATCTATTTGTTTGTATGATAAAGTTATGTTTGAAACATTGCTCGTACATTTATCTATAACTTAGATGTCTGTCACTATAAGTATTGTTGAATTTTATTTCAATACGTACTTTTTAAATAGATTAAAAAAAGTAATAAATATATCTAAAGAGGTATGAGATCTAAGATTCAAAGAGGATAAAGATATTAAATTAGTTAATATGAATTCCCCAAATTGACCCTATGATATTGGTAGGTACCAACAAATATGTAAATAAACTGAAATTGTTATAAATATATTATAGTGGATGTCCACCCACTATACTTACCATGCTCTTCTATTTTCCCTATAAATAGGGTACTTTGTAATAGAAACAGAAAAGAGAAAATAATACAACTTCTCTCACTTCTCTCTCTTTCTCTTCATTAATCTATATTTTATAACACGTTATCAGCACGATTGTTTCTAACCGGGAGTTTACACTACTGCTACGTATGTTACCTATACTCATCACTTTAATATCACTACTTAATATTGCTATGTATATCATTTATCTTTATCATCTTAATATTATTATTATCTGCCCCGGTTATAGAAAACCGGCAATTCGTCAAGTGATTTATAACTAGAGTGGCTATTATTGTTATTATTACTTTACTTCTTATTATAGAAAACTGGCAACTCGTCAAGTGATCTATAATAAGTATGGATATTATTATTTAAAGTGGTGGTCTAAAACCCCATATATACTATATTATCACGAAAGATAATTTCGAGTAGTGATACTAACTTTTATATTTAATGGAGGTCTAAAACCCCATATATACTATATTATCACGAAAGATAATTTCGAGTAGTGATACTAACCAAAGTTATGCGATCCTTTCATACCAAAGTCATGTCCTTAATGTGTGAAAACTATATTTTATGTCATGTTTTCAAACTGCTCCACCGCAAGCTATGTGTGTTCTCTGCAACAATCTATACATAGCTGAACTATTTCAAAGGAAAAACTAAGCCATGCATTTAATGCACTATATAGAAAACTTGACAATTGTTTGTTGCAATTTTCTTTTTGACTGGAGCATGCACCATGTGATGTTGCAATTTTCCTTATTGAAAAACTCATGTGTTACTTCTTTTCTTTTGTCCGCGTGAAGTTTTTTTTTTAGCATTTGACTGGACTAAAAAAATGGTATTGCAGACCATTTGAAAAATCATGTCCTAACTTAGATGATATTTAACGCTTAAAATATTTTTCTCATTATTCAACGGTTATGAACAGTGATTTCAACAGTCATGAACAGTAATTTCAACGGTCATGAACGGTGATTTAACGGCTATGAACAGTGAATTTAACGGTAACAATAACGGTCATTTTTTATAAAATTCACTCTATAAATACCTCACCTTCATTCATATTTTTTTACATCTCAAAATATTTACCCATACTTACAAAATGGCTAAAATCCTTTTTCTATGCATCACTCTATTTGTGGTTATTGTGTTCTTCTTCTTTTTCACTCATATTGAAGAATTAGGAGAAGATTTTGTACTATTAGCAATAATTTTCGTTTTACCATTATTAGTCTTTGCTTGTATTATTACTTTTTATTTTCGTGGAGGATTAGATTAAAATATTATATTATCATGTTTTGTAATCATTGCTATTAAATAAAATGGTATTTTTTTTTTCGTCATAATATATATATATATATATATATATATATATATATATGTATATTTAATGATGATTATGCTCTTCTGTATTATAGATTGAATCATGTCGAACCTTGCAAAACTTGATTTTGAGGCTCTTAATATTTCTGGAAATAATTATCTGGCTTGGGCTCTAGATGCCAAAATTCATTTAAATGCCGAAGGGCATGGAGATACAATTAAAGAAGGAAACAAAACAACTGAACAACAAAAGGCTAAGGCCATGATATTCCTTCGTCACCACCTTCATAAGGATCTAAAAAATGAATACCTTACTATAGAAGATCCAAAAGATCTTTGGGACAATTTAAAAGAAAGGTTTGACCATCAGAAAACTGTCATCCTTCCTAATGCTCGTAATGAATGGTTATATTTGCGTTTACAGGACTTTAAGTCTGTAATCGAATATAACTCGGCTGTATTTAAGATTACTTCTCTATTAACACTGTGTGGAGAAAAGGTGACTGATGCGCAGATGTTAGAAAAAACATTCTCCACTTTTCATGCATCTAATGTAATCCTGCAGCAACAATACCGTGAAAAGGGTTTTAAAAGGTATTGTGACTTAATATCATGCCTGCTTGTGGCAGAACAAAATAACGAGCTTTTGATGAAAAATCACTCGGCTCGTCCCACTGGTAGTGCTCCATTCCCAGAAGTGAATGTAGCAACACATGATCACTATGGACAAAATCGTGGTCGTGGCCGTGGTCATGGTCGTGGACGTGGACGTGGACGTGGTCGTGGTTATGGAAGGGGACGTGGTTTTGGTTTTAATCGTAATCACGATGGAGATTACAAGAACACATACTCTCACCAAAACAAAAACACATTTTCTCACCAGAAGATGAAAAATGTTGTAAAGAATGATATTGGTCAAAGCAGCAAAAGTAATGAGAGTATTTGCTATCGTTGTGGAGGAAAAGGTCATTGGAGTCGTACCTGTCGTACGCCAAAACATCTTGTTGATCTTTACCAACAATCACTTCAAAATAAGGATAAAAGGGCTGAAACGCACTTTGCATGCGAAAATGATGAAGATGATTATGGTAATATGGAAAGTATCCACTTAGATGCTGCTGATTTCTTTGTTGATCCTGATGAAAAGATTGACCATCTCATTAGAGATGAAAATATCCAGGAATATAACCCCACCTATAAAATGTTTAAGAGTACCTTTTATTTTCTTATAATAAAAGTGTTGTATGATATGTTTTTATCTAATGATAATAAAAGTTTTACAGTCTTATGTTGTATCTATTTGTTTTATGTTATGTTTTATCTGATAATAATAAATGTTTTTATAGTAATTCTTATATTCATACTTATCTCTTATTTGTTCATTTTTAGATAGAATGAGTATTAACATTAACCCCAATAATGGAGATATGTGTCTCGCTGATAGTGGAACAACTCATACAATTTTCAAGGATAAAAAATATTTCTCTTCTTTTCTAAAGCAACAAACCGGTGTTAGTACCATATCTGGAAGTTCAAAAATAATTGAAGGCTCCGGAAGAGCTAATGTAATATTGTGTGGAGGAACAAATTTAAACATTGAGAATGCATTATATTCTCCCAAGTCTCATAGGAATTTATTAAGTTTCAAGGATATTCGTCTAAATGGATATCATATTGAAACAAGAAATGAAGGAAATATTGAATATCTTTATATAACGAGACATCATTTGGATAAAATAAGTGTAGTGGAAAAGTTACCTTCCTTTTCCTCTGGTTTGTACTACACTTATATAAGTGCAATTGAAGCACATGTGATTGTAAACCAGAAGATTACAAATCATAATAAATTTGTTGCTTGGCATGACCGGTTGGGACATCCCGGGTATATAATGATGCGAAAAATAATTGATAATTCTTGTGGTCATCAATTGAAGAACCAGGAGATTCTTCAATCTAATAAATTCTCATGTACCTCTTGTTCACAAGGGAAATTGATAATCAGGCCATCACCAACAAAAGTTGGAAGTGAATCTCTAAATTTTTTAGAGCGAATACATGGTGATATTTGTGGGCCAATACACCCACCATGTGGACCATTTAGATACTTTATGGTTTTAATTGATGCATCAACTAGATGGTCACATGTTTGTTTATTATCAACTCGCAACCAGGCGTTTGCGAGATTGCTAGCTCAACTAATTCGAATAAGAGCTCATTTCCCTGATTATCCTGTCAAGAAAATACGACTTGATAATGCCGCTGAGTTCTCATCTCAATCATTTAATGAATATTGTATGTCCATTGGAATTGACATTGAACATCCCGTAGCACATGTTCATACACAAAATGGACTTGCGGAATCATTTATCAAGCGTATACAGTTAATTGCAAGACCACTTCTCATGAGATGCAAATTACCCATTTCCACTTGGGGACATGCAATTTTGCATGCTGCATCATTGATTCGCATCAGGCCAACAAGTTATCATAACTCCTCCCCTTTAGAAATGGTTCTTGGTCGAGAACCTAATATTTCCCATCTAAGAATTTTTGGATGTGCGGTGTATGTTCCAATTCCTTCACCACAACGCACTAAGATGGGTCCTCAACGAAGGTTGGGAATATATGTTGGATATGAATCTTCATCCATTATAAAGTATCTCGAACCAACAACAGGAGATTTATTTACAGCTCGATTTGCTGATTGTCATTTTGATGAATCAAATTTCCCAATATTAGGGGGGGAGAAAATGCAGCTAAAAAGGGAGATCAGTTGGAATGAATCTTCATTATCTCATCTTGATTCTCGAACTAAACAATGTGAACTCGAAGTTCAAAAGATAATTCATTTGCAAAGTTTATCAAATCAATTACCAAATGCATTCACTGATCCAAAAAGTGTGACTAAATCACATATACCAGCTGCTAATGCTCCAATAAAAATGGATGTCCCTGTTGGACAATCTAAAATTGCAAATGAGTCTGAACCACGCTTGAAGCGTGGTAGACCAATCGGTTCCAAAGATAAAAATCCTCGAGCAAGAAAAGGAGCAAAAAGGGAAGATGACCCAAAAGAGGATATAGAAACTCTAAAAGAGTCTTCTGACATAATCAATATTTCAGTTCCAGAAGAACCTAATCAGATATCTGAAATACCTGAAAATCAAGAGATCTCAATAAATTATGTCACCAATGGAATACAATGGAACCGAGATGAAGTCAACCTTGATGATGCTTTTGCATATCATATAGCGTTAAATGTGATAAATGATAATGATGATCAAGAACCAAGGTCTATTAAGGAATGTAGACAAGGCAAAAATTGGCCAAAATGGAAAGATGCAATTGAAGCAGAATTAAATTCTCTTAATAAGAGAAAAGTTTTTGGACCTGTTGTCCGAACACCTAAAGATGCGAAGCCAGTTGGATATAAATGGGTGTTTGTCCGAAAACGCAATGAGAATGGTGAAATTGCAAGATACAAAGCAAGACTTGTTGCTCAAGGGTTTTCCCAAAGACCCGGAATTGATTTTGATGAGACATACTCACCTGTAGTTGATGCAACTACTTTTAGATACTTAATGAGCCTTATAGCTCATGAAGGGCTCAATTTGCACATGTTGGATGTTATTACAGCCTACTTGTATGGCTCACTTGACAGTGACATTTACATGAAACTCCCTGAAGGATTTAATTTGCCTGAAACAAATAATTCAGGATCTAGGGATGACTACTCCATAAAATTATATAAGTCTCTCTATGGGCTAAAACAATCAGGACGCATGTGGTACAATCGCCTCAGTGAATATTTGCTGAAGGAAGGATATAAAAATGATTCCATTTGTCCATGTATTTTTATGAAAAGATCTGGAAAAGAATTTGCTATAATTGCTGTCTATGTTGATGACATAAACATTATCGGAACTCCTGAAGAGCTTCCAAAAGCCATAGATTGCTTAAAGAAAGAATTCGAGATGAAAGACTTAGGAAAGACAAAGTTTTGTCTTGGATTACAAATTGAGTACCTAAATGGCGGGATTCTTGTGCATCAAGAAGCTTACACAACAAGAGTGTTAAAGCGATTTTACATGGAAAAATCTCATCCATTATCTACTCCAATGATTGTTAGATCACTGGATGTAAAGAAAGATCCTTTCAGACCTCAAGAAGAAGATGAAGAAATACTTGGTCCTGAAGTACCATATCTCAGTGCAATAGGTGCATTGATGTATCTTGCTAATAATACACGTCCCGATATATCATTTTCTGTCAATCTATTAGCAAGATATAGTTCTTCACCTACACAAAGACATTGGAATGGGATTAAGCATGTACTTCGTTACCTTCGAGGTACAATGGATATGGGATTGTTTTATCCTAAAGTACCCAAACTAGAATTAATTGGTTATGCAGATGTAGGTTATTTGTCAGATCCTCACCATGGTAGATCACAAACAGGTTATTTGTTTACAAGTGGAGATACAGCAATTTCATGGAGATCTGTGAAACAGACAATAACAGCAACATCATCAAATCATGCGGAACTTTTAGCATTACATGAGGCAAGTAGAGAATGTGTTTGGTTAAGATCCATGATTAAGCACATCCAAAAGAATTGTGGTTTATCCTCTGGAAGAATGGATGCAACAATAATTTACGAAGATAATACAGCATGCATCGCTCAGTTGAAAGAAGGATACATTAAAGGAGACCGAACAAAACATATTTCTCCAAAATTCTTTTTCACTCATGATCTTCAAAAGAATGGTGAGGTCAACATTCAACAAATTCGTTCGTGTGATAATCTTGCAGATGTTTTTACAAAGTCACTCCCAAGTAAAGTTTTTGAGAAACTTGTACTAAAAGTTGGTCTTCGTCGTCTAAGAGATATTTGTCTTCATGAGGGGGAGAAATAAATGTATTCTGCACTCTTTTTTCCTTCACCTAGGTTTTATCCCATTGGGTTTTCCTGGTAAGGTTTTTAATGAGGCAGTTCACACTTAAAAGGATATTGTACTCTTTTTCTTTCACTAGAATTTTTTTCCACTAGGTTTTTATTTTAGTAAGGTTTTAATGAGACATATCTTCGGTGGACATCCAAGGGGGAGTGTTATAAATATATTATAGTGGATGTCCACCCACTATACTTACCATGCTCTTCTATTTTCCCTATAAATAGGGTACTTTGTAATAGAAACAGAAAAGAGAAAATAATACAACTTCTCTCACTTCTCTCTCTTTCTCTTCATTAATCTATATTTTATATCAGAAATGAAAATCTCCTCCTTAAATTAACCACCGCTCCCTCATCCTCCTTAGCCACCGTGAGTCATCTTCACACCGCCGCAATCGATGCCTGTTGGTTTTGAAATCAACACCATTAGATGTCTCTCATCTTCATCTTCAAAAACCACCCATTTCTTTTCCAGATGGGTGAGATTTGAAAAACCCTAATCACCACATTCCATCTTAAATTTTTGCCAATATGAACCTCATTTTGAGAAACGAAATTGATAATCCTTTTCCTCATTATGTCCGCAACAAAACCCCTAACTCTATTTCCTGATTTGAGCACTTTCACAAATAATCACCGCGCCGGAAATCATCTCTGCTGCGTTAGAAAACGTGAACAGAAAGAGATATGTGAGTAGCTTATTTACTTAATGACAATTTTATTTAAATAATTTTTTTTTGCTAAATGATGAAGTAATTTTTATTGGGTCTGAAATTGATGTAGATCTCTTGTTTCATACGCACCTTCAAAGGTTCATCTTTGTTGATTTGAATTTGATGTATCAATATGCAATGGTTTGGGTTGTGATATGTAAGATAAATACAGGATCGAGTTTTTTTAAAAATAATTGTAGGCACCAAATTTCTTGCATTAATCTGTCAGATTATACGAGCATGGTGCAACATAAAATTTGCTCTAGTTTTATCATATGCTTTATTTGTGTTTATAAAGTGAAAAGTGAAATAAAGCTGGGCATGACATTTGGGATTATAATCCTACTTTTCTAGAGAGGGATATTCTTTAAAGGCTTTGTCTAACACGCACAATTAAGTCGGTCTTGCACCATGTACAAGTTAAAACCGATCAATTTGGTCATAACTTATGTAAGTTAACACAACTTAGTCACTTAATTTATTAATATATACTATTATACTTGTTTCTTAAGTACTAAGCTGAGCGATCAAATTGCATTAACACACACTATTACGTACTTGAAAAGTTTTCAATCAGCAAAGCGAAATGGTGAAGCGAATTGTTGTCTGAAACTGATGTAGATCTCTTGTTTCATACATGCCTTCAAAGTTCTCTGATTGCTTTGCTTTTATATTTACATATATTGTTCAATTCGACATTCCCAGGTTTTCCTCTCTTTCGTTAATATAGGTTTTCAAGTTTTGTTTTCTTAATTAAATCGTTAGTTCTTTTCACCCTTTACTACAATCTGTTGGTTCAGTAAGCACAGGCATGAAGCTTTAGAAACTTGTTTTATGTCAAGACCTTTATTTCCTTTTATTTCCTCCTAGTAGTTATTTGATAGTTTGCTTTGTGATCCTATATCTGAATGTCATGTGGATTCTGAATTTAATGTTCTTCAAAGTTCTCTGATTGCTTTGCCGGTTTTGTTATTAGCAATTGTAATTTACCCTTTTTTTTCAACTTCTTTTAGGCTCTTGAGCCTGAAAATTTAAAATTATATTACCGGTTCAATTCAATTAGACACTTTACATCAAGTTAATTTGATGCAACTCGAGACCTTATGGTTTTCCTAGTTAATTTGATGCAACCGGAGACCGAATGGTCTTCCATATTGAAAAAGTTAAAAGAATGTTATCAAGTGTTAAAAATAGAACCCACATAAGTTGTCCTGGTGTTATTGGCTTGGGACCTGGGAGTGTGCTCCTCCTCGAGGTCTTAGGTTCGATTCTCTCCAGTGTCAATTTAAGTGGGCTAATTTAGCTTCTTAAAAAAAAAAAAAAGGTGTTAAAAATAGATTCGATTGAGGGGTAACCTTGGCGCAACTGGTAAAGTTGTTGTCATGTGACTGTAAGGTCACGGGTTCAAGTCCGGAAACAACCTCTTGTGTAAAAACAGGGTAAGGCTGCGTACAATACACCAAATGGTGGGACCCCTTCCCGGACCCTGCGTATGCGGGAGCTTCAGTGCACCGGGTTGCCCTTTTTTTTTACCACATGGTTCATGGATTTCTAGGATGGTTGCACTAAAATATACTTGATTTATTGAGGACTGTCAGACTAATTTTTCTTCTTTTTGACAATCGATCATATATTATTTTTTGCTGTGGAAGAGATGTAGAATTCTTGTAGAAATTGAGTTTTTCTTTCTCTGCCATCACTTAAACTTGTGTGTCTGACCTAATTGATGTGTTTCACATCGAGTCCCTTTTGAGTGGTTAATTGGTTCCTACTAATGTGGATGCTAATCTTTTTTTTTTGAATCAGATGTGGATGCTAATCTAAACTCTAATTTTAAGATTCAGGTTTGATTTTTTTTTTTTTTTTTTTTTTTTTTGTATAGACCTGTGAAACCATTCCCGTAGGTTTTTTTTTGGTCCTTTGCAACCTCTGGTAGAATTTTCATTCATTGTTTTCAATCATGATGCACCACGTAGCCCCTTGCATTTTAAAGTTTTGTTGCAAGGAAATTACGAGAAGGTTTTATAGGTGCTATATTTAGTAATGGCAATTTAATTTCATGCTTTTGGGTGTAGATCTGAGTTTTTTTTATGACCCATTATGCATATATATATATTTTTTTTTTAAATTGCCAAATTATCTCGGTGAATTTGTTATATGGTACAATGGTTTTTGCAGGTAAATGATTATTACATTTCAACTAGAAAAGTTAAATGAAGTAATTTTTTGGTCTGAAATTGTTGTAGATCTCTTGTTTCATACATACCTTCAAAGTTCTATGATTGTTTTGCTTGGTTTTATATATTTTGATTGTTTAATTCAACCTTTTATTTGTGTCCCCCCTTCAAAGATCTCTTGTTTCAGCTCGTTTTGTTTTTTTAGTTATATTGGTTTGTGACATTGTCTTGTTCAAATATGTATATCTGTTATTTTAGTTGATGTTAAGTATTCATAAAATGTGTCGTGTCTTTTGTTTTTTGTTGAAAGCAGAGCAAAATGATGAGTTTTAAGATCTGAATATCATGTGGATTCCTTATTGAAATGGTCTTCAAAGTTCTCTGATTGCTTTGCTGGTTTTCTATTAGCAACTGTTTGGGTTCTGATATGTAAGATAAAGCAAAGGATCGAGTTGTTTTAAAAATGAATGTAGGCACCAAATTTCTTAGTCTGATGTGCATTAATCTGTCAGATTATACGAGCATGGTGCATCAAAAAATTTGCTCTAGTTTTATCATGCTTTATTTGTATTTATAAAGTGACAAGTGAAGTAAAACTGGGCATGATATATGGGATTATAATCCTACTTTTCTAGTGAGGGTTATTCTTTACAGGCTTTGTCTAACACGCACAGTTAAGTCGGTCTTGCACCATGTACAAGTTAAAACCGATCAATTTGGTCATAACTTATGTAAGTTAACATAACTTGGTCACTTAATTTATTAATATATACTATTATACTTGTTTCTTAAGGACTAAGCTGAGCGATCAAATTGCATCAACACACACTATTACGTACTTGAAAAGTTTTCAATCAGCAAAGCGAAATGATGAAGCGAATTGTTGTCTGAAACTGATGTAGATCTCTTGTTTCATACATGCCTTCAAAGTTCTCTGATTGCTTTGCTTTTATATTTACATATATTGTTTAATTCAACATTCCCAGGTTTTCCCCTCTTTTGTTAATATAGGTTTTCAAGTTTTGCTTTCTTAATTAAATCGTTAGTTCTTTTCACCCTTTACTACAATTTGTTGGTTCAGTAAGCACAGGCATGAAGCTTTAGAAACTTGTTTTATGTTAAGACTTTTATTACCTCTTATTTCCTCCTAGTAGTTATTTGATAGTTTGCTTTGTGATCTTATATCTAAATGTCACATGGATTCTAAATTTAATGTTCTTCAAAGTTCTCTGATTGCTTTGCCGGTTTTGTTATTAGCAATTGTAATTTACCCTCTTTTTTCAACTTCTTTTAGGCTCTTGAGTCTGAAAATTTAAAATTATGTTACATGTTCAATTCAACTTAGACACTTTACATCAAGTTAATTTCATGCAACTCGAGACCTTATGGTTTTTCAAGTTAATTTGATGCAACTGGAGACCTATTGGTCATCCATATTGAAAAAGTTAAAGAATGCTATTAAGTGTTAAAAATAGATGCCATTACACCACATGGATCGTGGATGTCTAGGATAGTTGCACATAAATATACTTGATCTATTGAGTACTGTCAGACTATTTTTTTCTTCTTTTTGACAATCATTTATTATTTTTGTTGTGGAAGAGATGTAGAATTATTGTAGAAATTGAGTTTTTCTTCCTCTGCCATAACTTTAAATTCCGTGTCTGACCTAATTGATGTGTTTCACACTGAGTCCCTTTTGAGTGGTTAATTGGTTCCTACTAATATGGATGCTAATCTAAATTCTAATTTTAAGATTTAGGTTTGATTTTTTTTTTTTTTTTTTTTTTTGCGTAGACCTGGTAAACCATGATGCACCATAGGTTTAAATTCCCATAGGTTTTTTATGGTCCTTTGCAACCTCTGGTAGAATTTTAATTCATTGTTTTCAATCATGATGCACCATGTAGCCCCTTGCATCTTAAAGTTTAGTTGCAAGGAAATTACGAGAAGGTTTTATAGGTGCAATATTTAGTCATGGCAATTTAATTTCATGCTTATGGGTGTAGATCTGAGTTTTTTTTTATAACCCATTACGCATTTTTTTTTCCTTTCAAAAATTGCCAAGTTATCTGTGTGAATTTGTTATATAGTATAATGGTTTTTGCAGATAAATGGTTATTTTGTCTCGGTGAATTTGTTATATAGTACAATGGTTTTTGCAGATAAATGATTATTACATTTCAACTAGCAAAGCTAAATGATGAAGTAATTTTTTTTTTGTCTGAACTTGATGTAGATCTCTTGTTTCATACATACCTTCAAAGTTCTCTGATTGCTTTGCTCAGTTTTATATATTTTGATTGTTTAATTCAACCTTTTATTTGTGTCTATAGTTATATTGGTTTGTGACATTGTCTTGTTCAAATATGTATACCTGTTATTTTAGTTGATGTTAAGTTTTCATCAAATGTGTCGTGTCGTGTATTTTGTTTTTTTGTTGAAAGCAGAGTAAAATGATGAGGTTTTAAGATCTGAATATCATGTGGATTCCTTATTGAAATGGTCTTCAAAGTTCTCTGATTGCTTTGCTGGTTTTCTATTAGCAGCTGTAATTTACCACTTTTTGAGTTCTTTTACGAACTGTTTGAGCTTTTTGGGAAAATTTAATTATGTTTACATGTTAAACTAATCAAAGGTTTCATCCTTGTTATTATTTGTTAGAATTTAGTTATTGTCACATAACATTTACCAAGTTGATTTGAATTTGATGTATTATGCAAGGGTTTGGGTTATGATATTTAAGATAAAGTAAAGGATCGAGTTGTTTTAAAAATGAATGAAGGCACCAAATTTCTTAGTCTGATGTGCATTAATCTGTCAGATTATACGAGCATGATGCAACAAAAAATTTGCTCTAGTTTTATCATGCTTTATTTGTATTTATAAAGTGACAAGTGAAGTAAAACTGGGCATGACATTTGGGATTATAATCCTACTTTTCTAGTGAGGGATATTCTTTACAGGCTTTGTCTAACACACACAATTAAGTTGGTCTTGCACCATGTATTAAAACCGATCAATTTTTATCATAACTTGTGTAAGTTGACACAACTTAGTCTCTTAATTTATGAATAAATAGACTATTATCCATTTCTTAAGGACTAAGTTGAGCGATCAAGTTGCCTTAACGCACACTATTAGGTGCCTGAAAAGTTTTAAATTAGCAAAGCGAAATGATGAAGCAAATTTTTGTCTGAAACTGATGTAGATCTCTTGTTTCAAGCATGCCTTCAAAGTTCTCTGATTGCTCTGCTTTTGTGTATAGACCTGTGAAACCATTCCCATCGTTGTTTTGATACTTTGCAACCTCTGGTAGTATTTTCATTCATTGTTTTCAATCATGATGGACCACTTAGCCCCTTGCATCTTAAAGTTTAGTGTCAAGGAAATTACAAGAAGGATTTATAGGTGCAATATTTACTCATGGCAATTTAATTTCATGCTTTTGGGTGTAGATCTGAGTTTTTTTTATAACCCATTATGCATATTTTTTCGAAAAAATGCCAAATTATCTCGGTGTATTTGTTATATAGGTACAATGGTTTTTGCAGATAAATGATTATATTTCATTCCAACTGGCAAAGCTAAATGATGGAGTAAATTTTTTTGTCTGAAATTGATGTGGATCTCTTGTTTCATACAAACCTTCAAAGTTCTCTGATTGCTTTGCTTAGTTTTATATATTTTGATTGTTTAATTCAACCTTTTATTTGCGTCTATAGTTATATTGGTAATCCTACTTTTCTAGCCAGGGATATTCTTTACAGGCTTTGTCTAACACACACTATTAAGTTGGTCTTCCACCATGTACAAGTTAATACCGATTAATTTGATCATAATGTGTGTAAGTTGACACAACTTAGTCTCTTAATTTATGAATAAATATACTATTATCCATTTCTTAAGGACTAAGTTGAGCGATCAAGTTGCCTTAACGCACACTATTGGGTGCCTGAAAAGTTTTAAATTAGCAAAGCAAAATGATGAAGCAAATTTTTGTCTGAAACTGATGTAGATCTCTTGTTTCAAACATGCCTTCAAAGTTCTCTGATTGCTTTGCTTATATATATATATATATATATATATATATATATATATATATATATATATTGTTTAATTCAACATTCCCAAGTTTTCCTACTAATGTGGATGCTACTCTAAACTCTAATTTTAAGATTTAGGTTTGAAATTTTTTTGTATAGACCTGTGAAACCATTCCCATAGTTGTTTTTGATCCTTGGCAACCTCTGGTAGTATTTTCATTCATTGTTTTCAATCAGGATGCACCACGAAGCCCCTTGCATCTTAAAGTTTAGTGTCAAGGAAATTACGAGAAGGATTTATAGGTGCAATATTTAGTCATGGCAATTTAATTTCATGCTTTAGGGTGTAGATCTGAGTTTTTTTTTTATAACCCATTATGCATATTTTTTCAAACAAATGCCAAATTATCTCGGTGAATTTGTTATATAGGTACAATGGTTTTTGCAGATAAATGATTATATTACATTTCAACTGGCAAAGCTAAATGATGGAGTAATTTTTTTTGTCTGTAATTGATGTGGATCTCTTGTTTCATACATACCTTCAAAGTTCTGTGATTGCTTTGCTTAGTTTTATATATTTTTATTGATTCATTGATTCAACCTTTTATTTGTGTCTATAGTTATATTGGTTTGTGACATTGTCTGGTTCAAATATGTATACCTGGTATTTTAGTTGATGTTAAGTTTTCATAAAATGTGTCGTGTTGTGTCTTGTGTTTTTTGTTGAAAGCAGAGTAAAATGATGAGGTTTTAAGATCTGAATATCATGTGGATTCCTTATTGAAATGGTCTTCAAAGTTCTCTGATTGCTTTGCTGGTTTTCTATTAGCAACTGTAATTTACCACGTTTTGAGTTCTTTTATGAACTGCTTGAGCTTTTTGGGAAAGTTTAATAATGTTTACATGTTTAACCAATCGAAGGTTTCATCCTTGTTATTATTTGTTAGAATTTACAACGTTTTGTTTTTTGTTAAAAGCAGAGCAAAATGACGAGGTTTTAGGATCTGAATATCATGTGGATTCCTTATTGAAATGGTCTTCAAAGTTCTCTGATTGCTTTGCTGGTTTTCTATTGGCAACTGTAATTTACCATGTTTTGAGTTCTTTTATGAACTGCTTGAGCTTTTTGGGAAAGTTTAATTATGTTTACATGTTTAACTAACTAATCAAAGGTTTCATCCTTGTTATTTGTTAGAATTTAGCTATTTTCACATAACATTTACCAAGTTGATTTGAATTTGATTAGAATTTAGCTATATATGTTGTATGTATCAAATGTGAGGACATTTAAAATGAGATGATTTCATTTTAGTGACTCACCCTGCTGAAAACCACCATCACTAATTCAACGACGCTGTTGACCCCTTTATGAATCTTTTCTTGTATGCGATTTTGTAACAATTTTTTAAGATTAGCTCATCAATTCATTCTGTATGATGATCCTTGTTCTGGTTCTTGGGGAGAGGATGCCATCGGTTTGAAGATGCCACATCTAGTTTCTGATGATAGTGAATCGGCAGCCATAGTGAACAATGCAGGATGGGTTTTGAATGTTCTGAATGATTTTGAACTCTATTCTTTTTCTTTCCGTTTTCTGGAGAGTTGGGATATTGGATCTGATTTTGATTCAATTTATTTTATTTTATTAATAACCAAGTCTCGATTTTAACTAATGATCTAATCTTTATGAAGAATTTTTTTGCAGTGGTTGTATTGTACATACAAATTTTGCAAATTCTGCAGCTGATGTGTTTGTAATATGAACTTGCTATTGATAGTACACTAAAGAAGCAAAGTGGAGAAGAAGCACAATGGGATAGGATATTTTGAGTTTGATTACTATTACCAATTTTAAAGTAGCAAACAAAGTGAAGAAGAAATGCATTTCAACTAGAATAGTTATACTTCGTAGAATTTATGATTTGATTCACAACATTATATTGTAATCAAGTTCATTGGGATTGTATTCTGTGTTGTGACAGTTTGTATTGTGATATTGGTTATACCTACTATTGACTAAGATCATCAGCCAACTCTGAAAACCATGAGTTTCGATGACTTTTATATACCTATTATTGGTTATATGTAATTGAGAGCAAACTCTTCCTTTATGTTAAGCCATTGGAGTGTAATTTTCTTCATTGTTATTATACATGACCGCAGAAGTACATTGCTCAAACTCTTGATAAATACCAAGAAAGATTCTGCAATAACAAAAATTCTGCAGAATGGTATTTGGAACACAAAATTTCGCATTAACAAAATTCTGCAGTGTTATTTGACACATAAAATTCTGCTATATAAAAAATAGTCAAATAACTTAACTCATACATTAAATCAATCATTAGTACGTATAATGACTAATGGCTTCTTCAAAAGTTTCAAATACTGGTGCCTCCTTAACAAATTATTGCCAAAGTTTGACAAAAAAGGAAATTGCTATGTAAAGCGAAATATTATCCCAAAATCATCCCGATCTGTGTATAACTACATATCACCATTCCGCCTTTATTTTGTCTGAAATTGAAAATTAAACCACAGAAATTTCAATCAATGGCAATGACAATTTTAATCTCGCCTGCCTGCATCGACAGGGTGCCACAATACTAACTGCAAAAAATTTAAACTAAAATTGAAGGGGGCCGCGCGAACGCAGGCCCCCACAGCAACAAATTATGATGTAGGCTCCACCACTTGGGTAGACCTTAGAAAGGCACCCCTCCTAAGTGCAATGGAGGTCACCTTTCTAGGCCATGGGCCTTCTTGATCACCCATTGACCCCATCCAGGTAAGTATGTAATCCATTGCCATACCCTTTCTTTATATATCCCACTTTCCTCACCGCTCTGTTTGATATTGTCGATGTGGGACTTATTGTTTCACATACATTTGCACACGCTACTATTGTTTCTGCTTTCAATATTCTTTCTAAACAATTGGATATCCATTTGTAATGGCTGCAACATCATTTTGAAAATCTAAACTAGGACAAATTTGTCTCCAAGATTTAATGCACGAGTTGTATGTCTCAACCAAGACTTTCAATCACAGAATATAATATAATATACTTGAAACACATATTTGTCACTTCCATTGGGATACAAATTTTACCATAGCAGCCGTGGAAACTGGTATTTTTAGTTGAACTGGTGATTTCTTTGCATCCAAAAGCTAAGAGAAAATAGCTAAGATATGAATTTTTGTAAAGTTTGTTTGTAGTTTGGGATAAAATAAACCTAGCGAGTTTGTATTATTTTAAAACTTAAAACAACAGGCAGAGGAAAAATGTCACAATTTCGCATCTCTCCGGTCAAAGAAAATATTAGTGGAATAGGATTTCATATTAATTAAGAAAACTGATTTAATCACATAAGATATACATAATTTTTATCCCGTATTCAATCAATAACACTCAGTTGTATTCATATATTTGGGTTGTGAGTCATGCGAAGAGACCACAAACAAACTTAAAATTTCTCTTTTAAAAATGACCGGAATGAGTATTTTACTAATATTTTTTCAATAATATTTTATAAAAATTTCTCTTATAAAAATGACCGGAATGAGTATTTTACTAATATTACATGCATTTCTGTCCAAACAAAATTTGCATGTGGAGTATCGTGGTTTTACACATTCAGGATAATCGTGATTGTTAGGTCAAGATCGAGCAGTTTTTATTTCATGTTAAGTATTTTTTTTATTGTTTTTAAGGAAAAAAATGTTTTGAAATATAGACCATCCGACTGTTCAACAACGTTATCCTAGATGCGTGAATTCGTTAACAACGTTATCCCATTTTGTATTGTTGTGACAAAAAAATAGTAAAGATGCTAGAAGAAAATAAAGAAATATGTTGAGTAATTATCTAAGAGAGAAAGAAAAGGGATGGAAAGACATGAAAAAACAAGGTTTGATATAGAAAATCTAAAATGTAAAGATCTTATGTTAACAACTTAATCTTATTAATTTTCAATATAAAAACGAAAAGCTAATCTAAAAAAGGAAATAACTAACACCTATTAGAAAAAGTAACAAAAAATAACAAACTATGTATTCAAAATAAAAAAAGAATCAAAATCCTTGTTAGATACTAATATCTTATCTAAGCTTAGATGAGAAAGAGAAAAAACCAATAAAATAGCTTAGGTCTTTGAGTCTTTCTTCGTCATTATTAATATTTTTCCTTAGAAAAATATTGAACCAATTCTTCAAGATTGTTCAGGCTTTTCCTAAATTGAATAATTAGTATTAAGTGTGTCAATGTCGAGGCCCTTCAGCTTCACTACCGACTCAACACGACCCTTAAGAGTATTCCGCTCCATAAGCCTGAAACACGTCCATTCATTAACAATGAATCAGTCGGAAATAAACATTACATACGACATTAACACGTAGACTCTGATAATCATTTAAAAAAAAAAAAAGTGATTGATTGTAATTATGTGTCGGTGTAGGATACAGACACACTTTCACTCTTGGTGTTTATGCCACATAATTCATTACTCTTCGAGGCTTACCTTGCAATTTCAGCACGTTTCCTGGCTTGCTCTGCAATCTCTGAAAGCTCCTCATAGCTACTATACTCATTGAAAGTGTTGGAGGTAGGAGGCTGAAGACCATGGCGTGATCTTTGTGCCGATGCCCATTGTGCTTCCCTATTTTCTCTACCATAGTCTTTCTTTGATGTGAAGGCAGTCTGTAACGAGAAAATATGAAACAATTAGATAAAAGAAAAAAAAATGCAAGTACACGAGGCTATCAGCAAGCGGAATTTGGACAAGGTAGATATGTACGCGGCCTTATCCCTGCAAACAGATAGGTTATTTCCAATATTTGAACATAAGGCGAGACAACCTTACAGTTGCGCAAAGGCTCGTCCTTATCAACAATGTGACGAAATGATAAAGCGAAAATAAAAATAACCTACCTTGTTTTCCAAAATATTGTTCCATGCCTTTCCACTCAGAATATAGCGGATTGCAATTTTCAGTAAATCAAGAGGGATGTAGGTCACCAAACTGTACAACCAGATGACGCCGGCCCAACCCCATCCCATTCCCTTAATTCTTGCAAATTCCCAATCTGCATACACTGCTATGACTGTTGCAACCTGTCACAAAACAAACTATTGTTACCATAACAGAAAGAATAGGAGTGCTCAGGATTATATCCTTGCAGAAATAATAGCAAGAGTATTAGCGGAAAGAATGGCACGTCAGTGTGTGTTCGTCCGCTTCTATCAATAAAAATAATAGAAGTGGTAAAATTTTATGCAATTATTATTTTTAATAAGAGGTTCAGGCTTACCAGCTGAGCGAGGACAAAAGCGCCTAGTAGGAGAAGACCAGGTCTATCGGTGAAAGACCAATTGCGAGACCTAGTTACAAAAATTAGCGCTTGGCTTATTATACTGACTTGCAGGTATAGAGCTGCCATCATCTCAGCAGGATTATTTCTCAAAGACCTCACACCAAACTTGTCCTGCAACATGTTTAAAGCTAATAGTGCTTAGGACTTCTCCTAGTTGGTGATGATATTGAAAGGAAAAACTATAGGCATATATAAATTTAATTTACCGAGAAAAAGTTGGTATCGTGCACGGCCCAGAAAAATATGACCGTCATTAGGGCCATGTAACTGCCAAGCACAATACCAGTAGCAAATATTTCCTTTAGTTTCCAGCTATCAGGTAGTGGAGATGGTTTAACTCTATCCTTTGATATTGTCATAATGGTACCTACATGTATATGGCAGTGTTAGGACATTAAGTTAAATATTTTACATTAGTTAGAAAATATTAAAATAAAATGAAAGTCGTGAATCGTGATAATGTTATCTTACCATCATTCAGTATTGCAATGATCAAAACCATGAATGGTGCAAAATCAAATTTCCAAATCAAAGCAATTAACATGAAACCAAACTGCCAAAATAATAAATTAAAAAATCAGTGATCGTTAAGTATATTTATGATTTGAATGTTCAAGTACGTAAAGAAAAAAGTAACAATATTTTGTAAAGCCGACTTCAACACATACCACAATACGGATGGTGATTGACACAGCATAAATCTGTTCACAACCAAACATTTTGTGATTAGAAAACTAAAAATTTAAGTAAAGTCAAAAGATTGAATTAGATACGCATGGAAACTTACGGTATAATTCTTCATTCTCTGGAAAATGGACCTGCTGGTGAGCACAGCACTGATAATGACACTGAGACCAGGTTCAGTGAGGACAATATCAGAAGCACTTCTAGCAGCATCCGTAGCATCAGCAACAGCAATTCCAATATCTGCTTTCTTTAGCGCCGGGGCGTCATTTACACCATCTCCAGTCATTCCACAAATATGCTTCCTCTCTTGAAGCCTCTTGACAATTTCATATTTGTGTTCTATAATATCATACAAAGAGAAAAGAGGTTAAATATTTTTTTATTGGACTTCATTAAGAGGTGTCTGACATGTGTCCAAAGTGTGTCTAAGAAGTGTCGGTGTCCAAAACAACTTAAATATGTTAAATATATAAATGATTGTCGACGTTGATTTTTGGTTTTGACAGAGAATCTATCTAAATGATGGAGCAATTTGACAATCAAAACTCCGGCCAAAACCCAAATCAACATCAACAAGGACATACCTGGAAAAACTCCGGCAAATCCATCAGCCTTCTCAATCAACTCATCAATAGGAACATCTAAAGTAGAAGCATCCCTGTCTTGACCAAGCAGAGCAGATGATGGATACATATTTGTTCCCATTCCAAGCCTTCTACCTGTTTCTTTACCAATGGCCAGCTGATCCCCTAGAGAAAAACAGAATCCACGATTATTTCCAAACTTCAAAGCTATAATAAACTTTGATTTATGGTATGAGCTACAAATGGTTCTAAATTAAAGTCGGTGGCCGCGGTTTCATTTTCGCTGAATTACGTTTGTGGAGACCTCTAAAACTTTATATTGCAATCACAATTGCAGTTACACACTGCAATTTAGAACGATGTAATATAGTAAAGTATGATCTCATATCTTACCAGTAATCATCTTGACATTCACACCAAGTTCAAGAGCTCTTTTAATCGTTTCAGCGCTATCATGTCTAGGAGGATCAAACAATGGTAACAAACCAACAAATTGCCATGGTGCACCAGGACTATCTTTTGTTCTCTCAGGTACTTCCTGTTACACAAATCATACAATAAAAGCAGAAATAAAACAAGGGAATTCGTTCAAGTCGAAAAATAAACATAGCTGATATCATCTTTACTTACCTGATAAGCAACACCTAAAGATCGAAGTCCACGCTCAGCAAACCTATCAATCACTGCATGAGCCCTTTTTCTCACATTCTCTTTGCAGTTACAAAGCTCCAATATCTGAAATAACGTAACATCATGTCTTAGTTAGTCATCTTATTAAACATGACAAAGATAACACCAGAGTCTAGCGTAAGTGGTTGATGCTCAGGGTGTGTGAGCGTTGTAAACCTTGGAATACATAGTTCAATTCCTACGGATAAAGAAAACACATAACAAGTTGAAACTCATATTTACCTGTTCAGGAGCCCCTTTGCTAGATCGATGCCAATTTCCATCAGAATCAATATAGGTAAGAGCAGTCCTCTTGTCTACAGGATTGAATGGTAGAAAATGCACCTCATTGATGCCAGCTCTAGCCTGATCAACATTCCAAATTCAATAAAAAATATATTCATATTTTGCTTTCTAGTCCAAAGAAAGAGACTGAGTAAATCAGCATTTCGATCCTCAAAATCGGAGGCGTCGAGCAATTTGGTCCCTCAAATTTATGCAATAGAAAAAAAAAATATATGACTCAATTTAAGAGACTAAATTGCTATTTTGTAAATTTGAGAGACTAATTTGACCGACTCTTACATGTTCAAGGACTAAAATGTTGATTTACTCGAAAGAGATTTATTTTGATTTTAATTTGACATGCTTACCTCTACTGGATCAGGAAGCATTCCAACAATTGCAGTATCTATAGCATCCTGATTTTCAACCCTAGAAGCTCTTGCAGCCAGAAGTATCACAAAGTCCTTATCCATACCCCTAGAAAACACCTCAATCAAGTTTGTATCAACACTAAGCTTATTCAAAGTGAGAGTTCCAGTTTTATCACTGCAGAGAACATCCATTCCAGCCATTTCCTCAATAGCTGTCATTCTTTTTGTAATTGCACCTTGCTGTGAAAGCCTATGAGAACCAATAGCCATAGTGACAGACAAAACAGTTGGCATTGCAATGGGAATTCCACCAATCAAGAGCACCAAAAGATTGTCGATTCCATCCCTATACTTGCGGTGTTGTATCGGATACATCACAATAATCTCAATGAGTATTCCAACAGCAATTGAACAAATGCAGAAATTTCCAATTGCTGTAAGCACTTGTTGAAAGTGTCCAACTTGGTTTGTACTGTCAACCAAATGAGCTGCTTTTCCGAAAAAGGTGTGGACACCGGTTGCATACACAATTGCTTCAATCTCACCCTTCTTGACAGTTGATCCTGAAAACACTTCTTGTGTGGCATACTTCGTCACAGGAAGTGATTCTCCTGTTAAAGCAGACTGATCGACGCTTAAAGCATCGCCCTCGAGTAGACGCGCATCAGCTGGGATGATGTCTCCTAACTTAATGCTGATTATGTCTCCTGGTACTAAAACTGCAGCATCTTGTTCACTCCATTTGCCATCTCTTAGTACCTAAATTTTTTGGTGGCCACAAAAATTGAACAAATGTTAATAATAAACTAGATTCACACATAGTGTGCGTGCACATGCATATATAATTTTTTGTCATAAACACTACTTTAAACATTAAAATTAAAACTAAAAATAAGAGTATAAAAAACAAAGCTAAGTTGTTTGTTGATTATTGTTATTGTTTAGTTTAAAAGATTTTATTCTTGTTGATAGAATGATAAAATTTGTCCTCGCGAGCTTAGCTCGGTTGGTAAGGACAATGCATAATATATGCAAGGTCTGAGGTTCGAACCCCAGCCACCACCAAAAAAAAGAATGATAAAATTTGAGTTCATTAATAATCAAATAGATAAAATTATCAAATGTCTTTTATTTGATTTAAAAAACTTCTCAGTTACTTTTGAAAAGTTGTTTATATATTCTATACATAAAAACAATGTTGTCAATTGTGAATCGCGGAGAATAATGGTTTATTAAAACTCCATGACGCAACAGTTCTATGGCATTGTTATAGCCACTATTAAAATTCCATGACGCAGAATTTTATGGGACGATAGCAATTTGTTCAAATTTTGCAATGCAATAGCGTTGCTATATACCCGTTGTTTAACAACATTGCATAGAATATAATCTCTTGTTTTTAATCAAGATCATTCTAAAAATACAATTTTGTGTAACTTCTTGATACGTCAAAAATAAGTTAGGTCAAACAGAGCTTATATACGCAAATGGAACATGATAACAACACGAATGTGAAAAAAATCAACTAGTATGAAAGTTTGTTTTTATACATATATAATAAACAATTAAAAAATAGATAGAGACGCTATCACATAACACAACGTGGATAAGAAAATTGCGTTTTCTTAATATAAAGTAGTAACGGTATTTCTAATATTAAATAAATAAATAAATAAATAATCGCATAACGTAAGATAGATAAGTGAACTGTGATTTATTTACAATGATGAGTTAGTAAAGAGAAGTAAAATTTTCAAACCTTAGCCTTGGGAGCTAAACCGGCCATGAGAGCGGCGGCAGCGTTGCCGGCATTGTTTTCTTCAATGAAACTGATGGTGGAGTTGATGACTAACAAAGCAATGATTCCAACAAAGTCTTGCCAATCAGGGGGCCTTCCATCACCATTAGCCAAAGCAATGGCCATGATAGCAGCAGCTTCCATAACCCATGACAAAGGGTTCCACATAAAACCCAAAAACTTCAAAAACTTGTTCTCAGTTTTCTCTTCCAGTTTGTTTGGTCCAAAAACTTGAAGCCTGCTGGCTCCTTCCTCTGATGTCAGACCTTGTCTTGAACATTTCAGATGATCAAACACTTCTTCTATTGGAATCCGTTCCTAGTAACAAACAACAAAATCAACAAGGTTTCATTTGTCTCATGTCATGCAATATGCATAGATTATTATATAGCTAGTAAAAACCCTTCAAAATTATAATTAACATTCTCACATAAAGGACTATGGTGGTCTACAGGTACGATATCCGGCTAGAATACGGTATTTTTTATTTTTTTTTAAATTAAAGTAGGAGCATATCAATAAAATCATGAGTTTTGTTATACAATATAATACGAAAGAGCTAAATTATAAGTCAGATATTTTTTTAAAAAGCCAAATATTAAAGTTGGTTATATAACAACAACAAAAGAAATCTCATATGCATATAATATTATATTATCGTATTAATATATTAATATATAAGAGAAAACTACAATTTTCATTCATGAACAAAAACGGAATGTCACCGGTATCTTCAGGAACCTCCACCCGTACCTGGTATGGATAAGTACCCGGAACGGGTACTTCACCTTTTTATAAAAGAGTGATAATCGACATATAAATAATTTTTCATGCATATTAAAAATATATTTTTTAGTAATTTTGAAAAGATGAAAGATCAGCTGTCATTGGTAAACCCTAAAATCTCCTGTTACCACTACCAATTAAAAAACAAACAAACATAAACCCTAAGAGTTCTTAGTATGACTTTCATATAGTTTGGTCATCGGTGACAAAAGAAACAAAACGTGCGTGACGGCGGCATGTTTAAAGCATCATTCATGATTTATCAACAAAAAAAAAAAAAAAAATCATTGATGACTGTAAATTTTTCATATATATAGATCTCTATGAAATCAAACATTAATAATATTTGATTTGATGGAAATATCATCGTAATAAATAACATGACCAATATTTTTTGAGGCATAAACATGAACAAATTCTTATGGAGCTAAAAAAAAAACAGAGAGAGAGATGGAGAGAAGAGAAGTATTATACCAAATTGACATCCTCGTTTTTCATCTGCTCAAGGTTGATGCTACCCATGGTGGGAGATCGAGCTTAAAAATGAGACACCAAATAATATGTGAATTATTAGAGTGGTTTAAATAGAGGGTAGAGAGTCATAGAATGAGTGAAAAAGGTTAAAGATGAAGATGAGAAGGAATTTAAAAGATAGAGGCTTGAATATAGGGTTTTCTGTTATGTTAGGGCATACGTAATGTGAAGTGAAGCCGTCAAACCCACTCTTAAATTCTATTTCATACAAAATACCCAATTTAACCCTATATTGTTTGTTGAAATCGACTTCAATGCATCAGAACTCTCCACTCAATTCTATTTTTCAGCTAATTATTTGCAGTGCAAAAGACTGAGACATCCCCTCACATGAATTATTATTTATCTTTTATCTATAATAGAAATCAATATCACACTCGGTGTCAGGTTTATATAGCAAAATTTCATTGCATCAATGTACCTAGATTAGTAGTAAAATTGATTTTCAGCCAGTATAATTCACAATTGCACATACTTAGTACCTTAAATACTATTATTACACATGTTTATAAAGTCATACTAGTCATATAAGAATTTCTAAACTCAGCCATCTCATGTTATTTCTTTTCATTGAGATCCATTTTTCTTTCTATCCTTCTTTTTTTTTTTTTTTGAAAATGAGCAACAATTTTTATTAAATTTCATCAAATAAATTGAACCAAAAAAAATACCTTAAATTACCATAGATTTGTAGCTTTTACTATCGCCACCACTCTCTCTTGTGAATCTCCCTCTAGTGTGCAAGCCTCTTGTTCATGTAAAAAGAAACAAGAATTTTTTTTAAAGATGATAGTGTGTGCCTTTTTTCAAACTGCAATTGAAATTTAAAGAGAAAGATGAAGAAGTGAAAGGCCGACAAAATAAATAAAATAAAATAGTGGCTTAGAATAAAATAAAATAAAATAGATGGAGAAGGTTAAAGATATAAAAAGAAGTTGCCAGAGAACGAAAATAAGTGGTGTTTTCATAGACAACAATTTTTGAAGAGGTTAAACAATGAAGAGAGGTAAGTGGGAGAAAGTGTGTGTATTAGAGACTTAGAATTTTCGTTCATGGATATAGCAAATAGACGGGAGTCTGATCTTAATGCAATTAGTATAGATATTGATTGAATTTGTGATTATAAATTGAATATGGCAAGACAATGCAATGCATTGATAATGGCAAAATATGAAAATTAGCATCCTTCATTTTTATATAAGGCTTGACTACAATTTTACCCCCTTTATTTTGGCTTAATTTGAATTACCCACACCCCCTCATACGCGCACGCGTAACATTTAAGCTCATTTTCCGCTGATGTGGAATAAATTATATTATTTCATTATCCACCTAATTTGTATTTGGTGATATGAATATTATTTATTTTTGAAATTAAAAATATTTTGCATAATAAAAAAACACATGAAAATTCAAAATAAAATATCAGCAAAGTAGTTTAAAATAACAGAAAATTACTTGTGAAAAAGAGTAAAATGCTGAAAAAAATCAAAAACAAGAAAACTAGTATAAAACAGAAAAAATCAATAAACAATCAGAAAAAAAAACCATAAAATCAATAAAGAAAATAGATTATAAAGAAAAAAACAAAAATGAGCAGAAAAAGTATAAAAGTATAGAAAAAATACTAGAGAAACAAGAAAAATACTAAAATAAAGCACCATTATAAATACAAGAAAAACCAGCATTCGCATGTAAATATTTGGATAATTATTTTTTTTTGGTAAATAGAGATAACTTTCATTAACCAAAACAGTTATTACAAACTACATGGAATCAGGAACCAACAAAACCAAGAAACAAGAGCTAAGCTCAAACAAACAAAAAGAACCATTAACCTCGCACCCGAATCATCAGAGTTCGCACCTTCTTGAATTGCAATCCTCTAATGTAAGCATCCATTTTGATTTGGTTAAGGAGTTGTTGAACAGATCGGTAACAATTCTGAAATCTTCTATCATTCCTCTCCTTCCAGATCATATACAGGGTCACACTCAACACCATTCTATGAGCTTGATGCATACCATTGTTACTGTTACAATGAGACTGAATATATTGCAAAATAGATTGCCAATTGCTAGTATTGACAGTCATATTCATCCATCTTATAACACCTTTCCACACAGCATCAACATAATCACAAGAAGAAAAAAAAGGTGAGAATGAGTTTCATTCTCCTTTGTACACAAAATGCAAACTTGATCACATTGGATACCTACTTTAAGCATCCTATCACAAGTTGGCAATCTAGCATGAATAGTCAACCAAGTAACAAACAAACATTTTGGAGGGGCTGGATTATTACATATCATTTTCCTCCACCCAACCTTTGCAAAGTCACCTCTTAAAGCATTATATATTCTTTTAATCGAGAAATTAGCTTGTTGAAAAATACTGCCATTAACACTTGAAATAGTCTTTGCTGCACCAATGACTTTTTTATTACCCATGAAGATTGTGCAGACACATCCACCATAGTTATATTTTTATATTTCAACGACTTTTTTTTTTCAAGATAAAAATATAACTATGTTGATTATCCAAATAATTACAGGTACATAGTCATTTTACCATGTATTTATAATGCTGTTTTTTTATGTATTTTTTTTTGTTGGTAAATGGAGATAACTTTCATTAACCAAAAACAATTATTACAAACTACATGGCAACAAGAACCACAACAACAAAGAAACAAGAGCTAAGCTCGTACAAATCCAAGAAAAGGTCAGAGCCTCACAATCATAACACTAGGCTCATCATCTGATTACTTTTCAAACCTTTAATGTAGACAATCTCTTTGGTTTGGCGAAGGAGCTCCTGAGCTTACAAATGATTTTCCTAAAATATGCTGGCATTCTTTTCTTTCCAAATCATATATTGGGTTACACTCAACATCATTCTACTCAATTGATGTGTAATGTTGTTCCTGTTGCGCACATTGCGTTTGAATATATTGCATCACTTCCTGCCAATTACTAGTATCAATGTTCATGTTACTACATTGCGTTGCACCTTTCCAAATAATCTTAGAATACTCACAAGTGAAGAAAAGATGAGGATGAGTTTCATTCTCTTTTTTGCACAAAGTGCACAATTAGGCACATTGTATTTCGAATTTTCTTGTTTTCTCTAGTATTTTCCGTAAAAAAATTTGTTGCATTTTTCTGCATTATTTTGTCTTTTATTGTTGATTTTCTAGTTTTCTCCATTTTTATGCACTTTTCTTGTTTTTTTTTACTGATTTTTTTGTTTTTTCTGAATACTTTCAGGTTATTTCTTGTGTTTTTTCCTGATTTTTTTTCCATCATTTTAATTATTTTACAAGTAATTCTCTATTATTGTAAACAATTTTAGTGATTTTTATTTATTTTTTATTTCAAATTTTCATGTATGTTTTTTATCATGCAAAGTATTTTAATTTTAAAAAATAAATAAAATCAACATTAGTAAAGAAAAATTAGGTGCATAATAAAATAATATAATATATTTCATATCAGCAGTGTCATATCAGCGAAAATGAGCTCAAATGTGGTGGGAACAAAATCCTGAAAAATATAAAATATGGGGTAAAATATTGAGATTAAAATAGGATTTCAAATCTAATTTAAGTAAAAATAGAAGGGGTAAAACTACGTTTAAGCCTGTATAAAATATATAGATATCATATAGTTTTTTTAGGGGAGATAGATATCATTAGGGTTGAGCGTGTCATCCGAAACGGCCCAAAAACTGAAAATCCAAGTAAACTACGGGTTATACGAGGCTAGTTAAAACGGATCTCGGGTGGGAAAATGAGCAAATTTGGGTCTATGTGGGTTGCAATGATCGGGTCTGGATTTAAAATTCACAACCCACGGAAAGCCACACCCAACCATATATATGACAAACCGACCGTTATCCTTATTTATTAATTTTGTTAAGTCTACAACAACTAAACCTAATATTTTCCCTCCTAATACTAACCCTAATTTTTTTAGGTTTTGTTATTTTTACGTTTTGTTACATCCCTCAAATATTTTAACAAGCAACAAATTTTACTACTAGGAAGGGATTTACAATTTATGCAAATTTGTTTCTGTCATATCTAATTGTTTTGGATTTTTTCGTTCTTCTATTCTTATATAGTTTATGTATAAGTTATTCAACTTACCATCAATCTAATTTATTCGGCCATAATTATGTTAGTTGTTTTGGGAGTTAAACATATTACTATAACAAGCAGTGGTAGGATGATTTACAGTAGGATAGTTGACGTATGATAATTTACAAGGAAAATTATCATTAAAACTAAGTGCACAATATAAATGACATAAATATAGAATCATAACAGATATTTTAAACTTACATACAGAACTGATAGGAATCAAAATACATTTGCTTTGTTTCAGTAATTTATAATTTGTGTGGTGTTTTTGCCAAAATCTCTTTCGTTAAAAAATTATGGATTGCTGCTCAATGTCGCTAAAAATATTTTGAATCAATTGCACAATCTGCTTTTATAGTTCTATTTAAAATTATGACATTAAAATTATAAGTTGGGATTGTACTATAAAATTTTGCTTTTGTCTACTACATTTATAATGTCCTAAAAATATTATTAACAGATGACAATGAGAACTGTATTAACACCACTTCAAATGTAGTGTATAAGGAGATTTTCCAAAATGTTGAACAACCATTGTCTGTTCTTAATTCTTTTATTATCTATGTAATGGATCATATCATAATATATTAACTTCTCCATTTTTTATGACCCGGGCGGTAGCACGGATAAAAGTTCTAGTATTGAATTAAAACAATATTTTTTATATCAAACCCTAAATCACTCATTAAACCCACACCCGTCTAGTAACTCATTAAACTCTTTTCTCTCAAATTCAAATCCAAGCCTAAATCACTCACAATCACAACAACCAACTCCACTCCATCATCTCTCTTTGGTTCTCTCTCTTTATCAACTCATGAAGTCACTCAATCACTCAAATCTCTAATCTCAATTGATCTTCTACTCTCTCAAACTCAGATCAACTCGTTTTCTTCTCTCTTCATACTACTATGGTAACAAAAAACTATAAATATCGTTCTCTTATGTTCTCTTTTTTGGAAGAGGTTTGTTTTTTATTGTATTTTTGTTGTTTTTAGTGGGGGGTGTGTTTTTCATGTCTACTGTTTCATTGCTTCCTCTTCCCTTTTTCTCTTTTATTACTCCTTGTTGAGGCGCACAACCGACTCAACCCACCTGTAGGACCCGTCCAACCGTCTAACCTGAGACGCGTTGAAACCGAGACAAGACACAGTCAAAATTGGGTCTTGATTTAGTGTCTTCGATTTTACTCCCTCCGTTTCAAAATGAGTGTCGTTTTAGCCAATTGCACACAGATTAAGGAATGAAATGAAATAATCATTAGACATAACACTTTTACTAAACTATCCTTACTTTATAAGAAAAAGACAAACTTAAAGTTGCATTGAAAATTGTGTGAGAGAATAGTTGGAGAGGGTAAACTTGGAAGAAAAAAAATAAAGTTGTATTGAAAATGTAAAGTGACATTCATTTTGAAACAAATTTTTTTGGCTAAAGTGACACTCATTTTGAAACGGAGGGAGTATTTAGTATGACCTTTTCGAGCTAGGTATTCGTGTCTGAAACTTGATACTCAACCCTAGATATCATATAGTTTTTGAGGGGAGATACATATCATAGTTATCAATATAAAAATTTATACAATAATTTTAAATAACAATTAAATAATATTAAAAATAATTTAAAAAATCCTTTAAATTATATCACCGCAGCAACAATCGTACTATCACTAAAGTATATACCTAAAAAATTGTCACACTACATTTATTTAAGAAAAAACAGCAATAGAAAAATAATACGTTCATTCTTTATTAAAAAAAATATGTTCTATATTAAAACTGAGAAGCTTTTCGTTGATAATATTAATATGTACCAAACAAGTTGTCATTTTTGCTTGTCAAAAAAAAAAAAGTTGTCGTTTTTGCATTATTTTTTTTGAATATTTTAATTGTTAAATCAAAGGCTCAAAGTAATTGGACCACGGAGAGGAAGTATACTTATAGGACCATTCTAACCATCATCTAAGTAGAATAGTAGGGGTGGCAAAACGGGCTTGACCCGCCGGGCCGGCCTGTTTGGCTCGTTATTTTTGGTGGGCTGAGTCAAAGTTTTGAACTCGCTTTTTATAGGGAAATTATACCCTACACCCAACATTTATACCCTCACCCCAACATTTTAGCCAAACCACCCATTTTACCCTCTTATATAAAATTAAACCCCATCTTTTTCACATACCTTTCCGATTCACATGAGGAGACATAGAGAGAGTACTTTCTCAAACCTTTTGACTGGAAAACAATTTTACTGTATTAACCTTGTTTCTGATAACGTGTGGTTCTGTTTTTTTGGTTTGGATGAGCTTTCTGGACAACTTATGTGATTTTTTTTGGGGTTAGTTATCTGACCAGAAAAGTAGTGTGAAGCGATCAGGTTTGGATATTCATCTGGATAATTCACGAGAAGTGTTCCGGTTTGTTTTATCTTCCAAAAAACCAAACCTGGTGTTTGCAGTTTCTTAGATCTTGGAAAACCTCATCGATGTTGACTTCTCCTTGGATTTTTGAAATTGATTGTGTTGTTGGGGTTGGGATTATACAAAACTGGATTTAGTTACACAGATTGTTGTATCTTTGATTAGGAAAATTGCGCTCCAATTTAATAGATTCTATTGTGTTGTCATATTGTTTGATCATGTCCATGTTGTGTTGACGAAGCATGATGTTGGGATTTTACCCTATTTCATCAAATACCTTGGTCCTGCTCTTCCTACCCTCATTGGCTTATAAGATATACAATAGAAAATCAGTTTATTATTATGTTAAACTAATAGTTTTAATTGTTGCAATACGATGTTTTCAGAAATGTTAATTTACGGTTTTACTAACAAATTGGTAATCTACTTTTTAAGTTTTTCCCCAAAAGAAAAATCTAGAACCGGAAAAGTTAGTTTGAGTTTTCCGGGCATGTAGGGGTGAACTCATTCTATACTCATCACTATTGAAAGTGAGGGTGAAAAATGAATGTGTAACATTAAATGTCAAAAAGGATAAAATTGGAATTATTTAATTTTTGTAGGGTGAAGGTATAAATGTTGGGGTATGAGGTACAATATCCTTTTTATAGTTGGCTCGGCTCGTTGAATTACGGGGCGGGCACGGGGCGGGGCGGCCCGCTTAACTCGTTGAAAACAATTATGTTATGACCACAACAGGAGGAGGAGGAGGAGGAGGAGGAGGAGGAGGAGGAGGAGGAGGAGGTGCATATATTCATAAGTATAACTTAGATGATGATTGACTCGGAGTTGATTGACTTAATAAAAAAATTATGTTGCTGCTGCGATTATTTTGAGACTTGTTTTATGCTTTTGGATTTATCTTGGTTGTTTAGTTTATTTTGAGACTTATTTTATGCTTTTGGATTTATTTTGGTTGTTGGATTTATTTTGGAACTTATTTTATGTTTTTTGATTTATCTTGGTTGTTGAGTTTATTTATTTAGAGACTTATTTTATCCTTTTGGATTTAATTTGGTTGTTGGATTTATTTTATGATTTGTTTTATGTTGCGCATTTGCCTTATTTTTCTAATAATTATAATGTTGAATTCAATAATTTGTTATTTATCTTGTTTTTCACAAATTTATTTTCTACCTATTCTTTTATATTTTTTTATTATAAAAGCAACATAGTTTTTTTTGTAACAATTAAGTTGTAAAAAAAAATCAAAAAAGTTTTTTGTTTGGCGGGCCGGCCCGCCAGCTCGCAAGTCCACCACTATACGGGGCGGGGTGAGATTTTGGACTCGGTCCCTAATTTAGACTCGGCTCGTCTCGTCTCGTTTTTAGCGGGCTTAGACGGGGCAGACCTAAACGGGGCGGGCCGGCCCGCTTTGCCATCCCTATAGAATAGATTTGCCTAAGTGTCATCTCCATTTATTTTTAATTGTCGTTTGATTATAGATTTACCGATTTTTTTTTAAATAATATTTACCGATTCTATTTAACTATCGTTTAAATAATTTAATTGTATAATTTGTCAATTATACTCTTTTTCAATAAAACTAATTAAAATTATCTATTTAGAAAACTCAAGTTTGTTTTTTTTTTTTAAACAAAGTTTTTTTAACAAAGTTCATTTTTTGTTACCTATAATAATAGTCAGTGAAAAATTAAATTCTATAAATAAGATGAATAATCAATAGTATATATATAAAGTAAGGTTTTTTATGTCACGTGTCACTTCCACATTCATTCTCAATATTTTTATTATTTTTTCTATTTTTAAAAACCAATATTTTATTGGGTTAATTAAGATCAACAACATTTTGATCTTATCTGCTCAATATTTTCTTTAAATTTTTATTGAATTTCTAATATTTTATGTAGCGGAAATATCTCAACAAACTACACATAATACTTTCAACAAAGTTTACATATACGATCTTATTTTATGATTAAAAGACTCCAATTTGTTTATTTGTTTTTTTGAAAAGAAGCTTCAATTAGTTATTACTAATCTTTTAGCACTATATCATTCAATTTTTTTTTTTTTTGAAAAAGACAGCACTACATCATTCAATTAGTTTTTATGTTTGAGGGAAAAAAATGTTCGATTAGTTTTTTTTTTGATAAAAAAAGGTTCGATTAGTTATTATGTTATCTTTTAGCAGCATATTCTAATGCAAATGTTAACTATAAATAAATAAATTTTCGTTAATCACATATTTACATATTTTGAGCACAAGCAGAATCCCCAAACCTTCTTTTCATCTAACATTTTTCCTTCTTCAGGTTTACCAAACACCACTTTTATTATTTCTCATACATATACTTTGATATATATATATATATATATATATATATATATATATATATATATATATATTTCGACCACTTTCTTCCTTTTCAATCGATTTTTCTCTCTCATACGCATGGGTCACGAAACAAACTCATGACCACATGTTTAAAGGGACCCAAAACTCTTACCACTTGGACTAAATTATTATTGATTTTGTTACACTTTTTATTCTTGCATTGGACATTCATCTCATCATTTATATTTATTTTTATGATATTATTATAATTGTAAATTTAAATAAATTCAATCTAATATATTGACACGTGTATTCGTGCACACAAACTTATAAAACTTTTTTAATATCTAACCCGGGCAACGCCGGGTCTCTAAACTAGTATTGTTAAAAGAACAATTATTAAAAAAAGTTAGAATAAATTTTATTTTGCTTTTATAATTATTAAAAATGATGTATACAATATTTAGACTATTGACTATTGTTTGTTATGGAATAGAGATAAATTGTGTGCAAAATAAAAAGGAATTTGTTGGAGAGGGGAGAGTAACTAACAATTGTTTGTTGTGAGAGAAAGATAACTTATTAAATTTATTGGAAAGAGAATATATTAAGAATACTGAATATATAAAGAGGATATACCATTTTGAGTTACATTTTTTCTTCCATCTTTACCCTTCATTTAAACTATTTTATCATTTTATTTAAATTATCAATAATAATATTAAATAAATCCCATTAAAATAAATACAAACAACAATAAAAGAACCTTATTTTGACCTTATATAAAAAAAATATTGTGCTTTGATATAACATTTTTTTCATTCAATCTTATCACTCACTTAATTGTTTTTTACCATTTTATCGTTTTTTACCAATAAGAGCAGAAGTTAGTGTCTGTTTTGACACTAGTGTTACAGATAACAATATATAAAAGGGATTTGAACCCTAATTTCTCATTTGTAAGTTTCCAACGACTACGGTAATTATGTCGATCTACCCAAAAGAAATAGGATTTCTTATGTGGCATGCTTATTTTATTTTTAAGTATCATATGAGAGGAGCCAAATATCATATGAGACACCATTGAGAGAAGCTTGCCTGTGGACTCAAACATTGTGATTGTAGTAATTATCATTTATTTAATTAATTCTTGTGTGTTAGAAGATCATTACCGTACTACATTGTCTCCAATTATTATGTATGTTTCACACATTTAATTGTCAACAAATGAGTTCAACACCAAAAAAATGAGTTCAACTTCCTTTCAAAAAAAAAAAAAAGAGTTCAACTTTAACTGGATCAAATTCAATAGAATTTAAATGAATCCAGCCAGATTCAAATTAGGATCAAATTCAATAGAATTTAAATGAATCCAGCCAGATTCAAATTAGTTGAGTCTTAATATCCATGAATTTGATAATGCTACACATATGTAAGTAATCAGTAATAATCACAAAGCTGTACCACTAATCAGCTAGTACTTTTGAACAGTGTCCTTTATAGCCATTTTAATGTTTAAACATTTCAATTAATTCAGTAATCAATACTATATCAAAGTACCAAATTTAGCACATTTGCAGAAAAATTTCAGACTTCTGAACTATCTAGACATTTGCAAGGAATAGCCACTATAGATGGCAGCAGCAGAACTTTTGACTTTTACAGCAGTTACTGCACAAAACCAATTCTTTGCTCCAATAAAGTAGTCTCATGCTCATGCCTTCAAAACTTCTATTTGATACCTAAAATTGGATGTGCCTGCTGATAGATGTCAGCATAAAAGCCACTCAGATACGGACATGGCATGGCCTTGGAAGTATATACTATTAAAATGAATATATTCAACATTTGGTTCAGACCATGTCCTTGCAGGTACAATGTGTAAATGTGAAATCTGAATGTTCAGACAATGGTTCAGTCACCTTGCTTTCCCTATATTTCATATTTTCAAAATTTGTGAAAGAAATAATCAAAATATCAAAATAATAGCATGAAAATAATGTTTCATTTTTATAACTTTATAATAGCATGTAAGCATGGCACATAGCAGTTCTTATTTTAATGTCTCTCACTATGTTTTATACAATTATACTACAGTCTACAGTATAGCATCTCTTCCATAGCATCTCTCAGATAACCTTTCAGTGATCAATTTATAACAGATAAATGTATCACAAAACCTCATGATTGATTGGTTGATGATTGCCTGATCATTTCCTTCCATAATGACTCTCAGCAATAAGTTCAAAATACCAGACTACTACTGTATTACTAACTTGTTAGCCATATTCTCAACAATACTGTGTTTTTTTACTTTATCTTGAATTCTGAGTCAACAGTATATACTTACAGCAAGCATATCAAGTCAGAGAGTGAAAGAAGCTATTAACGAACATTCAATGTTACATGAATGGTATGAATTGATTTTAAATTGATTTAATCTTGACCAACTATAAATGGTCAAAATTTCAAAAATAACTGTTTACCTCATTCTCTGGCTTGATACATATCAGGTGTGTGTGCATGATATTTTCTAATTAGTCCTTAGAATTGAATATAAGCATCAAATCAAAAGTTTCAAAAGTACTTACTCTTGCCATAATTCCAAAAGCAGTAAAAAAATTTCCCTGATAACAGACGCCACAAGTGATAAAACTAATGAAATCTCAAACAATAAGATATCACAATATTCACTTGCCAGAAACAAAAAAATAAAGACTGCATATTGTATATTAAATTGATACCAAAATTTAATGGTACAATATATGACAAGAAATTCATTTATTGTCACCAAAGCTATTTGAACTAGAAGAGACATTAACTTACAGATCTACATTATGAATAAAGTAAAAAAAAAAAACTACAGATATTGTTCTAACTTGGGGCCATGGAATTCAACCATAAAACTGATATCAATATCATCAAGGATTCAATAGATCTTGACTTGTTATTAATATCGAATTTCAATTAATCATCATATTCTAAAATTACATACAGAGCAACCCTTCAGCTCTTATACATGCCACAGTCCCTTGATCCCAGCTACACAATAGTATCCCTGCAAAACTTTTTCTATGTCTGGTCATTGGCAGTAATGCAAACAAAAGCCTTGAGATCTTTTGCAATAGCAACAATACAGCCAATATCAATGCTAAACATACAACAATGCAACCAATCCTGGGCTTCATTTGATAATACCCTTGGTTGCAGTTAAAATATATATCGGTTACATCCAAGATCTGCATATCACGGATGTAAAACATTTGAAAGCTCGAAACCAGATTTGATCCTGGAAGGGCTAGAAATTCCCGTTTGGGAGTCATCTGGTTCGTCCTCATAACAAGATCAGAGTCAAGTACACAGATAATCATCAAGTACTGGTGAGCCATCAGATCCAGATCCATCTTTGCTTATGAAAAAGAAAAAAAAAATCTTAACTGATCTGTTATTTCTCAAAAGATTGCATCGAAATTTTCTCCAATTGCAGTGGCCAATCTTCTCCAAGTTGCTTTGGATTTAGCTCCATCGCAACTTTAAAATCATGCAAAGATACCGAGAACTGAGATCTGTGTTCGGGTTCAGATTCAGCCAACCTACCAGCACTCTGCACATGTAAATGATGATTTGGCAACATGCCATTGATGAGTTTCCCCGGAATTTGCGGCTTTGAGACTGGGAACTTTGTTGTTGTCGGCTCATTTGCAGATCTAGCTCCCGCTAAATCAACACTAGACTTGATCAATCGTTTCAAGTATACATCCAACACGTTATTCAACACACTTGCACATTCTGGAGAAACACCTCCAAGACCCTGTACCATTGCAATCTGCTCCATGCGCCTTCTCAGCGTATCTGTATCAGATAATCTACCACTGTCACTACAACTAACAAAATCACCAGTGCTATTCACCGGCAATGCTTTGCGGGCCCCACCCACACTTGCAGAGCAGTAAGGAATCCCCAGTGGTGCTATCAATGGATTTCTGGCGAAATTGAGGCGGTTTAATTGCTCGGCCTCCTCTCCATCTTCCACGGTTGATCTTTCAGTCAGCCCTTTGCCACGTATTCTTTGATTTTCTGCAATACCCTGCATACCATCACCCATAACAATCTCAGCTAGCTCAGAAACTACTTGAAGATGCTGAGTTGGTCGCTGATAATCACATGGAGTAAGAGTTCCGTTCTCCATGTCAACCTTACTACCGCTGTCTTCTGTCGCTGTATATTGATGAGCAACAGAATCAACTTTACCATTTGGTCCAAGTGGACTCGGTCTGTCTTTAAGCTTGCGTTCACGCATTCCAGAACGTAACTTGCGTGGGGACACAGGCAAAACTCCATTGGTCCAAATGGAAGCGTTATGATTTTGAAAGCTGGCAGCACTCTGTTCATGCCCATCTTCTCCACCAGGCGACAAATTAGTAACACGTGCTCCTGATTTGGACGAATCCGACGGATGAACTGTTGGTGGGGTCTTGGCTTGCAAGGCATTCTTCAAAATCGACTTTATAAAATGATTGTGTAACGGAAGATTCTCCCTCCCGAGTACCCGAAAACATAACTTATCAAACTCACTCTTACTCAACTTCTGACTCAAAAACCTGTTAAGGTAATAAAAGTATCGCTTCGACTTATCCGGTCCAATCTTCTTTACAATCTGTACTTTCAACTCGCCCAAATCAATTCTCGAGCTCTGTTGGGGTTGCATTTCTCATACAAATTCCAACAAAATCAAAAAACAACCCACTTACCAAAAACCTCAATTTATTCCAATTACACTTCCAAATAACCCAAAAATTACCCTCTCCTACATGACTGAAAACAAATCAACCACCATAAACTCTGCAAATACAAATTACCACAATACACACAAATCATTCTAATAACAGTAACCCAACCTAAAGAACCAATTTTGAACATGAATAAAGCCACCCTTTTTCCCCAATTTCAAACACAATGCAACACGAAATCTCAATTTCCCCCAAACCACAAAACCCTAAAAATCAAACCCCAAAAAAATCACACTGACCCAGATCACAAAACCCCTCAATTCAAACCCAATTCAACAAATTACACACCAAATCAAAACCCTAAGTTCGAAAAATCAAACCAAAGCTTCAAAAAATCCAAGCTTGCGTTTCAGCGAACATTACATCACTTGCACCAATTTCAAAAACCTCGTTGCTTCGTGAAACCCCAAAAGCTCCAAACTTTGAATAATTCCGAGATCACTGAATTCAACAAAATTGAGCAAAAAAAAAAATAAAAAAATAGAAAAAAAAAATCATTTTTTTTTCTTCAGAAAAAAAGGGGAAATTACGAAATTATGCAATTTCAATGAAATGAAGCAAAATTGAAGAGTATAAAGTATACATTGAATTGAACACTAACCTTAGCGAAGTTCAGAAAAATTGAATTGAAATCTCGAACTTCTTCACTTGCTGATTTCGAATCTTCGAAGCTTCTTCGATTTTTTTCTCTCTCTCTCTCTATTTTCTTTTTTTTTATTTAATTTTTATTTTCTGCTAAATTTTTTGTATGAAAATTTTGGTCTTTGCTTCTTCGTGTATAAGCTCGATCTCTGCTAAGAGTGTTTCTTTCTTGTTCCTTTCTTTTGTTTCTTATTTTTTTTGTTTTTTTTTTTATTACACTTTTTTTTTTTTTTTTTTACATTCATAGGTCTTCTCTTTCTTATTAAAAAATTTCAGTTTTCCCTCTTTCTCTTTTTATTTTTTGTAATTTGTTCAATTGAATTTGATAAGTTTGTGTTATATTTTTATAGAAAAATTAATTTACTATGTTAGAGTTGAATGCATATTATTATGTTGAATAATATAATAATTACGGTCTTTGACACTCTTCGATTGGTTCGTACAAATTCATGTCATTTGATTAATTATGAGATGAATCTTGACTCGATGCTTATGTCGTAGTTTAATGTTTCATGTTTTTATTAAGAGTGTGTATATTAGGTTCGATTCGTGAATCATGATCCTTCTTGCATGACCAGGACCGATATTGCTTACTTAATCGGATCACAGATGAATCTCGACTCGATGTTCATGTCGTAGTTTAATGTCTCGTGTTTTTGTTAAGAGTGTGTATATTAGGTATTGATTTGTGAATCATGGTCCTTCTTGTATGACCAAGATCAATATTGCTTATCGGGTCGCGCTTTTCTGATATATTTGAATAGAATAGTATATTAAAGATTAAATTTAAAATTAAAATTGCATTAATGCCATGCAAGCTTCAAATTTCAAGAGAAACAAGCACTTAAGCTTGAGAACATTCAATCATGTTGTTGTGAAATTGTAATTCAAACTGGGAAAACTTGTTTGTTTGATGTAAGAGAGTCATGCAAAAATTAGCCAAGTGTGGATTGTACAAAGTCAAAGATTGTACCAAGAAGAGTAGGAAATGTGAACAAGAAGGGTGGATTGTACAATCACTGATGCGAAAGTTATTTAGTTTGAAACCATAAACCAAGGCGAGTACAATATACTTTGTTCAATGATAGTTGCCAATAAGGCAATAACGGTTATTTGGGAATCATATCCAACAAGACACATGCATGTTCTATGGTTAGTTAATTATAAATTATGTACATGCCAATACATTAGCTTAGCATTTCACTGTTAAGGCCTAAATTGAAATTGATTGTTGAAAAATAATAGTTACCAGAGTTTGATTGTTGTAAAAATGGTTACATTTTCATATACTTAAGTGTCCGATAATAGTTTGTTATGTCACTAGAGTTCATTGCAATTGAAAAATAAGTGTCCGATAATAGTTTGTTATGTCACTAGAGTTCATTGCAATTGAAAAATAATTTTTGAGTATGGAAATGATGATATCTTGTTAATCAATTTCAATTCAATTACTTTATGTTCACCAATGCATTGTCCTCCTCATATTTATAGTTTCTAATTTCTTTATTAAATTACATTTGTAATCTCTTAACTTAGTTTCAGACAATTATTTAGTCTTTTAACTTATTTTTTCCCTTAATTTGATCTTGTATGGTATAAAATGTTAACGATGTTATCCTTTTTTCGTATAAAAAACACATATCTTCATTGAAATAAACTCAAATCTTCATCCCAAGAACTCATTTCTTTATCGAAAAAACCAAAAAACTCTTCCTGTCACACAACCACAACCCACCAAACATTTATATTCGTTGAAAATGAGCAAGATAAAATAGAACTAGATGTTTAAAAGGATGGAACAAAAAAAAATCGGAATGAAAGGTTGTTTATATGGAGAAATAGATGGATGTAGGAAACATGTTTAACATATCTAAGTAAATCATTATAAGACCTAAACGAATCACAACTCAATTGAAACGAAGAGACTTTCGTTCAACCCACGCACCAACGAATTAACCTCAAATCTCCAAGGAGCGATCTGATTAAGAGAATATTCAACGAATTGACGAGTGTGATGTTGATTTAAAACAAATTCAATGAATTCAATGTCATGAAGGAGAAATGAGATTGTGGATTGGTGTTTGTGATTTAGAGAAATTTGGTCTTTTCTGGATTTTTGAATGAGTTTTCTAGGTTTTTGTTGAATCTGAAGATGATTGTGATGAATTTTTTAGTTTTTTTTTAATGAATGTGTACGAAAATATGTAAAAAAATGTAATAACAAATAACGATGTTAGCATTTTATAACATAAGAAGGTAAATCGTAAAAAACATTAAAGAATTGAATCATCCCACTTTGAAAATTTAAATCTTTTTATACACTCATTCTTTATGACCTAAATTGTAGGTTCTTCGTAGGCCATCGAATTTTCAAAAACGACGCATGAAACCTGTTAAAGTTTCTATTTGTATTGCTTGATCTTGTTTTAAAATCTGCAAAGAGGTTATAGTTAACTAAGATAGTAAGATTAAACGTTTTGTCACTAAACAAATTAGGATTAGGACTATATACATATCATTAGAGAAAATTCGGCAACAATTCAGTGAAAAAATTCAATAACTAAGATCAGATTAATAGCCAAGAGTTAGAATCTTTGAAAGATTCATTGTTGATTCTTCTCTCATGTTATAAATTTTAGTTAATTTTTACTGTCACTATTCCGTGATAAAAAAAAAAAATCAAAAACCTTTTTGTTCTATTTGATAGTTCAAAATGGTTAATATTATAACAAAATTATTAAATTCAACACTCATTAACAATAAAGTACACTTGTTGAACAATTGTGCGTAAGACCACATGGGTCCTTGTACAATCTTATAGGACTTGTCCATAATACAACAAACAATTTCATCATATTATTATTCCCTTAGCATAGTTATCCAAATTTACCAAAATTTTATCATATTATTATTCCCTTAGCATAATTATCCAAATTTACAAAAAAAAAAAAAAATCAATTTGATTTTCTCATGAATCTTTACCTTCACACTCAACACATATTAGCACAAAACATCGGGAAAAAAAGGTCATTGAAGTTTAACAAATTTCTATTTGTTTTATTGTTAGTTAAAAGATTTTTTGATAGTATAAAAACTCTTTTTTAATACTCTCTTTAACACTCACTCTCTCATTTGATTCATCAATGTAGTCTCACCACTCTAAGTGAGACTGATTTATAAAGTGTGAGACCTACCTTGATTTAAGTCAATAAGTAAGTGATTGTTAGAGACAATGATGAAAAGAGAGTGTTGCTAACACTAATCTAAACCATATTTAGCTTTTAAGATGTGCTCCTAAACTTAATTTCACGAATCGATGAACTTATATTTTAGTCTTCTAATTCTTATCCTTTGATCGATTTATTTCTCTAAGATAATTTAATCATCCACAATTTTCTTCAAAGAACTTTAGCAGAAACAGTAAAAAGTGTTGTAGAAAATAAAAACTAAAACATCAAACAGACTGAAGTAAAGGCTCAATAATATAGATCATTGAAATTTAACAAGTCTTTAACTATATTAAGACTAATCACATGCTTAAACACTTTCTACTTTTAAAGAGTGTCTTTGGGGTACTCATTAGCATTTTCCATAAATGATTTAGTTTTTAACCATCCAGATTTGAATTTGAACTTAAATTAAAAACTAGTTCAATATTCTTTTCTTCCATTAATGTCTCTTTGAGTTAGGGGTGAAAGAACGGGTCTGATCCGCTTGACTGACCTGTTTAACATGCAATTTTAGGTGGATTGGGCTGAGATTTTGAGCACACTCCCTATAGTTGGCCTTCCCCGTTTAACCCCTAAAAAAGCGGGTTGTGGCTTGCAGGCTCATTAAATAATATTTATTTAACTTTTATTATAATAATAAATTATAAGTGACCCAATTTTTAAGAATTTTCCCCTAAAAATAATTGGACAATTCTTTAAGGCACGAAACAATTGAACAATTCATTATTAGACAACTGTTTTTCTCTTTAAATGAGATTAGAATGGAAATAAAATGATTATGAGAAAATAAAAATTGCTTTTAATAACGGTATTATATTTTTTTTGGGTTAATTATATTTGTAGTCCAAACAAAATTATAAGTTTTTAAGTTTAGTCTCTAAAATAATTTATTCATTTTTAGTCCCTATTTATATTTCACCGGAACTATCTTAGAGGACAAAAAATATCCATTTTTTTGTAAAAAAAAACAAGTATTAAAAATATGGACTATTCTTAAAAACTACAATATTACGGAGGACTAAAATTACTATTAAAATTTTATAGGCACTAAACTTGAAAACTCATGATTTTTCAAGGACTAAAAGCATATTTAAACCTTTCTTTAAATAACATTTATCACAAAAAAATAGGAACTTGAAAAAAAAAGTTGTTAGACAGGACAACCCGCTAATCTGCCTCTTGGCGGGGTGGGTGTGGGTTTGAGCCCACCGCCTTAAGTTGGTCCGCCACACCCTCCATGTTTTTGGCAGGCTGATAGCAGACCGAGTCTAAAAAGGATGGGTTGGCCCATATTGTCGTCCCAACTTAGAGCTAAGAGTGTATTAAAATAATTGATGAAGAGTTTTTATGCCACTACTCAAAATATCATTGAAGAGTGATGCCACACAAGAGTAAAAATAAGTGAAAATGAACACAAAACAGTTTAGAAAATATTTTTGAAACATTTTAAATAAAATATTTTAAAAGAAAGGTTTAATATTGCATTATTTTAACATAAAAGGCATGAACAAAGAAACAAAAGTTTTTAAAAAATGAATGAACTAATGTGTCTCGACATCGTGCATATTCATAATTTTCCTCCATAAGCCTTTTCTTCCACTAAAAGCTTCATAGTCTTCTTAACAACCACCGGCACTATTGATAATGCATGAAATGGTTTGTTATTTACCACTACTAAGCTTGATTTAGTGCCCCCTTTAGTCTTGAATTTGTTATGTTTTAGTGTTGTTTTTGCAATTTAGTATATTATGTTGTTTTAGAAGTAAAAGTAATAAATTAAGTGTTTTTTTGAAGGAATTATGTGTGGTCAGTTGATTGCTTGTAGTTGTAAAAAAAAAAATTAATCGGAAAATATTATTATGTTGTTTTAGAAGTAAAAGTAATAATTAAGTGTTTTTTGAAGGAATTATGTGTGGTCAGTTGATTGCTTGTAGTTGTAGAAAAAAAATTTAATTGGCAAATATTATTAAGTTAGGCTAGTACAAGATGCACAAAGCCTGCATAGGAGGAAAAATAGTACATTTAAAGAGAGCCTTATAACAATCGGCACCTCTCCACCAAGCAACAACTCAAATTGTTACAGTTCAATTAGGAAAATATGAGAAATTTGCTACAGAAAATGCTGCACAAATTGTTATAGTAACTTGTGAGACAAAAAACTGCACATCTTATAATGGGTTCAACACATGACAACCTTATCCTAAGAGCACATGTAACATTAACACTTCACTACACAAGGGCGCCTAAAAGGAATATTCTATATGTCAACCTTATCTTAAGAGCACATGGGACACCTCGCTTTTCCCCGCTATTTCTTAGTTAAAGGACAAAATGTGACACAAAGAGGAGAGAGAAAAGGTCCAAAAGGTACAAATTAAGGACAACTTCTTCACTACGCAAGATGAAGCTTATTTTGGACTTAATTTGCATGCTTCTACCTCCACCCCCTACTTTCCATGGATCTAACTTAATCGCGTTTGACCACCTTTTTTGAACCATAACATCTGACTGAGAGAACCTAACCACACACTTGTTCTCGTTATGCCCTAGTACAAGTGGTGGAGCCAGAAATTTTATAGAGCCATGGGCAAAAAATTTATCGTAAATTCACATGTGACATAATATATAAATAGTCATAAATTGAAATAAAAAAATCTCGTCATATTATCAACAAAAGTACAATTTGAAATAAGAGAGATGAAATATAACCTGCCAATAGTGTGATAAATAAAATTAAGAGGTAAATGCCATTTCTAAAACCTATTAGCGGTGAATGTTCGAATAATATCAACATCATCAAGTGACTTGAATATCTCCCGCTATGGCTTTTGATGTGCGCATGTGTGAAAAATATTAGAGTTTGCCCAAATTTTATTTTTTTAAGTGGGTTAATGGGTTGGACCTGTAACAGCCCGATTTTTCGATTCGATTTATTTTTATTATTCTTAATTATGTTATATGTGATCGTGTGTGATTATTTGCCTCTGTGTGTATTTTTGGTTGGGAATTGTAGAATTCGGTGTTAGAAGGGTATTTTAGTCATTTTGAACTTAGGGGCATTTTGGTCATTTTGAGAGCAGGGGTAATTTTGTAATTTTGCTGAAGGTTATTTTTAGTGCTTAGTCAGAGTTCTTATTTTACTAAGTTTTGGAGAGTGGGGTAATTATTTAGTTTACCGTTAAGTGACCGTTAGTGTTATATTTTACCGTTAAGTGAGTAGTAACATTTTTGAGGTTAGAATAGAAATGGGTTAGACCCATTAAGGTTTGTGAGATGAGCCCAATTAAGTGAGCCTATATAAACTAATGTTAGTAAAGAGTTAGGGTTTTTCACCAACATTTTTCATTTGAGAAGAGATAGAGATAGAGAAGAGATAAGAAGTGAAGAGGAAGGCTAGAGCTAGAAGAGGAATTCATCATCTAGGAGCTAAATTGAAGCTTGGGTTAGAGATTCTTGCTGCTAGAGGTAAGAGGGTTAGAATTCAACCATAATTCATAACTTTTCATTTCTACCCATTTTGTGAAATTGATGAATTGAACCTAATTAATTGTAACTTCGTGCTTATGTTTTGATGCAATGTTTGGGTATGCAAATTGAATGTTAATTGAGTTTTTGATGATGAAACTACATGCTTAAGTTGTGGTTATATGCGTGCTTTGCATTTTTGTCCAAAAATGATGATATGAGGTGTTGTTGTTGATGAATTATTGATGAATTCATGATGGTTAGTTGTTGTTGTTGTTGATGATTAAAACCTTGGGTAATCATAATTGTGGAGTTTGCTATGACCTTGTGTTGTTTTTGAAGTTTTAATGAAAAATGGGTCAAATGGTGATTCTTGTTAAGAGAATGTTTTGTGGCAAATTTTATATGGAATCGAGTGTCTTTTCATGTTTGGAAATGTTTAAACAAACTTTGGGATCGAATTTGAGCTTTGGGATGTCAAAATTGGGGTTTTGGGGTGAAAATGAGGTTTTTCCCGAGACTGAACTGTCATAACTCGCCTCGCGAATAAACTTACTCGCAACGGCGAGTAACTGATCACTCGCCTCGCGGGTGGACCTGCTCGCAACGGCGAGCTGCACAGGTCAGTACTCCCTGTTTTGCGTTTTTGTGCCTTTATCCCTCGTTTTTGTTTTGAACTGGCTTTTGGTTTAAACATGAAAATTGTAGATAATATTTTTAGCTTTCTAGAGGCTTTGGTTTGACTTGGATATGGTTTTTGGTTTTCAAGTTATGGGGAAAATACTCTTGAAAAGTTTTAACGAAAAATCCAGCATAACTAGTTCTAAGTCGACCCAAACCTTGTGGACTGTTTATAATCTTTGAAACTTGATTTTTATGAGTTCAACTAAGGTATTTAAACTATGATGTGGTGAATCTAACTTGTTTTTCTTTGAAAATGGAAATTTTGTGGAAAATGATAAAGTGAGACGAACTTTGGGTTTTTATGAATTTCGTCACACTTGGCCGGTGAAACGCCAAGGCATCCTCTACTGCGCTCATATGTGGCCTAGGGGTATGTTTAGTTGAGGCATTGGAACTAATTTACTTGGTTTTGGCTTAAAGGTTCGATTAGTTTTAAGTTGCGATCTAAGAGATGAACTTTGTTGAAAATGGCTTTAAGAATCCTTTGTCTTGTGAATTCTTGTGGATATTTGATATAAATTATGTGGAGATGATTGGTGGTGAATGTGTGTGACAACTACATGTGGATTGAATTATGAATGTTGTCGGTGATTGTATATATGTTATGTGATGGTGAATTGTTGTTGATTACATACATATCAAATGTTGGTGATGTTGAGGTGATTTGTATGTGTGAACATATGCATTGTAGTCGAGTCATATGTTCATGCATTCATGACTAATGGTGGTGGATTTTATATCCAATTGAGGTGATTACGATGTTTTTGTTGCATCGAAGGTGACGACCTTGAGGTGATATGGTACCGCATGCATCTAGATGAGTCTAGAGCTATTGCATACATTGTTGGTGAATTGAATTACATTTGAATTGCACTTGATGTTTGAACTTGTTAATTGTTAATTGACATGGTGATAACATGCAAAACACAATATTTAAATAGTTTAATTTTTATTTATTTTAGGGTCGTTTCTTGTGTTTTGCATGTCTTCTGGCTAGTATTTTGTTATGTTTCAGGTAAGGAGGGTGTCAAAAGTAAAAGAATCAAGAAGGAGGTGAAAAGAGCAACTTGAGCTAGTAATGACATCATGCTGATGTCGCACCCAATTGAGAATGGTCGCGTTCAGCAACAAAAGCTTCCTAAAAAATTGAGATTTTATCTCAATCCATTCCCACATCTTTTGGCACAAGTATGAGGAATCCAGTTGCAGATTGAATGATATAAAAGAGGCTCAGCTGATGAGAAGAAGGCGGTCACGTTTTTTTAGCTATAGTTTTACCATTCACTTCTAGTTTTCAGTATTTAGAAACCTTTTGTCTATCGTACAATTTCATGTTTTCAGAAACCTTAGCTGCCGTAACTAGTTTCAGAACCCTTCTTCCATTTTGAATTCATGTTAGCCACCACATAGCTGCTACTTTGTTTCGATTCACTTATTGATGCCTTTTTCTATTTTAATTCCAATATTCAATTCCAATTCGTATTATTCTCTTTTTATTGCAGCTACTATATATTATATAATTCCATAACCAAATTATATATTTCCATTACCGTTGTTGCCATTCCCTTTATTTACAAGTTACTGTTACGAAATCAATTTCTTGATTGCTGCACTACTTTGATTGTTAATTACTATTGTTACTTTTAATTGCCGTGTTCCTCATATATACATATATATAAATTGCTGCGTGGCTTTACTGTTCTCAATATCAAATTGCTTTGAATTGTTTCTGGCAGCAGCTGCTTCTTTTTGCTTCTTGTTTTCGTTATCATGTCAATATTTACTTAAGTTTTGCAGTACGGTTCCTTACATAGCAGTTTGCATCGAAAAGGATGGGATTTATACTCAATTAAAGTGGCCAGATTTTAACAGGTATTATTCATTCCCTTTCAGCATGAATCAATTAACATTTTGTATGCTTAATATCATTATGCGTGAGTAGTTTCATTTGAGTCCAAAACGAGGTTCCGTCGTACCGATGGAACTCATGTAAATTACGCGCGTCTTTTAGTGTAACGAGAATTTAAACAATTGTTTTGAAAAATTCTGTTTTGAAATTGTTAAAAGTCTACTACGAAAGTAGAGACACAGAGATATCGTTTACGCATCGAAAGAGCGAAAACGATATCCGACATAGAAAAATATCAAGTTTTTAATCGAAAAGGTTAAAGCGAAAGCATTTCTTTTCCTTTAATTAAGAGTTTATTGAATTTAGAAAAAAGAATTTTTAGGCCTGTAATTATACGCTACGAAAGTAGGTGTTTTACGCGTCTAAAAATTCCGTCAACGTGTTGCGAAAGCAAACGTTGTCTCTTGTTCGAAAAATTCTACAAGAAGTTTTAATTCTCTCGTTACCATTTAATTGGCGCAACAATTTACTTGAGTGACGGAAGTTGACGGTAACCGTCGTTTTGGTCTCTACTTGTCCATAAATTAATTAAAACCTATTTTATTCCGTGCAAATTCCAAAATATTTTGATTTCGCCTTAGATAAACACAGTAACAACGAACTTCGATAGTTGTTAAATTGGTCTCTGTGGATACGATACTTTTTATACTAAAACCGATATTTCCGTGCACTTGCGGACCTATCACATGGTTGAAATTGTGAGATGTGTATGATACACTTGTTGATACAAACTTGGAATGATGATATTGAATGATGTGTGTGTTGTGAATACTTGTGAATACATGTATGACTTGTTATCCTTCGTTCTTGAATATATCTTCATTTCAATGTTCTTGTTAAATCTTATATGGATTATGATGATGTAATGCTAACCCTCAGTGGTTTACCACCTACCTTTCCGTATGGACGGGTAGATAGAGTGCAGGATGCTTAGACTATATGCTTGATGTTGCCGAGGAGCGGAGTTCCTCTTTTTACGTGCAAGTGTCTAGATTAGGGCTCTGATCTAGGGTAGTTCTTGCATGTTGGATTTTGTTGTCTATGTAGTTGGAATTGAGATATTATTGTATCTGAGATCGGAGGATGTATTTTTGTATCTTTATTTTGAGATTTGTGGTTGTTTATGGATTATATACGTGATCCGCTGCTATGAGATGTAACATGATAATTATGCATGTATGTTTGGTTTGATGACATAACATCTATTTCTAGAATATGTTCGTATATTCGCGCGTTTTACCGCTTAATAGAAGTAGGGTGTTACAGGACCTAGTATAAACAAAGTATCGATTGATCTCGGGCGAGTGTCTGGGGTCTCCCGATGGTGTCTCTACCACTACCTAGCACCCCACACACAAAACAGAAGCTTCCTAACTTCTCGTACTTGAAATTCACCACACACCATTCTCCCCCATTTGTCTTGATTTTATTCCCTATCTTACAATGATTGTCTGATATCAAACCTCACCTTCAACCTCATATACTCACACCAAAAGCTATAATTGTTATTGCCATCATACTACAAAAACTCTCCAATATAGTTCCCTAACCCCATTCTGACTTTCTCCTTCATCATACTAGTTGGCAAATTGTAAACCCTAACCTAGAGATTCATGTAATTCAACTGTATATCCTTCAATGATACCTCTATTCGCAGCTTTTCCAAAATCAATGAGTGATTGTCATATGTTCATGGACTGTCCTTCAGTACCTCCTACATATCCAGTTTGTGAAAGAATTGGAACAGGAATAGCCCTGGTTGCGCTTGCTTCACCGCCATCCCCTTCACCAGTCGCCACACCTCATACATCCGTATTTTCATCTCCTTAAGCCGAATAGGAAAGTTGACAAGAAAACGTCCGACCAAACATAAGTAAGGATTATGTTCATAACTCCCTTCCTCCTCAATGTCGAAACTCAGTCCCTCGTCATCATTAAGTGATAAGTCTTTTAAATTCACCTTTGTCATTGTACCCACACTAGAAAGAATAACATCACCACAAACTCTTACAAGAAGAGAAACACAAAAGCTCTCATAATGATGGAGAGAATACCTTCAGCAATCGGAAGCCCTAGCCGAGCGATTTAGAAACCCGGGATTGAATCGCAGTCGCAATCGTATGTGAATCGCAATCGCAGGAAGAAAAGTGAACCACAACCTGCAATATGTAAGCTTGTTTCTTACTGCAATCGCATAACTGACAGAGACAGAAACATGCTCATCCTAAATAATTTTCTTTAGAAAATTCTAACTAATTACACTTGGAATCGACACTTGTTGAAGAACGTATCACAATCGCGTTAATCAACAAAAGTATCGCATTCACATTATTATTGGCAGGCTTAAGGTTTTATCAACCGTTTATCGTAGTAACATATTAATCTTAAAAACTACAGCATTATGGAGGACTATTAAAATTTTATAGGGACTAAACTTGAAAACTCGTGATTTTTCAGGAACTAAAAAAACATATTTAAACCTTTTTTTTAATAACATTTATCATGAAAAATAGGAACTTGAAAAAAAAGTTGTTAGACGGGCCAACCCGCTAATCTGCCTCTTGGCGGGGTGTGGGTTTGATCCCACTGTTTTAAGTTGGCTCGCCCTCCATGTTTTTAGCGGGCTGAAAGCGGACCGATTCTAAACGGGGTGGTTGGCCCATGTTGTCGTCACTATAAAATTTTCAATCATTGGTTCTTATTTTTAAGTCAAGTTTTGTATATTTTTAATAAAATTATGCAGAAATGTGTAGAATACTGTAAAAATCACTCCATTTTTTTTTAGAATTTTTTAACAAAACATAAATTAAATATGAATTTTTAACCGCAAAAAATATAAAAATTCATATTTAATTCATGTTTTGTTAAAAAATTCTAATTTTTTTTTAGAGAATTCTTATAATATTATAAATTTTTCTACAAAATTTTATTCAAAAATATGAATTCTACATACGAGTTTACACTAAAGGAGGGACCAAAAGTGAAGATGAAAAACTTTTGAAGGACTAAAAGTTGAAGAATTTTTTTAGAGGGATTAAAACAAAAAGTTGACATATTTATAGGAATAAAAAATATATTTGACCCAAAGTAAAAAAAAAAGTGAAGATGAACACAAAACACTTCAAAAAATATTTTGAAAACATTTTAAATAAAATCTTTTAAAAGAAAGGTTTAATATTGCATGATTTTAATATAAAAGATACAAACAAAGAAACAAAAGTTTTTCAAAATTGGAATGAACTAATGTGTCTTGAGAGACATTGTGCATATTCATAATTTTCCTCCAGCCTTTCTTCCACTAAAAGCTTCATAGTTTTCTTAACAATTACTAACACTGTTGATAATGCCGGATATGGTGTGTTATTTACCACTACTAAGCTTGATTTAGTGCCCCCTATAGTCTTGAATTTGTTATGTTTTAGAGTTATTTTGGTAATTCAGTATATTATGTTGTTTTAGAAGTAAAAGTAGCAATTAGGTGTTTTTGGAAGGAATTATGTGTGGTCAGTTGATTGTTTGTAGTTGTAAATATTCAATTAGGAAAATATGGGAAATTTGCTACAAAAAATGTCGCACAAATTGTTATAGTAACTTGTGAGATAACAAACTACACGTCTTATAATGAGTTAAATGTATGACAACTTTATCCTAAGAGCGCATGTAACACTAACACATCTTTACACAAGGACACCTAAAAGGAATATTCTATTTGTCAACCTTATCCTAAGACATGGGACACCTCGCTTTTTCCGGCTATTTCTTTGTTAGTTAAAGGACAAAATATGACACAAAGAGGATTGAGAAAAGGTCTAAAAGGTACCAATTAAGGACAACTTCTTGACTACACAAGAGGAAGCTTATTTTGCTTCTACCTCCACCCCCTACCAGATACTCTCTCCCCATCCCATTTTCTTCCATTGGAGACCAATGAAGCATATATTTGGGGGAAAAAAAACACCAGCAGCTCGTGACAACTCTGCATCATTCTGAATATGTTTGTAATCTTTATTATTTTATATTTGATTTTGTTTTCTTGTTTGAACTGTAATATCGACATGTTCTTACCATACTTGTGTGTTACCATGTTTTTGTTGAAGCTCACTATGAGCTAAACACCTTTTTGATTTGGAAATAAAATGTTATTTTAAGTGTAATATTGAATCATTGCTATGTTGTTGTGAGAGTAATCTTAGCCCAAGTTGCTTCAATGTTATCCCAAGTGAGTAAGGTAATTAACTATTCACTTTATCAATTTTTAATTATATTGAAAGAGACAATAAAAGGGTAATTTGAGTGATATGAACATAGTTAATAATAGACATATTAATTATAGTTAAGTGTTTAGACATAAACATCTAGGTTCATAGTGTCAATAGATTGGTTTTAATGAAATATAATTGTAAATAATAGGAACTTAAACATAGTGTTACTTTAATGAAAACCATAATGAATGTGTTCAAATGCATCTCAAATTTTATGTGACTCGGATTTAATGTAACAATTTTGTGACAAATACAACCAAGAATTTGGCTTAAAGTGGATTTGAATTTCTAGCAAGTTGTCCTTAACTCTTTTATTTTTAATTTAAACAATATTGAAACCCCAAAATGATATTTTTTTGGCTTAAACGCACTTTTCACCCCTTAACTTTGCAAAAGTTGCAATTTTGGCCCCCTATTAAAAAAAATGGCAAAAGTGACCCCTATGTTTAGGGAAATATGCTCTTTTGAACCTCTAACATAAGGGAAATATGTTTTTTGACCCCTTATCTTCAAAAAAAGTTGCAATTATGGCCCCTTTTTTGGGACACGTGGGCTCTTCTCAGCAGTTTTTGGACGAAGGGGGCCAAAAATGCAATTTTTTTAATAGGGGGCCAAAATTGCAACTTTTGCAAAGTTAGGGGTGAATACAAGAGAAGAATCTTTTTTTAGGTTCATTGAATAATTAATGTATTTAGATTATAATGTAGATTAAATACATCATTTATTCAATGAACTTTAAAAAAGAATCTTCTTTTATATCAAGGCCCGGAGGGAGCATCAGGTAGTTGAATCTTATAACTAGTTTTCAATCCTCATGCGATTGCTATTTTACTTACTCGGTATTACTTATTTACGATTTTGTATACTTGCATACTATTTTACACATCATATGTCTTGTTTAGGAATTGAGTGCTTAATTGTCTCTCCATAATGTTCTTTTTCATAAAGGAGTTGCCACTACAGCGAGTTACAATGGTCAAGTCTATATCTAAGGTGATACAAAGCTTATATATGAGTTTCAATCTAACAACGATGATATGAGTTTCAATCTAACAAAGATGATATGAGTTTCAAATACTATATCAATTTCAAGTGTATAAAACATCATTATTTACGTATATAATGATCTACTAACTCACAAATGAAAGGTATGCTTAACCATTGAGAATGGTTAAGTCATTAGAGAACATTGAGGAATGACAACTGAGAATGTAGTCATTAGAGATTTTTGCGGAACATGGTTAAGTCGGGAAATACTTGGGTGCCATTAATGGCACCGTGCCATTACATCCTGACCATTGATGACACCCAAACATTGTGGATGTGTGTGTGTGATGTGTGTGTGTGTGGTGGAGATCTAATGGCATGGAATAACACCAAAGTGCCACCCGGTTAAGTCATACACCTAGTTGTTGAGAACAGTATTACCCAAATACTTTACAAGAAGTGTTCGTAGATATAAGATAACATAGAGATATAACTTTAGATCATGATCGATTAACAACATAAAAAGTCACCACTCTTGACAATATATATGAATTAAACTCATGTAAATAACTTTAGATTTAATTCATGTTTAAACAAAAAAATAAGAGCACATGCATTATCAATGTTAACTAACTTTAGGGATTAAAAAAAAAATGTAAATTGTAAACTAACTTTATATAGATTTTTTTTTTGTGTGGTGGTGGCCAAGGTTTGAACCCCGGACCTTTGCATATTTTATGCATTGTCCAACCAACTGAGCTAAGCTCACGAAATAAAGTATTTGATAATTATTTTTAGTTGATAGTAGACAAATATTTTTAAAGGAATGTTTTTATTTAACCATCAACAAAAGATGAATAGAATTTTTGTCAAAAAAAAGAAGATGAATACATCGTTATAAATCTATAATATAAATTTACAATATAATTAGTTCCTATTTAAAGTAAAGCTATTTTACATCCTCAGAAATAATAATAAAATAAAAAAGACAAAGTTGGCTAATTTGTCAAACTACATGAAAAGAGAAAGAGGGAAAACTGAAATTTTTTCAATAAAAAGGAGGGGAAGACCTTTGATAAGAGTCAATAAATAATAAATAAATATATAAACAAAATAAAAAATTAAAACAAAAAAGAAAAAAGAAAGAAAGAAAGAAGAAGAAGAAGAAGAACACTGTTAGCAGAGATCGAGCTTACTCATGAAGAAGCAAAGACCAAACTGAGTTTCCAGATTTCTATCCAAATTCTTCAACTTCACTCTCTTCTTACTTCAATCAATGTATACTTCTAACTCTTCATTTTTTCTTCTTCATTTCATTGAATTTTCAAAGTTTTCTTATTTTTATTTTTCTTAAAAATTTGATTTTTTTTTAATATATGTATGTTTTTGTTTGCTTGATTTTGTTGAATTCAGTGATCTCTTCATTATTCAAAGTTTGAAGCTTTTGGGGTTTCATGAAGCAATGAGGTTTTTCAGATTGGTGCAAGTGATGTAATTAGCGCAAGCATGGTTTTTCAGGCCCTTTTGTTTGGTTTTTCAAACTTAGGGTTTTGATTTACCGTAAAGTTTGTTGAATTGGGTTTGATTTAAGTAATTTGGGCTTCTGGGTCAGTGTGATTTTTCAGTGGTTTGATCTTTAGGGTTTTGGGTTTGGGAAAATTGAGATTTGGTTTGTTGATTTGTGAATTTTGGGCAAAAGGGTAACTTACTTCATGTTCAAAATTGGTTCTTTAAATGATGTGTGAAGATAGATATAACTGTAATTTGGCTCAAATTGAGGTAACTGGTGGTGGGTGGGTTGTTTTCTGATATTGTTGGATGGTGTATGAATCTGTTTGTTGAGAAATGTTACCTCAACAGAGCTCAAGAATCAATTTGGTTGAGTTGAAAGTACAGATTGTAAAGAGGATTGGAGTGGAGAAGTCGAAGCGGTACTTTTATTACCTGAATAGGTTTTTGAGTCATAAGTTGAGTAAGAATGAGTTTGATAAGTTATGTTTTCGGGTTCTCGGGAGGGAGAATCTTCTGTTGCACAATCATTTTATAAAGTCGATTTTCAAGAATGCCTGTCAAGCCAAGACTCCGCCACTAGTCCAGCCGTCGGGTCCTTCAAAATCAGGAGCACGGGTTACTAATTTCTCTCCTAGTGTGGAAGATGGACATGAACGGAGTGTTGCTAATGGAAACTTCCAAAATCATAATGTTTCTGTTTGGTCAAATGGGGTGTTGCCGGTGTCCCCGCGTAAGTTACGGTCTGGAATACGTGATCGGAAGCTTAAAGATAGACCGAGTCCTCTTGGACCAAACGGGAAAGTTGATTCAGTTGCTCATCATTCCATGGCTTCAGAAGACAGTGGTAGTAAGGTTGACATGGAGAATGGAACTCTTACTCCGTGTGATTATCAGCGACGGACACAGCATCTACAAGCAGTTGCTGGGCTACCTAAGAATGCTATGGGGGATGCTATTCTGGGATTAGCCGAAAAACCAAGGACACATGTCAACGGGCTGACTCAAATATCCACTGTGGAAGATGGAGAGGAGGTGGAGCAACTAAACCGCCTCGGTTTTAATAGAAATCCTCTAATAGCACCACTTGGGATCCCTTACTGCTCTGCAAGTGTGGGTGGGGCCCGCAAAGCATTGCCGGTGAATAGCACGGGTGATTTTGTTAGTTGTTGTGATAGTGGTGGGTTATCTGATACAGATACGTTAAGAAGGCGCATGGAGCAGATTGCAATGGTACAGGGTCTTGAAGGTGTTTCTCCAGAATGTGCAAGTGTGTTGAATAGCGTGTTGGATGTATACTTGAAACGGTTGATCAAGTCTAGTGTTGATTTAGTGGGAACTAGATCTACAAATGAGCCGACAAAGCTCCCTATCTCAAAGCAGCAGGTTCAGGGGAAGCTCATAAATGGCATGTTGCCAAATAATCATTTACATGTGCATAATACTGGTAGGATGGCTGAACCTGAGCTTGAACACAGACCCCAGTTTTCAGTATCTTTGCATGATTTTAAAGTTGCGATGGAGCTAAATCCACAGCAACTTGGAGAAGACTGGCCGCTACAGCTGGAGAAAGTTTCTATGCAATCCTTTGAGGAATAACACATCAATAAAGATTTTTTTTTCTTCTTTTACTTAAGCAAATGTTGGGTCAGGTTCTTCTGGTTCTGATAGCTCGGCGATAGTTGTGGTGATTATTGCTGTACTTTGCACTGTTTATATTGCCATGATGAACCAGAAGACTCCCCAATGGGGATTTTTAGCCCTTCCAGGATCAAATGCTGGTTTCGAGCTTCAAAATGTTTTATCTCTGCTATGTGGAGAAGCTAAAATGGATCGGCAATATATTTGACTGCAACCAAGGGAGTTATTGATATGAAGCCCAGGATTGGTTGCACTGTTGTATGTTTAGCATTGATACTGGTTGTATTTGCCATTGCAAAAGATCTGATAACTTTTGATTGCTTTACAGCCAATTAGGAGACTTGGAAAAAGTTTTGCAGGAATGGGGTCAAGGAACTGTGACATGTATGAGATCTGAAGGGTTGCTCTGTATGTAATTTTAGAGTATGATGATTGATTGAAATTCAATATTAATAACATGTCAAGATCTAATAAAGTTCCCTTGATGATTTCAGTTTTATAGTTGAACTTTGTGGTGCCAAATTTGACCAATATCTGAATTAGATTTTTATTTTCTACTTTACTCATCATGTAGATCTGTAAGTTACATGTCTCTTTCAGTTCATATCACTTTTGGTGACAATAAATTAATTTCTGATTATATGCTGTACTTTTAAATTTCAACATCAATGAATATTGCAATATCTTACTTTTTCAGATTTCATTTGGTTTATAACTTGTGGTATATGTTGTCATCGGGAAAAACTTTACTGCTTTTAAAACAAGAGTAAGATTAATGTGGAAATTTTAATATGACAACTTGGAGGGGACTTTTGATGCCTATATCCAATTTGGTTCCTACAAGTATAGTATATACTGTTTGATTCTGACATAAATCTTAAGATATGTAAATCAACAGTATTCCTGTGAATATGGTGAACTGGTAAGTTACTTATAACAGTAGCCTGATATTTTGGACTTGTTATATAGAGTCATCATACAAAGAAAAGATCAAGCAATCATCGATCAATCACGAGGCTCTTTCAGACAATAGTTTCATGTCTGTTTTGATTTTTTAACCTTGATTTTACCATTTGTCTTGGTTTTTTACTGTGGTTACAACATACAACAAAGCCAGTCTGCAATTTACAGAGATATATGGAGATATTCTTAAAGTGTATGTTTCCAGATTGATGGATATACAAAAGCTCAACATGTTAGAGCTGCAGCATATAAAAGGGATGAAAGTTAAGATGGTGAATTGTTACAACTATTGAAATGGAATTAAAATTGAAGTTTTGAAGGTTCTTTAAGTAAGGAATAGAAGTTTTGAAGGAGTACTCATGGTGGAAGCTGGTTATATGAGTTTTTTATTCTTTAATTGAAGTGTGTGATATATTTGGTACTTGAAAATAAGAAAAATACTTTTTGATAATTTTTTTTTCTTTCTCTTCTCATTCTGATTGGTCACAAATATCTGACGTAAGCTTGATAGATTAGATTCCACGTTGACATAGTCTGTTTGTTGGGAAACAGGTTTTGTTAGTTAGTTGCAGAATTGGTTGCACATCTTCCCAAAGCTTGATTCATGTGCCTGCCTACAAATGTGCTTTTCTTGTCTTGTGTTTAAAAGATGTATCAATTGTTCTCTTAGAATATATGCACCACTCAGAGGACATATTACTTTCTCAAAAGTCAAAATGTGTCTTTTATGACCTTGAAATAGCCATTTAGTCCTCATCACCAACAACCACTCAATTCTACAATTATTTTTCCAACTCAAGCTCACAACCCTTTTTTTTTTTTTTTAATTGAGTTTAACTCATTTACAAAATCGGTTTGTTAGCTAAAAGGTGTCACATGTGTTAATTATTTTCACGTCTTATTTCTTTTCAACGTAGAACTTGGATTTTTTTTTTTTCTTTCTGATCCACTCTTTCACATCTAGTGTTATTGAGCTTGGTGCATGGATAATATGGTGAATAACTCAATAAATAGACTTTGATACCATTTTGGGTATTTATATTGGACCTAACTCATCTAGTCATCTTTACTACAATCGTGCATTTCAAAACCATAACTTTCTTACATTATGGATAAATCATTCTATAACCAAGCTAGAAAGGGTACACGCTGACAGCAAGCCATGAAAGGTGGGATATGGAACTTATTTGTTTATGTTCCACCAATTGTTGTCCCCATTGGAAGCAAATAGGATTGTACAATGATACAAAGTGGGGCTTGTTGCAAAGTGGGGGGTTTGAATCTCTTTGGAACATTTACAATGCCTTAGACTTCACACCATCTAATTTTGAACACATTTCACATAAAAAATTGGAAGTGGCTCATTATAGTCATGGCAGTTCACTTTGTCAAAACAGTACTATCTTGACATTGCTCCCTTGTACTTGTGTAACTACTACACGTGCTCACATTAGTCCTTCACTTTACACATTGTCAAATTAATCCCAGAAAATGAGATTCGCTATCAAATTAATTTCTAAAACATTCAAGAACATCTATAATTTCAATTAGTGCAGGATTATTGTGATTAATACTGCATTTTAAAAGACTAATTTGATTTGTTACTCATCCAAATCAAAGTGTTTGGAATCAAGTACACACCCCTTTGGGACACTTGCTGCTGAACCAGGAGTGAAACACCTTCAACTTACTCAATGCATCTTTTGCTGGTACTTATAAAACCAACTTTTTTAATAATGAAAAACTTAAAAGTTTATCCTAATCGATCGATTTGTTAATCATTTTCAGTAAAAATAATAAGACTATTTCATCCGCAAGAAAATAATCAAATCCTAACTCCAAAAAAAAAAAAAAAATCTACAGTCATAGAAAAATAAAGTCATGCAAATCACTTGATTTTTTTGTTTTTCAGTAAAACAAAAAAGAAAAGAGCTGAGACTACTTCCATCCACAAACAATGAATCCCTAATCAAAAAGTGGAAAGAGATTCTCTACTGTCACAAAAAAACACGGTTATTGATCGAATCCATTAGACGGCTCACATTTTGAGTTCCTGTTTTGAATTTGATTTGAAAGGTAGAATGTGAGCCGTCTAATATTCATCCAACAATTCCAATTTGGTGACTGTAGAGAATCTAGATCCCACCGAAGTCCGTCAAACCACGGTTTAGCTCATTGTTAGATGGGATGAAGTCATTTGTTATGTACATAGGACCAATTAGAAGAGACGATAAGCAACTGTATTTTGTGCAGAGGGAAAAAAAAAAGGCAAAGAAAGAATTTTGTACAGAAGGAAAAGAACAATGCAATCAAGGAGATGAAGATGAATTGGACAGTGCTGCTGACTCTTTACAAAAAGGGCACCAGTTCTTCAGCCTCAACCAGTCCTCTATACAAATCACATGAAATTTATGCGCGCATTGCAGTCTTCCAACTTCATCTCCAGCAACATACTCTTCCTGCAAATTATGTAAATTTATCTAAATCAAATCTTGTAACAAAATAATTAAATTTTGTCAAATTCAACATGCTGGATCTTAGTAACACATAGCTAATCATCAGCTATATAATATAACATTAAAGCTTCGTTAAATGTTATAACTATACCTGGCAAATGCAGCATTTGGTATCATCCTTATCCTCATTAACACAGTCAGCTGCATCATCTGAAGGCGCAGACTGATAGATACTTCTTTTAAGACTATCTGAAAGTGCTTCCTCTGTTAGAGCTGTGCTCACAGTACCCATCCTCTCTTCGAGAGCTAAGAGTTCCTGCAATTAATAAGTATAATATAAATATTCTGAGATGGAAATAGATAAACATAAAATTTAAAGGAAAATCCAAAGATTTTTAATTCAAAGCATGACATATCATCAAGGATAGTAATCCCTTTCAAGTCAACTCTCTCAACAGTTACTTCTCCTCTCTCATTTACCATTCTACCAATAAACAGCAACTGGGCCCAAGTCATATACCCAATATTGCTTTTAAAAACATGCATGCTTACTAACATTTTTATCCAAACCACTGATTCTGAAACTTACAACATTAACATACCTCATATGACATGTTGTCAATATCCAACCGCATGTCTCTATGATGATCATATATGTTAAGTTCACTAAGATTCAAGTTGGTCTCTAGTAAATGAATTTGCTGCAAAGATTAAAATGGAAGAATTAAATAACTAGCAAAGTAAGTCAAGTTAACTTTTTTTTCTTTTTTTTAATCTACAATTACCTCTTGGGTTAACTCTTCACCTTGTTCAAGTCTCTCAAGTGCCAATAATACCTACATACAATTATAAATAGTACTTAACATTTTAAGCTCATTAAAAATCAAAATAATAAATATGCACTTGCATGTTTTTACATCAAAAGTTACCTCTGACATATCATCCACATTGCAGCGCCGAGAGCCATCCTGTATTATTAGAGAATGTGGGATGTCATATTCTTCAGGAGAATTAGGCATCATATCATATAACTCCTCAGTGACAGGAGAATTAAGATCAATAGAACGAGACGAAATAGGGGATATGACAGGGGACTTATTGGTCACCCTGGGGTTTTCGTTTCCTTGGCGAGAAAATCTCCCCCTGGCATAACCACTAACTGATCTTACAGTTCCAACTGATGCTCTGCTATTGTCCCTATGAGGAGGAATATTTCTAGATCCTCTTGTATCAGATATAGATATGCCCTTTCTGGAGCCAAAATTCAATCCTTCTGATGAAGGCGCAGTCATCTTCTTCCCTTTACCAGTGGAGCTACTTCCCCCTTCAGAGATTCTCTTTTTTATCACAGTAGTCTTCCTTGTATTAACCGTAGAATCTGATGATGAGCAAGAAGGGATGAGATCAGATACAGTGTTGCATCTGAGGTTCTTCAATCCATACTTGCTAGAAGCAGTTTGTGTCACTGGACCAATGCTTTCGTTTTCTCGTTGACGCAATACAGGTCTTTGATTAAAATTCCTTTGAGGTCTTAAATTTGATACTCCACTAGATTTTCCTACTTCCATCAAATTCGCTTTAGTAGACTCTGTCCCTTCCTTTTCAGCTTGAATCCCACTTGAATTTAATGTTCTCCGAGGCTTTGTAAGTGGTTTTGCTGGGTTAGTAGCTGTTCTACGGGAACTACCAATTACCTCCTTGCCACTTGAAGTTGACGATCCTGATGGCCTTAACGATTTACCTTTTTCAACATATCTGACTTGAGCAACCTTAGAAGGGTTGGCTGTACTACTGCAACCCGCTCGTCTGCGAGTTTGATCGTTTCGATCTCTGGTATTTGCAGTATCTCTGGTATTGGAAGTATCTCTGGAATTACCATTAATGCCTCTTTTGCTAGAACGTTCATCCATTAATTGTTTATTACCTCCAAATCTGCATTACATCAAGCATAAACAATTACAAAATCGAACTTAAAGGGGGACAAGTAAAGAAATTTGGCAAAATAAAAAAATTACAAAAGAGGACCCATGAAAAAGAATAGCCAAATAGTAGTTTGAAAAAGAAAAAATAAAACAATTGAACATAAGGCATTAAAATAGTGTCAATAACTATAACAGAAATTATAACATGCTCATTCGACGGGCTTGCGGTAGTTTCCTTGCTTGTTAATTGTAATGAACTATGTAATACAAGAAATAACAACCCATCTCAAATAGCATTTAGAGATAATTTCACTACAAAATCAAGCGAAGTACAATAGTGTTGTAACAATTTATAACTTCGAAGTTACTTCACAAATTATTTCCGCTTTCATCCAAGAGGGCTTCTTATGAAGTAGGGAATTTGAGATATACCAAATCACTTTTATTTAAAAAATTATATGACACCAAGGTTAGAAAACAGAAAACTTGGAAAAACACGTTTAGTTTAATAATCCATGTGATAAAATAAATTATAAACTCAAATCATCAAAATGTTAAGAAGATCAGCAAACCGAGAAGCATTGACTAAACAGTCAAAAGGTTGACACTGAATTGACTTTCTGCATTTTCCTAACAACCTGACAGAAATCATGCAACCAGTTTCCAAAGTTTAAAGCACAAATTTATGAAGATACGCCTAGTTCGGAAGCTAGAACAATCCAATGAAATCCTTGTAGCAACAGCCATGATCGTGCTTACATATTTATACTGCAATTCTCAACTCGAAGGGAAGACTACCAGAATTTTATTTCATATGAATATGATAGTAAAAAAGAGGTTAATGGAGTCTGGCAATATCTGCATTATGCATAACATATATAGTTCTTAAGCAGAGACCTCCTTGTTTAACTCCTCTGAACCAACACAGTCATATTCAATTACAATAAGTACAATGCTGCCGGATTACATTAAATCTAACAATAGCCATATTTACACATCATAATATCCTTATAAGCTAATAAAGCTTATTTAAGTACATATTCAATAAGAAAATATCATATACTTTCTAAAATCAAAGAGGGAATGAAAGTAAACAGTGTCTAAACTAAAATCAACTTATGGATATATCATGGTGTTTGGACTTTGGATTGGCCTATTTGAGCATATCTACGGACATAAGTTTTATGAGATTGTTTGGGAGAACTTATGAAAATAGTATGGCATTGTTCATACGACGATTTTAGCTTACTTTCATAAGTTCTCCAAGATAGCTTATGAAAACAACTTATAGCTTATACAAAAACAATTCAACTCTATTTTATCTTTTACTATAGAAATAGCTTATACATATGTGCTTATGCTATAAGCCACAGATAAGATATTTATCCAAACAGGGCCCGTATCATAACAAACACGTGTACAACTGTCGTAAGATAAGACCTAATAAACCCTTCCAAAATCCAAACGCCCCATTAACCGGATTGCTAGTACTAGTAACGGACCAATATACGCGATCACATTAATAATATTCAGCTGGAACAATTCAAAACAAGAAAACGGGAAAGTATAAAAAACTAATGCATGCCATGATAAGATGATAGCGATGATGATGATGAGCATGAACAGCAACACAAAAACACAACATGATGATGCAAACAACAAAAAGCAACACATATATATCATCATAGAAACCCAATGATCACATCAGAAAACAACTCAAAACTGAAATAACAGTACCAACAACAATAACAAACAAACAAACAAAAAGGAGGCATTTTTTATTCCCAAGGGTTAAAAACAACATGATCATAAAATAAAAACGAAACCTTTAGCATAAAAATCGATAGCTGGAAACAAATAAAAACAAAACTTCAATAAAGTTTTTTCAATAATCGATGTGTTCGATATGAGAGTATGATCAATATGCATGGATTGATCATCGGAATAGTACGTACATATATAATCAGAATCGATTGTAACGCGATTGATTAAAGGATTGTAGAAAGAGGTAATAAAAAAAAGTGGATAGCTTGATGAAAAGGAAGAAACTCACCTTGTGGTGGTGGTGGTGGTGATGGTGGTGGTTAGTTATTGTTCTCCGCCGTAAACAGAGGAGAGATTGTTGGTGAAGTGTGAAAGAAGAAGAGAGTGAATTGAGAAAAAGAGAATGAATTTATAGAGAATGAAAGGAGAAGAATGAAAGTGTAAAATAAAAACGTGGATTGATTGAAACAAAGCTGAGGGCCCAAATCACATTCGTAACCCATTGTAACAACACATCTTTTTCTTTTCTTTTCTTTTCATAAATTATTATTCTACATATATCTTTTTCTTATATTAAATTACATTTTCGTTATAGCCGTATGAACATTTGATATGTTGTTGAGACTAGGATGTCAAAGTATATATGTAAACGACAATCCTCGTGCGTATATTGCTTTAATTGGGAATATGCGAGCATAGAATTTTTCCCGCGAAAATGAGGATGAGTGAGAGATTCCCACGGAGGTAGTGCGAAATTAGGTAATAAATTCTCTTATGTGAAACTATTCACATGAGAGAGTATAGTGTCTATACCCGCTTTTCGTTATTTCTTTATAATAATTAAAATTATAATTGGTAAAAAAAGATGAGTGGATGAGATTCCCCTTGATGAAAATGTCATTGGAGAGAATCTCCTCCCGCAAAATTGCTTTGTGGGACCAATAATTCACAAAAATATATTTTATTTTTTATATATATAAGTATTTTATATGATATATCTATTTCTCTTTTCACATAATGTGTACAATTTTTTTTTTTTTTGACAAAATGTACAAATTTCTTTTGTAGGTGATGTTTACAACAATGTCTTAATATTATATTTGTTTTATCGTTAAATTATAATCATTTTTACCAACTATTTGACTAAAATAATAGAAATTTAGTGTTTTTTTTAATGGTGATGGGGGCTTCGCAGGGACTATGGGGATTCCCGGGGATGGGAAAGCTCCATGTGGCAGGAATGGGGACGAGGACGGGGATGGGAGGACAATTTGAGTGACAGGGTGGGGAGCGAAGAAGTATTTTTCGTCCTTGCCTTGTCTGCCCCATTGACATCCCTAGTTAGATCGTAGATTCAACTCACAATTTCTCGCTTCTCCACACTTCATGTATTTTTTTATTGGGTCCACAATTAGTGGATGATGAAATTGGTCTCCCGAATTAGTCGATTATTGAACCAGAAAGCGAGTTAAAAAAACAGTGTAATATTTTCACTAGAGTATTTGACCAGGAAATTTTATATATGTTTTCTTTACGAGATTTTTTTTACCACGATAATAAATTATATTTCAATAGTAAATTACTCTATTCATTTTCAATTAAACTTAATTGTGATTATGGTCACATATTTTTATCTGCTCACATAAATATAGGTGTTAGGAAGTAGAAAAAGACGTTATGATGCCCAATAAATATAAGTGCTAGCAATAGCGAGTAAAGAGTGAAGTGATCATACTTGGTGGCGAAACCCATAGTTATATTTTTTTGAAGAGGGAAACCCATAGTTATATTGATGCAATATGATGATACATTTCATTTTGTTGATGTCCTTGCTCTTACGATTTGGTTCAATATGTTACAGTTTCAGGCTTGCCTGTTTAGAGCAATCAATTCTGAGATAGGCGAGGGCGCCTATCCGATTTGAATGAGCTTCTTGTTCGCGGGAACAACTCATTAACTGTGTGATAGTTTGTTGGTGCCTATGTTGGTGAAGCACTTTTGTGTTTGGCTTATACATATGTTAGAACGAGTTGGTTTCTGAGATGATGCATAAGGTATTGCCTTGTGTTTATGTCGAGTGCGAGGCGTGATATCTCGGGAGATGGTGCAGGAGACATGATCCTATGTTGCATTATGCTATAAGCCGAGATGGACACCTCATATGGACTTGGGTCTATTCACAACACAAAAGATAATAAGGTATTGTTATCCCTTATTTCTTTGGATTAGTTCAAAGAAGCAATGTTTTCAATGAAGGCAAATAAATGTTCAGGCCCGAATGGTTTCAAGCTTGGATTTTACCAATATTTTTTGACAATTCGCGGACATGTGTTGTTCATAGCTAGAAAATGACAATTTTCCTTCTAAAACGTAGTATTTTTACAATTGTGAAATCTCGAGTTCAAACTTAAATGAAGGTGTTCAATTCATAGATATCAATATTATGAGTTGAACGATGTTATTACAGACTTAATAAATCTCTTAAAAAACTGAAAAACAAAAATGTAAATATATCGATGAATATATTTTTATTTATCATATATTTAACTTTTACTATTTGAAAAAAAAAAAAAAAGATAAACAGAAACGTTGGTGGTGCCGTCTTTAGTCCTAGGCCTAGCCCACGTATGGAATATTAGAATCCTGCTCTTTACCCAAACGGAGTTGCTCATTCCTAAAATAAATGACGGATATACCCCTACGCAAGTTAACTCACGTAGTGTGCCGAGACCTGTCTACCAGGATATTCTTGTTGACCAGGACTGGGTCAGACATCCTCCCGATCCATTGCAGGTCATTACCAGCATGCGAGGCAGAGTGGAGCATGCGATGCAGATTCCGGAGGTGGTTTCAAATCCACTCTTCTTCGGCATTTTGGAGGGCCTCCGTACCGATTATAGCGTGTTTGAGCAGCAGCCGGTTCCGGGAGGAGGTCTAGGAGTCCACAGGAGGAGCAGTAGTGTAGTGTCTTATTTTAGGACTTGTTTTTTATGACTTTTTTTGCTATTTGTAGTATTTTTCTTCGACATTTTGGTTGTATGATATTTACATTTGCTCGGTTGCGCCTCTTTATGACATTTGACTTAATGTCCGTTAAATTATTATTGAATGAATGCATGTTCTCTAAATTATGAGTTCTGGTTGAATCAATGAATGATTGTACCTATATTATGATTGAATGAATGCATAAAAGATTGTTACATGGAATGAAGGAACAAGGCAGTAGCTACTACCACTGCTAGTCTGATCTGGTGCTGTTATAGCCCCAGCGTGAGTTAACTCACGCCAATCATTGTCTGTTTTGAACCAGTGTTAACGCTAGCGTGACTTAAGTCACGCAAGTCATGTTGCGTTTTGTACTAGCACATATTAAGTCACGTAAGGGTAAAAATGTCATTTACTTTGGGAATGAGCAAAACTGTTTGGGTAAAGAGCAGGATTCAGAATTTTAACGTAGTTTAATTAAAAGATAAAGTGCTTATAGCATTAATTAATCATTACTTCACACACATTGAGTCAAGTGGCCTTAATATTCTTTGCCTTTGAAAAAAAGAAGTGGCCCTTAATTCCCTGTAATTGTATCTTCTTCTATAATCTACTTTATATTGCAGCAGGATGTAGCCGTTAAATTAAGTCAGAAAATAAAGTTAAACACTATCTAAAACCTGAAAAAGTAAATTGAATTACCTCATTTTTGTCCCGGCATGCAGTGGCCTACTACTGCCATAGTCATCACAAATGAATCATAACAATATTTGTTATACTAACTTCATAATCCGAAGTCTAAAATAGTTATATATTTTTATAAGCGAAGGTTAACTCGTACTTCACATGAGTTACTTTACTTGTGTTGAATATGGCCCGTTTGTTTTGAAATTTTAGAAATTATTTTTAACTTTTTAGTTATGTTTGTGTTTTTTCAAAATACTTTATTTTTATCGAGTATCATCCCTACGTAACTAGAAAGAGTAATCTTTTAAGTTGAGTAGGACTATAATAAGTAACAAATCTATCCCTTTAAAGATTTAACACTGATGCATTCTCAAAATTGAATTCAAACTCATGATATCTGATTAAGTTGAAAAGATCTATTATGATTAAAATTCAAGTACTCTTGGGTTTCTTAATATCATTTGTTAAAAAATGATTTTATATTGAAAATGAAAACAAACATAACTTTTATATTTGAAGAAAAAAAAGCAATAATATTGTTTACGTTTTTTTCAATCACATTAATGAAAAACTATTTTAACATACATACTTCCAACTTGAATGATTTTTTATTTATGTTTTTCTTAAAAATCTATAAGCAATAATATTCAAATTATTTATATCAAAACTATATTTGGAGGAAAATTTCATCATGTTTCTCACAATCAATAATTTATCAAGTACTAGTACTATTCTCATCCTTTATGGATTTGGTAAGGTTTGCCATATGTCACCAAATAGAGTGCAATGTCTTCTAGATACTCTTGTCAACCCCACGTACTAGATGTGCTAGTCAACTAACACTGTTTTTGCGCCAAATGTATTGGTCAACTGATTGCACTTTGTCAATTACTAGTTTTAGTAAAGTAATGACTCAGCCAAATCTCTCTTGATGACTTTGTGAAGTTTCCATGATGTGGTGGCTTGGATTGTGTTATGCAGTTGTGCTCATCCATGAAGTTAGCTCAGGGTGAATCTCTATGGTTATGCATTTGAAGATAAACATTGAACTTTATAATTATTATTTTTTTAAATAGGGAAATGCTAACCGGTGCCTCCGGAGCACTGGTTAATGATATGAAAAAGGAAATTATATAGTAGTTAATGCATTGAAATTGGATATTTAATTTATAATAAAGTCAAAAACAGTTTCCTTTTATGGTAATAATTCTCTTTTATGATATGCTTAACCAGTGTCCGGGGGCACAGGTTAGCATGACCCTTTTAAATAAAGTTTAGCATATTGTCACATCATTTAATAAATTTACAAATTCATTATGTATCGCGTCATGATACGAATTAAATGACATAATAATCAACAATGATTAGATCTAGTAAAAGAGGTCCGACTATCATAAAGTTTTTTTATAAGAGGATCAACTTATGAATGTAAAATTTAAATTTTGACTAAGATGTATCTACATTTAATATTTGACAGTGTTTCGAATAATTTCCTATTAGCGAAAACTTATGATAAAAAATATTTTTTTTGAATGAATGATAAAAAACATATGACATGACAACATATCATTAGATTTTTTAAAAATAAAATAAAATATCATTAAATGTATGTGACCAATGATTCCATAAAAATTTTCTATATGTTTTTTTACAGAAATATATTATTTTTTTACTAATGAAAAATATATTATATGCTATTTATAGAAAATTAAAATAACTATTACGTGTAGAAATGAAAGAGAAAAGGTCAACTATGCTTCACATATTCTCCCAAATGTATCGTTGTTATTCACAGCTCGTTTGATAAAAATGTAAACAAATCATTTAATTTGTGATTTCATGCCTGCAATACAGCTCCTTTGAGTTGTGCATGATTTGTGATTTCCTTATTTTGATGTTTTAGTTAAATTACCTCAACACAATTTCTGTATTTTCTCTTCCAATCAATTCTCTTTCTTTTTCAACTTCAAGCAATAACTCATATTTTCTCCTTCTTAAGCAATTTCATTTGCTTTGTTCCCACAAATTCACTCTTCCATTAGCTTTATTTTATCACAAGGTATGTTATCAAACTATTTGTTTTTTCTTTTCTTTTTCATGTAAATGTAGTTTGCCTTCTATTTTGCTTGTTTCAGCAATTTTTATTTGTATCATGTTCCTTTATTCCTTTTAAAAAAAACAAAGGAACATAATTTTTTGTTTTTAAAATTAAAGTACACTTAAAAGGTTATGATCATAATCATTTGACAAGCACTTGAAGTGTACTTTTTAATTTTACTTTTTCCTTACAACTCATTCAGACACAAATTTGTGATGAATCTGGATTTGGATGTTTCCTAATATATGAGCTTACATTCCCCCAAAGTGTAACTTTTTTTTATCTTTGGATGCTTTCTTTTGTTTCTTTTGTTTTTTCATGGAGTTGGTAATGTATAGTGGCCTTTCTTTTCAACAAACCATTCATAGCAATTTCTTTTTCTCTTTTGGTTACATATTCATCACCACTTCTTTTCAAGAACTAATTATAAGGACATGTGGGTCATATATGAGAAGAAATAAAGTAAAAGAGGAAATTATTGACTTTGGCTCTAAATTTGTAGGGATTTGATAATGTGATCAATAACATTAATGATTGTTTAAAATGATTTCTTAAATTCAACATAATTGCCACATTAGTTTTAGAGAGTAAATTTATTGCAAGTTAAATTATTTTTATGGGAGTAAGTGCTCTTTATTACATTAGAAAGTTTCTTCTTGCTAGTGTCATAGAAGTTAGTACTCGTTTGATTTCTATCTAATTTCTCTTCATTAGGCTTAAGTCGTCTTTTATGAAAAAGAAAAAAGAAAAAGAAATTTTGAAAAGAGTAATTATTTTAAAATTTTGTTGTAGATCAAAACTAGGAGTGTGACACACAAGATACGTATTTTTTTTATGAATACAAGACACATATATTTGTATACTTCAGAAAAGTGATTATAAATTCCCTATTCAAGCAAGATCAGTTCTTCTAAATGTATTTCTTGAATGCCATTCACAAATATAAGTCAATTTTATTTCTCAATGTCAAATTGATTCAATATCCAAACCTACTAAATTCTGAAAGAAACATCATATATAGATATATCTTTTGAAATCGAGTATATAACAAAATATTGGATGTTTCCTCCAAGAAATTAAAGTAAAGGAATTAGTCTCAATTGTTATTAAATATATATCCATGATTTAACATTTATATACAAAAAAATATCAATAGTTGATTTTCTCATCAATAACAATAAGTGATTTTCTCATCCAACATTTTGTGTTTAACTTTAAAGTAAGGTCAACTCTATAGTGCATAAAATGAGATAGATCTTGCACATAAGTTTGTTTTCAGCATTTTGTTTTCACCATCAAATCAAATGAGATATGACTTGACATATCGATCCAATAGTAGAAAACAAGTTTGTGCATGGCTTAAGACTAATTCAGATGGTTAAGCTTAAGTACTATTTTTTTTTTTTTTTTTACAGTGTGCAGATTCTTTCAAGAATTTCCTAGCTTAAATAACTAATCATATATGGCAACAAAAGCTAAAGAAAGTAGTACACTTGTTGGGAATGAGAGGAAGAAGACACCAGCTTCTATCACAACTACCAAAAGGACCACAAAACCATCCACACCAACAACTACCTCCACAACCAACAAGAGTAACTCAACCAACCCATCAGAGAAAAACATCCCAAACTATCTAAAGCCCACAACAAGTTTCAAACAGCTTAAAACTGAGACTCCAATTAAGCCTTCTCCATTAAGAAGAAGATCATTAGACAAACCACTTTCATCTTCAAACTTAACAGCACCAAAACAAAAAGAAACCTCTCTTTCAAGACTACACAAAGCCCTTGTTTCCCCTGGCCCTAGAGAAAGATCTGCTTCACTAACTAATAGGTCTTCTAATGTTCCAGTTAAAAGTACCAACCCTTCAAAACCTATTTCAAATAAGACACCAAGTGATGCAAAAAATAAGCTAGTTGGGAAAAAGGTTACAAATAAGAGTACTCTCAGTAGAAACAATTCTACTTCTAAAACCTCCAAGAAGATAGCTAATGATCATGCTTCTGATATTCCTGCAAAGATCAAAGCTGTGACTATAGATTCTGACTCATCAAGTGTTGAAACTGAGGATGTTAAAGAGGTTACAAACCAAGAAGTTGAAGTGATAAAAGTGGAGAATGAAGAATATGTATCTCATGAGATTTCACCTGATGTCATCTCTGAATTATTACATGAGCAGGAACATGATCAAATTCTTGAGGATTCTGACATACCTTATGAGAAAGTCATTTCAACAGTTTCAGACCAAGAAGTAGAAGAAAAGGAGTCACAAGAAGAGGAACATGAAGAGAAAGAGAACAATAATGAGAATCAGACAAAAGAAGTTGATCGTTCGGAGGTTGAAAGCGAAGTTTCTGTGATCCAAAAGGAAGAAAATGAAAGTGGGAATCAGATAGAAGAAGCTGATCATTCTGAGGTTGAAAGTGAAGTTGCTATGAATGAAAAGAAAGAAAATGAAAGTGGGAATCAGACAGAAGAAGTTGATCGTTCCGAGGTTGAAAGCGAAGTTTCTGTGATTGAAAAGGAAGAAAATGAAAGTGGGAATCAGACAGAAGAAGTTGACCGTTCCGAGGTTGAAAGCCAAGTTGCAGTGAATGAAAAGGAAGAAAATGAAAGTGGGAATGTAATAGAAGATCAGAAAAGTGAGAACAACAATGAAGAAGAACAAGGAGGGGAAGAGAAGGAAGCTGTTGAAGGAGGGGTTAGTGAAGAAGTTGAAGAAGTTAAGGTTGAAATAGCACAACCAAAGCAACAACAATTAGCAGTAAAAGGGAAGAATGATTTATCTCAAGTATCTAATGGTATGATTGAGGAAACTGCAAGCAAGCTATTGGGGAGGAAGAACAAGGTTCTTGCATTGGCTGGAGCATTTCAAACTGTCATTGATCATCAAATCAAATGAACCATGCATGCATGCCACACTTGTATTATTTTATGTGAGACTATACTTTGCTGACACTCATTTTGGAATTGAAGGAAACAGTGTGAGAGAAGTGAGAATTATACTCATGATTGAAAAATCAACTTTTGAGATTTAAACAAATTCTTTGTTATATATGTGTGTGTATGCAATTGCAATTGCAATTGCAATTTCAACTATTGATTTTCCAAGAAATGATTATAGCTCCTCATTTTTCCTTCTAACTTTCTCAATTCAGAGGACAAAATCTCAGGAGTAGAAAGAAAGAAAAAACAAGAACAAAACAAAATAGTTGAAGAATTTATTCTGATGTATAAGTACTATACCATTGTAAACTACGTAAATTATTCAGTCTATTGTCAATTTGACAGTTCTCTTCCTTTTGTTCTTCAAAAACTGCAGTAACTCAAAAGCTTGTGTTTGATTCACAGAGAAGATATTAGTTGATATGATTTGATGATTATGATTGATATTCTGGACTAAGAATATATTTGATTTTTTATTGTAACACTTGTGAAAATTTTAACCTATATATATTTTGGTATAGATTGATTTTAGTTTGTACATCTCATTTATTGAAAAAGCCTTCTATTAAACTTTTTCATAATTATTTAAAAGTTTACAACAACTTTTTCCTAGGTGAATGTCCCCGTGAGCTTAACTCAATTGGTAGACAATGCATAATAATTATATGCAAGGTCGGGGGTTCGAACCCCTGACACCACCAAAAAAGTTTTTCCTAGGTGAAGTTTAACTAAATAAAAAAGAAACTACCTTCCCTTCTTGTTCCTTAAATCTGCCATGAGACGGCTGAAATTGACTTATTGTTACTTCATCTTCACTATCAAACAATAAAAGGTCCAAAATTCTTCCCTCATCCATTGCCATTATTTATTTCTTCTTGCTGAAAAACTTCTTGAGCAGGGGACAAATACCCTTTACGTACCCAGACTTCTTATATCACAGCAAACAATCTGATTCTTATATCACAGCAAACTTCTCGTGTCCCTTCTTGAGCAGGGGGAAAATACCCTTTAGTCTATTGGGACTCCTACTAAAACGGCTGATTCCTCCTTTGTCTTCCCTTCTTCTACATGGTTTAGATTTTGGAGATATAGGACAACTCACCATCCTCAAAATATTCATCAAATAGTTCAACCTCATTTGACAATTCCTTAGCTTGAGCAGCTATGAGGAGCTTCTTGTCTTGAGCTTCTTTTGGCTCAATTAGGCAATAAACTTGCCCTTTTCTACTAGACTAGACTCTTCTCGTGAACTTGTCCTTAGAACAAGAATTTGGTTTGTAAAGTACTCAACACCTATTTGCCTATTCAAGAATGGATTTTGCTGCATACATGAATCCCTTAAATCATTTGATAAAAATATTTGCATCAACTCCTAGGCAAGGCACTCGGGGCGAAACATTAAGTGACAGTTAAGTTGAAACACCATGGAAACTATTGGTTTTTTTGTGCTAATGCATTTTCTAATACCACTAAATAAAATTTTACATTTTGGTACCAACTAAACATGTTATATTACTATGGTCTGCAGAGTGAAAGGTCTGTCTCTTTCACTTCAGATGCAGGTTTGATGAGCCTATTCAATTGTTCTAATGTAAAAACTCCAACTGCTCTACAGCCGTATGAAGTAGCATACGAGTCAGTGCAATTTACAATGATAACCATTGGGTAACCCTTCTCCAAAATTAAATCAATTACATGACCAACAGATGTTGAAGCTGTAACACTGGGAGGAGGACTTCTCATCATTGTTGAAAGTGGAGCATCCAACTGCAGAATGAATTCATCATAGTATTAGATGGTTAGAGGCCGAATCAGAAATTGACAATACGTCGAATGAAGAATTATTTTTTAATTTGTATCGATGTCTATGTATTGTTCTAAATCATATTAAAACATTTTTGTAATTAAAAAAATGTTGATTTCTTTGACAAAGCATGAACAAACGGGTCTGCAATAGCCCAAGACAGAAAGTACATGCATTAGTGTTAGCTTCTCTCCATGTCTGACTTAAAGACTATAGAATGCATATCTTTATAGTAGAACACTATTTCATCAAACGGCAATCTCGCAAAACATACCTGATTGCAGTCTTCACGGTGTAACAGCCCTGTACAACTGCCCCACTCATCTACAATAGGAACTACTGCATCATTAAAGAAACGCGACACCACATCCTTCAGCTTTATGGTACCTTGTAGTGGCCGTGTTGCTTTAAATGGCATCATGAAACCCTCAACCGGTTCAGAAGGTGAAACCTGAACCATGAGGTTGCATAATAAGACTATATACAAATTCTCAAAGAAGAAAGAAGAAACTACCAAAAATGCAATGCAGAAAAAACAGCCAAAGGCTGGAGTCAGAGGGTCTGTGAATTATGAATATATAAATAAAAGCATGAAAGCCTGCAAGACAGTAGTTTTAGACAAACTAGGTTAAAATGCATTTACAAACAAATAGAGCATACTTGTTATTTAGCTTAATATAGCTCAATGCCACCTAGAGAAAAGGATGTCAGTGAATATATTATATATGTTAAGTACCTGAGGAAGTAAGAAAGGATTGAATACAGATGCTGAGAATCCCAATAAGGCCTCAATACGAGAAGCAACCTAAATTACAGAAGCACAGGCAAATGATTAAGAACCTGACTTGCTGCCAGCCTTAGCATTTTAAGGGAAATGAAACAATTAAATGCCTAACAGCTTGTTCAGAAACTTACTACTGGACAATATTTGGCAACAGTATTAAATGTAATCCACGGTAATATTATACTTAGAATTAGAAAAGAAACACCAAGTCAAAAAAATAAAAAAATAAATCAAGCTAACAACCGATTCTCTGCAAAGGAATCTTTGCATTGTAAAAAGGACACCAAAAATATCAACTGAAGTACCAGTTGATCCTAAAAATTAATGTGATAAGAAACGAACCAGATATATAAATCAATGCTAATACTTAAAAGTCTACTAAATGGATGTATATAAAACAACATTCATGAAAAAACTAACTACACACCATGCCTCCATGACTCGTCCAAGATATGCCCTTCCATCTTGAAACAATATACATAAGAGTTTTAGTAGCGACATCAACCTGGGATAAAATGTCAAGAGCAAGTGAATTATTAGCTTCCCCGTCCCAATCAAAATGTTGAAAATTAGAAACAGAAATATTAATAATACCTGGCCAGCGTTCAGGGCTGCTTCCATTAGAAGGTGGTCAGCTTCTTCTTGGGAAACTGGTAAGATTGTTCCTGAAGTATCTGGCAAAATCCGCTTATGCAAGTTTTTAACCAGATCATAATCTCCTCTAGAAGCAAAGGCACGCATCATGGAAAGATAGAGATGAGGCTTCGGTCTCAACTCTGGATTCCAACCAACCTGTTTCTGTATTTCTCCAAAAATACACAGAGCACCTATATACCCCAAGATAATTCAATTATATGATGAACAAAATACAAATTCATCAATTACTTAATGAAACAAAAGGATTGTCTGAAAGCACTAATAGAGTGATTATTAAAGAAGAATACTAATAGTATCCATTCAAGCTTCATTAGAAAATGAACTAGTAATTGAAACTCATAACAGTAGATTTCCATTCCTTTACTATGTTTAATTGAGTATAGTTCTCTTTGTGCCACACCCACAAATTTAAAGTTTTAACTTGGTACTTGGTTCAACTGGCCACTTAACTGAAAGTTTTATCAGTCCTTATGAGACATAACCTTTCAGCAAACACGGCCAAAAGTTAAACTATTATCCATTTCTAACTAAATAATTGGTGAAATTTATAATAAAATACGACATTCATAATCTTCACTCAACTTAGAAGAATGTAAAATGCAAATCAGCATTATAATAATGTTTCACCCTTCAATTCAAGAGACAGGTAGAACTCGTTAATCTCATACATATTTTGATTATTAGCACTTGTTAGGAATATCTTACTCCACCCATCCAAAAAAAAAGTGGAATATCTCATTCCAACTACCATAAACATTTATCCTTTTAATTATTCCTGAAACTATCTCCAAGCAACTAAAGAAAACCGGAATCAAATGAAAGCATACCTTTAACTGAGCCACATTTTAGTAAAGCATCAACTATTGCTGTGTAAGCAGTTCTATCAATGTATAACTCAGAACATGATTTCATCTCCAGCACTATTTGCATAACTGAAACGAGATCCTTTGCCTGCCCCAAACCCTGCAAATAAAGAGAAAAACTGAGAGATGCTGCCACATATCCCTCCTAAACCCCTGATAAAATTATAATAGAGGACATAACTAAATTTGTTTAAAATAAATGTTAAAGGCATGCCATTTTCATACATGACTGCTTAAACTATGAGAACTTAAATAATCATTAAAATAAAAGCAATTTCAAGAAAACTGAAATGAGTGAACATAACTCCGGACTCCAACAATCAAAACGTTATACAGAATAAAACAAAACTTGATTTAAATTTTAATGGTTTCGTACTACAACAAACTAATATTACAAGTGAGTAAATTTGAGAAATCTGACCTTGAGCAATGTTGTGTATGTAACGATATCTGGAAACAGATCATCATGGATGAATTCCTGCGCTTTTTCCTATAATATAAAGGTTGGAATTTAGAAGGTCCAGATTTATCTACCACAAAACTATTAAAAGTTATATTTCAAATAAAAGTTATTACCTTCATTTCCCCAAATAATTGCATGGCAACATCCAACTTTTCACTCTGAACACATGCTAAAATTAGTGTGTTATATGTGAGCCTGTCAGGCATTATTCCTTGATGTAAAATTTCATTGAGCATGTTTATTGCAGTATGAGGACAGCCTGAGTTTATATGCCCCTAAATTAGTGGGAAAAAAAATAACCATTCAAATTATTGCTCGGATCAGACAAATATTTACAATCTCTACTACTGAAATATGCTATTCATAATGAAATTTTCTCCCTAAGGTTCAGAAGTAAACCTTTATTAGAAGGTTGTATACTGAGACTGAAAAATGTTCGCCTTCACGAAGCACGGAACCATAACAGGCAAGGAGGCCATTTGCACGACGCAGGTCTCCTGCACTATAGCATTGCAAGTAAAACATCACCAGTCAACATGACTTTTTAATGAATTTTATCATAGACTAAAACCAGAACATACATCTAACACCTTAAACATTGAAAGCAAACAAAATATCAATCACACAAAAACTTCTTATATCTTCAGCTAACATATACATTTTTACATGTCTGACCATGCAATGCAAAAACAAAAATGGATCAGGAAAAAAAAAGATCATAACAAAATAAAAAGTAATGTACACTTAGCAAGGCCAGAAATTCCCAGAAATGAAAAACATTTAAAACAATAGATGATGAGACAAACAGCAAAGATCCGACAGGGATAGGTATCAGGGAGACTGAAATATCCAACTCACCTGCTTCTGCTAAGGCATTTAGTAAACCAAAGACCAATGGTGCTGACAACTTTGGACTTCCCACGGCAGTACCATTTTCAACAGATTCAAGCAATCGAAAAGCTTCATCAAATCTATGCGCCTTGCCTAAACCCTTTATAAATTTAAATAAAATCCAATCAAGCTTAAATAGAACATATAATTAAAAACCATACCAGAATGAATTATTATTAGATAAAAAGTAATCTGTAAGATTATTATGGTATGTCTGGATGGAGGGACTTGTGGCTAAAGGAAAGGGACTGTTAATATTTTTCATTTTAATTATGAAATTTCTAAAATGATTATAATGAAATGATTAATAATGGGTAATTGAAAGTTTCGAGGTTAACTTTTAATATTTCCTTTCAATAACCCAAAAATAAAATCTTGTTCCACTAAATCAAGCTAGCTAGCTACTTGAATCAAACAACATTAGCGTATCCTAACATAAATCATGAATAATGATAGACTATTTAATCTAAGTCATTATTAATGATTAGCCTACAATTTTCCTTGGTTTCTCGGTAACTCTACCTATTGCACAATCACTAATCCATTATAACATTGTCATACTCACAACATATAATCTCACACAACAACACTTATCACTTATCAGTAAAATTAGTTTCAATAGCACATTATGATCACAAAAAAGTTACACTTTAATCATTTATCCATTTCATTACAAATAATCTCTCTATAATTCCCTATTTAAAATGAAAAATCTACTCTATCTAAACATACCTTATTAATCATTCAATAATTTCTATAATCAGAATAATACCTTCAAAAGCGTGGCATAGGTGACAGTATCAACACCACAAGCTTCAGGATTCTTCATCTCATCAAAAATGTTGAGAGCTGAATCGATATCACCGCAACGAACACAAGCTTCCATAACCGCATTCATCACAATCGTATTCAATTTTCCAAAACGTTTCTTAGCAACTTCAATTTCATTCAGAATCTGGTGAAGCTGTTTTCGGCGAGTGAGTTGAAGTATGCGTGTAGTGAGGTGTTTCAGATTCGTTTTGCGAGGAGTGGTAAATAAACGACGTCGTATTGGAGAAGATGAAGAACACGAAGAAATGGGAATGTATGAAGAATGATGGAGAGGGAAAGCGTGAGTTAGAAGCATTTTTTTATGGTGAGGTTATTGTATTCTATCCATTCGCCATTGAACTTGATTACACAAAATCTCACTCTATGTATCAGCACTCTGTAATATCTACTCTATCTGCAATATGTAAGTCCTTAAAAGAAAGTTGAACAATTCTTTTAACATTAAAGACTATTTTGAAATTTTGATACATAACTAATGTGGTTATTCATTAGAGGAGTGATATTTTGACAACCAAAATCAAACAACTTTAATGACAACCTTTTTTTCTCTCTTCTTATTGGACAATAACAATAGAGAGAGAGAAAAAGGAAGAGAGAGAATAAAAGTATAATGTGAGTATGAGAGAGAAAGTTGTCACAAAAGTTGTTTAAAAGTGGTTGTCAAAATATCATTTCTCTATTTATTATATATTTAAAGACCAAAATAATTATTGCCTCAATTTTGTCTATATGTTTGTCTCTACAGTCAATTGATTTTGAATAAAATGGTCATGTAAAATTGATTCCAGGTAAAAATGAGTTGATTTTGTAAAAGTAGATTTAATGATAAATATTTAATGATAAATGGGTTAAAAATTCATATTAAATTTATGTTTTGTTAAAAAATTCTATTTTTTTTTGGTAAATATTTTTACAATATTCTACACATTTCTGCACAATTTCATTAAAAAAATACTAAAATTAACTTAAAAATAGGGACCAAAAGTTGTGATTGAAAATTTTATAAGGACTAAAAGTTGAAGGAAAATTTTAGAGGGACTAAAACGAAAAGTTGATACATTTATAGAGATCAAAAACATATTTAACCCTTCTTTAAATAATCATGCAACATGATACAATCAATTGTACAATCTTAAGAAACATTTTTTACCCTCCAAAATTGAAACCAAATATATGCTACGTTCATTTTGATATTGGGTTGAGTTTCTTGTTGGAACAGTGGATCATGTGTGATTTGGGTGGGAGAGTACCGAAAATAGAGTAGTGGGAACTGCTCAATAGGCTCCCTTAATTGCTCACGATCTCCGCAAAATGTCCTTGTTTTAAATCGATCACATCAAAGATGATTTCTGATGGATATAAAAAAGAAAAGAAAAAACAAAGATTGGAAGGGATCTTTGAATGTGTGTAACTTTCAGGTACATCATAACTTCCAATGCTTATGAACCCTAAGACGTATGCATCAGAAGATAATTTTTGATGCAACCAGAAGATAATTTCTAATTAGCCTGAACTGGTTTTGACAAAATTAAAATTTGGCACATAGGCATAATTCATTTTTTGCCTGGAAACATAAACATAATTCAACTTTGAAAACAGTTTTGGTATACCATTTCATACACAAGGGCACATTGACTAATGATGACAATATTTTATGTTCATTAACAAAATGAAAATAAAATCATATATGATAAACATTTCGATTGCTAGAGCATCTGCTTAGGCAATAGTTTGTGTAGGGATGTTCTAAACATGCCCATATTGTCTGAGCACGCGCTCTAGCAAGTGAGAAAAAACCATACGACGACCGCACATGATACACTTAGAGAACCAACATATGTCCTATAATAGGCATGTTTGACTATGATCATCATAGGGAGAAAAGATATGGTCATCCACCATTGTCCGATCCAAGAATGTCTTGTGCATATCTGGTGTCTTATGATCCTTTTCAGGGATTAAACGACATGCACATGTTTTGAATGTAAAGAAATTAATGTTTTGATGTTTTAAATCAAGTGTCACACATATCAAAATGAGGTTCATGTTCTGGTATTATTCTTAAATAGATTGTAACATATCTTTCAATACCTAGTGATCGAAAGATATCTTCTGATCCCATCTGATTGTTATGTAAATGGCGATTTTGGAATTTTGAGGGGTTTGTGACCAAGTAGAGGCTCGGAGCAATTTCTCATAGTAACGAACCCATAACTCGTTATTTTCTCTTATCTCAAATGAAGAAAAATACACTAACTTTTTGTGTATTTTATACGGTGATGTCAAATACAATATCAATTTTGTGTGTCAAAATGATATATCTTGTTTTCATATGATAAAAGTTTAGATGAGGGAAATTGCTCTTTGTACTTGATCAAGGAAAACAATAAAATTTATGTATAAATTTAGTTATGTGGTGGTGAGAGTTGATACCTTTAAATTTATGTGTATATTTTGTTCAGTTAACAAATATTTGAATTTATTGCCAATGATCCATCGTTTCTATTTCTCTCTCTCTCTCTCTCTACACACACACACCACCACCACCACCACCACCACCAACAACAACAAATATTTGAATTTTCTGTGTTTCCTAATCTCTATTTTGAGGCCAGAAACAAGGTACCCATCGACGTCGTTGAACATTTTCTACAACCTCTTCAACTGAACCATTTCCTCAAAACAAAACCTCTCACCTCTCCACGTGTCTCCCAAATCATTAACTCTTCCACACTACCTTAACCACGAAATCAAACCTTGCCTCCTTTGGTTGCCGATTTCTTATCACCTCTCTCGTTGCTCCCTTCGTCACCCGAAAGGTGAAAATATGTCGAAGAGGGAGTAAAAAACAAACCAAGTTCAAGTAAAAACAACAATACAATAACACTTTGGCAGAAAAACTGATGGCGTATTTCGCAAGTGTACGAAATCGTTCAAGTAGTAAATTTAAATCGGTAATACCGAGTGTCGAACTCGAGGATCGCGTTATGCTATTGAATTGTATTTAGAACTTAATCGAACAAAAGGTTAATCTTTTGGTTTTTAAACAATAGTTAAAATAACGGAAAATAAAGTGATTAAGATTAATGGGAGAAAGATGCTAGGGATGAGTTTCGCTAGATGACCATGAAAAGCTAATAACTTAGTCTCAACTATTGAATCGACTCGTATGATTGTTACCGAATTATCTAATTTATTCTTGCCCTAATTCCTTAGTTACAAAAACTTTAAACCTAAAATAAAGACCTAATTCCTTAGTGAATTTGAAGATTAGGGTTAAGCATTAACGAACAAGAATTCTCTTAATGATTCCAAGGGTTTGTATCTATTCCTAGATTACAAGGCAAGGATCTCTTATTTCAAAGCGTTTATCAATTCCACTTCCATATCACAAAATAAACCGTAAATCAATTTAAAGGCGGCCGACACAATAAAAAGCATTAAGAACTGAAATAAGAGAAACAATCATATGAATTTCAATCAATAATATAAACTAGGTCATAACAAACATGTTCATCTAGGTCTACTCATCCCCAACAAAGGAGGGTTTAGTTACACATAATCAAGCAATAAACAATAAAAGAAGAATTACAACGTGAATTCATGAATAAACCTTGTTAAAACTCCTTCAATGATGTTCCAAGTCGCTCCAAATCGCTCTCCTATGTGTTTCTATGCCTTTTTTTTCTCCAAAAACGTCAACCCCTATTCTGAAATCGCAGCTTTCTTATATAGACATGTGAAAAATCGGGCCCCGAAGTGTAAAATTCGGTGCCCGAACTTTTAAAACAACGATCCAAAAGCCCATGATTCCGAGAATTCGGCGCCCGAACCCTCCTGTTCGGCGCCCGAAAAATGTCGAGAGCAGGGCTTCTTTCTGCAGCTTCAGAAGTCGGCGCCCGAACTCACCAGTTCGGCGCCCGATAAATGTCGATCCAAATTCCCAACTTCAACCTCCAAAATCGGCGCCCGAACTAGCTGTCTCGGGGCCCGATTAATCACGCAAGCAGATGGTGTCCCAGTGGCTTGGAATTCGGTGCCCGAATGAGATAATTTGGCGCCCGAATTGTAATGTTGCTGGAGCCTTGAAATTTCGGTTTCTTGTGCTTTCAACACCTGTTTTCTTGATGAATATCCCCTAGAATTACATGAAAAGTGTCTACAAAACTAGTAATGACAGAGTGTCATCAAAAACAAAAATAATATTACGTAAAGAAGTTCAAGTTAAAACAAACTAAAGAAAAGGTAACCGGATATTTAGGAAACTTGAGAAGATAAATATGCATAATTAATTCACGTTTGATGTGAATCAATTACGCATATTTATCTAATTCCATCTTAATTATTCATAAAAAAATGTTGAGGAAATCTTAATTATTCATTAATTGAATCGCTATTTTCTAAGAATTTCTTGATGTTAAATTTAGTATTCATGGTACAAAATTAGAAATCCTTCCTAATTTCCGCAGATGGTGTAATCTGTAAGTGAGTCTATAGAGCATCCAAAGCAGCAATTGATTGATAAAACCTCCAAAAGGCCTGCGAATTATATCTTCATCTAAAATCTTAAGGTATTATAGGAATCGCATCTTTGCTAGTCAATGTTAGACCGACAGCTCTCATTTAATTTCCAACCATTTAAATAAGTTACTCTTAGATAATGTTTGGTGTATAATTGGTGAATCGTTTTATAGCTATAAAGCATGATTGAATTGGCAAATCGGACTCTTTATATCAATTGTTTCAGATACACATCGATATAAGGACCAATAATTTCATACACTTTATGATAGAGGATATAATAGATCAATGGCCCACAGCTATAATTGCATGAATTTGAATGGACAGTATTCTATTATACACCCTCCGGTCACTATTATAAGCAAAAAACTATATTTTAGATTCATTCATTAAATGATGTATGTGGTCTTTATTATAAACCACATACATTATTTAATGAATGAATCTAAAATGTGGTTTTTTTGCTTATAATAGTGACTGGAGGGTGTAGGTGTTTTTATGTGAATGGGATTCATGAAAAGTTAGCATGACCCACGTCATCCAGTTATAGCCAAAACCAATAGGAGAATGAGTTGGAAGTCAAGTAACAAACAAACCACAACAAACCAAACACAAATGAGATGCGTGAGTAGAACAATGCTCCACACTTCAAATTCGATTCTTGTTCCCCTTTGACCAAGGTTGCAACTAGCAGCCCATGGTATTTTAATAAGATTGTTCAACAATTTATGTGTTTGTATTTTTTTTCTTTGATACATGGACGTCCACTTTTTGCACACCAACATAGTGCTGATTAATTCAATTCACGAATGAAAAAAATTATGATTAATTCAACTACATGAATTAACCATTATTTTTAACATAGTTTGAATTAACAATCTACTCAACTAAGTGAGTGTTTGGTTTGAAGTTTGCTACCCTAGAATCACGTTTTTCACGGTTTTCAATGTGCTTTTGCCGCAATTTTAAGAAGCTCCAAATGGTAGCTTCTGAGTTGACGCGAAAAATTGCTATGTTTTGGTTCAATGTAACACTTTATCAAACACATGCTAAATTGACCATGTTTTTGTGCGTTAATGTAATTAACGAGATTTTGTGAATGTGATATTCAGACATGCACTTTATAAACAAATTCTAATGTAGTTTACCTTAATCCACTACTCGAAAATTGCTCAAAACTTTCGATGGCAATCGACATCTCCCTTTAACGATTAAAGTTAAAGGTCACGGTGTCAATTTGATGAAGAAAAAAAATGAAAACAATTATGAATTGCATTTTGAAGCATGTCTTTTTGTTTTTTCTTGCTTTTATCAAATTGACACCGATCAAATCACTATCTTGCACGTTGCAACAAAGAGGGTTGTAAACTTCCACTTCCAAAGGCCAACATTAGTCACCATTAGAGTTTCAAACTATTTTCACAAACGGAACCACCATCACCATAGAACATGCCTACTTTATATCCTTATAAAGTAAAAGATCCCTCTATGATACCAACAAAAATTAAAAAAGTTAAAAGCTCATCTATACAAAAAATGAAATTAAAAGTTCAATACTAATTACACACACACTTGTGTACTTTTAATCCAAATGTTCATCATTGTCCTCATCATCATCTTCATCCACCTCATCATGTTCTTCTAGATCTGCAAGAGAAAAGCTCCTAGACTTAAAGCTCCCTAATCTAAGCCTCATATGATTAGCATAAGATTGAGGCATTCTATGATTAAACTGTCTCATCATCACTTCTTCTTGTGGATTCTTCTTTTCCTCCATTGAAGAAGATGAAGATGATGGTGATCCTTTTGTTGTGACTTCTTTCTCTCCTCCTTGATCTTCATCTTCATCATCATCATCCTCATCCTCATTCACAGACAAAAGAGGCATTGATTTTGGATTGAAACAAGAATAAAATGACTTTCTTGATAACTTTGATGCAATCAAAAGCCTTCTCCTCTTGTTGAATGGATTCTCTTGCTTCTTTAGTTCAGTCACAGTTGATACTTGAGATAGATCCGAAAATGACTTTGATTTTCCTATAAAATGATTCGATAATCCCTTCCTGATTCGCTTATATTAAAAAAAATCACTATCCCTTATCAGAAAATTCATAATCATCATCCACAAAAATTTAACAAATAAAAATTCTAATAATCAATCATCAAACCAACACACACATAAAAACATAAAAAGAAATTAAAAATTAAAAACACAAAATTGAATAAATACAAATCAAATACATAAAATAAAATTGAAATAAAAACACATGCACCACAAAAAATCCAATTAGAAAAAAATTAAAAAAATCACCATTTCAGATTGAAAGAGAAAACAGATAATTAAGGAAAATTAACTAAATTAATCAAGAAATTAAGAAAAAGAGGAACTAACTTGATGGAAAGAGAGTCTTCTAAGGAATCAAGAGAATCCAAACCCTTAAACTTGCTTTGAACTTCTTCATCATCGTCATCTTCATCACGGTTTCTCTTCGGTGAAACATTATCGTTTTCGATGTCACTATCATCCGGTGTTCCAATCGATGAAGAACTTTCCGGTGAATCGCCGGAGAAAAACACTTTCCCGGTCGGACGGTTTCCGGCTCCCGCGAACGGCGGTGATGAAGGAACGTCGATGGAGAAAGTGGGTCCCACCATAACATCCATAAAAATGAGAACAAAAAACACAAACAAAGGAATTCACGAGGAACACAGACAGACAGACAGAGAGAAAGAGAGTACGAGGAACCGAACGAGTTTCACGCTACCTATGATGTTTTTTTTTTTTGTGAGAGAGAAAATGAGAAATGATAATGTTTTTTTTTTTTTTTGCCGGCGGAGAAATAAGAACTAGATTGAAGAAGTTTATGCTGACGTGGAATAGATAGTGACAAAAAATCACGTTTTAATAAATTAATTATGATTAATTATTGTGAGAGAAAATGGAATGGAAATATGAATCCTTATCTACAACTTTTAATGGCATGAAAGGATAACAACAACGTTTTAGGGGATTATGTTCAATTATCCTTGTCTAAATTTGCGGTTTTTATCTTATTCTTAAATTGAAAGAATTTTATATATTTATACATTTGACTCTTGGAAAAATATGTACTTATTTAAAGTATAAAAAATATCTCAAAGACTAATTTGACTATTGATGTGAAAAATTAAATAATATTTTTTATAAAAAAGAAATATATTAAATTAAATAAAAATAAAAAGATACAGAGACAAAAGATTTGACTCTTGAATATTTTATTATATCATCTTTATCATATACTCCCTTCGTTTCAAAATGAGTGTCGTTTTAGGTGTTTACACACATATTAACAAATGCAATGATTAAAAGAAAAAGAATGGTTATTTTACCAAATTATCATTATTAACTATTGGTTAGTTTTAAAAGTAATATTTTGGAATTAGTGTGCAGAGTATTAATTGGAGGGTACAATTGAAAAGAAAAAGTTATTATTGCATTGGAAACTGAAAGTGACATTCATTTTGAAATAATTTTTTTTGGCTAAAGTGACACTCATTTTGAAACGAATGGAATATTGATTTATGTAATATTATGATAATTAGAAATTATAAGATATTGAATTTATGTTGTATATGAATAATTAATTAAATTAATAAAATTGTGTACAATATAAAAAATATAGAATTAAATCACCTTGAAAATTAAAAAGGACCTAATTGATCGTGATTTCTAAATACTTCCATGCACTTGTTGAGCCTAGGCAAGACAATGGGATGGGGTAGAGACATGTGTTATCTTCTTCGTTCCTGTACCATATTCTCTCATACTTATTCGTTAACCTACCCATACTCAACGAAGATGAGAAATCGAATTGCTTTCTCGTCTCCGACGGGTTCTGGTATCCCCCCCATCCCTATCCTCGTAGTGAATTTTTTTTTAAATAAAAATAAAAGTATTTGTCAGACTCGAGCGCAATGTTGTAATGCATTATCCAATAAAGAGATGATGGTGATCGATAACTATGGTGATATAGAAGAGAGAGGTCGAGAGTGTGAGATATGGAAGGAAAAAAAAGAGAACTACGATAAGCGAGTGTCATCTAAAAGACTATCGCCAAAATAATACAAAAAAATAGATCCGAATACCCCTCCTCCTCTCAAAAAAACAAAAATGGGTTTCTAAAATTCTTTTTTTTTGATGTGTGTGTATCTTAAATTCCGTTTTCTTTAATCCCCTTTTTCTATTGAAAACAAATGTATACCTATACCTTTCAGTCACAAAAGAAAAGTCAAAATTTCAGCACAAATAGCAACCGTTAACTACAAATTCCTGAAAAATTCTTGAATTTTAATCTATTCTTTATCTTTATTAATGAGAAAAAAAATAGAAGACTCTGATTGTGTGAGTGAAATGATTTAGAGTTTGGATTTTTATTTATATGAAGGGGTAATAAATTGATTTTCTATATTCAGAGCAGGTTTGGTTATTAGTTCGGGGTGAGTACGTATATCCCTGTTACCCGCCCCGTACCTGTGTTTTGAAATCGGAAAAAACCTAAACACATACCCAAACTCGGTCAAAACGGAGAAAACCCGTCAAATTGAATATGGTTCGGGCGGGTACCCGCATATATGAGTTTTGTTGCCATCCCTAGTTGAGCCTTGGGACTTGTTCGGACTCTATTGAGCCTTCGAGTTTCCACTCATCTAAAAAAAATTCTCATAAAAAATAATTAAATTAAAAATATCACTTTGTCCCATATTATATGATACACTTGACTCTGTCACGTATGTCTTGCATAGTTTTGACTTTAAATATATTTAATAATCTATTAGAAAAAATTATAATAATTTGATATTTTGAAAATATTTATTGAGACAAATCAAACAACATATCATATGATACCATTTTTCTTTGTATATTGGTAGAAAAATATGGCCAAAGTATGTTATTATGTTAATAATGCACATTTTCAAGTTAGATAATTTAAAATGAGATGGAGGGAGTATTTATTTTGAAACAAAAACTTTTTTTGCAAATTTCCCACCAAAATAATAATTTTGCAAGTAAGTCAGCTATTATTTTTTCAGTTAAATTACACCAAAGGTCCTTTAAGTTTGAGGTTTGTAACATATTGATCCTTTAAGTTATTTTTGTCACACATAAGTCCTTTAAGTTTGAGGTTTGTAACAGATTGGTCCTTTAAGATATTTTGGTCACACATAAATCCTTTAAGTTTGTAAACGTTTTCAATTTAGTCCTTCTGTTAACCAAAACGAAGATGTGCCAGAAGGACTAAATTGAAAACGATTACAAACTTAAAGGACTTATGTGTGACCAAAATAACTTAAAGGACCAATCTGTTACAAACTTCAAACTTAAAGGACTTATGTGTGACAAAAATAACTTAAAGGACCAATCTGTTACAAACTTCAAACTTAAAGGAGTCATAGTGTAATTTAACCTATTTTTTATTTTTATTATTATAAAAGAAGGAACAAAAAAAGAAACTAAGGAATAATTTAGGGATATTACATCTCATTACATTAAAACATAGTTTTAAAACTCAGCTCGGTCATCGACTCGGCAGAGGAACTGAGTCACTGAGTCGATGGTCGAACCATCGGGTCATTGGTTGAACCGCAAGACTCGGTTAGATAACCCAGTGTTCAGATTAAATTTGTATAGGTATTTAATCATATTAAATCGGATTGAACCGGTGACTCGATTACTCCAAAAACTAAAATAATAACATATATAAAATAAAAACAAATATCCAACAAACATAATTTCATAGACTAATTATTCATGTGATAAAAAAAAGCGAAGAGTAATTATTCATGAGCTTTAAATAAAATATATGAGCTTTATAATTATATTTTTTTTCAGTGAAGCTTTATCATTATATATGTCTATGTTTCTGTCTGTTAATATTGTGAGTTATTTTTATAAAAAATAAAATAAAAATGATAGGTATTTGCTTTGTAAAGTATTAAACGTTAATTTTGTGAGGAATTTTTACGAACTAAAAATAATAATTAATGGGTATCTGCTTTGTACAGTATTCAATATTTCGATAGTTATAATCTTATCCAAAAATTTGTTTAATATATTCTTATTAAAAGCAAATCAAAAACAAAATGAACAAGCGCTTTAGTGGTTAGGAAGTTGTTTCTGAATGGGAGGGTTACGAGTTCAACTCCCATATATTCTCTGCCATTTTTTGTAACATGATTTAAGTTAAAAGCAGCAAAAAAATGAAGAAAAGAACCGGTTCGACCCATAACTCGGCTGAGTCACCGGTATTTACCGATTCTCGCCGAACCATGTTTCTGAAGGTATGCTCGAACCGGTCTACCCACCGGTTTTCGATTTGATCGGTCTGACCGACCGGTTCGAGTTGAGTTTCAAAACTGTGCAAATGTGACTTAAGACTAAAAGAGTGAGTACGAGAATTAACAATGTATGCAATGAAAAAATCCATGATGTCCAAAATTTGTTAGATGATCCACTAGATTTATTATTATCTATACCAGCAGATCACTCTTTTTATTGTGTTAACGTTTGTAAATTATAAACAGTATTTTTTTCTGAAATTTTGATTTTGATTAAAAATATCAATATAGATGTTTGTGACTTTCAAAATATAACAAATCCAACAAATCTTGTTAATCTATTCCAATGACATCAACAATATACCAAATACAATATAAATTATCATTTTTTTTAGTGACATCAACAATAAATAATACTATTGAAAATTTTATTCAAACATATAATTGGATTAATAAAAAAAGTCAGCCCAAAATTCCCTATTGCATTTATATGTAGTTCCTGTAAAAAAAAACTATTAAAAAAAAAATTATAGTTGAAATCTGTATTTTATGTGTTCCAACTTGTCTCTATATACAAAACCCAAATGCAAATGAGTGTCTCATCTATCATGCATTTGCATGTATGATTGTGTAAAATTATAAACTTCATATATTTATTTTCTACGTTTGCGGTTTTTTTCTTAAGCTATTAAATATTTTTTCCCACGGTTAAGCTTAAATATAAGTTTCTTTACATCCCTTTAGAAAATAATCTTTATATACCTTAAAGAAATATTTGATTTTAAAGAAATATATTTGACTCTTAAAGAAATACAATGTATTTAAAGTATAAAATAATCTCGATGACTGTTGACTAAAGATGTGAAAAATCAAATGAGGATATATATAAAGAATTTCATCATTTATTATATATATATATTGATATTCCTTGCTTTTATATGTGTTTATCCTTTTATATGTCTATCATAGATACATGCAATGCATGTATGTATGATTAAGCAAAAACAGGCTTAAATTTTTTTATTTAAGAATATTATTTAATAAAAAATATATAAATATACATTTGTTTAAAATATAAATTTTAAAATGCTGTTAATTAATCTTTCAAAAAAAAAAATATCATTCTTTTACAAATGATTATTTATATTTATCAGTTGTTACAACCTCGTGATTCGATTTGTGAGGATGTTTTATGTAGGACTACAAGTTCGAACACAGGTCACCATATTTTCATTGTATGTTTCTTTATTTGAGTATGTATTAGCTATTGGGTCAAGAGCAAAATATTTTTTTTATATATAACTGAAAAGTTAAGGAAAATTACAATTAATTAAAATGGTATATCAAAAACTAAAATCATCCAAACTATGACAAAAATCTAGAATTGATTGTGCATTGCTTGTATATCATCCATACATTTAGGATCTCAATTCTTTTAACTTGAGTGTCCAACTTTGACATATACCCTACGTGAAGAAAAAATCAGAGTGCTGATTAGTTGGATGTTTCTCATCAGAATGTGTTTAATTTAATGCGGTTCAGTACTTTTTTGTTTGTTTGGCAACTTTTTCCTTTAATAATATAATCTTATTCCATGTTTATTGTTAGCATAACCATAACCATGGAGTACATTTGAAGAAGATTTCCATTTTGAGAACAAGTATGCGAAAAATCGATTTTGCACGTTTAAACAAACGCGTTGGTGACTTGAATTTGCTCTTGCGTGCAAGTTTATAGATGCAATCTGCAACCACTCCTATAAATCTTCAACATATATAATAGCCTCTAGTTTAAAGCACCTAAATTAAAATAGGCTCGTGGGTTGCAATTAAATCCACTTTTTTCAAATCAAAGGATCTCCTAATACGAGTTTCTATAAAAACTAAAGTTACAAGCTCAAAAAGAAAACATCTATTTTCACTCCTTTCAATTTTTATGTATCTTTTTGTACAATTTTTTTCCATCACATATTCCATTTTTTTCTTTCTTCTTTTTGAGGCATGCACGATCGCAAATTCAATCCTCCTAAACCACTATGTTAGAAGAATAATTATATGTTGATAATTTGCAAAACGTGACAGTTATGAAAAAGTTCATTTGTCCAAAATATGAAGCAATACCACCAAATGCGCAAACTTGATCAATGGCACAATTCATCCTGGTTTAATAAAAATTCTTATATTTTTAAGAGAGGAGAAATTGGCCTACAACTCAAAATGGATTATCAACTTAGCGTTGGGAGAGTTGGTAAAATGACTTTTTCTCAAGAAAAGAATGTGTGTTCGATATTATCTGAGTTCAACTCAATTTAAAAAAAGATGCGTTGCCGTCAACTTGATGATTAGTCTTATAGCGAGTAAAAAAGGCAAACTAAGGATATCTTAAAAAGTTTACTAGGGAAAATACCCTAATTATTATACTGAGGGAAAATAACTCAGACAAGGATTTGACGTTGACCACATACATCATTTATTGAATGAATATAAAAAAGTGAATTTTTGCTTATAATAGTAACCGGATGAAGTATGTACAAACTTTCATGATTCATACAATATAAAAATATTTCTTTTAAAGTTACGAATTGATAAGTGGAGGTTTTCTCTATTGATTTACTATGTTAATAGTTAGTACTTAACCATTTTGTCCATTATTTGATGTGAAAATGTGTTGAATTAGGTTAAGACTTTACCTTTTCTTTCTTTACAAGGCTAGGCTTTACCAACCTTTGGAATATAATAAATGTTAGATAAAAAATACTTAATAAGTAAATCGGTTTATCTGATCTTGAGTAGAATAAACATGGTTCAAAGTTTATAGGTCTCACCTAATTACTTAATCAAATCAAATAAGTTCTTTTTTTTTTTTGGTACAAAAATCAAATAAGTTCTAATTTGAGTGTTTGGAAACTTTTTTTTTTCTGGGGAAGTAGTTATTCGTTTTCAGAATGTTTTTTTTAAAGAAGCCCCAAATCATTTAAAAAAAAAGTAAGCACTTTTAATTTATTTTTTGTTTAAATAACTTAAAAACGTTAATTTACCTATTACACTTTTATCCCACAAATTATTCCCTTTTCATTCCAAACGTCCAAAAATGTCAAAAGTAGGTAAATTAACTCCTCATAGGTTGTGTGATTATGCCCTATTACACCTATTATTTCCATCTAAATGAACTCCACAATAATGGTACGTAGCAATATGAAAGTATTGAACTTTTGGAATAAAAAGGGAATAATTTGTGGGATTCCAGCATCACTTATGGATGTCATCTAGGTTAAATGCACATAAATTAGCAAAAGACAACTTTAACTTATCGACATTGGCAGGGTGTTACAAAAGGTTGCAGTGGAAAATGTATTGGAATATTGAGCTTTTGATTGTAAATGCTTTTAATGCATTGATAAAGTTTCAAGTGCACCCATCAAGAGGACCCCAAAAGGTATAACGCAAAAACATGTGCACAAAGTTGTAAGAATACATGACTTGAGACAACAAGCAATAATGGTGTGGTTACAATTTTTTCTATACCAGTTTAAGCTTAATGCATAAGGATATCTTTTATAGGAAACTTTAAAGGAGTTGCTAAACTTATAAGCACAAAAACTTTAAAGATCACCTGCAATCCAATAATGCAATCTATAATGGAGAAATTCGTGCATGTTTGAATTGACTATAACTTTGAAGAACCAAGATATTCTATTGTGATTTTGCAACTTAAACAAAAATACAATGTCATTGTTATTTCACTAAATTTACTATCAATCCCAACATACATTTTATGGAGGTATGGATGACAATTGGACCCAAACCTAAATATCATCTACAAGAAATACCCATGATGGACAAGTAAATATCCACGTTGTTGAGTCTAGGTCAGAACCTGGATAATTACCTGCAAATTTGAACGGGTATGAGTGCGGGTACGGGAACTCTAATGTTCAGCCCACCCCACGCTTGCACATTATATATACTATAACTATAATTTTATGTAATATTAAAATTAGTTAATTAATCATGAATCTTTGATATTTATTGTAATATGCACTTTGTTTGATCACATTGTAATATGCACTTATTTTTTAATATTGTAGATCATTTTTATTTGACTAATTACGATATATAGTATTTTATAATTTGATTTAAGAGATTCTAGATCATATTTTAATTAAGATGTGATAATTTTTGTTATTTTTGTCTTTTTGTTGTTAAAGTGCGGGTAATAGGAGCTTAGGTGCCCTTAGGGTACGGGGACGTACACCAAATTTGTTGCCCACGAAGGTATGAGCTCAGGTACGAGGACTTTTCATAAATGCGGGTATGGAGGTGGACTCATTGCCATACCTACATACCCAAAAAGTACCCATTGCCATCCCTACATGGGGAGAAAATGTCATATCACTTGGAAGCAATTTTCTTCTTTCTTTCTTTCTTCAATAATGTAAAAATATTCACTTAGACACAAAATGTTGGACAACAATTCGAATATGTGTGGTGTCAGAGAATCGTAGAGAGAGAAAAATTAATATAATTAATATAATACTCAGAAATCATATATACATATGGTGCTGATATCAAATTTTGTGTCCGATAATATTTTCAATCATTAAGAACTCAGATTCCACAGAATTGCCTCAAAATTATGGAGTGCTACCTTGGATAGTTGCTTGAGCATGTTCCCGTCCTTGTGACACATTGTCTTGTTGGCACACTCAAATGGTGAACTTCGTCAACAAACAACTATATCAATTTAAAGACATGCTAATATGCTATGATTAACTGTTGGAGGCTTGGAGCTATGTTACGTACCCACCATCTAATAGTAAAACCATCCTTTTTTAATTTGATATTTTTTTAATTTTTCTTCTTATATTATGCACCATTTGATGTAACAACTGTATTCATCTCATTGAGGGGCAAAATCTTCACCTTAGACGTGAACCAATGTTTTCAAAACCGGAACGGACTTGTAAAATGTTGGTAAAAAACATTGGAAGTAAAATATACATTTAAAAACTATATTTTCTTTAAATTTTTTGTAATTAATTAATTAATTGTCCGGTTAAACCAAGAACCGGAGATGTTCGATCCCCGGTTCAGTTTTCAAAACATTGATGTGAACCTTAACGACGCTACTCTCCGTGATCTGAAGGTCGCGATCCAATACATCTTCTGATCAACAATATTCAAGAAGTTTTGAGACTTCCCCATTTGCATATTCATTGATCAAGGCCAAAACATAATTTTAGGGTTACGCATGAGCATTCCATTTACAAAACAAGAAAAGATTGTTATTACCATTTGAAAACATCTATTCATTTTTTCCTTTCAAGAAAGATACATTCACATTGTAACAGAAAAAAGATACATTCAAATCTAACGCACCATAATAGAAATGGTATTCATTGTGCTACCCAACGGTAAAAGCTTTGCCTTAGACGTAAACCCTAACACCACCACTCTCCATCACCTAAAGGCCGCGATCGAAGAGCACCACGGAACACCTGCTTTGAATCAGTGTCTTTTCCTTTCTCATAGTCTTGGAGGAAATGATTCTGATCTCATCTCTAACCTCGGAATTGGACCCTTCTCAACCTTAACCCTACACGTCCCCTCTTATGGCAGCACTACCACGCCATCTGCCACCCTGTCAGCTATCAGATCAGCCCACACAATCTCCGCTGCCGTGAAGGATGGAGGGAAAGGAGTCGAGGAGGCTGAAGAGAAGGTGGAAGATAAGGAGGTAAAAGAGAAGGTCAAAAAGAATTTCTGGGATATTATCCAAGGTGCCGAAAGCCGGCGAAAGGGAAAAGATTGAAAGGCAGGAAGAAGCTTTTTGGAAAAGTCATAGGGAGGGCTTACAGTTTGAAAGGGAAAAAATATTAAAGGCCAGGTCTGATGAAAAGCATGCCTCTCATCTGAATATGATAATGGAAAAATTGAAGAAGGAGATTGAAGAAAAGAAGAAGAAGACGAAGATTGAAGAGTAGAAGAAGATGGAAGAATTGAGGAAGAAAGCTCAGCATTCTGTTCATCTGAGGATTGTTAAGAGCTTTCCCAAAATACCACCAAGGATTTATAACCAATTTGCATTCAATAATTTTCTAGTTTTTACCATGCTTTACATGCTTAATGTTGTGTGATTTTTGCTACATAATAGTGCAATTATAGCTAAGAGGGTCTCCGTCTCATGACTCTTCGAGTACAATTTATATATGAAGTGACTTGGATGGAGGACTCTGAGGTTTTTTGTTTATACATTGATAATATAATATTGATTGCTATAGAGCTGATGTAGACATACTGTATCATTTGGTTAATTTTGAATTGGCTTTATAGGTATACACTTGTTTAGTTGTTTGAAAAGCTTATATGCAATGTGGTATGGATTTAGTTGCAGATGATTAACTCATCCATCGACTCTGCGCTACGTACCAATTTTAATCTGCAGCAATTTCATGATGGATTTTTATTCCCTCGCCCCTTGTTTTCACCATTCATGACAATTCATGGAAAGTCTTCTGTAAGTTGGGGAAAAACATACCTCTCCCTATCTCTCGGTCTTACCTTTTGTCCACATTGTGAACTCTAGGCAGGCGGCTCAACCATCGTATCTGAGAATGATTGGAAATGATTTTGCAAAGAATGGGGTTCTATTGAGACCAAAGGAATACTTGCAAAGATTGAGAATACTAATGATATGTTGAATATGCTAGAGAAGAGATGGCGTCATGTGATGATCAGTAGGCCGATTGGGATGATGTTAATAAAGAAATGTAAAATGGTCGAATTTTGGTCAAGACTTGTCCCGAGGTAATCTTTTTTATTTTTTGATAAGCAAATGTTGGTTGTTAGTATATTGTCCGGAGGTAATCTAAATCACTACCATCATTCTCTTGGATATGCTATTTCGTGCCCCAGCGTTGATTTTCTTATGCCTACGTCTTTTTGGAAGCCAAGTCTTTCAGAAATCAGAATTACATATATTAGAAAACTAATCCTATATGGCTTATCCTCTTAATTTATATGAAGATAAACGTCGGTGCTCATGTTCTAGTTTTACTTGAAAAATAATGTCCTTGATTTTCCTGAAAAATAACTGTAATATTGTAGTGCATGTTTCGGAACTAAATCAATCATGTCCTTAAAAAGCTGCTTCCAGATGTGCGCATGTAACTTGGCTAAAAAACGTTGTACTACACGATAACTTAATCGAAGTCTGAAAACATTTTATGTTTGTACCTTTATGTTGCTGAATCTACATTGTTATCCATTCCCTTAAATTCTCCCACATACGTTCCATAACCAACTTATCTTAGTTATATTTTAAATTTGTTATAAATCTCTGTTATTCTGGAACTAAATTTACTGGAACTTATGACCAAGTCACTAATGCACAGTCAAAAAAAATTGAGAGAATCTTCTCTCCTCTTAAGTGGTGATGGAAGTTTTGTACCACATCACGGTAAAAAAACCAGGAAACGAGAGTGACATACAACCAGAATTTTATGATCAGAAGGGTTGGTCAAGTTCATAAGTTTATCCTAAGTTATTATTGCTCCCACAGTAAAAATAAATTGTAGGATTGTATAACAGTAATGGTTTACTTGCACTCTTGATACAAATTCATCCAATATTTGTAAATTTTCTCATTCAACAAATGCAAACAGAACTAGAAAAATGGCATTACTGTGACAGCATATAGATAATCCAATTCTGTAGCGCAGTAGTTATACACTATAGTGAAACAGTGACGACAAATTGAACAAGGATTCTACGGCTCAATTATTGTATAATTCAATAGGACCCATTGAACACAATTACAGAAATTAGTAAAAGGGTTCAAGAAAGTACAGGTAAACAACCATATAAGGTGAACGTGCGATGCATTAGGCTGAAAGGGATGAATATTCCATTACAAATATGTAATAGCAACTAGCATTTGTAACTTTCACGAGGATTTCACTAATGATGATTAAAGCCTCCGTCTAAAAATAGAAGCTTATGGTCCTTTCCATCTTCACGACTGAACCGATGACCTAACCAGTATCAATTTTACAAAAATAAGAAGAAAAAACAAATATGAGTTGGGTTTTGAGGTAGTAAATGGGTGTATAAGATCAAACATAAAGCAAATGGGAGCATTGAAAGATACAAAGCAATACTAGTTGCAAAGGGATGTAATCAGATTGAAGATCTTGACTTTGATACCTTTTCTCATATTGCCAAGTTAACTACAGTCAATATATTGCTTTCTCTTGCTTCCACATAAAACTGGCACTTGCATTGATTAGATGTCAACAATGCTTCCTTGCATGGAGAATTACAGGAAAATGTCTATATGACAGTTCCAGAAGGACTGTCTAGTGCACCAAACAAAGTTTGTGAATTACAGAAGAGTCTATATGGTCTCGAGAAGACAAGTAGAAAATGGTATGCGAAACTCACTTCACTCTTACTCAATGAAGGCTACATGCAATCAACTTCGGATTATTCTCTCCTCATATACAAACAAGGCACTGATTTCATAGCTCTATTAGTGTATGTTGATTATTATTTTAGTTGGCACATCTATCATTGTGTTAAATAGAATCAAATCCATTTTAGATTATAACTTCAAGATCAAGGATTTAGGTGTTTTGAAGTGTTTCTTTGGCTTAAAAGGTGCACGTTCCAAAGAAGGAATCACTTTATCAAAGATAAAGCATTGTTTGGATTTATTGGAATCCTTTGGTCTTCTAGGTTCCAAACCTGCAAACACACCTATGGATACTTCTATCAAATTGCATCAAGACAATAGTAAACCTTTTGTTGACGTGTCTTTCTATAAGAGGCTCATTGGGAGGATTCTTTATCTCAATACCACAAGACCATATATAACTCTAGCAACTCAACATTTAAGCTAATTCTTACATGACCCTACGATTTCACACTATAAAGCTACCTGCAGAGTGATTAGATATCTCAAGCACAATCCTGGTCATGGCTTATTGTTTCATAGAAAGTCTAGAATTGCAAATTCTAGGATATGTAGATGAAGACTGGGAATGATGTGTTGACTCGGGAAGATCAGAAACAAGCTTCTGTTTCTTTCTAGGATCATACCTCATCTCATGGTGTGTAAAGAAACAACAAACCACGTTTACAAGACCATCTTCTGAAGCTGAATATAAATCCCCTTTTTACTGCAACATGCGAATTACAATGGTTATTGTATATCCTAAAGGATTTACACATGCTTGCATCAGACAACCAATTTTATATTGTGATATTAAAGTTCTATACATATTGCCTCTAATCATGTGTTCAATGAAAGAACCAAAAATTTGGAAATAGGTTGTCACTTGGTAAGAGAAAAAGTGCTAAATGATGTTTTAAGATTGTTTCCTATTTCTAATGAAGAACAACTGGTAGATTTCCTTACAAAAAGCATTGTCACCTCCAAAGTTCAATTCTTTCATTTCCAAACTTGGCATGATGAACATATACATGTTCCAGCTTGTGGGAGGCTTATTGAAAAATGCTAATAGATTAAACTTGTATCATAAGCTATAGCTAGTACCTTGTATCATAACTAACTTCTTGATTTATAAGAGGAGCCTAGTTATGATCCTATGCATTAGAGTATAACTTAGCCTATAGTATTCCATCATCTACTTTGGAAAACTAATACAATTGTCCTATGGTTTTTCTCCCTTTCTTCTCAATTTTCCCTATTATCTTGTAATGTTTACTTCTCTCACCACTCACTAATTGTGGGTTTGGAGACATTTTTTTGGGGGAAGTAGTTATTATTTTTCAGAATGTTTTTTTTTTTTAAAGAAGCTCTTAATCATTTTCCCAAAATAAATAAACACTCAGTTTAATTTTTTGTTTTGTTTAAATAAGCTTTAAAAGTCAAAAATAGGTAAATTATGCGTTCTTCATAGGCTGTGTGACCGTGCCCTATTAGACCTATTATTTCCATCTAAATATTTTTTTTGACAAGTATTTCCATCTAAATTAACTCCAAAAATAATGGTAGCAATATGAATGTATTGAACTTTTGGAATAAAAAGGGAATAATTTGTGGGATTCCAGCATCACTTAGGTCATCTAGGTTAAGTGCACATAAATTAGCAAACGACAACTTTAACTTATCAACTTTGGCAGGGTGTTACAAAAGGTTGCAGTGGAAAATTTATTGGAATATTGAGCTTTTGATTGTTAATGCTTTTAGTGCTTTGATAAAGTTTCAAGTGCACCCATCAAAAGGCCCCCAAAAGGTACAAGGTAAAAGCATGTGCACGAGGTTGTAAGAATACATGACTTGAGAGTTGAGACAACAAACAAGAATGGTGTGGTTACAATTTTTCTATACCAGTTTAAGCTTAAGGGAAATGTTAACAAGACCCTAATCTTAATGCATAAGGTCATTTTTTATAGGAAAGTTTAAAGGAGTTGTTAAACTTATAAACACAAAAACTGTAAAGAGCACCTCCACTAATGCAATCTATAATGGAGAACTTCGCGAATGTTTGAATTGATTGTACCTTTGAGGAACAAGGTATGCTATTGTGATTTTGCAACTTGAACAAAAATACAACGTCATTGTTATTTCACTAAATTTACTATCAATACAAACATACTTTTCATGGGGTCAAAATATCACATCACTTAGAAGCAATTTATTTCTTTCTTTCTTTCTTCAACGATGTAAAAATATTTAACAATGTGTGTGATATCAAAATCGAAGAGAGAAAAATCAATATAAAACTCATAAATCGTGTATACACATGTGTTGATATCAAATTTTGTGTCTGATAATATTTTCAATCTTTAAGAACTCAGATTCCACAAAATTGCCTCAAAATTATGGAGGATAGTTGCTTGAGCATGTTCCCGTTCTTATTGACACATTGTCTTGTTGGCAAACTCAAATGGTGAACTTAGTCAACAACCAACTATGTGACTTTAAAGACATGCTATGATCAACTGTTGGATGGTGTAGATGAAAGCTTATAGATACATGGTCAAAATTGTTTAAAAAAAAAAAAGAAGACACGTGATCAAAGTAAGCATTGGTGCTTTACACATTGAGATATTGATGGGTCAAAGTGTAATTAATGTGGACCAGAGTATGATTAATGAATATTATGCTGATAAAAAATGTCGTTATTAGTGAAATTCATCCAGTAAATTTCACAAAGATGGGTTGTACCACAAAAAGTAATCAATAATAACTCAAACAATCCAAGGCAACAGTGAAAAAGTGATGACAAATTGAGCAAGGATTCAATGGCACAATTCTTGTACAAGTCAATAGCATAAATAGGAAACAACACAAGCTACTAAAAGGGTTGAAGAAAGTACAGGTAAAACAACCATATAGAGTAAAAGTGAACGTGCAATGATGCAACTGAAAGGGATGAATATTCCATTACAAATATGTAACAGTAACCGACATTTGTAACTTTTACAAGGCAAGTTGTATAGTGGTCCACGTACCTGAACATTATTTAATTAAAATACCTACAAAGTTTGATACTGCCTTCTAGAAATAAAAGCACACGGACCTCTTTGTCCTCACAACTAAGGCGGTGACCTAATTGATATTGGTTTAACAAAAACGATGAAAAATAAATGACTTAATTGATATCGGTTTAACAAAAACGATGAAAAACAAATATGATTTGAGGCACCCATATTGTTTTACTAAACTAATAGATCTGATCACTATCTCAGACATTCCAACAAGGATCATGGACTTCTATTATCGAGGGCCAATGTCAATCATTGTTGTAATTTTGTCCAATTTTCAAGCAGTCTGGAAAACTTGCCTTTTCATAAAGCTAACCTAGTATAGAAGTTTTAGTTATAGAAATGTAAAACCTAGACGTCCATATTCTACGGCCTGCAATCTGCATTGTATGACTCATGAGTTCGATTGATGATCAAGTCGTGCGGCTCCTAATCATAAATGATAGATCTCTAGAGTTTTGGAGAGAATAACTAAACAAAGTCAACAAGTAATCAAGGAAGCACAGATCATCAAAAATAACAAATTCTTATGAGTCTCTCCCATCAATTCATTGTCAGGAAAACACATCTTACTGCATTTTGAAAAAGACGCCTTGATGCTATAGGGAGGAGATACGTTGGAGTATTTTCCACCATAAGACCACACACACTCTTATTTTGCAAAAGACACCCTTAGAAAATATGTGAAACAAGCAATTCAGAAGGGTTGCCCCCTACGATACTGATGACCGAACATTCTGTTAATCTAAGCTTATAAATCCATACTAAAAAAAATTGTACATTAAATCTGCATATTACAACGATCCTGCTACAAACTGAATAATTAATGATGAAAATGGAAAAAATAATTAATTACCTTAGCAAGGAGTATGACCAAAGGACCTCATTGGAAGGTCCATACTTATTGACCAAGGATCATAACCTATGGTACACTTATAGATTGCACATCTTTTACATAAACCCCTGTTAGAGGGTGATACAAAACTTCATTTTCATGGAAATACATCAGATATTTGAATAGAACTACTCAGAAACTTCCTCCTCAGAATCTAAGCAAAACCTATCTCATGCACCGCAAAGCTCCAATGAAAAATTATATACAGTAGCTATCCATCTGATGAAGGGAATCGATTATCGTTGCTGTTTGACATTTATAAATATAGGATAAGGAAACTACACAACTGCTGAAGCCGTACGACGAAGATCAGGCATTCCATTTCCATACTTTCCACTAAGCTGCGGACTTTTCATGCTGCCGTGTCTTGCAGGCTTCGGCCGGTAAAGACACAAAAGCATTTCTTCCAGCTTCTGTACTGTGTATTTTGCATATTTATTGGAGCTGTTATCTTGCTCAACCAAGGGACCATAATTCTGCATGTAACTCCGGTAAACAGGCACCACAGCCTGCACTATAAGCTGGCACGTCTTCTCTCTCAGATCTCGTTCTACCATGATCCAACCTGACTGCTTGGAAAACATCTCATCAAAAACCTCGTTGAATTTTTTCAATCTTTTCTTGACCAGATCACGAGCAGTGGCACGCCCTCCGGAGAAAAGAATCAGCCCTTCCCTACTCAAATGTCCAGGGAGCTTCCCCCAGCTATCACGCAAGAATATTGTGGAGTAATAGTCTTTATACTGTTCGTGTTCTTTTAACCAAGAATCCCCTAAAAGATCCCCAAGCTTTGTCCCTTTCAAATGTTTGAACAGATGCCAGTGATTGTTCATTGCAAAAAAGTTGGACAACATAGGATCATCATAAGCCTTGATCCACGTCTCCAAATTTAACTCAACGGCTTTCAATATGTTCAAAATCTCATTAACGAGGAGCCTCTCCTGAAAGCTTTGACGTTTCCAACTTCGGTGAATGATCAGGACTTGGGTCAGTATAGGCTTATAGTCGTCCCCCAAGAGTTTATTGCAGTAATCAGTGATAAAGCTCACCAATCTTGGGACACTTCCATCTGGAGGAGGAGGGTTTGGCCTCTGTAACTCTACCTGAACCAGAAGTTCCCAGAAAATTTCTGCTGCCCCATCAATCACACTCTTGATAAGTTCCCTTGTCAAATTTTGGATTTCGACGCACGCATCTCCCCCGAAAAGACGGTTGAAATCCAGTCTCAATTTGTTCAACGACGCAAAAATATCCAACAACTTCAAAAGCTTAATGGGATCTTTCTTACTCTCTGTAACAGTCTTACCGAATTGAAGAAATGCAAGTATACCTGCCTGTGCAGCTATCTTTGAGAAGCAACCCATCCACACATCGCGTCCAAGCCTCTCAAACACATCGTTACAAAGCTTATACTCAGCCTCAAACAAATGTTTCACCGCAAACTCCAAATGCTTTCCCCACTGAGCTATATACACCTCTATGCTCTGCACATCATTGAACTCGGACACTGAGATCTCAAGGTAATCCAAATTCAGCGCCTGCAAACTCGCCCTCACATTAGAACTTCTAACTTCAACGTAAATCGACACACACTTGTCAAGCCTATCATTAGCTCTCAACCTACCAAGAATAGCCTGCAATTTGTGAACAACAGAAACAGGCAAAGGCGAAGGTGCAATGCAAGCCTGATCACCAAGAGAATCCGACAACATAGGAAGCGGCACACTGTTTTCCGTTAAAAGCAACCTAAACTCATTCTCTAATTTATCCAAAGCAGCATCTAACAAGCCACCATCCAAATCATCATTCTGCGATCCCTTAAGACTCTCTAACTCCTTCTTCAAATTCTTAAGATAAACCTGATCCGCAACCGAATTATCTTCTAAATACTCAACTATATCATCCAACCACTGAATAGCCAACCCACAATTATCTCCCAAAAACCTCAACGCCTCCTCAAGACGCTTCAAAACCGACAAATAACCCGGCAGATCAATCCGCGGATCCGACAATAACGACTTCTCAAGTCCATGAACCGCATCGAAAACCTTCAACACGGCAGCCGCAGGACCTACAGCCCTATTAATATGACCTCCAACCGCCACAAGAGCATCCTTTTCAGCCCGAATCGGTCTCACCGCGGATTCAAGCCAAGGTAACCTTACCCTAATCTCATCTAACCTTGGACCTGCTTTCTCTAATGCTAATCCAACACTCTTTGATTTGTCTAAACTAAGTTTCAATGATTTACTAGCTAAAATCAAATTCTCAATTCTACTATCACTTTTCAAACTAACAGAACCAGAACCAGAACCAGAACCAGAACAACCAGAACTAGAATCAGCCATGAAAAACACTCAAACTAACCAAACAACAACAATTGTTAACTTATTTGAGATGGGTTTTTGTCTTTCTAATTTTCCTTATTTGGGCTATTTTTCATTGGAAACATCGAAAATGTGGTTTTTGTGATCAACCAAGAAAAGGGTATTAAAAAAATTGAATTTTTAACTTACCAATGATAAAAAGATAAGAAATTTGTACTTGGGCTATCACAAAATCAAAAAAAGAAGAAAAGGGTTTTGAGTTAAAGTAGAAAAGAGAGAGAAAGGTGAGTTAACTCACCGAGTTGAGATAATGATGAATGGAGTAGATGAGAATCTGAATCTGTGTAGTGATGAGAGAGAAACCCTAATGGTGTAGAGAGAGAGAGAGAGAGAGAGAGAGAGTTTGTGTTTGTTTTTGGGGTGATGCAAAGTGCATGACAGAAGGGAGAGAAATGGTTTGTTTGTTGCTGTTACTACTTTTTCTGAATATCTATCATAGTTTAATTATTCTTCTCTCTCTTCTTTCTTTGGACAAAACTTTGAATTTGTTTATGCTTCTACTTTTCTCGATGTCTTTTCTTAAATCACATTGGTTTTTTGGGCATCTTTTCATCAACTTTTCATTAATTTGTAATTTTGTTAGGATTAGAATTGGGATAAGAATAAAAGGAAGGGTCTTCCAAAAAATATCTTGTTAACCAATACTATTACACAATTTTATTTTCTCAAAAAAAAAAAATATTGAATATCTATTGTATCCAGGGGCGGATCTGGACTCACAATGTTGGTGAGGCCCAATTTTTTTGTCAAATAATTAAACAAAACTAAATTTAATAAGAAATTATATTAAAAATAGTTGTAGCAAAACGATCATTTATTTGCCCATTAATCATCAATCTTGGTACTTAATTGACTCTTAACATATTCTTCATCCTGATTCAATTTCAATTTCAAACAATATAAAATCAATTTTAGTAGTCAAAACCCAATAATATCTTGACAAACGTACGATGCTAACGATGAAAACTCAATTCTTAGGTATTTTGTAAAGCCATTTTCCAACAAGCAACACAAAATATATAGCTTGATAATCACAAAAACTGATATTACTTATTATTAATATTAAATTAGATAATTAATTTCATTCTCTATTTTTTTATAGAAGTAATTTCATTCTCTATATGTCGAAAAAAATACTTCCAGTAATATATGCATGTGCTTTGTAAAACAGAAATTGATACCAAGTCCCACATCTAATGTATAAGTGAACAATTCCCTTTGTGCTTTATCCAATGCATTGTGGGTCATTGTTAGTATTTGGTTTGAACAATACTCACTAGTTTGAAACCCATAGGGTGAAAAACTTTAGGCTTTTCAAGTACGTGCTGGTACTGGTACATGGGTTCTTTGTTTTCTGCTAATTGTGCAAGAATTCAAGAGTACCAATTCATAAAAAGTTTTTGGCTGGGCTGGTGTGGCACTTGCCACATCAGGACCCGTTCAGGTCCGCCCATGATTGTATCTAGTCTATATGAAGACCAAATATATTAGATATTCAATGAATTTAAAAAATTGTGTTTTGCTTGTAAATGTGACCGGAGTATTGTTTAAAATCTTTAAAGAGTGTATTGGGGCTGACTTGTTAGATTATGACATTAGGGTGTCACAATTTATAATGCATGAGTATTTCCAGTTATGTCTTTATTAACCTTGATTATGATAGGTGTTTTATTGACGAATTGCTCCATCCTTTTAATAGTTCCATGTTAAAACGAAAAATCAATGTTAGCATTTAACGTTCATTTATATATTTATTGTAATGTAAAAATTTGTCGAATCTCTAATGTTGATATCAATTTAAAATTCACATGAAATGAGATTATATGCTCGACTCATGGCAATTTAGATATGAATCATGGCCACCAATAAAATCCTAATTGTTTTGAGAGTCTATATATATATATATATATATATATATATGAGTCAGGATCCGTTGACACCAGGTGTCAACGGATTCGTTGACACCAAATCTCAACCGTACATTATATTTAATCAAAGGCTCCTATTAGTGTCAATGTTTCTATTTCCTGTATCTTCTTCCTCTCAACCACACACAATTTTTGTTTTCTGCTTGATGTACTTTAACGCAACAATACGAGATCTCAATTACAGAATCACAACACCTGTGTTCATATTCACCAAGGATAAATCTTGATTTGTCACGACAACAATTCAATTAGTTTAATAGGTTTTCCTTTTTCCCTAATTCATAGATTAATTTTATATATCCATTGATTTTGCAATCATATGCAATTATTTTAATGATTTACAAAGTAATATTTCCAATTAATTTTAGATAATAATATCCTGGAAGAACTTTTACTATTCGGTAATGGCTAAACACCAAATTGATCGTTTCAGAAACTCAACCCGTATGCCTAAAATTCCACCAATAATTATTGAAACAAACCCCATTCAACATACCCATAGATTCATTACCTTACTGTCCAATTACGATCGTCTTAAAAATTTGGCAGAAATTGTTTCATTGAACAATGATTCATACGAAGAAATAATCGTGAAATTAATCATGAGGGAACAAAGATTCAACAAGGGAATAATAATGTCTAGGTTTCAACTCTCATATAGATCAGTAATAGTGTGTTGTTGAGAGGAAGAAGATACAGGAAATAGAAACATTGACACTAATAGGAGCCTTTGATTAAATATAATGTACGGTTGAGATTTGGTGTTAACGAATCCGTTGACACCTGGTGTCAACGGATCCTGACTCTATATATATATATATATATATATATATATATATATATATATATATATATATATATATATATATATATATATATATATATATATATGAGTCAGGATCCGTTGACACCAGGTATCAACGAATTCGTTGACACCAAATCTCAACCATCTGTTTCGATTAATCCAATGGTTTATCTCACACAAGCTTTCCTTAACAACGCACCTTCATTTTTTTCTGCTCAATCTCTTTAACAGAACAAAGTCTAAAAAACAACAATGGAACCATTTGTCTTCTCACCCATCTCAACCACACAAAACATTATGATTTCTTGTTTGTCGAAAACTGACAGCCAATTCAATTTAATTTTAAAGGGTTTTTTATTTTACCAAACTTCATTTAAGAACAACGTATGATCTCGACTATAGAATTGATTTTATATCAGACAATCAAATATGCAATTGCTTTTAATTATTCAATCATGGTAAAATATTCAACCAATAGAAGCAAGCTCATCAAAAATTCAATTTCCACACCTGCAATTCCATCTATTTAACAAATCATATAAATACTATCCATTGATTTTCTACTTTCCCCTAGTTATGAAGGGTTTCATACTTTGACCTAAATTATCTGTCGCAATCTATATGAAAAATTGGCCCAAGAAGAAGAATAATGATGCCATATAATCAGGGACGGATCCAGACTTTAGGTGCATGTGGAGCTAAAATTTCAAATAAATAATACTCCCTCCGTCCCATAATAACTGAACCATTTGCAAAAAATAAAAGTCTCAAAATAACTGAGTCATTTCATTTTTCAATACAATATTAATTTCTTTTTTTCCCTTTATAACTCTAATTAATACTACTTTCATCATTCTAATTCAATACTCCCTCCGTCCTAAATTATAAGCAAAAAAAAACTCATTTTTTTGTCCCAAATTATAAGAAAAAAGATCAACTTTTATCATATTTAATTACTCCCTCCGTTTCAAAATGAGTGTCGATTTAGCCCATTGCACACATATTAAGGAATGGAATGAAATAATCATTAGACATAACACTTTTACTAAACTGCCCTTACTCTATAAGAAAAAGACAAACTTAAAGTTGCATTGAAAATTGTGTGAGAGAAAAGTTGAAGAGGGTAAATTTGGAAGAAAAAAATTAAAGTTGTATTGGAAATGTAAAGCGACATTCATTTTGAAACAAGTTTTTTTTGCTAAAGCGACACTCATTTTGAAACGGAGGGAGTATGTTTTTTCAAAACATTATCTTTTCCAAGGAAAAATTAAATGCAAAGTGCATTCAATTTGCTCTCTTTTTCGTTTTCTCTATAATCAACTACCAATGAAAATTGTTTTTACACCTTCCTATAAAACTTATTTCAAAGATAACACAAAAAAACTATGTTACAAACTACTATGTTTTAGTTTTTTTAATAAGAGTGCTTTTTTTGTTGCTTATAATATGGGACCGAGGGAGTATATTCCACTTTACATTTATGATAGTGGAAAATACACCAATACTTAACAAGTGCACTTAAAACTATTTTTCTCTCTCCTTCATTTATACATTTTTCTTAATACATGTGAAATGAGCTTTTGGCTCAGTTAATCCGGGACGGATGGAGTAATACAAACTATTTTTTTTAATCCACAAATATTATTATCTTATTGTTTGATACAATACATTACAATGAAAATCATCACATATCCATTTGTTGAAAATGAGATAAAATGACATCATTGCTAATTGTTAATAGAACATCTCTTAGCCACTGATTACCCATTTTATTACATAGGTTACTCTTCCCAACTTTCATAGCGAAAAAAACACGTTCAACACTTGCAGTTGCTACCGTCCGTGTGTGCTATATGTGTTTTATCTATTAAAAATAAAAATAAAAAAAGGGAAAAGCATGTGGAGCTATAGTCCCATATAGCTCCAACATGCATCCGTCCCTGCATATAATATCCACGAGTGGATGTGCAGGAGAATAATTTTTCCAGAAGCAATAAAATTATATGATCAAAATTGAAGATGTTTGCGAAATCAAAAGTCAAGACCACCGTGGGTTAACTTTAAAACTATTTTAAGCCTTTGATATAAAAAAAAAAAGGGACGGTTGAGATTTGGTGTCAACAAATTCGTTGACACCTGGTGTCAACGGATCCTGACTATATATATATATATATACATATATATATATATATATACATATATATATATATATAAAGAAAATAGTCTCGTTTCGGATCTTTTGGACTGATTTTTTCTCCTTTTAAACTTACCCTCAAATTTTAATGTAAATGACACATAACAAATATCTGTTCTTAATAAACCTTGGTTACCCAACGGGGAATGCATTCCTCGTGACATCCTAGGTGCTCATTTTGTCTAAAACTTTACCATTAATTAACAGCTTGATGAATTTGGATGAAAAAGCTCGAATGAACACGTGGTAAGACAGGTATTTAGTATAGACATTGCAGACAAAATTCTCCAAACACCACTTATTTCTCAGGTTGATGAGGATAAAATTATTTAGAAAGCAGAGCGACATGGCAGGTATTCTGTGTGTAGTGCTTACAGGTTATGTGTGTCTGAGTTAGTCGATTCCTCTCATCTTTGGCGTCCGGGATTTTGGTCGGGGATATGGAAGCTTAAAGTACCACCGAAAGTCAAGAACTTAGTCTGGCGTATGTGTCGGGGCTGCTTACCGACTCGTGTCCGCTTGCTTGATAAAGGTGTTGTTTGCCCGACAAATTGTGCTAGTTGTGACTCGACTCATGAAGACCTCAAACATGTATTTTTTTATTGTCCTTTTGCTGTCCAGGTTTGGAATCAGATTGGTCTTTGGGGTTCTATCCAACATGCTTTATCTAGTACCGTCTCAGTTGCGGATGCTATTTTTTCACTGCTAGAAAATTTATCTGTGGAATTAGCCCAACGGCTGGCAATTGTGTTACGGAGTATTTGGAAGCACAGTAATCTTCGAGTATGGGATGACGCTACGGAAACCAGTGCTATTGTTGTGGAGTGTGTAACACCCCGTTTTCCCAACATAAAAATTTCATAAATAAATCAGAGTTTTTCAACTTTAAACGGAATGCTACACTTCTTAAAAATTCATAAACTGAATAAATAACAATTTATTCTTCAAAATCATTTAACATAAGTAATTCAAAACTTCGCAGCGGAAATTAGTTCAACAATAAAAATAATCTTTGGCACGCAGGCCTCAACATAAAAATCTCATAAGTCTTGTTCAACATTTATTCATAAAAATCCATAAGTAATACGTAAGGAATAGAAATAGAAGACATAATCTCATCCCGTTACGTATCAGAGCACCTAAGACACACTTGTGAGAAGTCCACTCACGACCGCAACTAATCCTGGTTACCTGCAAGTTACCCATACGAAGAGCAACATTTCCAAGCAGAGGGGTGAGATTTCTCAAACAATAATATTAAGCATATAAATCATATGAAGTACATTCAACAACTTAAACATCTTATAATTCATTAATCATATCTAATAACTTAAACTTTCTTAACTAGTGTCATTATCCTTCCTACATTAGTCATATACTTCATCAAGTAATCTCAATTATTATTCATAAAACATCTTATCTTAAATCATGATCATAAGCATCAATATCTAACACCAAATATAATCGTAAGCATCATCATATAATTCGCATAAGTATCATTATCAAAACATAGCATTTATCGAAAACAACTTCATAATCAAGTTCATAATCAACTTCATAAACAAACATCATCATTAAATCATAATCATCAAATCACAATTAAACTTCATAATCAAACCTCACTTAACTCGACAATGCGACTCAACTTGACTATGTAACTCTTAACATCTCAAATCATCTTAGCATCTTGACAACTTAACAACTTGACAACTCGACAACTTCACATCTTAAATCATCTTAAAACTTCTTGATATGCAAATGCATTTGGTACCAATACAGAGCATCAAGCTCCCAACCAACTTATATGAGCGTAAATAGGCTCTTCAGAGCATCAAGCTCCCAACCAACTTATATGAGCGTAAACAGGCTCTTCAGAGCATCAAGCTCCCAACCAATCGTGTGAATGACTAAGCATTCCAGAGCATCAAGCCCCCAACCAACGTATATGAGTATGCAATGGACTCAACTTCCTACAACTTAGACAACTTCATGAACATCTATGACATCCTAACATCTTGATATCTTGACAACATAACATCTTAATAACTTGATGACTTCATAACGACTTGACGACTTAACAACTCTTATCATCTTAACGTCTTAACATCTTAACATCTTGACAACATATGGATCACATAAATAATTCATGTCATATCATAATATAACAATATCAAATGATAATAAACAACATCTTAAAACATCATATTCATCAATCATAAACAACTTCATATAACATCGTATTTAAACATCAACAATAATTCACTATGTATCTTTGTAAAAACATAATAAATTATCCACAACATATTTTCATGTCAAACCAAAGCTATTGGAAAGATATCACAAATATCAACAACTTTCATGTTTACAACAAAGATCAATTCAAAACAGAAACATAGGAAAAAAACGCAAAAACATGAAACAGAGAAGGCTGTCACCGTACAATTTCGCTAAGACCTCCCTGTAGTATTTTCATCATAACTCAAAGACCAAACATAATTTTCACGTCAAACTAAAGCCACTAGAAAGCTAACAAAATTATCTAAAACTTTCATGTTTACGCCTAAGACCAATTCTGTACCGATCAATACCAGTTGTGCTGAAAGTCCATAAAAATTTACTGTGACCTACGTGCATTAATTTGACCATAACTCAAGTTCTATAAATCGTTTTGACGTGAGACCAACGGCATTAGAAAGCTAACATCCATACCTACAACTTTCGTGTTTACACCTAAGACCAATTCCGCACCGATCAATACCAGTTTTAATATCAAAATTTGGGCAAAATGCAGATTTTCTTCAAGTTTCACCTAATCTCATGGTGCTAACCTCAAAACTACTTCCAATAATCATCCTATGGATTATCTAAGGTCTGTATACAATTTCTACATCAATTCAACAAGTTTTCATCATCTAATCATCAAATCTCTCTCAAAACCCTAATTCTCAAATTCTCACAAACCCTAATTGTGTTGTTTTTTATTGTCTCTATCAAAGTATTTATTTTATCCAATCACAAATGCATGTTTATATCAAATTCTTACTATATGTATGTCTCAGCCAAAAATCAAAGTTCGTGTCTTTGTGCTGAAACAGTTCGGATTATATAATCTAAAAAGTGTCAAACACCCCAAAAATGGCAAATTTTTGAGGAAAAAAAATACACTTTTCATAAAATCATAGTGGGCTATATATCCACCGCAATACTTAACACACACTTAAGCTCTTCAGCAAATTAAAACATTTTGAATTACTTTTTTTTTAAAATTATTATAGAAATAAGTTGCACAAACAATTACACCATTCGATCACAATTATAATCAGTGGCGGAGTTAGAAATAATACTCAGGGTGGGCCAATTCTTTTAAGATATATATATAACTTTAAAGCAATACTTACAGTTTGAAGATTATTGCCATGGTGGCTGTAACACCCCGTTTTCCCAACGTAAAAATTTCATAATTAATAATCAGAGTAATTCAACTTTAACGGAATGCTACACTTCTTAAAAATTCATAAACTGAATAAATAGCAATTTATACTTCAAAATCATTTAACATAAGTAATTCAAAACTTCGCAGCGGAATTAGTTCATTCAAAATAAAAAGTCTTTGGCACGCAGGCCTCATCATAAAAATCTCAAGTCTTGTTCAACATTTATTCATAAAAATCCATAAGTAATACGTAAGGAATAGAAATAGAAGACATAATCTCATCCCGTTACGTATCAGAGCACCTAAGACACACTTGTGAGGAGTCCACTCACGACCGCAACTAATGCTGGTTACCTGCAAGTTACCCATACGAAGAGCAACATTTCCAAGCAGAGGGGTGAGATTTCTCAAACAATAATATTAAGCATATAAATCATATAAAGTACATTCAACAACTTAAACATCTTATAATTCATTAATCATATCTAACAACTTAAACTTCCTTAACTAGTGTCATTAATCTTCTTATATTGGTCGTAAAACTATCTTAATACTAATCATAAACATCTTCATATATTATCAATTACTAATCTTAACATCGTCATATAACATCAAATAATAGTCTCCAACAATCATCACATAACATCAATATTAATCACAAACGTCACCACATTTCATCAAACATTATTTATAAGCATCAACACCTAATATCAAATATAATCATAAGCATCATCATGTAATTTCACATAAGTATTATTATCAAAACATAGCATTACCGAAAACAACTTCATAATCAAATTCGTAATCAACTTCATATATCAACATAATTATAACTCACGTAACATCTTATCATAAATCATTCGTCTTCATTCATCATAGCACTTCATTAATAACTTATCAACTTGACATCTTAACAACTTGACAACTTGACATCTCAACATCTTAACAACTTCGACTCGACTGTGCAGCTTCTACTTCTCAAATCATCTTAAATCATCTTAGACATCTTCATTATGCATGTGGTACCACCTGGGCATTAAGCCCTCTTCTCTAAGGTCATAAAGGACCTGTCGGGCATTGAGCCCCCATCTCTAAGGTCATAAAGGACCTGTCGGGCATTAAGCCCCCATCTCTGACTATGCAACGACACAACTCTAATGCAACGACATAACTTTCGTACAACTTAGACAACTTCATGAACATCTATGACATCCTAACATCTTGACATCTTGACAACATAACATCTTAACAACTTGATGACTTCATAACGACTTGACGACTTAACAACTTCACAATGTTCATATGGATCACATAAATAATTCATGTAATATCATAATATAACAATATCAAATGATAATAAACAACATCTTAAAACATCATATTCATCAATCATAAACAACTTCATATAACATCGTATTTAAACATCAACAATAATTCACTATGTATCTTTGTAAAAACATAATAAATTATCCACAACATATTTTCATGTCAAACCAAAGCTACTGGAAAGACATCACAAATATCAACAACTTTCATGTTTACAACAAGGATCAATTCAAAACAGAAACATATGAACAAAACGCAAAAACATGAAACAGAGAATATTGTCACCGTACAATTTCGCTAAGACCTCCCTGTAGTATTTTCATCATAACTCAAAGACCAAACATTATTTTCACGTCAAACCAAAGCAATTAGAAAGCTAACAAAATTATCTAAAACTTTCATATTTACTCCTAAGACCAATTCTGTACCGATCAATACCAGTTTTCATTTTAAATTCGGAAAAGTTGTACTGAAAGTCCATAAAAATTCACTGTGACCTACGTGCAGTAATTTGACCATAACTCAAGTTCTATAAACCGTTTTGACGTGAGACCAACGACATTAAAAAGCTAACATCCATACCTACAACTTTCGTGTTTACACCTAAGACCAATTCCGCACCGATCAATACCAGTTTTAATATCAAAATTTGGGCAGAATGCAGATTTTCTTCAAGTTTCACCTAATCTCATGGTGCTAACCTCAAAACTGATTCTAATTATCATCCTAATGATTATCTAAGGTTTGTACACAAATTCTACATCAATTCAACAAGTTTTCTTCATCTAATCATCAAATCTCTCTCAAAACCCTAATTCTCAAATTCTCACAAACTCTCCCCAACTTGTTAGATGTAATCTAATGATTTAACAACTTAATATTAATGCAAGATAGTCTCACCCTCACCTTAGATTAATTCATGAATCAGCAGCAGCGTTCTTCTTTCCTAAGGTCTTCTCCTCTTCTCTTGACTTTTCTCTTCTCTTCTCTTCTTTCTTGTTATCCTCTTTTCCAAAAAGCGGTTTTTGGTAAACTCTTTCTAACCTAAACTTCTCTATTTATAATACTAAAATATTCTTCCCAAATCTATTTAGACCCAACAACTTATTCTTCTTTCTATTCTAACCTCCAATTTTACTCACACTAATAATCCTTATATTCTAATAAATAATATTTCTCTACTAAATATATAATAATACACCAAATAACAAATATATATCTATAACAATTAACAAATATATTATGCTTCGGTCAAAAAAAAAAACAAATATATTATGCTAGTAAATACCAACATATAACATAACAAAATATCGTTCAACAAAATATATTAACTAAATTATAAAAAGATATCTAATCTCAACAAATCATATATCCCTCATATACATCATATAAATATATTCTAAAACTAATTAAAATAATTAAATAAAAAGGAGGGCGTTACAGTGCTTAGTAAATATTTTTGTCTACCAGCATGCGCTGGTTCGAACCCTGATGAGTAGGGGTGTTCGTGGGTGGTTTTGGGTTGGGTTTGGTCAAACCCAAAACCAAACCAAATAGGGTACTTCGGCTTGGATGATGTAAAATAACCACATGTAATACTATTGGGTGGGTTTGGGCAAACCCACTAATTTTTGGGTTGGGTTGGATTGGGTAATGGGTTACCCAGCTTATTTTTTATTTTCTTAATATTAAATGACTAAATGACAAGTCCTCATAATTTTGTTTTAAAATAGTATTCTACTTTTTAATTTTCTTAAAAAAAATGTTTCACTTATTTTACTATAATTTTATGCATCATAGAATATCAAATAATAAACTCCGTCATAAAATACTTGCAACAAACTAAAGTTGCATGACATAAAATTGCATTAGTATCAAAATAACAAAAAAGTGCAACATATTAATTTGTAATTCTAGAATGTTTTGATTTTCAATATATAAGGTACAATGTGTATGTTTTAGAAATATAACTTTCTTCTGCCCTATGAAAATAAAGATAAAAAATATTAATATTATTGGGTAAGTGGATTTTTTGGGTTTGGGTATGGTTTTACCCGAAACCCATTTATTTTTATGGGGTTTCCATTGTTAGAAACCATGCCCACCCAATTACCCAACTCAATCCATTTTTTTTTTTATTTTTTGGGTGGGTTTGACCAGATTTTCTGGGTTGACCCAACCCATGAACACCCCTACTGATGAGGGTTTGTTTTTTGATAATTTAAAAAAAAAACGCGTAAGAAACTACAAACTAAAAAAACGCGTAAGAAACTACAAAATGTCCAAGAGGGGGTTTGACCAGATTTTCTGGGTTGACCCAACCCATGAACACCCCTACTGATGAGGGTTTGTTTTTTGATAATTTAAAAAAAAAAAACGCGTAAGAAACTACAAACTAAAAAAACGCGTAAGAAACTACAAAATGTCCAAGAGGGAGTCGAACTTGAACCATGAAGGCTTAATTGACATATACCTAACCGCTGGAGCACGCTATACAACTATGAATTCGAGTGCAACATATTATATATGATATAACTTAATATTTTAATATGTGTATTTATACCTATAAAAAAAATAGGGTTGGTGAGGGCCGCGGCCCACCTTGGCCCATGAGTGGCTCCGCCACTAATTATAATTATAAGCAAAAATCAACAATTTATATTCATTAAATTATGTATATAGTCTTTATTATAGACCACATACATCATTTAATGAATAAATATTAAAATATTAATTTTTGCTGATAATGGTGACCGGATGATGCACGTAATAAACACTTGTGTTATAAATATTTAATTAAGTTGTTTATCAAAATAAAGTCTAAATGCGGAAGCAAAATTTACACAAGGACCAAAACATGAGAAATTAAAAACACTTGGTTATAGCAGGATTCTTTTGATCTTCATAATCAAGAAACACTTGGTTCGATTCCTTGCAAACTCTTTGGAAGTGGAGAAGGAGATTGAGGGTCTGGGAGGAGGAGCAGTTAGTGGAGTGTAGGTTATTACTTCTAATTGTTGTGTTGCAGGTTAATACTAATGATGTCTGGTCCTGGGTTCCTAATTCAGCAGCAGGTTACATGGTGCGTGGGGCCTATCACTCTTTGGTGGTTGAGTTTGCATCAGTGCACTCTACACCTTTAGTTGGAGCACCTACTATATGGAGGAAATGTGTCCCGCTCAAGGTTTCAGTCTTTGCTTGGCGGCTTTTCCGTGATAGATTGCCTACGAAGGACAATTTATATCGAAGAAGGATCATTCAGGAAGATGCGCAGTTGTGTGTCTCGGGATGCGGGTTGGTTGAATTGGCGGATCAGTTATTCTTGCATTGTGAAGTTTTTTGTCAGGTTTGGCAATTGGTTCATCTCTGGTTAGGTGTTTCCTCGGTAAACCCTCTAACCATTTCAGATCGTTATCTTCAGTTCGGGTTTTCTTCTGGTATCGCTAAATCCTGGTGCTATTTTATGTATCTAGTCTGATTTGCAAGCACTTGGGTAATTTGAAAGGAAAGGAACACTAGAATTTTCCGTGCAAAAGAAAGCACTCCTTTACAGCTTTTGGAAAACATCAAACTTCTTTCCTTCTCGTGGTTTAAAGCTTATTCTGTTGCATTTTATTATAATTATCATGATTGGTGCCAGAATCCCTTTTATTGTTTGGGTATTGGTTATTTGTTTGTTTGTCGGTATTTCGTCCGTGAAACATTGATGTAATTATTGCGTATTTCTTCGGCACACCTTGTGCTGGAGGGATAGTTTTGTGGTATTAACATATTCCATTTTGATTTTTTTTTTAAAAAAAAACTATGCTAGAAGCAAAACCTGAGAAATTAATATTAAAAAAAATCCTTCATTACAAAGTTCAGCGAAAATAAAACTTAAAAAAATCCCAATTTCACGCAAGCCTCTCTGTCTCTCTTCTCCACTCTTTAACCAATTTCACCAAATCTTTGACCAATTTCAAAAGATGCTTGGATATTATGAACAAAATCCCAATTAATCTTTTCCATTTGTTTTATTTAACTTTCCATTTTTGTGCTCCAAGTATCACGTACATCTCTGCATTTTCTACAATCAACAACTGTCTAGTACAATCCGTCCGACCTTGCATTTTTTGGCATCTTCCTGACTTCCTCATGCTCTTAACCTAATTTTTAAATATAAATATGAACAATAAATCAAAACAAAATGGGGAGGCTGAAAGGAGAAAATGTAGAGAGTCATAGACTTTGAATCATGTTCATCACCACCTCCATTATCACTATCCTCTGCAAATCCCCATCACCCTCACTAAAACAAGCGCAACACAAGCTTCCATTCAAATCCAACAAAACTCATATTACATCCATTTCCTTTCAAATCAAAACAAATGGGTTTGTCATGTACAAACAGAATCCATTTGTTCTTTTCCGATACACAACTTCATTCTGAAACATCATTTGTTTTTTTAAATATTTTAAATTTGATTTTGATTTTCTGAAACTGATCTTTGCCATGTTTGAAATTCCCAATTTTATGTCTACAATTACTCGTGCAAAAGAATCATTGGATATAGTTGGAGTAGGTTTATGGTTCCTTCGATATTTGATTGCAAATGCAAAGTTTTTTTATTCTCAAGAGGATTATCTTCGGTCTTTAATATTTTAGTTATTGTTATTTTTTCACCGTCATTTTTCTTGATCTTATGAATCTTATTTGAATGCTAACCATTTGTCAAAAAAAAAAAAAAATTTGAATGCTAATCATCATCTTTATTTCTTAATTTTTAGGGTGACAAAATTCAAACCATTATGAAAAAGTTTTTATGAATCTCTAATGAAAAGGTTTAATCATAATGTTTTTTTTTTTAAATAGATGCTGTGGAAATTTTAACTAGAGTGGGAAATGGGAGAGATTATATCAGGAATGGTGTTTTTTTTTTTTTGAGGGAATGATGTTAATTAGTACTAAATTTAATATGATCAAATTGGAGTCAAATCGCGAGTATTGTTTATTATACTATATAAACTTTATTTATTTTATTATGTTGACTAACTTCTTAATACTAACGTGGGTTGGTTTAAATTAGGGGTAGAAAAATGGATAGGTTAGAATTATATGAATTTGGATTTTAATGAATGGATAGGTTAGAATTATATGAATTTGGATTTTAATGAATGGATCAAAACAATACATTAATTTTTTTTTTTAAGAAATACATTAATTCATTAAAATCTAGTAATTATTTTTTTAAAAATCCATCCAATTTAATTCATTAGGTATAAAATTCATTTGATATATGTCCAGACAAAATTTATGTGAAAGTTTTTTTTCTCACTTCAAAAACTATTCTCCCATACCAAAAAATTACTTAAATTTCCCCAACGGTTGTTTGGTCTTTTGCGGCGGTAGTTAACTGTCGTTTTGTTGATGGCTCACAGCGGTGCTTCGACATCGACGTTGGTGGCCGTCGGTTAACCACCCCCAATTAATATATATTTATTAATTACTATTAAATTTTTAAATTAAATTATAATAAAATTAATTTGGGCTTTAGCTAAATATCATTTTTTTTTCAAATGGACTTAGTAAAAAATTCTGTTTAGGACCTAGTCAAGCAAAAATAATATTATCCATCAAGACTATCAATTTTGTCACCTCTATTAAATTTCTATTATTTTATGTTTTTTATTTTCTGACTTTTCCAATTTCTTAGTTCTAAACTAGCTAATTTAAATATTTAAATATTTTTTATTTTATTATTATTAGGACTTTTTTTATCTATTGGATTTGTATTATTATTTCAATTCATTCATTGAATTTTAAAAATGAGTTGGATGTATTGAATCTTATTAATAATTTGATTCTTTATCACCGTAGTAAATAGTGTAAAGTAGAGAAAATAGAACTTGTTTCTTGGTATTTACAAAAGAAAAGAGCGATTTACTATGACTAGATTTTTTTTAGAGATTAGTATAATTTTATTTTTAAAAATATAAGAGAAAAAATTAACTTTTTTAGAAATTTTAAGAGGAATAATTAACTATGACACGTTCACGAAAAAAATTTCTTTTGTAATGGTAAATTTGTCCCGTTCATTCTTCTCGCAATAATCCAATTAGTTCGCCAAGTAAAAATACATTGGACATTCCATTTTATGAAACATGTTTTTAAACGGATGGATTGAGTCCAATGCATTAAAAAATTGTTTGGTGGTTGGATTTAAATGGTGCGAGACACGAACTCAATAAGTAAGTGGTCAGAATTCAATCTCTGGCTTTGGTCTATAGAAAAAAATTTAGTTAAAAGAAAAAAAAAAGTCCTCTTTGTGGGCTCGTATTTGAATGTGTACTGTTTAGACCGTCAACTCTGTTCTCCCTTTAAAAAAAAAACTCAGTTACATTCTCGTATTCAACTATGAAATTTCTAAGGCCGAAGAGTTCAAACTCAAGTAAGCGTTTAAATAAAATCAATATTTTGGTCTATAATGATTGGACAAATTAAACTAAAAAATATATAACACTATTAGTTGAATCTTCTTTCAGTAGTGTAACCATGATATCAACTTTTGACTTTGTGTTATAAGGTGACAAAATATATTCTGTTTCACATTTTTTTGGCAAACATGCCAACTTTATTTCTTGGTAATATTGATATTACACGAATCAGACAGAGTCAGACTGTCTGACTTGTGGAAGATCAATGTTACAAAGACATTAAATTGTCAGTTTGCAAAAAAAAAAAACCGTGAAAGCAGAACACATTTGGTCATTTTCTGACCTAAGGTTAAATGTTAATATCATGGTTATGGTCATGTAAGAAGATTCAACTAATAAGGTAATAGTTTTTGTGAGTTTGTTCAAACTTTCGTGAGTCTAAAAATTATTTTGATATCCTATGATATAAAAGGATGGTGTTGCTACAACATGATAAATTCAACTAATACCTATCTTCTCTTCTACTGGTTTCAATAGATATATGAAATACATATTCTTCTACTCCCTCCGTCCCAAATTGTATGTCACTTTGGAAAAAAAATTGTCCTAAATTGTTTGTCGCTTTACAATATCAATGAATCATTAATGTTACTTTTCCTATTATATCATTAACTAGTGTGGAGACCCGTGCCATGCACGGGCTAGAATTTCGTCATACTTGAAAGAGAGAGAATCTTGTGATGTATCAAGTGTCGGTCACAATCCAACATTGAATATAAGAGTTGAAGTTTAACAACATATAAGTGAGAAAACCCTCACACTTAATGCCGTAAAATATTGGGTAAAGATTTGGGATCATTCTCACTTGTGTGGTTTGTTCTCTCTCTCTCCAATGGCTCTATCCACATAAGTGTCGGATCCCTCAAAAGGTTCAATGGTGGTATCATATATCATGGGCGGTTTCACCACCCGGCGACCCCGGGCACTCGTCTGGGCTCGATTGGTACTTTCTTTATATATGCCACAACCCAATAGTCCATTAACTCACTTAAAAAAAGAAAATTTTGGGCAAAATCTAAAAATTCTCACACGCAAAGAGGTCTCGGAAAAGACATTTACCTCCTAATTTTATTTAGCACATTGATGGCAAGTTTATCTCTCTTATTTTTAAAGGGTTAATTGTTCAAATTGACCCTGTTATATACACTATGTCTGAAAAATGACCCTGTAAAGTACAAAACATATTATAGCATTATAACTTGAGTTTCTTCTTATTTTTGACCACCCTATAATATACGCGTAGTCTAAAAATATGACATATAGATTGAATTTTTTCCATACATGTTTAGCACGTTAAAATATAGCTTTGCACAAAAAAATTAAATTTTTCAACCAGGGATAAATTAATTATGAATTTTTATTCCCCCATAATTATGAATTACTTAAACAATTTATAATTAATTTGTACTTTCTTTATATATGCCACAACTCAATAGCCCATTAATTATGAATTTGACCTGTGAGTATATGCTTACTCGGAACAAAATTTCAATTTTGCACGTTTTGGTTGAAAAATCAAAATAAATTTAAACGGCTTCAAAATGATATGAAACTTCATAGATCCTTTTTATGCATTTTTATAGATGTCTCTGCAAATAATGAGCTCAAAATTCGATTTATAGGTCGAGATTTCCGTTGTTTTGTTTTTTGAGTTTTTTTACACTTTAAAAATTCATAATTAATTTGTCGTTTGTCGAAAATTTATAATTTTTTTGTGTAAAACCATATTTTAATGTTCTTAACACGCCTCTAAGAAATCATGACAAAATTCAATCTCTTGGTTGCTTTTTTGGACTTCACGTATATTATAGGGTTATAAATAATAAGAATCTCGAATTACAGGGTCAGAATATATGTTATTTAATTACAGGGTCAATTTTCAGACTTCACGTGTATTACATGATCAATTTCAATTAATAACGATATTTTAAATGGTACTTTTGTTGACAAAATGAGGAACTTCTTTTATTTCGATTTATGACTGTTTATATATTATGTCACATGTAAATTTGCGATAAATTTTTTGTCCGGGCTCCATAAAATTTCTGGTTCCGCCACTGTCATATATCGATTCAACTTTGTGGGAAAGTGAGAGTGTTTCCTGGTGGTAGATCACGATGCAGAGAGTGTTATACTTAATGTAGAGATGTTAATATGTCAAGTGTGGGTTAAAGTTCCACATTGGGCGCAAGAGTAAATGTTAAACAACGTCTAAGTGACATGACGTATATACTTAATGTCTTAAGGTTTATGGTGAAGGTGTAGTGTCAATCTCACTTGTTGATATTTGCTAGTTTAATGTGATGATCAAACTTAGGGTAGGATCTCTCGGAAGTCACAATATTATGATAAACTATTTTTTTATGTCATTTGTTTAATTTTTTTTATCTTTAAATTTAATTTTTGGATGTCATTCTCTTTCCTGCAATTTTTTTCATTCAACTTCTATTATTTCAAAATTCTTTCAGTTTTGGTGGCATGTGACAATAAAAAATTGCATAAGTGTTATGTTCAGTTAACAAATTACATGTTTATTAGATATTTAAAATTATTTGACATTTTTTTAACCGAGTCTAATTTTTTTTTGTAAAATAATTACTCAAAATCTCCATCTCCATCAATAAACTCATAAAATTACATACAATTTACACTATTCTGTATGCTCTCACGGAAAAATCACACAATAATTATTTTTTTCCTTTATCTTCTCCCATGTTCAAATTTCGTTTTCATATTCATTTTTTCTTCTAAATTCCTTTACATCTTCTCATAAAAAAATGAACATAAATCTTCCTTCGTGAAAGTACCACCAACTAACATTTATGAACATGTGCTTCTGTTTAACCTTTTTTTGACTATGTGACATAATTACAGACACAAAGAGTCGTATACTTGATTAAGAGATGTTAATATGTCAAGTGTGGGTTAAAGTTCTATATAAATGTAAGAGTATAATTTGAACAACATATAAGTAAGATGACTAATATATTTGATGTTTTACGATTTTTGGTAAAGATTTAGTATCAACCTCATTTTCATGGTTTATAGGCTAATGTGATGATCAAACTTACTCTAGAAAACCTTGAGAGTCTCAAAATTATGATGAACATTTTGTTAGTTTTTGAGTGTCATTTATTTATTTTTTTATTAAATTTTAGTTATTGGATGTCATTACATTCATGTTATTTTTTTATTCAAACTCGATTATTTCATATTCCTTCACGTTTGGTTTTCGGTTGGGTCTGACAATGGAAAAGTGTAGATGTGTTCGACTAAGTTCACAAAATATATGTTTATTAGAAATTTTAAAACGATATAGAATTTGTCTACTAAGTTTTTTTATTTTGGTAAAATATTTACCCCAAAATCTTCAACTCCTTCAACAAAACCGTAAAATTATCAACAACTCACTCTATTTCCTAAACGCCCACAAATAAATGCTCACTCTATTAAATTATCATCTTCTTTATTTCTACTTTATTTTTTCTATTTTCCTGTAAGAAAGAAACATAAACCTCCCTCCATCCCGTCAAAAAAAGAAAAGAAAAGAAACCTCCCTCCATAATATCACCACCAACCCACATTTTTTTACCATGTTGTGTCTCAGTTTGAGATTATTTGGCTATGTCAACAGATCATAGATGCAGATAGTCTCACACTTTAGAGAGATGTTAATTTGTCATATGTGAGTTAACGTTTTATATTGGATTCAAGATATTGATCAAAAATATATTAGATGCAAGATTAGATGGTGAGAAAAATGAGTAGTAAGACTTAAATAACTAATGTCTTGAGGTTTTGAGTGAAGATATGATGTCAATTTATATCTTTAATATTATTCCTTGGATCTAATTCTCTTTCATGCTATTTTGTTTTTTCAACCTCTATTATTTTAAATTCCTTCCGTTTTGGTTTTTAGTGGGATGTGACAACGGAAAATGCAGATGATTATTCTAAGTTGAGAAAATAAGTGTTTGTTAAACATTTTAAAATGATGTGTTTTTTTTTTTAAATTAAGTCTAACTTTTTGGTAAAATAATTACCCAAAAATTCCCAACTGCTTTAACGAACCTATAAAAATACTGACAACTTACACTTTTTCCTATACTCTCATGGACAAAATACACTACATATTTCTTCCCCTTATAATTTATCCCACGTTTAAATTTCTTTTTCCTATTCATTTTGTTTTTTCTAATTTCATTTCTCTTTTCTCGTGATTTTTTCTAATTTCATTTCCCTTTTCTCATGATTTTTACTACCAACCCACCTTTTTGAACATGTTGTGTCTCTCCTTTAATTTATATGATTATGTTACAAAATTACAGACACAGATAGTCGCACACTTGATTAAAAGATGTTAATGTATCAAGTGTGAGTTAACGTTCTACATATTTTGAACAACATATAAGTGAGATGACCCATATACATATAGCTTTGAGATTTTGTGTGAAGATGTAATGTTTATATCACTTATGTGGTTATTATTGGCCCAGTATGATATTTCTACCTAATATAGACTCCTTCGAAAGCCTCATCATTATGATAAATTGTTTTGTTAGTTTTTGAATATCATTTGTTTGATTTTTTATTTAATTTTAAATTTTAATCATTGGATGTCATTCATTTTCATGCATTATTTTTTATTCAATCTATATCATTTTAAATTTATTCACTTTAGGTATTTGGTGGGCTGTAACAACAAACAAATGATGTGTTCTACTATTCGGTAAAATGCATGCATGCTTATTAGAATTTTTAAAATGATATGGCGTTTTCCAATGCTTTCATACCATTTTTTTTATTCAACTTGTATTAATTCAAATTCTTTCATTTTTGGTCATTGTTGAGATTTAACCATTGGAAAACACAAATGTGTCATGTTGAGTTGACAAAATACATGCTTATTAGACATTTTTAAAAGATGTGGTGTTTCGTTAATTGATTCTAATTTTTTTGACCAGACAATTCCAATCATTAAGAACAATAAAATCAATAACTTTTTCAGTAAAAAAGGAAGATGTGGGATGAATTGAGTATAAGGAATATGTCATTGTCGTGATTAGTTTGAGGCGAGAAAAAAAAATCCATTTCCTAGTTCATTGCAATTTTCTAACTCTAGTAAAAAAAAATACAAACTTTGAATTTAGAGATTGTAGGTTTCAAGCCCTACCTTATACAAAGTCAACATTCCCTCACGATAATTTTTTTTATTAAAAAGAATTTGATTGTTATTTTTGTTTTTTTAACTTCATTAAATATTATACGTGGAGAATTATTATGATGCAATGATCATTAAGGAGTTATCATATGTACATTTTTATTTATAAAATTATACATAAATGCATCAAATAGTTTTTGTTATTAAAAGGAATTTATGTGTGTTATGCTATTAAAAGACATGACCTACTTTAAATATTTTGCAATAAAACCTTTGTAGAAAATTAGTAAAATTGAAATTTGAGAATCACCGGTTATTTCTCAAATTTAATTTTGGTATCATTAAATTTTCATAAAAGTTTTATTTTTATTACTATTTATATAATTATATAATTTTCCCATGTTCTTGATTTTTTTTTTTAGAATTTTCCAAAATTTTGGCTTTTATTTTGAATAATTTTTTTTTTTATGACTAATATCAATATTTAAAATTTACAATTTAAACAAACCAATTTTTTATGATGAGTTAGTGCAACTTGATAACAATCAATTTGGTCTCTTAACTTATGTAAGTTATGCAACTTGATCTTTTAGTTTTTGTTTGTTGATGCAATTTGACCCCTAAATAGATGGACATGATAGTATATAATTTTCATAAGTTAAGGTACCAGTTCTATTGAGTTGGATAAGTTAAAGGTCCGGAATGATCGGTTTTAAGGGATGAAATTGAACTTTATAATTAAATTAAATGACCCAATTAACCGATTTTAAACATAAGAGACCACATTAAAAGTTTAAAATAAGTGAAGGGAAATATGCTAAAGTTAAGGCTTTTATTTTGAATAGAAAATTGTGGCTTTTCGGCCACGGCTATTGGAATTCAAAATTTAGAATTTTAACAAAACCAATGCTATTATTTAAAATTTTAACAAAACCGATGCTATTATTAGTGTGTATATATTAATATCAAAAAGAGTGGTGACCAGTGAGTTGTAAACATAAATAGTTTCAAATGATAGGGTGCAACATAAACTTACACATGCAAGCTTGTCACACAATACATTGCAAACAAATCATCGTCGAAAACAACCAAACTCTAAGATTAACCAATGAGATTAATCTTAAAAATTGAATAAGTTTTATGAATTGGAGCTACATAAAGAATTTTTTAAAAAAATATTGAAAATTCTATTAAACACGAACGCTGAATTATTTTAAAGAATTTCAAATAATTTGAATCAACGTCAAAATGGTGTGGAGATTTTTTTTTTCTTTTTGAGTAAAAAATGGTGGGGAGAATGTTGAATGCAGAAACAATATTTGTAGCAAATAAAACAATACTTTTGTACTGATCAAAAAATTTGTGATGAAATTTATTACATTATGTGCAAAAAAGGAAAGAAAAGAAAAACGTAGTAATTAATGTTTTTTTTAAAAGAAATGTAGTAATTAATGTTGAAATATTTAAAAATCGTAGAATTAAAACAATTTAATAAATGAATATAGTCTTTGAAAGAGCAGAGTCTTTGACTCAGTTTAGAAAGTTGTTTTTGTATAGTATGATGATGTAATTTGATTAAATAGAGTTAAATGGTATATTCATAAAAATAATATTTTCCATAAAAAAAATAACGCTTTTTTTACTTGCTTTTCGTAAGGTTCTTCACATCAAATGTAGCTTTTGTGGCTATATCCAACTTTGAGAATATTGCAGATTTAAAAAATCAATGGCAGTAATAATTATATATGAAAAACCACAAAAAAAAAAAAAAAGAACATGCACATAAGTTTGTCAAATTTTTTGCTTAAAAAAAAAGTATGTCAATTTTTTTAACTCTATTATCAAACTTTTTTGTTGGGCATAAGTTAATCTTTTTTTAACTCTATTATCAAAAATGTAACGTATTCACTTGAAAGGAAAAAATAATGTAAAGTGGTTTTTTCTCAATCAATTAATATTGTTTTAAATGACCAAATATAAATTTTTTAATGTTACAAAAACCATGAAATGTTTTCGTCTAAAAAAATGCCATGTAACATTGAGTTCACAGTTAACAATTAGAAAAATGATTTATTAAAAAAAAATTAGAAAAATGATAAAAGCAAATATTTTAAGTAATTAAATGCTAGAACTATTAGATGGTCAAGGCAAACAAAAGATGACACGTGTACTTTTGAAGCAAGAAAAATGTTTATTATTTTAAGTATCATAATAATTTTAAAGAAAAGATAAAGATAATACATAATACATATAGATGAATAGTTTATGTACCATAACACTGCAAAATCAAGAGGAGAAAATATATATTTTTCTGATTAGTTTCATATCATTCATCACCCAAAAATTTACAAACTGTCATATTAGATCACGTCTACAATATTAAAAAATATATTTGAGTACACCTTCTGGATGACATCAGAGACCTTTGAAAGAAATATTTAAGAAAATATATTTAAATCCCTAAAAAAACAAAGTATATTTAAATAACAATTAGGCTTAATTAACCACTTGATCCTTAACCTTTTTTTTCTTTCAAAGTTGTCTCCTAACTAAAATAGGTCTCAATTAGGTCCATCATTAGTGCTTCTGTCATTTTATTTGGTCATATTCAATCAATTTTAACTTCAAATATCTATGATGAATCAAATTGAAGGTGGTCAACCATAAATTTTAATTTTTTAATTAACCCCTTTTTTGTTTATAAAAAAGGGATCATTAGATTGTGAAAGTCTATTATATCTTAAAATGAATCGTCAACAATAAAAAAAATCCCTCCTTACAATAAAAAAAAATCCCTTTCTTCATCTTTTTAATAGACATGCTTAATCCAACAATCCTATTTTTATATAAAAAAAAGATCAAATGTTTAAAATTATAAAAACTAATACTCCCTCCGTTTCAAAATGAGTGTCGTTTTAGATGTTTACACACATATTAAGAAATGCAATGATTAAGAGAAAGAGAATGGTTATTTTACCAAATTATCCTTATTAACTATTGATAGTTTTAAAAGTAATACTTTGGAAGTAGTGTGCAGAATATTAATTGAAGGGTACAACTGAAAAGAAAAAGTTATTATTGCATTGGAAACTGAAAGCGACACTCATTTTGAAACAAATTTTTTTGGCTAAAGCGACACTCATTTTGAAACGGAGGGAGTAAGATTTATGATGGACCACTTTCGGTGTTGGTTCTCCATGGACAATTAATTGATGTAATAATACCAAATTGACTGAAAAAAACAAAGATAAAAGATCAAATTAAAACTTTTATACTTATGAGATCAATTTAAAATAAAGAATTAAGATAAAGGTTAAGCCTAACAATTATATGTGTGCAAACACAAAAATACTATATATTTACTACCTCAATCTGTCCAATCATCATATAGGCACCTGATTTTTTTATCCAAAGAAGTAACATCATAATAAAAACAACAAAAAGTTGCAGATAAGAATATAAAAAAGTTGAGTTACTAAAATATAAATTTTAAATAAAATAACAATATTAAATTTGAAAAAAAATGGATAGTTAGAAAAATAAAATGTTTGATTGTCGGAAATTAAGAAATTGAGAGAAGCAATATCGATATGGTGTGAAAAATATTGACAAACAATGTTTGGGTTAAAGACAATTTTTTTAAAAAAATAAATTAACTCTAAAATTTAAAAAAAAAAATGGATAGTTTGAAACATAAAATGTTTGAATGTAGGATATTTAGAAATTGAGAGAAGCATCCTCAAAAAAAAAAATTGAGAGAAGCAATATCAATATCGTGTGAAAAATATTGAGGATTGTAAGCAATATTTATAGCAAAAGAGTGCAGATGGACAATCACAATCAAAGGAATTTGGTAATTATTTCCATTGATTGAAATTAGTAATTAGGAGTAGTATTGTAAATGAAAAAAACGAAATAATCCCACCAAAAATGGTGTCAATTGTCATTACATTGATTGCTTACTAAATGACTTTAAAAATCTTGTACAAAAAAAAAATGACTTTAAAAATCTTGTACCAAAAACAACTTTAAAAAAAGAAAAGTAATTTTTTTTTGACAAAAAAAAAGTAATAAAACATGGTGATCCACAACATATCATAATCTATATCTACAAAAAAAAAAAACCTATCATAATTTATAGATTAAAATTACAGCAAATTAAAGTGAGAAGTTACCCACTTCTAAAAAAGGTGAGGAATTTGTTTTAAAAAATAGGTGAGAAATTATTCTATAAAAAAAAGTGAGAAATAAAGTGATGATTTTTCGTGATGATATTAACAATGTAATATAATTTTTTTTTTAACGTGGAGATTAAAATGGTAGGCCAATTAAAGTGAGATTTGAATAAGAGTGTATACAAAATTATAGAATATTCTTCCTTTTTAGTCATTTCAATTTTTAAAAATTAAATAAATTAAACAAATAAAAAAAGTATTAAATGAGAAGTGAAATGTAAAGACGTGTACTTTTTGATTTGAGGGAAGGGAAATGTTTATAATAAAGATGACATGAATTAATTTTAATAATTTTTTTCTGCGACAGAGGTGTTAGGCGATATGTAGGAAATTAGGAAATTAGAAAATAAGCACTATATGCATAACATACTCCTATAAAATTCTGTTAAGGAAATAACAATAATCCTCTTTTTTCATTATTTCCGTAAAATACTGTTAATTTTTCCCGTAAAATTCTGATAACTTTTGGTTGAAATCATGTGCATTAAATACTCTTATAAAATAGAGATAACATTTTAGGATAATTCATCAAATTATGATTGTTGTTTCTATTATAAACTTTTTCATATTTATTGTGAACATAAAAGAAAACATTGGTGCATTAAACAACAATTTCAAATTCTGACTTTTTGCACAACATTTTCGGTTACCGAATTTGGATTCCAATTTTGTTTTTTTTTTTTTTCCTATTATAAACTCCACCATACCTTACGTGTACATGAGAATAACATTAAATGTACATGAGAAATAACATTAAATGCGCCTTTCACCAATAGGTTGCCACGTGTACTTTTAAAAAAAAAATAGCGCAAATATATATAATAGAGATTATTTATTATTTTCTCTCCTTCCAAGTCATTCATTTATCATTCTAATATCATTTATTAAGGACAATTTTGTAAAACAACCCATAATATATCTTTCTCACACAAAATTAATTACATTTCTTAATACGTGTGAAATGCCCAAAACGTCATACAATTTGGGACAGAGGGATTAGTATATTTAAGGTTAATGGATGATCAAATTAAGTAATTGAGACCAAAAACCATTAATGAGCTCCGTTAAAATATGAATCGTTCGACAAAACTCAAGTTCAATTTTTAAGTGGAACAATTCTTGATCAAATTATATCTATCTTATGTCTACTAGGACCCCTCCACGGGGACGGAGACAAGTGTTATTAAATAGGGGCAACCGCGACCCTTGTAAAGCTGGGATTATACTATCCCCTAGTTTGCCACCTTTTCATCACGAGGAGTGATATTTGTACAACCTTAGCACAACCACATTTTTTTTCTATTCTTATTGGATAAAAACAAGGGTTAATTATGTTTTTGGTCCCTACAAAATTGCGACCTTGTAAGTTTAGTCCTTACTTAATTTTAATAGCATTTTTAATCCCTACAAAAAATTTCTGCACTCAATATTAGTCCTTACTCAATCCAAATTTGTTTAATTTATGCTTAAACTCTTAAGTTTTTCAACAATTTTTACAGGCGTGTTAAGAACGTTATTAAAAGGTCCTCCGAAAAAAATATCGCAAAAATTTGATTTCTACGTCCATATTTTTGTTACTTATATCTTAAACTTTTGTCGTTTTAAAAAATTCATATTTAGTTTATTTCATGTTAAAAAATTATAGATTTTAGTAAATGAACCTTTCATAGTGTTTTACACTTGTATAAAAAAAATCGTTAAAAAATTTAAGAGTTTAAGGATAATTAAACAAAATTTATTTTAACAGGGACTAAAATTATAAGTAAATTTTTTTTTGTAGGGGTTAAAAATGCTATTAAAATTAAGTAAGGACTAAACTTACAAGGTCACAATTTTGTAGGGACCAAAAACATAATTAACCCTAAAAACAATAAAGAGAGACTAGAAAAACATGTGAGTATGAGAGAGAGGATTCTTTCAAAAGTTGTCAAAAAATAGTTGTACAAATATCATTTCTCTTTCATCATATATATAATAAATTAATAATATATTTTCTTTAATTTAATACTAATATTTTGTTAACTTTTTTTTTTAATAAAAGATGCTTATGGCATTTCATTAATAATAATAGTTTCAATACAAGGAGGGATATCATAATAAATATTGGGACTAGTTAAGGAAGTGGCTTCTCTTGCTAAGGCATGAGCCGCCACATTCGCTTGTCGCCGGATAAACTCGACCCTAGAGTTTGTAAAGGAAGTGGAGAACAAATCTCGACACGCACCAATAATACTACCAAATTCTGAAACATCCGTCTTGCAGGAATGGAACGCATCTCTCGTTATCTTGGAATCAAGCTCAAAAATCGATATTATCAAAAAGCATATCTTTCATCCAATGGATAGCATGATAAAGTCCCAATGCTTCACCTATTGCGACTGGATAAATATGATCAAACCGCTGCACCTTGTAACAGCCCGATTTTCGCTAGATTTATTTTATTATTTATTTATGTGTGTTATATGTGCTCTTATGTGATTATTTGCCTCTGTGTGTATTTTAGGTCGGGAATTGTAAAATTCGGTGATTGAAGGGTATTTTAGTCATTTTGGACTCAGGGGTATTTTGGTCATTTCATGAGCAAGGGTAATTTTGTAATTGTGATGAGGATTATTTTTTTAGTGCTTAGTGAGATTAGTGTTATTTTACCAAGTTACTAGAGAGAGTGTAGTAATTATTTAATTACCAGTAAGTAACCGTCAGTATTACATTTTACCGTTAAGTGACTAGTAACATTTTGGGTTAGAATATAAATGGGTTAGGCCCATTAAGGAGTTGTGAGTTGAGCCCAATTAAGTAAAGCCTATTTAAACACTAGTGTTAGTAGAGGAATAGGGTTTTACCGACATTTGTCATTTGGGAGAAGAGGTAGAAAGAGAAAGAGCAAGAGAAGAGAAAGGGGTGAAGAAGGAGAGCTAGAGAGAGCTAGAGATTCAAGTGTGGGAGCTAAAGTGATGCCCTAGCTTTGAGTTTGTGAAGAATTAAGGTAAGAGGGTTAGTCTTTGATCATAATCACTTAGTTGTAGCTTCTACCCTAATTTCTACATAAGTGCTTATTTGAATAATTGATTATTTGAGAAATTAATTGATAAATTCGTGCTTATGTTATGATGCAATGTTTGGGTATGTAAATTGAATGTTAATTGAGTTGTTGATGATGAAATTGCAAGCTTAAATCATGTACATATGTATGCTTTGTGTTTTACCCAAAAATTGTTGATATGAGAGGTTGTTGTTGATGAATTATGATGAAATCATGATTAGTTGTTGTTGTTGATGTTGTGAAGTGTTGTTGTTGGTGAATAGAACCTTGGGTGATCTTAATCTTTGAGCTTGTGATGATTGTGTTGTTATTTTTGAAGTTTTATGAAAATGGGTCAAATGATGAATTTTGTTAGGAGAATGTTGTGGGTCAAATTTTATATCAATTTGAGTGTCTTTTCATGTTTGGAAATGTTTGGACAAACCTTGGGATCAAATTTGGGCATTGGGAAGTCAAAATTGGGGTTTTGGGGTGAAAATGGAGGTTTTTCCCAAGAGTTACTGTCACAACTCGCCACCGCACTCGCGAGGCGAGTTGGACGCGAGCAAGGAGGGATCCCTGGAGCTTACTCGCCTCGTGAGTAAAGTTACTCGCAATGGCGAGTTACACAGGGCAGCACTCCCTGTTTCGCGTTTCTGTTTTGATTTGGTTTTTGGTGTAAACATGGAAGTTGTAGATATTCTTGTTATCTTTCTAATGGCGTTGGTTTGGCTTGAAAATGTTTCTTGGATTTTAAGTTATGAGGAGAACACTCTAAGGATGTCTTAGAGAAATTTTACGAAAACTCCGCATAACCACTTTTGAGCCAACCCAAACCTTATGGATTGTTTCCTATTTTCAAACTTGGGTTCTTTGAGTTCAATTATGGTTTTCAAACCGTGATGTGTTGAGTCTAACTTGTTTTGCTTGGAAAATAGAGAATTTCTTGAAAAATGTTTCGGTGAGACGAACTTTGTGATTTTCAAAAATCCGTCGTATTTGGCCAATGAAATGCTTATGTAACCTCTATTACACGAATATGTAATTTGTAAGAATACATGGCATAGGCAATTGACCTTGTTTGTTTGGTTTGACTTAAATACTCAATTATTTTTAATGTTATGACTTTGAGAGACGAATTTGATTGAAATGATTTTTGAGAACCCAATTGCATATGAATCCTTTATGGAAGATTGTTGTACCTTATGTGAAGATGATTGGTGGTGTATATATGTGATAAGTATATGTTGCTTGAATTATGGATATTGTTGGTGATTGTATATATGTTAGGTGGTGGTGAATTGTTGTTGATTGCATATATACAAGTATTGGTGATGATGGGGTGATTTGTTTGTGTGAACATATGCATTGTAGTCGAGTCATATGTTCATGCATTCATGACTGATGGTGGTGGATTTTATATCCAATTGAGGTGACTACGATGTTTTTGTTGCATCGAAGGTGACGACCTTGAGGTGGTATGGTACCGCATGCATCTAGATGGGTCTAGAGCCATTGCATACATTGTTGGTGAATTGAAATACATGTGTGTTGTGCATGATGACTGAAATTGTTAATTGTTAATTGACATGGTTGAAATTGTGATATGTGTATGATACACTTGTTGATACGAACTTGGAATGATGATATTGAATGATCTTGAATGATATGTGTATTGAGAATACTTGTGAATAAGTGTATGAATTGGTCTTGAATATATCTTTCATTTCCAATGTTCTTGATTAAATCTGTTATGGATTATGATTAATGTAATGCTTACCCCCAGTGGTTTTTGCGCCTACCTGTCTGTATGGATGGGTAGACGCTGTGCAGGACTAGTTGCTCGGTGAGTTTGCTTGGTGGATTTTGGATGGCGGGAGCTTTCTCCGCTGTCGAGTCTTAGTCTAGGACAGGCTCTGATTAGGCTAGTGTCTTGTGTCTGTTGTTGATTTGACTTTATTGTCCTTGTGTTTAGGACTTGGAGGATTTATATGTTGGTGTATTTCGACCATGGTTTGTATTTGAGGAGTTATATGTTTTGTTCCGCTGAGACTGCTGAGATATTTTATATATATGCATGATGAGATTTTGGATTTTTTGTTAAGACGTAGAGTCTATTTCTTGAATATCTGTTATATTCGCGTGTTTTATCGCTTTAATAGAAATATGTAGTTACAAGTTGGTATCAGAGCCGTGGTCAGTCCTTGTCCGGACTAGTATGCGTTGATTTTTCCTGTTTGTATACGAGCGGTAATGAGTTACCTTCGATACTTGTCTGGTTGTGCTTTTGTTCTTATCTGTTGGTTGGTTTTGTGAAGAAGTGAGATGGCTGGTGGTAGAGACGATGGAGCGATTGCAGAGGCTTTGACTGCAATGGCTCAGGCGTTGGCTCAGGCTAATGAGCAGGCAGCGGTTGGTCATCGTGATCCTGGAGAGGTTGAGGAGCGGAGGCTTGATCGTTTCTTGAGAAACAGTCTGCCGCCGTTCAAGGGTAGGTATGATCCGGATGGAGCTCAGACATGGGTGCAAGTCATGGAGAGGATCTTTCGTGCTATGGTGACTAGTGAGGATCAAAAGGTTAGATTGGCTACTCATATGTTTGCTGAGGAGACTGAGTACTGGTGGACCAATTCTAAGGGAAGGCTTGAGGCTGGTGGAGATGTGACTTGGGCTAAGTTCAAGACTGAGTTTTTGAAGAAGTACTTTCCTGAGGATTTGAGGACCAAGAAGGAAGTAGAGTTCTTGAACTTGAAGCAAGATAATCGTTCAGCGGCTGAGTATGCTGCAAAGTTTGAAGAGCTTTCGAGGTTTTGTCCGTACATCAATGCGGAGGATGCTATGGTTTCTAAGTGTGTGAAGTTTGAGAGCGGTTTGAGACCCGACATCTATCAGTACATGTGCATTCAGGAGATCCGAGACTTTGATACTTTGGTGCACAAGTGTCGTATGTTTGATGAAGCTGGGAAGGTCAAAGTGAACCATTACAAGGCGATGAATGAGAAGAAGGGAAAGAGTCATGGATTTGGGAAGCCGTACAACAAAGACAAAGGCAAAAAGAGAGAATCTGGTGGAGGCTCTAAGCCAAATGTTGCTAAGGTAAGGTGCTACAAGTGTGGCACATTGGGACATTTTGCTAACGATTGCAAGAGTAATGAGAAATGTTACAAGTGTGGAGAAGCAGGTCACAAAACTTTTGAGTGCAAGAAGGAGATCACTTGCTACAATTGTGGTGAGAATGAGCATATCAGTACTAAGTGTACCAAGCCGAAAAAGGCGGTGGGAAAGGTATTTGCGTTGAATGCGGAAGAGGTGGAGCATCCGGATAATCTCATCCGAGGTATGTGTTTTATCAATGGTACTCCTTTGATTGCAATTATTGATACTGGTGCTACTCATTCTTTTCTCGCGGTTAGTTGTGTTGAGCGTTTGGGTTTGGTTGTGACTCCGTTATCTCGAGGGATGGTTATCGACACCCCGACTAGTGGTTCGGTGTGTGCTAAGTGTCCTATTAGCTTTGGTATTGGTACTTCCCACTCTCTTCAGCTACCGGCTTCAAAAACGTCACACTCTTGGTCAAACAATTAATGTTAACACCAAAAGTCAACATCCAATCCATACCAAAAATCACGTCCATATGCTTCAACGGAAGACACACAAGATCCAACTCAAAATCAACATTACCAAAGCTAACAGGACACTTAGCACACACAAAGGAAGTAGTCTTTGGACGGTGAAGCTAGTGTGTTTATGATGTTTGCTTCCTTGAAGGAGAGTAGTGAGAAAGGGGTTGGTGATTTGCCGGTAGTGCAAGAGTTTCCAGAAGTTTTTCTGGACGACATTACCGAGTTACCGCCGGAGAGGGAAGTTGAGTTTGCAATTGATTTGGTGCCAGGAACGAGTCCTATTTCAATTGTGCCGTATCGGATGTCTGCATCAGAGTTGGGTGAGTTGAAGAAACAGTTAGAAGAGTTGCTTGGGAAACAGTTTATCAGGCCGAGTGTTTCGCCGTGGGGAGCTCCAGTGTTGTTGGTTAAGAAGAAAGATGGAAGCATGAGGTTGTGTGTGGATTATCGGCAGTTGAACAAGGTGACGATCAAGAATCGGTATCCGCTTCCGAGGATTGATGATTTGATGGATCAGTTGGTTCGTGAAGAAGTGTTTAGCAAGATTGATTTGAGATCAGGATATCATCATATTAGAGTCAAGGCAGAAGATATATCCAAAACTGCGTTCCGAACGAGGTATGGACACTATGAGTATTCTGTAATGCCATTTGGAGTGTCTAATGCGCCAGGTGTCTTCATGGAATATATGAATAGAATATTTCATCCTTTTCTGGACCGTTTTGTGGTGGTGTTTATCAATGATATTTTGGTGTATTCGAAGTCTGAGGAAGAGCATGTTGAGCATTTGAGGATTGTGTTGGGAGTCTTGAAGGAGAAGAAGTTGTTTGCTAAGTTGTCGAAGTGTGAGTTCTGGTTGCGTGAAGTGAGTTTCCTTGGTCATGTAATTTCTAAAGGTGGTATTGTCGTGGATCCGTCGAAGGTTGATGCAGTGTTGCAGTGGGAATCACCTAAGTCTGTTTTTGAAGTTAGAAGCTTTCTTGGTTTGGCAGGTTATTATCGGAGGTTCATTGAGGGATTCTCTAAGTTGGCGTTGCGATTGACGCAGTTGACTCGGAAGGGGCAAGCTTATGTTTGGGATGCTAAGTGTGAGAAGAGTTTCCAAGGGTTGAAGAAGAGGTTGACTTCAGCTTTAGTGTTGATTTTACCGAATCCGAAGGAATCGTTTGTTGTGTATTGTGATGCTTCTAAGATGGGTCTTGGTGGTGTGCTTATGCAGAATCGTCAGGTTGTGGCTTATGCTTCGAGGCAGTTGAAAGTGCATGAGAAGAACTATCTGACTCATGATTTGGAATTAGCGGCCGTTGTGTATGTGTTGAAGATTTGGAGGCATTATCTGTATGGTTCTAAGTTTGAAGTGTTCAGTGATCATAAGAGTTTGAAGTATTTGTTTGACCAGAAGGAGTTGAATATGAGGCAGAGAAGATGGTTGAAGTATCTTAAGGATTTCGACTTTCAGCTGAGTTATCATCCAAATCACCGAATTATCATCCAAATGACTAAAACACCCTTCAATCACCGAATTTCATGAGCAAGGGTAATTTTGTAATTGTGATGAGGATTTTTTTTTTAGTGCTTAGTGAGATTAGTGTTATTTTACCAAGTTACTAGAGAGAGTGTAGTAATTATTTAATTACCGGTAAGTAACCGTTAGTATTACATTTTACCGTTAAGTGACTAGTAACATTGTGGGTTAGAATAGAAATGGGTTAGGCCCATTAAGGAGTTGTGAGTTGAGCCCAATTAAGTAAAGCCCATTATGTGTTGAATAATCACATACGAGTTTTGGAGTAAATAGAAGACTGAGTTGACAGCAGAATCTGAATTCATGGTGGCATTTTGGACATTCTGCCACATACCAGCTGACATCCAAACCTGAATAGCAAGCGGGCACTCGAACAGAAGGTGGTTAAGGTCCTCATACTCATAGCTACAGCTAGCACAATTCGTCGGGCACGAAACACCTTTGTCTTGCAACCGAACTCTAGTAGGCAAACAACCCCTACACATACGCCAAACTAAGTGTTTAACCTTCAGTGGGATCTTAAGGGACCAAATGTCTCGCCAATTACCCAGACGGTGGAGGTGGGAAACATCAACCAGTTCTTCAACACAAAGACGGTAAGCGCTCCGCACCGAATAAAAACTGTTCCTCTCCGTTTTCCAAATAAGACGGTCATTCTGAACCTATTCATACAAGGGTGTATTCAAAATGGCTTCAGCAATGTCGTTACTAAACACTTACCTAATGAGAGGCACATTCCAAACCTTACCATTTTCAGCCAGTAAACTGTTAACCTTAAAATTACGAATATGATGGCCTCCCGCTATATTGCCATCAATAAACTCACCGTTAGACAACCAGGGTGCACCGAGAATGTGAATAGTCATACCAGAACCAATACTCCAGCGAGCCCCTCCACACACGATAAAGCGGGCACGCAAAATGCTACGCCACACGTAACTCGGATTGTGACCGATGGTAGCAGTGAGATAGGAATTATTCGGAAAATAACGAGCCTTAAAAATGCGAGAAACAAGTGATTGAGGATTAGTAAGAAATTTCCAACCTTGCTTTCCTAGCATCACAAGATTAAAAGCAGATAAATCCTTGAAACTAAGACCACTATTATTTTTGTGCATCGAAAGCTTTTCCCAACTCAACCAATTTATACCTCTGTGTGAAGTTCTACCATGACCCCACCAAAATGAGTTCATCATTCTTTCGATGGTAGTAATCAGCGTAGTTGGTAAATGGAATAGACTCATGACGTCGGAAGGAATGGCTTCAAGAACTGATTTTATCATAACTTCCCGACCTGCTTTAGATAGACACTTGCTACTCCAAGAATTAATCCTATTCCACACACGATCCTTAATATAAGCAAAGGTGGTTGTTATATCACGACCTATCATAGACGACATTCCTAAATACTTTCCGGTGCCCAAAACAGCTCGGACAATCAGAATATTGGTGATGTTATTCTTCAAGGCATCTGACACATTCCTACTGTAAAAAATTTCAGACTTCGGTAAACTAATAGCTTGGCCTGACGCCGCCTCATAAACATTAAGAATATTTTTCATAACATGAGCCTGACTCGCCTCCGCCTTAAAGAAAAGGAAGCAGTCGTCTGTGAACAAAAGATGAGAAACGGAAGGAGCCCCACAACAAATACTTGTACCATAAATAGTGTCACTCTCCTCTGCATTTCTGATTAACGATGATAGGCCCTCCGCACAAATAATAAACAAATATGGAGACAGCGGGTCCCCTTGTCGAAGCCCTCGTCCGGGAATAACTGGACCAACGTGTTCCCCATTAACAAGAACACTATAATCCATCGATTCAACGCACATAACCATCCACTGAATCCATTTTTGATCAAATCCCATTTTAATCATAACCTCCTTCGAATAATCCTAATCCATCCTATCATATGCTTTACTAATGTCCAATTTAAGAGCAACAAAATTGTCATTACCTTTAGTTTTTATCTTCATAAAATGGAGTATTTCAATGGCAACCATCGCGTTCAAGAATGGAACGATCATGTACAAAAGCCGACTGGTATCCGAGATGCACTTATGAAGAATCAATTTGAGTCTGCTTGCTAGCACCTTAGACACAAGTTTGTAAAGCACATTACAGAGGGCTATAGGCCGCCAATCCTTCGTGGATGCCTGAGAAGTGCCTTTCGGAATAAGAGATATATTCGTCATGTTTAAATCGGGAGGGAAAGAACCTGTATCCAACCAAGCACAACATTCTTTGAAAATCTCATCACTACACAAATTCCAGAATTGTTGATAAAATCCCGGACTATAACCATTTGGGCCGGAACATTTATTCGGATGCATAGAGACCATGGCCTTACGAAATTCTTGCTTAGTGAAAGGCGCGGTAAGGAGCATGTTATCTTTCGTCGACACAGATTGCCTAATAACTTGAATAACAGGGGCTGTAACACTAGTATTTTTCTGAAATAAATCCAAAAAATAACTTTTAGCAATTTCACACATTTCTCTGCTATCAAACACCTTATTACCTGAGCTGTCCTCGAGAGATAAAATTATGTTGGCCTTCTTTCTAGCAGTAGCAGATGCGTGAAAGAATTTTATATTCCGATCACCGTCTCTATACCAATGGGTTTTAGCATGTTGGCGCCAATAAGCATCTTCCTGGCACAACAATCTACTCATTTTCTTCCGTAAATTCATGATTTGATCTTGGTAAGGCCCTACACTATTCAACCTGATGTTTTGAATCTGACGCCTGCACTCTTCAATATCACCCTTCAGCTTATTGCAATGCTTCCTACTCCACATAACCATGTCAGACGCGCAAGCAACCAATTTAGCTACTACCGAAAATGCAAATTGTGTGTGCCATGCATCAGTAACAAGCTCCTTGAAACCTGGTTCAAAATACCACGCATTTTCGTATCGAAAACCACGCTTTTGAAGATGAGGACGATGCATCAAACATCTGTTCAAAAGGATGGGATAGTGATCTGAAGATGGGGCATCAAGATTCTCCAGAGTAGCCGTAGGAAAGAGATTAAACCAATGATTATTGGCAAGGGCTCTATCAAGACGTTCTTCAACCGCACGTGGTGTTCCCAAACTTTTGAACCAAGTGAAAGGATATCCTTCCACCGGAACATCCACCAAACCTGTATCAATAATCGCTTGTCGGAAACCATTTATCAACCAGTTAGGTCGAAGATTTTTTCCCCTTTTTTCACTAGCATCCATAATATCATTAAAGTCGCCTAGTATACACCAAGGACCTGCAAACTGATTAGATAATTGACGAAGGAAATCCCACGCAGCCCTTCTACGTCTTCCTTCAGGGTACCTATAGTAGCCGGTGAGTCTCCACATACCATGGACAACATCATTAACATCAACATAAATATGATTATTTGAGTAATCTACAATTTGACAACTAAAAGAAGTGCGCCAAAAAAGAGCAAGGCCACCTCCTCTACCACTACGATCAACAGAAAAGCAAAAATCAAAACCAAGCAAATAACGTAAATCTTCAATTTTATTGCGAGAGACTAGTGTCTCGCTTAAGAACAAGAGGTCCGAATTGAAGTGCCGAACTAGGTACTTTAAATCTGGAATTGCATTCGGGCGACCTAAACCCCTGCAATTCCATCCTATCAGACTCATTTATCCCGGCAGGCCTGATCATCAGAGCCTGTCAATACATCATTACTTTGAAACAAAGGATTGTCACAAACATTCATTACAATATCACCCCTCTCACTAACATTATAACCTAGTTCAGTATCCCCATTAACCCCATCAACAACAAAAGAAAACTCAATATCATTTTGAAGAGCACCACCTTGAAGACATTCCGCCAACATTAGCTTCCGCTTCTTCATTTCTGACCTGATATCCTCAGCTTCAGACTCATTAGGAGCAGTAACATTCTCAGCCCTTGTCCCATCCGTGAGAGCTGCAGGTAAACTCAGCACAACAGGTTTGGAGATATTGAGAACAGTAGCAGAAGTACTCGCAGATGAGGAAGGAAGAGCAGAATTTAGATGCACAGCAGTAATAGCGTTACCACTCTTGGCCAACGAGTTGTTTTGAACAATCATAATACCATTATTGATAGAATTAATCTCATTATGCAGAGCGTTGAGCCGGCCACCTAGATTGGAAATATTCACATTACCATCATCAGCAGTGTTAGAAGTACCAACATGTGTTCCTCCAAAAGCATTATCAGTTCTCGGCACAACAGATGGTATAGGGTTTTGCAACCATCTGTTAGTGGCAGCAGTCCCAACACGACGGACAACAGGTCGCAACTCTACACCCCACTCACGGACACCGTCATCAGAATCCAACTCAAATAGATCAGGACATACCTTGTCAGTATGACCGAGAAGGCCACACCTATAGCATAAAACTCCCAGCTTCTCGTACTTAAAGTGAATAGTAATATAGGCACCATTGGTTGCTCGTACCTGCCACTGTTTTTTCATTGGACGAGTGATGTCAATTCTAACCTTTAACCGCATAAAGAAGCTGTGAATTGTGTTACGGTTGTCGTACAATTTCATTTCGCCAAGGAATTGACCAATGCCTTGACCAACCCTTTGTTGGATGAAATCAAAGGGTAAACCATGGACTTGCACCCAAAAATCAATATGGTTCAGAGGCACAACACGTTGCACAGCACCAGGGGCAATTCTATCAACAACGATATGAAAACTATCATACACCCATGGACCTTCATCGAACACTTTGGCAGCATCCATTTTGTGATGGAATTGAAACAGGTAGCGATCTTCCTCACCTTGCAGAATCGTAACATGTTTGACAGGTTTCCAAGCTTTCGCCATCTGTTCGCTAAAATAGGCAAACTTGATCTCTCTATCCGCTAACACGCATCTGATCAGGCAGTGTTCCAAAATTTGGGTCGTATCTGGTTTGTCATTCAGGTTTAGGGTTAAACCTTCAGCAGCGAGGGTAAGGCCTTCAAGGTTAAGGGCATCAGTGTTCATGGTAATGGTGTATGATAAAGAAAAAGTGAAAAATATTAGGGCTATGAGGAGAATTAGCAAAGTTTGCATGAATAGAAGCACAAGGGTTTGTTTTTCAGCCTCAATCTCCTTAAATAGCTGTTCAATCCAAGAAATAAATTCCAAGGGATCCCCATTGTATCTGCCTATAATCAACATTATTAAAACCAAAGAAAAAAACCAATACCAGGTATGAAGACAAATCCCCTCAATTACGGGATCCATTGTCCAAATATCTCCTTTGTTGACATACTGAGTAAAATTACTGTAGCACATTTTCCCCCCAAATTCCATACAGACTCTTCTGATTGACCTTAATCCCGTAATAAAACTCCAAGATCCTCCAACTGATGAATTCCAAAGCTAAGATCTTAATTTTTCAAAAGTAAGAACTCCAAATTGATCCACGTTTTCCTTCATTCGTTTTAGTCAGTAGACCAAATCTTCACCCATAACCATAAGAGATAGATCAGATCTGGAACATTACACACAAATCTCCCAAAATACCAATTCACGAAAAAAATACAGAATCACCCAAAATCACAAACAAAAAGTTAATGAAAGCAAAACAATCAGATTAATCCAACCGATTAATCGATCGACAAAACAAAACGCACACCAAGGATCACCCGAATAAGGAAAGGAAGATCTCAGGAGCGAAATTTTTTATTGATTCACATAACCTTGTAATTTTGGATATCCGGTATATATTGTATTTGTCTCATGTTGCATCAAACACTTAAAAAGTTAAAATCTTGTGCATTACCCTATGTTTTTGTTAACTTGAATCCCACTATTTATAATTGGGCCACTTTTACGAAGTATAACAAATCACTTGCAACTTATTGCTATCTCCGATCCTAAATATAAGACTTTATAGTCAAAATCACGTGAATTAAGAAAGTTAATAAGAGTATTAGATTTGTTTTTAATTGATATAATGTTCACAATTTTATTTAGTTTATGTTTTCAACATACTCTGTCTGTCTCAAAATAATTCTTTCAAACTACTTGGGGGGTTACGTCACGGAAATACGAGCTCACAAAAAACTATAAATACTCTCTTAAGATCATTCACAAGGCATGATATAAACAATTATAAAATCTAGTTTTAGATATCATATCCACCGCTATTACAGGTAGATTGCAGATTGCAAATAATGTTACTCTTATTCCATAGGTAGACGAAGCCTTCCCTCTAGCTGATTTAATTTGGTATAAAAAAATTGCCCAGCATTCATTTCCTATAAAAATTTAGGGTCATGTTAACTTGTGCCCTTAGGGCACAAGTTAAGGAGCTTAAAAAGGAAATTAAAAATAAATTCTATATTGAAATTATAACTTTTGCAACTTTTAAGACATTGAATGCACAAGTTTTAATTTTTTTTTTTTTTACATTTGTCTTCTTAACTTATGCCCCAAGGGCACAAGTTAACATTTCCCAAAAATTTATTTGGCGGTGGTAAATTGTATTTCGTAACAGATTCAATTCTAATAAGAAATTCAACAGTGAAATAAGTCAATTGTAATAACTTTAAATTCAAAAAACTCTGAAATCAACCACTTCTATTTACTTACATTGTGAGAATCATCCATTCTAATAGCTTAAATAAAAAAAAACAGTAAAATAAGTCAATTCTAACAACTTAAAATAAAATAAAAAAAACTTTGAAATCAAAGTTGTCTTATACTCCAACTCCATTTCATTTCGTCCCCACAATCTATAGTGTTTCCTCTTGAGACACTGCTAGCTCTAACAACCATTTTATGTCTTGGGTGAACGTCAACGGGTCAAAAATATATAGTATTGTGTATTGTGTGTCAGATTGAAAGAAAGGGCAATTTCATCTAAACTTTGGATTAATTAGGTGATGGGTATTAACCGTAAATTCATCTCTTCCAAAGAAACGTTAAATTCACAGTACGATAGAGTCTTTTTTCCATCTCATTCATAAACAGGTCCAAGAAGGATCCTCAAATTTATATAACATTAATGTTTTTCAAAGCTTTTGTGTTGTTGAGGGATATGAATTGGAGAGAGAGAAGTCGAGGAACCCTTTTTGGATTTTTGCAGATCGTGCCTTGTTTATGCTTCTTGTGAAACAGGCAGGCAGAACAGATAACTGGTAAAACATTTTAGGCTGCACTCTTCGACGCTAAGTTTTAAAAAGTTGTGATTTTAGCTCCCTATTCAAAACAATGACAATTTTAATTTGGCCCCTTTCGTCCCAAAATTGCTGAGAAGAGCACCAAAAAAGGGGCCATAATCGCAACTTTTTTAGAAGATAGGGGTCAAACGATCATATTTCCCTTATATTAGGGGGACAAAAGAGCATATTTCCCTAAACATAGGGGCTCACTTTTGCCATTTTTTTTCGTAAGGGACCAAAATCATAACTTTTTAAAACTTAAGGGTTGAAAAATGCACCTTAACCAACATTTTAAAATGTTAGTGACGTGGAAGAATTGAAGTCAAATCAAAAGAGGGGTAAAATAGGAGTTTCCTATGATTTGTAGGTGTGAAAGTACAAATGCAGGTGGTATAGAGTAAAATTTCCCTCAGAAGATATATAGATATAAAAAAATGGGCCTCAAAAACCCCAAATGCCCAATACTCTTATCTTCTTTTTTTTTTTTTTTTTTTTAAGGAATACTCTTATCTTCTTATATTTATTTGCTGCAAATTTCAGAATTGTTTTCTTCAAAGGACTAAATTGAGACTCGTACATAAGGTTCCTTTGATATTAATCGATTTGAGTAGACGTGGAAGCTGGGAAAAGTGGTTTCAACTGGAATCGATTTTGTGGCTAATCAATCGCGTTCACAACTACAACCCAAACATCATTTTGACCCACGAAATCGCGTTTGACCAAGCAATCGTGCGTTTGAGGTTGTAGGACGCATAACCAAACAGGTAATATGTACGACATTCCAACATACAGAACGGCGAGCCTTACTGTTAATCTCGATGCAGAACGTTCATTGTGTTTTTGTTCAGATCTATAATCTCTCTTCACTTGGGTTTTTTTTTTTTTTTTAATATCGCTCTTTTCTTCAGTTAAGATTTGGTATTGGTTGGATCTGTGTTATTAATTTTTTGTTTTTTAATTTTTTTTTTCTTTCAATTTTCATGCTGTCTTTGAATTGCTGCTGCTGAACTTTTTTGTTTTGATCTATGTTGATGGCTTAAGTTTATCATTTGATGGTCATATTACCAAGTATTGTGTATTAATTCAAGTATTGTGTATTAATTCTAAAGATATTGATTTCGTTAGCATTATGTGATTATTTTTTTTTTTTTATCAACAAATTTTATTAGTACCGAGCCGGTGCAAGACGCACCTAACAACTCAAAGCAACCGAAAAAACAAGAACCCCGTTAGGGAGGTACCAAACAGCAGAACAAAAAACAGTGAATAAAACTAACAGGCCTACAGCACAGTAAAACAGCAGAAAAGTCCTGTCATCAGTGGCGGAACTTGGGGGTGGCAAAGGGAGCCACCGCCACCCCATCCTTAAAAAAAAAAAAATTATATACCGGAAATTACAAAATTACCCTTCAGTAATACTAATGCTTCCCAATCCAGTTTCATTTCCTTTCCCGTTTCTCATCTGAGAGAAGAACTGAGAAACGATTCAGCAAAGCCAATCGCTCCACCACCACCAAAGCAAATCGATCCACCACACCACCGCCGCCGGCCACTCTCCTCCTTCTCCATCCATCCAGTGGCGGATTACTCTCCTCCTTCTTCAGTTTTGAGAGCTATCTCCATCTCTCTCCACAAACCCTAATTGTTGTAAGTAATGACAATGTGAAATTGAATGAAATTTTCTTCAATTATGATTGTGATTTGATGATTACATGAGTTCTTTAGTTGATTGCCATGTGTTCTTTTGAAAATAAAAATCCATATGTTCATGCCAATGTGAAACCTGTTAATGCTGTTAACCCAATGTGAAACCTGTTATGTTGTTAAACCAATGTGAGAAACTTCTCATGTTCATGCCAATGTGAGAAACCTGTCATGTTCATGCCAATGTGAAATCCATACTTTCAGTTTCTTCATGTTATATGTTTGTCCCTAATTGTTGTTAACCTAATTGTTGTTAAACCTGTTATGTTCATGCCTCTTTGCCTTTGCTTTGTTTTGGTTCAATTTTGAACAATCAATTTAATTAAACAACAGGTGAAAATTATAGTTGAAAGTGCTCTGTGTAACAATGTTTTATCTTTGTTTCATATTATGCATAAACCGTATGTCAAAGTGTAACAATGTTTATCTTTGTTTCATATTATGCATTAACCGTATGTCAAAGTGTGTCTTTAGGTATGAAATGATCGAATTTATTTGTTATGTAGTTTAAATTTTGAATGAACGGTTTTTGGTTTATTTTGAATGATTTATATATTATATTTTAGTTTATTTTGATGGCGGGATGACGGCCACCCCAAACTTTTTTGTCTGGCTCCGCCACTGCTGTCATGTCACAGATAACAGTAGCGCAGGCAGAAAACAGACATAATAGCCAATCGGCTGCAAGCAGCCACCACCATCCTCCAACAATTCACTGCAACAAGAACTCCGTTGGGTTCCAAGTCCAACTCCACTCATAAAACAAACAAGCCGGTAAATTCAATCTTCCCAGACACCTCCTCCAAACATAACCTTAATTGATTCCAGCAATTCCTCAAGCTTTAAGACAATGTTATTGAAAATTCTGTCGTTCCTAGCTTTTCAAATACACCAAATCGCTGCATGCCAAATAAGGCTAACCCCTTTTTGGATCTTTTTATTAGTTACCGCAGCATTCCAGCAATTCCATAGAATAAACAAATTCGGAGGGATTATAAAATTAAAATCCAGTGAGTAATTGTGAGCATATTTATTTGAAAATCTTTCTTTGGTCCTTGTTATGTATTATCTTTTCCAATTCTCATTTCCTTTTAATCTCACCTGCGATTAAACTAATTTTCAAGATTCGGAGTTGCAAGTAACACTAGAACATATTTTGTAAAAGAAGAAAGAAAAAAAAACACACACACACACACATATATAAGTAGAATATTGATTGCTATTAGTATATCATACCATATTTTACAATACAATATATCATTTAATTATTTTAAAAATGCATATTAATTAATTCTTTTTTCTTTTCATCTTTTCTTAAGTGTTTGTGCACATCCGAATAGTGTAAATGTTGGTGACCACACAAGACTTTCTAATTAAAAATTTAAAATGGGTTGTATCATAATTTTTAGCCCTCGATTAATAGTTTTCTAAATCGTCACTCATGAGTCTCAACATGGGATAAATAGATCTTATAATGTCAAAATTTTGTTGTATATTGTTTGCTTCAGCATCCATAATATTTTCATTGTATTTAACATGATAATTACATTTGTTGCAGGACTGGTATGGCGTCTTTTGCTTCTTCTTCTGATCATCCATTTGCACCACCATTCAAATTTCGTTTCATTTTTGTGAACCTTCCCCCCATGTTGCGTTTGGTGCATAACTCAATGCTATATAGATTGGAAGATATTGTTTTGAGTATGAAGCATGAGACAGACTTGAGTGTTAAAGAACAAGAACAAGCAAGAGCAAATGATTTATTTTTGGAAGCGCGAAAGCTTTGTGTAGATCCCAAACTATCGAAGTCCATTATTAATCTATGCCACGTTAATCCATTCTTTGAGACCATTCATGGTAGGTTTCTTTTTATCTTTCTATTGTAACCTAATCTCATTTTGTTGCCTTAATCAATATTAATTTTTATTCTTATATAATGTTAAGATTTTTTTTTTCTCGTAGGAAATTATGCATGCTAGAAACAAGAATTAGATTGATATTTTGTGGACTCTACATGATGATTTTAAAACTTGTTTTTGATGTAACACTATTTTTATCATAAATCAGATGCAGCTCCAAATTCAGTATCTGAACAATCCATCCGCAATGTTTATCCAAAAATTTGTATAAACTGTGGAACTAGGGATGATTTGTTAGCTACATCATGTTTCCATCTTTTGTGCGTTGCTTGTGTGTCTACCCTGTGGAAGCAGAATGCCGATGTTACTAAGAAGATAAGTTGCATTTATTGCTACAATGACATAGAAGCAGAAGATGTTTGGCCACTTTACGACACAAGGTCAAAAATTGATATTATGGTTACACTTTTGAAAGAAGATCCAACTCACAAGATTGTAGTTTTTTGTGAGTTCATTGAAACTTTGGTAAGGTTATACTTTGCTCTGAGATCTAATAATACAAAGGGATATTGTTGCTTCGACAGCATGAAGGGAACAATTAATACTCATCTTATTCATCAATTTCAAAATAAAGATGACGTAAACATTCTTTTGGTTGATTTAAGAATGATGGATAATCTTGAAAGTTTTAATCTCAGTTGTGTGTCGAAGGTCTACTTGATGAATGCATGTCTTAAGACTATGGAGCAAAAAATTGTCTCACTTTTCACTAAGCAAAAGACAAATCAAGTGAAATTTGTGAGTGTCTTGACAGAAAATAGTGTAGAAGATAAATTGATTGGAGATAAAGTTGAGATGGATGTTTTTGGTATTTCTGATGAAGGTGCTGATACAATATATCCAACTATAAAGTTGGTCTAAAAAACAACAGCTTTTTGCTTGCCTTTAGTTGTTTTTGTTTGAACCCTGCTTAGATTTGTTGTTGTCTCATGGAGGTTGTTTGCTATTTTAGGTAAGTAGTTTGATATTTTGTTGTTTGTTTCATGTATGTGTTGGTTAACTTATTAAGAGATAACTAGTTTGATATTTGTCTCCTTCGTTATTCTTTATTATCCCCTATGGTGGCATTTAACATGGGAAAAGATAAAAGTTTCCCACCATGGGAAAGTTAATATTAACCATCAGATCAAATAAAGAACACAATTATATCATACACACTCAACACTAGATTTTTTGTCATTATCCTCCACCACCATCTCTCTTTCATAGTCAGTAACCTCACCACCATCTCTCTCTAGTTTTCCAGAAACAAACCCTCAAAATCATCGTAGATTATTCAACTCGTTTCATAATCTCAACCAAACTCTACAAAGGACAAACCCTATGCTCACCATTGATGAACAAACTGTTGCATCACATTCACAGTTACCATTAACCTATGAACTGTTTAAACATTCGCTGAAGTAAAGGAATCTTAACATATCTAATGTTTTGTGCGCTGCATTTACGGTAGGTTGGTTTGGAGAGGAAAAGAGTAAAAGAACAGGGAAAGTTAAATGCTACAAAAATGGTTATGCTAATTCTTTTTTTTTTTCTTTCTTTCTTTTTCTGGAAAACGAAAATAGATCAAAGAGGTATACTGATAAGTTTTCAATCAGTACACAACAACACCAACATTAAATATGTTAAGATTCCTTTACTTCTCACACATCTAATTTCTCATACATCTCAGGGTGGGATTTAGTATGGGAAAGGCTTGTTTTTTCCCACCATGGGAAAGTTGCTTTTTAACCATCAGATCGTATGAGGAGCATAGCTTTATGATAGACCACCAACACTAGATTTTTTTCTACAAGTTCATCCCATTCATCCTGTTCACATACCCCAAATGGAAAAAATAACGTCAGTAACCAAGTGTTTCATTATTTTCATTTTTTTTCTTCTCCAAGTGTTTTACTAACCAAGCTTTGCCATTTCCATGGGGCTTCTTGTTTCTTCAATTAGAAAACCCCCCATGTTTTACCCAGAATTTTGTTTGAAGACATTGGAGCCATTGTAACAATTTTGGTTGTATAAATTCTTTTTTTAAGGAATAAACCAAAAATTAGTCCGAAAGTAATAATAATTAGGCTACACCTTATGTATCCATTCTGCACTGCAGTTTATGTATGTTCATATAAACAATTTTTTTTTTGTTACCATATAAACAGATTTATTACTTGAACAAACGTTATAAAGTCATGATAATTTCAAAAATAAGATAAATCTTATCATTAATCGACAATTAAAGATCACCAAATATGATGCAAATAACTGGAGAAATACGACTGGAGAAGAAGTAATACTTTCCAGATCTGATGAGCAGTGTAAAACCCAGAGATTCAGATTAATTGCACCTCTACTTATCGGCATATTTTTGTTCAACATTAATAGGAGTGGATTGTATTTCTTCTCAGCGATAAAAATGGAAGCAAAATTAAAAATATTGTTATTAAGAGCAGCTGTGTTTCAGAATGATGACGACGTTGTTAAAAAAGAAATTTCAGATCTGAAAAAAAAAAGTGTAAAAGACAAAGGAAAAGAATGTGGTGTAGGCAGTCCATGGTAAAATTGATACTCCTATTTAATCTAATGGTTGAAAAAAACTTTCCCATGGTGGGAAACAAGTCCCCTTTCCCATACTAAATCCCACCACATCTCAGATATCTAATTCCTTTCAAACTATCACCCAAATTTCTCAGAGTCAATTTCTTCAACTCCCATAGCAAATCAAATTAACTTGTTTTACCTTCTTTTATTGTGAGATTCAAGTGAGAATAATAATAAGATCAAATTAATAATAAAATAATAAGAAGATTGGATTATGATGGTAAAATATAATATAAAATTGGGGTTGAGTGTGTATGATAAGAAACATGAGAAAGACATGGTTGTCGTGAGGTTTAGTGGGTATGAAAGAGAGATGGCAGACAAAAAAAATATAGTGTGGAGTGTGTATGATAAGATTGTGTTCTTTGTTTAATCTGATGGTTAATATTAACTTTTTCATGGTGGGAAACTTTTAGACTTTCCCATGTTAAATGTCACCTGTAGAAATATACTCTTAGAGTTCGTTTGGTGCACATGATAGGATAAAGACATGATAGGATAAAGAGATGGATAATGATAGGATATGATAGTGGGTGGCATTTAGTATGGGAAAGGATACTTGTTTCCCACCATGGGAAAGTTTTTTCTGACCATTAGATTTAATAAGGAACATGCTTTTATCATAGACACTCAACACATGATTTTTTTTCACTCTTCTTCATCTCTCTTACCCACCACTTGCAGCAATCTCACAATCTGGAATTCACTCCTCACCCTCATTCAACCTCCATGAGTAGTGATTGAAATGGTATGACTCAACACAGTGACTAAACCCTTGGAACTTGGTTCATTGTAAAGCCTTTAAAGAGCAAGAGGGAAAGATGAAGAAAAAGATAAAACTTTACTGGTTGTTTTGTTCTTCATCTAAAATGGTAGAGGATAAAAAGCATGAACCATTAATCTACTTGTTTCATTTGTTAATCTTATTATACCAATTTTCTCTATCTCTGCTAAATAGCAATTGCATTTCTATTATATTCTTTGAAATTGTGACAAAAGGGTCATTGGCTTTATCGAAGCTATCACCTAAATCTAAATGATTCTCAAGTTTTTGCATACACAAGACAGATTTTAAATGGCTTGAAGTATCTTCATGAACGTGATGTAGTCCAGGTAACGTGAGTGAATTTGTTATCATGATGCAATTCAATAACTGGGTCTAAAATTTCAGATCTTAATAAACAAAAAAAAAATTAGCGTAAAAGAGAAAGAAAAAAATATGGTGTAGGCAGTCTATGATAAAATCAGTACTCCTCTTTAATCCAATGGTAAAAAAAAAACTTTCCCATGGTGGGAAACAACTTCCCTTTCCCATACTAAACCCTGGTGACATGATAACATTTATCCTATCACATGTTTGGTACACACATGATAAGAAACATGATAATATTATTTTATCCTTTCATGTTTTGATACACACTTAATATTGACATGATAAAATATATATCTTATATTTAAATGACAAAATTATCCTTATGAAACAAATACATATATTTTTTATGGGAAAAATATAATAATTTCTTTAAGCAAAATTCACTCATGCACATAATCCATGACAAAAGAAAATATAATAATTTAAGAAGCAAATGCAAAAAAAGCAACACTATATCAGTATTATTCTTTGTTTTTATATTCTTTACAAAAGTACATGATATCAATATTATGCAGAAGATAAAAAAAATGTGATTTCCACCTTTCGATCACATACGATGAACATATATCAATATTATGCATAATATCAAAAGGTGCAGAAGATAAACATCAATTACGATGAGCTCAAAAGAAGGGCAAAACGAGACATTAAAAAATAAAAAGAATGGGAGTTACGGGATTCGAAAGGTGTACAGGCGTATGTTTTTGCTATCCTGTTTCTAACCCAACTAAAACATAGGATTAAAATAATGAAGGATGAATGGATAGGATAAGCAATGTGATTATTTTATCCTTTCCTATTGGTGCATCAAACAAGGGATTTAAGTAGGATATGATAATTTTATCGGGTGAAGATCCTCTCCATTTAGAAAATAAATGGAAATATGCAATTTGAAGAGAGATAGACACATAAAATAGGTAGTGGGTCCTACCATAAAGTGGGTCCCATCATGATTAATTACTTTTGACTTTTTTATGTGTTTTATCTTTCCAAATGGTAGAAATGGAGAGGATAATAAATGGAGAGGATCTTCACCCAATTTTATCATATCCTGTCTTCCTATTATGTGCACCAAACAGACCCTTGGTTTTGTAGCAAAGGGATCTATGTGGACAAGGATTCTCCGCAGTCTCATATGACTCCCGGATTGTCCCCCTCATTTTTTTTTTGAAGGATCATTATTATTCATTATCTATATTTAGGATCTTACATTTGGAGCAGAATGAGGGAAGAGTGCCAACCATCATGGTCAACGCCATTGTCCACCATATTACTTTAAATTATTTAATTAATAATATTTAATATTTTTGAATTATTAAATTATTTGGGCTTATACAAAAAATATTATTGGGCTAAAAAAAGAAGTATTAGGCTTGGTTATATAAAATTTATTTGGATTGAATTTAGTGAAAGAAAGACTTTAATAAATAATACACCTCTTGAAACAAAATAATACACTTTGATTCATGGATCAGATGGATTATCCATCCAATAATAATGGATGGACATAATGCTTACGGGATGGATTTGATCGCTTTTTTTGACCAAAAAAATAGTAGGGAAGTTTCACCTTGTACCCCTACATTTATACCTCCACCCCTGTCCATGTGAGCTTAACTCAGTTGGTAAGGACATCCATAGTATATGCAAGGTCTGCGGTTCGAACCCCAGACACCACCAAAAAAAATACCTCCACCCCTGCATTTTTTGTGAACTGCCAATTTTACCCTCATATATATACAAAAATGCTTCTCATTGTTTCAATTTCATGTTTGTTCATCCCATTCACCCCCACCCACGTTCCTTCTGCTTCCATGCTTCATATCTGAATGTGTTTCTAACTCATTCCTTTTGATCTGATTAGGAACACGAAATGGTTTACGTGTTTGGAAAACAATATCGTTATCTTGTTTGGACAATTGTTAAACACTTAATCACACTCATTTTTCATGTTTCATGGGCTTTGGTAGACGAGAGATTGAATGTGATCTTGAAGGGAGTTATGGTGGACAGAAGGAATTCATAATGTTCACATATGGTCGTCGCTATAACATCCAAAGAAATCAAGAAGAAAAAATTGGTTGAAAAGAAAATTAAGAAACTGAAACAAATTAAAACTCCAGAAAAGCTTTCAATTTGACCGACCATGTAATTTCCGGAAAGCTTTCTTTGCGACTTCCGGTATAATTAATAAATTCTGAAAATTTTCTTAACTTTTTTAAATTATGGAAAATATGATGGGGTGAATGGGCATAATTTTAGAAAGGGTTAAAATTGGTATTTTCATGATTTGTAATGGTAGAAGTATAATTGTTGGGGTGTAAGGTAAAATTTCCAAATAGTGGATTGTAATAGAGTAATAGATCTTTTTTGATCCATCCCGTTAAGATCCAAATCCATATCCATCTAATTCATTCATATTGGGATATACTCTAACAACATGTTAGATTTTGTACAAAATCGACTTGCAAGTGAGTACAACCCTCACTTATAAACACAAGTTCAACCTATATATTGGACTCTAAACAGTATTGAATCTAGCTACAACTACATGTATCGAAACATAGTAATAACTATCCATACATACATATATAATACTTGCTCAATCCATAGCATTCCCATAATTTAGAAGCCAAAACTGCATTTACTTGTTCCTTATGGAGCTAAGCACAGTTTACATAATTTGCAACACACCGTAGCAATAAGTAATCATTGAGATTGTAAAATTAAGATAACAGAAACAAGTTAAATTATGATAAACTAATTGCAACACATTTTTCTGAGGAAAAATGTAATAAAAATCGAAATTTACAGGAAAATTTTGCTCAAAACATGAATAGAAACGAGACATATGAAAGAATTTTAAGAATGAAAATATTGCCTGAAATGGGGAAAGTTTGTATATATAAATACAAACTTACAGGCTGGAAAGAAACTCCATTCACTTGTGAGAAGGTGTTTCTTTGGCTGGAAAATTACTGTTCACACATTTGATAAGGCTGAAAAACATCTATAAAAGACGAAAATACCCCTCAACTGTTAACTGCCGCCGGTTTCACTATTCCTTGCCAGTTAACTGCCACCAGTTATTTGAATTCCTCGGCAATTAAGTGTCGAGGCGCTGTTCGTCAGATGAAACAACCACTTGCTCACCTACTCACTATTTCATCATCACCTTTCTTTCCTCTTCCATCAAAACCCCCAAATCCAATATATTTTTCACCAAATCTTGCTCCAAAATCATTAAAGCATTAAGCATAGGAGGTATCAACACACTTTTGATGTAAAAAATCAGGTATTAAGCATTTTAATCGGTTTATTTCTAGCTGTTTTTTTAGGTTTTTTACGTCAGTTTACGTTAACACTGTCATGGGGAGATCGACAGTTAACTGTCGAGGCTTGCATGGGGACTTCGGCACTTAACTACCGAAGTTATTTCGGCAGTTAATAGCCGAGGAAAGCTGGGCAAAAACGCAGGAAAGGCTACTACTGCCATTTTGCAGCATTTTTTTTCGTTGTTTTTTTTTTTGTTTTAATTCATTATGCAATTGTTGCTTATGCATTAGTTAGTTGTTAATTCATAGTTTTGTGTTGTTTAATTATAGCAATCGTTGAGAACGCGGAAGATGATCCGGGAGAGACAATCGAATTTTCTCAAAAAAATCCAGAGATGTCAAACTGACTAAGTTTGAAGCCAAACCAAAAATTGATGGAGCTTCCGTACATGTTGAAGCTTCATTATATGTTGACTCTGGTGTCCTCCTACTTCATGCCAACGAAGTTGACACGGCTAAGTTTTTTTTCCGACGATGTTAAATGGAAAGATAGGGAAAACTTGCTTAATTTGACACATCGTCAAGCAAATAAGGCGGGATTTACAATTGTTACACAAAGACCAAGTTTGATTAATTCAATGTTGCGACTAGTGTGTGAAAAGAGTGGAGCTCACAAAGTGCCGAAAAAAACCGAAACATGCAACAACGGGCTCAAGAAAATGTGGGTGCATGTTCATGGTTAGTGGATATCTTAGTAGGCAAACAAAGAAATGGGGATTGAACATTCTTAATGGAGTTCACAACCATGCGATGGAGTCAGGTTTAGAAGGAAACATGCTTGCCGGTAGATTAAAGGAGGATAACAAGAAGATTGTATGTGACTTGACCAAGAGCAAGGTGCATCCAAGAAATATTTTGATAAATTTGAAGAGCAAAAGACAACATTGCATGACAAATATCAAGCAAGTATACAAGAACGTCAACAAATATGGAAGTCAAATAGAGGTGACAAGACGGCGTTGCAGTTTCTAGTCTCAAAGTTGTAGGAGCATAACTATGTTTATTTCTCAAGAACACAAAGTGAAAGTACTACTATTGAAGATATCTTTTGGGCTCATCCAACATCCGTTAAGTGGTTTAATAATTTTCCAACAGTTTTGGTTATGGACTCCACCTACAAAACCAACATGTACAAGATGCTAATGTTTGAGATTCATCAACCGATTTGACATATTCAGTTGGCTTTGGATTTGTGACACATGAGAAAGAGGAAAACTTTGTTTGGGTTTTAAAAATGATGCGTAAACTTCTTACGTCAAAAATGAATATGCCTAAGGTGGTTGTGATTGACAGGGATATATGTCTTTGATGAATGCGGTTGCAAATGTTCTCCTCGGAAGTTATGCAATGAATCGTTACTTTCATGTGGAAAAAAATGTTAAACAAAGGTGCATCTTAGACTTTATATATCCTTTGGGAAAAAAGAATGGGAAAGAGGTGAAACATGGTGATGTAGTGAAAAAGATAATAAGCGCATGGAAAGTTATTGTTGAATCGCCCACTCAAGAGTTATATGCAAATGCATTAGTGGAGTTCTAAGATGTTTGTAGTGATTTTCCAATTGTCCTAACCTATGCCATGCAAACCTTGGATGAAGTGAATGAGAAAATAGTGAGGGTATGGACAAACCATGTGTTGCATCTTGGTTGCAGAACCACCAACTGGGTAGAATCGGATCATGCTCTAGTAAAGAAATATTTGGACAATAGTGTGGATGATTTGGGTATTTGTTGGGAGAAAATACATGATATGTTGGTGATTTAGTTAACTGTGATACAAACATCATTTGGTCAAAGTGTTACCGTATTGGAACATAGATTCAAAGATGCCACTTTGTACTCCGGGTTAGGGGGTCATGTGTCTAGATATGCTATGAACAACATTGCTTTGGAAGAGGAACATTGTAGGAAAACATTGTGTATGGACAAGGAAATTTGTGGTTGTGTTCAAAGGACATCCTACGAGCTACCATGTGCATGCTTTATTGCTACTAAAATCCGTGAAGACAAGCCTATTTTATTGGATGAGACACACCATCATTGACAAATGTTATGTATGGGCTAAGAAAGTAATGAAGATGGTTTTTCTGTTGAGGATGAGTGGAATAGTATTCAAGAACGTCTCAAGAAAGTCCCTTACCAAATGAAGCTTGAAATGAACGAGGTTTTGCGGCAGTTGGCATTTCCTGACACCACCATGTTGTCTCCACCACCATGAAAAGTACCAACCAAGGGATCAAAGAAAAAAGTGGATATTGCGAGTTATAGAGCAAAAGTGACATCGACTAGTTGAATCCCTTCCTCGTCGGAGGTTGTTGATTCCCAAAACCCGGATAGTCAACCGTCACCGTCACCAACAACTTCATCATTTTCTAAAAAAAAAAAGTGTTCGTCTAGGTAAAACATCATGTTCCACTCTTCCACCACCTACTCGGTATCTAAAGCCTATTCCGGTTCCAACGTCTATTGATTATATGCCAAAGTTTATGGTTCCATTTATTGAAAAAGTGATGGATGTTATAGGCGATGGACATTGTGGATTTCAGGCTATAGCCGAGTTCATGGGATTGACCGAAGAAATTCATATCATGATTCGTAGACATCTTATTCAAGAGATCATAGAGATTATGTGAGAGTATATGCGGGTGAGAATCGTTATAACTACATTTTAAATGGCTTACATCCTCCCACAAATATGAGTGGTATTGCACATGTTGATAAGTGGTTGACTTTTCCGGATATGGGACACATTGTTGCTAATTATTACAAAAGGTGTGTGTCTTGTTGACAAATCTTGGAAAATCGGAATCTTTTTTCCCACTAAGAGAGACACCACCGCTGGCTAAGCAGAAAACTCCCATCATGTGCCTTGGGTTAATTCTGAATCATTTCGTGCTTATTTTTTTGAAGGATGGTTGTCCACTACCTCCATCATCTACGGAGTGGTACAATCACAAGAATGAAGAGGCGGTGACTTGGAAAGATGAGTATTTGGATCAACATGATTTGTTCTAAGATCTCATAATTATTGAAAAGAAACAGCCGCAACCAAAAAATGAGACAAACAAACCGGAACCTATTTTGTTGGACACTCCCGAAAAAGCAAAGCAACAATTTGAAGTAATTGTGGAAGATGAAGAAAATTCTATTTCACTTGGTCTAATCACTTGGTGATTAATGAGTGATTTTTTGTCGGTGTTAGTCCTTTTTATTGGTAGAAATTACACCGACGTATATTTTGGGGTCGAAATTGTAACGCCAATTTTTTGTGGCCAATATATAACTAACATCATGTAATTTATATAAATATATGATAATATGACTTTTATGTGGTGAAACTAGTGCAATACTTATTTATTCGTTATTAATGTTTACGCATTTGATTTATTTGTTAGTCTTTATTGGTTATATTACGTTTCATTTAATTTCATTCTAATGTTTGATTTTATTTCATAAATCTTTTGTGAAGTGAAACATGTATGAGGTTGCAAAAATTAAAGGCCATGTCAGATACTCCGCTTTTAAAAAGACAGTTAAGGTTATGATAACGCTGACCGACTCTCTTAATGATTTGAAGACACAAGTTAACACTTATTTTGAGCATATTGGTGAAACTCAATATACACGTCACTTATTTGCTCATATGCCTTGCATTGACCACCTAGGAGTAGATAAACATAAAGATGAAGACATGTTCAAAACGACGACCTAGGTGCCTTGATTTATTCGGGACGATAGCTACGTCGGATTTATGTTTCAGAATAAGGTGCAAGGTAATATATTATATATGTATGTTTGTTCCATCTGCAACTGCGTAGAGTAGATATTTAATTTAACGATATGTAATGTGTTGCAATGTGTTGTTTAATTGTGGACACTCTTTAATGTTTTGATGAATTTCAAACATTCGTGTAATTTTAACGAAATGTCAGTTTGATTTAATTATGGACAATTGTAAAAGATAATGTATTTTTCTTGTTTATGTCTGAGTATAAATGTTGTACGACTAATATTGCCTTTGGAAATGCTCTGGTTGAATTATAGGTAAAAACTGACCGAAATTGGCTTGGTTCAATTATTCATAACCCACTGTCGGCATAATCACTATTCCTCAGCAGTTAACTGCCGATGGAACCGGCTACAGTTAACTACCGAGGAATAGTGAAACGGCAGCAGTTAACTGCCGAAGGGTATTTTCGTCTTTTATAGGTGTTTTTCAGCCTAATCAGATGTGTGAACAACAATTTTCCTTTGGCTGACCTACATGAAAAATGCAGAAAAAAAACAAAGATCTAACACGATCAGGCTCTTTTTTTTTTTTTTTAAGACTAAATGTTTTCAAGGTTAAGTAATGAAAACATTGAACACCAAACAATAATAACTCAGCAAAAAAGTAGTAGCAGAGTCCAACTAAGTTTTCATCCTTCAATCCTTCAATCGTCAACTACATAAATCAAAACATGAAGCTAGAAACAATTCATGTGTTTGATCCAGGATAAATTGCATCCATTGCCAAATTTAATGCAAACAGGGAAAGAAAAAAAAAATCCAAAGGATATATATATATCAGAAATGGTATTTTGCCACTACATCCTAACGAGTAAAAACTAGCAAAGCTATAGCTCTGAGTTGAAAATATGTATATGTTCACTCTGCAACATCAAAAAACCAGCATGCAACATTTGCTCAAGTTCTTTCGCATACAAATTTCACAAGTGTTCGGTAACAATAGTTCATTGTAAGTTGTAACAATAGTTGAGACATTTACAATGTGCAGTGACTGTGATACACACCCAAGCAGAGCAAAACCCGTAAACTTAGCAAAACACGAAATCACAGGGTGTGGCAAATCCTGCTCATTGTTACCAAAACAACCACCGAATTAAATATCCCTCCGTAATTTAATCTGAAATGCAAATATCCCAGCACCACAAGGATCCAGCAGTGACCATACATATTCACCACTACACCCAACTCAATTAAGAAAACTAGTTAGTGACAATCTGAATGTATTAATCTCCAAACCAGTAATTCCAACATGCTAAAATATTAGAAATGGAAAAAGTTATTTTCCTAATTCAACCAGTTAGTCATTGTTTAACTGCTAAATGACATTATTCCCCCAAAAATTCTTTCCAAAACAGCTCCTCATCTATGTGACCAAGAATGAAATGGGACAATAAATAATCATCAAAGTTAGACAAAAATAACAACTTTAAGCATAACAGAAAATATGATAGATTTCTCTCCAAAAAAAAAAAAAAATGATAGATGATGCTTCAAGGTCAATTAGTTGAACATGAACCAACTTAATTTGGTCCCAGAGAATGTTGTGCAGGTTATTTTCCCCGTGAAATTAATAAAATTCCAAAATGATTTCTGAATATGAAAATTCTTGATCACATTAGTCTTTTTGAGATCATTTCGCAGGCTAAATTAACTCATCTAATGATCGAGAATTTTCAACTTCATTGATTTTGAAGATCAGATTCCTTAACCCCTAACAATTTCATGCATTAAAACATGATTCATTCATGAGTAGAATCTACCATATAGGTGATAATAATCCTATAAAAACCATGATAATGTAACTCAAAATTTAGACAGCGGCATAGAATGCAACTTAAACAATCTTAGAAACCATGAGCACACTGCAATACCCTTTTAATAATACATCATGCTCATGGAAAACAGCCTAGCATCCTTATCTTTGGCACATTACCGCTACCCTTCTATTCACAGCCTGAAACTTGCCCACCACCAACAAACACGTCCGCTCCATGCTGAAAATAGAAGCTAAAAATTGCCGCAGGCAAGTGAACACGTACAAATGTCCCAATCCACGGTGTGTGTGTGTGGGGGAGGGGGGGATTTGATTTTGTGACCGTGTGAATTCTCTAATATTTTTTCAAAAATATATGACAAACCCTCAACTCACATTGTTATACTTGAAGATGATAGTTGTGAAAGTAAAACTACCTACAACCATAACAAACTTGGATAAATATTTCTAATACGAACATCAAACATGGTGTAAATCAATCTCACATGGCCTAATGCAAGAACAGTAAAACAACTTGTGTGATGCCAAAGCCAGGAGTATTGTTCTTAAACAATGTAAAGGGAATAATGAAGGGGGACAATAATCAAAACAGTGATCTCCTAATAATAAGACAACCCAACACACACCTATACTAATTAATTAACACCATCAATTCAAGTGCTTGAGCATAGTATGAGAGGGTGTATACTTACTAACAGAAAGAAAGAAATAAAAATATCCTAGTGAGGTGAGCTAGGTTGACAAGGGAGTTATGCTCTGTAAATACTCAGAACCCCATAAACATCTATAGTAATTCAAAACATAAGTTTGAAATTCGCTGAGCGAGTTGCCTTGATCGTCATATGAAGCCAGCAGCTTTCCAACCTTTCCTCCAAAGACTTGATCGCCATCCTTCCAGAAATCACTTATGCAACATGTCCACGGAACTGGCCCAATGTTGTACATTTTGGTCCACCGGTTCTGATCCATAATCCAGATTTCCAACTGGATCGGACTAGGATGATGATACTCCAAAACATAAGCAAGGGAGCCCTTGATCTCAGCAATGTTTTCGCTAGAATGTTTAACGTGCCGACAGGGAGCTTTGAGTTGGTGAAACTGATTGTTGTGAAAGTCAAAGCAGATGATGTTTGAAGTAGTATGCAAATCGACAGTGACAATCCAATGATAAACACAGTTAACAACCGGGGTATATGATGGATAGTATCGAACTGGGATGCGGTTAAATGGTGGAGGGTGATGGACAGGGGTCCATGATTTAGTGCTTAGATCATACACTTCTGCGCCTGAAGGAATAATCATCTTCTCAACATGTGCACATTGTTGAAGTCTAACAACTTTGAAATTAATGTTACAGTCGTCGTTAAATGCACAGAAACCATACAGGGAATCATCATATTTAGAGTGACAGAATGAGGGTGCAGGGGGTATAAGGTGGACCTGTTTAGTTGTTGGGTTCCATAGGATCAATTGACCAAGAGTTGAATTCCTATAAAAAGCTTTTAAGAAGAAAACACCATTGCAATTGCCATATGTTTCGATTCGGTCTACGGATTGATTACCAGGAAAGAGGGAGCAGAAGTAGATACGTTCCAACTCCTCGCCTCCGTCGCCACCGTCACAGGAGAGAAGAGTGATGTAGGGAGGTTTGAATCCATCAATGGGTCTGTGATAAATCATGAGACTATGGCCCTTATCGTATTTAGAATTATGACGCCTCCACCTATTCACAAAAGAGGGATTTTTGATCAGAATGTTCCATGATTTCTCAACACATTTGAATCGCATCAACGACTTCACTGGCAGACGAATTAGTATCTCTATCTCCAAATCTGACCCTAAACTCTTATTATTCATTCTCGCTGCTCGCTCGCTCATATTTTCATTGATTGATTGATGTTAGGGGTTAGGTTAAGCCGGTTAGGTTTAACAAGAAGAAGAGGAGCTCGAGTAGAAGTGCAGTGGTAAAAACCAACAAAATACGTATTATTATTATTATTATTATTATTATTATTACTAGACCATGACCCGTGCGATGTACGAGTTTATTTCGATTTTCATGCATAAGCATCAGATTGACTATATCATTAATTGTCGACATGTTTAAACAATGAACAAATTTTTGGAAAAAAGTCAGAAGGGAAAAAATGGTTGAAAATCAAAAAAATTTGGGTTTAGATTGCGAAGGAGAAAAAAGGGGTTCAAAACCGTTTGAAAAGAAAGGAAAAAGAATTAATTGTTTTTTAGAAAAGGGAGTTTAATGTTGGATATCATGTAATGAAAGCCAAATGATAACACAAAAATAGTAAGTGGCTTGGTGGTCAAAATGCTTTGAAGTAACCAACATGTCATGGGTTTGAATCTTTGGAGAGAATTTTTTTCATAAATATTTTTCAAAACCCTCAAAAACTTTGGAGCTTTGATTCCTTGTTCTTTTAGATATATACTTTTATGGCTTTTCTACTATAGCCTGCAACTTTCCTGACTCATTTACTATTATCATGACCTTTATATTATACGTAATAGCTTTACTTCATGTTGTTGGCTATAGTTTCATAAACTAGATTATAACTGATAAGTATCTTGAACTTGACTGATTGCCGAGACAAACTATAGTGGTCAAATAATTTAAATTTTAGTAGCAATCTACAACAGTGAGACAATGATTTTGGGTATCAATCTCCACTTGAAACAACCATAATTTTATAAAAAACGAAACCATATCTTCCCAAACACAATACTGACAATAAATTCCCAAGTCAATAAGGGATTTGAAATATAGAACCCCAAAATAAGATAAAGGAAAAGGGGACAGATGAAATTAAATACCAGTTATAGACGAAAAAAAAGGAGAAATTACTACGAGATTCATAAATGAATATTATTTCTGCCTTCTTGTCCTTCTTCTCTATGGAGAACAACCTTTACTGAGTGGTTCAACAACCTTTATTGAGTGGTTCATTTGTGAGTAGAGTAGCTTTTTTTTTTTTTCTGTCCCGTAAGTGTAGCTCAGTTGGTAGCTACCAGGGACAATGTTTGCAGGGGCCGGGGTTCGAACCCCAAATTCCCCACTTCTCCACACTTTAAAAGTGTGTGATCTAGCCACTAGGCTATTGAAAAAAAAAAGAGTAGCTTTTTTTCTTTCATTGGTATGAGTAGCCTCTTAACTTAATGTGGCCAAACAGTGTTAAACAAAAAGGGGGGGTTTGTGTCTATTAGAAACTTAATTAAGGGAGGTGAGTGTCAAGTTTAAAACTAGAGGGGGTGTTTGTGACATTCAATGAAAACTTAAGGGATGTCAATGTAATTTTCCCTTATTATTAATATTATTAGTTAAAACTCTATAAATTAATAATCTCAGGACCGTATAAATTTATTAATTTAGAGAGTTATTAATTTATCAATAAATTAATAATTATTAATTTAAAGAGTTTTTAAGTAATTATACTGTTCATATCAAACAAAAAGGCAAATTAGTGTATGTATCTTAGAATTACGTTGCAGCGAACCTTGAGACTTAACGTAAATTAGTAACTACGTGTTCATATGCATTGGAAATCAATAATGACTTTTGAAGCACAGTAAATATAAACAAGAGGAACAAATGTGTTCAATGTATTCTTAATATATTTTTTTTTCAGTTTCTATTAATTATTAATTTATGATTTTCTTGGGACCGAAAATTATAAAGGGATCTCCCGAGAAATTATTATCTTATTATTTTATCGAGTTTTTCAATTTTTTACATTGCCTCAAGTCGGGACCGAACAAATTTATTATTTCAGCAAAAAAAAAACACGTATATATATTTCTATTAGTGTTAAATAAGTCATATGAAAATAAGTTATATGCTTAAATATGTCATTAGTCCTTAAACTTTCACCGGATTTTGGCATTGATTCTTGCACCTTTTTGTTTGGTTTTGATCACTGCATTTGTAAAAAATATTGGCTTTGGTTAGTCAAGTTAAAATAAGGCTAAAATGCACTTTTTACCCCCTATGTTTGGCTCCGTAGCAATTTTGGCCCCCTATTAAAAAAAACAACTTTCCAGCTGTAATATCCCGCCTGTCAGCATCGGTATATTACCCGTGATCGTGCCAGAGGAATTAAATTCATGGAAAGTAAGTGTGATGGAAATATTTTATGACATGTCAGTATAATACGCATAAAGTATTAGTGTCGTTTTAAACACGCTTAAGCCAAGGGTAAAATGGTAATTGCATGGGAAAGAATATTTATTGGGTTAAGGCACCAAAAATATCTCATTTCCTCTTCTCCTTTCTCTCTCTTAAGGTTGGCAAGAGCTTCCTTCTCTTTCTCTCTTCTTCCATCGATCCTTTCCCTCTTCACACCACATCATGCATCAAATCTTCTTTTTCATAGATTCAAGAACAAATTTTAGTGTCTCTATCTTTCCACAAGAGATTGGTGACTTGGTTTGAGCTTATTTCCAATCCTTCCTACTCTTTAGAAAAGATTCAAGGTTAGGGTTTTGATGAAGAAGCTTTGGGTTGGATCAAAGATGATCAAGCAAGGATCATGAAGCCTTAGATTGCAAGAAAACATCAAGATGGAAAGGTTATGAACAAAAGAAGCAAGTGGTACAAGTTAGGGTTTTGGTTGCTTGGAAGCTTGGGATCTTTTGCAGCCTTGATTAGGTGAGTTCCTAGATAGCTTATCCCTCCCTTGGGTTATGCAATTTCTTGAGAGAAAATCATGAATTTGTTAGTATGTAATTTTAGGGTTCTAGTTGCCCCTTTGTGTCATGTATGATCAAATATTGTTAATTGATGTCATGCATATGATATAAGCTGTTTGTATGATGTTTTGGAAGTTTAGGATGCATTAGAACACTTGGATTTGGAGATTTTTATGTAAAAATACGTTTTCTGCACTTCTGGACTGATGGCAGGACGCTAAAGCGTCCACAGCACGCTAAAGCGTCCACAGCACGCTAAAGCGTCCAAAATGTCGTAACTACTGGACCTGCACGCTTGGAGCACGCTAAAGCGTCCTCAAAGCGTCCACAGCACGCTAAAGCGTCGCTTAAGCGTCCAGGCAGCTTTTGACAGCACTTTTTATGAAAACGTTCTGAAATGTTCACAGCTTTAGACAACACTTTGTGTAAATGTTCTAAAACGTTCCGGAGGTCCCGAGATGTCTTTTGAGCTTCGTTTCTTGCAAACTTTTATTGAAAAATGAACCCCTCAATTCCAAGTGTTTAATGTACAATTCCAAACAAGGTTTTAAACAAGATTAAGGCATGGCAAATTATTAACAATGATTGTTTATAGATGATACGCAAGAGCGTATGTTAAACAATATGAAATGGGGTAGCAAGATTTTCTTTAAGCAAGGGAAATAACTAGAGCCTCGACATAGTTAGTCGAGAACTAGCTAGTTAGCAAGAATCCCTAGATGATAAGACGCGAAGAATGTTATCTTCGCACATGATTAAGAATAAGATAGCAACCATGCTAAGATGTGGTTTGATTAGTTAATCACCCCACCACGATTAAGTATGTACATGGACAAATATAAGTTTACCGCTAATCGGATCGACTCAAGGGTCCGAGATATTAAGCAAGCAAGTATGAATATGTTTAAGTATACGTACGACATGACTATGATTATTTTAAGTAGGTGGCATGTCTCTTGCTATCCACATCAGGGGGATACAAGAGGTTCTCGATCTAAGGGGAGCGATTCAAGCCGTAAGGGACCCGCATGTCACTGAAATTAACAAGACGTAGGTGCTCGTGTCTCTTGTTATCCACGCCAGGGGGATACGGGAGGTTCTCGACCTAAGGGGAATGGTTCAAGCCGCAAGGGACCCGCACGACACCGAGGGAGTCCGATGTACGTACATCGGTCATGTATGGGATTGTTCTCGGGGTTACTCCACCCGGGGCTCTCCGTAAAATGAACCAAGATAATAATTGTTTGTTCAACGCTAACATAATTGAATGAACTTAGATACGTTTATGTATGATATGATTACGAATATGATTATGATTATGATTATGTTCACGAATGAAAGCACGTATGATTAAGTTAAGTATAAGAGCATGAGATGCTATAAGACAAGTACAAGTTATGTATAGAACAAGTAAAGAACATGATACCGATGACGATCTTAGGTTTCCCCTAATCATCCGGTTTAGAATCGTGCCATGATTATGATATGTTTAGGCCTTGAAACGTAAAGCGTATTCTTGGCAACGCGGTTCTAGATTCCCCCTCGACCGCCATGACACGTATAGGATGTGAAGCCTATAACAAGTGAGATAAGCCTATGACGGGTTTAACATGCACTACCGTCTAGGAAAGCATGACCACACACGTATAATCAACCGTCAGGTTGTAATGTAGACACGTGGTGACCGTAGGTTTCCCCTGAGGTTACCTATAGCCTAGGATTTAGGGGAACTCACTGAGACATTATGTCTCATCCCAATCCTTATTTGTTTCAGATATCAGGTTTGACGTCAAGGTAGTAGCCGGGTGGATTTTCAGCAAGAGCTCGTTCGTACCCGAAGCATGAAGACTATGGATCTCAAGGATGTATTTATTTTAAATAAGATAAGATATGATGTATTTATAATGTACGAACGCGTTTTGTTGTATATAAATTCATTCGAAGTTTTTATGTTGTATATTTTAATGTATCCAGTACTAGATTCAACGCACGTGCTAGACTTTCTAGATACGTCTAGTATGGGTGTTACACCAGCCCCCCAACTTCACCCCCTTTTGCAACTCAGTGGCCCCTCCTATTTTGACTCGGTCAAAGATCATATGGCCCTTAGATGGACACCATGTGGCATGTAATAAATTAAAATAAAAAAACCAATTAATTATTTACATAATTAAATAAATATAAAAAATATATAAAAAAAAGCAAAAACTCATAATCTTAGGAAAAGGCATCGTATTCATCGTCTTCACCTTCACCTTCAACATCATATTATTCATCCTTCAAGTCTTCCTTGACTTCTTTAACTGCATTAATTCACAAATTTTTTTACAAAATAGATATCAGATGAAGAAAAATGGGAATAAATGGAATCGAAAGAGCAAGATGAAATCTGGAAAAGAGCCAACCCTCACCCATTCCAAATGGCATTTATATCCATGAGTTTGTTTCAAGATCATAGATTTCTCCTCCAACATCAACAAAAAAGGGCCATGAAAGTTGTGGCAATCGGCAGAAAGAAGTTATCATTTTCAATTTTCATGGAATAAGTTATGAGTTTAGATTTGGTATTCCAAACATTAAAAACGATTTTGGAAGAAACAAAAAATTTGTTTTCAATCTATAGTAGAAAGAAGACTAATACACATGATTAAGGAAGGATAAAACTTACCGTTAATTGAATTGACGGATGAATAATGAAGACGGCAAACTAATACGGTGGGGGATGAACAGCGACGACGATAGCGACACAGTGAATGGTGGTGGTAGGAAAGAGACGTAGTCGTGAATAAGTGATGATGAAGATGTAGTAGAGGAGAATGTGGTTGTGGTGTTGAGAACAAACCCAGAACAACATGAATGAGATTGAAATTGTTGAGAACAAACCCATAGGAAATTTTGTTTTTGTAGATTTGTTGAAATTGTTGGAACTGTTGTTGTTATTGGGTTTGCTATGTTTGATTCTCTTTTTCTTGTGTATGTATAGAAGAGATTGAAGAACAACATGAATGAGAAGGAGATGAAGATGATGATGTTGCTGTGTTTGATTCTCCTTTTTGATAGACGTTTGTCAAGTGCACCAAATACTATCGAAGTAGTAAAAATATCGATCCCAGGTGGACTGTTTTTAATCTCAATAATTCAATTACGTTGGAACTTAGGATGTATAAAAGTTATTTTGTTTTGCCACTAGGCAGTAGATTCATTTGATTGCATAAAAGTAATGACGGAAAATAAAGTTGGTTTTTAAGAATAAGAGAGAGATGAGTTGAGGTCTTTCGAATCATATATGTTCCCCTAATTGGTACACTGCACCTATTCTTATGAATGATTTTCTAATCCCACGATAGTTAACAAAATAGTCCTAATCAATCCCTTGAGTTAGGACCCTCCTCTCAAACTACAACCCCTAATTCCTTAGGTGGTCTAATAATCCTTGAAGGTTTAAGCACGTTAACCTAATATCACTAACAAACGATTATCCATTCCTAGATTAACCATGTTTATTAGAACAATTCAATTAGGTCTAAGTCGAAAGCTATGGTCAGTAGTCATTCGTTCTCACTAAATCATGTTTATATTTGATCATGATATAAAAAGCATTAAGAACAATTGAATTGAATAAAGACTAGATTATCATTCACAATAAATAGAGTTTCACAGCAACATGTATCAATTAGGGTTACAAAGAATCATCTCAGACCTAACCTCTAATGAATTTAGCTACTCATAATGGTGTTTACAAATAACATAATCATTAAAGGAATTAAAACATACACAAACTGATGGAAGGATGAAGAAATCGCCCTTCTTGGCCGTCTTGTAGTCTCAAAATCGCACTTTTCTCTCTTCAATTTGTAACCCTTGTTTTTGGAATAGACTTCAGCTTAAATAGGCACAGAAATTTGCCCAAATCGTGTCACGTTTTAAGTAAATCGTGACACGTTTTCATCTTGTGGAGCAAGAAACTGAATTAGGGTTTCACCAAATCGTGTCACGTTTTACCAATCATGACACGTTTCTTGAATGTCGAATCAATGCTTCTGGCACTTCCCAAATCGTGTCACGTTTTCATCCAATCGTGACACGTTTTAACTCTTTGCATTTCCTTCAGTTTTTCTGCTCTTTTTGCTACATAAGTCTCCTTGTGAACTCCATTCTGTGATAAAAATACATATAAAATTACGTAATGACAAGATCTCATCACTTTTCCATTTTTTTATTTCTTTTTTTATATTTATTTAATTATGTAAATAATTAATTGGTTTTTTTTAATTTTAATTTATTATATGCCACGTGGCTTTCATCTAAGGGCCACATGAGTTTTGACCGAGTCAAAATAGGAGGGGGTCACTGAGTTGCAAAAAGGGGTGATGTTGGGGGGCTGGAAAGTTGTTTTTTTAATAGGGGGCCAAAATTGCTACGGAGCCAAACATAGGGGGCCAAAAGTGCATTTTAGCCTTAAAATAAAGGCCAAATACCTCTCTGGATCCTTTAAGTTTCTAAGGTTTCAGATAGATCCTTTAAGTTTCGAGTTTGTTTCGGATAGGTCCTTTTTGTCAACCTCCGTTAAGCCAAAGTTGTTCTGTCTGTTAAGCCAAAGTTGATATGTCCATTAAGTGGGTGAGGTAGTTCTCTCTGACACTTGGCATCAATTTTTTCCCCAACGAGATCAACTTTGGCTTAACAGACATATCAACTTTGGCTTAACGGGGGTTGATAGAAAGGACCTATCTGAAACAAACTCGAAACTTAAAGGACCTATCTGAAACCTTAGAAACTTAAAGGGCTTATCCGAAAGAAACTCGAAACTTAAAGGACCTATCTAAAAGCTTAGAAACTTAAAGGATCTATCTGAAACAAACATGAAACTTAAAGGACCCGGGGAGGTATTTGGCCTAAAATAAAAAACCAAAACTAACGGTGTGCCACGTGGACCAATCGTTCCACCCCACGTGGCACACTAAACACAAAATTTTCATAATTAAAATATTTCAAAGTTTTGGTATTAGTCTATGCACTTCTACACTTTTTGATATTGATCACTGCACTTTGGTATTAGTCCCTGAACCCTTTATATTTTTTTATTTTTCAATATTTTCTAATGATATTGTTATGTTTACTAGCGAAAAGACGGGCACTCATGTGTCCTCTTTCCGCTTTTTTTTTTATTGCGTTAACGTTTGAAAATTATGAACAGTGTTTTTTTATGAAATTTTAATTTTGATTAAAAGTAAAAATATAAATGTTTTTTGCTTTCAAATTATAACAAACCAAACTAACTATGATTATCTATTTCAATGAAACCAACAATAAAATATAATCTAATTTCTTATTTTTTTTAATGACACAAACAACAATCTTTATTCTAGAAAAAGTTGTAGCAATCTTTATTATAGAAAAAATTGTTGTTTAAAAGTATAATTGGGATAATGAAAAAGTAAGTATAGATACACTCATCATCTGGTTTGTTACACTTTTTAAACGATAAAGGAAAAAATGGACATTTGTGTTTGTTACACTTTTATTTTAATATTTAAATTTATTCTTATCTAATTGTTACATGTGTTATTGGTATTGAAAATTGAGAGTTTTTTTTAAAAGAGAAAACGTCAACCCGAAAGTGTTGTTTTCTTTATATATAGTATTGATTCTTGCTTCGTTCATTATTTTCATTGAGAATAATTGTAAAAAAACTCCCCTAACAAAATTATAAAAAAATATATGTATTTTAGTTTAAATTACTGATAAGTGCTCAAAAGTGATATATTTCTTGTTTAGGCGCTTTAGTGATTTGTTTTGCAAATTACTTAAGGTAAAAGCTACAATTTGATGCAATTATGTCGTTTATGCTTTGGTGCCTTATTCTACCCCTTTTTGTGTAGGAACATACAAGCAAGAACCAAAAATCAACCAAAGTGCAAAAGCTGAGTTTTTGGCTTAAAGCGAGTTTTGTCCAGAGCCAACTCGCCATAAGCGAATTTCAAGTGAGATCAAAAAGTTTAAGAGGATAAGGGACACGTGGAGGTCATCCATTGGAGCAGAGCAGATTTTCGTGCAACTCGCTATAAGCGAGTAAATTTCGCTATCAACGAATCTGACAGATTCAGCCATATCATCAAGGATTCTTTAATTAATAAGTCTATCAATATAGACTTGAAGTTGATTAATAATGATCATATACGCCAGCCAATATGATGAATACATGACAAATTTCTTCAACCCTTTACATTAGAAATAAATAAAAATAAAACCAAACGAGTCATTGGATCCTGACCTATTAAAATGTATTCTATAGATAAATGCATCAACTAGCAACTCTCTACCATTAGATCCTTGCATCTCTAACAGATGAAAACCATTTACTATTTTTGTTTTAAATTTGACCTTTCAACTATAATTTGAATGCTAATTCAACAAATATGTATTATAAAATGAATCCCTGTTTTATTATTATTAGAGTGTAGTGAATAAACCATAGTTAGTTGATAACTAAACTATGGTTAGTTAGTTAGTTAGAGTGTTTGAGAAGGTTGGAGAGCAAGTTACCTAGATAGCTTGGAGAGCAAGCAAGTTAGTTAGAGTTAGTTACTCCAACTCACTCCTATAAATACCTCACTCTTGTACTCATTCATATATCTTTTGATCAAATAATTCTCTGTAATCTTTTTCAATTCATAATGAAATTCAGTTACAACTTTTCTTCTTTGTGAAGTTTTTCTTCTCTTAACCATGGCGGATTCTTCTTCTATGATGATGCCTCATATCCGTTTGGGAAAAATCCTGGTTCCACCTTGAAAAAACGGAGTAAAAATTGCCTTGCCTCATCTAACTGAACCCGTGGTGTGATCTTCCATTTGAGGGTTTACAAAATAATTACCCACCTGCAATTAGTTAAATTATTAAACAAGAGTTTAATAAATATTCATTGACCATGTATCCTCAAGTTAGTAACATTATTTTCTAAACTATGCACACAAAATCTACATAGTAAAATATGATGAATGTCTGAGAAAAATCTAACATTGTCAGCGCAGAGTAATTAAATTCGTAAAGCCATAGTTAGATTGCATTCCACTACTTGATATACCTTTAACATATTGCTGAAATATAGGATGATAATAAATTAGAAAAACTTCAAGGAAAAAGAAATCAAATACCAAACTGGGAGCACAGCATGTGCATAGATTGCTAACCGCGTATAGGGTGTTTGGAAGTTGAGAGGGGATAACGAAATGGTGACTTTATTTTCCCAAATTTGGAGTTTCTATAATTCATAGAAGAAGAATCCGTCATGGTTAAGAGAAGAAAAACTTCACAAAGAAGAAAAGTTGTAACTGAATTTCATTATGAATTGAAAAAGATTACAGAGAATTATTTGATCAAAAGATATATGAATGAGTACAAGAGTGAGGTATTTATAGGAGTGAGTTGTGTTGGAACAAAATGTGTTTAACAATGAACCTCAAAGAGTTTTGATGATAACAAGGTATTAAAAATTGTAAATTGGACTAGCTAATATTTGTTCAAGTGTACAGGACCACAGTTAAAAAGTTACATCATTAATTGGTTCTGAATGAGCAAATAAAGAGCAAAAGAAAATGAAGCTTAGACGATTCTGAAGGCAATACGCTCCTGAAAGTGGAAAGCGCTCCTGAAGTCAAGCTGCTCCTGAAGATAGTAAAAGCGCTCCTGAAGAAACAGTGCTCCTGAAGAATAGTGCTCCTGAAGACAAGAGGTCCAGAAGCCACATTATTAGAAGCTGCATCATCAGAAGCTGCATCACCAGAAGCTGAAGAAGCTGCACCATCAGAAGCTGCAGAAGCTGCATCATCAGAAGCTGCCTCATCAGAAGTCATTTCACCAGAAGCTGAAGATCAACTGGATTTGCAAAAGATTCAAAGATTGAAGAATCTACATTGCAAAAGCTGTCTATTGGATTCGAAAACATAGCAGAAAATTAGTGGAACATTGCAACGGTCATTTCAAAGGTGTTTGAAGGCATGTGCTTGCAATTTGGACGAAAGCGTTGACATTGTACTATTGTACGAACTGTACAACCACCTTCTCCACTACTCTGTTTTGTGTCCACGCTACAAGACAAGAAAACAGCTCCAGAATACGGCTTCGCCTGCATAGATGTTCCTTTGGATAAGGAATGGATTTCAAATTGGTTCTTCATAGGACAACAACCAAATCAGGCAAAAGATCATTGGTGAAAGATCAAGCTTCAAACAACGACTCTTTGGTGTGCTGGCAATTTCACAACGTCTCTTTCACACCTCTATATAAAGGAGTGAAGACTTAGAGTTTTGGTAATGCAAGAACGCTAATGCTGAACGACAGACTCTCAATATTTTTACAAGTGCCAAACCTCTGCTGAAATTGTTCTGCATTCACTTAGAATTTCTGTGTCTCAAAGTCATATCTTAGAAATTCTTAAGTCCATTGAGTCTGTATCTGATTTGTATTGTGAGCACCTCTGATTGTATATCAAGTGTTCAACCTTAAACAATTTTCTGTGTAATTTTGTTTAGTTAGGAAGTCTCTTGCAGTTGTGCTTGAGCAGGAAGTCTCTTGATTGTGTTCTTGAGCAAAGGAAGTCTCTAGCTTGTGTGCTTGAGCAAAGGAAGTCTCTTGCTTGTGTGCTTGAGCAATTGTAATCAGATATTACTCTTAGTGAAATCTCCTTGGAAGTGCAAGGGGGACTGGACTACTTCCGGATTGTGGAAGGAACCAGTATAATTGCTTTGTGTCGTTCTTCTTCTCTCTCTCTGTTTTATTCCGCTGCATTTAGATTCTGATTATCACTTCAGAAGCTGTCTCACTTAGCTTCTGATCAGTGTGTTCAGTTTTTAGGAGAAACGAAGAATTTTTCAAAACACAATTCAACCCCCCCTTCTTGTGTTTTTCTCACCTTCAAGTTGGAGTAACTAACTCTAACTAACTTGCTTGCTCTCCAAGCTATCTAGGTAACTTGCTCTCCAAGCTTCTCAAACACTCTAACTAACTAACTAACTAACCATAGTTTAGTTATCAACTAACTATGGTTTATTCACTACACTCTAATAGTCCCCCTCAAACTCAAAGTGGGAATTTTACCAATTTGAGTTTGAAATACAAGGAAAGTACAATGATTATTCATAGTAGATTAACTAAGCAAATTAGGGGTAAACTAAGTAAAATAAAACTGGTAGAAAATGATAAGCAAGCCCAGAATGCAGTCCAACAAAGTGATCAGGCCCATGTCCAAATGAGAACCCCCAATTCTAAGGAGAAGAATCTGAACACACCAGTTTTCTTCCTTGGAGTATTACAACTGCTGAAACGTGCTGCAAAATAGCTGGTACTAAACATGCTTTCCAATAAGCGATTTTCCAAAAAACACTTCTCCAACACGCGTTTGTAAGGAAAGACTCTGAACATAACCAGAACAGATTATACCAAACCAGTTCTTCAAAAAAAAAAACACACTTTTGCAGAATCTGAATCAAAACAACTTCTTCAATCAGCCACTCAATAAGTGCCTTTGCAAAGCAACTTATTTCAAAACGCGATTCTGGAATGCACTTTCTTCAAAGAGAAAAGCTTGTTGTAAATGTGATTCCAGATATGTAAAACTCAAAACGTGATTCTTGAAACAGAGGGAAAATTGCAATTACGGAAGCAATTTGCAATTTATGGAAGCAATTTGCAATTTATGGAAGCAAAATGCCAATTTATGGAAGCAAAATGCAATTTATGGAAGAAGAAGAAGGAAACGATTCTGTAATGGCATGTATTGATTTGAATGAAGACATAACTTTCTTGCCTCGATACCATGGTATCCACCACAACCGAAAACGAATTTGACAGAGAATTGCGAAAACAGAGAAAACAGAGAACACTTCCACCGGGATCGAAAGTCAATGGAGAATAACCATCACCTCCGGTGAACCAAGGCGGTGCTGAAATTACAATTCTGAAATTATCACCGCGGAATTGATTTGCGATGACGAAACTGAAAACAGCGGAAGCAACTCGAAAACTCTGTGGTTCTTCATCTTTCGTCACAATCTTTGGTGATATGACGAAACTGAAAACAGAGGAAGGAACTCGAAAACTTTGTGGTTCTCGATCTTCCGTAACAATCTCCGTCGACTTCGTTATGGATTCAAATACGAAATCGAACGAAGTAGAAGAATCACTTGCATTCAATACTGTTGATGCAGAAACATGATCGTTCGCATACGATACCGATGATACAGAAACAGAATCATTCAAAACACATGAGATTTCACCAATCATGATACTGCAACCTTCAATTAGTGGTGCAACATATTCGATCGGCTTGATAGGAACAATTTCTGAATTAATACTTCCAAAATTGAAAGAAACAGCTTCGGATGATAAAACTGCAGATTCTTGCGGTGGTTTCCGAAGTGGCGGTGGTTCTCGATCTTCCGTAACAATCTCCGTCGACTTCGCTATGGATTCAAATACGAAATCGAACGAAGTAGACGAATCACTTGCATTCAATACTGATGATGCAGAAACATGATCGTTCGCATACGATACCGATGATACAGAAACAGAATCATTCAAAACACATGAGATTTCACCAATCATGATGCTGCAACCTTCAATCAGTGGTGCAACAGATTCGATCGGCTTGATAGGAACAATTTCTGAATTAAAACTTCCAAAATTGAAAGAAACAGCTTCGGATGATAAAACTGCAGATTCTTGCGGTGGTTTCCGAAGTGGCGGTAATGGCAAAAACTTCTTTTCAGCCTTTGATATCTTCCATAGATGACAAACAATGGAGTATGTCATTAGAAACGACGGAGGATCGAAAAGAACGGTAAAAATTTCTGATGCGGCAGCGGAAGAAAAAGAATATCTCGAAGATCGCAACCGAGGCGAACGGTATCGCTTTGATACCATCATAGAAGAAGAATCCGCCATGGTTAAGAGAAGAAAAACTTCACAAAGAAGAAAAGTTGTAACTGAATTTCATTATGAATTGAAAAAGATTACAGAGAATTATTTGATCAAAAGATATATATATGAATGAGTACAAGAGTGAGGTATTTATAGGAGTGAGTTTGAGTAACTAACTCTAACTAACTTGCTTGCTCTCCAAGCTATCTAGGTAACTTGCTCTCCAAGCTTCTCAAACACTCTAACTAACTAACTAACCATAGTTTAGTTATCAACTAACTATGGTTTATTCACTACACTCTAATACATCATGACACCAACATAATCCTTATTGACATGATGAATGTATACATCAAAGGGAGAGAGAAGAGGACTGGATGATCCACTTTTCTTTGATACACTGTAAGAATACTATAATGTTGTACATTTAAAACAGAATATTAAACTTTTATCAAAAAAAAAAAAGGATTATTAAACTATAAAAAACCTGCTCCATACCACACGATGGATGTCATGACTCATGACTTCAGAATAGGAAAATCCTTCATTGACAGTTACATATAAATAATTTATGAAAAATTGTTAACCAAATCACTCACTTTAACTAACGATGCATGAATTTCTACATGTAGAAATGAAACATCGAAAGACCCGACAATTTAACTAAATAACAGAATATCATTCTTGGAACACCTCAGCAAAACCCTAGTTTTGATTTAAATTTTCATCAATTTTTTAAAAAAGATGGTCCAGACTTTTTGTGTTATCCTTCACAAAAGTAAAGTAACCGCAAACTCTATGGCGCCTTCCAATGCCAAACAGCCTTGAAGACCGGGAAATAGAGTATTGTTGAGTGTTGTAGGTTGCAACAATGCGTACGCGTAGCAATGAGAAAGTCTTTGTTAGGATTGCACTCTCAAGCAATAGTGTCATCTCCTAAAGCATCAGATGGGGGAATCATAGCACTAATCTTGTCAACAATATCAGATGAAGGATGGGGAGCAAACCTCTAAAAATCGGCATAATGGCGTATTCAAATCTCGAACATTAATGTCATCCCTCCACGGAGGGAAAATATTTCCAGTATTAGAAATCCAATTATCTTTATCTTTTCAAAAACAAACATTCCTGCCCTCACCAATCCTCCAAACTAAATTATTCTTAACCGACTACTAATTATTTACCACGCCTTTCCAAAAATTAGAACCACTTATATTTAAATCAATACGCGAAATGGCAAATTATATATTATGAATCCGCAACCACTCCACATTCTCTTCAGCCTAAAACGTTACACTATTTATTGTATATTTTATTCAAATTATATATTATGAATCCCAACAATAAGGCAATGGCAAATATATAAATTAAGACTACGGCTAAAAAAAAAAGTGGGCAAGATGCACAAGATGAAATATCCATCACAAAAGCCAAAATGAGGAAAATTGAGAGCAAGGTTATAATAAGGAAAACCAACCTTGCTTTTATTTCATCCATTAACCTTGCTCTTGATAAAATCGAATGAAATATCCATCATCCATCACGCAACCAATATCATCAATAGAGTGTGGATAGTTGTTTTATTAAAATAGTGATAAATTACATTGATAAGGTTAGATGTAAAAAAAAAATGATACGGTTGAAATTGAAAAAAAAAATTAAAATAAAATTACAAGCTCAATTATAATTAATCTTAAATTATATATATGATGTTTAGCTCTTTGCGTTCATCACTTATAAATATATGTGTATGTCATATCTCATTGAATATGACTTTTAGCAATCTACCGGTATATATGATTAAGCATGTCATATAATAATTTAGTATATGCTGCCAAAATAATTGGATTCATTATACATGTGATTATTAGGAGATAAATTCCTAACTCGTGTCCATAGAAGAGTATGCATGTATGAAAAGATAGTTCCCGCGTTTAGAACCAAAAAAGAGATGGAAAAAAAAAAATGACGTTCTAAGTCAACAATTAACCAAAAAATGACGTTCTAAGTCAAGGGAGCGGATTGTCTCCAGTGCATTTTATCTCCTGTTTCCTCCTGTGAATAGATCTCAGCCCTTCATTTATTTAAATGACAAATCAATGGATAAAAATAAAACACATAAATGAGATGTTGTTTTCTCTATTTCCTATCGTTTTGGTTATCTCCTCCGGTTTTCCCCTTTTTTTCTCACAAAATGCATCCCTGCAATTTGAAACTCTGCAACTCTGATCTCCACACCAGTGTAACCGCAACTATGATCTGTTAAATTTCAGTTGGCTTCCCTTTTTTTGATTAATCTGATTAATTGATTTCTTTCCTGTTGATTTGAAATTAGGTTAATTTGAATAATAATAATAATAATAAATGGAAAGCCATCTTAAACAATATTAGAAAATTTACAGGGAGAAGGAAGGAAAATGGAAAATAGAGAAGCAAGAAGACACCGTTGCTAACCTAAGAACTTGTGTAGGGAATGAAGCAGAAAATAGAGAAGGAAGAAGACACCGTTGTGAAGAATGGGATACGTGAAAGAAAGGGGACAAAATTTGAATCAATTGGCTTTACTGGTAGCCGTTGATCTCTCTTTAAAAAAAAATGAAAGGCTGAGATTGTACAGGAGAAAACTGGAGAAAAACTTAACAGGAGACAATCCATTCCCTAAACTAATACAGGAAAAACGCTTGTAATCTTCAATCAATATATTAATTTTAGTAACTAATCATCATCAAGAAACAAACATATAACAACCTGAGGAGGATTCTGTCGCCTTCTCTGCTCGCGTTCCAACTCCAGAGATCTGCGCCGCGACTGTTGTAATTGCTTCTTCCTTGTGCTTCGTATGTCTTCAGCAAGGTTGATTGCTGCACGGAGATCATCGCCTCTATTGTCGGAGGGGGGCAATTTTGCAAGCAGTGACTTCATATTTTTAATTCTTTCCTTGAGATCTATGTAAAAGAGTTTGTTGAATTCATCGCACACTTCTTTTGAATTCTTGAACACACTTAGTTCCTTGTCGATTTTCCGTTTTTCAACTTCTCTTTCCAAAAGTTCAATCGAAGCCTGAAGTTTCCCACCTCCGTCCGATATAGGTCCTTTGATCTTAGTTAGGGTTTCCTGAAGGCTGCTAATACGCTCTTGGATTTCTCGGTCATTGTATCCGTTAATGGATAGAGCCAAAGGTGAATTCCTTATCGTATCTCGTTTTCCAAGCTCAGTATTCAACAACTCTAGCGCAGCGGCGAAATCGACATTGTCAGGTTCAGTGGCGACCTCCATTTGCTTAGTCTGAATCTGTTGATTGAGCTCGTCATCTGTTAGTTTGGGGAGGGAGTTAACGAAACCAGAATCCATAGCTTTTTCTTCTGTGAGCGACGAAACCCTAGAGAGAGAGAGAGAGAGCGAATGGAATTGAATGATATGATGATTCGCGTGTGTGTGTGTGTGTGTGATTATAATTCTTGTTCTTGATTATCAATTACTAATGAACAGAGTTTGCATTATATAGTAGACGTAGTGGTTGAATTAGCACTAAATTGTCACCTCAACCGAATTCTCTAACTAATCTTATCTAATCTACTACATTATATAATAATACTATATTAATAATAATTTATTTACTTATACTACAATCCAAGATATTTATACTATTTCCTGCTCCCTCCGTTTTAAAATGAGTGTCGTTTTAGGTGTTTACACACATATTAAGAAATGCAATGATTAAGAGAAAGAGAGTGGTTATTTTACCAAATTATCCTTATTAACCATTGGTTAGTTTTAAAAGTAATACTTTGGAAGTAATGTGCAGCGTATTAATTAGAGGGTACAATTGAAAAGAAAAAGTTATTATTGCATTGGAAACTTAAAGCGACACTCATTTTGAAACAATTTTTTTGGCTAAAGCGACACTCATTTTGAAACGGAGGGAGTATTATATAATCAATCTTAAATTATATACATATATAGATGATTATATAATTTAAATGCAACAACACAACACATCCTCGTAAGATAAAATCTAAAATTACATCAAATAAATTATATAATGTCGATATCAAGTCTTTAGACCTTAATTAAGGGTATCTAAGATCATTGTCATTCATATCTTTGGATTCAATAATCTTTGACTTTCTATTAGAAATTTTAAATCCCCCGTAAGGTGGACGGGGCACATTTTACATGAAAACCCAAATAAATTAAATCCAGTGTTTGAATAGGTGGAACAATGAATGAGTTGATTTTTTACTATCATATTTATAAAAAAAAAATATTGTATGACTATTAATGAATAAATGGGTCGTTTGATACCTAATCTTAAAAGACTATCATAGAAAGATAAATTGTCTTCATTGAATTGTAACAAAGTACATCAAGAGTATTTACACCATAAGCATTGTATTGTCATTTATCAAATACCGAACTAATATGTACTGCAATCTGTAACACTTTTCGTTAGAATTATTTATTTATTTAATTGCTTATTTGATGTGTTTGATTTGGGGATTGATGAATTTTTAAACGATAAGGGTATTTTGATAATTTGAGGAGTATGGGTATTTTGGTCATTTTAGGGTGAATGGTATTTTAGTAATTTTGGGCATAGAGAGTTATTTATATGAAGTTAGTAATAACTTGGATAATTTAGTGAATAGTGATGTCTGAGTAATAGTGGGGGTTTAAATGAAGTAAATATGTAGTGATATTCTATGAATGAGGGAAAGTTACTAGGCCCAATAAGAATGAGAAAAACCCAACATAATTGGAGTATATATATAAGGAGTATTACTTTTCCCACCCTATGTCTTTCCTCGTGCGCCCTATTTTTTTCCCAAAATACCCCTAGTTCAGATTATATAATCCGAACCAATTCCGGAATATTGACTCCGGATTTATTCGTGTATTGTGGCACTTCATCCACCCTGATGGCTGATGATGTCAGTTATGAAAATATTGTTCTGGATTATATATTCTGAAATAGTTAGATGCTTTCGGATTATATAATCTGAAACGTGTAAATCACCCCGTTGAAAGTCAACAAAAGGGGATGGTGAATGACGGTTCTGGATTATATAATCCGGAATTCGCTAAACATGTTTGGATTATATAATCCTGAATGCATCAGTACAGAGGCATAAGCTATCTGTTTTGGCCGAGCCTCTATTTTGGCGCATCACAAATAAAAATATACTAACATATTCCCGTATAAAAACATATAGTGAGATATATTTTTATAAATATATAGTCCATACACTCATATATATTTATCAATATATAGTTCCCATTAGATTTCAGAAATAAGAATATACTAATATATTCCCGTAAAACAAATATATACTCACATATATATTTTTATTAATATATAGTTCATACACCCACATATATTTTTTTGAATATATTAATAAAACTTAGGCAGTCGCGGTGTTTAAATAGAGATATTAAAAAATACTAATTAAAACCGATCACTCGTTGTAGTTACTAAAATGGGTTCCGTGTTACAATTGTACACTCCAATGCTTTTTTTAGTGATCCATTTTCAAAAAAAAAAAAACAACGGAAAAAAAATTGAAGTATGATTAATCATAATATATTATAATATTGTTTTTGTTTTAGTATTGACGATATTAAAAAAGCTAATAAATGAAAATACATTTCATAAATAAATATATACTAACACATTCCCGTCAAAAAACATATAGTGAGATATATTTTTGTTAATATATAATTCATATACTCATTTGTATTTTATCAATATACAGTTCCTATTAAATTTAAGAAATTAGAATATATTAATATATTCTCTTTATGTTTGTTTAATGGTAATATATTAATATATTCTTTTTTTCCATCAAAAAAAAAGAATATATTAATATATTAATATAAAATAAACATATACTCATACATATTTTTATTAGTATATAGTCCGTACACCAACATATGTTTTATTAATATATTAATAAAACTTAGGCAATTGTTGTGTTTAATTAGATATATTAAAAAAATACTAATTAAAACTGATCACTCGTTGTAGTTACTAAAATGGGCCTCGTGTTACAATTATACACTCCAACGGGTTTTTTAGTGATACATTTAAAAAAAACAGAAAAAAATTAAAGTATGATTGATCATAGTATATTATAATATTGTTCTTGTTTTAGTATTGACGATATAAAAAAGCTAATAAATAACAATAATAATATAAAACTTAGGCAATTGCGGTGTTTAATTAGATATATTAAAAAAATACTAATTAAAACTGATAACTCGTTGTAGTTACTAAAATGGGTCTCGTGTTACAATTATACACTCCAACGAGTTTTTTAGTGATACATTTAAAAAAACAGAAAAAATTGAAGTATGATTAATCATAGTATATTATAATATTGTTCTTGTTTTAGTATTGACGATATAAAAAGCTAATAAATAACAATAACAATAGATTTTATTTAGTAATATGTTTGAGTGTGAAAAATTATAATATGCATCCCGTGGAAATACATAACTAACGTATTATATTATAGTGTTATCGTAAAATACAAAATCATATTCTGCTATAACAACAACACTTGTTAGTTTCCTCTAAAAAAAACTTGTTAGTAAAACCGAATTGAAAATTAGTAGAGAAAATGAAGAGAGAAAATGAAAAATGAAGAAAGTTGGTAAGAAAAATATAAGTGAGGAGAGTGAGATTGAGATTGAGAGAGAAAAGTTTATTGTTAAAAAATAAAGGTGAGAGAAAAGTTTATTATTAAATAAATAAAGATGAAAGAGAAAAGATTGTTATTATAAATAAATAAAGATGAGAGAGAAAACTTTATTATTAAATAAAGAAAATTAGGTATGGGTAGTTAAGTAATTTTAGTAGAAATAAAAGTAGATAGAAGTAGATAAGTAAAAACAAAATTTAGACATGTTTTACCTTTAAAAATGTGACGTGGGAGAAAGGTAGCATGGGGCAAAATTGTATTTTCCAGAGGATAACATTTTCGTATATTAAGAGGATTTGATCCTGAAATAAAAAACTACACATAGAAAGAGAAATTGTCTTCATTGTATTGTAAAAAAGTACATCAAGAGTATTTATACCGTAAGCATTGTATTGTCATTTATCAAATACCGAACTAATATGTACTGCAATCTGTTAAAATTGTTGTTTTTGGATTTCCAAACTGTTAAATTTGGATTTCCAAATTCTGTTATCTACCGAAGTTGTTACTAGGTTGAGTCACGACCAGGTCGCTCTCTTTAAGACGTTTCGTGGCACTACCCAAAGTTGTGCAAGGTAGACTATCAACCACGCCGCCTCCTGGATAAAACAAGCACAGCTACAACTGTTCGATTAACTACTGCACTGTAGAAAATCGTTCGAGATTTACACCTTCAAATATGGCACTAAGACCACTCTTTAATATTGAAACCACTCAAATTAATATGGTATTATTACCATTCTATTATGGTGCTGAGACCACTCAAATATGGTGTTACCACCATTCTAATTTTAACTTCTCCAAAACATCAATATGGCACTACGACCACTCAAATATGGTGATACCACCATTTCTCATCAAATAGAAAATTATTGAAATAATTTATATACTGTTAAGATCATTCTTAATTCCGACGGGACATTAGTATTACGAAAAGGGACTATGATCTTAATAGTACTCTATATTCCGAAGGGACTATGAACTTAAGACCACTCTTAATTTCGAAGGGACATTAAACCGAAAAAAGGACTATGGTCTTAAGAACATTCTTAAAATATGGTTCAATCGATTGATCGAAGCCACTCGATACGGTACGTAACCGCTCTATTTGAAACCGAAAGGGACAGAAAGGAGTAGAAGCAGAAGAAACTTGTTAACACAAGTCGGAGGGAGAAGAGAAGAAAAGAATTCCCGACAACTCAATGAAATTCTTTTCGGTGTGAAGAATGAGTGGGGCGAACTTCTCCTTTCATAGGGAGAGTTTGTAACAAAAAACGAGTGACTTGGGGATTAAGTCTGCTTAATCCTTAAGCAAACGCGTTTTGTTTCTTAATTGGATATATCCGGAAGTTTCTGGATACGCGTTATGGATCGGGTCGGATCGTAACAAATTTATTTGTTACGCGTAGCGCTTACGGATAATGATTAAATTAATTAATTAATTAATTTAACATTTTCAAGTGACAAAAAATATATATATCATTTTTTTATTCGATATATATTTTGTAAGCGTTCACCCGTTCACAAAATTGGGTACCCCAAGGGCACACCCTTGGAGGTCACTTTGCCCATATATAAACACTTACTAGTTGGGGTGACCCTCCAATGTGGGACATTTTTAAGTCACACCCACACACTAGTTCTTTCATAGTGTTTTTTCTTTCCAATTTTCTTCACTAGAATTAACCAGTGTTCCAACAATCCCCCACTTGACTTCAAAATGGTTTCGTAAATCGTTTCCATAAGATTTGCTAATATACAAAGGTGTTGCCAACAACTTGAACCTTTGCATAGTGGAAGGTATTCTGATTTAACAAGAGTTGCTTACAGCATTGAACTCTATCTCAGACATAGAATCCACACACAAACCTTTTCATAGGTGTATTCTAAAAGCCCGTGCGTTTTAAGGCCATGCACGTGTATCCCGGTTTTAGCGAATGCTCTAGGAATTCTGCCTCAAAATTCCATAGGACCGGCCTAAGTTCCACATTCGTATAGGTGAGTCTATCAAGGGTACTCCTGTAGTTGTGTACCCCACTCAACATAGAGTATAGATCTCATTAAGAGTTACTATTACCTCATCCTTCTTTCGCTGCAGGATCATGCTTTCTATATTCTTTCTCTCATAGCATGTTCTACCACTTCATGACTTGTTTTTACCCATTGAACCTATTTCTTGGGATCTCCAGTCATGTAGGTCGGGTTACCATCACTTGTGGGCTATAGGCATTAGTCCCATCCTACTGGATGTTTCTATGACTTTCTCTCTATTAGGTCCTTTCGTCAAAGGATCAGCTAAGTTTTCATTCATACGTACAAAATCAACTCTAACCGCTCCATTTAGAGATACACTCTCTAATCGTGCTATGTTTTCGCCTTATATGTCGTCTCTTACCATTGTAATAACGATTCTTAATCTTTGCAATAGATGCGGTACTATCACAATGAATTAACACAGCAGGTAACGGTTTTTCCCATAGAGGGATCTCAGCTAGCAAGGATCTTAGCCAACTTGCTTCTTCACTAGTTTTCTCTAGTGTTCTCATCTCAGATTCATTCCATAGTGGACTGAGTCAATATCATTTGTTTTAACAAACAACTCCTCTAGTGATGCTCAATGTGCAAACACTAGTCGCTAAATATTCATCTGAAAGATGTTCTATTTTATATCTTATACCATTTAAGTACAATATGTTACTCCTAGTGAAGTAATGTTAGAGTCATAGTCTTCTTAAGGCACCTCTTGACTCTTTCTATAGCATGGCAATGCTTCTCATCCGTCTACTAGTAAACTTGCACAAGAGTTTCACGACATCGACAATGTCGGATCTAATACATTCAGTGGCATACCTAAGTGCTGCCAATGATGCTCGTATATTCTGTTTTTCTAACTCCATCTCAAGTGTTCTTACACTTGGATCATAATATATGATTGCAAGTTTACGGTGAAATAATTACATTTCCTTAAGATCTTCTCAACTTTGTGAGATTTATCAAAAAAGTTATCTTTTCTGATCTAGTAATCTTGAAACTAAGAATTACTTCAATTTTTTTTTTGTCTAGGTCTTTCTTATCAATGTTGTTGATAAACAATGATTTCACATAATTCATACATGAATCTTTAAATCAAATATGAGCAAGTCGTCTTCATAGAGACATATGATCGTGCAAATATTATTTGTCACTTTCATTCACTTTATACTCATTCGATAACATTAGAATGTCAAATTTTTCATGTCATTCCTCAGGAGTTTACTTTAGACCATACAATTAATTATCTAACTTACAGACCATGTTTTCTTGTCCATGAATCGCAAAACTTTCAGGTTGTTTCATATAGATTTCTTCTTCTAGTTCAACATAAAAAGAGGCAACTTTCACATCCATTTGGAGTACTATCGAGTTATGAACGGCGGCTAAAGGGACTAGTACTCTTATGGATATGATTTTCGTGACTGGTGAATGAATGTAGAAGAAGTCTATATTTTTTTCTTTGTCTAAAACATTTGACTACAAGGAAAGCCTTGTATTCATCAACCGTACCATCAGGTTTTAGTTCCTTTTTCCAAAATCCAAATACAACCGATTGGTTTTGCAACTATGAGACAAGTTAACCAAGTGTCATGTTTTGTTAGACTCTAGAAAATTCATTTCATCGTTTATTGATTTTTGCCATAATTCATCATCCAATGAGGATATAACTTCTTTAAGGCTTAATGAATCTTCTTCCAATGTATAAACCAAGTTCATACTCTTTAGCAATTTTAGCTTTCTTACCTCCTTGAGGTTTTATAACATCTCGTATGATGTTTTCATAACTATTTCTAATTACATGAATGTGATTAGATATAGTGCCCCCACTAGTTCTTAATTTTTAGAAGGGAATTTATTTTGCCCCCACTAATGTTGTGCTCCCATTAGAGCCCCCACTAGTGCCCCCACTATTCTTTAGTTAAAGGGGCAAATATTTACATAGAATTCAACATCTTTTAAATTCTATGATCACTTTAACATTTAGGTCATAAAACCTATATGTTTCGTTATTTATCGCATACCCGATGAATACATATTCATAGGCTCTACTATGTTGTGCTCCCATTAGAGCCCCCACTAGTGCCCCCACTATTCTTTAGTTAAAGGGGTAAATATTTACATAGAATTCGACATCTTTTAAATTCTATGATCACCTTAACATTTAGGTCATAAAACCTATATGTTTCGTTATTTATCGCATACCCGATGAATACATATTCATAGGCTCTACTAGTGAGTTCAACTCTCTTGGGGTTCAGGATCTAAATATAGTCCAGACAATCCCAAGCTCAAAAATAAGACAAGTTGGATTGTCTTTTCTTCAAAAATTTCTTAATTAGAATTTTTGTTCTTAGACTTGGGTACTCTATAAATTTCAATTTTCGTTATAAAAAATTGAACATTCAAGCATATCAATTTTATTTTTCCAAAGTTCACAGTCATCAATAAATATGATAAAAATATCATTTTATCATTTCTAATTTATGTGTCATCAATTTAACTCATATCATAATTTATTATGTTTAGAGATTCAAATTCTCTAAATTCTGATTTATATGAACTTTTTGGTTCATATATCTTGACTGCAACAAATAAAATTGTCTAATTATATAACGTTGGAATTAAGTCCAAGTTACTCAAAAATTAAACTCTTGTTCATGATCAATTTTGATATGTCAAATATCAAAATTACCCAACTTATATAGAAAGGGAATTTAATTTTGAACATGTCATCAAAGGCACAACCTTTTCCCACAAGAGTGTATGATACACAAGTCTCTCTTTGAGTCTGAGTCAACTCAGTCTTATTCAATAAAATCTGAAATTCAGATTCTTTCTAATATTTAGAGCATCCAACATGTCTATACATCCAGTATGCCATTTTATGGCAATTCTTGTTATTGTTTTAAAATAACACGTAAGGGACATTAAGTTTTATATAAAATAAAACTTTATCATTTTCCATTCTTTCCTACTATTTTGTAACAAATGGAACTAAATTATTTTATCTTGTTACTATTTTGTAACAAAAAATACGCGACGCTCGCATTATGAGCTCCAAACGTTTTTCTCATGTTTTGTAACAAATTATTGTTTTCATCAAATAAATTTTTAGCGTTGTTGATTGAAACAACAATCACTTCATCATTTCAGTCAAAAGATGTAAATCTATAGCTTGATTTATCCTTAATGTATTTAGGGACAACTTAACCTCAATAAGTAACTTCTTCAGTAGACATATCAGATCGAAACGTCTTAAAATTGTTGTTTTTGGATTTCCAAACTGTTAAATTTGGATTTCCAAATTCTGTTATCTACCGAAGTTGTTACTAGGTTGAGTCACGACCAGGTCGCTCTCTTTAAGACGTTTCGTGGCACTACCCAAAGTTGTGCAAGGTAGACTATCAACCACGCCGCCTCCAGGATAAAACAAGCCCAGCTACAAGTGTTCGATTAACCACTGCACTGTAGAAAATCGTTCGAGATTTACACCTTCAAATATGGTACTAAGACCACTCTTTAATATTGAAACCACTCAAATTAATATGGTATTATTACCATTCTATTATGGTGCTGAGACCACTCAAATATGGTGTTACCACCATTCTAATTTTAACTTCTCCAAAACATCAATATGGCACTACGACCACTCAAATATGGTGATACCGCCATTTCTCATCAAATAGAAAATTATTGAAATAATTTATATACTGTTAAGATCATTCTTAATTCCGATGGGACATTAGTATTACGAAAAGGGACTATGATCTTAATAGTACTCTATATTCCGAGGGGACTATGAACTTAAGACCACTCTTAATTCCGAAGAGACATTAAACCGAAAAAGGGACTATGGTCTTAAGAACATTCTTAAAATATGAAACTTGTTAACACAAGTCGGAGGGAGAAGAGAAGAAAAGAATTCCCGACAACTCAATGAAATTCTTTTCGGTGTGAAGAATGAGTGGGGCGAACTTCTCCTTTTATAGGGAGAGTTTGTAACAAAAAACGAGTGACTTGGGGATTAAGTCTGCTTAATCCTTAAGCAAACGCGTTTTGTTTCTTAATTGGATATATCCGGAAGTTTCTGGATACGCGTTATGGATCGGGTCGGATCGTAACAAATTTATTTGTTACCCGTAGCGCTTACGGATAATGATTAAATTAATTAATTAATTAATTTAACATTTTCAAGTGACAAAAAATATATATATCATTTTTTTTATTCGATATATATATTTTGTAAGCATTCACCCGTTCACAAAATTGGGTACCCCAAGGGCACACCTTTGGAGGTCACTTTGCCCATATATAAACACTTACTAGTTGGGGTGACCCTTCAATGTGGGACATTTTTAAGTCACACCCACACACTAGTTCTTTCATAATGTTTTTTCTTTCCAATTTTCTTCACTAGAATTAACTAGTGTTCCAACAATTACTAATGAACAGAGTTTGCATTATATAGTAGACGTAGTGGTTGAATTAGCACTAAATTGTCACCTCAACCGAATTCTCTAACTAATCTTATCTAATCTACTACATTATATAATAATACTATATTAATAATAATTTATTTACTTATACTACAATCCAAGATATTTATACTATTTCCTATTATATAATCAATCTTAAATTATATACATATATAGATGATTATATAATTTAAATGCAACAACACAACACATCCTCGTAAGATAAAATCTAAAATTACATCAAATAAATTATATAATGTCGATATCAAGTCTTTAGACCTTAATTAAGGGTATCTAAGATCATTGTCATTCATATCTTTGGATTCAATAATCTTTGACTTTCTATAAGAAATTTTAAATCCCCCGTAAGGTGGACGGGGCACATTTTACATGAAAACCCAAATAAATTAAATCCAGTGTTTGAATAGGTGGAACAATGAATGAGTTGATTTTTTACTATCATATTTTAAAAAAAATATTGTATGACTATTAATGAATAAATGGGTCGTTTGATACCTAATCTTAAAAGACTATCATAGAAAGATAAATTGTCTTCATTGAATTGTAACAAAGTACATCAAGAGTATTTACACCGTAAGCATTGTATTGACATTTATCAAATACCGAACTAATATGTACTGCAATCTGTAACACTTTTCGTCAGAATTATTTATTTATTTAATTGCTTATTTGATGTGTTTGATTTGGGGATTGATGAATTTTTAGACGATAAGGGTATTTTGATAATTTGAGGAGTATGGGTATTTTGGTCATTTTAGGGTGAATGGTATTTTAGTAATTTTGGGCATAATTTAGTGAATAGTGATTGAAGTGAGAAAAACACAAGAAGGGGGGTTGAATTGTGTTTTGGAAAATTCTTCATTTCTCCTAAAGACTGAACACACTGGTCAGAAGCTAAGTGAGACAGCTTCTGAAGTGATAATTAGAATCTAAATGCAGCGGAATAAAATAGAGAGAGAGAAGAAGAACGACACAAAGCAATTATACTGGTTCCTTCCACAAACCGGAAGTAGTCCAGTCCCCCTTGCACTTCCAAGGAGATTTCACTAAGAGTAATATCTGATTACAATTGCTCAAGCACACCTGCAAGAGACTTCCTTTGCTCAAGCACACTTTGCAAGAGTCTTCCTATGCTCAAGAACACAATCAAGAGACTTCTATGCTCAAGCACAACTGCAAGAGACTTCCCTGCTCAAGCACAACTGCAAGAGACTTCTAAACAAAATTACACAGAAAATTGTTTAAGGTTGAACACCTGATATACAATCAGAGGTGATCACAATACAAATCAGATACAGACTCTAAGACTTAAGAATTTCTAAGATATGACTTTGAGACACAGAAATTCTGAGTGAATGCAGAACAATTTCAGCAGAGGTTTGGCACTTGTAAAAATGTTGAGAGTCTTTCGTTCAGCATTGCCAAATCTCTAAGTCTTCACTCCTTTATATAGAGGTGTGAAAGAGACGTTGTGAAATTGCCAGCACATCAAAGAGTCGTTGTTGAAGCTAGATCTTTCACCAATGATCTTTTGCCTGATTTGGTTGTTGTCCTATGAAGAACAAATTTGAAATCCATTCCTTATCCAAAGGAACATCTATGCAGGCGAAGCCGTATTCTGGAGCTATTTTCTTGTCTTGTAGCGTGGACACAAAACAGAGTAGTGGAGAAGGTGGTTGTACAGTTCGTATAATAGTACAATGTCAACGCTTTCGTCCAAATTGCAAGCACATGCCTTCAAACACCTTTGAAATGACCGTTGCAACGTTCCACTAATCTTTTGCTGTCCTTTGATGAATTTCGATCTATGAAACAACTCTTGAATCCTTGGATTTTGCAAATCCAGTTGATCTTCAGCTTCTGGTGAAATGGCTTCTGATGAGGCAGCTTCTGATAATGTAGCTTCTGATGATGACGTGGCGCTTCAGGACTTCCAGTCTTCAGGAGCACTAGTCTTCAGGAGCGTTATTCTTCAGGAGCGCTATTCTCTCTTCAGGAGCAGCTAAACTTCAGGAGCGCTTTCCATCTTCAGGAGCGTATTGCCTTCAGGAGCGTCTAAGCTTCAATTTCGTTGATTACTTTCGCTCTTTATTTGCTCATTCAAAACCAATAAATGATGTAACTTTTTAACTATGGTCCTGTACACTTGAACAAATATTAGCTAGTCCAATTTACAATTTTTAATACCTTGTTATCATCAAAACTCTTTAAGGTTCATTGTTAAACACATTTTGTTCCAACAATCTCCCCCTTTTTGATGATGACAAACAATAGTATTTAAAAATTGATCAATTGTTGTTAATCTAATTAACGAGTTGACTTTGGGGTTCTGAGGTTTGTAAGCTCAGAGTCTGAGGTTTGTAAGCTCTAACTCCCCCTGAGTCTGATAGCCTTTAAGGTGAGGTTTGTAAGCTCCCCCTAAGTTCTATCCAGGTTAATTAAATTCATTTTTCGCACAATAATATCAGAGCTTAAAAAAAATTGAAAGAATTGACTTATAGATAAGAAGAATGGTTCAATTAATTTTATTTGAAATTTGATACTCCTCCTTTTTGATACACCCCTTTAAGGTAAAACAAAAATATAGAAATTTTTCAAAATTTTCAAATATTATTAATGGGGCTCAGAGCCTTTAAATACTATCACATATACTCCCCCTTTTGTCATTAGCAAAAAGAATTAAACAAAAAGAAGAGATTAGAAAAACAAGATAAAGGTTCAGAGCATAATGAATAATCATAATTAAAGCATATAAACCATCTTCTAAAACAAATTAATTAGAGCATAGCAATTAGCAAACAATATAATCAGAGCAAGTACTAGAACACACATGATATAAACAGTTAATGATATTCAAAAGCGAAAAAAGTTCAGAAGCAGATAAAAGTTCAGAAGCAAAGACTAAATCAGAAGCAGAAACATATAAATCAGAATCATAAAGAAACAAAACAAGCTCTAGGTGTGCAACTAAGGGTTTGGCTGATTTTGATTCTCTAGGATCTTCTTCAGCAACTCTTGAGTTTCTGCATACTTCCTATCCATCTCTGACTTGTACTTGTCTTCCCTGATTCTGGCTTCTTTCATGTCAGCTTCCAACTTTGTTATCTTCAGCTTCTGCTCTAGTAGCTCTGTTTCTAGTCTTTCATTGCTTTCCTTCAGCACCTTGTTCTCCTGAACTAGAGCCAGGTTAGGTGCACCATTCTTCAAAAGGATCTCGGAAGGAATTGACAAATTTAAATCCTTAGGCATAAAATCCTCAGGTTTTATGCCTCTGATACTTAGTGGATTCTTCACCCAAGTACCAAGGATTTCTATATCTTCTGAATTTTCTTCCACTCCGTTCAACCAGTCTTCTAGCTTCTGCTTGGCTTGCTCTTGAGCCTCTATGCAGGAATCATGCAGAGCTGAAATCAGATTGACTACCCTTTCCTTGATCCTCCTCCATTGCTTTTGATAATCTAATTTATGACCCAAGTCATGTCTTTCAGCTATCAGTCTTAAAACTTCAGAGGCAATGTCTTCCCACACATCTTGTAATACATGAGAGTCCAGGAATATGGTGGGTGGTGAAGGTTGTTTTGAAGGTTTTGGAGGGGCTATGGGGACAATGTCTTGGCTTGATGTTGGTTGATCATTTGTGGTTAATGGTTGGCTAGTTGAGGGTTGGTCAGCACAATTGTCAATAATCATATTAGAGGAGTGATCATCTTGATCATCCTCAAAATCAGTGTCCATATCACACACACCAGTGTAGTGGGTGATCTTGACAACTTGTACTGGTGAAGGAATTGTGGAAGAAGGGGTTGGCTCAGGAACATGATGTTCAGGAACAACAGTTTCAGGTTCAGGAACGGGTTCCGTAACTGGTTGTTCAGGAACAATGTGTTCAGGAACGGTCTGTTGAGGAATGGCTTGTTCAGGAACAGAAGGTTCAGGAACAGTAGGTTGTTGTTGTGGGGGTGAGGTGGTCTTTTCTGGTTCTGGTTGTTGTTGTTGGGGGCTTTCTGAAATGACCTGTTCAGAAGCAGTTGCTTCAGAAGCCATTTCAGAGGCTTTTTCTGAGTTTGAATATAAGCTAGATTGGGGTAGTTCACCTAGGTAATGGCTTTCTAGGTGATCTAAGAGAGAGGTGTCTTCAGAGGGAATGGAAGAAGAAATACAAGATGCGTGTGAGACTTGAGGTACCTGAGATAACGTTGCTGAGTTATCTGTGGCTTCTGAAGTAGGCTTTGAAGTATCAGCTTTCTTCTTGACTAACTCTTCAGCCTCATCATTAATCTTCCTTACATCTGCCATCTTCTCCACAATGTAATCTTCAGGCTCGCTTAGCCCTGTTTCCTTGAGTTTGGCATCCCTCTCCTTTTTGTATTGAGCTTCCTTTTTCTTCTTGTCAGCTAAGAACTGATCTCTTTGCTCTTTAGCTCTTTTCTCCATATCAGGAGTAACTTCAAACATGGAAAGAAATTTAGATGCAGCAACCTTCTTCTTTTTCTTCTTAGGCTCCATTTCTTCTTGTTCTAGCCTCTCAAGAGCTTCTTGCACCGTCTCCTTTTCAGCTTTACCCCTTTTTCTCTTAGCATCCTTCTGTTGCTTAGCTTCTTCAACAGTGGCTTCTGATACAGTAACTGCTTTGGTCTTCTTGCCTTTGACCTTAGCAGGAGCAGCTTCCTCCTGAGGTTTTTCATCTGCCTCTAAGACATAAGCAGCCACTTTCTCAGTTAAGATTTCAGGATTACTTCCTTTAATGATGGAAGGAAAGTCCCTGATAATCTCAGAGTCTGCTGTAGTCAACTCCAACCACTTTTCATCTTGAGGGGCTTTCTTGAACAGATGCATGAAATGCAAGGTCTTGCTACTGATAGTTTTCTCAACAGTTGAAGCCTTGAAGCATTCATCAGAAGCATCCCTTGATTTCTTCAGAACCTCCAGCACTCTACCTTGATGGAAGATTTCAGACAATAATCTTCCAAAGGGTACTTGCTTTCTCCCTTTGTTGATGCCCTCGTTTATTGCCCAGCAGAGATAATCCATAACATATCTAGGGAAATTTATCTTCTCAAAAGCGGCCATGCAGTAGATTGCCAGCTTCTGTTGATTGTTGGGTTGATCAGACCCTCCTCCTCTCTGAAAGAAGCAGTCCGTGCAGAACTTCAACAACATCCTGTTGTGAATTTCCATTTCAGAGGTTTTGGCTTTTGGATTTCCACCCAGAAGCATGTTACAGAAGCTTTGTAGTAGGATATCCTCCTTCTTCACAATCTCTTGGAATCTTCCTACAGTATCCACTCTGCATGCTTTTGCTATAACCTCCTCAGTGATGGTTACAGGAATACCCATCACTTCAGGCCTGATTTCCAAGCTACTGAAACAAGTAGGATTCATCTCCAACTTTGAATTTCCCTTCTTCGATGCATCTTGCAAGTTTACCTTTGTATCTTCTCATTTGTAGACTTCAGCCCTTACCCAGAAGTCTTTAAACAAGATCACATACGTCGGCCCATTCAACATCTTGAAGTACTCAGACAGCTTCTGAGCATCTACCAATGCTTTCATGTCCACATCATACTTCTTGAGTGAAGCAAAGTCCACTGGAGATTCTATCTGAACGATAAGAGATTTAATAGGAGTAGACATTGTTTTCTGTTTGCAAACAGACCCAGATCCTGAAGCTCTATGTTGTTTACTTAAAGTAGATTCTGGAATGCTTGAGCTTGAGGTTGCCATTGATGAAGATTGAAGAAGATTTTAGGGTTCTAGGGTTTTTGCGCTTACTTCGCAAGAGGTTTGAGAGCAAATGTGTTTGTTGTGAGTGAGTAGTGTGTGAATTGACAAAGTGTTAAAAGTAAAATGATTGCAATTCAAAAGAGACAAACAAACATAACATTAATGACAAATTGGGAGCGCGTGAAAGTACTTTTCAAAGCTATTAAATCATCATTGCCCTTTTAAGTTATACATCAATACACATACGCCACGTCAGAAGTTCTCAGAGTAACTACCATTGGGCAAGAAGTTACCAAATAAAGTAACTCCCAACGTTTCCACTAACTCTACTATTCAGGAGCATAAAATCCAGCTTCTGAACTTTAGATGCTGACGTCATCATCAGAAGCGAGTTTTCCTCAGAATCTCAATAAAGAGCTTATGATGGACTACTGCTTCTGAACTGACTTCAGAACCTAAAATCCTATTCAAGAGCAAGCAAGCTTTTATCATACACGTAGTGCATGTTCAAATTTTTCTTTATAAAATCAAATCTTTCAACAGTTAAAGGCTTAGTAAATATATCAGCCCATTGATTCTCAGCATCAATGAATTGTATATCTAAAACTCCTTTTTGAACATAATCTCTGATAAAATGGTGTTTGATTTCAATATGCTTAGCTCTTTAATGCAAAATCGGATTTTTAGACAAACAAATAGCAGCAGTATTATCACAATAAATGGGAATATTGTTAGCAATTATCTGATAGTCTTCCAACTGATGTTTCATCCAAAGTAGTTGTGTACAACAACTTGCAGCTGAAATGTATCCTGCTTCTGCTGTAGACATAACAATTGTTGTCTGTCTTTTGCTAGCCCAGGATATAAGATTATCACCCAGAAATTGACAATTGCCACTGGTTGACTTTCTTTCAATCCTATCACCAGCATAATCAGCATCACAGAATCCAATTAGCTTATAATCTAAGGATTTCCTATAAAGGAGTCCAAGATTAGTTGTTCCTTTCAAATACCTGAAGCTTCTCTTGACAGCAGTCATATGAGATTCTCTAGGATCTGATTGGAATCTTGCACACAAGCATACACTGAATAAAATATCTAGCCTAGATGCAGTGAGGTATAACAAAGAACCAATCATACCTCTGTACAGCTTCTGATTTACTTTAGCTCCTTCATCTTCTTTGCTTAAGATGCACGTAGGATGCATTGAAGTGTTCATCACTTTACAATCTTCAAGCTTGAACTTCTTCAGAAGCTCCTTTGTATATTTTGATTAAAGAACATAAACTCCATCTTTGCATTGATTGATTTGAATGCCAAGGAAGAACTTCAGCTCTCCCATCATGCTCATTTCAAATTCATCTTGCATTAACTTAGAGAATTCCTGATTGCTTCCAATCTTGCAACTGGAGCAAATGTTTCAGTGTAATCAATACCTTCTTGTTGACTATATCCTTGTGCAACAAGTCTTGCTTTGTTTCTTGTTACTTCTCCTTGCTCATTCAACTTGTTTCTGAGTACCCATTTTGTTCCAATAATGTTCTTGTGCCGAGGTTTGGGTATCAGATCCCACACATCATTTCTTTGAAATTGATTCAACTCGTCTTGCATAGCTAAGATCCATCCATCATCTGAAAGTGCTTCATCAACTGTTGTAGGTTCAATCATTGAGATCAGTCCAATCATTGACTCTTCTTGTCTGAAATATGATCTTGTTCTTCTTGGACTATCTTTGTTTCCAATGATTAGCTCCTCAGGATGTGAAGACTTGTGCTTGAATGTGTTTCTGGTAGGATCTTCTTGATGTGAGCCATCTTAGGCTTCATCAGAAGCAGCTTCATCTTGCGCTTCTGATGTGGGTTCAGCTTCTGGACTATCTTCAGATTCAGCTATCTGATCAGGTTCTGGAGTAACTTCAGGAACCTGTATCTCTGCAAAACTTTCACCTTGCTTTGAAGTTTTATCTTCAAGTTCTTTGTCATCAAATTTAACGAGCATAGATTCTTCAACACGGAGTGTCTCTGAATTATACACTCTGTATGCCTTTGACCTTTCAGAGTAACCTAAGAAGATTCCTCTTTGGGCCTTGGCATCAAATTTCTTTAGGTAGAGCTTGTTGTTTAGAATGTAACATGTACATCCAAATTGATGAAAGTAAGAGATATTGGGTTTTCTTCCTTTAAAGAGTTCATATGCTGTTTTCTCCAAAATAGGTCTGATATAGATCATGTTCTGGACATAACATGTTGTATTCACTGCTTCTGCCCAAAAATGTTTTGCCAAATTGTTTTCATGGATCATGGTTCTGGCCATTTCTTGTAACGTTCTATTCTTTCTATCTACAACCCCATTTTGTTGTGGAGTTCTAGGAGAAGAGAATTCATGGATAATTCCATGTTTTTCACAAAAAGCTTCAAATGGCTCGTTTTCAAATTCTCCACCATGATCACTTCTGATTTTCAAAATCTTTGACTCTTTTTCAGTTTGAATCAGTGTGCAGAAGTTACTGAATACATCATATGCATGATCCTTACTTTTCAGGAATTTCACCCAAGTCCATCTGCTATAATCATCAACAATGACTAATCCATATTTACTTCCATATAAGGACGCAGTACTCACTGGTCCAAATAGATCAATATGGAGTAGTTATAAGGGTCTGGAGGTTGAAACAATGTCTTTGGTTTTAAAAGATGATTTCACAATTTTCCCTCTCTGACATGCACCACAGAGTGCATCTGAATGATAGTCAATGTCTGTTAGCCCTTTAACAAGTTGTAACTTACTAAGCTTAGAGATTAATCTCCAGTTAACAAGTCCCAACCTTCTGTGCCACATCCATTTCTTATCATTCACTGATAGAAGGCATATCACCTTCTCATCAGCCAGTTCAGAAAAATTGATTTTGTAGACATTGTCAACTCTCTTTCCCTTGAACACAATGGATTTGTCTTCCTTGTTGATTACAGTACAGTTGGTTTTCTCAAAAAACACATCATAACCATTATCACAAAATTGACTAATGCTCAAAAGGTTATGTTCAAGACCATCTACCAACCATACATTATTAATTAAGGTAGAGGAATTACCAATAGTTCCTGTACCTATGATTTTGCCAGACTGGTTGCCTCCAAATTTCACATTTCCTCCCTCTTTCATTGTTAGGCTGAGGAACATGGACTTCTCTCCTGTCATGTGTCTTGAGCAACCGCTGTCTAGGTACCATGATCTTTGCTTTGGCGCTGCTCTTAGACATACCTGCATCATTGACATTTTTGGATTTAGGTACCCATTGTCCTATGGGTCCTTGAAGGTTAGTACTTAAGGCTTTACTTTTCACTTCTTGTACCTTGTGCTATGAGTTGGGTTGCTTCTGATTAACCATCACCTTAGGTTTTGGTACTTCAGAAGCATTAACTGTCTTCTTCTGAAACTTAGACTTCAGAACCTCAGACTTTGGTTTCACCAGACTCTGAGGAACAGGTTCTGATCTTTTTAGGATCCTGATCTTTGAAGTCTTGGAATCAGATTTGATCATAGCCTTTGGCTTAGAGTTCTTTGGCTTTGAAGTAATCTTAGCCTTAGAACTAGAAGCTTCAGGTTCTGATTGAACAACAGTTTCCAACTCAGCACCTTCAGGTACAAAGAAGGTTTTCAGACCTTCCTTGATGCATTCACAACAAGATTTTAGATTGGTTTTCTCAAGTTTCACTTATGGAAAACCAATTCCTCTGCCATTGTTCTTGTAAATGCTATAAATCATAGAAGCCACTCTGCTTCTGTCAATGCCAGATATGATAAAATCTTCAAGAGCAATTTCATGGTTATTTAAAGGTTTTTCATTACACTTTTCTTGTAGCTTCTAACATAAGAACCTGAGCTGATCTTCATAAGTTTTACACATGAAGTCAAAGCCCCTAAGACCTTGTTCAGAAGCTTTCAGATCCAATAGAGTTGATTTTTGCTGTTTTACCAAATCAGCATATTTTCCTTTTAAATCCTTCAACTCATTGGTTCTTACTTCAAAATGTGTAAGAAGTTCTTTAAGTGACTCAACAAGTTCGTCTCTGGGAATCTTAGAATATACCTCATTTTCATCTTCAGAGTCTGAATTTGATCCTGCTTATAAAGGTTTTGTAGCCACTAACCCAACAGCTACCTTTGCGTCTTCATCAGCTTCCTCTTTATCAGATCCAGATTCACTTCCTAAATCATCCCAGGTTGTCATTAAACTCTGCTTAATCTGCTTCTTGTATTTGCTTGGTTTGAATGTTGACTTCTTTGACTTGTCCTTAGATTTCTCCTTCTGAAGATCAGGGCATTCAGCAATGAAGTGTCCAAGCTTCTTACAGTTGAAGCATCCCTTCTGATCTTCTTTCCTTGAGCTTCTGGAGTTACCCCTTCTGGCCAGAAACTTCCTGTTTTTCTTGGCCAGATACTGAAGTCTGTTTGAGAGCATAGCCATCTCAGCAGCATCTGGTTCAGAATCTGAACTTGATTGTTCTTCTTCTTCAGATTCAACCACTTTGAGAGCTTTTGATGACTTGCCTTTGGATGGAAGAGCTATCGATTTACTCTTCTTAGTAGACTCGTGTTCATTAAGACTTAACTCATGAACTTTGAGAGAACTAACAAGATCTTCGACACTTAAAGTGTTTAAATCTTTAGCTTCCTCAATGGCAGTCACCTTTGGTCTCCATCTGGCAGACAAGCTTCTGAGTATCTTGCTCACATGGTCAGAAGCAACATAACTCTTCTTTAGAATCTGTAGCCCAGAGACTAAGGTTTGAAACCTTGAGTACATCTCCTCAATAGTTTCATCATCCTTCATCTTGAATAACTCATACTGATGTACAAGCATGAGAGCCTTTGCTTCTTTGACCTTCTTGCTGCCTTCGTAGTTTGAACAGAGAGAAGCAAACATAGCTTTAGCAGTGGATTTGTCACTCATCTTCATGTACTCTGCTTTAGGAATAGCAATGACAAGAGCTCCTCTGATAATATGATGCTTCTTGTAGAGTTTATTCAACTCAGGAGTATGTTTCTTTCTATCCACAACAGCTCCTTCTTCATCAAGAACCAAGTCACCAACACCATCTTCTAGTATATCCCATAGTTCTTCATCTAAGCTCATGATATAACTATAGAAGTTGGTTTTCCACCAAGAAAATTCTTCAGCATCTCCATTGAACTTTGGAACTTTTCCAACACTTGATTTCTCACTATCACTATAATCATGTGAGACATTGTTATAGCTAGTTTGACCAGGAATAGGAGTTGGAATAGGACCAGACATGTTTTTCTCAGATCTTTTACTGTTGCACGGTTAAGTGTTAAACAACAGACCAAGGCTCTAGATACCAATTGAAGGTGAGAAAAACACAAGACGGGGGGTTGAATTGTGTTTTGGAAAATTCTTCATTTCTCCTAAAGACTGAACACACTGGTCAGAAGCTAAGTGAGACAGCTTCTGAAGTGATAATCAAAATCTAAATGCAGCGGAATAAAACAGAGAGAGAGAAGAAGAACGACACAAAGCAATTATACTGGTTCCTTCCATAAACCGGAAGTAGTCCAGTCCCCCTTGCACTTCCAAGGAGATTTCACTAAGAGTAATATCTGATTACAATTGCTCAAGCACACCTGCAAGAGACTTCCTTTGCTCAAGTACACTTTGCAAGAGTCTTCCTATGCTTAAGAACACAATCAAAAGACTTCTATGCTCAAGCACAACTGCAAGAGACTTCCCTGCTCAAGCACAACTGCAAGAGACTTCTAAACAAAATTACACAGAAAATTATTTAAGGTTGAACACTTGATATACAATTAGAGGTGCTCACAATACAAATCAGATACAGACTCTAAGACTTAAGAATTTCTAAGATATGACTTTGAGACACAGAAATTCTAAGTGAATGCAGAACAATTTCAGCAGAGGTTTGGCACTTGTAAAAATGTTGAGAGTCTTTCGTTCAGCATTGCCAAATCTCTAATTCTTCACTCCTTTATATAGAGGTGTGAAAGAGACGTTGTGAAATTGCCAGCACATCAAAGAGTCGTTGTTGAAGCTTGATCTTTCACCAATGATCTTTTGCCTGATTTGGTTGTTGTCCTATGAAGAACAAATTTGAAATCCATTCCTTATCCAAAGGAACATCTATGCAGGCGAAGCCGTATTCTGGAGCTGTTTTCTTGTCTTGTAGCGTGGACACAAAACAGAGTAGTGGAGAAGGTGGTTGTACAGTTCGTACAATAGTACAATGTCAACGCTTTCGTCCAAATTGCAAGCACATGCCTTCAAACACCTTTGAAATGACCGTTGCAACGTTCCACTAATCTTTTGTTGTCCTTTGATGAATTTCGATCAATGAAACAACTCTTGAATCCTTGGATTTTGCAAATCCAGTTGATCTTCAGCTTCTGGTGAAATGGCTTCTGATGAGGCAGCTTCTGATAATATAGCTTCTGATGATGACGTGGCACTTCAGGACTTCCAGTCTTCAGGAGCACTAGTCTTCAGGAGCGTTATTCTTCAGGAGTGCTATTCTCTCTTCAGGAGCAGCTAAACTTCAGGAGCGTATTGCCTTCAGGAGCGTCTAAGCTTCAATTTCATTGATTACTTTTGCTCTTTATTTGCTCATTCAGAACCAATAAATAATGTAACTTTTTAACTATCGTCCTGTACAATTGAACAAATATTAGCTAGTCCAATTTACAATTTTTAATACCTTGTTATCATCAAAACTCTTTAAGGTTCATTGTTAAACACATTTTGTTCCAACAGTGATGTCTGAGTAATAGTGGGGGTTTAAATGAAGTAAATATGTAGTGATATTCTATGAATGAGGGAAAGTTACTAGGCCCAATAAGAATGAGTCAAACCTGGGAAAATTTCTTTTCCAAAGAATTCAGAGATCCAGAAGCAAGAGTATTCTGGTGATTTAGATTTTATCATATTATTTGTAGGCATTTTGCCGTTGTATGCTATTAACTTGGGTGTTGTAAGTTTGTTCGCAGATTCATCCTTTACGTTTTTAGCGATCTTGATTCTAATGTATTATATCGATTTGAATGAATGAACATCATTTTGTTTTTGTCAAAAAAAAAGGCGTGGGTTAACTCTTTCACCTCACTCATTCTTTGATACGACGGTCGTTCTCTTTAACCATAAGAATCCAATTTTTTTTTTTGGGTTCTTGAATCTAAATTTTAACTGATCTTTATCATGTGTGAGGGTTAATCAGCTTCGTGCTCTTTTGTAAGAATTGAATGTAGCATAAAAAACTATTGTGTTGAAAGATTTAGGAGGTATGCATAAATTGTTGAACCCTAATCACTTTTGGGATCCGGTTCCTCTAAAATGAACAACTCACTTTAGAGTAAAAAGTGACAAATATCAATCGTTAATTAAAAAATTAGAGGTAAATATTGTAGATACATCATAACAAATCATGAGTTTGTTACGATAACAATTTTCTCACTTTACACCATACTCTCTTTTAACATCATTTGATTTTTTTCACTATACATTTTACCTAATTTAGAAGATCCTTGCCCTCAATTTTGAGTTGTATTTTTGTTTTATTTTGGCATCTTTAGTGGATTTTTATGCTTGTACGAAAAATTCATATAATAAGTTCCCAATAATTGGTATTAAAGTCCGATTCAACACTATGGAAGAGGAGAAGAGAATGTTGTTGTTAGATAAAGGATGTGGAGAGTATCACATCATATGAAATAGTTGAGATTGTGCAACATATAACTGAAAGAACCTACTCAATGTTTAACTTTTTGTACGAAGATGTGATATTTAATCTCATTCGTGTCATTATTATTAGCGCAATCAGCTCATGCCCAGCAATTTCTTCCCCAAACCCAAGTCATTTAAAACCTTAATCGAGTGTGAGCCATAGCCTTAAAATTAGGCTTTTAAAATCAATCTTTGCGAACAACCTTGCTGTAGTATTATTGTAACGAACTACCACTATTTTGCATAAACAATGTCACCAATTGTTCGATTTTCCACGATGAGTATTGACTATTGAGTTGTTAAGTTGCAAGCCTTGAAGGGTTAAATTGAATAATTTATTTAGTAAAAAAACTCTATCAACGTGTTTGAAAAAAGATAAGACATGTTTGTTGTTACAAAAAATCCATATACAGGACAAAGAGCGATGACAGAGAGAGAAGAGCGAGTCCGTGGCGGTCGACCTAGGTTCATCCGTTGGCAACCACGCCGGAGCTAATCTCCGGAGGAGAGATACACTGGGGGGATAGGGGTCCATCCTGGGAGGCAGAAATTGGGGGGGGGGGGGGGTAGGGGAGATTGGTTTGTAGTTAGGTCAAGGAAGAGGAAAGCGACGCAACTGGAGGATCGAAGACAGGACAGGTCAAGGGTTTCAGAGCGATATGGAGGCAAGGATGTGGGTAAGGGCTTTGAACGTCAGTATTATGAGGATGATTACCAGATTGTACGACGGCAACATAGGGGTTACGTGGATGATCATGATTCTGGACATAGGGAATTTCCTCATGTGCCTAGACGACGGGAAGCTGGGACTTTAACACGTGGAACTGTACCTTATGAAGACCAAAATCGATTTTCAGGAAGGAATTCAGCTATCTCAAAAAGGGGTGCAACTGAACTGGAGGAACGTGACATTGGTGGAAAGGTTACCTTCTACTTCATCAATATACCAGATAATATGCCGGTGTTTCGTTTACGCCAATTTTTCGAGGTATGTGGGATTCTTTCTGATGTTTATGTTGCTCGACATCTCAACGCTCGTGGTCAGGTTTATGGGTTTGTTAGATTTTTGAATGTTAAAAATAGAGACAAACTAGGGCAAGCATTGAATAATATTTGGATTGGAGACTGTCGAGTTTGGGCTAGGGAAGCAAGATTTGACAGGTTTGCTCAATTTGATGAGGTTCCTAAGGCTGTTAGGAGTGGTGGCAGTAGTGTAGGGAAGGATGTGGAGGTTAAACCGGTGGTAATTACACATGGTGTGGGGGTGAAGAATGTGAGGGTTGATCCGGTGAAGGTGGAGGATAGAGTTACTGAGGGAGAAAAAATTGTGAAGGTAGGAATTGTGGATGTTAAAGTAGAGTTGAAGAAGAAAAAAAATAAGTCGAAAAATAAAAAAAGAAAGAAAAGAAGGGTGAGGACGAGGGAGTGTCGGAAAAGAAGGAGGCGGAGGTGTGCGTGTTGGATGGTGTAGAGAAAAAATGCAAGGTGAAGGAGGATGTGAAGGGTGTTTGGAAGCCGAAGAAGAATGACGGTGTGGAGAATTAGGATGACCGACATGCTATTAAAGGTTTGTTTGAGTACGTTTCCACGCCGGATGATCTTGTGTGGGCTAACGGAGGTATGGTGGCTACGGTGACTTCAGGTGATTCTACGTTATCTTTACAACAAAGAGTAGAGGATGCAGGTTTCTTAAATGTGGTGGTAACTCCTATGGGAAGTGATAGAGTTTTCATTCATTGTCTTAACGGTGACGACATTTGGAAGGTGTTTAATGATGCTATACATTTCTTTGGGATGTTATTCAAGGATTTACATAAATGGTCGTCATAAGATGTTAATTATGAGAGGGGAGCATGGATCCGTATTTATGGGACTCCCGCGCACGCTTGGAATGAATTGTTTTTTCAGTTATGTGTGTCGGGATGTGGAAGATATATACGTTCAGATGAATGTACGGTTGATAGGGCGAGACTGGATTATGCTCGCGTTCTTATTTCTACATCTCATTTGGAGGTTGTTAATTCTTCATCAGCTGAGGTTGTAATTGATGGTATTAAACATGTGCTCAAGTTGGTGGAAGAGTGGGGTTGCAACTTAGGGGAGGATGCATTCTTATCGGAAGAGGAAACGGTGCCTTCGACGGAAGCGCTATCAAACATTAATGACGCTGCCGGTATGAAGGATATTCAAGGTGATATGGATGATTTGGTGGACGACCTAAGTGATGAATGGCTGAAAGGTACTGAAGCTCATGTTGGTAATTTTATCAAAGATGAGTGCATTCCCCTTAATAAAAAAAAGATGGGAAGGACATAATTAGCACGCAAGCTGTAGCGGTTGTAGGGCCTGAAGGTTCTTTCTCGGGTGACAAAGCTAAATTGAATGAGGATGATGTGAAACAAAAGGTTAATTGTGTTGTTGGGCCATGTTTGATCACGAAAGTTAAGAAGGGGGCCTCCAAATCAATTTCTTCATCAAAAAGTAAAAAGAAGAAGTCCCTAGAGGTAAATTTTAAGCATTCGGCTGGTTTTGTCAAAAGAATAGCTCGTCTTCCTATGTCACATAGAAAGGAAATTTTGAAAGTTTTAAAGAAACAAGAAAGAAAGAGAAGGGTGTTGTCTAAGGCTACCAAATTGATGGCTACTTCTAATTCCTCAAATACATCTATTTCATCGGTTAACAAAGATTTAGAACATTGGGCAATCCTTCATGATAAAAATGAGGTAGTGGCGGAGGATGTGAGGGAGATAGGTAAGACTTTGGGTGTGTATGTTGATGAAGGTAACAAGAGTGGTCTTAACTTATTGACGCGGGAGGGTAGAAAGGAGTTGAGGGCAAGGAGAGGGAGTTTGTTGGTAGAGGAGGATGTGAAGGACGGTGGGAGTGTTAAGGAAGGGGTGTAGAGTCTCGGTGGAGTGGGAGCAGGTGGGGGTGGAGAGTGGTGGAGATGAAGATTATGTCATATAATGTTAGAGGCTTGGGTGGGTTTGAGAAAAGAGCTGAAGTTCGTCGCTTTATTCAGGACAAGCATCCGTTTGTGGTATGTCTGCAAGAATCTAAGTTGAGTTCGGTTGATAATTTTACTGTTAAATCTTTTTGGGGAAGTTCACATTGTGAGTTTTCCTATCAAGCTTCCGTTGGGGCATCAGGCGGCTTAATAACTTGTTGGGATCCTTCAGTAGTGGAGGTTTGGTGTACTATGAGGCTCAGACATGTTTTGGTTATTAAAGGAAAGGTTATTCTTACATGTCAAGATTTTATTATTGCTAATGTTTATGCACCTTGTGATACTGATGCAAAACAAGACCTTTGGGTTCGTTTGAATCAATTTATTCTAGATATTGGGGACGAGAATGTTTGTATTTGCGGGGATTTTAACTCAGTTAGAATGACGGACGAGAGAAGAGGCAGAAGTGTTACTTTCAGACAGCTGGATGCAGACAACTTTAACAATTTCATTTCTGGTAGTTTTTTGATTGATTTTCCGTTATGTGGTCGTTTATTTACTTGGTATCGTGGGGATGGCATCTCAATGAGCAGAATCGATAGATTTTTGGTGTCGACAAAATGGTGTGACTCCTGGCCAAACTGTATTCAGGTTGCACATCAGATGGGCCTTTCTGATCATGTTTCGTTGGTTTTAAATGTTGATGACGCTGATTGGGGTCCCCGACCTGTGAGATTGATGAAAGGTTGGGCTGAATTTGCTGGTTATGCTGAGTTTGTTCGTGAAAAATTCAATTCTTTCAATCTGGATGGTTGGGGCGGTCATGTACTTAAAATGAAGCTTAAAATGATTAAATCTTGTCTCAAGGAGTGGCACCAACAACATACCAAGAATATTGAAGGCAAGATTGCGGATGTTAAAAATCGAATTTCTTCTCTAGACACTAGAGGGGAGGAGTGCGATTTGATGGAGGATGAAGCTAGTGAGATTCGGGAGTTATCTGTGCAACTGCATTCTTTGTCTCGGGTGCATACTAGTATGAATTGGCAGAAGGCGAGAATGAATTGGTTAAGGGAGGGAGATGCGAACTCTAAATTCTTCCATAATATGATGTCAAACAGGCGTCGGCGTAATTCTTTACAATTGATTCATGTGGATGGAGTTTTAGTGGATGGGGTTCAGAATATTCGGGCAACTGTCTTTAATCATTTTCTTAATCATTTTCGTGTTACTAATGTTGATCGACCAGGGGTTAATGGTTTAAATTTTTGCAAATTGACATATGCACAGGTGGGTACTTTGGTTCGCCCTTTTTCTTTGGAAGAGGTGAAACAGGCGGTCTGGGACTGTGACAGTTTTAAAAGTCTTGGACCTGATGGTATTAATGTTGGATTTATTAAGGATTTTTGGCCTGAGTTGAAAGATGATTTTATGCAGGCTTTAGTGGAATTTCATCGTAATGGGAAGTTGACTAAGGGCGTTAATTCGACTTTTATTGCATTGATTTCGAAGGTGGATAGTCCTCAACGGTTAGCTGATTTTCGACCAATTTCCCTTGTTGGCTGTATGTATAAAGTGTTGGCAAAGGTTCTTGCGAACAGGCTTCGTTCTATCTTGAATTTTGTGGTGTCGGATGCTCAGTCTGCCTTTGTTCGCGGTAAGCAGATTCTTGACGGCATACTTATTGCAAATGAGGTAGTCGATGAAGCTCAATGTATGAAAAAGGAGTTGTTATTGTTTAAAGTGGACTTTGAGAAGGCCTACGATTCGATTGATCTTAATTACTTAAATTCCGTTATGAAGAATATGAATTTTCCAACTCTTTGGCGGAAATGGATTATGGAGTGTGTTGGAACGGCTATAGCTGCGGTCCTTGTCAATGGGTGTCCGACGGAAGAGTTTCCTTTACAGAGGGGTCTTAGGCAAGGGGATCCTCTCTCGCCATTTTTATTTTTAATGGCGGCAGAGGGTTTCGATGTTTTGATGAAGGCTTCGGTGAATAATGATCTTTATCATGCGTATGGAGTGGGACCCCAAAGGGAGGTCAGGTTGTCTCATCTCCAGTTTGCTGACGATACTCTTATTCTTGGTGAAAAAAGCTGGTTAAATGTGCGTACGATTCGGGCTGTGTTGTTACTTTTTGAGGAGGTGTCGGGGCTGAGGGTAAATTTCCAAAAAAGTATGTTGACGGGTGTTAATATTTCTACATCTTGGTTGTCAGAAGCAGCATCTGTGTTGAATTGTCGAACTGGCACAATTCCGTTTCTTTATTTGGGGTTACCTATTGGAGGAGATGATCGGAAACTCAATTTTTGGAAACATGTGGTTGATAGAATTTTGGCTAGATTGTCTTCATGGAATAATAAGTTCTTATCGTTTGGTGGTCGCCTGGTACTTCTGAAATCTGTCCTGTCCTCTCTTCCGGTTTACTTTCTTTCCTTCTTCAAGGCACCTACAGGTATAATTTCCTCTATCGAATCTATTTTTTAAAAAAAAAAATTGGGGAGGGTGTGAGGTTTCTAAAAAAATTGCCTGGATAAATTGGAAATCTGTGTGTTTACCTGTGTATAAAGGTGGTTTGGGGGTTCGGAGGTTAGGAGAATTTAATATAGCATTATTAGGGAAGTGGTGTTGGAGGTTGATGGTGGATAAGGACGGGTTGTGGTATCATGTCTTAAGGGCTCGGTATGGTGAGGTAGGTGGCTGCATTAGGGAGGGGGGAAGAAATGACTCTAGGTGGTGGCGAATGATTTGTAGTGTGAGGCATGGCAGGGGGTGGCTGTTGGAAGGTGGTTTGACGCTAATATTAGGCGGGTGGTAGGAAATGGGTGTCAAACATTCTTTTGGACTGATAATTGGCTGGGTAGAGTTCCTTTAAAACTGCAGTTCAGTCGCCTTTATGAGTTATCCGTTCATAAGGATTGTTTGTTGGAGAAGATGGCGAGAATGGGTTGGGAGGAAGGTGGTAATGGGTGGGTTTGGAGGCGTCATTTGTTGGCGTGGGAGGAGGATAGCGTGAGGGAGTGTGCTTCTTTGTTAAATAATGTTGTTTTGCAGGAAAATATTCAGGACCATTGGCGGTGGTTGCTTGATCCGATACATGGCTACTCTGTTAGCGGGACTTACCGTTTCCTAACAGATATAGATGATCAGGTGGCTGCTGGTTCACTTAACGATGTGTGGCATAGACAGGTTCCTTCAAAAGTATCTTTGTTTGCTTGGCGTCTCCTTCAAGATAGAGTTCCTACTAGATCAAATTTGGTTCGTCGACATGTTATCCAACCTATTGATAATATTTGTGTTGTTGGGTGTGGTTCCTCTGAGACGGCGGATCATCTCTTCATTAGATGTGAATTGGTTGGGAGAGTCTGGTATTTAGTTTGTCAGTGGATGGGAGTGCCTTGCGTTCTTCCAGGCTCGGTACCGGACCATTTCTTTCAGTTTACTCACCTGGCGGGCCTACACCGACATTCTCATTTGTATCTGAAGGTTATTTGGCTTGCTTGTATTTGGGCAATTTGGAAGGAGCGAAACAACTGTATCTTTAAAAATGCGGTTATTGATCCTATCATTATTGTTGACAAAGTGAAGTTGAATTCATTTTTATGGTTATCTTCGAATTTTGTTCCTATTGCGTTTGGTTTTCATGATTGGTGGAGACACCCAATCCTTTGTATGGGTATCATGTAAATTTTATTCTTTCCGTTTGGTGGTGGCATCTTTTTTAGATGCTTTTGGTTTGTAATTGACATTGGGTGATTCATCACTTTTAGCACACCTTGTGCGGGGTGAATCTCTGTGCCTTTGAGCAATTTATTCCATTTTGATTTGTTAAAAAAAACGTGTTTGAAAACATCAAACCCCTTAAAAATAATGTTTGAAAAAATTAATCATTTTCAAGCATATACCAAGTCTTTATAATTATATGCCACATTTTGTCAACCAAACTCAGACATCTAAAATAATAAAATAATCACCTCAATTTTTAGGGAAAATAATCACCTCAATTATTTCTATTATGTCTATGAGATCATATATCCTTTATTCTTAAAGCTTATTAGGTTAAGCAACCACTAAACCCTAATAATTTCCCTCTAATCCTGCTGCATTTAATTCTTAAGTGGTTAACCCTAATATAATTCCCTCTCAACATTTTGCCAATTTGAATTTCAAATATTTTTTTTTTAATCATACCATATTAATTTGGTGGCGGTAACTAAGCTGTATGTGGTTAAATAATACATTAGCCTTTTTGAATTACACCTTTTTGAATTACATTAGCTTGGAATACTGACCGCATTTAATTATGTCTATTGGAGATGACTAATAGTAGTATTACCAATGCTTCACTTCTGATGCAAAATTCCAACGACCCATTTACAATCAATATTATTTGCTTTGAAAATATAACAACAATTAAAGAAAGTTTGCATTGCATGCATCTAGCCATCTACACACGGCTGAAAGCAATTCCCTCCACTCATACAAAGCAAAAATAAATACTCATGTGGCATTTGGTCTAAAACTTTTAAAAAGTACACCACATGCATAGAAAACTAATTTTGGAATGCTTAATGGTAGCTTCATGTCTAATTATTATCTGCCACACTCTATTGATATTTGTTAGAGAAAAATTCATCAATTTTTCACATACCTCTTTACTTCAGTCGCCACACCTTTTCTCATTTTCTTCTTCAATTCATCTTTCTGATTGTCCCATCTATATCTTCTTAATTTTTTTCCTTATTTTCTGAAAGGAGATTACTACAAAATAGAGAGTAGAAGATCTCTTAACACATGTTTTTTGTTTGTGGTGGTGGTTGTTTGCTGAAGGCTATGGACGATGTTTATGCAATGGTATAGCCTTATAAGATGTCATACATTCTTTCTTAAAAAAGTAATAGATGTCATACATTCTTATATTTACAAGTTTCTTTAACTAATCAAGATAATTGTTCATATAATTAATTGTTGGGATTTGGTTTGTTTGTACCGTAAGTCCCTTTGTTTCTCCCTCTCCCACAAACAGCATATTTCCTAAATGTACTTTTGATTGTAATTTATATTTTGCTTGCAGAGATTATTTTTCTTTTCCATGGTTGGTTGAATGAAGTCGCAACACTACTTCGAGAGCTATCATTAAAGTTTCGTCACACTATGTGAGCTTTGGGTGGACTATGTAATTATTCAAAACCAATGGCTGTATGTTAAATAAATGAAATCAATAAGTATTTCAATATTGAAGATTGATTACATCAAAAACAATTCGAATGTGAAGGATTTTGGCTCAAGGTTCAACATCAATTTTATAACTTTTTAACTGTCTAAAGAATTCATACTAAGAACCATTTGTTTAAAAATTGGAGTATTATATTTGTGAAATTTAACTTCCATATTACTTTGTTATAAGTTTGGTTGAGTGTTTTCCTAAAAACAAAATGTTTGGTTGAGTGTTTGTGTTCCATTGGACGCGTCAAAAAATTTATTTAGTTGTTACTCCCTCCGTTTCAAAATGAGCGTAGGTTTAGCCAAATTTTTTTTTTCAAAATGAATGTCACATCAGTATCCAATGCAATAATAATTTTTTCTTTTCAATTGTACCCTTCAATTAATACTATATTACACTACTTCCAAAGTATTATTTTTTCTTTAATGAAAAACAAGCCAATAGTTGATTAGGATAATTTGGTAAAATTATTATGAGATTTGACTACTTTATTCCATTCCTTAATCTGTGTGCAATTGGCTAAAGCGACATTCATTTTAAAACAAAGGGAGTAATTATTTTTTTAGAGATTGGTTGAGTTAACTTTTTTTTTAGGGAAGGTTGAGTTAACTTATCACGTAATTTATTTAAGTAATTTTTTAGAAATGCTAATTATATAAAAATGTGATCTTCCTTCAATATATATATATATATATATATATATATATCATCTTTATTTTTTATTTTCTTAATAGACCCGTGCATCGCACGGGTAAAAGTCTAGTAAATAAAATATTTCTAAGCCTCCCTCGGATACCACCTCTCCCCAACACAAAGTCATAATAATTAATCATGAATTTTTTTTATAAAAATAATGGTTAGCAAGACTTTGGTGAGCAGATATAGATTAATAAACAAGTTAAGATTCCAATTTTCCATCTCTATATTAAAATATTTTAATATAATAATAAAACAAATTTACAACGCAGCCCCACCTTAACTTCCACTCATATTTTTCTAACAAAAATAAATTCATTTTTAATTTTTAAATGAAAAGTCCTCCATTCTCCCACTTTCCTCCAATTTTTTTAATTCCCCTTATTACGTTGACTCAAATACCAAACCCACAATCCCGGATGCGTTCTCCTGCATCGCAGCTTGAATAGTATGTCTGTGCTCTCCTTCATACGTTACAATCAGCATCGTTGGATCATCTGTTGCACGCTCCACGTGTTTCCTTGCTGGGCACCCTCTTACAGTGCTACACTTGTAATAGCCTCTGATTAAAAGAAAGAATAAATCAACATTAGAAAACAAGTCTTTAATAAAAGTCAACATAATTAACGGTGGAGATCGGATTGATTGTGTATAACTCTTACCGTGGATATGGTGATCCCTTGATCGGTTTCTGACCGTATTTCCGCCACGAGTACTCGTCCGGTGGTATATCGGCTGTCTTTGAACTTATCGCCGGTACTCTCACAGTCCTCTTCACCCTATTTTTTCTGGTAAAAAAAAAATCAAATTCAAGAAACTTGTTACTTCTGTTGGGTATTAGTATAATCATGCTGAATAAATTCAATATTACAATCATGATCATAATGATTAAATCACAAGTATTTCCCATATTTCCTCTCAAAAAAAAAAGTATTTCCCATATTCCAATTGGATAAGAGTAAATTGTTCCAAGTTAACTAAAACATTCCGGTCTTATGCAGTCAAAACATTTGTGGTCGTTCATTTAAAATCAGGCCAATCTAGGTCTAACTTAACTTCTAAGCTCCGTACATTGAATTGTAAAATAAAAATTGAAATTGATATTTTTGTATCGACAATCTTGATCAAATAATCATTGATACAGCGACTATGTGACAACAAAACCCTAACTCATGGATCTTATTTCGAATTACTTTTTAGTCAAAGGAGTGACTAAAGTACTCCAAAACTATCAAATGATATGGTACACACAAATTTGTATTCCCACAAAAATTAAAAGGAGAATTCTACGGTACAGTCACCCAAATGACTTTTCCAATAAAGTCAAACATTTTAAATCAGTTTGTGGAAAACCGGCTTTAAAAGTCTAAATAAAAATGGAATTTATTAAAGGACCAACAGGGAAATGTATTTTACAACCCTTTATATTATGTCCAAATTATCAAGATATTACACTAGTTAAAGCACAAATTAGATGGTGTGATACAACGGCTGAATATTTTTTAGACAAATATTTATATGAAAGCCATGAAAATATAGATCATTTTTTATATAATGAATATAAAGGATTAGCTCAAGATTTAAGGAATAAACTTAAAGAAATAGCTAGATGAGTGAAGAAAATAATACACTCACAACCAGAGTCAAAGCTTTGCTTGACGAAACCAAGAAATTAAATGAGAGATTTGAAAGACAGATTTCTTTTCTTGAAACCTTACCTCAAATCTATAAACAAAATAATTTGTTTACAAAAGATTATGAACAAGGATTAGAAAGACCCCATGAAACTTGGAAAAATATGGAAAAAGATTTTCCGTGTTACAATAAAAATGAGAATAATAAATATCCTCATATATATCATTCTTTTAATCCTCAGTTAAACAATATCACTGATATGATTAATTATCTGATAAAAAACTGTTGTAAACAACATCTTTCTCTTCAAGAAGGGGGGAAGAATAAGGAAAAAATCGAAATCGAAGAAAAAACCTTATTTGCTAATTATAAAAGATGAGTATAGAAGAAAACATAGAGTATCAACTCGAAAAATTAGATCAACTTATGGCTACTTTAGACATAAGCGAAAAAGATTCCATTAAGGAAGAACCTGAACCTAAAGATCTAGAAGATATTATCTACGACTTTAGTTCCGATGATGATTCAAAAGACGATGGAAATTTCGTTAAAATAGAACAATTAGAAATGGGCGAAAGCTCAGGAACAAAAAGAGAACCCTCTTATAATTGGAATGCAGAATTCCATAGGGAATTCTCCCAAGCTAAATACCAAAAAATTCCTATGAGTTATATTCCCAAACATAGTGTAAACGATGGAAGTGGAATTTTAAATATTGATTGCGTTGACAATCTTGTCCAAGCTATAAGAAGTTGGTATAATAAAAATACTATCCAAATACAGTTAGATAGTGACTTAAAAGGTCTAAGCCCAAAACAAATTTTTAATTATCTTTTGTGTAGAACAGAAGGTAATGCATATAAATTTTTGGCCGAAAAACCTGAAGAAGAACAAACTGCAGAAAACAGTATGGGAATGATTAATAAAATCTTTGAATGGCTTTTAAATGAATTCAAAGGATGGCAAGATACGGTAGATTCAAATACCGCCTTTAACACTGAAAAATTATGGAGAATAATGAATTTATCCATATGTAATCCTTGTTACATAGAAAATTATATTTGTGAATTTTCACAATTGTATTATGATTTAAATAAAGACACTAGAGAAAACCAAAAGGTTGTTGAATTATTTTACCAAAAATTACCTATGTCTATGTCCCAAATAATTCAAAATGAATTTAACAGTGCAGTATCCTCAGGAACGGTTAAAAATACTTTAGGAGCTAGAATTTCTATTCTTAGAAATTGGATACAAGAACAATGCCTAAAGAAACAATCAAAACGAGAAGCACGAATAGGATTGTGCTGTGATAGAATCCAAGGGAAAATTGGAGCATATGGTTGTGAAAAAACTAGGAAAAGGAGGAAATATCCTAGAAGAAAGAAATTTAAAAGATTTTCCTATGATAAAAAGAAACATAGGAAGAAAAAATTCTATAGAAGAAAAAGAGAATACCCTAGGAAAAATAAAACCTGTCCTAAAGGTAAAAAATCATGTACATGTTGGTTATGCCATGAAACAGGACATTATGCTAATGAATGTCCAAAGAAAGTTTCTAAAGAAAAGAAACAAGTTTTAAACATGATCTATAGAATAGGTTATGAACCAGTAGAATCAGACTCAGATTCTGATTGGGAGCATCAAAGTTTCTATGAACTTTGTACAGATTCCGAAGATGAGCAAAACCAAGATTTTGAGTAAAGGAAACCCTAGTGCTACCTTTATTAAAATAAAACTTCGTAAGAAGGAGATTTTAGCCTATTTAGATACAGGCGCAACATTATGTTTTGGAAAACGAAACATATCAAGAAATTGGGAAAGATTAGGAAAACCCAAAGAAATAATTGTTGCAGATAAATCAAAACATCAAATATGGTTTGTTTTGAAAAACATCTCAATTACTATAGAAGGTCATGAATTCTTCATACCAACAATTTATCTCCATGATTCAGGATTAGATTTAATCATTGGAAATAACTTTTTAAAGTTATATGCACCGTTTGTGCAAAATGTTAAAACCATTTCTTTACTTTGGAAAAATTTAGCAAACCCCAAAGAAAAGACAAAAGTTATAACGACAAAAATTATAACTAGAAATGAGATTATTCAATTAATTTCTGAAAATCTTATAAACCTAAAGAGTATTTGGGAAGAAGGTAAATTATTTTTAAATCTTGAAGAAATAGAACAAAAATTTGATGCTGTATGTTCAGAAGATCCTTTGGATAATCTGAAAAATACAAATCATGAACTTGTTACCATCAAATTACGAGATCCTAATAAGGAGATTAATGTAAAATATAAAATGCCTTATTCAGTACAAGATAAATTAGAATTCCAAAAGGATATAAAAGAACTTCAAGAAAAGAAGTTAATTACTCCATCTGCAAGTCCACATTCAGCACCCGCTTTTTATGTGACAAATCACAATGAAATAAAAAGAGGAAAAGCTAGAATGGTGATAAATTATAAGAAACTCAATGATGCTACAATCGGAGATTCTTATAAATTACCACGAAAGGATTATATTTTGCAAAAAATAAAAGGATGTGATTGGTTTTCATCTTTTGATGCAAAATCAGGATACTATCAAATCAGACTTTCAGAAGGAACTAAGCCCTTAACAGCTTTTTCATGTCCACAAGGACACTACCAATGGAATGTTCTTCCATTTGGACTAAAACAAGCACCATCTATATACCAAAGATTTATGGATAATGCTCTTAGAGGATTAGAACATATATGTTTGGCATATATTGATGATATTTTAGTTTTTACAAAAGGAACTAAAGAACAACATCTTAAAGATGTAGAAATTGTTTTAAATAGAATTTCAGAAAAAGGAATTGTTATTTCGAAAAAGAAATCACAATTAGCCAAAAAGGAAATCGAATATTTAGGCCTTATTTTTAAAGAAAATGGCACCCTCGATTTATCTCCACATGTTCAGGAAAAGATTCAAGCTTTCCCTGATGAATTGAAAGATCGAAAACAAATTCAAAGATTTTTAGGATGTTTGAATTATATTGCCAACGAAGGATTTTTCAAAAATTTGGCAACTGAAAGAAAGATTTTACAGAAAAAGATATCTGAAAAGGTTCCATGGTCATGGACTGAACAAGATACTCTAACTGTAAAAACTATTAAAAAGAAAATTAAAGTTTTACCCAGCTTATACAATCCAACAGAAAATGATTTTTTAATTGTTGAGATTGATGCTGATAAAACAACCTGGGCAGGTTGTATGAGAGCTCTACCTAATGGTAAAGCGATACTGAATCTTGATGATTCGGGAAACTATGTTGGTGATGTAACCCATCAACAAGGAATGAAAGATACTGGAGCAACCCAGTACGCTAAGTCTAGTAGCTCGAAAGAGAAATTAGACAAACTCTCTGATTCATCAGAAAAATTAGTATCAAAAGATACTAAGATTGATTATTCTTATGAAAATATTAAAAATAAGATAAAAGATGAAGATCTTTTACTTTGTAAATATGTTTCAGGATCATTTACAGATACCGAAACAAGATATCCAATTCATGAATTAGAAACATTGAGTTGTGTTAAAGTTTTAACAAAATGGCAAATGGAATTAATTCCAACCAGATTTTTATTAAGAACAGATTCCAAATATGTAACTGGATTTTGGAAATATGACCTTCGCGTCAATTATAAATATGGAAGACTTGTAAGATGGCAGATGAAACTCCAACCGTTTCACCCATATATTGAATATATAAAATCTGAAAAGAATTGCTTTGCAGATGCACTGACAAGAGAATGGAAGCAGCTATAAAGACGCTACAGAATTCTCTCAGACAAAAACAGGAGCAAATTGCCTCTGCAAAAAATCGTCTAGAAACTCTTCTTTCTGAAGAGGGGGAGATGATATTAACAATTCAAAACCTTGAAAAACTTTGTAAAAAAGAAACATCAACAGTTTCAGAATCTAAAAATAGTGAAAACTGGGATCTGCTTGGTCAAGATTCTGGAAAGTTCAACTACTATGTAAAATACTCAGCTCCAAAAGAGTCAAACATCCCAATTGAGTCAATAGAACCAAAAGGATGGAAATCCCAAACAACTGTCCTTGCAGATTTACCAAAAACATCTTGGGCTGATAAAGTCGAAGAAGATGAAAGAAAAAATGGAAAAGAAAAAGAACCCATTGATCAACAAACAAGCCAAAAGATTGACAGTCAACTTGGAGGCAAAAAGAAAGCTTATGTAATTTTTGATGGACCCATGAAAGGTATTTACCAAAACTGGGAAACCACAAAGTTACATACAAACGGCAAAAATGTCAGATACAAAGGGTATGAGACCCTTGAAGAAGCAAAAACAGCCTACAACGCTGTTTACAAGGAAGTTGCAACAGCAAACAATATAGTCCAGCCATCAAAAATGGAGACTAAGAAGAAAATATCTGTAGATAGAATTATCTATGGAGAAAGCAAATTTGTTAAAGAAGTCACCATTGGAGACTACTACAAAAACTGGAGATGGTTAACCAACTACTCAGAAGAGTTAAAAACAGAATGTTTTTATCCTAGCAACAACGGGATAGAAGTAAAAGCTGTAACAGTCCCAGGCGTAGGAAAAGAATTAGTCAGATCATTCTATGATTGTGGAATGATTAAAACAATGTATCTTCAAGAAGATGCAGGAAGAAAAATTCATGAACTAGAACTTCTTCCAAAAGATATAGGCGAAATCGCTTATAAGTTCAACAATAGCTTCGCAAAAGGTAAAGAGTTCTTTTTATCTTTTACTTCAACTTATCCATGGTTTGAAGACGATGAAGTTATTAAAGCTAGACACTTAATCAAGATTGGCATTTCAAATCATTCATATCCAACAAATGATGGAAGAAATGTAGATCCAAGACCAGAATGTTTTCTGCATCAAATGGAAAAATTCTATGATGCTCTCATCAGATTTGGAGTAAAATTACCAAACTTCAGGGTAATCACTGCAAAAGGAAGTTTTCTAGTCTATAGTGATTCAAGGAAACAAGCAAAAGAAGAGCATCTTCAGCAAATCCTAAAGTTTGAAGAAAACTTTAGTGGGCTTGAAGCAGACTTGGGCCATCTACCCGACCCAATCCAACAGGAGTGCTGTCGACACTTTCAAAAATACAAAGGACACCAATGCAAGTGGTGCGCAAAAGACATGAAAGACGTGGCCGACAAAGAATCGTTGTATGATAGTGACATATCACCAAATAACGAAGAAAATGTAGAAAGTTAGTGGGCATGGGACCCATTTAGAGATAAGCCTTATCTCTAAGGCAATTATGTAATCTACTTTTCTGTATTTTCTTTATTTCTTTTGTCGTATAGTAAGCTGTAGCCAGCTGTAAGGATGGAGACGTAGTACCTATCTGTAAGTCTCTATGCCTATAAATAAGAGCCTTGAAGCTCATTTGTAAGCACCATGTTTTGAAGCAGTATAAGTTATATCGTTTGATATGAGCTTGCCTCTTAGTTTTAAGAACTAGTGGTCCTATAGTGGTAAAACACTATAGTTGAGAATTCTTGAGGTAATACTCTGGAGGAATTCGCCCTGAGTTGGGATAAACTCAATACAAGCAGAAAAAACTGCTGAAGATCAGATTGCTGAAGCAAAACAACCCATATTTCTGAAGAAAAATCAGGTATGAATTTATCAAAAATTATTATAAAATATGTCTGAAGTTTCATATTTTGAAGGAACATCTAGTTATCATGCTGATAGCATAATAGATAATAAAATCGAAGAAGCAGATTTGTCTTTAACTGCTGAAGAAAATTTTAAAAGAAAGTTTAGTAAACTTAAGGAATTTCTGTCAAGAAAAAATATTCTAAAATTCGGAATAATGGTAGGAGAGGAAGCAATTCCAATTGAAACAACTAATGGAAAAATAGTTATATCAACTATAGATAAACAACAAATCGATAAAAGACTTGGAAAATTTTCTGAAAACGAGAGAAAAAAGATTGGTTATATTCATATATCAACCATTCAAATTCTAATCAAAAGTACCTTCATGAAAGGTATTGATTCACCTCTAGAAATAGCTCTAGAAGATTCTAGAATTAGAAATAAAAAACAAGCAGTAATTGCAAAAGGAAATTGTAATCTAAAATATGGAAAGATAAAATTTGATATAAATTTACAGATGGGATTATCCCTAAAAGATATAGATTTGAATAAATCTATAGTTTTTCATTATAAGCTAAAAGATTCAACATTTATGAAAGAAGGTAATCATCCTTTTACAATTTACTATAGAATTAATTATGCTTTGAGTAATTCACATCATAGCATAGAATTCATAGGAAAAGAAACAATTCATATTGATGAGTTATTTACACCATTAATTACTTTGGAAACACCAATATTTAAAGATATCACGAGAAATAGTTTTTCTCTGATAGAAGCAGAAAAGAATATGTTTGAAGAAACAGAAAAACCGTTGTTTAGAAGCCAAAGTCTTCGAATAACATCACCGAACAAAGATCAAAAAGATTTTAGCAAATCATTAAGTTCTCAAACCATATTTGAAGATGATACTTCATCCTCATTCGAACCACCTAGAAAGGATTTCGAAATAAGCTGAGAAAAAGAGCTTAAGGATCTGCATGATTCTATAAAAACTCTATCGATACAGGTTAATAAGATTAATCAAAGACTATAAAAAGTCAAAATGCCTGGTCTAACTCTTAAATCAGAATTAATACTTTTTAAAACTAGGTTACAACATCTAGTAAGTGATATAGAATGGTATTATGATCTAATATCATACAAACAAATAATATATAAAGCTCGAGAAAATTCCGCTGGTAATTCTGCTGAAAATCTATAATGCCTGGACTAGATCTTATAACAGAATTAAGACTCTTCAAGAAAAGGCTAGAAGACATAGTCTTTGAAATAGAATTATATTATGAAAGAATTGTTTTTAAACAAACTCTTTACAATTCTAGAGAATTTGTTATATATCATATAGAATATATTGAAGATCTATTAAGAGATACAGAAGATTTAGAAAATCTTACTCAGATACAAAAACAAAGAGCTAAAACACTCTTAAAACCTTTTCAAGGATTAACTAAAATCGAACAAATGTTAAAGGAAGTTCGAAAAAATTCCGCTGAAAACCCCACTTCAAACCTGGTATCAGAGCAGGAAACACAATCCTAAGGGATAAACATGAAAATAAAAATAAAAAAGAAATTAAAAAATATTTTTTATATAAAACAAAAGCTTTTTAAAATCGTTTTTCCGAATAACCGATTTAAAAAGACATCCACGTGGCACTCTCCTATTAAGCCACATAAGCGACTTTTCCAGAAAAGTCATAAAAACAACTGCACCATAGCAGTCCCCAAATTAAAATCCTATATTATCCCTCAATTTAATTTGAACTCATAATCAAAAAATGGGTTACTATTATGCTAACATGCGCTGGGGGTGGGTGCATTAATAAATTAACAAAAAAAAGTCAACAGTCAAAGCAATTAAGTGAAGGGAATTGAAAAAGGAAAAAAGAGAGTTCACATCACTTTAACTTTGTTTGAACTTTTGAATTTCTCTCTAGTGTTTTCTTTCTCAGACAGCAAAAACAGAACCCTATGTTGTCTTGTCACAAAAGGACCCTACCAACATTTAGGAGAAGGGTAAATTTGGAAGGATAAAAAGGCTACACAGTGTGTTTTGCCTTTATTATACGTTGCTACATACGTAAAACACAAAAACCCTAAAACACAACCTCCCGTGATACGATATAGGTTATAATAGAAGTTGGAGTCATTCGTTGAATTAGGTTAGAAGAAATGAAATCATTGACGGACCTGGGCTTATCTTCTGAATTGGCGAAGAAATGTGAAACAAGACGGCCTTGGTATTTTGCGATGAAGTTTCAGAGAGAAGTGATCCCCGCTGCACTACAAGGTATATGATTTTGAAACTACTAAATTTTTTTTAAATATTTTTTACTGATTGATTAATTCAATTTCATTCTGCAGGAAATGATGTGTTTGGAATCTCTCCACCAGGTACCGGGAAGACTGTGGCTTTTGTTCTTCCTATATCGCACGCCCTCCTTGAAACCGGACCCAACCTAACCCCTTTCTTTGCTCTTGTGCTCTATCCCTCAAGGTACTTATTTCCCATCATAATCATTTATCTCATCATTCATCATATTTAACTTAACTAACCTTTTTTTCTTAAACTAGGAGTCTTGCCTTTCATACTGCTGACCACTTTCGAAATATAGGCTCTCAGTTTGGTGTTAAGTGTGCTATCGTAAGTTATAATAGAAAATTGCATAATTCAATGTAATGTAATTACAAGTGTGTGTGTGCATGCGCACCACAAAAGATCATATATATGCTGGCTGGTTACTAACATAATCTATTTTGATTGCTTTTTCTATAGATTGCTCATGAGAACCGCAAGGAACACGAATCCATCCTAAATTCAGAGCAACCTCATATTATCGTAAGTGTTGTTACAATCTTGTTGAAATTTTATTATTTCAATTTACCACTGCTTCTAATTTTTTTTATTTCAAGGTTGGGACGCCTGACCTAATCTTATATCACCTAAAACACACCCAAGGATTTTCTCTTGCTCTTGCTAGTTTAAAGTACCTGGTATGATTTGATTGATTGATTGATACCGTTTTTACATCATTACAAAATCAAATATTTCATATATCTTGTCTTTCCTTTCACTGCTCTGCTCGCAGGTCATAGATGATGCACACCTGCTATCTTATGAGAACATTCTACGTGGTATTTTAGAGATTTCAAAAATGATTCCTAGTGAGCGGAGAACATTTCTTTTTTCATCTACATTCACAAAGGAGGTAAATATGTAGGTTTTGTAACAAAATCTCATAAAAGTTCTCAAGCTCTCAGTCTCTAAATATTCGTGTACTACACTAAATCTTTCTTTTTTAAAACTTTTTAATCATATTGAATTGCATTTACATTTGGTTCATGATTATTAGAAAATCCTTAGAGCTAAATGTTCAAACCAAAACACAATTGTAACACACGTGATACTTTTCTATTTCACCAACTGCTTTTTAGAACTTTCTATTTAATACTTTGATCTAATAAACTTCTAGGAACTTCTTGGGAGATGAAATTTCTTTTTCATAAATATTTTACGTAGTCATACTCGTTAATCAATATCGGCTATTAATTTGAGATCGGACGGTTCTACACAGTCAGAACTGCTTAATTGTGTAATTTATTTATCTTCAAGTCTACACTTTGTACTAATGGGGATAATTTCATTCCTGTGATTTTAGGTCGATACGATGCTAAGCGTCTGTTTAAGGAATCCTGTGAAGGTACAACCTTAATGTTTACAAATATTATCTTCAAATCTCCTGCTTGACTCATGTTATTCACAATATAATTTTTTTTATTTTGTATAGATTGACCTGTCTACCAAATATTCTATTGCGGACACACTGCAGCAGAGTTGCTTTATGCAAAAAGAAAATCATAAGGTTTCTCTTCTCCCTTGTCCAGAAAATGTTGAATATCTTACTGTTAGAAGAGGACAAATTAGAAGTTTTGTTTGATGTTTGGTGTGTATTAAAAGTAGTAGACTAGAACATCTAGTTCCATTTTGCCTGTTTGCCAAGTGTTGCCTATGTAGATGTAGATGATGCCCATTTAGATGTAGAAAATAGAAATATCACAAGTAAATTAATTTTTTTTTTTTTCCATTAGTTTTGGGTTTTGTGAATAAGAAGAAACTATTATATATTATTCATGCTTGCGCTGACCGTGTTCATCAATTCCATGTCTTGCATAGGATTGCTACCTTGTATACACTCTCGCTGAAATGACTGGAAGTACATCAAAGGTATTGGTATACACTCAGCACTGTGGTAAAACGCTTCTTCTGGCTTTGATTCTTAAGAATCTTGGTCTCAGAGCCATTCCTATTATGCGTTATATGAGTCAGGTAACTGTACGGCAGGTCCTGTATTCTAATTTTAATTTCTTCTAAACCGTCAACAAGAAATATGCCTAATTCTTGACATAATAACTTTTTTATAGGCAAAGAAACTTAGATCCTTGAATGCGTTCAAGTCTGGGGAGTGCAATATTCTCCTTTGTAGTGACTTCCTTAGTAAGGGACTAGATATTCCAGCGGTAGATATGGTGATTAACTACGACATTCCTCGGTATCCAAACGTAAGATGTGCTATATAATGCTTTTATACTTTTGTTGACCCGTTTTAGTATAGTCCTGACCGTGTGATCTACAGGATTATATCTACCGCGTGGGATGGACTGCTGCTCATGTTAATGTTGCCATTTCCTTTGTGAGCCCAGATGAAAGGAGACGTTTCATTATGATAGAGGGACATATAGGTTAGGAGTGTATGCTCTCTGCCTTTACTTTGCCATTTTAAATAACAAAAACGTCATAGTAAATAATTGATACAAGTATTTTTTTTTTCTTCAGGAAAGAAGCTACCGCTGTATCCTGCACCATTTGAGGATGTTTTGCTTTTGGAAGGGCGTGTTATTGAGGCTGAAAGATTTGCACAAGAGGTAAATTTATGTATTGAGCATAGTTATGCTTTAGGCTACTTTTAGTCTTCATGTCTATTTCTTCTTTTAAGTAGAGAAGCTAGTTTTTGGATTTTGTGCAAGTTGAAATTGTGGTGCCAATTTGTCTTTATTGGTATAAGCTATCTTATCCAACTTTGATTCTATTTTTTAACATCTACATAACATACACAATAGATATAAGCAAAAACAGTTTGTTTGAAGGCGCATATTTAACTATCTCGAAATCAAACCAAAACCACAACCACAACCACCTATACTGAAAAACCAGCAAGAGACCAACGATACAAACAGCCAGATAAACACAAAAAATAAAAATCTGTAAAATGAACTAAAACGCCCGCGAATCAAAGCAAAGAACCGAACAAAACTGATATGTTGCAGCTGAAAGACACGGAGATGGATCAGAACCCAGGGGTGCAATTACTCTTATGTTGCACCACTGCTGTACAACAAACATTCCCCAAGCCGAAAAAATCAGTTCTGAACTATGCAGAATATTACCTCGAACACGCTCCAAATTATGAAGAAAATTATCTTAAACCATCTCCGAATTATGCAGAAAAACACTCGATTTAGTAAAAATTCAAATATTTAAGAGACCAACAACCAAACTAGTACATTTAAACCCTATATGCACCAGCAATATAAGAATATTTAAGAGAACAACAATCTTATGTCATTGTCATTTACCCATGCAAGAGTAATTGCAACAATATTTCTAATTTCTCCTTTTCACATATAGTCAGCTTTTCAGAAATCAAAGACCAGCTATTGCAGTAAAACAAGAACAATTGCATACATATAACATGGTAGAAGCCTTAGTTCAGTTGCAGTACCTGTCCTAATTAAAATATGCAACATTCTCCTCAACATCAAAATGACTTGGTCGTGGTTTAGGGTATCGCAACCAATTTCATTGTAAAATTTATACAGAGTTCATCTAGTGAATCCAACCAGACTACAAATCATAAAGCAAAGAACCATTTAAAAAACCTGAGAACAATAAAAACTAAAACCAATGAAATCAAACATAAAGCAAGGCAAATTAGTTTCAGAGATGTGAAAACAAAAAGCAGTAAATAAAATGGACATCAAATCAAACATAACATACATATAGGTTCGAAAGTTGGACATTTTGAAGCTTCATTATATGTATGAGATGTCAATGCTCCTCTTCAAATCAAACCTGCAAATCAAATCAATAGCCAATCAAATAAGCAGCCAACATGAAATACAAACCATTACATTTCTCAAGAATGAAACAAAGCAACAATGTCATTTTGCTACACTAGAAAACAAACAACTAATTTGTGAAAAAAACAAACCCCGCATTTTGAAACTAATATGAAAAGTGCTTCTTTGAAATTATGGGTGAATTTATTGTATTCTGAAGGGAGAAAAATGACATTTCAAAAACACATTTAATGTTTTGTAATAAATATTTACCATTTATGGAATCCTTAACATGTGCGCTAAGGGCACAAGTTAGCATGACCCATTAAATTATGATGAGTGATTTGAAATTGGTCTATTCTCATGTGATTTAACTTAATTATTACTTTTCTAAATACTTGACTGTTTGTATTTTATTTGTGTAGGAAATGAAAGAATTGGGTTGGATGAGCGGAGGATACTTAGAAGCGGAGGAGGCACCACGCAGGAGCGGAGCTAGGTTATCTCGAGAGCCCTGACGTATGCACGCAGGCTTTAGTATTGATTGGCATGTGCAATTAGTACTAGTGTGACATTTTGACTTTTTAAAGTGTTGTTGACTTGTTGTCAGCTATTTTATTATTTGGAAGATTTTATTTTCACTTAAAATCTAAAACTTTTTATATTTATGATATACGATCGTATGTAATTCAATCAAGCTTTTTAATATTAAAAACTTTTTTGAGTCCTCCTCCATACTGAGTATGAAGAAATAAGCCAAAACATTAGGCGCGTGAGTAACGCATAAGATTGGATAACAAATAGTATTACTTAAAAAAATAATAATCTAAATCTCTTACTTGAATCACTAAGTGACAAATATGGTCGCATAGAGATTTCACTCCATACTCCATAGAGGTAGTGTAAGAAATGTAAGTAAATTATCATGTACCAGTGCCAGGCTACCTGCACAAATTGGCCAAATGTACCTAACTGTAGCGGCTATACTATTTGTACAAATTACTATTTCCTGTGATGGAATTGAAGATATTGCTCCTTGTCATTAGTTATATCAATCAGTTTCTGATTAAACACAATTCCTGCTAAGAGTGTTTCTTTCTTGTTCTTCACTTTTGTTTCTTTTTTTTTTTTTTTTGTGTGTGTACTTTCATAGGTTTTCTCTTTCTTATTAAAAAATTTTAGTTTTCCCTCTTTCTCTTTTTATTCTGTAATTTGTTCAATTGGATTTGATAAATATCGTCGCACCTTCCTCCTAGTCCTATGGCTATGACCATTTGATCCTTCTTCTTCAGGTAACCTGTCATCTTATTTTATCTCAGATTGTTAGTACTATCAGCTTAACTCCTCCTAATATTACTCTTTTTAATGCATTGTTTTTGCCTAATTTTTCTTTGAATCTTATAAATCTATTTTCAAACTATGTAAACACTCTAATTGCACCGTCTCTTTTTCTGATTCTTAATGTTTAATTCAGGATGATGTGTTTGGTTGAGCAAAGAGATGGACTCTACAAATTGCTAGTGGATGCTAAAAGTACCAAATTTGACGGTGTTTACGTCGATAGTGTTTTTCTATTCCTAAGTCGGCTCTTTGGGATTTTATGTTAGGTCATCTTTCTCATCAGAGAATGATGCTTATGAATAAATGTTTTTTTTTTTTTTGTTTGTCTCATCAGGATCACAAGCTTGTTTGTGATACATGTCATTTTAACAAAGGAAGCTTCCTTATGTTTCAAGTAATAATAAAGCTAGTTCCAATTTTGAAATGTTTCATTTTGGTATATGGAGACCTTTATCAATTCCTTTAACTGTATTAGATGACCATTCTAGATTTGTTTGGATCATCCTTTTAAAACATAAATCAGTGGTTACTTCCCATTTCAAAACTTTGCTCAAATGGTTGAAACTCAGTTTGATACCAAAGTTAAAACCATTATGACTGATAATGTCCCTGAATTTTTCCTTACTCAATCTTATAAATTTAAAGGAATCAACGTTTGCTAAATGTTGGTAGGATCCTTTTGTTTCATTCTAAGTTACCTCTTTTTTTTTTTTTTTGTCATATGTTGTAATTCATGTTACTTACATAATCAATAGAGTTGCTACTTCTTTACTTCCTTTTGATGATAACATTCTTGCTTCCTTTTCTGTTTCATCTTCCGGTTCTCTCTCTGAGAATGTCTCTAATTTACAGTTTGACGTAAACACAAATTGCTACATAACTCAGTCTACCCATTCATTACATGCATACTACAATGTAGTCAATCCCATTATCAAAACAGATGTTGGTGATAGCCCATAAATTCTTGATCAATTTCATCAAGATACTAGTAACTCCTAAACAAAACTAAAATTAGTTAAATACTTGCACCATATTACTTCTTATGATGTTGTCATATGTCCATCTAGAAAGAAATTAACAAACCCATTTTCCTTTGTTTTTAGTTTAAACGAAAAAACAAACATGTTGATGCAATCGTTAATCCTCCATTTTTACGTTTGATTTCACAATAGCTAAAGGGTGAGGAAGATAAAAGAAAAATGTGAAGAAGAGAAAGAAAAAGGAGAGAGATAAATCTTAATGGTTGAAAATTTGGCAAGAGATTAGGGATATTTTTGTCACTTTGAGATGTAACAAAAAATATTTAGGGTATAACTAGAATAAATCAATAAATCATTTAGATATGAAAGAATAACTGATCAAGAGAAAAATAGAAACAAAGACATCGAAGACACCAAATAAAAATAACAATGGAACAAAATCATGTTATTATATGGTAATTGATTGTTAAGTTGTACCTTATAACTCTTTCTTTTTATATGGGGCATACCTCATGCTTTAATCGTGTTTATTAATTTCATTTGACTTTTTCAATTAAAAAAAGTCTTCTCTCATTTTTATTTTTGTGGAGAGGAAGTCTTCTCTCATTTTTTGACAAAGTCTTCTCTCATTTATATGCTCACATTTCCGCATATCATAATTCATCCTAAAAAAAAATTATTAGTAAATCACACCATTTTCTACACTGCCCATAGGTGTGGGTTAACTCTTTCACCTCACTCATTTTTTGATACACCGGTCGTTCTCTTTGACCATAAGAATCCAATTTAATTTTTTTGGGTTCTTGAATCTAAATTTTAACTGACCTTTATCATGTGTGAGGGTTAATCAGCGTCGTGCTCTTTTGTAAGAATTGAATGTAGCATAAAAAACTATTGTGTTGAAAGATTTAGGAGGTATGCATAAATTGTTGAACCCTAATCACTTTTGGGATCCGGTTCCTCTAAAATGAGCAACTCGCTTTAGAGTAAAAAGTGACAAATATCAATCGTTAATTAAAAAATTAGAGGTAAATATTGTAGATACATCATAACAAATCATGAGTTTGTTACAATAACAATTTTCTCACTTTACACCATACTCTCTTTTAACAACATTTGATTTTTTTCACTATACATTTTACCTAATTTAAAAGATCCTTGCCCTCAATTTTGAGTTATATTTTTGTTTGATTTTCGCATCTTTAGTGGATTTTTATGCTTGTACGAAAAAATTCATATAATAAATTTCCAATAATTGGTATTAAAGTCCGATTCAACATTATGGAAGAGGAGAAGAGAATGTTGTTATTAGATAAAGGATGTGGAGAGTCTCACATCATATGAAATACTAGTTGAGATTGTGCAACATATAACTGAAAGAACCTACAAATTCAATGTATTATTAGTGCAATCAGCTCAGGCCCAGCAGTTTTCTTCCCCAAACCCAAGTCATTTAAAACCTTAATCGAGTGTGAGCCATAGCCTTAAAATTAAGCTTTTAAAATTAATCTTTGCGAACAACCTTACTGTAGTATTATTGTAGTATAGAGAATCTCTCCCAACAACCACTATTTTGCATAAACAATGTCACCAATTGTTCGATTTTTCACGATGAGTATTGACTATTGAGTTGTTAAGTTGCAAGCCTTGAAGGGTTAAATTGAATAATTTATTTAGAAGAAAAACTCCATCAACGTGTTTGAAAACATCAAACCCCTTAAAAATAATGTTTGAAAAAATTAATCACTTTCAAGCATATACCAAGTCTTTATATGCCACATTTTGTCAACCAAACTCAGACATCTAGAATAATAAAATAATCACCTCAATTTTTTTAGGGAAAATAATCACCTCAATTATTTCTCTATGTCTATGAGATCATATATAAATAAAATATTTCTAGCCCTCCCTCGGATCCCACCTCTCCCCAACACAAAGTCATAATAATTAATCATGATTTTTTATTTTTTTATAAAAATAATGGTTGGCAAGACTTTGGTGAGCAGATATAAATAAATAAACAAGTTAAGATTCCAATTTTCCATCTCTATATTAAAATATTTTAATATAATAATAAAACAAATTTACAACGCAGCCCCACCTTAACTTCCACTCATAATTTTCTAACAAAAATAAATTCATTTTTAATTTTTAAATGAAAAGTCCTCCATTCTCCCACTTTCCTCCAAGTTTTTTAATTCCCCTTATTACGTTGACTCAAATACCAAACCCACAATCCCGGATGCGTTCTCCTGCATCGCAGCTTGAATAGTGTGTCTGTGCTCCCCTTCATACGTTACAATCAGCATCGTTGGATCGTCGGTTGCACGCTCAACGTGTTTCCTTGCTGGGCACCCTCTCACTGTACTACACTTGTAATAGCCTCTGATTAAAAGAAAGAATAAATCAACGTTAGAAAACAGGTCTTTAATAATAGTCAACATAGTTAACGGTCGAGATTAGATTGATTGTGTATAACTCTTACCGTGGATATGGTGATCCCTTGATCGGTTTCTGACCGTATTTCCGCCATGAGTACTCGTCCGGTGGTATATCGGCGGTCTTTGAACTTATCGCCGGTACTCTCACAGTCCTCTTCACCCTATTTTTTCTGAAAAAAAATCAAATTCAAGAAACTTGATACTTCTGTTCAATATTACAGTATAATCATAATGAATGAATTCAATATTGCAATCATGATTATAATGAATAAATAAATCATAAGTATTTCCCATATTCCAATTGGATAGGAGTAAAACGTTCCAAGTTAACTAAAACATTACTATGATCTTATGCGGTCAAAACATTCATGGTCATTCATGGTCGGTCGTTTAAAATCGGGCCAATCTAGGTCTAACTTAACTTCTAAGCTCTGTACATTGAATTGTAAAATAAAAATTGAAATTTGTATTTTCATATCTACAATCTAAATGATCATCGATGTTCTGACTATGTGACTACGAAACCCTAACTCATGGGATCCTATTTTGAATTACTTCAGGGTCAAAAGAGTGACTACAGTACTCCAAAACTTGAATCAAATGATATGATACACAAAAATTAAAATCTTATTATCCCTCAATTTAATTTGAACTCATAAGTCATAATCAAAAATGGGTTACACTATTTTGCTAACATGCGCTGGCGGTGGGTGCATTAAATAAATTAACAAAAAATGTCAACAGTCAAAGCAATTAAGTGAAGGGAATTGAAAAAGGAAAAAGAGAGTTCACATCACTTTAACTTTGTTTGAACTTTTGAATTTCTCTCTAGTGTTTTCTTTCTCAGACAGCAAAAACAGAACCCTATGTTGTCTTGTCACTTTCAAGCACACTGTTACCTATTAAAGCATTTTAACCACACCACCACCGAAATCGTTGACTCCAAACGTAGCCTTACCCCACTCACACGACAAATTCACGTGATTCGTTAAGAAACCATTAACCTTTCCCTTTCTTTATTTCTAATTAATGTGAACGAGTCAAACAAAAAAGGCTCCAATCAAAAATCAAAAATATATACATGACCGTCCACATACTTTAACCTAACCGGTAAAAATATCAAAATTGTTAGGACAAACGTTAATGCATGTAATCGGGTTACGAGTCTTTGTTGTTTTATCACTTGTATGAGTTTTGATGGTTATTTGTCATTATGTTAATCTACGGAGTAGGAAGAAAAAAAAAATATTATCATTGATTGTCGCAAACACTACCACATATTGGACATCAGAAACACCTTCCATTCAAAGGTAAACTCTAAAAGGATTATAATTGAGTGAAACGCAGATAAAGGAGTGTAGGTGTACCTTCTCTTGACACAGTGGCACTTATTCGACCCTGAAACGTCATCGGAATGTTCACCATGATCATGACACCTTTTCTTGGACGGCACCGCCGATAGCGGCGGTTTTCCGCCGGAGATAGCTGGTGTCGCCGCTGGGTTGAGAAAAATCGAAGACCCTTGTTTCCCGTTAACGCTTCCATCACCAGTAATAGCAGATGACATAAACGATGAAGCTGAAGAAACGCTAAACGTTGCTGTATCCTTCGAGAATTCAAGCTCAACCATGGAGTTTTTCGTGTTTGAGCTCAAAACGACGTCGTTTGGCTTCGTGAAATCGAGTGTCATGCTGTGTGGTTGCGGTTGAACAAAGCTCGCCGGCGCGTGACGCACGGAGATTGGCGCCGGTGACAGTGCAGGTGACGGAGAAGGAAAGTGTTTTGGTAGAGACAGGGTTGGTGTTTGAACCGGTGAAGGAGTGGATTGAATCTGAACCGGTTGAACCGGTGGTGATGAAGATGAGGAGGAATGAACCGGGGCGCGTCTGAACCGGGCGTGACCGGTTCGGTTAAGTAAAGAGATGAGTTTTTTGAACTTAGAAACGGTGTGGTCGGTTAGTTGAGTGTTTAATTGAGTTGGTTGATGAGAAAGGGTTAGGATCAAGTGTTCCATACCTTTGAGTCCTTCTGATGCAGCCTCTTGTATGGCTTTTTGTTCATCTATTTTTGGGAACCCCATGAGTTCCACTGCCATTTTGATGAAAGAAAATGAATGAAAAAAAATGAAATTGTTGAACAGTTAGAATGGCATGAGAAGAGGGAGAGAGGGAGGAAAGTGTGTTTGGAAGGGTGAAAGGTTGAGGGATGTGGAGATATATAAAGGAGTCAAGATGCTAAATTAGGTGATTGGGTAAGAGAGAGAGAGAGAGAGAAAATGTATGTTGTTTGATTGAGTTTGAGTCAAAATAACTTTTACTCTAATTTTTTTAACATTTTTGGTCGAATCTTTTTTAATAAATAGTATATTTTGATTGTGATTTACCAAGACTTTATTTGTTTAAGTGGAATTAAATTCAAGTAAGATGTGTTCACAAGTTCTACTTTAATTGGTAAAAATATGTAAAATTTATTAAATTCTATAATCGAGTTTGAACTTTAACCTATCTAACATGTGTGTGAGTTTTAATGGTTATTTATCAACGAATGATTTTAGTCTTTGTCGTTTCTAAAATCGATAGAATTTAAATTTCTTTATACATTTTTAATCATCAACGGAGGTAAGACAACATATATTGACCAAATTTTTATTTTTGATAGGGTTCGTGTATCCCTGTCATAACTCATTTCTACATGAATTTAGATTAAATTTTGATACATTTTTTGCATTAAAAAAAGTAATAATATTCAAAAAGTTATATTATTTGTATTTTTTTTCTCAAAAAGTTATATCATTTGACGCACGTATATTATATATGTTAAGGATAAGATTTTGTCAAATACTCCTTAAAAAAAAGATTTTTCCAAATACTACTAATAAGTTATACTAATAATTCTTCAAAAAAAAAAGTTATACTAATAATTATAGATTTTAGTTGACAAGTAATAGCAATAACTAGCAGAACTTATACTAAATGGAGTAATAGTCAAATACTACTTTAACTTTTACTATATTCGTTAGATTTTTTTCATTATATTAATTACAAGTCTTTTTTTTTTTGTTACAACATTAATTACAAGTCTGATTTATGTTAATTACAATAATTACTTTTGAAATGTTTATTAAATTAATTATTATATAAATTAAATTATAACAATATTTAAAACAACGCTCTTTCAAAAAAATTAAATTAATGCAAATGGTTGTTTTACAATGGTCTAAAGAGAATTTGAATTGTGTATCTTAAAGTTATAAGGCTGTCAAAAACAAGAATAAGCTCCTATACAGCTGATGTATAAAAAGAAGAATCGTGTTAACTGGTGTTTTGAGTTAGCATTTTGCTAAAAAAATACAAAGTTTTAGTGTGATTATTTTCTTTCAATTTAACTATTCATTTAAACTATTTTATTTACAATTGTTCACTATTGTCTAATCGAATCATTTAGTGTAGTATTAATTTTCAATTTGGATCAAATAAAATTTGATCTAATCATAATTAAAAACTTAAATCAAATTAATACAATCCTTAAATTAATCTAAATCAGTCATAATTCAAATTTTCTTTTATTGGTGTTCAAAAAACCCTGGACCTTGCATATTTTATACATTATCCTTACCAACTGAGCTAGGATCACGAAAACAGTCATAATTCAAATTTAAATTAAAAGTATAGTGATTTAAAATAAAATTATGATATTAAATAATATAATTTGTCCGTGACTTCAAGCTTGTTTTTGTCAAGATGGAGGCCTAATACGACATGTCTATCTGCACTTCAGTAATAATATATTCTAAATTCACTTTTAATCCTCCAGTTATAAATTCCAAAGTATCGTTGCACAATTTTTTTTAAAAAAAAAATTGAACATTTTTTCACCATTGAATTTGAGCCTTCATATTTTTGGTCAATTTTAAAACTCGATAAAATTGCCAAAGGTACAATAAACTAATGCTAGCATGTACATTGTCTTATTTTGTATCATTTGGAATGATTTGAAGAATTTCTCTGAATTCACCACACAAGATGACCACTTTTTCATCAAAGTTAAGTCCAAACGTATAAGATTAGAAACTCAAACTAATGAACTATACCCCTAATAGTCTTATCAACGGCTTCAAATCAATGCTTACGAATCATCAGATCTTTATCCCACTTAATAAGCTTTGACTTGACAATGAACTGAGCTAAAAGATCACTTAACTTGATCCGACAAGTATAATTCTTAATGATACTTATTAACCTTATATATTACTCCAAATGTCCTTTAAAAGACGTAACATTTTTTTATATAAGATAAGATAATGAAAAAAGAAAAGAAAAAAAAGAACTTATGTTCAATCAATAAAATATTAAATTTAGGCTCAATTGGTTAAAATAGATATGAAGCTATAATATTAATCATGTTTTTGCTCCAAAAATTATTTAAAAGACTTAACAAATAATATTGTCAAATTAACCATGAAATTGACTCCAAAAATTGCTTATGAGACTTCATATCTTTTATATACAAGATTAACCATGTATTTGACTTTAAAAGTTGATCAAAAGACTCGATAACTTTTATATACGGTAACTTTTATATACGGTAAGATAAGATAAACTTTGCATGAATAATGTAGTCTTAACATAAAATAGATATCGAAAGAAAAAAACAAAATGAAGTAATGGTATTAGACCTGGTCTTCAGTTGCTAATACTATAGTATTTGTGTAGTCAAAAATAATAATACTATAATATTTGATTCCCAAAAAATTCTATGGCTGTATTACGCGGTTGACAAATCTATTAACAGTACCGTTCAATAAAAATCTAAAACAGTTAATTGAAAAAGAGAAAGGAATTTCAATTTCAAATATTTTGTTTATTTTTAGTTTTAACCAATGAGTGTTTTCCAATGGCCTAATTCATAGATTGAGGTCAATTTCATTTGTATTTAAAAAATTGAAAGAAAATTATTTAACTAATAATACAATTATTTTTGTTAAACACTTTGAAATTTTATTTTCACGTTACATTATAATAAATATATAAAAGAAAAGAGTAAACATCAAACTTTATATATTAAAAAAAATAGCAACAAAACACAATGTTATGTCATGGTTTTAAATATAAACAAAAATATACATTTATATCGTCTAAATTTAGACCAAATACATGTGTCTTTGTATCTTTTTTTTTCCAAGTAATTTAGTGGTAAGAAATTCACATTAACAAGGTGAATAAATGGGGTCTGGTAATCTCGACCCCTGCATATATTATGTAATATCCTATCAATTGAACTAAGCTCACGAAGACATCTTTGTATTTCTCTTGAGATCAACCTTACTAGTTAGTTACTAGTACTAATGAAACACTAGTCTGTATACTCCCTCAGTTTATGTGGATGTCAATGAAACACTAGTGCTTTATATTTGTAAACAAAATTAATGTCCTTCTCCATCACCTAACTTTGGGGTGCATCAGAGGTATGGTTTTCTCAATCTCTTGTTCTGTTATAATGAAACATCTTGACCAACTTTTTATTGAGCCAAGTCAATATTTCTTCAATTTTCCACATTATACAATGACATAAGTAAGGATTGGACAAAGTCCATTATCACACAGCATTTAGCGTTCTAGTTTTGAGCCAAAATTTGAAGAAATGTATGTGCATTGAATTAATTTTTTTAGTAAATATATATAATTGAAACAAATCAAACTTTTATAATATTAAATAGAGTACTTTCAACTTAACAAGTTATGAACATAAATAGACCATGCCAAATGTATGCTTAAAACAAACTTAGCAGGCCAGAAACGGTATTCCAATGTTGACTTTTCGTTTTGTGTTTTTTAAATTGAGTGTTTTACTTTTCTATTCTTCCTCTTCAAACTTATAATTAATGAATATAGAAAATTCAAACATTTTGTAGGATTTAAAACCCCGTGCGCTTGCAAAATATAGTATAAGGATAATCTACACTGTTATGACTGTGCTTATTTTCTTCTCTATAAAAATGGTCAAATTCAATTATTAACAACATTCTCGAAATGGCATTCCATAAACTAAAAAAGCCATTCAATGTATAATAATTTTAAGAAAATACTAAAGAGTGTTCTCGTAATTTCCTCGCAATGTCAATATTATTAGGTTAGACATCCATAATATCCTAATTCCTAACTAAGGACATTGCCAAACACAAGATGTGCTCATATGACAAGAAATGAAATACAGCTCCTGCTATCCATACATGATCGAAATTACTACCCTTGAAAAAAAGAACCTGCTATCAAAACTATAACGGAAACAGTTATCATGATCACAATATTGTCAATTCCAGCTCATGTACTTCACAATATCAGTGCACAGTTCCACTCATCACAAAATGTTTAACGGACCCATTATAAAATATCTTCAACGCTTATCGAAGCCTAAAGCGAAATCTAATATAGTTAATGTTAGTACGTTTGGTTTAAGAATTTTGCTCTCCACCCAGCACTATTTGCTCGCACCCTGCAAGCGTACCAAAAATGCCCTTGCGCAAGTTAAGTCACGTGGCGTGACTTAACTAACGTACGTTGTATTTATGCGTGACTTAAGTCACGCACTACACGAGTTAAGTCGCGCAAATAAGACTGATTTTTTACTTTTTTTTTAATGCCCTCTTGAGGTCAAAACTTATTTGATACCCTCTTCGGTATATGCCAAATAGCTCCTGGGGAAAATAGTGATCAGCCCTGGGGAAAACGACATCAAGATGCCCTTTTCCCGATCGGACCGACCACTACTTCCCCCAGAAGCCACTGGTATATACCTAAAACGGTATAACCACCCTAGAAACTAATAAGAAACAAAGAAGAAGAGCAAGAAGAAGAGAAAGAGTGGGATGAGAAAATGTGAGGAAAAGATGAAGTATGTGAGGGTTTTTATAGGGGGTATTAGGTATATAGCAATTAATGAGTCAAAAAAACGTGGTCAAATGTGAAGGAAAACGTGCAAAAACCATTGAAGACCATTGACTACCGTCCAAGAAACGTTTGTGCTTTAGTTTTTAGAACCGGCCAACTTACGCAGGTTAACTTGCGCAGAGATTATAACGTGCGAGACTTAAGTCACGCACAACTTATATGGTGCGTTAGTTAAGTCACGCACAGCTTATATGGTGCGTTAGTTAAGTCACGCAGTGTGACTTAATTAACGCAATATATTTTTTATAATAAAGTCAATAAAATTGCGATAGCGTGAATTCAATAAAATAAATTAGAAGAATAAAGTCAATAAAATAAATTTGAATAAAATTCGAACAAATATTGCGACAGCGTGAATTCAAATAAATATTGCGATAGCGTGATTTCGAATAAATATTGTGTATCGAATAAGTAAATTATAATAAGTACACAACATTAATTCAAATAAAAATGGCGTTGGCGTTTTGAATAAATAAATTCGATAAGTACACAACATTAATTCTTAGACAATTTTATTTAGATATAATTTCATCTACGTTACATTATATTGTGGTATCATTACATTACATTACGTAAAAGACATGTACGTCAACTATCATTACATTACATTCGGAAATGTACCTTCCAACTACAACAATTATCTTACCACTTAATGGGGTCAATTCAAACTAGCTAAAAACCAGGACTCCAGCATTCGTCCAGAAGTGCTTTTGTTCCATTCCAAATGTTAAATTCTTGTTGGTCTTGGTTTAAAATGATAGTATCTAAGTGCCAACGGAATGAGGTCCAGACCTTGACACTTCGATACCATCATTTAAACGAAGCCAACAAGAAATTAACATTTAGAATGGAACAAAAACACTCCCGGGCGAATGCCGGTGTCCTGCCATTTAACTAGTTTGAATTACCCCATCCAGTGGAAGACAATTGTTATAGTTGGAATGTGCATTCCAACTACAACAACTGTCTTACCTCTGAAATGGGGTAAATTCAAACTTGCCAAACAACAGGACTCAAGCATTTCGCTCGACATTCATGCTTTCCTTTGAAAAGAATAAATTTTTGTCAGGCTTGATTTAGATGATGTTATTCAAGTGCCAACGAAATGAGGTCCATTCCTTGACACTTAATACCATCATCTAAGCAAGCCTAACAAAAATTTAATCTTTTCAAAGGAAAAACATGAATGTCGAGCGAAATGCTTGAGTCCTCGTCGTTTGGCAAGTTTGAATCACCCCATTTCAGAGGTAAGACAAATGTTGTAGTTGAAATGCACCTTACCCTAACTAATGACGATCTTCTGGCGGAATCAAGTTGTTGATGATATCTTCAGTTGATCTCAGCAACGTCACCCGCATATCGATCCACTGGAACTTGGTGTGCTCCCAAAACATACTCGTCACATTTTCGTCGTTCTTTAACTCCACCCAAGTGAATGATACGCTCCCCTCGTCGAGCTTTGGACGTTTATATCGAACATTTTGCACCCTCCTTGTGTCTCTTGGGTTGACTCCTTGGTTGAATTCATTCAATTGATCCTTGAGATCTCTTAACGATACATCAAGGCACCGAACCTTCAACCTCTGAGGTTCTCCGCCGTTGAATGTTGCATGAACGTCGATCCACCCGGCCATTGTTTCAAATCTATACACATAGAAATTAAAAATAATCAACGAAAAACTCATTCAAACATTTAATCAAACACTTGGTGTGCATATTATACATAAACCCTAAAAATGATAACTACAACATAAACATGCAAACATCTAAATAATTAAGCAATATTACTCATTTGCATGTATATTACTCATTTGCATGTAACATTGTATCATATCTTGCAAAAAAAAATCAAAATTTAAACAAACCCTAATTCTAAAAAAATTTCTAAAAAAATCAACATAAACATGCAAACATCTAAACATTTTAAGCAACACAAGTCATTTACATCCTAACATTGTATGATTTCCTTCCAAAAACACCAAAATTTAAACAAACTCTAAATCTAAAAAATTTCTAATTTAAGAGAAAAAATCTAACATGCAAACATAAAAGGTTAATGGTGTTTGATCAGGAGAACTTACTTGTTATTGGAGTGTTGTTTGATTTGAACTTGAAGGAATTTTGGAGTTGGGTGATTTGAAAGAGATTTTTGAGATTTTTTGAGATTTTAGATGAGAAATGAGGAAATGAGGTGCTCTGCCTTGTTTAAGAAAGCACGCAGCGTGAGTTAACTAACGATGCGCATGTTAACTCACGTAGCGTTAGTTAACTTGCGCAACAATTAACACTTGCGCAAGTTAACTTGCGCAAGGGTATTTTTGGTAGGCTTGCAGGGTGCGAGCAAAATGTGCTGGGTGGAGAGCAAAATTCTTGGTTTAAAAGTGCTTTTGATCCTCTAACTTTGCACGAGTTGCGATTTTGGTCCATTATTAAAAAAACTACTTTTTAACCCCCTAACTTTACCCCATTTTGCAAGCTTCTAGTTCTTCGTAATTTTGACTCGGTCAACGTCTATGTGACATTAGTTGGACGGCACATGTATAATTTTTTTAATTTTAAAATAAAATTAATGACATGTAATCATTTACTAAATTAAATAAATGTAAAAAGAAATAAAACGAAATAAAATAAATAAAAAAAACTCAAAATTCATACCTCACATGAACACAATCTGAAATTCCAGCAACAATGACCATCATCCTTCATCATCTTCACAAATCATCACCATCAAGAAATGTAAACCCAAAAAATTGATGGGTTAAATATGTTTTTAGTCCTTACAAAATCATGAGTTTTTAAGTTTAGTCCCTTCAAAATATGTTTTGCTGTGTTTTTTTTTATTTGTCTGATACCCGGGTGACTTTTTCATTTAATTTTAATTCAAAAATAACTCACGTGGCGTCCAACTCACTTAAGTGAGGAGTCACGTGGGCTTTAACCGAGTCAAAATTACAGGGGGGAGAAGGTTGCAAAAGGGGGTAAAGTTAGGGGGCTGGAAAGTGTTTTTTTTTTTAATAATGGACCAAAATCGTAACTCGTGCAAAGTTAGACGGTCAAAAACGCGTTTAAACCATGTTAGTAAGAGCAATTTAACATTTATTAAAACCTAAAACAAAATCTAAAGTGTATAGAATGAATAGAGGTCTTTATAATACTAACATTTTCCGTTAAAAAACGCCGATGAGAAAAAATAACTTAGGTTACATAATTTTATTATGTGAATATTTAAAAAGATTAGGTTATTTGATTGAATGAAAAATGATAAATTTATAATTAAAATTGTTTAAATAAATGGTAAAAAAAAAACTAAGGAAAGTAGGAAACAAGCTATACTAAATAAATGGTATAGAGCGGTTTGACCCAACCCGATTCAATGTTGTAGCCAACGGTTCTTCCCCTAGACCAAAATAGGGGTTTCTACATATTTAAATCTCAATTTTGGTCAAGATGTGATTCTTTTATTGCATTGTAAAGTTTTTTTTGGCATATAGTTTTTTGGGAAGCACGAAATTAATCACTGCTTTTCCACCTTGATGTTAATTCATCTCATACATTAATGTATCCACTTGCATAGAAAAAGTCAATAATTTGTAAAAAAAATAAATAAAACTTACAGCTAAAATAAAGACATTTAATATAATAACATTATAAATTTGAACATTGTTTATTATATTAAGAGCAAAAGATTCAAAATATCTCATAAAAAAATGATTGAAGGGGTTATATACCATTATATAACAACTGGAACGTTGAATGAGACATTAAGTAATAAACAAGTAGTGTCCCTTTTTTTATATGTTCCTTCTAGAAAAACATGAGGAAATTTCAATTTTTATTTTTATTTTTATTTTTATAATGATATCAATTTTGAAATGTATTGTTAGAAAGTTTTTCTAGCTAGTTTTAAAACACTGATGGATAGTTCATTCAGTAACATTCGATAAAGTTGAAACGATATAGAAACTACGGAGGGATACAATGGCGCAATACTTGTAACATCGGTTAATAAACTTCTTCATCTCATTCAAGTATTAAAACAAATGGTTTATATTAATGATGTCAAGTATAGTACAAAACTCAAAATATTAAACATATACACATGTCTCTAATAATAATAATAAAAAATTGACTCTACTTTATATTGATGTTTATTATTTTGTGTATATGCCTAATCATCAAAACTAGCTTCAAGGGGAGGGCCTCTGACCCGTCCAATTGGAGTCTCAAACATGAACACCATCAATTCAATTGTATGATTGTGTGAAAATATAGGGTTTGACTTATCTATTTAGGTGTGAGAACAAATCTTGCAAAATCTCTAGAACAGCTTTGTGATGATCTGTATATAATTGAATACATAGTATTTTAATCATGTCATGTCACTTGTTACAAATCCAAAATTTATTAGTCGACCATTCTGTTTAAGTCCCCACTCATAAATTGATAAATAAAGACATTAGACATGCACCACGCTATATTAGAGGTATTGCCAAATAAAATAAGTAGTAAAGCTTATCGGAAGAATAAGTCTATATTTATATATACATACATTTATAGGAATGGTGTTTATCTTATGCACAATTAATAACTTGAACCAAAATCACTCAATAAACAAATAAAGTCAACATTTGTTTGTCTGCCCGTGAATATATATGTTGTTTTTAAGACAAATATATGTTTATTATAAGATAATGTTTTTTTTTTTTTTTTGACAAATTATAAGATAATGTTTTGTAATATGAAAATTATTACGCTGTTTTTTCTTTATTACAAAAAATCACATAGTTGCTTTTAAGGTTTGACATTGGAGGATAATATTCCCTGTGTATTTTTCTTTGAAAGGTTCCTGTGTATTATTTTGCATAATAAAATTAGTTAGAGACTCGTGCCATAAGTGGGAAAATTTTTGCGGTAAAAAATATTATCTTGAAAATTTTAATAAAGTTGATTATGTCGATAAATATGTTTTAAAAAATACTTAAAATTTATGATATTATTATTTGAAAAAAATTAGTTTCTAAAAAGCTTAGCGGCAAAACTCACATACACTAAATGTTGAGAAGTGAGGAATTGTGAGTTCGAACTTGTATCCCAACATATCAAATGTCGCTTCAATATTTTATATAACAATTTTCGATAAAAATCACATCTAAGAGAAAATTGTAGAAAAGTGAAATTGGAATAATATTGATTATGTGAGAATGTGTTTACATCAGGTAGTACATTAATTCCTAAAAAAAATAAAATCAAGTAGTGCATTAAAACTTACATAACCATTTAGGCTAACTAACTCCTAATATGTAATTAACTTTTACATCTCTAATATTCATTGGGTTCATATTTGGTGATATTGAGAATCTTTAACAAATACTTGAAGAGGATAAACCATTGAGAACAAAATGATTAAGATTCTTTAAATGCAGCTAAAGTCTTCCTTCATCTTGCCAATAATCATTGGGTTCATATATTGGAGGAAGGAACTCCAATGCTGCTGCCTCTTTCCCTTTCTCTTTATTTCTCTTTTTTTTTAGGGTTCTCTTTTTGTTTCTCTCTTTCTCTTAATTGTTTGCTCTCAAAAGAAATTGAGGAAATAGGAAAAAAATGCAGAATCGCTAAGGTATATCTAACACAAAATATATGAAAGTGCTGATTCCCTTATACAAAGATTTTGAACTAATACCTGCTGAAAGGTGATTGGCACTGAGGATATGATGTGTTCCTTGTTTTTGAGTTCCTTGACCATAGTTTGAGTGTCTTGGAATCATCCACAACACAAAAGAAAAGCTCAAAGTTTATAATCTTGATCAGAAACTTACTTCAAGAATCAAAATAGAAAGAAGTAAAAATAAAATGACAAAGATTCAATGAAATTTTTCTCAATTTTTTTTGAGAAAGAATATAGCGGAATAATTATTAATCTATCTGATACAATATTACAAATTTTTATAGAATTTACAATTGAGATAAAAGTGTAAAAAAGTGAAATTGAAATAATATTGATTACGTGAGAATGTGTTTACATTAAATAGTACCTTAAGATTTATATAGCCAATTAGGCTAACTAATTCCTAACTAATTTAACTAATATGAACTAGCTTTTACATCTTTAATATTTTATCATACGAATTGCGCTTAAGAAACAATGTTGATAAAATGTCACTTTGGATTAAAGTTTTGTATCAGTCCTCTATGTTTTGCACAACTTATGTTTGGTATATGTTTCTTAATACACATTTTGTTTTTCAAAAATTAAAATTTAAAGATTAAACAAAAGTTGTTTTGTGTTTTTTTACTATATAAATATTTTTCTATCAAAAATGATTTTCAAGATTTTTCTATCAAAAATGATTTTCAAGAGTTTGAAAACTAACTTTGTCCATGCGGTGTCAACTTGGTGATAAAGTTTATTTTTGTTACCTCAAGAAAGAATGTTTAAATTTCATATAGATCAGTTATAAAATTGTCATTAGTGTCACTGTTATTACGATAATAATGATTATTCTTGCTCTATTTAAAAAAAAAAGGAGAATCTATTGAAAATATTTTTTATTTGAACTAGTTTTGATTTCTTTCTTAAAAATTATCAGAGGGGTCATAATGTTATGTTTGCAATCGACATGGTGATATCAATTGATCATGTATTGAGTCTCTACGTGTGTGGGGAAGGGAATTCATCGACTTCAAGAGTAATTTTTTAACTTGGTAGCTTGAATTTGTTCATTTCGGTATGACATTATGAATCAAAGAAATAAAATGATGCCAATTTTCTGTCTATGTTTTGTACAATGTCCCCTATATTTATCCTCTAAGTACCGATTTAAGTTATATTTATTTTCGAACGATCATATACTCAATGACGTTGAGGTTGTTGATAACACTTTCATCAACCAAACTTCGATACAGTTAGTAGTCCCTCATTTCTCTTTTGTTTCTTTTTCTCATACGAACAATTTTGGATATTCGAAGGTGGTTAATTTTTTTTTTCTGCAAATAATCTCTATCTTTTGTTATCTAAACAATACAATTTACTAAGCACAACCAACAACAAGGATACCGATAAAATGAGTAGAAACTATAAACATAACACCTCAATTTTTATGTGGTTGATCGCCTAACATCTTAACAACTATTAATTAACATTTTTTTTTGAGGATAACATTTGTCATTTGAAAACTTGCAAACTAATTAAAATATTTGATGATCAAAATTTTGATTTTTCAAAATATATCTAGTTTATTGTGTAAGTCACCTTAATCTTAGACTCTTAGTTAAACCAGTTAAAATGACTACAAGCTTTAATTAAACATTTGTTTAGTTTCTTGAGTATGTAAAGTGAATTCGAGAAGAGAATTCACCTTATATGTTCAACAAATCTTTTGAATTAAATAAATCACCAATAAACATAGTAAAAACTTCATTCATATAACATGCTAAAAAATCTTAATTCATGACATAAACAATATTATTAGTTAGAGACATAAATTGAGGATTTGATTCTATTTTTTAGCAATAGGACATGATTCCTATTTACGTATAATTTGGCCAATAGAATCATTTGTCGTATCCTCTCTACCGTTTAATTAAAAGGACCCCTTATTTTTAATATAATTTCCGGGTGATCATATTATGTTCTCAAGATTCTTTAAGATCAAATCAGAATCTGAGGCACAAAGTCTAACTTATTTGTGATTTTAAAATGTTTTAATTAATTGGTTAATTCATAGGATATTCCATTGCGTATAAGTCGTTTGTCCACCGTCAACATTAAGAAAAAAATATCTGATAAAATATTGCTATAAGAACTTGACCTAAATGATTCTTAATTATTTGATAAACTAATGTGATGTGCATTAGGGAAATGAGTATTGGTCCTTTTGCAAGTGCAACTCCATGACGAAGATTCCACGTTTATTTTGGTGTTTTTCTACCATGAAAATTACTCCCTCCGGTCTCAAATGTAAGAAACTTTTCACTTTTTAGATTCATTTAATAAATGATGTATGATGTCTTTATTATAGACCACATACATCATTTATTGAATGAACCAAAAAAGTGAAAAGTTTCTTACATTTAAGACCGGATGGAGTAATTGGTGAATACTCGAGTAAATAAAGCATCACAATTTTTTTTATCGTAAGAAAGGTGTTGTTTTAAAAAAAAAGGTTAAATATGTTTTTAGTCCCTATAAATATGTCAACATTTTGTTTTAGTCCTCTAAAAAATTTCTTTAACTTTTAGTCCATAAAAAAAATTTCATCTTCACTTTTGGTCCCTCTTTTAAAGTAAAATCATATGTAGAATTCATATTTTTGAATAAAAATTTTCAGAAAAATTCATAATATTATAAGAATCTCTCTAAAAAAAATAGAATTTTTTAACAAAACATGAATTTAATATGAATTTTTATATTTTTGACGGTTAAAAATTCGTATTTGATTTATATTTTGTTAAAAAATTATAATTTTTTTGGGATTTTTTTTACAATATACTACACATTCCTGCACAATTTCATTAAAAAAATACAAAAATTAACTTAAAAATAGAGACCAAAAGTAGTGATTGAAAGTTTTATAGGACTAAAAGTTGAAGTAAAATTTTAGAGGGATAGAAAGAAAATGTTGGTATATTTATAGGGACCAAAATCATATTTAACCCAAAAAAAAAAACAGCGAAAGTTTTTTGGTCTGAAAAAACAGGAACGAATGTTGTTAAATTACTACGAATAGCCACTCAGGGGTCTTTAAAAATCAGTTGTTAAATTGGCCAATAAAACATTATTTCTTTTGGTGGTGTCCGGGATTCGAACCCCGGACCTTACATATATTATGCATTGTCGTTACCATTTGAGTTAAACTCAAGGGGACAATAAAACATTATTTTGGTTTAACACTGATATTTCTGTGTTAACTAAAAATATTTATTCATTATTTAGATTGGTAAAATACATATTAAAAAAACAAAATAAATTCCCCTGAAAATAACATAAATTCAATTTTGATAAAACTTGTTGAAGAATAGATTTGACTGAGAGAGATATCAATTGATAACTCTCAATTCACTACCAATTTTTTTTTTGATAACTCTCAATTGTGATGCTCTTTCTTTAAGCGATTACGTTGAAGGAGGAGATTCGTCTATTAGTCATGAGTTCTTTAACTACTTTAAAGAGCCGTTAACTACGATATTTTTGGAGGGTTTTGAGCTACTTGACTAAAATATGCATAAAATGAAGATAAAATAAAGATAAAATAAAGGGATAAAGATGCCTAAATAACTTTAATTTGATTAATTGTGTGTTATTGAAATGTACGATACAAGTATTTATAGACAAATTCTGATAATACTAACAAACAAAATGACCTATAGTAATAAATCATGCTCGGTTATTTACACAAGTAGTCGAAAGTGTTTTCTCGCTGAGGGGTTACGTGGTGTTCCACGTTGAGCTAGCATTTTTTCACTTTGATGCGTAATCCATTAACAAAATCCAATGTAGACAACCTCGCTTGAAGCATGCCTTTATACTCGTCGGTCTTTCAACGAAACCTTTGCATTTTCTTCTGAGAAAAACAAGGGTTAATAGTGTTTTATCCTCCTGTAGTATAGGACATTTCCGGTTTTCTCCCCTGTAAAAATTTCTTTTTGGATTCCGTCCTTGTAATTTGAAGTTTTTTGGTTTTGGACCTTCATGAATTTTGACTGTACAAAATCGATGATATGACAGGGGATAAACCGAAATTTTCTCAAATTAACAGGGGGTAAACCGAAATTTGCTCTAATTGCAGAGGGTAAACCGAAATTTCCTCAAATTATGGGGGGAAAAATTTTCCATGAAGGTCTAAAACAAAAAAATCTTCAAATTACAAGTACGGAATCCAAAAAAAAATTTACAGGGGAAAAACCGGAAATAACCTATATTACAGGGGGGTAAAGCACTATTAACCCGAAAAACAAAATCATTTGTCAACCACTGGAGTGAGAACTATTCCTTTGCGCACATTGAGGCAGATTCCAAGATTGTTGTGCATAATGTGTAAACTACAACCGCAACTTCAAATAACAACGAACCAAATTATGCAAGATGAAATAGAAAGTAAACCTGCAAAATTGAACATGTTAGTATTAACCTGAGGCGTCACGAGGACTGTCCGTGCCGCCTTAATATGCACAAACTTCCCAGGATTCAACATGTCCTTCTCCTAGTTATGGAGGTTACAGAACAGCAAGAATCACAAATTTATCAGACAGATGTTTATCTCTGGAAGTAAAAATGGAGAAGAAGGAAAAAAATTTCTTTTTTCTTTGTGAGGTATGCATGTATTTTCTTTGGCTTAATAGCAATTTTAACCCCCTAACTTGCTCAAAGTTGCGATTTTGGCTCCCTAAGAAAAAAACTACAAAACCGCCCCCTAAGTTTTGCACATGTGGCAGTTTTGGCCTCCAAGACAAATTTTGACTTGGTCTACGCTGACGTGGCACCCTAAGTGAGGTGCCACGTGTTATTTTTTTATTTATTTTTGACCAAAAATTGGTCTTGGGAGGCCAAAACTGCTACAGTTGCAAAACTTTGGGGCGGCTTTGGAGTTTTTTTTAGGGGGCCAAAATCGCAACTTCCTGAAAGTTAGGGGTCGAAAACTGCTATTAAGCCATTTTGTTTCTTTGTATCTTGTGTTACTATTTGAATATATAGCCATGACAATTTTTTCTAAAGAGGAAATTAAGGATGACGAGTTAGTGGCAGTTCCTAAAAGACGTTAATAACACATAACTCTTTGACCAAGTAAGCAAATTAATCCTTGAGTTTAATAGTTTCACATGGTCTCCTTAAAAAAAAAAGTTTCACATGGTCAAATCACTTAACACAAAAATTCTTTTGAAATAAAAATTATCTCTAAAAATACAAGTGTAAAATTAGAAATATTAACTCAAGTAGCGATAAACACACAAACTACTAAAAAATTCTTAATTTGTAACAATTCAGATTTGAAGTTAAAATCAGAAGAAACAGATAATTCTTGCAGAGACTTCAAAGTTGCGAAGCAACTTCCATAGATCATATCCTCACTACATTCTTGAACTGAAGCAAAATTAAAAAGGAAATTAAAAAATTCACAGAACTGGATAAAGTAAGAATCAACGTGTGGTTTGATAAAGTTTTCTATGTGTGTGTTTGGTTCAGCTTTGAATATAATTGATTCTGACAGAATTGATTCTGATAGAATTGATTCTGACAGAATTGATTCTGAGAGAATTGATTTATGTTTGGATACAATTATGTAGAATTGATTAAACAAACTGATTTATGTTTGGATACAATTATGTAGAATTGTTTTTGAATGTATAATTACTAAAATAGACATAGCTAAAGGAGAATCGATAAAGAAGGAGAATTGATAAAGGGCAATAAAGGAAAATAATAGGTTGTAATAATAAAATATAAAATTTACTGTTTATAATTGATTCTAGAAAAGCTAGAAGCTAGGATTTGTAGCTTCATGGAGAATTGCTTTTGGAGGATAAAAGCAATTCTGAAAAGCCAAACCAAACATGTTGCTTTTGGCTAGAATTGCTTTTGGCACCGTTTATAATTGCTTTTGGCAAGCCAAAAGCTGAACCAAACAGGCTCGATATTACTAACAGTGAATGTTAAAACATTATGAAATAAAAGTTCATCACATTGTTATGTTGTAAGCTCGAATATAAGAACCAAGCAACGATTTGTTAGCATATAAGAACGAAGTGAATGTAAATTGAATCAGTACATAGTCTAAACAAGAAAAGAGCGATATTTACAATTCAAATGTAAATTGATGGTCATGTAAATTGACAGCCGCAAACCTTGATCATTTTCCACACTTCTATGAAAATCAATATCAATATTCAACTTCTAGGGATTCTTTTTATCATTCAAACCTAAATAAGGCATGGATGAAGTTCAACTCTGAACTGAAAGTGAATGTAAATTGAATCGAACTAGTTTGCAGTTTGACAAAATCGAATCAAGTTGGTTACGGACCATCTTGAACCAAGTGAGCCGGTTCTTTGGAACAATGCACTTGGTTCGATGACACCAATCAAAACCGAGCCAATTTCAATCAAACTATTTGTACAACTGTTACAATATGAAAAATCAAACTAAACCAAACTACTACAGTATAATCTGAACTATGAAACACAAACATCGGACATGACATAGACATTGACACATCGATTTGATAATAAGTTGATAAAAGGATATGATTAAATATATCACTAACACATGTCAGACACAAGACACGTCTTTGATCAAAAATGTCGGTGTTGCAAAGAAACTTATGTAATGTAAAACTTATGAACCCAACAACAATAATTTATGAACCCAGCCTCAATAAAAATTATGGACCACAATCATTTATAAAAGGGTCATGTTAACTTGTGCCTTTAGGGCACATGTTAAGCAACCAAAAAGTAGATATTGTTTCTTAAATTTTGTGCATTCAATTAGTTAAAAGTCAAAAAGTTAAATTCAAATACATTAATTACAACAAAACATTTCTATTTTTACTTCTTAACTTGTGCCTTGAGGGCACAAGTTAACATTAGCCTTTATAAAATAAAAGTTGATATAAAACCAAGGACACAGAGTCAAATGCTAATAATCACTCATTATTAATACTCATTGATTGCATGTATACTTTTACCGGATAAAGATTATATATTTTTATTGTTTTTCAAAGTAGTTTGATAACATAATATATATATAGGGTTATGATAGAAGACACCTTTTATGAAGGTGTCTTTTATCAAGTTACTCTATGAGCATTTGCGAAAAGACACCAACTTACTTTTAGGAAGGTGTCTTTTATCAAAGTTATAACTAAAAAGTGAAAATCACACCTTAAGGTGTGACTTGATAAAAGACACCACCAAAGGATGGCTTGTAACATAACCCATATATATATATATATATATATATATATATATATATATATATATATATATATATATATATATATATATATATATAAAGGACAACCCGGTGCACTAAAACTCCCGCATACGTAGAGTCGGGAGGGGGTCCCACCGTTTGATGTATTGTATGCAGCCTTACCCTGTTTTTTACACAAGAGACTGTTTTCAGGAATTGAACGCGTGACCTTCCAATCACATGACAGCAACTTTACCAGTTGCACCAAGTTTATATACGAAACTCCACCAAAACCCGCCCATGGATAGAGCCTATTATTAAAGAATAAAACCATTTCTCTTTTAAATAGCAAACAACCCTAACTCATGCAACCACAAAATAAATCCATCTCTCAAACCCTAGACCTTATCTAGTTTTCTCTTAAGCTACTACTTCCTTCATTCTCCCCTCAAACCCTATACATTCTCCTCTCACTTTCTCTCTCAAACTTCCTCTTTTCTTCATTCTCAAACTCATTCAATCTCACCACATTCTGTCTTTTTCTGCAACTTGCAAAGCATCTCTTGCAGCTGCACCCTTTTCCCATTTCCAACTAGCCAACTGTTTCCCTAATTAAGCTCGGTTTAACCATACCACAGTCCACAATATTAATATCTATTCTCTTAAAATTCATCACAACTCAGGTCTGATCTAATATTTTCTGAAACCACTTTTCTTGTTGTCGCTTTCTTTAATTATCGGTGCACAGTTGTAGATATGAGGCTGTAGATATTATTGATAATGATGTGATGAGTGTCTGCTATTTGCTTTGGTCGGGTGCTTTGTTCATTAGCGACCCTATTGTTATTATAATGATTGTAATTTCCTTGATTAAATTCAATCATATGTGGGTTGCTGATGATTCCCTTTTTTTTATCTCAATTTCACTCATGATGTCTAGATTCATCTGAATCTCATCTCAATCTCACAAAGTGAGATGATATCTAGATTCATACCAATTTTGAAATGTAATTTTATTTTGTATTTTTTTTGTAATTGCTGTTTCTGTTTCCCTTTGTCAAGGTCATCAGTTATGTTACCTACATGCTACAATGACAAACAAGTGTATTCTCCTTATCATTGGTGCACGGGAAATTTTAATTCAAGTTAAAATATTTATCCTTCCGTCTCACAATTATTGTCTCTTTAGTAAAAAAAAATCTTCACTATTATACCCTTATTTATTGAATTTCATCCAACTTAACTATTTGTTTTAATGAATGCTACTAATTTTACCATTGAAATCAACACAATTAATCTTTGCACAAACCTTAAACAACTAATATTGTGAAATTAAGGGAGTATCTTTAATTATTTTAAATGATATGTTTTTTTTTTGTGGTGACCGGGGTTCGAACCTGACATTTTATTTAAATTAAAGTTAAAATATTTATACTTCATATCTTTAATTATTTTAAATGACATGAAAAAAATAATGAAAAAGAAAACATAAGAGAACAGCTAAAATGAGACAATGTCGCGAAAGTTCAAATAATTTTATAAGACTCACAATATATATCTAAACAATTAACACAATAAAATGAGGTTGAATAAATCAATATTGAGAGTCACTTCTCGCTAAATGATAAGCATTTGCAAAATCATTGAATTTAAGAAACAAATCCTTCATGAAATGTAAAGGATGGAATAAGACATCCTTGGATCTTTAGATGAAAGGATAAAAGGAAAACTTAACAAGGCAAAAAGAAATGAAACCCTAAATGATAAAAATATGACCCAAAAACAAAACATAAGTAGCATTTGAAGAATAGAGGAAAAAATTGCAGATAAGTAAAGGAGACATTTTGATTCAAAAAACGCCTAGAGTTAAGAGCATTGATTCTGAAGAAGAAGAAGAAAAAACACAAATGATCAAACAAAACAAAGGCAGTGGGAAATTGAAGGCACCTTAAATCAATCAACTAAAGGGGGACACCAGAAGAAATCAGCATGTAAAACAAACAATGAACTGCTGCAGGTTGTAGATAATGATGATCACATAACTTGTTGTAGACTTGACAATTGAAACAAAATCGTACTAAAGCCTATATTCGTTTACCTACAGTTTTGCATCAGCTGGAATTCTTGGATTGTGAAATCAACTAATTATTCTACATGGAGTCATTTTCTTCCAATAACGGGACAATTGGAAAAGCATATACAATACACAATAATCACTTCTTTTTTTTACTGAGGGGAAGACTAAACAGGGCCGTCGTAATTTTGAAATTTTTAACTACTATGAATGAGGCTCATGGACCAACAATAATTTTTATTTTTTTTTGTTGAAGGAACCAACAATAGAAATATAATCGCTATAAAAACAAAAATGCAGTTATTAAAATATTAAAATTCCTGCAATCATAAAAACTATTGAAGCAAAATCAATTCCTGCAAGCTTTCAAAACATCAAAACTCCTCTGCTACTATTATACCTCCCACACTCCCATTTCATGAAAGATCACTGCATCCCTTCAAATGTTAGCACTTAGCACCTAAAAAATTTCACATGATTTGATGCTTGCTTCGATATCTCGACATTGCTACTGCTTCCATACACACAACCTTTGCGTCTACATTTTTCTCGACCGTGAAAATAACTAACTTGCATGCATTCTATGTTGCTATTCAAATTCTTGTTCCTTCTATACTACATTGAGAGAAAGAGATGTGCTGATTCTCTATCACTATTTTTGTAGGATATATTTGATTTTGTAAAAGTTAATCATAGCCAAGTTTAAAATTCAAAAAATAATTACTTTTTATGAAAATGAGAGCTATAACAAAATTTTGTAAGCTTGCACTTCAGATTATATAAAATTGAAAGATAAGTAGAATGGCTTGGTTCAAAGCTTGGTGGTATTCAAAGAGGAATGGTCCTAATCTCAATTACAATTTTTGATATTCTTCATGTGGCAACAAACCAAGAATAGGATAAGGAAATATTTTAGAAGAAAATAATCATGATAGAAACACCTTACCATGAGAGTAAGAAACTGATTCTCAAAAAGAATAGAAAAAACCCTATGAATTGCTTTGTTTTCCTCTCCAAATGGTGGAGGCCTAACAACAACAACACAAAAATCAGTCAGATGCCATCATGCCAAACAAAAGGAGTGATTTTTAAATTTAATAGGATCAGAGTGTTGCCATATTTGAATTAAGTTTAGGGCTTATTGATTTAGAATCACAATGAGCAAAACATTGAAAGAACAGAGTCACCCCATGAAGCAAAAAGCATGAGGAATGATGGTCATCAACTCATCACAGCATTGTTATATCTCAAACAATATTGAACCCGAAAATTGAAAATAATGAAAGAACTTGGAAGAGAATTCTGGAGAGCATGCATGCATGAGGAATTTTGGAGCGTGTTTTCGCAACTGCTTATGATAATTATTATAAATATACCGTGCGACACTTTTTTTTGGTGGTGTCTGGGATTCAAACCCACATATATTATACATTGTCCGTACCAATTGAGCTAAGGTCATTGGTACAAATATACCGTGTGAGACTAATAAGCCTGTTTCTGTTTGAGGTTGTGTTGTAATATTGTGTGTTAGGCTGAGTTGATTGTGTTTCGTTTTTTTATTTGTTGTAATTTTATTCTTTTTAGCAAATGTGATATTAATAAATAAACAAAATTTATTCTTCAATTTTTTTTAATATCAAAAACAAGTGGCTCTCAACAGAAAAGACACATCCTGAATTTATTCTAATTACACCTTAAATTGTCAAAAATGCCCTTAGCCTCTTTTCAAATTAATTATGTAAACTAAGTTCAAATCAAGTGAATCCTAATTTTATTTTATTTTTTAATAAAGTGATCCTAACTAATATTAGTAAACTTTTATAATATTGAATCCAGAATGATGTGATATTAATAGATAAACAAAATTTAATAAAAATTGTCGAAAATGCCCTTAATCTCTTTTCAAAATTTAACAAAATTTCTATGGGTAATAGTCACTTTGGTCCTTGAAATTGTAATGAGTAGTCAAAATAGTCATTCAATGTATCAAAACTTCAAAATAGTCCCTAATTATGCACTTTGTTAGTCAAAATAGTTCTTGATGTTAAAATATTTAATTAATATTGTCAGATTAATCCTTCAATATACTTACTTATTGTCATATTAGTCCTTATAAATATATGTTTATTGTCATTTTAGTCCTTATATGAAAAAAATTATTGTGAGCATTGAAAGGTTATTTTAGTGTCAATGACTACTCTGACTAACATAATGCACAATCAAGGACTATTTTGAAATTTTGATACAATGAAGGACTAAAATGACTAATCATTACACATTCAGGGACCAAAGTGACTATTCTACTATGGTGACAATAGAAAGTGAATGAAACTGTTATGAATTCGCGCACACACTTCTTTTAGCAGACTCGTGTAAACTGAAGTGTTAGTATATCTGTGATAGTTAAATTCACGTAAGCAAAAACATATATATTGTTTACGTGAATTGAGTTCACATAGAGCTATGTGAATTGAGTTCATGTTCATATGTAAATTTATCTTTATTTATTAATTTTGTTACGTCTGCAGCAACTTAACTTAATTTTTTCCCGTTCATTTGCTTTATTAGGTTTGCAATTATTTAACCTAACAAATTTCATCTAAAAAAATGCATTGCACACCAATTTCATTCTTATCCGCTTGCCTTTTTTTTTGAAGAAAATATTTTCTACCATATCAATGATCACGTATGATCCTTCTATTTTATACTTTTTTTTTGTCAAGAATTTTATACTTTTTTTTGGATTTTTTTAAATTTCATGCCTTTTTTTTACATCCTTATTCTTATTTATTAATTTTGTTAAGTCTGCAGCAACTTAACCTAATTTTTTTTCCGCTTATTTGCAAATTAGGTTTGCAATTATTTAACCTAACAAATTCCATCTAAAAAAATGCATCGCACCAATTTCATTCCTATCCTCTTGCATTTTTTTTTTTGAAGCAAATATTTTCTACACTTTTAGGTTTGCAATTATTTAACCTAACAAATCCTTATTTATTAATTTTGTTAAGTCTGCAGCAACTTAACCTGTATTTTCTCACGGACAGTTGTTGTATGTTGTTGTTTCAAGAGTTACATCCAGAGAAGGACTAAAGATATTGATCACTGATGAAGATGGTGAAGATACCAATGTAACGTCTAATGTCGTATATGAGGAAGTATTTCGCAATGTGTGATGAAACTACATGCCAATGTACTAAATATTTCATATTTCTTTTACTGAATTATTGATAGGATTACCGAATTTTCTTTTATAATATTTTTAGATTTCATACATTTTATGAAGTGTTTTATTTTGTCTACTATAGATTATCACGTGTTATTTTTTTCACCGTTACCAATTATATATTGCATTTTATTATTCGTATGTCAATTTCTTTACAGTAAACCCGAGCGGAGCACGGGTCAAAAATCTAGTTTATTTAGAATTTGGGGGTAAGTGAACTCAGTTTGTGTGTGTGAATAGTGTTAATTTGTGTGTGGACAGTGTTATTATTGGACCATAAAATAGAAAATTACTTCTTCCATCTCAAATTATAAGTCGTTTTAACCATTTCTTATGTATTAAAAAAATATAATTAATGGTGTATGAAAAAAAAGATATTATTAGATGTTTTACAAAATTTTCGTTAATAAATAGTTTGATAAAGATAAATTAAAGAATTGAAAGAAGATAAAGTAATAAATAATAAAACAACTTATAATTTGGTACAATATTTTTCAAAACAACTTATAATTTGTGACAGAGGGAGTAATTGTTATGTATATTTACGACGACACTTTTTCTTACTCATAATACATTAATTTTGGAATACCAAATTGAGGTTATCTCTAAGATACTCCGGTCTTATATATAAGAAAAAATTTCAATTTTTTTTGTTCCTAATTATAAGAAAATATCATAACTTTTAAGGTATACTTATTGCTTAAAATTTGTCAAAAAAAAAAGTTATTGCTTAAAAGACTTTTCTACCCGCTTATTTAATATTTTTGTTTTTAATATTAGTTTGTGTATTTAATGCTTCACAACTTTTAATTAGAGTATATTTTCTTATAATAAAGACCAGAGGGAGTATTATATAGACGTGGATATTAAATTTTGATGGTAGTGATGTTTTATTAACGAGAAATGCTAACTTGGGTCCTTAGAACACATGTTAAGAAATTTAAAGTATAAATGTTGTTTAGAAAATTGTGTCAATTTATTCTCTTAGAGATTGAAAATTATTGTTTTGTAATAAATTTTTACCATTTATAGAATCTTATTATATTTTTGTACCAAAAAAAATATCTTATTATAGTTTTTTTATTAGGGCAATGCTAACCAGTGCCCCGCCCCGGGGCACTGAATAAGGAACAATAAATAGGCTATTAATATATGGATCTCACTTAATTCACCTTAATTAAAGTGTAAAATATATCAACTAATTAAAAATAATAAAAGCTATATTTAATACTCTTTCAATTCTCAAAGGCACGACTATTACTATACAGGCGCCTCCTTTCCATTCCATTTGTTTACACAACCATATGACTGCTATCTACCATCTCTCTGCCATCATCTGTAGAGCTGTCAAAACGGGCGGCCCGGCCCGACCGGGTAACAAGCTTTTTAGGGCCGGGCTGAAAAGCCCGGTTTAAATATGGGCTGGAATAATTGAGCCTGAGCCCGGCCCTATACGGGCTCCCGGGCTAACGGCCCAGCCCGAGCCCGCACATATCTTTTTTTTTCTTCATTTTTTTTCATTTTCTGTTATCAATCAAGATAGAGATGTTGCCTGCAATATTAGTAAGAATGAAATTTTGGAGAGAATAAACTATGATGAAGATTAGCAAAGGACCAAAAGAAAACATAAAGAAGATTGTCACTATATTGATTTGGAGGAAACAATTGACAATCACGAAGCACATGCTGCAAGCAATATTGGTAACTAATGAAGTATGAAAAATAGCTCAGCATAAGATCAACACAACTAGAACACTTGAAATGAATGAGAATGAGACTCGATGTATTATATATACTTGCATATTTCTGGACAGAGCTTTCAAGAAGAATCATGGCAGCTTAATTACATTGCCTATCTAAAATCATGGCAGAATAATCACAGCCATCACACAACCACTCAAACATTACCAAATCCAAAAATGAAAGAACAAGTAAAAACAAATTAAATTGAAATGGTGAGAGGTTGCAGTACTGCATACAGAAAAACAAATTAAATTAACCCATTTGTATTTTTTTTGCGGGCTGCCGGGCTAAAAAGCCCTGGAAGAATTCGGGCGGTAATTATTAGGCCCAGGCCCTGCATTTTATTCAGGCTTTCGGGCCAGCCCATACGGCCCGGCCCGTTTTGACAGCTCTAGTCATCTGTACTATATTCAATTTTGCAGGTATTATTCAAACTTCTTTTTTTTTTACGCTATTTCTTTTATACGCTTAATTTATTGGAAGTCCCAATCTATTATGTATTATTCAAACTTTCAAACTTCTTTTTTTTTCTTGTTTTTATATGTTATTGTTTTTACTCCACGTAAAAAACTTCCCTTGAGTAAAATTTGTAGGGAGAAAAAATTATTAAGAAATGAAGGCTGGATATAATGGGAGTGATTCCCGAAATTGAAATCACAAAGGAAAAGAATGAGTGTAGTATTTATCTTTTTTTTAGAGAGAGTTCATTTATTAATTGTCTATTTATTATTCCTTATCCAGTGGTCCGGGGGCACTGGTTAGCAACACCTTTTTTATTAATGCTCGAGAGAAAGTAGTTGAATTTTTCCTTTAATTATTAATTTCAATATTTCATGGTTAAGTTAACAATTTACTCGCTTGAGAACTTCTTAATTTAAGACATGGATGGGACATTGTATCAATAAATGAAAGCTCTGATATCCAGATACCTACTATACAACATTACAACTACCGGATTGCTTCGCTTCAAAGCTTTTTATTCTTTTCTTTTGACGTTAGCTTCAAAGTTAAGTCTTACTGTACTGTATACAACAAGAGCTATGACCCCACGACCACAAGATATTCACCTCCTTTTTAACGTAGTCATAAGTTACATGTCCAATCCTTTAACTATTTACGATGTTTTATATCGATCTTATAATTAATTTTTGTTACATTTTGGTCATTTAACTCATAACTGTCAGCTAAATAAATCTATTCCGTTAAATTTTGTGAAAACCTTAAAATTCATCGTGTCTTTAACTTGTAAATCCATATATAAATTAAACACCTTTAGCTGATGAGGTGAATTAAGGGAACCAAACCATAACGAAAATTAATTATGAGTCAAATATAAAACCTCGTAAATGGTTAAAAATTGAATATTTAATTTACCCTTGTTATTTTATTCTTTTTTGTAAATGATTTAAAAATGATCAAGACATAAATATCAACTCCAAAGATTGATATTTTGTTGTCTTGTCATAGTTATTTTAACAAGGATTGATATTTCCCTTTCTTTTTTTTACAAAGATGGATGGATTGATATTCCATTTACTTTATATGCAACTGTAATAATCTATATATAAAAGAAAAGGATAGTTTTAGGTTGTACTTTTTTCTCTTTTCAGTTTTACTCATTCGTTTAAATTATTTCATCATTTTTATTCAAATTATCATTTAAATAAATAGTTAAATCTCATTAAAAATATCAACAATCCACAATAATAGAAGGAACAACCCAAAATAATAGGAACAATATTGAAAAATATGAAAAACCTTATTTTGTCCAAAATACTAGTGTAACGCCCCGTGCCAAGCACGGGATACATTTTATTTAAAATTATTTAATAGGTTGTACATATTAACAGATTTTTTAAATATCATTGTTTTGTTTCTTTTCATCCATAATTTCGGTGTTATGTGGTATTTTATCTTCATATTTAAAATTGAAACAATAAATCATCATTTATTGAGATAAAAAAATGTTAAATTTTATGAAGAGATGGCTATTTTTGTGAAAGTGATAAAACATTTAGCAAAAGTATTAACCTGAAAGATAAAAACACTATAAATAATTAATATATTCCTAAAAAAATAACCAATTAGTAACAATTCATTTTTTTAAGGGAAATTAGTAAAAGTTCATATTAGATTTGGTTTATTAGTCATTCAATATATCCATTTATCAAATGGATATGATTACCTATGTTTTAATTTTTCACTCTTAATAAAATTATTATTATTTTACTTAATTTCAATACTCTCTCAGATCTCAATTATAAACAAAAATACCTAAATTCAAAAATTTAATTGTATCAATTATTATTCTAGGTTTCATAAATAATACAACATTCTCAAAAGTGTCATCTATTAAAACTTTCTTTCATGGGAATATAAAAGTCATTAAAAATAAACTTACATTAAGACAATCTATAACATAGAAGACCTAGTCTATTCTTAACTAAATCTTCACTAATATGAACATGTGTGGAAGACCATCAAATAAAATCATTGATAGATAGGCCTAAAGTACCCAACTTATCTGCGCAACAGTTTTCCTCTCTGAACATATAGGACATCCTGAAATTCATTAATTGCAATAGAGTAAGACAATTAAGTTATCTATTTCTGATATGCCAAGGAACAATTTGAATTACTTGATGGCTAAGGTAACCATTTTTGAATCACTTTCAATCCAAATATTATGCCAATTTTTCTGGTAAGCACATTCCATTGCAAGAATGGATGTCATAATCTAAGAAAACAGAACATTACAAATAGCAAGGTTTGAAACAAAACAACCAATACTCTCTCCCTGATTGTTTTTGTAGATGCCTATAGAAGCTGTTGGTCTTGGATTGCCTTAAGTTATGTCATCAGTGTTACACTTTATCCAACTATAGATAGGTGGCTGTCAAATAACCTCGATAATTTTGGTGTTCATTGATGATGAGTAATCATTTGAAAAGCTTTGAAAATAACAAAATCAAAGATAGTTGGACCATTTGTTAGCTTTGTAAGGTTGCCAGATAGAGAAGCTTGAGTTGTGATCATAGCAATAATTGCATTTCTGACAAGTCTTGGGTTTTTTTTTTTTTGTGACAAAAGTCTTGAATTATTGAATCTGATTATTTCTACAATACCACATAGGATAAACAACATTAAATAGAGACAAAGTAAGTTATATTTGATTTGAGATTAAAAAAAATAATTATTTATTATATTTAAGATTGGAAAGAGTCCCTAAAAAAAATATTCGAGATAGTATTTTTCTCGGAAACAAATTATCTATGAAGAGAGAAAAAATGAGAAAACATTTTTATTTAATATCTTCCCTCAATTTTATTTTATTGGAGATCAAGGGTCACAAATTAAAACACTCTAAATTAATGTCCTTTTACTTTACCGTAATTCTGATTTCGAAATCATTATTTTTCATTTTTCAAAAAGAACCATCCCTCCTTCTCAAAGTTCCTAATTGAAACCAACAAACCCAAACGCGGGGAATAAAAAGGTATAAGATATGTGCCAACTCCCTCGATTTAATGTAGAATTGTTTTCACTATAAAGACTGAACTCATCTAATATCATAATCTATATGGAACCTTTTGAAGTTAAGGTGTGACCAAAATATGGAGCATAAAAAAGACATAAGTAAAGTGTGACCAAAAAATTCTCTCTACCAAAATAATAATACATTTTCTTTACTTCATTTATCTCTATAATTTCAGGGTTGAACGTGATCCTAGTTGATGAAAAAAGATTTTGTAACATTGTTTAATATCTGTTTGAAATCCAATCATTTACTAATAGATATCTCTAAAGAGATATCGGTTTGAATATAATATCTGAAGAGAGTACATTCAATTAACGGTTTGAATATCGGTTTGAACATAATATCTGAAGAGAGTACATTCAAACCGATATCTCTTCAAAATGAATTGACAAATAATCAAAATTATAATTAAATACCATAGTATATTCCATATTAAAAATAAAAAATAAAAACAAATAAATGTCACTCATTCGAATTCAATTCAATGACATTCATTTTAGTTCTTGTATTATATCTTTTGTATTCTCTTTCAATACCACCTCAGTTGGTTTAATTTATTCTCTTCTTTAAGGCTCCCACAAGTATAACTTCTTCCACTGGATCGTTAATTTTTTTTTTATGCTTTTGTGTGGAGGGAGTAAGGAATCTATAAAAGTTAATTGGGTTAAGAGAGATAAGGTGTATCTTGTTCAATATATAACTTTTTCCATAGAATCCTTAATTTAATTATTATATTTATTTTTGAATTTGTGTAAAGTTTAAGACAAAAGTAAATCGTAAATTGATAACATGAAACCTGAAAGATTTTTCATTGAAGTGTCAATACATACAACAATAGTGATTTATTTAATTGAAAATCGTAATTCCATTGTCTTAACATGGACTTTATTCCACTACATTAAAAACAGACACATAACATTGACATAATGGATAAACAACTTAAACGTAACCAAGTCACTTGTAAATATTATTTCTCTATCTTCACAATCTTTTTGACAGGTTGAACAATTGCGTCAAATGTCACGCAATCTTCGTTTATTGGCAACATTCTCTTCTTAGGAGGTGCAAATGATTAAGAATTTGAGTCAATAACATCTTTCGCGTTCACATCCTGTGGAGTTGTGGAACTTGTTTTAAAAAACTTATCCATTAAATCCTATCGTAAAAATTGTCAAAAGAGTACATTTAAGCTTACCTATAATACATGTTCAAAAAAAACAAACATACAAAAAATTAAGCTTAACAATTTGAATCCAGTTCAATGACATTCATTTTAGTTTTTCCACCATCTCTTTCATATTCTCTTTCAACACTCACTCCAGTCATGACTCCAATTACATCTGCATATATAACACAAATTAAGAATATAATGTATACTTGAATCATATTAAACAAAACGTTTTATTAGCATTAAAAAAAGATCTAAACGGTTACTTAATTATTAAACCTATTAATTCAACTTTTAAGGGAATTATACAACGTTTAAAAATAATGTGTAACATTGAAATACCATTAAAAAACAATATATATGAATGAGAAAAATCAAGGTTGAAAAAAAAATTATATTGAAAAATAAAACTATTTTAAGCAAAAAGTAATTAATTTATTATTGTATTATTGTAAATAAACAATATCAAATAATCTAATTGATACGAAGAAAGTGATAGTCACTTACCAACCAAGTAGTTGTTGTAAAAATCATTGAAAACATCGTATGCATGTGTAAACGAATACACGTTTGTTGGGACCAAAGTAATTTTAGATAGTTTGACTTTTTTGTTGATTGTGAAATTCAGTTTGTATTCGCCGCGTGATGGTCGATACGAACCACTATTGCAAGCAACATCAAATGAGGAAATCGTGAACACCATTCCCTCTTGGAGTTGCTCCTTGAACTTGTAGATCAATATTCTTCGTATAGACACACCAATTCGATCACCCTAGATAACAAAGATTAAAACACTATACTTTAAACAAAAAAAACAAATAACAAATAACAAAAACAATATGAAAAAAGTACATTTCGATCCATTAGAACCAACTCCATGGAAAATGGTAGTTTTTTATTTTTGTAGTGTTGAACAAACCAAGCACGAACAACTCTCACAACCAATGTCCACGATTGTTTTCTTGGCGAAACATCAAAGATGAGGTCGTGTTTCGTAGACATTTTCCTTTGCAATAGAAAAAATTACAGAAAAAACTTAGAATATAGATATCAGAGAACAGAAAAAGAAAAACTATATTTTGTGATTGTTGTGTACTCGTACCCAAAAACACTACTATTTATATAGAAAAATAGTATCATAAGGGTTAATATCTTATTATTATTAAGTAATATAATTTTGTAACGAATAAAAATTAATTATATAACCTTAAAAACTAATTACTACAATTAAATTTTTAATTAGTAAGTTACTGTCATAGTGTAACGGACCAAAATTCAAAATATAATTTATTCAAGTTATTTATTATAATTTTGTAACCTACCAAATTTTTAATGCACCGTATAAATGTTAATCGAATACTAAACATATTAATAATTATTTGATTCTAACGTACCAATTTTTTAAAGTAACATATGAATTTTAATCAAAACAGTAATTGCATTAGTAATTATTTGATTGTAACGTAACAATTTTTTAATGTAACATATAAATTTTAATTGAAACAATAATTATATTAATAATTATTTGATTGTAACCAACTATCTATTTTATGTACAATTTAATGTTAAATAAAAAACGGTTTTTAATAATAATTATAATTATTAAGCATGCATTAAAAATTAGGAGGAATTTTTGGAACAAATGCCAAATAGAAATATGATGATGTGGACATCTTTAGAGGAGAGGATTTTAGAATAGGCTATTTCTAAAAACTCTAAATTGTTAGTATAAATATTCTAGGTAAGTTGATTATGCTTGTTACTGAGATTCTAGCATAAATATCAAATCTCGTTCATCTACACTTCTTTTCCTTGTATTGAGTAAAGTTGGTAAAATTTGAATTTATTGTGTTAGAGAAGCTATATTGAGAAGTTGGTAAAATTTGAATTTATTTTGATTATTGAAAGCTTTATTATAAATAATTTATTCAAACTGATTTTGTGGGTATTTGCTAAAGTTGGTAAAATTTGAATTTATTGTGTTAGAGAAGCTATATTGAGAAGTTGGTAAAATTTGAATTTATTTTGATTATTGAAAGCTTTATTATAAATAATTTATTCAAACTGATGTAGGTATGGCAAAGATGGCATCAACACTTTTTAACACATTGAAATCAGCCCTCAAGTCAAAAGCCACTGAAGTGAGGTAATTGTTTACACACTTAAATTTGTTTTTGTAAATATTTTAATTAAGATATGTTTATGGAGAAGATGGAAATGGAGAGGTGAATACTCAGTATTTGATTCATATAATGCAGGGTTACAGACACACGTGATTAGATATTCTTTAGGCCCAGATTGGGCATTGCAAACGAGTACTGAATTGTTGTCTACTTGTCTGATTCATGAAACAATACCATGGTAAATATTCAAGTTAGGGTTAAGAAGGTGGAAACCACTCTGATTCATGAAACAGTACCATGGTAGATATTCTCTGGAAACCTATAATACATGTTCAAAAAAAAACAAACATACAAAAAATTAAGCTTGACAATTTGAATCCAGTTCAATGACATTCATTTTAGTTTTTCCACCATCTCTTTCATATTCTCTTTCAACACTCACTCCAATCATGACTCCAATTACATCTACATATATAACACAAATTAAGAATATAATGTATACTTGAATCATATTAAACAAAACGTTTTATTAGCATTAAACAAAAGCACTACTATTTATATAAAAAAATAGTATCATAACGGTTAATATCTTATTATTGTTAAGTAATATAATTTTGTAACGAATAAAAATTAATTATATAACCTTAAAAACTAATTACTACAATTAAATTTTTAATTAGTAGGTTACTGTCATAGTGTAACGGACCAAAATTCAAAATATAATTTATTCAAGTTATTTATTATAATTTTGTAACCTACCAAATTTTTAATGCACCGTATAAATGTTAATCGAATACTAAACATATTAATAATTATTTGATTCTAACGTACCAATTTTTTAAAGTAACATATGAATTTTAATCAAAACAGTAATTGCATTAGTAATTATTTGATTGTAACGTACCAATTTTTTAATGTAACATATAAATTTTAATTGAAACAATAATTATATTAATAATTATTTGATTGTAACCAACTATCTATTTTATGTACAATTTAATGTTAAATAAAAAACGGTTTTTAATAATAATTATAATTATTAAGCATGCATTAAAAATTAGGAGGAATTTTTGGAACAAATGCCAAATAGAAATATGATGATGTGGACATCTTTAGAGGAGAGGATTTTAGAATAGGCTATTTCTAAAAACTCTAAATTGTTAGTATAAAGATTCTAGGTAAGTTGATTATGCTTGTTACTGAGATTCTAGCATAAATATCAAATCTCGTTCATCTACACTTCTTTTCCTTGTATTGAGTAAAGTTGGTAAAATTTGAATTTATTGTGTTAGAGAAGCTATATTGAGAAGTTGGTAAAATTTGAATTTATTTTGATTATTGAAAGCTTTATTATAAATAATTTATTCAAACTGATTTTGTGGGTATTTGCTAAAGTTGGTAAAATTTGAATTTATTGTGTTAGAGAAGCTATATTGAGAAGTTGGTAAAATTTGAATTTATTTTGATTATTGAAAGCTTTATTATAAATAATTTATTCAAACTGATGTAGGTATGGCAAAGATGGCATCAACACTTTTTAACACATTGAAATCAGCCCTCAAGTCAAAAGCCACTGAAGTGAGGTAATTGTTTACACACTTAAATTTGTTTTTGTAAATATTTTAATTAAGATATGTTTATGGAGAAGATGGAAATGGAGAGGTGAATACTCAGTATTTGATTCATATAATGCAGGGTTACAGACACACGTGATTAGATATTCTTTAGGCCCAGATTGGGCATTGCAAACGAGTACTGAATTGTTGTCTACTTGTCTGATTCATGAAACAATACCATGGTAAATATTCAAGTTAGGGTTAAGAAGGTGGAAACCACTCTGATTCATGAAACAGTACCATGGTAGATATTCTCTGGAAACCTATAATACATGTTCAAAAAAAAACAAACATACAAAAAATTAAGCTTGACAATTTGAATCCAGTTCAATGACATTCATTTTAGTTTTTCCACCATCTCTTTCATATTCTCTTTCAACACTCACTCCAATCATGACTCCAATTACATCTGCATATATAACACAAATTAAGAATATAATGTATACTTGAATCATATTAAACAAAACGTTTTATTAGCATTAAACAAAAGCACTACTATTTATATAAAAAAATAGTATCATAACGGTTAATATCTTATTATTGTTAAGTAATATAATTTTGTAACGAATAAAAATTAATTATATAACCTTAAAAACTAATTACTACAATTAAATTTTTAATTAGTAGGTTACTGTCATAGTGTAACGGACCAAAATTCAAAATATAATTTATTCAAGTTATTTATTATAATTTTGTAACCTACCAAATTTTTAATGCACCGTATAAATGTTAATCGAATACTAAACATATTAATAATTATTTGATTCTAACGTACCAATTTTTTAAAGTAACATATGAATTTTAATCAAAACAGTAATTGCATTAGTAATTATTTGATTGTAACGTACCAATTTTTTAATGTAACATATAAATTTTAATTGAAACAATAATTATATTAATAATTATTTGATTGTAACCAACTATCTATTTTATGTACAATTTAATGTTAAATAAAAAACGGTTTTTAATAATAATTATAATTATTAAGCATGCATTAAAAGTTAGGAGGAATTTTTGGAACAAATGCCAAATAGAAATATGATGATGTGGACATCTTTAGAGGAGAGGATTTTAGAATAGGCTATTTCTAAAAACTCTAAATTGTTAGTATAAAGATTCTAGGTAAGTTGATTATGCTTGTTACTGAGATTCTAGCATAAATATCAAATCTCGTTCATCTACACTTCTTTTCCTTGTATTGAGTAAAGTTGGTAAAATTTGAATTTATTGTGTTAGAGAAGCTATATTGAGAAGTTGGTAAAATTTGAATTTATTTTGATTATTGAAAGCTTTATTATAAATAATTTATTCAAACTGATTTTGTGGGTATTTGCTAAAGTTGGTAAAATTTGAATTTATTGTGTTAGAGAAGCTATATTGAGAAGTTGGTAAAATTTGAATTTATTTTGATTATTGAAAGCTTTATTATAAATAATTTATTCAAACTGATGTAGGTATGGCAAAGATGGCATCAACACTTTTTAACACATTGAAATCAGCCCTCAAGTCAAAAGCCACTGAAGTGAGGTAATTGTTTACACACTTAAATTTGTTTTTGTAAATATTTTAATTAAGATATGTTTATGGAGAAGATGAAAATGGAGAGGTGAATACTCAGTATTTGATTCATATAATGCAGGGTTACAGACACACGTGATTAGATATTCTTTAGGCCCAGATTGGGCATTGCAAACGAGTACTGAATTGTTGTCTACTTGTCTGATTCATGAAACAATACCATGGTAAATATTCAAGTTAGGGTTAAGAAGGTGGAAACCACTCTGATTCATGAAACAGTACCATGGTAGATATTCTCTGGAAACCTATAATACATGTTCAAAAAAAAACAAACATACAAAAAATTAAGCTTGACAATTTGAATCCAGTTCAATGACATTCATTTTAGTTTTTCCACCATCTCTTTCATATTCTCTTTCAACACTCACTCCAATCATGACTCCAATTACATCTACATATATAACACAAATTAAGAATATAATGTATACTTGAATCATATTAAACAAAACGTTTTATTAGCATTAAACAAAAGCACTACTATTTATATAAAAAAATAGTATCATAACGGTTAATATCTTATTATTGTTAAGTAATATAATTTTGTAACGAATAAAAATTAATTATATAACCTTAAAAACTAATTACTACAATTAAATTTTTAATTAGTAGGTTACTGTCATAGTGTAACGGACCAAAATTCAAAATATAATTTATTCAAGTTATTTATTATAATTTTGTAACCTACCAAATTTTTAATGCACCGTATAAATGTTAATCGAATACTAAACATATTAATAATTATTTGATTCTAACGTACCAATTTTTTAAAGTAACATATGAATTTTAATCAAAACAGTAATTGCATTAGTAATTATTTGATTGTAACGTACCAATTTTTTAATGTAACATATAAATTTTAATTGAAACAATAATTATATTAATAATTATTTGATTGTAACCAACTATCTATTTTATGTACAATTTAATGTTAAATAAAAAACGGTTTTTAATAATAATTATAATTATTAAGCATGCATTAAAAATTAGGAGGAATTTTTGGAACAAATGCCAAATAGAAATATGATGATGTGGACATCTTTAGAGGAGAGGATTTTAGAATAGGCTATTTCTAAAAACTCTAAATTGTTAGTATAAAGATTCTAGGTAAGTTGATTATGCTTGTTACTGAGATTCTAGCATAAATATCAAATCTCGTTCATCTACACTTCTTTTCCTTGTATTGAGTAAAGTTGGTAAAATTTGAATTTATTGTGTTAGAGAAGCTATATTGAGAAGTTGGTAAAATTTGAATTTATTTTGATTATTGAAAGCTTTATTATAAATAATTTATTCAAACTGATTTTGTGGGTATTTGCTAAAGTTGGTAAAATTTGAATTTATTGTGTTAGAGAAGCTATATTGAGAAGTTGGTAAAATTTGAATTTATTTTGATTATTGAAAGCTTTATTATAAATAATTTATTCAAACTGATGTAGGTATGGCAAAGATGGCATCAACACTTTTTAACACATTGAAATCAGCCCTCAAGTCAAAAGCCACTGAAGTGAGGTAATTGTTTACACACTTAAATTTGTTTTTGTAAATATTTTAATTAAGATATGTTTATGGAGAAGATGGAAATGGAGAGGTGAATACTCAGTATTTGATTCATATAATGCAGGGTTACAGACACACGTGATTAGATATTCTTTAGGCCCAGATTGGGCATTGCAAACGAGTACTAAATTGTTGTCTACTTGTCTGATTCATGAAACAATACCATGGTAAATATTCAAGTTAGGGTTAAGAAGGTGGAAACCACTCTGATTCATGAAACAGTACCATGGTAGATATTCTCTGGAAACCTATAATACATGTTCAAAAAAAAACAAACATACAAAAAATTAAGCTTGACAATTTGAATCCAGTTCAATGACATTCATTTTAGTTTTTCCACCATCTCTTTCATATTCTCTTTCAACACTCACTCCAATCATGACTCCAATTACATCTGCATATATAACACAAATTAAGAATATAATGTATACTTGAATCATATTAAACAAAACGTTTTATTAGCATTAAACAAAAGCACTACTATTTATATAAAAAAATAGTATCATAACGGTTAATATCTTATTATTGTTAAGTAATATAATTTTGTAACGAATAAAAATTAATTATATAACCTTAAAAACTAATTACTACAATTAAATTTTTAATTAGTAGGTTACTGTCATAGTGTAACGGACCAAAATTCAAAATATAATTTATTCAAGTTATTTATTATAATTTTGTAACCTACCAAATTTTTAATGCACCGTATAAATGTTAATCGAATACTAAACATATTAATAATTATTTGATTCTAACGTACCAATTTTTTAAAGTAACATATGAATTTTAATCAAAACAGTAATTGCATTAGTAATTATTTGATTGTAACGTACCAATTTTTTAATGTAACATATAAATTTTAATCGAAACAATAATTATATTAATAATTATTTGATTGTAACCAACTATCTATTTTATGTACAATTTAATATTAAATAAAAAACGGTTTTTAATAATAATTATAATTATTAAGCATGCATTAAAAATTAGGAGGAATTTTTGGAACAAATGCCAAATAGAAATATGATGATGTGGACATATTTAGAGGAGAGGATTTTAGAATAGGCTATTTCTAAAAACTCTAAATTGTTAGTATAAAGATTCTAGGTAAGTTGATTATGCTTGTTACTGAGATTCTAGCATAAATATCAAATCTCGTTCATCTACACTTCTTTTCCTTGTATTGAGTAAAGTTGGTAAAATTTGAATTTATTGTGTTAGAGAAGCTATATTGAGAAGTTGGTAAAATTTGAATTTATTTTGATTATTGAAAGCTTTATTATAAATAATTTATTCAAACTGATTTTGTGGGTATTTGCTAAAGTTGGTAAAATTTGAATTTATTGTGTTAGAGAAGCTATATTGAGAAGTTGGTAAAATTTGAATTTATTTTGATTATTGAAAGCTTTATTATAAATAATTTATTCAAACTGATGTAGGTATGGCAAAGATGGCATCAACACTTTTTAACACATTGAAATCAGCCCTCAAGTCAAAAGCCACTGAAGTGAGGTAATTGTTTACACACTTAAATTTGTTTTTGTAAATATTTTAATTAAGATATGTTTATGGAGAAGATGGAAATGGAGAGGTGAATACTCAGTATTTGATTCATATAATGCAGAGTTACAGACACACGTGATTAGATATTCTTTAGGCCCAAATTGGGCATTGCAAACGAGTACTGAATTGTTGTCTACTTGTCTGATTCATGAAACAGTACCATGGTAAATATTCAAGTTAGGGTTAAGAAGGTGGAAACCACTCTGATTCATGAAACAGTACCATGGTAGATATTCTCTGGAAACCTATAATACATGTTCAAAAAAAAAACAAACATACAAAAAATTAAGCTTGACAATTTGAATCCAGTTCAATGACATTCATTTTAGTTTTTCCACCATCTCTTTCATATTCTCTTTCAACACTCACTCCAGTCAGTTGATGATTGTAGTTTTGCATCAAAAACAAGATAAGTATTTGTATCGTCTCCACAGGGATTAGTGCGACATCACGGATAGATTAACATCAAATATCATTCTAAGTTAAAAGGGTGATTGTTTGTTTAATTTACAACTATGGTAACTAAATTGCAAAAGTAAAAAGATGAGATTAATAAGGATTGAAACTTGTTAGGAGTAGAGTTCCTTAACCAAGCGTCACACATAACCTAATGATCCATACGAATTCTAGCTATATAACCAATATTATCACAATCAATTCAATTATCGTTTAAACATTCGTGTCCAAATACCTTAAACGATAACAAAGTCGATTGGATCATTTAACCGACCGTGTCCAGTCTGATTAAATATCCAAAAGCATTAAGTTCTTGATTAAAGGTGACTATCAAAGATCTACAAACTTGTCAAGAGTGATATAACCTATGATAGATTGTCATTCTAGCTCTACAATATCCTTCGTGTCCAAAGTGATATCATTACTCTAAGGTATCCCTTAAACATTCATGATCAAATCATTCAAAAGATAACATAATCGATCGTGTCATAAAACGATATAGTTATTTCTAACATATCTTTCAAACAGTTGTGACCAAATCATTTCAAGGATAACAAAGTCGATCGGATCACTTAATCGACCGTGTCCAGCCTGACTAAATGTCCGAAAGCATTAACAACAAGAATAACAACTATATTGAATATAAATTGTTAGAACCATATATTGCAAGATCAAAAGATTACATGTTAGCAAGTATCAAGTACCTCTCATCCCAACAAAGGGTATTTAGCTACACATCATCATGGAAGCCTTGCAAGGATGGATTGAAAAGGAAGGATTCATTCTCCTAGTGATGTCTCAACAAAGGAATAAGATCCAACTTCCAAAATCACTCTCACTCTATATTAACTACCTTATTTCTCTCTTAGATATTACAAGTGAAAAGCATAGAGAAAACTAAGAGAAAAAAAACTATGAGATATTCCTAAGACTAATATATATCTATCTCTCTAATGAACTTCTAATATATATAATATATCAAGCCCAAAATGTCTAAATAATATCTAAATAATATCTAACAAAATATCTAAATAATATCTAACAAGAATAGCAAGTGGGCCACTTGAATTGAGCAAACCGCCTAACTCACGCTAATAGCGCCAAAATCGCTAATAGCAAAATTTCTTTAAGCTCAGAATACGCCAATAGCGTATCTCTCTGGACTTTGACACTTCTTTGAACACGCTAATAGCGTAGAACACGCTATTAGCGCCATTTCTTCAAGCTTGTTGGACAACTTTTACCATTTCGCACTTTTTCATGATAAATTGGTCTTTGATCAGTGTCTTAAGGCTAATTCCTGCACAAAAGGATAGAGTAATGATAAGTAAAGCGTAATAAGGCATTTAACGCTTATTTCTCGGCTTTTCCTTCAATAACTTGCAGAACAAGTAACAAAAAAGTGCTTAAAATATAACATGAAATTAACACTTTTTAGCACTTATCAAACTCTCCCCAACTTAACTCTTTGTTTGTCCTCAAACAAAAGATTGAAAATCAAACAAGTTAATAACAAGACACAAGTACAAAAGGCTTTGAAAATTCTTTCAGATGAATGATTTAAAAGTGAATGCGCGGGCAAGCTTAAGTTTCCAACTAATTTAGAATTCTACTACTAATATGAGATGAATCCTAAGTACAAAGTTCATGTCAAATATTTCAAGACAATGATATATTTACTTACGAACCACACCTAACACCTTCTATGAAAGTAGATAAACAATTGAAATCAAATGAATGAGGATTATGAACACACATCCGACAATCAGGTTAACATTCCAATTAAGTTATGTGTCCATCCAAATATCATTTCAAAAGGCATAAAAACATGGATCAAAAGGTCTTTGAGGGTTATAACTTGGCTTGGCTACAAAAGAAATGTCATATGTGGGGCAATTGAAATCAAAAAGCCTATCAAAGAGGAACATTCCTTGTATCAACCATTAAAATTCACAACCTTCCCTGCCAATTATTACAAACCCTTGGTGTTCACAAATGATATACTTTGATCTTGACAACTTATTCTATTTTTAGATTTTTCTTTCTTTTCTCTTTTTCTTTTTCTTTTCATGTACACATTGTTTTCTTTTCTTTTTGTATTTACAACACCATGTTGTCTTGATCAAAGATAAAATTACACCATTGTATTTGACAAAAGATTTACATCTACCTTCTCTCCCCAACTTGAATCAAAATACACCCTATTTGAATGTTCCCTTACTCTAAGGCAAAAGAGACAAATAAACATTGAAGTTTTAGGGTTCAACAATTAAAAACATATCAGAGTCTTAAAGTGCGTCAAGAATGAACTGGATATTGAGAAATTTAAGGACAAGTTCAACAAGCAATATGCTTATAAATTGACAGTTCATAATTGATGACTCTGATTCATTTGGCTAAAGTGGGTTAGCAAATACTCGCTCTTCTCACAAGGTAGGCTATTTGTGGTCAAGTATGTTTCACTCAATAACAAAAATGTGCCTTGATCATATCCATGCCTTCACACAATTTAAAACAATTATTGGATTTAACATAAAACAACCGAGTTAAACAATGAATACCAGTCTCCTTGCATATGTACAAACACTTGAGGTTTCCTCACTTTTAGGCTAGAACTAAGTGGTTCACAACAAACACATTATTGCGAAGAACTAAATGAAATGAAATTTACACAAAGTACTCGTTCCATATTCGAGTAAAAACCTAGAAAAACTGGAAACTTGTACCTTGGCTTTGCGCTTTAATCACAACTATGAATCATTATCAATCATCTGAGATTTGAGATTTAAGCAAGAGCGATATAGAGGAAACTTCCACAATGTTCAAATTAAAACAAAATGAAGTACTTAAAAATTGCTAACACATTATTTTAACAGTAAGAGAACTTACCAAGTTGGGTTGCCTCCCAACAAGCGCTTGTTTAACGTCGTTAGCTCGACGCTTTTTCGTTAGGGTGGCCAAAATGAGACGGACAATACATCATCCTTTGTATTCCTTCTTTTCGGGAGGAATTCCATGAACTTTAGATACAGATGATGTGGAGTCCATGTCCTCCTTAACTTTGATTTGAACAAGGCGCGAATTTCATCAATGACCCGGTCTATTTCTGCCTTGTTCACTTTCTTCCCCTTTTCTTCCATTAAGTCTTCCTTGCCAAGTAACCGTTCCTGTTTCTCTACCACCTCTATCACTTCTTCATTATCAACAGTTTTGGCCTCTTCAGAATCTGACCATTCTTGAGGAAGTTCTTCTTTGTGTGGTGCACCACATTCTTTCAATGTTGTAACTTCCTCATTTTCAACAACACCTTCTTCAACAATCTCTCCATCTTTCTCAAACATATTTGAATCATTTTCATGTTCTCCATAAGTGGATTGAATGCTGACTTGGCTATCCATGAATTGAGCTTGAATCATCTCCAACTGAATTGATAAATTCCTCAATCTTTGGTTGGTATTTTGCATGTTTATCATGGATTGTTGCATGAAGATATTCAAAGTATTTTCCACATTGGAAATCCGTTCATCTTCATAAGGATATTGTTGATACTGTTGATATGGTTCATACTCGGGTGGAGTGTAAAACTTGATGTAACCATGATCAGCCATGATGTCTTTTATGTGGAGAATCTGAAACGGATAAAACTAACAAGAAACTTTTCTCTGTTTATCAAAGAGGGGTTAGTAGTAACAACTATTAAGTAAAGAAAACTATTTACGGATTATGTGCAAAAGCTTAAAATGATAAATCAATCGTTCTATCTATGATATCTAAACACCAATCCCCGGCAACGGCGCCATTTTGATGATTGTAGTTTTGCATCAAAAACAAGATAAGTATTTGTATCGTCTCCACATGGATTAGTGCGACATCACGGATAGATTAACATAAAATATCATTCTAAGTTAAAAGGGTGATTGTTTGTTTAATTTACAACTATGGTAACTAAATTGCAAAAGTAAAAAGATGAGATTAATAAGGATTGAAACTTGTTAGGAGTAGAGTTCCTTAACCAAGCGTCACACATAACCTAATGATCCATACGAATTCTAGCTATATAACCAATATTATCACAATCAATTCAATTATCGTTTAAGCATTAGTGTCCAAATCCCTTAAACGATAACAAAGTCGATTGGATCATTTAACCGACCGTGTCCAGCCTGATTAAATATCCAAAAGCATTAAGTTCTTGATTAAAGGTGACTATCAAAGATCTACAAACTTGTCAAGAGTGATATAACCTATGATAGATTGTCATTCTAGCTCTACAATATCCTTCGTGTCCAAAGTGATATCATTACTCTAAGGTATCCCTTAAACACTCATGATCAAATCATTCAAAAGATAACATAATCGATCGTGTCACAAAACGATATAGTTATTTCTAACATATCTTTCAAACAGTTGTGACCAAATCATTTCAAGGATAACAAAGTCGATCGGATCACTTAATCGACCGTGTCCAGCCTGACTAAATGTCTGAAAGCATTAACAACAAGAATAATAACTATATTGAATATAAATTGCTAGAACCATATATTGCAAGATCAAAAGATTACATGTTAGCAAGTATCAAGTACCTCTCATCCCAACAAAGGGTATTTAGCTACACATCATCATGGAAGCCTTGCAAGGATGGATTGAAAAGGAAGGATTCATTCTCCTAGTGATGTCTCAACAAAGGAATAAGATCCAACTTCCAAAATCACTCTCACTCTATATTAACTACCTTATTTCTCTCTTAGATATTACAAGTGAAAAGCTTAGAGAAAACTAAGAGAAAAAAACTATGAGATATTCCTAAGACTAATATATATCTATCTCTCTAATGAACTTCTAATATATATAATATATCAAGCCCAAAATGTCTAAATAATATCTAAATATTATCTAACATAATATCTAAATAATATCTAACAAAATATCTAAATAATATCTAAATAATATCTAAATAATATCTAACAAGAATAGCAAGTGGGCCACTTGAATTGAGCAAACCGCCTAACTCACGCTAATAGCGCCAAAATCGCTAATAGCGAAATTTCTTTAAGCTCCAGATACGCCAATAGCATATCTCTCTGGACTTTGACACTTCTTTGAACACGCTAATAGCGTAGAACACGCTATTAGCGCCATTTCTTCAAGCTTGCTGGACAGCTTTTACCATTTCGCACTTTTTCATGATAAATTGGTCTTTGATCAGTGTCTTGAGGCTAATTCCTGCACAAAAGGATAGAGTAATGATAAGTAAAGCGTAATAAGGCATTTAACGCTTATTTCTCGGCTTTTCCTTCAATAACTTGCAGAACAAGTAACAAAAAGTGCTTAAAATATAACATGAAATTAACACTTTTTAGCACTTATCATTAGTATAAAGATTCTGTTTTTTTCTTGTAATTTCTCCCTTCACCCTTTTTTTTTTTACCATTTTATTTTTGCTTTCTAACAAAAGCATACATTAGTACATGTCTTTACGTCGGTAATTATAAGATAAAAAAGTTAATAATGTTTTACCCTCATGAATTTTGGACCTTCATAAATTTTGACGGTACAAAATCGATGATATAGCAAGCGATAAACCAAAATTTGCTTAAATTACAGGTGGCGAAAATATCATAAAATTTATAATTTGATGCAATGAAGGTCCAAAAACAAAGAATCTTCAAATTACATGGATGAAATCTAAAAAATAATACAGGGAGAAAACCCAGAACTTGCCCATATTATAGGGATAAAACACTATTGACTCAGAAAAAATATTGAAAATGCAATTTTCAAGGTTTGTTAAAACAAAAATGTTCATATACCTTATTTGTTTTCTCTTAGCTCACTAATTAAACCACAAGAAACACAAATACAAATGATAAATATTTGGGCACACTCACATCAAATACAAAAATTAAAAGAGAATAAAAATAAATGATGTTGATTGACGTGATCTAATTATTTTTGTTTTAAATTTTTTCATTTGATGTGAGTGTGCCCAAATATTTATCATTTGTATTTGTGTCTATAGAAGAGTTTATCTTAGACCACTTGTGTGAGACCTTGAAAAAAGGTGTTCAACAATATTCAGTGATGAATCACAGCATATGACAAACTTCTTCTTCGACGAGCTCATTTTTTAAATATTTGAGAGAAAAATTGTTTAAAGTATTGAATACATATGATGGTCACGATGCAGTTATGAATCTCAACAAGTAGTTTAAACTTTGAAATTCTTCAATATTAGTGGTGAAAAATAAACAATGAAAGGATTGAAAATATAAATATACATAGCTCAATTTTTTTTTTTTAAAAAATTTATTTAGCTATTTCTAAACTTAGAATTTCATAAACCTTTCTCAACAACTAGAGGTTAATTAATAAAAAAATATTTTCTGAAGGGTAATAAAAAATAAAATTCTATGAAATGAAAATAAAGAGTCACGTTTTGTCTTGTGTGTTCTCTGTTGTTGCTTGGATTATTAGACAGTGAAACGAAAGAGAAGAGAAAATAACGCTCGCGTGTATACGTTTCGTTTAGATCTCAAACACGCTCGCTCTGCTACCAAAAAAAAAAAAAAAACGAATCGTTGAACCACCACGTTCTCGCCGTGAATGAAACCCTCCACGACGTCGTTTCACACCTCAATCAAGGTTCATCACTTTTTCATTTCTCGATTTCGCTTTTTTCAATTCAAATCACACGGTTATTATATCAGAAATGAATTTGTGATTGAATACATTGCTATGATGATTGTAATAATTTGTATTGAAAATTGATTTGATTCGGTGGTGGTTACAGGATATGAAGAAGAAGAGGATCTAAACGAGATTATGGTTACGAGGAAGTAGGATTAGAATAGTCTGTGTGTGATTGCAGGATAGTTACAGTGGGTAGCAAAAACGGAGTGGATCGGAAAATGGACAAAAGTAAGAGCCGTACCGATCTACTCGCAGCTGGCAAAAAAAAGGTACCTAACCTAACTTTCTTTTCAATTTCAATTTCTTCTGTTTTTTTTAGGATAATTAGCTCTGAAACTGTTGTTGAATACCGGCGATAGCGTAGCAGAATTTGAACAAACTGTAATTATTCTGGCTTTACGATATTTACCATAAGTGTTCTCAAATAGTAACTATTGCAATTTGCAATGCTAAATCACTGTACTATAGCGGAGTTTGAACAAAATGTTATTTAATGCGATCTTTGAAAACACTCTTCTAGTATGTTATTTTCCGATTTTGGTTCCAATTAGGGTAGGGTAATATAGTTTTGCGAGCTATGAAGATTAGATGAGTTGGGTCCTACGGGCTCATCAAGGCCAGGGAAGCCTAGGTCTGAAAGAGTGCTGATGGATGTAATTACAGATTTCCCACCAGCAAAGTCCTAACGCTGATATTTAGAGTTGAAAACACAACCTTGCAGGGTTAGATGGTTGCTGTCTAGGATTTAGTAAATTAATACAACTAGGAAGAATTTGTGGATACTGAAAAGTAATGGTGCAGGTTAGATGATAGTGCTTAGTGAGGATAATAAGGTTTAGAATTTTATAAAATGTATAAGAAAAACTATTTCTGACAGTCTATCTCTTTGATTTGTTGTGAGGTGTAATGATATAATATGCACTTTCTACTCTAAAGTTTACCAAAATTTTGTAGAGGATCCAAGGTTCAGCTTGGATTAGCCTCTATCTTGTGAGAGATTTTCTATTAAAATAAGTTTAAGGTTATTCTATTAGTGAAAAATTCTTTACAAGCTTATACTTATAGGTGTTTATGGATAAGTTGAATCAGAGAGCTTCTGCAAAAAAATGAGATTGAGAAGCTAATTTCAACTTATACGAGAAGCTATTTCTTTAAAAATACCTAGTTATTATTATAATATTTTATCATCATAAGTTCTTGTGGAGAAGTTTATCCAAGTTCACCTAAGAAAATAGTGTGGCATGCCAAAGTCCGAATCTTGTAGTTATTCAGCTGTTCATTTTCATTTTTAAAGTATTAGAAATAATGATAGTTTATCTTTCTCTTCCTATATGAATCCTCTTACTGGCCTGCTTTAGCACATATAGGGTGGTATAGTTGAATGGTTGCAGTTATTAATTTTGATTCTTTATTGTCAGCTCCAACAATATCGTCAGAAGAGGGAGAATAAAGGTGATAAAGGTGGTAGTAGCCGCGGGAAATCATCAAAAAAGTCTTCCAATCATCAGCTATCTGAGTCTGATGCCGATTCTGCTAGTGTTACCTCTACAGGATCATCTCAGGTTACTGATGGAAACTTTGAAACCAACAGTCAACCTAATGTGGTTATCACTGAATCATTAGAGTCACAGTCTTTGGCAAGCTCAGCAAATGCTAAAAATGTTGATCCATCTGTTGATTCTTCTTCATTGGCCATGACATATGATACAGGTGAAAAAACTGATTTGGATTCTACTACTAAGTTGGCACTTCAGGGTGGTGGGGTCCATGAGAAGGATTCTGAACCATCTGCTCAAGATCGAGGAGGGAGTTCTCAGAATGTTGGTGTTAATGTGGCAAACGATGTGTCTTTGACAAGCTCGTCGGCTCCTGACAATGTTGATCCGTCTTTTGATTCATCGTCAGTGGCTGTGACATATGATACTGGCCATGAACCTGAATTGGATTCTAATGCTAAGTTAGAACTCAAGGGTCAAGGAGTCTATGAGAACGAGTCGGAATTGTCATCCCAAGACCAAGGGGGAAGCTTTCATAATGTTAGCTCTGATGTGGCTAAAGATGTGTCTTTGAACACTTCAAATAGGGAAGGAGGAACAACACAAGATCATGCATCTGAACCTGTTGCCCTTATGGCCCCATATGCTTCTATTACAACTGCATTGGGCGAGTCTGTTATAGATGAAAAAGAGAGCGAGAAAAGGGAAAAATCATTGCCTTTATCTGAGGATATTCCCAATACATTTGTGGTGCAAACGAGGGAAGATCAGGTAACAGATTTAGGTTGTGCTCTCTCTCCTTGTCGCTTTAATTTAATTGCATAGTTTATGTTTAAATATAAGGGTTTTAGTTGGGCAGTCAGGGAAAACTGATATGTTGATTTGATTTATAATTTATATTCTCATTTATTGCTGGTTAGGGGCAATGCAGGAAGCTGATGATTTGGGTATGACGAAATCTTTTCAAAGCACTGATGCAATTATAGATGATCAAAAGGAGATTCCATTGTTTGAAGCTGGTGGGAGTGATCAATCTCTTCCAGGAATTGCTTTGCAGAATGCTATAACTGAGGAGGCATCTCATGAAGCAGAACAACTAGACATGCCAGTTGAATTATTCTCATCTCTTGTTGGATCTGCAGTTGATGATCCCACTCCCGAGTTGTCCATAAGAGATTCAACCAGATCGTTGGATCTCTCTCCTATTTCTGATGCCCGCTCAGTTGATCTATCACAGCTTGCTGAATTTATAAGAGGCCTTAATGAAGAAGAATACCAGTTTCTGCTCAAGGCAAGAGAAACAGTTTCTGATGCAGATCCTTTAACCAGTAGTTCAGTTTTACCAGATCATGATTTTTCAGAAGCATTTCAGAGACTGAAAGAAGAATTGTTTCTTGCTAATCTGATGCAAAATATATTCAATAGGCAGCTGGTTGAACAACTGGAGCTCCAATCGGAATCTGATTATCACCGTGACCAGTTGATCGGTGAGCTATCTCAGCTTCATGTTTCACACAATGAAGTTAATGAGAACAATCGACGCCTTAGCGAAGAACTTGCTAACTGTCGCGTAGAACTGCAGAATAATTCTAGCAAGAGTGTAGAACTGCAAAAGCAATTTGATACTGCCATGGCAGGGGTTGAAGCTCTTTCTGCCAGAGTTGTTGAGCTCCAGATTAGTTTTGAAATGTCTCAGAAAGATTCATCAGATCTGTCAACAGAGTTGGCTGACTGCAGAAATTTGATTTCAAGTTTACAGGATGAAAAGAAGGGCATGAGCGAAACTCTTGATTTGGTGGTTGCTGAGAAAAATAAACTCGAGGAGGAGAAGGAATTTTACCTGTGTGAAAGTAAGAAGCTGGCAACTGAATTCTCTTCCTTAAAGAGTTCAATGGAAGGAGTAGAAGTCGAAAATTCCAATTTAATTGACAGGATCTCTTTGGTGACTGAAGAGAGCAATAAGATCAAAGCAGAAATTGAGCATCTCTTGCATGAGATTGACAGGCTGTCATTAGATTTGGTTGAAAATAAAGATTTGGTAGCAAGTCTTCAGGCTGAAAATTCTAACTTAAATGAGAACCTTTCATTGTCAGTTGATAAGAATAAAAATCTGGAAGATGAGAATCAATCTATTGTTCTTGAGAATCAAAGGCTCTCTTCTGAGATTGTTTCCTTACAAGAACAATTATCTATAGAAAAGGGAGAACGCACAAAGTTTGAAGGTGACCTTAAAGAAGCCACAATGCACTTGGAACAACTTTCCAACGAAAATGTATTACTCAATAGCACTTTGGATGAGCACAAGGCTAAAATAGAAGAAATTGGAAACAAACAGAGTCAACAACCATCTCAACCTAGGGACCTTGGGACACAAGCACATGATGGATGGGACCGAAGTAAGGGCCTTGAAAATGAAGTCGCTGAAGATTCTCGGCAGATGGATCAGGGGATAGATGAAGGTGCAGCAGGGGGACCATTTGAAACTACACCTGAACAAGAAATTTTCAATGATTCTCTTGAGTTTGTTTCGTTGAGGACTGGTTTGAATGGGGTGGAGAATGTTTTGGTGAAGCTTGAAAAGGCAATTGATGAGTTGCGTTCTCAATCAGTAATCTCTGACGGTACTGTCGAGAAGGTTTCTTCACCTGCGGTATCAAGGTTGATACAGGCTTTTGAAACAAAAGTAGATGAGCATGAGGCAGAGATAAGTCAATCTACTGCTGTTCAGTCACAATCAAAGTCATTTATTATGTTAGAAGAGCAAGTGGGAAACTTGAGAAAATTGCTTCCAAAGTGCAAGCTGGATGTTCAGAGTGCAGCTGCATTGTTCAAGGGGGAACAAGATGGTAGGAAAATTGGGGATGCAAAGTACAGTGATCTCGAGCACCAGTTTGAAGGATTGCAGAAGCATTGTTCAGATTTGGAAGCATCTAACATCGAATTTGCAGTTCAATATGAAATAGTAAAGCAACTTCTGGGTGACATTCAAGAAAAGAAATGTCAACTTGAGGAAATCTGTGAAGCTCTAAAGCAAGAAGATATTCATCTCAAAGCCAAAAATAATGAACTCTATGAAAAGCTCGGATTTTGTCATTCAAAAATTATTGAATTGCATGCAGAAATGAATGATGTGAAACAAAGTTCGAATGAGATGTCTTCTGTTATTGGCAGTCAACTGGAAAATTTGCAGAAGGAAGTGACAGAGAGGGCAATGCTACTTGAGCAAGGCTGGAATACTACTATTTCTGATATTGTTGAGTTAGTTGCAAAGCTGAATAAATTAGTTGGGGAAACTTCAAATACAACAGTCTCTTATGACACCCGTGATGGCTTTGATATCAGGCATTTGTTAGAAGCTTCTGCCAGTGCTGCCAGTGAAATGATTTTTGATCTGCAGAAGAAACTTGAAGCTACTAACGTGGATTATGAAATAATGTCCACGTCATATAAAGAAATGACCTCAAAATGCGATCATCTGCTTGGGAGGAATGAAATGGCTATCGATGTATTGCACAAGATATACAGTGACCTGAGGAAACTTATGCCTAGTAGTGGTTTGTCTTTGGATGAAGATAAGATAGATGAGCAAAGTGAGGCACTGCCTGATCTGCTAAATTTTAGCAGCTATGAGACCATCATGAAGCATTTGGGGGATATGTTGATAGAAAAGCTGGAACTGGAGTCTGTTACCAAGAAGATGAAGTCCGAATTGGTGCACAAGGAAACAGAATTGGAAGAATTGAAGATGAAGTGTCTTGGTTTAGATTCTGTTGGGAAGCTAATTAACAACGTCGCAGGTGCGCTGAATGTGGAAACTCCCAATATCGAAATAAACACATCACCCCTTTTGTACTTGGATTCATTAGTGTCTAGTCTTGTACAGAAAACCAAAGAGGCTGAAATCCAGAATCACACCACTAAAGAAGACTTTGGATCTAAGGAGATGGAATTGGATGAACTGAAAGAAAAGATGCATTACCTAGACACGCTGCATCTTGAGAATGAAAATGAAATATTTGTTCTAAAGGAAAGCTTACATCAAGCTGAGGAAGCTCTTTCTGCTGCCCGTTCTGAATTGCTTGAGAAAACAAATGAACTCGACCATTCAGAACAACGAATATGCTCCATTCGGGAGAAACTTGGCATAGCTGTTGCCAAGGGAAAAGGGTTGGTTGTACAGCGGGATGGCCTCAAGCAGTCCCTAGCTGAGACATCTACTGAATTGGAGAGATGCTTGCAAGAGTTGAAGTTGCAAGATACAAGACTTCATGAGCTTGAAACAAAACTTAAGACCTACTCAGAAGCTGGTGAACGTGTGGAAGCTCTGGAATCTGAACTTTCATATATCCGTAATTCCGCTAATGCCTTGAGAGAGTCATTTCTCCTCAAAGATTCAATGCTTCAGAGGATAGAAGAGGTTTTGGAAGACCTAGATCTGCCTGAGCAGTTTCATTCGAGTGACATAATTGAAAAGGTTGATTGGTTGGTTAGGTCAGTTGTTGGCAACTCATTGCCCATGAATGATTGGGAGCAGAAGGATTCTGTAGGAGAACGATCATACTCTGATGCTGGTGCTGTAACAGATTCTTGGAAAGATGATAGTCAGCTACAACCAGATTCAGGGGATGATGCAGGAGGGCGTTCATACTCTGATGCTGGTTTGGCTGTCACAAATACCTGGAAAGATGATAGTCAGCAACAACCAGATTCAGAGGGTGATTTTCTAAAAAACTTTGAGGAATTACAGAGTAAATATTATAGGCTGGCTGAACAAAATGAAATGCTGGAGCAGTCATTGATGGAAAGAAACAGCTTAGTTCAGAGATGGGAGGAGCTTGTGAACAAGATTGATATGCCTTCACATTTGCGGTCTATGGAGATGGATGATAGGATCGAATGGGTGGGGAGAGCACTTGCCGAGGCTAATCATCATGTCGATTCTCTGCAGCTGAAGCTTGAAAGATATGAAAGCTATTGTGGGTTGCTAAATGCTGATCTGGAAGAGTCTCAGAGGAGACTGTCCGCTCTTCATGAAGACCTTAGAGCTCACACTTCTGAGAGAGAGCACCTTTCTGAAAAATTAGAGGCTCTGAGACATGAATGTGAGAAACTATCAGTGCAGACAAGGGGAACTGAACTTGAGAATGAAAATCTGCACAATGAAGTAACTAGTTTGAAGGATCAATTGGAGCTGAAAGCTGAAACTGAAGAACAAATTTTCACCATCGATGGCAAGCTAAAAAAATTACGAGACATAGTTGGTGATGCCTTGTCAGAATCTGTAACAGAATATCGGGTCTCTGATGGTGCAAATATTGATTCTTTGGAAGAATTGCTGAGAAAGCTTATTGAAAATCATGCTAGTTTGAAGGATCAATTGAAGCGGAAAGCTGAAATTGAAGAACAAATTTTCACCATTGATGGGAAGATAACACAATTACGAGACTTAGTTGGTGATGCCTTGTCAGAATCTGAAACAGAATACCGGGTTTCTGATGGTGCAAATATTGATTCTTTGGAAGAATTGCTGAGAAATCTTATTGAAAATCATGCTAGTTTGAAGGATCAATTGAAGCAGAAAGCTGAAATTGAAGAACAAGAAGACGATCCTACTCTTCATAACGAACAAGCAGATATTGACAGATACAAGAAAGATCTGGAGGCAGCTTTAAGCGAATTGGAGCAGTTGAAAGAGGAAGGTGAGAGAACTTTGGAAAAGCAAATATCACTATCTGGTGAAGTTGAAGCTCTGAGTAAAAGAACTGAGGAGTTGCAAGAACTTCTTAATCAGGAAGAGCAGAAATCAGCTTCTGCTAGAGAGAAATTAAATATTGCTGTCAGGAAAGGGAAGTCGCTGGTGCAACAAAGAGACAGTCTAAAACAAACCATTGGAGAGATGAGTGTTGAGATGGAGCACTTGAAATCTGAGATCAACAAACGGGAACACACTATTGCAGAGCATGAACAGAAGTTGAGTCAGTTGTCAACCTACCCAGATAGATTAGAAGCTCTTGAATCTGAGAGCTCTCTTCTGAGGCATCGTTTGGAAGAAAATGAACACCATTTGCACGAGAAAGAATATTCCTTGAAACTGATTTTGAACAAGTTAGGTGAGATTGATGTTGGTGGTGAAGGCCATGTAAGTGATCCGGTGAAGAAGGTGGAATGGGTTGGAAAGCTGTGCTCTGATCTGCATAATTCGGTCGCTTCATTAGAACAAGAAACCAGGAAATCTAAAAGAGCATCAGAGCTCTTGTTGGCAGAGTTGAATGAGGTTCAAGAAAGGAATGATAGTTTTCAGGAGGAGCTTGCTAAGGTGGCTGATGAACTTGTGGATCTCAGACGAGAAAGGGATTCAGCGGAGGCTGCCAAACTGGAAGCTCTTTCACATCTTGAAAAGTTATCTACATCGCATGAAGAAGAAAAAAAGAGCCATTTTTATGAGCTCGTGGAATTAAAATCTAGCATGATCCAAGTCTGGAAAGGCTTTGGTGAGGTTCAGAATTTACTGGCTAAGGCTTTTTTCACAGATTTGGAGTCTTTTCGGAATGTGGAAGCTGGTCTTGATTCGTGTATGAAAGGAAACAATACTCCATATGTGATGGGTTCATCTTTCAGCGAAGAACATGATGGTATTTTACGCAAGTCATCAGATGATAAGGTAATATATATTATCACATATCTACAAGCTGCTTACAATGATATGTTGCACTCAGTTTTGTTATTTTTTATTTTCTGCATCAACTGTCATTCATATGGTATATTATGAGAATCTATAATAGAACATAGCCTGCAGTCAGCTGATATTGGACAATGATTCGTTAATTTAATTTCTTATACTATTTTGTTTTTTGGGGCGTTTTTTGGGGTGGGATGAGTAGCTTTGGTTAGATTGATATATGCATTGAGCTTGTAAGGAAGTTGGACAAAGAAGTCTTCATTTTCCCATTAAGGATTTAGATGAGATAATTTTTCATGACTATATGCACATAGCTTGAGCAGTTGAGGTTTTATCTCATCACACCTTGGAGGAACTTCAGAAAGAGAATACATTATGTGCTATTTGAATAATCATATATGATATATCCGATTCTAGGCTTCTGGCTGAATTAATCAATTTCAAGGTTGTTCTTTTGTGTTTTTATATTGGATGAGGCTGTCTCCTTGCCCCTTGTTTGATGTTCTGTAAATGGCATTTCAAGGGAGTTTTCTCATCTGATATGCAGAGGATTGAACAGTTTACTAATTCTCGAAATCATCATTTTGTGTTTTGTTATAGTTTCTTTTTCGTCAACCTTTCTCTTTCCATTAATGTTTTTGTAAATGAATGCTAACTTTTCAAACATAGAACAAATGGAACAATGGAGATAGTTGTTGCTGAACAATTGGTTTGGTTTTTAAATTTTGGGCTTGCATATTGGTATCTTGTCACTACTTTAAATAACTTCTTTTGATTTTTTTTTCCTTAAATTTGTTAACAATATGAAATATGTTTTTGAATGTGCTTTTCTAAGTAAAACTTTGTATTTTTTTATTTATTATAAGCACATTATTTTCTTGACATTTAACTCTGTAATTGTAGGCGGAACATATTTATAGTATATATGGAATGTTGTTTCTGCATTTGCAAACTTCCAATATACAACTCTCTCTCTCTCTCTCTCTCTCTCTCTCTCTCTCAATATTTGAAGTTGATATTGCCAAATTTTATTCCTTTAATATTGTGGCTTCTAGTTTGTCTTCACTGTATTAATTTACATGTGGGGAATAATTATATACCTTGATATTATTTGTGTTATATGACTTATTTTTCTTTCTAATACTCGCGATTTTTCTTCAGAAGAACTCTGTGTATGCAGAATCTTGGTCAGAATTCGGCACCATTGACCACTACAATGATAATACCATTATTGACAGTTTTCGTCTATTTCGGCATAAGCTACAAGAGTTTATGGTGGAAGTCAGCTCTCTTAAGGAGAGAATACACATGCACTCAAGTTTGGCACAGGAGCAAGACAAAACTGTGTCGAAACTAATGACAAATGTTCAGAGGGAAATTACTTCCCAAAGAGAATCATGTGAAAAGATGAAGACAGAAGTTAGTAAACGAGATCTGCAGCTTGTTGCATTGCGTGGGAACATTGCCCACCTATATGAATCATGCATCAATTCTGTTACTGTACTTGAGACCGGAAAAGCTGAACTGGTTGGAGAGAAGGTTGAATTTTCAGATCTAGGGATTAAGTTGAAAACAGCGTCATTTGATGAGGAAATATCTGAGGAATGTATTAAAACCATGGCAGATAGACTGGTGTTGGCAGCAAATGGGTTTGCTAGCATACAAAATGAATTTTTGGATGCTAATCAAAAGGAAATGAAGGCTACTATAACAAATTTACAGAGAGAGCTTCAGGAGAAGGATGTTCAAAGAGACAGGATTTGTGCAGACCTTGTAAAACAGATTAAGGATGCTGAAGCTGCTGCAAACAGTTACTCTCAAGATCTTGAATCTCTTAGGACACAGGAACATAATTTAAAAGAACAGGTGGAAGTGATTGAAGGAGAAAGGAAGATACTTGAGCAGAGAATCAAGGAGCTGCAGGATAGGCATGGGACTGCTGCTGCTGAATTAGATGATAAAGTGAGATCTCATGCTGGTTTGCTGGCTGCCAAAGACCAAGGTGAGCTTTGTATGATTCCTAAAGTCTTTAAGGAACTGCACTTGTAATATAATGTATCTTTTATTAGCTAAAACTTGCAATATTTCTATAACTTAATGATTTATTGCAGAAATTGAATCGCTAATGCATGCACTTGATGAGGAAGAGATGCAAATGGAAGAACTGACAAAGAAAAATGCAGAACTTGAAAAGGCTGTTCAACAAAAGAATCAAGAGATTGAGAACCTTGAATCTTCTCGTGGTAAGGTTATGAAAAAGCTTTCCGTAACTGTAAGCAAGTTTGATGAGCTTCATCAACTGTCTGCAAATCTCCTTTCTGAGGTTGAAAAGCTTCAGTCCCAGTTGCAAGAAAAAGATGCTGAAATTTCTTTCTTAAGGCAAGAGGTTACTAGATGCACCAATGATGATCTTCGTGCATCACAACTGAGCAACCAGAGAAGTCTGGATGAGATCGTTGAGTTCTTTAAGTGGGTTGACACAATCGTATCTCGAGATGGGATGGGTGATTTGCCTCTTGATGTGAAGAGCGATACTCAGGTTCATGAGTACAAAGAAATACTTCATAAGAAGTTGATGTCTCTAATATTAGAAATGGAGAATCTAAGGGAAGATGCAGAAAGCAAGGATGAATTGTTGCAAGCAGAAAGGAATAAGGTGGTAGAGTTGAACCACAAAGCAGAAACTCTTGAGAAGTCCTTGCATGAGAAAGAATCACAATTGAATTTGCTTGATGGTGTGGAAGAAACTGGAAAGGAGGTTGGCACTAGCTCAGAAATTGTGGAGGTAGAACCAGTGGTAAGGAAGTCAACTATTTTATGTAACAGTTGTCTTGCACTAGTATAAAATTCGTATATCACAATCCAGATTAAATATAAATCATGTTCGAACCTGATCTTCAATAGAAAAAGAATATGAAGTATATGATGTGTTACCTATTCTCCTCCAAGACTTCATATTGGATATTTTCTTTTTTTATACAGAAACATAGTTATGATGGATTTGAACATTTTAAGGAATTGAATTAATTTGCTCATGTTTTATTTTACAGATAAATGAATGGACAACAACGGGGACTTTTGTTACACCTCAAGTTCGAAGTTTGCGCAAGGGCAATAGCGATTATGTTGCCATTGCTGTTGATGAAGACCCTGGTAGTACCAGTAGGATCGAAGATGAAGATGATGACAAGGGTAATTTTGCACTACTTAATCTGTGTGTTGGCTTCTGGTGCTCTCAAACACTGGTTCCTTTTATTAACTTTTAGTTTCCCCACTTTTTATTGCAGTTCATGGTTTCAAATCACTCGCATCATCCAAAATTGTCCCAAGATTTACCAGACCAGTGACCGACTTGATTGATGGCTTGTGGTAGGTCTATTTTTCCCTCCGTTGTTTGGTTTTAAATATTTCTTTCAGTTTGCTAAATGGCACACATTCATGTTTTTCAGGGTTTCTTGTGATCGGACTTTAATGAGACAACCAGTCTTGCGACTTGGAATTATAATTTATTGGACCATAATGCACGCTCTCCTTGCTTTCTTTGTTGTCTGAGGGTCCTGATTTATGTAATGCTCTGAGTTGCTTTTGTATAATTAATTGGTCTTAAAATCCTAAGCCTGGCACAGGAGGTGCCATATATAGATTGGGGATATTCCTCTGAGATGAAAAAAAGACTCAGTTTAGTTGTACAGTATCTTCCTTCAACTTGCTTCTTTCTGTGATGGTTCAACAATTATAAGCCATAAGAAAATAAAGATGCAGCTGTGCATTGAAGAAAAGATGAGAAAGCAAATTGCTCAATATTTGAAGAGCAATGGATGAAGAGCCTGCTACATGAAAACACAAGGACAAGGTGGTGGTTTTTACAAGATCAATTTGATACTGACTGTTTTTTTAAAGGGATACTGGGATAGCAAGTTTTGGGTCATGTGAGCTGGATAAATGACCAGTTAGGTATAGGAAAAACTTAATTCTTTTGTAAGATTTTTTTTTTCCTGCTTAGCCATAAAGAAATTTGAGTTGCTATTCTTTTTTCATATATTATATCAATCATAGCATTATTATGATTTTTTTGGCAGTTTTCAGGCATTAAAAATAAAATATATATGCATGTAAACCCACAATATATTTTGATTTTGACTTTCAGACATGGGTGTCTTTTGCTGCCAAGTAAAATCAATAAGCATTCGATTTCTCCTAATGCTCATAGCTATTAATTTTTTTCTTTTTCAACTCATCCAGATAATCTGCACGACGGGTCAATGTCAATGAGCAATTATATTGATGGTGATAACAATTATAGATCAAGTACATAAAAATGTTTAAAATGGATTTGTGGTCTTATTCAAAGGGTTTAGACACTTGTAATATCTCATGTCATAATGTGAACATATTTTGGTCAATAATATTTTTTTTTGGGTGACAAAATCATGAGTTTTATAAGCATCATGTTTTCTTCCTTAGTCTCTGGAGAAACTGGTGTATATTTTTTTTTTGGGTGACAAAATCATGAGTTTTATAAGCATCGTGTTTTCTTCCTTAGTCTCTGGAGAAAGTGGTGTTAAGTTCTCTGTTCCAAACATTTTTTTTAAAGTAGATGACAAGTTTTAAATAGCATATCCCTTCTCCACATATAGTCTATAGTATTTCAATTCCTACATTCACACTGCCAAAGATTTTTCCCGTGACGCTGTTTATTGTGACTAATAGTTATATCATTGACGCGAATTGCAACATCGTCAATATTCCTCATAATATTGTGAATGTAAGTGAATTCTGTGAGTTAATCTTTAAGATGCAATCATGTCAATTTCACCTTAACGTAAAAATCCTTAAGAGTCTGCTACATCCGGAGAGCCACAGACAAGAAGATTTCTTCTCGTAAACAAGGAAGAAAATTTCTCCTACGCATTTTGTGGCAGTGTGGCAGCATGACCTTTCAGGTAAGATTTTTTACCAGTGTTTCTTAAGTTTTGATCTTGTGGTTGTTATAGACAGTTTTTGTTCCTCATAATAAGTAGTTCATACCAATAGAATCATTTAAACTTTTTTATCATTAATCCATTCTTAGGTTCTCAAAAACATACATATCAAACAGCTCACCCTTGAATCAATGCCAAAATACCACAATTTTCCTTACATATAAACTTGTAAACTACAAAATGTTTGTAAAAATACATCACAATAGAAAACAAAATTATAGTATCTATGTTAATTGCAAAAAGAACATCAAATATTTCTATATATATGTTTGAATTCATATAACCAGCCTTCCAAACAAAACTTAGATACACAAGTCACATAAAAAACTTCAAAAGAAAAACTATAAGATCCTCAAGTTTTTTTGTTAGGCTCAAACACAAACTTGATAACAGAATCTTTGATGGACAACAATTCAGGAAACTCATTTTTGAGCTTAGAAGCATCCATTTCATTGTTGCTCCTTGGTGCAACAATCACCTTTGCTTGTTCCTCCAAATTAAAGTTCTCCCATTTAAATGAAGGATCAATGTAATCCCTATACAATTCTAATATCTGATTGTGGCTTATGACTCCTGGATTTGTGAAATTCCATATCCCTTTTAAGTTTCTCTTAGCCATCTCAATTGATATAGGTAAGAGTTCATCTAGCACTGTCATGCTATTAGGTATGTTAACCACTTTGTTGTAACGACTAATCTTTGTTATGAAGTTTCTTGGATTGCTTAGATCTGATGATATTGGCATTCTGACTCTCAATGTGCAGACATTGTCATATTCTTTTAGGAGCTCCTCCACCTGCATGTGTTTTGTTTCATGTTCTAAGATGATATTGACATTGCAAAAAAATGGATTTGATTATATTTTCCTAGTTTCTTATAATGAATCCCCAATTTAGTTTCTCAAAGTGGGGATGAGACAGTTGGTCCTTGAAATTAGTGAATTTTACCATAAATAGAGAAATGAATTTTTGACTTGAAATATGGTTAATGAATATAACAAGGTGTTGTAGCTTATTAATCATCAATTGAACACAGTTAACCACGATTTTCAAGTGTATATTTAAACACAAATTGTGGTTAATGAATATCACGTATATATTTGAACATAATTTGGATGATTAATTAAGAGTGTATATGTATATTTGAACATTTGAAAATCGTGGTTAATGACGTATCAAATTGCAGTTAATTTTCTTATTCAGTAAATGATTACTAAGTTTTAACACCTTGTTATATTCATTAACCATCTACTGAATATAAACCATAGTTGAACTGTGTTAACCATCTAATTTGTTATCAAATTTTGATGTCAAATTTGTGTGTCAACATAAAAAAATTCTATAAATAAGATGTAACTTAAATTTCAGAGATATTACCATGGCCTTGGTCTTTGAATAAAAGGAACCAATGAAGTTTGGCTTATCCTCCTCCTTGAATCCCTTACCTGATCCAAGAGGATGCTCTTTATCATACTCAAAAATGCAACCAGTTGCAAAATTCATCACATATAAATCACTTTCTTTGCAAACATCAGCCAAAGTTAATGTCCCTACAACATTAGTCCTTATAGTTTCAGCTTTATGTGATTCACACCAATCAACATTAGGCCTTCCAGTCACACCAGCTGCATTCAAAACATGTGTTGGCATAACCCTCTTTATATCCTCCATAATTGATCTCCTATCTTGTAATCTTCCTCTCCCATACTCCCAAGAGATTCTCTCCTCATCACAAATTTTCCCTAACAATCCACCAATCCAGCCTGTCCTACCATATATCAAAAACTTCAACCCCGGCTCCCTCCGACCGACATCAGTAAACGACCTCAAAAGCCTTGAGTATCCATATTGAAAAGACCATTGAGCTTCGTCGGATAGATTGATCGCCGAGAAACGTGGATGCGGATTCAAAGCGGTTGATACATCGCCCCACCAATCCGGATTATTTCTGTACCAATCAATTGTCATCTTAAGTCCTTCCTCCCAAGGTGTTCTCTCCTCCCAACCAAGCTTCTTAAGCTTTTGATCATCCAAAAAATATCTTTTATCATTAAAAGGCCTATCATGAACAAACTCAATCATTTTTTTAGAATCCAATTTAAATAATTTGCAAATATCTTCAGCTACATCTAAAACACTTCTTTCTTTTTTAGTTCCAATATTATAAACTTGACCAATTACTCCTTTATGAAGTATAACATCAAATGCTTCTGCTACATCACCGCAATGAAGATAGCTTCTAACATTCGATCCATCACCATGAATCGGCAATTTTTCTCCTTTCATAGCAAGTAAGATGAACTTAGGAACAAGCTTTTCAGGATATTGGTTTGGACCATAAACATTATTGCCTCTAGAGGTTATAATTGGAAGATCATAGGATCTATGATAAGCCATAACCAACATTTCAGCACCTGCTTTTGTTGCAGAATAAGGATTTGTTGGTAAAAGTTGAGATGTTTCATGGTTTCCGATATTGGCATTTAAATCGGTTTCACCATAAACTTCATCAGTACTAACATGAATGAATCTTTTAACACAATTTGTGGCCCTGCATGCTTCAAGAAGAACATGTGTTCCATATATGTTATTGTAGGTGAATTCCATTGAGTTTCCAAATGAATTATCAACATGAGTTTGTGCAGCAAAATGCATGATTGTGTCTATTTCCTCCTCTATCAATATATGATTCACAATATCCACTGAAGCTATATCACCCTTGATGAATTTGAATTTTGGTGAGGAAGTGCAAGATTGTAAATTCTTGAAAGTTGAGCAATAATCTAGTTTGTCAAGTGCTACAATCTTGTAGCTAGGATACTTGTTAATTATCCTCGTGGTTACATGTGAAGCTATGAAACCAGCAGCTCCAGTTATGAGAATATTCTTTGGTTCATACATTTCTTCTGCTTTTGATTATATCTTTCTTCTTATTGTGTCTCTAACTTTCTATACCTGCAGTGTTCTGTTTCTGAACAAAGATTATGTTAGAACAGTAATCCTGGTTCAAAAGAAAACAAATACAAAAAAATGCAAACAAAGAACACGAGATTTTATCACGAGGTTCGACCAATTGGGCTTACGTCTCCAATTGCGGCTGCAATGATTTTATATTATTCAAGCTAAGTGTTATAGATTACAATTTGTGTTTAAACACTACTGTCTAATTTACAATATTTTCCATGAAGCGTACTCGTGCGACCTACCCACTTACCGGTAAACTTTGAGCCATACCCAACAGATTAGTCACAAGATTAAAAAAAAAAGCATAACCCATGCTAGAAAGAATATTCAATACATCAAGAAGTGTAAATTTTTTAGTATGATAGTCTTTAAACAAAGAGGGGATAAAGGATGAAAATTGAAACATTCAAGGTGTTGGAAATTCAAATAAAAAATGAAAAAAAAATATGTATTCATAAAACTTGCTTAGGATAGGTTAAAAAAAAAAAAACTTACTTAGGACATGCACATCATACTTTGAGAATAATGATACAATTCATGATCTTGAAATAAGTTCATATAGAAAAAAATGAACACTTTGTTATATTCATAATAATGATTGTAATGCTTTTAGGAAGAGCCAAGGTCACATAGGAATTTTACCTTACATGAAGTTTTGTGGTGTGGTCATGGGATGGTTGAGAGCAATGGAAGCAATTAGTGTGCAATGATGGAAAAAGAAGAGAGAGAAATGAGTAATGTTTGTTAGAGATTAACTGGGTTTCTAAAATTCTACCAGAGGCTGTAAGTTACAAACGTGGATTATGATCCGATAAATGTTCTAAAAGCTTAATTTAGTTTCCAATCGTTTATTACCTCTCACATGTTCAGTTGCATGACTATGAACCTTAAATTTAGGATTTTGAATGTACTTTACAAATCATTTTTTGTTAAAAAAATTGTCTCTCATTGAGCTCTTATAGACCCACAAAAAATGCCACCTTCTAGCAAATGATATAGGGCAAAGAAGTGTTTAATGATTCCAACTCATTTGCCTAACTAGATGGTACTACCTACTCTATTTACCTTTTACAATTTTCACATATATTAAAAAACAAGTATGAATATTTTCAAAATATTCTTTTGTACATAGATGTGTTTAACTCATACTTTTTATCTTCCAAGACACTTTTTCTTTGTGAGTAAAAATTTAACTCAGTATTTTAGAGTTGAGAACACTCATACACATAACGATGTATGATATCTCTAAGCCATATCTAACCCCAAATACACTCCCCACGTTTCTGCATGAAGAGCATCGCACAAGCCAATCTTCTTGACGTAACCTTTGATTCACCGCCCATCTGAATTGTGAAAAAGACCTTCACACCCTGCTATGTAGTTTTCCCCCTTGTAGGCACCATCACTGTTGATCCATCCGTCATGAGGTTTCTTCCAACCTATGTAAATTGTTTCCTTTTGTCGAGGATTATGTTGAAGGTGACTATAGGTTCGCTCATCTATGTCTTTAGAATATTGTTGAATCACACAAACGAGGTCATGAGGTCGCTGGAAATTGTCCTCAAAGATTGTTTTCTTTCTCCACGTCCAGAGGAATTAACATGTAGTCATGAAGGTGGTTTGCCATCCATCCTTGGAAGCGCCTATATCAAGCTTGCTAAGGTTGTCAAAAATCCTATTCCCTACAATCAAATGAGAAAAAAATTAGTAACATAATTAGAAGTAACTAGTCGGATCCACACCAGGTTGCATGCACACAATCTCGCAACCTGTGAAACCCCGATACTTCAAAATGGATGACGTACCGTATCCCCTGCGTATCCTGCACCGATACTTCCCGATACGTATCCGGAGAGTATCCAAATATTAAATTTTAATTTTTTAAAAAATAATTATCCGATACTTTCCGATACGTCCCGATACGCACAAATACTTGTGTTTTTTTTATATGATTTTGATTTCTGTTTTTTTTTTAAAATAAGAATAAAAACATTATATTACTATAATATATATACATTTCATTTATCTTTCTTTGGTGCCAGTACGACCCACACCACACCACACAATCAATTGCATCTTCCCCTTTCTAAAAAATTAGGGTTTCAACTTTTTCTTCCAAAGTGGTCGCCGTCCACTTTGGCCACTGTTGAACTGCTCGACCATTTTCTTGTCAAGGAAAGAAGATGGATATAAAAAAGGACAATCAAGAATGTGGGACATTAGTAGAGATGCGCATGAACCGCTTGATGATGTTGGAATTGAGTTAGCAGAGTTGTCTTTGGATGAACCAGATTTGGAAGCTGATTTGTATCTTGATGATGGGAATGGAGGGGAGGAGATGTAAAAGTTAGTTACATGTTAGTGTTAACTCTTACCACTGATGTGTTGTTTTTTTTGGATATAGTGCTTTTTTTTGGATCGATATAGTATAGCACTAACAATGTTCCTTTTGGATATAGTGTAGCACTGATGTATAGCACTGATGGTGCTCTTTTTGGTATATATTGCGTATGTAATTGACTAATGACCACTCTCTTAATCGTCAATATTATTTATATTTATGTTAATGTGTTACGAGCCTGGTTTCTTGTGTTGTTAATATATTTGCATATTAAAAAAATGGTTATAATTATATTGTACATTTAATTATATAATTTTTTTTATTAACGTATCCCAGACATATCGTATCTTGATTTTTGAAATTTTTCCGTATCGGCGTATCGGTGCAGTATCGTATCCGTATCGTATCTCGTATCTGGGCTTCACAGCTCGCAACACATGGAGGTTGGTTTCATCATCCCACCCGCAACTAGAGCAAGGATGAGAAATTCCCACTCCCCACTTGCTCCTACGAGCGTTGATGAGAATTTTGGTATATATCATTATATAAAAGAGATATAAATTTTAGTCTAATATTTTTTCTTCAATTATATCATTCATTTAAACTATGATGTTTATATTTTATCATTTTTATAATATAATAATTTGAAATTCTTTAAAAAAAATATATAATTTGAAATTAAATCTCATTAAAATATAAATAATTTCACAACAATAGAAATACTATTTTATTCATTTTTGAACAACCTTCCACTTTAAAGGGGACTTATTTTGATTTATTTATCAAAACATTTGATTGTGTTATATATACTGAATTTCATAACGAGGAACGAGACCTTACATTAAAACGAGACCTTACATTAAATACCGCTCGGCTTAAGTTGGGAAGCGAATTATTTTTTATCGCCTTAAAATTTAAAATTTGGTACACCATGAGCCAGTCTCTTATCGGTCCTACCACCACGCCGCAGAACGAGAACTCGTTCGGAACCTTTTATGTTTGGCATACCATAGGTGGAACATGCGTAACATGAGAATTGAAGGTACAATAGACTCGACCTCTTTCCACATGTACTAATAATATTTATTAGTATAGTTAGTAGTATAGTTAGAATTGTTTTAACCATTTGAAGTGCGTTCTTTTCAACGTTTTAAGTTCGATATCTTTCGGTGTCAATTTTAGTAGGTTAGTTTTTACATAGACTTGTTTTGACTTTAAATGAGGTCTTCACAAATGGACGGTGAGATTGAACATCTCAGACTATATTGAATAACGAGTTTTTTTTTTGCAGTGGCCAGAGTTCGAACCCTGGACCTTGCATATTTTATGCATTGTCCTTACCAACTGAGGTGAGCTCACGAAGACAATAACGAGTTTTAAAAAAAGAGTTAAATATGTTTTTGATTCCTATAAATATAGCAACTTTTTCGTTTTAGTCCCTTTAAAAAATTTCTTCGGCCTTTAGCCCCTAAAAGTTTTTCATCTTCACTTTTAGTCCCTCCTTTCAAGTAAACTGATATGTAGAATTCAGAATTTTTTAATAAAATTTTGCATAAAAATTTATAATATTATAAAAACTCTTTAACCGTGCATGTTCCTGCCAACTGAGTCAAGCTCACGAGGACAAAAAATTAGAATTTTTAACAAAAAATGAATTAAATATGAATTTTTATATTTTTGATGGTTAAAAATTCATATTCGATTCGTGTTTTGTTAAAAAATTATAATTTTAAATATGAATTTTTATATTTTTGATGGTTAAAAATTCATATTTGATTCATGTTTTGTTAAAAAATTATAATTTTTTTTGGAGAAATTTTTACAATATTCTACATATTTATGTACAATTTCATTAAAAAAATATTAAGTAAACTTAATAATATAACTAAAAGTGATGATTGAAAATTTTATAAAGACTGCAAATAGAAGGAAAATTTTAGAAGAATTAAAATGAGAAGTTAATATATTTATAAAGACAAAAAAAATTCTCCAAAAAAAAAAGACAAAAAAACTTAACCCTTCAAAAAAGTTTTGTATTGAATTTTGAATTTTGAATTTGATGGTAATTTTTGTGTAAAGACGAAAATAGACAAGGTGAACGTGTAACATAAGGTTTTTGTGAAGTTGGGTTATAAAGTGCAAAACTAGTTAACTACTTCACAAAACAAAACAATCGTGTTCTCGCCGCTAGCTAGGGTTTTTCTCAGGTTTCAGATCTCTCTTCTTCTTCCTTCGACCTTCAATTTTTCACCCTATTCATTCCCAAACTTCGTTTCCCACTCTTAAGATTTCTAGGGCTTCGTTTTGCTTTATTCACAATTGAAATTTTCATCGATTTCCAAACCAAATTTTCTCTTTTTAGTTTAAATTAATTGAATTTCTCCATACTGTTGTGATTTGTAGGTTTATTGATCAAGAACGAAACGATGTCTCGTGTGTACGTGGGTAATCTGGATTCTAGAGTCTCAGAGAGGGACCTTGAGGATGAATTTCGTGTTTTTGGTGTAATTCGAAGGTAATTCAACAAACATTCATCATTATATCATCAAATTTCGTCTACGTATTTGTTAAGTTTTTTTTCTTTCTCTTAATGAAAATTATTTTATGTTTTTTAATTAACTTGATTTTTCATGTAAAGGATGAATATGATTGCATTGTATTCTGTTTTGTTTTTGTTTGTAATTATCTGTAGAAGTAAGAAATTTTGATCTTTTATTTTAAAGAAGAAAAAAAAATATGGAAATAGGGTCTGGTGCCTTTTGATGGTGTGGATGTTTTTGTTTCTTAGTGCCTGTTTGGATTGGCTTATTTTTAAGCTTATGAAAAAATAGTTCATGCAAATAAATAAGCTTTCATGTTAAATCAGAAGTGAGAACGAAAGTTGTATTTTCATAAGCTGTTTTTTCATACACTACCTTGACAAGCTTTATGAATAATACATAAAGCTTATTTATTTGCATAAACAGTTTTGCATAAGCTCAAAAATAAGTCAATCCAAAGGCGCCCTTAATCTTAAAGATGCCAACTTTTGAGAATTCAATTTAATCAATTAAGCTGTTGTTGATTTCTGAGAGTTTTATGAGAAGCGGGTTAGTGAGTGGGTGATAAAAAATTTGTTTTTCTGTGTGTTGTGTTGATTATTTTTCATGGATTGAGCTTACCATGTCTGTGATTTCAATAAATTATGTCTGAGAAACACAAATAAACTATTGTTGGTTTCTGGAAGTTTTATGAAGTGAGTTAGTGAATGATAAAAATTATGTTTTTGTTTGGGCTGTGTTGATTATTTTACATGGGTTGAGCTTATCATGTCTGTGATTTCAATAAATTATGATTAATCTTGTTTTGGAATCTTCAATTTCTCATGGATGTTGTGTTTGCAGTGTTTGGGTTGCTCGAAGACCACCTGGCTATGCTTTTATTGACTTTGATGACCGCAGAGATGCACAGGATGCTATACGCGATCTAGATGGTATGTGCAGAAGAATTATTAAAATGCATTAAAATGCCATATATATTATTAAAGTGCCATGCATATTACTATGACATTATTCTAAACTGCTAATGTATTATTTGTTTTTTCACCCCTTTTCCGGTCGATATGTTCACGGCTTTTCCTCAACTCTTCATATTTAAGTCTTCTACTTCTGCATTGTAAATCTCTTATGCAAGCAGCTCTGCAGTAGTGGTTTTTTCGTTAGTCTTCGTCAGAGTCTGCTGCTTTGTACCCTTTGACTTCATGTAGAGACAATTAACAATGTGAACTGAGGATTTGCACTGCTTTGGGGTGTTATCTCGCAAGCTACACTTCTCTTGCATAACGGCTTTATTTTATGAGATGTGTGCTACTGCAATTAACCCGCCGGCGCTACACTTCTCTTGCATAACGGCTTTAATTTATGAGATGTGTGCTACTGCAATTAACCTGTCGGCCATGTGAGTGCTGCCTGTGTTCTGTATATATGTCCCTCTGAGCAAATTGTGCTCTGATAAGTTTTCGATTGGTGGTTAAATAACTTCGGAAAATATTATGGTAACACAATATTGTCTTTACTGAATGAAGAACTTGTTCATAATGATGTGTATATGATGTCGTTGTTGTGTTCTCATAGCTCATGCTGCTTAATTTTCTTGAAATTTGGAAAATTTTGTCCTTGATATAGCCTTGTGATGTTGTTTGATTCATGTAAGAACTCTTCATATTGAAATAAGGTTTGAATATATTTTAAGTGAACACGTGTAAGCTGTTCGCAGACATGGACACTGGACACAACACTGATATGGATATGTCGACACCGGCGATACTTTGAAAAAATGAATTAATTGAATATAAACGTGTCGGTGTCGGGCCTATTCCTAGAGGTGTCGGTGCTTCAGAGTATGTAAGTATTTATCTCAGAGGTGTCTGTGCTTCAGAGTGTGTAAGTATTTATTTGAACAATGTTACACTTGTGCAATTAAAGATCTAAAGATAAAGTAATCCAAGCTTTTTTGTTACCCGTTTAATGTTGCAGATATTTTTTTTTTTTTAAATCTCTACCGAGACCTTCAGTTTGAAGACAGTATGTTTGCAGGGTTATGGCTCTATGTACAACCAATATTTACCTGTTTAATACCTAGCTGTGTCAAACCTAACACCAATATGATAATCTTTTTGCTAGATGTTCCTTTTTCAAGGTTAAAAATTATAGAAAACGTCAGTATCAAACACGGTTTCTGTTTTCGTTCTCATAAATCTAGTCACATGGATCAGTGTTCTTTTTTATTGATTTATATTTTTTGTGAATTTTCATTTGTATTCTGTGTAACAGGCAAGAATGGTTGGAGGGTAGAGCTTTCTCACAATTCTAGAAGTGGTGGTGGCGGCGGCGGTGGTGGAGGTCGTGGTCGTGGCGGCGGCGGTTCTGATTTGAAGTGTTATGAGTGTGGTGAACCTGGCCATTTTGCTCGTGAATGTCGCAATCGTGGTGGTGGTGGTGCAGGAAGACGCCGTAGCCGCAGTCCACCTCGATTTCGCAGGAGTCCAAGTTATGGGCGAAGGTTAGATTGGTTCCTTTATTTTCATTTGAGCCTTGGTGCAATTGTATTGGCACCAATGTTTTATTGTGGTATTTTTCTTAATGATCATGTTTTATTATGGTATTTTTCTTAATGATCATGTAGGGAAAATTGTTGATTCGCCTACTTTTTGTAATAATGCTTTTGTGGCTTGTGATTTCTATGTTTTTGTTATTCTTAATTATTAATTGAAGTAGTGAAAATTTAAAGTTTGAGTTTGCCTACTATTTTATACCTTAGAATTATGCTTATCTCTGACTTGACAGTATCCATGTCATTTCTCTTATGGTTGTTAGGTTGGTAGTTTCTTATGCTGAGATAATAATTTTTTCTTATAATACGTTTTGATTATCTTGTCTTTCTTTTGTATGCACCAGGAGTTACAGTCCTCGTGGGCGGTCCCCCAGGCGCCGCAGCGTGTCACCTCGTGGACGTAGCTACAGCAGGTCACCACCTCCTTACCGTGGGCGTGAGGAGGTGCCATATGCTAATGGGTTAGTTATGCTCACCCTTAAATTTTTCATACTAAGCATAGTTATTATTGTCACTATTTGGACAGCCCTGGTTTTCCAAGGAACATTTTATTTTACGATGTCAGTGTTTTGCTTAATTTGTTGTTTAAAACAACTATATTTCTTGAAAATTTAGTCTAATCTGTATTTCAGAAAAGAAAATATCACCAAGTTAAAATGGGTAATTTGCTTTGGGTATCTTCTGCCGCTATCTTTTGGCCAAGACCCCAAGTTTCTTATGAACATACTTTCCGTACTTAATAAGCATATTTACCTTTATGTCTGTATATTAGAAGCTTATGACAAATAAACATTATATAGTTGGAGGCCGCATGTGATTTATGTTAATTTTGCTTGACTTACAAAGTTAATCTTTGCTTGTAGTGTTTGTATTGACACAATGTTTCCAAATAATGTATATGCAGAAATGGCATTAGGGACCGACGCCGAAGCAGAAGTTAATTTTGAAGAGTCAGTGAGAGCAATTATTGAGGGAATAGTGAGATTTTGGTCATTTAGTGGTGCACAGAATATGAATCTGTTTTGTTTGGGTTATGACCTGAGTTTTACTGTTGTATTGGATCAGTTACTTCATTGATGTCTCAACTAGTGTTTCCTGTATCTTTGCTTAATACTTGTAATTTCATTGCAGATAACCGTCTATTTTAAGTAATTGCTTGTCTCATATGACGTTCTTTTGGTTCTGCTTTGCTTTGTTGATTTTTTGTGCTTCATTTACTGCCATATGAAGTCACCGCCTTTCATCAATTTCTGCTTGAAGTTGATGCTAGCTTGCTATATCCTTCACCAGCCTCATTCTAATTGGAAGTTTTTTCCTCTTCATTTTATGAAGGGTTGACTGCCTGCATCTAATACTTCTAGCAGAATACCTGTATTGTTTCACAGAAGCTTGGCTTCTGATATGAATCTAGGTCTCAAAGGGGAAGTGTTTTATCCTAGTGGATAAGTGAAAATCTAATCTAATAATATTAAATGGCTACTTACTGATGCCACTGTGGTTCCTTTTATCATAATTGGCTTAAATTCCCTTTCTCTACAGATAAATAACTTCCGTATCTAAGTTCTATGTATTTGCCCTCTGCATTAGTGTCAAAAAATTTGCGGAGTCTGGAAATCTCATAGTAAATTGGGATCCACGACTATTGTTAACACTTGCTGCTACATAGAAGACAAACCCATTTATTTGACAGCTCTTAACATGCTCTCTATCATCATAGACAATTTTATTATGACCCAGATCAACATTCCTACCGAATATAACCTCAAAACTTATCCAATCAATAATAACTCAAATTTGAGAGCCCCACCACCCAATTTACCCTTTGTTTTTCTCTTCATGTAACAACTAGTTGAAATAGGAGGACCTTATGAGAATCCATCAACTATGGGAGCTACTTCTTCTCCCACCCACCATTTCTAAATCTAGCCATCTCATTGTGGAGAGTGACTACAAACTCTTGGTTGACATGATTACGGGAGACTTTACTCTTGACAGGTGGATTCTCACTTTGGTTAAACATATACGCAATCTTTTTGCGTTGGATTGACAAGTCCAAGTTCGTCACACTTGGTGGGAGGGAAACCGATGGACATATTAGCTTTGTAGCTATTGTATATCTATGAGTTCGTTTAATGGTTCTGTTGTAGAGTCTCCCCAAGTGAACTTCATAAGTTGCTTTTTGATGATTAATGGTTCTGATGTTAGACTAGCCTGTACACCCACTTTGATGATTAATGGTTCTGATGTTAGACTAGCTTGTACTCAGTTCATTTCAGGTGTGGTTTTGTAGATGAATTTTGCTCCTATTCAATTGTATTTGATTATTTAAAGTTGCATTTTGTTAATTATACTCTACTCCCTCAGTTATTAGTTATTACTACTACACATTTTCCATAACATTGATTAGAATATTTGAAAAGTTCAAAGCTGGTTTAAAGATAATCCCCTCCTCAAAAAACTTCAATGTGACACAATTTTTATATTTCTTAAACGTTGATCGTAACTAAATAGTCAACTTTAAGCTATGACACTTAAAAAAAATAACTTCATTTATCTTCACGGTAATATAAGAATTCCAGACATTGTTTATAGTTTTTATACGACACAATTTTTATATCAAACTAAATAGCATAATCAAATCTAGTGAAACAGTAATATAGAAAAAAGAAGTGAAACAGTAACGCAGATGGAACTTACTGTTAGAAACTTACTTCTATATATCAAATAGAGTCCAAACCCTAGTATAGAAAAATAAATTGAAAAGATCCATGCGGTGAACCAAATACATGACTTCTATATGGATTGGGTATGACTTTTTCCTTCACGCCATGATCGAACACAACATTGGAGAACACGAGAATTTGCGGATGAAATCCGAATTGAAACCAAACACATTCTCCATAAATAACATGGATCCAAAATGAATTAAGAACCAGTTGAAGAAATCTGAATTGAAACCAAATAACTTCCTATATATTAACTAAGCATAAAAAAAACTAAATGCAAGAAAGAACAAATTCAATCTGATTAGAGATGCTTGAACAAGAGCTTATCAACGTTGAATTGTGCTTCAACCAACAGTTTTCAACCGTTCTGCCATGAATACAAACGTGCGGCCCTGCACCACATGTAACATAAGGGTTATGTTATTAAAAAATAGATTCTATAGCAATATCATAATCCAGTATAGAAATAAATAATCATTGCTTCCATAATCAACTTGGATGTACTTTGTGTAAACAAAACCAAAACAAGAATATATAATATATATTAATAATTTAAAAAAACATCAGCTAAAGAATTACAAGATTCTCATCATAGACCAAAACAAACTAAAGATAAATTAGAATTCTTCAATACCTGCAAGTAGTAGTTCACAAATATAACTAATAACCACTGCAAATAGATGCTTAGTGATGACAGACGGAGTATACAAATCCTGAGAAAATGAACTAGAGGACTGACTATACTCTACAACATTAGTTCTCGAAAAATTCTATGAATTTGAAATTGTAAGATGTTCTTCTATGATTACTTCACATGAATCTCAATTCAAATGATAGCAAGGAACATTTTTAGGTGACACTGATAACATTTAGCCAGCTTCTTAAACTATTTTGATTCTCTCTAACTGCACAAGCTAGTTGAAATATAAGAATGAATTCAATTAACATACCAAATCAATAAGAGAAACACTGAAAATCAATCACCCATTTTCAGTAAATTCAATGTTAGAATCCAATTTTAATAAGAATGTAGAGAAGGTGCCTACCTGTAAAGTTACAGGTCTATATGGCCTACATGTGCATAAGGCTATCTACCAAGGATTATATGGCCAAATTTAACCATTAAATCACGTCTCTAAGAATCAAAGCTTATTTCAACCATAAAGGATACTGGTGGTAATTTAGTTCAGATTAGAACAACATTTTAAGATAGGCATATAAAATCAGCCATAAAATTTTGGTTTGTGTAGAAATACCATGCAGAGTAATGGAAAGCAAATCAAATAGTAATGCATAACTTGCTTTCTGTCAATGCAATGTGGAGTAAACTAATTTCATTCTTAAATGAATGTCAGGCCAAGAGTTAATGCGTCTCTTCATAAATGGACGTACCATACTACAAACAAGTAAATTTAAAAACTTCAACACAAGAAAGCTTCACATTGGTTCTTTTATTGCACAACCAAGACATAACCTATGAATCTATGATGATAGTATACAAGTAATGCAAAACAGGTTTGGTGGTTTAATATCAGAGAGAAAGAAAGAATCCTAGTAGCATAGACAAAAGCAAGACATGTGAGCTAAATAAATGTAGGAATACATTTAATTGCATATAGAGTGACAATAGTTGCACCAGATCACCTTAGAAACTAAATTGACATAGTTATCTTATCATATAGATGGAAGCACATTTACTCATTTATTTAATTCTTATTTCCAAATACTCCAGACTTAATGGGATGATTAAATTGCTCAAATCTAGCACACACATTGCAAGTGCAAAGAGCTCCCTATAAATTTAAGTCTCCACCAAGTCACAAACATTTAAACTGAGTTGATCTCTCTCCCACATTGCAACTACATCATGGTCTTCCTTATGTTTTTCTGTCAGATTGGTATATAAATAAAATCAAACTATTAACTGAAAATCGAATAAACCATGTTTGCTGGATACAAAGAAGACTGGGTATATGGACTACAACATGAAGATTATAAAAATTCAACTTCTGGCTGCTCAGTTACTGTAACGGAAACAAACCAACAACCAGTCTAAGCAATAAAACATGACAAGTAAAAACAGTTTTAAAAATAGTTGCCTACAGCCTACTCTACATTCTTTTAACCAAACTATCTTTTCAATCCACAACTATTAGTATATAAAACCATTGTACAAAAATATCACAAGGATAATCGATAGTAAGAACACTCATCCATTTTTTTAAAACAGTTTGATATACACTTTAAATTCAATAGCATGACTAATTTAGAAAATTCAAGTATACAAGTAGGAAGGAGATTTTCAGTAGGCCTCCTATTAGAAATGTCTATGTAAGGCACAAATTAAATTTAATCTCATGTTTTGAATAAGAATAAGGGTAGGAATATGTTAGGGATTCAGTTGTTTTGATGTTAGTTTGGTCGAGAGGCTAGGCCAATTCCTAGAGGTTGTGTTAGTTACTAGCAGTTATTGTATTTCTCCCTGTTCTTGTAAGTTGTAACCAACTCGGGAGTAAGTTATTCTCAGAGTGTTGCTGAATATAATACAAGTTATGTTCAGTATATATCAGCAAATTCCAATTCTGTCAGAAATTTGAAACCATGATATTAGTCAGCAAACTAGTATTTCTTAGCTTTTTACTGCAGCTTATTGAAACAATAATTGAACTAAGGGTGTAATATAACACAGGATTATTATGCTAAGTTCATTTAACTTTTCATATACAACTAGAATTATGCTCATAAGTTCCTTCATTTAGCCGAGGCATTAGCTAGAAAAACTCATTGTCGAAATGTAAGATCATTTCAATATTCCTATTCCATAAGTACTAGTTGCAAAGTTTAACCAATATAACAAAGAAAACTAAGCACGATAACATACCCTATGACAAACATTGCTTGACAATCCACTCCGGAGGCGGCCAGAACAACTTGGCATAGTCGGGATAATCAGACAAAGGTGAAACCTGACTTTGGTCCAAGTGAAAAACACTCATTTCATGCCCCCACACTTTTGCACCGTTACTATAGATCACAAAATTTCCATTGGCAAAACTCAAATCCGATGCAGAAGCAGAGAATGAACAACCTTCCCCCAAAATCAAAACCCTATCCCCCAAATTTTCCACCTTCACCCACTTTCTCCTTTTCTCATCAAGCCTAAACACATCAATCCTCACATCACCATCATCACCATTTCTTACATATCTATTAACCATCAACAACTCACACTCATTCTCAACCAAGACTTTAACGTCGCCACCATCCAACAACGGCTCAGCCAACAAATGAACGCTCAAATCCGGTTTAATAATCACAGTCAGACCGGTTTTGTCAATCAAACAAGGCCACCCTTTAAAGTTACAAATGTCAGCTTTTCCCTCCAAGTAGGGGATCTTTGTCCAACTATCATCCCCACAACGGAACATCACCGGCTCATCAGAGTGATCGTGTGTAACAATACTGAGAGGGTGTCCCCCAACAACAACCTTTTCAAAATAAACATCTCTCCAAGAATTCTGAAGCAATATGTGATGAATGTAAAACACCTCTCCGAGATTGAAGACAGAGAGTTGGTTGAAATCAAGGTGACGATAATGGAAAGGTGAAGAAAAATGTTGGTGAAGTAAAAGTGGGTGCCATAGTTTGTTAAAATTTGCGGTTGAATTTGGACCGGGACCAATTCGGACCAACCAAGGACGGTGAAGAGGTTGTTGTTGGGTTGTGGGTGGTTTAATGAGGAGAATGGCGTGTTTGGAGAGGTTGCAGCGAACGGTGTTGGTGGAATCGGAGAAGGGTAGAAGGTTGAAGGGGAAATGGTTGTGAGGTTTTGGAATGGAAGATCGCCATGTAGAACAAACGGAACGAGAGCGAATGAGGTAGACTTCATTGTTGTTAAGTTTTTCGGAAATGAGTTGCAGAAGTTCCTTCGGAAGGTGAGACCAATCTGCCGCCATGGATGCGAGCTGTTAGCAACTTCGCCGTTCAACGGCAGCAGATCGCCAGGAAGTAGGGTTTGTGACTTGTGGTGGTCAGTCGCGAGTGATAGAGGTTTAAGGTTTAAAATTTGGGCATTTTTGTCTTTAACAAGTGCTCGGGGACACTTGTTAAGAAATTATAAAAGCAAAATTTGTCTTCTAAATTGTGTATTTTACTTTTTAAAAGTTCAAAAGTGTTTTTTAATGTAAAATTTGATTTTTCTTTCTACTTTTAGCACTTTAACTAGTTTACCGGGGCATATTGGTTAATAAGACTCATTTTAATTTATCAAAATTTTAAAATAATATCTGATTATACTATCCGTCACTCAAAATAACTTGCCGTTGCAGAATTCACCTTTTTCAAGGTGAATAAGTGGGGTGTTCGGGGTTCAAACGCCGACCCCTGCATATAATAATGCATGTCCCTGCCAACTGAGCTATGTTCACGGGGACTGTAACGCCCGTCTTAATTATTTAAATAATTCAATGAAGTTTAGAATATATTTATAAATACATTCTTATATGATTTAAGTGATTTACATGATTGATATGTGTGAATTTTATGATTTATGAAGTTCAGTAAGTTTATATGATTTATAGATGAATTATGTGATTTGCAAGATTGATGTGAAGTATATGATGTTGTGAATTATTATGTTGAGTGACTTATTTTATTTAGTAATAAGATAAGATATGAAAAAGAAAATAAAAACATTAGAATTTGGGTTGTGATGTGAAAAGAGTATTTTTAGAGGTGTAAAAAGAAATTAGAAGTGAGGTTATAAATAGAAGGAGTTAGGTTGAGAAAAGTTTTTTAGGCAGAACGTATGTTTTTGGAGAAAAGGGAGAAAAAGTCAGAAAGAGAGAAGAACAAGAGGAGGCTGTCGATTTTCATCTATAACCAGGTAAGGGTGAGACTAACTTTCAATATTATTAAAGGTATGATTCTGAGAAATGGATTTAGCATGATTAGGTTGAGTTTTTGTGAGAATTGAGAATTAGGTTTTAGACCGATTTTGAGGATTGAAACATGAAAAGATGTTAGATTGATGCAAAACTTGTATACAGACCTTAGATATTCCATAGGATGTTAATTAGATGCTATTTGGATGGTAGAATCAAGAGAGTAGATGAAATTTTGAGAAAACCATGTTTCTGTCCGAGCTGCCAGTCACCGCTCGCAACTGCGAGCAGAACCGCTCGCAACTGCCAGCTAACCCAGTGAACTCGCCACTGCGAGTAAATCAACTCGCCACTGCGAGCTACCCCCTTCACTCGCCATTGCGAGCAGGACCCTTCGCCACTGCGAGCAAGTCAGTTGCTCGCCATTGCGAGCTATGTACTCGCCGTTGCGAGTAACCCTGTTAGTTGCCCAAAATTGTTGTTCCATGCGATTCTTTCGCACGTGTAGTTATGAGTTGACCTTAGAAGTAAGATTGAGAGTTGTTAGGACATTTCCAGAATGTCCAGAAGCCTGCTTAGATGACTGAGATTATTAGTAAGGTTGCATGAGTGATATTATGATGTTTTATGATAATTATGTTGATGTAAATCATTCCTTAAATGATGTTAATGCATTCGAGTATTATTATATGCTGTATCTTGTTGCTGTTTTCTGCTGTTGACTGTTAATGTCTTGAAGTTGCATGAGTCGGTCTAAGTTGTCAAGAATTTAAGAAGTTGTCCATGATTATGGAGTTGTATAAGATGTTCACGTTGTTGTCTAAGTTGTAGGAAGATTGAGTCCATTGCATACTCATTAAAGTTGGGGGCTTTAGGCCCGGCAACCTTGTGCTCATTAAAGTTGGGGGCTTTAAGCCCGGCAGCCTTGTGCTCGTTAAAGTTGGGGGCTTTAGGCCCGGCAGCCTTTGTGTTCAAACTACGTTGGGGGCTTTAAGCCCGACAGCTTTATGCTCACACGTTGAAGAGCCTAATTACGCTCATTTATGTTGTTGATTGGTACCACATGCATTTGCATATCAAGAAGTTTCACGATGGTTTAAGTTGTTGAGTTGTTAAGTTGATAAGAGTTGCATTGTCATGTTGTGTCACATTGTCAAGTTAAGAGTCGGGTCGATTATGAAGTTGTTTATGATTATGATGATGAAGTCGATTATGAGTTTGATTAAGAAGTTGTTATGATGATTATAAGATGATAAATGATTATTGTTGTTGACATTTATGATGTTTGATGATGTTGATTTGATGATGATGTTTGTCTATTGTTGATGATGATAATAATATGATACTAAATGATTATTAATGCTGATGTTTATGATGTCTGAAGTTGTTAAATATATGATGATACTTGATTATGATTTAAAGATGATTTGCGTTTATGAACTAAAGATGATATTTGGTTACGAACTAATGATGATATTTGATGATGATAATTGATTATGATTTAATATGACGCTAAGTGATAAATGTTTGATAAGTTAATAATGTTTTATGTTGTTAAATGCATTTTAATGAATTATATGCTTAATTTATTGACTGTGAAATCTCACCCATTCTGCTTGAAAATGTTGCCCTTCGTATGGGTAACTTGCAGGTAACAAAGACTAGAGGCGTTCGTGAGTGGACTCCTCACATTGTGTCTAGGTGCTCTGATAGGTAACGAGATGAGGGCTTGCTTTTACTTCTATTCCTTACGTGTCTTATGATCTTTTTATGAATAAGTATTGAACCAAATTTTATGAGATTTTCCAATAAGGCCTGTGTGCCAAGACTTTATTCATGTTGAACTATTTCCGCTGCGTAGTTTCAGATTTTATGATGAATGAACTTGGATGGATAATTATTATTATCTATTTTATGATTTTTAAGAATATGTGACATTCCGTTTATGAAATAAATACTCTGATTTATATGAAATTTTTATGTTGGGAAAACGGGGTGTTACAGGGACGGTTACATCAGTATGTTAATATACTTTAATTGTTATCATATTAGTCTTTAAAAATGCTTACTTGTCTATTTAATCTCTATAATAAAGAGTTAATGTCGACGTTGATGAATTCCTTGAACGTTAGAGACTATTTTAACTAACGGATTGCAGAATCAATGACTATTTTAGAATTTTAATGCATTGAGAGACTCGTGTAACTACTTGTCACACGTTCATGGACGAAAACAACTATCTAATTGATTTTTTTTAAAGAGTTTAATTGATTTTTTTTTTGGCAAAACCTCTAATTTCTATAGGAAGGGTCCCTAATAATTATGACTTCTATCGGGTGGTAAGTAATGTCTTACCACCAAAATTTGTTTTCATTAGAAATCAAATTCAAATTTTTCTGAACAATTCGTGTGGTGGGAGCACATTAACCATTTGAGTCCAATCACTTTTAACAATATATTTGAAGTTTTTTAGTCTCACAAATTTCTCTCGATCCAACTAAGGAGGTTGGATTAGGATTTTAAAAAACAAGTTTGTTTAATTATTTTTATATTTTGTAAGACTTTAATGACTTTTAAGATTTTCAAAGAGTATTAATATTTACAATTTGTATTTCAAATGATTTATATCGTAAGACTTTAAAAATTTGAAATTACTTTATGGATTTTGATTTTTTTTTATAGATTTTATGGAATTATTGGAGAGAAATTATTATAATACTCACTTCGTTTTAAAATGAGTGTCGCTTTAGCAAAAAAAAATTGTTTCAAAATGAATGTCACTTTACATTTCCAATACAACTTTAATTTTTTTCTTCCAACTTTACCCTCAATAAATACTCCACTTTTCTCTCACACAATTTTCAATGCAACTTTAATTTTGTCTTTTTCTTATAAAGTAAGGGTAGTTTAGTGAAAGCGTTATATCCAATGATTATTTCATTCCATTTCTTAATCTGTGTGCCAAAACATAAAGCGACCCTCGTTTTGAAACGGAGGTTTTTTTCACAATATTCTCACTGCACACTTTTAATAAGATTTGTAGAACGTTGTGATCAATTCATACCATACCATTAATTCACACAGCAAAGACTGTGTTCATTTAAGTCAAAATCACGAAAACCTTAACCCAACCATTGTTTAAAACCTTGATTGTGTACATGGGCCACGTTTGAATTCAATCGTGTCATAAGGTATTCTCATGCATGAATGCATGGTAATCATATTCACACGGACACGGCGCTTAAACCCTCTTTCTCACCAAAAACATGAGAATCAAATTGAATTGAATATCTCAAACACAATGATTCAATTCCAAAGAAGCTTCTTCACCACCACCACCACTCCTTCTCCCTCTCTTCACAACCTCATGGTTAGGTTTAGGTTCACTCTAATCTCTTCTTAATTTTCATTTAATTTAACTTAATTACTTCTTAACCTCTCTCGCAGTTTCAACTCAAATCATTCCACAATCCGTTAATCTCGCCGCACGTGAATGTAACTAACTTCGCCTTCCAACGCTGTAACCGTTTTCCGTTTCGTTCATTCAGCTTTATCAGCAACGTAATTAACTTCACTGCTTTGAAGACCGTTAATGGTTTCGATTTTCGAATTTTGGCGAATGGCATTGGAAGGAGCTTGCCGTTCTCATCTGCAACGCCGGAGAAGAAGAAGAAGAATAAATGGAAGAAAAAGGTAAAAGTTGTTGCTCATTGAGTGTAATAACTAATAACATAGGAGACCACACTCACGCCACCGGTAATAATTTAAGAAAATTAAAGTTATTGAGTTGGACACTAGACACACCTTCCGAAGTGTTCGTGTTACATATATAATTGATGATTTTCTACCTATGAAGCACGAACACAGACACGGAAATGGATATACGGATACCTTGACAGCGATAATAATAATTTAAGTATGACATAGTTCAACTTAATCACATGTATCAGTGTCATGCATGTGTTACATAGTTTCCAACAAGAAAATGATGAAAATTATTAGTAAAAGGTTTTAAACTGTGGTTGCCTAGTTATTTTAGTTATGGAATCGTTGAAACTAGAAAAAAATTGTGTTACAACTTTTGTAATGGATAAATAGAGATTTGAGTGGAATGCCATGGAATAAATTAAATTGTTCGGATATTTAACGATTGAATGCAGAAAAGCACACGTATAATTTTATTATTCCCCAAATTTGAGTGGAAGAAAAAAGCTAGGTATTCGATGGAATGGGATGGGGTTCGTTCCATCATATCCTATTTTAAAGAATTCAACTATGGTATAATTTTTACGATTCCATTTCATCCCGCTTGTCAATCCAAACACAACCTTGGTATAGTGCTTGCAATACCTTTTAGTTCCCAGGGAAAAGGAGCTATTGTAAGCTGGTTCGCACTTTGAAACATTGCTATAGTGCTTGGTGTTGTTTTAAGCATTGATGCTAACATGGTTTGTTCAGGAGAGTTCGTCTGTTACCACTTCAAAAGAAACACAAGATAGTTCTGCTTCTACAAGGTCGAAAAAGAAGGAGGTAAACTCTTGCCAGGTTGATCTGGAGAAGCCGCTAGGGAAATTTACGGGAAAACCATTGTATCCACCCGTGGGAAAGTCTGTGATGGTTGTGGAGTCTGTTACGAAGGCAAAGGTTATCCAGAGTTACCTTGGTGATATGTATGAAGTCTTGCCAACCTATGGTCATGTAAGAGACTTGGCTTCAAGGTCTGGATCTGTGCGACCCGACGATGATTTTAGTATGGTGTGGGAAGTTCCCTCATCTGCCTGGACTCACCTGAAGAGCATCAATGCTGCATTGAGCGGGTACATTCTCACATCCACTTACCTTAGTTTTCCAGTAGCATTGGTTGGTTATATTAATATAATTCTCTGTGGGTGCACTAATCACAATTGTTCTTCAGTATGATGTTATGTTATTATAGTAAAGCAAATTATTAACGATTAATTGTAATGGATTGTTTAACTTCCATGCTTTTATCCACTAGTGTCTGGCTACCTGTGCGTGAAATTAATTAATTTCATGTTGTTTCACAGAGCAAACAATCTTATCCTTGCATCAGATCCTGATCGTGAGGGAGAGGCTATCGCTTGGCACATAATTGAGATGTTGCAACAACAGGGAGCTCTGCATAATATTTTTCTGGCTAGAGTTGTTTTTCATGAAATAACTAAGCAATCTATAAAAACTGCTTTGCAAGCACCACGGAAGATTAATGTGAATTTGGTTCATGCTTACCTTCCACGGAGGGCCCTTGATTATTTGATTGGATTTAACATTTCACCATTACTATGGAGGAAGTTACCAAGTTGCCAATCAGCAGGAAGAGTTCAATCTGCTGCACTTTCTCTTATATGTGATAGAGAAATGGAAATTGATCAATTTAAACCCAAGGAGTATTGGACTGTGGAGGCCATGTTTAATATGAAAGAGAAGGGATTAAACAAGGACTTAACCTTTCTTGCTTACCTGAGCCATTTTAATTCAAACAAGCTGAATCAATTTTCGATTACTTCTGGTAGGGAGGCAAGGGATATTGAAAGCAAAATAAACTATGCAGAGTTTCGGGTTGTTAGCATGAAAATAAGCAAAGTTCAAAGTAATCCTCCAACACCTTATATAACATCAACACTTCAGCAAGATGCTGCAAACAAATTGAATTTCTCTGCAAGTCACACAATGACGGTACTAATTTTAGTTTATTCCTATCCTATTTCCCTACTTGACATTGACATAACCTTGGCTGTAAACAATATCTGTTTTTCCCGTGGAATTATGATTTAATTATGTTTACATTTTAGATTTTCTATAATTTCTTTTATCATTAATCTATATTGAATTTTGAATGCAGCTTGCTCAGAAACTCTACGAGGGAGTTGAACTGCGTAATGGTATAACAGTGGGTTTGATAACACACATCAGAACTGATGGACTCCATGTAGGTATCCCTTTGGTTGCATGAATATGGTCAAAATTTGTGAACTACCCTTTGTGGATTGTATATAAGTATTATATTATATTATATATCAATTACATCATTAATTGTCTACTGAAGCTGACCATGTCATCTCAAAACATATCCTCCTCCTTTTGTGTTGTCTAACTATTTACGGTATTTAACATAGCTTTTATATAACAGTTATGTCATGAATCTTGGCTAATTAAATGTGTTCATTAATCTCCTGTTATTCTTCCATATGAGATTGCAATTTTGATTTTTACTAGTGGGTTCACACATGTGGATGGAATTTATGTTTATTTGGAGTGTCTTTCTGTTAATCCAATAATCTTGTTTCTATTTTTAACACTCGGAGATTCATGTCTTAGATTTCTGATGAAGCTGTTGCCGATATTCGCTCCCTGATCATTGATAGGTGATGTGTGCATCTCCATACTTATTTCTGCTTATGCCTGCAACCAGAGCTACAACACTACTGAATATAAAATCAGTTTATTAATATACTTCGTACCAGAAGCTATTTTGCTTATACGGTTTTCACACATTTTGTGTGTGTAAGAATTACATTTTGCCAACGGACATGTGGTCCGTGTTTTGTCAAACTATTGCGTGCAACTGTGAATTTGCAGTGCGGTGGTGAGCTCTATTGTGACATAATAGTTTGGTGAGTTGCATTTTGCAGGAGCCTCCACCACAGTTGCAAATCACACCGGAATCTGCCCGTCGCAACTGCTCCATAGGCTTCAATGCGACAAACCCTTTGACCTTAGTGATCTTCGGAAACTTTCCAGCCACAATTTGCTGTTTTCAGGACCGCACCATTGAATGCTGAGACGGAATCTCGAAGAAGTAAGGAAGAAAATACAAGAAACAAAAAACAAGTTGGAGAAATGTGAAGGGGTGAAGCAGTGTGGAGGTGGATTTTAGAAATGAGAGAAGAGGGCATTTCAGTTTTAGGGTTTATGTTTCACGTAACGGGCTTTTAATATGCCAACTATTTGCCAAGTATTATTTCCCTAAAATCTAACTAACAACCACGGAAATATACTTAAGTTGAACCAGAAAATAACAAAAATATCTATATGCATAGTTGGGATGTAAGAAAGTGGTTCGGAGATCAGAATTGTAGTTCTGTTCTATCTACGTTTAAGTTATTTATTGTCACTTTCTTCTCCTAGAAATTGTCTAAAGTTGCTTAGTCATTTTTATCTCAATTGAATGCTTATTTTTGTGGTTTAAGCAAGTTTTGATTTTTTTTATGTGGGATTAAATTTAATGGGTGCAGCTATGGACACAATTTTGTTGCACAAAGTCCACCGCAGTATTTTAGCAAGGTGAAAAATGAACAAGAAGCCCATGAAGCCATTAGACCGACTGACATACATAATTTACCATGTAATAAGAGATGTGATTCTTTCATAATTATTTTACTTCAATGATGAACCAAGGGCAACAGCTAACAACATTATTTCTGGATGACTTGTCAGCAATGCTAGCTGGGGTATTAGATGAAGAATCCTTGAAGCTATACACTCTTATTTGGTCAAGAACGGTTTCATGTCAGATGGAACCAGCTAATCTTGAGAAGGTTAGATTATGAAATATCCATCGAGATAAAGTAGAGTGTTTGATGTCTGTTTTTTGAACCATCTAATTTTTGCTTGGATAACTGACTGTAGATTGCTTGGATAATTTTTTAAAACTATCCCTTGATTAAAGTGATTACAACAAAACCAAATAATTTACATAAAGAAAATATGAAGTTCAGGAAAGAGGAAACTAATGATGCTCAGAAATATTCAACATATGCATTGTGTTTCATATCAGTAACACCTTAGTTTTCTTTATACTTTAGCTTTTCATGTATCTTATTCTTGGGTTCTTCAATTTGAGGTCAAATTTTTATCTTTCTTTCACTCATCTTTGTAGTGATCAATTTCCTTTGTTGTATGGAACCTTGGTTTAAAAAAAGGAAAAACTGTTTCTCGGTAAATTCATTTTTCCTAACCATCTTTCCAGGTCTACTATTGTTAGATTGCGTCTGTCCTAAATAAATATCATTAACATAATATATGATCTTGAAGTATAATTTGTGTTCTTTTAAAGTTCACATGCTTCGATCTGATATTATTATGGCTGGCCAGATATGTTTCCTAATGTCTTTCTGATTCCAGATACAAGTTGACTTTGGAAATGCTGATTGGTCTATTATGTTAAGGTCTTCTAGCTCAAGGGTCGAGTTTCCTGGATACCGGGAAGTTTTTACGGTATGGTTAGTTCTTGCAGATAAGTTATATTGCGAGAAAGTGTTATTTAGCCTTGTGATGGTTTTCTATCATTCATATACAAGTTGATTGTCCTTTACAAATAACGAGTTTTATTTGTTTATTATACTTATTTCCATCAAATTAATTGTTGTTGACTTGTTATTTTTACCATTTTTATTGTTATCGATGGACTATAGTATTATGCTCAATTCATGTACTAGTTAGCTGCAAATGGGAAAATAGATTTCAAATTTAAAGCTTGTATAATATTTTGAAGTTCTGCTGCATGTTTCAAATTATACTTTAGCTATATAAAAACTTAATACTCTTAGAAATTTATATTGAAGTGTACAGATGCATGTGTTGCTATATTTTGTTGTGTGTATTACTTGATAAAGGAGACTTATGTGACTCAATGTAGGTTATATTGGGTTCAATATGAATTCGATCTTTTCTGTATACACGAGGTTATGACAATTTTGTTTTCGACCAATTATTATTATTATTATTATTATTATTATTATTATTATTATTATTATTATTATTATTATTATTATTATTATTATTATTATTATTATTATTATTATTATTATTATTATTATTATTATTATTACGTTCCTGTTAAGTACCAATGCTTCAAGTTTAAGCTAAACTCGAGAATGCCCACATATACCTCTAAAAGAGTAGGAAGGTAAAACCGGTATTCCCGACTTATGTATGGTTATTTTTCACTTCTAGGACATTGTCACTGAAGCTGGACAAGATAGAGATAGCGACGGATCCAATCATGGTCTAGCTTTTGAGGTTCTTAATTCCCTAAAGGTTATATTTCTGGAAATTTATTGTTGTTTATGCTATTTGAAAATGAGGGGTAACCTTGGCGCAACTGGTAAAGTTGTTGTCATGTGACTGAAAGGTCACGGGTTCAAGTCCTGGAAACAACCTCTTGTGTAAAACAGGGTAAGGCTGCGTACAATACACCAAATGGTGGGACCCCTTCCCGGACCCTGCATATGCGGGAGCTCTAGTGCACTGGGTTGCCCTTTTTTTTATGCTATTGAAAATAATTTAATGCTTCCCCTTTTATGTGCCAGTTTGTGCCTCATTAGTTTATTTGTATGCACTGCGTTTCTTGGCTTCCTTACATTGCTTTGATAATGGCCATTGGGTTTTTAAACGGAGGGTCTTAATAATAGGGAGACTTAATTAGTCAATAATAGGGGGACTTAATTTCATGTCAAGGATCAACTTTAATTGAGGCTTAGGAGTGTGTTTATATCACTGAAATTTGTCTATTCATTTTGCTAATTGTTCTTACCTTGCCTTATGCTAGGTTTGTTATGTATCTTTTTTGTGTTTCCAATCTGTGAATTCCCATTTATGGTGCAGAAAGTTGTACATATCAATCTGAAATGCACTTGCGACATTGGTAGAATAAAACCAATTCCTGATTGCTTTCTTTTTTGACAAAATGATTCTTCATTTACGATTAAGTATTTATTGATGCCATAAATTGTGCATCATCTTTCCCTTCATTGACTTTTTATTATATAGAAAGAGGATCTGTTACATCTTGTTCAAACTGAGGCGAGTCAACACCATACTCAACAGCCGCCACGTTATTCCGAAGCATCATTGGTAAGATATTTTGTTTCTTTCGTTATGCTTAAAGGAGTATTATAGACCACACTTGCGGTGATTTCAGCTGGCAGTACTACTCTTTTGTTGTATGTAGAATTTATGCTTGATATTGGAATCCTAACTGCGGGTTATATATAATAATGAATTAATAGAGATTGCATTTTAACATGGCTGGAAGTATGTTACATACCTCCTCCAAGCAATGCTATTGTTAGGTTCAAAATGTCGATTTTTGTTACCAGATATCGTAATGTCTAGAGGCAATTCTGAATGATGTGTAAGTTGATGAGATTTCATTTTATTGATTTGAAGTATAATCTTAATAGTTGGTCTTAATTAATGAACAACACCCATTTCGTTTAGTTAGAGTATTACCTGACTAAGTTGAACGGTGAACTTTATATTATGTAAATGCTTGCTTTTTGTTTATTGGATTATCTTTTCCTTCTAATTGTGTACTTATATGATTAGTCATTGAAATTTTCATCTGTTAATTCATATGAAGATAGAAAATTGTGCAGAATTAAATACTGTTTTAAACTTATTAATCTTCGGTCTGCTGTTAACTAGTGACATTCCCTCAAATTTTATAACACGTGCTATCGGCTTGTGCACATACATGCTACATTAGGAGTTTTGTTACAATGAACTTGTTTCTTATATGTATGGCAACATATATGCATAAATTGAAATCATTATCATGCAAATATTCGTGATTTATAATTTTAGATTATGGTGTACGTTATCTTAAAACAGTAAATATATTGCTACATATTGAGTTCAACATGAACTGGAGCTCTTTTAAATATATGCTTTGTGCTGGCAAGGAGGAAATAGAGAGCTTTAATTTCTTTCGCATCTTGTCTGTTTCGTTTTCTCTTTTTAGGATTTCCCTTACGCTATTTGCATGTCATAGGTTAAGAAGCTTGAAGATCTTGGGATTGGAAGACCTTCCACATATGCAAGCACATTAAAAGCATTAAAGGTATTTAACTTGGAGACAATCTAATGTCATAACCATACCAGGTCTTTTCTATCTTATATCGCATCAAGGCTAACGATTAAGTTACAAGTCATGATCAAAGATAATTATGTAAGTTTTTCTCATTCTTGGTTTATCTGAAGAGTTTTCTATAACTCATAGGCTTTTCTAGAAACTATGGGCTCGATCCATTGAAGAGTCTTTCTTATCCAATAGCAATTCCTATGTATCGACATATTAAGTTGTAACATCTGCCTTTTCATTTGATTCACTATCATTGTTGACTTCTCTCTCATGCCACAACCATTTCAAACTGTCAATGTTATTAATAGCTGATAGTGTTTCTCTGTGGCAAGTGGAAAATCCACCATATTTGTGGATTGTGGGCGTTTTGCTCTACGACAGAGGCATGGAAACTATAAAAATAGGCTCAAATAAAATGCAGAGTGAAAATAGAAGAGAATTGGAGAACATAAAAGAAAAATGCTTGAATTATACATAATAGGATGGATAGAAAACCCTGAATAAGTGAATATCAGAGATAACAAAGAGAACAAGGATGAAAGGACAGAGAATATGGATCAAAGACTAAGAAAGAACGGAGAACAGATAACATATAAAGAGAAAGAACAGAAAATGGTTTGCTCATTGGAAAAGGAAGGTTACTAGACAAGGTTTTTGGAGACGCTTTTCGGAGATGGAAGGGGAGAGACTTCAGAAAATGTAGAGAGTGATGCTGCTCGAATGAGTTGGATGGCTGAAGAGCCAAAGAGTTGAGTCTTTTATTAGAGTTATGTATTTCCACAGGTCATGGGTTATGAGAATGGGTTGGGTCCATTGCCCATCTCTTTATTCTTTTGACTTCTTTGCCGTCATAGTTGTCAATCCAAGACAGCAGAGCGGCTGATTTTGAAAGTGCTATAGCGATATATTGCATAGCAGGATGATCATTGACCACTATTCTGAAATATTTTTTACGTAAGTAGAAATGAAAATCATAGGTCATAACTCATTCTTAGAATTTGAGTTAAGCCAAACTCAACCCCTACAAAACTGACTTGCAATTTGAGGAAGGCCTCCCATTTATAAACTCAGTTTTAGGCCATATCTCTTCCAACATGGGACTTTCAACACACCCCCTCACACCCAAGAGGGAACATTTGGATTGGATTGGTTCTGATACCATCTTAAAATTTTGGTTGCACCTAACTCAACCCCTACATAGTCGGCTTGTAAGGTGAGGGATGCCTTCCATTTATAAACTCATTTTCATGCCATATCTTATATGATGTAGGACTCAACACTAAGTAGCAACAAGAGCCAATGAAACAATGAAGCAGCTGGACAGTAAAAAAAAAGAAGAAATAAGGAATATATATTAGCTGGGTGAAAGAACAAGATGAAACAACAAGAATATAAGTCTGCTGGTGAAAAAGAAGAACAAGGAATCAGTAAAAAAAGAAACGTAATAACTTACTGACAGCCGTCACTAATCTAAAGAAAATAAAGCCTTTCGGTAAATATTCTCTCTCAAACACTGGAAACTGTTTAATCAAAGAAATGTTGCTTATGATATTTGTCCTTTTTAGATGTAAGAAGGTTGTGGAGCTTAAGAAGCAGCTGATTAGAGCTACATGTGTAGTTTTTATGTTAACCAGAATTTAGTAATTTTCTTAACATAACATATTGGTTTCACTGCTTCACAAGGTTGAAGTTCCAGGCCAAACCGTGGCACCTGAACATAAGAGAAGCCTTCAGAATATATTGCCAGATACAACCAAAGCCTATTCCCACTAGTTGTGGCTGTCTACATGAATTATGTGACATTATGATGTCATGTCATGGATCATAAGAACTTATCAATCAACTCATCCATATCATAGTCTGTGACTTTCAATTTGGTCTTAATTGAGTTGTTGTGACAGGGTAATAGTTATCAATTGGAACAAGATTTATATATCTAAGATTTTATCTTTTTGTATTCTTCCTCCCTAAAACTAAATCAAGTCTCCTTTGGAATTTGCTTGTCCCTGCTGTCTCTCACTATTTCAACATGTTTACTGCATTTCACATGGAAATTTTATGGCATTGCATAGGTTAACTGTTAAATATCAGTTTGAAAGAATAATTGGCCCTCATTTGTTTGTTGCTTCAGGATAGAAAATACGTGACAGTAAATAATGGTGTTCTCTCTCCAGAATTTCGTGGTCGTATGGTAAGCTTTGGGCTTGATGTTCTGAATTTATTGTTTTTTAGGATGAAAATACCAGTTCTATCGTTGTACAATGTTGTTAACATGCGGCAAAAGAAGACTTCAGTTGATGTTGGTCTTGCTTTTAGTTGCTTGAAATTTTGAAATCAATTGATTTATATCTTCCCTCTGTAGTTTTTCCCTTGCTATGCATATAGACACTCTAATTTCAAGCTACAACACTTACACATATTTACAGATATATTCATTTGAATTCTGATAATAAATGCAATTTATCTGATATATGATTGGTTCTGCACTGGTTTTACCATTGTCTCTAGTTTTCCCCCCTATTGTCTATACATTTTTAAATTAAATAGATACTGCAATATTCATTTAAGTCATCATTGTTGTGGGAACATTTCTCCCGTTGTCTTTTATTTAGCCCATAAAAGAAATCCAGCAAGCCAGTTTGAATCCTTGTCACCTGCTTCACTGATTTCCATAATGGCTAGGAAATGACATTAGAAAACATGGTGAATTTGCTTACTATGCGGATTTCAACAACTTCATATTATTTATGCATTGCTCAAAATTCTTATCGAGCAATAATCCCTCTCCCTCATGAATGGGCCTTATGTATCTAATTCCCCACAAATCTCTTCTGCTCATAAGATGCAGGGGGAATTTGATAATTATGTTAATAGATGAGTTCTTTTGGTTTCATATTCTACATGACTTAACTCATGATAAGCTTGCCCATTTTCAGTTATTTTTTGCTTTGTAGAAGTGAGACGTGTGATGAGTTTTGTGCCATTTTTGGATGATATTTAGGTTTCAGCTTTTCTTTCACATCATTTTTCAGAGGTCACGGACTACAGTTTCACTGCTGATATAGAAACTGAGGTATCTACTATGATTGTGTCTCCTGCCCACTTGATCTCTGCAATGTATTATAGATAATATTTCTTTCAAGTTACGCAAAAACATTCGTAGGAAAGCAGGCTTGGGAATATTACTTATACTCTTAACAAGTTTTGGAAAAATATTTCCAGGTATCATCGATTCCTAGGAATATATTTTACTCATGGATTCCCAGGAATCTGTTTTGCTCCTGCTTTCCCTGTTTTTTATTATTGTCTGAGCTAGGAGGTCATTGTTAATTGCCTATCATTTCTTTAATAAAAAATGTGCTTCATTTTTTACTCAGCTTGATAATGTTTCTGCTGGAATAACCAAATGGAAAGGCCTCCTGGGAGATTATTGGACGCAGTTTAAATCATGTTATGACCGTGCTTCCGATATTCCTATTTACCAGGTGTGGAATCTCTCTTCATTGCTTAATGCTTGCCATTTTGGGGTCTCAAATCATGTTTTTCTTGATATACTCTCTTGGCAATGTTTTCAGTGCACTTTGTATGTTTGCATATGCTGTTAGTGACTGTGATAGCCTGGAAACAAAATGAGCAGCATATCTTTTCATCTTATTCTACACATTAATGATTTTTATACTTGCAAGTTGAAAAGATGTTAGAAAAAAAATTTGGGGATTTTTTATTTGGCTCTCTCCCAAATAAGAGTCGATCGTGCCCGAGGTAAGTTATGTCTCGTTATGGGTATAAATAGTTAAATATTAATCTCATCATGTGTGCCACACCCTCATGAGTCTATGTTTATGATGCGGTACTTTTGCCGTAAAAGAGATGATAACAAGATAAGTGGCGCACCTTACTGTCAAACTGTTATAGTTTAAGAATTTAAATACTTCTTGGTTATGAAACTTGGTCGACATTGCATCATCCACTACCGTTTAAAATTCACCGATACAACCATTCCTATTAAACACTAAACGGTATTTTCTGACCCTGTGGAGCATAAATTATATGAAATCGCATTTGTAATGTTTTAGTTATACCGGGGTAAATTTTGTGTTTTGAATGTGATTGTGCTGATTTTGTTTGTAGAAAAATGGTTTGTTGATTGCGTTCATTATATACGGCCTGATTTGTTTGTCAGATATTCTCTTGATAACTTCTTATTTGACTTGTTTCAGTTGTACGGAAGGCACACTGATATTTAAAGTAACTAGATTTGGTTCTGGCTACTTTATAGGCTGTGATCAACACCCGAGGTGCAAGTGAGTATTATACTACATATTTGCTTTGTAGGTTCTATGTTATAGCCTAACTGCTGTGTGATTTTCACACAATGGTGAACTTGTATGTTACTTTACACATTTGAAAGAATGGTGGGTCTATCGACTATCATACAAAATGACATGCAATGTTTGAAATTGTAGATATGCATAACTCATGGGTCTTATGTAAATTTCAAGATTGTTATTATTCTTGTCCTCATTACCACATTTTTGCCTGGTGAAACACTTCATTTTTGGAAATTACAAATTTATGACTGGTGCTTGTGATTTATGAAAACAGGTACATTTCTAAAGCATTATGTTGTAAATAATTTATTTTAACTATTACTAGTAGTAATTCTTATTACTCTTTAAAAAATAAAAGTAGTAATTCTTATTATTAGTAGTGGTTATTTGTATCGAGCCCATTAGTTTATTAATACGGCCCATTAGGTTACATTAGCCTATATAAACACATTAGTGGTTGTAAATTATTCAGAAATTTGAAATATATTCAGGTTTCACATATTATATGGTGATGAGGAGAAGGAAGATACACCTCAGTCAAACATCACTATTGGAGAGGAACCAAAACTCCTAGGCTTTAATAGTTCAAATGAAAAGGTAACCTTGGCCCTGTTGTATGTTTTAATGGACTGGTGTAATTTGACTTGTTTGAACTGCTGAATATTGTGTATAAATGGCATTTCGATTCCCTCAGGTTCTTTTGAAAAGGGGTCCTTATGCAATCTATGTTCAACTCGGAGAAGACAGGAAGGGACACACACCTAAAAGAACAACTGTTCCTTATGTATGTAATACTAACATTTTCAACTCTTTGAGGCAGTTTAGTTTACTTTTTTGGCCATTGATGTGAGGTATTATTATAATAGTTTGTATCAAAGACATGAAGAAGTTTGTATCTCCCATTTTTTTTGCATGCCTGCATATTGTGCAGTCTTCTAATAGTATTATAAGCTTGAATGAAGGATTTTCTAAGACTTGTGGAAATTACAAAGGTCGTCTAGGTACAAATTACATGAGATGCATGTATGTAGTCTTCTTATTTGATAGAAAGGGAATTATGGATGTTAAGACTTCAAAATATGGTAATGCAGTCTTCTGAATAATACTTGATAGTAAACGCAAAATTGTTTCTATTTACAAACCAAGTTTAGCTATTATTTTATTTCATAAACTGTTACTTAACCATATTCTGTCTTCTGAGCCATCTGCTAATTGTATTATGATGTCATTTAGTAAGGGGAGCGCTATTTTTTTTTCCATGGGGGGATCAACATTTTTGTCCAAAATTCTTTGTTCTTAATCTTGATTGTTGAAACCAAATTTGTGGAATTATATCCAATGACTGTTGAATAATGTGGCTATTTTTTCAATTTTGCACGAAGTTCTCTCTCCCTTTTTTTAATGTGGCTTTTGAGTTTGTTTGGTGTGCATGCATTTGTGCAACTGCAGGTCTGGTTGGCCCGTTTTTTGTTTTCCAAGGATCATGGGTTAAAAAGCTAATTGTGCTAGTCTGACAAATTATTATATCTTCCAATAAAAAGAAAGAAATCATAGAATTTGTGTTGTTTCATTCAGGTAAAGGATTTGGAGTCTACCACCCTTGAAGACGCACTTGCATTGCTGCAATATCCTTTTACATTGGTAAGTTTCTCAATTCTAGTTGAGCTCCTTGTCATGTTGTTGATTTTGTATGTCAATTTTTGACAACCCAGTTTATGATGAAATAATTGAGGTTTTTATGTATGGTTGTGTTGTAAGACGATCTTGGTGTAGTTAGTAATAATATTATATAAACAGCAAAAGTGCAAGGCAAACTTTCAATCTCTCTCTCTCTCTGTTATTGTGTTTCTTAGTCATAAATGTTTTTTTTTTCTGGATTAGGGTAAGCATCCTGAGGATGGACGTCCTGTCATAATAAAGGCTGCAAAGGATGGCTATTCTATTAGACATCGATCCACAATTGCTCATGTTCCTAAGGTACTATTGTAGTTTCATTTTTTTTTATCAATATTTTATTTCCTTCCGATCTTTGCAACCACTGCAATAGACTTTAGCTAAATTAGAATGCAAGTAAAAGAATTAGTGCTAAGAAAAGAAAATATATAGTACTGCTCTTTGTCAACTCATGTCTTTGGTTTTGGAGCATATTCTTGGAGGCGAATAGACATGGAAACAGGCCAGGCCAATGTCTTGAGTCAAATTAAATCAGTTCCATTTAATAGGGGCGTCAGGGCAGGGCCGTCCCTAAGAATTCGGAGGCTCGACTCTGGGAATGAAAAGAGGTCAGTGATAAAATCAAAACGTATTTTTTTTTTTTTAAAAGAGCAATGTTCTATTTATATTTTTTTAAAAGATAAATATAAGGTGTCGTATATATGCGGTACACCCAAAGATGAAAATGACTACCGTATACATGAGGAACCCCCACCTAACACCAAAAGCAAGAGGACCTAATTCTAATAGGCCTAAAAGGCTAAAACAAAGGGACAGAAAATGGCTGGGGGTATTAAAAAAAAATGGAGGGCAGTAATACTAGTGGGTATTAAAATTTTTTTTGAGGCCCATGGCTGAGGGAGGCCCATCTCTGTTGAGCTGTTTGCACCCCCTCAGGGCCGGGTCTGCGTCAGGGTATTAGGTTTTAACCTGGGTATAGTGATACCATATTTTGTGTGGGTTTGCATAGGATGACAGTTCCACGGTACGGTACGGATTCATGAATAGACTGAGTAGAAGATGGACAACAGGTCCTGAAGTGGATGAGGTTTAGGGGGTTTCACTGGATGAATATAGTGACACGGAAGGATAGGTATGATGAGGAGAGGAACCAGATTATGTGGAAGATTTTTCTGTCATAAATTATGCAGTTTGAGAATGAGCTGTATCTGTCATAGAGGCCATGGATAATGAGGTTAGATAGTAAGGCAATGCCGTGGGCAGAAGCGCAGAAATGGAATAAACAAATTTAGAAGCAAGAGATGACTGAGATTCATGTTTAGGAAATAATCCTGGATAAAGGAATCTTAACTGGTTATAGACCACATTGTTTGAAATGAATATTTTGCCATTTGTATCCATGCTTTCGTTTATACCCTTTATGGAAGAAAAAAATAATCTTAGAAAATGCACTCTTGCGAGTGATAAGACAATTTGTAACAGTTATATAGTGAGATAGGGATAACATGCTCAACCAAATATTTTTCAGAAATCATAGCGTATTTATGAATAATTTGTAAGTGTGATTAGAAGAAGCATAGTGTATTTATGAATAATTTCCAATTCTGAAATGTATAGATAGCAAACGAAATCATCCTTAGTAATCTGTTTGATCAACAATACTATTTGTGCTAAACTGCAGTTCAACCGTAGAATCAAATTGAGCAATTCAGTAGATGAGAATTGATTTTACTGCATTTGATATATATCTCAACACCCTTGTGTCCACTACTTATGAGTGCCAATATTTGTTTTGCGAAATTGTATGTGCACTAATTTTGTTGGTATACAGAATATGGAGTCAAGTGGAGTACCTTGGAAAAGGCCCTTGAACTTCTATCAGGTGAAGATGCGAGAATTGTTGGTGGTCCGCACAAACTCTACCCTCGAGTTAAAGATGTTGAAGCTCTCTAAGATTTTGACCTGGATAATTAGCATGACTGCAGAGTTTTCACATGATTAACAAGTTAACTTTCGCAATAAGCTACTAGCTAAGTTCGACGATTATGCAATAGTTGCAACTCCCAGTCCCAGATGAGTTAGGGATGATTCATCTATGGAGCCATAAAGTGGAGTTGTGATTTTTGAGACCCATGAAGGATAGAGCATGTATGGTTCAATGAGGAAGAGCAAACACCATTGTTTTAGTCACTGTTGTATCGGTAAAGAAGACCGTAGAGGTTAGTATAGATTGGTGGTGGTTTTACCATATGTACAAAGTTAAGTATTTAGAGATACAATGGTAGTTTGTATTTGTTAGTGATTTTTGGAAGGGAAATTTCAACTAAATAAATTAAAGCAGTAGATCTCATCATGTTCTTTTGAGAAAGAAAGAGTATCTGAGATTTGTACGGGATGACAATTCTTTTTCCCTCCAAAGTGGATGACATTTTAAACCCTATAATTTTTTTTAATAAACTAAATTAAATGTTTCAAAAGGTAAACAAATGAATCTCACAAGGTGAGGCCTAGGCTGCCTTTGAAAACTCATGGGCAATTTACCCAAACCAATAGGAAATAGCCATGTGTCCTCCACTATAACAATCATATTTATTATTTTATTTTATTTTGCAAAAATTTAAGATGTATTTTATTATTTGCATATTCACCCATTTTTAAATTAATGACATTTTACAAATTAAACCATCAAATTAATTAAACTTCCCCTCCAATCCAATCATCACTCTCCATTTTTTTTTTTTTTTAAACTGATTTCATCTCATTCATTCATCCTCAACAATTTCCCCTCCAATCCAGTTAAGTTAAGAATGGCTTTGCAAAAATCATTAAAAATTAAAATTATAACCCCTAGGATTCCCCTAGGGTGCTCACACTAACCAGAATCTTTTTTTTTTAAGGACACTAACCAGAATCTTAAATCCAAACCACTTGAGCATTACATCTTTTATTAAATTATTTGGATTGCAAATATATGTTTTTTTTTTTGACAAGATATGTTATTAATGAGCAATTATATATATATATATATATATATATATATATATATATATATATATATTTGCCGTGTCTTATAAACCCAGCTTTAGTAAAAAACTAGTTTAGAGACCCGGCGTTGCCCGGGTTAGATATTAAATAAGTTTTATAAGTTTGTATGCACGAATACACGTGTCAGTATGTTAGATTGAATTTATTTAAATTTACAATTATAATAATATAATAAAAATAAATATAAATGATGAGATGAATGTCCAATGCAAGAATAAAAAGTGTAACAAAATCAATAATGAATTAGTCCATGTGGTAAGAGTTTTGGGTCCCTTTAAACATGTGGTCATGAGTTTGTTTCGTAGCCCATGCGTATGAGAGAGAAAAATCGATTGAAAAGGAAGAAAAATTTAATCATATATGCAAAATTTGTTGAAAGTATTATGTGTAGTTTGTTGAGATATTTCCGCTACATAAAATATTAGAAATTCAATAAAAATTTAAAGAAAATATTGAGTAGATAAGATCAAAATGTTGTTGAGATATTTATGTTAAATAAAATAGGGTTAATTAAGTTTTTAGTCCCTATAAATATTCACAATTTTGTTTTTAGTCCCTATAAAATAAAATCAAACTTTTTAGTACCTGTGACATTTTCCTTAAGCATTTTAGAGACCAAAAATGTTGATGGAAATTTTTTATAGGGACTAAAAATGCTAATGAAATTTTTTTATAGGGACTAAAAATGCTGATGGAAAATTTTATAAGGGCTAAAAAGTGTGATTATATTTTATAGGGACTAAAAACAAAATTTTGAATATTTACATGGACCATTTACTTAATTAACCAAATAAAATATTGATTTTTAAAAATAGAAAAAATAATAAAAATATTGAGAATGAATGTGGAAGTGACACGTGGCATAAAAAACCTTACTTTATATATATACTATTGATTGATTGATTGATTGATTGATGTGTAGTTTGTTGAGATATTTCTGCTATATAAAATATTAAAAATTCAATAAAAATTAAAAAAAAATACTGAGTGCATAAGATCAAATGTTTGTTGAGATATTTATGTTAAATAAAATATTGATTTTTAAAAATAGAAAAAATAATAAAAATATTGAGAATGAATGTGGAAGTGACACGTGACATAAAAACCTTACTTTATATATATACTATTGATTGATTGATTGATATCAGGTCCTGAAATATTATTATTAAAATCAAAACGCTATTGATTAATAATATTGAAACGAAAAGGACCTGAAAAAATAGTATAGGTGATAGTAGTATAGGTGATTAATAATATTAAAACGCTACTGTTGAAACGAAAAGGAAAAAAAATAGTATATGTGTTAGTTCAAGGACTTGAAACAGAAACAATAGTACAGGTGTTAGTTCAAGGACCCGAAACTCGTAGGTGTTTGTAATGGATGCCAGCAACAATAGTTCAAGGACCTGAAAGAAAAAAAAAGAAAAAAAACAATCGGTAAATTCACTCGTAGGTGTTAGTTCCCTCTCATATTATATATAAAAATAAAAATCTAAGCATAAGTAAAAGAAACAATATTATAGGTGTTTGTTAAACCTAAAGAAAGAAAAAGCTTAGATCAAAAGAAGGTTTGAGTTTCAATTTCTGCACAAAATATGTGTTTACGCAATTAAAAAATTCTCCTTTATTATAGTTAAAAAAAAACAAATCGAAGCCTTTTTTTCCTCAATGAAAAAACTAATTGAAACTTCTTTTCCTAAAAAAAAGAAAGAAAAAAATAAAGGAAGATTTAATGGATAGTATTGAAAGTATTATATATAGTTTGTTGAGATATTTTGGCTACACAAAATATTAGGAATTAAGTATAAAATTAAATAAAATATTTAGTGGATAAGATCAAAAGTTTGCTGAGATTTTTATGTCAAATAAGATATAAAATAAAATATAGAAAAAAATATAAAAATATTGAGAATAAACGTGGAAGCGACACGTGGCATACAAAACCTTACTTTATATATATACTATTGATTGATTGATTGATTGATATATACTATTGATTGGCAAAAGTTATTATGCATAAGGAGATCCTTATGCACCGTGCATAATTGCTTTCTACACCCAACATAATTGCTTTCTACACCCCAAGTGAAAATAATTAATTGGGTCCACTATAAAATCTATTTATTTGTGGGCCTAATAAAGCCCCATATTATAATTTTTTTCTTAACAATTTATTTATGCAAAATAGCTTATTCGAAATAGTTTATTTATGCAAAACAACTTATTAGAATGATTTTTTAAAAACCGCTTATTCAAAACAACTTATTTATGCAAAACAGCTTATTCCGATTAATTTTAAAAACCAACTTATTCAAAATAGCTTATTTATGCAAAACAGCTTATTCGAAACAACTTATTAGGATCACTTTTTTTAAAACCGCTTATTCAAAACAGCTTATTTATGCAAAACAGCTTATTTGTTCAAAACAGCTTATTCAAAACAGCTTATTTGTACAAAACAGCTTATTTCGATTTCATTTTAAAAAACAACTTATTCAAAACAACTTATTTATGCAAAACAACATATTTATGCAAAACAACTTATTCAAAACAGCTTATTTATGCAAAACAGCTTATTCGAAACAACTTATTTATACAAAATAGCTTATTTGTGCAAAACAACTTATTTATACAAAATAGCTTATTTGTGCAAAACAGCTTATTCAAAACAGCTTATTTATACAAAACAACTTATTCCGATTTCATTTTAAAAAACAACTTATTCAAAACAACTTATTTATGCAAAACAACTTATTTAAAACAGCTTATTTATGCAAAACAGCTTATTTGAAACAACTTATTTATACAAAAGAGCTTATTTGTGCAAAACAACTTATTCAAAACAACTTATTTATACAAAACAGCTTATTTGTGCAAAACAGCTTATTCAAAACAACTTATTTATACAAAACAGCTTATTCCGATTAATTTTAAAAACCAACTTATTCAAAATAGCTTATTTATGCAAAACAGCTTATCCGAAACAACTTATTAGGATCACTTTTTTTAAAACCGCTTATTCAAAACAGCTTATTTATGCAAAACAGCTTATTTGTTCAAAACAGCTTATTCAAAACAACTTATTTATACGATTTCATTTTAAAAAACAACTTATTCAAAACAACTTATTTATGCAAAACAACATATTTATGCAAAACAACTTATTCAAAACAGCTTATTTATGCAAAACAGCTTATTCGAAACAACTTATTTATACAAAATAGCTTATTTGTGCAAAACAACTTATTCAAAACAACTTATTTATACAAAACAGCTTATTTGTGCAAAACAACTTATTCAAAACAGCTTATTAATACAAAACAACTTATTCCGATTTCATTTTAAAAAACAACTTATTCAAAACAACTTATTTATGCAAAACAACATATTTATGCAAAACAACTTATTCAAAACAGCTTATTTATGCAAAACAACTTATCCGAAACAACTTATTGATACAAAAGAGCTTATTTGTGCAAAACAGCTTATTCAAAACAACTTATTTATACAAAACAGCTTATTTGTGCAAAACAGCTTATTTATACAAAACAGCTTATTCCAATTTCATTTTAAAAACAACTTATTCAAAACAACTTATTTATGCAAAACAACATATTTATGCAAAACAACTTATTCAAAACAGTTTATTTATGCAAAACAGCTTATTCGAAACAACTTATTTATACAAAACAGCGTATTTGTGCAAAACAGCTTATTCAAAACAACTTATTTATACAAAATAGCTTATTTGTGCAAAACAGCTTATTCAAAACAACTTATTTATACAAAACAGCTTATTTGTGCAAAACAGCTATTTTGCACAAACAGCTTATTCGATTCCTAGGTCGCCGATCCCAAACGGAATTGCAGATCATCCCTATTCTTCTGAGGTATGTGTGTATTGTAATTCGTGACAAGTTTGCGTGATTGTGAATTTGTAGAGATTTCAATTTTGAATTGCGGAACGCTATGCGTGAAATCGTGTAGATTTATAATTATGAAGATGTGGTTACTGATTGCAAATCTCACAAGGTTGTTGTTAAAGGAGAAAAAGCGGATCCATTGAAGGTTCTTGAAAGAGTTCAGAGGAAGAGTCATAGACAAGTTGAGCTTCTTTCTCCGATCCCAAAACCACCTTCAGAACAAGAGAAAAAAATTGAAGAGAAAGAGAAACCTAAGCCAGAGGAAGAAAAGAAAGCTGAAGAGGTTAATTAATTATTTTTTTTTCTTTTTAAATTTATCTGAATCTGTGATGGATCATTTTTATCATTTTTATTTTATTATATGGTGCAGCCTAAGGTTATGATAGTGATTCTGAAAGTTCACATGTATTGTGAAGCTTGTTCACAAGAAATCAAGAGACGCATTGAGAAAATCAAAGGTATGTTACTGTGTTCTGTTTTGATTGAAATTCATATTTTCTTCACTTTTATTTCATTCACTTGTTTTGGTTCATTTCTCAGGTCCCATCCTTTCAGGAATTTGTCAACTGTTACTACCGATGATTTTGTGTTTGAATTCGAATCTTGCTATGATTTTCAATTTTGGTTACATATAGATGATGGGTTTGATTGGTTTGGTGATGAAGTTTGCTGGAGATTTTCAAGTTCCTCTGCATTCTTGATTTTTGGAAGAAAAAGGACGACGTTGATTGTGAAAGGACGACGTTGAGGAGGAGGAGAATTGGGAGTAATGAGTTGGAGGGATTAGGGATTGATTTGAATTTGGGAAAATTGATGATGGACTTGGTTTGAGAAATTGTCGAAATCAAATTGGGAATTTTTCTGAGAATTGTGATTCTGTTGCTAAGAATTCAAAGTTGGTGCCTGAATCTAATGGTTTTGAAAATGTTCTGTTATGGTTAGAAAATTCCATATGTTTTTTATTTTTGATTGTGATATGCACCATGTTGGATCAAAGAAAACCATTAAGTACATCTAATGGTTTTGGAGTACAACTCACATAAACCATTTCCACAACAAAATGGTTTTGGAGTACAACTCACAGAAACCATACCCATAGCAAAACCATTAAACAATTAGTTTGGTTTCGTGTAGAACACTATCAAAACCATTAAACCACACTTGTGGTTTCAGTAATAGTTTTTATTTAAAATCATTTGTCAATAATAATTTTCACTATTCTTTTATTTTATTTAGCATTTGACAATTATTTTTCTTTCACATACAAGTCTATTAAAACCATTAAAGCGCGATTATATTTAGACAAAGTCAGAAATTCGTTTTACAACGTAAGAAATAAAAGAGAGATGACGAGGCTTTACAAAAAAGTGGTTACTTATTGATTAATTCACATTAGGTTATAAGTGTGTACTATTAAGTGGTTACTTAATAATGATTTAAATGTTTATCACAATTTTTTTATTACAAAACCATTTTCACTGGAATTGGGAAATGATTCGATGTGAAATCTGTTGGTATAAGCTGGAATTCGGATTTGATGAATTATTGAGAATGTTGTGATGAATTGTGTTGTTTATGATCAATCCGGTTCGGATCTGGTGTTAGCATTACTCCCGGAAACCATTTTCACTGCAAAATGGTTTTGGAGTCTAACTCACGGAAACCATTTTCACTGCAAAATGGTTTTGGAGTACAACTCACGGAAACCATTTCCACAGCAAAATGGTTTTGAAACCAACTCACATAGCCATAGCAAAACCATTAGACAAATATTTTGGTTTCTCATAGAAGACTATCAAAACCATTAAACCATAATTATGGTTTCAGTAATAATTTCAGTGTATAACATCTTAATCATTATTCAAAACCATCTAACAATAATAATTTCATTAAAAATCATTACACATTTATCTTGGTTTCACATACATGATTATCAAAACCATTAAACCATAATTATGGTTTCAGTAATAATTTCACTGTATAACATGTTAAACAACGTTCCAGTAAAGAAACTCATAATCCATACTCATTTCTCTCTAACTCATAAAAAGCTTATTCAAAACAGCTTATTTTGTGCAAAATAGCTGTTTTGCACAAACAAGCTGTTTTGTATAAATAAGTTGTTTTGCATAAGCTGTTTTGCACAAATAAGCTATTTTATATAAATAAGTTGTTTCGAATAAGTTGTTTTGTATAAATAAGCTGTTTTGAATAAGCTGTTTTGCACAAATAAGCGGTTTTGTATAAATAAGTTGTTTTGAATAAGCTGTTTTGCACAAATAAGCTATTTTGTATAAATAAGTTGTTTCGAATAAGCTGTTTTGCATAAATAAGCTGTTTTGAATAAGTTGTTTTGCATAAATATGTTGTTTTGCATATATAAGTTGTTTTGAATAAGTTGTTTTTTAAAATGAAATCGGAATAAGCTGTTTTGTATAAATAAGCTGTTTTGCACAAATAAGCTGTTTTGTATAAATAAGTTGTTTTGAATAAGCTGTTTTGCACAAATAAGCTATTTTGTATAAATAAGTTGTTTCGAATAAGCTGTTTTGCATAAATAAGCTGTTTTGAATAAGTTGTTTTGCATAAATATGTTGTTTTGCATATATAAGTTGTTTTGAATAAGTTGTTTTTTAAAATGCAATCGGAATATGTTGTTTTGTATAAATAAGCTGTTTTGCACAAATAAGCTGTTTTGTATAAATAAGTTGTTTTGATTAAGCTGTTTTGCACAAATAAGCTATTTTGTATAAATAAGTTGTTTCAAAATAAGCTGTTTTGAATAAGTTGTTTTTGCATAAATATGTTGTTTTGCATAAATAAGTTGTTTTGAATAAGTTGTTTTTTAAAATGAAATCGGAATAAGTTGTTTTGTATAAATAAGTTGTTTTGAATATGCTGTTTTGCACAAATAAGTTGTTTTGTATAAATAAGTTGTTTTGAATAAGCTGTTTTGCACAAATAAGCTATTTTGTATAAATAAGTTGTTTCGAATAAGCTGTTTTGCATAAATAAGCTGTTTTGAATAAGTTGTTTTGCATAAATATGTTGTTTTGCATATATAAGTTGTTTTCAATAAGTTGTTTTTTAAAATGAAATCGGAATAAGCTGTTTTGTATAAATAAGTTGTTTTGAATAAGCTGTTTTGCACAAATAAGCTATTTTGTATAAATAAGTTGTTTCGAATAAGCTGTTTTGCATAAATAAGCTGTTTTGAATAAGTTGTTTTGCATAAATATGTTGTTTTGCATAAATAAGTTGTTTTGAATAAGTTGTTTTTAAAAATGAAATCGGAATAAGTTGTTTTGTATAAATAAGCTGTTTTGCACAAATAAGTTGTTTTGTATAAATAAGTTGTTTTGAATAAGCTGTTTTGCACAAATAAGCTATTTTGTGTAAATAAGTTGTTTCGAATAAGCTGTTTTGCATAAATAAGTTGTTTTGAATAAGTTGTTTTGCATAAATATGTTGTTTTGAATAAGTTGTTTTTTAAAATGAAATCGGAATAAGCTGTTTTGTATAAATAAGCTGTTTTGCACAAATAAGCTGTTTTGTATAAATAAGTTGTTTCGAATAAGCTGTTTTGCATAAATAAGCTGTTTTGAATAAGCTGTTTTGCATAAATAAGCTGTTTTGAATAAGTTGTTTTGCATAAATATGTTGTTTTGAATAAGTTGTTTTTTAAAATGAAATCGGAATAAGCTGTTTTGTATAAATAAGCTGTTTTGCACAAATAAGCTGTTTTGTATAAATAAGTTGTTTCGAATAAGCTGTTTTGCATAAATAAGCTGTTTTGAATATGTTGTTTTGCATAAATATGTTGTTTTGCATAAATAAGTTGTTTTGTATAAGTTGTTTTTTAAAATGAAATCGGAATAAACTGTTTTGTATAAACAAGCTGTTTTGCACAAATAAGTTGTTTTGCATAAATAAGTTGTTTTGAATAAGCGGTTTTAAAAAAAGTGATCCTAATAAGTTGTTTCGAATAAGCTGTTTTGCATAAATAAGCTGTTTTGAATAAGTTGCTTTTTAAAATGAGATCGGAATAAGCTGTTTTGCATAAATAAATTGTTTTGAATAAGCGGTTTTTAAAAAATCATTCTAATAAGTTGTTTTGAATAAATAAACTATTTCGAATAAACTATTTTGCATAAATAAATTGTTAAGAAAAAAATTATAATATGGGGCTTTAATTTAGTGGGCTTGGTGGGAGCTTTTTTAAGTGGGCTTTGAAATTTGGGGCTATATTGACACCTCTACTTATTAGAATTAAGCTTTCACTTGAGGTGTAGAAAGCAATTATGTTGGGTGTAGAAAGCAATTATGCACGGTGCATAAGGATCTCCTTATGCACCATAACCACACCCCTATTGATTGATTGATTGATGTGTAGTTTGTTAAGATATTTCTGCTACATAAAATATTAGAAATTCAATAAAAATTAAAAAAACATACTGAGTGCATAAGATCAAAAGTTTGTTGAGATATTTATGTTAAATAAAATATTGGTTTTTAAAAATAGAAAAAATAATAAAAATATTGAGAATGAATGTGGAAGTGACACGTGGCATAAAAAACCTTACTTTATATATACACTATTGATTGATTGATTGATGTATAGTTTGTTGAGATATTTCTGCTACATAAAATATTAGAAATTCAATAAAAATAAAAAAAAAAATACTGAGTGCATAAGATCAAATGTTTGTTGAGATATTTATGTTAAATAAAATATTGGTGTTTAAAAATAGAAAATATAATAAAAATATTGAGAATGAATGTGGAAGTAACACGTGACATAAAAAACCTTACTTTATATATATACTATTGATTGATTGGTATCAGGTCCTGAAATATTATTATTAAAATCAAAACGCTACTGATTAATAATATTAAAACGAAAAGGACCTGAAAAAATAGTATAGGTGATAATAGTATGGATGATTAATAATATTAAAACGCTACTGTTGAAACGAAAAGGAAAAAAAATAGTATAGGTGTTAATTCAAGGACTTGAAACAGAAACAACAGTACAGGTGTTAGTTCAAGGACCTGAAACTCGTAGGTGTTTGTAATGGATGCCAGCAACAATAGTTCAAGGACCTGAAAGAAAAAAAAGAAAAAAAAACAATCGGTAAATTCACTCGTAGGTGTTAGTTCCCTCTCATATTATATATAAAAATAAAAATCTAAGCATAAGTAAAAGAAACAATAGTATGGGTGTTTGTCAAACCTGAAGAAAGAAAAAGCTTAGATCAAAAGAAGGTTTGAGTTTCAGTTTCTGCTCAAAATATGTGTTTACGCGATTAAAAAATTCTCCTTTATTATAGTTAAAAAAAAAAAATCGAAGTCTTTTTTCCTCAATGAAAAAACTAATTGAAACTTCTTTTCCTAAAAAAAAGAAAGAAAAAAATAAAGGAAGATTTAATGGATAGTATTGAAAGTATTATATATAGTTTGTTGAGATATTTTGGCTACACAAAATATTAGGAATTAAGTATAAAATTAAATAAAATATTTAGTGGATAAAATCAAAAGTTTGCTGAGATTTTTATGTCAAATAAATTGTAAAATAAAATATAGAAAAAAATATAAAAATATTGAGAATAAACGTGGAAGCGACACGTGGCATAAAAAACCTTACTTTATATATATACTATTGATAAACATTTTATGTGTATGTATATATGAAATAGTAAATCTTTCCATCCTTAAAAAAAATAAAATTAAATCTTTCTTAATAAAAAAGTATGAATTCATTCATTTGATTTTTTATATTTTAAATATTTTTTTAATATAAATTCATACTTTTATTTAGATTCGATAAGCTACAACAATGTTTCATTTGTGATCAATCGAATTGTGATTTATTTTAGATCCGACATTTCGTTTGGATTAGATAAACTATTTAAAGGTATTCAATGAAAATTGTGAGAATAAATGTAATGTTTTGATTATTATTTTTTTTGCATTTTATATGTAAAAAAATATGTTAAATATTTGTTTTGTGCTCCTTGAGGATTTTATTTCCTTATATCTCTGTTGGTAAAGGTTTTTATGTATCAAGACGAGAAAGTTAATATGACAATTTTGAAAACTAATAACTATTTTAAAAATATTAACATTAATGTAGTGTTTCAATTAAATATATGTATATTTTATTTTATTTTCAAAACATCGTTAAATAATTGCACCACACTCATCGCAAAATTTAAATGTTTATATTTGCGGAAGCAAATTTTTATGTACCGAAATAAGAAAGTCAATATGATAAAATTTGTAAAACTCGTGATTATTTTCTCGTTGAGTTACGAGTGTATTTGAAAACAAATAAACTTGAATTCAACGAAATCATATCTTCGACCAAGACATTCACTGCGGAAGCGAAAGCCCTTTTAAAGGAAGTTATTCAGGAACAAATGGAACTTTTTTTACTTCCGGAACAAGTGCAAAAAAATTATTTTTATACCAAAAATGTAACATTAATGACATCAATAAAATAACAAAAAGAAATGGGGCTCTGAATGTCGACTTTACGTCAACCCTTAAAAAGGGCTCTTAACGTCGCCATTCCGTCAAACCTGCAAGGGGGCTCTGAACGTCAACATTACGTCAACCCTTAAAAAGGGCTTCGAAAGTCGTCATTCTGTTAACCCTGTAAGGGGGCTCTGAACATCGACATTACGTCAAACCTTAAAAAGAGCTCTGAACGCCATTCTGCCAACTCTATAAGGGGGCTCTGAACGTCGACATTACACCAACCCCAGGAAAGAAAAGCTATCATTAAAAACAGCTAAAGCAAAACATACTAACATTAACCCTTGACGGGCTCTGAATAAAGACATGATGCCAACCCAAAGAAGGGCTCTAAGCACAAGAATTCGTCATAGATTAAAACACAATGGCCCTCTAGAGAGGCTCCTCAAGCTAACTTTAATCCCTTCCTGGGACTTCCCGAGGCTTAGGTGCGCCCTCCTAGTGGCACCGCCTCACCTAGCTTCTAGAAGCCTCTAGAGCTTGGTAAAAAGACCTAAAGCCCCTATGACTTAGGGATTAAGTCACGGAAAGCCCAATCCATAGCGGGCTATAAATATCCCCTTGAAAGCCTCCTCAAGAAATCACATAAACAGTCAAAACCCTAGTTTCTAATATTGTACTGACTTCAAGTACAAATTTTTATTATTCAAATTATACAATTAACAAATTTTCCAATAATAATGCTATTTTGTTGATGTCGTTAAAAAGATAAAATTAATAATATAATTATTATATTTGAAAAGATAATTACGTTGTTACAATTTGAAATCTCAAACGTCAATGCCAAGAAATCACACCAGTAATCTAATCTTCAAGCTCTCTTGAAATCTAGCAAACCACCTTTCAATCTATAAATGTGTAATTTTAATCCACTGAAATTAAAATCCTATGATTTTATTAATTAAAATGAGTGATAGACTAAATCTCTCATACTTTCCAATACGTTATAGATCAATCTATTAATCTTACTAATATGCATATAAAATAGAACAAATATTTAATGAAACACTAAATTAATGTTGATATTTTAAAAATGATCATGCGCTTTTAAAATTTTATCATATCAATACATAAAAATTTACTTTCGTAGTTGTAAACAAATCAAATGCGCAACAGATACTGTGCAAATATTTCACAAAGTTTTGCATATAAAACAAAAAAATACTTAACAGAAACACTAGATTAAAGTTAATATTCTGAAAAAATAATCATGAGTTTGAAGTAGATAAGTCAAGAAGAGGTTTGAATTGTGGTCATTTCAAAATTTAATCCTACACTTTAAAAATACTTTTCAAGATGAAACTTAAATGAACAAAGAATGTGCTTTTGACCTTTATTCATATAAATACCTTTGTTACTTGTTTGGTTTAAGGTCATAGTCATTTTTTGTGCTTTTTGTTTAGGTCCCGTGTGCCATGAATGTTCTTGGTATCGTCATTAATTTTTGGGTTTGTTGTTAATAAATCATAGGAACAACCTTCTGAACTCTGACTGGGTTCATAATCTTTAATGTTCTTTGATCACTTGATTCTTGGTTTGATTTACACTTTATTCATGTCTTAGTCAATCACTAAAGAATACATATTAAATACGAAGAAACTATCAAAGTCCATTAATCATTTAATCATCATGATTTGTTTATCTTTAAAACATATTAGGGATTTTGCCTCAATATAGTTTTGAAAATTTTACACATCGGCTTTCTCATACCGGTACATAAAAATATTGGACTGGGGAACCCGGTTGAGGGACGTAGCACCCATAGCAAGGGTTAAAACGCCTTTCATATAGCCAGAAAGTCCTATGCACTCAGGACATTAAAACCAATTTGCCTTGTCCCAAGACTCGTGTTTGGGGAGCTTGTAGACAGGGGAAACCCGGATACGGACGAAGCGCCCTCAGCAAGGGAAAATTCGCCCTTCAGAAGGGCTAAGAAGCCTTTGGGCGTCCCACGCACAGTAAACTTCCTCAAAGCCTTCTAGAAGGACCTAGAAGCGACACGCAATCACCTGAGCCCATCTGTTTCATTGCCTGAAATAGCGGGTTCAACAGGCCCAATGACGGTTATAAATACAAACCTTGAAAGCATTCTCAAGGCATGACCTAAACATTATAAACCCTAGTTTATAGAATCGTATTCACTGCAAGTACAAATATATTTTCGCAGATATAAGCACATAAATTCCGCAACGAGTGTACTGCAATTATTTAACGATGTTTTGCAAATAAAATAAAAAAAAGATATTTAGAAGAAATACTACGTTAATGTAGATATTTTAAAAATAGTTATTAGTTTTCAAAATTGTCATATTAACTTTCTCATCATGATACATAAAATTTGTATCAACATATATAAGCAAATAAAATCCTCAAAGAGCGCAATGCAAATATTTAACATATTTCTTACATAAGGCAAAAATATTTAATAGAAACATTTCATTTATCCTGATAATTTTTGTTTAATACCTTTAAACAGTTTATCTGATCCAAACAAAAGGTCAGACCTAAAATAAATCACAATTTGGTTGATCACGAATGAAACATTGCTGAAGTTCATCGAATCTAGATAAAAGTATGAATTTATATAAAATAATAATATTTAAAATATAAAAAATCAAATGAATGAATTCATATTTTTTTAAAGAAAGATTTACTATTTCATATATATACACATATGTTTTTTTTGCCTAAAGCTGGGTTATAAGTTACTGCAAAAAAAAAAAAATTGCTCATTAATATCATATATCTTGCATTCCAAATAATTTCATAAAAGATGTATTGATCAAGTGGTTTGGGAGTAAGAATCTTGTTAGTGTGTGCACCTTGGTTCGATTTCGAGGAATATGATATTTTAAATTTTTAATGATTTTCAAAGCCATTCTTAAATTCTGATGAACCCAGTTTTAAAGAAAAAGAGTTTGGACAGTGATTGGGAGTAAGAATCTTGTTAGTGTGTGCACCTTGGTTCGATTCCGAGGAATATGATATTTTAAATTTTTAATGATTTTCAAAGCCATTCTTAAATTCTGATGAACCCAGTTTTAAAGAAAAAGAGTTTGGCCAGTGATTGGATTGGATTGGATTGGTGGGGAAATTGTTGAAGAAGATGAATGAAACCAGTTTTTTTTTTTTTTTTTTAAAAGTGTGGAGAGTGACGATTGGATTGTAAGGGAAGTTTAATTAATTTGATGGTTTAACTTGTAAAATGTCATTAATTTAAAATGGGGTGAATATGCAAATAATAAAATACATGCTAAATTTTTGCAAAATAAAATAATAAATATGATTGTTATAGTGGAGGACACATGGCTATTTTTGATTGGTTTGGGTAAATTACCCATGAGTTTTCAAAGGCAATTTAGAAAAAACCATCTCACAAATAATTTTATATATATATATATATATATATATATATATATATGTATATATGTATATATTAATAACTTTATATCATTACATTTCAATATTTGAACATTAAAATGGTATGGGTCCCACATAGAGGATATGTATGATAACATCATTTTCAGCATATTTTTCAGTTATTTTAGTTATGATTTGACCAAAATTAGAGGAGTTTTAGAACAAATGTCTATGGTTTAAGAGACATAAGGAAGAAAATATATAGTACTGCTCTTTATCAATATTATTATTATTTTTTAAGAAAAAAGAGAGAAAATCTCCCTTTAATAAGGAAGAAATGGACAATCTGCCTTTAGATTCCAAAACCCTTTCAAGTAACAATAAAAAACAAGGGTGGCTTAACTTGTTCATAGCACAATCTGCCTTTAGATTCCGGTGAACAAATTTGTTCCATTCCATCGTAAAAATACAACCAATGGAATGAGATGCATGTTTCCTTCTAATTTGTTTCACTCTATTCCATTCTCCTCCGTTGGACTCATTTTAAAATATCCTAAGTTTAAAAGATTAAAATCTCAATTACAGTAGGTTTAGTCTTCCTATTTTCACTTATTTACGAAATTGGTTCCCAATTTTAAAATCACTTAATTTTGGTTTGTGTATCAAATTTTTATACTTAAAAATAGTGAATCGACGCATTTGAAATGTCGTGACATATAATATGTGGAGTAATTGACACACATGAAATTATAAGGAAACTCACTAGAAACTCTAGTTTTAAATTCAGTTTGACCGTTTTATTATGTACAAGAATTTGATTGTGGATTAAAACTAAAGTGATTTTAAAACGAGGGAGCCAGTATTTGATGAGTGAATGTAGGGTTTGGGAGATTTTGAGAAAGAGATTATGGTAAAGAGAGAACCGAAGAAGAGAGAAATATGTGAACACGAGGGTTTTACTTTATGGGTTAAATATGTTTTTCATCTCTATAAAATTGGGACCTTCTAAGTTTTTTTTTTTTGGGTTACAGGACCTTCTAAGTTTAGTACTTACTTAATTTAATAATTTTTTAGCCCTCGTAAAAAATTTCCGCACTCAGTTTTATTCACTATTAAATTCAAATTTGTTTAATTATGCTTAAACTGTAACAGCCCGATTTTCGCTAGATTTATTTTATTATTTATTTATGTGTGTTGTGTGTGCTATTATGTGATTATTTGCATCTGTGTGTATTTTTGGTTGGGAATTGTAGAATTCAGTGTAGAAGGGTATTTTAGTCATTTTGGACTTAGGAGCATTTTGGTCATTTTGAGAGTAGGGGTAATTTTGTAATTTTGGTTGAGGATTATTATTTTGAGTGTTAGTAAGAGTATTATTTTACCAAGTTACTAGAGAGAGTGTAGTAATCATTTTATTTACCGGTAAGTGACCATTAGTGTTGTAATTTACCATTAAGTGAGTAGTGACATTTTGGGTGTTAGAATAGAAATGGGTTAGGCCCATTAAGGTTTGAGAGATAAGCCCAATTGAATAGAGCACATATATAAACTCTAGTTGTTAGTGAAAATTAGGTTTCACAACATTTCACATTTCATTTCATTTGGGAAGAGAAGAGATAGAAGCTTGAGAGTAGAACAAGATCAAGGGCTAGAGCTTGAGGAGGGGATTCATCATCTAGGAGCTAAATTGAGGCTTGAATTAAAGATTCTTGGTGTTAGAGGTAAGGGGGTTAGTTTTTGATCATAATTTCATCATTTTTCATTTAAACCCATTTTTATGAAATTGATAAATTGAATCTAATTGCTCTGAATTCGTGCATAATTGTTGTTGTTATGATTGAGAACATGAATTGTATGATAATTGCATGTTAGTATGTGAATTAACATGTTGAAATGTGCATTTGTGGGTATATTGTGTTCTTGAGCAATTTTGATGAAAAATGAGGTTGTGATGTTGAATTGTGCATGAATTTGTGTTCATTAGTTGTTGTTGATGATTGTTGAACTGTTGGAATCAAAATTGTGTAACTGAAATCGTTGTTTATGGATTCATGAGGAGATTTGTGGTTATGTTGGTGTTTTGAAAGAATTTCGTGAATTTGATGAAATGAGCTATGTTGTTGTTCTTAATGCTTGGATCATGTTTGTTTAAGTGTATTGAACCTGTTTTGACCCATAAACACTTTCTGGAAGTTGATTTGGGAGTTGGGGGTTTGAAAATTGGGATTTTGGGCAAAAATGGTGTAAAAACCCGAAACTTCTGAGAAATTTCGCAAGAACGGCGCTAATAGCGAAACTGTCTGGACAAGTTTCGCTAATAGCGAAAATTTCGCTAATAGCGAAATTGTCTGGGAATTTCGCTAATAGCGCAGATTTCGCTAATAGCGAAATTGCCCAGAAACAGTTTTCTGTTTTGATTGTTTTGAGCTTTGGGGGACCAATCCAATACTTCTAAAATGTTTCTTTGGACTTAATTAACACCTGTTTACACCTTTAATCCCACTGGAACAAGATTTGAGTTGGTTTGGACTTGAATTTATGAAAATCGTCTAACTTTTGTAAAAACGGTCCAAACGTCAATTTTTCCAAAAACTCGTTTTCTCCGGAAATTGAAGTGGGATTAGAGTTGTATATTGTTTATATGATTTTTAAAAATGGATGTGATTGGTTCTATCAAGTTTGAACTTGTTTTGCTTTGAAAATGGAAAATTTTGTGAAAAGTGAAAAAGTGAGACGAACTTTGAGTTTTTCTTGAATTCGTCGTTTTTGGCCGATGAAATGCTTATGTATCCTCTACTGCACCTATTAGTGACTTGTGAGAATACATGGCATAGGCAATTGAGCTTGTAGAGTTGGTTTTGGTTCATAACTTCTAGTATTTTTAAACGGTGACTTTTGGAGACGAACTTAGTAGAAATGAATCTTGATGAACTAAAGCCTTACGAATCTTTTGTGAATGATCACATATGATTAAATAATTGTGTTTGAATGATTGTGGAAGGTTGAGAATGATGTTTATCATAAATTGTTGTGTTATTCCATTTTACTTGATTTATGTGATGTAAATGGAAATGAATTGTAAATCGATGTTGATGAATGTTGATGAATTTTATGTGAGATGTGATTGTTGAATGTATGGGCATGATTCTTGATAATGCAATGTTGTTGAGTTGTTGAAATGTAAAGGGATGTGTACTTTTACATTGTTGTTGATAGTTGTTATGTTGGAGTTGTGCATTATCGAGTCATTGCTATATGTCCATGCATCATACCATGTTGTTGTTGTTGTTGAAATGTAAAAGGAGGTGTACTTTTACATAGTAAGAGGAGGTGTACTCTTACTTAGATGTTTTGGTGGCATCTATTGTTGTTGATCTGGTACCACATGCATATATGTGTCAAGTCTAGGCGCATTGCATAAATTGAATTGTCAGATGGTTGTGTTTGTGATTGTTAATGATGGGTGGTAAGTGTGGACTTGTATTGCTTATATGATTGAATGTTGATGTTGGACATGTATGCAAATACCTATGAACTCTTTTATAAGTGTACATCTGCCTATTATGATTTGATTATGATTAATGTAATACTTACCCCCAGTGGTTTCGACCGCCTACCTGTCTGTATGGATGGGTAGACGTTGTGCAGGACTAGACGCTTAGTGAGTTTGCTTGTTGGATGTTTGGACGACGAGAGCTTGAAGATATATTTTGAAATATATTTTCATATGGATGTCTATTATGATTTGAGTTTGCTTGTTGCTACGTCCAAATTTTTGTTAATTTTAGCGACAGAACCTTTTGTAATGTTTAAAACTGGTCTCAAAAATTCGTTCAAAAATTTAGAAGTCTAATGATAATTAAACAAAATTTGTTTTAGTAAGGACTAAAATTACATGTAAATATTATTTGTAGGACTAAAAAAGTTATTCTAATTAAGTAAATACTAAACGTAAAAGTTCCCAATTTTATAAGGACCAAAAACATAGTAACTCTTACTTTTTTAATATTAGAATGCAAAATTACTTTGTTTTTGTTTATTCCAAAAAGTCTAGTGACTAAATTCACATACACTAAATGCATTAAAGTGAGAAATTACACGTTCAAATATGTATTTCAAATATTTCTACAACCTTTCATTACTTTCGGTATACATCTTCGACATTACGTTCTCGGGTTCAAATCAGTAAAAAATAAAAATAAATAACACCCACCATAATACTGTAACAAAAGGGTGCAAATTCTACCAAAAAAAGTTGGGTGCAAAAAAAATAATGGCTTTGAGTAAGTTCATCCCAAAAGATTCAAAAGATAACTTTTAAAGGGTTAAATATGTTTTTAGTCCCTATAAAATTACAAGCTTTCAAGTTTAGTCCCTACAAAATTTTCATTCACATTTAGTCCCTATTTGCATTTTAAAGGGACTATTTTGGAGGACTGAAAGTATCCATTTTTTGTAAAAAGTTTTCAAAATAAAGACTATTTTTACAAACTACAATATTTTGAAGGACTGAAATTACCATTAAAATTTTATAGGGACTAGACTTAAAAACTCATGATTTTGTAGGGACTAAAAAACATATTTAACCCACTTTTTAAAGACATTTTTTTATTTTTGGTCCCTATAAATATGTCAATTTTTCGTTTTAGTCCCCCTAAAATTTTTCTTCAACTTTTAGTCCCCTAAAAGTTTTTCATCTTCACTTTTGGTCCCTCTTTTAAAGTAAACTCATATGTAGAATTCATATTTTTGAATAAAAATTTTCAGAAAAATTTATAATATTACCAGGATCTCTCCAAAAAAAAAAAAAAATAGAATTTTTTAACAAAATATGAATTAAATATTATTTTTTTATATTTTTGTCGGTTAAAAATTCATATTTAATTTACGTTTTGTTAGAAAATTCTAAGTTTTTTTTTAGATTTTTTTTTACAATATTCCATACATTTCTGCACAATTTCATTAAAAAAAATACAAAATTTAACTTAAAAATAAAGACCAAAAGTAGTGAATGAAAATTTTATAAGGACTAAAAGTTGAAGAATAATTTTAAGACGGATAGTTAGTATATTTATAAGGACTAAAAATATATTTAACCTTTTATTTTATATTACCACATTCGATAAATAACTCCGCATTTCCCAGCATTAAATTCCTTAAAAAAAACATCCTAGGCATTTTTCAGCACAAGGATATTAAAGGACCTCAAAAGTGATTATCACCTTTGTAAAAAAAGAAAAGAAAAGTGATTATCACCTTAAACCCTCTTTGTTTCAATAAGAAACCCCTTATCCAATCCAACGTATAAGCAGAGCTTATACAATTTCAGTGCCACTTGCAATTATCGCCTTAAACCCTCTTTCTCACCAAAAACCCTCAAAACACAATGAAAAACTGAAATGAATCTCTCAGAACAATGATTCAATTCCAACGCAACTTCTTCTCCACCTCAACTCCTTCTCCTTCTCTTCGCAATCTCATGGTTAGTTTCACTCTAATCTTAATCTCTTCTTAATTTTCATTTAATTTAGCTTAATCACGTCATCATTAACTTAATTACTTCTTAATCTCTCTCTAGCAGTTTCAACTCAGATCATTTCACAATCCATTAATCTCGCCACCGCAGTTACCTCCGCACGTGAATGTAACTAACATCGCCGTTCACCGCCGTAACCGTTTTCCTATCCGTTCATTCAGCGTTATCAACAATGTAACTAACTTCACGAATTTGAAATCCGTTAACGTTACGTCTGTTAACAGTTTTGGCTCTCCGTTTAATGGTGTTGGAAGGAGTTCTCCCTTCTCGTCGACAGCGACGGAGAAGAAGAATAAACGGAAGAAAACGGTGAAAGCTGTTGCAGTTCGTGGTAAGGATAAGGATGTGAAATCTAGTGAACCTGTGGTTAAAGATGATGTTAAGAATGTGGATTTAGGGAAAACTGATTTGAGTGAAGAGATTAAGAGTGATGAAAAGGATTTGAAAGTTAATGCTGTTAAGAAGAAGAAGAAGAAGAAGCCGGTGCGGAGTAAGAAGAAAGATGATGTTAAGATTTCTCCGGCTGTAAGCGATTCGGTGGAAGTGGTTGGTAAAGTAGAAGTTTCGAAAAAACCGTCTTCAAAAGGGAAGAAGACTAATTCAAAGGTTAGTATCTAACTATGAAGTATTGATAATAACACATTACACAGGGATACTGACACCGACACCGACACCTAGACACATGGTAATTAGTTAGTTACTGACATGTAGATAGGGTAATAGTTAAAGAAAATAGAAGTGATTGAATACACGTGTCGGTGTTGCATTGGACACCGACTTGTGTCAGAGACACTCGAAATCAGTGTTGTCAATTGCGGATAGTGGAAAATAGTGAATTGTTAAAATTCCGCTACACAGTAGTTCTACCGTGCAACTATAGCCGATATTTGACAACACTTTGTACCAAATAGCGTGTCACAGAAGAATAGCAAATTGCCTAAATTTCTCTATGCTATAGTTAAAATTCTGCTATGCAATAGTGCTATAACGCCACTCTAGCCGTTATTTGACAACATTTTGTACCAAACAGTGAATTGTGGAATAATAGCGAATTGTCTGAATTCTGTTGTGCTATAGTGCCGCAATAACCACTATTTAAGAGCATTTCTAGAAAATGATGTGTATAATTAGTACAATGTTTTAAATTGTGATTGCTTAGTTATTTTAGTTATTATACAATCACTGAAACTAGAACAAAAACTGTGGCCCCAAAGCTGTTGTAGTTAGTACAAGTTTTGTAAACAAATGCTCAATTTTATTATTCGCCTAATTAAAGGGGGAGAAAAAACAAGGTATTGGATGGGGCTCGTCCATCATATTCCATTATTATTCTTTTTATGATTTCATTTCATCTATTTGTCAATCCAAACATAGCCTTAGCATTGTGGCCAAAGTTGCGGCCACATGCTTGCAATTTTTTGGGCATAAACCTTCTAGTTCACAGGGAAAAGGAGTAATCTGGTTCGCACTTTGAAACATTGCTATAGTGCTTGGTGTTGTTTTAAGGATTGATGCTAACATGGTTTGTTCAGGAGAGTGTGTCCGTTACCACTTCAAAAGAAACTACGGATAGTTCTGCTTCTACAAGGTCGAAAAAGAAGGAGGTAAACTCTTGCCAGGTTGATCTGGAGAAGCCGCTAGGGAAATTTACGGGAAAACCATTGTATCCACCCATGGGAAAGTCTGTGATGGTTGTGGAGTCTGTTACAAAGGCAAAGGTTATTCAGAGATACCTTGGTGATATGTATGAAGTCTTGCCAAGCTATGGTCATGTAAGAGACTTGGCTTCAAGGTCTGGATCTGTGCGACCCGACGATGATTTTAGTATGGTGTGGGAAGTTCCCTCATCTGCCTGGACTCACCTGAAGAGCATCAATGCCGCATTGAGCGGGTACATTCTCACATCCACTTACCTTAGTTTTCCAGTAGCATTGGTTGGTTATATTAATATAATTCTCTGTGGGTGCACTAATCACAATTGTTCTTCAGTATGATGTTATGTTATTATAGTAATTTGTTATTAATTTGCTTTACTAAATTAATAACATTAATAATTGGAATGGATTGTTTAACTTTCATGCTTTTATCCACTATTGCCTGGCTATCTGTGCGTTAAATTAATTAATTTTATGTTGTTTCACAGAGCAAACAATCTTATCCTTGCATCAGATCCTGATCGTGAGGGAGAGGCTATCGCTTGGCACATTATTGAGATGTTACAACAACAGGGAGCTCTGCATAATAATATTTTTCTGGCTAGAGTTGTCTTTCATGAAATAACTGAGCAATCTATAAAAACTGCTTTGCAAACACCACGGGAGATTAATGTGAATTTGGTTCATGCTTACCTTGCACGGAGGGCCCTTGATTATTTGATTGGATTTAACATTTCGCCATTACTTTGGAGGAAGTTACCAAGTTGCCAATCAGCAGGAAGAGTTCAATCTGCTGCACTTTCTCTAATATGTGATAGAGAACTGGAAATTGATCAATTCAAACCCAAGGAATATTGGACTATGGAGGCCATGTTTAGTATCAAAGAGCAGAGATTAACCAAGGACTTAACATTTCTTGCTCACCTAACCCATTTCAATTCAAACAAGTTGAATCAATTTTCGGTTACTTCTGGTGAGGAGGCAAGGGATATTGAAAGCAAAATAAATTCTGCAGACTTTCGGGTTATTAGCATGAAAAAAAATAAAGTTAGACGAAAGCCTCCAACACCTTATATAACATCAACACTTCAGCAAGATGCTGCCAACAAATTGAATTTCTCAGCAAGTCACACAATGAAGGTACTGATTTTAATTCATTCCAATCCTACTTCCCTACTTGACATAACCATGGCTGTAATGAACAATATCTGTTTTTCCTGTGGAATTATGATTTAATTAATAATTCTGTTTATTGAATTATGACCTAATTAATCTCTATTGAATTATGAGTGCAGCTTGCTCAGAAACTCTACGAGGGAGTTGAACTGACTAATGGTATATCAGCGGGTTTGATAACATACATCAGAACTGATGGACTCCATGTAGGTATCCCTTTGGTTGCATGAATATTGTGAAATTTTGTGAACTACCCTTTGTGTTTTGTATATAAATATCATATTATATATCATTATATCATTAACTGTCCACTTAAGCCGACCATGTCATCTCAAAATATATCCTCCTCTTTGTATTGTATTACTATTTCCCGTATTTAACATTGCTTTTCATAATATTATGTCATGCATCTTATTCTTGGCTAATTAAACATGTCCACTAATCTCCTGTTATCTTACATGAGATTGCAATTTTGATTTTTACTAGTCGGTTCGCACATGTGGATGGCTTTTATATTGATTTAGAGTGTCTTTCTGTCATTGAATAATTTTGTTTGTCAATGATCGTTTCTATTTTTAACACTTGGAGCTTTCTTTCCTAGATTTCTGAAGACGCTGTTGCCAATATTCGCTCCCTGATCATTGAAAGGTAATGTGTGCATCTCCATACCTATTTCTGCTTATGCTTGCAACTGACGCTACTAGAAGCTATTTTGCTTATACAGTCTTTTCGTGCATTTTTTCCGTAAAAATTACATTTTGCCTATGAAGCACGGACACAGACACCGGACACGACACGGACACTGACACGCTGACACAGCTAATAATTTGAAAAAATCATAATTCAGTGTAATTACAAGTGTCGGTGTCGGACACAACACGTGTCCGACACCGGGACACACCTAATCCGAAGAATGTCTGTGCTTCATAGCATTTTGCCAACAGACACGAGGGCCGTGTTTTGTCAAACCTTGGAAGTATGGCTTACCTGAAAAACTTCCACTCCCCTCGCTGACAATTACCCAGGCCCAAGCTAGGGCTTTAGGCCTCAAAATTTTGGGTCAAAAATGGCCTAAAAAAAGTTTAATTTGGTTAAAAATATTATATATGACAACATAGTTATATATGTTTCTCTAGTTGAGTTGGTAAATGTGAAGTCATGGTCTAAAGAAAATTTATATTTTTTATTTTATTTTCATAAAGCCTTGTGTAATTTTTATTTATTTTAAAAGGCCTCACAATAAAAGTTGCTTTAGGCCTCTAAACATGTTGGGCCGGCCCTGTAATCACCAATGAACTACGACTTTGGTGGTGCTATCATGCACAATTGTTGAGTGCAGTGGTGAGCTGCAATTTGCAGGAGCAGCCATCACAGTCACAAATCGCACTGGAATTTGCCTGTCGCTACTCGCAACTGCTACACGGGCTTCAATGTAACAAACCCCTTTTACCTTGGTGATCTTCGGCAACTTTCCTGCTACAATTTGGTGTATTCTGGACAGCACCTTCAAATGCTGAGACAGAATGTAGAAGAACTAAGAAAGAAGAAGGAAGAAGAAAGAAAACACAGGAATGAAAAAAAAAGTTGGAGAAAGATAAAGGTTTACAGCAGTGCGGTGGTGGGTTGAAAAAATAAAAGAGAAGAGGACATTTCAGTTTTAGGGTTTACATTTCACATAATGGGTTTTTAATATAGCCAACTCTTTGCGAAGTATTATTTCCCTAGTCTAACCAACAACTGTGAAAATATATTAAAATGAAACAGACAAGAGAATACCTAAAAATTACTCTAACATGTCTAAGTAATAAAATAAAAAAAAGGAACTCAAGAAAATTATTTATATGTATAGTTGGGAAGTGTAGTTTAGTTCTATCTAGGTTTAAGGCATTTTTCGTTACATTTTTCCCTTAGCACTTCTGTCTGAAGTTGCATTGTTATTTTTATTTAAATTTGAATGCTTATTTTCTGGTTTAAGCAAGTTTTGATTTATCTAATGTGGGTTTAAATTTACTGGGTGCAGGTATGGACAAAATTTTGTTGCACAAAGTCCGCCAAAGTATTTTAAAAAGGTAAAAAATGCACAAGAAGCCCATGAAGCCATTAGACCGACCGACATACGCAAGTTACCATGTAATATGTGATATGCTTTCATAAATATTTTACTTCAATAATGAACAAAGGGCCAGAGCTAACAATATTACTTCTTGTTGACTTGTCAGCAATGCTGGCTGGGGTGTTAGATGAAGAATCCTTGAAGCTATACACACTTATATGGTCAAGAACAGTTTCTTGTCAGATGGAACAAGCTGTTCTTGAGAAGGTTAGAACACAATATCTATCGAGATAAAGTATAGAATGTTAGAAGTATGTTTTTTAATTTAGTTTTTTTTTTTTTTTAAAAAAATTTTGTTCGGATGATTGGCTGTAGATTGATTTAGAATTCAAATTTTCAAAGTGAAGCAACATTTTTCTACTTTTTAGATGGTAAAAAAATTTCTTAAGGAAGAGAGAAGTATAAAGAAAGTGGAAAAGACGTACTTCCAAGAAAAGGAAGCAAAACTGCAACCTAGGAAATTGGAACATCCAAACATGTAACAGAGCACGCCAACCTTTCTATTAATGTCCGAAACCACCGTTGGCGCTAAATACACCATGAACCGAACACGTAAGGGTGGCTATTAAATAACCTGTGTCAAATAAAGTCTTGAGTTGCATCGACTAAAGAAATGCAACGAAAGAGCATATCTCAAAATTTGGCCTCTTTGTGCAAGCCAAAACCTCTTAAATTAGTTATAGGAGAAACTGAACCAAAAAACCAAACAGTTCATTCCAAAAGGAAGTAGATCTAAAATTTATAGTTCACGCGCTTCAATTTGATGTTTCCTTATGTCTTTCTGATTCCAGATACAACTTGATGTTGGAAATGCTGATCAGTCTATTGTGTTACGGTCTGCTAGCTCGAGGGTTGAGTTTCCTGGATATCGGGCAGTGTTTACGGTATGGTTAGTTTTTGCAGATAAGTTATATTGTGAGGTGATGTTATTTAGCCTTGTGATGGTGTGTAGTCATTCATATAATAGTTGATTATGCTTTACAAATAATGAGTTTTTTTTGTTCATTATACTTATTCCTGCCAAGGCCGGTCCCAAGCCCGGGTAAAAAAAGAGGGCTGTGTCAGGCTTCGACATCCAACGTAAAACTTTTTAGAATCTCTATGACATGGACAACTTACGAAATAGTGTGAATGCTAGGTCGTTGCCCGAAGCAATGCGCTGTATAGCTCGAGTATAGTGTCCAAATATGGTTTATGATAGAACATTATGGCATAATTTGATCCATGTGGCCGACCCCACTTAGTTTAACAAGGCTTAGTTGTTGTTGTTGCTATTTGTTTATTATACATTTATACTGATACTTATTATTATTATGATGATAATCATAATTGTTAATTTCCATCTAAGTAATTGTTGTTATTATTATTATTTTATTGTTATTGATGGACCGTATTATTTTCAGTTCGTTTACCAGTTAGCTGCAATTGGGTAACAAGCTGGTTTTATAAGGATGAGTTAGATCCAATGTGAAAATCTAAAATGGTATCAAAGACTATCGTTTTGGGCCACCCATCATTTACCTCCACACACGGGCATGAGGGGGTGTATTGGAAAACCAAGTCCCACATTGATTAAATATAAGGCCTGACTAGAGTTTATAAAGAGTGGCACCCCTCACCTTACAAGCCAGTTTTGTACGGATCAGTTAGACCCAATATAAAAATCTAATACTCTCCACATAAAAAAAAGTATATTGAAATGCAGAGATGCTTGTGGGTCTATACTCTGTTGTGTTGTGGGTATTACTTGATAAAAAGAGACTTACGGGATTCTACGTAGTTTACATTGGATTCAATTGAATTCGATCCTTTCTGTATAAATATGTGAGGCTGTGTAGGTTTTGTACGGATGAGTTAGACCCAAAATAAAAATCTAATACTCTCCACATAAAAAAATGTATATTGAAATGCAGAGATGCTTGTGGTTCTATACTCTGTTGTGGGTATTACTTGATAAAAAGAGACTTACGGGATTCAGCGTAGTTTACATTGGATTCAATTGAATTCGATCCTTTCTGTATAAGTATGTGAGGCTGTGACACAATTTTGTTTTCGACCAATTTTGTGTAGGTTCCTGTTAAGTATCAGTGCTTCAAATGTTTAAGCACTAGGTCCATGAATGGTTTTGTATCTCCATCAATTTAAGCTAAAGTAGAGAATGTCCACATATACTGTACCTTTAAAAGAGTAGGCCAGTAAAATAATATTCTTGAGACTTATGTATGGTTCTTTTTCACTCCTAGGACATTGTCACTGAAGCTGGACGAGACAGAGACAGTGACGGATCCAATCATGATCTAGCTTTTGAGGTTCTAAATTCATTAAAGGTAATATATTTCTGGAAATTTATTGTTTCTTGTGCTTTTGAAAATGATTTCACGCCTCTCCATTCATGTGCCAGTCTGTGCGTTGTCCCTTTGTTTGTATACACTGCTTTTCTTGGCTTCCTTATGTTGCTTTTAAAAGGACTGTCTTGGCATATATACAGATAAAACAGCAAGGGCTCTTGTAAAATTTAAATTGTAGTAGTTTCATGTCTTCCACGGTCTATTTTATTATTTTTCTAGTGGGGGTAAGCCAACTCTTCTAAATGATTTTGTGGTTAGGTGAAGGCTAGATAATAAATTTTTCCTCTAGCCTTCCGCATGCAATAGCCGCTTGGATTTAAAGTTTGTCTATGTAGAATTCCATTTTACCTTGTGCGGAAATTAAGCTTTATTTGAAAGAATGGGGCAGCAACCATTGCACACTGATCACTTAGTAAATAGGTTTATGGGGGGGACATAATTGCATGTCAGGGATCAACTTTATCGGAGGCTCAGGAGTGTGTTTATGTCTGAAAGTTGCCTATTCATTTTGCTAATTGTTCTTACCTTGCCTTATGCTAGGTTTGTTATGTATCTTTTTTGTGTTTCCAATCAGTGAGTTCCCATTTATGGTGCAGAAAGTTGTACATATCAATCAGAAACGGACTTGCACCATTAGTAGATCAAAACTAATTCCCGATTGCGTTATTTTTTGACATAAGTGCTTTTTATTTATGCTTCGATATTTATTGATGCCGTAAATTATTTAACACCTTTCCCTCATTGACTTTTATTATATAGACAGATGATTTGTTACATCTTGTTCAAACTGAGGCGAGTCAGCACCATACACAACCACCACCACGTTACTCTGAGGCATCACTGGTAAGTCATTCTGTGTTTTTTTTTTTTGGATAATCATTGTGTCTTTCGTTATGCTTAAAGAAGTATTATAGACCATGACTGCACTGATTTCAGCTGGTACTACTCTTTTGTTGTATGTAGAACTTATTCTTGATATTGGAATCCTAACAACGGGTTATATATTATGAATAGATAGATATTGCATTATAACATGCCTGGAAGTATGTTACATACATCCTTTGAGCAATGCTATTGCTAGGTTTCAAAATGTTGGTTTTTATTTTACTAGATATCGTACTGTCTTGAGGCAATTCTGAATGATTTGTAGTATGATCTTAATAGCTGGTCTTGAGTAATGAGCAATACCCATTTCCTTTAGTTGGGGTAATACCTGATTCAATTCAATGGTGAACTGTCTATTATATTAAAGCTTTCCTTTTGTTTATTGGATTTTCTTTTCCTTCCAACAGTGTACTTCTATTATTTCTCATTAAAACTTCAAAATCCTGCATCTCTGTTAATTCATTTGAAGATAGAAAGTCGTGCATAATGAAATACTGTTTCACACTTAGTAATCTTGGGTTTGCTGTTAACTAGTGTCATTCCCTCAAACTTTATAACCTGTGCTGTCAGCTTGTGCACAAACATGCTACATTTGGAGTTTCGTTACAACATACTTGTTTATCGACTTCCCGGTGAACTATATGGATGGCTACAATGCATATATTGAATTCTTTATCATGTAAATGTTTGTGACTTGTAATGTTAAATTATCTTTTACTGAAATAAACAGATCTGTTGCTACATATTGAGTTCAACATGAACTGGAACTGCTTTAAATATATGCTTTGTGCTGGCAAATATTGAATTCTTTTTCATGTAAATATTTGCGACTTATAATTTTAAATTATCTTCTATGCTATCTGAAATAAATAAATAAATATATCTATTGCTAAATATTGAGTTCAACATGAACTGGAGCTCTTTTAAATATATGCTTTGTGCTGGCAAGGAGGAGATAGAGAGCTTTGATTTCTTTTGCATCTTGTCTGTTTTGTTTTCTCTTTTTAGGATTTCTCTTATGCTATTTGCATGTCATAGGTTAAGAAACTTGAAGAGCTTGGGATTGGAAGACCTTCAACGTATGCAAGCACATTAAAAGTATTAAAGGTATTTGACTTGGAGATAGTCTAATGTCATAAGCATACCATGTCTTTTCTATCTTATTTCATGTCAAGGCTAACAATTAAGTTACAAATCATGATTAAATATAATTATGTTCATTGTTCACATTCTTGATTTATGTAAAGAGTTATGAGCTCTCATTTGTTTCTTGCTTCAGGATAGAAACTACGTGACAGTAAAAAGCCGTGTTATCTCTCCAGAATTTCGTGGTCGTATGGTAAGCTTTGGTCATGGATTTCTAAATTTATTGTTTGCTGGGATGAAATTACCAGTTCTATTGTTGTACTATATTATTAATATGCTGCAAAAGAAGACTTCAACTGATGTTGGTCTTGCTTTCAGTAGCTTGAACTTTTGGAATCTATTGATTTATATCTTTTCTCGGTTGTTTTTCCCTTGCTATGTGTTGTAAATAGTGAAGTTTTACTATTATTTTTAGTAATTTGTAATTGGCCCATTTGTCATTAGTCAGGCCCATTAGGTTAGAATAGCCTATATAAACACGTTAGTGGTTGTACATTATTTATTTCTGAAATATAATATATTCAATTTTCACACTATGCATATCGACCCTCTAATTTCAAGCTACAATACTTGTACATATTCACAGATATATTCCTTTTAATTATGAGAATCAATAATAAATGCAATTTATCTGATATATGATTGGTTCTGTGCTCTTTTTACCATTGTCTGCAGTTTTTTTCCTATTGTCTATACAGTTTTAAATTAACTAAATACTGCTATATTCGTTTGATTGATCATTGCCGTGGGAACATTTCTCCTGTTACCTTTATTGTACATGCGGCAATGTTATAAATATGTTGTCTTTTATTGGGCCCATAAAAGAAATCCGAGTCAAGCCAGTTTGAATCCTTGTCATCTGCTTCACTGTTTTCCATAATGCATAGGAAATGACATTTGAAAATATGGGTGAATTTGCATACTATGCAGATTTGAACAACTTTAAATTATCAATACATTCCTCAGTATTTTATAGAGCAATAATCCCTCTCCCTCTTCAATGAGCCTTTTATATTTAATTCCCCACAAATCTCTTCTGCTCATGAGATACACGGGGAATATGATAATTATTCTTTATATTATAAATTAAATATGGGTCCTTTTGGTTTCGTATTGTACATGACTTAACTCATGATAAGCTTGTCCATCTTCAATTATCTTTTGCTTTGTAGAAGTTAGATGTGTTGTAATTTATGCTGTTTTTCTGTGTGATATTTAGGTTTCAGCTTTTCTGTCACATCATTTTTCAGAAGTCACAGACTACAATTTCACTGCTGACATGGAAACTGAGGTATCTACTATGATTGTGTCCCCTCCCCACTTGATCTCTGCCATGTATTTTCAATCATTTTTCTTAAGTTATGCAAAATCCTAGGAAAGCAGGCTTTGGAATATTATTTATATTCTTACATGTTTTGGAAAAATATTCACAGGAATCTATTTTGCTCATGCTTCCCCTCTTTTTCATTACCATGAAGGTTGGGAACATTGCATTCTCACGGCAATGAAGATTATTTTGAACTCAACCAATTTTTTTCACTAAGTTAAATTTTAAAAATATTTATAGGAATATTCTATGATTACCACACACATATATAAATACGTACGTAGGAGCTAGTTATGAATCTTTCTTCGAATATCGGTCCCGGGAATATGATTTTATACTCTCCCCCTCCCCCTAAAGCTGTATATTTGTACTGCTATTGCAATTGTAATGTGACATCTAGGATTGTTGATTTTTATTTTGTATTTTAAAAATATTATTGCCTCCTTCCCTGCCCCGTAACGTTTTTATTTGATTTTTTGCTTACTGTCTGAGATAGGTGGTCATTGTTATTTGCATATCATTTCTTCAATAAAAAGTGTCATTTTTTTTTTCTTTTTCAGCTTGATAATGTTTCTGCTGGAACAACCAAATGGAAAGGCCTCCTTGGAGATTATTGGACGCGGTTTAAATCATATTGTGACCGTACTTCTGATGTTCATATTCACCAGGTTTGGAATCTCTCTTCTTTGCTCAATGCTTGCCATTTTGGGGTCTCAAATCACGTTTTTGTTGATATGCTATCTTGGCAATGTTTTCAGTGCACTTTGTATATTTGCATATGCTGTTAGTGACTCTGATAGCCTGGATTAAAAAATGTGCAGCATATTTTTCATCTTATCTACACATTAATTATTTTTATGCTTGCAGGTTGAGAAGATGTTAGAAAAAAAATTTGAGGATTATTTATTTGGCTCTTTCCCAAACAAGAGTCGTTCGTGTCCAAGGTAAGTTATGTCATGTTATGGATAGAAATAGTTAAATATTGATCTCATCATGTGTGCCACACCCTCATGATTCTATGTTTATGCTGCCGTACTTTTGTCGTAAAAGAGATGATAACAAGATAAGTGTGCGCACCTTACTGTCAAACTGTTAAAAGTTTAAGAATTTATATACTTATTGGTTGTGAAACTTGGTTGACATTGCATCATCCACTACCGTTTAAAATTCACTGATACAGCCTTTCCTAGTAAACAGTATTTGCTGACCCTGTGGTGTATAAATTATATGAAATCACATTCGTAATTTTCTAGTTATACAGGGGTAAATTTTGTGTTTTGAATGTGATTATGCTGATTTTGTTTGTAGAAAATGGTTTGTTGATTGCATTCATTATATACTGCCTGATTTGTTTGTCAGATATTCTCCTGATAACTTCTTATTTGACTTGTTTCAGTTGTACGGAAGGCACACTGATATTTAAAGTAAGTAGATTTGGTTCTGGCTACTTTATAGGCTGTGATCAACATCCGAGGTGCAAGTGAGTATTATACTACATATCTGCTTTGTAGGTTCTAAGTTATATCCTAACTGTTGTGATTTTCACACAATGATGTACTTGTATGCTACTTTACACATTTGGAAGAATGGTGGTTAGTTATGTTTTCTCATCAATGCAAAGAAACCTAAGTTACTGTATAGTTTGATTATTATGAATCTATGATACAAAAAATAATGAGGTCCATGTGCAATTAATCATTTGACTTCAAATTGTCAAAAAGGGGCCAGTAGCACGAGCTTTTCATTTAAGTAGAAGCAAGAGTATATGAAAATGTAAGGTTTAGAAAAATATTAATTCTAGATTTAAGTTGTGTGAAAATTGGAAGCCAAATCATACCATAAGTAATACGATTAAACTATCTTGGGTCTATCATAGAAAATGTTTTTAAACTCGAGATCCTGTGTAGAGTCAGGAGGGGCTGCAGGATTGTAACTGAGTATTGTAACATTGATTATAAAATCCTACCTAAAATCCACTGAAAACAGAGTTTTTTCCTGCAGTAGCTACTTCTGCCCATCAAATCACTCATTCAATTCGATGAGGGTATCTCGCCTGTGGTCTGGGTTTATGTTGAGAACGGTGAAGACCTCTGGATTTCCTGTTAAGGAGTGTTGATTAGATGGAGAATAATCCAACAGAAGTAAATTTTTAAAAGGGTTTAGTTTTAAATGGTTTGCCATTAGACATGACTCACAAAAGGATTTAATTTATATACACTTACAGTGCAAACTTTTTTTACACGTGCATCCAATCAAATCAAGCTCATGTAGATATTTTAGGAACTAATCGTTCCTAAAAAAACACATTAATTTGTAGACCTGCTAATTTGTAAACTTTTTAGGAATTCCCCTTGCGAAACACTTCATCGTTGGAAATTATAAATTTATGAGTGGTACTTGTGATTTCTGAAAACAGGTACATTGCTAAAACATATTATGGTGACGAGGAGGAGGATGATACACCTCAGCCAAACAAAACTATGATAGAGGAACCAAAAGTCCTAGGTTTAAATAGTTCAAATGAAAAGGTAACCTTGGCCCTGTCGTATGTTTTAATGGACTGGTGTAATTTGACTTGTTTGAACTGCTAAATATTGTGTATAATTGGTATTTCTTTTCCCTCAGGTTCTTTTGAAAAATGGTCCTTATGGAATCTATGTTCAACTCGGAGAAGACGGGAAGGAATACACACCTAAAAGAACATCTGTTCCTTATGTACGCCTTACTAGCATTTTCAACCTCTTTCAGGCAGTTTAGTTAATTTTTTTGGCTGTGAATAGTGTATCAAAGACATGAAAAATTTGTCTACCATTTTTCTTTCACTCCTCTAGGAATCAGAGAGCCTAGTCTCTCCCAAACCACACCAAATGACAACCGAATGTCTATTATGAGTCATCCTTATTCTATTTATACACAATACATACTAATAATTACAATTGGCCTAATTTAATTTGGGCCCGCATCTGACATTTACATGTCTAATAGGCGGCCTACTAACAGAATATTAAGACTTTAAAATATTGTAACTCATAAAATGTGGGTTATTTCAGGTTAAGGATTTGGACTCTACCACCCTTGAAGAAGCACTTGCGTTACTACAATATCCAGTGACATTGGTACGTTTCTCAATTATTGTTGAGCTCCTTGCATGTTGATTTCGCATGTCAATTTTTGACAGCCCGGTTTATGATGAAATAATTGAGTTTTATACATATGGTTATGATGTATGACAATCTTGGTGTAGTAATAATATCTTATAAACAAGAAAGAGTTTAATTGATATAAACCATCGGCGTAATTTTTTTTTTTTTTTTTTACACATGCATGATGTATTGTCACATCATTTAATGCGTTAAAAACACATGACTTGTCATACCTCATTAATTGATGCGGCAACACATCATTGGGTGCATGTGTAAAATTTTTATACATTGACCGTATATGTAAATTAAACTGAACAAGAAAAGTCCAAGGCAAATTTTCAATCAATTGAAGGATTACTGTTTAAAAAAAGAATATTCAGCTTGCACAGTGAAGTCAGTTATTATTATGCGCAGTGAAGTTAGTAAATTCTCCCCAGTGTTGTGTTCTGTAGTCATTGCTAACTTATTAAATGTTTTCTTCTGGATTTAGGGTAAGCATCCTGACGATGGAAAACCTGTCATATTAAAGGTCGCAAAGCTTGGCTATTCTATTAGACATGGAAAGACAATTGCTCCTGTTCCTAAGGTACTATTGTAGTTTCATTATTTTTATCAATATTTTATTTCCTTCCAGTCTTTGCAACCACCGCAATGGACGTTGTTAGCTATGAAAGGAACAATATGGTTCTGAGTTCATGAGTGTTGTTTTAAGTGAAATTGTGTTTCTGCATTTTTTTAAGGAAAAAAAAAAAAAACTAATTTTCAATGTTCAAATCTGAGCCATTTAAATCCTTCATTGCCACGTGGCTGACGTCTATGAAAGGAACATGACTAAATGGATGTGAAAGGAAATGGAAGGGATACAGAATCATTTGACCAACTCGTCCATCTGATAATATATTATTTTACTTATTTTGTTATAGCTTTAACACTCGTGTCCACTACTTGTGAGTTGTGACTACCAATGTTTGTTTTGTGTATATGTACGAGCTCTAATTTAATTACACCAGTTTTAACTGGGTATGTTCCTTGACTTTTCCCCCCTTTAAATTGGTATCCAGAGTATGAAGCCAAGTGAAATCACCTTGGAATAGGCCCTTGAATTTTTATCAGGCGATAATGTGAAAACTGTTGGTGCGAAGCCCAAAAACACCAAGTAGTGCTTGCTTGATGAGCCTGTGATTTTCTTTCAACTGATACAATTTGATGGTGAGTATGAGGATAAGTTTTTAAATAATTCCCAATTTTGACAGTGATGGAAATTTTCCTTCCAAATCAATTGGAACAACCGTAGGGTCAGAGCTAAACTGTAGATCAACCATAGAATCAAATTGAGCAACTCAGTCGATAAGATTTGATCAAAGTCAGTATTCCCTTCCTTTAGTCAAGTTCCTTTAACAGATGTCTGCCACATGGCAATTAAAGATTTCAATGACCCAAATTAAAAATTTGAAAATCAGTTTATTTTCAATTTAAAAAAAAAGAAGAGAATAAATGTTTTTAGCGTAAGGATAAACCCTTTTTATGAATGTGGAAGCAGTGCCGCTTCCCCAGCTGCCATAGCACTAGCAGCCCTTTGTTGATGTCTTGTACTCAACCATCCCCAGCTGCATCACCACCCTAACAACCCACCACTGCGTCGCTGAGGCTTTGTTTGGAAGTCTGGAGAAGGAGGCGAGGGGAGGGCTTTGGAGGTTGGAAAATAGAGGGATATGGAGAAATCTTTCACATTTTTTAAAAGAGTAATTTTTTAGAGAATGGTATTAATGCGTATGATTGATATATTTTTAATTTTAAGAATACTATAACAACATAGATTGAATTTGAATTCATATAAAACCTCCAAAACCCTCCTCCAATACAATTTTTGAGCTCCCTCAAATGAGGTGGATTTTGTATTTTGAAGAAAAATGAACCCCCAAAACCCTCCCCTTTCAATGTCCTTTATTTCTTTCACTTGCTCCTTCCTTGTTTCCAAAACCCTCCCCTCCCCTCCCCTCCAAACTCCCAAACAAAGCCTAAGTCGCCGGCACCGACACTATTACAGGTTCTATTGAATCCTAAAACAGAAAAAGGAGAAAATGAAATTTTACAAAATAAGTTCATGAATGATGCAAGAATCACATAGGAGCATGAAGTGGCAGCACATAGGAGACACAACGGTGAGGCAGTGGTGGCATATCACCAAGCATTGAAATGGCAGCGAGACTGTGTAAGGGAGAGATGTAGTGGAGAGATGGTGAGATCCCGTGGCGGAGAGACGGCGTGGGGAGACAAAGAGGAGAGACTGAGATGTCTTGGCGGAGATGATGAAGAGAGACAGTGGTGGAGACGATGAAGAGAGACGGAGTGGCGGAGATGGCGAGACAATAAGGTTCTGATTCACGAATGTTGTTTTAAATGAAATGGTGTTTCTGCATTTTTTTAAGAACAAAAGCTAATTTTCATACTTTTAATTTGAGCCATTTAAATCCTTCATTGCCATGTGGCTGACATCTGTGAAAGAAACCTGACTATATGGATGCGAAAGGAAATGGAGGGGATACAAACTCGTTTGAGCAACTTGTCCATCTGATAATATATTATTTTACTTATTTTGATATAGCTTTAACACTCTTGTTTCCACTACTTGTTTGTGACTACCCTTGTTTGTTTTGTAAATTTGTATGAGCTCTAATTTAATTACACCAGTTTTAACGGGAACGGGGTATGTTCCTTGACTTTCCCTCCTTTTAAAATGGTATCCAGAGTATGAAGCCAAGTGAAATCACCTTGGAAAAGGCCCTTGAATTTTTATCAGGCGATAATGTGAAAACTGTTGGTGCGAAGCCCAAAAACACCTAGTGCTTGCTTGATGTGCCTGTGATTTTCTTTCAACTGATACATTTTGATGGTGAGTATTAGGACAATTTTATAAATAATTCTCAATTCTGACTAAATTTTGACAGTGGATGAAATTTTCTTTCCATATCAATTTGAATAAACATAGTGCCAGAGCTAAACTAAAGACCAACTATAGAATCAAATTGAGCAACTCAGTAGATGAGATTTGATCAAAGTCAGTATCCCCTCCATTTAGTCAAGTTCCTTTAACAGATGTCTGCCACACGGCAATTAATGATTTCAATGACCCAGATTAAAAATTTGAAAATCAGTTTATTTTCAGCTTTTTAAAAAAAAGAGAATACATGTGTTTTAAGAGAGAGAAAAACCCTTTCAGTTTTTATGAACGTGGAAGCAGTGCCGCTTATATCTCTGCCATAGCAGCCCCTTGTTGATGTACTCAACCATTCCCAGCCACATCACCTTCCTAACAGCCTACGTCTGCGTCGCTAAGTTGTCGGTGCCGACACTATTACAGGTTCTATTGAATCCTAAAACTGAAAAAAGAGAATGGAATTATGGCATTATACAAAATAATTACATGAATGATGCAAGGATTTCATGGGAACATGAAGTGGCAACACAGGAGACATAACAGTGATGCAGTGGTGGCATATCGTCGAGCAGTGAAATGAAATGGCAGCGACCGTGCGATGATGTGGGGAGACAAAGAGGAGTGACTGTGATATGTCGTGGCGGAGATGAAGAGACGAGTGGTGGAGATGATGAAGAGTGGTGGAGATGGCGAGAGGATAAGGTTCTGAGTTCACTAGCGTTGTTTTAAATGAAATGGCGTTTCTGCGTTTTTTAAGAAATAAGCTAATTTTCGAAGTTTTAATCTGAGCCATTTAAATCCTTCATTGCCATGTCGCTGACATCCGTGAAAGAAACCTGACAATATAGATGGGAAAGGAAATGGAGGGGATACAAACTCATTTGATCAACTCGTCCATCTGATAATATATTATTTTACTTATTTTGATATAGCTTTAACACTCGTGTCCATTGCTTGTGAGTTGTGACTACCAATGTTTGTTTTGTAATATTGTATGAGCTCTAATTTAATTACATCAGTTTTAACTGTGTATGTTCCTTGTCTTCCCTCCCTTTAATTTGGTATACAGGATATGAAGCCAAGTGAAATCACCTATGAAAAGGCCCTTGAACTTTTATTAGGTGATAAAGTGAGAACTGTTGGTCGGCCCCCAGACAAGACTAAAGTTGCAGATGTTGAAGCTTAATAAGATTTTGACCTGGATAATTAGCATGAGTGTGATTAACAAGACTAACTTATTGAATAAGCGACTAGCCAAGTTCGAAGATTATGCAACCAGGAGTTGCAACTCAGTCCCAGATGAGTGAGGGAAGATTCTTTTATGGAGCCAAATGAAGATTCTTCTATGGAGCCAAATGTATACCAGTAATTCATCAATTTTGTTCCATGTTCTTTTTTGTATATATAGGCTGGCGAATCCGATTTATTTGATAGAAGTATAATCGTCCCTTTGTTGTACCAAAAGTCGACTTAAGTTAATAGTTATTAAACCCTGAAAGCTGATAATTTGTTTGACCTAAGGGTTGACATTCTTTTATCCTTAATTTATATTGTAAGGATGATCAAGCCACTCACCATAAATTCACAATAAAGTAGATAAAATATGTTGTCTTTTGTCTTGTACTTTTCTTTCTAATTTTTATCCATCTTTAGGTCTATGGTTTATTTTGGTCTCTTATTATTATTTATTTCATATTGAGTTCTTATGTTATGAACGTTATATCAACACATTCTTTCTGTTACTAGCTAGTTAGCTTTTATGGTAGTTAATAGATGATTTCTCAGTTGAGTTGATACTTAAGGGGGGACGAAATAACAACAAAAGTAAGATAAGAAAACAACGGAATTATTTTAATACAAGTATCTTTTGCCTTTGCAAAAAAAAAAAAAAATAGAAACAAAAATCAAGAGGGTTAAATTGAATAATGAATTTTTTTTCAATGCAAAAAAAAATTAAGTATATAATCTTGAAAATGATGATTTAGGGTATTTGCAAAAGGATTACTTTGGACTGTTATATGTATTATATTAAAATTAAAATACATGCAATGTTACACGGCTAGGATTCAATCCCAGATATACAAGCAGCCAGTCAGTCTCTAAAGAGACTTTGGTGTAACTTGACTTAATGTTCTTAGACTAAGACTATATTGCTTTTGCAATCTAATTCGAATTTTTTTAAAAAATGAAAAAATTAAATAAATCAATTTACATGCACAAATTGAGTAATCAAGGCATGCTATAGGTTACAATACACACACATATCAATTAACCTAAGTAATTTACACTTCATAATTGGATGGATCTTCTCTTGACCTATCAAAGAGGGCTTGATACATTTCTTGTGCTATCCCCTGAATAAGGAAGTGAAGAACTTGATCCATCCTACAACAACATCATCACCACAGTTACATTTGTTTCAACTCAATCAAACCAACTATTAACGGTTTAAACTTCAACGTTCACATAAACATGATAATTATTAGAGAAAGAAACATACCATCTGAAGAGAGACTTGGCTCTGAGTAGAAGGACTTGTAAATCCACTAAAAATATAATGGTGATCATTATTTTCAGCAAGTTCTCTTAACCTATTAAGTTCAGGCATAACCTCTTTACCAAGATCAGGTCTATCTTTCCTTCTTAACTCAGCACACCTTATAGCCATCTGAGCAAACCCCATAGCCTCTTCAACTGGCCAATCTGTCAGTCTTGGATCCAACATCTCACTAAATGTTCCCTTCTCAATAGCTCTACCAACATGATGTGTCAATCCCATTGGTGGTCTTGCTGTCAAAATTTGCAAGAAAATTATCCCTAGTGAGTAAATATCAGATTTCACTCCCAACATTCCTGTCTGTTGGTACTCAGGATCTATATAACAAAATGTTCCGGCAGCTGACGTCATTCGATATTGTGTCACATTGTCTGCTACTGATGGCGGTACTAGTCTTGCCAAACCAACATCACTAATCTTTGCGACGTAGTTGCGGTCAAGCAAGATGTTTGCCGGTTTAAGGTCTCTATGTACTAGTGGCTCAGGTTTAGTTTGGTGGAGGAAGAGTAAGCCTGTGCCTATTTCAGCTGCAATTTTGAACCTTAGCTGCCAAGGTAGTGGGTGAGTGTTTCCTCTACAAAAGAGACAATCATCCAAACTTCCGTTCGCCATGTGCTCATAAACAAGGCAGCCGTATTCCGGACAGGCTCCTAGGAGGAGAACCATGTTTGGATGCCTTATGCAACTTAATACCTCAACCTGCAATGCAAGTATGATTTCATATTGCAGTTCAAGTCATTGTAATATCAAAAGTTAGAAAACCTCTAAAGTATATAAATAAGGATGTGTTACCACAACAACCCTAGTTCAAAAATAAACAGATACGAAGAACGCAAACAGAGAACACAAGATTTGAGTTCGGCCTATTGTGCCTAGTCTCTAACTGCAGAGTGACTGCAGTGATTTTCTATTAGTCAAGCTTAGAGTTACATGTTACAACTTGTGTTTAAATACTACAGTCTACTATTATGTATTTTAGATGCTCTATCTAACTTTAGAGAATTTATGTTGAACACAAAATTGATGTGGTGGTGTCGCATATATGGTTAGAGAGTTTTTATCATATGCTTACCTCTCGTTGAAACTGTGACCTTCCTTGTTGTGCATCAGGACGGAGAACTTTAACTGCGACAGGAGTATGGTCTAGAAGGCATTTATAAACAGGACCATAACCACCTTCTCCAATCTTAAGTGACTCAGCGAAAAAACTCGTCGCAGCTTCAATCTCCTCAATTGAATACCTTCTATACCTCACATCTTGGTTTGTCCAAGAATCCACTACTTTTCTTTTCTCTTCTGATTCTCTTAGAGCTTTCATTTCTGCACTAATTCTCTTTTGTGCTTCAAGTTCTGCTATCCTCCTTTGTGCTTCAGCAGCTTCAATTGCTGCTTTTGATTTTGCCTTTTCCATTTCTGCTACAGCCAATGCAGATTCTTCAGCCATCCTTGCTTCCTCCAATCTCCTCTCTTCTTCTAATTTCCATCTTTGGAGTTCTACAGCCTATGATGCACAATAATTTCATGTTAAAAAACAAAAAATCTTGCGCTTTATAATAATTGATGTGCAAATAAGGTACCAATTTTTCATACCTTCTGCTGTGCTGTGAGTGCTTCTTTACAGGCTGTGCTGTACATTTCCATTGTTTGCTTTAGCTCCAATTTCAGTCTTCTCATTTCAGCCTCCACATCATCCTTTACTTGCAGCACAAGTTAGTAACAATCAGGAACAATAATTTCATGATACAAAAAATATATATGCTTAACATAAGACAGGAACAATAGGCAGCCATTTATCATTGAACAAAACTATGAGAAAATACCAGTAATCTATTGACATAGATCGGACATCAAACTCAATACTAACTCATTGAAACCATTGTCATTTTGTGTGTCGGGCACTGGACACACCTTCAATGTGAAGTGTTAGTTCTACATAGCTAGGAATACAAACTCTTTATTATTAACTATTTTTTTTCTTCAAAAAATCAATTCCGTTGTGTCATAAATATATCACTTTTCGCGGAGTTTATTGTTATTTCTAACAACAGACCATTAATAAAAGTGGCACGAAAGAGTGTGTCAAACAGAGTGTCTTGTCAGCATTTCTCTGAATCTATATAATGTAACTGTGTTAGCTAAATGTCACTTGATATATAGTCACAACAATAACTTATTGATTTCTTCATCCTTAAGGAAACCATATTAAAAAAATAGCATTTCATGAAAAAATGCTTCTAAAGTTGTGAAATTTTTTTGCTACCTTTTTCAATAAGATAATTCTTCTAATAAATGCAATCATTGTGCTGGAAATAAAAGTGCAAATTACTTGCTTGTTCTTACCACATTTGATGCAGAAGAAGAAAATCCATCACTATCAAATGAGAAAGATGAGTGATCAGGAGTGCCAATATCAATAGACCTTCTTCCATAATTGTTTGACTCAAAGCTATAGTTTCCATCAGTATCAGAACTATATGACAGCCTAGGGTTGGAAAAGCTTGACTGATCTGAATTGTAGTTGTGGTTATATACAGAAGCGAATAAACGATCTGTACTTGGCCTTCCTCCTGAGCTTACAAAAGATATGTCACCTTCTGGCATAGAAAGTTCTCCATATGACCTATCATTTGGACGTCTCCTAGTGAATGGTGACCTGTCACAATACCATTTTAGATATACCATAAAAAAGTTGAATTAACTACATAAGTTTGAGACAAATTTCATGTTATTCAATCTATAATTTTCTATTGCTAATTCAAATTTTTCTTGCAACATATGGTCAATGTAGTAAAGTTATTTAAGCATGCAAGAAAATAGTTTTTGTTTTTTTTAGGAAAAATGTCAATAGGTTAGTGTTTATGTTAGTTTCTTGTGGGTAAACCCTCGGCCTACTTCTTATATTTCTTTCAGTGTCTCTTATCTCACCAACCGAACTACCTACTTGTGATGCAAGAAAACAAGTTGATGTACCAAGAATGATAAAAAAGAAGGGAAAAGTGATACGCCACAAAGGTTGAAAATTATTACTGAAACTATTTGTAAAAATTAAAGTCGCATTCTTCATGTTAGCACTATGTATAAAGTGGTCCTAAATGCTATTTTCAATTGAAAATATATAGAAGGAACAAATGTTCTATGTAGTTATAATGCCATACATACTTTTTTTTGACAAATAATGCCATACATACTTGTTTACGCATTGTAAATAGTTGTGCTATTTGAACATCAAAATATAACACCGTATGTGACATCAAACATTTCAAAAATACACAAATAAGAAATACTATATTTGACATCAAAGTTTCGATGTTCAAAAATCATTTCTCTGTTTTGGATAAGACTTAGTAATAACGCGACAAACCTGAATGATTCCATCCCATCTTGTGATCTACGTGTTGGCCCCTCAAATGACTTCCTCTCAGGTGCTAATACAAACACATTTCTCAATGAGAAACATAATAAAAATCTATGTACAAATATGTAAAAAAAAAAAAGTACATGATTACTGAAGAGATTATATCTAACCTTTAGTTGCTACTGGCACACGAGGTTCTGGTTGTTCAGACCTTACACTAGATTGACTAAGTTGAGATTGTAGAGGTGAAAATGCAGGAGCAGTACGAGAAGCTGATCGCATCGATTGAATTTTTCCTTTACCAACAATATATACTGTACAAAAATCTGGTGCCCCTTTTGATACAGTTGTTGGAATATCTACCACCTTGAACCTTCTGATATCAGAAACTTAACTTTGTAAGTTAAATATGTACATAGTTTTGCTTTGTAATATAATATACTCCAAGACATGTAATATCAATATTGTCAACCGCGGATCACTGGTAAATAGTGGTATAATTAAATTTCGTTACGCAACAATGCAGCTATAACTATTATTTAATACTAATTATCGTATACTAGAACAATTGTGGTTTGTTCCAATTCTGCTACGCTGTAGCACTATATAACACGACTATAGCTTCCATTTGACAAATCTTCATGATATGTGGCTGCCTCAAACATAAATTTTTAGTAACAAAGTATTAGGCATCAATAATGAACTTAGTTGAAAATCTATGAGTAGAGATGGAGATAGAAGAATACTTGAGAAAACCATTTTTGTTGGAAGAGCCTAGAACCAAATGCTCAATTGCTGATTGAGAAGTATATTCAATTAATGCTTTGGTTACATCTCCATGTTCTACTACAATGTCCTTGCAGTGTACCTATCAAACAAATAAAAAGAGAAAAAAAAGAAAAGAAATAATAAGATGCTCAAAATAGTGTCAAGGAATTCTGAAATGAAAATCATTCCCCAAATAGTGTCAAGAATTCAAATAAGTATTTTTTGTAATTTTTTTCCTCTTGTTTTCTATCCTGGAAAAAAGTGAAACTTACATCTTTTCGCGCACAAAAGACGCGATATGGACGGAAAATTTCTTTGGTATGTTCATCAGGTTCTTTGCCCACCACTGAACACTGCTCAATAATGCTATTCATCCCTGCCCCTGCATCCAGAAAAAGGCACTTCAAATCAGTAACCATACCATGTTGTAACACTTCATAGATTCTTTGTATTTCAAAACTATGCATTTTATTTTCCTAAACACCAATTTTATCTTCTGATTAAGATACATGTTTTTTTTTTTTGCTTTCGCACCGGTTTCCGACCCATCAATGATAGGCGACTAATCCGGCTCATGCGTAGAGGCATGCACACTGGCCAAGCGTTGTTCCCCCTAGGAATGTACGTCCTTGGAAGGAGCTCCTTGCCACCGGAGCCCAAACAACTTAGGTTAAGATACATGTTTTTATCATGTTAGTTTTATATATTCATTCTTAGTGTATACCCATCAATTTAATTTGTTTGTATCTATGTATTCTAGATACGCCAACAAATGTTCCTTATTTTTCCACCTTTGTGACATTTCCATTTTTCTTGTTAGAATTGCATTAATGATTCAAAAGAGTTATGCATGCTCATAATTTATTTTGAAGAAATGCATGCTCCAAATTTATTACTAATAATAATAATAATGATGATGATGATGATGATGATGATAGTTTCACATGGTACAAAAAGAAATCAAGTGATTTATGAACTCCAGTCAAAGGAGATCCGAAGTGCCTAAAACAACTCTATGCTAGATTTTACCTATCTTCCGATCAAACTCCAAATGACCAAAATCTCCTTCCTCTGATAACCGAATGGTTAACAAAAAACAATAAATAAGGTGTAATAATAGCAATATTACTCACTTGGGGTTGAATTAGAAGATGGTGGTGGTTGTTTAACCTTGACATGGATGAGAACAATAGTTGAACCTTTTGTGCTGAGATGGTCAATGGCCCATTTGAGTGCATTTTGGCTTCCTTTATCTGTGTCTATTGCCACTGCCACTATTCCATTCACCCCATCCTTCTTGTCCCATTGATTCTTTTGCAACCACATTCCTCTCACTTCTTTAAATCTCTCTATGAAAGAATGAGACCTCCAAAGGGTCTATTTCTTTTTCTTTTCTCTTGTTTTTTTCCTTATTGTTACACTTCTTGGGTTTATTGTGCAATATCATTCATTCACTAGATTTACGTGGCTCCTTTCAAGAACAATGCATGTATGACAAATTTTATTCGTATGAATATTTCTTCTGTCCCTCTATAAACATTGAGAGACAAAAGGACTTCAATGATTGTGTACTTTGTTACTTGTTTCTTTTGGTGTTTGAAACGTTGAACAACAAAAAGAATAACAAATAATTAATCCTTTTAACTTTAACGACATTTAATTTGTCTACTTTGGTCTTTGTTTCTTTTAGGTTCCTTTTATATAGCTTGAGCTTTTCACGGACGTAACAATCACACAGATTTTGGTTTCTCTCAATTCTCTTACATTGTGAGGGAATGACCAAATTTTGCGGATTACCTTTGACTATGTTCTTTCTAAAAAACAAATATAGCAATCTAGGGAAAATAAAGATGTACACTTTCTACAGTACTAGGTAGAAACCATATTAATTAATTCATTGTGCATCATTTATTTATTTATGAATGCATTATTCGTGAAATCAACGTACCTCAACTCACATATAGGGGCATACTCCATCCGTCTTAAAATGTAAGCTAAAATTGGACAACAAAAGTTAATGTATTTGGTTCAAAATTTGTATCAGATACATCAACTTAAGTTGACACATTTTTGTTTACATTTTGGGACGGAGAGAGTATATAACAAGTAAGAGTAGGTGTTATTGTGAGAGTATTAAATATTAACTGTCCAATTAAAATAGCTTGGATGAATATGATCTCATGGTTCTCTCACTTGATACGGTACCTTTTTTTTCTTTCTTTTCTTGAGAGGCATTTGATACACTGCCCTAGAATCCTCAACAAGTGGTATCATTTATTAGAGTCTTGTTCACACTACAAGAAAAACAATCTTTTTTAGGGGTAAAAAGCCCTCACAAATTAAATGATGAAATGCAACAACAAAATTGAGATTTTTGGCTGACTTGTCGGTGTCAATATTCCTCTCATTTGTTCATCACAAACATTTATGGCCCGCTTAGTCAGCCACATAGAGGTGTTATTTTTAGATTCTTTAACCAGTGTCTTGAGGGCACCGGTTAACAAGACCTTATTTTAAAAGGGTGGTGTAGTTTAAAATGATGAGAAATTTTTATTTAATTCTTGTGTGAGTATGTTAATTTGATTTGTAAAACAGATAAGTAAATAAAAAAGCACGTCTTTTCATTTTTATTCGATAGGTTCCCTCATGTTACATAATCATATATATTTAAATTGTGTCAGACATTAAATGTGAATGTCTCGTGATACAATGGAATAATTACTATCATTAAATTGTATCGAGCTTTGATTGCATGTTTATTTTGTTATATACAAAAATTTCATGTTGCAAGTGTGTGTCTATTAGATTTTGCATGTAGATCACATATCCGTTTTTTGTTTTTGGAACACAAATACTCCATTCAATCTCAGATTTTAATACTCTTAAAGAGAGTTTTGCTATCTATTACGGTTCTACTCAACTCCAATAATTAGTCTATGGAGTGGAGTTACACATAGAGAATACCTAGTTCACACAAAAAAACACACACCCATACCCTCTTAAAAAAGTTAGTTGAGTGCAATTAATCAATGAAAACATAATTATGTTTCATAGTTTGCCCTTGTCTGATAATTTAACATTGGAAGTATACTTTCATGGGTATATCAAAAGTTACATTTTGTTTAAAATATAGTTTTTTAAAAGGTACATTTTTTTTAAAATATACTTTTTTTCAAAAAAAAAAAAGTTACATTGGAAATATACTTTTAAAATAAACTTTTATCTTGATCAAGTAATGATTACACAACTTTTACATGAAAATTTACTTGTTTTGGATGCTTAATCATTGCCCTTGAGGTACTAGTTAACATTCTCCATTAGAAAATTATCATTACACAACCAACATTCACTCAAAAACTATATCAACATCAACAAAACATCAAGTTAATTAAACATAACAAAAAATGGTTAAAATAAATTGTTGGATCATTATTCTATTAAATGAATTACATAATAAAATTACAAAAAGGTAAAAAAAAAATATCATGAGTTTCTATGCTAAACCACATAACAAGTTAATTAAACAAACCCTAGCCTGTAACATTTCCAAACTTATCAGCCTGTGAATCAGTAACAGAAAAAGAAAATTCATCTTCAGTTGCACCTCTTGAATACAAATCACCTTCACTAACATAAGAAAAAGATTCATCCTCACCATCATTCTCTTTAAGCTCTTCAATCTTCTCCAATGCTTCTTTCCAATCCCATCTCCTCTCAACACTCCATTCACAACAATACATTCCAATCCTCAAAAGCTTCAACATCTCACCTTCACCATTTCTTGTTCCCGTTATATTCTTATCAAACACTTCACCAGTCCATTCTTCCCTTACAACTGAATTCACCCATGTTGCTAAATCGGAACTTTCGCCTTTTCCATGTCTTAAATAATTTGCTGGAAATTTTCCTGTTAGTAATTCTAGTATGAGGATTCCAAGACACCAAATGTCTGTTTTTTCATTTGGTCTATTGAAGTGTGTGACTTCCGGTGATTTATAGGATGCCATGTATTGTTGTGCATGGTTTTTGTTTGTTATAGGTACAAGTCCATACTCAGTTAAAAGTGGGTCAAATGAATTGTTTAGCATTACATTGGAGGATTTTAGATGACCATGTGGTAGGTTTTGTGTAGGGAATTCTTTGTAGAGGTGTGCTAAGCCTCTTGCTACTCCTTTTATGATTTTTAGACGAGTTGACCAGTTTAGTACAATGCCGTTTCTACCTGCAAAATCAATGTAAAAATTGTTAAGCACTTATAGCATATAAGCGTTTTATCATATAAATGCTAATGTATAAGCTATTTCTATAGTAAAAGATGAAATGGTCAAATTGTTTTCATATAAGCTATAAGTTTTTTTCAATAGCTATTTTGTGACGTTTACGGAAATAAGCTATGTAATATAGTTTATGGACATGTTTGTTTCCGTAAGCTCTCTCTAACAGTCTAACAAGTGATTTTAATAGATAAGCTCAAATAAGTCGATCCAAAGAAGACCTGAGCCAAGAATAAAAATTGAAATCTAATTATTGCATTGATTTGTTAAGTTATGCAGATTCTGACTAAAACTATTATATCTATTATTGTAATTTCTAAATAAAATATGTGATTAATTTTGTACGATTTTAAGGTACATATGATTAAAGTCAAATACGTTAAACGATAACGATTTATATGACCGCATAAAGAATTCATAAAAATATAATGTTGCATACCATGTAGATGACTAGCCAAGCTACCATTTTCACCAAAATCATAAACCAAAAACTTCTCTTCTTTTTTGTAGTAGAATGCAATAAGAGGGAGTAGATTAGGATGTGTCAAACTTCCAAGCTTTTTCATGTGTTCAAAAAACTCTTGTTTCCCAACATTATTCATGTGCCTAAATCTCTTAACCACCACAGTTGGTCCATTCAAAACAATTGCTTTATAAGTTGATCCAAAACTTCCACTTCCAAGCACTTCAGCTGAAGCCCTAAGAAGATCTTGCAACTCAAAACCACCTTTATCTTCCCTAACAAAATTCAATTCTCCATTTTCGCCTTTACTAAAATCACCAGCTAAATCAATGGATTTTGTCTCCTTGACACTTGGACTGCTTTCAGAATTCAGTTGTAGGCCTAATATGGGCTGGTCTTGTTCTGATCTTCGTCTCCGGCGGCTTTGGATGAACAAAAGTGCTAATATTGAAGCTAAAACAACCATAGCTACCACTACAATGACAACTATAAGGATTTTTTTGTTCTTTCCTTTTCCTTGAGTTGAAGGATCTGAATTAGGTTGCACAATAGATTTTGTTGGGGGTGTGTTGCAAGGATTGTTCAAAGGTTTTCCACATAGGCCTTTGTTGGCTGCATATTCAAGAAAATTTAGATAGAAAAAAACACAATATATCATTGAATTTTCCAAATAAGTTTTTTTTTTTTTTAAATGAAAAAAATTAAGTATGTTTATGCAAAAACATAATGAATCATTACTTACCAGAAAATGAAGTTGAAGGCTCATTGCTTAAGCTATTTGGTATTGGACCCTCCAATTGATTGTTAGACAAGTCAAATTTTCTAAAACCATTTTGTTGAAATTCTGGTATGTTACCTCCAAAACTATTTCCATGCAAGTCCAAATCCAAAAGTCTAGGCAATTGAGCAAGTGAAAGAGGAATATGACCATTGAACCCATTTCCTGCCAAAAATACCCTTTTAAGATTTCCCATACCCTCAAAACTATCATCTAAAATTTCACCATAGAATTTATTATCAGACAAAAACAATCCCCTTAACTTCACAAGTTTCTTGAATTCAGGCATTGGACCCTCAAATGTGTTGTTATTGACACTAAAACTAACCAAATCAGTCAATTCCAACAATGTGTCTACATCAATTTTCCCACCTAGTCCCATATTCTCTAATTTCAATCCATAAAATTTGTTGTTTTTGCATAGCAAACCAGCCCAATTGCACAAATTAGCCTCATCAACCCAATTGTTTAAAGCATTGACATTAGACAAAAAGCTTTTGAACCTTATCAAAATTTGACCATTTGTGTCACCAAAAGTTGGCACAATATTAATGTACAACATAAAGAGTATGAAAATGCAATAGTATGCTCTATTATGAGTCATCATAATGAGTGCATGAACCAAAATGTGTTTTTTCTAAGAAAATAGATGGAATGAAAATAAATAAGAGGACTATTGATATATGAAATAGAGTGTGCATATGAAATTAAACTTCAATGGTTTAAAGGGTGACAATGACAAAGTTCAACATTCTAATTATGAGCTGGTTATAGCCGGCCATATATGAGTCAATTTGGAACTTATTTTACAATGATATACTTTTGTTTAATACAATATATTATATTATATTATATTTTGTAAGCTTTGAAAGCTGTTATTTCTTGTTGATGAAGATCTATTGCATTGGCTGCTACTTCCATTAAAAACAATTTTATGTAACTTTTATTTGTATGGTGTGCTAGTTATGTTCTAAAGTTACTAAGCTTGTCGTTTGCATGTGTCATGTTTTTTTTTTCCTGGTCATTTGGTTTCAGTGAAAACATTGATGGGAACTAAGAAATTGCCAACATGAAGCACTAGAGTCCAATAATTTGAAAAGAACATACAAACAATTGTATGCAAATATGCAACATTTTAGGAATTCCTATGCGAGAAAAACTATGTAACCAATCGTTTGAAAATTTCTTCTATATCACAAAAGACTGCATTTTAGCACCTCTGTTGGTGTGAGATTTTAAAATATTTTTTATTTCCATTGTATTCCTTGTTTTAAAAGATTCATTTGATGTATATTTGGATTGATGGTGTAAGATAGAATGAAGTGAAATAGAATATGGTAGTTAGATTTTAATAAATGGATGTTATTTTATATCTGTTCATTCCATTTAAAAAAAAAAAATAATCAAAACGATGTTTGTTTTCGAAGGACAACGTCAAATATAAATTGATAAAGTACGTTGAATATACCATATATTCAACATCGCTAAAAACGTAAAAGATAAATATGTGAACAAACTCATAATACTCAAGTTAATAGTTAGCATAAAACGGCAAAATGTCTACAAATAATATGATAAAATTAAAGTGATCAAAATATTCATGCATCCTGATATGCAACGTTGATGTCCTAATCATGGATTGAATTTGTAATTGACTGAAGTTGGTCTTTCAATAAGAATCAAATGAACACCACAACAAGATGGGAAATCGTACAATGTCGCACAAGACGACGAAATTATTTATCAAACGAAATTATTGTTTGAACTTTCAAGTTTGATTTTTTGCATAAATAATTTCAAGTATGTTCGGCAGATGCAATAACAATTTAAAAATGTTCAAAAAATATTCACATTTACTCTTGTTAATTTGATTTAGAAGTTCAACTTCATTACCTTATATTACCCCCTTATCACATCTCATTTTAATTGCATAAAAAATTTATGAATTATATTTTTTTTTAGGGAGTAGATTAATTATATGAAGGGTCTATTAGTATACTATCACTAAAAATACATTTTCCTATTTTTTTTCAAGGTTTTTGCTTCTATTTTATCACAACCTAGACATGATCAATTTTACTTATATTTTATTACTGAGGGAGTAGTAAAAATATTATTTCGATAGTTTTCTATATATAAACCTTTCAAAATAGAGAACTAGAATTTTTTTTTTATCAAATAATCAAGTGACTAGAAATTCGCCCTGAAGGAAAATCGAATACAATAGAAGGGAGTAGAAGCAGCGGAATAATTTCGATTTTCTTTCCTTGGATCATTACGAAATTCAAACATGAATCAGTGATTTGATTGTTACCTCGAAGTGTGAAATCTGAAAGCTGAAAACTGGAAACTGGAATCTCGATCACAGCCAAGCAAGCAGCAAGCAAGCAGCAAAGCCTCTAGCAAGTCCACACGAACAGTGCTCCTCCAAAACTCGGTGCTAGCCAAGGAATCAGAAGTGCAGAGAAGAGGGTTGCTTCAAAAACGTGTAACCAAAAACTTCAGCACTAGGGTTCTATTTATAGAACTTCTAGTGTGCTCTGCAAGTCAGAAGTCACTATTGGGTTTCATTAAGCCCAACAACGAGTTTAGTAGTTTTGCTAACTAATTAGCGTCATTTACTAAACGCACCCCTTTATATAAGTCATACTTATATATTTCTCTTTTGACTGTTCTTTATGTATGACCCTATAGGTTCTAGCCACGTTGGCAATAATATTAAATCTAATATTTAATACTATAAACAATGAGCGGTATCTAGCAATAGGGCTGGACAACGGTCGGCCATGGTCGGATTTCGGGTGAAAAACCCCAATCCGAAGCTAACCGCGGGTGAGAACATCCCACCCTTCTCCGTCCGTGCAGCCTATCGGTTTGATCGGATTCGGTTTCTGCGGTTTGTCGGATGTGTCGGGCGAGTTAAATCGGTTGAATATGTTGAAACTCCAATTTCCACAACAAACAAAATGACAAGAATAATGCAGAAGAAGAAAAGAAAAGGAAAAAACCAGATCTGATTAGATGGAGAATTCAAAATAATTTAGGAAGGGGAGATAGAAAACCATGTTGCAAGCCATTTAACAAGAATTTGAAATATAGAGAGAGGTGTGGTTAAGGGAGGAAATCGATCTGGGTTTGGAATGGAGGAGACTACTGGTTTGGTTAGGTAAAGGAAGGAGATGAACATGATAACAGTACGCAAGAGAGAGAATTGAAAGAAAAAGTGTTATTCCTTTTTTGTTTTATTAATTAACGTGATTTTAGTAGTCTTTGGTTGGATCAATTGAGTGGGGCCTATGTCAAATTAATACTGATAGAAGTATACTATATGGCTGGGTCGGTCGGTTATAGGTACCGCTGGCCCATTAAATTTGAACCGAACCGACCCATGCTTATCCACTACAACCCATCCTTTTTGCCCGTCAGACCCGCCCATCCGTTTGGGCCCGCCCGAGTCGGTTTCCAATGGGCTGGATAGCCCGGTTTCGGTCGGACACTGTTATTTTGTCCACCCCTATCTAGCAACACATCATTGCTACCCAAGTGACAAGAATGTCAAGTGATCTGACGAAACCTTTCCATGATAATACTCATGTGTATAATTACTCCTTTGTCTCGATATCTTCATTGATCCCAAGGCATAGATATTTTGTCACCCTTGTATAGATCAATATTTATATTTCTTGATTCCAAAATATACTGAATAACGAATAAGTCCAATATCTTATATTGACTTAGTTCGGCATGGCCATGCAGTTTTACAGTCATATTTCATCAAGAGGCCTAAAGATATATCTCCTGTTTATGAGGAGGGACAAATCCCATCTAGGACACTCATGTCCCTCAGCATGATTCATCAAGTACCCATAAACCAACGTTATGGTTATCCTGTTACAGACAACGTTAGAATGGCAACAAAGCACTTGAGTCCACATCTAGGAATCATAGTGGTTTCAGGTCTAAGAGCGATATACATTATTATCATTGTGAGAATATCTTATGACAATATCATAACATACTATGTAGTATTCTCACGGTGGGTCAATCCAGTATAAATATTACTCCTAATACTTATACCTATGTATAGACTTAATATCTCATATCTATGACCCATGAGATGCGGTCATCAATCTACATACATAATAGTCTCGATGCTTTATTATTATCCTTTATTCATATTAAAGCTTTGACTACGGATGCATTTAAGAATAGCGTTCTTTATGATAATGTAATCTCATGATTAAGCCACACTTAATTATATTATTACACGAACTATCTATTCTAAGGACTTTATTAACATTATATAAATATAATAAAGAGTGTCATATATTATTCAATAATAAAAGTCAAGATACATAAGATAAGTTTAACATAAATTATTGGCCTCTAGGGCTTACACCAACACGCCCTTGAAGTGAATAAATGGATAATCTAAAGTTGTCAAAACCCCAACCAATGTGTATCGCAACGTTCTACAGACTGAGTTATCAGGGACAAAAACCATATATCTTTATCGCTGTAAGATACACATGATGCTCACAAATGACAATTTATTGCAAACGTCATTGTACAAATAGCAAACCCAAATTTTAGCTCTCCTAAATCATAATATTTCATCAGAAATCATAGCATCACATAAATATTAAAAGAGAAATGACATTTTGATATTGATGTCAAATACGGTGTAATTTTCATACAAAAAAAAAAAACGATGTACTTTTGAATTATATGCGATCTTTTTTTCTTAACAAATTATGTCTTTTTAAAGTATACGTAAGTCAACTCATTTGAGTTAGTCCCATAGTATTGGTTTGATACTTTAAAATGTACTTCTCTCAAGGTATCATATTTGATTCTCTTTAAAACCAATTTCGATGGATTAGTTTGGATTCTTAAAAAAATATATAAGTTTGTTTTTTTAAAGAAAAAAATGTAAGTTGTAAAATATGAAAAGTAAGATAGATATAGATATATAATGGTCTCGTAAAAAAAAATATAAAGATATGGCTTCAAAAAAATAGACATATGAACGTATATAATACTAGTATTTTAATGTGGTCCGGTTTTGGGTGTCTATATAATACTAGTATTTGCATTCCTTAAAAAAAAAAAAAAAAAACTAGTATTTGGATGCTTTGTTCTGTTGGAAAATTGTTCTTGTCGAGAGAACAATAGAAGAGACCCTCCCCGCCATGAAGATGACAAAGGGGGTACTCTTTGGGTTGATGGGAATGTTGCCGACAAGTGTGCCGTTATTATTCTAGCTCAACAAGGATGATTCTTGGGTTCTACGTCTCCTTAAATGGCTTTAGAAATCAGTGCTGCATGGTTCCTTTGATGTTTAGGCGATGTGGAGAAGAAGTTGATCCATTATGGAGGCATGTGACCTTTTATTTATAAAGTTCGTCAAAGGAGGTAGTAGGTGAATGAGTGGGGAGTAGTGGAAAAGTTAGTATCCAACTACTCCACCTCTTCTAGACTTAGTCAAAGCCCTATGTATTTCATGGATGAAGGCTTTAGTACGGCGTGTCCTGGCCATGTGGGCGGCGTCGCCCCTTCTTTTAGGGAGGCCATGTGGTTCCTTAGTTAGTATAATTTTCATGGCGGTAGAAAAATGCACAATAATTTGTAAGCATCCAATTATATTGTGCGTATATTTCACCAAGATTCTACATTTTATAAGGTCATATATAAAAGTACAAGTATAATATTAATACGTCAATCGAGTGAGATATTGTGTTATGAATGTACTTATGGTTAAAAGAAATTATTTTTGTAGACATTATACCACCTTTATAAAATTGAAAAACTCATTGGCAAAATCACTAACCACGGACATGAGTATTGTAACTCATATTGGTTTGATTAAGTCTTGATATTTTGAGTAAGTTGTTGTTATAGCATTTTCAGGTGTTTAGGCCATTATTTAATATCATATTTTTCTTAACTAAAATATGTCAATGTAAATTTACCATTTTCTATATAAAATGTAAGTTTTTGAATTGTATGATTTGTTTTTTCTATCGAATACAACTTATGCAAAGTTGTAGTGTTTTACTCAAAATTTGATGATTTATAGAAATCGTGGCACAATTTCTAGCTGAATAGTAACAATATATATGTCATTTTCCATCGCGAGAAGATGGTAAATTATCGAGGCACAATTTGCTCAATTTCTGGATCCTGTTTAAGCATTCTTATCATTTTGTTGTGGAATCTCATGTAACCAAAGAATGGAACTTTTGGGGAACTTAGAGGCTACAAGTTTTGGATGAGATTCTTGGGTTGGAAAACAATTTTAAACACCTTGTGGGTGAAATTATTGAGTCTCTTGATCAAGAGAAAAGTTTGGGATCGAGATGAGTAGAAGTTAGGTTGTTCTTAGAGAGCTTGTTGAAGCTGATTTCTTATAACCTCTTTTATATCTATTTATGAGAAACTCATTGATAATGAAGTGGAGAGATCTCTCTCCTTCAGACGTAGCTCATTGTTGGGCCGAACTAGGTGAACAAATCTTAGTGTGTTTTGTTTTCTCTACTCTCTTTTATCTTTAGTTCTTGTTTTGCTTGTGAATTTTGCTTTACACTTGGTTACCAATTAGATCTAGGAATATTGTTGCTTGAAGCTACTTTAATTTTGGTTGCTATTTCCTTTTGCTTCACACATCTAGGTTTATTGATGTGTGATTTAAATCTCAATTCCCAACAAATGTTAAACTTTACTTCTGTTTTAAGTAGACAAATGCTTTGACCATAATATTGTCAAGGTGAGAGATTGTTGGATTTAATTTTTTAATTAATCAATTATGAATGGAAAATAATTAATTATTAGAAATTATTAATATAAATTATTGTCTGCTATATTAAACACTAATTAATTGATTAATATATGTTGGGTTTTATTTGTAAATGGATCGTGATGAGTTAGAATGTACATTTTGTTAAGGCCAATCAAGAAGTCTCTTTCCTCAACCGTTTAACTATTTAAACGTTATCTCATCAAACTGTTATACATTCAATGAAAATTTAATATGATAATAGTTTATATGAGATGACGCATACCTCTTTTAACTTAACCAATACCCTAAGTTTGAATGCAGCAACGTTAAAACTTTTAGGAAGAGTTTGTCGTCTATTTAAGTCTCACAAGACTTGATTATTAGCTTCGACAGTTGCGCGCGGAGAATACATGCTTTACGAAAAAGAATATAAACATTAATGAGCGTAGTTCGCTTCTCATCTCATCTCATCCGGCTCTCTTAGTTTCTTCATAATACTAAAAGGTACAAAATTTCTTGATCTATTCTTTATAATGTATATACATAAAAAATTAGATATGTGATTATGGGCTACTCTATTGAGTTCATGAGTCTTGTGACAGGTTATTTTTCATGGAGACCGACACTATCCTCACACCGCTCACTTCAGTTTCATGAAGCAGAAGTCCTAAACGTCTTATATGATATTTATTGGAAAATTAAGTTTGGACAAACTAAAGTGATATTCAAACGGGATTAAAACAATGTCGTGGATGACATAAAAATTAAGCAAGAGGACTAATTTGAATATGAACTTGTTATATCAAATTGCAGGAGTATTTCATCTTATTCTTTTCCGGTAGTTTTTTTTTTTCTTTTAAGAAGCCAATTGGAAAAATATTTTGATGAACATGAGCCCCATTTCAACACAAGACGAGCTTAAAATGGATACACCACAAAGATAATACAACAATGAAAAATATCAAATCAAAATATGAAATAACATCAAGTTGTAGAATAACGTCCATACAAGTGGATGGATTAGACCATCAAAAATTGAAGTCGAAAAAAGTATTAGGTTTAAAAGCTTTCAACCACCACTATGAATGAAGTTTGGTAATAAGAAAGCAGGTGATCAAGAAACAAAGTCTTGTTTCTGAAAATACGAGGGTTTCTCTCATTCCAAATGTTCCAAATGTAAGAAAACCAAAACTTCACGTAGTAGCTCACACCACCTTAGTGCGAGTGATTTTTTATATTGTTATTCTCCAAAACTAAGTTCACATATGTTACAAATTTGATTATTAATAATATTGTTTAATTTTGCTTTTGTAAAAAAAACTTCCAAAAAGAAATACTTAATAGAAAAAAGAAGCTAAAACCATGTTTAATTAGAAAAACATTAGTGTGTGTATCTACCACCCTCCTCCACTCCACTCTGCTGACATGGATTGAATGTAGTGGCAGCTACAGTGTCAAAGACCAATTATTTTGCTTAGTTTCAACCTATGTATATCTTGTGCTTCTTTCCTTTTTCTTGAGCTGAAGGTGCTAGGTTGGGAGGCACAATAGATTTTGTTGGGGACATGTTGCAGGGATTGCTCAAAGGTTTTCCACATAGGTTTTTGTTGGCTGCATCACACAAACAAAATCAGATAGAAATACAATACTACATTATATTGAATTTTCTAAATTAGTTGAAAAATCACTAATAAATGAAAAATTCCGTCCCATATTATAAGAAAAAAAAATCACACTTGTTAAGAAAACCAAAACATAGTAGTTTGCAACATAGTTTCTTGTGTTATCCTTGAAATAAATTTTATAGGAAGATGTAAAAACAATTTTCATTGGTTATTGGTTATTGAGAAAATGAAAGAGAGAGCAAATTGAATGCACTTTGCATTTAATTTTCCTTTGGAAAAGATAATTTTTTGAAACAATATAATTAAATATGATAAAAGTTGGTCTTTTTTGCTTATAATTTAGGACAAAGAAAATGGATGTTTTTTGCTTATAATTTGAGACGGAGGAAGTATCAATCTATAAAAATCCTCTCATCTATATTAAGCAAAAAAAAACATTGTTCGCCATATAAATACGCTGAACAATGCAAGTGTCTTGTATTATGAGCAACGCTTGGATGGTCACAAGGATTTGAAATGAATGGAGTATCGTTGAAAGCATTGATGAGAACCAACAAACTGCCAACATAAAGCATTTGAATCATCCAATGACTTCAAATCAAAAGAACATACATACGACTACAACCAAGTATGCAACATTTTGGAATTCCTATGCGAAAAAAACTATGCAACCAACAATCGTTTAAGAATTTTTTATATATAATAAAGACCATTTTTCATTATAAAATGTTTTTTTATTTCCATTGTGTTTCCTGTTTTAAAAAATTCATTTAGGATATGTCTGGTTATATGGTGCTATATAAGGTGGAAAGAATTGAAATAGAGACTATTTAGATATTAAAAAATGGACATCTCACTTCACTCCGTTCCATTTTATACCAAATGCCCTTAAGAAATTATAAACAATTTGACGGTTTTCTATATAATACTTAATGAGAAAATAACATCACATAAATATTAAATGAAAAATGATATTTGACATCAAAACTTTGATGTTAAATAGTATCTTTTGATTTTTATGTGTATTTTTTAGAATGTGTGTAAATTGTAGAAGATAAAAACTAAATAGAGGTAAGCATATACATTATCGCATATGGTGTATGTATTTTGATTTTTTTTTTAAATAACACAACTGATATTAAAATAACATACAACATTGTTATCGTTCTCAATAATTTCACATATTACATAACTTAGTTTAGTCTTGTTGTTTTCTTAAAAATCGCAATCATCTAGAATTTTGAATCCAAACAGAAAAGAAACATTGTTTTTTCTCGAGTTTGGATGGGTGAATCGGTGAAAAAAGATTTAGAAGTTAGTGAAGTGGATTTCAATATAGTTTCAGAAAGAACATAATGATATAATTTGATCCATGTAATCGATCCCATTTAATGGGATAAAGCTTGGTTGTTGTTGTTTGGATTAACAAATATGAAAGGGTGTGGTTTTTATGATTGATAGGGTGCAACTTGGAAGAAGAAGAAGCTCTCTTCACCAACAGTTGCAGAGCGACCCAATAAAATTGTGAAGCCCAATCATTCTTTTGGCCCTTTTGATGTCAACCACTGCATTTTTTTTAGAACAAAAAAACCACTTGCATACGAGACAAGGAGGAAGCCTCAACAAAAAGGTGGCGCATATATACGGAACACCCACACCCAAACCAAGGAGGAAGCCTCAACAAAAAATTATTTGTGGAATCTATTTTGAACTTTTTATAGAAATGTTGAGATGGAGAGAATTAGTGTTTATTAAATATTACTATAAAAAAAATTATAACTATTTAATTATTCAAAATTGAATATCTGTATTGTAGATTTGTCAATGCTCTTAAGAAGCTAAAACCATGAAAAAAGCAACCCAACAACGTGACTATAATTAGAAAGGGAAATTATGGTTGTGTGAGAGACCAAGTGTTATACTTACTTTCTACCTAGCTCGTGATACCCCTCAAAAAAAAAAAAAAAAAAACACCTAGCTCGTGATAGAGCTTCCCGTCTGTATATTCAATCCACACGGTCCTGCTCGATGTGGTACTAGTGTGTCACTATGTACACAAGTTACAACTTTGTCACACGAATGCTGCATTAATTTTCTACCTTTTCCTTAACTCTTTTTCTTTCTTTTTTCGATTGCATATATTTTGAAATATATATCCTAGAAAATAATCAATTGATTGATATCAAGTGGTTAATAAACTTAAAGGAAGACGTAAAGACAAATCATTTTGGAGAATTAGAGTTTAAATTTTTACTGAAATAACTCTTGATCAACATTTACTTACCTTGTTATCGAACTCTGAATTATAAGGTTAGTTTGTTTTGAAAATAAACAAGTAATTGGTCTCAAATAAATAATAAACTTCAGTTAAGATAAATCATTCGAGAGAAGTCCAAATCTTAGCATTTTTTTTTTTTTGGATTTTATCTACTTTTCAACCGAACTCTGGATTATCATATTAATTTGTCTTGAAAACTAAAGGACAAAAAAAAACTGTATTTTAGAAAATTTAAAGCACCAAAGTGAAATTCATTCAAAACATGAACTCACCTTGACTATCTATTTTAATAGTGACATGCAAATGAAATAGACAACATAAACCTTTACATGTCCATATCACAAATAATGATCTCATGTTTGTTCCCTTTATTCTTAACTTCAAGATGAACACTCTAATACAGCTAAAAAGTGAACTCTCACAAGACAAAGCAAGGTGTTCCTACTTTTTTTTATGTCTCTTCTCAATCACTAGTTTTATTTCCTAAAACTCACAATAATAATCACAGCAAAATCAACCCAAAAAATTATTTGCCTTCTTACTTCTATAGTCTCTCAAAACATCCCATAATTCTCTCATAAAAATTAACCATTTTTAGTCTCAACAATTCAACATCTTGCACACAAAAAAAAAACTCAACTATGAAACCTTCAACAGAATCAACCAAGGACACAACCATTAACATTGATAATTCCTCTTCCAAAAGAGTATCTTTCTCTGACCAACAGCAACAGCAACAACACAGTGTTCCTTTGTTACTTCAACCATCTTATGCAAGATCAAAATCCATGATCTTTGATGAACTAAGAAACTTTCGGATATGCCTTAAATGGTGTGCTCTTGATCACTCATCTTGTGTTGGAAAACTCATCTCTTACGTTTCCTTCATCTTCCTCACTTTCATTGTTCCTCTCTTCACAACCCTATTTGTTCAAGTATCTGCTTCTTCTCCTGAAGTTGATCCTATCTCCTTGAACAAGCTTGTTCAAATACCTGAATCTGCACTTGCCATCATTTCCTTCTTCACTCTCTACCGTTTCTTCCGAAGGTACCAAAACAATTTTTCATCATAGTTTTGCATGTATGTGTGTATACTATCATAGTTTTAAATTGAAATTGTGATCACAGCTAGGGCCGGTCCTAAGATTCTTGGTGCCCTAGGCGAAATAATAAAATTGTGCTCTTTTAATTATCCTAATGTTTTTCTTCTTGCATTTTTTGTTGCAAAAGATTCATTTATAATCGAAGTTCTCTAAAAAAATATATTTTCAATAGAATTAATCAAAGCGGAATAGGAAAATATATATCTATGTAGTACTAACTACCAAGTAAAAATAACATTTTCAGTGCCCCTAAAAAAATGGTGTCCTGGGCTGCCGCCCCTCCCGCCCACCCTCAGGGCTACCCTAAGTTACAAACATACACTAAACCAATGTGTTATGATGCAGGTATGGCCTAAGGCAACTTCTATTCTTAGATGCATTGCAAGATGACACTACATATGTTCGTCGCGGCTACGCCCGCGAGCTAGAGAAAGCATTCAGATACTTAGCATACATAATCCTACCTTCTTTCTTTGTAGAACTTGCACACAAAATCATATTCTTCTCAGCAGTTAAAATTTCAGCACCAAACCTTAGTGCTGGATTTCCAATACACTCAATTGTGTTTGTATTTATGTTACTTTCATGGCTGTACAGAACTGGAGTGTACTTGTTAGTATGTGTTATTTTCAAATTAACTTGCCAGCTTCAAATATTGAGATTTGAAGGTGTTCACAAGCTTTTTGAAGGGTGTGGATCAGAAGCAGGTGTTATATTTAAGGAACATGTGAGGATTAGAAGGCAATTATGGATTATAAGTCATAGGTATAGATTCTTTATAATCTGTTGTGTGGTTACTATGAGTGTTAGTCAATTGGGTTCTCTATTGCTAGTTTTGGCTTCTAAGTCTGAGAAGACATTCTTCAATTCTGGTGACCTTGTGGTAAGTACATTAATGTATCATATGTTATATTATATATGTGATTTATGCATGTTTGATCACTCAATTAATTGTACTAGTCAATTTCATGATTTGAATGAAGTACTCTCCTTAAATAGAATTTTTTTCTAATTATGTGATTGGAAATAATTTTATGCAGATATGTTCAGCAGTGCAATTGAGTGGCTTCTTCTTGTGCATCTTAGGTGCTGCAAAAATCACACATAGAGCTCAAGGAATTGTTTCAATTGCAACAAGATGGCACATGTTGGTGACTAATGCTTCTGCTGAATCAGAGCAATGCAAAGATGATATGTCTGAAGCTCTAGCCAGTGATAGTAGTGATTCTGATTCCTCAGACATACATATATCAATAATCCCACAGAGACTCTCTTCCTTTCAGACTAGACAATCTTTAGGTGAGTTTTGTCTCTAATTTATACAAGAAAAATCGAATAAATAGTCATTTTCGTCTTTGAATGTGTTTTTTCTTAATATATCAAAATGACAAAAACATTTCTAAATGTTTGTTTTCTTAGTGAGTTTAGTCCTCGGATGTGTTTATTTTAGTTAGTTTGATCATCTAATGTGTTTTTTCTACGCAATCTAATGTGTCTTTCGTTAGTGTTTAGTTCATAAAATTACTAACAAAAGACACATTCAAGATGCTTTTTTGCAATTTCAATACATGCAGTGATTATAGTTACATTGTTTCACATGTTTAGAGACTGAAATGTCAATTTACTTCGAAATTATCTAAATACATAAAATTCGAACGTAATCACATTATCTTTTTCACTATTGGTCATGTGAAGTTTTATTGTGTTTGATTTTTGCAGTGACCTATCTACAACACAACCATGGGGGAATAACATTGTATGGGTTTGCACTTGATCGAGGAATGCTTCATACTCTATTTGCATTTGAATTCTCCATAGTGCTTTGGATTCTGAGTAAGGTGGTTGTCTTAGAATAAATTATTCAAGTCTAGAAAAGTGAAGGAAACAAAAGCCTTGTATATGAGCCAAGGAATGTGTATCATTATATCTCATATGGCTGGCTGAGTTTCTTTTGTGTGTAAATATTATTATACTTTGTCAGAAATTTGTATGAAGTTTAGTAAACTAAAGTTTTCTTAGAGAATTACTACTCTAAAATTTTACAAAAGTGGAATGTTCGAAGAGTTCATTCATCTTTTATTTGGTATAAAGAGAAGTGTGAACAAATAAAAAGAAGTTTATTTTTGCTTCTTCTACAAAGAGACGTATATTTTTTCGTCATCTTCTATCTTGATAGGTGGTCTTTCCTTCTTAACGAAGAAAGTGACATTTCTTCTTGACGATGACTTTTGAGTAACCATTATTTTTAACTCAAACTTACTAGAATTCACTAGTAGAAAAAAGACATTTAACAACGGGGTATTCACATTAGTGCAGAAATACCTGACGGAAAAGATTCACATAGTGGCAATTCCAACTGTCACCTTACATCAGTTGCTGCCTGATGTGAAAACTCTGTTCTGTAGTAGTGATTAAAATTAGTCAAGAATAAACTAATGCTTATCATCAATTATTTACTTTGTCAATTTAGATTGAAAACATAGTTTTTCTTTTTAAACTTGTTCTTGAAACAAGTTTAAGACCAATGTAAATGGTTAAGACCAACATAATTTGATTCATAAACAAATAAATAGTTTAATTTTCATATTGTTATTGTAGAAAAAAATTATACTATAAGGTTGGCCAAAGTAATTATATAAAAATCAAAATATTTTTAATGATTAAACGGTTATGATTAATTGATCTTGTAAAATAATATTTACATAGATAGCGGATCCGACCCATCATCAATTATAAGTTATCAAGTGATTTTTTTTTTTGTGGTGGCCTGAGTTTGAACCCCGGACCTTGCATATATTATGCATTGTCTATACCAACTGAGCTAAGCTCACGAGGACAGTTATTAAGTGATTTAATAATAGTTCAATTGGTTCGACGTAGATGGTAAAGAAGGTGGGGATTTTGGATAAAAAATAAATAAATATTAATCTTATAATTACCCATTACTAACATTTTTCATCTGTAGAATAGAATTTCTCATGAGTTTTGACTATTTTCAAAAGAGAATATGCTCACAAGTGCCCTTAAGGCACTAGTTAAGGATTTAAAAAAAAAACAATTAATAAATTTTATGTAAAAAAAAAGTTACTTTTTGGTACTATTTCAATAAATCAAAATATCAAATACACAATTTACACGATAGAATTTCTACATTGACACTTATTAGTATTTCCATTTCAAAAGAATGCACCGATAAAACTTGGACGGCTATTTTTAATTAATTAAATTAGAGCAATAAATTAAATTTTTACATTTCCAAAATATCACAATTTTAGCGGGAAAAATTCGCTCCAATTACTAAACCTCGTAGTTTGGTTCACGGTTTTCTATTTAATTTTTTGTCATTAATCACCACCGCTTCTTCATAATCCCATTTTCATTCCATTTCCCTTGCTTAGGGTTTTGGCGATTTCTCGGTTACTCTTCAATCCCAAAGGTTAGAATTGTTTGCATTCTTTTTCTGAATTTTATCCTCAATTTTGTTTTCTTATTTCAATTGATTTATCCTAAAATTATGCATGTATGTGCATTTTGTGTATGTAGTTAATGTGTTTGTTGAAATGCAAAGCAATTGTCAACTGAGTTTAATTTTACTTTTTATGATAAAAAAATTTCAATAACCCGTTGAAAATGTAACGCTCAGGTCTTAGGTTTGAATCTTGTTGGTGCCAACACTTCATGTGTTGGGTCAGTTCACATAGGACTTTGATCTGGCTTCAATTGAGCATCCTGTTAGTTTCAAACAAAAAAATCGTTGAACATGTGCAGAATATTTCACCACTACGTCTACTTAAGAATAACATTTTATTACAAATTGTCAGTGATCCTATTAGGAAGAATTGAGAATTTGAATTTTACTTATTATAAGAAATACTTACTATAATGTAGCAAGTGTCAGTTAGAAGTCTGAAGTTCCACATTGCTTAGAAAAGTGGTGGTTGAACACTTTATAATTGAGAGGACCCATAATCTCATTGCCTCAAGGTTTTGGGCTAAATTGTAGTGTCAAACTAACTTGTGTGGTCACTTTGACCCCAATGTGGATGGCCCCTAGGCTCCCCTCGTGACCCAATACATACTATATACCTATGATGCGTAGACACGCGGACACTAGTAATAATAATTTGAGAAAATTAATTAATTGAGTTTAATCACATGTATCGGCTTCTAACATAGAACATGTCTTCCATTAGAAGTGTCATGCTCTAGAAGCTATATAGTACTCCATTTCTTTGATATATATTATGAATGCTTAAACGGGTAGTCAATACCATGTGTGACTCGTTTCAACCATATGCCATGGTATGATTTGTCTGCATTTTAATATTGCCTTACACAGTGCACTAGAGTCATTTTTATGGTTTCCACAAAGTGTAATAGATTTACATTTCCTCTTTTCTATAAGTGTACACTTGACTGTGATGGATCTTTACCACATTCAAGTTATGCAATGAGAAATACTGTTCAAATTTTGAAAAATATAAGGCTTGATATTTATAGACGACTAAGTATTTGCCAGGTAAAGTTTCTGTTTGAATGAGATAGGATCCTACCATGTATATTGCGACTAATTCATCGTCTGTTCCAATTACAAAAGAACAATACTTTTCAAACCGATAAGTGACCAAGATGACTATTCAATCTCAGAGGCAACAGAGAATCAGGTTTCTACCCCACCATTTGGCTCTAGCACTACTAGTGTATCATCGGCTTACTTTGTTCGGCGTAGAGATCGGTCAGATGCTTCGGATAACTTTACAGATGAGCAAAGTGATGGAAGCAAAAGGCAGAAATCCAACAAGTTTGACCAAGAGGCTTGCCAAAATGAACTTGTTAAGATGTTTGTAGCCAACGACATTCCTATCTCATTTGTAGAGAATAAAGCATTTCAAAACTTTCTAAAGGTTTTACAACCGAAATTTACTGTCTCCTCGCTGTCACAGACTGCATTGCCACATGATATTTTAACTCTATGGGATGCAGAAAGAACAAAATTACAGAGCTTTCTTGCACATCATTGTGGAAGAGTTTGCCTCCGCGCTGACACATGGACTTCATGTCAAAATCAGAATTATATGTGTTTGACTGCCCACTTTATTGATAATAATTGGAAATTGCACAAAAAGATTCTAAACTTTCTCCCAATCGGAAGGTGTTCGGTAGAGTGTATGGAAAGTACTATTGAGTGGTGCTTGAATGATTGGGAGTTGAGTCACGTTTTTAGTTTGACAGCTGATAATGTATCACCAAATGATTTTAGGATTCAATCCTTAAAGAGAAAACTAATGTCTTGGAACAGCTTAGTTTTGAAAGGAAATTACATTCATATGCAATCTTGTACTCATATTTTGAACATGATTCTGAAAGAGGGATTAGAAGTTTTTGATGGTTCTATTTTGAGAATTAGTGATGCAGTTCAATACATAAGATCATCATCTCCTTCTATATTGTCTAAATTTGAAGCATGTGCTGAGCAAGAAAAAATTGAATGTGAAGGATATGTTTACTTGGATGTTGAAACTAAGTGGAATTTGTCTTATAAGATGTTGGAGGCTGCTTTAAAGCATCAAAAGACATTTGAGGACCTTGAGTTACAAGACAAAACGTATGTTTGTGAGTTAGAAAAGGGGAAGGGTGTTCCTACATTTGAAGATTGGAAATATGCTCACTTAATTTTACCATTTTTGAAGATCTTTCATGATGTTGTTTTGCGAATTTCTGATACCTCTAATGTTACTTGCAATATTTATATGTTAGAGGTATTTGGAATTGGTAAAAAGATCGACCAACTTTATCGTTCCAAGGACCAAACTGTAAACTGGATAGCTAATATGATACGGAAGAATTTTGATAAGCATTGGGGATGTCATGATGTTTTGAACATGTTGCTGCTAATTGCTCTTGTATTTGATCCTAGGTATAAAGTTAGATATATTAATTGGATGATCAATCAGATTTTTGATTCAGTTGAGGCAGCTAAATTGAAAGAGAAATTGGAATCTTGTTTGAAGTCCCTTTTTGAGGAATATAATGATAGAGAGGAGTTGAAAAATGATTCACAAGAAGCACAATTTGATGAAGATGGTAAAATAGATCCCTATAATTGGAATGAGTTTCGGCAATTGCATAAATCAAGTATCAAATCTGAGTTAAGTAAGTATTTGGAGGAAGATACAGAGACTTCTGTGGATTTGGATATCTTAAATTGGTGGAAGCTAAATTCAAGTCGATTTCCGATCCTTGCAAACATTGCTAGAGAGGTTTTGGCTATGCCTGTCTCAACCCTAACCTCTGAGTGTGCATTTGGTAATAATGCAAAGGTGCTTGATTCTTATTGTAGTTCTCTTAATTTTGAACTTATGCAAGCACTTGTCTGCACACAAGATTGGCTATACGGAAAACCCTTCTCGTTGCTTTCAAACGAGGATTTGGAAAAGCTTAAGCAAGGTAAGACAATGAGATGCTTATATTGGATATGTTATTATTTATAAGCTCAGGATTATGATTTGATATGTACTAACATTTTTTTCGTCTTTGTGCAGAAATGGTTTCCCAACTAGGTGTTGGATGTTCAACCTTAGGTACTCCTGATGATTGATTAAGAATGCTTGTTCTATATTTGGTTTTTAGAATCACGGTATCAATGCAAGGTTCACTTCTTTTTAAGCATTTTATTTTTCTTTCAATTGTAATTGGTCAAGACTGAAGTAGTAGTACCAACATTATACTTGGTTTAGTTTTTATGGTAATTATAACAAAGCTGAGAGTTTCTATTCGGGGTGTTCTTTTTTCTGTGTTTGTTTGCGTTGACTTGTTCAGTTACCCTCACATATTGTTTTTGAATTGGTCGTGTTCATTCGATAGTATACGATTCTCTCGCACACACTGGCGGAACCAGGGGGTGGCAAGGGGGAGCCTTGGCCACCCCATCTTAAAAATAATAAATTTTTTTATACCCTAGAATTTGCATAATTAATTTGGCAGAATTGTAAATGATACTTTAATATATCAATTTTTTTTTTTGTCTAGTACACTTAACTTTGTCTCCTTTGCCAATTTTAACCATTCTTGTTCATTACAACAAGATGGAACCTGAGTTTCTAGCCCATAGCATGTCAGTTTATATTGAAAGGGAAATTAGTGCATGTATTAGTTTCGAGTCAATTATTGATGATTTCAAGTCACTCGGAAAGCGTAAAGTGTCTCTTTAAGTATTTAATGATCGACTTTATATATTATGTAGTTTAAATTTTAAATGATTGATTTTTGGTTTATTACAACTTAAATGTGTTATATGCAATATGATTTATATATTTTAGTTTATTTTGATGGCGGCCACCCCAAAATTTTTTGTCTGGCTCCGCCACTGCTCGCACATGTATGGAGGTTTAACAATATTATTTTGTACTTGCAGTGCTCTTCAAAATCAAGGTGCTGCTATATTTTATACTATCATTATGCAACTTGCTAAGTGTATTATGTATTTAATCCATAAACACGGGCTTGAAATTATAAAAAGTAATATATTTCAATTTCTCCTTTTGTGTTTGTATTTCCATCACAGTTCTCAATTCCAAAGTTTATGATGGTGCCATCCATTTTAATCTCAGCTTTTATGCATTAAATATTGTGATCCTGAGAGGAATGTAAGCTTCTGCATAATGACTCTGCAAACTTTGAACCGGTTCAAAACTAATTTTACATCAAAACGGGTTTTGAAATTTTGATATGAAATTGATTTTGAACTGAAATTGGTCTTGGTTTTAAGTTGGCTTCGCGCCGGTTTGGCAAAATATCAAGTTGGTTTGGTTCTATACTTCTATAGTTTGATGGTTCAGTTCAGTTTGAATTGCTCCTCTTTGTACAACCTGTTCTATGAGGAATTTTATTTGGAATCTCTCTAGGTGTAAAAATGGGGGCTAGGCATGAATCAAGCCACTTTGGTAAAATTATGCGTGACTTTATTTGATTTTTTGTACTTAAAGATATAAGTGAGTTATTGACTTTTAAATTTGATTTACTCAATTAAAAATACATTAACAGTGTACAAAATAGTAGTAGTATTTGCTGAGGCTGGTGAGAGCATTACACCATCGGTGTATCATTAACAACTGTTTTTGTTTACTGAAGTTTATAGTTTATACAACAATTGCAGATGAGGGTCTTGTTAACTTGTGCCCTTAGGGCACAAGATAAGAAACTAAATGTAGAAACTTAATCTTGGAAATTGTGCATTCATAACCTTAAAAACTTCAAAACTTATATTTTCAATGCAATATTTATTTCTATATTCTATTTTAAGATCCTTATCTTGTGCTCTGAGGGCACAAGTTAACATTTTCCTTCTAATAATTATTATTATAAAGTTTCTGCGGTACATTAAAAAAACTAAATCTTTGTCGGATTTACTTACCTTTCGGTTGAACTTCGGATTACCATGTGTCCTTCCCCTAAGAACACCTCAGAGTTAACACCCAAAAAATAAGTGATTATGATATGTTGCATTTCAAACAATAAATTAAGAGTAATGCTAGCAACACCCTCTTTTGAACACTCTCTTATTGGTTTAAACTACACTTTGAAAATTGAACTCACACAAAGTGGTGGAACATACATTGATTTTATCCAACAAAAGAGTGAGTGTTAAAGAGAGTGTTGAGAAGTGAGCGTTGGCTAGCATTCCTCATAAATTAATGATTGCTTTTGTGTAACAAAATGTTATTTGTAAACTCTAGTAATTTAAGAAAAACCATTTAATAAAAAGGAAAACATAATTTCATTGTCTATCTCCGATCTCGTATATAAACAAAGGGTCTTGTTAATCAATGCCCCAGGGACACTGGTTAACATTCTCCATAAACAAATAAGAAAAAGAAGTATTAGTGAGTTTAGTAAACAAATATTACTGTGGATGACAACAAAACAAAAATTGCTAAACTTGTCGGTGAATTTGAGATGAGATTAAGATTGATATAATCCAATTTGGTAAAAAAAAAGTATTAATATTTTAATGATGTTTTTAAGAATAAAATAAGATTATAATTAACATTAATAGATTCAGATCATTTGAGTTGGTTACGTATATTAAGATTAAGATAATTTTTTAGATTATTTGTGTGAACTTTTTTGTAATTATTAAGATTGAAATAAGATTAAGATTATTATGAATTAGAGAATACAACGACAATCAAACATATGATTGGGTTGAATCGATTATATGGATTAAATTATGTCATAAAAATGTTTTATCATAAATCATATTCTGATCAAACTCAAAATCATTAATCTATATTCTCTAGATATTTTATAATAGTTTTGTTAGTTCTCTTATGTGTTTGGTGATTTGATTATCTTTCATTGGATATACTTTGTACACTACATAATTTACGTGTTTACTCTCTACATGCTTAAATCACTTAAGCCTATTTTCCATCATCATTTTTACTATATAGATGTTACCCTAACTCTCTAATATTGTCATTTATCCAACACAACAAACCTCATCTTCACTACACATATTATATTATCGTTGATTCTTCAGTGTCCAACCCTCTGTTTCATGCAACATTGACGGTCTTACAGTTGTCCAATAAATTTTTCCCTTCAAATTGAGTTGTACTTTTGTATCACATAAAACACTTCGATGTTTATCGATTTCAACCACTAAGCATGAATACTGGGAGAAAATGGAATAAAAATTGTTTGAGTCATGTTAATTACCGTCTTAGGAACACTTACAATCTTAAGGGGTGAATTTTCTAGCCCCTAGATTATTTGATTAAAAAAGAATTAATAATTTCTTGGTAAACTAACTAAGGTTCAATGTATTCATTAAATCACACAAATACCCTAAAATATAGGGAAGTGTATTAAGGAGGGAAGCTATGATTGTTTTGGCGGGAAACAATAATCATTAAGTTCAGTTCACCGCTTCAAAACCCCATTTTTCATTCCACTTCCCTTTTCATTTCAGTTCTTCAACCTTATACACAATTCCGAAACTCGCGATTCTCACAATCAAAGGTTAGAATTATTTACATTCCTTGTTTCTTATGAATTTTTCTTCCCAACTTTGGTTCTTTTATCATAAAATCTCAGTAATGTATGATGTATGTTTGATGCATTTTTGTGTAGTTAAGGTGTTTGTTGAAATGCAAAACAATACTCAACTTGTGTTTCATAGTTTTCATGTTAGGTATGGATGTTCATGCTAAACTGAGTTCAACATTAGTTTAACATGAACTTATGATAATATTTCACCACTAACTTGAATAATTACAACTTCTCATTGATCCTTACAAGATATTGAGAATTTATATTTTGTTTAATATTTAGGGTTGAAAGTGGTTTTAGTCTTTATAAAATATTCATTTTTTGATTGTAGTCACTACATTTTGTAAAAAAACGTGCTTTTATTCCCTGCATTTTATAAAGTAAAAACGAGTGTTTTTAGTACCTACAAATCCGCCTTTATGGATTAGAAGCACCCGTTTTTATAAAAGGTAGGTAGAGACTTAAAATTGACATTTTTTTTTTATTGAGGCTAAATTTGAAAGATCTGTAATTTTATAAGGGTTAAAAACAAATTTAATCCTAATATTCGATAGAAGAAATACATACCATATACTCGTCCATTTCCAAGATATATTATGAATGCTTAGGCTCTGTGTGATCAATAGTTCAATACTTGCGTGACTGTTTTCTGCCATATGCCATTGTATGATTTGTCTGCATTTTAATATTGCGTTGCAAAATGTACTAGAGTCATTGTTATGGTTCCCACAAGGTGTCATTGATTTACATTTCCTTTTGTTTTGAATGTGTATACTTGATTGTGATGGATGTTACAGCATTTAAGTTGTGCACTTAGCCTCAATGAGAAATACTGTTAAAATTTGGATAAGTATAACGCTTGATATTTATAGACTGATAAGTGTTTTCCAAGTAAAATAAAGTTTCATTTTGAATGAGACAAGGTCATATACCAAGTATATTGAGACTAACTTATTTTCCATTCCAATTTTTAGTTCAAAAGAACAATATTTTTTTCAAGACCAATGAGTGACCAAGATGACTTTATTGAAGAGAATCAGGTTGCTACTCCAGCACTTGGCTCTAACAATACTAGTGTATCATCGGCTCGCTTTGTTGGGCATAGAGATCGGTCAGATGATTGGGATCACTTTACTGAAGAGCAAAGTGATGGAAGCAAAAGGCAGAAATTTGACAAGTTTGACCAAGAGGCTTGCCAGAATGAACTTGTTAAGATGTTTGTAGCCACCGACATTCCTATTTCATTTGTAGAGAATGAAGAATTTCAAAAGTTTCTAAAGGTTCTACAACCGAAATTTAGTGTTTCCTCACTCTCACAGGCTACATTGGCTCATGATATTTTAACTCTATGGGATGCAGAGAGAACAAAATTACAGAGCTTTCTTGCACAACATTGTGGAAAAATTTGCCTCAGCATTGACACATGGACTTCATGTCGAGATCAGAATTATATGTGTGTAACTGCCCACTTTATTGATAATAACTGGAAACTACACAAAAAGATTCTAAACTTTCTTCCAACCGTAGGTCGTTCACTAGAGTATATGGAATATGGTATTGAGTGGTGCTTGAATGCTTGGGAACCGAGTCGCATTTTTAGTCTAACAGTTGATAATGTACCTCGATATGATTATGAGATTCGATGCTTAAAGGAAAAGTTAATGACCCTGGACACCTTCGTTTTGAAAGGAGATTACATTTATATGCACCCTTGCGCTCATATTTTGAACATGATATTGAAGGAGGCATTACAAAATATTGATGATTCTATTTTGAGAATTAGTGATGCAGTTCAATATACAAGGTCATCTCCTTCTATATTGTCTGGATTTGAAGCATGTGCTGAGCAAGAAAAAATTGAAAGTGAAGGATATGTTTACATGGATATTGAAACTAGGTGGAATTTGTCATATGAGATGTTGGAGGCTGCTTTAAAGCATCAAAGGGCATTTGAGGACCTTGAGTTACATGACAAAAAGTATGTTCACGAGTTAGAAAAGGGGAAGGGTGTTCCTACATATGAAGATTGGAACCAGGCTTACTTAATGTTACCATTTTTGAAGATCTTTCATGAAGCTATTTTGCGAATTTGTAATACCTCTAATGCTACTAGTAATATATATATGTTAGAGGTATTTGGAATTGGTAAAAAGATTAGCCAGTTGTGTCATTCCAAGGACCTGAATGTACACTGTATAGCTATAATGATAAGGAGGTACTATAATCAGCATTGGGAAAATGGGGGACGTCATGATGAGTTCAACATGTTGCTGCTAATTGCTCTTGTATTTGATCCTAGGTACAAAGTTGGATATATAAATTGGATGATTGATCAGATTTTTAATTCAGTTGAGGCAGCTAGTTTGAAACAGAGGTTAGAATCTTGTTTGAAATCCCTTTTTGAGGAATATAATGATGGAGAAGAGAAGTTGCAAAATGATTCACAAAAAGCACAATTTGATGAAGAAGGTAAAGAGGATCCTTATAGTTGGAATGAGTTTCGACAATCGCATGAATCAAGTTTCAAATCTGAGCTAAATAAGTATTTGGAGGAAGATACAGAGACCTCTGAGGATTTGGATATCTTAAATTGGTGGAAGCTAAATTCAAGTCGATTTCCAATCCTTGCAAACATTGCTAGAGAGGCTTTGGCTATGCCTGTCTCAACCCTAACGTCTGAGTGTGCACTTGGTAATAATGCAAAGGTGCTTGATTCTTTTTGTAGTTATCTTAATTTTGATCTTATGCAAGCGCTTGTCTGCACACATGATTGGCTATATGGAAAACCCTTTTCGTTGCGTTCAAACAAGGATTTGGAAAAGCTTAAGCAAGGTAAGAAAACATGATGCTTATTTTGGAAAAGGATTATGATTTGATATGTACTGACATGTTTTTTGTCTTTGTGCAGAAATGGTTTACCAACTAGATATTACATGTTCAACCTTTACTGTTCCTGATGATTGATTAAGGATGCTTGTTCTTTATTTGGTTTTTAGAATCACTGTATTAATTCAAGGTTCATTTCCTTTTAAGCAATTTATCTTTCTAGATTGAAGACGTTGTAGCAGAAGTATTTGTAGTTTAGTTTTTCTGGCAATTATAACAGTGCTTAGTTTCTATTCAGACCGTTCCATCATGATTTTAGTATCGAATACTGATCCATCATATTTTATATCCAATCTTATTTTCTTTCACTACCATTTTCTATAAACATTGCCTAGTATAGGATTCTTTCGCACTTTCTCATGTATGGATGTTGAACAATATTTTGATATACTTGCAATGCCTTTCAAATTAAGGTGCTGCTATGTTTTATAGTACTGGATATGTTATGTATTTAATCCATAAACACACATTTGAAATTATAAAAAGGAAATAAAATGTTAATAGTACTCCAATTTCTCCTTTTGTGTCTATATTTCCTAAATGAGTTGGTGAAAGACTTGGTTTTTGATAGATCACTATGGCATCGTTTGATTCATGCAGCCGTCCCCACTTAGTGGGACAAGGCTTGGTTGTTGTTGTTGTGGTGTCTATATTCCTAAATGGTGGCCAATATTTCTTTTGTGAAATAGAGAAGATCACGATTCCATTTTATGATTGTACCTTCCATTTTAATTTCAGATTTTATGCATTAAACATAGGGATTCAGAGAGGAACGTAAGCTTCTGCATGATGATTCTGTAAACTTTGTTTAATTTTCAATGTTTATTGTTGGCTATGCTGTTTTTTTTTTCCTTCCTCAAACCAGTCCTTGCATTAGGATTCCCATGAACAGGTTTTAATCAAGTTTTCAAAGAAAAACACTCCTTAAACCAATTCCAAACCTTTTTTTAGACTTGTTATTAAGTTCAAACCAACTCTCAACTTATGGCTGTTTTGAATCAGGTTCAAACAAATTTTAAACCAGTTCAAAACTAATTTTACATCAAAGTGTGTCTTAAAATTTTGATATGAAATTGATTTTGAGCTGAAATTGGTATTGGTTTTAAGTTGGCTATGCACCTAAACTGGTTCAAAACAAGTTCCAAGCCGGTTTGGCAAAAGATCAAATCGGTTTGGTTCTCTATTTTGCTTGTTTGGTTCAGTTTGATTTGTTCGTTGTACAATCACAAAATTGTGAGGAATTTTATTGTGCTTTACGAAGTATGTTTGGATGAATGGTGGATTTTTAAGCCACTGTACTTTAACAAATAGCTTTCGATTTACAAAAATAGCTATTTTGCTAATCAAATAGCCATTATTAAGCTCTTGTACATTAACAAAAATCATTTCATGAGAATGTCTAAAAGTATTATGCTAATATTCTATGTTTTATCTTACAAAATATTCAAAACTAACTATCAGTAAACTCTCTAATAGGTGAGAGAACGGGGCCTACAAAATATCTGTTTTGAGTTGGATAATCAGGAGATTATTAATTGTCTTCATGAACCTCTTGATTGTCTCTTTGAGTTAGGTGTTATTTTGAACTCCTGTAGACCTCTTTGTTTTGTTACAAACTAGAATGTTAGTTTTGTTACACAATTAAATAGGAAACTTATTTTTTAGCAAGAATGACAACATTTGTTTTTTTTTAAAAGGAGGAACGACAAATTTATTGTTATACAAACAAAAAACAACAGCATTTATTTTACAACTTAACTGAATGAGTTTTATCGTCTTTCAACTTGTATTTTTTACTTTTCTTTATGTTAACTCTTCGGTAGTAGGAAATGAGGCCCATGCAGAGTATAGCGGTAAGATTAGTAAAATTTGTCAAGAATTATTTCCAACAGAAATTGAATTCAGGTTCTCATAAACGATATGTCATAGTGAGGACTTATTAACCACTTGAGCTCAATCGTTTGATTACTTTATATTTTGTATGTGAATTATTATTCTAGATAAATAACAAACTTAAAAAATTTCCTAAAATTTTAAAATGTTACTTCGCTAAAAAAAATTGGTAAACTATAGTTAGTTTAGTTCTAATATATATTTTTTATTAAATAATAACTTTTTTTTTCTTGTTGAAGTAATAATAACTCATTTAGATATTGGTTCAAAGACCAACTATATGGGAACTTTTTGATTTTGCATATGGACAGTAGAAATACTCGTGTGTATAATTGTATATACTGTATTACAAATTGAACATGATGGAAGATTATTTTTTTTTTTTGGTTACAAAAAGTTTAGGTGGGTTCGGCTCCGGTCACCACCAGGGTCAGGGCACGCCTCCAGGCCCAAAGGGCACTTTTTTTTGGTTACAAAAAGTTTAGGTGGGTTCGGCTCCGGTCACCACCAGGGTCAGGGCACGCCTCCGGGCCCAAAGGGCACTTATAGAGGTACTTACAGATCACCCGTATATACTGTATTACAAATTGAACATGATGGAAGATTATTTTTTTTTGGTTACAAAAAGTTTAGGTGGGTTCGGCTCCGGTCACCACCAGGGTCAGGGCACGCCTCCGGGCCCAAAGGGCACTTATAGAGGTACTTACAGATCACCCACCATTTTTTGGTTACAAAAAGTTTAGGTGGGTTCGGCTCCGGTCACCACCAGGGTCAGGGCACACCTCCGGGCCCAAAGGGCACTTACTGTATTACAAATTGAACATGATGGAAGATTATTTTTTTTTGGTTACAAAAAGTTTAGGTGGGTTCGGCTCCGGTCACCACCAGGGTCAGGGCACGCCTCCGGGCCCAAAGGGCACTTATAGAGGTACTTACAGATCACCCACCATTTTTTGGTTACAAAAAGTTTAGGTGGGTTCGGCTCCGGTCACCACCAGGGTCAGGGCACGCCTCCGGGCCCAAAGGGCACTTATAGAGGTACTTACAGATCACCCGTATATACTGTATTACAAATTGAACATGATGGAAGATTATTTTTTTTTGGTTACAAAAAGTTTAGGTGGGTTCGGCTCCGGTCACCACCAGGGTCAGGGCACGCCTCCGGGCCCAAAGGGCACTTATAGAGGTACTTACAGATCACCCACCATTTTTTGGTTACAAAAAGTTTAGGTGGGTTCGGCTCCGGTCACCACCAGGGTCAGGGCACACCTCCGGGCCCAAAGGGCACTTACTGTATTACAAATTGAACATGATGGAAGATTATTTTTTTTTGGTTACAAAAAGTTTAGGTGGGTTCGGCTCCGGTCACCACCAGGGTCAGGGCACGCCTCCGGGCCCAAAGGGCACTTATAGAGGTACTTACAGATCACCCACCATTTTTTGGTTACAAAAAGTTTAGGTGGGTTCGGCTCCGGTCACCACCAGGGTCAGGGCACGCCTCCGGGACCAAAGAACACACAACCTTCTGCTTCTGCAAGGAGGCAGAGGGAATCGAACACACAACCTTCTGCAAGGAAGTGGTTTCTGCAAGGAAGTGGTCCGTTCCTTACCAACTGAGCCAACGTGTGTTGGTTGATGGAAGATTATTTTAATAAAACATAGTTATATCTATTAATTTATTGGAAATAATAAAACATATTTTATCCTCTGAAAATTAAACGTTTTCCCCTAAAAAAAAAATGAAAATAAAACATTTTATAAACATGAGTATATTTGGGAGCGTTTTTTAGTTGAACCAGTTTTTGTGGTGGATGTTTTTACAAACAAATTAACAGCCGAGTAAATAATAAACAAGAAGACTTCATGGCCCAATGGATAAGGCGCTGGTCTACGGAACCAGAGATTCTGGGTTCGATCCCCAGTGAAGTCGTTTTTGAATTTTTAAACATTTTATATTTTTTCATTTTGCTTCATAGCGCAGTGTATAATTTAGCCTTTACGTTGGAAAACATGTTAAAAAGAGATTAATAATGATTTGCTTCTATTGTTTTATGTTAACTAGTTTTGATTACAACATGAATATCTCTTAAAGAGAGATCAATTTTATAAACAGCATTCTCCTATAAATGCTGCATTCGTTCACTAACAAGGACAAAAATAATTATCAAAACCAAATTGTAATCTTCATTTACACTCTTGGAGAAGATCACATAGTTGTTTAAGGGTGTTAGAGAAATTTCCCAGCCTTGCTATGAGCTTATCCCCTTGGCGTCTCGTAAATTCGGTACGGTAATCCTCTATATTCTCTGTGTTAGCTTCCTTACAGTCTGCGGATTCAGCACTAATCTCTTGAATCTCTATTGCTAACTCTTGCAATTTCAAAGTCAACATTTCCTCGTTTTCTTCCCTGCTGTTATTTGTTATGTTTCCTACACTTGCCGGCTCTGGCAGCTTCGGCTTTTCATTATCATGGTGTTTCTCTACTTCCGGTAGATTCTGCAGCGGCATCTCTCTGTGCTTTGGACGCCTTTTTGCAGGAGATTTCAACTTTGGTTTCTTTTCTAGGAAGTCTTTCAAAAACACTTCTTCTAAATGATTATTCTCAGGCACTTCTTCGTGAATTACCTCAGGATCCTGTTTTTCTTTGAGATTTTCTGAAGGCTCAACTGGCCAGTATTTCTTAGGCTTCTGAACAGAATTTCTCTCAACTTTACTTCGAGGCCTTTTTCTTTTGAAGCCTAACAATTAATTCACACAAATGCATTAGTTGAAAAATTCTAAGCAGTAAGGAGATAATGACATGACATACAAGTTACAACATAGTTTCATGGCCTCAATAATTAGAATTCTGAGAAAGAAGTAACAAATAGAACTATTTCAAATTGTACTACTATGAATAAAATGCAGTGATTTTATTTTGTAAAAATAATAATATTGGAACTATATCGTGTTGAGCAAATATTTGTGTGCTATTTAGAGATCAAGAATACATTAAGTTAGCCTATAGCATACTGACAAAACATTGGGATATACAAAGTTTGAAGAAATACAACTAAGAAGACTAGACGGCTAGACGCATAGTGGAAAGCCTCAACCTTCCCATGAAATGCTAACACTGATAGAACACAAAGACCTCCTGTCAATCAAGTGTACGTAAGGAGGAAGGCAGACAAAGCAAAAAAAAGTAGAGAAGTTGTAAGTGTCAATTATAACTGAAACGGGTTAGTTAGTCACGAGGGTAGTTAGTGGGAGTAATCTGCAATCCTATAAAAAGTAGATTTTTTTGTAGAATATGGAATTTTGTCAATTAGCAATTGTATTAGGAGGTTGCTAGTTCCTCGATTTCATTTAAAGTGTTTCATTGAAATTCAATGAAGACCTATACAGCACAGGGATATTCCTTAATGTGCCATTGTTCCTGTAAATTCTCTGGTTCCAGTCATATCAAACACAATCAAGCCAGATTTACGGTCACAAAAGGATAATAGAAGAAAACCTCAACCTTCCCATTCAATGCTAACACAAACAATTAGGCTATATTTATGGCCACAAAAGGATAAACAAGTTCAACAAGTTAATCATACCATGAAATTTTAATGCTACTAGTCAAAGTACAGAGATACTCATAATTTGGATAATAGAAACTCAACATTTATGTTTAAAATGCATTGCATGATAAGAATATATTATCACATTCATAAATCACAACAATTGCAGCTAACATCACACCGATGTGTGACAAAACGAGACCTAGAACAAAATTGGAATAAAATTAAACCGCTAGATAAAGAAGCTTCCTTAAAACAATAAATCAAATGATAACTTTTTCTTAGCCCCTTCGAACCCTTCATAGTATCATGTCACTTTTAAAACTTTGATTTGTTTCAAATGTATTAGTATTTATTGATACTGATAAAGCAGCTTGTTGTCGTCTTGCAACCTGAAGGTCACTCACAACGAGTTCAAATTCTAGGAACAGTCTCTTTTCTAGTGAGGGTGAGGATTCCTAAATCTACCTACTTATATTCCACTTGGTAGGAGTCTCGTGCCCTGGACCATCCATCAGTATTTATTGACATCTCAAACCACAACTTGCATACTAATCCTTATTATGGCATTTTATTCTCTCCACATAGTTTTCTATTCTAGTCTAGCATATTGTCTTGCATCATACTCTTTCTGTTAAACCCACATACCTGTGCAGCAACTACACAGGTGCAACGGCTGCAAAACCATTAGATTCGGGGCAATCAGTCACCTGAATCCAACAACTCTGCAGCCGCTACAAAGAATCCAAACTCCCTCTTTCTACCATAGGCGTGTTTAGTACTACATTAGCGAAAATTGATTTTCATTGAATTAATTTTCTAAAATTGATTTTAGTTAAACATGAGTTTAAGGTAAAATAATGTATGTTTAGATACATTCATGTGAAAGTGACTTCAACAATAAATTTGAGCGTAAAAATCACGTTCAGAGCCAAAAACTACAAATCCCAGCTTAAATTATAATCAATTCTAATCGAGAACATTCAAACATACCAAAATCAATTTTATGTCTTCAAAATCCAAACGCGCACCAAGTCATATTATAAGAGTGAATATGATGCCTCTTGATTCCAACCATTGTTCCACATGTTGTGGAACTACTCCCTTTCTCTATGCCTAGCTAGTAACTACCATTTGTTTGTTTCAAACTAGATAACACAACTAGCTTAACTATGATCCTGTTAGGATAAGCAACCTAATTTGCAGATTCTAGCACAAATGTTTATCATAAAAAGTATTTAGGTATAAGCTATTTTTATAACAAAAGATAAAATAAAGTTAAATTATTTTCGTATAAGATAAAAACTATCTTGGAGAATTTATAAAAATAAGCTGAAAACATAAGCTATTTTCATGAGTTCCCCCAAACAGTCACAACTAGTTTAAGTGTATGTTTGGTTTCGCTTTTGGAGGAGCCAAAGTAAAATTGATTTTGACATGTTTGGTTGCTCTCTAGTAAAATTAACTTTGCCTCCATAATTAATTCTAACTAAAAGCTAAAAATGGTAGTTTTTGATTCTAGAATTGATTTTTACACTTAAATAACGTTACATTCAATTTCAACTCACTTTTAGCCGGAACCAATTAACTCAAAATCAATTTTTGTGACCGCAAAACCAAACATGCACAAACTATATAGTAAAAACAAAATGTAGTAGATTTAACCTAACAATAGAGAAAAACGAATCATACATACCAGTTCCAATCATATCAATTTCAACAGTAACATCCTTTTCCTCATTCCCCAATTCACCATCACTCTCTCTATCAACTTCACCTCTTTCTTCTCTTCCTTTTACAACTCTCTCAACAGCATCAAATAATTCCCGATCTGAATTCCACGCTCTTCTTCTCCTTCTCACATCTTCGTATTCGGCAAGTAGCGAACGCCATTTCCGACGACACTGAGCCAAATTCCGATCGACGTCCAAGGCGGCGCAGTTTTGGGAAATGATGTCCCATTGTTGGTAAGATGAGAAATTGACGGAACAGTCGGCTTCGACGGCGGCGATTTCGTTGAGGAGGATGAGGGATTCGGTGAGTGTCCATTCTGGTGCTGCTTGTGATCGTGTGCGTCGGTTTCCGACAGCGTCGCGTGGGTTTTCCGTCATCTTAGGGGTGTTTGTATGAACTATGAAGAGATGAAGAAGCTCCGATTTAGGAAAAAAAAACACTTCATTTAATTTCACATTTATAAGAAAAAATGATGAACCCAAAAATTTGCTTATTTGGATTTGTCATGTCATACAATTATTATTTTTTTGTCTGGATTTGAACTTCTCACGAGGACTGTCATACACTTATCTAGCAAACTCAACTTTTTTTAATAAGAAATAAAATGAAGGCTAACTTTGCAAACAATTTCATAGTTAAAGGATGATTGTAGGAAAAAATAAATTAGAATCTACTTACATACTCAAAATTTAAAGGACTTTTAATGTAATTTGATATATTTAATGACTTAGATGATAAAGGACGGCATAGACATTAATATGTTGACTCGGATTTGAACACACAGTTTATTGCTTATCAACACTTAAGTGTATGTAAGTTTAGAGCTAAATTTTTTAGAAAGAAAAAAAAACAATTAATTTGATTAACGGTTAATTAATCCTTTTACAAAAAAAAGGTTAATTAATCTTGCTTTATTATTTTGTGTTAAACCTCTCGTTTTTAGGAAAAATGGGTTCTAGAAATTCGAAGTTCGGCCGGATAATAAGTAAAGTTAAATTCTCTTCAATAATTTGTAATTTGATAGAGCTCATTAATCATTTAAGTTCAAAAGTTCAATTGTTTGTTTAATGATTAAGTAATCTTCGTTAAGTAGTATGAGTATGACGCAGTCCATGCACTTCTTACTTATCGTACATATGTCTACATTCAACGTATCTTCGTATGTCACAAAAAAAGTTCAACGTATATCTTTTAACTAGACAAAATACCAATTTAAAATTATTTCAAAAACAAAAAAAGTTCCTGATTCAAAAAGATATTCTTGGAAAAAAAGAAAAATTAGTTTTGAATCATCGTACTTCCTTAATAAGGAAAAGATAGAATAAAGCTAAATTGTGTATGAAGACATAAAGACAGTTTGATACATAATCAATTTTTTATTTTTTTAAAGGAATTTTTAAATTTTATTTCCTTATTTAAACTAATAATTAAATAAAAACAAAAACCATTACAATCTATATGCTTTTGTTATCTGTTAATGTATGTATTGAGACATGTTTCTTTCCAATGTACATCCACAACTTTATGTTTATTTCCAAATACGTGACATGCTGAATGCCTTTTTTCTTTTTGGAGGATGCTGAATTCCTTTAGCACCAGTATATAAGTATGATATAGTTTGAATCTCTATTAAGAGCTTAATTTGCTTCCTTCAATTTGTAAGAGCATGAATTTTCTTCATTGTTATAGTATTTTTTTATATTGTGATCAATGCCATTTTTTTTTTTAATTCTTATTTATGACTATGATTTGAACTTATCCAATTTATGGGTCGCAAGTTAATGTTCAAATAACATTTGTGATGAATTTATTTATTGAAGGTTGTTTGTAAGGTGCATACAATACAATCATGGTGTTTTGGGTATTTGGCTATGGTTCATTGGTATGGAACCCAGGATTTGAACATGATGAGAAAGTTATTGGTTTTATTAAAGACTATCGAAGTGTTTTTTATTTAGGTAATAATGCAGTCATTGAATTTGAACTTTTTTTTCACCATTTCTTAGAAGAGTTTAATTAGTATGATGTCGAAGTAAAATTATTTTAGACATTCATTCAAAGATACGTTGTCACGTCATTTAATATATTTAAAAACACATAAGTTGTCATATTCATTAATTGATGTGGCAATACATCATTAAATATATATCTAAAATAATTTTACACTAACAGGACATGCTAATTAAACTCTTCTTAGAATTGATATTAATTAGTTCCACTTATCTATAGCATGTATTGACCATCGAGGAACACCTGAGTATACTGCAAGAATATGCACGTTGGAGCATAAAAAAGGAGCAATTTGTGTAAGTTATTTATTTATTTATTATAATTACAATTATTACCATTCCTGGTTTGGTTTTACAAGGTAACTTTGGTTATTTTATATGTCACGCATATTATCAACAGACAACAATGTAACAATGATTGATAAAAATTTGACTATCCATTGTTAGTTTTGGCAGTATTTTTACCATGTCTTGTATTTTTACTTTTCATGATATGCTTTTTTTTTTAATTGTAATACTATGTATATTTTTCCAGTGGGGTGCTGCATTTTGTGTTCGTGGAGGCCCTAAAAAAGAAAAAACGGTTATGAAGGTAACTACTTGCATATAAAACAGTTTCCATGACTAGTCTTTTACCATCACTATGTTTACATTCGTTGTGCCAATAGAAAAATTATGGTTTGATTTACATGGTTAAAATACTGATTATAAGTGGCGGATAAACCTTACCCTATAAACTGTCTTTTGACGTCGAGTGAGGTAGCTCGAATTTTAAGATAATATTAGAGTCTATCATAAATCTATTGTGGTGTGGTGTGAATACACGGTTCAATTTACTATTCTTTGAGCCAACTTTTTCCCTTCTCTTTTTCGTGTAGTATTTGGAGCGGCGAGAATGTGAATATGATCAAAAGACTCTTGTAAACTTCTACAAGGCAAGATTGTAATACATCAAATTTTAATTTTAATTTACCTCTGAATTTTTATTGCTGCTAATTTTCTATTCTTGTTTTCTACAGGAAGGAGATTCATTGAAACCTGCTTTCACAGGAGTAGTAGTGTAAGTTATCAGTCACTTGTGCTACTTTCTAACTTTGTATTGGTTAAATGTTATAACTTATAAGATCACTCAAATCCTAACACAGAACTAATTTCAATATGCAGATTCACATCCACTAATGACAAAAACAACAAATACTACTTAGGACCAGCTCCATTGGAAGATATGGCTAGGTATGTTATTGTACATTAGTTTCTGCTTTTTCATGTGAAAGGGATGTCCTTACTTATGTTTCCTTTCTTCTAATTTACATTTATCAATTCAGGCAAATAGCTACTGCTTCTGGCCCTTGTGGAAACAATAGAGACTACATTTTCCTTCTAGAAAAGGCGATGTATGATATTGGTAAGTTCTTTATCTTGTAGCATGTAGAGCCTGTTAGGATTGGTTTTTCTGAGTTTTTTTTACTGACATATCACATAAGCACTTTTGAGACCGTTTGGAAGAGCTTATGGAAACAACTTATGATTTGTTTGGTAGTTGTTTTTAGTTTCTTTCCATAAGTTCTTCAGGGTAGTGTATGAAAACAGCTTGTAGCTAATATGAAAATATTTTGACTTTTTTTTTTTTAATCTCCTTTTATAGAAATAACTTATATATAAGCAGTTTTACCATAAGCGCTTATGCTACATAAATCTTGCATTTAAAAATGCAGGAACTAGCTTCTTGTATACATGTATGCTAATGAGTTGAGAGATTTCATGTGCAGGACATGAGGATGACATGGTGATAGAACTTGCCAATGAAGTGAGGAAGGTACTTGCAGTTTTGGGAAAAGTACATCCTAATGACAAGAAGTTGTTTGGAAGACTTAAGGCTTTACTCAACATCTTCCACTAATCTACATTGCAAAAACAGAAGTGTAATCCAAAGATCACACAATGACGTTTTCCATGAGCAATTGAATGCCATTTCATTTGTTGCACATACGCATGACAAGCCAGCTGACCGCTACACCAACGCACATCATCAGACAAGATTTCGTACCTCAGTTTCCGAACTCAAAACAGTTGCATCTACAACTATTTGAGTTTAAGGGAGATGTTAAAATGAAACTAACTTGTAATGTGCTTGATCAAAATCATTTCTAATTATTTTGTAAATAGAACAGTGAAATACATGTATTTCTCTTTGCCATTGTTCTTCTCTCGATAACCTAAACATATTAGTTTTACATGCACAATAAAAACACAGCTTTGTAATACACTACTACAGTTTTTTAGTGTTTACAGAAACTTTATAATATACTAAAAAACTAATCTATGAAGTAGGCAACTCCCTGTAACCAAATTTATCGTCTTTCTTTCTGGCCGAATCTTCATGTTTCTCTCCCTCTATGGGTCCATAAGCCCAACAAATAACAAGATAATAGAAGTAGTTAAGAATGCCTAAGAAAGTGAGTAGCCCGTAGTAGTAATTCAAATGTCCCCTATTGATGTTAGTCGATAACCAGCTCTCATTCCCTCCAATACTAGTGACCGTGTCCACAATGCTCACAAGCACAGCTGAAACTACGTCAGAACAAGCTAGTCCCAATGTGAACATAGCCATTGCAAAACTAGACATACTCTTAGGGAAAAAACAGTAGAAAAACTCAACCAGTCCAACTGGTGTGAAAGCTTCGGCGAATCCAAACAAAATAAACTCTGGAGCAAGCCATAAAGCCGACATGTTAATTTCAGCATTAGGTTGGTCCTCGAACCCTTGTTCAATCGCTGCATTTCGTCTCACCGTTTCAACAATAGCTGCTACTGCTTTAGCTACAATTGCAAACAGCATTCCTATCCCAATGCGGACTTTAAAACTGAATCCTCTAGGCCGGCCTGCGTATTTAGCTAGTAGAGGTACTCCTACACGGTCATATAAAGGAATTACTATTGTTAAGGTGAATATCATGATAAGATTGAACGATCCTGCAGGAAAATTGAAATTGCCGAATAACGTCCGGTTCAAAGTTTTGGCTTGAAGAGTAGAAAATGAACTCTGAGTCGCCATCATAAAGATTCCCGTTGACCACATAGGAATGACTCTGAGCAAAGACTTCAGCGACTCCACCTGTTCTATTGTGCATAGGTTCCACGGATTAGAAATTGACCCATCTCGATTTAGATCTGTCTCAGGATTTCTTATTATGCAAGCTTTGTTCAAAAACCTGCATAGGAAGAACATCTTAATTCACACCTTGAAAATATAAATTACGAGGAAATTAGACGCTTTGTGCAATATTTATAACTTATCCATGAGAGCAAAAGCATAATCAGTACCTAAGGCTATCGGTAGGAACAATCAGCTTTGAATCATGACCTTGACAGTAACGATCAGAGTCGTGATCAGGAAGACTAAGTTTTCTGTTCTTGGTTGCCACCACAACTACTCTTGCAAAATTAGTGAGTAAGCTCTCACTTGGCTTCACTTTGATATATAACGGTGAACCAATAACGAAACTGATGACAGATACGAGCATTAGCACAGCAGGTACTCCAAACCCGATTTTCCATCCAAGGTTTTCTTGAATGTAAGCAATCACACTCAACGCGATAATGGTTGAAACTGAAATTGAGGTATAATACCAATTAAAGTAACTATCCAAGAGCCTCCCGTTCCCATCATTGGAATTTCCCTTAATAGTCAATTGCTCTGCTCCAAAGGCTATGGAACAAGGTCTAACACAACCAGCTCCAATGGAAATTAATCCTAAGGAAAGGAACAAAACTGTTTGTTGGGATGATGTAGCAGAATTACAGATTTCAAAGAGTGATGCACAGGTAGGTTTTAGCGCCGGGATCATGGCAGTTAACCACAAAATGGTTAAACCCTGTGGAATATAAGAAATGTTAAAGCAGAATCATTGCATCATAACAGTAACATGAAAAGAATCATTTATCTTGACTAACACTTGCGATGACTAACTTGACGTTCATAATAATCTTTCGCAAACTAATTGATTTTTAAGTATTCATAACTTGACATTCGTAATAATCTTTTATTAAAAAAAAAAAGTATTCAACTTTAAGAACTGATTTGAAATGTTTGCTAACATCTCAACTAAAATGAACGATGATTTCCGATTCCATATTTCCATAAAATTTTGTTTATTCTGGGGACCGGATTAACTTTGCCCCTGCAATTTCAGGGAACATTTTGGGGGGTTTACTCTATAAACTAATGTATTCACCCAAATTTGAATTTGAATCAAACTCCCAAAGGCCTAAATTCATCCCCACCTACAAATTTAGTGCATAATCCAAAAACCACACTTTAGTTCCTAAAAACTTCAAACATTGACCATATTAGTCTTTATGTCTAGAAAGTAGAAACTAATAAGACATTTTTAAAACGTGGGACTTTTATCTTTAATACACCCCATTTGCGCCCAGTGCCAAAAGTGGCCTTATAGCTGGTGACCCAACAGATCTTAGATAGGCTCTAATATCATCTTAGTTTTTTATATTAGACCTAACCCATCCTATAAAAATTAGCTCATAAGCTAAGGATTGTCCACCACTTATAAACACATTCTCAGATCATATCTCATCCAATGTTAGTAGCCAAGATTTGAATTTTGTATCACCTTCTCAACCTCGTTCCGGTGTTGACATACAAATATTTGAAAATTTCAAAGACTATAGTAAGTAATTCAACTTACAAGAAGGCTAGAAAAGGAGCCAATAGTGATGACATTGAAGCGACCCAAGTAAGAATCAGAGAGAAAAGCACCAAAGATGGACAAAACATTGGACATAGCAGACCAAGTAGAAAGAACATAGCTAGCCTTAGCAATAGGCATGTTATATTCATCCCTAAAGTATAATATCATGTTTGGCATTATTCCATAACTTGCCACTTTCTCAAGACACTCATTCACTGCAAAAAAAAAAAACAAACAAAAAAACATCCAAAAGGGTCATCAAATAAACAAAAATTATCAACAAAAAAATTAAAAATTTAATTCATAAGCGTTGGATCTTGATAGAATGAAAGAGTAGAGTACCTATGATAAAGGGCATGGTTCTTAAACCACCCTTTCTGGGTTGAGAAGATGATGAAGAATTGCCATTTTCAATAAGTTTTTCAGTTGTAGCATCATCACTGTTTGTGTACTCCATTTTTTCACTCTTCTTTGCTAGCTAGCTGCTACTTCTTGTTGTTTTAGATGTGAATGAGAATTGAACTCATAGAAAAGATAAGATATTTAGGTAGGTATAGATCGTGGGGATGGAGTGTTTGTTTGATAGTTGACTAAAAATGGAAAGACATAGTTGTACATTTTTCTTTTGTTTATTTCATAAAACAAAGTTTTTTTTTTTTTTTGTTGTCGGACAAAAACAATGAAAGATTTTTGTTATTTTCGCTCCTCGCCGGTCGCGAGGTTTTCTTTTTTTACCTACACGCGGTTCACGAGTTCAATTTACAATACACACATATATATATATATATATATATATATATATATATATATATATATATATATATATTTTTTATATACAATTTTTTTAAGTAGATGGATGATCATCAGAAATTAGGGATGACAATTGGACCCAAACCCAATGGGCATCCGCAAAAAATACTCACGATGGGCGGGTAAATACCCTCATTAATGGGTATGGGTGCGGGCACGGGTAATTACCCTCAAATTTGAACGGGTATGGGCGCAGGTACGGACACTCTAGTACCCACCCTGTCCCATGTCCGCACATTATATAGACTATACCAATAATTTTATTTAATATTAAAGTTATTTAAGTAATCCTAAGTCTTTGATATTTATTATAATATGCACTTGTTTTTTATATTTTAGATGCTTTTTATTTGGTTAAATAATATGATGCGTAATAATTTTTATGTTGATTTAAAAGATTTATGATCATATTTTAATTATGGTGTGATATTTTTTGTTATTTATTATCTTTTTGTTGTGAAAGAGGTGCGGTTACGGACGCTTAGATGCCCATAGGGTATGGGGACGGGCACCATACTTGTTACCCACGAGGGTATGGACCCGGGTACGGGGATTTTTTAGAAACGCGGGATTATTTATAAAAGATTGAAGAATGCAAGATTATTTATAGCCATAAAAAGTTCCTACATTATACCTACAGTCAATGGAAACATTTAAAATGTTTAAAATTCATTAAACAGACCACAAAACGGAGGAACCTTGTTTGCAACGCCACAATCCACATTTTTGGCTTGTTCAAATTGTATAATCCGAATCAGTTCTAGGCTCTGTTAAAACTTGAAGTTTGGAGGGTTTGACAGAGTTCATAATACATGAAATTTAATTTCAACAACGTAAAACAACATAATAAAACACACACAAAATCATGAATCAGTCAAACTTAAATCTTCATATAGTAAGTATATCCATGCAAACCCGGATTTATTCGCAGATCCTGTGCCAAATCAAACTTTTCTGAATATCGTGGAATAATCTGACCAAGGAAGCGTCTAACTCAATCAATCCTTTTGAACTATGCTGACCAAATATAGAGAACATGGTTCTCACGTTGTTGTTATTTAGGAGCTTCACCTAGGTGAACCAGACACTTCCATATGAGTCAACCGACTAACGGCGGTACTCAACACTGTCCACGCTTCTTATATCTCTATGGTTGAAAGACCGTTGTAGTACACTACAGATTTAGATTTCCCTCGTTATAGTACACTAAAACTAGTTTCGTGTTAACATCTACTTGATAAGTGTTCATGATTTTGTAGTTTGGTACGCATATGAACCAAAGACACCAATTTATAGAAGTTTATGTGCATCGTGGACCGTAATTTTTTTTTTTTTTGTACTTCACTAATTCGTATTATAAAATCTGAAATGTTTCAAACCCTCTTGATGACAAAATTTGCCAAGTGCACCAAACCGTTTCCACGTAATAAAGTAGTAAGTAAAATTGTTTCTACATGGATTGTTGTTTTGACTATGTAACTAGCTAGACTTAAAATAGGGGGCGTTTGCAAGTTTGATTTGATTGCGCGAAGCAGTAGAGTTGATTGCAAAAAATTAAAGGTTTTGATTGTAGAATTTTAGCGGTGATTAAGGTGTCTTAATTTGCCGAATTACATGATTTTGCAACACAATACTTTAAAAACACCTATAAATTACTTGGTTTAAGGAAATGACTGAAAAACATGAGCAACTTCTCTAAAACTCCTCTTTACCGATTCAAATCACAACTAAAATGATTAAAAAGCATACTAAAAATAACGTAAGATGACCTATCACCGCAAAAGTATAAGTTTTAACACAGTATTGGACTCGTTCGAATTATATAAGTAGAAACATTGTGAGAATGGTTTCAAATTATAATTTGAGCCAATCCAAAATTTGGATGGTGTCTTGGACAACAAGTGTGACTCATTTAACATGTTTTTTTTTTCCATGACTGGTGAGTTGTGATTGATCACGTTTTTTCACATTCCCTTGACTCATGGTTACACTCTATGACATCATTACCCCTATAAATACCTACCCATTATTCACAAATTCTCATTCCAACTCACACTCTCTCGTTGATCATGCTAGTTTGCCTTCGAGGCACTGGTTAAGGAAGGAAAAAAAGTAAGTTTTAAGTTGCAAATCACACTTTTTAAGCTTTTGAGTTGATTGTACAATATTCAATGTAATTACTACCATATTTGATTCATCAACAATTGACCTTTCATAAAAAAGTCCCTCTCATCTTTTAGAGATAATATGAATGGCTAAAGGACGAAGGTCCACTTTGCAAATTCGCACCAAAGTCATACAAAGTCATACTTAATAATTGATATCATTACTATCCAATATTATTTCCATGAACAGCTTCTTTCACCATAATCTTTGTTCCTTGCTTCACAGTTTACATTTATTCCATCAAGCCAGCTAATTTCTATTCTGGCCATGACTGAAAATATCACAAAGGAATGTCCTTCAAAAATTTACCCTACTGTACAAATTATTGTAAGATACTTAAATATAAGCCATGATCAGCTTTTCTTCTCTGCCAAGACTGCATTAACATCCCCAACACTGTCAATTTTTTTGGGGGTAGCACGCCGGCGAATTTTCAGGTGGCCGAACTTCCCTGCACCGGGTGATGAGCCCTCGAAAAGAAACGGCAAGTAACCGGTAGCTTTTTTGTACCTCTGCTGAACCTGAAATACAAAATTATTGCAGGGTTTAAAATGCTAGTATTCGATGACGCCTCATTTACTAAGACTTTGTATGAATGTTCAATAAAGAAGGACAAGGAATGTAATAAAAAGAATGTTTAAATATGTTTTTGATCTCTGTAAATATATTACCTTTTGCTTTTAATCCCTTTAAACAAAAAATATTTTTTAGTTCTTGCAAATATATCACTTATTACTTTTAGTCCTTTTGTTTTGTTAAGTCCCTAAAATATGTGTTTATGTTGGAATTGATCGGTATAAAAATATTTACAACATTTGATTTTAGTTCCTCAAATATGAACTCCGTAAGGACTGAAATGAATATTGGACATATTTTAGTGTCCAATTCCAACATTATCAAATTTTACATGGATTAAAACAAAATAATAAAGACGAAAAAAACGTGGTATATTTGCATTAACTAAAAACAAAACAAACAAAATACAAAAACCATAAGCAAAAAACGATATATTTGCTGCAAGTACCAAAAATATATTTAAACCTAGAAATAATATAATGGAAAAAGTTGTCTTTTCAATGTCTTGGAAAACAAATCATGCCATCAAGAAAGACACAACTTTAGGTCTCATACAAAGGAACTATGAGGCATAAAATTCAAGATTGAAAACTACAAAAATAATTGGCCCGAAAGAGATATGAAGGATTTCATGATAATGAAAGTAAGATAAATTTATAATAAAATAAAAAATACCTGAAAAATTTGTTCACTGCTCTTGAGACAATTTCGACCGATTACACAAACCGTTCCACCTGAACCGCCACCAGTGATCTTGGCTCCAAATAATGTACCGCCTTCGGCTTTAGATGCTGCACTATGCTGCAATTCTTGTACTAAGTGTACAAGCCTATCTGTTCCATCAGAGCCAAGTCCACAAGCACTGTAGCTGTAGTGGCACTGCAAATGATAGTTTATATTTTTATTATTTTTCTCCTTTTACATTTTTTGTATTCTGAATTCTAGTATCAGATTTTCATTTTAAGTTTTGCAAGAGTATAAGAAATTAAGACATTGCATTGATCAACTGAAGTTGTACATGTACCTGATATAGCAATTCTCCTAAAGAGTTAAGTTGATCAGTTGAACTTGCCGATGTCAGAAGTGATTTGAAGGTCTGCATACCATATTATGGCAAAGGAATTAGGTAAAAAGATGCAACAGTTAGAACAAACAATCAGTTGCGATTAAATTCTGGAATAAAGTCCTAACCTTGACTCGGAAATTTTCATTGATAGGATGTAATGTGGGAGCTCTCACTACGTAAGTACGCTTCTCATCAATAATAGTGACAGGATCATTATGATCTTTATATTCCTTCAAAAATTGACCACCATCAATGGTTTCAGGAAGTGTCTTAGCGTAAAGAGCCATAAATCTGCCAACAAAAATTATAAGAAGGAATTATATAATCACATCAAAATGTAAAGCATGGTAATCGAATTCACAGATTATAAGACGAAATTATCTTATAAAAAATTGTTGGCAATCACGATAACGTCTTTTTTCCAAATAAAGGAGGAAAAAAGATTTACCTGTGAGGTGTTAAATTACATAAGTAATCTAAGGAAGTTTCTTGTTTAAGTAGTTCTATATCATCTTGTTCTACTTCATCAGAGTTCAATCCATTTGCAGCACTCATCTCAGTCAATTCCGTGGAAGCCTTTGACTTTATCATCTTCATACCCATAAAGGTTCCAATTCGGACAGATCCATAATCTGCACCTCCAACACTGAAATATACAACATTTACGGCCATGCCACGCTGCTTTCAAATACAACTTATAAACCAACTTCTGTTCTCTCTTACGTGTGTTTTCACATTATTTACACATACCAAGAAAATAAAAATATTTTTTTTTTTTTTTTTTGCTGAAATCACTTGTCTTTTTTCCAATGATACCCTTAACTGTATATTATCTCATTTCACTTATTTATGTCTTTGTAATACAATAGGTAAGGACTTTTTGACAAAAAAAATAGTTAACATCCGTAAAGCAGACAAAGATATATATATAAAACCAACCTGTGTCTTATTCCGGAATCAATTCCCCAAACCCGGATATGGTTGGGAATTTCGACGAGGCCAACAATCTCTGCAGGCTGCATCAATAACAAACAGTACCATATTGAGTCTGAAGTCTAAAATAATAAGAGAGCGTTGATTTTTGTAGCTTGTAATGATGCAAACCTGGCAAATCATAGCAAGAAGTTTGTTGGCTTCACCGCATGCTGAAGCCATCTGGTCCATAACACCACAAGGAGCTCCTACAATGTGATTCTCCACCTGATGGAAATTGTAAGAGAATGAGTGAAACTAAATCAAGTGAACATGCATGCTACAAATAACACAGGGATTCCATGTTGATCACAATATTGAATAGAGTCTAACCTTCTGGCATAGCAAAGCCAGATCCCTTGAGCCGATATTCAATCCTGAGTTACAAAGACAGAAATTAACATAATCAACATTTTTATTGGAAGAAAAATAGATCTATTAATGTTTAAGTATACATAACATTCAGAATTAAAGATAAAATAAATTATACTATTTTTTATAAAATAGAGAGATGTCAAATACTTATAAACAAATTTGTCTCGCTGAATATCCACGAGAACAATTAGGTTTCCAAAAATAAATGGTTAGGTCATCGTAAATTATTATTAAAATTAAGTGTTATTACCGTGAGAAGCTGCAATAGCAGACATACTAGCGACCTCGACAGATGCAGAAGATGATACACCTTTCCCTTCTGGGACCGCAGATGATACCAGCATGCTGATACTATCCTCAAATTTCACACCCAATTCAGTCATTAAGACCAAAATTGCCCCAGCAACATATGCTGCCCACCTGTGACAGTTAGCCCATAGTCATATTAGCATAACGGAATGCATGAGAAAATGGCTTATGCATATAAAGTGATGCATTAGTGTTACCGACTTTTGGGCTGGATCTTGAGCAAAGTATTTTCTTGCTTTCTCATACGAGATTGGCTTGCCTTCATCCATAAAATCAGACAAATCCATGTCAAAAGTTGGGGCACGATTGCCTAATTCCGAGCCGTATGATACCTGACGTGATCGAGATTAAGTGAAAATGAACATTAGGAAAAGTCATTATCATCTTCATAAAGTGATGACGGTGTCCAATCAATGTGCAATCTTATTTATCAAGATTATTCATTTGTCATGCCTCATAGTTATATGAATGAACTCCAATTAATAGTTGTTAATGTTAGTTAATTTGAAAGTAGTATGTGAAAATTTTATACGTTCTCAAACATACAATTTGCAAGACAGCAGTGTGAGGCCCTCCTTTGTCATTCTGTCTGGCCTCGGCATGTTTCCACAGTCTATGCTTACTCGGATGGACTCTTTGCAAAGCAACATGACAAGCTTCTCTAATTGGCATCTGCAAAAGAGTGAAAAAAAAAGTGAGTTGTTGTCTAAATTGTACAGCACGGTCTATAGTTATTATCATAAATGTCAAACTACATGAAAAAGATGACCGTTGAAACTGTAGGGAATCAAATGCAATGAAAATCAAAATCATAAGCGGACAGAAAATTCAACCTGCAGGACAAGACTACCAGAATAATCAGCAATACCGCCCATTACATCTAACCTTCCAGGAGCTCTCGTAACAAAAATTTCTTCCTGTCACAATTTTACCAAGAATCAGTATTTGAAGTTAATAGATTATGTAATGAAGTGATAACAAGTCAATATTAATAACACATTTTCTTCGGTATTTTTATCTTTATTAGGGTATCTTGTTCCCATTAAAAGATGTAAGTTCAGAGAAAAGAAATTTATAAATTTATAAATTTTGATTTTGAGATGAAATGATTAAGACCTCCCAATTGAAGAGATTAGCTGCAGCCTTGCGCTCTCTCTTTGTATGCTTCACAACCAACTCGGATAAGCTCTGTAAGAATGCCACAGTATCTGGAAGACCTTGAACATCTCCATGAAGAATGTCAAAATCTTCAATGCCCCTAGAAAAATAATATAATGGGGAAAAGAAAATGACAGTTATATTTCCTATTAAGGAACAACCAAGAAAATTATACGCACAGGAAAAAAAAAATTGACACTCACGAATGAAATGCATAGCCTCCAGAATTCACAGGCGAACCAGGTTGTTGGTCTTCAGCGGAAGCGTACCATTCTGGGATAGCAATATCTCGGCCAGGGGCCCTTTGGAGTTGATAACCAAGAACTATTGCATCACGCAATCTTCTCGCTCCACTAAGCTAAACGCCGTTAAGTAAAATTTGAAATGAAAATAAAAGTTTCAACACTTTTGCAATATTTTCAGGAAAACGAATCAATGACAAAATTAACAAAAGCTAACACTGCAACTAGATAGCAATCACAGGGCCTTTACCTTATCCGATGCATAATTTTTTCCAAAAGCTGTCTCCTGAAGGATGTGAGCTGCCACCTGCATTTTCAAAATGTTTTATGAACCAATTTATCAACTCTTTTGGAAATAAATAGAAGCTTCGAAGTTGACACGTAAAACGCTGATCGTAAGGCAGGGAAAGGAACAACCATAGAAGAATATGAACACACAATAGCTTTTTATGCATAGATGTTTACTATCCAGAAAACAAAAGATAAACACTTTAATATTTCAGTTCAAATAACAAAATAGAGGTAATGTGATAAGTGCTAAAAAATAAGTGCCAATGAGTTGGTTAATAAAAGAAAAAGATGATACCTCACCACCATTGATGCCTGTATCATAGCAGGGTTTCAAACTTATCGCACGTTCTAGATAAGGTCTCCAGTGACCGGTGATTAAATCTCTCCTGATCATTTCGACACCACATTGAGAATACTAAAATAAAAAACAAATGATGGTTACTATCTTGTAAGACCTTCAACGGTTAAAAAAAACATTGAAGAGGAGAGCAAAACTTATACAGAAAAAGTCAATAGAATACCTCAAGCATATTTCTCAAAAAAGGTTCTTCATTGAAATAATCTCTACGTACAAAGACAAAGGGACACTTGTATGCCAAGGCTTCACTAACGGTACCATATCCGATTTTTCCTAAAATAATAAAAATTGCAAATTATATACACTGCTACACTTAATTGATATTTGCAATTATGCAAGTTTCATACTAACCAAGCATACAGTCACATGCTGCAATAATGTCGGGCGTATATGCGTCTTTGGCAAGTTTTCTAAAATTTGGCGGAAGGTCCGCGTTGTCGGAAGCACCACAAACCTTGATCATGAAAGCAAGAATTAGATATGACCAAATATATTATGATCAAAATAAATGAATAGCATTTTTAACGAAACAATGGTGGAAGAAGTACCAGGCACAACCAACCAGGAGGTAAGAAATCTTCTTTTATCTTCCATCCTGATGGCTGGAGATAAGACGAGTAATCAGAGACAGAACAACATATTGGAGATAAAATTGAAAAGTATCAAGTTATAAATGACTTAAGATTTACAACAAAGTAGTGTTAGCTAGCAATAATAATCCTGTCAAATATCTTGCTTATAACTTTAAGACTCTGTTACAAATTCATATGATGTGACAAAAAGATGGTAAATAGAATGATGTATGAATATGAGCACTGCAGATTTTACAGGATATGAAGATCTAAAGCGTGCAAGACCAACTCATGGGATGATGCCATAATTTTGTCCGGAGTCCGGACCAGTCCATAGCGCATAACTCACACGAGTTGCTTATGCCAACAATTGGTCCGGACTCACATGAGTCCGGACCAGTCCACAGGTACAGTTTTAAAACCCCGTAATCACAGCTAAAATAATGTATCGGAGAGTATATGAATACAATGTAGCCATTGTTTTGTTGAAATACTTTCCATTCCCACCAAACTAGTAATCAAGCTTGCCAAAATGCCAAATTGACTTATGAGAACCTTGAAGCAAAACCAAAACATGCCACCAATCTGAGATTCAAATGAAGAAAACACACTGTTGCAAAATTGCAGCATTCAAGACAGTGTTGTTAAATAGTGGCGCTGTAACATAGAATTTGAACAAATTGTTACTGTTCCGCTATATTATTTAGTTCAAAATATTATCAAACAGTGGCTTTAGCAGGCTGTAACACTGTCGCATAGCGGAGTTTGAATAAACTGCTGTGTTTTTGCGGTCCGCGATTGACAACACTGATTCTAGAGTTCAAGTGCTCGAGTAATACAACAATAAGAAGGGATGAGATACCAAATAGAAGCATCTTCTATCATCCATGAATGTAAAAACTATTATAAAATTCCGGTTTTAAAAGAGGGGATCTAGGCAATCACCTGGCCACCAAAGTTGAGAATAACGAGCTTCACACCATCTGGTACGTTGAGTTCCTTCCTTACCTTCAACAAGCGAAATTCCAAGCATGTAGATTAGGAGTTAAATCACACTATGGAATAGATCCATTGTGGTTTGGGAGGTAATACCTCTTTTGCAGATTTGTGTAGCCTCCTCACCACCAAAGGGACATCAATAACATCGCGAAAAGCAGGCACTGCAAATATCGGAGATGCCACAATTCAAGTTAATCATTAATTAAGGTCGGCACTGTCTCAAATAATGCTAGGTTATGAACATGAAATTATGTAAACATTTACATACTTGGGCAATATCCCGGGAGACGAATAAGGAACTCGCAATGGGAATAATCCTCAGCTATCTGCATCAGTGTAAAATATCGATATTTGCCACTAATTATATACAAGACTAAATGCTGGGCATAATTACTTCTAAACATAATCAGTTATTTATAAACAAATATCAACACAAACAAACAGTAATGAAACTCTCACTCAAAAGAAATGACTGGCTTCAGCAATAAGCCAACCAACACACAAAAGACCGAGGATTATCAAGAGAGCACAAATTATGCTATTTGATTCACGTCTCATTCATATGATTAGAACAACAAAATATCATTTGATATAAGATGAACAAGCAAATTTTAACATTTCTCTCAAAAGAACAAACAATGGAACAAGACAACTTCATATTAAGATTATTGTCACCTGCCAAACTATTGAACGATGATGAAGTCCAGCAGCCATGACGTACTCTGCATAGATGAAGTCCCAACTGAAAAAACAAAGATATGCAATGAGGGTAGTACAGACACTTCACAAAGACACGGACACACACATAAAGAACGAAAAAAATGAAGAGTATATACTTCTATCATAATAACATCATTGAAAAATACTAGTGTATATACTTCCTTCCTATGTTGGTTTTACCATGCACATAATATTTTTAAGTAATCAAAGAGAAATAACACTAAGAAGAAAAAATGATAGTCTACATGAGTTACCTGAAATTTGTCACACAGACAGAGCGAATGCCAGCATCTGCTGCCGCACGACATGCAACCGGAACAACATCGGAGACCTGTTTTCTCAAATCAATTCAAAGTTACTCTAAGCAGAAATTAAAATCACAATATCATTTTTTTTCTGCTTGTTGGTCCTTAGTCATATGATGGTTTCCCTTCAATTTGACTTGCATCCGCTCAAACAATCTTATTTATTAATTATACTTACTGTTTCTATTTCAAATTAACAAGGGAAATTTCATATACCACTAAGTCGGCTTTGATTGAGTTCAGCCATTCGGTTTCTGATGTCAAGATTTGAGCTCGGGGCTTCACTGCTGTTTCAGAATACTACCATAGCCAAATACAAAACAAGGGATCAGCAACACAGAGAAACATTGTTGAATAAACTATTTCAAAGCATTACAGCTATGAACAATCAAATTCGCAATGACATTTCAAATTACCTTCTCCAAAGAAGCAAGGCGATCGACGGTCAAAGCATCTGCCTGAACAGCTCCACAGTCCAAAAGCACCTATTTTGTACAAATGGATAAATAAGTGCTTCAAAAACGGTCTCTTTAATTAGTACAATAAAGCATTATACTCAAACTACACTGAAGTGAAACTCTGAGAATACTAATTCTCACAAACAGTTAAAAGCAAATTCACTGAACGTGCAAGAAACCGTAATCACAAGCTACACGGATAGGCTTTAAGGACGGAAACCCTCTCTGGCAAGTCTCTTTACATCCCTTATCCATCTAATGAATTCTCTCCCTCTCTCGCTCTTTTTTTCCTCACTCTTTCTCATAGATATGAACATACCCCCAGCTAAGATCACCTATTGTGTTTTCTCTCTTTCTCTATCTTTTCCAAGCTGTTGCACTCTGCAGCAGCATAATGGAGACGATCCAACCTCTAGACTATGGACTTGGATCCTCTCCATAAAATCTCAGTCGTTAGAGTAATCTAACGACCAAGAGAGCCATTAGCCATTAGATTAATCAAATGACTGAGATTTGACTAACACTTTTTAGCCAATACTTTTTCCTTATCAAAAACATATTCAATAGTAATAATTTGATTATACTACGAACCTACAAAGCACAAACACTTCTCGGATTAGGTGTGTCCTGGTGTCGGACACGCTTATGTGTCCAAACACGACCTAGACACATTATGTCATTTTCTCAAATTATCATCGGTGTCAACATGTCTGTGTCAGTGTCGTGTCCGGTTTCCGTGATTCATAGCTATTAGAATGAAACTTTATATTAAAAATTCACATTACTGTATATCCTTTAAAATTGAAAAATACAAATGAATGAATGAATGAAAACACAAACTCACCTTGCGAATGAATAATCTAGGAGACTTAATTTCAGATGTGAAAACAAAATCAGGAGCACCAGTTACCAAATGCACATCATGTCCTGCATCGATCAAATGCCTTGCCACCTACACATTCATTCCAATTCAAAATTCAATAACATCTAAAACAAAATGATCCCTTCAAATCAATTTTGTCCCTCTTTTATGAAATTGAAAACCCAAAATCAAAATTGAATTTTTTTTATTGATCCAATGACCCATTTAGCTAAAAACAATGAAAAACCAAAAATTGGGATGAATTGAGAAGAATTTTTTTTTTTTACCTCTGTGACACGAGTGGCATGTCCAAAACCATGACCAGTAATGTAATAAGCAAAAACAAGATGTTTTCTAGAAGATGAAACTGCACCACTTTCTTGATCAATTCTCATGTTGATGTTTTTTTAATTAATCAATAGAAGAAACAGAAGAATGAGAGTGTTATATACTAATGTTTTGTTTTTTGGTCTCTAGTGTTGAAGATTAGAAGATAAACTAAATTAATATTTATAGTTATAATTGATGGTTAAGCATGCCTCTTCAAAAAATTGATGGTTAAGCATATTATTAGCTTGTTAATTATTTTCTAAATTTGAGAATGATGGTAGCAACAGTAGTAATGATTGATGATGAAAACGATGACTAGGTTGTTACATAGGATATGGATAAAGTTAGAGAAGAGGATTGAGTTGCGTGAAAGACTTGTTCCAAAATTGGATTTCACTTGCATACTACTAGGAGGAGAGTGTTTCAAATTGGATGGATGATTAGGATTAAATTTGTTAACAATTATCTGTAGGAGAATTTATTTTTATAAAAATTCAATATCATCTTGCTCGGCCGAAGAAATTAATAGTATCTCATATCTCAGTATGATGAGCTTGGTAATGCAAGTTTGAGATCTAAGTAGGATCATTAAAATATCTGAACGTAATGTTTTTTTACATGGTATTAGTCCGAGTATCATTTTCTAACTTTTTTTATACTTCATTTTATAAGTTTATTTTAAGAGAAAATTCCTCTGTCTTCCTAGTTCCTATCATATTTTTTTTGTTATGTTATCCTTAAAATTTGAGTGATATTTTGAGATAATTTATTTGAGTGATATTTTGAGATAATTTTTTTTACTAATAGATCAATTGTTTTTAGGGGATTAATAGATCAATTATTGTGGTGTGGAATAAATACGCTTTGTATTTAGAAATTTGTTGACCAAGGGAATAAGATATCCATTAAAAATGTGAGAAGAATGGGTTTAACATTAAGAGAGGGTTGTAAGAGCATTATCAATGAGAGTGTCATAAAGGTTTCATATGTTGATGAACTTGCATCTTATTTTTTTCAGCTCATTGAAGAAACCATCATGTGGTAAAATGGATGTCATAAAAATTGCTGAAATATTTTAAATAAGATACGATATGAATAACATTGAATACGGATATAAAAAATAAAATTATAATGTGAGTTGTTTAAGGGTTGTATAATTTTTTACTATTAAAGTAAAGAGCAATGCTATATCTCTAGAAAAAAAACATCAAGAATTCTTCAAGAATAAAAAGCAACCAATCACAATGCACTATTTGCCACAATTCAAGGAGGTGTGACTGAAAAATAGGAAGTGGACAAATAAATCATGCAATTAAAACTTGCCACATGTGTCTTGAAAAATTCTTGATGCTATTTTTCTAGATAAATAGCATTTTCCTAAAGTAAAATGGGTATGAGTTTTATTAGTATGATGTGGTATTAAGAGACAATTTTTTAACAGGGTATGAAACAAAAATAAATTCCATACAAACTGACCATCGACGATGCTCTGCATTCCCTTGTTAAGATTGAGAGTGTCGAGGTTAAGAGATAGGTTTGAGCCATCTTTAATTTTGGATATTCGGTACATTTTACTTTCCGTGGAAACATGGAAAGCCAGGTTGTAGGGAGCAACGAAAATGATGGTAGGGAGCAATGAAAGTGATGGTTATATATAGAACAGATATTGCGTGTAAATCTTCTTTTTATATGTTTTGGGTGAGGATGAGATGATTTATTGAGTTGGCCTAATTGTTTCATTAGTTTCTATTGGAACTTATTTAGTGTGTAAATTGAAAAAAAAAAAAAAAAACTTTGTTTGATTCATACTTATGGGTCCGATTTATACTGAACCTTCATTTGATTCATACTTATGTTCTTTTTCCCTTCTCTGTTATATAAGATAGATTCTGTCAAAGACCGGAATTTGTACTATTTTTATGGTGTTAGCCAATATATTTTACTAGCTGTAATAAATGTGGTCAAAGTATAGTTGACCTAGATTTAAAGAAGATTCGAACAGAGTGTTGTGTTGAAAGCAAATATGGGTTCGAAGATGCTAGAAGACTTCGATAAAGCAGTTTTCGAAGGTGGTTATCAACAGTTATTCTTTAAGTCAGTTTTTATTTTAAGTTTGTTTTCAAATAAGTAAAACTGTCGACTTGTGGCAGTTGTAGTTTGAATTTCAAAGAAGTGTAGTTATTTCTAGACTTAGTATAAATAGTAGTTTTTCATAGGAAAAACAGGTCACAATTCCGTCATACAAACTTATACTCAAAGTATCCGTATGGAAGCGAGAAACGAGTCACAAGTTGCAATGTATGAATCTGTGTACCAACCTTTGTTTAATCAATGCAATTTACCCTTTGTTCTTTAAGTGTTCTTGCACTTTACTTTATTAAGTTCGATTGAGTTCAAGTGGATTGAATTCGATTGTTTTTATCATATTTCTTATATTTTTGACATCAAAAACGCAGAATTTCTAACAACAAGAACAAACACAATATGTCCTAAGATTTACTGGTTGATCTTGCAAGTTACCATTTGTAAACCAGCGGTTGTTTACGAAAATCCAACGTAAACAAATTGGCACGCCCAGTGGGACCGTTTGTGTTTTTGTTTATAGTTTTTGTTAGAGTTTCTTTTAATTCTGGTTTGTTTTGTTGTGTATGCAATTAAGAAACAAGAAATTGCTTCTTAATATGACACGCGCTAACAACCAAAAGAAAACAAATCCAACATCTTCAAATGAAGATGTGGATCAAGTGACGGTTGAAGATGATGTTTCATCCCCAGGGAATGTTAGAACATCCCAGGCTATTCCAACTAGTAATACAGTCATTCAAACATCGTCTCAGGCCATGCCTTCGATGGCCACAGTAATTTCTCAAGCCATGCCTTCGATGGTTACCCAAACTTCACATGATTATCCAAATAATACTTCTATTCAAGGAGTTTGGGATCATAGATCAATGCCATATGGTATGCCATCATCATTAATGCAAGGCTTACAAACTAGTGGTAATATGTTTTCAGAGAATTTAAATGTTTCATTACCACAACTTTTTGGTCCTGGGGTATCTACAACATATAGAAGTCCCCAACAAAATTTAACCAACGCTTCTATGGCTGCTATTAGGCAAACTATGGAAGAAACTAATCATGATATGATTAATAGGATGACCCAACAAATTGGTACTGTCATAAATCCTTTAATTCGAGACACCAACACTAGTTATCAACGGTTGTCTGATCAAATGGAAAGAATTGCCAATTTCTTTGGCGCTCCACCAATCCAAAATACCCAATTGCCTCAAAATCGAAATGTGAGGGCAATTGAAATAATTGCTGATGAACCAATGGTTCGAAATCATGAAAATATTGTCCAACCACAAGTAGTACGACCACAAGTTCAGGCAGAACCTGAAAGGCAACCCATTTTGGTTAATAGAAACCAGGATGCCGATCAAGTGGTTTTACAAGCCCGTCGGAACAATTTCGATGGTCAGAATAATATAGCGGGTATTGTCGAGGCCTTGTTAGCCCAAAGTGGTTTTAATATGGGTTTACGTCGACCAAATTTTGTGTCTCCTTTGTCTGAGTATGTTTTAGATGCTGAATTGCCTAGAAATTGGAAAATTCCAAAGTTTACCAAATTTGCTGGAGAAACTGATGAATCTACTGTCGAACACATTGCTAGGTTTCTCATGGAAGCAGGAAATATTGCAGAAAATGAAAATTTGAGAATGAAATATTTCCCAAGTTCTTTGACAAAAAATGCTTTTACTTGGTTTACAACTTTACCTCTTCATTCAATTTATAGTTGGAACCAATTAGAAAAAGCTTTTCATGAACAATTTTACATGGGTCAATCTAAGATTAGTTTGAAAGAATTGGCCAGTGTTCGACGTAAAAGTCATGAGTCAATAGATGATTATCTCAATAGGTTTCGTCTCCTTAAGGCTAGATGTTTTACTTCTGTTCCAGAATATGAATTAGTCGAAATGGCTGCTGGTGGCCTCGATTATTCTGTTCGAAAGAAATTAGATACCCAGTACTTAAGAGACATGGCCCAATTGGCAGACAGAGTTCGACAAGTTGAAAGACTTAAAGCTGAAAAAACTAGAACTCATAACAAATTTTCTAAAAAAGAAAAAATTGCCTATATAGAAACAGGAGATAGTGAAACCGAATTCGATTGGGGTTTAGATATCGTTGAAGACAATGATATAAACCTGGCAGAATTAAAAGACGGACCTCCATATGCTTGTAAAATGTTGAGGCCATCCAATGGAAAAAATCCTGAAGATCCCAAGAGTGACAAATATCCTTCTAAAACTTATACTTTTGATATTACTAAAAGTGAAGAAATTTTTGATCTATTAGTTAATGATGGCATAATATTGGTGCCACCTAATATGAAGTTACCTCCTTTGGAACAAAGGAAGAAAAGAGGATTTTGTAAATTCCATGGTTTTTTAGGTCATAACCTATCTCGATGTACTCGTTTCAGGGATTCTGTACAAAAAGCTCTTGATGAAGGGAGGCTAAAATTCGGAGAAAAACCAAAACAACAAGTGGATGGAGATCCTATGAAAAAGGCAGAGTCCATGTTTGCTGATATTTCTATCAATATGGTGGAAATTTCAGATAATATTGATGTAGAAATGGTTACTGAGGACCATCGAATTGAAGAGCCAGTGGTTACTGATGATCAATTGGCCAAGGAAATGGAGAAAGCATATCCAAAGGCTGAAGAAGATTTGGTTGATTTTTTAAACCGATGTAAAATATCTAACACCCATGCTATGCTTTGTCCTCGATGTAGTGCAGTGTTCGATAAAGAAGCTGCGAAATCAGTTGAAGGATATCAACCTCAAACAAAACGTAAAGGAGGGTGGTTCGAGAACCGTTCTAAGTTTGGCTTTAACAAAAGAGGTGTTCCTTACAAGATGAAAACTTCAGAGAAGTATCAAATGAAGAACCATAAGAAGACGTTCGTTCCTTCATCGAAGTCTCCTATTGATACTTGGGTTTTCTCTGGAGGCAAGAAAACTGGTCATTCTGCGCCTCCAGCACCACCAACAAAATGGGTAAAAAGAGCTGTCAAAGTTCCAGACCAACCAGAGAGTTCTAATCCTAACAAGTATGCTTACAAAAATAACTATAAAGGTAAGAATCCTATGACTAGAACTCAATGGCGCCGTTTTCAACGCCAGAAAAAGGAAGGAGTTTTAAAAGATGTCACTAATGGTGACAAAAGTAAGGGAAAACAACCAATAGTTTTCGAAATGGTTAAAAAACCAGCTACTGAAAGAATTTTCCCTCCATTATCTTCTGCTTTAAACATCCCTAAAGGGGATGATGATATTCTAACTTCTACTTTTTCAGATTCTGAACCAAGTCTTGACATTATATGTGTGGTTTCTGTACTACCAATTGAATATGCACATGATGTATCTTCGAAGGCCAATCATGATGATGAATGTGATTTCACTGAGGAAATGGCTCGTCATACACCTCTATGTTATTATGTTATGAATAATGGCTGCATCGAAGATCAACATGCAGTGTTCGAGAAACCTGATGATAGCATGAAGCTTCATTTAAAGCCTTTGTTTATTCAAGCTAAATTAAATGGTGTTGGAATTAACAAAGTGTTGGTAGATGGTGGTGCTACTGTTAATCTCTTACCACAATCTTTTCTAAGGAAACTTGGTATTTCTGAATGTGATTTGAAACCACATAATGTAGTGCTCACTAATTATGAGGGATCTACTGGACAATCTCTTGGTGCTATCGAACTAGAATTGGTAGTAGGAAGCATAACCAGAGCAACTGTGTTTTTGGTAGTTCCTTCTAAAGCCAATTTCAATGCATTATTAGGAAGGGAATGGATCCATGCTGTAGGTGCAGTTCCTTCTACAATGCATCAAAGGATTGTGATTTGGAGGAAAGATGGTTTGGTAGAGAATATTGAGGCTGATCAGAGTTATTATTTTAAAGCTGAAGTTGATAATCAAGATATCAACAAAAAGAACTTTGACAAACAGCTTCAATTTATTGCACCATTCATGGAAAATGATGCATCAAGTTCTATGACTAAAGAAGAAAAATTCTTTGTAAAACTTGCACCAGAATGGGGTTTTCGTTGGAAAACTGCATTCGACGATGACTTCGTAGTGGTGAACAACGAAGATTGCCATGAGAAGATACCTGTAAAGGAAAAAGATTTGCTGAAGACAAGAAGTACTTCGTACAAGAGGGTCACTGATGACCAAGGATGTTCAGCAAATGAAATCTCACCAACTAGGTGGGATATCAATAAGTGATCAATGGTTGAGCCCAGCATATGGGAAAAGATTACGGCTTATGTAGCCGAGAAAAACTTCGATTTGGCTGAAACAGCCAAAGAAGAAGAGGTCTTCGATGCTTCAGTGGAAAATAATTCTGATGACCTCATTGATGATAAAAAATTAGATTGTATTTATGATGATGAACCTTTGGGTTTTGAAGAAGATCCAATGGGATCTACAATAAAAATGAAGGCCCAAGATCCTCTTGAAGAAGTGGATATAGGAGATGGTTCTGTAAAAAGACCAACATACATAAGTTCAAAGATTCCTAAGAGCTTCAAAGATCGAATTGTGGCGCTTTTGAAAAATTACAAGGATTGCTTTGCTTGGGATTATCATGAGATGCCTGGTTTGAGTAGAAAGGTAGTAGAGTTGCAATTGCCAATCAGGACAGACAAGAAACCAGTGAAGCAAATTCCAAGAAGGTTTGCACCAGAGATTCTACCAAAAATAAAAGAAGAAATCGAAAGACTCCTCAAATGTGGCTTCATCAGGCCTGCAAGGTATGTTGATTGGTTAGCTAATGTAGTTCCTGTTAAAAAGAAAAATGGTAGTATAAGAGTTTGTATTGATTTTAGAGATTTAAATCTCGCTACTCCCAAAGATGAATATCCTATGCCAGTAGCAGAAATGTTGGTAGATTCTGCAGCAGGTTTCGAATATTTGAGTACGCTTGATGGTTATTCAGGTTATAATCAAATATTTATTGCTGAAGAAGATGTTTCTAAAACAGCATTTCGATGCCCAGGGGCATTAGGATGTTATGAGTGGATAGTAATGCCATTTGGTCTTAAAAATGCTGGTGCTATATATCAAAGAGCAATGAATTCAATGTTTCATGATTTTATTGAAGATTTTATGCAAATTTACATTGATGATATTGTTGTGAAATCATCTTCTGAAAACAAACACTTAGAACATTTACGGTTATCATTCGAAAGGATGAGACAATATGGATTAAAAATGAATCCATTAAAATGTGCGTTTGGTGTTTGTGCAGGTGATTTTTTAGGATTTGTTGTCCATAAAAAGGGCATCGAAATCAATCAAAATAAGACTAAAGCTATAATGGAGGCTAAAGCACCCTCTACCAAAAAAGAGTTGCAGTCTTTATTAGGCAAAATAAATTTCCTCAGAAGATTTATCTCTAATCTCAGTGGCAGAGCGCAAGCATTCTCGTCATTACTTCGATTAAAGAAAGAGGAAACTTTTAGATGGGAGCCTGAACATCAAAAGGCATTTGAAGACATAAAGTCATATTTATCTAATCCTCCTATTCTTTCACCTTTGTTGAAAAACAAAAAGATGAAGTTATATATAGCATCATCTGAAAGAACTATAGGGAGTATGTTAGCACAGGAGGATGAAAATGGTATAGAAAGAGCCATTTATTATCTTAGTAGAGTTTTAAGTGATGTTGAAACAAGATATCATCCTAGTGAGAAACTATGTCTTTGTTTATATTTCTCATGTATGAAACTTAAACATTATATAAAGCCTTTTGATGTTTATGTTTATTCCCATTTCGATATTATTAAGCACATGTTATCTAAACCTATTCTGCATAGTAGAGTTGGTAAATGGGCTTTGGCACTCACAGAATATTCTTTAACTTATCAATCTTTGAAAACTGTGAAAGGCCAAATAGTGGCTGATTTTATTGCTGATCATTCCATTGAAGAACCTGTGACTGGGGGCATCGAAACATTTCCATGGACATTGTATTTCGATGGGTCTAGTCATAAAAATGGTTCTGGAATAGGTATAGTTATTGTTTCACCAACAAATGAGGTAACCAAATATAAATTTCGAATTAGCCAATATTGTTCGAATAATGAGGCAGAATATGAAGCCTTAATAAATGGTTTAGAGATTTTGCTCGGACTGGGGGCAAAATGTTTAATTATTAGAGGTGATTCTGAATTAGTAATAAAGCAAATAACAAAAGAATATAAATGCCTCAAAGAAACTTTGATAATGTATTACACTATAGTTAATGCATTACTTAAACATTTTGTTCAAATTGAAGTTCAACATGTTCCTAGAGCAGAAAATCAAGAAGCTAATGATTTAGCTCAATTGGCTTCTGGGTACAAATTTTCGAAGGAACAAGAGCAAGAGGTTATTGAAATTAAAACAAAGCGTAATTCGATGGACATTGTGCCTAACAAATTGTTAAGACCAAAACTTGGGGGCATGGAAACATCTCAAGGATACCTTCAGAGTGCAAAATTTTCTGAAATTTTGGTCATTAACAATTTGGATGATGATGATTGGCGAAAACCCATAGTCAATTTTTTGGAAAATCCAGATGGCACAACTTGTAGAAAAGTCAAATATAGAGCCTTGAGTTATGTGATAATAGGCAATGAATTATTTAAAAAGACTCCAGAAGGAGTTTTACTTAAATGCCTTAGTGAAGCAGAAGCATATTTGGCTGTATCGAATACTCATAGTGGTGCTTGTGGTACACATCAAGCAGGCCATAAAATAAAATGGCTTTTGTTTCGACAAGGTGTTTATTGGCCAACCATATTAAAAGATTGCATAAACTTTGCTAAAGGTTGTAAAGAATGTCAAGAACATGCTGGAATTCAAAAAGTACCAGCTAGTGAATTACATTCAATAGTAAAACCTTGGCCATTCAGAGGATGGGCCTTAGATGTAATTGGGGAAATCAAACCTAAGTCATCCAAAGGCTACAAATATATTTTGGTTGGAATAGATTATTTCACTAAGTGGATAGAAGCTGTTCCACTAAAAGATGTTACTCAAGATGAAGTTATAAACTTCATTCAAAAATTTATTGTTTATAGATTTGGCATACCAGAAACTATTACTACAGATCAAGGATCTGTATTCACTGGTCGAAAGATGGTAAAATTTGCTGAAGAAATGGGATATAAATTGTTGACTTCAACACCATATTATGCTCAGGCAAATGGTCAGGTAGAAGCAGCAAATAAGAATTTGATTACTATAATCAAAAGAAAAGCTAGCCAAAAGAAAAAACCCAAAGAATGGCATGAGTTTCTTTATGAAGCTTTATGGGCAGTTCGAACTTCTCCTAAAGAATCTATAAATACTACTCCTTTTCGATTAACATATGGCCATGATGCTGTATTGCCAACAGAAATCTTACTTCAATCTACTCGAATTCAAAGACAAATCGAAATTCCAACAAATCAATATTTGGATATGATGTTGGATGAATTAGTAGATATTGATGAAGAAAGATTGATGGCTTTAGAAGTGCTTACAAAGCAAAAAGAAAGAATAGCAAAAGCCTATAACAAAAGAGTTAAATCGAAATTATTCCTGCAAGGAGACTTAGTTTGGAAAGTTATTTTGCCTATGGATAAAAAGGATCGATGTTTAGGAAAATGGTCTCCTAGTTGGGAAGGACCATGGAAAATTCTAAGAGTTTTTTCGAATAATGCGTATGAGATCGAGGAACTACAAGAAGATCAGAGAATTCTACGCATAAACGGTAAATATTTGAAAAAATATAAACCGATGTTACAAGAAATTAAAATTACACAAGAGTAATTTGATTCGAAATAAAAACTTGGCATTAATTTAAAAATGCCAACTGATGGGCAGGTTACATTGAAATGCTTAAAATGGAAAAACCATTACAAAAGAAAACACAAAGTACTTAAAGTCTAGAAAGCATTTAGAAATGGTTTTCACCATTCAGTTACAATCCCAAAACGATCGAGAAACCAGCGAATTTCTGTATCGAGACGACACCTGAAGCAAGCATTGACCAAGTAGTAGTCATGATCTGGCCCAGGTAGAAGTGAATACCAGCCTCCAATTCTCCCATCTCCTGCACAGTTGTGGTAGTTGTTGCAAAAACGACGCCTAGTAAGCCAAATAGGCATGGGCCTATTCCACCAAGGACAGCGAAATCGATAAGTTGAAGTTCCTCCCAAAATGTCGCTTCGAAATTCTGCCAATCGATGTGTCCATGCAAGATCTTTGAAGTCTTCGAGGATGTTTTCTGGCATAGGCATGGAGAGCGCATTGATGAGAAGAAGGTAGTACCTTGCACTCAGAGAGCCAGTGGCATTGATAGCAGTAGTAAGGAGGCGTTTCATTTCTTCAATGTTTGGATTAGCATCCAACATGTGTTGAGTGCTTCGAAGAATACAGAACATGGCGTTGCCATGATTCCAGAGTCTAAGTTTAAAAGCAAACTTAGAATGAGCCACCATAGCATTGTTGTACCATTCATTGGGGTCGTAGAGGAAGTAGAGGACATCATTTCCAAAAGCCTTAGAAATTTCAGAATCTTCACTGACGCGCCAATGCCTGCTATTGGTATGGCGAAAGGCGAAAAGATCTTTCCTGCTTTGAGCAGCAATCTTTGCAGCAATCTTGACTAAAAGATCATCACTCAGATTATCAATGGTGGTCATGATGATTTAAGAAAGAAAAGCTTTGAGTAAGAAAGATTTTTCAGACGAAGACGAAACAAAGAAAAGAGTGATTTTTATAAAAGGGAAAATCATATTTATAATGGAGGGAAGTTGAAAGAAGTGGCTCAATCAAACGGTTCTTCTTGCTTTGAAGATGATGACACGTGGGAACAGTTATTCCGATGGCCAATGGTTACTTAACTTCGTAATCTGAGGGAAGTTTTAAAGGTTTTATTTTAAAAAGGATTAATTTGTGTTAAAAGGTCATTTATTTGTTTTATTTCTTTTCAACTTCCTAGGCAAGTTTAACTTGTTGGGTTAAACAAAAAGTTACTTTTTTGTTTCCTCATCATTAAAATGTCTTGGAAATTGTTCCAATCTTATTTGGATTTAAATAAAATTTAAATTCGATACAAGAAAATAAGAAAGGAATTTCGATGATTGAAAAGAAATTGTCGTTCGAAATAGAAAATGGTCCACAAATTGTTATAAAAACATTATAGACCAAGATATTCGATAAGGCTGAAATAAAATAAAAGTCTTAGAGAATAAAATGGAAACAGAACTAAATCTCAAATGATGAGATGAGTTTCTCAATTTGGCTTTTGTGTTCAGCCAATTGGGTATCGAGAGCATGGTTGTCATTTGCAAGTTGAGCAATGGTAGACTCTAGTTCCTTGGAGAGCTTGAATTTGTTAACAGCTTCATTGGCTTCTCGATTTCTGGCTTCATCCTTAGCCAAAATTTCAGCTTTCTGAGCTTCCAGTTCTTTAATCTTGGCATCGATGTCAACCACTTGCTGCTTCGCATTGTTTCTTTCTTGTTGAAGAATTCTAAATTTCTCTTGGAAGGATGACAGTTCGATCACAATTTGATCATGATGCGCTTTCTTCTCTGCCATTTGGGCTTGACCAGTTTTCCTCTTCTGGAAATTTTGATTAGCACTCTCCAACATTGGTTCAAGATAATTAAACAGGTTTCGAAACTTCCAACCAGTTGGGAGAGCACCAAGTTTTTCAAATAAACTCTTGATTTCAGCAAGAGCTCCAGCATCTTTTTCAATCAACTCTAGCAAGTTGGCTTCGATGATCTTCTTTTGAAATTCTGCTAGCAGGTTGTTCTTTGAAGTCTCAGAGGGATTTCCCTTGGATGAATCAGAAGTTTGGCCAGTGCTAGTTGAGAAAAGAGTATTACTCTTAGCTATCAAGGCAAAGGCATTGAAAGGATCATCTTTGGCCAATCGATCGATTTCTTCCAGATCGATCATAGGGGCATCTTGTTGAGCAATCATCTCTGCATCACCAGGAGCATCTTGTTGAGTAGTTATGTTTGTATCTTCAGTAGCAAAGTTCGATACATTATCTCCAAGGGTGGGTGCAGAATGAGATTGGTCATTGTTAAGTGATTCATCATTTACCAAGTCATCAGTGGGTGTTTCTGCCTGTTGTTGTTGAGGAGGATCCACTTTAAGACCTTCTGGACTGCTAGCATCATCATGCTCATCCTCTTTGTCTTCAGCAATTGGTGAAGTGGTCTTCGAAGAAGGAAGAACTTGCCCATGTTGTGATGGATTAGTTTGTTCTTGTTCGATACCCTAAAAAGAATAAGATAGATGCTTAAAAAACAAGACATTTAGAGATATTTCGTATAAAATATGGTTTCGATAAAATACCTTCGAACCATTATCACCAACATGTGAATGAGCACTAGAATGAGAAGTCTTTCGACGACGTTTGAATGGTTTAGATGGTGAGATGGGGGGAGAACTTTCAGAAGCTTCCACTTCGACTTCCTTTTCTTGGACAAGTGATATTTGTTCTTGTTTTCTTTTCCTTCTTCCTTCAGTATGGACTTTGGGAAGTGTTACTTTGGAAGCTTCGATCTGTTCTTTAGTTATCTCCACCTCACTATCATCATCAGAGAGATCGACAGTTGCTTGTTCTTTCTTGCTCTTCGATCTAGAATGTCCTTTTGACGAAGTTGTTTTCACTTTGGGTTCCTTTGATTTAGGAGGTTCCTTCGATGCAGCCTCAGATTTCTTCGATTCAACTTCTTTAGTTTGGGAAGCTTTCTTTTTCTTCTTGTCAGACTTGCTTTTCGAAGTGTTCTGGGTGCTGGCATCATCGAGCTTTGCTTCTCCTGGAGTTAAAGGCAAAGCTGAAATGTGTGATTATACAGATAAGTACTATTTCTTTTAACAATAGTATTAATGTGTTTTAGCGAAAGAAAAAATCATACCCATGATACTGGGAGTTTCGATTCGAACTTGGGATAATTCATAGCCAAGTTCACCATTATATTGGTATAAATTGCATTTAGCATAGGTTACTAAATTATTTTGTGGGAATTTGAAATTATAAAGTAACCATTTTGGGTATGGTGGCCTGAAGGCCAAAGCAAGATTACAAGATGGAAGTCTTGCTAGTCTCATTTTCTTTTCTAAAACATAAAGATATTTATTGGGTGTTCCAGGGGGAAAAATTGTTTCTGAAATTTTCTCTCGAACTTTATCTCTCAGAGTTTGAGCAGCATAATATACTGTCCTCTTTGGATGTAAAGGGTCATATGTTGTTTGATAATATCTTTGAAATTGCTGAATTTCTTTAATGTGCGTACCTCTAGTCTTCTTGTCTTTGTTCTGCAAAGTGTGAAAAGTACTGGTCAGTTGAGGCAGCAATTCATCGGGATTCCCTCGATTGGATTGGCGTATGTAATAATTTCGCCACCATCGAAAGAATGCTTCAGAGCATGCAAATGATGTTGAGAAATATGTAGGCTCGAACACAGTTGTTCTCTTGGCTTGAATTATGGATTTCCACACAGGTTCGATCAGAGGAATTTTCCATTCACTTATACTTTTGAACAAGGAGCTGGGTTTTGATTGAACCATACCAAACTGTCTAGCTACATGGTTAGGTTGATAACCATATACTCCATAAGGGCTACCAGGTGTAAGTCTGCTAGATAGATAGGTAGGGGTCAAATAAGCTTCCCATATAGCATTGATTTCTGTTTTATTGGCTTTTTTCGAAGTAGTAGGAAAGTCCTCTTTGAACCAGTTAGGTCCATATTTCCTAGTGGTAAATGGTGCCATCATAGGGGTGAAAATGGAACAATCGAGCAGGGTTGTATAAGCATTTTCAAAAAGTTGTTGTGAAGACTTGTTCCCATCGGGGTGAAACATAGCTAAGCCTATACCTTCAGTGGTCTTGTCTGAGTATGCTGATGTGTAAGAGGAAGGTAGGATCGAAGCAAGTTTTGATCCAAAAGTGGCTAAAAGCCATAGTTGAAACAACCATATGGGTCCTGATACAACTAAATTTCCACCAGTTTGGGGATAATCTCTAAGACTATTAGTTGTTTGGTTAAGGGTTTCATATAAAGAACCTAGAATCAGTTTGCTTAAACAGATATCTGTTCCTTCATGCAACTGACTAGCTAGACACATGAATTTCTTAGGGACTTGTACTGACCTTGAGCAAAAAACATGCATAGATAACCAGTAGGTCAAAAAAGCTACATGTTCATCTGCAGATACTTCAGCACATTCGGTATCATGGTTGTTAGCTATAAATAAACCATAGGCAGGGCTATCGAAATTTACTGAGTATTGAGAAGTGGTAACATCTGGATTAAAGGTGTATCCAGTTGGTTTTAAGCTAGTAAGGCCAGCCACATCTAAAAGGGTAGGAGTGAGCATTCCACATTGAAGGTGAGAAAAACACAAGAAGGGGGGTTGAATTGTGTTTTAGAAAAATTCTTCGTTTCTCCTAAAAACTGAACACACTGATCAGAAGCTAAGTGAGACAGCTTCTGAAGTGATAATCAGAATCTAAATGCAGCGGAATAAAACAGAGAGAGAGAAGAAGAACGACACAAAGCAATTATACTGGTTCCTTCCACAATCCGGAAGTAGTCCAGTCCCCCTTGCACTTCCAAGGAGATTTCACTATGAGTAATATCTGATTACAAATGCTCAAGCACACAAGCAAGAGACTTCCAATGCTCAAGCACACAAGCAAGAGACTTCCTTTGCTCAAGAACACAATCAAGAGACTTCCTGCTCAAGCACAACTGCAAGAGACTTCCTAACTAAACAAAATTACACAGAAAATTGTTTAAGGTTGAACACTTGATATACAATCAGAGGTGCTCACAATACAAATCAGATATAGACTCAATGGACTTAAGAATTTCTAAGATATGACTTTGAGACACAGAAATTCTAAGTGAATGCAGAACAATTTCAGCAGAGGTTTGGTACTTGTGAAAATCTTTGTGAGTCTTTCGTTCAGCGTTCTTGCATTACCAATTCTCTAGGTCTTCACTCCTTTATATAGAGGTGTGAAAGAGACGTTGTGAAATTGCCAGCACACCAAAGAGTCGTTGTTGAAGCTTGATCTTTCACCAATGATCTTTTGCCTGATTTGGTTGTTGTCCTATGAAGAACAAATTTGAAATCCATTCCTTATCCAAAGGAACATCTATGCAGGCGAGACCGTATTCTGGAGCTGTTTTCTTGTCTTGAAGTGCAGACACAAAACAGAGTAGTGGAGAACGTGGTTGTACAATTCGTACAAAGTACAATGTCAACGCTTTCGTCCAAATTGCAAACACATGCCTTCAAACACCTTTGAAATGACCGTTGCAAACTCCACTAATCCTTTGTTTGTGTTTTCGAATCCAATAGACAGCTTTTGCATTGATAATTCTTCAATTCTTGATTCTTTGCAAATCCAGTTGATATTCAGCTTCTGGTGAAATGGCTTCTGATGAAGCAGCTTCTGATGATGCAGCTTCTGATGAGATGACTTCTGTAGCTTCTGATGATGCAGCTTCTCATGATGTGACTTCTGGACCTCTTGTCTTCAGGAGCACTATTCTTCAGGAGCAGCTTACTTCAGGAGCGCTATTTCTTCAGGAGCAGCTTGACTTCAGGAGCGCTTTTTCTTCAGGAGCAAGTTGCCTTCAGGAGCGTCCAAGCTTCAAAATTTTGTTGTTTCCATAGCTCTTTATTTGCTCATTCAGAACCAATGATGATGTAACTTTATAATTATGGTCCTGTACACTTGAACAAATATTAGCTAATCCAATTTACAATTTTTAATACCTTGTTATCATCAAAACTCTTTAAGGTTTATTGTTAAACATATTTTGTTCCAACAATCTCCCCCTTTTTGATGATGACAAACAAAAGTATTTAAAATTTATCAATTGTTGTTAATCTAATTAACAAGTTGACTTTGGGGTTCTGAGGTTTGTAAGCTCAGAATCTGAGGTTTGTAAGCTCAAACTCCCCCTGAGTCTGACAGTCTTTAAGGTGAGGTTTGTAAGCTCCCCCTAAGTTCTATCCAGGTTAATTAAATTCATTTTGCGCAATAATTATTATCAGAGCTTAAAAGCAAAATTGAATCATTGAAAGAATTTACTTATAGATAAGAAGAATGGTTCAATTAACTTTACTTGAATTTTGATACTCCTTCGTTCATTAAGCTTATACCAATAAGGTAAAAAGATAGAAGTTTTTCAAAAATTTCAAATGCCATTAATGGGGCTCAGAGCCTTTAAATACTTGTCACATATACTCCCCCTTTTGTCATTATCAAAAAAAATAAAATAAATCTAAGCACAAAAGACAAAAAGATATGAGAAAAACTCAAACGTGAGAGAGTATACTAAGCAATGAACTAAATAAATCAGAGCAAAAATCATGTATATTCAATTGTCAGAAGCAGCTAAACAGTCAGAATCAGTAAGCATTCAGAAGCAAAAGAAATAAGACAAGATGATTTCAGAAGCAAGGACTAAAATAAAACAAACAACAAACAAAGAAAAACACAAGGGTGTGCAACTAAGGGTTGGTTTGTTGTTGTTTCTTCATCTCTTCCATTTCTTCAATCTTCTTCTTCAACAATTCTTCAAGTTGTTGTTGCCTCTGAAGAAGAGCTTGTTCCCTTTCTTTAGCTTCTTGCTGCTGCTGTGCCATCTGTTTCTTCAGAAGCTTACACAGCCTTGCGTCTCTGGTCAAGTAATCCGTTTCAAAGAAGAAAGGCTGGTTTGCCAGAAGCAGTGTAGAACTTCTTACTCTAAGACTCTGATTCAAATTTTCCATTAGCCTTCTGACTGAAGCTTGCTTGACTCTGATGCATTTAGCCTTGATTTCTTCAATAAGCTCAGCTGCCCTGTTCTGAAGTGATGCCCAGGAGTCTTCATATGCACCTGTGAGATCAATTGTCCTTCTTTGATCCACCAGATTGTGCATCTGACTCAAGATTGTCAGAAGCTCAGAATTGATATATCCAGATTCCAGGATGTTTGTGGGTGGATGTTCAAGGATTTCAAGATCAGAATCACTGATTTCTAAGTCTTGAATAGGGTTAGGAACTGGAATGGTAAGGTGTGTTTGTGTGTTAGAAGATGAGGGCTGGTCAGAATCAATGTGTGTGGTGGAGGTTGAGGCTTGAACATTGACTAGAGAGATGTCAACATCCATGGGAGTTGGTTCAGGAGAGTGTTCAGGTAAAGGTTGAAATTCAGTTTCAGATGGTGGTTGTTGTGGTGAAGTTGTTGTTTGAGTGTTGAGTTGGGGGTCAGTGATGGCTATTGGTGATTGTGGGGGTGTTGTGGGTTTATGTGGTTCAGGTGTTTGTTGATGAGGGTTTTCTGAAACAACATTTTCAGAAGCAGCTGCTTCTGGAGTTGTTTCAGAGGCTTTTTCTGAGGCTTTGTCTAAGGGTAACTCACCTGAGTAGTGGAGAGCAAGATTGTCTAAGACAGAAGTGTCTTCTATTGGTTCAGGTGCTGATGGTGAAGAGGGTGAAGTGGGGATAGAGGTGACTGGAATCTGGATTACCTGATCTGCAGGGCCAGCTTCAGAAGTGATAGTACTAGGTGCTTTCAGAACCGCTTCTGAAGCTTTAACAGCCACTTCCTTGACTTCTTCAGACTTCTTCTTAAAAAATTCATCACAATTCTCCAGACCTGAAGCCTTGAGCCTTTGATCCCTCTCCAAATTGTATTGAGCTTCTTTCCTTTTTAATTCAGTTAGCATCTGAACAGCTTGCCCATCAGCTTCTTTCTCCATATCAGAAGTTACTTCAACCATTGGAGTGAAGGTTAGTTCAGATGCCTTCTTCTTGTGCTCATTTGCCTTTATCCCATCAAGAGCTTTATTCAGATGCTCTTCTGTGATGACTGACTCTGATCTGTCCTTGCTTCTTTTTATGGGAATAGAAGCAGCCCTAATTCTCTTCTTCTCCTGTAACTCTGATAACTTAAAAGCAGCAAATTCCTTAGCCATTCTGGCCTTGGCAGGAGTCAGCTCAACCATAGAGCTTTTTATATCAACAGGTGCCTTTTTCTTCTTCAGTTTGGGCTCAACTTCCTCCTTTTCTATTTCATCCAAAACTTCATCCAGTTTTTCCTTGTGATAAACTGTTTCAGCTTTCCCCCTCTTTCTTTTGACATCCTTCTTTTGCTTGCCCTTATCAGTAATTGCTTCTGATGCAGTGGCACTCTTTACCTTCTTTACTTTAGCAGGAACAGCTTCCTTCTGAGTGCTTGCATCTTCTTCCAGGACATACTCAGCTACTGATTGAACTAGGAAATCAGAGTCACTTTCCTTAAAAATGGGAGGAAAGTCCCTGATTATCTCAGTTTCAGCAGTTGTCATCTCTAACCACTTTTCATCTTTAGGGGCTTCTTTGATGAACTTCATAGAGCATAAGCTCCTGCTACTGATAGTCCTTTCAGCTGTAGAGACTTCGAAACATCTATCAGAAGCACTCCTTGTCCTTTTTAAGAACTCCAGCACCCTTCCTTGATAAAAGATTTCAGACAGCAATCTTCCATAGGGTACTTGTTTTCTTCCTCTGATAGTGCTTTCATTTATGGCCCAGCAGAGATGATCCATTACATATCTTGGGAAGTTTATCTTTTCCAAAATAGCCATGAAGTAAATTGCTAGCTTCTGTTGATTGTTGGGTTGGTCAGATCCTCCTGCTCTTTGAAAGAAGCAATCATTACTGAATTTCACCAACATCCTGTTGTGAATCTCCATTTCAGAAGGCTTTGCATCTTTCTTCCCACCCAAAAGAGTGTTGTAGTAACCTTGTAGCAGGACATCTTCCTTCCTGACTATTTCTTGGAATCTTCCCTCTGCATCCATCCTACAAGCTTTAGCTATAACGTCCTCAGTGATGGTTATAGGAATGCCCATCACTTCAGACCTTATTTCTAAGCTATCAAATGATGTAGGATTCATATCCAAGACCATTTTCCCTTTCTTTGACCCAGCTTGTTTGCTTACAACTTTTGCAGGCTTTTCATTGTACACTTCAGCTTTTAACCAAAAGTCCTTGACCAAATTCACATATGTTGGCCCATTTAGCATTCTGAAATACTCAGACAGCTCCTGTGTTTCTATTAAACCTTCCATGTTTACTTCGTACTTCTTGAGTGAAGTAAAATCCACTGGTGACTCTATTTGGACTATCAAGGATTCCCATGGAATATCCATAGTCTTTTCTTTGTAGAAGGACCCAGATTCTGATACGCTTTGCTTGTTTGAAGTAGATTCTGAAACTTTTGAGCTTGATGATGCCATTTGATGATTGACGAAGATTTGAAGAAGATGAAGATTTTTAGGGTTCTAAGGTTGAGAGAATGCGCTTACTTCGCAAACGGTTTGAGAGCAAATGTGTTTGTTGTGAGTGAGTAGTGTGTGAATTGACAAAGTGTTAAAAGTAAAACGATTGCAATTCAAAAGAGACAAACAAACATAACATTAATGACAAAATTGGGGGCGCGTGAAAAGTACTTTCAAAGCTTTTAAATCATCATTGCCCTTTTAGTTATACACCAACACATACAGGCCACGTAAGAAGTTCACAGAGTAACAACCAAGTTAGTGGGCCAGAAGTTACTTTAACAAGTAACTCCCAACGTTTCCACTAATTCAACTATTCAGAAGCAACAAATCCAGCTTCTGGACTTCAGATGCTGATGTCATCATCAGAAGCGAGTTTTCCTCAGAACCTCAATAAAGAGCTCCTGATGGACTACCGCTTCTGAACTAACTTCAGAACCTAAAATCCTATTCAGGAGCAAGCAAACATTTAATCAGACACGAAGTGCATGTTCAAATTTTTCTTTATAAAATCAAATCTTTCAACAGTTAAAGGCTTAGTAAATATATCAGCCCATTGATTTTCAGTATCAATGAATTGTATATCTAAAATTCCTTTTTGAACATAATCTCTGATAAAGTGGTGTTTGATTTCAATGTGCTTAGCTCTTGAATGCAAAATTGGATTTTTAGACAAACAAATAGCAGCAGTATTATCACAATAAATGGGAATACTGTCAGCAGTTATCTGATAATCTTCCAACTGATGTTTCATCCAAAGTAGTTGTGTACAACAACTTGCAGCTGAAATGTATTCTGCTTCTGCTGTAGACATAGCAATAGTTGTTTGTCTTTTGCTAGCCCAGGATATAAGATTATCACCCAGAAATTGACAATTGCCACTGGTTGATTTTCTTTCAATCCTATCACCAGCATAATCAGCATCACAGAATCCAATTAGCTTATAATCTAAGGATTTCCTATAAAGGAGTCCAAGATTAGTTGTTCCCTTCAAATACCTGAAGATTCTCTTGACAGCAGTCATATGAGATTCTCTAGGATCTGATTGGAATCTTGCACACAAGCATACACTGAATAAAATATCTGGCCTAGATGCAGTGAGGTATAACAAAGAACCAATCATACCTCTATACAGCTTCTGATCTACTTTAGCTCCTTCATCTTCTTTGCTCAGGTTGCACGTAGGATGCATTGGAGTGTTCATCACTTTACAATCTTCAAGTTTGAACTTCTTCAGAAGCTCCTTTGTGTACTTTGATTGATGAACATAGACTCCATCTTTGCATTGATTGATTTGAATGCCAAGGAAGAACTTCAGCTCTCCCATCATGCTCATTTCAAATTCATCCTGCATTAACTCAGAAAATTCCTTGCAAAGAGATGCATTAGTAGAACCAAATATTATATCATCAACATATATTTGCACAACAAGAATATCTTTCCCAAGGGTCCTTCTGAAGAGTGTAGTGTCAACCTGTCCTCTCTTAAAATCATTTTTGATTAAGAAATTACTTAGTCTATCATACCAAGCTCTGGGAGCTTGTTTCAAGCCATATAGTGATTTCTTCAATTTAAAAACATGGTCAGGATATTTAATATCCTCAAATCCAGGAGGTTGCTTAACATACACTTCTTCTTCTATGACACCATTGAGAAATGCACTCTTGACATCCATCTGATATAATATTATGCCATGATTAACTGCATAGGAAAGAAGTAACCTGATTGCTTCCAATCTTGCAACTGGAGCAAACGTTTCAGTGTAATCAATGCCTTCTTGTTGACTATACCCTTGTGCAACAAGTCTGGCTTTGTTTCTTGTTACTTCACCTTGCTCATTCAGCTTGTTTCTGAATACCCATTTTGTTCCAATAATGTTCTTGTGCTGAGGTTTGGGTACCAGATCCCACACATCATTTCTTTGAAATTGATTCAACTCTTCTTGCATAGCTAGGATCCATCCATCATCTGAAAGTGCTTCATCAACTGTTGTAGGTTCAATCATTGAGATTAGTCCAATCATTGACTCTTCTTGTCTGAAATGTGATCTTGTTCTTCTTGGACTATCTTTGTTTCCAATGATTAGCTCCTCAGGATGTGAAGACTTGTGTTTGAATGTGTTTCTGGGAGGATCTTCTTGATGTGAGCCATCTTGTGCTTCATCAGAAGCAGTTTCATCTTGCGCTTCTGATGTGGGTTCAGCTTCTGGACTATCTTCAGGCTCAGCTATCTGATCAGGTTCTGGAGTAGCTTCAGGAACCTGTATCTCTGCAAAACTTTCACCCTGCTTTGAAGTTTTATCTTCAAGCTCCTTGTCATCAAATTTAACGTGCATAGATTAACCTCCAGTTAGCATGTCCCAACCTTCTGTGCCACATCCATTTCTTATCATTCACTGATAGTAGGCAAATCACCTTCTGATCAGCCAGTTCAGAAAAATTGATTTTATAGACATTGTCAACTCTCTTTCCCTTGAACACAATGGATTTGTCTTTCTTGTTGATTACTGTACAGTTGGGTTTTTCAAAAAGCACATCATAACCATTATCACAAAATTGACTTATGCTCAAAAGGTTATGTTCAAGACCATCTACCAACCATACATTATTAATTGAGGTAGAGGAATTACCAATAGTTCCTGTACCTATGATCCTGCCTGACTGGTTGCCTCCAAATTTCACATTTCCTCCCTCTTTCATTGTTAGGCTGAGGAACATGGACTTGTCTCCTGTCATGTGTCTTGAGCAACCGCTGTCTAGGTACCATGATCTTTGCTTTGGCACTGCTCTTAGACATACCTGCATCATTGACATTTTTAGATTTAGGTACCCATTGTTCTATGGGTCCGGGAAGGTTAGTACTTAAGGCTTTACTCTTCACTTCTTGTACCTTGTGCTGTGAGTTGGGTTGCTTCTGATTAACCATCACCTTAGGTTTTGGTACTTCAGAAGCAGTAACTGTCTTCTTCTGAAACTTAGACTTCAGAACCCCAGATTTTGGTTTCACCAGACTCTGAGGAATAGGTTCTGATCTTTTCAGGATCCTAACCTTTGAAGTTTTGGAATCAGATTTGATCATAGCCTTTGACTTAGAGTTCTTTGGCTTTGAAGTAATCTTAGCCTTAGAACTAGAAGCTTCAGGTTCTGATTGAACAACAGTTTCCAACTCAGCCCCTTCTGGTACAAAGAATGTTTTCAGACCTTCCTTGATGCATTCACAACAAGACTTTAGATTGGTTTTCTCCAGTTTCACTTCTGGAAAACCAATTCCTCTGCCATTGTTCTTGTAAATGCTATAAATCATAGAAGCCACTCTGCTTCTGTCAATGCCAGATATAATAAAATCTTCAAGAGCAATTTCATGGTTACTTAAAGGTTTTTCATTACACTTTTCTTGTAGCTTCTGACATAAGAACTTGAGCTGATCTTCATATGTTTTACACATGAAGTCAAAGCCCCTAAGTCCTTGTTCAGAAGCTTTCAGATCCAATAAAGTTGATTTTTGCTGTTGTACCAAATCAGCATATTTTTCTTTTAAATCCTTCAACTCATTGGTTCTTACTTCAAAATGTGTAAGAAGTTCTTTAAGTGACTCAACAAGTTCATCTCTAGGAATTTTGGAATATACCTCATTTTCATCTTCTGAGTCTGAATCTGATCCAGCTTCTGAAGTTGCTGTTGCTACCAACCCAACAGCTACCTTTGCATCTTCATCAGCTTCCTCTTTATCAGATCCAGATTCACTACCCAAGTCATCCCAGGTTGCCATTAAACTCTGCTTAATCTGCTTCTTGAATTTGCTTGGTTTGAATGTAGACCTTTTTGACTTGTCCTTTGACTTTTCTCTTTGAAGATCAGGGCATTCAGCAATGAAGTGACCTGGCTTCTTACAGTTGAAGCATCCCTTCTGATCTTCTTTCCTTGAGCTTCTGGAGTTACCCCTTCTGAAGAGAAACTTTCTGTTCTTCTTGGCCAGATATTGAAGTCTGTTTGAGAGCATGGCCATTTCTGCAGCATCTGGTTCAGAATCTGAACTTGACTGTTCTTCCTCTTCAGATTCAACCACTTTGAGAGCTTTTGATGACTTGCCTTTGGATGGAAGAGCTATTGATTTACTCTTCTTAGTAGACTCATGTTCATTAAGACTTAACTCATGAACTTTGAGAGAACTAACAAGATCTTCGACACTTAAAGTGTTTAAATCTTTAGCTTCCTCAATGGCAGTCACCTTCGGTCTCCATCTGGCAGGTAAGCTTCTGAGAATCTTGCTTACATGATCAGAAGCAACATAGCTCTTCTTTAGAATCTGTAGACCAGAAACTAAGGTTTGAAACCTTGAGTACATCTCCTCAATAGTTTCATCATCCTTCATTTTGAATAACTCATACTGATGTACAAGCAGGAGAGCCTTTGCTTCTTTGACCTTCTTGCTCCCTTCATAATTTGAACAGAGAGAAGCAAACATAGCTTTAGCAGTGGATTTGTCACTCATCTTCATGTATTCTGCTTTGGGTATGGCAGTGACAAGAGCTCCTCTGATAATATGATGCTTCTTGTAAAGTTTCCTCAGTTCTGGAGTATGTTTCTTTCTATCCACAGCAGCTCCTTCTTCATCAAGGACTAAACCACCAACGCCGTCTTCCAGAATATCCCACAATTCTTCATCTAGGCTCATGATGTAACTGTAAAAATTGGTCTTCCACCAAGAGAACTCTTCAGCATCTCCATTGAACTTTGGAACTTTTCCAACACTGGTTTTCTTACTATCACTATAATCATGTGAGACATTTTTATAGCTAGTATCACCATCAGGAGGAGGAGTAGTCATGTTTTTCTCAGATCTTTGACTGTTGCACGGTTAAGTGATACACAACAGACCCAGGCTCTAGATACCAATTGAAGGTGAGAAAAACACAAGAAGGGGGGTTGAATTGTGTTTTAGAAAAATTCTTCGTTTCTCCTAAAAACTGAACACACTGATCAGAAGCTAAGTGAGACAGCTTCTGAAGTGATAATCAGAATCTAAATGCAGCGGAATAAAACAGAGAGAGAGAAGAAGAACGACACAAAGCAATTATACTGGTTCCTTCCACAATCCGGAAGTAGTCCAGTCCCCCTTGCACTTCCAAGGAGATTTCACTATGAGTAATATCTGATTACAAATGCTCAAGCACACAAGCAAGAGACTTCCAATGCTCAAGCACACAAGCAAGAGACTTCCTTTGCTCAAGAACACAATCAAGAGACTTCCTGCTCAAGCACAACTGCAAGAGACTTCCTAACTAAACAAAATTACACAGAAAATTGTTTAAGGTTGAACACTTGATATACAATCAGAGGTGCTCACAATACAAATCAGATATAGACTCAATGGACTTAAGAATTTCTAAGATATGACTTTGAGACACAGAAATTCTAAGTGAATGCAGAACAATTTCAGCAGAGGTTTGGTACTTGTGAAAATCTTTGTGAGTCTTTCGTTCAGCGTTCTTGCATTACCAATTCTCTAGGTCTTCACTCCTTTATATAGAGGTGTGAAAGAGACGTTGTGAAATTGCCAGCACACCAAAGAGTCGTTGTTGAAGCTTGATCTTTCACCAATGATCTTTTGCCTGATTTGGTTGTTGTCCTATGAAGAACAAATTTGAAATCCATTCCTTATCCAAAGGAACATCTATGCAGGCGAGACCGTATTCTGGAGCTGTTTTCTTGTCTTGAAGTGCAGACACAAAACAGAGTAGTGGAGAACGTGGTTGTACAATTCGTACAAAGTACAATGTCAACGCTTTCGTCCAAATTGCAAACACATGCCTTCAAACACCTTTGAAATGACCGTTGCAAACTCCACTAATCCTTTGTTTGTGTTTTCGAATCCAATAGACAGCTTTTGCATTGATAATTCTTCAATTCTTGATTCTTTGCAAATCCAGTTGATATTCAGCTTCTGGTGAAATGGCTTCTGATGAAGCAGCTTCTGATGATGCAGCTTCTGATGAGATGACTTCTGTAGCTTCTGATGATGCAGCTTCTGATGATGTGACTTCTGGACCTCTTGTCTTCAGGAGCACTATTCTTCAGGAGCAGCTTACTTCAGGAGCGCTATTTCTTCAGGAGCAGCTTGACTTCAGGAGCGCTTTTTCTTCAGGAGCAAGTTGCCTTCAGGAGCGTCCAGGCTTCAAAATTTTGTTGTTTCCATAGCTCTTTATTTGCTCATTCAGAACCAATGATGATGTAACTTTATAATTATGGTCCTGTACACTTGAACAAATATTAGCTAATCCAATTTACAATTTTTAATACCTTGTTATCATCAAAACTCTTTAAGGTTTATTGTTAAACATATTTTGTTCCAACACACATTTCAAGTGAAGGCTGTTGTTCGATGGGTTCCAAAAATGTAAAGCAGCAAATATCAATTCATTATGGTATTTTGGACCATATCGAGATATTTGGATGAGATCAAAAATCCCTTTCTCTTTCCAAAATTGGCCCTTTTGTTTTTGAACTTTGTCTAACCAAGCAATGTATTCTGGATAAGTTTTCGGTTCAGTCCTAATTTTGGATTTTACAAAACTTAGGTCAAAAGGACCTTTTGTGAAAATTAAAGGAGGTTGAGTTTCAATGCATGGGAAAAGAGAGTTAATCTCTGGAGTTTCAGGTTCTAGAGAAATGGGGCCTAAAAATGCATATGGAGTATCAGTACAAGGGATGATTACCTGGGTTTTCCAGATAGCTTTTTCAGCTTCATTGATCTCTGGTTCGTTCATAAAAGCAGGAGCAGCATTAGCGATTTCTTTAGTAAAATCAATGGGTTCTTCGCGATACACATGAGAGGTTCCTGCTGCGTTCGTCATTGTTTAAGTGTTTTTGTGAGAATTTGATGAATAGTTCGTGTTTAAAGATAGGAGTTGCAGAAAGTTCAAAGTTTTTTCTTCGAGAGAACTTTTTTGGCGGAGAAGAGGAACAGTGAAAGTGAAAATGAAATGGTGAAAAGTGAAAAGAGTAAAGGTGAGTTTGCTTCTATATGGACCTTTGATCATGACACATGTCAAGATCTTATTTTAACAGTTTTACCATTAAAGTGTTGTCTTTTCCAATGATAGAGAACGTGGCCCACTAACTAAGATTGTGGGGTCAGTATTTAAAGGAAATTTGAATTAGTTTTGAATTAAATACTGACATCATTCATTTCGATGGAGAATGTTAGTTTTTTTTTCAAAAACGTCTTTTTCTCCTTCGGTGAAATCGAAAATGGCGTTTCTGGGGGGCAATTTGTTAGCCAATATATTTTACTAGCTGTAATAAATGTGGTCAAAGTATAGTTGACCTAGATTTAAAGAAGATTCGAACAGAGTGTTGTGTTGAAAGCAAATATGGGTTCGAAGATGCTAGAAGACTTCGATAAAGCAGTTTTCGAAGGTGGTTATCAACAGTTATTCTTTAAGTCAGTTTTTATTTTAAGTTTGTTTTCAAATAAGTAAAACTGTCGACTTGTGGCAGTTGTAGTTTGAATTTCAAAGAAGTGTAGTTATTTCTAGACTTAGTATAAATAGTAGTTTTTCATAGGAAAAACAGGTCACAATTCCGTCATACAAACTTATACTCAAAGTATCCGTATGGAAGCGAGAAACGAGTCACAAGTTGCAATGTATGAATCTGTGTACCAACCTTTGTTTAATCAATGCAATTTACCCTTTGTTCTTTAAGTGTTCTTGCACTTTACTTTATTAAGTTCGATTGAGTTCAAGTGGATTGAATTCGATTGTTTTTATCATATTTCTTATATTTTTGACATCAAAAACGCAGAATTTCTAACAACAAGAACAAACACAATATGTCCTAAGATTTACTGGTTGATCTTGCAAGTTACCATTTGTAAACCAGCGGTTGTTTACGAAAATCCAACGTAAACATATGGCTGATACATGTTTTTTTTTTCTTTCAAAATGTTTGTGTAATTATTTTTGAAGATCGTGAAAATTTCAATTATCGAGGGGTGAAAATTTCAATTATTTTTAAACTCTAACTGTCATTGGCAAATGTTAACTTCTCATATTTTTTGTAACTTGGTTTCGCGCCCGTACGCGGGTTCACTGGGTTGCGTCCGTGATTAGTTAAACTTTGTTATGATAGATTAGAGTGGATCCATTAGGTCTGTTTTTATCGATGTATCTCCTTTTGGGTTGTACTTGGGTCAGGTTTTATGTCCCCTAGTCTTTGAGAAAAAAAAAAAATCAGGCAGCCTACTTGCTACGGTTAAATAGCATGAGAGGTGTTTAATTGCTCGTAAATCAAATGTTTTTGCTCTTCAGATTTGCTGAGATTTTTTCTATGAGGTTGGTCTAGTAAGCTCAAGTACATTTTGTTTAATGTATTTTATGTATCTATAACAAATTTGCAATTACTATTCATTTTAGGAGCTAGTTTTTGTAGTTTGTTGGGTTGAGTACCCTAGTAGTAATTGTACTTATCTCATTCTATCAATCAAAATACATTTTGCAATTCAAACAAAAAAAACTTGTCACCAAAATAAATATTTTGTATAAAATAGAAGTGTCTACCATTAGTGGGATACTAGGATGTTGTTAATATTATTATGCTTCTCTATACGGTCGATGTGGATTAATTTGATTCCCATTTGACTTGTTCCTCAGAAGCAATAGTGATTTGTGTTGTTCTCCACAACTGGAATATTTTAAGAGAGATTGACGAAAATCATAAACACAAAGTTATGATATATCATAAGAATAGAGTAAAACGTGTATTTGAATCATATGATCTCTTTTAGGTAAGTGGGTGTGGAGGTTGTTGGAGGAGAGGGAGAGTTTGTGGAATGTTGTTATTCGAGCAAAGTATGGAGAAGAGGGAGGTAGAGTTCGGTTTAGGGAGGGAGTAGGCTCGGTTTGGTGGCGTAACATAAACCAAATCAGGATGGGAGCGGGTCTTGTCGATTCTAGGTGGTTGGTAGATAATATTATTCGGAGGGTGGGTGATGGTCGGGATACTTTGTTTTGGGTGGATCCGTGGCTAGATGAGTGTCCTCTTATAAGATCTTTTGGTCGCCTTTACGACCTCGCGGAAAATAAACTAGCTACGGTGTCGGAGATGTTTGAGTTAGGTTGGGGGGTTGGCGGAGAAGCGTGGAAATGGCGTAGGAGGTTATTTGCGTGGGAGGAGGGGCTGGTCTTGGAGTGTGTGGAGCGGGTATCTTCTTGTATTTTGCAGGTTGGCATGGTTGATAGGTGGGTGTGGAAACTCCATACATCGCAATGTTACACGGTTAAATCAGCATACTCTTTTTTGACGGCGTCAGATACCAACTTAAATGAAGGTTTTGATAGTTTTTTGTGGCTTAAAGCGGTTCCTTTGAAGGTGAATCTTTTTGTTTGGCGACTTTTCCTGAATAGACTTCCTACCAAGGATAATCTCTTTAGGCGAGGTGCTATTGATGCTGCTCAACTATCTTGTGCGGCTCTATGTGGAGATTTAGAAGACAGAGATCACTTGTTCTTTCGGTGTGGTGTTTATGGACGTATTTGGCTATTGATTTCAAAATGGTTAGGTTTTGAATCGGCTTTTAATGCCACACCTAGTACGCATGCTTATCAGTTTTGTGGCCTTGGATACTTTTCCAAAAATTCAAGGACGGTGTTTGCTATTTTATGGACTTCGGTGCTTTTTGTTGTTTGGAAAGACCGTAACAATAGGATTTTCCAAAACAGGTCTGATCAAATTGAGACTCTTGCAGAAAAAGTGAAACTCCAAACGTTCTGGTGGCTGAAATCACACTATACCTTGTTTGATTTTGACTATTCTTTTTGGAGGCTAAATCCTTTATGTTGTATGCAAGCCTTATTGTAATTTTTTTTTCTTTTCGGTTTCTTGCCTGACTATGGCTTAACGTTGGTGTAATTGTTTTTTAACAGCTTCTTTTAAGCACACCTTGTGCTTGAGGAACTGTCAGTTTTCTTTAATATATTTTCGATTAGCTTCTTCAAAAAAAAAACAATCATATGATCTCTTCGATGTAATTAAACAATTTTGATAAAGCCATGAGAGAAACTAGGGTTGAGAGTTCTTCTCCCCCTTCCTGAAGCTAGACCAAACACACAAGGGAGAGAAAAGATCTCAACCTAGCTTCTCTTATAGCTTCTATCAAAATTGCTCAATTACATCAAATGGATCATGTACAAGGTACACGTTTTATGTATTTTTATGATATGCCATAATTTTCTATCCATGAGTATGGTATGTGAAAATATTCCTACAACATCCTCTTATATGGTTTTGGAAGAATGTTTGAGCAACTAAATTTAAAGTCTTATGAACGTACCTATTTTTGTTGACAAGAAGTCTTACGAAATTAGGATATTCTTTTGAGGAGAATGAGAAAAGTGTACATATATAAATTTGTTAAAAGTACATAATATATGTACAAAATGAGGGAGTAAACTTAATGGTTTCATAATGTTCTACATGTGGTATCACATTTTTCTTGGACTAAAATTATGATCTAATCAAATATTACACACAAATTGTAACAATCTTTTTTTGAACCACACAAACTCTTTCAATCTTTCATTGATCACAAAACACCAATCTACCACCTTTGCGACACAACCCTTGTTCACCAATGGAATCAACAACCTTACCATAACTATACCTCAAAGGCATTCTTCCCAAAATCCTATGAAATTCAGTTATACACCACCCTCTATTTTTTCTATGCTCCCCTTTCCTTCCACTCAACCCTGAGCTAACCTTTCCTTCATCATTCCTTGCATCACCATAGTCCCTCACTCTTTTTGCACCAACCAAAATGGGACCCATATTGGTTGAATCAGCCACTACAAAGTTCATTAGTATATCTTCACAATTTCGAACTGAATCAACAATCTTCCTCATTTGGGCCATGCGAGTCCCACCCTCGCAGCTATATCTGTAACAATATTTTGAATTCAAATTTCGAGACTTTTTTAATCAACAACAATAATTAGTTGAAAATTGTTCTTCTCCCAACAAAAAACACTCACCTCCATGCAAACTGACCAAAATACCCCACATAAGTCAACTCACGTTCGATAAGCTGAAATAAAACTACATAAGTTAACTCACGCTGGATTATAACCTACATGAGATGTACCAATGTAGCGAACGCGACATAAGTCACGTTGAGTTTAACACCTACGTGAGTTAAGTCACGTGGGTATTTTTGGAAGTTCATTTATAAGTGAGCAAATCTTGATTGGAGAAGAGCAATTTTCTAATTAGTTTAATCCCTCTGAAAAAAATTAGTTTTTTTTTTTTTACGGTCGATCAACCATAATTATTTGACAATATTTACTCGTGCATAAAAAATTCGAGTGCATGTGACCTCAATGAGCTTAGCTCAGTTGGTAAAGATACTGTATATTTTATAGGTAGGGCTATAGTTCGAACCTGACACTCCACATTTAAAATGTGTAACTTTTAGTCACTAGACTACTTGACCAAAAATTCGAGTGCATGTGTAAAAAATTTACACCAACAATACACACTAATTAATCACATTTAATTTAAAAAGTGGTAAAAACTCAAAATTGAAAAAGCTAAGAAAGATCCGGTACCTGAACAAGTAATCACTTTTGAGCAACATGAACTTAGTAAGCACAATAGAAAACCGGTCCGGGTGAACCGTATAAACCCACTCTTTCCGGTTCAAATCAACATCATGCGACCTAGCAAAAAACCCAACAATCCTCTCCCGGTTCACTCCCCAAACCCGAAACGCAAACTCAAACGATTCACCATCAACTTCAACATCATCATCACAAACCAAAACTGCATCAGTCTTTATGTCGTTCAAACGTGGAAGAAAACGATCGTTTAAACTACTAGAAGGGTTTCTATGAAGAAATATTGTATCAGAAAATGAGGAAAGGTTTTGAGCCAATTCAGTGATGACACGTGGAGGGGTAGTAGGGTTTCCCCAAAGGACGAGGACGGAGGATACTAAGGGAGAGAGTGCGTACGTGGCGGCGTTTGATTGGAGGATGGAGATTCGTGATTCGGAGAAACCGTTAATAAGTACGGTGATTTTGTTATGTTGGATGTTTTGTGGGTCCCGGTTTGGTGTGGGACCGCATTGGTTTGATTTTGATGATGTTGTTGTTGTATTGATGAATAACAGAATGGTGAGGATTAAGGTTGTTGTTGTTGTTGGTGGATTCATTGTGGTGGTGTTGAGGTTGAAGATGTTTTGGATTTTGCGGTTGTTGTGTTTTTTAATGTTGATAATGGAAGGTTGCTTGGTTTTTTTGCATAGTCACATGGAAATTAATGGGTTTGGTGGTGATGCACGTTAGAAGTGATTTTGAAGTGTGGGTTTGGTAATATTTTTGTGGAAATAGGAAGAAAAAATGGATGAATTATAGCCGTTTGATATAACAATATTTAAACGTATATATGGTAGGGATTTGTCATAGTCAAATGATTGTGTGTGGTTTAAGTACTCAGTTGAGATTTTTCTTCATTCATGTATTGTCTTAAGGGGAAGAACCAAAGTAAGTTTTCAGATTTGGATTTGGTGCGTTAAATGCGTCGTGCTCGTGCATGTTTCGATCTCAAACCCAGGATCAATATAGTTTTAAGTTGATTTTTTTATTGTGTTATTTGGATCTCAAATTAACGAATGATATCAAAGTGAAGCCAAGTGAGAGCTTACTCACTAATTTTGCAAAAGTAGTTGTGGTGGCTACCAAGAACAGAAAACTTATTCTTCCTGATGGTTCCTACTGATAGCCTTAGGTACTGATTATGATTTTGCTCTCATGGCTAAGTTATAAATATTGCACGAAGCGTCTAATTTCCTCGTAATTTATATTTTCAAGGTGTGAATTAACATGTTCTCCCTAGGCAGGTTTTTGAACAAAGCTTGCGTAATAAGAAATCCTGAGACAGGTCTAAATCGAGACGGGTCAATTTCAAATCCGTGAACTGAAATCTTTGCTCAGAGTCATTCCTATGTGGTCAACGGGAATCTTTATGATGGCGACTCAGTTCATTATCTATCCTTCAAGCCAAAACAATGAACCGAAGGTTATTGGCAATTTCAATTTTCCTGCAGGATCGTTCAATCTTATCATGATTTTCACCTTAACAATAGTAATTCCTTTATATGACTGTGTAGCAGTACCTCTACTAGCTAAATACGTAGGCCGGCCTAGAGGATTCAGTTTTAAAGTTTGCATCGGGATAGGAATGCTGTTTGCAATTGTAGCTAAAGCAGTAGCAGCTATTGTTGAAACGGTGAGACGAAATGCAGGGATTGAACAAGGGTTTGAGGACCAACCTAATGCTGCAATTAACATGTCGGCTTTATGGCTTATTCCAGAGTTTGTTTTGTTTGGATTCGCCGAGTCTTTCACACCAGTTGGACTGGTTGAGTTTTTCTACTGTTTTTTCCCTAAGAGTATGTCTAGTTTTGCAATGGCTATGTTCACATTGGAACTAGCTGCTGCTGACGTAGTTTCAGGTGTGCTTGTGAGCATTGTGGACACGGTCACTAGTATTGGAGGGAATATGAGCTGGTTATCGACTAACATCAATAGGGGTCATTTGAATTACTATTACAGACTACTCACTTTCTTAGGCATTCTTAACTATTTCTATTATCTTGTTATTTGTTGGGCTTATGAACCCGTACAGGGAGAGAAACATGAAGATTCGGCCGGAAAGAAAGACGATAAATTTGGTTATAGGGAGTTGCCTACTTCATAGATTAGTTTTTTAGTATATTATAAAGTTTCTGTAAACACTAAAAAACTGTAGTAGTGTATTACAAAGCTGTGTTTTATTTACAAAAATAATTAGAGATGATTTTGATATCGATAATCAAGCACATTACAAGTTAATTTCATTTTAACATCTCCCTTAAACTCAAATAGTTGTAGATGCAACTGTTTGAGTTCGGAAACCTAGGTACAAAATCTTGTCCGATGATGTGCCTTGGTGTAGCAGTCAGCTGGCTTGTCATGCGTATGCGCAACAAATGAAACAGTATTCAATTACTCATGGAAAACGTCATTGCGTGATCTTTGGATTACACTTCTGTTTTTGGAATGTCGATTAGTGGAGGATGTCGAGTAAAGCCTTAAGTTTTCCAACCAACTTCTTGTCATTAGGTTGTACATTTCCCAAAACTGCAAGTACCTTCCTCACTTCATTGGCAAGTTCTATCACCATGTCATCCTCGTGTCCTGCACATGAAATCTCTCAATGCATTAGCATACATGTATACAAGGATTTATGTAGCATAAGCGCTTATCATAAAAGTGCTTATGTATAAGTTATTTCTATAACAATAGATAAAAAAAAGTCAAACTATTTTCATATTAGTTACAAGCTGTTTCCATACACTATTTTAAAGAACTTACGGAAAGAAACTGAAAACAGCTTATGTACAAATCATAAGATGTTTCCGTAAGCTCTTCAAACAGTCTCAAAAGTGCTTATGTCAATAAAAAACTCAGAAAAAACCAATCCAAACAGGCTCTAAATGCTACAAGATAAAGAACTTACCAATATCATTCATAGCCTTTTCTAGAAGGAAAATGTAGTCCCTATTGTTTCCACAAGGGCAACAAGCAGTAGCTATTTGCCTGAATGGATTAAGTGTGAATTAGAGAAATGGAAATAGAACTAAAGGTGAAACTAAGGTACAATAACATACCGTGTTATCACAACACACCACAATAGATTTATGATAGATTCTGATATCATTCTGATATCATTTTTTATAGGGTAAGGCTTATCCACCACTTATAATCAATATTTTAGTCAAATCAATGATACAATAAATTTTTTATTGGCACAACTAATGTAAACATAAAAATGGAAAAAGACTAGTCATGGAATTTCATCATGGATTGATTGATTTTTTTGTTTGAATATTTTGTGGGGTTAAGGTATGTGGCATTGGAACCTGTAAAGGTCTTGTATTTTTTTTCTTTCAGAAATTTGCAGACTAACATGTACATTAGAGCATTTTCTGCTACTAATTAACTACAGTCTCTCCAAAATAATAATAGTTAGGTCTATCACAATACTCAAAACTTCCATTAACTTATTTCTGAATTTTCTACCATTCCATAAAACATTGGCACACTGATTAGAGATAATCCTATAAAGATCAAAATGGGTGACTTTAAGGCTGGATCCAAACTGAAGTTTATGTTTGTCAATTTTCTTTTGACAATATTTGTCAAAGTTAATGTCAGCCATTTAGTTAATGTGATCAAGATTTCTTCTTAAATGATAGTATTATGCTTATGTTCTATTTTGATGCTCTAAAGTCTTCTATAGTTGGTGCTTTAATTAATTTATGGTGAACTGTATATGTAAGTTGTCACTTCCTTGAATAATAACTTCGACGATAAAAGAGCCTGAAAAAATCAATATACTAAAAATGATGTCGTTATCCTAACTAAAAGTCTATTAGAGTATATTTTTATTTTGGATTGTCTTAAATGCAGTTTTAATTTCTTAAATTTTAAAAAGTTGCAAATTTGACCTCTAACAAATACAATTACAATTTTACCCTTTAATTTTACAAATCGTTGCAAAAATGCTTAGAAGACGTCACGTGTCCTAAAATGGAGGGCCAAAATTGCAACATTTTGTAAACATAAGGTGGCAAAATAGCGTATTTCCCTAAATACAGAGGGCTAAAAGAGCATGTTGAAAACATAAATTAACTTTAATATTGATTACAAACAACTTTAATACAAATATCAACTTTAATACAAATATTGTAAAAAGATCAACTTTCTTAATACAAATATCTCCTAAATGATAAAATTGTAAAAACAATATTGATTACAAACAACTTTAATACAAATATCAACTTTCTTAATTCCTGTGATTTTAGTAAAAAAATCTTATACACAGGGACAAAGATAATACTTCTTATAATGTCATTCCACCATTGGTCATTTTTTTAAAAAACTAGCAATTTGCTTCCATGAATAATTTTTTTGATGAAAGTGGCTAATCTCAAATAACTCACACAACACGACGAATAATATTCCAAATCTTTCATTGAGGATGATACTTACATTTAGCGTTCAATTGTAACTCGAAGGAGGCATGTGAAAATATTTGTTATCCTAACTAAGTTTATATTCCTTTAGTTTTTTAACAAGTTGTATTTCCATCTACATTTGTTTAAGGTGTCCTTCCACCGTAAACATGGTCCTTTAACTCAACCTAACGTGGAAAAATTTCTTTGGTTTTCTCACATGCATGTGACACACAGAAAAAACTCAAACCCTTATTATAATATTCATCATTTAGTAAAATAAAATAAAAAATTTTTATTATACTATTGCCAAATGCAAACTTCCAAGGTCTATAAATTGGAAACATGCAACCCCTTCAAGCCAAATTCATCATCACAAGAACAAACAAAGAAATTACTTACATATCCAACCGACAAAGAAAGAGACATCACCATCAATATCATCACCATGTCAATGGATCAAAAGAAATCTAACAAAATTAGAGAAATTGTTAGACTTCAACAGATCCTTAAGAAATGGAGAAAGATAGCAAACTCATCAAAAACCACAACAACCAACACCAACACCATCACTAGAAGCAAAAGCATGAAGTTTCTAAAAAGAACACTTTCTCTATCTGAACGTGAAGGAGGAACAACATCATCAAACAACAATGGTTCTGTCCCAAAAGGGTATTTAGCTGTTTGTGTTGGAGAAGAACTTAAGAGGTTCATCATACCAACTGAATATTTGGGTCATCAAGCTTTTCAAATTCTTTTGAGAGAAGCCGAAGAAGAATTTGGGTTTCAACAGGCTGGTGTTTTGAGGATTCCTTGTGAAGTCTCTACTTTTGAGAGTATTTTGAAGATGGTTGAAGATCATGGAAAGAATAAGGACAAGTTTTCAAATCAAGAATGTAGATCAATTAGCATTGAAGAAATGATGGGTTATTGTTCTTTAGAAAATCAACTTGCTTGTTCTCATCATCCTCAAAGTCCATTGTGTAGATAAATATAATAATTAATCTTATTGGATGTTGCAAATTTTTATCCATCCTATATTTACCTTTCTTTGTTTTTCCCCTTTATTACAAAATTAATGAGCAAACCATCATTTTGGTATCTGAATGTGTAAAACTATGTCATGGTAGTTGTTGATTTTTTTATATTTGAACGTGTCTTTTGTAAGTTTATTTGGTTCTCAAATATATCTTTCGTTAATTAGTTTACTACATAAGTTATTAGCAAAATGGCACATTAGAGGATGCTTTATAATTTAAGCACATTTAAGAAAATTATAGGGACGCTATCTCATTCAACTAAGTAGGAAAATGGCCAAAAATAATGTATGAGAGAGAATATAATGAGTTTTTTTTTCTTAACCCACCTACTCTTGAGAATAATGAGTTTAATTAGATATAAGAGAATCCATTTGAGAATTATGAAACAAGAAGTATGACTTTCATTGTCTAAATCTTTTATTCTAGAGCTTCTGTTATTTGGCATGACTTCTATTGGTATCAGAGATTTTATTTTTCTTTTATTTATATAAATAAAAGATAGACGAGGAAGATGTCTCCATGTGATGCAATATAGATAAGTGAATTATGTGTTTTTTTTAACTCATTATAGACTTCTCGAGATATCATTATGATTTAGTCTCTTTAAACTTACTATGATACTAATTCATGAATCAACTCTGAAACATCTTTTCTTTTCTAAACATGGTTGGACTGTCTTGTAAATAAATGATTCTAAAAATTGAACAAATCAAATTATATTTTATTAAAAGTATGTGATCTCAATTATCCTTAAGTAGGGGTTGATAAATTTTTTATTAGTAATATTTGAACAAGGTGAATAAAACAAGTTACTTGTAAAGAAAAAACATGATTCTTTTTTGTTGTTAAGTAGTATAGTGACTAGAATTTCACCATTAAGATGAATAAATAGAGAAATTGAAGATAGATATATATTATGTATTGTCCTTACCAACCGAGTTAAACTCACTGGAATAACTATTAGTCATGCTAAATTGTGCTCTTAAGGTACAAGTGAATGAGGTAAAAAAAGGAATTCCAACATAAGTTAGCATTTTTATATTTAATTTATGAACCTTCATTATGTTATGCATCTTAATAAGTGTGATTTTTTTTTTTTTTGCTTATAATTTGGGATGGAGCGAGTACTTGATTAGTTATTTCTTAACTAAAACAGCCCCTAATACATATCTTTTTAACTAAGCAATAAATGTTATGAATAATAAACTTGGAAAAACAACACCAGTTAACAACCAATTTTATCGAACTTTATTAATTTTAGTGATTTACTAATTGAACTTATACTTAAATACAAGATTAATTTGTACTATTCAAAAGCCTCACGTGATGAAACAAAGCATCGTTCGTTATCTTGCTTCAAAATGACTCAACCATTAATTTATAAGGACACAAAAGTAACTGAGTCATGAAAAAGCATTTAACCGAAAGGCATCATTTGGAACTTGAAAATTGAAGGTCAAACTTCAGAGTGCATTTTCAATTTTTGGACGGAAATAACTTAAAATATTTTTCCTTGAAGGCCTAAACATGTTCTGAACCTTCCTTAAAGATAGTTACTACATAACATAAACATGCATGTTCTGACTTCTGAAGCAAATTGAAGTTATAGAAGTTCCCTAATTTCAACATAGTGAAGGGTAGTATTACCGGTCAAAGAGAACATAAAAAATGTGAAAAACAATTTCAAGAAGTTTGGAAGTACTACCTTCGGTCACTATTATAAGCAAAAGTTGATTTTTTAGGTTTATTCATTAAAAGATGTATGTGGTCTATATATAGATTACATACATCATTTATTGAATTAATCTAAAAAGCTAATTTTTACTTATAATACTGACCGGAGGGAGTAACTTTCAAGTCTTGAGAATGTAAAACTCAAAGTGAAAGATGCATCTCAATTTACCCTCCCCGGGTATGTTTTATCTCTTGTAAGGACAAATGTTACTCCTACGTCCCTTTATATGAATCTCTCTTGTCATTTTGAGGTGTTACCTCATTAGTATAATTTTGGCTTTGTTAACTCCACGAAACGTATTTAAATAATCATTCTGAGGTGAGACAATTTTTTATTTTTTTTCATAGGATCCCACTTGAGACAATTGTAAATAATCATTGGTGCCATTATACTTATTAATATTTTCAGTATGTTTATTTTGTGTATATATGTTACTAAAATATAAGTTCCTTGTTTGATCCCTTGTGAAAATAAATAAATCCTTGAAATAAATCCTTCGATGTCGTGAATATAAATAATCAAATATAGTGTTTAATATATTGTCTAAAATATAAACATTTTTTAGTTCCTAAAAAAAACATTTTTTAGTATATGTGAATTTCATTAAAAGAATTCCTTAAACAGTTATTTAGGTCACTTATCTTGATGTTTATTCTTTTAACAATTTATGATACACTTACAATGGATATATAGTTCCCACACTATAGTGTATTAGTGTTTAGTCATTCTAGTCAGAACATGGCATGTGAGTGATTAATGCAACTCTGAACATTATTACCCTCCCTTGTTTTGTAGGTTAAGTCCATATGGGGTTGGTTTATTTTAATACTGAGTAGGAGTAAGATCGTAAGTAATAAAATATAGGTTCTGGCATGTGTTATGGACTATGGTTTCCAATGCAAACTGCCCTAACAGTCTCGAAGTCGTACAATACAATTGTACCGTTCAAACCTCTAGCTTTATTTTATTTTATTGTCTTACACTTCTTATTTTATCTAAGGAAGAATTTGTAACTCTGTAACATTTTTAGTACTTCCAAGAGAACCATGTGACCGTGGCACTAATAACCTGCATAATCGGTGAGGGCTGAATCAGTTTCTAGACTTTGAGTTCCTATATCCAATTGTTTTTGTCGTAACTCTCAAGTTTTTAGTTGAAGGAAGAAGCTTAGATAATATAGAGATCGATCGAGAGGTAAGTAAATTGTGAATAAGGATTATTCTAGTTAGAATATAAATTTGGGTTCTCTCTAACAAGTTATTTATCAAAGTTCATTAACCATTTGAACACAATCACTCGGTTAGTTCCTAGATCCAATTAGTCCAACTTTAACGGTTTATCGACTTCGTAACTTCTGAGGGCGATAGTTGCTCTTACATGAACGACCCACCCGATCATACTAATGTTCGTTCTATCCATGCAACTTTGTTGACTAGGTTTCCTCGGATGACTTCGTTATTGGGTATTGAACCTTAGATCCTGTCACAAGTTTGGAAGAGTTAGACCCCTTCAAAGTTCATTGTTTTTTCTTGGCAATTGTTTTGTATAAGGCCTCTATTCGTTAAAATCTTTTTTGCTGTTAGATTATTCAGGATGCCGAAGGATCAAAATGCGGGTTTTGTTGAATAGACCAAGAATCTTCACATCATTTTTTTTATAACTTGTGAGTTTTCCCTCTAAATTTGGTATATATAAGGTTTTCCTTTGGTTTGGTTTGAAGTTGGCGATGTCGCCTTGATGCAAATTTAGTATCGAAGTAATGCAATTTATAAGTTCGCCTCCACATAGACTATGTTAATCTCTACTTGGCAATGCCACTAATATTAAGAATGTATAAAATTGGTGGTTGCACAAGGCATTTGGTTTGGCTTGAATTTGCATAAACTAAATTAAAACTTGTAAAAATAATTTGTAAAGATAATTGGAAAAAATGGATCAGGTCTTTTGAATCCCCTAATTTTCACTATTTGGTAGACTGCACCTATCCCTAATAATGTTCCTGTAGTTTTACGATGATTAACAAAAGTAACTATTGATCAATTGCTTGAGTCCAAGCTCCCTTCAAATTTTACAGCTCCCTAATCCCTTAGGTGAACCCGTACTTGTTGAAAGTTTTTCAGTACGTTAATCTATTGTCACAATCAAACAATCATCTATTCCTAGATTGACCCGTTTGATTGAACAATTTAATTAGATCCAAGTTAATTGGTGAATAGTCATTCAATCTTTGAAATCAATTTATATATGATCAGGATATAAAAAACATTGCACACAAATTAAACTGAATAATATTATATTTGCATTATTAAAGGATAGTGTTTCACAACCTACATGATTCAAACAGATCCAAACAAGATTCATTATACGCATGAGGAACAACTATTAGTTTGATGACAAGTCACCTCTTTAATATTCAATCTTGAGCTCAAAATTGCAATTTCAGATCCCTAAATTTCACAACGCTCTCTCAGAAAATGAGTTTTTCTTTTATAGGCATAGTCATGGGTGCCTCAAATCGTGTCACGATGACCAAAATCGTGAAACGACACCTTCATTAATTTCAAAATTGAATTCTGGCGTTCCACCAAATCGACCACGGTTAGGTGATTGTGTCACGATTTTGTTGGCAGTAGCCAACCCTTCAATTTGGTCTAGATTCGTGTCACAATGCCAAAATCGTGTCACTATGGTATTTCTTCAACTTCCATGTATTTCTCTTGTTTTTTTCACTTCAGGCTGTCTAAAAGCACTACAGACTCACTAAAACATCAAAATAAATGATAAAAAACATGTAATGACAACATGTCATCACACCTAATAATTTGTTTACTTTTTTTTTTCTTTTGTTCTTTCGGAATCGGCTCAAAGCTTAAATATTGCTTGGAAATAATTTGACATGTTGTCTTGTGGTTGGTCTATAAGTTACAAAATGATATTATTTTCTCTTATAAAGAAGTAAATGTTGAGCAATTGATGGATTATATTAAGTTCTCTTCTTGAAATTAAAGTTGTTTTTGGGTAAATCCTTAAGGTCTTTATATACTTTTTACGAGTAGGTAATAGAACCCTTCCTATGCTTGATGAGATAATTTTTGAAGATTCATTGGATACTGAACTTGATTTTTTCCGTATGTTAGTTTTTCCATTCTTTGTTTCATTTCTTTGGAATGATATTACATTTAAATATAGTAAAGTTTGTTGAAATTTGTTTTTGGATTTTCTATAGGTTCCTCCCACTTGAGGCAACCCTATTTTAGACCCCGTCGACCTTAATAAATATATACACTTCTCTTATTTGAGATTCGAATTTTGGTTTGTCAACACACTACGCTCTTTCACTAGACTCATTCGTCATTGATAGTTTAAATTTGTCTAATTTTTTTCTCAAAATTTGTTTAAATTTGAACCTATAAAATATGAGTTGAGAGGAAGGATTCGATAATGTGCTGATGTCCTTACTGTACTGTGTACGCAATTTTGACTATTATTTGGTAATATAATATGTGAACATAACTTTGCAGAGAAATTAATGGGTGCTTGTGTGAATACTTGAAAGGAATATCTATAGAAATGGAACTTCGAACCTTTTTCTTTGGTGGTGCATAAAATAAGATATAATATGAACAAACAACCATTGACTTGAACTATATATTACTAGGCAATGATTAATTTGAACATGATTGGGGTGCTCCTAACATGATCCGCACTCCATTGCACTATTTGGGAGCAGTTAATCAATGATCATCTCGTAATGGCAACCAAATAATTAATAATTTGAGGAGGGTGTTTGATTAATTTTAAGTTAGTTGAAGTGGTAGTACTCCCTCCGTCTCACAATATTGGTCGTTTAAGGTTTGTGCACGAGTATTAAAGAAATGATTAATTGTGTTGATTTCAATGGTAAAATTAGTGGCATTTACTAAAACACCCTTATTAATTGTATTTAGTGGAGTAGTTATGTTTGATGAAATTCAATAAATGAGGGTAGTGGAAAAAAAATAATAAATGCTGCATTGGTATTGTAAAGTGACAATTATTTTGAGAAAAAAAAAATGCTAAAACGACAATAATTGTGAGACGGAGGGAGTATATGATTGGATCTTGTTAGGGAGTTCTCTAATTAAATATCGTACTCCATAAAGAATCAACATATATTTTACGTTAGTACTTTATTACTCTCTCCCTCCGTTTCAAAAATAACTTTATTTATCATTCCGTCTAAAAAAAAGTGTATATTATTTATAAAAAAAAAGTTCATCAACAGTTCCCTACGTATTAAATACTATATTGAAAATATGAAAAGAAGTATTTATTTTAATAATATTTTCTTTTAAATCTTTAAAAATATTCTAAAAATACCTGTCAGATTCTTTAAAAATAATTGACCAAATGTTTTTCATTCATAATCAAATCAATGGAATAGAAATCTAGACTTGATTTAGGGATGTGTGGAGTTCTAGGTAGACTCACAATATCATATTGCCTTTAAATTAATTTCATCAACTGGTGTATCTAAATTAGTTAAGTCTATTTTGTTGGTTGCCAGCATAATACATCAAGAACTATATGTATTTATGAAAAAGACAAAGTACCTATAGATCTAACTCGTATGTTGGCAGTGGTTTTGATTAATTAGTTCCAGATTTCATATCCATCCTCTTAGGGCAGATGTGTTTGGTGTTGTATTTCCTAGAAGATTCTAAATATGTTTTGGCTTATCCCTTTTATTTAAATAAAAACATTCATGTACAAGACGATGGATAATACTATATTTTTATCAATACAAATTTTTCAAATAATTATTAATTAGAAAAAAGAACCAATCAAATTAATTAGATCATAAGATAATCAGGTAGATTGGACAATTCTATAGGCCTCAGCCATATATAGATTGTTCATATTTCCATTTTTGGAACATGTAAGCGTTGGTACTATTATGATCATTAAAGGGGCTAGACTTGGTTGGATACAATCAGAAATCTTTTGTTTAAACACACATTTTAATAGTAAAACGAGTAAAAGAAAACAAAATATTAATTTTTATTATTGTTATATTGAAATAAATAAAGGCTAAAATATGGTATTGGTCCCTGCAAAATAGGCCAGTTTTGGTTTTAGTCCCTGCAATTTTTTTTTATAGTTTTTGGTCCCTGCAAAAATAGGCCAGTTTTGGTTTTAATCCCTGCAATTTTTTTTTTATAGTTTTTGGTCCCTGCAAAAAATTTTGTTTTTGGAAATAGTCCTGACCCCAATTATGTGATGATTTGTCACTTTTGTGCATATGTGGTATATGTGCTTACTTAATAAAAAGAATATTATTTTTTATAATTTATATAACAATAATTATTTTTTAATTAAAAAATAATAATAAAACACATACAATAATTATTTTTTTATTTATAAAAGTGACAAATCATCACATAACTGGGGTCAGAGACTATTTCCAAAAACAAAAATTTTTGCAGGGACCAAAAACTATAAAAAAAATTTGCAGGGACTAAAACCAAAACTGACCTATTTTTGCAGGGACCAAAAACTATAAAAAAAAATTTGCAGGGACTAAAACCAAAACTGGCCTATTTTGCAGGGACCAATACCATATTTTAGCCATAAATAAAGGCCCAGTTTAGAATGCACAAATTCATCTTTTTGTGCACAAAACACAACTTGTGCATATAAGTCTGACAGCCATTGTGAACCATTGATATATTAATATAATACTTCAACGGTCCAGATCTGTTCCAATTGTGTGATGGGTGACCTGCTGCTTTTTTACACGCGGGTCCCATGGATTGAATAAATGTGAGTTTTTTAATGGTTTTTTTGGTATGTGTTTGTATTGGGCTTATCAATTTTCCAACAAGTGAACAAAACCAGGCCCAATTGTTGTTCTCAATGGACATGAAATTAATTTATGAATTAACACAAAAAATTATTGAATAACTTTATTAAGTTTGTATTAAGTTTGAATAACGTTAGTAAAAATTATTTACTAGAACGTTATTATAGTAATGATATAATAAGTTTGTAATCTGTGTTAATTGTTGTTTTTTTGTTTGTTAACGTTCTAATTATATGAATTAACCCAATTATTAAGTTTAACGGTTTAGAATAAAAATGAATAGTCCTCGTGAGCTTAGCTCAGTTGGTTGGGACAATGCATAAAATATGCAAGGTCCGGGGTTTGAACCCGGCCACTACCAACAAAAAAAAATGAATACAAATTTATTGAAAGTATTATATTAATAAATCGTATTGAAAGTATTATATTAATAAATCAGATTCTAGCAAGTATTATATTTATTGAAAGTATTATATTAATAATTTATATTGAAAGTTTAACGGTCCTGAACAAATTTATTAATATAATAATTTTTTTCAACCAGGCCCAATTCTAATTTTTTTTGTGTGAATAAATCATTTGAAATCATATTTATACAATAATTGGATTTTTTTTCGAAAATTTAGAATATGAATAAATTGGTAATAATAGACAGTTTAGTCACTGTTATAAACAAAATATAACCTGTTAGGTTTATTTAATAAATAGTGTGTGTGATGTATATTAAAGACTATATAGATTAATTATTGAATAAATATAAAATTTCAAGTGTTGGTAGGACAATGCATTATTAAATGCAGGGGCCAGTGTTCGAACCCCGGACACCCTATTTATTCACCTTATAAGGTGAATTCTAGCCGTTAGGCTACCTGACCAAAAAAAAAAAAAATCAAGTTTTGCTTATTTTGGTGACCAAAGTCTGTACATTATTGTTGAATGGGTCAAGGTAAATGGACTTTAAAATACGCAAAACATTTATTCATTAGCAAGTTTGAGTTTTTGTATTTTTAAGAATTTATTTTTGTATTTTTATTCTTCAGTTTATTTAAATAACGTAGTATTATGTTATTTTCATTTCAATGTGTTTAAAAAATAGTTGTAATTTGTTATCTATATTGAATTTATATATTAGTTTTGGCATTAGAAAATAATATTATTAAAGTAGATTTATGATGTAATACACGCTAATTATAATAATAACGATAAAAAAGTTTAAGTACAATGCACGTAGTCGTTGTGACCTCTTGATCAGTCATTAAAGAGTTTGATTAGTCATTGAACATTCATCCAAGTACTTTGACTCCAAGATTCTTTCAGTTAGAGCAAGAGTTGTGAGTCTGATCAGTCGTTCTGAAATCTTAGAAGTAGTTTAGGTCGAAGAATCTTGTCATTAAGGATAGAGTTGTCAATAGGGTTAGAGTTACAAGCTTGATCGGACGAACTATCCCCTCAGAAACTTGTCAACTTAGTAACTAGTTTACTCCGGGGACCTAAACGTGCCTATCACCTGAACAGCAACAGGTACAATCAATCCGACCGTTCAAAATGACCTTCTAAGACCTAAAAGGATATATAAACTTGAATTTCTCAGATCGAGTTCCCGGAGGTAAGTCGATCGGACGAACTATCCCCTCAATAACTAGTCAACTCAGTAACTAGTTTACTACGGGAACCTAAACGTGCCTATCACCTGAACAGCAACAAGTACAATCAATCTGACCGTTCAAAATGACCTTCTAAGACCTAAAAGGATATATAAACTTATTATTATGTTATTTTCATTTCAATGTGTTTAAAAAATAAAATGTAATTTGTTATCTATATTGAATTTATAAATTAGTTTTATAATAATAACGAAAAAAATAATTAAATACAATCCACATAGTTTAGGTGGAAGAATATTGTCATAAGGGTTAGAGTTGTCATTAAGGTCCTAGTTGTAAGCTCGGTTAGTCATTGAACGTTCATCCAGGTACTTTGACTCCAAGATTCTTTCAGTTAGGGTAAGAGTTGTGAGTTTGATAAGTCGTTATAACATTTATCCATGTACTTTTCGTATAAGATTCATGTTGTTAGGGTAAGAGTTGTGTGTTTGATTAGTCGTTGTGACATTCATCCAAGTACTTTCACTGCAAGATTCTTTTAACACTTATTTGTTTTATCATTTTTAATTCTACATATTCGTAGATTGTTTTTTACTTTGTCTATAAAATAAAATTTTATATTTTATTCATTCATAAAGTATACAAACTGAATGAAGTAAAAAAACAAAATTTTAACCAAAATTATATTGATTATTATAAGAAATTTAAATGACTAAATATCTTAAATATTTATGACCTCTAAAAAAAATATTACGAATAAAAAATGTCATTTTATGTCAGTTTACATTTATGACTTTCTTTATAAGATTATTTCTATTAGGGTAAGAGTTGCGGGTTTGACTAGTCGTTTTGAACTCTTGATAGATCAATTGACAATCTTTGAGGTAGTTTAGATCAAAGATTCTTGTTGTTAGGGTGAGAGTTGTAAGCTTGATTAGTCGATGAACAGTTTGATTATTCATTGAACATTCATCGAAGTAATTTCCGTATAAGTTTCTTTCAATTAGGGTAAGAGTTGTGAGTTTAATCAATCGTTCAGATATCAATGAAGTAGTTTAGGAAAAAGTGAATTGTCATTATTGTGAGAGTTACAAGCTTGATTAGTCGGTAAATATTTTGATTAGTCATTGAACGGTTATTCAAGTACTTTCACTGCAAGATTCTTTTAGTTAGGGTAAGAGTTTTGAGTTTGATCAATCGTTATGAAATCTTTGTAGTAGTTTAGGTCTAAGAAAATTGTCATTGGGGTGAGAGTTACTAGCTTGATTAGTCGGTAAAGAGTTTGATTAGTCATTGAACGTTGATCCAAGTACTTTCACTCGAAGATTCTTTCAGTTAGGGTAAGAGTTGTGAGTTTGATCAATTATTTTGAAGTCTTTGTAATAGTTTAGGTCTAAGAAACTAGTCGTCAGGGTGAGAGTTGTAAGGTTGATTATTTGATAAATAGTTGGATTAGTCGTTGAACATTCATCCAAGTACTTTCACTGCAAGATTCTTTCAGTCAGGGTAAGAGTTGTGAGTTTGATGAATCATTTTGAAGTCTTTGTAGTAGTTTAGGTCGAAGAAACTTGTCATTATGGTTAGAGTTGTGAGCTTTGTTAGTCGGTAAATAGTTTGATTAGTCATTGAACGTTCATCCAAGTACTTTGACTCTAAGATTCTTTCAGTTAGGGTAAGAATTTTGAGTTTGATCAGTCGTTAAGAGTTTGGTTAGTCATTGAACGTTCAATGAAGTACTTTGACTCCAAGATTCTTTCAGTTAGGGTAAGAGTTGTGAGTTCGATCACTCGTTTTGAAATCTTGGAAGTAGTTTAGGTCGAAGAATCTTGTCATTAGGGTTAGAGTTGTCATTAGGGTCATAGCTGTAAGCTTGGTTAGCGGATAACAAGAGTTTGATTAGTCATTGAATGTTCATCCAAGTACTTTGACTCCAAGATTCTTTCAGTTATGGCAATAATTTTGAGTTTGATCATTCGTGCTGACATCTTTGTAGTAGTTTAGGTCAAAGAATCTTGTCATTAGGGTTAGAGTTGTAAGCTTGGTTAGTCGATAACAAGAGTTTCGTTAGTCATTGAACGTTCATCCAAGTACCTTGACTACAAGATTCTTTCAGTTACAGTAAGAGTTGTGAGGTTGATGAGTCGTGCTGACATATTTGAATTAGTTTAGGTCAAAGAATCTTGTCATTAGGGTGAGAGTTGTCGTTAGGGTGAGAGTTGTAAGCTTGGTTAGTCGATAGATAGTTTGATTAGTCATTGATCGTTTATCCATGTACTTTGACTCCAAGATTCTTTCAGTTAGGGCAAGAGTTGTGAGTTTGATCAGTCGTGATGAGATATTTGTATTAGTTTAGGTCGAAGAATGTTATCATTAGGTTTATAGTTGTCATTAGGGTTGTAGTTGTAAGCTTGTTTAGTCGATAAAAGGGTTTGATTACTCAGTGAACGTTCATCCAAGTACTTGACTACAATATTCTTTCAGTTAGGGTAAGAGTTGTGAGTTTGATCAGTCGTTCTGAAATCTTGGAAGTACTTGAGGTCAAAGAAACTTGATATTAGATTTATAGTTGTCATTAGGGTTAGATTTGCAAGCTTGGTTAGTTGATAGATAGTTTGATTATTCATTGAACGTTCATCCAGGTACTTTGACTCCAAGATTCTTTCAGTTAATATGATTTTTTTAACAAAACATGAATTTAATATGATTTTTTATGGTTAAAAATTCATAATTAATTTATGTTTTGTTAAAAAATTCTATTTTTTTACAATATTCTACACATTTCTGCACAATTTCATTAAAAATAAAAAATAACTTAAAAATATGGACCAAAGTAGTGATTGGAAATTTTATAGGGACTAAAAGTTGAAGGAAAATTTTAGAGGGACTAAAATGAAAAGTTGGTATATTTACAGGGACGAAAAATATATCTAACCCTAAATTGAATACTAACTAAAAAACTTAATTTCATTTTAGCTATATTTTTTTTGACAGAATTATATCACTCAATTTTACTCTCTATCTTATGCTAAAATAATCAAATTTCACCTCATTTTTCTATCTCTCTATTTCACCACTTTCACATGGCTCCAAAAGTTCCCTCCATCTAATTTTCAGGACTTCACTTTTCCCTCTTTGCAAAAATAATCAAATTTCACATCTCCCTCCTTATTCTACCTCTCTATTTCACCACTTTCACATGGCTCCAAAATTTCCCTCCATCTAATTTTCAGGAAAATCCAAAATTGAAAGACATAAGATTTCTATCTGTTTTATTTTTCTTCTCCAAATTAAATCCTAAAAACCCTCTCTAATCTCCTTCGATCCCCCTCTCTCTTTTTCCCCAAATCAAAAGCTAAAATTTTCTCTCTTCTCTTTTTCGATTCAAAACCTATTCTCTTTTTCACCTTTTTCACAACTTGCTGCTACAGACTTCTCTGCTGTAATTTAGGGTTCTTCGCCATGAATATGGATAATTTCAAGAAGGACATTGATGAACTTATAGCTCAATTCACACAAGTATTCTTCAAATTTATCATTCGTGCTTTCCTCATTTTGAATATAATGACATTGTTTCTTGTTGTTGTGAACATGCTTCATTGTTTTCAGTTTAAAACCAATATAGCTTTAGTATTGTTTTGGAACTGTTTAATGTTAAATATAATGTCCAATTTTGGTATGGGACCTCTAAAGCAAAAAGAGTATGATAACTACGGAATGAAACCTAAATGCAACATGGTTTCAGGGTCATCACCTAGATTGTATTGTATTTGTTTACTAAGTAGTTACTGGGTTCTATAACAATAATCAAACTATTGACTAATTTACTCTATTGATATGTTTGTCTGGAATTTCTAAATGTTTCATTAGGTCTCTTTATTTGGCATAGTATTTGATTCTGAATTAAATTTTATAACTTGTATATAGAGATATTTCTTACAATAACTTCACTATAAGCCAAGGGAGTCAGACATGTCAAGATGGAAATGTGTAAGAATTCTTGACTTTATGTGCATTTGTTTTGAAATTAAGAACCTATTTGATTCACAACCATTTTTATATCACAGGAACCTGTTTTCTAGCTCTTTGGCTCGTAAAGTCGCAACGACTCGTAAGTTTGTTGTTATGCTAACTTATTGTGTCATTTGTCATTATCTCAGAGGAATGGTTTCATGTTTGAAAAGCTTTGTCTGTCTTAAAAGTAAGTTTCTTTGTAGTGAATTTCCTATTGAATACTAAATTTGGATCCCTCTGTCACCGATTGCACACATTCACGCAGTCAGCACACTGGTGGCCATTGAATCGAGATCAGAAGGTTTAGACTTTGATTTAGATTACTGATGTACTGCAGCTCGCAATCAGCGACATCAGAGAATCTGAATTCCTCGTACTCTACTTGGTCATAGTGTCGTACACTGGCCTACTACTTGTATACTACTTAACATGATTTCCTTCTTTCATCTTCGTTTCCAATAGCAAAGAAAAGGGATAGTTTGACATCAACAGAATAGAAAAATAAATTTGATGGAATATATATTTCATCATATAATTTTCGTACTTTGCTTAATATTTGAACAATTTCTCACTTTATGTTTCTCATGCCACCCTCATATGCTCTTCATATAAATTGTGGTGGAAAGTCAGTGACAGTAAATGGAAGCACATACGATGATGATTCAGATAAAGCAGCACCAGCTAGATTCCACCTGAGTGGAACGAATTGGGGATTTAAATCTGGTGTAGTTTAGTAACAAAGTCAGAGAAATTCAACTGTCATTATGATATTAAAACTACAAAATTGTAATGCTATCTTCCTGTTATTCTTACCCTGCACTCTTTTCCTGGTTTAAATGCTGTAGGAATATATATATATATATATATATATATATGTGTGTGTGTGTGTGTGTGTGTGTGTGTGTGTGTGTGTGTGTTCACTTCAGAAATTATATGTGTTGCGTTCCACTACTTTAACATCGGTTTTGGATCATAATTTTGAGTCTATTTAATCATTGTGTAACTTGCTGTATAGATTTAATCCCTCTATTAGAGTTTAATTTCTATTATTTTTAAGGATGTTCCTCTGTATCCTATCCTACATTGACAAAATTAGTATCCTAAATTATCAAAGTTTCATGTTCTTGATACTTTATTTATTAACATATTGGTTGGAGTACTTCTGACTTGTTTTTTTATGGCTTGAATGGTTTAATGCTCTTTCTTTTATTGACCGACAACTTCCTATGCTTGGAGCAACTTGCTCGTGCATTGTGGATATAGCAACGGAGCATTTGTTTCATTTTGTGTGTGCATTTGTTTTCCGGGCATAGATCCAAAAGACCTTTTTGTGCGTGCATTTGTTTCATTTTGTTCATATTCGATTCAGTTTTTTGTTTCATTTTTGTTCATATTGTTCATTTTTAACTTTTCTTTGGCGATTTTTTCTCTGTTTTGATGTTGTTATTGGCATTAGCCACACATGTTGAAATCTCATCTGTTATAAGAGCTTGTACTCTATGCTGTCAAACAAATGATGTTGACCCTGATGACAGAACAATTGCTTTGAATGAAAATTTCAATGCATCTGAATGTCAAGATAGAACTTATGCAGGTAGAGCAAGGTAGAACTTGTACAGGTACAACAAGACAGAATGTATTGTTTTCACATGAATGTCAAGATACACGAGCAATTGGTATTAATGCAACATAGGTTAGATCAGTTACTTCATCTAATTTTTACATTGTTGCACTTGCAGATTGAGTATTTTATATTTGTCACTATCACCTTGTTGAAATTAATTTTTATTCTTTTTTGGATGTGTCAGAAGGAAGATATTCAAGTCTGTCAAAATGTAATTTCAGACATAATAAATGCAGAGGTTGAGACACCATTTTCAACAAGTCACATTGATTGGAAGAAGACATTTGGGTGCAACTAATTTGCAGCAACTATTTTTTATTTTTCGCAATAAGAATAGCTATTGAGCTTTAGACACCATGGTTTATTTGCATAAGAAAAGATTATATGTAGCCACTAGTTTGTTCTAGCAATAGGAGTATCCATTAATTTTTTGATACTGCTACGTTTTTTTTTTTGTAATAAGAGTAGTACCGACTATTTGTTCAGCAATAAAATGATCAATTGAGGGGAGTTTGTGAATGTATATTAACTTTTCAAGCTGTGCAATTATGGAATATAAAATTCTGAAGGATCTGATCTTTTTCTTGCTTTTATTTCTAATGAAAAGAATCAGGCATGTACTATACCTTCTTATCAGACAGAATCTGTTTATTTCAAGTTGATTCATGGATACATTCAGCTGTGTTTCTTTTCTTGTCTTGCCCTTGGTTGTAATTTCTCTCCTTGCTTACTCACACTTTACACAACGTGATGATAGGGAACATAACCAGTAAACCTTTAAATACATTCAGCACTTACTTGTAATTGCCTGAAGAAATATCAGATGTGACTTTAATTGTCAATCAGTTGCAAGCTCTCTCTCAATATTGTCCAAGTGCATTACTAATTAGTGAGAGTTGAATACAAACTTCTTATAGCATCAAGAGCTTGCTTGTAGAAAGACACAAAATGACCCGAGTATCTCAAGCTGACATTGTATCTCCTTACAATTCAAAATACTTTGAGCTCTAAAATTATTGTGGGTCCCATGCAAGAAGAAAACCTATAACAAATTTCAACTCATCCACCTGGGTTTTAGTAATCTTAATGGATTCATTGAATCCTTCACATTATTTGAATAGAGTTTGGCATGGTTCCTTGTCAAAAATCTGGTACACACAATATGAAGATAGTAGCATCGGGATGAAAATTCTATAACATGAAGATAAAATCCTTGTCTTAAAACACCCAACATACTTGCTTCTGGTATTATGTTTTTCTTTTACAAGACTATGGTCATATGTTATGATTTCAAGTGACCAAGTAACGCACAACAAAGCCTATGTCATCCTTGTTCTGAATTTTGTTGAAATAGATTTTTTTTTTAAAAAAAAGTAAATACGCATAGTTGTTCATCAATTTTCAGTTAGAATCTTCCAACTTTGTAATATGTGTAATCTCAAATAATTTGTTTTCCTGAATTCTTCCAAATTCTAATGAATTCAATCCACCGTTACTTGTGTTTTTTGTTTTACTAGAGAGGTTTTCATTGCCTAATAATTCTAGAAATAAAGGGTTTATCAATGCAGATCTCAAGAACACAGTATCATCAAATGTTCATCAGAAAATAAGGAGTTTTTGGTGAAAAATCATTTTTAATTGAATGGGTAGTAGAAACAAAGAGTTGTTGCTGCTGATACTGCTTGCCTTTTCAGTTGGTGACGTCAACACCAGATCGGATTCCGACTGCAAATTTGGAGCTTTAAAATTCAAACGTGGCGGTGATCGGAGACAAAGTGGTGGTTCAGTGGCGGTGGTCGGAGACAACGTGGTGGTTCAGTGGCGGTGAGATTCAAGTGAAGGAAGAGGGAAAAGGAGACTGAAGTGAGATTCATCATTCAAGTACTGCAGTGATGTGTTAGTGTGAATTGCTATTCTGCATTTTCAGTTTTGGGGGGTGTATCCAGGAAAAACAATAAAACCAATATTTTCCATTATAATATGTTTTCTTTTATTAATTATTTATTTTTAGCAGGTCACCGGACCCCACCAAAACCTGCAGCTGTAGGTAAATGCACAAGTTGTGTTTTGTGCACAAGTATTGCATTTGTCCATTCTAAATGGGACCATAAATAAATGATATGATCGCTAATGCGTGTGTGCCTAGATGCAAAAATTTGTGTTTTGGCCCGTTAAAAGGAAACTCAATATCTTCGATGATATATTCGTTGAATGAGTGATCTCATTTAAACACAAAAAAGTAAACACTAACACAATTATTTTTAATTAAAAAGATAAGTGTTTATGAAACACTTTTGTTGTTCGATATTAGGTGTAAATGTTTATTTCGATGAGTTGGTATATAAAAACATTATCTATACTATTATACTTACACTATATATGTTTATTTCGATGAGTTGGTATATAAAAACATTATCTATACTATTATACTTACACTATATAAAAAGAATACATGATTTCGGTCTGACTTTCTCAGTTTTCCAATTATATCCTAAAACAAATTTGACAATAAAGTTATTTTGTATGTGCCATAAAAAATATAAAAATTTATATTATATTTGTTATATTTTTGGTATTATTAAAAAAGATAAATACATTTTGTTACAATATAAAAGTGTAAAATATATATTATTTATGTGTATAATTTTAATGAGAATAAAAATAATTTTAATTAAAATTTTATTAAAATTATTGTTCGTAATTTATATGTATTGTCATAGTAAGAAAAACAAACAGACTCATACGAACTACCCGTTTGAACACTTGTTATTATATAAAGATGAATGATTAGTATAAATCAAACAAAAAAAAAATATTCGATAGATGATGTGATTCCAACTAATTAAGTTGTGTGATTCCAACTAATTAAGTTGGAATCACCACAACTACCAATCATTTGCTCACCCAAAAAACTTATATATTAAAAAATTAAAATAAAGAGGAATGAGCAGCATAAATCAAATCCCAAAAAAAAACATTTATTTTACTTGCACGGGTCTATAGCCAAATTTCTTTTAATAACAATTAACAATTTTTAAGAAAGAAGTTGGTTCCTTTCAAAAAAAAAAAAAAACAAAGAAAGAAGTTGGTTGATGCTGAACAATTATTCTAAATGTCAAAACTTTGTATAATTCTACAATGAATTAGTTTGATGTCAGTTATATTTATAGTATATTTGAAGAGTTTTAAATTCTCTATAGACCAAATCTTACTCTCTCTCCTCGTATATACAAATATATATGTGTATATATCTGCTCATATTTATAAGCAACTATTCAATTTTCAGATTTATTAAATAACTGATATATTTGAACTATGTATCTGAATTATTACTATAGTTTAAATACATCAATTATTCAATGAATCTAAAAAAAGAATATTTGTAGTATTAAATATATAGACTAGTTTATTTTTAAAAGCATAAATACATGTCACAATTGTTCTATGCACCTTTTTAATATATTCGTTTTTTGTTTGCCAAGTAGCGTAGTGATTTGACTCACACACGATTACTATGGAGAATAGGAGAATATGTGGATTCCCATTATATCAATGTCGATGAAACTATCAATCGAGCTGCATTTGCAAAGCAGTTTTTTAATATATTCTAATAATATTTGATAATTTTCATATTTCAATGTCAATAAAAGTATCACTTTATAGTTGAGCTTGGCAACACAAGCTTGTGATTTAATTAAGTAGGAGCATTACAGTTTTGAAATGTTTTTTGATGTTCATAAGTTTATCTGTCTTCCAATAAAGCCCAACCTAAGAAAGTTCAAAGAGGTGTTGATTTAGTGGTAAAAATTTAACTTTATATCATGAAAAAACAAAGTTCCACTATCATTCTGAACAATTTTAAAATGGTTATTAATGTAAGTGTTTTTTTAGGTAGTTTAATGCAAGTACTATTAATAATAGTTTCCACTTCCCTGCTTTTTTGAAAAAAGGAAAAAAAGCCAACAGGAGAAGAAGGGTTCAGTACAGAGTTAAAATGTACTGAAAAAAGTAAAAGGAAATATTTAAGAGACTTGTTCTCTTGAAAAGATAATTAAGTTAAATTACAATCACATCCATTATTTGTAATAGAAAAAATGAATATTTCGATCCAAATCTAAGGTGTAGATCCTAAATATGCTCCGTAGAACTTTTTTTAGCAGGTCAAAATGAGATATATTAATAATAAAATGGTAATCCCTCCAGCATAAAGTGTACCAGAGAGACTGTTAGAAATTTACAACATTACAAGCAAGACAACGAGGACATCAACCAATACCCAAACAAGCTAATGAGTTTACCCACCACATATATGATAGCCAAAAAGAAAGTTAGCATACTTTGCCTTTAGCCACAAAAAAGAGATCAATTTTACTTTATCTAACAACTGCATAATAGGCCTTTCATTAAGTTTAAAAAGTCTATTATTTCTTTCTGTCCACAAAACTCACATCGATGCAAACCAAAGTAACTGTAAAAAATTACGGCGGTCACGTGAACCTCTTGCGGAATTAGAGAACTAATTAAAATGATCCATAATATGCTGAGGATTTGCCGAGTAAATTTCAATCCAAGACCACACTTGCAACCAAAGGAAAATGAAGAAATCGCAATGAAGGAACATGTGTTGAGCTGATTCAACTTGTCCGAATCCACTCACACAAAAATGATGTTATGGAGAAATAATGTTGCATCTGACCAAGTTGTCCATTGTCGGTAATCTGTTGTGCAAAAGGCGCCAGACACAAATAGACACCTTCAACAAAACCTGTTTGTGCCAGACACCCTTCAAAACCGCATCCAAGGTATGATCCTCCTGACGAGATGACGAATAGTGTAACCATCTTCTTGATTGGGAAGCCACTTCCATTCATCCAGATTATTAACCTGTAAAGAGACACCAAGTAAAATAGCCTTACACTCTTCTACCATCTCCTCCTCCAGGCAAACAACCGACGCCGCCATTTCCAAGCTCCTCCCCCTTCACCCCAACCTATTTAAAACATCTCAGCCACCGACTTCCCGTTAAAATCAGATGACAAAAAGTAAAGTCGACTAAATTTCTCACACAAAGGCACCTCCCCAACCCACCTATCTGACCAGAAAAGAGTATCAACACATCTTTGTACTCATCATCTAATCACCGCCAATCCCTATTTTTCTCGCCATCACCGCCACAACACTCCGTCCATTGTGGTGGCGGCACTGTTCTCTCATCCTGCTCCAAATGTAGGATCCTAAATATAAAATCCTATAGTGAAATGAAATTGGAGAGAATCCTCGTCCACATATCTCCCTTTACTATAAAACAAGAGTATTTCTGCATATGCTCTTAAATAATAATGATTGGAGTCATATGAGACTGGAGAGAATCATCGTCCACATATTTTTGCTATAAAACAAGAGGATTTCTAGATATGTTCCTAAAGTGACCGATATAAAAGTACTAGCTAGTTTATAAAACCCCACTTTCTATTCCAGTATCCAAGTACCATTATTTTTAGGAAATGCAGTTAATATATTAACAACTCTCTCAATAGCGAAATTTGGGAGAAAGGAAAAATTGAGAGAGAAATTCATAGCAAAATAAAGACTCTGCAAGTGGATGATAGCTATTTATATGGATCATATATCAATGATAAAAACATACATAGATAGATCACTGGTCCCGAACCTCTTTCACAAACTCTAGAGTCGAGTTTATTAGGCGACAAGCGAATGCGGCGGCTCATGCTTTAGCAAGAGAAGCCACTTCCTTAACTAGTCCCAATATTTATTATGTAATCCCACAATGTATTGAACCTATTATTATAAATGAAATGCTATAAACATCTTTACTTCAAAAAAAAGATCACTGGTCCCGAATGAATAGAACAACGTCAATGATGGAAAAATAAAATCAGATAAAACATGTTTTTTTCTAGATTACCCCTCATGATATCGACCAATCAAAATGTAATATTTTTTTTAGGGAAAGAAGAACCAATCAAAATGTAATATACATTGACAACATTAAATGTCAAATAAATGAGTCAATATTTACTAAAGAAAAATCAATTTTAATCATAAGGTCACTTTTAATACTTTTAATTTTTATTTAATTATAGACAAGATTACATTAGAGGTCTTTTATCTTATTTATTTGTAGCACTTTGGTCCTTTATCTTTATTTTTTCCGTTTAGGTCTTTTATCTCTCATAAAAGCACATAATACATACTTTTCCTCATTTTTTTATTAAAAAAAATGCATAATTATTTTTTAAAATATATTTTTATTAAAAAGGAAAAAAAATCTAGAAATATGATGAAGATGTTCATCATCTTCATCTTCTTCCTTTGAATCTTCATCATCTTCATTGAATCAAAAAAATTTCTACACAAATATATCTCCAAATATCATGAATTAATGTTACGTTCACCCCAAATCTTCTTTTAAACACAAAAATCAAAACTCTATAGAGAAAGAGATTTAGTTTCATCACAAAAAAAAATTAGTTATATAAATTGTCACACCATATATTATTATTATTATTATTATTATTATTATTATTATTATTATTATTATTATTATTATTATTATTATTATTATTATTATTATTATTATTATTATTATTATTATTATTATTATTATTATTATTATTTTCTAACTCAATATTCAAACCCAGCATAAAAATAACCCCAAAATTGAGAGCAACTTTGTACATCAATTTTGTTGTTTCAGAACAATCTTAACTTTCGTAAAGCCTAACCCTTCCAACAGTGACTAAGCCTCCACCATCCGCGTTGCAACATTTGTGAAATTAAGGTTTTGATTTTTGTGTTTAAAAGAAGATTTGAGATGAATATAACATTAATTCATGATATTTGGAGATATATTTTAGTAGAATTTTTATTTTATTTAAAGAAGATGATGAAGATTCAAAGGAAGAAGATGAAGATGATGAACATGAACATCTTCATCATATTTCTGGATTTTTTTTCATTTTTAATGAAAATATATTTTTAAAAATAAAATTATGTATTTTTTAATAAAAAAATGAGAAAAAAGAATGTATATGTGCTTTTAAGAGAGATAAAGGACCTAAACGGGAAAAAATAAAGATAAAGAACTAAAGTGTTACAAATAAATAAGATAAAGGACCCCTAATGTAATCTTGCCTTAATTATATTTAGGTGTTCAATCTTAATTAATTTACACTACAAGGCTTAGAACAATTAAAATTTCACATCTAATTTTTTTCATCTGAATGTCCTTAAATTTATCAGTTACATTCATAAAATTTCTTCTTCCCATTTTGATTGTCAATTTTGCGTTCCAAACTGCCGCAGTTTTCAATTTTCGTGAGAATCGTCGTTGTTTGTTTGATTCCAAATATCGTGAGAATTGTCGTTACTTCCAGAACCACATCAGGTATGGAGACTTGATTTTTCTTTTTGATTTGATTTTTCTTGGTTGTGAGGTAGTTAATTATAACAATTGAGTAAGTCATCTGTTGTACTTTGAGGACTGCTAGCAGCTGTTGCCGCTGTGATGTTGTGGGAGTTTGCTAGCATTTTTTTCGGTTGCTATTGAAATGGTTATGTCATGAGGCTTTTGTTCTTTTGTTTGGACTTAAAGGCTTTGGCTGATAGTGATGCAGGTCTATGCGTGTTAGCGGATTTTATTAGGTTGACTGCTTAAATAAAAAAATCAAGTAACGATACCTGACGCGGTTCTAGAAACAACGACAATTCTCACTATAATTGGAAAATGTGCCAGTTTGGAACGACAAAATTGAACAATCAAAATGAGAAGAAGAATGAAAAAGAAACAAGAATTGATCAATAGGGAAGAATAAAGAAGAAGAAATTTGAATGAAGATGATGTATTTGTTCTCATGTTCGGGGTTCTGGAATGGAAGAAATTTTATGAATGTAATTGATGAATTTAAGGACATCCAGATGAAAGAAATTTGATGTAAAATTTTATTTTTTATAAATCTTGTAGTGTAAATTAATTAAGATTGAACACCTTAATATAATTAAATAAAAATTAAAAGTATTAAATGTTACCTTATGATTAAGATTAACTCTTGAAAAAAAATTAAGATTAACTCTTTTATTTTTAGAAAAAAATTGACTCATTTATTTGACATTTAATATTGGCTATGTATATTACATTTTGATTGGTTGATATCATGAGAGAGTAATTACCCCATAAACAAGAGAAGGTAACATAGGCCTCGCCGATAAAACAACATATTATATGAAATATTTTACTCCAAATTTGTTTCAGCAATTCAATTTCATTCCTAAAATGCGTCCCCTTTTTTCAAATCAAAATTTGATAGCACATTAAAATACATATAATATGACAAAATTAATCATTGGTAAAATACATTGATCAACAAGATTCAAAATGGTTAAGATTTCCCCATTTGCATATTCATTCATCAAAGCCAAAACATAATTTTAGGGTTACCTATGAGCATTCCATTTACAAAACAAAAACAAGATTGCTATTACCGTTTCAAAACATCTATTCATTTTTTTCCTTCAAGAAAATACAAGATACATTCAAATCTAACGCACCATAATAGCAATGGTATTCATTCTGCTACCCAATGGCAAAAGCTTTGCCTTAGACGTAAACCCTAACGCTACCACTCTCCATCACCTGAAGGCTGCAATCGAACAACACCATTGTACGCCTGTTTTGAATCAATGTCTCTTCCTTTCTCAGAGTCTCGGAGAAAATGATTCTAATCTCATCTCTAACCTAGGAATTGGACCCTTCTCAACGCTAACCCTACACATCCCCTTTTTTGGCGGCACTCCCACCCCATCCGATATCAGATCCGCCGAAGAGGAGGCTTCCTCTGCAACCTCAAAGAGCGATTCGAAGAAGCCTAAGAGGATGCCAAAGAAAAAGAGAGACAGAGCTAAGAAAAGAGCCTTGGCAAAGAATGCGAATGGGAATTCTGCCCCCATCCCGGATGCAATTGCTGTTGCCTCGAACGGAAAGGGAAGAGGGAAAGGAGCCGTGAAAGCGAAAGATGAAGACACTGAGGTGAAAAATGAGGAAGAAAAGAAGGAGGCTAACGAGGTCAAAGGAATTGCAGACAGGGAAGAGGTTGACACAGATTCTGAAACAGATGAAGCCAACAAGCCAGAAGGTGAATTCAAGCTAGTAAACGAGAAGTCTAAAGAGAGATTCATGAAGGTGTTTGGGTCTGTTGGCAAAGCTATGAGCAGGGAGAAGGTTGAAAATCAGTTCGACACCATTCCAGTTACAGAAGGTATTTCGGATGAGTTCGATGCTCAAATGGCAGCAAAAAGAAATGCCAGAATCGACGAATGGCATGCCAGTAGTTTCAATAAGGAGAAGGAAGAGGTTAAAATGATGTTGGAGCGCTATTCAAGAAAAAAAGAGAAGAAGTTGGAGGAAAAGAAGAAGAAGAAGAAGGAACAATCATTGAAGAATGAAGAATTGAGGAAGAAAGCTATGTTATAAATATGCATGATTCCGTTCATGTTTATGTTTTCAAAATAATTGTATTAGTATGATCTTTGCCATTGAATTGATATGGTTAACATGCACTTCATCCATTTGTTATATCATTTAGATTTTTATTGTAGAACGATACAATGCCTTTTTGCTTTCATGTTTATGAAAATGCAATCTCTTTGAGTGTTGATGCACACAACTCTTTGCTTTCTTATTTTATCAAAACAATACATTAACGGAATCTTAAAACTCCACCACATTTCTTTGCCAACTATTGCTTTAATTTAATCCTGCACATGCAAAAACCATAGGACACAACATCCAAAATTGCTCCAAAATGCATGCTGATATCAGTGTTCCAACCACTAAGAGTTCACAAGGTGAATAAGAATGCTCAATCAAAATCTGAATTGCCTAACAAGAAAAGTGCTAAGCTTCCTGTGTCCACAGTTGCTGATGCTACTGTTAGTGCAGCAGATCCTCACCACATTGTAGCAGTTGGTAATAAACCTGCTAAGACTCTTATTGACATTCAGGAGGCTACTTTTGCTTCAGCTGATGACCTTGAGAAAGGTGAATTAATTATCAGCTCCTGAATACAATGATTTTGAGATCCTCACTTCTGTACCTAATGCAATGGTTCAAAACCAGTACAATGAAGATCATGCAATGGTTCAGACTCTCTTAATGCCGAACTGAATGGTGCAATGTTCGCTATTGAATTAGCAGCTCAAAAAGGTTGGGTCAAGCTTTGGCTGGAAACTGATTCTACTTTGGTAACTTTAGCTTTCAAGAACAAAAACATTGTGCCTTGTCATCTCAGAAACCGATGGAGGAACTGCATGCATTTGATAGCATCTATGTCTTTCTTTGTTACTCATATTTATAGGGAAGGGAACCATTGCGCTGACTTGCTTGCAAACATAGGGCTTGCTTTGAATACTTCTTTTTGGTGGGACAGCTTGCCATCTCAAATTAGGGTAGCTTTTTCTAGAAATAGATTGGGGGTTACCTTATTTTAGGTTTTGCTAATTTTGGTGTTTCTTGTTGGAGGGTTTTGGTTGTTTTGTCCCCCCTTTTTTTTGTATATCTTTTTCTTTTTATAATATATATTAGGGTCTTGCTGTCTTGGCAAGTCTCCTTTGTTTAAAAAAAAATAATATCAAAACCATTATTTCAATTGATTTTTTTAACAAACATTTTTAAGGTGCATTTAATGGTCTTTTTATTTAACAAACATTTTTAAGGTGCATTTAATGGTCTTTTAAATTACATAACAAAATGTAATGAACTAGTATGGATACCCGTGCCAAGCACGGGCTAGAATTTTTTCATATTTGAGGGAGATAATGTTGTGATGTATCAAATGTAAGTTATAGTCTAACATTGAGTAGAGGATTGAAGGTTGAACAACATATAAGTAAAAAAATTCATACACTTGGTGCCTTAAAATATTGGGTGAAAATGTGGTAGCATTCTTATTTGTGTGGTTCCTCTCTATTTGATTCAACTTTGTGGGGAAAGCGGGAGTGATTCAAGGTGGTAGATCATAGATGCAAAAAGTCTCATACTTGAAGAAGAAATGTTAATGTGTCAATTGTGAGTTAAAATTTTGCATGAACGCAAGAGTAAATTTTAAAAAACATTTAAATGATATACCCATATACCTAGCTAATTCCTTAAAGTTCTATATTGGATGGAATAGTAGATTTCGAAGAAGGTGTCAGTAAAAAGACTCATAAACTTGATGCTATAAGATATTTTGTAAGGATGTGGTATCAATCTCACTCGTGTGGTTTCTAGTATACTGTGGGAATCATACCCAGTGTAGGATTCCCTGGTAGTTCCAAAATTATGATGAATTTTTTTGTTAGTTTTTGGATCCCCGGTAGTCCCCCAACAACTCAATATAATCCGTATACTTTCACAGACAAAGCACACAATCCTTAATTTTTTCCCTTATCATTTCTCTTATGTTAAAATTCATTTTCATACTATATTTTTATTCAACCTCTATTATTTTAAATTCCTTTAATTTTGATATTTGGTGGGAAAATTTGCCGCATGTCAGTAACATTGATGAGTCGGTTCCTTTTGAAGGGCAAATATTTAGTAATGATGGTGATGCTTATGAATTTTATTCTTTATTTGCACCAAAAAATGGATTTTCGATCAGGCGCGAACACATTTACAAATCTTGTACAAAGGAGTCTGAAAAGAACCCATCCATTATTTATAAAAGGGAATTTGTTTGTCATCGTGGTGGTATTGTTAAACAACGCAACATTAACGAAGTGGAATGTCAAAGAAAACGAAAATCTTCAAAATGTAATCGTGGTGCAAAAATGTTGGTTTCTATGAAAACAATTGGCTTTGAGGAAAAACGGGTGGTTACATATTTCAACAATCATCACAATCATGAGTTATTGGATGCCAATATTGACTTCTTATTTTCCTTCTTGTACTTTGATAGGAACATAAATGGTTGGAAGTAGTCTTGTTGTAACATATTTTGGTGACTGCACTTCTGCCAGGTGTGGATAAAGTGTATTGCATGTGCTTAAGAGTCAGCTTTTTTCCCTGATTTCTATTTTGGAGTCGCGCGCAGTCTTCTGCTAATATACGTAGACTGTCATGCACATTGTGTGGCTGTTTTATGCTCATTTCTGCTCATTCTGCGCTTTGTTTTTGGTGGCAACATGGTGTTATTAGGCGCGTACATATTGTGTTCTATAATGGGCCTGAATAGGCACAACTATGAGACTGAAATCTTGGAGTTTTTACTTTTGAATTCAGCATCATAGCTTACGCAATTTCGGACCTTGATTTTGGCTATGTAACTATTTTAGATGCTCCCTGGACCTTTGTAATCCTTGTACATGACCTTGTCCTTAATCATATCTGTTGTTTCAAAAATGGAGTTGTTGTTATATAGTATTACTTCTTTATGATAGCAATGTTATACTGCAATTTGGAATTAATTTTGTACTAACATCTATCATATATGAGTAATAATGCTTCCAAATACTTCTTAAAAAAAACAATGCTTTCAAATAAAATAAAATAAATTAGATTGAGTTAAATAAAAAAGCTGATGTTCGTAAAAAAAGAAAAAGAGTATTACATTAGTGACGATCAACCGGAACACAAATTTTATTTTTAAAAGTCAAAGCCATTTGTACCAAAACAAAAGTCAAAGAGTCACAAGAAATTTTTTTCATCCTTTTACACTGGCAACATAATGATCGGTTGACAGCAAGAGAGAGAAAAGGGATGTGTGTATGCGATGAAATGTCTTTAAGAGCCATATGCATTCATTCACTAATGAAGAAAGAGAAATGGTAAATTTGTCTTTTATAACTAGGTGTGGTTAATGACCGCCTTATCATTTATGGGTGGGTGGTCTCTAGCAATTCCCTTTTTTTTCCTTTAATTATAGCAATTTCTTTCTCTAAAAAATTTGTTCTCGGTATATATATACAGACAACTTGTCTCTTTCAATATTTATATGTATATATGCATCTTCTTAAAAAAAAAAACAATTGTCTCTTTTGATATATATAGGGAATTTTTTCGGTATACATATAAATATTGAAAGAGACAAGTTGTCTGTATATATACCGAGAACAAGAGAAAGAAATTGCTATAATTGAAGAAAAAAATTACTATAAAATATTTTGTAAATTAATTTTGAAGTGCCTTACCCCACTTGGTGTTGTTGGCAGTAGCCTCATTTTGTTTAAAATTAGGCTTAATTAATACTTTGGTCCCTTAACTTATTTTTGGATTTCAATTTGGTCCCCTAACTTTAAACTGTCTCAAAGTGGTCCCTTAAGTATACATCCGTTTACTATAGTGGTCCCTTCCGTTAGTTTTTGTCAAAAAACTGTTAACCTTTGCCACGTGTCAGTTTTGATTGGTGATCAATGGTTGGATTTGAAAAGCACACATGGCATACGGTGGACTCACAACATATGATAATTCTTATTCACCATCACCATTTCTTCACCACTATTTCTTCATCAACAACTATTTCTTCATCACCATCAACAACAATTTCTTCATCACCATCAACAACAACAACCTTTTCAACAACCACAAACATCTAAATCTCAATTTCAACAACAATTATTGTTGCTGCTATTGTTGTATTCATCCATCTAAAAAGGAAGAAAAGGAAGAATTATTGTTGTTGCTGTATTCATCCATCAAAATCGTGAAGAAGAAAAGGAAGAATTTTTTTTTTTGATTGAATCCTTCACTAAAATCTCAAATTAATTGGATCCATCATCATCTTCACGACCCATATCCAGATCTCAATTCTCTCTTCCACAAAACCATCTCCACGTTTAATCCCATCACTCAAATCATCACCAACCTCACAATCCTTCTCTTTTCCCTCCAAAGTTTCAACCTTAACCTTTTCTCAAAACCCCATTTCCCAATTCATGCTAATCAAATCCACCATTTCCAATTTCCATTTTCCAGTCTGAATCCGAATTCAAAGAGAAAAAGGGTAGAAGAGAGTCAAAGAGAAAAAAGGGTTGAATTTGAATCTCTCTATTATGGTCTGTCAAAAAGTAAGATAAGCCACGCAAGCTTGAAACCAATAAGAGTGGGCTCAAGAAATGTGGAAGGAAAGTTGAAGCTAAAGAAGTTTCTGTTACTGTTAGTCCTACTACAAGTGTTGAAGAAAATATGGATGTTCGGTCCACTGATGATGATTTGATTGAAGTCATGTAACAAGTTGCAATTCTGAATTTTGTCATTCTCAAACTTTGTTTGGATGAGTATTGATGACTGAAAAATGAATGAAATGAAGATGATGATGATTATGATTCTTGTTTTGGGTAGTAATTTCTTTTAAGAATGTTAAGGAAAATGAAAGGAAGATGGCGATGGTGTGGTAGTAATTTTCAGGTTTTTTTTTAAGAAAAAATTAAAATTGTTTTATTATTATTATTATTATAATAATAATAATAATAATAATAATAATAATAATAATAATAATAATAATAATAATAATAATAATAATAATAATAATAATAATAATAATAATAAGAATTATCATATGTTGTGAGTCCACCGTATGCCATGTGTGCTTTTTAAATCCAACCATTGATCACCAATCAAAACTGACACGTGGCAAAGGTTAACAGTTTTTTGACAAAAACTAACAGAAGGGACCACTATAGTTTTTTTTTTTTAAGCAAAAGTTGATGCAAAAGCAACAACAAAATATATATAAAAGGAAAAGGGAGTACAAAAAGAAAAGGGGGACTAGGCCAAAACCTTTTAGAAATTCACAAACCTATAATTAGGTAACCCCAGCCTATTCCTGGAGTACTCCTCCCTAATCCCATCAGGAATACTAGTATGCCAAACAAAAGAGTTAGGAGGTAATGCTAAACCAATATTTGCCATGCCATCAGCACAAGCATTACCTTCCCTATATACATGAGAAAAAGTAAAATTAATGTCCCTAACAAAAGCTAAACAATTGTTCCATCTATTTCTAAGGATCCAAGGAACAGAAGCGGATGATTTCAAAGCCAGGTAAACCAGTTGAGAATCTGTCTCCAGCCACAGATTGTACCAACCCTCTCTCTGAGCCACTTCCATGGCAATAATAGCCGCCATTATCTCAGAATGAAAAGCATTAACATTAACAAGATTTTTAGCGAAACAACCAAGACAGTTACCATCCTTGTCTCTGAATATGCCACCAGCAGCAGCATTGATGGGACTCTTTGTTGCTGCACCATCAGTGTTGACCTTTATCCAGTCAAAAATTGGAGGAGACCAGATAACTTCAATAACTCTGGGAGCATTAGGAGGCTTGATTGGAACTCTGAAACTCTTTAAAATGCTAAATTCTCTCATGTCAGGTGAAGAGACTTTTGAGGTATTACTGCCAGACAAAAAAACTGAAGAGACTATGTTGTTGATAGATATCTTCCAGTGAATTAGCTTATCATTAAATCTTGCCTGATTTCTTCTGTACCAAATTGAACTAATAATATTTACAATGCCTGCTTGTACAACTAACTTACATTGAGGAGACCAATTTCTGTCACACAACTTCCAAATGTCCTCCAGATTGGACACTTGAATGGGAAGATTAATAATACCAGCAAACCAGTTCCAAAGGTATTTAGCAAAACTGCATTCAAAAAAAAGGTGGAAGGAATTTTCAGCATACCTATTACAGTTTGAGCACATGGAAGCTAAAGAGCAACCCCTGATCGCCAAATTATCATCAGTTGGGAGCCTATTATGGATCAATCGCCAGCACAATAGGGACTTGGATGGAGGAATGTCTTTACTCCAAATCTTCTTAGCCCACCCTAAGTTCTGGTTACCTTGAGCTTTGAAATTGTAAGCCTCTTTAAGAGTTAGCTCACCATTATCAGCCTTTTTCCAGACCAGTTTGTCCTCCACCACCTCAGTAGGGATTGAAACTTGCTGCACTAAAGAGATGATCCCAGGGAAGGCTACCTGAACTGACTGAGGAATACTCCAGACCCCATCATTGATGAAATCTGCAACAGTGGCCTGAAGATTCTGAGAAATGTGAGAAGGTATATTTAGAGCAGTGGCTAAGGACACCCCACACCAGTCATCAAGCCAAAAATTCACTTTCTCACCATTACCAATTAACCAGCTAGCTTGGTCAGATGTAGTGTGAAATTCATTTTTAATGGTGCTCCAAATTGAAGAAAAGATGTGATATGAGATTGTTTTTCTGTTTCTAATAACTCTGCTATGCAAGAGAGTGGCCCAAGATTGAGTGGAATTCCTGATATCCCAACATAGTTTAAGATTAGAGGCATCATTCAAGGAAGTTAAGGATCTGATACCTAAACCTCCCTGTGATAAAGGTTTGCAACATTTGTTCCAAGATACTGTAACTAATTTCCTCTTGTCCACATCACCACTCCAAATGAAATTCCTAATCCATCTCTCTAAATCTTTGAGCAGAGCAATAGGCCAAGTATAGACTAAAATACTATGAATCAACATACCTTGTATGACTGACTTAACCAGCTGCACTCTACCAGCAATTGAGAGGAGAGAGGCCTTCCAAGCACTAAGTTTGCTCTTGATTTTATCAGCAATGGGTAACAGAAATCTAGCTTTAGGCTTTCCTTTAAAGATAGGGACGCCTAAATAGATGAAAGGGAGGTTACCAATATTAAACCCTGTTTGAGCTGCTATTTGAGAGATTCTAGAGTTTGAGATAGAGCCAGCATACATTGTGGATTTAGCAGGATTGACCATTTGACCAGAGACAGCCGCATACCTTTGAAACAGGTCTTTAAGAGCTTGAATTGAGGCAGCTTTTGCTTTACAAAACACCATTATGTCATCAGCATAAAGGGTGTGTGAGGGGACACAGTGACTTCTAGAACCTTTGATGAGTTCCAGCTTACCTTGATCTACCAGATTCTTTATACTTCTGCTCAAAACATCTTCAGCCAAACAAAATAACAGAGGGGAGAGAGGGTCACCCTGCCTAACCCCTCTCTTGCATTTGAAGAAGCCATATTGTTTACCATTAATAGAAATAGAGAGATTAGCAGATTGTAAAATTACCTCTATCCAATTACAAAACACATCACTAAAGCCAAATTGCTTTAGAACTTTCAGCAGAAAACTCCACTCCAAAGTATCAAATGCCTTAGCAATATCCACTTTGAATGCCACATTTCCTCCAAAACATCTGTTGTGAAGTAAGTTGATTGCCTCAGATGTAGTACATATGCAGTCTCTGATGTTTCTACCTTGAATAAATCCCCTCTGCTCTTCAGTAATGATGGATTTCATGATTGGGGCCATCCTATCAGCAATGATCTTTGTAATAATCTTAAACTTGAAGTTTGCCAGAGCTATTGGCCTGAATTGCTCCACAGAATCAGCCTGCTCATTTTTTGGAATTAAAACAATGGTATTGGAGTTGTAAGCATGAGGCAACCAGCTTTTTGTGAAAAACTCCACCACTGCATTGCAAACATCCTTGTCAATAATGCTCCAATATGTTTGATAGAAAATTGCACCAAAACCATCTGGCCCAGGGGCACCATCTTTGTTAAGTTCAAACACAGCGTTCTTGATCTCCTCTTGTGTTGGAACCAGGGTCAATAAGTTGTTGGTGTAGTCAGAGATCAGATTAGGAATGACATCTTCCACCAAGCTATCCACCTGCAAAACAATGTTAGAGGAAAACAAATTTTGAAAGTGATTTTTGAAAAGAGTAGCAATATGCTCTGGATCATCCACAGTGTTATCATCACTTTTGATAGCTGTGATAGGTTTGGTTTTGGTTTTGATGTTGGCTAATCTGTGAAAGTAACTAGTGTTTCTGTCTCCCTCCACGTGCCAATTGGTTTTAGCTCTTTCCTGCCAAAATGCTTCTTCCTTGTTTAAAGCATCTTCTAGATTGATTTGGGCCAATTTCTGTTGTTCAAGCAGATGTTCAGTCATACCTGTGTTGTCAATATTTTCCTGAATATCAGCCAGCTTGTTCTCAGCGTCTTTTACAAGAGTATGCACATTACCAAATACATTTTGATTCCAGTCCTTCAACTTATGTTTCAAGTTTTTTAGTTTAGCAGACAGAACAAACATTGGATTTCCAATAAACTGGTCATTCCAAGTTTCAGTGATGATTCTCTTGCAATCTTCATGAAGAACCCACATTTTCATGAACCTAAATTGAGTGGCATGAGTGACATTAGAGGTTTTGAAGTCCAGAAGAATAGGGAAATGGTCAGATTTGTGTTTTGTGAGGGTGGAAACAGCTATGGAGGCACAACTATCAAGCCAAAGTTGGTTACAAATGGCCCTGTCTAATCTTCTTTCAGTTTGTCTAGCACCTCTACCATTTGTCCAGGTGTAATGAACCCCTCTAGTAGGTAAGTGATAAAGGTTGTTAGTGTCAGACCAATTAAAGAATTCCTCCATTGGTAATCTGGCAGGGTTAGTGCGTCCTCTGTGTTCATGGGACCCTAAAATGGCATTGAAATCCCCTATGGAGCACCAGGGAATAAGGTGTTGGTTTTGGATGTTTTGGAGGTTGGACCAAAGTTGCCTTCTAGTTATGTAGTTGGTAGAAGCATAAACAGCATTAAAGCCAAAGATTTTGTTGTTGTCAGTGATTGTGAATGAGACCTGTTGGTTATCAATGTTAATGATGTTAGGATTCAGGTTTTTGGAACAAATGCACCAAAGGTTTGGAATGAGGTCAGGTCTGTTGTTAAGGGCAAACAATTTGAGGTTAAGTCTATTTAGCCAGTAGAAAGGGAAAGAATTAAAAGGAATCCAAGGTTCAGCTATAAGTATAATGTCAGGTTTATGTGTAACTATCAGTCTCTTAAGGGCCAATCTGGATGGGGAGTTGGCTAAACCCCTTATGTTCCAGAAGAGGCACTTCATTTAAAAGGGGCAGGGTGACCTACCTTTGATCTGGTAGCATACTTGCTGGTGGATGTGCTCACTCGGATGTATACTTAAGGGACCACTTTGAGACAGTTTAAAGTTAGGGGACCAAATTGAAATCCAAAAATAAGTCAAGGGACCAAAGGTTTAATTAAGCCTTTAAAATTATATACGTAATAAATTATTATTAAGGGTAAAAGTGGATTTTAATTAAAATAATAAGGGTAAATTTGGAATTAAAAGTGAGAGGCTATAAGCTATAATCTCAAACGCTACTTGAAATTGCACTTGGAAAATAAGTTATAATCTCGTGAAATAAGCTATAAGCTCGTGATGGAATGTCATTTACCCAACGGAGCTTTTTTAGTCAAATGAGCTTATAAGCTATTCACTATAAGCTCGTTTTTAAAGAGTAAATTTTTATGAAAATTATTGTATTTAATGCATTAGAAATTGAAACAATTGACTTTTTTAATGAATAATTTCTTAAAGTAAAATGCATAAAAGTAGTCTGGAGGCACTCGTTAACAAGATTCGAAACTTCTATAAAATATAAATAAAAAATAATAATAATTACAATCAAATTTAATACTATACTCTTTCCATTTTTAATTATAAGAGGAATTTTCAAAACAAACAAAACTTTGTCATGAAATATAAGATTATCTTTAATTCATTTTCACTTCCTCTCACTATTAAAATAAATAATAATAATAATAATAATAATAATAATAATAATAATAATACTAATAATAATAATAATAATAATAATAATAATAATAATAATAATAATAATAATAATAATAATAATAATGTGGGTGAAATAGAAGTATTCCCTCCGTCCTAGTTTAACTGAGCATTTTGTTCGTTTCACACTTATTAAAAAAATGTATCAGTGAAGAAGAGAAAAAAAAAAGTTTTAAGTACTCTTGTAAAATATTGATGCATTTACCGTTAGACTTAAACGCACTTTTCACCCCTTAACTTTGCATAGGTGCAATTTTGGCCCCCTATTAAAAAAAATAGCAATTTTGGCCCCCTTCGTCCCAAAATTGCTGATAAGACGCCACGTGTCCCAAAAAAGGGGCCATAATCGCAATTTTTTTTCTAAAGATAAGGGGTCAAAAAGCATATTTCCCTTATGTTAGGGGTCAAAAGAGCATATTTCACTAAACATGGGGGGTCATTTTTGCTATTTTTTTTAATAGGGTACCAAAATTGCAACTTATGCAAAGTTAAGGGGTGAAAAGTGCGTTTAAGCCTTACCGTTATCATATATATAAAGTAGAATATAGAATTGTGAGAGATGAAAGTAATATTAATTAAAAGGCTAAAGCGCACTTTTCCCCCTAACTTTCAAAATGTTGCGATTTTGGCCCCCTATGTATGAAAACCACAATTTTGGCCCCTTAAGTTTTAGCCCCATTGCAAATTTGGTCCCTTTGGTCAATTTTGACCGGTCAATGCCCATGTGGCATGCCACATGGGTAATTATTAAATTAAAAAATAAATAAAAAAGCCACTTAATCATTTTTTAATTAAATATATAAAAAATCTAATTAAAAATATTTAAAAAATCAGGAAAATTGAAAAATTAATAAAAAATATAAAAAAATTCTGGAAAATTGAAAAATTAATAAAAATGAAAAAAATTAAAAATTCTGGAAAAATTAATAAAAATAAAAAATGATTAAAAAATAAAATAATCTAATAAAATGAAAAATAATGAAAAATTCTAAAAAAATAAAAAAGATTAAAAAATTATGAAAAAATAAAATTTCAAAATTTTCTGAAAAAATGAAATTTTCGAAATTTTAATGAAAAATTTTAATTAAAATTTTCGAAATTTTAATTAAAATTCTAATGAAAAATAAAAATTCTGGAAAATATTTAAAAAAATTTCGAAATTTTTATTGTAATATGCATATTTCGAAATTTTCATTGTAAAATTCCCGATTTATAAATACACAAAAATTTCCCGAAAAAATACTAATGAAAATTTCGAAATTTCGAAAAATACACAAAAAACCTAAGTTCGGTTTATAAAGACATATAAATTTCCGGTTTATAAATACACAAAAAATTTCCGGTTTATAAATTTTCCTTTATTCTCGGTTTATAAATACACAAAAATTTCCGGTTTATAAATACACAAAAATTCTAGGAAATTTTTTTGGAAATAAATACACTGAAAAAACCTAAGTCGACATATATACTAAAGAAAATTTTGAAATTAATTTCAAAAATTTCATTTTTTTAAAAATGATTAATCATCTAGTAATGATTTTGCCGACAATTACCTATAAAAACCTAAGTCGAAATTTTCAAAAATCTAAGTCGAATTTAATTTTTGAAATTAATTTCAAAATTTTCATTAGTATATATGTCGACTTAGGTTTTTTCAGTGTATTTATTTCCAAAAAAATTTCCGGGAATTTTTGTGTATTTATAAACTGGAAATTTTTGTGTATTTATAAACCGAGAATAAGGGATAAAATATGTGTCTTTATAAACCGAGCTTAAGTTTTTTGTGTATTTTTCGAAATTTCGAAATTTTCATTAGTATTTTTTCTGGGAATTTTTGTGTATTTATAAACCGGGAATTTTACAATGAAAATTTTGAAATATTTTCCAGAATTTTTATTTTTCATTAAAATTTTCATTAGAATTTTTCCAGAATTTTAATTGAAATTTTTCATTAAAATTTCGAAAATTTCATTTTTCCAGAATTTTATTGAAATTTTATTTTTTAATAATTTTTTAATCTTTTTTATTTTTTTAGAATTTTTCATTATTTTTCATTTTATTAGATTATTTTATTTTTTAATCATTTTTTATTTTTATTAATTTTTCCAGAATTTTTAATTTTTTTCCGTATTTTTTCATTTTTATTAATTTTTCAATTTTCCAGAATTTTTTTTCAATTTTTTATTAATTTTTCAATTTTCCTAATTTTTTAAATATTTTTAATTAGATTTTTTATTTATTTAATTAAAAATGATTAAGTGGCTTTTTTATTTATTTTTTAATTTAATAATTATCCATGTGGCATGCCACATGGGCATTGACCGGTCAAAATTGACCAAAGGGACCAAATTTGCAATGGGGCTAAAACTTAGGGGGCCGAAATTGTGGTTTTCATACATAGGGGGTCAAAATCGCAACATTTTGAAAGTTATGGGGAGAAAAGTGCACTTTAGCCTAATTAAAATTATACTCCAATTGTTTTTTTAGGATAAACTATTGAAAAAAGTAACGTCCAATTAAAATTATACTCCAATCGAATTGTGAGAGATGAAAGTAATAGAAATATTGATTGAAAAAGTAGTAAATAATATTACATTGAAAAGTGAAATGACTCAATTATTTTTTTTTTTTAGGATAATATTTTTTTACAAAATGCTCACTTATAAAATGACAGTAACGTCCATAAGCGAAACGTAAAACGATTACCAAGCGATTGTAGCGTAGCAGCAATGGTATTCATCGTGCCACCGCCGAGCGGCAAAATTTTTGCCTTAGACGTGAACCCTAACACCACCACTCTCCATGATTTGAAAGTCGCGATCCAACAATTTTATGGCATACCTGTTTTGAATCAGCGTCTCTTTCTATCTCAGAGTCTCGGAGAAAACGATTCCGATCTCATCTCTAACATCGGAATCGGACCCTTCTCAACCCTAACCCTACACGTCCCCTTTTTTGGCGGCACTCCCACCCCATCCGTATCTGCCAAGAATGGGAATGCTGCCCCTATCCCGGATGCAATTGCTGTTGCCTCGAACAGGTACGGAAGAGAGAAAGGAGCCGAGGAGGCGAAAGATGAAGTCACAGAGGAAGAAAAGAAGGAGGAGAACGTGGTCAAAAAGGATTTCTGGGATATTGTCCAAGGTGCCGAAAGGGAAGAGATCGAAAGGCAGGACGACGCTGCTTGGAAAAGTTATAGAGAGGGCATAGAGTTTGAAAGGGAAAAACTATTGAAGGCCAGGTCTGATGGAATGCATGCCTCTTATCTGAATATGTTACAGGAAAACTTGAAGAAGCAGATTGAAGATAAGAAGAAGAAGAAGAAGAAGATTGAAGAATAGAAGATGGAAGAATTGAGGAAGAAAGCTCAATATTCCTTTCATCTTTGTTTATCTTTTCACAATTGTGGTGTATGAGGATTGTTAAGAGTTTTACCAAAATACCATGGATTTATAACAATTTGCATTCAATAATTTTATAGTTTTTACCATGCTTTACATGCTTAATGTTGTGTAATAGTGCAATTATAGCCAAGAGGGTCTCATCACTCTTCAAGTACAATTTATATATGAACTGACTTGGATGGAGGACTATGAGGTTTTTTGTTTCTACTTGATAATATTGATTGCTATAGAGCTGATGTAGACATACAAGTAGCATTTGGTTAATTTTGAATTGGCTTTATAGGTATACACTTGTTTAGTTGTTTGAAAAGCTTATATGCAATGTGGTATGGATTTAGTTGCAGATGATTAACTCATCCATCGACTCTGTGCTACGTACCAATTTTAATCTGCAGCAATTTCATGATGGATTTTTATTCCCTCATCCCTTGTTTTCATCATTCACGACAATTCATGGAAAGGCACTGTGCTATATTTCCAAGAGAGTCTTCTGTAAGGTGGGGAAAAACACCCAATGTGACTTTAAGTGTGATCTTTCTCCCTGTCTCTCGGTCTTACTTTTTGTCCACTATGTGAATTCTAGGCTGGCGGCTAATGATTGGAAATGATTTTGTGAAGAATGGGGTTCTATTGAGACCAAAGGAATGCTTGCAAAGATCGAGAATACTAATGATTTGTTGAATATGCTTGAGAAGAGATGGCGTAATGTGATGATCAGTTGGCCGATTGGGATGAGGTTAATAAAGAACTGTAAAACGGTCGAATTTTTGTCTAAGACTTGTCCTGAGGTAATCTTTTTTATTTTTGATAAGCAAAGGTTGGTTGTTAGTTTATTGTCCCGAGGTAATCTAAATCCCTACCATCATTCTCTTGGACATGCTATGCTATTTCATGCGCCAAAGTTGATTTTCTTGTGCTACTTTTTTTTGGAAGCCAAGTCTTTCAGAAATCAGAATTACATATATTAGAAAACTAATCCTATATGGCTTCTCCTCTTAATTTATATGAAGCTAAACGTCGGTGCTCATGTTCCAGTTTTACTTGAAAAATCATGTCCTTGATTTTCTTAAAAAATAACTCTAATATTGTAGTGCATGTTTCTGAACTAAATCAATCATGTCCTCAAAAAGTTGCTTCCAGATGTGTGCATGTAACTTGCCTAAAAAAATATTGTACTGCACGGTAACTTAACTGAAGTCTGAAAACATTGTATCTTTATGTTACTGAATCTACATTGTTATCCACTCTCTTATATTATCCCACATAAGTTCCATAACCAACTTATCTTTGGTCATAATTTAGAGTTTGTGTCTTACATGTAGAAGTCCATAAAGTAAACCATTTTCTAATCATGTTTATATTGGGGTTAAGATTACTATATCTTTCACGGTCTCCAATGTTGTAAAGTTATTGAGCAGCTAACCCATTTACGGACCTTGCGTATGCAGGAGCTTTAGTGTATTGAACTGCCCTTTTATACATATGATCAAGTGCTTTGGGCATAATTTAGAGTTTGCATCTTACATGTAGAAGTCCATAAAGTAAACCATTTTCTAAGGGAATGAATGATTCAATGATCATATTCTTATATTAATGTTTTATATGAGGGTCTCACGAGTCACGACCCTCCACTGCCATCATTGTCGTCGTCACGACTCTCGTTGCAGGTAATTATTTAACTTATTTGGGGCTTATAAAAAAATATGTTTGGGTCTGTTAACTAGCATATATTTGTTATGAATCAATGCATCTCTGTGAATGTTGATTGTTTGGTGAAGATTTATGCTCTGTATTAGAAATAGTTTATTATTGAAAAGTTCTATAGCAGACTATTTTGATACTACTAGTCTATTGTTGAATAGTGTACTTGAAAATTGTTTGAAACTTCAACAACTACACATGTCGTTTCTTTGTCCTCATGGCTGAGTGTTTTCAACAAAAAGAGAATTATTATGCGTTCCTCCGCTAAAGTTCATATTTTTTTAACCGTTACTGATAAGGTTATCATCTTACCCATAAAATGTGAGGACCATGAGCTTCTATTTTTAAGAGGTGTTGTCAATTGTCGTTAGAGTTTTGGGATGTTTAAGTACTGGTGCATTGTCGACCACCTATCAGTGTGGTCCACTGTAGAAGCCGACATAGTTTTCATATCCTTTAAATCTTTATTTTTCCCGAGACTGGCTGCCTGCTTGAATATTGAAAAACTTCAAGTCAAATATGAATAAAAGACTGTTGTTTTAGTAGAAAAATTCAGTGCCACAACACAAAGGTTAACAAGTAAAATGCTCATATTTTGTGCTATTGGTTGATTTTAGCTGAATTCAGGCATAATGTCTCTGGCTTCTCAACTTATACTTAATGTAGGACCTGTATAGTTAGCTGTCTGCAGAAAATTGTAACAGCAATAGTGTAGTATGTGTTCTGGTATGCACAACATTTAAACTGATTATCAGGGCACATGCTTTTGTAACTGTAACGTAGTTCGTAAATCTCAATCTTATTCTAGAATGGTGCAAAACCACATAAGATAGCTCCACCAAGATGCTATCATCTAAGTTTGAGATTCAATCTGAGTCGGGGATGTGGAGTGCTCAGATTGAATCTCAAACTCAGATGTAATGGGCTGCGGCGTCACTTTTGTTCGCGAGGAAGAAGGGTAGCTATGGTTTTCTAAGCCTTGACAATGCAACTGCTTTGATTTGTTATTATTATACTGATAGGTTGGTTTTATTTCTTGTGTGTAGAAATCAGTCCAATTAAATTAAGCCAAGCAATGCTATGATGATGAGTTTTCTGAAAGTATGTCACCTATGTAATATCGATGTATATCCTGTCACCTATGAGTCCAATTAAATTATAAGACTATTTTCAAAACAAAACAAAAAAAAAAATTTGTCTTAAAATATAAGACGGTTTTTAATTCTTTTGCACTTTCTCTTGCTATTAAGAAATGAAAAAAATAATTATAATGTGGATGAAAGAAATATAAAATGACAGTAATGTTGAAAAGTTTTAAAAAGAAAATTCTAGCCTCCTTCAAAAAAAAAGAAAGAAAAATCTAGCTTAATTCTGTAACATCGATTGTAGCGTAGCAGCAATGGTATTCATCGTGCCACCGAGCGGCAAAATCTTCGCCTTAGACGTGAACCCTAACACCACCACTCTCCATGATTTGAAAGTCGCGATCCAGCAATTCCATGGCATACCTGCTTCGAATTAGCGTATCTTTCTGTCTCAGAGCCTCGGAGAAAGCGATTCGGATCTCATCTCTAACATCGGAATCGGACCCTTCTCAACCCTAACCCTACACGTCCCCTTTTTTGGCGGCACTCCCATCCCATCCGTATTCGCCAAGAAGGAGGGAAACGGAAGAGGGAAAGTAGCCGATGAGGCGAAAGATGAAATCACAGAGGTGAAGAAAGACGAAGAAAAGAAGGAGGCTAACGAGGTCAAAGGAATTGCCGACAGGGAAGAGGTTAACACAAATTCTGAAACGGATGAAGCCAACAAGCCAGAAGGTGAATTCAAGCTAGTAAACGAGAAGTCTAAATAGAGATTCATGAAGGTGTTTGGGTCTGTTGGCAAAGCTATGAGCAGGGAGAAGGTTGAAAATCAGTTCGACACCATTCCAATTACAGAAGGTATTTCGGATGAGTTCGATGCTCAAATCGCAGCAAAAAGAAATGCCAGAATACAAATGGCATGCCACTAGTTTCATTAAGGAGAAGGAAGAGGTTAAAATGATGTTGGAGCGCTATTCAAGAAAAAAAGAGAAGAAATTGGAGAAAAAGAACAAGAAGAAGAAGGAACAATCATTGAAGAATGAAGAATTGAGGAAGAAAGCTGTGTTATAAATATGCAGCATTCCCTTTATGTTTATGGTTTCATAATAATTCTCCTTTACATCTTCTCTTTGAGAGGATTAACATTTTAACTAATTTGTATTCAATATTTTTCTAGTTTTTACCATTCTTTGCAAGCTTAATTCCGATTCCCACGTTGTTCTTCCATATTTTTAATATGTTATTTGCCATTGAATTGATTTGGGTTAACATATGCATGCTCTTCATCCATTTGTTAAATCATTTAGATTTTGATTGTAGAACCATGTAAAGATGCAATGCCTTTTTGCTTTCTTGTTTATGAAAATGCAATCTCTCTGAGTGTTGATGCACATAACTCTTTGCTTTCTTATTTTATCAAAACAATACATTAACGGAATCTTAAAACTCCACCACATTTCTTTGCCAACTATTGCTTTAATTTATTTCTGCACATGCAAGTTTTTTCTTGAAATCTTAATAAAGTTTATGGTTCTTAACCCTATGTAATGAACTGAAATTACAGAGAAAGGATGTGATTGAATTTGATTGTAAAAGAAGATCACTAATGGATCAAAGTACAACAGAAAGAAGAATAACAGAAAGTTGCAGAGAGGGAACAGAGAATCAGAGAGAGAAGAAGAGTTTCATCACATATTTTTCCATCCTTATTTCCTTGGCTTTTCTCCTATTTATAAGGGTCCATATTCCTATTTCCCATAATGCCCCTTCAACTCTAAGACTCATTACATTACCATCCCCTTTAAAATCAACCTTGTCCTCAAGGTTGGAGCCAAAATAATAATCTTGAATATTAGTTGTAGTAGTGACTTTCAAGTAACTGCTAAAGTCACATAAACCTTGCCCACCGACAAGAGAACATCCACCCGGATCCCATTGGTTGAATTGCAAGGACCCCTTATGAACAAAACAACCACTGAGCAATGTAACAACATCCAGCACAAAAAAACAAACAATCACAAAATGGATGTTGCTGCTTATAGTTCTTTCATCAACAAAAACATAAGGAATTTTGCATGTGATATTTCCATGATTGTCACTTGGATTGACAGCCATATAGTGAATTCCAAAATTAGAAGACCTTTTACCAATGGTAAGGCTCAATGTCATGGACCAAAGTAAACCTTCCGTAACAGCAACAGCACAAATTATAGAAGAGAAAGAAATTAATCCCTCAATATTTAAAGCATCTTCCTTAGAAGGATCATTCATGTAGCTCAAAACCTGAACCTGATATGGTTCAAGTGCCATTTTAGGTAGTTGTAGTATATGTTTAAACTCAAGCAAAGCAAAAGTATCATCATCATTATTTTCAATAGGGTGAACTAGCTCCTGCATGTATTGTTGTATCAGGCTGGTTATGTGCAAGGTTAATACACCACTGAAAGCGATATCCCATAGCATGATACTTAGAGGTTCTTCATACCGATCAACTATTTCCACTTCCTCAATGTGTGGGAAAACAGATTCACCAGTCACATCAGTAGCATCTATTAAAATCAGAATTGATGATCTTATAGACAAGTATGCAATGATACTAGGAGTACACGATGTGTCAACATGAGTTGCTAGAAATTGGATTGGCCTCAGAAAGGTGTGTGTCCTTTGTGAATAGTGGATCACAGTTTTTCTATCTCTTTGGATAATCACCACATCAGGGTATATCCTAGTGCACCATTGTATAACAGGCCCTCCATTCTTTGCATGGGAAAACATAGGCTCAAAACCATTCAAATACTTCCACATTGGGCCACCTTTGACTTTGCAGAAGCTATGAGCACTAGTAAGGTCATGATCATCACAATGGTCTCCTTGGGTATTGAGTGCATAGAACCTACTTAAGGTAACAACTTCACTATACACAACAAATCTACAACTGTGACAGGTAGCATTCAGATTCACTACTTTATGACTGATGTCCGAGGGCTTAATAATGAAGACATTGGACAACACTACACCATATCCATCAACCTCATTCTTTTCAAAGACATTCACTGTATACTCTAGAGCAGGTCCATACGAACCAGCAACAAGATAAAAAACAGGGATTACCTGTTCATATCCATTTTCCTTGTGATGTCGAACTGGAGGTACGACCCGAGGCAATATGAACAGCAGCGGCAGTTGGATGATATTCCAATGTGAATGCAGAAGAAACATGTGGCAGCCCAATACACAAATATCCTTGCATGTGTCTTCAACAACTACTTCTTTGAAGTTTAGATAAACATGAAAGTTTGACAGCTCCACGCTAATTTCCATTCCGTTGACATAAATATTGCAAGTAGAAGCAGGAGTCAACCCCTGCCCATTGCCAACAAAGGAATAGAGACTGAAGTTACCATTGCCAACAAGCTTAGCCAAGCCAATAGCAAAAACAGAAACTTAAATTGCAGAGCCAAAAGAAAGTTTCGTGCATTCTAATGAGATTGCAGTGTAATTTTGGACCAAATATGCTATGTCAAGCTTTCAAAAGTGTTACAATCAAATAGAACACTGCCCAAAGTGAGATGACTTATATGTAAAGAAGAAGTTTGAAGCCATGCAAGAATTGTTTTCATATCATGAAACAGAAGAACGTTACTAAAGAAGGTGGTTTTCATGGGCATTTCAACAAACAGGTTGTAGGTGTTGGGTGAAGACGTACTGTCAGTCATCTGATGCCTTTGTTCCAAAATCAACTAATCGAGCAATTGGACAATCAAATTGAGATGAGGTTCCATATAATACCTCGTAATAAAGTTGAAAACAGTCATTAGTGTCGCTTTCAATGGGTGGTGAGTAGAGTGATATTGGACAAACCCAGTCATGTATCCATGGTGGTGCGAGCGGCGGCGGAGGAGTGGGAACTAAGTCCGGTGGATCCGAAGGCTTGAAATCCCCTTCGTTAATTCCAACCGGAGAGCTTTGTCGTTTGTTATCTGTATTGAGCGGTGTCTCTTTGTCACAATAATCACTTTCAACAACGGAATCGACGATCAGAAGCTCAAAAGGAAATGAATCTGCAAAGGTAGTTTTGACATTAGGTTCGATACAACCGACTGATTCTGGCGTGTCGATAGGCTTCTGTCTTGTTTCCTATGGTAGATCTACTATTCCACCAATGAAATCACTTGAAAATTCTTCGGCTGTTGTTCTATACTCGCTTCTTCCACCAATTTATGCTGCAATGAATTGGCGACCTTGAAATCACTGATCGGCAATGTAACATTCAACGATTCTGAAGGAGGGATTTCTTTGAATGAGTTCTCGACACCATGGGAAGACATCTCCGGGCAGTTGAATCGCTGCAGTAGGATTTTCAGTTTAACTTGTATTTCAGCAAAAATAGCTTGGGTGCGAGAGTTCGATTTCTCCCATCGATCTTCTGCACCACTCATCATCAAATTCTCTGCCATGGTGAGAATGAAAGCACCAATGTAATGAACTGAAATTACAGAGAAAGGATGTGATTGAATTTGATTGTAAAAGAAGATCACTAATGGATCAAAGTACAACAGAAAGAAGAATAACAGAAGGAACAGAGAATCAGAGAGAGAAGAAGAAGAGTTTCATCACATATTTTTCCATCCTTATTTCCTTGGCTTTTCTCCTATTTATAAGGGTCCATATTCCTATTTCCCATAATGCCCCTTCTAACTCTAAGACTCATTACACCCTAGTTATCTTACCTTGCTTAAGCTTTTCCAAATCCTTGTTTAAAAGCAAAGAAAAGGGTTTTCAATATAGCCAATCTTGTGTGCAGACAAGCGCTTGCATAAGATCAAAATTAAGATAACTACAAACCAAACACCTTTGCATTATTACAAAATGCACACTCAGAGGTTAGGGTTAAGACAGGCATTGCCAAAACTTCCCCATCATTATATTTTTCAAAAAGGGACTTCAAACAAGAGTCGAACCTCTTTTACATGAAAGATCTTAACAAATGGTAACATTACGTAAGCATAGTTCCAATTTTCATATGTATTTCTAACTCCGAACATACTTTTTATCGTGTAACTCAAGGTCCTCAAATGCCCTTCAATTCATAGTTCATACAAGATACCCCTTGACTTGACACTAATTATACCACTTTTTGATGCAAACTTATTTATTTTTGTACTTTAACTAATATCTAAGGGCACTCATGAGCATTCTCTTTGTTATAATAACATATTTTCTCACTTTACACTTTACATACAGAAATGAAAATAATTATCTCTTAATAAGTTAACCAACAAATACATACTTAGTTAACTAAAATAGCAAACAAACTCCATGAGACAAACAACAAATCTAAGGGTAAGAAAAGAGCATTTGTTCTTTAGACCAACTTTATAGTTGGATATGCTGTATCTGCACCTCCATCAGAAATACCAAAAAAAATGCATTTCAACTCTATCTCCAATCAATTTATCTTCTACACTATTTTCAGTTAGGACACAAAAAAATTTCACTTGATTCTTATTTTGCTTAGTGACAAGCGAGATAATATTTTGCTCTATAGTCTTAAGACATGCATTCATCAAGTAGACCTTTGACACACAACTGAAATTAAAACCTTCAAGATCATCCATCATTCTTAAATCAACCAAAAGAATGTTTACATCATCTTTATTTTGAAATTGATGAATAAGATGAGTATTAGTTGTTCCTTTCATGCTCTTGAAGCAACATGAACCCTTCATATTATTCGATCTCAGAGCAAAGTCTAACCTTACCAAAATTTCGACGAACTCACAAAAAACTACTACCTCCGTTCCTTTTTAAGTGTCACTTTTTAATATTTTACACAAACCAAGACACTCAATAAATGTTACTTTTTCTTATACAATAATCTATACTTTTACTATAATAGCCTTAATCATTTCTTATCTTATTTCATATATTTCTCTCTCCACAATAAATAACTAAGGGTAACGTTGGTAAAACAACATTTATTGTTGCATTGAACTTTGAAAGTGACAGTTAAATAGGAACAAAAAATTTCCCCAAAAGTGACACTTAAAAAGGAACGGAGGGAGTATAACTTTATTAGTTGTATCTTCTTTCAAGAGTGTAACCATAATATCAACCTTTGAGCTTGTGTCCTCAAGTGGCCAAACATCTTCTGCTTCTATGTCATTGTAGCAATCAATGCAACTTATCTTCTTAGTAACACCGGCATTCTGCTTCCACAAGTCATTCACACAACCAACGCATAAAAGATGGAAACATGATGTAGCTAACAAATCATAGCGAGTTCCACATTTTATACAAATTTTTGGATAAACATTGCGGATGGATTGTTCATATATTGAATTTGGAGCTGCATCTGATTTATACATGATAAAAATAGTGTTACTACAAAAACAAGTTTTAAAATCATCATGTAGAGTCCACAAAATATTACTCTAATTCTTGTTTCTAGTATACATACTTTACTACGAGAAAAGAAATATCTAACATTGTGTTAGAATAAAAATGAATATTGATTGAGACAACAAAATGAGATTAGGTTACAAAAGAAAGATAAAAAGAAACCTACCACGAATAGTCTCAAAGATGGATTAACGCGGCATAGATTAATGATGGACTTCGATAGTTTGGGATCTACACAAAGCTTTCGCGCTTCCAAAAATAAATCATTTGCTCTTGCTTGTTTTTGTTCTTTATCCCTCAACTCTGTCTCATGATTCACACTCAAAATAATATCTTCCAATTTATATAGCATTGAGATATGCACCAAACGCAACATGGGGGGAAGGTTCACATAAATGTAACGAAATCTGGATGGTCGTGCTAAGGGTTGAGCAGAAGAAGAAGAAGAAGAAGAAGAAGCTAACGACGCCATAGCAGTACTACAACAAATAAAAAATTTAGATTGAACTATGTAATTATCATGTTAAATACAATGAGAAGATTACAGAAGCTGAAGCAAACAATTTACAACAAGATTTTGACATTGTAAGCTCTATTTATTCCATGTTGAGACTCGTGACAAATCCAGAAAACTATTAAATGGGGTCTGAAAAATTATGATAAGAGTAAGACCCATTTGAATTTTTAACTAGAAAGTCTTGTATGGTCCCCAACATTTGAGTACATTATTCAGATGCCCACACTGCCACACATATACTTTAGAAAAGATAGAAAGAAAAATTTATTAAATAAAATTTATTTTAAAAATAATTGAATGATATATTTTTTTTTGAGGGAAATAATATCAATATTATGAGTGTAATATGATATAATATAAATATTCTAAATATATGTGCAAGTGTTTTTTTGACAAAATATGTTCTAGTGTTACTTTTGTTTCCATAAGCTTATATATTCTTCACATAATTCTACTTTTGGAAAGACCATATATTATAAGGTTAAATAAGTAAATAGTCTCCCTAATTACACCAACATTTGATTTTAGTCTCTTTAAAATATTTTTAGGTTTTTGGTCCCTATAAAATTTTGGAGGGACCAAAAGGATAAGGAATATTTTGGAGGGACCAAAAACATAAGGAATAACTCAAATGTTGGTATATTTAAGGGGACCATTTACCTATTTAACCCTATATTATACTAGTTATGATAATTGTATTTGATAAGTATATGAAAGAGGGCCCCAAACCATGCTTTTTTACATGACATTGAGTTTTGGTAATATTAATGTATTTTGATGAGAGAATGCTAATAATTGGTTATGAGAAAGATAGAAACAATACCACAAAGCTCAATGTCACCCAAGTACAACATATGTTTGTCTAACTCTGCATCCGTATACCAAAGATTTTTTCAAAATAACTAAGAGAATAATTAAATTGCCTTTCAGAACAAAAGCTAAAGCCTCTTTTATTGGGAACGAATAGGAACCCGCCCTTGGCGTAGAGAAACCCATCCTCTAGTGTAGAATTAGTTCTTTCACTTGCTGAACCAACAAGTGAGTATCTTTTGCATACAAAATACTTAACTAGGGTAAAATAACCATCAAATGCTAAAAAAAAAAAAAAAGTGAAGTTATAGATCAGAACTAACCAGCGGATGAAGGACTGAGGAGAAGCCAATGAACGTTTTGGGTCGAGATTATTGACAGTAAGGCTCGCGGTTTTGTTGGTTGGAATGTCGTATATATTTTTTTGGTAGTGAGAATGTCGTATATATATTATACGCTTAATTAGAGGAGTAGCACTTTGGTGCCATAGCTTTGGTGCCATTGGTGCCATAGCTTGCATCTCCACGTCATCCTAAATGATGAAGTGGGCCAACTAAATAGTAGGTCGTTTTAAAATAGTAACATCAAAATAAGGAAATGAATTTTTGAGTTTTTTTTTATACCTTTGTTTTTTAATTCACAGATAAATTCATTTTTTTTTTTTTACGTATCATCTCTTTTTCAAATAAATTTAATATGTTATATTTTTCTAATAATAAACAATTGTTAGTCACACATCTTTTCTCAAACATATTCCTATTTATTCCAACTTTATGTTAATCAAAATTTAACTTTGTTAACTTTGTTATTTAGTTAAGAAAAATTTAACTTTCTTCAAACTCCATTAATCAAAACTAACACTTCAGCTATGACCTCAACTAATACTAAATTCACATTGTATGACATAAATTTAAACATTTATGGAGTCTATTTTTTCAATCAGAATTGTTAGTTTATTTTTGACTAAAAAACTTTAACAATATTATTCATGTTATTTATAGAATTTGAACTTTTATGGAACCATTACTCTAGGTAACAAAATTTTATTTAAATTTGCAAAAACAAAAAACAAACTTTGTTTTAAAAAAATAACTTTAGGTTTTCAAATAGATATCATTAATTAGTGTAATTGAAAAAGAGTAAGTAATAGTAATTGAGAAAGAGTATAAATGACAAATTGTACCCTTAAATTATCAAAATGACAATGAAATAAAAACGTTAAATTCGTACTCAAACGACACTTAAAAATATGAGTACGTGTTTGATTGTGTTATCTAGGACTTTAGGCCCCCCACAATTTCCAAAATAACTCTATGTGTATATAAAGATTGGTAATTACGTTTCGATCAGATCGGATGTTATCTTCCAATCGATGAGAATAATAAATTACGTTCCGACCGACAACAAAATAAGATCAAATCAGACACCGGATTCTCTTATGTGTTTTTATATTTGTTCAAAATATAAAAAATTTGGCAAGTTGACAATCAAACCCTATCGTTCCTTCCTCTATTGATTTTCATCAAACCGAAGCAAAATGAATCGCATTTCTTAGCACATTTCTTCCCAAACCCAACAAGTAAGTGTCAATTTATTCTCATTTTGTGTTTGTTGAAATTTAGGGTTGATTAGGTGTTAAGCAAGTAAAATTGATTTAGCATTAGTTTAGCAAAATATAGTAATATAATTAGATTTATTCAAGTATTGTTTACACAAAGATTTAGTGGTTGTTATTTATTTGAGAAATGTGGTATTTAAACTAATTTGTTTATGACTGTAAACTTAAGTGTTTCTGCTCTAAGTGTATGACGAAAAGTTATTTTCCTAACTAGTCAGTCACTATCTAGACGTATTAATCTCCAAACCAGTAATCCCAACATGCTAAAATATTTCATGGGAAAAGCTATTTAACTACTAAATGTAATGATTCCCCCAAAATTCGTTTCAAAACTGTTCCTCATCTATGTGACCAAGAATGAAACGGGACGATAAATAATCATCAAAACTAGACTAAAATAACAACTTTAAGTATAACAAAAAATATGATAGATGATGCTTCAAGCTCAATTAGTTGAACATGAACCAATTTAATTTGAACCTAGAGAATGTTGTGCTGGTTATTTGCCCCATGAATTTAATAAAATTCCAAAATGATTTCTGAATATGAAAATTCTCAATCATACTTTTGAGATCATTTTGCTGGCTAAATTGACTAATCTAAAAGGACTAATATTAACAAGAATTTTCAACTTCAATGATTTCGAAAATCAGAAATCATGAGTAGAATTTTCAACTACAATTTCATGCATTACAACATATGATTCATTCATGAGTAGAATCTACCACATAAGTGATATATACTAATTCTTGATCATAAATGAAAATAACAAAAATATATGACAAACCCTCAACTCACATTCTTATACTTGAAGATGATAGTTGTGAAAGTAAAACTACCTACAGCCATGACAAGTCACCAACCAAACCAATAATCAATTCTTTCTTGCAATGTGACTCAAGAAATTACCCCTGTGCTGGTGATATATAGGGGTAAAAGAAAGAAAAACTTGGATAAATATTTCTATTAAGAACATCAATCAATGGTGTAAATCAATATCACATGGCCCGGCCTCACGCAAGAACAATAAAAACAATTTCTGTGATTTGTTCTTAAATAATGAAGGGGACAATAGTCAAAGGAAAATGCTATTTATCTAGAAAAATAGCATCAAGAATTTTTCAAGAATAAAAAGCAACCAATCACAATGCATTATTTGCCACAATTCAAGGAGGTGTGGCTGAAAAGAAGCAAATTGATGTGTTTAAGTCAAATTGCAATGCTACTTCTCTTTGGTAAAAGAAGCAAATTGCAATGCTACTTCTCTTTGCTGCATGTAGGCTTGTAGTTGGCAGTACATGAAGTTTGAAAATATGAAAAAGTTGGTGAAATAGTAAAACGGTGCATCAATTGTTGAACATAGAAGAACAAGTTCAAATTGTATACAAGCCATACAATCACTTCCTGCATCTATAAATAGAGGTGCATATCAGAAGCAAAAACCACAACACAGAACAACAACACAAGTGAGTGAATTACATCAATAGAGAGTTAGAGAAAAACTCAGTGTGAGAATTTTAGAGAAAATTCTTGGGTGTAATTGGGTTGTGGGTAGTGAGAGTTTTGTGAGTGTTTGTAAACACATATATTTCCCTTTATTAAAAAGATCTGCAGCAGCAGTCCGGAGAGTAGGCATTATTGGCCGAACTTCGTTAACAATCTTGTGTGTTGTTATTCCGCATTTATTTCACTTGCACTTAATCTGACCATGGGGAAATTGTGCGTAGTTTCCTAACAACTGGTATCAGAGCTTCTGGCTCGGTATCTCTGTTATTTTTGGCAAAAGTACTATTCACGTGAATAGTAATTTTCGTGAATAGTGAAAAGTTGGTCAGTGTTACCAATTTGTTCACGGAGGTGTGCTAAAGCACAGTGGTTCACAAAAAATTGTCAAAGAAGATCTGGAGAAAGTTAGATTCAAGTGGGAGTCATGGCTGCAGACGAAGGAAAGGTGAAAATTGAAAAGTTCGATGGTGCGGACATTGGCTTTTGGAAGATGCAGATCGAAGATTATTTGTATCAGAAAAAGCTACATCAACCTCTCACAGAAAAGAAACCAGAATCGATGAAGGATGATGAGTGGAACCTTCTCGATAGACAAGCACTTGGTGTTGTGCGATTGTCGTTATCTCGAAATGTTGCTTTTAACATAGCAAAAGAGAAAACCACCGCTGGTCTTATGAAGGCTCTTTCTAGCATGTACGAAAAGCCTTCAGCATCAAATAAAGTTCATTTGATGAGGCGGTTGTTTACGCTTCGGATGACAGAAGGCGCGTCAGTGGCGCAACATGTAACGCCCTCCTTTTTATTTAATTATTTTTATTAAGTTAGAGTCTATTTATGTGATTTATTTATTTATATGAGGTGTTAGTATTTTATTATGTGGCATTATTCTATTATTTATTAGAATATGAGAATTATTAGAGTAAGTAGATTTGGAGGTAGTTTTGAGATTAGATGTCTTTTTATGATTTAGTCGATTTATTTTGATGAGTGATATTTTGTTATGTTATATGTTGGTATTTACTAGAATAATATATATTTGTTATTTGTTAGAGATATATTTGTTATTTGGTGTAGAAATATATTTGTTATTTGTGAGAGATATATTTAATTTAGAAATAAATAAGATTATGAGGATTATTAGTGTGAGTGGAATTGGGGGTTAGAATAGAAAGAAGAATAAGTTGTTGGGCCTAAATAGATTTGGGAAGAATATTTTAGTATTATAAATAGAGAAGTTTAGGTTAGAAAGAGTTTACCTTAAACCGCTTTTTGGAAAAGAGGAGAACAAGAAAGAAGAGAAGAGAAGAGAGAAGTCAAAAGAAGAGGAGAAGACCTTAGGAAAGAAGAACGCTACTGATTCAGGAATTAATCTAAGGTGAGAGTGAGACTATCTTACATTAATATTAAGTTGTTAAATCATTAGATTACATCTAACAAGTTGGGGAGAGTTTGTGAGAATTTGAGAATTAGGGTTTTGAGAGAGATTTGATGATTAGAAGATGAAAACTTATTGAATTGATGTAGAAATTGTGTACAGACCTTAGATAATCCATATGATGATTATTGGAAGTAGTTTTGAGGTTAGAACCATGAGATTAGGTGAAACTTGGAGAAAATCTGCATTCTGCTCGAATTTTGATATTAAAACCTGTATTGATCGGTGCGGAATTGGTCTTAGGTGTAAACACAAAAGTTGTAGGTATGGATGTTAGCTTTCTAATGCCATTGGTCTCACGTCAAAACGATATATAGAACTTAAGTTATGGTCAAATTACTGCACGTAGGTCACAGTGAATTTTTATGGACTTTCAGCACAACTTTTCCGAATTTAAAATGAAAAATGGTATTGATCGGTACAGAATTGGTCTTAGGCGTAAACATGAAAGTTTTAGATAATTTTGTTAGCTTTCTAGTGGCTTTGGTTTGACATGAAAATGATGTTTGGTCTTTGAGTTATGATTAAAATACTACAGGGAGGTCTTAGCAAAATTGTACGGTGACAGCATTCTCTGTTTCATGTTTTTGCGTTTTGTTCATATGTTTCTGTTTTGAATTGATCTTTGTTGTAAACATGAAAGTTGTTGATATTTGTGATACCTTTCCAGTAGCTTTGGTTTGACATGAAAATATGTTGTGGATAATTTATTATGTTTTTACAAAGATACATAGTGAATTATTGTTGATGTTTAAATATGATGTTATATGATGTTGTTTATGATTGGTGAATATGATGTTTTAAGATGTTGTTTATTATCATTTGATATTGTTATATTATGATATGACATGAATTATTTATGTGATCCATATGTTGTCAAGATGCTAAGATGTTAAGACGTTAAGATGATAAGAGTTGTATAAGTCGGTCTAAGTTGTCATGATTTAAGAAGTTGTCCATTTTAATGGAATTGTATAAGATGTTCACGTTGTTGTCCAAGCTGTAGGAAGATTGTGTTGTTGCATAGTCAGCGATGGGGGCTTAATGCTCGACAGGTTCTTGATGACCTTAGCGATGGGGGCTTAATGCCCGACAGGTTCTTGATGACCTTAGCGATGGGGGCTTAATGCCCGACATGTCCAAATATGACCTTAGCGAAGGGGGCTTAATGCCCTGGTGGTACCACATGCATATTGAAGTTGTCGAAGTTGTCTAAGTTGTTGTCGAAGTGGTCTAAGTTGTTGTTGAAGTTGTTGTTGCATTGTAGAGTCGTCATAACTTATATTTAATGATGATTTGATAAGTGATGTTCGATGATGATGTTTTGATTATGTTTTGATGATGATGGTTGTTTATGTTTGATGATGATGTTTGGTTATGTTTTGATGATGATGTTGTTTATGATTGACGATGATAATAATATGATATTAAATGAATATTAATGCTGATGTTATGATGTCTTGAATTGTTGAATATATGATGATACTTGGTTATGATTTAATGATGATGTTTGTTTAAGAAGTTGATTATGAACTTTATTATGAAGTTGTTTTCGATAAATGATATGCTTTGATAATGATACTTATGTGAATTACATGTTGATGCTTATGATTGATATTGATGATATGTGATGATTGTTGGTGACTATTATTTGATGTTATATAATGATGTTTAAGATTAGTAATTGATGATATATGAAGATGTTTATGATTAGTGTTATGATAGTTTATGACTAATGTAGGAAGATTAATGATACTAGTTAAGGAAGTTTAAGTTGTTAGATATGATTAATGAGTTATAAGATGTTTAAGTTGTTGAATGTACTTTATATGATTTATATGTTTAATATTTTTGTTTTGAGAAATCTCACCCCTCTGCTTGGAAATGTTGCTCTTCGTATGGGTAACTTGCAGGTAACCAGGATTAGTTGTGGTCGTGAGTGGACTCCTCACAAGTGTGTCTTAGGTGCTCTGATACGTAACGGGATGGGACTTGACTTTACTTCTATTCCTTACGTATTGTTTATGAACTTTTATGAATAAATATTGAACTAAGACTTATGAGATTTTCTAATGAGGCCTGCGTGCCAAAGACTTTTTATGTTGAATGAACTAATTCCGCTGCGAAGTTTTGAATTACTTATGTTAAATGATTTTGAAGAATAAATTGTTATTTATTCAGTTTATGAATTTTTAAGAAGTGTAGCATTCCGTTTAAAGTTGAATTACTCTGATTTTTAATTATGAAATTTTTTCGTTGGGAAAACGGGGTGTTACACAACATATCAATGAACTTAATATTGTCACGGCCCAATTAAGTTCAGTTGGTATCGAATTTGACGATGAGGTACGAGCGTTGATACTTTTGTCTTCCCTACCAGATAGTTGGAGTGCTACTGTCACGGCTGTGAGTAGCTCATCGGGAAGCAAAAAGATGAAATTTGATGATGTTCGTGATTTGGTTCTCAGTGAAGAGATCCGACGGAGAGAGTTGGGTGAATCGTCATCCTCTTCAGTATTGCATACAGAGTCAAGAGGAAGAAATTCAACCAGAGGAAATGGACGTGGTAAATCAAAGGCCAGACGATCCAAATCCAGAAATCATCGTAGTTCTAAGAACTCGAAATCTATCGAGTGTTGGAATTGTGGAAAGACGGGACACTTCAAAAATCAGTGTAGGCTCCCAGCAAAGAATCAAGAGGCGAAAGATGAGGCAAATGTTGCTTCCACCTCAGGAGGAGGTGACACATTGATATGTTCTTTGGAGAGCAAGGAAGAGTCTTGAGTGTTAGACTCTGGAGCGTCTTTTCATGCTACTTCCCAGAAAGAATTCTTCAAGAATTATGTCCCCGGTAACCTTGGTAAAGTTTACCTTGGAAACAAACAATCTTGTAAGGTTGTGGGAAAAGGTGAAGTTAAGATTAAGTTGAATGGGTCTGTATGGGAATTGAAAAATGTCAGATATATTCCCGACCTCACGAAAAACTTAATCTCCGTAGGCCAGTTGGCTGACGAAGGCTACACAACAGTCTTCCACGGTGATGATTGGAAGATTTCAAAAGGTGCAATGACGATAGCTCGCGGTAGAAAGAGTGGTACTCTTTACAAGACAACTGGAGCATGCCATTTGATTGCAGTTGCAACAAATGAAAATCCTAATCTATGGCACAAGAGATTAGGCCATATGAGTGAAAAGGGGATGAAGGTTATGCACTCAAAAGGAAAATTACCAAGTCTTCGGTCAATAGAAATTGACATATGTGAAGACTGTATACTTGGAAAGCAGAAAAGAGTCAGCTTTCAGACAAGTGGAAGAACCCCAAAGAAGGAGAAACTTGAGCTTGTTCACTCTGATGTTTGGGGTCCAACAACTGTCCCATCCATTGGTGGGAATCATTACTTCGTGACTTTTATCGATGATCACTCTAGGAAGGTATGGGTATACTTTCTGAAGCATAAGTCTGAAGTATTTGAAGCTTTCAAGAGATGGAAAGCCATGGTGGAAAATGAGACAAGTTTGAAGATCAAAAAGCTCAGAACCGACAATGGTGGTGAATATGAAGACACCAAATTCAAGAAGTTTTGCTACGAACACGGGATCAGAATGGAAAGAATTGTGCTAGGTACTCCCCAACACAATGGTGTAGCTGAGCGTATGAATAGAACATTGACTGAGAGAGCCAGAAGCTTGCGTGTGCAGTCAGGCTTACCAAAGAACTTCTGGGCAGAAGCAGTCAACACATCAGCTTACTTAATCAACCGAGGTCCATCAGTATTGGAGCATAAAATACCAGAAGAGGTATGGAGTGGAAAAGAGGTAAAACTCTCACATCTTAGAGTTTTCGGTTGTGTAACATATGTGCATATTAGTGATCAATGTAGAAATAAACTTGATCCCAAATCTAAGAAGTGCATTTTCATCGGTTATGGTGAGGATGAGTTTTGCTACCGCCTCTGGGATGATGAAAACAAAAAGATGGTTCGCAGTAGAGATGTGATCTTCAATGAAAGAGTGATGTACAAAGACAGGCATAACACAACCACCAACGACTCAGGATTGAGCGAGTCTGTTTATGTAGAGATGGACGATGTTCCAGGAAGTCCCACAGATGAGAGTCCCCAGTCAGAGGAATTGGCAGAATCAAGCATCAGACAATCGTCTGACACACCGGTGCATCCTACTCCAGTTCCCGAATTAAGAAGGTCTTCTAGACTTCGTTTTCCAAACAGTAGATACATAAACTACATGTTGTTAACTGATGGAGGAGAGCCTGAAGATTATGATGAAGCATGTCAGACCACGGATGCTAGTAAGTGGGAGCTTGCCATGAAAGACGAAATGAAGTCTTTGATCTCAAATCAGACATGGGAACTAGCTAAGTTACCCATAGGAAAGAAGACACTTCACAACAAATGGGTGTATCGAGTAAAGGAGGATCATGATGGCTCTAAGAGATACAAAGCTCGACTAGTGGTCAAAGGATTCCAGCAAAAGGAAGGAATTGACTACACCGAGATTTTTGCTCCAGTGGTGAAGCTCAATACTATCAGGTCTGTCTTAAGTATTGTTGCCAGCAAAAATCTCTATCTTGAGCAGTTAGATGTGAAAACTGCATTTTTTCATGGAGACTTAAATGAGGAGATATACATGCACCAACCAGAAGGATTCTCAGAAAAAGAGAAAGAGAATATGGTGTGCAGGTTAAAGAAGAGCTTGTATGGCCTGAAACAAGCTCCAAGGCAGTGGTATATGAAGTTTGAAAGCTTCATGCACAAGGAAGGTTTCCAGAAGTGCAATGCCGACCATTGTTGCTTCTTCAAGAGATATAAGTCAAGTTATATCATTTTGCTACTTTATGTTGATGATATGTTAGTAGCAGGCTCAGACATTGATGAGATCAAAAACTTGAAGATGCAATTGTCAAAAGAATTTGACATGAAAGATTTAGGTCCGGCAAAGAAAATTCTTGGTATGCAAATCACGAGAGATAAGCAAAAAGGAGTTTTGCAGCTATCTCAAGCGGAGTACATCAACCGTGTTTTGCAAAGATTCAACATGGGCGATGCCAAACCGGTTAGTACACCGTTGGCAAGTCATTTTCGCCTATCCCAAGAACAATCACCTCAGACGGAGGAAGAAAAAGAACTCATGGCCAAGATTCCATATGCTTCAGCAATTGGAAGTTTGATGTACGCAATGGTCTGTACAAGGCCAGACATTGGCCATGCAGTGGGAGTTGTTAGCAGGTTTATGTCAAATCCAGGTAAAGCTCATTGGGAAGCGGTTAAATGGATTTTGAGGTATCTAAGAGGCACCACAGAGAAATGTTTGTACTTCAGCAAAGGAGAGATAAAAGTAGAAGGCTATGTAGATGCTGACTTTGCTGGTGATGTTGATCACCGAAGAAGTACAACTGGTTATATATTTACTGTTGGTACTGGAGCAGTTAGTTGGATGTCGCGAATACAAAAGATTGTCGCTTTATCCACTACAGAGGCTGAGTATGTAGCAGTAACAGAAGCTAGCAAAGAATTGATATGGCTTCAAGGATTGTTAACAGAGTTAGGATTCATGCAGGAGAAATGTGCTTTGTACAGTGATAGTCAGAGTGCGATACATCTGGCAAGGAATTCAGCATTTCATTCAAGAACAAAGCACATAGGTCTTCGTTATCACTTCATTAGATCTCTTCTTGAGGATGAGGTGCTAACATTGATTAAAATTCAAGGAAGTAAAAATCTCGCAGATATGTTAACAAAGGTGGTGACTATCGACAAACTGAAGTTGTGCTCAACTTCAGTTGGCCTGTTAGAGTAAGAGACCAGAGAAGGCTGCTGCATGATCGAGGTGTGAAGACAGATTGAAATCAGTCTTCAAGTGGGAGATTGTTGACAAAAATGGGTGGGCCCCATTGCAATGTGGAAAAGTCAAATTGCAATGCTACTTCTCTTTGGTAAAAGAAGCAAATTGCAATGCTACTTCTCTTTGCTGCATGTAGGCTTGTAGTTGGCAGTACATGAAGTTTGAAAATATGAAAAAGTTGGTGAAATAGTAAAACGGTGCATCAATTGTTGAACATAGAAGAACAAGTTCAAATTGTATACAAGCCATACAATCACTTCCTGCATCTATAAATAGAGGTGCATATCAGAAGCAAAAACCACAACACAGAACAACAACACAAGTGAGTGAATTACATCAATAGAGAGTTAGAGAAAAACTCAGTGTGAGAATTTTAGAGAAAATTCTTGGGTGTAATTGGGTTGTGGGTAGTGAGAGTTTTGTGAGTGTTTGTAAACACATATATTTCCCTTTATTAAAAAGATCTGCAGCAGCAGTCCGGAGAGTAGGCATTATTGGCCGAACTTCGTTAACAATCTTGTGTGTTGTTATTCCGCATTTATTTCACTTGCACTTAATCTGACCATGGGGAAATTGTGCGTAGTTTCCTAACAGCAAGCACATTTTCTTCTCCTGCAATACACCATTCACATGTAGAAACGCAACAGCCAGTTCGCGGTAATTCCTTGGAGCACATGGCAGCAACGCAACAATATTATTGTAGATAGTGAGCAAGTCTGCAAGAGGGGCCTTCGTCTGTTGGATAGAAGGCAGCAAGGGCAAGATCAGCATGACTTGGAATTCAGACTCGGACAACAACAAACCTTTGAAGCGAAGTGGCTGAAACCAACAGAGGGTCGATACAAATGAAACATTGATGCCTCCTTTCCGACTCAACGTAATAGAGCTCATATTAGGACCGGTATCAAAGATATTTATTCAGTCAATTTGTGCTCACTGCAATTTACAAACAGATATAAAGGCTCGCAAACACACTTGCAAACACTTAAAAAAGTTGGAATATCTGAGCAAAGTTGCAGGATGAGGCATTCATCCTAAATAATGAACCAGTATGAAAAGATGTGTACAAAAATGAAAATAAAGATGACCACTTAAAACGCAGTTTTTCTCACAAATAAAACTCAGCATAGCAGCCAATTTATTGGATTACAAAGAGAGTGTTTAAATGATAATGCAGTTAAAATTACACCATCTGTTTTCTCATTCTCCAGATCACCTCTTCATTTGTTAAACAGTCAATGTCGATGTTTGTTAACAAATAATTGTTAGTGCTATGTTGGCATTGAGAAGCAAACCCTCGACCTCCTTATCCCTCCAATCCTTAACTTCCCCGCCCTAGCCACCAAACCAACTTTATATCCCTTTGTGATTACCTCTCTGAAACAAATAGCGTTTCCCTTCCCACAGCTTTTTGTTAGGTACAATTGGCAATTTGTGAGGTAGCCTGGCATTGGTACAAGATAATTTACTATCATGTCTTACATTACTTCCATGTATTGAAGCATCATTTCTACCAAGTCCTACAACTAAAAAATTTAGCAAAATTTATTGTATGTGCTTATGTACACACTGGAAAAATATAGCCATAATTATGACAAAATTCAAGATTGGTTGTTCAATGAAATAAAGCAGTATAGGAAATCTTCCATCCAAATAATCAAGAAGCACATCGTTTTGGTAAAGTAATATCTTGCACTCTAGCATTTTTCCATGCCTAACTAAATGATTGAGAAACTCCTAAACAATTTTTAACCACATGAGCTTAGCCAGTCAACATTTAAACTACAAAATAATATGAATATAGGACAAACTTGGCTTACCCTAAAAGATTCCCATATCATTAAATTGATTGATGTTGAAGCAGAAACTTTTACACTAATTGAACTCTCCCATTGTTAGTCTTCAGGGAGCGATTGGACACCCTTCGATTCGATCTGTTTCAACAAATCTCTTTGAAACCTCCATTGCAACTTTCACAAGCATGCATATTTAGAAGGGCACAAATTATAGTAGAAAGGAAAATTTAATATATCATCCAATATAGACAAGAATAACAGATATTTAAAATAAATTAAAAATAACTGAGATAAGCTGGTTATGGAACTTATGTGGGAGAATATAAGGGAGTGGATAACAATGTAGATTCAAAATCATAAAGGTACTAACATACTTCAATTAAATTATCATGCAGTGCAATGTTTTTGAGCCAAGTTACATGCACACATCTGAGAATCGACTTTTTGAAGACATAGAAAAGTGCATGATCCTATTTAGTCAGAAAATCAGGGAGATTATATTGATCTGTCCTGACTTTGGTGTCACGATGTTCAATCTTATCGACAGTTTTGGCAAAATTACCTCCAGAAATTAATGCACCTTTTGCATTAGCTGTTCTAGGACCCTGATTCTGTTCATTAAGTGAATCATGGACATGACTTCTCAAGTAAAACCGGAACATGAGCATGAACATTTCTCTTCATATGAATTAACACAAAATTCATATAGGATTATTCGTCTGATATATGTCATTCTGATTTCAGAAATACTTGGCTTCCAAAAAACTTGGGCACAAGAAAATGGAATGAAGTAGCATATCCAACAAACAACAAAATGTTCAAATTTTAACATAATACTACTGCTGGTATACTACTAAATTGAAACAAAACGAATTTATATTTATACCACAAAACAAAAAGCAAAATGAAGTGACAATATTGTACCTTTTCACAGATCAGCAGGGAACTAATTACCACATCTAATATGAAATACTTGCAATCTAGAGAGAGTGGCATATTTTCTCACTAAAGAACTCCAAATCAATCAATAACATTGTACAAACTTATTGTTACTTCTTATTTTCCTGAAAGCCAGTCATACTATTCCACTTTAGCTAAGCTAATGATGAAACAGGATCCGGATTTGTCTGCAGATGATGATGTCCACTCCTATGTTGCTACTTCTTTTTGAATGATTTTTTTCTTTCGTCATGTTTATATGGACAATGTTATCACTTGTCAACATGGTAGAAAATAGAGGATTGTTAAAATTCTGCTACGCAATGGTGTTATTGCGCTACTATAGCAACTATTTGACAACATTTTATACTATATAGCGTATCGCAGAAAAATAACAGTTTGTCCAAATTCTGCTATGTTAAGCTGTTATTTAACAGCATTGGATATGGAAACTATTAATACTAACAATAAGCATGCAAATCATGGTAAAAACTAGAAAAATAATGAGTAGGAATTAGTTGTAAATACTTGTGAAGGTAATATTTTGGGAAAACTCTAAAATAATCCACAAACACCACAGAGATAAGATATCAATCCTCTCAAAGAAAGGTCATAAAGGAGAGCATACTAGTACAACTATTATTATCATGAAAACATAAGCAAATTTTCTTGAAGCAAATTAAGAAGAAATAGAGACCATAACAAAACAGTGCAAATCTTAGTCATCCTTCTCTAATTCTTGAATATTCAGAATCCTCCTCCTTGGCCTTCTTGCTAGACTGGCATTCTTGTTTGACTCCTCCTTCGCCATGGCCTTATTGTGAGCCTCATGCCACACCTCCATGGCCTTCTTTACTTCCGATATATCCTTATCTATATCGCGATGCTTCAACTCAATATAATTGATCTTCTCACTCTCCGGCATTTTCATATAGGCACGGAGTCGGAGTCTTTTTCTCTTCTTCGCCCTCATGGATTCCACCTCCTCCTTCTCCATTTCCACCTCCTTCTTCTCCATCTCCCTCATGAATTTCTCCTCCTTCTTAACCATCTTCCTCATGAATTCTTCCCCCTTCTTCTCCATCTCCCTCAGCCTCCTCATTTGCGGACTGGACATATTGGAACAGCTCCCTCAGCCACGTCTTTTCTTCCACTTTCCTCTGGTAATCATCCTTTTCCATTTCTTCTTTCAAGTCACGTTTCATCTCAATCTTGATCATCTCAAGCTCCTGCATTTCCTCGGCCTTCACGAGTTCATTCATTATGGCACGGTTTCTCTTCCTATGATCTTTTCGAAGGGATTTACGCATCAATTTTTTCTCCTCATCATTGATGTTCTCGTTGACATATTCAAACTCCTCATTGTTGTCTTCCTCCTTTACAGAAATGGAGGTTGCACGACGGCAGATCTAACGGGGAGGTCAGGGGCAGCGCTGATCATTTCGGGGCTGATATCAGACGGGGTGGCAGGTGGCGTGGCCATCATAAAGGGGACTCGTCAGTTAGGGTTAAGAACGGTTTATACAAAATGGTGTAGTTTTTCAACTTTATTATAAAAAAAAATCTCATTCCATATCGTCCAAAAATGTATAATGAACTTTGATTTTTTTTCTTTTTTTTTTTTTTGGTACAAAATGAACTTTGATTTAAATTCTGAAAAAAAAATGAAATGGAATGTTTTCATCTTCCAAAATTTTCCATTTTAGTTTTTGGTCCTTTCACTAAATTTTGACATGTCGTTGATATTTCTTGAAGATAATATTGAACATGATAGATTAACATAATTTGAACACTTCTTGAATATAAAAGAATCGTAACTCTAAACATTAATATGAATATAAATTGTTCATGGACAAAAAAAATTAAATAAACAATTTTGGGAGGACGAAAACATCTAGTTTTGTTTTCTAAAGATTTAAAAAAAAAAATGGATATACTTTTAAGAACGAAAAACCTATTCAATCTATTTATATTGATTTATTTTAAAATAAATTAGTTTCGAATAGTTTTTTAGTTGTTTCTAGTTTTTTCGATGAGAGTGTTAGATCCGTAGTTTAACAATAACTTAAAACTTTTTGTTGTTAAACTTGCTTGAGTGTTGTTTATTTTCCTTTGTATGATTTGTATCATACTCCTTCCGTTTTAAAATGAATTTCGTTTAAGATTTCTGCACACATAGTAAGAAATGCAAAAAAGTTGTCAAAATACATTACCATTTTACTAAACTACCTCTAATAACTATTGGTGTGTTTCCCACAAACGTAGAATATATGATTTTGAAAGTAGTGTATACAACATTAATTAGAGGACATAATTGTAAAAGTTTACATTGAAAAGTGAACATGACATTCATTTAAAAAAATAAATATATTTTTGCTAGAAAGACACTCATTTTAAAACGGATGGAGTAATAGTTAAGCATAAAATGTAGTTTAACAATAACTTATAACCTTTTGTTGTTAAACTTGCTTGAGTGTTGTTTATTTTCCTTATTTAATGCTATCATTCTCAAAATCAAATGAAATAAGAAAGGGTAATTTGCAAATCTTAATTACATCAAGAAAATTAAATGAAGATAATCACTATTTGGAGAACTTAGGGTGGAAGGTAGAGATAGATACTGATATGGAATTTACATGTTGTCACCAAAGTAATGAACTTGCTTTTGTAAATTTGATGTCATTGCAAACTAGATTGCAAAGTTGCGCGATTGTTTGTCCCGTTATCTGGTTGATTGTGTGTCATGCGATGATGATGATGTTGTGAATTTCGGACTCAAAATCACACCAATACAAACTATGATGTGTGGAGCAAAGGAAAGTAGTAACCAATATCAAAGCTAACACAAGCAATAACAACAATAGCAACACCTAGATCTAATCTAGGAATCAAAGTGAAAAACACAAAACCACAAGCAAAAGATAAAGGGAGAAGAGAAACAAAACACACCAAGAAATGTTCACCTAGTTCGGTCCAACTTAACCTACTCTGAGGGAGAGATTGATCTCTCCAATCCACTATCAATGATTTCTTATAAAGGGATACAAATGGGTTACAAGAAATTAGCTTAAACAAGCTCACAAAGAACAACCCTAATTTCTACCCATTTTTTTCCCAATCTCACAAATGAACAAGACACTCAATGATTTTCACTCACCCAAGGTGTTTACAATGTTTTCCCAACCCAAGAGAACTCTAATCAAAGACCCTCAACCATAAAGTTACCTCCTTTGATTTCCCAAGTTTTCTTCTCTTGAAGTTCTCTCTCCTCCTCCTTCAAAAATGAGCTGAAACACTTAAATAGTACACAGTAACAGACACAATCGCGTCGCGCCAGTGAGAAATCGCGCCACGTTTGAAGCGTACGACCCAAGGTACGCCAACCTTATCCAGAAATCGCGCCACGCCAGTACTAAATCGTGCTGCGATTTGCCGTCAGCATAAACCGTCCATTCTGCCAAGCAAAATCGCGTCACGCCACTCATAATCGTGTCACGATTATGAGTTTTCTCAGAATCTCAATTGGAAGGCATAAACAACAGATGATATTGAGGATAGCAAGCACATTTAGTGTCCTGCGCTAATAGCATTCATATGTAGAAACAGAGTGGACTTTGGCTAGAGTGATTATAATCATCATCATTATCATGAACATAGTCGTGACTGTCGTTGATATTCTATTGTATATTGTGTCTGCTGGATCATCCAAATTCGCAGTAATTCCTTGGAGCATATGAATGGAGGAAATAGAATTACGACGTCGTCGACCAACCATCAGACCATGAAAGAATTTAGAATTTTCATCGCCTTCACGTAACCAATTTAAGCGAGACTGCTGCCAGCATATACTACTGAAGGGAAATTGTATGACATAGAGTATACACAACAGAAAACAATAATTTTTGTACTTCCCATTTTGATGGATCCTAATGAATGAACATGATACATGATCAAATGATTACCTCTTGTAGTGCAGTTCCTTTGATGTTGAGTTTATGCAACCGATCACAAACACCAATCAATTGACAACACCTCTACTTGGTCCACACAAATAGTTTCTCCACTTATTTTCATATAGGTCACTCATGTCCCTCATTGTGATTTGTCGGGGTACCCATCAATCAACGTTATAGTCATCATGTTACGGATAAAGTTTAAGTGATAATGACTTATAGATAGATTGCAAAACCTAGTAAACTTTTAAAATAAAATATAAATGAAAAATAATAATAATAATTACAAACAAATTTAATTTAATAATACTATACACTTTTCAATTATAATTTTATTTTTAAAAATAAAAAATATTTGTCTTAAAATATAAGACGGTTTTTAATTCTTTTGCACTTTCTCTTGCTATTAAAAAATGAAAAAAATAATAATTATAACGTGGATGAACGAAATATAAAATGGTGAAAAGTTTTAAAAAGAAAAATCTAGCCTAATTCTGTAACATCGATTGTAGCGTTGCAGCAATGGTATTCATCGTGCCACCGAGCGGCAAAATCTTCGCCTTAGACGTGAACCCTAACACCACCACTCTCCATGATTTGAAAGTCGCGATCCAGCAATTCCATGGCATACCTGCTTCGAATCAGCGTATCTTTCTGTCTCAGAGTCTCGGAGAAAACGATTCCAATCTCATCTCTAACATCGGAATCGGACCCTTCTCAACCCTAACCCTACACGTCCCCTTTTTTGGCGGCACTCCCATCCCATACGTATCTGCCAAGAAGGAGGCTTCCTCCGCCAAGATTGGGAAGGATGCAATTGCTGTTGCCTCGAACGGAAAGGCGAAATATGAAATCACAGAGGTGAAGAAAGTCGAAGAAAAGAATGAGGAGAATGTGGATGCTGCCCCTGTTCTGGACACAATTGCTGTTGCCTCCATCCAAAACGGAAGAGGGGAAGGAGCCGTGGAGGTGAAAATTGAGCAAGATGAAGAAAAGAAGGAGGCTAATGGGATCAAAGGAATTGCCGACAGGGAAGAGGTTGACACAGATTCTGAAACGGATGAAGCCAACAAGCCAGAAGGTGAATTCAAGCTAGTAAACGAGAAGTCTAAAGAGAGATTCATGAAGGTGTTTGGGTCTGTTGGCAAAGCTATGAGCAGGGAGAAGGTTGAAAATCAGTTCGACACCATTCCAGTTACAGAAGGTATTTCGGATGAGTTCGATGCTCAAATCGCAGCAAAAAGAAATGCCAGAATCGACAAATGGCATGCCACTAGTTTCATTAAGGAGAAGGAAGAGGTTAAAATGATGTTGGAGCGCTATTCAAGAAAAAAAGAGAAGAAGTTGGAGAAAAAGAACAAGAAGAAGAAGGAACAATCATTGAAGAATCAAGAATTCAAGAATTGAGGAAGAAAGCTATGTTATAAATATGCTTCATTTTTATGTTTTCAAAAATAATTGTACTTTGTTCTCCTTTGAGAGGATTAATATTTTATCTACCTGGATTAGTATGGAGTTTTCCCTGGATACTATCTTCATCACAAGGATTATTAACTAATTTGTATTCGATATTTTTCTAGTTTTACTTTTACCATTCATTCCTTCCATGCACCAATTTTTCATATATATATATATATATATATATATATATATATATATATATATATATATATATATATATATATCAAAATACTTCACACAGTGTTTTGGCGATTTTCCACTGTTAATTCCAATTCAATATTAATGCCGCCAAGTTCGCAGGTTCCCAATGTAGTTAGGGATTTCAGTGTGTTTTTTTTTCTTTTCACATGCATATTACTTTCCCATAATTTTCTTTGTCTACTTCTAGCGAGTATTAAAATTTAACCATTTGTTTGGTTCTGGTATCCTATATAATAGCTGATGATGTGGGTATTTGATCCCACCAATCTACTTCTGTTATTACATTTTGCACCTTATTCCGTTAGCGAGAACTTCACCAAAATGGTTTCTGGCTACCATTCCGAGCCCTCAAAACCTATGGTGAGCTAAGTTAACATCGCTGTTGATTTTAAATAACTCCTACCTCTGGTTTCTTCCACTTGCCTATGTTGTGACTGTGTGATCTAATTTGACAGATGCTTGAGTTCTGATGGGTCTTCTGGTTTTGATCCTTGTTTGCGTTGAAGCAGTCATGGATGCAGTCAGCGGCTCTACGAATGGTTTCGGATCCCGATCCGCTTGCGCATCCAATTCTGTTTTCGGATCCTCCACCAACAGTCACAACCGCAACGGCGTGAGCTTCGACGATCTATTCACCACCGCCAGACCGGATCCAACTCTAAGCCTTGTGAATTGTTTCCAGGATCCAGCAGAAGTTCTTCGCTGCCGCCAGTTTATGATAAACCGGTTTACGATGACAGTATTTTTTACGGCGTGCCTGGGTTGAAGAGTACCCCGCAGGTTAATTTTGTCGATGTTTTCATGTCGCTGAAAACAGAATGTACTGCATTTGATGATCTTCTTGGTGGATTTGGTAAGGGTTCCGGTAGGGATGGATTGGAGAAATATGATACAGCTGATTCTGATTTTGATGATTTATTAGGAAGGAGTAGATCACCGTTTTGTGACATAATGAATTTTGTTGTTTTGGTAACTGAGGTATATATATACTATATCAAAGATGTTTATTCGGTCAATTTGTGCTCACTACAATTTACAAACAGATATACAGGCTCACAAACACTTGCAAATACTTAAAAAAGTTGTAACATCCGAGCAAAGTTGCAGGATGAGGCATCCATCCTAAATATAATGAATCAGTATGAAAAGATCTGTACAAAATGAAAATAAAGATGACCAGTTAAAACAGTTTTTGGCACAACCAAAACTCAGCATAGCAGCCAATTTGCTGGATTAGAAAGAGTGGTTGAATGATATCGGAGTTAAAATTACACCATCTGTTTTCGTCATTCTCGCGATTTCCTCTTCGTTTTTTTTTAAACGGTCAATGTTGATATTGTTTATAATTGTTAGTGCTATGTTGGCATTGAGAAGCAAACCCTCGACCTCCAATCCTTAACTTCCTCACCTGAGCAACCAAACCAAATTTAAATCCCTTTGTGATTACCTCTCTGAAATAAATAGCGTTTCCCTTCCCACAGCTTTTTGTTAGGTACAATTGGCAATTTGTGACGTCGCCTGGCATTGGTACAAGATAATTTAATGTCATTTCTTACATGACCTCCATGTAGTGAACCATCATTTCTACCAAGTCCTGCTTCTAGAAAATATAGCAAAACTTATTGTATGTGTTTGTGTGCACACTAGAAAAATATAGCCATAATTACGACAAAATTCAAGATTTGGCCGGTTCAATGAAATAAAGCAGTATAGGAAATCTTCTATCCAAATAATCAAGATGCACATTGTTATGGTAAAGTAATATCTTGCACTCATGCATTTTTCTATGCTTAAATAAATGATTGAGAAACTCCTAAACAATTTTAACCACATGAACTTAGCCAGTCAACATTTAAACGACAAAATAACATGAATACAGAACAAACGTGGCTTACCCCAAAAGATTCCCATGTCATTAAATTGATTGATATGTTGAAGCAGAAACTTTTAGACTAATTGAACTCCCATTGTTCGTCTTCAGGGAGTGATTGGACACCCTTTGATTTGATCTGTTTCAACAAATCCATTTGAAACCTCTATTGCAACTTTCACAAGCCTGCATATTTAGAAGGGCAGAAATTATAGCAGAAAGGAAAATTAAATATATCATCCGATATAGACAAGAATAACAAATATTTAAAATAAACTAAAAATAACTGAGATAAGCTGGTTATGGAACTTATGTCGAAGAATATAAGGGAGTGAATAACAATGTAGATTCAGAAGCATAAAGGTACAAATAAAAGTGGCATCGATTTTTTGAAGACAAAGAAAAGTGCATGATCATATTTAGTCGGAAAATTAGGAAGGTTATATTGATCTGTCCTGATTTTCGTGTCACCATGTTCAATCTTATCGACGGTTTTGGCAGAATTACCTCCAGAATTTAATGCACCTTTTGCATTAGCTGTTATAGGACCCTGATTATGTTCAGTAAGTGAATCAAGGACATGACTTCTCAAGTAAAACCGGAACATGAGCATGGGCGTTTCTCTTCATATGAATCAAGACAAAATTCATATAGGATTATTCGTATATATGTCATTCTGATTTCAGAAATACTTGGATTCCAAAAAACTTGGGCACAAGAAAATGGAATGAAATAGCATATCAAATAAACAACAGAATGTTCAAATTTTAACCAAATACCACTACTACCAGTATACTATTGGATTGAAACAAAAAGAATTCATATTTATACCACAAAACAGAAAGCAAATTGAAGTGACAATGTACCTTTTCACAGATCAGCAAGGAACTTAATACCACATCTAATGCAATACTTGCAATCTCTGAAGCATGGGTACTCCAAAAATGGTACTCCAAGTTGCAATCTAGAGAGAGTGGCATATTTTCTCACTGAAAATTTCTTATGACTCTCACACTGCCTTTGTTTTAACAACCTACAGCAAGTAAACAGAATTTACTTTAAAAGCTGTGTACATCCGCTCTAAATCAATCAATAACATTGTACAAACGAAAAACCTCAGAGTCCACCATGCACCATGCCATGCAAGCAGCCACTTCATATAACTTTGCTTCATTCGGAAGACTCTCCGGAGTCTAAAAGAAAAGTATGGCGGCCCACAAAGTTCATCTTGTTATACATAAGTTGCATTTTCATAGACGAGCCGAAAATCATCATGACCAAGCATTGACTTAGCACCAGTTGCTTTCTGCAGCATTAGTTATATGGCATTTAGCAGATAAAAAACCACTTAATGTTACTTTTATGTTGCTACTTCTTTTTGAATGATTTTTTTCTTTCTTCATTCTGATATGGACAAAGTTGTCAATATGGCAGAAAATAAACCATTGTTAAAATTCCGTTACGCGATGGTGTTATTGCGCTACTATAGCAACTATTTGACAACATTTTGTACTATATAGCGTATCGCAGAAAAATAACAGTTTGTCCAATTAAGTTGTTGTTTAAAAACATTGGATATGGAAGCTATTGATACTAACATTAAGCATGCAAATCATGGTAAAAACTAGAAAAATAATGAATAGAAATTAGATGTAAATACTTGTGAAAGTAGTATTTTGGGAAAACTATAAAATAATCCGCAAACAACACAGAGATAAGATATCAATCCTCTCAAAGAGAGGTCATAGAGGAGAGCATACTAGTACAATTATTATTATCATGAAAACATACGCAATTTTTTTTGCAGCAAATTAAGAAGAAATAGAGACATTAACAAAACAGTGCAAATCTTCTTAGTCATCCTTCTCTAATTCTTGAATATTCAGAATCCTCCTCCTTGGCCTTCTTGCTAGACTGGCCTTCTTGTTAGACTCCTCCTTCGCCATGGCCTTCTTATGAGCCCCATGCCACGCCTTCATGGCCTTCTTGACTTCCGCTATACCCTTATCTATATCGCGATGCTTCAACTCAATATAATTGATCTTCTCACTCTCCGGCATCTTCATAAAGGCACGGAGTCGGAGTCTTTTTCTCTTCTTCTCCCTCATGTATTCCTCCTCCTTCTCCATCGCCCTCGTGTATTCCATATCCTCCTTCTCTATCTCCCTCATCAATTTCTCCTCCTTCTTAACCATCTCGCTCATGAACTCCTCCTCCTTCTTCTCCATCTCCCTCATGTATTCCACCTCCACAGTTGCGGACTGGACATATTGGAACATCTCCCTCAGCTCCCTCAGCCACGTCTTTTCTTCCACTTTCCTCTGGTTGTCATTCTTCTCCATTTCTTCTTTCAAGTCACGTTTCATCTCAATCTTGATCATCTCAAGCTCCTGCATTTCCTCGGCCTTCATGAATTCATTCATTATGGCACGGTTTCTCTTCCTACGATCTTTCCGAAGAGATTTACGCATCAACTTTTTCTCCTCATCATCGTTGTTCTTGTGGACATATGCAGACTCCTCCTTGTTGTCTTCCTCCTTTACAGCAATGGAGGTTTGACCGATTGCGTCGACAGCAGATCTGACGGGGAGGTCAGGGGCAGCACCGATCATTTCGGGGCTAATCTCGGACGGGGCGGCAGGTGGCGTGGCCATGATAAAGCTGACTCGTACGGTTAGGGTTGAGAACGTTTATACAAAATGGTGTAGTGTTTCGACTTTATTATTAAAAAAAAAATCTCATTTCATATCGTCCAAAAATATATAATGAACTTTGATTTAAATTCTAAAAAAAAAAAAAATGGGATGTTTTCATCTTCCAAAAATACATTTTCATTTTTGGTCCTTTCACATAATTTCGACATGACATTGACATTTCTTGAAGATAATATGGATTACGAGGATTGAACATGATAGATTAACATAACTTGAACACTTCTTGGATATAAAAGAAACATAACTCTGACATTGATATGAATATAAATTGTTCATGGACAAAAAAAATTAAATAAACAATTTTGAGAGGGCGAAAACATCTAGTTTTGTTTCTTAAGGATTAAAATGAAAATTTTATATATTTTTAAGAACAAAAAACCTATTCAGCCTATTTATATTAATTTATTTTAAAATAAATTTAAGTTTTAAATAGTTTTTTAGTTGTCTCTAGTTTTTTTAGTGTTAGATCCGTAGATTAACAACAACTTAGAACTTTTTGTTGTTAAACTTGCTTGAGTGTTGTTTATTTTCCTTTGTGTGATTGAACATGTTTGTATCATAATTTTTTTTTTGAACATGTTTGTATCATAATTGTTAAGCATGAAATAAATTTGTGAACATGTTTTATGTCATTGAGTTGTGTGAATTAGTTTTCTTTTGCGAAATTAAGTCAAATTTATTTTGGCGAAAACAGGGTGAAATTTTTTTTTAAGGAAAAAAACAAAGAGAAAATTATTTGTTGTCTAATTTTAGGGGAATTTGTTGGTCACTAAAATTGAAATAGAGACTTTATTGTAATCTATAAAATTTGTTGGTGTTAGCATGTAATTTCGACAGGTTCAATTAATGTGGTTGATATTTGTTGACTTTTGTCTTTTCAGGAATCAAAGTTTGTTCTCTTCATCATGAGGACTTCGACGGAATCTGGACTTAGCGTGTGAAGGAATCTAAAAGCTTCGGAGTTCGACAAGACATAAGTCAAGAATGTAAGTTTGTCAAAGCCAAGCAGTTACTGTCGAAGCGGAAAGAATTTGAATCCAAAGAGCAATGGTTTCATTGGTGGAAACGTGGGGGACAAGCGGTTTCTCGATGGAAGAAGTGAGGATCGTGGCAGTTGGCCTTATTTTAAGCTATTTTACTATGTATAAATAGTAGTTTCCCATATGGAAAATAGGTCGCAAATCGTTTATAGAATTCTAGCATTCGAAGTACTGGTATTTAGAGAAAAGATTCATACAAAATGTATGTAATCTGATTTGTCAAGCCACTTTTACATTAATGCAATTTATCTTTTCTTGAGTTTATGCGTTTTAAACTTTTAAGCTTTTTGCTTTTACTTGCATTTTTTCTTTACTTTTTTTCTGTCGAAAGACACCCCAAATTCATTGTGTTCATAAAGCAACTTATGAATCTAATGAACGATCACTTACTTTCTTCAAAAACTTTGCACAACATGTCCTAGAATTTCTGGTTTGATCATGTTTGTAATAACCAAAACCAACCCTTCTTGTTTGCCAAAAATAGCGGTAAACAGGACGGAAATTATAACATTTGTAGTCATAATCTTAATTCTTTTAGTTGGTAAGAGTTATAGATCGAAATCTCAATCAGATAAAATAAGTTATCACGATTTAGTGAAATTTATTGAAATTTGATCAATAGGCCCCTTTAATTGATCACAGCCCCCTCAAAAATTCATACATACTCCTCTTAGTTTCTAACTCCCGCTCTCTCCCATTTGGAAGTTAGGAAATTAGGACCCGATGCACCCCTAATTAATATGAAACAGGAACAAAAGTACCATTTGTGTTTCAAACCATTTACAAACCCATTTTCTCACACTTTTCCTCCCTACTACAACATATAAAACTCAAGCGAAATTCAAATTCAAACAACAAATAAGTTTTAAAAATCTCAAAGACTGCAACAAATAATTTTTCCTACACACACACAAACTTATATAAATTATTTTTTCTTCCATATTCATATCCCCTTTATCATGTGACTTTGACATTCATCTCGCTTTTTCTTCCTTTTCTAGGCAATTTACAATCATGATTTATTTGTATGATTTTTAAAATGTCAACATATATTTCTTTTTCCTACTTATCTTATACTCCCTCCGGTAATAGTGGAAGTAATTATAATATACTCCCTCCGGTACTTAATATAAGAAGAAAAACTCCACACTAAGAACAGTTAGTAGTTATTTATTCTATAAATTTTTCACAAACTAAACATTCAAGATATTTGTGCAACGCGCAGGCTTATATCTAGTTAAGAATTAGTTTAAAACCCAACAAATGACTTTATTTTGCTAGTAGTAATATAAAAGGTATGGTTTCCACATGAGTTGTGTTATTGAGTATCACTTTGGTCTCAAATATAAGAAAAACAAAGCCATGTTTCATAGTTCAAAATATATATACAAAACTTAACTGATTTCACCTTATTTAATGTTATCATTCTCAAAATCAAATGAAATAAGAAAGGGTAATTTGCAAAACTTAGTCATCAAGAAAATTAAACGAAGATAATCACTATTTACAGAACTTAGAGGGGAAGGTAGATATAGATATGTGATATGGATTTTGCAAATTGTCCACAAAGTTAAGAACTTGCTTTTGAGCATATGGTAACTGTAATAATAACGAGCAGGTCTACAGGAGAGGCCTTCGTCTGTTGGATGGATGGCAGCAAGAGAAAAATCAGCATGACTTGCAACTCAGACTTGGACAACAACAACCTATGAAGCGAAGTGGCATAAACCAGCAGAGGGTCGTTACAAATGCAATGTTGATGCCTCCTTTCCGACTCAACGTAATAGAACTCATATCGGGATTTGTATCAGAGATATTTATTCGGTCAATTCATCCTCACTGCAACCAAATGGTTTGCACTTCTGTGTTTAGTTAATGTTGGAGAAGCTTATGATCTTCTTGTATAAACTCTCATGTTGATGTAATTGCCAATTCATGCATTTAATAATCAACAAGCATGCAACACATTTTTCTATGCCAAAATGATTGAGAAACTCCTAAACATTTTCAACAACGCGAATTTAGCCAGCCTACATTTAAATTACAAAATAATATCAATACAGAACAAACTTGGCTTAGCAGAAAGGATTCCCATGTCATCACTTTCAACTGGTAAATTTATGTGGAAGCAGAAACTTTTTGATTAATTGAACTCCCATTTTTAGTCCTCCCGGTGCAATTGGAAACACTTTGATCTGTTTCAACAATTCCCTTTAAAGGTACAGACAGACGATGATGTGATTTCAGTGAAATTATGATGTAGTATAACACTTTTTTAAGCCAAGTTACATGCACACATCTGGAAGCAGCTTTTCGAAAACATGATCACTTTAGTTCAGAAACATGCACTAAAATATTACAGTTAATTAGAAAAATCAAGGACATGACTTCTCAAGTAAAACTGGAACATGAGCATGAACATGTCGCTTCATATAAATTAAGAGAAAATGCCATATATGAAAAACTTTAAAGGTATAGCATTATTATTCTTATCCCAATTGGCCGGCCAACTGATCCTCACATCTCACCGTCTCTTCTCAAGATATAGCATTCAACGAAACATTAATATTCCCAATCTTTGCAGATATTCCTTTGGTCTATGTAGCAATGTTGTCAATCATAGATTGCAGGAAATAACAGTTTGTACAGAGCTGCTATGCTACAAGACTATATAGCTACAATAGCCACTGTACAACAATAGTGGCTTGTTCAAATTTTGCTATAGTATACAACAATGCAGAGAGTCAATTGAAGAGTTAAGAGTATTCATCTGCAATTAAAACTCCTATCACATTGCAAAGGATAGCTTTTCAAATAAGTGCATACCTAAAAAGTCTATTCAAATTTAACCAAATAGACTACTAGTATGCTAAATTGAAACAAAAGGAATTCATATTTATACCACACAACAATATGCAAAATGAAGTGACAATGTATCTTTTCACAGATCAGTGAACCAATTACCACATCTAATGAAATACTTGCAAATCTAGAGAGAAGTAGCATTTTAATATAAGAGCCAAAAATCATCATGAACAAGAATTGGCTTAGCACCAGTTGCTTGCAGGAACATTATTTAAATGGGATTTAGGAGATAAAAAATCACTTATTTTTACTTTGATGTTGCTACTGCTTTTGAATTATTTATTTCCTTCATTCTTATATGGACAATGTTGTCATTATGGTGGAAAATAGCCGATCATTAAAATTCCTCTACGCAACAGTGTTATAGCGCTACGATAACAAACATTTGAGAACATTCTGTACTATAAAAATGAATACTAAAAATTCGTTATAAAGGAAGTACTTAAGGGAAAATAATTCAAACACCACAGAGATAAGACATGAGACCTCTCAAAGAGAGGAGAGGTACATTAAGGTGAACATACTAGTATAGTTATTAAAATTATGAAAACATAGGAAATTTGTCTTGAAACAAAGCAAATTAAGAAGACATTAACGGAACATGGTATGTTTATAAACTAGCTATTTCGTTTATTGAACTCCTTCTGCGCTTGTTCTATCAAGCAGCGACGCTTACGTTCTTCAACCCTAATCTCATTCACATGAAATTCAAGCTCCAGCTTCATGGCGGCCTCTAGTATTTCTATCATTTTGGCATGACATCTCTTGACAGCACGTTTGAAAATGGCGGTACACAGCTTTACATCCTCATCAGATTCAGAGTCCTCATACTCCGCCAGCAGCTTCTTCCTCCTCCTCTGCCTTCCTGTATAATTCCTCCTTTGTCTCCTTGTCTTCCATTTTCCACTCCTTGTCTAATTCCACATTTGCCTCATTTTCTTCCGCTTTCGCCTCATTGTCTATAGTCCTCCTCCGCCTCCTTGTCTACCTCTTTCGTCTCCTTTTCTAACTCCTCCTTTGTCTCGTTGCCTTCCTCCTTAACGGCACAAGAGGTTGAGCTGATTGTGTCATCAGCGGATAGGCCAAGGAAAATGATGGCAAGCGGTGTGGGAGTATTGCTATAAGAGGGCTGAGAAAGGAAGAGACACTGATTCGAAAAAGGTGTGCCATGGTGTTGTTCGATGCAACCTTCAGGTGATGGAGAGTGGTAGCGTTAGGGTTTACGTCTAAGGCAAAGCTTAACATGAGTATTCTTAACATGTTTCAATCAAAGCACAAGTTATCATTTTGTAATAATATAGTTTTGAAAATGAGGTGTTATAAACTCTATTTCCAAAGGTCACTCTAACATTCACTCTTTTATTGCATAAAACTCTTGTGATTTTTCACCATTTTATGTGAGACCAGGGCCGTCTCAACAAATTCGTAGGCCCGGTTTTAATCTAGTGAGGGATATACACAAATTTTAATTTTGGGCCCCAAAAAAATAAATAAGACACTAAAAAGAAAAATTATAAAAATATGCACTCTGGTAGGACTTGCACTAATGAGTGCATATTTTTATCTACCAAAGTGCATATTTTTATAATTTTTCTTTTTAGTGCAAGTCCTACTATCTTTTTAGTGCAAGTCCTACTAGAGTGCATATTTTTATCTACCAGAGTGCATAATATGCACTCTGGTAGGACTTGAACAGAAGTCCCTTCACTCACAAACACACATCCACGCCACTGAAGCATATTGAATTGTTTGAAATATTTTCGCTTTCTTTCTATATAACAATTATTTAAGTGTCCTTCAAAGCAAAAAAAAAAAAGTATTTTGGGCCCCCAAAAATTCGAGGCCCAGTGCCATAGCCCAGCCTTGACGGGCTATGGGCCGGCCCTGTGTGAGACCAAATTTTAAAGTGTGAGACTCATTAATTTACTCAATAAAATAGTGAATGTTTAAGAAAATGTTTCTAACACTATTCTTTGTAAATAAAAAAAAAAATTGTACAAAATAATGTCCAAATAAAATTAATATATAGTCAACTTTTGGGTTTCTTTTTAATTATAGTGGACATATAAATTTCAAAAACAATCAACAACAATGAATTGTGTTCAAATGAAAAGAGATTTGGACCACATAAATAAGTGATCACATGTTCGATCCTTAGTTCTAGCATATATTCGGGGACGGAGATGAGTTATTGTTATTGTCTAACGAAACCAAACCGCCTATAATTTTATATTTTAATCAGGTAAAAAAATAAAAAAAATCTTAGAACTGAAACAAACTGGAGTGCAAACACCTCTATTTTCCACAAAATGTCATGTCATCATGAGCTTAGCTCAGTTGGTAGGGACAATGCATAAAATATGAAAGGTTCGGGGTTCGAACCCCTACCACCACAAAAAAAAGTCAAATTGGATAAAAAAGTTTTTCACTTATTACTGTTTTTTTTTTTTCCTTTTCAAATTAAACAGTGTTTACTCACTATAATACTATTCATGAAAGAAGAAGAAAAACGGTACTGTAATAGTTCATCCATTTAATTATCTTCAACGGCTATATAATAATTCAGCCATAATATAACCTCCGACAATTCTAAAAACATCCAACGGTAACAAAAGCAATTAGAAAATTGGACCGTTGAGGAGGAATAATTGTTGCTTCCTTCAGCTTATAAAGAGCAAAAATCTCCACTGTCCTATCATATCTCATCAATTCCTTATTCATCTATATTACATATTGTTTGCTTCCTTTAGCTTATTCCTTATTCATTCATCCATTTTATTAGATGGAATGTGAAAGAGAGTGATGATTCTATAAAGAAACACAACCATCAAGCCAGAGCCAAGAGGTATTTTTTTATTATTATTTTTTAATTATCTTACATATTGTTGATGGGATTTTCATCGTGTGGCTATTTCTTCTATCTTTATATCAAAATTTTGCCCTTCAAATTTAGATTATGGCTGGACCTGAGATTACTTGTTCCTTCAATCAATTATGCAGGACTTGAGATTATATTTATTACACCTTTATTAGGATTTATTTAGTAAAATATTTTTTACTTTTGAGGATCATGTGGATAGTTCCACTGTCAAGGATTTTGTCGAGTGACTCCTATGTAAGATACTCAATTAAGTTGTTGTTCCGAGTTACATAGTTGACTAAGTTATGTTTAAAATTTTGAATTGAAGCTTAACATTAGGCATGATTATATCTAGAATACATAAGAAATGATTACAAAAATCATCTTGTTTGAATTGAAGTCTCTATCAAAACCAAAGGCAATAATCCAAGTTAAGATCAGTAATGGTAAAACATCATTAATGTTATGTGACATTTTCGTACTTCTTCATGCTTGACAATACTGGTAAGGAATAAAAAAATAATGGCAAGTAAAGTGATGAATACAAGAAAATATTTAGCCATTTTGAAAATTAAATGTGGATAAATATTTTGAGAATGATGTGAAAATTATAAATGAAGGTGGAGTATTTATAGAATGAATTTCATAAAGTATATGTTACTGTTACCGTTGAGTTATAATTGAATAATGTTAATTTCACTGTTCATGACCGTTGAGAAAAGGGGAAAAAATATTTTAAGTGTGTTAAATATTTTTTTTCATTTCTCAACGGTAATGAACAGTGAAATTAACATTATTTTTCCTTATCCTCAATGGTAACAATAACAGACACTTTATAAAATTCACTCTATAAATACTCCACCTTCGTTCATAATTTTCACATCATTCTCAAAATATTTATCAATTTTTTTAAAATGGTTAAATGCTTTCTTGTATTCATCACTTTACTTGTTTTGTTTCCTATAGGTATTATCAAGCATGAAGAATTAGGAAAAGGTCACATGACATTAATATATTTAGAGTTTTACTAATACTAGTTTTAGCTTGGATTATTGACATTTGTTTTGATAGAGACTCCGATTAAAATATGGTCATGGTTTTTGTAATAGTTGATATTGAATAAAATGATATATTTTTTTTCGTCATAGTTTATACATTAAATGTTGATCATGTTCTTATGTATTCTATATATATAATCATGTCACATGTTAAGCATCAATTTCAATTTTTAAACATAACTAGGAACAACGGCATAACTTGGAACAACAACTCACTTAATTAAGTATATTGCATGTGAGAGACAATTCAGGAAAGTCAATAGTCGACCTAGAGAAATTGGCAATGAAAAGGTAAGAGTAAATTGGATAATCAAGCACCACCATGATGAGGGATAACAAACAGAGTACTCATATGCAAAAGATCCTAATATATTGTGTAACAAACTTAATGCACGATTTGGACATCAGAGGAAACTATTACTGCACTAATTGATGGATCACTCGAAAAAATTAAGGTTCCAAGATTATAAAAAGGTTGCTGCATAACTCTGTCATTCTCCAAATAATAGCACAATTAGAATTATATGGCATAGTTGCAACCGAAGGAAAAAAGTTGGAAAAAAACATTCACAACTTTTCATGCATCTCATGTATTGTTGCGACAACAATATAGACGTAGGGGATTTACTGAGTACTCTGATTTAGTTGCAGCCCTTCCAGGTGCAAAACACAATAAGAGCTCCTCATAAAAAAAACCACCAGTTACATCCCATGAGTACAATAACATATTATTAAATAAATGCCACAACGTAGGGGATTTACTGAGTACTCTGATTTAGTTGCAGCCCTTCCAGGTGCAAAACACAATAAGAGCTCCTCATAAAAAAACCACCAGTTACATCCCATGAGTACAATAACATATTATTAAATAAATGCCACAACATTTAATCAAGGATGTGGTGGGGTGTGATGGTAATGATGGTCCTAAAAAGCATGGTGGTCATGCTCGATTTAATGGTCGTGATTGAGGCGGAAATCTCAGTCGAAACCACTTTCGCGGTCAAGGTCGTGGACGAGGTTATGTGAGTAATTATAGGTCACTCAAATATGACCAAACTAATAATAATTGTCAAGATAAGGGTAAAATATCCAAGAAGGTCTCTCAAGGAATCGAGATGATTTCTGCTATAGATGTGGAAAGAAAGGACATTGGTCTAAGGCATGTAGGACACCATAACATTTGTGTAAAAGATACAAAACATCTGTAGAGGGAAAGAAAAAGGAAGTAAATTTTAATGAAATTGAACCTGTAAATGATACTACTTACCTTGAGGCTACTGATTTCATTGAATGAGCAAACAAAATGAATATGCATTAAGTGATTACTTAAGAATATGTACATACTTATGAATATGTATGTTGTGTGACTTGTGAGATGTATTATTGTGTGGTGTGTAATGTGCAATGTTTCTATTATCTATATGAAATAATAATGTTGAATATGTTGTGTTGATTTACTCTCTCATTAATATTATTTTTATTTTTATTTTAAGAAGGTTAATCCCACCTAGATGATTTGTTTTCTTCTCTATAACCTAATTACCAAAAACAACATTTATTAATGATGGGTGAGCAACCACGTTAGTTTCTCTCTTGAAAAACTCAACATGAGAGTTGTTATAACTAAACTAGTGATTGACATTTCCTAATGATAAAACCAAATTCAGAAACATTACTATTATTATTTATTGGAGGAATTAGTTACAATCTTAGAATCAAGGTGTTTGGTCCAGCAAATTCCAAGCTCTTTGGTCCAGCAAATTGCAGTGAGTACTGTCTTCGCCTCGCCAACCAGCACAGAAAGGATAGGCTCCAACCAAGTTGTTCTTGCTCCAACAAACAATCCCATTTCATCTCTAATACATATGTCTATCCTGACTTTATTCGAATGTGATGAAAAAGATGCATCCATATTGTACTTCAAGAGACCATGCAGAGGGCTTGTCCACTTGATGTTATTGTGCTCAACACTCACCAAGTCATTTCTTCTACTACCTCCGGAGGCTGCCATCAACTCTTCTAATAACAACTTGGTTGGACATTAACATTAAAAATGCCTTTATTTTAACAAAGTGGTTAGACTCATATTGTTAACGACCTTTAATTAAGAACAATCTAGTTTAAGAGAACCTGATTTTAAATCTTTACTAAAACAATTATTGATCATATTTTATTTACCTCCTAATAAAACTCGAATTTATAAAATCTCTTTCCCTTAAAAATTGGATGGTTAAGACCAAAAAAACAAAACTTGTCTTCTTTTTTCTTTCAATATCCCACTTTAGATTTCGCTTTAAGCCTCACGAAAGTTGGATCGACATTGTATCGACCAAAGACAACTTTCAGTCAAGATTAAACAAATTTTTTAACAATTCGTTTGTCAATGACATTTCAATTTGTGCTAGCCTAGTGTGCACAAACTAAATGTAGCAAAGGATCTTTAAGAAGCATATTCTTATTCATGGATCTCCTCCATTTTTACAATTTGATTGATGAATTAGCCACCACGAGAATTGGGTGCTAAATGTTAGGTATAACTTGAGGGGCTGTGTTCAACTAAAGTAAAACCTTTTAAAATCGGAAATGTACCAAAACCTACAATGTAATGTAAATTAAGATAAATTAAAATGGATGATTTTGTGGGTTGTCTCTTCCTTTTGGGGCACTAGGAACACAGTGGATGCAGTTGGACATAATGTATCCACTTATTGCAAAGGATTGTTGGCAATCCACTTCTTATGGCACCCCACTACGTACCTTTGGTTGATTGGACAACTCAAATCACTTTAAATTTTCATTGAATAATGTATATTTGATCTGTCTTATGTTTCTTTTGTTTTTACTCAAATATATTTGATGATAAAAAGATGTTATGTGAAAGTTATGCAAATGGAGTGACAAATATAAGCATGCTTTTTCTTAACCTTTAGCAAGGCTTTGGAAATTTTATATGGATTCTATGGGACATTGTCCTCCTCAGCCATTATGCACATTCCACTATCCTTTTGTCAAAGATTCATTTGTCAGAAAATGACACAAAATGCAATCACATTTCTTTTTAAAAAAATTATATAAACAATCACATTCCTTATAAAATGAAACATGTTGGATTTTTATATCACTTCATGAATGCAGCAAGTTTATCATTATAAACTATAACCATGGATCCTTGTCAATCTTTTTTTCCTCTTAAACTTTTTTAGGGTTTTCCTTTGACCAACTTTTTTAAAAGTAGGAGTTGAGTTACGAATAAATAATGGATGTCTTTGTTTTTTCTTTACTTAAATAATAATTGAGCCTTTGATAATAAAACAAAATTGCCTTGTCGGTATTAAAAGAAAGTTTTCTTCCAAAATAAAGAGAGAAAATTTTCTAAATTCCAATATTTGTGTTTGAGTGCATTATGATTATTATTGTATTAGTTTTTTTTTTTTTTTTTTTGCGTTGGTAGGGTGGTCCTAAACTGATATAAAAGTTATGCTTAAATACATTTTGAGCAATGCTATGGTCACTCCCTCAAACACTCTCCACCAAACACTCTCCAGGTGTATGGTGCCACGTTTCTACTTAGTTATCTCTTTACTTTGTTTACCGGCAATAAAGAATGAAATGTTTTTATTACTATTTTATTTTTATTTTTTATTATTGGCATCTCAAAAGCCATCTTTGTTTCGTCCATCTCTGCAAACGAGCCGCTGCTGCATATACAAGTCTCAATATTTTTTTCGTGTATGGAGAAAAGATCACACAACTGCCATGTCCAAATCTTCAATTATTAATTGTGTAAAGCATTCAATCTGATTTTCTATTGAAATACTAGCTAATATTCAAACGTTGCATAAAAAAAACATTGCATCACTCCTAATTTTCTGGGTTGCAGTGGTGGGAGGATGAGATCTACAATGGTGATCAGTCGGACTCCGCTGCACACAAGAATCTGACCACAACAGTGGAAAAATATGTTCACTTGGATTCCAGTCCAAATAGCAAATAACCATTAGAGGTTTCAACTTCATCTGAAAACAACCACCGCCGGTGAGGACAACCAGAGATCGGTGAGGACAAGAACAACGGCGGTGAGAGAGGAGAGTACGGCGAGGAGGAACGGTCGTCTATGGAGCAGTTGAGAAAGGCGACGGTGCGGTCACTAAAGAATAGGAAGAACAGACAGCGAGGAAGACGACGGGGGAGTTGGATTCTCAAGAACAATTAAGTGTAAAAAAAAAAAAAAATTAATAAAATAAAATAAAAAATTGTGTTTGAAAAATATCTCTACCTGCTAAGCCGGTTAGTAAGTAAAAATTGAAAAGGAGGGACAAGTGGAACCATACACCAAGAGAGTGTGCAAAAGAGAGTGTATGAGCAAGTGTTCCTAGCATTCCCCATACATTTTTGTCCAAACTTATATAAAGATGAAACGTAATGCACTACAAAAAACGCGCCTAGATTGCGGCGGTTTTTGAGCTATTTTGCGGGGGTTTTTAACCTCCGCGGATTGTTTTGCGGGATTTTTGAAAACCCCCGCTTATACTAATCCCACAAATTATCTGCGGGGGTTTTTAGTGACCGCTGGTATTCTGATCTAAAACCGCCGCAATATTTGTGTTTTGTTTTGTGGGGGTTTTTAACCTCCTTACATACAATGACAAATTATTATTTTTTTTGCTTGTTTTGTGGGAGTTTTTAACCTCCTTTGATACCAAGGTACTATAAAATACATATTCTTTGTTACATAATTTTTGATACAAAGTGACCGCTTGTTTTGTATTCATAAAATATACTAATACAAATCAACATTCATTTCAGTAAAAATAAAGTAAGAGTATCATAAAATGTACTAATAAAACTCAACATTCATTTCAGTAAAATTATAATATGAGTATCATAAAATGTACTAATACAACTCAACATTCATAATAAGCCAAAATAAAATTTTATACTAAATAAAATAAAACATTCCTCAGCATTAGATGATCATTCTCTCGCAATCTTGCATCCATGGGTGCTAATTAGGCTCAGTTGCAACATCAGTTACCAAAAAACATCAGGACTTAATCTCTACCACTCCTACATAAAAAATCAGAAAATTATCATAAACAAATGAAGGGGAAAAAGTAGAAAAAGTAATAAACTCTAAAAACCATGGCAATCATTATGTATGGAACTCAACTGCAACTAGCAGGTTTTGAACAAAACCCATTGACCAACAAAACATAGTCAAAATTCACACCCCTAGAAACAGAACAACAAAACTCAGTCCAAATTAACAAGCTCAAGGAAAGGAAAAAAAACACAATACTAACAGCTACATAACCATCACAACAGTTGAGCAAAAAAAAACATGAACTAATGTCTGCAAAATCAGACCCGTAAACAGCAAAATAAAACTTCAACCAGAGAAAATAAACCTGCACAAAATTAGAAGAAATGGAGCAGACCAATACAACAAACTACGACAGAAATCTGAACCCAAAAAACCATAACTTCATTGTTATATTTTGCAGAAAAATTGTTTTAGTGAAGTTGTGCACCTCCGTCTTCTAAGTTTGACATCGTACAAACTATGAGAATTGAATAGCCACTATCCAAGCTTTAACCCGTCTAAATTACCAAAACTATCAAATAATAATCTATGTGGCAGGGGGCATTGAGCATTTGTTATTCCATATTTTGGACTCAGATTTACATATAACTACAAGCATGCTAATTGATACTTCAAATTTAACTCAATTAAGAGACCACAAAGAGAAATAGTATTGCCCATTACAGGATTAGAGGAAAAAAAATATAATGTTTGATTAGTGCTTACCTTTCATACTCATAACCAATATCCAACAATTTATCCTTACTAACGAAAGTCCACGAACAGGGTTCTGAATGTGTGACACGTCTATACGAGATCCTTAAGAACATCCATAAAAATGACTTCCTTTGATTTGATTTATACAGGTCCTACTGTACTGATGAGATACCTGATCATAATCATAAAATTAACATCTCATAAGCAACAAGTCATGCTGTCAAGAGTCATCACATGGAGAAGAACAATGAAAAATGCAAAGCAAAAGAAAAAAGAGCACATGCAAATTCTTTTCATACTACAAATTTTTGCTTCAGTTAGTCTAAAAAAACTACAACCAGCAAATGGGAAATCATAAAAAATTAACATAAATTTGTAATAAAATAAGAACTATGCATATTGCTGCTATTCCCAAGACTACAACGAAGTTTACAAGTTAACAAAAACCACAACCATAAACATGTTCAACTAAAAAGTAAAATCTTGAATGAATTCATAATGAATCCAATTGCTAAAGATTGAATTCAAACAGTAAAAACAAATAAAATATAAACAGACAAAAATAGCTACTAAATCGAGATCAAAGATCACTCTCAACATGGATTGCAACACATATTAAGAAAAATGTGATGTTTGCGAAATAAAAATGACTGAGAGTCCTAAATTGAATTGCATAAATCAATTATTTCTAAAATCAGGCAAGAACATTTAAGTTGCTTTCTTTCCCATTAGGAAAAGACATTCAATAATGAAGTAAAGAAAAAAATAATTCTATCAAAGTAAGGTAATACCAACAGAAGTATCAATAACAACGTCTAAAATTCCCAAGATTCTTCCACCAAATCCTTCAAATCTCAAAACCTTACCAAATCTGCAACAAATCATAGCAGCAAAATCAACAACAAGCATAAAGATTATTTCTTTCGAAGAAAAAAGCATAAAGTTTAGTAAAACTTGGAAGTATTTTGAATTCATTGAGTTGAGCTTTCGAATCAAAGATGTCAGGAAGAGATACAGTTGGATCTGAAACAAAAACAACAACAGAAGAAGCATAAATGAACGAAATATGATCTAGGGTTCAAACTTTGAAGTGAGAACCCTAAAACGACGGATTAGTTGATAGAGTGAAGAATATAACCTTATAATGAAGAAAATGAAGCTCAAATTTCACCAATCTTGAATTTTAGGTTCGATGAAGACCGATTTAGCTTTCAAAGAAACGATTGAAGGAAGTTTTGCGAAGTGCGGCGACAAAAATCTCATAGGCGGTTAAGGTGTGAGATCTGAATCGAACTGCGAAGGTTGGGATTATTTTGGAAGCGATGATGATGATGAAGAGTTGAGTCATGAGAGAGAGAGACCTAATTTTATTTTGTTTAAGATGGGTGAAACGAAAAAGGGGGAAAACGAAAGTAGAGAGCGCCCACTCAATTTTGTATAACTGTGGGGTTTTTTCCTGCCAATTTACGGGGGTTTTAGAACCCCTTGAGTTTAACTAAAATTTTTAACACTCCGCTCACAAATACCAAAATTTACCTCAATTTGTGGGAGTTTCGAGAAACCTCCACCAAAAAACTCCCGCAAACCAGCGCATTTTTTGTAGTGATGGTACATATATAAATGAAGGTGAGATGTGCGATTGCATTATCTGGAATACTTGCATAATTTATAAACATTATACATCGTATTACTTACTTTATCTCATCATCATAACCAAAGATTGAAAAATTATGCAATTATTTGTATTATGTGTCTTTTTCCAGTGATGGTAATAGAAATTGAAACAGAAAAGATAAAATTGCTAGACTAAACTCAAATTTATTTTTTAAAACAACAAAATAAATTAAAAGAATAATTAGTTTCTTTTACAAAATTAATTTTTAACTTAAATATATCTTAGTTATACAATATTTTCATCAAAATCCAAAAAACAAACAAAAATTAGGCTAAATTATATATTTGGTCTCTCGTTTTATTTTGTTGTTTGATTTTGATCTCATAATTATTTTTTATTACTTTTTAATCCTTTGACCGTTCTTCTTATTCTGTTAGTCAAGTTAGTCAAGTTGGATCTAGTTGTGTCCGCGTCCGAGAGAGAATCCAAGAAAATTAAGCATTGATCCATCTGACAAACTCACCTCCACATAAGAGATGTATCTAGTTGTGTCCGCGTCCGATAGAGAATCCAAATAAAATTAAGCATTGATCCATCCGACAAACTCACCTCCACATAAGAGATGTTGGTGTTGAACTTACATTGTTTGACAAGAGAAGAAAGTTTAACGGATTATGTAAAAGCCCGCTCAATCCCCCCATTTGAATCATATAATTAAGAGAAATTGGTAGAGCATGCATGCATCCCTCACTCTCTTGAATTGGAGAAAAATTTGCACCAATATTAATCCAATCTCTCTCCCCATGCACATAACCATTTATTGCGTGAAACTTAATTTAACAACAAACATCTTTTGGAACTCATTCATTAATTATATCCTCGTCCACTCGATAAAACAAATAAGCCATCCTCACCATAGGCTTACCATGTTGTTCTTGATGAGATACATTGTTGGCATAGGCCACCTAACAAACCATGGTTCCCAATACAACTCCTTATTGTGACCTATACAACTAAGTGTGACATGCACAACCTGCTCCTTCTAATCTCTTATTTGAAACCCTAGAAGTCGTCTTACATTAATATTTGAATAACCTTGTGTTATATAAAATTTTATGGTAAACATCTTGATATCCCAAACGTGAGAAAACCTAGCAAACCTAAAACTACACCCCCCCCCCCCCCCCCCCCCCCCCCCCCCCCCCCCCCCCCCCCCCCGCATTCCTTTACGTTGGAAAAATGACTTTTTGGAAGTTCCATATTTTTTGAAGACTTCGTACATCTCATTGGCCCCAAAATTGGCAGTGCATACTAAGAAAAACTATGTAACCATGTCACATGTGTCTCATGCACTTTTTTTTTGTCTCATGCACTTCTTTAGGCTCCCTTCATCGGTGATGATTATATTTGAAGCACATGTATATCTTTTAGCCGGAATTCCAACCTTAGACTTATTCGATGCGATAAAAAATAACTTGATTAAATAATGATGTTTTAAAACCTTAAATGGTAAACCTAATAGAGAAATTAAAATCCCTATAACTTCATAACTATATTTTCTTAAAGAATACCCTATATCCGGTTGTGTAGCTATAGCTATACACACCACTAACGTGAATTTGTTACGGATTAAATGCATCTTAGTTAGTTTATTGAGACGTAAACCTAAGAATGAAGAGTATATAGTTTGTTTAATAGGTTTGTCGTTAGTACAAAAGATGTTGAAGAAACGTAACTCTTAGTTGCTTGTAACCGCAAAACGGAGGCGTTAGTGTTTATAAAAAAACGTTGTTGCTTTCAAATTCACACAATGGAATCGTGTGTGTTGGTGTCAACCTTGTCACAATCAAAATCTTCTTATCTATGTGACGTCAAATGCGCCTTGTCAGAATCTCACTTTCCCTCCATTTTCCTAACCAAACTTTTTCAGTTTTCCACATCACTATCACACCCTTGCTTTATTTTAACTTAATTTTTGGTATTAACCCTCAATTTTCAAAAGAAATAGTTCGGAGTTCAATTAGGGTTTGGTATCATGATGAATATGTCAGAATTACGATGATTCATTGTGATTTAGCAGAAGCTATACATGTAGCTTTTAAAAAATCATGATAGATCATCGAGATTCTAACATATTAATTGTCATACCAAATAAACACTCAATTATAAATAAATTGCGGTTAATTCAAATTTTTCAAGCTCGAATCTCAACTTAATTATCTCAAATGATCTGTTCATAACCAAAATTTACTAACCATTTAAAATTAGGGTTAAATATGTGTTTGGTCCCTATAAATATGTCAACTTTTCGTTTTAGTCCCTCTAAAATTGTTCTTCAACTTTTAGTCCCTATAAAATTTTCAATCACTACTTTTGGTCCCTATTTTCAATTTAATTTTTGTATTTTTTAATGAAATTGTGCAGAAATGTGTAAAATATTCTTAAAATAATTCCTAAAAAAAATTAGGATTTTTTTTTAACAAAACACAAATTAAATATGAATTTTTAACCGTAAAAAATATAAAAATTTATATTACATTCATGTTTTGTTAAAAAATTCTAAATTTTTTTGGGAGTGATTCTTATAATATTTTGAATTTTTCTGGAAAATTTTATTAAAAAATATGAATTCTACATATGAGTTTACTTTAAAAGAGGGACCAAAAATGAAGATTGAAAATTATATAGGGACTAAAAGTTGAAGGAAAATTTTAGAGGGACTAAAACGAAAAGTTGACATATTTATAGGGACCAAAAACATATTTAACTCTTAAAATTAACCACAATTGGTTGTCTATAACCTTGTTTTGTCACTTACATTTTCTATACAATAGAGATTAATCTTTTGAGTTAATTGTTTTACTCAAATAATCGTTATAGTTCACAAGATACTTTTTATATACACTAATCCAAGATGAAACCACTGATTTGGTGAAAAACAACGTGACAAAGGTGATAAATAACTAATCACGACTATATTTGTGATTCATTTGTGATGGCAAGTCTCGCGAGATTCATCATTTCCGGGAAAAAATTAAACTTATTTCAATTGAGAAGTTTGCATAGTTTAGATATGATATAGCTATAAGTGTTACAAGTGCTCACAAGAATTATTCGAATACAAATAAAACATATAACAATAAAAAAAAAAAATTAAATAGAGACACATCATTGTGAGTAAGTTATGATATAATTAACCATGAATTTTTAAACTAGTATATGACTAATGAAGATATTATAATTTATTTCTTCAATTCCATATAATTTTCTATTGCAATTTGTTATGCCTAGAGGAGCCTGACTTGACCGGGTAGATTAGCAATATTTTGACTATTAGTAAATTTTGGATGTCTATTGGAGAATTTTGAAATATATCTACAACTAAACAAAAGGATAAAGATATTTACTATATCTATGTAATAGACTTATATGCGTATTATTACCAACTACCATTTTTTCTTAAAATGTTGAAATAATATTGGCAACAATAAAGAAGGCTTAAAGTTGAACTATATTGGAGGAAAAAGCATGTGACAAAAAGATGGGAAATATTTTCCACTCTCACATAGAAAATCATTGAAAAGTTTTGTAATTTAGCCAAAAAGTAAGGGTGGTTTTTTTTATTCTCAACCTTGATTATTAGGACAAGGATTCAAATTAAGTCCACATTCATCTTTCATTGATGTGAACACATATACATCGCCGTTGGTATTTGCCATATATATATAGTAGAGAAGTGTGACATACATTAACTCCAAAAACAAAATTGGCTTTGGCATAAAGAGAGTACAAGAGGAGGAATAAGAAGAATATAACAAACTACCTATTAGGAGAAACACAAAGATGGAATGGAGGAAATGCTATTTGGATGTGATATTGGTTCCTTTGGCAATGCTAATTAGCATTGGTTACCATGTTTGGCTTTGGCATAAGGTTAGAACTCAGCCACACACAACCATTGTTGGCATCAATGCTAGTGGTCGTAGAAATTGGGTTAATGCTATGATGAAGGTACTTCTATATTCACTTTTCTAAAAGTAAATTTGATTTACTATCCCTATAAATCTTTATCATTATGAATCATACTCTTTTACTTATTAAAAGTTTGATCATTGCATGTTATCCCCCTCACACCTTCTTCAAATGAAAAAAAAAAATGATCATTGTATCAATTACTTTTTTATAACAATTACTTCAAGAAATCATATATTTTATGATGGTATTTTATTGATTTTATGAGGGTATTTTATGATGGTACTTTTTTATTCATTATGATATGTTGTAGCATAAGTTGTAGATGCTTAAATTCTTCAACTATTTGGTAGATGTCCCATTTAGTATATTTGAGGATGTAAAATCTCAGAGAAACTAAAATCATTTTCTAACTAACTTTTGATCTGAATCTTTGTTTTTCATTAATTGATTGAAAACTGTTACAATCAGTCTTATATATGAGACTGAAGGTTACCTGCTATAGCAGGTTAACCTGATACACTACAGACAGGTGGCAATCACTTTGACAGCTGTTAACAGCTGTCAAGTGCTAACTGATATCTAACCTATCTATTACAAGCATATAATATCTTCTTCTCTTATACTCCCCCCTCAAACTCAGTGTGGTGAGAAAGCACATTGAGTTTGGATCTCATGAGAAGAAACTTTGATGTGGAGATAGGTTTGGTGAGGATGTCTGCCCATTGGTCAGTACCAGGGATGTGAACTATGGAGAGTTGCTTGGCAATAATCTTTTCCCTGACAAAGAAGAGGTCTATCTCCATATGCTTTGTTCTGGTGTGCAAAATGGGATTGTGAGCCAGAAGGACAGCTGACTGGTTATCACAGTAAACAGTGGGATTGCTGAAAGGGACAGTGAGCTCTTGTAACAATGTCTGAACCCAGAGAGCATCAGCTGTAGCTTGTGCCAAAGCCCTGTATTCAGCCTCTGTACTTGACCTGGCCACAACAGGTTGCTTCTTGGACCACCAAGAAATGAGATTGGGACCAAAGAAGATGGCAGCACCAGAAGTGGATCTTCTGTCATCTGGGTCAGCTGCCCAGTCAGCATCACAAAAGACATGAAGGGAGAGAGGTTTGTGAATTGGAGCAGGATGCAGTTGAAGTCCAAAAGTGAGAGTGCCTTTCAAATATCTGAGAATTCTCTTAACAGCAATCCAGTGAGACTCAAGAGGATTGGACATGAATTGGCATACCTTATTGACTGAATAAGCTATCTCAGGCCTAGTTATAGTGGCATATTGCAGAGAACCAACAACAGATCTGTAAAGAGAAGGATCTGAGAAGGTGTCTGATCCAATTTTAGACAATTTACAATTGGACACCATAGGAGTATTGATGGGGTTGCATTCAAGCATATGGGTTTTGACTAGTAAATCTTTGATGTATTTGCTTTGAGTGAGCAGGAGAGAATTGTTGGGAAGGTGCTTAACTTCAATACCAAGAAAATATTCCAACATACCAAGTTGCTTGAGGCTAAAAACAGAATCAAGTTGCTTAACCAAAGCAGAAACTAAGGAAGAAGAACTGCCAGTTATAATGATGTCATCTACATAAACAAGTAGATAGACAACCTGTTGTTGCTTAGCATAGGTAAACAAAGAAGGATCACATTTACTAGCCTGAAAACCAAACTGAATGAGAGCAGTGGTTAACCTCTCAAACCACTGCCTGGGTGCCTGTTTAAGCCCATAGAGAGCCTTATGAAGTTTACATACTAAGGTAGAATCAGAGTGTTCAAACCCTTGAGGTTGCTGCATGTAAACTTCTTCCTCCAAAATACCATTGAGAAAGGCATTGTTAACGTCCAATTGCTGAATGGGCCACTTGTAGGATAATGCAAGAGTAAGTATGAGTCTGATAGTGATGGGTTTGATCACAGGTGAGAAAGTCTCATTGAAATCAAAACCTTGTACTTGATGAAATCCTTTAGCAACTAAACGGGCTTTGAATTTATTTAGAGTACCATCAGAATTTTCTTTTACTCTAAAAACCCATTTACAACCAATGGCTTTTCTATTAGGAGGTAAAGGCACCAGTGACCAAGTGCTGTTTTTCTGCAGAGCATCGAATTCATCCTGCATTGCAGCACGCCACTTAGGATCAAGTAAGGCTTGCTTAACACTCTTAGGTTCAGTGTAGGTGAGGAAAAGGTTGGGGTTAAGGCGAGGGAGGACAATACCAGACTTAGAACGAGTCTGCATAGGGTGAGAATTAATAGGTAAAGGGGCAGGTGTTGGTGAAATTTGTTGAGAAGAGGAAGATGATTGAGATTCAATAATAGTTGCTGATGTGGAATGAGGAGCAGGGGAGGTAGGGAGGATGGGGGAGGCTATCTGAGAAGTAGGAGAAGGTGGAGTGGGTTTACTTTGAAGGGAGGGAGGAAAGTCAGAAGGATGGATAGGTAAAGAGGAGAGAGAGACATCTGTAATAGGATGAAGAGGGTCATGGGTGTAGTTATGAAATAAGGAAAGATAAGGGAATTTAGACTCATTAAAGAGAACATCTTTTGAAATAAAAGTACGGCCACTAGGAGACAAGCACTTATACCCTTTGTGAGTGGTGGAATAACCCAAAAATAGACATTCATGAGACCTAAATTCAAACTTATGTGAGTTATAAGGCCTCAATAAAGGAAAACAAGAGCAGCCAAAAACTCTTAAAAAGTGATAATCAGGATTTATGTGAAACAAAGTTTGAAAAGGGATTTGAAAATTCAAAGAGGCAGTAGGTAACCTATTTATAAGGTAGACAGCAGCTAGAAAGGCATGATCCCAGTAAGTTAAAGGAAGGGAAGCATGACTAAGAAGAGTTAGACCCAAATCCACAATGTGTCTATGTTTTCTTTCTATGACACCATTTTGATGGTGAGTGTGAGGACAAATAAGTCTGTGAGTAATGCCTAAACTGGTAAGATATTGAGTAAAGGGTCTAAATTCACCCCCCCAATCAGATTGAATGGATTTTATGGAGTGTCCTAGCTGTAGTTCAACCATAGATTTAAATTGCTTGAAAACAGTAAGAGCATCAGACTTGTTTTTAAGCAAGTAAATCCAGGTGAATCTAGAAAAGGCATCAACAAAGGTTATATAATAGTTGTAACCAAGAGAGGAAACAGTTGGTGAAGGACCCCACAAATCACTAAACACAAGTTGAAGAGGGTGAGTGTATATAGTGTGTGAAGTGGGTGAATGTAATCTGTGAGCTTTACCTATACAACAAGCATTGCAAAAAGTAGAAATATCTTTTTCTTTATTAGTTGTGGAAATATTACAATGCTGTAAAACAAGCTTGAGAGTATGATTATTAGGGTGTCCTAGTCTTTGATGCCACAAATTGTGAGATTTAGGTGGCATCTGATTATTACAAGGAAGAAAAGTGGTATTAATAGTGGAATCAAAAGAAGTAAAATGGGCAGAGGGGAATGAGCACTTAGCAGAGTCCAAAGAGAGGCTTGGGAAAGTATAAAGGCCATCAGGACCAACACTGCCACGAAGGAGAACTTCTCTAGTGTCCTGAGATTTAACAAGACAATAATCAGCATGAAATTCAAAAAATACAGTGTTATCTTTAGCAAATTGACTGACACTAAGAAGATTTTTGGTAATATCTGGCACATGAAGTAACTTATTTAGGCTAAGAGTTTTGTGTGGGTTAAGGGGTGAGGAAAAAACACTTGAACCAGAAGAATGTATAGGCACACCTTGACCATTTCCTACGAAGATCTGGTCAGGACCTTCAAAAGTGGACTGCTCCTGGATGTTTCTAGCATCACCAGTTACATGATAAGAGGCAGCTGAGTCAGGAAACCAAGCAGAAGAGCCACTAGTAGATGGAGCATTAATCATCATAGCACTTGGTTGTGAAAACTGCACTGAGGGAGGCCTTTGTGGAGCAGAAGGACGAGGCCAGTTGTTGAAGGAACCATATCCCAGAGAGTTCTGATTATATCCACCATAAGGAGCACCATAATGCATCATACCATGGAATGTAGTATGATAAGGATCAATAGGAGCAGAATTGAATCCTTGAAAACCTTGAAAATTGGGTGGAATAAGTGGCTGGAACTGTTGGTTAAACCTGTGCCAGCATGTAGAAGCTGGATGTCCAAACCTAAAACAAACTTGGCACTGGACATTGGAGAGTCTACCTCCTCTTCCACGACCTCTACCAGGTCTACCTCCTCTACCACGATTAGAACCAAAATTGGGAGTAAAATTAGGGTTAAAAGTGGAGTAATCTGAACCAGCAGTAACATTAACAGAGGCTTGTGACTGAGAGGATTCAGAGGCAGATGAAGCCTGGGATGCAGAAGATGAAGTAAGATTGATGGAGGCCACGTCTTCAAGAACCTTCTTCTTGAACTTATCAAGGCGTGTTTCATGAGCAAGAAGAAGAGACTCAACTTCATCAATGTCAATAACATCAAATTTGCTTTCCACTACAGAGATAACAGGACTAAAATCTTGCGGTAAACCTTCCAAAATCACATCCAGATGTTGATTAACAGGAACTGGATCTCCTATAGAGGCCAGATGATCAACAAGATCACGAATACGAAGAAGATAGTCATGTATCGTAAGATTCGCAAGAGAAGTGGAACGCAGTTCAACACGAAGTTGACGCGCCTTCGCACGCATCTGTTTGCGAAAATATGCAACAAGTTTATCCCAAAGTTCATACGCATGAGAGCAACCGATAAACCGAGCCAAAATTGCACTGGAAAGAGTAGATTGGAGCCACGATAAGAGCATCTGATCAGTTAAACGCCATTTACGAAAAGCAGGATTGAGCGTACCAGTAGCGCGATCTTGCGCGGTGAGAAACCGAGGAGGAATGATCGGCGCAACGATAAAACCGTCAAGGTTGTGAGCGTTGATGTACGGTTCAACCTGTTGACGCCATAGCAGAAAATTCTTTTCCGTCAATTTCTCAGAGATCTTGAGTGCGAAGACAAATTTGGAACGTTCCGAGGCATCGTCATCAAGAAACGATTCAAGCGGAATGGAGTTGATCGGAATCGCCGTCGGAATAGGTGTCTCCGGTGGCGGAGACGGCGGCGGAGATGGTGGCGGAGACGGTGGTTGAGACACCATGGATCAAGAGGCTAATCTGATACCATGTAAAATCTCAGAGAAACTAAAATCATTTTCTAACTAACTTTTGATCTGAATCTTTGTTTTTCATTAATTGATTGAAAACTGTTACAATCAGTCTTATATATGAGACTGAAGGTTACCTGCTATAGCAGGTTAACCTGATACACTACAGACAGGTGGCAATCACTTTGACAGCTGTTAACAGCTGTCAAGTGCTAACTGATATCTAACCTATCTATTACAAGCATATAATATCTTCTTCTCTTATAGAGGACATCATTTTTCACTATCAAATTGTTAGGATGATTGATCACTAGCTTATCTTGAACATCAATGGTGTATGAGTTTACCATAGAGTATTTATACCATATATATTGCATATTCCATTTATATTTCTTTTCATTTAGCTTTACCTAATTTATTCTTGTTCGTACAAGATAAAATGTCATCCTAACAACCAAACACAAAAGAAAGCAAAACAGAATGTTCTGTCTAAATGGTATAATTTGGTGAATATCCTATTCGAGTGGGTTGTTGTTAGACCAAGATAATGTGCATGTACAAATCCACTAACTAATGTAATAATAAAAATTTAAAGGATAAAATCTTAGATTTGTGCTACAAACTGTTTATATAAAGTTCTTTAATTTTTTATTTTTGGATAAGATAAAGTTATTTAATTGAATTTACACTGATTTGTACCAAATGACATATCAACACGACAACACATCTTCTAGAACCACTACCTAGACATAGTTTTCAATCTCTCTTTTTATAATTAAGATAAATATAAATTGCCTTCTAAACCCTAGTTCTATAATAATATATCTTCAAAATAATAGGTACCATGAGGTTATAACTTATGACACATTATTGAACGTTATTTATGATGATGTTAGGTTATAACCCTTTTAAAATCTTATATATGATGTGTTTGAATATGACAGGACAATGAAAAGAAAAACATCCTAGCTGTGCAATCACTAAGGAACACAATAATGGGGGCAACCTTAATGGCCACAACCTCAATTTTACTATGTTCAGGTCTAGCAGCAGTTATAAGCAGCACATATAGTGTGAAGAAACCACTAAATGATGCAATATATGGAGCACATGGTGAATTCATGGTTGCACTAAAATACGTGTCACTCCTCACAATTTTCCTCTTCTCATTCTTTTGCCATTCTCTTGCAATAAGATTTATTAATCAAGTGAACATTTTAATCAATACTCCTCAAGACCCTATGTCACTTGTGACACCAGAATATATATTTGAAATTTTGGAGAAAGGTTTCATTTTGAATGCTGTTGGAAATAGGCTTTTCTATGCTGGACTTCCTTTGTTGCTTTGGATTTTTGGTCCTGTTATGGTTTTCCTTTGCTCTCTTGCTATGGTTCCTGTGCTTTACAATCTTGATTTTGTGTACACTAGTGGAAAGGGAAAGATGAATGTGGATCAAAAGGAGGATTATGTTTGAATAATTGTAATGTGTTTAATTAAATATATATGTAAGATGTGAGATTTGCTATATTGTAGTGACACTATATATATACACAAAACAATTGTGGTGACTCTTTAAAGTTTTAATATTGTGACTGCAATTGTTGGTAAAAATTCTACAAATTGAAAGGTTTTGTTCAAGAATTAGTGCATGCTTTTAGCATTTTTATGATATAAAAAAAAAAGTGTAAGATGGTCATTGTAACATAAAAAGTTGCACTGTGTGTGAGTGTTTTTTTTTCTTTCTTTCTTTCTTGTTATTGAATTGTTCTTGGTCAACATCTTTAACAAATTAAAATTTTCTTGATACAATGGTTTCCACTATATATGTTGAAGTGATAGGATGGTACTGATTATTTGATGTGAAAAGATATAAATTTTCTTTTTAAGAAAAAAACAAAAATGAAAAAGTTTATGGCACTTGAAACTTACAAGTAAAATGTAACAAGCAAAAAAGCTCATTACTTACTCTTGCACTCATAGCTTGTTTAATTTAGTAGTGGGTCATAAGAGGATTCATGAGTCATTACCTACTTTTGTGTTTAGATGGTATTCATTTCTATTTCTGTCATTTTATTTCTATGTATTTGTGGTACCAGTTTTATGAATTATTTTCGTATGGGCCTATGCGAAGATTAATTTTTCACGCTTTCTGGAACCTAAATGAATGTCAAACTCCTCATAAGAATTTTAATGTTGTTGTATGTCTAAGTCTAGATTCGTACCTAGGATGTTAGTTATGCTAGAAAAGATTTGTATCATCTCATTTAAACGTTCTTAATTAGATCTTCTCCTTGTTTCAATTCTAAAAAACCATTGTAAATAAAATAGATTCAAATTGATATTTAACTTCTCCTTCTATTTTACGAAGTAATGATTTAGTCCTTAATATTGAACGGCGTTGGTCAATTCAGTCCTTTATTCGACTTTAGCACCACACTTCTAAAAGGTTTTATGTTTATCTTGATGCAACAAGAGCATATTCAAATTAACATGTACGTCTTTTACTTATTTTGATGAATCTTTTCTAAAAAGATATTTTAATTGATAAATTTAATCATCATTTTTGAAGAGATTATTTTACTATTTTACAATTTTAAAAATGAAGATTTATTCATTAATTTGGTGAAGGTTCGTGAGATCATAATATATTACCGTGAATGTTTCCCTTTAAATATTTTTTTAGTTTTTTTTATTTTTTGTCCTTTCCCAAGAAAAACTTATTTTTTGGTCCTTTTTTAATTTTTATACTTTAATCCGATTTCAATATTCTAACTGTCTATGGATAGTTTATGACCTCATGCATAAATGAAGCTTTCCCAAAGTTTGGCGAAAATAATGTTGATTGTTGAATAAGGTAAAGGATGAAAATAGAGTATATAGATCTAGCTATATATATATATATATATATATATATATATATATATATATATATATATATATATATAATAAAAGGATGACACAAAAAATGAAACTAAATTTTTTTTTTTGACAAGTGAAACTAAAATATATAGTATGGGCATTATAATAACTCTTACGTAATTACTAATTAATGGTTTGGCAATGAGTTTGAAACCTAATTAACGGATTGCATAACGTGTTGGTAATCGTATGCCAGCTCTATATCTTCTTTTCTTTCTCTTTCATTTTTTTTTTTTTGGTATACCTAGTACCTGTCTATGCCTAAATCTAATGCAAACTTTTTTTTTTTTGAAGGAAAATCTAATGCAAACTTAATTTTATACTTTTACTCATCAGAATTCGAATTTGGACAGTTATGCTTATGTTTGGTTTGACAGTGGGCCAAATTTTTGGATGGCAAAAGAATATTGATGTAGACTAAAATATTGTTATATACTACTAACCTTTGCTGATTTTAACACATGCATAAAATTATATATTGTTACGACAACTACTGAATATAAAAATACGTGGATTTGAGTTGTAAACAATTTTAAAAAAATAAGATGATAGACTTTTTATAATAATTTTATATCCTTCAGAGTAACCAATTTAGAGAATGAAAAATTTGACCAAAATAAAAGAATTTTGATAGCTTTCGAAAATGTGGGGGTTTCTTAATTCTTTCTTTTTATTTGGTACCAAATATTTCTAGGATATAGGAATGCTGGCCGAAAGGGGAGACTCCTAAATTCCTTGTTTTAGGCTTTACCAATTTATTTTTGCTTTATATTTAAGTTATACATATGACTGAAACAAAGAAATATGTGGTCCATTCCCCTCAAAAATAAAAAAGAAGTATGTGGTCCCAAATTTAGAGCAACATTATTTGCCTTTACATTTCTAAAATACCACATATGATTCTAAAAGTTCACTCTATTGTATACGTCGACATAATAAAATAGTATATTTTTATGCATGTATTTTCAAAGGAAAAAAAAAATATTTCGACGTGTTTAAATGGTGAGATTTAAGCGAATATTTGAGTAAAATTGGTTAGCACTTTAAGTGCAAACAAATAAAAAAAAATGAATTTAAATGATATGTATTTTAATAGGACGAGAGTTGAGAGGGTTGTTCTCCTAGAGCACACGAGAATTTTTATTATCATAGAAGATGGTGCAGAGACGATTCCAGATTGTTTGTGCGGTAAAATCACACTCAATAATGGTATGGAGAAGGTCAATCGATATGGTACCATATATCCACTACAGAGCTATGACATTAAGATGTTTCTATAGGGCTGAGTCAGTTTCTTTGAGAAAGGGAGAGGAAGAGCTAGGTTCGGTGGTGGGTGTAGGGATGGTGTGGTCAAGAACCTCATAAGTTTGAGCGTGAATTTTAAATAACCCAAACCATGTATTGGCATTGGCTCTTTTCAATATGTGGAGTAATTTTGATGAAGTTTGTGATATTGTTGACAGTCAGAGCAGATGAATGGGGCGATTGCTGGTGGTGATGGTGGTTTAAAGTGGTGTCTTTGATTGTTTAGACAAGGGAGGGTTGAGGGAGATGACGGTGTAGTGAAACCGAGAGAAATGAGAAAGGAGACTAGACAATTGTGAGAGGGTGGAGAAGAAAGAAAGTCGATGCTGCTATAGGGGGTTGGGCGGCGGCGCAACTTTGAGGATAAGAGAGAGAGAGAGAGAGAGAGAGAGAGAGAGAGAGAGAGAGAGAGAGAGAGAGAGAGAGAGAGAGAGAGAGAGAGAGAGAGAGAAATAGAGTTACTAATAGGGCCTAAATAACTTCTAACTAATGTACAAGATACTAATGATTTATACAATGAATATTTTATATTCTAATATATTTTTATTCTAAACCAATTTTACATATGATTTTTGAGTTAAATCGTTTGTAAAATTAACTTGTGGTAAAATAGGAGTTGGGCTTGATTTTAACCGAATTAACACGTAGTAAACTCTTTGAAATTGGACAAATTCTGAAGAAATTAATTCAACCTTGCCTAATTTTTAAGAAAATAACTCCTATTTTCACAATTTTTTAAAAATATTTAACTCTTAACAAGTTTATAAACTTATGAAACCCTTGTATTTTATTTGTGTCTCTTAGCTAAGTTGGTAGAGACAATGGATAATATGAACCTAGACACCACGAAAAAATGGATTTGGATTCACTGCAGTTGCAAAATACCTGCAGTCACTGCAGTCACGTTACATTAACCATTGGATTCATCTAAAGGCAATAAAAAAGCCACGTCTCCCTTTCTTAAAGTGTAACAACACTTCCTCATTATCCCCTCTTTCATTGTCCACCCCACATGTCGATTAGCCACAGCCATAAAAGCAACGCCTTCCTTTCTTAGATTGGAACAACAAATCCAACACATTTTCTCTTTGGGTTTTACTAAATCACCACAATGAGATATTATTTTCCCTTTGGCTATTATTTATAATTTGAACCAATTTCCATTTAACTTGAAATCAAATAAATAATTTGCTGCAACTTGTGCTGTTACGAATCATAAAATACAGGAACATCAAGGAGGACCTGAGGTTCCGTGTCGTTCCACCAACAGTGAGCTCCTCTCGAAATTCCTCAAACTTCTTCGATGGCAGTTCTTTGACTTGAAGGAGTTGAAGCGATTCCAAATAGAAAACAGAGCGTGAGTTGCTTTTATGGTTGTGGGTGGACCATGAAGGAGGGAATAATTAGGAAGTGTTGTTACACTTTAAGAAAGGGAGGCGTGGCTGTTTTATGATCTTTGGATGAATCCAATGATTAAAATAACTTGACTGCAGTGACTGCAGGTATTTTGCAACTGCAGTGAATCCAAATCCCCAAAAAATACCCTTGTATTTTTCGATGTTTTTATGATTTGTTGGCTTAATTTACTCAGTTTAATACAAATTTATTACAATTTTTTTTTAAAGAAACAAATTTATTAACTTTACACTTTATTATCGTGAATTGATATATTTTTGCTATATATTCCCTCCGTCTCAAAATAGATGTTCCCTTTACTATTTTTTTATCTCAAATTATTTGTCAATTTTACAATACAAAATTTATTATTCTTTTCCAATAACATACCCTTATTTATTGCATTTCAATCATTTAATTTTTCCACAAACTATAATAAATAAGAGTATTTTATTAAATGAAACACATTTTACTATTAACATTATTAATCATTTTATTAATAACTGTATACAACTCAACATGAACACCTAATACAAGATGGACTAATACGAGATGGGTGAAGTAATTAAATTGAAACTTTGAATTATCAATGCATTTACATTATTATATATTAGCGAAAAGATAGTCACTCACATGTATGTTTTTCTGCTCTTTATATTACACTAATGTTTGTAAATCATGTAACATTTTTTTTTATTTTATGAAAATTTGATTTTGATTGAAAGTATAAATATACATGTTTGTGACATTGAAATTATAACAAACCACACAAATTAGTTTCAATCGAAATAGCAAATATAATATAATTTTTTTTTCTTAGTGAAAAAGGCAACCCAAAATCTTGTATTCCCTTTATATATAGCAAGCACACCAAAATTTGATTACCCAGTTTGTCTCAACCACAAACTACATATGGGAGAGCGAGCTCTTAAATCCATTATCAATGAGTCGTTACAATAAGTTATGAGAATTTAGTTTCAACAAGCTCTAAACGAACAAAACTAATTTTTATCATTTTTCCACTCTCTTCCCTTAATCAAAAGAGTTACAAAAGTGAGAAAGGAATTTAGCTCCCAATATTCTCCAAGAACATCCTATAAATTCTCTCATTTACCCTCTTACAAACACTCAATGGCTTTCACTCTTCCAATGTGTTTCAGATGTGTTTTCCAACCTATGAATCTCACCCGTAAGGCATCGACCCTTTTCCTAGAGTCCCCTCTTTTGATTCCCACAAAAGACTTGAAAATGTTTCTTTTACAGAAACTCCCGTGTAATGTGTGATGTGTGTCTTGTAGCATGCCATGCCAATGTATTTTATATTGTAGAATACCTTGCATGAACAAGGAGCATGAGGCGGTGTTTGGAATCCACAAAATTGCTCCAAAAAATGTCAATTTGATCCATTTTTACATTCATGTTGCCTTGGAAAACAAGAAAGGATTTTTCAACATTCAACATGAGATTTTTAGGCATAAACAACAACTTTAAATTGGTTGTATTACCTGCTCAGCAAGAGATTGATTGGAATGAGTTAAAAGATTGTAAGAAAACTTCTGACACTATAAAATGTTTAGTTTTTGTAGAAGATATTTCTCAGCGAAAAAAGGTTATTCCTGTAAGTGTGGTGAATGATGCAGAATATGATAGGGTTCCATTTTTTCTTTTGTACATTACTCGTATGGTTTATCTTAGATGGTGTAATCCTTTTATAGTCCCGATGTTGGGTGTAAATGTGTTGGTGGATTTTCTAATTTTATCAATGTTTTTGTGCTATGAAGAATGAAGGGAAAATTATTTTTAATAAGAATAAAGATATTGTGACATCGAACAAGAACGTCACAACATTCAACTCTTTTACTATTTTATTTTCATTTGTTCTAGTCAAAGACATGACTAGAAAAAAGCTAAACTTGTCTCTAATGTGAATGATGCTACAAGAAAAGCAACATAGAAAAAAAGGAAGGATATATTGAATAAGGTTGATCAACTAAGCCCTCTTTGTGGAATTGAAGGTTGTGTTATAGTGTATGGCCCTTATGAACCACAACTTGAGATTTGGCCATCACCAAATGGAGGCCAAAGTTCTCTCAAAATCCAGGACTATACATGAATTGGAGATGAGCAAGAATGGTGAATCAAGAGACTTTCATGAAACAAAGGGTTTGGAAGGCTAAAGAACAAGTTAAGAAACTAAAAAAAGATAATAGGGAGTAAGAGATGACAATGCTCGTCTTTCAATGAAAATTGAAGTAATAAGGACCACAACAGGGAGAAAGGATATGGTTTTTGAGTCAGGTCCTTATTATATATGTTATTTGGGTCATGTTAACTAGTGCCTCGGGGGCACTGGCTAAGGAAACTAAAAAAATGAAGTTTTAAAATGAAAGTAACACTTTTCATGCCTTTGAAGAGTTGACAGCACAAGTTTCAATGTACATCTTACCACATTTGACTCCTTAACCAGTGCCCCAGGGGCACTGGTTAACATTACCCATGTTATTCAAGTTTTCATTAAAACACGAGACTCATCATCTATTTCTCCCTATTGTTTATCCTTAGTTTTCTCACTTAATCTTTAGTCTACAAAACTTTTTGTTTCTTGAAAGTATTTTGATTCATCATTTTCTCGTTCTTCTCCAATTCAGTCATAGTCCTGAATTTTAAGAGTATTCTAGACTTCCCCTGGTGATGGACAAATATCAGGTTGTGGTTCATAACGGTCATAAACTATAGCACAAGCTTCATTTCTATAAAGGGTGCTTGGCTCTTCAGCCTTATCGAATAAATCATTCTTCCTTTTCTTGTATGTTGCTTTTCTTGCAACATCATTTGCATTAAAGTCAAGTTTTACCTTTTTTATATTCATGGTTGTCACAAGAACAAAGTAAAAACAAAATTTAAAACAAAAGTTGATCGTTGTGACTTTCTTGTTTGATACCACAAAAGCTTTATTCTTATTAAAATGAATTTTCCCTTCATTCTTCTAGTTCTAAAAAAATTTGACAGACTCAGAACACTCAACAACACCTTACACCTCCCACATATGGTCCTTTAAAAGGATTATACCATTTAATAATCTCTTTAGCTTTACTTTCTTGATCAATCACATTTCCTCATTCCTCTATATAAACCAACACATTTGTATCATCTAGATCATCATCATCCTTATATAGAAGATACAAAATAAATAAAATTTGAGATATTATTTGACACAAGAGAAATAAAAAAGATTTAATCATTTTTCTTTTGCAATAAATTGAATAATTTAACTCATAAAACCTATACGCCATATATTTTTCTTTCAATTTTTATGTTTGACTTCATTAAAAAGAGTTTACATGATTGTTTTGATGTTGATATGCAGCTAGGTCATACATGCCGGTGATTTCTCTTACTAATTGTTGTTATATACCTATTGGTAATAAATCACAATAAGCGGATATACCTCTTTAGAAGATCAACAATGAACAAAAGGGAGATAAATGAAGTTAGAAGAAAATGGAGCACGTTAAGGTTCGAGGAAACAGGTTGACGACGTCGACACGTAATGGTTGTTCACAGACTGACATAGACAACTATGTAAAGGGTAGGCATCACCTCGTTGAACCGTAGAAGCTTAAAGAGGATTGATACAACTAAACACAATAACATTAAGATTTAAAAAGTTTTTCGTTTAATGTGTAGATCAACTTTAGTTAATTAGTCGAATTACCTTCACTCCTGATGGTACTCCTTTTTATAGTGTACTAACAAAATGTCTCGCGCTAACGTTCTCGTCTATCCGTATTTTAAAATTATATTTTACTATATTTAAATATATAATTTTATATTATATACTTCAATCCAATTTGTTTTATATTCAAATTACCTTCTTTTTTTTTTAAACTGAAAAGTAGCTTAGCAGTGAGCAAAGACTACCCAAAATATATAAACCAAAAACAAAGGGAAACAAACAAGAAATGAGAGGGGGACTATACCGAAACCTCTCTAAAAATTTACAAATCTGAAGATAGGCATTCCTAGCCTATCTTGAGCATAATGACTTCTAACAAAGGGAGGAATTTCTAACCAAACCGTCAGGTGATTAACAAATAATTCATAGTTTGCTAAAGCATCAGCGCATCTATTTCTTTCCCTATATACATGGGTGACTAAGAAATTCATGCTTCTTGAAATAAACAAGCAGTTGTTCCATCTGTTTCTAAGGTGCCAAGGGACAATAGAGTTATCTTTAAAAGCATTTACCACTAGAGCTGAATCAGTTTCCAACCAAAAATAATTCCAATTATGTTGGGCTGCTACCTCTATGGCTCTCATTGCTCCTGATAATTCTGCATTGTAAGCACTGCCAGATCCTGTGTTTTCTGCAAAACAAATAATGAATTTTGAGTCTTTATCCCTGAACAGTCCACCACAAGAATAAGTGTTGTTGTTAGCCGCGCCATCTGTGTTACATTTGATCCACTGGAAAATTGGAGGATGTTAGATGACTTCAATGATTTTAGGGGCTTTAGGAGGGTGTATGCAGACATTGAACTTCTTCAATATGATAAAGTTTGTGCTAACAGAAGATGCAACTGCATTTGACAAGTTACAGGAAAGGGAGACATTCGAAATAATATAGGAGATGGCAGATTTCCAATGAATTCCCTTGTCTTTGAATCTGCTTTGATTTCTAAAGTACCAGATTGCATTCAAAATTTCCATCTTCTATGGCAAAGCTTCCAAATATCATTTGTTGCTTGAAAATGCAGTTGAAGGTTTATAATTGGGGAAAACCAATTCCATTTATTAATTGCGTATGGACATTGGAAGAAAAGATGATATGAAGTTTCTGTGGTTGTCTTGCAAAGAGAGCACATTGAGGGGGATGAAACAACCTTTTAACATCATATTATCATCTGTAGGGACTTTGTCATGCATTAGTCTCCATACTAACAAAGATTTTGCAGGTGGAATGTCTTTGGACCAAATAGTTTTGGCCCATAGTGTCTTTGGAGGGTGGTATCTCTTATATTCATAAGCATCCTTGAGAGCTAGCATACCTGAGGAGGAGTGCTTCCAAACTAGAGTGTCTTCCTTAACTTGCAGTGGAATGGTAACTTGTTCGGCAATATTTCTCAAGTTAGAGAATTGTTGTATCAGATTAGGAGGGAAATTTCAGTGCGAATTTAAAATATAGGCACTCAAAGATGAGGGAAAGTTGGACATAACATCATTACTAGCATTGAGGACTTGATGCAATGGGTCTCCACACCAAGAATCCAACCAAAAATTGATTTGAATATCGTTTCCAACCAGCCAATTTGAATTATCTTTAATAGTTTGGAAATCATTTTTTGCACTACTCCAGATGGATGAGAAAACATGATGTCTTATGCAACCATTCTTCCTTAAGACTCTACTTCTAATCATTTGGGCCCATTGTTCCTGGGACTGCAACAAATATCAACATAGCTTTAGGTTTGTTGCTTCATTGAGACCAATGAGGGATCTTACAATGAGCCCTCCCTCATCAAAACTTGCACATACCTTCTTCCATGCTACGGTGACCATTTTCCTCTTATTTATATCTCCACTCCAGATAAAAAATTTCATCCATCTCTCAATTTCCCTTATTAAGCTAACTGGCCAAGAATAAATATTCATTGTATGAAGGAGCATAGACTGCACTATAGCTTTGACAAGTTGAACCCTACCTGCAATGGTTAGAAGTGAAGCTTTCCAAGATGCTAGCTTTAATTTTACCTTGTCAGCAATAGGTTGGAAGTAACTTCTCTTTGGCTTACCTCTGAAGATAGGTGTTCCAAGATAAATGAAAGTTAATGAGCCTTGGGTGAAGCCCAATAAGTTCACAATATTGTTAATTCTTTGTTGATTAATACCCCCTGCAAAGAAAGAAGATTTTCTAGTGTTCATGATTTGTCCTGAGCAATTGGCATTTCTGGTGAACAAATTCTTTAGAGCTTCCAAACCAGCAATTTTCCCTTTACAATACACCATCAAGTTGTCAGCATAAAAACAGTGAGAAGGAATCTTTGCATTCCTAGAAGCACCGATGAGTTCCAGCTTCCCTTCATCCACCAGTTTTGAAATTCCTCTGCTAAGAACTTCCTCTGCTATACAAAAAAAAAATGGGGGAATGAGGGTCCCCCTGCCTGACCCTTCTCTTTCAATTGAAATATCCCTGTTGAGTTCCATTGACACAAATTGACACTCTGGCTGAATGGAGAATGTTACTTATCCAATTACAAAAAACATGGTTAAAACCAAAACAGTGGAGAACTTTCAATAAAAAGTCCCAGTTGAGGGTATCAAATGCTTTTGAAACATCTATTTTCAAAGCTATTTTGCCACCAAAGCTTTTCTTAACTAGAACATTAATAGCTTTAGATGCCAATGATATGCAATCTTTAATATTCCACAGATATGATATTAGGTAAAATGCTAGCTAATCTATCTGCCAGAACCTTAGAGATAATCTTAAATTTAAAATTTGCAAGGGCTATTGGTCTATATTGTTCTATAGTATCTGCATTTTGGTTTTTTGGAATAAGAATTAAAGAGTTTGCATTAAAGTTTGGATGGATCCAACCAGTGGTGAAGAATTCAATGACAGCTTCTACAACCTCTTTATGAACAATGCTCCAATAATTTTGAAAGAAACAAGCCCCAAGGCCATCTGGACCTGGTGCTCCATCTCCATTCATGTTAAACACTGCAGATTTGATCTCATCTTCAGTAGGAATCATAGTGAGCAGGTTGTTGGTGTTTTCATCAATCAGGGATGGAATAACTTCTTCAACAAGTAAATCATCCTGCAAAAAAGAGTTAGTAGAAAACAAGTTGCTATAATAATTTACAATATGGTTAGAAATTGTATGTGGGTCAGTAATGATCTCTTCATCATTTCTTAGTGATGAAATGACTTTGGTTTTGTTTTTGATTTTTGTAACTTGATGGAAAAATTTAGTGTTTCTGTCACCATTCAAATGCCAATTTACTCTAGATTTCTCCTTCCAAAAGAGGTCTTGTTTGTTCAAAGCTTGGTCAAGGTCGGCTTGGGCAAGCTTTTCTTCATTCATGAGGGCAGAATGTCCTTGAAGGTTTATTTGGTTTTGAATCTCTGCAAGTTTGGTTTCAGCATGATCCACATAGGAATGTATATTTCCAAACACATCCTTATTCCACTGTTTCAGCTTGTTTTTGAGAAGTTTAATGTAAAATCCCGGTAATTTATCATATTGGAATGAGGAATTATATATTATATATTAGAGTAAGGAAAAGCGGATGACAATTAATTTTGTGACTGACTTAAATTTATCATCCTATTTTTGTTTTATGCGAGTAGGCACGTATTTATATTTTTGTTTGTAGTAGTGGAGAAAATTGCTCACTTAAGGAAAATATAAATAAATAATTAGAGGAAAAATAAGGAAGAAGGCACACATTTTTTTTAGTAGCAAACACGTTCAATCACTAGAAGTAGTAAACACTTTTATTCGGTTATGAAAGTTTTAGAGTCCAAAGAACAACTTCTTTTCCTAGTCATATGACCACAACACACCTCTTTCCACTATTTTAGTCCCACTCATTTAGGAATTTAGTTAGTGGGGGAGGTTACTTCTCTAGTAGTAACAGTACTTGAAAGATTGAGAGCGCCGTAGAAAGAGTCTTGCAGGAGAAAGAAATGAGAATAAAGATCAACTCTAAAATTAGCATGTAGACCTATCCAAAGTAACTTCATAAATTTAGTAGTAGTTAGTTGCGAATCCTACCAGAACCAAACTAAAGCCTTGAGTAGAAATTAGGGGTAAGAGCGATTGAAATCTAATCTAAGTTAGTAAATATTTAAACGTGAAGGTGTAGATTCGACGGAGTAAAGACCGTTGGTGAAAATCTTAAGAGCTGTTATTGTTAAGGTAGGGAAAGGGTGCTCCATTTTTTTATTTTATATATGTATTTACTTGTTCTTTAAATGATGATGTTTTTTAACATGTTCATGTATTATACCATGCTTCCATTTGTATTGATTGGTTGTGAGTATAACCTGTGGTTTTCATGCCTGAATTGTGGTTTTGCATATTTTGTTTGTCGGAGTTACTGTCGGTGTAATCAGTGTCTCTAGCAGGTGGTTAAGACAAAGATTAATTTAGTCGGATACTCATTTTGGGTGATCTATTTTGTGGAGTTAATAACCAGGTGTTGCATGCATACATTCATTGTCGCGTGGTGCCCATAATTGGTTGGGGCTTATTGTTTCCTTTTGAGTGATCATAATTGGTTGAGGCTCGTTGTTTTCTTTTGGTGCCCATAATTGGTTGGGGCCCGTGGGATATGTGGTGTCCATAATTGGTTGAAGCCACGGTGGAGTGTTCATAATTGGTTGAAGCCCACAAATATCTACGAAGAACTTATGTCGCCATATAAGGGAGGTGATATCCGGATCATTTGTGTCGCACATAGGTCAACCTTCAGGGTGTCGTGCATTTGTCGAGTCCACTGTTGTTTTGGGTGTTGACATTTTGTGTACTTTTATATTAATATTTGTACTATTTGCATGCCTTTAAATAGATGTTAAATAAATGTATAACTTGTATATTTGTTTGTTTGGGAGATGACCCTTTTTCCGTATTTGAAAATCAGATAGTGTTAACGACTTACAGTTGGAGGCTCCGAGATATGTGGACCTTTGGTACGCTTTGGTGAGATTTCTCACAAGCGTCTAAAGTTATGACCAGCTAGGATGTGTCCTTGGTTAGTGAAAGTCTGAAAGCCTTGTTCATAGAAAAATTATATTTTGATGTAAAACAACTCTGATTTGCTATACTGAAAACTGAAGAGAAATTTATTTATTCATTTATTTTGAAGTCAATGAGTTTTGAGTTACTTTTATTACTTATTTTTTTAAAAAAAAAATATGCACCATTTTTCGCTAAGAATTGTATTAGTTAATGTCTCAAAAATCTGGGTCGTTACATTTAAGCTTGTAACTCAATACATACATGGGGCTTCCCACCACATTAGTGTTCCAGCAGTCAGTGATGAGTTGCTTGCAACCATTATGAAGGGTCCACATCTTGAGGAACTTCAAAGAAGATGCAAAAGTGGTGTGATCGGTGTTGAAGTCTAAAAGGAGAGGGTAATGGTCTGAGCGAGTTTTGGTTAAGGTGGAGCAAGAGATAGATGAGCATATATCAAGCAATTTTTGATTAACAATTGATCTATCTAATCTTCTTTTGGTGTGTCTACGGCCAGATCTTCTATTGTCCCAGGTGTAGGTTGCACCTCTTGTAGGTAAATGTATGAGGTTAAAAGAATCAGTCCATTGTTGGAAATCTTCTATGGGAGGCCTAGCTGGTGTAAAACTACCACTATGCTCATGAGCCCCCATGACCGTGTTAAAATCACCTATAAATATCCAAGCTTCATCATAGGTATTTTGCAGATTGCTAAGCTTAAACCAAATATTTTTTCTGTTAATAATGCTGGTGGAAGCATATATTGCAGAAATAAAGATGGGAATGTTATTTACAGTGAGGGAAAATGAGACTTGTTGGTCATCTATATCAATAACATTAGGGTAAAGATCAGAAGAACAAACGCACCAGAGATTAGGCGAAATATTTAATCTTTCATCGAAGGAAAAAATATTTAACCCTAATCTTTGTAACCAGTTAGGAGGAAAATTGTGGTAAAGCATCCATGGTTCAGCAATGAGGAGGATATCAGGTTTGTGAAGTAGAAATAACCTTTTGAGGGCTAACCTTGAGAGGGGGGTTAGCCAAGCCCCTAATGTTCCAAAACATTATCTTCATTTAAAATGGTTGGAATTAGAGGCTTTAGCTCTTGTGCTATAGTTACTCTTCAGAGCTGATGTTTTTTTCTTAGCATTCTTGCTGACTACCAATTGAAAACCATCATATGTTGTGTAGTTGTTTTGTGGAACTTCATATTCCAAATGTTGAATAAGTCTATGCTCCGCTTATTTATCCTCTGCCATATTTGCCCATGATTGCTGCAAGAATTTCGTATTGTCTTTTTCTACGGTTGCATCATCTGCTTCTGCCGAGCCATGATCACTATTAACTTCAGTTCTTCCTTGATTCTGATCAGAACATGCTTCAGAGTCAACTGTTTTAAGAATTTGCTGAGTGGCATCAACAAATTCAGAGTTTTGTGAATCAGTATCATCATCATTCGTGTTTCCCTCAACCAGCTCAGTGTTAATTTCTTTCTCTAAGACTAAATCTTCTTCTCTCATTGCAGCACAAAACTTATCTTGGCCAGCATCATCGTTCGTCAGTGCATCAAACGATTTTTTATGCATCAGCTGATTATTGTCTTTATCACCACTTGTGCCCTCGTTCTCAACAGCTAAATTCTTGTCAAACAAATTTTTAAGATTTCCAGCATCAACTTTAGGTAAATCAACATCAATAGGATCAGTAACATCCTTGCCATGTTTGTTCATATCATTTTTCTTATGCCATGTTTCTTTCCTATAGGGTCGTAAACATATCTCTTTCTAACTTCTTATCCCTCCTTCATCTGAGGGACCATTAAATTCTTGCAGTATTGACCTATCTTTCTGCAATGATTACAAAACTCTGGCATATTTTCATAGTCAAGATCTACAAAAAAAACGCATATTCTTTCAACAAGAACCTTGTATCTTAGGGTTTGTGTTACATCCATGTCAACTAAAACTCTTGCAAATTGCCCAAACGTACGCTCAATCATTGGTTTAGCTGATGCAGCGTCAGTACAAATGGGTGTACCAACATTGCTAGCAATTGCAAACAAGATCCTAGGTCTCCATTACTCTTGAGGTAATCCATGAATCCTAACCCAAACCTGTGCAGATGTACTACTTTGCAGATTAACATTAAAGTCTCTAGACCACGCAAATAGCTCCATAATACCAGGATTCAGGTTCCAAGATGAAACTGACCTAACACATTTAACATCCTCTAGGCGAGTAGAGGTAAATTCAAAGAAACTCTAACCTAGAGATGAAACTCCCCATAAGCTGAGATCTTTCCATAAGGTTGATATTTTGGTATGTAGTGCTTGAACAGTGAGAGGGGTAGACCCTTTTGGCCAGATGATTCTTGAATGAAGATTGTACTTGCAAGTTTCCAATCCTACCAAATACTCTTCCTCCAGAATGGCTATTGAGAAGTTATCCCCCTTTAGAACCGGTTGTGGCAGCTAAGATGATGGAATATCACAGAGATTAGAAACAGCTTGAGCAAACGATTTGATTGGTTTTTGATTGGCTAAAGGTGTAATTTTGTTGATAACTGTGGTGGATTCAGTGTTTGTGAGGCAGTTCCAAGTAACAATGGTGGCAGGAGCGGTAGATTTCATGGTGGATCTTTTTGGTGGATTAGGGTTAGAGTTCAAAGGCTATGTTTTGGCAAGTTCAGGTGGAGATGGATAATCTATGAGGAATTTTCATGGTACAATTGAAGATTTCATGATGATCGGTGCAAGAAAAGCGGTGGCGGTGGGTTCAGGTGAGGTTACCTCTAGATGCAGAAAACTAGATTAAAGGTGACAATTGAACAGTAATCAGTCGCACTAAAAATGGCCAGAGCATTTCTGTTTGTTTTTTTATCTATTCAAATTACCTTTGTTTTATATTCAAATTATCTTAACTTTTTTTTTTGACAGAAAAGAGCTTATTGCATTTCATTAACTAGAATATCAGAAATACAAGATGGAATGTTAGAGTAAATATGGAAACTAGGATTACACAGAGCTTCCTTAGCTAAGCCATGGGCAGCCCCGTTTGCTTGTCTCCGGATGAACTTCAAGTCTGAGTTCGTTAAATCATTTGCTAATATGTGTCTACAATCATTGATGATGGCCATATAATTTGAGACACCGTTGTTTCCTCCATAAACACTATCTACCACCGTTTTGGAATCCATTTCGAAATCCATATTCAGCAGTTGTAAGTCTTTAACCCATTGCATAGCTGTCAAGAGTCCCATCGCTTCCCCTAAATCAACGTCAACAGTCGGAGAAAACCACTTTGTCTTTGCAAGGACAAAACTCCCCTCTTCATCTCTTATGCAAACACCAATGCCAACCTTGTTAAGAGAGTTAGAAAAAGATGCATCCACATTGCATTTATACCGCCCTGGGCTTGGTTTATTCCATTGCACACACAAAGGCCTTGCTGAAGAATTTGCTTGGACATGCCGAACAATCTGCGCATTCTTCCAACTTGTGAGCAAACATCCAGCTCGATCACAGATGTCTTGAGTTGATTCCTGCACATCATTCCAAACTATATTGTTTCTATGTTTCCAAATGCTCCATAGGGTGACTCCAAAAACTTGCTTTTGATGGTTATCAAACTGCTGTAGAATTGAGAAAATATTTTCTGCACATGACGCGGAAGGATGAATAGATTGCACAATATCATTCCACAAACCTGATCGCTGCCAGCAGCTGATACTTTTGCTGCAATCAAAAAATAGATGACTGCTATCTTCATACGGACCTGCACAAACAACACAGTTCATGGGGCATTGAACGCCGCGACTTTGAAGTTTGACTCGTGTTGGTAAGCAATTACGGCAAGCACGCCACATAAAATTCTTAACTTTCGGCGGCAATTTCAGGTTCCATATATTGTTCCAACTTCCTGTTACACGGTGTTGGTTCAAATCAGTGTCATTATTAAGAATGTCGCGATATGCACTACGGACTGAATAATTCCCATCTTTCTCAAATCTCCAAGTAGCTATGTCTTGTCGAACTGATGGTAATAACGGCGTTTTATAAATCTGATCTGCAATACCAGGATCGAAAACATAATTTATAAATGATTTGTTCCACTGTTTTGCGTTTACCTGCAGTAGGTTTGCTACTCTAAGTTCGCTCCACATACTGTGCAATTCAGTTACTGGTGTGAGCTGTTCGTGATTTCTCAGCCAGGGCTGATGCCAAACAGATATATATTCTCCAGTTCCGATACTCCATTGAAAACCTCGACGCACCATCTCTTTAACCTTCCACAAGCCTCTCCACACGTAACTTGGATTATGACCGACAGAGGCACCGAAATAATCACTTCTCGGATAATATTTAGCTTTGAGTAATCTAGTGATTAAAGAATTCGGACTTGTTACTAATTTCCAAGCTTGCTTGCCAATCATAGCCATGTTGAAAGCTTTGAGATTCTTGAATCCCATACCGCCGAAGCTCTTTGGAGTGGACAGACGCTCCCATGACATCCAGTGAATTCCTTTAGAATTTGTAGCATTATGACCCCACCAAAATGAATTAAGCATCTTCTCTATTTCATTTAGTAAGGAGTCAGGGAGAAGGAATGAGCTCATGACATATGAAGGTATGGACTACAAAACTGATTTGATGAGAATTTCCCTCCCGGCTTGTGACAAACAACGGCTACTCCAGGAATTAATTTTATTCCAAATTCTGTCCTTAATAAACTTGAATGTGGATTTCTTACTTCTACCAACCATAGACGGAAGCCCCAAATACTTCCCTGTTCCGAGTACTTGTCTAACCCCAAGTGTATCTGCGAGTGATTGACGGAGATCATCCGACACATTTCGGCTACAAAACATCTCCGATTTTTGTAAATTGATGGTTTGGCCTGAAGCAGTTTCGTATGTAGCCAAAATATTCTTTATATGTGTTGCTTCATTTTCACATGCTCTAAAGAAAAGGAAGCAATCATCTGCAAATAGCAGATGTGACACGATAGGTGCGTCTTTGCAAATATGGGTGCCACATATAAACTTTTTGCCTTCTGCATCCCGAATTAAAGCAGACAATCCTTCCGCACACAAAATAAACAAATAAGGTGAAAGAGGGTCACCCTGGCGGAGTCCTCTACCTGGGACAATCGGACCTACATGTGTTCCATTCACCAACACTATATAATCTACTGTCTCCACGCACAACATCATCCATTGCACCCACCGGCTCGTAAATCCCATCTTGAGCATAATTTCTCGAAGGTATTCCCAATCAATTTTGTCATATGCTTTGTTGATGTCAAGTTTTAAAGCCACATCACCTTGCGTGCCTTTGGTTTTTAGCTTCATGTAGTGAACTAACTCAATAGCCACCATCGCATTTGGAATAAAATTAAGGACAGAATTTGGAATAAAATTAATTCCTGGAGTAAAATTTCTCAATAGTCCTTTAATCCAGGGTTCACTTTCAAAATTCAGTTGATATGATTTTAAATTTGACTTTAAAAAAAATATCGTTAAAGGCGAATTTGTAACAGAAAAATGACCAACTAAAATAGAGAGTTAGTTTGTGAGTCCCTTATAAGCATGATGTAGATTTAAATTTGAAAAAATAATTGAGTTATAAAGGGTAAATTTGTCCATCAAAATATTATATAGATTTTACAATAAATCAATAAGAATATTAATTTAATAAAAACTTTAAAATAAATTAGTAAATCTATGAAAAGTTAATTCTTCCTTTGTCTTTTTTTTTTAGGGAAATTCTTCCTTTGTCTTATAGTGACCACTTTTGAAAGAGATTAATTAGAATAGACTGACAGTGTAAAACCACTTTACACTATCAACCAATTACAATCACTCAATTAGACACATCATCTTAAGTGTTAAAAAAAGAAAAATTAAATGAAATCTTTTCCAATAAATGTCATATCCCACATTTTTTTAATTTAGGCATTTGATTTAACATTTTTCAACCTGCATTTAGAGGCTTTTGGAGAATAAAGATGCTAAAAATCAAAATGGTGTGTGGTATCGAGCAAATTTTTTTGAAGATAGACTCTATCACAATAATGCTTGTATTTTAACACCATTGAAATCTGTGACTACTTCTCCCTTTAATAAAGATATTTTTCACAACTTATATATAGACATACAAACTTCATGATCTCCTATCCATACTATTTCCATCCAAGACATTGTAATGTGCAAGTTTCTAAGATTCCTTTGTGAAAATTCAATTGTTTTTTCTACTTCTCAACCCTTTATTTTTTAAAAATGAAAACATGTTTGTAAATGTGAACCTGTTGTAGCCTTAATCTACAATTCACTTCATGTCACTATTATGACTATTACTTCTTTTTTTTTTTTTTTGGTTACTTATGAATTATGGTTTTGACAACTCACAATTCATATTTAATTTGATAGAAGAAAATATTGAAATTTGACTATTTCAGGAAGAGTTTAATTTCTTGGCAATGATAATTTGAGCTCCAAAACCTTCCAGCTAACAATACATAGCCTTTAAATCCCTAAAAAAAAAAAAAAATACATAGTCTTTAATAGTGATTCTGCTACAAAATTCTGATTGTCGTACAAAACCTAAAGTATGAAACAAAGTCATAGTAAAAAATGCCATACATATTGGGAAAAAAGAATTAGCGCATATATGGCCAATCTGCATCTAAACTATGTCTTCCTCCAAATCATGAAGAAAGAAACAAATTGAAAAATGCAGTTATTGAGTTTAGAGAGAGTGAAAAAGGAAGAATATTGATGATTGAGATGAGAAAGAGAAGCACCAAAGATTAAATGTGGGATATGGCAATTATTGGAAAATATTTTATTTCATTAATTTTTCCTATTTTCAACACTTAAGATGATGTGTCTAATTGAGTGATTGTAATTGGTTGATAGTGTAAAGTGGTTTTACACCGTCAGTCTATTCTAATTAATCTCCTTTTGAAATATCTTAACCCAAAATAAATGACTCTTTCGAGTATTTATACAATATTACATTTTTCCTAAAATATTAGATACAAACAGGTTATTCAATATTGAACAAAGGGTGTATTTTTTTTTAAATAATAATTGAGTAATATTTTGATAATCTCGATTTAATGATTTTAATTTAACATATAATGTATTTTAATAGTATCAAAATAAATATTATTTGATAATACGATTTATTATATGAATAAAAATTATTATAATAGAAAATATTTTGGTATTTTTCTTTTTTGAAATTTTTTTGGTATATTTCTTATATGGGTATTTGTATAATAATAGACATTTTTTTGTATAATAATAGACATGACTATAATATTTTGGTAATATTTTGAAATAGGTATTATAATAAATATTTATGATAATAATAAACATTATTCTATAATAATCATAATAGTGATTTTTTTAATCATAAAATCATGAAAATTATTATTTAGTATAAAAATTTGTATTATAATAAAAATAAAGGTTTTCTATAAAAAAAATTATTCTATTATCAAAATATTGTTAATTTTGTCGTAAGTTTGACTAATTTAAATTTATATCTATTTTTAATCATGATTAAAAGTATACTGATAAATGTATTCTTTTATATTTAACTTAAAGTTTTAAAAATAAAAATAATTAAATGGAATGGATAATTATTACTATTACTAACGTTCTGACGAGCATTCCGTGCTCGTTTGTTAGCTTAATTTATCGCGCTAATGCGTATAAATTACTAACAATGGTTTTTATAAAATTTTGATTTTGAATAAAAATATATGTATAGATATTTTGCACTCATATTATAACAAACTATACTTATATTTTTTAATGACACCAACAATATAACATTCTTATAGTCAAATTTTAAATTGTAACAAACTATACTTATCTTTTTCAATGACACGAACAATATAAAAAATATATTAATATAAATGTTATATTTTTGAATGACACCAACCATATAACATCTTATTAGGAAAAATTTGTATAAGGTTATAATTGATAGTGAAAAAGTCATCACAAAACTATGTATTTTCTTTATATATAATATAGATATATAGTACATATATAAATATAGTATAAATTCTTTTTTTTTTTTAATGACACCCACGATATAACATTATTATAGGTAGGACCCTTAACAAATATAGCATTTATAATAGGAATATTTTTTAAGAGTATAGTAAAAATGAAGTACAGATGTGGGAAGAAACAACAAAAATATATTGCACATAAGAATCATGTTTTCTTGCGAAGTCATATTCTCTTATCAAACATAATCAAGCATGTATCATGATTAATATGCATTTCAGTTTACCATTTGAATAATGACAATTACGATCAATTGATCATTTTCAACAATTTTTTAAACGAGAGAAAATAACTCATTAGTGGAAGCGATGAAATCAGAGTCATTTGACACAATGTCAAAAATATTTCTCTCTTTAAAGATTTTCATGTTGAAGATTTTTCTAAATATTTTCAATAGGTAAACATCTTTAAATGAATATGCCATATGATTTTCTCATTATAATAGAAATAAACTACATGTATTTAGAATTTGGAAAACACACATGTTCATAATCAAGTATGTGTTTAAACTTATCTGTAAGTGCGCTTGTGTGAGTTCTCTTAGGTACTTATCTTTCAAGTTTTCATGCTTAAAAGAGATTCTAAACACATAAGATGAGTTTGAAGAGAAGTATTCATGCAACATGTTTATGCACAAACATATACTAGTATGTCATTGATGTTTATATCTCTATTTTTGTCTCCAAATTTAGCAAGTGCAACAAGGTAGACATTCAACAATGATTTAACAAAATATTCATGCCAAAAACATGTTCAATATTAGTTTAGGAACAAAATATGTAAATCCCTTTTTAGATCAATTTTGAATTTATTGTTAATTTATTAACAATTCACACAATTATTCTCTTGTTAAATATGATTTTTATTTTATTTTGTTTTGTTGAAATTCTATCAACGATAAAACTCAATTAAAATATTCATATTGAAATACATTGAATATGATTTTTAGATAAGTCATCAAAAATCAATTCATGAAAATACATATGTAAGAATAACATATGACATATGTTGTATTATCGAAATCATGATATTTTGACATTTTTCTTGTTCTAAATCTCATGTCTATCATCCATTATGATTAAGAGATTAACTCATGGAGTTTTAGCGTATTAATGATCAGTGATGCGTTTTCTATAAAAGATATAGAAAGACATTTACATAACAAAATATTGATTAATAATGCAATCAATATACATTTAAAGTTTTGCCTAAAAAATATGAACTTACACAAGTGTTAATTCATTAGGCTTATACATGCAAATTTTAATTGATTTTTGTGATGAAAACATTCTCAACATCATAAAAAGTTCAAGAACAACTGATGTGTTTCTTTTGAAAATCTTTCAAAGATAAATCCTAAATTAGGATCCATTTAAAAACATGTTTGGAGAATGAAATTTTCATAATACATATTAACATATTTGCAAAAACCATTTTCAAAATATATCACTTAAGAATCAGGAAATGAATATGTTAATGAGTAAATTAGAACAAAATTTATGAACATCATCAAATTTTATACGGTTATGAAATTTTATAATTAAGGTACTTTTACGATCCAATTCTAAGGCATATCATGATATGTCATCTTAGGAACAAAGTTTAGATGGACCATTAAAAGTAAGAATGATTCAAGTTGCATTTTACAACAAGAACTTATTTAGAATTGCATTTTAAGAATATTATAATGATTTCATTAAGAATGCAGACAGATGAATTTTGTCGAAATGATGTTGAATCATTTATCATTTATAAAGATATCTTAGAAGGAATAAATGTAAAATTAGGGAATATTATTCAGAAATTTCACTTTATACAACATTGGCTCCTTTTTAAATTTAGAACACACTAATTCATATTAAATGCATTCTTAAACATGTCTTCTTAAAACTTAAAGCACAATTCAACAATTTTAATTATCAAATCTGATTTATAAAATAGTTTATGAATATTATATCTCCATGAAAGGAGCATGAACCAATAATGAAAGAATAGTTACATTTTAGGCTAATAATTAAATATCGTAAAAATTGATGCAAACAACTAAGGTTTAAAGTCATATATTTTTGGAATTGATTTTATCATGCATTTCTTAGAGCATCAAATTATTTATAACAAAACATTGCATACCAATTTTCAAACATTACAAAGTTTATAAATGAGTGTTATAATTATAGAAAAAGTATTAATATAAGTTATTATACATTATTATATGATAATATAAATAGTTTTAATAAGTTTTGCGAAACATTTTGATTAATTCACACCGCAAAGACAATTATTTGTATCGCAACGTCCGTTACAGTCGAAATTGCGACAACCTTAACGCGGCCGTTATTTAAAACCTTGATAGCTTTTCTAACACAATAATCAATATAAATTCAAATTTCACCAACTTTAGGAAATACCCACAAAATATCAAGTACCAAAAAACCCTAATAAACTTCTACTTAATCTTATATCACAGTTACAAGCAAAATCAACTTAAAACTGAAATTAACACTTATGCAAGTAAACCTAAAAAAAAATACAAAATTTCATGGTTCTATACAAATGAAACGTAATTTTCCCCAATTCTACAACCAAAGAAACAAAACCCATATTAAAAATATGCACAAAAATTAAGAAACCTAGATTCTCGATACAAGGGGAAAATAACGAAGAAGTGACATACTTGGATTGAATGGAAGATGAACGAGATTTGTAACTATCGTTAACTTCTCTCTCTCTCTCTCTCTCTCTCTCTCTCTCTCTCTCTGTCTGCATCTCAACAACAAAACTGCATCTACACCTCTCTCTGGAGAGGTGTAGATGAACGAGATTTGTAGACAGAGAGAGGTGTAGATGCAGTTTGTGTAGATGAACGAGATTTGTAGACAAAGAGAGGTGTAGATGCAGTTTTGTTGTTGAGATGCAAACAGAGAGAGGTGTTGAGATGCAGACAGGGAGAGAGAGAGAGAGAGAGAGAGAGAGAGAGAGAGAGAGAGAGAGAGAGAAGTTAACGATTGTTAATTTTGTATTTTTTTTTTTTAGGTTTACTTGCATAAGTGTTAATTTCAATTTTAAGTTGATTTTGCTTGTAACTGTGATATAAGATTAAGTAGAAGTTTATTAGGGTTTTTTGGTACTTGATATTTTATGGGTATTTCCTAAAGTTGGTGAAATTTTAATTTATATTAATTATTGTGTTAGAGAAGTTATCAAGGTTTTAAATAACGGTCGCGTTAAGGTTGTCGTGATTTCGGTTGTAACAGACGCTGCGATACAAATAACTGTCTTTGCGGTGTGAATTAATCAAAATGTTTCGCAAAACTTATTAAAACTATTTATATTAACATATAATAATGTATAATAACTTATATTAATACTTTTTCCATAATTATAACACTCATTTATAAACTTTGTAATGTTTGAAAATTGGTATGCAATGTTTTGTTATAAATAATTTGATGCTCTAAGAAATGCATGATAAAATCAATTCCAAAAATATATGACTTTAAACCTTAGTTGTTTGCATCAATTTTTATGATGTTTAATTCTTAGCCTAAAATGTAACTATTCTTTCATTATTGGTTCATGCTCCTTTCATGGAGATATAATATTCATAAACTATTTTATAAATCAGATTTGATGATTAAAATTGTTGAATTGTGCTTTAAGTTTTAAGAAGACATGTTTAAGAATGCATTTAATATGAATTAGTGTGTTCTAAATTCAAAAAGGATTCAATGTTGTATAAAGTGAAATTTCTGAATAATATTCCCTAATTTTACATTTATTCCTTCTAAGATATCTTTATAAATGATAAATGATTCAACATCATTTCGACAAAATTCATCTGTCTGCATTCTTAATGAAATCATTATAATATTCTTAAAATGCATTTCTAAACAAGTTCTTGTTGTAAAATGCAACTTGAATCATTCTTACTTTTAATGGTTCATCTAAACTTTGTTCCTATGATGACATATCATGATATGCCTTAGAATTGGATCGTAAAAGTACCTTAATTATAAATTTTCATAACAGTATAAAATTTGACGATGTTCATAAATTTTGTTCTAATTTACTCATTAACATATTCATTTCCTGATTCTTAAGTGATATATTTTGAAAATGGTTTTGCAGATATGTTAATATGTATTATGAAAATTTCATTCTCCAAACATGTTTTTAAATGGATCCTAATTTAGGATTTATCTTTGAAAGATTTTCAAAAGAAACACATCAGTTGTTCTTGAACTTTTTATAATGTTGAGAATGTTTTCATCACAAAGATCAATTAAAATTTGCATGTATAAGCCTAATGAATTAAAATTTGCATGAGATTTAGAACAAGAAAAGTGTCAAAATATCATGATTTCGATTATACAACATATGTCATATGTTATTCTTACATATGTATTTTCATGAATTGATTTTTGATGACTTATCTAAAAATCATATTCAATGTATTTCAATATGAATATTTTAATTTAGTTTTATCGTTGATAGGATTTCAACAAAACAAAATAAAATAAAAATCATATTTAACAAGAGAATAATTGTGTGAATTGTTAATAAATTAACAATAAATTCAAAATTGATCTAAAAAGGGATTTACATATTTTGTTCCTAAACTAATATTGAACATGTTTTTGGCATGAATATTTTGTTTAATCATTGTTGAATGTCTACCTTGTTGCACTTGCTAAATTTGGAGACAAAAATAGAGATATAAACATCAATGACATACTAGTATATGTTTGTGCATAAATATGTTGCATGAATACTTCTCTTCAAACTCATCTTATGTGTTTATAATCTCTTTTAAGCATGAAAACTTGAAAGATAAGTACCTAAGAGAACTCACACAAGCGCACTTACAGATAAGTTTAAACACATACTTGATTATGAACATGTGTGTTTTCCAAATTCTAAATACATGTAGTTGATTTCTATTATAATGAGAAAATCATATGGCATATTCATTTAAAGATGTTTACCTATTGAAAATATTTAGAAAAATCTTCAACATGAAAATCTTTAAAGAGAGAAATATTTTTGACATTGTGTCAAATGATTCTGATTTCATCGCTTCCACTAATGAATTATTTTCTCTCGTTTAAAAAATTGTTGAAAATGATCAATTGATCGTAATTGTCATTATTCAAATGGTAAATTGAAATGCATATTAATCATGATACATGCTTGATTATGTTTGTTAAGAGAATATGACTTCGCAAGAAAACATGATTCTTATGTGCAATATATTTTTGTTGTTTCTTCCCACATCTGTACTTCATTTTTTTATATATCATACTCAATATTTTTTAATAGATGCCAAAAGGGGGAGAAATATATGTGATGAGAGAGTAACATAGGATGGGGAGAAAAATCCAAGATGGATTTGATCAAAATGAAGAATGTAAAGAATTAACCTCTTTCATATGTTTAGGGGGAGGTTAATTAGAATGATAAGAATTAAACTCTTGCACGTGTTTAGGGGGAGCTTAATTTCATATCTATGAACATTCTTACATTTTTTATTATACACATCTATAAAACTTAAGACTTATTCAAAAGGTTTGTCATCAACAAAAAGGGGGAGATTGTTGAAACAAAAATATTTTTATGAATGTTTTAATGATAACAAACCTTATTTAATAAACACTAAGTTTTATGAATGGTGATCTACTGATATTTGCACTTAAGTCTTTTCACAAAAGTTGACAAGAAAGAAGTCTCTTACAAGTGCATATATATACTCATTGGAAGAATACCAAAACAGTACTATCAAAAGCTCAAAGAAAATATAAAAAGAATATTGTTTGAATCAAATAAGTGTTTATTGAAGATTTAACAAGAAGATAATTTTTATGATCAATTGACACATCCTTGTCACCACATGGTTTTCATCAAAGCCTTAAAGATTCGAGGAATAAATGATTAAAATTTGATAGGAATTATCTCCAAATAGCTTCTGAAAAGAGTTTAAGGAAAATGTACAAAAGTTTCATTCAAAATAATGATTGAATGTACCTTCATGATTACATGCATGCCTAAACTAAAACATGTCAAAGATACTCAATGGAAAGAAACATTGTGTGCAATCACCAACATGAACTACGAGATAAATTGCATCATCAGCAAAATAATTAAAGGTTAATTAACCGAGAATGTATTGTCATCCCATATAGAAGAGAACATTATCAACTCTGATGAAAGAATGTTCTCATGATGAGGATGCATATTACACTAGAAATTATTCTCATCATTTCATCAAAATGATTAGAATTAGCTTTAAAGAGAAATCAATTCATGAATGAATTATTTATTAAGTCATTCATTTATGATATTGATCGGAGAATGATCAAAGAAGAAAATTCATGATCATATGCTTTGAGATTCTATCATAAAATGCTTATGATGGTCCAAGAATCCTCTATCACTATTCAAGATATGATTTGGAGAACAGAAATCAATCAAAGGAATTTTGACTTTGAGAAAGGTTTCTCATGTTCCTACAAATATTAATTTGGTCATACAAAATGAAGAGAACATCCTCATTTGATGTTTTAAAAGATAACAAAAATATTACAATTATTACAAGTGAAGAAATGTTTTGTGAGAAATGTTTCATGAGAATGTTCTTGTTAAAGAGAAGAACATTCTAAGATTACAAGTGAAATTGAAAACATCATTATCAAAGCAAATAAGCAAAAGGACATAAATGAACTTTGTGGTACAAATCCAAGAACAAAATATTCCCTATGTCTCACCAAAAGAATATACTTTAATATATGACATAAATGAAAAGAATATCACTTGATTACATAATGGCTTTGCATTTAAAGAAATATTGAAAAAGCATGTGCCTTAAAGAAAGAAGAAAAATAGTTTTACAAAGAAAGAATGTTCTTGAGAACATTCTGGTAAAACTACAAAGGGATAAGGATGATGTCATTATGTCCCATCCTTTTAACACAAGATCACAGCTGGATTATTAAATCATGTGTTCTTAAAGAAAGAAGAAAAATTGTTTTACAAAGAAACAATGTTCTTGAGAACATTCTGGTGAAACTACAAAGAGATAAGGATGACATCATTATGTTCCATCCATTTACAACTAATCATAGATGTATTATTACAACCTCACGTGGGTTGTCTCAAAAGGTTTGGAAAGAAGAGAATGTTCTTCAGAACATTTTTCACTTGGAATAACACATTTTTTTGCAACCTTGCGCATCAAGCAACAAAGCAAATGCACATGGGTTGTTTTGGAAAGTACAAACAACAGCTGTATGTTTATGTATATTTCAAGTGAGCTTCAAAGACTCCAACCATCTATAAATATAGCAACATATCAAGGCAATTGACAAGAGCTTACAATACAAAAGAATTCAATCTCTCTCTTTCTCTCACGTGAATATTTTTCATAATTCATATTCAATGTCTTTCAATATGAATATTTTTTCTGGTCCCTTTATTTCTTTATTTATTTCAGTCATATATTCCAGAATTCTCTAGTCCTTTTATTTACTTTATTTTAAATATACAATCTAGAATTCTCTGATCATTTTATTTTTAATTAACAAATATTTTTATTTGTTTAACTCTTACTAAGAACTTTCTTGAGTATATAAACTTATTTAAGTTTGAGGAATAATTTTTAAAAGGGTCACAATTCAAACCCCCTTTTCCACTATCACCTTCATCATTGTTATTTCCACTTCCTCGAAAGACATAATCAAATAATCCAGAACTTCTTGGTGGTTCTATTTTTGGTAGTCATATGAAGAATTTGTTGATGAGTCATGGTGGTAATTCACCAACAAAATCACAATCACAACAACATATACAATCAAAGTTCTAACATCAAAGTCCCAATTTTTTCTCTAAAGTTTCATTTAGTATTTGTTACCTAAATACTCAAATTAAGAGTGTCAATTTAAAATTACCTTGAACTTAATAAATAAGAGATTTTTTTGGCGGTGTCCGGGATTTGAACCTCAGACCTTGCATATATTATGCATTATCCCTACCAACTGAGCTAAACTCACGGGGATACTTAATAAATAAGGGCTTAAATATGCAATTCGTCCCTGTAATTTGGGCGCGTTTTGATTTTCCTCCTTGTAAAAAAAAATTAAAAACATCCCTGCAAAATTTTGCCACGTGGCAGTCCACATCATTAAATATTTTAATTTCTGAAAATAATTTTTTAAAATAAAAAACTGAAAATAAATTAAAAAAATTCCAATTATTTTTTTTAAATATGAAGAAAAAAATTGGAAATTAGTTTTTTTTTTAAAATCTGGAAATAAATGTTTGAAAAATAAAATAAAAAATTATATAATCTCAAAAAATTTGAAAATATAATTTTCAGTATTTTCGAAAAAAAATGTAATATATAATTTTCAAATTAAAAAAATTAATTTTTCAAAAATTTAATTTTCAGTTTTTTTCAAATTTTTAATTTTTAATTTAAAAAAGGAATTTTTAGAATTTTGAAAAAAATATTTTTTAGTTATGTGACATGCCACGTGACAAAAGTTGCACAGTCAGCAACTGCCACGTGGCCAAAACTAAGCCAAATCATAATTGAAGTGGGGTCATGGACCTTTTTAAAACAAAATATTTTTTGAAGGGATGTTTTTAAATATTTTTTTTTACAAGGACGAAAATCAAAACACACCTAAATTACAGAAGAATTGCATATTTAAGCCATAAATAAGAGATGAATGCACATTTTTTTGTTTGAGTTTAATAAATAAATATATGAATAAACAAATAAACCATCTAAAAGAAATTATTAATTATAATAATTATTAATTTATTATTAATACGTGTGTTCTCAACAAAATCGCAAATCGCAAACGGCAAGCAGCAGGAACAAACTGAAGAAAGAGAGTGAAGCAAGAAACGGCAACACCAGAATCGCAAATCGCAAGCAGGAAGAGAAGTAAGTAATTGATTCTTTCTTCTCATGTTCTTGTGTTCTTGTGCTTTTTTTTTAACATGAGATTCGATTCCTTTTCTCCTGTTCGTTCAAATTTCTGAATTTTCAAATCTGTAACGGAGTCCGTAACGGCCGCAACGGCGATTTTCCTTTGATTTTTGTTCTCACGGTGGTTGCTGATACCGTTTTGTAACGGCCGCAATCCCGGTACCGTTCCTTTTTTGAGATGTTGGTTGTTTATAACGTGGAATGAGATTTTGATCAAATCATGTTTGGGCGTCTAAATGGTTAGGTTTATGAGTAGTCAAAGCTTTATTATTTAGGGCTTGTTTGGATTGGCTTATTTTTTTTTTTTTTTTGAGGTTATGAAAAATAGCTTATGCACTAACGAAAATTGTATCTTCATAACCTAGACAAGCTTATGAATAATACGTAAAAGCTTATTTATTTGCATAAGCTCAAAAATAAGCCAATCCAAATGGGCCTTTTGAAATTGTTGCAAAAATAGATCTTCTAAATTAGTCCTTTGGATTGGACTTGAGCAATTGGGCCTATAATGACATGAATCAGTTAATAGCTTAGTTAATTGACAACTTAAAGCTGATAAGTTTGGCCCTGTTTGGATAAACAACATAATTTGCAGCTTATAGCATAAACGCTTATGTATAAGCTATTTCTATAACAAAATATAAAATAAAGTTAAACTGTTTTGTTTTCATTAGTTATCTTAGAGAACTTAGGAAAATAAGCTGAAAACAGCTTATGAACATGTCGTAAGTTGTTCTCACAAAACTTATGCTAGTAGACACCCTCAAATAAGCCAACCCAAACAGACCCTTTGTCCCATTTGTTGTATGAACCAAGCTTGAGTTTTCATATTTTTGGCCCATTAGTCTATCAACCGGCTTTAATGCTTGATGCATATCTATAGTCAAACAATAAAAGTTCATTTGATTAGCATTGGATTTTAGTTTGGTCTGATTAAATTAATTTGTAACATCATTGAGCCTAAAGGTATTACTCTATTTTTGTTTTCAAGATTATGTGCAAAAGGTATTATTCTGTTGAGTTACAAATTTGAGTCTACCTCATTGAGCCTAAACCCAATTAATATATTGAAATATGTTGGTTCGTTTAGATCAAATAGCCTGCTGGGTTTAACTGAGTTGAGCTAGAGCCTAATAATTAAGACTCGGCTCTTGGTGAGCTGAGCCTAAGCAAAACAAGCTCTGGTTTGGCTCATATTTGCTCATTACTAAGCTCACAGTAGTTTTACATAATCACTAGAGTGCTATTGGTATGATTCATATTTCAAATCATCAAATGGTGTGTGTATTTCTAATCCAGCTTAGGGCAAGCGGGCCTAATTGCCCATTTCCTTTATTGTGCGGATTTGGTTACCGTCCTTAGTCATTAAGCAATGTGGTGTTAAGTAGGTATGGATGCTTACAATAGTAGTAGGGATTTCCTTGGCCTCTTCTGCAATTTCTGAAAACGGTAGTGTTGACAACTGTTGTGATTGCCTTCAAGGGATAAGTTATACTTGTGTTGCCTCATGCCAGTGCTCTCTGTGTTATCTTTTAATGATTCTAATTAACTTTCTTTCAATTATTGCACCCAGATCATATGTATGATGTATGCCTAAGTTTGTAACATGATATTATGTGTTATATGTAGATTTCTAAACATTAACATGTTGTGCTTGGAACAAAAACTTTTCTTTCCTTTTCTATGAGAGTTAGGTTATATACATGTTTGCGTCAAATAAATAGACAACTTTAAATTATTTATCCATTTAGTTGAACATTCAACATTCTAGTTGTTGAAATTCGTATGTACAATATAATTTAGTTTTGGTCAATGATTCATGGTCGGTCACGTGTCCAGCGAAGGCTAATCTGTTTTTCTGTGCTGTCTACTCCTGTACTGTGAATAAAAAGGAATTTGAGTCCTCTAACTATGTGAGTTTTTCTTGTGGTATGGTGATACACAGATAGACATAGATGAGAATCTCTGGTAAAATTTGTGAGGATGTGTACTTGAATTTAGATCTCCCTGTGCCGTATCTTGTGTCAACCGCTTTTGTCACTTGACAAACCCAAATCAGAAAAACCAAATCTGATTAGACTACCTGTTCTCTTGACATTGATGAGTTAGTTTGACTGTTTGAAATTGTATTTTCATTATTGATGAGTTAGTTTGACTGTTTGAAATTTTATTTTCATTATGTACTAGACTACCTGTTCTCTTGACATTGATGAGTTAGTTTGACTGTTTGAAATTGTATTTTCATTATGCACCGCACATTGATGTGTGACTGTGTGCTGTAGGTCTCAGCATGCCTGGTATAGCAGTATAATACATGTAGAGTGTAATGGAAAAAGACACCTTTGCAATTTCTGCTTCAAATTTATATCAACATTCTTTTTGTACTTTTCTTTATTGCCGTATAAAACCAAAGTAAAACCGTGAAGTTTACTTTTCAATTTTGATAGATCTTATTTCTGATAGTTAGAGATTTACCTTCTTTTCCTTTGTATATTTGGTATTACAGACACAGTTACTTTAAGTTTGATTGTCTGTTTGCTGTTGTGAATTTGTGTCTTTGAGTTGTTTAATTATAAGTGTCATGACTTGTCAGTAGTGTTAATGGGTTTGCAAGGTTTGGGGATCTTCCTCTTTAACTAGGTTCGAAACTTGGTGCAAGTTCATGTGTTTCTATCCATGTCTCCCATGATCATCTAATGGAATTTGACCTGCATCGCCTTCTCTTACACTATATCTTTCACTCAATAATTGATAGTAATGCACAACTCGTTGGCTTTCAGGTTTCTCTCCATTGACAAAATGTATTTTTTTGCAGAACTTTGTCCTAGCTGCAGCCATGTCTTCTTTCCTTCCTGCCACAACAGAGTCTATTGCTCAGGCATTGGAGGCTAAAGACGCATCTGAGTCTATCTCCATTCTTTATCGTGTACTTGGTGATCCTTCTTCATCCCCCGATGCTCTGCGCATGAAAGAGCAGGCTATCACAAACCTCACCGACCTTCTCAGGCAAGAGAATAGGGCAGAAGATCTGCGCAGCCTTCTCACTCAGTTGAGGTCATTCTTTTCCTTGATTCCCAAGGCAAAAACTGCAAAGATTGTGAGGGGAATAATTGATTCTGTTGCTAAAATACCAGGGACATCTGAGTTACAAATTTCACTATGCAAAGAAATGGTGCAATGGACTCGCGATGAAAAGCGTACCTTTCTGAGGCAGCGAATTGAGGCAAGGCTTGCTACTCTTCTGATGGAAAGTAAGGAATATTCACAAGCTTTGACTCTCCTTAGTGGCTTGGTCAAAGAGGTTAGAAGGCTAGATGACAAACTCCTACTTGTAGACATAGACTTGCTTGAAAGCAAGCTACACTTCTCCTTAAAAAATCTTCCCAAAGCAAAAGCTGCCCTCACAGCTGCAAGAACAGCTGCAAATGCTATTTATGTTCCACCAGCTCAACAAGGTGCCATAGATTTGCAGAGTGGGATTCTTCATGCTGAAGAGAAGGATTACAAAACTGCATACAGTTATTTCTTTGAAGCTTTTGAGTCTTTCAATGCTCTTGAAGATCCCAAAGCCGTCTTTAGCCTGAAATACATGTTGCTGTGTAAGATCATGGTTAGTCAAGCTGATGATGTGGCTGGAATCATATCCTCTAAAGCAGGCCTGCAATATCTTGGACCTGATTTGGATGCAATGAAAGCTGTTGCAGATGCTCATTCCAAAAGATCCCTGAAATTATTTGAAACTGCTTTACGAGACTTCAAGGCACAGTTGGGGGATGATCCAATCGTTCATAGGCACTTGACATCCCTGTATGATACCCTTCTGGAGCAGAATCTTTGCAGATTGATTGAACCATTCTCAAGGGTTGAAATTGCACATATTGCTGAACTTATCGAGCTTCCCATTGATCACGTGGAGCGAAAGATGTCTCAGATGATTTTAGACAAGAAGTTCGCTGGGACATTGGATCAAGGTGCTGGATGCCTTGTCATCTTTGACGATCCTAAAACTGATGCTATATATCCTGCAACTTTAGAAACCATTTCTAATGTTGGGAAAGTCGTGGACAGTCTTTTTGTTAGGTCTGCCAAGATAATGACATGAGATCTCCATCTGGTTACTTCGTTTGACATTTGAGTAATTGATACTTCTGTTGTTTTCTTACTGATGAGAAGGATGGCATTTGTTTAGTTTCTGAATTTGTAAAATTCAAAGAGATTTGTAGTTTTTGAATCTGTTTATCACTAAACCATGTCTGGTGTTGCCTTTGGATTCATCTTGTGTTTTTTGTTCTTGAAAATTAAATGCATGCAAGCGTTGGTATCGAAAATATATGTCGGTCGCTTTTTTGCATCCCTTTTTTAAAACTTAATTTTGGAATCCAATTATGATGGGTTTGAGATTTTAGTTTCTGATTTTTTTTTTTTTTTTTTTTAACTATATTGAACTTGGTGTTAAGGTTAAATACTCCCATATCTACAAAGAGGTGAATCAAGTAGCTGATGCTCTTGCAAAGCATGGTTAGTCTCTCAATGGTGTTGCGCACATTTTTAATCTTCCTCCGAATTTTATTTCATTTGGTGATGGTAACTCTAGAATTGTGTTGTTGTGTGCTTGGGGGCTAACCCCCTTTTGTTCACAAAAGAAAAAGGAAAAAGAATCACGTGGATATGTATTTTGAAATTTTAGTTTATGAGACAAAATGCTATTTAATTTCAAGTTTCGTTGAATTTCAAAGATAATATTTGGAGTGATGGTGGATTGAGTTCCTACTGATTTGTACTTGATGAGGTTAGTTTGTTTGTTATTTGAATCTGTTATTTTTTCATGTTTGGAGGTAATAATACTTTTGTTTTATGATGAGAACTTTTTCATCTGCTAAAAAATAAGGGACATGACAAGATTACTTGAGTTTTACCGTGTTTGATTGTAAAACTGTTTCAGAGACAGAACAAATTGAGGGCAAGAGACATGATAAATATTATGTATAGCGTATATATAAATAGTTTCTTAGTTTTCACCGAGACCTTCACACTCGATGGTATAGTGTCTTGAGATACGGTGTTAGAAATCATGTATCCAAATATTACGGTGTTAAAAATCATGTATCCAAATAACACAAATGTTTCTCATATTTGATGATTTCAAATATTACGGTGTTAAAAATCATGTATCCAAATAACACAAATGTTTCTCATATTTGATGATTTTTAATCTAATAAAAAATATATACTTTCATGTAGTGTGGAAAACTTTTTGCTTCCCTTCTTTCTTTATCTTCAAAGTTTTAACATAAATTTTATTCCTTTTAAAACTCTCAAACAAAACTTAAATAGTCTATACATACGTCGTCGGCAAAGCAATAATCATTTACATATTTTAATTTTTAATTCATTTTCTCTTTTTTCATTTTCGTTATAAAAGCATCACCTTATTTTCTCTTTATTTATTGTTTTCAAATTTCTTTATGGTTTCACTTTTATTTTTATCCTTTTTAGCTTTACTTACAAAAATATCATTTCGTTTTTATTTTGTTTCTCATTATACAAAGTTTTATATGAAAAACTAAAAATAAAATCCTGGTAATATTTTGTATAAAAAGTATAAAATTTAAATGATATTTTTATGGTTAAACCAAAAAATAGAAAATAATTTATAAAATAAATTAATTATTATGCGTGTGTGAAAATTATTGATATGTGTATCTAATCAAATCACACTAAATAAATATTTTTGACAATATTTTAGAACATAACCTACCAAAAAAAATGTTATCATAACGTGATTTGAATAGATGTTAAGGTAAAAAGTTTTACACTCTATACAAGTTAATCAATCATGCAGTTGGCTTTTGAAAACTCTACAAGTGCTATCTCCAAGTAGTCCATCCCTAACTAGCAGATAGCAATTGTGTCGTTGGACATTAAATTAGGAATCGCAATCCTAATATATGACTTGACTTGCAAAGTACGAAATCATATAAATTATTCAAAAAAGTTTTGACAAAAATAAACAATATTCATTCTTAGAATACATTGATACAATACTAATTCAAAGTTGCTAAAACAAAAATGATGAATATGCAAACAAACTCACAACATCCGTATTAATAGCGATCAAGTAGATATGCCTACAAATATAACTATACTCAAGTCTCCGTAATACTGATATTTTCTGATCTGCATCATGATGACACCAAAGTTATTGATTAAATCTACACTTGATTAAAGTTTAACTTTCAATCTGAATCAAATAAACTCCGTATTAAGACGGTGTTTGGTGTGGCTAAAACCGAACTACATTTTTTCTAATTTTTCAAAATTGACCCTAAATCTTTCATCTTCGATAGATAAAGAAGAAGAAAGGTAGTGACAACTAAGGTTTAGAAAGAAGATAACTTGTTCAATTTTGTTTAATTGAATTTTCAATCAACCGTCATCTTAAATTTAAATAGAATTTCATATAGTTTTCATTTAGGTGAGTGATTAAGCCATTTTCTTTATACTTGAAATAGTATAACAACCTTTACACAACCGAAAATTTCATTAAGAGTTAGAATTTCTTTTTTGTAGAATTTTTTTTCTTTTTTTCTTTTCAAAAAGCCTAGTGACAAATTTTACTCACACAAAAGGTTGAGAAGCAGAGAACTGTGGAATTTAATCCGATTTTAACATATCAAATATTTTTGCAATCTTTAAACATTTAGTTTAAACATTTAGGCCACACTTACCGGACTAAGAGTTGAAGATTTTTTTTTTTTTTGGTCAGGTAGCCTAGCGGCTAGAATTCACCTTATAAGGTGAATAAGTGGGGTGTCCGGGGTTCGAACCCCGGCCCCTGCATATAAAAATGCATTGTCCTACCAACTGAAGAGTTGAAGAATTTAACTGGGAGTGAATCAAATTAATTAATTAGGTACACTTTTTTCTTTCTTCTCTTCAATAATGGAAAAACGTGCTAGTCAAAACTCAAAATGATACGAAAGTAGTTTATCAATGATCACATAATTTCTAACGATGACCATTTAGGTGACCCAGTCTAGTTTAAAGCTCAAAAATATGGGACCGTGATTCACTGCAGTCAAGCAAATCATGCAGTCACGCAGTCAAATTAACATGAGCTGTTGGATTTAATTAACGGTTCAGATTTAACTTTTTTAATTTTTTACTCTAAACCCCAAACACAGGTAATTAAACCTTGTCTTCCCTTCTTCTTCCATGCGATCTAGTCGATTTTTTCTAGAGTTTCGAAATTCATGTCAATAAGCTATATACTCACTCAGTCTAGTGACGTAGTTTGGACCCAAAAAGCCTAGTGATGCAGACATTTTGTGATTATGTTATTTTTAATATAGATTTTATTATGATTAGATTATTATGTTATTTGAGGTGTCGATATCTTCTCTTTTTGGCCTTCAGTAAAATCTATAATTTTAATAATTTATATTTTATTTAGATTCAGTAGAATTTATTCTATATAATTATAGATTAGGTAGAGTTGATTTAGAAGCTTCTATAGTTTTAATAATTTTCAAGTTGTATTTTTAATATTTTAAACGGTCTTTAAATCTCATAGTTGTAAATTGTAAATTTTATTCTTTCTCTAATAATAGAAAGAAAATACAGCCACTCTATCGTTAGAGCCATGCTATCAAACATCATCTGTTTCTTTGTGTTTTTGTACTATATCTTTATTCTTTTGAATAAGAGGCGTTGTTCTAACAAATTGTTTAAATTTGTTTTATGGTTTTGAAAGAGAATGACATTGACATTAATTTAAGAAAACTTAGTCCATCTTTAGTCTAGATACTGAATTTAAAGAATATATCATTCGAGAAAACTGGTTTGTTTCAAATTGTCCCTTGAGCCTCCCTAGACTGTTCTTATGAGATTACTAGAGCAGCTACTTTTTTTTTTTTTAAGAATACTAGAGCAGCTACTTGTGTATCTACTCTGGTGAGAGTGATTGGTTTCAACCATCATTACTCAATCATTAGGTTATTTTTAATTTGTGTTGTAAGGATGGCAATGTAAATAAGTTTGCAACAGATAGCTCAGCTGTTATGGCCACCACGAGTCCACGACTTTGACCAAAATAGAAAGATTAATAAACATAACCATTACATTAATAAACTACATGGATCTTCACTCTAGCTTATCGCCACCACTACCCCTACCAAACCATCCCTCACTCTTAATGCATTGATCATATTACTTTTAGAGTAAATTACAATCTCCTCCCTAAAAGAAACTTGAATTACACTCATCTCACCTTTTAAGTTAAAATATACACTCCTCTTCCTTGAAAAATAAAACTTACACTCTCCTTCCCCATGAGATGCTTGAATTACAACTTACTCCCTTGATAATTAAATATGCAGTACAATTTAATCAATTTTGACATAAATAAATATTTTTACGATATCTACTAATTTTAAAACATCATTTAAAGAAAAAAATCATTTATTTGTAAATTAAATGTCAATGAAGATTAAATTTAAATATTTTATTATTAATTTTATAACTTAGAATATAAAATTCATTTTTAAATAATCATATTTTATCGACTTTAGTAATTTTTCACTCATTTTAAGTTTATTTTGTATTGTTTTATATTTTATAATTTATAATAGGGTTTAAAATTAGATGTTAATGAAATTGTGAATAAAAAATAGAGAAAAATATGAATTTGAATTTTGATTATATTAAAGTGGATCTGCAATACTATTTTTCTTCGGAGTATGTTTGATTTTTTTTATAAATTACTAGAAATAAAAAAAAATTATTAAGGGAGGGAATTGTAGATTTTAACATAAGAGGGGTGGGGAATGTAATTCAAGCTTTGATAGAATTCTGGCAAGTGCACCAAATACTATCGAAGTAGTAAAAATATCGATCCCACGAGGACTGTTTTTAACTTCAATAATTCAATTGCGTTATAAAAATAGGATGTATAAAAGTTTATTTTAGTTTGCCACTAGGCAGTAGATTTGGTTTGATTTTAAGAAATCAAATAAAAGAAATAGGTTTGATTAAGAAAATATGGAGAGAGATGAGATCAGGTCTTCGAATCCTCTATGTTTCCCCTAATTGGTTACTGCACCTATTGTTACTAATGATTTTCTAGTTTCACGATAGTTAACAAATTAGCCCTAATCAATCCCTTGAGTTAGGACCCTCTTCTTAAACTACAGCCCCTAATTCCTTAGGTGGTCTAATAATCCTTGAAGGTTTTATGAACGTTAACCTAATATCACTAACAAACGATTATCCATTCCTAGACTAACCATGTTTATTAGAACAATTCAATTAGGTCTAAGTCGAAAGCTATGGTCAGTAGTCATTCGATCTCACAAAATCATGTTTATATTTGATCAGGATATAAAAAGCAGTAAGAACAATTGAATTGAATAAAGACTAGAATTTCATTAATAAACAATAGAGTTTCACAGCAACATATAATCAATTAGGGTTACATAGGTTCATCTCCGACCTAATCTCTAAGAGATTTAGCTACTCATAATTGAGTTTACAAATAGCATAATCAATGAAAGAATTAAAACATACATAAATTGGGTTAGAGATGATGAAATCCTCTCCGCTGCAGCCTTCTGGGTGTTAAAATCGCACTTTCGTTCTCCAAAATCGTAACCCTGTTCTTCAGATTGAGTGCAGTATTTATAGAAGTCATGGGCCTGACCCATCAAAATCGCGCCGCGCCTTGTATAATGGCGTGCCGCGATTTCCTCTTTACAGGAAGTGTGTAATTTTGCTTCAAAAATCGCAGCACGGCTTGAAATTGGCGTGGCGCGATTTCCTTCGAACAGACTTCAAATTTTAAGCTTTTTGCACTCCAGAACAGTATAAATTGCATGAGAACTCTATCAAAATGTCACAATAAGTCCCTAATATTACGTAATGACAGGATGTCATCAAGCTTCTTTTAGGGCCGGGGAGTGAAATATTTTCTAATACGTTTTACATTAGAGGGGAGGGGAGTGTATATTTTAACATAAGAAGGGTGGAGAGTGTTATTCAACCATCTTACAAGGGAGATGAGTGTAATTTACTCTTACTTTTAACTTATATATAAACGAGGCAGTTTTTTCGAAATAGATTGCCTACAAAGGATAACTTATTCAGTTGAGGTATTATTTCTCAAAATTTTAAGCTTTGTCTTGGTGGGTGCGGTGATGTGGAATCTGCTACTCACCTGTTCTTGGGTTGTTATTTCTTTGGATCTTTATGGAACCTTGTTTGAAATTGACTTGGATTCTATTCAGTTGACCCTTCCGTTATTTCGGAACAGTTTCCACAATTTGGTAATTTATTAGGATTTTCACATGTGAGGGGCTCTCTAATGCTTATGTTCTGGTTTGCGCGCACTTGAGTTATTTGGAAGGAAAGGAATAGCAGAATCTTTCAAAGTAAAGAAAGTTCTATTTCACAGCTTCTGGAAAAAATTAAGTTAAATTCTTTTTGGTGGGTTAAGGCTAATTTTTCTAATTTTTATTATCAATATCATAACTGGTGGTTAAACCCTCTTATGTGTTTTGGTATTGGCTAAACTTTTTGCTTTTGTTGGTTCTCATTTTTAAGATACCATTGTAAATTATACTCTTGTGGCTTTCTCCTTGAGTACGTCTAGTGTGGGATATTGTCTTTTGGTAGTAATATATCTCATTTTGGCCTCTTAAAAAGAAGCTTATATATCAGCGACTATGTGGCTTGAAAACATCAAGCGACCACTCTTGTCTTTGGTATCGAAAGCATGGGTCACATTGATGGAACTACACGATCTCAATCTTCCACCGTTGTTTGAGATGATATCTCAAACCCCTAACCTCAAATACACGGAGTAGTTCATCATTGATCAACTGATCATAATTTCCTTCTTTCATACATGACTCGAATCGACAATTTTTCCTTTGCCTCCTATGATATTGTTTGATCTCAATGGGTTGCAATTGAAGCTTAAAATGCAAACAAATCATGTTCTCGTGTTATGTTCATCAAAAATCAACTCCAAAGTTGCACAAAGGGAGAAAAATCAATCATTAATTACTTATTCTCGGTTAAAAACCTTGCAGATGAACTTGTTATTAATCGTGCTCTTTTTAAAGATGGTCTCACCCTTCATATTCTCAATGAAATTGTACTAAAAATAAAATTGTACAAAAATAATAATAACTTAAATTGGCTCTACTTTATCTCCTTCATTAAGCAAACCATATTGCATTTTCTTGTGTCTTTATGTGCCTCCCAAATAAGATAAGTCTCTCTGCTTTAAACAAATAGCGGAATCTATGGTTCATAGATAAGAAAAATCATCAATAAAGAAATTGATCACACATGACTATAAAAGCCGTCATGTATGGAATGTAACAGTTTGATACTATTATTAATTTTGATCGTGGAGTCTCAAATCAATGACAAAATTATTTAAAGATTCAATTTACCTTTTTTAAAAAATAAAAAAATAAGAAGCACTTTGATCACTTCACTTCATGCAACATTACATGACCTTATTTTCTTCATTCCTTTTCATGTCCTTTTTCCATTCTGTTTAGTTATTATTAAATTTGTTTTCTTATCGAGTAAACCAAAAATGTGTAGGCGAATAAGTAGAAGAAAAAGTGTAATTGCAAAACAAAGAAAAGGTGAATGTAACTACAAAATAACAAATAATATTAACACTAGCTAGTTGTACGTAGATAGAATAGAGTTCTCATTAGGTCAAATTTGAGAAGTATTTGTATATATGATCCTAACCATGGATCGAAAATGACAAGTTTTCACTTAAAGTTATCAAATTCAAATTGAACACTCCAAGTATCAACTACCTAGCTGATTTAATTCATATACACATTATTATACACATGTGTGTAAATGATCACATCACTCATTTAATTTTTCAAAATTGAAGAGGGCTAGTTTAATGGTATGCTTAAGCAAGCTATTATTTTAGGTCCAGTATATCTAACTTTATAACCTACATAATCTACTAATTTTACGACTTCATACTTTACAAACATTGTGTAAACGAAGTAGTTTGTTCACTTTAATGTCTCACCTTATGTTAAGCCAAACTTAATTATAGGTGTGTTAGTGTTAGACAATTTGGTCTCCAACTTTTAGATACAAAATTTGATTAACTGGTTTCTGTACAATTTGTGTGTAATTTTACTCATTTTACCAAATTTACTCATATTCTGATAACTATTAGAGTTGGCTTCTTATTACAAAAGATGAAAAATACCCTAACAATGCTTGCTATTTTTTTAATAGAAATGTAAGCAATAATATTCTTTTTTCAATATTCAATCTATTATTGAATAAAATTCACATCGATCCTATCAAATTGGAAATAGACACTACTTAAAGTAGCGTCCCTCTGAATGATTTCAGTCCAAGAAGAATAGACACCACATAAAGAATCCCCCTTCCGAATGATTTTAATCCGATAAAAGAGTGAATACTGAGAAAAATTGTTGCTACTCTTTTTTTAATACAACATTGCTTGATCATTTTGATCACAATGTCGTTTATTTTTTTTTTTTTTTGTCAAGTAGCCTATTGGCAGCTCACACATTTAAATGTGAAGAAGTGGAGTGTCTGAGGTTTGAACCCCGACCCCTACGTATAATATGTAATATATACAACGTCGTTTATTCTAGCATCGAATGAAGCTATTTTAACAACAACAAAAAGTATAATTAGTTTAAAAAGTTTGGTATATTGAGTGATGATGATGATAACAAGAAAAAGGTGAAGTTGGAATACACAAATAATGAAGGCTTTCCTTTTATATTTGTTTAAAAATAAAAACAAAAACATAACCACGTTTACAACTTTTTATTTGTTTATAAGGTTTGGTGCTTGTCCCCATCAATCACCATTACTTTAATAAGAACTTACACATTAAGAAACCTACTTTTAATTGCTCAAACACTAGTTGCCACTCTTTCTTTACCTTTGAATGATGCCATTCCATTGTCTCATAAGCCACATCCAAGATGGGGAAAATGCCTTTAATGCTTTTCCAAAAGTAAAAGTTTTTGCACGGTGGCTTTGTGAGAGTTTGGAATTTGTACCTCGTCTTATTGAGTGGTTCCTATAACAATATTTTAGTGCCACAATGCTTTCTTAGATTTGTACCCATTGTATGTTGCTTAACCACTTTGTCACTTTGTTATATGAACTTTTTGCATCATTAAATCTTTGATTGCCAACTGTGGTTAATAGAATTCTTAATGTTATTGCCACCAAATGCTTTTGTTTTTGTTTTTTTAAAAATATTAATTGACATGACATACGTTCGTAAAAGTAAACTAAAGACAAAACCTAATGTCTTTTTCTTTTTAATGTGACCCAACTTTTGAAACGTTCATTTTACAATTTAAAAATAAAATAAAATTAGTAGTGTGTTACTTGCTCTAGAATAAACTTCAATTTTTCTTTGAATTTATGACTCTTCACTTGGAAAATTTTGAGATGTGTTAGGGAGGTTGTCTATTTTTTGTAGACCATAACTCCAATAATTATACGTTTTTTTAATATTTATTTATGGGGGATAGGTATGGGAGCTCTATTATTTTTATTAATTAAGAATGTATAGAAGAATATTATGGGAGAGCTTTCCCGTATTGCACCACGTGATTATCCAAGATCGCATGTTTTTGGAACTCTTTTCTGCCAACTTACTTACCTATATTTGATTTTTTATAAGACAATTTTTAGGTTGAAGAATTGTAATATATAGTTTATGGTGAATTTATGTTTATAACTCTACCAATGATAATCGATATTATATCCTCTAAGCAGAGTCACTCATGGTATTTTCCAATGAAATCTGGAACTTAACTTATACTCCTTTACTCTTGTTTTTGTCAAATCAACACAAATCAAGTCATTTTCTCAATCTTAAGAATGTAGATGTCTCTTAAGTAATATTTAAAGATAGTATTATTGGTCATCGTCAAAATCTCTTGATGATTTTCTAACATCAATCCACCATAGACTACATGAGATACTTCCCTACCCTAGCAATTGTCCTATTATTACAATGCTTGTGTTTGGAAATGTGATAGAAATCCATCATTGTACGACCATCTAAATCTCGTAGGTTTAATTTCAAGGTTGCTACATGTCTCCCATTTCATGAATCAAGGCTTTCAAACTCACATTTTTGTACTCATCCTTTTTGCTTGCATAGTTCAAAGTCCTACGCATAAAAATTATATGGTAGACTCTTTCTACAACGTGATATGTCTCTTAAAGTCATGCACGGTGCGTGATTAATTTATCCTTAGGAAAGGAGGATACTTGTTACATTATCATATGGACTGTGTGTGTATGATTTCATATATTCCAACACAAAAGCTTAGTGCCTAGTGAGCATAATAAAGCATACAACCAGAGAACTCTAGATTTAACATCATTATGGTAAAGAGAGGTAAGAATATAAACTCAAGAGTACACCAAGAAGACAATAAATCTCTCAACTAGAGGTGTTCACATAGTGGGCTTGACTCAATTAAGCATAAAATCTACTTTTATTTAACTAATCTAGGACTTAAAAAAAAGTTAATTGATACGTTGAAAATTGAAAATGACATTCATATTAAAAAAAATTCTTTTAAAGTGTCATTCAATGTAAAATGAAGAAAATATATTTTAACGTCAAAAAAAATAATATTTTAACTCTTTTGTTAAAATATCTACAAAAACATCGTTAAATAACAAACTAAACAAAAACTTGCCTCTATGAAATATTTCCAACCATTCAAAAGAAATTTTAATAAATTATTATCTAATGCTAAACTCAACATAATTTTTATCAAATTCAATAAATAATTGTCGATGAATGTTGACTCATTACAAGAAGTTGACTCACGTAAAAGATCGTAGGTTCAATTATCGTTGTTGAAGTGAGGACATCTTTAATGGATGATCTCTGTAAAAATTCTGAGGTTAACATCTGCACTGACCCTAATGAGCACCTGGAGCGGAGCTCACCTAAACCTTTGTATCCAATTTTTTTAATAGATTATACATTTTTTAAATAATAAATTGATAGAGAAAATATTAAATAGTTATTTGATTTTTTTTGGTAACAAAATAGTTATTTGATTAAAATAAAATTATTCATTTAATCAATTTTATATATAAGGTAATTTTTTTTCTTACATGTGGGTCCATTCTATTCATACTAAACACATTCTTGATTATTGTTCAACTTGCACAATTAAGATTTATTTATTTTATATTTTAGACAGATATTAATAGTTTATTTAATAAATTATGCGTTATAATATGAATAAATTTTTTTTCCTTCATTAATTTAAAGATATATGAAATTTTAATGAATATTACACACATAACCCAAACGAACAGTAATTATATATATATATATATATATATATATATATATATATATATATATATATATATAATTTGGGCAAAACCAGTAAAATTGAATAAAGGGTACCGTGTTCAACTCGGAAACCTCAAGAACTAAGTTGAATAAAGGGTACTGTGTTCACATAGTGCGTCAAGCCCTATTTCAGATGCAACCAGACAAGTCCGCAGGTCCAGATGGTTTTAATCCGGCATTTTATCAGAGATTTTGGCATGTGTGTGGTGATGATATTTTTCATGCAGTGGTTTCTTGGTTGGATCTCGGTTACTTCCCTTCAAACCTTTCAGAAACAAATATATGTTTGATTCCGAAGTGCGAAGACCCAGATAGTATGAAAGATCTTAGGCCTATATCTCTTTGTAATGTGTTATATAAGATGGTGTCGAAGTTGCTCGCTAACCGACTGAAACGATGTTTGGATAAATGTGTGTCAGAGGAACAGTCAGCGCTTGTTGAGGGCCGCTCTATATTGGACAACGTGTTAATTGCTACCGAGATAATCCACTCAATGAAGAGGAAGACGAAGAGATGGAGAGGGGAATTGGCTCTCAAGATTGATATTAGCAAGGCTTATGATAGAGTGGATTGGGGGTTTCTTCGTGGTGTGCTTATGCGAATGGGGTTCAATGAGAAATGGATCCAATGGATGATGATGTGTGTTAGTTCGGTTACTTATTCGGTGCTTATGAACTTTGACAGGGTGGGGCCTATTGTACCCCGGCTGAGGGTTGCGCCAAGGTGACCCATTATCACCATATTTATTCATATTGGTGGCCGAGGGCCTCTCGACTCTAATACATAAGGCTATTAATAGAGGTGATATTCATGGGGTACAAGTATGTCGCGGCGCACCAGTAGTGTCCCATCTGTTATTTGCAGACGATTGTTTCTTGTTTTGCAGGGCTAATGCGGTGGAAGCACAACGTTTACTCACTATTCTTAAAACTTATGAGGTAGCATCTGGACAAGAAATCAACTCATCAAAGCCTGAGGTGTTTTTCAGTCGCAATATGAGTGAGGCGGCGCAGAAGGATTTGTCACACATTATTGGTGTCCGACATGTGATGGGTACCGGAAAGTATTTGGGGTTACCTTCGATGATTGGTGGAGATAAGAGGTCTATTTTTTCCTTTATAAATGATCGTATTTGGAAACGAATAAATGCATGGAGGGGACGAGCATTATCGAAGGCGGGAAAGCAAGTTATGATCAAATCTGTGTTACAATCTATTCCAGCATACATAATGAGTATTTATCTTTTGCCGAATTCAATTATAGATGGTATTGAAAAGGTGATCAATGCATTTTGGTGGGGAGGAAGGAGTAACAACCGAGGGATTAAATGGATGGGATGGGAACGTGTGGCATTCCCCCAAAGAATTTGGTGGTATGGGGTTTCGAAATTTCAAAGCTTTTAATGTCGCTATGGTAGCTAAGCAAGGATGGAGCTTTCTGTCTAAACCTGAATCGCTGGTTGCTAGAGTCTTTAAATCAAGGTACTTTCCACGTTCCTCGTTTTTGGGTGCTAAACTCGGACATAACCCGAGCTTTGGTTGGCGGAGTATTTGTAATTCGCGTCAGTTACTTTTATATGGACGTAGGTGGACAATTGGAAATGGGCAGCAGGTCAGCGTGATGAATGATCCATAGGTTTGAGGTGGTCATGGTAGCTAGATTCAATCCCCACAAAGTCAGGGTGTGCATAGTTTGCGTGTGTCTGATTTGATAGTTGATGAGGAACGAGTTTGGGATATTGATAAGCTTGAATCTCTGTTTCCAGATGATATGGTGCAAGCTATTCTCGACACACCACTCTTTGCAGAAGTTCAGAATGATAAAATTGTGTGGATGATGGAACGTAACGGGAGGTATATTGTTAAGACTGGTTATAAACTTGCTATGATGGAGTCGTTACATACTGATCGGTTCCATGTTGAAGGAGAGTGGCATAGAATTTGGAATGTGAATTCCCCTCACAAAGCACATAATTTGTTATGGAGGATTTGCAGAGGGTGTGTTCCGACGCGTCTTCGACTACAATCATGACATGTACAATGTGAGGTGATATGTCCCTGGTGTGATACGGATGTTGAGGATGATTGGCATGCTTTTGTGGGTTGTACGGTGGTGCGTGAGAGTTGGTATTGGGCAGACCTTTCGACTGTGCTGCAACCGCGAGTTGGAATTGTGAGCAGTTTGGCAAATTTTGTTTTTGATATATGTCGTTCCGAAAGCCGAGACATTGCTGGTCGGGTGGCTTCACTTCTTTGGCAAATTTGGGCTGCACGAAATGATGTCATTTGGAATGCCGCTCATCATACTACAACAAGCATTGTGAGGACGGCACTAGATGCAGGGCAGCAATGGCAGGAGGTTCATAAACATCCCCCACAACCGGTTGTGCAACACGGGCAGAATAGAGTGCAAGATAACAACTCAGTTTGGGAGAAACCACGCGAGACATGATTGAAGTGCAATGTGGATGCCGCATTCCATAACCGTAACCATATTACATCTTTTGCGTGTTGTGTTAGAGACTCCTGCGGGCAATTTATTCGGGCTCGAACGAAATGGCAGCGGGCAAATATGACAGTTTTGGAGGGGGAGGCAGTAGCCTTACTCGAGGCTCTTCACTTTGCTGATGCGAATAGATGGGACTGGGTTGTCTTCGAGTCTGACTCATCTACTCTAGTGCAAGCTCTATCGTCTCCGTGCCAGGGTGATTCAGAATTCTATGCTATTGATTCTAGTATTATTTATCAGTTATCTTTACATTCCAACTTCGAGGTGAAGTTTGTTAGGAGACAAGCGAACATGGTTGCTCATAGTTTAGCTAGGGCGGCCTGTTCTTGGGCTAGTCACTGTATTTTTGATTCTTATCCTTCTTGTATTGAACATTGGATGATTAGTGATAATAATTAACTTTGTTTCGGTCAAAAAAAAGTGAAAATTAAAGGAACAAAGCAAAAATTCGCATAAACATGGCAAAAATGCAATAGTGAAGCACAAAATTGTCCTACGAGCTTAGCTGGGTTTCAAACCTCAGATACGACACTTATTCACCTTAAAAATGGTGAATTTCCAGCCACTAGACTACTTGAATAAAAAAAGAACAAAATTGGAACGGCAAACAACACACCTTAGATGGAATCGAACTTTAGATACAATAATTTCTTTGTTAGGAGTCACTTGGTTTCTTTGATTGGTGTAAAGTTTACATAACACCTTAGATTGAATCAAACCATAGATTAGCAAACCATACAAGTCAGCACAACATAACCAATTTTCGGAAGAAAAAAATTGAGATATGGACTAAGTTGTCCCGATTTATTTTTTCTTATTGACTAAAATGTGATTTTATTTTTCTCAAAAACTAAGGGTGTGTTTCATTTGCTAAAAAATGAAGGAAAATACAAGATTACTTTAGTTAAACAATGTTTGATTTGTAAAACTGTTTCTGGGACAGAACAAACTGGAGGCAAGGGGCAGGACAAAAACAAATTTTTTTGTCCCTCACAAAACCACAACACAACTTTTTGTCCCACGTACAAGTTATCTAAAATACAAAAATAGTTTTTTGTCCACAAAAAATCGTATAAAACCAAAAATTATTCAATACAATAAAAATTTGTCCTGTGTTATTCTGCCTTGTGTTGTGCTGTGTTGTTCTGTCTAGTGTATATTGTTTAGCAAATCAAACGTACCTTAGATTGGATCGTTCAACTTTTCTCATTGTTTAATTGAGTTTTCGCTCAAAAATTAATGAAACTTCTTATTTGAATTTTATTTATTTAGGGTTCTCATAGGTTCCCTCCATCGAATGTTATCCTATTTGAGACATGTCCAGCAGAAATTTGTGTCTTTATTTATATATTTTTGCTAACCTAGTGTAATTAGAAACTTTGATACTCAGTAGACGCCCAAATCAAATCTGAGCAATTTTTGGAAAAGACATCCAAACAAATTTGATTTGTTGGACTTTGCATGGTTTTGAATTTTTTTGGATTAGTTTGCGATTTTAATTTGGATTAGTTTGAATATGAACAACTTCAATCATGACTTAGGTCCAATCCTTTGGACATGCTATAAGTCTAATTCTCGAGTCGACAACAACCCATCAGTTTCTTTTAACCAGGACAATGCTGCCTCTCAAATAGATGAGTACATGAATTGAAACCAAATTATTGAGAAGATTCATGATGTCAACCTCTCACACACCAAGTTGGTTTATTCATATTTTTAATCTACCTAAAATAATCTTGTTCAAAAAATCAACCTAAAATAGTCAAATAATTTGACTAATATGAGTGAGGAGTAGTAATTGTCTATTTTCAAGGTCATACATGTTTTTTTATCTATAGGCAAAATGAGAATAATCAACCATTATAAACACACAAATACAAAGTGAAAAATTCTGAATTCAAATCTAAGACACCACAAAATATATCCAGTCTAACAATCTTGATACAATATGTTGTGCTAAACTTTATGGATTTTTATTTTAACACCCTTACAAAAAATTATATTCTAAATTTGTTGTGAACATCTAAATTTTTTATTTAAACTAAAAAACTATAAAAAATAAAGAATCAAGTTTCGTGTTATACCACGCATCTAATGTTTAAAATTTTGCCTATTTATAGGCACGAAGCAGCTTCTCTTAGTCCCTTTTCTTTTTCTTTTCTCTCTCCTCTTTTCCATTTTTCTCTCCTGCGAAATGGAACCAAAATGGAGCACCATTCTGCCAGCAACCTCCATATTCTCCAGCTTCGATGACCTCAAATGGATCACAGCAGAATTTGATCATGAACTTTTCACGAGGAGGCCCGTTACCGTCGAAACAGCAATCGACGACAACGATGTAAAACCGTGTAAGATGGATCCATTCATCGGTGTCGGCGATGTTTGCTCTGGTAACATCGCCGACACCGCCGATTTTCATAATCTGGTCAGTGCTCTCTCACTCTCACACACTATGCACTCTATCAAAAAAATTCCTCTAACGTGACTTTCAAGCTTTGCTCAAAACGTTTCCCTACTAACTACGGTTGTATTAAAAATAAACTAAAAACTATTATAATTATTAAATCATCATTTATTACTGCTGGTAATGGTTTTTCCTTTGGAGTTTCTACTTTGATATGTGTAACTTTGTTTATCTAATATAAATGATATATCGATACGTGAGCATAGTCGACGCCCGATTATTCACCTTAAAATGTAAAATTTAGTCTAGACTATTTGAAAAAAAAAATTATATATTGATTCAAATTTAGAAATCAACACAATATTATTATATTAAATTTCTATTTTTTTAATTCTTTTTTCCAATCAAATCAACCTTTATAATTGATGTATTCTATAGCTCTATCTTGTCTTATCTAATGTTAATGATTAGTGATTAGAGATATTCAAGTTGTTGGAGGGTTAATATGTGTAACTAACTTTATGACAAAATAATAAATCCGGTTGAAGTATATCTTTGAAGTTCATGAATTTTGACGAAATCACAATAACATCTGATTTTGTTGAAATTCCAAATTAAAATTGTAGTGATACGCCGTAATTCTACCAAAACAAACATGAATTATTGAAAGCAAACATGAAACCTGTGGTTTTGTGATAGAACTTTTGATCTCCAAATCAAAGAATTAAGATAGAATAGAATAGAGTTTTTTTTTTTTTATGTGAATGGAATTTGGTATATTTAAAGGGTGAAGCAAAGGAACTTGTGAAGGCCACGTCATCAGGGACTTTGTTTAGTGATGAAGAAGGCATGATGATGTGCACTATACTCTTTTGTTATTATATTGATATTGATTATTGATTATTATTATTATGATTATTGATTATATTATTGTGTTGTCTTTTGAACTCGTGGGAACGCACTACTTTATGAGGATCTTCACTTAATTTTTTACATTTTTTTTGTCTTTTACTTTGGGACACAATAATTGACATATTACTCAATTTGAGAATCTAAGCTTCACCTCTAGATGTTCTTTCAGTCCTCGTGAGCTTAGGTCAGTTGTTAGAGACAATGCATAATATATGCAAAGTCCGGAGTTCAAACCCCGACCACTACAAAAAAAAAGATGTTCATGTTTCAATATTTAGTTTCTGCCATAAATTCTCTCTGCATAAGGTGATTATTCACGAGGTATAGTCAAACATTAAACATGCATGGACACAAAATTAGATACTTTTATTTCAAAAGGAAGACTAATACAAGGTTTTTATTGGCTTCCAAACCATACAATGGTTATTCGCTATATATGTTGTTGCGATAGAGATCTGAAGTCAACATAACTAAATTTCAGTTATTGTATTAGTTACTAATTGACAACCAAACTTTGGACATGTCTCTCAACAGAAGGAAGCGAAAAGATTGATGTAATGAGATTCCTATTTGAATTAAGGGATGGAAAGAAACCCTATTTTTGTTGTTTGGTTAATATAGTCGAAGATTAATTTATTTTTTGCATCATTATCATATCTAATATGATATTTTCTCTTTTCTCCAAGTTTCTTCAATATCACATGTGATCTAAAATTTATAGTAAGATGAATTAGGTTACCCTATGCTTCTCCTAAAAAACTAACCGAGAAAAGAATGAATTATAGCAATCCCTCTCTTCTTTTCTATTATATTTCCTCAATCAAACACTATTAAAAAAATTGCTTGTTTTACAAGTGACAAATTGAAAAGGAATATAGGTAAAAAAAATGAATAGAAAAGGAATATAATAGAGCAACAACATGGGTCGTTCCTTTGGCCTTCTATATGAAAATTATGTCCAATGCATGGTATCTATTAGGTACTTAGCCAATAGACTCTTAACAAATATGTATCACTCTATCTTTACTTTTCATGAAGTGGTCCTAGCTAGTTATAGTATTATTGCCCACAATCTTAGCGGGTCCTTGTGAAAGAGGTGGAGTGTTTTGTTACTTCCTTTTATAGCTTAGCTTTTCTATGTTGTTTTATTTAGGGGATATTTTTTTATGTTTTGATTTATACCTTTTGCTTGGAAAGCAAAAACAACCTAATGAATTGTTTCTTTTTTTAAAAAATAAAGACGTGTAAATGAAAGGAATATCCTTAAAGAAGGTAAAAAATCATGCTACATCTGAAAATTTGATAGGCAAAATAAAGTTGACAACCTATTAATAAAGTTGACAACCTATTAATTCAGGAAAAAATGTTTATTGTTATGAGAGAAGTTCGACAAGAAACGCAAGAATTCTATAACCACATACGATCACATGTATGATCACATAGCTAGAATTTGATTGGTCAAATATTTTATTTTTGTGTATTTTTCTCGTTCTTGTATAACACTTTCCAGACAAATAACATTACTCTAAATCTTGTAAAAAAAAACCATTGTTCTTAATTCAGCCCTTCATAATTGCAGGATGCCGTAACTTCATTTTCAACATGTGGTGAACCAACAAATAATACTCTTGTTTGCTCCCAAAACCTCACTCCCAAGAACTCCACCATCACTGCAACTATTGAGTCTCAATCATCCATTTATGCCACCGGTAATACTCTATGTTATATAAATATATTCATACATATATACCAGTATAAATTTTGCTTGCAAAAATTGAATTAACAGATGAAAATATTAAAAAAAAAACGAGAAATATGTTTCTTTTCTTTGGTAGATATGTAAATGATATGTAAATGAAAAGACAATAGTCATTGAAAACTTATAAAGAAAAAATATGTTCATAGTCACCAATTAAAATGTTAAAATTATGTATTTTTTATTTTAATTTTTTTTTGTCAATAATTGAACTCTTTTAAAGATATAGACACACATAAAAACAATATCAATATATATAATAGTAAATATAAAGTGGAGTTTAGGGTTTTGGCCCTCTTTTGTACCAAAATAAATAAATATAAAGTGGAGTCTTAAAATAGGTCGTGTTTTTTCTTTATATGAATTCCATAAATTTAAGAAATCCATGTAATCATGAAGTTGGCAAGTTGGGATTTTTAAGATAATTGTAGGACTAAATTTTAAGGTCTATAAAAAGATTCAAAAAGCAAGCTCAGAATATGAAATATGCTTGTCTTTTTGTGTTATGATGCAATGGTTGGGGTCTTATTGATAAATAGTTGAGCTGTAGAATCATCTTTTTTCCAATATAAGATAAGATTACTTACCCCACCAATGCAACAGTCATAATTACAAGATTTATATAACACTAAGTTACCCTTTATAGATAACTTCATTGTATGTACATTTTATTTGTGTAGCACCATAATAGTTTATATATATTGTTCATATAGAAAGTTTAGTTTATATATATCATAGAGCTTATTTTGGATTGAATTGTATAATGGATAGTTACAAGTCCAGTGTCAGCTAATAAACCTAGTAGAGAAAATCAAACCAAAGGAGTGACTACAACAACAAGTGGTTCCTCACGTGATCCATCTGATGAAGATGATGAAGCAGGTCCTTGTGAACAAAGTACAAACCCTGTTGATATGAAGCGTCTTAGAAGGTATCTCAAACATTAATTTGAACTTTATTTTAAATTTATTTCATTTTATAAATTCTCAATGTTGGTTATTTCAAAAAAATTCTCAATGTTGGTCTAAGCATGAAGCAACTATAAAGTCTTAAATTAAAGAAGAACTTTTACTAGGTTTTTATCAAAAGTCCTATTTTGAACTAGATAAATCCAGACCATGAGTTTATATATTATAAGAGAAATCATATTATTTTTTTGGGGGGAAGAGAAATTATAATCTAACAAGGTGGCTTTGTAAGTTTGTATAAAAATAAAATAAAATTGCCACATGTACATGATGACAATAGACGTCAATCTAAAGTAGTAAAAGTACACTGATATTCACTAGTATACAACTTTCATGCAACTTAGTGCATATTTGAATTTACTTTTGGCATAGTTAAAAGTAAATTTGAAGACTTAAAATTGATTTTGGTATGTTTTGGAGTTCTAATTATAATTGATTTGATTTTATCTCTAGAGTTTATTCCAGCTTGAAGTTATATAGTTTGTAATTTATTCCTTTAAATGTGATTTTATATTTAAATTGAGTGTTCAACTTTCACGTTAACGGATCAAAGCATAAATTATTCTACTTTAAACTCACGTTTAATCAAAGTCAATTTACCAAAATTAATTCAATTAAAAACAATTTTCGTCATTGTAAAACTAAATACACTCTTAATGTGATTTCAGGAAGGTTTCTAATCGCGAGTCTGCCAGAAGGTCCAGAAGAAGAAAACAAGCACATTTGGCAGACCTCGAGGTTCAGGTAATTAATTGAACTTAGAAATTTAATTACATACATCCTTTTGTAACAAAAAAAAATCCATCTTTGAAATCACTAGTTATCATTTTCCAATTTCCACTATGAGAATTTTATTATATTTTGTTTCTTAGGTTGAACAGCTGAGGCTGGAAAATGCAAGCCTATTTAAGCAGCTTACAGATGCCAGCCAACAATTTCGCGATGCTAACACTAACAACCGAGTGCTAAAATCCGATGTTGAAGCTTTAAGAGCTAAGGTATATATACCACTTTACAAGTTCTTCCATGTGTATTACGATTAGATTGCAAAAACGGAGGTAGTAACAACTAACTACTTACATTTGTCATTTCAAAAGAAAGAAAAAAATGTTGTGTGACATATCGGACCAACACATACCGTGATTACAAATCAAGAATTCAAAATCTCCATTGTTTTATGACCAAGATCATCAAATTCATGTAATGTTTTAAAGTTTGAAGTCATTTTGCCAAAAATAATTTGTTGGGGATAATAATATATACTATTACAAATCATTTATTGAGTTGCTAATAAAGAATTTTATGTCCAATTTAGGTGAAGTTAGCAGAGGATATGGTCTCTAGGGGTACTTTACCTACTTTTAACAACCAGCTTCTCCAAAATCAGAGTCAATTGAACACCACTCCGCCACAAATCAACACTAGTAATCTCCGTTGTATGGCGCATGTTTCGCCTACAATCACCGTCCATGGAAACGACGCTTCATATGGTGTTAGTGGACAGAATTCAGCTATTGGACTTGGAGATTTTGATATATCTTGCAGTCATGATTTCAACAATGGAGTTAATAGTGATGCTGTGAGCTCTTTGACTAGCTTATGGTCATAAATATTTTATGCTACCACAATATTGTAGTGTCCAGTTAGAATATCCAAGTTTGTGTATGCCTTGTTTTGTATTATTAGATCTGCATGTTATGTTATAGAAAATAGTACTATTTTCTATGAAAAACTTTATATATATACTTAGTGGTGTATGTATCAAATGGTCTTTTTTTCTTTAGTCTTCCCCTTGATTGTTTGCTAAATTAGTTACCAAAAATGAAGTGAGTGTGATGGTGTATAATGTATATGGAACTGATTGGTGACTGATTTGATGAAATATGTCTATATATCTATTGACATTGGAATCATGGCAAAGGAAGTGTTTATCGAATACAAGAGCCTCAGTTTATTTTAAGTACGAAACCATGTTGATTAATGATCTTGATTATTGAGAAGCACTTTTTTGTCAAAACCATGCCATAATGCAATTAGACTTATCAAGTAACAAGATTACTCATTCATAAATATGCACTTTTAATTGGCAAACCACATCCTCCCCTTTCTTGTGGAGGTTTTCTTTCCCCCATTTTTAGAGGGTTTTCTCCATTCTCTTCATTTTACTCATTTCTTGGCTTTCTCTTCATTTATTCATATGTGCACTAGACGTATTTATAAAATGCAATGCCCAAGTCCTCGTGAGCTTAACTCAGTTGGTAGGGACAATGCATAATGTATGTAAGTCCGGGGTTCAAACCCCGGCAACCAAAAAAAAAAAAATGCAATGCCCAATAAGAACTTGGCACTTTGGAATAGTATAGTGTGCAAAAATCTAAGCTTAACTGAATTTATTCCTATGAACCATCCTACATTTCTCCGGAAGACAGCCGCATGGATTAGATTTATAAACGCTCAAAGTTGATTGATAAATTAAATAATCACAAGTTAAAATTCATGTGTACATAATTACATACAGTATTTTTCCGAACAATGTCAGGAGGCAAAGCTAGCTCTTGCATTGTTAGTTTCTTGTTTCTTGAGTACAAGAAGAACCCCAATGCACACATAAATTATGAAGGTGATAGATAAAATAAAAATTTATACATGAATTAATGTTGAAAAGATGGTATAAAACCTTTCACTCTTAATTAATCATAGGCCTCGCTAGATTTGCATCTCCACTTTGGTCAGCTGCATATCTTAAGAAATCGTCAGGCACAGGAATGTTTAACTCCGAACAAACAAGTTGGACAATTTTTCCGGTGACACCGCCAAATGACATTTTGTTTAGTGTCACTGCAATTGAAAATTTGTTAGTAACATCACAAAACCCTGTAGACCCACCCATTCCCGAGTGGCCAAAGGCAATGGTTGATCCATCCTTAGAGCTAAACCGCTTAAATCCTAAGCCAAAACCCCCACCTGGTAAAGTTAAGTTCTCGTACTCTCCTGCACCCAAGAACTCGTCTACAATCCTAGGATTCTGATAGACCTTACCAGGAACATGGGGTCGTGGATTACTATCCAAGTTGCTACTGCTGGTATCACCACTACTGCTACTACTTGTGCTAGTGTTTCTGCCTTCTGTAACCTCAGAGTCTTCTTTACTAGAGACTTTTTCATAACTTTTATTAACTGCAGGTAAAGTTGCGACTGTCCTTCCGATACATTTCCGCTTTTTGGGGGCTTTCTGAGAAGATAATTTGGGGATATGTGGATGACTTCCAAGTATTGGCTTAGAAGAAGAAGAATGAGGTGGTGGTATCTTCCCACCATCAGCTAGGGCTGCATAGTAACGTGCAAGTGCACGCGCAGATAAATGTCCATTAGCAGCTGGTATGATTGCACGGCGAACATTCAATGTATTGAAAATAGGAGGCAGAGTGGTTGCCATTTGAGCAATTTGCTGTGGCTGGAAGGTAGAGGGTAGTTCCGGACGACTACTGATCGCTGAGAACTTGCTTAAATCATCTGTATCTACAGTCAGTGCTGCAAGACGTGACTCCACCCCTAAAAGTATATCCAAGAAGCATGGTTACAACTTACAAAGAAACCTAAAACAGAAATCTTCAACCCCGACTACTTAGGAGTATAGAGAAAATAAAATGAAAGTTCATATTATGCCCATCAGATATAAATTGGTTATCATCCCTACAAAAATAATTATTCATCAAAACTTACCCGGGGGAATTCCAATATATAGTTCTCCTTCAACCTGGAGGGGACGAACTATTGATTCTTCAAGGATCTCCTGGAATTTCTTTCCAGATGCATGCTGTTTTATCCAAATAACTTATCAGAATATGAAAGAAATCCTGGAAAACTTTACTAGCAATTGCTTTTTGTAATTTTGTGAAGAATAATAATTTAAAACTATCTGCAACCATGCCAAAATTCCCATTTTTTTAATCAAAATAGACATTAATAAAAGCCTGTGATAATTGTCAACACAAGCTTGTAGAGACGTGCCACTATAAGAACACAAGTCATACACATTCGAGGTCCCTTTTACTAGCAATCACTTTCGGAAACATTGTGAAGAATTTTAAACTAACCGCAACCATACTAAAATTCATATTTTTATTAAAATAGACATTAATAAAAGTCTATGCTGATTGTCAACACAAGATTGGAAAAACATGCCACTATAAGTAAACAAGTCATACACTTTCAAGGTCCAACTTAGAGCTCCCAACCAACTGTCATATACTTCATTTTGCATCATTGCAAGAAGCAAAAAAAAAAATTCGCAAACTTATCATCTTAATACTCTTCCTTTGTTATATGAAAATTTTATTACTTTATTCGACATAATAAATGAATAGTCCTTTTATAATAAAATGATCCTTCGCTGTCACCCTGAGTTCAGAATTCTGGTAAAACATGAAAATTGAAATTGAAGAATATTTATTTCAGTAAGAATTAAGTTTTTGATACATACAAGGTCTCGCATTTACCTCAATGATTCCACCGCACAACCAGCCAAATGACAAATAATGATAACTCTGCACCTTTCCTGGTTCAGTCTCAGGCGCTGAAATACAAATGTGGTTTAAACATTCATTCCAGTCTAACATTAGCAGAGGGTTTTCTTTATTTATCTCTGCCATTGCATTGTGCAAACCAGATGTATGATTAAGCACATGATGAACCTGAAACAGAAGATTAAACCATTATTAAAAGTAATAGCTTCAGAACAATTGTTTGGAAGAAATTTCAGTATTTGACCTTAATGACTTCTTTCCCGTTTGAACCAAACAATGGCCAAATATTTGCAACATTCTCTTCAAGGTTTAGTTTTCTGCGAGATAAATAAGCAGGCAGAGCCATTTCAGGTTATATGCATTGTGCAAGAAAGTATATGACATCACATGGTTTAAAAAACTAAGTTTTTTAACTTTAATGCAGAGAACAAACATGATGTTAATATCTTTAAGGACGTCTTCTTGGTACAACAGCTGATAAGGGGTTAGATTAGGCATTTGATTTCGATGTAGAGTAAACTTAAGATAACATGACCTTTATGAGGAATTTCCTAACAGATATGTTGAGACACTGCAAGGCATTGTAACATTTTCTTGTTTTTCTCTGTTATTTTTTATTTTCATCTTATGTTGTGGAGGATTCCTTATCCTCCAAACATACTGTAATTTTTTCTGTTTTCTTTTATCATTATTAAAGAAGACTGTGATCGGGGGTACTGGGGATCAATACCAAATGATACGGCCCACCCAAACTACCAGCTTACGTTTCATATTCCGTGACAACAATGCTAACATTTATGCAGACACAAGGGCCTAAATTATATAAACCAACATATGCTGCTGTTATCAGTGATCAGGAACATTTCATTCAAGGATGGAGCAAATCCACACATATTAGAAGTTAATTATTGATGACATTGTAGAAGAACATTTGAAGGCAAGCATCCGTGAAAGACTACAAGCAAGAATATCTTGGCATGAATTATTGGACAAGTGTAGGTTTACTGCTAATTAACATGTAACTCAGCACATCCCCACAGCTTAGACTAATTTCAATGCAAAATGAAAACCTTAGGTTATTTTACTTTTTAAAAGCATTTTCAGTTTTTCTTTTCTAAATTCTTTGTTCATTTTAAAATACTAACAACGAGATGGAAGACTCCTCTAGTAAACAATTATGATAGAGAGAAACTGAAAGACAATCTAGGAAGAATGCATTTTTAGAAACAATGAAAATAGAGTTTAGGCAATTTCTAATTTTTCGAAAATATTATATCTGTTTTCATAAACTGTAAAAGAAAATGGTGAGGGAAATATTTGATTTATATCTTCTTATGTTTATTAATTGAAGTGAGAATGAAAACATGAAACATAGAAAGTAAACGAGCCCTTATTTTTCAAATAAAAAAACAATAAGTTATACTAAAATTCAAGAAGCAGTCAAGCTCGATAGTCGTAGCATCTAACAACATACCCATTGTCAACTAGCCAATGTATCATTCCTGCGGTGATACCCTTTGTAACAGAAAACACTGGAAAAAGGCTATCAGGCTTTACTGGACGGGGATCATATTTACCAAGCACTCCAGCAGCAGTGTCAATAATGACCTCTCCATCTTTGTAGGCGCATACCTTTACAAGAGTGAGCAAAATTAGTGAAACAACAAAATTTACTTCATTTACTTTCTGGAGATGAAATGCAATGGAAACAACATCATATGTCAAAAATGAAACACTTGACGACTTTCATTAATTTCAACCAAATCATTAATAAATTTATGTAAATTCCTGATATACAACCCTGATCTAGTCTAGCGTAGATAAGCTGACTGGCCATAAGGAAAGGTGATTAATACTTATAAATGCATAAGGCAAACCAAAGCAATCTCAAGCTTTACCTGGATTCCAAGTATTTTATCATTATTTGCCAGCTCAATTAAAAGTTGCCTCAGCTTGGCTTCAACATCAGAATGGACTGGCGAATCAAAAACCCATCTATCATTTACCGATGGTCCTCGATTAATAAACCTGGGAAGTGCACCTCAGATCAGCCATAGGTGAAACAGGCAATGTAGAAGACACTAACAATTGAAGGAAAAAAAAAACGACTCACCCACTCAAAACAGATTCTGCAAATGGCCTCATTATGTCCATATATACTATGTGAACGTTCATTGTGGCAGAAAGCCCTACATCCAAATCAGGCAAGTAAAATAAGTTGTAGGAAAGAAGTAACTATTACAGTGGCATTACAGTGTGAGGCAACAGACCTCTTAGAAGATTAAGAACCCTTCCAAATATTACAATATCACCAGGAAAGGCATCAACCTGAAAAATGTTATAAAAAATTATGACTTTAACTAACATAAGATCTGCTTCATAAATTTGGAATAGAAAAAAATAATGCAAGTTTATATCTGAACTTACAGGATTAAAGCGTTTCATTTCTTTTTTGTCAAGGTTCATTTTCTCCTGTATAACCTTCATATTTTTGGTTCTTTGATTCTCTAGAGATTTCAATGTTTCCTTAGCATCAGGAAAATACATCAGAATTAGATAAAATGAAACATCCAAGGAAGTAAAGAATAGTATACTTCAAGGAGCTCAGGGCATACTTACAAGCGATTCTTTTGCTGGTGTCGTTGCACGGAAAAATATAGCTGTCACCTCCATTGCCTGCTCTGGAATGTCCAGACGCAGCTTAAGCCCCATTTCTGCAAAGGCGGACAGAAGAGCCACATGGTCTCCCTATAATAAAAAGGCTGACGAAATCAGTCATCATTTAGAAATATCTTTTGGTGCAACAGTTAAGTATGGAAAACTTATACTGGTAGTCGCAATCCTGAAGAAATTGTCATAAAAAAGTGAAAAATTATGCTAAAAGAGGAAATGAAATAGACAATTGGCTATTGTGAACTTTCTGCCTTGACTTTCATGAATGTAACAAATCTACCCAACCAAAAGCTTATTATGTTATTGAGGTTAGGAAAATAGCATTTATATCTCTACTTCTCTAGTACACCTTCTTAGACCCCAACTTGCTTTAGGGAATGAAATAAAGCATACCTCAACTCAAACATCAGCCAGTACGATCAACACAGCTTTTAATTGAAAAATGGAGGGCATGAGCATCAAAGTACAGTGCAATGGATTTCAACACCATGTCAAAATTAATCAACAACATTTTTTAAAATATTACTAACACTGATATGTAGAGCCAAATAAGTTTAGCCACGAACATAATCACAATCTCTCTTAATATGATTAAACTACACAATTCAAATTTTTACTGGCGCAATAACATCGTAATTTTTGACCTAAGAACTAACGTTCAATATAAACCTACCCCTTTAAATTCAGGATATCATAGGCTAGCTGCTCATGTAAGAGCATGTTAAATAACCTTGAAATTCTGAGATGCTATACTCAAGAAGACAACAATTATAACCACTAATTTAACAACGTATATAACTTCGTTAGTATCCCTACAACCATGAAAAAGCATAAAAGTCAGCACCAACCTCAACAGATGACAAGAACATCTTTGCAAGTGCTTGCTTAAGGGTGTTTGAAAGTTTCTTCGTAAGCCCAAAGTCAAGTAAAATGGGACGATGTGGAGATTCCTTGCTCACAAGAAAATTTCCTATAATTATTCAAGTTAGAGAATCATTTCCACGAGTAAATGGAATAATTGGAAAATTATTACAGAAAGTTATCATAAAATTTCTACAATAAATTGAAAAATGTTGTGCATGGAAATTGGAAACATTATAGACTCGTGTTCATGTATACACAGGCACAACCATATTACTTATAGAGATGGACAGTATACCTGGATGAGGATCACCGTTGAAAAACCCATCAATATATATTTGGTGGGCGTAGGCACGAGTAATCTCCTCAACAATCTTTTGTTTATCTACTCCATAAGCTTCTAGTGATTCTAAATCATTCAACCGAATGCCATCCATATACTCTAAAACAAGGATCTTTTCTGTAGCCTGTCATTGGATGCAATCAGATTATATTATATAAATACGATAAACTACAAAGGAAAAGGAAAAAGAATGCAAAAGAATAAAAAGGAACTACGTTTCATTTTGAAGCAAATGAAATAAGGTACCAATAGGCATGCATGCTAATTATATGAATGCACAACAATGAAAACACTATACTTATCCATTGGATGGCAATTAGAAAAGGTCTCAACACACAACTACATAAGGCAAAAATGTTCGATTACATTGCTATAGGACCTTGTAGAGAAATATGTAAAACTTAGGTCACTTCTACTCTCACATAAATAAATATGTAAAATATGTATGTCTAACCAGGTCTGGGCTTGAGAATCAAAGGCATCATGTCATAATTTTAAGAGAATAAGGACTTTTCAAAAAATTTCCTTAATACTCTCAGATGCCTAAACTATAATGTCACCTTTATGAATAAATAATTCAATCATATAATATTTTATGGAAGATAGGAGATACCTGAATTACTTCTGGAATTAAAACATCCACTCTATTGGGATTCAAGTTTCCATCATCTTGGTTTCTGCAGCCAAGATTTTTTGCTACAGTCCTAGTGTTTTCTACAGAAATAGAAGTGTTGATAAGAGCCAAGGAAGAAATATAAAGGAGAAGATATCCTCCAAAACAAAGGAACAAATACAAAACTCTTCAAAATGAAACGGTTTTTAATAAAGAGTCCATTAATTTTTCAACAACCAGTCAAAGAAAGCCCTTAAGAAACTCTGTGATAAACACCAAAGACAGAATTCACAAAGAAATTTCTAACGATGACAGAACTAGGTAAAGATAGAAACTTGAAAATCCAAGCAACTCGCTCCAATAAAATATACCAAAGATATTTTCAAGCACAAATTTGGTTTTACAACATAATTTTGGTAAGACCAGAAAATTACCAGCTTCAAGATTGAAGTCAAGTTCTTTAGGAGCTTCTTTGCACCATTCATCAATCATAGGATTAAAGTTATATTGTGGCTCAGCCCATGCAATCCAGTCAACAATTGCCTTTGCATTTTTTAAGTCCTGAAAAACAATATAGGTCAAAAATCATTTGAAAGCCTTCAGTGACCTTGATATCCATATATTAGAAAGGTTAAAAAAGCAAAACCTCCAGTATGACTGTCTTGATGCCATCATGTTGAACTTTAACAACCACGTCCTGTCCATTGAGCAGAGTTGCACGGTGGACTTGGGCTATCTGCTTAAAATGCGCAGCTTAGATTCACATGAATCAACTCACTCGGGAAAAAAATTAATTTATAGAGACTCTCAACTAAATTAAAAAAATCTCCTCTAGCAGCAAAAATATCTTAAGGATCTTACCGAAGCTGTTGCCAAAGGTTCATTGACAAAATCTGAAAATAGCTCATCCATTGATTTGCCCAACTCTTTTTGTATGGTGCCATAGACCTTCAAATATTAACTACATTGAGAAGTCTGGTAGTGATGGCAACTTAAGAAAAAATTGAAATTCTCATGTAGGTTAGCAGATGATAGCTCTTATTCTTGTGTCATGGATTGTGAATTTCATTTTCAACAGAGGAAATGTGAATTTAGTTAAGAGTAAAATAAGCTATGAAATCTTATGCTAGCCATGTAAAAAACAAAACAAAAATCTAATGCTAAAAAATATTTGGGATATATTATTTTTGAAACCTTATCATGTAAATCATCTCGCTAAAGCATTCTTTCCTATAACTACACGGTAGTAATTTTTAAATCAAAAGTTTTTAGAAAACCTCTTCCAAGGGTCGAGGAGGAAGAGAGTCCTGTAACTGCTTCAAATTATTTATATAAGCAGCAGGAAGAACATCTGCACGTGTTGACATATATTGCCCAAGTTTCACCCACAAGCCTTCCATCTCTATGATTAATTTTAGAATTCGTTTAGCATTCCTCTCATGAGCCTTTGCCCACAGTGTGGCTTGTTTAGATTTGCTAAGCCATTTCTCTCGTTGTTGTACACCCTACAGACACAAATGGAAGAAAATAATAAGTTTAGAAGACTTATTTATTAATATAATACAATAAAACTGGAGTAACAAACACAGCTTACCTTATAATCTAGGTATACTACTATGGCCATCGTAAATACTCTAATACGTCTTCTGTAAAGGTTTCCCAACCCCATTCTGACAGGCACACTACAGCACGAAATGAAGGTTATAGTTGATGTTAGACCAAAGATGCATAAGAGGCAGAATGGCTACTTTGTAGCATGCATATTGCACTAAATCAAGAACCAAGAAAGTCAGATAATAACATATTTTAGCGCTAAGAAAGAGCCAAAACAATATTCAATTAAAAAATGCATGTCATGCATCAAGCATCAACACAATAACAAACATTGTAATTCTAAATTTTTCAACAGTATTATAAATGAAATTCTACAAGCACAAAATAGTGTGGACCTATGACTGTCCCTGTTTCAATCCTGAAGGTATTTCCTGTGAGAGAAAATGACATATAAAACCATTCATGAGCATTCACCTAAAGATTTAAATTTTTAATGGGAGTCTGTCCTTCGCATCCAGGATCCTTACGGAGCAAGAAGACATTCCAAGCATATTCCAAACTAATTTAAATTTTAATGCCAAAGGCAGGGGCTTTTTATTCCCCTACATTTATATTACTCTGGTATACTATATTTCCATCCCAAAATACGATCACCAAACCAAACACCTCCTAATAGTTGGAAATCAATGTCATTGAAACATATATTGTTCTTAACAATGCACTGGAAATATCAAACAAGAAAAGTAGGTAGAGAAAAAAAAAAGTGAATGAGCCTGGCTTTAAAATAAAAATACATGAAACCATGAATAAACATAATGAGGAAATGCAGATATATCATTGGTCCCAGACAATATTGCCAATCACGGATCACAGAAAATAACATGTTGTTCAAATTCAGCTACTTACATTATAGCCACTATTTGACAACACTTTATACTAAATAGTGTATTGCAAAACAATAGCAGTTAGTTCAAATTATGCTATGATATAGCGGTATAGTGCTGCTATAGCCACTATTTGACAACACCAATCTCAGGCAGGTATCAAGACGACAAATTGAGAGACATTTAGTTCAATAGTAATTAGTTCAAATTCCGCTATGATATTGCGATACAGTGAAAGTTAATCTTTCAAGATGCAGAATGAACAAGGAATTCAATGAACTCCATAAGACATTAATCATCGACTCAAACTTAATTTTCAGCTAGTCCCACAACAACTAATAACCATAAATGAACAATTTTATAGTATATTTCGAGAAAATCAATAGTTGGTATTTAATCATTTATGATTTGTTACGCATTGTATATAATATCAACCACTGATTAGTTTATCAACGATTGAGATATCTATGAACCACCTACACAGACACCAAATACAACACTACACTACACCAACACGTCAACACATGCAGGCGACACCGATAGTCTGACACACATGTTAGACACTAAACACATGTTTGATCAGAGGTGTCGGTGCTACATAAATTACTTACTTTACTCTCTAAAGTGAAGTGAATTGCTCACTTTAGACGAGTCTTATCCTTTCAAGAATATCTTTCAATATTTCATTTCCTAAATCCAAATTTAACTATTCAAAAACCTTAAACACTTAAATTCAACATCCACCTTCTAGGGGGAAAATAACGAAAAATTCACATCCGTTGTAAGTAAAGTGACGATGATTATAATGATGATGATTAAATATGCATTAATCCTTGAAATACAAGACAAAACCGACATTTAACACGTATAGAATCAAACTAACTACGAAATTATCGTGAATTATGATTAAATTAAACAAAATTAAATGAAAATTAAGATCATACACAATGAATTAATCAAATCGAGTGGATAAAATGGCGAAGAATAAACGCATGAAAGAAAATTCCGCAGTTCAGATATGAAGAATCGGAGAAGAGTGGAACGGTGGTGTTACGTTACCTGTGAAGGTTTGAAAGGATGATGAGTTAACTAACTGCTTGAAACAGAGAGAGAGAGAGAAACAACGAAAGTGTGTGTTGTGTTGTGACAAAGAGAAGCTCAACTACAAAATGTAATAAAGAAACAATGGAAATAATATTAATTAATTTCAAAATTAAAATGGTAAGCATTAATTATTAATTATAATATTACTTTTTTTTTTTTGAAGGAAATTATGATATTACTATTATTAGAAATTCATTTTTAAAGTGTACCAAAATAATTTAATTTTTTAAAAAAAATTCTATATAAAAGGAAAAGTCGTTTATTTATTTTCTCCGCATAAATAAAGAGATTAATTTTTCAACCCGGATAGGACCGTCATACTAAGGTTGAGAATAAACCAAACCAACCTACAAGAGCCTACGATCTAGTTTGTTTAGGCATAACTTGAGATGCCATATTTATTAAAAGGATTAGGCTTAACTTTTGAAAAAAAAAATTATTTAAAAAGGCTTGGGCTATCAAAAAAGCTTACGAGTCCTAATAGGCCGGTCTGTTTAAGCATAAAAATTATTTTTTATTTATACTAAAATATAATTTATTTCAAACATAAAAAACAAGAAACAACTCAAAAAATGGATCTTTGAAATATGTTTTAAGGTTTTATAGTGAAATAGACTTTTAAGTCTTGTAGTACATAGATAAATAAATAAAATAAGATAATAAATAGTTAAGGATGTCATAACAAATAAGAGTGTGTTTATCAACTAAAATATAAAAGAATGAGCATGACAATTTCAGTTGTACTAAGATGTTTGATTGTAAAACTAGCAAAAGATTGGACAAACCAAAGATAAAGGACAAAAGAACAATTAAATTTGCTGTCTTTCACTAAACTACATAACAACTTTTTATCTCAATTACAAGTTATCTGAGAAACTAAAATAATTTTTGAACAAGACAAAAAAAAATTCAATACATCACAAGTTTGTTATGAGTGATTATGTTTTAGATTGTTTTGTTCTATCGTGTACTTACATTTTTAGCAAATAAAATGCATCGTAATTTTTCATATAAATAGTAATAATTTTTTATAAAAAAAACTAAAATATGTGACGGAAGTCTACATATATTTATTGCTTAGACCGACTAGTGATGATGTCCTTTAAAGTCATTTAAAAAATTATTTGAAAATTAATCACGTTGAATCGAATTTTCTTCGAAAACGAAAAGACAAGTAAGAAATGTCATAGATTTGAATTGAATATTATGTGTTCATTTTCTTGGCAACAAGGTAATGTAATTGTGTACTAGAAGACTTTCTGGAAGGTGGAAACTACTAAACTAGTGCCTTTTTCTTTTGTTGACCCTTTTATGTTCGTAGAATTAGACTCCAAGCAAAGTACAAAACGCGTTTGTATAAGCACTTTACATGTGTCACATGTTTGGTCATCCACTTCACCCCCCCTTGTTTGTTCATATGTTATTTTTCTCTTATTGGATCGGTTTGTTAAAATACATGTTTTGCTTGGCTATGGATTTTAGAATCAACTACGATAATTAAGTGAGTAAATCACCATTTGCTTGTTGAGATTAGGGGTTGGATATTTAACCTCATGAAATTTATGAATAGAAAATAAATATATTAATTTGTATCTAATTTAGTGTTAAATGAGTTTATGAATTATATCATTTGTTGTCCAACTAATACTTACAAATTAATAGAAGCATCAAGTTGTTTAACATTATTCAAAATTAATGTCATTTTTGTCCTATTCGCAAATTTTAAGAGTGTATAAAAAACAAAGCATTTTGATAGAGCCCTTATAATTTCATGAGATGAATTTAGATTTACTCATAATTAATCAGACAAAAAGACATTTTGATACCAAATATTACTATGTTTTTGAATGTATCAAAAACACATTCCCAAGTATTATTTTCGTTACTAATTTTATGGGTTAAATTTACTAACAAAAGACATATTCAAATATTAAACTAATGTCTTGTAAAATAAAAGTACTAAACTAATGAACTAAAGATAAAGTTGAGAATAAGAATGACAAATAAATAGGATTTGGAAAAGATGGGATTAAGCTAGATTTGTCAAAGTTTAAATACAGTTGGATCAAAATATTTAAAACCTAAGTCGGACATATTATCTATTATAGAATTGCTTTATATATGAGTTTGACATTTTTTTTAAAGTATGACCTATTACCCGATCGTCATAAACTAATAACAATACGAGTATGTCTGCCCTGTTTGGTTGATCTCACAATGATTAACTCTAGCGGTCTAATTGAAAGTGAGATAAACCGATAACAATACGAGCATGTCTACCCATTTGGTTTGCCTTGCATTGATCAATTTTAATGGTCGAGTCGAAAGTGAGATAAACTCATTAAAAAGAAAAATCTATGATTCACACTCCATCACCAAAGAAGAAAAACTTATTAAGTTTCTTATGTATAAGAGAAGATAAGATGTTTAACTATAAAAAATTAATTTTGTACCCCTAAAAATATAAGTCTTTTTGCTATCACACACTTAAACATGCTCAGAGTCATCATGACGGCCGCTTCTATTGTCGACAATACTCCATTTGATCACTATTATAAATAAAAAACAATTTTTTTAGATTCAATGAATAACTCATGCATCTAACCATATAAAAAATAAATCTAAAAATTATTCAATAAATCTAAAAAACGATTTTTTATTTATAACAGTGATCAGAATGAAAATACCATATTTTAAGAATATTAGATTGAACAATGAACAAACTTATGGATGTTAATGTAACCATGGTTTGGAAACATAGGATCATCACCCCATTTTTTCTTGATTAGCCTTCTGTCCCTAATCTCCCCCTGGGCCCAAGCTCTGTCTCCCTAATCACAACAAGTCAACAACGAAGGCAACAGTTACCTCGCATACACAAAGACACAAGGCAAACGATTTGTCGATACTTCCCTTTGTTTGTGGGAAGTTACACATTTTGTTTTTAGAAAGTACACATGTATGTGTCTATGTTATATTACTCTCGTACGTGGCTTCACATTGGTCGCTTACCATACGTAGAACAATGTTTTTTTTTTAATGTTTTATAGAGCAATGTTTTTTTAACAATGTGGGTTGAGGAGATAGATGTTGGATTTATGAATTTAATCAATTTATAAATAATTGGGTTTTAATATAATGGTCTATTATGCGTAAACATTAATTAGTTGATGAATATATGTAATTATGTTATTGTTTTTGAATGAACCATGATAGATTGACTGACTTATTTAACTAAACTGAATGTGAGGTCTCTACTCTTATATGTTGAGTATAAAAAATGTTTACTCCATTAAGTTAGTTTATCCAAGTCATCATTCCATCGATAAGAGGGCAATTACAGCTCCTCTCATGTTCCTCTCCCCATCTCTGATCTCTTGAATTCAGTAGGGATGCCCTTCAATTCACCACTATTGTTGATGTCATTTTACATATGTTGTAACTTGTATCTGCTGTTTCATGGCTAATTGTTAAATTTTCATAAAAATGACATTGGTAATTTGACTGCGTGTTAATTGGTAAAGTCTAATTAATAATTATAATATCAGGGAATCAAAAATGTGTTCTCTCGACCGGTTTATTTTTTGGTTGAGTTCATTTAACACTTGAAAATAATCGTTTGGTTTATTGGTAGATCATTATTTTTGTGATCACAATCACATATTCAAATTATTTAGGCGGACACATAGATACACACAATTTAATTATTTTTATAATAATTCTTTCTTTCAAAAAAAATATTTTGATATAAAAAAAAAAGTTGATTCTTTTCTTTCTACATTTTCTTGTTTATGTATGTCTAAATAATTTAGGTTTGGTTTCGTGGCCGCACAAACGTTGTTCATCCAATGTATATGCACTTTCTCATCCTATTTAAGTGTATCTCTTATTCTTTTTATGAATATGTTAAAATAATTGTAGCAAATACGTTGTTCATCCAATGTATATGCACTTTCTCATCCTATTTAAGTGTATCTCTTATTCTTTTTATGAATATGTTAAAATAATTGTAGCAAATATTGCGTGAGAGAGAAAACATATTTCCTCTAAGACTGCGCAACATATTTCCCTTTTATCACGCAATATCTACTCTAAGTCTTTTAACTTAATTGGACCAGAGGTAAACACATGAGATGATAAAATGTCACACATAAAATAAGAGTAAGTGGTTGATAATGTTAGCTCTTGTGTTGGGAAATTGTTGCAGACACTTGAATAATAAGATGAAAAACATGATGTTGATGGCTGTACAAATAGATGTTAAAGTGTGTGTGGACACACCAAGTTTTAGATTCGATTTTTCTTCAAGATACTTGAGAATCTTTTTCAAGATACTTTAGAATGTTTAATGTAAATTCTATATTCATATCAAGCGTATCGATCAATGATATATTATAAAATAAAATTTCTTCAATCACTTTCGTACACTAGAGAAATAAAAACGATAGTACACCAAAAATCTCAAAAATACCTCAGAGTAGAAATATAATAAAAGCCACATACATTGCTAACAAACTTTTGGATAGCAAAATGTGAAACAAGGCGGATCAATAAAGATAAAACAATTTCCCAATTGAATTTTAAAAAAATAATAAAATAAAATTAACACAACTAGTGTCAAAAGTGTGTATTTACAAATCATAGACGAGTCTCACTAACAAGTTTCCTAAGAGATCATCTAATCAAATAAGAAAGCAATGTACTTTCATGTGGTCAAAGCAAATTTGCCACAAAAATATAAATAGATATAATTTCTCTCTAATCGTGTCCCTAAATTTTGATTGCTAATTCTTTGATTCTAATTGCGTCTTAGGATAGATGGAATGTATTTACATTTCCTAGCAGAAGTCTTTAAAGCACTTAATATATCTCTTAGGCTAGGACTACTAGTATCAAGTGTTTCTTCTGTAGAATTTGATGGGTTATTACAAAGGGAATTAAAAATTGAAGTATTTTGTGCATGGATGTTAGTGTTCTTGGGTGTTGCCAAAAAGTCATGACTTGCATTGTCTATGCTTTGAGGAGTTTCAACATTTGTATCAATGCTTGTTTCAACTGGGGTAGCTGTATCATAATCAGTTCTGGAGGTGTCCACTGAGGTATTTAAATCAACCTTTTTCTTCAAAGAGCAATTCCAATGGTTCTTGATAGAGTTTTCACTCCTGTTCAAATTTTACCCCAAAAACATTAAACATAAATTAATATATAATATTAATCAATCCCTCACTTCATAAGTCCTATAGGGATTCCAATTGTTAGAACAACATAATTTCTAAGTGTAAAATAGATCATTAGTACATAAATTTAGGGATTTGGATCCTCTCATATGCACTGTAATGATACAACAATTTTTGTTTTTTCAATTAGATCAATAATTGTTACATGAAAAAACTTTTACTGCATCGTTCTAGTGTGAGAGAGGATCCGACATGTTAACTTGTCTAGTTTTTTATTTTAATATTGTTAATTTGTCTATGTTGTATCCTAAGTACATAGCATTAAAATGGCATTCGGACCTGCTATCTTTAAGAGGGAAAAGTCACCTTTGTGTTTATCTCTCTTCTATATTGCTCTCTTACACCTTATCTATAGTTTCTTTTTCATCTTTCCCTTTCAAAAGATACACTAAAGTTACAATGACTTTCCCGCCATCAAAGTCATCGAATCTCAATCCATTAAAATGAATCCGGATCTACTACCTTTAAGACGGAAAAGTCACTATGACTTTACGTCTATCTCTCTCCTTTATTGCAACTTGTCTATGTTGTATCTTATTTTAACATGTTCAAGATATACTACCCTAAATTTTGTAAGAGGTCTGCTTAATCACTAGCAGGCCCGACCTTGGGGGAGTGCAAGGTGCTCTACCAGGCCGGACCTCCAAATGTTACGGGCCTCAAACAAAAAATTAGTCTAATATCCACCCCCCATTTAAATAAAAAAAAATATGTTACTTCTTTTTCTTTCTTCAGCACACGTTTGAGTTTTTTTTAGACTCTAGTTCTCCTTTCTGTACATAAATCTGATTACTCTCAAACCACCCCAATTTGTAAAATCACTTAATCAGTCAATTTGGAAAGCTATTTCATTGAAAGAATCACAACAATCATTTTTTTTCCGCATAAACCATTCGTTTTCCCTTCCCACAACGAAGGAGTGACAAATCCAAACGACACTGTTATGTAAATTTCATCTCTCTTTCACTTAATTATTTTTATTTCGTTTCAAGTTTAAAAGTTTTTATTCTGATTTTTTTAAATGAAGATTAGCGACAAAAAAGAAAAATTACATTTTTATTTTACTAGGTGCCTATTTTAAAAAGAGAGCCGAGCCTCTTATTTCATAGGAACGGCCCTGATCACTAGACCTATCTATGTATCCTCTCATCTATATATCTTTTTTCATAGCAAGAAATCTCCTATCAATACCTTCCATGCAGAAATTTGGCTATTTCAGCCCAACTATTCCCATATATTTTGTGAGTCTTGATTAGAGTCGACTCCTCTTCTTTGGTCCATGGAGTTTTCTTTATATCTGGATTTAAATGGTTATACCACCTAAAAGAAAAACAAAAAATGTTACTTCAAATTTTCAAAGAAAAACATAATTAAACTACTAAATGTAAATATTAGTATAAGATATGAATTGTGATTGCATTTAACATTTACCTTTCTCTACATTGTTTACCTATGCGACCTGGTAAGGACTTTGCTACCTGAGACCAATTTTTTTTCCCATTTATCTTAACAAGCTCGCTTAGTTGATTATCTTCCTGCAAACTCCAAATTCAGTGGTTAATTAAAATAGCATAATCTCCAATTTCAGTGGTTAATTATTAACATAGCATAATCTCTAAATTCAGTGATATAACTTAATTTGTACCTGTTCTGACCAAGGTCCTTTGATAAGATCAGGATTCAGAACCTTTTGCCAGCGATGCAGACATTGAACATCTGTTCTGCCAGTAACACAAGCAGCTGCAAGGGATAATGTGGTCACTAAATAAACTTAACAAACAAAATGTGATTGAACAAAAAATAATGTTTCCCATTTTCCAAATCAAATAGATTTTTTAATTGAACAGTTGTAATTTTAAAAGACTATTTCGGATTTGGATTTGCTGCAGTGACAATTCATACATTCACGTAGTAAACAGATCGGTAACTGTTGGATCGAGATCGAAAGGTGCAAAAGGTAAGCAAATTTTGATATTTTTTGAACTCTAAAACATCGATCTTGAAATTTGGACCATCCAAGCGTGAACGATACTAATACATAAGCTACCCGTGTGAGTACGTGGAATTTGTGACTGCTGTAAATCCAAATCTGACTATTTCAATAGCAAACATCAACACTCAAAATTAAGTTGTGCCTAAGAGAAGAAAGTATGAAAATTTATGGCTTTTATAACATACCTATCTTTTTCCAACTTTTTCCATTATACTTTTTCACAGCAGCAATCAAAAGTTTATCCTGTAAATGAGAAAACAAGAAAAGTGAGATTCATGACACTGTATACATGATGATGTTATTGGCAAGAAATTCTCTTTGGTTGAACAGTTTCTTGGTAAACAAGTAACTTTAAGAATTGAATGGTTTGTTGATCCTTACCTCCTTCTCTGTCCAGCCTCCTTTAGTTGATCTTCTTGTAGGACCAGTCACCCTTCTATTAGTCATGATAACAAGGAAAATGTGAGCAACAAAATAAACACATTATGATACAAACACAAATAATGATGTATTAGATTATATACTATCCACACAAATAATGCAAAACTAGAAAGGCAGTGTTCTTTTGTCTACTACTCAACAATTAAACAAACAAGTTGTTAAAACATTGCAAAGATCCCATGCATTCACATAAAGGTCATAAACTATAGAGATGAAAGTGACTCTGATAATCCAGAACTCGCTCAGGAGGTTAGTAAAGTTTGACCAATGATAATTCGAACTCTGGTGCTCTCGATCAATTCAACATTGACTAAAGTTTATTAACCACATGAGTCGAACTCGCTCAGGAGGTTAGTAAAGTTTGCTCCAATTGAAATTCTTTTTAATACTATTAGTGGCAGTCTGGCACAGAACTAATTAGTTTACCTTTTTCGCCAAACATGCGATAACTCTAGCTGGACATTAGTTTGTTCACATATGATTCATTTGTTCCGAAAGCTAAAATTAGACACTCTATCAGCTGGACATTATTTTGTTTTCATATTTGGCAATTGGAAAAACAAAATCCTATAATATTACTAACATACATAAATAGGGTTATGATATTGATATGCATATATATAGTTTAAAATTGCGGTCTACAACCGCAATCTCAGCCGCATCAGCTGTAATATAAAGATTCACAATGTAACTGCAACCTAGAATCGCAGCTAACCTATAATGTCACATAAACCTTTTTGATGTAACTGCACATGTGTCTAAGACCTTTCTAAGATTAGATTGTTTCAAGAATTTGAAGCTTTTTGACTGAATAGAAATAGAACAGGAAAACACTAACCGTTGTTGAATAGAGGCAGGTCTTTGAGTTCCAAGAACGGAATTGCTTTCTTGTTCTGAAGAACTTGATGCCCGATTCAAATCTTTGTCATGTTCCATGATTCTTTTCAAAACTATATAACAAAGAAATCAATATAACATTAAAAACCAAAGATTTTGCTCTTAAAATATGTCTATAAAATACAAACCTTTTAAGACGCAATTCAATAAGGATTCTTGAATTAATTTATATACCTGAAACGTGTTAATTGTTTTGTGTTCTCTACTATGGAAGCAAGAATCATAAAACAATTTTAGAAAACAAGGGTTAAATTAAAGGCATAATCAAAGGAAGCGTTACTGTGTGTGACTGATTGATGAAACAAAGTGGAAACGTTAAAATATTTTGTTAATTTTGTTTTTTATGTCAATGTCAATTTGTAACTGCCGCAAAGATAAATTAGGAAACCTAATATATAGGAAGTGGATAGTAGTAGAGATTAGGGTATGGACAAAGAAGTAAGGGTACAAGTGTACAACCGTACAAGGGTTGAATTTTTTTTCTTCCCAAAGTCAAATATTTTGTTTTAATTTTTTTTCTTGCTAAAGTCAAATATTTTGTTTTAATTTTTTAAAGAAGAAAAAATTATATTAAAAAGAGTCTAATATGAACCAGAACAAAAACAACATTAAGAAAAAATTATATTATACCCTTATTTGTACTTTCACCCCCGACTAAGGGTAAACATGAAAGAAAAATGATAGATATAAGGTCAAATACTATTTGCAATAGCGTCTAAAAAATAAGTTATAACTTAGTGAAATAAGTTTTAAGCTCGCGATGAAAAAATAATTACCAAAGATGTCTTTTTTTAGTCATAAAAACTTATAAACTATAAGATAGCTTATTGGTATTTGCTAATCAGACACAAGAATCTACTAATAAAGAAGGTAGACATGTTGAATAGGAAAGATAGACATGTAGAAGGTGGACCAACACATGTAGAGGAAGATAGGCTATTTGTTATGTGAAGAGCTGACTTTTTTTCTACTGCATTTCAATGATGTATTTATACTATATTTAAAGAAAGTAGACTGTTTTGGGTTGATTTTTCTCCTTCCAATTATACTCTTAAGCAAATTTGAACATAAGAATGTTATTTCGTTGGTGTCATTCAAAAATATAAGAATTTATAGTATATTTGTTATTTTTTTTTTTAAAGATATTATATTTTGTTAGTATCATTGAAAAACATGAGAATAGTTTGTTACAATATTATCATTGAAAAACATGAGTATAGTTTGTTACAATATGAAAGTGCAAAATACCTATTGTTCGTAATTTATACTCAATAGCGCAATAAGAAGAGTGAACAGACGGGCACTCCGTGCCCGTCTAAACGCTAGTTTTAGATAATCTATTTTGGATGACTTGTTTTATGATGTGTTTTGGTGATGTATTTTTTTGTGAATTGTCTTGATGATGTATCTTAGTTATCTATTATGGATGGAACATCGTTATGGTGAAGAATTATGTTTACAAACTTATTTTAGCATTATTACTATGATGGTTTTTATGAGTTGTTGTTGCATATTTCCTCCAGTGATATTTATAAACAAAAACAATTTTTTAAATTCATTTAATAACTGATGTAATTATTTAATTAATCTTAAAAAAAATTGTTTATAAATATGACCGAAGGGAGTATATTGAAGTTTTTTGAATTAAGGACCAATGTGATTTTTTTATTATCATTCAGAGTGCAAAATGCACATAAGTGACAAATTTTGAGGGGGATTTTGCCTGAATTTTATTGTAACAAAAACTAACATATTAACACACAATAATATTTTTTTTGTCAAGTAGCCTAGTGGCCTGATTCACACACATTATATGTGGAGAAGTGGAAATTCAGGGTTAAACCCTAACCCCTGCACATAATGTCTCTGGTAGCTTGGTACTAAGCTAGTTTTTTTTTTTTTTGGTCTTAGATGAAGTGGTAATCCACTGAAATTAAACTCACACACAACTGTGAGGTCCCGGGTTCGAACCCGGGTCACGACGTCCGGCCTTGCAATTTCGGCATTTGCCAGTTGAGCTAGGACTTCTAGACGGTACTAAGCTACTCTTATAGGACAATATTAACACAATTTACCTCATATATTCATTTTCTTTCAATGATGCATAATCATTTTAGACCAACAATATATACATACTTAGTGTGAACCAAATAATTTGTTCAAAACAAATAAAATACACAAAAATCATATTATATACTCCAAATAATGGAGATAATCATTTTAAACCAACAATAAATACATATTCAATGTGGGAGATTCTTTAGCACCGATTATCTTGGCTCTTTAAACTTTAGAAGAATAAACATAAAAGAGAAAAATTCAGCAGCTCCTTTCGTTAGCAAAAGCATTTATATATATCCACCACCACACTTACACTAATACTTCACAAGAACAGCATTTACTTGCTCAATTGGTTCTTCAAGCCATCGTTTTCTTTTCTAAGAAGGCAGGTGATGATCTCATAATGTGCTAATTATTATTTAATTTTGTTTTTCAATCTCTCAGGCCCAGTGCAATGCATCAAATATATGAAATAATACATTGAAATAAATTATGTTGCGATAGTAATAAATTATACTATATAAAAAGTCCCTGTTAGCATAGCTCAGTTGGCAGGGACATGCATTATTATATGCAGGGGCCGAGATTCGAACCCCGGACACCCCACTTATTCACCTTGAAAAAGATGAATTCTAGCCGCTAGGCTACTTGACAAAAAAAAATATAGTAGTACTCATTTAGATTAAATTCACCTCATCCGTTTTGAATGCATCACTACAATCTACACATGGTTCCACTCTAGTATTGTGTTTCTAACTAGTATTATAATGAAGTCAATTTGGGTAGTTCAGAGATATGAGTGTTTCATCATGTTTGGAAACGTATAATGCCTTATTATTTTCTCGTAAAAACTGTTGCATTGTTATTTGCTAATCTGAGATGAATGAAGTATAATTCATTCATATTACAACAATAGATAACTGACAATTTTATATGTGCATCATACGGGTACCGTTCTAGTAAACTACAACCCGCAAAAAGTACACCTAAAGGAAAATAAGAGAAAGACTAAAAACCAAAGTCTCAACCAACTAATCAACACAACACAACAAGGCCGGTTTTACAACTTGAAAGTTTACCTCAACTCGTTTTACTTAGGTAAACTCGACTCGTAAAATCGTACGTTGAGTTTACCTAAAATGAAAATTATATAAAATTTATTATATACATAACATATAACATACGTAAGCTAATATAAATATTGTAAATATGTCAATAGTACAAAATATGACCTCCTTAAAAAAAAGTACAAAATATGACTTAATTATAAAGGTAAAATGTATCCAAACACCAAAATAAAGCGTTATGCTCAATTTAACATTAAAATACAAAATTAACCTGCAAAATCATAAATATTGTGTGTTGTGTTGTTCGTTTAAGAAGGTTTCAGAAGAAGAAAAGACAAGACAAGGCAAGAAAATGTTAATTGTAAAGGTAAGACAAGTACTTTGGACTACTGAACTTGAAAAAAGAATTGGATTTTAACAGAAAATCGGTCGAGAAAAAAATTACCCAAAACTGAACAAGTGTGTTTTTTAAGTGTTAACTCGTAAACTCGAACGAGTTTGCCACATGTTAACTCGCTCAAACTCGTCAAACATTCCGATTTCAAGAAAAAATGATTTTACATCCGAGTTAACACGATTTTGACATCTAAAAACGTAAAGTATAAATTTACGAGTTAACTCTTGATTTGTGAAACACCGCTAAAAACTTCTAAAAAGAAACTAACAACAAAGATTTCACAACCCACTCGTTGAAGGTGTAAGAATGGCCTAAAGTCTGTCTCTTTCAAAAGATAAGTATTACGTAAAGCCTTATTTATTATTTTTATCAAGAGAGTGGATAAATTATCAAAATCAAAATAAGGTCATAAAAGACATATGTATGTGTTTGAACCATTTTTTTTGAATGGCAAAATATATTATATATAAATAGGGGATTAGATCTCAAGAATTACACCAAAAAGAAAATAAAAATACACCAAAACACCCAGCGAAAAATCAACAATTAATTTTCCAACAACACTAACGGAGATAAAAAAAAAGCAGCCGACGATGACTTGTAGCATCAAACGATCAGATTCGCCCACCCTCAACTTCCGATAAGTCGGAGGAGCCACCAAAAAGCCTAAAAGAACTTGCGTCAAAAAACTAGTCCGGTCTCGAATCAAAAGTGATCGATCCACCAAACTCCCGATACCAATCAATAAGGTACCCCTCAACTCACGATCCACCAGAGCAGACACCTAAACCTGTCCAAACTCGGCCCACCATTCTATTTGGGAGTTTAAGAGGGAAGTGTTTTAGAAAGAAAGGAAGAAAAATTGAAGGAACGATAGTCCTCAATTTGAATGAGGAAGTTTATTTTTCTCTATATTACAATTACAATGGGGAAATTTTAGAAGGCTTAAAAATATTCTTCGGTCTCATAAGTCCTAGCTAAACTGACAGAAATGTCAAAATTGTTAGGCCGGACGTCATGACCGGGGTTCGAACCCCGATACCTCCACTTTGTGTGTGTGAGTTTATGATGGCTTTGCCATCTCTTCTATCTACCAAAAAAAAAATATTCTTCAAATCATATATATGTTCTTACATGAAACAGGTCAAATAATTTTCAATAATAAGTGAGGTCTAAAACTCCAAAAAAAAAAAAAAAGTGAGGTCTAAAACAAGTGTTAAAATATGAAGTCTTTTTTCCTAAAAAAAAAAAATAATATGAAGTCTTTTTGGTTTGTATATGTGATCTTTTTAATAGCCTAACCTTTTAGACGATCATGTTGTTATAAAACTCTTAATGAAGAATATATTAATCATAAAAGATTTATTCCTTTTATCTACAAAAACATTGTCTCAAAAAAAAATAAAAGATTTCTCTCTCATCTCCTCCCCTCTTATTTCCCCAAAGTCATCCTTTCTCCCACATCCTTTCTCCCACACACAAACGGCCCTAAATTGGTATCACTTCCTTTAACTCTTTTAGCTTGTCATTCATATCCCTTGCCACGGAAATCGGATGAATGTGATCATGTAAAATGATCTAAGGTATATCAGTTGTTGGAGATTAATAATTCTTATTGTAACTAGGCTTAGTTTTACTTTACGAATCAAAATCTAGCTAGCTTATCAAAAAAATCAGTTTAATTCTCTCAAAAAAAAAAATCAGTTTAATGATAAAAGCGTTTCTACTATAATCGTTGACTAAATTATTTATCCATACATGAAATAATCAATAATCTAAAATATAATAGATGCAAACTTATAACTCATCTACTATAATAGTCTACCGCAGAAATAAATCCAAATTTAACTTAAGTTGAAATTCAAAATGCATATGTTTCAAACATAATAACCATTGTTATTGTTGCTTATTTGTTTCAAAGAAATTTCTAGACCAATACAAGAAATGTTGGTATAACTACCAACTATTATTCTCGGTCAAAAAAAAAAAAACTACCAATTATTATTTTATTCCTTCACTCACTTATTTTATTCTCTCCATCCACCAATCTGACTTTGCCCTAGCCAAGTTCAGTACCGCCCACCCTGCAACCAAAATTTCAAAAGAATTAAATTGAGTTTAGCAAATAGCACACACAATAAGCATCATAATTACATAAAAACACAGGGTAAAATATATTTTAGGACCTACTTTTCCACATATATATTTACAAATTTGGACAGAAAAACATCTTTTTTTCTTCGCATTCAAATGGATAAATTCAAACAAAACAATGTTTTTTCTCCATCTGAATGGATAAATTTGGACCGGAGCGATTTTTAAAACCTATAGGGTGGAAAAAGAAGCTCTCAAACTTATAATTAAAAAAATTTACCTCATTGTAGTACCAAATTTTTTTTTTTTACCTCAGGATGAAAAGTGAGAGCCACATGAACCTCTCCACAGTAATTCTGCTGCTTCACAACATTATAAGCAGTTTCTGGTATGCTCCCATACTCAAGAACTGGTCCCAAATGAATTCTGCATATGTTTGGAATTAATTCATTAATCATTTTATTCCAAAATACATAGGTTCTTGCATTATTAAAAACAATCATACATCGTTACATTGTATGTAATAGGTTTTACATGGAAATAAAATTGCACTAGATGACATATTCAGGTTCAGGTCATGGTTCCCTAGCTATATGATGGAAAAAGAACGTAAAACATGACAGAGTATTAAAACAGTTAACTCACAAGTATCTAATTACCAAAAAAACTAATAACTTTTTTACTTATAATACTTTTAACTATATATATGTATATATATATATATATATATATATATATATATATATATATATATATATGTATATGTATGTGTGTGTATATATATATATGTATGTATGTATATACATATATATATATATGTATGTATGTGTATATATATATATATATATATATATATATATATATATATATATATATATGGGTTTCCTCCGTTTCTTTTTATAAGCAAATCTTACTTTTTAGGTTCATTTAATTGATAATGTATGTGGTTCATAATATAGACCACATACATCATTAATTGGATGAATGTAAAAAGTAAAATTTACTTATAAAAAGAAACGGAGGGAGTATATATAATTTCATTTCACCATTTTTTCCTCTTTTAATAAATAAATATGAATAGGGTCTTGCTAACAAGTGCCCTTAAGGATGCAAAAATAAAAATAATTGATAAATTTAAAGTAGAAAAAGTTACTTTTAAAGTTTCCATGCATGCACAATTTCCAAGACAAAATTTCTTCTTTGGTCTTCTTAACAAGTGCCTTAGGGCACTTGTTAGCATTTCCCATATGAATATTACTAACAAAGTAATAGTTAATATTACATTGAAAATGAAAAATAAATAAATAAAGGGTCATGTTAACTTGTGTCCTTAGGGCACATGTTAAGCAACCCAAAAATGAAAACATTTTCTTAAATTTTGTGCATTTAATTATTGAAAAGTAAAAAAGTTAAAGTCAAATGCATTAATTACAATAGAATATTTCTATTTTGAATCATTAACTTGTGCCTTGAGGGCACAGGTTAACATTTCCCATAAATAAATAAATAAACAATTTTAACTGAAAACCAACAGTTAAAAAAAAGTTAGGATAGAGTAACATACTTTACTTCACCAAGGAAGTCATCCTTGGTAAATGTGTCTTCATCCATTAGCCTCAAATTAAGCTCAGCAGCATTGTCGGAAACTGTGAAAAGGAAGCTTTCATTCCAACGGGGATTAGATCCTGCATCTATAACACATTTGAATTAATTCAATAACAATATTTTAGCAATATTCATGTCAATTGGAAATGGTAAAGACTGGAAAACAAATAGTAAAACTTACTTTTGGCTACACTACTTTTGTGCTCTTGAGATCGATAGGAGAGGATCACATAGGGATCCATTTTCTCTGCTAATATAAAAACGATATATGATAAATAAAAGTAATAATTTTTTAAAGAATAAACAATGATATATGATAAATATTGGTTATTTTAATTTGAAAATTGTTAAACTTTTGTAAGGTATTGGAATAAAAAAAAGAGTATTAAATATAGATTTTGACCAAAGTTACTCCACTCAAGCTTTGGTCAAACTTGCTTTGAAACAATAAAAATTTACCATTTTGAGTTGGAAAATGTATTTTCATTTTGGTTTTTAGAACTAAATCATCAAAATCATAATGTGGAGTGCTCGATCTTGATTTGATGATCCAGAAAGAGATATGCGTCTCAAATGTGGTTGATTCAAGGGAACCCAAGAAGGTTGATTTTTATTTTCTATATAGTTGACAAAATATGTGTTTGAGACAATCACATGATCTTGACCATCTGATCAAGATTTATCAATATTTTGATTTTGATAAATCAAAGCACAAATGAAAAATTAAAATGTTAGTATTTTGATCTTTAATCATGAGTGATTATAATGACAGTATGACTTTAATAAATCCAAATCGGATTTTGATTTCACGAATCCATGAATCAAACAATCAATAATGTGGACTCTTTGCATCGTCAAGATTGAAGGGTCACTTGTCAACTTAAAATTTTGGATCCGATATATCAAAGTTGATGAAACATAGATCATTTGATTTTGATTTGAAAATTCATGACCCATATCAACATCATGCATAATTCTGGACGGTAGAAAATTCAACTTTTGAGAATTAAAGCCAAAAATAATTCCACTCATTAAAAAAACTGAAAATTATACTAAACAAGAAATGATAATCATTAAACAATACACTCTCCGGTCACATTTATAAGCAAAAAAACACTTTTTTAGATACATTGAATACTTAATGTATGCAGTCATATTTATAGGCCATGTACATTAATTATTCAATGTACTTAAAAAGCTACTTTTTGCTTATAAATGTGACCGGAGGGTATATTGAATTTACAATACTTACTGATCAAATCACTGTCATGAAGGTCTTTTGCTCCGATGAGAACAACTTCAAGCGTCCCACGAGGCATCTTTGACTACAATTTTCTCTTATTAGCTAGAAATTGAAATAACTCTTTGATGAATACCCAAACCTCCTCAAGCAATTTATGAAGTGGGAGAATTAAAGGAATTAGATTTGAAGAATTAATATTGTCTTTTTCTTTTGACCAAAAAATTAATATTGTCTTGAAATTAGTGTTATTTTTAATTTCCAATTTACTTTTTTCCAATTACATTATCAATCAATAATTATTTAAAGGAGAATGTTAACCAGTGCCCCCGGGGTATTGATTAAGCAGTTAAAAGAGGTAAGATTTTATTAAAAAGTGATGTAATAATTAGTTAGTCAAAAGTAACCGTTTATATTTCTAAGACAATTTTTCTACTTTTGGATTTCTTAACCATTGTCCCGGGGGCACTGGTTAACAAGACAAGTGATAGTTCAATAGTAAGAGTTTGATATTATAAACTCAAATGACGTATTTTAAACTCCTTGAGGACGATTACGACATGATTATTCGAATCATTCCAAGATACATAGGTTCTAACATTTTTAAAAACAATCATACATGTACTCCCTCCGGTCTCATTTATAAGCAATTTTTCACTTTTTAGGTTCATTGAATAAATGATGTATGTGGTATATAATATAAACCACGTACATCTTTTATTCAATAAATCTAAAAAGTCAAAATTTGCTTATAAATGAAACAGGATGGAGTATGTAAGAAGTTATTACTAGCCAATGCTTCGATGTTTAGAAGAAAGCGAAACAAACCTTGTGCTATTAGAAGTTCATGTGGGAGTGTGTGGAAGTCATATTGGCGGCCGGGCACTAGCGGCTAAGTTACTAAGGGCAGAATATTGTTGGCCAACACTACTGCAAGACTGCATTGAATTTTTGAAAAAGTGTGACAAGTGCCAACGATTCTCTGACAAGAAGCACGCCCCTGCGAACAAATTGACCTCAATATTCTCACCCTGGCCCTTTTGTAAGTGGGTAGTTGATATAGTCGGAGCTTTCCCTATCGCGCCAGGACAACTCATGTTTTTTATAGTAGGCTTGGATTACTAAACAAAATGGGTAGAAGCAAAAGCAGTAGCCAAGATCACAGCAGAAAGAGTTAGGAGATTCTATTGGAAACAGATCATATGTCGTTTTGGACTACCCAGAGAGATCGTGTCAGACAATGGAACTCAATTTGCCAGCACAACAGTGGTGGATTTTTGCAAACATCTGGGAATTCAGACCAAATTTGTCTCCGTTATTCATCCCCAGGCCAACAGACAAGCAGAATCCGCCAACAAAGTAATTCTGAATGGAATTAAGAAAAAGTTGGAAGCAACCAAATGCCTTTGGGCTGAACAGCTGCATGAGGTACACGCCATAAAAATCTTTTGTCTACATTGCCATAATTATTTTACGTTATAAATATATTTTCACTTCTACAAATACTAATTCAATAAGAAACATGTATTATGGTCTTATCATACTACGCCACACTCGACAACCAAGGAAACACCGTTCACCATGGTTTCTGGCGCAGACGCCATGCTTTCCGTTGAAATAGACACACCCACCTGGCGACGTGATAATTTCTCCGAAGAAGCTAATGAAACAGGCTTAAGATGCACCATGGACATGATAGACGAAATACGCAAAAATGCCCATATCAGAGAGTTCGCCGCAAAATAGAGAGTTACTCGCCGGTATAACTCAAAGGTCATTGCCAGAGAAATGAAGGAATGCGATCTTGTCCAGAAGCAGGTGGTCGCTCCCGTACATAATTAAGGAGAAGTTGTCACATGGAGCTTACAAATTGGAGGAGCTGAAAGGTGACCCAATTCCAAGGACTTGGAACGTAGTCAACTTACGTCACTACTATAGTTGAAACATGTTACTTCTATTTATCTATTTTCTTAGTATAGACTAGGGCGAGCACAAAGTCATGCAGTTGTCGCCACCATTTTATGTTTTCGACAATCTCTTTACGCTTAGACAATTTCAGATTTTAATAAAAGAGAAGTAGGGTGGCACTCTTTTCCCCTGCAAGGGAAGAAGTTTTTAACGAGGCGCCCTATTTTTAAAATTTTCCTCTCCATGCTCAGTTCTTTTTACAACAAAGTTCTACGTGTACAACTAATTGCGTCAACCCTATGTGGCCCTGAACGCTCTGTCAACCCTTCGAGACTCTGAACAGTTTAAGTCAACCCCTCGAGGCTCTGAACAAATTGCGTCAACCCTACGAGGCCCTGAACGCCCTGTCAACCCTAAGAGGCTCTGAACAATTTTTAAAGTCAACCCTTCGAGGCTCTGAACTAACAGCGTCAACCCTACGTGGCCCTGAATGCTCTGTCAAGACTAAGAGGCTCTGAACAGTTTTTAAAGTCAACCCTACCTGGCTCTAAACTATTAGCGCTAACCCTACGTGGTCCTGAACGCCCCAACCCCACGAGACTCTGAACAGCTCTTTAAGTCAACCCTACGAGGCTTTGAACTACAGAAATCTATGAACACATGCGAAAAACGCCAATTTATGGAAACTACAAACGAATAAAACTAAAAACCGACTGTAAGAACCTAATAGGTTTAAACTTGCTTACACAACTAAAGTTCTTCTCGCCAAAAACAGAGGTATTTTACATGAAAGACATTAAATAAAATAGTGTACCAGGTCAACATGATAAAATCGAAAGAAAAAGCACTTTCTAGAAACTGGATACACCATAAGGAATCAGCAGACAAAAATGCACTACACAATAAAAATTAATACCTAGAGAGTATCGTGTCTCAGGAAGATATAGATAACCAAAATAAGTTTAAAGTTACAACCTCCCAAACGGAAGATAAAGTCAAAGTCGACAAAAGTAACAAAACATATCAGTTGTGAAGTAAAACGACACGAAAAACATCATTCTTCATCTACAAATTCCCAATCCACTAAGAACTTGACGGGATCCAACTCATCTACTTTAGCGTCCGGATTGAAGTAGAGAACCTGCTTTTTGGCTCGCTTGAAGTCGCTGTCAAAGTACAGGGCGAGCGCCCTCCTTCCTTCTTCAACAGCAGTCTTGGCAGTAGCCAGCTCCCCTTCAAGCTCAGCAGCCTTCTTCTTAAATGAGTCCCTCTCCAACACAACAACTTCCTTCTCAGCTTTAACGTCACTCGTCTCTTTCTCAGCAGCTTTCTTGTCTTTCAAAGCTTCCTTCAGCCTCTCCTCCATTCCCGCCACCTTATGTTTCCACTTCTCAACGTCTTCAGCAGCATCTTTGAGCTTCGCCTCCACATCACCATGCTTTTTTTTCCATAGCATGCCCCATTAGCAAAATCCAAAGTGCTGATACACCAACATCGGCCACCAAATCACTAAATTTGGCTTTTACGCCAGCCTCGACATCTACCGTCGCCAAGGGCACTTTCTCTGCCATATACCTACGAAAAATAAAGACAGTGCTCAAGCAACGTGTGATAGGGAACTAAAACAAAACAAAAGAACAAGTCCATACCAGCGGAAATCGATGTCGAAGTGCAAGAAAGACTCTGCCACCTGGGTACTTAGCGAAGTACTACACATCCTTGCATCCTTCCCGCCACGTTCATTAACAGCACGCGTTCGCCCTACCTAGACGCCCTTTCCAGTCTTCATCTTATTCAATTGAGAAAAGTCAATCTGATGAACTGAAACATCATCTTCCGCTGCATGACGCCGGCGGGATCGCTGGCGACATACCCATCAACAACCTTCTTGGATTCAAGATCAGCCAAGTATTTCTAACGCTTCGTACCAGTAAGTGGCAACATAGGTCCTACACCAACAAAAACAAACAAAATTTAATCAAAACACAAAAACAAAGGACTAAAAAATGAAGACATTAGACTCGAAATCACTCACACAAATGCTCCTCAAGACTTTTGATATCCCCTTCTCGATTCAGCAGATTATGAAAATCCATAAGGGGGAACTTCTCTAAAAAGCAAACCACACCCTTCTCGTAGGGCAACATCCTGTTGAAATCATAACCCATGACTGGAACAGAAGTATAAGTCCAACGAAGGGGGAATTTTGGTGCCCCTTCCACCATCACCGAAGCAGTAGACCACTCAGGTGCTCCTTGCACCCTCGCAAAGGAATCCCGCCATTCTTTCTTGAAATTGGAAGCATAAGGAGGAAAGAGATTCTTTCCCGGGCGGGCACTAATAGAAATCCATGTTCCTTTATTAACATCCTTAGTCCCGTAAAAATGGAAGAACACAGAAACTGGAGGTTCCAGGAATAGCGCCTTACGTAAGATCTCAAACCCGCGGATAAACGCCCAGCTTTTGGGGCGTATCTGCGATGGCGCCACGTTCAAAAACATCAGAACGTCCATCTCAAACGCCGTGAAGAGGATCTTCACCCCGAATTATTCCAAACCCGCCATGTACATGAGATAGGACTCGTCCAAGGCGCCCATCAATTCCTGATCACATACTCGCTCATCCAAGTCATAGGACAACCCCAACACATCTTCTTCGTTCCTAGTGGCGGAGATGTCCAACTTACTCCAAAAGAAATTGACGTCCGCCGCGTCAGAATACAACGAATACTCCCGAAGAACTTCTTTTGTGAACTAGGTCATTTTAGACTCGTCAGGAATAGGCGACAGTGATGCTCCCTCTCCAAAATCACGCGACAACGGATGAAAGGAACATATCTCTTGACAAATTTCCCCCTTAGGATCTATTCATGAGGTAGCATAGAGAAACACATAGTCACTATCACTACCTGAACTATCGATATCACTAGATACATAGTTAAACAACTTATGGCCGTAAAACCCTAATTGATATGCCTCCCAATCAATAAAACCATTTTGCCGTGTTGCATGCCTCAGGCATTCCTTCCTTAACTGATCCCTTTCAACAAAATTGGTGGGAGATATCACTTTACCCGTATCGTCACACTCCCTAATCAAAACCATTCCTAAACGACAAAGCTAAGGAGTTCAAAAGCTATAAACAAAAGAGACAAAGCAAAGGGATACCTAGAGAGATCAATGGAAGCACGAACTAGAAATCCGAGAAGCTGCTGGAAAAATGGATGCAAAAAGAAGCGAAAACGATGAAAGAGGAAATGAATGAGCAGAAATGAAGCAGTAATGCGTTTTTATAGGAGAACTAATAAAGTCTCCTTGAGAAGCGCGCTAGCCTTATCAATGAATGGAGACACGTGGAGGAAGATGCCACGATACGAACACATCATCGTCACTGAAAGGTCACGAGATTTGGACGGTTGGATCTCCAAACAAAATATGAAGCTCGCCTTTCACAGAGAATAAGAAGCTCGTCTTCCACCACGTCCGTCCACGATACAAATCATGTCGCCATAAATACAACCCTTAAGAGCCTTCTCAATGCATTACCAATACAATACAAACCATAATTACGATTATTGTACTTTTGCAAGTACACATTACCATCAAAATAACCAAAAAGTGCAACATCCTAATTTGTAACTCTAGCGTGCTTTAATTTTCAATATAGACGATAACTTGTGTCAATTTATGACCAAAACTTTTACTATTCTCCTTTGTTCCTATGAAAATTAAATTAAAATGTGGGTATTATTTAGTAAGTGTGTTTGTTGGGGTTGAGTCTGGTTTTGCCTGAAACCCGTTATTTTTTTTATGGGTTTTCTATTCTTTTAAACCATATCCACCCAACGATTCAACCCAACCCTTTTTTTTTATGAGGTTGACCGGGTTTTCCGGGTTGACCCAACCCATGTACATCCTAGTAGCGGTGTTCGGGGTGCGGTTTTGATCGATTTTGAAGCAAAATGCATCCGATCCAAAATGAAAATCACATGCAGTTCAGTTTGGTTTGGATGAATATGCTACAAAAACATATCCAAATATATGTGGTTTAATTTGGATTGTTTTTTGGATATCCAAAATGCAAAATATTTTATTTAATTTTTACTTTTTTTGAAGAATATTTTTTTTAATATTTTATATTTGGTCTTAGATGAAGTGGTAATCTACTGAAAATAAACTCACACATAACTGTGAGGTCCCGAGTTCGAACAGGGGTTACGACGTCCGACCTTGCAATTTCGGCATTTTCCAGTTGAGCTAGGACTTTTAGACAAGAATATAATTTTTATATTAAAATTAATATTACACAATCACGGTAAAATAATAGATTTGATGCAAAATATATCCAAAAATTAAATTACAGTATGAAAGTTATTGAATATTTTTGAAACATATAAAGTAATATTAATATAGATTAAATTTGTACAATATATATCACTACAAAAAAAATTATTGCAATATATAAGATTAAAAACCAACAATATACTATATATATATATATATATATATATATATATATATATATATATATATATATATATATTCATTCCTTATTTTATTTTAAGTCTCAAAACACGAATTGACACAAAAGTCCTTTCGTTACAACAATGCCACCAAGCTACGATCGTTTGAGTCAACTGCACGACTCCGTTCTTGGTGAGATCCTATCTCATTTTCCGAACGAGGATGTAGCCGCGACGGCGCTGCTATCGAAGCGGTGGAACGACCTTTGGTTGGTCGTTTCTGATTTGAAGTTTGACGCGACGGGAAAAGATGCCAACAAATTTGTTCTCAGAGTTCTTAGGGTTTTGCTTGTTCGCGATGTTGGGACGACGAATCGGTCGTTGAGCCTAAGATACGGTGTCGGCGTCGATGCGAACATCTTCAATGACGTTATAGAAGCGGCAATTGAAAGGAAGTGTCAGAGTCTTGACATGAATATGCTACAGAACCACAACCCTGTTAAATTACGCGATGCTTTGTTCAACAACGAGACTCTTGTTGAATTAAAGTTGAAGAAAGTAATTGTCTCGTACCTACCTTCAAAATTGGAACAGCTTGAAATCATTGAGTTTAGAGTCGATTGTGTTTGATTGTGCGATCGACACCGGTGTATACATTTCTGAAAAATTTGATGGGAAGTGTTTATTAAGGGGCTATCAAATTTAGGGTTTATCAAATTACAAAATGTTGTTCTAAAAATTATAAAAAGAGCGGATAGACGGACATAGAGTGACTTTCTAACGATAATAATAGTATAAAAAAGATAAAATAGTTTAATGAAGGGTAACATTGAAATATAAAAGCCACCCAATACTATATGTATCATCTTTATATAGTATTTAAGAGAAAAATGACGCAACTTAATCCCTACATAAGGCGACCGCCTTACAAGTGTCATTTGAAATATAATAAAAAAATTGACCCTAATAATATTTATAATTAAAAAGAGACATTTTGCTCATTGCAAAAGATAATTGTCCTTAAATAATTTTCTTTTTAATAAATTGTTTTTTTTCTTCTTCAACACTCAAACAATCATCATTTACATAGATATATAATTGTAACTATTTAGTAAAAAAAAAAACTAAGAACTATGTAAAGTATTTTTTTTTAATCATATGTAAAGTATATTTTGTTTATTGATTTTTTAAATATTGTTCGTAATTGTTCGTTTTCTTCTTTTTTTGTACAATGTCCGTTTTCTTCTTTAGCACTAAAAAAATCATCATTTACGTGTGTGTGTATAATTTAGAGCTCAAAATTATTAAATTTAATTAATAATTATAATTACAAAAATAACATACTAAAAATATTATGAAAATTATCCCCGTGAGTTTAGCTCAGTTGGTTGGGACAATGCATAAAATATGCAAGGTCCAGGGTTCAAATCCCAACCACTACCAAAAAAATATTATGAAAATTGATTGTGTTATTATATTTAGTGTTAATTGTTGAAATTGACCCTATAAAATACGCAATGTGTGAAAAAATAATTATGAAAATCGATTGTGTTATTATATTTAGATATTATAACCCTTTAATTTGAGTTTCTTCTTATTTTTTACCCGATAATATACGCCTGATCCAAAAAAATGATATAGATATTGAATTTTTTCATGATTTTTTCCAGACATCTTTAGGATGTTAAAACATGGTTTTGCACAAAAAAAAAAAATAGATTTAAGAAGCTCCCAACCAACTTATATGAGCGTAAATAGGCTCTTCAAGGCATCAAACCCCCAACATAGTGAGCAAAAGCTCCAGGGCATCAAGCCCTCACCCATCCTGTGAATGACTAAGCATTCCAAGGCATCAAGCCCCCAACCAACTTATATGAGTATGCAATGGACTCAACTTTCTACAACTTAAACAACTTCATAAACATCTCTTATAATTCCATTAATGTGGACAACTTCTTAGATATTTACAACATAGACCGACTTATACATCTTCACTAAGATTCAACAGCAACATAGACGGCATATGGACAGTTCACAACATTTTATCATCAATGAATGCATCACATTAACTTAAAACATCACAAGTATTCACTTAATGTATTTATAACAACGTCACTTTACTTATAACATTAATCAAGGTTCAACATCAACAAACAGCAACAAATGCAGCATATAACAGTGCTTGAATATCATATCATCAATAAGGAATGAATCATATCAACTTAACATCATAAAACATCATAAATAATACTTATAAACCAATACTTCTTTGCTAATAATCACAATCATCTAACTCAGGCTTCTGTGCAGCTTAAATCATTCTAAACAACTCTCATTACTAACTCTAGGATCATCTCATAACTACTCGTGCGAAAGGATCGCAAATAAAACTAGTTTGGGCAACTACAGCTTAACTCGCAATGGCGAGTGACTTTGCTCGCAATGGCGAGTGGTTGGTTTGCTCGCAATGGCGAGTGTTGCTGCTCGCAGTTGCGAGCGATGAATGTCAGTACGGCCAGAATCCTAAAAATCTCCACTTTTCATCCATTCTCATGTTTCTAACCATCAAACTACGTCTAATAACATTCCTATGGGATATCTAAGGTATGTTCATGATTCTCTCATCAATTTTACGGTTCTACAACATCTAATCATCAAAATCGCTCATAAACCCTAATCCTCTTAACCTCACAAACTCTCCCCAAACTTGTTAGATGTAATCTAATGATTTAACAACTTAATATTAATGCAAGATATTCTCACCCTCACCTTAGATTAATTCCTGAATCAGCAGCAACGTTCTTCTTTCCTAAGGTATTCTACTCTTCTCTTGACTTTTCTCTTCTCTTCTCTTCTTTCTTGTTCTCCTCTTTTCCAAAAAGCGGTTTAAGGTAAACTCTTTCCAACCTAAGCTTCTCTATTAATAATACTAAAATATTCTTCCCAGATCTATTTAGGCCCAATAACTTATTCTTCTTTCTATTCTAACCCCCAAATCCACTCACACTAATAATCCTTATATTCTAATAAATAATATTTCTCTACTAAATATATAATAATACACCAAATAACAAATATATATCTATAACAATTAACAAATATATTATGCTAGTAAATACAAACATATAACATAACAAAATATTACTCAACAAAATATATTAACTAAATTATAAAAAGACATATAATCTCAACAAACCATATATCCCTCATATACATCATATAAATATATAAATATATTCTAAAACTAATTAAAATAATTAAACAAAAAGGAGGGCGTTACACATACTACCATATGAAGAAAAAGGTAATAAAGTGAAACGTTTCAGTTTTGGGGGTGGTCAATAAAAACGTGACATGTGCCAATAAACTACTGCGTTACAAGTAAAAAATTTCATTCTGCACTCACTACATCTACACCTCTCTCTCTGCATCGCCACCAAAAGCCCTACTTCCGATTAGCAAATCTCGTTCATCTACACTTCTTTTCCTTGTATTGAGATTCTAGGTTTCTTGCTTTTTGTGCATATTTTTAATATGTGTTTTGTATCTTGGGTTTACGTACGTAAATGTTAATTTCGATTTTAAGTTGATTATGCTTGTTACTGTGATATAAGATTAAGTAGAAGTTTTTTTTAGGGTTTTTTGGTACTTGATATTTTGTGGGTATTTGCTAAAGTTGGTAAAATTTGAATTTATTTTAATTATTGTGTTAGAGAAGTTATATTGAGAAGTTGGTAAAATTTGAATTTATTTTGATTATTGAAAGCTTTAATTTATTATAAATAAGTTTGTGATTATTGTGTGCTTATCCTAGTTAGTCAAAGTTTTATTATAAATAATTTATTCAAACTGATGTAGGGATGGCTTCAAAAAAGATAGCTTCAACACTTTTTAACTCATTGAAATCAGCCCTCAAGTCAAAAGCCACAACTGAAGTGAGGTAATTGTTTACACACTTAAATTTGTTTTTGTAAATATTTTAATTAAGATATGTTTATGGAGAAGATGGAAATGGAAATGGAGAGGTGATACTCAGTATTTGATTCAAATAATGCAGAGTTACAGACACACTTGATTAGATATTCTTTAGGTCCAAATTGGGCATTGCAAACGAGTACTGAATTGTTGTCTACTTGTCTGATTCATGAAACAGTACATCAAAAATTGTCACTATAGGTTTTACCATCCAATTCTTTATGAGGAAGCATGCATAACCTCCAGCATAAACAATCATTCACCTACCTAATATATTATACATTATCAATCCAACTCAATAATACTCACATGTGTTTTATTACCTACGCAGCCATCACATTCGATCGCCGCACAATTTAGGTTTTCATATAGTTCCCGAAGACGAGGAGACAAAGACAAAATCACAAAAACCCTAACTTGTGGTTTCCACCTTCTTAACCCGATAACTGAAAGAGTGGCCAGAGTTTATGCGTTGGATGAAGAAGAAATAGAACTACCACAGTTTCTGACAATGAAAGATAATCTGAGGGTCAAGGCTAAGGTAGTTCTTTCATAGTCAGAATTGTCTTAGCCTTGACACCGACAATATAACATTATTATAGGATCCTTAAAAAATATAGCATTTATTATAGCACTATTTGTTTAAGGGTATAATTTAAATGGAGCGGAATTTATAGAAATATGTAAGAGGGTACAAAAAGCAATATAGCATAGCTGATTAGAAAAAATTGAAGTGGAGCGGAATTTATAGAAATAAACTCAAAACAAAGTATGTGCATAGAAACGGCAAAATTCGTGCATAGAGCAACAGTACAATTTTTCATTGTTATTCTCTCTCTCTCTGCATCTCAACACCTCGGTCACAGATATCGTTCATCTCCAATCAAAGTATGTTTTGTTTATTTCGTTGCTGAAATGTGTCATTTGTATAGAACCATTTTGTATTTTGGGTTTACGTTAATTTCAATTTTAAGTTGATTTTGCCTGTAACTGTGGAATGAGATTTCGTTGCTGATACGTTTAGGGTTTTTCGGTAATTAATATTTTGTGGGTATTTGCTAAAGTTGGTGAGATTTGAATTTATATTTATTACTGTGTTAAAGTAGTAGCTATATTGAGTTGTTAGCTGTTTATAATGAGATTTTGATCAAAATCTCATTCCACATTATATTTATTAATGTGTTAAAGTAGTAGTTATATTGAATTTATATTTATTACTGTGTTAAAGTAGTAGCTATATTATAGACAGCTAACAACTCAATATAGCTACTACTTTAACACAGTAATAAATATAAATTCATTATAACTACTACTTTAACACAGTAATAAATATAATGTGGAATGAGATTTTGATCAAAATCTCATTATAAACAGCTAACAACTCAATATAGCTACTACATTAACACAGTAATAAATATAAATTCAATATAACTACTACTTTAACACAGTAATAAATATAAATTCAATATAACTACTACTTTAACACAGTAATAAATATAATGTGGAATGAGATTTTGATCAAAATCTCATTATAAACAGCTAACAACTCAATATAGCTACTACTTTAACACAGTAATAAATATAAATTCAATATAACTACTACTTTAACACAGTAATAAATATAATGTGGAATGAGATTTTGATCAAAATCTCATTATAAACAGCTAACAACTCAATATAGCTACTACATTAACACAGTAATAAATATAAATTCAATATAACTACTATTTTAACACAGTAATAAATATAATGTGGAATGAGATTTTGATCAAAATCTCATTATAAACAGCTAACAACTCAATATAGCTACTACTTTAACACAGTAATAAATATAAATTCAAATCTCACCAACTTTAGCAAATACCCACAAAATATTAATTACCGAAAAACCCTAAACGTATCAGCAACGAAATCTCATTCCACAGTTACAGGCAAAATCAACTTAAAATTGAAATTAACGTAAACCCAAAATACAAAATGGTTCTATACAAATGACACATTTCAGCAACGAAATAAACAAAACATACTTTGATTGGAGATGAACGATATCTGTGACCGAGGTGTTGAGATGCAGAGAGAGAGAATAACAATGAAAAATTGTACTGTTGCTCTATGCACGAATTTTGCCGTTTCTATGCACATACTTTGTTTTGGGTTTATTTCTATAAATTCCGCTCCACTTCAATTTTTTCTAATCAGCTATGCTATATTGCTTTTTGTACCCTCTTACATATTTCTATAAATTCCGCTCCATTTAAATTATACCCTTAAACAAATAGTGCTATAATAAATGCTATATATTTTAAGGATCCTATAATAATGTTATATTGTCGGTGTCAAGGCTAAGACAATTCTAACTATGAAAGAACTGCCTTAGCCTTGACCCTCAGATTATCTTTCATTGTCAGAAACTGTGGTAGTTCTATTTCTTCTTCATCCAACGCATAAACTCTGGCCACTCTTTCAGTTATCGGGTTAAGAAGGTGGAAACCACACAAGTTAGGGTTTTTGTGATTTTGTCTTTGTCTCCTCGTCTTCGGGAACTATATGAAAACCTAAATTGTGCGGCGATCGAATGTGATGGCTGCGTAGGTAATAAAACACATGTGAGTATTATTGAGTTGGATTGATAATGTATAATATATTAGGTAGGTGAATGATTGTTTATGCTGGAGGTTATGCATGCTTCCTCATAAAGAATTGGATGGTAAAACCTATAGTGACAATTTTTGATGTACTGTTTCATGAATCAGACAAGTAGACAACAATTCAGTACTCGTTTGCAATGCCCAATTTGGACCTAAAGAATATCTAATCAAGTGTGTCTGTAACTCTGCATTATATGAATCAAATACTGAGTATCACCTCTCCATTTCCATTTCCATCTTCTCCATAAACATATCTTAATTAAAATATTTACAAAAACAAATTTAAGTGTGTAAACAATTACCTCACTTCAGTTGTGGCTTTTGACTTGAGGGCAGATTTCAATGTGTTAAAAAGTGTTGAAGCTATCTTTTTTGAAGCCATCCCTACATCAGTTTGAATAAATTATTTATAATAAAACTTTGACTAACTAGGATAAGCACACAATAATCACAAACTTATTTATAATAAACTAAAGCTTTCAATAATCAAAATAAATTCAAATTTTACCAACTTCTCAATATAGCTTCTCTAACACAATAATTAAAATAAATTCAAATTTTACCAACTTTAGCAAATACCCACAAAATATCAAGTACCAAAAAACCCTAAAAAAAACTTCTACTTAATCTTATATCACAGTAACAAGCATAATCAACTTAAAATCAAAATTAACATTTACGTACGTAAACCCAAGATACAAAACACATATTAAAAATATGCACAAAAAGCAAGAAACCTAGAATCTCAATACAAGGAAAAGAAGTGTAGATGAACGAGATTTGCTAATCGGAAGTAGGGCTTTTGGTGGCGATGCAAAGAGAGAGGTGTAGATGCAGTGAGTGCAGAATGAAATTTTTTACTTGTAACGCAGTAGTTTGTTGGCACATGTCACGTTTTTATTGGCCACCCCCAAAACTGAAACGTTTCACTTTATTGCCTTTTTCTTCATATGGTAGTATGTGTAACGCCCTCCTTTTTGTGTAATTATTTTAATTAGTTTTAGAATATATTTATATATTTATATGATGTATATGAGGGATATATGGTTTGTTGAGATTATATGTCTTTTTATAATTTAGTTAATATATTTTGTTGAGTAATATTTTGTTATGTTATATGTTTGTATTTACTAGCATAATATATTTGTTAATTGTTATAGATATATATTTGTTATTTGGTGTATTATTATATATTTAGTAGAGAAATATTATTTATTAGAATATGAGGATTATTAGTGTGAGTGGATTTGGGGGTTAGAATAGAAAGAAGAATAAGTTATTGGTCCTGTCTATAATGAGTTGTTAACAAATAAACCCAAAACAAATTATTTCTATAACCCAATGAGTTATAGAAATTTATATTTATTACTGTGTTAAAGTAGTAGCTATATTGAGTTGTTAACAAATATAGCATTCCACTTCAATTTTTTCTAATCAGCTATGCTATATTGCTTTTTGCACCCTCTTATATATTTCTATAAATTCCGCTCCATTTAAATTATACCGTTAAACAAATAGTGCTATAATAAATGCTATATTTTTTAAGGATCCTATAATAATGTTATATTGTTGGTGTCATTAAAAAAAAGAATTTATACCATATATATATATATATATATATATATATATATATATATATATATATATAAAGAAAATACATGGTTTTGGGCTAATTTTTTCACTATCAATTATAACCTTATACAAGTTTTTCTAATAAGATGATATATGGTTGGTGACATTGAAAAATATAACATTTATTATAGTATATTTTTGATGTTGTTCGTGTCATTGAAAAAGATAAGTATAATTTGTTACCATTTAAAATTTGCCTATAAGAATTTTATATCCATCCACCAAGCCTAAGTATTGGATGTGAAGATGTGTGTTAAAGAGTCTGGGGATGAGAGACAATCTAAAGAAGTTTTTATTAATGGAGGGCGATCCTCACTTCACAAATCGATTTTGTGACATTGTGTTAGAAAATGGCAATCAAACAGGAAGATACATATAAGTTTTTTATGCGCATGGATATACTATTCTTTGTTTTAGTCATTCTAAAAAGTTCTTCAAACAATTGTACTTTAAGTAATTTGAGCAAGTTTGATCATCGTCGTTAAAATAAATTAAAAAATAAGTGTTTAAGAGACTATAAATAGAAGATAATATATTTATAGGAATCAAAAACATATTAACATAAATGTTTTGCACCTATAAACTTATATTTTCGGTAGAGTGTCACACGTGCATCAAAAATTATTGACAGAAAACAATTATAGGACAAAAACATAGACACTCTAAAAGCGAAAAATGATGTATATAGGAATAAAAACTTATTTAACCATATTATATATATGGAGAATGCTAACCAGTGTTCTAAGGACATTGTTTAAGCATCCCAAATAAGTAAGTTCTTAAGAAAAAATTATGTAATCATTGCTTAATCAAAAGTAACATCTTATATTTCCAAGATAAAATTTATATTTGTAGTTTCCTTAACCAATGCCATGAGGGCACTAGTTTATATATATATATATATATATATATATATATATATATATATATATATATATATATAACCTCAACATTACAACAAAACATTGAATCACAAGCAATCACAAGTTTTCATGATAAATTCACATAATATACAATTATACATAAGCTTTGAATTGCAAAATTCTTCTACTGAGCTCTCCAAATACCACAACTAAAGTTACTCCACACTCGACTCATTTAAGTTTGAAGTAATAATCAGACAAAATCTGCATTGCAACTACAAACACGAGACATTTAAAATCCAACAAAGAGCAACATATAATGAGTTGTCACTACCATAGTGTACTACATAATTGCATTGAAAATAGAAGCAACAGACACTGACAAAATGGTCACTATGGAAAAAACTGAAATATTCACACTGCACAAGCATAACCAAGTTTCATGTTATGCTTGTCATAATACTTTGAAACTAGAACTACATATATAAATATAATATTGACTGATAGAGTTTAAACAGTCTTTGATTGTTCTACCTTCCACTTAAACTATATATAATATAATATAATATAATATATAAAGTCGTCATAAATCATAAAATTTGTAACACCGACACTTCATATTGAAGATAAGTCCGACCACCACGCGGACATTGGTGATAATGTTCAATTAGTCCATTTCTCAAACATAACCTCAACATGACAACAAAACATTGAATCACAAGCAATCACAAGTTTTCAAGATAAATTCACATAATATACAATTATACATAAGCTTTGAATTGCAAATTTCTTCTACTGAGCTCTCCAAATACCAAAAACTAAATTTACTCCACACTCGACTCATTTAAGGTTGAAGTAAAAATCAGACAAAATTTGCATTGCAACTACAAACACGAGACATTTAAAATCCAACAAAGAGCAACATATAATGAGTTGTCACTACCATAGTGTACTACGTAATTACATTGAAAATAGAAGCAACAGACACTGACAAAATGGTCACTATGGAAAAAACTGAAACATTCACACTGCACAAGCATAACCAATTTTCATGTTATGCTTGTCATAATACTTTGAAACTAGAACTACATATAAATATAATGTTGACTGATACAGTTTAAACAGTCTTTGATTGTTCTACCTTCCACTTAAACTATATATAATATAATATATAAAGTCGTCATAAATCATGAAATTTGTAACACCGACACTTCATATTGAAGATAAGTCCACCACGCCGACATTGGTGATAATGTTCAATTAGTCTATTTCTCAAATTACGGCTGGTGTCGATGTGCCAGTGTCAAAGCTTGGAAGTTATACCTCACACCCCTACACTTATACCTTGACCCCAACATTTGACATAAAGTTCCAAATTTACCCTTTATGTAAAATAAAATTCAATCACTTGTTCATCCCACCTTTTTTCTGGAAAACACGCAACAAACGTTCACCCCACCTTCTTCTGGAAAACGGACGCAGAACAAACAATAAGCATTACATGAACCCTTTTTTGCCCAAAACATTCAATTTGATTTTTCTTCTACAGTTATCAACCGAAATGTTATTGTTAATCATTTCTCCATATGATTGTGTTTGTTCTCTCAATCGTTACCGGAATCATTGATTTAGGTTTTAGGTTTTCTTGGTATTCCAAGGTTTTGTGGGTTACCAAAATCGTTTCACCTTATTGTTGTGTTGGATTCAGGTCATGTCTAGGTTATCAAAAAAATTGGAATTATTCTTTGAATCATTGCTTTTTGGAATCTTTTCATGAATATCTTCGGTTCAGCCACTTTGTTTTTTCCTTTTAAATTCTTTATTTTTTCCTCAATTTTTTAAGAGGAATGCTATTTGGTACGGCAATTTAACAACACGAAATTTCACGGACGCGTAAACACGTCTATTTTCCACGCGCTGCACTTTCTCATATTTTTTTTAATTAAAAAACAATTAGCTTGCATTCATTCTCAGCCAAACAAAACAAACCTGCTTCTTCTCCAAAACTCTTTCCTTAACAGATATGTGTAGAGGAACAACGAATGCCACAAACATGACAGTAACAAATTTCCCAACCTTATTTCCATGCATCTCTTTCCTTCTATGTTAATTAATTTTCATGCGGGTTCTTTTTCCTGATATTTATTGTGGTTGTTTGCTTGTTGTAGCACTACACAACTCTGTTTTTTTAATTGAAGTTTTGGGGTGGTTTGTTAATTAGTTATGAATCAATGGAAGTTGTGATAGTTAGAAGAAACAGAGTTATGTGAGGATGGATGGGAGACATGATTCGCAAAGGAAAGAGCGTGAAACCGAGATGACGAAGACGACACTATTTCACACAAAAGAGAATTAATTCCAATCAGAGGTTTGTATCAAAACAATTGCGGTGGGAGGGGTGAACTTAAGGGCGAGTTATGCAGAATTTCACATGCGTGAGCTATTTTTTTTTAATTAAAAAAATATCAAAAAGTGCACCGCGTGGAAATTGACATATTCACATGTCCGTGAAATTTCGTTGTTAAATTGCCGTACTAAATAGCATTTTTCATTTTTTAATAAGAGAAAGCGGTCATACATTACTTTTCTGATTTTGTGATGTTATTGTTTTCTGAAACGAGAAAGCTTGAAGGCTCATTCCTAATTACATATCTGATGTTACTGGAATTAACCTTAAGTAATAGTGTTAGGAATTATTATAGTTACGTTAATCGAATTGATAGATTTTCTTTTTCTAAAGAAGAAAAAAATGTTCATCGGAAAGCATGTGTAGTGCTCCGGTAAAATTTTGAAAACATGTTATAGGAGGAATGAATCTGAAATACATATCTGAAAAGAATAGTGGGGTGAACTCATACTGAATGGGAATGTTGAAAGTGAGAGTGATAAATTAATTTGTAAAAGGTTAAATAGTAAAGAGGATAAAATTGGAATTTTTGAAAATTTGTAGGGGTGAAAGTATATGTGTTGGGGTATAGGGTAAAATTTCCTCAAAGCTTCATACAGTGGCGGAGCACCACTTGGGCTAAGGTGGGCCATGGCCCACCCCCCAATTTTTTTAATAATTTTTTTATATGTGTAATTATAAATATATCACTAAATTTAAATACAAACTTTAAGTTGGCCCACCCAATTCTCTTCACCTACATCTATATGTTTTGTGATTTGTTTACTTTAATTTACTTTAAGAACAAATATACTTTTGAATCTCATCAAATGGTTGATATTTCATTTATTTGATAAGTGTATAATACGTTAATTTTGAGACATTAATTCTAAATATATACAGTTTATTTTAAAAGGGAAGTTAGTGTAAGTATTAGTTTTGATTCAATTTTATATGATTTCAAGTATTTTGGAATGTGTAGAGAATTATTTTAAATTTTTAATGTATGTAATTTAATTTTTTTTAATTTCAACTTTATATTTAATGCACACTACAACGTAAATTTTGTTTTATATATCATAGTTCATTTTGGTGGCCCATCCGAAAAAAAAAAAAATCTAGCTCCGCCAATTGCTTCATACTCCCTCCGTCCCATATTACTTGACCTAGTTGACTCTGTCACGTATGCCAATGCACAATTTTAAACTTAAATTTCTTTAATAATCTACTAGAAAAAATTACGAAAATTTGATATTTTGAAAATATTAATCGAGACGAATCTAACAACATCTTATATGCTATATTTTGTTTTTATATATTAGTAGAAAAATAGAGTCAAAGCATGTTACATGAGTAGTGCAAATATTCTAAATAGGTCAAGTAATATGGGACGGAGGGAGTATATCATAATCATGGCCCTAAACGGTAGGGACCATCAGCTATGTAATGACCATCCATATAAAGAGCTGCACTCTGTGGATGCAGTCCATCCATCACCATAAACTGCATGTCTTCGGGTGGTTTCCAGTGCCTGTTCCTTTGATTTATGAACCAGTTATTTATTTGCTTCTGATCCAATCCTGTAGACTCAGCCAATGCTACCTTCTCTGATTCCTATATAGTGATCATATATACAAGAAGAATATCCCTTTTAGAAAGGAAAAAAAAATACATATATCACATTGTTTATTATTTTGTCTGTATGTATGTGTGTGCAGTGTTCCAATCAAAAATAAAAATCACATGTGGTTTTGTTCGGTTTGAATGATTATTTAAAAAAATCTGACCTCGTATCATCCAAATATATGTATTTTAATTTGGATCGATTTTTGGACATCCAAAATACAACATGTAATGTTTTTTTTATTAGTATTAGTATTATATATAGACGGTAAAATAATAGGTTCAAATGAAGAGTGTGAGAAGAGAGTAGGAGATTTATAACTTACCGAAGGATATAGCCATTTGTAATGCAACTCCCACCAATTAAGTAGCTTTTGTCTGGCCTCTTTAGGTAATTTTCCTTTCTTTTTCTTCTTGGAAAGTTCTTGCTTAAGACTACTCAAGTAACCACTATATATTTCTTCAGCAAGTGGTTTTTCAATTCACGGTCTTCTGCTCGAGGATCAATCTCTGGAAGTTGATCTGTTTCTCCACCACTATTCTCTTGATCCTCTTCTGATGAACCAGAGCCTTCATTTTTATCATCTACTCAACAATTTAATTAATATGTCAGCCAACATTAATGTCTAAGTAATTAAATAGATACACACTAAATAAATCCAGCATTGTATATCCAATATGAGAGATCTTATGGCATGTGAACCAATGGATTTTGAATAGATTCTAATATCATCTTAGAACAGTTGGGTTTAACTCAAATCTTACAAAACGGAGTTGTAAGGTGAGGAACATCCCACTTATAGATAGATCTACAAGCCTTATATGATCCAATATGGGACTTTTAATAACATCTATGAATGATGAAAACATTATTTCACATGACCAATGCATGGTTGAATCATGATACAGTTAAGTAATACTCCTTCCGTATAATTATTTATACTCTTTGCATAATCATTAAATTAAATTGTTAACATTTTCTAGATGTCTAAGTTATATGTTTTCCACACACAGAAACATTGTTTTTTTCTCTCCGTCCAATATGCACTTCAAAACAAAAAAGGTGGACACTCCACCATTTTTTTTATAAAATTTTGATCAGTTTTGTAGAAAATAAATTAAAGAAATGGGCGTGGTATTTTACTAAAAAAAACGTATGATCCACCTTTAAACCTTTTTTTGTATAAAAGAAAAAAAATAAAGAAACACTAAGGCATAACTATAGTGGATCATTCCCCTCATATAACAGATAAATCTAGCATTACAAGAGAAACACGTTTACATCCTTTTGGAGTTCCATGTTAGGGAGGTCATAAAATTAATTGCAAAGAATATGACCCTTTTTTGAAGCAATAGAAACATGTAAAAAAAATATAGAAGAGTACTAAGGCTACTTCAAGCCAAATTAGAGATCGAGAGCAACACTCTATTCATAGTAAAGAATACGAACTAACATTAATTTACGAAGATATAGACTATCATATCAAAATAAGCTTCAATTAACAAATAAACTTTTTTTTAAAGAGGGATTAGCAGCTGTCACAAAATTAGTTTTCGATTTAGTACTCCTAGTACAATAAACAACACTTAACTTAATTTAACTAATAATATACAGGGCTACGTTTTCTAATCATCAATCATGTAATTAATCATGTAATAGTATACATGGTCATTTTAGAACTAGCTCCCAATTGTTTGTTTATGACTTATTATCTGATGAAATAAGTTGAATTTTTTTTCTCCCTAAAATACATCATGTAATTAATCGATATACTTACAAGATAATGAACAACACCTTAAAATTGCTAATTAACTTTAGGTGCACGGAATTAGTTACAAATTTAATGTAGAAGTGGCATATCGGATACAGGGTCATCGACATGAAATAAAAGGAACAGCCCGAGCATCACATCGAGAGCCATATGGGATATAAAATTTTAATTCTAAGACAAAGTATAAGATTCATTTTACAATAAAAAAAATAAAAAAGGAAAAACTTAAGTGTCTTGCATTAAGTATTTTTTTCGTATCATTCTTCATATCAAATACTCATAATCTATCCCTAAAAGTGAATTTTATATGAAACTCCCTTAAAAAAAAACATTTAAGAGAAAATGTTCTTAAGTTTTGCCCATAAAATAAAATGCACTCCCACTGTCCTAGAATGATTGACCTTGTTTGACTATATATGCACTATTCACATAGCATACTTTGAATATATTTTGGGTAAATTACACTGACCTCCCCTGAGGTTTACTTATACGACGCAAACAACCCCTCTAGTTTTCTAAATTCACTTGCCTCCCTTCTTTTTTAACGATGCCAAACTTTTGTCTATGAAACCAGTCTGCCGCCGCTAACAAGTACAAACTCTGAAATTACAAAATACAACCAATGACTCCCAATTAGTTCTTTGTCAATTCTTTTTCTCCACCATCAGTTTCATGTACTCACCGTCCCATTTTCATGTACAACAACCCTTCCCATTTTCTTTATCTCCTTATTATTTACTCCCCCAAATTGAAATTTTCTACGTTAATTTTAATTCAATTTCTTACAGTACGATCATAAATATTTCTACTGTGTATTTTGCATTACTTGTACCACTTCAGAAGAACTACGGGAGGCTTGGAATTAGAGCAACAAGACAATATTGATGGGTTCATGATCCCAATTTTATAATGGAAAACAGGGCAATGATTATAATGGAAAACAGGGCAATGATCCAAATTTTAGCGTCCTTTAAACTGCGCAGAAACTTTCTCCAAATAATCCCTAGTTGACTGATGGGTTCATAAAATTAACCGTGAAAAAGAAAAAAAAAATGTTAACGGAAAATTAACGGTGTTAACATGGAAGGGAGGTGTTAGTCTATATGATGATAACTTAAGGGAGGTTATTGTATGTTTTAAAACTAGAGAGGATGTTAGTGTCATTTTAATAAACCTCAGGGGAGGTGAGTGTAATTATCCCATATATTTTTCTACTCATAAAATGATTTGTTATGGTATCAATTGAACACTCTTATTGACATCATGAGCATGTATTTCGCTGTAACTAGCATTTCACATTTTCAAAATTGCTAATAGATAATTAAAGATATTTAAAGGTTAAAATTGTATATTAGTATATGTGAGACAATCAGCTAGATCAATCATTTTAGAACGAAGAAAATATAAATAACTTGCAGAAAGTTTTTCTTTATGTTTAACTCATACACAGTAAAAGATCAGAGACATCAAAGAAAATACTCGATTTAAGAATGTTGCTAATCTAAGTCTAAAAAAATTATGATTAAGAGCTAAAGGAGTGTACTCCCTTTGGTCCTGTTTATAATAGACATTTAAATTAATAAAAATTGATGTATTGGTCTACATTTTAAATCAGATACATCATTTTTTGTTGGATTAAATATCTCTAATAAATACTCCATCCGTTCCTTTTTAAGTGTCTTTTTATGGTGAATTTTTCGTTCCTATTTAACTATCTTTTTGGTATTTTAAAGGTACAATTTGTCAATTATACCATTTGTCAATTACTTTTATCTTTTTTAATAAAACTAATTAATGCTATCTATTTGGAAAACTAAAGTTTTTTTTTTTAAACAAAGTTTGTTTATTGTTATCTTCAAATTTAAACAAAATTTTGTTTCAAACAATGATTCTAAGAAGAGTTAAAATTCTATAAATAAGATAAGTAGCAATTGTTAAAAAATTTAAGTGTAACTCTAGCATTGGTTGAAGTCATAGTTGAATCCTTAACTTTAATCAAAGGAGTTGGAAGAAAGTTAATTTTTTTCTTAACTTTTGATTAATGTGAAGTTGGAATAATTTTTATATTGGCTTAAAATAATTAAAAAGATGTGCACAATATTTAGAAAATTGACAATTGTTTGTTATGAGAGAGAGTGCGCAAAAAAAAAAGGAATTTATTGGAGAAAAATATAATAACTGACAATTGTTTGTAACGAGAGAAAGATAACATATTAAATTTATTGAAAAGATAAAGTGTGTGTAAAAAAAATAGAAATTTATTGGTGGATTAAAATGAGTATATAATAGGAAGAAAATGTGCAAAAATACACCGCTATTTTGGTATTAATTTTCTAAAAAGACACTTAAAAAGGAACGGAGGGAGTATCTCCGTGAGCTTAGCTCAATTGGTAGGAATATTGTATATTACTCCCTCCGTTCCTTTATAATTGTCACTTTTAAATAAAAATTTTGTTTCTAATTAACTGTCGTTTTCAAAGTCCAATGTATCATTAAATGTGGCTTTACCTATATTACCCTTAGATATTTATTGTAGAGAGAGAAATATATGAAATGAAGTATTAAATGATTAAGGTTATTATAGGAAAAGGATAAATTGTTGTATCAAAAGTAGTAAAAGTATTTGTTGTCTTGGTTTGTGTAAAAAGTTAAAATGTGACAATTAAAAAGGAACGGAGGGAGTATATGCATGGGCGGGGTTCAAACCTCGGAAACTTCAATTTTTCACAATTAAATTGTGTGAGCTTTAACCATTAGACTACTTAACCAAAAAATATTATCTAATAAGTAACATCAAAAGAAGTACTCCCTTCGTCCCATATTATAAGCAAAAAAAAGTACACTCATTAAGAAAACTAAAAAATACAAGTAGTTTGGAACATAGTTTCTTGTGTTATCCTTGAAATAAGTTTTATAGGAAGACGTAAAAACAATTTTCATTGGTTATTGGTCATTGAGAAAATGAAAGAGAGTCAATTGAATGCACTTTGCATTTAATTTTCCTTTGGAAAAGATAATTTTTTAAAACAACATTATTAAATATGATAAAAGTTGTTTTTTTTTTTCTTATAATTTGGGACAAGAAAAATGGGTATTTTTTGCTTATAATTTAGGACGGAGAGAGTAATATATTACTTATTTATTAATTTGAAGTCTTAATTGATTAGTGAAAATAAATAATAATGAATTAAGAATATAATTAATTGATATCGTATGAGTTTTGTCGCGTCATTTTTCGGAGGTCAAGCTATTTGATTAGCATAAACTCATTGTTTTTATTTTACGACTGAACTTTTAATTCTTTCAAAAGAAAGTGAAAAAAGGTTCAAATACCACATTTTTAAAGATTAAGGGTTCGGGGGTTGGTTATATTTAGGGAAGGTACTAGCACCTTAAATATTCGTAGTACTCTACGAGAACTTCTTTTGTGTTTTTTATTAGTTTTGAAAAAGGTTTTAATATGAAAAGCCAATTGGAAAAATAAGCTTGTTTGTATTTTTTAATTTGAAAGAAAATAGACTCAAGGTATAATTAAATTGACTAAAGTTTGATTAAGAAAATAAAAATAAAAATGGGATCACTTGATTCAAGAAATTAAGGTTTGTTATGAAAATATTTGTGACTTTTGGTTATTTGCATGTTTTTGTTCTTTTTTGAATATTAATTATAACATAAAAACTAACGTGACAATAAAATAAAAGCGCGAGAATTTGTAGTGACGTTGGATCACCACATATTCCCTTACCTAATTTTTTTGCATTTTTATATATATATATATATATATATATATATATATATATATATATATATATATATATATATATATATATAAAGCGGTAGTGACGGTAGGGATGTAACTTACAATTTGATTTTTGTGTTTTTCATGTAAAATGAATTTGATTTCGATTATCTTCATTTTTTGAGGGGAGCCATCTTCTCCCTTTTGAGCAGTCAAAGAACTATTTTGATTTGCAATAAATAACTTTTTTTTAGTTTCAAAAAATATAATATTATATTTTTATAATTTTTTGGGTTAAAGAAGAAAACGATGGTAAACAATATCATAAACTCATGCATGTAATATCTCGAATGAGAGAGATAAAGGAAGAAAAAAAATGGTCTCCGTGAGTATAGCTTAGTTGGCAGGAATAATGCATTGTTATATGTAGGGGTCGGAGTTCGAACCCCAGACATCCCACTTATTCACCTTATAGGTGAATTCTAACGGCTACTTGACCAAAAAAAAAAAGAAAAAAAGTGAAAGAAGGGGATGGATATTTTCTTTCTCGTTATTTAATATTAATATGTTATTTTTAATTTTATGTTGAATTTAAAAAGGGGGAGCAATTTAATTTTATGTTGAATTTAAAAAGGGGGAGTAAATATTTTTCCAAAAATAGGAGCAAAGACAATGATACGAAATGAAAGTATTTTTTATTTTTTTATTTTTTTGGACAAAGTTTTGGATGTTACTTTGAAACCTGAATTCGTGCGTGTACTTTGTAGGCTTGTAAAAGGTAAAGGGGAATTAGTCACTTTAGTCCCTGAATGAGGAACGATTCGTCAATTTAGTCCCTGAATGCAGATAATATGCAAAACAGTCCCTGCATGGTCAATTTCAGGGACTAAAGTGACTAACGAAGTCTACATTCCGGGACTAAATTGACTAACAGAGTCTGCATTCAGGGACTAAATTGACTAACAAAGTCTACATTCAGGGACTATTTTGCAATTTATCTGCATTCAGGGACTAAATTGATGAATCGTTCCCCATTCAGGGACTAAAGTGACTAATTCCCCAAAAGGTAAACATAACTTTGAAACCTGAATTCGTGTGTGTACTTTGTAGGCTTGTAAAAGGTAAACTTAAACTTTTTATGTTGTTGATCTTCTAAGCAAGATATATTCATCACGTAATTGTAAAGATTAATTTATCAAATTAAATAAAATCATAAAAGTTGCAAATTAAGCTCAACCTCAAAATTTTGAGTCACATTTTTTTGGTGGTGGCCAAGATTTGAACCCCGGACCTTGCATATTAATGCATTGTCCTTACCAGTTGAGCTAAGCTCACGATGACAAATAAAGTATAGAACAAATAAAAAATAGTTAGTTTTTTCAATAGATAAATTTTACAGTAATTTTTTTATAAAAATAAACGATATTCTAAATTGATAGAGTATATTCATAAAATACAAATTCAAAATCGTTAAAACAAAAATGATGAATATGTGAACAAACTCACAACATCAATGTTAATAATATAAAACGACAAAGTACACATGCCTACAAATACGATTATATTCAAGCCAGCGAAATACTCATGTTTTCGGATCTGCAACATTGACGATGCAAAAGTCATTTTTTTTACAAAACTAAATTAGTCCACTCAAATTAACAGCGGGGAGAATCAAACCTCAGACCTTGAGGAGGAGCAGACTCTCATGTCCCAAGTCAATACCACCACACCAATTGAAGTGGGTTACGACGCAAAAATCATTGACTGAATATGAATTTGATCAAAGCTAATCTTTCAACATAAATCAAATAAGCATTGTACTAAGACAGAAAATAATAAACACACCTTACAAAGACGGAGAATTAAAATAAATAAAGTCATGCTATACGACGAAATCACAAAACCAACGAAAAAAAGTCAAAAATATGTGAAAAATCACTTATTTAAATAAAAGAGAAAGAAAAACAAACTTGACCGGTGATTTCAGATTAAAATTGATTCTAAATAACCCTTCTTTAGTAGATAAAAAAGAAGAAAAATTGTGACGGCTTGGATTTGAGAAAAGGAAAAGAGAGAATAGATAAACTATAACTTAATTGTTTAAAAATAATTTGATTTAATTGACTCATGTTTTTTTTTTTTTCACATAAAAAAGTTTTTTGGTGTTCCCTCAAAAAAAAAAGTTTTTTGGTGTTAAAATAATAATGAAGTTTGATATCAAATGTGATGTTTTGCCATTATATATTTATATTCCTATAAAAGTGAATTAGACAATAAATTTAATCATAAGCATCATCATATATCATCAACATAATAATCATAAACATCACATATCACCTTAATCATAAACATAAACATCATATATCATCTTTAATCGGAACATCATATATCATCGTATATCATAACATCATATATCAACGTATATCATCTTAATAATAATTCATCATTAGATACTTCATCAAACATCACAACTTAACGATGATTCGACTATGTAATTCTTTCGTCTTAAATCATCTTGACTCGACTATGCAACTCTTTCATCTCAAAACGTCTTGATAATGCAAATGCATGTGGTACCATTCTAGGGCATAAGCCCTCGTCGCTATTGAGCATAAATAGGCTCCAGGGCTTGAGCCCTCGTCACTTTTGAGCACAAGGCTCCAAGGCTTGAGCCCTCGTCGCTTTAAATGAGTATGCATGGACTCAACATCTTACATCTTAGAAACATCTTGGACATCTTATAACTTCTTAACATCTTATAAGACTCCTCAACTTAGATTGACCTTTACATCTTAAATAAGGTTCAACAGCAGCATACACAACATATAAACAATTCACAACATTTCATCATTAATGAATGAACATCAACAACTTAAACATCTTAAATATTCCACATAATACATATATATCAGTATCACATTAATAATCACATTAATCATCTCAACTCAATAATAACAGCAACATGGCAGCACAGAAAACAGCATCATAGTATAACAAGATCAAACAATAATCAACATCACCTTAAAATCCCATATAATTCTCATAAGCATATATATATCATTATCGTCTTACTATTAACATAAAATCATTTCAACTTAAACTCTCTGGATATCTTATAATCTCAGGAACAACTCTCATCCCTAACCCAAAGTCATCTCAAGACTACACGTGCGAAAGGATCGCAAAGAAACAATTCAAGACAACTTACACTAACTACTCGCGAGGCGAGTTACTTTGCTCGCGGCGGCGAGCAAAACATGCTATCTGGACCTCTCCTAAACACTTGCTCGTGGTGGCGGGCTACTTACTCACGGTGGAGAGCTCCTCTGCTCGCGAGGCGAGCTACTCGCTCGCAGCGGCGAGCAAACATGGCTTCCTAGAACTCGAAAAGGACTAGCTCGCGGTGGCGAGCGATTTGCTCGCGAGGCGAGCGATGATTACCAGGCTCGGGCAGAATTTTGTTTTTCTCAATTTTTCAACCAATTCCATGGTTCTAACCTCAAAACTACTTCCAATTATCACCCTATTGATTATCTAAGGTCTGTACACAGTTTCTACATCAATTCAACAACTTTCCATCGTCCAATCATCAAAATCGCTCTCTAAAGCCTAATTCTCAATCCTCACAAACTCATCCTACATCATGTTAAATCTAATCATTAGAATCATACACGTAATAAGATTGAATGCTAGTCTCACCCTTACCTTAGAATTATCGATGGCAGCCTTTCTCTCTTGGTTCTTCTCTCTTCTTGTTCTCTTATCTCTAAACCTCATTTTCTCCAAATCCTTGTTTTTGCATATGTTAGTCTTTCAACCTAATATCTCCTCTATTTATAATATTAACTTCTCTTCTTAAATCTGTTTAGACCCAATAACTCTTTCTTCTTTCTATTCTAACCCCCAAATCTACTTACTCTAATAATTCTCATATTCTAATAAAAAATAGAATAAAGCCACTTAATATAATACCAACACCTCACATATTTAAAATAAATCACATAAATAGACTCTAACTTAATAAAAATAATTAAATATCAAAGAGGGCGTTACAACTCTCCCCAACTTAAAAGAATTTCGTCCTCGAAATTCAAAGCACAAGAGAAAAAGGAATTTAATTATTACTTAAATATCTTAACAATATATATCAAAATAGTAACTTCAAACATTACACAAAAACCACATTAAGGTTAGTCAGTCAATCAAGATCACATAATAAAACATAACTTAATTAGAAAACACAACGACAGTATTCAACTGTCACACGACACAAACGACTCAACTACTTAGCCGGACGGACCGACCTGCTCTGATACCAATTGTAACACCCCGTTTTCCCAACGTAAAATTTCAAATAAATAATCAGAGTTTTTCATCACAAAACAGAATGTCACATTTCTCAAAAATCATAAATGAATAAATAATAATTTATCCTTCAAAATTCAATCAACAAAGTACTTAATATCTTGCAGCGGAATTTATTCATCATCTAAAAATAGTCTTTGGCACAAAAGGCCTCATCATAAGAGTCTCATAATAGTCTAAAACATCTCATTAGTTCAAATCTAGTAACTTAATCATAAATCTCGTAAAACAATACGTAAGGAATAGAAAACAATAGCAAAGTCCCCATCCCGTTACGTATCAGAGCACCTACGACACACTTGTGAGGAGTCCACTCACGACCACGCCTAATCTTGATTACCTGCAAGTTACTCATACGAAGAGCAACATTTTCAAGCAGAAGGGGTGAGATTCACAAAACAATAATATTAAGCATATAATTCAACAATTATATTTAACATCTTAAACTTCATTAACTAGTATCATTAGTCTCCCTACATTAGTCATAAACATCATCACATGTCATCAATAATATCATAAACATCACATATATATCACCGACATAATAATCATGAACATCTTCATATATCATCAAACATTATAACCATGAACATCTTCATAAATCATCAAACATTAGTCATAAGCATCATCATATATCATCAACATAATAATCATAAACATCACATATCATCTTAATCATAAACATAAACATCATATATCATCTTTAATCAGAACATCATATATCATCGTATATCATAACATCATATATCAACGTATATCATCTTAATAATAATTCATGGTTAGATACTTCATCAAACAACACAACTTAACTACTTGACTCGACTATGCAACTCTTTCGTCTTAAATCATCTTGACTCGACTATGCAACTCTTTCATCTCAAAACGTCTTGATAATGCAAATGCATGTAGTACCATTCTAGGGCATAATCCCTCGTCGCTATTGAGCATAAATAGGCTCCAGGGCTTAAGCCCTCGTCACTTTTGAGCACAAGGCTCCAGGGCTTGAGCCCTCGTCGCTTTTGAGCAAATGCTCCAGGGCTTGAGCCCTCGTCACTTTAAATGAGTATGCATGGACTCAACATCTTACATCTTAGAAACATCATGGACATCTTATAACTTCTTAACATCTTAACATCTTATAAGACTCCTCAACTTAGACTGACCTTTACATCTTAAATAAGGTTCAACAGCAGCATACACAACATATAAACAATTCACAACATTTCATCATTAATGAATGAACATCAACAACTTAAACATCTTAAATATTCCACATAATACATATATATCAGTATCACATTAATTATCACATTAATCATCTCAACTCAATAATAACAGCAATATGGCAGCACAGAAAACAGCATCATAGTATAACAAGATCAAACAATAATCAACAGCACCCTAAAATCTCATATAATTCTCATAAGCATATATATATATATATATATATATATATATATATATATATATATATATATATATATCATTATCGTCTTACTATTAACATAAAATCATCTCAACTTAAACTCTCTGGATAGCTTTTAATCTCAGGAACAACTCTCATCCCTAACCCAAAGTCATCTCAAGACTACACGTGCGAAAGGATCGCAAAGAAACAATTCAAGACAACTTACACTAACTACTCGTGAGGCGAGTTACTTTGCTCGCGATGGCGAGAAAAACATGCTCTCTGGACCTCTCCTAAACACTTACTCGCGGTGGCGAGCTCCTCTGCTCATGAGGCGAGCTACTCGCTCGCAGCGGCGAGCAAACATGGCTTCCTGGAACTCGAAAAGGACTAGCTCGCTGTGGCGAGCGATTTGCTCGCGAGGCGAGCGATGATTACCAGGCTCGGGCAGAGTTCTGTTTTTCTCAATTTTTCATCCAATCCCATGGTTCTAACCTCAAAACTACTTCCAATTATCACACTATTGATTATCTAAGGTATGTACACAGTTTCTACATCAATTCAACAACTTTCCATCGTCCAATCATCAAAATCGCTCTCTAAACCCTAATCCTCAATCCTCACAAACTCATCCTACAACAACAACAACAACAACAACCAAGCCTTATCCCACTAAGTGGTGTCGGCTACATGGATCAAATGCCGCCATAATGTTCTATCATAAACCAAATTTAGATCCAACTCATTGACCTCTAAATCTTTTCTAATGGTTTCTCTAATAGTTTTCCTAGGTCTTCCTCTACCTCTTTTAACTTGACTCTCCTCCATTTGATCTACTCTTCTTACCACGGCATCTACGGGTCTTCTCTCTACATGCCCAAACCATCTAATCGTTAGAATCATACACGTAATAAGATTGAATGCTAGTCTCACCCTTACCTTAGAATTATCGATGGCAGCCTTTCTCTCTTGGTTCTTCTCTCCTCTTGTTCTCTTCTCTCTAAACCTTGTTTTCTCCAAATCCTTGTTTTTGCATATGTTAGTCTTTCAACCTAATATCTCCTCTATTTATAATATTAATTTCTCTTCTTAAATCTGTATAGGCCCAATAACTCTTTCTTCTTTCTATTCTAACTCTCAAATCTACTTACTCTAATAATTCTCATATTCTAATAAAAAAATAGAATAAAGCCACTTAATATAATACCAACACCTCACATATTTAAAATAAATCACATAAATAGACTCTAACTTAATAAAAATAATTAAATATCAAAGAGGGCGTTACATCTATTACAGATAATCCATTTGATAGGTTGTTCCAAAGCATTTGAAATTACGCAGAAGACAATACTGCAATCTATTGTCCCAACAACTGCATCAGCGGACACCAATTACATCTATTCCTGATGTCCAGGTCGCAGAGCCGAGGTCACAGGTGCATGTGTTGGAAGTTACATCGCCAGTACAAACCATTCAACAAGCACAAATAACACATGTTAGAGAAGAATTTGAAACCATTACAGCGCAATCGCAACGTGCAGCACCGTTGGCTAATGCGATAGTTCAACAACATGTTGATGGACATCGCGCACAACAAGCACAAATTTTTGCTGATATAGTTCATTCACACCGGACTCATGTTGAATCCATTCTCGCGATCTTGTCAAAGTCTCCTCATCAGGAAACTGCTGAAAACTGCCCAACTAATTTGTCAAATACCTCATTCTGTATGCAACTCTCGAATGCCATGAATGAAGTGGTGAGGGCCGACCTTCGTTGTGCGGATCAACAACCGATTATTTCTCCGGCCAAAGAAAGTGTCCCAAATCTTAGTAGTATTATGGCTGCTTCTGATGTACCGGTGGATCCTACCCTGCAAAAAGAAATGAATTTTATGAAGACTTAGTTAGCACATAGTGTAGCTGTCGAAGTTCCTTTTTCGTCGGTTATATCGAAATCTCATAGGAAGAAGATTAACAAGGCTGCTTATCAAACCCGATCCCAAGGTCCTCCTCCATCATCTCAATGAATATTATTTTTTGGAATATTCAGAGGATCAGTAATAATGATTCCAGAGTTGCTTCTCGGAGTATGCCTTTTGATGTTTTTTGTTCTTCTTGTAATAAAGACAAGAAGGAGTAATATACAATTAATAAAATCAACATACCACTCATAAAATAAGAATGATTGCATACGTTTTTCCCAAAAAAACCCTTTTTTTTTACAAGTAAATAAAATACTATTTTTAAAACGAGTTTTGTATAACGTCAACAAGAACTTAAACCTCCCCAAATCACCGAGTGGAGACACTTTCTATTTTTTAATCCTTTTCATTTGTTTCCTTGTTAAAATTTTGGAAATATAAATGTAATAATGTGACATTTGGTGGATCCAATTATTATACACACACTTCAAAAAAATTAATAATAATGGAGAGGAAAAGGAAAAGTGGAGAGACAAAATGTAAAGGATTGCAATTCATCCCAATCACCTATATAACGGAGTGTTACCTTCCACCGCTTCACCATATGGTGGCTCCCTTGAGAAATAAAGATTAAGAAGAGTTTTGAAAAACACTTGACAAAGTCACAAACCCGAGATAGGGTCCTCTCTATTTGTAAGTGTATCCATTACTTCCATTTAGAAAGAGAAAGACACAAAAAGTTTGAAAAAAAAAATAAAGTAATTAATAGTAATGTGATCCACTTATTGGTAGGATCAACTATCTACTTTTGTGTATCTCTCTCTAAATGACATCATCCATTTATTTTGATAAATCGAGAGGATCCTAACTCCCCAAAACCACCCTCTAATTGAAAATATTGTGTATGATATTGCTCTCATTTTGTCGATAACAAATATACGTTGATAATATTAAATAAAATGCACACCAATGAGTTGGGGATACTTATTATATCGAGTAGAGGCTTGAGACAGGGAGACTCATTGTCGCGATATCTTTTTATCATATGTGCAGAAGGCTTGCTTACACTTATCCCACAGGTTGTGCGACGTGGAGACCTTCATGACATCAACAGATGTTAAGATGCACCTAATATCTATCACCTATTATTTGCAAAAGATTGTTTTCTGTTTTTCAGGGTGGAGGAATGACAAGCTCAAGCGATGAAGAATTTTTTGGTGACCTACAAAGCAGCTTCGGGACAAGCCATAAGTCTCCCAAAATCAAAGGTTTACGATAACATCAATGTCTAACAGCCTCTTCAAGAGACTATCACAAATATTTTGTGGGTTTTGGGAAATATATCGGGTTACCATCAATGTTGGAGCAAAGCAAAGAGGCGACCTTTGGTTTCGTAAAAGATAGAGTTTGACTCAATTAATTCATGAAGCAACAAATGTCTATCAAAAGCTGGAAGAGATGTAATGATAAAATTGGTCATCAGATCTATTCCATATTATGTCATGAGCATCTTTCTACTCCTAAATTCTCTAATTGATGCCATAGAAAAATGATGAATATATTTTTCTAGAGGCACGACGGGGTCTATGAGGCATGGAATGCATTGGATTTTGAGGACAAAATTGTCAATGCATAAAAAATATGGTAGTATTGGGTTTAAAGACCTCGCTTCTTTTAATGTGGCAATGATTGGCAAACATGGTTGGAAATTTGAAACTGATGGTACAAGTCTTGCGACTCATTTATTTAAAGCGCACTATTTTCCAAATAACGACTTTCTAGGTTCGAACATTGGTCATAACCCGAGTTATGTTTGGAGAAGTATCTTTAGCACAAAAATGGCAGTGCAACATAGTATTGGGTCTGGTGCTACTATCTCAATTGTTTATGAACCATGGATAGACGATGGAACCTGGTTGTCAGGCAATAGTCCCGGGTATCCGCAACTGACACATGTGTAGGAATACCACTTGAATGACCACTCCGCCAATGTTTGGAAAGCTCATCTTATTTATCAATTATTTGACCAACATGCTGCTCAACTAATTCTCAAAACATATTTTCATCCTTTAGTCACAGAAGATAATTTTTTATGGAAGGCAGAAAAGAATGGTAAATATTTTGTGTGCAGCGCATACGGAGTATGTAAGGATAGTATTGTCGATAACTCTCATTTACGCAGGTCAGAAAGATGAGATATAAATTGGAAACTCAAAGCTCTTCTAAAGATTAAAAATTTGGATTTTGGTGGGAAGAGTTTGTCTTGGCCGCTTCTGTATAAGAGCGTGTCTTAGTAGCAGAAGTGTATTATGTCCCACTGATTGTGTTGTTTGTAGCGCTAATTATGGAGGTAGAATTCAGGCGTTGCTGGAACGTATGTGCGCTATCCAAGTATGGTGTGTAACTCATACATGGGACATGATTGAGAAGGTGTTGTGAGAGGATTACAATATGTACGCCATGATTTTCGCTTTGACACATCAACTACCAACATCACAGAGAGAACAAATTGCTTATATCATGTGGAGTATATGGAAAAGCGAGAATTTGAAGCTTTTGCAAGCATTCAAATATTGGAGCACACAACTACTTTGTCGAAAGAGTGGAAGATCGCCAAGTAATTAAGGCAGGCAATGGGATTACTCATAGTTCTGATGAGGAACTAGCACTATAACCATTCACAGGTGGTAAAAAATGTCACAAGACTGTTACAAGTTTGATGCTTCGTTCTCTCTCTTCCTTAATAAGGTTGGACTCGGTATGTATATCATAGAAGATGAAGGACAATTTGTTTTGGCGAAAGACTGCTTGGTTTTCCCCTCCTTGTGTTGCTGAGATGGGAGAAGCCATTGGGCTGCACACCGTGTTATGGTGGATGGATTCCAAAAAGGTCGTTTGGACAGGTAGATGTGCTATTACAGAATGAAAATGCTAAAGTGCACGATACTGTTTGTCGTCACACACACGAATGTGAAAATGTTCTGCAACTTAACAATTTTTTTTTTGGTTTGGTTTTTTATTTTTTAAATTTTATCTTTTGTTGGAATGTTTATTTATAGGTTAAATAATTGTTGGGGTCTTTTAAATTTAACATTTGTATCAAACTAATTTGTTTAATTGTTTTACTTTTTCAATTCAATTTTAATTTTATAGATAAATATTCAGATTCTTGGATCGGATACCGAACTTTCAAAAAAAAAATATCAACAACATTATAAATCAATTTAATGGATCGAATTTGTTTCAAATTAAGACAGAATAATACACTTTTGAACTCTAGTTTTGAGAGCGATGAATTTGGACCTACCAACTTAGCAATAAATGTCAACATAAACAATTTTTAACTATGTTTGATGGAAATAGGTTAATATTGTATATCCTTTTATGACTTAAAAGGATTAAGTACACACTTTTATTGACATAAATGATCAATTTAAAACTAAAAAGACTAATATGATTCAAATGTTAATTTTTAAGGATTCCATGATGTATTTAGCATTTTTTATACGATCAAAATAAATCCAAAAAAATTAATGGATCAAAGAAAGAACAAAAATGAAAACAACTTAAATGAGTTGATCATTCTATAAAATTATCTAGTGATTTTTTTTCTTGAATAGCTACTAAATCAAGTTATTTTTATATGGCCAAAATCAACTTTTACATGTTAATGTGCTTTGTCGTGCTATATAGCCTCTCGTGCCATATAGCATCGCTCTTACAGAAATTGGTTGTGTAGTGCAGGCATGTAAGCAGTTGTTTCAAATTTCTTTTTAAAACACTCATGTCGAGTTTCGTCGTAGGCAAGCAAATTGAATCGTTCACGCTTTAGCGAAGGTAGGCAAGCAAATTGAATCGTTCACGCTTTAGCGAAGGTAGCCCCATTTTACGCTAACTTCCACCTTTATATTGATGTAATGCCATGTACGTCGATTGTAGATGAAATGAATTAAGTTTGTCTCTAAAAAAAATACAAAAAATCATCGAAAAAAAATTAAATACTATTATCTTTGCAAAACATACATATATTATATACGAATTAATTCAACTTTTTTAAGCGACTCAATAAATTAAATTATATGCACGCAAGAGTGAAAATTCCTTCATTTGCAGTATATACCATTATTGCACAGTCCCATAGTTATGATTATGCAAATATATATATATATATATATATATATATATATATATATATATATATATATATATATATATATATATATATATATATATATATATATATATATATATATATATATATATATATATATATATAGGGATAGGATCAAATGACACCAAGGTGTCAAATTAAATGTGACACCAAATCCTAGCCATTAATACGGTTTTAATCTAACGGCTCTCATAAACTCATTAAGTGCTCACATGCTTGATCAAGTGACCCACCTTTTATTTTTAGAAATAATTTATTCTTTCTTCTTTTGGTTAATTCCTTTCCAAAAATTCTCTGGTTCTATTTTTTTTTTTAAGGATTCTACATGTTTATTCTTAGGGCTCTCTTGCACACGAGTTATCCCTATTTCATTACTCCAAAACCTAATTGCCTTTTTTTTTTTTTTTGCTATTCCACTATTTTATGCTTCACTTCCCAAGTTATTCAACATCACAACTTCCATCTTCTCTTTTCCTATACTAGTCAAAAACTTAATTTTGTAGCTGCTGTCCAAACTTAATTGTCGTTTTGCTCATCCTATAACAACCTCATTTCTTTATTAAGTTTATTTCTATTAACTATTTTTTTCGAAGAGCCTTAAAGAAAATTGTTTTAGAGAAGGGATAGGGATGCCGTAGGTCCGGTTAATATTGCAGTTAGAATTTAAGTTATTCCTACAATATGTATGCAGTTAGAATTTCATGCTTTCAAGCTAAAGATTAGACTTCATCGTGCTAATTATCACAACCATTAAAAGGGATTTTTGTTACTTATTATATATTATTAGGAAAACAAAAGTGAAAGATTTAGTGAAACTGATATGGGATCAAACTAGAAGTCCCACATCGGTAAATAACGCTATAAAGAGAGGAGCTTTAGTTATATAAATGAAGGCTGTAGAGTGTATCAAAAAAGGTCTTCATATTATAAATAGGAATCCATGACTCTCTAATTTCATACAAACCTTGGAGCCATTCATTTTTTTCCAAATCATATTTAACCATTATTTGGTGCCAATCTTCCTCAAAATCTTCAATGCATAATGATTCACGTATACACTTTTTCAGCTCGCGCTTGAAATTTGAACTTTTATGGTATATGTGTGAAAGCTTCTCAGCAAACTTTTTTCTAATGTGCCACAAACATAAACGATGTCGAGTATTAGGAAATACCTTAGATATTGCTCCACACATCGCCTTATCTTGATCTGTAATTATTGAAACAGGACTCTTTCCACCCATTGCCATTAGCCAAGTTTCAAACAACCATGTAAAAGACTTCTCTGTTTCATCTTGCAACAAAGCACAACCGAATAAAATGGACTGATGATGATGATTCAATCCAGTAAATGGCGCAAATGGCATAAGATACTTGTTCTTCTTATATGTTGTATCAAATGTAACAACATCTCCAAAATAATTATAGGACAACCTCGACCTTGCATCAACCCAAAAAAAATTAATCATTCTATCATGATTATCAACTTGTATTGCATAAAAGAAATTTGGGTTCTCTGCTTGTTTTTGCTTACAAAAGTTTAACACTGCTTGAGCATCTCCAACATCCAGATTTTTAGATCGGAGATCTCTAAGATGATTCCAACAATCTCTATCAGAGAAAGCCGAACCTTCATTGCTAAACATTGTAGCGACTTTTTCGGTAGGCAAGCCCTCTTGATCAAACTGTTCAACTAGATTCTTTGCTGCCCCACCCATTTTTTTATGGCACCTAAGATAATTTATACTCTTGGGGCTAACCATTGCATGATTATGAGTATTGTTAAATGTAATGATAGTCCATTTGGGCCTCATTTTTGCTTTTGAAACTACAAGTGTTGCCTTACAATCAGTTCTTGATGTTGAACATCTTTTTTTCCTTTTTACTGTGATTGTATTGCTTTCTTCTTTGTCATTACTATCAACATGTTGGCCAGCATTAGAGCAAACAAATATGCACAAATTTGTCTTAGTTGAACGTGTACGAATTCCAAAACCTTCTTTTTTAGCAAATGATGTGTATAAATTTTTAACATCATCAAGAGAGTCAAATTCCATATCAATACAAGGATCAATATTTTGATGCTCATGAACATCTAAGTCATGCTCAGGGTTTCTTCTTTCTTGAGAATTTTGATTGCACTATATATTAAAATAAAAAACATCGTAAAGTCTTAAAAATTAAAATTCTATGAAATACATATGATTTTGTTAAAATATATATAAAAGACATAAAGCAAATGTAATTGAAGAATTAATTCATACCTCTTTGTCCTCCATGTTATGACTATCTTCTTCGGCATTTGATTTTGGACTTTCCATTGTTATGTGACTTTTCTTCTTAAAAAAAGTGGCATGGAAGTGGTGTAGGGGAAGATAGAGTCAACTGGTATAGGAAAAGAGGAGTGCGAAGTTGTGATGGTGAATAGTTTGGGAAGTGAAGCATAAAATATTGGTATAGGAAAAAAAAATTACGGCAATTAGGTTTTGGAGTAATGAAATAGGGGTAACTCATGTGCACGAGAGCCCTAAGAATAAACATGTAGAATCCTTAAAAAAAAAAAATAGAACCAGAGAATTTTTGGAAAGGAATTAACCAAAAGAAGAAAGAATAAATTATTTCTAAAAATAAAAGGTGGGTCACTTGATCAAACATGTGAGCACTTAATGAGTTTATGGGAGCCGTTAGATTAAAACCGTATTAATGGCTAGGATTTGGTGTCACATTTAATTTGACACCTTGGTGTCATTTGATCCTATCCCATATATATATATATATATATATATATATATATATATATATGAGTTTTGCTTGAAGACACATTTTATGAAGGTGTCTTTTAGCAAGTTATTCTATGAGTATATGCTAAAAGACACCAACTAATTTTTATGAAGGTGTCTTTTAACAAAGTTATAACTTAAAAGTGGAAATCACACCTTGAGGTGTGGATTGCTAAAAGACACCTTCATGGGTGGCTTATAGAAAAACTATATATATATATATAACTCAGAAACAATAAGGAAGAAACAAACTAAAAATACAACAATAATCTCAATCTCAAGAAAAGAGAATACTAGCTAAACATTAAAAAAGTTTACAAGGTGCATAAAGCATTAAGACTTTGTTTTGCAGGGTACTTACTTTACCCTCATTACGAGACATAATTAAAAACACTTGAAAAAACATAACTTATCCAATATTTATATATATAGTCTCCTTATACCATATATATTAATTTATTATAGCAAATAAACTTAATGAAGGAGTGATCAGTAAGAAGGTGGCCAGTAATGATCAAGATCCACACAATGGTCCATAGTACCCTGCATGTGGTACCTATTGCCATGAGTAGGGTTTGCATGATTCACTTGATCTCCACCACCAAACCCTAAGTTATTATTATTCTCTGAAGCAACAAGGGTATTATTATTACTATTTGCACCTGTCATCATGTTGGAGCTGAAATCAGCAGCCATAGTATGAGTAGTTGATGGCATTGGCCTCAAAATAGTTTGTGATGACGTGGAACCTCCAAGATTCAAATTAAGCCCTGAAATGGTGAATCCTTCTCCTCCTAAGGGTGATGATGATAAATGGGAATATTGATGCATTGGTACACCAGCTCTTAGAACTTCTGCAGTGTTGATGTAGTTCCTTCTATAGAGCTGGAAATGAGTAGCAGAATCTAGCCCTAAATGCTGCATCATTGTTGGTGGTGGCATATTATTATTAAAGCTAGGAGGACCAACTTCTAGATTAATACTGTAAGGATTCATGACTGCTCTTGTAAGATTTGAGGAAGAAGGGTACTTCTTTGCACCTGCACTCTTGCGGAATACTCTGCTTACCACCCATTCATCCTGCTGTATATATGTAAATTCGACATTCATTATTGTAATTAGTTGATTATGTCCATGTATGTGTGTGTGTGTGTGCTTTTTTGGATATGATAAACTTATAAGTGATTTTGTGATTGATTAACAGTCTATTATTTTCTAATACTACTAATAATAATAATGCATCAAAACTAAATGCATGATTTTTTTTGAAAGAAAATGCATGATTATATAGTACGATTTATGAATATAAATTCTAAAATTTGTATGCTTTTTGGATTGGTTGTAATTATAGGAGTGTCTCCAACTATTACGGTTTAGACTAAAACTTGTATCTGATTACAATATCTCTTATTCTTAAATATATTTTTAGTCCACATTAAAGTTGAAATTTTCATTTTTACCTAAAAAAAAGTTTCTTCAACTTGTATTCGTTATAGATAAGTCAACTCATGTGTTCGCTTTAAAAAAATTTATATTTTTTTTAGGTATGTTCAAGAACATTATAAACATCTTACCCACAAAAATTTAGAGTTTTTTTTAAAAAAGAAATGAATTAAATATGATCTTTTTTAAATGCCAAATGTTTAAGAAACTAAAATAACACAAACATAGACCTAAAAATCAAATTTTTTTTTTTTTTGTGCAAAGACTTCTATCTAAAACATAGAATATATTTGCAAAGTTTGGTAGCATTTTGATAGCGTCTCAATTTACTTCAATTTTATAGTAGGGATTCAAATTGGTGACAAAAAATATTATGGGAATTAAAAGTTGAAGAAATTTTGAATATCGGATTCTTTTATTCTTATTCAGACTATTATAAGATGGAGCATGTTATTTATTTCAATATACAACATGGTTTATAAAATTTAAAGATGTATAATAGGGTTTACGTCCTATTATCTTAATTTTTTTCATTACTTCACTTTGTGCTTAAGAATTAATTCTTATGATTATGTAGATATATACCTTGTTGGTTCTGATGCTTGATTTGGAATGAATACGGTATTCATGCATAACCCAGTTGGTTTTCTCTCCTCTAGGAGCACGACCTTTGTAAAAAACCAAAGTTTTCTTCATACCAACCAATTCTGATGTAACACTGTTGAAAATCTCCTTGTCTTTCCCTGTGGTTTTCCAATATCCAGTGTTTGTTGCTCTATTAGTTCTCACACCTGTTGGATATTTACGATCTCTTAGACTGAAGAAGTACCATTCTTTTGTACCCATCTTGGCCTTCCCTATAAATTATTCCACATAAGAAAAAAAATTTGAACAAAATTAATTTACCGGAGAAAACTTCACTATATATTAGGTCATTTAAACAAAATTAATTAAATAATTATCATATTTGATTTGCCATATAAATTAATTTTCTTTAAGAAAATGAAGATTTATGAAATAAAATAAAATTTTGCATATACTATAGTAAACCTTAACCATATCACAAGAAAGATGAAAGTCCATATCACAAGAAAGATGAAAGTCATATATTGTGGAAAAACAAAAAAGATTAGTCATGATACAGTCATTTTTTCCGTCAATAATTTTATTTTTTCTAGCTGCTGAATTTGTTGTAGCTAAATAGTAGAATCTTGAAGAAACCCTAGTTTTTTGTTTTTATAAAACAGGATGAAAGGAAAAGTAAATTAAGTAGATGAAATATAAAACAAATATTTAGTTTCAATATAGATCTATTCTTGTCCTTGATAAATGAAAAAAAGGGCAAAATCAAATAGAGTCAAGCGAATCTTCAATTAAACAAAAGATCCATACATAAAATTTTACCTGGAAGCTACCATGGCTCGCATTTATTGAGATCTACATCCCCTATTGCTTTGCATGTAAAATTTACAGAATCTGAAATCTTGTTTACAAGATAGTAAGTGATGAGTTCTTCATCGGTAGGATGAAATCGAAATCCGGGAGGTAGGGTTTCCTCCTTCTCACGAGTTCCTTCCATTTCCATATCCTTCCTTTCTTTGCTAACAACTTCTTTGTCCTTCTGGAATAACACACAAAAAGTGTCATGATGTACAAATAGTTGTTGTTTTATGAGCGAGCTTCAAAATTTTTCAAATTTAAAAGCATGTATAAAGGGTTAAGAAAATTAAATATAGGGTTTTATAAATTTTTCAAACAATAAAAGCTATGTGCAAAAGTTTGTTTGATTGATGATGACTTTGCTTACTTCCATGGAGAGACAAACTTTTTCTTTGGTTCAAGTTTTGTTGATTTATAGGAGCTACCTTATTTGCAAGAAACACTAAACTTGAGGGTAACTGCAATTGAGTTGAAGTATAAAGGAGATAGATCTTTCTAGTTAGTAATCACCTTGCATGATATGTTGAAGAATTTATATTTAAGTACAAAGTCATTGAAGAAAACAAGGTCAAGTGTGTTTGTGAATTTTTCACCAAATGTGGGTCTTTACCTTCAAGTTGAGTAACAGCTGTAGTTTCCAAGAAAGATACCTAGCGAATTGATGAGTTGTTTATTTTAAGATAGTAAAGATTTTGTCAAGTTTTTCATTTTTAACCATAGTTCTTGCCCATATTAACCATTTAACCGACATCCTTTAGTCACAAAAAAAAAAAAAATCCAACATTTTGTAAACAATTAATGACATATAACCACTGGGTAAAAGCTCAAGGATAGAGGTTCATTTCTAGACTCGTACGTAAAAATTTATTATATTAATATCAATAGATATCAATACGACTCTTTCTAGTTTCACCCCATATAATCATAGTTACACCCAAATTTATAAATTTTTTACAATAATACCAAAATTACCCTCTTCTTCTAAATTTCTAAAAACCCTTCTTTTACTATCATTCTGAACTCACACCCCTTTTTCACCCACAAACCACCATGGATATGCAATCAATACCTACTAAAATCGTCAATTGAATCAACATCTCTTCCATTGATACGTACTCGATTAATACAAGTAAGTGAATTTCATAAATTTCTTCGAGTTTCTATTTATCGTTTGCTCTATGATTTATGGATGTTTATAGTTGTTGTTAATTTCACGTTTGTCCATCTACATCGATTTGTTTGATTTAAGTTTACGTAGAAAGGTAACGTAATTTAAGTTTACATATAGGTCTCACGTGAATTTAGTTTACATGAACTAAAACTCAGTCTTAACTTACTTATGTAAATTCAGTTTACATAAGTAAGTTTACATATACGTACATATTCTAAAAAGGAATAACATACACCTAAACTCAGTTTACATGAACTAAAACTCAGTCTTAACTTACTTATGTAAATTCAGTTTACACAGTGTATGTAAACTTAGTGTATGTAGTGTATGTAAACTCAGTTTACTTAACTCATGTAAACTGAGTTTACATACACTACGTAAACTGAGTTTACATACACTATGTAAACTGAATTTACGTATACATAATTAATGTGCAGTGAACATGAATAAAGGGTATATTAGTAACTTTGGGGTGTAACTTGGATTATTTGGGGTGTGGGTAGTATCTGTCTATCAATATATGCGTTAAATGATAGTAAGTTTCAAGCATCAACTAAAGGATATATGAAATTTACTATAAAAAGTTATTTATTTTGATTATATTTGACCACGCAATTTGTTAGCATATTTATATTCTGTAAAAAAAACATATATTCATGTATTTTAATCTTATTTTAAATATTAATTTAAAAAAAGCATAATGAATTTTTTATAATATTATAAATCTACTTTTCTAAAATTTATCAAATTTTTGATTTTTTTTTATAAATTTTTTCCATTAAAAAATTATTCTTTTTTTAGTTTTCATTTTAAAGTTATTCACACATGCCAAAAAAATCAATAACCTTTTTTTTACTTTTGATGAAATTTTTGTCCACGTGAGCTTAGCTCAGTTGGTAAGGACAATGCATAAAATATTCAAGGTCCGAGATTCGAACCTCAGCCACCACCAAAAAAACTATTTATTTATTATTTTATTTCAACATTTTTTTCTCTTTTAATAATTTATTTCAACATTTTTTTCTCTTTTAATAAAGAAAAATGAATATTATTAACAAAATAATAGTTAATCTTACATTAAACATTAAAAACGATAAATAAATAAAACAATTTTAATTAGAAAAACATAGTCAAAAATTTAGGATAGAGTAACTTACTTTACCTCACCAAGGAAGTCATCCTTGATAAATGTATCTTCATCTATTAGCCTCAAATTAAGCTCAACAACATTGTCAGAAACTATAAAAAGGAAGCATTCGTTCCAACGGGGATTAGTTCCTGCATCTATAACACATTATAATTAACTCAATAATATCTTTCAAAAAAAATAAAAAAAAAATAACTCAGTAACAATATGTTAGCCATATGCATGCATCTCAATTGGAAATAGTAAAGACTGGAAAACAAATAGGTATACTTTTATTCAACGTTCTGGAAAAAATATTTGTCTTGCATTTGCTTATGGTTAGTTTTTACAATTTTTGCAACACACGTGTATTTTCTCAAGAGGAATGCTAGGGTCACACCCTCTAACACTCTCTTCTAACACTCTCCAATAATAACTAGCCATGTCATTGTTCAAATACCTGTTACCGGTTTTGTTTTGGTAACCATGATATTGTACTTTTTTTTTCAAAAAAAAAAAACTTCTTCATCTTCGGTGCTCAACTCCCACCAACACAACACTGTCTTCTCCTGTTCTCACAAATTCCTCATCCATCGAATGGAAATCGTTTCATTTTTCACCCAAATTTAGCCAAATGATAAATAAATGTTGCTTATTGTTCAAAGACTAAAATAATAAATTAAATGGTCGTTGAGATTTCGACTGTGGATTCATGCGTTTTGCCTTTTGAGATATTAGTGGAGAGTAAAATTTGTTATCTTTTTGTCAACAGCAGAAATGGTATATGGATAATAGGATTAGATCTGGAAGATTCTGCAAGGAAAACTCATCAAAGACCACACGTAGCTCACTACCAAGGCATCGACGGCCACCGAAACTCGCAACAAGGACGATACGGTGTCGGCTAATGAGTTAGATTAAACCATGCGAGAAAAAGCTTGAACAATACAGATTAGAAAGAGCCATGGACAAATAGAAAGGAGAAAAGGCCATAGATAAAATGAGCCATGGAGGTTTGTGTGGAGAAAGCAATGAGAAGGAGAAGACGATGAGTTTTTCTCTTTCCTTTCTAAATGTTGTTCAACTACTTTTTTTTTTACTCAAGTTGTTCAGCAACCTGTAGTACCGGTTAATAGGTGATTGAATAATGACATGTCTAATTATTATTGGAGAGTGTTAGAAGAGAGTGTTAGAGGGTGTGACCCTAGCATTGCTCTTTTCTCAAATGTCGGCTTCTACCTGTTTAGTTAGCTGTTTCGGAATTTATTTTCTTTGATTTGATTTGTAGCCTTGGATGCTCATAGAATGATAAGAAAAATCAACAAGGAGAGGGGGTAATTTTTTCCCATCACTATTAGGAACCGAGTCAAAGAGTGTCAACTAAAGATTACTCTCTAATGTAAATATCTTAATTTATTCAAATGTAACCCACGAAATATGAATTGAAATTTTTTTTAAAAAAAATATAATACATAATGAAAATAAAAACACAGACAAACATAGATGAGTGAAACAAGTAACTCGTGTCTGGTTTACTTTAGAAAGTCTTGAATTTTGCATTTTGTCTCAACATGACGAATAATCTGACCATCTGTCTCCACTTCATGTTTGAATGAAGTTTGCAAGTTGGCCTGTAGTGTTTTATTTATAAATAGAGATCTCAAAGCTTCTGCACCATGATCAGTTAGCTCATTTGAACTGATTTAGTTAGCCTAAAAGGAAATGCTTGCAAGGGGCTTTCCTCCAGGTCAAAACTTATAAAGTTCCTTAAATACTGTTTTTGCTGTTGCCCATTAAAATAATGACATGTGGATTGAATAGTGTACAACACAATTAGCAGTACGCAGCGGATAATATAATCGTCAGTTTGCGTTAACCCTAGGTTTGCGGTTATTATCTGCTGCATACTGCTAGTTGTGGTGTACACTATTTAATCCACATGTCATTCTTTTATTGGCAACAGCAAAAACAGTGTAAATAGAACTGTTTGTATGTTCAAACTCCAACCTTTCCTCCAACCATTCCTTTGCTATCAACAATTCCACCAATTGAAGGATTTTATTTTCAGTGAGAGACTTAAAAAATACGGGTCCGTGCTTTTGTAATCGATGAGCCAGATCCTCCCTGACAAAACAAATAACATGTAGAACTGAATTATTATTCCTTCAACAAGTAGCTACATAATTATGAAGAAATTGCATAGCGAAAAGGAATAATTATGAAGAACGTATAGTACGAAGCTAGCAAACCTGCTTGTTGACCGCGAAATTAGACGTGATCCTCTAGACGTGAAAACAAAAGATTCCAGATCATCCCAAACTGAATCAGACAATCCTGAACATTTAACATCCCTCTGTTCATTCTTAACAGCCCCCTGCTGCTTCTTAACATTATATGTTGTTGATGGGATCACACGTACACAAAAATTATCATCTCCTATATACAAGAGTTGTACATCTTGTATAGATGCTAGAGTTTTGGATAAGCTTTTAATTGGAGTTAAGCCTCCAACAATACCCAACCACAACTTTGGGTCACCACGACAACCCAATCTCAACTGGAAATTAAGATCTCCAATGGAGATCCCATTCGGGTACGAACTCAATACCTCCCTAACCTTTCTAGAAACCCACTCTTGAACTTCAAATAACTTCACGTAAGAGGAAGGTTCATGGATCTCTGCATTTTGTGAAGATGTAGGCTCCTCAACAGCTGAGAAGGGGTTTTCATGAGGCACCTTCGAGTTTCTATACCACTCGGGTGGATATTCAAGAGGCACCTGCACCCGCGCCTTAAGATACCAATAAGGAGGTGGTCTGAAATATTTTCCAGTAAGATATTTCCCCTTGAGCACTGAAGACCACTGCCACGCTATAGTTGCTGCTTTGCAAACATAACCATGAGCCTTTCCTGGACATGCAAGCAAGACGTTGTCGTCCCTCCTCCAATGGAACCGATACAGTAAGCCAGAGAAGTCGAAGTCTTCATCACCAGATATCAAAAAGAGGTGTCTGCATGAGGGACTTTGAGAAAGCCAATTTGTTAAGCATTTGTTCTTGTTCTTTCCACCTGTAACAAAGTAGTTAAAGGTAATTATTATTTTAAAAGATAAGATTGAATGAAACATTTCAGTAAGTCCTCATATGGACAAGATTCTAAGACTGATTTGTTAGCCGCACATCCATCTCAAACCACAAGAACAAAGCTCCATAACAAACAAGGACACTTCCCTCAAAAAAAAAAAAAAACAAGGAACCCACATTCAAGCTCCCAAAATAGTCATCTACCTTCATACCATCAGAGTAAATTTAACATATTTATTTATTTATTCTCTAATTATGAAAGTTAATAACCAGCAAAAACACAATTTTGTCCATACTAATCATTTGATACATCAGCATATATTTACCCTTTTGTGTCTTTTGTAACAAAATCATATTTAGATAAGAGAAAATAACTATCAAAAAGTGCCTTTTAAATAGTTGTATCTAAACAAACTAAATTTTTCAAGAAAGGTCAATGTAATTTGCTCTTTCATCATTTCTCAAAAAACACACGGGTACCTCATAGCCTCTTCAAATATTTCAAGCTCAACCTACAATGCGTTTCTTGAACAAACTTGAATTTAAGCAAATATTTTGTTAGATAACTCTCCTTGAACCTTTTGACGTAGTAAGGTAGATGTTGGGTTTTGCAAATCCTCAATAATAAGGATGTATGGGAGCATCACGCAAGGGATAGCTTTGACAAAAGGGCACTATGTAATTTTACTGCTATTAACTTGGCTTCTTAGAATCTTGGAATTTTTGGACTTATGGGTGTGTTTTCCTACAAAACAGCGTACCTCTATTTAGATTTAAATTTGAATGGAGTAGTTGAAAAATAGGCATACAATTTACTGTTTTGAGTTTACTTAATTTTATCAATGTGGTTGTGTTCTTGAGTCTCAGACCACTTTCTATTCCATTGTCTAAAAAAGTTAATTTTTAAAAGTCAACCTTTATTAGTGTTAAACCAAGAGATTTCTAATTACAGTCATTTTTATTTTTCGTAATAAGTTTTATATATAACTCTTCTACATGGTGTGAAATAATTATATATGTGTGTGACATAGTGTTTATTAATTTATACAAAGAGACTCCAATACATACATACATTAGTGCAGTAGAAAAAGCGGATAGACGGGCATTGGACGCTAATATTTAGTGTAAAGCAAATACCTTTCAATTTTCTTTTATTTATTTTTAGCTGATTAAAGTACCTCAATATAAACGTATATAATCCCCTAAAAAAATTATAAACGTATATAATCTTAGTCAAAAACATAAACATATATAATTATAAAGCTCAAATATTTTATTTAAAGCTCATGAATAATTAGTCTATGAAATTAGGTTTGTTGGATATTTATTTTTATTCTATACGTGTCATCATTTTAGTTTTTGGAGTGACAGAGTCACCAATTCAATCCGATTTAATATAGTTAAATCAGATTTAATATGAATCAATATGTATACAAATTTAATCTAAACACTGAGTTATCTAATCGAGTCATCTGGTCTGATCCGACTAGGCCATGTGGTTCAACCAGTGACTAGATGGTTCGACCGTTGACTCAGTGACCCAATGCATCTGCCGAGTCGATTACCGAGTCAAGTTTAATATTATGGTCTAAATATCATACCGCTTGACTATGAAGTTGCAGTGAATTGAATAATAATTGTACTAATTTTACTTTTCTTATCTCAACATTATCGTTTATTGTTATTTTTGTGTTTGATTCTCATAAATTTTGAATGAATGCCAACAATCATCAAAGTCTTGTCATAAGGCCAAAAATCTTTTTAAATCTTTTAAACTCTTAAGATACAAAACCATTAAAATCGAAACAAAAAAGTTTTGAAAGCCCTACGGAGTAAGTTGTGAAATTCCTACAAAGTCTTTAAAATCTATTTGACCTATTTCCTAATAAAATTGTCCTTTAAAATCCAAAACCAATACACCCCTTAACTTCTAATAAATAAAGAAAAACAATAGAATTGAAAATGAAGATGGTAATACTTAATAGCTTTAGTTATAAGGTAAGAAAAATGAACCTGGAATGTGGTGGAGATCAATGCCGGATAAGAAAAGTGCTTCTTGTTGGATCACTGAAAGTTGAGAAACATCGCCATAAGCGTCAATATGAATAGGGCCCTTAATCCCGTTAGCTCTAAGTACTCCCATAATTGAAGGTGCTACATTCAAAAGGCTAATATCAGAAGGGACGCCACAGCTGTCAAAGTCCCACCATACCGAAACCTTAAAGTTATCCCAATGAGGTTGCGGAGGATGACTAGCACTCTGGTGTACTTCGGACTTAGCATTGCTTTTCCAAAATGTCCAACAACTACTAATCCAACTAAACAAAGTTGAAGTAAATGGGTTAGGACAAACCTCATCAACCTCCATTCTAATTGGAATCTCATGTTTTTTCTCTACTTTTCTGGATTCAAGATTTGCACTTCTATCCATATTTTTACCCTCATTGTGTAGCTTTTGAGTTGCAGCACCATCATTCTGCTTATTCTTAACAACATATGTCGTTAATGGGACCAAACGCACCCAAAAATCACCTTCTCCTAAATACTCGAGTTGTACATGTGGTATAGATACTAGAAAGTTGGAAAACTTTTTATGTCCATAGAAACGTTTAACCAAAGGCAGATCACACTTTGTCAACTCTGCACGAAGATCTCCCATGGAGATCCCATTTGGGTGCGAACACAATATTTTCATAACTTGCCTAGAAACTGACTTTGAAGCTTCATCTAATTTTATGTTGTCCAAGGAAGGTTTGTAGATCTCCGCATTTTGTGAAGATGTGTGCAACTCTTGAGCAACTAAGAAGGGGTTTTCAAGAGGCACAATTGAGTTTCCATAGCACGAATTAGACGGACCATCAGGAGGATAGTTGAAATGTTTTCCGGTAAGGTCTTCCCCCTTGAGCATCGAAGACCACTCCCACATTATAGTTGCTGCATGGAAGAGAGCAACATGAGGCCTTCCTGGATATGCAAGCAAGATATTGTAGTTGCACATTCTTAACCGGTGCAATATACCATTGCTATAGAAGTCTTCATTACCAAATATCAAAAACAGGTGTACGGGTGGAGGATTTGTTGAAATCCAATCATTAAGATCCATAAGAAAATGCTTATAGGTATTACTCTTTCCATCTGCAACAATGTAACTATAGCCTATAAGTCATTATTATTTGCACGTGAATATTAGGTTTGAATGCTACATGACGTCTTCTTCTTTTTTTATATCGATCCCAAAAAAAAAAATGCTACATAGTGAATTTTGTCAACAACAATAAAGAAAATAAAATGAAGGAGAGTAAAGAGGAAAAGTCACTGACCAGTATTTATTTTTGGTTTGATAAAAGAGGAATCGGTAATGGAGTATAGAGAAATGTTGGTTGAATTAAGAGCCTCTTTGTCGACCTCTGAAGAATTAAAATCGCCATATGCACGAATATGAATTGTACCCATAATTCCGTTAGCTCTAACGGCTGCCGTAATTGAAGGTGCTACCTTCGAAAAGCTAACCCCAGAGGGCACAGCACAACTGTCAAGGTGCCACCATACTGAAACCTCGGGAAAAGAAGAAGAAGATGATGATGAGAACCCACACACTTGAAACCTAGTAAAAACCTTGCGAGAAAGACATGACGGGAGAAAGGAGAGATTTTTCAGAAAAAGAGGAAACATTGGAGGCTATGGCGGTTACGTTACAATCGGGCGATGGAAAATAGGAGAAAGGAAGGAAAAGAGCAAATATGCAAGGAATAGATATATTATTTATTTTTTTTTATTTTTTTTTTGGTAGATTGAATAGATATATTATTTATTAGTATTCAACAGCGCACAAAAAGGGTTTGGCTTTCCATTTTACCGGAAACGGATCCCCCGACTTTCTTAACAGCCCACTGCTTCCTCTTCTTCTTATTTTAAGTTTATGAAAAATAACTTACGTATATAAACAAATTTTTATTTGTCCTCGTGAGCTTAGCTCAGCTGGTTAGGACAATGCATAAAAATATGCAAGGTCCGGGATTCAAACCCCGACCACTACCAACCAAAAAAAAAAAAAAAATTTATTTTAATTTATAAGCTCTTACTAACAAAAATTGTATTTTCATAAATTATTTTTTTCATAAAATATTTAACAAACTTATAAATGACTCCATAAGATGTTTTGTATAAGTTTTAAAATAAGTTAATATAAACGGACCCTAGATGTTTTTTTAAGAAGATATTATATATGTTATTGTTATATCGTTATCATTGAAAAAAGAGTAATTGTCATTTTGGTCCTTGAATTTTTAACGAGTAGCCACAATTAAAATAGTCCCTCATTGTAGTAATTTGTGCGATCATGACAGTGATAACCTACACACGGTCACACACTACAGTAGTAATCAGATTACAAAACGGTGGATGCCTTGGCTTACAATTAGTTATGAAGGAAATTCTATAAATCCACAAGGCTAATTCAGTGAAAGGTTAACATTGGATCTTATTATTACAAGAGATTAATTTGACATTATTTTACTGAGATTGAAGACTTTAATAGGGGTATGGGTATTGATTAATATCTTTTTTGGTGAAAGGTATAGATTAATAGTTTGATGGTGTCTCACGAGTGTTTACCATACGAAGGATTTGTTAAAAAAAAAATAAAAATAAAAAAATTGTGAAGGAAGGAGTATAAAAATCTTACAATAGGGATCATTAATTATTAATCATAGCCATTAATTGATATTAAAATTAAAGGTCAAGATTTGGCATAACTCTGAAGAGTTACTCCCGGAGTCAACGGATCTCTTACATATACCAAGACAAATGATATTGATATCTCCCATGTGCAGCAGCTGCAAAGACTAATCTTCTGAGTCAGGTTCTACCACAGTAGGTGACGCAGCTCTAAGACCTGTACACGTATATTCGGAGCACTTTACACCCCAACTTTTTATAGCCACATTAATGGACTCCTGCAACAATTTTTTCACAATTAAATTAACCAATATTAAATTTGGCTGCTATACTTTTCAAGACAAATTTTAAAATTCAAGTTGAGTTTTACACGGTACATCAAAAAGAAAATACATGGTCGACTTAAATAGAAGAGCAAGTTCGTAGATGTTGCTTTGTGTTTGTTATCTACTGTCAGTGTTGTCAAAACTCCGCCATGGCAGATCGTGACGTTTTAGCATGGCAGATTAGGGACTGCCACCATAAGCCGTAACATCAATTATATACGTCATGTTTCTGCCATAGGCCACAACACCATGTTTATATGGCAGGTTTATGGTTGGCCACCATAATCCGCCGTTGATAACACTGTTGTCATTGCTATGTACTAACATCTAAACAGGATTAGAAACCATGTCCAAACGAGTAAGGATGTTCAAACAAAAATTTGTTGTAGATTGGGCTGTTAGTTTATGTAAGTTATTTAGGATGTGTTTGGATTGAGGGTTTAGGAGGGGAAGGGAGGAGATGGTTCACTTTTATTTTTTAAATTACGAACCATGTAAAATGTTTTTTTTAAAATAAATTAAGTGTTTTTGAAGTATTATATGATCATTTATCATGTTGTTAGTTCAATTTTCAAAAAATTATTTTATAATGTCCGTAATTTAAAAATGAAAAGTAAGTCCTCCCCTCCATTCCCCTCCTAAACCCTCCATCCAAACACACCCTTAGAGTTTCAATGTCATAAAGATGGTTTTTGATATTATTAATTCTTCTTATTTGCTATTTCAAGATTTCATTCTATCTTAGATTATCAAGCTCCAATTTGGGAAAAGAATAGCTTGTTAGGGAGTTTGGCCTTGTTATGTCTATAAATAGATGTTGAGTGTAATATTTGAGATGCTTTTGATTAATAAATAATGTTTGCATCATTCAGAGTATCTGGAATATGAGTAGTAGGCACACTTTTCCCAAAAGGAGGATGAATAACCCAAGAAAATGTACTTCTTACAGTTGCAATGCAATCTTACGGAATAAAAGGTCTAAGACAGGGATAGCATCCAAACCCTAACATTTTGAGGAACTTGTAATCACGAAGTTGATTAAACAGTTTATTGTAGAATGAGTTAATTTGCAAAACCGTGGTTGGCAATGACATTCTGTTTACGAGGAGCTGTGAGAACTGAGAAAGGCATGAAATGATTCCAATAAGTTAGAGAATTCCTTCTCCAGAGATTATATCAATAATATCCCATTGTTTACTCATGATTCACTACACTTGTACCAGTTTCTTTCAAAACGGTTGAATTTGGAAGTGGGTGTGTGGTAGTGAATGGCCCAATAGTTTTCGAGAGTAGAAATAAGGGTGTGGCAGGAAAACGAGAAGAATTAGTTAGCAAATCACGTACAAGTACTGCTGGATGTTCGAGGAGAAAAAATATTGGAATTTGTTTTGCAGACGCTAACAGGTCATCTCTCTTTGAAAGGGATTTGTCCTATGAGGGTAGTTCCAAGGACTAGTTTTGGTGGTAATTTATATTTTCTGGTTCAATTGTTGTAGCTAGTCATTGCTCTAATATAACTACTGCTGCATAGTTCAGCAGTTGACATTAATAATACCTGGTTGTTTCATGCCCATTGCGCCTCTTTCTTTATATGTGAACTGACAAACTTAATGCACTTACTGTATTGAAGTCAGACTTATGATCATGTATTATGAGCACCAACAAAATATTTCATTTCATTCTCTCAAAAAAAAAAAAAAAAAACAAAATATTTCATTCTTTAGGTCCTGTCTCATTCAAAATAATTAATTTTTTTTCCCCTTAATCTTAATATAACTAGATTCAAACAGGACTACCAAGTTATAAGTTAGACAGGTTATCCTTCAACCAAATCCCTAAAGCTCCATTTGAATACGCAGGCACATTCGTTTATAATTAATTTTTCGAGTAAAAAGAACTGTGGTGTCGCCTGCTTAATGGACTCGGGTCGGATCCGAGCGGAGCTAGATTTGGCCAATCCGGAACAACTTAAAACTGAAGTAACTAAATGCTACCGTACCATGAAAAGTATGAACGAACCGATGGTATAATCACTACTACTAGCATAATAACTCACCAAAATCTTTTCATCGAGCGTGTCTCTTTCGTCAAAGTAGTCGTGGAGAATAATCTTAGGGAATTCACTACGCATGGTGGTTTGAGCCAGTTGAATGAGATCATCATAAAGGGTAGTCTCAACCTCATAAGAAGCAAGTATAGGATCCACAACCTGAAGATGAAGCAATCCTTCAACGAGTACGGAGACATTATCCTTACTGGTAACAAGCTGAGCAGGAATGTCGATAGTGTGTGGTCTTATCAAATAAGAGTAAGCAATTCTATCAACAAAAGGGACCAAATAATGTATCCCGCCTGGAAGAGTCTTAACATACTTTCCGTATCGCTCAATAACAGACACTGTATTAGAGCGCAAAGTCACAACCCCCCAATTGAACGGAGGAGTAATTTCATGATCCCTAAAATTCAATCCAATTAAATCAATAAAAACAAAATAATATAATATAATAGTGAATTCAATTTCATAATTCCTCCTTATTTGTGAGAATGAAATTGACCTAACTTGCCAGCTGTGCAGAAATCGAACGGAGGACGCCGCCGCCAAGTATTGGGTGATGGAACCTGTAATATCCCGCTGAATTTGTAATAAATTGTCGTATTAGTTACATGTCAAAAGATAAATAATTGTTAAAGGGGTTAATTATTTATTGAGAAATGAGACATTAGTCTGTAAATGTCTCGCTTATTATTCCAATGAACTCGAAGAATTTAATGGTTACGTATTAATAGAGGGTAAATGTGTCTTTTTCCTTGAAGGGCATTTTGGTCATTTGGGACTCAAGATTTTTTTAAAAAGAAGAGGGGACCATTTATTTTTATTTTTTTAACCATTTTCTTCATTTTTTCCAAACCATTCTAGAGAATTCTCTTTCCCTTCTACTTACCAAAAAACCGGTCCTCTCTCCCTCCTACACCCAAATCATCATCTTCATTTTTAACCTTTTGAAATCAACATACAAGCATGAATCCTCTATCCTTGTAACATAAGAATTCAATTGACAAGTTTATCCCATCTTTTCTCCTCCTTCAGCTGATTCTCCATCACCATCACAATTTGTGGAGTTTTTTTATCAAGCTTGAATTGAGGGTTTTTGCAAGTGCTTGAAGCTGAAGCCACAGTCCTTGTAAGTGAGTAATTAGTTGTGATGTTGGCTTTGTGATAAATATATCATGATAATATGTTGAAGTTGTTGTATGAGTTAATTAAGAACCAATTCTACATGTTTGGATAAGTGGAGTAGAGATGGGAATGATGTTGAAATTGGTAGAAGCTACAAGTTGTTATTGAGTTATTTAAGGTGTTTGGTTATATGGGCTGTTATGCATATATGTTTAGTGCTGTTATAAAGAAGGAATGAGAAGCTTCTACATGTGTAATTTTTGTACTAGAAATGCACGTTTGAAATTGTGGGAATCATATGGCTGAATTTCATGAAAGTTAGTAAGCGCGGGTTCTGGTTTTGTATTCGTAAATCTGGTTGTGTAACTTGGAATGAAGTGATTGTTAAAGTTATGGATTCCTCATTTAATTCCCTACAGTTTGGACACAAACTTTGTATGATTCGGATTTGAAACGAGTTTGGAAAACGCGTTTGAAGTTGGACAATGTTGCTGGAAAAGCTGCAGAAAAAGGCTTACGGGTTTTGTCATGATTTTTGCGAAATGAGCTAAATTGTGAATTTAGACTAGTTAGAAAGGTGCAGAATTGAACGCCTATGATTAATAAGAGTTTTGATCAAAGTTTGGAATGAATTCTGAACACGCAGAAGCCATAAGCTACAGTTAAGATGTTTAGGATAAAAGTGCTTACGGAGCACACCGAGAGCTTAACTAGGACTCAAGCAGCGCGGAGACTTCAGAAAATGTTAAGGTGAGTTGATAACGATCATTATCACTTATTTTTACTATTAATATTATTGATATTTTGATAATGTTCTATGTTAAAGTGTTTATAAAAATGGGGAGCACACCCTTTGAACATTTTTCTTCTCAATGATAGTTATGTTTAAAGTCATCGATATGATTATGGTCTCTTTTTGAATTTATCTATGACTTATTGAGCGAATGATTTGAAATAGAGGTTTGATTGCATATAATATGACATGAGTTTTGAGATATGGAGAAATACGGTTTTGAGATATATGTTCTTGAGAATTTTCGATGTTAATATGCGCTCCATTTGGATTTGGATTTTACTTGTGATTTTATAAAGTAAAGAAATTGAAACAGAGGATTTGATTTTATGTATTTTCGTAGTTGTTTTGATATGTTGTGAAATATGGTTTTGAAATATGCGTTTTGAAAGGATTTGATATTAATATGTACGCGATTTGGATTTGGATTTGAATTTGAATTTGGATTTACTTATGATAATTGAGTTTTGATGAATGTATTTTGATATAAGTTTCGTTATGTTTCAAAATATGGTTTTAGACGTGTTTTAAGAATGAGGTTTTGAAAATTACGGTTATAATGACGACGATCTAGGTGCACCTAGTATGTGATCTCAATTAGGTAGAGTTACCCCGTTAGATGGAGCCGCCCCTATGGAAAGGCCACCATTAGGAGGAGAGGGCTATCAACGAGAGGTAAACTTCCTAATTGAAAATGTTTTACATCTTGTTTTGAGTCGAGAGAAAAGAGCTATCCGTTTGATGGAGCCGCCCCATGGAAAGGCCACCATTAGGAAGAGAGGGCTATCAACGAGATGGAGCTAGTTCTCGATTCACCCATTTAATTATTTTCACTAAAGTTTGATTTCTATACTTTATTTAACGTTGATTATTTTGGTATTATGAAATTGAATATGATTTTATATTTTATTTGAAGTGATTACTTTGATTCCATTTCATTAAGTTCGATTTTTATTTTCTAATTGGATTTGATTATCTCGATTTCTTTTCATTATAATCGATTTCTATATTTTATTTAAAGTTGTGGATTTGGTTTCATCTCTTGACGACATTGAATTTTGATATAGTCTTATTTGGTTTGATAAAGTTACAAAGTTTTCCGAATCTTCACGGTACACTTGATTTGTGAGTTTATCATATTTTTACACGGGTACTAGCTTTGTAAATTAAAATTAGAATTGAGAAAAACAACTATCGTGCTCTTATGTGTTTCCCTTCTAGTTGGTAGTGGTTGTTGTCTCTCACTAAGTCCTTGTGACTTACTCTTTTTCTTATATTTTTACAGATTCAAAGTCAATTGTGTAGAAAGCTTCTAGCAGGGTTAAAGATCTATCAGTGTCAAACTTTTGGTAGGTTTCCTATGTGTATAAATTGAATGATTAATGTATCTGCAGCTATTGGTTGTTTACAAATGTTTTGTTTGAGTTGTACAAACATTTAGTTATGTCGCTTTGAGATTCTAATGGTAATACTAGTATGAGAAAAATGTTATTTGAGATACTAAATGATGAAACAGGTTTTTAAAATAGGATTCATATCTTGGAAATGTTGAATTTCCAGAGGAAACTCTGTCGAAATTTCAGTAAATTTTTTTTAAAGTGAAAACCGAATTGGAATTGTTTTTATTTTATAGTTTGTCAAGATGAATCAATAGGCTTGCCGGGCTAGAATGTTCTAGTTCGTGCGCCGGTCACGATTAGTGTTTTTGGGTCGTGACAAAGTTGGTATCAGAGCTCCGGTTGTAGGTCCTAATAGCTGCAGACATAGAATGAAAACAGATTCTTGCTAGTAAATTGTGAACCGCGGCACCATTTACTTGCAAAATCTATTAGCATTCTATGGTAGTGTCACTTGTTGTCTAATCTTGTTATTTCTTTTGGTCTTTGATTGGTCTCACTCTGTTTGTCGTCTTGTCCTTTATTCGGTCAAATTTCATTCATTTAGTGAGGGTGTCACCCGTTACCAAGATCTCCACTAGAAGGGAAATTAATTCCTTATGGGTTTATTGCTCAACCTAAAACCTTAGCTAAAGAGGTCGTGTTTTGGGACGTACTCGTGGTCGAAGTAAATCAAATGATGGAGGATTTGCGTTCATGTCGACGAATGTGTCATAGTTATAGGAGTAGCTAGTGTTGAAGTGTAAATGGGAATGTGAAGATTGCTATAGGTATTATGACAGCTTGTTTGGGGTTGCTGTTGGAAAGCAATAGGTTAACCTAAGGCAAACAAATTTTAACGGTCAATAAGAAGCTAGTTGAGGAGAAAGCGAACAATCCACCTACATGGACTTAACCCTTACATTTTGTAAGTCTAGTGTGTGTAAGGATCCACTGAAATTCATTGATAGCGTCGAGGGGTTATGAAGGGCATTAGGATGCTCAAACATAAGGATTTGGGAGTTTACCTCATGTAAGTTTGAGGGTGTAGTTTGTGACTTGTTTGATGCACTTACACATGGAAAATAAGTGGGATCGATCACCTCCGTTGGAATGAATTGAGATCTCTTGATTGTTTATAGCTCATTTACTTCTATAAAGTGTTTGAGATGAATTAGCACAAGAGTATGAAAGATTGGAACAAATTGATGTTATGCCAATTTTAGAGTACAAAACTTGTTTTACAGAGCTTCAAGGCTTAATCCTCATCCTATCAAAGAGGAGATGTGTTTCAAGCGGTTCATTATAAGGTCAAGGGAATACCTAATTGGATTTGTTGTTGAATCTAATTGTGATGCTTTGAGGAGGTTTCGAGTTTGACATTTCAAATTAGGCAGCTACGACATGATCATCTAGTCATGTATTAACATCAGTAGCTTTAGTATAAAGTTTGATATGATTTTGAGGATGAGTTGGTTATCCTTCTATCTTGTCACCTTAGATTGTTATAATAAGGTAGTTAAATTTGAGATATTGGATAATCACTTTTCTTTTTTTTTTAGGAAAATGTTGTTTGGTACTATATAATCAGACCTCAGGTTTAGGAGCTAACAAGTTAATGAAGAGAGGTTGTCTAGGATAATTGATCTTGATTAAGGGTATAGAAGTGAGTGAAGAAGAATTACAAAGTCCCAAAAATATTTGGATTTCTTGATATTGTCCTGAAGAACTTCCTGGATTGTCACCTGATATCGAGATTAGATTCTCTATAGACTTGGTTTCTACCACTCAACCCACTTCCATACCTCTTTATCGAATGACCTAGAATAACTTACGTTGTTAAGGGACTGACCACAAGACCTTCTCAATAAGAGATTTATTGATCTAAGTTCGATTCCTTGAGGATTAATGGTATTGATTATAAGTAAGGAAGATAAATATGAGTGATTGTGTGTAGTTTATAGACAAGTGAATAAGGTGATAGTTAGGAATACATATTATTTACCATGCGTTTATTAGTTGTTTGACCAACTTCAAGAAGCTTAGTGTTTTCCAAGATTTATTGAAGTAGGGGTATCACTAGTTGGATATTAAGAGTGAACGTACATCAAAGATAACTTTTCGCACATACTACGAGCATTGTAAAATTCTGTTTATACCTTTAAGACTTACTAATGCTCCAACGTCTTTTATGGATTGATGAATTGGATTTTTCAACCTTAGATTTGTGGGTGATATTGTTTAGTGATGACATTTTTGTGTATTCCAAGAGTAAAGAAAGGCATGATCTAAGAGATCCTACACATGAGTGAATATGTCAACAATAATTTTGCTCTTAAGATTTTGAGGCATTAGCAATATGAAAGGATTTTTTTTAGATTTATAACAACCACAAAGGTCTTAGTATAACTTAAATTTAAGACAAATAAAGTGGATGGAGTTCTCTTAAAGACTTTGATTGCAAAGAGTTGTATCACCTTGGAAAGTCGAGTGTTGTTGTAAATGTTTTGACTAGGAAATAGATAGGTAGTCTTACTCATTTCGACAAAATGAAGGGACCTATAATTAAAGGGCTACAAAAACTTGTTGGAAAGGGGGATTCAATTTTAGCTTGATCATTCAATGACATTATTGGTTGTGTGTAAATTTGTTCCACCGTAATTTACAGTATCAGGGATACTCAGTTAAGATTTAAACTAGGTAAAATTGATAGGACCTTGGAGGAATGAAGCGTACGAAGAAGGAAAGGCATGATGTGAAGTTTATAATGAATTCTCTTAAGCAAGTATTCAACGCCAATGGTGGCTGGTACCTGTGCAGTTTAAATTAGTCAGTCAGAAAGAATTAGTTCGTAATAGACGTATGTTGGAATCTAAAGTTGAAAGTTGGAGAAATTATTTGTGCTTATTAGCAAGTAAATCGCTAAATTTCGAGGACGAAATTTTTTTTAAGGGGGGTAGATTGTAATATCCCGCTGAATTTGTAATAAATTGTCGTATTAGTTACATGTCAAAAGATAAATAATTGTTAAAGGGGTTAATTATTTATTGAGAAATGAGACATTAGTCTGTAAATGTCTCGCTTATTATTCCAATGAACTCGAAGAATTTAATGGTTACGTATTAATAGAGGGTAAATGTGTCTTTTTCCTTGAAGGGCATTTTGGTCATTTGGGACTCAAGATTTTTTTAAAAAGAAGAGGGGACCATTTATTTTTATTTTTTTAACCATTTTCTTCATTTTTTCCAAACCATTCTAGAGAATTCTCTTTCCCTTCTACTTACCAAAAAACCGGTCCTCTCTCCCTCCTACACCCAAATCATCATCTTCATTTTTAACCTTTTGAAATCAACATACAAGCATGAATCCTCTATCCTTGTAACATAAGAATTCAATTGACAAGTTTATCCCATCTTTTCTCCTCCTTCAGCTGATTCTCCATCACCATCACAATTTGTGGAGTTTTTTTATCAAGCTTGAATTGAGGGTTTTTGCAAGTGCTTGAAGCTGAAGCCACAGTCCTTGTAAGTGAGTAATTAGTTGTGATGTTGGCTTTGTGATAAATATATCATGATAATATGTTGAAGTTGTTGTATGAGTTAATTAAGAACCAATTCTACATGTTTGGATAAGTGGAGTAGAGATGGGAATGATGTTGAAATTGGTAGAAGCTACAAGTTGTTATTGAGTTATTTAAGGTGTTTGGTTATATGGGCTGTTATGCATATATGTTTAGTGCTGTTATAAAGAAGGAATGAGAAGCTTCTACATGTGTAATTTTGGTACTAGAAATGCACGTTTGAAATTGTGGGAATCATATGGCTGAATTTCATGAAAGTTAGTAAGCGCGGGTTCTGGTTTTGTATTCGTAAATCTGGTTGTGTAACTTGGAATGAAGTGATTGTTAAAGTTATGGATTCCTCATTTAATTCCCTACAGTTTGGACACAAACTTTGTATGATTCGGATTTGAAACGAGTTTGGAAAACGCGTTTGAAGTTGGACAATGTTGCTGGAAAAGCTGCAGAAAAAGGCTTATGGGTTTTGTCATGATTTTTGCGAAATGAGCTAAATTGTGAATTTAGACTAGTTAGAAAGGTGCAGAATTGAACGCCTATGATTAATAAGAGTTTTGATCAAAGTTTGGAATGAATTCTGAACACGCAGAAGCCATAAGCTACAGTTAAGATGTTTAGGATAAAAGTGCTTACGGAGCACACCGAGAGCTTAACTAGGACTCAAGCAGCGCGGAGACTTCAGAAAATGTTAAGGTGAGTTGATAACGATCATTATCACTTATTTTTACTATTAATATTATTGATATTTTGATAATGTTCTATGTTAAAGTGTTTATAAAAATGGGGAGCACACCCTTTGAACATTTTTCTTCTCAATGATAGTTATGTTTAAAGTCATCGATATGATTATGGTCTCTTTTTGAATTTATCTATGACTTATTGAGCGAATGATTTGAAATAGAGGTTTGATTGCATATAATATGACATGAGTTTTGAGATATGGAGAAATACGGTTTTGAGATATATGTTCTTGAGAATTTTCGATGTTAATATGCGCTCCATTTGGATTTGGATTTTACTTGTGATTTTATAAAGTAAAGAAATTGAAACAGAGGATTTGATTTTATGTATTTTCGTAGTTGTTTTGATATGTTGTGAAATATGGTTTTGAAATATGCGTTTTGAAAGGATTTGATATTAATATGTACGCGATTTGGATTTGGATTTGAATTTGAATTTGGATTTACTTATGATAATTGAGTTTTGATGAATGTATTTTGATATAAGTTTCGTTATGTTTCAAAATATGGTTTTAGACGTGTTTTAAGAATGAGGTTTTGAAAATTACGGTTATAATGACGACGATCTAGGTGCACCTAGTATGTGATCTCAATTAGGTAGAGTTACCCCGTTAGATGGAGCCGCCCCTATGGAAAGGCCGCCATTAGGAGGAGAGGGCTATCAACGAGAGGTAAACTTCCTAATTGAAAATGTTTTACATCTTGTTTTGAGTCGAGAGAAAAGAGCTATCCGTTAGATGGAGCCGCCCCATGGAAAGGCCACCATTAGGAGGAGAGGGCTATCAACGAGATGGAGCTAGTTCTCGATTCACCCATTTGATTATTTTCACTAAAGTTTGATTTCTATACTTTATTTAACGTTGATTATTTTGGTATTATGAAATTGAATATGATTTTATATTTTATTTGAAGTGATTACTTTGATTCCATTTCATTAAGTTCGATTTTTATTTTCTAATTGGATTTGATTATCTCGATTTCTTTTCATTATAATCGATTTCTATATTTTATTTAAAGTTGTGGATTTGGTTTCATCTCTTGACGACATTGAATTTTGATATAGTCTTATTTGGTTTGATAAAGTTACAAAGTTTTCCGAATCTTCACGGTACACTTGATTGTGAGTTTATCATATTTTTACACGGGTACTAGCTTTGTAAATTAAAATTAGAATTGAGAAAAACAACTATCGTGCTCTTATGTGTTTCCCTTCTAGTTGGTAGTGGTTGTTGTCTCTCACTAAGTCCTTGTGACTTACTCTTTTTCTTATATTTTTACAGATTCAAAGTCAATTGTGTAGAAAGCTTCTAGCAGGGTTAAAGATCTATCAGTGTCAAACTTTTGGTAGGTTTCCTATGTGTATAAATTGAATGATTAATGTATCTGCAGCTATTGGTTGTTTACAAATGTTTTGTTTGAGTTGTACAAACATTTAGTTATGTCGCTTTGAGATTCTAATGGTAATACTAGTATGAGAAAAATGTTATTTGAGATACTAAATGATGAAACAGGTTTTTAAAATAGGATTCATATCTTGGAAATGTTGAATTTCCAGAGGAAACTCTGTCGAAATTTCAGTAAAATTTTTTTAAAGTGAAAACCGAATTGGAATTGTTTTTATTTTATAGTTTGTCAAGATGAATCAATAGGCTTGCCGGGCTAGAATGTTCTAGTTCGTGCGCCGGTCACGATTAGTGTTTTTGGGTCGTGACAGAACCAAGTGCGATTCTCGCCGAATTGGATTTCAAAATGTTCGCCATTTTCGTGTGAGAAGAAATTGAGATGAGAGAGATGTGAGAAGAGACAAAAGGAAGAGAAAGAAGAGAGTTGATTTATTTATGATATTGTTTGGTTTAAAAGAGAAGAGAAATCAGAGAGAATTTGTTTAATTCTTCTACTAAGGACTAAGGTATGGTTTAGTCTTTTTTTTTTTTTTTTTTTTTTTTACAGTTTAAAACATATTTTGAAACAAAGTTAAAATTAAGGGTTTTTGTGGTGTGTAAGGTTCGAACCCTGAACCGTTGTTTGGTTACTTTAATTTTTTTAAGTTTTAAAATTATCGGCTTAATTGATCCCTCGGTCTCTTAACTTAATTCTTTCCTTTGATCTTGTTTTTAAAAAAAGGATTGTTGGATTATGAAGGTGTATTGTATCTAACAATAAACCATAATCTTCACTTTTTTCATCTTCTTCCTTCCTATCCTTCATAATTATGAACCGAATTCAAATTCACAACATTCCAAGAAATTTCTATTCAAATTCCGAGTTGTATCCCTATTCGTGGCCAACATCTCCCTCCTGAATTTTTTCATGATCGATCGAGTCCTGCTTATGGGATTTTTCTTCAACATTCCAATTACTTGTCTCTTGCTCATGGTTTCTTGTTGAATAGTTTCTCAAAAATGGAGGCAAGTACGGTGAGAGCCTTGCAGAAAATGCACAACGATAGCAACCAATTAGTCTATTTGGTTGAACCAATCATACAAAATGGTTCAAAAAGTATTGATGAGTCAAATGGATCAGTGGGTTTGAAATGGTTGGAGAATCAAACACCAAACACTGTTTTGTATGTGTCCTTTGGAAGTGCATGGACTTTATCTCAACAACAGATCAATGAACTAGCTTTAGGGTTAGAGTTGAGTGGTCAAAAATTCTTGTGGGTTTTGAGAGAACCTAGTAATTCTATAAATGTAGGAAACCAAAGTGCTACCAATGATCATGATGACCCTTTAAAGTTTTTACCACAAGGGTTAGTTGTTCATTTTTGGGCCCCATAGACTCAAATCCTAAGCCACGCTTCAACCGGTGGATTTTTAACACATTGTGGTTGGAATTCGACACTTGAGAGTCTTGTGTTTGGAGTGCCAGTGATAACTTGGCCATTGTTTTCCAAACAAAGAATGAATGCTATTTTGCTAGAGGGACTCGGAGTTGGTTTGAAGGTAAGATTTAATGAGAATGGCATAGCTGAAAGAGATGAAATTGCTAAGGTGATTAGAGATCTAATGATGGGTGAAGAATGAAGTGAGATTCGACAAAGAATGGAAGATCTACAAAGGCGCTTTCTTTATTTGGGACTCAAATGAAAAACTTTTCATTATACAATAAAACTTAATTCATTTGCTTTTTTAAGAAGAAAGCTATGCAAAAATGTATTGGTTCGATGGAAATTGTGCAAAACTGTGAGTTTATTTCAATGTGTTTATTACTTTTTTCTTTCTAAATGTGGGTGTTGTACAAGTTTGTTTCATTATCATTGTTATAAAATTGTGCAATAACATTAGTTTGATATGAAACTGAATATGATGACGAAGAATGTAAAATTTATCAATGATACCATTGAAGCAAATTGAATTTGTTGGCTTTATAAACAGTAAGCATATTTGAAAGACAAATATAGTGGTCATCAACCACCTTCTCCTCTATTTAAATCCACAGAAAATTGGTGACTTTATCTCTCTAATAGGACGATGTTTTACTACTTTCGAATAAAAGATGATAAAAATCTACTAGTAATTAATTATTCAATAAAGGGATACAGGATTTGAAAAAGAATGCTACATGAAGGTAGATGAAAATGAAAATAAAAACACTTAGATTGTATAGTTTCTAGCTACTGTAAAATATAAAAAAGAAAAGGAAACATAACAATCATTTTAATTTTTCTTGTGTTATCACTGGACAATGTCTACATAAGGAAGGACAAGATCATCCAAGTGAATTAAATCTTTAACTCTCCATAATCTCTGCTGAAGACATTTATTACAAACTAAAAAAATAAGAAATTGGGTATACAAAATGTTTAAGAATATGGAAAGCTGCCTCACCCCAATCTTCTCAAGAATCTTCTTTATCCCTTAGGCTTCGAATCCTTGCCCTCTGCGCAAGGAACTGCTCTTCCTGTGCTTGTTTCTCAGCAATAATCTTCTTTATATCTTGATATATTCTCCAACCATCTTTTAATTTCAGAATGGTGAAATCTGCTGTTGTCCCGACAACAGCAAAAATGATAGAACAACAAGTTGCACCAAATTGACCGCCTAAAATTCCATAAATTAATACAACTTCTTAATTCTTGAAGCTATTAAATCAACAAAATAAAGATGCAGCTATTTATTATGCATGGTTATTTCAGTCTACTATCACCATGTGACACAATTATGTAGTAAGCTTGTGGCAAATAGTTCACATAAAAACGAAGTGTATGATAGCATATAAAAGCGACGGTCAAGAACAGACAGGTAAATCATCACCATGGTTTATGACTACCAAGAATTACATGTATGCCTCAAGAGAATAAGAGGAGAAAAAGTAGAACTATACCATATAAACTCCCCAGAAGAGCACCAGATCCAAATCCTGCTATCACAGAGTTCCACAGATTTTCAGGTCCTGTTTTCCTAGTTGCAGTCACAATTTCATGTGCCCCTAACAATTTAGACAACTATTCCAGCTCAATCCAAAAGACTACCTTGATTTAAAAATTTGCAACTACTCCATCACCGCATACACAAGACATTTGGCAGAAAAGCTATCTAACACAGTTAAATTCATAGTTTTAAAGTTGTATTTGTATTGATACTTGTAACAGACAAGTTGAATTTGAATCATTGGAATTGACAAATGCAGTTCATATGCAAATTTAGATACTCTAAAAAGTCTCAATTTTTAACATTAAGGGAGAATCGTACTTCCATTGGCATTATAATTACGGGAACCCCATTTGTTGAAAGATGTTATACATATGAGAGAGCCTTGATTTTATATGTTAAAATTCTTGCGTCAAGCAAGCAAATAGAGATCAACAAGTCTTTTCAAATAACAAAAAGCGACAATTGCGAGAAGAAGAAAAAAACGGTGTTCACTTGCAAAATTATATAGAACCTAAAATTTGAATACCAGAGTATCAAGTAATGTTACTTTCTTTTCTGTTTTACAGAGAAAAACCACTCGGCGTTTATTTGCACACAATCTATTCCTACCATTTTGCCAAAAATCAAAATAATGAACTTCACAGTTAAATTATCATTGGCATGTCATGCAATGTGTTATTAGGTCAATTATTATCAGAGGCACATAATTAAATTAACATTCTGTAACAAAGAATTTCTGAGATAATAGCCTTCCTTTGCATGAAAGTATTATTAGAAGCAAACTTGCAAACTGGAGCTACATGTGTTGCACACTGATTTCATTCTTCCTATGAAGCACAAGTACTTCAAAAATGCCAAAGTATCGGTGTATGTGCCGGAGCTTGGCCAATATGTAAAGAATATCTAAAACACTATTGCACCCAAGCACAGGTACTTCAAAAATGCCAAAGTATTGGGGTAAGTGCCGGAGCTTGGCCAATATGTAAAGAATATCTAAAACACTATTGCATCCAATTTAGAAAACTAGTTTGTTGTTGGCGTAGTGGTTAGCTCAGCCTTTATTTTATACTAGGTAGACTGATTTCAAACCTTACCTTCAACATTTTTGCCTAAGAATATACCAAAATGATTTCTGTCATTCTTGAACTCTTGAGTCCATAACTATTAAGAAGAAAACTGTGGGGTGGCAACGGCACCCCTATGTCCTAACTATGACCAACCCCCATCGGGGTTCGACAAGTATCTGATATCGATACTTGTCTGATATTTTCCAATACATACCTAGAGAGTATCCAATAAAAAAAAATTATTCATATTTAAAAAGTTTCCACCGATACTCCTCTGATACATCCTCACTACTTCTTAACAACTACAGACACAAAATTGTACGTTTTTTGTGACACATATAGACATATAGTAAAAACTAGAAAGAATATATTCTGATATAGGTGGGGAAAACTAGAAAAGATATGTATCTAGCAGTGTCTATGGAACCCTGGCCAATTGGACTTTGGACGCATAGTCATTCTGAAACTAGCACTAGAAGCTTCAAGTTAGAATGTGGTTTAAAGATTGCAAACATGAAAACACTCACAAGTTATCCCTTACTTATTATGAACAGAAGTACATTTTTGTAAATTGTGATCATCATATATTGACTATTGATAAGTTTTGATTAAGAACCCCTCTCAAAAAAACGTGCATGTCTTCACAAACTTAAGTATTTATATTCTATATACATTAATAAATTTGTTAACATATTTTGATTTGATAAAATTTTCCGTATTCCCGTATTTGTTTGCGCCGTATCATCTCAGTATCATAATATGTATCCAGGCTTCTTAGCATTCTTTCCTCCTTTCGTGACAACTTTTCATGAGTAGGAGGAATTAATTTATGTTTTTCAACTGAAGAATATAGGGAATCGATCTGAAGAGTATTACGAAGTTCAGCAGATAAGAAGTTTGTTTCAGTTTCTTATTTTTCTCATTCCTAGAATAATACTACAGAACATTTCCCCAATAGTTTGAAAGGTCTACTGAAAGGAGAGTTTGGCACAATGGTTGAAGTCACGGGTTTGAGTTGTGGAATCAATCTCCTGTAATGCAATGTAAGGATTCATTCAACCCTTCCCTGGACCCGACATGATGGAGCTTTGTAGCACCAGGTTGCCATTTTAATTAGAAAGGTTTGTTGTTTCTAATTCATAAAAGATACTTCCTTTTATTTCCTTCAGTCCTATCCTATCTATATAATGTAACAAGAAAAATCATTTGAAAGCTACAATTATCGCTTTCCATGCTCCAATGATTCACCAAAAATATAAACAAATAACTAATCGAGCCCATAGTGTAATTGGTAACTGTAATTTACAAATATAGGCACCCTATAGGAAAGGACAGTGTAATGTAACATCTTTCATTTCTTCATAGAAAACTCTTGGTATTAATAAAGATAATCAAACAAAACATGGCAAAGACAAATGCACACTCTACTTTATGCAGAGTTGGTGAACACTGCACTGATAATGACATGTATCGGTAACAAAATTGTTCTGTCTTTATCTCAAATACAAATTGTAAGAAACAGTAGCATATCATTCCAGTCACAGGATTCAAAATGCACCACGGTAACAATGTATTGAAATGAAGTTACGATAAGATATAGAAGTTACCGCAATAGCAACCAGTCATGATGGCATAATTAGCAGCATAGGCAGAAACATCAGCAAGACCAAGACGTTTTCGATGCTTTAATATCAACCCAGTTCCAGCACCGACAACCCCTGGTCCAAAGAATCACAGAGATTTAAAAATAAAAAATTTAAAAAACCAGCACATCAAACACACTCTAACCCTCTCTTTGTCCCCATAAAAACTCGACTTGAAGATAAACATACATACAAACTACTGTTATAAATATATAAGGACCATATCAAATGAGAATCTATGAGGTGGCAGTTCCAACATCGTCATCTATGTACCTGTGTTGTCGACCATGGATTGCAGAAAATAGAAGTTTATTCAACTTTCACTACCCTGTAGTGCTGCTATAACAGTGATGACGATGGCGGATGGTGGACCATGACAGAGAGCCAAAAATCCGACAAACCGGCCGACAAATGGCACCGTGGTGCCGCCATCCTTCACGAACGTGACACCGATATCAGCTATGGCACTGCCATTGCCAATATCTGACTACACTGCGCTATAACCGCTATTTTTGCTACTATTGCGTATTGCTGAACAATAACAATCTGTTCAAATTCTGCTATGCCATAACCGTTAGTTGACAACATTGCTATGTACAATTAAATTACTAGTGTCATTTCCTTAATAGCTCAAACACTTGTGATCGAAGGTGTGTCTAATGCCCTACATGTGTCAGTGCCCGACACTAACACGATGTGTCAGTGTCTGTGTCCCTATCAGTGTTTCATATGTCATCTGGGTCATTAGATTCCAATACAAGACTTAAACTTTAAGCTTTTTCATTAAAATTAAAACAAGTTTATATGAAATATTAAGAATAAACAACAAAACAAGATCAGGGAGAGAAAGAGACCTGCAAGAAGGGTTTGAATAAAGATTCGACTTTTCCAATCATGACGAGAGGAAGAAGGTGAAGAATGATGAAAAGTGTTGTTAACAACTTCATCTGGGTTTTCTTGATTCTCAGAAGAACCCATTTTCTTCTTCTTCGATCAAAATCTACTACAATTCAATTTAGTAAAGAACGATGAAATGGTGGCGGCTCTGTCGTTGTGAATAAACCCCCTTAGGCCAATTGCAATTTTATGTTTGTTGAGTTTATTTTTATTTTTATTTTATTTTTTGTTGAGAAATAGTTAAATTTAATTGTTAAAAATTAATTTTGAATTGTACTAGGAAAGAGCTCTTTAATATGACAGAAAAGGCAAAATCGTTCTTTTTATAAGCAACATGGAACATGCATGCACGTCCTAATAAGTTCTTGAGAGCACGTGATAAATTTGAATTTCCAAACTGTTAAATTTGAATTTCCAAATTCTATCATCTACCGAAGTTGTTACTAGGTTGAGTCACGACCAGGTCGCTCTCTTTAAGACGTTTCGTGGCACTACCCAAAGTTGTGCAAGGTAGACTATCAACCACGCCGCCTCCAGGATAAAACAAGCCCAGCTACAACTGTTCGATTAACTACTGCACTGTAGAAAAATCGTTCGAGAATTACACCCTCAAAATATGGCTCAATCGTTTGATCGAAGCCACTCGATACGGTACGTAACCGCTCTATTCGAAACCGTTCAAATTAATATGGTATTATTACCATTCTATTATGGTGTTGAGACCACTCAAATATGGTGTTACCACCATTCTAACTTCTCCAAAACATGAATATGGCACTACGACCACTCAAATATGGTGATACCACCATTTCTCCTTAAAATTATTAAAATAATATATATACTGTTAAGATCATTCTTTAATATGATCTTAATAGTACTCTATATTCCGAAGAATCATATATTATCGAAGGAAATATGAACTTAAGACCAAGGGACTATGGTCTTAAGAACACTCTTAATACCGAAGGGACAGAAAGGAGTAGAAGCAGAAGAAACTTGTTAAAAACAAGTCAGAGGGAGAAGAGAGGAAAAAACACAGGAAGCATCGACTGTGAATTTTCGGTGCAAAGAATCAAATGGGGCTAGCTCTCCTTTTATAGGGAGAGTTTGTAACAAAAAACGAGTGACTTCGGGATTAAGTCTGCTTAATCCTTAAGCAAACGCGTTTTGTTTCTTAATTGGATATATCCGGAAGTTTCTGGATATGCTTTTGGATCGGGTCGGATCGTAACAAATTTATTTGTTACGCGTAGCGCTTACGGATAATGATTAAATTAATTAATTAATTAATTTAACATTTTCAAGTGACAAAAAAATATATATCAATTTTTTTTAAGCGTTCACCCGTTCACAAAATTGGGTACCCCAAGGGCACACCCTTGGAGGTCACTTTTCCCATATATAAACACTTACTAGTTGGGGTGACCCTTCAATGTGGGACATTTTTAAGTCACACCCACACACTAGTTTTTTCATAGTGTTTTTCTTTCCAATTTTCTTCACTAGAATTAACTAGTGTTCCAACAATCCCCCACTTGACTTCAAAATGGTTTCGAGAAATAACGTAAAACGTTTCCATAAGATTTGCTAATATACAAAGGTGTCGCCAACAACTTGAACCTTAGCATAGTGGAAGATATTCTGATTTAACAAGAGTTGCTTACAGCATTGAACTCTATCTCAGACATAGAATCCACACACAAACCTTTTCATAGGTGTATTCTAAAAGCCCGTGCGTTTTAAAGCCCTGCACGTGTATCCCGGTTTTAACGAATGCTCTAGGAATTCTGCCTCGAAATTCCATAGGACTGGCCTAAGTTCCACATTCGTATAGGTGAGTCTATCAAGGGTACTCCTGTAGCTGTGTACCCCACTCAACATAGAGTATAGATCTCATTAAGAGTTACTATTACCTCATCCTTCTTTCGCTGCAGGATCATGCTTTCTATATTCTTTCTCTCATAGCATGTTCTACCACTTCATGACTTGTTTTTACCCATTGAACCTATTTCTTGGGATCTCCAGTCATGTAGGTCGGGTTACCATCACTTGTGGGCTATAGGCATTAGTCCCATCCTACTGGATGTTTCTTGGACTTTCTCTCTATTAAGTCCTTTCGTCAAAGGATCAGCTAAGTTTTCATTCGTACGTACAAAATCAACTCTAACCGCTCCATTTAGAGATACACTCTCTAATTGTGCTATGTTTTCGCCTTATCTGTCGTCTCTTACCATTGTAATAACGATTCTTAATCTTTGCAATAGCCGCGGTACTATCGCAATGAATTAACACAGCCGGTAACGGTTTCTCCCATGAAGGGATTTCAGCTAGCAAGGATCTTAGCCAACTTGCTTCTTCACTAGTTTTCTCTAGTGTTCTCATCTCAGATTCATTCCATAGTGGACTGAGTCAATATCATTTGTTTTAACAAACAACTCCTCTAGTGATGCTCAACGTGCAAACACTAGTCGCTAAATATTCATCTGAAAGACGTTCTATTTTTATATCTTGTACCATTTAGGTTCAATATGTTACTCCTAGTGAAGTAATCTTAGAGTCATAGTCTTCTCATGACTCTTTCTATAGCATGGCAATGCTTTCCATCCGTCTACTAGTAAACTTGCACAAGAGTTTCACGACATCGACAATGTCGGATCTAATACATTCAGTGGCATACCTAAGTGCTGCCAATGATGCTCGTATATTCTGTTTTTCTAAATCCATCTCAAGTGTTCTTACACTTGGATCATAATATGTGATTGCAAGTTTACGGTGAAATAATTACATTTCTTTAAGATATTCTCAACTTGTGAGATTTATCAAAAAAGTTATCTTTTCTGATCTAGTAATCTTGAAACCAAGAATTACTTCAATTTTTGTTTAGGTCTTTCTTATCAATGTTGTTGATAAACAATGATTTCACATCATTCATAACATGAATCTTTAAATCAAATATGAGCAAGTCGTCTTCATAGAGACATATGATCGTGCAAATATTATTTGTCACTATCATTCACTTTATACTCATTCGATAACATTAGAATGTCAATTTTTTCCATGCCATTCCTCAGGAGTTTATTTTAGACCATTCAAATAATTATCTAACTTACAGACCTTGTTTTCTTGTCCATCAATTGCAAAAATTTTCAGGTTGTTCCATATAGACTTGTTCTTCTAGTTCACCATAAAAAGGCAACTTTCACATCCTTTTGGAGTACTATCGAGTTATAAACGGCGGCTAAAGGGACTAGTACTCTTATGGATATGATTTTAGTGACTGGTGAATGAATGTCGAAGAAGTCTATATTTTTTTCTTTGTCTAAAACCTTTGACTACAAGGAAAGCCTTGTATTCATCAACCGTACCATCAGGTTTTAGTTCCTTTTTTTTTTTCAAAAATCAAATACAACCGATTGGTTTTGCAACTATGAGACAAGTCAACCAAGTTTCATGTTTTGTTAGACTCTAGAAAATTCATTTCATCGTTTATTGCTTTTGCCATAATTCAGCATCCAATGAGGATATAACTTCTTTAAGGCTTAATGAATCTTCTTCCAATGTATAAACCAAGTTCATACTCTTTAGCAATTTTAGCTTTCTTACCTCCTTGAGGTTCTATAACATCTTGTATGATGTTTTCATAACTATTTCTAATTACACGAATGTGATTAGATATAGTGCCCCCACTAGTTCTTAATTTTTAAAGGGAAATTTATTTTGCCCCCACTAATGTCGTGCTCGCATTAGAGCCCCCACTAGTGCCCCCACTATTCTTTAGTTAAAGGGGTAAATATTTACATAGAATTCGACATCTTTTAAATTATATGATCACTTTAACATTTAGGTCATAAAACCTATATGTTTCATTATTTATCGCATACCCGATGAATACACATTCATAGGCTCTACTAGTGAGTTCAACTCTCTTGGCCGGGTCCAGGATCTTAATATAGTCCAGACAATCCCAAGTTCGAAAAATAAGACAAGTTGGATTGTCTTTTCTTCAAAAATTTCTCAATTAGAATTTTTGTTCTTAGACTTGGGTACTCTATAAATTTCAATTTTCGTTATAAAAAATTGAACATTCAAGCATATCAATTTTATTTTTCCAAAGTTCACAGTCATCAATAAATATGATAAAAATATTATTTTATCATTTCTAATTTATGTGTCATCAAATTAACACATATCATTATGTTTAGAGATTCATATCCTCTAAATTCTAATTTATATGAACTTTTGATTCATATATCTTGACTGGAATAAATAAAATTGTTTAATTATATAACTTCGGAATTAAGTCCAAGTTACTCAAGTTTAAAAATTAAACACTTGTTCGTGATCAATTTTGATATGTCAAATATTAAAATCACACAACTAATAACATAGAAGAAGAATTTAATTTTTAACATACCATCAAAGTGCAATCTTTTTCCACAAGAGTGCATGGTACACAAGTCTCTCTTTAAGTCTGAGTCAACTCAGTCTTATTCAATAGAAATCTGAAATTCAGATTCTTTCTTAAACATAAATAGAATTTCACAATTCCATTTATTTTCCTTATTGCATATTTACAAGTTTGGATTATGTAAAGCGATCGATGCATATGTTTATCAATTCTTGTTAAAGATTTGAAAACCAGTACGTGATATCAATGTTTAACAAAACACTTTTAGAATTCACCATAACAAAATAACGGCCTTGCATTATTTTATTTTCTGCTCCAAACAATTTTTTTATGTTTTGTAACAAACTAAACTTGTTTGGTTCTGTAACAAATAATTTGTTTTGTAACAAATTATTGTTTTCATCAAATAAATTTTTAGTGTTGTTGATTGAAACAACAATCACTTCATCGTTTCATTCGAAAGATGTAAATCTATAGCTTGATTTATCCTTAATGTATTTAGGGACAATTTAATCTCAATAAGTAACATCTCCGGTAGACATAGCATATCGAAACGTCTTAAAATTGTTGTTTTTGGATTTCCAAACTGTTAAATTTGAATTTCCAAATTCTATCATCTACCGAAGTTGTTACTAGGTTGAGTCACGACCAGGTCGCTCTCTTTAAGACGTTTCGTGGCACTACCCAAAGTTGTGCAAGGTAGACTATCAACCACGCTGTAACGCCCGTCGTAAATTATTTAATTAATTAGAAATATATTTATATATATTTATATGATTTATGAATTTAAGTGATTTATGAGGTTTACGTGATTTTAGGAGAGATATGTGATTTATCTGGAAATTATGTGATATATGCAATGTTATGATTTTTAGAGATGTTATGAGGTGTTGAGACTTATTTTATTATTTAATAAAATAAGATATGAAAGTAAAATAAAAATATTAGAATTTGGGCTGTGATGTGAAAAGAGCATTTTTAGAGGTGTAAAGAGAAATTAGAAGTGAGGTTATAAATAGAAGGAGTTAGGTTGAGAAAAGTTGCTAGACAGAACGTACGTTTTCGGAGAAAAGGGAGAAAAAGTCAGAAAGAGAGAAGAACAACAGGAGGCTGTCGATTTTCTGCAATAATCAGGTAAGGGTGAGACTAACTCTCAATATTATTAAGGGTATGATTCTGAAAAATGAATTTAGCATGATTAGGTTGAGTTTTGGTGAGAATTGAGAATTAGGGTTTAAGTGAGAATTGATGATTAGGTGATGAAAAACCGTTGAATTGATATATGAGGGGAGTCTCTATTCACCATAAGGGTTGTATGATCATGCGGGTAGTGAAGTTTTTTTTTGTTTTCTATTATTTTTCATGATCTTTTTAATGAATTTATGTTAAATTCGTGCTCTACTTTGCTGCTGTGATTTTGGGTATATTTTGTCTCTAAATTCATTATCTTCATGTGCTAAATACGGAATTGAACATGGTTATATGCATATGTATGTTTGAATATATTAATCATGTTTATAATATTTTAAATTCGAGTATACTGAATTCGAAACATTCCGATCTACTGTGTTCGGTGTTAATGGCTTTTAGTTATATGTTTATAGTGAATTTTAAGTGTTCAAGAGAGATTGATAACACCCATATTTGATTTGCATTGATAATGGCTTTTAATTTGAATATCCGATATCCAATATGTAATGTGTGCAAAGTTGTTATAGGAATTTAATTCAAGAATTTTATATCTTAAAATAATAACTATGACTAATATTGGAATGGCTTAAGATTAGAACAAATCATCACGTCATTCTTTGTTTTTAAATTCATACCTTCCATATCAAATTTAATTTGAAGTATGGAATACTTTTGGCTCATTAGTTCATATCTTTAATGTATTCTTATGAATAACCTTTGGGTTTAGCCGAAACCGAACAGTATGAATTTTAATAATGATTAATTAAAAGCTGACACCAGTATATGTAAATTGTGAAGAACAACTACTAATTATTTGTGTAGTGTACACCATGTATTTATACGTGTATGTGTTGTGTTCTATGAAAAATTGTTAATATATTAGCCGAAATAATATACTTTATTCTTTAAGTGATTGTGTAATGATGAATTATTTGATGATGTGAAAATGATGTTAATTGATGATGTATAACTGAAGTGCTATTTAATGATGTGTATTTGATAATGATGCTATTTAAAGATGTGTTATATAATGAAGTGCTATTTGGAAGATGTGTGATTTAAATAGGTGTTATTTATGATGCTTATGTTGATGCGATGTTTAAGATGTTGATGTTTATCGTTTGATGCTGTTGACCATTAATGTCATAAAGTTGTAAGTGTCGGTCTAAGTTGTGAAGTCGTAAGAAGTTGTCTAAATTATTGGAATCATATAAGTTGTTTAAGAAGTTCAAGATGTCTAAGTTGTAGGAGTTGAGTCCATTGCATACTCATTAAAGTTGGGGGCTTTAGGCCTGGCAGCCTTTGTGCTCATTAAAGTTGGGGGCTTTAGGCCCGGCAGCCTTTGTGCTCATTAAAGTTGGGGGCTTTAGGCCCGGCAGCCTTTGTGCTCATTAAAGTTGGGGGCTTTAGGCCCGGCAGCCTTTGTGCTCACACGTTGAAGAGCCTAATTACGCTCATTTATGTTGTTGGCTGGTACCACATGCATATGTACGATGTTAAGTTGAAGTTGTTGTCGTTGCATTTGTCGTTGATGTTAAGTTGTTGAGTTGATAAGAGTTGTATTGTCAAGTTGGGTCGTGTTGTTGAGTCAAGTGTTAAGTTGAACATGATGTCTTATGATGATTATGATTTGATGATGATGTTTTGACGACGATACTTGATTATGATTTAATGATGATTTTTGCTTATGAATTAGAGATGATAATTGTTTACGAACTAATGATGATATTTGATAATGATAATTGAATATGATTTGATATAATGCTAAATGATAAATGTTTTATATGTATATGATGATTTATGTTATTAAATGCACTTTGATGAATTATATGTTTAATTTATTGACTGTGAAATCTCACCCCTTCTGCGTATATGTTGCCTCGACCGTGGGTAATGTGCAGGTAATAAAGACTAGAGGTGTTCGTGAGTGGACTCCTCACCTTGTGTCTAGGTGCTCTGATATGTAACGGGATGGGGCTTGCTTTCATGAACTTTTATGAATAAACATTAACTAAGACTTATGAGATTTCTGATAAGGCCTGTGTGCCAAGACTTTTATTATGTTGAACTATTTTCCGCTGCGTAGTTTCAGATTTTATGATGAATGAACTTGAAGGATAATTATTATTATCTATTTTATGATTTTTAAGAATACGTGACATTCCGTTTATGAAATAAATACTCTGATTTATATGAAATTTTTATGTTGGGAAAACGGGGTGTTACAATTGGTATCAGAGCAGGTCGGTCCGTCCGGCCAAGTAGTTGAGTCGCGTTGTGTCGTATTACAGTTTTGTACTGTATTTAAGTTGTACTTATTGTTGATTGTTATGTAGAGAACCAATACCTGGTATGAACTGGTTGGAGTACAACCATGTTCGTATTAATTGTTTTAGTAAGTCGGTGTATTTCTCTTTTGCCGAAGAAGAAAGTGGAGCAGAGTTTTGTCTACTAAGCAGATGAAGCAGTTAGCACGTGATGGAATTTTGATGTTTTCGTTGATGGCATCACTATCTATTGAGAATCAAGCAGTGAGTGATAAGTTGCAAAATTGTGTGAGGATTTCCCGAAGTTTTCCTGAAGAGATTGTTGTTTGACCTTACCGGCACATCAGGAAGTGTCTGCCGCCAGAGAGGGAGGTTGAATTTTCTATTGATCTTATTTCAGGAACGAAGCCTGTTTCTATGACACCTTATCGTATGTCAGCTTCTGAATTGGTCGAGTTGAAGAAACAATTGGAAGATTTGCTTGATAAAAAGTTTATTAGACCAAGTGTTTCACCTTGGGGAGCTCCAATGTTGCTAGTAAAGAAGAAAGATGGCAGTATGAGGTTGTGCGTTGACTATCGACAGTTGAATAAAGTAACTATAAAGAATAGGTATCCACTTCCAAGAATTGATGACTTGATGGATCAGTTAATGGGTGCACGTGTGTTCATCAAGATTGACTTGAGGTCGGGTTATCACCAGATTAAAGTGAAAGACGAAGATATGCAGAAGACGGCTTTTAGGACGCGATATGGACATTATGAATATAAGGTGATGCTTTTTGGTGTTAGTAATGCGCCTGGTGTGTTTATGGAGTATATGAATCGCATTTTTCATGCATTTTTGGATCGCTTCGTGGTTGTGTTCATCGATGATATTTTGATTTACTCTAAGACAGAAGAAGAACATGCAGAACATTTGAAGATTGTCTTGCAAGTGTTGAAAGAGAAGTTGTATGCTAAATTGTCTAAGTGTGAATTCTGGTTGAAGGAAGTAAGTTTTCTTGGCCGTGTTATTTCTGGTAGTGGTATTGTAGCCGATCCATCTAAGGTTGAAGCAGTATCACAATGGGAGACTCCTAAGTCAGTTACAGAGATTAGAAGCTTTTTGGGTTTGGCAGGTTACTACCTAAGATTTATAGAAGGATTTTCTAAGTTAGCACTTCCGTTAACTCAGTTAACATGTAAAGGTAAAACCTTTGTGTGGGATGTTCATTGTGAGAACAGTTTTAATGAATTGAAGAAATGCTTGACGACGACTCCATTTTTAATTTTGCCGAAACCTGATGAACCTTTTGCGGTGTGTTGTGACGAGTCCAAGTTGGGCTTAGGCAGTGTGCTTATGCAAGATGGTCAAGTGGTTGCTTATGCATCAAGACAGTTGAGAATTCATGAACGAAACTATCCTACCCATGATCTTGAATTAGCTGCAGTTGTATTTGTGCTTAAGATTTGGAGACATTACTTGTATGGTTCGAGATTTGAGGTGTTTAGTGATCACAAGAGCTTGAAGTATTTGTTTGATCAGAAGGAATTGAACATGAGACAACGAAGGTGGCTCGAATTGTTGAAGGATTATGACTTTAGTTTGGATTACCATCCGGGTAAAACTAATGTTGTTGCAGATGCCTTAAGTAGAAAGACTTTACACATGTCTGCTATGATGGTTAAAGAGTTTGAATTGCTTGAACAATTTAGAGATTTGAGCTTAGTTTGTGAAATGTCGTCTCGGAGTGTTAAGCTAGGAATGCTGAAAATTGATAATGATTTCTTGGAAAGTATTAGAGATGCACAGAAAGTCGATGTTAAGTTTGTGGACTTGTTGGTTGCTAGTAATCAAACTGAAGATGGTGTCTTTAAAGTAGATGATCAAGGTGTGTTGAGGTTTCGAGGTAGGATTTGTATTCCAGACAATGATGAGATAAAGAAGATGATTCTTGAAGAGAGTAATAGAAATAGCTTAAGTATTCATCCGGGAGCTACAAGATGTATCATGACTTAAAGAAGTTGTTTTGGTGGTCTGAATTGAAACGCGATGTAGCACAATTTGTGTACTCTTGTTTGATTTGTCAGAAGACGAAGGTAGAACGTCAGAAACCTGCTGGATTGATGACACCGTTAGGTGTATCAGAGTGATGATGTGCAAGTTAGAGACAACCTTACGGTGGAGACTTTACCTTTGAGGATTGATGATCGCGAGGTGAAGACGTTGAGAGGAAAAGAGATACCTCTAGTGAGAGTTGTTTGGAGTGGAACGACTGGTGAAAGCTTGACGTGGGAGCTAGAGAGTAAGATGAAGGAGTCTTATCCAGAGTTGTTTGCTTGAGGTAAATTTTCGAGGACGAAAATTCTTTAAGTTGGGGAGAGTTGTAACGCCCGTCGTAAATTATTTAATTAATTAGAAATATATTTATATATATTTATATGATTTATGAATTTAAGTGATTTATGAGGTTTACGTGATTTTAGGAGAGATATGTGATTTATCTGGAAATTATGTGATATATGCAATGTTATGATTTTTAGAGATGTTATGAGGTGTTGAGACTTATTTTATTATTTAATAAAATAAGATATGAAAGTAAAATAAAAATATTAGAATTTGGGCTGTGATGTGAAAAGAGCATTTTTAGAGGTGTAAAGAGAAATTAGAAGTGAGGTTATAAATAGAAGGAGTTAGGTTGAGAAAAGTTGCTAGACAGAACGTACGTTTTCGGAGAAAAGGGAGAAAAAGTCAGAAAGAGAGAAGAACAACAGGAGGCTGTCGATTTTCTGCAATAATCAGGTAAGGGTGAGACTAACTCTCAATATTATTAAGGGTATGATTCTGAAAAATGAATTTAGCATGATTAGGTTGAGTTTTGGTGAGAATTGAGAATTAGGGTTTAAGTGAGAATTGATGATTAGGTGATGAAAAACCGTTGAATTGATATATGAGGGGAGTCTCTATTCACCATAAGGGTTGTATGATCATGCGGGTAGTGAAGTTTTTTTTTGTTTTCTATTATTTTTCATGATCTTTTTAATGAATTTATGTTAAATTCGTGCTCTACTTTGCTGCTGTGATTTTGGGTATATTTTGTCTCTAAATTCATTATCTTCATGTGCTAAATACGGAATTGAACATGGTTATATGCATATGTATGTTTGAATATATTAATCATGTTTATAATATTTTAAATTCGAGTATACTGAATTCGAAACATTCCGATCTACTGTGTTCGGTGTTAATGGCTTTTAGTTATATGTTTATAGTGAATTTTAAGTGTTCAAGAGAGATTGATAACACCCATATTTGATTTGCATTGATAATGGCTTTTAATTTGAATATCCGATATCCAATATGTAATGTGTGCAAAGTTGTTATAGGAATTTAATTCAAGAATTTTATATCTTAAAATAATAACTATGACTAATATTGGAATGGCTTAAGATTAGAACAAATCATCACGTCATTCTTTGTTTTTAAATTCATACCTTCCATATCAAATTTAATTTGAAGTATGGAATACTTTTGGCTCATTAGTTCATATCTTTAATGTATTCTTATGAATAACCTTTGGGTTTAGCCGAAACCGAACAGTATGAATTTTAATAATGATTAATTAAAAGCTGACACCAGTATATGTAAATTGTGAAGAACAACTACTAATTATTTGTGTAGTGTACACCATGTATTTATACGTGTATGTGTTGTGTTCTATGAAAAATTGTTAATATATTAGCCGAAATAATATACTTTATTCTTTAAGTGATTGTGTAATGATGAATTATTTGATGATGTGAAAATGATGTTAATTGATGATGTATAACTGAAGTGCTATTTAATGATGTGTATTTGATAATGATGCTATTTAAAGATGTGTTATATAATGAAGTGCTATTTGGAAGATGTGTGATTTAAATAGGTGTTATTTATGATGCTTATGTTGATGCGATGTTTAAGATGTTGATGTTTATCGTTTGATGCTGTTGACCATTAATGTCATAAAGTTGTAAGTGTCGGTCTAAGTTGTGAAGTCGTAAGAAGTTGTCTAAATTATTGGAATCATATAAGTTGTTTAAGAAGTTCAAGATGTCTAAGTTGTAGGAGTTGAGTCCATTGCATACTCATTAAAGTTGGGGGCTTTAGGCCTGGCAGCCTTTGTGCTCATTAAAGTTGGGGGCTTTAGGCCCGGCAGCCTTTGTGCTCATTAAAGTTGGGGGCTTTAGGCCCGGCAGCCTTTGTGCTCATTAAAGTTGGGGGCTTTAGGCCCGGCAGCCTTTGTGCTCATTAAAGTTGGGGGCTTTAGGCCCGGCAGCCTTTGTGCTCACACGTTGAAGAGCCTAATTACGCTCATTTATGTTGTTGGCTGGTACCACATGCATATGTACGATGTTAAGTTGAAGTTGTTGTCGTTGCATTTGTCGTTGATGTTAAGTTGTTGAGTTGATAAGAGTTGTATTGTCAAGTTGGGTCGTGTTGTTGAGTCAAGTGTTAAGTTGAACATGATGTCTTATGATGATTATGATTTGATGATGATGTTTTGACGACGATACTTGATTATGATTTAATGATGATTTTTGCTTATGAATTAGAGATGATAATTGTTTACGAACTAATGATGATATTTGATAATGATAATTGAATATGATTTGATATAATGCTAAATGATAAATGTTTTATATGTATATGATGATTTATGTTATTAAATGCACTTTGATGAATTATATGTTTAATTTATTGACTGTGAAATCTCACCCCTTCTGCGTATATGTTGCCTCGACCGTGGGTAATGTGCAGGTAATAAAGACTAGAGGTGTTCGTGAGTGGACTCCTCACTTTGTGTCTAGGTGCTCTGATATGTAACGGGATGGGGCTTGCTTTCATGAACTTTTATGAATAAACATTAACTAAGACTTATGAGATTTCTGATAAGGCCTGTGTGCCAAGACTTTTATTATGTTGAACTATTTTCCGCTGCGTAGTTTCAGATTTTATGATGAATGAACTTGAAGGATAATTATTATTATCTATTTTATGATTTTTAAGAATATGTGACATTCCGTTTATGAAATAAATACTCTGATTTATATGAAATTTTTATGTTGGGAAAACGGGGTGTTACACACGCCGCCTCCAGGATAAAACAAGCCCAGCTACAACTGTTCGATTAACTACTGCACTGTAGAAAAATCGTTCGAGAATTACACCCTCAAAATATGGCTCAATCGTTTGATCGAAGCCACTCGATACGGTACGTAACCGCTCTATTCGAAACCGTTCAAATTAATATGGTATTATTACCATTCTATTATGGTGTTGAGACCACTCAAATATGGTGTTACCACCATTCTAACTTCTCCAAAACATGAATATGGCACTACGACCACTCAAATATGGTGATACCACCATTTCTCCTTAAAATTATTAAAATAATATATATACTGTTAAGATCATTCTTTAATATGATCTTAATAGTACTCTATATTCCGAAGAATCATATATTATCGAAGGAAATATGAACTTAAGACCAAGGGACTATGGTCTTAAGAACACTCTTAATACCGAAGGGACAGAAAGGAGTAGAAGCAGAAGAAACTTGTTAAAAACAAGTCAGAGGGAGAAGAGAGGAAAAAACACAGGAAGCATCGACTGTGAATTTTCGGTGCAAAGAATCAAATGGGGCGAGCTCTCCTTTTATAGGGAGAGTTTGTAACAAAAAACGAGTGACTTCGGGATTAAGTCTGCTTAATCCTTAAGCAAACGCGTTTTGTTTCTTAATTGGATATATCCGGAAGTTTCTGAATATGCTTTTGGATCGGGTCGGATCGTAACAAATTTATTTGTTACGCGTAGCGCTTACGGATAATGATTAGATTAATTAATTAATTAATTTAACATTTTCAAGTGACAAAAAAATATATATCAATTTTTTTTAAGCGTTCACCCGTTCACAAAATTGGGTACCCCAAGGGCACACCCTTGGAGGTCACTTTTCCCATATATAAACACTTACTAGTTGGGGTGACCCTTCAATGTGGGACATTTTTAAGTCACACCCACACACTAGTTTTTTCATAGTGTTTTTCTTTCCAATTTTCTTCACTAGAATTAACTAGTGTTCCAACATACACTACGAAAACGAGGTTTGGTGGGAATGACTAATAAATTATTTAGAAACTTCTTATTTTATTTTAATGATAAATTTTTCTATTTTAATTAATATCAATGAACAAAAGGAAGACCAAATTATCATCAATTTTTAATTTTCTTTTTGGGGTTCTATTTTTACTTATTGTTAAAACTTTTTTTATAATAATTATTGTTAAACTTAACTGTTCCTTTTTTTTTTACTGAAACGTATAGTAGAAACTTGAACAGACACGAAAGAAGAACCTCAAAAAAGAAAGAGATTGAGAGTGTGTGGAATGTGAAGGATTTGATGATGTTAGAGTTAGAGACAAAAAAGTTTGTTACCGTCGACGACATCGAATCTCAACTTCAAGAAGATATAACTATTGTGTCAAATGTAAAAGTTAGTTAGATTCAAGATATTTATGCAATTAAGTGATTAAATGTTTATGCTGCATACCCAGTCTCACAACTCATGCCCTTTTGTAGCAAAATTTAATGTCAACTAAACACTTCATTCTAACAATGTAGATTGTGCACACCCTCATATGTGTTGTGTGACAATGTCAATAAAAAACTTTGCTCTAACAATGTAATTGTTGTGTTGAAGGTTGATATTAATTATTAATTACACATATAATTTGGGTATGACCTTATGCGAGGATCTAAATGTTCTTGCATGTGTAACTTTCTTTGGAAATGGATAGGCAGACTATATTGAGAAAATATAAACTAAACAATCAATTGAAAGAGACGAAGAAGAGAATATTATAACCTTAACTTAAATAACGAGAAACAAAAAGAAATGTTTTTGCAAAAAAACTTAAAGAATGTTGAGAGTGGGATTTGAACCCACACGCCCTTTCACACCCTTTCGGACCAGAACCTTAATCTGGCGCCTTAGACCAACTCGGCCATCTCAACTGTTTTGTTTTGATTTCGTAACATCTTGATATAAACAACCATCCACTATAAACTTTAGAAAACAAACTACCGCCACCCTTAACATTTTGACACATATCTTTTTCTTTAAATAACCACCTTTGTTGTGATAAAAGAACAAATCGTACACATTTCATTCATTTTAAAAAGTCATAAATCATGAAGCTTTAGACCAGGTATGGATAGAGGATTGTGTTTTTTGCGGAGTTATCAAAGCAAATCCAAGTCAATTCAACACCAAAGACCACCTTAAAGGTTGCATGACAGTGGAAAAATAGGTGAGTTGATGTTTCCTCAAAACTATCACATAAAACACAATCCCTTGCTATCAAGTGGAATGACCCATCGATGCGCTATGTTCGATCTAGTTGAGATCCTATTAAGAAGTAATTTTCACGAGATTTAAACAATTTTGGATGGAGCCGGACTCTTCCAAATCGACGTAAACACCTTTTCCTCCAAGCTATCCAATCTATCCTCTTGCAAAAGGACCCTTCCTCTAACAACTCATTTGTATACGTCACCGAAAACTCTCCTCCGTCTTCTCGAAGCCTCCTCTTCTGACCAACACCATCCCCCACCAACTCCACTAAATTATTCAAAAGAGTTTCCTCCCAAACAAATTAAATTTCTTTGCCAAAAAAAATTCCACCTCCATCACCCACCCTCAAATCCCTCACTTATGCTTCCTTTAACCGATAGTGGAAAATTTAGGAATTATTGAAACCAATTGGGAGGACCCATAGATCATTCCATATTGCCATTCATCTAAACTTGCTTGTTTAGAGATTTTAAAGGCAGAAAAATGAGATTCAATTTTCGGAATATGTTATGCAAAACTCAAAAGCATTATGTACCATGACAATTCATAGTGTGTGTTCCATCGATTTAAATGTGAAGTAACAAATGTTACATGAATTATATTTTTGCCCAAGGGCATGTGAACTCATGTTTGATTGATGAGGTTAGGAAACATACAATAATTCCTACATTACTAGCTTTTTGCTAGAGTCTACATTTATAATAGCAAGATTTGACGGTGTTTCAAATATATATTGGCTTTCATGCAATTAAAACCCATTCTTGAAATTGTTTATTAATTTAAATACTGATATTTTGCATATTGGACAAAGGGTATAAATCTTGAAAAAAATTTGATGCTATTTTTCTAGAGAAATATCTATCATTTTCTATCTTGAAATGGGTTGCTCTCACTCGCTCGTTCAACTGCTTCTCCCCTGGTCTCTAACTATCAAGGGTTCCTTCCGTCTGCTGTTGAAAGTGTTGAATTTTCTTCCCAACATTGTAACCTCTTATCTAGAGTTATGATATATTGGCATCTACTTTGCGACAATAGATTTAACAACCTTTTATGAAGGGTATTATCGTAAAAATGAAATATTGTAAAAATGAAAAAAACTTAAAAACTCAGTAAGTGAAGAAGAACAAAGTGTGTGAACCATAATGTGATACAACTTCAAACCGTATGGTGTGTAATTCATATATGGGACACAATTTATAAGGTGTTGTGAGAGGATTACAATAACCAAATAATGTTGAAGCTTCACCTTTTCATATAACGCTTGACATCCTTTGAAACACTCTATTATTACATTCTTTCCAGATTACCCAAACAACTAATAACCAAATAATGTTCATTGACTCTGTAGCTGCTTTCGAGAAACCACGTAACCCACCAAACTGATGTAAATGCTTAAAAAAAGGAACCATGAAAAGCTGTATAGAAACCTAACCAATCCGCTGAAGTAGCAATAAATGTCGCAAGAAATGGGGGGTTTGAATTGTGGCCCTTTTAAAATTATTCCTGAAACTTAAATTAAGTTTATACACTCAAGAAAATTCTTGGTTAATATTAGTCCAACAAATAAATAATATATATATATATATATATATATATAGGACCAGAATGTTATGGAGAATGATTATATAAGCAGAATGAGAAAAAAAATGATATTAAACTGAAATGTAAAGTTATATTAAGCAAGGACCATAATGTTCTAGAAGAAAATAAATGCAGAATGATAAAACAATATTATAAACTGAATTTAAACTTTAGTTAAATATTTAGACAGTTGTTTTATCTTGGACCAGGATGTTTCGGAGTCAGTTAATAAAATAAATATTAAATTAGGACCAGAGAATTCTGGATTAATATGGTTGTGATTAATTAGGACCAGAATACTCTGGAGTCAGTTAAATAAATAAAGATTAAATTAGGACCAGAGAACTCTGGATTAATATGGTTGTGATTAATTAGGACCAGAATATTCTGGAGATAAATAAATATAATGTGTGTAACCATGTGTGTATATTGTGTAAAAAATAAGAGAGAGAGAGAGAGAGAGAGAGAGAGAGAGAGAGAGAGAGAGAGAGAGAGAGAGAGAGAGAATAACATAAGAGAGTTATTCTGGTTCCCCAAACCCGGCTACTTCCAGTCCCCACACTTCGTGTGAGATTATCCATTATAGTATTCAGTTGGTAGAAACTTCTAACCAACACTATAAGGTCTTGATCACACCAGATTAGTCTGTAACCCATGTATTATCAACCTCAGTAGGCTTCTACAATTATTTGCTTTCGCACAAGAAAGGTTGGAACTTTTCTATCTCGAACTATTAAGCCCAATAGACTTGAGACCTAGCTCTTTACGCTTTGTATGATGGATGATTTTAGATAGTGACGTCTCAATACAAAAGAGACTTTTACAAACACAAACTCAAATAGATATCTCAAACAAAAGAAATAAAGAGAATAAATATAGTGATGATTATGGAGTTTGCCTTATGCTTGTTGAAGAGAATGATTGAGAGAATGTTCTTGCTTTGAGAGAGAGGGTTATCAAAGCTTTGTATTTAAAATTCTTAATTTATCCTTCAATAATGCATTCTATTTATAGAACCAGAAGACCTTGGAGAACAAGCCAAACAAAAGTTGTTGAGCTCCAATTTTAAATTTGAATTTGCGCTCCAATGAAGCTTAGAGAGAAAGTATCCAAACTATTCACTGAGAACGTTCTCCTGAACGTTCTTTCTGTGTAAGTCTTTCTCAAATATGTTTGATAGATTCCAACCAGTCTTGTGCAAAGAGTTCCACACGTTTTTGACAGTTGGTGTGATCTGTAACCTTGCAGTAAAAACTTGTTGCCCACTTGTTGATGTCATCTTGATGTCATATGATGATGTCGCTCAATGATGTCACATGCTTTATTCCCAAGGAACACTTTGTGAAGATCTTTTCCACTTGATTCCTTATTGGGTCGAAAAATGCATAAGGCTTCTGCTGATTTTATTCCATAAGAAGTTCCAAGGCCTATGTTCAAATACACTCTAGATTTGCTATGCTTTTAAATGCCATTTTAAGGAATCTTGATCTCTTATGATTTTGATCCTTCTTTTGGTGGGACAAAGAGAATAACCATTATTCTTTGACCTTTAATTCTGCACACTCTTTGTTCATTAATTAAAGGATCATATTTGTCCTTTATCATTGATGGAGATGCTTGTTTATACTTTGTGAACTCAGAACGTTCTCATGGACATTATCATGAAACAATCTCACAAAATAAATTAGTAGATAACAAGATAATCAAAAGTAAATAAGTTTGTTATCTTTAAAACATCAATAAAAGATTTTGCTTTCAACATCCTCAACTAGCTGCCGCAACACACTGAAGACACCGCAATTTAGAAACAAATGATCTTTGTCCTCGTTAGAACCACAATTAGCAACGAAACTTTGATCCGATGCTAGTAACATGTGCCCTTGAACCAACGTTTGGAAAGCTCATCTTATTTATCAATTACTTGGCCAACATGTTGCTCAACTGATTCTCAAAACATCTTTTCATCCTTTAGTCACAGAAGATAAATTTTTATGGAAGGTAGAAAAGAATGGTAAATATTTTTTGTGCAGCGCATACGGAGTATGTGTTGATAGTATTGTTGATAACTCTCATTTATGTAGGCCAGGGAGATGGGATATAATTTGGAAACTCAAAGTTCCTCTAAAGATTAAGAATTTGGATTTTTGTGTGAAAAGTTTGTCGTGGTCGCTTCTGTACAAAGGCGTGTCTTAGTAGCAGAAGTGTATCGTGTCCAACTCATATATGGGACACGATTGATCAATTTTCACTTTGACACATCACTTACCAACATCACAGAGCGAACAATTTGCTTATATCATGTAGAGTATCTGGAAAAGCGAGAATTTGAAGCTTTTGCAAGCATTCAAATATTGGAGCGCGCAACTACTTTGTCTAAAGAGTGGAAGATCGCACAAGTAATTAAGCGAGGCAATGGGATTACTCATAGTTCTGATGAGGAACTAGCACTGCAACCATTCACAGGTGGTCAAAAATGTCATAAGACAGTTACAAGTTAGATATTGATGCTTCGTTCTCTCTCTGCCTTAATAAGGTTGGACTCGGTATGTATATCATAGAAGATGAAGGACAGTTTGTTTTGGCAAAAGACTGCTTGGTTTTCCTTTTCCCCACTTTGTGTTGCTGAGATGGGAGCATTGGGCTGTACACCGTGTTAGGGTGGATGGATTCCAAAAAGGTCGTTTGGACAGGTAGAAGTGATATTACAGAATAAAAATGCTCAAGTGTACGACACTATTTGTCGTCACACACGCACGAATGTGAAAATGTACTGCAACTTAGCAAATTCCTTTTTTGGGTTGGTTTTTTATTTTTTAAATTTTATTTTTTGTTGGAATGTTTATTTATAGGCTAAATAGAGAAATTCTTACATGAACTCTTACCTAAGAGATCATTCTTACACCCAACCAATTAAAATCAAACGTCTCATTAAAATAATAAAAATAATTAATATCATAATTTTTTCTCATTATTTTTAATATTTCTCTCTCCTTTTTCCACTTTCTTTAACCAACAAAAACCACCCACCACCATTTATTGTTTCCATTTCCTTAATTAAAATCACATTTTTTTAAAGTTAATAACATGTGTCATATTTTTATTAGTTGGGTGTAAGAATAATCTCTTAGGTAAGAGTTCATGCAAGAATATCTCGGCTAAATAAATGTTGGGGGTCTGTTCTCGTGAGATTAGCTTAGTTGGCAGGGACAATGCATAATATAAGCAAGGTTCAGGGTTCAAACCCCGGCCACCACCAAAAAAAAAATGTTGGGGTCTTTTAAATTTAACATTTGTATCAAACTAATTTGTTTAATTTTTTTACTTTTTCAATTCAATTTTAATTTTATAGATTAATATTTCATCAACAGATTCTTGGATCGGATATCGAGTTTTCAAAAAAAAAATCATCAACAACATTATAAATCAATTTAATCGATCGAATTTGTTTCAAATTAAGACGGAATAATACACTTTTGAACTTTAGTTTTGAGAGCGATGAATTTGGACCTACCAACTTAGCAATAAACATTAAGATAAACAATTTTTAGTTAAGTTTGATGGAAATAGGTTAATATTGCATACATTTTATGGCTTAAAAGGCTTAAGTATACACTTTTATTGACATAAATGATCAATTTAAAACTAAAAAGACTAATATGATTCAAATGTTAATTTTTAAGGATTCCATGATGTATTTAGCATTTTTTATACGATCAAAATAAATCCAAAAAAATTAATGGATCAAAGAAAGAACAAAAATTAAAACAACTTAAATGAGTTGATCATTCTATAAAATTATCTAGTGATTTTTTTTCTTCTTGAATAGCTACTAAATCTCAAGTTATTTTTATATGGCCAAAATCAATTTTTACATGTAAATGTGCTTTGTCGTGCCTTGTCGTGCTATATGGCCTCTCGTGCCATATAGCATCGCTCTTACAGAATTTGGTTGTGTTGTGCATGCATGTAAGCGGTTGTTTCAAATTTCTTTTCAAAACTCTCAAGATGAGTTTCGTCGTAGGCAAGCCAATGGAATCGTTCAAGCTTTAGCAAAGGTAGCCCCATTTTACGCTAGCTCCTACCTTTATACTGATGTAATGTCATGTACGTCGATTGCAAATGAAATGAATTAAGTTTGTTTCTCTAAAAAAATACCAAAAACCATCTAATAAAAATAAATACTATTATCTTTGCAAAACTTACATATATATATATATATATATATATATATATATATATATATATATATATATATATATATATATTGTATACCAATTAATTCAACTTTTTTAAGAGACTCGATAAGTTATATGCACGCAAGAGGGAAAATTCCTTCATTTGCAGTATATACTATTATTACACAGTTCCATGGTTTTGATTATGCAAAAAAATTAATATAACTCAGAACAATAAGGAAGAAACAAACTAAAAATACAACAATAATCTCAATCTCAAGAAAAGAGAGTGCTATCTAAACATTAAGAACATTAAAAAAAGTTTACAAGGTGCATAAAGCATCAAGACTTTGTTTTGTAGGTATTTACTTTACCCTCATCACGAGACATAATAAAAAATACTTGAAAAAAACATAACTTATCCAATATTTATATATATAGTCTCCTTATACCATATATATTAATTTATTATAGCAAATAAAGTGATCAGTAAGAAGGTGGCCAGTAATGATCAAGATCCACACAATGGTCCATAGTACCCTGCATATTGTACCTATTGCCATGAGTAGGGTTTGCATTATTCACTTGATCTCCACCACCAAACCCTAAGTTATTATTATTCTCTGCAGCAACAAGGGTATTACTATTTGCACCTGTCATCATGTTGGAGCTGAAATCAGCAGCCATAGTATGAGTAGTTGATGGCATTGGCCTCAAAATAGTTTGTGAAGACGTGGATCCTCCAAGATTCAAATTAAGCCCTGAAATGGTGAATCCTTCTCCTCCTAAGGGTGATGATGATAAATGGGAATATTGATGCATTGGTACACCAGCTCTTAGAACTTCTGCAGTGTTGATGTAGTTCCTTCCATAGAGCTGGAAATGAGTAGCAGAATCTAGCCCTAAATGCTGCATCATTGTTGGTGGTGGCATATTATTATTAAAGCTAGGAGGACCAACTTCTAGATTAATACTGTAAGGATTCATGACTGCTCTTGTAAGATTTGAAGAAGAAGAAGGGTACTTCTTTGCACCTGCACTCTTGCGGAATACTCTGCTTACCACCCATTCATCCTGCTGCATATATATTCGACATTAATCATTATTGTAACTAGTTGATTATGTTCATGTATGTGTGTGTGTTTCTGGATATGATAAACTTATAACTGATTTTGTGATTGATTAACAGTCTATTATTTTTTAATACCAATAACAATGCATCAAAACTAAATGCATGATTATATAGTATGATTTATGAATATAAATTTCTAAAATTTGTATGCTTTTTGGATTGGTTGCGATCATAAGATTTTTTTCCAATACTATGACGGTTGTGACTTGTGACTTAAACTTGTATCTTAGTTACAATACCCCTTATTCTTAAATATATTATTAGTCCCCATAAAAAGTTTAAATTTTTGTTTTTACCTAAAAAAAATTCTTCAACTTTTATTCGTTATAGCTAAGTTAACTCATGTGTTTACTTTGAATTTTTTAATATTTTTTTAGGTATGTTAAAGAACATTATAAACATCTTACCCACAAGTTTAAGAAATGAATTAAATATGATTTTTTTTTTTAAAATACCAAAAGTTTTAGAAACTAAAATAACCCAAACTTAGACCTAAAAATCAAATTTTTTTTTTTTTTTGCAGAGACTTCTAATTACAACATAGAGTATTTTGTCAAAAAAAATTACTACATAGAGTATATTTGCAAAGTTTGGTAGCATTTTAATAGTGTCTCAATTTACTTCAATTTTATAGTAGGGATTCAAATTGGTGACTAAAAATATTATAGGATGTAAAAGTTGAAGAAATTTTGTATATAGGGTTCTTTTATTCTTATTCAGACTATTATAAGATGGAGCATGTTATTTAAATAGACCTCACACAAAGTGGTGGGACATACATTGATTTCATCCAAATAGAAGAGTGAATGCTAGAGAGAATGTTCAAAAGTGAGTGTTGCTAGCATTCTTCAATACAACATGGTTTGTAACATTTAAAGATGTATAATAGGGTTTACGCCCTATTATCATAATTTTTTTCATTACTTCATTTTGTGCTTATGAATTAACTTATTATGATTATGTAGATATAAATTATATAATATACCTTGTTGGTTCTTATACTGGATTTGGAATGGATACGATATTCATGCATGACCCAGTTGGTTTTCTCTCCTCTAGGAGCACGACCTTTGTAAAAAACCAAAGTTTTCTTCATACCAACCAATTCTGATGTAACACTGTTGAAAATCTCCTTGTCTTTCCCTGTGGTTTTCCAATATCCAGTGTTTGTTGCTCTATTAGTTCTCACACCTGTTGGATATTTACGATCTCTTAGACTGAAGAAATACCATTCTTTTGTACCCATCTTGGCCTTCCCTATAAATTTTACATAATTAAATAATTAGAAGAAAAAAATTAATAAACTCAAAATAATTAGAAGAAAAAAAATTAATAAACTCAATTTACTAGAGAAAACCACACTATATAATTAAATAAAATTAAATTATCATATTTAATTTGCCAGACATATTAATTTTCTTTTACAAAATGAGGATTTATGAAATAAAATAAAATTTTGTATATACTATAGTAAACCTTAACCATATCACAAGAAAGATGAAAGTCATATATTGTGGAAAAACAAAAAGATTAGTTATGATACAATCATTTTTTCCATAACTAATTTTAATTTTTCTAGTATGAAGAAATTGTTGTGTTTATGAGTTAGCTGCTGAATTTGTTGTAGCTAATAGTAGAATCTTGAAGAAACCCTAGTTTTTTGTTTTTATAAAGCATGGATGAAAGGAAAAGTAAATTAAGTAGATGAATTACAAAACAAATATTTAGTATCGATATATATGGATCTATTCTTGTTCTTGATAAATGAAAAAAAGGGAAAAATCAAATAGAGTCAAGTGAATCTTCAATTAAACAAAAGATTCATACATAAAATTTTACCTGGAAGCTCCCATGGCTCGCATTTGTTGAGATCTACATCACCTATTGCTTTGCATGTAAAATTTACAGAATCTGAAATCTTGCTTACAAGATAGTAAGTGATGAGTTCTTCATCGGTAGGATGAAATCGAAATCCGGGAGGTAGGGTTTCCTCTTTCTCACGTGTTCCTTCCATTTCCAAATCCTTCCTTTCTTTGCTAACAACTTCTTTGTCCTTCTGGAATAACACACAAAAAGTGTCATGATGTAGAAATAGTTGTCTTATGAGCTAGCTTCAAAATTGTTCAAATTTAAAAGCATGTATAAAGGGTTAAGAAAATTAAATATAGGGTTTTATAAATTTTTCAAACAATAAAAGCTATGTACAAAAGTTTGTTTGATTGATGATGACTTTGCTTACTTGCATGGAGAGACAAACTTTTTCTTTGGTTCAAGTTTTGTTGATTTATATGAGCTACCTTATTTGCAAGAAACACTAGACTTGAGGGTAACTGCAATTGAGTTGAAGTATAAAGGAGATAGATCTTTCTAGTTAGTAATCACCATGCATAGAATTTATATTTAAGCACAAAGTCATTGAAGAAAACAAGGTCAAGTGTGTTTGTGAAGTTTTCACCAAATGTGGGTCTTTACCTTCAAGTTGAGTCGTACAGCTGTAGTTTCCAAGAAAGATACCTAGCGAATTGAGTTGTTTATTTTATTTTTAAGATAGTAAAGATTTTGTCAAGTTTTTCATTTTTAACTATAGTTCTTGCCCATATTAACCAACATGCTTTAGTCACAAAAAATAAAAATAAAAATAAATCCAACATGTTGTGAACAATTAATGACATAACTGCCGGGGAAAAGCTCATGGTTAAGGGTTCATTTCTAAACTAGTATGTAGAAATTTATCATTTGAAGATGTCAAATCCTTAAATAAATATCAATATAAACATCAAATGATAAAATCTGAAATTCACAACAAAAATTTATTTGTTTTGATTTGTTAACACTTTTTTTTATGAATTTTATTAGTATACTTATTTATACAAACATCTAATGATGTGTTGACACATCAATAATGATTATGAAAACACTTGAATTCACTACTAGAAAAACGCGATTTAGAGACGGATTTTAGGGAGGGAAGACAATCCCTCACTAATAGGGACGGATTTAGGGACGGATTTTTGTATTTTCCACAAAACATGAGTTGCCAAGCATTAGTAACGGAAATGTTTAAATACCCGTCACAAAAATTCCGTCACAAAAATTCCGTGACTAAATCCCTCACTAAATTCTTTAACTGTATGTTTGTGACGGAATTTGGCATGGACTTTATCCCTCTCTAATGGATCCCTCACTAAAACCCTCACTAATATCACTTACATAACTCTATCCAAGGCATCCCTCACTAAAACCCTCACTACTATCAAAACTGAATTATTTCCCCCTCAATTCTTTTCACGTTTTGGTTTTTCCCTCCTCTCTACTAAAATATCCCCCCTCTTCTTTTTTTTTTTGGCTCACAAACACCCTAAAATAATTATCCAACAAAATTTCATACTCAAACCCAAGAACTCAATATTCACAAACCCTAAATTAACCAAAAAAATTTCCCAAACACTCAACCACTCTTCAGATAAAAAAATTTCCCAATTCACGTCAAATCTAAACCAAAGCTCTTCTCAATCCAAAAATGAATCGCTCCAAAGTTCCAAATCTGAACCAAATCTATCGATCCCAAACAGCAAGCTCTTCTCAAAAACTAATCGCAAGCTCTCATCTTCTCAGAATCGCACACACCTTCACGGAATCGCTGTCATCTTCACGGAATCGCATTCATCTTCACGAAATCGCAAAAGCTCTTCTCAGTCCCAAAATCGGTTAGTTTCAGATTCTTTTGTCAAGGTTTCAATTTTAAATTTCTTCCCATTCTCATCTTTACTAATTTATGTGTTTAATTTGTAGATTCTTCTGAATTTGATGTTGAATTTCTCCTCACTGTGCTCATGCTCTCACAATACAGATCTTCACTGAATCTCACTCCCAAAAGTGAATCTTCTTCCTTCTCCCGAAATCCTTTCTCAAATCTTCAGTGAATCTCAGAATCACGGTAACCACTCTCTCAATCTCAGAATTTATTTGTTATTTATTTTTATTTTATTTTTATTTTTTTCAGAGTTTTTTTCTTCAGTGAAATTGATGTTTGTGATACTGATGTTGTTTTAATTTATATATATTAACTGTGATTTTCATCATGGCCTTACTTGAAGTGACACTTGGATTTTGGGTTCGAATTTTGTTGATATGTGATATGGTGTTGATACAATTTAGAGCAGGGTGCTGTCCCTGATATAGGTCATTTAATTTTAAGAAATCGTCAAATTTGTACTTGGTTAAGCTTTTATGACTTTAAACTTAGTTATAAAGATACGACTTGTTGCTTTAACTTTGATAGCATTTTGATATTTATTTGAATTTATTTACACTCAAAACAGAACATACAGCGCATAAAAATGTATGTATTGTACATTATGTATGAAAACTGCTTCAGTTTTTGTATATTTGAATAACACAACTCGTTTTCTATTGTGTTGACTAATTAGCTAGTAATCTTTATGGATTAGTTATTATTAGCACTGACCCTCTTGCTTTTTTTTGGCTTTGCAGAGTCAGAAACTTCCTTTGAATTTTCTATAACCCTTCCATGTAACTTCTTTGTAAATATCATTGACAAAGATTACTTGCTATTCATTTTTAGACAAACACAAGTGAAAAACCAAATAATATATATTTTGACAAAGAAGAATATCGAGAGCAGCATCAGTATTGATTAGTGTACATTTTCCAACTTCCACCTCTTGATGAAATGAGTTATGTTTTGTATGTACACCTGTTATTTCCCTAAAAAATCAACAACTTTTGATATAGCCACTTTAAGTAGGTCACTGTGCTCTTTTAGAGAATGAACTAATCTGTTTTTTTTTTGTGTATGCAACTTTTGATATATGCCCACTTTTTGATGGGGCATGGGAGTTTTTTTTGGTGCAAACAAGCTGCTGGTTTTTGGCTGTTCTGTTGCTTTTGGTGGATTCTATCTGACCTTAACAGCACCTTCTGCTGTTCTTCTGTGCTGAGGTACCTGCGCAGCTGCTTTGTAATTGTAGTTTGGCCTGCTGTCCCAGCCTTTTATGTTTGTTCCCTTGGTAGTTTTCTGTTTTTGCATTTGGTAGGATAAGAAGTACTCATACCGACATGATAAGAAGCTTTTCTTACAAATAACCATTGAACTTTCTTCTGACATCTGTGTTATATGTTTTAGATATGTCCAGATTTTGATGTGTTAATCAAATATATGTTTTAGATATGCATCCAAGCTGAAGATGTTTGTTGATGACCTTCCTAATATGCCCAAAGTATATGGCTACAAGGTTGTAGATGGCGTTCCCAAATCAAAGTGTCTCAAGATTGGCATGTTCAAGAAGAAATGGGTATGTTGCTGTTTTTGTTTAATTTCCTCATTACATGCGAATATCCTCTTATTTTGTTGTCTTTATTGTACCATTCCAAATTCATTCTTTACTTGTTTCGATAGGACTATACCACAGTTCTTGAATTTCAGGAGCTAGATAACTTTCTTTCTTATCTTGAAGTTGTGTGTGATAAACTATCTCTAGATAAAATATCCTCAAAATCAAAGGATATTGCTGTAAGTTAATACTTCATGACCTTATTGAACTTGATGAATATTTAGTATTTAGTCTATTGTTAAGAACTGATGCTATTTCTAATTGTTTTAATAGATCTGCACTGAAATAATTGTTCATTTATGCTAGTTGTTGGGAACTAGTTATACACTGATGTTATTTTTATGGAGGTTCTACACTGATGCTAAATGTTAAGCACATATGTAGCAGTCTGCAAGTGTATGTTTAATCAATTAGCTTAAAAGATATTAAGAAATAATATAAATGTACCTATGACTTAGACTGAGCACTGACATTTCAATTCTTTTTTTTTTATTCCATACCAATCCTAACTCCACTTGATGCTTCAGTTTTTGTAATATAGGCAAGCAGTGAACACAGTATAATAATGTTGCTTGTGGGAAAAATAATGAATTGTCTTGACAAGAAGATATATCAGAATGTTAGTTTGTTTTTGTTGACTGAATGAAGTATGAAATTATTACTTGTTAGTAAAATATTATTATTTTGCAGGATGAGTTTGAAAAAAGGATTATTGAGAGGGATTCACATGAGGAGGCACTAGGGGATGATGTTTCTAGACATGAAAGTGACAACATTATCTTCTTAGATGTTGTTGGAGGAGTAAATAAGAAGGGTCGTATATATGGTTTGGGCCCGGAAGCTGGGAAATATAAGCCATTTAGATCTTCCATATCTGATGGCATCTTACATTCTGAATTTGAACAAATGAGGGCTGAAAACACATCACTTAAAGAGAAATTGAAGGCTCATGAGAAGTTGATTCGTGCATCGCGGGAGCAAATGACTAAATTGATGGAAATGATTTCTCAAGGTCATCTACACCCACCTCTACCTCCATCTACTTGATATATAGATATATAGTATGTATAACATATGGTTATTTTGATAGCTTGGTTGCAAACTTAGTTAATGTGCTACTTCTAGTACCATTAAAAATGTTTATGCGTTTCTTATGAAACTTATTTTGAGAGTTTCCTTATGACTCATGTATTTTGAGAGTTGAACAATGGTTGTAAACTTATTAAGTTTCCTCATGACTTTTATGGTGATGGGTATGAAGACAATTTATCAATTGTTTTTTATTGTATATTTATAATTTTCAACAAGTTTAATATAGTAAATATATTTACAATACTAATATAATTAATTAATGAAATCTGGTTTGAGATTTGTCATTAAATTTCTGTTTGAATTAGTGAGGGAATTTAGTTTCATCACAATTAGTGATGAAATATGCCTTCACAATTTGAGAGGGAATAGCAATCCGTCATTAATTAGAGACGGAAATATTCGTAAACAACTATGGAATAGTCCCTCACTATTAGAGAGGGAACAAGAATCCCTCACTGATTACTGACGGATTTGCCAAAGTTTTCTGGTGCATATATAGTGACGGATTTATATGATTAGTGAGGGATTTTATCCGTGTCAATTAGGGACGGAAACCAAAATCCCTCACAAAAATTTAGCAAGGCCAATATTCTTAAGGGATTACCGGTCGTCACTAAATCCCTCACTAAATTCGTTAGTGAGGGAATTATGGTAGTTTAGTGACGGATTTCTACCCTCTCTAAAATTGATTTTTCTAGTAGTGATTGTCATATTCATTAATTGACGTGACAACACATAATTAAATGTATGTGTAAAATAATTATACATTGATAAAGCATACTAATTAAACTCTATTTTATTTAATTTTGATGTATAATTTCTATAGTATGTATTTATGCTTCTACATATTCATCTACCGTAACAAATATTTTATAAATAAATCATTAATTTAGTCTTTGATGTATCACTATCTCTCAAATGGATTACCATGCCATCACAAGGCTTGTTTGGAGGAATGTAAATAATTTGGAATGCTGATTTTTTTACTGTTAAATGTAGCGTTGTTGGAGAAGGATACCCAAGTTTTTGTGTTGAGAAGAAAGGAAATGTAGCGTTGTTAAATGAATGCTCTTTTTCCCGAGTCATTTGGTCTTTATCATGGACTGATGTTGGTTATCAACAACTATATTATTCAAGAGTTTATTTGCGAAATAGATTCTTTGAAAATCCTCAATCTTTTTTAACATTGAGATCACACGCATACGCATGCATATCCTTTGTTGGTGAAGAAAAACTTATTTATCAACTTTTATATTTTTGAAAATAAAATTTTATAAGAAAAACATCATTTCATTGTTTATTTATAGTATATTGTAACTACAAGTATTATAGTATTAGTTTTTTTTACATTTTATCGTAAAAAATATTTAATATTATTCACTATTATGAGTAATAAAAAATTTAGAAAAAAAAAATCCACGACAAATTTAGTTAATAATATTTAGCTATTATAATTTTTTAAATAATATAAAATATTTTTTCAAAAAAATTATAATTCATTTAACCAAAAAGGACGAAATGAGGTATTAAGCCCATTCATTGTTGATTTATTCACTTTTTTTTTTTTGAGTAAATTGTTGATTTATTCAATGGTAGGTTAGTTAGTATCAGAAAGATACTCACGTTACCAACACACGTTGGCTCAGTTGGTAAGGAACGAGTCACTTCCTTGCAGAAGGTTGTGTGTTCGATTCCCTCTGCCGATGTGAGGGCAGTGTTGGTGGGTGATATGTAAGTACCTCTATAAGTGCCCTTTGGGCCGGAGGCGTGCCCTGACCCTGGTGGTGACCGGAGCCGAACCCACCTAAAAAGTGCCCTTTGGGCCCGGAGGCGTGCCCTGACCCTGGTGGTGACCGGAGCCGAACCCACCTAAACTTTTTGTAACAAAAAAAAAAAAAAGAAAGATACTCACGGTTTTTTGGTCTTTGATTTATCAAAGCATATACTGAATTTTGGAGCTTAAAAAAATGTTCCGTACGTATATGAATCATAATTAATTGCTTACTTTTCTTGCACTTCGAAAAAATCTAATCTTGTCTGCGTCGTGTTTACATTTTCTGAAACATAATTCAAAAATAGTAATTTAGATTTTACGAGGGAATGACTAATTAATGGTTTATATGCCGGGTGACATGGGATATGTTTCTTGTGGAGACAATTAACGAGATGTTACAAGTTCCATTCATGAAACTAAGTTTATTTTAAACTCGATCCGTAGTAAATCTAAGGCGACGGTGGAGTAGAAGGTATACCGCGGAGGGAGGCGGCGACCCTCCACAAAGGAGGTGAATAGTGATGTGCCTGCAAATATTATGATGTTCAAATCAGTATGTGATTGAATAGGGCAGGAGGTTTATCACAATAGAATGTGTTCCTTACTTTTGATATATACGTCCTTTTAAAGTGGGGTTTAAGGTGAATAGAGTAAATATCGTTGAAGTTGTTCTGTGATTTTTGGCGTGATTCAGGAATCAATGCATAACTTCGATTATGTAATGGTTGATTGTTTAAAAAATACACATGTGTAGACCGACGGATAGCACTTCAATTTTGGTTTCGATCGGATTGTAACTCTTAATCAACAATTTTTATGTGTAAAATATGATTGTATCGTAACTTTTGACTAGCTTTTTTCAAATAGGTGAGTAATTTTGAACCGCCTGTTAAATAACCATTGAAGAAAATTACTCGAGTTTCGCCCGTCTCAGATAGCCCCCCCCCCCCCCCCCCCCCCCCCGTAAGAATTCAATTTATCTGAAACCATGCCTATCATCAACACACAATCAGGCCCTGGGAGGATTTCTAAAAATAAAACAGAAGGTAGGAAATTTAATTTAGTGTATTCTTATTAAAATGGTAAAAGAAGGTTGTCGATTGCAATTCGATAATCTCTCAAATTAAAATGGTTTCTTGGGAATGGTTTGTTGGTAGAGTTCGTAGGAAATTTAATTTAGTGTATTCTTATTGGGGTAATTGTCATTTGAGTGTCTATCTAGTTGCTAGTTCAAACTTCAAGATAAATTGATGTATGCATTTTGAGATGTAATTTAGGTTGGAGCATCCCTTGTACTTTCTTTAATCTAATTTCTCTTTTGCTTATAAAAAAAATAACCTAAGTTTGAGATGTAACTGCTAAACTTTTTTTGTTATTGAAACATGTTGAAAATTGACTCAAAATTTGAGGGCAAGTTCTAGAAAAATTGTGGCACGATTTTGGATAGAGTGTAGTATTGTACTAGAGTACTAATTGCAGATCGTGGCACTTGACAAGAAATTTGTGGCACGATTTTTCTGGATCTGAAACTCTATAGAAAGGCTTCATTCATCATTCTTTTGGGGTAATCTTATGTAACCAAAGGAGAGAACTTTTAAGAAAATTTAGAGGCTAAGAGTTGAGTGTCATTGGATGAGATTATTGAGTTGGGAAATTTTTGTAAACACATTGGGTGAGTGAAATCATTCTTGTTCATAGGAAGAGATTGTGAAATGGGTGGAAATTAGGTTTTTGTTCTTCGAGAGCTTGTTGAAGATAAATTTTTGTAACATTTTTGTATCTTTTTGTAAATAACTCATTGACAGTGAAGTGGAGAGAACACTCTCCCCTAAAGTAGGTCATTGTTGGATCAAATTGGGTAAACATTTCTTGATGTGTTTGTTTCTCTTCTATGTTTATCTTTTGCTTGTGGTTTTGTGCTTTACACTTGGTTCTTAAATTAGATATAGGTTTGTTATTGTTGTTGTTGCTGCTTGAGGCTACTTTGATATTGATTACTACTTCCCTTTCGCTCCATACATCTAAGTTTATTGGTTTGATTTTGAGTTCGAATTCACAACAAAACATAATGTAAGAATTGATATTTTTTGTGTAAACCTTTTGGTTTTTAGGAATTGGATTTTGATAATCTGGAGTTCATCGTAAGATAAATATAATCTGACAAAAAATTGTTTCATACAAAAATCGAATTTGGATTCTTTCAAACAATTCATCTTTTGGTAAAATTCATTATATTCTTAAACTCATTCACTTGATTATTATAGTACTGATTTTGTGTTTGATGGCTATCATTTGGATAGGGATGGGAATAGACTAGGCCGAGCTAGGCTTTGCAAGGCCTAAGTCTGGCCTGCCATATTTTTTTAAAGCCTAAGTCTGGCCTGCGGCCTGTCATAGGCCTACTCTTTAGGCCTGATCCTGGCCTTCTGAAAGTCTGATACGACCTACTAGCCTGTTTAAAAGCTTATATCTTATGAACATCTTTAAATAAGCAATGTGATATAACACACGATTCTAGAAGTAAAGGAAGACAAATGCATGAATGGGTGTTGCCTACTTGCTCTTCACTTTAAAGATTATATTTGACCAATATGTTCCTTACCAATATAACACACGAACAAATACATATAAAACTGTAAAGCTTCATGCATACTATATTCTTATTCTCATGAGAACAATAGTACTTACTACTACTTATTTGGGTAACAATTTTTTAAATCAAATGTTTTGTCCGTCTATATACTCTCTGTCGAACTGGATTTGTAATATATATTTTTTGTTACACAATTTCCTTACCAGTTTGGAATTATATTGCTTTTTCATAATACTTAGTTAACACAAGGTACTAAAGTTTGTAATATGATCACAAAAACGGATTTTGTTATATGGCGCTACCTTGTCATGTTGTAATTGGAATTTTGCAAGAGTTAGGTTAACCTATACAATCAATCATATTGTTAATAATCATATATCATCCATTAAGATTACTTATCCATTCATTTAAATGTTTAATTTTAAAACCGAAGTATTCTCGCACACAACTGTCAGTGGAGACTAATTCGTCGAACTAACTAAGTTACAATCAAGAGGTTGGCCTCTCTAAATATATGTTTTCATACACAAAAGACAAGACAGAGATATAACCAAGGGATCCAAATATCTACCACATGTATCGTAGTATATGGATAAATATTTAATTTTTTGCTATTTATTTCCTTGACATTATCTTTTATGTGATGGTGAAAACAACTTTTACAATCTTATGCATTATCATATCAAGAAAACAAATTGTACGATGCCATCTGTTTGGAAACTGTTATATGTTTTCATTGAAGTATACAAATCAAGGTTATTGAATGATAGGACATCTTTCTTTTTCATCGTAGTAATAAAATATTTATCTCATAATGTTACATTTGATTTCTTCATTAAATTAATATATTAATAAGATCTAATTGCTTAATTCATACAATAGACGTGTCTTGTGATTTCTTTCTCCATCAAGATTAATTTAGAGGTGGAGTTTAACATGGGAGTTAACTCAAGATTAATTTAGATTGTGTTTCCTACAACGACTATTTGATTTTAATGGTGAAGTAGTTGAAATGCAGTCGTCACTAGGAAGCAAACAAGAGTCCTAACTCTAAAAATTGCTAAAAGTCATGCTTGTTGTGCTACTTGTCTAACACTTCAAATTTAAATTAAAAAAATACAATAGTGCTGGAAAAGTTACAGTTAGGATACAAAAATAAGGTCAGGGTTAATGTGTGTGGCTATCATAGTTTTCGTTTCATTGTAGGGTACATTATAACATAATTTAACACTCATTCCCACCGTTTACTCGTGCTGATTTTTTATTGCGACGTGACAAAAAAAAAATACAATAGTGCTGGAAAAGTTACTGTAGGGTTGTGACTTGTGAGGGGTGTTTAGAAGAAGGAAATTGCTCTTCTCCCTTTTGTTTTTGCTCATTCACCGATCTTAAAAGTGCCTATGTGAGTTAACTCACGCTGAAAAATGTTCAGCGCGAGTTAACTCAAGTTGAAAAAAACCGAGTTTGAGTTAAGGGAATGATCAATTTCCTTAGAAGAATGGCACTCTATGCCACCCTCTCCACTCTGCTTGTGCGGGTGTGTGGCCGCTAGGCCACCAGTCTATTAAAACAAAAATGTTCTTCAACTGAGAGAACAAAATCTGGAGGACGCAGAGTGATGGCCTTTTACTTTTGCACAAGCATGGATAAAATGGATGAGAATCAAGAATTAAGGGAGCAAACACTATAAACTTTTTCTTGTGATTTATCAATCCTAACATAGTGTAGCAATTGCTTATGTGCACCTAGATGTAACAACAATTCTGGACTTGCTTTGAACATGAAGATGATGAACTTTAATTGAGTTTTTTATAATAAAAAATGAATGAAAAAATAAAATATTTTACCAATGGTCTAGTTCGTCATGCCATGTATGCGGCTAAACAACACATCAACACCATAATATACCACACGACATAATTTTTTAATGAAAAATAAAATAAACAAAATGAAAAAAGATAATGGTGCAAACATTTTTGAAACTTAACCATTTTGGTGGGAGAGAAAAAGACTAATTTGTTTCGATAAAATAAACCACAAGGTTTCTATTGTTTTTTATGAGCTAGTGATGAGCTAACATGAGCTCCACCAAAAGAACGAACCCTTCGGGAGAACTCTGGTATTAATATTTGAATAACTAATAAATACTATCTTTTTATAAAACAGCAAATATAATATTTAACATTGTAGCAACTAGCAAAGCAGGCACATGTAGCAGTGCAGTCTGCTATAGCCTTATTTCATAAATAAACTGTACTAGTTGGAGAATGTTATAGATTGTAGATATATTTTCAGACTATAAAATGACTGAAGTGTATTGTTTTTCTTTTTTTTTGGACAGTCGCATGAAGTATATTGTTGGTGGGAACACTTTTGAAAGTGTTTTCAGATTGTTACATAGTCATGGATAGATAGAAAAATAGACATTCAATCTTGACCAAAAGCTGGGACCGATATACAGGTAAATTATGGAATCAAAATGATAGGCTGGTGCAGGGAGACAAAACCAACAGACAGACGGCAAGAGCATTGAAAGTTAAAATAATAAGACAACAAACAAAAGAAAACTTATAAAGTTTTGTTAATCATGAATTGTCTTTTCCAGCTGCATGCTTGCATGGTATCTGTTGGTTTGGATTCTTTAGCTCATCACCAGCCACCAAAAAGTATGCAGTGTGCCTGAAAAACAAGAGCATTGTGATGTTAATTGTTATCACAGGTAACCATTTAGCTGGAAGTTTCAGTTTAAGTAAAAAAATAAACCTGAAGAAGTTCATCATTTTGATCTTTGAGTCATCATCTATATCTGGAGTAGTGTCCAATGCTAGTTGCATGTGATGTAACCACCTCTCCGCAGCTTGATGTGTGACTGGAAATGGTCGATGTCGACCAATTAGAGCAGGATGACCTGCCATATATCAAGGAAGGAACAAAGGTTCAACGTTCAAACTTCATAAGTCAGTTGATGAATAGAACCAGCAAGTTCCAACCAGGATGAATGAGACCAATACACAACTTTTTGCACATATCTCATGATCATTTTGTCTTTTTATGTATGACATTAAGTTTAAATTATTTATTTTCCAACAATCTGCTTTTGGCCGGGAAAAAAAAAAAGGATTCAAGCATCCCTTTAAAATAGAAGGACAGAGAGCATATGGATGGAATTGCAAACGATTATTACAGAAACTTCACAATCATGTAAACGTTTTTATCAGTATCTCAGTTAACAAGTTGCTTCAACTCATCTGGTGCTAACTTTTCTCTAGTAATAGGACATAGTATTAGTTTGGAATAACTTATAGAAGCTTCTCAATTAAGATAAGTTAATGTTTCTTTACTTACAAAAAAAAGTTTAGGGTTGTGACTGTTCATAGAAAAGTTAAATGAGAGTTGTTTTAATTTATACTAGAAGCTGTTAACAACTAGATGATTCTTTTAAATGAGTATTTGTAGAGAAGATTATCCAAACTCACTTATTATAAAGAAAAGAATATCTTATCACTCAAGAACCCACCACAACTGATGGGGGATCCACTAGTAGTTATAGTTATTGGCAATTGCTAGGGTGGAGAAGTGTCCCATGTGATCTACAGTGGACTAATGTTTGAAAATCGTTCAAAACTTTGACAACAACCAACATCATCAACTGTTTGAAAATCGTTCAAAACTTTGACAACAACCAACATCATCAACTTTAAGTAGAAGTTCAGAATCCTCCACGTCTTTACAACATTTTTCAAACATTGATCCTCTGTTGACTATATGAGACACTTACCCATTCTATAAGCCGCTGTAGTTATCACATTAAAAGAAAACTGAGTTTTTCTCTCTATAATAAGTTCGTGAGCACTAAAGTTTTATCCCGGGAACCAAATTTTTTTTAGATAACTTACATAATATGAAAGCGAAATTCACTAGAACAGTCCACATTTGCAATATTCTCTAGCTTACTCTTTCAATAACTGCACTAGCAGAGCAACTAATTGACGCATCTCTACATATTTTGCTTAGAAAACATCATTTGAGGATAGCTATAGGCTATAGCATGGGTTCTGAAACTACTAATTAACATCCCATCAGCATAGATATTTTATACAGAAAGAAACAACGTCATCACTTGGCATTATACAACGATATCTCATTCATTCTTCCCATCAAGAACAATTCGTTTAAGTAATACAGTAGTCAAACTCAGTCAAATAAACTTCTGGTTCATAGACTGGCACTATCAACCAACACTACAATAGCGACTTACGCTACGGACCATACAGTGCATGTCTCAAGTATAAGCTCACGTTCATCCTTATCCTAACAAGTGTGACGGTGACCTAATTGGTACTTGTCGATAGCAGAAGCTCATGGTCTCATCCTAAGAAGTGTGATGGTGACCTAATTGGTACGAATGCCTCAAAAGTCAACTAATTTTCTTTTGTATTTACGAGCCAGCACTGATGAAGTAATCGTTGAACTCATGAGAACAAAGATGACCATGAGCTTTTGCTTCCAAGGGCCAACATCGATCGTATTTGGTATCTCTGTCTGGTATTTCGAATGATTTTTAAATGTTGGTCCACTATAGACCATTTATCAAAATAATGCACCGTAGAATCAGGTGTCAATTTAGTCCCAAAAATTATATCAATGTAATCGAAAATTTTCAATATCAAGATCATTCTAGAATTTCAATATTTAAATAATCAAATTGACCAGCTATGCAATTTCAAACACTAAATTAGTGATCCACTTCCTTGAAACTATACAAATTTCAATACAAGCACAGTCAGTTTCAAACTATAGGAAGTACTTTTAACCATTAGAAATATTTAGATCCTGCCTCAAATACAAAAGTATAATATAAGCTATGAAGCACATACACACACACACACCGATATTAATTTGAGAAAATGACATAATGTAATCACATTTGTCGTTGGAAGACAGTGACTTGTGTCTGACACCAGACACTCCTTCTATCATAAGGTGTCAGTGTCAGCCTCAAATACAAAAGTAAAATACTCCTATAAGCTTTGAAGCACAAGCACAAACACAGACACCAGATACAGACACCAACAGATAGACACCAATAATAATTTGAGAAAATGACACACTTTAATCACATGTGTCGCTGACACGTGTCATATCGCTGACACGTGTCATACACCAAACACGCATTCGATCATAAGTGTGCAGAAGCAACAAAAAAAGTACCTCTTCTCTGAGAAAAAAGCGGAGGCCCTCCCATTCTTTGCACAAAGAATTCATACTGATTCTGAATAGCTTCTTCTTTCTTAGAATTCGCAAATATGGAACGAAACCATTCTTCTTCTTCATCATCATAAACCCTTCCAAACATATAAAAAAAATAAACTAATTATTATTATTGATGCAATTAATTAATATACATTTGTACTAAAATTGAATTGAATATACCTATTGTAGAAATTGGTGGAGAGGTTAATGAAGGTTTGAAGACCGAGTTTCTGGAAGAGATTGGTTTCATCGATGGAGAAAGCTTCATCTGTAGAAACTCCACTCCATTCTGAAGCTTTCTGTTGAAGACTCTGCATCGTTAAAACGACACTGTGTTTTGAATAAAACGGCGATGAAAGGTGTGTGAAGTGAAGAGAGTGTGTGTGATTTATATAGGGATTGTGGTGTTCGCGTGGATTGCACGAGAGAAAGAATTTGATTAAACTGTGGGCGCTGATTCTGTTTTGCTTTGCTTTCAGAAATGAGGTAACAGTGTCGATACTATTTACACATTTCCAACCCATTTTGTTTCTTTTTCTTTTGACTAATATACCATTGGTCACTCACCATTTTTTTTTTCTGTAATTATGACAAAATATTATTTTTTTTATATTTTTGTGTGAAGGATAAATTAAAGGCATCTCCATTCTCCACTACAATAACTCAAAAAATAATAGAGTGGTTAGTTTATACATGTATGAAATTTTATGAAAAATAACTAAACAAGTTTAATGGTTATTGTGTTTTAACAAAGGATGAATTGTTTGGAAAAATTGAGTTTGAATTTTAAGTGAAATAATTATTAATCAGCTATATATAATTCATAAATAGAGCTTCTAACTATTTGAGTCTTGGTTCTCAAGGGTTTAACAACAACAAAAATTAAAAAAATATGAGAAGATTTTAGATTTTTTCTCAAAAGTTGTGAGAATTAAATCGAGTTGTTTTTGTCAAATAGTTTAGTTGCTAGAATTTCACTTTTTTAAAGTGAATAAGTTGGAAATCCAGATCCCGCATATTTCAATGAATTGTTCTACTAATTGAGTTATATTACTGGAACATTAAATGGTTGATCAAACTAGAATAAATCAAATTACGCTATAGTGGTTAATGAGGAGAAACACTTGTGTGGACCAGGACCAAGAATTTTGGTGTTGGTCACACACACAAGTTTTTTCCTTCTCTCTCTTCTCTCTTCTCCGTTTTCTCTCTCTTCTCTCTTCTCTCTCTTCTCTTTTTTCTCTTTGTGTGACCAAAGACCACTTGTGTGGACCAGGACCACACAAGATTTTCTCGTTAATGAGTTTAATTAAAGACGAATTATTCAAGATAATCTGAATTCAATTTTTTAGTAGAGCAATTTGTTATTAGACTTATCTTAATATCAAACTCTTGATTAAGAGTTTATTTTCTCTTGAAAACTTTTTTTTTAAGGGACTTTCCCTTGAAAACTGAAATGTTAACATCAAACAAAAAAGAATAAATCAAGTCAAATTCGAAATGATTTGGGTAACAAAATTATGATTTTGAATCTGCTATTCGAGTTTAAGAAATAATTTATAAATATAGGTGGAGACTTTTATATGAAATTCCCTTTATATCTGAACTCGATTTTTCACAAGAGTATCTGAGTCTCTTTTCCTCTTACTATTGTCACTTGTTAGATATCACAAATTGCTCACAATATATAAAATCCAAAGGGAAAAATCAAGATGTTAGTGTTAAATTAATAACTCAAGAGGAAAAGGATATGGGATTTAACACTCTCTTTAGTGTTGAAAGTGAGGGAAAAAAATAAATTGAATTTTGAAATTAATCAATTAATTAAAAAGAATTCATACATATATACATATGTTCTTACATCTTTTAATCATAAACTATATCAACAAATGTCTTCGTGGTAAGATCCTAGATGGATCAGCATACCTAGAAGAGAAAGAACGAGGGAGATTATCAGGCTCCATCCACCCACTTCCTTTATCAAAGTTCATTGAGTATGATTCTTCATCATAAATACCTTCTATTGTTGGAGTTGAGCCAAAGATTTTCTTCTTGTCTCTTTTAAGTTTTTTCCAAATTTTTTGCCACACTGGTTTTGTCCCATCATGGTAGCTTTGATAGTGTGGTTTTGTGTAGCTTCTACCTAATCTTATGGTTTGAGTTGTTGAATTGCTTGAACCAAATCTTTGCTTCTTCAAATCCATTTGGAGGGAGTTGTGTTCAAGTTTCTTCCAATCCTTAAACTTTGTTTGATAAATTTCCAATCCTTGACCTCTTTTTCTTTGTAGATGAAATTCAATACTTAATCTTTTAAAACAAGGCTAGAGAAGTATAGTATAATTTTCATATATAAGCAATAAGCATATGGCAAGTCGTATGAAATTATAATGCATATATAGTGTTTTTAATAAGTAGATATGTTCTTCTCTCAAAAAAAAAAAAATAAGTAGATATGTTTATAGATTATTGAAGTTTGGGGACCATTAGGAAAGATAGTGGAAGGATTCATTAGCCTCCTATTTAGGCTATTCTATATGAAACGAGTCACTGACTATGTCCCAGTTGAGCTATGTCCCACTTTTGGATGAGCTTAATGCTTATAAACTAATACAATAAAATTCCTTTTTTGACTAGAATACAACTAAATTCTTAGTGAAGAAGATACAATTTTTAATGATATTAATATTAACGAAAAAATCCAATAAATTATTTAAGGGAAATGTTAACTAACTAGCATGGACACCCGTGCCAAGCACGGGCTAGAATGTCGTTATATTTGATGGAGGGAATATTGTGATGTATCAGGTGTTACTTAAAATTTTAGATGGAGTTTTGGTTGTATCATTATCACTTGTGTTGTTTCTCTTTATCCAAATTGTCGATCTACATCAACGTAGGCTCCCACAGAAAGCCCAACGGTGGTATCACATCCGGGTTCGACGTTGTGGGGGAGCGAGAGTTGTTCTTGGTGGTGGACTACAGACACAAAGATCCTAACACTTAATGGAGAGATGTTAATGTCTCAAGTGTGAGTTAAAATTCCGTATTGTATGCAAGAGTAGATGTGAGAAACATATAAGTGAAATAACTCATATACATAATGCCTTAAGACTTTGAAAGAAGATAGGATGTGAATCTCACTTCTGTGATTGATCTTAGCTTAATGTGATAATACAATCCATTGTAGGATCCTAGCCGAATGTGATGATTTGTTTCGTTATTTTTTGAGTGTCATTTGTTTAATTTTTCATCTTAAATTTTAGTTTTTAAATGTGATTAGCTTTCATGCACAAAAAAAAATAACCTTTGTCATTTCAAATTCCTTCACTTATGGTATTTCATGGGATCTTGCAATGGAAAAATGTATATGTATGATGAGTTGACAAAATACATATTCGTTAGACATTTTAAATAGATGTACATATTTTCAATAAATCTAATATTTTGGTAGCATAATTGCCCAGTAATATTCAACTTCTTCAACAAATCCATAAAATCACCATCAATTCATTATGTTTCCTATGCTTTCACGAATAAAACGCACACTCCTTATTTTTTTTTTCTCTTTTCATTTCTAGCAAGTTCAAATTCATTTTTAATCTTCTTTTCTTTTATAATTTACTTTATCTCTTCTCATGAAAGAAAGAAACAAACACCCCTCTATGAAACTGCCGCCAACCCACTTTTTTTTACCATGTCGTGTCTCTGACCTTATGTGATATCTCACCAGATCACATATATAATAGTCTCACACTTAAGGGAGAGATGTTTATGTTTCATATGTGAGTTAAACTTGTGTGCAATAATATACATTGAGTAACATATAAGCAAGAAGAACAATATACCTAATGTCTTAAGATTTTACGCAAAGATGTGATGTCAATCTCACTTGTGGAGTTTCTCATAGTCAAATGTGATGGTCCAACCCATTGTAGACTCCCTCAGAACTCTAAACATTATAGTGAGTTAAACTTGTGTGCAATAATATACATTGAGTAACGTATAAGCGAGAAGAACAATATACCTAATGTCTTAAGATTTTATGCGAAGATATGCTGTCAATATCACTTGTGGAGTTTCTCATAGTCAAATGTGATGGTCCAACCCATTGTAGACTCCCTCAGAACTCTAAACATTAATTTTTTTTTTTAGTTTTTGAATTTCATTTGTTTAACTTTTTATATCAAGTATAAGTTTTTGGATGTCATTTGCTTTCATACAATTTTTTTATCCAATCAATATTATATCAAATACCTCCATATTTGTTCTTTGGGTGAACGAACATGTGAATGGAAAAATACAAATGTGTTATGCTGAATTGAAAAAGTACATGATTATTAAACATTTTATAAAGATGTGGCGTTTTTTTAACTGAGTCTATTTTTTGGTGAAATATTTACTCTTAAATTTCCAACACTTTTTAACCGACCCATAAAATTGTCAGTAACTCGATATATTTCCGATACTTCCATGGACAAAACACACACTATTTTTTTCCCTTATCATTTCTTTCATGTTCAAATTTCTTTTCATATTCTAATTTAATTTTATTTTTGCTAAATTTATTTCTCTCGTTTCATGAAAGATGGGAACACAAACTTCCCTCCGCAAAAACACCATTAATCCATTTTTTTTAACCATGTTGTGCCTTCGCCTAACCTTATTTGACTATCAACAAATTACAGACGCATTGAGTCTCACACTTTAGAGATATATGTTCATGTGTAAATTGTGACTTAAAGTTCCACATTATTGGATGCCAAAGTAGACGTTGAGAATAAGTAAGATGACCAATACACCTAATGCCTTAAGGTTTTGGATAATGATGTGATGTCAATCACAATTGTGTGGTTTCACTTAGCCTAATGTGATATTCCAACCTACTGTAGGCACTCTTAGAACTCTCAACATTACGATAAACGGTTTCGTTAGTTTTGGGATGCCAATTATTTAATTTTTATATCAAATTTATGTTTTTGGGTGTTGTTCACTTTCATGCAATATTTTTTAATCAATCTCTAAGATATTAAATTCCTTATCCTTTAATCTTTGGTGGAATTTAACCATAGATAAACACTTAAGTGTTATGCTGAGTTAACAAAATATGTGCTTAGTAAATTCTTTATATGTTGTTGCGTTTTTTTTCCCGAATCTAACTTTTTGGTAAATTAGTTTTTTTAACGCAAACTAACTTTTTGGTAAATTAATTACACAAAAATCTTCAACTCCTTCAACAATTTCATAAAATCACTTGCAACTTACTTCGTTCTTTATAACCTCATGGACAAAATACACAATTCTTATTTTTTTTTAACCGGTATCAGTTCTCTCAATCTCAAATTTATTTTTCATCTTCTAATTTCTTTGATCTCTTCTCATGAAATAAAGGAACAAAAACACACTTTTAGTAGATTACCATTAATCTACCTTTTTGATCATGTTGTACATCGGTTTGACCTTATTTGGCTATGTCACGTAATTACGGACACAGAGAATGTCACACTTGAGGGAGATATGTTATCGTGTAAAATAAGAGTTAAAGTTCTACAATGAAAGGAATAGTAGATATTGAATAAGATATAAGTGAGACGACTCACAAACTTGTGCCTAAATAATTTCGGAGAAATTGTGGTGTCGATATCATTTGTCTAGTTTATTTTAGCCTAATGCAAAGATACAACCCAATGTAGGTTACACTTGCAGTCCCGAAATTATGATGATTTGTTTTGTTAGCTTTTGAATGTCATTTGTTTAATTTTTTTATGTTAAATATTATATTTTGGAAGTCGTTCACTTTCATGCAATTTTTATTTGTCAAGGCGATAACTTTTTTTTATTTAACCTCTATTATTTTAAGTTCCTTCACTTTTAGTCTTTAGTGGGATATGACAAAGGAAAAACGTTTATGTGTTATGCTGAGTTGAAAAATACATGTTTATTGTACATTTTAAATTGATGTGACATTTTTAATGAGTCTAATATTTTTGGTAGAATAATTACTCAGTAATATCCAACTTCTTCAACAAACTCATAAAACTACCCACAACTCACTCGTTTTCCTTGTCATTTCTTTCTAGTTCGAATAATTTTTCTAATTTAATTTCTCTCTTCTCATAAAATAAATGAGAAAAAAAACACATCTCTATGAAACCACCACCAAACCACCTTTTTTACCATGTTGTGCCTCTGGCCTTATTTGACTATTTCATCATATCATAGACATACAGAGTCTCACGTTTAAGGGAGAAATGCTAATTTGTCATGTGTGAGTAAAAATTCTATATTGCCAGCAAGATTTGATATTTATGAACATATAAATGAGATGAGTAATGTACATATTGTCTTAAGGTTTTGGATGAAGATGTGGGGTTTCTCATTTTGAAACACAATACCTTGGTATATGTTCCTCATCAATATTATTGGACATCCAACTTTAAATCTTAATTTGTGGTTTGAAACATGCAACTGTTAATATCATTCAAGAACTCAATTGAATACTATTTGCTTTGTAGCTTTTTATTTTGGTCAGATTGACAAACCGAATCAAAGCTAATATTTTCCCTCTCGTTTTTTGGAAACAACGATAGAATAATATTGTTAAAGTGCTCAAATGGGTCCAAAGTTTGAGCAAGTATCCCTCGCTCTTGATTTTTTTGGAGATCTATATATTTTCCAAATTATTTGGATAAACAAAGTCAATAAGGGAACACAATGAATAAGTTTGATCTAACCCACTTGTTTTGGCCTGGGACTACTTTTAAGGTCTCGTGTTTGATTCTCTCTGCTGCCTTCATATCAATTTTAAGGTCTCGTATTTTCGTTTCAAATCCATGTATCAATGCTTCATTGATTTTCAATGGAATATTGAAGGATGAACCGGTTGTACGAACACCTGGAATTAACATGTAAGCTATGACCCTAGGAAAAAATGGTCAAATTGATAATAGATTAGAGCCTCGTAAGTATGTGGATAGCAGTTCAATTTCTGCCTCATGTGTATGGAAAATATTCGGCTGAGATGAGAGAACTCGTCTTATGTATCCCACAGGTTTTCCAACTAAGATTAGTCACTGCTAAGCGGTGATGTAAGCTTTATACCAATTTCATGATAACTCGAAAAAATATCAAATATAAAATTAGTTACCAAACTTAATTGATACATTTAATTAGTATATCTAATAAACATTAAAAATCAATATTTATTATTATTATTAATAATAATATAATAATAATAACAATAATATTTAAAAATTTATAATTTCAGCAAGCATTTATTTTGTATTATTTTCGACCAAAAATTTTCATCAATAAGTTAATCGATTGTTAGAGCATCCATAATGGACCTCTCCTTTTGGTTGCTTAAATGAGTCTCTATGTACATGTCACTTGCTCTTATAATTAATACTTAATAAGATTTAATCTTTCAAACTCTAGGAGTATATATGTTACCAGAATAACTCAAGGACTTTCTCTTAGTTCGTTCCTTTTATTTTTCTTTTGGTTTTCTTTACTTTTTATTTTTTTGTTATTTACTTTTTTCTTGGTTTGTAGTTTGCCCCTCAGCTTTTTGCTTAGCTTTATTGAGAAGGTTTTGGTCCATCCCCCAACTCCTTTTGTTCTTGTTTCCTTTTATTTATGCATTTATAAAGTGATGCAGCTGGTTCATAATTGAACCCCATTTAACTAAAAAAATAAAAAATCTCTCAAACTCAACACTTCAAAAAATATTAAATGGGTCTTAGTAATAAATAATTGTTGTGCATTTTATATTAAATGTGTAGTTTTTTAATAAATAATAGTTGTTTTCAATAAGAAGTTATTACTTTCAGTTGCTTTAACATGTGCAGTATTGCATCTAAAAACCCATAGGTCTAGCCACTGTATATGTTCTACACCTAATTTTCTAGTTCTATCTAGTGGAGGTTCGGTTTAAAATTAATATAAAAAAAAAATACACATTTGTTGGCTAGTGCCCCTTTTAAAATAGATATATTTTGATTAATGTGTATATACACTCTTTACAACTTTGTTTGTATGAGAGGCAGTACAATACTTATATTATTGAGTAAACGTGTTTTATTCAAAATATTGATTGTTATAATGATTTTTTTAAATCACCATTTACATGCACCCTTTTCATAAATAAAAAATGGTTAATTTATTATTCTTTTGGAGCTTGAGCAAGTGATTGAGATGGCAGCTTACAAGTGTCTCAACTCAACCTTTACCAAATGTGTCAAACTAAGACAGCCGAAAGAGCCATCCTTATTAGCCGGCTACGGCCTACCTCTGTTTACACTGTGCTCTTTTGGATATGAGAACATTAATTAATTTCCAGTACATTTTATTTGTAACCAAAAAATATTACTAGTGCTGACTATTAATTATAATCACCAACACTATCTTAATATCATACTTATATCTAATCTTTGTTAACAATGCTAATGACATTGCAAACCCTAAACCTACCATTTTTGGGCGCCAATCATGCTTAGCCGTTGGATCAAATCATCTCATCTCATCCTTTGGTTTGATCATATAGATAAGCATTAATTATGGCTTAATGCTTTTCCTAATCAGCATTCCACTTGAAATTCAAGTTTTCCCACCCCCATATATTCAGCTCTGCCGACCAATGTACCTAGCCTTTGCATTGAAAACAATCAATTCAATCATCAGTTACAATTCAATAATTAAGCCGTTGTGTTTTCCAACCATGACAAATCGTCTCCCTATGCATATTCATATTCCATCGCTTGGCCATTGCATTGCTTCCACTATATAGACGTCAGTTTAGTGAGCAGATACATTTGCATTTTTCCAAACAAAGTTCTAACAAATCAGAAACAAGTAACATTTTTCCAATCCTAATCGTAGCTGATCGTCCTCTCACCGCATTGCTCTCATACCATTGCCTCACCGGTATAGAAATTAGATTTAGCTTTCCAATATGACATATTGTTTCAGCTTTCTAATCTGCTCCTTGCTTTCATTTTTTGTAGGACCTCTGAGCCGTAACCCTACCACAGACATTGATAGGACGATCAACTACGAAGTTGATTGTGTAGGTTCAAAGAAGTTTCATTTTTAACTTTCGGTTCTTAATGTTTTACGGTTTTCCTGGTAACGATTTTCATGTCTATTATGTGTATAGTGTGTATTTTAGTTCCTGGGCTTTGACCGATTCAGAGTAAACCATCATTTTTCTCCCTAAATGTGTTAGAGGTTGTTATTATAGTCCCTGATTTTTTAATTTTCGTAGTCTCCAACATGTTCTTCTCATGTGAACATGGCAAGTTCTGATTCTACACTTACGAATTACTAGCCATATCTTTTTTGACACAATTATTACATTGTCAAAGTGACTGACTTGATAATGGTTTCCCTTAGATTGTAAAAGTTCTTATGTTAATTTATGGTTTTATGAGATTTTTTTTAACTCTTAGTTGATAAATAATGTAATGTTTTTGTTCGAAGTATTTCAAGCCTTTCTCTCTCAGCCCCAAGTGCAGCCTTCTTTCCCTCCTATACTGATACATACATACATATATACTCTCCTGCTGTATTTAGAAGGAAAAAAACTGCATTTTTCATAGGGAGGATTTTGATGATGGTTGGAGTTCTTCAGTGTATTCGTTGAGGGAGTCTTCAACCAATCAATTTATTCATAGTTACAATGAGTTTTGATTTCTTTTTCTTTCTTTTGCATTTGCTATTTCCTCTCAGGGTTCTCTGCTTGGTTTTCTGATGCATTTGATAAAGCTATGAGATATTTGGTAAGGCTGTGGATTGATAAAAGGTTGAGGTTATATATAGATAGTTGGTTTTCTGATGCATTTGATGTGTATTGAAGCATGGCTAATAGGTTCTGTTATGTTATGATGTGTTGATAGTATTATTATGAATATAATTGCAATAAGGAATACTTAGAATATGAGTCAGCTTATCATTGAGATTGCCTTTAAGGTTTAATTTTGCGGACTTGGTACTGTTTGTTAGATTTGAAGTCTTTAACAAAGATTGACATGAGTTTGTTGTCTTAACTTAATTATAGTGTTTTATCTTATTGCTTTGATAATATGCATGCTTTTATAGTGCTTACCCTTGGTTGTGTTCATTTCATCTCTTATTAATACTTTGAAAATCAAACCTGCTTAATTCTGTGTTAAAGTTTATGTTCACTTTGTTTGTATCTTGGAGAAAAGAATGATTTCAATCATGTGTTTTTAACCCATATACAGAAAGTAAAGAAAAAAAAGGACACTTGACACTCCAATGTGCAAAATCTGAAGCAAGGAGAGGTATTGCAGCTAGGCAGAAAAGGATATCTAGAGTTGATTTGGAAAACTTCGTGGAACTATTCTAATGTGAACTGTCACTAAGTTTTATTTTTATAAACAAGCAACCCATTATAATTGAGTTTTTGAGTAGCTACTTGAATCAAATTCTCTCTATTTGAACAAGCTTTTGATTAGGTCATAGTTTTATGTTTTTGACAACTTTATCACATAATGCAGTCCTTTTACAAAAGTTAAGCTTTGAATAAGTAATAACTTTGTCTTTGTTGGTATAGACCCTTTAGTTCTACCAACATGAATGTTTGCCTGCAAAATGAAAACATTACTTTTGATATTAGAGTAACATCAGACTTTGCAAAAGAATTTTACAAGGCATCATGTTAGTTCAAAGAGTTTTACTTTTTGGGGGTATTTGAAACTTTCAACAGTCCTTGCGGCAACATGTTTATGCAACACCGGTGCTAATGTAACAATTTTGTAGTTGAACCCACATTGTTGCTAGATGAATTATCTTTTGATTATTTACTATATTTTTTTGGTAGAATTATTTATTAACTATTTTATTATTTATATTGTTACAAAATTGGATTTTTCTCAAAATTATTTATACTTATTTTACTTTTTGGTGTCAAAGCAAGCAAATAAGTTCAATAAATTCGATTTTTAGGTCTGTTATAACTAAAATTGAAGCATTGAAAAGATTTAAATGTCCCTTTGAAACTAAAATGGAAGCATTGAAAAGAAATTTGGACATAACAGCAGGGTTGTGTAATGGTACTTGACTAATAGTCACTAAGATGGGAAGATATGTTATTGAAGGGAGGGTTATATCAGGAAGCAATGTTGGAGAGAAGGTCTACATACCGAGATTGTCATTGACACCATCTGATACCAGAATTCCTTTCAAATTTCAACGCAGACAATTTCCTATAGCTTTGTGTTTTGCAATGACTATAAACAAAAGTCAAGGACAATCACTTAAGCAAGTTGGCATCTATCTTCCACAACCGGTCTTCTCACATGGACAGCTATATGTTGCAATATCACGTGTTACATCAAGGGATGGTCTGAAGATATTATTAACGGATGACAATGGGGATTGTATCAGCACCACTTCAAATGTTGTTTATAAGGAGATATTCGAAAATGTATGACCCAATATTTGTATGCCCTTAAAAAAAATTATGTTTATTTATTTTATTTTTTATGTAATAAATAATATCGGAACTTTTTTAGCTTCTCCATTTTTAATGTCCCGGGCGGTAGCACGGGCAAAAGATCTAGTATAATACTAAGGTTCACAATGCATGCTCATTATGAAACCCTAAACCTAAACCTAATCCTGCCTTTTTTGAGAGGTTTAAAGAGGTTTAAATAATCTTTCTAAAAAAGTCTCTGCAAGGAGTTGAACTCACAACCCATAGCCTCTATCCAAGCACTTTAACCACTTGACCAGTTGCTGTTTTAGTGTTATAATATTGCTTCCACTAATACATTATGATTGAAATGAATAAATAGCATATCATGAACAAACCAACAATGAATTAATACAGCAGTTGATATCAACAATTAAAAAGAATACACAAGGTCAAGTAATACAAGGCACAATTAACTTTAATTTGACGTTATGCTTTTTGTTTCATTTTACATTATACCTCCTTCACACATTCTTTACATGTTTATTATGGATTATGGATGGATGGATTCATTCCTATCACAACTTTTGAACTGTTTTTTTTTATTCCTTAACTCATTTTTTAATTATGACCAGACACTCACTCATTATATATACAACCACTAATATGATCTCAATATTTTTAGTTTCTACATTGAAAACATTGTGTATAAATATGTGATTTTGTGCATCATATTTTGGGTTTTGTTCATCGTCACTTTCAAGTAACAATTGGATAGTTTATCTTCAATTTTGTATTGTTGTTTTTCCACTCACTTTTACTCTTCATCTTTTGATTATCAAAGCCTAAAACAAGAATGTTCTATTTGTGGATTGGAGTTTGCAATAGGACAAGCTTTAGGTGGCTACATGAGGAGACATAGAGCTTCAAATATGAAAGGAAATAACAATATTCACAATTCTAATAATACTATGTGGTGGTAGTAGTCTTGATTCACTGCAAAAGATGAAAGCTAGAAACCAGTGAGTTTTGGTGTTGGATTTGGATTTGGATTTGAATCCATTTTTCAATATTTCTTGGTATTAATTATATGACGATTTATTCATTAGTATAGGTACAATTTTTCTCTTATCTCTTGATTATCAACTGGTTTCTATGATATGATAATTGATAGGGAGTCAAGTTACTCTTAGATTGATCAAATAGTTAAGCTTCAAATGTTTATTAGTCTATTTTTCGAACTTTCTTTTATATATTTTTTTATTCCTTAATGTGTATGTGGACTTTTGATTTTTTTTTTTTGCGAATTAGGATAAATGATGCTTCTATTTTTTATTTTGTTGCATCATTGATGGTGAGGAAGAAGCTTATTAAAAATGGTTGTTTATCGTCACTTTCTCCATGAAACTATTGGATGTGGTTCTCCTTTTACTTTCCTTTCCTTATTTTTTGTGTTTGGGTATACATTTTCGGTCCATAAATTGGTTTTTTTTAAGGAAGGTCCGTAAATTGGTTGATATGTTTTCTCAAAAAGAAGTTCATATATCCCACACATATAGCATATAAGATTATACATAGAGAACACACTATTTTATTAGACTAATACAATTTTATTTTCATATTTTATCCATAACAACAGAGAGAGATGTGATCACTAAGATGTACTTTCAAGGTTTGATACTTACTATTAAAATTTGCTTTTAGGATCTACACATATGCAATTTGTTGACCCGTGCGGCAGCACGGGTGCAACTGCAAGGACTAGTATAATATACTTGGTGGCTCATTTACTATTCTTTGTAAAGTCAATGTTTATACACATAAGCAAAATAAGCCTGTAAGATAGGACATATATATATATATATATATATATATATATATATATATATATATATATATATATACACACACACACACACACACACACACACACACACACGACACACTCTACAGGGTTGCAGATATTCGCTCAGTCTCTCCACCGCTTCTAATTCTGGTTCCTTTTCTTCCTTTTTCTTTGTCCGCTCGTTCGTTCTTCGCTATTACGCATGCGTTTGAATCTTTTGCATTTTTTCAATTTTCAGGTATTTTCTCTATCTCCGCGCGTGCAACAACTTTTTTCGCTGTGTTCAAGGTATTCTCTTCCTTGTTCGGATCTTTTCAGATTTGGGAATTATTTTAGATGTTTCATGAAATTGAGTGATTTTAAACTCTGCATCACACTTATTTTTGTTCATAATCAATATGTTCTGTAATTTTTGGATATTAGGGTTTCAAACCTTTGAATTGGGGCCATTTTTATAGAGATTTTAAATTGTATTGTGATATTTCAATTCATTCTGCAATTTTAGAGGATTAGGGGTTAAAACCTTTAAATTAGTTTTTTTAGATACTGTGTAAAATTGAGTGTCTTGTCATGTAATTTTAATTTCTACACGACACTTATTTTCATCGTTTTTTTTTTCAATTATTGGTTATACATTCAATTTGTTCTGATTTTTTTTGTTTTTTTGTTTTTGGGATTAGGGATCTAATTATTTTTTCTAAGTTTTACTCAACACTGTGATGTTGTATTTGTATTATTACTCAACACTGTGATGTTGTATTAATATGTACTTTATTGTGAAATTAGTTTGGGTTAACATGCACTCTTGTTTGGCATTGTTGCCGCCATACTTGGGAAATTTAATCCATTGCATTCTCTGTTATTTTCTATGCTTGTCTTCTGTTTTGATTTTGGCTGTTTGGCTGTTGTGCCTTGTCTTTTTTCGTTTTTAATTATCAGCCGTAATAAATTAATCTCACCCTTTCGTTTCTTATTTGACCATTAAACAGAATTTGCTATGAAGTGTCGCTCAAAAAACGACAAAAATGAAGTTGCCAAGAACCCTCCTGTGTTGTTCAAATTGGCACTTGCTAAGATGAAAAAAGAAGAAAGTAAGTTTTACTTAATGCCGTAATGTTGTAATAATATGCTCTTTGTCTCTGCAAGATGGACACCTTTGGCATTATGCGTGCTGCTAGGTGTCTGGCACCTGTACGATACATGTCAAACAAGTGTTCCAATATAATTCTTTTTTCCTTTTTTTCTGCTCGCTTTTACACTTACATATAGGGCTTAAAGATGTGTTGAAGTAGTAATGATTAATGAAGGGGTTGAAGACATTAAAATCGATATCATCATTTTTAACTTTTCGGTATAGTAGGTGGATGAATTAGGTGAAAAACTGGCATATGTTGTTTAAGAACTTTTTTGCAGTGTACCAAATTGCTCAATTTAGATGTACATCTATATTTTAGTTTTCAATTTACATCTTTGATAGATAATGTTTTGTGTTTTGTATAATTATATCTATAGTAACATGGTAGTCAGAATTGTGTTGAGTCGTAAAATCGGACAATTTTAATATTAATCTACCCTCAACGATCATGAGTACGATTCTGTATAACTATAACTATATCAGACAAGAAAATCTTAAAATCTTAAGATATACGTTCATCCAATCGATCCTCTGTGATTCCAGTCGTAACAGAATAACTCGTGACGATGGCCTCTATGGTTGGAGATGAGTTACAGTTCGCAGGATGACCCTTTTCAGAGGTTAGGGTTAGAAAGAAAGAAGAGTTACAAGGATCGGGTTAGAAGATAACCCGTCTTACTCTAATGGGCAGAACAAGATCCGTTTATAAATTAGTTTTTTTTTTTCTTCTTTAAATAGGAAATTGGATTTTTCAAGTGGCTGCATGCAATGCGCATTATGGCTCTGTTTGGGAGTTTTGATGAGAGGGCTTGTAAAAAAATGAAGGAAGAAGTGGAAAGAATGAAGAGCGAGCTTTGGGAAGGGAGGACTTTAGTTTTCTTCATAATACAAAATCCTCCTAATTGATCAAACACACCTTATCCAATACCATAAAAGTTTACCATGTGCTATTCTTTGCTATTCTGCCTTGTGTGTCTAATAGATCAACACACCTTATACAGAAAGTGACTCACCTTCCAAAAAATTCTCACCTCATCTATTCATTCACTTGCAACCGATTCCTATAAGGATTGGAAGAGTCAAAGCTTATCTTCTCCACTACACCTCTCTTTCCTCTTCCTCTTTCCCCGTCTTCCATAATTGCATGCGATCCTTTCTCCTTCCATATTTTCCTACGACATTTCCACTTCCACTTCAAATTTCCTTTGTTTTTCCAAATTTAAATTTACTTAAGTATTTAAAGTGTGATTTAAGGTTTTCTTGTTCTTACTTGTATACATATTTTTGAAATTTATGAATTTTATATAATCTTATGGTTAATGTTGAGATTTATGTATTTTGTATAATCTTATGATTAATGATCGTTGTTGAGATTATATGATTTATGATTTTGCTTCCGCTTACCAATTATGCGTAAAATATAGATTTTGACCATCATATATAGCGATGTCAGTCCTATGCTTTTAAAATTAGCAGGGTCCAGGTGTCCCCAGGTGTCCGTCTCGAAGTCTGTGCTTGAAAGTTCTTTGCCGTTAAATTAATTTGAGTTAGCATGCACTTCTTCCATCTGTTATGATTTAGGTTTTGACTTTAAAACCATGTGAAGATATAATATGTTTTACATTCTTTGTCCGTGTCAGAGTCCGTGTTTTATTGTTCTTTGCAGTGTCGGAGTCCGTATCGTGTCAGGTGTCCGTGTCGCTGTGCCGGAGTCTGTGCTTCATAGTTATTTGCACTTAAATTAATTTGGGCTAGCATGCTCTTCTTCCATCTGTTATTTAGATTTAGATTTTAAAACCATGTGAAGACACAATTCGATTTGTTTACCTATTTTATGAAAATGCAACCTCTTGATTGAGTGCTAATATGCACATAAGTTGGTTATGTTTATTTTGTTATGGTTGCCATACTTCAGCCAATGTCATTCTCTATTGTTTTCTATGCTGTTCTCTATTGTTTTTGGCTGCTGTGCGTCCTTTTTTTTCTTTCTGTTTTTTTAAATTTCAGCCGTGTTAATATAATCTTACCCTTTCGTTTCTTATTTAATCAAAACATTAAACAGAATTGGCTTTGCTTCGCTCGAAAGACAACAAAAATGAAGTTGCTAAGAAGCCTCCTTTGAAGTTTGTCAAATTGTTGCTTGCTAAGCAGAAAAAAGGAGAAAGTAAGTTTTACTCAATGCTGTAATGTTGTATTAATATGTTCTTTGTGGTTAAATTAATTTGGGGTAATATGCACTTCTTCCATTTGTTATGATTTATATTAGATTTTGACTTTTAAACCATGTGAAGGTATAATTCGTTTTGCTTTCCTGTTTTATGAAAATGCTACCTCTTGATTGAGTGTTAATACACACATAAATTGGTTATGTTTATCTTGGTATTGTTGCCATAATTGGGAAATTCAGCCCATTTCATTCTATGTTTTCTATGCTGTCTTCTATTTTGTGTTTGCTGCTGTGCCTCGCCTCATCCTTTTTTTTTTTTTTTTTTTAACTTTCAGCTGTATTAAAATCATCTCACCCTTTTGTTTCTTATTTGGTCTAAACATTAATCAGAAATTGCTAAGGAGCGTCGTCGCTCAAAAAACATCAAAAATGAAGTTGCTAAGAAGCAAAAAGCAAAAAGTAAGTTTTACTCAATGCTGCGATGTTGTATTAATATGTTCTTTGCAGTGAAATTAATTTGGGATTTAGATTTTGACTTTAAACCATGTGAAGACGCAATTCTTTCTGTTTTCCTATTTTATTAAATGCAAGCTCTTGATCGAGTGTTAATATGCACATATCTTGGTATTGTTGCCATACTTGGGAAATTTATCCCATTTCATTCTCTATTATTTTCTATGTTGTCTTCTATTTTGTTTTTGGCTGTTGTGCCTCTTCAGCCGTATGAAAATAAACTCACCCTTTTACTTCTTATTTGTTTAAAACTTTAAACAGAATCTATTAAGAGATTGTCGACGACTGTTTTCCCTGCTGTTGTTCGTAAGGCAAGTTCTTCTTGAAATCTCAACAGTTAATGAGGCATTGTTTTTTATACAAGTTTCAGAAATATATTTTTTGTTCATATTTCAATTCTTTAATATCAATTTCCAAACCCACAGGATTGTTCTGCTGGGAGGAATTCATATGGCATAATCGTGCGGAAGGCTTCTCAGGTGAATATTAATAATGAGGTGGCTGCTGATATGAAAACCCATGAGCTGATGAAATAAGTGGGACGAAGAATGGGATGGCCAAGAAGAAGAGTAGTTATTAGACCCAAAAAAAAAAAAAGAATAGTAGTTAATATAGCAGCAGTTAGCTGATAACTTTCATTTAGTGTTAGTGGGTTATGTTATTCCTGACTTATGTTAGGGAATGCTCTCCATGGTGTATAAAACTGTACTTTCTGCATGCTTGTTATTATTAATCTTCTTTAATATAAACTATATTATTTGCATGCCAATTATTCTAATCTTGCAGCATTTCACTGACGATTTGCCCAATATTCATATTACACAATGAGCGCTCATAGTAGTAGGACTTTTTTAATGCACTCAGCAGGAAAAGCTTTAAAAAAAATTCATCTAAAAAATAAACCGTTAATTTGTTTTGTAGGAAAGAAATATTTACATATATTATTATAATGAATACTATTTTATTATTACTATTTATTAAAATTGGTTAAAGTTCCCTTTTGCAAAGCCACTAGGACTTGTCTAGCAGTGCGGGTTGTATGGATGAGGTCCTTGGTTGGACGATGGTATACTACTGTATGCTTCGAGATTAGGCTTTTAAATGCTACTCCCTCCGTCCCGGTATAATTGACCTACTTTGATTTTTCACACAGATTAAGAAAAGTGTATAAATGAAGGGAAAGTGAAATATATTGTATTGGGAATGATAAAAATAGTATTATTTAGTGTTATATTGTATTGGGAATGATGAAAATTGTATTGAAAATTGAAATGAGTCAGTTATTTTGGGACACTTTTTTTTAGAAAATGGGTCAGTTATTCCGGGACGGAGGGAGTATTGATCTCAATACAAATGTTTGCAAACTATTTATGCTGTATATATATATTTTTTTTGAAAGAAAGATTAGGCTATATTATATTAACAAGCAACCAGTAAACAATTTATCATTCATTTTATGTTTGATACTTTGGTAAAAATAGTGGATAATCGTTAAATTACATGTCAATGTTGTAAATTTAATTGATTATACACGTGGACATACTTCAATTGAAATTGAAATCGCTACATTGCAACCAAATTATAGGCAATATCATGTAAATAAACATATTTACATAAAAGATAACATATTACGGAAATACCCCCTTAATCCTTGCATCATGCAAACAAAGGGATTTTTTTCTCTCTCCATGATAGAGAAATACTTCTATGGATGGTATAGAGAATTATTCTAAAAGAGAACAATCCTACCAGGTTTAAGAGCTTTTGACCTATTAGTCTTTGCAATATAATCCTTAAAGTCATCACTAAGGTTCTTGTTAACCATGTTTGCACTCTCCTTTGTGATTTGATTGGTCTCTTTCATAGTAGCTTCATAAACGTTAAAAGTTACTTTTTATTTTATTTTATTTGCATGTGACGTTTATGGTGGGAGGCTATAAATTTTTCTATCATTGCCAATAGCAGGTTGAATCCGTTGTTATCAAATTACATTTTTCTTCCCAAAATATTTAAATTTACCAAAAATGACCAGTCTATCTATCTACTAAACTAAATAGGACAATCTTTGTCCGTGCTTTTGACGATTTTGCCCTTCTGAGGGTATTTCTGTAAATTAGTAAATGCCTCTTTCCCTCTATATATATATATATATATATATATATATATATATATATATATATGGAGTGGTATGAAATTCCCACTACTTACTTCATTTCATTCATTCCAACTATCAGAGTTGTTTCGTTTCTTACCTTCTTCCAGAGAACGTGTTGTTCGTTTTATTGCAAGGTATCGTTCTTCTCATACCATCGATTGAAATTGAAATCGATTTAGTGTAAAAGATGATTGATTTGGTCTATTTTTTTGTTTGCTTCATCTGTTTGCTTTCTTATCTATTGCATGTTTCAATCTTTATTATTCTACATTATCGTTGGGTTTTGTTTGGTCTTTGGTTGCATGTTTTAAAAAAGGTTCTTTTTGATTTTGGTCTAGGATGATCAGATGCTTTTTTGGTGTTTTATGTTTTCTTTGTGTGATGCATGTCCGATTGCATGTTGACAATTTCCCATTTTTACAATTTGGTCTTTGGTTGCATGTTTTCAAAAAGGGTTTTTCGATTGTTGTCTAGGATGATTAGATGTTTTCTGTTCTGTTTTTTGTTTTCTGTGATTTTGGATTTGTGCTGAGCATGTTTTTTATGATCTTGTGCTGGTTTCTTGCTCATCAAGCATAAGGTTGTGTGATTGTGGGAGTTGGTGCTGTTTATGTCAATTATTTGTTGTTATTCTGTTTTGTTTTTGTGTGATTTTGCTCTCTTTGTGTTGTTTTGTTTTTTTGATGAGTATTGGATAATGTTTTTTTAAAATTGACTTATATGTTTTTGGGTTCTGTTTAATTTGATTTTGGTTGCAGGTTTGAGATAATTGGAAAATGTTTAGAGAAAAGCAATAAGTTGAGATTAAGTTGCAAATAAACAGATTATAAGCCATTTGAATCAGTGTTTGTGATCAATTGATGTTAAAGATGGTCATGGATATCATTTGGTTGATCACTAAGTAATTTTAAGAATTTGGTTGCTGTTTGTGTTATTTTTGTTTGCTATTGAATCATGATTTTGTTATTTCTTTTTGAAACCAGGGAGATTTTTGCTAACTTCTTAGGAATATTGAACTGATTTCATTAGGTGTAGGGCTCATAGATATGGCTACGTGCGAAATTTGAATGAGAATGACATTTGGTTCTGACAAAAGTTTGCATACACTGATTTGATTCCTACTTAAAAATTTGCATTTCATGATGATAGTTTTTTATTCTAAATTCTGTATGATAAGGATTCTAAATGTTGTATCTAAGGTGTAAAAAACTGGTATAGACTTCTGATGCAGAATTTGGAACCAACATTGGAACTGGTATAGTCTTGGTTTACTTTCTTGGATATATTGAAATGATTGTTATCTGGAAATTTGCTGAAAATCTTAAGTTCTTGTGATTTGGTTGGTGACTTTGATAGATAGTGTTTGTTTGAGAATAAAGTTATAATGATGGTGTTTGATACAATATTTGAGTGAAAGATAGTCTCTATTTTCTTTCAAATTCCATACAAGTTTATGCATTTGTAGTCTATGAGCCATTGGACCACTTTGGTTTTATAAAATTGATTGATTTGAATTGTTAAAATCTGATGCTTAAAAATTTGCTGGTATAGTGTTGGTTTGCTTTCTTTGATACATTGTATTGAACTGATTGTTACCTGAAAAATTTGCTGAAAATCTTTAGTTTTTGTGATATGATTGGTGACTTTGGAAGCAAAAGCTACATTATTACTGATAATTTTTTCAAGACCTAATAAGGTACCATAAACAGGTACCATAAACATATCAAGATAATAAAATTAATTTTACATATATAGATTGCTAGAAATAAAAGGAATCTGTTGAAGCCTAATAAGGTCCTTTTTAATATAGGCACGTGAATTCCTTTGTACATTAGGTGATCTAATTTTTGCAAAGATTGAAAATGTTGAGGTGAATTGCATTTCTTCATTGTGTACTGGACAAAATTGAATTATTTCTTAGTTAGATCCTTATCAGCTATGCTGATTCAACTGCATTTATATATCTGTTAATTATGTTGTTAATGTTGTTGATATAATTGATCAATTGAATTGTTAATTTTTTGATTTAATTCTGTGATTTTGATTGTGTAGGTATGAAGAGGATTAGAGAAACTGTTGAGGAGCTTCTTGATGTTAGTTTTCTTTTCTTCAAATACTTTGAATAAAAAAGTTTTGATTTTTCCATTGTTTTGCTTTACATTTATGAAGGAAATCAAGGTTGGCCCTTTATTGAAGAGGGCTCTTACAAGCTGCTGATTGAAACTATTCTTTGTAAAGAACAAACTTGTGATGAAGACAAGGTAAACATTCAGAAATTTGACACTTATTTATTATTTTTTATTCACAATAAGTTCTCATGATATTCATAAATGGAAATGTGTAATTATACATTGATTTTCTAACCAAACTGAAGTTTTGAGACAAAATATCAGGAAGTAACAGAGAGAGTATATTTCTGTAGTTTTGATAATTTTGTTTTTTGGTCAAGTTCTGTAGTTATAATTAGAAATATAGACAAATACGTAATTCACCTTTGTTCCCTCTACTTCTTGATTAGCAGCTATATTTTTTTTGTTCATATTGACTAATGTTTCAATAAGTGTTCTGAAATATATCTTTAACTACTGGTTTTTAACTTAATTGGATTTATGTGGAATATAATTGAAATAAGGGAGCTTTTTGTGTTCATGTTGCTTTACCCAATATGTATAGGCTGAGTGCTGATGTGTGTGGATGTTTTGCCTCGCTAAATGGAGCTTTGAGTGGCTATTTTTGAACATTAGTGATGTTAGTGGTGTAAGACAAAATGCCTACATATTATCATGATCAAACTCACTAAAGTATTAAATTGATATAGATGAATGCACCCTGTGCTTTGGTTTTATAGATGAATGAACAACATGTTGCTCTTTGGTTTTATATAGAAACGGAGATGAATGCATTTATGCTGTTCTTGGGGAGAGCTTTGCGAAAATTCTTCTCCTAAGTGATAACTATCCAAGCATACCGGCTTCTTTGCACCCTGTGCTTTTATCTAAGCCCATTTACTTGTACTTCAGTGACATATCGGAAAATATGCACAGGTGGTTCCTAATTTTCTCCCTTCGTACTATTCTTGCCCTGTACAATTAGCTAATTTAGATTAAATGTTTTTCACCTGCCCGGTTGAAGCAATGCTTATCGGTTTTCTTTGAGCGCTACCCATGTCTCTCAACAAATCACAAGGTAAGCATTATTGATGTCATATTTTCATTGTTTTACATTATCCATCATTTTTACTTTTTATTTTTCTTATTTGAACATCATATCCTACGCCGGCCTTTATTGTTTTATTTCGTAAATACAGAGGTGTATATTGAAGGCTTTTATTCCAGCTATGTGTTCAATGTGGCCAGGAATTTTTGGCAATTCTGGGGGTTCCCCTTTAATGGTGTCTCAGATGGGTAAGCGTGCAGTTCAAGCTTCACGATTTATGTTGCAGATGGTTCAGATTCCATTATTCGTTAAAGAGACTGAAGCAGTGAGTGAAAACTCAGGTAAAGAATACCCACAAGTTATACAGTATTGCTGAAGTTCCATTTGAGTGTGGTGAGCAGGGGCTCGCACTACGCATAGCCATAGAGGTAAACCATCCACAAACTTGAAGTTTGTTAAATATATGCTAACTTTATCCTTGATATTCAAAGGCACACACCTTCACCTTAATATGAATTGGTACGTGGTAGGTTTAAATTAGTTCACATAATTCTCTTCTAATTGCTTCTAAAGGTTTTATTTTGTGTACTTGTGATTTATTTTTGTCGATGTTGAGGATATATCATAATGTGATATCTGCATATTATGGCTGAATAAAGACTTAATTTTTTTTTTATATACAGTTTTTAGAGAATTAACTTATTTAAAGCAGCATTTTTTTTAAAAGAAATTTATTTTAAGGAGCTCTTTTATAGTTGCAGTACAGTATCTTAATGAATTGAACATGGAAAGTTGTTTTCTAATGGGGTAATTTATGTTGCACATATGTGAAGAGGGACATGTCTTTAGCAAAGTCACCACAGCTAGATAGTGCAAATATTATGTAATCTATTTTATTGATAGTATTGTACTATAGGACATAAATCATCTAAACAAATATACATAGGATGAACAATGCAAATCCTGCCTCAGAAACCAAAAACTTATCGAGCTCTTTTAGAGGAAAAAAGCCAGTATGAGGCAAGACTAAAGGTATATTGATCTTCTTACAGGAAACATCTAACCCCTTATGCCAAACCCTATGCTTTTAGTCCATGTGCATGAGTGAATTGTTTTGTGTTTCTCCTGTCATATAAAAGTTTATTAAAGAGCTTCTTTATGATTATTTACTTAATAATAACGTTTATAGGAAGAGCAAGAAGCAGCCATCAAGTAGATGAGAAAGAACTTAGTAATTAAAGCAAAGCCGGTACCAAGTTTCTACTATGAGGCGCCTCCGCCTAAGGCTAAACTCAGGACGGTTCTTGATCTCGGGTTGCTAAACAAAAAGAGTATTTGCCAAAATACATAACAAAATTGGATTATATTTTATGATCATAGCTTTTTGGATATCATTATTATGTTATCATATCATTTTTTGGTCTATTACCGATCCTGATTGGATATTGTATTCTTTGTTGAGCATATTTGAAATTTCTTTGTGAAAATCCTCTATGTTCTTCAGCTGTATGTGCATATATCCAAAGTGTACTAACTTTATAATATGGAATCACTGTTTGATGGAATCTAAGCTGTCATGTGAAGTATTTTCCAGGGTTATCTCAAATTATAATAACAATCAATTTGTTTTTCTATGAATATTTAATGGCTAGGAGATCATAGAGTATTCTTGTTGTCTGTATAATGGGCCCGTTATGAAGTTAATGTGAAGTCTGATGTTAGATTATTTTTCTTGGCCTCTCCGTGGTGTTATGTTGTTAGTTTGGTTATAGATTAAAGATCATGAATTAATCTCTCTTTCTTTCTCTGATTGTCTATGCTTTGTTATTTTGTTTGTAACCCTTTCCCCATCTCACATAAATAAGGAAGAATAAATTTTGGCCAAGAACCTATTCATTGTATGGTTTTGGTTGAACCATTATTGGTTTCCAAAAGAGAATTTGATTCCATTATTTGCAGATTTTGACAGAGATAATCAGAGGCTGAATATGTATAACCTACAATGTTTGAATTGAAATATTACTGTGAAACTAAATTCTACTTCAATGAATCTCTATTGTTTTTCCATTGATTGTATGTAATTAATGTTATCATCACAGTTTAGATTGTAATTTTTCTCCCTCTATTCATATCTTTTAGTGTCTTTCCTAATACTTTATACTCACTAAAACCTGCAAACAATTGAATACACAATTTGTTAAAAACCGTTTTTGTTCAATAAGCATAAATTTTCCATCATGACAAAGAAAGGGGAAAAGGAATTATCTACTAACTATTTATAAAAATTTTGCAGGGTTGTTTTACAATTTTGCAAATAACACTTTATCGACCAAGAAAAGGCTATCTTTGAGAAAGTAAAACCTTCGATGTTTGTTTATATAAAATTTAAAATTTGATTGTAGGAATTTTGGATGATGCCATTTGGTTTCTCTACACGAGAGAAGAAGTGGTGTGAATTTGCAGAACCTGTTGACGGGGAATCAACTGAATTTTTGCGAATCTTTGCACTGAAGTATAACATGGTGATTATAAGCCCATTTCTTGAGAGGGATATGAACCACGGAGAGGTTATTTGGAACACTGCCGTTGTGATTGGGAATCACGGCAATATAATTGGGATACACAGGAAGGTAAATTCTCTAAACTTTCTACTTCCACTTCTAATGGAATAGACCGTCTTTCAGCTATCTAATAAACATACAAAATTTTTCACAACCATGTAACAAGAGTCGGAGACTTCACTGAGAGTACATATTACATGGAAGGAAATACAGGTCACCCTGTATTTGAAACAGAATTTGGAAAGATTGCCATTAATATATGTTATGGTAGGCACCATCCTTTAAACTGTTAAACTTTTGGCTTGAATGGCGCCGAAATTGTTTTCAACCCTTGTGCCACTGTTGGTACTGAAGCAATGTGGCCAATAGAGGTCAGTTGTTTTATATTGATGGAAGACATGTTAAACTCTTATCTGGTATTACTTAATGTTTATAAATTATTCTAGCATACATGTAGGCCGATATTCCATATTTCTCTAAACCGTCTTTGAAGTACTTGCTTCAATGTTGATTTGCTTTTCTAAAAAGGGACAAATTGAAGTGTATTGTTTTGAGTAAGTAAACTCATAAAAGCAATTAGAGGGATATGCTACTGTCATTAACTTGGTGGCATTTGGAATATGTTTGATTTGGTCATATAAATTTAACAACACATGCTATACCCATGTTTGATTAGTTTACAGTTATTTTTTTCTCTCCCATTAAGCCACTGTAATTTTTTTTAATACACTTGTCATTGCTATGACACTACTATGTAGCTCTACATTTTCTCTTAAATTTGTGTTCAATAACCGATCTGATGTTTTGGTCTTTGGTTCTGGTAGAGTTTGTATACTGTGGCAGGTTAATCATGCCCTTTTGGAAGAAATACAGCAAATTAATCGCCGAATTATTGACACAGTAGTAGACATAAGTAATGAAGATGTTGGTTCAACTACAGCTGCTGCTGCTGACTGGGTTCATGGGACCATTGTCAAATGTTCTTTCATTCCTGTGTCTCTCAGCCCATCTTTAAAATCTGAATATGCTTCACTACAGGTATGGACTCCCAGATTTTGCAACTGATTTTTTTTTTATAGCTTTTATTAGCCTTATTTGTGTTTTATCACCTTACAGTCACCTATTCAGCCTCTGCGCTTGCTGGTTCCTCCAAATTATCCTAATTCTTCTCCCATATTCATAGACAAGTTTCCAGTTGAATCCCGGTGAGATAATGGGACATTTTAGCCCCACATGCTTTAATTTTGCTAATTTCGGATCTGAAATGTTTTGTATTTTCTCTTCCAAATAGTGGCAGTCTACACAATGCATGTATCACTTTTCACCCTTATCTTTAAATTTTGCTGCGAATTGTTTCTAATGCATAGTGTTATTATATACGTTATGGCAGTAAGGGGAATGAGGATCTTTCAGAGAAAGCAAAGGTGAAGCTTAGCATGTCCTTATGTAATTTCTCACAACCTATGTCCCTTAAGGATATAGCAAAGACTTGTGATGCTTCTGCTCGCGGTGTTATTTCCGAGTATGCACAACAATTTGGTGGAGGAACATTCAGCTCTAAGTATGGAGAATGGCACGAGTTCACATCTTGGGAAGATTTGTTAGCTGCATAATGAATTATTCTTAAATAGTGGCAAACATTATATGAAGACCTTTTTAATTTTGGCCTAGGAGGTTTCAAACATTATTATATTTCAACTAGCAACAAACCTGTTGTTTATTCAATAATAGCAAATTAGAATCCTCTCCATTTCTTAAACGAAATAGAGAACTCCATTTATAAAGTCACATGAGTAAGGTTTAGGACATAGTACAATTGCATAGTTTCATCTATGTTTTGCGCCTATCTAATGATCTCATTACAGATGACAAATGACAAAGATGACACTAAGAATTTGCTGAGTTATTAGTTTAAGGGGATTGATCTGCATATTTCTGAAATTAGGCAATTGTGCGTAGTTTCTATCTACAGTTACATTGCATTCATTCATGAATTTACTGAACTCATAATGAGTCTGATCATGTTGCACATATGCATGTTTGAACATAATCTTTTGAAGAAAGATGGCTTATACTAAAATTCAAGTCTATATTTTATCTGTTACCAATAGAATTTACCATGTCAGTTGAGCTAATATTTTTGAGTATTTAAATTGTGTTAGAGCTTCTTTCAAATTAGTACACTATATAATTGATCTATTCTGAAAGTTTACTGTTCATGTCTAGAGAATTGATACATCAGGTTGATTTCATAGCAGAAAAATTGATCACAATGAAATGAGAACCAAATTAGTACAATGCAGTGAATTGTGTTAAGAGTTTTTTTTCTCTTCAAATTAGTAGAGTTTGGTTTGGTGCTATATCATTGATCACACAAAATAAATTAGCAAAAAAAACGTTGAATATAAAATAGAGATTGTCAATTTCATTGGATAAATTATGAAAATGGAACACATGAAGCTATTAGAGGAAGTAGAAGCATACATGAAGCAGATATAAGTGAAATGGGACTCATCATCAAATCTAAAAGTAAAGTAGACAATGTTGCATTAGAATCTCTATCTTGTGCGTGTTAATGTTATTAGTTTTCCCTTTCCCATGTGTGCAGTGTACTTGACCCTTTATTTTATGTCGTTTTTTATAGTACTTGAACAAATAGAGAAGTCTTTCGAAATCTTGTGCAATATCCATTAATTTGCTCATTTTTCTTTTGGAACAATTTTTTACAAGCTACGTTATTCAACCCGTGCAAAAGATAAAAGGTATATTATATGATATTATATTTGAGTCAATAACGGCATAAAATAAAGGAAAAATGTTTGTCTCGCACTGGTATGAGAAATATATAAAAATCACATATTTATGATCTCTAAATATATACGCTTCTTTCGTTAATTTTATCAGTCCTTTAGTCAGTGGACATTTTGCCAGTGATGATACTTTGGTGATTTTTCTCATTAACTTCTTATGTTAGAGAAAATGTTATGTGCAAACCTGTAGCACTTCTCTTTTTTCTTTTTGGAAAGCTGTCAAATATAGCTCTATACCTACTTGGTCTTTTATTATAGATAGTGAAAACAGTTTGGTTTTGCTAGAGGTAGGTGGCTAAAGATTGTCTTTTTAATCATGAGTATTTTTGATATTGTCTCAAATTTAACTTTGTAATTCATCAAACACAACTACTTTAGAATCTATGTTGTATAACTTCTGTTTTGGTTTTGTTTATGGTAGACCTGTCTAGGACTTGATATGTTATGGATCATGGTTTTTTATATCTATATGCATGTAATATCTATATTTGGAATCAGTTTACTTTTAAGCGTTAACAAATATGTGTTTGCAAACAAAATTATCCGGAAAAAAGTAATCCACCCCGTGCGAAGCGGCAAAAGTTAATCACAACCATCAGATCAGGGACACGTGTTATAATCTTGTGCTTCAGCTTTTTCCCATTGTTTTGCATCACAACCACTCCCTCTTCTCTCACACTGTACAGAACAAAAAAAAAACAAATAAACAAAAGAGATGAACCTTCATCTTCAATCTTTCTCCGGCACGGTGGCCGGCGCGGTGGCCGGTGGTGGCACCACCGCGTCGGAACTCAAAACTTCACCGTTTTAAAAACGAACAACATTTTTCAAATTCCTTTTTCTCCCTATACACAAATCCGAGCTTACCTTTTGAAAACAAACATCAAAATCCCTAGATCTACAAATTAAAAGACGAAAAAAAAACAAGAAAGACTACCTCACTTCATGATCTTGCTCGATCCGGTTTTCTTTCTTCACGAACTCAACTCGGCTTCTACTCTGTTTCGGATCTGAACTTGTCACTGCCGTACCGCTCCGATTCGCGCAGCAAAAATCCTCTTCTTCTTTCACGTAACTCGGCTCCGAATTCACCGTTGTTGTGCCTCAAAAGTTGCTTGCGGTTTCACTTGATTTTGTGGTTGAATGGTCCGATTTGAGCTTGGATCTATGTATAACAGTTGCTTGATGACATTATATCACTGAAAAAAATCGAGTTGGTGATGATTTGTTGTTTGATTCGTGAAACAGTATCAGATTTGTTAATTTTGGTTGTTGATAGTTGCTGGAAAATTGTTATGAGTTTATCATGTTCATATGAAATTCATATGACATTCATAGTGTTCTTGAGATTTTTGTGGTTTTGATCCAAAAGAGAAGAAAGTGAAAATTGAAATATGTTTGTGATGTGACTGCTGCCGCTATGTCAGTCAGTGTGGGGAAATTCTGTGCAATCTTCATCTTCAATCTTTCTCCGGTTTTGGACGGTGACAGGGACGGACCCAGAAATTTTCCGCTGTGTGGGCCACATACAATATTTTAGTCTTTAAAGCATGAGTGTATGCTTGTATTTTTAAGAAATGTACATCATATTGTTCTATGTGGGTTTTCATGTCATAATTTTTGAATGATTTTCTCACTTTCAATGCCAGTAAAACTATAAAATATCTCGGGTGCAATTGGTAGGAACAATGCGATATACAAGGGTTGGAGTTTGAACCCTGAATTCCTTACTTATTCACCTTAAGGGTGAATATTTAGTCATTAGACTACTTGATTAAAAATAAAAACTATTAAGAGTTTTTTTTGAAAGAACTATAAAAGATTTTTTGTTAATATAAAATCATCTATTTCAATATAAGTAACCAAACAATCATTTAAATATTCATCTTTCATACAATTTCACAATTGATTTTTGATAATATTTATAACTGAGAGACACTAGCAAGAAATGTAGACTTTTGATGTAATAAAAATAATAGTGTATTGTTTTTATAGACAAATTTTATCCTTCCCCATGCTTTGGTATGTCCTAGTACATGGAAGAAAAAAAAATTCTAAGTCAAGTGAGGGCCTAGGCCCACACACCCACCAACGTGGGTCCGTCCCTGGACGGTGAAGACTTGAATCGGATTCAACTTCTTTCACATGATTCCGGTTTCGGATCTGAGCTTGCTTGTTCTACTTGATTCCTCTTTTCAAAACCATTAAGTACATCTAATGGTTTTGGAGTACAACCCACAGAAAGCATTTCGACAACAAAATGGTTTTGGAGTCCAACTCACGGAAACCATTCCCACAGCAAAATGGTTTTGGAGTACAACTCACAGAAACCATTTCCACAGCAAAATGGTTTTGAAGTACAACTCACAGAAACCATACCCTTAGTAAAACCATTAGACAATTATTTTGGTTTTGAAGGTATATTTTGTTTTACATCATCAACAACTAAATCAATGAAAAATGTTTTTTTTTTAATTATAATGAATTATTAATGTTCTTCATGTTTTATGAGAATTATTATATGATAATAATATGTGATAATTATTTGATTTGGTGTATTGTCTATCATTTAGAATCGCTTAATTCTGGTTTTTTGTTTTTAGGTATACTTTTGTTGCTCTTTTGCATTTATATGTATTTTTATGCCCTGTGTCATTGAAACTGGTTTTTGATATTGTCAGCGGTAGAAATAGAAAGCAATTGGGGTGTAGAAATGTTAAATTGTTTTTGTTGGACGAGGTGTTAATGTGCTGGACTTATGCAGGACTTATTAGAATTCAGCTTTCACTTGGGGTGTAGAAAGCAATTATGTTGGGTGTAAAAAGCAATTATGCACGGTGCATAAGGATCTCCTTATGCACCATAACCACACCCGTGCGAAGCATGGGTTTGTAACTAGTTATAATATAAATCCCATATCTTTATATCTTTTGAACTCAAACAAAATAAAAATCGAATAAAACCGAAAACCCAAAATTTCCCCTTTCTACACATTGCCACCTCCTTCTCATCTATTTCTTTTTCAGGTTTAATATGACATTTTTTTTATTGAAATAAGTAACATATTTGTGATACCATTTTGTGACAACTTTTAAAACAACATTATTTTCTCTATTTTTATTGGTTAAAAACAATAAAGAGTAAGCACACAATGAGAATGAGAGTATGTGGGAAACAATAGGGTTGGAGCATATTCATAATTAAACAAAAATTATCAAGGTACTTGGTTCAAAAGGTACTCTTTCTCAAATCCAAACCATCCAATATTTCATATAAACAGAACAAACTAATCTACGATGAATTTACTATATTGCCCCTTTTCTAATTCTCATCTTACTCTGAATCGATTTTCTACTCTATTTCCAACAATACCCTTACTAAGAATTACTTTAGTTTGGGATAAATTTATTTTTGGCCCCTTTTCTATAATTTATATGTGTATTGATAACATGTATTTGAAAATATGTATCAGTTACTTGAGCGTGTAATACTTCATTCTTAGTGGTGGTTGAAATCGTATAACTCTTGTTGTTTTGTGACTATCACGTGTAGTGGTCTAACCCGTTAGTCGGTCTTAGTTATTCTCGTTTGTAATGTATCATATAACTCTTGTTATTTTCTTTGAGGCACTCTCCTTGTTCGCCAAAGGGAACTTTAATGTATTATTTCTTTTGACTTCGTAAAAAAAATTACATCAAAAAAATAAAAATCACGACAAGTGGAAATTACAATACCAATGACTTAGTCAGATGCAAACTTATTTCATGATATCACTGTTTCTATTTTGGTTGGTTCTTCATGTCTTGTTGCCATACAAAAGTATAATAATAGTTCCACAAAAAATCCTCATAGCATCGAAACATACTAATATATACACCTTCAACCAAAACTAAAAGAAACTAAAAGAAATAAAGTATTGAAAGTAAAATCAACAAAAATAAAACTTAAGAAAACTATTCAAAGAACTAAAATAATCGACAGCTTTGGCTTAGCATATAGTATTCAAAGAACAAAAAACTGAAGACATAATTACTTGAGAGGAAAAGACGAGTTATGAACAATCTTGTAATTTATGATGATTGCATAGGCACAAAAATAGATTTATGAACAACATGTTGTGCAAATCGACAGTGGTACGGTTCAAGAAGATTAATGCAAATCATAATCTAGTTTATATGACAGAAAATTAATAATGACAAACATTCAGAAAGTGCAGTTTTATTCACCCTGGAGCATTTTCTGGTCAACAACATAAGTTACGCATAACATAACCAACTATCATTCTATAAAGTGTAACATGATTCTAACCTATAATTGAAAGTGCTCAATTAACTACTGCTATATCAATAACTACTCTTCTTTTTGGCCATCCCATTCTTCTTCCCACTTATTTCATCAGCTCATGGGTTTTCATATCAGTAGCCACGTCATTATTGATATATTTACTAAGCCTTTAACTGTTGAAAGATTTGATTTTATAAAGAAAAATTTGAACATGCACTACGTGTCTGATTAAATTTGAACATGTGAATAAATTCATGTGTAATTACCTTATTATAATCCTTATTTTCATGGTTCTCGGGAATATTATAATTTTAAACAAACATATTTTTTTCTAAATACCTTGTAATAAAATTCTCATCTTTATGTTTCAAGGAATGTTATTCCTAAGAATAAATTTGGTAAACTTAAAATAAACACACTCATAAAAACATCCCTGTTTGGCGATGTTAAGAAGTTAGCTTATAGCTTAAACAGAGATAGTTTATAGCTTATTTGAGAAAAAATATAAACATATAAGAATATTTATACCATATTTATCATTATTATTTTTCAATTACCCTTCAATTAATGTAATATAATACTATTTTTCAATAACTCTTATTCTTATGAAACAAGTTCCCAAAAAAGCAATAGTAAAAAATGTAATTATTGGGCTAGTCACCATGTTTTTTATTTGGGAAATGCTAACAAGTGCCCTTAGGGCACTTGATAAGAAGTCAAAAATGGAAATTTTGTCTTGGGATTTGTGTATTCAACTTATTGAAACATCAAAAAGTAACTTTTTCTACATGAAAGTTATCAATTGTTTCTATTTTTTGAATCCTTAACAAGTGCCCTTGTTAGCAAGACTTTTGATTTTTATCTTTTTTGTATTGAACATTAGTTGATTAATGATAATATTTAACTTTGTTTTAGTAAAAAAAAAATGCAATTCTTATTAAATAAGTTCAACCACTTTTTTTGAAAAGGGTATGGATTTTTGTTGTTGTTTACTCTTGAGATAGGATGGAGTAGAAAACTAATTCATGAAAGAAAAATAATTTTTTCTTTCATGACAATTAGAGGTTAGAAATTCATAAAAAAAAATAAAAAATAGGCTTAATTGGTCTTTTGATCCCTTAAATAATTTCACGTTTTCATTTTGGTCTCATAAATAATAAAACTCATGTTTTGGTCCCTTAATTGTCTCTCCGTCAGTCAAATAAATTCCTAGCTGTTAAGTTTAACCTCAAATGTCTATGGTAGATCAACCTGAAGAGTGGTCCACCATAGACCTTATTAAATTTTTTAATTTAAACCATTGGATCTGTTTTTTTAAAAGATGACCATTGAATTATACGTGTCTATTGTAACTTACGGTGTATCAACAACAACTAATTTCTTTCTTTCTTTCTTCATCTTCTACCTTACTAATCTTCATCATTTTCATCTTCTTTTCTCAACTTCTTCACCATCTTCATATCTTCTTCACCAACATTAATAAAAAAAAAATCCAGAAAAAATAATTGATTCTATTTTACTCTTATGAAAGAGACACAAGAGATCTTTGTCTTCTTCATCTTCCATTTTCAAGGCAAATGATTTTCAACCCCATGTCTTCATCTTCTTCAAGAAATGTAACAAAAAATCACCCATTTTACTAGTTCATTTTATTCTTCCATTTTAGAACAATCACTGCAACAACTGATGACAGTCATTCACTATTTTTATGGTGTAATTCATGGCATTTTGGAGTCACAAGGCAACTTATCAGGCAAGAAAAAGAGAAAATATCAAGAAAATATAGCAAGAATAAAATCGTATCACGATTGGAGTGCAGGAGAATCAACCATTCGACATTGAAAATCGTATCACGATGGGTACATCGTATCACGATCTCAGGAACCCTAATTTTAACTGCTGGGCTTTTTAAGTGCAAATCGTATCACGATTTACTAAAATCGTGTCACGATTTGGGGCGATCAGTTGCCTATTTAAACTGATTTAGGTTTCTGAAACAAGGGTTACGAATTCTGGAGAGCAAAGTGCAATTTTGAGACATCGGAGACGGCTAGAAGGGCGATTTCTTCAACCTTTTACCAATTCATGTATGTTTTATTTCATTCATTGATTATGCTATTTGTAAACTCAATTATGAGTAGCTAAATCTCTTAGAGATTAGGTCCGAGATGATTCTTTGTAACCCTAATTGACATATGTTGCTGTGAAACTCTATTTGCTTATGAATACAATTCTAGTTTTATTCAATTCAATTGTTCTTAATGCTTGTTATATCTTTACCATATATAAACATGATTTTGTGAGAACGAATGACCACTGACCATGGCTTTCAACTTAGACCTAATTGAATTGTTCTAATAAACATGGTTAGTCTAGGAATAGATAATCGTTTGTTAGTGATATTAGATTAACGTTCTATAAAACCTTCAAAGATTATTAGATCACCTAAGGGATTAGGGGCTGTAGTTTGCGAAGAGGGTTCTAACTCAAGGGATTGATTAGAACTATTTTGTTAATCATCGTGAACTAGAAGAATATTCATAACAAATAGGTGCAGTATACCAATTAGGGGAACTTAGAGGATTCGAAGAACCTGATCTCATATCTCTCTATATTTCCTAATCAAATCTTTATTTTCTGTTATTTAATTTTATGCAATCAAATCAAATCTAAACTAAATAAACTTTACTCATCCTTTGATAATAACGTTATTGCTAAATTGAGATTAATACAATCCTCGTGGATACGATCTTTTTATTACTACTTCGATAGCTTTTGGTACACTTGCCAGAAATCTATCAACAACAATCTCAGATCTGTAACAATCTTCATTTTTTCGTTCATTCATTTATTTCAAAAATGGAAGAGTAAAATTAACAACAATCTTCATTCATTTTTGTTCCCCGTTTTCAGACCCATTTTACTCTTCCCACCTCAAAATCAATTTCAGATCCAGGGAGAGAGAAATAGAAACGAAAATAGACGTGAAAATTGAGCAAAAAGGGTTTGTTGGGTTCGTGTTTGTTGAAGATAAATCCAAATCGGGTTTGATTTGGTTTGTGTTTGGTTTTGAGGTTTGGTTTTACTGAGAAAGATTTTTCTTGTTTCCTCCATTGATGAACACTATTAAAAGAAGAAAAAAGAAAGAAAGAGAAAAAACAGAAAAAGAAGAAAAAAGAAAGGAAGAGAGGGAAATGAAGAAGAAAGGAAGATGGAAGAATGGAAAGGACAGGGAAGGAGAGAAACTCAATTGGGGTTTGGGGTTTTAAGTTGCTGTGTTGTCGTCTTTTTTGTTTTTATTTCATTTATTTTTCTAGTTTTTTTTTTCTGGATTGGTATGAAGTTTTTTTTATGAATTTATGAATATGATTGATGAAGATGAAGAAGAGGAAGATGGAAGAAGATGAATAAAGGTGAAAAAATTAGGTGTTGATGGTGTATTATTAGATCTTGGAGACATGCATTATCTTATGGTTGTCATTTAAAATAAAATCAAATGATTAAGCTAAAGAAATCGAACGGTTTAAATTAATGACATTAATAGGGTCTATGGTAGACCACCAACAATGTTGGTCCACCATAAGCATTTGAGGTTAAACTTAACAGCCGGGATTTATTTGACTGACGGAGAGACAATTAAGGGACAAAAACGTGAGTTTTATTATTTATGGGACTAAAATGAATACGTGAAATTATTTAAGGGACCAGTTTTATTATTTATGAGACCAAAATGAAAACGTGAAATTATTTAAGGGACCAAAAGACCAATTAAACAAAAAAAAATACAATGTATTTTCTCCGTTCATATTTATAAGTAAAAACAATTTTTTAAATTTATTGAATATTTAACATATCCAATCTACTCCCTATATACATGTCAGATACATTAGTTATTTAATTGTCAAATACATTAGTTATTTAATAAATTTAATAAGTTTTACTACTATTTTGCTATAAATATGATGGGAAGATTATCTATCAACACTAGGATAAAGTAATGATTAATTAATTAAGGAGAGTATAATAAAGTTGACATAAATACTGTGCTCCATAAACCGAGGTTAGTTGTTATAAATAACTTGTTAGTTAAGGACCGTACGTAGCTGTGAGAAAGCAGAGTGAGTGAGAGAACGAGTTGAAACTTGAGTCAAAACCGTTCCAACCTTGCTGCCACCTTCACTCTCAACTCGGTGCGTCTTCTCCGTCAACTTAATCTCTTCTTCTTTCTCTTCTACACCATTTAGGTTCACCGCAAAATCGTTTTGTTTCTCTCTACAATGTCGATGCATTTAACTAATTAAAGTTTTCTGCATGGAACTTCAATACAGTAGATTTTTCTTTCTAGGTTGATATTCACTTCGAAATTTTCAATTTTTATTTTATTTTATTAATTTATCGGTGTTTTGAATGAAGTTCATGAATGTTTTTTTAAAGGGTCTTGCTGCTAACCAGTGCCCAATGATTAAGGAAAATAAAAATTTTGTCTTGAAAATGTAAACTGTTACATTTGATTAAATAATGATTACACTACTTTTTATTAAAAACTTACTTGTTTTGATTGCTTAACCAATGCCCTTAGGACACTAGTTAGCATTCTCCTTTTTTGAATTGATATCGAACAAAACCTACTACTATTTTGGAGAGGGAGGAAGGGGATTTTGTTGAAAAATGCTTATTTTTTTTCTTTTTGGAAGGAGTTGAAAATTGCTTAAATATTAGTAACTAGTTGCTGAGGGTTTTTTTTAAGTCATTTTGAATGTTTTAATTTTTTTTGTTACTATTGTTTAAATTTGAGATAATGTTACTTACGGCAAAATTTAAGGATACATTTGAATTTGAATTTTATGTTACACTCTAACTATTTTTTTATCAAGTAGTTTAATGACTAGATTCACACACTTTAAGTGAAGAGAAATGGAGAATCTGGGGTTCTGAACCCAACCTTTGCAAATAATATCCCTTAAGCTACCAATTGAGCTAAACAATTAAAGATTGATGATTTTCCTTTACATAATATTTTATGTTTTGATCTCTCTGCTCTTATATTAATAAAAAAAACAAACGGATTTATGATTAATATTTGCTTTGATGATACATAACAAACAGGTATAGATATGGAAGCTATAGAAATTGTGCATTTATCTAGTGACGATGAAGGGGAGGATGTCTTTAAAGCTGTTAGACTACATGAGACCAACAAAGGCTTGCTAACCAAAAATAAGAGATCTCAAAGCCATTCTACAAGTCAAGTTTCTGAAGAAAATATCGTATCTAGTGGTCTTAGTTCGTGTCGTAGTGTTACATGTGCATCAGAGCTAGGCTTTTTGTCGGTTGATGACACTAGCCTTTGTAGTCCACAACCAATTTCTACAGCACCACTCTGTAGGAAGTTTTGGAAAGCAGGAAACTATGATAACCAGCTTGGTTCGAAACTCGGCTCACTATGTAATCCAATATTAAGTTTCTCAAATTAATATTTAACTACTATTATGTTCCATGGTTGTAATGTAACCTTGCCAATGTTCTGTTAATCTAGGTTATATTCATAGACTGTTGATTACTTACAATTCTTTTCCATTTTATTGTCATAGGGATTGAAATATTTTTCAGATGTCACATGATATGTGTTAAGCTTGTGGCTTGTAGCTTGTAGTTCAAATGGCGTTCGACTTTCTGAATTGACAATGTGTATTTGTTTTTAAATGGACTGCAGATGCAAAAAACTATCTTCATGTCCATCCCTTGTTCCTTCACTCGAACGCAACTTCACATAAGTGGGTATTTGGTGGTATGTCTAAAGGCCTTTCTAAACTTATCCCGTCTGCTGATTCTTTTATATGCTTTAGCTTTGTGATTCTCTTCATGAGTTGGTATTTACCTCTATTTTTGTGTCTGCAGCCATAGCCGAGCTTCTTGATAATGCAGTTGATGAGGTAATTTTTAAGAATCTGACTTTTAAGGAAGGGGGTTGGATTTAAGCAGGCACCACAAAGTGCAATTTATCTTTTATAGAAATAAACGATCCATTTTGGAGTAGACTTTGATGTCACGTTCATCTTATTCAAATGTGTTGGAAATTCTGCCTTCATTGCAAGCTGCCCCTTAGCTGCGTAATTGTTCCATTTGGGCTGCCTTCATTGCAGCCTCTAACACATTTATTGTGTTGGATGTAAAAGGGGTGGATTTAGTCCCACATTGCTTAGAGATATGGCCTATGTAGTCCCTATAAAGCTTGGGCAGCCCTCACCCTCACCTTACAAGCCAGTTTTGTAATAATGATTTACGCCCAATATAAAATCTAAGAAAATATTTTATTCTTTAATCGTTGTTCAAGCACAGACTTCGAGACGGACACCTGGGGACACCTGGACCCTGCTAATTTTAAAAGCATAGGACTGACATCGCTATATATGATGGTCAAAATCTATATTTTACGCATAATTGGTAAGCGGAAGCAAAATCATAAATCATATAATCTCAACAACGATCATTAATCATAAGATTATACAAAATACATAAATCTCAACATTAACCATAAGATTATATAAAATTCATAAATTTCAAAAATATGTATACAAGTAAGAACAAGAAAACCTTAAATCACACTTTAAATACTTAAGTAAATTTAAATTTGGAAAAACAAAGGAAATTTGAAGTGGAAATGTCGTAGGAAAATATGGAAGGAGAAAGGATCGCATGCAATTATGGAAGACGGGGAAAGAGGAAGAGGAAAGAGAGGTGTAGTGGAGAAGATAAGCTTTGACTCTTCCAATCCTTATAGGAATCGGTTGCAAGTGAATGAATAGATGAGGTGAGAATTTTTTGGAAGGTGAGTCACTTTCTGTATAAGGTGTGTTGATCTATTAGACACACAAGGCAGAATAGCAAAGAATAGCACATGGTAAACTTTTATGGTATTGGATAAGGTGTGTTTGATCAATTAGGAGGATTTTGTATTATGAAGAAAACTAAAGTCCTCCCTTCCCAAAGCTCGCTCTTCATTCTTTTCACTTCTTCCTTCATTTTTTTACAAGCCCTCTCATCAAAACTCCCAAACAGAGCCATAATGCGCATTGCATGCAGCCACTTGAAAAATCCAATTTCCTATTTAAAGAAGAAAAAAAAAAACTAATTTATAAACGGATCTTGTTCTGCCCATTAGAGTAAGACGGGTTATCTTCTAACCCGATCCTTGTAACTCTTCTTTCTTTCTAACCCTAACCTCTGAAAAGGGTCATCCTGCGAACTGTAACTCATCTCCAACCATAGAGGCCATCGTCACGAGTTATTCTGTTACGACTGGAATCACAGAGGATCGATTGGATGAACGTATATCTTAAGATTTTAAGATTTTCTTGTCTGATATAGTTATAGTTATACAGAATCGTACTCATGATCGTTGAGGGTAGATTAATATTAAAATTGTCCGATTTTACGACTCAACACAATTCTGACTACCATGTTACTATAGATATAATTATACAAAACACAAAACATTATCTATCAAAGATGTAAATTGAAAGCTAAAATATAGATGTACATCTAAATTGAGCAATTTGGTACACTGCAAAAAAGTTCTTAAACAACATATGCCAGTTTTTCACCTAATTCATCCACCTACTATACCGAAAAGTTAAAAATGATGATATCGATTTTAATGTCTTCAACCCCTTCATTAATCATTACTACTTCAACACATCTTTAAGCCCTATATGTAAGTGTAAAAGCGAGCAGAAAAAAAGGAAAAAAGAATTATATTGGAACACTTGTTTGACATGTATCGTACAGGTGCCAGACACCTAGCAGCACGCATAATGCCAAAGGTGTCCATCTTGCAGAGACAAAGAGCATATTATTACAACATTACGGCATTAAGTAAAACTTACTTTCTTCTTTTTTCATCTTAGCAAGTGCCAATTTGAACAACACAGGAGGGTTCTTGGCAACTTCATTTTTGTCGTTTTTTGAGCGACACTTCATAGCAAATTCTGTTTAATGATCAAATAAGAAACGAAAGGGTGAGATTAATTTATTACGGCTGATAATTAAAAACGAAAAAAGACAAGGCACAACAGCCAAACAGCCAAAATCAAAACAGAAGACAAGCATAGAAAATAACAGAGAATGCAATGGATTAAATTTCCCAAGTATGGCGGCAACAATGCCAAACAAGAGTGCATGTTAACCCAAACTAATTTCACAATAAAGTACATATTAATACAACATCACAGTGTTGAGTAATAATACAAATACAACATCACAGTGTTGAGTAAAACTTAGAAAAAATAATTAGATCCCTAATCCCAAAAACAAAAAAAACAAAAAAAAAATCAGAACAAATTGAATGTATAACCAATAATTGAAAAAAAAAACGATGAAAATAAGTGTCGTGTAGAAATTAAAATTACATGACAAGACACTCAATTTTACACAGTATCTAAAAAAACTAATTTAAAGGTTTTAACCCCTAATCCTCTAAAATTGCAGAATGAATTGAAATATCACAATACAATTTAAAATCTCTATAAAAATGGCCCCAATTCAAAGGTTTGAAACCCTAATATCCAAAAATTACAGAACATATTGATTATGAACAAAAATAAGTGTGATGCAGAGTTTAAAATCACTCAATTTCATGAAACATCTAAAATAATCCGAATCCGACTCAACCGAGAGAGAAAACAGTCGAAATTGGGCTTATGATTCTCAACCGTGGGCTTTTTCTGATTTGGGTTTTATTTGGTGTTTGAATAAAACAAGTAAAAAAATCAATGGAGCTTGATCTGGTGCTTTCATACTGATACACTATTTACTAGATCTGGAAGTTGAAGATGCCAAGTGTTGATGATACGAAGCTTGATCTAAATGAAGATGAAAAAGGAGAGTAAGGAGAAGAATATGGAAAGAAGATGAATTGGAGGTTAAGGAAGAAAGAAGTATTATTTTTTACAAATAAATGTTACAAGCGAGGTGAACCGAACAGTAGAAATTAGAAAGGTATGAAGCTATAGAGAGAAGAACAATTTTGAATTAGGGAAGAAGAATAATCTAGAACGTGTAACCAAAAAAAAAAAAAAATCTAGAACGAGATATGAAAATAGTTATTAAATAATTTACTTTGTTATTCTTATCAACAAAAGAGAAGAATCTAGTGGTCTTTATTCATCTAAGAATCTAGTGCTCTTTGAATTGATCACAGCTTGCCAACATATATAAAATGAATAATAATAACATGGAGAATGTTAACCAGTGCCCCCGGGGCATTGGTTAAGCACCAAAAGAAGGAAGTTTTTGTTAAAAAGTAATGTACTTATTACTTGATCAAAAGTGACAGTTTATAGTTCCAAGACAGAAAATTCTATTTTTGCATTCCTTAACCAGTGCCCCGGGGGCACTGGTTAACAAGACCCATATACATGTATGGATCGGTTAGCATAGGCTACCGTTGGTCCAATAATTTTAATCCAAACCGACCCATTTGAATCCATCTCAACCCATTTATTTTACCAGTGTGACCCGCTCACCCGATTGAACCCACCCGACACGGTTTGCAGTGGATTGGGTAGGGCGGTTTTGATCGGACGGTGATTATTTGTCCAGCCCTACATAATTATCTCACCTTGCATTTTGTGATTTAAATGTGTTTATTTTGCTCGGTCAAGAAAATAGTAAACTAGTATTTCAAACATTACTTGCATAAACGTCAATGACATAAGGAATCTTTATGGTATTTTTATATTAGGGGGAAGGTATATTTTAAGCTACCTTGAAAAATGGTTGGGTGTAGCTTCATATAAATGGTTAGCAATGGAAAGCAATTTCCACATAACTATTAAACACATGTATGTTTTAGTTTTTCTTAATCAACAAACTTTTTCATATAGACTATTTTACAAAATTGCTTAACCAATTCGCCAAGGATGGCATACAATGTTGAAACATGGCTATTGCCGTAATGAGAAAAGGTTAGACTTTTTCTTCACGTCATGATTTGCAAAGACAAAAGGAAACAGTACAAACGTAGCCATTAAAATTTCTTTTGTCTGATGTTCGAAAAAAAGGTACAGTATTATCTTCTTTGAAAAGAAAAAAAAATTCAGTATTATCTATTTATGGAACTAGTTTCGACTTGTTTTAAATTTTACTTATTTCATAAAGATACTTGTTGTAAATCTATATGAGTACCGTTCAAAACCATTTTCAAGATAAAGTGTTACAATTACTGTCGTAGTTAGAAAATGTGACATCTTTCCGTCACCTGAGATGAACCGTGATCTGTGTCATATTTAAGAAAGTACATACATTCCACATTTGATGATCAGTGATTTGTTGCCATAGCTAAGTAAATCACAGATTTTAGCAAGCCTGGAGGGGGATTTGGCATGTAAACCATGAACCAGGGTGATTTAAGACCACAACAAAAAAAATCATATTTTTGTGAATTTTGTTATTTCTAACTTAGAGTGATATATGACATTTAAAGGGCCACATAATGACAAACCAACTATATATATGGTATAATTAACATAAATTAAACCGCCAGATCATTTTCCCAGAATAGGCCATGCATCAAACCTAAGCACATAAATCTGACTTCAAAGATAATTCTAACTTGCATCATCGTATACCACAGCAATTCATTAAAGGAATAGGTTGAATCAATGAAATAGGGTGAGATTCTAACAATTAACACACACCAGACATGTTCATATAAGATGCTACACTCTTTTATTGATGGATTGACAGCTAATTAATAATATTTACATGTATATCGATCAAAATTATACATTGCCCTTGATGCACAAGATTTTCCAACCTCACGTAAACAACAGATCCTACAAAAATTTTAAACAAAAAAACAGATCAACAAGCAAAATAAGCCAAGGAAGCATGAAAAGAAGTGTTTTTCACTACAAACAACCCTTCTGAAACTTAGCATGAGAGTCAAGTTACTAAAACAATTGCATTATTCCATACCAAGTATTTCCTATAAATACACATTTCCAAAAAGCACATAAACCACCAAATTCAACATAGAAAACCAACATTTTGAGAAAATCATCAATTGATTAACAAAGATGGCCTCAACTCAATCCAACAACTCTCCCATAGTCATAGTAGTTGTGGTCATCTGTGCTGGGGGCCTTGCCTTGCTTTCTTTGTTTACTTTTGTACTATTTTTCTGCTTTCAGAAAAGGAAAGAGAAGAAGACACAAGAAACCGATATCGTACACATCGATGAGCATAAAAAGGGCAAGGAAACCATTGTACCTGGTCCTTTTGGACAACAAGCAGTAGTTATATCAGTTGAAGATGATGTGCATGTAGATGAAACAAAGAAGAGTGAGAAACTCGGTCATGGTTTACATGCCGATGATGCCAAATCATCCTCAGCTATCATACATATCGATGACCATAAAAAGGGCAAGGAAACCATTGCGCCTGGTCCTTTCGGACAACAAGCAGTAGCTATATCAGTTGAAGATGATGTGCATGTAGATGAATCAAAGAAGAGTGAGAAACACGGTCATGGTTTACATGCTAAATCATCCTCAGCCGAAGCAAATCATCACAATTCTAACAGCCTAGAGGCTGGAACTTCTCATGGTCACCATCACCAGCTTGAGAACAAATCCTGATGGAAGAATTGTGTAAATTCCCATAGAAACTATTATTATGCTCGTACATGGACTCCTAACAAATATGCCAATCCACCTCAAATAATTCAATGAATGTACAATCTTTATTTGTTTTTCTTCTTTATTTCTTTTTTCCTTTTTGTGTGGTAAACTCATCATTTGTTGAATCTCCATCTACCAAGTTGATGAAAATAAGCTCGAATCTCCTTCTACACAGCATTTGAAGCTCTGTGTATACAATCAATCTGGCATAAATAAACAATCCTCAGTTTATTTATATACTAATAACAAGCTTTCACTACTTGCTTTTATTTATATATATTCAAAGCTTGACCTGCATCATATATAACAATGTCATGTCTCCTTGACATGGATCCAAAACTCATGTCGTTCATTTGAAACTAAATGTATATACCATCAATGTGAATTTAGTAGATACGCAAAAGCTTATCGGCATGAGAGCATTGAAACTATTAAAAGTGTGTGTGACATGTCATCCTAAGAACACAGAAAATGAAAATGGATTCCCTGAAATTGCGAATCAACGCAGTTGCAGATCTCTGTCATTTGATTAAGATACAGTTGCCCATGTTATATGTCACATTTAAAACCCAATTTGTTGAGTTTGATTCCAAGTTATCCAATCTTCATCCAACGGCCGATTGCAGGAGTGCAGGGAATTTGGGTACACAAAATACACTCTACATTTGAGTCCCACACATCCATAATTTAATAGGTGAAAACCTAGCAGGAACCAAATGAGAGTATAGAAATACCATCAATCTGACATAAATGAACAGTCCTCAATTATTTGCTAATAACAAGCTATCGCTTATTTAGGTCGGAAAAAAAAAACTATCATTTCTTGCTTTCATTCAAAAAAGTAACCAAAGCATGACCTGCATCATAGTCATGCCATTATTGTCCTTGAAACAAATCCAAAACTCGTATCAAGCATTTGAAGTGTGTATACCATCAATCTGACATAAATAAACAATCCTCAACTTATTTGCTAATAACTATCATTTACGTCTTGCTTTTATTTTAAAATATAACCAAAGCTTGACCTACAACATAATTATTTGAGCCATTATTGTCATTGAAGACTTAGAGCAAATCAAAAGTTCACGATCCTTGAATGAAGAGGTATGAGTTTACATCAGTAAACATCTTATGGAAAAACATGAAACTGAGGGCTAAATAATACAGTTGCCTATATTGTATTTGCAGAGATTATGTGTCCACTTATATCACGTGATTTACTGGACAAGGAAATAATACCCTGAGAGACAAATAACAGCACGATTCTTGATCACATTAGTAAAGAAAGACAAATCTAAAAAAAACTAAAATATAGGAAGTTATGAGTTGATTCAAATGGCTGTTTATAAGTAACCATACTCAATCTCTTTTAAATAATAACAATGATAGTAAGTGAACTCAATACGAATCACATCAGGCTATAAAACTACAATAATTCAAAGGCACCAAATTTCAGAAATAAATATCAGAAACACCAAATTTGTATACCCGAAAAAAAAAACCTTCCTCTTTGTCGCAAAAATAACTGAACCTCCAAGATTTTTTCATCTATGAAGGCTTTTCCTCCATAAGTTTTTATTATTTCAAGTAAATTAAACATCCCCTTTCTGTAACTAATGTAACAACACAATTGAACCTCTAAAGTTTGTCTTCTAAGAAGGTTTTTCCTCCATAGTTATTTACTATTCCAAGTAAATTAAACATCTCCTTTCTGTAACTAATGTAACAACATATTTGCCAGCTACCTTTTAACTACAGACTGGCTATTTTTTCTTTTAATTACTCAGAAAAGCAATTTCACTACTTTTCAACGCACTCTTCACCAACTCCTTTCTTGTATAAATAATGTTTTACAGCAGCAGCAAACGTTTGACTATGGCATTTTGTTAAATAGTTTTTTAACTGCAACAATTTGAGAGAAAAAAACAGACCATGAGATTTCAACAATCCAGAGAAAATAAGTTACTACTGAATAGTCCAGCATATTCAAACACACTAGCTAGGATCAGTCCTACTTACCATCAATTCCGACACTCTTTTCATCTACCTCCTCCTCCTCCACTATCTTACGCTGCCCAACATCAAAGTAGCGATAGAACACAAAGTCAGCATTCTGAACTGCTTCATCTGATGGTTGTGGATTCCTAGCATCCTTAGAAATGCAAACAACATTGCATTTCCCAGCAATAGATTCCTGATACACCATATAAAAATAGCCAATTCAATTAGGGTTAAAACTGATGGTCTGTTCCAATCCAAACCAAACCAAACAAAATTGAAGAATTTATTACAAAAGCAAAACACACATTAATGAGATCACAAAACTTTTACCGTACCAGCAATAAGTACGAGAAACACATTCACTAACAATCTCTTTTCAACATTGTAAACAGTATCATTGAGTAAAATTCACATGGAGTCGAACTAAATCCCACTAAATGAAAGTGATTTAATTCCCTCTTTAGCGGCACACAGCACTCATTTCAAAATTATGGGACGCCAACACACCTAAATTTTATTTATCCTATAAAGAAACACCAGCAACACAACTCTCTAACAATATCTTTCCAACACATTCACCATATAATTGACAAAAATTCACATGGATTAGAAGGAGACTGTTAGAGGGTGTGTTCCTACCACAGCTGTGTAGGAGAAGTAAAATTTATGTGGGTTTCAGTACTTTGAAAAGAGTGAAACAGATCACCATCTTTTAGTGGAATCAGATCACCATCATATAGTTGAGTATAATTCACATGGATTCCACTAAACAACAGTGATCAAAGTCCCTATTTAGTGTCCCTTATTTCAAAGCAGTGAAGCCCACATAAAATTTTCTTATCCTACACACCAGCTCTAACAATCAATTTCCAACACTCTCACCATATAAATTGAGTAAAATTCACATCAATTCACTAAATCCAACTAAATAACAATAATCTACTTTGCTATTTAGTGACCCTCATTTCAAATTGGTAAAGCCCACATAAATCTCACCATATAATTGAGTTAAATTCATATAATTCAACTATGAGTTTAATTTATATACACTGTCAGTGTACAAATGTTTTACACATGCATCCAATAATGGGTGGCCACATCAATGAATTAAAAACACATACTTGCCATATATCTCATCAAAAAATGTGGTAACCCATCGTGTTGTACGCATGTGTAAAACTTTTGTACAGCAACAGTCATATAAACTAAACTCAATTCAACTAATTGAGTAGCACTAGCAACATAATAATTGAGTAAAATTCATACGATTCAACATAATTGATTAAAATTCACACAAATTCAACTAAATTCACATAGATTCAATTAAACTCACATAGATTCAACTAAACCACATTAATCTAACAACTGAATTAAAATAAATAATGAAATTTGAAAAATTGAATTACCACGGGATTGATATTGGCAAGACCATTACCAACACCAGTAGCAAAGAAAAGCTCATTATAATAAATCTGAATCCTCTTCAAAAACTTGGAAACTTCACGAGGTCGAAAAAACCACTGAATCTTAACCTTCTTAGCCTTTTCACGATTAGGAACTTCCCAAATCTTGATGATTTTACCGATATGCGGCTCCGATTGCGGTTCAGTTCCGTTTTGAAGATAAACGGTATCGAAAAGAGAATAGTGTTCACCGTCGAAGGTGAATGATTCGTAGAATTGTGTATCGCGTTTTTTGCCTCCTTTGCAGCGTTTTTTGCCCCATTTGAATTCTAGGGTTTCGGGTGAAGGTGGTGGAGAGAGAGTGGAGTTTGGTTTTGTTGCTGCCATGGAGGAGTGAGAGAGGGAGAGGGGAGAGAGAGAAATGAGTGGAGAAAGAATAATACTGATGATAATGATATTGATTTATAGGGTGTGAAGTGCGCAGCAGTTTGACTGCGACATCTTCTTCTTCTGTACTTGTGATTTGTGAAGATGATATTCACCATTTTTACCTTTACAGTGTACTTTGATCCAAATCACGGTGGTGGTGGTAATTTTATTTTATTCCTTTTAAGAGAAAGGAGGTGGTAATTTTGTAAAAGTTACTTACACATGTCAGCTTTTGCAAATTTCCATGTAATTATACTTGTCATAGCTTTTGCAAATCTCGAGGGCATGTGATTTCGTGAAATTGACCATGATTCATTAAACTATTCAATCAATCTAAAAAGTTTTTTTTACTGTAATAAATAGAATCGGATGGAGTACAATGATAAAAGCCGTATGAGGAAATTCAACTATTTGAGTTGTGAAATAACCATGGATTTTAGGTGTTTTATAGAATCGGATGGACTATAATGATAAAAGCCATATGAGGTAATTCAACTATTTGAGTTGTGAAATAACCATGGATTTTAGGTTAAAATTCAAACGGTGAAAAAATTTAATTTAACAACTAATTACTACTACCTCCGTCCCGGTTTAATTGACCTACTTTGGTTTTTCACACAGATTAAGAAAAGTGTATAAATAAAGGGGAAAGTGAAATATATTGTATTGGGAATGATAAAAGTAGTACTACCTCCGTCCCAATTTAATTGACACAATTTTGTTTTTCACACATATTAAGAAAAATGTATAAATAAAGGGGAAAGTGGAATATATTGTATTGGAAATGATAAAAGTAGTATTATTTAGTGTTATATTGTATTGGGAATGATGAAAGTTGTATTGAAAATTGAAATGAGTCAGTTATTTTAGGACACTTTTTTTTAAAAAATGGGTCAGTTATTCCGGGACGGAGGGAGTATTATTTAGTGTTATATTGTATTGGGAATGATGAAAGTTGTATTGAAAATTGAAATGAGTCGGTTATTTTAGGACACTTTTTTTTAGAAAATGGGTCAGTTATTCCGGGACGGAGGGAGTAATACTTAAAAAAAATAACTAATCATGAATATTGAGTAAATTGTTATTTTAATCTTGACTCTGCAACTCGTTATCTCAAAGATTTTTGACCCATGATTAAATACAAAGTAGTTTATGAATGTGCACTTCTGCTATCAGTTTAGTCTAAAACGTTAAAAACTTTTGTTAATTAATGAGGTGGGAAATGTTTTGGGATATCAATGTGCATGAGGTGTCACATAGACTAAAGTGAAAGTAAAAAAAAGTCACTTTGGTCTCTGAATCGAAAGTCAATGTCCCAAATTAATCCTCAAAACTCTAAATCCCAAATTTAATCCTCAAAACTCTAAATCCCTCAATCTCATTTAATTATCTCTTTTTTCAAAATCAAACTTCCATTAACACTAAATAAGCTTGATTATCTGACAGAAAAGAAGCTTGAGTGTTCCAATAAAATGCAAAGTATAAACATTAGGATCCAGTACAATCCAGAGAATGTAAAGTGGGAACCTATGTCTCAAGCATAACCCAAAGGTGTACAATCCAATTAGAATTAACAACACTAGTAATACTAATATAAAAGGAATAGAAGCCTAGCCATACAATTCACAATATTAGAAAAATCCAAGCTGAAGGCCGAAAGTGTTTAATGGAATATTTGATTTAAAAAAAAAAAGGAATTAGATGAGATTTAGGGATTTGAGATTCAATTTAGGGATATTGATTTTCGGTTCAAAGACCAAGGTAACTATTTTCTACTTTCACTTTTAGTCCATGTGACACCTCATGTACCTTGTCAGCATAAAATATTTGTCACCTCATCAGTTAACAAAAGTTTTTAACGCTAGAGACTAAACTGATAACAGAAGTGCACATTCAGAGACTACTTTGTATTTAATCCTGAGTCATAGACCTTTGTAACAGTGAGGTGCAGAGTCATGGACTAAAGTTATCATTTACTGTACTGATATTTGTTATTAAAAAAATCAAAAAGTCAAAGTGAAATTAAATGAAATTGAACCAATATGTTTATTGAGATTACTAAGTCCATTTTGTAACCAAAAGAAAAAAAAGATTACTAAGTCCATTTTGATTGAGCAATGATATTTGTCCACTCAATTTGTGATAACTTTTAGGACAAATTGCAATCTCTCTTTTTTTATTACTCCCTCCGTTTCAAAATGAGTGTCGTTTTAGATGTTTACACACATATTAAGAAATGCAATGATTAAGAGAAAAAGAATGGTTATTTTACCAAATTATCCTTATTAACTATTGGTTAGCTTTAAAAGCAATACTTTGGAAGTAGTGTGCAGAATATTAATTGAAGGATACAATTGAAAAGAAAAAGTTATTATTGCATTGGAAACTGAAAGCGACACTCATTTTGAAACAAATTTTTTTGGCTAAAGCGACACTCATTTTGAAACGGAGGGAGTAGTCAAAAACAATGGAAAGATAAAGTGAAAAAAAGAGTAAGAACACAGTGTGAATATGAGAAAGAATTTTTTTTTTAAAGTTGTCACAAATGTGCCGGAAAAATATCATTTCTCATTTAGATTTAGCTCTATCCAATATTTACTAGTACACTTGCACTAAAACAACAATTAAACAACATTTGTCCATGTTTATTAAGATTATGTTTCACATTTTTTTTATTGTTTCAATGGAAAAAATACATATTTTAAACTTTTCCTTTGTACTTTGGTCCATTTCTTATCATAATTAACTTTCATTTGCCTAATCACATGCTCCATCCCCATAATATCGGTTGAGTGGAATAAACCAAGAGCAGGCTAATGTATTTCATGATGGCAAGAAACCTTAGCCTTTGTATTTATGATAACAAATTTGTTTTGGATACCTCCCCTAAAAAAAACTTTGTTTTGGGCAACTTCTCATATTAGCCCAGAGATAATTGCATATCACCACCAAAAAAAATTGACACCACCAAAAAAAGAGATAATTGCATATACTACTAATACTATGTATCCACTCATACCATAATTATGTGTCCAAAGCCTAGTATAAATTGATCACAATTTTAGTGGGTCTATGCATAATCAAAACAACGTTAGGTAAGTTTTCTGAAATAAAAAAACCACAATTTATCGCAGTCCACAAGAATTATTTTACAAAAATCCAACAAAAATGTTATCTCATATATAATTATCAAAAGAACACACCTATCCAATATATTAATATATACAAGTATACAACGATAATGCACATATTAACACTTGATATTGAAGCTTAACCCTTGCTCTTGATAGTAGCATCATAACATCTTTGCAGCTTCGGTTACATTGTGTAGCCACATTCTTCCCTACACTGCAACATAATGTTATTTAAATGTTAATTCTTATTAATCTTGTGCAAATCCAATATTCTATTTCTTCAATCAATAATATCATACTCCATTTTTATTTTACATGTTAAATTGATTAAAAGTGACAATTTATTTACGTATTAGTTGAACGGACCCACGTTAACAAGAGTGTGGGCCTTGGCCCTCACTTTCTTCTTGAGTTTCTTTGTAATAATATTATGGAAAAAGATTCATGAACACCCCTTTTCATACCACTCCTTCATACACCTCCTAGCTGGCAGGTATTTTTGTAATATCAAAAAAGAAAAATCTTTTAAACCAGTTCTTCAAAAAACCAGTTTAAACAGTCTAAAACAAAAACACAGCAACAGAAGGAAAAAAACACAGCAACATTCTTTCTCTTTCCCTTCTCTCATCTCTATCCCCACATATCACTCACCAGCGCCGCCGCCCCCATTCTCAAGCCTTCTCCGTCCTCTTGCTCGCGCCTCCAACCCACTCTCACACCCGTCTCCGACCCTAACACCACCACAATCACCACCTTTTCTCTTCAAAACGATTTGACTGCAACACAACCTCACCGCCTCCTCTTCTTCTTCACAACCGCCGTCCTCGTCAATATCGTCGTTGTCTCTTGAAATATGTTCAGATCTAAAAACTATGGCGTCGACAACCCGACCTCCCGCCGCCGCGTCCCTCACTCCCTCCGCCGGGATCTCCTTCAAATCTAACAGACATTCAGATTCGCTTTTAAAACAATCACCGGTTCTGCTTAGATCCGGCTCCGACGTCGATGAGAGAGTAACGGTGGTGAGAGATGATTTCTTTGAATTTGGGTAGATTTGAGAGGAGGATGAGGAAGAGGAACATTTTCACTCTGCCCCCACCTCCGTCGCGTCCTCTTTGAATTTTGAATGCAGGGAAAAAATGGTTACGCCTTTGACAAATTATGGTTATATTGTTCGTTTATTTGGTTATCTGTAACTTACATGTGCAAAAAAAAAAAATCAATTCAAGCCAATTGTCACTGAGACATTATAATTTATGAAAAAATAGTGGTCACGTATATGTAAATATGTGGTCATACAAACCATATATTTGGCTAGTTTTTCTTTCCCAGGTGTAAATGATATCGTTTTAGGCGAATCGAACGCATGATCTCATTTGATCACTGCACTAAAAGCATTTCCAACCATAAATAACCTGTTTTACAATCGGCAAGTTTATCACGCCTAAGGACGGACAAGTTCTAATTTATGAAAAAATAGTGGTCACGTATTTGTAAAAATGTGGTCATACAGACCATATATTTGGCTAGTTTTTCTTTCCCAGATGTAAATAATATCGTTTTAGGCGAATCGAACGCATGATCTCATTTGATCACTGCACTGTAAGCAATTCCAACAATAAATAACCTGTTTTACAATCGGCGAGTTTATCACGCCTAAGGACGGACAAGTTCTAATTTATGAAAAAATAGTGGTCACGCATGTGTAAAAATGTGGTCATACAGGCCATATATTTGGCTAGTTTATATTTCCCAGATGTAAATAATTTCGTTTTAGGCGAATCGAACGCATGATCTCATTTGATCACTGCACTAAAAGCATTTCCAACCATAAATAACCTATTTAATTTACAATCGGCAAGTTTATCACGCCTAAGGACGGACAAGTTCCAATTTATGAAAAAATAGTGGTCACGCATGTGTAAAAATGTGGTCATACAGACCATATATTTGGCTAGTTTATATTTCCCATATGTAAATAATTTCGTTTTAGGCGAATCGAACGCATAATCTCATTTGATCACTGCACTAAAAGCATTTCCAACCATAAATAACCTGTTTTACAATCAGCAAGTTTATCACGCCTATGGACGGACAAGTTCTAATTTATGAAAAAATAGTGGTCACTCATGTGTAAAAATGTGGTCATACAGACCATATATTTGGCTATAAAAAATGTAGTCAAAACTCATTTTCCCTCTCTCTTCTCTCCCTTTCCACACCACACCCAATCCTCGCCTCCATCTTCTTTTAATTTCCAGCAACTCATTCTCCAATTACCCATTCTTTGTTCTATCCATTAACTTAAAAATGATCATCATCCATAAATTTGTTCAATGTCTTTCAATTTTCCACTTAAGTTTAAAGGATAATTTTATCAAAATCAGATCAAGGAATAATGGGTCATTCACATGAACTGAAAAGAACACAAATTTGTTCTACTTGATGTCAAACTGCACAAATCTCTGAACTAGAATCATCAACTGTTAAAATACAAGAGCAATGGGCTGTAGAAGAAGAAACATGGAGAAAAGGAACACAAAAATGAGTGAAAGGGTAAAGGAAGAGGTTGTGGGTTACTTAAAAATTGAGTTTTACCAGATTCAAATTCAGAAGTGTGATTTGTTTTTTGTGTGGTTTTTGTTTTTCTTGCTTCTCCATACATAAAAAAAGGGGACCGAGAGAGTCTGCGAGAGAGAAGAAGATGCAAGTTGAGAAGAGAGAGAGAATGGTTGGAAAGAGCTGTGGGAGTGTGGGCCCCACATTGCCACATGTCATTTTTTTATGTGGGTGTAGGAGTGGTATTGCCACCTATGGTGGTATACCTATCAGGACTCATAAGAGTAATTAATAAATATACACCATGCATTTCCCTCGGTTTTCTTGTTTTTGTTTTATTTTACCGTTAGATAAACACACCAAAAATAATAATGAGCTTTTAAAGATACTATCTTTATATAAGCCGATAATGTATATCCTATGTTTTGTTCTTTTTTTTTAACGATACATGTATAATATAAAAAATTATTTCAAATAATATAAAAAATAATGTTAGTGTTAAGTAGTCCCTATACTATCCTTAAAAAAAAAAAAATAGTCCCTATAATAGTACCCTCTCACCAATTTAATCCATAAATCATTTAATGTTAGTGTTAAGTACTCCCACATCGGATAAAAGATGACCTGACAATGTGTTTATAAGTTGAAACAATTCTCATATCACAAAATGGTTTTGTCAAGTTGCGTAAGACTTGACCACGATTTTTAAAATGGTATCAGACTCTCATTTAAGATTCATTGGACCATCCATCATTTATGTATATATGAGTTAGAAGATTCATTGGACCATCCATCATTTATGTATATATGAGTTAGAAATTTATATATAAACATGGCCCCCACTATTGAGAATTTCTGGGTCCGTCACTGAGTTGAAGGAAAAAAATGTCACGGTAATTCAATCAAATAGTGGCATTTGAAGATGATTTGATGCCACACAAAAAAAAAAATACATATAAAATACATATAAATAGAGGATTTAAGGCATCCATATAGTTTTCTGTGCACATGAAGCAATAGTCTAACCTAAGTGCATTTGGAATACTAATTTACATCTGGTTAGAAAGACAAAATGACAATAATCATTTAGAAACTCACCCACATCAGGAGTAAGTGTTCGAGCTACAATTACAACGTTCGATCTAACAATTTCAACATTTTTGTCAGTTGAACTACAAAATAAGATTTAATTGATATGCACTAACAATAGAGAATTTCTCTAAGAATTTCAAAGTTATTGTCCTCATCAAGTTCATGCACACATTGAGAAATTCTCAGAGAAACTAGCCAACTTTTGTTACCCTTTGTTGAGGTTAGATTCTCTGAGAACATTGGTGATTATATGATAAGCAATGAAGCTTTCTCATACATTGAAAACTAATTAACATCTAAATCAACCAACCAAGCAAAGAAACTCTAAGGTAGGGATGGCAAAGCGGGTGGCCCGCCCCATTTAGGCCCGCCCCGTCTAAGCCAGCTAAAAACGAGATGAGACGAGCCGAGTCAAATTTTGTGACCGAGTCCAAAATCTCACCCCGCCCCGTTTAGGGGCGGGCTTGCGAGTTGGCGGGCCGGCCCGCCAAACAAAAACTTTTTTTTTAATTTTTTTTTACAACTTAATTGTTACAAAAAAAAATATGTTGTTTTTATCGTAAAAAAATATAAAAGAATAGGAAGCAAGTAAATTTGTGAAAAACAAGATAATTATCAAATTGTCAAATTCAACATCATAACTAATAGCAATAAGGCAAATGCGCAACATAAAATAAATCCAACAACCAAATTATAAAATAAGTCTCAAAATAAATAAACTCAACAACCAAGATAAATCCAAAAGCATAAAATAAGTCTCAAAATATATCTAACAACCAAAATAAATCCAAAAACATAAAATAAGACTCAAAATAACAAATTGAAACACGAGTTAAGCGGGCCGCCCCGTCACACCTCGTGGTCGTCCCGTTTCCAACGAGTTAAGCGACCAGGCCCGCCCCGCCCCGTGCCCGCCCCGTATTTTAACGAGACGAGACGAGCCGAGCCAACTATAGAAAGCGAGTTCAAAACTTCGACTCAGCCCGCCAAAAATAGCAGGCCAAACGGGCCGGCCCGGCGGGTCAGACCCGTTTTGCCACCCCTACTCCAAGGTGAATATGTGAAAAAATCTTTAGTTCTAAAAATCTTTTGTTTCTCACATTTCATCGCAGTCACCGCGATTTTTTTGAGAAATCTTACCTTAACCATGTTTTGGAACAAGGTAAGGAGATTGGTCTAAGTAAGAGGCAGAGAAAGCTTTACACAAATTGCACAGGTGATAGTGGATATAAAAGGAGAGGTAAGTGGAGTCATGTGATATTTGAACATTCATCTTTTTGAAACAATTGCAATATGAATCCTAAAAAGAAGAAAGAGATTGTTGATGATCTTGTTACATTCAGTAAGGCTAAAGAGTATTATGCAAAAATTGGTAAGCCTTGGACATGCATATTGAGTTGTCTTATTGTGGTTTTGATGGATTCAAAATGTTGGCAATGAATTATCTGAGTATTGAATCTCATCCTTTGTTCAAGACGGTTCGGTGCTTGTTGGAAGAGACCGACATAACTCCGGCTGATGTTGCTGAAAACTTGATGCCTAAGGTAGCTAATGAAGATGTTGAGAATGAGACATCTTTGGAGAGGTTGATCCAAGCACTTAGTAGTTAGAACATCTAAGGAAGAGGCTGAGATGAAAGCTAAGAAAGAAGCAGAGATGAAGGCTGAGAAAGAAAAAGGGATTAGTGAAGAGGATTCACCAGAGGAGGAGGCTTAAGATGCAGAAGACAAGAAGCTTGAGGAAGAGATTGGTAATGGGAACTCCTGGGCAATAATGCTGGTTATTTTATATTTTAGGGTCTTATTAAAACATTAGTATAATATCTATCTTAATTTACATTATTATTAAGTTAGATTAATATGTTAATTTTCTTTGATGGTTTTTATGCCTTTTGTCTTGTATATTTATTTTCGTAACTCTATGTAAGTTGAAAACTCAAAGATACTATAATCATAATGTAGTATTTCTAAAGTCGTTCAATCGTTAATAACATAACATATTTGTAAGATTGTGCAAAACTTATATATTTTTTTAATTTCATTTATAGGTGAAGTGATCAACCGAACCAAATTGAATATCATTTTGATTGATTCCACTTCTAAAAAACGTTGAAAATTGAATCAAATCCCAAACCGATGTAGATTTGGTCGGCTTGAATATTTTTTTGACAGAAAACTAAACCAAACTGAATCGTTACACACACATTCGAACACATTCGTGAGATTATGCATATTTAAAAGTAGTCTCTTAACTTTGTGAAACGGTTCTCAGTTAAGTTTATATATCATATAAAATTGAAACTTTTAAGTACTAGTATTGATGTTGAATACGTGAGAAACAACGCTAGTATGTCATAGACATTAACACTCTGTTTGGTTGAAGAGAAATAAGAAAGAGAGAGATAGAGAAGAGAGAAATTGAGAAGAGATGGTAACTTTCTCCTGTTTGGAATGCAGAGAAAGAGAGGAGAGAGACTAAAAATTTGTGGGACCCACTGCTTTTTGTTTTCTCCACTGAACAGCGAAGAAACGGGAGAGAGAGGTGGCTTAATTTTGTTGTTCCATTTCTACCCTTTGTATTCAAATTTTATTTATGATTTATTATCTTTCTGCAAATTGCAACAATGATTATCCAATATGAAGGATAAAACAAAGGGAAGTTAGACAAGCTCAAGGTATCATTTGCCGATGGTAGATGAAGGATGAGGAAGCAAAATAGAAAAACTCTCTCGCATACATGAAGTTAAGCTGCATATATGGAGGAGAAGCTGGAGTGATGTAGATAATTAAGTCTCTGCAGCTACCATATTGGACTGCCTCCATACCATGAGCTGGAAGTTATAAGGCTCTGAATGCCGTATATGGAGGAGAAGGCCGAAGGATGTAGATAATTAAGCTGTTTTTTAAATTTATTTTCATTCTTTTCCATTTTTGTTATTAAACGGATGATTTTCCAATAAGAATAAAAAAATGAGTTCAAATTTATTTGGATTAAGTTACAAATTAATGAAATAATTAATTTTTAATAATAATCTTCGTCGTTTGTCAAAAAAAATCATCATCATTGTCATCAACAATTTAGTTAAAAATTGGATTAAGTTATTTAATAAATTAATTTTGATTGAAGGTTTATTAATTAGGGGTATTTTGGTACTTTTAAAAATAATCAACACTTCTTTCTTCTCTATTTCTTTTATATCTCCCTTCTACCAAACAATACATCAAATCTACTATATTTCTCCGCTCTCTCTCTCTCTCTCTCTCTCTCTCTCTCTCTCTCTCTCTCTCTCTCTCTCTCTCTCTCTCTCTCTCTCTCTCTCTCTCTCTCTCTCTCTCTCTCTCTCTCTCTCTCTTTCATTCTCTCTCTTACCTATTTCTCTCTTCACAACTTCTCTTATATACCAAACACACCCTAAGCAAGTTATGAAGCTTTCTCCACCAACAAGAACATATAATCTCATGATCAATATATTAATGGAAATTAAACCATTGGATCTCTTTATCAAAATATATGCCTTGACCTAACCGGAAGTGCATTATTAAATCTGAATTCAAAGATAACACAAACTTGCATCATAGTATTTCACCGGATGAGCAACATCTTTTTTTGAAGAGCCTTAAACTAATATGATCTCGAGTTAGCTCTGAAACTTATATTAATATACTGTCGTGTATTACGATTTAAATACTTAATGAAATGCTATAAGCATATTTACCTAAAAAAAAAAAAAATTCACAGCAACTTAGCAAAGGAATAGGTCGAATCCATTAAATAGGTGAGATTTCAAGAATTAACACACACATTCAGACATGTTCATATAAACTCTTTTATAGGTGTATTAATAATAGCAAATAAACGTTGAGAGAATATTAAAAAAAATACTTGCATATTATTATATTAAAGTTCAACCTCACGTACACAACAGATCCTAAATATTTTTTAAACAAAAAAACAGATCAACAAGCAAAATAAGCCAAGGAAGCATGAAGAAAAGTGTTTTTCACTACAAACAACCCTTCTAAAACTTAGCATGAGAGTCAAGTTACTAAAACAATTGCATAATTCCATACCAAGTACTTCCTATAAATTCACATTTCAAAGAGGCACCTAAACTACAACATATTCCATTCCACGCAGAAAACTAACATTGTGAAAACATCGTTAATTGATCAACACAGCAGAAGAACAAAGATGGCCTCAACTCAACCCATATTCATAGTAGTTGTAGTCATCTGCGCAGGGGGTCTTGTCTTGCTTTCACTGCTTACTTTTGCTTTATATTGCTGCTTTCAGAAGAAGGAGAACACACAAGAAACTGAAACCATCCATATCGATGAGCATAAAAAGGTCGAGGAAACCATTGTACCAGGTCCTTTTGGACAACAAGCAGTAGTTATATCAGTTGAAGATGATGTGCATGTAGATGAAGCAAGAAAGAAAGAGAAATTTGATCATGGTTTACATGCCCAATCATCCTCAGCGACCATACATATCGATGAGCATAAAAAGGGCAAGGAAACCATTGCACCTGGTCCTTTTGGACAACAAGTAGAAGTTATATCAGTTGAAGATGATGTGCATGTCGATGAAGCAAGGAAGGCTGAGAAACTAGGTCATGGTTTACATGCCAAATCATCTTCGGCGGAAGTAAATCATCACAATTCTAACAGCCTAGAGGTTGGAACTTCTCATGGTCATCATCATCAGCTTGAGAACAAGTCCTGATTGGAATAACTGTGTAAATTCAAATCAGACTATACTTGTAGAAGGACTCCCAACAAATATGCCACTTCACCTAAAATACATCAACTAATAACCATTCTTCATTTGTTTTCTATTTCTTTTTTCCTTTTGGTGTGCCAAACTCAATATTTGTTGAATCTCCTTCTATGAAGTAATGAAAACAAGCTTGTATCTCCTTCTACACGGCATTTGAAGCTATATGTATACAATCAATCTGACAAATAAACAATCTCAATTTATAAGCTAATAACTAGCTGTCACTACTTGCTTTTATATAATTCAAAGCTTGATCTATATCATAAATAATCATGTCATGTGTCCTTAAACATATCCAAAATCCATAGCATTCAAAAGTTTATATATACCACCTCCACCAATCTGACTTTAGCTAATATACAAAAGTTTATCAGCGTGAAAGTCTTGATACAATCAAACAGGTTCATAACATGCCATCCTAAGAATGCGATAACAAATAACTGCTACAAAAGACAAACCTTCAAGCCAATAAGAAAACCACCTATCAATCCCAAATGGAAAGAAAATGAAATATAATAAAGCTGACAATATATATCAGAATTCCTGATCATGACAATCACAGCTGCAAAAAATGGAAATGATTTTCCTGAGATTGAAAATTAAATCAGTTGCGACTCTTGGTCGTTTGATAAAGATCCAATGGCTCATATTATATGTTTTGTTTAAAAGCCTACTTGTTGGAGTTTAAGTCCAAGTCATTCAATCTTCATCCAACAGCCGATATCAAATGACTGTGTGACTGTATGATTTACCTGAGTTCAGGGAATCCAAGTACCCAAAATATGCTATATATTTGAATCCCAGACAATGTTGTCCATGATTTTATAGGTGCAAACCTAGCAGGAACCATATGACAGTATAGAAGAACCATCAATATGACATAAATAAACAGTCCTCAATTATTTGCTAATAACTAGCTTGCTTTCATTTAAATATAACCAACCAAAGCATGACCTACATCATAAATAACCATTTCTTGTCCTCGAAACAAATCCAAAACTTGTATCATGCATTTGAAGCGGTGTATACCATCAATCTAACATAACTAAACAATCCTCAACTTATTTGCTAATAACTATCATTCACTTGCTTTTATTTTAAATATAACCAAAGCTTGACCTACAACATAAATAATTGTGCCATTATTGTCATTGAAGGCTTGAAGCAGATCCAAAGCTCAAAATCACTGGATGAAGAGGAATGTGTTTACAATTACATGACTATAAAAATCTTACGCAAAAACATGATCAAAGATAAGTTCTCACCAACGCAGCTTCCTATATTGTATTTGCAGAGATACTATGTCCAATTATATCACATGATTTATTGGACAAGGAAATAATATAATATCCAGAGAGACGAATAACAGCACAATGCTTGACCATGTTAGTTAAGAAAAACAAATCTGAAAAACCTAAGACACCTAACATAATAGAAAGTTGTGAGTTGGTTCAAATGGCTATTTTCAGTTACCATTTACCAAACTCCTCAGTCTCTACTTAATAACGATGATAGCAAGTGAACTTGGTGCAAAACGCATCAGGCCATGAAACGAACATTAATTCAAAGGTGCCAAATTTCATATTTAAATTAAATATCACAAACACCAAATTTCAATTAAACATTGCATCTCCTTTCTGAAACTAATGTACCAACATATTTGCCATCTAGTTTTTAATTACAGGCTGACTATTTTTAATATTCAAAAATCCACTTCAGTGACTTCACAACTTTTCAAGGCATTTCCCCAAACTCCTTTCTTGTATAAATAATATTTTACAGCAGCAGCAAGCTTTTGACTATCCCAATTTGTTAAATATGTTCTTAACTGCAACAATTTCAGAAAAAACACACCATAAGATTTTCAACAATTTAAAAAAAAGAAGAGCCTAGTCTAACATATTCAAACACACTGGCTGGGATCAGTCCCACATACCTTCAATTCCGATCCTCTTGTCTTCTACCTCCTCCACTATTTTACGCTGCCCAACATCAAAGTAACGATAGAACACAAAGGGCGCACTCCAAATGGCTTTATCTGATAGCTGTGGATTCCTAGAGTCCTTAGAAATGCAAACAACGTTGCATTTTCCAGCAATTGATTCCTGATATGCCATACAAAAATAGCCATGTTAATTAGGTTACAAATTGATGGTCTGCTCCAAGCCAAGCAAAATTGAATAACTTGCTCAAAATGAAGAATTGGTTACAAAAGCAACACACTCATTAACGACATCACATTACCAACTGACCAACAAGAAGTGCTAGCAACACGCTCTCTAACAATCTCCTTCCAACTCTCTCACCATATAATTGACTAAAATTTACATGGATTCAGACTACACTCCATCCACTAAATGACATGATCTAATTCCCTGTCTAATGTCACTCAAGTGGCGAAGCCCCGATAAATTATATCTACCTTACATAGGAACGCTAGCAACACACTCATTAATGAGATCAACATTACAAAGTGAGGAACTCTACACTGCCAACAAGGAATGTTAGCAACATAGTCTCTAACAATCTATCTCAGTATCTCTAATAAATTTCACTAACTGAAGGTGATCTAACTCCCTACTTAGTGGCACCCATTTCAAAGTGATGGTGCCCACATAAATTTTACTTACTCTACGAAGGAACACAAGCAACACGACAATCTCTTCCCAACACTTTCACTTATAATTGCGTAAAATTCACATGAATTCAGACTAAATTCCACTTAATAACAGTGATATAGTTCCTTGTGTAGTGACAATCATTTCAAAGTAGTGGGTCAACATGAACGGTGGCAATACACTCTCTATCAATCTCTTTCTAACACTCATGATATAATCGAGTAAAACTCACATAGATTCGATTAAATTCCACTAAACCGTGTGTATCTAATACGTATCTAGTGGCACTCATTTCAAAATGGTAGGACCACATGAATTTTATTTACCATACAGATGAATGCTATCAACATGCTATCTAAGATTCTCCTTCCAACACTCTCACTATATAACTTAGTAAAATACACATAGACTCCACTAATGGCCCGTTTGGATTGACTGACTAATTTTTTAAGCTATTTTTCCCAAGCTCAAAAAAGGGCTCTAAATTGCATTGATCTAACAATTACTCATGAATTAATCAATTTACATAAAAGCTTATTTATTTGAATAAGTTATTTTTTTCATAAGCTCAAAAATAAGTCAATCCAAACAGGCTGAAAATTGCATTGATCTAAAACTTACTCGATGACACTCAACTTCTCAGAGAGAATTGATACACGCAAAAATTACACAAAAAATAGAATAAAAGGGTGAATTACCAGAGGATGAATAGTAGCAAGTCCATCACCATCACCACAAGCAAAGAACAATTCATTAAAATAAATCTTAATCCAAGTCAAACACTTCGAAACCTCACTGGGACGAAAGAACCATTGAACCTTAATCTTCCTTTCAAGAGTAGGAGTTTCCCAAATCTTGATGATTTTTCCAATACGAGGTTCAGCAAAATCATTCTTAACATAAACATTATCAAAAAGCGAGTAATCAACACCACGTAAGGTGAATGATTGGTAGAACTGTATGTCGCGTTTTTTACCGCCTTTTCCTCGCTTTTGGCCCCATTTGAATTCTAGGGTTTCTGATTCTGGTGAGGGAGCAGGAGGAGAGTCTGATTTCACTGTGGATGAAGATGAGTCAGATGTTAGAATTTGAGAGCTATATCAAAATCATTGGCATAGTATAGTATGATGTTAACAGTGTTTGCATTTACCTGAGATGGTTGAGACTGGCATGGTTGTAGATGGTGGTCGGAGAAGAATGATAGCAGCTACCGGTGAAGTTCACGGCATGCGTTGTGATGGTCTGAGAATTTATATTCAGTGGAGGAACAGTAACCTTTCAGCAAGATAAACGAATGACAACAAAATGTGAAGCCCAAAGTTAATTTTTTTTTTTTTTTAAAAAAAAAAAACTTTTTCCACCTCCAATCTCAATTTTAACTTTGTTAAAATTATTATGTCAAAAAAAAATAACTTTGTTTAAATTATGAAATTGAAGCATTTTGTACTATTTTAAATTATATAATTTGAAATATCTCATAACATAATAATATGTAGATTTGATTTATAAGGACGAGAAAATTTAAATGCGACGTTAGAATTTAAAATAACATAATTTAAAATTGATAATATAACACGTTTGTATTGATTCAATGAGATTTCGTAATTTATTTACATTAAAATTATCATCGAATAAAATTCTGACATGATAAATGTTATGATATAAATATCACAGAGAATTAAAGCTATATTTGTAGTACAAGACTAAAATGAAATAAGGTGTTAACAATCTCATATTCAAACTGATATGAAATAGGGTTGATGTTGGACAACACACTTTGATCAATCATACTAACCCCTAAAATTGATACGAATTTCTATGTTGATCATAATACTACACCCACAAATACTACAAAGCAATTTTTGGGATAGTATGAATGAACAAAGTGGAAGAAGGAAAAAATGTGAAATTTGTAATGACAATAGAGAATAATGCAAGATTATTTATAATCACAACATGTAACTAGAGTAAAAGTGAACATGTAAAATGACCAAATCGACAAAAAAAACATTAAACACGACCAATCGTCCAAATCTTGCAAGTTATGCCATTATTCATAGTTTGAACATTTTTTAATTATATAATCCAAAAATTGTTTATATATCACTTCAAATTATATAATATGAAACGTCCCCATATTATTGAAAAACTTGTGTAGGGGAGGCTTCGGCACGTTTCGGCAATGTATTTTGAACCGATCAAACACATGATTTTTAGGTGGTCCATGTTGCACCTAGCCACAGATTCAGGTTAAGTAAATTGGGGGCAACTGCCCCCACTAATGTTCCGGCTATATTTGTTAAGTCTTGGATATTTTAATGATTGCTCCCTCTTAAATTAATAGATTGCCCTCGATACAAATTTATACCATAAAAAAAGAGTTTCGCTCGTGAATTTTATAAAATCAAATGTGTAAATGCATTTGAAATTAAATTTTGAATAATTTCTACAATACTTTTTAAATATAAAGACAAGTAAAGAACAATTTTAATTTGTAAATGTCAACGAGTCTTAATTTTCTCTAATATATAATAGGATAGCGTTTATAATCTAAAGTATTTTGCTCAATGATAATGATAATATTATTCTATCACTTTTGCATTGCTAAAAATTTTCTATTATTATTCTATCACTTTTGCATTGCTAAAAATTTTCTATAAATATTTATCATATAAAATCTTGCCTCCGCAAGTCAACATTTATGGACTTGTCATTGGTTGCACAGATAATTTATGTGGTCCACAACACACAACACCTTTTATAAATTGGTGTGTTTAGTCCATTTGTAATCCACACCACAAAACCATTGCCACTTATCGAGCAGATATTCACACCAAGTTAGCAACAATGTACTACAGCAGAGGAAATCGCTTAGGGTTCATTTTGATGTTGCATTGTATGGCTTAAATGATCTGCTGAACCAAATTAATGGTCGTCTCAACTACATAGACCCAAGAAGAGTGAACAGTGTTTAGTATCATCGTTCGTCGATCAACTCAGATGGACGCGTTTAGTTCACCCAGACGAAGCTCGAGAACGACAACGACGACGTAAGAACCAAGTTCTCTATATTTGATTAGTATAGTTCAAAGAGACCAGTCGAGTTAGATGCTTTCTTGGTGAGATCTATTCGTGATATTCGAGAAAAGTTTGATCCGGCCCATGACCTGCAAAGAAATCAGGACATGCACGAATATACCCGATAAATAACTTAGTTTGGCTTATATGTGATCTTGTTTGTGTTTAATCATGTTGTTGTCATTTTGTGTTGTTATATTATGTTATCAACATATCTATTGATGTATGTTGTTAAAATCGCTGCGACTTATAGACAAATTTTTCTTTTTTTTGCGTTATTAACGCGTTCAGATTATATAATTCAAAATACTGTACCCCAAAACCTTTTTGAACTATATACTTCAAACCAACTAATTTCATCAAGGTTATTAATGATCATATTTTCTTATGCCACACTTCATCATTCCGACAAGCCCTATAACATTTTCATTTTACCACTATCAAATTTTATAATCTGAAACAGAAAACATGCTTTGAATTATAGAATTTGAAGAAACACTCGGCTTCCATCTCCCGATCAAGGAGTTGACATTGACACTCAATGATGTGTCACGTCTGCTACATTTGTGCATCGAAGGATATTTACTGAACCACTATGAGAAACTAACTAGATAGGATGGGGCCGAGATGATGGTGGAGTTGATAGGCGTTGACTTGGAAGAAGATAACCGGGAAGTGGATGGCACGAAAGGGCTCATGCATGATTTAGCTACCCAATGTGCGAGTTCACGAATCATATGTAGACCAAACAACTAGATGAGCACGTTGGTGACGCGATGGAAAATGATCTTAAACAACAATACACGATACAATTACACCTATTGCACTCGGTGGACATTACTCTCTTCACTAACAATAGCCTCACTTAAGTAGATGTGACTTATTTGGAGTACGTTCGTGATCTCGAGATGAATCGCGACTTTAACAAAACATGAATTACATATGAATTTTTATATTTTTGGCGATTAAAAATTCATATTTAATTAATGTTTTGTTAAAAAATTCTAATATTTTGGGAGGGATTAAAAATACAATTGCTATACATGAGTTGATTTAAAAATAGGGACAAAAAACAATGATTGAAAATTTTATAAAGACGTCGAAGAAATATTTTACAAAGACCAAAATAAAAAGTTAATTAATTTATAGAAACAAAAAACATGTGTAGCCCTTTAGTTTTTCATAGATGTCATGACATATTGACATGCATATTTTAATCTAATAGTATTATTTTCCACGCAATAAATATAATAAAATTTTCCTTTAAAAAATATATAATAAACTCTTATAAAAAATAAATAATAAATTGGTAAAAAAAAATACACAATTCTCCCAAAAATTTCAATTTCAATTTCAAGTTTTCAACTTGAACACTAAACCGCTTCATCCTCTTTTTCAAATTCGCGCTTTGAACTCGAAAATCTTCAAACGATTCTTCAACGTTCATTCATGGCTTCTCACCTATAACAATCCACCACCACGAACATTCCTTCTCCACTTCCTACCTCCTCCGCATCACCAATCTCTTCCACCATGTCCTCTCCTTCCCCTCGTAATCGCCTCAATCAGGTCCTTCTCTTTCCCCATTTCCACTTCCCCCAAACCCTAGAATTTCGCATTCTAGGGTAACGATTCTTGAAGTATTCAATTCTTCAATGTCGCTGTTTAATTTCAGTTTTACAATTCAATATTTGAATTTTTTGTTTCAAATTTTTGATTTTTTCACCTGCATTGTTGATTTTGTTGTGTGTAACAGTTTTATACTACGAAGAAAAGAAAAGCGGTTTCGCCGGCTCCAAAGGCGGGGAGAATTGAGAAAGGTGCTAGGATTGTGGCCGATGGATCTCCAAGTGCGAAAGGATCATTGGAAGGTTACTTGGTTCCGTCGCAGGAGGATCCGGTGAGGCCGGATTTGGTTAGGAGGAAATTGGGATTAGACATTGGTAATTCTCTTGATAAGCAGCCTGTTTCATTAGCTCAAGAAGTTCGGCATTTGGATGCTATGAGGGCGGGGATTGAAAATGAAGTGACCATGGTTGATGATTCTGTGAAGGAAAACACTTTAAATGATTTTGGAGATGCTGGTGAAAAATCAGAGCTTAAACAGTTTAAAGCTGAGCTTTTTTCTCTCTATTGCGGGTACTTTGCTTCGTTTGAATATAATTTAGATTGTTACTTTTATCTATTTGTGATATTAGTGTTCGAGTAGCACCTATAGTAGAAAAGATGGTAGAAAATAGGCTTAGGTGGTTTAGGTATGCAGAGAGAAGACATATATATTCTGTAGTAAGGAGAGTAGATTAGATGGAATATAGTCAGATCACTGGAGGCAGAGGAAGACCTAGGAAAACTATTAGAGAAACTATTGAGATAGATCTAGAGATTTATGAGTCGGATCAACATATGGTTTATGATAGAACATTATGGCGTATTTGATTCATGTAGCCGACCCCACTTAACGGGATAAGGCTTGGTTGTTGTAGTGTTGTAGAGCCATTTGTTTCTAGTGGAAATATGCAATCTGGATTGTATTGTTAGTTTATTTCATCATTCTTTTATTATTATTATTGTTGTTGTTGTTGTTGTTGTTGAACTGATAAACTATGCCATATTCAGTGAACTGCCACAAGAGACGAGAGTGAAAGGCCACAAGAAGTATGATTCTTTGACATTAGTAGAGGAAAGTAGTAGTATACCGCAGAAGTGTGATGACACTAGTGTGCCGCATTTTGGTCGTGAAAACATTTCGAGCGAGAAGATCACTGTAGACATGAAGTCTGGTGTTGTTGGCAATACTTTGGAAAGTATTCCAGTCTGCTCTGCAAAGGTTTAAACCAGTTTTATTACTAGTTAAGATTTTGCAATAAATTCTTACTTCAAATTATTTTATATATGTTTTGATGTTTTAATGCTTTGCCTTTTGAATGGCAGGTTTCTGATGGTGGTGCTACTAATGCCTTTGACACGGGTTTTAGAAAATGTAATAGTACTCCTACATCTATGAATATGGCTGAATGCCAAACACCGGGATCTTTGATCGTTAAAGCATGTATTAGGGGGACTCCAAAGTCAACACGTGGAAGCTCAATGTTTTCGCCTGGAGAGGCCTTTTGGGACGAAGCAATTCAACTAGCTGATGGTTTGGTTGTTCCCACGGGTAATGATGCTTCTAAGGTTATAGAAGAAAGCAGTGTGGTGGGAGACCAAGTTGAGATGAAGGGCTCATGTAATTTACAAAATTATGATGGCAAGGCAAGGAAGATATTGGATCAAAGTAAAAACATAGGGTTGGCTGAGATGCACACAAAAGATTCTATGAAAGAAGCATCCAGCCTTCCTGTTAAGCATTTTGATTTTTCAAATGACCATAATATGGATGAAAATATCCTTCAAAATTGTCGTGTTGATAATCAAGTCAATGTTACTTGTGGGTCTGGAAGGAAGTATGAATCTATTTCTGTGGTAAGTCGTACACATGAACAACCGTATGAAGTGAAGAAGATTTTAGCTGATGAATTAGGCAAAAGAATGAGAAAGGATAATTCCAATATGACATCTAATAATTTTAGTTCACCCAACAACGAGGCCAGGACAACACTCGGCATACATGCATCTTTTGAAGCCACAACTCCTTCAAGTAATGTGTCACTTGATAATCATTTAGACCTACATAGTTGGCTTCCGCCTGAAATATGCAGCATATATAGAAAGAAAGGCATTTCAAAGCTTTACAGTTGGCAGGTACAGATAAATATTACGCGAAGATGCTTTTTACATCATTATATTGATATTACTGTACATTATTTTCTATCTATGTGATTGATTTAATTAAATTTTTAATCCCGATTCCTATTTTTTTCAACCAATTTACCTTTCTTTTTTCAGAAGTTGAGGTGATTTAGGCCTCTATTTGATTTTATGTTTGTGTTTTTTTTTTAATATATAATTTTCCCTTGACTTTTTAGGTTGACTGCCTTCGTGTGGATGGTGTTCTACAAAGAAGAAATCTTGTGTATTGCGCTTCTACAAGGTATTTTCTCGTTTAACTGGCAGTTCCCGAAAATTGTATGTCATAGTTCTGTCTTTTTTGTTGATATACATATATTGTTTAAAGAATTGGGTGAGTGGAACATGAATTTGGGGATGAGAAGGTGAGAAGGGGTGTAGGGTTTCCTCTCTGTTAAGGTATATGGAGCTATGACTGGACTCTCTTTATTAAACCTACATATGTTTTTAAATTATTATTACTTTTATTGCTGAAGTTATGCTGTATTTCTATGATAGTGTTTGGCACTTGATACGATTCTCCTGCCATTTTTTTACCTTCGTCATTTTATTTACTTTACTCTGTTCTCTTTTTATCTGTCCTTCTATTGCTATCTTTATTTATCTTTTATTTGAGGAACGCGTATATTAAATGCTTTTCTTTTGCTGCAGTGCTGGAAAGAGTTTTGTTGCTGAGATTTTAATGTTGCGGAGGGTGATAACAACTGGGAAAATGGCAATACTTGTTCTTCCATATGTATCCATTTGTACAGAAAAGGTCTTATCCTTTGTCCTCTTTTCTGTTAATTTTTTTTTTTTTTTTTTTTGTTGTGGGAATTGTTCGTGGATCCAGTTAAAAATATTTGAAAAAACTTCAATTTATTTAATTTTTATATAGTTATTTTGATTTGTCCAGGCAGAACATCTTGAAAAGCTTCTTGAGCCACTTGGTAAACACGTTCGCAGTTATTATGGGAACCAAGGTGGTGGATCCCTTCCTAAAGATACTTCTGTAGCTGTATGCACAATAGAGAAGGCAAATTCACTAATCAATAGATTATTGGAAGAGGGCCGTCTCTCAGAAATGGGAATCATTGTGATAGATGAACTGCACATGGTATCATCAGCCCTTACTTTTCTAGTTGTTTGTCATGAAATTGACTACATGCTAGTTTTTCCAGCATTTTTGTATTTGGCTATTATCAAAGATGAAAGAGAAACAGAGAAGCTACGCTTAAAGGTTCTCATGGCCTATTCATCTCTACATCTATTAACAGGTTGGTGATCCAAAAAGAGGTTATCTTCTAGAGCTTATGTTGACAAAGCTTCGCTATGCAGCAGGGGAGGGCATTTCAAAATCTAGTGACGGAGAGAGTTCTGGTGGAAGCAGTGATAAGAATGATCCTGCTCAAGGTCTCCAAATTGTTGGAATGAGTGCGACAATGCCTAACGTGGCAGCAGTTGCTGACTGGCTTCAAGTAAGAATAATTGCAAGTATCCCTTAGTTCACAGTTAACAATATTATTTAACAGTTTTTTGAAATATGATTCAATGTTAAAAACACCAAGAGTATTATCATTAATACAGTGGATGATGGTAGCCATTCAAAAAGAAAAGAAAATTGGAGGATGATATTCTTAAGAGTTCGTTCAGTCTTTTGACTTAATAATTGGATGAGTATATCTAGATGACACAATGTATTTGCATGTGTAGATGATGTACTCTGATCAAATGGATTATGATTAGTGATTAGCTGTTCAGAATTGCCTAATGATATTTGACAAATAGTGGACGAATGTTCTATACGGGAAGATCTTTCACAGAGGAATATAAGAATATCAATTATGCATCAGGCTACTCAATAAGAATATGATGTGTGTATCTTGGTGCATAATGATTTTTGATGCATGCTCTTCTTTTAAAGTCTGATGTCTTATGCAATAACTTGCTATCTCTGATCATTTTATATTTCAAATGGATGACTTTATTTTTAGTACATTTGTCAACACCACGTTTAAAACTGGTTTTTCTGATGATCATTTTATGTTGTTTTATAGGAAGGTTTATTGTTATGGCCTTTTATTGTATATACATAGATTTATTTCCTCTTTATTTGTGCAACTGTTTTTCATATTTTTTGTCACTTACAGCAATTGATATAAATAATAGAATTTATGGACATTAGTCTATAAATAATTAGAATTATGCTAACAACACACTCTTCTGAACACACTTTTTTTGGCTGAAATTTAATTTGGTTCCACCAAATTTGTGGTGTTTGCATGATCTAATCGATTTGAATTTCAATGAATAGAAGAGTACGTTGCTAGCATCCTCAAATTTTTAAAGCGTGTCTTTGCAAATAAATAATTAACTTTAGTCTATTTTCTCTCTTCAAGTTCTGATAAATCTATCTGTCCCAAATTGTATCAAGGCAGCACTATACCAGACAGAGTTCCGACCAGTTCCTTTAGAAGAATATATTAAAGTTGGCAATTCCATTTATAACAAGAGTATGGAACTTTCTAGGACAATCCCAAAAGGAGCTGACCTTGGTGGCAAGGATCCAGACCACGTTGTTGAACTATGTAACGAGGTAGGTAATTTAAAGTCTTAGTCACATTTTCTACACTTTGTAATTTTTCAAGACGAACAATTGATATTTTTTCAGGTTGTTCAAGAGGGACAATCAGTGTTAATATTTTGCTCTAGCCGTAAGGGTTGTGAATCAACTGCAAGACATGTTGCGAAGTTCCTTAAAAGCTTTACTGTTGATATTAATGAGAATAATTGTGAGTTTGCTGATATTACTTCTGCTATTAACTCCCTGAGAAAGTGCCCTGCTGGGTTGGACCCCGTACTTGAAGAAACTTTTCCAGCTGGTGTTGCATTTCACCATGCTGGCCTTACGGTAATTCCATTCTTTTGGTATTATGGTTTCCACCAACATTGTTACTAGACTTATATTTTGGAGTAGAAGTTCATATTTGATCTCAATGAAAATGCTGGGTTTATTTTTCCTACCTTTATGGTTAGCCCTTTTTTTCACTCTTCTAAATTCTAATAGGTTGAGGAACGAGAGATTGTTGAAACTTGTTATCGAAAAGGCCTTTTACGTGTCTTAACTGCCACATCCACCTTAGCAGCTGGAGTTAATCTACCAGCTAGGAGGGTAATTTTCCGCCAACCTAGAATTGGTTGTGATTTTATTGATGGGACGAGGTACATGCAGATGGCGGGTCGTGCTGGTCGAACTGGAATTGATACAAAAGGAGAAAGTGTATGACTTTTTCTGTTATATCTCAACTATTATACAGCAGTCTATGTGTGGTTTTTCTAGGTTGTTGTGCTGATTGATTGTTGAGAGTTTCTATGCTTTTGTATACTATTTATTTACTACCATTTTTATTTATATCCTTTTTGTTTTTTTCATTGACCCTTAGTTGTACTTATCATATGTTTTGTTTTTCTTTCTCTTTCATTTTACATTGATATCATGATTTATTTGGGCATGTCTACGTGGCTTTGACTGCAGTCTTTCATTTTAATTAATTAGGTGAGTCAAATGTTTTGTTGACTTGCATAGGTACTCATCTGCAAACCACAAGAGTTAAAAAAAGTTATGGGACTTCTGAATGAAAGTTGTCCACCGTTACATTCCTGTTTATCAGAAGATTTAAATGGGATGACTCATGCAATCTTAGAAGTGGTTGCTGGAGGAATAGTTCAAACGGCCAATGACATTCATCGGTATGTAAGATGTACTCTTTTGAACTCCACAAAACCATTTCTGGATGTGGTAAAATCTGCTCAAGAATCTCTAAAATGGTTATGCCAAAGAAAATTTCTTGAATGGAATGAAGACACTAAACTCTACAGCACCACACCTCTTGGACGTGCATCTTTTGGCAGTTCTCTCTGTCCGGAAGAATCACTTGTAAATGTTTCTGTCTATACTTTTATTCATGGCAATTATTCTTTTTAGTCAGCTTTGGTTTTATTTCCGTACAAGCATTTTCTGCAGTATTGGTTTTGATTGTCCCATGAATGATTTGAATTATACTAAACATTAGGTAGTATAATCCTGTTGTGATTGACATTAATCCCCACTATGATTGATTTTGTAGATTGTGTTAGCTGATCTTTCAAGAGCAAGGGAAGGATTTGTCCTTGCATCTGACTTGCATTTGGTTTACTTGGTGACACCAATTAATGTTGATGTTGAGCCCGATTGGGAATCGTATTATGAGCGTTTTGTGAAATTGTCTCCTCTTGATCAGGTTAAAATAAATTTCCCCGTTCTTGTTTTTCAGCCAACAATGTTATTAAACCTTCTTAGAGTTCACCGCATGTTTACTTTCACCTATTTTATGTTGCGTACATGATATACCAATATTATTTTGGAAGAAATAAATTTATAAGAAACCAAGTTTTTCTGTAGAAAGATGTATGCATCGGTGTCATTCTTGTTATAAGATTCACAGGTACATAAAAAGCGTACAATTGAATTGTCATACCACCTCTATAGATATCCATTGTTGAGTCTTTTATGTCTGTAGATTTGAAATAGTCATATAATCTTGACACATTTGTAAATACTCTTAACTGTAATTGTATTATGTTTGCAGTCAGTTGGAAATCGAGTAGGTGTTACAGAACCGTTTTTGATGCGTATGGCACATGGTGTACCAATGGGTTCAAACAAGTCAAGATGGTCGAACAATAAACGACAAAATCAACATGGGATATCCAGTGGAATAGTAAACTCGGATGATCAAACACTTCGTGTCTGTAAAAGATTTTATGTTGCTCTCATTTTATCGCTTTTAGTGCAGGTGCTTTTCTCTAGTATATGGACGCAAATATCTCTCCTGCAAGTTTTTGTCAATGAATAATATTTTTATTAAAAGAATATTAATAGGAAAAAATAGAAGGGTGATATGAAATACTTGTTGGTTAAAAGTCATAAGACGACAACCATAAACAAGGAATGAGAAAAAAAACAGAAGATGATACAAAATTCTTCTTTGTTAAAAGTCACAGGACAACGGCCACAAACAAGGAAATAGCATTAACACAGCTTTCCAATCTCTTTGCTTGTCTAACTGCTGAAAATTTCAGAAAGCGTTTATTAGTTAATTATGCTTTTGTGTTCTTTATCTGTCTTTTCTATTTTCCATTTTTTCTTTAAATTTTCATTAGAGCTAATATCATTTTATGAATAAATGTGATTTGATGAAGGAAACTCCTGTGGGTGATGTTTGTGAAGCATTTAAAGTTGCCAGAGGAATGGTTCAAGGTTTGCAAGAAAATGCTGGTCGGTTTGCATCTATGGTTGCTGTGTTCTGTGAAAGGCTGGGGTGGCATGATTTTGAAGGCTTAGTCGCTAAGTTTCAAAATCGTGTATCATTTGGAGTTAGAGCAGAAGTTGTTGAGCTTACCACCATTCCCTATGTTAAAGTAAGTAGCCGAAGTTCCATGTCAGTTTTACATTCTTCAAATAACTTGTGTTTTGTTGTTGTTTTGTTGTTGTTGGTGTTGAAGTACTCACTTTGTTCCCCTGTTTCTTCCATTCAATTTGCAGGGCTCTCGAGCAAGAGCACTCTATAAAGCAGGTTTACGCACACCTCTTGCAATTGCTGAAGCATCCATTCCTGAACTAGTAAAAGCACTTTTTGAATCTTCATCATGGGGCACAGAAGGTAATGTGCGAAAATTGTCGGTAATCAGTCTAACAATTTTATTTAGCAAAAACGGTTGAAATTATATCCCTGTTTTACTCCTTGAAACTATATATGTTAAATGTGGAGCTAAAATATTGGATCAGCATATTCTTTATGTTACATTTTTTGACACTGTTTTCTTGAGGACGCTTTTAGGTGAAATGTCATTATACTTCTAGTTTGTCCACGTGCATTCTTCGTTTTTGTCTTTAACTCGTTATTTCATCAACTAAATTCGTGCCAATCTTTTAATTTGAAGCCCGTGAAGTTGCTGTAAATTTTATTGTTTATAATTGAAAGTTGATTTCACTTCTTTGGAAGGTTCTGCACAAAGGAGCTTACAATTCGGTGTAGCAAAGAAGATAAAGAATGGTGCTCGCAAGATTGTTCTGGATAAAGCTGAAGAAGCAAGGATTGCTGCTTTCTCAGCCTTTAAGTCACTCGGATACGATGTCCCACAATTCGCTCCACCCATATCCACTGCTGTATGCAATTCTATCAGGAAAGAAGTTGGAAGTTCCTCCGGAAGTGACACAGCTGACACTAGTCATAGCTTTATTGATGCAAATCACATTGACAACTCTAATGTACCTGCTTTAGAAAAAGAAAAGGACTTGATTAAATCATCCGACAATGTTGCTCTAGTTTCTGTAGAAGGAAAATCAGACAGCGTGATGCCACATAGTTTGTCTACTGTTCCAGTTGTAGTACCTACAATAAATGAGCTCAGTATGACTTCTGGTCCTGCCAAAATTCCTGATGTTACCACCCTCTCTGTTCATTTACAGAAACAAAACGATAAGTCCATTATGCATAATGGATGCCATGCTCAAGGTACAGGGGAACAAGATCATAGGGGGAATTTGGCTAGTGGTAACATGATTAACTCCAGCCGAAAAGGTCCCATTAATGCAGTCAGTAGTCCTGGCGGGCTTGATTCATTTTTGGATTTATGGGATACAGTAGCAGAGTTCTACTTTGACATTCATTACATCAAACGATTGGAATTGCACTCTGCTGCCCCTTTTGAAGTACATGGGATTGCCATCTGTTGGGAAAACTCTCCCATGTACTACATTAATCTTCCCAGGGATATTCTGTTGTCTGGAAATAGAAAAGACGACGGTTTTTCTTTGACTGCATGCAGTTCTAAGCAGAAAGTTTCATCATCTAATTCTAAGCAAGATTTGATGAATGCCATGCACAGATGGAGCAGGATTAGCAAAATAATAGAGAAAAAGGAAGTGAGAAAGTTCACCTGGAATTTGAAGGTTCAGATTCAGGTGCTAAAAAAACCATCAGTTTCCGTTCAGAGGTTTGGTTCGTTGGACACAATTGATAAAAATATGCACCTTGAAGTTGTAGACAATTCCTACATATTATTGCCCCCAATCCATGTTAAAGATGCAATTGATATGTGCATTGTGGCTTGGATTCTTTGGCCTGATGAAGAGAGTAGCTCTAGTCCAAACCTAGATAAGGTAACATAAATAGTTGTATTGTACTGCACACATAGGTGTACACACATGCACAACTTTAGTGTCAATTTGTGATGATTTGATAGTTGAGTGTACTAATATTAACAATCACATTTGGTAATTTAGGAGGTAAAGAAAAGGTTATCCCCTGAGGATGCAGCAGCAGCTAATCAGTGTGGCCGGTGGAGGAATCAGATGCGAAAAGCTGCTCATAATGGTTGCTGCCGTCGAGTTGCTCAAACACGAGCATTATGTTCTGTTCTTTGGAAATTGCTTGTTTCTGAGAAACTTGTAGAAGTGCTTATGGAAATAGAAATCCCATTGGTAAGAAGCTATGAAACTTTAGTACACTTAAAGAAAAGTGATGTCATGCCTGATGTTATTTTAAATCTTATTGCACCTTTATACCAGTCATTACATGTCGAAATAAATTATATATTCTAACATCAAACATTTATCATAAAGAAAAAAAAAGCAGTATTGAACAATTTTTTTATTCACTAAGGACCTATGTGCGGGAGACATCTTAAACATTCATTGGACGCAACTTGGTCTTTTTGTGTGAATTTTATATTAAAGGTTTCTAATGGCTGAAACAAGTGCAATATTATATGTTAAAACCATATACAGCTTTCATCAAACTGCGTAAACTTTAGTTTGATTTTTGTTACTCCTGTTCTACTAATCAAAAGTTAACTTTCTACAATATATAGGTGGGTTTTATACACTTGTTACACCTGGAGCCAAAAGTTGTTTGAGGGAGTGTATTCGATTTAAAACTAGGGGTGTTTAAGGGGTAGGTTAGATGAGTTATGTTTGTCCTTCGCTCACCCCTAAACTTTTATTGTGTTAATTTTTTAGATCTAAACCCGACAGTAGATTTGAAAAATCAAATGATGTAATTGTATGGGTCTACTTAAGCCAGAGTTTAAGTTGGATGAGACTGAGGTGACCCGAAGTATAAGCTAAATAAAATTTAAAATTATATAGGAAAGTCCAAAAGAATATATTTAATGTAATTAATAAAATTATCATAAAGATTAGAATTATTATGAATACATCGATGCCTTTTTATTCCATTATAATTTTAGGGCATTGTTAAGAGAAGGACAATAAATCACGTAATGTGTAGAGTGTTTTTTCAAATAAATGAAAATATATACAATTCAATAATTAATCTATATTTCATGTTAATATTGCATGAAAACTTCAGTAAACAGTCAAATTAAACAAATATGTCATTAAACAAGAATACTATATAACTAAAAGGGTGAAATTGGCTTTTATATGTAACAAACATTTTATTTAATTTAAGACATTTATTTATAGTTCAAAACAGTTAAGGATTTGTTTGAAGTTCGGTGGGCATGATGCAAGCATTTTATCCAATATTATATTTTGAGAAACTTTTTTGTCTCTGCATATCTTTTGCTGTCCGTTTATTTTCTTTTTTGTTCTTTACTATGTCCTCGTCACACTGTCACCCCTAGCTTAATAGAAAATAAGAGAAGTGATACTGATAACTGATAAGACAGAGAACATCATTAGCTATTCCAAGTCAATTTCTCGTTTGCTATTATGATTTTATGTTCAATCAGTTTAAATGGTTATGTTACAACTGAGAATAGATTGGGCCTAATTAAACCCCTAAAGCTAGTTCAAATGGTTATATATTGTAAGGTGTACCTTGCCTTTATACCTGGACAGTGTGGGATCTAACAGGTTATATTCTTGAAGTATTTGATGATACTTTAACACATTTTGTCAGGTGAATGTTCTTGCTGACATGGAGCTTTGGGGAATTGGTGTTGATTTGGAGGGATGTATCCAGGCTCGAAAATTGTTGGTGAAAAGGCTGAAGCAACTTGAAAAGGAAGCTTACAAACTGGCTGGAATGACGTTTTCATTGAGTATGCCAGCAGATATTGCAAAGGTGCTGTTTGAACACTTGAAGCTGCCCATACCCGATGGGAAAAATAAGGGAAAAAACCATCCAAGTACCGGCAAACACTGTTTGGATGCACTGAGGTATTGAGGAAGTTTTCTTTACCCTTTCGTTTCTCTTTGATCCGTATTAAAGAGAAACTCATAAATCATAATGATTTTTTATGCTTTACTGTTTCTTTAGTATATGCATTTTAGAAAAGAGTAAATTACACCATTCTCCAATCTTATCATAAAACCTGCACTTACTATTTGTGATATTACGTTGTATTCTGTTTTAAAATAGGTCTTTTAACATTATTGAATGACTATGATCAAGCTTCGTGAAGTTTTTATATTCTCTGAACTTTTAATGTCACCAACAATTATTTGTGGGCACTTTATTATTGATTTTAGATTTATAGAAGATTAAGTAAAGGCCCATTTTTGTAAGGATGAGTTAGGCCCAATATAAAATCTAAGATTTTGAAACTCATTTTGTCGGTTTTGCAACTTCATCCAACATATATATTTCATCTTCTAGTGTCTCAGTTGAGAGTAGGGTTCAAAACTATATAGCTAAGAATCATAAATGGAGAAAAACTATCAATACAATTATATATCATGTTAAATGGACTAATGTGCACTCCCTCTGTCTCGTTATAAGTGTCCCTTTTGCAATATTTTATCTGTCTCAAATTATGTTCCTTTAAAATACCAAGACATTATTTATTTACTTATTCCAATAAAGTATCCTTATTTATTGTATCTCAATTAACCTAATTGCTCCACTAACTACTATTAATAAGGATATTTCATTAAATGAAACACATTTTATCATTAAAATCAACACAACTAATCATTTTCTTAAGAATTGTGCACAACTCAAATGGGACACATAAAATGAGACGGAGGGTGTAATATATATTTGTCTTTTAAGGGAGGGAGGTGTAGGCTTCAAAATAAGAGGAAATGAGAAAGTAATTTAAGCTTCTTTTAGTAAATAAGTAGAAGAGTAAACAACAGTTACAATCTCTAGATTTGCAAAGTAAATGTTTGTTCATCAAGTTTTATATTTTGAGCAAAGGTCGTCCTTGTCTATGAATTTTCATCTTTGCAAAAGGATGTGTGGAGGGAAAACCAAGCTTCTTTTAAATCACTTACCCTTATGTTCTCTATGCACCTCAGAAAACACTTGTTTGATTGAAGACAGTTTTTTTAATATTTGATTATTATTTCAGGAATGAACATCCTATTGTTCCAATCATCAAAGAGCACCGAACATTGGCAAAGCTCTTGAACTCTACACTAGGATCAATTTGTTCTCTGGCTAGGCTATCTGTAAGCACACAGAAGTACACATTGCATGGTCATTGGCTCCAGACTTCCACAGCAACTGGACGACTTTCAATGGAGGAACCTAATCTTCAGGTTTGGGTTCTCTTATCACATGTTTTATTTTGTTTATTTCTTCTTTCAGCTTACTGCTATATTTAATGTCGTGTACTACCTTGTTGGGTAATGCAGTGTGTTGAGCATGCAGTTGACTTCAAGATGAATGGTGACAAAAATGAAGGCGATGCTGATGAGAGCTGCAGAGTCAGTGCCCGTGACTACTTTGTTCCTACTCAGGTGACATAGTCCTTTAACTCTGGTTTTTCAATTACTTGTTGGTTGCTATTAATCATGATTTATTTCCTTATTTAATTCTGATTTATGTTACATATTAGTAGAGACATGCGTCAGTGCTTAGTTTTTGTATCATAAAAAAACCAACACACATGCGCCCCATACAGTCACACACGCCCCCCATACACCCTCACTCTCATCACTTACGTTTTTTTTTTTTTTTTTTTTTTTTTTTGTCTTATGCATTATATTTGGTTACTTGTGGTCTATTCTTATTTATCTCTTTTGACTGCAGGATAATTGGTTACTGTTAACAGCAGATTATTCTCAGATAGAATTGAGGTTGATGGCACATTTCTCTAAAGATTCTACACTTATTGAACTTCTTTGTAAGCCTGATGGAGATGTCTTCACAATGATAGCAGCAAGATGGATTGGATGTCCTGAGGTTTCTGTGGGTTCTCGGCAGAGAGAGCAGACCAAAAAGATGGTGTACGGAATTCTTTACGGTATGGGTCCAAATAGTCTTGCAGAACAAATGGATTGCACTTCCGATGAAGCTTCGGAAAGGATTAGTAACTTCAAAAGTACTTTTCCTGGTGTTGCATCTTGGCTTCATGAAGCTGTTGCATTTTGTAGGAGTAAAGGGTGAGGAGACCTTGTGCCATTTTTACACTTTGTATATGCATTCTTGTTAAACTTGAATTACTTGTGAGCTGTGTGACTTGATTATGTGTATATATATTCATGATCCAGATATGTAGAGACTCTCAAGGGAAGGAAACGATTTTTGTCAAAAATAAAATTTGGCAGTAGTACAGAAAAATCAAAAGCTCAGAGGCAAGCTGTCAATTCCATTTGTCAGGTGTAATACCCTTTTTCATTCTCTTCCAAATCAGGATATGTTTCCCTCCAAGCTGTCAGTATTCAATTTAATATTATTTTCCTTCCCTCTACCTCCCAGGGATCTGCTGCCGACATAATTAAAATTGCAATGATTAAAATTTACTCTGAAATTTTTACTGGAGTTGATAACCTGGATTTGAGTTCTTCAGTCACAGCCAAGTTCGACATGCTTAGAGATCGTTGCCGGATTTTGTTACAGGTTAGTTTTAGTAGATTTGTATTCTCTAATTATTTTTTGTTTGTTTCCTTGTTTTAATAATTTCAGTAAATATTAACTAGGTACACGATGAATTAGTGCTGGAAGTTGATCCCTCTGTGGTGAGAGAAGCTGCACTACTGTTGCAGACCAGCATGGAGAATGCAGTCTCACTTCTTGGTTTGTATTCCTTAAACAAATTATTCTTCTGGCTATTTCTTTTTGGTTGTAGACATAAATTGGTAAAAGTAATTGAGGTTCTGACTGTATGGTCAAATCACATATTCACTGTTTACACGCATGCGTCTGCAGTTCCTCTTAATGTCAAATTAAAGGTTGGAAGAACACGGGGATCTTTGGAGCCATTTGCACCTGATAAATTCACAGGCGACACTCCCATAGCTGATTCCTGAAGCACCCAGACCAACTTTGTTCATGACAGTGTAAAAAGATATTTGTTGATGGGTGGTGCATTCACCATAATTGATTCAGAGATTTGAAACTTGGAAGGCAGTGGAAATGTCGAGTGTCCCAGAAGATTCAACTATGACGAGGCATGCAGTTTATAATATCTTGGGTACGTTCTTGTTAAGTATAAAATGGAACGAGTTTCAATGCACAGCAAGATGCATTGCAGCTATCATCTACCCTTCTTTACATCATTTTTGATCAATAGGATAGGAAAGCCAAAATTTTCTTGAGTTGTATATATTGATCGAACATTGGCTTGTATGTTGCAAGGCTGTGTTGGAAAGAAAAACGTCTTCCCATAATGTATATAATGAAATAAGTTTCCATTTAAAGTAGTTTATTCAAATTATTATTTCATAATTTTTCTGAGAGCTTCCAATGTGGATGGAAAAGTTGGGGAAAAGGTTTATATTTTTTACCTGATCACTGAGTTGTTTTGGGTGCACCGAGATCTTGAGATGAAATTGGTTAATATAAAATAAAATAAGCTTAACTATAATGAAGAAGTGAAAATATTAAAGTTCAATATGAAAATAACTGATTTTCACCCAAATAAAAAGCTTCACTGTATCATAAATTAAAACACATGTAATACATCATAGCAAATATATCTTACCTAAAACTGTAAAAGTAAAACAAATAGCACACTTGTAATAATACATCATAGCAAATGTAAAATACTTAAAACTGAAAGTAAAACAAAGTGATAGTTGTAAAATCCTAGAATCAGTTTCACAGTTTATTTTATACTATAAAAACTGTGTAACTATTCTTGGATGACACCAATAGGATTTGTTTGTTTCTACTTGCGAATCCAAACAACATGATCCTCAGGCAGGAGGTGACAAACTGGAACAGTCCCAGGTTGAACTTTGAGTACTTGAAATGCCAAATGTTTTGGGTTCCATTCTGATGTATCAGTGTGACACACAGCAATAGCTTTAACTCTGCTTCCATCAGCACCCTCCAAAGGCACAGAGTAAGCTTTAGTTGTATCTGTTTTGTGACAGTAAAACACTGCATAAGGGTAATTCTCTTTGTGACACACAACAGCTTTGTTCTTCTCACCCAACTTCTTCACTCCAGATGCTATTGTATATTGCTGTAAATTACTTTCTTTGTTCACTTCTGTTGAAACAGCCTCAACATTTTTTCCAAGCTTTGAAGTAGTGAAATCAACCATAGACTCCAATGATGTTACACAAAGCTTTTCCTCTCCTTTGATCCCTTGCTCTTCACACTCACTGACGGTGTTCTTCACAATCTGAGCACCCTTTGACCCTTTCTTGATTTTTAACTTGTTGATTATGTATTCCACCTTGTTTGATGAAAAGGGTATTGAATTAGCAACTTGGCGCGGCAAGAATGTGGCTGCATTTGAAGTGATCTTAGTGAATTGCAAGTTCAGTTTTGTTCCATGATGCAAGTCCTTTTCCAGAAAGAAGAGTGCTACATTTGGTTTATCATGTAACTGAGTCTCACTTGCAGCATAATTATAAATAAATGGAGAACGTCCAACTCCAACATTCACATCAGAGCCACCTCCTTCATAGTATCCCTTTCTGACTCCAACATCTACACCACCCTTGCCTACATCCACCCAAGTTCCTTTCTCTTCACTCCAATATCCAGCTTCAGATAAATAGAGTAAATTGAAATATATTAAAATTTATACAATAGTTATTTTTACTTTTTGATCCACAGACTTTTTATTTATTTAATATTTTTTGTGTTAACTCTCCGGGGTCTAAGGGGAAGGGGGTCATAGTAATCAGGAGTTCAATCATATGATTGAATTATTCGTCATAGAGAGGCTCATTAACCACTTAAACCCAATTACTTGGTTTATTTATTTTAAATTTAGTCCTTCATATATCATAAGTCCTTTCTGATAGAGATCATCTGATAGAAATAAGATTTAGTTCTGATACATTGTTAGTGTTAAAAGTTTTACACTGTGAACAAAGTACAATTAATCATATGTGTGATTTTTGAAGTAGTTATGATTAAAGTCAAATGTTATTAATAATTTGATTATTAGAATTGTTTGACAATATAATTTTCTTTTTACACCGACAATGTGCATGAATTAAATCCTAAAATGAAATCATTTTAAACACATGGAAGTAAAATTCCATCTATATATAAAATGAGTATGAGAGTTTTCAGATATTATATAGACATCAGTTCTAGACTATGATACTAACCAGGGTGTAGCAGATTAGTGATGGCTTTTGGCATTGAAGAGGTGGGAAGCATGGACTTCCAGTAAAGTTGAGGAGGTAAGATTGCAGCATTAGTTGCCACTACCACAAGCTACATTTGAGAATAGTTTAACATTAGTAAATTATTATCTTGACAAGCAAATAGTTAATTATTTGAAGAAAATTGGTTGAATTTATGTAGTTGAAGCTCACCATGAAAAAAGTAATGATGGGAACAAGATGAAAATCCATATTGGATAAGTGAAGCTGAAATTCCAAAGAAAAAAAAAAGATAGTCTTTACTCTTTTGGAAGAAATGATCAGGAGAAGTTGAGATGGAATGAAAAAACAAAGGTGCATGCAGCCTATATAATAGTGAATGGTATGTAACTATTAAAACGGAGATTTATCACAATGTATCAACCAACTTATTAATTCAACTTCCCCTGGCTCAACTATGTGAGTTTTTGGTTAAATGTGTAGTTTGGTTAAACATATGGCTGTAGATGCCAAAGAGTGTCATGAGAGTTTATTTTTGCTGTCGGTAACACTAAAAGTGTCATGAGAATAATGAAAAAGTTACCCGAGTAAAAGAAGAGAGTAAGAGCAATTAAAAGAAGAGTAATGATATTTTGACGTCCATTTGATGACAACTTTGTTGACAACCTTGTTTTTCTCACTTCTTATTGGTCAAAAACAATGGAGAGAGAAAAAGGAAGAGAGAGAATAACAACATCATGTGAGTATGAGAGAAAAAGTTGTCCAAAAGTTGTCAAAAAGTGGTTGTCAAAATATCATTTCTCTTAAAAGAAAAACGGTTCACATGGTTCATTTTAGTTTGGACCACTTAAAGTTTGGGTCCAAGTTGAACCAGTTTTTTGTACCATTAGATTAAATCAGCCCATCAAATTTTATTATGGTCTCTCTACATCGAATCCCCTCTATCTTTGTCTCATCTCCTTGTCTCTTTCTCTTTCCCTCTCAAAGAATCATGCAACAAAAACTTGTTGAGGAGGACTTGCTTCAGCCTTCAAGTTTGCTTCGATTTGGAGATAGATAACATTGTTGTACTAATGTTTCTTTTAACATTTAACTTACTAGTTACCATTTAATAGGTCTCAAAGGACTCGATTAACCAAAATCCTACGATTGCTTTTGTAAGTTTTTTAACCAAAAACTAGTTACAAACCCGTGCTTCGCACGGGGGTTCAGTAACGTATTTGACAAAATATTATATTGGAAGGATAGATTGCGAAATGACAAATAATTATAAACCATAATACAATATTTAGAGTACTCTTGCATTACGGATTACAAAATTAAATCTTCAAAATGGCTTGATCACGAGTAACAAATGAAAACATATTTAGTCAGCGGTAGAAACACTTTTCCAGTAATAATTGATATCTATCTATAAACCAATGAAAACCCTATTACCAAAGCTACCTGATTTATATGATTTTGACTTTCAGCTTCAACGTATATAAATCATTTCACATGATTTACAACAAAGGCAGATATTAACTGCAATTTAGTATCCAGCTTTTTCAGGTGAACAAACTTCTGCATCAGACAGATAGCTGAAAGCCTTTCTACCTTATTTATATCATTTTGTGTTTTAGCTTCAACGTATATAAATCTTTTCACATGATCTACAACAAAGGCTAGGGATGTCAATGGATACCCATGGGTACGAATAATATGATACTCGTCCCCGCCCCGTTGGATAAATATGATACCTATGCCCGCCCCGTATCCTCGTGAGTACCCACTATACGGGTACCCGTGGGTATTGAGGTATCCATGGGTACCCATGGAGTTTTGAATTTATTTATTTTTTGGTACAAATAATAACTTTTTTAATTACCAAAAAACTTCAACTTTTAAACATCCATACATAATCCACTCAAAATTTCATAAATCATACATAATTCGTAGAAAATTCATGATTCTTATATAATCTATATGTTTTATGATGTGAATGAAGTGGAAACGATGAACTTAATAAGATGAATTAAAAAAAATTAAAATAAAAATAGGTTATTATTGAGGATTTTTAGGTGGGCGGTAAAATTTTCTTCAATAAAGTACCAACTTTAAGTAATAAGATATGATATATAAAGATATATTAGTAATTTACTTAATTTATTATCGGGTATGGGTACCCATGGGTATGGATACAATCCAATCTGTGTCTGTGTCCATATAATAATGGGTAGTCAAATACCCGTTTATTATACCCGTGGATACCTGTTTAGCTACCCGCTCCATGCCCGTGACAGATTTTACCCACGGGTACCCATGGACATGGGTATTTTTGCCACCCCTAGCAAAGGCAGATATTAACTGCAATTTAGTACCACGTATATAAATCATTTCACTTGATCTACAACAAAGGTAGGTATTAACTGCAATTTAGTATCCAGTCCTTTCAGGTGAACAAACTTCTGAATCAGACAGATAGTTGGATGCCTCTCTACCTGATTTATATCATTTTGCCTTTCAGTTTCAACGTATATAAATCATTTCACATGATCTACAGCAAAGACAGATATTAACTGCAATTTAGTATCGAGTCCTTTCATGTGAATTATACGTACTTTTAAAAAAACTTGTTTTAAAGGAGAGATGTTCAAATTACGGAATATTACCATTCTTCGTAAATTTAAGAACGAAGGTCGCATAATCCGAATATTTGTGATGCATGATCTAAGGCATGTCATAAAAGATAACATAACAATCATTGTCATTACATACATAATGTCCTGCAGCTTAAATATAGATGCTGCCAAGTAGTGTACAACCAGGGGGTGTATTGGATTAGGATTCTAAGGGATTTTAAAAGACTTTTTAATTATGAAAAAGTTTTGTGGTAATCAATCAAGACTCTTTGCAATTTAAAAAAAGTCTTATAGTATTCAATCAAGATTCTTTATCATTTTAAAAAAGTCTTGAGGTATTCAATCAAGACTTTTCATCACTTAAAAAAGTCTCATGGTATTCAAAATCATTCAAATTTCAAAGGATTGTTTAATAAATTAGATTTTGATGGATTTTGTGAGATTGTTTAGTGAAATTTTAACAAAAAAAAAGTCTTTCATGAAGACATAATATTTCTTGGGATTGTTTTTCTTTAAAAGTTTTTACTATCTCTTTCTTATCCCTTCTTCCTTCTCTCTTCCCTCTCTCCTCTCTTTTCTCCCTCTCTCTCTCTCTCTCTCTCTCTCTCTCTCTCTCTCTCTCTCCCCCTCCTCCCTCTATATATATATATATATATATATATATATATATATATATATATATATATATATATATATATATATATATATATATATATATCTCTTCTCCCTCTATCTCCTCTCTTTTCTCCTTTCTCTCCCTCCTCTCTTCCCCCTCTCTCTATCTCTCATAAAATTAAAATAAAAAATAAGAGTATGTATTCAAAATATTATGATAGAGAGTGTGTTGTAATCATTTCTTTTCAATGAGTCCTTAAAATTCATAAAATCTTTTGAAATCTTAAAATCCTTTAAAATCCTTTAAAATCTTATGATGTAAATCCATTGAAATCCAAATTGAAAATCCTGATTGTCTTTTAAAATCATGAAAGTCATTAAAATCCTACAAAATCTTTGAGACTTTTTAAGCAAAAATTGTCCTTCAAAATCCTAATCCAATACACCCCCAGGTTGAAATATTTTGTTATACACGATAAATGAGCAAATTAAGGGAAAATGCAAACTTCATTAATGTGAAACGCAACTTACAAAGCGCATGACACCAAAACTTAAAAAAAAATAAAAATCAAATGACACCAAAAGAGTATAGAAATGGTTATATTATTAAAATGACACCAAAACTTTACCTATTTTTCTATCACACGTTTGCTTAAAATTTTAAGAAATGGTTATATTATTAAAATTGACATAAACAAATTACCACTAAGTAAAAGAGTATAGAAACAATCATATTTGATGCAACTCGCTTGCCACGTACCTGTACATAGGCATCATATTAAACAAATTATATGGAAAAATGAGTTCAACTCTTTATCTTGACAAATCAATTTTATTTAGAAGCACATTCACTTTTAATAAAGAGAGGGAGAAATTGATATTTGAAATTGATTCCAAAATGGATCCTCTCCTTCAATAGATTAGGAATGTCCTTAAAATGGATCCAGATCCTTATTGTTGTCCTTGTCCACTGCTCTTGCAAACTTATGGATTACTAAAAGTCTTTAAGAGATTAGGAATGTCGTGAGAAAGCATGTCATCCACAACTTGTATTATTTTCGGTCTCAATTTCTCAAACTTGTCGATGTTATAAACACTCAACACCTCTTTGAAATGATCAACATTTGGAAAGTCTCCGGCAGGGAGAGATAGAACTCCCTTTGTACCTGTAACACGTGTTTCGATTTTCATTCTTTATCAGTATCATAACAATAAGTGAGTAATTAAAGAGTTGTTTGTGGATTTATACCTTTGTGAATTCCCCCCTCCAGGTTATGAATGAGTTTTTGTTGAACTTTAGCTTTCCCTATCACGATAGGCATTTGCTTTTTCAGTTGACTGATAATATATACATGTATTTTGGCAGCTCGAGCTCGTTTTACAAATTCATTGATCTACATGTATAGGTGTTATCTTAATTACCAAGAAATGTAACTTCAATAGATAAAATAAAAATATTAAATGTTAGCATAGTGGTAACTGCTTGGCATGTAATCTAAAGAGGCTGATTTCAGTTCAAACTCTGATGGATGCTAGCACATTGGTAATTGCTTAGATTTATAATCTAAAAGGGCAGATTTAAGTTCAACTTGTAGACTATGTGTGAAGTGTCTACCCCTTCACACTAAATAAAATATCATTCCTCCTCCCATATTAATTTCTTAAGAAAACAGATAGATAAAACAAAACATGATTAGTTTTTTTTTTTTTTTTTACATAACAAAACATGAGTAGTTACTAACTTTAAGCTGAAATTCTAGAGATTGGATCCACAACAACTATGAAATCAATAACACAACAAAAATTTGCATAACATGGTACAAAATGTGGTAGGTACATCAATCCTTTTATTAATGTTTTCCCACCAAATATACTAAAAAGTACATGCCAATTATCTTTCAACTTATGTGGTTATACTTCAAAACTCACCCCACAAATGTATCTCATCATAGAATTTAGGTAAAAAAATTGCACATGTGTGTAATATTTACATTGAGAAAAGCATTATGCTTAAAAAATTTAATCAAATGAAAAACTTACTTTATGATCACAAGCCTTCTTTGGTATATCTTTTAGATATGTAAGAAGGTCATCATGTTCTCTTTTAAAGACTTCATTGCCAAGTACACCAATGTTGTTTACAGGCTGATCATTGAAGGATCTGCCAATATAAGGCAATGTCACAAGATTCTAATCACATCTAAATTTAAACAACAACAATAAAAATAATAACAAAGAAAATCTTGGGTCTGTTCGGATTGATTTATATGAGCATAAATAAATAGTGTCATAAGCACTTATGAGACTGTTTGCGTATGACATGTCTATAAATTGCTATCATCTTATTTCCAAAAGCTCTAAAAGATAGTTTATGAAAACAATTTAAGATTATGTGAAAATAGTTTGACTTTATTTTATATATAATTATAGAAATATCTTTATATATACACACTTATATGATAGGCAGTTATGCCATATGGATATATTTAAATCGTTTGTCCAGCCCAGACATTGGACAAAGATAACATTTCAAGACCAATGCCACCTCTTGTCAATATTTTGTCTTGGAGAGCCTTGCAACCATGTACATTGGCATACTTATAACGAATGCAACTTATTCCACACACTACAGAATAACTCAAAATCCAACCACTGTGTGGGAATAGGAGAAATTGAATTGTCTTTGCCCAGAAGGAAAATACCGAAGCAAAAACCCTCTAGATGACTTAAAGTGCAAACTTATAGTGAGAATTTTTACTCAAACAATTTTTCAAATTCAGTTTTAGAATGATCTAAAAACTTCCTTATATTCCCCTACCACTTTTATTAGGTACAACAGTAGAGAGATCCATTTTTTGACAACAGAACACCACCACAAGAAAACCTCCTGATCTAAAATCAGGGGAGGTACAAACTGAGCTAAAAACCGCACGCTACATCCATCTAAGATACAGACCGCCCTTTATGAGGTGAAAAGCGTTTAAATAGAACAGAAAACAAAAAATTTATCTTTTCCCACCCTCCTTATCGATCATGATTCAATACTAAAGCACATGAAAATTATGGAGTACATTACAATTTCCGGTGAGTTCATTTAAGGTTCAAATTGTTATTAATAAATCCAATAGAAGAGAAGGGTAGAGATAAGAAGGGTATCTATTCACAACATAGTAGCACCTGTGCAAAACTACTCTCGAGCAATATAGTCATGTTACATACAATCTACATTGCCAAACCCAGAATAAGAGAGTAAAGAAGGCCACAATTCACAATCCGTCCAGCAAAGAAGACCTTTAAGTACATTTTGAGTATTTGAACTCGTATCTTAGGTTGAATGTACAATCATGAATAGCCAAAAAGAGAAAGTTAGATGGCAAAGATTGAAACACATGTATATATGAAAGAACTAAATCAATATATTATAAGTTTAAATAGTATAAAGCACACATTTGCAATTTTGATTCAATATTTAAAACAAATATATAAAACCTTCTAAGCTAAGAAAGGATATATAAAACATTCTAAGCTAAGAAAGGATATTTTTAGTTATCGGTAGTTGTCCGTTCGTACCTAAACAGTTAGATTCCAGAGGAAAATGCACCTAAGATCAAATATTTCGAGCCAGCTTCCGTGGAAAATTACAATTCTGCAGATTTGACCCAATTTTCCTGCATGAAACATGTCAAAATTCATCCAAAAACAGTCCCCAAACAGCCCAAATTAGTTTAATCATCATTACCTACAAAACTATTCGGATTGAGTAGCATTTTCGCTCGCCAGCCTTCAATATCCAGAAGATAGAATTCCGCGTTCATGAGATCTGAATCGTGCAACATGTTAACGAACTTGTCGGCGTAGACGCTCAGCTCAGGGTTCGAAAAACCCATTACCACTAAAATTGTTCAGAAACAAAAAGAGAGAGCATGAATAACAAAGCAAAAATTTACGGGTCAAATTGAAAGTGGCTATGCCACTATTGTGGGTTTTAATAGAGAAAAAGGCCATGAAATATCAAAGGGATTAGAGTGATAGATTAGTTTTCATTTGTAATAAAAATTTAGATGGATAACTCTTATAGCCATATCAATCACAAGCTTCATGGAGCAGTTGCTTGTCTGCTAAACAAATTCTGGTTAATTGTTATAACATGCTATATTTTCAGTCTAACCCAATACTCTGCCAGTTGTAGTATAGCAATCAATGAATCAGAATTTAACAACACTTGCTTTCATACAAAACTGAATCCAAATATTTGAAATATCTAAAACAAAACTGAAGCAAAATCAATCCAAAACTACAAACACAACACTCATTTGTACAAACTTCCACAAATCTAATTTCTATCCACCTTTTACTGCATGAAAATGAAAATAGAAAATCATACATCATAGAAATTCAAGCCATGATTGAAAACCAGGATTATACCTTCAATTTGATTGCCTCTCCAATATCATAAATAGAAATGCACACTTTTGCTATACAGACAAGCTTGTCACTGCTTCTAGAACATAACAATGTCAATAAATTTGCAAGCTTAGTGGAACCAAATAAAACAGAAAAAACTGAAGAGGGAATTATCTAAGAACAACTGCAGCTAAAGCTAAACATTAATCCCACCCTCCACACAAAAAATTTAAAAAATTTCTGCCAAAGCATAACAAATAGTAGCAATCATAAAAAAATTCAAGGATTAACATTCATTCCAAAGGTTATTCAATTTTTTCTTGTTCAATAGTCCTCCTAAATAAGATTATCCAGCAACCTGCAGTAGGGAGGAATCTCAACCAATAATTAACTTAGTTTTTTCAGAAGTGCCATATTTACATTTGAACATATACTGACATTTTAACTCCCTAACTACCTAGTGCCTAACAGAAATAAAGTTTCTTCAAACTACATAGTGTCTAAATACTGCATATGAATTACCAATACACATTTGTAAAAAACAACATGAACTAAGTTGAAGTATTCCTATATCAAAAAAGATTAGGGAGAAGAGAGGAACTTACTTCTCATTGAGATTGGAATCACCAAACGGATTCGAGTCATTAGAATATCCGGACACGGTTTGATCCTTCAATTTCTTAGCAACTTTCAACGCCTGAACACAAAACCAAAGAACAATTCAACACCAAGCACACCCTTTAAACCAATTAAATTCATGAAAACACAATCGGTTTCAGGCGATTCTCAAAAAAAACCCTTTTCTTTATTTGCAACTAAAGAACCCCCATATCCGTCACTCAGCAAACTATAAATTTCAAAAGCTTTGATTGAGCTCTAAAGATTTTGATTTAATGTTTTTCTACAATGAAGGGTCAATACTCACCAGAAAACATTAAAAGCGGGGAATAATATCAACCCAGCCCATAATGCAGGGAAAATTACATATATTGTATAAAAAATAGATTTACAATCAAATCATATGAATTTTTTTTAAATTTTCTTCTATAGGACTTAGGAAAAATTAAATAACCAAGAGCAAGAGGAACACCTTCAGGTCATATCTCCCATTCATCCATTAGGTCATTTAGCTCCATCTTGCACTGTCTCAATTGACTGATGTCATCCAGGTTAGTTGTTAGCACTGAACACAAAAGATTTGTCTGTTAAAAAAATTGGATAGATTTAAATCTAACAGTGTATACATATATATATCCATAGCAAAAGACTAACTAAAAATTAATAAAGTTGGGATCACTAATCCTTGATATTTTGCTTGTAACTTGTAAACGATATCTGTACTTATTATTCGGCATTTCCCTTTTTGTAATAAAGTTATTAACATACTAAATAGTATGGTTTAAAATAAAGCAGATGATTACTTACTTCAACTGCATTTTCCCCTATATAAAACAGAATTTTCTTTTAGTAGTAGTCATGAAACAAATATGAAAGTCTCTACAATGTTGTATATGATATGATCATGTGACAGTGTACCAATGTTGAGGTCAATGTTGCTTTTTTTTTTGGTAGGCTGTGGATATATGATGTGATTCCTTGTTTTAGTGATCTAAGGGCCTAAATCATCTCAAATAAAATCACAAACGTAAAACAATAATCACCCTAGGATAGAAGATTATTATTATTCAATGAACAAAACATTTATTGATTAGTGATCCCAACTTCGAGCTCAGTCCTATTATCCGCATATGATGCTTTACTTCTCTGATAATGTGTCTCTCTCGTTAGAAATTTAGAACATCTAACTATCTAAGGTTGCATATGCAGTATGTGCAGGTTGTAGAAAATAAACATGGTGCAGGGAAGGAAAAAAAGAAGAAAAAAAATTACAAACCATGTATGAAATTAAATTGTCTCCATTGCAGGGATTTGAATTGAAGCTCATGAACACTAAGAATTCTGTCAAGCCAGAAATCCCAATCAATCACATTAGACAGTCTATTAGCAAAGAAAGGGAGGAAACAGACCACCAAAAAGAGAAGCATTACTTTCTAACTTATGTTCGAATTGTCAGGACAAATGGACAATCAACAACCATATGTGGTGGTTGAACAATGTCCCTGGTGATGCAAAAGATCTTCAGAAGAACCACAGAACAGCCACTATGCGCATCAAAATATTTCAACATTACAAATTTAGCATCAGTTTCGTTACCTTATAGACAATTTAGCCAAATGAAAACAGTATTTCACATCGCAAAGGTTATAAATTTTTTCGGGAATAAAGTTACATTATGATCCTTGAAACTGCAGACAATTGTGGGCAAAAAAAACTGATGCAATTGTGGATGTGGACATTCAAAACACTTATTGCAGCCATCATAGTATACACACAAAGAGCAGAACTTACCAGAATTCAACTTGCTCAAGTCCCTGCTTATCTTGACAGCCGTGGAGTTGATTCCAGCACAAAGACCTTTGTCTGAAGAAACTGTAATTACACTATCATCACATAACCATAATCACTATAAATAAACATATCTTTTCATAGGAACAAACTTTTGAATTATATGAAGTTTTTAGATGCTAAAAACTCACAATAATTTAAAACCAAACACAGTAGTCACATTACCAAAAATTCTCAATACATGTCAAAATAAATTATTTAATGACATAATCTTACCCTTCTGATTCTAAATCCAGAGCAGCGGAAGCGAATTCCGGTGCGTCGGTCGGCGGAGAATTGCTCCGATCAAGAATAAAATTTGTGCGTTGCAACACCAAACCAAACAACAAACTAAAATCACCAAACAACAAACCAAATTAAAATCAAAACCCAGAACAAAGGTCAACATACCGGAGATACATTAAGGAAAAAGTTCTGCGTATTACAAAATTGTTTAAAAAAAATCAATATCAAAACTAACAATCTTTTTACTGAGACATTTTCTCAAACACGCGAGTGTTAAATTTCACAATAAATAAATCAAATCAAATACAGAAACAAAACAAATTCAACACCATTTCCATAATTAGACCAACTTCAATCAACAAACTCAATATTCTAAAATAAAAATCGGAAATAAAAAATAGAACAACTATGGAGTATAAGCAGTACCTTGAATATCCAAATTGAAGAAGATTTCCTTGTTTCCAAATTGTAACAACAACAAACAGATAGAGAGAGTAAGAGAAGATTTCAATAAAATGAACAAAAAAGGATTTCTTTAGGACCAAAACCCAGTAATTCTTCCCAGACCAAACAAAACAAAAAATCTGTAAATACAACAAAACAAAACAAAAAATTCAATCTCAGAACAAACCCAATATTTCTTCTCTCTCAAATTTTTTCAGTTGTTTGTGGTTCCAATTTTCACTTATGATATACAAACAGCAATCACTAAACAACAACCCAAAATCAAAAGATCAAACCCTTAATTAAAATAAAAAATAAGATTGTCTGAAGAAACACAATCAAAATTAAACCCTAACCCAAAAAAATTCTGTAAGAATAAAAAATCACCTTGAATTAAAAATCACAATTTGCGGATTTCGAGTTACTTACCTTCTGATTCTAAATCCAGAGCGGCGGAAACGATTTCCGGTGCGTCGGTCGCCGTTGAAGTTGCTCCGATCCAAGAAAATTCTGGAAAAACAAAAAACTTGGACATGCAATCGAACATGCATAGCAACAATAAAACAGAAAACACAAAGAATTAAACCGATCATGATTCTTGATTAAACAAAAGATGAGGAAATTACCTTGGTATTCATTCATTTCATTCTGTTATCACCAACACAACACTTTCCTCTCCTCTCGCCGTCTCTCTTTCGTTTTCACCTTCTTCCTGTTTTTATTTTTTCTCTTCAGCCGTTTTCCTCGTTTTCCTTTTCTGCTTCCAGCGTTCCTCCTTTCCTGGTTTTTGGCCGACGAGTTCCTCTTTCTCTCGTTCCCGTACTCTCTCTCTTTTCTCTTTTCTCATATTACCAAGATGTCCATTGATTTTACCAAAATACCCTTCTCTCAAATTACAGGATTACCAAAATGCCCCTCAGAAGGGCAAAATGGTAATTTCCACGGACATTAATTTTCTTATTTAGTTTAGTAGATTAACCTTTGGCCTCAATTTGTTAAAGTTGCTTTTTTGTTGAAGCAAATCTTGCGCTTAATTTTTCAAAAACATTTTAGTGGCATCCTCTAGTAACAGTGGCTCGAGACAACCATGGATAAGATGTCGAAACATGCCTTGCTTTTTTCAGAAATCCAAATTTCCATGACAGTTCAGAATCCGAATATGTTGTTTTATTGTTGCAGGAAATCAAAATGCAATTGGTTCAAATGGAGTAAGCCACTTTCTGATGATGCATATTGTTCTCAAACAATAGATTGTGATGTCAGTGAAGGGGATTCACAGATTCCTATCATGGAGGAAGAAGTAAACAATATGAAGAAGGAAGTGAATGATGAAGTTTCAGAATTAAAAAAAAAAATGATATGGAATTTGGTGTGGACAGTGACACAAATTCAACAAATCTTCATTCAGCTAAAAAAAAAAAATACGTGTTGATGACTTTCGACTTTCTCTCACTTCCATTTCTTAGTTCTGATAGAGACAGCAATGAGAGAGGGAGAGATTTGGTGTGGATAGACTACCATTAAATTTGATGAGCTGATTTAATCTATGGTACAAAAAACTGGTCCAACTTGGACCCAAACTTCAAGTGGTCCAAACTAAATGCACCCTCACTTTATATTTAAGGACTCAATCAATTTTTTGCTAAAAAAAAAAAAGAACTCTATATTTAAAGCAATTTTATAAAAACGGATTCTATTAGAAAAACAATCAGCTAAAATCAATAGTAGAATTACATTTACGATGTATAAGTTATGTTTGTCTTAATAGAAAAACAATCATTTGCTTAACATTATAATTTTTCTTTTGATGTTTAAGTTATGTTTGTCGATAAGTTTTTCCTAAAAATTATTTTGTTACAGAAATAACTTTTACGCTGAAAATGAAAAGTTATTTTTCTTGAATTTACAGAAAATAATTTATAATAAAAGAAAATAAATACAAAAATTTCGGTCAACGTTGATAATCATTTTGAAACAAGCACAAAATAATTTATGTTTTTCTTCAAAATTTCTAAAGAATAATATCTAAATTATTTATATCAAAATTACTTTTATTATAATTTACTAGCGAAAAGACGGGCACTCACGTGTCCATCTTTCCGCTCTTTTTATTACGATAAAGTTTGAAAATTATTAATTTTTTTTTATTTTATGAAATTTTGATTTGGAATAAAACTAAAAATATAAATGTTTGTTGCTGTCTAGTTTAAGTGCTCCAAATAAATTGAAATAAAATTAAAATTTTGATTAAAACTAAAAATATAAATGTTTGTTGCATTTTTTAATGACACCAACAACCTGTGAAGCCCAGATACGAGATACGATACGGATACGATACTGCACCGATACATCGATATGGAAAAATTTCAAAAATCAAGATACGATACGCCTGGGATACGTTAATAAAAAATTATATAATTAAATGTACAATATAATTATAACTATTTTTTTAATATGCAAATATATTAACAAACACAAGAAACCAGGCTCGTAGCACATTAACATAAATATAAATAATATTGACGATTAAAAGAGTGGTAATTAGTCAATTACATACGCAATATATACCAAAAAGAGCACCATCAGTGCTATACTTCAATGCTACACTATATTCAAAAGGAACATTGTTAGTGTTATACTATATCGATCCAAAAAAAACACTATATCCAAAAAACAACACATCAGTGCTAAGAGTTAACACTAACATGTAACTAACTTTTACATCTCCTCTCCTCCATTCCCATCATCAAGATACAAATCAGCTTCCAAATCTGGTTCATCCAAAGACAACTCTGCTAACTCAATTCCAACATCATCAAGCGGTTCATGCGCATCTCTACTAATGTCCCACATTCTTGATTGTCCTTTTTTATATCCATCTTCTTTCCTTGACAAGAAAATGACCGAGCAGTTCGACAATGGCCAAAGTGGACGGCGACCACTTTGGAAGAAAAAGTTGAAACCCTAATTTTTTTAGAAAGGGTAAGATGCAATTGATTGTGTGTTGTGGTGTGGGTCGTACTTAAATGTAATATATTATAGTAATATAATGTTTTTATTCTTATTTTAAAAAAAAAACAGAAACCAAAATCATATAAAAAAACACAAGTATCCGTGCGTATCGGGACGTATCGGAAAGTATCGGATAATTATTTTTTTAAAAATTAAAATTTAATATTTGGATACTCTCCGGATATGTATCGGCAAGTATCGGGCAGGTATCGGTGCAGGATACGCAGGGGATACGGTACGTCATCCATTTTGAAGTATCGGGGCTTCACAGCCAACAACAATCTTTATTATCGAAAAAGTTGTTTAAGGGTATAATTAGGATAATGAAAAAATAAGTATAAATATACTCATCTTGTTTGTTATACTTCTTAAATGATAAAAGAAAAAAAAACAAACGTATATATTCATATCATATCATGTTTGTTATATTTGTTTTAATATTTAAATTTATTTTTATTTATTTGTTGCATGTGTTATTTGTATTGAAAATTGAGGGTATTTTTTAGAAGGAAAAATCCAACCCAAAAATGCTGAAAGGGGTAGTTTTTATTTTTTATTTTTTATTTATATATATAGTATAGATAACAAATATGCCCATAATCGATTTTTATGAATAGAAATCCACTTAAGAATCATCACTAGAGATGCTGTAAGCAATAAACTTATTTCTTATGTTTTGGATTGATAAATTGGGTTGGATTATAGTTGAAACCATGCATTCCATTTTGCATTCACTTTTGTGAAACCACCTACTATCTTTCTTCTTTTTTTATGAATTACCACCTACCTCTTTCTTACCATATTACATGTTTCGCATATATAAGTATGATCATCAGCAGGAGTAGATGGTGTAATCCAAATTTCTTGGGATTTAGATTTCTACATGTAAATTTTATTTATTTATTTATTTAAAACCTTATAGTTATTTTAAATTATTATTTCACATCCAGTAATCTATACCATTATATAATGACAATTTAAAAGTTAACTTCCAACTGATTAATTATATGGCCAGACATTTTTCTGGATGAATTTACCTTTCATAACATAATTCTATTTAAATTTAAATCTACAACATTTATATGAAATTCGAAAACTAACTCCCTACTTTAATTAAACATTCTTCGGTTACAAATTTGCTCTTAATATAATTTTTTTTTTCAAATTCAACTCAATTTTGATAACCTAGATATATTAAAATTCAAACAAATGAATAAATTTGAAAAATATTACTCCCTCCGTCCCGTTTTATCTGAGCCAGTTTGATTTTTCACACAGATTAAGAAAAATGTATAAATAAAGGGGAAAGTGGAATATATTGTATTGGGAATGATGAAAATAATATTAATTAGAGTTATATTGTATTGGGAATGATGAAAGTTGTATTGAAAATTGAAATGACTCAGTTATTTTGAGACACTTTTTTTTAAAAAATGGGTCAGATATTCCGGGACGGAGGAAGTATATATATATATATATATATATATATATATATGAGTTAGGATCCGTTGACACCAGGTGTCAACGGATTCGTTGACACCAAATCTTAACCGTCTATTTTATTTCATCCAATGACTCTCATTAATTCACTAGATCCACATCAGATCTCGTCCACACTTGATTCATGTTATTTCTCTTGCACTGAAGCTTTACGGTTCAACTTAAGTTCTTTTCAGCAATAGATCCACACACCTGTTAGTAGTATTCACGCATACAGGCAATCGATGTTCTCCAGATAAAATTGAAGGTTTGGAGAACTAGTTTTATGCAAAGTTTTATGCGTGCTAATAAATTGAGGGTAGATTGAGGGTAGTGATTACCGAAAAGAACGTGATATCTTTCAATTCAATCCCTTAGTAAAGGCAATTTATGCAAAGTTTATGACAATGATTGCAATTTGAGAGAAAGGTAGTGATTTAGCCATGATTTAATAGTTAATTATAATACTCTTAGGTTGTATCGTCTTATGATTTTGGGAAAATGAAAAACCCTTTAAATTGAGAGGCTGCCATTTGTATATCGAAAACTTTAAATTGAGGTACTGCCAATTGTATGGAAAAAAAAATCAAGAATTATGTTTGTTGGAAACACATAGAAGTGATTTTGTTATAGAGATTAGAGTGGAGAACAATAATTTGAGACTTGGATGGTTAACGCAAACGAAGCAGAACTAGTTTGCTTAACAGGAGGGGAATCAAGGGAAAAAGGTTCACGGGAGAAAATTAATTGAATAATTATGGATCTTTGGATTAAAACAATAGACGGTTAAGATTTGGTGTCAACCATCAATTTTATTCAATCCAATGGCACAGATTTTTGGTTCACCGAATAAACATAAATTGAAAACATGGTATCATCATGATACTCTCTTCATTTCATCTGCTAAAATCATCACTTTTCGTCACACCCACCTAACATTATTCTTTTGTGTATATCCATTCCATCTTAGTTAATTCCTCTAATATAACTCATGAAGACATGTCTTGTTTATTTCAAATATATAAAACTGATCTCAATTGGAAGGTTTGTTTCTACCGGTGGAGTTTTAGGTTTAAGAATTGACTTTCTAAGATGTTATCGGTTTGGTGCATTATCTGCTTGGTGCATGATCTATGGATATATATAATCAATTTTATGGTTTTGATAAAATGGAAATCCTTTAAATTTAATTGAATTGGTAATCGATTCTCGATGATAAACAAATTCAGAATTGTTGTGGCTGTGCCATCCTTAAGTGATCTGTGAAAATTCAGAATTGTTTTGGCTTCCATTGTTGCCTTTAGGTTCAGACTTTTCTTCATTACAGTTGATTAAGAATAAAACGATTGCGGACGATAGGTTAGTAGAGAGGAGAAGGTTCAGGTGGGCTGATTTAACTAACAATTATTAGCCTTTAGATCTAATAAAATAGATGGTTGAGATTTGGTGTCAACGAATCCGTTGACACCTGGTGTCAACGGATCCTATCTCATATATATATATATATATATATATATATATATATATATATATATATATATATATATATATATATATATATATATATATATATATATATATGGGATTTGCTAGAACACATCCACTAGTTTTTATGTGGGAGTATTTTAGCAAGCTACACCTTAAGGTGTATTTAACTACTTTTTAGTTATAACTTGTTAAAACACACCTTCTAAAAAATATGTGGGTGTATCCTAGCAAATGCATATAGGAGTTGCTAACATACACCCACTTATTTTTTAGAAGGTGTGTTTTAGCAACATTCACCTTAAGGTGTATTTAACAACTTTTTAGTTATATCTTTGCTAAAACACACCTTAATAAAAACTAGTGGGTGTATCCTAGCAAACCCCTATATATATATATATATATATATATATATAAACACGCAACGAATGACAGCAAAAAAAATGCTAATAGACAAGCATGTTAGTATTCTCCGTTAGTAAAAACAATACTAATGGTGATACTTTTTTTTAACCAAGCAACCTAATGGCTAGATAAATTCACCTTAAAGATAAGGGAAATGTTAACTTGTGCCCTTAAGGCACAAGTTTAGAAGGCAAATGTAGAAACTTATTTTTGAAAATTGTGCATTCAATGTCTTGGAAAGTTAAAAACTTATTTTTTCAATACAACACACATGTTTTAATTCTTTCTTTAGATCTTTAACTTGTGCCCTAAGGGCACAAGTTAACATGACCCTAAAGATAAATAAGCGAGGTGTCCACTAGCTGTGATATTAATAGGTCAAACAATCCAAAAATATTAAGTCTTGCTTGCTTTTTAAATCATTACTTCCTCCGTCCCGGAATAACTGACCCATTTTCTAAAAAAAAGTGTCCCAAAATAACTGACTCATTTCAATTTTCAATACAACTTTCATAATTCCCAATACAATATAACACTAAATAATACTACTTTTATCATTCCCAATACAATATATTCCACTTCCCCCTTTATTTATACACTTTTCTTAATCTGTGTGAAAAACCAAAGTAGGTCAATTATACCGGGACGGAGGTAGTATAAGAATACAACAAGAAAAAGTACGAAGAAATGGGAGGACAAAAAGCCTATGCCTAAAAAAAAATAAAAAAACAAAATCAAAGATCGAGCTTGAGCCAGACATGAAATGACTAAATTGACTAAGGTTGAATTTAAGAGATTAAATTGCCATTTTATAAATATAAGTTTAAATTATCTCACGTGACAATATTAAACATGGAAAATAGTAAACCATAAGATCCACTAGAACTTAAGGGTATCTATAATAAAGCTTCCCCATTTAAGAGTACTTAATTGAGTTCTGCAAATACACATTACTCATTAATAATTTTTTTTTATTAGCAGCATTTAATATACATTCAATTCTTTCAACTCGACTCAACATGTACTTTATTTATTAAATAAATTCCATCAATAAATTTACATCATTAAATTTTAACATACTTTATTTTATAAAAAATGCTCTTTTCCCTTTTATTTTTGCTCATTCCTACTATAGACTTCCAAAATTAACCCCAACTCAAGTTAATTCACGTTGAATATCAAACATGAGTTAACTTACGCTTCCTACAACAAAAAAATAATTTCCACAAGACTTAAGTCCATTGGCTAATGCACATCAAATGATAGTTACAACTTATACCTCGCATCGCTTTGATTTCCATCATCACTAGTTTCTAACGCAAGTTCAAAATGCTGATGCCCGTTTCTAACAGATGCTGTCAATGTTGTGTTGTGCTCATTCTCAACCTAAAATGTGTGAACAATTAATTATAATTTGAAATAAAAGGGTAATGTAATGAATTATAGTTAGAAATCTAGCATACCATTTGAGATCCAACGAAGAAATTTACTCTATATCTTATTAATAAACAAAATAAAAAATAATAATAAATGTAACTAATATTTAATTTTTAAAAAATACAATTAAAAACTGGGAGGTAATAATATAATCACATTGAGAGGTAACAATAGTTAATGTACGTACATAATTAACAATGAATCACATGTTTGAGCTTTACGTAGAAGAAGCTAGCCATTGTTGTTGCTAAATGAATCAAATGAAAATTGAAAAATTTAGCCACCGAAACTTAAGTCCTGTGGGGATTTGTAGGCAACATAAGTTGACTCACACTCGATATCCCGTGTGAGTTAACTCAAGTTAGAGTTAATTTTGGAAGTTCGAATGGAAATAAACAAAAGTAAAAGGAAAAAGGGCAATTCAAATACTTTATCTTATCAAATTTATTTACTAAACGAGAGTTGAAAAAACGAAACAACAGGATAGCTCTACGAAAACGTAATGTTCTAGATTCGGGCAGCTCTAGGAGGTGTGATTGTGATTCTGAAGAACATTGTGAGGTGGCTTCAAATGTGTCCGCAACCACTGTTGTAATCTTGTTCATGATAGCGCATACTTTCATATAATTAAAGCAACTGAAGGAAGCTTCACTATTGCATATATATATATATATATATATATATATATATATATATATATATATATATATATATAGATAGATAGATAGATAGATAGATAGATAGATAGATAGATAGATAGATAGAGAGAGTGTTAGGATCCGTTGACACCAAATCTCAACTATATATTGTTTTAATCCAACGATCCATAATTATTCATTTCATTTACATCCGTGAACCTGTATCATTGTTCTCTTCTCTAATCTCAATAACAAAATCATATCTATTCGTCTCCATCAAATATAATTCTTGATTTTTTTCTCTCTATACAATTAGCAGCACCTCAATTTAAAGGTTTTCTCCATTCAATTGACATCATCTCAATTTAAAGGGTTTTTCATTTTCCCAAAATCATAAAACAATACAACCCTAAGAGTATTTTAATTAACTATTAAATTATGGTTAAATCACTACCTTTCTCTCCAATTGCAATCATTATCATAAATTTTACTACATAAATTGTATGTACAAAAGAGAACAAAGAGATGTAGACAGGAATACAATTAACGGATTTGTGGATCTTATTACTTGAAAAGAAATTGAGTTGAACTGTAAACTTCACTGCAAGAGAAATAACTTGAATCAAGTACGGACGAGATGATGTGGATCTAGTGAATTAATGAGAGTCATTGGATGAAATAAAATAGACGGTTATGATTTGGTGTCAACGGATTCGTTAACACCTGATGTCAACGGAATATATATATATATATATATATATATATATATATATATATATATATATATATATATATTGATTGTATTCCATTTAGGACATACATAATAGTACTATGCATAATTTTACTAAGCTTGTTGATGGACAAACACAAAACAACCAAATACTTTGGTTGGATCTTCAATAGTTTATTGTCATTAGTTTTTATACATCATCCTCTTAAGTTTCGATGTTCAAAATCTATTGTGTCATATCATTTCACAGTTTTGCTAATCCTTTATTGTTCGAAATCTCCTATGTCAACATTTTGATTCGAATCATTTTTCTATTTGTTGGCTCCAGTTTTGTTGGTTCGATTCAAATGGTTCAAAAGGATGAACGAATTTGATTCAATTCATTGTCTATGAAGAACAAATCGATTTGATTTATTTTGATCCCATTTTTTCTCTCTAGAACTGCGATTCGATTCAAATTTACTATGAATCGAATCAATCTACATCTGGGTATCAATGATTGATTCATAGTTCATGGGGTATCAAATCAATCTTCATAGCAACTCATATCTCAATTTTTACACTACTGATTCGATTCAAGGGTTTTGTGATTCGATTCAAAAGTGTGTTTTCTGTTTTATTGAGCCAAAATTGTTCCTATCCCTCACACCTATATATACTTAGCTCCACTCATTCTCTCACTATCGCATCAATTTGCAAAAACATTCTCAAGTCTTTTCTCTTTCCTTTTCTACAACTTCTTCAAATTAAACACATTTTCTAAGAACACTTGTAGCAATTGGAGATCTAGAGTGTGGGGTGCTATAGAGTAATAGTAAGTTTGGTTTCATTCAAGGATCTTGGTGGAGCATCAAAGATCTAAAGGAAAAGAAGGTATTTTTCACATCCAAAGGGAGTTGTGGGGGTTGTTTATCAAACAATCAAGGTTCAAGGGGAACCAATTAAGCGATGCATTAGAAAGAAGATTTATTGGGTAAAAATATCGAAAGATTGCATGCAAGTTCGAGGTTCGAAGACCTTGGGACTATCCGATTTCAAGAAGGTTTGAAGATTGAAGGCTTTGGAGTGATTACTTAACGTATAAGGTTTAGGATCGAGTTGATTCGTAAATTCAAGTAACCTTTGTAATTGACTCTTGTAAACATTTCCAACATTCTAGTGGAAGCACGTAGAAGAGATATTTTCTTCTACGAAGAGATGACGTGCCCCTTAGGAGGACGTGTTCTCTTCTCCCTTTCTCTTTATTTCTTGCAATATAATTTGATCTTTGCTAAATTGTTGATTAGATTAATGGAAGAATATGCTAAGTGATTGAATATTTTAGAACTTTATTTTCTAACAATATCTTGAAGATACATTTAACAAATCAATTATTTGACATAGTTAATATTTTCTTGTCAATTAATTCATCATAGATCAAACTTGTTTAGTTCTTGCGATAGTTATTACTCGTATACATTTAGGTTTGGTTTGATATTGTTATTGTTTTCATGAATTATATTGTGTATTAGTAATTTATTGGTTGAGAACAATTCAAATGTGAATTTCTTATTCAAAGTTGAATTGTAGATTTATCATTGATTATCTTGTTATCATACAAAGCTAATGTTTAATTCCATATAGTCACTTATTTTTCAAAAAGTATCTAAAGGGGATAATATATTCACTCCTTGAGCTTATCGTTGTATGGAGGAGGCAGCCAACCGATTCACATGGAAGATGTGACTATGTTATTTGACAAAGAGCTACGTAGAGCGGTTGAGGACATTGTGGTTGGTGGAGCTCATTTCTTTGGAGACCTTCAATTGAGGTTGGCTTCTTTACTTATTAGGTTTGGGGGGTTGGGTTAGTGGCTTTTTCATATGCTTTTGTGGCTTCCAAAACACAGTTTTGGGTGCTACAAGATTATATTTTGAGAGATAATGAGATAAGTGGTATGGAATCAGATTTTGACAATGATTTGGATGGTTTTCGTGGTACGGTTCCAAATTTTGGCGTTAGAAATTTTACTTGCAAGCACATTGTCCCTCCTAAAACACAACATGTTTTGGCAAATGTCCTGTTTTAAAAGCGTTCAAGATATGAAAGTTAATTTTGACATGACAACAAAACAGAAGACAATTTTAGGGTGTTTGCATGCAACACATGCTCATGATTCTCTTCTATCTATCCCTATTCATGGGTTAGGTCATCATATGTCACAAGTGGAGTACTGTACTATCTTTAGATATCGTCTTATCATTCCACTATTTCTGATTGACGAGGTGTGCACTGTTTTTCGTAAGGCATGCCTGTATACTTTTGGTGAGCATGCAATTCATTGTAAGGAGCTTCATGTAAGAAGGAGACGCCTGTGAACTCTTCCTGACTTTGTTAGCGATATCATTTTTGATATATTCAGACGGTCATGAGTATCATGTAAGAAGGAGGAGCTTGTGAACTTCCTGACCGATCCACTAGATAGAAGATCGACACTTAAGCCAACAAATGTTATGGTGTACGGATGGGTAGGAGGAAAACATGCATGTGTGGACTCACTAGGGTTTCAACACTTGTGAAATTAAGAGTCAGAGATTTTACAGTAGGACAAACAACCCTAAAAGCTGCATCAAGCAAAATGGCCAAACATGAGAAAGCGTGTTTTGACATTCAACATGCTTTTATACCATTCGCATTTGATATTTTTGGCTTTCTAACAGCAAAGGTTGTAGACCTTCTTCAAAGGGTCATGCATAACAATGTCATATCTCCTAGGTCTATAAATATTGTCCGCTTGCCTTCTATTTAATTAGTCATTGATACACATTATACAATTGGAAGAATGCATAAAAAAAATAGACATTCTATCACAACCTACAACATATATTAATAACATGAGTAGTGATATTTGTACAAATCTTTAGTACAACTTTTATGACAACTTTGGTTTTCTCTCGTTTGATTGGTGAGTATGAGAGAGAAATTTGTCAAAAAGTTGTCAAAAAATGGTTGTACAAATATCATTTCTCTAATAACATTACACAATACTATGCATATATAATAAGCACAATCCTCACTATTGCATATAATATGTGTTTTCCGAGGGAAGACTCCGTATATCAAATTTTAATGCATTTGGACCATACATTAATGCTAACATAGTAATTTATGATTACATCATGGACATTGGACATACACAAACCTTGTAACCAAACAACATATTTATAAGGGGAAACTGACTATAGTATATTGTTACATCATGGTCACACACAAACCTTGTAACCATACAACATTATCAAACATTATTTGCATAATGCTATGTTTATTATTTAATATCATTTATAGTAGCTGCTTCTACGAAGTGTAATTTTATTATTCAAGGATATGACTATGGATTTTGATCAATTGGAAACCCAAACAACATGATCCTGTGGGAGGATGTGACAAATAGGAACAATCCCTGGTTGAACTTTAAGCACATAAAAAGATAAATGTTTAGGATTCCATTGTGATGTATCAGTGTGACAAACAACAATAGATTTAACTCCACTTCCATCAACACCTTCCAAAGCAACATAGTAAACTTCAGTTGCATCTATTTTGTGACAGTAAAAAACTGCATAAGGGTAATTCTCTTTGTGACACACAATAGTTTTGTTCTTATCACCCAATTTCTTCACTCCTTTTGCTATAACATATTGTTGCAAACCATAACTATTTTTATCCACTTCTGTTGAAACAGCTTCAACATTGTTTCCGAGTTTCGAAATAGTGAAATCAACCATAGATTCCAATGATGTTACACAAAGCTTTTCCTCACCTTTGATGCCATTTGCTTCACACTCACTTAATGTTCTCTTCACAATTTCAGCTTCCTTTGATCCTTCTTTGATGGAAAACTTGTTGAGTATGTTTTCCAATTTGATTGATGAAAAGGGTATGGAATTAGCAACTTCTCTAGGCAAGAATTTTGTTCCATTATTATTTGAAGTTGTTTCTCTAAATTGCAAGTTCAATTTTGTTCCATGATGCAAATCTTTTTTCAAGAAGAAAAGTGTTACATTTTGTTTATCATGTAATTGAATTTGACTCTCATTGAATACTATAGGATAAAAGTAAAAAAATGGAAGCTTTTCATCATTCAGACCAGTGCCACCTCCTTCATATCCTTTTCTGGCTCCAACATTTAAACCACCATTGCTTACATCCCTTGCTTTCTCATTACTCCAATATTCAGCTTCAATTAAAAATAGTAAATTATTGAAATAAATTAGAATATGTATAATGGTTAGTTTTACTATGATCTATTAATCTTTTTTAAAAACTTTGTCCTTCTATAGATATGCTTCAACTTTCAAATACCTTATGAGTCTGTTTGTTATTGATTGTGTGATAGAACCTCAGACCTTTCATATATTATGCACTGTCTCTGTCCATATATTTGCAACTACTAGAATCGACAAAGAAAAAAAATGATATTTAACACATGATGTGTAATACACCACATGCACTATTCACGCAATGCTACATAACTAATTAATTATATGCAAATATTTGTCTAATATAGTTCATGATTCGTTTAATGAGTTGGCAATTTTGTTTTGATTGAATCATTCTCTTTTTTTACAATTACAACTTGTTAAAAAGTATGTGATTAATGACATGCAAACACTTATGTGATTAATTCGGTTCATTTTATCGTTAATGAGTTATCAATATTTTTAAAAGATTTTATTTTTCACATTTCACTAGAAAGCTACATGGTTAATGACATAAAAACAATTGATTGATTCAGTTTATTATGTGGTTATTAACCTCTAATTACATTATCATTAATCACTTTTAACATGTGGAGGTAAAATTGCATGATACAAACCAGGGTGTAGCAGATTAGTGATGGCTTTTGGCATTGGAGAGTTGGGAAGCATGGACTTCCAGTAAAGTTGAGGTGGTAATATTGCAGCATTAGTCCCCACTTGCACAACCTACATTTGAGAATATATTAACATTATTTAGTAGTGAATATTTTTACAAACAAAAATAAAGATAAAAAATATGACAACTAATTGAAGAAAATAATCAAAATAGTTCAATTTGTGGAGGTGAAGCTGACCACCATTAAAAAAGTAATGATGTGAAAGAGATGAAATTCCATGTTGGATCAGTGAAGCTGAAACTGCAGTTGAGAAAGATTCAAGAGAAGTACTTCTAGTTGAGATGGAATGAAAAACAAAGCTGCAAGAACCCTTTATATAACGAGGGACAAAACCGAAAACAAAGGTGCATGCATCCTTTTTTTTTTAGTTTGTATGTAGTGACAAGCCCCACCTAAATGTCATACACATTAATGTGAAGTTTCGTGTTTAAATTCAGGTAAAAATATTCAACCTAATAATATCGTCATTGCAAGTCAAGTTAGGTCTTACAAACATATCCTTATTTCTTCTTAGGGTGCTGTTAACTGGTGCCTTGGGGCACTGGTTAAGTAACAATAAATTGATAAGTCTCACTTGTTTTACTTCAATAAAATTAGTAAAAGATGTATTTAATAGGCACAACTATTATATATATATATATATATATATATATATATATATATATATATATATATATATATATAGACACACACACACACACACACACACACGCCCGTCCTTTATATCCATGTGAATTAGAAACATAATATCCTGTGATTTAGTTTTTTTTCTCAATAAAAAATAAGACCGGATAGAGTACACAATTACTAGATTCGTCTCAAAATGAGTGGCTCTTTTGCACTATACGAATTAAGAAATATAATTAATTTATATGTGAAAGAGAAATTGTAACTTAATTTTTATTTATTTTTTTGAAGGGATTTAATTTTTAGAATTAACCACCATTAATGCTATGAGAAATAGTAAGTAGAAAAGTTGAAAAACTAATAAATAGTAATTGATGTACAGTAGAAAAATGACGGTGGGATAGAGAGAGTACATATAATTCTTATATTCAATTAGTAAAACACTTGTGCTTTCGCACGGGTCATGTAACATTGTGGTGATTATATAAAAGTATTAACATTAATGTAGTATTTCTATTGCGTTTTTTTTATATGTTTATAATCGCAGAAACAAATTTTTATGTATTAATATGATAAAATTTTGAAAATAGTCATGACTATTTTCAAAATATCAACATTAATGTATTGTGTCTATTAGATGTTTTTTTAATTTTATATGCAAAAAACCGTTAAATATTTGCACTGCACTTGTTGTGGATTTTTGTACTTATACCTGTGATACAAAAATATTATGTATTGATATGAGAAAGTTGATATAATAAAATTTTGAAAACTCATTACTATTTTCAAAATATCAACATTAATCTAGTGTTTTTATTATATATATTATAAATTTTTATATGCAAAACACCATTAAATATTTGCACAACACACGTTTGAGACTTTATATTTATATCTTTTATATATCAATATAAAAAAATTGATATTATAAAATGGAAAATTGACCATTAAGCCCTGAAAGTTGATATAATAAAAACGATATAAGAAAGTTGATATAATAAAATTTTGAAAACTCATAACTGTTTTCAAAATATCAATATTAATATAGTGTTTTTATTATGAGATTAATGGTGATAGGTTGACAGTACAAAATAGCTTTGCACACACAACTAATCAAAAACATTTATAATAGCTATATCAATTAATGTTTTTAATTTATGTGGCAATTTAGAATGTTTTGATTGGTTGTGTTTGCAATGTTGTTTTGGACCATCAACCTATCACTATTAAACTCTTTTATATTATATATATTTTAAAATTTTATATGTAAAACACCGTTAAATATTCTCCCAACACTCATTTGAGACTTTATTTATTTATATCTTTTATATATCAATATGATTTTTTTTTTTTGATATTATAGACCATTAAGCTGAAGAAAATTGACAACTCGTTAGAGCCCAAACAAAATTATTGTAGGCACCGTTTTTTTAACTTCGTATGAATTATGTACTCCACAATGAGAGAGTTTGGAGTTCTGTTATCAAAAGAAGAATCTAGTTAATTACTATACTCCTTTAACATATCATTATTACTTTAATACTTAACTCATTATTACTTTAATACTTAACTCTTTAATCTAGCTTCTTCAAAAAATAAAACTCATTATTACTCTCTTTAATATCATTATTACTTTAATACTTAACTCATTATTACTTTAATATTTAACTCATTAATTTAGCTTCTTAAAAAAAAAATTATTACTCTCTTTATTTTATTTTTTTTGTAGTTGCCGAAGTTTGAACCCCGGACCTTACATATTTTATGCATTGTACCAACCAGCTGAGCTAAGCTCACGATGACATTATTACTCTATTTAATCAATGCACTATATTTCTCATCATTCAAGACATTTTTATTATAAATTGAAAATTGACCATTAAGCCCATGAAATTAGTTAGATTATGAGTTTAATCAAGGACAATTAAGAAAATTGGTGGTAATTGATTTTCTTATATTGATAGTAGATGAGATGTTTTAAAATTTTATATGTAATAAAAAACCGTTAAATATATTGATAGTAGATGAGATATTTTAAAATTTTATATGTAATAAAAAACCGTTAAATATTTGCACAACACTCATTTAAGACTTTATTTATTTATATCATTTATATATCAATATGATTTTTTTTTATTTATATCTTTTATATATCAATATGATTTTTTTTGATATTATAAACCATTAAGCCCATGAAAATTGACCACTCGTTAGAGACCAAACAAATTATTGTACGCACCGTTTTTTTTTTTGAAGACATAAAAATGGACTCTGATAACTTCAAATGAATTATGTACTCTACAATGAGAGAGTTTGGAGTTCTATTATCAAAAGAAGAATCTACTCCCTCTGTCCCTTGAGGCATTCTTGCATGGACACAAATATAAATGCATAGTATTTGGTCACACACACATCAAAAACCTTTTTCTCAAAAGACTAAATCATTTTATTGTCAAGTTCTTTTTTATTATTAGAAAAAATATTTTTATGTGTGTGTGCCTAAACACTGTACATTTATATTTGTGACCATGATAGACTTTCTCCTGTCGCTTAATGTAACCTCCCTTTGCTTTTTTCACATTTCTTAAGAAAAGCTGTCAGTGTAATTATTATGTCTGTTTTGTGCGTTAATATTAGCATATTGACCTTTGTTTGTATATGTATTAAATTTGACTTTTTAAATTTCAAGATAAGTTAGTACTAGTATTAATAAGGGGTATGTTTAGGAAAATAATAATAAATGCACCTAGTAGTTTGAAAAAGGGTTTAGATTTAGGGACAAAAATAAAGTCAAATGGGTGGTTAGATATAGGGACGGAGGGAGTAGTTAATTACTGTACTCCTTAAACATATCATTATTACTTTAATACTTAAACAAATCATTATTACTCTCTTTAATCAATGCACTATCTTTCTCCTCATCCAAGATATTTTTATTATAAATTGAAAATTGACCATTAAGCCCATGAAATTAGTTAGATTATGAGTCTAATCAAGGACAATTAAGTGAATTTGGTGGTAATTGATTTTCTTATATTGATAAATTGAAAATTGACCATTAAGCCCATGAAATTAGTTAGATTATGAGTCTAATCAAGGACAATTAAGTGAATTTGGTGGTTATTGATTTTCTTATATTGATAGTAGATGAAATTAGTTAGATTATGAGTCTAATCAAGGACAATTAAGTGAATTTGGTGGTAATTGATTTTCTTATATTGATAAATTGAAAATTGACCATTAAGCCCATGAAATTAGTTAGATTATGAGTCTAATCAAGGACAATTAAGTGAATTTGGTGGTAATTGATTTTCTTATATTGATAGTAGATGTTATTAAATTCGAAGTGGTCTTTGACTTGAATCAACCGAACCGCTGATGTTATATACAACGACGAAATGTGTCCGAATCAATCACGAATAACAAATAGCTATAAAGTAGCTTCCATTAACCATACATGGGTGGTTGTTGTTGAAAATAAATAAATAAATTTTTTGGACAGAAAATAATTAAAATTGTTACTCGTGAATAATTCGTGATGTCAATTTCGCTATAAAAAAGAATCTGCATTCGAACATGCTATTATAGTTGGGTTCAGTTTGGTTGTGAACCGAAAGCTAATCCAAACCATTATTCTTATAGGTGACCCAAAGACATTTACTATATATATATATATATATATATATATATATATATATATATATATATATATATATATATGATGGGTTTTTAAATTTTTTGGATCAATCATGTAATTTTTTTTTTCTTTTCTATTTTTTAGATTTAAACACCTCTATAACTATTAATATTTGATTTGGCCGGTTCGACCGTATGATCTAAGCAGAGTTTGATAACATTGCTTAAATCTAATTCAATCCATTTTTTGTATAATTTCTCAAAATCTTTTCTTTTGCTCGATTAGGTTTTCCATTTAGTAATTTTTCGTTGAACAATAGTAAGAAAAAATAATCTAAGACAATTTCCTAAGGGATCTAGTGTTACCGACAACACAACTAATTGTTGGACATATATCTCATTTGCAGCAAATAGTGACATTTCAATCTTCATACTTCATTCTCAATTTAAATAATGAGTCTTATTACAACCAGTTTATGAATTGCACACCGAAGTATAAGAAAAGAACCACACGGTGCGTTTGAATGACTTAATGTCAAGGGATTGGACAACACATCTTTAGTTATAAAGTTTACTTATTTGATTTTAAAATTGTTCACGAGGGAAGCAAGAGACTAGATACTTTTTGTCAACCAACTTATAATACCAAAAGGATATTGCTAACTTGTGCCCTTCAGACACATGTTAAGAAACTTAAAAGTAAAAATATTCTCTAAAATTTTGTACATTCAATTTATTAAAAAAACTTGTGTCTTTAGGGCACAAGTTAACATTTCCCTTACCAAAATACTCTTTTATTCTCTATTTTTATATTTGATTTATTAATTTATGCCTTAAGGGCACCGGTTAGCATTTTCCATACCAAAATACTCTTTTATTTTCTACTCAAAACATTCTCTCTCTCTCTCTCTCTCCCTCTCTCTCTCTCTCTCTCTCTCTCTCTCACACACACACACACACACACACACACACACACACACACATCCCTCTCTATATCTTACCTCCCTCTGCTAGCTCTCTTTCCTAACCCGTCTCTCTCTCTCTCTCTCTCTCTCTCTGTATATGCCATATCCCTCTCTCTCATATCTCACCCTCTCTTTCTCTTTCCTTTTTCCCTCATCCATCTCTCTCACTCCATCCCTCCTTTATTAATATACATTCATAAATTGGCTAGAGAGACCACTTTCTTATCTAATCTCCATATTTTTTTAAGAGGCCAAACTAACCCACTGAAATTGTCACCAAAGATAAATTGGGATGCATAAGCTAAGAGTTATGATAACTCAACAGAAATTTCAAACAAATACAAACACCACCGCATGAAATGCATATTATTTGTTTCCCCCTCTTTCTCTCTCTTCTTTCCCTCCAGTGTTTCCTTTCTCTCACCTCCCACCCACCAACCATCCACCACTCCTCTCTCCGACCACCGACGACCGTCATCGCTTTAGCATACTTGGATCACCATCATCATCCCTCTCCTCAGATCCGTGTTATAACACCACCACCACCACCACCCACCAACCTTCTTCTCATATCCATCTCTCACCCACCGCCACCACTATCATCACACCACTGTATCTACAACCACCACCATCTGAGCTCCCACCCCCCACAACCACCATCATCATCACTAGTGGCCACACTTTCATCTTTCGTTCAGATCTGGACCTCCACCACCGCGGCATCATCACCACCAACTTCTGTCGTCATCTTTCTTTCATTCTAGATCGCATATTCATCTATCTTTCTTTGATTTTGTATGTGTTTATATGATTCATGTTGGTTCTCTGAGACGTGGTGGTCATTGTTGATAACGATGGTGGTTGTGATCAAGGTTTTAAATAACGGCCGCGTTAAGATTTTCGTGATTTCGGTTGTCATAAATGTTGCGATGCAGATTGCGGTTGTCGCGGTGTGAATTAATCGCAACATTGTATATTTTTAAAGATATCTACGCACAATTTCAAAACTCACCCAAAATTTCCAAAATTTCACAACGCAGACATAAAATCAAACAATTTCTCAATTGTCACCGTCAACTTTCATCTATAATTTGTCATGTCTATCACGGAAACCCCAATTTTTCTCTCTAAAATCTCAATTTTCAAGTCTTATGCGCACCACAACAACACCAACATAAGAGGGAGGGAGATTTATATTACCAACTTGGAGTGGAGGATGCTATCTAAGTTAGAAGATGGCTGAACTGAATCAAAGAGGAAGGAGGATGGTAACGGCGTTTCTCTGGTGTATTGTGTCGGTAACGGTGTTTCACGATCGTAACAATGTTATGTTGCAGTCGTAACGACATTTCACATGTGATTTTTGTTCACTAAGTGAAAACAGTCAAAAAAGGTACCGGGAGCCCATGGCTGTTTTGTAACAGCCGAAATCTCGGTACAAGACCTTTTTTTTTAAAAAAAAAAAACTTTGGTTGTGATGAGGATGATGGGAAATAATGGTGGTAAGGAGGGGGATGGCGGATGAAAAGTTAAAAGCATTGTTTTAAAAATAACCGAACATCAAACTTTTACAATACTTTCAAATTATGGTTCAACTATTTTAAACCGTTGGACTTAGAACGAAAAACGATTAAAACACTTAAATAACCAAACCATAAACAATGTTATTTCACACTTCAACAAGTTACACTACTAATTCGATTGTGTTATTAAAGTATTAGTAGTTATTTTTTTTGACAAGCTTATTAAAATATCAGTTATAAGGTCATCCAATAAGAAATCAAATAGAGGTACGTAAAAATGATTTGTGTCAAGATATAGAGTTTTTGGTCCCTATGTTAAGATATACAGAGTAAATCTAAGATCTCAAACCCCAAATACAATAAAATAAAGCAAATTTTCATATTAAAAAGGTTTCATCAAATTAAAGAAACTTTATTTATTGCATATAGTTTTAGATTCAATAGACACAAGGGCCTACTTTCCACATACACTACTGCATCATCATTGTCACACAAACTTGTAACCATAAAGCATAATTTAACATATTATACATAATACATGTTTTATAATTTTAATTCTTTAAAGTAGTTGCTATATAGTACTCATTATTCAAGGATACAACTATTGATGAAAGGGGTTTTGTTTTCACTTGGAAACCCAAACAACATGATCCTGTGGGAGGATGTGACAAATAGGAATAGTCCCAGGTTGAACTTTAAGCTCATGAAAAGCATAATATTTAGGATTCCATTCTGATGTATCAGTGTGACAAACAGCAATAGTTTTAACCATGTTTCCATCAACACATTCCAAGGGCACAGAGTAAACTTCAGTTGAATCTGTTTTATGACAGTAAAAAACTGCATAAGGGTAATTCTCTTTGTGACACACAATAGTTTTGTTCTTCTCACCCAATTTTTTCACTCCTTTTGCTATAACATATTGTTGCAAACCATTACTATTTTTATCCACTTCTGTTGAAACAGCTTCAACATTGTTTCCGAGTTTCGAAATAGTGAAATCAACCATAGATTCCAATGATGTTACACAAAGCTTTTCCTCACCTTTGATGCCATTTGCTTCACACTCACTTAATGTTCTCTTCACAATTTCAGCTTCCTTTGATCCTTCTTTGATGGAAAACTTGTTGAATATGTTTTCCAATTTGTTTGATGAAAACGGTATAGAATTAGCAACTTTTCTAGGCAAGAATTTTGTTCCATTATTATTTGAAGTTGTCTCTTTGAATTGCAAGTTCAATTTTGTTCCATGATGCAAATCTTTTTTCAAGAAGAAAAATGTTACATTTTGTTTATCATGTAATTGAATTTGAGACTCATTTAAAGCATACAAGTAAAACAATGGAACAAATGGAAATTTTTCATCATTCACAAAAGTGCCACCTCCTTCATACCTTTTTCTGACTCCAACATCTACACCACCCTTGCTTACATCCATCATTGTTGCTTTCTCTTTACTCCAATATCCAGCTTCAATTAAAAACAGTAAATTATTGAAATAAATTAGAATATGTGTAATAGTTAGTTTTACTATTCTCCATAAATAATATTTAAAAACTTAGTCCTTCCATGCTTAAACATTCAAATACTTTATGAGTGTGCTTGTTATAGATTATTTGATCAAAAAGTAAATGCAACTAGTTTTTAACTAAGGACTTTTTGCAATAACTAGAATCTAAAAATGAAAAATGATATTTGACACATGTAATGCATAAAAACTGGTAGTTCAACTAATTTGAGTTAAATAATAAATAGTAAGAGATCTTGAGTTCAAACTCGTACGAAGGAGAAAATTTAATCTAACAACTAATTACTAAATTTTTTTTATTAAAAATAAAAAATGTATAGACATTATATATATACTGTTCACGCAAAATGCTACATAGCTAACGATTTATATATACTTGGTTAATTAAGTTCATTATGTAGTTAATGAGCTATGAGTTATGTTTTGACTGAAATAATATCTTCTTTAGCAAGTTAATAATCTTAATAAGAGATGAAAAGGGCAATGAATGTTTTGTAGCATAGAGGTTGGGGTTCAAACCCCGGACACCCACTTATTGCTCCTAATTTTGTTGATAGAGCTTGAAATTAAACACGTGGAAGTAAAATTGTATGTATACATTAACATCAATTTTAGAGTATGATACTGACCAGGGTGTAGAAGATCAGTAATGGCTTTTGGCATTGGAGAGTTGGGAAGCATGGACTTCCAGTAATATTGAGGTGGAAATATTGCAGCATTAGCTCCCACTAGCACAAGCTGCAATTGAGAACATATTAACATTAGCAATAAATACTTTTTTTTGGTAGATAGTAATAAATATTTTTACAAGCAAAAATAATTATAAAAATATCACAACTATTTGAAGACATTAATTAAAATGGTTGAATTTATGGAGTTGAAGTTGATCACCATGAGAGAAGTAATGATGCGAAAGAGATGGAACTCCATATTGGATTAGTGAAGCTGAAACTCTTAAAACGAAAATGATAGTCTTATTGAAGAAATATTAATGAGAAGTTGAGATGGAATGAAAAACAAGGTGCATGCAGCCTTTATATAACTATGAGTGATAGACACTTGAAACAAAGGTGCATGCAGCCTTTTTTGGGTTTGTACACCAATGAAAAACACCATTTAAAATTCACACACATAATTAATTGAGATATTTTAGGTTCGAACCTGATCGAATATGTCAATCCTAATAATATTGATATTGCAAATTGAGTTAAGTCTTGCAAACATATCTTTATTTTATTTATGTGATCAAGAATATTAATCACACTTAACTAATTTTTTAATAAATATGAAATTAGTTTTTTTTTCCTCATAATAATCAAGACCGGGGGAGTACAAAATTACTTCATTTGTCTCAAAATGCATCTCCCTTTAGCACTTGACACACAAATTAAGAAATATAGTTAATTTTGTATGTGAAAGAAAAACTGTGACTTAATTTACCGAGTTATCCATCATAAATTAAGAAATATAGTTAATTTTGTATGTGAAAGAAAAACTGTGACTTAATTTACCGAGTTATCCATCATTAGTGGTATGAGAAAGAGTAAATAGAAGAGTTGTTGATGTACAATAGAAAAATAAACAAAAATACTTCATTAATATTGTAAAATGACATATAAACCGAGACAAATAATTTTTTGTTAGAATGACATTATGACTAATGTAGTAATGGAGTTCTTATATTCAATGACACTAACAATATGAGTTACTAATAGTTGCGGTTCAATTCAGTTCAGTTTATGTGGACCGAAAACGAACCGAATGGTAACCCATACACATCCAAAATACATTGGTTTTGAAAAATTTCGTATCAGTTATACAGTTTTTCTGATTGTTTGATTTGAACAATTCTATAACTATGTGACTGATTTTTTGTTTGGCCGACCGTCCGATGTAAGCAGAGTTTGATGAGAACATTACCAGAGAGATATATAGGAATCTACTTACGAACCATTACACATCTCATTTGCAGCAAACAGTGACATTTCACACTTCATACTTCACTCTCAATTTAAATAATGAATTTTAGAGATTATTTAAATAATGGATTAAAATAAAAGTGATTTTGATATTGAATAATTTAGAGATTATTTTTTTAGAATTTTATTAAAAATCAGAATCTATTTTGTGTTTTTTTATCGTAATAAAAATCATTTTTTTAAATAATTTAGTTTCTTTATATGCAACTATATCAAAGAGAATTTTTGTTGAGATTTTTTGTTACAAAATTAGTTCAATCTTTTGACCCTTATTTTTTCTCTCCTCTAAAAAAATATATTTTTTGAAAAACTAATCTTTCTCATTTGAAGTTGTTTTTAGATTTTTTTTAGATTCTGATAGCAAACAGATGCATTTTTTTCTTAAAAAATCTATAACAAACATGTTCTTATTAAAATCAGTTTAAGAATTAGTTTTTCTTTTAAGAAAAAAAAAAGCTAATTATTTTATTTTCTGAGAGGAAAAACTAATAATATGTGACAGATTCTAATAAGAACATGTACAATTTTTCTGATTGTTGGATTTGAACAACTCTATAAAAAAAAAAAAAAAAACTATGTGACAGATTTTTGGTTTGGCCGACCGTCCGATGGAAGCAGAGTTTGATGATAACATTACCAGAGAGATATATAGGAATCTACTTGGGAACCATTACACATCTCATTTGCAGTAAACAGTGACATTTCACACTTCATACTTCACTCTCAATTTAAATAATGAATTTTAGAGATTATTTAAATAATGAATTTAAATAATGGATTAAAATAAAAGTGATTTTGATGTTGAATAATTTAGAGATTATTTTTTAGAGTTTTATTAAAAATTAGAATCTATTTTGTATTTTTTTATCGTAACAAAAATCATTTTTTTAAATAATTTAGTTTCTTTAGATGCAACTATATCAAAGAGAATTTTTGTTGAGATTTTTTGTTACAAGATTTTTTCAATCCTTTGACCCTTATTTTTTCTCTCCTCTAAAAAAATATATTTTTTGAAAAACTAATCTTAATAGTTTCTCATTTAAAGTTGTTTTTAGATTTTTTTTTTAGATTCTGATAGCAAACAGATGCATTTTTTCCTTAAAAAATCTATAACAAACATGTTCTTATTAAAATCAGTTTAAGAATTAGTTTTTCTTTTAAGGAAAAAAAAAGCTAATTATTTTATTTTCTGAGAGGAAAAACTAATAATATTAGCGGTGAGCCGGTGATAGTAGCCAAACAATCCCTCTGAAACATACAATATTAGGTGATTGTAATATTTGCGGTGATGGTTTTCCAGGAAATGGATTATGTCATGTTCCTCTCAGAAGATGCATTATGACATGTCAGGTTTTGTAAAATAATTTGATGAATACAACTTGACGAATTTGAATTTAACAATGCATTCTATTTGACGAATTTGAATTTAACAATGCATTCTATTTCTACACCAAAAAAAAGGTCAGGTTCGGTTGATTAATTAAGTAAAATATGTTTTAGTTAAAATAAATAAAACTATTTTAGATAAAAAAAAAAGTTAAAATTTCAATCTCTTTGTAACTATGCTTAACATCTTTTCTACTTTGGATTAGTACCACCCACCCCTGATCCTAAATTTTAGAAGTCAAGGGGAGTTCCTTAGGAAAATATGAAAACTAGCACTACAATCTAAGAAAAGAAGGTTAAAGGAAAGTTTTTAATTTGATAGGAAATTTTTATTGAGATGATCTTTGATTTTGGTCGATATATTAAGTTCTGATTCATTGTTATTTTCTTCGTGATTTATTTTATAATGTTACTTGAAGACAAACAACAAGCTAAGGCGTAGCAAAAGAAAAAGAAGCTGTATTCGTAAGCTTAACTCAATTGGTAAGGACGTTAAGTTTGGGTTGCGATTTTTATTCTATGTAAATTTTTGTTAGCTTTTAGTTGTTGTTTTGTTTATTTAATTAGTTTTGATTAAGTTTAGAGATTTTTAAAATAGAATTTTCATCCTATTCTAAGCAATTATGTAACTTGGTGTTAATTATTTTCCTAACTAGGCAATTCTTAGAGTTTGTTCTATTTCTATGTTTCCGCTCAACATTTTGATCATTTTAAGTGGAATAATGCTTACGAAATTACAGTATGGCAACCGGAAAGTTTAGTGAAGCAATTTTGTCGAGCCCAAGACTATATATACTCCCTCCGTCCCTATATCCAAGCACCCTTTTATTATAGGAAAATGATGTTTACATATAGGGACGGAGGGAGTATCTAAAATCGAGTGCGAGCAACAGCTCCTCAAAGCGAGATATACATGTTATTTCAAATGATTTGTCAATACTTGAAATCTCTTGTCAATTTAAATCAAATAAATTGAAATAAAATTAAAATTTTGATTAAAACTAAAAATATAAATGTTTGTTGCATTTTTTAATGACACCAACAACCTGTGAAGCCCAGATACGAGATACGATACGGATACGATACTGCACCGATACATCGATACGGAAAAATTTCAAAAATCAAGATACGATACGCCTGGGATACGTTAATAAAAAATTATATAATTAAATGTACAATATAATTATAACTATTTTTTTAATATGCAAATATATTAACAAACACAAGAAACCAGGCTCGTAGCACATTAACATAAATATAAATAATATTGACGATTAAAAGAGTGGTATTTAGTCAATTACATACGCAATATATACCAAAAAGAGCACCATCAGTGCTATACTTCAATGCTACACTATATTCAAAAGGAACATTGTTAGTGTTATACTATATCGATCCAAAAAAAAACACTATATCCAAAAAACAACACATCAGTGCTAAGAGTTAACACTAACATGTAACTAACTTTTACATCTCCTCTCCTCCATTCCCATCATCAAGATACAAATCAGCTTCCAAATCTGGTTCATCCAAAGACAACTCTGCTAACTCAATTCCAACATCATCAAGCGGTTCATGCGCATCTCTACTAATGTCCCACATTCTTGATTGTCCTTTTTTATATCCATCTTCTTTCCTTGACAAGAAAATGACCGAGCAGTTCGACAATGGCCAAAGTGGACGGCGACCACTTTGGAAGAAAAAGTTGAAACCCTAATTTTTTAGAAAGGGTAAGATGTAATTGATTGTGTGTTGTGGTGTGGGTCGTACTTAAATGTATATATATTATAGTAATATAATGTTTTTATTCTTATTTTAAAAAAAAACAGAAACCAAAATCATATAAAAAAACACAAGTATCCGTGCGTATCGGGACGTATCGGAAAGTATCGGATAATTATTTTTTTAAAAATTAAAATTTAATATTTGGATACTCTCCGGATATGTATCGGCAAGTATCAGGCAGGTATCGGTGCAGGATACGCAGGGGATACGGTACGTCATCCATTTTGAAGTATCGGGGCTTCACAGCCAACAACAATCTTTATTATCGAAAAAGTTGTTTAAGGGTATAATTAGGATAATGAAAAAGTAAGTATAAATATACTCATCTTGTTTGTTATACTTCTTAAATGATAAAAGAAAAAAAAAACAAACATATATATTCATATCATATCATGTTTGTTATATTTGTTTTAATATTTAAATTTATTTTTATTTATTTGTTGCATGTGTTATTTGTATTGAAAATTGAGGGTATTTTTTAGAAGGAAAAATCCAACCCAAAAATGCTGAAAGGGGTAGTTTTTATTTTTTATTTTTTATTTATATATATATAGTATAGATAACAAATATGCCCATAATCGATTTTTATGAATAGAAATCCACTTAAGAATCATCACTAGAGATGCTGTAAGCAATAAACTTATTTCTTATGTTTTGGATTGATAAATTGGGTTGGATTATAGTTGAAACCATGCATTCCATTTTGCATTCACTTTTGTGAAACCACCTACTATCTTTCTTCTTTTTTTATGAATTACCACCTACCTCTTTCTTACCATATACAGTAGATTACATGTTTCGCATATATAAGTATGATCATCAGCAGGAGTAGATGGTGTAATCCAAATTTCTTGGGATTTAGATTTCTACATGTAAATTTTATTTATTTATTTATTTAAAACCTTATAGTTATTTTAAATTATTATTTCACATCCAGTAATCTATACCATTATATAATGACAATTTAAAAGTTAACTTCCAACTGATTAATTATATGGCCAGACATTTTTCTGGATGAATTTACCTTTCATAACATAATTCTATTTAAATTTAAATCTACAACATTTATATGAAATTCGAAAACTAACTCCCTACTTTAATTAAACATTCTTCGGTTACAAATTTGCTCTTAATATAATTTTTTTTTTTCAAATTCAACTCAATTTTGATAACCTAGATATATTAAAATTCAAACAAATGAATAAATTTGAAAAATATTACTCCCTCCGTCCCGTTTTATCTGAGCCAGTTTGGTTTTTCACACAGATTAAGAAAAATGTATAAATAAAGGGGAAAGTGGAATATATTGTATTGGGAATAATGAAAATAATATTAATTAGAGTTATATTGTATTGGGAATGATGAAAGTTGTATTGAAAATTGAAATGACTCAGTTATTTTGAGACACTTTTTTTTAAAAAATGGGTCAGATATTCCGGGACGGAGGAAGTATATATATATATATATATATATATATATATATATATATATATATATATATATATATATATGAGTTAGGATCCGTTGACACCAGGTGTCAACGGATTCGTTGACACCAAATTTTAACCGTCTATTTTATTTCATCCAATGACTCTCATTAATTCACTAGATCCACATCAGATCTCGTCCACACTTGATTCATGTTATTTCTCTTGCACTGAAGCTTTACGGTTCAACTTAAGTTCTTTTCAGCAATAGATCCACACACCTGTTAGTAGTATTCACGCATACAGGCAATCGATGTTCTCCAGATAAAATTGAAGGTTTGGAGAACTAGTTTTATGCAAAGTTTTATGCGTGCTAATAAATTGAGGGTAGATTGAGGGTAGTGATTACCGAAAAGAACGTGATATCTTTCAATTCAATCCCTTAGTAAAGGCAATTTATGCAAAGTTTATGACAATGATTGCAATTTGAGAGAAAGGTAGTGATTTAGCCATGATTTAATAGTTAATTATAATACTCTTAGGTTGTATCGTCTTATGATTTTGGGAAAATGAAAAACCCTTTAAATTGAGAGGCTGCCATTTGTATATCGAAAACTTTAAATTGAGGTACTGCCAATTGTATGGAAAAAAAAAATCAAGAATTATGTTTGTTGGAAACACATAGAAGTGATTTTGTTATAGAGATTAGAGTGGAGAACAATAATTTGAGACTTGGATGGTTAACGCAAACGAAGCAGAACTAGTTTGCTTAACAGGAGGGGAATCAAGGGAAAAAGGTTCACGGGAGAAAATTAATTGAATAATTATGGATCTTTGGATTAAAACAATAGACGGTTAAGATTTGGTGTCAACCATCAATTTTATTCAATCCAATGGCACAGATTTTTGGTTCACCGAATAAACATAAATTGAAAACATGGTATCATCATGATACTCTCTTCATTTCATCTGCTAAAATCATCACTTTTCGTCACACCCACCTAACATTATTCTTTTGTGTATATCCATTCCATCTTAGTTAATTCCTCTAATATAACTCATGAAGACATGTCTTGTTTATTTCAAATATATAAAACTGATCTCAATTGGAAGGTTTGTTTCTACCGGTGGAGTTTTAGGTTTAAGAATTGACTTTCTAAGATGTTATCGGTTTGGTGCATTATCTGCTTGGTGCATGATCTATGGATATATATAATCAATTTTATGGTTTTGATAAAATGGAAATCCTTTAAATTTAATTGAATTGGTAATCGATTCTCGATGATAAACAAATTCAGAATTGTTGTGGCTGTGCCATCCTTAAGTGATCTGTGAAAATTCAGAATTGTTTTGGCTTCCATTGTTGCCTTTAGGTTCAGACTTTTCTTCATTACAGTTGATTAAGAATAAAACGATTACGGACGATAGGTTAGTAGAGAGGAGAAGGTTCAGGTGGGCTGATTTAACTAACAATTATTAGCCTTTAGATCTAATAAAATAGATGGTTGAGATTTGGTGTCAACGAATCCGTTGACACCTGGTGTCAACGGATCCTATCTCATATATATATAATATAGGGGTTTGCTAGGATACACCCACTAGTTTTTATTAAGGTGTGTTTTAGCAAAGATATAACTAAAAAGTTGTTAAATACACCTTAAGGTGAATGTTGCTAAAACACACCTTCTAAAAAATAAGTGGGTGTATGTTAGCAACTCCTATATGCATTTGCTAGGATACACCCACATATTTTTTAGAAGGTGTGTTTTAACAAGTTATAACTAAAAAGTAGTTAAATACACCTTAAGGTGTAGCTTGCTAAAATACTCCCACATAAAAACTAGTGGATGTGTTCTAGCAAATCCCATATATATATATATATATATATATATATATATATATAAACACACGCAACGAATGACAGCAAAAAAAATGCTAATAGACAAGCATGTTAGTATTCTCCGTTAGTAAAAACAATACTAATGGTGATACTTTTTTTTAACCAAGCAACCTAATGGCTAGATAAATTCACCTTAAAGATAAGGGAAATGTTAACTTGTGCCCTTAAGGCACAAGTTTAGAAGGCAAATGTAGAAACTTATTTTTGAAAATTGTGCATTCAATGTCTTGGAAAGTTAAAAACTTATTTTTTCAATACAACACACATGTTTTAATTCTTTTTTTAGATCCTTAACTTGTGCCCTAAGGGCACAAGTTAACATGACCCTAAAGATAAATAAGCGAGGTGTCCACTAGCTGTGATATTAATAGGTCAAACAATCCAAAAATATTAAGTCTTGCTTGCTTTTTAAATCATTACTCCCTCCGTCCCGGAATAACTGACCCATTTTCTAAAAAAAAGTGTCCCAAAATAACTGACTCATTTCAATTTTCAATACAACTTTCATAATTCCCAATACAATATAACACTAAATAATACTACTTTTATCATTCCCAATACAATATATTCCACTTCCCCCTTTATTTATACACTTTTCTTAATCTGTGTGAAAAACCAAAGTAGGTCAATTATACCGGGACAGAGGTAGTATAAGAATACAACAAGAAAAAGTACGAAGAAATGGGAGGACAAAAAGCCTATGCCTAAAAAAAAATAAAAAAACAAAATCAAAGATCGAGCTTGAGCCAGACATGAAATGACTAAATTGACTAAGGTTGAATTTAAGAGATTAAATTGCCATTTTATAAATATAAGTTTAAATTATCTCACGTGACAATATTAAACATGGAAAATAGTAAACCATAAGATCCACTAGAACTTAAGGGTATCTATAATAAAGCTTCCCCATTTAAGAGTACTTAATTGAGTTCTGCAAATACACATTACTCATTAATAATTTTTTTTTATTAGCAGCATTTAATATACATTCAATTCTTTCAACTCGACTCAACATGTACTTTATTTATTAAATAAATTCCATCAATAAATTTACATCATTAAATTTTAACATACTTTATTTTATAAAAAATGCTCTTTTCCCTTTTATTTTTGCTCATTCCTACTATAGACTTCCAAAATTAACCCCAACTCAAGTTAATTCACGTTGAATATCAAACATGAGTTAACTTACGCTTCCTACAACAAAAAAATAATTTCCACAAGACTTAAGTCCATTGGCTAATGCACATCAAATGATAGTTACAACTTATACCTCGCATCGCTTTGATTTCCATCATCACTAGTTTCTAACGCAAGTTCAAAATGCTGATGCCCGTTTCTAACAGATGCTGTCAATGTTGTGTTGTGCTCATTCTCAACCTAAAATGTGTGAACAATTAATTATAATTTGAAATAAAAGGGTAATGTAATGAATTATAGTTAGAAATCTAGCATACCATTTGAGATCCAACGAAGAAATTTACTCTATATCTTATTAATAAACAAAATAAAAAATAATAATAAATGTAACTAATATTTAATTTTTAAAAAATACAATTAAAAACTGGGAGGTAATAATATAATCACATTGAGAGGTAACAATAGTTAATGTACGTACATAATTAACAATGAATCACATGTTTGAGCTTTACGTAGAAGAAGCTAGCCATTGTTGTTGCTAAATGAATCAAATGAAAATTGAAAAATTTAGCCACCGAAACTTAAGTCCTGTGGGGATTTGTAGGCAACATAAGTTGACTCACACTCGATATCCCGTGTGAGTTAACTCAAGTTAGAGTTAATTTTGGAAGTTCGAATGGAAATAAACAAAAGTAAAAGGAAAAAGGGCAATTCAAATACTTTATCTTATCAAATTTATTTACTAAACGAGAGTTGAAAAAACGAAACAACAGGATAGCTCTACGAAAACGTAATGTTCTAGATTCGGGCAGCTCTAGGAGGTGTGATTGTGATTCTGAAGAACATTGTGAGGTGGCTTCAAATGTGTCCGCAACCACTGTTGTAATCTTGTTCATGATAGCGCATACTTTCATATAATTAAAGCAACTGAAGGAAGCTTCACTATTGCATATATATATATATATATATATATATATATATATATATATATATATATATATATATATATATATATAGATAGATAGATAGATAGATAGATAGATAGATAGATAGAGAGAGTGTTAGGATCCGTTGACACCAAATCTCAACTATATATTGTTTTAATCCAACGATCCATAATTATTCATTTCATTTACATCCGTGAACCTGTATCATTGTTCTCTTCTCTAATCTCAATAACAAAATCATATCTATTCGTCTCCATCAAATATAATTCTTGATTTTTTTCTCTCTATACAATTAGCAGCACCTCAATTTAAAGGTTTTCTCCATTCAATTGACATCATCTCAATTTAAAGGGTTTTTCATTTTCCCAAAATCATAAAACAATACAACCCTAAGAGTATTTTAATTAACTATTAAATTATGGTTAAATCACTACCTTTCTCTCCAATTGCAATCATTATCATAAATTTTACTACATAAATTGTATGTACAAAAGAGAACAAAGAGATGTAGACAGGAATACAATTAACGGATTTGTGGATCTTATTACTTGAAAAGAAATTGAGTTGAACTGTAAACTTCACCGCAAGAGAAATAACTTGAATCAAGTACGGACGAGATGATGTGGATCTAGTGAATTAATGAGAGTCATTGGATGAAATAAAATAGACGGTTATGATTTGGTGTCAACGGATTCGTTAACACCTGATGTCAACGGAATATATATATATATATATATATATATATATATATATATATATATATATATATATTGATTGTATTCCATTTAGGACATACATAATAGTACTATGCATAATTTTACTAAGCTTGTTGATGGACAAACACAAAACAACCAAATACTTTGGTTGGATCTTCAATAGTTTATTGTCATTAGTTTTTATACATCATCCTCTTAAGTTTCGATGTTCAAACTCTATTGTGTCATATCATTTCACAGTTTTGCTAATCCTTTATTGTTCGAAATCTCCTATGTCAACATTTTGATTCGAATCATTTTTCTATTTGTTGGCTCCAGTTTTGTTGGTTCGATTCAAATGGTTCAAAAGGATGAACGAATTTGATTCAATTCATTGTCTATGAAGAACAAATCGATTTGATTTATTTTGATCCCATTTTTTCTCTCTAGAACTGCGATTCAATTCAAATTTACTATGAATCGAATCAATCTACATCTGGGTATCAATGATTGATTCATAGTTCATGGGGTATCAAATCAATCTTCATAGCAACTCATATCTCAATTTTTACACTACTGATTCGATTCAAGGGTTTTGTGATTCGATTCAAAAGTGTGTTTTCTGTTTTATTGAGCCAAAATTGTTCCTATCCCTCACACCTATATATACTTAGCTCCACTCATTCTCTCACTATCGCATCAATTTGCAAAAACATTCTCAAGTCTTTTCTCTTTCCTTTTCTACAACTTCTTCAAATTAAACACATTTTCTAAGAACACTTGTAGCAATTGGAGATCTAGAGTGTGGGGTGCTATAGAGTAATAGTAAGTTTGGTTTCATTCAAGGATCTTGGTGGAGCATCAAAGATCTAAAGGAAAAGAAGGTATTTTTCACATCCAAAGGGAGTTGTGGGGGTTGTTTATCAAACAATCAAGGTTCAAGGGGAACCAATTAAGCGATGCATTAGAAAGAAGATTTATTGGGTAAAAATATCGAAAGATTGCATGCAAGTTCGAGGTTCGAAGACCTTGGGACTATCCGATTTCAAGAAGGTTTGAAGATTGAAGGCTTTGGAGTGATTACTTAACGTATAAGGTTTAGGATCGAGTTGATTCGTAAATTCAAGTAACCTTTGTAATTGACTCTTGTAAACATTTCCAACATTCTAGTGGAAGCACGTAGAAGAGATATTTTCTTCTACGAAGAGATGATGTGCCCCTTAGGAGGACGTGTTCTCTTCTCCCTTTCTCTTTATTTCTTGCAATATAATTTGATCTTTGCTAAATTGTTGATTAGATTAATGGAAGAATATGCTAAGTGATTGAATATTTTAGAACTTTATTTTCTAACAATATCTTGAAGATACATTTAACAAATCAATTATTTGACATAGTTAATATTTTCTTGTCAATTAATTCATCATAGATCAAACTTGTTTAGTTCTTGCGATAGTTATTACTCGTATACATTTAGGTTTGGTTTGATATTGTTATTGTTTTCATGAATTATATTGTGTATTAGTAATTTATTGGTTGAGAACAATTCAAATGTGAATTTCTTATTCAAAGTTGAATTGTAGATTTATCATTGATTATCTTGTTATCATACAAAGCTAATGTTTAATTCCATATAGTCACTTATTTTTCAAAAAGTATCTAAAGGGGATAATATATTCACTCCTTGAGCTTATCGTTGTATGGAGGAGGCAGCCAACCGATTCACATGGAAGATGTGACTATGTTATTTGACAAAGAGCTACGTAGAGCGGTTGAGGACATTGTGGTTGGTGGAGCTCATTTCTTTGGAGACCTTCAATTGAGGTTGGCTTCTTTACTTATTAGGTTTGGGGGGTTGGGTTAGTGGCTTTTTCATATGCTTTTGTGGCTTCCAAAACACAGTTTTGGGTGCTACAAGATTATATTTTGAGAGATAATGAGATAAGTGGTATGGAATCAGATTTTGACAATGATTTGGATGGTTTTCGTGGTACGGTTCCAAATTTTGGCGTTAGAAATTTTACTTGCAAGCACATTGTCCCTCCTAAAACACAACATGTTTTGGCAAATGTCCTGTTTTAAAAGCGTTCAAGATATGAAAGTTAATTTTGACATGACAACAAAACAGAAGACAATTTTAGGGTGTTTGCATGCAACACATGCTCATGATTCTCTTCTATCTATCCCTATTCATGGGTTAGGTCATCATATGTCACAAGTGGAGTACTGTACTATCTTTAGATATCGTCTTATCATTCCACTATTTCTGATTGACGAGGTGTGCACTGTTTTTCGTAAGGCATGCCTGTATACTTTTGGTGAGCATGCAATTCATTGTAAGGAGCTTCATGTAAGAAGGAGACGCCTGTGAACTCTTCCTGACTTTGTTAGCGATATCATTTTTGATATATTCAGACGGTCATGAGTATCATGTAAGAAGGAGGAGCTTGTGAACTTCCTGACCGATCCACTAGATAGAAGATCGACACTTAAGCCAACAAATGTTATGGTGTACGGATGGGTAGGAGGAAAACATGCATGTGTGGACTCACTAGGGTTTCAACACTTGTGAAATTAAGAGTCAGAGATTTTACAGTAGGACAAACAACCCTAAAAGCTGCATCAAGCAAAATGGCCAAACATGAGAAAGCGTGTTTTGACATTCAACATGCTTTTATACCATTCGCATTTGATATTTTTGGCTTTCTAACAGCAAAGGTTGTAGACCTTCTTCAAAGGGTCATGCATAACAATGTCATATCTCCTAGGTCTATAAATATTGTCCGCTTGCCTTCTATTTAATTAGTCATTGATACACATTATACAATTGGAAGAATGCATAAAAAAAATAGACATTCTATCACAACCTACAACATATATTAATAACATGAGTAGTGATATTTATACAAATCTTTAGTACAACTTTTATGACAACTTTGGTTTTCTCTCGTTTGATTGGTGAGTATGAGAGAGAAATTTGTCAAAAAGTTGTCAAAAAATGGTTGTACAAATATCATTTCTCTAATAACATTACACAATACTATGCATATATAATAAGCACAATCCTCACTATTGCATATAATATGTGTTTTCCGAGGGAAGACTCCGTATATCAAATTTTAATGCATTTGGACCATACATTAATGCTAACATAGTAATTTATGATTACATCATGGACATTGGACATACACAAACCTTGTAACCAAACAACATATTTATAAGGGGAAACTGACTATAGTATATTGTTACATCATGGTCACACACAAACCTTGTAACCATACAACATTATCAAACATTATTTGCATAATGCTATGTTTATTATTTAATATCATTTATAGTAGCTGCTTCTACGAAGTGTAATTTTATTATTCAAGGATATGACTATGGATTTTGATCAATTGGAAACCCAAACAACATGATCCTGTGGGAGGATGTGACAAATAGGAACAATCCCTGGTTGAACTTTAAGCACATAAAAAGATAAATGTTTAGGATTCCATTGTGATGTATCAGTGTGACAAACAACAATAGATTTAACTCCACTTCCATCAACACCTTCCAAAGCAACATAGTAAACTTCAGTTGCATCTATTTTGTGACAGTAAAAAACTGCATAAGGGTAATTCTCTTTGTGACACACAATAGTTTTGTTCTTATCACCCAATTTCTTCACTCCTTTTGCTATAACATATTGTTGCAAACCATAACTATTTTTATCCACTTCTGTTGAAACAGCTTCAACATTGTTTCCGAGTTTCGAAATAGTGAAATCAACCATAGATTCCAATGATGTTACACAAAGCTTTTCCTCACCTTTGATGCCATTTGCTTCACACTCACTTAATGTTCTCTTCACAATTTCAGCTTCCTTTGATCCTTCTTTGATGGAAAACTTGTTGAGTATGTTTTCCAATTTGATTGATGAAAAGGGTATGGAATTAGCAACTTCTCTAGGCAAGAATTTTGTTCCATTATTATTTGAAGTTGTTTCTCTAAATTGCAAGTTCAATTTTGTTCCATGATGCAAATCTTTTTTCAAGAAGAAAAGTGTTACATTTTGTTTATCATGTAATTGAATTTGACTCTCATTGAATACTATAGGATAAAAGTAAAAAAATGGAAGCTTTTCATCATTCAGACCAGTGCCACCTCCTTCATATCCTTTTCTGGCTCCAACATTTAAACCACCATTGCTTACATCCCTTGCTTTCTCATTACTCCAATATTCAGCTTCAATTAAAAATAGTAAATTATTGAAATAAATTAGAATATGTATAATGGTTAGTTTTACTATGATCTATTAATCTTTTTTAAAAACTTTGTCCTTCTATAGATATGCTTCAACTTTCAAATACCTTATGAGTCTGTTTGTTATTGATTGTGTGATAGAACCTCAGACCTTTCATATATTATGCACTGTCTCTGTCCATATATTTGCAACTACTAGAATCGACAAAGAAAAAAAATGATATTTAACACATGATGTGTAATACACCACATGCACTATTCACGCAATGCTACATAACTAATTAATTATATGCAAATATTTGTCTAATATAGTTCATGATTCGTTTAATGAGTTGGCAATTTTGTTTTGATTGAATCATTCTCTTTTTTTACAATTACAACTTGTTAAAAAGTATGTGATTAATGACATGCAAACACTTATGTGATTAATTCGGTTCATTTTATCGTTAATGAGTTATCAATATTTTTAAAAGATTTTATTTTTCACATTTCACTAGAAAGCTACATGGTTAATGACATAAAAACAATTGATTGATTCAGTTTATTATGTGGTTATTAACCTCTAATTACATTATCATTAATCACTTTTAACATGTGGAGGTAAAATTGCATGATACAAACCAGGGTGTAGCAGATTAGTGATGGCTTTTGGCATTGGAGAGTTGGGAAGCATGGACTTCCAGTAAAGTTGAGGTGGTAATATTGCAGCATTAGTCCCCACTTGCACAACCTACATTTGAGAATATATTAACATTATTTAGTAGTGAATATTTTTACAAACAAAAATAAAGATAAAAAATATGACAACTAATTGAAGAAAATAATCAAAATAGTTCAATTTGTGGAGGTGAAGCTGACCACCATTAAAAAAGTAATGATGTGAAAGAGATGAAATTCCATGTTGGATCAGTGAAGCTGAAACTGCAGTTGAGAAAGATTCAAGAGAAGTACTTCTAGTTGAGATGGAATGAAAAACAAAGCTGCAAGAACCCTTTATATAACGAGGGACAAAACCGAAAACAAAGGTGCATGCATCCTTTTTTTTTTAGTTTGTATGTAGTGACAAGCCCCACCTAAATGTCATACACATTAATGTGAAGTTTCGTGTTTAAATTCAGGTAAAAATATTCAACCTAATAATATCGTCATTGCAAGTCAAGTTAGGTCTTACAAACATATCCTTATTTCTTCTTAGGGTGCTGTTAACTGGTGCCTTGGGGCACTGGTTAAGTAACAATAAATTGATAAGTCTCACTTGTTTTACTTCAATAAAATTAGTAAAAGATGTATTTAATAGGCACAACTATTATATATATATATATATATATATATATATAGACACACACACACACACACACACGCCCGTCCTTTATATCCATGTGAATTAGAAACATAATATCCTGTGATTTAGTTTTTTTTCTCAATAAAAAATAAAACCGGATAGAGTACACAATTACTAGATTCGTCTCAAAATGAGTGGCTCTTTTGCACTATACGAATTAAGAAATATAATTAATTTATATGTGAAAGAGAAATTGTAACTTAATTTTTATTTATTTTTTTGAAGGGATTTAATTTTTAGAATTAACCACCATTAATGCTATGAGAAATAGTAAGTAGAAAAGTTGAAAAACTAATAAATAGTAATTGATGTACAGTAGAAAAATGACGGTGGGATAGAGAGAGTACATATAATTCTTATATTCAATTAGTAAAACACTTGTGCTTTCGCACGGGTCATGTAACATTGCGGTGATTATATAAAAGTATTAACATTAATGTAGTATTTCTATTGCGTTTTTTTTATATGTTTATAATCGCAGAAACAAATTTTTATGTATTAATATGATAAAATTTTGAAAATAGTCATGACTATTTTCAAAATATCAACATTAATGTATTGTGTCTATTAGATGTTTTTTTAATTTTATATGCAAAAAACCGCTAAATATTTGCACTGCACTTGTTGTGGATTTTTGTACTTATACCTGTGATACAAAAATATTATGTATTGATATGAGAAAGTTGATATAATAAAATTTTGAAAACTCATTACTATTTTCAAAATATCAACATTAATCTAGTGTTTTTATTATATATATTATAAATTTTTATATGCAAAACACCATTAAATATTTGCACAACACACGTTTGAGACTTTATATTTATATCTTTTATATATCAATATAAAAAAATTGATATTATAAAATGGAAAATTGACCATTAAGCCCTGAAAGTTGATATAATAAAAACGATATAAGAAAGTTGATATAATAAAATTTTGAAAACTCATAACTGTTTTCAAAATATCAATATTAATATAGTGTTTTTATTATGAGATTAATGGCGATAGGTTGACAGTACAAAATAGCTTTGCACACACAACTAATCAAAAACATTTATAATAGCTATATCAATTAATGTTTTTAATTTATGTGGCAATTTAGAATGTTTTGATTGGTTGTGTTTGCAATGTTGTTTTGGACCATCAACCTATCACTATTAAACTCTTTTATATTATATATATTTTAAAATTTTATATGTAAAACACCGTTAAATATTCTCCCAACACTCATTTGAGACTTTATTTATTTATATCTTTTATATATCAATATGATTTTTTTTTTTGATATTATAGACCATTAAGCTGAAGAAAATTGACAACTCGTTAGAGCCCAAACAAAATTATTGTAGGCACCGTTTTTTTAACTTCGTATGAATTATGTACTCCACAATTAGAGAGTTTGGAGTTCTGTTATCAAATGAAGAATCTAGTTAATTACTGTACTCCTTTAACATATCATTATTACTTTAATACTTAACTCATTATTACTTTAATACTTAACTCTTTAATCTAGCTTCTTCAAAAAATAAAACTCATTATTACTCTCTTTAATATCATTATTACTTTAATACTTAACTCATTATTACTTTAATATTTAACTCATTAATTTAGCTTCTTAAAAAAAAAACATTATTACTCTCTTTATTTTATTTTTTTGTAGTTGCCGAAGTTTGAACCCCGGACCTTACATATTTTATGCATTGTACCAACCAGCTGAGCTAAGCTCACGATGACATTATTACTCTATTTAATCAATGCACTATATTTCTCATCATTCAAGACATTTTTATTATAAATTGAAAATTGACCATTAAGCCCATGAAATTAGTTAGATTATGAGTTTAATCAAGGACAATTAAGAAAATTGGTGGTAATTGATTTTCTTATATTGATAGTAGATGAGATGTTTTAAAATTTTATATGTAATAAAAAACCGTTAAATATATTGATAGTAGATGAGATATTTTAAAATTTTATATGTAATAAAAAACCGTTAAATATTTGCACAACACTCATTTAAGACTTTATTTATTTATATCATTTATATATCAATATGATTTTTTTTTATTTATATCTTTTATATATCAATATGATTTTTTTTGATATTATAAACCATTAAGCCCATGAAAATTGACCACTCGTTAGAGACCAAACAAATTATTGTACGCACCGTTTTTTTTTTTTGAAGACATAAAAATGGACTCTGATAACTTCAAATGAATTATGTACTCTACAATGAGAGAGTTTGGAGTTCTATTATCAAAAGAAGAATCTACTCCCTCTGTCCCTTGAGGCATTCTTGCATGGACACAAATATAAATGCATAATATTTGGTCACACACACATCAAAAACCTTTTTCTCAAAAGACTAAATCATTTTATTGTCAAGTTCTTTTTTATTATTAGAAAAAATATTTTTATGTGTGTGTGCCTAAACACTGTACATTTATATTTGTGACCATGATAGACTTTCTCCTGTCGCTTAATGTAACCTCCCTTTGCTTTTTTCACATTTCTTAAGAAAAGCTGTCAGTGTAATTATTATGTCTGTTTTGTGCGTTAATATTAGCATATTGACCTTTGTTTGTATATGTATTAAATTTGACTTTTTAAATTTCAAGATAAGTTAGTACTAGTATTAATAAGGGGTATGTTTAGGAAAATAATAATAAATGCATCTAGTAGTTTGAAAAAGGGTTTAGATTTAGGGACAAAAATAAAGTCAAATGGGTGGTTAGATATAGGGACGGAGGGAGTAGTTAATTACTGTACTCCTTAAACATATCATTATTACTTTAATACTTAAACAAATCATTATTACTCTCTTTAATCAATGCACTATCTTTCTCCTCATCCAAGATATTTTTATTATAAATTGAAAATTGACCATTAAGCCCATGAAATTAGTTAGATTATGAGTCTAATCAAGGACAATTAAGTGAATTTGGTGGTAATTGATTTTCTTATATTGATAAATTGAAAATTGACCATTAAGCCCATGAAATTAGTTAGATTATGAGTCTAATCAAGGACAATTAAGTGAATTTGGTGGTTATTGATTTTCTTATATTGATAGTAGATGAAATTAGTTAGATTATGAGTCTAATCAAGGACAATTAAGTGAATTTGGTGGTAATTGATTTTCTTATATTGATAAATTGAAAATTGACCATTAAGCCCATGAAATTAGTTAGATTATGAGTCTAATCAAGGACAATTAAGTGAATTTGGTGGTAATTGATTTTCTTATATTGATAGTAGATGTTATTAAATTCGAAGTGGTCTTTGACTTGAATCAACCGAACCGCTGATGTTATATACAACGACGAAATGTGTCCGAATCAATCACGAATAACAAATAGCTATAAAGTAGCTTCCATTAACCATACATGGGTGGTTGTTGTTGAAAATAAATAAATAAATTTTTTGGACAGAAAATAATTAAAATTGTTACTCGTGAATAATTCGTGATGTCAATTTCGCTATAAAAAAGAATCTGCATTCGAACATGCTATTATAGTTGCGGTTCAGTTTGGTTGTGAACCGAAAGCTAATCCAAACCATTATTCTTATAGGTGACCCAAAGACATTTACTATATATATATATATATATATATATATATATATATATATATATATATATATATATATATATATATATATATATATATATATATGATGGGTTTTTAAATTTTTTGGATCAATCATGTAATTTTTTTTTTCTTTTCTATTTTTTAGATTTAAACACCTCTATAACTATTAATATTTGATTTGGCCGGTTCGACCGTATGATCTAAGCAGAGTTTGATAACATTGCTTAAATCTAATTCAATCCATTTTTTGTATAATTTCTCAAAATCTTTTCTTTTGCTCGATTAGGTTTTCCATTTAGTAATTTTTCGTTGAACAATAGTAAGAAAAAATAATCTAAGACAATTTCCTAAGGGATCTAGTGTTACCGACAACACAACTAATTGTTGGACATATATCTCATTTGCAGCAAATAGTGACATTTCAATCTTCATACTTCATTCTCAATTTAAATAATGAGTCTTATTACAACCAGTTTATGAATTGCACACCGAAGTATAAGAAAAGAACCACACGGTGCGTTTGAATGACTTAATGTCAAGGGATTGGACAACACATCTTTAGTTATAAAGTTTACTTATTTGATTTTAAAATTGTTCACGAGGGAAGCAAGAGACTAGATACTTTTTGTCAACCAACTTATAATACCAAAAGGATATTGCTAACTTGTGCCCTTCAGACACATGTTAAGAAACTTAAAAGTAAAAATATTCTCTAAAATTTTGTACATTCAATTTATTAAAAAAACTTGTGTCTTTAGGGCACAAGTTAACATTTCCCTTACCAAAATACTCTTTTATTCTCTATTTTTATATTTGATTTATTAATTTATGCCTTAAGGGCACCGGTTAGCATTTTCCATACCAAAATACTTTTTTATTTTCTACTCAAAACATTCTCTCTCTCTCTCTCTCTCTCTCTCTCTCTCACACACACACACACACACACACACACACATCCCTCTCTATATCTTACCTCCCTCTGCTAGCTCTCTTTCCTAACCCGTCTCTCTCTCTCTCTCTCTCTCTGTATATGCCATATCCCTCTCTCTCATATCTCACCCTCTCTTTCTCTTTCCTTTTTCCCTCATCCATCTCTCTCACTCCATCCCTCCTTTATTAATATACATTCATAAATTGGCTAGAGAGACCACTTTCTTATCTAATCTCCATATTTTTTTAAGAGGCCAAACTAACCCACTGAAATTGTCACCAAAGATAAATTGGGATGCATAAGCTAAGAGTTATGATAACTCAACAGAAATTTCAAACAAATACAAACACCACCGCATGAAATGCATATTATTTGTTTCCCCCCTCTTTCTCTCTCTTCTTTCCCTCCAGTGTTTCCTTTCTCTCACCTCCCACCCACCAACCATCCACCACTCCTCTCTCCGACCACCGACGACCGTCATCGCTTTAGCATACTTGGATCACCATCATCATCCCTCTCCTCAGATCCGTGTTATAACACCACCACCACCACCACCACCACCCACCAACCTTCTTCTCATATCCATCTCTCACCCACCGCCACCACTATCATCACACCACTGTATCTACAACCACCACCATCTGAGCTCCCACCCCCCACAACCACCATCGTCATCACTAGTGGCCACACTTTCATCTTTCGTTCAGATCTGGACCTCCACCACCACGGCATCATCACCACCAACTTCTGTCGTCATCTTTCTTTCATTCTAGATCGCATATTCATCTATCTTTCTTTGATTTTGTATGTGTTTATATGATTCATGTTGGTTCTCTGAGACGTGGTGGTCATTGTTGATAACGATGGTGGTTGTGATCAAGGTTTTAAATAACGGTCGCGTTAAGATTTTCGTGATTTCGGTTGTCATAAATGTTGCGATGCAGATTGCGGTTGTCGCGGTGTGAATTAATCGCAACATTGTATATTTTTAAAGATATCTACGCACAATTTCAAAACTCACCCAAAATTTCCAAAATTTCACAACGCAGACATAAAATCAAACAATTTCTCAATTGTCACCGTCAACTTTCATCTATAATTTGTCATGTCTATCACGGAAACCCCAATTTTTCTCTCTAAAATCTCAATTTTCAAGTCTTATGCGCACCACAACAACACCAACATAAGAGGGAGGGAGATTTATATTACCAACTTGGAGTGGAGGATGCTATCTAAGTTAGAAGATGGCTGAACTGAATCAAAGAGGAAGGAGGATGGTAACGGCGTTTCTCTGGTGTATTGTGTCGGTAACGGTGTTTCACGACCGTAACAATGTTATGTTGCAGTCGTAACGACATTTCACATGTGATTTTTGTTCACTAAGTGAAAACAGTCAAAAAAGGTACCGGGAGCCCATGGCTGTTTTGTAACAGCCGAAATCTCGGTACAAGACCTTTTTTTTTTTTAAAAAAAAACTTTGGTTGTGATGAGGATGATGGGAAATAATGGTGGTAAGGAGGGGGATGGCGGAAGAAAAGTTAAAAGCATTGTTTTAAAAATAACCGAACATCAAACTTTTACAATACTTTCAAATTATGGTTCAACTATTTTAAACCGTTGGACTTAGAACGAAAAACGATTAAAACACTTAAATAACCAAACCATAAACAATGTTATTTCACACTTCAACAAGTTACACTACTAATTCGATTGTGTTATTAAAGTATTAGTAGTTATTTTTTTTGACAAGCTTATTAAAATATCAGTTATAAGGTCATCCAATAAGAAATCAAATAGAGGTACGTAAAAATGATTTGTGTCAAGATATAGAGTTTTTGGTCCCTATGTTAAGATATACAGAGTAAATCTAAGATCTCAAACCCCAAATACAATAAAATAAAGCAAATTTTCATATTAAAAAGGTTTCATCAAATTAAAGAAACTTTATTTATTGCATATAGTTTTAGATTCAATAGACACAAGGGCCTACTTTCCACATACACTACTGCATCATCATTGTCACACAAACTTGTAACCATAAAGCATAATTTAACATATTATACATAATACATGTTTTATAATTTTAATTCTTTAAAGTAGTTGCTATATAGTACTCATTATTCAAGGATACAACTATTGATGAAAGGGGTTTTGTTTTCACTTGGAAACCCAAACAACATGATCCTGTGGGAGGATGTGACAAATAGGAATAGTCCCAGGTTGAACTTTAAGCTCATGAAAAGCATAATATTTAGGATTCCATTCTGATGTATCAGCGTGACAAACAACAATAGTTTTAACCATGTTTCCATCAACACATTCCAAGGGCACAGAGTAAACTTCAGTTGAATCTGTTTTATGACAGTAAAAAACTGCATAAGGGTAATTCTCTTTGTGACACACAATAGTTTTGTTCTTCTCACCCAATTTTTTCACTCCTTTTGCTATAACATATTGTTGCAAACCATTACTATTTTTATCCACTTCTGTTGAAACAGCTTCAACATTGTTTCCGAGTTTTGAAATAGTGAAATCAACCATAGATTCCAATGATGTTACACAAAGCTTTTCCTCACCTTTGATGCCATTTGCTTCACACTCACTTATTGTTCTCTTCACAATTTCAGCTTCCTTTGATCCTTCTTTGATGGAAAACTTGTTGAATATGTTTTCCAATTTGATTGATGAAAACGGTATGGAATTAGCAACTTTTCTAGGCAAGAATTTTGTTCCATTTTTATTTGAAGCTGTCTCTCTGAATTGCAAGTTCAATTTTGTTCCATGATGCAAATCTTTTTTCAAGAAGAAAAATGTTACATTTTGTTTATCATGTAATTGAATTTGAGACTCATTTAAAGCATACAAGTAAAACAATGGAACAAATGGAAATTTTTCATCATTCACATAAGTGCCACCTCCTTCATACCCTTTTCTGACTCCAACATCTACACCACCCTTGCTTACATCCATCATTGTTGCTTTCTCTTTACTCCAATATCCAGCTTCAATTAAAAACAGTAAATTATGGAAATAAATTAGAATATGTGTAATAGTTAGTTTTACTATTCTCCATAAATAATATTTAAAAACTTAGTCCTTCCATGCTTAAACTTTCAAATACTTTATGAGTGTGCTTGTTATAGATTATTTGATCAAAAAGTAAATGCAACTAGTTTTTAACTAAGGAGTTTTTGCAATAACTAGAATCTGAGAAAGAAAAATGATATTTGGCACATGTAAAGCATAAAAACTGGTAGCTCAACTGATTTGAGTTAAATAATAACGAGTAGGAGGTCTTCAGTTCAAACTCGTACGTAGGAGAAAATCTAATCTAACAACTAATTACTAAAATTTGTCATTAAAAATAAAAAATGTATAGACACTATATATATACTGTTCACGCAAAATGCTACATAGCTAACGATTTATATATACTTGGTTAATTCAGTTCATTATGCAGTTAATGAGCTATGAGTTATGTTTTGACTGAATAATATCTTCTTTAGCAAGTTAATAATCTTAATAAGACATGAAAAGAGCAATGAATGTCCCATGAGCATAGCTCAGTTGACATGGACAATGCATTGTTATATACAGAGGTTGAAGTTCAAACCCCAGACACCTACTTATTGCTCCCAATTTCGTTGATAGAGCTTGAAGTTAAACATGTGGACGTAAAATTGTATGTATACATTGACATCAATTTTAGAGTATGATACTGACCAGGGTGTAGAAGATCAGTAATGGCTTTTGGCATTGGAGAGTTGGGAAGCATGGACTTCCAGTAATACTGAGGTGGAAATATTGCAGCATTTGTTCCCACTAGCACAAGCTGCAATTGAGAACATATTAACATTAGCAATAAATACTTTTTTTTGTTAGATAGTAATAAATATTTTTACAAGCAAAAATAATTATAAAAATATCACAACTATTTGAAGACATTAATTAAAATGGTTGAATTTATGGAGTTGAAGTTGATCACCATGAGAAAAGTAATGATGTGAAAGAGATGGAACTCCATATTGGATTAGTGAAGCTGAAACTCTTAAACAGAAAATGATAGTCTTATTGAAGAAATATTAATGAGAAGTTGAGATGGAATGAAACAAGGTGCATGCAGCCTTTATATAACTATGAGTGATAGACACTTGAAACAAAGGTGCATGCAGCCTTTTTTTGGTTTGTACACCGATGAAAAACACTATTTAAAATTCACACACATAATTGAGATATTTTAGGTTCGAATCTGATCGAATATGTCAATCCTAATAATATCGATATTGCAAATTGAGTTAAGTCTTGCAAACATATCTTTATTTTATTTGTGATCAAGAAAATTAATCACACTTAACTAATTTTTTAATAAATATGAAATTAGTTTTTTTTCCTTATAATAATCAAGACCGGGGGAGTACAAAATTACTTCATTTGTCTCAAAATGCATCTCCCTTTAGGCTTGACATACAAATTAAGAAATATAGTTAATTTTGTACGTGAAAGAAAAATTATGACTTAATTTACCGAGTTATCCATCATTAGTGGTATGAGAAAGAGTAAATAGAAGAGTTGTTTTTTTTTTTTGGCTTTCGCACCGGTTTCCGACTCACCAAAGGCGGGCGATTAATCCGGCTTGTGCGTAGAGGCATGCGCACTGGCCAAGCGTTGTTCCCCCTGGGAATCGAACCCGGTATTCCCCGGGTACGCCCTTGGAAGGAGCTCCTTGCCACTGGAGCCCAAACAACTTGGTTTAAATAGAAGAGTTGTTGATGTACAATAGAAAAATAAACAAAAATACTTCATTAATATTATTAAATGACATATAATCCGAGACAAATATTTTTTGCTAGAATGACATTATGACTAATGCAGTAATGAAGTTCTTATATTTAATGACACTAACAATATGAGTTACTAATAGTTGCGGTTCAATTCAGTTCATGTGGACCGAAAACGAACCAAACGGTAACCCATACACATCGAAAATACATTGGTTTTAAAAAAAATTCGGATCTTTTGTAAAAAAAAAAAAAAAAATTCGGATCAGTTATGTACAATTTTTCTGATTGTTGGATTTGAACAACTCTATAAAAAAAAAAAAAAAACTATGTGACAGATTTTTGGTTTGGCCGACCGTCCGATGGAAGCAGAGTTTGATGATAACATTACCAGAGAGATATATAGGAATCTACTTGGGAACCATTAGAGCATCTCCAATGGGGGGTCCTTACTTAACAAGGACCACTCCCCGTTAAGGACCCTCCATTGGAGGAAGAAAAAATGAGTCCCCGTTAAGGAACGGACAACTATATAAGGACCTTCTCTCTCCTGGGTAACTAACGGGTCCCACGTTTAAAAAAGTAATAAAATGTGTACTACTTGGTCCCACTTGCATAAAGGAGTAATAAAATGTGTTCTACATGGTTCCACTTGTAAAAAGGAGTAATAGAAAAATTATTTTTGTTTAATGATATAAAGATAGTAGGACATATTTAAGTATTTTTTATTGGAGTCCTTATTAGTGTATTACCATTGGAGTCATTGAGTCCTTAATAGCTACTTTTATTAAAAAATTATAAATAAGTGATGTGTCACGTGGGGTCTATTTAAGGAGTCCTTGTTAGGGGACTACCATTGTGGATGCTCTTACACATCTCATTTGCAGTAAACAGTGACATTTCACACTTCATACTTCACTCTCAATTTAAATAATGAATTTTAGAGATTATTTAAATAATGAATTTAAATAATGGATTAAAATAAAAGTGATTTTGATGTTGAATAATTTAGAGATTATTTTTTAGAGTTTTATTAAAAATTAGAATCTATTTTGTATTTTTTTATCGTAACAAAAATCATTTTTTTAAATAATTTAGTTTCTTTAGATGCAACTATATCAAAGAGAATTTTTGTTGAGATTTTTTGTTACAAGATTTTTTCAATCCTTTGACCCTTATTTTTTCTCTCCTCTAAAAAAATATATTTTTTGAAAAACTAATCTTAATAGTTTCTCATTTAAAGTTGTTTTTAGATTTTTTTTTTAGATTCTGATAGCAAACAGATGCATTTTTTCCTTAAAAAATCTATAACAAACATGTTCTTATTAAAATCAGTTTAAGAATTAGTTTTTCTTTTAAGGAAAAAAAAAGCTAATTATTTTATTTTCTGAGAGGAAAAACTAATAATATTAGCGGTGAGCCGGTGATAGTAGCCAAACAATCCCTCTGAAACATACAATATTAGGTGATTGTAATATTTGCGGTGATGGTTTTCCAGGAAATGGATTATGTCATGTTCCTCTCAGAAGATGCATTATGACATGTCAGGTTTTGTAAAATAATTTGATGAATACAACTTGACGAATTTGAATTTAACAATGCATTCTATTTGACGAATTTGAATTTAACAATGCATTCTATTTCTACACCAAAAAAAAGGTCAGGTTCGGTTGATTAATTAAGTAAAATATGTTTTAGTTAAAATAAATAAAACTATTTTAGATAAAAAAAAAAGTTAAAATTTCAATCTCTTTGTAACTATGCTTAACATCTTTTCTACTTTGGATTAGTACCACCCACCCTGATCCTAAATTTTAGAAGTAAAGGGGTGTTCCTTAGGAAAATATGAAAACTAGCACTACAATCTAAGAAAAGAAGGTTAAAGGAAAGTTTTTAATTTGATAGGAAATTTTTATTGAGATGATCTTTGATTTTGGTCGATATATTAAGTTCTGATTCATTGTTATTTTCTTCGTGATTTATTTTATAATGTTACTTGAAGACAAACAACAAGCTAAGGCGTAGCAAAAGAAAAAGAAGCTGTATTCGTAAGCTTAACTCAATTGGTAAGGACGTTAAGTTTGGGTTGCGATTTTTATTCTATGTAAATTTTTGTTAGCTTTTAGTTGTTGTTTTGTTTATTTAAATAGTTTTGATTAAGTTTAGAGATTTTTAAAATAGAATTTTCATCCTATTCTAAGCAATTATGTAACCTAACTAGGCAATTCTTAGAGTTTGTTCTATTTCTATGTTTCCGCTCAACATTTTGATCATTTTAAGTGGAATAATGCTTACGAAATTACAGTATAGCAACCGGAAAGTTTAGTGAAGCAATTTTGTCGAGCCCAAGACTATATATACTCCCTCCGTCCCTATATCCAAGCACCCTTTTATTATAGGGAAATGATGTTTACATATAGGGACGGAGGGAGTATCTAAAATCGAGTGCGAGCAACAGCTCCTCAAAGCGAGATATACATGTTATTTCAAATGATTTGTCAATACTTGAAATCTCTTGGCGCTAGCACCAGCTCGCCAAGAAAATTTAAAGTACTCCTAAGGATTTGCTACTACTCAAAATTGTCTAGCAGAATAGTTGTCTTGCCAGGCAATTGTTTACCTCGCGACGCGAGTACCTTCCTAGGTGACAAGGTTACGACTTTATGTCCTTTTTAAGCTAAGTTTTAGATATTTTGCGGGTTATGACTTTTGGAGATTTAGAGAAAATGATACTGAGAGATCAAGATAGGTGAACCAACCTAGGAAACTTTCGTTGGAGCCTCTATTTTTCTTTTGTGAAGCACTATGAGGAGTTAATTTTCCCGTCGTTAGGGATGCATGATGAAAACTCTATTATTTGATTATTGGTTATTTAAATTAATTCATATAAGTTGTGTTTTTAATCTCTCTAACTATTTCTTTTTATCGTTTGGTCGTCTATAGAATGATTTGCGATTCATTGCTTAAAATAAGAGTGGAATTTGTGAATGCTTAAGATTAAAAATTTATGACTTTGTATTCGAGATATATATGCCAACACATGAAACCAACTTAAAGTTTTTGTTATCATTTCCTTAATCTAAATTTTAAATATGCATAGGGGTTGATAATAGAAATCCACCTAATGTTTTAGTTTCTGTTAGGGGTTCCACCTATCATAAGGTTCAACTCAGTTAGGAAATTGAATAACTAATACAAATGAACAATCAAGGGTAGAAATCAAAGTGAACTTCATCCCTGATTCATTTTACATTCTGTATTGTTTTGTTCAACTTTGGTAATTTAATTATGAATCAATAGTATAACACAGTCTTTCTGTTCGACACTCGGTAATCTACCAATATTACTTGCAACGATTCAATACACTTGCGGAAATCACTATCACTCACAAACCTCAAATACAATGAAATTAAAGCTTATTTTCGTATCAACGAGTTTCATCAAAATAAAGCAACTCTATTGCATATTTGTATTTCATTTAGAACATACACAGTGCTATGTATAATAAGCACAAGCAAGCTACTGTCACATATATAAGTAATACATCATGGTCATGGACATACACAAACCTTGGAACCATATAACATAATTAAACAATGTTTACATAATGCAACTTTTTTGATTTAAAATATTTAATGTAGCTGCTATATATAGTGTTTATTAAATTTAAGGATAATCCTATGGATGAAATTGAAAAGTTCTCAATTACTTGGAAACCCAAACAACATGATCCTGTGGAAGGAAGTGACAAACTGGAACAGTCCCAGGTTGAACATTGAGCACTTGAAAAGCCAAATGTTTAGGATTCCATTGTGAAGTATCAGTGTGACACACAACAACAGCTTTAACTCGGCTTCCATCAACACCTTCCAAAGGCACAGAGTAAACTTTAATTGAATCTGTTTTATGACAGTAAAAAACTGCATAAGGGTAATTCTCTTTGTGACACACTACAGCTTTATTCTTCTCTCCCAATTTCTTCACACCTTTTGCCATTACATATTCTTGCAAGTCACTGCTTTCTTTTTTCACTTCTGTTGAGACAGCTTCAACATTGTTTCCAAGTTTCGAAGTAGTGAAATCAACCATAGATTCCAATGATGTCACACAAAGCTTTTCCTCTCCTTTGATGCCATTTTCTTCACACTCACTTATTGTGTTCTTCACAATTTCAGATTCTTCTGTTCCTTCTTTGATGGAGAACATGTTAAGGATGTTTTGTACTTTGCTTGAAGAAAAAGGTATTGAATTAGCAACTTCTTTAGGTAAGAATTTTGCTTCATCATTTGAGTTGGATTTTGTGAATTGCAAGTTCAACTTTGTTCCTTGATGTAAATCCTTTTCTAAGAAGAAAAGTGCTACATTTGGTTTATCATGTAATTGTGTCTCACTTGCAGCATAATTGTAAAACATAGGAAAACCACCTTTTCCTGGTTGTCCTTTAATATCTTTTTCTATGTTGACTGATGTTCCCCTTGACTTTGTTTTTCCTGCATCAACATTCATATAGTTTGTTTGTTAAAAAAAAAAAAAAATTCATATAGTTTGTGTAAATTCAGAGTCAGAAGCCAAACCGCAATAAATTTTCGTTAGTTTCGATTGGGTCATAAACCTGTAGTATTTTTTTTCTTCTTTCCGTCAAACCCAAATCAACCTGATGATGAGTTGATTGGTTTGGATTGAGTCACGAGACATTATTTTATTTGGAGACCATTCCATGATAAATTTACTATTGAAAGATTAAGACAATTCCATGATACTAATAATTTGAAATTATGTTGTAAAATTCTAGAAACATACCTAAAACATGACTTCTTATGATCTTGATGCTGAATTTTTATTTGAATAATTAAAAGTCGTTAGAGAGGTTATAACAACTCAATCAAAATCAAGTTATATGATATTGAATTCTTTAAAGAGATAGGGTCCAAGAATTGTTCCACCTAGAAATTGTACTGGAACAATTCATCATTTGGTAAAGTTTATTAATCACTTGAATTCAATCACTTGATTATTGTTGAATACTATGCAATAAGTTTTTCTAAATTAAAATTGTTAAAATCTTTTTTGCGATCTACTTTGTCATAAAATAGATTAAATAATATTGTTCTGATTTTTGTTGAAAATATTTATGAGAAACGCTAGTATTACACATTTTAACACACCTCTTTTAATACACTATCTTTGATTGGATAACATTTACATAGGACCCACCAAACTTATATACGACCCACATGATTTGGTGGGATAAATATGAATTTTAACCAATGAAAGAGAGTACGTTGAAAGTGTGTGTTAAAATATGTATTGTTAGCACTTTTGAGAGAATTGTTAATGATTTTACAATAAAAAAAAATACTTGAAAGAGGATATTTAAACAATTATTTAAATGATAATTGTTCAAAAAATTATTTAAATGATAATTTCTACATAAAAGAAATAAAATAAAAATAGTTTTAAGTACTTTTATCAAGTATTGATGCATTCTTCACTATCATAAATGCAAAGTGAAATATATTAGTAAATTGGAAGTGATAAAAGTAATATTAATTAGGGTAGTGTTAACTTGTGCCCGTGGGGCACATGTAAGAAACATCAAAAGAAGAAAGATTTTCTAAAATTTTATGCATTTAATTGATTAAAAAATTAAAATTTAAATACAATACACACATTCCAATAAATTATTTCTATATTTAAATCATTAACTTGTGCGCACAAGTTAGCGTTTCCCTATTAATTAAAGTTATATTTGAAAAATGTAATTAATGTTGCATTGAAAAGTGAAATGAATCAATTTTTTTGGGACAATATTTTTTTACAAATAGCTCACTTATTAGAGAAGGAAGGAAGTATATTGTATCAGCTAACAAGTTCTTCACAATCGTAAGGAAACTCAAACTCACGCATTTATGAAATATGAACCGATCCCTAAAAAAAAAAATGAAAAATGAACCGAACCTTTATCAATTGTACCTATTTCTTAGTTATCACGTGCATCTTTTGCAATCAAATTGAGGGGTTTAATATATTATATCCTTAGTTCCCGAAAACTCACAAATGGATGGGACAATCCAAAACTAGACGTAGTTTGCTAATTTACATGTTAGGTTTGTTAAGCAGGTGTAAATTAGTAGCCCATATATATATTCTTCCTTGTTTTTAAATACATATCACAGTCAAGAAGAACAGGGCATTACTATGAAATTTGTAAGAGAAAACCGGTAGAACATAATGAGAATGTTAAGAAAAATCAGGCAAAAAGAAACGTTCAAAATTATGCTGTCAAGAAGAACAAAGAGCCTGAAGCTGTGAATTTAGAAGATTCAGGTTCAAAACAAAGAAAAAAGGATGATCCTCAAGAGGCTGGACAACATGAGGTTGAAAAAACTGATGCTATTGTGCAATCTTCAGGAGGCAGCAAAATCATTGTAGATGAGGATCCACTTATTATTGATATTATAAGGTCTAGAGAGATGGCAACTACAATACATGTAGAAGATGCTATTAAGTTTGTGGAATAGACATCTTCCATTTCTGTTGAAACTCTTCCCCGTGCATATTGTGCAGGTGGAAGACACCTTAGCTCTGGCTGAGACACATAATGGGAACCAACAGAGCAATTCTTTTGTTGATATGCGTATCACTAGCCCTTGGTGTGATGCGGTGACTGATATGGATTACGGTAATGATCATACTCTCGATAACTTTGAGCAGGAATTGGGAACAAATATTTCTGTAGTCGGGACAGACCTTGACTTGTCAAACTTTAGTGCAAATGTTAGTCATGATATGCAAGTTCTAGGACTTGTTCCTACTGTGGCTCAACAAACTATGGACTTTTTGAGTGATTCTTGGTCTAACATGGGTCAGAAAGAAGATCAACCTTTTCAACTTGTGGTCCCAAGAAAGAAGAAGAGCAAGAAGCAGCAGTCTGAAGCGAGCAAAGGTTTCATGGTTTTGGTTCTTCTAGCCGTTCGCATTTTTAGCTCTTTTGCGGGTCTCTTTTCTCTTGTTTTTTGGTTTTTGTTTTTGGTTTCCGCTTTTAATTTTCTTGAGGGTTTTGGTTTTGTCCCCCCTCGCTCTTTGTACTTTTTTCTTTTTATATATGATTAGGGTTATGCAGCAGGAGACCCCTCTGCATCCCTTCTTTTGCTTAAAAAAAAAAATACATATCACAGTCAACCATTTCATATACCATTGCAGAATTTTGTCTCTTAATATCTTTAATTATCTATAGTAAAAAAAATATAAAATGTAATGTTTTGAAAATATTTATTGCGATAAATCGAACATTTTACATACTAACATTTGTATTTATATATTAGTTAAAAAATATGGTTAAAATAAATTATGTGAATAATGCATATTTTAAAACTGAACATGTATTTTGAAACGGATGAAGTACAAACCAAGATGAAGGAGATCAGTGATGGTTTTTGGCATCTGAGTCGAGGGAAGTTTGGACTTCCAGTACATCTCAGGGCGTAAGGCAGCATGGGTTGCTACAAGTGCAAACTGCGATACAACATATACATCATCATCATCATCTGTAAGTGTTTGTTTATTTTATATGAAATAATAAAAAGGAATTAAAAGTTGAAGAATAAGTGGGACAATATTAGGAACATACTAGAATAATTTGGAAATTGTTGCTTACATTGAGTACGATAAAGATGGATAAATGACGAAATTCCATAATGGAAATTGATTAACTAGAGCTCCAACTAAAAGGTAGTAAGTGAAATAATGATTGAGGAATAGAATGAAGATCCTTAAGTGGCCTCACACACCATTTATGGGAATTTGAGGATAGCACAAACAAAATATTATGAAATTGACTAAAATATCCCTTATGTTGTATATTGGAATTTTATATCAATAATAGTTATACTATTTGAAAAAATATATATTATACTATGTGTAACATGTATATGATTATAAAATTATATTAATCAAGTGTAAAAATTTAAAACAAAATTTTCCGGTTAATTAAAGATAGATATGAAATGTAAGCAAAAATATATGGATTAATTTATCCATTAAAAGATATATAAATAACTCAAACGTTTTTTTTTAAAAGGATAAATAAATCAAATGTTACAAATTAATAATTCTTTTAGTAAATAAAGACATCAAATGTTAATTACAAAACTCAAACCCACTTGGGTTGGCATGTGTAACCTTGGAGTGTGCTCCTCCTCAATGTATTAGACTTTGATTCTCCTCGATGTCAATTTGGGTAGACAAGTTTAACTTATTCGAGAAAGCAAAAAAAAAATCGCAAAATTCGCATGAATATAACCAAACAATTGGGTTCAAGTGATTAATGAGTTTCACCAAAGACGAATTGTTCAGGAGAACCTGAGTTCGATTCATGGCTTGAACAATTCTTGAGCAGACTTAATTAACTTCTCTATCGAACTCCACATTATTATGATCATTTTTCACATAAAAGATATAGAGAGCTACTCCTCCTCTCTTCTTAAATACGTATCACACTTAACCATTTCACACATATCAATAAACAACTTTGACCATTAATATCCTTAATTAGTTATAATAAAAATTAATTTTTTTTGATATTTTAAAAATATTCAATGAAACAAATCGAATAACATCTTACATGTTAATATTTTTGTTTACATATTAGTTCAATAAACATGGTCAACATAAATCATGTAAATAATACACATTGCAAAACTGCGATATATATTTAAGAATTAAGCGAGTATCAGACAGAGGAAAACTTAGCTTACTCTAAAAGTTAATTTTTTTAAAGAAAATGTTAATGTGTGTCTTTGGGACAATCTTTAAAAACTTTAAATAGTAAGTTTTTAAGAAAAATGTATATAAACAATGCATTTAAACTTAAAGATGAGGCGGACAATATTTCATTGACTTTCTAAATAGGGAAGAAAAAGTTGGTTTATAAATAGGAAGTTTAAAAGTTTAAAACATAGTATATAAATAGGGGGATAAAAAGTGCATTTAAGCTTCCTTAAAAAAAAAATTGCATTTAAGCTTAGTTTTTATGTATATATCAAATTCAAATATGTTGCACTTTTTTGAGGTATTTGTCTCCTATAAGTTTTGTGTGAGTCAACATGATTTAGTTCTTAGTTAAAATTTGTTCTAGTAAGTTTGAGAGTGTGAGTGTTTATAAAAACTAATCTTATCTTCATTTCTAAAGGAATGAGAGGCTTTTTTGTGTGTTACTCCCTCCGTTTCAAAATATAAACAAAATTTACTTTTTAGGTTCATTCTTTTAATGATGAACTCCCTCCGTCCCTTAATGTAATCCCCCTTTGTATTTTTCACATTTCTTAAGAAAAGTTGTCAATGTAATTAATGTGTCTGTTTTGTGTATTAATATTACCAAATTGTCCTTTGTTTGTATGTGTATTAAATTTGACTATTCATATTTCAAGACAAGTTAGTAGTATTAATTAGGGGTATGTTTAGGAAAAAAAGTAATAAATGCATCTAGTAATTTGAAAAGGGGGTTACATTTAGGACAAAAATAAAATCAAACGGGTGGTTACATTAAGGGACGGAGGGAGTATATTCTTTTAATGATATATGTGGTCCATAATATGTACCACATACATCATTAAATGAATGAACCTAAAAAGTAAATTTTGCTTATATTTTGAAACGGATGGAGTAGAAATTTAGAACTAGTCAAGGATAAGGAGTCAGCCCTTGAGTGCCTTATACCCTCATTTCAGAATATCCGGACCTCAATTTCAATGAAACAATTTTTCATGAAGAAGATTTGAACATGCAATTATTCTTCCTACGATGAGAAAAGTTAAACGAGTTTGATTACTATTCTTATTCTTGGAAACTATATATTTTTTCTCTTATATTCCAAATTGAAGGAAGAAACCAATGTCATATTTTTTTCCCATAGAATTTGCTTGCTGGTATTTGTTGGAGCTCGGGGCATGGGAGTATATATAGACACATGGCTTTACACACAAACATACAATTATTAAGTGAACTACTACACTACTTTCAAACCTATTTAAAAGTATGGATTAAATTATTTGGACTTTTTTCACGATGGATTTAATAACAATCAAACTACTCAATTTAGGGTAGCACTTTGGTGCCATTAATGGCACCGTGCCATTAAATCTGGGTCATTAATGACACTAAGATAGATGTATTGTGTGGCCCAAATTTAATGGCACGGTGCCATTAATGGCCGAAGTGCTACCCCTCAATTTATTTGACGCTTTAATGACGGTACGTCAGTTTCACTGCAGGAAACTGGCGGTGTCAATGAAGAGAGTTAGTAGTTTCCCTTTAACTTTTTAAGTGATGTCAACTCAAGGGAAAATAGTGAAGGTACCAATAATTTTTTTTTTAGGAAAGTGAGGTACCAATAATTGAAATATTTTAAAATATTTGATGACAATTTTTGTGACAAACTTATTTGTCTCTTTTTTCATTGGTAGAAGAAAATCGAGAGAGAAAAATGAAGAGATCGAGGAATAGTACATCATATGAAAGGGAAAGCTGTTCAAAAATTAATATAAAATGGTTGTACAAATATCATTTCTCTTGAAAATTGTGCCAATTTAATTTTCAAAAAATTAAAATTTATTTTTCTCAATAAATATTTACTTTTTTTTGAAATCTTAACATATGTCTAGAGCACATATTAACATGACTCTTAAGTTTAATAATCACAATTATTTTTTGGGAACAGGTAATGCAAAAATATAGAAAAATAATTGAAGTTGTTATCTCAAAAGCTTATGTGCAGCCATGTACTGAGATGAAGTAGGACAATCCTCAATTCACCTCAAAAATTATTTTGACTCAATTATTGATCAGGATAAGCAATATCTCGCCTAGCTAGTTGTAGTCATGGTATAATAGTTTTTCCTACCAAGGCTCTATACTTTGAGACATCTTGATGTGGGAATCTATTTGTTGTATCATGAGACAAGTGTGGTGGATCATTCATATTGGATCAAGAGCAACAACATAAATGAGTTGTACACTACATCTTAGCTCAAAATTTTAAAAGTGTATGTTAGATGATGAAATATTTTGAGGTAATGTAATTTTCTGAATGGAGGTCTCAGACCTATTCTGGAATGATACTTCATTTGTCGGGGTTAGTATTGTTTCGACTTCATATTAGTTTTTCGACGGGGTTGTGAGAGTGGTTAGAAATAGGTTATCAACTTCATATTTTATTTTCTGATGACCTTTCAATTTTCAAATCTATAGTCTTCTTATTTGTAGCTAGGAAGTCCTCATGAAAATGGACCAAAAAGACAATTGAAATAAAAAAATGAAGGACTAAATTGTTACCTAAAATCAACGAGTGTTGACAGTAGGGCTAGAAATGAGTCGAGCCGAGTCAAACTTGTATGAGCTTGACTCGACTCGATAAGAATTGGTTCGGCTCAAAACTCGACTCGAGTTCAACACTGACCTTATTTATGGCTCGAATTGGCCCGGTTAAAGTTCACGAACAACTCGATTCGAGTCGTTAGGTTCTGTTCATTAACTCGAATAAAATATGATTCAAAAAACAAATTTTAGATTTTTTTTTACCATTTTAATTTTTTATAAGGCAAATATTAAATTAAAAACAATTAATTGTTTTAATTACACCTTAAACTGCCAACTAAGGGAAGCCGTAATTAATGCTTAATTTGCTTCTCCCCATCTGAAAAGAACTTAAGGCATAAATGTATTGGTTGAGGAATAACTAAATGAGCCGTCGCTAATCCTCGTTGTTTGTTTCAGATCACCTCCTCTCTTTATCGTTGTTGTTGAGAGGCTGCCATCAAATCTTCATCCAGGTATTCCTAATACCTAATTATTAATATACTTGATAAATCAAAGATGTTGTAAAAGTTATATTATTAAGCCTACTCGTGAACCAACTTGATAAATCAAAGATGTTGTAAAAGTTATATTATCAAGCCAACTCGTGAACCAACCGAGTCAAACTATATACAACTCAAGTTCAATTCATTTGGTTCATGAACCAAGTTCAACAAACTATTTGTTGAATCGAATTTCGAACTATTATCGAGTTGGTTCAGTTCATTGTCAGCCCTAGTTGCCGGTCATCCGATTGTGGAACTCAATATTTTGTCCAATGTTGCCACCTTCTAACATAATCTCTTACCCCCTAGAAACTTCTTCATAGAATTCCGACCTGTCAATTTTTTTTCACAAGAATATTCAACACGACATCTATTCAGAACATATGATCTCAAATTCCGAGTGTGCTATCTGTATTTAGTTGCTTAGGACTTGGCGATGCCTAAATATCTATTTCATTTATTCTCGAATTTTTACTCCTTTTGGATATCTTCTTGCCATAAGCAAGGTATGTCAATGGTTTGATATTCAGTGGCGTGGCCAATTTTGAAGTCTCATAAAGACATTATCTTCTATGAAAAAAATAGCAGTTGGTAGATCAAATATAACTTTTCTCTTGAAGGAGAGTTTTTAATTTTAAGTGCATTCCATGATTAATTTTGAAAAGACTTGTATGAAAAACTAGTTTTTGTTTAAACAAAATGTATTTAACAATAGAAATTGGAGTGAATTGTCATTTTGATTGAAAATAATCCCTCTGCCAAAATATCTCTTCAAGAAATGTTTCTTAAAATAATGAAGGAATTACATATTGTTTTGGATCCTCTTTTGCACACATCAAAGTAAACATAAAACCTTAAAATTGTGATGCAAAATTTGGTAAAAAGACTAAATTAATTGATATTTTATAATTTAAGAGACTAAAAGGTTAAAGGATATTTTAATTTTTACATGTGTGATAGAAAACTTGTGTTGATGATCTTTGAGTTTGGTTGATGTGCTAAGTTCTGATTGATTGTGATTTTCATTGAGGTTTCTTTTTAAGTGTTACTTGAACACAAGTAAAAAGCTAGGTTTGGGCTGCGATTTTTATTTTATGTAAATTTTCATTAGTGTTTAGTTGTTATATTGCTTATTTAATTGGATTTTAATAAGTTTAGTGATTTTTAAAATAGATTTTTCATCATGTAATCCTCTAAGCAATTGGGTAAATTCGTGTTAATTATTTTTCTAACCAGCCAATTCTTAGAGTTTATTCTATTTCTAAGTTTCAACTTAACATTTTGTTCATTTGCATGGAATAATATAGAAGAAATTACAGTATGCCTACCATAGAGTTTAGTGAAGCAATTTCGTAGAGCCGAATACTATATATCTAAAATTGTTTGGCGCGAGCACCAACCCTTCAAGTGAGATGATATTTATGTTATTTCAAATGATTTGCCTCAACTTGAATTCTCATGGCGCGAACACCAGCACAGCGAGAGGAAATATAGAACTTTTTCCCAGGATTCGCTAGTGCCAAAATTTGTCACTAGCTAAAGAGTCGTCTTGTCAGGCAAATTTTCATTTAATTGCATGATCAAGTTGTTGGCCTTGGCGAAGCGAGTAGCTTGCTAGACCACAACATTACACTTCATGTCCTTCCAAAGATAATTTTCAGATCTTTTGAGGTTTCTGACTTCTGGAGATTTGGAGCCTTAATCTTTTGCTCTATGTGTATTTTTTACATCTCTATATTTCTATTGTTATAAAGCAATCCTTCTATACTCGGTAATATATCAATATTACTTGCAAGCGTAACGATTCGATACACTTCCTGAAATAACTACCACTCCCTAACCCTAAGTATAAGAAAATTAAAGCTAATTTTTATGTCAATGAGATTTCATCAAATTAAAGCAACTCTATTGCATGTTTGTATTCCAATCTGAACATACACTGTGCTATGTATAATAAGCACAAGCAAGCTACTGTCACATATATAAGTAATACATCATGGACATACACAAACCTTGTAACCATATAACATAATTAAACATTGTTTACATAATACAAATTTTATGATTTAAAGTAGCTGCTATATATAGTGTTTATTATTTAAGGATAATCCTATGGATGAAATTGAAAAGTTTTTGATTACTTGGAAACCCAAACAACATGATCCTGTGGAAGGAAGTGGCAAACTGGAACAGTCCCAGGTTGAACATTGAGCACTTGAAAAGCCAAATGTTTAGGATTCCATTGTGAAGTATCAGTGTGACACACAACAACAGCTTTAACTCGGCTTCCATCAACACCTTCCAAAGGCACAGAGTAAACTTTAATTGAATCTGTTTTATGACAGTAAAAAACTGCATAAGGGTAATTCTCTTTGTGACACACTACAGCTTTATTCTTCTCTCCCAATTTCTTCACACCTTTTGCCATTACATATTCTTGCAAGTCACTGCTTTCTTTTTTCACTTCTGTTGAGACAGCTTCAACATTGTTTCCAAGTTTCGAAGTAGTGAAATCAACCATAGATTCCAATGACGTCACACAAAGCTTTTCCTCTCCTTTGATACCATTTTCTTCACACTCACTTATTGTGTTCTTCACAGTTTCAGATTCTTCTGTTCCTTCCTTGATGGAGAACATGTTAAGGATGTTTTGTACTTTGCTTGAAGAAAAAGGTACTGAATTAGCAACTTCTTTAGGCAAGAATTTTGCATCATCGTTTGAGTTGGATTTTGTGAATTGCAAGTTCAACTTTGTTCCTTGATGTAAATCCTTTTCTAAGAAGAAAAGTGCTACATTTGGTTTATCATGTAACTGTGTTTCACTTGCAGCATAGTTGTACAAAAATGGTGATTTGTTTCCAACTGAAACATGTACTGGTTTTCCTCTTCCTTTTCCTGCATGAACATTGACACCACCTTTTCCAACATTAACTGCTGTTCCACCACCTGGTTTTCCTTTACCTGCATTTACATGAACTCCACCTTTTCCAACATTCACTGCTGTTCCACCTGGCTTTGTTTTTCCTGCATCAACATGGACTCCACCTTTTCCAACATTCACTGAGGTTCCTCCTGGTTTTGTTTTTCCGGAATCAACATTCACACCTCCTTTTCCTACATCTACTGATGTTCCTTTCTCTTCTGTCCAATCTACACATTCATATATATAGTTTGTGTCAATTCATAATCATAGGCCAAACTCTTACCCGACCGAATCAAATTTCATTAGTTTGGATTGGATGAAAACTTGTATTCTTTTCATTTAAACCTTAATCATCGCGATTATGCGTGGGTTGGTTTGGATTGAGTCATGAAACCATTTTTTTGAAAATTTCCAAAAATGTAGAAGATTAAATGACATTTTATTTCTTGATATTTTAACACTTTTACTAAATTCTAAATCATAATTTTAACACTTCTTTTCAATTAAAACACTTGTAGATCAACACATAAAATGTAAACTGTTAATATTTATTTTTTTTATAAGAAAAACATAATCTTTTTGAACGAGCTGAGTTCATTGGTTTGTAATAAAAAATCGGTTATCCAAAGCAAACCACTTCAAGTTTGATTGGGATGGACCGAACCAGAATGGATTAAAAAAATATGACTTGGATTAGTTTGAATCACTGAATTGAACTGGTCATCCGACTCGTGAACACTCCTAATTATCTTAGTTCGGCTCATATATGTATCCATTAGGGTGTGTTTGGCTCTTTTTGATTTAGAACCATATAATAAGAAATGATTGTACTGTTTTGAAGTCCTTCGGTTTCTATCGAACACTATCATTCTATAGTGTATTTTTGCTATTTATTTTCTTCTAAAAATAACTTATTGGAAATTCTTTCCATAAATCATTTTGTTTGTTCTAAAAATAGTATATAACCGAGTATGTACCCGTCTCAGTGAACATAACTCACTTAGTATGACAATTGCACGGGTTTGGATTCTCTCCGATGAAAATTCTCTCAAGTTTTCTCATGTGGAATCTCAACCATCAATCATGAGAGAGAAAGTGAGAATTAAATTATAATGAAAAGTAGTTGTTGTATTTTAATGGTGGAGATTGAAAATGGAGAAAACTAATGGTGGATATTGAAAATGGAGAAAACTTGAGAAAATTTTCAATGGAGGGGATCCAAATCCCAATTGCACTAATTATGCATGAGTCGGGGATAGGCTATGCAAAAAAGGAAAAAGACTAATAAGGTTTATGGCCTTTAACGGGTCCAATCTTTATAATATGATGATATCTATATATAATTTCACATATTAAGACTGGTCTTTTCAATAAATTTATTATCCCGTTCATTTTATTTAATAAAATTTCGATATTTAGGAGAAGTATACACTCTCCATGAGTATAACTCAATTAGAAGAGACATTGCAGTATGCAGGATTCCACTTGTGTACCTTTAAGGTACCAATGGTATATACCATTGGCCAATTAGAGTGTGCCACCTATCAATGTTACTTTATAAATGCTTTATTTGATATATTTTTTTAAAGGGTGTGCCACGTACCACATTCTAATTGGCCAATGATATATACCATTATGGTACACAAGTGTTATCTGCAGTATGCATGAACCAGAGTTTAAACATTGTATTCCTTACTTATTCACCTATGATAAATTTCTAACTACTATGCTAAATGAAAATAAAAACAAAAACATACTGAAATACGAGTACCTATTTATATATTATCTCCTAACAAATTCTTCATAATGATAAGGAAAACTCAAACTCACGTATTTATGCAATATGAACCGAACCTTTATCAATTGGACCACTTTAGACCATATACTTTAGTTATCACGTGCATTTTTTGCAATCAAATTTAGGAGTTTGATCGAGCCAAAATAAAAAATAAAATCTTAGGAGTATGATATTTATTTTCCTATCTCATAAGTCATTCAATATAACTGTTTTTTTACCAGAGATGTTAGGAACCAAAATAACAAAAATAGGTGTGAAAATCCAAATGTGTTCCATTCATAACTATATATACTATATACTGTATATGTACTAACCAAGATGAAGGAGATCAGTGATGGCTTTTGGCATTTGAGTTGTGGGAAGTTTGGACTTCCAGTACACTTCAGGGGGTAAGGCAGCATGGGTTGCTACAAGTGCAAGCTGCAATAGAACATATATACACATCATACATATTTAGTATTTATTTATGAAATAATAAAAAGGAACTAAAATATTAGGCACATGCTAAAATAGTTTGGATATAGTTTCTTACATTGAGTATGATAAAGATGGATAAATGACGAAATTCCATAGTGGAAATTGATTAACTAGAGCTCCAACTAAATGGTAGTAAGTGAAAATTAAGACGATTGAGGAACTGAAAGCAAGATAGAATGAAGATCCCTAAGTGGCCTCACAAACCATTTATAGGAAGGGAATAGTTTCTAGATATTTGTCGGTTGTATGCTTGAATTTCAACTTGCTACCAAATTTGACACACTTTTAATAACTTCAACTGCCTGTGGTATGTCACATTAATTGCATTTGTATATGGACGGTTGGGACTTGGTAGAGAGATTCAGAGTGTACAATAACCAAAAGAGATAGACATATAAAAAGAGACAGAGAAAATGTACGGTGAAAGTGAACTTTCTTAGTTTTTTAAACAATGTGTTTGTGACCATCTTGAAGATTTGTTTTTATTGTACAAGAAGAAATGTTAAGGAATAAAATTACACAATTAAAAATTGTATATGGGTAGTCATATGTAAGATAAAGATGATCCAAACATATATTTATAATCGGGAGCAATCTTTATCTCATAGGTTGGTTTTGTGGGGTTGTGTTAGACACAAACACTATTCATAAGATGATATCATATTTTTTTCTAAGATTCATTGAAGCACCTGCTATCAAGTTTCCGCTGTCGGGTCTTCCCCAACAATATTGTACGTGATGATGATGTGTGTTAAAGAGTCTCACATCGAATAAAAGATAGAATACTAAATATGTGTTATAAGAGGGAACAATCTTCACCATACAAACAACCCACTTGGGTTGGCCTAGGGGTATTGACTTGGAATCTGGGAGTTTGCTCCTCCTCGAGGTCTCAGGTTCGATTCTCCCTAGTGTTAATTTAGGTGGACTAATTTAGCTTCTTCAAAAAAATCTTTACCATACAAACCAGTTTTATGAAGTTGTGTTAGACTCAACCACAATTTCTATGAGTATCAAGGTGGACTAATTTAGCTTCTTCAAAAAAATCTTTACCATACAAACCAGTTTTATGAAGTTGTGTTAGACTCAACCACAATTTCTATGAGTATCAAAATCACAATTGCGATATTCTTCAAAAATAAAATCTTTACCATACAAACAGTTTTATGGAGTTGTGTTAGACTCAACCACAATTTCTATGAGTATCAAAATCACAATTGACAATAAGTTAATGTTCTTTAGTTTTTCCTAATAATAATTAGTGCTCTATCTTTTATGTTTCTTTTTGTTTTTTTCCACAAGAGTTAACTTGTAATACCATATTGTTAGATTAAACATTTCACCGGAGTTTGAACACATAACTTAAAAGTTATGTGAATTTTAAATAGTGTTTACCATCTCATCTAAAATAAATCTATTCAAAAGAACAAATTTTAAACGTTCAAGAAATTAATATACGTTACTTCCGAGAAAATATTTTTAGCTTATTTTTTTTAACAAATGTCTTTAACACACTTATTAGCTAACATTTTCTATTATAAAATTATTTCGATGCATTTTATATTTAGTATGTTTTACATTTTCTATTATGTTTTACTTAATCTTAAAAACAAACATAAGTGAAGGTTGAGTATTCAACAACCTACACGAACTCACTTAATCATTTATTTATATGAAATAAGTTTTCATGACAAAGATTCGAAGAATATGCAATTATTCTTAATTATTTAGTGCTATACTAATTTATTTTCTGATATTTCGAAATCGTAGGTAGAAATCAAATGCTGTCATAATTTTCCCCATAGAATTTGCTTGCCGGTATTTGTTGCAGCTCTGGGCATGGGACTATCAATCAGTCAAATGTATGTACAGATAAATAAATGTATATACAGACACGTGGCTTCACACACACACATCTATTATATATATGAGAAAACAAATGCCTACCAAAATTTCACAACTGTCCCTGCCACTTAATTTTCAACTGCACTGTATTTTCACTTTATCAAAGGGTAACATTGTAAAAAAATTTGAAATGGGAGAATCCTGTGTTTTTTACCAATTTCAGACTTCTAATACCCTTCTCCTATTCTCAAATTTAACTATAACACAAAGGGTAGACATGATATTTTGGTACAGAAAACCACTTTTCTAATTGAAAAACACTTTATCCAACTCTTTACTATTCATAAATTTCGAATTTCAAAATTCATTCATTCAAATTTCAAATTGTAAATTTCAAAATTCATTCATTCACTTTATATTCCCTCTCTTACAATCTTTGCACAAAAACAGACTTCATTTCAATCCTCTCTCCTTCTCATTTTCTCTGTCTCTTTCTCAATGTTATATCTATCTATTTCTTCTTCTTCTTCACATTTTATTGTTTTATCCCTTTTTCAGTTTCTTTTTCTCTCTACATCTCTTCTATTTCTATCACTTTGCTCTTCATTTTCTTCATTTTCATCCTCCCATTGTAATCTTAAACTCTTATATCTAACTGTTGATTGTTTTTTTATGCAGAAAACTTGAAAGATTTCCAACTCTGCAAAACCAAGAAGGAAACATGTAAGTAAATGACAATAACACCAATTCTTTAGAAACACATGCATTCTTCATTATTCTATTCTTTAGAAACACTACAACAACTGAAATTAACATCTATAATTTCTTCTGTAAAATATATTATTATTTCTTTTGTAAGAAATAAAATCCAGATCAACTTATTAACAATGCTTCGTACGAAATAATAAAAATTCATGAACATATAAGAATATATACTGCAATTTTATTATAAAACTTTATACTATTTTTGTTAAATCATAAATGTCACTAATTTGTTAAATTCATGAACATGTAACAATATATACTGCAATTTTATTATAATAAACTTTATACTATTTTTGTGTGTTTTTTATTTGTAGTACAAAAAGGAATTTTGCAGATCTGAAAATAGCTAGAACAGATGAATTGATCTAAAAAAAAAATACATACTCCCTACTCTTGAAAATTGAAAATACAACTGAATCACACCAAATTTAGTTAAACCAAAGTAATTTATTCCAACGATTTCAAATATAAAGCAGTGTCAAGAATTTGGATCAGCCATGTAAGATTCACTGAAACATCAGCTATGCATTTGAACAAATAACTTACTAACAGCAAAGAATAAGAAAACAATTACCTTTGAGAAGTAAAAATGAGAATAAAACAACAGCAAAGAAAAAGAAAACAAATACCGTTTTTTTTTTTTGAGAGAGAAAACAAATACCGTTGAGAACTAAAAATGAGAGAAATTTGGAAAATGAAAAGAAAGAAGAATAACATGTGAAATGAGTCAGTGAGAGAGAGTGGATCGGTACATTTATTGTTGTAGTTGGAGAAAAAGGAGTGAACCGACTCATAGAAAAAAGGAAAGTCATTGGAAGTTGATTTTTATTTTATTTTTTTATTTTAAAGGAAGAGAAGCATGATAATTTTGTACGATATTTATTAAGGATTAATAAGGATATGGATACAACATGTTTCTAACGTACTTAATAAGGCTATGGATACAACATGTTTCCTTCAAAAAAAAAAGGTACTTGATAAACACACCTTTTGTTATTTGTAAATATCTGTCTGTCAAAGCATTATATTATTATAGCTTACACATTTTATATTATTATACCCATACCATTTGATTATTGAATTTTTAATTGTCTTGGATGCCGTTGAGGGTTCAATATACCCATACCATACCATTGAATGTTATTTAACTTTAACACTACTTTAACCATTACCTGTTAGTTTAATATACCCATTTATTTATAGATAAAAAAATTGAGATAGGTAACATGACAGTGTTAAAATAGTATGGGTATAATAATATTAAATGGTTTGGGTAAATTTTCAATTTCAAATTTCAAATACTTTATATATATCATGCACTACTCATTCATAAATCAATACTCTACCATTATCTCTCTTAAAAAAAAAAATACTCTCATTATCTCACCTGTCTCTCATCTCTCATTTTCCTTTTTCTCTTCTCTCTTTGACTGATTCTTTTAACTCCATTTAATGCAGGAAAATTGTTATTTTTAAAAACAACATGGCAGGTACAAGAATTCGTTTTCATCCTTGAAGATGAGCAGTTAAAGAAAAAATACATATCCACACAGTACCAACAATTTTACAATTATCACTACAACAAAAAACAAAGGTAACTGATCTACAAAAGCAAATCAAGAAAAACAAGTAAGAATCAACTTCATAAGAAAATATATCATTTGAGTCTTCTTCATTTTCAAACTTGTCCTTGATGTAATGTTTTTCCTTTGAATAGCAGGAAAGGGAGGTGTGAGAATATGAGATATCAGTGGAAAGAGGAAATCTGGCCTAATTTTGAAATGTGTGTAGTGGTGTTATAAAACAACCATTGAAGATTTAATATTCGTTTGTACTATTTCTTACCCAAAATAATTTGTGATTGACAATAAAGATGTATGTTTTTAGTTTTTTGAAAGAGAATGTATGTTTTTAGTTGAACTAGATATTATTTATATTTCAAAAGAAGTGAATCAATTGGAACATACAAAAAAAATTGAGTTATATTAAAAGAAAGAATTCAAAATTAAAAAAATCTGGGATGAATTTCAGTTTGGGTTTTATTTTTTATGCATAACTATTTGGGCTTGGAAAAAATAACTATGTTTTTTGTTATACTGAAAACTAATTTTTTTTTAAAGGAAGTTATACTAAATATTATTATAATTTAGAAAGAAGTGAATCGATTAGCCAACATACAACAAATTTTGAGTTAGATTAAAAGAAATATTTTTTTCAAAAGAACATAATAAGTCGCAATAAAAAAATTGTTAAATCATTCTTTTGTTTATGTTAAGAGTGAATATTGACAGGAAAAAACATATTCTTTTGATTTGCAAACAAAAAAATTATTCAACTATGAAAAAAACCTACTTAAATTATTCAACTATGAAAAAATTGTACTAAAAATTTTTCAACTATGAAAAATTACTCAACTATGCAAACATAAGAATAGTTTGTTTATGCATGTTTAGTTTCAGATTTCAGTATGTAGATTTAATTAAAAAAAAGTAAAATGTTTAAATAAAATCAAAAAACCATCAATTTAAAGTAGATATATGAAAATGCTGAGTTATTGTACCAGTAAAATAGAGAAGGAGGAGGACTTACCAAGAAAAAGAAAAATAATACTCCGGTGTGGTGGCTGCCGGTGGTGCAGTGGTTTCCGAAGAAGTTTGTGAGAACATTATTTTTCTTTGAGGTTTTTGTTAATCGGCTGGTCAAGAGTGCAGATCCAATATTTGTTTACACAAATCAACGTCGAAGTTGCCGGAAATGGTCTCTAAATCCGGCGGTCTGAAAAAATTAAATTGATAGATCATAAAAATAAAAGTGTGTCTTTTAAAGGAGGAAGTGATTAGTTTTCAACACATGCAAGCTTGAAGATTGACAAAAATGGAGGATTAGTGAATGAGGGTTGGAGAGAGCTTCACGAGAGAGAGAAGGAAGATCTCAATTTTTCTTCCTCTTTTGTCTATTTCATCCACTAATACAGCCACAGAAAAATTAACATTATGCCATTGCCACTCATCAGTTTTTATTTTACTATTTTGCCATTATATAGTTGTATTGACCACTTTATCCTTCACTTTGGTGGTATTGATCCAAAAAATATATTTTGATCCAAATATTTGTTAGACTTTAGATATTCTAATTTATTCCTTCTCCACTAAAATTTAGAATTGGGTTGTTACATATTTTCAACGGAAATATAAGTGACCTTATTTGTTTTCCTAAAATAAAGTAATGCTATTTGAAATATTATAAAATTAGTATATTGTAAATTTGTATCATTTGTAATATAATGCAAACTATATATCAATAAGATGCTTGACTTACGACTCTTCCGTTAATAATTAAATATGCACTACACTTTAATCTATTTTAACAGAAATAAATTTTTTATGATAAATACTAATTTTGATATACCATTTAAGAAAAAAAATTCATTTCTTTATAATTTTTTTGAAGGATCATTTCTTTATAATTTAAATGTCATTGAAAATTAAATTAAAATATTTTGCTATTGATTTTATAATTTAAAGTATAAAATTAAATTTTAAATAACCATGATTAATTTTCTTTAGTAATTTTCACATATTTTAATTTTGTTTTGGGTTGCTTCATATTTTATTATAGGATTTAAAACTATACGTTAATGAAATTGTGAATAAAGAATAGCGTAAAATAAGTATTCAAATTTTGTAGAATATGAATAGATCCGCAATATATTAAACTATCATGCACTTGACAAGGTTTCACTAATCAAATTTCATAACTAACTCAAATGTATGTGATAAATTGTTACTTACTAAACTAAATTTCATCCGAAGAGTGTATAATTGTTACACGGGACCGAATTTGAACACTAATATAATGTAAACATAAGAAACTTAGACCGTCAAAGTTATTGTGTTGTCCTAACCTAATCCTTTGGTTTGCTTCAATAACTAAATTTTTAGGATTAATTATGATATTTGCCAATAAGATGAACTAAGAGTTTATAAAAATACTATATAAAAAAAACTCCATTTAAAATTTCCACTACCAAAATCAACCGAAGAGTGTATACTTGATACACGGGAGCGAATTTGAAAACTATTCTAATGTATACATAAGAAACTTAGACCGTCAAAGTTATTGGGTTGTCCTAACCTAATACTTTGGTTTGCTTTAATAACTAAATTTTTAGGATTAATTATGATATTTGCCAATAAGATGAACTAAGAGTTTAAAAAAATACTATATAAAAAAAACTCCATATAAAATTTTCACTACCAAAATCAACCAAAGAGTGTATACTTGATACACGGGAGCGAATTTGAACACTAATCTAATGTATACATAAGAAACTTAAACCGTCAAAGTTATTGGGCAGTCCTAACCTAATACTTTGGTTTGCTTTAATAACTCGGTTTTGAGGATTAATTCTGATATTTGCTAATAAAATGAACTAAGAGTTTATAAAAATACTATATACAAAAAACTCAATATAAAATTTCCACTACCAAAATTATCCAAAGAATGTATAACTCATACACGGGACCCAATTTGAACACTAATCTAATGTATACATATACATAAAAAACTTAAAGATTGCCAAAGTTATTGTGTTGTCCTAACCTAATACTTTGGTTTGCTTTAATAACTCAATTTTGAGGATTAATTTTGATATTTGCTAATAAGATGAACTAAGAGTTTATAAAAATGCTATATAAAAAAAAACTCCATATAAAATCTCCACTACCAAAATCATCTGAAGAGTGTATAATTGATACACGACACCGAATTTGAACACTAATCTAATGTATACATATACATAAGAAATGTAATGACTGTAAAAATTATTGTATTGTATTTGCCTAATATTTTGGTTTGCTTTGATAACTCGGTTTTGAAAATTATTTTGATATTTGTAAATAAATTAAATTAAGATTTTATAGAAATACTATATCAAAGTTTTTTTTTTTTGAAAGGACTATATCAAAGTTTTTTTAAATGCTCCATACTACATTTCCACTACTAAAATTATCCGAATAAAGTATAATTGATACATGAGACTCAAAATTACTCACCTATTAAATTATAAATTTTTTTATAGCATTATTTACTATTATATTTGTTCTCGCCGACGTACAACGACACACGTGTCGCCGCGCGGCGCAGCCGCGCTACCCGTGCTCAGCACGGGTATATCGACTAGTATACACATACAATTAAGTGATACAACTCTCAAACCTATAAAAGGATGGATTAAATTGTTTTGACTTTTATCACGATGGATCTAATAACAATCAACTACTCAATTTATTTGTGGCATAATGATGGTTGCTTGCTAGTCATTTTCACTGCAGGAAAATGTTAGTGTCTATGAAGAGTTAGTTTTAATAATCACAATTATTTTGTTGGAACTCTCACGTCAGATACTTAATCTTAATGAACATTGAGTTGAAAGCTAGAGTATGTTATACTCCCTTCGGTCACATTTATAAGCAAAAAAAACATTTTTTAGATTCATTCAATATTTAATGTATTTGGTCAATATAGAGACTAAATACATTATGTATTCAATAAATCTAAAAAGTACATTTTTGCTTATAAATGTGACCAGAGGGAGTACTAAATAAGAGGAATGCTAAGACATTCTCTTTTCAACACTATCTTTAACGCTCATTCTTTTATTTGATGAAACCAATGTATGACCTACTTTAAGTGGAACTCATTTCCAAAAAGTGAGACTCATCATGATTTAAGCCAATAAAAAAGTGAGTGTTGGAAAAAGTGTTGAAAAGAGAGTGTTGCTAGCACTGCTCTATAAATAAAGCAGCCTCTTTTCGGTGGGACTAAATCAAATCTCAATGCTTTCATATTTATGAGGTTCAACTAACATATCTCTAAATTTCTGTACAAAATTTATTATTTTTATTGATAAATGATAATATTAATATTTTCATTGTTTATTGTATATTTTCAATTAAATAATTTTGTTATCTATATTGTACTGATTATTATATTTGAACGTACCACAAACTTAAGTATATGGCAAATGCTAACTTGTGTTCTCAATGACACACGTTAAAGAATTCATTATAGAAATATATGTATTGAAAGTCGTGCATTCAACCTTTTAAAAGTTAAAATATTATGTTTTCCAATGCAAAGTTGCTCTTTTTGTGTTCCTTAACATGTGTCTTTAGAGCACAAGTTAACATGACCCTAAGTATATTGACTATATATGCCCCTCATATATTGAATTTTTTTCGAGTTCTAAACCGCGTACCCCAACTCATACCATGTAACGAAGCGAATGATGAGCTTTATATGCAAAGAACAAGTTTACTTTCATCCATGAATCTACCCCAATTCCCGATCCTTTTGATTTGAGTAAAGGTGTGTGAGCCCTTATTCATTCTTGGATCACCAATTATTTGTTACATAAACGATTGTTTTTCATGAAAACACCATTGATGTATGGAGGATCTAAGAGAACAATATTTGAAAGCTTGACGACTTCACGTTCTGCTATTAACAAGCTCAAGTAAGGTTCCAAATATCTTCTAGATTATTTTGCACAAATAAAATCCTTATGGGAGGAGTTGAACTCTCATAGACTTATGCCCAAATATCTTGATTGAATGAACAATTCCCAACAGGTATTTTTTGTTAAGGTAAAATTCTCACTAGTTACATCTCATGTTTTGTTAGTGGATCCATTCCCTTCCATTAATAAAGCTCACCAAGGATGGAAGGGCCGGCAGACAGGGGCGTAGCCCTTCATTGACAATGGGTAGTAAACGGTTAATTATGGATAAAATTGGCTTCTTGAAATGCATTTACCCAACATTATTAAATAGCTATTGTCAATTTTTATCCTTTGTTATTGCTTTAATTTACATTTCATATAAGTAAAAATTATTGTCATTTTTTCACATATTGATTAATTTTCGGATTACATTTGTTTTTAGTCTTTACAACCCTTGCAATTTTTGAGTTATGTTTCTAAGATTTTGTTTGATTTTAGTCCTTAATTTTTTGTTAGAGATTAAATACAAGACTAAAAACATTTTTTTTTTGTAAAATTTTAAAAAATTGAGACAAAAATTTAATAAATTTAAACCTAAAAAACTATAATCTTTGGGGCTAAAAACATTTTTATCTTAAATTTAATATTTTTTTTGAACAAATCAAAATGAAATATATTACTCAACACAATAGTGAATCACCCCGCACAAGGTGTGCTAAAAGTGGTGAAGCACTAAGAGTCTGATACAAAGTCAAAGACACCGATCAAGAGGCCTAACAAGAGGCCGCCTGCAACCAAAAAAATTAGAAAAAACTTACATGACACCCATACATAGAAGCGGGTGTCGCCAGCAATCATGATAACAAAAGCTAAGCGGAACTTTAGACGAAGACAACCATAAAAAGGAGTTCAACTTTAATTTTTCAACAATATTAAGAGGATTGGTGACCACATTTTTGAAGATACAATTGTTCCTATCCTCCCATATTTCCTATTTACAAGAAAACCAAATAACCTTAAAAGTCGGCTGAGTTGATTTCGACATACCCGCCAAAGTAGTAAACTGAACAAAATGCTCCGAAATTGAAGCTGAAGAAACAAAGGAAATGCCCAACCAATGGCTAATTAAATACAAGACAGAACCAAAAACATCACAACCAATGAAGAGATGACTCGTCGTCTCACTGCTACCACACCCTGCAGCACACAAATGATCGTTTTGTTGAAGTGCACGAAATGATCGTTTAATATATTTGATTTTAAAAATATTTTACTGTTCCTTTATATTTGGCCCCTGCATAAATTTTTTGCTAGCTTCGCTGCTGCCGGCAGAGGTTATGGTCCCCGCAATATATATTTTAAAAATTTTATACTATTAAATTGTTCAATATCTATATTTATTTTTTAAGATTTATTATGATATTGTATAATGAGTCTTTTTTTTTTTGTGGCCGGATTTGAACCTCGGGCTTTGCATATATTATGCATTGTTCATAGCAATTGAGCTAAGCTCACAAGGACGTATAATCAATCTTTTTGACTTAAATATATTAGTTCAGAAACACTTAAGTTTCTACAATTAAAAGTCTTTTAACAAAGTAAAATATAAAACAAACAAGGAAAATAATTTATAAGAAGAAAATGTTTTATTTTTATAATTATTATAAGAAAATATTATTTCTTTTTATACTTGTACATTTTCTTCTTAAGTTGTGCATTTGAAGATTTATTTTTTCTTTATTAAATTATAATTTTAATCTTGGTCCCTCTAAGTCTAATTTCTGGCTCCGTCCTTGAAGCTCAGTCTCTTGTTGTTCAAGAAAAAAGCAATAATGCACATCTTACTTCAATCACTTATGTTGATGAACCCAACATTCTTGTTAATGCTTCTGATTCAATAAAGCCCCAAGGTCATGACAAAGGGATTTCTGGTGGCTCCCACAACAAGAATTGCTCCAAAGATTTCATGGCCACACTATCGACTTTTGTTATCAAAAGGATGGACACCCTAACTTCAACAAGTCTAATTCTTCTATCAATGCCTCAAATTGTGAAGTTTTTGAAGTCAATAATGCAATTGGTAACATATTAACGATTCTGGTGCCAATGACCATATATGTTCCTTCTTACATAGTTTTAGTTCATTCTATAAGATTAAACATGTTAACTTCAGTTTTCCTAATGGTAACTCTATGTTAGGTAATCATGATGGAAATGCATCTTTCTCTTCCAAATTACACCTTACCAATGTTTTCACATGATTTCAAGTTGAAATTGATCTCAATAACAAAATTGTGTAATATTTGTCTTGCATTATTGTGTTTTCTACTAATAATTGTGTTATTCAAGATATGACATCGTAGAGGATATGATTTGTTTGGGTGATCAAGTGGATGGTCTATAAGAGATTGCTAGTGAATATTTCGGTTCTTGATGAAGTTCACTATCAATAAAACTGTCAATATTTCTTGTAATTCCAAAATTGTCAATTCTAGCAATGTTATTCCATTGTGATCTTTATGACATTTTAGGTTAGGCCATTTGTCCACAAAGAGAATGTTTCATATGAACCAATAATACCCTTCTATTTCATATATGATGATAAAGCAACTTGTAATATTTATCACTATGCGAAACAAAAGAAATTGCCTTATTGCGTTAGTGAATCTCATCCTTTTTCTAAATTTGAACTATTATACTTTGACAAATGAGAACCTCTTTTCATTAATTATGTTCATGGACATAAATATTTTCTCACCATCTTAGATGACTATAGTAGATATGTTTGGATTATCTTGTTAAAATCAAAATAGAGAAATGCTAACAACACATATTTTAAACACATTTTCTTTGATTGGGTAAAATTGACATGGAACCCATCAAATTTATATGAGACTCACATGAATTTTAACCAATCAAAAAGAGCGTGTTAGAAAGTGTGTGTTGGTAGCATTCCTCAATTATGAGATTTCTTTTCATGTTCAAATTTCATCAAGATGATTTCATTTCAGTTTGCATGGCTTTTACTCTTTCATTTTTGTGTTCCTGTTGATACAAATATTTCCGTTCATATTAGTTTATGTTAGTTTTTTTTTTTTTTTTTTTTGAAGTAGTTCATATTAGTGTTAACACTTACTCCCTCTGTTTCAAAATGAGTGTCGTTTTAGGTGTTTACACACATATTAAGAAATGCAATGATTAAAAGAAAGAGAATGGTTATTTTACCAAATTATCCTTATTAATTATTGGTTAGTTTTAAAAGTAATACTTTGGAAGTAGTGTGCTGAGTATTAATTGGAGGGTACAATTGAAAAGAAAAAGTTATTATTGCATTGGAAACTGAAAGTGGCATTCATTTTGAAACAAATTTTTTTGCTAAAGCGACACTCATTTTGAAACGGAAGGAGTAAAACATAATTTTTCTACTAGTCAAAATCGATTGATAGGCAATTTAAGAATACAGGAGTTTCTCTTTCATCCGCGGAAGGTTAGGCTGGAACTATTGCAGCTAAACAAGAGTTAACCCATTTTTTTTCGAAAATGTTAACCGGTGCCCCCGGGGCATTGGTTAAGGATTCTAAAAGAAGAAATTCTAAGTCAAAAAAGATACTTTTTAAGTTTTTAATGTATTGATTACACAACTATCAATACAAATATTACTATATTTGCTTCCTTAACCAGTGCCCCGGGGGGGCACTGGTTAACATGACCCTTTTTTTTTAGTCTACGAAGAGTATGTGAGTCTTGAAGACGTATGCCCTATGACTATAGCGCCACTAACCGTAATAGCTATGGATAATTAACATTTTATGGAAGGCTGCACACATTGGACCTTGTAAAAAGATCATGTTGCAAAGTGAAAAACTTGTCAATTAAATGTGCCACCCTCCCAGTAAAACTAGCGCACTACCCTCGTAGATAGCCAAGCAAAGGCTTAACAATGTAGGTCATGTCATTTTTCCAATTATCTTGTGCAATGTATTTCACAATTTATCAAACTCAAATTATTTAATGAAATTTATTCCTTTACCTTTTCGTCTTTATATATATATACACACACACACACTCTTTACTTAGTTCAATAGCTTAAACAACCAAGTTTTATTCTACTAAGTAGAGTTGGCTATATTGTAGTACTTATTATGTTTCAAGTATAAATAATGTACATTTCATACTTAAGTTTTTTTAAAACGTTTTATAGACCAAACCAATAACAAATTTCTAAGAGAGAATGAATTTCCCATTAGGAGAATCGTCCTCTAGCCAATTAACTTGAACAATTTCATCTTCAAAGTTATATTAAACATAAAAACAACACAAATTCATTCTTTTCAGACATTGTCGAACTGTTAACTATAGCCAACACACAATCATTCAACAATAGATCAAACCAAAGCTATCGTAAATAAAATAATGAGAAGAAATTAAACAACGTAAATGAACTAAGATGAAAACTAACCAAGTAAATCATAAGAACTTACTTTCAACAAGTTGAAACAAGACTTTCGATATAATCCATTGCAATAAGACCATGAATGTCATCACTGATTTTTCTTCGCTCTACTTTATCATCTTTCCTATTATAGCAAACTATGTATTCTTGATCACTTAACAACAGCAATGCATCGCCATTCTCAAATAATGGGATCAAATGACGATCTACAGAATTAAATTTAAGGAACTTAGTCCAAGACTCTTCAACTCTAAAATCTGTCATTTTCCATATAACAAAATCATTTCTGTTGGAATAATGACAAAAACAAAGACAATCCATCAACACAGAAACAATTGGCATAACATGTCTGTATATCCCTAAAGGTGTAGTTAAAGAACCCCTAAACCCTAGCAAATAGATAAATATTAATTCTACCAAAAAGAGTGCATCTTTATATATCCCCTTTTTTACTGCTTAATTGCATATATAAATAAATATTAATTCTACCAAAAAGAGTGCATCTTTATATATTGTTATGTTATAAAAAAAATAGATGTTACTATTAATTGATTTATTGAAAGGTTTTTGTTTAAATTGAAGTTGTCAAAATCTTCTTTGTAATTTACTATATCACATCGATAGATTATAGGGTCTTGTTTTGGTTCCTATCAAAATATATATTTTTTTTTACAAAAATCTTCTACAAAATTAATTTATTAATAATTTTGTAACAAAAACATTTAAGTTTAACAAAAAAAAATGTAAAATGACACCAGGCTTATATAACAAAAAATGAGTTCTTTTTTATTCGTCTAGGGCATCGAAATTCTAAGGAATGGTCCTGCCTATAATTTAACGATCAAACTGTAACCAAAATATTTAAAAAAATATCAAAGTGATTTTTTTGAAGGAATCATAGCGAAAATTAGAAGACCAAGATTGTGTCTAATATGAATATCTAAAAAATATTTAAATGAGGACATTTACCATTTTCAATAGAGAATGAATGTGATAATAATAAAAAATTAAGATTAATTTTTATTAAAATCTATTAAAAATTGAAAGGTTCATTGTTGGAGCTAGTCCATATTAGATTGCCCCAAGAACCAAAGTATAATTTAAACCTTTAAAGAAATAATTAAAAAAAATGTAAATATAAAGTAATATTTTACAAATAAAATAATTAAAAAAAATGTAAATATAAAGTAATATTTTACAAATAAATAACATAATCTGCTGCAGAAACAATTTTGTCTTTTATATACTGTTAGGAATATCTGGAACTACGGAATGTTTTCTACATTAACTCGATTTTGCTTGATTAAGTCGATTATTTGGACAGAATTGATTAACTGGCCGGTGCTTGGTAGAGAGACTGAGAGTGTACGATAAACAAGAAAGATAGAGAGATATACTGTTTCACATAAATTGATAAAATTTTGTTATTGATCTCAATTCCGTCCATCTCAACCTTGCTTGTACTCCTCTCTTTTCTCTTTCTCATCCATGAGATATGGGTGATTTTTAGCCAATTTTATTTTTTTGGGATCAACCCTTCACATCACTTTTTCTATTATCTAAATAAGTGGTTTTCTCAAAGATTTAGTTTTTCTCTTTTATTTTATTTTTCTCTTGATTTCATTGTCTAAGTGCAAAGTTGTTTTATTCTTCGTCTTGGTGCAATGTTGCTACGTGTTTGATTTTTGTTGTGATATTCGTTTGGTTTAGATTGACAAATTAACTCCGATCTATTACACGTGTAATCGATGACTTGTACATCAATGTTAAAAATATGAAGACATCGTATTTAAGTCACTTTTTATTTTTTCACATTTGTAAGCATGTTGCCACTTTATGCTATCAATCTAGATGGCGTGAGTTTGTTCACAAATTCATCATTTTTTTAGTTTTAGAAATGTTGAATTTGTGTTTTTTTTTATAATTACTCTACCATTTTGATCGAATTCATTTTTTGGTCGAAATTTTTGTTGTTATTATTGTTAAATTAATTGACTATACTCGTAATATTTTGACGATTTATTATAATATTTCATCTATATCTCTCGTTATAAATAAGAGTATTCTTGATAAAATAAAACTTCATCCATTCTAAAACAATTGTCATCCTAATATTTTTTGTTATTGCATGAATGTTCTGTTTGGTAAAAATAGCCGATAGATGATAAGTTAATTGATAGCTGATGGTTGATGGCTAATAACTTATAGTTGATAGCTTATAGCTAATAACTGATGACTGATAATTGATAAGCTAGTTGAAGCATTTGATAAAATCAACGGTTCAACTAGCTTATAAATGTAAAATGACATAAAAATGTATTCTTAATTCATAATACATCTTCTATATTATTAATTAAATTTTATTAGCTAAATTTTTTTATATTTATTTTCATTTAAGTTTTTATATTTTAAAAAACAATTGACTCAAATGCAATTTTGGTTTTGTCCTTGGAGCTCCCTTTGATTTCATAGGGTCTTTTCATTCTTACATAGACATCCACAACTTGCACTTGACAGTTAGAGATGTGCTCTCCACGAATGGTCCTCACACTCAAGTGTTGTACTTTCACCTCCCTCCTATGGTAGCCGATTTCATCAATAACATTCACATCAAGTTTAACTCCTCCGTAAAGATGCTTTCATTTGGACCCCCAACAAAAATGGTACCTACACTACGTAGAGTGGCTACACTTGGTTGTTATCCCGCACAAACACGGTAACTCATTCTAATTCTAATTCTAATTCCTCTTGGTCTTGGATTTGGAAATTAAAGCTTCTCGAAAAACACAAGTTTCTTTTTTGGTTAGCCTGCCACGACTCTGTCCCTACTCTCTTTTTGCTCAACCATAGAAATATTGCACCTTCAACTACTTGTTCTCGTTGTGGTCTTGATGATGAGACTTTCCTCCATTGTGTTCGTGATTGTAACTTCTCTCGAATCATTTGGCAACATGTTGGCTTCTATGATGCGGATTTCTACTCTAATATGGATGTGATAGATTGGTTGAAGGGTGGTTTTATGGGGGCTTCATTCTTTCCTCTTTGCTGCCACTATTTGGTGAGGTTGGCGCCACCGGAATCTCATGTGTTTAAGCAGTGATAATTGACTGCTAAGTCGCCTCTCCTACAACATTCACATATGGTAGATCCCACAAATCAAAATTCAGAAATTACACAACCCATAAATCTAAAAATCTCAACCTCGAAGTGAGTTTTTTTAGGAAAAAAAATGAATCCTTGAATGTTTAGGTGAATGGGTGTCGTTTAATTTATGAGTATTTTTCCCTTCAAACTTAGAAAATTATGGGTAAATTCTCGTATTCACAAATGATTTAAGTGCAGTTTTTGTTGTTCCCCAATAAAAATAAGACACATGTATTAAGTTTCCACGTCATCTTAATGTTGACGCTTAATTTCTAATTCTGTTTTCTATCCTCGCTTCGTGCATTCTGATTTTTTCTCGCCCTCTTTCCAATTCGCGCAAAAGAAACCAATGAATTCCAAAACTTATGTGTTTGGTTTACCATTAAAAATTAGGGACATTAAGTGGAAAACTTGCAATTTGCCAAAATAAGGTGATCGTGGAACAATAATTGATACCCTTACAACCTTAACTTATGCTGAGCCTACTTATAAGATTCTCAAGGGATTATTCATGAAGAAAATTAGAAGGGTATTCAATAGTTGAAAGTTTTACATCGTTAAAGCCATGTTATATTGTTAGTGGAATTGAAGAAATGGAATTGGGATTTGGAATGTGATTATCATCAACATATACGTAGGACTGAGTTATAGAGTAACAACATATACGTGGACCAAGAAATGGACCAAGTCATTTAGACCATAAAGAAATAGTAACTCATGATCTTCATCTTTATTGCAATTGCAAGATCGGAGTAGAATATCTTATACGTAGGACCAAGTTATAGAGTAGGATACAATCTGATAACAAAAAAAAAAGCACGTTCAAGTCATTCCATGCTGCAGCTGTAAGATGATAGGAGACTAAACTTTGAGCAATTAGTAGAATAATAGAGCTTAGATTTCAATTATGCACCAAATAATTACATAGTTTCTAAAATACTAGTTTTTAGCGTCGATCTAAAGCCCACGCTAAATGGAAAAGCTGACACTTACAGAAATTTAGCGTCCAGATGAGGTTAAAACGGTTGAAACTAAACCATAGCGTCGGTCTAAAGCTATCCAAAGTTAATATAACTTCAGTCCAGCCGGATTAAAACTCGACTCTATTGTCATTCGACACTAATTACGCAAGCATATGAAAAGTCAACCTAATCATTTAACGTCAGTCTAGCGGACGCTATGTAATGATATTTTCTTTTTTATGCATAAAAGTTTCCCCTTATAGAAAGCAATTTCTTTGTTTTTGTACATGTTGATGTCGCTAAATTAGGAGTGGTGACCCTATTTTTCCATGTATGATATAAACTTCTTCTCTAATATTAATTATTAAGAATCTGATAATATTATTTATTAAAAATCTAATAAAATAAAGTAGTAAACAAAAAATTAATAATTAATAATATAGTATAGTTTAGCATAATATATTTATTAATTAAAATCATTATAATAATTATTATGTTATCGGTAATTATTACTTCCTTTGTCCCATATTATGTGACATAGCATGTTATGTAACTACTAGAAAATTTGAATTTAGCTACGGAAATTTGTAAGGGTGTATATTTCGTCGCAAATTGTGATGGATTTTGTGAGGGTTTGGAGAAGATGCAATAGCGACGGGTTTTGCGAGGGATTCAGTCGTCGCTATTATTCCTTCATAATTTCCGTTAGAAATGTGAGATTTCCAAGTTTTGTGAGGGATTTAGCGTCGGTTTTGTGCCATCTATAACTGTTCCGTCAAATATTCCGTCGTATATTCCTCTAATGCCTAGCGACGTCCTTGGATGTCGTCACAAAGAGATTTTCACTTTTTTTTTATTAGGGGAAATTGCAGTTACCTCCCTGAGGTTTTCCGAAACAACAAACAGACCCCCTTTAGTTTTTGAAAATCATTCGCCTCCCTTAAAACTTAACAGTGTTTACTGTCGTTAGAGAAAGCCAAAAAAAACATTGCAATCATTCCTTCATATCACTTGTGCAGTTGTGCTCTCCACCTCTTTCTCTCCGACCATCACATTCATTTTTGTCATGTTTTTCTCCTAATTCCTCCAACTTGCCTTGGTTAACTCAAAAGCGTTATTCTTTTCTTTCACCCAATTCTCGCATGAACACGGTTTTGACCTTGGTTGGTGAGGATTTCACCAAATATAATTTGGGACAATGATAACATAATTTTGAATTTATTTCACTGTAATTTTTTTTTGAAGGATTTCACTGTAATTTTTGATCTTGTGTTGTTTTGTTTTGATGTAAATTCATTTTTCTACTTGATATGAGCAAACAAAATATAGTATTTTCTTGGATTTATTTTCTGATTAATAGACGATATCTTTTTCATCTAAACAAAATGTCTTGGCATCGGTTCCTTCCAAACAAATCTGGTTGTTGCAATTGATGATGAGTCTTGCAAAATTTACAATGGTGATAGACCGATTGTCATTTAGTGCCAAACAAACCTTTGGTGGAGTACATTATATTGTTGAGGAGGTAGAGAAGTTGCTGACGAGGTAATGGATGAGAAAAAATTCATCAGGTTCCATAGGATCTTTGGCTTGTTATTCTTTGTTTTGTACATAAATGGACATCAATTCTAATCTTCCACATTTGACTTTTAACGAAGCAAAAACGGCGTGAAGTTGGAAGGGGTGTGTGTGCACTTGGAGAAAAAAAATAAGGGAGGTGAGTGTAATTGTACCTTTATATTAAATGATGCCCTTTATATTAAATGATGCAAAAGTAAATTAATTAAAATTAATTAAAAATTTATGGGTGAGCTGAGACTAGAACATGATGCAAAAGTAAATTAATTAAAATTAATTAAAAATTTATGGGTGAGCTGAGACTAGAACCCACGACCTTGTAAAAGCAATCAAGAATATTTACCACCAAACCATGGTGGCTCATTTATTATTTTGTTTAAATGGTTTTCATTAGCACTAAGATACAACAGTTTTTTTTTTTTTAAAACCTTTCCTTTTCGTCCACTAACAAACGCTTGACCCCACTAATTTGTATTTTTTTAGGTTTTTTTCTTCATTTTCACTTATTTTTTATTCAAATTTAAATTTTAATTCAATTATTATTGTTTTTATTAATATGTAAAAAAATATCACTTATGTTTTATTCAAATTTAAATTTAATTCAATTGTTTTTATTAATATGTCAAAAAGGGCGCATTTATGGTTTGGGAGCAGAGGCAGGAAAATACAAGTCTTCTTCATCCAGATCATCTGACGGCATCTGACAATCTGAATATAAGCATATGAGGACTGCAATATCTAAAATGTCAGTTGAAAACATTGAACTCAAGGAGCGGTTGAAGACTAATGAGGAATTGATTCGTGCATCACATGAGGAGTCACGTTTAGTTTGAGAGCAGTCACATTTAGTTCAAGAGCTGTCACAGGAGGATTCAAGATTGCTCCAAGAGTAGTTCCAGAAATTCATGGAGTCTTTTGGATAAGGTCATTCACATCTACCTCCATATCGACCTCATCCTTCGAGTTAGGATCAATATCTATGTCCACCTACTTGATTATTTATCATATTATTTTGAGAATTTGATTATTACTTTTAGTTTCTTGTAAATGTTATAATACTATTTAGTAATTATTTCAATATATTTTGATGCAAAAGATAACTAGTGTCATTCTAATGAACGCAACAAAAAAGGTTTTTCATCAAATATTAATGTGATTTTTATCGTATTTTGTTTTTCCTAAAAGTTTTGATATTTGTGGTACATCTTGTCTTAAATTCCAATATTATTTTGAGAAAGAATTGAGAAAATTCCTAAATTAATATTAAAGCAAAAAAAAAATTGCTATTTGCGACGGAAAATCAAAAAGTCAAAAAAAGTTTGTCCTATAAAGTAGCGTCGGTCAATAATGTGTCGCTAATCAAATTCCCAGAAATTTAGCTACAAGAGTATTCCCTCAGAAATTTGCCATGGTATTTCCCTCAGAAATTCGTGACGGTTATATATTGCGTCGTTAATCTGTGACGGAAAATTGGGTTTCAAATATCCATCTGAGGTTTAGCGTCAGATATTTGCACTTTGCGACCGAGTGAAAACCGCTGCGACGAGTGCAGATCTGATTTTCCCTCGCAAAATTTTTCCAACCACATTAATACCATGGTTTGGCTGCGTCGCAAAATCCGTCAGAAACACGTTTGCGACGGAATTTAGCCTAGTTTGCGACGATATATGGTCGTCGCTAAATTGAATATTTTTTTTAAATTAGGTCATTTAAAATGGACGGAGGGAGTATTAATTTTTGAAAAAAAAAAAGAATTCCGTTTCTTAAACAAATTAAAAAGTAAAGTCGTTTAAAAAAAAGTAGAAAGCAAAGCGTGTATATTGATACAAGTGTTAGCTTTCACTACAAGAAAGTTGCTACTTAGCTTCAAAAATTTTAGCTTCAGACCTTTTCTGATGCTAATTTCGTATGTTAGTGTCTGTTTAGCATCCACAAATCCTGATGCAAATGTGTTTTTTAAGAATCATTTATTTTATAAAATTTAGCTTCAGTTAGATAGACGCTATTTGTTGATGCTATATTTTTTAATTTAATTATCTAAGTAGCATCTACAAAATCTGATGCTAAATTTTCTAATTTACAAATAGCTTCTACGATGTCTGATGCTAAATAATTTTACTCATTTTTTTTATCTTTTCTTTTTTTCTTTTTTTTTTGTCAATATTTCGTTTCCCACACTTTTTCCCCCAATTTTTTCACTTTTCCCACACTTTCACTAAATAACACTTTCCCAAAATAACTTAGAGCCAAATGTTTCTTCACCAAAATCCCAAGTTCACCCAAATCACAATTTCACAAAAATCATGAGCTTTACTCACAATTTCACCACCCTATTCACAAATCCACCAAAATCGTGAGGTATAATCACGATTTCACACTCCCAAATCAGGATTTCACTTCTCAAACCTATAATCACGATTCCTCAATCAGCTTTTGTTCTCGCATCGTACTTGTTGTTTGCTGCTTCGCCATTTGCTGCTTGTTGTTGCTCTTGCAGATTTTTCAAAACGGTAGGTTTCTTTTCTCTCTCAACTCCTTTGTTCTCATGTTCACTGTTGCTCTATTCGATTTCACTCAACCAAATCACGATTTATTGCTCTGTTAGCTGCTTATGGGTTTTCTATTTCTTTCCTTCAATTTTTAAGGTTTGTGGGTTCTAAAGATATATAATTTTTTAGGGCATTTTGTTTGTGGTTTATGGTTTGTGATGATCTCTTATGATTTCTAGGAACATCAGGAGCATACATATATTGCAGCAGCCATGTTCCATACCAACGGTATAATAGACAGGAAGAGTTTGAGTTTCTCCATGATTTCACCATGAAGCGCAACAATGGCATATTAAAGCTTTGGTTCGCGTTTCTGGAAGCTGAGAAAGTTAAAGACAAGGGAGAGAGGTGTGTACAGGGGCCCGGTTTTGACAGATAACGTTGGAATAATAGTGTACAAATGCATTTCAGGGCACGATTTCATGGGATCTGGACTCTATAAAAAGCTTTATTCTTCATGTTTTGAGAGAGGCTTCACGAGAGAGAAACTTGAGAAATCAAAGGAGATAACTTTAGGGTTGAGGGTCTTTGATTAAGGTTCTCTTGAGAGGTTCTTTTGGGTTGGGAAACATCTGTAAACACCTTGGGTGAGTGAAAATCATTGACTGTCTTGTTCATTGGGAAAATAGTAGAAATTAGGCTGTGTTCTTTGTAAGCTTGTTGAAGCTAATTTCATGTAACCTTTTTATATCTCTTTGTAAAGTACTCATTGATAAGGAATTGAAGAGATCAATCTCTCCCATAAACATTTCTTGGTGTGTTTGTTTCTCTTCTCTCTTTATCTTTTGCTTGTGATTGTTTTTCACTTGGTTCCTAGATTAGGTCTAGATTTGTTATTGCTGTTATTGTTTGAGGTTACTTTGACATTGGTTATTACTTTCCTTTACTCCACACATCATAATTTATTGGTGTGAGACTGTGAGTTTTGAGTTCGAATTTACAATACCATATTTAAAACGGAATAAAAAACTAAGCTTTCTCTGGTTATGACAATACTCATCTTACATTTCTAAATTTATTATCTCTTACATATTAGTTTTGTTTAATCTATTGATCTTGATAAAATACTAATCTGAATGACATTTGGTATGTGTTTAGCAAAAGAAAAACTATATAATAGAGTAATAAGTTATGCCTTGCCTTTTTTTTTTTTTCTTTCATTTCTCCTTTCTCCCGTGTTCTTTTTGAAAAAGATTACGTGCGCATTTAATATGGATGTCTAAAAAATAGTTTAAAGGTGATTCTCTATCATTTTTTTAACATCAAACACAAATTTTATTGATAGAAAGCAAATATAAATACAAGGGTACTATATTCACAGAAGAGATAAAGTACAAGGACTACTCAAACCATTCCTAAATAACTGAAAACACTAAACAAAAAATTCGTCCCAATATGACCCAAAAAAAAAAACACTATCTTAACGTACAATCATAAATCATTCATAGAATAAACAAGGAGGTCCCTTCTTCTTTCCAAAAACCAGTGCCAAGATACGACCTTGGTGGAATCCGCCACCTCTCCTACACTAGTAGATTTTGACGAGATTATTTTGTCATTCCGCGCCTTTCAAATTGACCATAATTCCGTTTGCCATATTAAAAGGAGGTCCTTTCTCCTATTCCCTTTCTGATCGAAAAAGAAAAACATTTGAAGTACAAAAGAAAATAAATTTTCCGGCAAGACTAAGACCAAACCCTACCAAACGAAGACTTTAATCCAAATCTTCCCGGCAAACCTATTCTCTACATGTTCTTTCGATTAAATTGGTGAGACAAGTTTGGGGTACAACATATATAAAATACCTTTAAAAATACATATATAAAGTAATTAAACAAACATTATTTATTTATTTATTTATTTATTTTTTGAGCAAAACAAACATTATTTATATTAGCTACGACATACAAAGTTTTTATTTAAAGTTACATTGAAGACCATTTTACGACCATACTTGAGGAGATTTGAACTCCGTCTCTATCGTAGGACATTCAAAGTAACTTAATTTATAATACATATTTTTGAAGTAGCTTCTATATACATAGTGGTTATTATTGAAGGAGATCCAATTGGTGTTTTTACTTGGAAAACCAAACAACTTGACCCTGTTGTAGGATGTGGCAAACTGGAACAGTTCCTTTTTGAACTTTGAGCACTTGAAAAGCCAAATGTTTAGGACTCCATTGTGAAGTATCAGTGTGACAAATAGCAGCAGCTTTAACTCTACTTCCATCAGCACCTTCCAAAGGCACATAGTATACTTTAGTTGCATCTGTTTTGTGGCAGTAAAAAACTGCATAAGGGTAATTCCGTTTGTGGCACACAACCAAATTGTTCTCTCCCATTTTCTTCACTCCGTTTGCTATTACATATTGTTGTAAACCACTTTCTCCATTTACTTCTGTTGAAACAGTGTCAACATTGTTTCCAAGCTTCGAAGTAGTGAAATCAACCATAGATTCCAATGATGTCACACAAAGCTTTTCCTCTCCTTTGATACCATATGCTTCACACTCACTTATTGTGTTCTTCACAATTTCAGATTCCGTCGATCCTTGCTTGATGGAGAAGTAGTTAAGGATGTTTTCCACTTTGTTTGATGAAAATGGTATGGAATTAGCAACGTCGCGAGGCAAGAATGTTGGTCCATGGTCTGATGTCTTTGTGAATTGCATGTTGAATTTTGTACCATGATGCAAGTCCTTTTCCAATAAGAACATAGCCAAATTTCGATTATCATGTAATTCTGCTTCATTTGCATCATTTGCATAAAAATAAATTGGAGCTGCATCATATACTATCCTTGTTTTTCCATTAACACTGATTTTTCCATCATCCACTGATGTTCCACCCTTTCCTACGTAAAAGAAACCTCAAGCTCAAAAAAAAATTATAGAATTTACATATTTTTTTCTAATGAGGTTTGCACCGGCAACTCACATCTTTGTGAGATGCGACCTAATTTTTACCAACTGAATCAACTTTTTCGTTAATTATCATATGCATATTTTGCCATCAACTTTAGCTTTTCCCTTCATTAAACTAAATATAAAACTATATAATCGATAAATATTTAATTAACACACTTAAATTTATTCAAATGCAAATTTTAAAAATTAAATAGGAATAGAGGAAGTATATATCTAATTTACTAACTTGGGTGAAGGATATCTGAGATGGTTTTTGGAATTTGAGTTGTGGGAAGTTTTGACTTCCAATACAATTCAGGTGGTAAGGCCGCATGGGTTGCCACAAGTGCAAGCTGCAATACAACATTTATCATATTTTAGTATTTATTTATGAAATGAAATAATGCTAAAAAGGTAATATATGGGAAAAATATATGCTGACACTTGATAGATTAGAAATTTGGAAACTTACATTGAGAGAGATAAAGATGGATAGGTAAGGAAACTCCATAGTTAAAATTAACTAGAGCTCCAACTAATTGGTAAGTGAAATTAAAGGTTGTGAAGTTGAGGAACTGAAAGCAAGATAGAATGAGACCCGTAAGTGGGCTCACACACGATTTATATATTCTGAAATGAGGAATTATTTACTTACCAGAGACTCTAAAGGTCTATTTGACAAGGACATGAACATGTACCATTTTTAATGGAAAATGCATTTTTTGGTTACAATGGAAAATGAATTTGATAATAATAATAAAAAAATGTACTAAAAATTGTAAGGTTTTTTTTTTGAAGAAAAAAATAGTAAGGTTATTGTTTTTTTAAAGAAGTAAGGTTTTTTTTAAATAGTAAGGTTATTGTTTTTAATTAAAGAAATAATTAAAAAATAAAAACATAAACTAATATTTTACAAATAAATTTGCACAAAAAAAATGTATTTTACAGATCAATAACATAACCTACTGCTGAAACAATTTTGTCTTTTATATCTTGTGAGGAATATCAGGAACTGCGGAATGTTTTCTAGATTAAGTATAGTTTGCTTGATTGCAAGTACGTAACTACCAAAGTGACACACTTTTTCTAGATTAAGTCGATTATTTGGACAGAATTGATTAACGGGTTGCTTGCAAGAGAGACTCAGAGTATGCGATAAACAAGAAAGATAGAGAGATTAAATGTGTTTCACATAAATTGATAAAATTTTGTTACTGATCTAAACAATCTATCCGTCCCTCTCAACCTTGCTTGTACTCCTCTTTTTTTTTTTTTTTGACCACCTTTTCAAATTCGCATCACTTTTTTTTTTAATCAATTAATCCAACGGTTAGAGAAATTCACCATAAAGATGAATAAGTGGATGTTTGGAATTCGAACTCCGGCCCCTACATATAATATGCATTATCCCTTAACAAGTGAGTTAAGTCCACTTTTTCTTTTGGCTTAAATATATTTTTTGTCATTTATCTTTTATTTAAAAATTCGTTTTGATCTTTTATCTTTTATCTAAATCGTTTTAATCCGTATCTTTTTAAAATGGTAATATTTTAGTCTTTTGACATATCACCATTTGAAAAAGATATCATCATTTTAAAAAGATAGAAGACTGAAACGAATTAAAAAATAAAAAATAAAGGTTGAGGCAAGCCGGTCCTCTTTCTTCTTTTTTATTTTTAATTGTTGTTAAAGGCCTTAATGTTATGATGAATGTGTTAGTGGCGGCTGATTTTTTTTCTGGTTACAAGGTGGGAGCCTTTGATTTAGTTTCCATCACCCACCTTCAATTTGCTGATGATACTCTGTTGGTTGGAGCTCAATGTTGGGCTAATATCAAAGCTTTGAAATCTTGCTTCTTCTCTTTGAAGCTTAATCTGTTGGAAACCCACCTGGGTTGACCTGGTAGTATTGGCTTAGGACCTAAGAATGTGCTCATTCTCAAGGTCTCAGGTTCGATTCTCTACAGTGCCAATAATTTAGGTCGATTAATTTACCTTCTTAAAAAAAATATTGTTGGATTGTAGGTATTGAGCGAATAGATGGATACTCTACCACCTTTGCACTAAACTCTTATCCAAAAAGATAAATATTTGTTGTATTATATATTTATAAAACTAAATTGAATTTTTTTAAGGTATTTTTTACTAAACCTTTTGAAGTTTTTTCACTGAATAATCAACCATAACTTTGTTGTATTGAATTTAGGAACCCTATTATTCAGTTTAGCTAAACCTTTAAATTTTGGGTTTGAATTTAGGAACTCTATTATCCGTCATTGTTTCAAATACCTCTGAGAAAGTAAGAACCGACACGTAAACCTCTGAGCGTAAATGTATCTCTCTATAGGACTGACAACCCTAAACACTGAAATCCGTCGGAACTCTGGTGTAATGGTTGCAACAAACAGCTAGAGGGCAATGAACCCATATCTCTGAGAAAGTAAGACCGCACATGTACCTGTGTGATCAGCAGGTGCAACTTGACAACTGATAGGTAGTAAAATCCCACTAACTCGTCATTTAGATCAGAAATGCTAAAAGTTGAATAAGACTTGATTGTTACGTAATTCCAACAAATAAATAGAGGGGATTTGAAGAATCCTAACCGCCGCTAACATTCTGCAATCAAAACCAGTAAACTTTGCTCTGTTGCAAACATATTAAATTGCAAAACTCTAAATCCCTATCTTTATTTATTTTTATTGTTCTCAAATAAGTGACGTGAATTGCCTAGTTAGAACGACAATTCATGTAGATACGATACTCTACTTACACTTTAGTACTTGGTAAACGATTTGGTCCACTTGCCTAAATCCGACCATCACTTGTGTATTAGGCAACTCATCTATCTTCATCGTCTTTTATATACTTCTCAAGTTCATCAAACTTGATGTGCATGCTTTCTCCCATAGTCTGAATTCTCAGATTGTATATTACATAGGCCTTTAAGGCGGTAGATTATCCAAGAAAGATTCATTTGTCTAACTTTGATTCAAATTTTCCAAGGTTTGTCCTAATAATTAAGGATATAACAATAATATATACCCAAAAATATGAAAATAAGAACTATTTAGTTTTCTATCTTTTCAAAGTTCATATGAGGGTTTTGTTCAAAATCTTTCTAATTGAAACTTTGTACATAATATAATATGCGTTGATGGCCTAAACCCAAAAGTATTTTTTAACATTGGCTTCATTTAAAAGGGTTTAGCCATTTTTTGCAATGTTATATTTTCCTTTCAAGAATTTCATTTTGTTGTGGAGTCCTTGGACATGAAAATTTATTAGAAATTCTATTCTCATCATTGAATATCTTAGAATGATTCATTTTTCAAATTCTCTCTCTCTATGATCACTCCTTACTGAAATGATGTTCATGTCTTTCTTGTAACACCCCAATTTTTAATATTAATTTATTAGTATTATTATTAGATACTATTAGTACTATATATTATTATTAGTAATAATATTGATTTGTTTGATATTATTGGTTAAATTATTCATATTTAATGAGTAATGTGGTGGATGAGTCAATTTAGTAATTAAAGGATGGGAGGAAATAAGAGTTGGGAAGAAAAATAGTGTTTTGGTGAAGCATAATGAAGTAGGGTGCAATTAGTAGTGCATTAGTAAAATTGGGCAAAAAGGAGATGTGAAAAGTAAGTTGAGTAATGTTTTAATTAAATTAACATAAGGAGGTGCAGATAATAAGTCTGTCAAAGAATAAGTGAGTAACAACAAACTTAGTTGATGATTATAAATAGATAAAAACATTAGGAAAATATGGTTGCAACAAAGAAAAGATTAGAGATCAAAACTTGGAGAGAGATTTCATCGTAGGAATTCATCAAATTCCGCATACTAGAGATAAAGGGAAGTTTTATTCAATCTAAGGCTGGTATATTCATGTGGTAGTGAGGAGTCATTAACCTCTGATGTTTTTCCTTATTTCTTTTGACGATTATGTTATAATTATGTTCTTTGATGTAATTATATATTTGATTTTAGTTCTGAATTGTGATGTTTTCATACTGAATGTTTTATGGTATATACGTGATCGATTCTTGTTTAAGATTTAAGTAAAAGAGGATAGTCATCTTAATGCAATGAGAAGGGTTGTGTCGAAGGGTATGTATATGTTTAGTTAAATAAAGTTAGATCTAGATTGGTTCTTGAGTGTGCGAATGGAATTATATTGAAGGATTGAATTGGACTGTGATTAGCTTCGGACTTAATATAAATGACAGACTGCGAAGAAAAAAATATAATCTTAAGCAAAGTTGAGTGGAAAGAAGAGAATAGATTAGATTGTTAATAGTAGTATATGTCTATATGTTATTATTATAACACGTGGTGCTTGCCATGCTAGAATATATAGTAATGTAAATGGATTCTTAATTCTTAATTAGCATGTTTACATGGTCTTGGTAATTGGTAGTTATTATCTCCATAGTTTTATAATAGTTATATACAGCTACGGAAGGAACCCGTATACTTTTTAAGAAATTAGCATGAACCACGATATGGACCACTATCTTAACCTCATTTCGTATCTAATGGCCTCACATAAGGGACAACAAGAATGAAGAAATTTATATAAGTTATTTGAAAAATTTTAATCAAGAGACTTGGTTCTTATCATGTGAAATTGATGTGTTATTTGACGATGCGTAATTGATATGTTATTTAATGATGTTGTATTTAACGATAATGTTATTTTAAAGTATGTATTGTCGAGTTTTAAAATATGTGTATTGCTGATGTGATCGATTGCCCAAATCAGCAATCCAAAGGATATTTAACAACAAAGTTGAAGTCCTAATTAAGGGATGTCGTAGATTGGTGTGAAATCTGGCCACATGTTGAGTACTAGCCGAGAAGAATTGAGTACTTTAGTAGTACCTTGGACAAAGAATATCTCTTATTCCTCTGGCCTTTTTTCACTCTTAAGGACACACTAGGGTAGGGTTGTCCCATTTGTATGACAAGGGAAAGACACTACATATAGAGCATCAGGGTTTCACGATTGCCTATGTGTGGTTTGTACCTAAGTCCTCTTGTTGATGTTTTCCTTCTTCCTCGTTGATGTTTTTCCTTCTTCCTCATTATGAGCCAAAACACTTGTGTTGGATTATGTTAAATTTGATTATGACTTAGTTATTTTATACAAAAAAAGTCATAGACTCTGTTGGTTAACCAAATCAGCCGAGCCACTAGTTTACAATGATTTTGGGCGAGTCAAAACAATTATCGATGGTCGGGCCAAACTAGAGTCGGCATAATGTATAGATGTCTAAAGCAAATTTTATAGGAGATCTTTTAATATAAAATAAAAATAACACAGGTTTAATTTTATAAAAAAAAATAAAAAATAAAATAGTTTTGTTGAGTATAAGATTTAAAACTTATGTCAAGGAGGATATGAGACTCAAATCCTAACCAAATTAGCTGAAGAAAAATCTATAACAAATCTGATATAATTTTTTAAGTCTTTATGTATCCAAAATTGAGGTCCAATGATTTAACTTTGATCGCTCAAACATGGACATACACAACCTAGTAATCATATAAAATAATTAAACATTGCTTAAATTAGCAATTTAAAAAGTGTTTATTTAAAGTGGCAATAATTACCATTTTACAATTATTCATGAGGAGATCTAAACTCCATGTATTCATATTACAAAAGGATGGATCATACAAAGTACCTTATTTCAAATGCAGGTATTATAATACCCCAATTATTATTCAAGGATGTATACATGACTATCTAAAGCCAAACATTATCATCCTCTAGCAATTTATTTTTTAGAAACCCAAATAACATGATCCTGTGGGACAAAGTGGCAAACTGGAACAGTTCCAGGTTGAACTTTGAATTGTTTGAAAGCGAAATGTTTAGGATTCCATTGTGAACTATCAGTGTGACACACAGCAATAGCTTTAACTTTGTTTCCATCAGCACCTTCCAAAGGCACGGAGTAAACTTTAGTTGCATCTATTTTGTGACAGTAAAACAATGCATAAGGGTAATTCAGTTTGTGGCATGCAACAATTTTGTTCTCACCCAACTTCTTAACTCCTTTTGATATTATATATTGTTGTTTATCACTTTCTTTGTTCACTTCTGTTGAAACAGCTTCAACATTGTTTCCAAGTATAGAAGTAGTGAAATCAACCATTGATTCTAATGATGTTACACAACTCTTTTGCTCTCCTTTGATGTCATTTTCTTCACACTCACTAATGGTATTCTTCACAATTTCAGACTCTTTTGATCCTTGCTTGATAGAAAAGTGATTAAGGATTTTTTCCACTTTGTTTGATGAAAAGGGAATGGAATTAGCAACTTCACGAGGCAAAAATGTTACTCCATAGTTTGAGGTCTTTTTGAATTGCATGTTCAATTTTGTACCAAGATGCAAGTCTTTTTCCAAGAAGAACAAGGCCGCAATTGGATTATCATGTAGAAATTGTGTTTCACTTGCATCATCTTTTCCATAAACCATGAAAAATCTATTTGGATCATCATGCAATTGTGTTTCACTTGCATCATCTTTGCCATAAACCATGAAAAATCTATTTGGATCATCATGCAATTGTGTTTCACTTGCATCATCTTTGCCATAAACCATAAAAAATCTATTTGGATCATCATGTAATTGTTTTTGACTTGCATAATCTTTGCCATAAACCATGAAAAATCTATTTGGATCATCATGTAATTGTTTCTGACTTGCAGCATCTTTGCCATAAACCATAAAAAACCTATTTGGATCATCCAAGGTCTCACTTTCCCCATTTGTTTTTCCATTAGCTGTGCCTACATTTCATTACAAATTTATTTAGATTTTCTCTTAATGGATGCAAGTAGGTTAAATATGCTAGGCTTAAACGCATTTTTGGCCCCCTAACTTTGCACTAGTTGCGATTTTAGCCCCTACTAAAAAGAACACATTCTAGTCCCCTAAGTTCCGCCCATTTTGCAACTTTCAATTTTGATAATTCAAAATCAACCATTCAAGACACTAGAAGATCAAGAAACCAGTCCTAAGCCATATTATTTGCCCTATAAATCTGAAACTTGCACAATAAAACACCCCACTTGTTTTTACTGTCTTGAATGATTGATTTTGAATAATCAAAATTGAAAGTTCCTCAAAAAAAAAAATCAAAATTGAAAGTTGCAAAAGTGGGGAAACTTAGGGGGCTTGAATGTGATTTTTTTTTAATAGGGGGAGAAAATTAGAGGACCAAAAGTGTGTTTAAGTCAATATGCTATTGTCCCCACAAATATACTGTGTTTTGCTTTTACTCCCACTAAGAATGTTTTTTGTTTTTCATCCTTGTAAATATATCACATTTTAATTTTCGGTGTTTGTTGTTTTGTATGTTTTAATCCCTACACAATTTAATTATATTTGAAATTTTTCATATAAATAGAATATTTGATTTTAGTCATTCCAATGTGAGTGAATAAAAGTTGACTCAAATATAATAACATGGAACAAAAGCAAAATAAGGTATATTTGCATAACTGAAAATATAAAATAAAATTACAAAGGACTTTCTTCACAAAAAAAATTACAAAGGACTAAAAGGAAAAAATAATATATCTGTTGTGTCCAAATACATATTTAAACCAAGTAAATATAAAATTGTCGATAAATTAAAGAAATAATCGATATAGTAAAGATATAACTAGTAATTAGTCGGAAAAAAAAAATATTTGTTTTTCTTGAAAACAAATTGATAATTAAATAGAATCTATGATAGTACTATGTACTGGAGATCTATAATGGCTTTTGGCATTTGAGTTGTTGGAAGTTTGGACTTCCAGTACAATTCAAGGGGTAATGCAGCATGGGTTGCAACAAGTGCAAGCTGCAATACAACATACAACTTATTTTAGTATTTATTCATTAACTAATACGTAAAGAGGAATCAAAAGTTAAAGAATAAGTGGGAGAAATGTTAGGTGCAAGCTGGAATATAGTTTGGAAATTGGTGCTTACATTGAGTGAGATAAAGATGGATACATAAGCAAACTTCATAGTGTGGAAACAAAGATTGAGAAGTAGAGGAACTGAAAGCAATGTAGAATGAAGATCCCTAAGTGGCCTTACACATCATTTATATAGATTATAGATGGTCCATGATTTTAAGTAATTTTATTTTAATGAAGACTTTCATGATTTTTTTATGATTTTTTTAAGTATTAACTGTAAATAAAATATATTTAAATAATTACAACAGCACTATTTTTTTTTTATAAATCAATGAGGTGTAGAGGCATCACAAAGAAGAAAACATTTCAGCTAGACTAGCTACTAGCCCGATTTCTCACAATCATCAACAGCACTTCAAATTTGAACGTGCTAATATTATTTATTTTGTTGAAGTGCTCAAAGAAACATGTTTGTTATTAAGAATAGCATGCCAATGGGGTGGGTTGGGGATGAGTTTTACATTCTCCGTCCCCATATCTGATTTTCATATACTTACCTGTTACTCTACCCATATCCAACGGGATGATAAATTGAACCTCATCCCCGTCCCCGTTCGGGTATCCCCGCCCCATCCCCGCATTGAATAATTTTTTTAATAAAAAATAGAAGTTTTTTGCAACTCTTGGAGAAATGTTGTAATGCATTTTCAAGCAATATGCTCACTTTAACATTTGTTAGACCAATTGATTTAGTTGCTCCTTTAAATATCAATGGTAGTTTTTATAACACGACAATTATCAAACAAAATAACATGGCATATCAACGTAAAGTAATTTTCTGCATTCGGGACAGGTTTGGGTATGGGTTCGGGGTGGGTACCTATATACCCGTCCCCCGTCCCATACCCGTGTTTTGAAATCGGGGAAAACCCAAACTCAGTCAAAATGAGGAAAACCCGTCAAATTGGGTTTGGTTCGGGCGGGTAACCACGGATATGAGTTTTGTTGACATGCCTAATTAAGAAGGTGTAAATGCACTTGTGTTTTCCAATTTTTTTTTTTTAAAAAAATGTTTTGGTCCGCTATTTTAAAAATCGATTATTTTGTATCACTTTGTTTTTTATTTTCACCTCATCTCATTTTTAGGTTATTTTTTGTTTTATGACTTATTCATTAATTAGGTGGCAGCATTTACTTCGCATTTTCTTGCTAACATGGATATTCAATGTCATGATATGATCTATGTCACGTCATTAAGAAATATGTCACATCAACAAAAATGACCATAAAATGGGATGTGGGTGGTAAATTCAGAAAAATGTGAAATTATATATATGGGACCAAAAAATTGATTTTTAAAATAGGGAATGGATTTTACAAAACAATTGTCTTGCTAAAAACTTTGCCACAAAAATTCATTGAGATAAAATCTAGTAAGATAAAAAAAAAAAGAGTGCAATGCATATTGTTTTGTCATGGGTCAAGATCAAGACCCAATATTATTTGAAAATTGTTCTTCTCTCTTTTGTTTTTGCTTATTCACCGGTCTAAAAAGTGTATGTGTGAGTTAACTTACGTTGAAAACTGGTCAACATGAGCAGTGGCGGATCTTCATGGGAGCCCATGGTAGCCATGGCTACCCCCCAGATATCTATTAAATACTAGATTAGGCATAATCTATTAGATGTTGTGCATGTGTCGTAGCGGTTAATGGAAGCCTTTTGTATACGGAGACCGTGTGTTCGAGTCCCTCTATCTACACCAGATAAGAATTTGTATCTACAGGTGAAAACACCATATAAGAATTTGATGGTTTACTCCCTGAAAAATTAGTCAAGATCCGCCACTAAACGTGAGTTAATTCACGTTGAAAAAAGTCGAATGTGAGTTAATTCACGGTGGACATAATTAAAGGAATGAACAATTTTGATAGGGAGAAGAGCAATTTTCATATTATTTGGGTTTCTTGCCTATCGACAATCCACACTTAGCCCACATATTCCAACGGCTACAAGGCATATATAGTATCTTTGTGATCTGTAATGCCTCTAACGGTTGTTGGTTTCCTCTGTTCCAAATTGAGACGGAGTAACATAAATAAAATGAGACGGAATATTACAAGTCAGCCTAACAAGTGCCCAAAAGACACTCTTTAAGGAAGTCAAAATTAGCAATTATGTACTTAAAACAAAGACATCTAAACTTCTAAACAGTCAAACTTGTCTTTCCAACATAATACTTCATCTATTCCAAATTATATAACGTTTTTGGTCATTTGATGTAATTAATTTTATATGGGAAAGAGATATTAGGAGTTGTTTTACAAAATTGTCCTTCATAAACATTATGAAAAAGATAAATTAAATAATTGAAAAAGAAAGAGTAATAAATAGTTTTTTTTTTAGGGATAAAGAGTAATAAATAGTTAAGAATATAATAGAAAAAGTAATATTAATGCTTCAATGGTATTTTAAAACAACTTATAATTCATAATAAACTTTTTTGCTAAAGTCTAAAACAAATTATAATTTTTTTGGGTGGTGGTCGGGGATCGAACCCCGGACCTTGCATATTGTATGCATTGTTCCCTCAAAAAAAAATTATTGTATGCATTGTCTCTACCAACTGAGCTAAGCTTTATGAGGACAAAAAACAAATTATAATTTGAGACGGTGGGAGAATTTCTCTATTTATTTCGTTAACCAATGCTTTTCCAAATTACCATTTTCGATTACATTACATAATGCACGGCTGAAACAATTTTGTCTTCTATAAATGCTATATTTTACCTGATTGCAAGTGACTACCGAATAATTTTGGAGTATTAGAAACAAACAATTTTGTCTTCTATAAATGCTATATTTTACCTGATTGCAAGTGACTACCGAATAATTTTGGAGTATTAGAAACAAGCGAATGGTTTCTAGATAAAGTTTCTTGTTTTCCTGATAGCACATGACTACCAAATATTAACACAATTTTAATAACTTCAACTGCTCCGTCGTAATCCAGAATTAATATTTATCATTCGTATTTGGACAGTTGGTACTTGTTAGATAGACTGAGAAAGTATACCATAAACAAGAAAGATAGTGGTGGAGATACTGCCTCACTCACTAAGTGTCATTTAAGCATGGTTAACGTCGATTAATATATCAATTATTCATTTTTAATTAAAAATAAAATAAAATTACAAATAGAAAACAGATGATAAAATGAAAGAAAATGCAAAATTTCAAAAAAAAAAAAAAAAGTAGCACTATTCTATTTCAACTTTCACATAGACTTGTTGTCTGCTTTCTTCTTTCACCAATTTCACAAAAGGCCAAAAAAAATAAGAGATATTCTTGCATGAACTCTTACATAAGAGATTATTCTTACACCCAACGAATAAAAATATGACACATGTTATTAACTTAAAAAAAATGTGATTTTAATTAAGGAAATGAAAACAATAAATGGTGGTAGGTGGTTTTTGTTGGTTAAAGAAAGTGGAAAAAAGAGAGAGAAATATTAAAAATAATGATAAAAAATTATGATATTAATTATTTGTATTATTTTAATGAGATGTTTGATTTTAATTGATTGGGTGTAAGAATGATCTCTTAGGTAAGAGTTCATACGAATTTCTCAAAAATAAAAGTAAACAATAAAAATGCAGCAAGCAACAACTCTTTCTTCTTGCTACACTAACCCAAACTTTCTTTTCCATTGCCTTTTCACTTTTTCCATTTTTGAGATCTTAACATTTCTGCTTCAGTGGATTCCCAAGTCTTCACATGCAACCCTCACCAACCCTGCAATATTGACAGTTTTGCATTTTTGGCGTTTTTAAAACCTAAACCTAATTTTTTTACTATAAATGTGAACAACATGCAAAAGGATGAGACATAACCAAAACAATAGGGAGAAAAACATGTAGAGAAAAAAAGGTAGCAAAATTCTTCTTCCTCTCCCCTCAACCCACCATTTCACAACCTTAAACAGAATCTCCCGTTGCTCAATCCATAACCATTTCAGTTCCGAAAGTCCTTCTACTCACTTGTTACAATACCAAAATACCTATATGAGAAAGCGTTTTTTTATTGATTTTCGTTGGAATCTGAATGTTTCTTTGTCGTTAGAAATCGCTACCTTGTTTTGTTTTTGCAATACGCTCGTCTATTTCTTCTCTTCTTTTATATTTTGAATGAAATCACTTTCTTCTTTTCAATATTCTTATCCAACTTTAATTTGTTTTACTCTTGTTGTATAAAGTTTGTGTTTAGTTTATTTCTCAAACATAACTTCAATACTCTTAAAACAATGATAAATTTAGGATTAATTAAGATGTGAATCTTGTCAATATATTATATTCTAGTTGTTTGAGTTGTGACAACTTAGTGATGTTAAATTTTAAAATAATATACATTTTTTAAATAAAAAAGGATTGGATGAGATGTGATGGATTTTGCTAACGAGTACCCAAATGACATCGGTTAAAGAATTCATTAATGAAAATGTTGTCTTAGAAAAACAAATTATTACTTTTGTCAATGATAATTATACAACTTTTTGATACAAAATTATTATTTTTAGTACTTTAAACAATGTCATAATCTTTTCCTATGAATATGACAAAAATAATTTTTGAAATTTTTTTTATAATAAATATCAAAGAGAGTAATATGTTACATTAATTGCGTACAAGTAATGCCAAAAGGTGTATGAACTTAATAATCTAAACAATACATAAATGATATTAAAAAGGTTTTTTCTAGATTACCCTCTCTTGTTTAGGGGGTATTTACCCCTCATGATATCAACCAATCAAAATGCAATATTCATTGACAATATTAAATGTCAAATAAATGAGTCAGTTTTTTCTATAAAAAAAAATCAATTTTAATCATAAGGTAACTTTTAATACTTTTAATTTTTATTTAATTATAGACAAGATTACATTAGAGGTCCTTTATCTTATTTATTTGTAACACTTTGGTCCTTTATCTTTATTTTTTTCCGTTTAGGTCTTTTATCTCTCAAAAAAGCACATATACATCCTTTTTCTCATTTTTTTATTAAAAAAATACATAATTTTATTTTTTAAAATATATTTTTATTAAAAATAAAAAAAATCCAGAAATATGATGAAGATGTTCATCATCTTCATCTTCTTCCTTTGAATCTTCATCGTCTTCATTGAATCAAAAAAAAATTCTACACAAATATATCTCCAAATATCATGAATTAATGTTATGTTCACCTCAAATCTTCTTTTAAACACAAATATCAAAACCCTATAGAGAAACAGATTTAGTTTCATCACAAAAAAAAAAGATTTAGTCACGATACCTGACGCGGTTCTAGAAACAACGACAATTCTCACTATAATTGGAAACTGCAGCAGTTTGGAACGACAAAATTGAACAATCAAAATGGGAAGAAGAATGAAAAAGAAACAAGAATTGATCGATAGGAAGAATAAAGAAGAAGAAATTTGAATGAAGGAGATATTTTTGTTCTCACGTTCGGGGTTCTGGAATGGAAGAATTTTATGAATGTAAGTGGTGAATTTAAGGACATTCAGATGAAAGAAATTTGATATAAAATTTTATTTGTTACAAGTCTTGTAGTGTAAAATATTAATTAAGATTGAACACCTTAATATAATTAAATAAAAATTAAAAGTATTAAAAGTTACCTTATGATCGGTTAAGATTAACTTTTTTAATTTTAAAAAAAATTAACTCATTTATTTGACATTTAATGTTGTCTATCTATCTATCTATATATATATATATATATATATATATATATATATATATATATATATATATATTACATTTTGATTGGTTGATATCATGAGAGGGTAATGTAGGCCTCACCTATTAAAAATGTCTTATTCTAATTTGATAAAGGCAATATTTGTTGCATCCTTAAATTTGAGGGTTGCTCAAAAACAATAAAGTCATCATTAAAATTTATTAAAATAGGAAAAACATTGAAAAAAAAAACCTTTAAAACAAAAAAAAAAAAAATCTTTGAAACCAGATTTTGAGTTCGGGATTCGATTATGAGTAGGGAATTTTTTTTGAGCAAAAGTAGGGAATTTTTTAGCATTCTTAGACATCCGTTTAAACATTAAAAAAATTTGAGTAAGAATTTATGAGCTTTGAAATATTTATTCTCTCCTTATTATTAAATGAAAATTAGAAATCAAATTTTAAATGAAAATTCAATTTTAAAACGAAGAAGAAAATATAAAAGTCTTATTATTGTCTTTTACAAGAGTATTCCCTTAGTATGTCTCGATATGATAATTAAAGAATACAAAGGTACGTAGTTTGAGTAGAAAATTAGTATTTGTTGATTTTCTTAAAGAAAATATTTTGTTGCGATGATTTTGATAAAAAGGTTTATTTCATAAAATAAAAAAAGGTAGTATGCATTTGCAGAAGAAAAAGTTATTGAGTTGATAAAATTGATTATTGTGAGCTTCTTTGATTACCGATTGGAATTCGGTTGAAGTATTTAAGAACAACAAGTTATTGAGTTCGTAAAGTTATTGAGTTCGTGAAAGGTTAACCAATGTCTTTAGGTAAAAAAGTCACAACTTTTAAAGACTTTTATAACCGTTGGTATTTATCTTTTTAACATGGGTAATGTTAACGAGTGCCTCTGAGGCACTTGTTTAAGGGTCTTAAATAGTAACTTTTTATAAAAATATGTGTATTTATTGCATTGGAAATTGAACTATTTGACTTTTTTAAAGAACAATTTCTTAATTTAGAATGCTTAAAGAGTGCTCCGAGGACACTCGTTAACAAGAAGACCCTTTTAATATTCATGAGTATATTTAATACTTCTCAAACTTCTATAAGAGTATATTTGTAAAAACATTAAAAAACTTACAACAACCAACAATATCCTTGGTTTTTATGTTTTTGATTTTTTTTCTTCTTGATATAAGTTAGGCTTAAATACATTTGTGACCCCTTAACTCTTAAAAAATTGAGATTTTCCTCCTCTAATAAAAAATAACAATTTTACCCATTAGTTTTACAAAACGTTACAAAGTTGTTGAGAAGACGCCACATGTCTAAAAATAGGGGGACAAAATTGCAACTTTTTGTAAAGATAAATGGCCAAAAGGTCTTATTTTCTTAAAGATAGAGGACCAAAAGAACATATTTTTGTAAAGTTAGAGGGTCAAAATAACATATTTCCCTAAAAATAGAGGACAAAATTTTTATATTTTTTATTAAGGGGCCAAAATCATAATATTTTAATACATAAGGGGAAAAAACTGCATTTAAACCAATAAATTATGGCGGGAGTAACCTTCAATTTTCATTATCAATATCATTTATTCATGTTGAGACTATTCAAAGATATTGTACTTCAATTTTCGCGTTATTATATTTTGTTGAGACTATTTACCAATCATACTTATTTCTAATCCTAATTAACATTGCAACAATCACTCCAAACCCTAACCCTAATATTTTAGGCGCCAATTCATTCCGGCCGTTGGATGGATCAAAACTAATCTCCACACAATCCATGGCATACATCAAATTCTTCACCCATCCTTTTTAATGCATTTGTGCAACTCCCACCAAATTGAATCTTTCAATTCCAACGTGAGTTACACCTCTTCCAACACCATTTAATGTTTATGCTCTTTCACATGCATGATTGGTCTCTATTCCATCAAGGATAAATGCTTCTTATCTTTCCAATTTAAAAAGTGACTAATTTCAAAGCATCCCAATTCAAACAGTGTGCATGTTCCTTTTAGTGAAAGTGCAGTTTTTCCATTTTTATCAGATTACATTCCTCTTTCACGATTTACCTCTGTCTTCTTCCTCCCTCACCCATCTTTTTCTAATTCATTTAAAGCCATGAGAGAGCCAATCAAATAATCCATCTTCCTTAACACGCCCTGTTTGATTCGGCTATGTAGATTTATCATTTTTCGGTCTCCACTCTGATGTCGTCTCAGCCTTGGTACACCTCTTTTTTTGTTTTGGATTGTTTCTGGTCCTCTTTGAGTATATGATAATTGCTATTGCTTTTCTCTTAATACTTTTCAACATATCTACATAAGGGTCTCTTTACCAATCAATTTGACAAACTGAAAACACCGAACAATATTTGCAAACTTCAAATTTGCGAGCTTCAAATTTTCTAGACAATGAGTATGCCTTTAGCATTCAGAATTATTATTATTATTAACTTTTTAACAATCGATTACTCCTAAAGAATTTAATTTGTTCTTCGTTGAATTAAATTTATACCGTTTCTGCTTCTCTATGTATTAGGTAAAACTTTTTGGTTCTCTCCTTTTAATTGACATTGACAAGTGTATATAACCAGCTATTGAGTTTTTGAGTGGTGCAGGTTATTTTTTATAGACATAACATATGTATCCTTAATGATTTGAATTGCAATGTATATTTGATAGATGGAGGCTAACATAACATGATTGTTCAATTTCTAAGTGGTGGTTTTAGTTGTGGAAACCCAACAGCCAACACTTTCGCTCTAGCACAATCTGCAAAGAAGGATATAATTTTTGTTATTTAAATCATATGGAGAGTATTTGTTTTGTTGATTTTTTATTTGTTATTTCATGATTGGATTAGTTCTTGAATTGCAGTGTCATTTTGTAAAAAATCTTTCAAAATTGAGTTTTGTAAATTGAATTCATTAATATTTTTTTTGTTGAGATTTTAAATGTAACAACTATTAGTTTGTTTAAGATGTTAATGTGGTGGGACAAAAAGTAACTCATTGATCTTCAATTTTAAATGGAAAAAATACCTGACTTTTTTTTAATATATAGTTAGTAGACAAGTATATATAATGAGGAAGTAGAGCGTATGATCACCTTTTGCTCTAAGCAAGTCAACAATCATGAAAAAGGGTAAATAATCTTGCACAATACAAGGCTAAAAATGGTCGAAGAAAGGTTTTACTTGATTCTTTATTCTTTATAAATCATCATGTTATTTTTGTGTATCATTTTGGTTTGTATACTTTGCCTTTTGATTTTTGTTGTGACAGGGTGCTCTTTCAAAATTAACGTTTGACCAAATTAACATTAATTGTAAGGTAAATTATTATTTTTCATAAGCAGATTATATTTACATGTTGAAATGATAAATATCTATTTTTTTAACCAGCCTTTTAATTTATTTTTTTGTTTAATGACGTTTGCTACTTAGAACTCTTTGTGCTGATGAAGAAACACTTCAGTTTCAGTGTGCTATATAAATTAAGAATTTTTTCATCATTGTACTTTCTTCTTCAAGTTTCCATTTTTACATGTTATTTACATCATTGTCCTTACTCATGAAACATATATATTAGTAATGTATTTATACACTTCAAAAAAAAAAAAGTAATGTATTTATAAGTTTTTTTTTAAGGAAGTAATGTATTTATAAGTTGGTGTTCGTTTATATGATGCAGGCTAGATGTGAATATATTATTAACGGGTGACAATGGGACAGTATTGACACCACTTCAAAATGTAGAGTTTAAAGAGATATTCTAAAATGTCTGTTGTATGTCCTAAAATATTGTTGATGTTAAATTGTTTTTTATCTATATAATGGATCATTTTGCAATATATTAACTTCTCCATAGTTTATGACCCGGGCGGTAGCACGGGTAAAAGTTCTAGTTTCTCTTGAAGTCACGTAGTTGAAAATTAGATCTTGGCGACCAAGATATTGGCACACAGCACCAACAAAATAAAAGACTATATGTTCACCTTTTAGTATTTTCAAATAATCATTTCTAACATATGTAAATTTGCACATGATAGAAAAACATAAGATAATAGATGCACATCAACCAAGTTTTAATATATACAATTTTTGATCTTGGTAAATGGTTAATATTAACACTTTGTAAGTTTTCAGTTCACAATGTTTAGTACAATGTATAACTAATATCCACATACTCAAATTGACCTTATCCCCACTCAATACATGCTCTTATGTTATGTTTTGTGGGGAGGGAGCACCCTCTCCACCGTGCTCAAGTCTGACAAAATGACACTATTTGCCCCCGTTACTTGTTCTTCTTCTTCATCAATTAATAACTCATTGGGTTGAAACCTTTTTGCTGTACATATAGGCTTCCAACCAAGAATGAATGTAGGAAATATCTAATTTACATTTGGGGCAGCAGTGAGAGACGACAAAACATGTGCTGGTCTTGCCAAACGAATGTTATAGTGTTTGCATTCATGACTTAAATGAGAAATATTTGTGCAGCGTGATCATAACTACATTCGCCGACGACTGATACATGGTCAACCACATTGTAGCAGTATCATTTGGGAATCATCCATGTCTTTTACCTTTAAATGAATAAATAGAAACCAAAATATAATATAGTGTTGTGGTAAATTTACGAAGGATGGAAAAATAAGTAATTTTAAATAATTATTCAATTATTTATTTATTCATCATTCTTAAATCTATAGTAATATTACATAATAGCTTTGTTTCTATTTATTTATGGGTCTTGTCAACCGGTGCCCCCGGGACACTGGTTAAGAAAATAAAAGTAGAAAGAAAATACAAGTTTTGTATTGAAAAGGACACTTTTTCAACTTTCAAAAGGTATATTACACAATTTCCGAGGTAATGTTTCCTTTTATAATTCCTTAACAAGTGCCCCCGGAGCACTTGTTAACATTTCCCTTTATTTATTTAGTAGTAAAATACGCGGCTGGTTTCAAAATCGTTATTGACATGATATTGTTGGCCATTGTTCAGTCGCCTTCGACAAATATTGTTGTGATAACGTTGAGATCAAGACTTTGCAAGGGTCATTTCTTAACTTGCCCGCAAATACTCTGACATTTTGTTAACAACAAAAATAGCATCAGCTTCATCGTCCCTCAGCAATGTCGTGAATGTAATTTGGTTGTGTCTCATATTCATTCGTGGTTGTAAACTCATTTTTTGTTTTTGGATTTTCAAGATGTTCTATTTAGATTTCTAAAGTTTATTTTGACAAAGAATTTTCAGCCAATTGGTTTTTTAATTTGAAAAGACTACCTGGAATGAGTAAGGATCCTCTCAATTTGTTTAAAATTGATGGAGAATGGCATTTGGGGAGAGATAGATACAAAAAAGTAGATTGTGCACCACTAAGTGAGTCTCACTACTAGGGTGGAAATAGGCTAGGCGGGGCCGGACTTTGTAAGACCTAAGTCTAACCTACTTTAAAAATTATAGGCTTGAGTCTGGCCTATTACCCGTCATAGGCTCATTTTCGAAGTCTGACCTGGCCTTTTTAAAGGCCTGATGAAGCCTGAAAGCTTATTTAAAAACCTATTTTATGCTAAGGTCTGGCAACACATGTAAGTCTACTCCTAAATAAACCAAAACTTATTAAGGCCTAAAACACACAAATATGTTTGCTACTAAATAATGAATTCTTACGAAAGTCTAATCACACCAATATATCAGCTACTAAATAACCAATCATATGAAGGCTTGTGTTTATGAAGAAAAAAAACTTCAAAAATATCCATAATGGAAGATATATTATATATGAAAAGCTTAATAGGCCGGTCTGATGGACTTAATAGGCTTTTTTGCAAGCCTTAGCCTGGCCTGTTTAATTAAATAGGCCTGATAAAAAGCTTGAGTCTGGCCTTGTTAATAAACGAGTTGGGCCGAGCTAGGCTTTAAATAGGCTAGACCGTAGGCCCCTGTCGGACGGCCTGGCCTGTTCCCACCCCTACTCACTACTATTAATTATTTATATTATTTTTCCAACTTCGTTGTGTTTTTACCTCTCCAACTAGAAGAAATGGAGAGGGTACTAAATGGAGAGTATCTTAACTCACCCGCAATACCACAGAACAAATTACCGGGTTGAGTCATGACCATATCGCTCTCTTTAAAACGTTTTGTGACATTGACTGAAATTCTGCAAGGCAGACTATCAATTGCGCCTCCTCTAGGATAAAACACCATGGTTCATTGTGTGATTGACTGCTACACGGTAGAAAACCGTTCGAGAATTAAACACTAAAATATGATTATTATGGCCACTCGAATTTAATATGATGAGGAAAAACTAAGAAAAAAATAGTATTTATCTTGACATGGTCAGCTTCTAAGTGTTGGAAATCAAGTGTGAGTAATTATTTTCCACATCAACTAGAAATTGAGGAAATGTTGAATATATAAGTGAGGAGACTCATATATCTATTGCCTTAAGGTTTTGGGTGGAGACGTGTCGTCTAAATCTCTTAGTGGAAAGAACTCACCTTGTGTGCTCCACAGATTCCTCGACAAGATAATCATTGATAAACAGCTCTAAAAACTTTGTATCAACATGATGGTAAAAAAAAAATTATTCATGTGTTATATACGTTAATATACCCCTCACATTTCCATTATTAAATAAGTTAAAAAAAATTATGCAAAAAACAAAACTTTCTGTTTTCCTTTTTTCTTTCCCTCACCCACATCATCTCTACCACCATTATCTTCATCCTTCAAACTCACAACTTAAATCTTCATCATCTTCCATGAACCTTTGATTCTTCAACAAAAAATCATCAAAAAAAATTTTAAAAAAACCACAGATTTTATGACATTCTTACTAATCTTCCAAACTAAAGAAAATAATTTCACTACCCAAAAAAATAACTTAATTTCACCACATGATGATGGCTGACACAAAAACTATCACAGCGACTTCATTCACACACTCATTTTCATTTTTGTGAAGCTCACCATCGATGATATACATACATAGTTATAGCTTCTTTCCATAAAGCAACTCTTACATAGTCACAACCATAAATAAATTTTAATTGGTCACACATGAGTATTTAAATTTAAAAGAGAAATAATATTAAGTTATATAACTAAATTATTTCTCTTTTAAATATTAGACTTAATACATCATTTCGTCCCTTAATTTATTTTTTGTTTTCACTTTGGTCCCCTAACTATAAAGTGTCTCAAAGTTATAGCTTCTTTCCATAAAGCAACTCTTACATGGTCACAACCATAAATAAATTTTAATTGGTCACACATGAGTATTTAAATTTAAAAGAGAAATAATATTAAGTTATATAACTAAATTATTTCTCTTTTAAATTTTAGGCTTAATACATCATTTCGTCCCTTAATTTATTTTTTGTTTTCACTTTGGTCCCCTAACTATAAAGTGTCTCAATTTGGTCTCATATGTGCTTAAAGGGTCGCCTAATAATATTAATTTGGTCCCTTAAGCTTCTTTCCATATTGTGTTTGCTCCCCAAGTCATTGTATTTATCCATAAATAGAACTCATATGTAACCTAATTGAACACCACAAGAGAATAATATAATATTTATCTCTATTCTCTCTCTTCCTCTCCATCTCTTTTCTTGCTCTTATTTTCTTAGTTTTATAACAATAATGAAATATTGGTACAATTAAATTAATAGAGACTTATTTATAGATGTATATGAAGTAACTAACTCTCTAACTAACCTCCTCCTCTACCAACTAATGTTTAGGACTCACCAAGTACAATAATCACCATCAATATGAAATTTGTCATGCTGCAAAATACCATTCATTATTAGATTATATCATGATTTAACTGAATAATATCCATTCCAATCCTATACTATACCCACGAGAAACACTTCCTTGGTCACAAGTAAAAAAATAAGTCATTTAGACACACACATAATGGAAAAAAGTATGAAAGAGAAAAAATTAAATAATAAATATTTTTAAAATAATTAAATGATAGATATTTTAATGAGTGTGTGCCTAAATAATTTTGATTTGGTGTTGTGTCTATATAAATATTTTTCCTATACCCACATAAGTTTGTCCTTGTGCACTAAATCAAAAAGGAGAAATACTTGGTTAGGCACAACATTAAATATTACTTGTTAGACACACACATGAAATTCAAAAAATTAAAAAGAAAAGGATTAAAGTGATATTAATTGATGTGACTATTTTATTTATCTTTTAATTTTTTTGATTTATGTGGGTGTGCCTAAATTTTGTATCTAAATGCTTGTGCCTATGCACAAGACTACCTCATCAAAAAGAGGAGTATCCTAAATAGCATATGCTACATCAGTAAATCATGACTTTTGTCAACATCCCAACCCTTCTCGTTGTCAAACATACTATTATACACACATTGAATTTACGGGGAGTAAATCCACTTTCCTTGGTTTCTACGTAACCACGGACCCCCATCAACTACAAGAAGAAAAAAAAAATTAAAATTAGTACATGATTTTGGATGGAAATATTTTTCGTCGGAAAATAATATAATTGGGATGGAATTTGCAACAATATTTTTCGCACTAAAGTGGGGATGAAATGACGGATATTTACTTCCATTGTATTTAGGGTTTATGAATTTCTTTTTGATATTATTTTATCTATATCTATTTTTTAACACGAAAGAACTAAAAATGGAGAAATCTAAGCGTCGTACTGATTTAGTGCGAAAAACAATATAAATTGAAGGCTTAAATATGTAAATGGTTTAGGAGGGATTGTAGGCTAAAAGATGTGTTTGGATGGAAGGTTTAGGAGGAGAGGGTTTACATTTCATTTTTAAATTATGGACATTATGAAATGTTTTATAAAAAGTTAACATATTAACATGATAAACGATCATATAATACTACAATCACACTTAATTATTTTAGAAAAAACATGTTATATAGTCCGTAATTTAAGACTTTGTTTGATAGTTTTGAAGGGATTGTAGGCTTTGGGGGTTGGGAAATATAGACAAAAATGGAGAAATCATTCATGTTTTTTAAAAGAGTTTTTTTTTAGAGAATGATAAATTAATACTTAGATTTAATATATTTGTAATTATAAGATTATTATAACAATATAAATTGAAGGCTTAAATATGTAAATGGCCCCTATAATTTCGCACCTTTTTGGTTTTCGTCCCTGTAAGCTTTTTTGTTCTAAAACAAACCTTGTATTTTGATAACCTTTTGGAAAAGGTCCTTGCCGTCAGCTTCCGTCAACAAAAACGCCATGGTGGCTAACGGAGCACACGTGGCAGTTCATGAGTTGGCAAAGTTGATGAGATGGAATGAGAGATGATAAGTTGTTAAAATACAGGGACTAAAATGAGTAAAATCAAAAACGTAAATTGACACAAGGATGAAATTAAAAAAACCTTCATTCTTCTTCTTTCTCTCAAATTTCAGTCTTCTTCTTCCTCTCAAACTTTCCCCAATTTATCCCATATCTTGCGCCCTTGAACCAAAACCCATATCCTTCAACAATGTCTTATAATTCCATTACTCAATCATATTGTGTGTTTTGATTGTAATGTTAAGTTGAAACATTGTATGCTACATAAGTTTGATTAATTTAGTGATGTTTGTTGCAATTGATTGCAAAGCCATTCATAAAGTTTGTAGATAATAAAGGCAAGAATACATCTTTTTCATCCCTCTTTTTTTTCCACAATTCCCTCATATTCCTCCAGATCGCTACCAATTACCATACATAAATAGTTGGATCCCCTTTCATCTTTTCTCACTCACATTCAAATTCAAATCCTAATTTCTCAAATTTTCATATGTTGAAAACGCCAGGTTGTGGAAATGGGCATTTCAACATACACATACTTGAAAATCCAAAAGAAGTGGCGCATGGGTTTCTTCCATTTTAGCATCAAGAGACAAGCAACCAACAACAATAAGCTGAGTGGTCAATGGCTTATCCTTTTGAAATATCAAACTAGTAACAAATCTATCACATGATCATTTTTTTAGGTGAAATCGTGTATAATCACTCCTATTAATCGTGAAATTGTAAAATCCATGATCTTTGAATCGATTTCTCAATTATGGTCACAGTGGAAAAGATGCGGCGTTTTCAATCGCGGGTCAGAGAAAGGAAAGAGATTGATGTTGTTGTTGTTGTTGTTGGGTTTGAGACATCTTCTATGGAGAAGATGAAGAGAAAAGGTTGTCTCATTGTGACAAAGGGAGAGAAAGTAGAGCCATTTTCAACTTTGTAATTTGAACATGTGTTTGAATTGTGTAATTTTGTGTTTTTATGTAATTGATGAAGAGAGTTTGTGTTGTTTTAATGTGTTGGTGAGGAGTGGGTCTTGTTGTTGTTGATTGATGATTATGAGTTTTGTTTAAAAAAATAGGTTTAAATGTGTCATTGGTCCCTGCACTTTCATCAGATTTTGACATTGGTCCCTGCACTTTTTTTGTTTGGCATTGGTCCCTGCACTTTGTAAAAATATTGGTATTGGTCCCTCTGTTAACTTTTTGTTAAAAAAAAACACAAAATTAATGGAGTGCCACGTGGCCCAATCATTTCATGCCACATGGCACCAATACCAATATTTTTACAAAGTGCAGGGACCAATACCAATATTTTTACAAAGTGCAAGGACCAATACCAATAGTTTTGTGTTTTTTTTTAACATTAAGTTAACTGAGGGACCAATACCAATATTTTTACAAAGTGCAGGGACCAATTCCAAACAAAAAAAAGTGCAGGGACCAATGCCAAAATCTGATGAAAGTGTAGGGATTAAAGGCATATTTAAGCCAAAAAAATATGTTTGTTTTTTTTCTTTCTTTTCATGGGTTTGGTGTTGTTGATTTATGAATATGGTGATGAAGATGAAGAAGACAACGAGGGAAGAAGAAGAATAAGATTTTGATTTTAAATTTGAAATTTTGATATTTACGTATTTTCAATTTCGTCCCTATAAATATTTGTGTTTTTGGTTTTAGTCCCTCAAACTACTCATTTATCATTCTGTCTGTCCACGTAAGCCACAAACGCCATCTCAGCCTTCGCCACGTCGGCCTCCGTTTGCCAGCACATTTTTTTTTAACAGAAGTTGACGTTAGGGACCAAAACCAAAAAGTTAACAACTTACAGGGTTTGTTTTAGAACAAAAAAAAATACAGGGACGAAAACCAAAAACACGCGAACTTACAGGGATGATTTACATATTTAAGCCTAAATTGAATTTAAAGAATTGATATAAACTCTCCAAAACGACCCTCCAACAATAGCATTTTTTAAGTTCCCCGGGATTAGAAGGATTTGTATCATGAAGAAAAATAAACACCTCAAAACACACGTCTCTCAAAGTTTTATTTTTTTCCCACTTTCTCCATACTTTTTTTCAAAACCTTCTCATTCATTTCCCTCCAAACTCTTAAACAAAGCTTAACACTCTCTCTCTCTCTCCCTCTCTCTCCCTCCCTCCCTTAAACTTTTCATCTAAGGGGTATGGAATAAATTCATTTGTAGATGTTAGTTGCTAGATAGGGCTAGATTTACAATCACAAACTACTATCACTACTTAATGTTATCTTATCAATTATTTGAGTGAGACATTGGAAGATAATAGGTATGATGAGGGACAAGTGAATGTATAACTGAAACATTAGGAGTGTATATAGATCAAGAGGATACATTAGAGGAATAGTTAATGAAATCCATCCCATCAATATATTATCTCTATTCTTGTTTTTTATTTAATGTTTGGATCATTCTTGTAAAATCAATCTTTTTTCCACATTTAAAACTAGGGTACCCTTAAAACTATAGTAACTTTTGAAAGGCATTGACATCACACGGGTCTTTGTGGGTACGATAACTAAAAACACTTATCTTTTGGCTTATGAGTGGGTTTATTAAATAAAAAGAAAAGTTGATGGATCAATAGGGAGATACAAGGAAAGATTAGTAGCTAAGGAGTACAATTAGATAGAGGGAATAATCTACTTCTAAACTTTCTCACTAGTGGCAAAAAGGACTACTATAAGGACAATCATTAACCATAACATCCACCAATAATTGGCATACTCACCAATTAGATGTGAATAATGCCTTCCTTCATGAAGACTTGTGTGAAGATTACATGAAGATTCCACAAGGACTAGAAGTAATTCCAAACAATAAGGTGTGCAAGCTAGTTAAATCATTGTGTGGTTTAAAGCAAGCAGAAAGTGGCATCAAAAAATTGTCTCTTTTCTTCAAGGCATAGGTTACACTCGAGTTCAATCTGACCCTACACTATTCACTCATAAAACAAGTTCATCCTTCACATCTCTTTTAATCTATGTTGATGACATAGTACTCATAGGAGATAAATTAGAAGAATTACAAGTAGTCAAAACAAATTCCAAGATGCTTTTGGGATCAAAGACTTTGGAATTATGAAATTCTTCCTCTGATTGGAAGTTACTTCCTCATAACAAGGCATCACTTTATGTAAAAGATAATACTTCTTCCATTTCTATTTATAAGACCACTTACAAAAGAATGGTTGTTCTTAAATATAAGACTCACTACAAATTATTATATGCATTTATTACTCTTTTTTTAAATATACCCCTTATTAATGTAGTATAAAGGATACTAATTTAATAATAATCACACACATTTCATACAAATTTATTACTCCAACAACTTTTCTTAATACCAATCTTTTTTTGTAAAGTGATCTTATAAGAAGGGACGCAGGGAATATTGCCAGAGACAAATAACTTAGGCTGAAAACCATCTAGTATTCCAATGGATCCTAGACAAAGACTTCACAATGATGACAGGGAACCAACCATAAATATGTCGGAACATAGAGCCTGTAATCTATTATATCTGACGAATGTCTCTAAGACATTGTTTAAGGATCCTAAATTTAAAAAATTATTTTTTAAAAAAGTCAATCATTTCAAATTCCAATGCACTGTATACATGTATTTTTATAAAAACTTACCATTTAAAGTCTTTAAACAGTGTTCCGAGAACACTCGTTAACATTTCTCCAACCAATTTCTATATTCACCTACTTCAACTCACTTCAAAGCTGCACAGAAAGTTTTGAGGTACTTAAAAGGGAATCATGGTACTGGTTTGTTTTTTCCTCACAGCTTTTCACTCCAGCTACTTGTGTTCAGTGATGCATACTTGGGTGGCTGCCACCAGAAGGTCTATCACAAGATACTACTTCTTTATTGGCCAATCATTGAAATCTTGGAGATCAAAGAAGCAAAAAAACAATCTCAAAATCCTCCTCAAAGGCTGAATATATATGGCATTAGTGGCAGCCGCATGTGAATTACAATGGCTCAGTTATTTTCTTAGAGACTTGCAAGTCAAATGCACAGAAGTTCCAATTTTGTGTTAGGACAAAGCATTTGAACATAGAGTGTCACATTGTCATGCAACAAATTTTGACTGGTTCATTCCTAAGCTAGGCCTCTTGGTTATTTTTAGGCCTTAGCTTGGTGAAATATGATGAAGTTAGTTAACTAGGAACTGGGCCTTACTATAGTTAGTTTAGTTGGTTGACTTAACTCCTATTAACTTTTTTAGCGTTGAGTTAGTTAGTTAGGTTATGCATTTAACTGACACCAACTTTATGTATACTTGTAACTACCTCCCAATCAATCAATTAATCCATACGAAAATATATTCTCATTAATAAAAATATACAAGTCCACATAAATAAAACATTTAACAAAATATTTAAACAAGAGATGCATTCCTTTACAACATGGTATTTGAAGAGTTTGCAAAATGATTTTCTCTTGAAAAGAGAACTCGAGTTTGATTTTTGGTATCGCTCATTTGAGACATAGTTCAGTCATGAAAAAAAATGCATTTTTTTTTGAATAAATAAAAAAAATGCATTCCTTTTAAAAACATACAAATAACAATTATGAAATTAAGGAAACAGATGTCAACAAAGGCAGCATGAACTTATTAAATGACGCTTCCATCGTCTTTGCCAAATAATTAGGCAATTACAAGATATATTCTTTTCAGCATGGTATATCAAAAAATCAATTTCATATGGCCAATATAGTGGCTTAGAACATTTTAGGAGTATCTTTCAGGACTAAGACATAAATTAATTTTCAAGTATATATGTTTCCAATTTGGTTACTTCAAACATGCCCTAATTATGAAGCCTAGCATCTAGAGACTGGAAGTATTATCCTTAGGAAAGCAACTCCAATTACTAATAGTAGTAATCTGATTTCAGATTACTTTTTTTGGGGTTTGAACCCCGTACATTGCATATATTATCAATTGTCCATATATCATATTTAATTGTACATACAAATTTATATTTATTTTATTATTAGTATGATATATTGTATCAATATAATATTTGTTAGTTGTTAGTTTCTTGACAATACTACAGAAAGAGGTGATCAGGGTCAGATAGGCACCACAAGTAGGGGTGGCAATGTAGTGTCTACTACTTAACCTTGATCACCTATTTCATATGCGGCACGCCCCAATAATAAATGTTGATTTATATTTATATACATAATTTTAGATAATATAAATTATATACTAATTATTCAAAAAAAAAAAATTATATACTAATTTGTTGTTGATAAACAATTTTTCAAACGGTGTCTAGTTCAAAAGGTTTCATCTTATTGGTTAGAGTTTGACTTTGTCACTTCACGGTATACATGCACGTCTAAACTACATTCAGTCATATCAGATCGATTATTTTTGGAAAGTGGTTAAAATCACACCGCATGATATTTTAGATTGTTGTTGGATGAGGAAACTTGATAGGTTTTTTTTTACATAACTTTATAGGTAACTTTAGGGAATTGTATTTAATGAATGAATTTTATAAATTATTTTGTTCAAGCTAATTTTAGAAAATTTCAAAAACACTTAAAAAATTTAAAATTGCTTCCCTTCTGTATTAAAATGTAAATCTCAAATTTATAATATTTTTTTTCAAATTATGCAAATCAAAACCTTATACCAAACTCTTACCATAGCCCCAAATTCAAACCCTAACTCCAAACCATATCCCTAAACATTTGCGACATTCTCAACTTTGATTTGTCTCAGACATCTTAACATTCAAGTTTATAACCGATATTATAAAGTTCATTTTTTCTTACAGAAATTGAAATTTTTACACTGCAATTTTGAAAGAAAAAAAAATATAAGTGATATGCTTGTCAGGTTCATTTTTTGTTACAAAAATTGATATTTATGTTAAATAGAGTACCCAAGTCTAAGAACAAAATTTCTACTTATGAAATTTTGAAGAAAAGACAACCCAACTAGTCTTATTTTCGAATTTTGGGTTGTTTGGTCTATGTTCTGATTTCGGATTCCAGGAGAGTTAAACTCGCTAGTAGAGCCTGTGAATGTATATTCATTGGGTATGCCAAAAATGTAATATCTCCTCCATGAGGTATTTTTTATCCAAGGGCAAAATGGTAAACTTGGGATTCAATATTTTCTTTTAATGGGCCAAGGCTAGATTTTTTTTCCTCATGTTCCACATCCTTCCTCATCACTCTAGAATATTTCCTCTTCTCCTCCTCTCTTCAAAAATTTCGGTCCTCACCCCACCAACCAAGCCACACCAAAATTCAATAATCCATCATGGAATCATCAAAGACATGTTTTAAGGAAGTGCTATGTAGAGATTTGAGCAAGAATCATACTACAAAACTTCTCTCTCCCTCCAATTTATAGTGAACCGCCCCTCTTCCATACTCTTTCCAAATCTTCATTTTCATTTCAATTCATGGAAATCCACTTGTAAGCTTGACTTTGGAAGTACCCATGAAGGAATAAGCTCAAGGAACTTATGAAAAATGAAATATTTGACCATTTCATTTCTTTTCCTTCCTCTTGGTGAGTTCTATCTTCTACCACTTCTCAAAAATTTATTTTTGGTATTTTTACATTTATTTTCGGATTTTTGAAGAAAGCCACAAATTCAGCATGTTGTTTTTGTTAAATTGATGATTTTAAGCTTCCTAGTAAGGCTTCAATGGATATATGAGACTTAGTTGTTGTTTGAGCCTTATTTTATCCTATTATATGTTTAAAAATCATAGTTTATGTTGATGTAAGGTTGGAACTAAATTCTTTTGAAATTAAGTATTGAATCGGTGTAAATAAATGTTGATTAAGTTTATATTCGACAATAATGCGTGAAATTTGGATTGAAAGTAGAGAGCTTGTTTAGGCATGTTATTTTGCTATGAAAAGGATGACTATTGACTTAATTAGAGCCTTGGTATATACTGGTTTATAATGGGAGCTAGAAATTAACTTTGTATTTGTATTCTTGTTGGAGTTATGAGTTTTGAGACCTATTTTATTAAGTGGTGGATGTAGATTATGATTTTGGTACTATTTAGTTAGAATATGATGCCATGATGGTTTAGATAAACAATAGTGCTATGGGTTGAATTACTCGAGGTTGAGAAAATTGAAATTTTTTTAAGGATAAGTTTGTTGATCCATTTGTAGATGTATCTTTTGGCAAGTAAATTCGAATTTGGGTTAGATTCAAAGACTTTAAGCTATTTTAATGAAACTTGAGTAGTCTAAAATTACAAAGGTAATGATATTAATGGTTTAGTACAATATGACTTTAGAGTTTGACGAATTTGTTCTTGTGTTTTCGATCTTGAAGCAGCATGTTCGTGCATTTGAATCGGAATAAATATGAGATAGTATGATGATTATTTATGAATTAGATATCCTTATTAGTGTATCCTAAAATCTCTTTTAAGCTAATAAGTATGTTTATGCTAGTATAAATGTTGGAGGAAAATTCTATTGAGACAATTGATGTATAAAAATTATAGAAAAGAATTGAAAGAAAATTCGAAATGCATCCTATGAGTAATATGCTCACAGTGAATTATAGAAAATTGCAGAAAAATGGAAATGAGGAGAAAAATTGAAATGAGTAACATGCTCATAGAAAAAGAAAAAAAAAGAGAATATATGGAAAAACCGTTTGCTACAACGAGAGATAATGTAGCCTATGACGTACGAGTCATAGTATACCGTTTGCTACAACGAGAGATAATGTAGCCTATGACGTACGGGTCATAGTATACTGTTTGCTACAACGAGAGATAATGTAGCCTATGACGTACGGGTCATAGTAAACCGTTTGCTACAACGAGAGATAATGTAGCCTATGACGTACGGGTCATAGTATACCGTTTGCTACAACGAGAGATAATGTAGCCTATGACGTACGGGTCATAGTAAACTGTTTGCTACAACGAGATATAATGTAGCCTATGACGTACGGGTCATAGTATACCGTTTGCTACAACGAGAGATAATGTAGCCTATGACGTACGGGTCATAGTATACCGTTTGCTACAACGAGAGATAATGTAGCCTATGACGTACGGGTCATAGTATTCCGTTTGCTACAACGAGAGATAATGTAGCCTATGAGGTACGGCTCATAGTAACGAATTAAATGTATAATTAATGATATGAAATTTTAAGTCAAGAATTATTCGAATAATATTTGAAAGAGAATAAAAAATAAAATTATGGAACTCCGGCTTAGTTTAGCCGAAACTAGTTATTATGAGAAAAGAACTAGAGACATACCCAGATAAGTATGTCAAAGTATAAGTTATATCAGAATACGATATATTGGATATATGATTGTAATTGATATAATTGTGGTGATTATGATTATATTTGTTATATGATTTGTTTATTGTTGCTGAAATAAATTTTAGGATTGGTGCCGAGCGGAGCATTGTTTCCTCTGATGCTATAAGGGGAAAAGACTCACTTTATCCTTGCCATTGTTAATGGAATTCATGAGGTTCCATTTTATTATATAGATATTGTCATTAGTTTATATTATTGAAATTGATTAACGGTAATATTGACGCATCTTGATGACATAGAAAATAATTATAGATTAATGTCAAACTTTATATATATGATGTATATGATAGAAAATTTGAATCAGAAGTATTTTTCTGATAGGATGTTTTATTTTGAGTTGTGCAAGTAGTATGAAAATAAAGATGTTATTTGGAGAGTCTGGCTGATAGAACAAATTTTTTTTAAAACAGGATTTACATCTTGGAAATGTTGAAAATACAGAGGAAACTTTGTCGAAATTTCAGTGAATATTTCTTTGAAATGAAATTCAAATTGGAAATTATTATTTATTTATTATAGTTGTCAAGTTTGATTAATAGGTTTGCCGGGCTAGAATGATCTAGTTTGTGCGCCGGTCACGATGATTTTTTTTTGGGTCGTGACAAAGTTGGTATCAGAGCTGGTCGATTCAGATCGTGCCTTGGGTCAATGGAATTCAATAAGATGTAGTGTGACTTTTGGGTTCTAGATATTTATTCCAAATGTCATATCTAGCTGAGCCTGATCAACTCAGACTAGTATATGACAGTTAGAACAAATGTCTGAGAGATGAATGAAACCTTAACAGAAGACGCAGTATAAGGAGTATGATGTAAGGTGTGAAGAAATAAATCAGAGTGGCGCAGCGGAAGCGTGGTGGCTGGTACCTATACAGTTTAAATTAGTCAGTCAGAAAGAATCAGTTCGTAATGGACGTATGTTGGAATCTAAAGTTGAAATTATTTGCGCTTATCAGCAAGTAAATCCCTAAAATTTCGAGGACGAAATTTTCTTAAGGGGGGTAGAATGTAATATCTCCTCCATGAGGTATTTTTTATCCAAGGGCAAAATGGTAAACTTGGGATTCAATATTTTCTTTTAATGGGCCAAGGCTAGATTTTTTTTCCTCATGTTCCACATCCTTCCTCATCACTCTAGAATATTTCCTCTTCTCCTCCTCTCTTCAAAAATTTCGGTCCTCACCCCACCAACCAAGCCACACCAAAATTCAATAATCCATCATGGAATCATCAAAGACATGTTTTAAGGAAGTGCTATGTAGAGATTTGAGCAAGAATCATACTACAAAACTTCTCTCTCCCTCCAATTTATAGTGAACCGCCCCTCTTCCATACTCTTTCCAAATCTTCATTTTCATTTCAATTCATGGAAATCCACTTGTAAGCTTGACTTTGGAAGTACCCATGAAGGAATAAGCTCAAGGAACTTATGAAAAATGAAATATTTGACCATTTCATTTCTTTTCCTTCCTCTTGGTGAGTTCTATCTTCTACCACTTCTCAAAAATTTATTTTTGGTATTTTTACATTTATTTTCGGATTTTTGAAGAAAGCCACAAATTCAGCATGTTGTTTTTGTTAAATTGATGATTTTAAGCTTCCTAGTAAGGCTTCAATGGATATATGAGACTTAGTTGTTGTTTGAGCCTTATTTTATCCTATTATATGTTTAAAAATCATAGTTTATGTTGATGTAAGGTTGGAACTAAATTCTTTTGAAATTAAGTATTGAATCGGTGTAAATAAATGTTGATTAAGTTTATATTCGACAATAATGCGTGAAATTTGGATTGAAAGTAGAGAGCTTGTTTAGGCATGTTATTTTGCTATGAAAAGGATGACTATTGACTTAATTAGAGCCTTGGTATATACTGGTTTATAATGGGAGCTAGAAATTAACTTTGTATTTGTATTCTTGTTGGAGTTATGAGTTTTGAGACCTATTTTATTAAGTGGTGGATGTAGATTATGATTTTGGTACTATTTAGTTAGAATATGATGCCATGATGGTTTAGATAAACAATAGTGCTATGGGTTGAATTACTCGAGGTTGAGAAAATTGAAATTTTTTTAAGGATAAGTTTGTTGATCCATTTGTAGATGTATCTTTTGGCAAGTAAATTCGAATTTGGGTTAGATTCAAAGACTTTAAGCTATTTTAATGAAACTTGAGTAGTCTAAAATTACAAAGGTAATGATATTAATGGTTTAGTACAATATGACTTTAGAGTTTGACGAATTTGTTCTTGTGTTTTCGATCTTGAAGCAGCATGTTCGTGCATTTGAATCGGAATAAATATGAGATAGTATGATGATTATTTATGAATTAGATATCCTTATTAGTGTATCCTAAAATCTCTTTTAAGCTAATAAGTATGTTTATGCTAGTATAAATGTTGGAGGAAAATTCTATTGAGACAATTGATGTATAAAAATTATAGAAAAGAATTGAAAGAAAATTCGAAATGCATCCTATGAGTAATATGCTCACAGTGAATTATAGAAAATTGCAGAAAAATGGAAATGAGGAGAAAAATTGAAATGAGTAACATGCTCATAGAAAAAGAAAAAAAAGAGAATATATGGAAAAACCGTTTGCTACAACGAGAGATAATGTAGCCTATGACGTACGGGTCATAGTATACCGTTTGCTACAACGAGAGATAATGTAGCCTATGACGTACGGGTCATAGTATACCGTTTGCTACAACGAGAGATAATGTAGCCTATGACGTACGGGTCATAGTATACCGTTTGCTACAACGAGAGATAATGTAGCCTATGACGTACGGGTCATAGTATACCGTTTGCTACAACGAGAGATAATGTAGCCTATGACGTACGGGTCATAGTAAACTGTTTGCTACAACGAGAGATAATGTAGCCTATGACGTACGGGTCATAGTATACCGTTTGCTACAACGAGAGATAATGTAGCCTATGACGTACGGGTCATAGTATTCCGTTTGCTACAACGAGAGATAATGTAGCCTATGAGGTACGGCTCATAGTAACGAATTAAATGTATAATTAATGATATGAAATTTTAAGTCAAGAATTATTCGAATAATATTTGAAAGAGAATAAAAAATAAAATTATGGAACTCCGGCTTAGTTTAGCCGAAACTAGTTATTATGAGAAAAGAACTAGAGACATACCCAGATAAGTATGTCAAAGTATAAGTTATATCAGAATACGATATATTGGATATATGATTGTAATTGATATAATTGTGGTGATTATGATTATATTTGTTATATGATTTGTTTATTGTTGCTGAAATAAATTTTAGGATTGGTGCCGAGCGGAGCATTGTTTCCTCTGATGCTATAAGGGGAAAAGACTCACTTTATCCTTGCCATTGTTAATGGAATTCATGAGGTTCCATTTTATTATATAGATATTGTCATTAGTTTATATTATTGAAATTGATTAACGGTAATATTGACGCATCTTGATGACATAGAAAATAATTATAGATTAATGTCAAACTTTATATATATGATGTATATGATAGAAAATTTGAATCAGAAGTATTTTTCTGATAGGATGTTTTATTTTGAGTTGTGCAAGTAGTATGAAAATAAAGATGTTATTTGGAGAGTCTGGCTGATAGAACAAATTTTTTTTAAAACAGGATTTACATCTTGGAAATGTTGAAAATACAGAGGAAACTTTGTCGAAATTTCAGTGAATATTTCTTTGAAATGAAATTCAAATTGGAAATTATTATTTATTTATTATAGTTGTCAAGTTTGATTAATAGGTTTGCCGGGCTAGAATGATCTAGTTCTGCGCCGGTCACGATGATTTTTTTTTGGGTCGTGACAAAGTTGGTATCAGAGCTGGTCGATTCAGATCGTGCCTTGGGTCAATGGAATTCAATAAGATGTAGTGTGACTTTTGGGTTCTAGATATTTATTCCAAATGTCATATCTAGCTGAGCCTGATCAACTCAGACTAGTATATGACAGTTAGAACAAATGTCTGAGAGATGAATGAAACCTTAACAGAAGACGCAGTATAAGGAGTATGATGTAAGGTGTGAAGAAATAAATCAGAGTGGCGCAGCGGAAGCGTGGTGGCTGGTACCTATACAGTTTAAATTAGTCAGTCAGAAAGAATCAGTTCGTAATGGACGTATGTTGGAATCTAAAGTTGAAATTATTTGCGCTTATTAGCAAGTAAATCCCTAAAATTTCGAGGACGAAATTTTCTTAAGGGGGGTAGAATGTAATATCTCCTCCATGAGGTATTTTTTATCCAAGGGCAAAATGGTAAACTTGGGATTCAATATTTTCTTTTAATGGGCCAAGGCTAGATTTTTTTTCCTCATGTTCCACATCCTTCCTCATCACTCTAGAATATTTCCTCTTCTCCTCCTCTCTTCAAAAATTTCGGTCCTCACCCCACCAACCAAGCCACACCAAAATTCAATAATCCATCATGGAATCATCAAAGACATGTTTTAAGGAAGTGCTATGTAGAGATTTGAGCAAGAATCATACTACAAAACTTCTCTCTCCCTCCAATTTATAGTGAACCGCCCCTCTTCCATACTCTTTCCAAATCTTCATTTTCATTTCAATTCATGGAAATCCACTTGTAAGCTTGACTTTGGAAGTACCCATGAAGGAATAAGCTCAAGGAACTTATGAAAAATGAAATATTTGACCATTTCATTTCTTTTCCTTCCTCTTGGTGAGTTCTATCTTCTACCACTTCTCAAAAATTTATTTTTGGTATTTTTACATTTATTTTCGGATTTTTGAAGAAAGCCACAAATTCAGCATGTTGTTTTTGTTAAATTGATGATTTTAAGCTTCCTAGTAAGGCTTCAATGGATATATGAGACTTAGTTGTTGTTTGAGCCTTATTTTATCCTATTATATGTTTAAAAATCATAGTTTATGTTGATGTAAGGTTGGAACTAAATTCTTTTGAAATTAAGTATTGAATCGGTGTAAATAAATGTTGATTAAGTTTATATTCGACAATAATGCGTGAAATTTGGATTGAAAGTAGAGAGCTTGTTTAGGCATGTTATTTTGCTATGAAAAGGATGACTATTGACTTAATTAGAGCCTTGGTATATACTGGTTTATAATGGGAGCTAGAAATTAACTTTGTATTTGTATTCTTGTTGGAGTTATGAGTTTTGAGACCTATTTTATTAAGTGGTGGATGTAGATTATGATTTTGGTACTATTTAGTTAGAATATGATGCCATGATGGTTTAGATAAACAATAGTGCTATGGGTTGAATTACTCGAGGTTGAGAAAATTGAAATTTTTTTAAGGATAAGTTTGTTGATCCATTTGTAGATGTATCTTTTGGCAAGTAAATTCGAATTTGGGTTAGATTCAAAGACTTTAAGCTATTTTAATGAAACTTGAGTAGTCTAAAATTACAAAGGTAATGATATTAATGGTTTAGTACAATATGACTTTAGAGTTTGACGAATTTGTTCTTGTGTTTTCGATCTTGAAGCAGCATGTTCGTGCATTTGAATCGGAATAAATATGAGATAGTATGATGATTATTTATGAATTAGATATCCTTATTAGTGTATCCTAAAATCTCTTTTAAGCTAATAAGTATGTTTATGCTAGTATAAATGTTGGAGGAAAATTCTATTGAGACAATTGATGTATAAAAATTATAGAAAAGAATTGAAAGAAAATTCGAAATGCATCCTATGAGTAATATGCTCACAGTGAATTATAGAAAATTGCAGAAAAATGGAAATGAGGAGAAAAATTGAAATGAGTAACATGCTCATAGAAAAAGAAAAAAACAGAGAATATATGGAAAAACCGTTTTCTACAACGAGAGATAATGTAGCCTATGACGTACGAGTCATAGTATACCGTTTGCTACAACGAGAGATAATGTAGCCTATGACGTACGGGTCATAGTATACCGTTTGCTACAACGAGAGATAATGTAGCCTATGACGTACGGGTCATAGTAAACCGTTTGCTACAACGAGAGATAATGTAGCCTATGACGTACGGGTCATAGTATACCGTTTGCTACAACGAGAGATAATGTAGCCTATGACGTACGGGTCATAGTAAACTGTTTGCTACAACGAGATATAATGTAGCCTATGACGTACGGGTCATAGTATACCGTTTGCTACAACGAGAGATAATGTAGCCTATGACGTACGGGTCATAGTATACCGTTTGCTACAACGAGAGATAATGTAGCCTATGACGTACGGGTCATAGTATTCCGTTTGCTACAACGAGAGATAATGTAGCCTATGAGGTACGGCTCATAGTAACGAATTAAATGTATAATTAATGATATGAAATTTTAAGTCAAGAATTATTCGAATAATATTTGAAAGAGAATAAAAAATAAAATTATGGAACTCCGGCTTAGTTTAGCCGAAACTAGTTATTATGAGAAAAGAACTAGAGACATACCCAGATAAGTATGTCAAAGTATAAGTTATATCAGAATACGATATATTGGATATATGATTGTAATTGATATAATTGTGGTGATTATGATTATATTTGTTATATGATTTGTTTATTGTTGCTGAAATAAATTTTAGGATTGGTGCCGAGCGGAGCATTGTTTCCTCTGATGCTATAAGGGGAAAAGACTCACTTTATCCTTGCCATTGTTAATGGAATTCATGAGGTTCCATTTTATTATATAGATATTGTCATTAGTTTATATTATTGAAATTGATTAACGGTAATATTGACGCATCTTGATGACATAGAAAATAATTATAGATTAATGTCAAACTTTATATATATGATGTATATGATAGAAAATTTGAATCAGAAGTATTTTTCTGATAGGATGTTTTATTTTGAGTTGTGCAAGTAGTATGAAAATAAAGATGTTATTTGGAGAGTCTGGCTGATAGAACAAATTTTTTTTAAAACAGGATTTACATCTTGGAAATGTTGAAAATACAGAGGAAACTTTGTCGAAATTTCAGTGAATATTTCTTTGAAATGAAATTCAAATTGGAAATTATTATTTATTTATTATAGTTGTCAAGTTTGATTAATAGGTTTGCCGGGCTAGAATGATCTAGTTCGTGCGCCGGTCACGATGATTTTTTTTTGGGTCGTGACAAAAAATAGCAAAGGATATAGTTTTTATGGCATAAATACTAAAGTGGTCATAGAATCAAACGATGTTAAGTTCTATGAAAATAAATACCCCTTTAAAATTAAAGAGTAGTGATGGCACTACATCTGATCATATTCCACTAATTAAAAGTAGTAATGAAAACATCAAACATGATGTTTTAGAACCTCATAGAGGTATTAGAGCAATAGTTGTTAAAGAGTATGGACCTGATTATGTGGCCTATATATTGTATGAGGACCCATTAAGCCTTACAGAAGATTTCTCTTCATTGGATGTAAAATTATGGCAAGAAGCTATAAACGATAAAATGGATTATCTAGAGTCTAACGAGATATGGCACTTAGTAGACTTGCCTCATGGTTGCAAACCAAAAGGTTGTAAATGGATTTTGAAAAAGAAACCAAAACCTGATGGATCAGTCAATGAATGCAAGGTTCGTCTTGTAGCCAAAGGTTTTAGGCAAAGGGAAAATATAGATTTCTTCAACATTTATTCACCAGTCCCTAGAATCACATCCATAAGTGTACTAATTTCTCTAGCTGTCATTCATAACTTGATAGTACACCAAATGAATGTAAAAGCTGCTTTTTTTTCTAATGGTGAACTAGAAGAAAAAATCTATATAGAACAACATGAAGCTTTTGTGATTCATAGGCAAGAAAACAAGGTCGGTAAGTTAGATAAATTTTGGTATGGTCTAAAACAACTTCCTAAGAAATGGCATGAAAAAAATTTGACAAACTAATGATATCGAATGAGTATAAAGTGAATGAAGTAACAAATGTATTTACTACAAATATGAAAATAACATTTGCACAATCATATCTGATATGTCTCTATGTAGACAACTTGCTCAAATTTGGTTCAAAGATTTGTGTTGTAAATTATATGAAATCATTGTTGAGAAACAATATTGATATGAAAGACCTAGGAGAAGCTGATGTAATTCTTGGTATCAAGATTAATATAACAGAAAAAGAAATTTTCTTGGATCAATCTCACTATGTTGAGAGGATCTAATTATTTTGATTATAAACATGCAAGCACACCTTATGATCCAAGTGTAAAACTCTTTAATAACACTGGAGACGGTGTTAGTTAAACACACAAAATATGTGAACATCATTGGCAGCCTTAGGTATGTCACTGGATGTACTAGACCCGACATTGTCTACAACGTGAGACTCTTATGCAAGTTTACAAGTAGACTGAGTAAAAAGCATTGACATGTCATTGAAAGAGTCATGATATGCCTTAAAAAGACCATGACTCTAGGATAACATTATCAAAGGTATCCTGTTGTACTTGAATGGTACAGTGATGAAGAATGGAACACCTTTTTAGATCATTAGATGATTCCTAAGTGATCAGTGGCTACACATTAAGTATCACACAAGGAGTTGTTTCTTGAAAAAAATAAGAACATACAATATTGACTCAGTCCACTATGAAATGATAGCATTAGAGAAAACTAGTGAAAAAGCAATCGGAATAAAAAAAGGAAACACTTGGATATCTTTCTCTAAGGCCACGACCCATAGTGAATTCATTTGTAGGACTACCTTTCACTAACACTAGCTTTGTAGCCGTATAGAGAAATTCAAAAATTGAACATCTCCATCCAAATGGAATATTCGTTCTATTTATAACCACATCAAGATAATCCCATTACACCGAGTCATAAGGTTTCTTAAAATCAACTTTAAACATAACTAGGTCTTTATTCTTCTTTGATTTGCATACCACTTCATTAGCAATCAAAAATGCAGCATCACCGTCAAAGAAACTTTGAAAAGACAAGTTTTCTGTTGAAGGTCTATTAAAAGATTTATATATATAACTTGACCTTTGAAGTGATCAAATATCTTCCCTTTTACCTCAGCCACCCTTCAACTAACAGACATTACCATTTATGCTTAGAATAATATTATTTCTCCTCTTGAGCAACTAACCCATGAAAAAACTTTGTATTAGCATCACCTTCTTTCTATCAAAACAAAAAATAATTATAGATAAAGGAAATTAAATTGAAACATTTGAATTGCATATAATTTATATTTTCTATATTTTCAAACACCCTATTGAGACACACTCTTGCTATTAAGATTGACTTTTTTTTTTCTTCTCAAAGTCTATCTAAATCAAACTATGAACACCCCATATTTTAGTAAATAGAAAAACAAAAACTAGTAACTATTCTTTTGGGGCATTGCATGTGTGTGTGATTTTTCTATCGTCATGTGCATATAGTGTTAGCTCATTGGTAAGAGTTTAGACTTATAATATTTTTTTTTGACAACTCGGTATATGGCCTAAAAATCGACTAATATTATGCGTTCAATCATATCGTCCAGTTGCACAGGGTCTATTTAAAGTCAGAGTATAGCTTTGTCTGGATTTAACCCATCAAAATTGACACTAGAGTAAATCGAACTTGAGACCTTCAGAAGAGCACACCCTAAAGTCTCAACCCAACATCTCAACCCAACATCACTAGACAAACATCAAATGGATTGTTTAGACTTATAGTTTTAGAGGGACAGAGATCATATCTCCTCGAAAACGGATGTAAAAAGTTTATTAGTGTTACTTTAATTATAATAACGGTTTATCCTTCCTCAATTAGATAAGAATCTATTGTCCTTTTTTTTTTTTTGACAAAATAAGAATCTATTGTCCTCGTATTTAAAAAATGTCTACTTTCTACGAATGCATTAATTCCGTAATACTCCAATCAATATTCTTGTATCAATTTTATGTTTTGTTAAAATGTATTTTTAGTTTGTACCTAAAAAAAAAAGTATTTTTAGTCTTTCCTATTTTATAATTTCAGGATTTTTCATCCACTTGTAGATAATGATGACTCTAATAACCCATTTTATAAATTTTTGATGAGATTTAATCTTTATTAATATGGTGACTCTAATAACCATTTTATAAACCTTTGATGAGAATTAATCTTTATTAGAGTCACCCTATTAATAAAACTTCTTCTTCCTTATTTTTTTTTTTAAATATATAAATCATATTTATACAGCCACACATTTCTTTATCGTTTTTGTTTACAATTATATAAAACAAAGGAGATCAAGTATATTCAATACCTTCTTTCAAAAAAAAGTATATTCAATACCTATATTTGAACCTAACTTTAGTGCATTTAGGTGTACTTTGTTTGTGTTCTTCCAAAAATTGTTTGACATTATTCAAGGATGGTTTAAAATCCGAAAAATTCTTCCATAACTGTTTCAACCTAATCAATGAGCATGGATTTTTGTAGGATTTTGGACCTTATTGTTAGATCTTAGAATTGATTTATGGCGGTCTAGGATTAACATGTGTCTTTTCTCTTTATTTACACTACAAGAAAATTGACATTTAGTGACAGCCAAAAACCGTAGGTAAATATCCTTTCGCCGTAGGTATATGTCAAAATACCTATACCTACGGCTATTTTTTTCGTGGTGGATACTGGTGTTATACCTACGGATTTGAGCCGTCACTACATCCTATAGTTACGGAATCATTAGCCGTTGGACTAGACAATAATGCTTTACCTACGGATTTTGGCCATAGGTATAGAACCCAATCAGAAGTACAAATGCTTTTTACCTACAGATTTGGAAGTAGGTATAGAACTGCAAATGGTTTTTACCTACGACCATTTCCGTCACTAAAAACTTGCCGAGACCTATCATTTGTTCGTATAAATTTGTTACCGTACGCATTTCATTGCAAATAATGTACACACCACGTTCTTGATGCTATATTATTTGAAAATTTTATTTTATGAAATTAATCAAATTACAAACTACGCAATTAAATGGATATATTTAGAAACCAAAAAAAGATTCCATACCATATATATTGAAGATTAACACCAATTCTTCCAAACATAGAAATTAACAAAAGCTAAATCATGTCAATCCTATTGTACTTTAGAGCATTAACCAAAACAAGACAGAACCATATTCGGCATACAAAACCTTATAACTACGTCAATAAAGAAAAGAACCAAAAGAAAGTCTAGCCTAGTTTCCAATTTCAAATTTCCATCTTCAAGTCTCCATATTAGCCTCCTCATCTTCACCTACAAGAAATAAAAAGAAAAGATGAATAATAACACAATTCATCATTGAGAATATCACTCCTAAAAAACAAAGAAAATATTAACAACTTCAGTGATATTTAATTGAATACCATTTTCATTATCTTCATTATTGATTGGACTAGGGGAATTCAAAGGGTTAGGAACACTAGAAGCATCAGTAACCTATATCACAGAAAATCGAAAATTGTAGATAAAGATTAGTATTAAATCAAGAGTATTGCTAAATGGTGCGAACCAACGAATTGTGTGACTCAAACACAAAACTAGCATTGTTTTCATAAACATGTAATTATATAAATTCCATGTTCTCTTAAATCAATGAAGCAACTTGTATTTTTATATGAAGATTAGTAAATTCAGAAGTACCTGTCTAGCAGCTTGTATTATCTCATTCACATCATCTCCAGAAAATCGACTTTGAATCAAAGTCATGACATTTGCTAACAAGCCCTCCATAGTCTTAACTCTATCACGCAGCTCTTCATTTTCAGATAAAACGACCTTTGATTTTTTAGATTTAGGTAACTTTCCCATACATCGCACGTGCCCCTTCTTTGCAGCTCCTTGTACTTTAGAAAATATGTCATCCTTCCAAGACATAGAACCCTGCTTGTTTTGAGTTGATTGAGAAGTTCCAGCCTCATTACTATGTTTTTTTAGTTCTTCCTAAAATCCAAAACAGAATTAAAAACAATTGGCAATCAGGCATGAAAATGCATTAGAGTTTCTTGGCGCTGCTGTTAATACAAAAGCAGTTGGCAAAACATAGTGACAAAAATATTTACTCAAGCATTTAATTTGTTGATCCTGTTGCTAACATGATAAAGCACCTAAAATATATTTTACAAGCCACAAAACAAACAATTCTCTACTCACTCCTGGTTTTTCATATCTCACCAAATCATAATTACTACAAGAAATCAAACTGCAGCAAGATATCATACTTTCAAATGGTATAACAGGCATTCGATTCAAAATTCAGAAGAGATGTGTCTTTTCTATTAATAGAGCTATCCAAAATTCAGCAAGATATACTCTCCACACCTTTCTTTTTTCGATTACTCTATGCTAATTGAGAAAAAAGTCAAAGTCTCACATTGAAAAAAATAGGATTTAAAGATAATTAATAAATCCACTTTACAAATCGAATTTGTATGGTCTAAACCTAATAATTTATCTTGACACCATGGAGAAGGTAGCTTTGGATAGCTCAACTTTACCTCAATTCCAACCATGAAGAAGATGAAGAAATAAGTGGCAAAGAAGTACAAATTTTATCATGTCCTTCATAGATGAGTTGCAAAATGCTTTTGACTATTACTTTTTCCTCGTATCTACTTCTCACGCGTCTTATAAATTTTACAAAAATGTTCATGAGATTTTGGATTATAAAATCCAAACACATCCAAATTGTGTTCCGATTTTATAATTCGAAATATGTTTATGTATAATCAGCAATCAGAATCTCTTCCATTTGAGCAGTTTTGAATTATGGTTTTAAAAACAATAAAAAAAACAAAGTAAAAAATGATAAAAACCTATCAAATAAAATTATAAAAATATAAATACCACCAAAACATTCTCAAAATTTAATAAAACTCATGCAAAAAAATTCAGATTTTTTTAAGAATATGAAAAATTATAAAAAAAATGAAAAATGGGTCTAAGCGATGAAATTTTGGATTTTGATTGCCGAAGTCCCATAAGAAGTCCCTTCTAAGAGAGTCTTGATCCTTTATTTTTCTGATTTTTTGGGAAAGTTTTGGAGCAATCTGATCAAGTAGCCCGAAAACCGGAGTTTTGACTAAGAACAACTAACAAACAGCTAACAATGACCTAAAACAGAAGAATGGAAGTTAGGAAGATTAATATTGTCCTTAAACTGGTTACCCATGTTACAAACAGACTCAAAATTTGTGCTGATACAGTTCGGATTATATAATATGAACTGTTTTTCCCCTGAAAAAGGGTGATTAGGGGATGTTCCGATTCTATAATCCGAAAAAAGCAAGGAACGCGCCCTATTTTTTTAGGTTTTCGGATTATAAAATCCGAATTGGTTAAAAACTCTTTTTTTTCACCCCATAACAAAGAAAAAACTCAGTTCGAATTCAAAAATTTGAAAATCACATGCGCATTTTCAAAAGAAAAAAAATAGGGTGCGGAGAAATAAGTAGGATGAAAAAATAATGAACTGCTGCAAAATGTATCTTATTGATTGCCTTCCTTGGACCTGAGAATTCTTGGGCCGGGTTGAGGGCTAGATTTTTTTTCTTTGAATTAACAAAAATTTATTGAATTTAATTACTGAAGCACAAGTACATTTTTTTTTTCCTTATAGGAGAAACAAATATAAACACACGTAAACAATAATAAGAATGTTTCAAACAGTTTTTTCTTTGAATGAAAAATGTTGGTGGTTTATTTTTAGATTAACATTTTACTCTTTTGTCCGTATTTGAACTCAGAACCTCAAACTCTTTATCTCTTAGTTCAAATCGGTTGAACTATCCAATACTCTAGAATGTTCTAAGCATTAAAAATGATTCAAAAGTTCTGGTAGGAAGATACGAGTCTTCACGTTAAACACATTAACATTAGAAATAAGACGGTGTAATAAGAAAGGGATAGTTAGAAAGTTTAATTCACACAATGTTCACGTAGGGATAAAATTACGCAATAATGGAACCAAGTCGGAGCATAAAAAATAAAATTAAGCAATATTAATAGATGATTTTTGAATTCTCAAATATGTCAAAAATACACTATTGAAAGTGCGCTTTCGATATTGTATTTTTAAAGTGTACTTCTTGTAAGTCGATGGAGCGAAAAGAGAAATAATCTAATCATAAGACCTACCAAGTAGTAGTGTTGTTTCTCATTTTACCACTTGCATATATATATATATATATATATATATATATATATATATATATATATATATATATATATATATATATATATATATATATATATATATATATGGCATATCAAGTGAGAGGAGTGGTTATAATGAGAGGATGAGAGGAATTAATCTGGACCATTAGATCAAAATCAATGGCTCAGATTAAAAAACTTATTATAGGGACTCACATACTTTAATTTTTCTCAGTATCCATTATATATATATATATATATATATTTTCAGAGAGATACAAAGAGATATCACAATTATTCTTCTCAGTCCCTCTCTATGATCAATGCTGATTTAGCCTCTTAGTTAGTACTCATCCTTCCCTTAAATAACCCTCCTCCATTGAAAACAACACACACACAAAGCTCAAACACAAACTCAAGAAATATTTCATTTTCACAATTGAACCAAACCTTCTTTAGCTAAGAGGGCCAAAAGTTGCCACCAATCCTCAAAACACTTCATTCATAACAGAGCCTTTTTCTCTTGAAACTCAACCTGCAGTTTTCAATTTCAAACACAACAAAAATCCAAAACCAACCAACCAACCATAAAGAACTCAATATTTAAAGACATTGATTTTGTCTTTGTCCAATTCATTCTTAAACTCCACTAGCTAAAATTTCCCTTTGCTCTCTATTTTCTTGTTCGGTATCAGACCTTGGCGCTTCGATTCGTCAAAAGAAAAAAAAAACCTTTTTCATTACATATTTTCAAAATGGACAGTTATCTAAGAGAATTAGAAGGAAAACAAGCACATGATCCTTTATTCATAGAAAAAATGATCAACAACAAGAACAAGAATTCAACTTCTTCAAGTGATAGATGTTTATGGATTCCAGGTCCATTGATAGTAGGAGCAGGACCTTCAGGACTAGCAGTAGCAGCATATCTAAAACAAAAAGGTGTTCCAAGTTTAATACTAGAAAGATCAAATTGTATAGCTTCACTATGGAAGCTAAAAACCTACGATCGTCTTCGTCTTCATTTACCAAAACAAGTTTGTGAGCTTCCTTTAATGGAATTCCCTAGTGGTTTTCCAACATATCCAACAAAGCAACAATTCATAGAGTATTTGGAAAGTTATTCCAAAAATTTCGATATTAGGCCTTGGTTCAATGAGACAGTTATGCATGCTGAGTTTGATGCTACACTTGGTTTTTGGAGGGTGAGGAGTGAGGGGAAGGCGGGAATGGTTACCGAGTTTGTTTGTCGGTGGTTGATCGTTGCAACCGGAGAGAATGCTGAGGCGGTTGTACCGGAGATTGAAGGAGTTGATGAATTTGGTGGTAGTATTAGGCATACTAGTTTGTATAAAAGTGGTGAAGAGTTTAGAGGGAAGAAAGTTTTGGTGGTTGGATGTGGAAATTCAGGTATGGAAGTTTGTTTGGATCTATGTAATCATGATGCTGCTCCTTCTATTGTGGTTAGAGATTCAGTAAGTACTCACAAATCTTTCTCCTTTTACTTTGTTTTTCTTTCTTTCTTTTTTAACTTTTCCGTTTCGGAAATGGAACCGATGCACAATGCAGCAGTTGCGAGAATCGTTAGATTTGGAGAAGAATTTTTTTCTATCGCTAAATCTATCGTTTTCCGCAGCTGCTGCAGGGCTGTAGTGTGCCTATGATTATGAAAATCAGCATGTGCTAAAAATACTATAAAGTTGTTTTTATTTTTGGTTAAAAGTTTTTACAACCTCCCTGTTTTTATTCAAAACATACTATATATGTTTACATAAACATAAAATATTTAAAGTTCCTTGTAGCATAAAATTCAATATTAGTAACTTCTATCTCCTAATTAAGAAACATGGAAATTTGTCGGGTTCCTTCTTAAAAAAAATTAGTTACAGTACTAAATAGATTATGATGTTGTGAGACAAAATATGCAAGTAAAATTCACCTTCAAAGTTGTGTTTTGTTTTTTCTAATATAGCATATAAAATAGGCAAAGTATTCATAATTTCATGTAGTGGCTACAGGTACAATGAATTGTTAATTTAGATCCATTTCAAAAGTATTTTTGAATATTTCATTTTTTTTTTAGCACTATTATAAAAAGCATGATATTTCACTTTTTTTGGGATTCTCAAGCATGCCTAGCATGGGATAGAAGATGACCCAGTTGCTTTTTTCCCCTCCTTTTTCCTTCCCATGATGTTTCTTTGCAAAAGAGATACTCTTTCCCTTGTATTATTACAAGTAGAGCATGGCCACCAACACAATTAAGGCCTATCAAGGGCCAAAAGCCTCCCACATAAGCTCTTACCTTTTTCTCTTTTTTTGTTTTTTTTTGTTTTTTCCTTTCACTTTTTTGGTGTTTGGAATGAAGCTGTTATGTGATGGGAAACACCACAGCATCTCCACAACTAAGTTTTAAGTCTAGTCATGGTTGAGGTGACATCGCTTCCTTAATAATATGAAAAATAGCACTTAAATTATGGCGGATGTGACCTTAATCACAATCGCATCATGATCGTCGTTGTTGGTATTTCAAGTGTGAATAAGAGTCTCACATTGAATGAAAAAGTAGATGTTGAGCAACATGTAAATGAGATGACTCATATCTAACACTTAAAGATTTTGGGTGAAGATATGGTGTTAAAACTCGCTTGTATGATTGTTCAAACTCTAAAGTGATGAACTTCTAAACTCCTCTCATGACTCAATAGTAGTATCAGAGCATATGGTTTGGCTAAAGGTGGACCCTTCTCCTTGTGTTGAAAATCTTTATGATAATGGTCATCAGAATGTGTGCTTGTTGACATTGTGTCAACAGTGGTGCTAACGACATAGGTGGGGGATACATAGATGAAAGATCGACTCACGCTTGATAGAGAGATTATTGATATTTCAAACATTATAAAATATTTACATTGGATAAAAAAATGAATGTCGAGCAATACTACAATGAAATAACTTATATACCTAAGATCTTAAGATTTTCGATAAAAATATTGTGCAAATTCATGTGTGTGGTTGCTTAAATTCACTTGATATTGTAACTTCAATAAACGAAATTCAAATTTCCTTGAGTCAGTTGTAGTAACATCACTTAATGTTAATAATAATTTCCTCCTCTACTATATACTCCCTCCGTCCCGGAATATCTGACTCATTTACTAAAAAAAAGTGTCTCAAAATAACTGACTCATTTCACTTTTCAATACAACTTTCATCATTCTCAATACAATATAACTCTAATTAATACTACTTTCATCATTCCCAATACAATATATTCCACTTTCCCTTTTATTTATACATTTTTCTTAATCCGTGTGAAAAATCAAATTGGGCCAGATATTCTGGAACGGAGGGATTACTTTTTTATAGAAAAAGGTATACTCAAATTATGCAAGAAAACAATCTCATGATGGTACTTTTTCTCTATTGGTTTGATTGAAGGTACACATCCTGCCAAGAGATATGCTGGGAAAATCAACTTTTGGGTTGTCCATGTGGTTGCTAAAGTGGTTACCCGTGCAACTGGTGGATTACATCCTTCTCACTGTGTCATGGTTAATGCTTGGCAATACAGAACGGTTCGGTTTGGTTCGGCCTCGGTTGGGTCCTCTAGAACTCAAAAAACTGTCTGGAAAGACACCGGTCCTAGATGTGGGTGCCCTTGCCAAGATTAAAAGAGGAGACATCAAGGTACTTTCTATCAAATCAAATTCAACTTTTTTTAGTCCTTAAGATTTTAGTGTCACTTTGAGTCTAAAAAATAGATTTTGTGTCACCCCAGAAATAAGTTTATTTGGACGCTTTTTCTTTTTAGTCATAGAATATTTTTAACTTATGAAAGTACTTCTGTATATTTTGTTTTCACCTTTCTTTCTTGTTTGAAAGATTTTCCATGATCATTAGGTGCTTTCAATCAAATCATACTTTATTAAGGCTCATAATCTGAGTTTACTTTCAATATAGTGTAAACGTGAAACATTTTATATTATTAAACAAAACAGTCATAATCTAGTGTATATTGACTTTTAACATAGTTATACTTTTTTTATTTCCCTATTAGTCTTAATGGCCACACATATTGAAGTAAATTCACACAAAGATTCGACATAAAATGTTTTAACAAGGATTCGACATTAGTTTTAAATAAGGATTGGACATAAAATGTTCTCACAATCAAACAATTATTATAGGCCGTAACAATGAGGACATAGGATTTTAATTAGTTAGTCAGATATTTTTAATAAATTGACGGTTATAATTATCGATAATATAAAATATTTTACACTAATTATAACTACACATAGTAGTTAAATCTTTAGTAGGAATTTCACGAAAGTTAATAGACAACGTCGTTATAATTGAAACTCATAATACTTCTTTCCTCATATCTAATGTGTGAATTTTGTCGCTAAACTCATGAAGATATTTAAAAGAAGCTAATAATTATAATATTTTATCACTGATTCTATATCTTAATCATTTCTTGAGTATAATTATTTTTATTAAATTGTTTGATTGATCTCCATAGCTCCCTCGTTCAGGTACGTCCAGGCATCAAGAGGTTAAAACGGTACAGAGTGGAATTTGCTGATGGAAGTACAGAGAATTTTGACGCCATCGTATTGGCAACTGGTTACAAAAGTAATGTACCCTATTGGTTAAAGGTAAGTTATAATCCCATTATGCACTCTTTAAAAATTAAATTCTAAACAATGAAAACGGCACTATTTGTTTTATCTTAGTTGACTTTACTAATAACTAAGCACTAACGACATGTGAAAAAGGTATACACTTGAGTTCAATCGGATCTCATCATGATATCATATTTGTAATATTATTTATTAATTAAATACATGCACAAATATTCATTTTATAAAATATAATTAATTTGAATGTTTGCATGCAAAAAAAAAAAAATTATACGGTGATTCATCTTAATGAAAATATGTTTTTACTTGGTGTTATTTACTTCTACTTGCAAATTCTATCACTTTATTGTTTAAAATTTATTTTCTGTTTTCAAATATTTATAATGAATCTGTCAAAAAAATATTTATAAACAAATAATGAGAACAATTTTTTTCACATATGAAGACACGAAAACTTTGAAAAAAGATTGGAAATTTTGTACTTAGAATTGACAACAAAAAATCAAAACAAAAAACTTTTTATAATAACTAACATGTGCTAAAGCTTTTTTATTTCGAATAAGGAAAATACGGATATAGAATAATCTAAAGTACCTATCTTCTATGAGCCTATCCATCTATCTGAATTTTGAAAATGATATAAAGCAAGAAAAAGAAACTAATAATACAAATAACTGAAATGGTATATGTGCAGGATAAGGGTATGTTCTCTAAGGAAGATGGATACCCTAGGAAGCCATTCCCTAATGGATGGAAAGGTGAAAATGGCCTCTTTGCTGTTGGTTTCACCAAACGTGGACTACTTGGTGCATCCATGGATGCAAAAAATATAGCTGAAGATATTGAACGGTGTTGGAAAGTTGAGGCAAAGCATATATTTCAACAATCAAATTCATGATTATTTGTTTAATTATTTAGGTCAAATTAGATGTTATTACGTAAATGGTGATGGAGGAATTTTGTTGTGCCATTACATATGTGCATAATGTTATCAAGGGTGTGGTGCTCCTCCTTGTCCATAAAAATGGAAAGAAAAAAAAAAATATGGTGAGAAAATGTTTCCTTTGGTGGTGTCCTTAATTCGTGGATTCAATTATAAGCCTTACTTTGAGAATATGTGATATTGAAAATGAAGAGTGAAAAAAAGAATGATGTGTTTTTAGTTTATTAATTTTTTTGTGGTTATTTTGGGAGAGGGAACATATGCATATTGTATAGTGCAATTTTTGCCTATGTAGGTTTGACTTGCTATAGAGAAAGGGAAACAAAGTGACAAAAAATTGCATTGTGGGCTGATCTGGAGATATTTTCCAAGAATGAATGTTTGTTTTGTAATTGTTGTTAACTTATATTCCCATGGATTTTTCATTTAATGGAATAAAGTTTTGATGCTTTTTTATTGTCTCTTTGAAGTTTTGAATGCACCAAATGATGTTGATATAGATCGTTGAACATTTCGCTCACTTTTGAAGTTAGTAGGCTATGTGTAAATTTGTGTTGATATATCAAGTGTGACTAAAATATCTCTGATCGAATGGAAAGAGAATGTTGAATATTTTATAAGTGAAATGACTCATAAACTTAATGTGTTAAAGTTTTGGGTTAAAGTGTGGTGGCTCTTATATGATTGTTCAAGGTGTGATATGATGATCCCCGGACCTCCTCATGACCCAACAATTTGGATGTAAATCTTCGATAAGGTTAATGGCTTTTCATAACCTTGCATGAGGACAAGCTTCTCATATTCCCAACCTTTCTCGGGTTGTCTCACCCAATATACACAATTAAGAAAATGAGTACAGTTAATTGATTACCATACTTTTATTCAAATATTCATGTCCCCGTCATTTCATGTTGATATCATTTTGTTGAAATCTACATTAGATGAATGTCTGAAAATTATAGTTAATCACATTTAAATTTGTGATTGATGAAGTTACGTTAGTGGTTAATGAGTTTTAATATTTTGTAGAGACAAGATTTTGTTAAGTTATGGCAAATTTCAAGGTTCAATAAGCGTGAACAAACGTAATCACCGATCATTTAATAAATAAGTATTTTTGGCTTGTAAAGGGAGTTGAACTCGCGCTCTAAACAATAATGAATCAACTATTTACCAAATAAATACATATATTGCACACCCACCTTATTAAATTGACCCAATTCTTAAGAACTTGCTCCCAAAAAATGAGTGGCCCTTTCACAGCTTACAAACACGGTCCCACTTGATTCGTGCAAGTTGTTCCCTGTACTACTACTGATGAATTGATGATCAAGCTCTAGTTTCTCACAACGCCACTAATCATCACCAGGCCAGTTATTAGGAAATGATTAGAATATTTGTAAATTTCATTATTAATAATGTGGTTATATATAACCAATGATATTTATTTTTTCAATAGAGAATTTCAGTGTATATAACTATGTTATTTGTGTGAAATACACATTGGTTTTGTCAATGAATGAATGGTATTTTTAGGAGATTTTGCCGGAGCATCTTCAATCGAATCACCTCTCCCAAACTTTTTTTTTCATTTACACGACTCAAACCCGAGACCTTAAAAGATCGAATAAAATACCCACTTGAAATAAGAATTATCAATGTGTAATATGAAAGAGCATACTTTCTTTTCTTTTCTTTTTTGGTAAATCATCATATTAATAATAATTTTTGTAAATGAAAAAATTATATTAAGTATCTTTTTCACTTTTAAACATATAATTCATTCGATTATTTTATATTATTGTTTATAGAAAATGCTAACAAGTATTTTTATGACATTCGTTAAGAAGTCAAAAAAACAAACTTTGTCATAAAATTGTGAATGCAACACCTTACAATTTTAGAATTATACAATAAATTTATCACTTATTTTCATTTTTGACGAAATTGCATGATTTTTTATTGATCATTAGCTTCCAATAGATAATACATCGTTAAATAAACTAAACCCTTAATTATGATTCCCTATTTTAAGAGATTTCTTTCTTTTTTTTGCCACAGCCCATTATATCATTTAGTATATTTTATCTAAATTTTTATTTTGAAACTATATCACCGTGCCAAAACTTTATCGTGGCGGCAATAATCAACCATTTCTCATTGATGGAAAAGTGAAAACTATATATGATTGATGAATCCAAGCTAAAGAAAAAGGCAATGAGCAAATGGGGTCAAACCTTAACCTAAATGACAAATTGTCAATTATAAGATTGCATAATCAGAAATGGGATGATGGTGTCTATATTGCTTTTCTTCGACTTGTCAACAGTACTAAAATTGTGTTTTCTGAACCGTTAATCATTCAATTTTATTGTCCCGTGAGCATAGCTCAGTTGGTAGGACAATGCATTGTTATATGCAGGGACCAAGGTTCGAACCTCGGACACCCCACTTATTCACCTTATAAGGTGAATTCTAGCCACTAGGCTGCTTGACCAAAAAAATCGTTCAATTTTATTACCTTAAATTTAGCATAACTGTATGTCATTTCAGTATGACCCCACTCCTCACAAAATGATTGCTCTTTTCCTTTACTTTTCTTTTTCTTGCATGCCCACGTTTTGATTTTAATTTAGGATTTTGCTAAAGGATTCTTGAACAATAATGGGAATAAAAAAGAGAGAGAAACAACAAAAATAAACACTAACAGCATTTTCAGTCAAGGCCTTTAAATAGTCCATAAATGTAACACTAAATAAATTTATACATTCAAATATTTTATGTAAATTATGAATATACTAAATGACCATGGGATTTTAACATATTATCATTTTTTAATAATAATAGTGATAATAATAAATTACAATATTATTTGTGTGTGTGTCTATATATATATATATATATATATATATATATATATATATATATATATATATATATATAAGTAGTTTGTTAAATCTAAGATTCTTAAGACAGTGTACAATATAACATTTATAACTAGAAGGATTTTTTCAATAAACTTTGATTTTCTTTTTTATTTAAATAAGTGTGATCTGACATAGACGCGGTGTAGTTTAGTTCAAAGACTTCATCGAAGAGTCGGTCCTATCTCTATCACTATCTACTAAGTACACATGTTGCATGCACATGGAGTTCATCAGTTTACTCAGGTTGGACCATGGTATAAGGGAGCAAATGAAAGCTTGAAGTGTGTGGAATTGTGGTCCAAATATTGATTTTCCTATTGTAGACATGTTTTGATAAATATAACGTTCATAGTGCAGTTGATAGAGTGTATTGTGATAATTGTTTTCATACATGTTCAGAATAAAATACTCGTACTTAGACTCATACAATACATGTACGGATAGCAACTTTAATATACATATTTGTTGGGTACATATGTATTTGTACCCACACATGTTATCCACATTGTAACTATAAGTCTATAACCAGTCGATAAATATAGAGCATCACTATAACTTGAATAAATAAATCTTCTAAGATCTCAAAAATTGAAGGATGAAGAATATCATATCATAAACCAAAGTATTCGATAATTCATGCATAAAAAAAGTATTAAACTAATTTTGCATGCAAAATAACAAACATTTAAAACATCATATGACTATGCAAGTTTAAATTAAGAAGTATACAAGTATGATCAGAATATTGAGTAAAAAACAATTGATCGGTATACTAAGGTTGTGTTTGAAAGTTTATAGGGGAAGGGAGGAGAGGGTTTTAGAGGAATAAGATTAGAGGAAAAAATATAGAAATCATTCAAAAAATTTGAGATGGTGTTTTTGTAGAAAATGATCAATTAATACTATGATTAATGTATTTTTAATTTTAAAAGTATTATAACAATATATAGATTGGATTTGAAAAATTCACCCAAAACCCTCTAAACTCTTCCTCCGATACAAATTTTTAGTTCTCTTAAATTAGGGGATTTTGTATTATGGAGGAAATTAAACCTCCCAAAGTCTTCCCCTCCTGAAACTCTCCATTTTTCCACTCATCCTTCCTTTTTTTACAAACCCTCCTCTCTCTTCCCCTCTTCTCAAAACTCTCAGCCTAAAATATTTACAATGGTGGATGTTTCACCTATTTAACATCAAGTTAATTAGACACTTATTGTCGAGTGAATAAAATCGGTGCTTATAGAAAATTATGGTTATGAAAGCACCCACTCTCTTCACTTTTTTTTGCAGTTCTACTAAATAAATTGTCTTAAAATAAAGATCTTTTCGCGAAACTTTATTTTCTAACTCTGCGACCAATTTCTTGTTCCTTATATATATATAGTGTGCTCCTTGTTTTGGGTTATATACTATGTAATCATGTACTGTATACTATGTAATCATGTACTGTATACTATGTAATCATGTACTGTATATTTTGTTCATCTCAAAATAAACTGAGCCCCAAGCAGTATGAATATTTCCAATTATGAAAATAAACATTGGCATTAAAATTTGGATAAATCACCCGTAAAAGAATTGGATAACTCAGTTTTATTTATTATCATTTGACTTACTTATATCTTACAAAAGCATTTCGATTTTAAAGCTTTTGTAGTTTTACCTCAATTATCATCCATCTCTTACGGTAACTATTTTTCACTTATAATTTTATTGAGATAGGATCTGTTGACACCAAATCTCAACCGTTTATTTCATTTAATCAAAAGGCTCATATTTATTTAATTGAAATCTCACATGATCATTACTTTCCGCATTTTCTCTGGTCTTTGTTATCATGATGATTGCTCATATTTCCCCATTTCAACCATTGGTCTCCTATTCCAAATGAAAATTACAGCTTCTTCTTCATTTCAATTTATTTTACCGGTTCAAATATTAAGGGTGAATTGTGATTTATTAGGCTAAAATCTATTTCAAAATTATCATTGATCAACAAACTGGATTATTTCAGAAATTGATTGTTGTCGGTGATTACATTTTCAATTTTACCTCTCTGCTTCGTCTCTCTTTCTCATTTTCATTATACCAATTTGCATTCTAAACATTAAGGTTAATGGGGAAATTAAAGTTAATGGAATAGAGTATGTGGAACGTTTTTGTTTAAAACAAATTAAAAGCTATACCCTTTAATTTCTTTGGTCAAATCAAAAACCAAGCATATTGTATCAATTGTTAAGATCATGAGTGCTCTTTGTTCATGCACAAAACTCAAGCCTATCATATCAATTGTATTATCTATCGTATGCACAAAACAAACTCTCTTTTCTCGAATCCAATTTTGCGGACGACCAAACAATTAGAATTTGCTTTGATTGTTGGTGATAGCTGATGGAGAAAAGAATGAGCGCAGATAATCAAGTGAGTTAATGGAAAGTAATGATCATGTGAGATTTCAATTAAATAAATATGAGTATTTTGATTAAATGAAATAAACGGTTGAAATTTGGTGTCAACCAATGCGTTGACATTTGGTGTCAACGGATCTTGACTCAATTTTATTTTATCAATTATTTCATATTTACATTTTTTTTTTCATCATATACACAATATTGCATATGTTAAAACAACTAAATATGATATTTTTGTCGAAAACAACAACTATTTATTATAAAATCATGCATTTAATATAAAGTGTACAATATTTAAAATAAATTTACTATTTTTAACTTCTTATAATATGCAAGTTTCTACATGATATAATAACTCTAATGAAGAGCAAATGTAGATGAGTGAGTGGATAAATAAAAGGTGAAAAAAAAAATTTGTTTATCTTTTTTTTTTTTTAACAACAAAATTTGTTTATCCATCAGCATAACATTTTTTTTCTAGTGGCAAAAATCATACAAATGTAAAAAAATTAAGAATCACAGATCCAAACCCGCACTTCAATTATCAAATGTTTCTTCAACTATAAGTTAGTTGTATTTATGGGACACATCATTTGTGCAAAAAACTATTAAAAGGTACTTGGAAAATGAATCTTCATTAAATAAAAATATGATCCATCAATCAACGGTCCGAATAAATACGTGATTACGATTGGAAGAAATGATTGGTATTAGGTATTCCATAGAATGTCTGTGTATTTGTCGAGTAGCCGAATCTTCAAGAGGACTCCAACTCTCCCCAGCCATAGTAAGCATAGTACCCTCACATATACGCTATTTTGATTAATCAATCATTTATTGGGTGGCCCCATAGAAAATATAACGATGAATCATCAATTTATGGTTCTTAACTCTTTCTCCAATTTAGTCCATAAACATTGTGAATATAGTAGGTGGTCCTTAAATATATAAAATATGTTAATTCAATCCCTAAAATATACGAAAATCTATCAATTTAACATCATAATTGCAAGGACTAAATTAACATGTTTTAAATAGTTATTATATATAGTTTAAGCATTAAATTGGAGAAAGATTGATAGTTTGGTGATTATATTGATTATTTGTTCAAAATTTAATATAGTTTGGTGATAAGCACCAATTTTTAGTATATTGTTATGAATTGAAGGTATTTTTAAAGAGTGTATTGAAGGTACTTGTTCACTTTAATTTGGTAAAATTTTGTCCACTTAACCCTGCATTTGTAAGTAGTTTAATTAAGTAGTGTATATTTGTAAGTAGTTTGATTAAGTAGTTTATTTTGTGAAAGATTGATATTTACATATTTTCTTGTTATGTAGGCAAATGAAGAATGAATAGGCAAAGCAAGGAAGCTAACCAAGAAGTATTGAAGTCAAAATGGAGAAAATGATTGAAGACCTAAGTTCGCTTTGCGAGAATCGATCCGCCAAGTGAACTCAAGACAGGTCATCATATTTTACAGAGTAAATTCGCTTAGCGATATGAAACTCGATAAGTGAATTAAGTTGTTTTTAACAAACTTTGGCCTTCATTTACCATGAAAAAATGACAATTTGGCGGTAGTACTTTGTCAAATAAATTCTTATTCCTTCCATAATTTGTGTTTTGAAATAAGTAAAAAAAAAAAAAAAATACATTACAGCCTTTGCAAAAAGAAAATAAATACATCAGAACTACAAAGCACTTACAAGGATACGGGCACAACATTGACATGTTAACATCAGTTCTAATTTAAGAAAATTAGTTATTTGAATGTAATCACATGTGTCGGTGCCTTTGATCAGGGGTGTCGATGCTAAAAGAACAATCAATATCTATGCTCTTCTTTCCCTTCTCACATGCCGACATTGCTGACACTCTCATTCATTACAATTAAATGCAAAGAAAACACTACATCCTTGAGCCAGTTGTCATAAATCTCAATGTTTGCTATTCTCATCCTCATACCCGGCTGCCCTTCCTTTCCTACCTATGACAAATGACTGTGGGGTGGTGTTCTCATCAGGTATATTCAAACCTTGATAAGTTCGATTAGCGAAAAATTCTGCTCCTGATTTAGCACCCCCTTTGATTATGGAATTACAGTTGTCCCGCAACTGTAGTGCCTTCTCTGTTGCATTGGCTAGCGCAAGATCTTCTCTTTCTTCCTCGTCATTATTTTCTGATGAGATACAAGAAAACAAATTTTAGTGACAGCTTACACCATAAAATAGACCAATTTCATGTTTGTTGCAATATGATGGAATAAGATTTCTTAGAAATGTTATTTGGACAACCATTTAGTTGTCCAACAACGTGTTTATTTATATATTGTGTAGATACGATTTCATTTTTAAATTAGTTTTCTCTCTCATATCGAGTCAATGTTGTATTTTTATACGGTTGTCAAATATGTTGTCTAGTTTTGGTTGCTCAAATAACATTGCTCTTCCTTTAATGTAGACCGACCAATTTCGCTAACCACGACATATCTTCACAAAATAAAACGGTCATTTAAAAAAAAAAAAAAAATCCTAATTGAAGTGTCATTCAGGTGTGTTTGGGTTTTAACTGAACCACAGTGTCACTATGCGTTGGGTTCAAAGCAACAGCTTGTTGCTTCGCGAAATCACGGTGAACAACTGTGACACGAGTATGAAGAAGGAAACACAACCAAATGTAGGCTTGGTTGCTAACATAGAAGCAAGGAATAAAGACTACCTTGATTTTCAAAATCTTCGACATATCCACCCTTTAAGAATGAAAACCGTGCTTCTTCCTGGTTTCCAACTTGTACTTGAGGAAGATTAATTAGATCTCCGAATCCCATCACATAGGCTCCTGTCCACTGGCTTCCCCTGGAAATAGATTAATACAATAGCATCAGAAACTGAGAAATGTAAATCATACTAGTTAAAAAGCCTGTAAAGAAGCAAGATATGCCTTCACATGTATTCAGGTGTAGATGTAAATAAAGATAGATTGTAATAAATCCATATCTGAAGTACATGTAGAGAGCATAAAATAAAAGTCGGAATATTATTATTTAGAGATATTTACAAATTCTTTATGCCTTTATAGAACCAAGCATGCAGAAGGCACAACAATGTGTGTGCAGTAAATCCGAAGGAAGAATAAGAAACATATGGTTTTATACTAGTGATGTCAAAGATAAGGCATTTGATTGGGTGACTAAGTGAAGGTGAGGGTGTTAATGTATGGACGGTGACCAGATCCAAAATTTCCACAACAAATTGGATCATGTAGAAGTCAATAAGAAAAATCAAATCTTAGCAGTTTGTTAATACAAAGCAAATCAAATGAGTCATGTGATCCAGTAAGTTAACAAGAACCAAGCTTATGTGGAAGTTAGATGCCTGGCAACCCCTAGATATCAAATGAGTCATGTGATCCAGTAAGTTAACAAGTACCAAGCTTATGTGGAAGTTAGATGCCTGGCAACCCCTAGATAGAATATTTGGTTATTTCCCCTTTTTCATGGTTGCAGTTATATCCAACTACAATTTACAACATTGATTGGTTATATCTGATTACAACATGTATCAGTTATACACAATTTCAATATACATAAATTTACAGCGAATTAAAAATATGGGTCACATAAATATCTTCGAAATCACAAGGAAAGACACTAGAAAGGAGAAAACTTGTGATACATAGGTCTGAATCACTGCAGCGTGTACCTGTTGAAAGCAATTGTTGCTTCAAAGGGAGTAATAACAGGAGCTAGATAGTCTTTGCTGTCCAGTAAAGCAGTTTGGGCACAAGAGACGTATAGGAATACATCACACTGTTGAAAAACAAAGTGTTAGCAAACTTTCAGACAAAAACAGCTAAAGCTGAAGTTCGTACTAAGAATGAATCAAGCTTCACCTCAGGAAAGTTAGCAAGTTTAGCTGGGTTAGGTTTTCCCATAACCAAAGTATAGGCCTTCTTGCCTGACAAAGTAATAAGCTCCATCATCTGATTAATTATGTGTAGATAACCAGCTGCATCAAGATTCAGTATGATAAATTAACCCCGTTTATGTTGCAAGCAAACAGTAAAGTAAATTCTTTACTGACATACAGTGATGCCAAACTAAAAGCAACCCTAACCTAACTTTTTCCCCCAACCAAATTGTTCGATAAAATGCTTACATCTTTTATTTTATGCAATTTAATTCATAGTAACCAAGAAGCTGATCAACCATATAAAGTAGAAAATGGATATTTTCCTGATTGGCTTCGTCACGTGATGATCATGTCTTTGATGAGATGCTCACGTCCTTATGAGGTAACGTTTTAGTATCCATCATTTTCGTTTCCATGAATTAATATATATTCTATGTGTGAATTGCTTAACCAATATCTGAAACATGTAAATGAATTTTTGATAGAAAATGAGGTGTACAGTGTTAATATTATTTTTTTAATTACTATTACAGTTTTTAAATGTATAACTTTTTTTCCCACAATTTCATATTATTTTTATGATTATTGTTTTGTTCTATTCTTGCACACCGTGTTTTACACACTTTTTCAACTATTATCGGGGTTAGCACAAAGGATAATAATGTTGGAGATGTCCTGTTCATAGCAGTCTTCTTGTTGTCGGGTTTTTTTCCCGACAAATTCTTGTTGTCAGGTGTTAACCACAGTTCGACCAAAGCCCTCTTTTTGTTGTAAGGAAGCATTGTCAATTGACTACTAACTGCACTTTAATTGACAACGACAAAAATCATCCTTACCAGAAGAGAGAGTTGGTTGAACTGTGACAACAAAAAGATGACTGAACAGATGTCTCCAACATTATTATCCATTGTGTTAACCCCTGATAATAGTTGAAAAAGTGTGTAAAACAATTGTGCAAGAATAGATCAAAATAAAATGAAATAGAGGGGGAAAATTAGACAGTTAAAAATATCTAAAAACTGCAGTAGTAATTGAAAAATAATAAAATCATGGTACATCTCATTTTCCATAGAGAATTCATGTACATCTTTCAAATTATATTGGTTAAGCAATACATACATTGAATATATATCAATTCATGGAAACAAAAAAGAAGACTGATAAAACGTTACCTCGTAAGGACATGAGCACCTCATTAGGACAAGATCATCACTTCGACGAAATAAGTGAAATTGTCAATCAGGAAAATATCCATTTCCCACTTTAGATGGTTGATCAGCTTCTTGGTTACTATGAATTAAATCACATAAATAGGAGATGTACGCACTTTATCAAGCAATATGCTGTAAAAAAATATTTAAAAAAAATATTACCTTTCTATTCTAATATCAAATTTACTAGAGAAAGGAAAAAAAATTCTTAGAAAAATTAGGTTACTATTATTAAGTAGTTGGATAAACTTTATTTTGATTAATTAGGTTATTATGCTATAAGTTTTGAACTTAATATGAAAACAAAGTTTATCCAGCTACTTAATATCAAATTTACTAGAGAAGAAAAAATTTCCTTAGAAAAATTAGGTTACTATCATTAAGGAAAGGATTGAACTGTAAACAACTTGGTCATAGAGGCTTTGCTTTCATGTCTTGAATAAACTATCCAAAAAGCTTAAGCTATTACTTGAAGATACATGAATGGTTTTACATTACATCCCTAACATTATTCACTCCTGCTATTTACATAAACCATGATTAAGACTATGACTCGTGCACCATATAACTGAGTATTCTATAAAAATTAAAAATCAGGCAATATATATAAGAACAAAATTGTTTCATAAGTCAGGTATACATTCTTCTATTTTCATTTTAGGTTAGTAACAAGGGTTGCCTAGCTGGATACTTATCTCATGACAATTGGTTGATTAATTGAAACTTACTTGGGAAAATCAAATTCATGCTTAATAAGGTGTGTGACAATATCAATTTCTATATACTTGTGTTACTTAGCAGTCACTATGCAAGAAAAGAAAAACAAAATATTGACAAATAAAACATACCAACTCCAAGAGTTCCAACCAAAATTCCAACAATATTAGCATCCTTAGCCCTCTCCACCAGATAATATCTGCATAGTTCTCAGCTTAGTAAATTTCAAAGACATAAGATGGTTTTACAAAAGGATAGTGTATTCATATTGTGATACATACCTACGTTTAAGAATCCTCCTCTGTTGAGACAAGTCTGTCACCATTTGACTCTTAGTTGCATCATACCTGACTAAAACCAACAACATTATTAAAACAATATCTAAAAAGAACCTATACCAGGAAAGGAGTCAAGGTGAATTCACTCTAGATACATGATATGGGTATAAAATAGTGATTTCAAACAATGCAATAATATCGGGGAGATGGTATTTGTTTAACGAATTTCCTTGTGTCATAACATGATAAAAGATACCGCATTGTAAAGCAAGAGAATTGAAATAAAACTATTAGGTTGAGTATTTGATATAATCACTTAATGCAAACTTGCAAAGGTCCCATGAAGTTGAAAAGGAAGGATAAGTTTCTATATGCTGTAGCACGTATTAATGAGGGAATCGTAAAAATATAGATACGTTAGGACAAATTTCAGAAAGGATAGGGGTAAATTATTAACCTATTTCACACGCATTGAATGTGAGCACAACATTTGCAAAGGCAGAATTATCATGTCCAATCCAAAAGAGCGAGTAGTTTTCCATGCTTTGACCCTCCGGTAATTTCCAAGTCAAACCTCCAATACTATATGCAGTCCCACTTGCCCCATCAGAACTGGAATTATCACCACAACCACAAGTTTCTTCTTGGAGGCCGTTTAATTCTTTATTATCTTTCAATGGAAACATATATGGAGATGGAACATCAGCAAAGTGAACTTCTGACTTGGGGTCAGATGTGCAAAAAGTTGATGATTCTAACAGTGCTTTTCTAACTTGTTGTATTGAATGTGTGTATTCCAACCCATAAAGGACCTACAGTTGGAGAACAAATGGTCCAAAAAATAAAGAAAGTAAGAAACTTGTATTGATAAAATACCCTTAAAACTTGCCTAGCCTAGGCTTGCAGAAAAAAAAAAAAAAATAATCCATATTGCATGCACAGTAGAGTACATCAGCCCAAACCGTGCTTTGTAAAAATGTGAAAAAGGACACTAACAAATATTCATAAAACTTTCCGTTAATAAATTATATGACATTGCAGCTATTTTATTTAATATACCATGATGGGCTTGCTATTTGTCAGTGCATATTGTGACATACTTTCAACACAATCAGCTATGCCAATGGAAGCCTTCCCAAAAACAAAAAAAGCCGGTAGAGTTGTTGTCCTGTAGAGAGAAAATAGGACATCAATCGAAGCATGTGATGTAAAATATCAACCTATAAGCAACATAAAGAATTAAATAGCAATCAATTGCTGCCACAGAATCTGTAAGAACGTTTGAACTGAGGTACTTATGGTGCATTTGATTTGCTAAAAAATAGGGGATGGGACTGGACAACTTTTTTTGTACCATTTTTGATTTAGAAATTGGTCATGGGACTAAACAAAACAGGTAGCAAGGGAATTAACAAAAACAAATATTCTTGTCCCTCACCAAACCATGGGACAACTTTTTTTCCAGAGTACAAAAATACCCTTTCTATTTTCCCACATAAAAAAATATTATCTCTCTCGAATAGAATTCTGTCTTGTCATGTACTATTATGTCCAGTACTTACTCTTTTGCGAATCAAACGCATCCTTAAGGAATGAGTTGAATCCAAAAGTAACTTCACAAATCATGCTATTTTTTCCACAGTACAAAATAGATGATGTAATGTAACACATAGGACTAGACGGTATCATAAACAGATAGTTATAATCATATCAAGTACTTCTCTATACTTTATAACAAGATATGAGAAAAGAAAGATAGCTAAATAAGCCAAATTCAAGACAAAAAAATGAAATTGTTACTCACGGGCTAAAACATGTATGTCCGTAATGTATAACACAGTCAGCATTACTGTGTGATGCTCCAACTTCATCAACACAACAACTTCCATAGGCTGTATCTGCCATCACAAACAATCCAATGTCTGGCTCATCCCCACTTCCTGTAGTATCGGATTCTCTCAATGATTGAAGTCTCTTGCGGAGTACACTGACCACTCTTGTAGAGTCCTTCAGAAGATCATCTGGAAACTGAAATTCACACAGAAAAATCATTGCTATCAACATTAACAAGTTATTTTGGTTGTTTTGCAAAGAAAACTGATGCATGAAAACCAACAAAATTCAATTTTTATTTACAGATTGGGATAGTGTTGATAAAGACAAAAAAATTATGCGCTAAACCCTAAACCTTAAACCTTAACATTGTATTACTTTTAAATTTCTTCAGGCTTCTAAGCACTAAACAAGAGCTTATGGAAACAGCTAATGACATGCCTGTAAGCTATTTTCCATTCCACTTAATATGTTATATATTTATTTCCATAACTTCTCTAGGATAGCTTATAAAAATAACTTATAGCTTATATAAAAAAAACCAAAAAACCAAGCCTTATCCCACTAAGTGGGATCACCGGCTTATATGAAGAAAAAAAAAATTTGACTTTATTTTATCTTTTGTTATAAAAATAGTTTAGACATAAGCAATTATATGAAAAGCACTTAATTAAACGGGTTATCCAAGTAGGGGTCTTTGGGCTAACTTGGATTGCTTATTGAGCTTACCTGGTAACAAAGTACATGTAAAACTGTCTGTGAGAGCTTATAAAAACAGTTTACGACATGTCTTCAAAAAAAAAAAAAAAACAGTTTACGACATGTCCATAGCTTCTTCAACTTATTTCCATAAGCTGTTTAGGATTGCTTATTAAAACAGTTTGACTTAAATAAAATAAGAGGAATGGAGACTTACTTGTAAAGCAACTCTGGTGAATTTATGAGTGCGAATGAAGTCGGCAGTGGTGGCAATATCGTAATTTGATTCAAAATCCATTGCCAAAGTGAAGAGCTACAGATGAAAAGGAAAACCAATTTCTGGCGGCCGACGAGGATCTCCGGTTGCGTTTTACGGCAAAGATGAGCAATAGATGAGTTTTCACTTCCGAGCTGCTGAGTTTTTGTGAGTGTAGGGTTTTTATTTTTTGTTTTTTCTACAAGAGGGGGTTTCATCTTTTAGTTTTAGTCCTCTAATTTATCAATTTTCACTATTTTAGATATTTTTTAGGTTTAATTGCAGTTTTAGCCCCCTAACTTTCTCAAAGTTGTGATTTTAGCCCTCTAAGAAAAAACTACGTAACCGCCTCATAAGTTTTGCAACTGTAGCAGTTTTGGCCCTCCAAGGCAAAACAAAAATAAATAAAAAAAGACACATGGCATCTCACTTAGGGTGCCACGTCAGTGTAGACCGAGTCAAAATTGACCTTGGGGTCAGAGAATCGTGCAGTGTAGCTCAAAAAATCCAAAAACAATTGTACCTAACGCACGACTAGAGTAGTTAGGGGACCCATAATTGGGGGTAGACTTCCTCGTCGACATTAATCAATTGAAGGAAAGGAATCACAATTGATAAATCTTGGCAAAACTCGGCTAAATTCATCATCGGGGTATGCACTTAAATAATCAATCAAACAAGTTTATTTTCACAATTTTTATCTCTATCTTTCTGCTTTTATTTATGCATTTCTCATTATAGCTCAAAAAATACAAAAACAGTTGTGCTTAACGCTCGACTAGAGTAGTTAGGTAAACCACAACTAGAGACAAGATATAATTCCTCCCTTGAGGTTAATCATTGGAAGCAAGGAAACCACAATGACAAATCTCAATCAACGTTTGCTAAATTCAACTTTCATCAACAAAGTGAAATTTAATGTGTCCAAAACCTAATATGGAGTATGGACATTATATTATGCAAATGTGAGTTCAAATTTCGAATTTCTCACTAAGATTACTTAATTAAAAAATAAATAAAAAAAAAAAATATTTTGATTTATTTTTTGTTAAAAAGAAAAGGATAGCTTAAAGTTGAAATTCTCCTCCGACGAACTCAACTAACTCTGGTTGATCCGAAATGAAGAAGAAATGGCATCAGGAATTAGGGTTTTAAGCATAGCAAGAAAGAGTTACAGCAGAAGAATACCACCCAATTTCTTCTTCTTGTTCCGCAACCACTCCTCCAATTCATCAAATCCAAATCCTCTTCTCCACAAATTGCTTAATCTCCCCAATTCACACATCAAAACCACGCTTGATCACCAATTTCCCTCCCTTCCCACCTCCCTTCTCTCTTTCGACTTTCTCATTACCTCTCTATCCCCTTCGATAAAACCCAACTTGGTAATCACTCTCTCCTTCAATTCATCCATGTTTCACATCAACAAAACAATTTTATTTCACGTGTCTCTTCGTGAACATGAACGAAGTTAATAGGGGTACAAAAGAAATTTTATGTTCGTCCAATGTTTATCAAGAGACACATGAAATATATAAAAGAATTTTCATGAGGTACGAAGTACAAACATTAGACACGACACTGATACATAGACAAATATTGGTTTAAAAAAATATAATGATTGAATGTAAATACATATGTCAGTGTCGTATCAGTGTTTGACGTAAACACGTCAAAAACTAGACATGTTGTGTTAAATGTAAAGTGTCTCTGCTAAGTAGCTTGTGAGTCCAATGGCCCAACTCATGAAAACTTTTGTTTTGGGTTTCATATGGGTTCCCTCCCTCCATTGGAGATAATCCTATTTGAGGCGGTGTCGGGCAATAAATGTGGGCACGTCTCGCAGCTGAGATTTTAACATTAGTTAGCCCTGATGTGGGAGACTAGTAGTTTGTAACTCATCAAAACTTTATTTACCATAAAAGCGAATATTTTCATCCCATAAAGTTTTTTCTTTGCCTGAAGATTTTCACAAGTTATGTGATGACTTTTGTGTACAATGTAGTTTTAGTTACCAATTATGCTTCTTAGATTCATTATAGAGATTTTGATAATCGATATTTTAATTCAGGTTTTGGAATGGATTCTGGAGAAATTGCTGAAAGAAAATGTAAAAGACCATGGTCGCTTCTCCGAGCTCATCTTTTTATGTGGAAAGTTGAAGAATGTGCATTTAGGAATGCATGTTTTTACTTCCATGGAGGCTATTGGAGTTAAACCAACATCCCTGGTTTTTAATTCCCTTATAAGTGCATGTTTGTCTTCCCATGACATTGTTACAGCATATAGTTTATTTGAGATCATGGAGAGTTCAGAGAACTACAAACCTGATTTTCACACTTATAATAACTTCATTTCAGCATTTTCAAAATCGGGGAATGTTGATGCCATGTTAGCTTGGTACTCAGCTAAAAAGGCTACTGGACTTGGTCCTGATCTTCAAACGTTTGAATTGGTTATATCGGGCTGTGTTAATTCGAAAAACTATGAGATTGCTGATAGAGTTTTTGAAGATATGAAGATTTCTGAAATGATACCTAATGTAACCATACTTGAAAGTATGCTTAAAGGGTTTTGCTCACAAAAGAGTTTGTGTCGAGCTAACGAGTTTTTTAAGTTTGTGTTAGATAACGGATGGCAAATCAGTGAAACCATGGCTGAGATGTTAGTAGTATTGTATCATGAACAAGGGCAAGTTGAAAAGATGGAGGAACTGCTCGAAACGATAACAAGTTATCCAATTGATTCTGGTGTCCTCTCGCAAATACATTGTGGGATTGTAACGATGTATGCCATGTTGGATAGATTGGACGAAGTAGAGTTATCAGTGGGTAGAATGCTGAAACAAGGGGTGTCATTCACAAGTTCAGATGATGTCGAAAAAGTTATCTGGTCATACTTTAGGAAGGAAGCTTATGATAGGTTAGATATATTCTTGGAATGTATAAAGAACTTCCATGTGCTTACCAGATCAACTTATGATTTGTTGATATCTGGCTATAGAAGAGCAAACTTGCACGAAAAAGTAGATTTAGTGTTGGCAGACATGAAATCAGCGGGATTGGCAGACATGAAAATGTGGGATTTAGTGTTGTTAAAATAAGTTTTCTGGATAGTTGGATTATGAGGTCATCTTATGAATCTCAACATTGTAATTTTTATAATCTAAACAACAAAAACTAGGATACTTTGGCTGTTCGAACTTGGTTTGTTTGATTTGTTTCAACACTCCTATATATTAACTGTCAATTGCTGGATTACCATTGTTGAAACCTATTCTTGTGATGCACTAAAACTTGGATCACTTAAATTAACTTTTTATGTTAGATATGTTCTGGCGCAACTGGTAATGTTGTTGTCATGTGACTGGAAGGTCACGGGTTCAAGTCCTGGAAACAGCATCTCGTGTAAAAAACAGGGTAAGGCTGCGTACAATACACCAAATGGTGGGACCCCTTCCCGGACCCTGCGTATGCAGGAGCTTTAGTACACCGGGTTGCCCTTTGCCTTTTATGTTCTGCCATGATCATCTATACAACAAACCACTCACTTTCCTGCCATGATCACCTATACAACAAACCACTCACTTTCCTTGGTGTGGGTTGCTGAAGACAATTTAGCTGCCAATATCAAGGTTGATGGAGTTGGTGTAAAATTGTGGTTACACTTATTTTTTTAGTTTAGATCCATGTTTGACAAACATGCTTTTGAATTAACCTGATTTTGTAAATTGTTTGGTTACCATTGATTTTGAAATAAAGTGATTTATGTTTGAATGTTTTAACTATGAAGCAAATTTCATCCCAATACATTTTTTTAATCACTTCTAATCAAATAGAGATTAAGAACAAAATCATCTTTATCAAAATAATTCAATAGCTTCATTCTTAGTAAAATCAGGTTTGACAGTTGGAATGTCACCACAGAGATGGCAACGACCAGATAGTTTGAGACAGTTTCACTTTGACATATTATCTAACACCTTTCACACTTGAGAGTTGAGACTGTTCAACTAAATTTGTCAGAGAACAAAATGAAAAGGTTAAATTTGTTGAGAATAGATGCAAAACAACTAGTCTGATATAAAGCAAAACGGAAGAAAGATAGATGATCTGAAAAGAGAAGGAAAGTCTTAGCAGTTATGTACAGGAGGGGAAAAATTGATAGAATTTTTCTCAGGAATGGATCTGATTTTAAATTTCAATCACCTTATCATTTGAATTTTGAAACATTGTGTATAATCCTCTGCATCATCAATGTTCACAAATCTTAATAGTGTCCTGCCTATTTAATATCTACGATAAGAGAAAAACATAAACAAAATAATGTAAAATTTGAATAGAGGATCATTCCCATCTTTCTCCTTTTTTCTTCACATAAAGGACAGATTTTTCCAAACAACATAAAAATTAGCACCCTTAAAAATCATTCCTTTAATTTTCATCTTTCCATTAAGATATTACAACACCTAAAATATGGGAATCATAAGTTATGATTCTATCAATATTTCTTCATATGAACACATGCATACAATTTATGCTTTTTTATCTGGCTCTACCCATGTGAAGATTTTGAGCAACAAAAAAACTTTCGTTAATATTATCTATCATCATGAAAACCCTGGAAAAATATGTAGTCTCTTGCTCGAAAAAAGTCGCAGAGCTCCCCAACAGAAATGAAAGAAGCAAATTGCATTATTCTAGAGAGCAATGAAGAACCAAAATCAAGCACCTAATAATTCATGTCTTATACATACAGAGACTACAAATAAAATTCTATAAGGCAAAAATGATTAGAAAAAAACATTACAAATCCAGCAAAAATATTGGTAAAACTAGGATGTCCACAGAGTAAAGTCTAGGGAGTAATGAGCAAATGTGACTTTGATTTATTCCATGGACTATGTGTCAACTTGTATTTAAGATGAAATCATTAATCAAATAATATGATAAAGAAATTTCATCACTTCCAGAATTAAAATTCCGAAAGTCGTACAATCTAGTCACTTGATTATACGCAATCTAATCTAGTCACTTGTTCTCAGAAATAAACTACACGGGAAAGGCTCGATTGAGAGAGATTTTAAAGCACTTATCAAACTGACGGCACGGTTACTTCAGAGGTAGAAACGACTTCACCCATTCTTTCCATGGAGCGTCCTGTTGTTGCTCAACCCAAGACAAGAAGCAGCTATCCAACAAGCAGAAGAAGTTCACATAAAGGAGCTGGTACCTTACAGGTACATACCGAAAATTCGCAACTTGAACAACTGGCCATATGCCTCCTTCTAAAATCAAAGCTGGGAGAAAGTCTCTCTTCACATCCTCTTTTATTTGAGGAACACTCTTTCCAGTAGAAAAACCCATGTAAGTGAAAAACACAAGTAAATCCAATGGTCCAAAGAGAAAGCCATCAGCGCCAACTTTGGCAGCAACAAAGCGGAAGGAATTGGGTTTAAGCAAGAGTCTATGTCTTATAAACTTGTCCAGGCCTTCATACCTGTAATGATTAACATAATTAGAACAAGGAGAATTGGTAAGTTGATTTGTTTGATTACAGAATAAATAGCACTTGATAACACCTCTCTCCCCAGAACGAAGAACAAACATTCTAGTAGATACAAAAACATGCATATAAAAGTCTTCCCTTTTCTTATTAAGCACTGTAAGACTGCAGCTACAAATATTTTAATGAGTAATAGAACAACTGCTAGAATTAGAGCCCAAAATTAAAGATCAAAGTCGTTAGCTGCACTGGAAAATGGCGGTTATCAGTTTAGAAAGCCATACCACTATAATGCTACTGATCAGGCCTTAAATGCCAAGCTACGCATGTAATGTGCACATTCTTAAATTTTGGCTTGGGCCTAGCTCAACCCTTACAAAACCGGCTTGTATTGTTAGGGATGTCTCCTAACTATTAAGTGATTTTCAGGTCATATCTCATAATAAACATGCGTTCAATTTGTAGTGTCGGTGCTATATAGAATTTCTAATAAACGAAACCATGATTATTACTGATTTAATTTAAGCTTGTTATTTTCGGATATCCAATCATTTGTATTTGAATTTGATAAACGAAGAGAAGAATTAAAAATAAGAGATGCAACGTGAATTATCGTGAGAGTGAGACTGAGAATGGTAAGTGGGTGAGTGTAAAGAATGAGGACTTCCTTTAATACATTAGGTTGAATTCATTGAAAAAACCAAGCCATCATTATTTTACAGGGTATCAAGACACAACTGTTACTTTGAACACCATTTTACAGGGTGGATTCATTGAATTATAACTTCTAATAATGAGACTAAAAAAAAAATATAACAAGAATAAAAATCGCTACTTCATTTCTGAAGCAACTTCAAAACTTTTCAAAGCCATCCAGGAAAACTAATGCTGATTCAGGATCTGAAAATCAGCAAAGAAAGAAACCTTCCACAATAACAGCCCTAACGAATAACAAGTCAGTATAATTTAAAAAAGACATGTTTTTTACCAGTAGTGGCCAACAGGGCCAACAAATGCTAATCCAAACAAGCTAGTTGTAGACACCCGTTTCCAGTTGATCTTGAATTCTTTTTTGTCATCCTGTGAGTGAGACTGTTATTAAACAAGAAAAATAAGATCATTAGATGGCTGTTCTTACCAAGAGTAAAATGTCACATCACCATATACTAATATGCAAACTAAAAAAGTGTCTATATATGTAAACAGCAAAGACACAACATTTTATTCTACAATCGAGGATTTCATTTTAAATATATAGTGATCAGTTGCATTTTGTAAAATATTGCTGATATATCATCCGCTAAAAACATGTCTTTTACAGCTTCACTAAAGCTAGAAAAAACAGTGAAATTTATTTTCTGTGTTTCACAATGTTTGGAGAAATGAAAAAGTGAAATTTCTCATAGTTTAGTCACCAAAAAATAAATCGAATGTTTCTATACAATTTTACAACACTAAAAAGTTAAAAGAGCATTGAGTATTTTAAAGAACAATTGTGGCCCATATTGGCTGCATTATCCTGCAATTTTCTCCTATTTAGGTATCACAGTGCTGCCGCAACTTAAATCCATAGCATTGAGGTTATCATATTGTGATTCCTGTGAATCGGAAAACATATTTTCCGAATTGTAATTGAATCTTGTCATGAATGTCGCATAAATCAAATAGAGATCATCAATAACACAACAGAGCAGCAAGTAGAAAGAGAGCATGGGGTCTGGAGACCAAAGTGAAAGCATTGTCTTCAAACAAGATAAAGGGTACCAAAAATCATAGAAAAGCAGCGGAGAAGAGAGGGCAGGAAGAACTATACAGGAATAAAGAATTAGAAAGGGAAAAAAAGCGCATTTAGGAGGAAGAACAAAATAAAAAACACATTGTGTTATTGATGCACCATTTAAGAAAGAAAAAGTAAAACTAGAAACAACCTGAGCAGGCCTTCTAGAAACCGGGTTTGCAACTTAACCCATTTCTTGGTTGCATCCACGGTGGAATTCATATCATCCAATTCAACGGGACGCCTGATTCGACATTCAGCAGATCGAATTGGATTTTATGCTGACATTCAGGTATTAGATATGCACGCTACAATAAGTATCAATTGTGTTTGATTTCCATACCCCCGTGTCTATGGTCCAATTACAAACTAACGATATGTTTCCGAAACTGCATTGCAGCTGCAATTATGGCTGTATCGGGAGCAATTGCTCTCAAATTTCTGCAACTTTTGTAATCATAACAGAATTACACCACCCACCCACAATTTGAAACCACTGCATTACCATATTTACCTTTAATTTACTGTTCTTTTCTTTCTACGATTAAAGTGCAAAAGGGTGTGTTTGAAGTTTTGACAGATGGCAATTATTTGAATGACGACATAAAATAAGTATCTAGGATATCTTTTGAAGGAATAAAACAACAACAGAAACATTCCAAGACCTATCCTTGGCATTTACAACCCCAAATTTTCGTCTTTTCAAATTTCGGGGTTGGGGGTTCAAGGATTCCTTTTCCTTTCATTAAAGGACTAAACGAGATTGATCATTGATACATCTTTCCTTTCTGTTACATTATCACTCATTCCCTTCCGTTCTCTATATTCCACGAAACATACCCTAAAGGAATACTAGAATAACATTTCTTTGACTAAACTAACCTTTCACTAAAATCACATGAATGTCATAACTCATAAGGGTTTAGAGTGTAAATTAGCAATTCTCCTCCATTAAAATCCCTCCCCTCAACTAAACAAGATATCTCGTTAAATCTCTCCCTGCCACTCCCTTCCCCTCCCCTCCATCAACATACCTCTCCTCTCCGTCTTTCAACCAAACAAACCCAAAGTATATGCAGTGTAATCAGTCACTGAACCAGACACTTGAAACAACATAGACATGTTGACACCAGTAATAATTTGAAAAAATGACAAAATTGAAAGTAGTCATGTGTGACATGTGTTGGGGCCCCCAGACACACCTACGATCAAAAGTATCGGTGCTACAAAGTCTATGACCAACAAAACCTCACTCTCAAAAATCTGCTACGTCAACAAAAATGGCACATGATGAAAACACTGACCACCATCACTCATTCAGCTAACTCAAAAACAAAATCACATTGTAAAGGTAAAGAGAAAACAAAACACCCACATTTGCATGTATCATCTCAAACCCTTTCACAAACAACCACAAAATGCAGGTTAACATTCCAACAACAAAACTATCACCAATTCAACAACCACATGCAAAAAACAAACACACCCATTATCAAAAAACACAATCTTTTTCAAAAGGGTATCTAAATATACTCCCATTTCACAAAAAACTACCTCATTTGTAACACCACGAGTCTTGGCAGTGTAGTGAGTAACACACTGAGCAGCAACATCACCAGCACCCCAAATGAATCCAGAGCTAATAACCTGTGTCTTCACAGGATGAACAGCCAAACAATTTTGGTACCATCTCCACAACTTCAACATAATCAAAAATATTCAAAACAACTTATTCAAGAAAATTGGGTATTTTTCTTCTTGATCATGGAAAATTACAACAACCCTTTTCTTGATTTTCACTCAAACGAGTATAACAATCGATTCACCGCAAAAAGAACAAAAAAGATTGAATTTTTATTTATGAGGATGTTTTTCTCTATGGATTTTTGCTTCTATTTGAAATCGTTTTTGAGGAATTTGTTTGATTCCGTTCTAATGAAGACATTGAGAGAAGAAGAAAGGAATGAAATAGGGTCAGTGAGGTGAAGATGAAGAATGAGAATTTGGGTAGTTCAGGTTGAAATTTCTTCCATTGTTAGTGGCATTATGGTAAATGCAAAGAGTGATAAGGAGTAAAAATGTACTTTCAATAATTGTCCTATTTATGGGCCTAGGTTTATAAATGTACTATTTGTTATCTGAACCCATCTTTTGTAATTTTCAACCCACTGTTAGTGATTTTATAAGGTTAGGTGTATCACGCATTTCGTCTGTGTGATTAAAATTGGACGATTAAGATTTCAAATCAAGTTTTTATTTTTATTAATTTAAAATATTGAGCTTGAAATTTAGTTATACTGATGTTGATTGAATGACTGAGAAGCGTGTGACTACGTGTTGTCAGAATCATGTGATCGTACTCAATCTGGATTTGATATTATATAAGTAAAATTAACTCCACAATAACACGTACTACCTCTTTTCTTCCTCACACATAAAAAAAAAAACCCTAATTTTTGTCACGACCCCCAAATTTATATTTGCACGTTTTTCTAACATGACTCGTTCTCTAGATCTTGTCTTTGTTCGATAAAACTGAAGATTATTTTCATCACGTTCAGTGACCTTTTCTTCATAATTGCTACAGGTAAATCTCAATTATATTTTGTTATGCTTTTATGCTTGTTGGTTAGATGTTTGCAATTTATGTTATGTGTTATAATTGATTGATTTTAATTTAATAGTATTTATGTATGGTGCGCAATAAATGAGCTCTTTGGATATATAAAATATCAATTACATTTAAAAGTATATAGTGTGTTGGTGCTTAAGACTTGATATTAAATCTTATCCGAGTGGCCTTAATCGTGTGCCAATCCTTAGCTGACAAGTAGATCATGTAGTTACTTGTTTATGAACGAAAAGGTCATGGATTATCAATCATAAAATTCATATCAAATATTGGAATGTTGATGACAAAATTTTGTGGTTTCATTGTTTTAACAGTGTTACGAATATGAAATTGCAAGTGTGCAAGTGTACACAATCGTTACAAGTAATAAAGTGAAAGTAAAGTATCGAACTGGAATTGTAATTATACTTTTTGTGGAGTATTGGTGATTGAATTGTCACAAGAATTGGTTGATCTAGCCTCCAACTTCTTGGCTTGTTGAACTTCATTGTGAACCACGAATTTACCAATGTTCACACATGTTGTTGAAAGACTTGAGACACGATGTCATGTATCTCCATGTAAATTTGTTGTCTAATGAAAAATGTTGACATTACTACTTGAGTCTTAGGTATTTCAATCGGTTGTACCTCAGAAGCGCTAGGAGCAGCCAGAAATCCTGGCAATCCCATCATTTTTGAAGGCTCGTTTGATTTATGTTGGCTTGACATTTTTGATTGATGATAATGATGATTGATTCATACTATCGAAACTCTTTCAAAACCTCAAATGCATACGTTAAGCGTAGTCTTCACCTGGGAACTGAATTTCTCAGTAAAAAAGGTATTGTCTCACTGGACATGCCAAATATTTTGATGAACCAAAAATTTAGTCTAGGTTCGGTTGATGTCCTCAACTATGATTATCTTTGGCCAAATACCACGTTTGGTCCTTTTAGTTTGACAGAATTTCATGTTAGTCCTTTAAGTTTCGAAAGTTTCAATTAGTTCCTTTTAGTTTGACAAAATTCTCAAGTTAGTCTTTTAAGTTTCAAAAGTTTCAAATAGGTCTTTTTAGTTGATAAACTATTTCACCGTTACCCCTGTGGTCAGTTAATAATTAACTGATGCTGATGTAATCGTTAAGTTGTTGACTTGGATCAAAACGTTGCCTTTTAAAGCTCTAAGATGTCAACGTGTTACGTTTAATCGTCACAAATGATCATTCTAGCACTATAGATGTTGTTTAATAGTGCTAGAAAGACATTTGTTGTTGTAAATAGATGTCTTTCTAGCACTATAAATGATCATTTGTGACCATTAAACGTAGCGTTTTGACATCCTCGAGCTTTTAAAAAGCAACATTTTGATCCAAGTCAACAACTTAACGACTACATCAACATCAGTTAAACGGAGACTGGCATCAGGGGAACAGTGAAATAGTTTATCAACTTAAAGGACCTATTTGGAACTTTTTAAACTTAAAGGACTAACATGGAAATTCTGTCAAACTTAAAAGACTAACTTGGAAATTCTGTCAAACTAAAAGGACCAAAAGTGGTATTTGGCCATTATCTTTTCTTCAAGCGATTAACGCTAAGGGAGGAACTCCCTACCTCAGTTGTGGGTTCCCTAACTTCTCCAGTAGAGTTTTAAGTACGGTTGTTTTTTGGGTTTTTCAAGCTACAATAAGCAATGTATTAAAAAAAAATAATGGTGGAAAGGTAAATGATAAAAAACAAATACAAAACTATCTTGTTTGTTTGAATAGATATGTCTAATTACAGTGTACAAACTGAGAGTATTTATAGCAAAACTCATGTATGCTAGTCAAACGATGTGACCTAAAGTGTTGAGCCTTAACTTAGCCAATTTTGCGGGTGGTGTGTGAGTTTCCCTCATTGAGGGGATCGTGGCGCCCAACATTCGGATCTCAATTTCCTTTTCATAGGATGATCCATTACCACATTCTTTGACATGTATCTCCATCGCGTATGTTGTTCTTCCTTCATCCCTTTTTGCAGTTAATGGTGCTATAAACATGTAACATGTGCTTTGGGCATCATAGTCAAGTCCTGCTTAGTCTTGACTAAGTCTAATGTCTATGGGACACACCTACCTAATTAGTAGAATTGAGAAAGAATCAACTTCCACCGCTCGATTGTCCCAACATTCACCTAGCCTAACATCAGAACTGAACTCTCAAGTAATCTTTCCTCAGCCAGCAAACTTTCATCATTAGCCATCCTTCAATTTTATCGATTCAATTCCTCAATGAAATCTTTTACTTTTTCTATCTACCTCATAAAACTTCATGTGTTGATGATTTGTCACTCTCTATTTTAAATCAGGTGATCCAACAAGTTAAACTTTGCACCCTTAGTTCCTCTGATCAAAGATGAGTCTCGCTCCTCCTACATTTTTTAAACTTTATAGCGAGTACAACATGCCTCCTTTTGCTGAAAAGTTCTTCCCAGTAGGCCCCAGTTCGCCCATCAAAATAATACTTCAATATGGGGAGGGGACGAGGCCTTATATTCCCACTTCTATTGAGGTAAATCGTCAACCCTGTTGGTTTTCCTTCCTATGTTTTGACTTTCTTGGCTAAGAATCTTTTTGTTTTCTTTCTTTAGGCTAAAAGAAAAAGTCCTATGATGTGGAATTTGGAGAGTTTTTGGAAGGAAGAACAAGTCCAAGCTTGGGAGCATCTCGCAAGTAATGACGCCTTTTGGAGCAAGAACATTATCATGAGTGAATCCTCTTCCTTCTGAGGTTCTTCAGTCCTAGTTGTGCCCTAGAGAAGATGCAGTGGCATCAGAAGGTGTTACTTTTTTTTTAGATTTTAAAGAAAGATTTATGGACAACTTTATTTTTTTTTCTCTTATTGTAGAATTGGCTAGATAGTCGGGTTTGTGGCTCCTCTAATGAAGTATTAATGAAACTCATCTTTTGGCATCCACATCTTAGTGTGACTCTTGCTACCTTTTCTTTTTAATTATGTGATGCAAAAAAATTATAATAAAAACATGGTTCTACCAAGCAAAATGAATAATTAGCCGCCTATTTTTATACATATTAAAACGAAGAAAATAATACATTTATTCCAATCTAAATACATAAGGCAACCACTAATAATTCTCAACAAAACAAAAGATACTAATAACTTGGCTGTATAAAACTCCCTCTATTTTTTTTAAGTGTCATTTTGAAATATTAGTACCAAATCAGCAAAATGTATTTTTGCACATTGTTAACTATTATACCCTCAGTTTAATTCACCAATAAATTATTATTTTTTTGCACACACTTTATTTTTTCTAATAAATTTAATATGTTATCTTTCTCTCGTAACAAACAATTTTTTCAATTGTTAGTTATTATCTCTTTCTCCATCAATTTTTGTTCACACTCTCTCATAACAAACAATTGTCAACTTTCAAAATATTGTGCACATCTCTTTAATTATTAGTCAATTTCCAATGAGTCTTCCACTCTTTCGTCCTTTTGAACATTCATGGAGTCTTTTACTTTTTTCGCTCAGATTTGTTCTTTTACTTTGCAATTGAAATTTTTAACAATTACTACTCATCTTATTTATAGAATTTTAACTCTTCATGGAACCATTATTATAGGTAACAAAATTTTGTTTAAATTCGTAGTTAACAAGAAAAAATCTTTGTTTTTTAAAAAAACAACAAACAAACTTTGTTTTAAAAAAACAAACTTTAGTTTTCCAAATATAGCATTAATTAGTTTTATTGAAAATGATAAGAGTAATTGACAAAAGGTATAATTGACAAATCGTATTCTTAAAATACTGCAACAGTAGTTAAATAGAAATGCTAAATCCGCAGTTAAACCACACTTAAAAATGAAAAGAGGGAGTAACATATATCTTCAGCCAGACTCATGAGAGTCTTCATAGTTTGTATCCATCCTCCTCACCTGTCATTTAGCGTTGCTTTCTGTGGTTATAGCTCGAATTGAGTCTTTGGTTGTAAACCTTCATTAGGGAGGTTGCATGCCTCAAACCCTCCTTCGTATTCCTTATAAACACTGATTGTATATTAGGTGAGGTGAGTAGAAGAAATCTTCAAACACTTTAACCTCTGGTGAGAAAGTATTTATGTCAGCCTCCACAGTTTCAACTTCATTGTCTACCTAGAACATGAGACTCTGGTGAAGTGTTGAGCTTACACATTCATTGGTATGTATCGAATCTTTGTCAATGATGATAGAGTAAAAAGGCTTGCCGTCTATAATAAAGAAAGCATATCTTACTTCCTTTGGTTGCACCACAACATCGGCTATAAGAACTCCTAGTGTGTTGGATGCTTCACCCATGATGCTAACCATTTTCAATTCTGTTGGGATTAAGTCCTCCATGTGTTTTTCCAAGCATCTTTAAAATTATTAGTGGCATAACATTTAAAATTGCACCACCATTGACAAAGACTTGTCTAAACATATCTTGCCATTGATGGAAGCTTTGATGGACAAATGGTTGAGTTGTTTTACCATGTCTTGAGTGGGTTTTTCAAACAACATACCTTCAGCTGAGGTGGCCTATTCAGTATCTCCAATGAAAATGTCACTTTTTAGCTCCCTCGGTCGAAGATTGCCTCCCAAAATTCAAAGGGAATCAAGCCAATGGTTCAGATCCAATTTTTGTGGTCATGTAGGTCTTAACTCGACTGCAATTTGCTGGTGCAAGAGGGGTTAGAAACATGGTTGAGTCTGAACTTGAGATGAAAAAATATCCTATGACTACTCTTAGTTCGGCTTTAATCACCATTGTTTCTCCATTGAATTTTCAGAACCAACGAAATGTTATACTAGCCTAGGTGTCCTCAAACCCACAAGGGTGGTATAGATACATCAGATCTTGACCCGAAAGTTACTGTATTATCCAGTGCATGTGAATAATTCACCCATAGCTGCTGCATATTGGATAATCAAGGGTTAGACATTGTATTCTTGGTATTGGGTCGTAGGCGTATCCTCCGGCATAAGACATGTTGTTTGCCTGCATAGCGTTGGCATAAGGCGGAATTTCTAGCATGCCCTAGGTGACAACCTTGCCATATGTACATGTGCAACTTGAGGTTTGACTTTGTTCAAAGTACCATGCGCTACTGGTGTATACGCCAAACATAGTCTTGACTTAAGAACTGGATTTTTCGGCAATAAAGGTTGTATTGTTCCACTGGACGTGCAAAATTTGATGATGGATCGAGAATTTATCGAGGGAGTAATTCTTTCTCTTAGTTGAGGATTCCCTAACTCCTCCAATAATAGAACGTTAAGTTGTTTTTAGATTTATGATATGTTAAGAAATGCATAAAAAAAATAAATCCAAAAAGATAGAGAGATAAAAAAAAATGCAAAATAACAATGTTTGTTTGATTGGAAGTGTCTAATTACAATGTAAAAACCGAGTATTTATAGCAAAAAAAATATGCATACTAGCCAATGGTATGGTGTTGAGTCTTTGCTCGGTTGATTTCGCGGGTAGTGTGTGAGTTTACTAATTCGTTGAGGGGATGGCGACACCCCATGTTAGGCTATGAATTCCCTCTTTCTAGTATGGTGCATTGACACAATCCTTGGTGTGCAGATCCATCACGGAAGTGCTTCTTCCCTAACCCTTCATTGTGGTTAGTAGTGCTACAAACATGAAATGTAGATTTTGAGAATCATTGTTCATACCCACTTAGCCTTGACTAAGTCTTATATGACCCACATACTTAGCTAGTGGACTTGATAAAGAATCAACTTATCTCGTTCGGTTGTTTTAACATTCACATAACTTGCCAATGATCGGAGTTTCCTCACCTAAAGTTCAATTGCCTATCTGTCAATGTTGACTAATATATAGGATAATTATTTTTAAGTGTAAATACAATCCTACAAGAATATATGTGGCTAAGTTCAACATATTTCTAAATCTTTAAATAAAGATCAACATTTTTGGTTGATAGTTAAAAGTAAAATTTTTGAAATATGCAAGAAATAATAAGAGAAATGATATTTGAACATCCATTTTTAATAAAGAAAGTTTGCCTAAGGTTCTGGTGGTAAATAGTTGTTAAAGATACAACTTAGTTATAAAATCTGTTTAATGCCATCTTGGGATCATTTTGTCGTGTGGGGGGGTTTCAACACAACCATCATAGGACTATTATTCTTCGAAGGTTTAGTACAAACATTTACATCATTATACCTTCCAAGCATAATGACCAAAAGAAGTTTCAGATAAAAAAAAATAAAAAATATTTGAGTTTGAATTTTAGAGTGTTCATTTGAAAGGTAGCCCAACTATAATAATAAAAAAAAAATTAAATGTTTCACATAAAAAATGTTCCACCGTTGATTTGAAGATTAGTCTTATAACGCCTTCAAAATTCTTAAGTCATAAAAAATATTTGAGTTTGAATTTTAGAGTCGTCCATTTGAAAGGTAGCCCAACTATGATAAAAAAAAAAATTAAATGTTCCACGATTGACTTAAAGATTAGTCTTATAACGCCTTCAAAATTCTTAAGTCAAGAATATTTTGAGGAGTCTATCAGAGTCAAAGATCTTAATTACGGTGGTTTTTTTTTGTGGTGGCCGAAGTTTGAACTTTGAACCTTACATATATTATGCATTGTCTTATCAACTGAGCTAAGTTAACTACTCTACGACTTAATTACTTACCGTGGTTTAGTAAAAATAATCTATTTTTTTGAAGGACGCACATTCAAAATTAACAAAAAAGAAAAGAAAAAAAAAAGAGTCATAATAGAAACTTGAACCTTCAATTGACTGACTCCTTATCTTTTTGTATTTTGTTTTCTTTCTCTGGATATTACCATGCCATCCATTCTTAAACTCCACTCACTCTGCATTTTCAGCACTCTCTGAATTCACTCTCCGGAGTATTCAAAGGTTTTTGGATTCATATTTTAGTTATGCATTCTGTTTCTTTTTTCAATGGTTCATTTTATCCATTTTTAAATTATGCAATATGAACCATGTTTTGGATTATAACATCAGAAAATTGTATTCGTGTTTAACTTTCTACTAATATACTCAATCTTTCATTGGTTTGTTTCATAGTTAAGTAATTGAGGATGAATATGGTGAAACCTGAGAATGATGATACTGTTTCTGGAATTAGCAGAAGAAATCAATCAGCAAATGCAAACATGAAGAAAGGAAAAGGGTCATTTCAACTAGTAACTGACAAGGTACTTTAATATTAGTACTTTTATTTTACTGATTCACTGATTTTTGTTCATGTTCTTGATTAGTTGGATATGATTCTGAGAGGTTTTAATTCTAAATTGGCTAAAACAGCACGATACTATAATCAATCATATATCTATTTACCTTTCATTAAAACTAGCAATGTTGTATCGGATGGAGTGTTGGGCGGTAAAGAGCCAACACGGGAGTAAAATAAGCGTAGCAGAGATGAAGATGTTACGTTGGATGTGTGGTAAGACTAGACGTGATAGAATTAGAAATGACATTATTTGAGAGTTGGGGTAGCACCTATCGTAGAAAAGATGGTAGAAACTAGAAACTCGGCTTATGTGGTTTAGGCATGTAGAGAGATAACATGAAGATTATGTAGTAAGGAGAGTTGACCAGATGAAGATTAGTCAAATCACTAGAGACGAAGGAAGACCTAAAAAACCTATACGAGAAACTATTAAGAAGGATCTCGGGATTAATGAGTTGGATAGGGACATGATATATGATAGAACATTATGGTGGAGTTTGATCCATGTAGCCAACAACCCCACTTTCTGGGATAAGGCGTGGTTGTTGTTGTTGTTGTTGAATTATACTATTGACATTTCCTTTAACATTGCAGACCCCACTTAGTCTGCATATTCAATCTATTTTAGTGGATATTCAACTAATCATTTATTGTTATGTTGAATTAAAATTTTCTAAACATTTTAAGCTTTTGGGATGATTTGGCTTTAGAAAATGGATGCAAAGTCACTGACCTCATATATGATGAAAAAATCTTATGATGTTATTTGGTTCTTTGTAGCCTATGGAAATCACTACTTGCTGATAACAATTGGATACCCTGATGTTTCCATTTGTTTTAACTTTTAACAACTGAACCTAAACCTTAAAATGTGCTTTTTTTTGATTAATTGCATTGTATGCTTATTGTTATATAAAATCTATCTAAATCTAGTCTCCTTGAAGTTCTGGGAAAGTTTGTACTGCTTAAAGCTGAATATCCTTTGGCATGTAATTTGACAGGGGAATCATTCTTACAGCAAGAATCAAATGAATGGAATTGCGAGGGATGAAAATTCAGGAAGTAAACTCACCTGCACTTTCTGCATTTGTAAAAAGACTTGTCGAGTTGTATGCTCAAGAACAAAATTATTGAATATTCTGATTGTATGCGGAAAACCACAAGCAGCTAATGTGATTTTCAAAAAGTTGATTGAAGAAGGGCATCAGCCATCTTTAATAACATACACGTCTTTGTTAAATGCTTTGACCATGCAGAAGTGCTTCAAATCTATACATTCCATTGTCTCGCAAGTGGAAGAAAAACAAATGAAGACTGACTCAATATTTTACAATGCTGTTATAAATGCATTTGCTGAATCCGGGAACATGGAAGATGCAAAAAAAACTGTTCAGAAGATGAAAGAAAGTGGATTCAGACCTTCCACTGGCACTTATAGCAACTTGATAAAAGGTTATGGTATTATAGGCAAGTCCGGTGAAGCAATGAAGTTGCTAGACCTTATGTTAACTGATGGAAATTCGAAACCTGATCTTCAGACATACAATATGCTTGTCAAAGCATTGTGTCAATCGGGGAACATGTCTGAGGCATGGAACATTGTGTGTAAGATGCCTGCCTCTGGAATGCTACCTGATTCTGTAACTTTCAACACAATGGCAATCGGTTATGTTCTTAATAGTGAAACTGCTGAGGCTGAAGCAATGATTTTAGAGATGCAGAGGAAAGGTTTGGAACCAAATGAGAGAACTTTTACCGTCATCGTAAATGGATTTTATAAAGAAGGTCAAATTAAGGAAGCCCTGCAGTTCCTTTACAGAATAAAGGATTTGGGGTTTAAGCCTCATCTTGTTGTGTTTAATGTCCTGATTAATGGTTTTGTGGATAGGATGGATAGGGATGGTGTTGATGAGGTAATCTTGAACCTATGCCTAAACTTTTTTCTTGTTAAACTTGATTTGGATCTGTTAATGAACAAAAGGTCCATTGTAGTATTGATTGTAGTTTTAGATTGATTCAACATAGGATCAATGGAACCTTTTTAATTCATAACCTCTTGACATTCATATTATTATCAATATTCAGTAAAGCATATAAAGCGACAGTGAAAGAAAATGGTAAAGTAGTACTCTCCTAGAATTTACCACTTGCAAGCTTTTTATACATATTTCGAATTATAAACATGTTTCCATCTTTTTAGTCTTGTCACAATGCTTCTTGATTTAACAGTTTTAGAATCATGTGATTCGGTTTGTCATTTTTTTAACCATCTAAAGGACGTTAAATAATTTGGATTTATTGCTCAATGCCTTTGGTTTTTGAATCTTCTTATTCTAGTTAAGTGTTTGTCAAATTAGTGTGCCAAATGTCATGCAGTGTTCTAATACTTTTGGCTCAAAAAGGGAAAAAAAATCAAGTCACCGCTCCTTTGGTTTGCTCGGCATAGTGAATAGCAGTTTCTTTAGTTTTATTTCTGATATGTATGCATTCCACCTTGTAACTAATGGTGAAAATCCTTCTGTATATAGGTTTTGAGATTGATGAAAGAATTTCAAATCCAACCAGATGTGGTAACATACAGCACTATAATGAATGCATGGAGCCAAGCTGGATTCCAGGATAAATGCAAGCAAATTTTCGACAACATGCTGAAATCTGGTGTAAAGCCAGATGTGCATGCTTATAGTATTCTTGCTAAAGGTTATGTGAGATCAATGGAAACAGAGAAAGCCGAAGAACTGCTAGGCGACATGATTGAGTCCGGTGTCCGCCCAAATGTTGTTATATTTACAAATGTCATAAGTGGATGGGGCAGTTCTGGCAGAATGGACAATGCTATGAAGATCTTTGACAAGATGTGTGAATTAGGGGTTTCTCCAAATTTGAGGACTTTTGAGGCCCTTATTTGGGGATATGCAGAAGCAAATCAGCCATGGAAATCAGAAGAAATGCTCCAATTAATGGAGGATTTTCATATTCACCCTAAGAAGTCCACATTCTTGCTTGTTTCAAAAGCTTGGCGCTTTGCTGGATTAACAGAAGAAGCTGTTAGATTACAGAGTATTTCAAGAGCCAAACAAAGGATCAATTCAATAGATGAAGATGGCAACATAGCTACAACCTCAGAGAGAATTTACCAAAAGCCACATATTGCTCCTTTAAGCAGTCTCTTACAGTTCCTCCCATCATCTGTAGGTTCCACTGATAAAAAAAGCACAGCTTTGGGAGCTAGAAGAAATAGTCGGCTCCCAAGAGATGCTGATTTGGTGACTACATTGCTCTCGACAAAATTCAAGTGTCATTCTCGTACCTGTAGATTTGTTGAAGGATTTTCCGTCATGTGTCATAAACGGTTTCAAGGTCAGCGTGGTACATACCAACTTGCAAATTCCTGCACACCAGTATTCTTATACTGAAAGGGTTTGAGAGGTGAAGCGTGGAATCACTTTTGGAGTAACCAACAAAAACTTTTAATTTTTTGTTCACCTTATTACTCCTTACATTTTCGTGTAATCAAAAAGGGAAAGGACTGTGTATTCTATTCTTTGCAACTTTTAATATCTCTAGTTGTTACGTTACTGTTTTTCTTTCTTTGCTAACCAAGAAATTACTTGAATAAAAAATGGATATACTAAAATCCATTAACTACTGAGATTGGTTTTAACTTTATTCTTTGTTGGATGAATCAAGATTCACCTCCCTTGGCCATCCATTCCTTTTGATTCTATATATAGCTTAAATATTTAGATGAAAAACATAGAATGAAACTTCTTCTACATAGTGCATAATATTCCATTAAGCCATCTTCCTTTTAAGTTTCTTACCTATTAACCATAGAATACATAATTGTGAAATGAAAAATGTTACTCTTTTCGGTAACATTATGGTATGTTTGGTTCAACCAACGGGGGAGGCGAGATATTTTAATCGAGGGAGGAGAATAAAGTTGTTAAATGCTGACTATGGTGTTGCATGTTTTTGGCCGACCGCCTCGGGCAATTTGTCAAAGGGGTCCTGGCATGGGGTCACCATAGGCCACAATGGCATGTTCTGTCGTCCGCCATTGATAACACATGAGGAAAGGAGATCAATCTTATGAATGTTGTATTTGGTTCAAGTAGGAGGAAGAGAAGCCACAATGTTGTATTTGGTTCAATGGAGGAAAAGTGTAAATTGACTTTTCTTACAACGCTCGGATATGAAACTTTTGACAAATGGACCAGATTATCTACATGTATGTTAGTTGGGATGAGTAAATGCTATTTCTACAAAATATTAGTACATCTACATTTACATGTAGTTGCACAAATGAACCTCATCTCAGATGATTACATTTCGTTGTTAAATATACAATTACATGGTATAAAATTTATATAAGCAGCATCATTCTCTTCCGTAAATAGTTGCGATCATTCATCCATTCCAGAGTGGATTATCGGTCTGAAGAATCAGAAGGAACTTTGCTAAGAAGCCAAACCAAGAGCACACCAACAAGAGCACCAGAAAGGTGTGCAATATGGTTGACATTTTGCAATGCGTAGCCTCCACGAAAGGTTCCTGGTAAAGATGTTGAAGCTTGAGCTGCTTCCATGACCTATTACACTCACAAATAACAGATCAATCATAAATGACACTCTCATGCTCCTAGTTGTTCAAGTATAAACCCGAATAACAAGACCAAAACATGAGCTTTTTTATCTCTTCAAACAAGTGAATCATTAGATTAAATGATCAGTATAAAAAATGAAAGAAATATATTGCAAGCCATTTGCGGCATGAGTCAAGCAAGACACATCATGATACTAGACAAACATACAAAAACAAAAAACATAATGTTACATATTTGACACATCTGAAGGGAGCACTTTAGAGGTTAATTTGAGTGCAAAATTATGACTATTAACTGAAAAATTAATAGTTAAGTTCTAAGTTCCAACTATTTTGTAGTTTGTTATACATCTGCGTGTATTTTATCGCGGTCTCAATCATTGAGTTTCAATTCAATGATATGACTGCACGATTATAATAAAATAATTATAATCACACTTTTACTGTGAAAGCACACTCATGAAATTTACAGGACCAGAATTTCAATATGTATCTTTAGGAGATGCAAATCTGAAAGGTTGTGATATTTTCATTATAGTAACTTTTGAAAAGTTCTGCAATCATTTAGAGTTGTTTTACAGGGCAAAACGGAAAAAAGAAAGAAAAAAAAGGTTGCTTATGCTCACCTTCTCTACAACAAACTGACCCAATATAAGCACCTCAAGGATCTTCCTCCAATCCCATGACATCTAAATCAAGTTCAACCAAAAAGTGTAAGAACTTGGAGAAACAAACTGGAAACATAAGAACAATAAATTTTCTGAATACAATTTCATGTACCTTTACAAGGACGCTGATAGTAAATAACCCAAAAACAGCACCAGAAGCTCCAACTGAAACAGTGTTTCTTGGTAAAATCAGCCAGGAAACAAGGTTTGCTCCAACACCGGTAAGAATGTAAGAAAGCCACAAAGCAAAACTTCCTCCCTCTTCTTCAACAAGCTTTCCTGTTGTGAAAGCAACGAAATAACAAATGTTCATGCTTCAATCTGATGACAAGTCACATCCAAGAAAGAAGAGTGACCGTGTCACAGCCTTACCAAATATGTATAAGAAGAAAAGGTTGCTAGAAAGATGTTTCCTGTACAAGTTAGAGTATTAGTCAGATTATGGATTGAGATAATGAGAAAATAGCTCACAAACCCAGAAATAGAAAATGGATAAAAGCATGTGATCCTGTTCCCGTGGAATGCAAATTCTTAAAAAAAAAACAGGATATATCAAACACAACAACAGAAAATTGAAATGAAAGAAGAGTGAACTCACCAATTAGCATGACAAAATGTTGCTGTGAGAAACTGGAACCAATCAGGCCTGCTGTGAAATAAATACAATGCCTTGATGCCATCGACCTACAGAAGAAATGACGGAAAACCATTCATCATAAAGAAATCCAGAAATGGGAACAAAAGCATTTCTGAGTTCATACTAGGGTTAGCTTGATTTAGACTTCCATGTATTGATTTTGAAAGAATTGAATTTTGTAGGCAATTATCATAGTTCAAAAGTTAGCTTGGAAGAATTAGGTTTACTTGGATAGTCTAAACTAAAAAGCACTAATACAAACATGGACACTAGACAAGATACTGACACGTATACACCGGTAATCATATAAAAAAATGGAATGGATTGAAAGTAACCATGTGTCAGTGTCATATCGATGTCAGACACACATTCAATTTGAAGCGTCGGTACTACATAAGAGTTGATGAAAAATTGAGTCTCTAAAATCACAAAAACTGAACAATATGGTTCTTGGAGCTAACAAAATTCTAAAATAAACCATAAAATTGAAAATCCTCGATCACATTAGTCCTTTTAGCTCGGCCGTGTCTGAAATTCTTCTAAACTGACTAATGCAATCGAGGTTTTTTAATTTCATGCAATTTCGTTAATTTCAAGGATTAAATAATCCAACCCCTACAAATTCAAAGGTAATAAGACAATTCACTCAAATTATACATATGTGGTGTGGCATATGCAAACAGGAAAAATCCCATAAACAAGCATGAACAAATATCAAATATTTCTTGATTTCTTAAGCAGAGTCCTTGTTCTTTACTAGGCTGAATAATGAAACAAGGTAGTATATATGCAATGTACCCGAAAGAAATGGTCGGCAACGAATATACCAATGTTAAGAAGTATGATCCAGAATATCCCGTTAACTCGTTTCTCTGGTTCCCTTTTGTTCAGCTCCGGTTTCGCCACTTCCAACTGCGATATCATATCTAAAAAAACCAATCCAAAATAATAATAATCAGATATCAAATAAACGACTGAAGTTATTTTTTGAGTCTTGCACAACTCGCAAGCAAGGTGTTTGACAAAATGTCTCAACCAACACACAGAAGTAAGGTACCTGATTTGTTGTTGTTACATTGAGTGAGAGAGGGGGAAGGGAGAATGAATAGGGAATGATGAGAAAGACGTGGGTATGTGATATTGGGAGAGTTTTTGATGTTGAAGGTGGGAGGTACAGAGAAGAAAGAAGGGGTGTGAAAATGGTGAATGGGTTTGTAAAATTTGAAGGTTGCAACTGCAACTTGTGCCATTCTTCGGGTTTTTTTTATTGGGAATTGCGAATGAATCAATGTAAGGTTGAAGAAGAAGCGTTACGCTTTCGATTACTTTCTAGTTTCTGCTTAAAACAGTATAGGATTTCGCGGTTTTGAATGTTAACTACTTTTTGTATTACGAATTCTGGTGGTTCGGTGTAAATTTAACTACTTTTTTGTTGCGATTGTTTTTTCACTCTATAAAAATGCGAGAAAACCGCAACTGCAACTTGTAGCTTTTTTTTTTTTTTTTTTTTTACGGATTTAGAGAATTGTCATTTGAACAATCATTTTATGTGACAACTTGTGGGACATCTAAAATATACATATAAATGTTGATCTTGACACAAAAGTCAAAACAACAGAAAGAAAAAAAAATTAAAATATAATATAAGTATGAGAGAAAGTTGTCACAAAATGATTGTTCAAATATCATTTCTTACGGATTAATTATGGTTGTGTTTGCTAATAGAAGTAAGTTAGTTTTCCTTAAAAAAAAAAATAGGTTAGTTTACAAACTTGTTTGCATAGAATTGGCAATGTTTGGTAAAATAAAAATTATTGTTTTCTACTTCCTATATCTTCTATCATGCAGAATAATATATCATATTCTTTTTTTGGAAGGATTCATGGTTGAATAGAGTATCATTTTTTTGTTAGGTTTAGTAGTTGATGATATGAATACTATGGGCTGGGGTGTGATCGTGAAGGCGTTGAATGGAGGCGGAGACTTTTTGCTTGGGAGGAAGAAGTGAGGGAGTGTGTTGTAGTTTTAAATTCAGTTTTTTTACAAGTTGATGTGAAAGATAGATGAGTGTGGAAGTTGCATCCTACTTAGTGTTATATACGATGAGCAATGCATATTATAGATTGATGGAGGAAGTAGGTAACGAGTTTAATAACAACAATTATTTAATGGACAATCAACTATTGTGGTTAAAAGTGGTACCTTTAAAGATAACTCCCTTTGCTTGGCGTTTGCTTATTAACTAAGTTCCTAACAGGGATAACTTGGTGCGGTCTTACCTCCCAGTTCCCAAATTTGTACGGGTGGATGTGGTATGAATGAGGACAAAGACCATTTGTCTATTACTAGTGACTTTTATGGTAGAATTTGGTCGGTGGTTTCTCGTTGGTTAGGATTCTCAACGGTGATTAAGGGGACTTTAATAGATCATCTTTCCCAGTTTGGTGGTTTAAGCGGTTTTTCAAAACATGCTCGATCGACGTTTAACATAATTTAGCTTTCAGTTGTTTGAGTTATTTGGAAAGTGAGAAATAGGTGCACCTTTCAGCATAAGAAGAAATATATTTATTCGTTAGTTTAAGAGGTTGAGCTTCAAACATATTTATTCGTTAGTTTTAAAGGTTAAGCTTCAAACATTTTGGTGGTTGAAATCAATTTATGTTATGTTCGATTTAAACTACAATTTTTGGTGGCATAATCCTTTGCAATGCCTAACTACTATTAAGTAGTTGTTTGACTTTTTTCCTTGTTTACAGTTTATTGTCAACTTTGTAACTTTCTTGAAGTCTTTTGATATACATCTTGTGTTAAAAGACCTATTGTTTCAGTATAATTCATTTTGATTTGTTAAAAAAAAAAAACTACCCACATTCTTAATTATTTTTTCTCGTTTTATATTTTGATAAAACCTTGCACACATGATATTGCTACTTCTGCATCTTGCCCACTTTTTTTGTGACCTTACTCTTAATTTATATATTGGCTTGGGATTCATGATATATATAATTATGAATAAAATACACAATAAATAGTGTAACGCCTAAGGCTAACGAGGATGTGGAGTGATCGTCGTGCACAAGGCATGACATTAAACGACTTCAGATACTTTCTAGGCAAACTGAAACCACATTGGAGCAAGAGGGTTTCTGAGGTTGTGTAGGTATGTGTCTGCATTATTGAATGAAGACTTGTAAGAATTGTTTGATACTATCTATACCAAAAAGATGCATCTTCTTTTTGACAGCTCGTCTCATAATAACTCCACACTTGAGCGTGCTTGACTTGAAACAATTTTGGAATGAACGATCTCCTGAGAAGTTTCTCAGAAAACGCGAGTGAGAACAAAACATGTTGAAAAGACTTGTATTTGTATGTGAGATCAGTCGACAATATTTAAAATCATCAACAATCATACAATATTGCTATATTAACTTCTATTAAATTTTATATATTATGTATTTTAATTTTCACATATTAGTTTACCATTTAAATTTTCATATTCGTAACAAACTGATCATACTTCAAAAAATATGAGGTAATCAAGTAATTGAGTTAAAGTGGTTAATAAACTTCAAGAACGAATTGTTTGAGAGAACCCGAACTTAATTTCTATGTGAAACAATTTTTTACTAAGTTTTTTGTTGAACTTGAAATTATTAGGCTATTACCTCTAAATATAATACGGTTAACATTAAAAAAAATATCATAAACATTCCTTAAAAACATCTGGTATAATGAGATTTTTTTTGACCAAATCTTTTTACTTTCTTTTTATAGAATTTGACTAAAAGTTATTATTTTTAATGAAATTTGACCAAAAATTAATATGAACTAATGTAAAAAAATAGAATGCATGTATAAGGTATGATGTATTTTGGTTCAATATTTCAGAAATCTGATGTGGAATTAAGAAAATTCGTGATTGGTAGAAACGCTTCATACCACGTGGGTGATTCATCTTTTCGTCGTAACCGCGGGCTTAAAAATTACAAACAATAAACAAATAAAATATAAAATATAAAAAAAATTCTGAATTTATTTTTCATCTTAAAACCCCAACCCTTTAAATCCTTCAAAAATCATCGCAATTTCTCTACCTTGTCTTCTCCGATCTGCAACAAACATTTGGGCATTTTTGTTTTGCGAAAAGGTGGTTTCATAAAAATTATCAAAAATTGTTTTTATTTTATTTTTGGGGTTAAATAATCAATGATAAATTTGGGTTTATTGAATTTGTGTTGTTTGTCTGTGATTGCAGGGTGAAGCAAGATGAAAAACGTGGAGAGGATTGCGAATTTGGCTTTGGCAGGTTTGTTTTTTTATTTTTGTTCAGTGTGTTTTTGTTGTGTAAATCTTGTATTTTTATCATTATTTTTTCTTTTTTTGTCATTGTGTTTTGTTTTTCTTCAATTGAGAGTAATTTTATCATGTAGGTGTGTGTTAATTTGTGGTGTTAAATGTATGCTTAATGCTGCTGAAGTGAAAATGTTTTTGAGGTGTTCTAGTGACAGTACTATGTAGCATTGACATTTCCGATTAAATGCATGCTCCGTGTCCGACACGACACATGTGGTTACATTAAATCACTTTTATTTTCTTAAATTATTTCCAATGTTAATGTGTCATTGTCAGTGCCATGTGGTGTCTATGTCGGTGCTTTTTAGTATGATACTGTTTAGAATAAGGGGGGCCATGAGTGTTGATGTGCTAAGCTATGAGCTTGAATGAGTGGAAAAATGATTGTGGTATAGCCTTATAGGATTTAGGGAGCGTTTGGATCAACTGTTCAATTAAGATTTTATTCATTATTCACCAAGTGCAAGTTGGTTTTTACAAATGAAGAGGGATCTGGATAAACTATTTTGGAGAGTTTTGAAAATAATTTGTTTAGTATAAGCAATTTTGAAAGTTCTTATAACCATTTTATTTATAGAAGCGCTTTTGCTATAGGATAAGTCTAAATAACCTTTTTTAGACGCTGCATTAGTAGTGCCTGACATTTAGACGGTTGCACTGTTGTTTGGTTTTCGATGAATGAAGTTATAAACAAGTGATGTTTGTAGTTTCAAGTTCTTTGTTTCTAATTTTACTGTATCATTAAGGTAAAGTCGGGTGTTTTTTTCTTTGGTAGATATTTTGTCATTAATCATTTGTATCTTCTCTCGCAGCTTTAACCTTAGCACCTCTTGTTGTGAAGATAAATCCAAATCTAAATGTTATCTTGACTGCTTGCATCACTGTGTTTGTGGGATGCTATCGTTCCGTCAAACCAACTCCTCCTTCTGTAAGTAGTATTTTTTATACTCAATTTCTCCTGCGATGTAGCTCTTTTCAAGTCTCATGAATCATGATCTGACATATCTGAGTTGTGTGGCAATAATGCAGGAGACAATGTCCAATGAACATGCCATGCGTTTTCCCTTTGTTGGGAGCGCCATGTTATTATCACTTTTCTTGCTCTTCAAGTTTCTATCTAAGGACTTGGTCAACACTGTCTTGACACTCTACTTCTTTGTACTGGGGATCGTTGCCTTGTCGTATGTTCTTTTCTATGGCCCACCTTTTCCTTTTTCTTGACAGTACTTATTAAGGAAATTTTGTTTGATATTTTATGACACCTTTGTTCTCTCTCTTCATACAGGGCAACATTACTACCATATATCAAACGATTTTTGCCAAAGCCTTGGAATGATGATCTCATAGTCTGGCACTTTCCATATTTTCGCTGTATGTCACGTGCTTGCCACTTTATTTGTCCGCACTCTTGTCGTGAATGAATAATGCTGTATCTCTAAACTGTGGTATCAGAAGTTATATGATTCCTCATATCTGATTGTCAATGATGACAGTCTGTGGCTTATATTTCTGTTGAGTTTTACAAGTATGAAATTGGTTGTATGAAGTACCTACCAGATATGTGATATTTTTTTTTGGCTAAATTCGCTAATAGCCAATAATGTTAATACTCTTATCGGGCATAAGAGAGCTTATTAGTTAGTAGCATTCAGTGAATTTGGTCATATCTGAAATATACACTTCTTTTCTGGATTAGTTACTGACTTTATTAAAGGAAAAAAATTCTTAGACCAATCGGAGCTAAGGAATATGATTTTTCTTTTTGTAAAGGCATGGTAATTGGTGGAGAGAAAAGATAATTCTGCAATAACATCACATTTTTCTAGACTTCTATTTCCTAGACATGTTGGCAAGATGTGGTCTTATGACTGTTAGAGTTTCAATTGTTTCTTTTCTTCCTTTACTTATCACTCGTTTAAAGCTTGATTATCGTTGCTGTCGATGAACTTTTTTTTTTTTAAATATTTTTTTTTATCACGATGTGATCATCTCATTGTCTTAAAGCATGTATGTTTGCATTTGATCTAGTTGTCGATAACTTGCTTCTATCATGCAGAATGATATTTTTCATTACACCTTTCTTACACAGCTTTGGAGATTGAGTTTACAAAGTCACAGATCATTGCTGCAATCCCTGGAACCTTTTTTTGCGGATGGTATGCTTTAAAGAAGCATTGGCTGGCAAATAATATACTGGGTCTTGCTTTCTGTATTCAGGTTTGGTTCTTAAGCTTTTACCCGTGCATAATTGTTTGAATTCCACTTTACTGGTTTTAAAAGATGCCTTTTTAAACGCGGTTGGTATTTTTTGGATACCATCTGCTGAATGTTGTGTATAATATGAGCTATAAGATGTGCTAAGTAATAGTTTCCATATTCGTAAGGGAATTTGCATGGGATCGCCAGAAGAGGTGATGTTTTATGGCTGTTTCTGCGAAATAAAATTCACATTCAAATTATTAGCAGTCAAATGACCACAATGATTCTATGTTTAATATTTACAGGGAATTGAAATGCTCTCTCTTGGGTCTTTCAAGACTGGTGCTATTCTGTTGGTAAATATTTATTCTCTTTTAACAATGGTTTATGGTGCTAAAATCCTTTTTTCTTTAATTGTAGTTACATATTTATTAGCATCTTGTTTTGTAAATCACCCATCCTTTCGCCGCAAATGAACCAAGCTGTTCTGAATGGTCGCATTCATTTAATTATATTTCACACACATTTTTTATTGATAAAAGTTCCTCTTGTCTCAGTTTATCAGTTTGCTATTTTATCTGTCCCTTCCAATCCATGTTTTATCTTGCAAAAAAAGTTAGGCTGTGGTTGTAAACCAGATTACTACATATTTCTATTTCTATTGCATTGTTCATTAATAGTTTGTAAATATGATTTTTGAATCTTTTCATTTTTGTGTTTGTAGGTTGGACTCTTTTTTTACGACATTTTCTGGGTTTTCTTCACACCGGTGATGGTTAGCGTTGCAAAATCATTTGATGCTCCAATAAAGGTTATTATCCTTGCTTATTGAAATGACCTCTGTTTTTTTCATCTTGATATGAACTTTGAAATTATGTTATACCATTATTATTAATTAGTTCAATCATTTTTCAGCTTTTGTTCCCCACAGCAGATTCTAAAAGGCCATTTTCGATGCTTGGACTTGGTGATATTGTTATCCCTGGTAGGCTGAATCTTTTACGTTGATGTGTTTTCTTGTACATGTGGCAACTGTTTTTTGAGCTGTAATGTTAAAATTTAGTACCTAGTAGATATTTTTTATCGTATTCTGATAGGCAACGGTAGGAAATTTCGGAGGAATTGGGATGGAATGAACCAGATGTTCTCCATTAATGTGTTAGAGAGAGAGAGGTAAAGGGTTACAACAACTGTGAAGTTTCAACATAAACTCAGTTTATGAGTTCAAATAGTTACTTGCATGTTTTTAAAATATATTTAAATCTATTTAGCCTCATTTTACCTCGATTTGAGGGGTACGAAAAGTTAGTTTGAGCAGGAATGGGGAATTATTAAGCTCATGGTTCTCCACATTCCCTTCTCACTCCATAAATTTTGAAACTCTTGAATTTATTTTATACATAAACAATTGTGTAAGTGTTTAAAAGAGCTGATAAAAATGCTTAGGATATGCCCATGAACTGTTTTCAGTTTAGTTTTGTAAACTTTTCATAATAACTTATAGAAACAACTTCTACGAGTTTATGAGGAGTTCCCTCGTTCTCTCTTTAATTGTAGTATATAAGCACTTGTATGATTAAGTGCTTATTGAATAATTGTTCAGTTAAGTTGGCCCAAACACATGGGTTCAAAAGGGTTTTTTTTATAGTTTATATCTCTTCAATGTGATTCGCTGTAGCCATGCTGGTGTTATGTCTATAAACCTCTGTTTTTAATTGAAATGGTTGGCACTTCACACTCAGCAAAGATATATGGAGCATATATTAGGCTATAAATTCAAATTAGATGAAGAAACTATTCTTCCCCGTAGATTTACAAAGTTTTTTGATGATTTTAATTTAATGTTTCAAAAGATATCAGAATATGTATGATGAAAGACATTTCTTAAATAAGAAATTGGAAATGTACATGATTGTCGTCGGTTGATATATGATCCATTTCCACATATGGGATTGGAAAATAATAACATCCGTTTAATAATTTGGTTGTCCCTTCTATTTATTTTGACGACAAATGTTTTTCCCTTCAGGAATCTTTGTAGCATTGGCCTTGCGTTTTGATGTTTCTAGAGGAAAGCAACCCCAATATTTTAAGAGTGCATTTTTAGGATACACTTTCGGCATTGGCCTCACAATATTTGTGATGAACTGGTTTCAAGCTGCCCAGGTAACTGGTTCTGTAATTTCATTCTTTTTTCTTCTATTGATATGCTTTTCATGAAAGGAGGTTGTAAGTTGTAACAGTAGTATTGTTAAACTCACTACTAATAAGTCAGACTGGTAGAGTATGTGAACATGTCATGGAGTTTTGGTGATCAATCTTCTCTATTAACATTTTTACTTTTCTTTTTATCCTTCCTTGTTTTCAGCCCGCTCTTTTATATATTGTACCTGCTGTTATTGGATTTTTGGCTGCTCACTGCATCTGGAACGGTGATGTCAAACAGGTTTGTTTCACTTCTTAATTTTTCCTTTTTTATTTTTCTTGAATAACGTTAGTCTAGTTTCTTTTTCCGCATCTCATTTGCTTGCTGCACCCCTGAAATATAACATGTTAGTTTTCTGTTGTAACCATGCACACAAATAAGAGCTACCGTTTCTTTGAACCATCAGTACAAACATGTCACAGTTTTTTACTTGCAATAAAACCATCCAACAGTTTTTCAAACAAGAGGGGGGACGAGAATGTTAATATTGCTAAGTAGTAATGTTAATATTGCTAAGTAGTAATTACTCAAGATAAATACGATTAAGAATACAGTCACTAAATGGGAAGTTCAGGTAGTTCCCATATATAAAATAAAAATGGTAAAGCCTCGTTTGGGGCTTGCAAGGGAAGATATATGTTGAATGATGGGTAAGAAGGGTTAATCACATAAAGAATAGTCTAATTGTTAGAAGTAAGAGATAGAGTTAAATGATCCACATTTAGTTTTAATTCATTACAATTATTATGCAACTTTTGATCTATCTTGCCGACTCTACTTAGTGAAAAAGCTTTCATAGTTGTTTGTGCACAATTGTTCATTCATATTGATAGTGCACAACTGTTCATTCATATTGATTGTAAGGGGAAGAAATTTGAATTGTTCATTCTTATATTCTTAAGTTTAGTGGTAAACAAATTTGAATGATCCCTTAGTTAAAATTTCTTCGCTTTACAAATGTTCTATGTCATTGATAACCAACTTCTATGCTTTTATTTTGATTTTAAGACTTTAAAACAGAATGAAGTTTTAAAGACTGATGATATCGGTTTGGAGACATGGTCCAATTTTTTTAGTTTCTTTTAATATACATGCTAAGATTGCTAGATGTGAATTGGTTAGCTAAGTTTTTCTTTGTTTCGATTTAGTTATTGGAGTTCGATGAGTCCAAGACGGCCAAATCATCTGAAGAAGTGAGTGATGCTGCCAAATCTAGCGAAAAGATTGAGCCATCTGGAGAAGAGAGTGATGCCAAATCTAGCAAAAAAGATGAATAAAACAGTTTCAATACAAATACTTTTGAGTCATAGAATACCTCATTACATGTAATAGTAATAACTTATTCAGCACCAAACACTAATAGATTTTGTTATTGAGAAAAATTATTAGTCTTATTTTCGGCACTTGATTAAGGTTTGTTTCGTGTGATTGTTTCTCATTTTTTATTATATTCATTTTTCTTGATAAATCAATTTTAGCTACTGATTGGATAAACAACTTATTTGCAGCTTATAACATAAATATCATGATAAACACTTATGTTAAGCTATTTTTACAGTGAAAGATAAAATAAAGCTAAATTGTTTTTGTATAAGCTATAAGTTATTTTCATAAGCTATCTTGGAAAACTAATGAAAATGAGCTGAAAACAACTTATGAGCATTGTCTTAAGTTGTTTACAATAGATAAATTTAGGCTTATTTGGTGTATTGATCCCTTAATCAATTTCCGTTTTCATTTTTGTTCATAACTAAAAAAGCTCACGTTTCGGTCCTCCAAGTTCATCTTCGTTTGTCAAATAAATTCATGTCCGTTAACTTTAACTCCAAATGTCTATGGTGGACCAATATTATAGATAGTCCGCCATAGATCTTATTAATTTTTCAATTTTAACTATTTGATATTTTTTAAGAGGATTGTTGAATCATGCAAGTCTATTGTATCTTCTAGTGAACCATCAACACTTAATTTGGAGAGGCTCAAATGACAAAGGCATTCATCTAGTAGGTTGGTGTAAAATTGCCCGTCCCAAGTTTCTTGGAGGACTCCGTATCCGAACAGCTAGGGAAACAAATATTTGCCTGCTTGCGAAGCTTGTTTGGGTCTTTGGGATTTGGTTCAATCAACTAATAAACTTTGGGTCAACCTCCTCTCAAACAAATATGCAACCGGTCACAATGCTTTGTTCTTCAAGTGAATGCTAGCTCTAGCAGCTTACCTATATGGTCCTCAATCATTAAAGCAAAAAATGTTCTTAAAAATGGCTACTCTTGGTGTATGGGTCCGGATCTTCATCCTTTTGGCTCAGCAGATGGAGCACTCTTGGCATCCTCGGGTCTATTGTTCCTTATATTGATATCCATGATTTGCAGCTCACCATAAAAGATGTTCTCACTGCTAATGACCCGCCCACGAATATTCTCTATACCAACCTACTTCATGTGGCTTCTGATCTCATAAACCACATCCATATGAATTTTAATGATATTGTTGAAGATGTTGTCATCTGGAGAAATAAAAAAAATGGTACTTATTCTCTGAAAAGTGGTTACAATTGGCTCCTTTATAATGCCGATCCAGCTGGTCAAAATTTGTCCTTACACTCTTGGTATTGGATTTGGAAGCTTCAGCTGCCTGAAAAGTATAAATTCTTTTTGTGTTTGACTTGCCATAATGTTGTACCAACTTTATCTCTGTTGAATCATAGGAATTTAGCTCCTTCTGCTACTTGCTCCCGCTGCGGTCTTCAGAACGAGACCTTTCTCCATTGTGTTCGTGACTGTACTTTCTCCACTATGTTATGTCACCACTTAGGTTCCCATGCTATCATTTTTTCTATAGGAGTTTGATGGTCTTGGCGGCATCAAAATCTTATGTGTTTGGGTGGTGAAACTTGGTCTTTATAACACCTGGTTTATAACATAAAAAATTCGTTTGAGAGCATTGTAATCAGCTTTTCTCCTTCTGTTTCTGCTATTACGACTAACAGGTACATCATATGGAACAATAATGATTTTTCAGGTGTTATTCTTAATGCGGATGGAAGCTGCCATGGTACACCTATCATAACCGAGTTTGGAGGGGTCTTGCGTACCAACGCAGGTTTATTCCTTGCGGGCTTCTCTGGTTTCATTCCAGTTTCAGATGACATCTTGCTAGGTGAGCTTTCTGCTATCTATCACAAATTGATCAAGGCAAAAGATTTGGGTTATGCAGAACTTGCTTGCTATTCTGATTCTCTTGCTTGCATCAACCTTATAAATGGGCACATTGAGAGGTACCATATCTATGTTGTTCTCATCGAAGACATAAAACAAATTCTCCAACAAACCAATGCAATAGTTTCTCACACTCTTAGAGAGGGGAATCAATGTTCAGACTACATAGCAAAGCTTGAAGCTTCTTCTAATGTTGAGCTTCTTCTTCATGATTTCCCACCTGATGGTCTTGTCAATCTCGTAAGTAGCGATGTCGTGGCACTTTGTTCTTTAGGGAGTTGTTAGTGTGTTCTTTCTTTTCTGTTTTGTTTTTTCTCTCTAGTCTTTATTGTTGTAACAAAAAAAGGAAGTTTCATTTAACAATACATACTCCCGTGGTAGCCAATATCATCATGTATGCAGTCTTATTGTTGCTATATATAGCACTGCTCTACTTATAATTCTAGCATAATGACATTTTCTTGTTGAATATAGCAAAAAATTTAACATCTAATTGTTGACCAGAATGTCTTACCACACTTCACTTTAGCATTTTAGAAAGACATCAAAACCACATAACTTTTATTCCACCAGATAGCAACATCCCTGCGTTCATACATACTATTAGAGTTCTTGTATCCACCATTAATCTGGATTCTATGTTTTCCTCCTTAAACATTGTCATATATTTGAACTTAGTTTGAAATGTTTTTTTAGGTAGAATTTAGACTTATTGCATATGGAGGTAGAAGTAATTTCAATATTATTAGTTTCATTCTATTTATGCATCAAAGTCTGCAAGCATCTTGTTACACACTTCAAATCTTGTATAGAAAAGAACAAAATTGTAATCACGTAGTTGGTCATTCTTGAAAGTTGTGTTTTAAACATTATATATGTAGTAACACAACTTCACAGATTTTAGATTGAGATTGATGTTCTTTTATCTATAATTCCAATGTTGTAAAGCAAAGATGATTTGGTTTGTGTTAGGTGTGTGTTGTAGTTGGTCATTTGAACATATCTTAATCTAGCACTCACATCCAATTGGTGTGGTTGCAGCTTGATCTGATTGAAAATATGGTCATTTATTATTCTAATATAGTAAATGAATGTGTTCTTGACAAAGTTTTTCGATTGTTTATAAACATGCTAAGACATAATTAATTTGTAAATTTACTTAAATACTTAATGAATGACACTTCATTTAACAATACATACTCCTGCGGTAGCCAATATCATGGATGCTGCTTTATTATAAACATTATACAGGCCAATATTGATAGAAGTTTTTTTTTTATATGGAAAATATTAATTTAGCGAAAAAAAACATTTCACAATGACAATATAAAAAAAATTTAACGACGCGATTTTTTTATTTGAATATTCCATGTTTCAGCGACGATTACTCTATCATTTTTTTTATAATATGCATACCAATATTGTGACTAGTATTTATTTAAAATATTATATTTTGTGAGAGTCTAAAATGAAAACATAGTAGATGAGCACATGTAAGTATGTGAAGATATATTTTTTAGATCAGAATATAAGTTTAGATGGTAAACAATTAACTATCCAACACCTTTTTATTTTAAGAAAAAAAACTTTAAAAACTTCAAATGCTATTACAATTTCCTTATATTTTCGTGACATTGATTGTAGCTATATGTAACATTGATCTTCTTATAATTCTAACATAATGATATTTTTTGTTGCATACAACCAAAAATTCAACAACTAATTGTTAACCATAGTGTCTTACCACTTCACTTTAGTATTTTAGAAAGATACCAAAACCAAATATCTTGAATCCCACCAGATAGCAACGTCACTACGTTTATACATACTATTGCACTTCTTGCATTCACTGTCGATCTAGATTCTAGGTTTTCCTCATTAAACATAGACATATATTTGAACTTGATTTGAAATGTTTTTTAGGTATAATTTAGACTTATTGTGTAGGTAGGTAAACAAAATCTTATTTATGTTGGTTTCATTCTATGTTTGCATTTATGTGTGCAAGAAGCAACTTGTTGCACACTTAAAATCATGTATAGATTTAGACTCATGTTTTTATATATATAATTTTAATGCTGAATTGTAATGCCAATTCAGTCCATGTTCTAGTTGTACTCCATTTATTTATTTTCTTTTGATGTTTTAATACTTCAACTTTATTTCAAAATATTTGATGTTTTAGGATTTTTGATATTTTTTATCCAATTTTATCTTTGTTGAAAAATACACCACGAGATAATTAAATAAGTTGTGTTTTGACTTATGTGTTAGAGTTAGTATTATTAGAGACATCATATTAAAGTAACTTGTTTTAAAGTCTTTAGTTTTATTATCCTTATTTTGTTACACACATATTTAGAAATATGAAGTAAAATGAACTAGCCGAAGAAGATGAAGTGAAATGAGTAGTTAGACTTTAGGTTGTTCAAATATATATGATTTTGAGATTTTTAAATATTCGTGATATATATCAGTTGAAATTTGTGTTCAACTATACACCTAAAAATATGGTTAAAGACATTTAAAATCACAATGAAATTTGTTGTGTAGATGACTAGTGAATTGTAACACCATACTATATTCGTTAAATCTAGTAAGTATAAATTAACCGTATAATTTGAACTACGTATTATTAATATTCGAATTTATTTTATAATTTTGTATTTAATGAATAATTCCAAATAAATATTAATTTAGTTCATTTCTTTTTATTAATATTTGTATTTGAAGGTGAGAAAAACACAAGAAGGGGGGTTGAATTGTGTTTTAGAAAAATTCTTCGTTTCTCCTAAAAACTGAACACACTGATCAGAAGCTAAGCGAGACAGCTTCTGAAGTGATAATCAGAATCTAAATGCAGCGGAATAAAACAGAGAGAGAGAGAAGAAGAACGACACAAAGCAATTATACTGGTTCCTTCCACAATCCGGAAGTAGTCCAGTCCCCCTTGCACTTCCAAGGAGATTTCACTATGAGTAATATCTGATTACAAATGCTCAAGCACACAAGCAAGAGACTTCCAATGCTCAAGCACACAAGCAAGAGACTTCCAATGCTCAAGCACACAAGCAAGAGACTTCCTTTGCTCAAGAACACAATCAAGAGACTTCCTGCTCAAGCACAACTGCAAGAGACTTCCTAACTAAACAAAATTACACAGAAAATTGTTTAAGGTTGAACACTTGATATACAATCAGAGGTGCTCACAATACAAATCAGATACAGACTCAATGGACTTAAGAATTTCTAAGATATGACTTTGAGACACAGAAATTCTAAGTGAATGCAGAACAATTTCAGCAGAGGTTTGGTACTTGTGAAAATCTTTTTGAGTCTTTCGTTCAGAGTTCATGCATTACCAATTCTCTAGGTCTTCACTCCTTTATATAGTGGTGTGAAAGAGACGTTGTGAAATTGCCAGCACACCAAAGAGTCGTTGTTGAAGCTTGATCTTTCACCAATAATCTTTTGCCTGATTTGGCTGTTGTCCTATGAAGAACAAATTTGAAATCCATTCCTTATCCAAAGGAACATCTATGCAGGCGAAACCGTATTCTGGAGCTGTTTTCTTGTCCTGTAGCGCGGACACAAAACAGAGTAGTGGAGAACGTGGTTGTACAATTCGTACAAAGTACAATGTCAACGCTTTCGTCCAAATTGCAAACACACGCCTTCAAACACCTTTGAAATGACCGTTGCAAACTCCACTAATCCTTTGTTTGTGTTTTCGAATCCAATAGACAGCTTTTGCATTGATAATTCTTCAATTCTTGATTCTTTGCAAATCCAGTTGATATTCAGCTTCTGGTGAAATGGCTTCTGATGAGGCAGCTTCTGATGATGCAGCTTCTGATGATATGACTTCTGCAGCTTCTGATGACGCAGCTTCTGATGATGTGGCTTCTGGACCTCTTGTCTTCAGAAGCACTATTCTTCAGGAGCAGCTTACTTCAGGAGCGCTATTTCTTCAGGAGCAGCTTGACTTCAGGAGCGCTTTTTCTCTTCAGTAGCAAGTTGCCTTCAGGAGCGTCCAAGCTTCAAATTTTTGTTGTTTCCATAGCTCTTTATTTGCTCATTCAGAACCAATGATGATGTAACTTTATAATTATGGTCCTGTACACTTGAACAAATATTAGCTAGTCCAATTTACAATTTTTAATACCTTGTTATCATCAAAACCCTTTAAGGTTCATTGTTAAACACATTTTGTTCCAACAATCTCCCCCTTTTTGATGATGACAAACAAAAGTATTTAAAATTGATCAATTGTTGTTAATCTAATTAACAAGTTGACTTTGGGGTTCTGAAGTTTGTAAGCTCAGAATCTGAGGTTTGTAAGCTCAAACTCCCCCTGAGTCTGATAGTCTTTAAGGTGAGGTTTGTAAGCTCCCCCTAAGTTCTATCCAGGTTAATTAAATTCATTTTTCGCGCAATAATATTATCAGAGCTTAAAAACAAAATTGAATCATTGAAAGAATTAACTTATAGATAAGAAGAATGGTTCAATTAATTTTACTTGAATTTTGATACTCCTTCGTTCGTTCATAGCTTATACCAATAAGGTAAAAAAAATGATAGAAGGTTTTCAAAAATTTCAAATGCCATTAATGGGGCTCAGAGCCTTTAAATACTTGTCACATATACTCCCCCTTTTGTCATTATCAAAAAAAATTGAAATATATAGGCATAAAAGACAAAGAGATATGAGAAAAACTCAAACATGAGAGAGTATACTAAGCAATGAACTAAATAAATCAGAGCAAAATATATGAACATGTATATTCAATTGTCAGAAGCAGCTAAACAGTCAGAATCAGTAAGCATTCAGAAGCAAGAGAAATAAGACAAGATGGTTTCAGAAGCAAGGACTAAGAAATTTTAAAACAGACAACAAACAAAGAAAAACACAAGGGTGTGCAACTAAGGGTTGGTTTGTTGTTGTTTCTTCATCTCTTCCATTTCTTCAATCTTCTTATTCAACAGTTCTTCAAGTTGTTGTTGCCTCTGAAGAAGAGCTTGTTCCCTTTCTCTAGCTTCTTGCTGCTGCTGTGCCATCTGTTTCTTCAGAAGCTTACACAACCTTGCTTCTCTGGTCAAGTAATCCGTTTCAAAGAAGAAAGGCTGGTTTGCCAGGAGCAGTGTAGAACTTCTTACTCTGAGACTCTGATTCAGATGCTCCATTAACTTCCTGACAGTAGCTTCCTTGCTTCTGATGCACTTAGCCCTTATGCTTTCAATTAGCTCAGTTGCCCGGTTCTGAAGAGATGCCCAGGAGTCTTCATATGCACCTGTGAGATCAATTGTCCCTCTTTGATCCACCAGATTATGCAATTGACTCAGAATTGTCAGAAGCTCAGAATTAATATATCCAGATTCCAGGATGTCTGTGGGTGGTTGTTCAAGGATTTCAAGATCAGAATCATTGATTTCCAAATCTTGAACAGGGTTAGGAACTGGAATGGTAAAGTGTGTTTGTGTGTTTGAAGATGAAGGCTGGTCAGAGGCAAAGTGTGTGGTGGAGGTTGAGGCTTGAACATTGACTAGAGAGATGTCAACATCCATGGGAGTTGGTTCAGGGGAGTGTTCAGGTAAAGGTTGAAATTCAGTTTCAGTTGATGGTTGTTGTGGTGAAGATGATGTTTGAGTGTTGAGTTGGGGGTCAATAGTAGCTATTGGTGATTGTGGGGGTGTTGTGGGTTTTTGTGGTTCAGGTGTTTGTTGATGGGGGTTTTCTGAAACAACATTTTCAGAAGCAGCTGCTTCTGGAGTTGTTTCAGAGGCCTTTTCTGAGGTAGATTTGTCTATGGGTAACTCACCTGAGTAGTGGAGAGCAAGATTGTCTAAGACAGAAGTGTCTTCTAATGATTCAGGTGCTGATGGTGAAGAGGGTGAAATGGGGATAGAGGTGACTGGAATCTGGATTGCCTGATCTGCAGGGCCAGCTTCAGAAGAGATCTTCTGTGGTCCAGCAGATTGAGGAACTGCTTCTGAAGTTCCCTCTTCTGGAGCATTTTCAAAAATGAGCATCATATCGTCTTCCTCATTGTCTTCAGAAGGCTTACCAGCAATGGCTCTTACTTCAGCCAATTTCTCTTTGAAGTACCTATCACAATCTTCCATACCCAAGGCCTTGAGCTTTTCATCTCTTTGATGAGTGTATTGTGCTTTTAGATACTTGTTGTCTGAAATAAGTTCAGAAGCACGTTCATCTGCCATCCTTTTCCTTATTCGAGTCATCTCAACCATAGGACTCACAAGTTGAAGGGGAGCCTTCTTCTTCTTCAGCTTGGGATCAGCCTCCTCTTTCTCTATTTCTTCAAGAGCTTCATCCAGCTGCTCTTGAGTGATTACCAAGTCTGCCTTACCCTTTCTCCTCTTCTGTGGAATAGAAGCAGCACCAACCTTCTGCATCTTTCCTTTTTCCTTGATAGAAACAGGTTTAGCAGCTTCTGACTCAGTACTAGTTCTGGCCTTCTTTCCTTTAGTAGGAGCAGCTTCTGATTCAGAACTAGTTCTGGCCCTTTTCCCTTCAGGTGCATCAGAAACAGCAGCTTCTGACACAGCAACTGCCTTGGCCTTCTTGCCTTTCCCTTTAGCAAGAGCAGCTTCCTCCTGAGACCTCGCATCTTCCTCCAAGACGTACTCAGCTACTGATTGAACTAGGAAATCAGAGTCACTTTCCTTAAAGATGGGAGGAAAGTCCCTGATTATCTCAGTTTCAGCAGTTGTCATCTCTAACCACTTTTCATCTTTAGGGGCTTCTTTGATGAACTTCATAGAGCATAAGCTCCTGCTACTGATAGTCCTTTCAGCAGTAGAGACTTCGAAACATTTATCAGAAGCACTCCTTGTCCTTTTTAAGAACTCCAGCACCCTTCCTTGATGAAAGATTTCAGACAGCAATCTTCCATAGGGTACTTGTTTTCTTCCTCTTGTAGTGCTTTCGTTTATGGCCCAGCAGAGATGATCCATTACATATCTGGGGAAGTTTATCTTTTCAAGATTGGTCATGAAATAAATTGCTAGCTTCTGTTGGTTGTTGGGTTGGTCAGACCCTCCTGCTCTTTGAAAGAAGCAATCATTACTGAATTTCACCAACATTCTGTTGTGAATCTCCATCTCTGAAGGCTTGGCATCTTTCTTCCCACCCAGAAGAGAGTTGTAGTAACCTTTTAGCAGGACATCTTCCTTCCTGACTATTTCTTGGAATCTTCCCTCTGCATGCATCCTACAAGATTTAGCTATAACGTCCTCAGTGATGGTTATAGGAATGCCCATCACTTCAGACCTTATTTCTAAGCTATCAAATGATGTAGGATTCATATCCATGACCATTTTCCCTTTCTTTGACCCCGCTTGTTTGCTTACGACTTTTGCAGGCTTTTCATTGTACACTTCAGCTTTTAACTAAAAGTCCTTGACCAAGTTCACATATGTTGGCCCATTTAGCATCTTGAAATACTCAGACATCATCTGAGTTTCTATCAAACCTTCCATGTTTACTTCATACTTCTTGAGTGAAGCAAAATCCACCGGTGACTCTTCTTGAACTATTAAGGATTCCCATGGAATATCCATAGTCTTCTCTTTGTAGATGGACCCAGATTCTGATACGCTTTGCTTGTTTGATGTAGATTCTGAAACTTTTGAGCTTGATGATGCCATTTGATGATTGACGAAGATTTGAAGAAGATGAAGATTTTAGGGTTCTAAGGTTGAGAGAATGCGCTTACTTCGCAAGAGGTTTGAGAGCAAATGTGTTTGTTGTGAGTGAGTAGTGTGTGAATTGACAAAGTGTTAAAAGTAAAACGATTGCAATTCAAAAGAGACAAACAAACATAACATTAATGACAAAATTGGGGGCGCGTGAAAAGTACTTTCAAAGCTATTAAATCATCATTGCCCTTTTAGTTATACACCAACACATACAGGCCACGTAAGAAGTTCACAGAGTAACTACCAAGTTAGTGGGTCAGAAGTTACTTTTTAAAAGGTAACTTCCAACATTTCCACTAATTCAACTATTCAGAAGCAACAAATCCAGCTTCTGGACTTCAGATGCTGACGTCATCATCAGAAGCGAGTTTTCCTCAGAACCTCAATAAAGAGCTTCTGATGGACTACTGCTTCTGAACTAACTTCAGAACCTAAAATCCTATTCAGGAGCAAGCAAGCATTTAATCAGATACAAAGTGCATGTTCAAATTTTTCTTTATAAAATCAAATCTTTCAACAGTTAAAGGCTTAGTAAATATATCAGCCCATTGATTTTCAGTATCAATGAATTGTATATCTAAAATTCCTTTTTGAACATAATCTCTGATAAAATGGTGTTTGATTTCAATGTGCTTAGCTCTTGAATGCAAAATTGGATTTTTAGACAAACAAATAGCAGCAGTATTATCACAATAAATGGGAATACTGTTAGCAGTTATCTGATAATCTTCCAACTGATGTTTCATCCAAAGTAGTTGTGTACAACAACTTGCAGCTGAAATGTATTCTGCTTCTGCTGTAGACATAGCAATAGTTGTTTGTCTTTTGCTAGCCCAGGATATAAGATTATCACCCAGAAATTGACAATTGCCACTGGTTGACTTTCTTTCAATCCTATCACCAGCATAATCAGCATCACAGAATCCAATTAGCTTATAATCTAAGGATTTCCTATAAAGGAGTCCAAGATTAGTTGTTCCTTTCAAATACCTGAAGATTCTCTTGACAGCAGTCATATGAGATTCTCTAGGATCTGATTGGAATCTTGCACACAAGCATACACTGAATAAAATATCTGGCCTAGATGCAGTGAGATATAACAAAGAACCAATCATACCTCTATACAGCTTCTGATCTACTTTAGCTCCTTCATCTTCTTTGCTCAAGTTGCACGTAGGGTGCATTGGAGTGTTCATCACTTTACAATCTACAAGTTTGAACTTCTTCAGAAGCTCCTTTGTGTACTTTGATTGATGAACATAGACTCCATCTTTGCATTGATTGATTTGAATGCCCAGGAAGAACTTCAGCTCTCCCATCATGCTCATTTCAAATTCATCCTGCATTAACTCAGAAAATTCCTTGCAAAGAGATGCATTAGTAGAACCAAATATTATATCATCAACATATATTTGCACAACAAGAATATCTTTCTCAAGGGTCCTTCTGAAGAGTGTAGTATCGACCTGTCCTCTTTTAAAATCATTTTTGATTAAGAAATTACTTAGTCTATCATACCAAGCTCTGGGAGCTTGTTTCAAGCCATATAGTGATTTCTTCAGTTTAAAAACATGGTCAGGATATTTAATATCCTCAAATCCAGGAGGTTGCTTGACATACACTTCTTCTTCTATGACACCATTTAGAAATGCACTCTTGACATCCATTTGATATAATATTATGCCATGATTAACTGCATAGGAAAGAAGTAACCTGATTGCTTCCAATCTTGCAACTGGAGCAAACGTTTCAGTGTAATCAATGCCTTCTTGTTGACTATACCCTTGTGCAACAAGCCTGGCTTTGTTTCTTGTTACTTCACCTTGCTCATTCAGCTTGTTTCTGAATACCCATTTTGTTCCAATAATGTTCTTGTGCTGAGGTTTGGGTACCAGATCCCACACATCATTTCTTTGAAATTGATTCAACTCTTCTTGCATAGCTAGGATCCATCCATCATCTGAAAGTGCTTCATCAACTGTTGTAGGTTCAATCATTGAGATTAGTCCAATCATTGACTCTTCTTGTCTGAAATGTGATCTTGTTCTTCTTGGACTATCTTTGTTTCCAATGATTAGCTCCTCAGGATGTGAAGACTTGTGTTTGAATGTGTTTCTGGGAGGATCTTCTTGATGTGAGTCATCTTGTGCTTCATCAGAAGCAGTTTCATCTTGCGCTTCTGATGTGGGTTCAGCTTCTGGACTATCTTCAGATTCAGCTATCTGATCAGGTTCTGGAGTAGCTTCAGGAACCTGTATCTCTGCAAAACTTTCACCTTGCTTTGAAGTTTTATCTTCAAGCTCCTTGTCATCAAATTTAACGTGCATAGATTCTTCAACACAGAGTGTCTCTGAATTATACACTCTGTATGCCTTTGACCTTTCAGAGTAACCTAAAAAGATTCCTCTTTGGGCCTTTGCATCAAATTTCTTTAGGTAGAGCTTGTTGTTCAGAATGTAACATGTACATCCAAATTGATGAAAGTAAGAGATATTGGGTTTTCTTCCTTTAAAGAGTTCATATGCTGTTTTCTCCAAAATAGGTCTAATATAGATCCTGTTTTAAACATAGCATGCTGTATTCACTGCTTCTGCCCAAAAATGTTTTGGTAAATTGTTTTCATGAATCATGGTTCTGGCCATTTCTTGTAAAGTTCTATTCTTTCTCTCTACAACCCCATTTTGTTGTGGTGTTCTAGGAGAAGAGAATTCATGGAAAATTCCATGTTTTTCACAAAAAGCTTCAAATGGCTCATTTTCAAATTCTCCACCATGATCACTTCTGACTTTCAAAATTTTTGATTCTTTTTCAGATTGAATTTGAGTGCAGAAGCTACTGAATACATCACACGCAACATCTTTACTCTTTATGAATTTCACCCAAGTCCATCTGCTGTAATCATCAACAATGACTAATCCATATCTACTTCCATATAAGGATGCAGTACTTACTGGTCCAAATAAATCAATATGGAGTAATTCTAAAGGTCTTGAGGTTGAAACAATATCTTTTGTTTTAAAAGATAATTTCACAATTTTTCCTCTCTGACATGCACCACAGAGTGCATCTGAATAATAGTCAATGTCTGGTAGCCCTTTCACAAGTTGTAACTTACTAAGCTTAGAGATTAACCTCCAGTTAGCATGTCCCAACCTTCTGTGCCACATCCATTTCTTATCATTCACTGATAGTAGGCACATCACCTTCTGATCAGCCAGTTCAGAAAAATTGATTTTATAGACATTGTCAACTCTCTTTCCTTTGAACACAATGGATTTGTCTTCCTTGTTGATTACTGTACAGTTGGGTTTTTCAAAAAGCACATCATAACCATTATCACAAAATTGACTAATGCTCAAAAGGTTATGTTCAAGACCATCTACCAACCATACATTATTAATTGAGGTAGAGGAATTACCAATAGTTCCTGTACCTATGATCCTTCCTGACTGGTTGCCTCCAAATTTCACATTTCCTCCCTCTTTCATTGTTAGACTGAGGAACATGGACTTGTCTCCTGTCATGTGTCTTGAGCAACCGCTGTCTAGGTACCATGATCTTTGCTTTGGCACTGCTCTTAGACATACCTGCATCATTGACATTTTTAGTTTTAGGTACCCATTGTTCTATGGGTCCTGGAAGGTTAGTACTTAAGGCTTTACTCTTCACTTCTTGTACCTTGTGCTGTGAGTTGGGTTGCTTCTGATTAACCATCACCTTAGGTTTTGGTACTTCAGAAGCAGTAACTGTCTTCTTCTGAAACTTAGACTTCAGAACCCCAGATTTTGGTTTCACCAGACTCTGAGGAATAGGTTCTGATCTTTTCAGGATCCTAACCTTTGAAGTCTTGGAATCAGATTTGATCATAGCCTTTGACTTAGAGTTCTTTGGCTTTGAAATAATCTTAGCCTTAGAACTAGAAGCTTCAGGTTCTGATTGAACAACAGTTTCCAACTCAGCCCCTTCTGGTACAAAGAATGTTTTCAGACCTTCCTTGATGCATTCACAACAAGACTTTAGATTGGTTTTCTCCAGTTTCACTTCTGGAAAACCAATTCCTCTGCCATTGTTCTTGTAAATGCTATAAATCATAGAAGCCACTCTGCTTCTGTCAATGCCAGATATAATAAAATCTTCAAGAGCAATTTCATGGTTACTTAAAGGTTTTTCATTACACTTTTCTTGTAGCTTCTGACATAAGAACCTGAGCTGATCTTCATATGTTTTACACATGAAGTCAAAGCCCCTAAGTCCTTGTTCAGAAGCTTTCAGATCCAATAAAGTTGATTTTTGCTGTTGTACCAAATCAGCATATTTTTCTTTTAAATCCTTCAACTCATTGGTTCTTACTTCAAAATGTGTAAGAAGTTCTTTAAGTGACTCAACAAGTTCATCTCTGGGAATTTTGGAATATACCTCGTTTTCATCTTCTGAGTCTGAATCTGACCCAGCTTCTGAAGTTGCTGTTGCTACCAACCCAACAGCTACCTTTGCATCTTCATCAGCTTCCTCTTTATCAGATCCAGATTCACTACCCAAATCATCCCAGGTTGCCATTAAACTCTGCTTAATCTGCTTCTTGAATTTGCTTGGTTTGAATGTAGACCTCTTTGACTTGTCCTTTGACTTTTCTCTTTGAAGATCAGGGCATTCAGCAATGAAGTGACCTGGCTTCTTACAGTTGAAGCATCCCTTCTGATCTTCTTTCCTTGAGCTTCTGGAGTTACCCCTTCTGGAGAGAAACTTTCTGTTCTTCTTGGCCAGATATTGAAGTCTGTTTGAGAGCATGGCCATTTCTGCAGCATCTGGTTCAGAGTCTGAACTTGACTGTTCTTCCTCTTCAGATTCAACCACTTTGAGAGCTTTTGATGACTTGCCTTTGGATGGAAGAGCTATTGATTTACTCTTCTTAGTAGACTCATGTTCATTAAGACTTAACTCATGAACTTTGAGAGAACTAACAAGATCTTCGACACTTAAAGTGTTTAAATCTTTAGCTTCCTCAATGGCAGTCACTTTTGGTCTCCATCTGGCAGGTAAGCTTCTGAGTATCTTGCTTACATGATCAGAAGCAACATAGCTCTTCTTTAGAATCTGTAGACCAGAAACTAAGGTTTGAAACCTTGAGTACATCTCCTCAATAGTTTCATCATCCTTCATTTTGAATAACTCATACTGATGTACAAGCAGGAGAGCCTTTGCTTCTTTGACCTTCTTGCTCCCTTCATAATTTGAACAGAGAGAAGCAAACATAGCTTTAGCAGTGGATTTGTCACTCATCTTCATGTATTCTGCTTTGGGTATGGCAGTGACAAGAGCTCCTCTGATAATATGATGCTTCTTGTAAAGTTTTCTCAGTTCTGGAGTATGTTTCTTTCTATCCACAGCAGCTCCTTCTTCATCAAGGACTAAATCACCAACACCATCTTCCAGAATATCCCATAATTCTTCATCTAGGCTCATGATGTAACTGTAAAAGTTGGTCTTCCACCAAGAGAACTCTTCAGCATCTCCATTGAACTTTGGAACTTTTCCAATACTGGTTTTCTTACTATCACTATAATCATGTGAGACATGTTTATAGCTAGTATTTGATGTTTTCTTACTTTGGAACTTCACCCATATTTTCTTTTGATGTTTTAATACTTCAACTTTATTTCAAAATATTTGATGTTTTAGGATTTTTGATATTTTTTATCCAATTTTATCTTTGTTGAAAAATACACCACGAGATAATTAAATAAGTTGTGTTTTGACTTATGTGTTAGAGTTAGTATTATTAGAGACATCATATTAAAGTAACTTGTTTTAAAGTCTTTAGTTTTATTATCCTTATTTTGTTACACACATATTTAGAAATATGAAGTAAAATGAACTAGCCGAAGAAGATGAAGTGAAATGAGTAGTTAGACTTTAGGTTGTTCAAATATATATGATTTTGAGATTTTTAAATATTCGTGATATATATCAGTTGAAATTTGTGTTCAACTATACACCTAAAAATATGGTTAAAGACATTTAAAATCACAATGAAATTTGTTGTGTAGATGATTAGTGAATTGTAACACCATACTATATTCGTTAAATCTAGTAAGTATAAATTAACCGTATAATTTGAACTACGTATTATTAATATTCGAATTTATTTTATAATTTTGTATTTAATGAATAATTCCAAATAAATATTAATTTAGTTCATTTCTTTTTATTAATATTTGTATTTGAAGGTGAGAAAAACACAAGAAGGGGGGTTGAATTGTGTTTTAGAAAAATTCTTCGTTTCTCCTAAAAACTGAACACACTGATCAGAAGCTAAGCGAGACAGCTTCTGAAGTGATAATCAGAATCTAAATGCAGCGGAATAAAACAGAGAGAGAGAGAAGAAGAACGACACAAAGCAATTATACTGGTTCCTTCCACAATCCGGAAGTAGTCCAGTCCCCCTTGCACTTCCAAGGAGATTTCACTATGAGTAATATCTGATTACAAATGCTCAAGCACACAAGCAAGAGACTTCCAATGCTCAAGCACACAAGCAAGAGACTTCCAATGCTCAAGCACACAAGCAAGAGACTTCCTTTGCTCAAGAACACAATCAAGAGACTTCCTGCTCAAGCACAACTGCAAGAGACTTCCTAACTAAACAAAATTACACAGAAAATTGTTTAAGGTTGAACACTTGATATACAATCAGAGGTGCTCACAATACAAATCAGATACAGACTCAATGGACTTAAGAATTTCTAAGATATGACTTTGAGACACAGAAATTCTAAGTGAATGCAGAACAATTTCAGCAGAGGTTTGGTACTTGTGAAAATCTTTTTGAGTCTTTCGTTCAGAGTTCATGCATTACCAATTCTCTAGGTCTTCACTCCTTTATATAGTGGTGTGAAAGAGACGTTGTGAAATTGCCAGCACACCAAAGAGTCGTTGTTGAAGCTTGATCTTTCACCAATAATCTTTTGCCTGATTTGGCTGTTGTCCTATGAAGAACAAATTTGAAATCCATTCCTTATCCAAAGGAACATCTATGCAGGCGAAACCGTATTCTGGAGCTGTTTTCTTGTCCTGTAGCGCGGACACAAAACAGAGTAGTGGAGAACGTGGTTGTACAATTCGTACAAAGTACAATGTCAACGCTTTCGTCCAAATTGCAAACACACGCCTTCAAACACCTTTGAAATGACCGTTGCAAACTCCACTAATCCTTTGTTTGTGTTTTCGAATCCAATAGACAGCTTTTGCATTGATAATTCTTCAATTCTTGATTCTTTGCAAATCCAGTTGATATTCAGCTTCTGGTGAAATGGCTTCTGATGAGGCAGCTTCTGATGATGCAGCTTCTGATGATATGACTTCTGCAGCTTCTGATGACGCAGCTTCTGATGATGTGGCTTCTGGACCTCTTGTCTTCAGAAGCACTATTCTTCAGGAGCAGCTTACTTCAGGAGCGCTATTTCTTCAGGAGCAGCTTGACTTCAGGAGCGCTTTTTCTCTTCAGTAGCAAGTTGCCTTCAGGAGCGTCCAAGCTTCAAATTTTTGTTGTTTCCATAGCTCTTTATTTGCTCATTCAGAACCAATGATGATGTAACTTTATAATTATGGTCCTGTACACTTGAACAAATATTAGCTAGTCCAATTTACAATTTTTAATACCTTGTTATCATCAAAACCCTTTAAGGTTCATTGTTAAACACATTTTGTTCCAACAGTATTTATTTAATGAATAAATTTGAATAAATATTTATTTTAAAGTGAATAAATAATTTAGAATAAAGTGAACAAATAATTTAGAAAATTAAATAATTTAGAATAAAGTGAACAAATAATTTAAATAAAGTAAATAAAATAATTTGAATATAGTAAATAAATTAAAAAAAGTAGTCATTATGCGCAAGTTAACTAACGCTACGTAACTGAACATGCGCACATATTTGCACTTGCGTTATTTAACTAGCGCTGGAGCATTAAGGTATTTTCAGCTGGGTGGGAGCGAAATGTGCAGGGGAAGAGCAATAATCTTTTGAAACATCATTATTTACTAAACCTAACTTGTTTATGAAGTTGGGTTAGTTGACCCATGATAAGGCCCACTAACCCAACTTGTTCAACAAGATAGGGTTGTGTTTGTATTAAAAGAATAACATTCAGCAAGGACAGAAAGGGATAGTAAGGGAAAGGTTGATCTTGACCGACAAAGGAAAGGTAAAAAGATCAGATTTGTCTGAAAATTCAAGGTTGTTTTGTTGTTTTTTTTTTTAAGATCAGATTTGTTGTTTACTAATAAATAATTTATTTGATTTTTTTTGTAGATGAGTGTGTTGAAAAAAATTCTGCAAACCATGAAGGCAACCATATACATTTTTTCAAATTTTGTTCTACTATTTTATGTTCAAATAACACAACTCCATTTCTTATAGGTGAAATCATCTTTGTAATTGTGGTTATTATAAAAATAACAATCTTTGTAAAATTTTGCATATGTTATGACTTATGAATAATATATTATGGGTGGATGTCCATTAGTCATTGGACCAAACAATTGGTTCATTAACCCATTTCTATACTCTTGTATTTTCTTATAAATAGGGTTCATTTATAATAGAATTATATACATACGAAATACTCTTCTCACTTTTCTCTAATTCTCTTCATCATCCCTATTTTTCATAACACATTATCAACATGCTCTTCATCATCCCTCTTAAAGAACTTCATTTTTTTAAAGAAGACTCTATTTTTATTATAATCAATGAATTCTTGAAAAATTTACATCCATGAATGATTGTATAGAGAAATGATTTATATTGTGTTTTTAGATATATTATATAGATCCTGAAGAACTTGAAGAGGAAAACTAAATATTTTCTCTGCTATAAATTCCGGAAGAATTCTCATGCATCCTTAAAGAGTTACACAAGATTGTATTACATAGATTTGTTAAATGTTCTTGAAGAATTTAAAAAGAGATCAAGAATATCTCAAGAAAATTCTATGATATCTTGTTTTAGAAAGGTTGAACCTTTAACGTGGTATTGTTTGAATATATATATATATATATATATATATATATATATATATATATATATATATATATATATATATATATATGGTTTTCTAGAAGAGCTAATATATTAAAGTCTCCAGAAGAGTTAATATATTGTTACATGAAGGAACAAAGTTCTTATTATATTATTGCAAGTCTAATAGAAATATATTAAGTTTTAAGGATATTCGCCTAAACGGATATCATCTTGAAACAAGAAATGAAACGAGTATTGAATAACTTTGTAGCACAACATTTTTGGATAAAACATGTGTATTGGTAAAGTTACCTACTTTTTCTTCTGATTTCTACTAAAATTATATTAGTGCAATAAAATCAAATGTTTTCTTAAACCTGAAGTTTACAATACATAATAAATTTGTCATTGACGAGATCGGTTGGGTCATACTAGATTTATCATGATACGAAAAAAATAGTTAAAAATTTATCTCGACGTGTATTGAAGAGTCGAAAGGTTCTTCAATTCAATATTATTTGTGTATTATTAGTTCCAAAGGAAGTTGAAAATTTGATCTACTCTCTCACATTGCTATAACATATAAGATGGTATTTGTGAATCAATACAACAATCATGTGGATTTAATTGATACATCACCTAAATGACGACATATATGTTATTTTTTGTTATTTCACAACTAGAAAGTTGTGAGATTGGTTTCTCAACTAATTTGTCTAAGAGGTCGATCATTATATAATTTTTTCAAAATGCATTTCATAAGTATTGTATGTCAATTGAAATTGATATTGAACCTTTTATAGAATATATGTGTTCATGTAAAAATGGACTTGTAGATCTATTCTTTAGACGTCTAAAGTTAATTTTACGACTGATTCTCATAACTTCTAAATTACTTTTTCGAAACGTACAATCATGAATGTTTGTATATCTATTCACATACTTATCTGTGTGTGTTTTGTTGTGCGGTGGGGAGAATTGATTTTGATAGAATTGATTTGGTAGAATTGATTTTAGTTAAAAGTGAGTTTAATGTAAAGTGATTTATGTTTGGATATCCTCACAACAAAAGTGATTTGAATAAAAAATGTTGTTTGGATACTTTATGTCAAAATTGCTTTTGGGTGTATAAATGACCAAAATGGGTTTGAACATATGTGTGTATGTATTTGTGGATCAATTTTTTGTTCAAATTTTGTAAAATATTTAAATTTATGTATATCATTTTTTAAATACTTTTTCTTCAACTTAAAAATAATAAATACAAATATAGCCTAAATATTATTCCAATTTTTATTCAATTTTTCTTTCATTTATATTTTAGTTAATCATTTATTAGTGTTGTATTATTAAATATATAAGCAGTTTGTCCATTAGGGAAAAAAATTGTACAAAACAAAAATATGCCAGATAAATTTTTATTAAAACCTAAAAACATTTTTTTAAAGGACGTAAAAACACTTTTTATTTTACCTATAGAGAAACTTAAAAAAATTAATCCCCTGATGATGTTGTTATAACTTATACACGCTTTTGCAAATAAAGAGGAGAAATAGTTATAAATAATCCTGAGACATGATTTTAGCCTCGCAGTAAGGGTAACAAAGGAAAAAAGAGAATTATGTATTTGTCTGCAAACCACAATTGAAGAATTGATTTTGGCTTCACCGTAGAAGCTTCAATTTGCAGCTTCTAGTAGAATGAAGTTTGCAAGAGAGAATCACTTTAAAGGACAGGAACCCAAACAAGATAAGAGGGGTCAAAATCACGTTAAAACAGAAAAACGTGGTTTCAAAAATTGCAAACTCCATACCAAACACATACTCTATTGACATCAAGCCAACAAGTTACTCTATGTAAGTTCTTCCATTAATTTGTTTTAGGTTAATAACTTAATACTCTCCATCTAAGTGATGTTTTGAACGTGTTGTATATTGTAACACCCCGTTTTCCCAACGTAAAAAATTTCATAATTAAAAATCAGAGTATTTCACTTTAAACGGAATGCTACACCTCTTAAAAATTCATAAACTGAATGAATAACAATTTATTCTTCAAAATCATTTAACATAAGTAATTCAAAACTTCGCAGCGGAAATTAGTTCAACAATAAAAATAATCTTTGGCACGCAGGCCTCAACATAAAAATCTCATAAGTCTTGTTCAACATTTATTCATAAAAATCCATAAGTAATACGTAAGGAATAGAAATAGAAGACATAATCTCATCCCGTTACGTATCAGAGCACCTAAGACACACTTGTGAGGAGTCCACTCACGACCGTAACTAATCCTGGTTACCTGCAAGTTACCCATACGAAGAGCAATATTTTCAAGCAGAAGGGGTGAGATTTCTCAAACAATAATATTAAGCATATATATAAAGTACATTTAACAACTTAAACATCTTATAATTCATTAATCATATCTAACAACTTAAACTTCCTTAACTAGTGTCATTATCTTCTTATATTGGTCGTAAAACTATCTTAATACTAATCATAAACATCTTCATATATTATCAATTACTAATCTTAACATCATCATATAACATCAAATAATAGTCTCCAACAATTATCACATAGCATCAATATTAATCACAAACGTCACCACATTTCATCAAACATTAATTATTTATAAGCATCAACACCTAATATCAAATATAATCATAAGAATCATCATGTAATTTCACATAAGTATTATTATCAAAACATAGCATTACCGAAAACAACTTCATAATCAAATTCATAATCAACTTCATATATCAACATAATTATAACTCACGTAACATCTTATCATAAATCATTCGTCTTCATTCATCATAGCACTTCATTAATAACTTATCAACTTTGACATCTTAGCAACTTGACAACTTGACATCTCAACATCTTAACAACTTCGACTCGACTATGCAACTTCTACTTCTCAAATCATCTTAGACATCTTCATTATGCATGTGGTACCACCAGGGTATTAAGCCCTCTTCTCTAAGGTCATAAAGGACCTGTCGGGCATTAAGCCCCCATCTCTAAGGTCATAAAGGACCTGTCGGGCATTGAGCCCTCATCTCTGACTATGCAACGACACAACTCTAATGCAACGACATAACATTCGTACAACTTAGACAACTTCATGAACATCTATGACATCCTAACATCTTGACATCTTGACAACATAACATCTTAACAACTTGATGACTTCATAACGACTCGACTACTTAACAACTCTTATCATCTTAACGTCTTAACATCTTAGCATCTTGACAACATATGGATCACATAAATAATTCATGTCATATCATAATATAACAATATCAAATGATAATAAACAACATCTTAAAACATCATATTCATCAATCATAAACAACTTCATATAACATCGTATTTAAACATCAACAATAATTCACTATGTATCTTTGTAAAAGCATAATAAATTATCCACAACATATTTTCATGTCAAACCCAAGCTACTGGAAAGATATCACAAATATCAAGAACTTTCATGTTTACAACAAGGATCAATTCAAAACAGAAACATATGAACAAAACACAAAAACATGAAACAGAGAATGTTGTCACCGTACAATTTCGCTAAGATCTCCCTGTAGTATTTTCATCATAACTCAAAGACCAAACAACATTTTCACGTCAAACCAAAGCCACTAGAAAGCTAACAAAATTATCTAAAACTTTCATGTTTACGCCTAAGACCAATTCTGTACCGATCAATACCAGTTTTCATTTTAAATTCGGAAAAGTTGTGCTGAAAGTCCATAAAAATTCACTGTGACCTATGTGCAGTAATTTGACCATAACTCAAGTTCTATAAATCGTTTTGACGTGAGACCAACGACATTAGAAAGCTAACATCCATACCTACAACTTTCGTGTTTACACCTAAGACCAATTCCGCACCGATCAATACTAGTTTTAATATCAAAATTCGGGCAGAATGCAGATTTTCTTAAAGTTTCACCTAATCTCATGGTGCTAACCTCAAAACTACTTCCAATAATCATCCTATGGATTATCTAAGGTCTGTACACAATTTCTACATCAATTCAACAAGTTTTCATCATCTAATCATCAAATCTCTCTCAAAACCCTAATTCTCAAATTCTCACAAACTCTCCCCAACTTGTTAGATGTAATCTAATGATTTAACAACTTAATATTAATGCAAGATAGTCTCACCCTCACCTTAGATTAATTCCTGAATCAATAGCAGCGTTCTTCTTTCCTAAGGTCTTCTCCTCTTTTCTTGACTTTTCTCTTCTCTTTTCTTCTTTCTTGTTCTCCTCTTTTCCAAAAAGCGGTTTAGGGTAAACTCTTTCCAACCTAAGCTTCTCTATTTTTAATAATATTCTTCCCAAATCTATTTAGGCCCAACAACTTATTCTTCTTTCTATTCTAACCCCCAAATCCACTCACACTAATAATCCTCATATTTTAATAAATAATATTTCTCTACTAAACATATAATAATACACCAAATAACAAATATATATCTATAACAATTAACAAATATATTATGCTAGTAAATACCAACATATAACATAACAAAATATCACTCAACAAAATATATTAACTAAATTATAAAAAGACATCTAATCTCAACAAATCATATATCCCTCATATACATCATATAAATATATAAATATATTCTAAAACTAATTAAAATAATTAAATAAAAAGGAGGGCGTTACATATATATTTTAATTGCTTCAATGATGAATTCTAAAATAATATTAGAAAAATATATTTGATATTAGTCTTCATCTATTATAAATTAGGTTGAGCCAATAATTGGAGACTTGTTCATAGCCAATTAAGCTAGTTATGCCTGATAGGCTAATTATCAATTGATGAAATATTTTCCTAATATTAGAGGGGAAAGAATAAGCGGCTAAAATTATGAACCAGAAGTTCAAATAAAATATTTAAAATAAAATATTATTATATCATCTTAATCCTCGTATAAACTAATATGAACCAGAAGTTCAAGACATAACTTATTTACAAAGTTAAGAAAACCAAATATCAAATGCCAATATTCCAATCAAAATGGATGTTTCTGTTAGATAATCTAACATTGCAAAATGAAACTTGACCACGCTTGAAGCATGGTAGAAAAATCGGTTCCAATGATAAAAATCATCGAGAAAGAAAAAGAACTAAAAGGAAAGATGACCCACGTGAGAATATGAAAATTCCGAAAGAGTATTTGACATAATTGATTTTTAAGTTCAAGAAAAATCTACCAGGTACCTGAAACTTATGAAAATAAAGAGATCTCGACAAATTATGTCTTGAATAAAATGAGATGGAACCGAAATGAAAGTCAATAGTGGTGATGTTTTTGCATAAAAGATAGTTCTATATGTGATAAGTGACAATGAAGATCATGGATTAAAGATTATAGATAAAGAAAATATCTGCAAATGGAAAGAGAAAATTCTAGTGAAATCAAATTCATTTTGTAAAGTGAAACTTTTTAGACCCATAGTACTACACACTTAAAGATGAATTTGATATATACGATTTTTTGCGCGGAAAGAGAATTAGAATGATAAAATGCATATGTATAGAGTTTGATATGTTCACTAGAAATGAATTGATAAATGTCTATCATTTATCTTTAAGATAATAATTCACCTGAAGTAAGTTCAAGAACCCTTTCTTGCCTGATTAAGTTTAGTAGTACACGAGAGACTCAATTTATATGAAATATATGCTACAATTTATGACTCATTTGGAAGTGATTATTATACTCATTTGATAGTGATTATTATATGAAACTCTCTGAAGATTTAATTTTCGTGTGACATACTATTAAAATTATTGAAGAGATGACATTATTTGTTCATTTTAAAAATTAGAAAATGAATTTTTTATTTTGTTATAATCGATTTTATGGTGATGGCATAAAGATTTATCAGAACTCCTGAAGAGATTTTAAAATTTATTGACTTTAGTAAATACAAATATTAGAACAAAGTCAACTATACAATTTGTATTTAGAGAAACAACATTTTTCCTTCAAAAAAAATATCATCTGATCATTTAGAAATGTTAGCACTACATCAAGTAAGCGGGGAATGATATGATTTATAATATCTCAGACACTGTTTTGAGAAGAGTATAATAAAAGAAATAAACCAAATATTTCTACAAAATTATCTCAAAGTAAATTTTTTGAGAAACTTATACTAAGTATTGGTCTTCGTATAATTGTCTTCATGAGGGGGAAAATTAAAGTGTTGTGCACTATTTTTCTCTTCACCATGGTTTTATTCCATCGTATTTTCTTGGCAAGGTTTGTAACGAGGCAGTTCACACTCAAAATGATATTATACTCTTTTTCTTTCACTAGATTTTTTTTTTATTGTTCTTTTTCTAATAAGGTTTTAACGAGGCATATCTTCGATGGACATCGAAGGGGGAGTGTTATAAATATACTATGAGTGGATGCACATTAGTCATTGGACCAAACAATTAACCCATTTCCATACTCTTGTATTTTTCTATAAATAGGATTCATTTGTAATAGAATTATATACATAAGAAATACTCTTCCTCTCACTTTTCTCTCATTCTATTCATCATCCTTATTTTTCATAACAACATATTATTTTTCTAAATTATGGGACATAGAAAAATTATTCATGTATCATGTTTTGGAAAACAATTACACTAGTTCCTTTTAAATAATAATATTGTATATAAGTTTTCTCCTTTATTAATTAAACCACAATTTCAATCTCTTCAACGTATAAGAACGACATAGCCACCCAACAATGGATTGGTTCATGTGGGAAGGAATTTGGATTCCTTAGACAAGTGATCATGCATTTGATCCTTAGCTTTTGTGTATGAAAAAAAACAACATTGATGGGAGAGGAGAACACACCTTATGTGCTCCATATGTTCTCCAAAATTATTTAGTGTCAAATGGGAGTGAAAACTTTGTACTCACAACATTATTAAAAAGAAAAATAAATAAAACAGAATGGTGAATGGAATAGTAAAAAATAAATGAGCATTAAATTAAGAAAATAATGTATATCGACACATTTACAAAGAGGCCAAGAGCCAAAAGCTGATAAAATAGGCTTTGATGAATGTAGAAGACTTGAACTCTAAGAAAGCATTTGAAGGCAAAAAGAATAACTATGCCACAGCTATTATTTTCCTATACTTTTTCTTATTCTTTGATTAAAATTACAGCTTGTGTATAACTGTGAGGTTCCCATTGATGATGAAACGGGTTAGTGCTCCTTGTGGAGAAACAATACTTGTCATCAATCCTAATTCATGAATTTTCTGCAGTTTGGAGCTTTACACAAACAAGGGACTTTAAATTCATCTGGCTCATCAGGATCAAACAAGTAGTCATACCTGCCAGGTACAATAAACATAGTTACAAAGTAATTTGATATTTTCTCACGAAAAAAGAATTTGATGAAATAAAAGCGAGTAAATCACCAATTTAGTCTTTCAAGTTGTAATAATTAGGCCATTTGTTCATTGAAATTCATGAAATTTAATATGATCCCTGATATTGAAAGTTCTCAATCAAAATAGTGATCAGTTCCTTCTTGACAAATTCATAGGGACTAAATGACGATTCACTCTAAAATGCATGCTGAAATGACGCACGAAAGCATATCATGAGTCTTTGTAATCTTTTCACATTTGAACATGACATTCATACCATTTCTCTTTCTTGACAAGTTCTTCCTGCAGATAGCCCCATCCATGTATGCCTGATCTACCGAAGCACACTCATTCATATAAGAGTAAAAGATTTACTTTGCATGCATTTATTCTCCGTATTGCATCTAAAGGATGATGGTAGTGACCCCTCACTTTATGAGGGGTGGCTTTATCAGCTGCTCTCTGCCAAATAGAAAACATAAAGATGAGAAATGTGTTGTTGCTTTACAAGAACTGATAAAGGTACCAATGGATATAATAGAGGTAATGGTGATTAACAAGGTCTTAGTAGCAAGCATGGAAGCGAGGAATCAAAACAAAGCAATAAGCATGATATTTCATCATTCCATCACATACAAGTGAGAATGTAAGGTGAGGAGTCGAGCCTTACACGTACTACAAAGACCAAATATCTAAGCAATGTGGGACTATAAACCAGCACGCCAAAGGTGTTGTACCTTTGCAATGAAGGCGAACGAACTGGGCCAATTACGGACCACAGAGTGGCCATAACTAAACATTCATAAGGAAGAACAAAAATATTTTCCAAGTTACCTTTTTGTGTGGTTTGTTACAAAGATTCGACAACTGACAGCAGGATATGGGTCATGTTCATTGTCCAAATTGGTACATTGTTTACTCATAGTCTAAATTGAAAACACTGTAAATCCTAAGTTAATTATCAAGCATATATGATACCAGTTAGAGGTCTAGTTATGTCTACCTTGATAATTCGGCTTAAGAAGCAAACTTAATTGAAGCACATGATGCTGCAGCAGCAGGATACCTTGAAGTATTAATTATGCGTGAAAATACATTGTCAACATTTGTCGAATGATTTGCACAAATAAGATAAAGTACCTCAGGAATACTTTTAGGATCAATAATTTTCTCCAACCTACGAGAAACAAATTGATAAAACTCAGGTTAATGGATAAAAGAGATGTTACAGTTGATATCACATTGGAGTGCGTTAATTACTACATACTACATAGTTACATGAACGTTGTATACCTCCTATAATAATTCAAAAAACTCAAATTCTTCTTTGGGAAGAAACATAAAATAAAAACGTACCTTAAATTGGAGTGCAACTATTCCTTCCCTTCCCAAGGCTCATATTGTAACTTCATGGTCTATTTTTACGACAGGGAAGTGTGCAATCTTGGACACATGTACCCTTCTGTGAGTTTCATACCATTCTTTTAACATAGGGCAACGCCTAATGCTCAGTAGCTTAAGAGATGAAGGGAGATTGTATTGTCGGAATAACCTAAGTCTTGGGCACATGTTGAATTTCAGTGTTTCCAAAGAGGAAGGCAGACTGAATGGCAATGACTTAAGTTCTGGACAATGTTCAAATACAAGTGATTTCAGAAAAGAAGGTAACGTGCCTTCTGCAAAAGACTCAAGCCTTGAACAAGCCTGAATTTTAAGATTTTTCATAGAGGAGATGAGTTGAAGTTCATTTCCTTCAAAGGATTTCATTTCGGAGAGATTACTTATTGTCAGAGACACGAGGAAAATGGGAAGCAACTTCTCTTTCAACAAGGTGTTAACGTTATCATCGCCCTCAATATGCAGATCAGACAGCGCAATAAGGTTTTGGAAGCCCGATTCAGTCAAAGGTGTAGTTATTCTTAGGGATTCAATATGCATAAACTGTAAATGCGGAGGGAGACAAGCTACTTCACAACAGGACGGTAAACTGGTGAGAGTCAAACTTTCAAGAGCAATGAGGGTGTCCATCCGTCGAGGGAATGATCTAAGTGCATGACAGTGACTGACCTGCAGTGATTGAAGAGTTGATGGAGCAAGGGAGGCACTATCTAAAATAAAAATGGATTCCAGGTTCATACAACCTTCAATGGTAAGACTTCGAAGCGCGGGGAAACCATTCAGTGGGAAGGCTGTAAGTGCATCACAACAATCTCCTAACTCTAATGTCACAAGTGATGTGTACTTGCTCCACATTTCAAGAGGCAGGAATGCTAAATCCCCACAACCATGAATACAAAGCGACTGCAATGAAGTGGGCAGACAGTCAGCCGGAAATGCAGCGAGAGAATCAATATATGTGAGATCTAAGTGTTGAAGACAAGTGGAGCTCAGTAACATTTTAGGTAGAGACAGCAGCGTTTTAAAGCCATAGAATTTTGCATCCTGCATATGACATGGAGAGTCACTCCCGAGCAACGACAATTCAAGTGACCCTGCAGAATGCAAATCTAGAGATTTTACTGATGAGAGCCAATGTGGAGTAGATGGTGTAGCCAGCAAACAATCACACATAATTATAGCAATTTCCTCTATGGAAGGAAGATGGCTAGGCAAATGTCCCTTCAGTTTTGTACAGTGACTTAAACACAGACTTTTAAGACGGGGAAAGGGAAATGCATTGCCTCGAAAAGAAAGCAATTGCTTCCAATTAGGCATCCTCTCAAATTCAAGCTTCTCTAGGGCAGGAAATGGTTGGAATGGAAAATTAGTAACTCCACTTGTCATGCCATAGAACTCTGCACCAATTGTTTCTACTCTAGTCATATCTTTGATTTGTAGGTCTTTGAGAGAAGTTAGTTGTCCTAGTGGAGGAAGTGTTACACAATACTCACAAGAACTGAGGAAAAGGTACACCATGTTAGAAAATGAACAATCTCCCAACCAACGTGGAAAACTCGTCCCACCATAGAAGTCAATGCTCAATTTCTTGAGGTTCATAGATGGTTGCAACACATCAAGAACTGCTTTGTCTGCTAGTGAATCTTTAAACTGTTTGTCCCAATATAACTCTAACTCCTCAAGGTGTTCTTTGGTTTTCAAGTTGGCATCACACGCTTCATTGACATCAATGACATTATGCAAGTTCTTGATGCATAGTTTTCCCCGTAGGTTAGGAAACTTCACAAGCTCTCTGACACTTAACCCAACTTCTTGCTTGCCCACTACAAAAACCGTTAAAGTTTGAAGGTTTTCTAGTCCAACAATTTGCTTCGGCATCTCCTTTATGTTTCCATAGCTGATATCAAGGTGACGCAAATTAATTAACTTTCCAATATGTATCGGCAATTCAACGAGATCCACACACCAGCATAAAATCAAGGTTTGCAAATAGTAAAGGTTACATATTGTTGCAGGCAAACATTTGATTCCAGTCTGAGAGAGATTCAGATACCGCAGCTGCACCAAATTACCAATTGAATCTGGCAGCATAGTGATGTTTTTATATTTTGATAAGGATAGCACACGCAACCTTCTAACTGTGGGGAGGATACAATCAACCACCTTGCGAGATAAGTTAGACTCTTGCCACCAAGGACCAATGGGTAGGAAACTTCGCAAGCTTTTGAAATCATAGAAAGTCTCAAACTTCTTGAAAATGTCATACTCCTCTTGATTGTACGAAAAATGGTGAACATCTTTAGAGATTCTACCACCAAATTCAAACTTGCAACAATTTTTCCCGGATACAATTGTTGCTAGATCATAGACAAGGTCGTGCAAGACAAATACTTCTCTATCAGCATCATCCTTGAATTGTTCAATTAAGGATCTCGAAAACAAATCAATAAAGAAGTCATCACCTACCTCCTCTTCTACTTTTCCAACCATAGAATGTTCAAGGAAGCCTTCTGCCATCCACAACAAAACCAAATGCTTTTTTTCAAGGGGATAACCCTTGGGAAAAATTGAGCAATAGACGAAACATCTTTTCAAATGAGAGGGAAGGTATAGATAACTCAAAAGCAAAGCAGGCAAAATGTTATTATTTGGTATGTTCCATATGTTGCTGTTCAAGATTGCGGTCCACTCCTTTGCATCTAACTTTGAACTCAAAAGCCCTCCTAGCGTTTTGGCAGCTATTGGCAATCCGCCACACTTTTTTGCAATCTTCTTCCCAATTGCTTCTAAGATTGGGTATTTAATGTCACCACTTCCAAATGCATACTTGGAGAGTAAAGACCAACATTGTTCGTCTGATAGAGGTTCCAATTTATGAATAGGATACGTATGTGCAACCTCTGCAACTCTTTCGCAGCGTGTTGTGATGATCACCCTACTTCCACAATTTCCATCAACCAATGGAGCAATTAGCTCATGCCAGTCATTATAACTATCATTCCATAAGCCATCCAACACAAACAAAAATCTTTTACGCATCAAACCCCCCTTTAAACGAACTCGAACATCATCCAAATCATTTCCTACATAAGCTATTGTTGAGCTGACAGATTCAAGGAGAGCTTTTGTAATTCTAGAAATATCAAAATCCTCGGTGACACAAACCCAGACTTTCAAATCAAAATGCTCATCACCTTTCTTATCATTGTAAACAAGTCGAGCAAGTGTCGATTTACCAACACCTCCATCACCTAAAATTGCAATCACGCCTAATTTGTTGTTATTGTTATTACCGCTTGTGTCAATGTCATTGTCATTTCCTGACACCAACATACTCATCAATTTCTCCTTATCATCCTCCCTACCAATTATAACAAATTCATTAATCACTGAAGGAGTATTACTACCAGAAACCGAACCACTTACTGGTCGCAAACCAAGAGCATCTATCGGTCGAACAAAACGTTGAAGCCTTTGACAAACAATCTTCATTTGGAAATCAAATATAAAATTTGATTTAGGCGGTGTATTCTCGATCTTGCATCGAAGAGAATCATAGCCAATTTCGTCAAGCAAATCTTCGGAAACAGCAATTGCATCGTACAGCTCATTCATCCATTGTTTGATTTTGGGATTGAAGAACTGCTTCTGTTCAGCATCGTGAAGAACTGAGCGAAGAGTGAGCAGAGTTGTTACAAACACTGTGAGTTTCAAGATATTCAACTCACTGTATTTGATGTAATCAGTGAATTCTGATGAAGCAAGCTTATGCAACAAGGATTCAACCGTTGCAGAGAGGAAAGCACCTTCCACCATTGCTGTTAAAGCAAAGAAATGAAGAGCAATGGAGAGTTGGAGACTAAAGTGAAGGACATACAGATTAGGGTTTCTAGGGTTTTAGGGCTCTCTCTCGATCTTAACTTAGTTGATAGAACAATATTGCTAGCATTTCTCTTGCACGATATGTGTAGAGATTACTCATGACACGTCATTTATTTACATTTAAAAGATGAATTTTTATTCATTAGACTATTTGACCAAAATTAAATAAAATACACCTAAATCGTGTTAGTATAGGCTATAATTTATTTTCATAAGATATTTTCGAGAAAATTTTAATCTAATAAAATATTAGCAAACTTTATCTTCCATCCCAATGTCTTAAATATCGGATGTTAAAAATTTAAGGTTGTTAAAAAGTGTTTTTTTTTTCTGACAATGGTTGTAAAATCTTAAATATCGGTTTTCGAAATTATATGACAAAAAAAAAAAAGGAAATGTTAACGAGTGACCTAAGGGCACTCATTAAAGGTCTAAATAGTTAGTTAGTGATTTTGGAACTTTAGAATTTGTGTATTCAATGCATTGAAAATTGAAGTTTTTGATTTTTTAGTATAATTTCCTAATTGAGAATCCTTAAAGAGTTCCCTTAAGACACTTGTTAGCAAGACCCAAAAAATTATCTCTGTGTCGAGTTTTAAATAGGAAAACTATTGCACAAGTGGCCTTAGACAATGATATTATTTAGGGTCATGCTAACTTGTGTCTTAAGGGGACAAGTTAAGAAGTTAAAAAAGGAATTAATCAATAAATGCACAAGTTAAAATGATAAAATTAAAGCTTTTAAAATTAAGAATACACAATTTCCAATATTTTATTCTACTTTTGATTTCTTATCTTGAGGGCACAAGTTAACATTTCCTGTTATTTATATATATAACTTTTCTCATTCGTTGAACCACAATTTCAAAGACCCAACAAAGTAAACCTACAATGAATTGATCCATGTGATAAAGAGATTTGGACCCTTAAACAAGTAATCATGATAGCTCTTGCGTATGGAAAAAATTTGATTGGTAGAGGAGAATATGTCCCACACAATCTCCAATGTAACAAAAAAAAGAGAACATAGGCAGAATAGAATGATCATTGAGCAATGGAATAGCAACAATTAGTAAATTAGCATTAAATTGCTTATAAAAAAAATTAGAATTAAATTAAGAAAATAATATTATTTCTGACACATTTACAAAGACACCAAAAGCTGCTAATAAATCTATACAATGTAATAGGCTTTGATGAATGTCAAAGACTAAAACTCTAAGAAAGCATTTGAGGGCAAAAAGAATAACTATGCCACAGCTATTATTTTCCTATATTTTTTTTCTTATTCTTTGATTAAAATTACAGCTTGTGTATAACTGAGGTTCCCATTGATGCTGCAACCGGTTAGTGCTCCTTGCGGAGAAACAATACTTGTCATCATGATCTGAATAATCCTAATTCATGAATTTTCTGCAGTTTGGAGCTTTACACAAACAAGGGACTTTGAATTCATCTGGCTCATCAGGATCAAACAAGTAGTCATACCTGTCAGGTACAATAATTTGATATTATTAGCAAATTTTTTTTATAAAACATGTAAATCACCAACTTAGTCTTTGAAATTGTAAGAATGATGCCATTTGTTCACTGAAATTAATGAAATTCTAATATGATCCCTGATATTGAAAATTCTTGATCAAACTAGTGAATAGTTCTTTCTAGACAAATTCATAGACTAAATTAACCAAATCTAAAAGGAATGTTGTAGATGATTTTTAATTTAATAATTCATTTCAAAATTTGGTTAATTTCAATTTTAGGGAGCAAAATGATGATTCACTCCAAAATGCATAGTGCAATGATACAGGAAAGCATAGATAGGGAATATACGTTAGCTCATCACCAGCAGATACGTTAGTCTTGGCAATGAGGGCGATCCGGCTCTCGTCATGACCCACACTCATGATCCTTGCATAGCAATTTGGCATACACTGTATTAACATAAATCAAGAAGGCGTAAGATGAGATGACTAATAACCATTAACCAGTAATATGTGCTAAAACGACTAAATATAGGCAGATATCAGCTGTTTTCACGATTGCCAATTGAGTTTTTAAAAGGAACAGTCTCACAAGTTCTTGCAATGAAAAGTGAGCAGTGAACTATTTTAAGATAGGTTGACTTACAGAATGGTTAATTAGCCGCGCAATATTTCCTTTATCAGTTGCATCAACTACCACCTCTTCACTAATTTTGAACAGCTGCCAAAAAAAGAAGCCAGAAGAATTTAATGTGACAAAATATTAACAATTAAGATGCACAGAAAAAATCAGCAGCAAAACAGAGGGAAAATAATAGAGCAGAGGAATTCAAAGTGGACAAAAATAAAGTCAAGGACAAGAGGATGAATTCATCAGAAAAGGGGGAGAATTAACTTACATAGCAGTCTTTCCTTTCTAATTTATACCGTGCCTCCCTTAGATCGGCAACGCTGCGCCTTACTTGTTCACCACGATATTCAAGGACCTGCATTGGATAAAATCATGCTCATTATTTCTACAATAAAAGTTATACTGATTAGACAGAAAACGGAAACACAAACGATCACAGGATAATGATGTAATGTTTCGGCAAATATTAAATCCATAATTTATGTCTAATTTTAACGCAAGGTTATGTATGTTTACTTTTAAAAATTAGATGATTATATATTTTCAACACAATGCTTATCTGCCTCGTGCAAGACACGGGCTCCTACACTAGTTATGTCAACATCTGAATCCGAAACCAACCCCGGAAGGATATTCTTAGAGACAAAATCAGCTCAAAAAGAGAAAATATACAGAGGGAAGAAAATGAAAATTAAACTTTATCAGGCTCTAGGTCATTTAAAAACTGCTGCATCGGTATGCATACATTCAAAGCTATGCCCAAGAATATGATTAAACATAACATATTTCTAAGTTTTAGCAACTGTGATAGCAAAATTGTTTAAAAACCAAATGTTGATAAATATTTGATTGGAAGATATCATTATACAGTTCCTTATGTCAATAATAATCGGCAAAGCCTTGAGAAAAGACTATTGCATTCTAAAATAGCCAAAGACACCATGGGACTTTGTAATCTTTTCATATTTGTGTATGACATTCATACCATTTCTCCTTCTTGAATAGTTCTTCGTGCAAATAGGCCCCATCCATGTATGCCTGATCTACCAAAGCACACTCGTTCGTTTTCGGTTCTCTGGAATCATGCAAGTGTACCCAAAATCAAATCAGAAAATCGATGAGCAAAGCCAATAAACCACCACTGAAGAAAAAGAAAATTTACCTGTAAGTGATGAAGGCGTTCCCTAAAAGATGAAAATGTCTGAGACTCATCTACCACCTATTTGAGGGAAAGAGATGAGCAAAGAATGAAAATAAGGGGGCGGGGCACACAGTTTTAACCCCTACATTCAAGCTTTAAACGAAGAATATGAAAATCCCATTTATATCAGAGTAAAAGATTTACTTTGGATGAATTTAATCTCTGTATAGCATCTAAAGGATGATGGTAGTGACCCCTCACTTTATGAGGAATGGCTTCATCTGCTGCTCTCTGCCAAGTACAAAACATAATGATGAGAAATATGTTGCTGTTTTACAAGAACTGATAAAGATGCCAGAGGACATTCTAGAGATAATGGTGTGGTGGCTAATAAGGCCTTAATAGAGAGTATGGAAGTCAAGGAATCAAAACAATAAGCAATAAGCATATGATATTTCACCATTACATCACAATCACATACAATGAGAATGTACGGCGAGGAGCCAAGTCTTACAATTACTACAAAGGCCAAGTATCTAAGCAATGTGGGACTATAACAGACCACAGAATGAAAGCAAATGAAGTGGACCGATAACAGACCACATAATGGTCGCAACTAAGGCGGATTTTCCAAAAGTATCAAATAAATAACAGAGATGATTCAATTGATTATCTACAAAGACTCGGTTTCCATTCATCAAGAAGAACAATTGATTATCTACAAGAATAACAGAGATGATTCAAAAAATATTTTCCAAGTTACCTTTTTTGTGTGGTTCGTTCTTACAAAGACTCGGCACCTAGCAGCAGAAAATGGGTCATGTTCGGTGTTATCTTCTGGAGGAGTGTCTTCTACCTTTATTCTGTTTGACGAAATTAATCTTGACCCAACTTTTCTCTTATTTTGGATAAGGATTTTAGTTGAAATGACCCCATGAGGGGTTTGTATAATCAAAACAGTGTCTGGATTGGGAGCCCTGCAAGAAATATAGAAATCATAAAGATGAAAAGCTTAAATAAGAGTAAGATGAATTTAAGTGCATCCACACCCATACAATTCCAAAAACACATAAGCATTTTGTTATTTGTAAAAAGTAAACTCCGTAAAGGAAACAATATAAAGAAAGAAAGGAGAAACAATATTGACATAATTGAGGATTCCATACCTGTGATAAGCACAGTAACAAACCATTCTTGTTGTCTGTTTACCATTTTTTTCCGAACTATGCAACTGTATTTACAGAGGAGAAAAGTCAATTAACTATTTCATGGACCATAATTATCCATATGATAAATGAAAATTATCAACTTATAGCCATCCATGATACAGAATAATAATGAAAAGTACTATATCTTATATATTAATATTGCCATCAGATTCCATATTTAAATGGCACTTCAAGCAGGGCACCCTGCTTTTCTTATCGCAAGCCACCTCTACAAAATTATTTGCAAATAACTTGTATAGTGGTAGTATTCTTGAAATGAAGAGTAAAGTAAACCCTGATATCGGTCCTCCAAGTTTACATTTGTCACAAAGTTAGCCCTAGAAAAAAGTTGGTCAACCTAGTTCACTAAAGATCTAAAAGTTCCAAAACTTGTTAACAAATTAATTCCTCAGGCTCAGATATTGAATTCGTCTCCAAATATGATGACATTTAAGCTAAGTGATGGCCTAACTTAAGTAACAATTTTTCGAAAGACACTGATGTACTAACGTTTTAGACCATTGAGGGAATAATTTGCTGATTGAAATTTTAATGGACTAATGGGGTAATGAGTGTAAACTTTTAAGGTTATGATCCTTGTTTTTCTTTTTACAGCATGAAAGTAACCTTTTGATCTGATTGATGAAGTTCTAGGCAGGGGCTGATGAATAATTGTAATAAATCATCAAACAGTATTCATTACAGCTAAATCATATTTGCATAAACCAGGGCAATATTAATTAAAAATGGCATTGAACCTGTATCAAATTAAATTAAATGAAAATAAATGGAAAATATCAGTAAAAATTATGCAAATGGAACTCAAGTCAATCAAGTAAAGCCTCACCTCCATGCGATAACCGGCCCTTGATGCACACATGACATGGAAATAAGTGGAACACTTGACACATTGTGTGCACGAGCCATGGATTTGCTTACAAATAACACAAATCTGAAATTGAATTGATGCAGACTTTAGATTGAATCAGAATGTAAGATACATTTAAATGATACAGATGTTAAGAGATCTGGAGTAAAGCCTAGGTTGTTCTTGTAAAAAGGAGTCACTCTTCAGCTTTATAATATGGAATAGTGTGAAATATGCAAAGAATAAACTACAGCAACTGGTGACTAACATTAATTAGGAATGGACACCATTACTATATTTTAGTAAAATAAAATATACACATAAGTGATACTATCAAACCATACTTCTTTTGTAAAGGGATATAAAGTACATTTTCTGAATAAAGTACATTTTCTGAACAAACAAAAGAAGAGTTACAAATACCCTACCTTCACGAAAGAATTTGATGGAATACTTAAGATACCCAAAGCAGGCTCCATTTTCTCATCACTGGCAAAAGATACTTCAGGTCGAAACCAGGCACAAGTGACATGAACCCATAACGGATCGATATCAGTAGGCTTTAGAGCACCACCTGAGTGTCCAACAATACATTTCAGATAAAAAGATCATAGACACTAATAACAATACAAAGTTAAAAACAAACTTAGCAAAACTACATGATATTATCCCAAGTACTACAGTCAAAAGAGGTAATGAAAGCAAGATTTGTAAATGCATATGCAAGGTTAAAAGAATCTAGAGGGTAAATTCCAAACAATAGAATGCAAAGGGGGAGGTATAGCTCATACAAATAAAAGAGTTACATACATAATACAATACATCTAAAATATCGTAGAAGACACACACACCTTTTACAGGACAAAGACAACACTCTCGTGTGATGTCTGGTGTTTCACAAGCTTTACAAACCCATGATGTAAAGTCTCGAACATTTCTTGCTCCATAGCATTCTTGATGAACAGCTATTTGACATCTAAAAAATATGGAACACATTTATTATATCAATTGCAATGCCATTCATCATAGAGTAAGAAAAACAAAACAATAACAACAAATCTTACTTGACAGTTCAAGCTTGCAAAAGAAAAAAAAAAGTATTTATATGTAAATGGTTTTGTTGTCCATGGTCTCACTCATAAGGTGGATGGATGGGGCGTTATATATGATAAGGCCAAGCAAAATAACAGATTACCATACATGTAATGAAAAGCATAAGACAGGGTGAATATTTGTGTTAAATACTTAATACCAAATACTGGAGGCGTTTCTTGGATTATAATATTCCAAGACACATACATAAATTAATTCTTTTGTTAACTGTCCAAATATTCATGAAATCACTACGTTTTTCAGCTACACAATCATTAGACCTCCGCAGAAACTTTTTCTAATCCCTAGTTTTCACGGTTTAAATATTTATAATAAACTGAAGACGCTATATTACCTGACGCAGATGATAATTTTGTTGTAGTCCCAATCTTCAACCCATCTACATACAGCACATCGTTCTGTAGTCCACTTAGCACAAACAGGTTCATACTTGTCTGCCAGAGACAATAGTTTCCATTACCATTATGACTGAGAAATTTATCTAGGAAACTCTTCTTATTGTACAATTGCACAAAAAAGGAAAGACTTAAAAGGTACCTTGCAGAAAGGTAAGCAATTTATGTTTTCTTTCTTTTGAGGATGGTCTTTTAGGTTTGACAGAAGAAACTACAACTTTAGCATGAAAATCAGCCAACTGTAGCATCTGAGAAGTCAAAACAGATTGTATCAGTTACAATTACACTTATGTCTCACAATAAAGGCCTGGCGCCCCCATACATATCCAATCTAATTCTTTCTTTTTCTATGGGCGCCATAAGCTAAATCATGAGACCTAAGTTCCCATGGATTCTCACTAGGTCAGTAACACTGCAATTTTGATACTGAAGACCTCATAATGCATATCAAATATCAATGTTGATGGATAATAGTAATATATGATATGAAATCTTGATGATGAGATGGAAATTTTATCCTTATTTATACCGATTGGTATATATAAATACAAAGCCAGCCTATTAGTACATCAAATGATTGGACACTCAAACTGTCATTTTGTACTATAGTAGTAAAATAAATAAGTAGTGAAGTTTTAGGGCAAAGAGATGGGAAATAGTATGCACGGAAATTAAATAATGTAGTCATATACGCACCCATTGTTCCAGCGATATCATGGATCCTTTAACCTGAATACTTGTTTTCCAGTTTCTAAATTTGGAACCTGTGTGACGTTCCCATTCACTAAGTGCCTGTTTTTCAGTCCCACAAAAATCACACTTGCACATAACTCTGCAGGAGAACATGGAAAACAAGGGGAAATAATTCCTCCATATCATAACTAGTTAATGAAGAAATGGATCGTTCAGCATAATAACAACATCCATATGAAATTAGTATCAAACAGTTTAGAACAGGCGATGTCTCTGAAAATTAGACAGACATCTCGCATTTTACTTGACCCCACCAATACCAAATCAAACACACAAAAGAAAGAGAAAAAAAACACAAGAAATATTTCATATAAGACCATGTTCATCATATAGCTATTGTTGTTCCAATAGGATTATAAAAAAAGCTTTGAAACATAAATAAGATGTTTATAGGCATAGTTTGAGGTATATGCCATTTCGATAGCTTAAATCAATTTAACAGTGAACTTTTCCTATAGCAAAGCATTGGACAAAATTTTGAGACCAACTAACTACTAATCACAGTGAACTACTTGTTAAAAATTCCCATCTGGTTTTCATTTTAGTAAAAAGAAAATTCCATTGACGAAATACTGCCATCTTCGCCCTTTTTAAGAGAAGAACACAATCAAATAGCATTGTGGACTGTGGTTATTTGTTTTAATTACCAATCTAAAAAAGGTATTTATCTTTTACTACTTGCCGCATATTTTTGAAACAAACCAACTAATTCTATGTAATTAATAATAACTATAACAGATAAAAACTAAAATAACACACAAAGCACAAGATATAAACAACAAATTATGTAAACACTTCTGAAGGAGTTTATGCTTACAAGTGAAGACAGGGAAAATATATGCCTTCCACACCATTGCAGAGAACAGTGACCTTCTTTGGAAGCACTACCTTCCCATTGTATTTGCTCCATCTATACAAAAAACCTCCACTTTAGTCAACAATAGAAACTACAAAAAGCAGCACAAAATGATGTTTATTCTGAAACCTAAAGAAATATGTTATTCTTAAAAAATGGGATTAGCTTCATATGTATGTTACATGGGATTACTAAGTTAGGCTACAAATAGGGAGTGTGGAGAAAAAGCATGAAACATATCTATAAACTTACTTGATTTTTGGATGTGATTTTTCTGAATCAGATAATTCAAAATTAAACTTCACTTTGCAAGCAGGGCAGAAATAATCAGTGCTTCCAAGATTCTACAAGAAACAGATTATAATAATCAGAATAAAAACAAAATGTCTATTTCTGAGCTTCAAATTCAACAAAGAGACAACAATTAGACATCAAGTATGACGGTGTAATGGATAAACCTTAAAAAGGATGCTGGAGATTTTGTCGCATTCGGCATGCACCCACACTTTACATCCATCACAACGGACCTAATTCAAGGCGAACATCCGGAAGGGAGCAAATTTCAATACCGCAAAAATAAAGTTTATGATCTAAAAAAGACAACATTCTAAATAGATGACAACATCCAATTAACTCACCCAACTTCCGCTATCCGATTGATTCCAAACTTTCTTACATATGCCGCAATAATGTTTCGATTTCGTCAACTGTTCAAAGAGAAATTGATTTCAAAACGACAATATAAGACTTTTTACAACAAACACAGTGTACATCAATTATAACGTTTCCATTTCAGGCAGAAATATAAATTGTTAGAAGAAAAAGGCAAGTTATACAAACCCTAGCACATGTTTTACATAGGAGTTGACCACCAGGAGTCAAATCCTTTGTTTTCTTTGACATATTGAAAGGAAGGTCCAATCCACATTCGTCACAAAGTCCCACGTTTTTCTTTCTGTCAAATAAATCCTACATATGAAATTCAAATCAATAAAGTGTTATTTCAATTTGTCAATATGTCACCAGGCTACATCACTTCTGTATTTTGGTGTAGTATGGAGAATTGCATAATAATTGCACTATCAAATCAGCATGTCAAATCTACAAGTTTAAAGGGCCAAGCAGTGACTACGTCAATTTTCGGTTACAAATTGAAGTTTGGAATAATATCTAGTATCCTTAAATATCCTATAAATACAATGCAGAACAACATTAACAGTCACTAAAAGCCATGCAGAACCCAAAAACAAAAGAAAATATGTCATGAAGCTGACTTACCTTCTTCTGGTTTGAAGCAGTGACTTTCTGAAAGCTTTTAATAATAGAATCATCACTGCAACCATTATTACCAGCCACCGCATTTATATCTTCTGTTAACTTCTCTACAAACCCCTGATCCGCCAAAAACGCCTCCTCAACTGCCGCTTGAAATTGAGACGGATCACAGTAACTCAACTCAGACTGCTCTTGAAACCTAATACAAAATAACATCATTCCTAGTATAAGCAAACACGCAAACTCTCCCAGAAACAAAATCTAAATAACAATTCTAATACAATGTAATAAAACAAACAGAAACAAAACTTTCTCACCTGTCTACATTTTCCACAAATGGAAAAATCATCCCATACTTCACCCATGCAAAGTCCTGTTCACAACCATTAATCAAAAATCACACAAATAAATAGCCATTATATTAAAAATACACATTAAATAAACCTACCATATGCATAATATAAAGTAATAAACTAATACTGTTTCACACTATACTATACTATACTATACCCTGTGATCATCATTCCTAGAGTAGCCAAGAAACATGACACAAGTAGCATCAGCTATACATGATCTCAAAACCAGCTCAGGTGCTTGACTCATAGCATCAATCACAATTGCAGGCCAAAATGGTTCCTTTTTCCTAGCCTTAGCCCAAACTATATCACCTGCCACAAAATCTTCTGGTCCAAAAAACCCTTCTTTCTTCTTCAAAACTCCATTACTCACCTTTGTTTCTTCAAAAATCTCACGCAAACTCATTTCCTTACTAGTAGCAGCAACACCAAAATTCTTATGCAACACCTCCTCACACAATTCCGAATACCCTCGCCCTCTGCCGGTTCCATTTCCAGTTCCATTCTTCCCCTTCCCATTGCATTTCTTAAGACCAAAATCTTCAAATTTTTCAAATTCAAATTCACGAAAGCTTGTGGCAGCCGCGCCTGCAGACGTCGCGGCCACATTGTTTTTACCATCTTTCCTCCAATTGACAATAACTGAATCATTAAACCGCGACGGCATAACCTGAAGACGGCCGCGCGAGGTTCTAACCAACGGCGGCCGCGTAGCAGTAGCCGTCGCGGTTTTAATAATATCTCCTTTTCCGTCGTCAGAGACAACGGAAAAGCAGCTATTATCATTACCCGGTGCCACAGTCGCAGCAACGGTGGCACCGAGTAAACCAGTAAAACTAACGGGAATTGCACCGTTGAGAAGATTTAACGGAAAATGATTTCCGTTAAGTTTCTTGTTTCTCTGAGTCAACTCGTCGTTTTCCGTTAATCTTCTCCGTTTGCGATTCGGCATTTCAGATTTGAGATTCTTCTTAATTATCATTGTAGAAAGAAGAATGAATTAAACAAAATTCGCATTAATCAAATTAATTAAAATTTGATTAATGCGATGAAAAAACAGAACATAAACCCTAATTTTTGTTGAAATTGAAATTGAATTAAGAGAATTGGAGAAACAGAGTAGGTGAAAACGCGTGAAGAGAAACAAACAGTGACAGAATGAAAGAAACAAAATAAAATTAAGGTTTCGGAGAGATTGAGGTGAGTGTTTTACGAGAATGTTGGAGAAATTCGATTAAGAAAGAGATCGAATGAATTGAATTGAAGAGTAGAAAGAAGAAAGAAGAAAACGAAAACGCGATCTGTTAAGTTAATAAAAAAAAATAAAAATAAAAAGTATCTGAAACAAAACAAATAAAAATCTCTCAGATAAATAATAATAATTGATTTATTTAATTATTAATTTGAGAGAGGAAAAGTAGGAAAGTGATAAGAGAGAAGAGGTTGGAGGTTACATTGAGTTTTTGTTTGAGTGAGTGTGTTAATGAATTGAAGGAATGAATGAATTTTTATTTTATTTTTTTAATTTTAATTTTATGTGATGATGGGTTTTGATTACTTGAGTGTCACGTGTAGATAAAGAAATTTTCAGCTTTAGAATTCATTCAAAGGAATGTGAATATGGTGAGTGATTCTTTCTTCTTTCTTTCTTTGACATGGGCTAAGTTCGTTTTGTTGCAGAGTTTTTTTTTGCAACTTATATACTTTATTTTGATGAATATGAGTTTATTATTTAGAGAATAAATAAACAAGAATTTACTATTTCTTCCGTCAAATTTGGAGTTTTGAATATTAATGTGTCAATTTCTAAGATTTTGAGGTTCATGTGTGATTTTCGGGGAAAAAATTGTTTGTGATGGATATAGATATAGGTTTTTCATGTTATGAGGTTGAGAGTTTTTTTTTTTTTTTTCTTTTTCATTTTTGATGAAAAGGAAGGTTGAGAGATTTTTTTAGTTATGGAAGTTGATTTCGATTATCTTCTTCATTTTGTACCATGATGATGGCATAGAATAGGAACAGTGCACACAATAACCAGCACCAACCAATCATATTTATTCTGAATTTGAAGGTTTTTTTTTGGGACACACGAAAAAGGTTATGTTTAGATTTTGGAATTCATAATGATTTTAAGTGATACAACAGAGTTTGAGGAATGTGTAGTAGTAGAACAGGGTTAGCTTCATGGTACGATTGAAACATGAGTTTCCTTTTCATACCTCAAAAGTACAGTATCTTCAACATGTTTAATTGGGTTGTGTTTTTATATGATTTTTTATAATTGATTTATGGGATTCAAAGTGGTGATGGATCGTTTTAATCACAGCCATAACCATCTTCTCCCTTTGGAGCAGTTAAAGAACCATTTCGATTTTTTAATATTGTTTTTGTTTATATAGATTTGTGTTACGAGAGAAAATTTTCTTTGTGGTAGATGGAGGATATAGTCTAGATTTGTGTTTTTTTATGAAAGGTTGCAAGATTTTTGAGTTAGGGATGTAACTTATAAATTTGATTTTTGTGTTTTTCATGGCATGTTTGTAAGTAAAATGAATTTGATTTCGATTATCTTCTTCATTTTTTGAGAGGAGCCATCTTCTCCCTTTTGAGCAGTCAAAGAACTATTTTGATTTGTAAATAACTTTTTTTAGTTACAAAAAATTAATATTTTATATTTTTATAATTATTTTGGGTTAAAGAGGAAAACGACGGTGTTCGCACGGTGGCGCTGTGGCAGTGATTGTTGTGTTAAAATAAATTTTTGAAGAATCCAATATGCTTCGACATGTAACACAAAAAAGAAAATAATATACCTTTTGTAGACATACAAATTACATTACAATTTGTTGTTGCTAATGGTAAAAACAATATCAGAAACTCATGCATGTATCTGAAATGAGAGAGATTCAAGAAAAAAAAAATAATAAGAGTGGAAGAAGGGGATGGGTATTTTCTATCTCGTTATTTAATTTTTAATTTTATGTTAAATTTAAAAAGGAGGAGCAAATATTTTACCAAAAAAAAGGAGCAAGGACAATGATACAAATGAAAGTGATCTGAGTATAATTCATGGCATAGTGATGTTGAAGTCAAACTAACATGGCTATCATGAATCAATAAGGTACAAGGTTGTTAAGTACATACATGTTGTAAATCTGTAAGTGGTGTTTGAAGGTAAAGTAAAACTGCAATTTTGGATTCTTCTCTTATGAAGTTGGAGGAAACTTTTTCCTTCCTTTTGAAGGATCTTCAAGTCAAATTGATGATGAAGTACTATTTGGGACCTTAAAATATCAACAACATAGCTACATATATATGGTGTTTGGTTTCCCGTTTACAACAAACAAAAACACGTATGCACGTTTTCTGATACGTTTTTGTCGTGATTTTCAGAAGCTCCAAATACTAGTTTTTAGTAGTGATTTCCATCAAAAATCCATTTTGCAAACAAGAAATATAATATATTTTTATCATTATTATTATTTTAGGTTTGAAGAGGAAAACGATAGTGTATGCACGGTGGCGTTGTGGCAGTGATTGTTGTGTTAAATAAATAAGCTTCGATATTGTTGTGTTAAATAAGTAAGAATATACCTTTTTGTAGACATACAAATTACTACATCACAACCACTTGTTGCTAATGGTAAATAATATTTGTAGTGAAACCTCAATTGAATCTATGAGTTCTAAATGAAATATAGTGATGTTTTGATTTTGAAGTCAAACTAACATTGCTAGCATATGAATCAACTAGGTACGAGGTTGTCAAGTACATGTTGTAAACTTGTAGGTGTTGTTCCAAGGTAAACTATAGCTGCTTCAAGGATAGAGAAAATTTTGTATTCTTCTCTTTTGAAGTTGGAGGAGACTTTTTTTCTTCCTTTTAAAGGATTTACAAGTCAAATTGACGAAGTACTGTTTTGGACCTTAAAGCATCAAGTACATACAGTGAAGCTGCATCCTTGTAATAAATTTTCTCAAGTACTCCCTCCGGTCATTATTATAAGCAAAAATTCACTTTTTAGGTTCATTCAATAAATAATGTATGTGGTTTATATAGAGATCACATACATCATTTATTGAATGAATCTAAAAAGTCAATTTTTGCTTATAATAGTGACCGGAGGGAGTACATATACAATGAGGGTTTGGTGGGTTGCGTTAACTCAGTCCCTCACATTTCTGCACCATCTATCTATGAGGAAAGAGGGATAATACTTTGGTGACATTGTGGTTGGTGTCATTGGCCAACCACAATGTTACAAGTGTATAAAGAAACAAAATAATATTATGAAAGAGAAATAAGAAGGACACTTGTGACATTGCGGTTGGTCAATATCACCGACCACAATGTCACCCAAATGCTACCCAGAAAAGAGAGTGTTTTTCTGCAATCTGGATTGGTAAATTCAGATAGATAGGTTTTTAGAAAATGAATGGAAGATAAAAATAGCTCTCATAAAAGTATATATGGCATAATAAATTAATAATTAATTTATGGGTAGGGGTAGAAATAATTTTGTTTCTCTGTCTACCAAAACAAAACAAAAAAAACAATAATTTTTCCCCGTAAATTCATTAACACTTGGAAGTGCTTAATTTAAGTTTATAGATAAGTTAGATAAACTAGAAATAAGCCAACTCAGATAGTTGTAGTCATTATTATATTATACTTTTTTTTTATCATTATCATGAGGAGATAAAAAGAAGAAAGAAAACTAAGCTTGGAGGAAGAGTCCTTATAATATCAACTAAACAAATAGCAAATAGAGAAGAATGACAAATATTGAAGATCTTTATGTTTTCTCAAAAACAAAAAGATCTTAGGTTATTCGAAAGCGAGACACCCAATTTGATAAGGTAAATTGTATAAGAGTTTCCTTCATAAAACATACAAGTGAGAGAAATATTACAATCTTTTCAGATGAGAGACCGAATGTGGTCTATATAATAGGTTTTTATCAATTGTGGTGACATCTGATTTATGGCATGTTTGTTTTCACTGCAAAAAGGTGTGTCACTTCCAATGGATGTTACAATTTGTGGCTTCATAATATCAACGTAGAAATTGGTGTCAAACGCACGTATACCATTGCAAACTCTAAAATGTAGTTTTATCTAAATCATGGTGTCCTAATTCTACAAAACTCATCACCACTCCAAACAGATGTTAAGTAACCATGGAAGTTGGGAGGTTTGATCTAAAAGTCAAAAAGATAGAGGGCTCTGAATTTAAACCCGGATAAATGAGTAAATATCAATAAAAAAAAACTACCAATGTTTATCATTAAAAAAATGTCAACTTACGAGTAGTGTAATAGGATCCACTTGCTAATAGAAAAAATAGGCTAAAGGTAGAGATTACTCGATTAGTAGTATAGAATATAAACATGATTTGACTCCAAGAAAATATCTTTACCAATTTGATTGTCAATATTTTCTTATTACCATGAGAATATCTCTATTGCCATAATAGACATTCTGAATAAAAGTTATACTTTATTGTCTTATCGATAATAGAAGCTGATGGTAGACGGCAAACAAAAAATAAACATAGACAAATACAACAAAAAAAAAAACAATGATAAAGTGAGGATGTTGTTTGTTGGTAGTTTTTCTGTATTTTTCAGCCCTGATTTCAGCCCTAAAATTTAGTTTTTCTAAAGTTTTATTACTAATAATAGTAAATTATGATCATTATTTACGATAAAATGTAAAACAAAATAGTATGATTCTTATATACAATAAAATTATATTTTTTCTTATGAAATGATATTGTCTGTTAATTTATTAATTTAGGAAGAAATTTGTCGATACATTTTTTAATTTATGAATGTATTATAGAAACTCTCGTCTTATTGATGTAAGGTGCTTATGGTATTTGATAATTGATAGTGATATGCTACATAATTTATAATCTAGCTAATAATACTACGGTCCACATCATGGTACATGTTGTTTTGGAAGACCAACTTGCAAGGGATATTATTATACTCCCCTAAGGGAGAAATATCTAAGTAATTCTTTATACTATGTTTTAAATATTCAAAAGTTGAAAAGTAGTAGCAACACACTTTCTATCCAACACTATTTGGAGAGTTGGTGGAGGTGGCTGCTAGATCCTATATATGGCTACACCGTGCGGGGAGCCTATCGTTTCATTACTAGTACAGGTGACTTGATGGACAGAACTTGGGTTGATGATGTTTGGCACAAACACGTTCCAGCTAAGGTGTCTCTTTTGGCGTGGCGTCTGTTTCGCAATAGACTTCCTACTAAAGATAATTTGGCGCTTCGAGGCATTCTACATTCAAATGAGACAACCTGTGTTGAGGGGTGCGCCTCTACCAAATCCGCAGCACATCTTTTTCTACATTGCAATTTTTTAGGCGAGCTTTGGTCTAATGTTCTCAATTGGTTAGGTATATCTCTCGTGTCCGCCGGTGAGCTTCGACATCATTATTCTCAATTCACCAAGATGACGGGCATGCCGTTATTTTCACACTTATTTTTCAGGATTATTTGGTTTGCAACTGTTTGGGTGATTAAGAAGGAGATGAATAACCGGATTTTTCATAACGCGGTTTCCACCCCTTTACTCTCATTGAAAAAGTAAAGTTGAATTCATTTTTATGGTTGAAATCGAAACAGGTGGCTTTTGTTTATAGTTACCACGACTGGTGGCGACACCCCATTCTTTGTATGGGTGTTCTTATGTAATTTTTATTCTTCAGCCTTTGGTTGGTGCTTTTATGTAGCACCTTGACTGTGTAAATATTTGTCGGGTTGCCTCCTTTGCACACCTTGTGCGGGCGGCTTCACCGCTTGGTTATATATATCATTTTGATTTGTTAAAAAAAAAAAACTATTTGGAGAGTTGGGTGAAATTTATAAGAATATCACCACTTTAAAAATAAGGTAGACATGGTTTAGTAAAATCTACATAAATTTTACCTAATTATAGAGAAAATGTTAAAAAAGTCAATCTTGAAACCTTGCAAGAAATTTTTCAATACTTAGAAATGAAAATTCACATCAAAACTACTTCACATATCTAGCATAGTATAAGAATTGTCTAGTGTATGATAAATATAGGTGGTTCAATATAATAAGGGGAAATAGTCACTTTGGTCCTTGAAAGAGTGACGAGTAGTCATAATAGTCCTTCAATGTATCGAAATAGCAAAATAGTCCTTGATTGTGCACTTTGTTAGTCAAAATAGTCCTTGATATTAAAATACTTCGTTAATATTGTCATATTAGTCCTTCAATAGACTTACTTATTGTCATTTTAGTTCTTATATCAAAAGAGTTATTGTGAGTATTAAGGGGTTATTTAAGCTTTAGGGACTATTTTGACTAACAAAGTGGACAATCAAAGACTATTTTGGAATTTTGATACATTGAAGGACTATTGTGACTACTTGCTACACATTCAGGGACCAAAGTGACTATTACCCCATATAATAAATGAAAATATATGTACACCAAAGTTAGTACTAACGGCAATTTGTATGGATCAATATGGACAAAAGTTAGTGCTTTCACCAATCATTGTTAGAAATAATTCTAAATTCTCAACATTATTTCACATAATACAATTAAATTAAAAGTTCACATACACAGATACAACCTTACCTCTCTTTTTTTTTCCTTCTTTTATTATTCATCAAACCTATATACATATCTAGAAGGTCATATCCATCTACAAAGAAAAGGCTACTAAGGAAAACTGCTTAGGAGTTTTGAGGTTTATCTTATTCCATGATACCTGCTCAAGTTATAGAATTCCATCAAGTCTATAATTTTCCCATCACATAGCACTACCAGGCTTTTCCATCTTTTTTTGATCTGATGCATCAACTTGATTTCTACTTTCTTGTTTTTTCTTCAATTAATTCAGTTAAAGGTTCATTGCCTCTTGATATCTAACTCCTCCGTTTTCGCAAATCTTCCACGGATTCTTGGTTGACTGTCAGCAAGCGCCTTCCTACAAGCATACTGAAACCATGCAACATTATTAGAATTTGAGTTCGGAATCGTGTCAAAGGCTGAAAATGGAGTCTTTGAAATATTCTAGCATAAGAATATTAAGTTCAATGCATATTGAAGTACTTAAAAGCATGCAAGGGATTAGGCCTTGCTACTGATGCAGTTTTTCATAGCTTTGATCGTTAAAACAAAGCAAGCTGTAATGACATGTTTGAAGCCTCAAAAGTTGAAGCAATGATTATTTATACAAGACACTTAGCTACTCATTGAGGATATATTAGAGAGACTTGTCAAATATAATTGAACTAAATGAATTTAAGAAATTAAAGTCTTGGAGTTGAACTTTTTTGACACATCAACATTATACTTCATACCAGGAGTATTAGTATTTGCAAATGGACTCCCTGCAATAACTGCATTATGCAGTTACCGATCTCGACTATCTAATCCAAATCAATGGACGAGTTTGTTTAAAACTGATTTTGAGAATGTGTAACCTATGCTGTCAGCTTTCAAATTAATGGTCGAGATTTTTAACTGCATGAAAATACTTGCTTCTCTTACATCAGGGAATCCGGATCCTTAATATTTAATGAGATGCAACATAGAAAATTTCAAAAGATGTGTGAGGTAAAGCATTACATAGAAATTTAAAGTCTTCTATGTTCATGTGGAATTTTACCTTGATTTTCCTCCCAAAGTTTCTCCTTGTCTTCTTATTCCTATATCTGGAGAGTTTTTCTTGACGTTGCTCACTCGTGCAGTTGCTGAGAAGAAAAGGCCTCTCTAGAGTGGATTGGCCAACACTCATGTTACCATTGCCAAGAGTCTGTTATACAAACAATATTAATCATACACCAAATCATTTTGATATGGCAAATAGGTATACAGTATATTTCTCAGTCTATATAAATTAAGTAACATCCATGGCCTCTTTGTCTTAGACATTATATGTTGATGTATCTGAACTTAGTAACATCCGTTCACCGTGTGCAGCGCTAAAGAGGACCCGAGTCTAGATACATCAACATATTAAATTTTTATATTGGACCTGGCTCATTCTTACAAAACTAGTTTGTAAGGTGAGGGGTGTCTCTCTTTAGAAACTATATCCAAGTCTTATCTCTTCTCAACGTGGGACTTAGATTTTTTCCAATACAACATATAATGTTTAACAAAGTGGCCATAGATGTTATTTAATTTATAAGAAGAACACGCAAAATACATGAATTCTTTTAAGTTGACCTTTATATCTCCTTCACTAAATGCTCTTCGCATGCCATAAACCGCGTTAAAATCAATTCCAGGGAAATCAAGGAAAGCAGGCTTCATTGCAGGACCATGCATCCAATCCATTGAACTCAAATTTCCTGAACTGACACTCTTTGATAATAGTACATCAGGAATTGGTTTGTTTTCTTGAATCGAATTCTCGTCAATGTTCAGAGCAGGAATCTTGATTTCAAGGATTTCAGAAAGAGGTGATTCTATAGCGGCCTTTTCTAAGAGATCTTTTTTGCAATCATAGTAGACCTCACTCAAAAGTTGTTCGCTTTGAAGCACATCATCAATATCCGAAGATTTTAGACCCTGCGACGACATGTCTTCCCCACCAGACATCATTGACATGGCTGCTTGCATTTGATCAAGGTCCATCTCCGGTTCTTCAATAATCGTCTCGGGTGCTTTGAACAGATCTCCCTCTACAAATAAATCAAATTCTGACATCGCATATGATTGAACAAGGTCACTCTGCATTAAAACACAGTAAGGATCAGTTAACAAAGAATTATAGAATGACAAAAGACATACTAGGGGTTGAGTAATTAACCAATAATAGAAAAGTATCATAACTTTTTATATCCTTTTAAATATTAGTATTGTATATAATGTATCTCCATTAACTAACTATTGAGAATTTAATTCGTGTTTACTGAGTAACGCGGATGAGTTGGGCTACATGGGACGCCTTACACAGTTAAAGTGAAAACTTTATGATAAAATTTGCATCATTCCATCAAGTAATTGTTAAGGCCACTATGCAAATTACAAATTTCTTAGAAAAGATTTAGACCAATAGAGGTTGTTCCTCAACCATTTTACAAAGAGAGAGAAAGAAAGAAAAAAAAAGCAAAACAAGAATGATACCGAGTTTTCATAGGTTATAGAAAAGCTATTTGTTTACAAAAGACTTGAGTGAAAACATAACTACTGCAGAAAATTCTCGGGTAACATAAAAAAAAGACAACAAATTGATACAATATAGAAGAAGCTTTGCGTAAACGAAAGGTGCGAATACAAATTCCATTGAACCTTGACATGGAAAGGAAGAGCTGAGTAGTAGTGTCACAGGTTATTTGAATTGGTATTAGGTACATGATTGATTGCAAATTCAAAGCCCATACTTCACCCAAAAAAATCTGACTTTGAAAGAGCCCAACTGTTGGTTGATGGCTGAAACATCGAAACTGCAATAAGACATTAATTCAGTCCAGAAGGAACTGGACTATTACTCAGCTCAAGAATATGGATCCATAACTTTCTTCTTTTATGAATACACAAAACACGGAAACTTTTCGTACAAGCAAAATGGAACCCTAGGTTGCTTATGCAGCTTCTACAACCGCACCTGATCAGTCGTTGGATTAATCTAACAGCTGAGATATAATACGCTCTGCCGTTAAATTAATCCAACTTCAAAGTGCGGCTGGAGAGGCTGCAGAGAATATTTGATGTATCTTTTATTGTTGAAGACCAAAAATAGTAAGCATGATTACCTCTTTTGTAACTATATATTTAGTGCTAGACAAAAGACCAAAATGAATTATTAACATGTGCATTCACAAGTCCTTTTCAATATTATTACCAAGAAAAAAGGGAATAATATGACTTTTTCCTTCTTCAATAAACCTCTCCTTAGTGGGGCAGAAAAAGACAAACTCCACTATGAGTTCACACTTCAACACCATAAAATTGAAGAAAAATTAAAGAACACGGAAGTATCACAACAAAAACACTTTTCCATCTTAATCACTTTTATTTCCTTTTGTAACACTTTTCCAGATCCAGCAATTAAAGCTAACTCTAGCTGTTTCCACTTGTGCTTTGAGTATGACTATGTACAAATATTCTTGAATAATTCATACTTAATCATAAAAAAAATATGCCTTATGAACTTAATCAATTTTTTTTCTCAAGCTTGATATTTTCTTCATGAAGTGAGAAATGAAACTAAACTTACCATATACTCATAAAGAAAATATCTTGATTAATATGAAGAAAAAAAAATTAGTTGTGACCAATCACATATGATTAAAATTAAATTATTACTCACCATATATAGATAGATACATAGAAATTGAGATTAAAAATTAGTTATGAAAATGAAAAATTAAAGTACAATTATGTACATAATTAATTGAGGCAAACATTCTTGATATTTCATTCTCAGCTTCATTTGTGCCTAGAAAACTATTACGAAATATTTAGAAAACAAAACATAGAATTAAACAAAAACAAAAGAAACAAAATTTCATTTTCTTTCATATAAGTAAAAACCATCAAGCAAATGCAGTTCAAAGGAGCAAAGAAAGAGTAAGAAGCAAAGCAAAAAAAAAAAAATTAAAAATGAAAACAAAAAATAAAAAATATCACAGAAATTGGAAATAGCAAGAGAGAAGAAAAAAAAGAGGGTACCATTGAAGCATTGGACTTATGAGTCATGCAATAGTCTTCAAGTTGTTGATACTCTTGAGAGTAATTATGTAGATAAGGGAAAAGAAGACCAGTTTCTGCAAACATTTTTGTTAGCTGAGAGGAGAAACAGTGTAGTGAAATATCAAAGTTTCAATGAGAAACATAAAAGGAAACAAGACAAACACAGTTCCAGTTGTAGTAAGAGAAAGAAAGAAAGAGAGAGAGAGAGAGAATGTATGTATGTAAAGATTGTGAGGAAGGGGTTTGAGGTTTGATGAATTTAATACCAACATGAAAGGGAATTTATAACATATACTCCCTCCGTCCCAATTTATTTGACCTCTTGGCTCATTTCACACAGATTAAGAAAAATGTATAAATAAAGGGGAAAGTGGAATATATTGTATTGGGAATGATAAAAGTAGTATTATTTAGTGTTATATTGTATTGGGAATGATGAAAGTTGTATTGAAAATTGAAATGAGTCAGTTATTTTGGGACACTTTTTTTTAGAAAATGGGTCAGTTATTCCGGGACGGAGGGAGTAAAATTTTGTAGCATTTTTGTTTTGTCTCGTCACTATAAACTCACACACTTAAAAAATAGAAAATCTCGGATTTTAATCAAAAATATTATGAAAATTATTCAACATTAAAATACTAAGATTACCTAATTAAGTACTGCTCCATCCGTTATAAAATATATACAAAAGTGAATTAAAAAAAATTGATATATTTAGACTGAATTATAAACAAAATACATCAATTTTATTTGACTTGCTTTTACTTATATTTTATAATGGTCGAAATATGTTCGAACTTCAATTTCTTCATTTAGTTATCTTAAAAACTGAATTTCTAACCACATAACAATTTTTTTAAAATTCATACACAAAATAAGACACTTTATTTGACATCAAAATTAGGATGTTTAATCATAATTTTTCCAATAAAAAGAAAATATGAAAGAGGTGATGTAAGAAATACTAAAATAAAGACAAAGTTAGGAAAAGGACAGCATGATGTTTTATAATGCAGTGACCCCATGTCTGAATAAAGAAAAAAATGAAAAAGGGTTATAATAAGAAAAGATAAAATGTGATAAATTAATTGCAAATTGGAGCATATAGAATAGAGGTGAAGTGAACCAAGGCAATAATATTAATAATAATAGGTGTGGACCTTGGACATGTTGGTGGGGTTGGAAATGAACAGTGTTCATCACTTAGCAGTGAATAGTCATCACTCATCAGCAACTGCAAATATTGGATGGTGCAGTATATTATATTATTAAATATGTAAATGTATGAATATTAAATATCTTAAGATTCATTCACATGTCCATATCCACGCGCTCACATGTTGCCTTAAAAAAAAAAAATACATCGCTCATGTACGCGCTAATATGATGCTTTTAGTTTTCATTGATTTTTTTCACAATTGTACTATCTAATTAGTATTTGAATCATTCTAACAAATGTCTTAGAAGCATAAGTTAAGAAGACAAAAAATAAAAAATCTATCTTGAAACGAATACATTCATGCATATATCGAATCATTTTTATTTTTTAGTCGAAATTTGAACTATGATCTTTTAACTATTAGCATCTTTAACACTTATCTCAAATTAATTGAACAATTCAATGAATTATTTCAAAGATACTTGAAGCACAAGAAACAATGTGTGCAAATACTAATAGAAATTAAACGAGGTTTTGCATCATCAAAACAATTTGAGAATGATTGACCAAGAAGACAACATCCTCCCATATAGGAGAGAACATTCTCAACTATGATGTAAGGCGCTATAGTTGAAAGACAAGGTCAATAAGAAAAAGAACATGAATCAATAAGAAAATAACATGGTACTTGATCCTGAATTTACTTAGGGTGTATTTGATCTACTAAAAAATTAAGGGATCAGACAATAGAACTCCAAATATAATGTTTTGAAATTTAAAATTATTGTTGGGACATGACAAATTGGAGGCGTGTAACGGATTAAAAATAAAAATTCTCGTCTCTCACTAAATCATATGGCAACTTTTTTGTCTCAAGTACAAATTGTTTGAAATACCAAAATAACCTTTCCTACACCAATTATCGAATAAGATAAAAAGTTGTTCAATACCTTCGATGTTTATCATGTATTGTGTTGTCCAAAGCTTATCTTTTACAAATCAAACAAACTCTTATTGTAAAAAAATTATGTGGGTTTGTTGTTTTTATTATTTTAATTTTTTTTACAAACTTCAGAAAAAAAATAGTTTATAGTACTTAAAAAATATTGATAATAATATCGGCAATACTGATTTTACAAATGATAAATTATTTCAAGGAGGTTACATTGATGTTTCAAGTAATTATTTTTTGTAACTAAGTCAAGTGTGCAGGAGTGGGGAATCTAGAATTTAAATTTTCACTATTTTATATTAACGTCATTGTAGCTACCAATTGTGTTGTACGTAATTTATAACAACAAAGTATTAATAAAACCTTTTTGGCTAAATTACACAAGACATCCTTTAAGTTATTTAAATGTAATAAATTGGTCCTTTAAGCTTTTTCGTACAATTTATGTCATTTAAGTTAATTAATTGTAACAAGTTGGTCATTTAAGTTTTTTCCGTACCAATCAGGTCTTTTAAGTTATTTAACCGTAACAATTTAGGGGATTTCAGATGTTAAAAATGTAAGTTATTCGAGGCTTAAAATTTACACTTAAATAACTTAAAGAACCTAAGTGTTACGAAAAATACTTAAAAAACTAACTTGTTACAAATAACTTAAAGAACGTAAGTGGTACGAAAAAACTTAAAGGACCTGGATGTTATAATTAGATAACTTAAAGGACCTCCGGCGTAATTTAGCCAAAAGTTTAATAGTTAAATACTTTCCAAAGCCTCTGTTGTTATATTTTTTGTCAAGTAGTCTAGTGGTTGGAATTCATTTTTTGAGGTGAATAAGTGGGATGTCTCGAGTTCGAACCTTGATACTATCCTTGATACTATATATTACCATGCATTGTCCTTAATAATTGAGCTATGCTCACAAAGACTCGTTCTATGTTTTTTGATATAGGCAAATCAAATTATTCATTTTCTCCTTCCAAAAAATTATTCATTTTTCTAAGAATTTTACTCTTCTCCCTTTAAAAAATGATCATTCCCACCCCAAATTTTCACAATTAACCCCAACGCAGGTTAACTTCCGCTCGGTACCCATCATGAGTTAACTTGCGCTGAACTCCATCGTTAGTTAACTCATGCTCAGGACCAATATGAGTTAACTCACGTTGCGTTTTAGTTTTTTTATGACATTTTGGATCTTGATGCAAATTAATGACATGTGCGTATTCACATTTTTATCTATGACATTTGCGTTATTTTGGAATTATTTTCTATTTTTGATTTTGATTGAATGATTGAAAGAATGAACGTAGTGGTAGTCGATGATTGGTATTGTAAAAAATGAACGTCTAGGTATTTAGGTGCATAAAAGAACAACAATTCTGTAACATACCTGAAACCAACACAAATTAACTCACGTTAGGAGTCATTGTGAGTTAACTCACGATAGATGCCGAGCAGAAGTTAACTTATGCTGGATTTTTTAGAAGTTTGGGGTTGAAAATGAGCGAAATGGAGAAGAAGAGTAAAATTCTTTTTCTAATAGCCTTTTAAATACTTTCCAGGCCCAAACTATCCGCTTTCTTTTTTTGTCTGTCTTTTTTGTTTTCAAATGGAATTGAGTTGGCCAAGTGTATTTTATTTAGGCTTAAATATGTCTAGTTCCCTATAAATTTACAAGTTTCCAGTTCCCATGAGTTTAGTTCAGTTGGTAGAGATATTGCATAATTTATGTAGGGTCGGGGTTCGAACTCCGAACACCCCACATCTCCACATTTAATTGTGTGAGCTCTAGCCACTATGCTACTTGACCAAAAAAAATAAAAAAATTACAAGCTTTCAAGTTTAGTAGTTACAAAAAATTTATTCACTTTTAGTTCCTATTTCCATTTTATAGTGACTATTTTGGAGGCCTAAAAGTGCCCTTTTTTTTTGTAGAAAATTTTCAAAATAGGGACTATTCTTACAAAATATAATATTATGGAGGACCAAAATTACCATTAAAATTTTATAAGTACTAAACTCAAAATCTTATAATTTTTCAGGGACAAAAAACGTATTTAACCTTTTAATTATTCCAAAAAAAAGTGTATTTTATTTACTAATGTTTAATAGCATCTAAGGTGAATGTTTTACTTATTTAACACCAAGTTAAATCCACACCCAAGCTGTTTCATAAATAAATTTGGTATATATAGTGAATGATGACTCTCTCAACAAGTCCATCTTAGTTTTATCTCCTTGCATTCTTTCTTCCATTTTCTTCATTGACTGGATGATTTTAAGTCAATTTTTTACCCGAAATCATCTTTGTTCATATTTTTATTCTATAAAAATCTATATATGTGATTTTCACATAGATCTAGGTCTTTTACTATGTGATTCATCGTCTGAGTGTGAAATTGTGTTGTCTGTCATCTTGTGTAGTGTTGTTTGAATTCTCGTCTTGTTGCGGTGTTCATTTGATTCATATTGAAAGATCGTATGTTCAATCAATGATTTGTGCGTCAACGTTGAAACCCGGAGACATGAGTATTTCACTTACTTCAATTTTATCATATTATTTGTAGACATTTTTCATTGTATGCTATTAACTACATGTTGCGAGTTTATTCACATATTCCTCATTTACGTTTTTAGCGATGATGAGTGGCCTAGTGGCCACACGCGGAAAGTTAATTGCTATTAACATTCCTCAAGAGTATGTTTATTAGTGTATTGCCGCGTGTGGCCACTAGGCCACTCATCTATTAAAAAATAGATAATTTGAATTTTCTAAAATTATAATTTACCCATCCATACATACTCTTGAGGAATGTTGGGTCATGAGGAAAGCCCGATGCATCATCTTCTTGAGTCAAGATCAACCATTCAACGTGAAATTTCTAACTCACACTTAACACACAATCTACGCATACTCCCGATTACTTTTTCATTCAATATGAAGATTCTAACTTGCACCATACACACCATTTAGGTATGTTTCTCCTCAAGCAGAAGCTTTTATCATTAATATAAACTTGCATCGCCATTGCTACTCCATTTACATGACACACCTCTTCACCACCACACCACCACTCTCAAGAAGACTTTTTATACAAGGAGATGGTCCTTTTAGGCAAACCATCATCTCTGATGCTACTATTGGATCATGAGTGGGGCATGGAGCATCATCACTTTCACATTCGGCCAAAAACTACTCAGACAGAATTTGATACTGCATTTTCACTCAAATTTTTCAGACATTATGTATATGAGTCATCTCTTATACGTTGTTCAACCACTTTTCCATCTAAAGTGGATTTCTATCTTACATTTGACACACCCGCAAGGAACAACCAAACTTTGAGTTAAACAAATCCCCCGCAAAATATTTGTATTATATTTTCCTATGATATAAACCAATAAATTCATTAAAATCAAATACAAATCCCGATCATCATAGTTTTTTATTTTATTTTTTTACAAATCCTGATATGATAACATTTTCTTATAATAAAGATAAAACTTCATAATCTAATGAAAGATTCCTAAAAGTACGGAAATATCTTTGAATTATAAAATAACATAACATAATTAAATAATATAAGCTTCTCTGATCAAATCAAAAGACTTTCATGTTGGGCAATTTGTCAATTAGTGGTACTTTTGTATGGCGAGGGGTATGGTTAAGAATTAATTAATTTAGTAAAGAAACAGCTTAAAAATAAGTAAAAAAAGCTTTGGACAACTCATTGAAGGCGCAATGCAACTTCAATACGAACTTCAATTGCATGGAATTATGGAGTCATTTTCATATGCCTAATAGGATCTTCTGGTTTCTAGTCAAAAGCTTGTAATAATTAGATAGTGTTAGATGAAAAAATCTTCATGAATGAGATTTACTTGATTTAAGATTATATACTAATCTTTGTCATAAGCATAGAGATAATGTTAGACCAAGACATTCTTAATAAAATAGAAGATATAAGACCCTTTAGCCTCTTTGGAAACCTATAAGAAAATTAAAGCATGCTTATCTAATTCAATATTATAACCTATCCAGTAATTGCACTAGTCAAGATTATTTTTCTCTCAATATATAAAAAGAAATTAAAATTATAGATAATTTTTTATATTAATATAGCTGTAAAAATGAGATAATGAATGGATAGATTCTATATTCCAATTCGTTCAGATTATTCAAATTCCCTTTCAATTTGGTGAGCCCTATTCGTCCAAATTTGCAAATTGAGTTTAAGAAACATTAGTTCATAAAATTGTAACCTAATTTTTGTCCTTTTCTCAAAAAGCATAAAGTAAAGAATAAGTGTTTGTCACGCAATGGAGAAATTGATTAATATCTACAAATTCAAAGTAAAACCCCATTTTACTTGCTCTATTGGATTGAAGGTGAAGCTTCATGTAATTGAATCAAGTCAAATAATTTCTCACTATACTAAAAGCATGTTTGTTAAGAATAAATTTTTCACCATGCCAAAAGCATGCTTGTTAAAGAATAAAAGTTGAAGAAGTTAATGGTATAATGCAAAATTTTAAAGAATGTCAACCCATTGTTGAAACACAAAAAGAAAAATCTCAAACTTTTTTGGACTAGAGAAGTACTCCATTTGTAATAAAATAAAAGCAAAAATCCAATAAACAAAATGTTTAGTTTAAATTTTTGAACCAAATACATTAGACTTTTTGAGTAGTTTTTGTATATATTTTATTATGAAGGAGATATAAAAACTTCGAGTCAAATCAAAATAGTTACTAATGTCACAACCATATTTTCATGGTCATATAATATAAAGAGATTAATTTTGATTCATAATTATGATGAAAGTCGAGCTTTTTTAATAATCGAATAATTATGAATGAAATAGTAAATTTAACATATTACATTTAACAATTTTTTCATTCTGTAAAGAAATTCATTTCCTAATGGAATATGAACTATGAAGTTAAGCTGTAAAGTGCACGCGGGAAAATGGCTGCAAGGAATTTGAATCAAACACTTTCTATCAATTTAAAAGGGGATTCACTAACTTAAAGCTAGAGGGTATATGCTCCTCTTTTCCATCTTTTTTAGGGCAGGAAGCAAGAAGTTTCAGCTCAAGAAGGATCAAATAAAAGGATACAATAACCTTAATTTCCCATATTAGGAAATTAGAAAATAAAAATCAAAATATTTGATGATGAAAAGGGAAGTCTATAGGAACCTACCTAAAAGAAAATGCCTTTTTATTAGGCTGGTGCTAGCTAGTAGTACTATTGTACTTACTAGTTTTGCAACACAACAAAATTTATTTTGGAATGTCTATGTCTACTAGTGTGCTGCCCGTGCGACGCACGGGTGGAATTACCGTCGGCCACAGACTATGCGATGTTAGCACGACATATGAACAAAAACTAAAACTATGAAAGTTATAAATTTTTTAGATAAGTTTGCACCAATTTGTTCCATGTCGAATTATGAAATTAATTTTAAGTTTTATAATGTGTTATGTGATTACTTGTAGTTGATTGAATGAGAACGATTGTTTGAAGGCAAGTTTCACTAATGTGAAGAAAAAATTGTTTGGTTTACCTATAAGCTGAATGACACCACCGGTCACCACGACATAGGATTGTAAACTAAGAAAACTAATTCTTGCACCACTTCATTTGGGATAACAAATGAAATATTTTTTTAAAACTCATTTAAGTGTATAATAGAAAACTCACAACACAAACAACTTACACAGAAACTATATTCTATGAAATACTTCCTTGCACACCACATTTACAGTTGAAATCATTGGGAGAAAAAAAAACTTCATTTTTTGGCAATTAATCAGTATAATTAAATTCCGATCGGGCATCAAACCGAATAAAATAGGCAAGTTCTATAATAACAATGAGTATTCAATTATTTTTATTCTTTGAAATTTGAAAGAAAAAAATTGAAGGAAAATTTGTAAATATTTTATCTACAAAAAAAAAATTGAATAAATTTTTTGAGATACTTTTGAAGGTGGAGATATTTTCAAAATTAACTAATATAAGCTTTAGGTTTGGAATTGTTTTAGTAAATAAGTTTAAAATGAAAATTTGGACATATTGCTATTAACACCACTGTTTTAGGCATACAACCCCCATGAAATAACAAAAATTGGGTCAAAACCAACCTCCCTTATCAAACCCGGCATCTATTCTCTTACATTAAGTCAGTCATTTTCCCTTGCCGTCGCCACCACATTTTTCTCTCCCATATCACTGCCGAAATCGACCTTGTTTGGCCAAACAAACCACGTTTTCTTCATCCCTTCAGCCTTCTCTTTCATTTAACTGAACAAAACCATAAAATAAATATCTAGAAAAATGGATCATCCGTTTTAAAGGAGTTTTCTGAGCAACCCACAATTGTTTCATCAATTGAGTATCATGTCCTTCATTCTTTACTTCTCCTTAAAAAAATCCATGGAAGAATTACACTAAAATAGGTATTCATTTTTTTTCATTTTTCTTTCGATAGACAATTCTGCATATCTTATATTTTTCTTCTTCATTTTTTAAAATTAAACAACCGATGTTCTCTATTAAATTGATATGGTATTTGCATTCTGTCAAATAGGATTATCCCTCGCGGAGGGAACCTATGATAAGTCTGTTAAATAGTTTTGATTCTCTATGTTTTCTTTTCCCTCTTTTTTATGTATTGTTCTTGAAAAACCAAATTTGAATCAATCAAGCCCTTAGTTTAATGACAATTTTGTTTTTTGTAAATTTGAATATTTAAGCCTTCTATTATTATATGAGATTGCTACCGATCTGAGTTATTGAATCTAGAAACTGTGATTTTTCTGAATTCATTTTAATGATTTTATTTCAAATGTTCATGATAAAAAATTAGCTAGTTGTGTTGAAATGTCATATAAAATGCATTTGATCAATGCTATTATTGATGAATAAACTAAATTTTACACTAATGCTTATTGAATTCTAAACAATTACATTCCCGTTATTTTTCTATTGGTGACATTTTGTAAATTATTATTTGTTCAAAGATTTAGTCTTGTTTAAAGTTAATTTGCAGACCGATAAATATAAATATCACTTATTTGCATGTTAACATTTAAGACTATTTAAATGGAATGCATAAAAAGCTTTGGATGAGAAGTAGAAAAAGATTAGATCATGTTCACAAAATTTTAGTAACTTTAAAAATAAAATTAGTAACTGTTGAAGCCGACCTGCATAGCCTACTACTCCCTCCGTCCTAGATTAACTGAGTCAATAGACTATTTCACACAGATTAAGAAAAGTGTATAAATGAAAGAGAGAACAGTGTTTTTGAGTGCCTTTGTCAAGTATTGGTGCATTCTTCTTTATCATAAATGTAAAGTAGAATATATTGAATTGAGAGTTGTGAAAGAGAATGGTTATTTTATCAAATTATCCTTGTTAACTATTGGTTAGTTTTAAAAGTAATACTTTGGAAGTAGTGTGCTAAGTATTAATTGGAGCGTACAATTGAAAAGAAAAAGTTATTATTGCATTGGAAAATGACAGTGACATTCATTTTGAAACAAATTTTTTTGGTTAAAGCGACACTCATTTTGAAACGGAGGGAGTATAAATTAGAGTTGTAGTCGGAAAAAAGTAATTAATGTTGTATTGAAAAGTGAAATGAGTCAAGATTTCGGGGACAATATTTTTTTATAAATGACTCAGTTATTAAGGGACGGAGGGAGTATTATCTTTTATAGGACCATTAAAAAATTATAAAAAAAGGAACCAACCAAAATTGGGAATCTACAATTCATAGGTTGTTATAGGCTTTTTTGTGGGCCACCCCCTATGAAAAACTTTGAGTTGAATATTTTATTCAACTTTAATTGTGGTGTCTTTGCTAGTGTTCTTTCTTCAATCTACAGTGGAAATGACTATCCTCAATTGTATAAGGGTTTGGATTGCATGCCATACACTTTGTTATTTTGTGTTATTTTCATGACACGTGGATGCTTCTAGTCACACCATTTGGCATCTTCACTTGATGAGAGTGATGATTTATGGCTTCTAAGAAGCAGACAAGTGATGAACATTATGTCTTTTTCTGTTTCTTAAGTTTTGGTACAAATTATAGACCGAAGTTGATTTAGTTGATAAAGAGTTTACTCAGACCTTATAAAGATGTGTGTTCGTTTTTTGTTGTTGGTGTACGGATCTTGTTGGTGAATAATCTATAAGTATCTCTGTCAGCGTTTTATGAATCATGATACATGTTCTGAACTTGATGAACTCATAAGATCCAACTCACTTAAAAAAATTAATATACGAAGAAAAAAACTTTTGGTTGAAATTGGTTCAATTTTTCCACATCCACCTTTGTGGGTCGGAAACGTGTTTATTTATATTGGTTTAGGGGAGTGGAATGTGAGTAATGGCTTAGGGTATTTTTCAAAAGGGGAATAAATTCGTGTGAATTGAAATTGTAATATGTATGTATTGTGAAGAATCATGCAATGGGATTGGCCTACAACTAAATTGATTGGTAGCAAAAATTATTGGCGAAGTTGACTTGAAGAAAAGGGTGGTTAAATGAATTTGGTATCGTTTTGTGTATGCTAAATTAGCATTTTCTGTGTGTCACCACCAACACTCATCATCACATTAAATTTCTTAACTTACAGAATAACCGTACAAACTTATATTGCAGCAACAAATTTGGGTTGTTATATATTTATATAAGTTTTATTCAAACCAAATCAATGTGCACAGCGGCACAGCCACTGAAAGAAATCTATATTTGTTCGAACAAGAAAACAAGTCTACATTTATACCGTAGCTTTTTTAAGCTTCATGCATAACTATAAAATTAATACGGTAAATTTTTTTCTAAAAAAAAAAAAAACTGTAAAATTATACAAAGCGTCATGTTAACCGGTGTCTCATACATTAGTTAAGAAAACCAAAAAAGTAATAAAATATCGATATCTTTCATATATGTTTTTTCAGATTGAGCTACTAATCAAACGGTTAATGTGCCCAAAATCTACATTTAAGCTGCACCATATTTGTCAAAACTATATGGTAATTTTGATAATTAATCTTATGTATTTTTTTGGGGCCGGGGAGGTCAAAATGAAACAAAGTTTTTTTGAAGTTTTTTTTATTTCAAAAATATTTACATGGTGATTTTTTTACCCCTCAATTTTTTAATGTTGAAATTCATTAATTACCTGACTTCAACTATTCGGTCATGTATTCCCTAAAAAAAAACTACTCGGGTCATCTATGTAAGGTTTTTTAAATTTATAGTTATTTAACTTAAGCTTATGTTTATATATATATATATATATATATATATATATATATATATATATATATATATATATATATATATATATATATATATATATATATATATATTGAAACTAGTGAATATAACAATTGTAATTTTGTAATTTTTTTTATAAGATAATTTTTCCCATTAAAAACTAAACTAAATATAGAAGTTACCAATGATGTGCTATGCTGATTGAAATTCAAGGATTCAATTCTAAATTATTTATCAAAAATGATGAAATTATAACTTATTAACAAATTCAAGTTTTAAATCGTTTTTTTATAATTTGGAGACTTGTTTTTTTTGTTATAATGCTAATTAAAACAACAAAAAAAAGGAGGAAAATATGAAAAAATAAAGAACTAATCCCTAGAGAAAAAAAGTTTTTGCTGCGTCAATTTTGAGAACACTCATAATATCATTCGGTGAAGAATGATAGATGAAAATGTCCACATTCGATAAAACTCTCAACATTAGTCATAAAATCCGCTCATAATTTTGAGACTTGCTTAAACGATTACAAATAATTAAAGGACAGACAAGTTAAGTAATCCATTCATATATGTTCTACGATGCTCTCAATTAGAACAATCAATAATTTCTGATTTTAAGTTTCATTATGTTTCACTGCATTTTTTGTCAAAAGAAACAAGTTTAATTGCATTTAACTTTTAACCTATGAAAAATAAGTTGAATTTAGAAAGAAACAGCTGGAGGTACCGTCTGATTGTGGTTTGTCTTTTTTTAGACGAATTTTGATTGGAATTGTTTTGGTAAATGGGACCCACCCTTTACACTTTGGCCCAAACTTGAAGGCACTTTTTGGATTCTTTTGGATGTAAACCCTTACTGATATTACGTGTGTGAAAGTGAAAGGATCTAAGAGCATCCACAATAGTAGTTCCTTAACAAGGACTCCTTAAATGGATCCTACGTGACACATCACTTATTTATAATTTTTTAATAAAAGTATCTATTAAGGACTCAATGACTCCAATGGTAATACACTAATAAGGACTCCAATGAAAAGTACTTAAATATGTCTCACTATCTTTACATATTAAACAAAAATAATTTATCTATTACTCATTTTTACAAGTGTGACCAAGTACTACACATTTTATTACTTCTTTATGCAAGTGGGACCAAGTAGTATACATTTTATTACTTCTTTATGCAAGTGGGACCAAGTAGTACACATTTTATTACTTTTTTAAATGTGGGACCCGTTAGTTACTCAGGAGAGAGAGGGTCCTTATATAGTTGTCCGTTCCTTAACGGGGACTCAATTTTTCTTCCTCCAATGGAGGGTCCTTAACGGGGAGTGGTCCTTGTTAAGTAAGGACTCCCCATTGGAGATGCTCTAAGGCTCTCAAAGTGATGTTCTTCAAATAGTTGAGCAGTAGCATGAGCATGACAAGTGACATTATTAAAGTTGATTTCAACAAGTCTTGTCATTCACCATAATTTGGAATTAGAATGAAACCCTCAATCACTTTCTACTTCTAGGTTAATCTTGTCTTTTTACAATTCTTAAAAATTGAAAATTTTACAATTCTCCATTTATGAAAAATTCAATTTTTAAATAATTTTAGTTTTATTTTTTCTTGTACTCACTTTGTTTTTTGGGTGACTTTTATTTGGTGAAAAGATAGATACCAGAGTTTTTCTAATTACATCATCTGTAATCCTGGTTACACTTCGAAATGACAAAATTATCCTTGCATAAAATTTAATTTTCAAAAAGTTTATTCCTTCTTTCTTGGTTACACCCAAAAACCCCTCTTCCGTCTTTCCTCTTCCAAAACCATAATTCTTCAAGCAGATTTATCCCTTCTATGCAAGATTTCAAAGAAAATTCAAAGCAAATAAAGTTAGCAAGTTGTGTTCTTCAATCGATTATGTTTTTCTTGTGATGGGTTCCCTAATTCTAAGCTTTTTCTGGGTTCATTCTGTGTTTTTCTTGTTTATGCGATTATATGTTTTTCTTTTTCTTGTACATATTTAAACTCAGTTTAAGTAGGTCATGTAAACTAAGTTTAAGTGTACATCTAAAAGTCCAGCCTTGTTCAATGTCTACGTAATCTCAGTTTAAGTATGTACATGTAAACTTAGTTTAAGTAGGTCATGTAAACTGAGTTTAAGTGCACATGCTTAAACTCAGTTTAAGTAGGTCATGTAAACTCAGTTTAAGTAAGCCTCAACAATGAAAATTAGAATTATTGAAAAAGAAGAAGAAATTCATTTACGAGTAAATAGTCACTTTAGTCCCTGACTGTGCACCTCGCTGTCACATAGGTCTCTGACTCAGGATTAAACACAAAGAAGTCCCTGACTCTATACTTCCGTTATCACTTTAGTCCATGCCGTTAAAAAAATCTGTTAAGTGATGATGTGGCACATGGCTTATGCGGACAAGGAGTATGATGTGTCACGGGGACAAAAGTGAAAGTTGAAAATGGTCACTTTGGTCCCTGAACTGAAAATCGATATCCTCAACTTACTGTTAGTGTTGGGACAAAATGTGTTTAACAATGAACCTTAAAGAGTTTTGATGATATCAAGGTATTAAAAATTGTAAATTGGACTAGCTAATATTTGTTCAAGTGTACAGGACCACAGTTAAAAAGTTACATCATTATTTGGTTCTTAATGAGCAAATAAAGAGCAAAAGAAAATGAAGCTTAGACGCTTCTGAAGGCAATACGCTCCTGAAGACGGAAAGCGCTCCTGAAGTCAAGCTGCTCCTGAAGAGAGTAAAGCGCTCCTGAAGTCAAGCTGCTCCTGAAGAGAGTAAAGCGCTCCTGAAGAAATGGTGCTCCTGAAGATTACTGCTTCCGAAGACAAGAGGTCCAAAAGTCACATCATCAGAAGCTGCCTCATCAGAAGTCATTTCACCAAAAGCTGAAGATCAACTGGATTTGCAAAGATTCAAAGATTGAAGAATCAACACTGCAAAAGCTGTCTATTGGATTCGAAAACATAGCAGAAAATTAGTGGAACATTTCAACGGTCATTTCAAAGGTGTTTGAAGGCATGTGCTTGCAATTTGGACGAAAGCGTTGACATTGTACTATTGTACGAACTGTACAACCACCTTCTCCACTACTCTGTTTTGTGTCCACACTACAAGACAAGAAAACAGCTCCAGAATACAGCTTCTCCTGCATAGATGTTCCTTTGGATAATGAATGGATTTCAAATTGGTTCTTCATAGGACAACAACCAAATCAGGCAAAAGATTATTGGTGAAAGATCAAGCTTCAACAACGACTCTTTGATATGCTGGCAATTTCACAACGTCTCTTTCACACCTCTATATAAAGGAGTGAAGACTTAGAGTGTAACACCCCGTTTTCCCAACATAAAAATTTCATCATAAATCAGAGTATTTAAATCCTAAACGGAATGTCACATACTTCTTAAAAGTCATAAAATAGATAATAATAATAATTATCCTTCAAATTCAACATCAAAAATCTGAACTTTGTAGCGGAAAAATAATTCAACATACTAAAAGTCTTGGCACGCAGGCCTCATCAAAAATCTCATAAGTTTTAGTTCATTATTTATTCATAAGGTTCATAAAAGACACGTAAGGAATAGAAGTAAAAGCAAGCCCCCTTCCCGTTACGTATCAGAGCACCTAGACACAATGTGAGGAGTCTACTCACGAACCACAGCTAGTCCTGGTTACCTGCGCGTTACCAACGTAAAGGCAACATTACAACAGAAGGGGTGAGATTTCACAATCAATAAATTAAGCATATAATTCATTGAAATTCATTTAACAACATAAAATAGATTAAACATTTATCAATTATAATCATCAAATATCATCATTAGTTCGTAAACAATTATCATTTCTAATTCATAAGCAAAAATCATCATTAAATCATAATCAAGTATCATCATATATTTAACAACTTAAGACATCATAAACATCAGCATTAATAATCATTTAGTATCATATTATTATCATCATCAATCATAAACAGACATCATCATCAAAATATCATCGTCAAACATCATCGTTAAATCATCATTAAATATAAATTATGACGACTCTACAATGCCACTACAACTTCAACAACAACTTAGACAAACTCAACAACAACTTAGACAACTTCAACAACAACTTAGACAACTTCATTATGCATGTGGTACCACAAGGGCATTAAGCCCCCTTCGCTAAGGTCATATTGGACCTGTCGGGCATTAAGCCCCCATCGCTAAGGTCATAAAGGACCTGTCAGGCATTAAGCCCCCATCGCTAAGGTCATAAAAGACCTGTCAGACATTAAGCCCCCATCGCTAATGAGTATGCAAATTGACTCAACATCTTACGTCTTAAAAACTTCATGAACATCTTACAACTCCTTGACTTAGACCGACACTTACATCTTAAATAAGACTCAGCAGTATATGCAGCATATAAATAATTCATCTCATATCAGCATCATAGTATAACAACATCAAATGATAATCAACAACATCTTAAACATCGCATCATCATAAGCATCATAAATAACACATTTAGTGCATATATAACAATATCGCATCATTAATAATCTTAGTCATCTTAACTTAGGCTTCCTGGACAACTTCTAATAATCTAGACATCCTTCCTTTCCTACTTCAAGTTCATCTTAAAACTACACGATCTTTAAATAGTAACACATCTTTATATAACACATCTTTAAAATCACACATCGTCAAATAATATATTAATACACACCATCAAATCATATGGGATTAGAATCATGAAAATAAATATAGATTAAACTAATACGCAAGAAACGTAATGCATTCAAAATATAGATGTGATGCCCAGAAGCATAATGGATTCAAAATAATATTACTTCCTATTAGAAATAAATATATATTAAAGTAGTCTTAAAGTAAAGACATAAAAATATATGTATTGGATGTCATATAGAAAATAGGCATCCATGAATAATTGAATATCACGTTAAAAAGAAAATCTTTGGTAATTCATATGAACAATAAGGTTCGTACAGTATGCATGACCATTAGTAGGCAAACATGAATAAGCCGAAAAGAAAAGAAAATAAAAGAAATCATTGATAGCAAAACAAAGACAAACCTATCGCAAATATATATAGCATCGATGAACTAAATGAATAACAGAATAATACATATAAGGATTCATGAAAAAATACCACACATATCAATTGAAAACAAAACCCTTCACTACCCATATTTTCATACAAGCCTTATGGTAAATATAGACTCCCCCATACATCAATTCTACGATTTTTCATCACCTAATCATCAATTCTCACTCAAACCCTAATTCTCATAATCTTACAAAACTTCTCCTAAAACACGTTAGATGCAATCTAATGATTCACAAACTTAATATTAGTGAAAGATAGTCCCACCCTTACCTTAGATTGTTTTTCTGAAATCAAAAGCAGCGTTCTTCGTTCCTCGTTCCTAAGGTTCTCTCTCTTTGAGTTCTCCTCTTTCTCCTCTTTCTCCAAAAAGCGGTTTAACGTAAAAACTCTTTCTAACCTAAGCTTCCTTATTTATAATACTAATCACTCTTCCTAAATCTATTTAGGCCCAATAACTTATTCTTCTTTCTATTCTAACCTCCAATTCTACTTACACTAATAATTCTCATATTCTAATAAATAATAGAATAATGCCACATAATAAAATACTAACACCTCATATATATAAATAAATCACATAAATAGATTCTAACTTAATAAAAATAATTAAATAAAAGGAGGGCGTTACATAGAGAATTGGTAATGCAAGAACGTTAATGCTAGAACGCTGAACCAAAGACTCACAACATTTTTACAAGTGCCAAACCTCTGCTGAAATTGTTCTGCATTCACTTAGAATTTCTGTGTCTCAAAGTCATATCTTAGAAATTCTTAAGTCATTGAGTCTGTATCTGATTTGTATTGTGAGCACCTCTGATTGTATATCAAGTGTTCAACCTCAAACAATTTTCTGTGTAATTTTGTTTAGTTAGAAGTCTCTTGCAGTTGTGCTTGAGCAGGGAAGTCTCTTGATTGTGTTCTTGAGCAACGGAAGTCTCTTGCTTGTGTGCTTGAGCAAAGGAAGTCTCTTGCTTGTGTGCTTGAGCAATTGTAATCAGATATTACTCTTAGTAAAATCTCCTTGGAAGTGCAAGGGGGACTGGACTACTTCCGGATTGTGGAAGGAACCAGTATAATTGCTTTGTGTCGTTCTTCTTCTCTCTCTCTGTTTTATTCCGCTGCATTTAGATTCTGATTACCACTTCAGAAGCTGTCTCACTTAGCTTCTGATCAAGTGTGTTCAGTTTTAGGAGAAATTGAAGAATTTTTCAAAACACAATTCAACCCCCCCTTCTTGTGTTTTTCTCACCTTCAGTTAGGTCCCTGACTTTACATATTTACTATCAGTTAGGTCCCTGACAGTAAACACTAAATTTCACTAAGGTCTGTGGGAAGTTGTTAATTTAACATGCTTTATGCTACCTACCGGCAACACTAAGATATATTTAGCATAACTAAGGATTATATGAAGTTTATTAATAACTAGAATTGTTTACTAAGGATTATATTTAGCAGAAACTTGTATGTATATTATATTCCTGTAACTATATTCACATTGAAATGACAATCAGAACCTGTGTTTGTGTGTACTATATTCATGTATACTATATTTAGTAGAAACTTAGTTCTCAACCATATTGGCACTTGGCACCATAATAAGTACCTGTGACATATAAATACATGTATATTCAGTAATGGTTTTTCTATGCCATAATTTCAACCAACAATTAATCAGAACCTATCACATCACTGAGACATATTTGTGATCATGCATCAGAGAAAACTAGGTGTTGTGACACTGAGACATATTTGGCTAGAGTTTTTGGTGAATTTGTGACACTAAAAATCTTCCTTTACTATATTGTTGTTAATTGAGTAGAATTAATGCCTCTAGTTCTTATTTGATTGTCGGTTTTTAGTTTAATCTATACTGTGGGATCAGAGTGTTAATAACCATATGTTATTTATTATTAGCTAGAAAAGGAGACATCGTTAGAGGTAATTTGCAAATGTTATGTTATAATCATTTTTCTCTCTGTTTTGTTAAAAACCATATATTCATACGTTAATATGGTTTTTCTGGGTTGCAATAGTGTTTTACTTGTTATGGATGCAACCTATTGCCTTAGATAACTAACCACTTCATATATAAATAGAGTGAACAAAGCATATTGTTGTTCTCCAAATACATTGCATGCATATGCAGGGATCTTGTTAATTACATCGGTTAATTATATTTCTTTTTAGTATGTTGTTGATAGTATTGCTATAATTTTTCTGTCATTTTCTGAAAGTCTGAAACCAAAATGCTTCTGCTGGTTAGTTTAGTAATTATTTAAATGCATTTGGTAAGTTGATTTACACTGTCAGATTTTGCCTTTGCTTGAAAGAAAAGACTAGAGTGAAATTTTGGTATTCAATTATGGAATTATTTTGACAAGTGATATAATAATATTTGGGTATTTAACAGAGATAGCTCAGTGTTGTCGGTAGGTAGCATGTTAAACTAACAACTTCTCAAGGACCTTAGTGAAATTTCGTGTTTACTGTCACGGACCTAACTGATAGTAAGTATGCACAGTTATTAGGGACCTAACTGATAGTAAGTATGCACAGTCCGGGACCTAACAGTAAGTTGATGATATTGATTTTCGGTTCAGGGACCAAAGTGACCTTTTTTGACTTTCACTTTAGTCCCTGTGACACGTCATACTCCTTGTCAACATAAGCCATGAGCCACATCATCGCTTAACAAAAAATTTTAACGGCAGGGACTAAAGTGATAACGGAAGTGCAGAGTCAGGGACTTATTTGTATTTAATCCTGAGTCAGAGACCTATGTGACAGCGAGATGCACAGTCAGGAACTAAAGTGACTATTTGCTTTTCATTTACTTATATGCAATCGAGCATGGATGAAAGATGTTTTGATGCACTCTTTAATCTTCCATAGAGATTGATTGAACATCAGGATTGCTTGATCGTGTGAAAGAGGGTGAAATTTTAGAATGACAATGAATGAAATCAAGTTTTAAGAAAATTTATATAAAAGGGCAATTTTAGTATTATTATAAAATTTAATGAAAATTTGGGTGTAACCAAAAATATATGGGGTGTGAATAGAAAAATTCTAGATATTATAGCTAGGGGAATTTATAAATGAAATTAGAAACGAGTAATTATTTTTGACCAGATAATACAGTTTGGTAGCTTTGGTAGCTTTGCTGGGTTCTTTAAATCACGATGTTTTGTTATGTTACTCATTTGATTTGCTTGTATTTGAGTGATGTGGAAGGAAAAGAACAAGAAGAATTTTTTCAACAGTGCAAACACTTTGCTTCAACTATTAGATAGTATTAAGTTACTTTCATATAGGTGGCTGAAGAACAGGGACCAATGTTTTGCAACTCGAGAGTTTACCTCAACTCGTTTTGCCTAGGTAAACTCGACTCGTAAACTCTACTCGAGAACTCGTACGAGTTTACCTAAAATTAAAATTATATAAAATTTATTATTTGCATGACATATATAAGCTAATATAATATTGTAAACAGATCAATGGTGCAAAATATGACTTAATTAATTACAAAGGAAAATTAGACCAAACTATCATAATAAAACGTTATGCTCAACTTAGCATCAATATACAAAAATTAACGCCCAAAATCATAAGTTTCATAAGTCTCTAAGTCATTCATAAAACCATCTAAAAAAGCAAGTTTCACAAAGTTTCTAAAGATGTTAATAAAACTATCCAAAAAATAAATAAGTTAATATCTTCAAAAGTTCAATCCTTCTAAAGCTCCATATATATAAGATATAATGTTCATTTATTCTGATGTTCAATTTTTCAAGTAAAACAAGTTCTTGTTTAACAAAGATAACAAGTTAGATATAATGTTCATTTATTTTGAGAAGAAGAAAAGAAGCTTCGCGCGTTCATAACACTATGACTTGGGTTTGGGTTTGGGTTTGAATATGTATGAAGATGGAAGAAGAAATAGAAGGAGGAAGATGATGAAAAGGAAAGAAAAATCATGTGTTTGTGGTTCATCATTAGATTTGATGGTCTTCCATGATCCCTGATCCAACGGTGGACCACCTACAATATTGGTCCACCTACAATATTGGGTTAAAATTAACGGAGAGGGACCAAATTGACAGACGAAAGCATAGTTGAGGGACCAAAACGTAACTTTTATTAATTAAGGGACCAAAACGAAACCTGAAAATTTACTAAAGGAACCAAAAGTGTAATTAAGCCTTTTATTTACACTTCTCCATCTAAAACTCAATTGTATACGCTTTATTTTTTCTTATCAAGTACTCACTTTTTATTCGACGTGCTTAACAATTTCATGTAATCTTCGTAAAAGAAAATCATGTAATCTTTCAATCACATATGCACAAACATATATTTTAAGAAGTCAAAGTAAAAAATTATAGGGTTAAATATATTTTTGGTCGCTATAAAATTAGGACCTTTTAAGTTTAATCATTTCTTAATTTTAATAGTTCTTTCAGTCCCTAGAAAAATTTTTTACACTCGGTATTAGTCCCTCATCAATTCAAATTTGTTTAATTTATGCTTAAACTCTTGAGTTTTTGAACATTTTTTTTGCAGATGTGTTAAGAACATTACTAAAAGTTCCTCTGCAAAAAATTGTCGCAAAATTTGATTTCTACGTCCAAATTTTGTTAATTTTATCTTTAACTTTTACCGTTTTAAAAGATTCATATTTAATTCGTTTCATGTTAAAAAATTCTAAATTTTAGTTAATGAACCTTTCATAGTATTCTAAATTTGTCTAAAAAAACCGTTTTAAAAAATTCATATTTAATTCGTTTCATGTTAAAAAATTCTAAATTTTAGTTAATGAACCTTTCATAGTATTCTAAACTTGTCTAAAAAAAATCGTACAAAAATTTAAGAGTTTAAGGATAATTAAACAGACTTTGTTGTAACTAGGACTAAAATTAAAAATATTTTTTTTTTGTAGAGACTAAAACACCTATTAAAATTAAATAAAGACTAAACTTAAAAGTTCCCAATTTTATAGGGACCAAAAACATATTTAACCCAAAATTATATTAAAAAACTACTCTAATCATATATATGTCCAAAACCGAAATGAACAACAATTTACGATAAAGCCAATACGACCCAAAAAACACAACTCATCACGGACCAATGCTAGTACAACACATTAAAAAGGTAATTAAAAAGTAAACTAGTTGAGAAACACATTATTTTCTTAATTCAACTAAGGTGACCCAACATATTTAGTGACGAGGAAATTAAAGAGATATTTTTCTTTTTGCTATATATTTTTTAACACATTTTATCTTTCATGATAATTGATATAATGAGAGTGTAATGTAATTTTAAAAATTTGTACATAGAAATTAATATCTCCAAGTTACATGAAGTCCGCAAAATAAATTAAAAAAGTGCATCATATATTTTTCAGTCTTGGTTTCAATCATATTGATTTGGATCTTTGCAAGCCACTGCATCATATATATACAATTTAATTTCCACATGTTAATTAAAGTATTCACAATTATTTTACCATCCATCTTCTCATAAAAGAATATTCGTTCTTATCTCATTATTTCGTCGTGGCCATAATCATGCAAAACAAGGAGATTTTAAGTACATATATTATATTAGAAGATAACCCTAAGTTTCTTTCTTGTGAATTCTTAAGCCAAGTGATTGGTAAATGGGCTATTTCAAATGAGAAAAATCACTTTAATTTGGAGAAGAAGCCAAATACTATGTCCACATCACATCTATCATCTATGTCCACTGCAATACTGATTTTAATTACTGATTTCATATGTTGTGATTAGCTCGGACATTATGTGATTAGCTCGGACATTATGTGAAACAACAGTTGATGTAATTACTGATTTTAATTAGACCACAATAATTAATTGCATTAAATTAATTTGCATATATATTATGTGGCTACTTTTATTTTTGGGTGTTGCTTTCAAAAGTATGGTGTACTATAATTTGCTGGGGTTTTAACATTGGCTAAACACTTTTTTTAGTGAGGTTATCACATATCAATATTGATGCCACTTTAGTTATTTTTGTTTTGTTTTTGGTTACAATGCCTCTTTTGATAAAATTGTTATAATTTCTATATTCCAAAAATAAAGTTTAAATTATTGGTTTAAGCGATGTAAGAGACGATAATTTTAATATTAAATCGTATTGGTGCTTTTTTTGTTGGGTCAAATAGCATAGTGACTAAATTTCACTTTGTAAAGTGAATAAGTTGGATGTTTGGGGTTCAAACCCCAACTCTTGCATATAACAAATGCATTATCCCTGTCAACTGAGCTATGGTCACGGTGACGTATTGACACTCTCTTAAACTTCATTTTTATAAAAGAAAAACACTTAAATATGCTACGCTATTGATGATGTTTTATTTTATGAGTCTATATACACTCTCGATTATTATTATAAGCAAAAATTAACATTTTAAATTCATTCAGTTAGTCTTATTATAGACCACATACATTAATTAATGAATGAATCTAAAAAATTAATTTCTACTTATATCAGTGACATAAGGAGTTATATTTTTTTCAACTTTTTAGTTGCATTTATTATGAAGTGCATGTCATGAAGTTGCTCACATTTGGATAAGGGTAACTACATTTATTAGTACTTCATAAATTTGTGATTTTTATTCACTTGTAGTGCGATTGTGATTTTTACTATTGATGATATGATATGGATTAGTTTGTCTATCATGACAAACAAAATAGATATCAGTATCTTTGTGATTTACAACTTGAAATCTTGAATTTAATGTCATCACAAAGGTTGATTAATAAAGACCCCTCAAAAAAGCTAAAATTTACTAGAGAAATGATATTTGAACATCCATTTAGTGACAACTTTTGCAACAACTTTCTTTCTCATACTCACATTACTTTTTACTTTATCTCTCTATTGTTATGGTTTCCCTGCCAATACCACTTTTTTCTTTGTAAAATATGGTTGTCAAATAAGTTGTCACCAAATTGGTTGTTCAAATAACACTTCTCAATTTACTAATGTAGAACTTAGGGAAGCTATTCCTTTTTAGTGTAGATTGGATATCCTTTGTGCACGCAACTGGAAAGACTAATCCTTAAATCTTGTGGGACCCAAATAGACGGCAAGCTTTCCGTAAGAGTTTTAACGCTGCTGCATGCCCAAAATTGGATTCAAACACATGACCTTAGTTAAATTAGAAGAGACTTGTGTCATCTCGTCTAAGCGCTCTTATTTTATTGGCAAACAGTTAACAAAAACAGATATCACGATCCTAGATTACTTTTAAGTTACGCACTCAACACAACCAAAGTATCTTTCAGATGCAATTATGGTAAAGATTAATCTTAAAATAACTGAAATCTATTTCACTCCATGAAATATTGTAACCGATATATTTTAAACATACCGATAAAAACCGTCTATAATTCTACCTAAAAAAAAGGTCTATAATATGATCATTTATTTAGCTCTTTATAAAATGCAAAATTTTATTGGAAGTACTTCTTTTCAAACTTTCAAGATATTTGATACACAATTTGAATGATTACTCTCTAGAATGAAATATAAGCAAAAATAACAAGTGAAATGTCAAAATATATGGTTAAAAATTTAGTCCACATACATCAACTTTTCAATTATCTTATTTACTTAAATTTTATTTCGAAGAGAGTATAATTTTATGATACATTATAATTTCCGTCTTAAAAACAATACAAGACTGGTTTATTTAATTTCTAAAGTAGGCCAGTTTTTCCTAAACAAGGAAAAATAGTTCAATCGCAAATCACAATCAAGCCTGAGAAAATTGCTCTTTAGGCAACTAGTGTTTGTTCATGTACACCTTGAACTATCAAAAATGCCCCAACAATAGTTAGTCATTGTTCACTCTGAATAAGAGTTAACCATCGTTCGCTGAAAGTGTAATTAACTATCATTCAATGTAAAACTCATCTCAACAACACTTACTTTAGCCTTACATCAAATCCAGATCATGAAACCTAACATATACATGTTAATGAAAGCTCATACCATCTTCGTGAAAATTTATTTTTGGGCTTAAGTAACAATTTATAATAGCTTGCATTCAGAAAAGAGAGCTGGAAGAAAGTATTTGGATACTGCAGATAATTATAGTTTTAGCAAACGTTAGTTAATTATCATTCAAAGGTGAACAATAATTAACTATCGTTGGAGGCATTTTTTTTAATGGTTTGGCATGTCTGTGAGCTACTAACATTTTATGGTTTGGATGTATGTGAGCAAATATTAGACACGTAAAGATTAATTTTTCAAGCACGATATTTCCGATGGATCTTCATGTCTTTGTTTGAATTGTTTATTGAGAAGATTAGTTTGTCCACTTGGGTAATAGGCTCATGATTGTGCAGGATCATTTAAAATAAATAAATATCTTTAGAAAATAGGAACATTTATAAATTTCATTATCATATTTATTTGGAGAATGTTAACTAGTGTCCTAAGGAAAATGGTTAAGCATCTAAAACAAGTACACCCTCCGGTCACTAATATAAGCAAAAATCCACTTTTTAGATACATTCAATTAATGATGTATTTGACATATAATAAAGACCACATACATCATCAATTGAATGTATCTAAAAAGTGGATTTTTTCTTATATTAGTGACCAGAGGGTATAAGTTTTCATCAATAATTGTGTAATCATTACTTTATCAAAAGTAACATCTTATATTTCCAAGACAAAATTTTTATTTGTAGATTCTTTAACCATTGCCCTGAAGGCAGTGATTAGCAAGACCTATTTATTTTTATACTTTACTATACATATGTGTAAAATAAGATTAAGGAACCAACATTGCTTGATCTAGTGGAGTAGCTGCCCAGAGATTTGTGCTTTATTTGGGAGTTTGGAGGGGAGAGGAAGAGAAGATTTTGAGGGGTGGAAAATGGAGAAATCTTTTAATTTTTTAAAAGAGTAGTTTTTTTAGAGAATGATAACTTAATGCTTATGATTATTATATTTTTATTTTATAAATATTATAACAGCATATATATTTTTTTTTTGAAGAAACAAAAATGGAATATATTACTAACGACTGAGGAACCTTTTTAGCACAAGGTGTACTTATAACAGCATAGATTAAATTTGAAGAATTCATATAAACCCCAAAAACTCTTGTACAATACAATTTTTAATGACAATGTAGATTAATGACAATGCCTCAATACAAAGATGTTGTCAAACATGAAAGTTAGTAGAAGATTCAATTAATAGTTTTCAATTGTAATTTTCTTTTTACTTTAAACGATTACATTAAAGAAAAAACTTTGTCCCTTGACCATGTTCCTTAACTCCTCCAAAGAGTGTTATTAAGCTAATGAATAAATATTGCTCACAAAAAAAAAAAAGTTAATGAATAAATAAAAAAATATGTGAAGCATAAAAATAAAGGAAAAATTACGAGAGAATGATAAGTTTAGTTGATTGTACATGCATCGAGAATGAAATATATAATAATTATTTATAGGTAAAATTAATTAATCTTACTCGAAACATTGTAACCTACAAAATCTAGCATTGACTCTCCTTAATCCGTATTTCTCGCGGGTGGGGTATGCATACCCGTTACTTGGTGTAGCATTGACATTATGGTTCTGCTTATCCACATGTGCATTGCCATTCTTAATCATGCTAGAGGAAAATAGTCGTTTCAGTTCATGGAAACTAAAAACATGGAACAATTTAATTGTATTATTACTGAACTGTCAAATTCCACTTGGTTTTGACTGATTTTAACACTCTCATCTCGGGTGCATTTAGTTTGCACCACCAACTATATGGGTTCAAGTTGGACCATTTTTTCTACCATTTAGATTATATCACCCACAAAACCTTATCATAGTCTATACACACCAAATCCAACCATCAATTATATCTCTCTCATCCCACTCCTCTCTCTGCATTCTCTATTTAACTTTTTCGTAAACTCTCATTGCTTATTTTAATAATAATAATAATAATTAAAATAAACACACTAAAAGAGAATGTCTTAGTCAAGCTTTGGTAGTTTATACAATAAAAAAATTATTATTATTATTATTATTATTATTTTAACTTGTCATTTTCTTACTTTAATATTAAAAATTCATCTTCTTTTTCTTCAATCTTCCATCATCGTCTCTTCAAGCTAAAGGTTTCAGCAAGCCAACTAGAAGAAAAAAATTGTCATTGTAGACAAACATTTTTTGGTAATTGGATACAAAGTTACAGTGAACATAAAATTGAAATTAGAACATGATGGAAATGGATTAAATAACAAATGTATACAACAATGGAAGCCATTGTCGATGCTGCTAATCTCCAACATACCCAGATCTAAAGCTTGGTTTGAAAATTAGAACCCAATTCAAAATTGATTGATTTAAAATATAATCTGGACAAAATTGTTCAATCTCGTGGCAGAAAAAATGGTTGTATAACCCTCCTTTTGTTTAAAAACTAGCACTGTTTCTAGAGGAAAAAGCCAGAGACTATGAGATGAAAGTAAAATCTTCTTGGTGATGGTTAAATTCACAAAACATAACAAATAACTCCATCGATAATTTTTCTGAAAATGTTGTCCCAAATAAAGGAACGTGATTAAGCTAAAACAAAAGGTTGCCAAAAAAACATAAAAAATGAAGGAAAGGAGGAGATTGGGTTTGAAATTGAGTTGGTGAAAAAGATAGAAATGACGAAAGAGTGAAAAGGAACCGAGGGAGAGAGAGAGCATGTGCATGCCAGTGAGAGGATGGAAGAGTGAGAGAACAATTCCGTGCAGTTGGTCTATTATAAAATTTGTGTGTCTCATTTAATCAATGCTTGAAAAAAATTGGTCTAAGTTGGACCCAAAGTTTCACTTGTCCAAGTTAAAATTACCCCTCTCAAGATCCGTGTGAGAATGCAGTAATAATTTTTAGAAAAATGTTTCTTAAACATAATACGTTATACATCTTAAAAGAGATAAAGATAAGTCCCGTGAAGCTTAGTTGGTAGGACAATACATTATTATATGCAGGGGCCGGGGTTCGAACCCCGGACACCCCACTTATTCACCTTATAAGGTGAATTCTAGCCACTAGGCTGCCTGACCAAAAAAAAAAAGATAAAAGAGAATGATGTGATAGATGTAATAAATTGATGAAACATTAAATAGATGTAGAAATATTTGTGGTGTCCAAATATCATTGTTGTACTTTTTATGAGATCAAAAAGATTAATTACATACAACTAAAGTTTTTAATAACTGTGAAGTGATTTATTTTATAATTAAACCGGATAAAGAAAACTTTACGATGTGTTAGATGTGTAAGCTTAATGATTGTGTAAGTATCTATTTAGTATATCATTTTGAGTTTGACAACCATGATTTTCTCTAAACCACCATAATATCAAACATGCATTAACAACAGGGGCGGAGCCACTTAGGGCTGAGGGTGTGCACCTGCACACCCTGGAATTTTCAAATTTACCCCCAATATCATGCTTTATTTCTATTTGCATACCCTAAATTTTGATTGTTGCACCGATCCAAAGGCTTTCTCATTTTAAAGCTGACGCAGAACAAGTTTGCAACTACTTGCTTTTTTCATATTAAAACTGACATTTGCTAGCTATTCATGTGTTTAGTACTCCTATGTATTTATTCTTGTTATTTATATCATTTTGTTTGGTTGCTTTTTATTTTCAACTAAATGTTGCATAAGTGAAGAGGCCAAGTCTCCATCCAAAGACCTGAGCTTCTACTAAAATAAGTATTGCCACTACACCAAACTAAATCTTGCGTAGATACCTCGCAAACAATTAATATAACAGAGTATGCTTAAACTTTTTGTGAGGCATGAGTTATCCTTTGAAAAATGGTGAGTATTCTCTCAACACTAATGAAAATTAGCAGCATATAAATCACAAATCTATAACGTAATTTTAATTCACTTTACATATATATTTTAAATTTGGAAATGCTAATATTATGTTTTATCATACAAATTATATAATTATTAATGAAGTTGAAATTTTTTGCACCCCCTGAGCCCCAAGGTCCTGGATACGCCACTTAACAATGTTTTGTTTGTGATGCCAAACATGATCAAATTAGTCATGTATGCTTTATGATAAAATTTGTGTTAGATGTGTAACTCAAACAATATGATAAGAATGTTTCTGCTAGTAATAGTGACCAATGTTGCAGTTATAACCTAAGACCAATGTTTTTATTTTTTATTTTTATGATTGATACACTTTTAGTGCCCTTTCTAGATAATTTGTCCACATCTTCAACACAATTCGATTTCGTCTCAATTATAATGGACAAGAAACAGCTCCCACGAAACAAAATCTAGAAGTGGACCCCAAAGGATAAAATTTAAATCAAGATGTAAAGAAAACAAAAGGATAAACAAACGAAAAGCTAATAATATGGTTTGAGAGTATACAGATTTTTCTCAAAGCATGCTAATTCATTATGATGAATAAAATCCAAAATACAATCAAAGAGATGAGAGTAAGTTTGATTTTTTTTTCTTCTCAAAGCATGATAATACACGATGATCAATAAAATCCAAAATAAAATCAAAGAGATGATAAAAACGAGTAACATGAAAAATAGATGATTTTGACGACGTGTGAGCTATCATTAATTTTTAACTCCACTTGTCTTAATTATAAGTCGTTCTATGTATTTCACACATATTAAAATTATAAGAAAAAAAAAATGAGTTAGTTTATAATACTATCTTTCATTAATAACATGAGAAAAGTAAATTAAAAGAATTGAAAGTAATAAATAGTAAGGGGTAAGAGGAAAATAAACTTTAATACTTTATTGATATTGTAAAGCAATGTATAGTTTGAGATCAATTTTTATCTTAAAACGACTTATAATTTAGGATAGAGATGTGTCAACTTGAAGGCTTTATTTAAAAAAAAAAAAAAAATAAAACTTCAAAGTTTTTGCAACGAAATATACAAATTAAATTAAAATTGATATGATACAAATAGAAAATGCCACTTGGGTAATAGTCTTTTCCCTAGTATTATACAATGTGGTGCCGTTTCCGGTAGGAAGCTTAAATAGGTCTCCTACGGTAGGAGACATGGTAAAACTGATTTTTTTTTTTTTTACGTAACAAAAATAACATGTGTAACTATTAGATTGTTGAAGAACACTGATCTTACTGTAATCCCTCCACATTGAATTTTTTTTCCACTTTCTTCAACCTCAGCCAAAACAATTCCCAGGAAAAAAACATTTTCCTCCCCTTTCCGTTCTCTCATCTCTTCCGCCGCCGACAACATCCTCCTTCCCACCGTCCAACACTTTATTCCACCTCTCCCTTCCTTTCTCTTTCGCTCACCACCGTGTTCTCCATCCTCGTCCTCAGACCCCACCCCCACTTCCGTCGCTCACTCCCTCGCCCACAACCACCATCGTTCCCGTCATCACCGTTCTCAACCCTTTCGAAATCCGCCGTCCTGTCCAAAATTCAGATTCCCCATCGTAATTTCTTTGATTTGGGTAGATCTGAGAGAGAGAGAGAGAGAGAGAGAGAGAGAGAGAGAGAGAGAGAGAGAGAGAGAGAGAGAGAGAGAGAGAGAGAGAGAGATTGGCCAACGCGACTATGGAAGGAAGGATCCAGTTTAGGTATACTTTCTTCGTGGAATTTTTTATAAGACTATTACAACATATTTGAGTAGCTATCAGTTGTTAACTTTTAACAAATACTTAACCAAAATGATGCAATATTACAGAACTATGATCAAGGGAGAAGTAGAACTTGGAATCAAAAACAAGTATAAGGCATACGCATAAGAAAGCTCCATTTCAAAGTTCTAGTCCAACAACAATTAAAATGAAGAGAGGGATTGACCAAAGAGTGGAAGTGTAGTGAGGGACGGCGGCGGCGACTGTGTAAAAGAAGATGGTGGAATAGTGTAAAAAAGTATCTTGTGTTGAGAGAGTATAATAATATCATGGTCTTCCAAAGTTTTCAAACATATCCAATGGTTAACATTTATTTTGCAAAAAAAAATAAAAAAAGATTAAGTCTCCTACGGTAGGAGACCTAAAGAGGTCGCCTACCGTAGCCTTTGCCATACAATGTATCTCAAAACAACTTATCAAGTATGAAGACCATCGCTTCTTCAACTGAAAGTTCAGCTAGCCAGTGACAAAAAAGTTTTCTAGGACGTTTGTTTCAAGTTTACAAGATATAATTATGGGAATAAATTTCCCTGAAAATATAAGAATGGGAATGTGGTACCTTAGGCAATTGAACTAGTGGATATTGACATTGTTGATAACTCTTAAATCTAATAACATTGGTATCTTTCAGTGTTTTGGAATCGAATTTGTAGTAGCGGTGGGAGTGTACAATCCTCGTGTGTTCCTTTTTTTTTTTTTTTAGAGAATCCTCGTGTGTTCTTCTGGTCTGGTGCATTTGTGTTTTTTGGCTGTGTTTGTATTTTTGTTCGGCAGTTTCTGTCTTGTCCCAGGTTTGGTCTGCAGCGCAATTTGGTTGGAGCTTTCAATTGATTTGTTTTTACCTAATTTGGTTTGGTGAAGTAGTCCTTTGGCTTTAATGGTATTGGCAGCAAAAGGTTTTTTATTTGAAATTTTTATTTTATGTATTCTTTGGCTGTAATTGCAAAGGATTTTTGCATCTTCTTTCATTTTTATATCTTCAGTTTTGGTTATTGGTCTTTGAATGAGTAAGTATAAGGCTGTATCTCTCTTCTTAGGTCTCTTTTGTTAGTTTTCTGGCGTTTGTTTTGGTAGCATGGGTGTTGTAAGGCCTGTATTTATAATATAATTTCTATACCATTTTCCAAACAAAAACAAACTTTATTTCTAGTTAATTTCGTTTTAACCTGAAGGATTACTCACCAAATGAAGGTTTACTCATTTAATACAAGCTTTCTAACATTTACTCTTAAGTAAAAGACATGTGGATCCCACCACTTTATACATAATCCATTTTTAAGGTGGTGAGGCCACACATACTTCACCCAAAAGAAAATCAATATTATAGAAAAAGTGTTAAAATGAATGTTGCTAGCAATACCTTTGCTAAGAAATATACGCGATAAATCGATAAGCACCATCATCTCATTCATATGTATGTTGAACAAGCAAACTGACAATTATGAATTGCATCTGACCAGGAACTAGTTCAGATTACTATTTCATATTTAATTACTTGGTGACAAGTCCCTTCCATTTCAGTTGGAGGAGAACGAGAAAATGTTAAATAAATTTATTTTGCATTGCAGATTATTTTGTTTTATTTTTATGCAGGAACCAGGAATATATAAACCAGAGTTTGATTCGATGGGGAAGCACTTTTTTCTTACCGTTACTTAAACCATGATATAAAACTCCAAAATATGTTCAAATATATAAGCTAAAGTGATTTCACCAAACATGTTTGTGAACAAAACCCAATTTAGACACCCCAAACTGTTGTTTGGGAGTGTAATCCAAACATAAACATGAATGGTTGGGGACTAGAACCAAGTCAAAACAAGTACTCTAAAGATTACCCCAAAGGTATTTCAAAATATTTTCAGTACCAAAAAAGCCCCCCGAATCATAGCGCAGCTTTCTAAGATAATTTTGCATTCGAGAAGTCCATCTCCGGATGCTGCAATACATAAAATTTAAAATGTTAGCAAATTTACTAGATCGACAAAGGCATTCGAGTATTGAGAAAGTAGACAGAAGCAATACAAAAATCAAAGGTTTACCTGACTCATAAATTTCTTCATGATTTCCTGTTTCTGGAGCTCCTCACTTGTTGGAAGGCCCATAGACTTCTGCCTCTGATCAAACTGTTAAAGAATACAGGGCAACATTAAACCAACTACCGGGAGAAATCCTCAAATCCAAAACAGTGTTATTTAAATCTATCATATTGTTTTCATCGAAAAATTCAACGAGCCAAGTTATCTCTATTCGATTATGCACCATTCAACTAGAATGTCATCTTTCACAATATAAGCCCAACAAAAGAATAGATACATACTTAAATGCAACAGGATTTCATAAAATAAAAATGATGACATGTCAAAACCAAATGCAAGTTATATTAAGTAATTGAAGTAACAAAAATCAACTAGTTAGTAGTTACCATCATCTTTTCAACAGTCTGTCGAGTCTCAGGATCCAGGTCACCAAGTTTGCTGCTCTCAGGTTCAACTTTTTGGGTGTTAATTTCAGGATCACCCTTAACAAGACATTTCCACCAGTCCATTTGATCATGCTTGGTTAAAAGAATAGAAAGTGTACTCTGATCCTCTGCAAAAATAGGTTTTAAAATAACAATTAGTAACACACAAACAAAGCCTAGTTACAATCAGAAGACTCTCAACCAAAATTTTCACAAGTTTAAAAATATCAAATCCATCATGATCCTAATGAATTATGGTCACTTAAAAAGGGATTTTACACAAAAGAAATTTAATAGTTTCATACCTATGCTCCAGTAACATTCATCAGGCTTGATAGATTTATACAGCTCCCCCTGAGAAATTTTAAAATAATGAATCAGCAAAGGTATCATAAAAACTTCAAACAAACTAAAAATTCCAGGCTAAAGACAGAAGGAACGATCAATTATAAAAATAAAAAATAACACAAACAAGTGTCACTGGAAGGATATATCTTTCAACAGTAACTGCTATAACTTGGTAAAAGCTTACATCAATAATTGGTGGCTGCCCTTTGATTCCAACTTTTAGATGGTTCTTCTTTATCTCACATGTGACAAACCTTGATTTTGTTCCATTTGGCACTGGAACATTCACATTGAGCTCTTGAAGAGTTTGAGTCCAAGAATATTTCTCCAGATCCATACCATTACCCTGATTGGGAACTGTCCATCAAAAAGAGCAAAGATGTAAACTAATTTTCTAAAAAATAAAAAATTCAGATATATAGTTGGTTACTTTGAGTGTTATTTGTTACTATTCCATTAGCTAATGAATAGTTAAATGAAATAGAACTACGATAAAAAATAAAATAAACATAGTAAAGTTACCATTCCATCATTTTGATAATTTACAATATAAAAAACAGAACTAGTTTCACCAAACACAATCAAATCAGAGAGGGTAGAAAAAAGATAGAACACTAATCGAAAAGTCTCTCGTCGCTTCTTGCATTTAAATGGTTACAACTTTCTTAGCTCCCTGAATTCCCCCAAGATATGGTACCAGATCCATAGTTTGGACTGACAGGGAGAGAAAGTTGATTCAAGTGTCTAGATCATTGTACCGAAAGTCTTTGTGATATAGATGGACTTAGGCAGGGGTTTCTATTACCAAAAAATGTGGTATATGCATAGTGGTGTGCAAGTAGTTTAGTTATATGAGAGTCTCACAATAACTACAAATAAGCTTAAACACTCAATGCTTAAAATTTTGGGTAGAGATGTTGTAACGCGATCTCTTGATTCACGGTCCTTATCATTGGTTTATCATCTATGATTCTCTATCACTATGAAAAGCCATAGATTTAATAAACAATCAACACTAATCAACGTCATAACAACTCACATTATCATCATACAAATTTCTTTTTTTAGATAGATGAAATGACAATAATCACCGGAAACCCACACACACGCAAGTCGGGGTTTAAACCCCTAGCAATTTTGGCATATTTAACCGGTTGAGCTAGAAATTGTGGACATCATTATACAAAACTTTAGACATCAAACAGCTAATTTATTGTACTATATGATTTTCCATAGCAATACAATATGATACATTAATTAACAATTAACATTCTTAGCTCAATAATCAATATCATAATAACCCATTGTTATCTCATAAATTTCAATCAGACCCAACACAATGTTCATAGCAAACAAAATTCAATAATAATCCCAATATTTTTAAAAAAATTAAAGAAATAAAAAAAAACTAGGGCAAAAATAGAATGAAATCAAATTGAAATTTTTTAATACCTGCTAAGCCACTTTCTCCATCCGTCTTCTCATCTTCCTTCTCATCTACCTCCATAGCTTTCTTCTCCGCCGCAGCAACAGCAGCCGCCGCCTTATCAACCTTCGCCTTCTCTTCAACAGCAATCTTAGCTTTCTCGGCAGCAACAGCCTTAGCTTTCTTTACCTTCACAGCGCGAACGGCGGATAAAACCACCTTCTCAGCCGAATCATTATCGAAGAAATCGGTACTTTCCTTAGCGATGAAGTCGAATACATTTTCGAGAAAAGCGGTTGGATTTGAAGGATCGAAGGTGGAAGAGAACGGAATAGGTTTTGAGGGTTTTGTTTGAGAAGAAGATGAGGTTTGGGTTTCTTCTTGGTAATCGGAGATAATCGCCATTAGAGAAAGTTCAAGAGAGTGAAAATGAAGAAGTTGTTGAAGATTTTTAATTTCAAAGTACTTACACACGAGGAAAAGAAGGGTTTTCTGATTTATATATGTGGAAAGTTCTAGAACAGCTGTTTCTACTTAACTGGGCCTAATGTCATAAGTTCAAACCCAACTCAACTTGTCTTTTCATATTTAGATACCCAAATGTTAACAATGTTTTGGGCACTCTTTAAGAAGCATAAATGATAAGTTTTTATGAAAATATGTGTATTCAATGTATTGAAATTTAAATATTTAACTTTTTTAATGGATGATTGCTTATTTTTTAATGCTTAAATAGTGTTTTGGAACATTCGTTAATAAGATCCTTTTAGAAATTAACGAATAGAAATGCTAATTATTGTCGTTAAAACACAAATTAATGAATCAAACTCAGAAAATAAATGTTATGAACACTTTCCTTTTAGTACTCTCTAATACTATTCACTTTCTAAGTGTGATAGTCACATAAATTTCACCCAATAAGAGAGTGTGTTAGAAAAAGAGTGTCAACTCCTTGTAGAATAAATATTAGTTATAATCAACGCATTTGAATATACTTCATCCGTTTCAAAATGAGTGTCACTTTAGGCTTTGACACACAGATTAAGGAATGAAATGAAATAATCATTAGATATAACGCTTTTACTAAACTGCCATTACTTTATAAGAAAAAAAAACAAAATTAAAGTTGCATTAAAAATTGTGTGAGAGAAAAGTTGGAGTATTTATTGAGGGTAAAGTTGGAAGAAAAAAATTAAAGTTGTATTGAAAATGTAAAGTGACATTCATTTTGAAACAAATTTTTTTGGCTAAAGTGACACTCATTTTGAAACGGAGATAGTGTTTTTTTTTTTTTACTTTTAATCAATGGAACCCACATAATTTAAAAAAACATTTCTACTTTTGGGGTTCTTAGTGTCTTTATGACACAAGTTAGCATAACTAGTTAATTAAATAGTCTTCCGTGATTAAAGTTCGATTGAAAAGCAAGTAAAGTTTGATTAATAATTGTTTCATCTATAAATTGAAATTAAATTGCTATAAGCAATTCGTTCATGATGGAGCTTATCAATAGCTTTAGCCCAATTTCTTTGCTATAGAGTAATTTTATTTGATGCATATATACAAATTAAATCTTTATATTTCTTTTGAATCTAATTAGGAGTTAGGATCCTCTCCATTTCCATTTATAAAAATAAATGGATATTGTCATTTACAGAGAGATACATACAAAATATAGATTGTAAGTTCATTATCATTAATAATTTTCGGATTTTATAGTAACCGTTCTCGATGGATGAGGTAAAGGAAGCGGTTTGGGATTGTGACAGTTTCAAAAGCCCAGGACCGGATGGGGTGAATTTCGGATTCATAAAGGAATTTTGGTCGATTCTTAAAGATGATATTATGTGGTTTGTTTCTGAGTTTCACCGTAATGGTAAGCTGACCAAAGGTATTAACTCAACTTTCATTGCGCTTATTCCTAAAGTAGATAACCCGCGACGTCTTAATGATTTCCGCCCCATTTCCTTGGTGGGGAGTTTGTATAAAATATTGGCCAAATTATTGGCGAATCGTCTGAAGGTGGTGGTGGGTAGTGTTGTTTCAGAGTCTCATACAGCTTTGTGAAAAGTAGACAAATCTTGGATGGTATTTTGATTGCTAATGAGGTTGTGGATGAGGCGAGAAGAGGTAAGAAGGATCTTATGTTGTTTAAAGTTGATTTTTAAAAAGCGTATGATTCGGTCGATTGGGGTTATTTGGAAGCTGTTATGGAGAGGATGGTGTTCCCGGTGCTTTGGAGAAAATGGATTAGAGAGTGTGTTACTACCACTACTGCTTCTGTTTTGGTGAACGGTAGTCCCACCGAAGAGTTTAAGATGTTTAGGGGCCTCCGTCAAGGGGATCCCCTCTCCCCTTTCTTGTTCTTGTTGGCGGATGAAGGTCTCAACATTTTGATGAAAGCTATGGTTGATTCTCAGTTGTTTCAAGTTTTTGGGGTGGGGGTGGCAAACCCGGTGGTGCTGTCCCACCTTCAATTTGCGGATGATACTTTGTTACTTGGTACTAAAAGTTGGGGGAATGTTCGTACTCTCCGTGCTACTTTGCTTATTTTTGAAGCTATGTCTGGGCTGAGAGTGAATTTTAATAAAAGCTTGTTGGTTGGGATTAATATCTCCAATTCTTGGTTTCTTGAGGCAGCGGCGGTGTTGAGTAGTAAAATTGGTAAGATTCCTTTCGTTTACTTGGGCCTGCCTATTGGGGGTAATCCGCGTCGTTTGTGTTTTTGGGAACCTATTGTGAATAGAATTAAAAATAGACTTTCTAGTTGGAATAGCCGTTTTCTTTCTTGTGGCGGTCACTTGGTACTTTTAAAATCTGTCCTGACTTCTCTGCGTGTCTATGCTCTTTCTTTTTTCAAAGCTCCATCAGATAGGTGGGTGTGGATTCCTGATCCGGCAGTTGGTTACACAGTTCGTGGCGCTTATGATTTGCTAATATCTCAGAACCAGATTAGTGAGGCTTCAGTTTCAGATTTGGTGTGGCATAAGCAGGTTCCCTTGAAGGTTTCGGTGTTTGCCTGGAGACTTATGCGGGACAGGTTACCAACGAAGACTAATCTGATTTATCGTCGGGCGCTGGCGGCTGACATGTCCTTGTGTGTGGCTGGTTGTGGACAACAGGAAACGACTCAACATCTATTCTTATTGTGTGACACTTTTGGTTCCCTTTGGCATTTGGTTCGTGATTGGATTGGGCGTTGTGGGGTTGATGCTGATAATATTTCCGACCATTTTTTACAGTTTACTTATTTGACAGGTGCTGCTAAGTCTAGGCGTTCTTTTATGCAACTTGTTTGGCTGCTTTGTGCCTGGGTTGTGTGGAATGAACGCAATAATCGTCTGTTTAATAATGTTGTAACCCCCATACCCCGTTTATTAGATAAGGTGAAAATGTTGGCTCTAGGTTGGTTGAAAGCTAAAAAAGCTACCTTTGTTTACGGCACCCAACAGTGGTGGTCATGCCCTCTTGTTTGTTTGGGTATTGGCTAATGGTGCCTCTTGTGGTTGGTTTGTTTTGTTGTAAACTCTTGGTTCCTTGTGCAGTTGCTTAGGCACTCCTTGTGCTTTTGGGATTGCTATGATATATAATTTCATTTTGGCTTGTTAAAAAAAAAAGTGTTTTTATCTCTTACAACAGAAGAAATGAAGGATCCAATATAAAGAGGATCTTGATTCTCTAATTAGTATATAGGGTTAATTATGTTTTTGGTCCCTACAAAATTGCGACCTTGTAAGTTTAGTCCTTACTTAATTTTAATAGCATTTTTAATCCCTACAAAAAAAAATTTACTTATAATTTTAGTCACTGCTAAAATAAATTTTGTTTAATTATCCTTAAACTCTTAAATTTTTTAACGATTCTTTTTATACAAGTTTAGAACACTATGAATGGTTCATTTACTAAAATCTATAATTTTTTAACACGAAATATTTTAAATATGAATTTTTTAAAACGACAAACGTTTAAGATATAAGTAACAAAAATATGGATGTAGAAATCAAATTTTTGCGATATTTTTTTCGGAGGACCTTTTAATAACGTTCTTAACACGCCTGTAAAAAATTGTTGAAAAACTTAAGAGTTTAAGCATAAATTAAACAAATTTGGATTGAGTAAGGACTAATATTGAGTGCAGAAATTTTTTGTAGGGATTAAAAATGCTATTAAAATTAAGTAAGGACTAAACTTACAAGGTCGCAATTTTGTAGGGACCAAAAACATAATTAACCCTAGTATATATTAACGACAAATTAATTAGCATACCTGTCATTGTACGTTTATTTTACACATACAGTCAAATTAATTAGTAAAAAAAAAATACCACATTTGTATTTTGTTATGGAAACCAATAAAAAATCTTTATCATTTTTGCATAAAAATTAAATAGAAAGGTTAAAGACTTCCATTTTTTACACGACTTTTCCAAATGTAATTTAGGCTGTGTTTGGTAACACAAAAAAGCTAGCTTATAGCTTCTTGGATTAGCTTATAAGCTTGTTGGATGAAAACGTGATGTGTTTGGTAACAAGCTTTTCTCATGAGCTTATAGCGTTTTTTGAGAAGCTATTTCAAGTAGCTTTTGAGCTTATAGCTGGTAACTTTTTATATTTTCTTCCAATTTTAACCTTTTATTAATATAGTTTAATTTAATTTTAATTAAAAAAACTACCCACATTCTTATTCAATTGCCCACGTTTAAAAAAAAAACTACCCACAATCTTTTTCAAATTTTCTTGTTCACTTTCTTTTTTACATACTCTTAATTCAATAATAAATAATTTTATATAAAATTTACAATAAAAGTTTAGTTGAGTAAAATTCATTGAAAGAAATTTTTGTTAAATAAAAAATGTCAATTGAATTCATAAATACATTTATCATTTGGGAGATGAAAATATTTTGAAATAAATTTAAACATTTAAAAAGAAATACAGTAATTAATAAAAATTGTATATATGATTTATAAAAAAAGGTTGTCCTTTTACGTCATTTTATATTTATCAGCCACTTGAATAGCTAATTTTACCAAACACTTTTTATTTTAATAAGCTAACTTTTCAGCTATAAGCTATCAGCTATCAGCCATCAGCTACCAGCTAGCTTTTCAGCTATCAGCTAGCTTATCAGCTAGCTTATAGCTTCTTTTTACCAAACACACCCTTAGTTTTGAGAGAGACTTTCTATAATCTCAAGGAAACCTTGATTTTATATATTTTTATTATCAAATTAAATTTTTCAGTAAAACAATTTTTAATTTAAATTCTATCCTTCTATAATAAAACTCAATTTCCATCCTTCTAAAATAAATCCGACTTTAGCTTTAAAGTTTTAATTTTAAAGTAGCTTTCAATACTCAAAAAGACTAAATTGAATTGTATTCTTTTATTAACAGACTAAATTGTTATTTCACAAATAAAAGAAGCTAGGCCAAATAGTATTTTTTTAAAAAAAATCCTAAATAAAAGTGGAGTTATCTCAAACAAATTGAGCTTTAATTCCTTGTTTAAAGCTCTTACTTTTATTTCTTCTTTTACTTTTATTCGTCATTTATCAGTTACTAATTTTCATAGGTAAACCTCTGGAGCACACAAGTGAGTTACGAGTGAGGAATCGAACCTCTGACCATGTTTAAAGAATTCAAATCCCTTACTCCTTGGACCAATTCATTGTTGATTTTTTTATTTTTATATATTTTTAGCTCATTGATGTAACATTTATTTTAGACAACAAAAATAATATATAAAATAAAACAAACAAATATAGAGACTAGGCAGGGGCGGATCCACCATAAGGCATTGTGTGGCAAGTGTCACACCAGATTATTCCCCATATTTTTTTTCATATAATAAAAATAAACCTAAACAATTCCTTATATATAATATATGTTGCTACTTTGACATGATTATTCACATGGCCTGGTGGTTTGAGTCTGCGTTGTTGAAGGGCTTGTACACTGTTTGTTCAACACGTAGTGGTACCCTTTTTTAATGTTTTTTTTTTTTTTTTATAAATATTAACATAAAATAGTTAATAACAAAATGCGGGTTGCTGGGAATCGAATCAAACTTTGCTTTTGATTATCATATTGTTAGCCTGTATTTTATTTTATAAAGTTCGACAAGAATTTGAGGATTAGAAGACACGGGGTTTTTTCTAAGTCCAAGGCTTAAGCTTATTGGTTCGACGAGAGTCATGGTTTTTGACACAGAAGTTTAATTCGACAGATAACTTGATTTTCAACCAAATCCAAAGTATTCCTGAGGAGGCAAGTTTGAAAGTTCAGACACGTAACAGGCATGCTGAAGCTGTTGAAATGGAATAGTACCCATTGGTCTGATTAGTTATTTTCTCTTACGTATATATAGTAGTTTTTCATAAGAAAAATTGGTCACAAATCATTGTCAAATGTTCTTACACTTATTCAAAAAAAAAAGTTCTTACACTCGAATTATCCAAACACACAGAGAAAAAGAGTCAGAATGTATGTCCAGTGATATTGTGAACCATTTTCTATCAATGCAATGCAATTTAATTTTCTTTAAGTTTTCTTTGCCTTTAGATTCTAAGTCTTTTGTTGTTTTTGATCTCAAATATCCTTTCAGTTTTTGTCGAAAGACAGTTAGACTCATAAAAACAGTTTTTTTTTTCATCTTGTTCATAATTCATAAATTAAACCATGAATATGATGAACATTCAAATGTTTTCTGAAAAATCATTGCACAACATGTGTTAGGATTTCTTGTTTGATCCTACAAACAACATTTTAAAACTAGTCTTATTGTTTACCAAAAACATCGGTAAACATGGATGTGGTGGCTTAACCCTTTATTGTGTATGGGCATAGGTTAATTATGTTTGTTGTAATTTTGTTCTCTGTTTCTGTTGTAACTTGACTTTGTGACCTTTTGATTTTTCTCTAGCACACCTTGTGCTTGAAAATAGTAATATTATTCATTTTGACTTCTTAAAAAAAAATTAACATAAAAGCCTAGTTATTTACCTAAGCTAATTTTCATAAAATCAATTCAAAGTGGGCTAATATTTAATTACTTGGTGCTATATTCAATGTTAGCAACACACATTCTAACACACACTCTCTTTGATTGGTTAAAATTCACATGAGACCCGCCAAATTTATATTGAACCCACATGATTTGGTGGGACCCATGTGAATTTTAACCAATCAAAGAGAGTGTGTTGAAAAATGTGTGTTAGAATGTACTCCCTCCGGTCACTATTATAAGCAAAAGTTGACCTTTTAGATTCATTCAATAAATGATGTATGTGGTCTATATATAGACTACATACATCATTTATTGAATGAATCTAAAAAGTGAATTTTTGCTTATAATAGTGACCGGAGGGAGTATGTTGCTAGCATTTCTCGCCCTACCATTTCAACCCTAGAACGAGAAAATAAATGAATTTTATTATTATGCAACTACAATAGTACAATTAACTTTCTTTTTTTGGTAATAACGATTTACTTTATTTTTTACTATAAAACTTTGGTTTCTTTTATTTTTACGCAGGAATACATGTACCATATATAGTTTTCTTTTGGTTGGAGAATCAACTTTTTCTTCTTGTTACTCAAAGCATGTTATAAGACTCTAAAATATGTTAAGCAAATGTGAAATCGTGATTTCACACCAAGCAATATGTCAAAACATGTATATAACGATGATCTCAAATGGTATTTCAAAAGAGATGTGTATATTTTGAGTACCAACGTTGAAGGTAGCTTCTATATGCATTCAATCAAAATGAGCACGAAATCACTGCTAGATTGTAATTTCGTATTATTTAATTTTTTTTATTAAGAAGATGTCGAAACACATAAAACTTAGTTTGATTCAATGTAAAAATAACTTTGTCTTACTGCTACTCAATCCATGATATAAAACTCTAAAATATGTTCACTAAACATCGATAGTTGTTATCACTAAAATTATCCCAAAATGTATTTCAAAAAAAAGATGTAAATTTTTCAGCACCAAGGTTGAAGATATCTTGTGTATGTAGTCAATCAAAAAGAGCTTGAAGATAGCACCATTCTAAGATAATCTTGCACCAGAGAAGTCCATGTCAGGATGCTGCAAAACATAAAATCAAGATAAGCAACTTAATTAAACATAAAACTTGTTATAAAAGTGCTGTTTTCGTATAAGTTATAAACAATTTATACATATGTCACAAGCTGTTTACATAAGCTGTCCGAAAGAATCTCACAAATGTTTACGTCAATAGATCAACGGCTTACCTGACTCATAAATTTCTTCATCATTTCCTGTTTCTGGATCTCCTCACTTGTAGGAAGGCCCATAGACTTCTGTCTCTGATCAAACTGTTGAACAATGCAAGATAACATTAAAACCCTACTAGTAAAAACAATCCTTAAAAACTCCAAAACAACACTATCTAAATCTGTCTGTCACAAGGCTCAATGTGTTCATCCACAAATTTAATTAGTCAAGACGAATCATGCGAAATAAATAAGACGACATATTCAAAAACAAACTAGTTACCATCATCTTTTCAACAGTCATTCGAGTCTCGGAATCCAGGTCACCAAGTTTGCTGCTTGCAGGTTCAACTTTTTGGGTGTTAATTAGAGGATCACCCTTTACCAAACATTTCCACCAGTCCATTTGATCATGTTTGGTTAAAAGAATAGAAACTGTACTTTGATCCTCTGCAAACATAGTTTTCAAAATAATTAGCAAAACACCAAAATTTAAAAGTATCAAATCCATCATGGAATTATGGTCACATAAAAAAGGATTTTCCACAAGTCTAATACCTATGCTCCAATAACACTCATCAGGCTTGATAGATTTATACAGCTCCCCCTAGGAAATTTAAAATCATGATGAATTAGCACAGACATCACAAAAACTTTAAACAAATTAAAAATTACAGAATGAAAGACAAATTAGGAACGATCAATCAATTTCGAAAAATAACAGAAATGTATGTCACAGATAAGATATATCTCCCAATAGTAACTGCGAATATATAAATTAGTAAAAGCTTACATCGATAATTGGAGGCTGCCCTTTGAGTCCAACTTTTAGATGATTCTTCTTTATCTCACAGATGACAAACCCTGACTTTGTTCCGTTTGGAACCGGAACATTCACATTGAGCTCTTGCAAAGTTTGAGTCCAGGAATATTTCTCCAAATCCATACCATTACCCTGATTTGGAGCTGTTCATTATAAAGAACTAAGGTGTAAAAAAAACCTTAAAATGCAAAGTTGATAACCATTTAGTGTTATTTGTTACTATTCCAGTAGCTAATGAAGAGTTAAGTGATATAGAATGGCAATGACACCAACAAAAAAGACAATGAAATCACGCCATCATCATTTGGATAACTTTACAATATAAAACACAGAATTGATTCCATCACGCATCATCAAATTAGAGAGGAAGAGAAAAAGATAGAACACAAATGTCAAAGTCTCTTGGGGTTCCTAGTATTTAAACGGTTATTGCTTATCGTTCTCTCCAAAATTCACTCAACAAACAGTATCAAATCCATGGTTCGGATTTGATAGAGGAGTGGAAGTTGATCCAAATGTATAGATCATTGTATCAATGAATTTTTTCTTTTATGTTTGTCCCACTCCTAAAATTCTAGCTCTTCGTCACAGTAAATTGTGATTTGCCCCACTCCTAAAATTCCGGCTAGCTTCATCACAGTATATCGTGATTTGTTGATGCATGGTCTAGGTCATCAGCTCTATAGCACCGACACTTATGATGGATGACATCTACGATGTCTAACATGTGTAGGACAAATGTGATAAGTTCAATAAATTCATTCGCTTATTAATTTTTAGGTGTCTTGTGCATATTTGTGAGTGTTTCATAGATCATTATCCTACTTTCTATGATTCTCCATTACAATAAAAACCATGAAATTAATAAACAATTAACATTCTCAGCACAAGAATTAGTATCAAAACACATGTTATAATCATATAAAAATGTCAACCAGCCACAATTGTTATCATTCATAAAAAAACATTCTAAAATACTCAACAACACATCAATAACACAATGATCATAACTAATATATAGTTCAATAACAATTGAAACAAAAAATAAGTAATAATCAAACAAATAAAAAAATAACTAGGGCAAACAATGAAATTCGTAATTTTCTTACCTGCTAAGCTACTGTCCCCATCTTTCTTCTCCGTAGCCGCCCCGGACTTCTCATCATTCAATTTTTTCTCGGCAGCAGCCTTTGCTTTCTCCTGGGCAGCAATCTTAGCCTTCTCGGCAGCAACAGCCTTAGCTTTCTTTACCTTCGCAGCGCGAACTGCGGACAAAACCACCTTCTCAGCCGAATCCTTATCGAAGAAATCGGTACTTTCCTTAGCGATGAAGTCGAATACCTTTTCAAGAAAAGCAGTTGGTTTTGAAGGATCAAAGGTGGAAGAGAAGGGAATGGTTTTTGAAGGTTTTGGTTGAGAAGATGATGATGAATTTTTGGTTTGGTTTTCGTCTTGGTAATCGGAGATGATCGCCATTGTTGAGTTTTTCTTTGTTAACCGATTGAAAGAAGTTTGAGAAAGAAAGTAGAGGAGACTGAAGAAGTTCAAGATTTTGCAAAGATCAAATAACTCAAGGGTTTTTGATTTATTTATATAGAAAACGATGTGAAACCCTACGTTACGTTTTTATCGGTCCAATAATATAGTTTCAGTCTCAATCTTCGTTATCAAACGAGTAAGTTAATTAGTTTCAAATATATTTTCAAAAAGATTTATTTTATTTTTTGACTAAATATTTTTAGAAGGATAATTTAATTTTCTTTTGAAAAAAAAAAAAGAAATATATCTTTACTTTTTATGAAAAAGTATATTAATTAAATAATGAGCTTATTTTTATTATGTATAAAAAGCAGATAAGGAATTTTTTAAAAGTAGATGAGACGAACTTTTAAAATCATAGTTGGAGATATTTTACGATTTTTTTTATTATTTCATTCAAATTATATAATATTATTTCTAAAAAAAATATATAGGTTTAAATGCAATTTTATCCTCTTATTTTGGAAAAACCTTAATTTTGCCCTCAATTTCTAATTGCCCAAATTTGGTCTTTCATTTTAATTTTTATCAATTCATGATTTTGACCATATGATGAGATGATGTGGTAGTAAATTGTTCGCATCCAGTCCAATTTAAAAATAAAGGTGCAGTTAAAACCTTTCATCAGCTTTCTGTTACTATAAAAATAAGTAATGAACCTCGTAATATCATATTTCAACTCGATCCAAAAATCCTTGACGAAACCGAAATTGATGTCATTCGAATGTATGTTTGAAACTATCACAATCTCACACTGCCCTCTTCACCTCTTCCTCACTAAAGAGAATCTCAAGTTGAGACATATCCATAAATATGAAAGTTTTAAACTAGAAATTTTCCACACCTAGTCGCACTAACGGAACAAATTTGAAGTGATTGTCAAAATGAGCAAAAAAAACTTCTCAAACATTATTTACTCCCTCAATTCTCTCACCGTTCACAACAAAATCGAATATCACATGTTTTTCTCTGCTACACATAACTCCCTGAAAGAATTTGGATTTAATGTTCCCCTCTTTGAAAAGTTCTTTGTATCTTTTTTTTTTTGGTAGTGTAAAAAGTTCTTTGTATTTTTTTTTAAATATACATCAAAGATAAAAAAAAAAAAAAACATAGAAGATAAGTTCTTTTTTTTTTTTTGGGGTGAAGTATAAACCTGATAAGCTCCTCTTTTACTCACCATCTTTATTAAAATACCATTTGGCCTAATTTCTTCAATTAAGTATGTTACATTAAAGAAAACCATATCTATTTAATTGAAATAAACTCACTTTTTAATTAAAATATCTTTTCTCCCTTCAAAAAAAAAATTAAAATATCTTTTCCGTAAAAAAATCAAAGAATTTTTCTCTCTTTCAAATACCATTAAAACACGAGTCTGTACTGACCAGTGCATCTGAGATAATCTATAAACATTTTAAATTAAATAATTATTTTTAAAAAAATCTAAATTTTTGATTTTGAACGTTTTAAATTCACACATTTTTATAAACACTTATCACTTATCTATACTTACTATCTATACTATATATAAATAAAACTACCTCTTTCAACATTTTTTGGCTGGATTTTTTCTTTTAAAAATACTCTCAATTTTCAATACAAATAACACATGTAACAAATAGATAAGAATAAAATTAAATATTAAAACAAGTATAATAAACATGATTTTTGTTGTGTAACAATATATATTAAAACAAACAATATCTATATTATATATAAAGAAAAAAAAAAAACCCTTTCATCTCTTTTGGACTGACTTTTTCTCTTTACAAAAATCCCTCAATTTTAAATATAAGTAACACATGTAAATAAGAATAAATTTAAATATTAAAATAAAAGTGTAACAAACACGATACGAACATATATATATATATATATATATATATATATGTTTGGTTTTTTTACTTTATCATTTAAAAAATGTAACAAACTAGATGAGTATATTTATACTTACTTTTTCATTATCTGAATTATACTCTTAAACAACTTTTTCTATAATAAAGATTGTTTTTTTGACAAGCTATAATAAAGATTGTTGTTGGTGTCGTTAAAAAAAAATTTAGATTATATGTTTTTTGTTATATTGTTGGTGTCTTTGAAATATATAATTATGGTTAGTTTGGTTTGTTATAACTTGAAAGGAATAAAACATTTATATTTTTACTTTTTAATCAAAAATCAAAATTTTATAAAAAAAACACCGTTCATATATAATTTTCAAATGTTAGCATAATAAAAAGAGTGAAAAGATAGGCACGTGGGTGCCCGTCTTTACGCTAGTATATATAAAGAAAACTACCCCTTTCAACACTTTTGGGTTGGATTTTTCTTTCCAAAAATACCCTCAATTTTCAACACAAATCACATATGTAATTAACAAATAGATAAGAATAAATTTAAATATTTAAAACAAATGTAACAAACACGATATAAATATATATGTCTATATTTTTTTTCCTTTATCATTTAAAAAGTGTAACAAACTAGATGAGTATATTTATACTTACTTTTTCGTTATCCCGATTATACCCTTAAACAATTTTTTCTATAATAAAGATTTTTGTTGGTGTCATTAAAAAAAGAATTTAGACTATATTTTTTTTTGTTATATTGTTGGTGTCATTGAAATAAATAATCATGATTAGTTTGATTTGTTATAACTTGAAAGCAACAAACATTTATATTGTTAGTTTTAATCAAAATCAAGATTTAATAAAAAAAATACAGTTAATAATTTTCAAACGTTAGCGCAATAAAAAGAGCGGAAAGACGGATACGCTTGTCTTTTCCCCAGTGATACCTCAAGACGTTTATTAGCATTTTCTTTGAGATATCTTTTTGAAAATAAAAAAGTCAAAAAATAAAAATAAAAGATATCTTTTGAAAATTGAAAATAAATTTTAAAACAAACTTACCATCTAACCGGGCTTGGGCATACCGAGAAAAACATAGATTCTGAAGTTTCTAGAAGTGCATGTTTTCTACTATATATATCAAAACCCTTCAAGCATGTTTTCTTCACATCACTTGAAAACTCTCAAAATTCACTCTTCTCTTTTTCTCCGCATTCTCTCTTCAAACCCTAACAAACTCAATCGACAATGGCGATCATCTCCGATTACCAAGACGATAACCAAACCAAAACATCATCATCATCATCTTCTCAACCAAAACCCTCAAAACCTGTTCCCTTCTCTTCCACCTTTGATCCTTCAAATCCAACCGCTTTTCTTGAAAAGGTATTCGACTTCATCGCTAAGGAAAGCACTGATTTCTTCGATAAGGATTCTGCCGAGAAGGTGGTTTTGTCTGCAGTTCGCGCTGCGAAGGTGAAGAAAGCTAAGGCTGTTGCTGCAGAGAAGGCTAAGATTGCTGCCAAGGAGAAAGCAAAGGCTGCTGCTGAGAAAAAATTGAACGATAAGAAGTCCGGGGCGGCGACCGAGAAGATTGATGAGAAGGCTGGTACGTAAGAGATTAACGAATTTCATTCTTTGCCCTAGTTTTTTTTTTTTTTAAAATTTAATTATTGTTTATATTTTTCTTAAGCATTGTAATTATTATTGAAAATTGTTTGTTATGATGGTTGAAATTTATGTGATTAGAATATGAGTTATATGTCGTACCAAAAAAATAAATAAAAGAATATGAGTTATATATTGATTGTTGAGATGAGAATGTTAATTGTTAATTAATTTAGGGTTTTATAGTGTAATGGTAATGGAGAATCATAGACAATAAGCTATATGATGATACTATGAGTCATCTATGATGATGTTGATTCTTGATCCTGAAAATTGTTAATTTTTAAGTAGTTTATGAATATTTATAGTGATGTAGAATCATAAACAATAGGCTAATGATCAGGACCATCCGTGAAAAGATCATGATACCACATATCCGTCCAAAACATTGAATAGAATTGAATATACAAATCACTTTTTTTATACACTATTGTAAGCAACTTATAAGTTGATTGAATTAACGATGTATCTAGACTATTGATAGTCTAAATACATTAGTTATTCAATAAACTTAAAAAATGAATATGTGCTTATAATAGTGACAGGAGAAAGTATGTTAATTTTATGGACTAATCCATACACACTTGAATTTCTAACAGACATACCCTAGAGTGTGCGTCTCTCACATAACTAAATATGTACCACTTATCCTGCAGTGGATTGGTAATGGAAAACACCGGTCTATTACAATTGGATCCACTTCCACTCCCCCATCAATCTGAATCCGAACCATGGATCTGAGTATAATTTGTTAAATACCAAGACTGGGACTACTAATAGACTTTGACATTAGTGTTCTGTCCTTTTCTTCCCTCTCTAATTTGATGGCGTGGTGGTATTAATTCTGTTTTTTTATAATGGACAGCACCAAATCAGGGTAATGGTATGGATTTGGAGAAGTATTCCTGGACTCAAACTTTGCAAGAGCTCAATGTGAATGTTCCGGTGCCAAATGGAACGAAATCAGGGTTTGTCATCTGTGAGATTAAGAAGAACCATCTAAAAGTTGGTCTCAAAGGGCAGCCATCAATTATTGATGTAAGCATTTACTCAGTTATAGGAGTTACTGTTAAAAGATACATGACATTTGTTTGTTTTATTCTTTTTATAATTGATGGTCATTGGTGCTTTCTGTTTTGAGTTGGACATTTTTAGTTTGTTTGAAGTTTTTATGATACCTTTGCTGATTGATGATTTTTAAATTTCTCAGAGGGAGCTATATAAATCTATCAAGCCTGATGAATGTTATTGGAGCATAGGTATGAAACTACTAAATTGTCTTTGTAGAAAATTCCTGTTACAATCAGAAATACAGTTTCTATTCTTTTGTTTGTGTGTTAATTATTATTTTAAACCTTATATTTGCAGAGGATCAGAATACAGTTTCTATTCTTTTAACCAAGCATGATCAAATGGACTGGTGGAAATGTCTTGTTAAGGGTGATCCTGAAATTAACACCCAAAAAGTTGAACCTGCAAGCAGCAAACTTGGTGACCTGGATTCCGAGACTCGAATGACTGTTGAAAAGATGATGGTAACTAGTTGATTTTTGTTACTTCAGTTACTTATATAACTTGCATTTGTTTTTGAATTTGTCATCGTTTTTATTTCGTGTAATCCCGTCGCACTTAAATGAGTTACTCATTCTAGTTATTTGGTATGGTTGATTCAAGATGAATGTCACCCAATCCATTTGAGATGACTTGGTTTAATGTTATGTTGTATTGTTCCACAGTTTGATCAGAGGCAAAAGTCTATGGGCCTTCCTACAAGCGAGGAGATTCAGAAAGAGGAAATGATGAAGAAATTTATGAGCCAGGTGAACCTTTGATTTTTGTACTCATTTTCTGTCTTCTCATTTTCTATGGAAACAACTTGTAACATATCTATATATAAGCTTCTTAAGTTTTTATCTTACAAGCCCTTAATTAAGTTGCTTATCTAAATTTTATTTTATGTTTTGCAGCATCCTAATATGGACTTCTCGAGTGCAAAGTTTCAGTAAAACGGTGCTATGATTTTGTCGTGCTCTTCAACGTTGGTGCTGAAAATATTTCATATATCTCTTTTGAATTACCTTTTGGGACAATCTTTTGTGTACATGTTTTGACATAGTTCTAGACTTCTTGTACCATCCTGGTTTATGTTTGGTTAAATCACATTGGGTTGAACATATTTTACAGTTTTATATCATGCTTCGAGTAACAGTGAGAAAAAGTTTCCATTGAATCAAACTATGTTTTATCTATTCCTGCGTATAAAAATAAATAAAACTAAGTTTTGATAAAAAATAAATAAAACGGGAATCCACCATTTAATTTTTTATGTTAATAACCATCTCACTTTTTTCTATTCAACGGTGAGATTATATACATGAAAAACATTTTTCTATTCAATGGTGTGATTATACATGAAAGTCATGATAGAAAATAACCCTTATTATGGATATAGTACATAATCGTGAATGCACTTCAAATGTATCAAAGTCAATGCGATTGTGTTTGTCTATTTATCTCGTCTATTTATCTTTTGGCGAATGATATCTATTTTCTTAGTCTTTTGGCAAATCTCATCTTAACTTGTAATATAGCAATCAATAGTAGAAATGAGACAAAATATAATAACAAAAAGCGTCTTGAACATCAATCATAGTTATAAGAAAAAATATAATAACCAAAAGGGTTCTGTGAAGGGTGCAATATGTATTTTATATATGTTGATTTTGATTCAATATTTTTTTAGTCACATACTCACACCTCAAAAATGTATGAAATCTAAGTTTACACGTCTTCAAAATTCAGATTTTATAAACATAATTTTATAATATGTAAACTTAGTTGATGTAAACATTGTATGTAACCCCACTTTATGCATGTTAAGTAAACATTGTCACTATTTTGGATACAATTGAAAATTGTATATAATTACAAAAGGTATTTATTTTAATAATTTGTATACATCTCTCCGGGAACAAACTATTGTCAATAGTCTTAATTTTACAAATCAAATTATTAATTTTATTGAAAAAGAGTAACCAAGAGTAATTGAGAGTGAGTATAATTGACAAATCGTAATTTTAACTGTCAAAACAAAATAAAAAATATTAGATTCGTAGTCAAACGATATTTAAAAAGAGCTAAGGGACTACATGTTATGAAATTTACTTTTTTACGGATACATTTTATGAAGTTTTTTAACAAAATTATACGTTTTTTAAATAACTTTATTTGTTAAGCCAATTTTAAAATAACTTGATGATAATTGCAAAGTTTTATAGGAGCTCGTAATTAAAATTCTTTAATCCTAAATAATTTCAGCAATGTGCCTTTTCTTAACAACATTATCACAAATGAGTTTGAGTGATTCTTCAAGATCATCACACAAGAGATAAGGATCTGGAATTATTGTTGGATCCACTGCCATAGAAATGGTCATCTGGCTGGCGTAACTCTGAAAATGAATGGTTAGTGCCTGCAAAAGAAATTAAAAGGTTTTAATTTAATGAGAGGACAATGAAAAACTCAAAAAGTCTTGCTCCACCCCAAAACATGTTAAAAGATACTACTATAATTTAGAGAGAGGGGTAGTACCACTTTCTATTCACACCACCCCAAAATAATAATGATTGTAAGAAATGTAAGCTTACATGTGGGTGTCCATATACACTTGGAGCAATAAATGAAACAGGATGTCCATAGAAGCTAATTTCTTCCACTGGACCAGGTACATTAGAAAAAGCCATAGTAGTGTGAAAGAGAACTCTTCTTGTTATGGCACCAGCAATCTACATGAAAGTTCTAGTTGTAAGAAATATTTTCCAAAGTACTTAAAATACAAGAATGAAAACACTAGTTCAACATGGAGATACTAATATTTTCTACAAGTTTGACTATTTTGGCCGTTCAATCACAATCTCATTTTTATACAATGGAACCATGATTTAGAGGTCTCATCGGTTCGATGTCTGATTTCTAAAATAATATTTAGTTAGATGGTTAGATAAGACAACTTGACACAAGTTGTTGTCAATATATACCTTAACTCCAAGTAAATTGAGTACCAATTTTGCACAAGCATAAGAGCAAATAGCTTCCAATGATTGTTTTTTTCGATCAATTGTGGCCTTAGCTTGACGAACATATTCCAATGGATCTTCTTGTAAAGCAATGGCAAAAGGGCAGATTACATACCCCATCTGATTACCCCATCTGGCTTTTCCTTTCTCAGCCATCATATCTGCTAGATCCTAATTAACATAATGTATGAGTGCAATTTTTTTATTATTTTTGTTGATGACAACATAATGTGTGAGTTAATTAACCACTAGCAATGATTCATTAGTTCAGGAAAAAGAAAGCAATGATTCATTGGTTGAAACTATTTATTGCTATAGAAATTAAAATTAATCATAAGAAAAGTAGAAGGACTACATATGTGTAACAACTTATGAGTTATAGAAAAGTATATAAAATGGAACCATAAAATTTACAAGAAAATATGCAAACCCTCTATTAATTATTGAATGAAATTCATGTGAATCATAGAGCGTGACACATATATATATTTCAATCAGTAAAAAAAATAGTGTTTACGTAAGAGAGAAATTTTTCAAGAGAAATCCTGAATTTTCTAATTTGAAATACTACTTCATATTAGAATATTAAAGACTGTCTTGGTAAAATTACAGGTATGGCCAAATCTATATGTTTTGAATATGAAGTTCATTAGATTAGATGTATAGAAAAATAAATATCTAAAAATCAATTAATTTAGAAATAAAATCTACCTGTATTCCAGGAGAAGGCCTGATGTTAACAAGAATTGATGCTCTGAGACGAATGTTCTTGGGGATTTTACTCTGATGCTTTGCAGCACCGTCATTTGCATTTTTCACACCTACTCAAAGGAGTATAACATAGGTTACAAATGATTAATTTGAAACATTAGCTAGGTAGTTTTAGTAGATAAGAATAGTTTAAGTTTAACTAATAATAGCAATGTAAATTAAGTTTGAGAAAAAGCTGAATTAGAAAGAAAAAAGATATAGAAGCTTACCATATTCCCTATTCAAGTAGCGAGCGATACCAGCTTGTGTCAACCCCAACAAAACGTCATTGATGGTCTAGTTAATCAACATTTATCATAATTACATATACAATAATCAGAAAACCTCCATTAATGTTTTTTAGATTGAAGATATATGTGTAGTAGTAATTTTGCATTAGCATTGTTAAATAGGTAGGACTTAGATTGCCGACACTCACTATCTCACACATTCTTTTAATGAGCTCAAAAGTGGTCATTAAATCAAAATCAAACAATTTAAATTTCATTGTCGGATTTTGATTTTCCTTTTAAATCTAAAATGTCAAGTTTGAAATCTAGACTGATCTAATGACCACTGAAATGAGAATTATTGCATGATATTATTGATTGCACATAATCCCAATAATTCTCTATATATATGATGCACAAACAATTAACACACACTAGAGACATCACTAACACATACACATCGATAATAATTTTTCTAAGATATTAAATTGATTTGATGCAATCATATCTTAGTGTCACGTGCGAGACACCTGACACATCTAGATTGTTACACATAAATACAATAAAAATTAACAAAAATAAAACATTGTACTTGGTTATAGATTTATCAATGGAAATAAGAAAATTGACTTACCGTTTTCATTTCAGTCTTGACGAACTTAATGTCATCCATACTAACCATACGATACACAAATCTCTTGGTATTGAGCTCAACCCCATGTGCACCTTTCAAAGGAGTATGTGTATCCTTAAAGAACAATATAGTCAAAACAAGCAACAAAACATCCACAATAGTGTTCCAAATCAATCTCAACCCCCACAAAATACTCAACCAAAATGAGACAATAATCGAACAATTATGTACATTTGAGCTAGAGTCATCTCTCTTACGCGTTGTAGGCACGGTTGGTAATGCATTAGGGTCCGAAGTTTTGCGAGTAGCTGCAATGAGAAGTGATATGAGAGAGGTACCATCACCAAGTGAATGGTGGATTCTAAATATTCCAATTGATTCTGCATTTGAGGTTTTGATGTTGAGGAGATGTAATTCCCATAGTGGTTTGGATATGTCTAATGGTGTTTTTGTGAAATTGGAAATGTAGTCCTCAACAAATCTATCTGGGAAATCAATTTTGGAATCTATTTGAGGTACTATGATATGGTTGTCTAGGTCAATTGTTGTTTGTGTCCATCTAGTTTTCCTCCCTTTCTTAACCTGAAATTTGTAACAAGAAATTGAAAGATTTGGCCATGCGAGAAACATAAACCATAAAATATAAGACTAAATATTTCTCATTGTAGTTTGTTTGTTTATTTTCTTTGTTTCAAAATATGTTACAAGTATGTGTATAAGTGTTGTAATGTTACATAAATTTTCTACTTGAGAAGAGAAAACTAGAGAAATTAAGAGATTAAATAGAATGTGAAAACAAGGGACCAATAGGACTATTCAATTGTCTTATGTTTGATCTTGTTTCTTCTCACTTGGAGTATGTATCAACCACGTGGTATTTGCCTTCTTCTCTTATCTATGTTTTAATTTAATTATGCTTCTTTTTTAAAATTGTTTTCTGATTTGTTCAATATTCTATTTTGGTTCTCTTGTTGTAATTGGTTTCAGTAAAAAAAAAATGCATTCCACTACTCAACATAAATAGTTGCTATAATTTCAGTAAAAAAAATGTACTTTATAGTAAAAAATACAACTGTGTATTTGAAATGTAGTTAACTATAATTCTCACTCTCTCAAAAAAAAAAAAAAAACTATAATTCTCACTCTTTATAATAAATCATGGTTTTTTAAAATTCTAACTAAACACATAAAATATACAAAAACAAAGGGTTGGATAGTATGTGACTTACAAGCTTGCTGGTGAACCTAGGATGCTTAAGAAGAGTTTGACATAAACCTTCTCTAATGACTTGAGGATTGATACTAGTCTTGCAACCAATGATGGCAATCACATAACAGTTAAAGGATGGTGAATGGAACAACCTTGCAGCTGGACTCAGTGGTTCACCACCACCTTCTCTTGAACATGCCATGTTGTTATAATAATATGATGCTTACACAACCCTCAAGACAACTATTTGGATAGGACACATGTACATATATATGTGCCTGCTTATTATTGTGATCAAAATACCCAAAATTAATGAAATTTTCAGGAAAATTAATATTATATTTATGTCATTTAAAACGTCGGTGGGTTGGTGGAGAATTAGGCTGTACACAAATACACAAATTAAAGAATAGTACATATATCCATACATGTGGTTGGGTAACATATAAGATACTAACTGTAGTGGTCAACAATCAATGTGAGCCAAAATAGATGCAGCAATCTATCTTTTTCTTTAGGGTAATAAAATGGACCAACCTATCAGCATTAACTAATGCTTGGGTGAGATGATAATTTATGTTTTCTCCACTGAAGTTATTTCTATTCGAGAAGTATCCGATATCTTTCAGGTGTAAATTAAACATTGATTTATCATGTTGTGACAGTCTTTTTCCTTTAGAGGAATGATATTTTGACATCTAATTTTCAACAACTTTTGATATTTTTAACTCAACCTTCATTGGTTGATAGAATATCTAAAAATTTAAACTATTAGAATATATATAGTTTTTCCATCCCTACTTATAGGATTTTTTTAGAATATTTATTTGGATAATGATATATGTAGAGAGAAACTTGGTCCGAGAGATTTTCACAATAATATATACCAGGGAAATGTTAACTAGTATTTCGACATTAATTAAGGATTTTAAATGGTAATTTTTTGTGAAAATTTATGTAACAAATTGCTTCAAAATTGAAAATTGAATAATTATTTAATTTAAAATACTTAAAGCGTGTTCCGGAGATACTCATTAACAACACCCTATAAATTAATACCCTTCCCCACCTCTTTATTTGTCAGCCACCTATTTATTCAACTAAATGACATATCTAATGGTTTCAAATCAATAGTGACAAGTTCACCATATTTTCTTCCGTGATGAATAGATACAAAATTTTATAACTTCTCCATAAAAAAGATAAAATTTTATTATAAGTCGTTTTGACATTTTCATATATATTAAAAAATGTTTTAATTTTGTACTGAATATAGAAATTACAAGAGATTTTACAAAATTGTTTCCCATTAATAACATGAAAATGAGAGATTAAAAATATTGAAAGAGGTGACAATAATAGATTATCAGGATTCAAGAGTAATGTTATTCTCCCTTAAAAAAAGAGTAATAATATTCCAACATTAAAAATTTACAAGTATAAAAATATACAACTTATAAATGGATGTGTTACTTTTTTGTTGGTGTCCGGGGTTCGAACTCCGAACCTTGCATATATTATGCATTATGCATTGTCCTTACCAACTGAATCAAGTTACGAGGGTAAATGGATGTGTTATTGAGAAAGAGAAATATTTCTCCGTTTAATAATAATAATAATAAAATAAAAAAGAAACTCAAAATATATCCTACACCCTCCGGTCACTATTATAAGCAAAACTTTGTATTGTAGATTCATTCATTAAATGATGTATGTGGTCTTTATTATGGACCACATACATCATTTAATGAATGAATCTAAAATACAAAGTTTTGCTTATAATAGTGACCGGAGGGTGTGTATATACATACATATGTTTGACTAAACAATAGGGTTTTATTTATTTAAGAACTAATTAATCATCCTCTAAGACATAACTAATTAATCATACATGATCAAAAATATACTATACAATTTCAAAAGGAATAGTGTTGAAGGAAAGAACCTGAAAAAGTTGATCTGGACCAAGAAGCCTTTATCTGTCTGGATCAAGGGCAATTTATGATAAAGATGATAGAAACTTTGTCCATGAAATTAACTTGAATGATCTTTCTCTGATCTGCTAATAACTCTTCTGTTGTGATATATCCTCTCTGACCACTCTCTATGTCTTGTGATGTGTGTGAATAGTTCATTGGAGAGTTTCTTCCTTCTTTTGATGGCAAACATCATGGTTGACAATATGCCTAATTAAAAAAAATGAGGTCTAATATTTGACAACGATGCTCCTTTAATGTGCTAGCAGACGGACACATCAAGGTTAGAATATGTGCCAAACTGCCAATTCTCCATGGATTTCTTTATTCTATCTTTCCTTTTGCCTTTAATTACGGGGTCTCTACTCCACCATTATGTCACCTAAAGTTAATTAATTTTTCAGCTACTATTTTAGTTAGGATGTCTAAGGTAGTCTTGCATTTCACAAGACCAAATCTATAGTGTACATCCACAAGTGGATAAACTTTTTCAAAATGTAAAGTCAATTTTTTTATTTATCAAAAGAAGCACCTCAATGTGTGTTTAACTACTCTAAATTTGATTTTGTGATCAAAGAAGAATAACTCGGGATCTCTATTGAATTAATTGTATGTACCTAAATTTGGTTGACGTGTCCCTATTTTAACTTTTCTTAAAGAAGTTAAAATGAATTATATTACACCAAACTAATTCATCCTAGCAGGTGTGGCAGAATGAATTAAAAAAGTAAAACATAGACAAAGTTAATCGTTCGAGGGGAAAAAAGAGATAGAAAAAACAAAAGTTAAGAGATAACACCCAAGCACAAAATAGGATCTTGTCGGAAAAAAATGGTAGCCAAAAACAAAAGTAGGGTATTTTGTCTTTAACCACCAAAACGATCGTAGCTTAACTTTCTCAAGAAGATGATTAGGGAAAGCTCCTCGTGTTTGAAGATTCTTTTATTTCTTTCATTTTATGTGACCGAAACACAAGAAAGTCAAATCAAATGTAATGATAACCGTAAAATCTTATATTATCCCCCAAGATGACGAAACTGGTTTAAGTGATCAACAATGCCTGCCGGTTCAACTGAAACAAAGCCTAACCAATGCAAAACCATTCCCCAAATAGAGCCAAAAAGAACACAACTTAAAAGGCCACATTTAGGTAAACCGCAACCACCCGTGCAAAGTTGGTCCTGATTATGAAGAACGCCATGCCTATTTTAATTTTATTTCATTTTTTTAGAGGATATAATTTTATTATTAATTACTAAATTGTTATGTGATTTGTATTAAGAGGCCACATTTGGTGTAGTATGGTGTCAACAAAAGTTTATAAGTGGGAGAAATCTCCGATTTACAAGTCGATTTTAGAAGGTTGGGTTATGTTCAATATAAAAGTTTAAGATTGTATTGGAGTCTATTAAAAAATCGCGGGTAGATAGGAAAAACCTCATATAGTCATATATGATTCTCACTCAACCACTATTTGTTTTTTAAGTTAAGACATGTTGTTTTGGTAAAAAAAAAAAGTCAAGACATGTTCTTGCTCATATAGTCATTAGAAAGATTTCACATTTTTTTTATATAAACATAGTGATAATAACCACTTGAAAACTCACAAACATATAAGTGGAGGATTTGTGTTTTAAACTCGAGTCACAATGTCCAGTCTAGCAATTTTAACATTTACCAGTTGAGTTATGACTTATAAAAAAGACTTTATATTCAAGAGGATGAATTGACTATTTAAAAAGTTTTGCAAATATTCTTTCTTAATAATTGATGAATGAAGTAAAGCATGAAAAAGATTCTTGAAGTAATGTATACAATTTGATATGAATCTTTACAGAAATTTTAAGTCAATTTGTTTCGGACCGGCTAAAGGCCAAATCAACTTGACGCTGTGACGCATGCCCAATTATTACATAAGGTCTAATAAGGTGTCAAACCCAACATTTTCCCCGTGTCTATATAAGAGGAGTGCTCACTCTCTCTAATACTCACTCTCTTATTGGTTTAAATCATTGTGGGTTTACACATTAGAAAAGAATGAGTGCTAGAGAGAGTGTTCAAAATTGAGTGTTGCTAGCATTCCTCATCTATATTAAGGGGACTCCACTACAATTCCAAGTAAGTTTATTTTCCTTCAAAGCTCTCAACCCCATGGTTTCTCATCTGACTTGGGAATCAGAACGCTTGTGCAGATACAATCCCCCTCCGTACGACGGGCAATGGGACACTTCCATAGATTCCAGCAAGATCTTCGACAACGAAACAATGTGAAAGTTAATCGAGTATTTGATTAATAACTCAACAATGATTTCTTTTGCTTCAAACAATTATGTTAAAGAAAAAGCAGCAATAAATTATGGACAAACTAAAATTCTAATAAAAATATAAGTAAAAGTTGAATGCATACAAATAAAATACAAGTAAATTGCGAGTAAAAAAAGTCCCCGTGAGCTTAACTCAGTTGGTAAGGACAATGCATAATATATGCAATATCCGGATTCAAACCTCGACCATCAAAAAAAATTGCTAGTAAAAAATAGTTGAATGTAGATAAATATTATCTTGCCACCGGTAGAAAAATATAAGCATGCCTTTGATGGATAACACCGAAATGGATCCGGACCTTTCAATAAAACCTACAATATTTTTTTTGGTCAGGTAACCTAGTGGCTAGAATTCACCTTATAAGGTGAATAAATGGGGTGTCCGGGGTTCGAACCCCGGCCCCTACATATAATAATGCATTGTCCTTCCAACTGAGCTATGCTCACGGGACAATAAAACCTACAATATGATTGAAGGAAATAACTCCTGAAAAAATGTCTACACGTCAAAAATTGTGATTTTTCAAAAATCATCTTCTGCTTGTGTAATTTGTGCATCCCACTGCTCAATTATTAATGCACCACCTTCCTTCTTGAAACAACAACACTTCATCTGATCTTAAAAATTACTTTGAAGATGCCTACACATCATTTTCATCGATACAAGGAATTAACAAATGGATACAAACAAAATGTATAAATAACTCATCATACATGCATGTTAAGAAAGAGGAAATTTTCAACTCCCAAAATGGAAAATATCATAGAATTGTACAACCACGTTCTACAAATATATCTAATACAAAATACTCCCTCCGTTTCAAAATGAGTGTCGCTTTAGCCAAAAAAATTTGTTTCAAAATGAGTGTCGCTTTCAGTTTCCAATGCAATAATAACTTTTTCTTTTCAATTGTACCCTCCAATTAATACTCTGCACACTACTTCCAAAGTATTACTTTTAAAACTAACCAATAGTTAATAAGGATAATTTGGTAACATAATCATTCTCTTTCTCTTAATCATTGCATTTCTTAATATGTGTGTAAACACCTAAAGCGACACTCATTTTGAAACGGAGGGAGTACAAATCGAGTACTTAAATAGAGACAAAATCAAGTTCACAGGAAAGGCGATGTGTCCAATGGTATTATGCCTCATATAGGCAATAAATATCTTTGAAGAATTGAAGTTCCAACACCAATAATTACAAAGAAATAATACTCTGTTGAAATGTACCGAAATAAGTGGTGTTATCTTTTTTGTAGTGGGTTGCTCCTTTTTTAGGTTGTTGAGACCATCTTACTTGTTTCATGATTGTGAGAGTTACTACAACATTCACATGATATGGTGAAGTGTTAGATATGCCAATTATGTCCCAAAAGAGAAGTTGATCTAGATATGGATGAACAATTAAAGATTTTTGCTCCATCCGTGGTGGTGTAAAAGATGACATTCAAATGGAAAATCTACTTTCTTTAGCAATAAGTTATGATCCTTTTGAATCTGAGAAAGATGGTCTGAGAGCTGGTTGTGACTGTGAAGAGGGAGGATTCCATCGTGATCTGTCGCGAGTCTTTCTCCATCAGAGGGGGGTGATGTACCTTCACGTGTTCCGACACTCAAGTCAATGAGAGATCAAGAGAGTGAGGTAACTTTATGGTAAAATGTGACATGCATGGCCGAACACTGTACATACGTATATAGAGTGAGTAATTAAGTAAGATTTTGGCTCTTAGGTCTTCACTAGGACATGTGTCTTCAAGGGACATATGTAATGATCTGCACGTAGTCACAACATTGGATCCGAATTAGACGGTCCATGTTGATTGTCTGGACTGTGATCCTGTGCAATTTAGGGTGTGTCTATAATATGGTCCGTCGAGCACCAATTTCCAGTTAGACCTGAATTCTAACCCAGATTAGGCCTTAGCCCAGTCTGAAACAAGTTCGAAGGTTGTATGCAAAGAAGTCGGTAAACAAATCCTACAAATTTTAACTTTTAATGTTGTTGTGTTGTTTTTTAAGCTTTTCCTAAGCTTACTCAATGTTTATTGCTTTTACTTTGGGTTCATATAATTTACCTAGTGCAAAGTATCTCATTGCTTTGAATGTGTATGTTTAGAGACATTTTGATAAAATTGATTCATACTATTATAGTGTTGGCCTTCGATTTGTGATTGTGTATGTTTAGAGTCCTTTTTTTTTTTTAAATAAACATGACACATACTCAAGACGGTTCAAGGGTAAGGTTACTAAAACTCTCACGTTAGGCCTATCAGCTAAAAAAATATTTTTCATTAAATTTTATAAGCAAAAAGACCTTACATGAGCGTGCGCGCATACACACAAAAAAATCTTATATATTAAAACTTGCTTTAGGCCTCACTTATTGTTGAAGATTTATGGTAGACCATGCTCATACAATTATACTTTTGGCCCTTAATTTGGTGCAACTGTAAATTCTAGTATGCCCCCCCCCCCACCCGATAGACGACAATGTTACTTATGGTCTTCTCGCATTCTTCTCTATTTTTGAGATGATTCAGCAATTTTTTCCCGTTGGATTTAAATCCAAACCCCTAGGGGGTAAGTATCATGATTGTTGAAGCTCAATTGGTAGTGCCATAGTGGGAGTTCAAGGATCATCATATTTACCCCTTAAGTCTCGGGTCCAAGTCCTGCGGAAAGAAAAAAAAAACACACTACATTATCCTAGAGATGTGCAACGAGAAGACCACAAGAAACACCGTCGACTGGTAGGGTAGGGTCAGACTGTTACATACTGTGTGACGTTAAAGGTAACGATCCATAATCATTGCATTTTAAAAAAATATACGCACAATTTCATGCATTAATTAATTCCAACCATCAGTATGAGATTAGTCACTCACAATTTCATTGCATCACTAGTTTATTTCATGAATTTCAAATCTTAATGGTGAAGGTCATTGAAATACCATCAACCATGAGAAATTTCATATAATAATAATGATGTGTTATTTTTTTTAGAGGAAGTAAATAAGGTGTTATAATAACTATATTTGGATGTTTGGAAGAATAAATCCATACAACCCATAAAAAAAAATCCATTTGAATGTATAGTTTCGACCAATTGTATCTTAGAAGAAAAAATAGAGAACATATGTATTAGCAAAAATGGGGTGCAGTAAAGCATATCCTTAAGAAAGATACCAACTAACTATCTAATCGTAGTTGGGCTTATTTTATAAACAAACCACCTATAGTTTGGGCCTAGTTAATTTATCAATTAAAACTAGGAAATTATACCCGTACCCCTTACATTTAATCTTTTACTCCTGAAAATCATAAAAAGTACCAATTTTACCCTTTTATCATTTGACTTCACCCCACAATTTTTTTTTTTCAGAAAACAAGAGGGATAGTTTCCAAATTCATTCTTCTTCACCAACACAAGAGTCTAATATCTTAGACCATTTATCTTCATCTTGTACCCCTCATTTTCATACAATCTACATTCAACAATAAAACAAGAGGAAGACAAAAATAGTGTACCCAAGAGATGAAATTGAAAAATTGCTACGAAATTCAATGAGTAAATAAACAGAACTTTGGGGTCTTTGTTTATTAGGTTTTGTAAATTGTATGTCCCTTGTGTGTCTGAGTGTTGTTGCAAGTTGTTGATGCTTGTGTTGGATTGATGAGTTTCCTTATCTAAAGAAAATGAATTTGGAGAAGAATTTGATGGGTTTTAGTATCATCATCTGCAATTAGTTTTCTATTACATGCAAGAAGTCCATTTCATCTCTCTTCAAATTTCATCTTACGTTATTTTCATTATGTTTTTCAGTCATTTTATTAGACAATTGAGTCATTATAGAGGAGTTTTAAACAAGTTACTCATGGTTTAAGGGACATTTTGTAATATTTTCAATTGAGTCATGTAATTTTATTTCTTCCCTAAACCAAACAATTTCATAGGTGTTTTGAGGAATCTTTTATCGAGAAATTGTGTAATTCGGCAAGCAAGGCACCTCATAGAAGTTTTGAAAGACATGGAATGAATATTATCGATGTTCTAGAAATTTTTGAAGATGGTATAAGTTGGGGAAATTTTGTCTCAGGTCCCAAGAGCAAGTCGGAAGAGGAAAACACTCAAAGAACGGCGAAAGAAGTCAATTCTCGCACCTACAACTGAAGCCGCATGCCTCAGACATGGCTCTCGCGTCCCAGTCGCATGAGACAAAGAGAGTTTTCTCTGCCAGGCTACCACGTATCTTGCGCGCGCTGTTCCAAAAAAAATAGTTTCTTGTTGTAAATATGCCCATAATTTGAACCCAAACCCAACTGAAAATATGCTTATAAATAGATCTCCTTTCACACAAAAAATATTCATTCATAACTTGACGATTTAAGAGGAAAACAAGCGTTTGGAGCATCAAAGAGGAGTCTCAGACCTCCTTAACTTTTGTTCCTATAATATGTTTTATTTCTTTCTGATTATGTTTTTTGTTATTATGAATAACTGAACATCTTTTGATTAGGGTTCTAAAATGAACCTCTATTTATTTATTGGATTTTACTAATGCAAGTCATTTATTCAGTTATGATCTGAATTATATTTAATCTTCTTATGTTTCACGCAATATGCTTTCTTGCACTAGGGAGTATGACATACCTAGTCCATGGGTTGAACTTGGATTAGGGTTGCGATTAGAGTCTTGCTTTAATTAAAATAGTTACATATGAATTTTATTCTACTGTCTTTAATTAATAAGGGTATGTGACTAGGTTCTAAGATTTGTGTGAGTTGTGGTTCCTTTAGACAACAATTTAGGAATTTCAACATTTGTCTCGTTTCAATTACACGTGAGAGGTGTAAGTCCCCACTTTAGATAACGATACCAATGTGTACGGAAAGCTAGAGGTGTGGCGACCCTTTACCCCGTCTTGCACGTATGACCTTTAGAGTGATGAGGAACGACATCTAGAGGGATTAAATCCCACAAAGTTAACCATTTTTATATAATACTTAGTTAATAATTGATAAATATATTTGCATTATTTCCAACAAATAGGTACATGGGATTCAAGGAATCATAATTGCTGCTAATAATCATAATCAAACCCGCTTTATTATTTCTGCAATCAAACCACTTGTTTGTGCAATCAAATCAAACTTGCAAACTCCCTCCAATTTACTACTTCTTTTTTTCGGTCAAACCCTCCAATTTACTACTTTAATTAATAAGTTTAGTTAATTACCTCGTCGAAACAACAATCCTTGTGAAGACGATAAATTACAACTATACTATTTGAAATGGTTTGATTCCTTACCAAATTTAGTCTTCACAATTCCATCATTTTACTTGTTCACTTCAATCTTAACCCCAAATTTTCTGGTTTACAAATTAATTTACCAGAAAACTTTGTCAGAAATTGGAGTATTCAATTTTAAAAAGTGTTGCGGGCCGAATTTCGTATAGGGTGAAGTCAAATAACGAAAAGACAAATTGGTATTTTTAATGATCTGTAGAGATAAAGAACTAACTGTAGGGATATAACGTATAATTTTATTTATCCAAACTTACATATGCCTTGCTCCCAACCACCTAAAATCCTCTATTCAAAATACCATTTGACTAAAAAAAAAACAAATACCAGCAACCCAAATTACATTTCCCGTGCAAGCTAGGTATATATGTTTCTTGTAAAATAAAAATAAAATAAAAAGAAGAAGCTAAGATATGTAGCATGCTAAACTCTTTGTACTTTATACCCCAAATATATGATGATTAAACTAAAAATGGTCTAAACATCATTTGAGTCTTGTTGAATGTCTATCATTGCTCTTGACTTTATAGTTTGCAACAAGATTAAGAACTCAACTGGAAAAATTGGGACGAATTGATTCACATCTGATTTTTTTTTTGTAGTGGTCGGGGTTTGAACCTCGGACCTTGCATATTTTTATGCATTGTTCAACCAACTGAGCTAAGCTCATGAGGACAATTCACATCTGATCTATTATTATCGGAGATCACTTTGCTACTTTTTTTTTTTTATCCTTTTAAGTTATTTTTAGGCTTTTTTTTTTTTTGGTCGAAGTTATTTTTAGGCTAAAAGGGAACTATGTCTAGTGGGTAAGAGAACTATATCCAGTGACGATATTAATTATAGGCTAAATTATATTTTTCGTATTTAAGTTAGTTTTTAGGTTTCATTTTGGTACCTTCGCCTTTTTTTTTTACATAAGTTTCAAGCATTAGACACTTTAGTCCTTTATGTTTCTTTTTTTGTTTCATATGGTCTCTTAAATTATAAACTTTGGACACTTTAATCTTTTAAGTTATAAATATTAGACATTAAAAAAGATAACTTAAGTGTCCAATATTTTGAATCTAAGAGACTAAATTGTCTTATGTTTTTAATTTAATGGGACAAAATATGAAACATAAGAAACTTAAAGATGAACTGTCTAATGTTTATAAATTAGTGGATCAAAATGAAATGAAAAAATAAAATAAAAGAGCCAAAGTGAAACTGAAAAATAACTTAAACGACAAAAGATAGTATAACTTTGCCATAATTATATTATTGGAACTCAAAATAGAAAAAATAATTTTCACAAATCGTGTCATCAGAAACACATAAAAGTGTTCAATATGGTCTACTGTTTCAGTGGAAAAGACATTGTACAGCGCCTTTAGGCAAAGAAGGAGATGAGATAGATACTTAAGCATCATATATGATTGCTTATTGATGAAGTCTCCACTATTGCTATTACCTTACTATATTCATCATCTATGCAAATATTCACCATGTTTTCTCATAACTTAAATGAAGTTAAAAATTCTATGTTGATATAAGCATAAGGAAACTTTTAAAAATGTTATAAACTATTCATTCCGTATTGTTATTATAAGTCAATTGGCAAAAAATATTTGTGTTTTATTATAAATTATTCTATAATATCAATACATCATTAATATATCATTTATTATTTTTTTTCTTCTTTCAATTTTTTAATTATTTTTTCTCATGTCAATAGTAAAGGATAATTTTACAAATCACTCATAATTTCTCTTTCCAATACAAGATTAACTATATTTGTTTTTTTGTTGAGTAGCTTAGTGGTTAGAAATTCATCTCTTAAAGGTAAATAAGTAGAGTTTCTAGGGTTCGAATCATGGCCCCTCTGCATATAATATGCAAAGTTTCTACCAATTAAGTACCGACTTAATATGTATGAAAAAATCAAAACGATTTATAATAAAATACGAATAGTAATTTATAAACAAGGCTTTCAATAAATATTATTTCTTTTAATTCACCAATTTTGGAAGAACTAATGGCTTGTATAAGAGGGAATGAAAAGGAGAGCTAGATATGATATGACCCCCATTCTCGTAATGAAATGAATTAAGGTTACGTAGTGAGTCCCCAAGTTACTAATTAAGGACCACAATATTAATTTTTTGTCCCAAATGAAAATGGAAAATTTGCTATGAGGAGTAGTAGTAAGTAAGTAGTGACTAGTGAGTGAGTGGTTCATGCACTCAGATAGTTAAGGACCACAAACTTTTCTCTTTTTCATGAACGAATAAAGACATCTATGAGTCACAAGTGGTTCGTGAACTACCTCACTTGTTCGTTTGTTTTCATAACCAAATTACTCTCACAAAAAAAGGTTTCTTATGTGTATAAAGGGAGAAAGTTCAAGTGACACGATTTAGATGAATGTGGCCACCAATTGTTAACATGGCTCTTTCTAGGAAAATTACTTGAATTATTTTTGTTATAACATGGTTTAATTGAATGGGAAAGTTGTATGGCTTAAAATAGCTTAGTTGGTTCAGAAAAAAATTATCATGGGTCACTTTTTTTTAATAAAGTCAGAAAAATATTGGCAAAAATATTAAGTATTTTTTTATGATATGACGGTTTTATCTTTTCTACGATGTTTGTGTTGGAAACAAACTCTTTTGGTTTGGTTAATATATTTTATTTTAGCATTTTAAGAAAAATGGTATGACGATTATAATTTATTGATAATAAAAAATATTTATATTCAAAGTGTGTACTAACTATATATTATATGGAAAAATTTGTTCACAAGTTCTATCTTCACTGGTAAAAAAATTAAATTGTTAAGTCGGATGTAGTGACCGATAAAATTCAATTGAAATTATATATGGACACACAGACCCCTATTTAACCTATACACAAGTGAATCTCACAACCTTTTTATCACCTTCTTTATACATCAGTCAATCTTGCATGTGATGCTAGTAAGGGTAAGAATAGGTTCAACCGAGTTATGTTTTACAAAGCCTTAGTTTGACCTGTAAAAAACTTTAAGGCGTAAGATTGGTTTGCGGCTTATCATAGACTTATTTTTCAAGCTTGAGTCTCACCATTTAAAAGCATGATATAGTTTGCTAGCCTGTTTAAAAATCTATTTCATATGGATATATTTAAATAAGTAATATGATTTAAGCTGAAATATATTATCAAACTAATAGATCAATGATATTAAACTCTTTTTAATATTTAAAATGAATCTCTTTAGAGAATTTATAACTATACATATTATATCATATTTCTATTCTAGTTTATAATAATACATTTCAGTATGCACAAAAACTAAACGCATACTAATAAACTTAAATTACTTAAAATGTTAACAAATTGATAATTTAATTCTTAGGACAAAATATAATATAATACAATAATATTACTAGTAAATGCTTTTTTTTATAGTCAATAACACGACCTTTTTAATTAAATAGGCTTTGAAAAAAACTTAAGTATTCTCTATTCAAGAAAAAAGTCTGGTCTGACCTGAGCTGGATCGTAGGCCATGTAAGCCAGTCTAATCTACTCTCATTCCTAGATGTTAGTATACCCGATGAACACAATATATTACCGCTAAACCATCAATCGTGTCAATCAACTATACTAAAATTTCAATTTATTATTAAAATAAATACCAATACATCGATAAATCACAATGTCTTTATTGTCAAATATTTTATTGACACTTTATGTTTATTTATTAGTATAATTACAGTAAAAACAATAGAAAAACTAATGTATTTAATCAATAATAAATTGGGGAAATAATCGATTTGGGTTGATATGGTGATATTGATTTGAAGCTTAGAAGTGTGCTCCTCCTTAAAATCTTAGATTCGATTCTCCTCGATGTTAATTTAATTTAAAAAAAAAAATTTGAACTCTTTAAAAAAGTTGTCCTGAGTTCAATCTCTAACTTTTTCATAAAAAAAAAAAAAGAAATCGATTAAAAAGAGAGAGTTCATCTTGTGCGTCTCACAAATTAACTGACAAAAATTTATCATCTTTAAATAGACATGGAAACATCAATAACATATTCAAAAAAGGAAATATCTATTATGCTGCAATGAAAGTGTTTGGGACGAAAACATGAAATCATGTGGTCGATTCTTTTTCACCTGCTCTCTCCTTGTTTTCTGTCACATAATGAATCGATAAAAACATGGCAATTTGACATTTATTCATGTGTTTCGGGCAAGATTTGTTTTATACTTCATCCCATCTTAAATATAAGAAAGAACTAGAACAATGACATGTGCTGACGCGCGGGTCTTATTTTCATGTAGAAACTCACAATGTTACCTAAGCCAATATTATACCATAGCAGAATAAGTCATAATAATTATAACAATAAGTTGTAAAACATAGAGAGTACAAAATTTATTCTACATTCCATGCCATGAATCATAGGAATCATAGGGATAGAAGAACTTTAATTCTGTTAAATAATAGAAAGTACACAACCTAGGGAAAATTGTCAGACATAAATAATTAACAATGAAGAAGTTTAATTTCGGTCAATCCTTCCAAGCACCAAAGTTGATCCCATATTTCCACCCCTTCGAGAAAAACACAAACCCATCAATTCTTTCAACCAACACCTCGAACTGATTGTTTTTTGCATCAATCAAAGTCGCAAATCATTGAACTTGGTCGCCAAAGTCGTTCATGAACATGTTCGGTAGCATAACAGCCCCCTGATGCAACAACAAACACGATTAGAACCATTACAGATAACAAAAAATTTTTTTGAAACATGTCAGACAAAATCATCACCTCTTCAACATCATACTCGACTATGTATGTCCTAAACTTCACACCATACTTGTTGACAACATTTTCAAAGGATGAAGTTGGATTTTTGAGCAAAGGACCTGCAACATCATAAAGATTTAAAAAATAGGAAACGATATTAAAACACGCCGTAATTGTGAGAAAAAATAACCGTATTACCTGTCAAGCAGTGATAGGACAGTAGAGTTTCAATACCACGACCCTCCATTTGAATCAACGATAGAATAATGGAAAGAGAAAGGAGGATGGTTTTATCGACTGATTTTAATATGCAAACCGTGTGTTTTTTTTTTAACTTGCAAACGATGCTGTTTTTTTTTAATATGCAACCGTGTGGCCTCTTTTGTTTTTAAAAGAAATTTTCAACCGTGTGGTTTTAATGCTAGTTAATGTACAATTGATAATTTATTTTATTTCCATTATGCAAACCGTGTGGTTTTCTTTTAATATGCAAAAGGTGTTTTTTTTAATATGCAACCGTGTGGCCTCTTTTGTTTTTAAAAGAAATTTTCAACTGTGTGGTTTTAATGCTAATCAATATACAATTGATTGTGTCTTATTTTATTTCAATTATACAATTTTGTACGTAATTCACGGGTCTAATTTGGGATGACAATTAATACAGCAATCGTGTGTTATTGTGTTTCAAAAATTAAAATTATATGCAATCGTGTTATAAATGGCAGTTACTACCATAGTAGTTAATAGCGGATAGCGGCGCGTAGCGGCCGACCCCCAAAATGCTATAGCGGGATAGCGCCTAGCGCTATGACCGCTTTCATAACTTTTACGACATGCTTTTACATCACCAGTAATTCCCAATTGGTGTCTTCTTGCTCTACTAATTCCTCCATTGCTGACCTTATCACAGAAATCACAGTAAATCTTTTTCTTATCATTCAAATCCTTCCAATGATTAAATTGCCAAGCAATGTCGAGAATCACCGGTCCGTTTATGTCTTTGAGCACATGAGTCAACAGACACAGAGTTTGATTGAACACCAGAAGCTGATGCTGCCATGACTGTGTTGTCCACTAAAACAACAAAAATAAGGAAACAGAGAGCAGAATATAGGATGAACAAAACAGAGGATGTTTGTGATATGCTTATGAACAAGCAGAATAGAGGATGAACAAAACAGAGGATGTTTGTGATATGTTTATGAACAAAACAGAGAGGGAGATTTATAGAAGAGAGCAGACACGAGGTCAAGAAGTTACAAACCTGAGGAACGGTGGCGGTAAGGAATGACGGCGGATGACAGTGCGACGGCGGCGTTTTACGGTGAGAAGATGTACAGATCGTCCGTTTTTTGAGAGAAATGCGTTTTGGGGTGAGAAGATGAAAGGCGCCGTAAAGAATGAAAGAAGGAAGAGAGAAACTGAAGTTATTAGGGTTTGACGAAAATGACAAAAATACCCTTGTTTTTTTTAAAACCAAGGAGAATCTTGTATTTTCACGTAAAATGAAATAGCGGTGCTAGACTGCAAAACCGCTATGCAGTGTTGCGGCCGCTATTGCGCCGCTATCTCATAACGCTACGCCATGGCTTATTGCATAGCGGTCCGGTACCGCACCGCACCGCGCGGCCACTATTGGCCGCTATAGCGCCGCTATTAACTACTCTGGTTACTACAACCTGTAATGAAATGACTTTATGGCATGTATTAAAGGTGAGGAGGTCAAGCGTCGACATAAATGCTTTAGAATGAGCGGGAAAATGCTAGCTTTGGTTTTAATGCTAATTAATATACAATTGATTGTGTCTTATTTTATTTTTATTATACAATTTTGTACGTAATTCACGGGTCTAATTTGGGATGACAATTAATGCAGCAATCGTGTGTTATTGTATTTCAAAAATTAAAATTATATGCAATCGTGTTATAAATGGCAGTTACTACAACATGTAATGAAATGACTTTATGACGTGTATTAAAGGTGAGGAGGTCAAGCGTCGACATAAATGCTTTAGAATGAGCGGGAAAATGCTAGTTTTAAGGTTAGGGTTAGGGTTAGCTTAACCTGACAAGCTTTAGTAAGTAAGGTGATTTCCACAAAGACTTAAGAGTACTATTACATTTTTATCAGTTTTGGAGTCTGATAGATGGACGACAATTTTGTAGGGGAGGCATGGCAAGTCATTTGTTGTTGTTCTGTTTTTGTTTTATAAGGTCTTTCAATCAATGTACAATGTAGTGTTGATTCCTGTAATTTTTTGGTACTTGACTTGGACACATCTTGTGCTGCAATTAAAGTACATGTTTTTATTGAATATATTTTGACCTATACAAAATATAGAGATGACACTTCTAGAGACAAAAAAATACTTTCCTTGCTGATTTTACTGTAAATTTGTCAGAAGCACACATTGTTTATCTTCACTCATTTTGTTTATCTAACAAATTCTAGATATATATGTATAATATCATAAATAAATAAATAAATAGCTTCAATTGCTTTACGATATTAGGTTAAGCCAACTTTGAACTTGTTCAAGGTTTGTAATTATATACTATATGTAAGTATATGTATATATATCAAGGATTGTAATTATATACTTGTTTAATCTTTTTTTTTTTTTTCTCTTCTTTCTCTGGATGATCACTTTTAGATCATTTGATTGGAACCTTTTAGGTTTTTGGTTTGTATGTAAAAACTCACGTTTAAGGTATGATCAAATTTTTAAAGAACCCATAAAGAAGAAACTCAGAAAGTGCTAGCAAGGTTAGCACTTATTTAAAGATAAATCTTCGGTTGAACCCCTTTAATTTGTAAACCAATTCAAATATTCCATAAATTAACAATGCGATAAAGAATAATAAAATAGTATTAAGATGCCTAACATCATTGCTTTAGTTTTATTAATTACTTAAATGTTCTACTCAGAAGTTCTATAAACATATATACGAGCTTAATTCAATATTTGGTTATCTACGTTTGTTTTAGATTTCAATTTGATTTGATTGCTTTTTGGTCCCTTACGATACTAAATATTAAGATAAGCTAATCCTTTCCATCAAATTAATGTTGTCTAATACGTGCAAACAATGATTTTGGAACCCAATATTTTAAAAGTTTGGGTAAAATGATTTGGGTTGGGGATGAATAAAACCGTAAATTCATTTGATGCTAGAGAAAGTTGTCTTGTAGCTACGTTTAACACTCCATTAGCCATATTATACGATATTGGATGTGTCAACATAAAATTTTACAAAAATGGACTAACTTATTTTAATGTTGTTGATAACGTAAGTGATCAAATATAAAACTAAGTTATTAAGAAGTTTGATTTCAGTCCGGTCGCATTAATCATATTATAAGCAATGACATGTCTTCATTCTGCTTGGATCAAAATGAAAATAAACATATCATATCAGAAGTTTAAATATTAGAGGGAACTAATTACTACAATTGATGGTATTATGTATTTCTTAGAAATGCTAAAAAATTAAATTATTTTTCCACAAAACATTGTTACTTTTTGCTAACATGGATATAAAGGTGGGTGAGCTATGTGCATCTTAATAGGCGACGTATCTATTCCATTTTATTTTGCCTCTTTTTATATTCCTCATTGGCCATATACCTTTATTTTATTTTATTATATATTTTAACTTTTTATCTAACTTTTGTTTATCGAATTGAAGTTCTAGATTAGATTACAATCCATCGTTCCAATTCAATAAAGTGTGATTAATTATTATGTATAAATATATACTTCAATGGGTATAGCAGAAATGCGTAGATAATTTTAAAAATAAAAGATAAATTTTAAAAACTAAAAGCAATATCACATATATCAAAACAAGGTCATTCTTTTTAGCCGTTGCAAAAACAAAAAAAAAAAAATCATTCTTTTTAGGCACAGAAAAGTCATTCTAGAATATATATTTTAATTATAATAATACTTTTGCAATTAAATTCTTTGAATGAATAAAAGTATATAACCTAATCTACTTAGAAAATATTAGCTATTGTAACAAATGATTAAATTATAACATATTAACATTCATGTCATTATTAAAATTAATCTGTTAGCGGTTGACTTCCTTAGTCTTGTCAACTATTTTTTACAAGACAAAACTTGTGGTCTTTTACGTTGATTAAAATGTGAGCAACTCTTATAAAAAAAATGTGAGCATGCATTTTAGAATGAAAATCTTATATTACTTCCATTACACTCTTCTCATGCCATTAAAACAAAACATAAATATATTTTTTTTGGTTTTCTTTGAAACAAGTTATTGTATACTAAAATTTTGTGCATCAAATTATTGTATATAGATATGATGAAAAGTGTAGCACAAGTTTTTTTTTTTTTTTTACGGAAAAAGTGTACCCACAATTAAAGTTATTTTCCTAACCCATAACGTATCTAGATTAAAAAGAGAGCAATTTATAACTTCCAAAAAAGAAATTATGAACAAAAGAATAGGAAGAATAAGTGGGAACTTTTTAGTGACATGATTATATAGTAGAAAGGTGAGAAAATAATTAAATAAAACATTGAGTTTGGACGACAAGGATTGAAGCATTAACTTAATAGTTAAGAAACTCAAGGCACAAAGTCCCTTTTTTCCCCCAATTCATAAAGCTCCAAAGTATTTCATATCTCTTCATTCTTAGACCATCCATTCTTTCATATATACGAACAAACAAAAATATTCGAATAATTTAATAATTCATCATATGTGTACATATATACGTACATAGTCACCATTCATTATCTAAAACAAACTTCACAATCTCCATACATTTTATATAATTCAATTATAACAATAGATCATGTCATTATTATTAAGAAAGAACAACCAAACAAACACATCAGAAACCATATAACTAAAATATACATTGAGGAAAAGACATGTCATAAAAAAAGGTACAAATTAGAAAGTAGAAGAAAACCTCTTCTATATATTGATTCCATCTAATGTGCAATACTTGGAAAAATAAGTAGCATCCAGCTAGCTAATTACTTAGACATCGACTTCACACCAACCTAATAGCTTGCATTTTCATTTTCAACATTTTAGTTACAAAAAAATTTCACTATAACACTCACTCTCACTACAACCTCTCATCATAACTAACCAACACTCTTTCTCTCTCAAATCCTCACTACAATATTCAATATTTCACAATGGACTTTGATAGACTTGGACCGTCTGATCCTGGTGGCTCCTCCCGTCGATCCACCGCACCTTTAACACCCTCCACCACATCAAATTCCTCTCCAAAAAACAATAAGAAGCTCATCATGCTGTCCATCCTCGCCGCCGCCTTGCTCATCGCCTCCGCCATCTCGGCTGCACTGATCACCGTGGTCCGGTCTCGTGCTTCATCCAACAATAATTCAAACCTCCTCCATTCCAAACCAACTCAAGCAATCTCCCGAACCTGCAGCAAAACTAGATACCCTTCACTTTGTATCAACTCCCTCCTAGATTTCCCTGGTTCAACATCAGCTTCTGAGCAAGAACTTGTTCATATCTCATTCAATATGACACACCGTCATATAAGCAAAGCACTCTTCGCCTCCTCAGGCCTCTCGTATACAGTCGCGAACCCACGAGTTCGTGCTGCATACGAGGATTGTCTTGAACTAATGGACGAGTCCATGGATGCTATCAGATCATCCATGGACTCGCTCATGACCACGTCCTCAACTTTATCCAATGACGATGGAGAATCAAGACAATTCTCCAATGTCGCAGGATCAACTGAGGACGTGATGACATGGCTCAGTGCCGCACTGACAAACCAAGACACGTGTCTGGAAGGATTCGAAGACACAAGCGGTACCGTTAAGGATCAGATGGTTGGTAACTTAAAAGATTTGTCGGAACTCGTGAGTAATTCGCTCGCGATATTTTCAGCGAGTGGAGATAATGATTTTACTGGTGTAACGATACAGAACAAGAGAAGATTAATGGGAATGAGCGATATCTCGCGAGAATTTCCTAAGTGGCTTCAGATACGAGATAGGAGATTATTGAGTTTACCGGTATCGGAGATACAAGCTGATATTATCGTTTCAAAGAGTGGTGGTAATGGTACGGTGAAGACAATCACTGAAGCTATTAAGAAAGCACCGGAGCATAGTCATCGTAGATTTATAATTTACGTGAGGGCAGGAAGGTAATTTCATAAATCAATTTATTTATTTATCACTATCTTCTTTTTGGTAGTTTACGTTTAGAAAGAAAAAAACATTATGAGAATCTTTTTAGTAAAAGGTGTACAATTTCCAAGATAACTGAAGTAAGACTTTTACACCAAAAAAAAAAAAAAACTGAAGTAGACTTTTTACGTAATAGTTTTTTTTTTTATTGGTGCACTTTGTTTTTGTTTTTATATAGTAACTAACTACTACATAATTGTTTGTGACGGTGGTGATATGATATGTAACAAGAAAAAGAAAATTGAGTCGGTGATGAATTATTATTGGTGTTAGAAAAAGGTTTATTTGCATGAACTAATAATTAATGTGAAGGATTGATAGTGAAATATTTTGCTACTGTCTTTATCAAAACAAAATTGTGCTAATATACTACACTACACATAGTTTCTAATTATGTTTTTTATTATTTGAAAGAAGTTTCTAATTATGTTTATACATTAGTCTCCGTTATTAATTGTATTTTGCAGCGTCTTTTTTCCAATAAAGTCAAAATATTCGGTTAATTATAGTGATGAATTTATGGGAGAACTGGTCCAAATTACGTACAATACAGGTTATGTTATATATTTGGTCAACTATAGTAAATTTATTACTAGTAGTGTTTTCCTTTTGCTTGTGTATACTTGTAGTAGTTAAAGGTGTGACATATGATCTGACTTTGTAAATGACGGGGAATTTTCAGGTATGAAGAGAATAATTTAAAGGTGGGAAAGAAGAAAACCAATATTATGTTTATAGGAGATGGGAGGGGCAAAACTGTCATCACAGGGAAAAGAAGTGTTGGAGATGGCATGACCACTTTCCACACCGCTTCCTTTGGTAAATTCCTTTTCATATGCTTTGATTATTTGGTTGTGAATAAAAGATTCTATGCACTTTTATAATTTGGATTTTTTATATATATAAAAAGTTATAAAATAGTAAATTACACATGGCATGAATCTAGAGTTTGGTATTTTTAAAATAGTCTTAGTTGTAATGTCAAGTTGCATGTTTATTGCAAACTGTAAGTGAAAGTGTACTTACTTGGACAAGATTGCACCCACCGTTTAAGTATTTGCAACTATTGAACAATACATGTGATTTTAGAAACAAAAACATGTTTGATCGTGATGTTCTTGTCATCAATGCATGCATTATTGTTCTTCCCACATAATGCGGTTTCTAAACTCTCTACTTTCACAGTCAAAAGGTAAAATACTACTACTACTCTATTTGGTTAATTTTACCCCAAAAGGTAACAAAACATTCTAAAAAAATAATCTTGTGAGCCTTTCTACTTTAATTATAATTCAAACCATATATAGTTCTAAATAGCGTTACTAAGGTTAAAAATGGTTTAGATTTGATTAATTAAAGCGTGACATTGCATAAATCTTACGCATTCCTAAATAATCATTCACTTCTTGACTTTTATTGTCATCCTACCATATTACTCCCTACTTAACATTAATCAATCAATTGTTTATCTTTAAATTGCAAAATAATCAATTGTTTCTTAGTACGTTCAAACATCAATCAATGACTCCAAATCAAATAAGCAAGCATAAATTATTCGTTGTGGGTCAATCATGCATTACAAGACAAAGTTACCTACAATGTCATATTCTTCAATCTATAATCAAGAATTAATATAATTGTTGCTACTTAATTTATTCAATATAATTAGTTCACACTTGTTACTTGATGCAGCTGCTAGTGGTCCTGGGTTCATGGCACGTGACATTACATTCGAGAACTACGCCGGACCGGAGAAGCACCAAGCGGTGGCCCTCCGTGTCGGATCCGATCACGCGGTGGTGTACCGCTGCAATATTGTTGGTTATCAAGACGCATGCTATGTACATTCCAACCGTCAATTTTTCCGTGAATGCAACATTTATGGCACGGTGGATTTTATATTTGGAAATGCTGCAGTAGTTTTTCAAAAATGTAACATTTATGCACGTAAACCCATGGCCCAACAAAAGAACACTATTACAGCCCAAAATAGGAAAGACCCGAATCAAAATACGGGTATATCCATTCATGATTGTCGGATCCTACCTGCCCCGGATCTAGCCTCATCAAAGGGCAGCATTGAAACATATTTGGGTCGTCCATGGAAAATGTATTCTAGGACTGTATATATGTTGTCCTATATGGGTGATCATGTGCATCCACACGGATGGTTGGAATGGAATGGTGACTTTGCTTTAAAAACTTTGTATTATGGTGAGTACATGAATTTTGGGCCGGGCGCGGCTATCGGGCAGCGGGTCAAATGGCCTGGATACCGGGTCATTACTTCAACTGTGGAGGCCAATAGATACACCGTGGCTCAATTCATCTCCGGTTCGTCGTGGTTACCGTCCACCGGAGTGGCATTTTTGGCCGGGTTATCCACTTGATCACCACCACAAATATATATAGAAAGGATTTACATTGTTACATAGTCCAAACCAACCTCAATTGGGGGAAACATATGGTTTCTATATTTATAGTCTTATTTTGTATTAACTGTCCCAAAACATTGTTTTTGGGCAAATTTATTTTGTCAATGATGCTAATAATAAATTTAAGTTGTAATCAAGCTTCACTATAATAGATCTTGTAATTGTATTCTTCCCCCTCAAAGTCAAAGTTGTTATAGTTGACTCAAGAAGTTTTTGTACCATTTTCATTTCATATTCATTGATCATTGATGATAAAATAAATTAGAAAAGAAGGATAGAATTACAACTTTAACATATTCACTTTGTCCCACTTGGCCAATTGGATCATGTGGCATGTGACCCATACAAACTATTTCTTTCACCCATGATGCTAATAATGTGATAATTCATTTTTACATGTTTCCAAATGAAAGGTATTAAAGTTGACTCAATAAGTCATTGTACTATTTTATAGAAATAAATAAGAAAGGAATGGTATCATTCATTATAATTTACAACCCCATATTATTTTTTTTTTTTTTGAAGTAACAACCCCATATTATTGACTATGTCCCAATTGAGGTACTAACATTGATCAGTGGCATGTGAATCTATCCTCTAAATTGAAGGGTCTTGGTCTTCAGATTTGTTGATCCTCTTTTCATTGGAGTTGGTCAGTTGGTGGTTGTTTAAGACAAAGGAGGAACAAACATGTCCAAACACCAACTAAGAAATGAGTAGTGACACACTATTCTTGACATTAATTTGACATGTGTATTCCTTATCACAAGCCCAACTCACATGTGCAACATTAGGGTGATTTTCATCCACATCCATCTAACAATTGTTTTTTTTGAAGGATACATCTAACAATTATTATTATAGTGTCACAGTACCATTTCATGTTTTTTTTTTATGATTATTTTTAGTTATTAATAAAATTATATCTCATTGAACAACCGAACTATGAGGACTTGTTTGGGCAGGGAGTGATCGATTACACCGCAAAAAATAGAAAAAATGACATTATTTTTTGAAGTACGCCATCCTATGTACATATACATATATATATTTTGTAAAAATATATATATACATTCATATTAATACATACATATAGTTAAAACCCTATAAATTAATAATGTCAGGACCGGAGAAATTTATTAATTTAGAGAGTTATTAATTTATCGATAAATTAATAATTATTAATTTAAAGAGTTTTTAAGTAATTATATTGTACATACCAAATAAAAAGGCAAATTAGTCTATGCCTCTTAGAATTACGTTGCAGCAAACCTTGTGACTCAACGTAAATTAGTAACTACTGTGTTCATATGCATTGGAAATCAATAATGACTTTTGAAGTACAGTAAATGTAAACAAGAGGAACAAATGTGTTCAATGTATTCTTAATATATTTTTTTTCAGTTTCTATGAATTATTAATTTATGATTTTCTTGGGACCGAAAATTATAAAGGGATCTCCCGAAAAATTATTATCTTATTATTTTATCGAGTTTTTCAATTTTTTACATTGGCCCAAGTCGGGACCGGACAAATTTATTATTTTAGAGAGTTTATTAATTTACCGAGTATTAATTCAAAGAGTTTCTACTGTATACCGACGTTCAAAAGACAAAATTCATTATTTTTTATGTTGTATTGGCGTTTAGATGGGCATTCTGTGCCATCTTCACGCTTTTTGTTATTACGCTAATTCATAAAAATTATGAATGAAGTTTCTTTTTAATGTAATTTTGGTTTTAATTAAGGTTATAGTTGGAAGAATTAAAAAGTCAGTCTAAAAGCTCATATTCTCTTTAGAGAGATGTCATAATTTGTCAACATCTCTTTATAATTAACTCAAGGTATTTGTAAGTGATTGGGACAGTGTCTTGATGAATGTTGTTGTTAAAATTTTCCCAAGTAATACTTCTTTACTAGGTCAATATCACATTTCAAAATATGTGAGTTAGATGTAAGATGGATGTCAAAGTGAAAGATGTCAAACTTAAGAATGTGAACACTAAAGAGGTCATACTAAAGGAAGTATGAAACACCATCATTAAGGCATGGGATGTTGTGGTAGAGTCCCCTTTAGAGAAAGTATATCTCGATTCCCTTTGTACATTCAAAATTGTATGTGCAAATTTTCCAAAATTTCTCAAATAGTAAGGAAATGGACATATCGTGTAATGCATATTAGAAATACTACCACAAACACGATTAACGATGACATGATTATTTACCTATTTTATTACTGTAATTTATTAAATAAATTAGCATTTTCATTAATATTTGTAGGAGCATTTTACTAGTTTATGTTTAATTTCCAATAAATAGGATAAATCAAGAGAATATAAAGAAATCACAGAATTATAATGGAGAGAATGCATTTGTTGAAGTCTTGATGATCAAACTTGTATTTATGACAATTGAGGCTATCTTCCAAGCAAAAATAGTGGGAAATTTATTTGCAACACTTCATAAATGCGGATATTACACCTGCTTTGACGATCATATAAAATGCACATTAATAAAAACTCCGTACAATCATATAAAAAATGAAGAAATAATATTTACCACAAGATGGGAGTATCTTGATCTCGTGAATTACATCGTTGTACTTCTTTCTATCAAAGACTATAACAAGATTTCTACGTTTAGGAATGAGAATCCATGCATGGGATTGGGATTGAAAATGCATATATGGAGAATTTCAAATTGACAATTTTAAGGCTTGTCGAAATGGTTAGAGTTTTAAAGGTTTTACTAGATGACAATTTTTTTCATGTTTCTTCCATTGCTTGTAATGGAATATATGGTAGTGCGTGTGTAAAACTCTGGATTTTTTATCCAAGGCATTACGTCTAGTTCTTTCATTTTAGAAAAATACTATCTTTTTTTTTTTTTTTAACAATAATCATTCAATAAGAATCTTGATATTTTGTTGAAACCAGTTTAAGTAGATTTAATAGTGTTTAATGAATCTTTTGATAGCTACTTTGAGGCGTGGTTCCAAGAAGCTTGATTTTTCTTGAGTGTGGGCGATATTATGATCTTCATGAAATTATTGAATTGTATACGATGAATAAAGATGGTGATTTGGTAAAGGCATGGGGAATAAGTCAATTTGAAAGGTTGGAGAAGAAACAGATAAAAAAGAGGTGTTGATTAATTTTAGATTGTATACATAATTTTATAGACAGAAATTGATCACACACTGAAAGTCCAAGCTTGCATATTAATATATGTATATTTTGACTTAATGGTGTTTTGTTAATGCAAAGGTGTATTACTCTATACTCAATAGTATCAATGTAGCCTATATTTTTTTTTTTTTGAAAGAATCAATGTAGCCTATATTGAAATGTTATTGAAAATGATTCTAATTTAATTTATTTAATAATACCATTGTAACCTTTATAGAAATGTTATGTAATAATATAATCAATTTGATGCTTATAAATGAAACGGTAAAAAACTCGTGCATTGTACGAGTTGAGGTCTAGTTTATTTATTTATAATTCATTAATCCTACAAGTTCTCCCTAAAAAAAATTCCCTCCAAAACTTTTTCTATTGTTAGTAAATTAATAAATTAAATTAAAAAAACCCTCTTCCTATTATCAATTAATTTAATTAAAAATAAATTAAGGAACCCATTAAACCACACCACTCTTAACCACATCACACTAACCTTAAAAAATAAAAAATTAACTACAAAATTGAAAACACCACCCACCACCCCCACCATTTGCTTAGTAGATTAAAACAAAAAGTTAACATATTTATAAAGACCAAAAACATATTTAAGCAAGAAAAAATAACAACTCCACCTTCATTTAGAATAATTTTAAAATTCTAGAATATTTATCTCTCATATTATTACGATGACTCAACTGTTAATTTCCCTATTTCTCCACACTTTCACTACATAATACAACTCTCTCTTTCACTACATTCAATTCCATCATTTCTTCATTCTATGCTCTTCACTCTCTCTATGGTTGCCCTGTTTGACTTAATTTACAAAGCATTATTATTTTCATTCTTGTGTGCCTCCTCATTGAGTTCGTTAGATTCACTCCATCTCATATATTTTCATTCGAGTAGATGGCAGCTGCCTTGGCACTCCAATCAGAGTAGGATATGGTGGATTAATCCGCAACAATGCAGGGCTCTTTCTGTCGGGATTTTCCGGTTTCATCCATGACTCGACGTGCATTCTACTTGCTGAACTCACAGCCATTCACAAGGGATTTCGCTTAGCAATAGACATGGGGATTGGACGATTTAGTTTGCTTCTCTGACTCTCAGCTCTCCGTTAATCTCATTACAGGAGCGGTTTCGAAGTACATGCCTATGTGGTGTTAATTCAGGACATTAAAGACATAATATCTACACATAACTTCACTATCCATCACACCCTCAGAGAAGGGAACCAATGTGCCGATTTTATGGCCAAGCTTGGAGCCTCGTCAAGTGTCGAGTACTTGGAGCATCTGTCCCCTCCCCATGATCTCCTCGATTTGATTAGGAATGATGCTATAGGAACCCTCTTCCGAAGAGCTTGAGTTTCTATTCTTTTTCTTTCTGCTCTCTTTTTTCTTTTTGTGACATTAGCTTTGTAACCAAAAAATATATATTTTCATTCGAGTTTTTTAAGATTGTTGTCGAATTGTGACTATGCGGCACAACTAGCGATGACATCACATGTTTCCCTTCAAATTCTTCTTCTCATATTTATCTTACCATATCTTATTCATTCCTTAATCTTTTTTTATTTTGGCTTAAACTCTCTCTAGGTTAACTACATGAGATTGTCCTTGCCTTCAAATGTTATTTTAGGAGGAACTCAATTTTGACTTAGATTTTTTCTATTGATTTAATTTGTGTATTTTTAAGTTCATTACCTCATGTTAAATTTTGCTCATTTAATATTCTTCAAAATCTTACAGCAAGAGGCTAAATTGATTTGAGTATACCACCTTTTGATAATCTTCTTGGTCATGATCTCATGGTTATGTAATATTTAGTTTTTTTTCTTTCAAAATTTGATTGAGCATGGCCGGGGGGAATGCAAGAATGAAAGAAGATTCACCTGTCCATTACCATTCATATTATAGAACCAATTTTTGAGTGGGATTTGCTCAAATTTTTTATGGGATTAAAGTGGTTTCTCCTTTAGAAAAAGTTGCTTTAGACTTTTAGAAATAATTTTTTTCAAAAAATATTTGAATTTCTCCTTTAGCCAAAAGAAATATATGAAGCTATTCCTTAATTTAATAGTTGAACAATTAGGTTAAATGAATTGCATTTTGATTGGATTACCATGTTACATGTATGGAGGAGATTCCATGGCCGCCGTAATCTCTATTAAAAAATCTGTTGGGCATATATCAAACCCCAATTTTGTCCCATCAAATAATTTTTTTTCTTCAAAAATAAGTTATAATACTTTTAATTTGATTGAACTTGCCATAATTTAAAGAAGGTTGCTTTTTAGGCGCCTCTATATCTCTTAGGCCCGCTAAAATTCCTTTTTTATCCCTATTTTATACATCCAAAAGATATCTCCCGAACGAAACCTGCTCTTTACCCAAACAGTAATGCTCATTCTCAAAGTAAATTACCTATTTACCCCTATGCATGTTAACATGCGCAAGTACAAACCTAACATAACTTAAGTCACGTAGCGTGACTTAACTTACGCTAGTACAAAGTTTCACGTGAGTTAAGCTACGCTACGTGACTTAAGCCACGCGGCTGCTTGTGTACTTCAAAACACGCAACTCAACACACGCAACTTAACTCACGCTAGTACTAAAACTAGCGTGACTTAACTTGCGCTGCTGCTGGTGCACTGCTCGCAACAGAACAGACTGGCAGTGGCACCAAAACAGCAATGGCAGTGGCACTAGCTACTGTTTTGTTCCTTCATTCCCTGTTTACAGTACATGTATTCATTGATTCAACCAAAACTCTTAATTTAGAGAACATGCATTCATTCAACAATAATTTAGAAATGCAATTTTAACGATAAAACGCAAATGTCATAAAGAGGCGCAACCGCGCAAATGTATATATCATACAACCAAAAAGTCGAGAAAATACTACAAATATATCCAAAAAAAAGTCATAAAATGTAGTCCTAACACTACTGGTCCTAAAATGTAGTCCTAACACTACCGGTCCTCCTGTGGACTCCTAGACCTCCTCCTCGGAACCGGATGCTGCTCAAACACACTATAGTCGGTACGGAGGCCCTCCAAAATGCCAAAGAAGAGTGGATTAGAAACCACCTCTGGAATCCCCATCGCATGCTCCACTCTCTCTCTCTCATGTTGTCGATGACTTGCAATGGTTCGGGAGGATGTCTTGCATGCCACATGTCTACCGAAGTCCGGTAAAAGTGACAACTCGTAAGGCCCCCCTGGAAAGCCCCCATCCTCGTCCTCCATAACTGGCTCTGCATGCTGCTGCTCAGGATCCTGCTCAGGATGATGCTGCTGGGGAGGCTGCTCAGGATGCTGCTGCTGATGAGGGTCGACAAACTGATGCTCAGGCTGATACCCCTCCTGATAGTGATAACCCGGCTGAAATCCAGCCTGCTCCTGATAGTGCTGATCCTGATAAGCCAGCTCCTCAAACTGATGCTGATACTGTGGGGGGGTCCATAATCTAGGATGCACCCGTCTGTGACGTCGATCCCCCCGCAGCATCAACAGTAGCACTACTAGTAGCAAGACTCGTGGCCCCCACTCTCCCTCGACCCTCCGGAGGATGTAATGCTTGCTTCTCCCTACGTGCACTACTAATAGGGGCCATCCTCCCTAACCTAAGCCTATCAGGCCTCTCCTGCTCAGACATATCTGGACAAATATCAAATAAAATTTAACACATTTTCACATGTAATCTTTAACAATACAACAACACTATAATGTCGACGGTGTCATTTGAATCCATAAACTACCACATTGCAGTCAAATTAACTATACTCAACATTAACAAACATAACTCTAAATAATTACATCATTAACAATCCAATAAAACCAAAAAATTATCATTGAGACATTTCACCGAACACGTAGTGTGCATTTTTCAAACAACTATGTAATCTAGCATTTTCAAAACCCTAAAGTACCACATTGTACCCTAAACAACATCTAAAGAACAATTCCTAAGTTCAATCATCACTAACAACCATAATCTTTAACATGCAAGACATTTTTTTAAAAACCTAAAAATGTTAATTTTCTACACAAATTCGAAAATTTCAACCAAAATAATGCAAAGAAGTAGTATAATAATCACTTACTTGATAATGTGGACGAAATTTGGTTTGAATGGCGCAAGAATGGTGAAATTTGGAGTTGGGGGTGAAAATTTCATTTTTCAAAAGTTGAGAAATGGAGGTTCTGTGTTGCTGATAACCAACTTAAGTAACGCTGCGCAACTTAAGTTACGCTGCGCAACTTAAGTTGCGTTACCGTTATAACTAACGCATGTTAACTTGCGTGGCGTGACTTAACATGCGTAAGGGCATTAATGTAATTTACTTTGAGAATGAGCATTACTGTTTGGGTAAAGAGCAGGATTCCTCCCGAAGCATTTTGTTTGGTTTCGGGACCTATGTTCCGGAGGTATTTTTTTTAGATTTTACCCAACAAAGATACGAAAACAAGAAGGTTCTGTAGTAGTTATCTCCATAGTTTTCAAAACCAGACCGGACCGGCCGGTCCGACCGGTTGGACCGTGAATCGGTGGTGTGTCCGGTTCGAGCTGCCTACCGGATCGGTCGTGTAATTGGATCGGTGTAAACCGGAAAGGCTCGGTCAAAACCGGAAAAAACCGGTGACTCGGCCGGTTTACAGAACCGTCTGGTTCAATGCTTAGCTTAAAAAAAAAAAGAAGAAGAAGAGAAATGTCTAGAGAAGGAGAAGATGTCGCATCTTAACACGCATATCTGCTTTTTGGTTGAAGCTCCACAGGAAGAAGTAACAGATTGAGAAAATGAAGAATTGAGCAAACCTTCATGATATATAATTTAGCGTCATAACCTTCACGGTCTAAAACACAGATCTGCTTGTGGCGGCTGTTGTTTATAACTTCATGGTGATGCTGTTACTTTACACATACTCCCTCCGGTCACATTTATAAGCAAAAAACAACTTTTTAAGTACATTCAATGATTAATGTATATAACCCATAAATATGACCGGATACATTAGTTATTCAATGTACCTAAAAAGTCATTTTTTGCTTATAAATGTGACCGGAGGGAGTATTAGATTAGATGATATTTAGGGTTTTTGGGTTGAATAATGGGCTTGTGAAATAAGCCCAATATTAATCTTTCATGCAATTAGCCCGTGTCAACAAAAGTTATAAGAAAAAGCAATGTTACTTTTTTTTACAATTACATAGCATATCCCTATCCAAAGAAAACAATTACAAAACGTTTTAATTTTTTATAAGATAATTTTCGTTCAATTTATTTTTATAAGATAATTTGTTTTTCTTTTGACCAAAAATAAAAATATTTTGTATTTTATTTATATTTTATGATTTTAAAAAATAAATATAGTTTGATATATACATTTAGGTATGTAATTTATTTATCTTGTAGACATTTTTGTGAAACTTTATGTGTGTCATTAGATTTTTAAGACTGCAACATCTAATTCAATCTAGTTTAATACTTATACAAAAAATTATAGAGACCGAGTCAAACGACCGAGTCATCCGATTCAAACCGGTTTAGTCATGCAGTTCGACCAGCGACCCAATGGTCCGACCAATGACTCGGTGACCCAATTCCCTTGCCGAGTCGATCACCGGTCCGGTTTTTAAAACTATGGTTATCTCCCAGCAGTATTTATTTTTTTAAGATTATAAGAGAAGGCCACTTATAACTCTTTATAGAACACAAGCTACGTGGAAAGCATTAATTAGAACATTGCAACTTTTTATTCTTGGCATTCTTCTTCAAGGTAATACATAATCAACTAATAACTAGTATCTTATTCACTTCAGCAAAATTAAATTAAGTGTTTGTGTCTTTATTATCATATCAGGTAGTTATTTTCAAGGGATAAATTCTTCTTCACATATGGTGTTGACATTCAAAATATACACTGCTTTGGCATTTTATAGAGGATATATATTGGATACGTGATTGGTGTTTAACATGATGGAAACACACCTCCGGGAGTTATCTCCTGGAACAAAGTGAACTGTTTATATCTCCCAAATCCTCCAGGAGATATATACCGAATGTACACAACAAGGGCAAAATGGGAATTTTGGGGGGCCTAAAAGATATCAAGGGTTTTTAAAAAAGAAACGTTCTAATTTAAATGTACTTAAAAAAAGTCAAAAATATACAAAAGAGAAATGATATTTTGACAACCACTTTTTGACAACTTTTGGACAACTTTCTCTCTCATACTCACATGATGTTGTTATCCTCTCTCTTCCTTTTTCTCTCTCCATTGTTTTTGACCAATAAGAAGTGAGAAAAACAAGGTTGTCAACAAAGTTGTCATCAAATGGATGTCAAAATATCATTACTCTATACAAAATGCAATCCATTCACTACTTTTTCATTCAAGAGATAGGTATAGGTCCAGTACCTACTAAACAACTCTAATCTCAACTCCTTTTGTTTTCTTCATATGCTCATATGCCACTTCATATCATTTTCTTTTCAAGTTCCAACTATTTAAAGTTTCAGAAAAACTTATATTTACCAACTAATCAACTAACAGAGAGGGGTATATACCATATATTTACTAATGCCACATAAACAGAGGAGTATATCCCGCTTCACACCAAGAGTTTTTGATATTCCAAAACTTTTCTCCAATGATTACTTATTTTGTATCCCACTATTGTGACGGCATGCCCAAACTCACCACACAATCCTCTAAAAATTCCACCCTTAAATTGCCGCTGCCGCTGTGATTAAATTATGTGTCTAGATTTGCCACATTCCTTCTATAGCAGCTATTGCCGCAAACGCCTAACAATTATCACATTTGGAGATATAGAAGGGAAACAAATTTGTTGGAAGGGGGAGGCAATGGATGTTCGTATGGGTACGTGGAGAAATTCAAATATTTTTTTGTCTAAAGGAGGAATTCAAATATTTATTGAAAAAATTTATTTCTAAAGTCTAAAATAACTTTTTCTCAAGGGTAAACCACTTTAATCCATAATAAAAAATTTGAGACAAATCCCAGTTCCAAATCTTGTTTATTACACAACTTAACAAAAACTGAAAAATTTCAAAGCCATCGTCTTAGTGTCTTACTCTATTACAACATACACAAAGTTGGTGTAGAGTAATGTAGATATACAGCACACACAGACAACAACAAAAAACACATCAGCTGCAAAGATTTGGTATACAAACCCCACCATCTGGATTCTGTTGTTCTTTCCATATTCTTCCTGTGACTCTTAATTTCAGTTCCTTCCTATCACCACCGGAGAAAAATAGGGCCATATTTCGTTGAATTATGAGGCCGTCATGACTATCTCGAACTTTTCGGTGGCTATCGCGGATACTCCGTGGTGTACCCTCCCAAATGAGTTTTCTTCCATTTGCCCCAACCTCGAGGCTGTAGGTATAGTTCCGAGCCTCGTTCTCGTCTCCCATGAAACGAAGGAATGCCATGTAAACTGGAGCCATGCCTAGCTGGAAAGCTTCAAAGTGAAGGCAGAAGTATTGGCCAAAACAATGAAATACCTATCAAAGAAAAAATGGAAGTTGGAAAAGAGAAGAAGTATGTAGTGAGATAAGACCAAACTCAGTAGTATTATTCAACATGACACATCAGCAAAAATAAGTCAGTGACTCGTCAGCTCATTATTCACGGAATCATGTATTTGACACAGTCACATGATCTTGACTGTCGGATCAAGATCAAACGGCTCAAGTTTCAACTTTGGTAAATCGTGTCCAAAATACAAAGTTGCACATTAGCCGTCCAATCTTGATCTGGTGATTGTGTGATTGCGTAAATACAAAAAATCTATATTTGTAACCGCACATATTTGATAAAGGGTACAAATAATTTATGAACAAGAAAGATCTTGCAAGCACACATACAGTGAGCATCCAAGTAGCATTCTCTACTTCACGCGGATTTGACTTCACATAACGATGGTTGAATGTGCATCCTGTGTGCATGTCCACCTTATGATCGTCCCTCAAATGTGCAACAAGGAAATTAATATCGCCAACAGCAGAGCACTCTGATCCAGCATAAGGACAAGTGTATGGTCTAAAATTGCATACTGTCTCATGCTTCAGCTTGCTGTAGTATGGAAAGATTTCTGGACATCCAAGAGAGTAGTATTTGCATGGTAACTCGAGTGATTCAGCAACCTTTTCCAGTGCCAGACACCTAATATCTCCAAGCTCTTGTCTACAGGTCGGACATCGATTGTGCACCCTTGTTTTACATGTGGAACACAATGTGTGACCGTTGTGGCACTGCAAGAAAGCTATTTGTTACTCGTCTCTACACAACAATATGTTTCAATCATGCTAATGTCGACTTAGGAAGATGTCAAATGAGGAGGTAAATAAAGAAAAGAAATGCATATGCAAATATTAAGTAAAATTCGATGGGCAAGAAGTAACATTCTGGCCTATGAACCAGAACCCCATCGCTAAAAGATCAATAAAAGCTATCGAAGTTTTTCATATATGCTCCAATTAGAGAAAAGAACTAAGCATTGAGAGAATATGTGAAAATAAACCTTACTGGTACTACTTCATGTTCCATTCCCTGCCACATACATTACTCCCTTAATAAAAAACTTTCCAAGGTAGCAACCATTAGTTAAATAGAGACTATTGGTGTGCTCAACCAGAGGACATAAAACATAGCATTACAATTCAAAATTAATGGGAAAATTAACAAATCGTACGAGAGGTTCGCAGCCGAAATCTGTTAGACCTCTTATTAGTATTATTATATTATTAGGAAGCAGTTACGTTATTCGACAGTTGTTGAATAAAGAAGGAATCGGAAAGAAAAGTTGGTAGGCATTTATTTTCGCACTGGATATTAAATTGGAGAGACCAAGCTCTTGAGTTCTAGGAAGAGAGAGACCATCATGGCAGTCAAAATCGGGTTAGCACTTAGAATTGTAAGCTTTTACGATGTTGCTCCCTATCACCGTGTTCAGTGCCAAGCAGAATCATAATTCGTAATTTGCTAGCAGCAGTGGAATTGTCTTGCTATGTGTTGGAATCGGCTATTCCATTACGATTCTACACATTCTGCAAATTCTGAATTTCGGGTCGGGACTGGTTTCAATGGCCTGGTTTAAAAAAATAACTAAAACGTTTCAGAATCCACAAAATTTCACCGAAATAATTGCTGTAAATGGCTGGAACGGTTCCCAATTTGCGATTAACTGTTGTATCCTTCCCAATACAATGAACATTAGCCCAAAGTCATTCTTCTCCAAGATCAGTATTCAAGAAATTACATTCTCTATATAAATTGCATTCACTCTTCTTTCCTCATACAGTCACAAATTCCCTCAAATATATTGGGTTGTGTGACCCGACCCGGGAAACCTAGAATCTGCAGAACGTGAATAGATTCCACCACCTAGCACGACGATTCCACCGTCTGCTAGCAAATTACGTTTGTGCTTGCCACTAAACACGGTGATAGGGAGCAACACCGTAAAAGTGTACGATTCTAAGTGCTAGCAACCTATTTTGAATACCATGGTGAAAAGTGTGTTGTTAACAACAATTGAACAACATGAACAAACAATGTGTAGTAAAATGTGGGAACAGTAACAAAAACAATGGCTAGATGGTCCTCGACACCCATCAAAAGGTAGACCCACAGGCTAAAAGTGGTTAAAAAAAACCAGAAGCGGAAACAAGCTCAATGAGACCAGACGCACCAAGATATTTCTCAGGCAAGGTGGCGCAAATGTCTGAAAATCGTGGAGCGTGTGGGAATGCATGAAGTAATTTAATGGGCAGGGCCGCCCATAGCCCGTCAAGGCTGGCCTACATCACAGGGCCTAAAATTTTGGGGTTGTTGTGTAAGAGTAAGACAGCCCTAAAATTTTGAGTAAGACAGGTCCTAAAGTTTTGGGGTTGTTGTGTAAGAGCAGGGCCTCTAAATTGTGTAAGAGTAAGACAGCCCTGCTAATGGGTTTAGGCTGATCTGTGAGTGGCATACCTTCCAATGTGGTTGTTGGCCTAAAACTTGCCACTCAACGGCGGAACACAGTGATCAACAGAGGCAGACTCTGATACCATGTCAATAACTAACTGTCCTAAAAGCTTGAACTGTAGATAAAGGAACTAAAATGGTTTTTTATCGAACATGTGCCCTCACGCAAGAGCTTTTTGAGGTACAAACAATGCCCAGACCAACCAAACATGTGAAACTCAGCTTCATTACTGAAACATTGAGAGCACTAAGGATTGCACTCCAAACCACTTGGTCAAAAAGGCTTGAATACGTCAATAACCAACACTATTAAAACCATAAGCTGTTAGGTTAAGTTTCATATGTTTTATATCTTACAATTTTCAACCCAAACCAAAGCAATACATCTAAAATGGTCATGCCATTACATATGGTTATTGCATATCACCCTACTAAAGACAAGCTACACCTCGCATTTTCAACCTGGAGCATTTTAACAAGCTATACGGAACCGAGATTCGCTACAACCTATGTATATGCACTTCATCTCAAGAAATCGGACAATATCTTGTTAACTACTTACCAAAATTTTGACACATAGTTCATTGCTTCAAAGAAGAATACGTAAAACACCCTACAACCTAAATATATCAACCTATATGTCAGAAGCGTGATCTTTATCAAACTGGAAGGACTAAATAGTAGCACTCCAACTGATCAATTTTCAATTATTAAGCACAAAAGTAAACATTAAGATGCAACAAGAAGTTTTCCTTTGCTCAAGCTTTTCTCTATAAAACCAACGTCAGTTTGGAATTTGGCAATGTTGCAAATTCCTTGACTAAAGTCCAAACCTAACCTTAACTAGTATAAGTAACTACTACCATTGTAAGCATCTTTATAAGACAGATTTTAGCCAGTTCCTTAAATGCACTTATTAAGCATTCGAAAAGTCCAAATTATTAGTGGAAATGTTGCCAATAATAAGCTTAAGTGTCATACTTTGAACTAAATAAATAATTGCTAACTTTCATTCCTAAACCAAAACTCGAAGAACAGTAGTTAGCAGAACCCTTTCACTAATTCTAAATTCATAAATCAGGTGCATCGATTATGATCAACCTAGCTTGCTAATTACACAATAATGTAAACCTCAACCAAATTCAGGACATCCTCATCATCATAAGCCCCAAATCAACTCAATAACACTACAAAGCATTAAAATATACCAAACAAGTCACAATAACCATACAAAAACAACCCTAACATGCAATCAATCACATATGCAAAAAATGCAAACAAAATCAAAATTATGTGCAGATAAAGCAAACCTGATGAATTGGAGGATACATTGAATTGGTACAAACAGGACATTCCAACAACTCATGAACACTTGTAGCAGGAGCAATAGCAGTAGAACCAATAACACCATGATTATTGTTTCCTCCATTACGAGGTTTCAATGAAGAAAACTCAGAGTGATGATGATGTTGTTGATGATGAGGATGAAGAATACGATGTTGGATCTCATCTTCATCCATTCCATCAGAAGAAGAAACACACTCAATACTATCCAAATCCATTATAACAAAAAATAATCAACCAAATCAAAAACTAGAACATACCCAGATTTCAAAATCAAAAATTAAGAAATACCCAGATTTCAAAATCGAAAATTTCGACGTTTTTTTATCTAGGTATTTCTCTCTCTCTCTCTCTCCGCTTCCTCTCTCTTCAATTTTCTTCTTTTTTATTCGTTTTTTTTTTCTGGGAAAAATTTTATGAAGAAGAAAATGAAAATAAGAGAAGGAAGATGAAGATTGTAATCATGGGTCGATGAAAAAAGTGGATTTTGATGAACAAAACATCAATTATGTAAAAGAACAGAACATGTTCTTTTCTTTGTGTTCTTTCTCTTTCTCTCTCTTACCTAGTTTGAGGTTGTATTGTGAGAGAGAAAGAAACAAGAACCGTTGGATTATGATGATTTATTGATCTAACGGTAGATGCATTTGTAATAATAATAAAGATTAATAAAATTGAAAGGTTTTTTTTTTAAACTGACAAAAAGTGGTGTTTGAGAAAATGAATTTGTAACGATTTTGGTACAATTTCAACTACTAAGTGTACACGTGTACATCATGATGGTGGTCTGATGAGAACAATAAATTTGTAATAAATTTGATTTGATTTGATTTAGAATAATGTAAGAAAAATACTCACAAATATTTTTTAAAAGTGTAAAATAAAATGTTATTTTCAACCTTGACAAAAAAAAAATGTTATTTTCAACATCAAGTCTATATATATTTTTGTTTTCTTAATAAATGTTCTAAGAACAAGAACACGTTAGCTTAACATATAACCTGATTTTTCTTTTGTGCAAGTATAAATCAGTTGACTCTGTCACACAAATCAATATACAATTTTGAGTTTTAATATCTTAAATTATATATTGGAATTTTTTATTAAATTTGATAATTTAAAAATATTTATCGAGACGAACCTTATGACATTTATCGTTATCATTTGTCTTTATGTATTTGTAAAAAGATATAGTCAAAGTATGTTATATAAATAGTGCAAATTGTCGAATAAAATCATTTAATATGAGACGAAAGAAGTAATGAGATTCCACCCCTATGGTTGTAGTGTTGTCTTCTTGTCTTACATATAAACGTGTTGTCTTCTTGTCTTACATATAAACAAAAATTTATTTTTAAAATTCATTAAATAATTGTTTTGTGAGGAATACTAACAACACATATTCTAACACACATTTTTCAACACACTCTTTTTGATTAGTTAAAATTCACATGGGTCCCACCAAATCATGTGGATCCTATATAAATTTGGTGTTAAAAAGTATGTGTTAAAATGCGTGTTGCTAGCATTTTTCTTGGTGTATCTGGTTTATAATATAATTTAAATACATCACTTATTTAATAGAACTCAAAAATGATTATTTACTTATATTTGAAATTAGATAAGTATTTTGTATAAAAGTGTTGAGTATGATTGATGGTGGATGGACTAAGTGAGGACATGGTCCATGGTTAATCGATAGAGTATATATTAATAAATGTCAATTTAATGTTGAACAGATGAGATAAGTCCTTCATTATTGATAAGTTAGTTTTTACTGTTAGATCAATAAATCTTATCGTTAAATTAAATGAGATATAACTCACTTGGGTTGGTCTGATGGTGTTGGATTGAGACTTGAAAGTGTGTTCCTTCTCAAGGTTTCAGGTTCGATTCTCTTCGGTGCCAATTTGGGTGGACTAATTTAGCTTTTTAAAAAAAATAAATAAATGAGATATAATGTGATTTATTAATCCAATGATAAAAAAGAGACTTGTGTTTGGTGCAAAACCATCTTGCTTGTTTATGTTAGATAAATTTAACGAATCGAATTTGTCATGAGTGATAAATTAACGGTACTGATAAATATAAAATGGTAAAACTAAAAAGAAAAGAAAAAAATATGAGTTAAATCTTAGAGCCATCTTCAAAAAGTTTATAAGAAGAACACCGTAAGTTAATATAAAAGGGAATGGCTTAATTTTTAATTGTATTTTTACGGTATCTTTCTTTGTGTTGCTGAATGGAAGTTCTTGTCAAAAGTTTTTGTTCCCTTAACTATTTAACTTATGCATTGAGGTTTTTTGGGCTTCTAAATAAGGCATAAGAAAAAAGTCTTCATGGAATTAAAATTTGCTAGAGAGGCTCCAATTCCAAACATTAATCATTTATTTTTTCAAATGATAGCCTCTTTTTTGTAGGATTCTATTTAAGATGCTCAAACCATTCAGGGAGTGCTTAATTCTTATCAATCTGCTTCTGGTCAGCTTATCAATTTGCACAAATCAGAAATCTCTTTCAGCTGAAATGTACCTGATGATCATAAAATTTTATTCCAAGGTTGGTTGCAAATTAAGGTTGTTGAGTGTCAATCGAAGTATATGGGGCTACCAACTTTTGTTGGTAGGTCTAAGCAACAAGGTTTCAATTTTGTCTAAGATAGGGTGTGGAAGAAGCTGAAAGGTTGAAAAGAAAAATTTATGTCAACTGTTGGGAGAGAAGTTTTAATCAAATCAATGGTTCAAGCAATTCCTATGTATGCGATGATTGTTTTCTACTTCCGATGAGTTTATACGAGCATATTGAAAGCATGATTAGCAAATTTTTGGGCAGGAGCAAACAAGGTGAGCGTAAAATTCATTGGATTAAATATGAGACATTATGTAAGGAAAAAAGGAAAGGTGGAATGGGATTTAGAACATTCCAAGATTTTAACCTTGCATTGTTGTCTAAACAAGGTTGGCGAATTATGCATAATGACGATTTATTGATCTCACAATGTTTGAAAGCAAGATACTTTTCTAGAAGCTCTTTCTTGAGAGCTTTAGTTGGTTATTGTCCAAGTTATACTTGGAGAAGTATCATGCAAGCTCGTGTGGAAGTTATTGAGAAAGTAGATATTTGGAGAGTAAGAGATGGTCACCTAATTCATATATGGGGGGATAATTGGCTTTCTTATCAAAATGATCACAAGATTTGGTCACCTAAACCTTTTAATTGTGACATTATGTTTGTTTCAGATTTCATTCATGACGATATTCGATGTTGGAATGCTCATTTACTTAATGAAACGTTTCTCCCCTTTGGGACTCAACAAATTCTTCAATTGTTAATTTATTCTCCCAATTACAAGATGAGTTTGTGTGGGATGTTCACGGTCTACTATTTTTTCCGTGAAGAGTGCATACTATTTATAAAAGGCAAGATGTGAGGTACTTGCCTCTCATAGCTCAGTGCAGGATATTGATCAACAAATGTGGAAAATAAAAAGTATTCCAAGGCACATCCATTTTGATTAGAGGATTTTACATGAAAAACTACCACTCAAAAATGATCTTTTTGAAAAAGGAATCAGTTGTGATCCATTGTGAGTTTTTTTGTGGGCAATATAATGAAACATTTTCACATCTCTTTATGGACTATCATTGGTCAAAGCATGTATGATTTGCTTCCTCTTTAGGAGTGGTGTTCAATTTGCATGCTTCTAGGTACGCACCCTTTCAAGAACGGTTGAAAAGAAATATTATTGATGCAAATGAGGATATTATAGTTAATGTGATGGTTTTGTGTTATGAAATATGGTGCATTAGATTTTTTTTTTTTTTTAGGGGAGTGAAATTTATGTGGCTATCACTGTCCAAAATGCCCAAAGATAAACGAAGAAGAATACAGACCAATGAATTTATGGATATTGTTGGTCATTAAAGTGATATATTGATAGAGAATGATAGTAAAGATCATCAAACTCCTACCGATCAGATCTTAAACTCGAATGTTGTGCATGATATGTGTGTAACTTCTAAGAAGTTTTCTAATAATACTCATGGTTTTTATTGAAGTTTAAGTCTAACAAGCAAAATAAACCTAAGAGTGAGGTAGTTTCTAATACCCGCTTTAGAGTTGGTTCAAGTAATACTATGTAATTAATTGAGTTTAGTTGTGGTGGGTAGGGGTGTGCAAAGTTAAAACCAAACCAAAACCAAAACCAATATTTGGGTTTGGTTTGGTTCCTGAAACCACTTCTCTAAAAACCGGTTTTTAAGTACAACTAGTTCGGATATGGTTCAGAACCGGTTCGAAACCGGTTTGAAACTGGTTTGTCGTAACATACAATTCTTGCTGTTCCGTCCACTGCGTCGTAACTGGTTTGAAACTGGTTTGAAAAATGATTTTGAGAAGATTGAGGCGGTTCCGTCGGTTGTTACTTTCCAGATGAAGTTTCCGGCGGAATTTGTTTACATATGCGTTGCCAGTGTGATCGACGGCGACATCGGTGGCAGTGGACAGGGTGGATATAGTGAATTCGTCGTCGGAGTCAGGGAGGAGAGAGATAAAGATTTGGTGTCGGGAGCGGAGGTCGTATGCGGCGAGTGCGTTGAAAGGAACAGTGTTAATGATGCTTCTCCGAATAACAACCGTTTCAAATTTTGGGTATTCTTCTTCTTTCTTGTTTCTGAATATCCCAAATTTGTTCAATTTCTTTCATGATTTTGCTGTTGCGGAGGGGAGTGAACGACGGCGAAGAGGCGGTTGCGGTTGGAATCTACGGCGAGGCCAAGGATGGAGGTGTTGGAAGGGAGAGTGATGTCGGAGATGAAGGTTTCGACTACGCCGGCGTCGGAGACGGCGGTGATGATGCGACGGCGGAGGGATCCGATGAGGAAATGATGAGCGCGTGGGTCCCACGCGAGGGATTCAGGGTAGAGGTTGGTTGAACGGAAGTTGATCCGGATCCGAATTTTAACTGGTTTGGATATCCAACCCGTTTAATATGGGTTGGTTGGTAACCCATTTAAAAAAATCCAGATATTTTAAAGTGGACTGGATATGGTTATGGATTTGGGCCTAAAACTGGTTGTTATGCACACCCCTAGTGGTGGGTTGAAAGTTCAAAACAGTTTTGCACACATAACCAACCAAAACATTCTGAATTGTCACATCAATTAATGATTTTAATTTATGTGGGCTAAACGTGGCAATTCTCTAATTATTTTATGTTTCCAATTGGGTTAATATGTTTTTACCCCCTGTAATTTAGGTCAATTCCGGTTTACCCCTTGTAAAAAAAAAGTTTAGATTCCAACCTTATAATATGAAGATTCTCCACAAAACACCCATGACCTCATCCAGACGTTGACGTGGCACGCCACTGTGTAATTATTTTTATTTTTATTTTTTTAAACCTGACACGTGTGTAATGGACACTAACGTGGCACGCCACTGTGTAATTATTTTAATGTTAATTTTTTTAAAACCTAACATGTGTGTAATGGTTTAAAAAATTAATTTTAAAAAGATAAAAAATAAAAAAAAACTGAAAATTAATTTTCAAAAATTTAAAAATAAGAAGAAAAAAATCAATTTAAAAAAAACGAAAAAAATTGGATTTTTTTCAAAAAAAAAAAATTCAGAAAAAAATTAATATTTTTTTACCAAAACATTCCAAAATTAGATTATATTATTTTTTTTAACATTTTAAAAATTTTAATTTAATTTGGATTTTTTTAAAAAAAATTTAATTTAATTTGGATTTTTTTAAAAAAATTCAAAATACGGTAAGTTTAGGAATTTTTTATTTTTTATATAATTTTTTGGGAAATATATATATATATATAAAGAAAACAACCCCTTTCAAAAATGTCCTCAATTTTCAATATAAATAACACATGTAACAAATAGATAGGAATAAATTTAAATATTAAAAAAATTCTAGATTTTTTTTATCCTCAATTTTTAAATATTAAAAAATATTCTCAAATATGTAACACATCGTAAAAAAAAATTGGAATAAAATTTTCGAAAAAAAAATCTGAATTTTCCTAAATTTTTAAATAAATTTGTATCTAGATTTTTAAAAATAAAAATATTTTCCAGTTTTTTTTTGTTGAGAAAATTTAAAAAACTTCTTTTTCAAAAAAAATCTGTTTTAAATTTCGAAAAATATATATTTCCAAATTTTCAAAAATAATTTGAATTTTTTTATTATACAAACTACAATCAACCATACAAAAAAGTTATGCTAAGTTATTATCATCATCATCATCATCATCATCATTATTATTATTATTATACATAGGAGGCCACGGAAATAAATTAGATTCAATGAATGTTATAACATAACTTTTGACCAAATTAATGTTATAATACAATTTTTTGACCAATTAATGTTATAATATATAATAAATCAAAATTAACTTTCAAAGTTTTATATTTTTATACATAAAAATATTTAGTAAAAAAATGTTGTTGAAACAATGTATGTGGACAGAGCTTCTTTTTTCTTTAACGAAATGTGGACAAAGTTATTTGGTAAATTTATATTAATGATGTTGTACAAAAATTTTGACCCTAAGAATAATTAAATTAATGTTCAGCATTTTTTTTAAGTATGTTCTCCATGTTTCCTTTATCACAAGTTAACGAATATTCAATTTGAATTTTACACAAAAAAAGGAGGTAATGGGTGAAAATATAGGACTATAAAAAAATTGTACGTTTCATCGCTTTGAATTTCGTAAAAAATAGAATTTTCCTTTGGACAAAACTTATGTACAGTACCTCTTTTTGCTGTTGTCCTCTTAAAACATAACACGTGTACCGATTGTTTTTTCAATTAAATAATTTTAACGCTGTTAGTGTAATCGTTATCTTTGTGAGACAACACTAACTCACATACCTCCATCATGACCAATGTCTCATATCATCCTCCACAATCAAAGTTTCCTTCAACCCCATCAACAACATAATTGACAGGAACATAGGGAGGTAAGCGAAGAAGACATACAATGAAGTATCTGTTTATTTAAAATACAATGATGTATCTGTTCATTTGTGGGTTTCAGAGGGATGACGGGGACCTGTGTTGTCTTGCAACAATTGTGTCTTGTGATTTTAAACATCTGATAACGTTGAGGGGTGTTCGGCGGTGCCGGTGATGGAGGTGTATTCTCTCGTAAAAGTGAATGCAGCGTTACAAATTCAATGCAAAGTTGCTTTGAGAGCATTGGATCTCAATCTACACGCCATTAATTTTATTGCTCGCATCCTCTATGTGTGGTCTCACATATTTGTTAGTTATGGTGATGGATATATGAGGTATTGGTTTCATGAAGCTGCAGTTATAATTTCATGGTGAAGGAGGTTGATTTTGGAGAAAGAAAGACACTGATTTGGCCTTCTGGGAACGATTGAGAAGAAGCGGTGTTAACTCATTAATTGATTTTAAAATTAATTGAAGTATTTAAAATACACGTGTTATGTTTTAAGAGGACAACAGTAAAAACAGTACCTATGGTACTGTACATAAGTTTTGTCCTTTTCCTTTTTCTAAAGATGTATGTTCATCATGTTGAATTCATTGTATTTTGTCTTTTCAAATAATATCATTTTATTATATTTCTTAGTAAAAAAGCATTTTTATTTTACATTTTTCTAAGAAATTTTAATATATTTCTACAGTATAAACAAATACTACTGTAGTTATCCACAAATGTATCTCAAAATTTCAATATATTTGAATATAATATGTTCAAATATTTTTATTTTTTAGTATATTGTTTTTTATAGTAATATCTGCAAGTAAATTGTTAATTGTTAACTGTTTAAAGTAAATGACTAAAAAAATAAAATAAAGTGTCTAAAAAAAGTAAAGAAGAATTTTAGTACATATCTTATAATGTATATACTACAACACAAATTAAATTTAATATATTTTAGAATAATTCCATACTTGATAAAATATTACCATTATTACAAAAAAAATGATCATCTCAAACAAATTTCCTTTCAAAGATTACAAATAAAAAATTGTTATTGTTTAAATTCTTATAAACTTAGTCAAAAAATAGTTTTATATGAAGAGAGGAAAATTATTATTTTAACAATTTCACAACATTATAAATGATAGCTTTGTCAACAAAAAAAAATGATAGTTAATAATATTGGTCATTTTCGTCATCATCATCACTACCACCACCACAATCATCTAATTAACAATGTCTTCTATTATACCACATATTCTACCAAATCCAGACCTAGGTTTCAAAGTGATTGTGACTAAAGAAGAGTTCAACTTGTTTCACAACATTGATCGACAACTATTCATTCGTTTGGTTGTGGAGCTCGGTCGTGAAATCTCTGAATCGATCAATGTAATGGCGTTCCTTATGTGCATTGAGATGATAAGTAAAGAATTCAATTTGGTGGGAAAGATTCTCCAGCATTGGCCAAACGTTATGCTAAACAGGCTTGCTGATGAAGCTGTTTTCATCCTTGATTGCATTGTGAGTTCTCCATACCCTAATGATTGTGTAAGGGAAAAGAAATTTCCATTGATTCAACACATATTGCACCATAATGCGACGTTCGAGTTTTTCCATGAAAAACGCCTCGAATTGATCACTGATGTCACAAAGTTCATCAATGAAGTCTGTATTAGAGCGTTTACAGATATTATTGAACATGTGATTTATAATGGTGTTACCGAGCAGCAAGAGTTATATCGTGCAAATCTTTACGGGACTGCTAGCCTTCCTACTCACATGCTACCACAAGCGGCGTATTATACTCCTAATGATTCGCCAATGGTGCCACAAGAAATTGATGATAGGACCCTATTCATAACATTTTCCAGAGGTTATCCAGTTTCAGAGAATGAACTTAGATATTTCTTCTCAAGGTCCTTATCCTATACCCTTTTATTATATCAACTTTGTTTGAAAAAACTTGTTTTTGAATTGATACCAAAAATATTTTTACCTTTTATTTTTTTACTCTGAAATTCATGTTTTAGACTTATACAATACAGATAATAGTGCTTATTTTATATTGATTATTTATGGTTGAATGTATAGTTGTTTTTTTTACGCGATTAAAGTAAAGTAGTTAACTTGGTATGAACAATGCATTATAATATGCAGATGTCGGAGTTCAAACTTCAGACACCCCACTTATTCACCTATAACAAGTGAATTTTTAGTCATTGGGCTACTTGATAAAAAAAAAAAAGTAAAATAGTTAAATGAATTTTGTTATATAGTATTAAATATTATAACTTATCGTAAAAATGTTTTTTTTATTGTACTTAGAATAATAGACACACATGTCCCATAAACTTAGCTCAGTTGACAGGGACAATGCATAATATATATAGGGGTTGGTGATCGAACCCTGGATTCCCCACTTTATCCATCTTAAATCTTAAAAAAAACGGATTTCTAGTCACCAAACTATTTTAAAAAAAAATAAAAAATTATAGATGCACATAACGCAAATATGATATATTAGTGAATATATTATTTAATATACACCTAATCACTATTTTTTTCTTCAAGTAATCACGAATTTTTTAACAGCAGCACCACTATATTATACATATAAAAGAAAACAATTAAAGAGATAACTCAACCTATTACATAGTACAGAAACAATAGGTAAAGCCAACTATTTTATTATCGAAGTTTCATCCTCTTCAATACTTCTTTAACTTCAACTTGTCATATTTTTTTAGTGTTTGAGGTAATTTTGATAATTCTATTTTAATGTTACTATTAATTAGAGAGAAAAAAACACTTGAATTTTAATGAAAAACAAGTTATAATGAAAAAAAGTTATGTGATGTTGATATCGTGCCAATGTAGCTTCCTAATTTCTCTTTACATATTTTTGCTATCCAATCAGAGAATTTGGAGATATCATTGAAAGAGTGATCATGCAAGAATTTCATCCTCTTCAATACTTCTTTAACTTCAACTTGTCATATTTTTTTAGTGTTTGAGGTAATTTTGATAATTCTATTTTAATGTTACTATTAATTAGAGAGAAAAAAACACTTGAATTTTAATGAAAAACAAGTTATAATGAAAAAAAGTTATGTGATGTTGATATCGTGCCAATGTAGCTTCCTAATTTCTCTTTACATATTTTTGCTATCCAATCAGAGAATTTGGAGATATCATTGAAAGAGTGATCATGCAAGAAGTTAATCAACCAGATCACCCACTGTATGCTCGTCTTGTGGTACGTCGTGAGGGTATGGATGTAATTAATTATCTTCTTGAGTATAACCCAAGATTGAAATTCATCATCAACGGGAAACATGTTTGGGTCAGAAAATATTTTAGCAAGCCACCACCACCACCATATGAAGCTGGGACTGGGACATCTTGGTATTTTCCATGATGCATGTTTTCTTAAACTTTGGTTTTGTTGCTTAGAAGATTGATGAATTTTTCATGTCATCAAACTTGATTAATAATGTTTGCATGTTGTTGGATTCAATAATAATTGTGTTTGGATTATTACCTTTATTTTTCTGATTACTCGTGGTCTTTAACTACTTACTTATTTATAATACACTTGATTGTTATATCTCTTCAATGTTCCCTTTTTAGAAGGTGTTTAAGATATTGGTTAATTAGGGGTTCTTAGATCATATCATATACTACAAAGATTTGGTTTCAATATTTATATATAGGTGGAGATTTTGGATTTATGTGTTGGAATGAATGAATGGATGCCTTACCACTTTCTCTTAGGGCTATCATCAATTCACTTAACTCTAGCACGCGAGATCTAATTGGCATTTTTTGTCATTATTTCATTTCATGCATGTTTTCGCTATTTCATTATTTCATAAGCATTTTTTATTTTCTTATTTATTGGGACTAAACAATTTATATATGGGTAGAATAAACAAAATATGATTTGGGGTTTCAAAGGATAGACGGATTGTGAAGGGGAAAAAATCGAATTGCAATTTTAGAGAATGACTAAATTGTTGGATTTCATATAGTTGATCGAATGGTTGTGAGCAGTTGATTGCACCCAAATCATCAACAACAAGTCAACAATGCGTAAAGAAGGCCGGAGAAGGGAGGGGTTTAAAATAAAATGGAATGAGTAGGCGGAAGAAGTAGATGAGGGGAAGACTTTGGAGTTCATTTCTCTTCATAGTATAAAATCATCTTCATTTGGGGGGAACTCAAATTTTATTGGAGGAAGGTTTTGGGGGATTTTGGAGGGTTTACATGAATTCTTTAAATTTAATTTATGTAGTTATAATATTCTTAAAATTAAAAATATGTCAATTATAAGCATTAATTTGTCATTCTCTAAAGAAACTAATCTTTCAAAAAAATGTGAAAGATTTTATCATTGAGAAAGTAATAATTTTTTGTTAGATGTTAGTGTAAACCGGATTTACACTAGCAATGTATGTTTTTCTTTTTGGGCAACAACTAGCAATATGTATGTTATTTACGCTAGTAATATATGTTATTTATTCTCATAAAGTTTTGATTCCTACTTTTTCAAATTCATTATTTTGATCGAAATCTTTCTAATTTATTTTTCATGAATTTGGCTACATTATGAAATATTTGTAATAGAAACATGTGTTTTTCTTTTTCTCTATCTCTCACAGAAAATGTTGGGTAAAACATCTTTTTTTTTTTTTTTTGGTCAAGTGGTAAAACATCTTTACTTGCTATACTGTCAAGTAGTCTATTTACAACTCACTTGTTCACATTAGTCACATTATTAATTGATAAGTAACCATTGCAAAAAGGGGCGTTCTAGGGTGGGAGAGCTTAGTAGGTCTCTCATTGTGGACGAGTATTATTCACCATCAGATTGTGAGGTGCATGATGACTTATTTTTCCTACCTCTTAAGAAAAATGACTTATGATAAGTCATTTTTCTTTTCTGGGATCAAATATTGGCCTATCACTATAACCAAGGATCAAATATTGGATGATGATCAGACGACTCGTAAAAATTGAAAATACATATCAAAACATAAACCGTCAAATCTTCATTCAACGACCAAGGTCCATGACCTTGTGATTGCGAAAAATTTAAAACCCGTAAAATGATCTACATGGGTTCAAGATCAGGCACTAGAAGTTACATAATCAAAACGAAAAGTTGTTGAACAAGATAAATCAGTCATCATACAAGAGTCTAGCTAAAAATATTCAAACTAACTAGTACTATTTTCCAACAACACGGGAATGTTGATACCGTTCTTCAAAAACTCGCGAGTACTTGGCATTATTCTACACATCTTGTTGGTGTGTAGTGCTAGTGCATCAGGAACCAACATTCAACTTGAACTCTGACGAAATTTCCAATGTCTTATATGATACAGCAGAACCAGATACATTCACATCACATTTACAGGCTCTTCCAAAATGGTTAAAATCAAGGTGAATAAAACCAACAGGCAACAGTAAAATTGCTTCTGTTGAGAATTATTTGTCAAAAAGTTGTTGATGGCAGACTTCAAATTCATCTGAAAAATTACAAGATCACCCTAATTAATACAAGCCATCTAAATGCATAGTTTATTTTAATAATAATTTGTATTTATATAATAAAAATATCGGCATAGAAACATACAAATCTTCATGGCATCAAAAGGAAAAGGATTAAGAGTGAAGTACTTATTTAGCTCCCACGAGTTTAGTGGCTTCAGCAATAGCAACATCAGCAGCATAAAGTGCCATCTTCTTTATCTACGTACAAAGAATATATGGAGTGTAAGAAATATCTCTAGATAAAGTGATAAGCAATGCATCTTCACTCCAACTTTGTAGTGTACATTTAGTAACTAATGTAGATGGTATAGCAAAATTTAACACAGCATGGAAATGTATGAGATATACAAGAAACCTAACAAGTCATGCACATAATAATATGCTAAAGAAAATCTTTGATATTATGCTGTATCAAATTTGTGACATGTCACCAGCAAATATAAATAACCATATTTATTCCAAAACAAAAAATTGTGCTAAATATTTTAAAATCACAGGTCATCACAATATGCTCCAGTATGATGAAAAACATGTACCTCTAATTTATCTTCCTTAGATCTATGGTATTTTGGAAGTAACCGGAATTCCTCTGTCAATCGAACACACTCATGAACATTCTCAGGCGAAACAAAGTCCATGGCCACTTTGATGCACGGCTGAAATAACATAGCCATGTGTTAGAAACCCAAGAATTTGATTGAAAACTACGAACAATTTTATTGAAAGATTGAGAAACAATAAAAGAGAATAGGAGAAAAATAGAGTCGCTACTCTACTCAAAAAAGATACAGTATTCAATGATGCCCCATTCTAATTTCATAACACCCTATTTATACAAAATAATCCTACCGAAACAAATAACTAACTGAACTAGTTCTCTTATAACTAGTATATCCTAACACTGTCATACTATATAACAAAAATTTAAGATATATGATTCTGAGATTCTTTTAGGCTGTCTTGAAAACCTATTTAGAGACCTATTTTAATGATGTTTATGCATATGAAATAAGTTTTTACCTCTTCTATTAGGTGCTGTGGTTCAAAGATTCATCGCTGAATTATAGAGATCAAATTCTAAATTTTTGTTGATTGCGCTAAAATGTTTATATAAGTAAAAGATTTGTAAACTAGTTTCAGTCCTTTGATTTTATTTTTAATATAAAACTGGTGTCCTTATTTACCTTTCTATTTCTCACTTGATGAGGGCATCCTGCAGGTATGAAAACAGCTTCCCCGAGATGTTGCTCGAACGTCCAGGGTTCAACACCTGGTAGAAAAAAAGTTTATAGCTACAAAATCCAAAAAACTAATCACAAATTAAAGCATAATTTCATACCATATTCTAGCTTTAGCTGCTTTTTATGTTTCTCATTCAAATAAAAGTGCTGGTCATGAATGGGATGAATCACCTGAAGCCAAAGAAGATCAAAACATATTAATTTAGAAAACAAAGTTGTACAAAAAAACAATAATCCAATGAAGGTAAGGCAACTGCACTTACAAAATTCACTGGAAGACTAGTTATGTGGCGAAACTCTCTATGGTGTTTATTTAGGTACTCTGTTAGTTTTGGTACATCCTGCCTACGAAATATGTCCCACACAGCACTCCCATATTGAGTCTCCAAATGAACATCATTCCCACATAAATTATTACTCGGCATCTCATTTTGAACCGACTCTATTTTGTCAGTCTCGGTATCCGAAGAGGAAATGTCTGAAGAATCTAATCCATTGACAAATGTTGTTTCTTTTGTTCCACCACAAGGTTGATTATCAATCATTGATGAAATTCCTTTACAAGATCCATAACGTGGTGGTGAGCACCGTTGTTCCACATTATCATAAAGCATCGACTCGCAGTCATTTCTAGGAACCAAGAAACTGGAATCAAGACTATTGAGATCAAATTGCTGAAACCTTGGTGAACCAATGACTTCCTGATTGCTCACATTTAAATCTAATTTACTTTTGGTAGATTCAGGGAACTCTTGAACACAAGCTTCTGTATCAAGTTTCTCTTCTTTTTCTTGACTTTCAAGCAAGGTTGAGTCGCTACCATTAATGTCGTCTTTTTCAGATATTTTAAGATCCACGGTAACACCTACGCGGCGCTTTTTGCATTTTCTTCCACGCGAACCAGCTGCCTTACTGTCCAGACCATAGAGCTCTCGCATATCTTCAACTTCATATTTCTTCTTTAACTTTTTTATGATTTTGGATTGCCATGCTGGTGTCTTTACGTCAGCTGTGTGTGTCAGAATATTGACCTGATCAATGCATAACATAACTGCATTAGTGGAATTAGCACCTGCTGCATAACATGAGAAAGGAGAAAACCTGTGTGTGACATGCGACACAAACAGTATTCTGATCAATCAATGTATTTTCCAGTTTTACACGCAACTGTACACTACCTATACAAATGGAACTATTTACTACTTGTCTAACACTCCAGCTCAAGTTAAAACATTTAAGCTAGTTACATATGCTGATCTAACTACATTGCGGGTCCTTTACACTGTGTTTGGTAGAGGTGAATTATGAAAGAGAGAAAGAGGGGAGAGAGAAGTTGGGGAGAGAGTTACAATCTCTCGTGTTTGGTTCAAAAGAGAGATTGATAAGAGAGACAAAATCATGTGGGACCCATGCCTGATCCATTTCTCTTCGGAAGTGCGAAGAAAGGGAGTGGAAGCGTGATTTTTTTGTTATTTTCCATATTTATCCCTGGTGTGGTGTGGATGACATACAAAGTATATATATATATTTTTTTTTACGTAGTATATTCTAAAGATTTTTGTTCTAGCAGTCGAAACGGAAGCTGAGCAGACATACCACAAACGCAATTGATCTTTGCCTTTTCCTCATGCCTATTACATATAATAAAATAAAATTGGACTATTTTTGTTTTGACAGAATAAAATTGAACCATCGGTAACTCACGAAATAGTTAACCAATGAATTATTTTAACCGCCTAAATTAAAATATTTTAAATAATTAATTAAGTAAAAAAAGTGATTTATTTGTGTTTAGAAAAAGTAATTTAATATCTTTAATTTGTTAATTAAATTAAAACTAAAAGACATTAATTTTTTAAATTAAATTCAAATATGATAAAATTGTATACTATCTTTCTTTGTATAAGGGTATTATGGTCTTTACAAAAAGTAAACACACTTCTTTCTTCTCTATTTCTCTCATTTCTCTCTTGTACCAAACAACATGTAAAATCTACCCTGTTTCTCATCTATTTCTCTCTTTTCATACTCTCTCTCACCTCTTTCTCTCTTCACATTTTCTTCTCACAACCAAACACACCCTTAGCGATTTTATATGCTGATCTTTTAAGCTGATAAAACTAGTTTTAACTTTTAATCCCAGTAAATCTCAACATGCTTTTTCATCTCATGGAATACAAGACTTGTATTTGTTAAGCAATGTTGCTTGGTTATTATTTTTTATTCCAAGCGTAAACTACCAGCACTTGGGTCACACCATTGAAAAATCACAAATTTTGCCACATATTTTGTCAAAGTAAAGGTTCTTTTAAGCAACATTGTTACTGGTTTTGCTAACTTGAACAACATACATATTTCACAATGTGTAAATTAAGTAGAAATAGAACAATCATACATATTTCACCAATAAAAAATAGAACAATTATACATAATAATGTTTGGCACTTAGCATTATTTGTGTATAATCAAATTCAAGTAGAAGAAATCTCTAATTTAAGAACTTACCGCATCTGAAATGTCACAATGTAATTTTGTCACAGAATCACCTCTACTCAATTCTTCTAAAGCTCCATAAGCAATGTATGTTTTAGGGCCCAAATCTGGCTTCAAAACAGTAGGCAGCTTTGTGGCAAGGTTTAAAATACCAGATTTGGGATGTGTGTAATCACTAAAAGGAAGCATCGCTGTAAACTCAGCACCATGCCTTGGCAAGCACTCTTCGAAAAAATTTGATGGAGGCCAATCCTTTAGCTTCAACATCTCCGGCCATCCATTTCTGTACCTACGCCCTGTCAAGTAGCCTTTGAAGAACTGATAGGCATTAACTTGTACCTGCATCACCATATAGAACACATAATAAACTTTTGTTCAGAACTATAATAAGAATCTCCAATCAAAAGCTGAAAAATAGATGAGTAAATTGTTGTTTGATGACCAAATTTTTAGGAGTATTCTCAGGATAATTTTTTGTGACGATATATATGGCTTGAAATAATTAAAAAATAATTGCATAACTATTTCATGTGGAGGCTTATTCAATCTAGAAATCAAAACACGAACCTCGCACCAATCTAAGCAGTCAATGGCTTTAAAAGTATCTGCCTCATCTTTTAATATGTTCTTTGCCAACCTAAAAGCTCTCCACATCACCATTGGGTCCCAGCTAAGGCCACTACCCTTTTTGTACACATTCCTAACAATAACAGGTTCACCTCTTATCCAGTGTCTTTGGAAATGCTCGAATTCCGTGTCTTCGATTTCAATGGCATCGGGGCAGTACAAAAAGTTGTCATGACCGGTTTCTCTAGAAGCTGCCTTCCTTGCAGAATTATGTGCTGCATCTTCCACAAAACTATGACACTCTGAACATCCTAAAGAAAGATCAACAATAGGTGGCTGATATTTGATTGTAAGTTCCTCCGCATCCCTAGTCAATTTGTCGATCCAATTAGCTTTGAATAGGCGCCTCAGCGAAAGGGTAGCAGTACCACAACCTCCTCTAGCTTTTGGAGGACAAGGAATGCTGCCATTTGTCTCTGCTCTCCAAGCAATAGTTTCTGGTGGTGTATCGACCATTTCCTCATTACCACTAGCAGGAATATCTTTGGAATGTACTCCATTTCTAAGTTCTGTGCAACAAGTGAGACAGAGATCGTACCGACAATAAGGATTGAAACAACTTCTGTGGAAATTGACAATGGACGTATTGCAGTTGTCACTGTGAAACAAGAAAATCGACAGATCCGAATTAAAGTTAAAATCACATTATGGAAAATAAGACGAGTAAAATCTTACAAAGTTAGATATATCAGATAATTGGAGTTCAAGCTGAAATTAATTCAGATGAGTGAATACCTATCTGTGGTAATTATAGATAAAAAAATAAAAGAAAAAAAGCACAAATACCAGTGCCAAAATAAAGAAAATGGTTAATCAAAGTTCTGCTGCTAAACAATTGTCTTGCTAAAAAATTGACTTGTAGTAGGCTTTGACATATGTTATATGACAAAGAAAAGAACAAAAAAAAAGGTTCAGTAAACAGTATTTATACATGTCAGAAAGAATTGTATCATGTATTTGCGGTAGAATGTATATCATTGTATTTATTGTTTCATATCTATATAAAATAGCTTTGCTCTATAGTCTAAACAAGGATTTTATAACACATCTTTCTCAATTTCTCTTCTCTCTCAACAAAAATGAATAGGAAAGGAATGAATGTATCACAGCATCAATACAGGCATTAGAAGAAAACATATATGTAGATAACCAATTACTTTGAAAGGCAACTAATGTAATGGTTGAGTTGTTTAGGAAAACACAGTTCCATGATTGGTTCTGATTATACTTCTTACTCAAGCAAATATAAATATTTTCCTGTTCAGATCATAATTATAATGCAGTGAATTAAAAATAATGCTTGAACAATAACATGAGGGAAAAAGGTTCATAACATACAAAATTTTACTATAAACCAAGAGGGTCTGCGAGATAATACCAATAAACTCGATCATCATCATCAACTGCTGCCTGCAGAATATCCTCCTCTTCCACCATCAGGGAACCGTGAATCCTTGCTTCTACTTCCAATTCTGATTTCTGCTCACGTTGGATATGTTGGAGTAAAGGCAGAGTTTTCTTAAGCAAGTAAAACAATTTCTGTAATTTGACATCTGCATCTGCTTCGCCATTCCCATTCTGTGGATAAATAATTCATTTCACATGAAAGGCACAAAAATTAATGTAATGCATAATAGAATGCAAGAGAATGAAAGCACACACCATCGTCGATATAGTTTTCTTCAAGCACAGTCGGCAATTGCAATAATCAAGACAAAAGGGACAAGCAGTCTCTATCTCCTCTCTAGTTTTATCTTGGTACCTATATTATTCAAATTTAAACATCATAAGAAAACCAGAGCCTGTCTGCAATCAGTACCCTAATTTAGTTATCAAAAATATTAGCTGGTGTTTGTAAAGCTATACTCTTTCCAAGTTAATAAAACTATTTGTCTCCCATGAACCATTCTAGTTGGATGTGCCAAAAATAATAATTAACCTAACAAGTGAAATTCATCAGAAAGTAGAACGATGAAAAAAAATCAGTTTAGTTAACATTACCACTTTGCTATGCACTCATAACAATATTTCTTTCTTTTGCACTTGGTACAAACAACAATTCCAGTCCTACTTTTCTTCCAGCACTGATGGCACCTTAAATTCCTTGGCTCCTTTATGGTCTCTGGTTCACCCTAAAAAGAGAGCAAATGAGTTCAAACTGAGAATTTTGAGTAAAGAAAGAATCAAATTTGAAATCAAAAGAGACACATTTCAATGCTAAGGTAATAATAGAAACTATAATGAGTGGACGAGAATGTAACTTCAAGCGCAACTCACCATCAAATCTGAAGATTCCAATTCATGATCTATAGTTTCTTCCACCTCAGTTTCACAAAAAGTTTCTTCCACTTCAACATACTGAGAATTCTTGTGGTCGGTTAGCAATGTTCTCAGTCTTTCACTGCACCTCTTATGGACATCGCCAGATTTGCTCATCAACCCTTTTGTTATCTTTTCAATTCCAGAGTCCTTTGAGCACTCAAGGACAAAATCTGACTTTTCCTCCTTATTTACTGGATCTTCTAGCGGTGAAATGGATTCCTCTTGTATATGCTTATGTGGCATAATCATACTCAAAGCTCCATCAACACGAGTACTCTTCTGACTTTCAATCTGTAAAGCCAATTGAGATGCAACCTCCTTTCGCTTTTTCCCTGAACCCTTTGGCCTACCACGCCTTTCAATCTTCTTATCCAATCGAACAACAATCTCTTTTGGCTTTTTGCCAGAACCCTTTGCCCTACCACGCCTTTCAATCTTCGCATCCAATCGAACAGCAATCTCCTTTGGCTTTAAGTCAGAACCCTTTGGCCTACCACGCCTTTCAATCTTCGCATCCAATCGAACAGCAATCTCCTTTGGCTTTAAGCCAGAACCCTTTGGCCTACCACGCCTTTTTTTCTCCTTATGTAACTTGTTTCCATCTTCACCGGCAATATTTTTCTTCTTATTTTTAGACCCCTTTGGTCGACCTGGCTTTGGTTTAACATTTTGAACCTCATCCTGAACAAGGGTTTGGACAGGCAATTCTTGATCTTCTAGTATTTTCTTCTTGTTCTTTATGCCCTTAGGTCGACCACGCTTAATGACAATCCCCTTTTGACATTTATAACCTTTTCGTCGACCACGCTTCTTAGGCCTCGCAATCTCACTGGCACCAGCAACTTTATTATTAACCTCTACCACAATCTCCTTTCCACATTTTGAACCTTTTGGTCGACCACGCTTCTTTGGCCTCACAATCTCACCAGCAACATCATTACTAACCTCCACTACAATCTCCTTCCCACATTTTGACCCTTCCAGCCGACCAAGCTTCTTAGGCCTTGCAATCTCACCAGCACCAGCAACTTCACTGCTAACCTCGGCACCAACAACTTGATTATTAACCTCTGGGACAATCTCCTTTCCACATTTTGAACCTTTTGGTCGACCACGCTTCTTTGGCCACACAATCTCATCAGCAACATCATTACTAACCTCCACTACAATCTCCTTCCCACATTTTGACCCTTCCAGCCAATCAAGCTTCTTAGGCCTTGCAATCTCACCAGCACCAGCAACTTCACTGCTAACCTCGGCACCAACAACTTGATTATTAACCTCTGGGACAATCTCCTTTCCACATTTTGAACCTTTTGGTCGACCACGCTTCTTTGGCCTCACAATCTCACCACCAACATCATTACTAACCTCTACGACAATCTCCTTCCCGCATTTTGACACTTCTAGCCGACCAAGCTTCTTAGGCCTTGCAATCTCACCGGCACCAGCAACTTCACTGCTAACCTCCTCAACATTCTTCTCTTCGTTGTTTACTGGACCCTTTGATTTTCTACCACACTCCATCGGTCCTGGAATCTGACCAACCCCATCAATTTCATAACCAACCGCCAAAATAATCTGCCTTCCACGCTTCCAATCTTCCGGTTGACCACGCTTCTTTGTCCTTGCAATGTCGCCCATGTCCACACCTACCTGATCAGCCTTACCAGAAAACACTGATTTCTCAGTATCTAGAATTTCAACAACTGTTCCAACATTAGCACTTCCACAAACAGTTTCTCCATTTATGACTAAGTCAACCTCTTTCTTCTTAATCTTATTCTTAGAACCCTTGGGCCTACCTCTCTTAGCCAATGGCTTCAAGGCTTCACCTCTAGCCTCCTCGTTAATGGAAACTCCTCCACTTAATAACATTTCCATTCCCTCTTCCACACCAATAGCTCCCATCTTGTTACTTGACTCGGGAGCCGTTAATATACTACCAACATTTTTTTCACCTTCAACCTTACCACACCAACTTAGATTTCCCACACCTCTAAAATCATAAGCACTTTCACCACCCAACCCTTGAAAGCCAGTTCCACTTCCACCACCAATCAAATTCACATCTTCATCACAAACCCTGCCTTGAGAAAGAAGATCTTGAAAACTCCTATCATACAAATTCCCAAAACCACCTCCTTCACCAATCAACCCATTAATTCCATTAGAACCAAAACCAAGTGAATCATTTCCACAAACACCATCAACACCATTTCCATGATCATCTTTACCAATACCAGACACACCACCACCATTTCCAAATACACCTACACCACCCCATTGCTGACCTAAACCAACAACCCTATTCCTATCCTCAACAAACCCACCTACAAATTCAACTCCATCACCCAAAAACTGACCTAAATTCCCACTCCCTTGCTCAAACCTCCCACCTTGTTGACCACCCCCTTGTTGCCAAAGACCAAAACTTTCACAACCAATACCAGCATTAACACCACCATTCACTTCACCATCACCAAAAATCCCTCCAAATCTCTCAACAACACCATGATCATCACCACCAAACAACCCTTTACCTCCATTATCATGATCATCAACAACAACCCCATTTCTTATTCCACCAGTCTTTTCAACAGAACTACTACAATTCCTGCTTTTGTAATACTCATGATGCCTTTCACAATGGGGTTTTCCAGGTAAAGCTTGCTCTTTGCACCTCCATCCACCTGACCCTTTTCTACTACACCTCCTAGACTCATCATCACCAGTTTCATCCATTGAAAAAACTAAATTTGAGAAGTGGGTTTTGAGTGAAAAATGTAAAAGTATGAATATTTACTTTCAACTATGAATGAATAATGGATAGTGAAATTTGGACAATAGAATCATCATCATCATGCATTGAAAATGAAGAAGTTTATGAAGACAGAGAAGGGGTAAGTAATAAAACACAGTGTTCAATGTAGAGAGAGAGAGAGAGAGAGAGAGAGTACTGAGTAGTAGGACTAGGACTAGGACAGTGGGAAGTGAGAGAGAGGAGAGAGAAAGCGTTGTCTTTTGGGAATCTAGCGACGACAAAGTTTGGAAAAGTATATGGTACTGTGAAAAGGACAGATGGTATCAGTTATGATTATTGTGGCAAAGTTTATGCATTTGATTGATAAATCTTATCGATATTCTCATCTCTTAAATTAAACATGTACTAATTGCAATAATTTTATGCTCAAATTAGCATTTTCCTTAAACAATTTATTTTCCTCTCTAAATACGTAATTTTTTTAAGGATATTTTTAGGCTATTAAATTTGTTTATATATAAAAAATTAACATAAAGGAAAAATCAGGGAATAACAATGTGTGTCGATAATCGGTTCTGAATAGCAAAAAGCTAGTATGTTTGTTGATATACAAGATATGACATTGATTTGCATCATCCTTTTAACTCTTTGTAGAAAATAAATAGTTTTTGATGTTATGAAATCAAAAGTGTTGAACACAAATGCTATGAAATCAAAAAGTGTTGAGCACAAATGCAAAACTGTTTGGACACTTTACTTGAAACAACTTTGAAAACTACATGTTGCAAAGTAAAAGTTCACATTTTTATTTCCACGGGTGAGATAACCTCACTCAAGTCCACACATACATGTTTTTCTCTTACACATATGTTCACCGAAATATCTATTGGTTTAAGGGTCGACATTTCCTCTGATGGATTTATCAAGAAATTCATAGGCGGCTTTTTCTTCGCATATACTTTTGTCCATCTAAATATATAAAAAAGAAAATCTCTAACAAAGGCATGCATGTATCTAAAATCTACAAGCTCATTACAATGAATTATTTACCTCATTTTAAGGTTGCCCATAACAGGCTTAGGGTTTTATCGGATCTAATAAAAAAACCTATTAAATTACGGGCTCTAAAAAACTACCTGAACTCAGCCCTATACAAGTTGCGGGCTAAATGGGTCTAAAATTTCTTATAAGCATTGCTTTTTTATTTATACTAAAAATATAATTAAAAAAAACAAAAGAGAAATTTAAGAAACGTGAATGTTTTGGAGAGGCACAACCTCATTTAAATTTATGAGCTTTTAACTTAAGCCACAACCATTCCAAATTTTATAATTCATAAAAAGTTGAACTATTTTATTTCTTTTAGTGCATATATGTGTGTGTGAGAATTGATCTGCCTTGAATGACCTTTTAACTTAGTCCGGTTATTTTAGACCGGATTAAAAAACCTTGAAAAAATCCGCCTGAAATTTTAAGGTTAAACCCTACATTTTATTTAGATTGATGGACTGGTCCATACGTGCTAGCCCATTTTGACAGCTCTAGTGGATCATAAAGATACCACGAATAGTGCAATATTCATCAATGAAAAATCTAAAATCACGTGATGATGTATGAGGATAGTATGATACTCTACTTGTGACATATGTTGGTCTAACTTATCAATGAGGATGGCTATAAGTAAATCATGAATACGTGATGCTTACGAACATCCAAAAACTACTTTCTTTCTTATATATGTTTTATTGAATGAAAAATCTAAAATCATGTGATGATGTATGAGGATAGTACGATACTCTACTTGTGACATATGTTGGTCTAACTTATCAATGAGGATGGCTATAAGTAAATCATGAATATGTGATGCTTACGAACATCCAAAAACTACTTTCTTTCTTATATATGTTTTATTGAAGATTGAAAATTACATATAGATAAGAATAAAATCCATCCACAAAGGTGACAAATAAAAAGAAACGGAGTGTTTGTCAACAAAAAATGAAAGTTCTTTTTTCAAAAAGAAACAAAAAATGAAAGTTACAGTTAAAAAAATTAAAAATATTTTAAATATAAACTCAAGATATTTATCACTTCCCCCTGATTCTTATTATAAGCACCCCCAACCTTTTTTAAGATACACTAAAATAAATTGTAGGTATTTTGTATGTTGATCTTCCAATAATACTCTTTGTGTATTAACGTGTAACTTTAACATTTCGAATTTTAAGATGAATTTCTTTCTTATTCAAAAAAGATGAATTTCTTTCAATAAATAAATAAATAAATAAATAAATCTAGTAAATTGCATAAGGGTTTACTTATATTTTGGGACAATTTTATTTCTTTTCAAATAAGACTTATAATCAGAGACGAAGGGAGTACCAATCGTCTATTAACCTTTTACAAATTCAATCATCTATTGCAATCACTAACTAAAGTAAATATATAATCTTCGACCTTATAAACAAGCAAAACAAATTTTTTAACTGGTGCCTTAAGAAAACTCTTTAAGAATCTTAAACAGTAAATTTTTATGAGCTTTTACGTATTCATTGCAACAAAAAATGAAGTATATAATTTTTCAAGTCAAACACTTCAATTTGTAAGCAAAAGTCGTCGAATTCAACTTTATGTAAATTTTTTTAGGGGAAAAGTACATCTTATTAATTGTCATATTTTTTTTTTTGGTTACAAATCAATTGTCATGTTTTATATGAGTGCATAGTCCGAATGTAACTTTAATGTACTCCTTCTGTCCTATAATAAGTGAGTCATTTGAAAAAAAAAATTGTCCCAAAAAAATTGATCCATTTTACTTATCAATATAATATTAATTATCTTTTTCAATTATAACTCTAATTAATATTACTTTCACCACTCTCAATTCAATATTTTATACTTTACAATTCAATATTTTATACTTTACATTTGTGATAAAGAAAAATGCACAAATACTTAACAAAGACACTCAAAACTATTTTTACCTCTCTTTCACTTATACATTTTTTCTTAATATGTATGAAATTAGCAAAACAAACTCATTTAAAATGGGACGGAGGGAGTAATAATTACCGTAGTAAAAGATCTTTTTTACATATATTTTAGTAATTATAACTAACTTCTTAATATGCTTGAAACAAAATTGTTATATAAAAATTATGGTAATTCTAAATTAGGCTATTTACTAATGACTTAGTCAAATTCCTTCAAATTCTTTCCATTTACCTTTTTCTTTTACTGCTTTAATTCCACAATAAATTATTGATTCCAATAATTTTTTTTTTTTGAAGAAATTTGATTCCAATAATTTAAAAATACTAGTTGATTTATATACCATTATTTTAGGAAAGTTTTTAAATAGAAATTTTAGGAGTAGATTTTTTTATCAAGCAGAAATTTATTTTTTTAAGGTAAATAAGTGAAGTGTTTTGGGTTAAAACCCCGACACCTGTATATATTATATAATGTCTCTACCAACTGAGATAAGGTCATAAAGAATTTACGAATAGATGTTAATTCAATGAAATGTGGTTCAGAAAAAAAAAGACACTGTGAATTGGGTATTTATACGCACAAATACAAAGACAAATCCCTTGAGTTAAATGAGACGTAATGAGTACTCTTCCTCTGGAACACGCTAAGAACCAGAAAGCGTTTCCACATGTTTTTTTTTTGTGGTGATCGGGGTTCGAAACCCGGACCTCGCATATATTATGCATCGTCCATACCAACTGAGCTAAACTTACAAGAACGTGTTTAAAACTAAGAGCGTTTGTGATGAATTATATGGTTTTGAAACACCTTAAATGTGTTGAATATTTTGGTCATGGAAAGAAATTTGTGAAAATGGTAAACACAAGTATAACAGCTTTCAGTGTCATAAGACCAGTCACTTCAAGAAGGATTACCTTGAGTGGGGTGAGGGCAATGATGATTATGTGCAATTTGTTGTTATTTCTCTGTGGCAGTAATAGTAACCCTAGAAGAGAGAAGAAGAATTTTGCATTTGGAAGTTTGTGAGAGATTTGTATATAATCATATACTCCCTCCGTCCCGGAATAACTGACTCATTTTCTAAAAAAAAGTGTCCCAAAATAAGTGACCCATTTCAATTTTCAATACAACTTTCATCATTCCCAATACAATATAACACTAAATAATACTACTTTTATCATTCCCAATACAATATATTCCACTTTCCCCTTTATTTATACACTTTTCTTAATCTGTGTGAAAAACCAAAGTAGGTCAATTATACCGGGACGGAGGTAGTATCATATATTTTGGGTATAAATCGGTTAAGATTTGTTTGGTTTGAATAAAGGGATGAATATCTGTGTTTCTTTTTTGAGTTGATCTATTTTTTTTTAAAAAATTTTGGGTTGAAGATTTTATGAATATTTGTAGGGTCTTGTTAACGAGTGCATTCAAGATACTTTTTCGAAAAAAATAAATTATTTCATAAAAATGTCAAATATTTCAATTTTTAGTGTATTGATTACGCAATTTTTAAAAAAAAAATACCATTTAATGATCTTAAAGAGTATCCTGGAGACACTCGATAACATTTCCTATATTTGTATTAGGGTGATGGAGATCTTGTGAAAATTATGGGTTTGAATATGAAGGTTATGTGTTTGAAGATGAAGAAAATCATGGTAAGGATGAAGATAATTTTTATGTGTTAAAAATAAAAGATATGATGCATAATTTCCTCGTGTAACAAAATAAAATTGAAAAAATATATACATAGTCAGCATGCCACATCAGCACATTTGCACAATCAAGGAAAAATCAAAACTAGCCAAAATGATAGAGATATTTAACGCTATTTTTTTACAATGATTCTTTTTACACGATTCAAACAACTTTCAAAGTTATTTTTAAAATTTCAAATTCAAAGTTTAATTCATATTTTAGATTTAAGTTTGAATTATGATCAATTTAACATAACTGACATATTACATTTCAAATTTTGCTATTTAAATGCAAGCCTTAATTTTAACTAGCAAATTTTGTTATCAGATTGAAAATTAACTAGAAATAAATGCCAAATCCTAGCCATCTTGTCTACCCTAGTTTGCAAAGGTGGCGCAGTCAATAATGTACTTTATGCAACCTGTGTTCGGTTTAGTCTATAGTGCAGTTGCTAGGCTTATGTCTACAAGGTTGCAGGATTGTGACTTCTTGCCCCCAATTGTTATCTGTCAAAATGTCATTTGATAAAGCAAACAGCTTCCTTAAGCTCAGAATCAAAGACAGTTGTTGCTTCATTTTTATAAGCTCCAAATTGATATAGAAAACAACTTCCTTAAGCTCAGAATCAAAAGTGATATTGCAGGCTGTAAAAAATATTTGTGAAGGCACCCATGCCTCTCAATCTCAAACATAAGTTAACGATTTATGTTCTAAGATAATTTTACTTTTTTTTTTTTTTGACAGAAAGATAATTTTACTTATATTTAGTTCTTTTAACAATTGAACAAACATTAATTTCAAAAATATATTAATTATATTTGTATACTTCAGAACTAAATAGGAGATACTGATTTGCACTCATAATACTTCTATTTGCACCCAATATAAAAGGAGACAACGATTTAGATTAGACTATAGGGACCGACTGTAGATTAAAAGTTATACAGCAACAAATTATAATATGAAATTTTCTCTCAAAAAAAAAAATTATAATATGAAATTAATGTAATATGTATTCAAATCCTCTAAAAGAATGTATTCAAATAGTTTAACATTTTGGATTTTGTAAACTTTTTTTTTTTGAAAGATGGTTTTGTTAACGTATTTTTGCCGTATGAAATTTATGTGTGTCGATGATTGTATTTGACTTCTAAAATATGGGTATAGAATTATGGATGTCCCAACTTATAGCTATATATTTTTCGTTATATTTTTTTGGATAGAAGTTTATATTCGTCCTCAAAAAAAAAAGTAAAAATTAAATACGTCACAACTTAAAATTTCCAGTTCGACTATAGATTACACTCTTCTAGGTGGATTATTCAACCTTGATGAATACTCTAATACTCAAATCAAACCTCTGTTTTCTCTCTCATTTTCCCTCTTCTCTCTCAATCGCGACTTCTCTTCATCCTTCTCCAGTTCCGGCCACCTCACAAGAAACCACCGCGAGAACCCTGGTTGAGACTAAACTTACCTGAAGAGAATGTCACATCAAATCCAGATCTCTATTCTCCCCTAATGAATCCCGTCCTTTATTTCCCCTGATTTTCATCCTGATGATTCTCCTCCTTCGCAATCGCCTTCACGTGCTCCCCTGGTAGTCGGCAAAGTGGGATTCAGACTTTGCGTGATGTGAAATGCGATCAAGATTCTGATTCCGTGTCTATTGAACCGTAGGAGTATTATGCTGGTGGTCAGAAGAGGTAAATTTCATTTTTTTTTTTATTATTTTTAAACTTTTTATTGATTTTGATTATGAAAATGCGTGTGATTTCTTAGGGTTGTAATTTTTTAGGGAAATTGATAATGATTATTGTGATATGAGGTTTACGTTTTGTGAATTTTGAGATTTTGTTTCTTTTTACGTCAAATTTTTTTTAGTTTTTCTTTTCTTTTGTTGAATGTAGAATATAGAGTATAGATTAAAAAAAGAATATACTTTGAGTGGTTTGGTTAAAATTTTAAAATAAAAAGTGAATTCCTATTGAATTCATGATTTTTGATACAAAACAATCCAACGTTACTCTTTTTATAGATTAGATAAGCTGTTATAGTAAGCATCATGAATTCTTAGGGTTATGACTTATGATTGCTTCTTTTCTGTTTATTCATATTGTTCATGTTGCAATCTAGATTAGCTAACGTAGTTGGTAGTTGTTGTTACAGGGGCAAGAAAGATTGGATTCAAAGGTCAGGTGTAGTGGTCTGGATGTGGCTCTGAGACTGATATGTTTTGTTGGTTATAAGCGTTATACTTGAAGTACAAGCTTTCATCGCTCCCATATGTTAGTTTTAATTTTCAGCTACCGGTATGTTTTACTCTTTTGGGTTAATTCAAGTAGAATTCAAGTTTTTACAATGGTTTGCAAGTCACTAGCAGTGTTCTTCGGCTTTGGTGTTTTGAGATGTGCTTCAACTGTAATTTTTATTGCGCTTTGGTGTCTATTTTGAGGCGTGCTAAGGTTGTTATTCTTCAAACAAACAATGTATTTGTAGTTCCAGTATGATTTGAAATTGACTTGGTGATCGAGGGTGAGATGATTCTGAAATTGACTTGGAGCTTGAACATTGCTATCTTATATTGAGTAATGCAAATTGAGTTTATTTTGTTTGTTGGTATTTTAAATGTTACAACTATTATTTTTGTCTGTGATTCTTTTGGTTTTTTATTTAATTCACTTGCTGTAGTTTATGTATCTTGATAGAGTAAGATATTATTAATGATTTTCAGTCTTAGTGCTAAATGAATTGTTGAAAGTTTTACTCCTTTCTTACCATGTAAGAAATTTCAGACAGTTTTTGTATTTTCAATAGGATGTGGTGAAAGTTTTCTATGGTTCTCTTTTTATATTTTCCCTCACAGTTTCTTTAGTTTATATTTGTTGTGATTGAGTGTATGTTGGTAGAAATCACTACTATGTTGGTAGATTGATATGACACATTTTGCTTCATCAATTTTCTATCTATTCTCACCAATTTTGTTACTTAAAAAGTCATATTTAAAACCAGTCTATCTCTGGAGTTTACTTTGATTTGCAATGTAAAAGTGGTTTAATATTTATGTTTGATGGTGCTTTGCTACAACTGGTTCTTATAATGAATGATTCCATTGAGAGATATTGAATGAAACCAGGCTTGATTCTCTTCTTCCTTTTGTAAGTTGTGGTTACATCTTCCCTTCATAAGTCTCCTTTCATTTATTTTTATCAGTTTGTGTTTTTTTCTTTCTAATTGGGTTTTTTTATTTCTGAAATGTGGTGGTTTTATTGATACCATTCACACTTGCAAGTTTGGGATATAATGAAGAAAATTGTGTGCATATATACGATGCACATTTCTAACTGAGAAGTTTATGATTGACATATTTTACAACTTTCATCATACTTGGTAAATAAACTTTTTTCTATTTGTTTAAACATGATAGTTCAAAACATAAGAATTTTATGAGGATTTAATATGTTTATGTGTTTTTACTCCCTTCAATTTGAATATATTTAATAATTTGGTGGGTATTAAGTGATTTCTAACTGGGCTATCAGAAGTACTCCATCAACTTCTGGGTGATAAATTGATTTGATCTTCTAGGAGAAGACCGTCAATGGTCTCGACAAAACAGAAGATATGAGAGTATGATAAATTGTTATAGACCTACCATAAGAAACTGGTGAAGAATTTTTTTTCCCCTCTAATCATATAGGTTGTTGATAGTTGGTGGCTGCATTTTTATTTTCCCTGTCATCCACAAGCAATCTTTTAACATAGCATCAATGGAAGATCTTTCATTTTAGGAAGCTGCAAGATTCTCAAGCACATGAATTATCAGTGGTCGTGTGAAAGAAAATGGACTCATGGTTTCTGTTATACAACTCTGATAAGTTATTGTCTGATATGGAACCTTGATCAACCTATGAGCTGCAGTTTGGCATGAGACTGAGGCAAATTTGTAATTTCGTAGTGATTTATGCTCAAGTGAAGGTTACTGAGACAAAATTGTGTTGGTTTTGGGAATAATGTCTAAATATATTCTTATGTTTATAACTTAGTAGTAATTTATTCTGACTTTCTTATTTGTTCTCATATATTGATATGGAACTATATAAAATCTTATTTTGGATTTGCAATGCACTCAAGTTGTGTGTGACTGTGTAAACAATCTATCCATTAATGATCCCCTATGCATGGTTCCATCATGGAAAACCAATACATTCCCTCATTCAATGGAATAGCAATAAGGAGAATGCCAAAGTCCAATAATAAGTGGTCTTCAAATGCTTTTAATTGATGAGAAAGTAGCACTAATTAACTATCCCCTACATTGTTATTTAAAAAAAAAAAAAAAAACTATCCTCTCCTGCTTGAAGTTTTTTTAGAATATTTACATAGCAAATGAGAGTTTCACTATGCTAAACTTATATATAGTTTGGTATAAAAAACATAAATTTTTTTTTTTTGTATGTGAAGAATCAATGAATGCTTTGTAGCCATTCAATGTTTTCTATGCTAATGATGATAACATAATAAGTGTGATACTGTTAGTTGAGTTGAAGTGTATTAGCCATTTAATTTTCCACCGCAACTATTTCTTTTCAGAGTTCCACTTCAAGCTCTATGTACTAATTATTCTATGTGATATGTGTAGTGTTCTTCATCTTTTGTTTAGTTCATTCTCTTCCTTTCTTCAGTTATGTTTTCTTTGTACTATTTTGAGTTTCTTTTCATTTTTATGTTTATGATGAACACATATGGTTAAGGGATTTAAGGTCCGTATGAAAACCGGAGTGTTGAATGAGTAAAAGGTTGTGGTTATATATAGTCCCATGTATACATAAAAATTTGTTTTGTATCCCTCTTACTTGATAGCTTTTTCTACTGATCATATGGTTAATGATTGACTCACTTTTTTGCCAAATTCATCTTTGTGACCGTACAAGAGAGGTTGATGGAATTGGTTATATAAATTTAATCATGATGGGTCATTTTATAAACATGACTTTTTGGTTTTAATTAATGTGTTTTTCTTGCATTGACCTTACTCCATTTATCTGAATTCATCTCCTCTACCTTAATCCATTGTAGCTTTGTAGGTTTCTGTGATTACTTTTTTCATTTCTTTTTTAAATTAGGCTTTATTTTAAATTAGGCTTTATTATTTTGATCCTCTAACTTAGAAAATGCTAATGGAGTTTAAATTATGCAGGATTTAATTTAAGATTCTAAGAGAGAAAACATATACGATGATTAAAATGATTGAAGGTCAATATTATTAAGTGATCCATTGTTAGATTTTTTACATACTAATCCTACTATTCATATTCTTAAAAATTTGTATAAAGTAGTATAGGGACACGACCATGTTACTGCATTCATCTATAACGCCGGATCTGAATGTTACAACGAAATTAAGATGTATTACAACTACAAGTATATGTTGCAATCTCACGTGTTACATCAAGAGATGGTCTGAAGATATTATTAACGGATGACAATGGGAATTGTATCAACACCACTTCAAATATAGTATACAAAGAGATATTCCAAAATGTTTGAACAACTGTTGTATGCCCTAAAAGATAGTTTTAGTTAAATTGTTTTATTTTCTATGTAATGGATCTTATTGCAATATATTAACTTCTCCATTGTTTATGATCCGGGCGGTAGCACGGGTAAAAGTTCTAGTGGCATTGAATGAGCACAACTCTAAATATAATTTAGTTGAACACACTCACACAATTTAAAAAATGTTAAATAAAAAATAATTTAATAATATGTATTTTTGACATAATTAAATGAAGTTGATTGTTATGTGTGTGGCTAAATGGTTTTTATTTAGGCTCGTGATCATAAAAGTATGAGTCTTGTTAACGAGTGTCCCATAGTACTCTTCAAAGATTCTAAAAAGAAGAAATTATTCTATAAACAAGTTAAAAATTTCAATTTCCAATGCATTGATTACATAAATTTTCAAAAAATATTACGTCTTAAAGAGTGTCCCGAGGGCACTCATTAACATTTCCTTAAAAGTATTTACCATGGTTTGAGACATCGGTTCTACTCTTCCATGTTTTGAGTTGTACCTTTCAATATTTTCTTTTCTTTCATTCAAAGTTTCATACATTTTGAATTAGCCGATTCTTAGATTGGATACTAAATTTAACAAAAAAGAAGAAGAACTTCTTGTATTACTAGATTTATATTTATTTTTACGAGAGCTTCAAGATTTATCTCATTACCTATTAAATTCTCTAAAAAAATCTCATTACCTATTAATATTTAATAATAAAAACAGTAAATTGTCCATAAATCCTATCTTAATTGATAAAAATGTTAAAATTATTAGATATTATGACTGAAGTTCAAATCATGACTTTTCCTCTTTGTGTATGATTTTTAATGACTATTGTTATTTCATTTATCTAAAATAAATAAAAAATAATATAGTCGATATGTCGAACATAGGTGAATTTTAAACGTTCATCTAACAATCAATTGAGTAAAAAAGAAGATAAATTATGCATGTTGTCAATAGTAATACTAGGGAGGGAGTCTATGGCTAAACATGACATTCTCTTCTTAACAATCTCTAGCATTCATTTTTTATTGGATGAAATCTATGTAGACACCCCACTTTAGAAATGAGTCACACATAAAATGGCTAGACTCATCGGTTTCATCCAATATAAAAATAAGTGTTAAAAGGTGTTCATACTATTTCTCAACTAACTTTGTAACTAAACAATGAGAGTGAGAAAGTGAGATAAGATAATATATAATCACCACTTGACAAAATATATAATACCCCTTCAGTTTCATTATAAGTTTTTGTTTGGATGAAAATGATTGGTTTATAGTGAATTCTAAAGTTTGGATGAAAATGATTGGTTTATAGTGAATTCTAAAGTTAAAAACTGTGTATATAGCTTAAAATACCCATATCGATTAAGGTGGTTAGAAGTGATAGTAGTTGAGTAATTGAAAGTATTATTGAAAAAGTTAATTTGAAACAGGTAAATAGTTCAAATGATACGGGTAGTAATAAGAATTCTCAGAGAGATTTATAGTGATTGTGAGAAAATGTGTCTGCCCTTCTAAATTTCCATGATTCCAGAGTCTCTTCAAAATTTTATGACAATGTTCTCTTGCAAAATTCTAAGACATCTTGAAATGAAGAACACTTATACAGATTTTCCAAACAGCACACATTACTAGATGGCTGCTGTTGCATCAATTTCACTCTACTGTTTAAAATTTTCCAAACAGCACACATTACTAGACTAAGCATTTACTTCTCTTTACTTCTTTTTTTTTATCCTTCAAAAAAAAAAAATTTAAAAACAATTGCAAAAATATATATTGTTATATGATAAAATTAAAAGTACCGAGTACACATCACTCCAACAAAAGAAATACAAACTTAGTTGGAATTAGTGGAATAAATGCATTACTAAGTGAAAGAGCATCAAAATACACTATTTACACAGAAACTGCGGATTAAAGATATATAATATATTCATCAGCATTAAAAATAACCCCGTCACAAACTGGAAAAGATATATACATAACATTAGTTAACCCATGGCAGTAACCAAAAGTTCATAAAAAAGGAAGAAAACCAAAGCCTATGATATTCCTCTGAAGTCAGTCATTGATCGCCGGCCACCAAAAACTCCACAAGAAAGCACACTATCCAAAGCTCTAAGCTCAATGATCAAAAGCATAGGAAAAAAAAAAAAAACTGATCAGTCAGCTAAGTTTACCAAGGTCCCAATCTCTGGCTTAGGTTCCAATAACTCGGCCAAAGGCTCAATTTTATCCATAAGTTTTTTATATTTCTTCTCTTTTCTCTCAAATTTATGTAGACACTTCTGATGATAATATGTTGCTTTATCAATTTTTTCTTCAATCAGCAGCAACTCTTCTTCAATCTGAGTTAAGATTCCCATAGCTTCCGGAGAAATGTCCAACTTGTTCGTACAAGGAAAGTATACAGAAGGGTTCCTACAAAACAGAACAGTTATGAGTAATATTTCTAGTCAAGCCCTATACATAATACATATAGAACATAATCAACAAAATGCATAACTATCATATTATGTATAAAATCAGAGACATTTAAAGGCAGATTTCGTAAAGAATCCAAATGAAAATTTAAATGTCTTTAATAATAAAAAGAGGAGTGTTAGAAAAACAATCCTTAACACACATTTTCCAACACATTTATTTATTGGTTAAAATATAAATTTTAAAAAAGTGTCTTAAGAGAGATTATTACTATCATTATTCAATCATTCCTTTTTTTTCACTTTCCCTGATTTGGTAACACATCATAAACTATTAGAAAATGTTTAGACATCCATACGCCCACATTAAACACATCGCGAAAAAGAAAGAGAAAGTGATGAGATATATTTGATTGGTTAGTTTGATGATGTGATTGGAAGAGAGATATAAAGAGAAAATGAAATGTTGAAGAATTAGGGGTGCCCGTGCATTGTTAAAACTATTCTCTCTTTCAAATGCTTATATTGTGTTTATGTCATGAGATATGAGTTGCACTAAACACCCCCTAAGTTTAATGAGATCCATGCACAAGCTAGAAGTCATCACATGCTGACAGACAGAAAAAAGAGAAAAGGATATATACCCATAACCAATAGAAAGAGCTCCATTTTCTCTTATAATACCACCATCTAATGATACAGCACCATCTTCTATACAGTCAAGAGCATCCACCATATTCTCTCTTGTTTCGTAAACATGGAGCTTCTTGAAAAGGCTAAATAGAACGGTCTCGCGTAGCCCATGGCCTGATGCTGTCCTTGTCTGTAGGTGATGGGAATCAAGATCAATCATATTAACTGCATAACCGATAAAGCCTGCTGGGGCTCTCCCATTGTGTAACTTGGGATTGGGCAATGCCAGCTTCATCTGAGGGTCATGTTCTTGCAGGTACCCTTTGTATGGCCTGTCAAATGAAGCACTGTCAGCATGGTGTCTTCTCGAGGAAAAAAAAATCAAAAGCACCTAGCCATAAAGCCTTATCCCATAGGTTTTTCTCAAAAAAAAAAAAGTTTCTATAAAATTATCATATCATATAAAATCAAAATTACGGTCATAGAGAACCCTGAAACTTTACACTACCTTAAATCTTCAAAAGACATAACAAGAAAACGCTTGCTTATTATAGCTTCTCCAAGACCAGTTGCTTCAGCATGCAAAGCATTCAAACAATCAATTTCTCCATTTTGTTTATAAAGAGAAACTGCAGTATCGAAAGATCTACAAATAACACCCAGCATTTGATCTTCACCAAGATATTCAGCCAACATTCTGTAAATAAATTAAGATAACTAGTTCAGAAGCAAAATAGACCTCAAAAGATTCATTGTTGGTGAGCGAGCGATACAGGGGACATATCATTTGTGGAGCTAACTAATGATGGAATATTATGTTCAGTGCAAACAGCATAATTACAAGTGCATTGCAACTACCACAATCATCATAATTACATTGTCTACAACTACAATCACACTTTTGAACCAAGAATTTTATCCTTTACCAATGATAATGAAATGCAAGATTGTTTTGAGTATTTGTTTTTCTTTTCTTCGTCGGCTGGGATGGGAAAGGTGAAACACTTGACAAACCTGCTAAGCTCAGGACTCTGAACAGAACCAAGGAGGGCAACGACCCCAATTATATCTTCCAAGAAGTGATTCTGTTGCTTTTCGTGTGCAGACAGACTACATAGGACAGAAGTTGCTGAGTTTTCCATGCTTTTAATTTTTGTAATCACTTCCTCTTTGGTGTTGACATTAACATTATCTGTGAAATAACAAACACAAACCACAAAAAAGTCATTTAAGACACTAAGATTGGTCTAATGATGAGGTCCTAAGTTCAAATGTCATTACCTCCACTATACAGTACAAAACTAAACACGTCATTTTTTTTTTATTTCAGTAAACATCTAGTATAATGTGGCAACAGACTCAAACTAGCATTTACAAATGCACTCTTGTGTAAACAGATATAACTCATAAGAGAGAAATATATAACTCATCATTCGATAGGAGTAAAAATAGAGACAGAAAGACACACACACACACACATACATATATATATATATATATATATATATAGAGAGAGAGAGAGAGAGAGAGAGAGAGAGAGAGAGAGAGAGAGAGAACCTCGCAGCTTCAACATCTCTTTCTCCTTCTCAGCCTTTTCCTCATGACAAGTTTTAAGATATTCTTCTACTTTTTTAATTTTGCTTCCAAGTTGGCAAATCTGTATAAGAAAACAAGTGCAATGCCACATGAATAAAAGAAATCACTTGAGCAATCACCTAACAAATTTTATCGTCCGCAACAAGTTTGATGTTTAGGAAAACATTAATTTTAATCTCATGTACCCAACAAGTTTGCTGTTTTCATGAGTTTTGAAGCATGCCGACACAAAGCTGTGCCTTATTGACATCTAAAACATTTAAATTTGAGCACACAAATGAAACAAAGCATAACGCATTTCACGTCCGTACCTTTCCAATTCCTTCACTATTTAGGACAGAGATCATTAAGTTATTTTCATGATTAAGTGGTGATAGTTTCTGCAAGGGAAAAATATTCTTATCCGGGGATAGAAGTTGTGCAACATCTTTCGCATTGGACATTTTGATAACTCGCACCTGCAGACAAATTCCTCCTGCTTATATAAGTCATAACTATGCCAAAATATAACAATGATAAAAAAAAATATAACCTTTACAGCCAGACATAGCTCGGTATATTGCGAATGAAAAGCTTCAAAACAAAAAGTCCCCTCAATTTCTGGAACACGTATGAATGGAACTGTACAACATCCCTGCTTGAAAAGGTATCGTATAGATTCCTCTGCATTGATAAGGTCTGACTTAATTGTAAGCATATGAAACTGGTAATCTTGATTGTCGTGATGAATCTTCGTATCAACATCTCCATCAATATTGACAATTTCAAATTTAACGTTTTCTAGCTGACCACCAGCAGCACAAAAATCAGGCACCTGAATATCATACACAATATATCAGTTAAAATATAAGCAAATACACTATAGTTCTATAATTGTTTTTGAAAATAACCTCAGATGCGATTCTCAAGATTCTTCGTGCAATTGAAAACTCCTGCTTGAATATTGGTCTACCTTCGAATGTAATCGATATGGATGCTGCACCATCAATCAAACAAATTAGAAGACGAGAAAAGAAGATATAACAATGTTGCAATTTGCAACCAAAATGTAAATTTAAATAATGAAACAGTTATGGCATCATGTCCACAACCACAAACTAACTGAAACCTACATCAATATATAACCTTTTGACGCTGAAGAGAATAATGACAAGTAACGTAGGCAGAAAATTTAGAGCAGTAGCTAAAGTTAAAAGTATATTTAGTTGATACATATCTGATATTTGTAGCAACATATTTAAAAGCAACATACCATTTTCTCCATAACCTGCTGTTAACTTTAGTAGACCACTAAGATCAATTTTTCCTTTATCAGCAACCTGTAGATCAGAATTTTCATTTAACAACATGAGAAGAAAACAGGGAAATAAAAGCTCATGCATATATTGATAAGAGGATATACATACATTTCCCTGCATATATATTTTTTTGTCATAGTACAACTATCAATCCAAAACATTTAACCAGGTATACTAGAGTTCGTACAAAAGCATTACCTTGTAAGCACTGCAATGATTTAGCATTTCAAATCCATCCACAACAATATTAACCTCCATGCCTTCAGACACATGGTTTCTATATGCGTCAAACATCTGGACGATAAAAATACAAGCAAATATGTCAATTAGAAATATAGAATTATGAAATTGCCAAAGAAACTTAAGTTGATACCGATAGAAACACAAATATGTGGCTGTGTGTGTATCTGCAATGTTACATAGATATTAGCTTGTAATTGGCCATTCAAAGAGTTAAAATAATATATGAACAATTTTATTAAGATCATCCATATTGTTTTGCATGAATACATAATGATTAAAGAATGAACGCGAGCGCAAATGAAATACTTTATAAAATCTAAATTTATAACAAGAAATATGTACTTTCAAAACAGGAGCTTGATATAAGGTGGCTGAAGGATTGGAGGAAATCTGCACTTCTAAATGGTATACCTACACAACTTTATATTTTTTCTCAAAACAATTTGATGTGTGGATGTGACTATACATGATTTAATAGCCTTTGCTACTCTTTTTGGGTTTCCCACAAGTTTTCCCCACGGGAAATAGTCCTATTCGAGGCGCGTCGGGCACTAAATGATAGTGATATTTAAACCATGAATTCCGACGGATCCAACCCAGCATATAAACCATGAAATATTTGGCTTTCCCTTATCTAATCACTTTCTTTGTATCTTGAAACATTGGCAGAATTCAGCAGCTGTAGCATTGATCTATCATTTTAAACTTTTAATTTTTTTTATTTTGAAACGTAATTACCAAACACAACCCTCCCATACATCGTTGCTTTAAGGTTACAACACCCATACGTGAATGAACTAAAACAAATGAATCAGATAAAGACAAAATGTACATCAACATAGGCAATTTTGAGATACCTCCAACACTAACTCCTTGAAAATGAAACCCGGAATTAGTTGGTCTTCTCTTATATTAGGCTTCAGTTCAACATGTTCGGGATAAGCAGGAGAAACTGAAAACAAATAGCAAGCATAAGAATAAACAACACTGAAAACTAATTATTTTCTGATGAATAAAAGACAGACATCAATCAAAATCACCTCGACACGGAAAAGATAGTGACAACGGAATATTTTCTGAAGCAATAATCAAATTAGTCCTATAGCTAGGCCTTATCTTGTCCAAATCATTACTTGTAAGTGTAACCATTGCATCCTGCGTCAATCATTCCAAAACAATGCAATGGTTATTTATTTATTTGTCTATCAATAAGACCGAAGAAGTACACAACATGCTTACCATGATTTTTAAAATCATTTTATCAGTTGAAAGACCAATCTTCGTTCCATGCACTTTGAAGTACAAGTCCTTCGCTGCCTGAAGTTGAACAGTCACATCCGGAATCGTTTGAAACGGTGCTCGATTACCATGGATGTCATAACATGCAATGGCTAAGGCTGGAAACGTAGAACCAACCCTGTACAGAAAATCATTTGTTGAACAAATGTCATACCAAATTAAACATTCTTGATCAGAAGTACAAATAAAAGAAGTTAAAATTACACAAGATATTCCAATAATTAAAACAGATATGTCCCAGCAATAAGCAAAGGGAAAAGAATAAAAGCTTTGCGAAGGAAAGACACGTTATAGTCTTACAAATTCATGGATAAATATCTTTAGCAATCATACCTCACATCTAGCTCTGGACTTAGGTCATCAGTTAGAAGTTCGTACTTCTTAGCACAATGAGAAGGTTTTCCTGTCACCCTTTTGTCAAAACTTTTGCTGATTGAGTCCACCTAACAGACAAAATCACCAAGGCACCATAATGCATTGCATGACGCCCAAAAAAATAATTTACAACGGCAAACTACAACTTAAAAAACAGCATCAAATCCAAAGTTGTAGAGAAAATATGGAGATTTCAAATAGAAATAAATTAAACATTATAGACTTGACTAGTTATAAAGAATTCAGGCAATTTCCATAAGTTAATCCACTATATATATGTATGGAGATTTAGAAAAGGTCCTTCAAAAGTTAGTTCTTCAATTTCTCATAATTTTTTCCTCTGCTGAGTAAAAGTAGATGAAATTCTCAAGTCATTTATTAACAATTAAATGTGAGTCATTTTATGTACTGGCATATGAAATGTACCAAAAAAAAGAAACTTCCTTTCGTTGTGCTTGAATTGAGATGTTTCAACTCGTCACAAGACCCTTATTTATGAGAATAAAGTAGCTTTCGTTCATGAATGTAACACAATGGATATTAATTATTTAGACAGCACCAGACACGACACCGGCACTAAAACAGGTAAGTTACTATTTACAAATGACAAATCTATGTCATTTTTTTACAAGACAAATTAATGTCATTTGATGATAAATTATCATTTCAAATCTAATCTAAATATTAAAAAACATTGGAATCACAAGTAAGCTTTTTCTTGTTTGAAAATAAATAATAAATAAAAATAAAAAAATTTATCGGTATATTTTTTTTGAAGAAAATTTATCGGTATATTACTTTCTAATTTCAAATTTCTTACTTTTTTTTCTATTGCAGAAGCATTTCAACTAAACAGATGAATGAAATATAGTATGATTTAACAAACCCGTATCTAACCTCACGATTGAAAGTATAAATAACTCGCTAGACAGATATAAAAAGTAACTAAAAATACTTACCACGTCAATCTGCTTTCGTTTATGGTGTTTATGATGGTTTGAGCCCGGCGAGTCAATACAAGCAGGAGATTTCTGTTGTATTTTATTAAGACGACGCTCCCATTCAATACTTTCAACAGGTAAAAGCTGTTACATATTGCTAAGAAGTTATAAATCATAAAGCCTTTCTACCGTAAAACATTTAAAAAGCAAAATTTAATCACCGAACCTTTTCTGTGTCGATCACGCTTAATGGTAAAGACAAAGAGCTACCAATATTCAAGGTGGGGTTTTCGTCGTTACTGACGTCAAGAGAGCACCCATTCTCCTCTGGGATATCTATTGGCCTTTAAAATCAAGCAAAGGACAGTGAATAGAGATAATTATAGAGGATTTATATGATTTTAGTAGGCAGTCTTGTAAAAATATGTACAACGAACCTGCATATGATTCGAGCTTCTCCTATTAACAACAAAACATTGAAAGTGGTCAGCTCTAATTAAGTTGCCGATTAAAGCTAGATTTTTAGTACTATATTAAAATCTCATTGGCAGCATAATATTTTAAGCAACAAAAAGATTCATTATTTGTCAACTTATTAAGGTTTCTGACTTATTTTTGGTACACTAGGCTATTGTACTATAGATTAATAATTAACAGGTATTAGATGTAGAAATGTTTCATTTTTAATAAACATGCTGACTTGTAAAAATAACACGAAGCAATGCAGACCACAGAAGAAGAAACTGCAAGTGAGTTCAAAATTTTATAAGTCGTTATCAATTATTAGTATTGTAAAAACAAAGTCCTTATAATTAAAAGGGGTATAAAACATTTGATTATCATATAAAATATTTTTTATATAACAACATTATAGGATTCAAAACTAATAGTATGCTTAAAGATATAAAATCGTTTAGGTTTTAATAACGTGGATTGCATGAAACCATAAATATATTTTATTGCATTTCATTCAATACTCTACTTTTAATTTCCCTGTAATTTGGAAGATATGGGATATTCTATTTCTCTCTAGATTAAATATAAAAACAAAGAGGAAAGGTTAATGCTTTACAATCAGAAATCTTACCACCCGGGTCTCCTTCAAATTTTTCAAGCAAAAAGTACTCTATGGTTGCATAAACATTGTTGTTGTGACACCCTGTGCATGCTCCTTTTAACACTTTAATTCTCTGTCCATGACTCCATGTCTTTTCCTTTCTCTTCAGAACCCGATGAACTCTAACGACTTCATAATAGCAAGAAAAACAGAATCACAAAAAGGAAGATTCAATTAAGTCCAATAGCAGCAGATATATACATTTTAACTACACAAAACTAGTCTAGTGCAACTGTTATAATATACATCAAAATTCACGCATCAGAGGATTAGCATGGTTACTTTGTTAATATACATGGGCATTTTCTTCAAAACGCTATGGCTTGAACTGCCACAAGAAAAACATAAATAGAAGCAACTGCCATCAAAATTTTGTTAGTCATACCATCATCGGAAATGCCAAGTGCTTTCTTGTTTGGCGGATTGACAAGTATAACTGGCTTATCGTCACCGGCATCAGCTTCTTCATCATAACGAGTGTGCATTTGTAGAATCCAGTTGTTGTACTCCTTTTCTAGTTGTAAAGGATTTAAAATTTTTGTAGCTGTGCTAATTTCAACAGAAACATCTGCTGATTTAAAATAACAGAAAAGTTGAGTATGTATTAATAATAAAGACAATAAGCTTTAAACCATGTCATGGGAATTTACACGAAGAAAATACCATTGTCTTTGTATGAAATTTTACTGCCCAAGTTCTTCAAAGCAATGGTGAATGGATTGTGGTGAGCTAAATCCGTCTGAAAAAGCATTGATATTTTGATTATCCTTTAATCAAGGAGAAAAAAAAGACATGACAATATCATTCTTGTATAAAGGACAAATCCTTCGGAAGAATCCAAGTTTGAATTTATCCAAGCTAAAACAATCTTTGGTTAGACATTACTTATGTCTCGACCAAACTAGGGATTACTATGGCCCCTTCCCTAGGAACCGGAGGGTTTAGATAAAAAGAACAGACTCATTAGTTTTATCTCAATTATACTGTTTTCCAACTTACTCTCCTATGGTTTCGTAATCGATAGCATTATACATGTATACACAAATAATAACACTTGTATTCTCTTGGGAGGAACAATAGACCATACATGATGTATCTTTATATGCGATATGGAACCAATTTGATATTAAGCATGCAAATTATTACAACAATATTCAACAGAAAAGGACACACAGTAGCACATTTATTTACGAACAAATATTTTACAATATCGCAAGTCTAACCTTTGACTGGGTTGGCTTAAAACCAGCATCAGTTTCTGCAAATTAGAAAGTCAGACTCAGATGATCAAGCAAAGAAACATAATAAATATGAAAGTGCATGATTACATACGGTAACTACATACCAACATAGCATTTAACTCTCAGGGAACATCTCTTCAGTATCCTTGTCTTATTAGTCAATACCCTTTTGTTCCTCCAGTCCATAAAAGGAAGTAAAGTCTGGTTCAAAAGAATTGTAAGTCATCAACAATATTTTCGCTCAATTAGGCAAAAATAACTAGCAAGTTAATCCACATAAAAAAACCAATGAATTAATTGAAAGAAAGTTATTTGATTTATATAGTTTATGGACTAAATTGAAGATATGATGATAGTTTAGAGTATGTTAAATTGACGGTTTATTCAAAAAGTATTCAAGAAATATAAACAAGTTTGCAAGAGTAACTAACAAGTATAGAAAATAGAATGTAACGAGGAAAATATTTTTAGAACTCAAACTCAATATAGTGCTAGAACCAAAGCACAGGACAAAAACCAATGAATTAATTGAAAGAAAGTTATTTGATTTATATAGTTTATGGACTAAATTGAAGATATGATGATAGTTTAGAGTATGTTAAATTGACGGTTTATTCAAAAAAAAGTATTCAAGAAGTATAAATAAGTTTGCAAGAGTAACTAACAAGTATAGAAAATAGAATGTAACGAGGAAAATATTTTTAGAACTCAAACTCAATATAGTGCTAGAACCAAAGCACAGGACAAATTATATTGACAAGTTCAGAGAAAAGGTTGGAAGTTTACCCAGCGTGCATCTGGAAGGAGACGACCAAGCCGCCTAACGGAAACCCGACTAAAGTTTTCGAAGGTCTCCCTTATAATGTAACCGTCAGCCGTTAAATTTTCCAAAACCCTCTCAATGCTCTCCTTTCCCTATAATTGTGTACATAGTGTTCATTTGATTGGTCTTGATTATGAGAACCATTATAGACAAAGTCATATACAATAGGCTATTTATTTCCATTACCTCTGAGAAAGGGAAATATACGAATCTAAGGCGTGCATTTGCTTCTTGGAATTCCCTTGAACCTAAAATATAGTTATTCAAACAGAAATCAACACTCACATCACATTTCTTTACTGATTATAAAAATATCATTTACCATATCACAAACTATATTTATAGATAGGGTAATAGTTTATCAAAATACCATGATCTTGTACAAGAGACATACGAAGCTGCAGAACAAACTCAGGACCATTGCAAGAATGCAAATTAGTTGTTGCAACCTCCCCACCTTGAATCTCTGTCAAATCAACACCGTTGACCTAAAAAAGAACCAAATTTATTATTACAATCTGATATATACCGTTCCATGACACCAAGTAACTCTTTCATGGAACAAAAATTACAATTTCTCTTTAAATTATTAAATGTGACCACAGTAAATTTGACTGCAGCACAAAGATATGATTCTTAATCTTTGTTGAAACAGGGAAAATATGCTTTAATATGAAAGCTTTTTGGCTCATTAAATCATATAATAAATAATACTGGAGAAAGAACCTGGAACTCAATCGGTGTAATGGTCTTCCCTCTTTCAGACAAGTCATCATTCTGCATGAATGAAACAAATAAAAACCCATATGTTCAAGGTAGTGAAAACAATATTTTAACAAGGAACAACAATCAATTAATGTTAATTTTATGTTGACAATATTATAAGAAAAATGAACATATGAAGCAACAATCATACAAAATTTGACAAGATATAATCACATCTGTTGCATTGATTCGATTCACTAGCATGTTCAAACCTGAATGTAGGGGAAATATATGTCCTTGAGGTGGCACTGGAGTTTGTTAATATCAACATCTTTTACTTTTGGCTCAAAAATATCAACCTGCAACAGCATCGAATCATGTGCTTAATTTCATCCTTACATATGTTACCAAAACTACATGAATTTCTTATGTTTCATTTCTTCAAACTTCTGCAAAGTGTATAATAATAAATAATTTTGATTTTCCTTTCCCTCCCCTCCACTTCAACCATAACATTTAGGATTTTAACTCCACTCCCCTTGCTTTCCTTCCCTCTATTAAATTCCTTACTCTCCCATTCCGCAATGTGAAAACAGACAAGAGAACGAGAATAGATGTTCTATACCTTTGTAAAGCTGCCATGAGAATCCCCGATTTCATCCTGTAAGGGTTCCCTTATGCCACCATTTGTCTAGATGGAATAAAAAATACTATCAGTTGAGAACATTAAAATAAGACAGAAAAGAATGCATTAATGTGAATGCATTGTTAGGGGAACATGAATACCTTCCATGTGGCTTCAGAGTTGGATCTTTTCAACAAAGCTTCTCTCTGAAGAAGTAACATGTAGACTTTCTTTACATGTTTTGTCTTGGACGAAACACAAGTACCCCTGTAATGTAATGTGAGACTAGCAAAAATCAGAGAGGGAAAAGATAAAGAGATAAGTTTTAGGATGTAATTGAAGACAGAAGGAGATTTATTTTAAAAATCATACCTCCCCAAATGCATAGATGCTATAGGTCCACCATATCCATACATTCCAAAATAAGGCTGCACAGCACAATCAACACAGCAAAGCAAACAATAATCTTAAAATATGCAAAGGAGTCATCTAACCTAATCCCAATCCCAATGATTAACATTTTGATGTTTCTTTGTGCATAAGCATCACAGACAGGAACGAGCACGTTCATCATAGAATGAAGGGTCGGAGAGTACAAAAATGAAAAATACCATTAAGTATGGGGGTTTTCCCCCAATAGCCTGTGATTTTGATAATCGGTGAAGTGACGCTCCCATCTTTCCCCTGAGCAAGAGATAAAAAGTCCATAATTAAGAGACGGCAGTTGAACATGCAAACAGATAAATCATAAAAGGTATGATACAACTAGATTGAAAGTCACTGAAAGTGTGAGTGTGATTTAATATTTTAAAATTTAAAAGTCTATTCTGTTGAAACAAATATTCATTTATTAAGAACAAAAGCTAGCAATGTTTGAAAACTGGGTGTAATTGTGAAAAGTTCTATTATGTTTTAGCATAATTGAAATTTTAGGACTTGTTTTTGGTTGAGAAAATGTTCATGTTTTTATGTTTAGATTGGCTGATATACATAAAAAACAACAATGGTGAAATAGAGAACACAACAGGAAATATCAAAATAAAATGAACATAAGGTGGCATTCTAATAATTATATGACAAAGTAGAAACAAAAATGTTTTCACAAACTAAACGAAGTACCTCTTCAGATTCTGTTTTTAACAAAATGAATGTATATCCAATTGTTATATACTCAACACAAATAACCAACAAAATCGAAAAAAAAAATAGTTAGACCTTTCCAACTGAAAATCGCATCACCTATAACTATCTATGATCAGTACAATCATTTCAATCTCTCCTTTGTATCCATATTTTTTGAGATACTGAGCTTGATTAAATTGAAAAACCTAAAGTTTTTTACTGAAACTTTATTCATGACACCTAAATTTGAATTTCTTTGGTTATCAACATAGAAAAAGAGTTTAAATTGATCAACCGTAAGAGATCACTAAGTAAGAAAGTGACATATAACATAGCAACAAAGGATTCACATGCAATGAAATTGAGTCAAAAAGAGAAAAAGTTGAATTCAGTTGACCAACAAATCTAGCATGTATCAAAATTTTAAATAATAAAAAGCTACAAAGGCTTCTGAAAGTAAGGATTTTATCTCTAAGTAACAGGATATCAGAATGTACTTAGGAACTTCAAAAATCATGAAATAAACTACAATCAGATAGCTACCATTTTACTAGGGAATTCTCATTAGAACCATCCATTCCAGAGCCATTGTCAAAAATTGTAATCTTCTTGTTAGTTACATTAACTCTGCAAAACAAAAAAGTCACATGAACAAGTGATAATGGATTGCGTCACTATAAGAAACCAACCAATCAAAATAAGTAGACAATACAAATCAAGTATGTATTTATCAATACTTCTATTTACGATCAGAAAAAGTTGACAGTAGTGTACGTAAAAAATGGTGATGCCAGTTAATCATTAAAATATCAAAAACTTAATTTCCATAGAAATTGGACACATAAATGTAAGTGTTTCCGACAAGCTATGGATTTCCTCAGGATTTTTTTATAGCCAGTCCTTTAATGCAAATAAACTGAAGTTCTATAGACTAAAGGGACTTTGACAACGATTACTAACCAAACAATGATTGCCAAAAGATATATGTCTAGTGCTGTGATCAAACAGTGGTGGATTTTTTTTGTTTCTTAACTCTTTTCTCAAATCTGAGCCAAAAAAAATCTCTTTTCTCAAATGAAGGACAAAAAAGAAAATATCATTAGCACATTGTGTTATGCGACCATACCTAATTAGCTTCCTACTGTTTTTTTCATTGGACCACACAGCCTGCAAAGCATTATCCTGATAAATGAATAGTAGTGTTAGTATTGATATGTGCAAAACCTTTATAAAAAGATTGAGTTTATAGTATGTTTTGTTAATGAACTCACAATCAAGTCAGCAATAGCAGCTTCAAAATTATAATCTTCAGGAAGCTCCAGCAGCAAATCTGTATCTGGCGTCAAGTCCCACATATTCTGCATTTCAGACAATGCACAACAACAGTATCAAAATCACAACGTTCATCCGATTTCATTTTCCCTCCTCTTATTAAGAAGTCATTTTACCTCGTAAATTTCTAAAATAAATACTAAATGTTCCAAGTCGTTTATGCATTTTACATTGGTCCAAGTCGAACTAAACTCGGATATCTTAACCAAGGTCTTGGGTGAGAGCCATATTGAAGGGGAAAATGTGGTTGAGAGCGAAGACTCGGTGGATAATTTGCACCAGTAACATGATTACCACAATGTTCACAATTTCAGCACACTTAAAAGGTTCCACATATGGTAGGAGACAATAGTTATTAAAGAAATAAATGAGAAAATGTAATTCAAAAGAAAATGAGAATGTGGTCAGGAAAGGAAATAATATATCCTAAAATAAATAAAATAAAGAAGGTTCAGTGTGTTTTTAGTTCATATAAAATCACAATTTTTAATCTTAATTTTAAAAAGTGTGTTTAAATAACTGTCTCTATAAAAATAAAATAAAATAAAGATTAAAATTTTATTATGTAGTGGTTAATCTTGAAAAGTCTTAAATATTTTTAAGGTGTCAAGTACAACAGTACAACTCAGACGGTAAAACTGTTGTAGAAAAACACACACTATGTGTTGATAAGTGTGTGTGAGCTTGACCACTAGACTCTTTAAAAGAAGAAAAAAATTATATAGTTGACAAAATTGAATTTCCTACAATCAAAGGGACCACGCATTCACCCGTTCGGAACATTGATGATAGTCCGATATTGATCATTTAAACTAATGAGTTTGAATTTAGATTGTCCGATCTCAATTAAACTATCACTGATGTCCTGAATGCGTGTAATTTGAATGCAGGGGAGCTAGATTTATAGTAGAAATTCTAACCTCAAAGGTCTGAGCAACATCGCCCTTCCCATCCTGATTGAGAAACAACAAAACCAAATATCAAGCTCAAAAATTAGAGTTAATAAACACACAATAACACAAACAGAAAAAATCATGATCAATATCTTATCGTATATACTAACATTAAGGCGTAAAATGTGGCACTTGTTAGGAATGAAATTTTTGAAATCAACAACATTCTTGATCTCATTATCACTAGCATCTTCAAGAAACAAACCACCACTATTCCAATTGATTTCCCTTTTCTTCCTCATCGATTCATAGCTCCTCTGAGCTTCCAAGTACCTACTTCGAATTAATCCAACGAATTCACCAAAATGCATTGCATTTTCTGTATTCAGAACTTTCAATTCCACACTAGTTCCATTCGGTAACAACACTTTGAACTTTCGCATTTTTCGGATTCCGGTATCATCAACATGATCATCATCATCATCATCATCGTTTAGCACCAGTTTTCGTTTCTTAGGGTTGTGATTAATCATTCCCCTTTCCATGCTTCAACAACTCTGTCAAAACAGAAAAACGAACAACAACACAAGTAAGTTCACGATCAATGCTATTTCTTCTTTAAACAAAGCTAATAAACAAACCGGAAAGAAAATAGAAATAGATTTTGATCATAATGTTGATTTGAAGATGAGATATATCTTATATAGAAATAGAAACTTAGTTAACACGCTTGTACATAGTTTTTGAATCGAAGCTACTTTTTGTTCAGATTTTGAATAATCGAAGGTTAAAAAAAAACGAGAAGGAAGTGTGGATTTATTTAAGCAAATGATAGTAATGTGAAGAAGAGGAAAATGAGTACCGTGAAGAAGAAGGAAAGAAAATGGAAGAGTAAAAAGTGATTATGAAAAGTGCTTATGCAAAGAATGAAGTGAAAGGGTTTTGAATGGGTAGAAAGAGAACAAGAGTTGAAATAAATAAATAAAAAAAGTGTGAGTGAGTGAGTGAGTGACCCTTCTCCTACAAGGAACGTGAGAGGAGAGAATAAGACAAAAAAAGGGTTGGGTTGGGTTGGGTGTTAAGTTAACTCTGGTTAGTTAAGTTAAGATGAAAGCAAGTAAGGAACTGTAGTAAGTAATCTTCTACTAGAGTGCAAAAGTAGTAGTACTACTATGGTCAAAATTCGTAGTAATATTCCTACTATTACCATATGAAGAAAAAGGTATAAAACGTTTGAGTTTTGGGGGTATTATGTGGCCAATAAAAACGTGACATGTCAGCTTAGTTTGTTACATAAACTACTGCATTACATTACTCTTCCGTGTCTATGTAGACAACTTATTTTCTGCTGATTTCAGGATTAGTAGCTCCTAATCATTCAAATTCAGATTCCACCACGGTAATTAATTTCTCCAGGTTGCTTTACTCAGTTTAATAATTAACTTTTCAGATATATCCAATCCAAACACTACAACTAAAACGATTTTCTTACAACTTTGTAGATTAATAAATGAAATGATTTATTTGAGTTAATATCCTTTCGTATGGACTCGTACAATTAAACCCATTTAGATAGGCATAGGGAACACTTTGTTGTGAACTAACTACTGTACAATTCTACAATCAAGTACAACAAGTGTGAACGACTTCTACAGTTCTACAAATTTCATCTCTGAGCGACATTTTTCGTATCTATGATATTTCTAATTCCCACAAAAATTTCTTATGGACAAGTTCCAATTGACTTTTTATGATAATATAGTTGTTGAGATCATAAAATATAGTAATTTACTTAATAATTTACATATTTAATTATTAATTTCGGATTATAGAGAAAATAATTTCACCATTTATATGCAAAAGCATGAGCATTAGACTCTTTTTGGCGAAAAAGAGTGGATAGCCGATAAGACAAATGCTAACAATCAAAGATAATGTGTTAGAATGTGTGTTGCTAGCATTCCTCTAGCCGATAAACTAGTTTGTAACGGATTAGAGAGAAGCCAAAATTAAGTATATGTTTGGAAACCTTGAAAACCACGATAGAAACCCACGTTTACTCAAAAGCTATAACTAGGAGAGTTTAGTAAACGTGCGTCTACCTCAACTTTAACATGAAAACAAACATGCTATAAGGTAAGTTTTTACCGTGAATCCACTTGTTCTATTCAAGATCCAACTCCAATGAACAAGTACAGAAAGAGTGGCCCTCTGCAAATTGAAGTTCCCCTTAGATCACCTCTATCTTCAGCTCTCCTGATTAGAGAAGAGAAGCCTTCTGCACAATAATGAACAAGTACATAGAGAGCAGATCCCCTTGTCTCAAACCACGGTCCAAAATAACAGGGTTAACCACTTCGTTATTAACCAACGTTGAATAGTCAACAGTTTCAACAAACATGATCATCCAGTAAACTCATTGATCGTTGTAAGCAATTTATTATCGTCTAATTGAATTTAATTTTTCTACATTGATATGTGATGTGACCAATTAATCTTCTATCAACTGACAATATGAGATTTCCGATGAGTTCATTTCATGCCTTTAGTGAATATTTTCGTCCATATGCTAACTCGCCATTACCAAAAACTAAAATCAAAATTCACTTCTACATACACACATATCTTTTTTAGTTACACGTAGGGCTGTTCATGGTGCATAAATGAACTGAAAATGAACCACATTAATGGTTCAGTTCAGTTTTTTAAAAACCAATTAAAAAAATTGGTTTATTTAAAAAACAATCCAGTCCGGTTTAAAAACGGGTTCAAAACCGGTTTAATATTTTTGAATCGTATTTTTAACTGAAGCAAGTTTATTTTTTTTACAAAATTAAAGCAAGCTTTTTTGAGTTTTTTATTGAAATATTTTTACTTTTCTTTTTGGTGCACTTTTTTTTTCAGATTTTTTTTCTTCATATTTTTATACTATTTTATAATTTTATAATTTAATATTAAAAATTATTTAAATGAGTAATGTAATATTTATAAAAGAGAGGGTGGCAGGTGGTGGTTCATAGTGGCCGTCAGTGGTGATTCACGGTGGACCTCCGGTAACATTTCAATGGTTCACGGCGGAACATCGGCGAAGGCTGGTGGCGCTCTGACGAGGTCGCGGTGGGTGGTGGCAGCGCCGACGAGGTGAGGTGGTGGCTAACACTTATTTTAAATAATCTTTTAAATGTCCTAGTGAGCTTAGCTCAGTTGGTTGGACAATGCATAAAAATATGCAAGGTGCGGGGTTCAAACCCCGGCCACTACCAAAAAAAATAATCTTTTAAATAAAAAAATTATCCAACTTAGGAGTCGAACATAAAAAAATTATCCACGAACATAAAAAAATTATCCAACTTAGGACCAACTTAAGGAGTCGAACCCAAGATTAAAAAATTATCCAACTTAGGACCAACTTAAGGAGTCGAACCCAAGATTTTTTTTTTTTTCTCTCTCAAATGCAACATCATTTTACCACTACACCAATATGACTTATTTGAAAATTATTAATTTTTTTATATATGAATCTCTTCTGTTTATAACTTTGTATAATTTCTTTACTCAAAAAAAAAAAAAAATTGTATAATTTCCTAAAAATATTATTGGTTAAACGTTAGTAAAAAAATATATTAAAGAGTTTAAAAGAAGTTAAAACTGATTTTTAAATTAAGTTTGATTAACTGAATTGGTTTAAATTAGTAACCAAAAAAAAAAGAATTGGTTTAAATTTGTGGTTCAGTTCATGAACCATTTAATATGGTTCGTTTTTTTTGTAATTCAGGTTGGTTGAGTTTATAGATATAGTTCAGTTAACCACATTTTTGCACACTCCTAGTTACACGTATCCACTTATCAATGTTCTACTTCACTTTACTATTTTTTTTGTCGAGAATAACACATCTTAAATATGGACTCCTTTTTCGGTTACAATGCAGGTGTATTTTTTTTTTTTTTTTTTTTAAGGAACAATGCAGGTGTGTATAAATTAAATTTATAAAAATATACATTTATTTCATTTGAAGTTATTTAATCGAGTATCAAAAAGTTCTTTTTCTTCCTTCAAAAAAAAAAGTTCTTTTTCTTTTTGTTGAAAATGTGTAGTTGATAAACTCTATAAGAACTTTAAATATGACAGTTGGATCGATAAAATTTAATATTTTTGTTTTTATTTACGAGAGTTGGATCGAATTATTAAACGGGATAATTCAACTAAGAGTTGCTCATAGAGTAACTTTTTATTTTTATTTTTTTACGAGAGATGGCTAATTCATTTCATCAAAAATCAAAGAATATCACAGTAAAAATGACTTATCATTATATGCAGCCACTTAGCATAGTTACGAGCAACCATACTAGTCTCTCTCATAACCACCCACATAAGAGTTGTAACAAAAAGTTGACATAAAAGAACACATTGTGTGAAGATAGATCCAAATTCTGTCTCTTGCTGATATACAATAGGCCCCAACCAAACAATTTTAGCTGCAATAAACATTACAAACTCATTGGAATGTTTTGGAAATTTTTATATATTGAATAATGCTATGTATTCAAAATCTATTTTGAATTATTAAAGAAAATACCATGCCTAAATACCACAGGTTTATATATATATATAGGGTTATGTTACAAGCCACCTTCATAAAAAGTAGTGTGGTGTCTTTTATCAAGTCACACCTCAAGGTGTGATTTTCACTTTTTTAGTTATAACTTTGATAAAAGACACCTTCATAAAAAGTAGTTGGTGTCTTTTAACAAATGCTCATAGAGTAACTTGATAAAAGACACCTTCACAAAAGGTGTCTTCTATCATAACCCATATATATATATATATATATATATATATATATATATATATATATATATATATATATTATTTATTTTTTTTTTTTTCTTTTCTGATAAGTGTTACATCCAGATTTGTTTTCATAATTTCATGTAGCTGTGACACCAAAATTAAATTTTTGCACTATCTGTTATGATAAAGATTCACCTTAAAACTCATGGTTTAATGACAATTTGGTTGTTCTAAAGTGTAAATAGATGCATCAAATTTTCACAGTCAAATAATTAAGAAATGTTGATAACAGTTAGTGTAACCGTGACAGAAACTACATAACAATTAACAAATTTAGTATTTGCATAACAGTGTTATTAGTTTTGTTCAGTTAGTAACTTGTGACAAAAGGTTCTTCACATTTAATCTCAGTTTCAAATAAGTAGTCCAACCAGCATCATAGATATAAGAAAGCCGATCCTTAGAAATCAATGGCAGACTCTAAAAATTAGATACACAAGCTTCTATATAAGAAATGTTACATTGAATTTATAACACTGCAACACATTTATATGGTTCCAACTGCTATTCAAACCCAGGAAACATGACAGTAGGAAAAGAGTGTCGTATACGCGAGTGCGTGCGTGTTAATGCTCTGTTGAAGTTCATATTCCAACATTCTCATTGGAAGAAAAACAAATAAAACTGCTCTAAACAGTCGGCGCTTCCCCGCCTTGACATTATTGTCACTTTTTCCTCTATCAAGTGTCAACCAAGTCACATGCACCAAGTAAACTTTAACACAAAAATGTATAATTTTGTGTTTGGAGCCTATATTAAGTAAAATTTTGAATTGTCAAGAGATAATTTATTAAACAGTAGAATGAAATCATGTAGCAGACAGAATTTGACTAATCAACTATCTTCGAGAGTATTTTATTAATTGAATCATTCCTCAAACAGGAAATCATAGCCCCTCATTTTCCTGTAATCTTCAACAGCTTCACACATAAAATCATGTTCTGCAAAGGAAACAACAGTAGTTGATGCATATGGCCTGCATCATATTCATTTAAGTTCCAATTGTTGTGTGATCTTCATCCATTTAGGAGAGAGTTTCATATCGAATTTGATTAAATACTAGTAATAAGCTTTTAATAGATCTCCGACATGCTGTTGAAGAAGCCCTTATCAAGACATAAAACATGACAAAAGTACTCGAACTCGTAGACAGAGAGATATGCATACATATATTGCCAATGTGTAAATGAAATGAAGGATTATATAATATACCTAGATCTTACAAGATAATCCACCATGTATTTTAAATTTCTGGGGACAGTTAAGAGTATTTTTTTTTCATGCAAGTTTCCACTAACCAACGGAATTGGAACCATTTTTTCCTACATGGTGACTCAGAAACCATAATAAGTTAGCCATGAATGCTATTAGCTTGTCTAAATGATGATGACTAACTATTTCGGGCACCTTACCAAGCAAGTGGTTCATGTTACATACCTTTTTTTTTGGTATTCTGCCCTACAATAATCCCTATTGTAGTGACTTACTGAGGTTGATTCATTAGCGACCCCCTCCCCCAAAGAGAAAAAAAAAAGAAAAAGCAACAAGCCGAGACAATGATATAGGCATGATCAAGAAGCTTAATAAAAAAGGATAAAACAAGAAACATAGGTATATTATTGAAGGAATATAATCTAATAGAAGGTAAACCAAAAGCAAAAGCATAGTTCTTTAGTTTAAAAACTAGAAAGCATATAATCAAATAGACCTCTAGGCTCTAGCGATCCATCCACAAACAAAAGATACTTTGCTCCACCATCCTTATTTCCATCTCTTACGGAGAGAGTATGGTTTGTTGAGCAAGTTATATAGTATCATCAGTCAGGAATGTAACCATTGATTGTCTTGCGAAAACATCACCAATATGGATCAGAGTAATATGGTTCTAGCGAAAATTGATTAAATAGCAACATTTCCACCGTTTTTGCAATCTGCTCAACTTTTCCACGTTTGTATAGTTTATTAATCACCGACTTGTAAGCAGCAAAATTAGGTCGGATACCAGCTTTTATCATCACAGCTGCTACAGTTTTAGCATCTTTGACCTCTTGTTCGGTGACTAAATTAAGAGCAGAAATACATGGTGGAATGTATTTGGACGTACGCAATGCATTCTCTGCTGTTTTCGTCATAGAAACCAAACCAGTGCTTGGATTGTAGTTTGGCTTCTCCAATTCTCTATCGAACCAAATTGCTTGTTTAAACTGACCAACAATGCAATAGCCATAGAGGAGATGGCAATGTGTGAGAAAATCAGGTTTGATTTTGGTAACATGAATCATTTCAGAATATAAATCATAGGCTTGATGTACAAGTCTATCTTTGCAGAGTCTAAATATAATTCTGTTATACAGCATGACATGAAAATCATAATCTTGTTCAGTGTCAATCTGTGGTTGTAGTAATAATACTTCTCTCAACAACTGTATTGCTCTTTGAGTTTCTCCGCTATAACGACATAAACCACGGATTAGAAAATAATAACTATCACGGTCCAACCGAAAACCCTTGAGTATGATGTAATGGTAAAACAGCATTGCTTTGTAACTCTCTCCTATTTGACATAAACCTTTTAAAAGATGATTCAAAGTGGAAGTACTAGGATGATGACCGGTGTCGATGATTTTGTTACGGAAAAGAGAGAAAGCAGTAGAGATGTTACCTAATTCAGAGTGGCAAGTGATGAGCATTAACCAAGTATGAATGTCTGGAAAAACATGAAGCATATTGTCGTGGGATAGAGATTCCAATTGTTGAACAAAGTGAAGAATAGGGATGTAGCTGCCTAGATTGAGAAAGGAAGAGAAAACTTTGTTGTAATGAGATATGTCAGAGACACCTTCAAGGATCAGGGTATTGAATTCATAGAGGGCATCACCTTGGAGCTTGATTGCTTCAGAGGGATTCCATGGGGATGAGGATAAGGTAGAAACAAAAGCACGATGAGGAAACAAGTTGTTGATATTATTGGGAATAATAATAGAAGAAACAGCACCAACACATCTTCTTCTTAACATCGACAACATCATTACCAAAATTTTATAAGAGAAAATTGTTTTAGGGAACCAATTATAATAGGATAGGAAGATTTATTTATTTATTTTTTATCGAAAACTAATATTTCCACCTTTTTCAATGGATTTTTTTTTTTTTCCGTCAGGTAGCCTAGTAGCTAGAATTCATAAGGTGAATAAGTGGGGTATCCGGGGTTCGAACCCCGGCCCCTGCATATAATAATGCATTGTCCTACCAACTGAGCTATGCTCACGGGATTTCAATGGAATATTTTACTTTCCAAAAAATCTTTCATACGCTAGAATAAAAAAATTCAATAAGGTGCCTGCAGACATGTTAACACTCCAACACTCAAGTCAGTGTAGGAAATGAGGTCAAATGTGTAAAAGTGTGTGAGAAATGAATCGTACGTTAGGGTGATGCTGAGTCACCCTTTTATAGGAGAAGGCGCGACCGGTTCCCTAGAAATGCGGCGCCTCATCAGGGGGCGTTGGAGGCCACATGTACGGTGCATGCAGGACGGGGGCGTCTTCCAGTGAGGTGGTGTGCACTGGAGCTAATGTGCTTGCTCAGGACGTTGTGTCTTGTTTCGAGGGGTTTGGTCCATGTGTCTTCATGGGATTGACGTTCTAACAGGTCCATAACAGTTGCCCCCAAGCCGTTGTCATCTTTATGGCGCAATGGCTTAATGTGTGTGGTGTTGCTGAAGGCTTCTTCATTCAAAGGCCCTCACAAAAATTGTTGAGGTAGGCTTCTTCTTCATTTCGTGTTGGATCCGGTGGCGGCATGAAGTGGTGAGTGGAGGCAGTTAGCAATAAATGGTTGATGTGAGACGTTTATGACGTTATGTATGTTCAGTTTTGTTTTCCACACGTAACCATCGTGGGTTGCACGCACGTTGGGAGGAACGTTTCACACGCGCACTACTTGAGTACGTTTCATTATTCGAGGCCATTCCAAGCCATTGGATCGTGACTTCTGGTTTCCTTCAATCTGGGTTGTTCGTTTGATTTTCTAGAGCCTATGAACGGGGGGGGGGGGGGGGGGGGGGACTTCCCTTTTTACCTCATACCTGATGTTGGCTTTCTAGTGTTTGAGAAACTCGTTGAGGGATATGGGTTCCTCAAAGCCCATTGCTTTGTGAAAATCGGTTCCTAGCTGAAAACCTCTTTCTAGTAGATACAACTTCATTTTTTTTGTCCACTCCTCAGACTTGCACAACTTCTTTGTTGAACCTCTTGAAGTAGTCACAAAAGGTCCATTCTTTCCTTGGAAGACTGCCTCTGAAATTCTAGTACTTGTAGGACATATGTTCTACGTGATGTCCTGGACAACATGTATGACACTATATGATGTCCAGGATAACATGTACGACAATACAACACAATAAACAAGAAACATAAATAAAGTAAAGTGCAATAAAGAAGAACACAAGAGAATTGGTAACCTCGTTCAGTGCAACGTCACCTACATCTAGATGCATTCAAGCCAAGACTATACAAAACTGGAAGAGTTAATGAGATTGCAGAAATAGTTGAAAGATTGGTATTTTACCAACCTACAAAGGAAATATATTACTCCAGTTCGTTTTTTATAATGAATGAACTATTTAAAGTGGGTTTGTTTCGTGAAGCATTGATGTTACCAGAAGACAATGGTTACATTCCTTATGGAACTATAACTTGCAGAACAACTAAGCACGCTCTCCCCGTAAGATATGGAAATAAGGATGGATGGATCAAAGGATCTTCTTTGTGGTTGGATTGCTAGAGCCTAGAGGTCTATTAGATTACAAGCTACTGGTTACTTAACCAATTATGTTGCAGTACGTAACCGCAATATAGAGATATCTGAGATATCCGCAAAGATATCACAATCGCAATTGCGGTCGCATCAACTGCATTTTACCTCAATAAATGCAATTACCGCAATCTCGACCACAAATGTAATTTAAAACCATAAATCAACTGTAAACTATATGACATATTGCGTGAAAGAAAAGGTAATAACATATAATGCTTCCCAAAAATTTCATACAAAACATATTTTTCCTTTGCAATGTTAATCCAATGTTAAACTACCTCTTCTCCTTTACCATAGGAGAGACAATTGTGGTTGCAATTTCACCACAAATTCAAGGATTGTTGGGTTTCTGCAATCATGTTAGACACAATAACAGCAGCATAGCAATTTTCTCCCAATGTTAACAATCATAACATAACCGCAACCACAATTTAAAACACTTTAACTACACAACTTTTTCTAATTTGAACAATTTTAAACTAACTTCAACAATTTCTACAAGTCAAATCTTCTAATAATTCTTCAAAACAATTAAATATAAAAAATAATAATTAGAAATTGGGTCTAACAAACTTTAAAGTATCTGAAAAATAATACATATGTACCCCGGTTTGTGTATAAATAAGAAATGTAGTATTATGCATTACACTTAAATAATATGTAACCAAAAAATAATAAAGCATGTATAAATACTGAATCATCCTCTAAAGAAAAAAAACTAAAATCATGTCCCGGTTTGTGTCGTAATTACGTTGACAAGGGAACTATACTTTGCACATACTCATGAATCCACAGATCACTTGTTAGATTACATTGAAATTGGTGAAGCAAGTTGCAATCTTTATCGTATATCTTCATTAGATCTTGTTGGAACATTCTATCAAGGACTTGAACATCATCCTTCCCCTTTGAAAGAACGCGTTCAATATCAAGACGGCGATCAAATGAAACATTAATGTTGTATTTCTTAACCCAACCTTGTTGATCTTTAACCCAAATTCTAATTTCAGAAATTGAATCAAAACGATCAAAATTTTTATTAACATAAGCAAGGGAACCGTTAATCTCCGCGATATCATGATGGAAAGGACTATATTGAACTGGAGACTCGAGGAGTTGAAACTGATTCGTGTGGAAGTCAAAGCAGAGAATGTTAAAATCGTGATCATCATGGTTGGGGCCTATAAGCCAATGATAAACACCATTAACTAGAGTATTGTACATGTTAAAACATCTACGACCGTGATATATGATAGTTTCTGAAGGAGGAACAGGTAAAGGGATAATGGTCCATGATTTAGTGCTATGATTATAAAGTTCAGCAAGTGAAAAAAAACTAGACCGAGACCAACGTAAAGGACGATGGATACTGACTTTGACGACTTTGAATTCGTTGGTGTTGGGATCAGCACCGAAACCAATAAATGCTTCATCATCTTCATCTACGACAATGTCATAAGAAGGTTGGGGAAGAAGTTGGACCTCTCTAGTGGTTGGGTTCCACAAAATTAAGTCGTCTTGAATTTGATTCTCCATACAGTCTTGCAAACAGAAAACACCATTGCAATGACCATATGAAAAGATTCTAAGTGGTTTTTTGAAAAACATATTTCCTATTGGATTTAGTGTTGGGTTGTCATGTACGGAGAGAATCGTTATGACTTCGTTTTTTTCTTCATGTATGCTAGATGGAAAGATCATGAACCGATGGTCGTCAGACTGCATGCCCATCTGCATGTGTCTCTTAACGAAATAGGGAGTCTTGATGAGAACATTCCACGATTGTTGTACGCATTTGAAACGCAACAATGATTTTGCCGGAAGCATCACTAGTATCTGTATCTCCAAATCTTCCCTTAGACTCTCACCCATTCTTTTTGCTCTGAAAAACATTAAGATTCACTTTATCAGTTTTTCGTGTTTAGATTTTGATTACAAGCTAGCATTTGTTATTATAACAATGTACGGAATACAAAGCTTTAAGGATGCAGAAATTGAATTCGATAGAGAAAACAAAATTTTGAAACCCACAGATCAATAATATATTTGCTATGATAATCAAATTATTCTTGACTTAATAAGTAATTTTTGAGAGTATCAATAGGAGAAACACTTGTGTGGACTAAGACCAAGAATTTTGGTTTGGTCACACACACAAGATTTTCTCCTTCTCTCTCTTCTCTTCTCTCTTCTACATTTTCTCTCTCTTCTCTCTTCTCTCTTTGTGTGTGACCAAACCAAAATTCTTGGTCTTGGTCCGCACAAGATTTTCTCTATCAATAGATCTCAAAATATATATTTGATGCACGAATATATAAGATTGAGTCTAAGAACTTTCACAATCACATCACTTTAAAAGAATAATTCACATAAGTGTTATTACTATAGAAAATACTATCATATAGTATATTTTTAACTCAACCCGAATATATGGTTTAAAAGATTATACGTTCTCATATAAATTTACATCAAATATTTAGAAATTTTCAAAAAGTAATTTATATCTCAGGAATTAAGGGTATAAAATAAATCAAAGCATTTTAAAAATATTTTTGGCTTTTGTTTGTAATTCATCGATTCAGAAGTTGTATCTCAAGAATTGTTATTAAAATTAATAAATGTCATTTTCTTGTTATTAAAATTAGAGCAAATTACACTAACCTCCCCTAAGGTTTATCTAATTACATTCCACCTCCCCTCTATTTTCTCACTCAACATTAACACCCCCTACTGTTATCTCCGTCCATCCTCCGTTAAAACAAGAACTACTTCATTTTCATTCCATTAAAGACAATGAAAACGCTTCTTTCACTTTAAGATTTACATGTTATCTATTGCTAAAACTGATCCATTGTGGCAAAGTCCTCACCATCCACTTTTGAACAGTAATAAAACTGCGAAATTAATACCAATGCCCATTTTTTCTAAGAGAAGACCATGAAACGGTGCTAATAAAAAGCAAAAAGAAAATAAAAGAAAAAACACATAACTTGAAATCAAGATGTAGAAATAGAATCATGAAACAATGGAAATTAAAAAGCAAAAACAAAATAAGGAATATGTGACTCTATAATCACGTACTCAAGATGGGTGAAGAAGACACAAGATGTAGTAGAATCATTACAAAGGATAGAGACTCCATTCTTCCAAATTGGCTCGTTACTGTGACAACTTGGTTCAATAATTATCATCTTTTATGTTACGATATTTTAATCTGCTCTGAAGCCAGATTCCATCAACAAATAATATCGTATTCAATGATGGAAATGATGATGTTTTTCTTTCTATTAAAAAAAAAAGTTTTTTGTTTTTAACCTAACTGCTAGCAAACAGTGTTAAGCTTCAAAGGGAGGTATTTAACTATTTTAAAAGAACTTAGGGGAGGTTAATATCTATTATAAAACTAGAGGGGGTGTTTTTGTTATTTAGAGAAATCTCAGGGGAGGTAAGTGTAATTTACCCTTAAAATTAACAAGAAAACTCATCACGACTCGTTTTTCATTTACAGCTCATTAATAAATATCATTTTATTCGGTTTAATATTATAATTAGAATTAATGGTTGATTAATAAAACAGTAATGCTTGTTCTCGCGAGAAACCTTATCCCGAAAGCATCACGACCGCTTTGGAAGTTTTCTTATTTAACTGTAGCACTCTCTATTTTATATCTTACCCTCCATGATTTCCACTCATTCCTATCTAACGGCAGCAATTCCTTCACGAGAGGCTCGGGATATTTTGTGTCGCGATGAATAGCAGTGCTGTTAATAAAAACAATTTTATTCAATTGTTCTTTTGTGGCTGCAAACAATATTAACGACATTAGATATCATCAACTATAGAACTTCCTACATACTAACCTCTAGTAAAACATTTTTAGCAACAGATATTATTCAATTGTTCTTCCAACCAAACATAAACACAGAAATTCTACATAGTTGATTAATAAAAACAATTTTATCTTGGCTTACTCGACTTATACCAAGGCTTGTATCTATATATGAGCCAGTACTTTTTACAAATTCTTGGAAAACAATGGAAAGTTTTTGGAAAACAAATTTGCTGAAATGTGTTTCAATGTACCAATAACAATCAAAGTAGGGTCCTTCAAAAAAAAAAAAATCAAAGTAGTGAATTAATTATTGGAGAATAAATTTGAATTTACATGGATAAGAGTTGTTATGCAAGGGTCCTCAACCATTTTATGCTCAACCAAATAAGATAATTGCTCTTCTCCCATATGTTTTTACTAATTCCCGTCAAAAAATAGCCGAGTATGAGTTAACTCACGCAGATGTATTTAGGAAAAGAGCAATTCTCAACAAATAAATCAATTGTTTTCTCATTAGTGGCATGGATTTTTCCTCCCTGAATACAAACACACAAACAAACGAATCACAATACCATAAAAGAAATCTAACTTAGCAGCTCAAACAAATATGACAAATTAAAACACAAATTAAACTTGTTATGGATCATAGCAGTCAAGTACATTGTAACCAAAAAAAATAGCAGTCAAGTACATTCTAAACAAATATGACAAGTTAAATCTCAAATTAAATTATTTTGGACCATAAAACCCATGTACCTTCTCATTAACCATGACCATTTCAATGGGAATTGGTCTGTCACTAAATAACTAAAAATGAATTATGAATTTATTTATTTTTACCAAATATGGATTTAATTTGTTGTATACACTGACGATATGTTTTCTTTACACATTCATCCAATCAAATCACTTTATAAATATAAATGATAATTAGAGTTGAATTTTGAATGGAACAAGTGAATACGATAGTCTGATGGCGTCTAATGCTCATAGATTTGCATATACAATGAGGGGGTCCAAGATCACACCCCTATGATTTTAATCATATGAACTTATAAACTATAAGTAAAAAATGTATCTTGTCAAACATAGTCATAAATCATAATGCTAACATGTTTGCATATACAAATCAGTCAACAAGTAATGGCAAAGTTCAATCGCTTTCCCTTTCAAATAAAAAATTCAGGACTAACTTATAGCTTAAAATAAATAGGATTTTACCCTTTATAATATATTATAATTTAAAATAAATAGATTTTACCTTTTATAATCTATTATAATTTAAAATAAATAGTTATGTTTTAAATGCAGGAAACAAAATATCATGCTTTTTCCTTAAAAAAAAAAAAAATATCATGCTTTTGATTTGTGGTAGTGCTGTTTTTTCTATTATTTTATTATTATTATTCCCAACAACATCAACAACTTGTTTCCTCGTCGTTCATACATTCTTGCATTGCTCATGTTGAAATCCTCTTAGGCTTTGTTTGCGAGTTTGGAGGGAAAGAGGAAGGAAAGACTTTGCGAGGTGAAAAATATGATGGAAAATCGAAAAATCTTTCTAATTTTTTAAAAGAGTAGTTTTTTTAGAGAATGATAAATTAATGCATATGATTACTATATTTTTAATTTAAAAAAAAATATAACAACATAGATTAAATTTGAAGAATTCATGTAAGCCCTCCAAACCCCCCAAAACCCTCCTCCAATACAATTTTTTAGTCCCCCAAATGAAGAGGGTTTAGTATTATGAAGAAAAGTTAACCCCCAAAACCCTCCCTTCCCATTTTCCTCTATTTCTCCCACTTGTTCATTCATTTTTCCTAAGCCTTCCTCCCCCTCCAAACTCGCAAACAAAGCCTTAATATTGTTCTCCTGTCCTTGCTACTGCGATCAATGAATTCTATTGCATGCTCTCTCAACGTGTCTCTCACATAATCCATTACAACAGTACCGTTTTATCTTCCATTCTCGATCCGCTTATTTCATGTGTGAAATGACACTTATTTTATAACAGTGAGTATATTACGTGTGCAAAAGGATGAGACTCAGAAAGAGCTGTTAATATAATTAGTAGATTTTTTTTTTAAGTTAAACTAGCTCATCAAAATTGATACCCAAAAAAATCACATGGTAAGAACCATACTTTAAGGTCTCAAGTCAACACTGTCGGATCAACCCAAATGAATTATTGAATAGCAAATTGACTATGAAACTCATCAAATTAGTGAGATTAAGAGTCTAACCGATAACATTTTAGGCAATGTGAGAGACATCAACTTCAACATATTTGTAATGAAAGTAAATTGAGTATGAATCCAACCAAATCAGGGAGATTAAAAGTTTAATCGACAACATTTTAGACAATCAATATCGGTTAACCTATAGCAGTAACCAAAACCAAAACCTATATTCCTCTCAAGTCATTGACCACCGGCCACAGGCCACCAAAAACTCCACTTTCTCCACCTAAAAGCACACTATCCAAAAGCTCTAAGCTCAATGAACAAAAGCATATAAAACAAAGCACATCAATCTCCTAAGTCTAGCATTGGTGTCCCAATCTCTGGATTTTGTTCCAATGCCTCAGCAAAAGGCTTCATTGTTGTATCCATATGTTTTTTATATCTCGATTCTTTTTTCTTGAACTTTTCTCGAGACTTCTTCAGATGTTTAGTTACTTTTTTACCACCTTTTTCAATCTTCAGTAGTAATGCTTTCTTTTCTTCAATCTGATTCAACATTTGCGTAGCTTCTGGAGGAATATCCATCTTGCTCCCACAAGGAAAATATATGCAAGGATTCCTAGAAAACAGAATAGTTAGATGGATATTTATACTCAAAAACCTATATATAATACAAATACAAATATAAAACACAATCAAAGAAATGCAGAACTATCATAAAATGTAAAAAGTCAGACATTTAAAGGCACATTTCTTAATGAATCTAAATAAAAATTTAAAGATCTTTACAAAATTAAATTATTCAATTTTTTTTATCACTTTCCTTCTATACCCGAAAATAACCATAAAAAACTATTGTATTAGTATTTAGAGCATAAAATACAACTGGTTATCAGTTCAGTTGGAAAACAGAAGACGAAATAGCTTAAAGTTTACCCCTTCAAACTTGTACATTTTAATATACGTCTTTGATTCTGTCATTTTCAATTCACCTTGTCAATGTGTGTGTATTAATTCTTTTGCAGTGGTAACACATCATAAACTATATTTTTATACTCTTTCAAATACTTATATTCTGTAATCTGTTTATGTCATGAGATAATAAGTTCGCCCAAACACATGAGTTCATTGAGATGCATGAAAAATTGAGAGTAAATATGCACAATCTAGAAGTCATCACATGCTCACAGACAGAAAAGAGAAAAGGATAGATACCCAAAGCCAAGAGAAAGAGTTCCATTTTCTCTTATAATGCCGCCATCTAATGATACAGCACCATTCTCTATACATTCAATAGCAGCCATCATACTCTTGCTTGTTTTGTAAACATGGAGCTTCTTGAAAAGGCTAAATAGAACGGTCTCACGAAGCCCATGGCCCGATGCTGTCCTTGTCTCTAGGTGATGGGAATCAAGATCAATCATATTAACTGCATAACCCATAAAGCCTTCTGGCGTTCTTCTATTTGATAACTTTGGATCGGGCAATGCAAGCTCTCTCTGAGAGTCATTTTGCAAGTTCCCATCATATGGCCTGTCAAATGAAGCATTGTTTGCATGATGTTTTTTTCTCAAAAAAGCACCTAGTCATAAAGCCTTGTCCCATAGTTTTTCCTCAAAAAAAAAAACATCTATAAAATTAATCTTATTCATTTCATATTATAATCAAAATTACGGTCATGGTGACCCCTGAAACTCCACATTACCTTATATCTTCAAAACCCATAACATGAAAACGTTTGCTTATAGCTTTTCCAAGATTAGCTGCTTCAGCAGCATGCAAAGCATGCACATAATCGATTTCTACATTTTGTTTATATTTTTCAAGAGAAATTGCAGTATCCAAAGATCTACAAATAACACCCAGCATTTGATCTTCACCAAGATATTCCGCTAACATTCTGTAAAAAAAATTAAGAACTCGTTCAAAAGCAAAATAGACCTCAGAAGATTCATTGTTTTACTGTTAGTAAATGAGTGATACAGGGCACATATCATTTGTGGAGGTAACTAATATGGAATATTATGTTCAGCGCAAATATCATAATATCAAGTACAATCACATGTTTACAAAACAAGCAAGAGTATGATTGCGCAAACATCATAATGTTCACCACAATCATCATAATTACATTGGCTACAACTACAATCACACTATAGAACCAAGAATTTTATCCTTTACCAATGATAATGAAATGCAAGATTGAAGATTGTTTAGAGTTTTTGGTCGGCAGGGATGGGAAAGGTGATAAACTTGACAAACCTGCTAAGCTCAGGATTCTGAACAGAACCAAGGAGGGCAACGATCCCAATTATATCTTCCAAGAAGTGATTCTGTTGCTTTTCATGTGCAGAGAGACTACATAGGACAGAAGCTGCTGAGTTTTCCATGTTTTTAATTTTTGTAGTCATTTCTTCTTTGGTGGTGGCAAACAACAAGTCGGCATTGCCTAATTGATAATGTTGAACATGATCTGTGAAATAGAAAACATAAACAAACCACAAAACATGTCATTGGGTTTGGGTCCTAAGTTAAAACCTCATTGCCTCCATTATACTCCAAACAAACAAAACACATCATTCCTTAAGTATAACAATGTGGTAACGGACTAAAACTAGTAGCATTCATAAATGCACACTTTTTGTTCAATCTTCAATTGGTAATTGCTAAAACATCGTAGGTCAGAAAGACATCAAATGAAAAAATTTCCATTCAATGAACAATATCAGGCCCTTTTTGTCCTATCTTCAATTAATAACAGTTAAAATAGTACTAGAGAGAGAGAGAGAGAGAGAGAGAGAGAGAGAGAGAACCTTGCAGCATCAACAGCTCTTGCTGAGTCTCATCCATTTGCTCATTAATTTTTTTAAGACAATCTTCATAGTCATTAATTTTCTGACCAAGTTGGCAAATGTCGTCAAATTTCTGTGTACAAGCACATTAAGACAAAGTCAGAATGAGGCAAAAAAATTGAACTTAATGAAAAGACATAATAAACCATGAACAAATAATTTCATCCTGCGCAATCTCAAGTGAGAAGGCATTTCAGAAAAACATAAATTTAATCTCAAGCTATCGCCTAACAAGTTTGTTGTTATCATGAATTTTGAAGCATGACGAAACACAGTTGTGCCTTAAATTTATATCATGAATTTTGAAGCATAACGAATCACAGTCATGGCTTAAATTTATATTTGAGAATAAACTTGAGAAAAGCATAATTCAAATTTGATACCTTGCCATCGCTATTTAGGACAGAGATCATTAGATTATTGTCATGAGTAAGAGTTGATAGTTCCTTCAGGGGGAAAGTATTCTTATCCGGGGATAGATGTTGTGCAACATCTTTCGCATTGGACATTTTGATAACTTGAACCTGCAGACAAATCTAACCAATTATAATTCATAACTGACAAAATTTTGTTGAAGGAAAAAAAAAAAATATAACCTTTGCAGTCAGACACAGCTCTGTATACTGCGAATGAGAAGCTTCAAAGCAAAAGGTCCCCTCAATTTCTGGAACACGAATAGATGGAACTGTACAGCGTCCATGCTTAAAAGTGTACCGTATCGATTCATCTGCATTAGAAAGGCCCGATTTAATTGTAAGCATATGAAACTGGCATTGTTGATCGTCATAATGAATCTTCATATCTACATCTCCATCAGCATTGACAATTTCAAATTCAATGTTTTCCAGCTGACCACCAGTGGCACAAAAATCAGGCACCTGAAATTGAACACAATACAGCAGTTAAAATATAAGTAAAATTGAACACCTGAAATTTTCATTTAGCACAATAGTTTTACAATTGTTTTAAAAAAATAACCTCAGATGCGATTCGCAAGATTCTTCGTGCAAGTGAAAACTCCTGCCTGAATTTTGGTTTACCTTCGAACATAACAGATATGGATGCTGCACCATGAATCAAACAGATTAGATGATGAGAAAAGATGTAACAATGTTACAATTTGTAACCATGAAGTAAATTTAAATAATGAACTAGTCATGGCATCATGCCCACAACCTCTAACAAATTTAACCTACATCACTGTGTAACATTTTGAAGTTAAAGAGAATAATGGTAAGTAACATAGGCAGAAATTTTGATCTGTAGCTAAGGTTGAGAGTATACTTAGTTGACCATGAATCAAACAAATTGTAAGCATATGTAACATCATATTTAAAAGAAACTTACCATTTTCTCCAAAACCTGCTGTTAACTTTAGTTGACCACCAAGATCAATTTTTCCTTTGTCATCTACCTGTAGATCAGAATTTTCATTTAACATATGAGGAAAAAACGGAAACAAAAGTTCATGCATATATTGATATGATGATATATACATACATTTCCCTACATATATGTTTCTCCAAGTACAACCATCAATGCAAAATATTTATCCCAGTATACTAGAGTTTGTAAGAAAACATTACCTTGTATACAGTACTGCAATTATTTAACCTTTCAAATCCTTCCAAAAGAATATTAACCTCCACGCCTTCGGACACATGGTTTCTATATGTATCAAACATCTGGATGATAAAAATACAAGCAAATATGTCAAATAGAAATATTGGGTTATGCAAATATTACAGAAACTTAATTTGACAATGTTAGAAACACAAATATGTGGCTGTGTGTGTGTTTGCAGTTTTACATAGATATTAGCCTGTAATTGTCCATACAAAGAATTAAAAAAACATAGGAACATTTATTAAGATCAACCAAATTGTTTTGCATGAATACATAATGATTAAAGGAAGAATGCGAGTGAAAATGAAATACTTAGCAATCAAATTTAAATTTATAACAGGAAATATTTACTTACAAAATAGTATTAGATTCAAAATTCCATAAATGGTATACCTACATAACTTCAGAATTTTTTCTTAAAAAAATTGATGTTTGGATATGCCTGCACACACTTTAAAAGCCTTTTCTTTTTTATTACTATTTAACTAACAAATCAAGCAATCATATGTATATTAAAAACACCAAGTGAACATTTGTGTGATGAAAACTAGAACTCTAGAAGGGGCAAAAACCCACCAGAAAATTGACACAAAGCTTTGACCTACAAAATCGGCATTGCAGCATATATTGACAGAAACCGTTGATTGATTCAAAAGAACAAATTGTTCAATAACACCATTTAATCCATATACCATTCAATAGTTTTGTTTTGTTTTGTTTTTTATCATATCACCATCTACACATTTGATTGGATCTTCCCCGGAATTTCTACCGATCCAACCCAACAAATAAATCTTAAAATATTTGGCTTTCTCTTGTCTAATCATTTTCTTTGTATCTTGAAACATTTGCAGAATTCAGCAGCTGAAGCATTGATTTATAATTTTAAATTTCGTCAAACATTTTATTTGGAACTAAATTTCCAAACACAACCCTCTCATATAGTGTTACTTTTAGGTCACAGCACCCATAAGTGAATGAACACAGCCCTCCCATATAGTGTTACTTTTAGGTCACAGCATCCACAAGTGAATGAACTAAAACAAATGAATCAGATAAAGACAAAATGTACATCAACATATTTAATTTTGAGATACCTCAAACGCTAACTCCTTGAAAATGAAACCCGGAAGTAGTTGGTCTTCTCTTATATTAGGCTTCAGTTTAGCATATTCGAGATAACCAGGAGAAACTGAATACAAAAAAAAAATAATAAGCATAAGAATAAACAACACCGAAAACTAATTTATTTCCTGATGAATAAATGACACAAATCAATCAAAATCACCTCGACACGGAAAAGATACTGAAAACGGAACATTTTCTGAAGCAATAATCAAAGTAGTTCTATAGCTGGGCCTTATCTTGTCCAATTCACTACTTGTAATCATTGCATCCTGTGTTAAACATTCCAAAACAATACAATAGTTATTTATTTTTCAATTAATAAGACTGAAGAAGTACACACTATGCATACCATAATTTTTAAAGTCATTTTATCAAATGAGAGGCGAGTCTTTGTTCCATGCACTTTGAAATACAAGTCTTTTGCTGCCTGAAGTTCAACAGTCACGTCATCCGGAATTTTTTTAAACGGAGCTCGATTGTCATGGATGTCATAACATGCAATGGCTAAGGATGGAAAGGTAGAACCAACCCTGTACAGTAAATCATTTGTTGAACAATTACATACAAAACTAAACATTCTTGATCTGAAGTAGAAAAACACAGTATTTCCATGTTATAGTTTTGTGAAGGAAATACATGTTATAGTCTTACAGATTCATGAACAAATATCTATAGCGAGCATACCTGACATCAAGCTCTTGACATTGGTCATTAGTTAGAAGTTTGTACTTCCAAGCACAATGAATACGTTTCACTGTCATTCTTTTGTCGACACTTCTACTGATTGAGTCCACCTAGCAGATAAAATTACCAATGCACTATATTTCATTGCATGCCACTCAAAACAATAATTTACAAAGGCAAACTACAACTTATAATATATCATTCAATTAGAATTAAATTAAATAATATAGACTTAACTTGTGATAATGAATTCATGCAATTTTCGAAGGTTAATGAAGATTTTTAGAAGGTTCTTAAAAATTTAGTTGTTCAATTTCTCATAATTTCTATCTCGCTTGAGTTAAAGTAGATGAAATCTTCATGTCATTTATTAAATAATTAAATGTGACTTATTTTATGTCGTGGCATACATGTAGCAAAATATATATATATATATATATATATATATATATATATATATATATTTGTTTTCGTTGCTCTTAAATTAAGATGTTTCAACTCTTCACAAGACCCTTGTTTATAAGAGAAGAAAGTAGCTTTCATTCATGAATGTAACATAATGTATATTAATTATTTACATGGGCACCAGACACGACACGCTAATTATAGACACTGAACAAATCAATGTCATTTTTTTATAGACAAATATTGTTAACATTTCCCTTTTTATAAGACAAATTGGTGTGATTTGATGACAGATTATCATTTCAAATCTAATCTAAATAATAAAAAATATATAAAAAAACAAAAAACAAAAAACTACCAGGAATAAACTTTGATGATACTATGTCCTTGGGAGGAATGAGAATTCAACTCATATTTAAAGGATTTATATTTGTATACACTGACAGTGTAAAAAGAATTTACACATGGATCCAATCAAATCATAACAAATATTTGGTTGGATGCATGTAAAAAAGTTTTACATTGCCAGTGCATAGAAATTAGACTCATACTTAAAATGAAGCGATCTACCTCCAAATAAAATACTTACCACATCAACGTGCTTTCGTTTATACTGGTTTGTGCCTGGCGAGTCAATGGAAGCAGGCAATTTCTGTTGTATCTTTTTAAGTTGATCCTTCCATTTAATATTATCAACAGCTACAAGCTGTTACATATTGCTTAGAAGTTAGAAATTATATAGCTTTTCCACCGTATAAAACAAATATACAACAAAATTTAACCTTTTCGGTGTCGATCACGCTTATAGGTAAAGACAAAGAGCTACCGATATTCAAGGTGGGGTTTTCTTCATTACTGACATCAAGAGCGCACCCATTCTCCTCTGGGATATCTATTGGCCTGTAAAATCAAGCAAAGCACAGTGAATATAGACAACTTTATAGGATTTATATGATTTTAGTAGGCAGAGTTTTGCAAAAATATATACAACGAACCTGCATATGATCCGAGCTTCTCCTATTAACAAAAAAAAAAAAAAAAACACTGAAAGTGGTCAGCAACTTTCCAGTCAAAGCTTAATTTATAGTGTTATTGTTAAAATCTTGATGACAGCAAAAGAATATCTCACTTGTCAAAAAAGAGTTTATGCATACCTTCACTCATTACCAAAATTACTCTTTTTTCTTATAGTTTTGCATTAGAAAAGAAAGAAAACCGGTTTCCACTTTTTTTCACTTATTAATACTAACTTCTCTTTTATTTATGGTACAATTAAGTATTGACTAATATTGAATGATATGAAATGGAATTATAATAAATTCTATAATTAGGATTGTTTAAATACATGTCATTGCATTTTGTTCAACACTCCACTTCTTATTTACCTCTAATTGGGAGATATGGGATGGAACAACCTTTATATTCTATTTCATTCTAGGTTATTATAAAAAGAAAGAGAAAAGGTTATGCTTTACTTTATGCGCTACATTCAGGAATCTTACCACCCAGGTCTCCTTCAAAACCTTCAAGCAAAAAGTACTCTATGGTTGCATAAACATCGCTGTAGTGAAACCCTGAACATGCTCCCCTTAACACTTTTATTTTTTGTCCATGACTCCAAGACTTCTCCTTTCTCTTCAGAACCCGATGAACTCTAATGACTTCACAAGAGTAAGAAAAATAGAATGAGAAAAAGGAAGATACGATTTAGTCTAAGAGCAGTAAATATATAAATTTTTAAATTTTCACTACATTGAGACTAGTCTAGTGCAACTGGTTTAATATCCATCCATATCATAAACTTATGAATGGATTAAAGGATTAGCGAGGTTTATTTATTCCTTTGTTGGTATGAAAGTGTGTTTTCTTCAAACAGCTATGATTTGAACTGCCAAAAAGCAACAATCATAAATAGAAGCAACAGTCATCAAAGTTTTGTTAGCCATACCATCTTCAGAAATGCCAAGTGCTTCCTTGTTCGGTGGATTGACAACTATAACTGGCTTATCCTCACCGGCATCAGCTTCGTCATCATATTGTCTGTGCATTTCTAATATCCATTCATGGTATTCTTGTTCTATTTGTGAAGGAGTTAATATTTTTGTCGCCGTGCTAATTTTGACGGAAACATCTGCTGATTTTAAATAACAGATGATTGAATATATTTAATATATAACAAAGATAATAAACTTGAAACAGTGATGAGAGATTTATAATCAGAAAATACCGGTCTGTTTATCTGAAATTTTACAGCCCAAGTTCTTCAAAGCAATGGTAAAAGGATTCTGGTGAGCTAAATCCGTCTGAAAAGGCATTAATATTTTGATTATCCTTAAATTAAGAAAAGCAATAGACAAGACAAGATTGTTTTTGTATATTAGTCAATAATACTATACACATAATAGAACGGACACATTAGTTTAATATCAAATTATACTGTTTTCCAACTCACTCTCCCATTGTTTCTACTTTGCAGCACTATACATGTATACGCAAATATGAAAAAAGCACGAGCACTTGTATTCTCTTGGGAGGAACAATGGAGCATATACATGATGCATCTTTATATGTGAACAATTGAATAATATTTCCTTTGACTCAGCCTCACGTGAATCAAGCATTCAACGACAATGATTTTATTCTCTTCTCATAGTTGACCTATAATCATTTACATTAATGTCGTTGAATGCTTGATTCACGTGAGGCTGAGTCAAAGGCAATATTATCCAATAAAACATAGCATCAACAAACCATATATCTCAAAAAGTCATAGGTTGCCATTCACTATATCAAGTATTAAGAGCACTAGGCCGCTTGAGATTATTTACTCAGATGTATGGGCCAGCTCCTATTAGGTCATTAGATGATTACTTATACTATCTAATTTTTGTTGACCATTTTTCGAAATATATTTGGTTATATCCATTGAAAAATAAATCAGATGTCTCTATTATTTTTCCAAAATTCAAAAGTGTTGTTGAAAAATATTTTAATTTGCCTATCATTTCTCTATATTCTGACAATGGTGGGGAATACATCAAACTAAAATCCTATCTCTCCTCTAATGGTATATCCCACTACACAACACCACCTCACACCCCTGAATTAAATGCCTCTGCTGAAAGAAGGCATCATCACATAGTTGAAACCGCCAGAGCCCTACTAAATTATGCCAACCTGCCATCTCAACTATGGTCATTTTGCATTCATCACAGGGGCCTACTTAATCAACAGACTACCAACACCCACTCTTAGAATGCAATCACCTTATCAAACCCTTCATCACCAAACAAACATTCGTCATCTTCACTCTTTTGGATGTTTATGTTTCCCCTGGTTGAAACCACATAACAGTAATAAACTGCAACCTAATTCTATTCCATTTGTCTTTGTAGGCTACTCACCCTCTCAATACGCTTATCGTTGCTTAGATCCTACAACCAATAAATCTACACATCTCGCCATGTTGTCTTCCATGATAACCACTTTCCATATACATCCTTAATACAACCGAAACCTGTCACTTACTCACATACACAGTCCATCCCACAAACACCACATACTATCCTACCTCTTAACCTACCCCAACCAAATACAGCCTTGTGCACCTGCATCCGTCCCTGCCACCTGTGCTCACTACTCCACCCACATCTTGTGCAATCCCTCAAGAGGCACCCTTGCATTCAGGTATTGCATCAGGTAATGATCCTATTGCTGCAACATCTCTTTCAACCAATCATATTGTTACTCCCAACACTTCAAGAGGAAACAATGATCGCTATCATGTTGTTACTAGATCTCAAAATAACATCTTTAAACCAAACAAAAAATTCTACCATACATCTCTCTATCCACTTCTGAAAATTTGGAGCCCTCTAGTTTCAGACAAGCCATGCAACATTCTCATTGGAGACAAGCCATTTCCGAAGAGCTCAATGCCTTAATTCGAAATGGTACATGGTCACTTGTGCCACCACTAGTGAATCATCATATTGTTGACTGAAAATGGTTGTTTCGTATCAAGAGAAATCATGATGGTACTATAGCTAGATACAAAGCACGATTAGTGGCCAAAGGCTTTACTCAATGCTCAGTGGTAGGTTTCAAAGAAACCTTTGCACCAGTTGTTTGGCCTCAAACCATCAAACTAATTCTCACTATTGCCTTGGGAAAAGGATAGCATATGCATCAATTAGACGTAAACAGTGCATTTCTTCAAGGATCACTCAAGGAAGAAGTTTACATGACTCAGCCTCCAGGACTCAGAGATATACAATATCCAAATCATGTGTGCAAATTTCACAAATCAATTTATGGTCTTAGACAATCACCTCGTGCATGGTATGATGCTCTCAAAGCTTTCATAACATCCCATGGTTTCACTACCAGCAAGAGTGACCTCTCCCTGTTTATATATGCCTCAGGTCCAATCATTACCTACTTCTTGGTCTATGTTGATGATCTTTTGCTAACAGTAATGATGCCCAATTCATACACGACTTTATTCACTCCATTTCCAATAGATTTTCTCTTAAGAACATGGGAACGCCACACTGCTTCCTTGGTATTGAACTCATCCCAACAAACAAGGGTATGCTGTTGTCTCAACATAGATTCAACCGAGAAGTCCTTGAGAAGTTTGACATGGCTAGCGCCAAACCAGCACCCACACCTCTGTCCCCTACAGCCACACTCACTCTGAATGATGGAACTCCTACCACAGATTCCACTCATCACAGGAAAATAATAGGAGTGCTGCAATATATTAATCTCAAAAGGACTGATCTTTCAATTGCCATCAACAAGCTTTCTCAATTCATGCACAAACCTACATCACTTCATCTGCAACTTCTAAAGAGACTACTTCGTTATCTAAAGGCTACCATTAATTTTGGCATTTTTCTGAAGCAACCATCATCCTTCCATATTTATGCTTTCACAGATGCAGACTGGGGTGGCAATGTGGAAGATCGCACATCCACATCTGCATATCTCATTTTTCTTGAAAGTAACCACATCTCTTGGTTATCACGCAAACAGCACATTGTAGCACGTCTTCAACTGAGGCTGAGTACCGTGCAGTGGCCACTGCAACTGCTGAACTAGTGTGGCTCACAAATCTCTTTCATGAACTTCGTCTACCAGTGTCAAAACCACCATTGCTACTATGTGACAATTTCGGTGCAACATATCTCTGCTCCAATCGAATCATTCACTCCAAAATGAAACATATATCTATGGACTATCGTTTTGTTTGTGAACAAGTTCGGGATGGAAAGCTTCAAGTCTCACATGTGTCAACAAAAGACCAACTCGCTGATCTTCTTACTAAGCCTTTGGCTCACACGCGATTTAGTGATCTTCTTACTAAGCCTTTGGCTCACGCGATTTAGTGATCTTCGGTCCAAGATGCAAGTTACTGATGGCAACTTCATCTTGAGGGGGCGTATTGGATAATATTGCCTTTGACTCAGCCTCACATGAATCAAGCATTCAACAGCAATGATTCTATTCTCTTCTCATAGTTGACCTATAATCATTTACATTAATGTATTTAATCATGTATGTGTATGTATTTAAATTCCATTCATTGTGTACAGCAGATGCATATCATCCATATTAATGTAATCAATCATCTCTCACTATAGAAAGAGATGATGATCAACATTGCAATACAATTCAACATTATCATATTTTAACCCTTTATACACACGACATAATTAATAACAAAAAAGAGATTGACAAAGAACATATGTAAATTTTTACAACAATATTCATCAGAACAAAGGTCACAGTAGTGAAGAACACAATAATAGCACGTTTATTTACTAATATTTTCGACGATTGCAAGTCTAACCTTTGACTGTGTAGGCTTAAAACCGGCATCAGTTTCTGCAATTTAGAAACTCTGGCTCAGATGACCAAGCAAAGAAACATAATAAACATAAAGTGTGCATAACATACGGTTACTACATACCGACATAGCATTTTACCCTCAACGAACATCTCTTCAATATGCTCGTCGTATTACTAGTTACTCTTTTGTTCCTTAAGTCCATAAAAGGAAGGAAAGCCTGATCCAAAAGAATTGTAACTCGTCAGCAATCTCTAAAGGATTATTTTCGCTTGATTACGAAAAAATAACTAATAAGTTCTAAAGGATTCTTTTCATTCAATTATGAAAAATAACTAACAAATTAATCAACTTAAATAAAACCGCAAGTTAATTGAAAGAAAGTTAATTGAAAGTTAGTATCAGTCACTGATACTGATGTTCATAAGAATAAACTACATTAAATAGCAAGTTTGGGTGTGTTTTTAAAAAAAAAAAGATTTATAGTTTATTTGAAAATAATATCCCTTTGAATATTTTAATTTATTTCATATTATTTATATAAATATAAATAAAGTATTAATCTTATTAATATTTATCTCATTTAAAATATTTTAAGAGATGAAATTAAGTTAGAGATAAAACAAATGAATTTACTATCGGGTGCCTAATTGATCACTGTTGGCAGTGTTGGTTCTTTTAGGAATTGTTGTTAGGGGATTCGGCATATTGAGGGTGCTGGTGGTTTTTCTTTGGGGTTTTTTGGTGTTTTTATTTTCTCTTTTTGGTGTAATACTTGGGATTTAATTCCCTTATATATACTCCCTCCGTCCCAAAATAACTGACCCATTTCAATTTTCAGTACAACTTTCATCATTCCCAATACAATATAACACTAAATAATACTACTTTTATCATTCCCAATACAATATATTCCACTTTCCCCTTTATTTATACATTTTTCTTAATATGTGTGAAAAACAAAATTGTGTCAATTAAATTGGGACGGAGGTAGTATAATATATTTTGCCATTCAAAAAAAATAAATAAATAAACTAATGAATTTACATTTGTAATTTAATCAGTCAACATCTGTAGCATTTGCAAAATTACGATGACACACTGTGATTTTGACATATCCACCGTAATACCAAACATGCACTTAGTCCTTAAAGTATATGAAATCTGTCACTTTAAAATGTTAAGGACATATATGACGAAATTTCATGTATTTTAGAGATTAAAACGAAGGATTTCATATACTTTAGAGACTAAGTCGATGATTTCTTGAATAAAAAATACCAACGTAATGAGGAAAATATTTTTAGCTCAGGAACTCATTATACTGCCAGAACCAAAGCACAAGACAAATTTTATCGACAAATTCCAATAAAAGGTTAGAAGTTTACCCAGCGAGCATCTGGAAGGAGACGACCAAGCCGCCTAACAGAGACCCGACTAAAGTTTTGGAAGTTTTCTTTTATAATATGACCGTCATCCTTCAAAGTTTCCAAAATTCTCTCAATACTCTCCTTTCCCTGTAATTATGTACATAACATTCATTTGACTGGTCTTGATTATGAGATCCAAGATAGACAAAGTCCAATACTATAGGCAATTTATTTGTATTACCTTTGTGTAAGGGAAATATACAAATCTAAGGCGTGCATTTGCTTCTTTGGATTCCCTTGAACCTAAAATATAGTAATTCAAATAGAACTCAACACTCACATTTCTTTACAGTTAATCAGATAAAATGGATATGAAGTAATAATATAGGACATACTGATTAAAAATAAATATCATTTATCATATCAAAAACTAAACATTGCTAGATAGAATTATAATTCATGTAGATACCATGGTCTTGATTATAAGACATCTGAATCTGCAGAACAAATTCAGGACCATTGCAAGAATGCAAATTGGTGGTTGCAACCTCCCCGCCTCGAATCTCTGTTAGATTAACACCGTTGATCTGCAAAAGAACCAAATTTATTACAACCAAATTTATTACAATCTTATATATGGTTTTCCATGACCAGTGGCGTAGCCAGGACCCTGAAGCAGGGGGTGCAAGTTTTTTTTTTCATAGAAAATTCAAGGTCCAAAGGATGATGCTCTAATACAAAGGTAGAGAAGATCTTCAGACTCAAAAATATTTACAAAAAGATTTACATTCATCTCCTTTTAAAAACATTGACGGGGCTAAAAAAATTGAGAACACTCCAATCCAAAACATAACCGTGTTTTTACCTACCAAACTCAATTCTTGTAATATGTGAAATCTTTTTAACTTCAATTAATAATAATTATATTATATATACACACACTAAACATAAATGTTAAACATATATACTCTTGTTCTCGTAAGCTTAACCCAATTAGTATGGACAATGCATAATATATGTAAGGTCGGGATTCGAACCCCGACCACCATAAAAAAATAAAAAACATATATACTCTCATGAATCATGATTATCCATTTTGATCGGTTGGAGTAAACAATCAATAACTATTACATAGTTTATATTTTAGTTATGCGATTACATTTCAGTTTGCAGTTTAGCATAATGGCTAGCTAGTCCTTTTTACTTCAAACCCAAAATAAGGATTCTGCCCTTAGATTTTCCTTTTGTAAACAAAACCATATATAAAAAGTAAAAATTAATAGTAATCAATATAAACCTAAAAGTGAACGAAGAAAAGTCAAAAAAGTATAATAATCATAATATAAGAAACTTGATTTGATGAGAGCTACTGGTTAGTTTCTTGCATGAAGCAAGCGGTGCAACAAAGTATTGAGTTGGTGAGGTGCAAAGTTAAAATGTCAGGTGGTTCATAGTGTGAAAGGATCATATATATACATGTAATTTTAGAAAGTCAGGGGGTTCAAGTGCACCCCCTCAAGCATGAGTAGCTCCGCCCCTGTCCATGACATCAGGTAACTCTTTCATGGAACAAAAATTACAATATTATGCTTCACAATGTTGAATGTGACAACAGTAAATTTTACTGTAGTAGAAAGGTATATATGATTCTTCAGCATATCTTAGTTGAAAAAGGGAAAAATATGCTTTAATATGAAAGCTTCTTCACACATAAAGTCGTATAATAGAAATATAAATTGAGAAAAGGAAAAGAATGATGAAAAAAATGTGTTCATTGCTTGTATTATAAAATCTCATTAATGTTTGACACAGTAAAACTCAAGGAGTAAATAAGAGAATCCTCTGCCAAGATCAGAAATTAGATTACATGCCTTATTTTTCTCTCAATATAATCTGCTAAACAACAAATCAAAACAAAATCTACAAAGCAACAATACTTGTATATAACAAGTTTCGCAATACCTGACGTAAGAGTGTAGTTCTGATTTTTATTTAAATTACACTAGGGGTTCTTTAAGTTTGAGGTTTGTAACATATTGGTTCTTTAAGTTATTTTGGTCACACATAAGTCCTTTAAGTTTGAGGTTTGTAAAAGATTGGTCCTTTTAAGTTATTTTGGTCACACATAAGTCCTTTAAGTATGTATACGTTTTCGATTTAGTCCTTCTGTTAACCAAACATTACAAAAACAATGATGTGGCAGAATGACTAAATCGAAAACGTTTACAGACTTAAAAGACTTATGTTTGACCAAAATAACTTAAAGGACCAATGTGACCAAAAATAACTTAAAGGATCAATTTGTTACAAACTTCAAACTTAAAGGACCCATGGTGTAATTTAGCCTTAAATATTTATCGAGTACTTGAGACAAATATGCTAACAGATTAATCCATACTAGTATCCTCGATGAGCTAGTTAAGGTGTATCAGTGGAGAAAGGACCTGAAATTCAATTGGTGTGATAGTCCTCCCTTTGTCAGACAAGTCATCATTCTGCATGAATGAAACAAATATAAATGCACATGTTCAAGGTAGTAAAAACAATATTTTGTCGAGGAACCATAATGATTAATATTAATTTTTTTATAACATTAAAAGAAAAATGAACATATGAAGCAACAATCATACAAAATTTACAAGATACAGTCGCATATGTTCCATTGATTCAATTCACTGGCATGTTCAAACCTGAATGTAGGGGAAGTATATGTCCTTGAGGTGGCACAGGAGTTTCTTAATATCAACATCTTTCACTTTTGGGTTATAAATATCAACCTGCAACAGTATAAAATTATTTGCTTAATTTCATCCTTAACTATGTTATCCCACTCTTTCTTACTACAACTACATTTTGAATTTTTATGTTTCCTTTCTTCAATCTTCTGCAAAAGTAGCAGCAGTACTACTACTACTACTACTAATACTAATGCTAATAATCTATACAATATATAAAGAAAACAACCCTTTTCAGCTCTTTTGGGCTGGCTTTTTCTTTCGAAAAATGTCCTCAATTTTGAATACAAATAACACATGTAACAAATAGATAAGAATAATATTAAATATTAAAAAAATATAACAAACACGATATGAATATATATGTTTGTCTTTTTTTCGTTATCTTCATTATCTCAATAATTATACTTTTAAACAACTTTTTCTATAATAAAGATCGTTGTTGGTTTCATTGAAAAAAAAGTTAGGTTATAATTTTTTTGTTATATTGTTGGTGTCACTGAAATAGATAATCATTATCATGGTTAGTTTGATTTTTATAATTTGAAAGGAAAAAGCATATATATGTTTACTTTTAATCCAAAACAAAATTTCCTAAAAAAAAAAAAAAACAGCATTCACAATTTTCAAACGTTAACGCAATAAAAAGAGATAATAATAATAATAATAATAATAATAAATAATTATAATTTTCCTTTCTTTCCCCTCCACTTCAACCATATCATATAGGACTTTCACTTTCACTCCCCTTGCTCTCCTTCCCTCCATTAAATTTCTTCCTCTCCTGGTCCACAATGCTGAAAACAGACAAGAGAACAAGAATAGGCCAAACACGAGAGATGTATATTACCTTTGTAAAGCTGCCTCTAGAATTCTCGACTTCACCATCGTGGGGTGCCCTTATGCCACCATATGTCTAAATGAAAAATAAAATAAGTAACATGATCCTGCTAGTTGAGAATATTGAAATAAGACCTAAAGAAAAAAACAATTGATAAGGAAACATGAATACCTTCCATGTGGATTCAGAGTTAGATTTATTATTTAACAAAGCTTCTCTCTCAAGCCATAACTCGTAGACTTTCTTTACATGCTTTGTCTTGGAAGAAACACGGGTAGACCTGTAAAATGAGAATAGCAAAAATAAGAGAGTCATAAAGAGATAAATTTTGGGATGTACTTGAACAGAATAAGACAGAAGTAGATTTATCTTAAAAAAAATCATACCTCCCCAGATGCATAGATGCTATAGGTCCCCCATATCCAAACATTCCAAAACAAGGCTGCACATCACAATCAATACAACAAAGCAAACCATAATTTTAAAATTTCTGTGTGTAAGCATCACAGACAGCAATGTGTTACTAGAAGTTTAGATAAAGGAAATACTTCCAGTCACCAAGATATGATTTATGCAGTTATGCTCTTCTAGCTTAAAATGCTTATCCTATTTGAGCATGTTACAACAAACGTGTTCAGCAAAAATTAAAAAATATATTTTAATGAAGGTAGGCTATTATAGCTTAAAGATACTTCTATTAGGCATGTTACAACAAATATGTTCAACGATGATTGAAGGGTGAAAAGGCACGAAAATGAAGAATACCATTAGGTATGGCGGTTTTCCTCCAATAGCCTGTGATTTTGATTGTCGGTGAAGGGAAGCACCCATCTTTCCCCTGCACAAGAGATAAGAAGTCCAGAATCAAGAGAAGCTAGTGGAATATGCAAACCAACAAATCATAAAAGGCATATGGTACAATTAGATTGAAAGTCACTGAAGTCACTGAAAGTGTGAGTGTGATTTAATATTTTAAGATTTAAAAGTTGGGTATGTTTAAGACAAATCTTCATTTATTCAGAGCAAAGGCTAGCAATGTTTAAACACTGGGTGTAATTTAGAAAAGTAATATAATGTTTTAGCATAATTGAAATTTTAGGACTTGTTTTTGGTTTTGAGAAAATGTTCATGTTTTCATGTTTAGATTGCATCGCCTATTACTATCTTTAAGCTGTACGATCAGTATAAATCTCTCCTTTATATCCATATTTTTAGACATACTAAGCTTGATTAAATTGAAAAACCTAAAACATTTAGCAGAATTCATGACACCCTAATTCCGAATCTCTTTGGCCATCAACATAAAAGAGTTTAAATTGATCAACTGTCAGAAATCATTTAGCTAGAAAATGACATATTCTGATAGCAACCAAGGATTTACATGCAATGAAATTGAGTTAAACAGAGAAAACTTTACATCCACCGACCAACTTATCTAGAATGTATCAAAATTTTAAATAATAAAAAGTTCAAAAGGATTCTGAAAGTAAGTTTATTTAACACAAATAACAGGATATGGATATCAGAATGTACTTTGCAACTTCAGAAAGTTCATGAAATAAACTACAATCAGATAGCTACCATTTTACGATGGAATTCTCATCTGAGTCATCCATTCCAGACCCACTGTCAAAAATTGTAATCTTCTTGTTACTCACATTTACTCTGCAAAACAAAAAAGTTATGTACAACAAGTGGTAATTGATTTCACCGGTATAAGAAACCAACCAAGGAAAAACAATAGACAATAAAAATCAACTCTCAATATTTTTTTTCAACTTTTATTACGATAAAAAAAAATGACAATAGTTTGTCAAAAATGATGGTGCCAATCAATTATTAAAAAAATCAACAACTTAATTTCCATAGAAATTGGAAACATTAAATATAAACAGTATTTCCAACAAGCTATGAATTTCCTCAAGAGTTAGCAAGAGTCAGAGCTTAACTGCAAATAAACTGAAGTTCTATTGGGCTACTTAGACAACTATTATTAACAACAAAACTATGATTGCCAAAAGATATATATGTAGTGTTGTGATCAAATTATCCATTTTAGAAAGAAAATTACTTCATTGACCCTAAAATACCTAACTCTTTCTACAACATAACACTAATGTCAAACAGTGGATTTTTTTTCCTCAACTCTTTTCTCAGATGATTATAAAAAATGATGGTATCAGATTGATGTCATAGGACCGTACCCGATTAGCTTCCTGTTATCTTTCCCGTTGAACCACACAGCTTGCAAAGCATTATCCTGATAAATGAATGATAGTGTTAATGTTGATATGTGCAAAACCTTTATAAGAAAAATTGAGTTTATAGTCTGTTTTGCTAAGGAGCTCACAATCAAGTCAGTAATAGCCGCTTCAAAATTATAATCTTCAGGAAGCTCCATTAGCAGATCTGTATCTGGTGTCAAGTCCCACATATTCTGCATTTCAGACAGATGAACATTAATAGTATCAAAATCAGATGAACATTAATAGTATCAAAATCACAACGTTCAATTGCTAAGAGAAAATTCCAATTTCATTTTCCCTTCTCTTATTTAAGAATTCAATTTACCTAATGAATTTCTAAAATAAGTACCAAATACTCCAAGTCGTTTACCAACATTACATTTGTCCAACTGAACTCGATACCTTAAGCAAAGTATTAAGTTTGAGCCTAGTGGATGGAAAAAATGTGGTCGGGAGGAGAGACCCCGGTAAATTCTTCGCACCAATAACATGTTAGCAAAAAAAGTATTCCAAACTTTTGTAACATTTAAGTGACATATATATGTTCACAGTTTCACCACAATTAAAAGGTTCTCTTATATACAAAAAAAAAAAAAAGGACTAAATTGCAATTCATGTTTGTATTTATACATGAAGGGAGGAGACCATGGTTATTAAAAAAATAAGTGAGAAAGTGAATTTCAAAGGAAAGAGATTATGTGACCAAGAAAGGAAAGAGTATAACTTATTCTTAAACTAATAAGTTCATTCTTACATAAATTTTATTCAATTCTAAACACTTTGTCTTTAGTGGAGCTCATTAACCACTGGCTCTTTAAAAACATTATATAGCTGACAAAATTGAATTCTCTGCGGTCAAAGTGAACAGAAATTCATGCATTTGGAACATCGATGACCTTCCGATCTTGATCAACAGTCCAAAAAATTCAATTTTTTAGTATATCATTTAATATACCGAGTTTGAATATAGACCATCTGATCTTGATCGAAATATCACCCATGTCCCGAATGTGTATAATCCGATTAAAGGGGGAGGGTAAAGAAAAACAACATAAATTCTAACCTCAAACTTGACAGGACCTTTGTTAATCCCCTGATTGACAAGAAATAAAAAAAGCAACTATCAAAATCAAAGCAAAGAAACACACAGATACAAAAATGTTTGGTTTTGCGGTGACAATAATTGATTTTGAGAGAATCTAAAGTGAGTTAAAGGTAAAGTGGGTTTGTGTTTAAATACATTCATGTAAGAGTAAGTTGAACTATAAATTCATGTTGAAAATCAATTCTAGAATCAAAAGCTATAAATTATAGCTTCACTCGTAATCAATTCTGGAGGCAAAATCAATTCTACTCATAAACAACCAAACATGTCTGAATCAAATATGGCCACTCTGGAACCAAACATACACAAATGAGAATGAGTATTTGACACTAACATTAACTTTAAGGCGTAAAATATGGCACTTGTTAGGGACGAAGTTTCTGAAATCAACAACATCCTTGATCTTATTATCATTGGCATCTTCAAGACACAAATCATCACAGTTCCAATTGATTTCACTTTTCTTCTTCATGGATTTGGAGTTTTCCTGAATTTTCAAATACCTACTTCGAACTAAACCAAGAAATTCCCCAAACAGCATTTCATTTTTATCTGGAATCGGAACTTTCAGTTCCACAATTGCTGCATTCGGTAACAACACTTTGAAACTTATTATTATTCTTGGAACAACTCGACAAATATCTTTACCATCGTTGTTGGTTGTCATCATCATCACTTTTCGTTTTTTAGGAGGGGGTTTAATCATTCCCCCTTCCATTCTTCTTCAACCCTGTAAAACAGAAACGATTCAAATAACATCATCATCAACAACAACGCAATTTCCATGCTATTTTTCTTCAACAAAAAATAAATAAAAATAAATTATATACCTAAAAATAGAAATTAAATGCAATAATGATTTCATAATCAGATATCTAAAAATAGAAGCTTAGTTAACACGCTTCTTCAGAGTTTTTCAATCGAAGCTGTTTTTTCAGATTTTGAATAATCGAAGGTTAAAAAAACGAGAACGAAGTGTGAAATGTGGATTTATTTAAGCATATGGTGCGAATGTGAAGAAGAGAGAAATGAGTGTGATTTTGGAGAATGTGATTGTTCCGTGTAGAACAAGGAAATGAAGTGAAATCGGAAATGGATGTTTGGAATATGATACCATAAAAGTGATTATGAAAAGTGCTTATGCAATAAATGAAGGTTTGGGGCTAAGGAAGGAAGGGAAAGGGTTTTTTTTTTGACGAAAGAAGGGAAAGGGTTTTGAATGGGTTTTGTGGAGACTGGAAGAGAAAGCGACGTTGTGTACTTCAAAGTGAGTTTGTTAGTGAGATGAAGAAGTGAAAACTGAGAAGTAACACGTGGAGGAGAGAATATGACAATTAACATGAAGTACAGGTGGCTTAAGTGTTTGACCTCTTAGGGTATGTTTGGTTCTCTAATGATAAAAAAAATTAGAATTAAATATGTTTTTAATCCCTACAAAATTACAAGCTTTTAAGTTTAGTCTTTACAAATGAGTTGCAGATGAAAGTGAGTTGAGGAGAAATGCTAACAATACACTTTTCAACACTCCTTTTGATTAGTTAAAATTCACATTGGTCACATCAAATCATATGGGTCCTATATAAATTTGGTGGGTTTCATGTGAATTTTAATCAATTAAAGAGAGTGTATTGAAAAGTATGTGTTGCTAACATTTATTTCTCGTGAGTTGAAATAGAAATTTGTGCCTTATAATCAATTCTAAAAATCAAGAGTTATAAATAATAGTTTCAGTTGAATTTGCTATTAGTCCCAAAAATTGATTTTGATTTCTAAAAATAAAAATAAAAAATCAAACATAATTTTATAAAATTAAAATTGCTTTTGGCACTTGAAGAGCACTTCTAAACATTTAAAAGGGAAACCAAATACTTACATTATTCGGTTTAAGGTTAGATACTTGTTTTTGGATGGATTTCAAATGTTTGGGATTAAGATAAGATTAAGAAGTTTAAAGTTTTGTTAAAAGTTGAATGAATGAGTATACTTTGGTTAAAAGAAAAAGCAGTTTAATGCTAAAGCAAGAGCTGCAACCTAAAAGAAAATTGTTGTAGCCTGCAAGCTATGGATACTAGAAAAAGATATGAAATGAAAAGAAACAAAAATAAAGTAAGAAATAGTGGGAAATGAAAATATGATCCTATATACAAAGAAAAAGTTGTAATGATGATTACTTCAGTAAGAAAAAAACAAAACTGATAAAAAAATGTTGATCAGAGAAAAATGAACAAATAAGGATGAGGAAAGTAGTAAGAAAATGAGGTGGAAGAAAAAGTACTTAAATTGTTGAAAATGAAACGTGTTGGGATGGATGCATAATGCATGAGTGTTTTTCAGCCAATAAAAACGTGACACGCGGCTATGTTGTTAAAGAGTAGGACTTGTGTTGTTAGAGAGTAGGAAAGAGAATCTTGGTTTTATACCTGAACTACTTGTCTATCTCTGTTTAGAGATCATTTTCTTTTTTCTGAAAAAATATCATTTATCATCCGTCTTTGCGTGTAACGGCATAAACTCAACTAAATATCGATAAAAGATAAAATACTAATATTTATTGAAAAAACTTCTGTTATTTTGACAAGTTGATCTTCATGCTTTCGTGCAAATGTTGTATTTGATTTATCCAAAAACAAATTAAAGAAAAATTGTTTAAATACTAAAAAAAGAGATACACCCTAAGACTATCTTTGATGATGATATCCTAAACATTTAAGATCGGATACTTATTAAGTGTCTCATTGGAAAGAAAAAAATTTGAGGTCCTATAGGATTCAGGGTCTCACTTAAGACATTCATTCTTAAGTGAAACTCACATTGTTTTAATATTAAAAATTGATATGTAAAGATATAAAATTATTGATAATTGATTATTAAATCCCATTTAAAATTTTTGTATTAATATTACTATTTAAAATTTATAAATGAGTGATGTGTACACGTGTTCGAAAATTGTTACAACCCATGAGCTGTGAATACTAAAAAAAAGGTGTGAAAAGAAATAAAAGTATACAAAGAAATAGTGGGAAATGAGAATATGCTCCTATATGAAGAAAAAGGTGTGAAATGTTGTTTGCTTCGGTTAGGAAAAAACAGAACGGTAATAAATATTTGAAAATTTTACCCTATACCTCTACACTTATACTTTCACCCCTACGAATTATGAAAAGTTCCAATTTTACCCTTTTTATGATTTGATTTCACCCCCACAAAATATTCATACAATTATTCCATGATTTGTCCTGCAAACTCATTGTCACTTAATCTTGAATAAAGGAATTCTTCCATGATCATTGATGTATTAACAACAAATTTTCCACAAACTCAAACTCACAAGGTTAAATCTATGTTCACCCCCTACAAATCATATAAATTTCCAAATTTGTCCCTTTTGTAATTTGATGGTAGATCATTTATTTAATTTGTTGTATTTTCGTGAAAAAATTCTACAAAAACTATTAGATACATTGGGAAAAAACAGCCTTGACAAATCATGTAAATCATAATCAAACGCTTTTTGATTAAGTGCTAGTTATTTGTATCCAGGTTGAAAAAATTGTATTCTCTATTCTCTTTTACTTTTTGGATTGTGGCTTATTTTTAGCTTCGTGAGTTTTGGGTTCCTTTCATTTTGATTAAATTATTCATACAATTAGAAATTGTGAATGAAAGTTCATAAATTTTTCGGTAACCTAAACAACTGTAATTTCATATCTGCAGTTCAGCCACGGTATAAATTTTAATTTCCAGAAATCTTGTGTTCGATTGCAACTTCCGGAAAACTTGTTCTATCAAAAAAAAATATTGTAGGGTGAATTCATATGACAAAAGGTCAAAATTGGGATTTTTTATGATTTGTAGGGGTGAAGGTATAAGTGTTGGGGTACATGGTAAAACGTTCTAAATATTTTTGGTCAAAGATAAAAAATGAAGTAATGAAAAAAACGTAGTAAAAAAAAGGTGGAAGAAAGGTAATCATTGGAAATAAAACATTTTGGGCGTGTTGTTAGGCCAATGAAAACATAACACGTGGACTATACTAATCTTTTATTTTTGAAAGAACGTGGACTGTATTAATAAATGGTCAAAGTCCCCCGAATAAAAAGGTCAGAACCCCACACACAAAAAAATGGTCAAAGTTTTATTTTGACATATATCTACCTGAGAAAATTTTGTTTAAATAGATGGTAAGATCAACTTTGTGCATCTAAGATTGTTTATAGAGATTAATCACCGTTAACCGATGATAGTGACAACATCCAACTAATAGTACAGGTACTGAATAAGTGCGAACTGAGAAAATATTTAGAGGAAAACAAAATATATACCTTGAGGAAGTGAAGTATGGGAACTGAACAAGTGCGAACCAAGAACAACGGTGAAATCTAATTGCACAGTGTGGTGGTGACGTCAGACTGCGATAAGAGTTGAGAGCTGAGAATGCAAAATTCAAATCAATAAATTGCACAAAATTAAAAAATATATATAAAAAAACACAAAAAATGAGACAAGTTTAAAAAAAAATATCACAGAGGGTTTAAAAAATTAAATTCTTAAAAAAAATATCGAGAAATTAACCTGCAAAAATGGTAGTTAATTGAAGAGGATGGTGGTAAAACAAATATGGTGGTTAATTGAAACTAATAGTTGATAACTTGTATCTCTCTTGATCTAATAGTCTACGGTCGGATGTATGATACAATTGATAAGATCAACCCAATAGTTTTCAAAATAAGGCCTTATTGTCTACGTATTAGCTAGTTTTACCCTTAAATTAGCCCTGACAGTTAACTGGAGAGGATCTTATCTCTTTCTAGCCTATTGCTAGTTGCACAGAGTAAAAAAAATTGAATAGATCCACACAAACTAAATTATACAATTTAAATAAACTATATTAATAGCCAATTTAATGGGCATGAACCATTTAATTTGTTTGGATAGCCAAATTTGAGTTAAATTTGATATTGTTGTCATATGATGTTTTGTCAATGTCCATCTCAAATCTAAATACTCCCTCCGGTCCTTTATATAAGAAACAATTGACTTTTTAGATACATTGAATAATTTATGTATTTGGTTTAATTTCTAGACCAAATACATAAATTATTCAATGTATCTAAAAAGTGAATTGTCTCTTGTAAATAGGACCGGAGGGAGTAACATGTAACCCTAAAACTCAATATTCCTAAGAAAACCCTAAAACCCAAATATGTTTGCACGTGAATTTCATATTAAAGCTCTCTAAATTCAAATCGAAAGTATAACTCTCAAATTTGATTCTCAGATCTAAATTTGTGATTGTCCCTTCATTACTTTTTGGGTTTGCTTATTACAAAAACTGTAACGCTATCCATAAAACGCAAAGTCATGAAATATATTAAAAATAAGAGGGAAATAGACAACAACATGCTTCAGGCAAATTGAAAAATACACCAATTTATAAACATCTTATTCTTCAACGACCATTTTACAGAGAGAAATGTATTGCACATATCCCAAGAATAAAGCAAGTTGTTTATGTTACGATATATTTGAATCGTCTTGGAACTTAATGTAGATCATATACCTGATTCGCCTGTTTGATCTAATTACGCTTGAACTTAATGTAGATCTAGGTATTATTTTGCGCCGCAGCAAAATGTTGATTCAATCTCAACAATAGATGTTGCAATCTTAATGTTAAAAGCACTTATATATCATTTACTCAACATGGTATTGAGAAGATGTATAGGTTGGAAAATGGGCCGGCCTAGAGTATTCAAACCCTAACCATGTTAAACAGCATATAAATGAGTCAAATTAGACTAAATTAATTTTAACACCTCCTTATTTTTATTTTTATTTTTATTTTTATTTGAAAGATCCTCCTTATTTTACTTGTAAGCTACTCTTTCGCATACGTTTTATTTACACAAAATACTCATTTTTGAAATAATCTATACAAAATACTATTTTTTTTTTAAGTTTGTAAATGAAAAATAAAAACTTAATGTTCATAATACAACACACCCACGTATATAGTTTTTATATCACTTTTATTGAAAATCTTAATTTCTAAAATACAAATATATACACTCTAAAATTCAATTTTTGGAGTCATACTTCAAATGATATAAACATGTGTCACCAATGTAGTTGGTATTCATACGAAGCCAATAGTGGATACAAAATAAATTTATTATATACTAGTGTTCATACGGGAACTTCGTGTTCGTTTATCCGCTATTTTATTGTGCAGATACGTATAAATTACTAACTGTGTTTGTATGAAATTTTGATTTTTCTCTTGAAAAACAATTAATTAAAGTTTGATTCTGATTTTCATTAAAAATATAGACATTTTGCATTTTTATATGGTAAAAAACTATACTTATCTTTTTCAATAACACCGACAATATAGAAAACATAATATAAATTCTTTTTTTTTAAATGACACAAACAATAGAGTATTCTCGTAGTCAAATTTGTTTAAAGGTATAATTGAAAGTCAAAAAGGAAACTCAAACTTATGTAATCTCTTTACATATAGTATTTCATGAAAATAAAATAAAAAATCGGTTGGTATGAATAATTTTTATTTTACTTGACGTCTTCAATCACCCGAAGATAATATCGTCACCCTTTTGTAGAGAATCTTGAACTTACTGCGATAAAATGTGTAACATCTTAAATTTTCTATGTTAAGTATTTTGTATGTCAACAAATTAAAACAAGTTTTTAATATATGAGAGGTTTAAATAATTAATAATGAATAATATTAAGTGCATAGGGAATTCCTTAAAAAAAAAAAAATTAAGTGCATAGGGAATAATTTATCATAATGTAGTAATCAATGGATTTAATTAAAATAAAAATAATGAAGGGTTGAACATAAAGCTGATAAGGTTTTATGTGTATATTTTTATATTGTTATAATATAAAAAATAAAAAAGAAACTGAGATGATAAGAAAAGGGTGCAAAATAAGGGGATGGTCTTTTGAGATTACTTTGAGGAGGTTCAAAAGGGGAATAAAACTACATGAGTAAAGTGGGTGATATTTGCAGGCTTAAGAGTGTTTGGGAAATGGGAATTAGGGATTCAAGACCACTTAATGATACTACCTCCGTCCCTAATTATAGGACCCTTTTGAAAAAATAACGGGAATTAAGATAGTGGATATTTGTATTAAATATGTTTGTAATTGCTATTGTTTTTACAATTTTATCCTTTAAGAGAGAGGGTTGGTTTATATTTTCAACATGTTATTTATTGTTGATTGAAGAAAAAGATGTATAATAAATAGGGGCATGTATGTAAAGAAATAATTAATGTAGTTGGAAATAGCAAAAGGGTCTTATAAAAAGGGACAAGAAAAATTCTCAAAAGGGTCTTATAATTAGGGACGGAGGTAGTAATATTTTTGTTTAAGTGGAAACAGATGACAAACATATTTAGGGATCAAAATGACTATTATCCTTTTTTTTAGGTAAGATTTTTTCTATCTTAGTGTAACATGATAGTAGATTATTAGAGGTTGGTAGGAGAAAGGATTGTGGAAGTGGTCCTTAGTGCAGAACTGCAGACAATACCTAGGGTGTTTTCTTAGGAAGTTGAAAAAAATTAAGGTTATTTATGTAATTTACTCGGTTTAATAGCGGGTATGGATATCCGCGGTTGTGGATACTATTAAATCCGCATCCGTATCCATTAATTAGCGGGTAGTTAAAAAATCCTTTTATTTTATCCGTGGATATCCATTAAGGTATCCGCTTCGTGCCCGTGGCGGATTTTATCCGCGAATATCCACGGGTGCGGACTTTTTTGCCATCCCTACCCTTAAGGATCTGCATGCCTTTCACAAAAGTTGATTGCGATTATGAAACAACACTCTGAATAACACGACGCAATCTATTAGCTAATAATTCAAGCAAAATCTTATACAAGCTTCCCACCGAAGAAATGAGACGAAAATCATTCAATACCCGAGGACTATCAATTATCAATTATAGGAATAAGGGCAATGAAAGTACAATATTTACCTTATGTCAACCTTCCGTTTTGATGAAAATAAGTAATAAATCTCATAATACCATCCTTAATATCATCACAAAAGTCTTTAATAAAACCAAAATTAATCTTATCTGACTCAGGACTCTTGTAACTATCACAATCTCAAATTGTAGCTTTTACCTCTTCCAATCTAAACAGTTTAATTAACTTCACTCCTTCCATGAATGACAAAGTACGAAATTGAAGATCATCCGCACCAGGTCTCTCAACATTACGAACTTCAAAATGAGTGGCAAAGTGAGAAAAAATAGCACTACGCATATTGCCCACACCCTCCACCTGAACACCTTCAACAAGAATAGAAGGGATAGAATCACCACGACGTCGACTAGAGATGACTGCATTGAAAATTTTTGAATTTGCATCCCCTTCTCTAAGCAAAGTTAATCGAGATTGCTGCCAACAAATACTAGTATCAATATGAGATAAAAAAATTTTTTTAGCATTGAGGCCATGTAACTCCTCCACCTCATCTTCTAATAACAAATTCTCCCCTTTGGAGTCCAACGGTGAAATACACTCCTTCAAAAGTAAGATTCTCCCAGGTAAGTTTTTAGTATGATTATGATTATGATGTCAAAGTTTGAGAGCCAATTTATTGTATTATTTATATTTGAAAATCATAATTCAGATTTTTTATTTTTTAAAAAATTTTAATTAAGAAAATTGACATGTCATCATCACGTCACAAAAGTTGCGTAGTCAACAACTGTCATATAGGCGACAACCAAATCAACTACTAAATGGACTCACATACCTTTTTAAAAGACATAATTTTATGCAAAGGTCTATTAATTTTTTTTAGAAGGGATTAAAATCAAAATTTGTTATATTTGGCATTTGCAGGAAACATATTTTAGCCAAAAAAAGAAAGAACAAGGATGAGGGTCTGAATTGTCCTTCGACCAATTGATGTTAGATCAACCAGGAACATAGATTTCCCGTGATTTTCTTCAGTCTATTGGGCATACAAGAATAAAAGAAGCAAATTCTAAAGGACTGATATCTAATTGTTGAATAAATAAATGATTGCCGAAAGCACCATTCCATCCCTATCCTTGCAACACACATTGATATGAATTGTTTAACTACAACTTTTCAGTAACCTTCAAGCTAAAATTTAACCTAACATTAAGAATGATGATGATATACCTATATTTGCCTATCTTTTTCTCTTAACAACAACTTTTAGCTTAAATATTTATTACATACACACGTTTACACAAATCCTACATACTATTAGAAATATACTTGATGCTTTATTTTTACTTTTAAGTTTTGGTATTTTTTGAAGAAGACAATCAAGTTATTACGTTTAATAGTAACTTTTTAAAGCACACAAAATTTCGTATAAATCCAAAATTTATAACTGTGTAACCTAATAATTGAGATTTACTTACCCATCCATCAATAATGACCTGATGCATAAGAGCATCTTCAATGAAAGATGTTTTAACATAAGAGCTTATTAACTACTCTTGTTAGAGAAGAAATAAAAAAATCACAATCCTTTTTCCTAAAACAACCTCAATTTGGAAGTATACGAATTTTTTAAGCTCATAGGTCATACCTCCACCCCTCCTGCTCGTAGAAAGTTTATCTCAAGACATCCATCTTATACCCGTAATATGGTTACATCCATCTTTGAATCTCATTCTCCAAAGGAAGAAGAATACCAAAAATATTCTTGAAATACGTAGGGATAGATTGCAGCAAATTTGATCATCACATACTTTTGTGGATTTGGACAAAGACCTCTCTCCCTAAAAGTTTATTTTTCGTCACACCCTGTACTTTATAAACTTAAAAAGGTCCTTCTTATTTCTCCCAATCATAGATGAGAACGCCAAGCATTTGTCTTGTCCGTGCCTAGAAAAATGTCAACTTGCAAAATATACATCATATATGCTCTTTCATTCCAGGTCTCATATTTCTACTATAGAATACATTTGACTTTTGAAAATTAACATGTTGGCGCGAGGCTGGTCAATGCGTTAAATGTGAGTTACAATTTTTACATTAGATGAAATAGTAGATGTTAAACCATCATATAAGGAGAAGACTCATACCTAATACCTTAAGATCTTGCACGAAGATGTGGTGTCCAAAATCACTTATGTGCTTTTGCTCTTAGCCAAGTATTGATCCACCTAGTGTAGGATTCTCCGAAAGTCCCAACAGTGGTAGCAGAGCTCATTTCAACTTTTTGGGGGAGTAAGAGTGGTTACTAGTATTAGAATATCAAGGATTCGAAAAATCTCACACTTTAGGGAGAGAATGTAGTTGTGTCAAGTGTGAGTTAAATGATTCACATTGAATGGAAGAGTAGATGTTGATCAACATAAGCGAGAAGACTAAAATACTAATGCCTTAAAATTTTGGTAGCTATTAACCCAATATTTTGATCCACCCAAACTTGGTCGAAAGTAAAGAAAAACACATTACTATGTAGCATACAAATAAATCTAAGAAATATCACAACAAACTATACAAGGTAACAATACAACTATTATTGTCAAAATTGAACAACTCTCGGTCCCAATAAACAACTAAATTCCTTCTTTTTATTAGCATGAAATTGCTTAAGAAGTAAACAATTTAAATCATGCTAAAAAAATTTTAATTATAACATTTAATATTATTGTGAATTGATTCATTGCTTATATCAATTAACAAAGAGAATCGTTTAGAAATTTATCGAACTTAGATGAATGCATGTTTCATTAATTAAGAAAAGAAATTTTTTTTATAAGGGGAGAGCAAAATGACATGGAAGAACTAGAGGACGTCCCAACCAGGTTGGCACCCCACTCTAAGCCTACATTTGTCAAGTGTTCGTATATATTATTAAAACATAATTGATATGTCATTAAGTTTAAATTAAAAAAATCAAATTTTAATTTAAATAAATCACACACAATTGATATTATCTCATTCTCATAAATTAAACATCACTCTTGAAGTCATGAGTTTCAATCACACACAACACAACCAACTAAATGTATGAACCACCAATATATTTCACAAAGAATGCATATCCCCTCATTATTCATGTATTGAATATGAATATTTGAGTCATGCATTTAAAACACAAATAACAACACTAACAAAATGCATAAATAACTAATATATTTTGTAAAGAATACATATCTCTGTCATTTTTTCGTGTACTAAAAATGACTCTTTGAGTCATGCATGTCATGTGAGAATATATATATATTAAAAATTGATTCTAAGTTGTAAACATTTACTCCCTCCGCCCCTTAATGTAGACACCCATTGCGTTTTTCACATTTCTTAAGAAAAGTTGTCAGTGTAATTAATGTGTTTGTTATGTGTGTTAATATTATGAAATTGTCCTTTGTTTGTACGTGTTTGACTTTTCATATTTCAAAACAAGATAGTAGTATTAATTAGGGGTATGTTTAGGAAAAAAATAATAAATTTATTTAGTAATTTGAAAAGGGGCTTACATGTAGGACAAAAATAAAATCAAATGGGTGCTTAAATATAGGGACGGAGGTGTATGTATTACTCCCTCCGTCCCTTAATGTAACCACCTATTATATTTTATTTTTGTCCCTAAATATAACCCCTTTTCAAATTACTAGATGCATTTATTACTTTTTTCCTAAATATTTGTCCCTAAATGTAACCCCTTTTATTTTTGTCCCTAAATGTAACCCCTTTTATTTTTGATTTTTATTAGAATTATAATACAAATATTTGTAACTTTCAAATTGTAACAGACCCAAAGAATCATGCTTATCTTTTTCAATAACAACAGTAATTTAACAAATATAATATAAATCTTTATCTTTTTAATATCACTTGTTTAGGTTTATTTCTTTTTATACCACTTATGCACTGTATCATTGTATCACCTGTTTCATGTTGTTTTTGTGGTTTACTTGGTCAGGTACATGCCCCCCAATCTTTTACTTCCTGTTTCTTTTTTGATTTTTTTTGGTTTAAAAAAAATAGTATCACCAACGATATAACATTACTATAGGAAAATTTGTTTGGGTTTGAAATTATAAAAAATTCGGCCCAAAATCTCAATCCCTTCATATATAATATTGATAATATTGTTTCGATCGTAGTAAGATATTTTCTATCTTAATGTGATTTATTTATTTTAATTAAAATTTAAAATAGTATTATTAAATGATAAAATAGTTAATAAAATAGTTTAAATGAAGGGTAAAAGAGGTAATAAAAAAGACAGGTCAAACTCAGGTATTTGAAACTTGTTTTTCTTTATATATAGTATAAGTTTATTTGGTCTATCATTTGTTTTTCATCTATTCCTTTGTATTTTTTTTCTTCATTCAAAACAAGTGCGTATAATAAAAGACAATTTTGCAAATGCACAAGTATAATTTTTTAATCGCCATGACCATTTTTGTAGGGTTCCGTATTAAACTCGACAAAAATATAATGACAAGGACATTTATGATAAATTCACCCGGTCAAAACCAGAGGGTTCAATAACTAAAGAGACAAAAGGCTTTATGAGTTTCAAGCTGAAGGCAGTTTCCACCGTGATAAGTTTATTGCGCACACAATCGTATGAAAAATTATAGCACATTGACAATAAAATGTGTTATTGCTCATAGCCAATGCCATACAACTATTTCAATTTTTAGGAGCAATGTCTTTAGGGAGCGTATTTCTTCTCCCACTGCATACATGCATACATGAGATAAACCACAAGATCTTTTCCTTTAGGCACGATATCATAAATTTTTCCCAAACAAAAATATCAATTGCAACAACAAAATGACACTTTACATTTTTTGTTTTTGAAGTAGAAATTTCTACAACCTTCTAGCCTACCACTGACGATGATATACCCATTTTTGTGAATGATACCAGCCGATTGAGGGTAGGTTTTGGAGGCTCCAACATAGACAACAGATTCAAAGTGATGCTCTTCGTCCATGCTATTTATGAATCCAACCTTCATAAACACTCATAATCTTGATTAGATTATTCCAAAACAATCAATCAATATAATAAAAAACAATGAAAAATGTAATCACTCCAAAAATGTAACAAAGCCTTGAGAAACCAACAAGCGCTTTATCATTCTATTTCACACAACATACTCATGTATTGTGTCAATAGCAAACTCAAACTTTACTGTAGACATTTTAAACAATCAAGATAACCATTCTACTACATTTTTGCCTTTTGTGTGTCAAGTGTTTCGTAATAATATATATAGCAATTCTCTTAGCATATACTATTACAAAATATTTAGTATCTCTAAATATTTATCTCTAAATATTTATTTATGCATTTTATATTGATGTTCATTCTCCCTCAAAGAAAAGGAAAATATAATTTCAAATCAACTTTGATGTCATGTTGACACATCCATCTGCTATGATCATTAATGTGCCAAGTAGGGTGTGCAAAAAATATGGTTATATCCTCAACCAAACTGATAACCAATCCATTCCCCATTTTAAAAAGTCAACCCAATTTATAAAAGAAAATTGCTCTTCTCCTAACAAAAAACGCCCACTCCCATACAAACTGACAAAAATACCCCGCGTGAGTTAACTCACATTCGGTAAGCAAAAATATAACCTACACGAGTTAACTCACGCTGGGTTATAACCTATATGAGTTAACTCACACTGGGTTGTAATCTGCGTGAGTTAACTCACGTGGGTAGTGAACGTGACTTAAGTCACGTTGAGTTTAACACCTGCGTGAGTTAACTCACGTAGGGATATCTTAGTCAGTTTGTATGGGAATGAGTGTTTTTTGCTGGGAGAAAGCAATTTTCTTTATAAAATAACCAAACCAATCCATTTGAGTTAAATCTAATAAAGTCGATCCATATGGTTTAGCAGTAATCGGTTCCCATTTGCTCTCTAGAAAAACAATAAAACAAGTCACTCTTATTACATCAAGAAGCACCAACTCATATAATTTTTTTCCATGAGTAACGAGTTCTTCTTGTTTCATTCCCTAAGCTAGGTTAACAACACTTGTATAGTTTTTTCTTAAAAAAAAACACTCAAATAGTTTTTTTTCTTCCTTCCTTCTTGATATAACCTAATATATCGTGTTAAACTCTAACCCTGGAGTGGAGGATGAGGCTTTTGAAAAAACTCTATAGATAAGACAAGATACTTCCGGTTTAGGTTTTTACCAGCGCATTGTAATTTTTATAAAGGGTACTAGTACTACCGTGTACGTTTTTTTTAAAGGGTGTGTACAATTTTAATGTGAGTGTTATTTTTAATAACGTGAGTGTACATTTTTAATGGCCGTGTAAGGGGTATATATTATGTATATTGCTATATAAGAATGCCACTTGAATTTTTTGTGATGATTAAGCAAATTTTTTTACTAACATTAATCGAGGAGCTTAAATAAAAAAAATCTTAAGGACTAGAATAAATAAAAGAAACTTAGGGGATGAAATCAAAATAAGAAAATATATTTATATTTTAAGTAATTTGATTTGTATTCTTCATCTCTTCAACTTATCATTTATCCATCTTCATCGCTTCAATTCAATATTCACCCATTCTTCGGACTCCGACTCTCTTTTGTGCAGGAGGTTGTTAGAAAGAGGAATATATTAATCGTCTTTGAGTGTGATTTTTTTTTTTTGAGATATTTGGGCCAAAGTTCTAAATTGGCTCGATATCTCGTGTGTTCTTCCTAGTACGTCTTCCGATTGTGCTATTCAATTCGGCGGTTCTTCTTTGTTTCCAAAAAAAGATTTGATTCACTCTGCAATTGATTTGGTTGGCTTCCATTTGAATCATTTGAAAAGAAAGAAACTATCGTATTTTTTGCCACAAGGAATTGGCTTTATTGCAATTGGTAGATAAATTGAAAGTTATTGGTTGGTGGTGGTTAAAAGCCATGTCTCAAAATTTGACTTTTGAGTTGAATTCTTGGTGGAATAACCCATTACTTAGCCTTGGGTGTTCCATTCTCTAATGTTTTAGCTTCTACTCCCACGAAAAGGAATAACCCATTTCGTTGTTTCGTGGTGCTTCCTTTTTACACCCTATGACATTGTTGTTTGTTCCATTCTAGACACATTGTTGTGTTTAAATGTAGCTTTTTAATATAAAATATATCATTTTAAAACTTAAAAAAAAAAAAATTGCATTTACTATAAGTAAATACATAAACATTAAAACTAGGTACTCTAGCGGATTTGGCAAGGAACTTGGTTTAGGAGAGCTTAATTTTTTTCCCCTCTTTGTAACAAAAAAACATTAAAACTAGGTGAAATTGAGAGAAGAAAATCGTTAAAATCTAGACAGAAAATTACCAAAACATACAAGTAATAAAGTAAATTAATTAGTTATGTACATATTTATTGGTCACAAGTAGCAACTAGAGTCTTAGGGTGGCTTCTTCCAACCGTATAATAATACTATGTGCTAATTTACTACTCTAAGGTCTAACATCCGTGACTTAGATTAATAATACCAACCAACACTTGCGCGGTCTTGCACTTACTCTTCTCACACTCTCTAACTTTTCTCTTCTTTCTCTCAATTCTTCATCCAATAACTTTTCTATGAATCTCAAAAACTCCATGCACAATATGTTGTGAAGTTATATCCAAATTAGGTGGCAACATTTCTCTCATCAGGTTTGTATTGTACCTAAATTAGTACATGTACACATATATTATGTCATAGTTTTAGTTAATTTGTTATTATAAGGTTTTTGATATTGTAATATATGATGATGATGATGATGATTGTGGTGGTGATGAGAAATAGATCCTTCAGTTGCTGATGGGAAGAAAAGGAGGAAGCTGGTTCTCTTCTGTCAAGAAAGTTTTTAAGTCATCTTCATCTTCTAAGGACACGTCAGTACCGGCCTCCACGCCGGTGCAGCCAGAGAAAAAGGTCATCAATCCTCATAATCCTTCTTTGTGTCTTTTCAAATTGTCGAGGAATTTTCCAAGTACCAGAAACAATAACGGACTAATGACAAGGGCTATTAAGAGATCAGAACTTCACGAGATTAGGTGGATAGTTAGTGGTGTCCTGATCTTTTGATAGTTCAAGTCATTAGTTCGTTATAGTTTTTGGTGCATTGCGCTCCGGATTCTCCAGCATGAATTTTCATGTTTTATATTTGGAAACCTTAGTTTAAGTATTTGTATAGCTGAATTATGTTTTTGATGTGTAATGTCTTGTTTCATTTGCTTGACAAACATTTCCATATCATATAATTGAACTCCTAAAAAACCTTAATCACATGCATTATGTCATAATTAACCACTAATTTACATCAAATTTCTTGAATTAGTCATGGATATTTCCTCAATCCTCAAACCCCAAAATGCAACAGAAATGGTATATATATCAGCATCAAAATCATAACTGATCATAAGCTATTTCTGCCATGTGCATTAAAGGCTTATAACAACATCCTTAAGGCAAGTGAACATCATGTCATTAGTTTCTTGCTGTAAAGTTTGTCTTTTATGTGTTACCAGGCTCTTTCTCAGTTCTTAGGACCATCTAACCAAATACAGCATGTAATTTATGTTGTATTGTACATGGTCCCCTAACATTTTCAACACGTATATCACACAAATATGCTTTTTCTGTTGTTCATGTTTATGTGTCACATAGTTATCATACCACCACCTAACCAACCCATCGCATCGTTCATTGAGCTTGAAGTTACTATGATAGATCATCAAGGTCTTAAATCGCAGTCGCGTTTCTAAGAATAATTGTCAAAATGTGTTTGATATAGTCTCAATCGCAGTCACGTTGCAGAGACGTTAAAAATCTTTATATTGCGGCCCTAATCGCAGTTACAAATAAAACCATATGGTAATAATCAATATTCTAAAACAACACAAAAAATCTTGGAATATTTTGTTTATGATTTTTTTTAATAAATGATTAATATTTAGGAATTTAGATGGTATTATGTGTAAGAGAGCGCATTAAGCCACAATTGGACCGTCTGATCAAGATTAGAGACGATTCATATTTCAATGCAAATTTAGATTTTGTTAAATATAAAGTATCGAGCTCGAAATTTATACTATCTTATCTTGATCAAACTAATCCATATATGCCTTTGTGACTGGACTCAACTCTGATCCAAATAATTAGATTTTGGAATTTGATTGAATATATTATTTTTTGTTTTCAGAAGGAAAACAAAGAGAAATTGGAGCATGAAGTGGCAGAGGAGGTATCCTTTGAGCATTTTCCAGCAGAGAGTTCACCTGATGATGTGACAAATGAGGGGAGTACAACATCAACACCTGTGAGAGATGATAGAAACCATGCCATTGCAGTTGCAGAAGCCACCGCAGCAGCTGCTGAAGCTGCTGTGGTAGCTGCTCAAGCAGCTGCTAGAGTTGTAAGATTGGCTGGTTATGGACGCCATAACAAGGAAGAAAGAGCAGCAATATTCATTCAATCACACTATAGAGGATACCTAGTAAGATCTCATTTATCATCTATTTAGGGTCCGGTTAAATTCACTTATTTGAGTTTATCTATGACATAAGCACTTTTAAGAGTACGTGCTAGAGTTTATTCAAAAAACCATATGACATGTCGATATAAGTTGTTTTCAGCTTATTTCTATAAGCTCTTCAGAGTATCTTACAAACAACCTATACTAACTTAAATGAAAATAGTTTGACTTCATTTTATATTTTGTCATAAAGTAGCTTATACATAAGCTCTTATTTAATACTCTCTCCGTTTCAAAATGAGTGTCGTTTTAGGTGTTTACACACATATTAAGAAATGCAATGATTAAAAGAAAGAGAATGGTTATTTTACCAAATTATCCTTATTAACTAGTGATACTTTGGAAGTAGTGTGCAGAGTATTAATTGGAGGGTACAATTGAAAAGAAAAAGTTATTATTGCATTGGAAACTGAAAGTGAAATTCATTTTGAAACAATTTTTTTTGACTAAAGCGACACTCATTTTGAAACGGAGGGAGTATATGTTAATGATATAGGTGCTTAATTAAACTATTGACTATCTCAAAGCCTTAACTAAGAAAATTCTTCACATTAGTCAAATTTTGAACCATATCTTTGTTAGCTTGTACTATAATAATACAAACCTAATCAATTTTATTTTATTTTTGTTTTTGCTTTTGGGTGGTTGAAATATCGTTTATCACTTAAGATCACAAGTTAATATCTGAAGTCAGTAGTTTATTGTGGCTTATAAAAATTTAGCACCTACTACCAAACTTTTACATTATGTTTAATAATAAAGTCACCTTAATCATCACTATACTTATTTTTTTTTAAGAAAATCATTACTATTTAAGATTGAAATTTTATGGCCAATAAACTTGCAGCACTATTGCTACCTATCCATATTTTAGACTTTGAATGTTGATTATGTTTGAAGTTAATTATCTACCAAGCAACCTATCTTTTCATCCATGAATTAAAAAGGAAATGTATAAGCTTGTGTGAAAAGCTTTGGTTTTCAATTCCAAGCCTAAATAGGTAGACTGTGGTCTAATAAAGGGAAAGGGGTCCTATTGTTGAGTACAAGCTCAATGAAATCTAATTATTGTTCATTGAATACTTATAATTTGTTTTTACCTGTCAATTGGTTGCATTGACTAGTTTATGTACGCTTCTGACTATGGTATCATTTATGGACTGATGATATTAATAACACTGCCTTCAATTCTTGCTTGCATAATGTTTCTTTTATTTTAATTTTATTCGAAGGAAAATGCTAACATGTGTTCTAAAGGTACACTTTAGTATATCAAAAATAGAAATTATGTATTAGAAATTGTGACAATTTATTTCTTATTAGTTAATTTTATTTGTTATTGTGTGATTTATAAATAGGCTCGACGTGCATTACGCGCATTGAAAGGGTTAGTGAGGCTGCAAGCATTAGTGAGGGGACACAATGTGCGCAAGCAAGCTCAGATGACAATGCGGTGCATGCAAGCATTAGTACGGGTGCAGGCGCGAGTGAGAGCACGCCGAGTTCAATTGAGTCACGAAAGTCTTGAGAAAGCAATGGAGGAAGACGGAGAAGAAGAATTTGTGAGGCAACATGAGACTATTACTAAGCCTATGAGTCCCATGAGAAGGTCATCAGTCAGTAGTGATAATAATGGTTGGGATAACAAGAGTCGAAGTGTAAAAAAAGCTAAAGAAAATGATTTGAGAAAACATGAAGCTGCAATGAAGAGGGAGAGAGCTCTTGCATATGCTTTCAATTATCAGCAGGTAAAGTTACTCAACTCTATACATCCTAGTTGTATGATACGCTAAAAGTAAATTGCATTCTTCGAGTCAGTGCCAAATTTGATTAGGAATTTCTCAACTTGTGATTTGTTAAATTTCTAATTTATTCTTTAAAAAAAATAAAAAATTATCATTTAAATTATGGAAGAGTGTAACATGATGTAGCATTTTGTTTGCAGCAACAACAAAAGCAACATCTACATAGAAACTCAAATGGTGATGATGTTGATATGGGAACCTACCATCCCAATGATGATGAGAAAGTTCAATGGGGTTGGAACTGGTTAGAACGTTGGATGTCATCACAACCCTACAATGTAAGACAAATGGTCCCACGTGAGAGCTCTTACATGACACTTCCTTCAACAACATCAACAACAACAGACAACATGTCTGAAAAAACAGTAGAAATGGACATCATGGCAACACCAAGCAGAAGCAACTTCAATATAAGCCCAATGGGCTTGATGACCCAAGAGTTTCATGGTTCAAGCCCAACTTTCAATCGGCAGTATCAACGACCACCAAGCCCGGGTAGGCCTAGCTACATGGCCCCAACTCAATCTGCAAAGGCTAAGGTTAGGGCTGAAGGCCCGTTTAAGCAGCGGGCTCCATATGGGCCTAACTGGAACTCGTCGATAAAGGGAGGATCGGTTATTGGATCGGGGTGTGACTCGTCTAGCTCGGGTGGTGGAACAACTGCTTACCAGTTTCCAAGAAGCCCAGGCCCGGAAGTTAATGGTGTTCGTTCGGAGTCTAGAAGGACTATGGGTGGTAGTCAAGACTACACTGAGGATTGGGCCGTTCCACTAGGAGCCCATGGTTGGGCTTAATTTGGTTTTTTGAAAAATAATAACAAAGGGTGCATATGCTATGTGATTCAACATATATGGTATGGATTGGTATTTATGGACAGCTTAATAATGTGGTTGATGTCGTGAACAAGTTTTTTGAGATTGTAATTTCTATATTTAATATCTTGTATTACATGTAAGATGGTATTTGTTTATTATGACAAGATTGGAGTAGTGTTTGATTTGATGGACACATTTTATTGACCAGATCAAGAGTTCAAGACCATAATTCTTAGAAAGCAATTCTTCTCACTTTAATTTTTCCTCTTCACACACTGCAAAAAAGAAAGTGAGAAGAGCAATTCCTAATTCTTATACAAGGCCCAAATATTAGTAAGGCCCAAACATACTAAGGTCCAACCCAACAATGACAGAGGCCCAACAACATGTGAAACGCTTCACCAGCTATGCCTCAAACTCGAACACTTTGTAATGAATATTACTTTTCCCACCATACCTCTTCCTCGCATGCCCTGTAAATTTTTCAAAAATGTCCATGTGATTTTCGGATTTTAGAATCTGAACTGAGTTTTTCCTTTGTTATAGGGTTAAAAAAATGAGTTTTTCATCAATTCAGATTTTATAATCCGAAAACCTAAAAAAATAGGGCGCGCTACTTGATTTTTTCGGATTATAAAATCTGAACACCCTCTAAACACCTTTTCTCACGGGAAAAATAGTTCGGATTATATAATTCGAACTGTATCAGCACAAATTCTGAACATGTTTGTAAAATGGATAGTCATTTTAAGGACAATATTAAGCTTCATAACCGTCATCATTCTGTTTTGGGTCATTCTTAGTCAAATATCTGGTTTTCGGGCTACTTGATCGGATTGCTCCGAAACTTCCCTAGAAAATGAAGAAAAAAATCAAGGATCAAGACTCCCTTAGAAGATACTTCTTGCGGGACTCCGCCCACTGAAAATCCAAAATTCCATCGTTCAGACCCATTTTTAATTTTTTTAAAATTTTTCATATTCTCATAAAAATCCGAAAATTTTTGCATTAGTTTTATTTGATTTTTAGAATTCTTTGTGGTATTTTTATGATTTTATTTGACAGATTTTTTTTATCATTTTTGTACTTTGTTTTTTGGTTTTTTTAAAAGCAAAATTCAAAACTACTGAAATAAGAGAGATTCTGATTGTTGATTATACATAAGCATATTTAATATTATAAAATCCGAATAAGTGAAAAATCATTCAGATTTCAAAATACGAATACCTCAGGAGCATTTTTGGAAATTTCACAAAGCGCGCGAGAAGGTGATAGGGTTGGGAAAGCAATAGTCCTTTGTAATACCTCAACAACGGCCAACAGCGGATGCCAGAGCTCGACATTGATGAATCGGTGCCTCATCAACTCTCCAACGGCTCCATACCCTCACCTATAAAAGACTTCCTTCAACTTCAACCTATTTGCTATCATACTAACTAGAATGTCGGAGAGCTTGCACGTACCCCGCCCCCAACTTCAACCTTGACGGATTGATGCTCGATACTGACCATCTCTTTTAATCACCTCGGATCAATAAGTTACATGATTATCCACAACTTGTAGACATTTTTTTTTTTTTTTAACTAAAAAGGTTTATAATTTATAATGACTAAATTGCAGGATATATGTCACAAAATTTTATTCATTATAAATGGATGCCTCTGGTTATATTGGATGAGTGCTTATACCATCACGCCAAATCACTAATTAGGCAATTCCTTGACAGCCTCCAAAACATGGTGAGAAAGAGTTGTTATTAAAGAGATTCCCACTTGGTTAGAGTTGAGCTTAAAGCCTAATACATATCCATGACCCATTGTGTGCCTCTGTTCCATTTTGATAATTTTTGTTGTTCCATTTTACATGACTTATCTCTAATTTCTAATTGTTTTAATATTTCTTTCCTGAACTACTGCTAATTATTTAACATTATATAAGTAGTATATAAGCAATATATGCTAAGTATCACAACATGGCGAGTTAAGGGTGAATTTTCCTTCACCGCCAATCCACAATTGAGGTGGGAAATATATTCCCATCTCAGCCCTCAACGGGTTGAATTTTCCCGGAGGACCATGGAGACCCGCGGGATGGAGACGAGGAGAAAAATATTATCTAAGAATGGGGAACGAGGACGAGAGTGGGAGCATTTTTAGTGGCGAAGAGAGGGAGATTCTGCCCCACACCGTACTCCATTGACATCCCTAGATGAATAGATAGTGCAATATTTTTTCATTTTTGTTAAATAATGTTATGTTGGTGGATGTCTTTGTGAACCAACGTCGAGTTTTGTGAACAAGTTAATAAAAAAAAAATGTTTGGGAGAAGAAACCCTACTAAAAGAGGCAAGCAATTTCTCGGCAAAAAATTAGTCATAGATAAATCTGGTGAATATTTCCCACCAATAATAATATGTTTAAAAAAAATTTGATCAATTTTTTTAGCAAAAAAAAAAAAAAAAAGAAGTTTATCATGTTCTTTCAAAAATAAAAATTGATCATGTATTTGCGACGTGTTACTACTTGTAATCTTGTATTGACTTTCTATCCAAAAATAGAATTTATTTACATTTGAAGCAATTAAATAATCGAAGTCTAGTGTCAATGTTTGGTACACACAATGCATGTTCAAAGAAAATATTTGAAGCAATTGAACATTCCTATACAAGTGGATATCTGTTGTGTCAAAAGGGTCGATCCACCATTGAATTGCATGAAGAATACATAAAAGTTTTCAACGTTCAATTCCTTGATTGACAATAAATAACAATCACAACATGGGCTTCACTCGTGTGACGCATGACCGATGAGATTGGTGCCCTAACCAAACATACAGAAACTGCTTTAGGATAGCCTGCTTGCTCAACTTTTTCCTTGGTGGCTATAAAAGTTAAAGGAAACGTATGCTTGTAATCTTAAAACATGGAAAAGATAAACACCATGCAGAGACATTAGATAGAAAGAAAAAAAAAATGAAAACAAGTCATGTTGAACAACTTGAATACTTTATACGAGTATTGCTAATGTTATTGGTTCTTTTACTTTTATTTTGTGACAAAACTATTGGTTCTTTTTAATATATATCAAAGGTTTAACGTATATATCTACTACTAAAGTTGAAAATATAATCGTGTACTTAACAACAAAGGGAGAAAAAGAACTCATCAAAGTAATTGCGGCTTGTTTTTTTTCTTTTCAAATTTTGTGAGGTTGATCATGGACTAACTTTCTATTGTGTTGGGATAATGACTATAGTGCAAATTCTTTAATATTGCCTTCATTTGATGTTTGGAATTTCATTAATATATAATGCTCTCTTTTTTCTTTGACTAGTTTCATAATAATGTTAGTTTAATTATTGATAAAGCAATCTCAAAAGATTATCAATATTGGACAACCTGAAGAATTTAAAAAAAAAACCATATAACTCAGCAACTTTATGTAGAATTTGCATTATATATTTGTGTTTTATTTAAAGACATTTTTTCTAAAAGGGTTAGCAGCTATATTCATCCTCATCCAAGTCGCTGATTCTATAAATCACAAGAAAACAAATTAGATAATTATTATAAATTTGTGAGTTATATTTTTATTTCTTTTTGTTTCTCTTATGGATGTGTGTTTCAGCTTGTATAGGGTTTTCTATTGTTGATTTTCCAACACTTTTTTATAGAGTTATGTTATTTGAACATTCATTTGTTTGACAACCTATATGACAATCATATTCTTACAAAGAAATGTATGTCTTGACACGAAAATCAAAGTAATAGAGAGAAAGTAAAAATATAATATAAGTATGAAAGATAAAATTGTTATAAATAATTGTACAAATATCATTTCTCATTTTTATAATATATGTGAGTTGAACTTACAAGACACTTTCAATACATTTTTATTTAATCAAACGTTTAACCTTTAGCCATAAATTAAAGACATACTCTCTCTTTGTCCAACTATATATTAGATTTAAACAAAAAAATGTTCACACTTTCAATTTTAAAGATATATAATTTTAATCTATTCAAAAAAAAAAGATATAGAATTTTAATTAATTTTTTTAATTGCACTCTCTAATTAATATTATGCATATCACTCTCAAGGTATATATATTTTGTTGTCTTAACATGTGATATTCTGATAAAGGAGTCTTGATATCCAGAGTTTAATCATGAGAGATAAATAAAGTCTAACAAAAATTGTTGAAAACAAACCCAACTTAAGTTTTCCTCAAACAAAGGACCGGTCCAATGCATTTGTAGGCTTAAAGCGAATTTTAAATTGAAGTCTTTTAAGTGTTGATAGAGAAACATAAAAATTAAAAACACTTAATGTGTAGTTTTATTTGAGGTATGTTAGACGTTAAATATAACTATTGCTCTCACTCAATATTCGAATATTGATTCAAAATTAGGTTGTGAGAGTCAAACTCCTTACACTTAATCCCATTAGTGCAAGAACTTTTTAAAACAAAACTTTAGTTTAATTAATGATATATGTTGAAAATAATATTTAAAATAGATATTATTTACCAATTGTTAAACCTTGAAATAACAAATTCATATTTTTGGATCAAACTTGCAACATCAACTATAAATCTACAACTCTTCATTTAACTACTAACCGAGCTATATAGGCGCAAAAATGTCAAAGTACTTACAACAACAACAACAACGCCTTATCCCACTAAGTGGGGTCGGCTACATGGATCAAATGCCGCCATAATGTTCTATCAAAGACCATATTTGGATCCAACTCATTGACCTCTAAATCTTTTCTAATGGTTTCTCTAATAGTTTTCTTAGGTCTTCCTCTACCTCTTTTAACCTGACTCTCCGCCATTTGATCTACTCTTCTTACCATGGCGTCTACGGGCCTTCTCTCTACATGTCCAAACCATCTAAGCCTATTTTCTACCAACTTTTCTACTATAGGTGCTACCCCCACTCTCTCTCTAATGATGTCATTCCTAATCCTATCATGTCTAGTCTTACCACTCATCCAACGCAACATCCTCATCTCCGCTACGCTTACTTTACTCTCGTGTTGGCTCTTAATCGCCCAACACTCCGTACCATACAACATTGTCGGTCTGACTGTTGTCCGATAGAACTTTCCTTTCAGCTTAAGTGGTACTTTCTTATCGCACAAAACACTTGAGGCTCTTCTCCATTTCAACCACCCAGCTTGAATACGATGATGTACATCAGCTTCTATTTCTCCGTCATTTTGTACTACGGACCCAAGATATCTAAACCGTGTAACTTGGGGTATGATATGATCTCCAACTTTCACCTCTAAGGTAGACCCACTTCTCCTTTTACTGAAGTTACATTCCATATATTCCGTCTTGTTTCTACTCAGGCGGAAACCGTACGCTTCTAAGGCTTGCCTCCAAGTCTCTAGCCTCCCGTTTAACTCCTCCCTCGACTCACCAAGCAAGACTACATCATCTGCAAAAAGCATACATCTCGGTGCTAACTCTTGGATGTGTTCCGTCAGTACATCCAAAACTAAAGTAAAAAGATAAGGACTTAGGGTTGACCCTTGGTGCAGTCCTATTGTTATGGGAAAATCTCCGGTATCCCCATCCTGCGTCCTCACACTAGTCGAAGCCCCCTCATACATATCCTGGATAGCTCTAATATAGGCAATCCTCACCCCTTTCTTCTCCAGGGCTTTCCACAAAATCTCTCTAGGTACTCTATCATACGCCTTCTCCAAATCAATGAAAACTAAGTGCAAGTCTTTTTTATCCGTCCGATATCGCTCCATCACGCGTCGAAGTAAGTAGATCGCTTCCATAGTCGACCTCCCAGGCATAAAACCAAATTGGTTATCCGTAACGTGAGTCTCTTTTCTTAGTCTTCGCTCAATTACCCTTTCCCATAACTTCATGGTATGACTCATTAGCTTAATTCCCCTATAATTCGCGCAATCTTGTATATCCCCCTTGTTCTTATAGATTGGAATTAAGGTGCTTCTTCTCCACTCGTCCGGCATTTTCTTCGTCCTCATAATCTCGTTGAAAAGTTTTGTGAGCCACCCAATTCCTCTATCGCCAAGACTTTTCCACACTTCAATAGGTATGTTGTCCGGCCCAACTGCCTTGCCATTACTCATCCTTTTCAACGCTTCTTTCACCTCGTGCTCCTGAATCCGGCGATAATAGTTATAGTTTCGGTCCTCCTCTCTGATGTCTAACCTGTTAGAGTCTGGTAAGATCTCATATCCTTCATTAAATAAGTTGTGGAAATACTTCTTCCATCTATCCTTAATATCTCTCTCTTGCACCAAAACTATACCCTCTTCATCCTTAATACACTTCACTTGGTCCAGGTCTCTTGTCTTTCGTTCTCGTCCCTTCGCAAGCTTGTATATAGATTTCTCCCCCTCCTTGGTACCTAAAGATTGGTATAATCCTTCAAATGCTTGAGTTCTCGCTTCGCTCACCGCCTTCTTAGCCTCTTTCCATTTTCTGAAACGTTACAAAAAAAAATGTCAAAGTACTTAACTTACATAAATATTTTTGGAGCATAAAAGTTCAGGGGCCTAAAATGAGCCTTAAAAAAATTGGAAGTCTAAAATCCTTGCTTTAGTGACAGCCTCTCGAATTGGCACGGTCTTAACTCATTAACGAGTTTTATCTCAATCACTTAATTTTTATACATACTATCTTACAATCTCACGTTAATTAACCAATATACATGCATGCTAAATTTGTTTTTCCTTTTTGCTGGCAACTCCATTATTGATGATTTGATTCCCTCTTCCCTCAACACCACGTTGTGCTCCACCATCAATCAACGTCTGCATGCTCAAATCCTTTTTTTTTTTTTATAATTATTTTGTTCTTTATTATATATAGTATAATTAATTAATCTTAATTGAGCTGATAACATAACAGGAACTTCAACCTCGTATTAATTATTAAATATAATATATACAACCTGTATGATATGCACAAATTACCTATAATTCTATATATGCCTAATATTACAACTGTTTAATCGGTTTTGACTTTATTTTAGTTATGATTTGATACTATGTCCCAGCCGATTAGTCACCCCTTGCCAAAAAGCTGTTAAAGATAAACTTCATATATCAACACGTCTTTAATATTTATTTATGCATAACCTTTTTAAGCAATTTTTTTAGTTCACATTTTTAATGACTTGTTATGTTAAAATATAAATTACAAATGTATCCTCTTATGTTCGCTAAAAAAAAAATGTATACTCTTACGGGTAGAAGAAGATTTTTTTTTTTTTTAAGAAATCAAAATAGAATATATTAACAATACCAATGGCTCAACTTTAGCATAAGGTGTACTAAAGCGACCACTCTAATGTACAATTAGTCTGTCAAAAATTACAAAACAAAGGTTAGTCGATACCCAAACAAAACAACGGGTCCGACCACCATCTCTGAGAACCAAATACAAAAGTGGTGTTATTAGCTTTCAACGACCACAAGGAATTATGTTTTACCTTCTCTATAATTTGGAAAATGGGTGTTTGGATGTTATTAAATAGCCTGTTATTACGTTCAATTCAAACTAGCCAAATGCACAAAAGCCATACTAGCTGAAGAAATGATCTGCAAGTCCTTGAATGACCTCTGTAATGAATAAATTGGATAAAGTGATCATTAATATTTTGAGGATCTGCACCTGAAATTCCAATCCACGACCTTACATGCTGCCACAAAGAACCAAACAATTCGCAATGAAGAAAAGGATGAGTTGCTGATTCGTCGAACCCACACCCCGCCACGCACCTAATATTGTCAGCTTGGATAATGCCGCGCCGAAGGAGGTTATTCTTGGTTGGCAACCTGTCACGTAACAATCTCCACGCAAGGATAGAGACCTTCAAAGGAACCTGCTTATGCTAGATGAGATCATTTATAACATCTTCTAAAGGAGGAACCTGAGTGGTGAGTATCTGATATGCGCCTCGCACAGTATAACCACCCCCAATGTCTTCTACCTATGGGTAGAAGATTCTGTTCACCAATAGACTAATTATAAAGATAGAATCTCCAATAATTTATTTTTCGGATGAATCAAACTATTTAACACCCTCCAAGATATTCTATTTATTTTTAGTAAAAAAAATATCCTTTACCAAGCCATTGGGTTTCTTCTATACAATTAGTTAGATATTACGTCCAAAAAAAACAATAGATATAATTTCACTTAAATTATGGTTGTTATTTTTTAAAGTGCAATATATTCAATGCCTATCTAAAAATATGAAACCGTAGACGTTACATGCAATAGTTTATATCCCATTCATTACGCTTAAAAATATGAGTAATGATATAGTTTATATCCCATTCATTACGCTTAAAAATATGAGTAATGATATTTTGACATCCATTTGATGACAACTTTGTTGACAACCTTGTTTTTCTCACTTCTTATTGGTCAAAAACAATGGAGAGAGAAAAAGGAAGAGAGAGGATAATAACATCATATAAGTATGAGAGAGAAAGTTGTCCAAAAATTATCAAAAAGTGATTGTCAAAATATCATTTCTCTAAAAATATATAGACCCCATTAGTCATATTGCATAGTGACCGTTGATTGTCCTTATCCCCACTTAAGAAAGAGTCAATGCAGGACCCACATCAAGGACTAATCCGTCATTCCATTCCATTCGTAAACGCGCATGTGTTCTCCCTTCTCGTGAAATTATAGGAGCCTCTAAAATTCCACACTCTTCACTATGTCCCTTTAAATACTCCTCACCACAACCCTCTATAAATAAACACCACACATCAAAATATTTCACTATAGTTCCATCTGTTTCAGTCTTTGTCCTTTCGATTCGTGTAAAATATCATGACTTCAGAGAATAACAAGAAACTTGATCATGATGATGATGAATTAAGGAGCAACTACAACACACCACAAAAACTTTCTCTTCCACCAACGTTATCACGACCGTGTTTTTTGTCTGAGGCACCAACTCCACCACCGCGAACGACGGCTATATCAATACCGTTTAAATGGGAGGAAGCACCAGGGAAGCCTAGGTCATGTCACACACGACCAGAGCCAAAAGAAAGAGAAGGTAACAACGTTGTTAGAGCTTTGGAACTTCCTCCTAGGTTGTTGTCTTTGGAGAGGGAGAGTACTAGCAATATTTACGCACCATCACCAACAACTGTTTTGGAAGGTCCATACGTTGGACGTGCAGTGTCTTTTACGACGTCGTATAGGGATAGTAATAACAAGGGCAGTGTGAATTTTGGGTCTAGTAGGTGGGGTGGGTTGAAGAAAAATAATAGAATTGACCGTGAGGGTAGTTTTGACTTTTCAAGTTGGAGTGTTGATGGGGGTGATAAGGTGAAGATCACCAGAGTTAAGAGAAGGGGAAGCTTCTCACATGGTACTTCACATTTGTGGGTATGTCTCTTTTCCTATCTTATTTTATATACCTTATCCATTCATGTCTCACTCTTCATGGATTGTAGTTTCAAATGCTTAGGGATAGTTCTTTAAAAAAGATTTTATAGGTTACTCACTAAAGAATAATTTATACAACAATTAATGGAAATTAATCATATTAGAAAATGATTTGACCGATGGAGTAGAAGTTAGATTAGTATCACTTTTAAATTTACACGTGTCTAATTTTTATGCAATTTATTGGTTTTATTTTTCCTTAGCTAAATTATACTAGTTTTTGGATGATTTTGGTCAGTTTAGATAATGTCTAGTGCAATTATTTCAACCCCTAGAGTGTCATGAAATTAATTCTTGATCTAAATCATTGATTAAGTGCAATCATTTTTGGTCGGTTTTTTGGATGATTTGTTAAATTGTTAGTTAAAATATTAATGGAGTTGATACACCCGATTGATATACTGTTGTTGTGAAGGTCATTTTTTCTAACTTTGATACAGTGTGCTGTGGTCCATCCCATTTATGGTTTTTGGTTTTATGGTTGCTTACTAGTTGGTATAAAATCTAACTCATACTATTGTGAATCATGTATAATCCTTAGGAAATAAGGTATTTCGTAGATAAAGGTAACGTTCAACTGGAAATAAATGGATCTTCTTGTGAAACTTCACTAACATGTGGTCCATGTTCAGCATGACCCTAAAAGTTTTTCCTTTTTCTATTAAATACACACATGTATCTAAAATATGATTGGTTCATTTTTAAATTTAAAAGAATACTAGCTTGAATTAATATTTAGCCTATGTCCAAATAATATTGATGTTTTTATAATTAAAATTAAAACAATCTTTGACCATACTATCATGGCCGGCCTAATGGAGTGGCTATTAAAATCATTGCATTAGGGCTTTCAATTTTTTGTCTATTTAAGTTCATGGTCCAATTCTTCCAATAAAAGTAGTAAAACTCAATATTATTAACTTCATGACACTAGGGGATGAAATATGATGTCTAAATACATTCTTTTATTTATAAATATGATCAGAGAGAGTACACCGAAAAATAATTGCGATGAATGCAAAACTTTATACTCTCATGCATGATGTTTGTTTGGTAAAAGAAAAGTTGAAGTTTCACTAGAATAGATAGATAACGAAAAATTAGTGCTTTTGTATTGCTATGACTTTTGGAGTTTGTTGCGTAACATTATCATTTATAATTGGTTTGGTTGTTGTGTTAATATTTCTTACTATTAAGAAACACTTTTATAACTGCAGGCAAGTATTTATGGAAGCTTTAAGCAAGTGGTCCCATGGAGGCGCAAACAAGAAAAACAACAAAATTGATAACGTTTGATGTTTAACCGATCTAAAGTTAGAACCGTCTTTCTTACCTTTTTCCTCCAAATAACATTACCACTTCTATTTGTATAGTAGCAAGAATATGAAAACATCAAAACTAGGTCCAAATTTACGGTTTTATAAGTTATAAACTATGCCCTATATTATATATACGCTAAAAAGTATATGTATCTTATCAATGACATGTACTTTTTTGCTTATATTTAAGTTCAGATAGAGCACGATAATACTAGTATATCTTAGGAATGGATTTCAAATGTTAGATTATGGCAATGTGTTAACAATAAAAAATAATAATATTAGCATATGGACTTGATCACTATAGTGTTTGTATGAAATGAAATCACTTACTTATATTATTACTCATGTCACAGCTTCACTACTTTAATTTGTCTTTTACTTGAGAATGGGGCATAGTTTGATTTTGTATTTATACTTTTTAGTTTGTTATATGCAAGTTGTGATCACTTTCAACATAATGGAGTACATTATCAATCGCATTCTTGTGTAATTCATGATTTTTCATGACTTGTTTTCTTTTAATTCTTCTCTAGAACTATAAAATAAGAACTGATAGATTTTAATGATTTGTTATAATGGAACCAACAATGACAGTGTATAATTTCCATATATAAAAAAAAAAAAAAATCGAACATATGGATCTCAAATGAATCAACAGTAAATTACTCGGCTTAGTGATGGTCTGTCTGGTGAACAAGATTGAAAGATAGGACATGATATAACTATTATATAATCATTTAATCTGTTATTTGATGCACCAATATGAAAAGATAAATTAAACTAATTTTTTATTTTATTCTACTCACCCTTTGTTATTTTTATCCTTTTGATGAGTTAGCAACCTCATAAGATAAAGCAATCACACGCCTTCTTCTATTCCTCAAAAACCTCATTCAACACTCTCTCTCTCTCAAAATTGTATTTCGGTTTTTTTCTTCTTCTCTTCAATGATTCTATCTCAACCAATCATTTTATTGCATCATTAACCATTGTTTGTTCCCAATTTCAATAATTTGTAACAATTGATCCCAATTTTTTCATGTACATGTTGCCCTGGGATCCCCCCCCCCCCCCCCCCCTCCCTATTTGTGTGTTTAATTTGAACCATTTTTTGTTTAATTGTTCCATCAAATGTTTGGGTTTTCAAATTTTTTCCTCAATTTGTTTTTTTTTTCTATGGATTTTTTTTTTCTTCAATTTTTTGTAAAAAATTTCTTTGTTCTTGTCGTGCCTCAAACACATGATATCATATTTTTTATCAAGTGTGAACCAAACATATGATATGATAGATTTTTATCCTATCATTATCCAACTCTTTATTCTATCAAATTGCTATCGTATACTGCATATCAAATGGGTCATGATAGTTTTTATTAGTGTAAGCTATTTTTTATTGGAAAATGTTAACGAGTGCCCCTGGGACACCGGTTAAGGAAGCTAAAAGAAGAAAGTGAAAGTCAAAAAAGACACTTTTTAATCTTTTAATGCATTGATTACACAGCTTTCAAGGCAAATATTACTATATTTGCTTCCTTAACCAGTGCCCCGGGGACACTGGTTAACAAGACCCTTTTTTATTTTCTTACGACATGTTTTTTTGAGAGGTTCTTGCAACATATTTTTAATATTTTTTATGATAAAAGAATATAATGGTATCATAAAGAGGTGATAAACGAATATAACGAAGTTACACTACTTAGCAAGAAAAATAAAAGCCCCATCAATCATCTATGAGAATTTGAACTTCTTGTTCAGTCAAAAATTAGAGAATTTATATTCTAAAAGGGAGCCCAAACAATAACAACATACAATACAAGAGACAAATAGACCAACCAACCCAAACCAGCTAACAAGAACACTATAGAGACAAATATATATATATATATATATATATATATATATATTATTTGTCTACATTTCAATCCTCAGTATCTTTTCTAAATATGCTAAAATCATCAAAGTTAATAAAGCAATTGTGCTCAAATGGTTAATGAGCTCATCCAAAGAACAAATTATTCAAGAGAACCTAAGTTTGATTCTTAGGTGGAACAATTTGACCAAACTTTACTTACCTCTTATTCGAACTTTGGATTGCCAAAGCCCCATTTCCATGGAAATCGAATGATAAACGACAAAAAAATCACCAAAATTATTAACTATTAAATGTAGAGAACTAATGTATTTAGAAATATACTCTTATTTAGAAAAGAGATTGGTGATTTAAAAAAAAAAAGTTAAATTCTTCTTTATTTTTCAAAAGAAATAGATAATTCTATTTGAAGAGAGATAAACATATAATGACGTTTGAAAAAAATCTTACCTACCATCCAAGAATGTTTTGACCTCACGAATTGTTGTTATCTTTTATCTTTTTTGGAGTTGTTGTTTTGCCTGAAATATCTTCTTCCTCTATTTGGGTCTCTGTGGAGATACTTAAATAAGTACTTTATAGCTCTGAACTTGTTGCAACATTCAAAATTTATAAGTGATTTAAAAGCTAAATTTTTTCAATTGTATGTAAGAACATTACGATTATCCAAATTGATATCTCTTTTTTCACATGTCTTCGATTGTCTCTACTTCTATACGTTGAAAATTCATCCTTATCTATTATTGTTTCAGCACAAATTATTTTGGGAAAGTTTTGGTTGCAAACACTACGAACCATGTAATGTGCATTTTCGTTTGGAGCTCCACACGATCCATGTAGCATGAATTGTTTGATTGCATTAAAAGTATTTGAATCATATTCCTTAGACGGCCAGTAGCAGATGTTGTTGTATCTTGATGTACAACGACATCAAATATGTTTATGTATAGATATGCGTGCGCGACTGTTTGATTCAACCTATATCAATGCAACCATTGTTCTTCAACGTTGTGTATGTGCCAACAACATATTGTTGGAATAATCCACCACCATAAATGACAGTGTTTGCCTCAAATGTTCTTTATTGTATTCAGTGAGCATAACATTATTTCATTATTAATTTTTTCTTTTAGTTTTCTTCCTTCCATCATTTTGAGAATAAAACATGTCTAAGTAAAATTCATCATCACAATAAAAAAAAATAAAGATTATCACATTTCCATGAATTTATGATTAAATTCTTTTATCCTCTCTAGACCTTCTTATTTATGGTCTATAAATATATCTTGTCTGCCATTAGATTGACCTAATTCTCCAATAATGAGTCCAACAATTTACGTCGTCGTGGATATTGTATACTATCGCAACTCATTTGATCTTGTGTAATGTTATATGAATTCTCTTTGCTTTCGGTGCAAATATTTCATTTTTGGCCATTCTAAAGAGTTTAGCAATCCAAAAAAATAGTTTATAATTACTAATTGTGTTGTGGAACTGAGATGCAGTAACTTTTTTTTTTGTTCCTCATTTTGTTATGTCTTTCTATTGTTACTGATTAACCCAGTTAGTATTTTCTACGTAAGAGTAGAGTAAATAATAAACAAGAATATAAAAATGACATGCAAATAACTATTAGAAACTTCGTTATTCTCTTTACTTAATGCTAAAAGCCATGACAACGACAAAAGCTATTTTACATATATATGTCATCGAAATAATCTTATTTCACCTGAAATTAAGAATTTGTTTCCTTTTAAATCTGTTTTGTTAAAAGGTAGCAAGTTTTTATGTATGTTGTTCTTCAGCTTTATCATTTTGAAATCAAATAAAAGAAATAAGCGAACAATGTAAAATATTTGTTGAATGAATCTACAAATTGCAAGATAAGATAGTTGTAGCATTATAACAATAGACTTAAAAAAACATGTGTTTTGTAATACAATGCATACTATTTTTTTTGACAAATTTTAATATTATTGTTTCACAAATTGAATGACCTATTTTATCCATATGTGCATAAGTGATGATCCTATTACTCTTTGAATCGAGTTATTTTGAATCTAGCTTATTGGAATCCAACAAGCTTCTTTATATCATGTGTTGCAACTGCATATGCAAATAATTAAATGACGAAAGATTTTAAACAACTATTCACTTCTTCTTGGACAAATATTTTTATAATGCATAATGGTATAAGAATAAAAAAAAAACTAAATTTTGATTAATATGTGATGTATGAGTTATGAAAATAAAGGGATTTGCACTATATGGTATGAATCAGGGGCGGAGCCAGGAATTTCAACTAGTGGAGGCACTATATATATATTTTACATAGCAGGAATATATATATATATATATATATATATATATATATATATATATATTAACAACAAAGTGCCAAAATACTAAGAACAAAAAACACAAATAAACACCTATAATACTAATAGGCCGCTGGAATATATATATATATATATATATATATATATATTAACAACAAAGTGCCAAAATACTAAGAACAAAAAACACAAATAAACACCTATAATACTAATAGGCCGTTGGAATATATATATATATATATATATATATATATATATATATATATAGCAGGAAAACACAACAGCACTGCAGCAAAAGGCAAAAAGAAAAACCTGCAATATATAATAGGAAAAGAGCACCCTTGCCTAAGCTCCAAAACCACAAAAACAACAAAGGCCATCACCAAACCAAAACCCAACTGCCAACAACAATTACAATTGTCCTCTATGACTTGTCATATTTTGGAAATATCGAATGATTTTCTCATTTTCAATCTCAATAAAAATCTCTCTCTATATATAAGTAACTTGACAATCATTTAACCATTGATCACCCATTCGATTTCGCAACTGGTTTGTAAAATCTCTTCATTGAATGTTTACTGCTACAAATTACAAGTTTATTGATCAGAGCAGAATCAATTTATAATTCTAAAAACACTACTTTTTTTTATAAGTTATAACCACCCTATAAACACTACTCATGAGTACATAAAAATCATAGGAAATCAATCATAAAAAGAACATAAAAATATCAACACAAACACTTAAAGCAATAAAATAGCAGTAAAGTTTAAGATTGTTGAATAATCCCAAATAATCACTTATCAAACCCTAACAATAAAGTTTACACAATCAACATAAATTCAATATCAACAAGGTAATAATAGATGTTAACTCTCATTACAATAATAAACAAATAAAACAAATAAGTTAAAATCATAAAAATAAGGAAGAGAGTGTACCTCTTAGATCACCACCAATGGAGGAAGACAGAAAAAAATAAGGAATAAGAAGATTAGAGACACAAGAAACAAGGAAGAGGAAGTTTTATTTTAAAACAAGGATGTGGATGTGGTTGATTTTTTGATGTGGTTGAAACAGAGAGGGAGTTTGTTTGTTCACTGTGAGAAAGAAAGAAAGAAAGCGTGATTGTGAATTGTGGATGGCGGGACGTGTGTTGTGTTGTGTTGTGTTGGTGTGAATCAGAATTGTGTTAGCCAATTGGGCCTTGGGATTGGGCAGTTGGGCTACTGGGTGGGACTGTGGGAGTGTTTGATATTTTAGAAATTACTAAAGCAATAGTGGGTGGGGTGTTATTAGCAGCATATGTATATGTATATAAAAAAAAAATTAGAAAGATTTGTGCAGGCAGGAGCCCCCACAATCATGTGAGTGGCTCCGCCCCTGGTATGAATGTGAAAAACAACAATGCATGTTTCTTGATTCATATTTTCAGGTGTAAAAGGAGCAATGCATCCGTCTACGTGAAGTTTGTGTTATTCAACAAACTACATTTGATGACACTGACTTATAAGTATTAGTCTATGATAACTAATATATTTATATATAGTTTATATATAAACTTCAGGAATTTCACAATTACATGTCATTATGAATATGAAAAATAATAGGCAGCCAAAATAATAATACGCATTATGAAGATTGAATGTTTTTTTTTTATTGAACTTTCTATATTAAACGATGAAACAAACATCAACAAGATGTGAACACTAGTTTTCGACAAATAATGAAATGTCACATACAAATACTGTAACACCCCATTTTTCCCAACATAAAAATTTCATTTAAAATCAGAGTATTTAATTCATAACGGAATGCCACACACTACTTTAACATCTCAGAACAGATAATAATAATTATCCTTCAAATTCAACATCATGAAAATCTTAAACTGTTGCAGCGGAAAATAGTTCAACATTTAAAAGTCTTGGCACGCAGGCCTTATTGAAAAATCCCATAAATTAGTTCATAAAAGAGACACGTAAGGAACAGAAGTAAAAGCAAGCCCCCATCCCGTTATGTATCAGAGCACCTAGACACCAACTGAGAGTCCACTCATGAACGCCTCTAATCTTTATTACCTGCACATTACCCACGGTCGAGGCAACATATACACAGAAGGGGTGAGATTTCATAATCAATACATTAAGCATATAATCCAATAAAATGCATTTAACAACTTAAACATTAGTAACATATCAACAATTAACAATTAGCATATTTTTCTTTTCATAACAAATACAATCATCGAATATCATTACTAATTTTCATCACAAATCATAGTCAACTTAACACTCAACTTGACGACACAACTCATCTTTGACCATGCAACTCTATCAACTCAACAACAACTTGACAACACAACTCATCTTAGACCATGCAACTCTATCAACTCAACAACAACTTGACAACTTAAACATCATGAAACTTCTTGATATGCAAATGCATGTGGTACCAATCAACAACAAAATGAGCATAATAGGCTCCTCAACGTGTGAGCACAAAGGCTGCCGGGCCTAAAGCCCCCAACTTTAATGAGCACAAAGACTGCCGGGCCTAAAGCCCCCAACTTTAATGAGCACAATGGCTGCCGGGCCTAAAGCCCCCAACTTTAATGAGCACAAAGGCTGCCGGGCTTAAAGCCCCCAACTTTAATGAGTATGCAATGAACATCCACTTCCAACAACTTAGACAACAACATGAACAACTCAAACGACTCATAATCATGGACAACTTCTTAAATTCCAACAACATAGACCGACTCATGCAACATCAAGACACTAACAGTCAATAGCAGGAAACAGCAGCAAGATACAACATTTAATAACACTTGAATGCGTTAACATCATCTAAGGAATGAATTACATCAACATAAGTATCATAAAGCATCATAATATCATTCATGCAACAACACTACTAATCTCAGTCACCTAACAGACTTCTGGAGCTTATGAAAGTATCCTAAACAGCTCTCTTACTTACTTCTAAGGTCAACTCAAGACTACAAGTGCGAAAGGATCGCATCGGGACAATTTTGGGCGACTAACAGCCTAACTCGCAGTGGCGAGTGATTCTACTCGCAGTGGCGAGCTCAAAGGTCTGGCTCGCAGTTGCGAGCGATGTTACTCGCAGTTGCGAGTGTCTTGGGGTAGCTCGCAGTTGCGAGTGTTCTTGCTCGCAGGTGCGAGCGATGAATGTCAGTACGGCCAGAAACCTAAAAATCACAACTTTTCACCTATATTCATGATTCCTTCATCCAAATAGCATCTAATTATCATCTTAAGTCATATCTAAGGTCTGTAAACTAATTTTGCATCAATCTAACATCTGTTCTTGATTCATTCATCAAAATTGATCCTAAACCTAATTCTCAATTCTCACCAAAACTTAACCTAATCATGCTAAATTCATCCTATAGAATTATACCCTTAATAATATTGAAAATTAATCTCACCCTTACCTGAATTGAAGCTTTCACATCACATCATCAACGGCAACTACCCATTCAATTAGTTTAACATGAACGTCAGCTAGAAATAAAGAAGCGGTAAAACCAAGATATTCCGTGAAGAGGGATATGGCTGCTTTATAAATCCATTGACAACATTCGATAAAACCACCAATAGTAGATGACAGCGATTGTAACCCCTCCATGAATCAAGAACGAATTCTGAGACCTATCCTTGCCTGCTATGCGAGACTTGTTTCTTAGGGTCATTAGCTTTTTGGTTGTGTGCGGCGCAGGAGATACATATGTAATGTTTCCAAGATATGTATATATATATTAGGTTATCATGGTGCACAAACATACACACTTTTATTTTCCATAAGACTTCCGTGTCCTCCAATATATCTATATATTTTTAAAGAAACTACTTCTAATTCTAACTATATTCTTAGCAAACTAATAAATATGTATAAATTATCACACTAATTTTCTAAATTCACAAAACAGCCCCACTTCTAATATTTTTATTTTATTTTTCATATTTTATTTTATTAAATAATAAAATAAGTCTCAATACCTCATAACATCTCTAAAAATCATAACATCGCATATATCACATAATTTTCAGATAAATCATATATCTCTCATAAAATCATGTAAACCTCATAAATCACTTAAATTCATAAATCATATAAATATATATAGATATATTTCTAAATAATTAAATAATTTACGACGGGCGTTACAAATACAAATTTCTTAAACTTCGAGAAATTCTTGAGCAATACATGAAACCCTAGATTGATATAAACTTGAAAATTTCTTAAAACTTCCATGATTCCATCTCCACAAATTTGATTGCACGATTCCATCATAACATTGGCACAAGACTATACCTTTTCCTCGGAGTACCCTGTACGTAACTTCAAATTGTTACTCCAAAAAGAATACCTTCCAATAACAAATCTTGCACAATACACATCACAAGCAGCAATCATTGAAGGCTTATAGTCGCACATAATGGAATTGTTTATCAAGCTGAGTTCCAAAAAGAAAGACACCATGTTCTCCTTGATCTTGTCTTCATCAGATAAAAGACATGCCCTTATGTTTTTAACAAGAAAAACATAAGGTGTTGGAATAACACGAGTATTATAAAACACATGGTTATCATCATAAGAATAACATACGTAGTATAAAAAAGAACTAAGTAATACATCAGCAACAACCACCACAACAACAAACTTAGATGAGTTTTTTCAGAATTATGTAAACTTGAAACTTCTGATCACAATTGAAAGGTCAGGATTATTTTAACTTAAACACACAGTTTAAATCTCAACCGTTTGATATGAGATGAGTAGCTAAGATTGGAAACAGCGTGAAACTGCCTAATTTTACAGCACCAAAACCTAGTCCGTAAATCTCGATGGCATGTGATTTGATTAAATTGACCGTGATATCGATCGTACACTGGTAAAAGCAGTTCAGATGAGGTAATTCAACCTTGGAAATGCTAACAAATGTTCTTAAATCATCTTTAATGGGGTTTGCTAAAAAACATGAAGGTACAAGTAAACAAAAGTGCACATTTTTATTTGGACAAAAAAGTTAATATCCATTAGTGTAAGCCAATTTAAAGTAAGAGATAGTTTAGTAAATATCCCTCAAGTTGTTTGTTATAAAATAAAAGTGGGTCTACGTTAGTAAATTAGTGCAAGTTAACAAATACTCCCTCCGTTGTTAATTATAAGCAAATTTTACTTTTTAGGTTCATTTAGTTAATGATGTATGTGGTTCATAATATAGACCACATACATCATTAATTGAATGAATTTAAAAAGTCAAATTTGCTTATAATTAGTAACGGTGGGAGTATGTTCTAATGACAAATTACTAAAGTAACCCTCAAGTTATTAGTTTTAAATAATAAAGATGAAGAATACTTTTGTAAAATGAAAAGATGCGTTTTTGCTAACTTAAGTTGATTTTAAGGCGTTTCTAAAAATTGGAATGTCTACTATCATACTATTTTTGCAGGTCAATTTTAAAGACGATTTTGTTGACAACGGGAAAGGGTCAGACATTATGTTCTAGGTTGAAGGTTGATGATTATTTTCTATCCACATTGTTTTATTCTTAAATCTGTTGCATGAATATTTGTTCTCTTGAATGTGGTATTTTTGCTTCAATTGATATGTACACTTTGCGTTCTCTTTGAACATGGTATTGTAGCTTCAATTGATACATTCAGTTAAATTGGCAATCTCAATTTCTTTGTTTCAGGAAGAAGATTTTACGCACTTAAACATCGTTTGATTGCTTCGTCAAAATATTTCAAGGCAATGTTAACTGTTCCCGAGAATTATGTGGTGTTTTATCTTGGTTTTCGGGTGTCAAACATTGATTACGTTTGAACCTTTCTAACCGGTGATATCTTATTTTTTCTTGGGAAGGGAAAAAGTAAGCAAAACCCTTGAGAATCGAGGTCTGGGAGTTGTTTTCGCTACGGGAAGGTGTTAGGCACCCATAACGACTATAGTATCCTATAGGAACTGTCTTTAATTTCTACGCGCGCGCTTTATTTTTAAATGCTATTTGAAAGATGATATTTACACCTAAAGTTTGCTAAGTGAAGAATTGGAGGGAGAAGAAAGTGTTTGAATTTTTATTTTATTTGAATTGAAGGAATATTGGTTCCTTGCCTACGTACCCTTTTAAGGGATCAAATCCACCGTAGTTCTCTTCCAAAAAATGTTTTTGTTTTTGTTGGTTGATTTTAAGTTTGAAGAATGAGAGAGAGGCCTTAAAGGCATGAGAATTTAAGAAAAGGTGAGGTTTGATTAGTTATTTTGGAAAAAAGTCAAGTATGATTAAGATTCATTAGGATTTTGATTAAGAAAAAGAAAAGGAAAATTCAATGGGATTTTGATCCCAAGGTTTGTTTAGAAAATGATTTGAGTGAAGTTTGTTCATATTTTTTGGGAAATTGATTTTTCTAAGTATGAATCCTAGGCATTCATCTAAACATACAATCCTAAACATACATCTAAACATGCATATTCTAGCTATATATCTAAAGTGGTGTGTGTGCATGTGTCGGTGCTTGTGTCGGTGTACATCATTAGAGTCCATTGTCCTTTACATCATGCCCTAGATACATTCTATGGTCTTGCAAGAAACTTAAATTGTATGAAAGTAAAGTACAAAAAGTCCTAAGTATTACATTCTAATTTTTGGTGAAACTTAAAGTGTAAGAAATAAGATGAATATGGGATGAAATGGGAATGCTTATGAGACATGAAATGAAATGGTTAGTAACACATGGTAATATCAAAAGAAATAAAGCAAGAAGACACTATAACATAAGGCATAGAAAAACAACCCAAAACAAAGGCCAAATGAGTGCAAAATATGACTAAAATTTGCTCATAAAATGCAAAAGTCATGTGACCTATAATTCTCACATTCCAACACACTTTTAAAGGTTTAGAATCAGATTTTGGAATAGAAATTAAGGCAACATGGTTAACTTGTCATTTTTTGGAAGCAAACTTAGGCATATTTGCATTATTTATTTACACAAGTAACTTGTAAGCTAAGTAATTAATCAAGATTCACACTCATGCAGCAATATTAAACACAAGCAGCAACAATGAGCTCACAAACCTCAAGCAACATACACTACAAACAATTACCAAAGGCTTGAGGTGGATTTGGACAATTTCCATAATATTTTTCACATGAAATCAAGAAATAATGCAAGAAAATGTGATGATGCTTTTCAACAAAATTTTAGTAAACAAGATGCATAGAAACATCACCAAAATAACAAGAGACATACATGAAGATTTTTAGAATTTCCAAAGAATTTTAGACACAAAACATGCAAAATTTCACAAACTTTAACAAAAAAATAGTAAAGAATTAATCAAACAATACTACCTATATTTTTTTTTTAGTTTCAATACATATCATCATCACAAACACATCAAGAAAGTGGTCAAGAAGCCATAGGAAAGTTTTTAGGAATTTTTTTTAAAAGATTTTTGGTAAAAACGTGGTGTAAACATCACCGAACAGTGTTAAAATAGCAAGAAAATTGAGTTAGTATTTTTAGGTCCAAAATTAGGGTATAACAGCTGCCCCTATTTAAGTTTCTTTGTCCGGAGAGTCAAGAGACGAAGTCTTTGAGTTGACGGGACGAAGATACTTAAATATTAACATTTGCACTGTTTTTGGACATAAAAATACGCTTTCAGATTTTCAAAAATATGAATGCCATGCAATACTTTGATTATGCATGCAAGACAAACAACTGGAGTCTATGGAACATGTCATGTCACTGGGGATTCAGGTGGACATTGACAGGGTAGACAAACCAGGGGATAGAAAATAAGGTACAAGCTGTTCTTTGGATCGAACTAGTCACTTGACCAAGGAATACAAAACAAGAGATAGGTACAAGCTGTTCTTGGGATCGAACTTGGCACTTGACCGGAAACATAGACATATAGGCAGATACAAGCTGTTCTTTGGATCGAACTTGACACTTGATTGAAAATACAAACAGATAGGTAGGCACAAACTGTTCTTTGGATCGAATTGGCTGTTTGGCTGGAGATATAGACAAAAGGGTAGATACAAACTGTTCTTTGGATCGAACTTGCCGTTGGATTATCACCACATCATGTGGGTAGGTGCAAACTGTTCTTTAGATCGAACTTGTCGTTTGACCGATAACAAAGCATAAGCTGGGTACAAACTGTTCTTTGGATTGAACTTGTCGTTTGTCCGGAAGTATAGGTATATAAGTGGGTACAAGTTGTTCTTTTGGATCGAACTAGTCACTTGACCGATAACAAGACATGTTGGGAGTCTGATTTGACAAGATACCTATTGAGGGTAAATTGTCATTGACTTGATTTGAAAATAGTCATGACCATTTTTGTTGGCCCAAGAGCAAAATGAATTGACATTGATTTGAATTGAATTGAAAGTTTAAGATTGAAAGAGAGATTGAGAATTGAGATTGAGCAGAGACATAGACATATGCATTGAATTGGAGAGTTGAAATTGGCATTGAGATTGGATTGGAATTGAATTGAAAATTGAAATTGACATTGACATTGAGATTGGATTGAAATTGGAGATCAAGTTGAAATTGAAATTGAGATTGCTTCGAATTTGACATTTGAATTTGAAATTGAAAGTTGAAATTGGATTGAATTTGACAATTGAAATTGGAATTGAGTTGAATACTGAAATTGAGATTGCTTCGAATTGAGATTGAATTGAATTGAAATTGAGATTGCTTCGAATTAGGATTGGATTGAATTGAAATTGGAATTTGAGAGTTGAGATTGCATCGAATTTGACAGTTGAATTTGAATTTGACAGTTGGAATTGAAATTGAAATTGAAATTGAGTTCGACAGTTGAAATTTGGACTGAAATGAAATTGGGAACTGAGTTGGATTGAAAGTTGAAATTGGAAATGCAGCATGTGTGTATTGTATAGCAAGATTATTAAATGTATGAGCACATAAAATGCATGATTATGCATGTATGAATGTTTGAAATGCATGATTGGTTTGTAACTTGACAGGGAAGTTTCACAAAGGCAGACAAAACATTGGAAGATTGGGCACGTGGTGGCTCGTGCTGCAACATATTCACAGGGGAAAACCTCTTTGGAGAGACCGTCGTTGAGAGACGTATCGAAACCATGGCTGAGGGCAATAAAACTTGTAGAGGAGGGGAACCTTGGAAGATTCTTGGATACAGTACGATTCTTGGATACAGGTCGCCGTTGCTAGGCGTGTCAGTGCTTGGTAAACATTGGATGTTCGCATCTGTGGTCAATGCTTTTATATCATTCTCATTCTTTCATTTTTCAATCCCTATTTTTGCCTGAACCGCCCTTTCGGGTTTTCGATTCACCGGGGAATAAGATTCTTTTCACTGCCCCATTTTTGCCTGAATTGCCTTCATAGGTTGTCAATCAGCGGGGTGCTCATTTTTGCCTAAGCCACCCTTTCGGGTTTTCGACTTAGCGAGCTTTTCATTTTCATTTTTCATTTTTCATTTTCATTTTGTTTTTTCATTCTTGCCATTGACCACAGATCATCCTGGGGAGTAACCTGCTTGTAACATGTATTGAAATAGACATTGACATTCATTTATTCATGCATGCTTCATTGAAATGTACCCTATTGCTCAGGTTTGTTTTCAAAATAGACAGGAAAAGACGTTTCAATTTTCAAAAATGTTTGTTTCAGACATTGACGTTATCAAATAGAAAGAAAATATTTTTAGAAAGAAAAATAGAGTTTCAAACAATAGCACAGGCTCAAATTGATGTAGAAGAGTGAGAGTCCGCCAAAGGCGTGACTTCACGGATTTACAAAGCTTGGAAAATGGTAATTTTATTGGTTGGTGATACATTGAACACGATGACCGCTACATTTCATAAAAATTTTGAATTCACAAATACAGAAGCCTCTGATGAAGACGATCATTGACAGTTGCGGATACCCCAAGGGGTGATGGTGATTTGCCAGATATAGTTACTTGTCTTTTATCAACCTCATTTTTGCATGAACCGCCCTTTCGGGTTTTCGGCTCATCGAGGCGCTCATTCTTGCCTGAGTTGCGTACAATCTCAGCGAGCTCTTTCGTATTCATTTTTTTGTCCCTTACTTTTGCCTGGATCGCCCTTTCGGGTTTTCGATCCACCGGGAAGCGCATTTTTGCCTAGGCCGCCCTTTCGGGTTTTCGACCTACCACGCTGTTCTTTTCTTTCTAGACAAAGTATTTCTTGACTATATCGGCATTAACAGGATTTGGGAGTTCAACACCATCCATGTGTGTAAGAATTAAAGCACCACCAGAGAAAGCCTTCTTGACAACATAAGGACCTTCATAGTTAGGTGTCCACTTGCCCCTTGGGTCGGGTTGTTGGCTTATCCTTCTTTTCAATACAAGTTCACCTTCCTTGAATTCTCGAGGTCGGACTTTCTTGTCAAAAGCATTCTTCATTCGCACTTGATACAACTGTCCATGAGCCATAGCATTCATACGTTTCTCTTCAATCAGATTTAATTGATCGTATCGACTTTGACACCATTCAGCCTCAGTCAACTTTGCTTCCATGATCACTCGAAGAGATGGAATCTCCACTTCCAGAGGGAGAACTGCTTCCATACCATACACCAAAGAGAAAGGAGTTGCTCCGGTTGAACTGCGCACTGTAGTACGGTAACCATGCAAGGCAAATGGTAGCATCTCATGCCAGTCTTTGTAAGTAGTGACCATCTTCTGAACAATCTTCTTGATGTTCTTGTTAGCGGCCTCAACTGCACCATTCATCTGGGGTCTATAAGGAGAAGAGTTGTGATGTTCAATTTTGAATTCTTCACATAAAGCCTGTATCATGCTATTGTTCAGATTGGAACCATTGTCAGTGATGATTTTATTGGGAACACCGTATCGACAGATGATGTTATTCTTGATGAATTTCACAACCACTTGCTTGGTCACATTTGCATAGGAAGCAGCTTCAACCCACTTGGTGAAATAGTCAATTTCCACTAGAATGAAACGATGTCCGTTGGAAGCTTTTGGTTCAATTCTTCCGATCATGTCAATGCCCCACATAGAGAAAGGCCATGGGGAAGAGATAACATTGAGGGCATGTGGAGGCACATGAATCTTGTCAGCATAAATTTGACATTTGTGGCATCTTTTGGCATGTTTGTTGCAGTCCCGCTCCATAGTTATCCAGTAATAACCGGCTCTTAACAGTTTTCTTGACATGGTATGGCCCGAAGCATGGGTCCCAAAAGTACCGTCATGTACATCATGCATCAACTTCTCAGCTTCTTGTTTATCAACACATCTCAACAAGACCATGTCATAATTCCTCTTGTATAGGATTTCTTCGTCCAGAAGGAATTTGCTAGCCCATCTTCTCAAGGTCTTTTTATCCCTGTTGGAAGCACCAGGTGGATATTCATGATTCTGCAAGAATTGTTTGATGTTGTAATACCAAGGCTTTTCATTATTCACACCCTTATCCGCTTGATCTGGCATATTTTCAATGGTAAACACATGAGCGGATCTATCAAGACGCTGTACTTTGATTACAGGCACGTCATTCCAATGGTGCACACGAAGCATGGAGGATAAAGTAGCGAGAGCATCAGCCATCTGATTTTCATCCCGCGGGATATGGTGCAGCTCGACCTTGGTAAAGTATGTCAACAGACGTCTTGCATAGTCACGGTATGGGATCAGCTTCTCATGATGAGTCTCCCATTCACCCCTTATCTGATTAATAACAAGTGCAGAATCTCCATAGATATCAAGGTGCTTAATTCTCAGATCAAGGGCTTCTTCAATGCCCAAGATGCATGCTTCGTATTCGGCTATGTTGTTTGTGCATTCGAAGGTTATTCGAGCGGTGAAAGGAATGTGGTGCCTTTGCGGTGTTACAATGATGGCCCCAATTCCTTTACCATAAGCATTAACAGCGCCATCAAACACCAATCCCCACTTGTTATTGGGATCCGGCCCTTCATTGATCAGTGGTTCTTCACAGTCTTTTGCTTTCAGATACATGATCTCTTCATCAGGGAAATCAAACTTAATTGGCTGGTAATCATCAAGAGGTTGACAAGCAAGATGCTCAGCAAGGATACTTCCTTTGATTGCTTTCTGAGCTTTGTACACAATATCATATTCAGACAACAACATTTGCCAACGTGCAATCTTTCCAGTAACAGCAGGCTTTTCAAAGATGTATTTGATTGGATCCATTTGGGATATCAACCAAGTTGTGTGATTCACCATATAATGACGCAGGCGTTTGGCAGCCCAAGCTAAAGCACAACTAGTCTTTTCAAGCATTGTATACCGAGTCTCACAGTCGGTGAACTTCTTGCTCAGATAGTAGATAGCATGTTCTTTCTTTCCGGTCTCGTCTTGTTGACCGAGAACACAACCCACTGAATCATCTAATACTGACAGATACATAATCAAGGGCCTTCCTTCCACTGGCGGGACAAGGATAGGTGGTTCTAACAGGTATTCTTTAATGCTATCAAAAGCTTCCTGACATTCATCATTCCAGACAACAGGCTGATTCTTTCTGAGCAATTTGAAAATTGGACCACAAGCAGTAGTCATGTGAGATATGAATCTTGAAATATAGTTCAGACGTCCGAGGAAACCTCTGACTTGCTTCTCAGTTTGAGGGGCTGGCATCTCTCTGATGGCTCGGACTTTGTCAGGGTCAACTTCAATGCCTCTTTGACTGACAATGAAGCCTAGCAACTTTCCAGATCGTACACCAAATGTGCACTTATTAGGATTCAACCGCAGCTTGTACTTTCTCAGCCTTTCAAACATCTTTTTCAAATACACAACATGCTGCTCCTCATCACTTGACTTCACAATCATATCATCAACATATACTTCAATCTCTTTGTGAATCATATCATGAAACAGAGTGGTCATACCCCTTTGATAGGTAGCACCAGCATTTATCAAGCCAAACGGCATCACTTTATAACAGAACGTTCCCCACGGAGTGATGAAGGACGTCTTTTCTCTATCTTCAGGTGACATTCATATCTGGTTGTAACCGGAGAAACCATCCATAAAAGAGAACACTTTGGATTGAGCAGTACTGTCAACAAGCACATCAATATGAGGCAATGGGAAGTTATCCTTTGGACTGGCTTTATTCAGATCTCTGTAATCAACACACATTCGAACTTTCCCATCTTTCTTTGGTACTGGTACAATGTTGGCAATCCACTCAGGATATTCAGCTGTCATGAGGAAACCTGCATCAATCTGCTTTTGTACTTCAGCCTTGATTTTAAGAGCCATGTCTGGACGGGACCTTCTCAATTTCTGTTTGACAGGAGGACATTCAGGTCTTGTCGGTATCCGATGTTCTACAATTTTGGGATCTAGACCCGACATATCTTCATAGGACTATGCAAAGACATCTGGATAATCATGGAGAAGCTGAGTGATCTTCTTTTTCACTTCTGGCTCAAGTGCAGCACGGATCTTGATCTCTCGCTTGTTTTCTTCAGTACCCAGGTTGATAAGCTCAATCTCTTCCTGGTGAGGATGAATGGCTCTTTTTTCTTGCTCAAGCAGTCGAGTGATCTCATACGGTATCTCTTCATCATCTTCCTCATCTTCAGCTTCATATACAGGGAATTCAAAATTTAGAGGAACCATATGGTCACTGTGTTCAACGGGTTTATTATGGTTCAATCTGCATAATATGATTGGGATGATCTTAGAAAAGATGTTTTTTATGCAGATTTTTGAAATTAATAAGAAAATAACAAATGTTTTGGTTTTTTCTGGCATTACCATTATTTCCAAGAAAAAGGCACTAAAAAATAAAAAACAAAGAGTCGCGAAAAAGACGACAACTTTTATTGATAACGGCAATGCCGAAACAAACATGCCCTTACAATGATATCACTTTCGCCTTGGGCAGAGCGAAAGGATTGTTATTTTGAAAACAAAGAAAAACATGAGCAACAAGACACATTACATGGAAGCATGCATGACTAAAGGAACATCAATGGCCTCCCAATTTCTCACAGTGCCTCCTGGTACAACAAATGTAGGCACATAACTACTTTCAGCAGCATCTTCAGCAATAGCATTGATAAACCCAGCACTGTAGAAAGTTCCTGTTGAAACACCAGAGGTCGGGGAGAATCTGAGGCCCTCTTTACGCTTGTTTTCCAAAATCTGAATCACTTTGCCCCAGCCAGCAGCTTGCCCTTCTTGAACAGCCTTCTGGGCATCTTTCAATGAGGCCATAGCAGTACCAGCTCTTCGAGGCTCCGCTCCCTCAACGGTCAAGCCTTGAAATGACGTCCCTTCAGCGGACCCTGCTTCAACACAAGAGAAAGATGACACTTGGCTAACCAGATATGCTTCTTCACCATGCACAGTGACAATCTTACCATTCTTCACAAATTTGAGCTTTTGATGCAAAGTAGAAGTGACTGCCCCAGAGTCGTGAATCCACGGTCTTCCGAGGAGACAACTGTAAGAAGCATTGATATCCATTACCTGGAAGGTGATCTGGAATGTCTCAGGACCAATGGTGATTGGCAAGTCTACTTCCCCAAGAACATCTTTGCGAGATCTGTCGAAAGCCTTAACCAGATAGCTACTTCCCCTCAGAGAGATTCCATGATGGCTCAATTGTCTCAGTGTAGACTCCGGCATTACATTCAAGGATGATCCCGTGTCCACCAGCACGTTGGATATCATGTCAGACTTACAGTGCACTGAGATATGCAGAGCCAAGTTGTGGTGTTTCCCTGCTTCGGGGAGTTCATCGTGACCAAACCCCAAGTTATTGCAAGCAGTGATGTTACCTACTATTCCATCAAACTGATCCACAGAGACTTCATGATCAACATAAGCTTGTTCCAGTACCTTCATCAACACTTTCCTATGAGCTTCTGAGCTCATAAGCAGAGACAAGATGGATATCTTTGACGGAGTTTGCAGCAGCTGGTCAACAATCTTGTAGTCACTCTTCTTAATAAGTCTCAGAATTTCATCCAGATTAGATTCGTCAATAGATTGGCCCGATGGGCTAGTGTTCTTGTCAATAGGAGGAGCAACTGGTGGAGTCACTGTGGCAATAGGTGTAACCATCTTCTTTTGGAACAAGGGTGGACGGACTTTTCCGCTTCTCAGGGTTGTAATTTCTCCTGCAACATTATCAACTGCAGCTGGGGATACCAGGGGCACTTCCACTCCATTCTCAATCATGGTTGCATTGTACTTGTAAGGGATTGCCTTGGTAGAGGCATAAGATACTGGACCAGGTAACCTGATCACTAAGGGCTCAACATTCCTCATCTGGGATACACTTCCAGCAGGAGAGTCATGAAACACTGGCACGATCACACATACATCACTGACGATCAAGTGTTTGTCATCCATCAGACTCTGGATATCATCTTTCACCACACAACAGCCCATAGGATTTTGGAGACATTCTGAACAAGAAGCATGATCATGATTGAACAAAGAAGCCTGGCAAAGTTTGACATGTAGCGGTACCAAGGGGGTCACAACATTACGGACATTCAATGTGGGGTCCTCTTGAGGAACAGGGACTCTTTCAAAAGCTTCGATCATGTTAACGGCAGCATGGTTTGGAAGTGGATTGTCAAGAACATGAGGAACACTGTTTTCAAAAGTCAACCGTCCTTTTTCTATCAGGTCTTTCACAATATATTTCAGAGCATAGCAACCTTCAACATCGTGGCCTTGAGCGCCCTGATGGAATTCACATGTGAGATCTTGTCGAAACCTGGGAGGCAATGGGTTAGGCGGAGGCTTGCCTGGTCTAGTGACACAGTGTCCCTTAGCAAGTAGAGTTGGGAGCAGCTCGGCATACCGCATTGGTATTGGTGGAAAAGAAGGTCTGGGTCGGGGACCCTGTTGTTGCTGCTGTTGTTGCTGAGCAGGAGGCTGGTGTTGCACTTGTTGAGCAATGGCATTGACGGGCACTGGTGGTTGACCCGACGGCAGAGGATATTGCTGGTAGAATGGCGGGAAGAAAGGATGTTGAGAGTACTGCATGTATTGGTAGGGCAAAGGTAATTGAGTAGCAGCTGCAGATGGGTTACCAGATACCATCCCTACTTTAGATTCTTTCCTCTTATGGTGGCCATTACCGTACTTCTTTGGTGCACTGGCTGAAGATCCACCCTTTTCAAGAACAATGATACCCTCTCTGACAGCCTCCTCTAGACGAGTCCCCATAGTAACCATGTCGGAGAAGTTGTTTGGAGAAGATACTATCATTCTTTCCTTATATTCCTTCTTCAGAGTCTTCAGGAATGTCTGTGTTAATTCTTCCTCATCAAGCCGAGGAGAAACACGGGCAGCTACCCCTATCCACCTTTGAGCATATTCACGGAAGGTTTAATCTGACTTCTGAGACAAGGACTTAAGAGAGTCCCTATTTTGCTTCAGACGGGTATTGAACTCATAATGACTTTCAAAGGCAGCAGCAAGATCTTCGAAAGTATGGATATTGTCTTTGCTCAAACCAGTGTACCAATCTGCCGCATCTTCTGCTAGGCTGTCTTGGAAGCAGTGTATCATCAGTGCATCATTATCTGCATAGTTGGCCATCTTCCGGACGTACCGAATGACATGGCTATGTGGACAGGAGGATCCATTGTATTTGTCAAAATCTGGCACCTTAAATTTCTTAGGAATCTCAAATCGGGATACCAAGCACAGATCACGAGCCTTAGCAGAGACATTGTTCCCACGGATAGCCTTGACCTCACGGAGTTCTCCAGCCAACTCCCTTAACTGTCTTTTCATAGCTTCCATTGCGGGATCTTGTCCACGCGGAGTATCGACATCAATCACCTGTTGCACAGTGTGTACAATAGGGTCGGTAACAACAGTAGTTACTTGAGGCATAGCAGTGGATACAGGAATCTGTCCTTGACCAGCAAAACCAGAGACACCAGCAGCAGTATTAGGAGAATAGTAAACGGAGAGCCCATAAGGACGCCCATTGGGCATAACAAACCGAGCATCGGTAGCCACAGTAGACAGTGGGATAGATGGAATTGCTTCAGTAGAAACTGGGACAGATGTGGCTGGTTGTTCCTGTGCAGCCATCATAGTGGACATAGCGTCATGAGCCTTAGCCAAATCTTCTTTCATAGCAGCCAATTCGGCACGGAGCTGAGCATTTTCTTCTTCAAAGTTAGCCATAATCCTTCTCTTGTGAAATTTTGTTTGATGAACTCTATCTGGTTGGTAAACTTTGCGAACACGAGCCACTTTTCAGACTGCGGCGAACAAAACCAGGAGGCAATGAGCACGAGAGAAGTCTTTTGTGACTAATGAATGCATATGATGCATGAAATGTGCTAATGCATATGCAAAAAGACTCTTTTTTGTGTTATCGAAGGGTTTTCAGACAAATTAGAACTTGTAGACATTACTAGCAACAATTAACATAAACGGGAAACAAACAACCAACATATAGTTTTACAAGACGATTCCCTTTGAAATGCTAAGCCAAGGGATAGACTTTGAAACGTAAACAACATAACCAATTGGAAATAACAACAGGAAAAAGAAATTCTCAAGCATAGGAAGTGGAAGCATCGTCCTCAGACTCAGACTCATAGCTGCAGTATCGGGCATAGAAATCACGGGCACCCCTAGCCCTCTTGGAATCCCTCATAAGCAACCTATCTTTCTCTTCAATCTCTCTCCTAGCCTTAGCTAACTCTTTCTTCAGTGTCATCACTTCATGAGTCTTCTGCTCATCCTTTCCATCCAAAGTCATGATCAAGTTCTCAGCCTCATAGTATCTAGTCCTCCACTGATGCTTCTCCCGACTCTCCATAGCTAGATGTTCCTGATACATCTCCTGAGTAGGTGGGAGTAGAGGCAAAGGCATGGTAGGAATAGATGCAGACACATATCTCATGGCGGGGTAAGGCATGCCAATATACTCAGCTTGGTTTATCACCCACTGAGTATAGGCCTCATGAGCAATATCGGATCTCACACCCATATGCTTCACCTCTTTCTTCCGAAGCTTGGACCAGGCCTCTATGAAATCCTCTCTAATTCCCGTAGGAGCATTGGAGTAATGGAAGAAATAAGGAGATGTAGCAAGATGGATGGGCTTCTCTCTCATCGGGAAACCAAATTGTCGCAAGGCGAGCTCTGGGTTATAGTTGATTCCACCCCGGGTACCAAGAAGAGGTATATTAAGAAACTTTCCACCACCAAGGATAATCTCTTTGACTCTAGCAGCAGGAGTGAGCCAAACCACTTCATTAGGAGTGAGAGCCATAATCCTCTGTGAAGTAGACCAATTCTCCGGATTGTCATGGAAAGACTGCGGAAGGTGCGAAATAAACCACCTATAGAGGAGAGGCACACAACAAAGAATGTATCCACAACCCTTGTCGGATCGATCATGAATAGCGTGGTATGTGTCAGCTAGTAAAGTAGGAACCGGATTCTTGGAGTGGAAGATCATAATAGCATTCATGTCCACGAAGTCGTCAAGATTTGGAAAGAGAATAAGCCCATAGATGAGAAGTGCAAGAATAGCCTCAAGAGTGTCTTGACAAGTGGTATTGAGGTTGGCTTTCCCAAGAAGATACTATGAAGTGAACCCTCGGATGCGTGCCTTAGTGACAAGATTCTTGGAGACATCGATGGTCTTGAGATAGAGATCTTTAGCAATAACCAATGGAGTAAGAGGATGCTCAAGTCCTGAGAAAGGTACCCCCTTAGCAATAGATAGACCCATCAAGGAAGAATAAGCCTCTAGAGTAGGCACCAACTGAAAGTCGGGAAAAGTGAAGCACCGATAGTCCCGATCATAGAATTGCACTAGAGTGTGCACAAGCTTCTCATCCACATTAGTCTGGAGAATAGTAAGTAAAGCCCCATAACGATGTCGGAAACCAGTCGGATCCTCAACCTTGAGTGCCAAATCTCTCAAACTAGCCAAATCCACTTCCTTGAACTTGTAGGACTTAGTCTTCTTCATTCCTACAATGTTTACAAATTCAATTTGTCTAAGCCCTTCGATAACAATGCATGGAAAAAGGTTTATGCATGTATGCATGAATGCATGAATGCATGATTATGTTCAAGTTCGGAGAAAACATGGTGGGTTTGAAGTTCAAAGTCGAGGAGTCATGGGTGGACACGGTGTCCGGTGAGACTAGGGCTTTAGGAAATAGTAACCGGGTTCTAAAAAGGTTCCCAAGTTGCAACCTCTCCGACGTATATCACGGTGTCACGAGACAAACACTCGCTCCATGATTATCCGCGGAAGGTCTAACTTGAGTGTAGTATCGCGTGACGACTAAAACTCGAGACAACACTCGGTTTAGCCTCCGCACTACGTCCTAGAAAATGGCCATGGATGGGTTTGGTTATCTACGGTTCATAGCGTCATAGAACAATTAGAAGTAAAGTGCCTAAACGCGACAACACGCGCCGACAGCATCACCCCCCAAAATGCCTTAGCTATGTGGGATTGATCGCATAATCCAAAACACGAGGCAACCCCCGGAATGAATTGTCGATTATATCCCCCCTAAATCCTAAGTTCACTTAGCCCGGGTGCAGGACTTTTGATATTCTCACCCCACACGTTTGCAAGAAATTAAACATTTATTCACATAGGAAAGCAAGTAAAAGAAACAAGTAAAAAGAGCGCAAGCGTGGAAATAAAGACTAGGCGTAACTCTTGAATCTCCCCAGTGAAGTCGCCAGCTGTTTTATCTTGGTTTTCGGGTGTCAAACATTGATTACGTTTGAACCTTTCTAACCGGTGATATCTTATTTTTTCTTGGGAAGGGAAAAAGTAAGCAAAACCCTTGAGAATCGAGGTCCGGGAGTTGTTTTCGCTACGGGAAGGTGTTAGGCACCCATAACGACTATAGTATCCTATAGGAACCGTCTTTAATTTCTACGCGCGCGCTTTATTTTTAAATGCTATTTGAAAGATGATATTTACACCTAAAGTTTGCTAAGTGAAGAATTGGAGGGAGAAGAAAGTGTTTGAATTTTTATTTTATTTGAATTGAAGGAATATTGGTTCCTTGCCTACGTACCCTTTTAAGGGATCAAATCCACCGTAGTTCTCTTTCGAAAAATGTTTTTGTTTTTGTTGGTTGATTTTAAGTTTGAAAATTGGAGTTTGAAGAATGAGAGAGAGGCCTTAAAGGCATGAGAATTTAAGAAAAGGTGAGGTTTGATTAGTTATTTTGGAAAAAAGTCAAGTATGATTAAGATTCATTAGGATTTTGATTAAGAAAAAGAAAAGGAAAATTCAATGGGATTTTGATCCCAAGGTTTGTTTAGAAAATGATTTGAGTGAAGTTTGTTCATATTTTTTGGGAAATTGATTTTTCTAAGTATGAATCCTAGGCATTCATCTAAACATACAATCCTAAACATACATCTAAACATGCATATTCTAGCTATATATCTAAAGTGGTGTGTGTGCATGTGTCGGTGCTTGTGTCGGTGTACATCATTAGAGTCCATTGTCCTTTACATCATGCCCTAGATACATTCTATGGTCTTGCAAGAAACTTAAATTGTATGAAAGTAAAGTACAAAAAGTCCTAAGTATTACATTCTAATTTTTGGTGAAACTTAAAGTGTAAGAAATAAGATGAATATGGGATGAAATGGGAATGCTTATGAGACATGAAATGAAATGGTTAGTAACACATGGTAATATCAAAAGAAATAAAGCAAGAAGACACTATAACATAAGGCATAGAAAAACAACCCAAAACAAAGGCCAATGAGTGCAAAATATGACTAAAATTTGCTCATAAAATGCAAGAGTCATGTGACCTATAATTCTCACATTCCAACACACTTTTAAAGGTTTAGAATCAGATTTTGGAATAGAAATTAAGGCAACATGGTTAACTTGTCATTTTTTGGAAGCAAACTTAGGCATATTTGCATTATTTATTTACACAAGTAACTTGTAAGCTAAGTAATTAATCAAGATTCACACTCATGCAGCAATATTAAACACAAGCAGCAACAATGAGCTCACAAACCTCAAGCAACATACACTACAAACAATTACCAAAGGCTTGAGGTGGATTTGGACAATTTCCATAATATTTTTCACATGAAATCAAGAAATAATGCAAGAAAATGTGATGATGCTTTTCAACAAAATTTTAGTAAACAAGATGCATAGAAACATCACCAAAATAGCAAGAGACATACATGAAGATTTTTAGAATTTCCAAAGAATTTTAGACACAAAACATGCAAAATTTCACAAACTTTAACAAAAAATAGTAAAGAATTAATCAAACAATACTACCTATATTTTTTTTTTAGTTTCAATACATATCATCATCACAAACACATCAAGAAAGTGGTCAAGAAGCCATAGGAAAGTTTTTAGGAATTTTTTTTTAAAAGATTTTTGGTAAAAACGTGGTGTAAACAGCACCGAATAGTGTTAAAATAGCAAGAAAATTACAAGACAATGAAACAAACAGACAAATTAAGCCCAGGCCCAATTCAAGTTGAAAAACGGGTTAGCAGGAGGCCTAGGGATCGTTGGATCGATCCAGTTGGATCAGATCCAAGATCCAACTATCATGAAGACCTAGGGCGCATGGTAATAGCATAAGCGAGCATGTACTGAATTAAGGTAGGGTATAAAAGCCAAACGGAAGCCAGATGAACTCATAACCTAAACCACTTCTCTCTCTAACATGATCCTAGAGAGAGAAGCTCTGAAAGTGAGCTTAACGGAGAAGACGATCGGAAACGTCTTCCGGTACGGTGGTTGCTCGGAGCGCCGCCGTACCGGAGACTTTTTCTTGCATTTTTTCGAAACTTTTTGTACCAAAACGGTCGTCTATCCCTCCTCTCTCTACTTCTGGCCTTGATTTTCGCATATCAAGGCTTAATAACCCTAAATCTACAAAAAAATCATTCGAACAAAAGCTTGCACATGAACACAGAAAGATAGGGAACGAATTTACCTTGAGCTGGATTCGGATGTTTGAGACAAAACGAACGAAGAACTTCAAAGATTCTTCGAATCTTGTGAAGTGATGCTTTCGTGTTCTTGATCTGTTTATACTTCTGGCTTTCGTGTTCTTGATCTTTCGCACTTTTGGCTTACGTATTCTTCTGGAGCTGATTGGAGTTTGTAACGAACTCTGATTGGTACTGGATTTGGATTCAGATTCGTGAATTGTTATTGTTGATGAACAATTCGCGAATTGGCTTGGAATTGATATGATTTCTGGTGTTTTTTTGTGGATTTGGTGATGATGATAGTGATAGATTGATGGTTATGTGTTGATGATTATGTGTTGATGCAGAATTGATTTCTGGAAAAGTTTGTTAGGGTTTGTTCTTGATGTTCTTGATGAACATTCATCAAGTTCATCAAGAGTTTTGTGCTTTTGATCTGAAAAGTTAGAGAGAGAAAGAAATGAAAGTGTTATTGCTGATTGTGCAGAAAAATGATTGGTGCTGTGTGACTTGGCCTTTGACTGGGCTATTTATAGCTGATGTGTAAATTTCTGGACCAATAAGACACTGCCATGTGTACTGGACTGTAACTAACTCCCTATGGACAAATGAAAAATTGACACGTGTACAGAACTGATGACTTGGACAAAATGGACTAAAAATGCAATTTTTTAGGAATTTTAGGACTTAAAAATAAAAATAAAAATAAAATGAATTAAAATTGGTAACCGGAAATTAACGTAAAGTGAAACGATTAAAACTGACAAAACGGACTAAAACGAACCAATGGCCTAAATGAGGTACTTTAAAGTAACCTCTCTCTGCCGAAATTTCGTGTGAAATGACCAAAATGCCCCTGGGGCTAAAACGACTAAAAATGACTCAGATGCAATTTTAAAATGGATTTTTTAACAGAGAATTAAAGCAAACATTTATACAAGCAAATTAAAAGACTTAGAGACAATTTTAGGAGTTTGAACAGGGTTTTGACACCTGAAAAGACTAAAATGCCCCTAGGGGCAAAACTGACTCAAAATGACTTCAGATGCAATTTTTTGAAATGGATTTTGACATAGAATTGAAATGAGGACTTATTCAAACTACTTGAAAGGACTCAAATAAATTTTTAAAAGACTGAAAGAAATTTTAATACAAGAAATGACTAAAATACCCTTCCATGTGAATTTTGCAAATAACATTGAAATAAAATGCAGAGGAAGATGCAATTGATCAGAGCCATATCAAATGACTTGAAAAGCAAGAAAAGAAGAATTGAGTTAGTATTTTTAGGTCCAAAATTAGGGTATAACATGTGGTCAGTATATATTTTTCTCCATTAAACTTTCAAATGTCGAATTTTGCCATCACAATGAATCTCCTTACCTCTAGATACTGGTTGTTTTAAATATCTCACTGAAAAACCTAAAACAAAATTAGCTTAGCTCAGTTGGTATTGACAAATGCATAATATTTACAAGGTCCGGGGTTCAAATCCCGGCCACAAAAAAAAAACAGAATATGACCAAAAAGATTAAAAGAAATGAGGTTTCTAACTTTTTCAATATAATTATCTCAATCAAGTTGTGTAAACAATTAATCACTCTAAATCCTCTAAACTACTCTATATATCCCCGAAAAGTGGATAAGATTACTTAGTAGAAGAAGACAAACCAAATCCAATTCAGAAATATTTATTGAGTTCACCATGTAAAAAGGAATAAACCGAAATGAGCTACAATTGTTAGCAGCACTCTAATAGAGCAGTGTTTGAAACTGTATTTTGATTTGAGAGTGATTTATTTATTTCACCGGATAGCGACGTCATTACGATCATAAATATTATTGGACGTGACGTCTTGCATCCATCTTCGATAATTTGGATTCCAGGTTTTTCTGTTTAAACATAACCATTTATTTAAACTTAGTTTAAAATATTTTTTTAGATATAATTTAGACTTGTTGTGTAGGGATGTCCAAGGAATCTCAATACTTATTCCTTCGTTTTTTCTATGCATCAAAGTGTGCAAGGAGAAGCTTGTCGCTCACTTAAAATCTTAGTCAGAAGTCATTATAATGGCTCTCAAGTAGTTGGTCGTTCCATTTGTCATTCTTGAAAGTTGTGTTTTAAATATTATAGATGTAGTAACACAACTTCTCGACTTGTAGATTGAAATTCCTTTTCTTCTATCTAGCATTTTCAAAAGATTGAAATTTTTCACTATCATGGAATAAGGCGTTTCTAAAATATTGAAATCCTTGAAGTTCATTAAGATATGTGCTTGACATATCTTAATCTAGCACTCACATCAAATTAGTTTGGTTGCAACTTAATGTGATTGATTATATGGTCTTTTATAATCCTCGTATAATAAATGAAGGTGTTCTTAACAGGTTTTCAACACTTTATAAACATGTTAAGGTACATTAGGAACTATATACTTTAATTTTCAGATATTTAATGTGTAAGTTTACTTAAAATATTTAATGAATGACATTTCATTTAACAGCACACCTTTTTGTGGTAGCCGTGGTTGCCAATATTATGCATGTTGTCTTTATTCTGAGGATTATACGGTTCAATCAAGCATTAAAGGTAATCATAAACTTCATTTTTCTAAGTTTGTCGTTGTTGTGGCTGTATTACTTGATTCTTTTTACAAGTTACATTGAAAAGCCCACTGGGTCGTAGAATTTTTTTATAATTCATGTGTTATTCTTGTGATTGTAACCACGTGTTTTATATGTTTTTACCGGGTCTGATTGCGAGAAGATGCAACGTTCCGCCACTAATTAATTTGCTCAAGTCTCCTGACGAATTTGTCCAAAAGAGATCTGCAGAATTATTATGCTTCTTAGCCAAGGTGTTTTTTTTGGTTGTTTTTTTTTGTTTTTTTTATCTTCTCTGTGTTTATACTTTAATAATTAACATGTGTTAAATGTGAATCTAAAGTCACCATTAGATTCATGACAATATGCTAGTTTTTCTTTCACTCTATTTTTGGATCTGTAACATACAATATACATTTCTAGGTCTCATTGTTTGTTATAAATTATTTTTCAAATCAAATTCTGGATGATGAACATAGCCATGCCGCTATCGTACATGCTGGTGACTTAGAAGAATTTGTAAAGCTTATTGACATATCTTGTGAAACATTTGATGGGGAAAATTATGGAGCTATAGCTCTAAGTTTGCCGGCAAACAATGAGGTATTATGATATAACTGAAAACTCAAATGAAATGATTATCTTCTGTCTTGATTGCTTTAAATATTGGCTATTTCAAACCAAGGTAATTAACTATTTCATTTTTTATATTTATTCATTTTTTTCTTGTAGGACAATATATGTGAATTCATCACGAAAGGTGTAGTACAGAGAGTACTACGAGAAGGGCCTTTTAATGAATAAGTGTTTATTAAAAACCCACTTTAATCTTTGATTTTGGGACAAAATGAAGGGCCGTTTTTGGTACACGTTTTGATTTTTGTATGTTGTGGGACTCCAATCTTCGACACTAATTTTAAAGTTCTAAACTTTTTCCATCCAAGAATGTTTTGACCTCATCAATTATTGTTATTTTTTTTTATCTTTTTTGGAGTTGTTGTTGTTTTGCCCGAAACATTTTCTCCCTCTATTTGGGCCTCTGTGGAGATACTTAAATTAAACTTGTTGGTTAATTTGTTGACTACAATCAAGTTATAGATGTAAAATTGATTTTCTTTTTGTAGTTAGTACTGCGAGTCCTCTAATTTGAGTATGGTTTTCAGTAGGTTAAAAAATGGATATTGTATAACAATGTGGTGTTGTTTTCAAATTATCTATTTGATGGAAATTGGTAGGTGACTTGCTTACGGGAGCAAGATATTTTGTATATATCTAAGATACTTTTTTTATCATGACTTAACTTACTTGTACAGAGGAAAGGGGAATGTGCAATGCTTGTAATATGGTAAAGCGTTTTTGACAATGAATCTGTAGTAGGAAGATTGAATTTGACGCTGGTTGCGATTTGCTAATATGGTAAAGTTTTAGGTGTTTAACGTTTACTCTTTTGCATTGCACAAATATGCCATCAAAATGTAGGATAAGTTATGTGTGTTTGAAAACTTTGTGTTTTCAACTAAATAGTGATCATCTTAAATTTTGAATGACAATGAATTTCAACAAGTATTATAGAGAAATAACACAAGTATTATAAAAAAATAAGTAAATAATACAACGACAACAACAGCCACCACAACAACACACTTTGATGAGTTTTTTCAGAACTATGTAAACTTGAAACTTCTAGATTTGAGTGAAATCAAAGCATGTTAATCATTAAAATATAGAGAAATACGAGAGTGGTAGTAGGAAGCTAAAATGAGAAAGGGAGGAATAATGTGTATCGTAGGGATGTTATTAACATATGGAGAGAAACTAATTATTACTATTGTTGCTTAAGAGTCCCAATAATAATATCAATAACAATAATGACATTAAGTATTGTTGTAAATAGTTGTCTGAATATGTTCCATAAATTAGTGAAATAAATTTTATAAATTATAATAAAGTAGTTGGAAGCCCCTAATATGGACCTCAATTTAAAGGGACCATGAGTGGACCTCAATAACTTACTTGCTATAGCAAGTCACAATTATAACTTTGTGGTAAATACTCTACCACTAAACAACTTCACATTATTCTTTGAACACAATATCTAGTAATTTAAAACCCATCCTGAAGAATCTCAACCCACTGCATATATATGTTTTCTAGCTACCTAAATAAAATAGTTATTTCCAAATCACAGATAGATCTTAACAATTTAAAACTTATATATATGCAATGTTTTTTTCCTCATTTCAAGCAATATTTTTATGTCTTTAATTATCAACAACAATAGGCATAACAAGAAGACTAAGAGCATATACTAAGAGTATATTTAACAATTACATTTTTAAAAGTTGAGTTAAATTAGCTAATTTCAATTGGGTCACTTGTTCAACAACTTCATCAAACAATACAAATATAGTAGATTATGTAGAGTATTTGACGCCAACCTCAAAACTATATATACATATATAAGAAATATACTAAAGATCACACATTTAAGATTATATTCAATTTAAAAGGGAAGAAGTCATTCATCACAATATTTATTTTATTTTTCTGATGTGTTGATAAAATTATATGGTTAGGTAAAAAAATTATGAGAACTTTGTCACTATATAGTCTACATATGCTTTACAATTTTCACATTTGAAACATAATACTGTCCATTTTTATTCAAAATCTTGGCGACAATTGCAACACAGTTAAACACAATATCATGTAATTGTAGTTAAAAGAAGCATGAAATTATATTCCATCAAAACGAATAATAGTTAGCGTGTGTTTGGTTCTGCGACGACAATAATTAATTTTGATAGAATTGAGTTTGGGTAAAAGTAAGTTGAGTGTGAATTGGTTTATCTTTGTATACAATAACACAAAATGATTCTTTTTTAATACAACACAAAGTGATTCTTAACATTTGAGGTTGAATGGATAATTTGATTCAAATTTTTTTTTGAATGTATAATTACTAAAATGAGTTTTAAAATTAAATTTTATTCTATTTATACACCCATTTAAATTAAAATAATATTGTATAAGAACTTTTTTATATTTCTTATATTATTTTATATATTTTCTATCAACATATTAAATCTTTTCACATTCGACAACACAAAAATGTTTTTTGAATCTCTTGCAAAACACTAGACTATTAAGTTAAAATGCATAATTTTGTCTTTAAAAAAATAAATGATCATCTTAATGGGCCCACCGTGAAAGAAAATAAAATATATGGGTTTTTAGAACCCAACTCAATTCCCCTTCATCTCTAACCTAGAGATAGATTTCTTGCAGCAAGAAACACAAAGAGTGCGTAAAAAAGCTTGGGAAAGATACAATGATATAAAAGTTGCTCCTTAGATGAGATTTTGGCAAAGAAAATATGAGAATGATGATGCTCCTTCCAAATGACCCAAACATAGTTCATCAATATAATGTGAAAACAGTGACAAATATCCTTATGAAACAAGCGGGAGCCAACAAATTGAAACACATGCAAGCCGACGGCATTAGACATCACACTTCGAACTCTCAACCAATGCATTAAATCGATCAAAATGCTGCCAGAGAAAGCACACTCCATAAATAGTTGATTAATAGTTTTCTCCTTTTCACAACCTCCCAAGCATAGTAACGAATCCAAGTTGATGACACCACGATGCACCAAATTGTCTTTGGTGGGAATCCTCTGTTGAAACAAAATCCTTTTTATTATTTTAAGGATTACAAACATATTTATTTAATTATATATTGTTATCTACTAATGATTTTTTGTGAGAAATGTTTCATGAGAATGATCTCAAAAATGATCTTGGCACATAACAAAAACCACCAACATGAAATTCAAGCTACTGGACAAGAGTATACTTTATGGTAAAAGAATTATGCATCATTAAGAGCAAGAAGTTTATTATGAAATAATTGTCTCACCAAATAAAGGAAAAAGATCATATGACTTGATTTGGGTTAAATGTACATTTATTTAAGGCTTTTGATCCATTAAGAAAAAAGACCCATAAAAAGAAATATCTCTTCTCTTTTGCCATATACATGATATCAGCTATGACATCACTAATGTCACTTCACATGAGCTGTATCCAAGAAAGCAACAAACAGCTTGCACAAACGCGTGGCTGCTCTCTCCATGTACTTGCTGGATTTTCAAGAACGTTCTGGACAGGCTCAAGAGCATTCTGCAAGTGTATTTTTTCATACCTTTCCATCAAGCAAAAGTTTGGAGCGCAAACTTCATTCAAATTAAAGGAAATGACAACTATTGTATTGATTGGGGAACAAGTCTTTGGCTTCTATAAATAGAGGAAGGCATCCAAGGCTTAAACCAAGAGTTTGAAATACAAAGCATTTATCTCTCTCAAAGCAAACAAGCTATCAATCTCTTCATCAATCTTTTTACAACCAACAAAGCAAACTCCATGATCTTTCACTATATTTATCATCTTTATCTCTTTTGTTTGAGAATATCTTTTTGAGTTTGCATTTGTAAAAGTCTCTTTTGTTTTGAGACATCACGACCTAAAAACATCATCATACAAGAGTGTAAACTAAATCTCAAGTCTATTGGGCTTAATAGTTTGAGATAGGATTTCTGGACTGATCTGGTGTGATCAAGACCTTATAGTGTTAGTTAGAAGTTTCTACTAGCTGAATACTATAGTGGATAATCTCACACGAAGTGTGGGGACTGGAAGTAGCCGGATTTGGTGAACCAGGATAACTCTCCTGTGTTATTCTTTTCTCCCTCTCTCTCTCTCTCTCTCTCTCTCTCTCTCTCTCTCTCTCTCTCTCTCTCTCTCTCTCTCTCTCTCTCTCTCTCTCTCTCTCTCTCTCTCTTATCTTCACATAATATTCACACACAATCACACGCATTTATATTTACTTATCTCCAGAACACTCTGGTCCTAATTAATCTCAATCATATTAATCCAGAGTTCTCTGGTCCTAATATTATTTCTCACTTTATTAATTAAACTGCCTCCAAAACACTCTGGTCCAAGATAAAACAACTTCTCAATATTTAACTAAAGTTTAAATTCAGCATAAAATTAGGGTCACAATTCAAATCCCCCTTTCTTGTGATGTTTATTGTTACTTCATCCTCTTATTCAAAAGCTTCTAAGAAAATAAAGACACTTTCAGTGTAACCGCTTTGTTCCAAATAATCTTTGTGAAAGGCTCGCGTTTATGTTGTTTCCCCCGAGTTAATGACTGATATACACCTTTAACTAAATAACCATCATTAGGGTCATGTTTCCAAATCTATTTGTCTGACACATCATCATGCAAAACAATGTTATCGAGCAAAGAAATACACTCACCCACCTGCTCTTTCTTCCAAACAAATAATCTCCTCCTCCACCTCGACCCTGGACTGTTCACCCTCAACCTAACCTCCACATCTCCTCTACTGAAACATTATTATCTACTGCCAACTCGTTGATATTTAATGTTGTAGGAAATTAGAAAATAAACTTTTAATTATAACTAATGTTGGACATTATGAAAATAATAACAAAAATTATAATTTTTAGTCTAACTTTTAATTATAACTAAAAATGTTGGATATTTTAAACTAAAAATTATTTTTTTGTGTTAATAGAAAAATCCCTAGGAGTACAACACAAAAATGGCCATAACAGCTAAGTGACCTAGATTGGCAAGTAAATATTCTCTTTGGCTCACCACTTGTCCATAATTTGCTAGACACAAGAACCAACCATGGTACTGTACACAGATGAAAAATCCGAATTTTAAACCCCTATTAATTTTTTTTTAAAGGTGTAACCATTTGAATTAACTACATTTTTTTTTGAGGTGGAATTAACTACATGTTGGTTTATGTACCTTTTAAAGTGTTATTAGATTCGAATTTTCAATTTAGTTTTGACGTGATCTTGATTATTACAAAATTAATTTATAAAATTGTTTTACACTTATCAATTATCTCAATTATATAATATATACAAAAAATTGATTTTTTTTATAAGAAAGAAGTACATTTTTTTCCAAAATATGGCTCTCTTTGAGTTTCATTTATTTTTAATTTCTATGTTAAAAAGATAATGATTTAATAATCATATGAGTTTAAAATACACGCCTTTAAAAACTAAAATCGGGCCAAAACAAATATAAATATTTATTGCCCGTCACACATAAAATAAAATCATCTCTAGTGAACACCTACCTCGAATAACATTTTTGTGGTGAAAAATCCTACAAATAACAACAACAAAAACTAAAATCATAAAATAAATAAATAAAAAATGTTAACAAATGTCTTTAAAATGAAAAAATTATTTTCAAAATAATGTACTCAACACAATAAAATTTTAAGAAACAACTTGTTAAAGACAGTGAAGAATAAGATGGTTACTATTACTTGCGCAACAAGTTTCATTGTGTAACTAATTTGTAGCTTAATCATTGCAGCTGTAATAGTTAGTTATTAGTTAGTTACTTAAGAGTTAAGCAACCATAGTTGAGTTAGTATATTAGAGTACTCTATATATACATATGCGCTATTCTATTGTACATTCAGATTTTATGTGAGAAATAAAAGAGTCTCCTTTTGTTCTTTCTTCTTCCTCTTGCACATTGCAAGCTTGTTTTACACTTTCATGGAGTTTGGGATTATCCTTCAACACAACTTTTTCTATATGAAATTAATCAATTGTTTTTTCTTAAAAAAACTACTAAAAAGTGCCTATAGATTTTTTATTTTTATTTTTAAATAAGGTGCCTAAAGAATGCTATTCGAGGGAAATAAGAGATGAAAACATCTTTAAAGGAAGTTCATGATTGGTGTCGCTTGACTCCCTTCACTCATGATTGAAAGGAAGTCCAAAGCACTATATTTAAAGGTAAAAAGCAAACTCTAGCGTATACTACTCATTCACTTTTTTCATAAATCAATGGAGCCATTAACGGAATTGAGGAAGAAAAATTTGAAAATTGACAAGGATAAGGAATCCACAAGATGCAAATGATGACAAGTTAAGTGACCACGAGGGCCAAGTTATTATGCTACCAAAAACAAAGGGTTTATTTTAGTTTGTAAATTTGCACTTACACCCTTATAAAAGTTGAAAATTTTAGACATTTTCATCGCAGTAAGATTTAAACATTGATTCATCATCATGTAAGAGATTAATCTCTTTTATTCGATCTAATATTGATTAATTAATTTTTTTAAATTGATTACCGCTAAAAACAAGTTGAACACAAAGTGATTTTATGTTTCGATAGTCTATAATATATTATACTTCCATATAACCCAGCATGCTTGGGAACATAACTCACCAAATCCTCGTCACTTTCTCAACTTTGCACCTTTAGTTGTTGCATTGTCACAAACCTTTCTTTGGTGAGTGAATCACTTTCCTCAAATGCAGTACCAAATCATTCTAATGCATTGATTGGTGTGTGGTCTAAAGTATGGTCCACAACGTGGTCTCTTTGACATTTTCTCCGCATTTGGTTTCAAAATGAACATGTCTTTTTATTTCTCTCATTGTGTTTCCATCTAAGCTGAAAAACAAGACCAAGAAATTCACTGAAAAAGAGTTCAAGGTGTGTTCATGTTTCTTCATTTTCCTTGCATGCCATGTTTCTTTCTTACATTCTTTGTTCCTAAGTTAACAAAGAAAACTTAAAATTCTTTACTTACTCAAGTATTGTCTCCTTTTATGTTGTTTGAATTGGGGTGAGTGAGTGAGAGTGTTGTTGAGCTTAACTTGACAAAAAAACCTACACAAAAGAAATTACACTATCACTGTCTTCTTTAAAAGCTTCCTCATTGTTTTGTTTTTATGCTTGTTGAATTTTTTGCTACTTTTGACGTTATTAAGGATTATGTTTGCTTTGCTTTTGAGGGTGAATTGAAAATTTAGTACAACATGTGTGTTGGTGAAGATTTACACAAGATCATAGGATTCTATTCTTTTGTTTGATTTCTTGTCGGGCATGGATAGAGTTCTAAATTAAGCCTTTTTCATTAAAATGATATAGTTCTAAATTACAAACGCGGCTATGCTGTGAAATTCGATACTGAAACAAAATGTGGCTGCAACTGCGGTTGCAGAGACCTCTAAAACCTTTATATATTGCAACCATAAGTGCAGCTGCTGACCACAATTTAGAACTATGAGTAAGAACTATACTTTTATATAAGAGTGTCATCTTTTTGTATTTTCTTTATCATAGTGGTTGTTAGTTTGATGCTGTCTCCTTTCCCTTTATCTGTCTTCTAAAATAATGGTTGACTGGTTGTTGTTGTTATTAAATAGGACTCATCAATATCATAGCTTTTCATTTTGAACTATTTGGACCTCTTAAGAGGTTTTTTTTTTTTTTTTTTTATATTTAAATTTTGATTTGTGATAGAGGGGTAACCTTGGCGCAACTTGTAAAGTTGTTGTCATGTGACTGAAAGGTCAGTTGCATACAATACACCAAATGGTGGGACCCTTTCCTGGACCCTGCATATGCGGGAGCTTTAGTACACCGGGTTGCCCTTTTTTGATTTGTGATAATATAATATGTCTCTTTTTGTCTTCACCAACTGTATCTTGTTTACTTTTGTCTCTCTACTAACTTGAATTTTCATGCACTTTGTCAATGTTATTGATAAAAGTAGGTTTACTAGTAAACCTTCTTCCACCTTTTTCATTCATGGGGAAGATTGCAACACAACCTCTACCTCGAATGGCTTCCAATTATGATGAAGTTTTCATGCATCAAACCTTGCTCTTTGATGATAGTCTAATGGTAACTTTGATCCAGTAATTCATCCCTTAAATTTTTGAGAATTTTTAAGTGTGATTTATTAACTTTTATTCTTTTTTCATCTACATTTCTAGGATTTAAAAAATCTTAGAACACAATTGTACTCAGCTGCTGAATATTTTGAACTCTCATACACCAATGATGACCAAAAACAAATGTGAGTTAATTTGCTAATACTATAGTATCCTTTATACTCTTCTTTATTTTTCATTATCTCTTTTTGTATTTTATTTGCAGATTGGTTGAAACATTGAAGGATTATGCCGTCAAAGCTCTTATAAATACTGTGGATCATTTAGGTTCTGTTGCCTATAAAGTGAGTGACTTGTTAGATGAAAAGGTCACTGAAGTTTTTGGTGAAGATCTACGTTTATCATGTATCGAACAGGTATGCTTAGACTCTATTTCAATAAACAACTTAATTAAGCACTTATATCATAAATATTTATCACATATGTACTTTTGTATAAGCTATTTCGAAAGCAAAGATGAAATAAAGTCAAACCGTTTTCAATTAAGTTATAAGCTATTTATGCAAGCTATCCCGAAAAGCTAATGGAAATAAACTGAAAAACAGCTTATGGACTTGCCAATAAGGCACTTAAGAAAGTAATGTGAAAAACTTTGGTGAATTTCCATTTGGAAAACTGTTACGTTTTGCTAAGATCATAGCATAATTTTTCCATAATGTGGTACATTAGAGAATAAAGACATGCCAAGGTTTTATGGATCATGAGGGGCATACGCAGCAGTCTCTAGTGATCAGCACTCCAAAACATCACAAACGTTATATTTTGCCAGGCAAGTTTATAAATACATTATCCTCAACTCTATTTTGAAATTCTTTAGATTTTTTTTTCTTTTCACCCATTATATTAACATTACTCATGCTATTTGATTTTTAATTATAACATTTCTCAATTTCACATATTCAGTTGGGGAGACCTTGCATGGTACCAACTCAACAAAATCAAAATATATAGGATGCCACCTAGATGATGAAGATGATTGGCATCACTTCAGGAATGGTATTCTATCTTATTTCACTCAACTTTTTTCATTCCACTTTTATAGGATACAATCTTAAGACATAAGTTTATATATCTTGTATTCTGATTTGTATCTCGAAGCTGTTCGCGCTACAATAAGAGAAACGCCAACGTCTACCTCAAGGTACAAACAAAATCAGCATACTATTAAGCGTGCCAATTCTCAATTAAACTGCACAATTATTTTGATACAATTCTTTTCAATCATGTTGTTATAGTAAAGGGAATTCTCCATCACCTTCTTTACAACCTCAGAGAGTTGGAGCTTTTTCATTCACTTCACCCAACATGGCCAAAAAAGATTTGGGTACTATATACACATTTAATAATATGATATGATATATAGTTCATTAAGAGTAAATATTTTATTCTGAACTGGATTGCAATCTTAATATGTATGTGAAATAGAGAAGCGGACAGTTTCGCCACACAGGTTTCCACTTTCGCGTACCGGATCATTGTCAAGTAGATCCACAACACCAAAGACGGGTAGATCAACTACTCCAAACTCAAGCAACAGATCCACCACAAGTCCTTCAAATGCAAGAGTAAGGGTAAGTGGAAATCTAATTAAAAAAAATCTTGATAACGTGAATCATGATTGTATTCTCATCACATTAAAACGTGAATATTGTGGTTTCTCTGACTGCATCTCTGTTATGATTCCTTTCTTGCAGTATCCTTCGGAGCCGCGCAAATCAGCTTCAATGCGACTATCTTCTGATGTTAACAACATCAGAGATATTGACCAACACCCTAGTAAGAGTAAACGTCTTCTTAAGTCCCTACTTAGCAGGCGCAAGTCTAAGAAGGATGACACGTTATACACATACTTGGATGAATATTGATGATAGTTTAATACACTTGCCAATAGAATGCAAGGAAAGAGTTTACAAAAAGAACAAAAACTACGTAAAGGGTTTTGGGTTTTGTACTATGAAGCACCGACACTTCAAAGGTGTGTTTGGCGTTTGACATTGATACGACATCAACACATGTGGTTATATTTAGCTACTTCCATTTTCTTCAACTACTATTGTTAGTGTCGTGTCTGATGTTTGTGTCGTTTTAGTGTTATATAGGTTTTGCTTGCCTGCTTTGCCTATTTGATTGAATAGCTTGCACCTCTGTTTCTTATTTTCTCATCTTTTAATGTTCATTTTCTTTATGATTTGAAATGAACATATATATAGTAATTTTGTTTTTTTCTCTGTATTGCTTTTACATTATTTTAATCTGAGCTTCAAATATTTATTTTGTGTGATGTCTTAATGCAATTGTTCATCAGCTTTAGTTTTACTTATTTAGATCTGGTTCTTTCTTCATCAACTCTTTTAATTTAAAAAAATGAAAAGATTATGTTATCAAGGAAATAAACCCCATTTACCCAAGATCACTTGAATGAGATTGTAAGAGCTCTCTTCCAGCTTAACTAGAGGTACTAGGTTTGGATCCAACCTGGGGAATGCATTTGTGTTAAATTTCTTGAGGAAGAGCTTTGCCACCCATTGCGATCCTACCCAACTCGAGTGATTAGTCTCTGCAGTTGCATGCAGAGGATACTCGGTTCACACCAAAAAAAGAAAATAAACCTCGTTTCTATGTCTCACAACTAGTAGAAACGAGTTAAATTTATGTGTTATGAATTAAAAGGGAAGTGATTTTTATTAAGAAACACATCTCAGGTTAAATCCTCCATGCATACAAAAAATGTCTTGCTTAAATATCCATACAAAAAGAAATAGTACATTGAAACATTGGAAGTTGACCATAAGAAGTCACAGCTCCATTCCTTGACCAAATTCTTCAATTGTTTTGGTTGCCAGAGTAAGGACATCTACAAAAGCACTGAATGATGCTCGAAGAAATCTGGCTTCTATTGCCTCAAAGTGCCTAAATATAAAGGATTCCAATGAGATGAAAAACTAGGCAACACAACATACTACACATTCAGCATCGCAGCATGCCATTAAAGCTAAATTAACTAATGACAACAGTAAATAAATCTTTTCAGATAAAAGACAGCTCGAAAACAATGACCAACAAAAAAAATCATTGCAGTTAAACCAAACATGATGCAGTACAATGAAGTGGTTGGACTCAAATGGTTAGTGAGCTTCAGTTAGTGACAAATTGTTTAGGAGAACCTGAGTTCAAATCCTGACTAAAACAATCATTGAACAGACTTTACTTAACACCACCGGATTACTAGGGCTTCTTTCTCACGAGAATAAGAGGGTTAAGACAAAAAAAAAAAAAAAACATGATGCAGTACTCTTGTATTCATAGTTCATACAAAGCACCTCGCACACAAAATTGATTACAATGCAAGCTCATCTTAATATTAGACTATTAGAGGTCTTTTTTTAGGGAGATATTGACAAGTGTCACCTTTGTAGACAATCCACCTATTAAACATCCCATCTCAAATGTACCTTCTTTTTGCTGTTTTTGGCTTAACACGTGGCAGCATAGAATGGCAGCAATTTTCTTCTTGGGCCTTTATCAAGTTCCTCAGCTTGGCCCAGTTACACACTAAAGCCAAAAAATTGAGAAATAGTCAAAGCATCAAATCTGATAATATTCCCACGCTCAGCATCTTTTCAACAACATCTAAGGTCGCTTTCCTCTCTGTCTCTGATGCACAGTTGCTTTACTCTACTTTCAAGTTTCAAACTTCTCCCAAAATTCAAATTCAAATCTGTATAATCTTGATTCAAATTTCAATTTCTCTCTTTCTTCAATCTCAAACCTCACTTTCTTTTCATGGCTCTAGATTTTTCTATGGCCAAAATCAGATTCAATCGACCATTTTTTTGTTGCATTTCTTTTAACTTCCTTCTCTAATCTCACCACCCCGATCTTTCTCTCTAAACGCCGTTCTCACACTACTTTCTCTGTTCGAAAATGATGCAGCCTCAATTGAATCGGTCATGCACAAGTTACGTTTTAGCATTGATTTCTCGACATTAGTATAATTATTATGGTATTCTCAACCCTCATTTTCTTTTTATTTTTCCTCTTTTTTGCAGGTTGTCAAATTATTTTAGCAGGATGGACTCCTTGGAATGACTGAAAATAGCTTTTATCTTGGTTAGTAATTTTTTTTTAATCTCTTTTGATTTCTTTGCAATTCTATGATCATTATTTTAAATTGTTTTGGTTGTATTTTTTATATATGATACGACATTGGTGTGAACTTTTTAACTTATTAGTGACGTTCTGTTGACATTTTGAATTGAAACAATTATGATTGGATGATTTTGTTTTGGTAATGGTTTTGTCAAATGGAAATTTAAGATCAATTTATGACATTCTTCTTCATGCTCTATGATATGCTTAAAAGTCAATATTCTACTTCTACATGAATACACCAACTTCATTTTCCTTTTCCTCTCAATTGCAGGTTTGAAGGATACATGGTGTGAAGACTAGGTGTTTGATTATTTGTTCAATTGAAATGCCACATGAAAATTATTATGCAGGTATCTTCATAAATTAATACAATTATTTTAAAGGTGTAATATTCTGTGTTTGAAAATTAATCACATATTTTAAACATATTTATATGTCTTTTTAGTGTATTATGTATTGGAGGATGTGTTTGTCATTAGAATAATAAACATGATCATATTTGATAATATGGGATTTCTGTCATGTATCTAGGTTCTTGCTTAGCAAAATCAGCGTGATATAGCGGAGTTTTGCAAGCATGAAGGTTTGTTCTTTCGGCTAATGAGCTAGCATGACTGTTTTTGAAGTTCATGAAACTTGGAAATGCCATTTGTTGAATACTTAAACAATATCTCAAACTGTGTCTGATGTCAAGATACATACTTCATCTCACACATTAAATAATAGAGCTATAGCATATTTTAATTCCAATAAATCACTTTTATTCTGTGAAACACTATTTTGTTATTGTGCAACGGAATTTCAACCAACCACCATTTATTTTGCAATTTGTCTTTGACAACTATGTCAAGGACCTAAAATAAACATGGAAAATCTGAATTGGAGAATTGTAAATGGACCCTTTATTAGTGTTTGACTTCACAATGTTCCTTTAGGGGTGCTGAAGACACAATGCAAGCATATGATGAAAAAATTAGCTTTGTGTGAAAAAAATTTATGGCTTTCTCATCCCTCATTTTATGTAGGTGGTGAAATTATTTGAGTGGATTGTCTTTTAAAGGTTATGTATATATTCAGGTGAGATGGTCAAAGGTGTGCCCCCTTTTTTATGGTATTTTTCATTTTACAAGTAATTGTTTTATGCTTGGTTGATGTTTAGTTAGTTTTCTCTTACAAGAGGAGTAATTCCCAAAAGCTTTAAAGCTAATGAAAAGGTAATATATTTAGTTAGTTAGTTTTCTATTGTTGTAATGATCATTAAGCTGACTATTATTCTTTAATTGTTTGATTTTAATTATGTTATGAATCCCGTTGATGTTATTTTATGTATTTGTACAGGTTGTTGACACAAAACCAACATAAGGTATTTTTCCTTTTTTCTTTTTTGAATCTTAAAGCTATAGTTATGCTTTCATTGAAGTTTTTAACTTTCAGCTTTGGTACATTATTTTGCAGGGAGAATTATAACTATCCTTAGTGTATTTTTGTCTAAATATTGATTCGGTCAGCTGCATTGCTTGCCGGCTACTAATTCCGTAGACATCACACCAGCAATTGAGATACACAGGTAAATTTTATTAAATGCTTTTTTTGGTGGAATAGAAGTATAGTAATATATTGAAATTCAAGTACGTGACAAAAGTTAGACATATGCGAGTCTGATCATTTAATGATTGCAACAGATTTAGCATTACTCGACTCAATATATGAAATAGTGTTCAAGGTTTTTTTTCTTCTAATAAAGTGTAATAGAAATTATAGTCACTATTTTAGTCCTATATGAAAAAGTGTCTGGGATCAATCCTATATGCATCATATGGGGGTCATGCAAAAGATGTCCTTCAATCCAAAAGTTTGTGTTGTTAGAAACATTAAATATGTTTTTATACCAAATTTTCAAATTTCAAATTTGAACCTACTTCAATTCATCACTTGGTTAATCAATCATTTTGATAATATTCTGATCCTTTTGGTGTTCAAAGGTGTTTTTAATGAAACATATGTATTACTTCCAATGAGTTCCATATGAGACGATTTACAAATGGTAAAAGTTGTTTTATTAATTTTATTGACTCTTAATGAGGGAATTGATCAGATTTTCAATTTTTACATTTGAATCTACAGCAGACCTCTTACTATATGTAATTAAAATTCATAGGGTGATATTGTCCTTTTGAAAGCTGACAGATCTGTCATTACTTACCTCACACATCAGTTTTTATCATTTCAAACCTAAATGGATAATAATATTACGTACTTGCCTTAATGATGATGCTTATATTTAGAGATGTAAATGAGGGGTTTGGATCCTCTCCATTGAAAATTTTCTCAAATTTTCTCCATTGAAAATCCCCACCATTAAAACCCACTGACCACTTTTCTTTATAATTTAACCCTCACTTTCTCTCTCATATTTGATGGTTGAGATTTCAATGGAGAAAACTTGAGAAAATTTACAATGGAGAGAATCCAAATCCGTAAATGAGCACCCAACGGTTAGACATAAGGCTGTTGAAGATTATGGTTCAATTGTAGGTATATCATTTAAGTAATGAGTGGTTCTTCTTTTGGTTTGATTTCATTTTCTTTTTTGATAAATTTAGACCATGTTTACTAGACTATTCTTGGCTTCATGGATTTTGACATTGTGTGATTTATGGGAATTAATTATTTTTTGAAAGTTTGGCCCCAATTTATTAGCTTACTATCCAAACTATTTTACCCAATTAAGACAAGTTGACTTAAGCAGAAATAATCTTCTCTATCAATTTTTCCCTCTCTTGATAAAATTGATTTGTCAAGATAAAAAGTTAAACTATTATCTACCCAAAAAAAGAGTTGAACTCTTTTCCATATAATTTGTTCTGACAAGATGCCTTTTATGTGTAGGTATGCGGCAAGCGAGTTGGCATCAAATATCATTGTTGGCATAGGGGGCTTAAAAATTTGTATTTACATGTTTTTTTTGTTGTTGAAAGATTGTATTTACATGGTTATTTAGCCATTGTTTCTATGTATTGAAGATTTTGCATAGTTTGCACCACTTGAACTATAGGTCCAAGTTGGACCACTTTTTCTCTACCATTAGATTATCTCTTTCATTGTACTCTCTTTGAGAAGTTGGAAGGCTCTTCTCTCTTCCTCCTTTATTCAAACCTTAAATTCCATTCATAACTGATTGTCAATATGTTTCTTCCATTGATGATATTTTATAGCTTCTTTGAAGTTTCAAATCTTAGGATGACAAAAATTATGTAGAATCTAAACAAGGGGATGTCATGAAAGGGTTTCAATTTATATTTGTTTTCGAAAATCAATTGTAATTTCCTCTTGAGAAAATTATTACAATTAGAAAATGCAAACAATCATATGGTCAATACAAGTGTTCACTTGGGTTCAATTAACAAGAAAACAAACATCTCTATAAATGTTTCTATTAAATGTTTGAAGACTTTATAAGGAAAGATAATACATGTTCAACGGGGGTCGAGAATATATATGAATTATATATATATATATATATATATATATATATATATATATATATATATATATATATATATATATAATCTTGATTTCTTTAAATGTGTGAAGATTTAATAAAGATAATACATGTTGTTAAACGAGAATCGAGAATATATATGTTATTAAAAAGTACGAGGGCTTCAAAATACAAAATTACTATACAGTTATCACAATTATTAAGTTCCCCGTGCGTTGCACGGGTGTAATCACTAGTATCAAACAATGACAAGAACATAATCATTCACAAAATGATGAACTACTTAATTGAGTTTAAACTTGTTCATAAAAAACCAATTATCAACACGAAAAGGAATACTCACACTGATAGTTTTCCATTAGACACCGTCATGAGTCGTTTAACTTTGTCAGGTTGCAACTGCAAAAAACATAGAAATAAAGAAAAACTTACTGAGAAACTATTGCTAAATGATTTATAATCATAAAATTCATATGTTAAAACATTCACCTCCTCATCCACAGCTAAGGCAGCATATACAATAGAAGCATTCTCTTGAGAACCAAAATCCACTTCCAAGTCACTGCAATTGTCATTCCATCTTTATTAAAAATAACAATAATAATTCTCATTTCTCAGTCCCACAATTCTTTAAAATAATTAAAAACGTGATTTCTTTTGTCTTATGAACGGTTTGTATTAGCTTAAATTGAATTATTAATTAATGGCATAAGATTTTTCAGCTTATTTACATAATTTCTAGGGAATAACTTGCGAAAGAACATTATTCATATATATGAAACAGATTAAATTAATTAATCACTGGTAAATCAGAATTAAAAACAAAAAAGCAAGAAAACTTGATAGGATTAGATGATTATAGAGTAAAGAGAGAGAAACCTGGTAAAATCCCATTGGGATTGGTTGTGCGGTGTGGCATCCATGTGTGACTGACTACTCTGCCGCAACAACTTCAAGCGCGAAGAAGAAAACGAAAACGAAAACGAAATGCACACTCAAATTTATATTGGGAGCGGGTTCAGCTGATTTGACCCACTTCCTTATTGGATAGTCCAAAAAGTTAAGCTAAAAATCAAAGTCCAATTCAAGATGACTAATTTAGAATTGTTGTTTATTTTTTTATCTTCCGACCTGAATTTGAATTAATAAGATTGTTTTAGAAACTGTTTAAAAAAAAAAAGGATTGTTTTAGAAATTAGAATGTTAACACAAAAAAAATATTATACTAGTTTTTCTTTCTCTTTATTTATGTATTATCACAAAAAAAAAAAAAGATTTTTTGGGTTGTAAACAAAGACAATAGCTTTAGATTTTTTTTTTCTTTCCAAAATCTCTATAGAAAAATCTCTAGATAATTTCATTCATTTTTTTAACGATAAAACAAATACCCTAAATAAGATAATTTCATTTTTAGTGTACATAATTTTTTGTTGTTAATTTTAGTATTGCTGCAAATTAAACCTATCAAAATAAACGGGTTAAATTGAATTGAATTAAATGAAATAATCCCATCCCATGGATAAAAACTCTTTTACCAAGTCACAAGTGGCTAGGGCCCCTTGAGCATATTCCATCGGAATATTTGGTTACATTTTCCTTCTAAATCGAAAAAAGGTATATTATATAGGTATAACAAATATTCTTTGTGTTTCTTTCTATCTTTCCTTTTTCATATTAATTGTGTGTGTCTTCTTCCGAGGTTGCAATTTTTCTGAGCTCTCTAAGCCAAGCCAACATGCATGAGTCTCATCCACACTGAAACCAAACCAAGTACCAGGGTACGTTTCTTGCACTCTACGGATGAGGAATACAATTTTTGTGATACATGTTATGTACTCACGAAGTTGTTGGAAATGAGAAATAAATTTGATTCTTCATTTTTTTCCATTTTTATTTACATGTTCGTACTTTGGTACTATGAATATGGTGTTATCTTGTTTATCATAGTACGTGCTTTAGATTTTAATTTATGTTCCCCTTCATGTTTTAGTTTTTTTACTTTTTTTTTTTTTTGAAAGGGCTTACATGTTTTAGTTGTTTATATTACATTAATCAATGTTTTAGTACACGTTACGATGCATGTTTTATTTTTTCCCAAAGATTTTTTATATTTTATTATCGTTTTCTAGTAATTTTGAGACATGCTACTCAGCTACTGGTAAACACAAGCAAGCTCATATGATTGAGCCAAAATGGTTTTGACTTGATTGTTAAGCAATATTTTTTTGCTATGTTTTTATGCTCTCAGCAATTTTCCAGCTAACATTTTGTGATCCCAATCTTCCATGGTTTGTTCGTCTGTTTAAGTTTTTAAAAATTTCAATGTAAAAATTAGTTTGAATTTTAGTTTTAAATCGTAGTTATTGATAGCACATCACTTGACAGTCTCAGCCGTTCCTACTGATTTGTAACTAAAAACCAGCAACCACAGCTTAATAGAAAAATAATTTTGTTATTTGTTTAATATAATATATCTTATAACTTACCGTACCATGTCACTATCTAATCCAATTCAAACATAGAATAGAAATAATAAAATCTTGTAAGTTATTTAGTGGCATCAACTATAAAAATGTATCAGACATAGTATTATACCCTCTCCGTCCCAAAATGTAAGTAAAAATGGGTAAAATATAAGTTGATTTATTTGATATAAATTTTGAACTAGATACATTAACTTTTGTTGGACAATATTTTGCATATATTTTGGAACGGAGAAAGTATATCAGACTTATGTTCAACTGTCTAATCATATTCAACTGTGTTGCGATATTTCTTGTCAAAAATACATTGGTGACATATCTGGTATTTATTATTGATTTATTTTGACGTCATATTGTTGCTAGTACTTGATAGAATGCTTTTTTTTATTTTTTTTTCTTCTGGGATTTTATAAAAAAATTATGAAAAATTAAATTAATAATATGTGGTATGGAGCAAATTTTTAAAATTCATGACATCCATCGTGTGGTATGGAGCAGATTTTTTTATAGTTTGTTTAATAATATGTTTTAAATGTACAACATTATAGTATTACAGTGTATCAAAGAAAAGTGGATCATCCAATCCTCTTCTCTCTCCCTTTGATGTATTGGCTATACATTCATCATGTCAATAAGGATTATGTTGGTGTCATGATGCCTCATATCCGTTTGGGAGAAATCCTGGTTCCACCCTGAGAAAACAGAGTCAAAATTGCCTTATACATGAACCTCATTTAGCTGAACTCGTGCTGTGGTCTTCCACTTGAGGGTTTACAAATTATAAATTACCCACCTGCAGTTGGTTAAATTATTAAACAAGAGTTTAATAAATATTCATTGACAATGTATCCTCAAGCTAGTAACCTTATTTTCTAAAATATCTACACAAAATCTACATAGTAAAATATGATTAATGATGTCTGTGAAAAATCTAACATTGTCGGTGCAGAGTAATTAAATTTGTAAAACAGATACTCATAGTTTACCTATTAAAAAAGAAGGGGTTTATTGACTGTCAATGCATGCAGTGGAATTTCCAACTCGAACTGGCTTTAAGCTCCTTACAAGCTTTCTTCCAAATTCAAATACCAAAATAAGGAGGCTAAGGAAGTATAGTATGCAGAGGTGCAGTTTTTCTATTATGTACTCGGTGGAGACGTTGTTTCCACTCTGATTGTTTTTGACTAATAACATCCTTCTCTCATTCCACCCTGCACATGTAGAGAAGACCTTATTAGAAAAAGAAAAAAGTTTTGCAAATAATCAAACTAAATAATATCTCCAATGACACTTTATTCTCTACAATCGTCCAAATAGGTTATTGCAGTTCAATCATCATAAGCTCAGACTCATAGCATCATATCACAGATATGATTAGTTAATTGTTTACAATACAACAAGGGATTCATGAAAATACTAGAGACTCTATAAGCCTATGACTGGATTCATTAGAACATATTGCAGTTTGAATTAAGGTATGTTTGGATTGACTTGAGCTTATATGATAACATAAGCACTTTTGAGACTGGGGGAATCTAAGAAAACAACTTATGACATATTGTAAGCTATTTTCAGCTTATTTCATAAACTCTCCAGGATAGCTTATATGAAAACAACTTGACTTTATTTTATTTTTGTTATAGAAATTGTCTTTAGATGTGCTTACATGATAGGTGTTTATGCTATAATCTTTTAATTAAGTTGTTTATCCAAACACAACTTTTATAGATATGCCATATTATAAATAATTATGTAGTCATATATCAGAACTTTTATTAGAGCTTATTGGGAGCAAACAGACAAACCAATAAATATTAGTTAGTACCCCGGTAAATATTGGTTAGTACCTCAGTAGGGGCGGATCTTTTGGCCAACCTGCTCGTTAACTTTCTCTTCTCAAGTCAATTTTTCATGTAACCAATCTTAATCTGACTATATTTAGTATTGGGTGTGCATTAGAGCTAGTTCATCATATATGAATTCACCTGTTGTAAATACACCTGGGACCGGGTATGCACTAAAGAAACATAGCTTTGTGTTGTGTGTCTGTCAAGATTTGGGCTGTTGAGTGCTAAATAAACCATCTCATCAAGTAGGAAACCAACTAAGACTTCAACAATCCGCAAATGAATATTGGGTTTGCTGCTGAGTAAAGAGGAACTGGGTGAAGTCCTTTTTCAGTTACAAAACTAGATGAAGTCAGAGAGAGGAAATGACAATGGTTCTTTATAGTTAGTATTCTAACCAAATCAAACTTGTACTGGGGAAAAACCTTCATGGGTTATTATGTGGACTAAAATGGTCATATATAGTTAGTAGATTTTTTTGACCGCGTAATTGTGCCCTAACCCGCCAACCAGGCGAGTCTCTGCATGGAGGTCAGACATTTACTACCACACCTTGACAACCAACCAAGCTGCAGAAAGCAGTCATGGTAGGTGTCATGTGTGAGCTCATGTTGGATTACAAAGCACAAGAAACATTTTTTCCTGAAAAAATGTAATACTTACAAGACTGTGTATTCGGCAAGTTAGTCCAATCATGTGGAATCATCTTCACTTCTGAGGCCTTGATCAAGTCAAACAGTGCTTGATTAACCTGAAATTTGAAATGTTTTAGTTCCTTTTCAATGCATCTTTATAGATAAAGAACAATGTGCAAGTTCTGCAGTAAGTGTGCTATATATAATTCAATTTATTAGGTATATGTTACATGCAAATTGTACCTCTTCAGGCCTCTCATGACTCACTAAATGACCGCCATGAAGCTCTACCAGCCGAGCCATTGGATAAAACCTCTCAGCAAGTCTTCTTGCATAATATAGCTGAGCAATTATATCTTCCCTGAATGTGCAGCAATCTCAAGTTAAAACTATGAAATCGATACTGTGTTTGACTGGTGTGCAGCATTTTCATGCATAATTTGCCTAATGTGTGTGCAAATAATCTTTCCATGATTGAGTATCAAGTTTCACTAATAAAACCGCATTAATGTCTCTGTACCCAGTACACACCTGCCATGAATGACTGAAACAAGAAAACCTGCAGATTTGATTGCTTCTATCTCTGTTTGAGACATTTTATGATTCCAACATGCACTGAGTTGACCGTCAAAGCCATAGTTAGATTGCATTCCACTACTTGATATACCTTTAACATATTGCTGCAAGAGAGGATGACAATGAATTAGAAAAACTTGAAGGAAAAAGAAATCAAGTACCAAAATGGGAGCACAACATGCGCATAGATTGCTAACTAAATATAGGGTGTTTGGAAGTTGAGAGGGGATAACTAAATGGTGACTTTATTTTCCCGAATTTGGATGTTCAAAATGAAATAGGGCAGGGAAATGGAGTTTCTATAATAAAACAATGATTCATTCTAATACATATTTGTTGAATTAACCTTCATTAGTGGACTACAACATTTAGTTCAAAAGTAAAATTTAAAACAAAAATAGTGATTAGTTTTCATCTCTAACAGATGCAAGGATCTCATAGTAGAGAGTTGGTAGTTGATGTTTTTATCACTAGAATACATTTTACTAGGTCAGTGTTCAATGTACTCATCCAGAAATCATAAGTGGATTAGAGAATCTCTAATCGGATATTAGCTGGCTTATATAATCATTAGTGACATTAATCGGCTTCAAGTCTATAGTGATAGATTTACTAAAGAATCCTTTATCATATATATTAGACCGTTGTCAACTTTTACTGCATAGATATGGATAGGTTTGAGATAGGAATATTGCTGTAAAAGTGGCTCGATTAATTTCTTCAAAATTTCCCAAATTAAGAAAACTCAATGATGGTAACGGAGTAACCCTCACGTTCCTTTCCTTCACCGAAAACTCCCAAATCCCCTTAATTATTCTCTGTCCAAGAATCTCTACGTGCACACATGTTGTCCATTAGTCCTGTTGTTAAACTATGAAGCTACCAACCAAGAATCATATGAAACAATTAAAACATATTTTAAACGATATAATTCCAGTACTTCTGGTATATCAGACAATTTTTGTGCATTTTTAGTTATGTTGCATACCTTTGCAATTTGAACACTTTGATTGCAGCAAAGTAGATGCAACTATCCGCATAAGTTTCAGTTTTCTTTATAAATGTTTATTTTTACAAACACACCAAATGAAAGCACCAAAGCATTAAACTTCCAAGCATTCTAATCATCAAACCTTCACTTATGCTTATTTAATGTACTGTACCTGATACAATATGGTTCTCCTCTTCACTGTTCCAACATATTCCTCAAGATATTCCTGCACATGATATATACAATTTGTTTTTGATATTCATCCTAAAGATAGCGCATTAACACAGATTTCTAGGCTGTTAACAGTAATTCAGAGTAGACCCAAGACTGGAAAAACAAGATAGCCTTCTTCAACTTAATGTTAATATTCATTACAAAATGATAATCCAGACTCTTTTATATCATATACGGATACACCTTGACTGATTCAATTTTTTAAAATCACTACTTTAATGGTAGTTTTATATAGCTGGGGAGAGGGGTTGGGGAGACAATTTGTTATATGTTGACAGTAAATAATCAATAAAACCAAGAACATGCTTTACTTGTGAATAGTGGGTGTCCAAGTCAACTTCAGCTCTTTGTTCAGGACTCTTTGCCTTCAAAAATCGGTAAGCAACGGAGATTGTTCGTCGGTCAAACTGCAAAAGGTAGAACAAGAACCTCTTATAAGGACCAGAGGAAAACTCCAAACTAGTGCAAAGGCCGATAATAGTTCATAGGAAACCATGTACATGTGTCAAACAGATCATAACTCCAACATTATATATCTAATTGCAGATACATTCCTGTTAAATTTGTATTAAGCATTGGAAAAACTGCAAACAGCTGAATCTAGAGTTGAGGAATTACAGTTTTGTTCTTCTTTTCCAATGAATCGTTTTTTTTTTTTTCTTTCCTTTCTACTGTAAGGGTTGAAGAAATTTGTCACGGCTCATCAAATACTTCCTTTGATTGTTATCAACGACAACTAATTAACAGTATATATGTTACATATATGTTGCATACTATTAACAATACGTCCAGCCAGAGATTAGGGGAAGTTTCCCAATATGGATGATCCTCGGACTTAAGTCCTAACTGCCATAAAGTAATCCAACCAACCTTAAAAATTATCTTTAAGTCCTAACTGCCATAAAGTAATCCAACCAACCTTAAAAATTATCTGATGTAGCATACTCATATTCTGATTGTTCATATGCTTTTAAACCTTGCTACTCAGCATATTATCTTCCAAACTAATTTGAAAGCAGCATAATTGCAGCAGGTTCCGAACTAAACATTATTTATACATTTAAGCACTCAAACATCGAAATTTCAGCACTATGAAATTCCCACTCAAAAGCATAGAAAAAGAAATTCTCAACTAAATTTCTCATAAAGGTTTGGATGATTGATAACTGGACTCCATTGCCACCTTGCATCGCCTAAAATCAGTAATAAGAAATTATATTTATAATGTACGCAACTCCACTATCCTGAACTGCGTTTGTAATTAAAAAATGTGACTAGCAGCGCCCGGATTGCAATTGGAGACTTTGTGGAGGGAAAGTTACCGTGACTCTCCTCTCTCTCAACCTAACTAACCACTTCACTTTCATTTATCTCTCCCATAAAACACCCTAAGATACACTGAAGTCACCCAATCCCAATCCCCAATGTAGTTAGTTAACTAGCGCTACAAAGTTGCATCACCAATGCTTCTAATCACATAATGCCGTAAAAAAAAATCGAAACATTTCACAGATTTATACAAGGGTCACATAATATAGTACCTTTGGAAAACATTGAAAACCACCACCTGTTGCATTGAGCAAGGCCATGGAGAGAACTCTATCAGGAACCATTGCTGCTAATTTACAAGCTATCATAGATCCTGTTTCAATACAAACATAATTAAAATTTGAACACAAACAAATAAACTTAACCTAACCAAATCTTATAATAAACCATCTGAATATTTACAAAATAAAAAACACTAAAAAAAGTAAAAGAAAATGAAATTTTGGGAAATTAAAAGACAAAATACTCACCCATGGAATGCCCAAAAACATGTGCCTTTTTCCAACCTAAATGATCCAACAAAGTAATTGCATCCTTTGCCATGATCTTGGTTCTGCACCCAATAATCATTCCCATCATTCACCAATATTCAAAATTTCATTTCAGTTCTTGTAAAACCATGTTTAGATTGACAGTGGGTTTATCAAAATCAGCAGACAACGTAATATTTTTTAAGGAGTAAATAGTCACTTTAGTCCTTGACTGTGCACCTCGCTGTCACATAGGTCCCTGACTCAGGATTAAATACAAAGAAGTCCCTGACTCTGTACTTCCGTTGTCACTTTAGTCCCTGCCGTTAAAAAAATCTGTTAAGTGATGATGTGGCACATGGCTTATGCTGACAAGGAGTATGACGTGTCACGGGGACTAAAGTGAAAGTTGAAAATGGTCACTTTGGTCCCTGAACCGAAAATCGATATCCTCAACTTACTGTTAGGTCCCTGACTGTGCATACTTACTATCAGTTAGGTCCCTGACAATAAACACGAAATTTCACCAAGGTCTATGAGAAGTTGTTAATTTAACATGCTTTATGCTACCTACCGACAACACTAAGATATATTTAGCATAACTAAGGATTATATGAAGTTTATTAATAACTAGAATTGTTTACTAAGGATTATATTTAGCAGAAACTTGTATGTATATTATATTCCTGTAACTATATTCACATTGAAATGACAATCAGAACCTGTGTTTGTGTGTACTATATTCATGTATACTATATTTAGTAGAAACTTAGTTCTCAACCATGTTGGCACTTGGCACCATAATAAGTACCTGTGACATATAAATACATGTATATTCTGTAATGGTTTTTCTATGCCATAATTTCAACCAACAATCAGAACCTATCACATCACTGAGACATATTTGTGATCATGCATCAGAGAAAACTAGGTGTTGTGACACTGAGACATATTTGGCTAGAGTTTTTGGTGAATTTGTGACACTAAAAATCTTCCTTTACTATATTGTTGTTAATTGAGTAGAATTAATGCCTCTAGTTCTTATTTGATTGCCGGTTTTTAGTTTAATCTATACTCTGGGATCAGAGTGTTAATAACCATATGTTATTTATTATTAGCTAGAAAAGGAGACATCGTTAGAGGTAATTTGCAAATGTTATGTTATAATCATTTTTCTCTCTGTTTTGTTAAAAACCATATATTTATACGTTAATATGGTTTTTCTGGGTTGCAATAGTGTTTTACTTGTTATGGATGCAACCTATTGCCTTAGATAACTAACCACTTCATATATAAATAGAGTGAACAAAGCACATTGTTGTTCTTCAATGCGCGGAAAGCAAGGCCCTTTCTCACCTGCAGCAAATGAGGAGGGAGGTTTTAAGTGACTTGACGAAGGATTGGAACTAGGCCAATGCCAATCTCATCTATTGCAGCAAGGACTGTAACCTTCCTTATCTTTTGGTATGGGTTGACTCTAGAACTAAAACTATATTGATAGGCTAGCTTGCCTAATAAACTTATGAAAAGTTATTTTATAACTCGAAGGCAAAGAATTGCCCCCATATTAAAAAATACCCATAGATCAACATAGAGTCCCTATTCGCTATGATAATGATATCATCCTTGCCTGGTCTGGTCCTGCTTCCGCTTGAAAACTGGAAAAGACATTAGGAATAGAAGAAGAAGAGCGAGAAGCAATAGAACTACAGATTACACTTGCTTTATAGGGACACTATCCTAAGCCAGCTTTCACACTATAAGCTTCAAAGAAAGAAAACTTGATCTCTAAGTTAAGGCTTTATCACAGTAGGGATTGCATTTGTCATTGAACTCTTACCTATTATATTCTATCTATTTTACTATCCTCATCAGAAAAAAAAAGCAATCTAATAACGGTACGGTCATGCGATCCTTGTTGTTAAGCGAAGGTGGAGAGGTAGGGGGCGGGCTTTGCTTTAGTGTGATTGACGAAGGCTAGGCTAGTAATATAATACCCAAAAGAAATGAAAAGAGATCGGGGTCGATAGTTGGCAAGGAACTTGATCCCCCCAAAACAAAAAAGGGGCAGGTCGAACTCTAATTCTGGAAATAAAATAAGTCGGGGCCCTTTTAGAGGCAACAGTTGACTTCCCCTTTTTGTGGTCCCTCGAATATTCTACAGTCTTGTTACCTTCCACAGAATTCGCAAGAAGCCCCAATAGCCTATCCTCTTTCTAGCTTGAGGATGTAAAAGTCGAGTCGTTCTTGTCCGTTCTGTCTGCTCACCCCTTCTTCCATTCCGAAAGTCAGTGCCCGCTCGGTACAAGTATTCCACTTGCACCTCTTAAGTAAGGTGAGGTGGTTTTGTGTGAACAAAACAGAAACCTACCCAACATATGCATTAAGCACACAAACTATGAGTAAAGCAGTCAACAAAGAGAGAGAAAGAGAGATGTTGACCGAGCATCTTGTGGGTGAGCTACCTGCCTCTCTCACACGCTCAATGGCGTTGAATTCATTAATAAAATCATGTGCCTTTGATGCCTTTTGGCCTTTACAATGCACCCCATGCAATTCCCATTGGCACCCTAACAGGCAAGGCTGAGACTCTCTAGCTCTGCTGCTGGTGCTCTTTCCTCCGCCTCCACAAGCTGCGAACTCTTCACTTAGATAGTACACAACATTTTATTTACATAACTGAATGTAAGTGATGTACATTGATTCTAGTGCAACCAAATGAAAGGGAATCAGACACACTAATTCATCTACAACAACTCGTAATAACAATTGTTTGCAGATATTAGAACTTCATATCCTTTGCCACAAGGACACCTTAAAGTAAGGCTTACACACTTCTCAGCCCATTCAACACTAACAGCTTCTGAAGAAGAAGCTGTGGTGGGATGAAGTAATGACAGAAGAGAGCGAGCACATTCCAGTTGCTGCTGAAAATGGCAAAAAAATTCTGCTGGCACAGTTCGTAGCATGTCCTAGGTTCTCCATGAATCCAATGATCCATTCTCCATTCGAATTTATAATGAGTCTCCCATTGCTGGTCCTGGATTATTCTTGGCGCAACCATCAACATTGACTTTAAAAAAAGGATGGGAGGGAGCTTCCCATTTGAGAAACTCTACCTCTCGATGATTAAGATCAAGAGCTTTCACTAAACACTTATGGATTTCCTTGGCTTTAGCAATGATGAGATCACTAGGATTATGAGGAAAATGAAAAGAATCATTATGTTGCGCCATGCCCAGAGTTGGTGAATTGCTACTTCAAAAATGAAATGTTGAAAGAGGCCATTCAAGCTCCGACACTGTATGCTTACCAGCACCATGGATATTTTAATAAATATATTGAGTAAGGGGGCTGAAATGAAGTGCGACCAGATCTCTGGCCTAACAGACCAAACAAATCTTGCCCAACTACAATCTTTCAAAGCATGGCAAAACGTCCTCCCCATCTGTCCCTCAAAGCATGGCAAGGATCTTGTTAATTACATCGGTTAATTATATTTCTTTTTAGTATGTTGTTGATAGTATTGCTATAATTTTTCTGTCATTTTCTGAAAGTCTGAAACCAAAATGCTTCTGCTGGTTAGTTTAGTTATTATTTAAATGCATTTGGTAAATTGATTTACACTCTCAGATTTTTGCCTTTGCTTAAAAGAAAAGACTAGAGTGAAATTTTGGTATTCAATTATGGAATCATTTTGACAAGTGTTATAATAATATTTGGGTATTTAACAGAGATACCTCAGTGTTGTCGGTAGGTAGCATGTTAAACTAACAACTTCCCATGGACCTTAGTGAAATTTCGTGTTTACTGTCAGGGACCTAACTGATAGTAAGTATGCAGGGACCTAACTGATAGTAAGTATGCACAGTCAGGGACCTAACAGTAAGTTGAGGATATTGATTTTCGGTTCAGGGACCAAAGTGACCTTTTTTGACTTTCACTTTAGTCCCTGTGACACGTCATACTCCTTGTCAGCATAAGCCATGTGTGCCACATCATCACTTAACAGAATTTTTTAACGGCAGGGACTAAAGTGATAACGGAAGTGCAGAGTCAGGGACTTATTTGTATTTAATCCTGAGTCAGGACCTAATGTGACAGCGAAATGCACAGTTAGAGGACTAAAGTGACTATTTGCTCTAAAGCCACAAAGTGTAGCTTTTGCCAAAATCATGTGACTCGTTGTGATTCTGACAATTTGATCTTTTCTACATAAATTTTGTTAGACTGTTTGGAAGAACTCATGAAAATTTTCATAAGTTTTTTTCAACTTATTTTCATTAGTTCCCCAATATAGCTTCTAAAAAACAACTTGTGGCATATTCAAAAGTAAAAAGAACTTTATTTTATCTTTTGCTATAAAAACAGCTTATGCAAACTTATACATAAGCGCTTGTGCTATAAGCTGCAGATAAATGGTTTGTCCAAACATGTCCTAAATCACTGGAACTTCGTAGCTCTCACACTTGATATTTAACGCATCAATAACCTCATTTTTATAGCAAGGAAATGAAAAGGGTGGAAGAACATACGAGTAATCGGACTTTCGAATGGGCACGGAGCTCCGACCAACGCCCCGATTATCAAAAGCGCAAACTTCAATACCACCGCCGGCCTCATTATCACCTTCACTACTCCAAACGGCGTCGTCTTCATCGTTAGGTACGTTTGTTCCAGTTAAAGCTTTTATTTGTGGACCCCATCCTTCATGCGTCGAAGCCAATCCTAAACGATTCAATTCATTCTCCACAAATTTAGCGAAATTTTAAATTCAATAAATAAGAAAGATGAAGATGAATGGAGGGAGATACCGATGATGAGAAGGACTTTGGTAGGACCGCGACCGTATGTTCTGTAGAAGATTTTGACGTCATTGTTGAGGTGAGCATCGGCGGGTGCGACGGCGGGTGCGACGGCGGATGAGGAGGTGGTAGGGGAAGATGTTTGTGTTCCTACGTCGCAATACGGCATCGTTGTGGCGGCGCGTGAGGAATTGAATAGAAGAGGAGAGAGAAAGAGAAATGAGAATGCGATGATGAATGCTATTATAGAAGAGAGAGAGAGAGAGAGAGAGAGATTTGGAATTTGGCGGGTACAGAAAGCTGGAAGATAAGAAGTGGGTAATGCCACGTGGGACCGTGGTTCCATTTGTGTAAAAGTCAACAAAACGACCCCTCCAAAGTTGAATGAAGTTGAGGACGAGGATGCGACTAAACTTGGTCATGAATATTCCTTAGGAAAAAAAGGAGAAAAGTTTGGTCATAAAAACGTGCTTGTAATTTAAGTGATTATTTTTTGAAGGAAATTTACTTTAGTTGATATGAAAGAGTATATTTAAATATAATTTTGTCAACCCTATGTTTTGTTTAGATTGGCCTTGGGGAAGGTGGACCTTAAAATGAGTACAACTTGTGTGGAGGCGATTTTTATTTGTATTGTCTAGATGATAGTTGAAAAAGAAGGGTTTATTAAATAGAAGGGTTTATTAAATAGATTGTTGAAATGATTTTTAGGCCATTTTATTATTTTTCTTTAGAAAATCTTGTCTACATTCTATGTTGGTGTATACATCTTAAAATAAAGAAGAAGAAAAGAGAATGATGTGATAGTTTGGTGATCTGATACAAAAAAAAGATACAGAGAATATGATATGTTGAATAAATTTAGATGCTAAATAAATGTATGAAATTTATAATTGTTTGTTATTTTATTTTTTGAGGTATGGTTATTTAACATTGTTGTTTTTTATTTTTTATCTTTAAAAATTGATAAAACATTGAAGATTTGAAGTAGGTGGGTTTAAAGTTTCAACGATGATCTGACTTGGAATCGCTTTGATAGATAAAGTAATTAACTATAAGCTTTTATTGAAGATAAATTCTACTGTACATTCAAAATATTTGAATGTACAGATACACTAAATCGTTAAATTAATAGCCAAATGAGTAGTTTTTTCTAATGAAAAATATAATTTTTTATCATTTATAATTATAATAACTAATCTTATTTACAAAAAGCACAACGAAATAAAATTGATTTTTTTTTAGAATTTTTATGATTAATAATAGAGAACATTGATTATTTTTTACGATAATATGTAAAAAGTTTATTATGATTCTTATAAACAATGAAATGATGTTTTTTCTTATAAAATGATTATTTTCTAAAATATAAAAGCCAATAAGGAGTTCTTTATTTAATAAAAATGGTCGTTAATTTATAGATATAAGAAGCAAGAATACCGGTGCACCTCAATTTACGAGTGTACCGTAGAAGTCCCCTTTATTGAATTCATTCCACTATGAATATGGTTTTCAGTTTTTACCGCCAATTCTAGGACGTATAAACTTTTGAAATCGTGTATGACTAAGTTTATTAGATTACTAGTTTACTACTTATCTGGTAGTTTAGTGTTGTGAGATAATTGATGTTTAGATCTCAAGTCTCTCCATCTATTCTCTATCTATCTATTCTCTAATTATAGAATTTAATGTCTACCAAAAATACAATTTTACCCCTTTTTAATTTTTTGACACGTCATCAAAATTATATTCTTTTGTGTCTTTTGCTTCAACCTCCCTCTATTTTTTCTCTTTTAAAAACAAATTAAAACAAACTCATTTGATAAAACACACTAACTTAATCTTTTTTTTAAATAACAAACAAACTTAATCTTTTATTTTTTTAATTATCTATTCTCTAATTATGAAACTTAATGTGTACCAAAAATACAATCTTACCCGTTCTTAATTTTTTGAGTCGTCATCAAAATTATATCCTTTTGTGTCTTTTGGTTGAACCTCCCCCTATATTTTCTCTCTTAAAAACAAATTAAAACAGACACACTTGATAAAACACTCTAACTTAATCTTTTTTAAAAGAACAAACAAACTTAATCTTAATCCCAATCAAAATAAATTTTTCTATAATTCAACTTCTAAATATCTGAAGAGTTAAAAACAATTTACAATCTATTATCTTTCTCTAATTATTAAAGTTAATATTTCTCTAATTTTTAAAGTTGATGTGATTTTGTAACAAAAAAATTCATTTTTTATAGTTGTATCCAAACAAATTAAATTATTTAAAAGATGTGATTTTAATTACAATAACCAAACAAACTAAATCATGATTTGTTTTTAAAAATTCTCTTAATTAATACATATAAAAATCACTTTTATTTTAATTTGTAACAAAACGGGTCCTGAATTGTTTTTTATAAAGAGGTGGTTTTTATCATGATAAAAAAATCTATAAATTATTGAATGTGGTTTTTTTTAGTTCGTAACAAATTTGTCATATATTTAATTTACATTTACTAAAAATAAACTTTATGACATACATGTGATTTTATCTCATCGTGTGTTTCTAATAAAAAATAATTAATAAATACATTTTATACTGATACTTAAAAAACCACGGGGAAAAAAAGAGTAAATAAAAAGAAAAAAGCATTGGACTTTTTTTTGACAAAAAAAAACATAGGACTATTTCTCACTGATACATATTTTTACATCTAAATTTATTCAATTATATCCAATTGAATGATCACAAATAACATAATTTGGGAGAGTTACAAAATCTTTCTCATATATAAATTATATACGGTTTTTTTTTGAGGAAAAATTATACACGGGGTTAGTATTTATTATGAGAAATACAACTACTTTACACAAAATTACACATCTTCACGATTACTTCTTTTGTATAAATGATTTTCATACGTTTTTTTGTTTATCTTAATGTCATATTATAAAATTATTATTTTTAATCGTTATTCATTATTAATCATTATATCATTTTAAAGAATGACTGTAAAAAAACACAAGACAAACGTTACAATCTTATTAATTAGACACTAACTAATATTGTTGTGCAAATCATACATAGGACAACAATCAGTCACATATTAATTAGTTAATTTGATTTTTTTTATGTATTGTAGGCATGACAACAAAACCCATACCCGCGAGTATCCATCCAAACCAAACTCAATTTGACGGGTTTTTTCCCGCTTTGACTCAGTTTGGGTTTTCCCCGATTTCAAAATACGGGTACAGGATGAGTAAAGGGGATATAGGTATACCTACCCCAAACTCATACCTAATCTCGTTCCGAATGTAGAAAATCATTTTATTGTCCCTTTTATATAAAAAGAAACTCAAACCATAAATCATTTCAGTTACACAATCAGAGTCTCAGTCTATCAGATGACACCCATTTCTCAGAGTTCTCTCTATTCTCCATCACCATAGCCATGATATATCGTCGTCATTTCTTGCAGGATAATGCATTGCAACCTTGCGTTTGAGGCAGAAAAATACTTCTATTTTATTAAAAAAAAAAAATTATCCATTGCAGGGATGGGGCGAGGATACCCGAACACGTCAGAGACGAGGATGAGATTTGATTTCTTATCTCCATTTGATATGAGTAGGGTAGCGGATAAGTATATGACAGTAGGGTATGGGGACGAGGAAGGTAAAACCTGTCCCCATCCACCCCATTACCATGTCTAATTGCATCTTCTAAACAATAGTGGGAGTAATTATAATATATTAATTATAATTTGATATAAGAATCTTGCACGATACACATATTTATTGTTTATAAATTCATATAAAAATAAAAAAATGCTAATTATAAATATTTTTCTGTTATGAAACTAAGTAAATAGAAACAATAATAGAGAGAAGGAGAAGAGAGAATAGAGAGAAGTATTATTATTCTCGATGTAGTTGAGAATGTTACAAATGAGTTCTATTTATAGGGAAATAGAATAGCTTATGGACTAAGCCCAATGATCTAGTAGTATAGTCCATTAACTCATTTGCTATTTGGACATCCACTATTAATATTTATAACATTTTCCATTATATATAAAAATAACAGGGCTTATTAACGTCCCCGTTATCATTATTGTGATTTTATTATTTATAATATTTTCACATATTTTTGGTCTACCACTTTCTAATATTAATAACAACCATTTCAATATTTTTATTATCTTCATCTTTATAATTAATTTTTTTTATTTCTCAATGTAAATAATATTGTAAATGCGTTTTGACGCACAAATCGCAATTTAAGGATCAGCCCGTGCGGAGCACGGGCCCGTGCTTAGCACGTATGTTGTTAGTTTGGTAAGAAAACACATAATTTACGGTTAAAGTTTTAATATAAGAACATTCAATCTCTCGATCCAACCTCATCTATCAATGTGAATCGAACCGTCCAAAAATAGCAGATTTTGATGAAATTCCTGGGGTAATAGTCACTTTGGTCCCTGAAATTGTAATGAGTAGTCAAAATAGTCCTCCTTCAATGTATCAAAACTTCAAAGTAGTCCCTGATTGTGCATTTTGTTAGTCAAAATAGTACTTAATGTTAAAATATTTCATTAATATTGTCAGATTAGTCCTCCAACATACTTACTTATTGTCATATTAGTCCTTATAAGTACATGTTTATTGTCATTTTAGTCCCTATATGAAAAGAGTTATTGTGAACATTGAGAGGTTATTTTAGTGTCAAAGACTATTTTGACTAACAGAATGCACAACCAGCAACTATTTTGAAATTTTGATACAATGAAGGATTAAAATGACTAATCATTACATATTCAGAGACTAAAGTGACTATTACCCCAAATTCCTGGTTCTCCACTATAGCACGTATCATTATCTGACTGACTCATGTTATTTTCCAAATTCCAGAATCAGCTAATAACACCATATAGGTGTGTGTTTGAAAGTGAGAGTGCACCTTTTGGTCCATTCCTTTTAATCAAAGTTCTAGTGTGATTTCGTCTCATCCATTTTCAACCACATGAATATAAGTTTGGCCTTATTGATTAAAAATATACAAGTGTTCGCTGTGATTTAAATGAACGTGGCAAGCAACTCAATATCCACATGTGATATCATTAAAATTTGTGTGTATCAATTAATTAACTAGCGTTTTGCCTAAATTAATAAATTAAATACTTTTGATATAATCATTTTAAAACTGACTAGTTTTTGTGTAACTGGTCAGTTGTATAAAAAAGTATGGAAATCTTAACCAACATTAAATCTGATTAGTTTTTATGTAACTGGTCTTGATAATTGGTTTTCAAAATCAAATCCATTTTTAACAAAGTGGTTAGACTCAAGTAATTAATAAGGTCGAATCATTGGGAGCACTCGAGTTCGATCCTTGACTGAATTAGTCTTTTGTATTACTCGGAAAAAAATTGACAAATTTGTTCAAATCTAGAAAATTTTAAATATGAATCTGTAGCAACTCCTACTTTACAAGTACAAAGTCTATCACAATCTAGCTATGGGAAAATAGAAACTTTGTGCATATGTGCATATATATAAATCGATGGTGCGAGTTTTTCTTGACAGCATTCTACAATTTCAGGGACCAAATTGATGATTCACTCGCATAGATAATATCATTCAAAAGGAAGGAAACATGCATCCAATGGTCCAACCAAGAAGCAAACCAGCACCAGCCAGAGCCAAACCTACAGCAAAAGCGAAAATACATTTTCCGATGCCTCGTTTGCTATTCTTAACCTTTCGACGACTTTTCCTATGTTGTTTTCCTTCGTAGGGAAAGAGGTTGTTCAACAACGGCTGGTTTTTGCTTTTGTATTGAAGGCATAGATTTTCCAGCTGCAAAACATGTAGCCATTGCTTGTATGCAAATAATTGTGAAGCCTGCTTGAAAAATAGAGTCAAGATATGCTCCTTCTCGTCACAGGCTTCTTGTGCTGCCTTTTCAGCCTCTCTCGCCCGAGTTTGGGATCGACACAAGGCTTTTAGTAGCTCTGCCTTTGCAGCACTCTCGGAATTCATGTTGCTATTCTTGTTGTAGCTTGAATAAGAGTCTTTGCTTTCACTGGAACTGAACATGGGTAGAATTGGTCATTATTAGAACTAAGCATATAAAATTTTAAAATAAACAAGAGTTAACTATGAAGTGCTTGGTATGCAATATCCTAAATTCCTACCTACAAGAATGACTGAAATATAAAAAATGTTGCGTTCTTAACCAAAGGTTTCAACGAGGGAATCACTTATAACAGTCGAGCAATTTGATCCGTTAACAAAATTGGAAAATAATTCATGAAACTGAAAACCTTGTAGCACATTATACCTAATGTGATCGATGACTTTCAATTTCAGAGATCACTTTGAAATTTCATTAATCTCAAAACCATATTACCCAACCATTACAATTTGAGGTTTTAAATGGCGGCTATTAATTCCGATTCCAATATGCTGGAACCTAGTAGCATTGTTCTAACAAACTTTTTAAGAAAGTGTGATCAGTTTTAATGGTAAAACTGCTCTAAAGTACAGTATGATCTTAACTCACTAAATTAACATTGCGTTCGTGTATAGCATTACCTGAAAGTTTTGTCTGAATCCTGAAACGAACAGCCAGAAGTCAAGGTTGTAGACGTACAACCATTTGCATTAGAAGAACACGTCTCTGATTTCTGGTTCAAAGAAGACCCGTGATTCTCCTCCTTGTCAATACCTCTTGGCTGAAGAGTGTGTATTTTCCTAAAAGGCTTAATGTTTGGTTCTGGGAGATCGCAGTTCTCGACATACTCAAATGATTTTTTAGCAACCAAGGAAGCCAAATCGTCTTTTCCAGTAGTACGCCACCAAGGCTGAGATTTTTCAGCTCCCAACCAATGCGGTTCAAAATCAGACGATGTACTTTTACAATGTTCCGAGACCAAGAAACTAGTAGCATCATCTGAAAACCAGAATTCCCCTTCATTTTTCTTTTTAGGTGTTAAATACAAGTCACTGTTCAAAGAAGCCTCAATTTTCGACGTTCGAGTATCATTGTTCTTCATATATTTTGGATAGACATTCCATTGCTGCTCTATAGCTACAGTAGCAGCATTTCCAACAAATGAAACAGCATCGAAGTTTTTGACAGTTTGATCACTCCCGTTACTGACATTGTCACTGAGAAGTCGGGTACTAAAAGCATCGAGCTTAGACTCCAACGTATTTAGATGTTCACATGTATAATCTGTGTCACCACCCGAGTTGATTTTCACATGTAGCCACCATTTCATGTCAGAATCAGTGGAATCACTAGTTGTAAAATCAGGCTCCAATTGTTTTGAAGAATTAGGGGGCATCATGAAATCTTGTGTGAAACAATGGTTAACTGCGTAACGGGCTCTAGCTTCTGTAGATGCCATTACTTATTGGTTTGATTATGACCTATTTTATGGAGAATCCATCTGTTTAATCAGTAGGCAATAAATTAGAAACACTAAATGCAATCCATCCACACGAACAAACAAAACCTCAAAGCTTATGTAGACGTAAACTCAGAATCACCGGTTCATTACGGAGTAAGACTAACGTATAATCATATACTTCAAATTTATCCGAAAAAGTAAAACATAACAGAAAAGTAGGTCCATATTCAACTCCAATATTCAATCTCATTCATTGATTTGTGATCGGGCAGTTTAAATTACATATTCACCAAATCAGTTATAAACGATCACCAAATCAGTAATCAGTTTTTAACGATCTCGACCATTGGTTTAAATGAGACAGTCGAGGTCAGTAACTTTGTGACATAGTTACTGCAAGGAATATGTATCCTTGGTGTAACCAGATGTTTCAAAAGTCATTGTAGAATACAAATTGGTCAGAATTTTTCTATGTATCTTTTCATAGTAAATCAATAAATTTACAAAAAAAAAAAATTCCACCAACTATATCAACAGCACCTATTTTCCTCCCAATGAATATCACAGTGTATTCAGATTTTAGAATATAATAAAATCAAGATTCTTTGACTTTTATTCCTATCAAGATTTGGTATGCAAGAATTTATCCATAACAAAAACAAATTACGCATAAACATCACAAATGGAATCAGAATTTTAATGGAATTTTAATTTGTTTGATCTCTCTTACCAAGAGCAAATAGGCCAGAATCAGATGAATTCAACTTTCTTGATTTCTCTTATCAAGAGCAAAAAACAAATACTCACAAGAACAAGAATGATTCTCTAACCCTCAAAGCAAAACTTGCATGCCCAAAATTCCAACACAAAGCCTTTCAGAAAAATAACATGTTCATACATATAATAAATAACATGTTCATACATATAAAAACATGTTACAATAAGATCACACAGAAGCTTAGCACAAATAAATAACTTACCTGGTTTGCTTATGCAGACAACATCTATCTCAGAATTTGAGGGTGATCGATCAAGAAGTATTAGTTTTACTTAACTTTCAAGATATCTTCAAAAATACTACTATACTATATACTAATATATACAAAATTTCCTTGATTCCATTTATGTGGGGTCGATATTATCTCATAACTATTATTTTGCTTTTTTGATGTTAAAGTAATTTGGACTGTATTTTTGACTATATTATATGAATCCTTAAACCAAATAAATATCTATTTCTTTGTTCTTCTTCTCTTTCCAATTAGTGTCTGTTTTTATTCTGTTGTGTGTATTTGTGTGTGACTTTGGGGTCACAATTATGAGCAAGATTGCGTCTATCGTTTTGGCAATGCTTGGTTTGAAAGTTTCAAGGAAATTAAGTTTTGGAAATGGGGAGCTAGCGGTGTGACACTACGTGGGACCATATGTTTCTGACACGCTTCACCTTGTTAAGATGTCTTCTTCTTTTGATATAAAGATGTCTTAATCACTCTTTGCTATTTTTATTTTCTAGAAACACCATTGGTTCTTTAATTAAGTATTTTTTGTTGACAAAAGGATTCTTTAATTAAGATGTTTGCAAGAATTTAATCATCCAATTTAAATAGGGACGGAGGGAGTATTTACTTTTGTAACAAAGTGATTAATTAAGTCATTAAATATCTGATTTTTTATTTTTATTTTCATTTAACTATGTTAAAAACCGCTTACGTGGTCCCGTGAGCATAACTCAGTTGGTAGGACAATGCATTATTATATGCAGGGGCCGGGGTTCGAACCCCGGACACCACACTTATTCACCTTATAAGGTGAATTCTAGCCACTAGGCTACCTGACAAAAAACAAAAAAAAACCGCTTACGTGTATTTAAGTTTACCGCTAATAAGTGTAATGTAGATGCGTCATTCTCGGATAATTTAAACCGTGTCGGATTTGGTTTTTGCATTCGAGATGAAGCTGGAAATTTTATACGAGCAAAAACAATGTGGTTAAACCCCGTTTGTACACCGGAAGTTGGAGAAGCCTTGGGTCTTTCATATGCTATTATTTGGGTGCATGATTTACAACTTACAAATGTGGATTTTGAGTTGGATGCAAAGAAAGTTGTAGATTATTTTAACAAAGGTCATAATGACATTTCTGAGTTTGGAGCAATAGTTGAGGAATGTCGGAGAAACTGTGCTACTTATTTTGAAAACTCTAAGGTAGAGTTTAGTCGGAGACAAGCGAATGAGGTCGCTCACACACTTGCTCGAGAGGCCAATTTCTTAGCTAGTCCCCAAAATTTTGATGTTGCACCTCTTTGTATTTTGACTTTGATTATTAATGAAAAACTATAAGCTATTTTCTCTCAAAAAAAAAAAGTTTACCGCTAATAAAATTAAGGATAGTACATCTAATCTTGTTTTGAAATGAAATCTAATGATTATTTGATTTATACTATTGTTGATAAAAATTTATATGTCAAACTTTACATGTTTGATGTCATAAGCATATTTTGAACTTACTATTCGTCGAGTATCAGTGTAAATGGTTTAAGATTTTTTTCATCGATAAGCCAAGAGATCGGTGAGTCTGAAACTTACCAACTAAATTGTAACCTTTGGGATATCCCATCCTATGTCGCCTAATCATAATATATTATTAAGAAAAGGAAAAAATATATACAAGAGGAGGGTCAAACCAAAACCCTAAAAAAACAATAAAAATATAAGAGAAAGCAAAGAATAAAAATGACCCTAAAAGAAAAAGTGTTGCTCAACCACCATACTGGGTTCACCCTTGGATCAAGTGTTCTAGGAATTGAATTTATTGAGTTGTTTCTTCTGCTTCTTCATAGGATAAGGTGTAAAAGCTTCTTCGTCAAATATAGAACACCATGTTCTATATTCTTGCAATGGGTGCAGATGGCCGACAGCCACTCATAAGTCACCTCCACTTTAAACAAAAAAACTTTTCCTTTCCACCATAATATCGTGAAAGATGTGTCTAGACAATTCCATATCAACCAACACTCTTGCATAATGGCCAAAAACATATTGATGTCAATAAGAAAGGGCGTCCCAATGGCACTGGAAATTTCACACAGTGTTTTGTCCATCAAATACTCCCGAGTAGCTTCAATAACTATATCCAAACTTATGCATGTCTTTGTTGTTGTGTCGAGGCATTGGAATCCTTCGTCCATTCAAAGAGACAGAGGACACCTGATTTCATGTTGACCATATCCATTGCCCAAACTGAACACAAATCCTCGTATGAAACAAATTAGAACTCATAATAACCCCTACCAAGTATTAACTTCTTCCATTTTTCGACGGTTTTCCATTGTTTTGTGAGTTTATCCATGATACCCTTAGTTGCGTAGGGTTTACCACCCTTATTTAAGACAAGCCTGCCATGAAGATTGCGCTTGCAAGCCTCAGTTCTTTCAACATAATCATCCTGTGTTATTTTGATTCAAAGTGCATCCCCTCTAATAGCAGGCAGTGCGAGAGAAGCAACACTAGAAATTGCATTAGATGAAGACAATGGTGCGCAAATGAAAGCGGTTGATGTGACATTTTAGAAGAAGTGGTATCCGCCACACATGGCCAAGGCCATGCAAGTGCAAACGCCATGCCTCAGCCACGAACAACCTTAACCGAACATCGGCGCACTGTGGTGCAACCCAAGAAGGGTGACGGGTTAATCCCATGCCGATTATGTATTATTGTTGGATATAACTTCAAGTTTTTAATCCCACCTCGATTATAATCAGTTTAATGTTAGGTATATAAGAGGGTGTCAATATTTTAATTTTTCTTAATTTCTACTAAGTCCCATAACCATGGCCCATCATTGACATAACTTTTTATTTTTGTTCAATCCGCCTATTAAACCATATTTTTTTTGTTTAAATTGTACGATTCAAACAGGTAAATAGAAATTTTAAAGGGCGCGTGAAAAATGAGTAGGGCAAAGGAAAAAAAATCCTCTAATTTTTTTAGACCCGGGTCGGTGGTTGTCCCTATTTTTTTGTCAGCCCATAATATTCCGACTTCTGAGGTCACTTTGTATAAAAAAAATTAAAAATTAAATAAAGTTTGCTGTGCTTTGCACATGTGATCATCAAGACTATCAATTAAATCTATGAGCTCCCGACTGTTTTCTCACAACTCACAAGCTCTATTTGCTGCTTTACACGATATTGGTGCTCCTACGCAACTTCCACTATTTGCTATCTATTCCACTATGATCCAAACCGACCTTGAAATTTTAATCTTGATACCAATCATTTTATTATAAAGTCTTAAGGGCCAATCATTTTATTATAAAGTCTTCCTCCCTTTCTTGCAAAATCAGTAATAATCAGATTTGTACAAAATAATGTTCCATATAGTAGAAAATATGCTTGTTATTGTGTTTTTATATAACAAATTTAATACCCTTGATCTCGAAAAGTTTACTGTTCTTCTAAGTTTACGTGTTAAATTAGCTAATTATCTCTTATATTTCCAACATGTTCTTTTTTCTGCTTATATTTTTGTACCTTTTCACTAGATAATGACATGGTGCCAATGTCTAAAAAATATATTTACTTATAAGACAAGTAATTTTAAGACATCTTACCCAAAGACCAACTTAAAATGTTAATTATGCATTAAAAAGAAAGGCCAAAAATATTTCAATTTGGATTTGTTTGTATTTTTTTTCTTTTCAAAACCAAAATCAGGAGGAACTAGTTCACTACTTCATTTATATATACATGTCAAACATAGATTTCTAATCATAGCTCATCATGATCATCATCATCAATTTCTACATGACCATCTGCATGAACTGTGTTAAAGAAAGCAAATTCATGATCTAGCATCTCATCGAGTGTCAATTTTCTATCTTCATTATCATCAGCCTGCATCAAATACAATCAACAATCTCACATATACATATAATCAAAATTTTATGATTCTAAACTGTGATTGCAGTTGCGTTAGGAACTTTGATATAGTAGCAAAGTATTCACAAACTAATCCAGATTGCCAGCGGTCGATGATCGTCCATACTCACACAGTCAGCATATCAATGACCATTGTACCGAGATCAGACATTCATATTTAGATTTTGATTTTTTTAAAGTAAAATGAGGAATTTAAAATTCGAATCTTCCAATCTCAATTCTACGGTCATTGATGTACCGACTATTTGAATGAAATGAATACCAATACCGGCAATCCAGTTATATGCTACCCAAATTGCAATTTCAATGTGGTTGTGAGACTTCTAAGATCATTTTTTTTTTGTAGTTGTGTATCATAATGTCATCTAATTTCCAGACAAATGCTACCCAGATTGCAATTGCAATATGGTTGCGAGACCTCTAAAATCATTTTTTTTTGTTGTAGTTGTGTATTGCAATTTAGAATTATATTCTTTATATAGAGACAAACTCAAATTCCACGTTAGATATATAAGATTCTCAATAAGAGTTTATAAAAAAGATGCACGAACACACATAAATTTCAACAAAACAAATCTTTACTATTCAAAGAAAAGTGAATTAATTACCTCATTCATCAAATAGCTTGTGTAATATTTAGCATAAGCTAGCTCTCCAGGGTAGACATAAGGAATTATAGGTAACAATTCTTCGGGGGATAAGAATCTGACAAATACATAACACATAATAGTAAATTTAATTAGCATGGAAATTTAAACAAATCCCTAACTCACTAAACTTTCAATTCAATAATTCGTTCTATGAAAAAAATACTTACTGATCCTTGTTCACATCAAGCTCAGCAAATTTGTCCTTTGCAGCAGGTATATCCCCTTCTCCATTGGTTTCAAAATCCACATAGCTTTCATATGTTACATATACATTATCTTCAAATTGATTGAAATTTATTTTCCCATCAATTTCATAATCATCCATGTGCCTGTCTTACAAACAAATTAAAGAAAAAAATGTTATAAATAATAAATTTTGTGAAAAAAATATCATCTCACTCAAAAAAGAAAAAGTGCTCAAGTTTAACAAAGCTTACTTAAATTTATCATTCACCATCCACTTCAACATTTCTTTATTTTGGCTATCTTCTGGGTGCAAAAAACTGTTCCAACAAGATGTAAACAACAAAAGATTTTAAAAAGAAGAAGAAGAAAACGAGATAAAAAATGTGACAATTATTTATTATTACTCTCTAAGCTCGGTGAAATTAAGAAGGCCATTGTGATCATAGTCTGCGATGTCAAATTTCTCCATCCACCACCCTGCTTCGCCATGTGCCATATTTTTTTTCTCTGTTTCAGAAGTCAATTATTTGTTGTCAAATATATATTTGTTGCAAAAATTAGGAATAAATTATTTCTACAAATAATAATCTATCATATAAATAAAAGCATCAATTAAATATTAAAGAGAATAAACAAGAGGGATAACAAGTAAACTTATCTTTCTTGAAATTGCGGTGATTGCGGTGACTTGACGTCGGTAACGGTGAAGTGAACAAACACGAAACCATGAAAGTGATAATCTGCCAAACACTAAACCGTTATATAACATGAGGCGTGACAAAGTCACTGTCCTTAAGGATTTATCCGCCTCATAAGCGCATATCCTCCCAGGATACAACATGTTCTTCCCTGATATGAATCACATCAGAGGTGACAGAACAGCTTGAATCTATCTCAAAGATAGCAGGAGATGTAACCCAAGAAAGTCAATATTTTTGAGAGGAGAGAAAACCAATTTTGTTTATCGTTTTGGGAGAGGAGTGTTTTTTCTTGCTACTGATCAAAGGCTTCACCCCTATTTGTTTCCGTAAAAAGATTTTTTTTTTTCAAGCTAGTAAAAAGAATTCTTTGTCATGCAAAAAATAAAGCCTTAATAATAGCTATTCAATTGTGCACGTTGGAAAGAAAATATAACTGCCTTTGGCTCAGTAAACAAGTAAATGTGCTTAAATAATAATAGTTAATTACATTAACTTTTGAAATAAAATAAAACCCAAAAATTACAACAATCCCCCACATATTTCAAAAGTTAAACTAAAAGGTTAAAAAGAGTTTTCCTGGGTAAACATCGTAGATGTAATGCATCGGAACGGTGTAGCAAGCTATGGAACCCGTCCTAGACTAATGAGACTTAACACACAGTGAATTGGTTTAGCAAGCTATGGAACCCAAGACACTTGTTGTATGCAAGAGGTCTCACAATCACATTACACCCCCACAATTCTTGCTGTTACGCGGTTGTGCGCTAATAGGCCGTGCGCGTGCCTGGTATTCATGAGTGCTCTAGAGACCCGCCACGGTCTCATGCAAGCGGCCCCACTTGACACTCATATAGGTGATTCCATCTAGTGTATACTACAATCATACACCACCCATAAGGGCTTATGGTAATCATTAAAAGCTTTTAAAGCTTACCCATCAATTTTATATTATTTAGCACATCTCATCCATTATCATACACTATAGGAAAGAGACAACGTTATTTTAGTGCTAACAGAACTAACAAGTAACTTGTTTTTACCCATTGAACCTTCTTCATGGGATCTCCAATCACAAAGGTTGGGTTCCCATTACTTGTCGTATTCGAGTGGCAAAGTCTCATTTCCCTAAATTTCTTCCCAAGGGGTTTTATATACGCGGATCCGCTTAATTCACAAATATTGACTAAGACGTCTCTAAGTCAATTACCTCTTATTTCATCAAGTCTATAAAAATAAACTCGGATTACACAATAAATTAATATAAGTCGTTCTCTATTAAACGACAACATGTTCGTCAATAAGATAAATCTACTTATATATTTATTCTCATTGGATTCATATCTATTTGACATCTTTGTATTATTTTGATACAAAGGTTTATCCATTTTGTAAACAATATCTCATATATTATCAAAGTAATTTCCATAATATATTGCATGTCTACTTAGATAAATACTAAGCGACAAACCCCCACATTGGGAAAATATAACTTTGTGTGGATTTATATTATACAGGTCTACTTGAATAATTTTCAAGTGACAACAATTCCATAATGGAAAAATAAATCCAATAAATATATATATTTTCTTAAACATCATTGTATTATTATTTTAATACAATGGATAATCCATAATATACCATATAATATTTTATGGTATCTCTTGAATATTCCATGATTCTACCATACATATTTTTCATAAATTTATCAATAAAATATCTCATTCCAATTCATTTCTATCTGATATAAGGATCATACTTGATTCTATTATGTCTTTCACATCAATTTAGATGTCAGGTCCTTTAAATAAGTGTTAGCCATTTAGCAACATATAACCAAGAAAACTAAAGATATAACAAAAAGGATGCAACATTATCAGAAAGTTCAACTTCAACCTAAATGCAAAGTTTTACAATGTTATAATGAGATGGCATAAAAAGGACTTGAATCGCTCAACCTTGTTTCAAATAGTTCAATCAAAATACACTTTTAAATCATAAGGAGTTGACATATTTTCAAGTTAAGTTCCATACATACACTTCCATACATACACATGTTAATAAGTGGTATATGAATATCATATGAACTAATCAAGTCTTTCCAACTGATTCATGACATCATGTTAATATCACATTTCAATAGCACAATATAAATTTTAAATAGACACAGAAAACATGTTCATTAAGAGATAGACAATTGAATTTGAAGCTCTAAAGAAATTAACTTATAATTAAAATCACATACACAAAATAATAACTCCACAAAAAATACACAACTATCCTGCATCAGTGTATCAACAACAATGAGGTTCACATAGTTTTTAAAGCAAATCACATTTCTATTGTTCCACTAGTACACTAAGAGCATATTTACAAATTTTTGGCAAACAGGATTGACATATGTATCAAATAAATATAATTCATCAAAATAAATAACTAACAAATTTAGTGGCGATACACCCAATGACCAAGGTACTCTTAGAAAAATTTAACACACAAAAATCATGTTTTGTAGGGTATAAGGTTAGTAAGTGTACCTGACCCTTTCTCAATGATTTTAAGGGAATAAGAGTTTACAACTTACGAAAATTCCACCACATCATGCTTTATCAATGAAGACAGACATTCATCACGAGCAAGGTTAAATTCTCTTCAATTTCACCCACTACGACGACGAGCCTCAGAGTCTAAATTCAAGATCATTGGCCACTCTGATCATTTTCTCCATCTTTTGCAAACTGATTTAAATTACAATAAACAACATAAGCTAAATCCTTAAGATTGTTGCAAAAATTAGGAATAAATTATTTCTACAAATAATAATCTATCATATAAATAAAAGCATCAATTAAATATTAAAGAGAATAAACAAGAGGGATAACAAGTAAACTTATCTTTCTTGAAATTGCGGTGATTGCGGTGACTTGACGTCGGTAACGGTGAAGTGAACAAACACGAAACCATGAAAGTGATAATCTGCCAAACACTAAACCGTTATATAACATGAGGCGTGACAAAGTCACTGTCCTTAAGGATTTATCCGCCTCATAAGCGCATATCCTCCCAGGATACAACATGTTCTTCCCTGATATGAATCACATCAGAGGTGACAGAACAGCTTGAATCTATCTCAAAGATAGCAGGAGATGTAACCCAAGAAAGTCAATATTTTTGAGAGGAGAGAAAACCAATTTTGTTTATCGTTTTGGGAGAGGAGTGTTTTTTCTTGCTACTGATCAAAGGCTTCACCCCTATTTGTTTCCGTAAAAAGATTTTTTTTTTTCAAGCTAGTAAAAAGAATTCTTTGTCATGCAAAAAATAAAGCCTTAATAATAGCTATTCAATTGTGCACGTTGGAAAGAAAATATAACTGCCTTTGGCTCAGTAAACAAGTAAATGTGCTTAAATAATAATAGTTAATTACATTAACTTTTGAAATAAAATAAAACCCAAAAATTACAACAATATTAAAATACAATTATTGACTAAAAGTTTAAGTTATTATGTAAAATTCCATATAAAAATTTGAACATTTGACTTACACCTTATTAGAACAATAACTAGTAACATAAGATTAAAGAAAGTTAAAAAAATCACGATCGATATAGTTTACACATTTTGTCAATGATGCATATCTCTGCGATTATAGAGAACTATAGTTTCATTTCTTTTTGTGATAAATAAAGGTTTCAGTATTACAAATTATATATATAGTACTATGATTCAGATTACAACAATACATGTGAACATATTTAGCTCATTAATTTACCCTACCATGCATTCAATTTTTTTAAGGAAATTGTGTGACTTTGTGTGCATCACTCTTATTTTAATTATGTAAATATGAATAATTAATAATCTTAACAACAAAAAAAAAAATTACCAAGTTGAATTCTAATTAACTCATTTCACAAAGAAATTAACCAATTGAAAACAAAACCAAATCAAGAAAACAAAAGAAATTAACAAATCACCTATATCTTTTTCAGATAAGTCAGGTAGATACTCCCTAAAAGAAAGAGCCAAATCCCCATTCATATCCTTAGATTCCAATTCAACTTGTGTAGCATAATCCAATCTCTCCAAAGCCCTTTGAGTAACCCAACTTTGCAACTCATTAAAACCAACAAATCCATCTTTTGGATCTCTATCCAACAAAGGAAACAAAATAATTAACCTTAATGTGGTATTCAATGTTCCACCTGATGTAAGATATTCATATGTCTCTTTAACCTCACTAACCGTTGTGGTATTTCCCAAACCCGTACGAGGTGCAACATTCTTATTATTATTATTATCATCAAAATCATTTTTTTGTTGTTGGTTTTTTTGTTCTGTCTCTCTCTCAATCTTTGTCACAAGAGGGTCAAAAGTTGGTGCTCTTTCTAATATTTTGTAACCAAACCTTCTATTATTTAGGCGACCTTTTGATTCTTCAAGGTTCAATGGGGAAAGAACTATGAAGATGAATAATGTGGCGGTGGCTATTAAGGTGTAAACCACCGCCTTTGACATTTTGTAAGGTGCCTTAGTTTTGAGGTTCAGAGAAACATTGGAGCTATGGAGAGGGAGGGAGAGAAAGAGAGATAAGTTTGGGAGAGAAGGATGGGAGGGAAAAGCGGTTATTGATGGTTGAAATTTAATAATTTAATTAAGGGTGAATAGAATAATGGTTGAAATGGGACAAAGACCTATAGTTGTCATGTTTTTTGCAATGTTTATTTATGTAACAAAATTGGCTAACTAAAAAGGTATTGTTTGCTAACTGTTGTTTACAATCCTTCTAAAAAAATATAACTTACAATGAGAAAAATAAATAAGAAATTATTAAATTATAATATTGATGGATCAAGAATTTAGCTAAGGTTCGACTAATGTCCTCAACTGTGATTTCTCCTTTCTTCAAACGATTAACAATGATGAAGAAACTTTGTCTCTCAGTTGTTGTGGGTTCCTTGACAGCTCCAATAGAGTCCTAAGTACAATTGTTTTTGGATTTTGAGCTACTAGTTCAAGAATGCATAAAAACGATAGATAAATGCATAATGATAAGAAGATAAAGAGAAAAAAAAAATTTGTGTTTGACTAGATGTATCCAATTACAACGTACAAAAAGACGTGGCTTACATTGTCCCGCCTCTGCTCGGTTAATTTCGTGGTCAATGCATGATTTCCCCTCATTGAGGGGATCATGGCACCCCACAATCAACTCCGAGTCACCTCCTTCACGGTATGATCCAATGACATGCACAACTTCTCCAAATGAATCCAAGTTACAACCACATCCGACTTAAGATTAGATTGCCTAGCTCATTAAGGTTAAGATCGTTAATGGTGAAACTTGAATGAAATGGGCACTTCATGAAATGATCAGGTTATCCAAGATTGATATAACCATCCAAATGCATTACTTATTTTCCCTTTTATCCTTTTGGTCAGTGGATTCTACACTTTCATTTTCCCTTGGAGGATGATGACTCCTACCCTCCTTGACATTGTTTCCATTCTTGGCATGCGGATTACTAGGATTGAAGCCCTTGTCTCTCATGATACTCCAATCCCCTCTTTGAGAATAGCCTTCCTGGAATCAGTCCCAGATTATGTCAAATTCCTTCTTTACTAGTTCAACAACTACTTCATTCGTGCCATCTATATTGAAGTTGTTTGGGAAATGTTATTGTAGATTGCTCGACTTCAAGCTGACAAAGGTGTATCTTGGGCTCCTTGTTCATTGCAACTTTTTACAGTTCCATGCACTACATGCTTGGTCGGGTAAGAAATGGAAGCTAGAAGGATAAAGAATGTGAGTGGACTCATCTGGTTACTCCAAATTAGGCTTCAACTGTACTTTCCAAAGTTCTTGGATTAATCATTCAAACCTGATTTAATTTGTATGGAAGATCCAACTTTAGTAAATGCCCTCACTTCTTTTTCCAGATGATCCCGATTTTGTCACTTTTGTGGCAAATCAGCTGGCTACTATGACCCATATATCAATAGATTGTATTCCAATTTTGTTGAAAGAAATCTATCCATCTTGGATATTTGATGCATGAAGGGGATTTTTATCTACTCATGCTCATACAATTCTAAATGAAAACTGCTCTTATGTTCTAACAGGCAGAGAAATAATTTGTGGTGTGAAACCCACTAGCCGATTCAATCAAACTTCATTAGAGTATTATAGTCCTCTATGTGTTTCCCATCAATTTGGTCTTTACCAATACATTACTCTTGATTATCTCAACTATATTTTGGAAATATAATTGATGGAAGATTTCTTACTTTGGCCAAATTCTCACAAGTGTATATGCACGCCAATTTATCCTACTACCTTAGGTAGCCTCCATGCCACATGCACTTGTCTAGATTAAAGGTTAGCCTGATTGAAATCACCATTCAACATTAGGTTCCCTTAGGGTTACTCGTGACAATAATACTAGGATGGGAATAAGTAGTAAAATTTACCTACTATATAGGAATCAGCTGAACCTGTTGAGGTTATATCTATGCAATGGTTGGCTGGAATTGGTTGAAAATGCATACTCTAATTCCCTTGTACTCTAGATTACAGAGTATTGGTGACATAATTGTAACAATAATTGGCTTGTCTGGCCTCCCACCCTTGGCCGTTGAACCTCATTATGAACCATGAGTTTAACAATGTTAAGAAGTGATTAAGAGACTTGATATCATTTATCCCCATGTCGATGTGTTGTACAATGTAAAATGCTGTCCCTACTACTATATTAACAGGTATTTCAACCGATTGTGCCTCAAATGTTGATATCATGTATATCCATGTCGATGAACCATAAATGTTGGAATTCCCACAGTTTTTGATGGATCATTTGGCCTATTTAGGCCTGACCGTCTAGTTGTTGTTGATGATAATTGATTCATACTACTAAGAATATTTCTAGACCTCAGGTGCATACGTAGTGTTGACATGGGGAACTAAATTTATTATTGGTAATGGTTGTATTGTACCCCCATGTGTGCCAAAAAATTTGATGGAGAAATTTCGCCAAGGTTTGGCGTATGCCATCAATTGTGATTCCTTTGTCCCTTAGTTATGGGTTCTTTAATTGATAAAGTAGAGTCTTTTTTAGATTTTGAGCTATTAGACTAAGAAATGCATAAACATAATAGATACAGAAAGATTGATAAAGACATAAAAATAGTGAAATAATTGGACGTGTCAAATTACAACGTACTAACTTTGTGTGTGTGTGTGAAAAAGTATCCCTACTGGCCAAATGACGTGGCCTACAATGTACGACCTCTGCTCTGCTAATTTCACGGGTAGCGTGTGATTTTCCATCTTTGATGGGATCATGGTGCCCCAAGTTTAGCTTTAAGACTCTTCCTTCACGATATAATCGGTTGACAAGGTCTTTGATGTGCAACACATCCATGATCGTGACTCCTCTCTCTTATCTCTTTGCGGCTAGTGGCGATACAAATAGGAGACATGGGTTTTAAGCAATATCATTGTCCAGTCCCACTTAGTCAATGGCCTTAAGAAACAATTAGTTTTCCTTGCTTGAATGTCTTGGTATTCGACCAACCTTCCGTCGGCTATGAGGTCTCTTTGCTTAAACCTTAATCCCTTATATGCCGATGTCGACTAATATGATAGTAATTTTTAGGTGTAAACATACACTATAAACTTTTGTGGATTCTATCATAAACACTATTCGTACCAACTTTTTTATTGAATTTAATTGGTGCACATTGTTAGTGTAAAAAGTTTTATGCATGTGTCCAATCACATCTCATCATTATTTCAATGTGTTATGTTAGTTACTACCTCCGTCCCTAATTATAGGGCCCTTTTGAAAAAATAACGGGAATTAAGATAGTGGATATTTGTATTAAATATGTTTGTAATTACTAATGTTTTTACAGTTTTATCCTTTAAGAGAGAGAGAGTTAGTTTATGTTTTCAACATGTTATTTATTGCTGAGGGAAGAAAAAGATGTATAATAAATAGGGGCATGTATGTAAAGAAATAATTAATGTAGTTGGAAATAGCAAAGGGGTCTTATAAAAAGGGACAAAAAATTTTCTCAAAAGGGTCTTATAATTAGGGACGGAGGTAGTATTAAAATTTCTCCTTAATGTTTTGTCAAAAAAATATATATCTCCTTAATGTAGTGAGCCGTGATTTGTGACATGTGTAAAAAAAAATTAAAAATTAAACTAACATTGCATACAAATAAACTGTTTTTTTTTCTCTCTAAGATTTGTTATTATATCTCTCACATTTTATATAAGTTTATTGTTCTTAATCTAATAATCCTACAATTCATACAATAAAAATCTATTTTTCTATTTTAATGGAATAATTTCATTTTTGTGATATTTTATGTAGAATCATACATTTCAATACAATTTCATCCATATAATATTTATGTACATAACAGTTATATGACCCTACAATTTCTTTATATGAATTGGTCATACAATTTGATAAGACACAAAAAAATGTTATAAACATTTGTCACACTGGCCATAAAATATTTTCATTTTGTGATCATTCAGTATTGTATATACGACATACAATTCCACCCATACCATATTTATTTACCCAAAAATGACATGAACATGTAATTTATTTTATATCTGTCACATACAAAAACTGTTATAAATAAAATTTGATCATACTATTCGTTAGGACATAACAAAAACTGCTAAATATCTGTCACATTGATCATGAATTTAAATATTATTTTTTGTCACTATATAGTTATATGTTGTTATAATGTTTCTAAGTACATATTTCAAATTAGTTCTTGACGTGTTCCTTTTTCTTTCTTTACATGAATTTATGAGTCAAGTAACAAACTTTAGTGTGCTTCAATTTTATGAGGGTTAGATTTGAGAAGAAGATTTTTACCTATGAAATATTCATGAAATTAAATAAAAAAAATTAAGTTATTTTATGCGTCCACCATCAAAATATTTGAATATTTAAATGTTTTTTTATTCAAGGGCACAAATTAATTTTAACTTAATTGATTTTAAAAAATTGATTTTACTTAAAAGTGAGTTGAACTTAACATGATTTATATATTGAAATTAGGGGTGTTCAAAACCGAACCAACCCAATAGAAAAACCGCAAACCAAACCAATCCAAACCGAAACCGCAAAAAACCGCATTTGGTTCGGATGAATTCGGATGACTTTTGCATTGAACCGTGCGGTTCGGTTTGGTTTGCGGTTTGCATCTCAGCAACCGAACCAAACCAAACCAAACCGCAAGAATAATGAATATTACTTAAATATGTACTAGCCCAATTACATAGCTCAAGAATAATCTCTTTTGATTCGATTTTTCCATCGTTGCACCATCAGGTTCGATTATAATTCATTTCCATCTCTTTCAATTCATTTCCAATAATGAATTTGTTTTCTTTACTTCCCAATAATTTGTTTCATGCTTATCTTTCTTCTTAATTTTACCTATTTTGATATAAGTTTTACCTAATATTTTATCATATAAACATCAAAATAAAATTTCCTATGTTTATTTTGTAACAAGTTGGCAATATTAGAGTTAATGTAATATTTTTTTTATCTCGCGATAAACCGCACAAACCGAACCAATCCAAACCGCATTGGTTTGGTTTGGTTTGGTTTGGATGACTTTTTAAAAATCAACCGAACCAAACCAAACCGCATGCTTTTTTATCTCGCGGTTTGGATGATTTTTTTGCTCAAAACCGAACCAAACCGCACCGCGAACACCCCTAATTGAAATATAAAAAAACAATATTTATTGATTCATATTATTTAGATCGTTTGAATCATATTTATTTTTGAGTGTGTAATTACTGTAACATCTTACCATTTATACACATTATATATGTCATTAGTAGAAGTATATTGATTAAGAAAATGGTAACAGTCTCTATTTTTAATTAACTAGAACATTTAGTTTTATTTATTTGAATTAATTATCTAATTATCTGCTTTGTATGATCAATTTGGTGCGTATAATAGGATAATCTTCTACTTGGTTATTAAGTCTATTTATTTTATCTATAACTAGTGAAAAGACGGGCACTCACATGTCCGTCTTTCTGCTCTTTTTATTGCGTTAACATTTGAAAATTATGAACGTTATTTTTTTATGAAATTTTGATTTTGACTAAAACTAAAAATATAAATGTTTGTTGTTATCAAGTTATAACAAACCAAACCAACCATGATTATTTATTTCAATGACACCAACAATATAACAAAAAAAATATAATTTAAATTCTTATATTTTTTAATGACACCAACAACAATCTTTATTACAGAAAAAATTGTTCAAGGGTATAATTGGGATAATGAAAAAGTAAGTATAAATATACTCATCTAGTTTGTTACTGATCGTACCTGATCAGAAGGAGACTGCCGATGCTTTGAATGTGGTGGTTGCAACGGTGGTGGAATACGTCAGAATGCTTCTTGGAGCGGATGGAGGGTGTGTACCTGCAGGCACTCTGACGCTCAAGTCAGTAGAGATCAGAGAGTGAGGGTTTAGAGGAAGAAAAGAATTCTACCTTGGGGACTGCGATGAGTCCCCTATTTATAGAGGTGGAGAGCTGCAGAGCCGTTGGAGAGGCACACCTGGCTCCGGTGGTTACGAAATCGTGGGAAGTGTAACCGCCGGAGAGTTTATTGCGGAAAATGTGCAGAACGTGCAAGAGAGACGTTGGAGTTCGTTTGAACCAGTCTCGTTTGCTTCGTGCACCCCCTTGCGGAGAGGGGGTAAGTTGTGAGCAATAATGCCAAACGTGGAGTTTGGGCTTTGGAAGGTATTGGGCCTAAGTAAATGGGCCAACAATCCTTTTGGCTGGTCCAGAACAGTAGCCCCCCCAAGTCGTTGCTCTTGATAAAGAGTGATGACTTAAGTGCGGGCGTCCTGCTCGTTTGAAGCCGACCTTGGGTGAAGCTTTATTTTGTATGTATCCCCTTGCTCGAGGACGAGATGGACCTCGTTCGCCGGACCCATGCACGCCCTGACTTGGAGAATCGTTTGCAGGATAGATGAGAGCGCCGGGAGTGTGGGTTGGATAGGCTCGCCTATCCCGAAGTGTTAGCTTTCCCCCTAACGAAGTAAGTTCGCCTGACAGCGTGGCGGAGTCCGGCATGTATACGTCCGGTCTTATGAGATCGGATGAAAAGATTCCCTCGCCAGGAAGTTTGGTTGGATGTCATTCCATAATTAATGCCAACGTCTCGTGGGAGAGGTTGAGGAGACATGACCTTTGGTTTCTGAGTGACACGTGTTAAAGCTACAAGTAGTACTTGAGTGCCTGTAGTTTCCAGCGTGTTCTCGAATTGTATTCCCGAGGTGTCATCATCACCGTTGATTGAATCCTGACGTTTGGAGAACCGTAGTGAAGGATCAGAACCCTTGGATGAAAAGGTTTGATCGAATCTGGACCGTAGAAGCGGTGCTTTAGAGGAAGAGCCGAGAGTGAAGCGGTGCACTGGATAAACTTCGTGGCTTTTGGGTGGTTTGTGAAACGAGTATAAATAGTTCCACTGTTGTTTTGGAAAGTCACTGCGTTTCAAACTTCTCAAAGACTTAGAGATTTTCCCCAGTTTCCAAAAGCAAAGTTTTCCCGAGTTACCGCCTTTCAATCGCAACTTCAGTCTCTTCTTCTTCACAGGTAGAGTTCTGTTGACTCGTCTCTTTTACTTCTGCATTTTAGCTTCGGTTCTTTTTAGAAACTGTAGGAATGCATGCTTCTAGGGTAGACGTAGGTTTGACTCGGTGGTTTCCGCCGTTGGTTGTGGTGGTTTCCACCGTGCATCAAAAGATTCTGTTGATGTGCTGTCTGTTTTCTGTTTAGTGTTCTAGAAAAACATTGGCGACAGGCATATGTTTCTTTTGTAAGCTTGGAGTCTGTTCGCCGGGAATTAACTTCCTCGACGGGGAAGTCAAGCTTGTAGATCCCATTTTCTGACGGAAGCGACTTGATCCCTTCCTTGCCGTGACCGACCTGATGGGTGAAGAAAGGGTGGATCTGGATGTTGGATTCACTTTTTCCCTTGTTTTTTTCAGGTTTATTATGGTGAATGAGGGAGTTGCCGCGTCTGTTGTTTCACGGCCTGGAGAAGAGCCTTTAGAAACAGAATCTGTGTTTGCTCCCGATGGCGTAGGTGAAGCCCCCTTCGGTACTGTCGGAGAAGTGAGGGATTGGGAGCTAGTTCTGCCGAGCACATCTAGCAGGGTGTGTTCGGAGTATGATAACCATGTCTTTCCCATGTATGAAGTGGTTTTCAAAGACATGGGTTTCCGGCTCCCCTTCTCTCATTTCCAGATGGAGGTGCTTCGCTGGACCAAGCTGTCACCCACTCAGATTCATCCAAACTCTTCTGCTTTTATGAGGGCCTTTGAGTTGTTATGCGATTACCTTCGCATCCCTACCTCCAAAAACGTCTTTTTCTCCTTCTTCACCGTGCAGCGGGGCACGGATTGAGTTTCTTTCCGCCAAACCCAAAAGATGTTTGAGATTTTTGCTGGAAAGGTCCGGAATTTCAAGGAGCGCTTCTTCCTGGTCCGACCGACAAGCGTGGCCACATTGGATAACCTCTTGGAAGCTGCTAGGGATGGCGAGCAAGAGCGTCGTCCTTTCTTCCACTTATGCTGGTCTCAGGACCATTTTGCATATGAACCGAGGGACTTTGGTCGAACCATTGCCAACCTGACTGACGAAGAGAAAAGTCTCCGTCAACAATTTTGGGCTTTCATTGAGTCCCTTCCTCCGATGGTTAAGACTGACAGACGGGGGAATCCTTTGGTGAGTGCGGACGGGACCCCAGTAACAGAGCCCGACCTTATCAACACTTATTAGTTGTTGACCTCTGATGATTCTAACACCTTCCTTGGTAGTTTATTGTTTTCTTTTTGTTCTTGTCTCCTTTATTGCCTTCTTATTTGTTTCTCCTAACTGACACAGTTTCCTTTGTCTTTGTGTTTGTAGAGAAAATGAAGAAGGATTTGGGAGCCCTTGTGAACGCTGCGAGCAAGAAGGTCTCGGCCAAGAAAAAGCGCAAAAACGTCCAGTCCCTGGGGCATCTGATTTCTGGATCTGGTCCTACCTCAACCCCTGGTCCTATGGTGGATTTGGACGGGGAGGAGCCATCTGAGGAGCTGGTGCAGGATTCTGCTAAGAGGCAGAGGGTGAGGGTGCCTTCTGAAGATCCAATCACGTCGATCAAGGCCGTTCCCGTCCGTTCAGAGAAGGGAGTTTTCCTCCAGCTTCCGAAGGTGTGGTCCGAGCCGGAGCTGTGTGGCCCTCAATCGACCCTTTTCTTGGATGATCCTGAGCTGAAGATCATCCAGGATCTAGGTTCAGCTGGCCAGAGTAAGGCGATAACTGATGGGGTTATTGCCACCATGAAGGCTCTAGAGGTTGCTGCTGCCCTGAACAACGCTTCCCTGGACAGTGAGGTTCGGGTCGATGCTCTGGTGCGGGAGAGGGATGCTTTGACCGCCAAGGTTGCTGCCCTTGAGGAGGATCAAAGGAGCAAGAGGTCAGTTGCGGAGGAGCGTGACTGTCAGCTTGCTTCTTTGAAGGAGCAGTTGTCTGAGGCCCAAACTGCTCTTGAGCAAGCAACCGACTCCTCACAGAAGCTGGCGGAGGAGAAGGTGTCTTTGGAGGAGGCTCTGAAGAAGGCGGACCTCTCTGGAGAGGATGAGGCGGAAGACCTCGCTGTCCAGCGGCGCGCCGACCTTGTGGACAGGATTGGTGAGCTGGAAGGAAGCTTGGTGGAGGCCCTCCAGCTTGGCTTTGATCGGGCGGTGGCCCAGTTGAAGGTGACGAACCCTGGCATTGAGCTGAATGTCGAAGGAATTCATCCTCTTAACGAGGTGAAAGACGGGGTGATCATTCCGCCTCCTGATCCTGAGGAAGAAGACGGGCATGTTGATGAAGCCCAGGCATGATGAGGCCTTGTAATTAATATCTTCTTCAAAAGCTTGTAATGACATTGTGCACCCTTCGTGGTTTTAGCACCTTCATAATATAATTGCACTATTCTTAAATTACACCTGTTTGTATGATTTACTCCCAAGTATAATGTTTTGATTTTACATGCTCGTTGTGTGAGGCTTTTTGATACTGTTTGAAGTATTTGTTGAGAGCGAATTATCTATCTTGTGTTTTGAGAGTGCAATAATTCGTATGCTCTTGAATTGTAAACTGTTCAACTTGTGGACTTGTTCGCTTTTGATTTGCGAGATCCTTAAGTCGAAGTGTGTTTTGTTGTGGTGGGGCGAACTACCCCCCCGCAGTCATTATTTCGACGAAGTGACTTAATGACTGGAGAGTTGAGTCTGCCCGCCTAGCTTTTTGTTTCTTTGACTTGATGAAATCAAAGTTTGCCTTTTTCCTTCCTAGGTAGTAAGTTACCTTTGCGTAGTTTTGCAAGGAAGGGCATGGCAGGGAGTTTCCAACTGTTTTACGCGGAGTATTAGTCAGAAATGTTGCACATCCAAGAGATTGTTTATCTAAATGTGTGTTTAAAGTTGTGGACATGTAACAACGGATGAACGAGAGAATTTTTCTAAGTTCAACTCACTGAGGCGTGAAACACCCATCGCGAGCTGGGGTTCTACCTAACATGCCGAGCAGTGATGTCGCAGCGGTAAGCGTACATACTGAGGAGTAAGAGAATGTGTAAATTCTTCCCATCCTTTTTCTTTTTGGAATCGGAGTGGCACGACTTTCCTCTTTCGTTTATTTGCTCGACGGGGAGCTATGAGTTCGATTTGGAGAACTAAGTATGTACATTAGAGTAAGTTGGCGCTGTTTGCCATCTAAGTGTAATACTTTTTGAGTTTTTCTGCATTCCAAGTTCTTGGAATTGCGTTTTGATGAAGGTCCTCGAGTCCGTAAGCTCCCGTCCCGGTCTTTATCCGGATCCTGAAGGGGCCGTCCCAGTTGGTGGCGAGTTTCCCTTCTTTGGAATCCTTCTGGTTTCGCCGGAGGACGAGATCGCCCACTTCGAATTCCCTTCTTATGACCTTTTTGCTGTGTCGAGCGGCTATTTTTTTGCTTTAGCGCTGCTTCCCGCAAGGTCGCTCCGATCCTGACTTCGTCGACAAATTCGAGCTTTTCACGTAGGTTCGCCGTGTTGGCTGGGAAATCAATGCTAACGTCAGTGCGCCATGTGAGCTCAGTTAGCTCAATGGGTAAGACGGCTTCTGTCCCATATGTGAGTCGAAAAGGTGACTCGCCAGTTGTGGAATGGGGAGTAGTTCTGTAGGCCCAGAGGACCGCGTGTAATTCCTCCGCCCACTGGGTTTTGGAGTGTTCTAGCCTTCTCCGTATTCCTCGTAGAATGACTCTGTTGGCAGCCTCGGCGAGGCCGTTGGCTTGAGGATGTTCGACGGAGGTGAAGCTTTGTTTGATGCCGATATTCCTTAGGTAGTCCTGGAACCTTTGGTCCGTTAACTGCGTACCATTGTCGGATATCACTAGTGCCGGTACTCCGAATCTTGCTAAAATGTTTCTTTTGAAGAAACGGAGTACGTTTTTAGCCGGGATCTTGGCTAATGGTTCTGTTTCGATCCATTTGGTTGAGTAGTCGATCGCGATGACCAGATATTTGAGTTGCCTGGAGGCTTTGGGGAATGGTCCCAAAAGGTCGATGCCCCACCATGCGAAAGGCCAAGGGGATACCAAGGATGTCAGCTCAACAGGGGGTGCTAGGTGCATGTCCCCATGTCGTTGGCATTTATTGCAGAGGTTCACGTAATCTTGGGCGTCTTTCAACATAGTAGGCCAGTAGTAACGTGCTCGTAGGACCTTTTTTGCGAGAGCTTTTGCACCAAGGTGTTGTCCGCAAATGCCGTCGTGGATGTCGGCAAGGACTTCTTGGGTCTCGTTAGGTCCTAGACACTTGATTAGTGGAATGATGAAGCCTCTTTTGTACAGGGTTCCTTCCACCAATGTGAATGAGCAAGCCCTTCGTTTCAACCTTGTTCTTTCTTGCGGATTGGTAGGGAGTTCGCCATTCTCTATGTATCGAGATATGGGTCCTCTCCAGTCTTCCATCCCGATGATCGAGTTGATCTCTTGATGCAGAGTTTCGATGTTCTAGATGCTTGGCTCGCCGATGACCTCTTGTATTACTGTTTTGTTTCCGTTCGCAGTTCGCGTACTTGCGAGTTTTGAAAGAATGTCTGCCCGAGTATTCTGTTCGCGGGGAACATGAGTTACTTCTACGGCGTCGAATTCTTTTATTTTCTCTAGTACTAACTGGACGTACTTTTGGAGGTGGTCTTCTTTTACTTGGAACTCTCATGTGACTTAGGAAGCCACTAGTTGCGAGTCGGTAAAGATTTTCACCTTTTTGGCCCCCATGTCTTTGGCGGTTCGCAAGCCAGCCAGGAAGGCTTCATACTATGCAGTGTTATTGGTAACAGGAAAAGATAAAGCGAGGGAAATTTCGACAACGATACCTTTGTTGTCTTCGATGATTATTCCGGCTCCGCTTCCCTTGAAGTTGGACGACTGATCAGTGCATTTTTAATGTACTTTCTTCTATCTTATGTTATGTCAATTCTATGATTTCTCCCTTTATTTTTAGTGTTTTTAATGTGTTTTCTAAGTTTAGTTTAGTTTTGCATTTATTTTATTTTCGCTACTTATTTTCTGAATAAACAGTAATTTGACACCTTTCATTACGCAGGCCATAACTTTGGTTGCGGTTATCCGTTTGAGGCGTACAAATAAGCGTTGGAAAGCTAAGGAAAATATCTACAACTTTCATGTTGAGCACAAAGCCCAGTTTGGACGTCCTCCTGATCAAAAATGCCAATATCTGAAGCAGTTTTGTTGACTGCGAATTTGGGTCAAATGGTTTTAACCGTAAATGGGTCGAGTAGTCGACTTTTGGCCCAACTATTGCTGCAACTCGGTTTTAGGAACTAGGTTAATGTTTAGACCTATAAATAAGGCTGAAAACAGCCAGAACATCATCTTCTATTCAGCCATTTTTCATATTCTGTTTTTGTGCAAAACCAACCCTATGGAAGCTTAATTTCGTTGATCAATTCACTGGTTAAGGGTTCTGTTTTAAGTCTTGAGGTTTCATTTCAATGTCAATTTCTTGTTCTATGATTTAATGTCTTTTCCTTTTCAATCTTCAATTGTATGTGTTGAATGTTTTATGTACTGAACGCTTGTTTCAGTTCTTATTGATTTCATCGATTATAATTCATAGTTTCATATGTTGAACGCTTGTTTCAATCTGATGTTGCTGAATTGTAATCATGTACCTGCTTAGGGTTACTTGAATTAAATTAGACGCTTGTTTTGATTTATATTCGAGTGAAGATTGTTGGGTTCTTTAACGCTTTGTTATTGGTTTGATAGAATTCGATAATTAGGTTAATGACAATTCTGTGACGCTTGTTTCCAAATTGTGATTAATCAAACTCTAGGTTATATTGGTGCTTGTTCATATAATCAGTAGGAATTCTTAAAAATTTAATTGATGCTTAATGAATTGAATTTGTGATCAAACAAGTTATTGAATTATGGAACCGAATATTATCAGTACCAATGATGGACTCGATCAGAATCCGACAAACCAGTGGATTGGTTGTTTTGCCAAATCGTTAATTTTGTCAATTTTATAGTCCTTTTCCACAAACAAAACCCCCCCAATTTGATTTCATTTTGCTGTTCTAATTTGCATTGCTTTATCAAAGATCCTTGAGAAACGACCAAGGTTTAATTGCCTTGTACTACTTTTTGTAAAATACTTATTTTTGATCGTGCACGACATCGATCAAATTGGCGCCGTTGATGTCGTGCACGATCAAAAATAAGTATTTTACAAAAAGCAGTACAAGGCAATTAAACCTTGGTCGTTTCTCAAGGATCTTTGATAAAGCAATGCAAATTAGAACAGCAAAATGAAATCAAATTGGGGGGTTTTGTTTGTGGAAAAGGACTATAAAATTGACAAAATTAACGATTTGGCAAAACAACCAATCCACTGGTTTGTCGGATTCTGATCGAGTCCATCATTGGTACTAATAATATTCGGTTCCATAATTCAATAACTTGTTTGATCACAAATTCAATTCATTAAGCATCAATTAAATTTGTAAGAATTCCTACTGATTATATGAACAAGCACCAATATAACCTAGAGTTTGATTAATCACAATTTGGAAACAAGCGTCACAGAATTATCATTAACCTAATTATCGAATTCTATCAAACCAATAACAAAGCGTTAAAGAACCCAACAATCTTCACTCGAATATAAATCAAAACAAGCGTCTAATTTAATTCAAGTAACCCTAAGCAGGTACATGATTACAATTCAGCAACATCAGATTGAAACAAGCGTTCAACATATGAAACTATGAATTATAATCGATGAAATCAATAAGAACTGAAACAAGCGTTCAGTACATAAAACATTCAACACATACAATTGAAGATTGAAAAGTAAAAGACATTAAATCATAGAACAAGAAATTGACATTGAAATGAAACCTCAAGACTTAAAACAGAACCCTTAACCAGTGAATTGATCAACGAAATTAAGCTTCCATAGGGTTGGTTTTGCACAAAAACAGAATATGAAAAATGGCTGAATAGAAGATGATGTTCTGGCTGTTTTCAGCCTTATTTATAGGTCTAAACATTAACCTAGTTCCTAAAACCGAGTTGCAGCAATAGTTGGGCCAAAAGTCGACTACTCGACCCATTTACGGTTAAAACCATTTGACCCAAATTCGCAGTCAACAAAACTGCTTCAGATATTGGCATTTTTGATCAGGAGGACGTCCAAACTGGGCTTTGTGCTCAACATGAAAGTTGTAGATATTTTTCTTAGCTTTCCAACGCTTATTTGTACGCCTCAACCGGATAACCGCAGCCAAAGTTATGGCCTGCGTAATGAAAGGTGTCAAATTACTGTTTATTCAGAAAATAAGTAGCGAAAATAAAATAAATGCAAAACTAAACTAAACTTAGAAAACACATTAAAAACTCTAAAAATAAAGGGAGAAATCATAGAATTGACATAACATAAGATAGAAGAAAGTACATTAAAAATGCACTGATCAAATTTCCCCACACTTAAGCTTTTGCTCTCCGAGCAAATCTCAAGATTAAAGACTCAAGGTAAAAAGAAAAAACGAGACACAACATGCTGCAAAGTTACAAGCAATTAGCACATTCCAGGATTCAAGGAGCATAACAATCATGAATAACATCTTATAACTGGCGCAATGAACAAGGTGGCTATTAGACTAAAAAAATGCATCAAGAATGATAGAACCTCACGGAATTTATAAGTATAAAGTGCACTCAATCACTCGTGAGGTGTGTGCAATCTGTATAAAATGGAGTGTCAGGGTTAGTATTTGCACTCAAAGCACATCATCAAAGCTAGCACTACCATAGGCTTGACAAGCCTCTTACGTCCCCAAAGATGGAGGACATCCACACAATGAAGCACATACATGTACAGATCAAAAGGTCTTTATTCAGGTTGTAATGGGGCCAAGGTACAGGTGGGATAAACCTAAGGAATACTAAGGCATAAATTGAAGAGAATAAAGAAGCATGAATTCATTGAGTAGCAAGTATGAGTGGTGTTTGAAAGTAACAAAATACAGCAACATAATAGAACTCAACACCATAATTTCTTCATATCCTATGATAACTTTTTCGCACGCCTTCACATCAGAATTTGCCCACAATACAACTTTCAACACAAATTTCTTTTTTTTTTTTTTTTTTTTTGTATTTCCAATTTTTTTTCCTTCATTTTTCTTTTCTTTTTCTTTCCATCATACCAAACCAACATAATATTTCCCTTTCCCTTATCAGATAAAAATTAGAACCATAATGAGCACCCCCACACTTATTCAAAATTTAGAATTCAAGCTCCTTCATCCACTAAGATTGGGACATAAAAAGAATGGATAAAACAAAGGCTTAATTGGCTTGTAATGAGGTAATAAACAAAGAATGGGATAAATAGCTCAAAGGGGCTTAACAAAGGAAAAATTGCATCAGGGTAGGCTTATTTGGCTAAAAGTAGGTTATGAAAGAAAGATGGCCTAGATCATTTCCGTACATGCATGTGAACAAGTGTTTCAAGAGTCAAGGCAAACCTTGGAAGTAACTAACAGTATGAGTGAATTCACACAAGAAACAACAAATGTTGGAAGCTCAAAAACTCACAAGGTTTCATGTTCTATCACCAATGATGCACAATCTAGTATCAAGTCAACTTATCACACTACAAAAGTAAAAATGTTATCCACATCATGACATACAACTCTAAGCCTAAAACAATGAAACTACTCATAACAGTTGCATGCATGCCAAAACTATATATTTTTTTTTTGTTGATATGAACGAAAAAAGAAAAAAATAAAAAAAACTAAATTAAAACCAACTAAGTGTAAAATGTTCCCCCCCACACTCAAATCAGACATTGTCCGCAATGTAACAATTAATATAAAGTGAGAAAAAGGAAGGAACACACCCGAGGAGCTAAGGAGTAGATGCTGAAGGATATGAAGGCTCCTCCAAGGAGAGCTCTTCAACAATTTCTTCTTCAGGCATCAGACTTTCATGGAACCGCTTCAGCCGCTGTCCGTTTACTTTGAACACTTTGTCGGTACCTGCACTTTTAATCTCAACTGCACCATAAGGAAAAACATTAGTAACAACAAAAGGTCCAATCCATTTGGACCGAAGCTTGCCTGCCATGATTTTTAAACGATAGTTAAACAATAAAACTTTTTGGCCAATTGAGAACTCCTTCCTAGAAATCATTTTATCATGGAAGTGTTTTGTTTTCTCTTTATAAATCCGAGAGTTCTCATAAGCCTCTAACCTGAGCTCCTCAAGTTGTTGAAGTTGGAGCTTCCTCTCTATGCCTGCTGTCTGCATCTCAAGATTGCATCTTTTGACCGCCCAATAAGCACGGTGCTCAATTTCCACTGGAAGATGACATGCTTTACCAAACACCAATCGATATGGAGACATCCCTATAGGTGTCTTGTAGGCTGTCCTTTGTGCCCACAACGCTTCATCTAGCCTGCGGCTCCAGTCCTTTCTATTAGGTTGCACCATCTTCTCCAGGATCTGCTTGATCTCTCTGTTCGAGATTTCTGCCTGACCATTAGTTTGGGGGTGATATGCTGTAGAAACTCTGTGCACAACCCCATACTTCTTTAGCAATGTCTCCATGGTGCGGTTACAGAAATGAGTGCCTTGGTCACTTATGATGGCTCGAGGTATTCCAAACCTGCAAAAAATATTAGACCTGACAAAATCTGCAACAACTTTAGAATCATTAGTACGAGTGGGGATTGCTTCAACCCACTTTGAAACATAATCAACAGCAAGTAAAATATAAAGAAAACCAAAAGAGGCAGGGAAAGGACCCATAAAATCAATACCCCAGACATCAAAGACCTCGCAGAAAAGCATCGGTTGTTGAGGCATTTCACTCTTACGAGTGATGTTTGTACCTGCTCTCTGACACCGCTCACAAGTGCGGTAAGTCTCAAAAGCGTCCTTGAAAAGGGTGGGCCAAAAGAAGCCTGAGTCTAGCACTTTCCTAGCTGTGTGTTGTGGCCCAAAATGTCCTCCTACCTGTGAAGCATGACAAAAATGAAGAATAGATGCAATTTCATGGTCAGGGATACATCTCCTAATTACCTGGTCACTACAAAATTTCCACAAATATGGGTCGTCCCACATATAGTGTTTTGCATCACTTTTTAATTTATCAATTTGTGCACGTGATGCATGTGCGGGTACAACTCTCGCAACCAGATAATTTACCAAGTCAGCAAACCAGGGAGTAATATGTTGCAACTGTAAAAGTTGCTCATCAGGAAAATCATCTTGAATGGGGAGGGGTTCCTCAACCCTTTCTATTCTGCTCAGGTGGTCTGCTACCAGGTTTTCAGCTCCACTTTTATCTTTAATCTCCAAATCAAATTCTTGGAGCAACAAAATCCACCGAATCAGTCTCGGTTTTGCCTCCGGCTTCTTTAGTAAGAACTTCAAAGTTGCATGGTCAGTAAACACAACTACCTTGGAACCTAGCAAATATGATCTAAATTTGTCAAGAGCAAACACAATAGCTAAAAGTTCTTTTTCAGTGGTAGTATAGTTAGACTGTGCAGAATCTAAAGTTCTGGAAGCATAATAAATAACATGGGCAGCCTTGTCAACCCTTTGTGCAAGGATTGCTCCCACTGCATAATTAGATGCATCACATATAATTTCAAAGGGGAGAGTTGTAACGCCCGTCTTAATTATTCGATTATTTAAAAATATATTTATATATATGATTTACGTGATTTTCATGACTGATATGTGTGAATTTTATGATTTATGAAGTTGAATGGGTTATATGATTTATAACTGAATTATGAGGGATATTTTGTTGTGGTGAAGTTGTTATGTTGTTATGACTTATTTTATTATTAAATAAAATAAGATTTGATAAATAAAATAAAAATATTAAAAATTGGGCTGTGTTGTGAGATGAGCAATTAGTAGTGATAAGAGTAATTAGGAGAGATAAATAGACAACAAAAGTTAGAAAACATAATACGTACGTTTTTGGAGAAAAAGGGAGAAAAGTCAGAAAAGAGGAGAACCAGAGGGAGAGCTGCGATTTCATCATAACCAGGTAAGGGTGAGACTAATTTTCAATATTATTAAGGGTATAATTCTATAGGATGAATTTAGCATGATTAGGTTAAGTTTTGGTGAGAATTGAGAATTAGGTTTAGGATCAATTTTGATGAATAAATCAAGAACAGATGTTAGATTGATGCAAAATTAGTATACAGACCTTAGATATGACTTAAGATGATAATTAGATGCTATTTGGATGAAGGAATCATGAATATAGGTGAAAAGTTGTGATTTTTAGGTTTCTGGCCGTACTGACATTCATCGCTCGCACCTGCGAGCAAGAACACTCGCATCTGCGAGCTAGAACCCAGAACTCGCAACTGAGAGCAATGCAACTCGCAACTGCGAGTGACCTGTGAGCTCGCAACTGCGAGCAGAATAACTCGCCACTGCGAGCAAATACGTAGGAACCCAGAATGCACACTTTGCTCGCCAGTGCGAGTGAAGTTACTCGCCACTGCGAGTTAAGCTGTTAGTTGCCCAAAATTGTCCCGATGCGATCCTTTCGCACGTGTAGTCTTGAGATGACCTTAGAAGTAAGTTAGAGAGCTGTTTAGGATGCTTTCATAAGCTCCAGAAGTCTGTTATGGTGACTGAAAATTAGAAGTGTTGCTGCATGAATGCTATAATGATGTTTTATGATATTTATATTGATGTAATTAATTCCTTATGTGAATGTTAACACATTCAAGCATTGTTAATTGTTGTATGTTGCTGCTGTTTTCTGTTGTCGACTGTTAGTGTCTTGAGGTTGCATGAGTCGGTCTATGTTGTTGGAATTTAAGAAGTTGTCCATGATTATGAGTCGTATGAGTTGTACACGTCGTTGTCTAAGTTGTTGGGAGTTGAGTCCATTGCATACTCATATAAGTTGGTTGAGGGCTTGATGCCCTGGAATGCTTAGTCATTCACATGATTGGTGAGGGCTTGATGCCCTGGAGCTTTTGCTCACTATGTTGGGGGCTTGATGCCCTGAAGAGCCTAATTACGCTCATATAAGTTGGTTGGGAGCTTGATGCTCTGTATTGGTACCAAATGCATTTGCATATCAAGAGGTTCATGATGTTTAAGTTGTCAAGATGTTGTCGAGTTGATAGAGTTGCATGGTCAAGGATGAGTTGTGTCGTCAAGTTGAGTGTTAAGTTGATTATGATTTGTGATGAGAATTAGTAATGGTATTGATGATTGTATTTGTTATGTAATGAAAAATTATGCTAATTGTTAATTGTTGATATGTTATTAATGTTTAAGTTGTTAAATGCATTTTATTGGATTATATGCTTAATGTATTGATTATGAAATCTCACCCCTTCTGCGTATATGTTGCCTCGACCGTGGGTAATGTGCAGGTAATAAAGATTAGAGGCGTTCAGGAGTGGACTCTCAGTTGGTGTCTAGGTGCTCTGATACGTAACGGGATAGGGGCTTGCTTTTACTTCTATTCCTTACGTGTCTCTTTTATGAACTAATTTATGAGATTTTTCAATAAGGCCTGCGTGCCAAGACTTTTAAATGTTGAACTATTTTCCGCTGCAATAGTTTAAGATTTTTCATGATGTTGAATTTGAAGGATAATTATTATTATCCATTTTATGATTTAATTGAAGTATGTGACATTCCGTTGTGATCAAAATACTCTGATTTTAAATGAAATTTTCATGTTGGGAAAACGGGGTGTTACAAGAGTCCAGTTAGGTGGCTGAATGATTGGAGTAGATGTCAATGCTTTCTTTAAGCAATCAAACGCCCTCTTGCATCTGTCATCAAAGGAAAAATTGACATCCTTTTGCAGCAAGTGTGATAGAGGGAGAGCTATCTTGCTGAAATCCTTGATAAAGCGCCTGTAAAAACCTGCATGACCAAGAAAGGAACGAATCTCACGAATGCAAGATGGGTAAGGCAAATTAGAAATCACATCAATTTTTGCAGGATCCACTTCCATCCCTTTTTGAGAGATCACATGTCCTAAAACTATGCCCTGTTCAACCATAAAATGACATTTTTCATAATTCAGAACAAGATTAGATTCAATGCATCTTTGCAGAACTTTGTCCAAACTTTTCAAACAATCATCAAAAGAAGATCCATAAACAGTGAAATCATCCATAAAAACTTCTATGCAATTTTCAATAAAATCAGAAAAAATACTAAGCATACACCGTTGGAAAGTTCCAGGTGCATTGCATAGGCCGAAGGGCATCCTCCGGTAAGCAAATGTGCCAAATAGGCGTGTGAAAGTGGTTTTTTCTTGGTCCTCCGGTGCTGTGAATTTGAAAGTAACCTGAAAAACCATCAAGAAAACAATAATGTGATTTACCTGCCAACCGTTCAAGCATCTGGTCAATGAATGGTAAAGGAAAATGGTCCTTGCGGGACGCTTGGTTGAGTCTCCTATAATCTATGCACACTCTCCAACTATTTTGAACTCTGGTGGGTATAAGCTCATTGTTCTCATTCTTAACCACTGTGAGTCCAGTTTTCTTGGGAACTACTTGCACCGGACTCACCCACTGACTATCAGAGATGGGGTAGATAATGCCAGCTTGTAACAACTTGGTTACTTCCTTTTTCACAACATCTAAAATCAAGGGGTTAAGTCTTCTTTGTGGCTGCCTCACTGGTTTTGCTCCATCTTCTAATAGTATTCTACGCATACACATGGACGGGCTAATCCTAGGAATGTCAGCTAAGGTCCAACCAATGGCTTTCTTATGGGTTTTCAATATTTCCAACAACTTTCCCTCTTGTTCAGCTTCAAGATTTGAGGAGATAATAACAGGTAATGTCTCACTCTCTCCTAAATAAGCATATTTCAAGTTTTGAGGGAGTGGTTTGAGCTCTAGAGTGGGTGGCTTCTCAATGGATGGCAATGGCATGGTAGAAGAATCTGCAGTAATGTCAACATTAGCAACATCATGTATATCAATGGAAGAAACAATACAAGTATGATTAGTAACATTATCAGTGCAAGTATCATCAGTGACAGTGTCAAGAACACTGGTGTATGTGTTATCAGTGTCTGTGCCATCAGTAGCATCATGACTATCAACCTGTAAATCATTTTCAACACATGTTGAACATAATTGAACATCAGTGCAACTTTCACAAGTGTAACTGTCATCAAGGTCAGAAAAGGAGGGACAATCTGCAGTAAACTCATTAGCACACTCATCATCAATTAAGTCAGCAAGTAACTTTAAGGCAAAGAGAGAGTGCTCTTCATTGGGGTGTTTCATTGCATCAAAGATGTTGAAGTTAATTATGTTATCCCCAAATTCCATAGAGAGTGTCCCTGCATAAACATCAATTTTTGTTCTAGCCGTTCTCAAAAATGGTCTGCCAAAAATGAGAGTTGCCTTAGTGGAACTCGTTTCTCTTTGCATGTCAAGGATGTAAAAATCTGCAGGAAAAATTAGATCATTAACTTTAACAAGCACATCCTCGACAACACCTTTCGGGCGGGTAATGCTTCTGTTTGCAAGCTGAATCACAAGACCTGTAGGCTGCAAAGGACCAAGACAAAGAGAGTTATAAACAGAGGTGGGCATAACATTAATGGAAGAGCCTAAATCCAACATGCAATTTCCAAATTCAATATCTCCTATGGTACAAGGAATAGTAAAAACTCCAGGGTCTTCACATTTCTCAGGCAGGCCTGTCTGCTGTATAATTGCAGAGACATTCCTACTCATGTTGACCCTCGACTTCCCTTTCAGCTTCCTTTTGTTAGTGCACATCTCCTTCAGGAATTTTGCATATTTTGGAATTTGTTTAATTGCCTCAAGGAGAGGAATGTTAACTTCAACCTTCTTAAATATATCCAAAATCTCCCTTTCATTGTCTACCTGATCCATCTTCTTGCTCTTCACGGCTCTCTGAGGAAAGGGAAGTGGTATAGACTGCTCATCCTCATCATCAGGTTCAGAGGTAGGTGAGTTAGGTGTAGGTGCAGGTGCAGAAGCATGAGTTTGCTTATTTTTATCAATTTTTTCATTTTTTCGCCACTCGTTTCTGCACTTGTACCGACTGCTACATCAACATTCTTACCAGACCTAAGGGTTATTGAACTAACATTTGGGTTTGGTATAGTTTGGGCAGGGAGATTCCCGGAGCCCTGAGTTTGCATTTGGTTCATAGCAGTTGCTAGTTGTCCAACCTGTGTTTTCAGATCGTTAATGGATGTGGTTGTTGTCTGTTGGTATTGGATTTGCTGTGTAGTCAATTTCTTTACAAGGTCCTCTAATGAGGGTCCAGAAGTAGCCACTACTGGTGTTGGTGTGGGTTGAGTAGACTGGGGAAGTGGTACATGTAACTGTTGTTGCAATTGTTGCGCGGTTGGATTTCCATACCGCAAAAGCTGATGGTTCCGCCAGTTGGGATGATACTTGTTTGTTGAAAGGTCAGGGACATTATACCTATTTTGGTTGTTGCCTTGGTTGTACACATTCGCCGCGTATGCTTGAGGCAACTCATTTATGGAATCATCTTGTAAGATGGGACAGGTATCTGTCGGATGCTCAGGGGAGGTGCAAATGCCACATACCCTTTCTGTCTGGGTCTTTCCTAAAGCCAATTGTTTTACCAGAGATGTAAGCTCATCAAGTCTGGTTTCTATAGCTTTGTTTGAAGAGGAGGCTTGAATTTCATTCACTCCTTTTGTCAGAGCCACAGAATTGCTTCTAGTGGTGAATTGTTGGGAGTTGAGAGACATGTTCTCAATGAGGGCTTTCGCTGCGGCAGGTGTCTTATCGACAAGAGTTCCGCCACTAGCAGCATCTAAGATGTTTTTGTCCATGGGTAGTAGCCCTTCATAGAAGTACTGAACAAGTAGTTGCTCACTAATCTGATGTTGCGGGCAACTAGATACTAATTGTTTAAATCTTTCCCAATATTCAGCAAGCGACTCGGTATCACGTTGTCTGATGCCACATATTTCTTTCCTTATTGATGCAGCTCGGGAGGCAGGGAAATATTTTTCTAGGAACAGTTTCTTTAGGTCGGTCCAACTCGCAACAATGTTGGGTTGCAGATAGTACAACCAATCCTTTGCTGCTCCTTGCAGCGAGAACGGGAATGCTCTTAGCTTAACATGATCTTCAGTAATTCCTTCAGGTCTTAGGGGTGTAGAGCACACGACCTGAAACTCCTTCAGATGCTTTTGGGGGTCTTCTCCTGCAAGACCATTAAACTTGGGCAACAAATGGATTAAGCCAGACTTTAGTTCAAACGGAACAGTAACATCAGCATATTCAATACATAAACCATTATAATTGACATCAGGAGCAGCAAGCTCTCTTAATGTTCTTTCAGCCATGTTATTATCAAGAACAAGTTCAGAATCAAATAAAGTATGCAAAGAAAAGTTATGTAAAGAATCAGAATCAGAATCACACTCGTTAACGGGTGATGAACTAGTGTTAGCCAGATTCAATCTACGACATGTGTGAAAGGTTCTCTCAATTTCAGGATCAAAAGCTAACAATTCAGAACAAGCAGACCTAGTAGCCAGAACTATTTCAGCAAAGCTGCAACAAACTTGAAAATGTCAACAATGTTACTACTAAGCAGAAACAAAACAAAGGTAGAGATATGATCAAAATAAATTCAGAAAAATATAAAAACACGAAATTTAATCTAATTAAACGAAATAAGAATTTTGGAAATTTTTTTGGATTTTTTGGAAACTATAAAAAGCGTAAAAAATTAATTAAAAATAGAAAAACGATGAATTTGGGATTTTGAGTACCAGAATTCTTTAGAAAACTTCTAAAGAAGTCCCGATCAGTGAATTTTTCTGAATTTTCACACCAAGTTTCAGAGCAATCGGACACAGTAGACTAAAAACCGGTTTCTTACGCGTGTCTGAAACTCGACAAAAACAGATCGGTCACCTGAAAATCAACAAAAATAAACACAAAACAGATGTTAAAGGGGTTAGTGGGTTCTTATATTGGCTATCCTTAATCAAAGATCCCCGGCAACGGCGCCAACGACCCATCTGCGAAAACGGTCCATTCCTCAAGGCTTTCCTCGGCTGGGAAAGTCATCTCGGCGAGAAAGTCGGCGAACACCTGAGCCTTTAGTGCCTTTCTGTGTTCGTAATGAATGTCGAACTCGGATAGCTCGAGTGACCACTTCATCATCCGACCGGCTACGTCTGGGCGACCCAGGATTTGCCTGATGGGTTGGTCCGTCCGAACTACCACCGTGTGTGCAAGTAAGTACTGCCTCAGTCTTCTGGCTGCGGTAAGGAGTGCGAGGGCTACCTTTTCAATCCTCTGGTACCTTGTTCAGGCCCCAATAATGCTTTGCTGGTGAAATATACCGGTTTCTGCCCCTCCGTCATTTCTCTGATGAGGACTGCGCTCACCGCGTCAGAGGAAACGGAAAGGTACATGTATAGTATTTCACCTTGATCGGGTCGCGATAGCACTGGTGGCGCAGAGAGTGTTTCTTTGAGATGTTTCAAGGCGGTCTCGCACTCGTCCGTCCATTCGAACTTCGTTTCTTTCCTCGAGAGCTTGAAGAAAGGAAGCGTGTGTTGAGCGGATTTGGCCACGAACCTAGAGAGAGCGGTCAGCATTCCGTTGAGCGTTTGGATGAACTTCTTGGAGTGGGGCGTTGGGAGCTCAGTAAATGCTCGACATTTATCTGGTTTCGCTTCGATTCCTCTTTCTGTTAGATAGAAACCGAGGAACTTACCCGTTTGGACTCCAAAAGTGCATTTTTCTGGATTGAGTCTCATGTCGTATTTCCGAGTTCGCTCGAACACTCTTTTGAGATGGGCGGCATGATCCACCTCTTGTTGGGATTTTACGATCATGTCGTCCATGTAAACCTCTAGAATGTCGCCCAGAAGTGTCTTGTCATAGACTCTGTTCATCATACGTTGATAAGTAGCCCCCGCGTTTCATAGACCGAAGGGCATTACGTTGTAGTAATAGTTCCCTGATTCGGTCATGAAGGCTGTTTTCATTTTATCTTCTTCAGCCATGGGTATCTGATTGTACCCAGAGTAGGCGTCCATGAATGATAAAAGTTTGTAGCCAGAGGAATTATCAACGAGTTTGTCGATGTTAGAAAGGGGATATGCGTCTTTAGGGCAGACCCTATTAAGATCGGTATAGTCAACACACATACGCCATTTTCCATTAGATTTTTTGACAAGTACAACATTCGACAGCCAGGTAGTGTATTTGGCCTCAGAAATAAACTTTGCCTCTAGGAGGTCTTTTACAGCTTTTTCTGCAGCCTCTGACTTTTCAGGAGACTGCTTCCTACGACGCTGGGCTACCGCGCTAACTCCGGGGTCTACTGTCAGCTGGTGACAAGCGACGCTAGGGTCAATTCCGGGCATGTCGGTTGCGCTCCATGCGAATAGGTTTGCGTTTTCTCTGACGCAGCCGATCATCTGGTTCTTGACAAGTTCAGGGAGATCCTTGCCAATCTTGAAGTTCTTCGAGGGGTCGTTTTCGAAAGGGACCAGCACGAATTCACCATCGGGAATAGGTCGAAGAAGTTTCACGTTGAGCGGATCCTTCTTCTCCCGTTTTTGCTCCTTCAGGTCTTCCTTGGTGAACCTGGGGTCAAGTTCGACCAAGTTGGCGTCCAGGGTACTCGCAGCAGCTTTCCCTTTGTCCCCAGCAGGTTTGCTGGGTTGGGAAACCGAGTTCTGGGTTTTATTAGCTTGGAGGAAACATTTTCGTGCAGCTTCGATGTCTCCACTGAGTGAGGCGATGATGTCATCCTTCGCATGGTATTTCAACTTCAGATGAGCGGTTGAACATGCGGCCCCTAGTTGGGCGAGCCCAGTTCTCCCTATAATGCAATTGTAGAGAGACTGGCAGTCGATCACCAGGAATGGGATCTTTATTGTCTTTTTGGCCTCCTCTTCGCCGAAGGTGACCAGTAGCTCTACGTACCCCCATGGTTGAGTGGATGAGCCGTTGAATCCATAGAGTTCATCCCCAACGTAGGGAGAAAGGTTTTTCTCCGTCAGTTGGAGAGTTCTGAACATGCTGGTGTACATGATGTCGCATGAGGCCCCTGTGTCTATCAGGACTCGTCTGACATCTGCGTTGGCCATCGATGCTCGCACGAGCAAAGGGATGGCAAAATTTGAAGCTCCACCAGGCAGTTCGGAGTCGTAAAATGCCAAAGGTGGCCTTCCTCCTCGAGTGGAGGGGGCCATGGCATTGACGTACATGAGCTCCTGAAATTTCCTCTTCATGCTGCCCATGGAAATGTTCAGCGTTCCTCCGGTGATGATGTTGGCGGTAGGGAACTGCTCCCAGGTGCATGAATAGGGGGTGATTTCCACGTTGTCAGGGAAATCACCGAGATGTTCCACGGACATGGAGATGGTTCTTCCGGGTTCAGAGCCGTCACCGACGAGATCGACAGCTTTCCTATCCGACTCTGGATTTTTCACGTATTGTTTGAGCCGACCCCTTTGGATGAGGAGTTTGATGGCGTCCTTCAAATGGATGCAGTCGTCGGTGGTGTGTCCGTGGCACTTGTGGAACCGACAATACTTTGTCTTGTCGATCCCTTTCCTCTCCTGAGATGGAGGCTTTGGCGGCTTGATGCCAACTTCTGCTAGATCGGCTACGGCGATCTCGGCGAGGATTTTCTCCCTTGACATGGCCAATGGAGTGTACTCGGTGAAATGGCCGTTGGGCCTCTTGCCTTCACGAGCAGCTTTGCCTTCCTTCTTTTTCTCCTAGAAGGGCTTTTTGGAGGATTCAGCAGCAGGCTCCTCCTTCCTGACTTTGTTGAGGCTGTCGGCGTACAAACCCTCTTCGTAGGCAATGAAGATCTTGGCGATCGCTAGGAACTCGTTGAGAGTCCTTGGGCGATCCAGGAGGACAACTTTTTTCATGTCCGTCTCTTCGCGCAGACCTTTGGCAATGAGGTACAACTTCATTGTCTCGTTTGCGCCTCGGACCTGGACGACTTCTTTGTTGAACCTCTCGATGTAGTCTCCGAGAGGCACGCTTCTTCCTTGTACGATGGCTTCGAGAGAAGCCACCGTTTTCGGTTGCGTCCTAGACGCGGTGAAATGGGTTGTGAACTCGTTGCAGAGGTCGCTCCATGAGTCGATGGAGTTTCTCCTCAAGTTCTTGAACCACGTGACCACCCCTCGTCTCAGCGTGGTGACGAAGGGCTTGCATTTGACGGCGCCTCGCACCGATCTGTATGTGAGAACCGCTTCGATGTTCTCGATGTGTTCATCCGGATCGGTTGTTCCGTCGTATGAATCCATTTGCGGAGGCTTTTCAAGCCCGCGAGGGATATGAGCTTCCCGGATACGTCGCATGAACGGACCGTAAGCGTTACGGTCGTAGCGACCATCCTAAGTGTCCTCAGAATCGGACGGAGACCAAGAGCTTCTGCCTCGCCTAGGTGGGGATCTTCTCGGGGGAGACCTCCTCAGGGGAGATCGTCTTGCTGATGATCGCCTGGGAGGAGACCGTCTTGGTGACCTCCTTGTTGATCTCCTGGTGTAGCTTGGAGATCTGATGCTTACGGAGCGCCGGGGAGATCTGAAACGGGGCCTATGAGGGCTCGCTACCCTTTTGCTATGTGTTGGGGAAGGAGTCCGCCTGGTTGAGGCGATGTGGCGCACTTGTTCCAGTTCCGTCAAGCGTCGGTTCTGTTCCTCGATTAACGACGTCTGTCGTTGAACCGTGCTGATCAGGTTACCAACGAGGGCGCTGGTAGGTGTTGCATCGTCTGGTGTCTCTGTGGGTCGGCTGGGACCCTGCGGAGGCCTTTGCTGGGGAGGAACTATCTGAGTCGGTTCCTCCCTGGGTGTATCCACAGGTGAAGGTGAGGATGTCATGCCATCTCGTTGAGGGATGCGCACTTCACTTCGTAACTGGGATTTGGCACCGTTGGCAGCCATTGTAGTTTTTAGTGAAAAGCTTTGGTTTTTAGGGATAAAAACGGGGAAGCTTATAGATTCCCCACAGACGGCGCCACTGATTGTACCTGATCAGAAGGAGATTGCCGGTGCTTTGAATGCGGTGGTTGCGACGGTGGTGGAATACGTCAGAATGCTTCTTGGAGCGGATGGGGGGTGTGTACCTGCAGGCACTCCGACGCTCAAGTCAATAGAGATCAGAGAGTGAGGGTTTAGAGGAAGAAAAGAATTCTACCTTGGGGACTGCGATGAGTCCCTTATTTATAGAGGTGGAGAGCTGCAGAGCCGTGGAGAGGCACACCTGGCTCCGGTGGTTACGAAATCGTGGGAAGTGTAACCGCCGAAGAGTTTATTGCGGGAAACGTGCAGAACGTGCAAGAGAGACGTTGGAGTTCGTTTGAACCAGTCTCGTTTGCTTCGTGCACCCCCCCTTGCGGAGAGGGGGTAAGTTGTGAGCAATAATGTCAAACGTGGAGTTTGGGCTTTGGAAGGTATTGGGCCTAAGTAAATGGGTCGACAATCCTTTTGGCTGGTCCAGAACAGTTACAATTTTTAAATGATAAGAGAAAAAAACTGGACACACACACACATATCGTGTTTATTACACTTTTTATTTTAATATTTTATTTTTACTCTTATCTATTTGTTATAGGGGAATTAGTCACTTTAGTCCCTGAATGGGGAACGATTCGTCAATTTAGTCCCTGAATGCAGATAATATGCAAAACAGTCCCTGCATGGTCAATTTCAGGGACTAAAGTGACTAACGAAGTCTACATTCAGGGACTAAATTGACTAACGGAGTCTGCATTCAGGGACTAAATTGACTAACAAAGTCTACATTCAGGGACTATTTTGCAATTTATCCGCATTTAGGGACTAAATTGACGAATCGTTCCCCATTCAGGGACTAAAGTGACTAATTCCCCATTTGTTATATGTTATATTTGTATTGAAAGTTGGGAGTAATTTTGAAAAGAGAAAAAGTCAGCACTAAAAAGACAAAACATTATATTTTCTTCATATATAGTATAAATAATAATATGCCACTTGATCAATTTGATTCGAATCATAGCTACTGAGGGACAATTTGATTTGATTCAAGGATATTTGATACGAATCAACCAACAAGAGTCAGATACTGAGAGCAAACATGATTCGATCCAAAATGTTCAAAGCAACAGTTGAATTGAATCAAATTTTTAAAGATGACAGGTTTCAAGAAGCTCCAACTTAACATTAACAACCTTAAACAATATTTTCAAAAAGGCGAGCTTGTAAGAGATTATGAGGCAGAGATTAATCAGGGTACTTCACAATTTTCCTAAACAAACAACAGATAAAATCAACCTAACTAACTTAAACATTATTAAACTTAAGAGTTTTATGGTGGTGGGTTGACAGTCCAAAATAATTTTGTTCGTACGATCAATCAAAATATTCATAATTGCCACATCAATTAATGGTTTTTAACCAAAACAACTAATGTAGCAATAAAAGAGAATCACATCATTTTAGCAGATTCTGATTTAGTATGTTAAATAGCAGATCAGAGTTTGACTTCATATAATCCTCTTTCTGTACATATTGCCTTATCTAGTTTATTGTATTTAAGTCCTAGTTTATTGTCATTAATTCTCCTTTGTTGTTTGGGATCAGCTAGGCTTGACTTTAGGGATTTTGGATAGGAAAACTCTGTATATATGTAACACTGATATACAATGAAAGATATGACAGTGCAACACTTTAGTTCCTGTCTTTTTAAGCAAATCTGAGTATTTTGATTGGTTATGTGTGCAAAGTCATTTTGAACTGTCGACCAATCACCTTTAAACTCGAAACATATAAAATAATTAGTGATTCAAGCAGCATCTACATAACGTGACTTTGGTCCAAGGTGTTTGATTCGTTAGGATTCTCGTTCATTACTCCCTAAAATCTTTGTGTATTGCATTCTGCTCGTCCATGTAATATTTTTCCTGAGTTGGAGTTATTGATAAATTTGCTTCCTGTAAAAATATAAAATCTATTCATTTTCAAATTCTTACCCTCCATATGTTTTTTTAAGTCCTCTCAAAAAAACAAAAATATGTTTTTTAAGTAAAGACTGCTTTTTTCACAAAACGGAACAATAGTCAATAACATAATCAGGGCCGGCCCATAGCCCGTCGAGGCTGGGCTATGGCACTGGGCCTCAGATTTTTGGGGGCCCAAGATATATTTTTTTTTGTATGTAAAGCACTAAATTATTAATTATATACTTCTAAAGCGAAAATTTTTCATGTTGGTCATAGTGTTGTGGTGGCGCGGCCTCTCATGTTTTAATGTGAGGTCATGGATTCAAGTCCCTCTTGAGTCCTTTTTCTAATAATTTTCTCTAATAATTTTCTTTTATAGTGCTTTATTTATTTTTTTGGGGCCTAAAATTCAATTTTTTTTACATCCCTTAAGAGACTAAAACTGGGCCTACGAATTTGTTAAGACGGCCCTGAACATAATAATAACATTTTTTAGACACAACATAATAATAACATAACCCTACAAAAACAAAACAAACACTCAATTTTCTGTCTTTTATAACTCTATGCAATATGCACTATTTACTCACATGCAACATGCAACAGAAGAAAAATCAAAGTTAATACTTAGTTCTACATGATTTTCATTTTATTTAACGAATCAACATGTGGCATGTCAAATGCATATCATATTTTCCATGGGACTCGTCATTCTGTCATAACTATCCAAAACCTTTTTCTTTCATTCTTTCTTCAGCTTCCAACTCCTCCTCTACCGTCACATGTGAGAAGATGAGGAGGAGCAAATTCTATTAACATTTCTATGTTTATACTGATGTGGTTTAATTTATGAAGAATGAAATGAATTAAAACAGAAGTTGTGTTGGATGAGACTTTTGGATGGTTCAAATAAATTCTTCAAATGTAATCGTTATATAATTATTATAAAGTTAAGAATATATAATAATAAGTGTAAGGCTAAATTTAATTTTATAAGGCACATCTTTTTTTTTTAAATTGTTTGCACCACATTTCAATTCAATTTAGGGGAATTAGTCACTTTAGTCTCTGAATAGGAAAGGAGTAGTCACTTTAGTCCCTGAATGCAGAGTCTACATTCAGGGACTAAATTGACTAACGGAGTCTGCATTCAGGGACTAAATTGACTAACATAGTCTTCATGCAGGGACTATTTTGCAATTTATCTGCATTTAGGGACTAAAATGACGACTTCTTTCCTATTCAGGGACTAAAGTGACTAATTCCCCATTTAATTTATGACCACATTGATTTTAACAAGCTTAAAAATATTAAATACACTTGTATTGGTTTGATGGTCTCGACTTTTAGGACATTGAAGTGCGTTTCACTCTAGCTCTCAATTTTTTTTTTTTTGGTGGTGGTCGGGGTTCGAACCCCGGACCTTGCATATTTTCTGCATTGTTCTTAACAACTGAGTTAAGCTCATGAGGACTCTAGCTCTCAAGTTTAATTATCTCCAATAAATTACTTTGACTTTTTTAAAAAAAACTAAATTTATAAATATCTCTTAAAAAAAATTTAGAAATAATAATAGCACAAATTTGAACACAAACATTTTGTAAGATAATATTTTGTCAAGAGTAATCATTTAAAATCTATCAAATAACAAAAAAACTTTGAAAATGCTAAAAAAAAGAAGGTAGATTTGCCACTCTCCTACCTGACTTTACGAGTCCAACTTCTCCTACCTGTATTGTACTATCCTTTATGTATCATCAATACAGTTAAAATAGGGCACTTGCTTCAAATTAATAAAGTAGATCGAATTAAACCACAAATTTAACAGCGTTAAAAATAAAAATGATAAAAATGTGAACAAACTCACACCAATCAAGTTAATATGATAAAATCAAAGTAATCAGAATATTTATGTCTTCAGATCTGCACATTGAAGCTCAAATCATTGATCGAATTTGTAACTGATTGAAGTTAACATTTCAATATGAACCAAACAAATGCTACATAAAAATGGAAAATCAAACAACGTTGTACCAAGACAACGAACAAAACAACACAAAAAAATTATCAAGCATATTATATATAGAATATATAGTTAGAAAAACACCTACAGCCTACCAAATCACAAATCTATTTCAAAGTAATTTACTACATGTTTGGATTCAATTTTATAAGAGATAAAATTAATTTTAGAATCACAAAGTTGATTTTGATAGATTTTTTAGTTAAGTACAAAAATAAATTTCAACCCCAAAATAAATTCTAGAGTATCTAAAAAAACAATTTTATGTGAAGTTAAAATTTAGACCATCTAATAAAAACAAGCACAATTGTAGTCTCTTATTTATTGTTAAACTTACTTGCCAGATTGTTTTAAATTTAAATATATTTTAATCCAAATCAATTTTACAAAACTTTTAGTTCAAAAGTTAATTTTATCACTTAAAATCAATGTGAATAATCTTTAAAAGTAGAGACCCCGATCATGTATGAAATATCTCTTGTTAAGAGTGGTAACATATTCAATCTTTGATCGACACGTATGGAAAATCACTTGTTACCAAAGGTAACCCCTTAATTGGATCTCCATAAATTGAAGGGTAGTTTTGACTTTTGAATGGGATACCATAGGCAACCAAAAAGTAGAGACCATTTGAGGTATCATTCAAACATTTTTATTTAACTATTAACTATATGGTTGGTTGGTTTTATTTTGTTGGGCATGGACCTTCTTTTTTAGCTGCCATTCTATAACTACCGCAACTAAAAGTCCTTTCTATTTTAAACTTTTTAAAGCTGACTGTTAAATATCAACAAGACTCACCTCAACAACTTTCAATAACATGACTATTCAGATATTTTTGTCAATATATAAGGACCAGCATTGTCACCAAAGAACACAAACCATCTTCACATAACATGTTAGTTGAAGTTTACTCCTCTTTGTAATGTTTCTTGCTCAAATGAGTATTCCAATCACAGTTGCAGATCATTGTTTTCTGCTGGCTGAGATGCTCATTTGAGCAAGCAGTGTTAGAAAGTGGGAGGTTGTTTTGCGGCCAATTGATTTTGTCATCTGTATATTGTTATTTATCACTCAATTGTTACTTTTAGAATGGGAGGTTGTTTTGCGGCCAATTGTTACTTTATATTTACTAGCTTGATAAATTCATTGTTACTTTATGTATTCCTTCCGGTTTGATCTATTTCATCATAATATTTTTTGTAGAGACTAATCATCTGAGGTAATTGAGATCTATTTAAAAGCTCTATTTCTCATAACACATGTTTTTCCATACACATTAACCAAAAATCAAACTCCTAACCCTCCCAACATAATTTTGTCTTGTTAATAAACTTATATGATTTGATCATTAAATCAGAAACCTTGGTAACCTATAGTACTAATATAGACTTTCAAATGGCTTCATTTAAAAATTTGTTTAAGCCTAAATATCAATATGCCTTGGATCGGGTTGAGTAAATCATTCACAATTGATTTTTGAAAATCTTTAAATATGACTACATTTACAAAAATAGACTTAGTTTGGAATGCGTCCGTTTGAATACATGGTGGTGATGACTCTAGCTTGAAGAAAGGCACAATCTTTAACAATAATCCTTTCATTGTTTAGTCATCATATGCACCCTTGCATATTCAGCATGAGATCTGATGGCATTAAGTTTAAGAAAAATGTTCTATAGGTCTCTCATGTTTGCTCAAAAGACCCTTAATTTATTTGAACATATATCTTGTTAGGTTTGTGTCACCGGGGGTTGAGCAATCTCCTGGAACAAACCTAATGGGAGATACGTTTCGATCAGCTTTATTTCCATCGGAAGCTATCTCCTGTTCAATCTTTTTCAGGGGTTGAGGGCCGTGGCTATAGACTAACCTAATGTGTATGGACCACCCGCTTTAATGAATCGACCCAACATTCATGCCCAATAAAGAATATTGTTTCTTTTGCAGGGCATTTATGTCATCCCATCATTTTTGGTGCCCTCGTCAATCTCTTGGATGATGAAAATGACTACAGTAATGGCTTGCTGGGCTCAATAACTGTGATCCAAATTGTACGTCCACTGTCAGGGAATTCTACACTTACCACTTTCAATGAATTCAAATCCATCTCATCTTTGACCTGATCAATCAAATTGCATAATCATGACCAATGCGAGATTTGGGGTCAATTTCACCCACTCCGCGCATTTCTGAAAAATCACACATGATTTCCAAAATATGAATCTGGACGGCACAAACACTCTTGTTTTGTCAGAAAGTACACATTCAAATGAAACAAAAACTATATTTTCTCTGAATGTGCACAATCTGAAATGATTTGTCGCGCGTATTTTGGGCCTGCTAGAAATGAACAATGAGCCAACAAAATTTAAGTCCACCAACCAATCAAGAAGCTCAAGGCTGTCATGAATGACAATATTGCTTTAGAATGACAGTTGGCAACAGCTACATTTTTTCTCATTATTGGGACATCATAGACAAGAGTCATATTGGGTCGGAACAACCCAAAATTCCTTTCACATATTGGACCAGGCTTTAGATTTTCATCAAACAAAGCAAAAATATATGTCTCAAAAGTGCGGTTTGGCATGAGAGGCGTTCCAACCCCAGAAGTAACATGTCTTATAAGATTCCCATTATAGTCAGAAGCACTGTTTGGATCGACACCAATTTGGGCCGAGTCGCCTATCGAAGGCCAGCCCGTTTCGCCAATAACAATCTCAACATCCTCAAAGCCCAAAACTTCCATAGCTGAATAAACAGCATCAAGTTGTGCATCAAACATATTGGTGTAATGTAATTTAGTATTATCATCCAAAACCCCTGAATTTGCAAGGAAAAGTGCGTAATCTAGGTTGCTTGAAGTGCAAGCAAAGAAAGGATAAGGGTTAACCATGAAAGGTGAATTTGTATCTTTAAGAAACCTAAGCATTGGTTTGATTATATGTATATCATATCCTTCTTTAAACCTACCACTAGATGGTGGACTTGAATTAGACAAAATACCTAAAGAATGTGGTGTGGACACTTTTATAAGGTTGTCTAATGAGGTTGTTATAAGGGCAGTGTGTAAAGTTTGCATGGCAGGGACAAGGTTGGTAATAAAAAATTTATTAGCTGTTGATAAAACTTCATTGCCTACTAGGATTCTTATGATGTTGGTTGAAGGAATGAAGGGTTGGACATTGGTTTTGACCCATTGTTGAGCTAAGGTTAAATTGGTTATGTTGGGTATTTGGTCATTAGGTACTGTTATGGTTATCTCTATTCCTGTATTTGCAAATGCTTGTAAGATTTCTTGGTTTGCATCAAAGATTCTCACCTTGTTAATTATGGTGGAGTGTAAGAGAAATTTTGCAACTTGAGATGGTGGTGGAAGGTTGTTTGCTATTGTGCCATAGTTAACACCAATTCCTTGCACTTCTGCAAAAGGAAAACTTCAATAATGTCATTTAGTTATTTTACACTAATTTGTAATGACATTTTTTATATTAGAATGAAATTATAAATTAAGTTAGTCCTTAATATTAGTGTTTCGAAAATTCGGTATCTAAAATTAACAAAATACTAAAATGATTTGTGAAAAAGAAAATTCTTGTTGATTGACCAAAAAGGACTAATGTAATTGAATTATAACAATCAAAAGGGTAGCTAGGCTCACCTTGGAATATAGTTAAAGCAAGAAGCACTAAAATTCTATATGGTATTGAAGCCAAGCATATAACAACCTTTTTCTCCATGGATGTGATGTTGATAAAAAGGAGTGGATGTTAGTGATTGTGATTTGAAGAAGTTGTGTCCATCAAGAAGTATCCTTGAAATATGCTTTGCTTTGTGAGATAAGATAGCATTTTTGTGATTGCTTGCTTAAGTTGGTCACATGAATTATTTAATTATAATTACATACCTCCTTTTCCTTTGAATCTCCTCTTTTTTATTTTTAATCTCTTAATAAAAGTATTCATCATTGTTAAATATAAACAAATTCTTCCTTATAATGATCAAAACTAACTGTTATTGAAAGGCATTTATTTGCTAAATTATTGAACTATAGTTACATCTAAAACTAAAACTAAAACATATAATAAAATTGATTTTTTTTTCTTCAACCAAACTCTTGTATTAATAGATAATACTAGCTGATTTTAATTTTTTGGTAACTTAGACCATGTACAATGGCAAAACTAATTCAACAACCTTCAACACCCACTTTTTCAATTCCCAACACTCCACATCATTTTCTCTCTCTTAATTCAACACCCATTCAATTTTTACCACTCCAATGGTTTTCATTCAACACCCTACCCCACCACTTTTTATTTCTTATTCTTATTTAATTTTTGTTTTTATAATTATATAAAATTATAATTATCGATCATAATTAAATTAAAATAATACAATTACCTTCAAAAAAAAATTAAATTAAAATAATACAATTAATTTTTTCAAAAACAATATTTATTTAAATAACTTATTTTTATTTTCTTAAATTAAAATGCAATTCAACAAACTAACCACGCGACACACAAATAGCTTAAAACTTCAAAAGAAAGACTAATAATAAGATGGAAAATGCTACTTCTCAAGAAAAATGGCTTCAAGAATTTTTCAAGACACAGTTGGCAAATTTTAATTGGATGATTTATTTGTTCACTTCCTATTTTCCAGCCACACCTCCTTGAATTGTGGCAAATAGTGCATTGTGATTGGCTACTCTTTATTCTTGAAGAATTCTTGATATTATTTTTTTAGAGATATAGCATTGCTATAATAAGATTAAGAGAGTGAAAAACTTGATTTTTTTCTGTGTCCAAATCAAATGATCCAAGTCTCTATTTATAGAGGAAAAAAAATCACGAATTTTGGTAAAAAAATAAAAAATAAAAAATAATTTTTCCAATGAAATAACTGAGTCCAAAATATGAAGATAATTAAAATTTCACCCAGCCAGTCAAAACGCGCCACCTGTCCTAATCCACCCATTTCTCTTTCTCTCTCTGTGTCGTCTGACGCGTGACGCGCCCTGTCGGCGCGTGTAACGCACGCGCCCGTTTTCAAACAATCACAAAGTGCCGCGTGTCTCAGCTTTGCAGGATTCAATATGTTGAATGAATTCATCACCACACTCCTCCATGTCATCTTCAACAAGCAAGCTTCCAATGGTTCAATAGCCTTCAACACCCTTTCAATAACCCCATTGGAGATGGTCTTACATAACTCATGACTGAAACAAAAGTAAAAAGGGAAAATGTTGCTTTTAATCTTTTGGCAAATGGGAATAATCTTTTCTTCCTGTGATGGAGAAGGTTTGTCACATCATGGAAAGACACTCCATCAAGCAATCTTTGTCTCCTAACAAACATAAATAAGTAAATAAAGGGATGTGAAGAAAGCTTGTTCTATACTTCTATCAATATGATAGTACTTGATCTTAGAGTTAAAGATTTGATGCATTTACATCATTACATAGGTACTTTGATGATCATTAGCTTTCATAGTATTTTGACTTGGTGCTGAAATACTTCAGTTTAGCATTTATGTATTTGGCTATGTTAATTTCTCACACAGAGGGTTAGGAATGATAGAAGCTAAATAGAGTTAGAATTAGCCATTTAAAACCAGCTTTGAGTTAGGTGGTTAGAGATAGAAGTTAGTTAGTTTCTGTTACTCGTCTATTTTCTAGAATGGGCCTGCTCTATGGTATGGTATAGCATTTGGATCATTTTACAATAAATTTTTGATTGTGTTAACCTTGCTATGCATAGTCATCCTGATAACTGGCCGAAAATGAATCGAGTCGAATCAAACTCGTCTAGGCTCGACTCGATAAAATTGGTTCGATTCAAAACTCAACTCGAGCTCAAAACGAATTATTTATTTGACTTGAGTTCGGCTCGTGTAAAGTTCGCGAGCAACTCAATTCGACTCGTTAAGTTCAACTCGTTTACATATTAATTTTTTTTTACCAAAAAGTACAATTTTTTTAATAAAAAAAAACGTTTTAATTTTCTTGAAATCAAAGCTTTCAATTTTATTTCATCCCTGCTTTCAAGAAACTTTTTGTCAATATTTTTTCTTGAAAAATAAGGAAGAAATAAAATTAAAAGCCATTGTCAACAAAGTTGTCATCAAATGGATGTCAAAATATCATTACTCAATTGAGAAATGATATTTTGACAACCACTTTTTGACAACTTTTGAACAACTTTCTCTCTCATACTCACATGATGTTGTTATCCTCTCTCTTCCTTTTTCTCTCTCCATTGTTTTTGAGCAATAAGGAGTGAGAAAAACCAGGTTGTCAACAAAGTTGTCATCAAATGGATGTCAAAATATCATTACTCAATTGAGAAATGATATTTTGACAACCACTTTTTGACAACTTTTGAACAACTTTCTCTCTCATACTCACATGATGTTGTTATCCTCTCTCTTCCTTTTTCTCTCTCCATTGTTTTTGACCAATAAGGAGTGAGAAAAACCAGGTTGTCAACAAAGTTGTCATCAAATGGATGTCAAAATATCATTACTCAATTGAGAAATGATATTTTGACAACCACTTTTTGACAACTTTTGAACAACTTTCTCTCTCATACTCACATGATGTTGTTATCCTCTCTCTTCCTTTTTCTCTCTCCATTGTTTTTGACCAATAAGGAGTGAGAAAAACCAGGTTGTCAACAAAGTTGTCATCAAATGGATGTCAAAATATCATTACTCAATTGAGAAATGATATTTTGACAACCACTTTTTGACAACTTTTGAACAACTTTCTCTCTCATACTCACATGATGTTGTTATCCTCTCTCTTCCTTTTTCTCTCTCCATTGTTTTTGACCAATAAGGAGTGAGAAAAACCAGGTTGTCAACAAAGTTGTCATCAAATGGATGTCAAAATATCATTACTCAATTGAGAAATGATATTTTGACAACCACTTTTTGACAACTTTTGAACAACTTTCTCTTTCATACTCACATGATGTTGTTATCCTCTCTCTTCCTTTTTCTCTCTCCATTGTTTTTGACCAATAAGGAGTGAGAAAAACCAGGTTGTCAACAAAGTTGTCATCAAATGGATGTCAAAATATCATTACTCAATTGAGAAATGATATTTTGACAACCACTTTTTGACAACTTTTGAACAACTTTCTCTCTCATACTCACATGATGTTGTTATCCTCTCTCTTCCTTTTTCTCTCTCCATTGTTTTTGACCAATAAGGAGTGAGAAAAACCAGGTTGTCAACAAAGTTGTCATCAAATGGATGTCAAAATATCATTACTCAATTGAGAAATGATATTTTGACAACCACTTTTTGACAACTTTTGAACAACTTTCTCTCTCATACTCACATGATGTTGTTATCCTCTCTCTTCCTTTTTCTCTCTCCATTGTTTTTGACCAATAAGGAGTGAGAAAAACTAGGTTGTCAACAAAGTTGTCATCAAATGGATGTCAAAATATCATTACTCAATTGAGAAATGATATTTTGACAACCACTTTTTGACAACTTTTGAACAACTTTCTCTCTCATACTCACATGATGTTGTTATCCTCTCTCTTCCTTTTTCTCTCTCCATTGTTTTTGACCAATAAGGAGTGAGAAAAACCAGGTTGTCAACAAAGTTGTCATCAAATGGATGTCAAAATATCATTACTCAATTGAGAAATGATATTTTGACAACCACTTTTTGACAACTTTTGAACAACTTTCTCTCTCATACTCACATGATGTTGTTATCCTCTCTCTTCCTTTTTCTCTCTCCATTGTTTTTGACCAATAAGGAGTGAGAAAAACCAGGTTGTCAACAAAGTTGTCATCAAATGGATGTCAAAATATCATTACTCATTGCAATTATAGACTTGGCGAACTAGAGAAAAGAGTTGTCTATAAAATCAAAGCATGACAAGGTATGTTATATATTAGATTTTGAGGATACGCCCTTTAACCGATGTGGGACATTTAGTTGCAAGGTTTGAATTGAATAAAACAACGTTACTATTAGCTGCCCTCAATGTTTGATGGATCATTTTATCCTATTTATTTTTATTATTATTTTGACAAGATGTTTATCCCTTCAACATTACTATTAATTTTTTTTATTAAAGATCCATTTTTAATATTAGAACAAGCTACAAACAACTTAAAAAAAAAAAAATACAAATGCACATTAAAATTAGCAAATGTAACAACGACAAAACTCTACATAATTTCACATCTAGAATTAAAAATATCTTAAAAAAACTCTTCCATATCGAAACTCATATGTGTGTATATCGTGTTAAATTATGTTCAATTGGATGTGGCTTATAATTCTTAAAAGTATGTGAAGTTTAGAAAACTAAATCAAGATAAACTATTTAAATATATAGAATGAATTATATAAAGCTGAAAATATTTTTAAGTATTATATATACATATGGCATATCAAGTGAGAGAAGTAACTTAAACGAGAGATGAGAGGAATTAATATTGACCAAGTAACTTAATCATTTTGATCAATCAATCAAATCGTTTTGTTATAAAACTACGTGGCTAATTTGATTACTCCCTTCCGTCCTATTTATAGAAGAATATTTGATCAACAAAAGTTAATATATATGGTTCAAAATTCAGTCTAGATACATCAATTTTTGTTAACCCAACTTTATCTTATAAATAGAACGGGAGGAGTATTATACTTTTGCCAACATGGATTATTTGTCTTGTGTTAACCCTTCGGCGTTAGGGAGAATAAGTCCTGATAATTCGAAGCTCGACTAGAAGGTAAATGCAATATCATAAAACATTGTTTTATTCATGAATCAAACCCAAATTCTCTTAAACATTTCGTCAATTGGTTGAGCTTATTAATACCATTTAAGCCAAATTGGTTGGTTATTATATACAAACATGAATTGAATATATGGGAAAGGATTAAATTTCGGTGAAACAATGTTCGAGTTTTTGATAGAAGTATATATATAAACCCGTGACAACAAAAGAAAAGAAAAACAGACAAGTCATATCAAAATTAAAGTAGGTATAGTTGGCGAGAACAAAACAAAATCATAATGTTCTATCATGTATATCTAGCCAAATCATTGGCCTAAGTCTTTCTTAGTACATGTTTGAATTCAATTTTGGTATATAAAAGCGATTAGGCTGCCTTGAGTCTCATACGATCTACCTTAAAATTGTTAACTATCCATGTTGTAGCCAAACCTTTCTTAGTACAAATGCAATACTATGGATCAGGGCATCTAGTCATGGCTTATTCCACAAAATAGAAGAGTAACAGAAACCAACTACTAAAACTAACTACCTAACAGAAAGCAGATTTATAATTAATTCATTCTTTCTCTAATTAGCTTCTATCAATACCATTCCTATCAATATTTTTAAGAAGAGAAGGCAAGTAAAAGCTAGGCCAAACAAAGCCTAAATCTTAGCCTAACCTTTAACAATTCATGAATAACTTGTGTACATAAATACAAAGGGAAAATTAAGAGATAAACGAGCTAAACAATGAAAGTTAAAACTACAATTTGCTAACAAGTAAAATCATTTATTTTACAATTCAAACTGCAACTTTAATTTGTAAATTCATTTATTTTACAGTTCAAATCTCAAGTTTAATTTGGCTCTCTTAGTTTAGAGTACCGATAAGAATAGACAAATCAACTAATATAGTGTTAAGATGTTGGTTAACATGATTCTCACCCATAAAATAAGCTTAGTTCGATTCTTTGAGCAGTTTATTTTCGAGGCAAATCCACCCTTTCAAAAAGAAAACGATGTTTTGTTGCCGATTTGAGAGATTAGTTTCATAGAGGATCTAAATTTTGGGGATACATTGAAACGTTTACTAGGAGCCAAACACCATGTTTACACCTAAAAATATTCTCTGTTATTAGCCAAAAACGGCCAACAACTAAATTAAGATTAATCGATGCCTAAATAGTTGAATGGAGACTAGTTAAACTAAGGACAACCAAATATGAGTGAGATAAGTCTTTCACCATTTCAAATTAAGAAGTCTCATGAACGTTGTTAGGGTGTCAGAATTAGTCAAAAGCATGTGGAAGTGATAATTAACCTCAAAGACTCATGTTCCACGTTTTTAGCTCCACAAACAAAAAACAACCATTTTTTAGAAGGCATGATTAGAGTGTGGAAAGACGCCTGGATCGCTAAAACAAGAAAGTGGCAAAAAATTCAATACAATTAATGTACTCCCTCCGATCCTATTTATAAGAAATATTTGACTTTTTTTTGTTCATTGTATAAATGATGTATTTGATCTATATCATAGACAAGATACATCAATTATTTAATGAACATTTTCTTATAAATAGGAGCAGAGAAAAGTTTAAATTCAAACTTGGTAGATAAAATCAACTAGCCTCCCTTTGAGTCACTTCCTCGTGCGACAGCGACATGCCTTTAAATTATCAACTATCCATGTCCTAGCCAAACTTTTACACATACCAAACAAAAAAAAGTTTGTTGTAGCCAAACAAGAACGTGTTTCACAAATACACATTATACTAATCAGTAATCACTTATAAAAAGAAGCGCGTTTCACGAAGAATGTTAAAGTATTATTATTATTACTCCAGTGAGCATTGAAACGAATTCACGAAAAATGACGAATCCAACAAAGAGAGTATTACTCACCTCTAATGGCGACGATATTTCTCATGGCATTGCTTTCAATTTAGCCAAACAAGGATGCAGGTGTGAAATTCAAAACTCTACGATCACCTTCATTTTTTTTTTCGATTTTTCTTTCATTTTTTTTTTATAAATTTTTTGTGTATTTTTAGGGTGGTTTTGATGGGAGAGGCAAGTAGCTTACGAAGTATTGCACGAAAAATAACGGATTCAGTTACTGATTCTGTTGTGGAAGTGGTTGAATTGGATATGGAGAATGAAAATGAATCTGTTTTTCATGATGCGGTTGATAAAGCTTGTAAAATTTTGGGGAAATTGGATGCTTTTGTTAATTGTTATTCTTATGAAGGTAAAATCAATACCATTATTTTATTTGATTTTGTAAAATTCAGTAATAAGTTAAGTTATAAGTTATCCAAGATAGCTTATGAAAAAGCTTATAGTTTATAGGGAAAATAATTTGACTTTATTTTATCTTTTGTAATAAAAATGACTTATTCATGAGTTTATATGGTAAGTGCTTATTTTATAAGCTGCAAATTAATCTATTCAAACAGGGCCTAAGTTTAGGTGTTTTTAAACTCTAAAATGCAAGATTGAGTAGTTTAAGAGTCTGCTTGGATTTACTTATGCGAGCTTATCTACTAGCATAAGTACTTGTGAGATTGTTCATAACTCATAAGTGGTTTTCAGCTTATCGCCATAAGTTTTCCAAGATAGCGTATGAAAAATCTTTTAGTTTATACGAAAATAATTTGACTTTATTTTATCTTGTGTAATAGAAATGGCTAATTCATAAGAGCTTATATGATAAGCATTTATGCTATAAGCTGAAAATTAAGCTGTTTATTCAAATGGGGCCTAAGTTTGGTGGTGACAGTGAAGTTTTATTGTTGAGTTAAAGTGAAGTTTAAAGACAAAAGTGGTTCTGCTTGGGAAAACTTAACCTATCAAGTTTGTGATAAATATGACTTGTTTGGATTTGTGTAACCCTTCAAAATCACTTTCAATACACTCTAACATGATTTTGGCAAAAATTTAGAGGTCGGTTACTTTCATTGAATCAAAGTTGATATTGTTTTCATATTTTGCTATATAGTGATGCAATTTAGTCTTTTGCATTAGGTTGTTACTAAGTTTTAGATCAAACTTGCTTTCAACCAAATGCTTAGATTCAAGTAGTTAATGAGATTCAATGAAGATCGAATCGATCCGGAGTATCTGAGTTGGAACCCTAACTGAAACAATCTTTGATCTGACTTTAAATTCAATTTTAATCAAATCAATTTTGTTGAAAACCTTGTATAGTATATGCTGAACCAAATGCCAAGTCCTGTCTACATGTTAGGCATTATGAGGCTAGTTTAACTAATGTATGCACCTTCAGGACTGTTTTGATGAATAATATGTGACTTTAGCTCAGTTTTCATTATTGAGACTAATTTCAAAATATTAGACCATTTAGAGACTATTTTCTTGTTTTCCTTGGTTTCTTTGATCTGCTTGAGAATGGTCCCACTTTGTTTGTGTGAATCTATGAGCTGAACGAATTGGGATTCTATTCATCTGAAACAGGAAAGATCCAAGATCATCTTGAGTTAACAGAGAGTGAGTACAAAAAAATAGTGAAGATAAATTTTATGGCGGCATGGTTTTTATTAAAGGCTGTTGGCCAAAGGATGCGGAACTTCAACAAGGGTGGGTCCATTGTATTTATAACGTCGATAATGGGTTCAGAAAGAGGGCTTTATCCAGGAGCTGCTGCATATGCCTCAGCCTTGGCTGGAGTTCAGCAGTTAGTTCGGGTAAGATAACATCTATGAGAAACTTTTGTTTTAAATTTATCCTTTTGTTCTGCAGATAACATTACTATGATATAGTCAAGTCATTTATTTGAAAATCAGCTGGTCAAATTTGACCTGTTCTTTACTTTTATCAATCCCCGTTGCCAAAAAAGAAACTCTAAATAAGAAGATTTTCATGACTTGGTGATTATTGTATATGATGTTGTCCTTGTGTGATGAAGTTTTTTAGTTTGTACTGTAAATTCTTTTGACTTTCATGGAAGATCAACTTTTTGTCTGACTTTTATTAGTATACTTGTTTCAAATACATTTCAAACTGATTTAGCCCGAAGAATTCTTTAATAGAGGAATGCTAGCAACACTCTCTTTTTAACAACCTCTCAAACACTCGCTCTCTTATTGGGTGAAATCAATTTATGTCCCACCATTTTATGTGGGTTCCATTTCCAAAATGTAGGACCCACATTGATTTAACCCAATTAGAGAGTGAGTGTTGCTTGGTTAATTTATGGCTCATGGTCGAAAGTTCAGTTACTACATTGTTTGTGTTGGGTATACTTGTCATTTGGATTATATCTTGGTGGACTAGTTTTCTACATTAATACAAGAAATTTAGAAGCAGATATACTTTTAGGAGTTGTCTCTGCATGGATTGCGCATGAGATAAGAAAAAATTGTATGCTCTCACTACATGCTAGAAAATGAGCCGTTAAAATAATAATTATGAGAAGGATGACGATGGGCACTGATATAGTGTCCGGGGTTAATGGGGTATTGGTAAAAAGGAATCAGAATTCGATCAAAATGAATTCTGAGAAAAACAAATGAAATAATAAATCTTTAAAAGGGACAGGTTGATATGTAAGCTAGCTAATTCTCTTCTCAAGGGCTAACTCCCTTGCAACCATCTCAGTTACTATACAAAATGAACACCTATCTCTATTGTGAACTCTCCTTTTCTTTTCATATCCATTAATCTCTACCCTAACTTATTACCAACTACTGTTATTTACAACCAATCATTTAATCACCTAACTGACGACTCTATTCGTTGTCCCCTCCTCCTCCTAGAGTGCACTGTTTATTCTCTCTCTGTTTCACCGCACCTTGTCCGTTAATTATCATCATTGGAGTTGCATCGTTGTAACAAAGGTTTAATGTTAGGAATTTGTTTTGAATAGTGACTCTATCCTCCGAAGTGGCTTTCCTGCACCTTATTACTTCCTTGATTTTGAGTGGTAATCCTCTACTGTAATAGGAAATTGAGGCTTTTTTTTATCAGTATGCACATTTAATTTCTTACTAATGAGATAGGGACAAAATATGAGTTGCATGTTTAATCGAGTTAATCTGACTAGTTTTCGCTAAGCAAAAGAAAAAGGTACTATTTGGTCAGTTGAGATGATTATGTCAAACTGGGATTGTTTACAGCTGACAAATGAATTTCTATGGCTGTGATATCGATGTGGCATGATATAATTTTTTATGGGCTTAATTATGCCTATTCCGAAGCCAATACTAGTACTTGAAGTTCCTAACTATCTGTTCAAACTTCTGTAATTTTATCCTGCGGTTGGATTAGTCAATATCTCATATGCAAGCCATGTCCTGTGCAGTTTCTCTGTTATAGATTATTGTAGCTTAATTAAGTATAAATTGGCTATTGCACAATTCAAGAAAGCTTTTACTTGCTTTTCATATTTGGAAATATTAGAAAGTCTGGTGATCTTTAATCTTATCTTCAAGTTTCAACTCAAACCTTATTATCTGCTATAAAAGTTGAGGCTATCAATTTGTTTTGTTCAGGCATCGGCTATGGAGATAGGTAAGTACCAGATCAGAGTTAATGCTATTGCAAGAGGCCTTCACCTGGAAGATGAATTCCCATTATCGGTGGGAAGGGAAAGGGCAGAGAAGTTGGTGAAAGAGGCAGCACCACTTGAGAGATGGCTTGATGTTAAGAATGATCTAGCTTCTACAGTCATCTATCTAATCAGTGATGGGTCATGCTACATGACAGGAACAACCATATATGTTGATGGAGCACAGTCTATAACCAGGCCTAGGATGCGTTCCTTTATGTGATTGTTCTTCCACAGCGAGGAACTTTTCAAAGGTTGTTTGTTCATGCATCTGATTAGCTCTTGTACACACGACACAGATATCACACAGATAAAATTTGGGTTTGGTAGCAATGTTTTGCTATGCCCATCCATAGATATGACATGATTCGTCACAGTTAAAATTTGGGTTTTGTTCCATTGTTTGCCTGTGCCTTTAGGCTTTAGATGTACACAGAATATGTTAAGTTGCAGCTTCACTAAATAAATTTGTGGGAACGTATAATTGTATGTAATGTAATCCTCTAATGATTGAACCATGGTATTAGGACCCTGGAAGAGAGGTGTGTAGAATTCATGTTCAGAGAAATAGAGGACATAATGGGAATATTCGTGTATTTGAGAGTCATAGGAGAGAAGTGGAGAATGAACTGTGTAAGCAAAATTTGGTTATAAGAATGATGGGTGGAAGGCAAAAAATTGTCGAGTAAAACCATTCAGTTTGTTAGGGATAGAAAGTATTGGTTCTCTAAAGGAGCTTAGCTCTACAGACTTTTTTATTCTGCTGTATTTTCCTTTGATTTCCCGAAATAATACATAATTTGTTTTTCATTATTGATCTGTTTTCTTCCATTTGCTACTTATGCAATTTCGGGTTGGCATCTTCTTTTCCCACCCTATTGAGTTTCTCGCTCGTCCTATGCTATTTGGATTATAGAATCTGAATGACATAAACATCCTATAAAATCCTCCAAAACACGTCAAAAGATTTCGGATTTTAGAATTCGAACAGCACGTGTGAGAAACTCTTAGGGTGGGAAATGTAACTACCTCTCAGCTTTCCATCACATAATTGTATGGTCGATGCCGTAAGCAGAAACGAGAGGCCGAAATACAAGGCACCAATATAAGTATTCTTTTTACCTTCAAACTCTCCAAACTTACAACCTGAATATCTGTCTCACAACTTCTCTGCACAACTAGATAATTATTCTTTATCTCAGCCTTTGCAGAATTACAGCAACTTTATTACAACCCGTATGAGAATTCTTCCAAGCCAAGTCTTTATCATACAAAGCTTCTGATACCTTCTAATGGCTTGGGATAAATCTTTTGAAGTTTTTCTTCTTGTGCTACATCCATCTAACCATGTTAACTTTCTTCGGTAATTGTTGGTACAACTACTTGATCATCTTGTTCTTTAGATTAAGGGTCCTGTTTTATGAGTCCATGCTGAACTTGATTTTGTTAGTTTTAAAGGATAATGATTTAAAATATTTTATCTTATAAAATGAAAAGTCAATTTAATTGTTGTTTTACAACATCCATTCTCCACTCGTTGAGTTCTAAGATTGTGCACTTTATACACTTTGGAAGTTAACGAATAACAACATAAGATGGAAAATACTTACTTGAACACATATTCAACACATCAATTTTAGACACACATACAATAATGAGAAAATATGGAAAGAAAAGATAATTAGTAATACTTAATTTTTAAAGAATTAAATAAAATATATTTTTATGTGTGTGTTTAAATAAGAATTAAAGGCATTATAAGACTTTACGAGGCAAAAATCTGCTTTTCATGAATACGGGTACAATATTGGTACCAATTCGTACAAATACAGGATTTTTAGTCTTAGAAAAAAAATTAAGATATGGAAACAATGAAAAACACAACACTAAATCTACCATAATCCACTCTATTTGCACAACTGTTACTTAAATCCTTCTCCCTAAGAAGTTGTTAAACCTAGACTAAAATAAAAGATGTTGCCTCTTGAAAATGTAGTTTGTGCGAGCAGGACTAAAAAAATTAAATTTATTTGTCCAGTTTATTTAATATTGGAAAATGTTAACGAGTGTCCACGGACACTCTTTAAGCACTTTAAATAGTAAGTTTTAAATGAAAAATTAAATTTATTTGTCCAGTTTATTTAATATTGGAAAATGTTAACGAGTGTCCACGGACACTCTTTAAGCACTTTAAATAGTAAGTTTTAAATGAAAATTGTGTATTGAATGCATTGAAATTGTAATAATTGACTTTTTTTAAAGAATAATTACTATATTTGAGATGCTTAAAGAGTGCCTCAAGGACGCTCGTTAACAAAACCCTTTAATATTCTCATGAAATTAGCAAGTTTCTACTAAAGGTAAATTTCTAATGTCTTTCCATGAATGTCTCTCTTTCGTGAGTCATGAGAGATTGTTTAACATTTGTTTATGTAGTTTTTTTGGTTTGGCATGAAGAATTTTAAAACATACGGAATGACAAAAAAAATTGTTATTCAATTGTTTTTGAGGTAAAACTATATGAAAACAAAGACAGATAAAATATGAAATATATAACTTTGTATTAAAATAGGGTTTTTCTAGCATCCACATGTTAAGAAATTCAAGATATAAGTTTGTATAGAAATTTGTACAAACTAGTTTATCGGCTATCCACTCTTTTTCGCCAAGTCTAATGCTCATACTATTGACTATCATTGGTGACATTGTTTTCTCTTATTAATATTAATTTATCTATAATCCCAAATTATAATTAAATATGTAAATTATTAAGTTAATTACTACTCCCTCAGTCCCGCAATAGATGACCCACTTAAAAATATGTAATTTTGACCAAATTTACTTTACCATATTTTTCTACTAATATACAAAGATAAATAATATCATATAAGATGTCTTTAGATTTGTCTCGATGAGTATTTTCAAAATATCAAATTTTCATAATGTTTTCTAACATATTATTCAAGATAATTAAGCTCAAAATTATGCATTGGCATGCATAATAAGGTCAACTATGTCAAGTATTATGGGACGGAGGGAGTATATCTTATGATCTCAACAACTATATTATCATAAAAAAGTCAACTGGAACTTAGTCATATGGTGGACATTTGTTAAGATGGCGAAAAAGGAAATAAGCAATAAGTTTTAATTTTGTTACAATCCTAAAGTACAGTTCAATATTATCATCCTTTGCTTAAAGTCAATGCTATAATACTACTTCTCAATTTTGTTCAGCACTCTCTTCCAAGTTTTGTTTTGTTTATTGTCTTTCATAACGATATTGTTTGTTACTTTGAAATAACCAGATCAACCTATGGGTTTAATGTGATTCAATCACTAATTAATAAATATTTGTGCCGTAGTTTTAATGTGATTCAATCCAACACCTCCAGGTCAACCAATGTGGGTTCTTCCAACTCTGTAATTAATTTAACTAACTAGGACATCGACCCGTGCTCCGCCCGGGTCCAATAGCGGAAATAAATTGCAAAAAGAGTATAACAACAGCAGAATCAGTACTTGAATTACATGACATAACAATAATCAATCAAAATACATCCTTACTAGCAAGCATAGCAGTGACCAAAATTAAAAGCGACAATAACTAAATCATAGTTTTAATTTACTAATATGTTTTAGTGTGAAAAATATTAATAAACATCCCGTAAAAATTCATAATAAATGTATTATATAATATTATCGTAAAATACATTTTATAAATAAATATATAATCACATATTCCATAAAACAATATATAGTTCATATACTCATTTGTATTATATCAATATATAGTTTCCATAAAACAAACATAAACTTATATATATTTTTATTAATATATAGTAATACACCCACATAAATTTTATTAATATATTAATAAAAATTAACAACTTTTCCCCTGGAGCATTCTTTCACATTATTTTGATATTTTTTCGTTCATGTTTTGATAAATGAACCACATGACTATGTTCCAAGTCTTAGTCTGAAATATATTTTAACACTACTATTGCCCATACCATTGCCCATATCATTTCACTAAATTTATAATAAACTCACCTGATGTATCTTACTTGCCCATATCATTACATCTATTATAATACTTTAACACTACTTTGACTCACCCTCATTCACCCATTCACGCCCCTCTCTCATATTGTGGAATTTCCAGCATAATAAAATGACACTTGTTAGAGAATAATATACCAACATTATTATTGTTAATCATATTCATTTGGTATTCTTGTTTGCTGCTAATCTTCTACATTTAAGATAGACAACCAACATTAACTTCATCTACTTTCTTTTGGTTGATTATTTGTTTTGGTTGAAGCATGTCTTTTTGGTAGATTGTTGAAGTGATAAGAACTTCATTCATCTTTTCCTGCAAAATATAATATTTTTCAAGTATATTAGCGACATACTTTTCTGCAAAAAATTGTAGTTAAAAAATGAACAACTTATTTTTATAGCGACTGAAGAATGAAGAACTTTAAAGTTTTCTGCAAAATAAATCAATGAAATGTTAGAAAACACTTTTAACTTTTGAAATGTGAAATAAAGTTAGTAACACTACCATTTATTTGAAGATAGAATCTCTCCATATTTGTAGATTTTTTGTAACCTGTTAAATCTACAAAAAGAAATATGTATGAAAAGTGGTGTTAGCATATATGAGTTTTGAATTCAAAAAAGTCATGATGTTTTTTGGTAAAGAAATATGCAGGAAAGAAATGAATGAGAAAGAGCATAGTTGAGACATTTGGAAATGAGTGAATGATAAAATGTTATGGAAAGATCTCATTATAAAGAAAAAGAAGAGAGGGAAATTTTTAGTATGTGAAGTTTGAATTTGAAATAGCTTGGTTTGTGCTTTGTAGGAACCGTGAAAGCATGCAAAATGATGAAACCATGCTTTGTTGTAACCAACATTAGACCATTGCTTTGTGCTTTGTAGCTGGACCCGCGAAATGATGAAATTTTGTAGCTGGACCCGCTTGCAGAAAAATAGAAGGAATCATTTCATGTGACAAATTTAATAGAAGTGGTTGTTACATATGTACCCTTTATTAAATTGAATCAACAGTGTAATGAAAAGGGTAAAAAGGTGAAAGTGTGGTAAAAAACTCAGGGTTATCCCATTTCAAAAATTATTACCATGTTACCCTCCAATAAAAGGAAATTACAGTGAAGTTAAGAATGTTGAAGCAGGGACAGTTGTGAGTTTTCTACGTGCATTTGTATATAATATACTCCATCCGTTTCAAAATCAGTGTCGCTTTAGCCAAAAAAATTTGTTTCAAAATGAATGTCATTTTCGATTTTCAATGCAATAATAACTTTTTATTTTCAATTGTACCCTTCAATTAATATTATGTTACACTACTACCAAAGTATTATTTTTTCTTTAATGAAAAACAAACTAATAATTGATTAGGATAATTTGGTAAAATTGCTATGACATTTGACTACTTTATTTCATTCCTTAATTTATGTGCAATTGGCTAAAACGACACTCATTTTAAAACGGAGGGAGTAATTGATTAGTATGTTTTAGCGTTAAGTGGGTGAATAAAATAGTATCATGCACGTGTATATATAGTGGACCAATATGAAAATCACACTCATTGATAGAAGGGTCAATTTAATTATGGGGAGAGGGAAATAAAAATTCAAAGGGTAGTGTTAACTTGTGCCCTTAGGGCACACGTTAAGAAACCCAAAAGAAGAAATGTTTTCTAAAATTTTGTGCATTCAATTCATTAAAAAGTTAAATATTAAATGTAATGCACACATTTCAATAAAAAATTTCTATATTTGAATCATTAACTTGTGCCTTAAGGGCACAAGTTAACATTTCCCAAATTCAAATTGAGAATACAAAAGTTAGCAAGGCTATTGGGTGTATGGCATTAACTACACGTCTAAAAGCTTCCAAAGGAAGCTATGTTTAGTTTTTTTTTATAAGAATAGAGTTAGCCAATAGCAATTAAATACATGTGTAAAAGCTTCTCATGTAAGCTAGGTTAATTAGTTAAGGAGGGAAAGTAGGCATGTAATTAGGGTAAAGCATTAGCTAAACCTTACAAGCTTTTAAAGTAAGAAGATTAATAAATATTTAAACTTGTTGCAAGAGAGTGAGTGAATTTAGTCCAACACAATAAGATCTCCCAATTTGATTTCACTTTGATAAATATCCAAGTTTGATTTTTTAATTTAGCACAACCAACACAGGTTATGGGTACAAATGCTGTGATAAGCATCTCAAGGAGAAATCACTCACATTCTTGAATCCCAAACGTAGGAGGGTGCTGATTGTGTGTGGAATGTGATTCTTAGTAAACACATTACTAAGTCAAAGAGCAACAAAACAGCCTTAACATATAAAAATACATTATTTACACACAAATTGTGGATTATAGAAAGATAATATATTCATTCATAAACATAAATATATACAATATCTGTCTAGTGATCACAGTTTTAATTTCAGAATGACCATATCACAATGTCACTGGAATACAAATATACAACACCATTTAACCCATGGCAGTAATCAAAGCCTATTAGTTTCATATAAAATACCTATTGTATTCCTCTGAAATCAGTGAACGTCGGCCACCAATAACTCCACATGAAAGCAAACTATCCGATGCTCCAAGTTCAATGAACAAAATAATAGAAAACAAAACACAACACATCAATCACCTAAGTCTACCACTAGTGGCCTTATTCGCCTTCTGGCCTTGTGAGTTCACAAGGAGAATTGGCAACTGTAAGGAGGACCAAAAACAGTGGAAAAAGCATGGGAAACAACAAGTAATTCTCCAAATCCAATTCATGTGTCACATGTTTAATCTCTACAGACATTGAACAGCCTAACCAAGAGAAATCTGGTAACGAACAGCAAAATATTTGTGTACCAACTATAATAATCAAATACTCTACATTTTAACAGATTGTGATTAAAAATCCAAGAGAAACATTATTACCATTCATAGAAACAGCGGATGAATTCAATTATATTACATGCATTCCAAATATAGTGAGTTATTATATGAGCAATAGCAGATAAAATACATCCTGAACCTGAACCGCAACTCGTACGCTAGCACAGAAGCAAGCACCTAAACCACCCCCTCCCCTACACACAAAACGACATGCCAAACACAAACCGCAGCAAAACAAAAACCGGGGTTCAACCTACGAAGACCCCATCTCCACGACGTTACCTTTACATCCTCTACTTTCAACCTACGAACACTAAACCTCCCCCTCCCCTACACACAAAAAGACCTTCCTGTCTAATAAACAACACACCCCCTGATACGCCAGAAAACCCCCCAAAAAACCAGCAGAGCCCCACCTGCCAAACACAAACCGCAGCAAAACAAAAACCGGGGTTCAACCTATGAAGACCCCATCTCCATGACGTTACCTTTACATACTCTAATTTCAACCTACGAAGACTCCATGTCGGGACCTCCAAAGACCTTACCAAACCAACCTAACAACAGCTCCAACTACCCGTTGGCAGCTACACACTAACTGATACATGTCGTGAATAAAGTTCAGCTTTTAAGTGCCTGCATTGAAGCCTATTTTCGTTCGAAGCGAAAAACTTTCTAATAAGACCCTATGTCTGTTCAAAGTAAAAGCTTTTTAACGCCACTAAGACCCTATTTCTGTTCAAAGTAAAAGCTTTCTAACACCACTAAGACCCTCATATGTATATAAAGTTTTGGTGAAAACACAGAAAAGCTTTCTAATAACACTTGGACCCTATTTCTGCTCAAAGTAAAAGCTTTCTAACACGAAGAATAAGGACAGTGAACAAAGACAGTTTTAGAGGAATTATTATATGATTTTTACAGAACTTATGTACAAGGAACATGCATATAATCCAAGCTTCTCCTATTAACAAAAACACTGAAAACTGGTCAGATCTAATGAAGTTTCCGATTAAAGCTTACACCATTTAATCTCATTTTCAAATAATCCGAGCTTCTCCTAGTAATAAAACAAACACTGAAAACTGGTCAGATCTAATAAAGTTTCCGATTAAAACTTACACCATTTAATCTCGATTTTCAAATAATCCGAGCTTCTCCTAGTAACAAAACAAACACTGAAAACTGGTCAGATCTAATAAAGTTTCCGATTAAAACTTACACCATTTAATCTCGATTTTCAAATAATCCGAGCTTCTCCTAGTAACAAAACAAACACTGAAAACTGGTCAGATCTAATTAAGTTTCTGATTAAAGCTTACACCATTTAATCTCATTTTCAAATAATCTGAGCTTCTCCTATTAACAAAACAAACACTGAAAACTGGTCAGATCTAATAAAGTTTCCGATTAAAGCTTACACCATTTAATCTCATTTTCAAATAAGTAGTCAAAATATCACACAGAAAATCATGAGATATGTAATTGAACAGAATTAAGAAAGAAAAGTGTGAACCACATTTTTAGGCTGAAATCTTAAGCATAAAACTCAGTTACAAATAACGCTAGATAAAGCTTACCAGTTGTTGTAGAACCTAAACATAGTTGTGCGTGGAAGTTCCAATGAAATGCAAGGTAATTTGCAGAACCAAACTAACTCTCTCTGTCAAGCAGTTGATTGAGAAGTTCTAGTATTTCATCCTTTGTGTGTTCACCACAGAGAGCATGAATCAGAGTTTGAAAAGTAACATCATCGGGCTTGCAACCCTCCTTATGATTCATTTCTGAAAACAAAAGCAAAGCATCAGTGTATTTGTGCTCCATGCACATACCATTGAGGATGGTATTGTACGTGATTGTATTAACAGGGAAACCTTTAGCCAAAAGCTCATCAAAGATGAACATTGCATCAGAGAACCTTTCACCCTTGATAAGCCCATCAAGTAAAATATTATAGGTCCATAAATCAGCATAAACACCTTCACTTTCAATCTTCATAATTAAATCATATGCCTCCTCAAATTTCCTTTTATGACACAGATCTTGAAGAAAAGAGTTATAGGTGATGATATCAGGGTGAGGCCCCATGTCAACCATCTGCTGAAGAAGCTTTTGTGCTTCCTCGATGCGATCAAGTTTACAAAGGCTGTTGATGAAGACATTGAAGATTGGAAGATCTGGATAAAACCCTAGGCGTACCATAGTATTCAAAACCTCTTCAGCCTTCTCAATTTCTCCTATTGAGCAAAAACCATGAATTAAGGCAGCATATGTGGCAGTGTCAGGGGCTATACCTAGCTTCAACATCAAGACCACAAGAGATGTGGCTCTAGCCATTTTGGCTTGATCACAAAGTGCACAAATCACCATAGTGAAGGTGAACAAACTTGGACGAATATTCTTAGCAAACATCTCCTTTAACAAGTCATCAGATCTAGATGGGTTACTAACTGAAAATGCATGAATGAGTGTATTATAGCAAACAACATCAGCTTCGATGTTAAATGAACCCATTTTATTAAAGAAATCATAAGCAACTTCAGCAAAGCCTTGCTTACAGAGGCTATCAAGGATGGTACTCAGCATTACAACATTAGGTTCTATGAGTTTATTTTCACACAAATCCTCCAGTAATTGGATTGCGGTGTGTGTTTCCGAAATCTTACAAAGTCCATCAATAAGGGTACAGTAAGTGTAATCATCAAACTGGAATCCTTCACGAGACAATTGATAAACCAACCCTGTTGCCTCTGACAAATCACCTTTGATACACAATCCCCGTATGAGAGTATTGTAAGTGAATAAGTCAGGTTCCAAACCTTTTTTAATGATTTTGGAGAAAGCAGAAAAGGAAAATTTCATTTTCTTCAATTTCACAAACAAATTGATAGTCATGTTCATTGTGGTGGTATCAGCCCAAACCCTATCACTAGATTCTATCTTTTGAAGCAAAGAGAAAGCAGTGTTGTAATCTTTAGCTTTGATAAATGGATCGATTACCTTGTTGAACTCTATGATAGGGGGTGATGGGTCCATCTTCAGCATGTTGTTGAAATGAGCTAGCTTCTCCTCCTTATCCTTGACCTGAAATGGGTTTTCTCCCCTAAATTGAAACCTATGATTGGGGAAAGGGTGAGGAACCATGGAGGAGGAAGATGATTTGGAATTTGAGGATAAAGCTTTCAAACTTAATCTAAACATAGTGCCGTGGATTCAAGAGCGGTGGTGAACGGTGAGCGGTGGTGATATTTATCGTTTCGTTCTCTCTCTCTCTGATTATCCCAAACCTCTCATTAACTTTATAATCAACCATCATCTCCTCTTAATCATTACTTTTTGTTCAAATCAACTCATAATCCACCGTTATTCTCCTTATTTTCTTATTTCTTTTCTTTTCAACGAAAATTCTAACATTGCTGCTGCTTCTTATGATTGATGAATCGCTTTTTCAATAAGATTTTGCCACGTCATCGGTTACTAATCTGTTTTATTAATTCAATTTTTCAAGTAAACGATTTTAAAATTGCTTGTCTTTTGTAACAAGAAATCATATAAAGGAGAGAGGAGAGGAAATAATTGTCAATAGATAGACTATCAAAATAACTGTAAAAATAATTTTCTTTTAACACTCATCAAACTATTTTTTTTAAATGATTTTATTACACTAGACAAACACAATATATATTTTGATTTTTTTTTTTGATATAAAATGTCAAAAAAAATCTCTAAATAATTGAATGTGTCACAATCTTTTTTTCTTCAAATCCTTAACAAACAAGTTCTATGGGCCCGTTTGTTATAACTAAAAAAAATTATTTTAAAAGCATTGTATCTGTTTGTTATAGGTTTCTTTTAAAATAAAATACCCAGGATCTACAAATAATTCATATCTACTTTGATTTTACCGTTCAATTTTTTTTTTTCATCACACTCTAATTTTATTTTAACATAATTTATTTTGTTCAATTCCTTTATTTTTCATGGAACAACTTCCTCTATAACCACTTATAATATTTTTTCCATGGAAACTAACAACTTATATTATTCTCACGCTTTTGTACGCGTTTTATTCATACCGTAATATAATTTGATATTTCTTCCATAAATAATTATTATTCTTTCAACTTGCATTCTTTTTTCCCAACACTCTTCAACCATTTTATTTATTAGGATTTTTTTTCCTACTTTATAATATTTATATTTGACTATTCCCCTTTCAGTATAATTTTTCTTATGTTTATGTTTTTTTTCCTCATTATTCTTTATTTTTTACATTGTTGTTGTTACTATACTATTATCGGAGACGATAATGGATGTCCACAGATAAACATAGAACTTAACCTTCTCTATTTGATAAAAATGATATTTACGTCGTTCTCACATTCATATGAATATCCGGCATACGAGTATTAGTGATATTAAGGTATGTACAAATAATTGTGATTTTTTTTTGGTGGTGGCCGGGGTTTGAACCCCAGACCTTGCATATTTTATGCACTGTCCATACCAACTGAGTTAAGCTCACAAGGACAAATAATTGTGAATATGAATGTATAAAATAATTTTTTATACAAAAAAAAAGTATTATTATAAAATAATTGAAGTTATGTAGAATTTATTCCTTAAAATTTATTATTGATAATTGCGACACTAATGTCCTTTTTTAGTCCCTCCTTTTAAGTCAGTTCATGTTTATACTTCATATTTTTTAATCAAATTTTTCACAAATGTTTAGAATATTATAAGAATCTCTTCCAAAAAAAATTAGAATTTTTTAACGAAACATGAATTAAATATGAATAAAAGAATTTTTATTTTTTTGTTTTCTAAATCTAATATTTTATTTGATATAAATATCTCAACAAACTTCATATATTATTTTGACCTGAACAACTGAATATTTTATTTAAGTTTTAATTTATTTTTAATATTTATGTAGCATAAATATCTCAACAAACTACTTATAATATTTTAAAATTTTCTAATCATCAATAATATCAATCAATAGTCTATTTTTTATTCTTTATATATGAAAGTTAATAACCAGAAAAACACAATTTTGTTACATCCTAATCATTTGACATCTCAACATATTTTTACCCTTTTGTGTCTTTTGTAACAAAATAGACTTTCAAAATAACTGTAAAAATAATTTTCTTTTAACACTCATCAAACTATTTTTTTAAATGATTTTATTACAGTAAGCAAACACAAAATAGATTTTGATTTTTTTAAAAAATGTCAAAAAAAATCTCTAAATAATTGAATGTCACAATCAATTAGTCTCCCATTATATGTGATCCTCGAGTGCATGCAAAGCCTATTTAGTTAAATTAGTCTTTTATTGTTTAAGTATGTTTACTTTCTAGTGTTGGTTTGAATGACAAGTCATGAGAAGATGTTCAAAGCTACATCCCTGGGAAGCATGATAACGATGTAAGAAGCTATAGCACTGGAAAGGAATTTTGAGCTATAGGGTGTGTTTGGTAAAAATAAGCTATAAGCTAGCTGATAGCTGATAAGCTAGCTGATAGCTGAAAAGCTAGCTTATAGCTGATGGCTGATAACTGATAGCTTATAGCTGAAAAAACTAGCTTATTAAAATTAAAGTGTTTGGTAAAGGTAGTTGTCGAAGTAGCTGATAGATATAAAATGACATAAAAGGATATGCTTGTTTATTTATTTTTTTATAAAATATATATGTAATTTTTTTTACTTAATGTATTTGTTTTTATTTATTTAATTTTATTTGAAATTATTTTCATCTTCACAATGATAAATGTGTTTTATGAATTCAATTGACATTTTTTATTCGACGAATTTTCATTTTTTAACGAATTTTATTTAACTAATTCACTATTTATTTATTTATTACATGCTTTATTTAAAATTAAATATTATATGAATTGAATGCAAGCTCATTAAAAAATAGTGAACAATAAAACACTACCAATATATAACTAGTTGTGAGGTGGGATGCCGTAAGTTATAAAACGTGGAACGTGTGGGTGGTTTTTTTTTATTTTAAAAAAATAAAATGAAATAAACAAGGTCAAAATTGGAAGAAATTATAAGAAGCTATAAGCTATAAGCTAAAAAGCTACTTGAAATAGCTTTTCAAAAACAGCTATAAGCTCACGAGAAAAGCTTGTTACCAAACACGACACATTTTGATCCAACAAGCTTATAAGCTAGTCCAACAAGCTATAAGCTAGCTTTTTTTTATTACCAAACACAGCCATAGCGTTGAAGATCTCTCGGTATGGGTCGTACAAGTGTACGACCTTGGGTTCATTATTTGCAAGGCTTAAGGACTAAGTTTACATGAGCTAGCTCTAAGGAATTTAGTACAAGGAAGAAGGAATATGATGATTCCAAGAGACAAGGTTGTCATCTTAGAGGAGATAATACTGAAGGATGCATCCAGGAGATGTAGGAAGCTACAACTTTGCGACGAATCAGACTTGGTTTATTAGATATGCACTACAGTGGGCCCAAACTATCTTGTGCTTGGAGAAGAAGATAAGGGAGTCTCAAATAGCACATCAAAAGGGATAAGGTTTATTCTTATGCTTAATTGATAAGGCAAGGACCATCCCATGAAAAAGACCAGAAAGGGCACTAAAGGATAAGAAAGGACTTGAACAAGACCTAATTTGCAAGTGTGTGCTAGTAGTGTGTTGTGCTAAATAAAATAGAGATTGGAGGCAATAGCCTCCAATCAACCCTAGCAACCATTAGAGATTCAAATCATTCTTCTCCATCTCACACCTTCATCCATTCCATATTAAAAGCATAGTAGTTAGAATCTTAGAATTCTAGAGTCATTAAAGTAAATTATTAAGGGAGATCTGCAAAGAACTAACCTTCATCCTCAAAGGATTGTACTTTCTCTTTGGTAAACTTTAACCTTATATGATGATTTATGCAATTATGATTTTATCTTTTATCATTTCTAAGGTTCAACTCACCATGAGCTAAACCCCTTGTTGTGGTTTAGACATGCTAAGGTTATGACATTTATTTACTTGTGATATATAAGGTTGCAGCGCCGAGCTTCTTTCTAACAAACTGCTTTGACTCAAAATCATTAGAAGTAGCATCTGGTCATTTTTATTTCTAATGTTATAGCTATCTGATCCCAACAGGGTATGGGAGTGGAACATGTTTGTCAGATATGAATTTGTCCTTAAGCACTGACCGGTGAAAGGATTGACCATAGAAGAGTCTGGAAGCTATATGAAGCTATAGCTAAGTGCTAAGTTCTTGGTAGGACTCTTGTCATAGGATAAAAGGGCTCGTGATCCTAATATTGTTCGCGAGGAACAAGCGAGCACCTAAGCCTAGCAACCGTTGCATCTTAAGTTCTATGTAATCGTACAACTAAAATTATGAATCTTTGCATTCTGAACGATGTGTCGTTACGGTCTTAACATGGTGGATGAGGTAACACTCCCTAAGATCAATTGGTTGCCATGAAGTCGGTGAGGTATATAGCACGGTGAATCTCAGTAGCTAAAGATGCTTTGAACCGGCTATAGCTCTGAGAGTCACAGGAGTTGTACCAAGCTATAAATTTGTAAATCGTAGTAATGTTTTTTCATAACTGAACCTAGTTTAAACCACACTTTTCACTTGAATCTCTAATTTCTTTTTACATGCTTTATTTACTTCTGCATTTTATTATTTTACTATCTTAGAACCTTGTCCTTTTTATTTGTCTTTTTGGGTCTTAAATAGTTAAACTTAGCATCTGGAAATATTTAGAACTTATCCACGACAATCCTCGTGCAATCGATACTCTACTTACTCTTTATTAGTTGTTGCGACATTATTTTCTTGCACTTTGTATGCATTGGAGAATAGGTAAATATTTTCTTAGCATCAAGTTTTTGGTACCGTTGTCGGGGATTGTTAAGTGGTTTATTCTAAGTTAATTTCATATTTCTTAGTTTATATTAGTAAGATCCTTATTGGTCAATTTTTTTCTCTGTTTTGTATTCTGTTTATATTGTGTTTTATTTGCTTAGTTGGTTGTTTTTGTGAAGGAAAAAAAATTCACTCCAACTATGAGGTATTGGTCTTTTAACTCTATTGAAGAAAATTAGGTTCAACCACAAAATTTTGAATATGATGGGGATGAGCATATAAGCGATTACAATGGAACAAATTTCATGTTCATGAAAATGCCAAATGTTGGCTATGACATGAGAAATTCCACTTGTGAATCATATCCCCAAGTTCAAGATGAATTTTATTTTGAAAGAAACCATACACTTGAATTTCTCTTTGTTGAAACCAACGATTCTTTGGATAGGCATGCAGCTCAACTAGATTCAATCATTGGTTATAATTCTGAAAATCTAAACCAAAAGAACCATATGGAGGAACTAGTTGAACCAACGGAAGAGAGTATGGAGTTAGTAGAAAACTTGACTCTTATGCTAAACTATTTCATGAAAAAATCAAAATAGTCAAGCAATTATCAATAAAAGTATTGAGGCATATCATGTCTCAAGTAAAAACATAAAGTCTCATCTCAATGCAATCATAGATCACCTAAAAATAGAAGAGAACTCTATGGAAAAAGTGGTTGAACAACATAATAAAGAGTTAGACACTAATCAATGTCTTGATGAAAGAGTGGAAGAAAAATATATTATAGTTTTAGATGTAGTTCTAGAAGTAGAAGTAGTAGATTTAGAAGTAGTTAGTGTTGTTGAAACCCCAAGGGAGGAGGATGAAACAATTCACGTAGTTGTTAAGATTCAGCCCTTAGTGTTTCAAGAAAAATATCCTCCTCAACCTGAATTGATTAAATTTCACGATAGGGAGAAATCATGTTTCAATGGTCTTGTTATGGGGGCATGGGAACATTTGCTACCATATCTTAAGTAAATGGGATTTTATGATATTACTTGTTTCAACTAAAAAGTCTCACAAAAATCCACTTCACTAAAGAATCCATCCAAATCTCTATATTTACAACAAAGTCTTTTAAAATCTCTTGAAATCTCAATTCAATACAACCTCTGTAGTTAGGACACACACTTGAGAGTTTTTTAATCGAAGGAAATATGAGACCGATCGAAGTGTGAAATGTGAATCTATTTAAGTATATGATATGAACGTGAAGAACATAATTTTGGAAAATGATGTCGTATGCCATGAAGAACAAGGAAAGAAAATGAAATTGAAAATGGAAGTTTCTAGTAAGAATACGGTTATAGTGATTTTGAAATGTTGCAAAATAGTACTTCTATTGAGTTTTAAGTTAACTCTGGTTAAGATGAAAGGAGTTTTAGCTAAGTACTCTATTTAGAAGTGAAAATATAAAGCTTCTGTGTGTAGAAGTGTGTGAGAAGAAAAATAGAGTGTTGAGTAAATCTAGAGTGAGAAAATACAACGGATGAATATCATCTCTATAACTTGTAGGTGTTGTAAAACAACAACATTTGAATACGAGTGGGTATCACATGAAATGCTATATTGTATCTCTTGTGTGTGTAAGAGAGTAGAGGGAGCATTGTAATATTCTTTAATATAGTGGAATATTTTCCGGAGTTTGTCCCTTGGTTTTTCCCTCAATATTAGAGAGTTTTCCACGTTAAATATTGGTGTTCACATTTATCATTACCACTGCGCTGTAAGGTCCAATCTCTTTTGGATTTTGAAATTTTAATTTACACTCACATTAAGCTCGTTGAGCCCAACAAGTTGTATCAATGCTCCGGTTCGAGCTCGAGATTATAGTGTAAATTAAATGGAGGAGAACTTTCATACAATGATTAAACTCGCATCTAAATACTACACCATTTGGAAGCCAGAAATAGAGGATATGCTTTACTACAAGGATATGTATGATACTGTAGAAAATAGAGACACAAAGCCAAACAAAGTGACTGACGAGGATTGGAAAAAGTTTAGAAAGTTGTCAATCTGACTAGGTAGTGGGTGGATCTTAGTGTATTCCACCATGTGGCCACAAAGACAAATGCCCAGACTATGTGGTAGAACATCGAAAAGATATATTAAAGAAAGACCGCACAAAACAAAACTTTTGCTATTAGAAAGTTGGTGAATCTAAAATATTGGGAGGGAAGATCAGTTGTCAAGCACTTGAGTGACTTTCAAGACTTCTAGTATTTTAGGGATTCTATGAATGATCAAAGGATATGATGCCACTTTGCAAATGGACACCATTTGTATGGATGTAAGGTTGATATGTCTGAGTGTAAGGTGACCATCAAAGCTCCCTTCGCCATAGAGAGGAAACAAATTTTACCTCAACCTCCTTCTCCCTCCATCTTCTTGCACAACATGTTTAACATCAGGTGTTTAATAATTTTGCATAACAAGCGTCATTTTGATCTATTAATAAAATGAGAGTTTTATTCATTTTGTCTCTTTTAATTTTGTTCATTTTCAATTATGCGTTGTTAATATTATATGTCAAAGTGTTATGCAATTATTAGCAATAGAAGGTTTTAGATTATGTCTCTGTGAGCTTAACTCAGTTGGTAGGAACAATACATAATATATGCAGAGGTCAAGGCACAAACCTCAGACACCCCATTTCTCCAATCACTAGGCTACTTAACCAAAAAAAAATCAAATTATATAAGCAAAAAATGGTTCGTATATACTTGCGGAACAAAAGGTATTTGAGAAAAAAATTAGATAAAGCACATCAACAAATTGTGTGTGAGAGAGAGAGAGTAACAATAAAAAAATTGAAATATTTTTGTAACAAAATATTCCTTTTATATAATTGTTTTAAACAAACTAATTTTTTTTTTCAAAATTAGTTTACTACAATAAATAAACACAAAATAGATTCTAATTTTTTTATAAAATGTAAAAAACAATCTCTAAATTATTGAATGTCAAAATCTTTTTTATTCCAATCCATAACTAACATGTGAGGCTGTTATAACTTAAAAAAAAAATCACTTTAAAGAGCATTATATATGTTTGTTATAGTTTTTTTTTTGACAAAATGTTTGTTATAGTTGTTTTCAAAAACTATGATCTACAAAAAAAAAATCTAAAAACAGTTTCAAATAAAAAGATATCAAGAGTAACTTTTTAATAAATATATTTCGGGCGGGAGAAAATAAATATAAAAAAATAATGGTAATTTTGTAACAAAAGATATATTTTATATAGTATCCAAACAAATTAATTTTTTTTTCAAAGCAATGATTGTTATTACGATAAATAAACTCAAAATTGATTATGATTTTTCTTAAAGTCTCAAAAAAAAGTTATTTAGTGTCAAAATCATTTTTTTTAATCTATAAAAGATGAGCCATATATTTAATTTACATTTTCTAAAAATAAGTTTATTATGTTCATATTTTTATCTCACACTTAATTTATTTGATGCAATAAAACTACTTTCCTATGAGTTTTTTCTTTTTAGTTAATTAACAAAAAAATGACAATTATTTATGCACATGTTCACTCCCATACTAACACTTATGTTTACCCCTAAAAAAACATTATTATTTTATTTTTACAAAACTCATTTTCTTATCTAACATAAACATCTCAACAAATAATTCATATCTGCTACGATTTTATCGTCCAAATATTTTTTTTTTGTTTTTATCACTTTCAGATTTTATTTTAACATAATTTATTTCGTTAAATTCCTATAATTTCATGGAACAACTTCACACACACACACACACATATAATTTATTTTTGGAAAATGCTAACAAGTGCCCTAAGGGCATTGTTTAAGCATCTAAAGTAGCAACTTTTGCATTGGAAATTGTACGGTTATGACTTTAACATGTGTTTATTATGTGTTGGACTTGTATTGTCAAGACATAGTTTCTTTTTGTGGGTTCCTTAAACAATGCCCTTAGGGCACTTCTTAGCAAGACCCTTTATTTTTTCCTTGTCCTTAAAAAAAAAAATTCATGGAAACTAACCACTTATATTATTCTCATACTTTTTTTACATGTTTTATTCATGTTGTGTTATATTTTATTATTTCTTTCATAAAAAAATAAATTATTATTTTATCTTGACTTTTTTTTTCCCAACACTCTTCAACGATTTTATTTAGTAGGGTTTTCTCCTACTTTGTTATATGAGAAATGATATTTGTACAATTATTTTATGACAACTTTCTCTTTCATACTCACATTATGTTTTTATTCTCTCTCTACATTTTTCTCCATCTCCATTGTTTTTGACCAATGAAGAGAGAGAGAGAGAGAAAAGAAGTTGTCACAAAAGTTGTTTCAAATGGTTGTTCAAACTTCAAATATCACTACTCTTGTTATATTTATCTTTCACTACTTCCCTTTCAATATAATTTTTCTTATGTTTATGTTGTTTTTTTCATCTCATTATTCTTTATTTTCTGCGAGTACATGTACTTAAAAATGTTTATTTTATTCAATGTGTTAATAATTTGACTAAATCCAGATAATTTCATCTGCATGTGCATATATTAATTTACGGGTACTTAAAATATAGTTTATTCTATTCTATCTGTGTGTACCAATAAGATATTTGTCCCGTTTCGAACTGTAGTAAATTTTATTTGCGGATATCATATATAATTTTTTTTATCATGCTTAATTTTTTTTCTTAACAAGCTAAAATGATATATATAAACAACTGTGATTTACCCCGCACAAGGCGTGCAAAAGGCCAACCACACAAGAGTATTTACAACCTCAAGGTGCAATCACGAAGGAAGCACCACCAAAAGCAGAGAAAAAAATTACAAGTGGACACCCATACAAAGAAGCGGGTTCCACCAATCATGATAACTGTAATTAAAAGTCTCCTGTTTTGATTTCAGCCATATAAAAGAGTTTAGTTTAACCTTTTCAATGAGGATAGAAGGATCAGAAGCAGTGTTTTGGAATACACGGTAATTCTGAAGGTGAGAAAAACACAAGAAGGGGGGTTGAATTGTGTTTTAAATTTCTTCGTTTCTCCTAAGTTGAAACACACTGGTCAGAAGCAAAATGAGACTGCTTCTGAAGTGGGATTCAAAACTAAGATGCAGCGGATAAAAACAGAGAGAGAGAGAGAGAGAAGAAGAAAGACACACGCAATTATACATGTTCCTTCCACAAACCGGAAGTAGTCATGTCCCCCTTGCACTTACAAGGAGAGTTCACTAAAATGTAATGTCAAATTACAATTGCTCACTGCTACAACTAGCAAGAGACTTCAAATTGGTCAAGCATGTAACAGCCCGGTGGGCCCCTCGCAAGGCACTGCACCCACCGCACTGCACTGTTACTCACAAGCTTAATCACTAGCCCCCTCACCATACTAGTGTTTTTGCCTCCCGTGGGAATCGAACCTAGTACCTGGGGATAAGTACTACTTCAATGCATTCCCACTACCAATTGAGCTAGTAGCTCAATTGGTAGTGGGAATGCATTGAAGTAGTACTTATCCCCAGGTACTAGGTTCGATTCCCACGGGAGGCAAAAACACTAGTATGGTGAGGGGGCTAGTGATTAAGCTTGTGAGTAACAGTGCAGTGCGGTGGGTGCAGTGCCTTGCGAGGGGCCCACCGGGCTGTTACAAAGCACACAAGCAAGAGACTTCCTATGCTCCTGAACACAATCAAGAGACTTCTAATGCTTAAGTACAACATTAAGAGACTTCTAATCAAACAAGATTACAAAGAAAAATGTTTGAGGTTGAACAATTGATATACAATCAGAGGTGCTTACAATACAAACCAGACTCTTAAGACTTTAGAATTTCTAAGATATGAACTTGAAAACATAAATTCTAAGCGAACTTTTGAAAGCAGAACAATTTTAGCAAAGTTTTGGCGCTTGTAAATTGTAGTTGAGTCTTATGCCATTCTCTAAGTCTTCAATCTTTTATATAGAGGTGTGAAAGAGACGTTGTGAAATTGCCAGCACATCAAAAAGAGTCGTTTGAAGCTTTGATCAATCACCAATGATCTTTTGCCTGATATGGTTGTTGTCCTATGAAGAACCAATTTCAAATCCATTCCTATTGTGAAGGAACATTGTTGCAGGCAGAGCTGTTTTCTTGTCTTGTAGCAAGGACATTGCAGAGTAGTGGAGATAGTGGTTGTACACTTCGTACAATTGTACTTTGTCAACGCTTTTTGAAGATAAGCATCCAATGCCTTCAAATCTCCTCAAAATGACCGTTGCTTTACATTCCAAGTCTTATGCATTGCTTTTGAATCCATTGAACAACTTTTGAAGATTTAATTCTTCCATTTCAGCTTCTGGTGATTCTCAGCTTCTGATGAAGTCGCTTCTGATGAACTTGCTTCTGCTGAACTCCAGCTTCTGATGACGTCATCATCTTCAGGAGCGCTTTGTCATCAGGAGCACTTTTGTCTTCAGGAGCACTTCTCTTCAGACGCTTGAACAAATATTAGCTAGTCCAATTGACAATTTTTAATACCTTGTTATCATCAAAACTCTCAAAGGTTTATTGTTAAACACATTTTGTTCCAACAAATTCCTCTCCTTCTAAATCACCCAAATAGAGGCAAACCAAATAGTTGTGAAGAACAAATGAGTATATCTAGGCATGCCCGCCATATATGTAAATTGAACAAAATGTTGATCATGCTTAATTATATATGTCTAACTTGGGCAACGCCCGATAAATACATTAATTTCATCAACATTTGTGGTTGTTGTCCCGCTATTGCCATGGGACATCGCCTTCCCCCCTATTGCCACTTTCGATTGAAAAAAGGGCACAATTGGAAAATGAGACACTCTCCACCGCTTCTTCGCACTTACGCAGTAGAGTAGAGACTCTAAAAAGTGTGGGTCACATGCCTTTTAACTCTCCCTTATTTCTTCTTTCTCCTAAACGGGAGAAATAAATACCACTACCTCCGTCCCTACATATAAGACCCCTTTGCTAAAATTACGAGAATTAAGAAAGTGGATATTTGTATTAAAGTTGTTTGTAATCATTATTGTTTTTACAATTTTATCCTTAAGAGAGAGAGAGTTAGTTTATACTCCCTCCGGTCCTATTTACAAGAAACAATTTACTTTTTAGATACATTAAATAATTTATGTATTTAGTTTAGGTTCTTGACTAGATACATACATTATTCAATGTATCTAAAAAGTCAACTTTCTCTTGTAAATAGGAGCAGAGGGAGTATTTTCCATATGTTATTGATTGTTGTTTGAAGAAAAATATGTATAATAAATAGAGGCATGTATATAAAGAAATAATTAATAGAGTTGGAAATAGCAAAATTTTCTTATAAAAAGGGACAAAAAATATTTTCAAAATGGTGTTATAATTAGGACGGAGGTGGTACATTTTTCTCTTCAATCTCTCTCGCACCAACATCTCTCTCTACCCCAAATCACCTATACAAAACACAGGCCGACTGTTACAATAGGATCCAACCAAACAATTTTAACTCCAACAAACATGACAAACTCTCTGGAATGTTTTGGAATATTTCTATATATTGAGCAATGCTATATATGCGTTCAAAATCTATGTTGAATTATTAAAGAAAATACCATGCCTTAAAACCACATGTTTATATATCTTTTTTTTTTTTTTTTGTTATGTGTTACGTCCAAATTTATTTTAAAGTAGCTGTGACACCAAAATTACGATAAAAAACTCATAGTTTAATGACAATTTAGTTGTTCTAAAGTGTAAACAGATGCATCAAATTACCAAGCAAATTCAGAGTCAAATAATTAAGAAATGTTGATAAACAGAAAGTGTGTAACTGTGACAGAAACTGCATAACAGTGAGCAAATTTAGTATTTGCATAACAGTGTTATTTAGTTTTGAGCAGTTAGTAACTTGTGACAAAAGCTTCTTAACATTTAATCTCAGTTCCAAATAAGTAGTCCAACTAGCATCATCGATATAAGAAAGCCGATCCTCAGAAATCAATGGCAGACTCAAAAAAGATACACATGATTCTATATAAGAAACATTACATTGAATTTATAACACGGCAAGCAACACATTTATATGGTTCCAACTGCTATTCAAACCCAGGAAACATGACAGTAGGAAGAGAGTGTACGTATACGCGAGTGTTAATGCTCTGTTGAAGTTCCTATTCTAACATGGCTCATTGGAAGAAAAACAAAAAAAAAAAAACAAAAAAACTGCTCTAAACAGTCAGCCACTCAGCCCTTCCTTGCCTTGACGTATTGTCACTCTTTCCTATATCAAGTGTCAACCAAGCCCACATGCACATAGTGAATTTTAACAGACAGGAAAATTGTTTTGGAGCCTATATTAAGTAAAATTTTGAAATGTCAATAGATTATTTATTATTTATAAACTCATTCCAGTTATAAAACAGTTCCACAAAATCACGTATAGTAGATAGAATTTGACTATATTCTAGCTAAAACAACTATCTTCAACAGTAGTTGAGGCATATGGCCTGCATCATATTCATTTAAGTTTCAATTGATGTGTGATCTTCATCCGTTTAGGAGAGTGTTTCGTATCCAATTTGATTAAATACTAATACGCTTTTAATAGATCTCCAACATGTTGTTGAAGAAGCCCTTATCAAGACATAAAACATGAAAAAAGTATGCAAACTCGTAGAGAGAGATGCGCATACATATATTGTCAATGCGTAAATGAAATGAAGGATGGTATAATGTGCCTAGATTTTACAAGATAAGGAGTATGTTAAAGCTGGCCCTTACGAAGACATAACCAAGAATCTTAATAAAAAAATCTACTACTAATTTCATTAACAGCTCTCCCTGAGTCGCATCCTTTTGCACACGAAATTTACTCACTCCGTTTTAAAATAAGTGTCATTGTTGCACACATGAAATAAGTAGTAACCCGGATCGAGACTGGAAGATAAAACGGTGTTGTAATGGTATATGTGAGAGACACATTTAGAGAACATGCAATAGAATTCATCGATCACAGCAGCAGGGAGGTTGATTGCGACAGGAAAACAACATTTAGAGGATTTCAACAGGCAGGGGCAAGGCAAGAATGTATGAACGACGAGGAAACAAGTTGTTGGGAATAGTAATAGAAGAAACAGCACTTGCACAGATCAAAAACATAAACATTGAAGTTCGGAAGCATATGATATTTTGTTTCCCTGTAAAACATAACTATTTATTTTAAATTATAATAGATTATAAGGGTGAAAATGAGGTTTTATTTAAAATGAAAGGAGTAAAAATGAAATAAAAAATTGTCAGTTCTAAGTTTAAACAGTACTTGAAGTAGCATTTAAACGTTACTTAAAATAACAATTGAAAAATAAGCTATAAATTAACGAAAATTTTTAAGGGATTGAACTTTTCGATAACTTGTTGAGCACATTTGTTTGATTTTTATATGCAAATGTGAGAGCATTATAGTTGTGTTTGACAAGACACATTTTCGAGTTTATATATGATTAAAAATCACAGGAGTGTGATCTTGAGCCCCCTCATTGTATATGTAAATCTATGAGCATTAGATGCGATGCCATCAGACTACGAATTCTGTTCTTTACCCAACACATTTTGCTCACTCCCAACTAAAATTTTAAAGATATCTTTGCATGAGTTAACTCACGTGTTAAACCTTGCGTGACTTAACGCACGGTTTGCTAATAGACTGATGGTGTATTTGTTTTTGCAATGTGGGATTACTTTGAATATATGCTATAGTCCACAACTCTAAATGCAGTTTCACTTTGAACAAGCTTACAAGCCGCAGTTACACCGTGAATAAAGTAAAATTAAAACATACGCTAAGTTTTGACTGCGATTGATTTCACAACTAATGGAGTATCGCATTTCATCAATTTTCGGTTCTAATTGTCAAACACCACTGTCGAAAAAAATGTATTGTCAAACACCACAATTTCAACAACCAAATTGACAATTTTTTAGCTTCAGCTATATCTTTTGTCTTAAATTTTCCCCTAGCTCCAGATTAATTTGCAGCAATTAATTAAAGCACGTGTAATTGAACAAGTTTCTCTGTATTTTCCCTCAATATGATCAGGTTCTAGCTGGACAGGTGGCACGCCCCAAGAAAATTCACAATAAGAGACAATGCAACCACAATAAGGTTCTAGCTGGACAGCAGAATTTGTCATAAATGGAAGAAAGAAGAAGAAAATAGCGTAAATGGAAGGAAGAAGAAGAAACTAGCATGAGTTAGCTTACGCAGGGGTATTATAATCATTTCAGTTGCGAATGAGCGTTTTTGGTTGGGTAAAGAGCAGAATTCCTATCGTATCAAGTTTTTACCGTGAATCCACTTGCTCCATTCAAGATCTAGTTTCAATTATCATTTATATTTGTAAAATGATTTGATTGGATACATGTGTAAAAAAATTATATTGTAAAAAACAAATTAATCCATATTTGACATAAAAAAAAAATTCATTTTTAGTTATTTGATGAAATATAAAAAGGTTCACTTTTTTTTTTTGTTGAAAATGTGTAGTTAATAAACTCAACAAGAACTTAAAATTTGACAATTGGATTGATGAAATATAATGATTATAATAAATTATTAAGGAGAGTGATTCAATTTCAAGTTGCTCTTTCTTTTAAATAAGTGGAGAAAAACCAAAGAGTTAATACATGTAGGAATATATCACAATAAATATGAGAACCATCATTATATACAGCCACCTTAGCACAGTTATAAGCAACCTTATTAGTCTCTCTCATAGAAAAACCCCACATAAGAGATGCAACAACCAAATCACTTGCTGAAACTGCTACTTTCCAATCCACTCCAAGGCTGGTAACAAGCAGGGTTGTATCTGAGGCAGGGCGAGGAGGGCAACCGTCCTAGGTCCCAAAAAAACCACAAGTTTATATCATTTTCCTGATCAGTGTTACGTTCAGATTTGTTTTCAGGTAGCTGTGACACCAAAATTAAAATTCTGCACTATCTGTTACGATATATTTTCGCCTTAAGACTCATGGTTTAATGACAATTTGGTTTCTCTAAAGTGTGAATAGATGCATCACATTACCGAGCAAATTCAGCGTCAAATAATTAAGAAATGATAACAGTGAGTGTAACTGTGACAGAAACTGCCTTAAAGTGAGCAAATTTAATATTTGTATAACAATGTTATTTAGTTTTATGTTCAGTTAGTAACTTGTGACAAACTTATGAACATAATTCCATCTCAGTATCAAATAAGTGGTCCAATAGGAAATAAAAATTTACAACAGTGTTTGGGGTGAAAACTAGCGTAGATATAAGAAAGCCGGTCCTAAGAAATCAGCAACAGACTCATAAATGATACACAAGCTTCTATATAAGAAATATATGTTGAGTTTATAACACAGAAGCATATTTATATGCTTCCAGCTGCTATTCAAACCCAGGAAACATGACAGTAGGAAAAGAGTGTACGTATACGTGTGTGTTAATCCTCTGTTGAAGTTCATATTCTAACATGCTCACTCGAAGAAAAACAAAAAAACTGCTCTAAATTGTCAGCCCTTCCCCGCCTTGACATTGTTGTCAGTTCTTTATCTATCAAGTGTCAACCAAGCCCACATGCACGAAGTGAATTTTAACACAAAAAGTAAAACTGTGTTTGGAGCCTATCATGATCTTAGTAGATCTCCAACGTATTGTTGAAGAAGCCCTTATCAAGACATAAAACATGAAGTGCCTAAAACTTGTACACAAAGAGGTGTGCATACATATATTGTCAATATATAAATATAATGAAGGATGATATAAAAAACCTAGATCTTAAAGGATAAGGAGTCTGTTAAGGCTGGCACAAGATAAGGTCTTACATGACAGTAGCAAGGAGTGTACGTATAAGTGTGCGCGCGTGCGTGTTAATGCTCCATTGAACTTTTTTTTTGAATGATAATTGTTAGTAATTAGTATAGAGTAGTTTTTTTTTTTTCACTTCGTCCAAGTTTGAACCCAGGACCTCCAACTTCGTTGATATTCTAAATTTATAACATGGTCATTGGAGAAAAACCAAAGTTAGAACATAATATAAAATTAATTACTTATCTTCTATATCCAAAGACAAAACACCGACATTATAACCCATAAACATACTCAATCCTTTGCATAAATTATTTCCATCGTTTTCTCAAACCAGTAAATATCAGTTTATACTATATATCATACATTTATGTAAACTAACATGTGATGTGTCTCCTTCATAGTTTCAGTTAGTAACACATTAGTTCTATTGGTTTGTTAGGACTTTTACTCACTCAAACTATGCATTGCCTTTTAATCTTGCAGAGAAAAGCAACCAGCAAGGCACTCCGTGTTCATCTACTCAATTTTGTGACCATTTTTCATTTCCATCACCTTGGAATAAACAAAGTTGCAATACATAGCATATAAGGTGGGAATGAAGGATGTTCTTAAGTAGTATTATTGGGTGTCTAAGTCCCATATCAAGAATTATATGATGTTTGGTGAGTCCTTAGGTGGTTTGGTTTTTCTCTCTTAACAACTAGTCTTCAAGGGAGAGTTGCCAAGTGCTTAGGTATTATCAAATGATGTCAGAGGCAGTATTGTAGAGAAGTGTGTTAAAAAAACTGCTCGTCAATATGCTTTTGATAGATCTCCAACATGCTGTTGAACAAGCCCTTATCAAGACATAAAACAAGAAAAAAGTAGTCGAACTCGTAGACAGAGAGATGTGCATACATATATTGCCAATGTAAAAAGAAAAGAAGGATGTCTTACAAGATAAGGAGTCTGTTAAGGCTGACACCAGTGTAATAATAGTTAAAATTGTGTCCTAAAAAACCAAAACTACCAGATAAACCACATGTATTTTAAAATTCTGGTGACAGTCAAGAGTATTTTTTCATGCGAGTTTCTACTAACCAATAATAGAATTGGAACCATTTTTTCCTTCATGGTGAATCAGAAGCCATAATAACTATTTTGGGCACCTTACCAAGCAAGTGGTTCATATCACATACTTTTTTATATTCTTCCCTATTGTAGTGACTTACTGAGGTTGATTCATTAGTGACCCCCCCCCCACCCACACACACAAAAAAAAAAAAAAAAAAAAGCAACAAGCCAAGAGAATGATATAGGCATAATCAAGAAGCTTAATAAAAAAGCATAAAACAAGAAACATAGGCATATTATTGAAGGCATAGAATCTCTAATATAAGGTAAACTAAAAGCGAAAGCATAGTTCTTTAATTAACAAACCAGAAAGCATATAATATAATCAAATAGACCTCTAGGCTTTTGCGATCCATTCACAAACAAACGATACTTTGCTCCACCATCCTTATTTCCATCTCTAACAGAGAGAGTATGCTTTGTTGAGCAAGTTATATAGTATCATTAGTCAGGAACGCAACCATTGATTGTCTTGCGAAAACGTCACCAATAAGGATCGGAGTAATATAGTTCTAGCGAAGATTGGTGTAATAGCAAGATTTCGACCTTTTTTGCAATCTGATCAACTTTTCCACGTTTGTATAGTTCATTAGTCACTGAATGGTAACTAGCAAAAATAGGTTGGATACCAGATTTTACCATCACAGCTACTACAGTTTTAGCATCTTTGACCTCTTGTTCCGTAACTAAATTAAGAGCATAAATATCTGGTGGAATGTATTTGGACGAATGCAATGAAGCCAATGCTCTCTCTAGAACTTTCGTTAAAGAAAGAAGACCAGTGGTTGGGTCATTGCTTATTGGCTTCCCCAATTCTCTATTGAACCAAATTGCTTGTTTGAACTGACCAACGAGGCAATAGCCATAGAGGAGATGCCGATGTGTGACAAAATCAGGCTTGATGTTGTTAACAATCATTTCAGAATATAAATCATAGGCTTGATGTACAAGTCTATCTTTGCAAAGTCTTAATATAATTTTGTTATACAATATGGCACGAAAATCAAATTCTTCGGTGTCAATTTGTGGATGTAGTAATAATACCTTTCTCAACAAGTGTATGGCTCTTCGAGTTTCTCCGCTATGACGACATAAACCACGGATTAGAATATGATAACTATCACGGTCCAACCGAAAACCCTTGAGTATGATGTAATGGTAAAACAACATTGCTTTATAACTCTCTCCTATTTGACATAAACCTTTTAAAAGATGATTCAAAGTGGAAGTAGTAGGACGATGACCAGTGTCGATGATTTTATTACGGAAAAGAGAGAAAGCAGTGGAGATGTTACCTAATTCAGAGTGGCAAGTGATGAGCATCAACCAAGTATGAATGTTTGGGAAAAGATAAAGCTCGTGAGATTGAGATTCCAATTGTTGAACAAGGCGAGGAATAGCGATGTAGCTGCCTAGATTGAGAAGGGAAGAGAAAACGTTGTTGTAATGAGATATGTCAGAGACACGTCTAGAGAGCAGGATATTGAATTCATTGATAGCAGCCCCACGGAGATCGATTGCTGCAGAGAGTTTCAATGGGGACAAGGTAGAAACAAAAGCACAACGAGCAAACAAGTTATTGGTAATAATAATTGAAAAAACAGCACCAACACATCTTCTTCTTCTTCTTAACATCGACAACATCGTCGTTACCAAAATCTGATAAGTGAGAATTGTCGGTCGCCCGCCGATTGTGTTAAGGAAGGAACACACCACTTTACCAGTTCATCTTATTTATTTATGGTCAGAGACAAGGGTTCAGTAAAATTACAAAGATAACCTTTGTACTTCCCTTCACTTCACTTCACTTCGATCAGTTAGCACGAATCACTCCATATTTTCAATTTTAATAACTACTCCCACCATTTTAAATGAGTCTCGTTTTAGGTGTTTACACACATATTAATAAATGCAATGATTAAAAGAAAGAGAATGGTTATTTTACGAAATTATCCTTATTAACTATTGATTAGTTTTAAAAGTAATACTTTGGGAGTAGTGTGCAGAGTATTAATTGGAGTAGGGGTGGGCAAAAATAACCAAAAACCAATTCGAACCGGTTAACCGAACCAAACCGTATCAAAATTAACTGAACCATTTAACCAATTCTCGAACCGAACCATAATTTTGATAACAATTCACTAACTGAACTGAACCGTTAGTAACCACAATTATCCGAACCGAACCATTAACTATTTCTATTTTAAAAACAGCTTATTCAAAACAACTTATTTTAAAACAGCTTATTTTATGCAAAACAACTTATTTTAAAAAACAACTTATTCAATAAAAAAAGCTTATTCAAAAAAGAATATTATAAAAACAGCTTATTTTAAGCAAAACAACTTATTTTAAGCAAAACAACTTATTTTAAAACAGTTTATTTTAAAAAATAGTTTATTCAAAACAACTTATTTTATGCAAAACATCTTATTTTTAAAAACAACTTATTTTAAAAAAAACAGCTTATTTTATGGAAAACAACTTATTATAAAAACAACTTATTTTATGCAATAAGCTGGTTCATGTCACATTTAGTAGAATCAGAATGATCAAAAAGCAATGTAAATTTATATTATTCAACACACTTCACTTACTCACTTGGTACTAGTGCTACATTTTTTTACTTATATTTTAAAAAAAAAAAAAAAAGTGAATTGATGGCCATCATATTGTGGATCATCTACTATGAAGCCAGCTAACTTCCAAGTAGGATCTTTGGTGTGTACCCTATTATACAGAGTCCTCATCCATTGATGGGCATCCAAACATGAAAATTTTGGTGTTATTATCCAAGCCACAGGAATGGCCTTCTTGTCTGAGTTGAACACTAGAAGACTATGAACCGGGTACTGCATGAAATTATCAGTGTGTTTGATGTTAGTTTCTTTGAAACTCAATGAAAGTAATATATGTTTGCTTATCAAAATTAAGTGAGAAAGTCACAAACAAACCTTTAATTTATTTGTACCAAATCGTGAATCAGATGCAAGCAGACCACGGTTCCCAAACTTAATCATTTGTTGCAACTGCCACTCAGTTTGAATGCCCAAAATGAATGGATCAGAATCAGAGAAATCTTGGTAGAAGAAAACATTACTCTGGCGGTTATAAAAAAATTCAAAAAGAAAAAGTGAATTGCACAAACAATGATGATAATTGATAAGATATCCTGTAGCAGTGAAATAATTCAAGGAACACATTTTTTTTTATAAAATAAGTTGTTTTGAATAAATAGATGATAAGTTGTTTTAGAAAAATAAACTGTTTTTTAAAATAAGTTTTTTCCATAAAATAAGATTTTAAAATAAGTTGTTTTGAATAAGCTGTTTTTTAAAATAAGAAGTTTTGCATAAAATAAGTTGTTTTGAATAAACTTTTTTTTTTTTAATAAAGAGATCGTAATCGATTGTTTTGCATAAGATAAATTAGTTTGAAGAAATAAGCTATTCTAGTTTTATTCATTGGATAAAAAATATTGGCTAAAATATGGTTTTAGTCCCTGCAAATATGCCTCGTTTTGGTTTTAGTCCCTGTGTAAAAAAAATTTGTTTTTGGTCCCTGCAAAATATTTTGCAGTGACCAAAATCTAAATAATGGGTTCAGTCATCATGTGCCACGTATGCAAATCATCACAAAAATGGGGTCAGAGACTATTTTGAAAAACAAAAAATTTTGCAGGGACCAAAAACAATTTTTTTTACACAGGGACTAAAACCAAAACGAGGCATATTTGCAGGGACTAAAACCATATTTTAGCCAAAAATATTTGTTTTGGTTCGGTTCGGTTTGGTTAATAGGTAAGCAAATGATTAACCGAACCATAACTTTGGCTTAGTTTGGTTACTTCCAAACTTTAAACGGTTCGGTTCGGTTATTCCGAACCATTTGAGCAATTTGGTTCGGTTCGTTCGGTTTCGATGGTTAACCGAACCATGTCCACCCCTAAATTGGAGGGTACAATTGAAAAGAAAAAGTTATTATTGCATTGGAAATTGAAAGTGACATTCATTTTGAAATAAATTTTTTTCGCTAAAACGACACTCATTTTAAAACGGAAAGAGTAATAATCTATATCTATATTATATAAAAGGTTAAATATGTTTTTCTCCCTCTAAATATATCAACTTTTCGTTTTAGTATCTCTAAAAATTTCCTTCAGACCAAATCACATAGCCAAAATAAAGTCACCACTCATCTTTATCTCCACGAAAACAAACGTCAATAAACAGAAAAGAAAAAAAAAACACGTTCCGGATTGTATAATCCGAAATGTCCCTCACTCCATAGAAGGTACGCAACTTCCTTCAGTTTGGCTCATTATCGAATTAATTCGGATTACATAATCCAAAAACCATGGGAGGTTTCCGGATTATATAATCTGAACTCTGTCAGTTTCTTTTGGCTGGTGGTCTACACCACAAGAAACATATTTTCAAAGGTTTTTACCAACATTAATGGCTGGTAAAACTCCTTTGAACACGTTTTTTGACCAACATAATGGGGAGTTACAATCTAGGCAAGTTTTTTCCTATAAATAGCCTCCAAAATCTTCACATTTCTCACACCATTTCTCAAACTCTCTCCTCCTCTTCCTTCTATAATAATGTGTTTTCATCGTTGGCCTTTCATAAAAAGAGGCTACTTTAGAAACTTAGAGATTATATGAAATGTCAACGGAGAAGGCAACGCGTTGCAAAGAAGCACGGTTTGTCTGGGTGTCATGTTGGTCTGTTTGGGTGCAAGGTTCGTTTCTTTGGATGTAAGGTTGACCATCAAGGTCTCTTTCGCCCTAGAAACAAACTTTACCCCTGTAAATATATCAACGTTTTGTTTTAGTATCTTTAAAAATTTTCCTTCAGACCAAATCACATAGCCAAAACAAATTCACCACTCATCTTTATCTCCACGAAACAAAACGAAAACAAACGTCAATAAACAGAAAAGAAAAAAAACATGTTCCGGATTGTATAATCCGAAATGTCCCTCACCCCATAGGAAGTGCGCAACTTCCTTCAGTTTGGCTCATTATCAAATTAATTCGGATTACATAATCCGGAAACCATGGGAGGTTTCCGGATTATATAATCCAAACTCTGTCAGTTTCTTTTGGCTGGTGGTCTGCACCACAAGAAACACGTTTTCAAAGGTTTTTACCAACATTAATGGCTGGTAAAACCCCTTTGAACACGTTTTTTGACCAACATAATGGGGAGTTACAATCTAGGCAAGTTTTTTTCTTCCTATAAATAGCCTCCAAAATCTTCACATTTCTCACACCATTTCTCAAACTCTCTCCTCCTCTTCCTTCTATAACAATGTGTTTTCATCGTTGGCCTTTCATAAAAAGAGGCTACTTTAGAAACTTAGAGATTATATGAACGGTCAACGGAGAAGGCAACACGTTGCAAAGAAACACGGTTTGTCTGGGTGTCATGTTGGTTTGTTTGGGTGCAAGGTTCGTTTCTTTGGGTGCAAGGTTGACCATCAAGGTCTCTTTCGCCCTAGAAACAAACTTTACCCCAGTAGCCTCCCCCCCCCCCCCCCCCCCCCCAACATATCTTTCTCCTTCCCCTGACCAATTTTCTTGGGGTAAAACTAAATCTGCAGATTTAGTTTTATATCCAGGGAGGTTGATTTTCTTGTGGTTTTCTTTTTACCCCAGATTTAGTTTTACCCTGTTGTAAATGTATCAATTATATTAATAAAAAGGGATGTTTGTGTATTATTTTTGTTCATATATTTGTGTTTTTATTTGCATTTATTTCATGAATTTAACATCTAAATAATATAAAATAAGGCAAAGTGTGTGCAATTTTGGTAAAAGAGATTTTCGGATTATATAATCTGGAAATTTCTGGGAAATTAAATATCCGAATTATTTAATCTGAAGGTTTTTTTTTATAATTTTATAGGGCGCGCGAGAACTTAAAGGTTGGAAAAATTAACAGTCTTAATAAATATTTGTGTTGTAGTTTTAATGTGATTCAATTCAACACCTCCAGGTCAACCCATGCTGTCATGGAATTATAACCTGGTGCATTCAATTCTTGACCCCCAAGTGGCTGCAGTTTTGACTTCATTCCCCTTTACACTAGACCAATGGAGGACACTAGATTATGGAAGGTATCAACAGATGGAAAATACACCGTAAAGCCCGTTTATCGCATTTGTGCTGATCTTCTACATTCATCCACTCATGCGTCATCTAATCCCCCATGGATGACCCTCTGGAACATGAAAATTCCACCACGTGTTCGTTCATTCCTTTGGCGTCTTGCTCATCAATGCCTTCCTACTCGTGTTAATCTCACCACCAGGGGTATACCATGCGAAGATACGTGTGTGATGTGTGAATCATTGGCAGAATCACATATGCATATATTCTTTGTGTGCACTAAAGCTATGGACTGTTGGGATCATATTAATTTAGGAAACCACATTCGCGAGCTGCTGCACCGGGCTAATGATTTCACTATTATGTTGTTTGATTTTCTTGACAGGTTATCCTCCTATCAACAAACGCAGCTGCAATGTTACTTTGGAGTTTGTGGAAGAGGCGTAACATAAAGTTGTGGGATTCTTTAGACACTACTACTGCTTCGACTGTTTCTAGAGCGAACGATGCACTTCACGAATGGCGATGTATGCAAGGAGTTAAACCTCAACCTCAAAATCAGGTTCACATAATCTCTTGGGAGAAGCCTCCAGAAGGCGTCCTAAAGTGTAACATTGATGCCGCAACTTTCAGCCATAACACGGTGACAGGTTTTGGAATGTGTTTTTGAAACTCAAGGGGGCAATTGTTAATGGGGAAATCATCTCTTCTACAATCCTTTGGTTCTGTCCTAGAAGCTGAAGTTGTTGCTATGCTTGAGGCATTACACAGGTCAATTGCAGCTAACTATCATGATGTCGTGTTTGAATAAGATTCTCGCCAATGCCATCAACTCTTCAACTATTTACCTTAACGAGTTTGGCAACATTGTATCACAGTGTAGAGATTTATTGTTTAGTAATTCTGACTTTGTAGTGTCGTATGTTCGGAGGCAAGCAAATAGGGTCGCTCACAACATAGCTAGAGCATCATATTCCCACACTAGCCCCCATATTTTCTATCATGTACCACTTACTTTGTTTTCTCTAATTATGAATGAAATGCATTAACTTTTCCTTGCTAAAAAAAAAAAAAAAACCATATGGGTTCTTCCAACTCTATAATTAATTTAACTAATTAATAAATTATTTAAACTTGTTGCAAGTGAGTGAGTGAATTTAGTCCAACTCTATGTTTGTGTATTATTTTTGTTTTTATTTGTATTTATTTCATAAATTTAGCATCTAAACAATATAAAATAAAGCAAAGTGTATGCAATTATGGTAAAAGAGATTTCCGGATTATATAATCCGGAAATTTCAGAGAAATTAAACATCCGAATTAGGGTGTGTTTGGTAAAAAGAAGCTATAAGCTAGCTGATAGCTGATAAGCTAGCTGATAGCTGAAAAGCTAGCTTATAGCTGGTAGCTGATAGCTGGTAGCTGATAGCTGAAAAGCTAGCTTATTAAAATTAAAGTGTTTGGTAAAATTAGCTGTTGAAATGACTGATAAATATAGAATGACATAAAAGGACATATTTGTTTATTTTTATTTCTTTATAAATCACATATATGATTTTTTTTCCTAATGTATTTCTTTTTAATATTTCAAATTATTTTCATCTTCAAGTTGATAAATGTATTTTATGAATTTTAAAAAGCTAGCTTATTGAAATTAAAGTATTTGGTAAAGTTAGTTGTCAATGTAACTGATAAATATAAAATGACATTAAATGACATGTTTGTTTATTTATTTTTTATAAATTATATATGTAATTTTTTTTACTAAATGTAATTCTTTTTAAATATCAAAATTTATTTCCAATTACTTTCAACAAATTTTCATTTTTTGACGAATATTGTTTAACTAAACTAGCTTCACAATTTATTTATTATTAAAATTAAATACTACATTAATTAAAAGCAATGTCATAAAAACAAGTGAACAACAAAATATAAAAAAGTATAACGTGTGGGTAGGTTGGTTGCAGTAAACTATAAAAACATGGGAACGTGGGTAGTTTATTTTTCCTTTATAAAATATTAAAATTAATGTAATAAGGTTAAAATTGGAAAAAGTTATAAAAAGCTACCAGCTATAAGCTCAAAAGCTACTTGAAATAGCTTTTCAAAAAACGCTATAAGCTAGTGAAAAAAGCTTTTTACCATTCTATCAAAACAAGCTTATAAGCTAGTCCAACAAGCTATAAGCTAGCTTATTTGTGTTACCAAACACAGCCTTATATAATCCAAAGAGCTTTTTTGTAATTTTATATAATCCAAAGTAATAGTCTTAATAAATATTTGTGCCATAGTTTTAATGCGATTCAATCCAACACCTCCAGGTGGGTTCTTCCGATCCAACTCTATAATTAATTTAACTAATTAATAAATATTTAAACTTGTTGCAAGAGAGTGAGTGAATTTAGTCCAACACAAGAAGAGCGCTCCCAATTTGATTTCACTTCGATAAATATCCGAGTTTCATTCTGATCTCTCGTAGGGTCAAGATCTCTGATTTTAATTTAACACACAACCAACGCAGGTTATTATGGGTACAAATGCTTTGTGATAAGCATCTCAAAGAGAAATAACTCACATTAGCCCCAATGTAGGAGGGTGCTTATTGTGTATGGAATGCGATTCTTAGTAGGACACATTACTAAGTCAAAGAGCAACAAAAGAACCTTAAAATATAAAAATACATTATTTACACTGAAATTGTGGGTTATAGAAAGATAATATATTCATTCATAAACACACATATATATACAATATCTGTCAAGTGATCAGAGTTTTAATTTCAGAATGACAATGTCACACAGTCACTGGAATACAAATATACAACACCATTTAAACCATGGCAGTAACCAAAGCCTATTAGTTTCATAAAAAAGGCCTATTGTATTCCTCTGAAGTCGTTGAACGTCGGAAACCAATAACTCCACATGAAAGCAAACTATCCGATGCTCCAAGTTCAATGAACAAAGTAATAGAAAACAAAACACAACACATCAATCACCTAAGTCTACCACTAGTGGCCTTATTCGCCTTCTGGCCTTGTGAGTTCACAAGGAGAATTGGCAACTGTAAGGAGGACCAAAAACAGTGGAAAAATCATGGGAAACCACAAGTAATTCTCCAAATCCAATTCATGTGTCACATGTTTAATCTCTATGGACATTGGACAGCCTAACCAAAAGAAATCTGGTAACGAACAGCAAAATATTTGTGTACCAACTATAATAATCAAATACTCTACATTTTAACAGATTGTGATTAAAACTCCAAGAGAAACATTACCATTCATAGAAACAGCGGATGAATTCAATTATATTACATGCATTCCAAATATAGTGAGTTATTATATGAGCAATAGCAGATAAAATACATCCTGAACCTGAACCGCAACTCGTACGCTAGCACAGAAGCAAGCACCTAAACATCCCCCTCCCCTACACACAAAACGACCTGCCAAACACAAACCGCAGCAAAACAAAAACCGGGGTTCAACCTACGAAGACCCCATCTCCACGACGTTACCTTTACATCCTCTACTTTCAATCTACGAAGACTAAACCTCCCCCTCCCCTACACACAAAATGACTTTCCTGTCTAATAAACAACACACCCCCTGAGACGCCACAAAACCCCCCGAAAAACCAGCAGAGCCCCACCTGCCAAACACAAACCGCAGCAAAACAAAAATCGGGGTTCAACCTATGAAGACCCCATCTCCATGACGTTACCTTTACATCCTCTAATTTCAACCTACGAAGACTCCATGTCGGGACCCTCAAAGACCTTCCCAGACCAACCTAACAACAGCTCCAACTACCTGTTGGCAGCTACACACTAACTGATACATGTCGTGAATAAAGTTTAGCTTTTAAGTGCCTGCATTGAAGTCTATTTCGTTCGAAGTGAAAAACTTTCTAATAAGACCCTATGTCTGTTCAAAGTAAAAGCTTTCTAACGCCACTAAGACCCTATTTCTGTTCAAAGTAAAAGCTTTCTAACACCACTAAGAGCCTCATAGTCATATGTATATTAAGTTTTGGTGAAAACACAGAAAAGCTTTCTAATAACACTTAGACCCTATTTCTGCTCAAAGTAAAAGCTTTCTAACACGAAGAATAAGGACAGTGAACAGAGACAGTTTTAGAGGAATTATTATATGATTTTTACAGAACATATGTACAAGGAACATGCATATAATCCAAGCTTCTCCTATTAACAAAAACACTGAAAACTGGTCAGATCTAATGAAGTTTCCGATTAAAGCTTACACCATTTAATCTCATTTTCAAATAATCTGAGCTTCTCCTAGTAACAAAACAAACACTGAAAACTGGTCAGATCTAATAAAGTTTCCGATTAAAACTTACACCATTTAATCTCATTTTCAAATAATCCGAGCTTCTCCTATTAAAAAAACAAACACTGAAAACTCGTCAGATCTAATTAAGCTTCCGATTAAAGCTTACACCATTTAATCTCATTTTCAAATAATCCGAGCTTCTCCTATTAACAAAACAAACACTGAAAACTGGTCAGATCTAATAAAGTTTCCGATTAAAACTTACACCATTTAATCTCATTTTCAAATAATCTGAGCTTCTCCTATTAACAAAACAAACACTGAAAACTGGTCAGATCTAATAAAGTTTCCGATTAAAGCTTACACCATTTAATCTCATTTTCAAATAAGTAGTCAAAATATCACACAGAAAATCATGAGATATGTAATTGAACAGAATTAAGAAAGAAAAGTGTGAACCACATTTTTAGGCTGAAATCTTAAGCATAAAACTCAGTTACAAATAACGCTAGATAAAGCTTACCAGTTGTTGTAGAACCTAAACATAGTTGTGCGTGGAAGTTCCAATGAAATGCAAGGTAATTTGCAGAACCAAACTAACTCTCTCTGTCAAGCAGTTGATTGAGAAGTTGTAGTATTTCATCCTTTGTGTGTTCACCACAGAGAGCATGAATCAGAGTTTGAAAAGTAACATCATCGGGCTTGCAACCCTCCTTATGATTCATTTCTGAAAACAAAAGCAAAGCATCAGTGTATTTGTGCTCCATGCACATACCTCCTTATGATTCTCTAAAGGAGCTTAGCTCTACAGACTTTTTTATTCTGCTGTATTTTCCTTTGATTTCCCGAAATAATACATTATTTGTTTTTCATTATTGATCTGTTTTCTTCCATTTGCTACTTATGCAATTTCGGGTTGGCATCTTCTTTTCCCACCCTATTGAGTTTCTCGTGCGTCCTATGCAATTTGGATTATAGAATCTGAATGACATAAACATCCTATAAAATCCTCCAAAACTCGTCAAAAGATTTCGGATTTTAGAATTCGAACAGCACGCGTGTGAGAAGCTCATAGGGTGGGAAAAGTAACTACCTCTCAGGTTTCCATCACATAATTGTATGGTCGATGCCGTAAGCAGAAACGAGGGGCCGAAATACAAGACACCAATATAAGTATTCTTTTTACCTTCAAACTCTCCAAACTTACAACCTGAATATCTGTCTCAAGACTTCTCTGCACAACTAGATAATTATTCTTTATCTCAGCCTTTGCAAAATTACAACAACTTTATTACCACCCTTATGAGAATTCTTCCAAGCCAAGTCTTTATCATACAAAGCTTCTGATACCTTCTAATGGCTTGGGATAAATCTTTTGAAGTCTTTCTTCTTGTGCTACATCCATCTAACCATGTTAACTTTCTTCGGTAATTGTTGGTACAACTACTTGATCATCTTGTTCTTTAGATTAAGGGTCCTGTTTTATGAGTCCATGCTGAACTTGATTTTGTTAGTTTTAAAGGATAATGATTTAAAATATTTTATCTTATAAAATGAAAAGTCAATTTAATTGTTGTTTTACAACATCCATTCTCCACTCGTTGAGTTCTAAGATTGTGCACTTTATACACTTTGGAAGTTAACGAATAACAACATAAGATGGAAAATACTTACTTGAACACACATTCAACACATCAATTTTAGACACACATACAATAATGAGAAAAGATGGAAAGAAAAAATAATTGGTAATACTTAATTTTTAAAGAATTAAATAAGATATATTTTTATGTGTGTGTTTAAATAAGAATTAAAGGCATTATAAGACTCTACGAGGCAAAAATCTGCTTTTCATGAATACGGGTAAATATTGGTACCAATTCGTACAACTGTTACCTTAAATCCTTCTCCCTAAGATATGGAAACAATGAAAACACAACACTAAATCTACCATAATCCACTTTATTTTGCACAACTGTTACCTTAAATCCTTCTCCCTAAGAAGTTGTTAAACCTAGACTAAAATAAAAGATGTTGCCACTTGAAAATGTCGTTTGTGCGAGCAGGACTAAAAAAATTAAATTTATTTGTCCAGTTTATTTAATACTGGAAAATGTTAACGAGTGTCCACTGGCACTCATTAAGCACTTTAAATAGTAAGTTTTAAATGAAAAGTTGTGTATTGAATGCATTGAAAATTGTAATAATTGACTTTTTAAAAGAATAACTACTATATTTGAGATGCTTAAAGAGTGCCTCAAGGACGCTCGTTAACAAAACCCTTTAATATTCTCATGAAATTAGCAAGTTTCTACTAAAGGTAAATTTCTAATGTCTTTCCATGAATGTCTCTCTTTCGTGAGTCATGAGAGATTGTTTAACATTTGTTTATGTAGTTTTTTTGGTTTGGCATGAAGAATTTTAAAACATACGGAATGACAAAAAAAATTGTTATTCAATTGTTTTTGAGGTAAAACTATATGAAAACAAAGACAGATAAAATATGAAATATATAACTTTGTTTTAAAATAGGGTTTTTCTATCATCCACATGTTATAATTTAGATAATATTTTTTCGGTGTCATTAAAAAAATTAGAATTTAGATTATATTTTTTCTGTTATATTGTTAGTTTCATTGAAATGGATAATCATGGTTAATTTGATTTGTTATAATTTGAAAGCAAAAAACATTTATAATTTTAATTTTAATCAAAATTAAAATTTCATAAAAAAAAAAAAACATTGTTCATAATTTTCAAACGTTAGCGCAATAAAAAGAGCGGGACTATGAGCACTCTTTTCGCGGCAAAAGTTATGGTGCATAAGGAAATCCTTATGCACCGTGCATAAATCATTCACAACCATCAGATCTAGTGTACATGTGTAATAATCCTAGGCTTCTCCTCTCAAACTACACCAAATCAAGGAATAAAGAAAGAGGTATAAGTGAAACATAAGTTAAAATGCTTCTCTCTCTAAATTATTTTAGAGAGAGAAGCTCTGCAACAAAGGTTATCTTCTCCGATCAACATTAAAACGCCGGCGCGGTGGTGGCCGGCCCAACAGGGCGGCGCCACCGCGCTGGAAAATTCAACTTCCTTTTTTTTGAAAACTGAAGACACTTTCCGACATCCTTTTTCGCGCTGGTTATGAATATGGCTTTAGATGTTTCAAAAACTCAACGGTTTGTTCTAGATCTAGAAAAATAGATCACGGTTTTACCTTTCCTTTCTTCTTCTTCTTCTTCTTCTTCTTCTTCTTCTTCTTCTTCTTCTTCTTCTTCTTCTTCTTCTTCTTCTTCTTCTTCTTCTTCTTCTTCTTCTTCTTCTTCTTCTTCTTCTTCTTCTTCTTCTTCTTCTTCTTCTAGATCTAGAACCGGCTCTATTTTGTACAGATCCGGTTCGGATTGTGTTGTGATTGCTTGAGTTCGGATTTGTTGTGTTATTCTAGATGATGATGATTTGAAAAGGTTGTTGTTATTTGTGAGATAAGGAAAAAATATTGATGGAGATAGTGTTGTTCTTGAAATCAAAAGAAAAAGATTCTTGCTGAAATTTTTTATCTGATGATTGTTTGCTGGAAAAGTGTTTGATGGATTTGTAGTGAAAGCTCAAAAAATGAATTGCTGGAAAATATTGTTCATGTTGTTCTTGCTGGAAACCATTCCCACAGCAAAATGGTTTTGCGGAAACCATTTCCACAGCAAAATGGTTTGGAAGTACAACTGACAGAAACCATTTCCACAGCAAAATGGTTTTGGAGTACAACTCACAGAAACCATTTCTTTCCCCCTCCTCCAATTGTGTTAGTCCAAAACTGAATGATGGCAATGACTCTAGGTCCTTAGTTTTTTTCACCTGCTGGAAACCATTAAGTACATCCAATGGTTTTGGAGTACAATTTACAGAAACCATTTCCACAGCAAAATGGTTTTGGCATAATTCCATGTTTTCATTTTTTATTACATGTTTTCATTTTATCTAAGACATGTTATATCTTTTAACAATATTAGTGCATGATATGGAATTATTTACAGCCACCATGTAATAGTTTTAAAAAAAAAATATTGGATAGAATGTGTACCGAAGATGTTACTATATAAACCAGCAAGATCATTTTCAAGGTATGCGGTTATTGCTGAAGCCAGAGAGAGTTTTTGACAATTCTGTATGAAACGATATTTTACAGCTTGAAATTGAATTCCCTGGGCATGATAGAGGCTTGGTAGATTTTCAAATACTAGATATTCTAGATTTGGAATCTCCACTTTGTGATCATCACCTTCATTTGCAAATATTTCATCCAGCTCATCTGCTTCTCTTATCATCAGAATATGTTTCCTGAAAGCGACACTCATTTTGAAACAAATTTTTTTAGCTAAAGCGACACTCATTTTGAAACGGGGGAGTATATTTTTATTTTAGTCTCTAAAAAATAAAATAGAATGTTTTCATCCTCACAAAATATCCAAAATCTCGCACACACAATCAGTAGATGAGAATTTTGTATTCTCCATTAAAATGGTTCTAATTCAATTGGCTATAAGCTACATATGAATAGTAGAAGAAAATTATGATGCCAAGCATCCCATAGTAGATGAGAAAAAGGTTCACTGTGGTGTCGACAATGGAGAGTGAATGGACGAGGGAAACCGGAAGAGCGAAGGTGTTTCCAATATCTAACTGAAAGATCGAAGCTGAGTGTTAGAACGACGTAGTTGCAGTTTTGTACTGCACCGACGAAAAAGGGAGGAACCAAGTTCAATGATTGTGGATTCCAGAGTTTCCATGTACCAGTGGTGATCAACTAGTTTGCATTAGCGAAGAAAATACGATCAGAAAGAACAACCTGCATCCTTCTGAGTTCTAGCTATTAACCACCACCATCCATCCACTGAAGAAATACGTCGTTCTATCACTCGGCAATGCATATCAACAGAAGTGTTTCCATGCATTTATATAAACATATGACAAAATCATAATAAAATATGACAGATTAGAATTACTAAATTTTAATTCTGTTTCAATTAACAGCATAAATTCCTATCTTATCTTATGAAGTGTATCTATTACATTTAGGAATTAGGATATTGAATATCTTCATTTAGCCACCAAAAATTTAAAACGCAATAAATAAGAAAAATCCTCAAGGATTTCTTGCAACAATGTGGTTGTACTGAAACTGACTACGTAGACCAGACCATTTATAATCGACCTCAAATATTTGTTGCCGAGCTTTCATTTGATCTTCCACAATTTGAATTTTGTCTTTCCTCACATTTTGTAGCCTATAGTGTTTCTTGAATGCATTTGTCCTTCTCCTCTTGAAGATGTGTTATTTCTTTCTCCAATTGAGTTTCAATCACCGCAAATTTGTCCATTGTTGTAATCAAAGCTTGCTTGAAGGAGCATAGGATGGTTGGGAATTCTGTGTGCATACTGCATAATGTCTATTATAGCTTGGAGTCCATCTGATAGAGCAACATCTTTAAAGAAAGGTGGGACAAGTAGTTAAGTGCCGTTAGAAGGCGAAGGCTGTTAGCCTCTGAGCTAGCTAAGTCCTTCAGAGGCATCCTGAAATACTCAGAAAGGTTAAAGCAACCAGAGTTAGATGATTGTAGTGGCAGTACAAAACTGCAACTACGTTCTTACACTCAGCTTCGATCTTTCAGTGGATTCCGGAGCTGTGGTAGTTCAACAAACAATATAGGGTTAAATTGGAAATTTTAATTTTAAATAAAATACAATTTAAGAGAGTGGAGATGCCACCTCATTCGCGTGGTTTGCACGAGTGTTGGGGTCGTGCACTTCTTCATTTCTCTTTTCGTAATTTATCGTCTTTAGAATTGATTCTCAGTTGAAATTGAAGTTGAAGTTAAAATTTGTAATTTGCAACTCAAATGTGATTTTTACACTTAAATTTATTTTTCAACTCACTTTTACGGATTTCTTTTTTAATGGCAAATGTTATTAATTAGTTGTTAGATTTTATTTTTTTGTCCGAGTTTAAACTAGAACATCCAACTCCTTATCTCTCAACTCATACCTAACACCCCATTTCTACAGGCGGGTTTTAGCATGAGGAAATGGAAAAAATTTCCCATCATAGATTAATTTTATCTTATCTATTATTACTTTTTTTTTGAGGGAATCTTATCTATTATTACTTGTACTACTTGTTTTGCTGTATTCCAATTCATACCCTTATTTAAAAAATATCTATATATACTGTTTTCCGTATTCCTTTACGGTTGATTTTTCTTTTTTCTTTTACCCTCTCATGTTTTCCTTCCTTTACGGTTGATTTTTCTTTTTTCTTTTACCCTCTCATGTTTTCCTTATTGCTATTACAATAAAATTTTAATGTCATTGATTAAAACTGGACTACAATTTTTTTAACATAAACGTATTTTTTTTGGGTACAAAAACGTATTTATTTTTATAAATAAACGAAATGACAATAATCATTAGATACTAATAAACATAAATAAAAGAGTCAGAGTTCGAATACGTTGCACCATTCGATCTACTAATTTTAAAAAACTTATCAGGTTGAATTATATAATATAGACAACGTGTGTGTGTGTATATGTGTATATTTTGTCAAAAAATATATATATATATATATATATATATATATATATAAAATAAAAAGTCGAGTTTTTATTCTTCATGAAAGTGAAAAAAACAATATTCAAATTAAATCTGGTTTTGGAAAACAAATAACATAGTTTTTTTCTTGTTGAGAAATATAAAGTATAACATAGTTTTTTATTCATTCCAAATATATAAATACATTTAAGTGAGGTGACTTGGTACAGTTTTAAAAAAAATATATATTAATATTTTATTATTAAAATTCATCCAAGTTTCAGGTAAAGTTTTAGAACAATCCTATCCATTAGTATTTGATAGTATTAAATCAAAGGCTCGTATTAAATTGACCTAAGATGGGGAAAGATCACAATTTTCCCATGCTAAACGTCACCATTTCTACAAACATGTATTCATACCTATCTAATTTTACATACCACTCACTTTTAACTAAAATCACATTTTGTAAATTAAAATCAATATTTATACTACACAATCAAACACAGACTATGAATGGTACTTTCTGATGGTTTCAGAATTTCTTAACTTCAACATCGAATATTGCATAAATCCAAATGCTATATTACCTGGCAGTTGCTCTTGAAAAATAAAACTGTGAGACTCTCAAATCGATTTCATGAGTAAAGATTCCAGAACAAAACTAGGGAGAATAAAACACAAATTATATAAGAATGAATAGGATTGCTTACATTTTAAGACTTGCATACTTTTTTATAAGAAAACTCGAACCTATAATTGATTTCTTAATGTGTATGACTTAGAGAAATGAGGGCATGCACCATCAATATAAATTAGTTTACGTTAAAGTTCAGTAAAAATCAAATATTTGACTGTTATTTTTTTTCAAAAGTAAAAAAGGTTATAATATACACTCACGTGACATATGATGACTTTTTATTGGATGACGACGTAAAACTCTCTTCATAGTTCATGCATCACTGTTAAACTCTTTGACTTACTTAAGAAAACACCCAAAAAAAAGTAAAGCCAAGCCTAATGCAAAATATGATTAAACCAATTGATGAAATAAGCAGCAAAAAGATCCAAAATTAGGTGACAGTTAACGTGGTGAAATTAAAAATTGAATCATTATTGTGAAATTAAAAATAATTATTGATTTAATAACAAACTAAAATAATGGTCAAGATTTAATATGTTTCTTACCACTGTACTTAATTATCTAATTAGACATTCATATTAAACCTTGACAATTCTACTGGCACTTAACATCAGATCGGATTTAGGATTTTTTTTAAAAACAAACCGAACCACAAAATTAAATTTTAATAAGCCTTTCCCGCAGGAACATCCACAATAGATCCAGTACGTTTGACAAGATCTCCTTCTTTGATAGAGGTATCACTACCAAAGGCAACAATTCCGACATTCTCATTCTCAAGATGCAACGCTATTCCTTTCACACCGCTGGCAAATTCAACAAATTCCCCAGCTTGAATCTTGTTCAATCCATAAACACGTGCGCAATCCCACTTTTTTTTTTGGTCAAGTAGTCTAGTGGCTAGTGCTCACACAATTTTAGTGTGGAGAAGTGGAGTGTCGGGTTCGAACCTCGGCCCCTGCATATAATATGAAATATTCCTACCAATTGAGCTAAGCTCACGGGGATAATTTTAATACATTTTTATTCTTTTATTAGTATTATATATTGCATCATTATATTGATGGTTGATTTTTAATCTTAAATATTGAATTAATTTAATTCATATTATTACTACTTCATATTTTGTGTTATGTATTGCATTATTATATTGTTGGTTGATTTTTAATAAAGTTGTGTTATTGAGAACAACCATTTGTATGACAACTTATGGGACAACCATAAATTTACAAAGAAAAGTGGGTATAGGCACAAAAACAAAAGCAGTAGAGAGAGAGAGAGTAAAAATATAATGTGAATATGAGAGAGAAAATTGTCACAAAAGGTGTCGAAAAATGGTTGTATAAATATCATCTCTTTCTAATACAATCGATCATTTTCATTTTGTAATGTTAATTTTTAATATATTTGTGTTATATTTTGCATCGAACTTAGTATTTTACCCTGCATGTGTAATATTAATATTAATCAAAAAAATTACATTATGCATTTTGGATATCCAAATTAAACTGCATACAATTGGATCGGGTTTTATTAGAACAGTCATCCAAACCAAACCGAGCCGCGTATAATTTTTATTTTAGATCGGATGATTTTTTGCCTCAAAACCGATCCAAACTACACCATGAACACACCTAACAATTACTTTTTTTTTTAGGGAACACCTAACAATTACTAAAAACTTAGTCGAATTATCTACTAAAATAAATAACTTTTGACCGTTGCAAATCAATTCATAAATATCAAACCTTTGTGGGAGGTGTGTTGAAGAAGCTTGTGAGGTTGTGGGCTTCTTTCAATTTTTGTTAAATTGGGCCTGTATAAAGAAACTCCAACCCAAATATTTGGGATAGTTGCTAAATAGACCTTTGAATTGCTCATGAGTCCCTCAACAGATCTGTTTATTATTATTACTACTAATTGGTTTTTTTTTTGTGTAAACTTTGATCGGATTGTAATTTCTAATCGACTTTTTAAAAAAAAAAATCTCAATGATTCTTCGTCTTCCTTCCTTTCTTTGTTACTTCAATCTTATTTCATTTCTTTATACGTTATTTAGGTTGTAATTTTCCCTTTTTTTTTGTTTCGAACTGAAGGACTTGATGTTAAATTGGTTGATGTGGTTGATTGTGTGCGTGACACTTGTTTGATTGTGTTGATGTTTCCATTTGTGTTACCTCCTAAAGTGAATTATTGAGATGAGAATGAAATCGAGAAGACATTCAGATGTAGCCAGTGGCCACTATTTTTTATTTTGAATGAAAATAGATTTTATTATGAATGAAAATAGATAAATGTTAGTGGCGAATCAAATTAATGGAGTGTTTCTCCCTCTTCTCCTATTTGTCTTTTAAAGAAATTAAAATGATGGCAAATCTTATAAAATTATGTAAATAATGACCTTTTTTTTTTTGGAAAAAAATTAATTGGCCGGAGAAAATTGGATACGACAATAGCCATGGGAAACTCACATTGTAATGCATCTGAACTTCCCTCAACCACACCGGAATATCTTCAACATAGTCCTCGTTATTCATTGCGCCCGAGCTAACACAAACTACATTTTCAAGCAACCGTGGCATCTTGTGTTTTCACTCTAGGTTTAGCAACTTCTTCAGTAGAAAGTTATTTAAAGTTGTATTGTTGCACTGTGAGTATATGAGGAAGATTATGCAAGATTATAGATAAATTTGTGAATTAGCGAAAAGTGAGTATAGAAATCTAAATGTGTTTTTTAACACGACAAATATTATTTTTGTTAATAATTATTGGTATTGTGGTCAGAGTGGAGATCGAGCTCTCAACCTCCTTACCACTTCACTCATTAACTCTTCACCTCAGCCAACTTTATACCCCAAATTTGAATGGTTGTTGTGTTAATTTTTTCCCCTAATTTTCCAATACATCTTTTGACCATTTTATACAATTATTAATTTTACAAAGGAATACAAAATCTTAGCAAATCAAAAGAATACCAGCCTTAAAATGAGACTATATACAGAGAACATTTGTTAGCAATAATATTAATGTAAGTACTGTAGCAGTAGCCATAGGCTGTAACAATCAGCTACACTTGTTTGTGTTTTTTTTTTTTTTTTTTAAGAGCAATAGAAAGCCAAAACTGCAACTGTTCAACTAGGATTGACCATCCCAATCATCACCCTTCCAACCTCAGGCATTTGAGGGTCCTACCATGAAATGGATAGAAAGATTAGCAGACAAAGAGATTCTAAATTGGTTAGCCCAACCAATAATTAAATCCACAAATACCCCCCACCACCATTTTATCTCACAGTAAACTTCAGCCACTTCCTCTTGAATGAATCTCTTTTCCTCTCTCTCCCTCTCTCTCTCTCTTTCACACAATCTCTCTTATTTCAACCAAACAAGAGTCTTACAAAAGCATATCTGATGGGGCCTTTTCCATGTACTGATATATGACTTTGCACCTCTTTTAAGGGCCAGCATATTCCTGTGTGAGGTAAAGGCAATTTAGACTCAGTGCCAAGACAATCAACACTTAACCACTTCTTCATTTTTCAGTGGATTACATTAGAACCACGGTCGTGAAGCCACTTGTCATGAACTGATAAGTCGTCTGAATCCCCTGAAATCCGAAAGTGGAAGCTCGAAAAGTTGAATTTTCTGCAATTATCGAAACTGCAGTCTTTTTTAAGGTTTGACCTTTGACTGCAGCCTGCTCGGTTATCCTTTTGATGCTGTCGAAGTTTAACGTTGCTTCTGAGTCTTGAAGAACATTAGCAGCCAGCAATTTTCCAAGGACATCGTGCCGAAGCAAATCCATAATTGAGGAAAAGGCCACTTCATGAGTCTATTATCCATTCTAGGAAAGACCACTTTCATTTCAAAGGAGTACAGGTAATCCGTAATTGTGGAATGATTTTATTCGCCCATCCCAACCAGCAGTCACGATTACTAGACCCCATGCATGACAATTGGAAGTACTCTTGCATGAAGATTTCAAGAACTTGTATGCAGATTTGTGCAGTGAAGATTTTTTACTCTTAGGGCTTGAAGTAGGAAGTTTCTCCTCGGGATAAGTTGCGGAACCTTTCGGAATAGAATCCAAATAAAAATCTTGGCTTAGAGAAAAAGAAGATGGTGGATCAAGGCATACAGCTTGAGGTGACCTCTTATTTAGGACATCCAATTTTTTAGAATTTTCAATGTTATCAGATTTCAAACCACCCCAAGGTACTGCAACAGATGCGTTTGAAAAGAACCGCTCGCAGGACTTAATCTTCTTAGCTTTTGTGGAGCGAGACCCGTCGTCACTAACATTCCACAGATATACATTTGAGTCTTCACAGGCTGATAAAATGTGTTTTCCATCCGAAGTAAAAGATGCGGACATTAAGCTCGCTGCATTAAGCCCTGACAACAATATAGAAATCCTTAGACTTAAAACATGAAATGAAATAAAAAGTCAAATTAGATAGATAGGTAGATAGATATTATTGAACCAAAACCTTATAAAGTGGGAGCGAAACAAAATACCTTTGAATTTTTCAACGACATTAAGCCCTTCAATGATTCTGACTTGTGAATCAGCACAGGTAACCATAACTTTGTTAAAATCTTGTGGAAGAAACTGAAAAACATAAAATTAATTAATTAACTACGGAAAAAGATGCTTCGATCTTTGGAAAAGACAACAGAACTTAATTGGTGTAAAAAAGGCAGAAAAAGAAAAAACAATACCTGAAAGCCGGTTATTCCTCTTCCAGAAGATTTCTTTTTACCAAGTAAGCATAGTTGTGATTGCATCTGTAATTGATTATCTGATTCAACCAAAAACAAAAGCAAACCCAACAAGTTATTATCCCTCTTTTCACAAAACAAATTTGAAGCACTTGCTAAACTGGTGTATGAAGCACAGACACCAGACACGATACGTAAGTTGAAACTGCCATGTTGACACCGATAATAGTTTGAGAAAATTGAATTTTTGAATGTTGCATGTCGTGTCGGACACTGACACAGGTGGGACAGAAGACACGCATCCAATATGAAGTACCGGTGCTACATATGCAGATAAAGGAAAATATGAATATATATTTGTTATAAAGAAGATACCTGATACATTGTAAAACCGACAATTGCCTGTCATGGAGCCAATAATCCCTACCTGTATAAGGTAAACAAATTCACATGAAATTAACTCCCATAGAATCTTCATTTCTTCCGAAGGAAATGTAAAGAAATTATACCTGTCCATCAGGCCGATAGCACACTGCGGTGACAATTTCCTTGACATCAGTCCAATCAACAACATGACAATCAGGAATTGCCCATATGCGCACTTTTCCATCTATTGATCCGCTAATGAAATAATCATCATCCACAGGATTGAATTGTATGCATGTCACTGTCAAACATTAACATAAGAAGATACAGTTACTGACGAAACTCAAAGTGATACCAAAACAAGAAGTTAAAGCTAAAAACTAGAATACATAAGAAGAACAGAAAGGCGTTGAGGCATACCATAGTTACTGTGTGAGAAAACTTTCAAGCAGCAGTCATGTCCCACTTGCCATAGACGAACAGTTTTATCAACCGACGATGACAGCAAATACTGCATCGAAAAAGAAAAAATAGAAAACCAAATCAATTTCCAATTTTTCATAGAATTTTGAAAAAGAAAAAATACAATAATGTATTATTAGCTCAGAAAATAACTGAAATTATGACATTCACTCACATTATTCTTTGACCAAGAGAGATCCAAAATTTCACCTCCATGACCATGAAACTCATGAAGTGGTTTCTCCATCAAACGGAAGACCTTAGGAGGAAAAATGATGCAAGCTGAATCTGATGTCTTTTTCAGGGTCTTCACATTTCTAATTTTATCCTTATCCATAAACAAGGGTGTCAATTCCGAGAGATCATTCACCGTAAAGTAAATACAGGATGTATCAACTTCTGGAATGTCAATTTCATTATGCCTCTCATCCTCAACAACTTGCCACAATCGCACAATTCCATCTTCGCCGGCACTAGCAAGATACTGGCCGTCCGGACTAAATTTCATAGTAAAAATTGGACCTTCGTGCGCTTGAATATCTTGTCCCATATAAAGAGCTGAAAGTTCCTTTCTTTGTTTCTTGCATTGACGGACCTTAACTCGCTGAATCCTACAACCAGAGAATGAAACACCGTCTTCGTGCTTCCTGTTATCAGATTCTCCTTGTTGTACATCCATCATGCATGTCATTGAACGCAATTTTCTTAACCAACTCTTTTTAACCCTCTTTGTCCACGACTCAAACATACCTGTCCCCTCGAACTCCTCACCAAACTCATGCTGGTAACTGGTAGAAGACACCTCAGCAGCGTTCACAGATTCATCCGAAACCACTGACTGATCCAAACCTACTTCCACTCCATCATTCCTATCATCGCATGCCGAATTCTCCACCAAAGCACCAAATTCTGAAGAATTCATGGAAGACAAACAAGACATCGATAACCGACTTGAAAAGAAATCCTCCATAAAACCATGACTTTTGCTCACACTACTGCCACCATCTTTCATTCTATTAATCTCATCTTCTCTTTCATAACTACTTCCATCTACCGAATTCTCAAGGTTTTTCTGATCCAAACTCAATTCCATCCACTTTATAAACTTACTCCTACGCTCTCTAACACTACCCGGACTCCTGGTCCACAATTCATATCCAAAATCTCTCAGCAAACCCTCCACCAAAGGATGACCAGAATCAACTTCAGGGTTGTCAGCAACACCATTTGCATCTGAGATTGACACAATATCATCTTGAGCATCAAAAAATTGAACTTCTTCTTCGCTGAACCTAGCCATTGTGCTTCTTATTCAACCCATTAAATAACCTTCAAACAAGCAACATTTTTTCAAGCTAGTGGGAATGTAGCAAAATCCTTATCTACACCCCCAAACTATATATACAGACACAAACAAAAAAAACACAGAAATCAATATTAGCAAACATGAACATGAATTTTTTATTCAAAATGATAAAAATAAGAATAAAACAGAAACCAAGAGATCCAACAGAGATCCCAATCAAAACCCATTGAACCAAGTCTTACAAAGAACAATGATTCCCAATTTTTTATCACAAAAATCATTAGTAAAAAACAATAAAAATATATAAATTTTGAAAAAATTGAAAATTGAACCCATGTTTTGTAACACGAAAAGGATCAAAATTTTCACAACCCATCAAGATATTTTTAACGAAAATTCAAAAGGGTCATGTTAGAAGTAAGAAATTAATAAGAAAAAAATGAAAATTGTACTTCGTTGGAAAAAAAATAAAACATTTTTAAGGTTTATTGAAGAGGAAAAAAAAAACATGGGTGCTTACATAGATGTTGATATTTGGTTTGTTTAATGTGAAGAAGATTGTGTCTTGAAAGTGAGGAAGACGCAGATCGAAGCAGCAACCATGAAAGATTGGAACATTCTCTCTCTTCCTCTCTGTGTGTGTTTCTCTCTCTCTCAAACACAGAGAAGAAACACAATGGAAGAGGAAAAACCAAAATATTTATATATATTTAGTATTAAATTTTCTGTAAGAAAAGAACCGTAACAAAATTATAATGTTTTTTTTTTTTCCTTCATAAAAAAACGATAGTAAATTAACAATGTTAATCAAACTGTACGATTGAGTACACGTGTATTACAGTTTTATTTTATGTAGAAAAAATAAATAGATGTAAGTGCATGATGTTTTTTTTGTTACAAAGTGCATGATGTTTAATTTAATGTAGAGAAATTTTTTAAATGTCATTGGAAAAAATAACTCAAAGAAATTGCAAAATACTATATATGTTTAGATTGGGGTTTCGACTATGAACTTTTCACTTATTCATTTTAAAAAAAATGAATTTCTGACAAAAAAATTCAAATATCATTTATTAAGAGAGTTAAGTTTATTTCAATAACAATAATAGGGATTAAACACGAGATCTCTTGATTCAAAACTTGTCATTTTATTACAAGATGAAGTCCTTGAAAGTATTGCTTTTTGAAAAGCGTTATGAACATTTCCTTTTTAACATTTTATTTAACGTCCATATGTAATTGAATGAAATCTATATTGGAATCGTCATTTTATAATACTTCTCTTATTCTATTTTTTCGTTGACTTATCTTACTCTTTGTAGGCAAATATATTTAGTTTTTTGATAAATAATAATAAGGAAATGTTAACCAGTGCCCCGGAGGCACTGGTTAAGGAAGCAAATATAGTAATATATGTATGGATAGTTGTGTAATCAATGCATTAAAAGTTTAATAAGTATCTTTTTTGACTTAGAATTTCTTCTTTTAGCTTCCTTAACCAGTGCCCCGGGCAGTGGCGGAGCCAGGAAATATGAATAGTGGGAGCACTACCGTATATATTATTGAAAACATAAATATACATCTTGCTAAAGTAAAGAACTCGCAAGAAAATGTAATTGCGGTTTCTGACACTTCATCTGTAGTGGGTGCAACACACTGAATCGAAGTGAAACAACACCGGTGGGCAACATTTTTTATCAGTAGAGTCTAGTTTCCAGGCATGCCAAACAAACAACACCGGTGCACAACATTTTTTCATCAGTAGAGTCTGGTTTCCAGACATGCTGAATGAAGTGAGCATCTTAAGTTTCACCATTAACACAATTTTAAGCTCACCAAATTAATAAAATATGTTCCGTCTCATTACATTAATAACTAAATTTAAAATGTATAAGATTGGAAATATAAAATTAAAATTTGCAATAGGGGTTTAACCTTTAAAAGACAATGGAAGAAACTATAAGTGAGTGAGGTTTGTTGTTTGTATTGTATGTAGTGTTTATGTTTCTTTTAATGAAATTTTATTATGGATGTGAGACAAAAACAATTGAAATTGTGAAAGTGTGTGTACCGTGTTCTATGTGAGTGGAATAAAGAAGCTTCTAACATTTCAACATATAAACATATGCTAAGTAATTTCACAAAACTTAGTGCAGGCATGTGCACCCACTATGCTATATGTGCCTCCGTCCCTGGCCCCGGGGATATCGGTTAACATGACCAATAATAATAATAATAATAATAATAATAATAATAATAATAATAATAATAATAATAATAATAAAGCGTTTGATTGAACTCCAAAGTTTCGATATAGTGGTTAAAATGATAGATCTTTAATCCAAGAGATCTCGGATATGAGTCTACTAATATTTTTAAAGGGATACAAGGGTTTCTATACCTTGAACGCAAATAATATCCCTTTACCTTAAATTTTTGTTAGAAAAAATAAATAAAGTATTTGATTGAGTTGTTTGACTAAAAGAAAAGTAAGGAAAAATAACCATGTGTTGTTTTCCTAATATACATTAACTAAAGTTATTTTATTTAATTTTTTGGTCAAATGTTTTACGTGATCTTACTCTTTATAAAAGTGGTAAATAAAATCGCTTTTATTAAAAAAAAAAAGTGGTAAATAAAGTAAATAGGTAGACATAATTAAAAAAATTTTTAACAAGCAAAAATGGAATATAGATTACCACCGGTAATTCATCTCGCACAAAGTGTGCAAAAGATGATCACCAAAATAGGATAAAGTGTAAAGAAATTTTTTTTTTTTGCTAATACAAGTGTAAAGAAAGTTTCCTTAAAAAAAATGTAAAGAACTTTTTTTTTTAGGGAATGTAAAGAAAGTTGAAAAGGCGAACATGCACATTGAAATTGTTGAACGGATGGAGACATGGAACCGAGAAACAAAAAATCGAGAGCATGTAATTAACAACATCTCAGTGAACAGTTCGCGCACTCTATTTTCGTTTTATTGCATTAAATAACTAACTAGCAACAGACCTGTGCTAAGCACGGACTATTCCTTAAATCGTGATTTATGTGTCACAACGCAGTTACAATATTATTTACATTGAGAAATAAGAAAACAATTTAATGATAAAGATGAAGATAATAATAAAATCATTGAAATAATTGTTATTAAATATTATAAAGTGGTAGACTAAAAATATGTGAAAATATTATAAATGATAAAATCACAATAATGATAGCGGGGACGCTAATAAGCCCCGTGATTTTTATATATCATTGAAAAATATTTGTAATTTTTTTAGCATTTTTTTTATTTTTATATGAATTTATAAACAATAAATATGTATATCGTGCAAGATTGTTATATCAAATTCTAATTAGTATATTATAATTACTCCCACTATTATTTAGAAGATACAATTAGGCATGGCAATGGGGCGGGTGGGGACAAGTTTTATACTTACCCGCTACCATATACTTACCCGCTACCTTACCCATATCCAATGGGGATAAGAAATCGAATCTCATCTCCGTCTCCAACGGGTTCGGGTATCCCCACCCCATCCCCGCAATGGATAATATTCTTTTAATAAAATAGAGGTATTTTCTACCTCACACACAATGTTGCAATGCATTATCTTGCAAAGAAATGACGACGATAGTCGGCAGATCATGGCTATGGTGATGGAGAATAGAGCGAACTATGAGAAGTGAGTGTCATCTGAAAAACTGAGACTCTGATTGTGTGACTGAAATGATTTATGGTTTGAGTTTGTTTTTATATAAAAGGGGGCAATAAAATGATTTTCTACATTCAGGACAAGTTTGGGTATGAGTTCAGGGTGGGTATACCTATATCCCCGTTGCTCATCCCGTACCCGTATTTTGAAATAAGGGAAAACTCAAACCGAGTCAAAGCGGGGAAAAACCCGTCAAATTGAGTTTGGTTCGGATGAGTACTCGCGGGTATGAGTTTTGTTGTCATGCCTAGATACAATACATAAAAAAAAATCAATTTAACTAATTATTATGTGACTGATTGTTGTCACATGTATGATTTGTACAACAATATTGGTTAATGTCTAATTAATTAGAGAGTAATGTTTGTCTTGTGTTTTTTTTTATAGTCATTCTTTGAAAGGATATAATGATTAAAATATCTTCACAATTATATACATTGTGAGAAGTGATTAAATGCATGTATAATTTATCCTCGTGAGCTTAGCTCAGTTGGTATGAACAATGAATAATATATGCAAGGTCCGGGGTTCGAACCCGGCCACCACAAAAAAAAAATGCAATGTATAATTTTATTTTTTGTAAAAATATGTGGAAGATAGTATTTTTTGTAAAAATATGTGGAAAATAGTTTTACACTGACATTACATACAGATAAAGTATAATATTATAAAATATTTAATTATATATTAAACTATTAGTAATATTTTTTTTGGTGTAGAACTATTAGTAATATATAAATTGAATAATTATTATCTGACGATATATAACTTGACCCAACCTCTATTGTATATTATTTAGATTTAGATATTTCAAAAGTTTTAAACGTAGTGTGTCCCATATTTTTTATTGAGAAATATGGAAAAATATTTTAGTAGACAATTATTAATATTATTTATTTGGAATAATATTTGACTTGGTCTAGAGCTCTTTACCTTATTATTGACTTGGTCCAACACCACTAAGTCTTATTTTGTCATGTCATAGTTTCTCTTATAATTATGCTCCTCATTCTAAAGAACATTCATCACTCACACATCTTATAGAAAAAATGCACACAAAACAACAAATACTCTTCTTCCTCCTTTTTTTTGTTTGTTTTTGGATTTCATCTTCTAGATATAAAAAAAATATATTCTTGTGAGTCATAAGTCCTCGATTTGTAGCAGGGTTTGCTTGTTGCACTTTGAAGAATCAACATATTATGCAGAAAATATTTGAAGACAACGCGATCAAGTCGGCTCAAACTATTTCACTGTTTGTTTATTTTGCATGTCTTCAAGGTACAATCACACACACACAAGATTACCTTGTAATTTTATAAAAAGATATGGTATATTATTGATCTAGGTCGAGTCAATGTCTTTTAGTTGTGTTGGACTTATTTTATTATTTGAGATGTACTGTCTGTTGAGATTTGGAGGATTTTATGTTGATGTTGTATTTGACGATGATATATGTATTGATATGATATGGAGATGTATGATTATATGTCCGCTGCGATCGTTGAGATTTATATCTATGCATGCAAGTTGTTGTTTAGTTTTGAGACGTAGCGTCTATTTGTTGAATATTTGCTATATTCGCGTGTTTTATCGCTTAAATAGAAATAGGGTGTTACATTTAATCGTCGATGTCTCAAACTATTAAACGATCCAAGAGTCGATCTTATCGTTTAATTGACAATTTCTCAATCTATTAAATGATAAGAAAGCATTAAGTTTGGATACAAAGAGTGATTATCTAAACATCAATTCCATGTCTAGAATTTATGTTTGGATAGAGGATTATTCTAAACCTAGATTCAAAAGTATTTTTCAATCACAATTAAATCAAACATAAACAATAAGTGCAAGAATAATCTCAATATCAAATCAAATTCTAGAACCATATATTTAAAGATCTAAAGATTACATGTTTAGCTAAGATCAAGTACCTCTAATCCCAACAATGGAGATTTAGCTACTCATTGTCATGGAAGATTTGCAAGAATGAATTGAAATGGAAAGATTCATTACAACTTTGTGATTTCTCAACAAATGAGGAAGAATCCACCTTCTATCACTCTCACTCTATCAAGAACTAGCCCTATCTCTCTTTCTGAAGCTAATATAGAAAAGTCTATGAGATTCTAAGATTATGAAATGAATGGATCAAGTGGGCTTTTATAGATTTTCTGATCTGCATCAACTCGCCTCGCAAGTTCCTCCATTCGCCAAGGCGAGTTGAGTTTCCTTCACCAGTGGGTTTGTGCCACGTCATCTCTGAGGAGTTTAAGCCGCCCTAACTCGCCTCGCGAGTAAATGCACTCGCCATTTCGAGTTGCTCGCCTTCCATTCGCCTTTGCTAGTTGAGGGCGTGTGAAAAACTGGTGCTCTCTGGAACTTGCTCGCCTTCTGGACTCGCTTTCCACTCGCCATTGTGAGTGCACTCGCATCCTACTCGCCTTTTCCCTAAATAACTTGCAAAACAAGTAATAAAAGTGCCTTAATTATTCATTTAAAATACAACTTTCTAGCACTTATCATGGATGACGAGGGAATATGGAGGAGAAGAGGAAGATGAAAGATTTAAGGGGTATTTTTGTAATTTTGTGTTTGTCTGAAAGTCTCAAGGGTATTTTGGTATGTTCACCCTATCTTTTGCTGAGTCAGCGAGCCACTTAACCAATCAGCAATGCCACATCACCTAATAGGGGTGTTCAAAACCGAACCAATCCAAAAGAAAAACCACAAACCGAACCAATCCAAACCGAAACCGCAAAAAACCGCATATGGTTCGGATGTATTCAGATCATTTTTTTAATCAACCGCATGGTTTGGTTCGGTTTGCGGTTTTGATTTTACCAACCAAATCAAACCAAACCAAACCGCAAAATAAGAAAAACACTAATTAAATATATATCACCTAGACCGATACTCATAGAAATTCAATGGAAACTTTAATAAAATGACATATTTTTTCTCTTGTTAAATTTCTTCTTTGCTTTTTCTATCAAAAATGTATTTATGTGCAACTTGAACTCTTAGAAAATGATAGAATTTTAGGTCTATTGTATTTCTTACAAAATATGATTACTTCTTGTGCACGTTTTAATTTTCCCGATAATTTTTTTTTGTAATGTTGGATGAAATTTAAAACATTGCTGAAAATATATTGTGTTTTAGCTTTTTAATTTGATTTTAACGTTGGAAAAAAATATATTGTCTAAAAAAAACCACACCAACCTATCCAATCCAAACCGCATTGGTTTGGTTTGGTTCATATTTTATTTTAAAAGTCAACCGAACCAAACCAAACCGCATACTTATTTATCTTACGGTTCAGATGACTTTTAGGCTCAAAACCGAACAAAACCGCACCGTGAACACCGCTATCACCTAATAAGTGACGTGTCTGTCATTAAATGGTTTCAGGGACCAAATGTCAAGTGATTAATATTTGCATGTCAGATTTGAGATGTAATTTTCACCTTGATTAAAAAAAGTAAAGCTTATTTATGTATTTAGTCTCTGTAAATAGGGGTCACTTGAGTTTTGGTTCATGAATTTGCTAATCTGAAAATATATTGTGTTTTAGCTTTTTAATTTGATTTTAACGTTGGAAAAAAATATATTGTCTAAAAAAAACCACACCAACCTATCCAATCCAAACCGCATTGGTTTGGTTTGGTTCATATTTTATTTTAAAAGTCAACCGAACCAAACCAAACCGCATACTTATTTATCTTACGGTTCAGATGACTTTTAGGCTCAAAACCGAACAAAACCGCACCGCGAACACCGCTATCACCTAATAAGTGACGTGTCTGTCATTAAATGGTTTCAGGGACCAAATGTCAAGTGATTAATATTTGCATGTCAGATTTAAAATGATTAGCAAATTCATGAACCAAAACTCAAGTGACCCCTATTTACAGAGACTAAATACATAAATAAGCTTTACTTTTTTTAATCAAGGTGAAAATTACATCTCTTCATTCCCAATGAAAGAACAGCATCTATATCCATAAGATGGATTTTTTCTTTTCCATTTTAGCCAATAATAAGTTCATGAATATCTGTTGTTTAGTGATAAGTGCTTAGCGCTATAATTTTAAAAGGGACATGAAATTCAAATTTATGCAAAAATAACTAAAAAATGTTCATCAATGTCACATTAATTAATTTTTTTTTCCTATTTGTGATTAAAAAAATCTGAATAACAATGTGGCATACAATCTATAAATCCGGGTGATTTTTGTTTCAAAAATGCTAAATCGAACAATGAGACCAATTTATCAGATTAGATTTTTTATAAACTTTCTTTACTATGCACCATCGAACTAATCATCAGGTAGTTGTTGAAATACATTATCAATCAAGTCTTGTATGTTAATCTATGCCCAATAACAACATGATTAGAACTAATGATTTGATTTTCTATGGCCAAAAAAGTGTCCCAAAAAAACTGACCCATTTCAATTTTCAATACAACTTTCATCATTTCCAATACAATATAACACTAAATAATACTACTTTTATCATTCCCAATACAATATATTTCACTTTCCCCTTTATTTATACACTTTTCTTAATCTGTGTGAAAAACCAAAGTAGGTCAATTATACCGGGACGGAGGTAATATTTGTTTTTATTCACTCGGACATTTTCTTTATTTTTGTCTTTCATCGTATGTATATCTTCATGCATTATCAATTCTTCTATCAGTGTCACGATTAGGACATATCTATTTTTTTTCCCACCAAACTAATCTCTATCATGAAATATGTGTCATGTGTGATATATAAGGTGATTTTTTTTTCTTTTATTGAATTTTTTCATACACAGTAAAAAATTAAACATTTAAAGGTAACTAATCTTTTTTTGAACCTATCAAACATGTAAGGTATGCCTTAGTTAAAGTTCGAACACTTGACAACTTACTTATGGAGTTCAACCCTTGCCATTTGAATTAGTCTATTGTTGGGTTAGACACATTTAAATTAGGGTTGGGTCTGATGCGTGAATTTTTGTTGGGATATATTAGGGTTGGGTCACTTAGTCTAATTTATCACAATATATTCTCGTTTGGGATATATTAGGGTTGGGTCACTTAGTCTTACTTATTTTTTATATATAATATTTTAGCTTTTGCCTAAAAAAAAAACCAAAAACTCAAAATTTGGAGACCTTGTGTTATAGCCTATAGGTCTCCTTACACTCCCTAATAACCGGCAGTGCAAATTACATGTATTATAATATGAGAGACGACTACAATAGGTTTTCAAATCCATTACATAGAATAAGAGTATATACAAAATATCAAGAAGAATAGCTCAAGACAACGGAGCACAAAAACAACCTAAAACAAAGGTAACAAATTAATAGGACAATCCAACCAGCAAAGTAAGCCACGACCCATACTTTTTTATGATATTTTTAACTTCTATAAAGAAGATGAATTGACGAACACAACAGCAGCATGTTAACAAAGATTGGGCAAGCATCTGTCTTTGAGGATCTCCACATCTTCAATACATACATGTTTGGCATTTCCAAATAGTGATTAAAGGACGTTTATTCTCTAATGCTTAATTTTCCTTGTTTTCGAAAGTAAGTGAGAGGAAAAAAATTGAAAGGAAAGACAAAAGTAGGTAGGAAGTGATAATTTTCTTTGAGCCTTGAGAGAAAAAAAATGATACATATGTAACAACAAAAATAATCACAGTCACAGTAAAAAAAAATCATAACAAATTTAAAATTTAATATAAAGAGAAATAATCATAAAATATACTCCCATGATCCATATTCTTAAATAAAATGTAATCATTGGGATAGACAATTTTTTTTCCATAGCTTAGTCAGTAGACCATGACACTTTGTTTGGCTTCAATTCATGTGCTTGACAATAAAATATTTTTTCCCCCCGCAAAGAACAAGGCAACAAGTTATCCTTCAGAACCATTTGTGTGTCAAATCACATACTAATTATGTAACTCGAATACAATAGAGACCAAAACAATAGGTGGTGCAAACTAAACTGACCCATGTTTGTATTACTTTTCAACCTCTCAAGCATATTTGGATAATCATGAACATCTGCACCATTTCTAACCTCTTCAACATGGTCGTCCCCACACATAAATCTATCTACGTCAATTGGTATATTTCTCATAGTAGCTCCCAAATAGTAGATATTCAGCATATGTCAACCTTGGTGTCTCACCATGTTTTGACAAACATGTATAACTTTCACCACTCCCATTGCATAGTAAATGTTCATCTAGTTTAGCAACAAATACCTGCCTTGCAATTGGGGCACTCTAATTAAACAAATTTACAGTTTATCATCACGTTATCTTAAGATTTTTGGGTCCCACAACACCGCTAAGATTTTTGGGCTATTAGATGTGTATATATGGTCGGAATTCTCATTTTTTGAGCTAGTTTTTGGGATGAGGTATAAACTCATTTAACATGTTAAAATGGAAGGAGAGAAAAAAAACCTAATGTAACAACTAAATTACTAACATTGACCGTTTAATATTGTTGTGAATACGTTTAGAGTCCCACCAATACTTGATGCGTAGCGCAAATATATGACAACCAAAACCAAAAGAACGCAATAATAATCTTGAACAAAAATAAGCAACAATATGAAGGAAGAATAAGAGAAAGAAAAACAAACAAGATTGTTTATCCAATTCGGTCCAATAATTACCTACTATAGAGGGAGAGAGTAGCTCTCCGTTCCATTAATCAAGAGAGTAACTTTACACAAAGATTCCAAAAAGGATTACAAAAATCACTATCCAAACCAAACTCTATCCTTTTTCTGAATCTCTACCATGACCAAGATACTCAATGATTTAGTATTCTTCAAGGTGAATCCAATTATGATTCTATCAACCCTAGAATTCTTACCAAGCGAAAGTCTAAGAATTCTCTCTTAACCTTAGTTTTTGTGTTGGTTGTAAAATCCTTGTTCTCTCTTCTATCTATCTATCTATCTATCTATCTCTATCTCTCTCTCTCTCTCTCTCTCTCTCTCTCTCAAAACATAAGAAAAATATCTTTATAGACCAGGTTGGTCCTGAACTTAATTTTGGTCGTCGGGGTGCATTAAGTAGAATTGTACAAAAGAAAAAACAGATTTCCTGATTTTCATGTCAATCTTCACAAATCTCCACCTTGACTTTAAATCAGTGGTAATGCCCATTTATCCATCCACCATTGCTTGACCTTGCATCCAACTACACTTTGTAGTCTCACAAGATTTTACCTTTATCTTTTAAAACCTTAGAACGTCTTTCGCCATCTTGAAGAACTTGTGTCCTACTATCTTTGGCTTTTTACCCCTTGCCTCAAATTACCCTTGCTCTTTTAGGTAATCCCACACGTCATTCCATACCTTCTACAACCTTCGGAGTGTGCTTCTCCGTCCTCTTGAAGAATTCCTTGCTCTTAGAGCATGACACACAAGGTCTCCATAGTTGTACCTTTTCGGTGCCACAATTTTGTCTCCATCTGGTCCCACTAGTGGATTTCTCCACCTCAACTTTCAAATGCGAACACCCACCATGTCTTTTACGTTGTAAACTCCACCTCTAAGGCTGATCTTGAGTGTTCTTACCTCTATATCTCTAGATAACCTTGAGATTCTTAGCACCGCCTCTCCAGGCAGATGTTTTGTGTTTAACATCTCTCCAAATGAACACTCAAGTGTCGTCGCTTTTAAGGTGAGATACTCCACCTTCTTCCTTTTCCCAACACGACACCACCAAATCACTTGCATCCTCATATATCTCTAATGCAACTACAAATTGCACAAATTCATCGTTGCCTCCCACTCGGTACGTCTTTCTCCATCTTGAAGAATTTGTGTCCAACTACCTTTGGCTTTTTAGGTAGTTTCACAAGTTCAACCATAACCTCTTCAGCTCTCCAAAGTGGTCATGTACGTCCTTTTGAAGACCCATTGCCTTAAATCACCCTTGTTCTTTTAGGTAATCCCACAAGTCATTCCATACCTTCTTCAACCTTCAGAGTGCGCTTCTCCATCCTCTTGAAGAATTCATTTCTCTCCTTTAATGCATGATACACAAGGTCTCCATAGTTGTACCTTTTCAGTACCACAATTTTGTCTCTACCTAGTCCCACTAGTGGAAGACTCCACCTCAACTTCCAAATGGGAACACCCATTATGTCTTTCACCTTGTAAACTCTACCTCAAAGGCTTATCTTTCACCTTATAACAGACATAACTAAACCTAGTTATGGTCACCTAGGCACAACAGGCAGATCTGAACAAAAAAAAAAAAGATTTCATGATTTTCATGTCAATCTTCACAAATATATATATCGTTGGGGAAATCTCAAATACGTGAGAGAAACAACGGATCAATGCCCCTTGATCATAAGAGAGATAGACGTCACATTTTCACTCAAAACATTAAAACATTACACATATGAGTCACCTTCCTTATATATTCAATATTTTACTTATTTGTAAACGATGTGAAACTTAATCATCTAAATTTTTTTTAAGGGTTAATCACTTACAGTTGAAATACATTTTAAAGAAAGAAATATCTTTAAGTTTGCCTCATAATATATATCGAATAGGTCACCATTGATACTACCAAACCCAAAGAGAAAGGAACAAATGGGAGGCAAAAGCAAACACAGCTTAACTTTGATTTTGGTGCACATGTATTTTGTACATTTATGTTTGAAGAAACAATTATTTTTTTGGTTTTTTCAACCTTCTGAATGGTTGCCCATTTCATTTTTCTTCTTGTTTGTATGTTATAAATAAAAGAGTTGAGATTAAACTTCATAGACTTCCATAAACTAATGTTTTTCTTTATTATAAAATATGAAATTATTTATCTACATGCATGTTCTAACATTAAAACAAAAATTTGGACTTATTTGATTATATAAAAAAAAAATTGTTTGTGATCTAATTTTAAGCTTAGTTTCGTTGGATTAGGAAAGTATCATTTAGCAACCACCTCCACTTGTATGACAGATATGATATGCTGTAAATTGAATCAAATAAAAGACATTAACTTGGTTGGAAATGAATTTATTTATTTATCTGGTTGCAGGCCATGCCTGCTTCTTAAGCTACAAATCATTTTATGGAAACCCCCACGACCGCCCAAAATGATAACTATATAATTTTGTGTAAGAATATATCGATGGCCAGATGCTTGGTATGTGTTGATTTTGTTCTCATTATTGAAAATACAAACCATCATGCATATGTAGCAACAGTAAGGATATGTTAATTTGATTGGATGATAATTGAGGAAGGATATATATTTTTAGAGGTTAAATCTATATATTTTGAAATATATTTAAGATTTTCATTAAAAATATTTAAAAATAATAATATAACTAGTTTCTTTTAATAAAAAAACATATTTTATAATATTTCAATTACATTTCATTTATTTTTAATTAAAATATTTTATATTTTCTAAAATCAAGTTATGAACTTTCCAAGTCCGGCCTCAAATGAGTTTTTTTTTTTGTTCGGATTGGTAAATTAAGAAGTATGTAATTTTTAAGAAATCAATGGACATTACCATGCAAATTTAGTGTCGAGGTCGAGGCTTCATCAATCTGCAAACTTCTTAGAGCTCATTCAAATGTATTTGATTAAAAAGTGAAATATTTTCATTCATAATATTTTTTAAGAAGAAAACTCTTGTGCAGATATACTTGCAAAACTAAGTGTTAATTACTCAAAGTATTTTGTGATGGTACATCAACTATTACCATGTCTATTCTCAACCTTACTGGCTAATTCTGTAGAAGTGTCCTTTATTAGGATGTAATTTTTTCTTTGCTTTTTTTTTTTCTTTTGAATTTTTTTCTTCTCTCGTGTAGCAAAAAAATGGACATTAGAAACTCTCTCTTTTTTTTTTTGAAAGACATTAGAAACTCTCTATTTAATAGTTAATACGGTAAATCACACAATTTAAACCGGTCTAAAGTTGATCATTACCACCTCTACGTAAAGACCACCATAATTCGCTTGTATTATAGTTGTGATTTAGATGAAGATGTTTTTTTTTTTTTTTTGGTACAGATGAAGATGTGTTTTCTTTATCGAATTTTTTTCTTTTCTGAAAAAATATTTTCTCTTTTGTCCTTCATGCAATATAACCTAACTTTGTTTTAAAATTTTGATTCCACTAATCAAACCAAATAGTCAAAATTTATACACATTCATGTCTTCATCAACATTATAATTTATTAATAGGAAAGCATTTCTCAATATAATTAAATTAAATTTGGAAAATATATACTTTATTTAAGTGATTTATGCTAATTCACACCTCATAATCTCAACACGAGTGGGAGCATATAAACTATTCCAAAATTTGGCTGCCGACATAATATCTTAATTATAAAGTACAGTGAACAATCAGGTGGAAGTTACCTACGAATTAAATCATAGTAATGTTTGTTGATGTGTTTATAGCCGACAAATGATGGAAGTCTTGTACTTGTAGACAGACAGTATAGTTTATTTTTGTGTAGTATATTTAAATAAGGTAAATTTTCAGGCACTTAGCTTAAAGGATGATTGAATATCGATATAACATTTGTATTTATTTTAAAGTAAATTAATATAAAATTTTGATATGATATTTAATAATTGGATGAGAGGTAAATATCTAAACAAGCTAAATGACTATCATTGGTCTCATGAGGTGGTAGGACAATGCTTAATATATGCAAGGTCCAGAGTTCAAACCCCGGCCATAAAAAAAAAAAAAAACTAAATGACTACCATTGTATTCACCAATAAATAATTACTTATTACTAATTTTTAAAAAAATATTATTAAAAGAAATTTTGATTGTATTGAAATTTTGATATAACGATTATTTAATTATTGTAAGTTGTTTTTCTTTTCTATTCTTTTTTAAAACGGCTGATATTATACATTTCACTACATTGAAATAATTGAAACTATTAAAAAAAAGAACTATATCTTTCAAAAAAAGAAAGTAAAATAACCTTTTTTTTTTTTTGAGCAAGAAAGTAAAATAACCTTAGTGGTACGGGGAATGGGATTTCACACGTTGCTCTCGTAAATCTGGTGTTTTCTCCCTTGTGTAAACGGTTTCATGCCCTGATCTTTTATTGTTTCTTTTGGCTTTTATCAACAAAATATATATATATATATATTCGTCAACAAAAAGAATAATCTTTCTATAACATTTTCCCTTAATAATTCCTCAAAAAATATTTTCCCTTAAAAAGTAGTATATTTGGCGCCGTTATCAAGCAATTTTCCTTTATTTTTTGATTCAGCAATATTTAAACTCAAGTTACATTGAGAGGAAGGTATCATTTTATGTTGGGTCTGGGGTTGAGGTATTTACCCTTAATGGGACAGGGACGCGAGAATTTCTCCCCCTTGAAACGAGGATGAGAATTTATAAGTTAACTTGCGGGGCTAACTGTTCTCACTTGAACCTAACAATATCTTCTTCAAATTTGAGTTGTCAAACACACATTGATTGAAATTAGTGTGAATGTTAGATAGATAAGAGAAATGACCTATATTCCAGGCACTTTCTTAATATTCTCCAACATGTGGTATAAAAGATTGATCCGGCTTGGTGGATGATAGGGAGTGAATTCTTGTCTAGCTAGGATGAGACAATCTCACACTTGAGAGGAGATTGTTTGGATTTGAGTGTGAGTGGTTGGTTAGTCTCATATTGACTATGAATGGTTCAATGTTGAATAAATAGAGAGGGTGAACGTATTCCCAATGCCTTAAGATTTTGGATGGAGATGTTACGTCTCCCTTTCTTATGGTCTTAGAGCATTTGTCTGTTGTTACTCATCACCCTCTCTCGAACTCCCCAACAAGTGGTATAAAAGCCCCCCATTCAACTTGGTGTGAGAGAATAAGTGGATCTTGGTGTTGAATCAAGATGTGTGGGACACTCACACTTAAGAGGTATTGTTGAGTTTGAGTGGTTAGTCTCATATCAACTATGAACGGACAAAATATATTGGATATAAAAGAGGTGACGATCATTATCTAATGCTTTAAGATTTTGAAAATGTGAAGAAACTACGAATTGGTGAATTAAAAAATTAAAAGTGTCTTACATCATCTTTCTTCTTGAATTCGTTGTGAGTCCCCGTTACATCTTCTTCGGGCCAGTTCTTGGATCCATCCTAACTTTGACAAATTCTTGTCATAGAAATCAAAATATCACTCTCCTCTTCAGTCTTCATACAACATTTTGTTTGTAATTTTTGCCATCAAGAACATATTGTTTGGAAATAATAGCTTGATTCGGTAATGAAGTAATGATTCAGAATCGGTAATACTTTAGACTTTTTACACAAGATTACTCATCAATATTCCAACAAGTATCACTCATAGGATCATCACAAATAAACCCTAGATATATACCACTTTGTTAACAAAGAATAAAATGTGTGATATTTGAGGCTAACCCCGGTAATGCGACACAAAAATGAGTAGATCATAACAAGCTTCTAAGAAAACATACACTTGCAACTTAAAGAAATATTTTCAGTAAAAGTAGTCTATAGTATTTTGACCACATCTCATTCAGTTCGGTTATTTAGGAGTGTTCTCTAAAATGATTCAATCTTGCTTTTATTTCATCCGGATCACTGGATGTCTTCTGTTTGAGTTATTTTGAAGGAAATAAATATGATATTATAAGGAGTCTTTCATTAAACAATTACGGGACAAAGTGAAAATCTTAGTTTTTTTTGTTGCTGAAAGCGAAATATGCTAATTTAATTTTTGATTTACATTCATTGTAGCATAATCCCATTGTTTGTATGGAATTTGTCACTTAGTTCATGGCGTCGTATTTGTCTTTCTCTTGTTTTCTTGAACTTTGTTTGTGGATACATTTTGAATCCTCTCATTACATACATTGTGTTGGTTAGGATTTATTTGTTGGTTTAATTAATATATTTCATTTTGACTTCTTAAAAAAAAAACTAAGGTGTAGATTATTTATTTTTTGTCAAGTAGTCTAGTGGTTAAAAATTCATCCTTAATGTGAATAAGTGGGGAATATGAGATTTGAACTCCAACCATTGCATATATAATATATAATGTGATGTCCCTGCCAACTGAATTATATTTTCGGATAATTTTTTTTTAGTTTAACAATAAAATTATAATTGGAATAAGATTCTTATATACTTCCATTCCATCTATAAATAACTAAATTAATTTTTTTTTTGTGACTCAATCTAAATTAACAGATATTTGTAAATTTCAATCGTGAGAGGGAGAGAAAGGAGGAAATGAAATTAATGCTGTTCAACATCTTCACCCCAATTGATCATTGAAATTCCTTTGGGCAAACAGGACAAGTAAATAGCAGCTGATCTAGTTGGGTCAAGATTTGACACCCTTTTCTTCATGTTACTTTCACATTTTTGCCTAATTAAAATTAAAAATAAAATATAATAAAGAGAAAATATAATAATTAATAGCTCATAGATTACATCATCACTCAAACTTTTCATTATTATTTTCTTTTTCAATTTTATTTCGTCCTCTTTTCTTATCATCTTTTGATATATGAATTGAACCGGGACCAACTGAATCTAATACAAGATTTTGGTGTAGGTCGTACAAGATTTATAACTGTTCAAAAATTTTAAGGATAAGAATTATGAATTACAAAGTGCTATTCTGGAAAAATCACATGTTGGATATAGTGCTTTTTACTATCATCTTACATAAAGGGGTACATGCTTTGAATTGAATGTCAAATCAAATATGGAATACTTTGCATGGTGAGAAATAGAATTGCACGCAGTTGACCTTGTATTTGACACCAATTTTTTTTTTTGAGTATTATATATAGTTGACTTATAAGATTAAAAAATATGTAATTAAAAGACTTTTGAAGTTCGTCCGTATCAATTTCGATGGTGTTTTTTTGGCGTTTGGGAATTTCATTATTATCACAATGGTACTAGGTCCGGTTTTTATTATAAGAAATTAAAAAAAAAATGGTCCACTTTATAAAAAAATGTAGTAATTTTTTTTTAAGATGTAGTTATTATTTAAAAGACTTTCTACCCTTCATTTAATATTTATAAAACAATTCCAAATTTACAATAATTAATGATTATTGGTTTTGATGTTTTTTTTTTGTTTTTCTTCTTATAATACGGACCATAGGGATTACTTCAATGTAAAATATTTAAATAATTTTGAAGTAATTTAAGCTTTCTATTAATTTAGTCTATATGATTACGTTTCATCATTTGTTTTGACTAGCATCTTCGCTATTTTTAAAGATTCACTTACTTTGAACAGCCAACTATATTTTGAGAATGAGATTTGGTGTTGTAACTGCATCACCCATTTACTTATTCTGATCGTGGGATCTAAAATCGCATTTGAGATTGTTTATAGTTGGTTTTTATGGTATTTGATCTGAACCATCCGATTTAAAACCAATTGTTATAAATAGAAACAACATGTAACCGTGTGCTTTTGTTACAGCAGCCGATCTAGATCATATGTGGTAGAGACAAGAATCAAATTCCAATGGTATATGAAAAAACTTTTAATATTTATAATATTTTTTACATGTTATAGAACGAAATAACGGTCCGGCATAATTTGTTGATTAGTTTAGGTCTTTTGCTATGTTCGGTATAAAAGTTACTCAAAATTTTTGTTTTACCACTTTCACTTTCCAAATTTCATATCTCATTAGTCTAGCTAGTAGCCAACATCTTCTATTATAAACATCACTCTCCAAATTTCTATCAACTATTTTCATGCAAACATTACTTAATAATTAGCCAATCATCATAAGGTCATAAAGTAATTGACTCTATAATTCTCAAATGAACTTATAAAACTTAGGAGGGACCACATCACCTCTCCCTCCATCCCTGCCTGCCTGCACCATAGTGGGCTGGTCACCACCTCGAGACCGACTGCTTAGAGTACTTTGCCACCTTGTTCTACTAACTAGCTCTAAGGTGTGTACCCTATAATATGGATGTCATTTGTTAAGATTGTCTTTGCAAGCTCAAACCAAAATAGAAAGGTGGAGGCCAAGTGATAAAAAACTAACAAGTGGGGTATTCTTTTTCCTCTTTTTCTTGTTTGTTGAAGGGTGTATGATTTGATCATATACATATATGTTTGGTGATGGGGCTCACAATCACGCAAATCTAGACCGTAAAAGTACCACGCATTAGATAATATGAATTATATGTTTTGTGACAATGGAGAAAAAAAGGGAGAAACAAAACAACTATGCGCTGTGGTGATGTTGACAAATTTCCACCAAACAAGCTAGTATGGAGGAAAGTGTGGGGTTTGCATGATTTAAGATGTATAAATTTCATTTTTTTTTTAAATAAATGCATTTCATTCAAAAAATACAAATTGGAGTATTTCATTGAAAAATGTTGACACCAACGTTTTTTCATTCATCTATTTAAAAAACATTTTTTTCATTTATTAGGTTGAAAAAAAATATATTTATCTAGTACTCAAGTGGCTTGCCATACCATACTTATCTTTATGACCGAAATTTAGATTACCATAACTCACTTTTCTAACAATCAAATGGTTAAAACAAAAAATGAGTTTAAAAAGAATATGATGGATAATAATTTTGTTAATTTTTATCAATTGGTGGCTTTTATTATAATTATGTGAAGAGATCACTAATCATCATGTCATAACTACTCAAATATAACCGTTAGTATTGTTAGAGGATTTTTGGGAGGGTGTATATCATGTCAAATGGAAATTTTAGTAGGTTATAACAAATTTAATTTGAAGTAGCTAGCACATGGTAATTCAACTAGTTTCTTGACATCATGTGCTAACCAAGATAGACTTTATCTTCCTTTATCATTCTTTTTGGGTAGATGACTTTATCATTCTTTTTAATCATTGCAACCTTATTAGATGTTGTCCCCGCAATTTCAGAGTGTTTGGATAGGATGGGATGATTCAAATGTTTTCAAGTATAACTAATGGTCTTGAATTTGAATCAACTATGAGAATGAAGCAACATAAAACTTTTTGATGGTTCGACTAATTAAAAGGATTATTTGCCTCAATTGTGCAAAGGAAGTACTTTATACCAAAAAAAAAGATGAAGGACTTTTTTTATGAATTTTTGTAAGTTTTTAATGACTATTCTCATTTTGTCTATAAAAAAAACACTACTTCCAACTCTAGACTCTTTCAAAAAAAAAAAAAAAAAAACTCTAGACTTTAAATTTGTGCGATTTTTTTTTCTCTTCTTCTTCATTTGGTGTAAATTTAATTTTCACTTATACTCACCACCCCACTCTACATGTGTTCATAATTGAAAACAAGGTTCTTTAAATTTATGTATTTTCAAATAAATAAAAGGATAACTACAAAGATGTTTGTCAAATTCAATATGTTCTTCTCCTATTATTCCAATAATCTGTAAGACAGTAAAAAGGATAAAGTGTAACTTTGATTTTATTATACAGCAGCTTGATTCACATATGTTTGTTATTTAAATTTAAGATAGCTTTATCTTAGGCTCAGTAAAATTGTGGTTAATTTATTGTGTTCTTTTTTTATCGATGAGAATTGATCAAAATAAGTTTTGTTCCAATTTTTTTTAGTTAAACAATTTTTTTTTCTTTTCTTTCCGTCTAACAAATATCTAACAAATTACTAACTTTCTCGACATGCAGCACATGATTCTCAGACATGACAAATTAGGCCACAAAGTTGCTTAAAAAAAGGACCTATAGTGACAATGACAAGAAGGAAGATATTTCTATACAAATAAATGTAATAGATTGGATTTTTAATTTGTTCATAGGCGAAAAGTAGACTCAAAGTTGTTTAATATTTATTACAATATTTAATCCTATAATCTAGTATAATAGATCTTTTACCGTGTGTGTTTCATGTGTAGAATGTCTGATATGATTGGAACAAAGCAAAACATGCTTAGAAGAAAAACTCAACGCATGAATCATTATTTCGAAACATTCCTTCCTCTGATGATAGTCACTTACACAAAAACATTGTAAATATTAAATTCAAAACATTCCTTCATCTGATGATAGTCACTTACACAAAAACATTGTAAATATTAAACAACTAAAGTTATGCAAATGCTTTGAAGATGAGATTTCAACTTCCATCGCAAAGAATCAAATTTCGAAATCGCAACAATTTTCTCAACTTAGTATAAACAATACAAGTTATGCGCGACTTTATTTTGGCTTGTTCAAAAAAAAAGTTACGTGCGGCATTTCTACACAAAAAGAAGCATTGCGGTTTTGAATCTTTTAATCGCATTCTTATTTTTATCGCGTTCTTGTGATATGAATCGCGTTCTTGCCAGATAAGAATCTTTTAATCGTGTTCTTGTTTTTATCATTAAAGAACCTCATAAGAAGCACTCAACACAATAGCCCTGATATGCTCTATGTGTTCCATCTTCTTCTCTTGTTCTTGAATCCAAGTCAATCCCCAAAAAACACTCAATCCAAGATTAATTCTAATCATCCCTTGAGCTCACTCTTTTTGTGACTTACTAACATATGGTTCCAGCACTCTATTTATTTATTTATTTATTTTAAATAGAAAACATGATATAATTTGTATTAGCCTTCATGGGCCTTTAGCATAATTCGAATTATCCCATGCAACAAGTGACAAAACATAAGTCGCTGTATGATTCGAATTACTAATTAAGCAATATAATTTGAATTACTTGTAAGCTAAAAAACATTGATTTAAGGCACATCTCAACAATTCCATGGTTTTCTCCTAAATCTTTAAACACGTGACTAAATCATAAAAATTTTGTGGTTTAAAAATTTATATATAAAAATAGTTATGGGTTTTATATGGCAGTTTTTAAATTCAATTTAGTTGACATAATAAAGTAGTTAAAATTGTTTGTTAAGTTTGTTAGCTACTTTTGTGCAAGTTAGTTAGTTTTTGGATGATTACTTGTATAAAAAGCAATGTACATATATTTAATTGATATTGTGCATAATGTCTATGAAGAAATGGGAGGCAAATCCAACAGAGGTGTAAAGAACTGCACGAAATGAATCAAAGAAAAAGGATTTTAAAGTTTTATTCTATATTCAATAAGGTGCGGATGAAAGTAATTTGAGAGAATCTCAAAGATTACGGCTCTGTTTGGTAAAAATAGAGGATAGCTGATAAGCTAGCTGATATCTTATAGCTGATGACTGATGACTGATAGCTGATAAGCTAACTAAAGTGTTTGGTAAAACTAGCCGTTCAATTAGCTGATAAATATAAAATGACATAAAGGGCATTCTTAATTCATAATAAAATTTATATCAATTAATATTTAAGTATTTGTAATTTCGTCATCTAAATTTTCTTTAAAAAAGTACTTTAAATTTATTAATTTAATATATCTTTTATATTATATATTAAATTAAAATTTATTCACTAAAAAAAAATACAACGAAAGGCCAGAGAATAAAAAAAAAATAACACTAATAACATATATATTTTTCCGTCAGAGGATATATTGTATTTTTTTTTTTGAAGTAACACTTATATTATATTGTTCCGTAAAAAAAAAAAGGTATATTGTAGTATAAAGAAAATTATAAACAAAGTCTGTTGGTGTAATAAACGTGGTATTTTAAATTATAGATGTAATAAAATATAATGGGTAAACATGGATTTTACATAAAAAAGTAAGGGTAAAAATGGAACAAAATATGATAAGCTAAAAGCTATAAGCTCAAACGCTACTTGAAGTAGCTTCTGAAAAATAGCTTATAAGCTCCTGAAATAAGCTATAAGCTCGTTGTAAAAAGCGTTACCAAACAGAGCTTTTGTCAGACGAGCTTATAAGCTATGAGCTAAAAGCTAAAAGCTCTTTTTTGGTGTTACCAAACAGAGCCTACAAAAGCCGAAAAAGCATGGGATGTTATTGAGAAGTATCATGAAGGTGATGAGAAAAATGAAGCAGATCAAAATTCAATCACTACAAAGGAAATTTGAACTCATGCAGATGGAAGAAGATTAGAAAATATCTAATTACATCTCAAAGTTGATCAACGTTGTGAATCAAATGAAAGCATGTAGTGAAACAATTTATGAGCGGCAAATTGTTGAAAAGATAATGAGAAACTTATCTCCAAGATTTGACTTCATAGTTGTAGCAATTCAAGAATCAAAATATGCGAAAATTATGAAGATTGAAGAGTTGCAAGCACAAACTATAAATAAAGATAGCTATGACAAGAAGAGAAACTGGTCCAATTTCAAAGAAAAGAAAGAAAAAAAATCACGATAAAACTGAATCTTCAAAAGGAGGAGGCCATGATAATAATCAAGGAAATAAAAAAGATTTTGATAAAAGAAAGGTACAATCAGGGACATTTTTCTTTTTTAAACAGTTTGATAAGAATCAAAGGTTAGTGCTGAAAACTTCTCTTGCAAAGAATATAATTTTTCCCTGCAAATGTCAATGGAAAAACTATGAACCTAATTGCTTGGTATCGAGATGAGCAAGACAGAAAAAAAAAAAAAAAACACTATGGGATACTTGTTTAAGTTCCAATATCATGGTGTACCAAGAAACAACAATAATTGTTATTTCAACATGTGAATATGAGTATATGGCAGGTTGCTTTGAAGCATGTCAAGCAATATGGCTAAATTTCGTGTTAAAAGAACTGAAGATTGAAGTCTGCAAGCCTATTGCATTGCTCATTGACAACATCTGCTATATATTTGGGTAAGAATCCATTGTTGCATGGTATAAGCAAACACATAAAGGCTAAATTTCACTTTATCAAAGAACAAGTGAACAAGGATATGCTCAAGGTCATTACATTGTCCAACTGAGGAACAACTTGCTGATGTTTTTACAAAAGTTGTAACGATTGACATATTTTTCAAATTAAGAAGTATGATTGGAATGGTAAAGTTAGAGATCTTGAATTAAGACATGATGTTAGTTTTTAATTCAAGTTAGTTGACACAATAAAGTAGTTAAATTGTTTGTTAGCTACTTTTATGCAAGTTAGTTAGTTTTTTGACGATGACTTGTATAGCAAGTAATGTACATAGATTGTATATAAATATGATGTAAACTCAATTTCATAGCTAATGAAAATCATAAGTTTACACCCCATTTTTCAATAAAATACCCCTTGCAAATTTTTTTTGAGTAAATTGCACTCCTTTTTTTAAGACAAACTTGAATTACGCTCTCATCCCTTCTTATGTTATAGTATACACTCTCATCCCTTAAAAATAAAAACCTAAAATAAATTATACTCCCCTCCCTTAAGAGATGTTTAGACTACAATTTCCTCCACCAAGAGTTATTTATGTACTACATTTTAATCCATTTTTACATATTTTTTTATGATATCTACAAATTTTGATCCACTATTCACTACAAATTTTGATCCACTATTCAAGAAAAAACAATTTATGTCTTTTTATTATCATTTTTCAATGATGATTTTTTTTATTATTTTATTATTAACTTAATGATTTAAAATATAAAATACATTTTTAAATACCCATATTTTATGTCCTCGGAGCTTAGCTCAGTTGGTAGGGACAATGCATAATCATAATATATGCAAGGTCCAGGGTTCAAACCCTGGCCACCTCCAAAAAAAAAATACCCATATTTTATTTGTTTTACTAATTTTTTAAAATATATTTATATTCTATTTTTTTTAATTTATAGTATTGTTACAAACTATATAGTAAATAATATTGTATATCAAAAATAGAGAAAAATATTATTTGAACTTTGATTATAATAAAATGGATCCGCACAATTTTTCAATGTCGTTACGTTAGTTTTTTGTTGCTAAACTATTAAAAATTAAAGTTACAATATTAAGGGAGGGGAGTGTATGTTTTAACACTAGAGGAGAGGGAAGTGAAATTCAAACTTCTTTCAAGGGAGGGGAGTGTAATTTTTTCTAATATGTTTTGCATTACGAATGTAATTTTTTTTAATATATTTTTTCAACAATAAAAAACAAATATCTTAATCGAACGTCGGATTGTCAGAGTCTCTTTTCATGTGAATGAATGTTAGCTCAAAAACAAACTCATTCAAGTATATAAAAACAAACCAATAAAATCATAATAAAAATATAATCCAAATAATGGGTCTAATATCTCCTTCTTATTACTCCCTCCGTCCCAATTTAAGTAAGCATTTTGCTCATTTCACACTTATTAAGAAAAATGTATTAGTGAAGGAGAGAGAAAAATGATTGTAAGTGCTCTTGTCAAGTATTGATGCATTTACCATTATCATAAATGCAAAATAGAATATATTAAATTGAGAGTGAAGAAAGTAGTATTAATTAGAATTATAATTGGAAAAAAGTAATTAACATTGCATAGAAAAGTGAAATGAGTCGGTTATTTTAGGAGAATATTTTTTTACAAAAGACTCACTTATTAAGGAACGGAGGGAGTATTACATTTTTTTTAGGGAAAGATAGCTCATTTAATCCAAAATAATAGAGTGAATACAAAATGGAGGATGAAAGAAAGATTGCGACTAACATGTAATATAGACGCTCTGGTAAGATTATGAACGACTCTATTTGATTGTCTCCTAATATAAGCTAGATCATAACTAGCATTAGATAAGAACAAGTCCTACAGTTAGATAGTAAATTTTCTAGTTCATCCACATATGAGCTATTATTAAGGATTACAGTCACAACTATAATCAGTTTCGAAAACTACCCGATTTAGGTCAAGATTAAGAGCAATTTAGAGGCTACCCAATTGAGGTCAAGGTCAAGAGCAATTTGGAGGGCTTATTGTAGAGCAGTAACTTCACACTTAGCTGCAATTGTAACAAAGGGAAAGACAATGGATTATTGTTACTATGATTTTCTTTGTTTCCATTATTCTTTTTATTTCGTTTTCCTTTTAGTTTGAAAATTTGTCGATAATTTGAAGAGAAAAATATGGGCTTTTCTGGGCCCAATGTCGGATTGTTTTTTGGTGGCCTGTATATGATCTAAAATAACAATTTTATGTCAGTCTGTGATCAGATCAGTTTGATTGCATCGAATCACGTGAATTTTATGACATGTTTGGTTATCTCATTGATTCTCAATAATCATGAAAGAGTACTTGACAAACTAAAACAACAAAAAATGAAGCTAATGATAATATTGGTTATCTTGGTCATATCACGATTCTAGGCCAGCCAAATATTAAAGATAGATTCCAAAAAGAGTTAGTTTTTCAAATAGATATAATATAATTCCTCTCCTTATATTTTGTCTTTTACACTTTCTTTAGAATTTTTGGAGGAAAAGAGAATGAGAACTTTGAGAAAAAAGAATGATTTTTTTAAGGGGTTAAAAGATGAATTTTTTTTTTTGAGGGATTAAGAAATGAAATTTTAACTACCAGCAAACTTGACGAAAAATTGAGGGAGTTTATTATCTTTCCATTCATTTTACTTTCCTTTAAAATCTGGTTACGTCTTTTCCTCTTAACTCTTAACAAAGACTTAAGGTCGTTTCATACAAGTTAAGAAATAGTTTTAAATTATTTTTAAATTGTGGAGATCAAATTATGGTTTTAAATTTTGTTAGAAAAAACCCAAATATAAATAGGATAAAAATGAAGTCAAAATTGAGTTTATAAAAAGTCATATCTCTCTCCTTACAAATTAATTTTGCAAAGATAAATTAAGCTTAACATAAAAACTTAATATGCCATTTAAATCTATCAAGAATCCTTTGATCAAATGTTATCAAGTCACCATTATCGATCACTCTGATCACATAAGATAAAATATGGTCGTAATAAGTCTTTAATATGGTGGGTTACACAAGTTGTAGAGTTTCATGTAACAACTTTGCAACTATAACTACAGCTACATCAACTACATTTGTCCTTAATCTTCTATAATATTAAATTAAACATCCTAAGTTCCTAACACAACTGCCATGCTAACCACAATTTAAAATCATGAATAAATCTTAGTCAGTTCACCTATAAACTCAGCATACTGAGCTACACTTGTTGGGTGTCCTTATATAAACATAGATAGTTAACATTTTTCTCACTGGAAATAGAAAATTCAAATTCAAAGCATTGGTTGTATAAATTTTGTGACAGACGTAAAAATTAATATTGTAGCTGGAAAAAGATAGAAATGAATGAGGTTACTTCACATCAAAACCTCACTTGTCTGAGAGTCTTTGTAATGGTCCCAGAATCACTTAAACCTCTAACAGAATACACACACTTAAAAGAAGACTCTTTCATAGGGATCAGAGTTCTGAATCTGATATGAAAAGTATATGGCAGTTGATTGATACAACAAACTGTTGTCCAAACCTAATAACACCTTTAGTAAAATACACACACTGGTTAGGACCACAATTGTTTGTTGGGCTACTGCATCTGTTCCAAATCAATTGTTTCATTAGTCGCAACCGAAATCCAGCTCATGCGGCCATTATTAAGTTTTTGTATCGAACTTAACTCATCTTTACAAAACCGACTTTTAAGACGAGGAGTGTGTGACTATCTTTATAAACTCTGTTCAGATCATTTTTTCGTCAACGTAACACTTTAATTTTTCCTAATACGCATGTTGATCTGAAAACTCGTATTTTAAGTTTACCATATTGTTTTTTAAAATGCATTTTAGACTACAAACTACCAAATATTCATTTAACAATCGACATGGAATCCTAAGCAGAGATAAGTAAAGTCTTGTCAATAATTGTTCAAACCTGAACTGAAACTTCGATTCTCTTGAACTATTCGTCCTTAACCTAATCTCGTTAATCATTTGAACTCAACAATTTTGATTGATGGGATAATGGGTCCACTCCTAGTTTAGTAGTTTCTGTTTAATGGCTGCGGTTGTTTGATTGGATATATAGATCAGACAGTGATCTTTGCCTGTGTGTCTGAGACTTTTTGGTTTTTGCCAGCTGCTCTAGTTAATTGGTTCTGGTACAAACCTAAATAAGGGAATGGACCATGCTATATGAGGACTAGAGTCTAGAATTTGTGTTTGGATGCATAGTGTGTGTGATAGTGTGGTCCTTAAAAAAGAGAGCATCAATAATCATAAGGTGTGAGGAAAGTGTGTTTGTTTCTTCCTTGTTTGTCAGTGTCATTGCTGCTTTTTGTACTACGTAGGAGTATTAGTATTTTAGTCATAAATAAAGATGTGCATGCAGCATAGTGAGTTAAGAATCTGTTGGTGTGTCCAAAAACCAATTGGAGCAAGGGACACCACGTTGACAATTCTTCTTCCACCCTTTTTCTTTTTATCACTTTCTTGCCATCACTTTATTTTCTTTAATTTATATTTAGAATGTGATATTGTTTTGTTGAGTTTGTGCACATGTTAGTTGTTTTCTTAATTTTTGTTGTAAATCAGGTATCGTCTGAGCATGACTTCAAAAACTATTTCTTTGACCTAGATATGATCACAATTAACGATAAAGTTCTCCCTTAAAAGTTTTAACGTTACTCCATTCACATAGTGAATTGAAAAAAAAAAGAGTAGAATTTAAACAAAGAAAATGTTATGTTTAATGTACAATTAAAAGATGTTCCTAGAGCAGTTTTCTTAAATACCACCTAGGGTTGCAAAGTTCTGTAGTAATTGTTTGTCTAATTGGGCCACGCATGGCCTGGTGAAAGCAGCTCATCAAAAACCCAACTATGCTTTTGCACCCCTCTTTTTGAGTGGGGGGTTTCTCTAGTGATTAATAAATCATTTGTTATTAAAGAAAAAATGGGGTCCTTGGTGAATGATAAAAGAAAGGTGAATACAACAAATCTAATAATAGAGTTTGAGTTGAGGCACACAAGTCAATAGCGCTCCATGATTGAACAATGGTGTTGTGGTAAAGCTTGGCTTGAAACAAATACTTTACGGGTGCGTTTGATCTGTGAAACAAGTTGTACATGACATAACCAGGGACGGATCCAGAAATTTTGATAAGCGGGGTCAATGTCATTTATCATCAATATTTAAAAAAAAATATATATAATGCATAAGAGATAAAATGATAATATCATTATCATCAAGAAGAAGTTAAAGATTACAAAAATTGTACCATTGTATATCAAAAAGTGAAAGACATCTTAAAATCTAAAAAGTATAGTTGCTCTCTTCATGGCTTCACCTTTTGAAAGTGTTGTATGATTTTTTTCATTTTCTACACTATCAAATATATCATTCTCGATATATGTTACTAGACAACCATTCAAAAATTCATCTCCAATACGGTTGCGCAGTTGATCCTTCACATAATTCATAGTAGAGAAACTTCTTTCAACAGCTGCAGTAGCCACCGGCAAAAGCAATGATAACTTTAGAAGTAAATACACCATTGGATAAGCAATATGTCTTCTTGTTTCCATCATCACCCTTGGAAGATCACTAATCCCATCTAAATTAGAAAATTGTTTGAAGAAAATTCAAAGGGATAAAAATCTAGCCAGAGTAATTAACTTTGTTCTGTAAGTGTTACACGTGATTGAACTTTATAAATTCCACTATGTTCATTTATACTTTGTCTTTATTGGAATGAATAAATTATGTTGAGGGTGGGGTCAATAATATTATTCTAGTGGGGTTTATACATATAAATATATGATTATTGGTTGAAAAAACAACAATTAAGTGGGGTCAATTGCCCCCATTTCCAACAAGGTGGATCCGTGCCTGGACATAACACAAGATAGAATAACACAACACAAGGAAGAATAACACATGACAAACTTTTATGGTATTGAACAATCTTTGGTGGACAAAAAGTTATTTTGGTATTTTAGACAACTTCTATGTGAGACAAAAAGTTGTGCTATGGTTTAATGAGGGACCAAATTTTCAGTTTTTGTCTTGTCCCTAAAACAGTTTTGTAAATCAAACATTATACAACTGAATTTGTCATGTGCTTCATGTTTTAGCAGATCAAACACACCCATATTTTCACTGTCTCAAATGATTAATCATTAATTGATGGGATCAAGAGATTTAAGTGTGAAACCTTTGTTTTTTTTTTTAGTCAACAATTTGAAACTTGAAACTTTGAACTAGGAACAAAGGATCTAAGAGATTCATTTGGATCTAGGAGGCCCATTTAGTAGCTACTGGACTAGGAATTGTACCCAATGTAAGTTCAATACAAAACTTTTAAATACGCCCCCCATACGGATCCTTAATGCGTTTGCCATTCATAGGACAAACTTACTTTTTCTTAATGATTACTAGTATTTCTCTAGGAATTAGAATTAGGTTGACATGTGTTGATAATGTGACAAATGATATGGTTGTCTTCAACCTTTGATTTCCGGCGATGACATGTGGAAGTCTGGTCGTGTAGACGATATCCTGACACATTCTCCGACAAACTACATTGCAGCTCCGTTGATGACCTAAATCCCCTATCCAAGGTTTAGAACTCTTAAACACAATTGCAGGGATAGCTTTTGCACTTTTAACACTACCAGAAAACTCAAACTTTCCATTATTATCTCACTCAAACTCAACTCTGCGTGCAGGAATCTTGCACTAGTGCCAAGTTATCCCATAAACCTAAAGAGAATCCTTTCTCAGTTTCTGAAAGAAATATACCTTATTTTTCCTGAAGTCACGAATTGACCCTCTTTATAATAATACTAATTGAGGACAACTATAGTTGGAATAGTGCTAGAAATAATAGTGGATAGTGCAATGAAGAGTCTCAAATAATGTGTGATAACGTTGATATGGACGTTATCACACATTGCTAGGAGCAACTTCAAGTCTGGATACAATATCAGTCATATTTTGTTAAGCACCTGGACCAGCAGGATCAAGGTATCTGTGAGCATGCAATAGGAGTAGAGGAGCGGCTTGAAAACAAATTTCAGTTGCTTAAGCACTACTATGACTCACCACAGTAGTGACAGTAATGTTTTTCCTGTGATTCAACAAACTTTTCTATATTAAGTTAGCAAAATACTGATGATTCACTACACTTTTAGTGTATATAGTAACATAATCTTTTGGATGATGAGCACTTGGCTAACTCATAGATTCTGCATGCCATTTTTGAGCCACAAATTTAAATTATTTTCCAAACATAAATGTATTATAACAAATATAAATATCCATCCACAAGGCATCTAACAAGATACATGACCAACACATGGACACAACCCTTTTAAAATTTCAGTTCTTTCTAGCTGACAATGCTAAAGATACTATTCCCTGCTTAAGTTATTTTATGACAGTAAGTTCTAGATCATTGACAAAGGCTACGCAGTTAAACAAAATGTTTAGTTGGATATGCATTTTCGGATCCATTGTAGTCATAATACAATCTTTCTCCCTTCGGTATATATCTTTTAGCAATTAAAAGAACCCGAAATTCACCATTAACATTAAATCTCCCAGATTTCACGTTCTGCTTCTTTTTTCCTTCACTGCATAAAATAAAAACAAGAAACTTGATTAGTAGTTGTCTCAATAAAACAGTTGAAAAGAAAATGTTAAACTTGACGTGAGCTGAGATGACGGTGCACGAGTTCTTTAAGTTGAAAGTACTAGTACTCAGGTTGGTTACCAATACATAAAAAGACAAAGTGAATATTTTTATTAATCAATTTGTCGTGTTCGCTAGGTTGTGCGCGTGGTGGGTGTTTGTTTGCTTCGGATTTGGGTTTCTCTGCCGGGTAGCTTCAATTCGTTGTTGTCTAGTTGTGTTTTTTCATTACCCTTTAAGGTTTGTTCCATACCACTTTTGGTGTAGTTTGGCTCTGTTTGCAAAATTCTTTATGGATGTCATGTGGTTTTACTGAGTCAGGTTTATGTCCCCCCAATCATTTGAATTTCTCTTTTTATTTAGCTTAAAAAAACATTACTGTTAATCAAATAAAACCAACATTTCAGTCAATTTGCACTAAACTGACCAAAGTTAAATAGGTTGAGGTAAATATAATTATGCTGTTATTATTAACACTCATTATCAATTTCCTACCCTTGATTGGAGTACACTTACCCCCTTGCTAAAACATCCAAGATAAGAGACACCATGTCTTTGAAAGGGTGTACATACAGCATACTGACAGTATTATTTGAGATGAAATTGCCAGTGTCACATATTACCACTAATAGGAAGTTAACTTTCCAACATATGCAGATAATAAAAATTGAAGATAATAGAAACATACCGAGTGTGATTGTTGATTCCACTAATGAAACGTGCTATGTTGCTACGTTTATCTGGGCAGATGATCAGCGATTGTGAAGGATCAGAAGCATAAAGAAGCATCATCATGCTATTAATCACCTCATCATCTTCCCGATTCTTTAGGTAGTCCACATCTCCCACATATTCTGCTATTATCGTCAAAGCTTCTATGGGTTTATCAGCTTCTACGGTAAAGCTGCAAAAGAAGAAATTTAATGTTAGGATTAGAGTGCAAAACGGGAAAAAGTTGATGCCAGTTTTTGTTGCATAAGCAGTTACCCTTCCAGCGGATCATAAACAACCATGAGGGGTGGACATTCTCCTCTTTCCATCATATCTGTGCACAAGTTTAGAGCCTTGGTGCCTTCTTTTGATAGTACCTGAGAAAAAGATATACAACCAGGCATCAAATCTAAATGCATATAACAACAATGGTTATAAACATATGTGCTCTGATAATCTGATTAAGTATTGTGCATGAAACAACCAAGTTGATCTAAATCATGACAAATAATGCAGTTGCAAAAATCCAAACTAGTTTGTAGACAAACCATTTGATACTTCATTGTTCCAAATTTTGATTTGTCTTTGTTACTATGTAATAGAAACTACGCATAGCTGTTATAGTTTTCTGTAGAGACCTTAAATCTACAAATCCTACGTTAAGCACAATTTGGGAGGCCAAAGATATTTTTCCTGTATTTATAGATAATCAACTAATAGTAATAGCACAAAATATGAAAACTTTATCTGCTTGCCTTTATGTTGTGACACTGAATTTTTCTATCAAAACAACAGTCTTACTATTCTTACTTGACTTCTAGTTTCTCGATATTCAGGCAGGTAGCTAATCTTAAGAAGAAACAAAGATTTGAAAGTTATGATAAACCCTGTAACAAACCGTGGCAGGTTCTACGATAGAACCAACCTCACCCAAAACTTGATTGACGACACCTTTCAAAAGTAGAATCTCCCGATTCTTCTCATCTATGTGACTATGACGATGACCTAACCAATAATGGTTCGACAAAAACAAAGAAAATGAATATAAATTGAGTTTTGAGGAAGGCATACTCATTTTCTTTTATGTTTGTTGAACAAACAACAATAAATCAAACTTCTCAGCCGCAAGAACAAAGGAGGCACCATCTGTTATGGTTGAATATTCAAACAATTTTCAAGTATTAACTACCTATAAAAGTAGTCCAACTTATAATATGTCAATAGAGTGATAGACCATTCCTCGCGCATAACATAACTCTACGCCAAACAATCAACATTCACACCGAGACGCTTGCTTATTAAGAAATAAAATCCCAAAAAATATAATACCTAATTAACAAACCCAAACAAGTTAAATAACTACCTGAATTCCCCCACCCCCATCTTCAAGAGCAGTAGAATTTGCATTCCTTGGTGCCATTCCAGGCATATATGTAAGTGCGTTACTGAACTCCGCTTTGGTTGCAGCCAACGCATTTACCAACGAAGCCATCTGTTCTAATCTCCTCTTAGAATCAGCACTCGGCACAAATGGCAATAGATTCCATTTCTTTTTCGAATTCACCCAACGACTACCCCGCTTTCTCTTCTTCCTTACATCTAAAATCCAAAAAAAATATTATAACTTCAATCATTAAAAACCAAATCAATTCATTCAATCCTATTCTCTAAACATTAATATCACAATTAATTATGAATTTAATAAGATTCAGCTTAGGTGTTGTGAATGTTTGGTATGACAGTGAATTTTTCAGAATCACGGTGAGTCACCATATATAGTGATACCAAACATTGACGTAATTGAAATGAAAGAATGAATGCGTACATTTAGTGTTGGTGTTGTGGGAGCAAGAGGGGCAACACCAAGAGGATTTCGGGACGGAAGTCAGGCAGAAGAGATGGTAGCCTTTGTTGCAATTGTCGCAAAGAAGCAACTTGGTTGGGGATTTGCTGGAGTTGCATTTCTGGCAAACAATGTCGTCATTGTTGAAGATAGAGGTTTTTTTTTGGGGAGCTCGTGTTCTTCTTCGACTCAATGAAGCCATGAGATTTGGGATGTGAGACGAGGGTTTGCTTGTGTGTGTAAGTGAGAAATGAGAAATCGAGCACCTACTCGCAGCACAAATTTAATTTAGATTAGAAAAATTAATGTTTTATAAATATAAATAAAATATTCATTAGGCTATACATGCCCAACACATAAACAAAACAACCATTTAAAGTTTCAATTCTTTCTAGTTGTCAATGCCAAAGGTAAAGTTTAATCAACTAATAGGTTAAGAGATGAAAAAAAATCAATCAAGAGTGAACAATACTTAGTTAAAGTTATTTCCTTACAAAGTGACAATAAGCTCCGGATCGTTGACAGATGCTACACAATTAGACAAAATATTCAGCTGGATATTCATGTTCATATCCATCATAGTACAAGCTTCCCCCCTTTGATATACATCTATTAGCAACTAAAGAGCCCGACATTCACCACCAATGTTAAATCTCACACATTTCATGTTCTGCTTCTTGTTCCCCTCACTACATGAAAACATGAAACTTCATTAGTACTAGTTATTTAAGATAAAACAATTGAAAAGAAAATGTTAAACTAGACATGAGTGCAATGATCATGCAGAGTCTCAAGAGAGATTTTAAGTTGAAAGTACTCGTCTTAGCATTACATAAAAAGGCCAAGTGAATATTACTGCTATTCAAAATAAATCCACAAATGAGTCCATTTGCATTAAACTGACTTAAGTTAAACAGGTTTTAGGATAAATATAACTATGTTATCGTTTTTAACACTCTTAATTATCAATATCCTACCATTGATTGAATACTTTCCCCTTTCTAAAACATACAAGATAGGAGACAATGTGTGCCTTTGAAAGTGTGTACATACTAAAACCATTCTTTGAGATGAAGTTGCCAATGTCTCACTATACTATTTTAGGCTACTAATAGGAAGTAACTTTCCAACATATGCAGAGAATAAAATTTGAAAATGGAAGAAACTTACGGTGTGTGATTGTTGATGCCAGTAATGAAAAGTGCTATGTTGCTACGTTTATCTGGAAAGACGACCAGTGATTGTGAAGGATTAGATGCGGAAAGAAGTGTCATAATCCTATCTCCGTCACCATATTCACAATTCTTTAAAAAGTCTATATCTCCAACATATTCTCTTATTATTGTCAAGTCTTTTATGGATTTATCCGCTTCTACAGTGAACCTACAAAAGAACGATTAAAAGTCAGGAATGGAGTGCAAAAGATGAAAATTTTGATGACAGTTGCATAAGTACTTACCCTTCTACATGATCAAAAACAACCATGAGCGGCGGACATTCTCCTCTTTGCATCATACTGCTGCACATATTTAGAGTCTCGGTGTCTTCTTTCGATAAGATCTGAAATATACAAACTTGCATCAAATCTAAATGCATAAAACAACAAAAGTTATAAACATATGTGCTCTGATAACCTGATTAAGTGTTGCGCATAACACAAAAAGTTGATCCAAATCGTGACAAATAGCGCAGTGTTAAAAATTTACAACTAGTTTATAGACAACCACTTATATTTCAGCGTTGCAAATTTCAATTTGTCTTTGTTACTATGTCACATTTACTAAACTATTGCTTATATTGTTTTCTGCAGCCAGCTTAACTATACAAGTCCTATATTAAGCATAAGTTGAAAAGCTTAAGATATTTTGAAGGTTATGATAAACAACAACAACAGCAACAACCAAGCCTTATCCCACTAAGTGGGGTCGGCTACATGGATCAAATGACGCCATAGAGATAAAATAGTAGAAAATGTATTCAATGGATGAAGAAAAGAACCATGTAGAAGAGAGTGAATCCCAAACTACCCCCGAAGCCAAACTCCTCAGAGATGGAGGAAACTCTTTCTCGGAGCCAAACTCCTTAGAGATGGAAAAAAAACACTCTTTGTGCCTAACCATAATGGTTCCAACGATATTCTTGCATACTCATACTACAACAATTCACCCACCTCACTATTTATACAGTAAGCATAACCTATGAAGCACGAACACAGACACCGGACACGCGACACAGACACTAGCACATTGACACCAATAATAATTTGAGAAAATGACATAATTTAATACAATTATATGTGTCGGGCTCTGACAGCAATGCATGTCCGACACTGGAACACGCCTAATTCGAGGAGTGTCTGTGCTTTGTAGCTGCATAACAACCTAGCCAACTACGCATCTCCCCCCACTCATTATTTACCACATGCTAAAATAATGCATTAGTGTGGAAAACAAATGATGATACAAGCATGAATATAAACTAGGATCCACGACATGTTAGATGATCTATTATAGGAATACCTGGTCCGTCAATTAGAATTATAACCAACGACATAAGTTTGATCTTCCTCTCTATTGCATAACCCCAATAATATTTGGCTTGAGAAGAACCAATGACATTGGATAAAGCAAAATTTGCGAAGTTAGTCTCATTAATTACACCTGCATGTGTAATGGAATGTGCCACTGCCACCCTTGCTTCTTCTATCCTACACTTTCCCTGCATGTGTAAAATTCACCATATCGTAATGAATATTGAAATATTATTTCCATCGTGATGGGGCATTACTTCTATACTTGGCTATTTCTTTACCGTGTTGTGCCGTCGAGTTTACAGTGATAGCTATCAAATGAGCATTTCTTTCGGTTTCTTCTATTGGGTTTAGAAAATTGCTGTTGACACATTAGCTTTGGCTAGGACACACATGTAAAAGACGTTTTTACCCCTTCGGTAGTTAACTGCCGAATTATGAAGCCGGCTGCAGTTAACTACCGAGGAAAACTTCGGCAGTTAACTGCCGAGGAAATCTGAAAACTTCGGCAGTTAACTGCCGAGGAAACCTCAAACCTGTTTTTTTTTTTTTGACAAAAACCATTAATTCTTTTTATTCTTTAAAACTAAATTTTCCTTAATTAAATTTAATTCTTTAATTATTTTAAGGAATTAAACATAATTCTTTTTATGATTTCATTAATGTGATTTTGTTGCCATAATGAAGAAATATGAATTTTGTTGCCATTAAATACACGATTCTTTTTATAAATTGTTGATTTCATTCATATAATTTTGTTGCCATAAATAAAAAAATATGAGATCCTATAATTACTACATATTCAATCACGTTTCTTAATTAAAAAGAGGGTTTTTTTTAAGAATAGAAAAGTGGTTTTATTTGTACAAAAAAAAGGTATTATTGATAGAATAATTACAAATATAATTATTTGAAAGAGAGATGAATAATATTTGAAATATTATAATTTGTCAACAACAAAAAAAATCTGAAATATTATAATTAATTACTAATAATTACAAATATAATTATTCTATCATTTGTAACATTTTTGTTGTTGCATTTTTTTTTATTGAATCATCATTTTAGGTCCATTAACTACTGATTGCAGATGTTATTCATCTCTCGTATTTCTTCATTTATGGCAACAAAATCACATGAATGAAATCATAAAAAGAATTATGTTTAATTCCTTAAAAGGATTAAAGAATTAAATTTAATTAAGGAAAATTTAGGTTTAAAGAATAAAAAGAATTAATGGTTTTTGTCAAAAAAAAATATAAAAAAAAACAGGTTTGAGGTTTCCTCGGCAGTTAACTGCCGAAGTTTTCAGATTTCCTCGGCAGTTAACTGCCGAAGTTTTCCTCGGTAGTTAACTGCAGCCGGTTTCATAATTCGGCAGTTAACTACCGAAGGGGTAAAAACGTCTTTTACATGTGTGTCCTAGCCAAAGCTAATGTGTCAACAGCAATTTTCTTGGGTTTATGATTAAGGGTAAACGAGTATTTGTATTTCGTCCTTAAATTAAAAAATAAAGTAATGGTCACTTTAATCAACTCTCAATGTATCAAAATTTTAAAATAGTTTCCCCTATGTTAGTCAAATAGTCCATGACGTTAAAATAATCGTTTTTTTTGAAAGGACGTTAAAATAATCTACTAATGCTCGCAATAACTCTTTCATATAGAGATTAAAATGACAATAGATAAGTAATTATAAGGACTGGTATGAAAATATGAGGAAAACATTTTAATATCAAAGACTATTTTGACTAACAAAGTGTATAATTAAGGACTATTTTGAAATTTCGATGCATTAAAGTACTATTGTGGCCGCTCGCTACACATTCAGGAACTAAAATGACTATTACCTCAATTAAAAATATAGAGTAATGATATTTGATGATAACTTTTGGATTCGTCAAAAACAACAGAGGGAAGAAGAATGAGAGTCAATAATTTCTCAAAAGAAAGAGAGCAATACGAGTTGTCCAAAAATTATCATAAAATAGTTGTAAAAATATTATTTCTCTTAAAAATAATGTCTTTTATTAAAAAAAAAAATCCACTTCATTTTGGTACTTTTAAACGGTCCACTTACATTCATAGTAATGTCAAATGTCAATGAAATGTTTATGTTTAAGGTTAGTTCAAGTTATGTCGGTCTATTATGTCTTATAATATTATGTTCGAAAAATATCAATGACATGTCAAAACTATAGGATCAAAAACAATACAATTTTTTTAAGAAGATTAAAATCAAAATTCGATGTATTTATATAGAGACAAAAAACTTGCGTAACCCTAAAACTAAACCCACCTCATTGCTCTCCTGCGCCATCCGAAAATCTTATATTGCTCATGTTCGGAATCTAGATTCTAAAAAGTATTTTTGGGGTTTTAGATTTTATAATAGGAAAGCTATCAGAACACAAAAGACCAAAAAATTTGCAAACAAATCACATAATACCCCAACAACAAAAAATTATGTGTTTTTTTGTCAAAAAAAAAAATATTTGTTTTATTGGTTCGGCATGTAGAACACGATTAATGTTTAACACACCAAATGTTTGAGCAAACGCGAACTAACATTTCGATGGATTCAAATGTAGCAAAACTCGGATTGGGAGGGAGGTGGTTGTGAGTGTTTTAGGTCTAAAAAGGCAATGGCAAAAATGAAGGAAGACGAGTTACTCGGATTTTCTTGCAATCTCCCTTTGTCCTTTAACAATGTTAGCAACTTAGTCGTTTTCTCCCTCATCGGTTCATTCACCATCCCCTCCAATGTAAACCTAAGGATCACTGCCCTTAGATCAGTGTTAGGCGATTTTGGCGGTGATGTTGAACTGATTATAACCTATGAAGGTTGCTCAATCTGCCTTTCCTCCCTCACGCTGGACCCCATTCTCTTCATCCATGTTTCTGTTGCGTGATTTACACGTGAGACTAGAGTTCGCCCCTCAAACCCATGAGTGTTGAGGTGTCCTTCCTTCTTCTCAAATTCATTACCGATTTATATCTCTTCTCCACCCCTTCTTCTCTTGCTTCTCTCCTTCTTGAGACCTTAATCATTTCCCACAGGTCTGGGATGAATTCCTTAATGAAGTCCAAAAAAAAAATCCATGCTGCATTTTGGTTGTCTTGCTGCCATGAAGACAACCATATGGAAGCTTCTCCTCTGAAATCTGAATGCAAACAAAGTAACCCTGTTTGCCACGTATCCAAAAGTTGGCTTCTAAATACCATTTCAATTGGATCAACCACCCATAAACGTTCTCATTTCCATTGATGTTGAACCGACTTTCTCTTACATATAGGACCAGAGGGAGTACATTATATCCCATTTCCCTTCTAAGCCCCCACTCAGCTGCTCTATAATAAACCACGGCGGCTTTTACAAAGAACAATATTGACAAGTAGTTGACAATGCACAGATACTTGAACCATCACCCAAAACTCTGTTGAAAATTGACAGATATGTCGAGCAACATAATCAATCATTTAAATCCTTGAATTCTTTAAGTCATCACAAATTGTTTAAAATGCTCATTTTGCATTTATAAAGTTATTTTCCCTTAACCATATTATAGACATGCAAATAAAATACTTACATGTGTTTGGAAACATTCAAATCACAATAAATCAGAAACTACAAACTAAAACTTCTTAAAATCACAGTGAAAGAACTCTAAACTCAGTGGCAGTTGTACACCACTCAACCAGACACTTGCTTACATATCTATCAAACAAACATTACGGTGAACACCAGCCAGGGCAGAGTCCAACACTGAGAAGGCGGTTGAACCACCACCCCAGTCAGTACAAGATATGAACGCAATCACACATTGCTTTGGAGCAACTTCAACTCTAGATACAACAAGTCCTATTTTTTAGCATCAATAATCTTGCAACTACTTGCAGTGCAAGACTTGTTCCACAAATTAAAATTAGATCAGAGGCTTTCATCTTTTATATAGAAAAAAAACCATTTGACTATAAAAGAGGTAGACCAGAAGCATCCAAACATTACATGTTCACATGGTATCTAACATGGACAAAACAATATCTTAAGTTTCAGTTCTTTCTATCTATCTATCAATACCAAAGGTACATGTTGAATCAACTAATAGATTTAGAGAAGAATAAAATACAAGTTAACAATTCCCTGTTAAAGTTATTATTTCCATATTACAACAAGCTGTAGAGCACTGACAAAATGTTCAGTTGGATATTCATGTTCGTATCCATTGTAGTCATATAGTAAAATCTTTCCCCTTTTGCTATATCTCTATCAATTAAAAGAACCCGGCATTCACCATCAACGTTAAATCTCATAGATTTCAAGTTCTGTTTCTATTTACCTTCACTGCATAAAAACAAGAAACTTCATTAGTATTTGTCTCAATAAAACAGTTGAAAAGAAAATGTTAAACTTGACAATAGCTGATATTATATGATGCACGAGTTCTTTAAGTTGAAAGTACTAGTACTCATGTTACCATTACACAGAAAGGCCAAGTGAATATTACTGTTTTTCAAATTAAATCAACAATTTAGTCAATTTGCACTAAACTGACTAAAGTTTAATAGGTTAAGGTAAATATAACTATGCTGTCATTATTAACACTCTTAATTATCAATTGCCTACCCTTGATTGGAGGAGACTTCCCCCTTACTAAAAACATCCAAGACAGGAGAGACGATGTGTCTTTGACAGTGTGTACATACAGCATACTGACAGTACTGTTTGAGATGAAGTTACCCAATGTCTCGTATTACCACTAATAGGAAGTTAACTTTTCAACATATGCAGAGAATAAAGTTCGAAGATAATAGAAACATACTTAGTGTGATTGTTGATTCCATTAACGAAATGTGCTATGTTGCTACGTTTATCTGGGCAGATGACCAGCGATTGAAAGGGTAGAAGCAGAAGAAGTGTCAGAATGCTATCACCATTGTCACATTCCCGATTCACTAAAAAGTCTACATCTCCAACATATTCTGTTATTATTGTCGATTCTTTTATGGATTTATCAGCTTCTACGGTGAGGAGTGGACATTCTCCTCTTTCCATCATACGCCTGCACAAGTTTAGAGCCTTGGTGTCTTCTTTTGAAAACACCTGAGAAAAAAAAGATATACAAACATGCATCAAATCTAAAAGCATATAACAACAATAGCAATAAACATCTGTGACCTGATAATCTGATTAAGTGTTGTGCATAACACAGCCAAGTTGATCGAAATCATGACAAATAGAGCAGTGTGCAAAAATCCAAATTAGTTTGTAGACAAACCGTGTTGTAAAGTTTGATTTGTCTTTGTTACTATGAAATAAAAACTACGCTACTGTTGTCATAGTTTTCTTCAGACACCTTAACTGCACCAGTCCTACATTAAGTACAGTTTGGGAGGCAAAAGATATTTTGCCTGTATTTATAGATAATCAACTAATAGCACAAAATATGAAAACTTTATTTGCTTACCTTTATGTTGTGCACTGAATTTTTCTATCAAAACAACAGTCTACTATTCTTACATGACTTCTAGTTTCTCAATATTCGAGCAGGTAGCTAGTCTTAAGGAAAAAGAAAGATTTGAAGGTTATAATAAACCGTGGAAGGTTCTACAGTGGAACCGCATTGACAGGTAGTCCTCAGTGCACCGATACTTAAAGATCACCCACAACTCTATAGACTATTGATGACGCCTTTCAAAAGTTGAATCTCACAATTCTTATCATCTTAATGACTATGACGATTGCCTAACCAATAATGGCTCAACAAAAACAAAGAAAACAAATATAAATAGAGTTTTGAGGAGGGCATAATCATTTTCACTATTTTTGTTGAACAAACAACAATCAAGCAAACTTCTCAGCCATGAGAACAAGGAGGCAATATCTTTCATGGTTGAAGTTTTAAACAATTTTCAGGTATTAGTCAAAGGTGAACTACCTATAAAAGTAGTCCACAGTAGAATTTGTCAAGAAACCATTCCTCACACAGAACACAACTCTACTCCAACGATCAACGTTCACACTGAGATGCTTGCTTAATAACAAATAAATTCACAACAAATACAATACGTAATTAACAAATCCAAACAAGTTAATTAACTACCTGCATTCCTCCACGTTCAAGAGCAGGAGAATTAGCATCCCATGGTGCCATCCCAGGCATATAATTAAGCTCGTTACTGAACTCCGTTTTAGTTGCACTCAGCGCTGTTGTAAACGAAGCCATCTGTTCTAATCTCCTCTTTGAATCATCACCTGGCACAAACAGCAACAGCTGAAGTTTGAGGGTTTTTTTGGGAGCTGGAATTGGAACTTGTGTTCTTCTTCGACTCAATGAAGCCATGAGATTTGGGATGTGAGAACAGGGGTTTGTTTGTGTGTAAGTGAGAAATGAGAGAGAATAGCTCAAATGCCCCCCCTTAATTGCTCAAACTATCAAGTCATAACTCCCCATAGGTATTTTTTTTTTTGTGCTTAAAAGCACTACTGGAGATATCTCCCAAATGGCCAGAAGAACAATCACCAAAATGAGAAATTGAGCACCTACTTGCAGCGCATATTTAATTTAGATTAGAAACATTAATGTTTTATAAATATTCATCTGTCAATACATGGCCAACACATAAACAAAACAACCATTTTAAAGTTTCAACTAGCTGTCAATGACAAAGGTACAAGTTGAAATCTCACCAATCTCCAATGCTCCTTCAGATCATGCCTGAGTATTGTTGATGCCTCTAATGAACGTGCTATGTTGCCATGTTTATCTGGGCAGATGACCAGCGATCATGAAGGATTAGATGCAAAAATAAGTGTCATAATGCTATCTACGTCGTCATATTACGGATTCTTTAAAAAGTCTACATCTACAGCATATTCTGTTGTTATGGTCGACTCTTTTATGGATTTATTTGCTTCTACAGTGAACCTACAAAAGAACATAATTGAAAGTCAGAAATGGAGTGCAAAATATGAAAATTTTAATGCCAGTTGCATAAATACTTACCCTTCTACAGGATCAAAAACAACCATGAGGGGCGGACATTCTCCTCTTTCCATCATACTTCTGCACATGTTTAGAGACTCGGTGTCTTCTTTCGATAAGACCTGAAATATACAAACTTGCATCAAATCTAAAAGCATAAAACAACAGGAGTTGTAAACATCTGTGCTCTGCTAATCTGATTAAGTGAAGCGTGTAACACAACAAAGTTGATCCAAATCATGACGAATAGCGCATTGTTAAAATTTCCAAACTAGTTTATAGACAACCACTTATACTTCAGTGTTGCAAATTTCAATTTGTCTTTGTTACTATGTAACGCTTATTAAGCTATTGCTTGCATGGTTTTCAGCTGACAGCTTAACTAGACGGGTCTTACATTAAGCATAAGTTGAAAAGCCGAGGTTTTTTTGACTGTATTTAGAGATAATCAACCAACAGCTCAAAATAAAAAAAATAAAAAAAATATTTGTTTGCCTTTATGTTGTGGCACTGAGTTTTTCTATCAAAACAAATGGTATTCTATTCTTACTTGACTTCTAGTTTCTCAATATTCAGGTAGGTAGCTAGTCTTAGCAAAAAACAATGATTTGAGGTTAAGATAAACCCTACAACAAACCATGGCGAATTCTACAGCAGAAACACATTGACAGGTAGTTGACAGTGCACCAACAAAAAGTTAAATAACTACCCAAATTAACAAACCCAAATAGTTAAATAACTACTTGTATTCCTCCATGTTCAAGAGCAGGAGAATTAGCATCTCTTTGGTGCCATTTCAGGTATATAAGTTCATTACTGAACTCAGTTTTAGTTGCAGTCAACGCTCTTGCCAATGAAGGCATCTACTCTAATCTCCTCTTAAAATCATCACTCAGAACAAACGGCAGCAGCTTCTTATGGAAGGAAAGAGATATGTCGAGCAACATAATCAATCATCTAAATCCTTTGATTCTTTTATTGATCACAAATCTTTAAAAATACCCATTTCACATTTATGAAGTAATTTGCCATTAAGAGAGACAATCCAGATGTTTAGCACTCAATAAAAACCAAAAACCACAAGTCCTAAGTATTACCGTGGACCATAGACATATATAACCCTAAACCATATTATAGACATGCAATTAAAATACTTAATGTGTTCGGCAAACACTAAAATCGTGATGAAAAATCACAATAAATCAGAAACTACACATTAAAACTTCTAAAAATCTCACTTAGGGAACTCTAGACTCAGTGGCAGTTGTCTACCACTCAACCAAACATTTGCTTACTTATCTATAAAACAAACATTACCGCAGATATGGAGGAACACCAACCAGGGCAGAGTCTAACACTTAGAAGGCGGTTGAACACCCTAGTACAAGATATGGATGCAATCACACATTGCATTGGAGCAACTTCAACTCTAGATACAACAAGTCATATTTTGTGAAGCACTTGGTTCAGCAGAGTCAAGATATTGTGAGCATGCAGTAGTGACAGTAATGTTTTTCCTTTTTGTGCTGTATTTGATTTCCTATGATTTGACTAACTTTTATCTTCTTATTGGCACAACTACTGATGATTCAGTAAACTTTTATCCTTAGTTATACATGATAATTCAGATGCAAGCTTATCTCATGATTCTTGATGCCCTTTTTGAGCATCAATAATACTGTACCTACTTGCATCGTAAATTAAAATTAGATTAGAGACTTAAATGTTTTATACATAAAAATATCCGTTTGGCCATAGAAGAGGTAGACCAGAAGTATCTAAAAATTACATGTCAACAACTAAACTTTACATGCCCAACCGATGGACAAAACAACAATTTTATAGTTTCAGTTCTTTGAAGCTATCAATGCCAGAGATACAATTGAATCAACTAATAGATTTAGAGGTGAAAAAATCACAAGTTAACAATTCCCTGTTAAGATATCATTTCCTTATTACAATAAGTTGTTATTGACAGGCTACACAATTAGACAAAATGTTCAGTTGGATATTCATGTTCTAATCCATTGTAGTCATAATACAACCTTTCTCCCTTTGCTATATCTCTATTTGCAATTAAAAGAACTCGACATTCACCATCAACATTATATCTCACGCATTTCAGGTTCTGCTTCTTTTTTCCTTCACTGCATAAAAACAAGAAATTTCATTAGTAGTCATTTCAATAAAAGAGTTGAATATAAAATGTTCAACTTGACATGAGCTGCAATGATCATGCATGAATCTCAAGAAGTTTTTAAGTTGAAAGTACTCATCTTAGCATTACATGAAAAGGCCAGGTGGATATTAGTGCTATTCAAATTAAATCCAAAAGTCAATTTGCACTAAACTGACTCAAGTTAAACAGATTTCAGGGTAAATATAACTACGCTGTCGTTATTAACACTCTTAATTATCAATTGCTACTACTGGTTAGAGATTTTCCCCTTTCTAAAACACACAAAACAGGAGACAGTGTGTGTCTTTCATAGTGTGTACACACCGATAACATTCTTTAAGATGAAGTTGCCAATTTCTCACTATATTATATTATTGTATTTAGGGAGTAACTTTCCTACATATGCAGAGAATAAAATTTGAAAAAGGAAGAAACATACGGTGTGTGATTGTTGATTCCATTAATGAAACGTGCTATATTGCTACGTTTATCTGGGCAGATGACCAGTGACTGTGAAGGATTAGAAGCAGAAAGAAGTGTCATAATGCTATCTCCATCATCATATTCCCGATTCTTCAAAAAGTCTACATCTCCAACATATTCTGTTATTATTGTCAAATCTTTTATGGACTTGTCTGCTTCAACAGTGAACCTACAAAAAAAAGAAAATTAAAAGTCAGGAATGAATTGCAAAAGATGAAAAAATTGATTTCAGTTTGTGTTGCATAAGTACTTACCCTTCTACAGGATCATAAACAACCATGAGGGGCGGACATTCTCCTCTTTCCATCATACTTCTGCACAAGTTAAGAGTCTCGGTGTCTTCTTTTGATAAGACCTGAGAAAAAATATATACAAACATGCATCAAATCTTAATGCATATAACAACAGTAGTTATAAACATCTGTGCTCTGATAATCTGATTAAGTGGTGTGCATAATACAAAAAAGTTAATCCAAATCATGACAAATAGTGCAGTGTGCCAAAATCCAAACTAGTTTGTAGACAGACCATTTTATACTTCAGTATTGCAAACTTTGTTGCCTTTATTTCTAGGTAACACTGCGTACTAGGCTATTGCTGTTATAGTTTTCTGCAGACAGCTTAACTAGACAAGTCCTACATTGAGCATAAGTTGAGAAGCCAAAGACATTGCGCTTGTATTAAGAGATAATCATCTAATAGCACAAATGCCACCAGCTCTCAAAAAGTATAAACTCATAGTCGTCTTCATTTGTACAACTAGGACAGTAACCTAATTAGTGTTGACAACCTAACCAGTATCAGTTCAACAAAACAAAGAAAAATGAATATGATTGAGTTTTGAGAAATGCATAATCGTTTTATCTTGTTTTTGTTGAACCACCAACAATCAATTCAATGTCTCAAACTCTTAGCCATGACGACAAAGAGGCAACATCTGTTGTTGTTAAAGTTTTAAACAATTTTCAAATATTAATCAACAATAGACTAATATACTATCAAACTAGTCCACAGTAGAATTTTTCAATTAACTGTTCCTCATACAAACATAACTCAACACCAAACAACCAACATGCACACTGAGATGCAAGCTTATTAACCAAAAGTATCCTAACAACAATATAATACCTAACTAACAAACTCAATTAAGTTAAATAGTTACCTGCATTCCTCCACGTTCAAGAACAGGAGAATTGGCATCCCTTGGCGCCATTCCAGGCATGTATGTAAGCTCATTACTGAACTCCGTTTTAGTAGCAGTCAACGCGGTTGCCAACGACGCCATCTGTTCTAATCTCCTCTTCAAATCATCATTTGGCACAAATACCAACAACTTCCTTTTCTTTTTTGAAACCACCAAACTACTACTCCGCTTTCTCTTCTTCTTTGAATCTAAAAACCACAATTTAAAACACACACTTCAATTATTAAAAATCAAGAGTCTATTTGTATCGACTTATTTGAGATTATCTACTAACATAACTTTTGTAAGACTGTTTGGAAAAACTTATGAAAACTACTTATGACATTGCTCATAAGCTGTCTTCAGCTTATTTTCACAAGTTCTGCACAATAGCTTGTGAAAACAGTTGATGGCATTGTTCATAAGCTGTTTTCACATGCTCTCCACAATAGGTTGTGAAAAATAGCTAATGACTTTGTTCATAAGCTGTTTTCAGCTTATTTTTACAAGCTATCCATAATAGCTTGTGAAAACATATTATTTTTACAAGTTGACCACATTAGCTTATGAAAACAGCTTATGACATTATTCATAAGCTGTTTTCAGCTTTTATCACAAGCTCTCCACAATAACTTGTAAAAACAGCTTATAACTTAAAAAGAAGATAATACCCAAACCAATCCATCCAATCAAATTCTCTAAACATTAATATCACAATCAATTATCAATTTAATAAGATTCAGCTTACCATGATTCAGAATCTTAGATGCATCAACGGATCTTTGAATCTTGAAGAAATCAATAATTTTGGTTTGTACAAGAGGAAAAGCTGCATTCCCAAACAGCATAACGTCAATAGACAAACAATAAATATAAGAAATGAAAAAAAAAATCTAAATAAATAAATACCAGATCTAATCACGTTATTAAAATATTACATTATGATATACTATTAAATTAGAGTATTCACGACCCTAGGTGTTGTGAATGTTTGGTATCAGAGCGAATTTGTCGTGACTCCGACAAACTCACTGTGATACCAAACATTGACGTATTGAAATGAAATGAAATCAAATGAAAGGATGCATACATTTGGGGATTTTGGGGTTGTGAGAGCAGGAAGGGCAAAACCAAGAGGATTTAGGTACAGAAGGGAGGATAGGTGTGAGGCAGAAGAGATGGTAGCCGTTGTCGCAATTGTCGCAAAGAAGCAACTTAGTTGGGGATTTGCCGGAGTTGCATTTCTGGCAAACGACGTCGTCATCATCGTTGAAGGTTGTGGATTGTTTTTTGGGAGCTGGAATTCTTCTTCGGCGAAGTGGTGAAGCCATGGTGAGATTTGGGATTTGAGAATGAATCGGCGTTGTAAGAAATGAGAAATGAGAAGAGGAATAATAGGGTTTGTAATTAAGTAGTAAGAATTGGAAGAGGCGTTTTCGCGGGGTTATTTTTGTTTTCTTTAGCGGGAACTGTTTTCAGCTCGCGCCATTTTCCTTTTTATTCTTCTTTTCTTTTTGTTTTGTTTGCCGTTGTTTTTTACTCTGTTTTTGATAAATTGTTAAAAAAGTCTTTATAACGTAAAAGGTTATTCAATTCAATGTTATTAATATCATTTACTAAATATTTGAGGAAAATTTATTCAAAAGAAAAACACACATTTGGAATATGATTCAAAATGTATTGTAACCTTTTAAGGATAATTTTTTTTTTGGTAATTGTGTAATTTTGGTCCTTTTAAGAAATTTTGACCAATTTATTATAAACAAAAATGATTTTTTAGATTCATCGAACAATTGATGTATCATGTCAATATATATAAACCAAATACATTAATTATTCGATGAACCTAAAAATACTCTATCTATCTCAAATTATAAACTATTTTGAAAATTTCAAACGTATTAAGAAATGTAATTAATTTTGTATTAAGAAATGTAATTAATTTTGTGTGGAAAAGAGAAATCATGATATGTTTTACAAAATTATCCTTAATAAATTATACGGTAAAGATAAATTAAAAAAATGAAAGAAAAGAGAGTAAGAAATAGTTGAGGGTATAGTAGAAAAAATAAACATTAATGTTTCATTGGTATCGTAAAATGACTTATAATTTAAGATAATTTTTTTCCAAAACAACTTATAATTTAGAAGGATTTGAGTGGTTGTTTTAACCTATAATAATGACCAAATGAAATATAATGTAACCTGACATGAAAACAAAGAACATGTCTAATATAGTTTAAATTGAGTTGTGATCAAACATACAACGACAAATGAATATCAATCAAAACGATACAAGGAGATGAAAATGAACAATTTATGGCTGACAATCAAATTGCATGGTCAAAAACAAGAATTGATAATTTTATTTAAATTAAAAGACTAATTGCAAAATTGAAAATAAAAGAATGCAATTTCAAACTCTTTTTTCCTTCAAATAGCCTGATGATTTGCAATTCATCCTTTGAGTGAATAAGTGGTAGATAATGGGTTCAAGCTCGACTATTTAATACTTCAATAGCGCAACGTCCTTGTCAGTTGAGTAATGCTTACAAAGACAAATTAGAACCAATTTTATTGTAATTAAGGTTGCTATTTTATTGGGGAAGTATAATATTTTTTCTGGGTCATGTTAACCAGTGTCCGAGACACTAGTTAAGCATCTAAAAATGGAAAGAAAAAACAAAGTCGACATTAAAAGCAACACTTTCTTAAGTTTCAAGAAGTAATGTACACAATTTTCGAGAAAATATTTCTTTTATAATTCATTAACCAGAGCACTGATTAATATTTCCCTTATTTTTATTTTTTTGGTAAACAACTACAATCTGAAAATATTATTTTAACATTGCAAAAATTAACCTCGAAAAGGGTAATCATGAAATAAAAATATTCAAAAAAAGAGGAATGGGGTTGTACGAGTAAACACGGCGGTGCAAAGTAGCAATTCCATCTCTTTTCCCATAGCTAACCACCAAAACCTTCATTCATCTCTTCCTCTTCAACATGGATCCACCGAACCAGAAACCTCTAGAAATCCACTTCGTCACCACCACCGACTCACCCGAGTTCACTCACCTAACTCGTTCCCTAACTCAAACCTCCCTCGTCGGACTCGACGCCGAGTGGAAACCCGTCCGAACTCACCAAAACTCATTCCCCACCGTCTCACTCCTCCAAATCGCGTGTCAACTCGGCGACGACGAAGTAGTTTTCCTCCTCGACCTTATCTCCCTCCCTCTCTCGTCAATATGGGAACCTCTCCGAGAAATGCTGGTTTCCGCAGATATCTTGAAGCTTGGATTCAGATTCAAGCAAGATTTAGTTTACTTATCTTCTACCTTTTGTGAACAGGGATGCAATCCCGGTTTCGATAAGGTTTGAATTCATATAAAAAAATTTATTAGACGTAATAGTTAGTTGCTATGATTAAGTTACACTAGTTAGTTACGAAGTTAGTTCTGATACCATATTACAATTCTCGATGAGTTGAGAGAAAAGTATAATGATCAATGAGAGAATTTATTAGACATGATAGTTAGTTGTAATAATTAGTTACACCGGTTAGTTAAGAAGTTAGAATCTGACTCTGATACCATACTACAATTCTTGATGGAACTCGATAAAAGTATAGAACAAGATATTGATTAATTAGAGAATTGTTGATTACACCAAGAGATACGACAATAGAACAATACTTATAAAACCAATTAGAACGGTCCTCATGAGCTTAGCTCAGTTGGTATGGACAATGCATAATATAGTATATGCAAAGTCCGGGGTTCAAACCCCGGCCACCACAAAAAAAAAAGCCAATTAGAACAACTAAGTACTCATTTAGAATCACGGTGGATACCCCACCTATTGTGCGTTTGGCTAATGCTCCAAATTGGAGCTTCTACATTTTCACGTTTTTCAAGCCTTGGGACGCGAGAATGTATACACCATTGCCAATATAACTATCAGTATGTTTAATGCAGGAATTTAATATATGTGATGGTTGTAGTAATTAGCTAAACTACCTGACTCTGATATCATATTACAATCCTCGATCGAACTCATAGTTGAGAGAAAGTATAGAAAAGTTTATTGATTAATGAGAGAGAATTGTTGATTACACGAAGAGATACAATAAATAATGCTTATATAGCCAATTAGAACAACTAACCAGTCTAAATGAACTGACTTGTGTAACTAACTATTATTTCTAATAGAATTATGCTTACACGTGTATGTTTTTGTTGTGATGATTCGTGTTTGTGGTGAATTGTGGACAGGTTGAACCGTATTTGGATATTACGAGTGTGTACAATCATCTTCAGTTTAAGAAAAATGGAAGGATTGCATCGAAGCAGAATAAGAGTTTGTCAACTATTTGTGGAGAATTGTTGGGGATTTCACTATCTAAGGTTTGTTTGTTTTTTTAATAAGCCATTCAATTCAACTTTTTGGGTGTGTGTGTGTGTGTACAGAAAACAAGTAGTGGTTTCTAGTTGCTAGAGTTAGAGTGTCAAATATCACAGCATTGAGTAGGTTGAATCTTAGCATTTGATCTTATATGTTACTTCTATGCACAATTAGAAGTTAGTTTTCGGTGTTTGTGGTTATAGTTATGTGAATCATTGTGTGAAATGATTTTCTGTTAGTAATTTGAGTTTTCACTTAGCATATGAGGTAGTTTTTTTATGTATTTAATTTTGTTGCTGTATTAAATGTAGTCAGGCTCTTCAATTATTGCTACCGATATATTTTCTAGTGTTCCTTTGTATCCTACAGTATTATTTTCGACAAAAAAAAAAAAAAAAAACTAGTTTTGGAAGCTAAGGGTCCTTTGATTTAGAAAAGTATTATACATTTTCTCCGAACTCCTTTTTTTAAGATAGAAACTAGTGTCATAAACGTAGATATGTTTGGTTTGAGAAAATGTTTTTATGTTTTCACTTTTAACCAAAAAGCTAACATCTTGTTTTCGTTATGTTTCTTTTTTTCGAAATATTTCTACAAGATTTGTACAAGAAACAGAGAATACATTTTTGTATAAAACACATCGTCCTGGAAGTTTAAGCTAACAAATAGAGAATGAGTGCACATGAATGGCCTTAAACTTGTATCATGGCTTCTCTCACAAGAGTCAGTTAGGCTTAATACATGAACAGTGAGCGGGAACTTCCTGAATGAGAGATAACTAGAGACATGTGATGGTGAAACTGCCGGTTTGAACTTTGAACTACACCACATAGACTCTATTATATAGGCACTGAGAGAATCAATATACAACTCAGTATTAAATACATAATAATTACGATATCATATCTATCCAAAATACATAAATATCGCCAGGTCTGAATAGTGACTGACTGCAAGGTTATATAAAGCTTTGATGCCATGTAAAGCTTTAATATTCTTCAAAGCATAAGTTGCAAGTTGGTGTCAAAAATATTTTATCACCTTACAATTATTTTATTCATGTCAGACATCAATATACACGGTGTCAAAATTAGGTGCTTTATTTCTGTAGGCAGTAGAGTAATTGTTTCGAATGTGTTCTGCATCAAGAAGGTTTCAAGATTGCAGACAATTTGCAGTCTCAATTAGATATATATTTCTTTTCCTTATGCAAATTTCATTCCTAAGTAGATGGATTCAACAAAACGTTACAGCAATGATTGTCGATTTCAGACTGTTAATCAACCAAAGAACATTTATGTTTTTTTTTTTAACAAAACCAAAGAACATTAATGCTGCCAACATAAGGACTGGTTTAAACTCTATGAGAACCTAATCTTTTGTAAGTTGTCTTCAGTTAGAACTTAGAAGGGATAGATGCATCATCAAATATGCTTTTAGATTGTCATTTATATTTCTAATAAAAACATGCTTTCTCAAATTTGTTGGATTATATCAATCATTATATCTTATTTTTGCAAAGTGACTATGATGATTTGTTTGATCATGAGCCAAATATTATTAGTTACAGAATGTTATGTTTATTGAGTTTAAAAAGGAATAATAGGATTGAGCTGAATAGAATATAAATATTAGTGATGTTCATATCAGTTTATGTTAATAGAAACAGGATGTATATAATAGGACATAAGGGGAGCATCTTATACACTCAAGCATGTGTTTGCTCCATTGGAATTTCAGGTTCCAAAGACTTTGCCAACTAGCATTTTCAGTTACTATAAGGTGTTAACTGAATTATATTTGCTTTAGGAGCTCCAATGTAGTGATTGGTCACAACGTCCTCTTACAGAAGACCAGATGACATATGCAGCTATGGATGCTCATTGCTTGCTTGGAATATTTAAGGTCTTTCAGGCAACGGTTGCCGAAGAAGGTTTTTACTGAAAGTTTCATACCAATCTCTGGACAAACTATAGACCTCTGGTTGTGTTGTATTTCGTTCTTTTCAACATTTGAGACTTTGCTGCATTGATTGGTTAAATTTTTGTTCCCTCTAGTTTAAATTAATTCGCGTGTATACAGAGTCTCACTCGCTGCAATGTCAGCATTCTATTTTTCAAATTGGATCGATTAAGTTTGACTGGTCATTGACCATAAACTCTTCAGAAGAAATTATGATGATGCGGAAAAGATATATGGCTTATTTTATAACTGGAATTGCAGTGTTTTTCTACATTTCAATCCACTTGAGTTCCATATCAAGAAAAGACAAAAAAAATTATTTGTGCCATCCTTGGAATTTTCCATTTGTGTCTTGCCTGATTAATAGTTTCACTTTGCTTTTCTCATTGACCAAGTAGCAGATTATTGGGAAGTGTTATGTCAAAACAATCCTTTCAGTTTGCATTTTTTAAATAATCGTTTGTTAAAATAAATAGTGGAGAAAAACAAAATAAGATAAAAGATAAATTGATTTCTTGTAAGAGTTTGACAACTATACATCTTAGTATTTTGCATCACTTATAAAGACAATGGATACAAATAGACATTCAATCTTGATAATATGATTTGACTCATGAATGTAAGCATGCATGTATATAATCTTACTTTCAGATTGCAGAGTATATGTTCATTCATTCCATATGATCTTACTTTCACATCAAAAGTTGATATATTCTATATCCATTCACTAGGGATGTATACACAGAATTTCTTGTAATTGGATTTTATTAAATTCTACGCTGCAGGAGAGTTGGTTAACAAGACCAATAGATTATCCATTCGAAGTGCAAATCTTGGGTTGAAAGAGCTATTCAGGAAGCATGATATGAGTTATAAAGTTCATAGCACACAATTTTGTGAAGCTTTGGCAATTGTTCAAGCTACTTCTTGTTCTGATGTTGTTCAGGTGATACCTTCAGCAGGGGCAGTGATTCAAAAGTCATCATGTAGGGATACTAAGCCAATGGATGAATTTTTGTTGAAAATTGTCAGAAAACATGGTGATAGGATTTTGCTAAAGGAGTCAGACAGAGCGCCCAAGACCTCAAAAAAGAAACGGAAGAAGCAGTTGCCAATTAATGGGCTTCCCAGAGAAAAACATTTAGAGAACTTTGATGAGTGGCAAGGTACCGCACCTTGGGATCCAATAGTTGGGGGAGATGGATATCCAAAGTTCCTCTGTGATGTTATGGTAAGCATCTTAAATTAATTATGAACAATGTTGTCCCTCTCTTCAATTTTTATGAACGTCTGATATACCCTTTCGTTAATCTTTGGAGGTTAAGCAATAGGTTTATTGCAGATATAGTTAAATTCCAATCACTCTGGAGCATATAATATATGATCGGTGTTCATCATTATCAGTGTGGATATTTTGACTTGTATTTTTTTATGAATATTTATTGAAATGCGTTATGGAAAAGGAAAGGATTTAATTGTAATGAACGATTTGTATATCTGTTTATTTATAAGATAAAATGTGAGTATGAATCTGGTAAGGAATATACTCAGGTTGAAGGCTTGGCAAAACATTTACGTTGTGTTGGGATAGATGCTGCAGTTCCTTCTTCAAAGAAGCCTGAACCAAGGTAATAGAGTATGCTTCTGTTGTTATTATTTTCTAATTGTTGATTCTTGTATAAGTTCATTATTATTTGTGTGGCAGCTGATCTAATTCTATTTTCCTCTTCCTGTCGGATGAATTATCATTGTCAGAGAGTTAATAACGAAAGCACAAAAAGAGAAAAGAGTGCTTTTGACACGGGATGCAAAGTTACTAAGACACGACTATCAAATATATAAAGTGAAGAGTCTTCTAAAAAATGAACAGCTACTTGAGGTATTGTTGTTTTAGTTTTCTACATAGAAAGATTACATATTTTGAGGAAAAATAAATTGTTAATATACATTTCTATGAAAGTGAAGTTAAATAGTATAACATTATCTTTCAAGGAACTCTTATGGAGTAGGTATAGAATGTTAATTTTCATGGAATAATGTGAATGTGCTCCCTGCTCATAACGGGCTAGAGTTTGAGCCCATGGATTTTTTAAGTCAAATTAATATTTAACCTGGAAAGTTTGTCTTTGCTGTGTGTATAATCTTTTTATACTTAGATTTCAAGTATAAAGGTTTTGTTCCTCCCTAGCTCATTTTTTGCATGGTGGATAGAAAAATCGTTAACCATATATTGCTTGAGAAATTGATGCCATAATGACACAGCTAAAATTGATGTGTTCCAGATTATTGAAACTTTCCAACTAAATATTAACGAAGATCAGCTAATGTCAAGATGCACAAAATGCAATGGAAGGTTTATTCAGAAGCCACTTTCAACTGAAGAGGCTATTGAAGCTGCAAAGGGTTTCCAAAAAATACCAAATTGCTTATTTAACAAGAATTTAGAGTTTTGGCAATGTATGGACTGTCACCAACTTTATTGGGAGGTATTGTTTACCTGTTCAGTTTGTTGCGAGTTGCTATTTACCATTGCCTTATCATTTATCTTACATAACTGTTTATGTCATAAGATAAATTGAAATAAGTTTTTCCAACGCTTACTTAATCCAACTGAAACCAATGATTCTATATTTTGTTTTTCCGTTAAGCCAAACGAATTCCCCTTTTTCACCTCATATGTTTTGAAGTTATTTATTTTGACTACGAAAGAGGGGAATTTTTTTCTCCTACTCTGATTTATTATTACGGCATTCTAGATTTTCTAATACGAATGTATTGTGCCTGTCATATTCAGGGAACCCAGTACCATAATGCAGTACAGAAGTTCGTTGACATTTGCAAGTTGAGCGATGATTAATTTAAACTTCGTCAAGGATGTGCACGTGAGTAATGGTGCCACTGAATACATTTCCATTGAAGAAAAATGTCAGTCTGTGGTTGAATGTAACTGTGCAATCGATCCGTGTACAATTAATTTATACATGATTAATTTAAACTTCGTCAAGGATGTGCACGTGAGTAATGGTGCCACTGAATACAATTCCTTTAAAGAAAAATATCGTCTGCGGTTTAATGTAATGGTGCCACTAAATACATTGTCTTTGAAGAAAAATGCCTTCTCTCAACTGTTGTTGCTGTATAATCTACTAACTAACTATTTAATTTCAACGGAAGTGATGTATACCACATCAGGGATTACTTGAAGATGATAACAAATGCGTTTTGAATGTAGTGTTGAAAATCTGTCTGAATGATAAATGCCGTATGGATGCAATTTGTTTAATTAGTTCTCATATTTGAAGAAAATGCCACTCAGCCATTGTTAGCTTTTGGTGACAAGATTTCATTGTAAATTTAAATACAATAATACTTCCAGTTAATATCTTTCCCCAATTTCTTTCAACACTAAGTATCCTTGTAGCTTTGCAACTTTCTTCTTTAACTCTCCAATTTGTTCATAGCCACTCAAAATTCAAATGATATAGTCTACATAGGACAAGATGGTATTGACTCAAAGTACAAGCTAAATCTATAGGAAGTAAATAGAAAAGGACAAATGTAGTAATATATCATATAAATAAGAAAAAATAGAAACATATCACTGAATGTGTGTGTATACTCCCTCCAATCCTATTTTTAAGCAAAGATGGATCAAAGAAAAGTTGATGTATTTGGTCAAAAATTTGGAACAAAGGTTGGTTTAGCGCCAGTTGCTTGCTCAAGCATAAAATTGCGGGGGATCAGCAATGCACAATTACATTACTATAAGAAATTATCGTTGCACAAAACTCACAAATACCGATGTGCTTCATGTTTCACAAATGCCGATGTGCTTCACGTTGGGTAGGGGTGTGCATAGAAACTGGATCAGCTGACCCAAACTGAAAATATGGTGAACCAAACTAGAAAAGCCCAAACCACTTTCATGAATTTAACATCGCATGAATTTAACAAGTCAACAAAATATATTCAAGTCTACTTAAATTAATTTTAAGCGACAACATAACACCTCTATTGTACTCATTTCACTCATACATATCATATATCTTCACAAGTTTCTCAATAACATAATTATATAATATTTCACAATAAAAAAAAAATTTGTCAAATACATATTCTCATGGATATCGCAAATATCTATACCAAGAGAATTTTCAATTTTGAAAAGCTTCTTCAAGAAATATGTGCTAACATTGGCACAAAAATAAATACTTCACAACAATATAGAAATTCTATACAAATCTAGCATGCATATCAAGTATGGGTTTATCACACATTTCCAAAATCATTTCTTGATTAATGTCAAAAAACCTTTCATGTCTATTTAATGTTCCACAAAGGATAGTAATCACCAAAGTAGAGTTAGAATACTTAAGCATGTATAATGAGAATGAAAAATTATACCAAACGAAAAGCTTAAAATTATTTTCAAATAATTGTTCATATTCAACAATATATGAATTTTTCCAAAACAATAATCCAATATCAAAAGCATTAAAACATGACATGCTTTGTAGTAGTTGTTAATCACAAAGTAGAAGATACTGAGCAATAGTGAGCATGGAGAAATCAAGTAATGTCATGAGGTCAAACTAAATACAAAACAGCTTCACATAAAACCCCCACATTTTGAGAATTGCACATCCATCAAAAGCAAATTCTCTTATTGAGAATAAATGACACACACATGTTTAAAGGATATTTCAGTTATTCAAGCATGTAAGAAATTCACCACTGAGTGCATAACCAAAATTTAATTTAAAGAGAAAGATAATTTCAAGCTTAATTATTCTCGTGAAAGTTTTGGCTTAAGAAATTGTCCATGCTCACCTCTTAAAACCATGAACAAGCAATTTCAATATGATATTCACATAATGAACAAAATAGGTTATATGCAAGTGTTGATTCAAATAAATCTCAAGATCAGAAACATGGACTAGTATCATCTAGATTAATTAACCATTCAATAAGTGCACATATTTCATTTTCATTGTATAAATTATAAAACCATTAGGAAGCTGAAAAATCAATCAAGTCTCATATAAATTCAATTATTATCAAATAAAGCATATACCATATTCACAGGTAAACCTAGCACTAGAATTGCACCAAGAATACACGTAGCCAATAATTCTTATTAGCTTACAGTCACATATGAACCCAATATCATATAGATATACATCATTTATAACTAGCACAAAGTAAATCATATTTAATAATGATAAATGAGACAAAATAGATAGAACCTCAGAGAAATATATGGCTCAGAATTTATTCTCCATTTTCTGCAAAATCAAGTTCACCAAACTCCTGTTGCATCGCTCACAATTTTCATCAAAATAGTGGCAACGGGTCACTGGTTCCAGTTAACACAAAACCACAAGCTTCTCTTTGACATGCTTAATTTCGACCAATTTCTTATACACTCCATCCACAGATATGACATAGCAGCGGGTGGTGCAAATCCTGGCATCGACAGTCATTAAACAATTAAACAAGATAAAATCCTCAAGATTGTTGTAAAATAATGACATAGAATCATCTCAAGTAATAATAGCAAACAATTTCAACTAAAATAAATTAGAGAACAAGTGAAACTTAACGAATTTGGTTGCCGACACAGCTCCATCAAAATCTTCACAAGTCAAAATTAGAGGAACCTGCAAAACAACACACTGTTAAGTAACCTGAGGCGTGACATAGTCACTGTCCTTGAGGATTTTATCCGCTTCATAAGCGCATATCCTCCCAAGATACAACAGTTCTTCCCCGTTATGAATCATAACCGGAGGTGACAGAACAGCTCAAATTTATCTGAGAGATATCAGGAGATGTAACCCAGAAACTCAATATTTTGTTCAGAGTAAAGAATAAGAGAAATATGAAAATGAGAGAGTATATATGTGGTTGATGTTTTTCTGTACTACCATTCCATACGTTCCATCAGTATATGTATATATATGACAGGCAATGTCAATTCTCATAGGCTAACAAAAAACAGTTAGTGAAGTAGGCACTAACCTTTGACTAACCATAATAATAGGAAAATGTGGTCAAAAATGAATAAAATGAGTATCTCTTAGTAATGATGACTCATGGAGATATTTAATGGGATATTGGAACCAGTCAATAAATAAAAATAAAGTAATAATTCTAATTTAAATTGTTTTCTAGTAATAAGAAAAACTTTTGAAAGATTCAATAACTCAAAAATACAACAAACATTACTCCACATGGACATAATTCGTTAAACGGAAGGTGTCAATCAGAACATTCACTATCACAACGTGCCCAATCATTACACTCCCACAATTAATTTTGAAACAAGGTAACGATTAGCTTCTCCCTCGAAAAAACGATACAATTTCCCACACTTGATCAAAATCTAAAATGTCAAATTACAAACCATTTGAAAAATGACATTTGGTGGCATCTATTATAGGCAAATTTCGAATAAAAACATTTAGAGCGAGCTAAGTCTGCTTTGATCCAAGTGTGAATTCCAATAAGATTCAGAAGCGTCCAAAGTTGCTCGAGATATTTCAAATTGCTCAACTTCTAAAAACTGCTTTCTAAAGAGTATTTGAGAAGTTTTTGAAGTAAACAACTGCAAGCTACACGAACCGACAACAACCTACCTCCTTTTTTATGGGAGGTACAGATTCATGAGCCTTAAGTTTTTGACACCAAACCCTCCCTTCAATCCCATTTAACCTAAGGGGTCTTCTTTGATTAGCGCCTATATATGTACCAGCAACTCAAGATAAGTTAATCGGTAGCACTTGCATTTTAGAAATCTCGCCGCGGTGTTCATGACGCCAAACACTTTAGATAATTTGATATTACATTTGGAAGAGTCTTCTGGAATATAAAAGAAAAGAAGGGAATCCCACGAGTTCACCATGTTATACAGAAGTGGCATTTTCAAGAGCCAAAAAATCATCATGAACAAGCATTGGATATGGAGGAGGAAAAAAACCACTTATTGCTAATTTGATATTGCAAATGATTTTTGAATGATTTTTATTTTTTTTAATCTTGAATCTGATATCGAAATACCAACATTGGTAAAATTGAAAAACAAGACAGTAAGCATGCAAAATGAATACTATCATGATTCATGAAGCACGGTAAACAACTATTTATTAGGATGAAAACATAAACAACACTGTTTTTTCTTGTTCAAGCAAATTAAGAAGAAATAGAAACATCGCATGCATATAGATTCATTTATTTATTCATTCATTCATCTTCTCTAGCTCTAGCTTGTTCATGTACTCCTCCTTTAGTTCTCTGACCAGTTGACTCATCCTCTCAGACCGCTCCTTCTCAGTATTCTTCACGTACAAAGCGAAGTCATGAGCACGCCTTTTCTCAATAGTTTCCTTAGTACAATGTTGCAAAAGTACGAGAGAATCCCTTATTTTCTCAGCCAGTCTCGCCTTCTTCCTTGCCTCCTCCTTTTCCTCTAATTCCTCAAACATAGTCTTCTTCTTCATCCTCTCGACTCCTCCCTTTGTCTTTCACTTCAGCCTCCTCGACTCCTTTTCCTCCTTCTTTCACGGCTTCGGAGATTGTGTCCGCAGATCTGATATCGGATGGGGTGGCAGGTGGCGTGGTAGTGCCGCCATAGAAGGGGACGTGTAGGGTTAGGGTTGAGGAGGGTTCAATTCCTAGATTAGAGATGAGATCGGAATCGTTTTGGCCGAGATTTTGACAAAGGAAGAGACACTGATTCAAAATAGGTGTGCCATGGTGTTGTTCAATGGCGACCTTTCTTCAGGTGATGGAGAGTGGTGGCGTTAGGGTTTACGTCTAGGGCAAAGGTTTTGCCGTTGGGTAGCACGATCAATACCATTGCTACTATAATAGTAGTACGTTAGGTTCTGAATTTTACCCTTGGCTTAAATTGAAATAAAAAAAAACGTTACAAATAAAATTAGTATATTTTTCTATAAAAGTATAGATATTTGAAAATTTTCCCTAAAAAAAAAAAGATATTTGAAAATTTTGACTATTTAATTAAATAAAAAAGATTAAATTGTAAATAAAATAGTATAAAGGGTAAAATTAAAAAAAAAAAAAAAAGGTCACTAAAATTTTGTATTTCCTTTATATGTAGTTTAGATTTTGTATTTAATGTTTTTTTGTATAAAATTGGCTTTGTTGGTAAATTAGCAAAAGTAACAAACAGAAAAATGGAAAAGAAAACAACTACACCCAAGGGGGTATGCATCCCTAATAATATGTTTGGATTGAAGGTTTAGGAGGGGAAGGGAGGGAATGGTTCACTTTTATTTTTTAAATTACGAACAATGTAAAATGTTTTTTTAAAATAAACTAAGAGTGTGTTTGGATGAGGGAATGTTTTGAGGGAATGTAATGTTATGAGGGAATTCATATACTTTGAGGTGAATTCTATTGTTTGGATAATAATTTGAAGAATTTTCAAAATTATGGGAATTTGTGAAGTATTTTGTTCAAGTTAAATTTAGAGAATTTCAAATGACACTTAAAAGGTAAGAATTTCAAAATTCTTCATTGTTATAATCTTTCAAATTTTGCATTTTGGTCCTAAATTTTTTTCAAAATTTTCAATTTGAACCCAATAAATTTCCAAAATATTATAAATTGACCCCTCAATTTTTTCAAAAATTATAATTTGACCCCTCTAAAATTTTGAAATTTACAGATTGACCCCCAATTTCAATTTTCAAATTTGACCCAAAAAAATAAAATTTATAAAAGTTCCCCAAAAATGATGACATTGAATTTTTTTATTACTCCACCCAAACAAAAGTATTGAGAAATGAAATGAATTTAATTGAATCATTTAAATTGCCTAGAATTTGAATTCTTTAAAATTTCTCAATTACCACATCCAAACACATTCTAAGTGTTTTTGAAGTATTATATGATCATTTATCATGTTGTCAATTCAATTTTCTAAAAATTATTTTATAATGTCCGTAATTTAAAAAAGAAAAGTAAACTCTTCCCTCCATTCCCCTCCTAAACCCTCCATCAAAACACACCCTAAAACATCACTAGCAAGGATATTCTTCAAATCATATCGAGGGATGTCCTAAATCCTAAATTTGGGGTCAATACGGGCACCAAATTTTGCGCGAAAGTACGCACCAACACTAGCACCAGCACTCCCATCCATAAGAGAGTGAGATAAGTTAACCTCCTACTCCAAGCTTAAAAGATCGTGAATGTTGGCAACGATCAAGTTTAGTTTAGCTTTGATGTATTTTTGTCTCTCAATAACTTGCTCGAGCCATAGAATCTAAGCAAAGCATTTTTAAGACTGATAAATTTCTCAAAAAATCTTGTTTTTGGCATAGTGAATTCAAATCATACTACATGGGATTTGAATCATCCATAAAAAACTGGTTCCTGGTTTGCTACTGATTGTTTGGATTCAAATTACACTATATGATATTTGAATCCCTCATCAAGATTGAGTCATATATGCTACTCCTGGCTAGTAGGATTTGAAACATAGTAAAAGTTTGGCATGTCAACTTGAACCCCATTTAAATTTGGACTTGGAAACCTTTCGAATCCCATAGATCATGATTTAGTAAAACTATGACATGTTCATTTGAATCCCTCGTGTAAAAATATGTTTTTACTTAATCATCACTTGTATTTTTCTCCCCGGGTGAACCAAAACCTTCTCATTTTCTGAACTGAACATTCATATTTTTCTCTAAAAATTTTTTCTCTCTACAAACACTTCGAAAACTCTTAGTCTTCTACTTGAGGTTTGAAATCAATTGAAGGATACACATATAGGGATTCATTGTAAGCAAGCGAGTTCAATCTCCATTAATATTTGATTCTCTACAAGGAGAAATTCAGAGTGATATTATAGGGATTAGAATATGGGAGATCTTTCTGAGGACGGAGTCTGTTCATCATTGAAGAGGAGCTTCATCATTAAGAACCCAGTTTCATAATTTTCGGGTTTTCAGATTCTAGTTTTTTGGCTTAGATTTGCAAGGAAAAGGAAAAAAGAGTTTTGAATTGAATATTCAACATTCTCAAGGATTCTTCATCTCCACCATTGCTGAAGAAAAGAAGAAAAACATTTTCTCTAGTAGGGTGTTCTAGGCTTTGCATGTTGTAGACTAAGATTGGAGGAGCTAGCAAAACTTGAGATTCGAGGGATTTTGAAGGAGTCAAAATATGGGGGTTTTCAAACAAAAAAAAAATGTCAACAGCATACACATTATAATATATAGGACCTACTTAAAAAAAAAAAAAAAAAAAAGACTATGATACTCCTTAGATTGATAGTACAACAAAATAACTTCAAAACAGCTAAAGTAATTGTCTTCATTTTACAAAACCTAAAGCACACCACTTGAATATAAATAGATCCTGAAACTACATGAACACCAAAGTTTTTTGTAGGCTGTAGATAGATCTCATCGACTATTCAGGTCATATCTATACAATAAGGCAAATGCTAGTGTTTACGAGAAACGCTGCAAACGAAATGCAGGAATACATCTAAACCGTTAATTTCCAACCATGATGTGTGTGTTTTCCACCCATTAAAACAACGACAAATGGTCATTCTTGTGTTCCGTATGCCACATGTGTCGTAATAATTAGCAAGATAATATAGCAAATCACTTTAACATTCAAGAGAAGATCATAAGTAGGGCAGTTACGCTTACAACTTTTCATTACAAAAGCATATGAAATGTTACAATTATTTTCTTACACGAGTCAGAATGACCCTGGTCTTCAATTCTCTGGACTGATAACTGAAGGGATACACTAATCCTTCAGCAATTCATCCGACTTATTTAACCAAGTGTCATAAATATCAGGCGCAAAGAGAACAAAGTGGACCTGAAACAAAAATGTAAATGTAATTACTAATTATGCAGTCATCTTATTACATACCTCATCTATCCTTCATAAAAAAAAAAGATTAATCACTCTTGAAATTGATATAACCCATGTGGTACACTCATTTTATGCAGTCACGTTTCTTTTTCATTTTGTAACCTGTCTTTTGAATTTTTCATCTCAAACGAAATTAACATACTTTTGCCTTTAATGAGTTGTTCAATGAAAGAACATTTTTACTCCCCTTAATTTCTTTGATCAAATCAAATATTCGACCAAATTAGGCCTAATGGAATATTTGCAACTTTTTTAGAAAAACAATCTTAAATTAACTAATCCAATTTTTGTCATTTTCCAAATTGAGCTGTTATGTGAAAGTCAAAAGAAACTGAAAGGCAAACTAGTGATCACAAAAAGCACAAATTGTATGGATTTGACTCTTATAAAGTGTGCAGTAATTCACTTTATTATAAATCAAAAAGCTGCATCTCAACTTCAATTGGAAATTTATAATTTGGAGTTATAGCAAACCCATGATTTATCAACCTTTGATCTTTGCACTAATGATTGGGATGTCCTACTTCTAATAATTAAAGGAACCCATGATTTATTCATATCAAAACTCATACCAAATAAAGAAAATGGAGTAAATGGAACGTAATATTACCTCCTTAAAGTCATTTTGGAATTCTTTGATGGTAGAAATAGCCACAGTAGCAGCTTCATCGTAAGGGTATCTGAAAAATGCATCATTTAACATACGTGATGAAAGATTTGGTTATTAAACTTATTATTATAATATAACAAATCAGAGGGAAAATTAGATTCGCAGGCCCGTGGAAAGATTTGCTAAGTTTGGGAACAAATTTGTCATCCCAATGGATATATATTGTTAGATATAAAAACCATGTTCAGTGTTCACCTAACAACTTATGTTTTGGGGATAATTGGTTCCTGAGATGGTATCAAAGTCTCTTATGATCAATAGTCTAGAGTTCAATCCTTGTAGCTAGCTCTATTCTTCTAATGATAATTATACTTCAACATAAGGTTAAGTAGGCCTGTTCATTGTCCATGGTTCAAGCCAGAAGTTAGCTGAGGTGTTTTGCATCAGGGTGTGTTAGACAAATAGATTTATGTGTTTTCATCTAACAATAAACTTTTGAGATAATTAGCTCATGCTCATGGCACAACATCTTCAATGGTATGCTACTGAGTTATGAATTCTTTAAACTGTGTTTTTACCACTAATGATTTGAACAGTCACAGTGGTCTTTTCATAAATGGTCACCGTCTTTTTTGGCTGATCCTTACATATAATTCTCTCAAAAGACAAGCAAAACAGAAGTCTAACCATATGTTCACCCCTAGGGAAAGTGAAAGAGAATTGCATCTCAAGCCATGGTACCAACCTAAGGTTTCACACCAATATTGGTGTTATCATTAATTCATTACCAATGAACAGAACATAGGGGACAAATAGGGAATTTCGTTAATTCAAACTTACCCATAAGGTTTCACACCAATACTGGTGTGATCATTATTCATTACCAATGAACAGAACATAGGGGACAAATAGGGAATTTCGTTAATTCAAACTTACCCATAGACGCCACATGATATGGCTGGGAATGCTATGTACTGAATGTTGTTCTCCTTTGCAACCCTCAAACTATTCCTGAAAAATCAGTTTGATAATGCAAAATCTCTCAGTCATGTGTAATATCGACAAACCAAAACACCAAATGGAATGAACTTATGCTAATTCAAATATGATGAAGAATAGCTTCTCAAGCACAAAGTTAAAAAAGCTACCTGTAAGCACTTGCCAGAGAGGCTGCAGGATTACTATCAACGTCGTAGATTGGGCCGACAGTATGAATAACATGAGAAGCAGGCAGCAAAAAACCTCTGCACATCAACAAGTAAAAGGTCTATAAAAGACAAGCTTCTGCAAAGGCTTACAGTTACTTTAACAAGTTTCAATTTCTACCCTTAAGAAGAAAATAACACCACAAGAGCTGATATTCAATAAGCTCTTCCAAGATAGTGAGTTACTGATTTAGCCCCTGAAATTGTAGATGAGCTGAAACTAACAAATTTAATAATGATCCATGAAATTGAAAATCTTTTATATCATTCATCTCTTTGAAAAAAAAATTAGGACTGGATTGAGCAACACAAAAGGACTAATGCATCTCTCAAAATAAAGGACTAATGCAATCAAATACTTTCAATTTCCAGTAGTACTTTGGAATTTCATTATTAATTTCAGGAAACAAAGCTGGCCAAATCCTACAACCTTGGAGTTTAGAGACTAAACTGGTGATTCACTCTTATATGCAAGTGCTTATCCCACCCAAACATAAGTTATAAAACATGCACATCAAAAGAGTTACTAAATGTAACACTAAGAACTCACGGTGTGATCCTTGCTTCCCCCGTTGGGCAGCGAACTCCAGGCCTGACTTCTGGAACATTCCGGCATGCTCTAAGAAGATCTGGACCAGCAGCCCTATGTATAGCTGAAACCAGCATAAAAAACCATCACTCAAAGATCATTTTCACTACCACACTAACTATAAAGCATCGTGAATTTATAATTTTTTTATTCTTAATATATAACTAACAAGTAAATGCCCAAATCCCTGAAATTATAGGAATGCATCAACCTAATCCTCCACATTGCCAATATTCCAAAATGGTCTCTAAAATTGTAAAATACTAATCAAGTTCGTCCTTGAGACCTCAGTTAGTATATGTAGAAACTATAATGACATTAAGTTGGTAATGTCAAGGATGCATTCGAAATTAAGCAATACTAAACTAAGTGAATGATGTATTTGATAACAAATGTTGGAATATTAATAAGGTGGGAGACTAGTTGCTATACCAAGACAATTTTAGGGACTAAATAGAATATTTGGTGCCTGTCTAGATTGACTTATTTGAGCTTATCTACTGACATAAGTTTTGTGAGACATTTTGGGAGAACTTATGAAAACAGCTTATCAAAAGCCTTTTTCAACTTATTTTCATAACTTCACCAATATAACTTATAAAAACAACTTATAGCATATACAAAAACAATTTAACTTTATTTTTATCTTTTCCTGTTAAAATAGCTTATACATAAGCGTTTATCATGATAAGCAATTGTGCTATAAACTGCAAATAAGCTGTTTATCCAAACAGACCCTCACTAAAAAACTAATCTCAAAATTTCAAAGTAAATATAGAAATAGTAACATATTCAGACACTCATTTACTCCTACAACTGCAACACCTCGCTAATCACATTAAGAATTTCGGTTAACTCAACTACATGATTAACCACAATTTCACAGCTTTCAAGGCAATCTAAACTAACCATATGGTACTCAACTGAATTAACTACAATTTTGCACCTGATTAACCAGGTGTCGCGCTTAGTGAAACTAAGGTGTCTCTAAAACATTTATTTTATATAAAAATTAGAAATGATTTACCTCCATCTGCACCACCACCTCCAAGCATTCTCTCATTTGCAGGATTTACCTGTATATATTCATAAATTAAATTCCACATTGTTCTATATACATTTTTTGCAGTAACAATTGAAAAAAAAGATTAAATATTAAACAGTAAGGTAAATTTGACATACAATTGCGTCAGTGGAACCATCGATGGACCATTTGGTTATGTCACCTTTCTGAATGATCAAAGCGTTGGATGAAGATAACGGAAAGCGAACTATGCCGCCGTTACCGTTACTGGAAGCCATAGCTGAAGTGTTCATTGCTGATAAACGGCAGCTTCTGAGATTAACGGCGTTTGAATTTGAGATGAGTTTCAGGGTTTTTAGTAGAAAACGGGAAGTTGTGAAAATGGTAGTCATTGAAGATTTCGTGGAAGTTTGTGTCGTTGATGAAAGGGAAAGTTTACGTTACGGTGTGGTTGTGATCATACGTGGAGAGATCTGAGTCGTTGAACTGATTAATGAGGTGTTGAGCAGTGATATAGTACTATGGTAGACTTGCATTGGTCCTTCAAGTTGTATCTTGCCACGTAGCATCAATGCGTCTTCCCATTTAAGACCCGATACCTAATAGGTATCTCCATTGGAATTTTTTTGTTGGGGTCTTCTAAGATCCAAAGTCTCATTTAATACTTTCATTGTATTGTTGAAATGTAAATGATGAAGAGTTAGTGGTGAGATCGGGTGCTTATTAGGTCCTGTTATTAAAAAAATTACAAAAAAATAATATGTACACATGACACCCGTTTAAATTAAGAGTCTCTATCTTCACCAACAAAAAAAAATTAAGAGTCTCTATCGTGGATGTTCCATGTAACCAATAACCACCAAATTTGTTTTTAACTTTGTAGAGCACTCTTGGATAAAAAGATCATGAAGAAAAAGTTTAGTAAACCATTAAACATATGGTTTCAATTTCACTTTCTTCACCTTCTTTTATTTCTCATTTTGTAACCATTTCCGCAACCACATTCACATCCATTCCATCATATTTCAATTGAACAGACACTTCATGTGAAATTTCAAGCATGTTTGCATAATCTTAGTTCAGGTATATTTATGCTAATTCAATTCAAGTGTTTTCACGTAAAAACTCATTTTAAGTATGTTTACGTAGACTCAATTCATACATCACATGAACATCTTTAGTTTCTAGATCTTAATTCAAACAAGTATGTTAGACACACTCAATTCAAGTAAGTTAAGGTAAATTTAGATAAAGTATATTTGCACAATCTCAATCTTAGTTCAAACATGTATGCTAGGCAAACTCGTTCAAGTAGACTCATGCAAACTTAAATCAAGTACGTTTACTCAAACTCAAGTATGATTGCATAAGGATATTTTAGGTATTTTGTTGTAACTTATCACGCACGTGCAATAACAATTTGACTTTGGGATACAAAAAAAAAAAAAAAAAACTTGTTGATCTTTTCTTCTTCCTCTTGCCTCCGATCGGAAAACAGAAACGCGCGATGGGGAGGTCTCGATTGGATGCGCTCGTGTCCGTGTTCGTTACGGTGCACCCGCATGAATCCTCTGCTCTTCTCCATTCCTTCTTCTGCTTCTTCTTCGTCAGTTTCTCATCTCAATGACATTCATGTAATGATGTTACTTTCACATTGTTCTTCTTCCCCGTTTAACTAACCTTTTCAATTTTGTATTGCAGATTTTGAGTGCGTATTTCGTAGTTTTACCTTTGCGTGACGAAGGTGCAATTTCGTTAGGACTATCAAATCTACCTGAATTGTTTATAGGTTCATTGTTGCTCACCGTCATTGCCACGCCGTTTACATCACTCGTCTTTTCTCTTCCTAATCTCTCTAAAAACAAGGTCCAATTTTATTTTATCACATTTCTTTGTTCTTTAATTCAATTTTCATCATTCATATAAATCGCGCCAGTCGCTAGACACTAACAGACACCGCTAATAATTTGAGAAAATAGAAGTTAAAACTGGAAGTGATCAGTCTTAATATGTGTTAGTATCAGACAAATGAGGTGTCTAGACACGCATTAGTGGAAGTGAGAATTAGAGGCCATTGAATGTGACTATATATGTTAACACCAGTACTAATTTGAGAAAATGGAAGTGAAAATTAGAAGTGATTGAGTGTAATCATATGTGTCGGTATCAGACACTAATATCGACACATGACGTATATGAGACGTGTCTTCAATATGAAGTCTTAGTACTACATATCATTTAAACATATTTTGTTTTTATTTTGAATTTTAGCTAACAACTTTATCCATTAACCCTGCGTAGAATGCTTTAGCATCTAATCAATTAATCGTATCATAGAGTAATGATAGGAACAATCACTTTAACACTCTCTTTTTAACACTCCTCTATTACTGAGTGAAATCATATCATGTAGGTTCGACCCACTTATGTGGGGCCCATTTTCATAATCGTGGGACCCACGTCAATAAAAGAGTGAGTGATGGGTAAAGGGTGTTAAAGTGAGTTTTTTTAACACTCCTAATGTCTGCTTGTATTGAAAGCTTGATTGCACTCGCTGTCTATTGTTATTGTACGCAACTTGGTCCACTTTCCACAAAGACATTAATAAGGAAACTAGTTTGTAGATTTCAAGGTTCGTTAACAATCTTAACTAGGGATCAAGTACTAAATTCCTATGAATTAAAGGGAGTTAATTTTGGACATAAATAAATTCGGTGACTTAGTTGGAAATTTAAATTATCATCTAGATACTCGATTAGACATCTCATTTGTGGCCAAAGTGCTATGTTAGTTGCTTAATTCACTTTGTGGAAGGCATCAATGTACAATGATATAGTACATCATAAGGTACGATAAAGGAGCTCCATGAAAAGAACATGTCTATGAATATAACAGTCACACTTGGATGATTGAATATTCAAATATTGAAGTATTTGACTGGTTTCATAGAATGTCCATTTCTAGGTACTTTGTATTTGTTGCAGAAAACTTGGGGCCAGTTTACTTTGCAAAATCATTTTTTGTTTTCATTTTCTAGAATGTGTGATCATTTTAACTTTTTAATAAGAAGATAAAAGACTTTTGAAGTGTGTCAATGTGATGAAGAGAAGATAAAATGCTAGTTAGGAAAGATTCAGTTTCAAAAATAATGAAAACAGTTTTTTTTTTTTTTTACATTTTCACTGTTTTCTAAAATGCAAGACAAGTGTTCACTTCAATAGTCACTTTTCTCCTTATTAACACAAGCAAAACTAACACAAATTTTAAGAAATGAAAATCAAAAGGTTTTTACAAAGTAAACAATCCCTTAATATCCTGAAGAATTAAGTATCAAAATTTTTGTTGCAAGTTCAAGAATGGAAACAAAATACCAGGCCATGGCTTTTACCTCTTAGTTCATAAAACTGCATGAGTCACGACACAATAATACATGTGAAATATTGATACGGTAGCATGTATTTTTTTTAAACCAACCATTTAGATGTAATATTTTGAACTAGGATCTGAATCACTGTAATAATTTGTTGTTCCAATAAATAAGAGAAAATCAAATTCATTATGTTAATATGCATTCATATTAACTATTTAGTCAGTTTCGTCATAAAAAATGAATTTGAAAAACGATATATAATGGTTATTAGTTAATGTTTACTTGCATGTCATTCTGTAATGATGCCTTTTGAAATTCCAGGCTTTGGTTTTCATACACAGGTTCTTCAGTGTATCGCTCATAGTGTTCTTTATTCTATGGCACTATTCATCATCTGGATCTTCGACGTCCAATTTGATCGTAAGACAATAATATATCTGGAAGTTGTTTGTTGCAGTGTAGATATTCTGCTCAATATTATTTGTATTAAAATTGCGTTAAATTGGATTTTCTTTTCCTACTCCTAGGGGTCCACTGCTTTGACCTCGAAAGATGCGAAACTTGGTGATCAAGGCAGTCTTGCATCATCAGTTAGTTGGGATAACCATGGATGGTTTTATATCTCTGTCCGTATAGGATTGTTTCTTTGGGTATGGCTTATAATGATTTTATTCTCCACTTTTTGGTATCAATGTATAAATTTGATTTCATTCTTCTGCTTGCTTGCTTCCAAAGATACTTCTGTGATATAAATTTATTTTTTATTTTTGTGTGCGAAGGTTGCTTTGCTTAATCTAATTACACTTTCTTCAACTTGGGCAAGGGTAATTGACGTAATGGACAACGAGGTTTGTTTACTGATGCATAGTTTTTGTTTTAATTTGGCTTGTTTTGGGTCCACTTAACATTCTCTGGGTTCAGTCAGGTTCAAGATTATTTGGGTTTATTGGCGCCGGTGCCACCCTTGGACAACTTTGTGGATCACTGTTTGCCACTGGAATGGCTTTTGTTGGTCCATGTAAGTTTGCATGTCCCTATACAACCATTTCTTGCTTGGTTTCACTTTGTTTAACATCAAGATCCTGTCTTTTGCAGTCTTACTTTTGTTTGCTGCTTTGTTGATGGAACTTGCGGCTCAGACATCAAGAGGGATAAATTGCGATACATCTCATGTTGAAGAGGAACTGTCTCCCATTAGGTTATTCCTTTATTCTTTTCTTCATAGTTATATGAATGAAAATAGAGATGCATTTGAGATGGTCCAAAACTCATTTTTATTTGAAGGCAAAATTTAACCTCCAAGAAAAATTTACAGCATGTAGAACTAGGCATCAAACTCTAGGCGTACATCCTACATAGATAACTATCCTACACTACTGGTTTATTGGGTGGGTAACTCAAATTCAAGTTAATCAAAGAAGATTGTAACAAAAGCAACTTGGCCCTTTTCAAACAGGCATGTTTGCCAACTCTGAATGTGGGAAAGAATCAAAGAAAGCAGAGCATTATTGATGAAATCTCTGCAAATTTATCAATGGGATATAGGCTCTGAGTTAAAGCGATCAAGATACAGAACAAAGATGGTAACAAAGATTTGTTTTCTTGCACCAGGACATATCATTGTCTCGTCTGTCCCTCCGTTTCACTCTTCAGAAATCACACCTACCTCCTAACTAACTACCTCAACCCGCTTTTATTTCTAATCACAGATCAGCATTTTGGCTGTCTGTTAGACAATTACTCGCTGCCACTATGTTCCCTGCTCTCGTAGCGTATCATATTTAATTGGAGACCTATAATAGTGTGCAAGTAATTTCCAGCCCCGCACAGAGGGAAGTCAGAAAAATGTTAATTATGGGTATCATGGAGATCATGCATCTCATTAAATTATTTTTTTTGTTAAATTTTTTCAGAAAATGTACTGTGCCACACAATACATAATTATTTATTTTGAATTTTAGAGAATCTGATTCCAACCCTGAAAATGAGGCTAGTGAGATTGACAGGACTGAACACACTCTAAAAGGTTCCCCAAAGTCATCCGCTTTAGTGAAGCATAATGTTTGGCCCATATTGGAAGGACTCTGGCTTATACTGTCATCAACTTACCTCTTGCATATATCATTGTTCATCTGGTTGAGTGCAGTTGTCTCTTCATTCTTCTATTTCCAGGTTAGGTGATCTTTTGTCCTATAAGACATCTTTGGTAATCATTATCAGCATCTCTGTTCTTACAAAATGGTATAAAGCTCTATTGCCTCCGGATCTTCTTCTGTTTTGCCGTGTTTGCTATGTTTTGTGTCTGGTTGTCGTGGGTTGTAACCACTTGGTCTTATTCCCGTATCATTTGCTTGGTTTTATGCTCAGACTAGGATAGGTGGTATTTAGTTGGGTCCATTTGGCGTGGTTTATTTCTTTCTAGCCGAAAGATCATCAGTAAGCTTGAACTTTTGCAGTGTTAAAATATTTGCACTTGTTAAACTACAATTTTGGTACTTAACTAGGCTCACTTTAAGTAAGATACAATTTGCCCCTTGATTACATCCTTTGATTTATTGTGATCAAGTTATAAATAAGAATAATAACGAGCAACCGATGCATTTGATTTCTTTCATACACTTTTATAAAGAAAAGTTCTGTTTGTCTTTGGATGATCAATCTCTGAAGTGGTCTTTATTGCAATGATATGTGTTTTTAAGATCACTCTTTGAACCTGTATACGTCTAAAAGGTATTTCTTCTGATGTTTTCCAGTTGTGATTGCAGAAAGTGAGTGTGATTGCCAGCACAGTTACAAGCTCTCTTGGAAGAAGAAAATTGTTTGCTGAGATAAATAGCTTTATTGCTGTTTTTATTCTTATTGGACAACTAACCTTAACGGTAAGCTTTTCAAAAAATGACCTTTTCTGCTTGGATTTGGACATTCTTTTAGAGTTGGGTTTGGACATTAGCTGTTGATATTGATATTGATATTACACTTGAAAAAGTTAAAAGGATTTGATATTGCTTTGAATTTTCTTTTGTGCTAACATGATATATAGGAACTAAAGTGCACCGACAGGTTTTGGTTAATAACTAGACTACTACAATAAGTACACAATTTGATAATTGGCTTTTATTTTGCGTAAACGAACTGCTATAATAAGGATGCCAATTGATAATTAGATTTTGCCATTCCTCCAGTGCGCTAGCATTATTTTATTTGCTTTCTCGTTCAAGTGGTAGGAGAGGTGTTAGCCTAAAAAACCGCACATCTGCAGTAGCTCTTGACAAGGAGGAAAACGAAAGAGTACATGAGTGAATTCGTGTATTACACAACAAAGCCACACACAAACACTTGAATACATAATGAGATTAATGTTACCCATCTGAAAGGTTGAAATACATGAAGATTTCTATGAACTTGCTTGATTGAAATTGCATATTGTTATTTCATACACTTGAGGGAATAATTACTATATATTTTTCAAAAAAGAAGGAATTATAGCTGAACTGCTCCCGAAACCCTTTATATTTCAAATTCTACATTAACCATTTCCAATAAGTAATATTCTCAGCAATAGTAGTAACAAAATGTATCCTTGTGGTAGTTTTTCTTATTTTCTGTTTATATTGTTGTTGCATAACTCCAATATGATCACTTCATATATCTCTCCATTAATTTTTCTTTATCTTGTGCAGGGGCGCATTCTTACTGTTGCTGGGGTTACTGCAGCTATATGCTCGACTCCTTTTGTTGGCTTCTTAAATTTAGCAGCTCTAGCTGTTTGGCCAGATTGGATGGTGGTGGCTATTTGTGAGACACTGAGAAAGGTTGTCTTCTACGACTTACAAACAGTTCTTGCTTCTTTAATAAAAATATACAATATTTAACTATACTTCATATTCACAACATGTAATATTTATGATAATATTAATGTATATATCTAGGTTCAATGCTATAGGTTGCAACTTGCAATTGTAATTACTTTTGATTCTTTCTTTTTGTTCTTTTATAGCATGCCTTAGTTTCCGTAAAGTCCTAGCCTGTTGTTGATTTCAATTACTAAAGTTTAGGGATTTAGATACTTCTTCCCTTTTATAGATATCTATTCAATTCTTTGTTATTAGAGCTCTCTGGTCGATCCCTCCCTTTATTTTGCCTTAGCCGTCCTTTCAGTTTGGGGCTTCAGCTACTGTGAGCACTGGCCCATTGTGAGTAGTCGTCTAGTGTCAAAGGTGACAATTCCATCCATCTCAGAAGCAGCCAACCGGCCTTCTCTTCCTGTATTCTTGCCAAATCTTGGTTCACGCACTGTCTTGCCAGACCCCGCAACCGGTATCACCCTGGTTGTCAGCACTCCTTGGTTCTGCTTTGCCACAGTTTGGTCGTTGCATCCTGCAATTGTTTGCCTGGTGCCCTGTTCCCTAATTGGTATATATCGGGTTTGGTTTGGCTTTTCTGCTTTTCTGTTTTTCAAACCTGTGTTTACTTTCTCATAGCTGAATATCCCAAGACTGGTCTTGAAAATGGAGAAAGCTGAATATATTATTTTCTGATTCTCAAATGTATAACGCCAAAAGACTACAATATATAGACCAAGGCTCATAAATTCTATTAATAGCTATCCTAATATTAAGTAAATAAAATCTGTAGAAATAATTCCCTACAATACAACAACTGGTCACTCCATTGGTTGAATCATCAGAAAGGAATTTGATTTTCTTTACAATTTTGGGCTTTCCTACCATCACCACCAAAAAGTTGAATGGAAAGAACGGTTTGGATCAACATGTAGTTCTTAGACCAGGGTCTTTTTGAGTATGTCGGATAAGTTATAATTGTAATAATAAGTGTGGCCTATATGCCATAGCTTATAGGGAAGTATTAAAATTCTGTATTACTATACAGTTTTGTTGTGTGATATATAATAATGATTTAGGAATTTGTTTTTTTGGTTATAATTTATAAATATTGTGTTTTTGCATTCATTTTTCAGCATATGTTTCTTTCTTGGCTTTAAACAGTTTTCTTAGATTATATTCATCTTTTAAAGAAATTCATAAGTCTGTGTGTAATAAAGGATTACATTGTTTATTAAATTAACTATTGTTTATATTTTGCATGTGTTCATTGTTATTAAATTAACTATTGTTTATATTTTGCGTGTGTTCATATTCATGTTCTAAAATGTTGCAGGTTGTTACATATGTCGTTACAAGGCCTGGAAGAGAACTTCTATTTGTTGTTGTTTCAGAGGATGAAAAATATAAAGCTAAAGTATGACCATCATTTTTGTTTGAGCTTTCTTTCCGTCCTAAAGGTTAAACAAAGTAGATGTTGTAGATCTTGGGCTTGTAGAAGCACATAGGCACAGCCACGAGTGAATTTGTAAAATGGCAATTTAGTCCCTTAAATTGAAAGTATTAGTCAATTTGATCCCTTTTCCGAGTATACAACCACAATTTAAAGGTTCTAAGTTTTCCTCGGTGAAGCAAGAAACTGTTCAAGGCAATATGTAGTTCTTTCATTGGTTTTGATGAGTGTGTTTCTAAAGAGGTACTTTGGTGAAGAGACTATGTTTTATAATTTAAGAGACTAAATTTTCATTTTGCTAATTAAAGGGACTAAATTGTCTGACTCTCACAACTTAGATGACTGAAATGTTGATTTACTTACATAGCCATGTACTATTTTCATTTGGGAGCCAACCAACGACTTCACTGCCACAACATTTTAATATGCTACATTTTTAGGGAATTTCCTCGTAAGTACATTCAATGAACATACATGTTGATGCAGATATGCATAGATGTGCTGGTTCAAAGACTTGGAGATGCTGCAGCAGCTGGAATGTATAAAATGCTATTCGGTACCCAAAACGGAAGCCCATCAACTGCTGCCCTTTATGGCCTTCCGGTATGCGTGAACTTATCATTCTATCCATCTCCTCTCAAATAGCTGTGTTGGTTAATAAAAGAAAAGAAGTGTAGAAAAAAGAAATAGATTGTTATATATCATCAAAAACTAGTATAATTATCAGCTCAAATAGTCATAGTTATTCCTCATTATTTTGGCTTTCCTGGTACATTGCTGCTTTACACTGATACTACTATTTTTTCACTCATTTTTTTTATCTTATACACTGTATGTTCAATCTGATGGTATGCATCTTTTTACTGCTTTTATACCAGGTTTGTTTGCTGTGGATAATCACAGCATTCTTTTTGGGCCGCAGGCAAGCTCAACTTTCAAAGGAAAATTTGAGATTAAATGTACAGTAAGTGAACTATAATGGGTGATCGGTCGAACAAATGAAAAATGCATGAGCTGGATCGTGTTCGAGAAAGTCGAGCTTCTGAGATAAAAGCTAACACGGTATGTTCTCCCAAATTCTTTCAAGCATCCCTTCTGAGCGGGTAATTGGAGGAATTTTGATGTAAAGTGACACACTGTAATAACATAAATTGATATATGGTGCTGGATTATTTTAGATATTTATTCAAGAAATTTTGAGAGTAAAGTTCGGTGTTTATTTAATTAATGTTCATGCCTATATTTAAGGATAGAGCTGTGTTATTTTGATACAAAATGGGACTACTAATTTTGACAATAATTTAGATGGTTAATACAATTTAAATATATGGCTAATTACGTTTAGTAGATGATTAATGAATATAAGCAGGTGCTGCAACTCATTAATCATCCGCAGAACACAATTAACCAAATTTCTGAATGTCATCAACCACAATTTTTTGGTGTATATTGAACACAGTATGGTCAATATATATCATGTATATTTGAAAACCTCAAAACATAATATTTGAACATTACTATAATTATTATAATCAGTATGTCGTATATTTGAATTCTTGAAAATTGTGGTTAATGGTGTACAAATGAGTGATTAATGAGTTGTGACACCTTGTTATATTGATTATCCATCTATTGAACGTAAATAACCTTCTAGAGAAATGTTAGGTCACATCTACTAACATATTCTTTTAACACATCTAATTATAATTAGCCATGTTGTCCACTTTTTTAATTCACTTTAGCTGGTAACTGTTTTTTGATCTTTATAGCTCAATTTATTTTAAATTTTATTATTAAATCAAATTTTAACTTTTCATCTTCTTTGTTGAACCTCCCACATACATAGACTCTACAGATTCTCTCGCAGATTGTCATCTGTAAAAAAAAAATGGTTGCTTTCACCCAATTGAAAAGTATAGAATTGTTTATTAATCGTCCTCCAAAATTTATCCCAAGCACTTATAACACCAATGTATGCAGCAATAAGATGAACATGATAAATGAGCTTCAAAAAGAGCCAATTTGAATCTGCTTGTGGATTGTCCTCCTAATTTTGTACTTCCTGTGTTGAATTTGCTTTACTATATTGAATGGCTAGAAACAAAGAAGTATACCAAAACAAAACCAATTGGAAACATGTTCTTAGAAGAAGAAAAAAGAATCCCCTTTGGATACAAACATCTAGAGAACAAAAACTGAAAAAAGACAAGACGGTTCAGATCGACAAAAATGACGACAAAGCTTGCACGCAATAAATCAAAAGGAGCCACGGATAAATTGGAAGAAAATAGAATTGAGATGGCTAACAAAATAAAACAAAGATTGGATCAGAATAAAACGGAGACGAGATGGGTCAGTTCGAATGGAGATGTGAAGAAGATGGAGCGTGGAGTTTTTTCTTTTGTTTTGTTTTGCTTTTCTTCTGGTCTCGAAACCATAATGTTGGAGGATATGAGTTGCAATCAACTGACTCTAAAAAAAATGTTCATTCGAGACTTATACCGATAAATGAATTGAAATAAGGGAATGGTGTGGATAACTTGTGATGTGTTAAAATGCATGACCCTAACATTTCTCTAACCTCTTGATGTTAACCATCTATATTATTGTCAAGTTTTGTTGTCAAATTTGTGTCAAAATATATTTCGCTCAATGATATGTTTAGGATGGAATGAAGTGGGGTGTATAATGAAATAGGATAACAATAATGCTACAATAGTATCACACTCTTTAGCACATTTTCTAGATTATTCTAATTCATTCCACTCCATACCACTCATCCAAACATGACATAAAAGCCATACCCTGCCTTCACATGCATGCATTGAATGGAAAACATAGTAGTTGGTTTTCGAATCAAAGAAAAGGGAGTTGCCGGTTTATGTTGGTCTAGTTAAGTTACATGGTCGATCGAGTAGGCGGCTCAAATTAACTCATTGGTTTCTGGTTTGACTGGTCTGTCTGCGGCTGTTTATAAAGCACTACTATGAACACTGTTTTGAAACCCATTGCCTATGCATATCATCATCATCATATATATTATCTTGGGAAGGAAACTACACAATCTCAATCACTGAAGAACAAACAAGTCAACAAAAGAGAAAACAATGTCTTGTTCCCTCTAAAGAAACGCAAAAATACAAGATCATTATGTTACTCATCACCCTGATAAATGAAAACATAAATCAAAATTCAAACTTAATTTTAAAAAAATGTATCAAATTCAAATTTTATTTAATATATCATTCTAATTGAATTTATTGTACATAAATATTTCATAAAACTGAGTAAAAGAAACAAGAACAATCAAAATCTAATTCCGTATGCTAAAACTAAATTCCTTTTCTCTTTTCTTGAGTGGTACACCTTTTGTTGTTGTTGTTGTTGACGCATTTAAAGCATTTTTAATTTTCATTTCAATATCTCTTAACCATTAATCACTGAGAAGAGGTTTCCTATCTATTTTCTTCCCACTTCACCTCTATGTCCGATTACCAACACACTACCACTGCCGCTTCTTTTGATGTCACCACCACACCACAATCGTCACATCTCTTCAACCGGTATGTAGTTGCTAGTGTTGTGCAAGAACCATGAGATCGATGATAATTTAATGTTTTTTTAACGAATTATTTAGCTTTTGCTATATCATTAGTAAATAGTAAATATAGCTAAATTGATTATTCTTTAATAATTTTTTATAGAAGTTTTTTAATGTTAATTATGGTTCATAGTTCTTGTTAATTATGCTTATTGGGTTATTTGGATTAAATTTGGCCTTACCAATTATGGCTGATAAGATAATTTATTGAATGAATTTGTTTTTTAATTGCTAATTAAGGTTAATTTAATTCCTTATTAAATTATTGTCTTTTAATTGTCACGAGTAAAAGACGCATGCATTTATATCGGCCATGTAACATGGCAGTAATTATATAAAAAGGGAAATGCTAACCGGTGCCCCCGGGGCACTGGTTAAGGATATGAAAAAGGAAATTATTTAATAGTTAATGCATTGAAATTGTGTAATTAATTTATAATAAAGTCAAAAACAGTTTCCTTTTATGGTAATAATTCCCTTTTATTGTATGCTTAACCAGTGCCCCGGGGGCACCAGTTAGCAGAACCCATATAAAAAAAACAATACAACAATGAATGTATTGTTTTTAGTAAATATTTGTTTATTTTACACGCACATTCCGTTAAGTTTAAAACTTTTAAAAACGGATGAAAATACCAATATATATAAATCAAAAGTAAATAAATAAAATAAAGTTGTATTGGTGACATGGAAGCTATTTTATGATACTGAGATTTTATTTACTTTCAACTCACATATTTTATTTATTTTACTGAAAGAATCTTCATCATAAGTACTATTGGACAAGGGTACTATTTAGTTTTTTTTTTGTTGAAAAAGTACCATTTAGTGTTATATATGTCAAATATTTTCATATATTCAAAAAATAAAATTTCTTATTATTTTCATGTAGTTTTATTTGGACAAGTTTTATTTGGACAACTAAATAAAGAAGATTTTGGAAGAACAATATGTTTTGCTCAATTGTCGATAATAAAAATAAATTTAAGGAACACTACCAAAAAAAAATTGTCGATAATAAAAAGGTATTTTTTTTAGGGGATTAAAAGGGTATTATCATTATTATAAAAAAAAAATTGGTCATTCGAGAATGATTTAGAACTTAGAAGCATGATCTTGCACGGGAGTTCGCATATCATTCAATGAGATAGATACTAAACATATGGATATTAGTTTTTTTTTAAGAGATTAATCGAGATTGAGAGATACTAAAAAATAGCGATATTAGTTTTTTTTTTTGACCAAAGGGATATTAGTTATTTTATTGGGGAACGATTATTTGCATAATGACCATATATTTCTTTAAATTAGTGAGATTAATAGATTAACCGATGAAATATTAGAAAAATTGGTAGATATAATTTTATTATATCAATAATAAGTAGTAGATTAGGCTTATAGAGTTAATTCTAATTCTTTATTGGATCAACTCTTTATTTGCCTCAAATTTCAAGAATTTTACTTTAGTCATGAAACCTTTAAACTAAAATGGTGATTTTATTCACAACTTTTACAATTTAGTTTTGTTTTTATTTTTTCCTTACATATAACAACTTGTTCAAATCTTAGAAACTTAATGAAAGACATGAAAATTTCAATTAGAATACATATATTATAAAACAAGAAGGAAAAAGTATAGAAAAAATAAATGAACAACTAGTATAACAAACTATTAGCTTAAATAGTTATAGCTATTCCCCATTATTTTGGCATTTTTAGTATGTTGTTGCTTCATACTAATAGTATTTTTTTTTCACACTTTTTCATATTTTTTACGTTGTGTTTTCAATGCTAATGTTATGTATCTTTTTTATTGTTCGATACTTGGTTTATTTGTTGTAGATAGTCACATAATTCTTTTTGGGTGTGAAGTTGTTAATTTATTTCAGCTCAATGATCAACTAATACATGTCAATAGTGATTCTCTTTGCTTCTGTTGATTATGTTTAGACCTATTTTCCTCGACTATAAATTCTTTGACTACCCCCAAAGCACATTAGGTGAGGTGAACTACATTATATAAGCTAAAAAAATATGATTAAAGTAAATATTTGCTACTAAAAATAAATTGCAAAAAAATAAAGTTTGTATCTGATCACCTAAAAAAAAGAGTTGTATTTGATTGAAGTGTATTTGAAATTTTTGTACAACCCATTATTTATAGACCAAACGAAACATTGTAACCAAAAAAGACCAAACAAAACATAACTCTTATCTATCACACAAAAAAACTCATACAAGACACACACACACGACGGATGCGTATACAATTTAGGTACAATGGATTAGAGCTCAAAGGCATACACAATTTGCAGCCTCCACCACCGAAAATTCATACAATACACGCCATGCACACGTGCGCGCATACACACAAATGTTGAAATGTAACTACAAAAAAATTTCCTCCCAAACAGTCTACCGTTTCAGACTGTGAAGTCTTCTCAACCTCCTCAAACATCAACCTTTAACTACCCCTTATCTCTCCTGTGTTTCTTTTCGAAGAAACATAGGAGAATAACATTTAGTTCCTTTTCGAAGAATAACATTTCAAAAATTCATTTCACAACTATGCACCTTCCAAACTATGCATCTTCTCATTGTTAACTTATCAAAGGTTCATTTCACAAATATACACTTTCCAAAATATGCATTTTCTCAGAAGAAACTTTTTCAAGAAAATAACTTTTCTAAAAAACAACTTTTCTTGCGAACAAATTTTCTCAAAAATATCGTCTTGAACCCTTCTTTTCCTATCCAATCATCAAGTTCATGGAAACACTAAGAAAGAATGATTCTAATTTATAGCACTATTTCCAAGATGTAAACAACTTAATACATACAAGTTCCACGTGGATACTATGCCTTCTTCCCATTGTGAACTCCGAAAGGGTTAAATCGTTGGAATAAAAAGTTGGTAGTGCTCTTAAATCTGATTTGGCAAAGTAGGGTGCACCAAAAGAGTTATGAACCTCCAACGGTGAACCATTGGAGATGCTCTAAGGGCAAGAGTGGAGGCTTCCCTTTTAATATCTTTTCCCTTTCTTTTCTTCTTTTGCATTTTCATGAAAGAGATAAGATTTCTGCACTCAAAGACCTAATGCTTTTTCTCCCATTCATTTTTGGGTGTAAACCAAACGGTTGTAAACAACTTATTTTCCACCCATACACAATCATGGAAATCAAATGAAGCAATGATGAGATTTATATATATCTGCAATCTGCAATGCTTCAGCAGATGGCAACAAACAGTGTGAATGAATAGAGAAATCTTAAAACTGAAGAAGAAAAGGAAAACTAAAATAACTCCATGTATGTGTTCACAATAATGTATCCAAAATATAGCATTCATGTTAAATGTATATCTAAAAAATAAATGAAGACCTTTTGCCTTAAATAAGATGTTAGGCACAGCTCACTGGCCCATACATATGTTTGAGTTAAATTAAACTGTAGCCTACTATCATGACTTATATTTACATAAACCTTTACGGTTAATTTACCTTCATGCAGATGGATATTGTAAGATCACATAATAAGAAGCGAATTCTGCAAAATCAACTAATTGGTTGATAATAATTGACACTACCAGTAGTCTCTACAAGAGCACGAGCCATCACGAAAATGATGGAACCTATTGGTGTCTCTAACAATGATTTCTCTCTTCACAACCAAAGACACATATTTTATTGCTGAGTGGCAATCACCACAGACCCTGATATTTTTCATAATACGTATGGTGGATCCTGGTTTAGTATTTAAAAGGGCAAAAGCAAGAGCCAACTTCTCACTATGATACTGCAAATTCAATTCCTTCTCCTGTTGATCTACAAAGACATGCACATGACTTGTATCAGGAACATATCCAATCTCTTTAATTTTCTGATTTAGATTCTCCCACGTTTCATAAATCTTATCTTTCTGTGGATGAGAAATGTCATTTGCCGAAAATATATGGACAGAATTCGCAATCTCAACCCAACTACAAGCCGGTTCCTTCTTCAACCCACTATCCTTCATCTCCTTTCTCACTTTTGCAACATCCTTCCACTGACCAGCAGAGGCATAAATATTGGATAGCAGTGTATGAGCTCCTGGATAAAAAGGGTCAAGCTCTAAAACCTTTTGAGCGGCGTAAGCACCCATTTCCGTATTTTTATGCATTTTAGACGCACCAAGCAAAGCTCCCCAGATAGTTGCATTTGGTTCAATTGGTAATTTTTCAATGAAACTCTTAGCCTGATCAAGACGACCAGCTCGACCAAGAAGATCAACAACCGTCGTGTAGTGTGAGAGTTTTGGTTCAAGGCTATACTTCTTCATTAACTCAAAATAATATAAACCCTCGTCCAAAAGTCCAGCATGGCTACAGGCTGTAAGAACAGAAAGGAATGTTATACCATTGGGTTCAATCTGAAACCACAACATCATCTCTTTAAAAAGTTCCACAGCTTCCTTTCCAAAACCATGTTGAGCATACCCTATCAGCATGGAATTGCAAGAAACAACATCAACCTTAACCAACCGATCGAAAACCTTCTTCGCATCACAAATATTCCCCGACTTCGCATACATATGAAGAAGAGTATTCCCCACGTAACCAACCAACTTCTTTCCCGATTTCATCATATGTGCATGAAGCCATTTCCCTTGCTCCAAAGACCCCGTAGTCGAAGAAGAACACAATAAAGCCGAATAAGTAAACTCAGTTGCTCCAAAACCCTCCCTTTGCATCTTCACAAATAAACCCAAAGCCTCCTCTCCTTCACCTTTCCTTGCATAACCAGATATCAAAGCATTCCAAGAAACCTCATTTCTACTCTCAAGCTCATCAAAAACCAACCGCGCTTCCCTTAACTCCCCACACCTCGCATACATATCCACAAGCGAACTCCCCACAAACACATTCTCCTGAAACCCATATTTCCAACAACACCCATGAATCTGCTTCCCATCAACACAACTCCCTAAAAACGCACAACACTTAACTAAACTCGACAACGCAAACTCATTCGGTCTCAACCCATCTCTCATCATCTCAAGAAACAAAACAAGCGCGCTAGTAGCACTACTTGCACACCCATCCTGCGAATACCCGGTAATCATCGAAGTCCATGTCACAACATCTCTCACACGCATTTCATCAAACACCTGGCGCGCAATTTCTAAACTACCACATTTAGCATACAGAAACAAAATTGAATTTTTAATGACTAAATCATTCTTAAACTTAGAATTCATCAAATGGGTATGAACCAATTTTCCGTGTTTGAGTTTTCCTAACATGGTGCATCTTTTTAAGAGTTTGTTGTAAATGGTTCGGTCCGGTTCAAGTGAACCGTTGTTGATGAGGTCTAGAACATGAAGACCGGTTATTGAGTTTGGATTGAGACTTGGACGGAGGAGGTTTGTGTCGTCTATGATGTAATGTGAGATGTTCCATTTGGTGGTGTTATCGTCTGGAACGGTGGAATGTGGAGGTGTAGATGGAGCTGCGGATTGATAGAGTGTGCGGAAGGTTCTAGAAACTGCAGAAATTCTTTTGCATTGGATCATTACAACAAAGGTTTGTTGGAAAACGTAAGGTTGAGTTGAGTGAGTGTGATGTTATGGTTTTTGTTTCGGCTTTCTTAGTACAATGTTTTTCTCATTTCGCAATATTCGCAGGTTGTTGTTGTTTTTTTGGTTTTTCAAACGAAAATTATGATTTTGTCATGTTTATTTCCACATCACATATAATCAAACTGTTTGATGAAAACCCAAAGACGTCATGTAAAAGGATTTAAATGTAATTTTCGTTGTCTAGTATTTTGTTGTATTTTCGATGTGTGAGAGTATGGAACCTAGATCATAAGATTGAATAGTAAATTTTTAATCAAGTGACTCTAGAGTAATCGTCTACTCATAATAATTGAAACATAATTTAGTCTTGGTTTTTGGGATTTTTTAGTCTCTCAATTTTATATGTTCTAAGATTTTTTCTTTAGCTTAGTTTTTGTTTTTGTTTTTTTAAACCGTTATTTTTTTCACACGCAATTACAAAGATTAATCTTTCAAATTTGTCCAAATCAAGCACTTGATGCCAAAATATAACATCACTTCTCGCTTTGAAAATGGACCATAAACTCACCATCCAAGTAACATGAGTTTTTTCATAGCTAAGTAGTACATGGAGTAATTAAAATGTTGAGCTTCTTATAGCTCCACTTCTACTTCCACACTCTTTCTAACCGAGTTACGAAACTCTTTTTAGAGTTGCTTCCATATTCCTTGTTTATCTTCCATTTCTATCATCTAAACATGCACACCTTGCTTTCAGACCCCCTCACACTTCCACCACAACCATTTCCCAAACACCAGACAAAACCACCCAATTTATCCCTTCTTCACACCCCCATACTTACTTCCACCACCTACTCCACCATTCTTCAATCTTCCAACTCCCTCGCTTTAGGAAAACAACTTCATGGTCACTCAATCAAAGCCCGTTTTCACAACCACCACTTTGTTCAAACCAAGTTACTTCAAATGTACTCCATTAACTCCTCTTTCGAAGATGCCTGCCACATATTCGACAAAATGACTCTTAGAAACTTGCATTCTTGGACTGCGTTTATACGTCTTCATCTTAACATGGGGTTGTTTCATCAAGGTTTTATGCTTTTTGAAGAGTTTTTATTTGATAGGCTGGGAGAAAAATTGGATTTTTTTGTGTTCCCGGTTGTTTTGAACATTTGTTGTGGTCTTGGTGAGTTGGGATTAGGTAGACAAGTTCATGGGATGGTTTTGAAACATGGGTTTGTTAGTAATGTTTATGTGGGGAATTCTTTGATTGATATGTATGGTAAATGTGGGAGTTTAGGTGAGGCTAAGAAGGTTTTAGAAGGTATGACTCAGAAGGATTGTGTCTCGTGGAATTCTATTATAACTGCGTGTGTTGCTAATGGGATGGTGTATGAGGCTTTGAATTTGTTGGAAAATATGTTGTTGAGTGAGTTGGAACCTAATGTTGTTACCTGGAGTGCGGTTATTGGAGGATTCTCGAGTAATGGTTATGATGTGGAGTCAGTTGAATTGTTTGCTAGAATGGTGGGAGCCGGGGTGGCGCCGGATGCTCGAACGCTGGCCAGTGTTTTACCTGCTTGTGCTAGGATGAAATGGCTTTTCGTTGGGAAAGAACTGCATGGCTACATTGTTAGACATGAGTTGTTCTCTAATGGTTTTGTTGCAAATGCATTAGTGGGCATGTATAGAAGGTGTGGCGATATGAAAAGCGCCTTAGAAATGTTTTCCAAGTTTGCGAGGAAATGTGCAGCGTCATACAATACTATGATAGTTGGATACTTGGAAAATGGAAATGTCAGGAAGGCAAAGGAACTGTTTTATCAGATGGAACAAGAAGGCGTGGAGAGGGATAGAATATCATGGAATTGTATGATATCAGGACATGTTGATAATTTCATGTTTAATGACGCTCTGATGTTGTTTCGAGATTTACTCATGGAAGGAATTGAACCTGATTCATTCACTCTTGGAAGTATCCTTACTGGATGTGCTGATATGACTTACATTCGACAAGGGAAAGAGATACATTCTATTGCAATTGTCAAAGGTCTGCAATCCAACAGTTTTGTCGGTGGAGCTTTGGTAGAAATGTATTGTAAATGCAATGACATTATAGCTGCTAAAATGACATTTGATGAAATAAGTGAAAGAGATACATCAACATGGAATGCATTGATATCTGGCTATGCTCGGTCTAATCAAATTGAAAAGATTGGAGAACTCATTGAAAGAATGAAAAGTGATGGTTTTGAACCAAATGTGTATACTTGGAATAGCATTTTAGCTGGCCTTGTGGAAAATAAACAATATGATTTACCAATGCAATTGTTCAACGAAATGCAGGTTTCAAATTTGAGGCCTGACATATACACAGTTGGAATAATCTTAGCAGCATGTTCCAAGTTGGCAACAGTCCACCGTGGAAAGCAGGTCCATGCATATTCCATACGAGCAGGGTACGACTCTGATGCTCATATTGGAGCCACCTTAGTAGACATGTATGCAAAATGCGGCAGTATTAAACACTGTTATCAAGTTTATAACAAGATATCAAACCCAAATTTGGTGTGCCACAATGCTATGCTCACTGCTTATGCAATGCATGGACACGGCGAAGAAGGAATTGCTATTTTTCGCAGAATGTTGGACAGCAGAGTTAGACCGGACCATGTAACTTTCCTATCAGTTCTTTCTTCATGTGTTCATGCGGGATCAATTGAGATTGGCTATGAATACTTTTACTTAATGGAGACATACAACATCAAGCCAACATTAAAACACTATACATGTATGGTCGACCTCTTGAGTCGTGCAGGGAAGCTCAACGAAGCATATCAACTTATCAAAAACATGCCAATGGAAGCTGATTCAGTGACTTGGAGTGCTTTACTTGGAGGTTGTTTTATTCACAAGGAAGTTGCCTTAGGTGAAATTGCAGCAGAAAAGCTCATAGAATTGGAGCCGAGTAACACCGGAAACTATGTTATGTTAGCAAACTTGTATGCTTCTGCGGGAAGATGGCATGATCTTGCTAAAATTAGAGAGTTAATGAATGAAAAGGGAATGCAAAAGAGTCCAGGATGCAGTTGGATAGAAGATAGAGATGGGGTTCATGTTTTTCTTGCTAGTGATAAAAGTCACCAAAGAGTAGAAGAGATATATTTTATGCTGGATAATTTGACTAAGTTTATTAGAATAAAAGAACACAAATTATCTATAACATGAGAGAGTAGAGAGTTGTATAATATCAATAGCAGTAGACTTGGTAAGAAAACATGCATGTATATATTTCAGAAGATGAATTTTATACATCAACTGCTAAAGAATATACAATACAAAACAGTGACCCATCTAGAAATTGAAACCACACTGCTAGGCATCACTTTTTTTTTATAAGCCTGCAGGGCATTGCAGAATTTTCTTTTAATTACTTAATTACTTTCTCACTTTGCTTGGCCTGCAAAATATATACACGAAATGTTGAACTTATTCTCTGAAATTGTATAACTGTATCAATGAAGTCTCCCACATTATTGCAGTCTCGTACATTGATAATTTTATAAAATGTCAATCAAATTTGTCTCTTCGTTGATATATTAAAGTTAATGATATGAGATGCATTAACAATTAAGTGGCCAAAGTTCAGATAAAAAAAATTTTATGAGAAAAGTTTAGGGTGAGGGGATGATGCTGTCCATGGCACTTTGACAATTTAGTCGTTAACATCTTCTGATGTAGACCTCATTTGATCTTTGACAATTTCCTCAATCCAATTTAGTCCTCGACAAAAAATAAATTCATATTATGCCTAACATTTTTATTAAGAGATGACGTTTGGTCGCTAATCTATTAAAACATAGAGATTGATTTATCTTGGGTATAAAAATGTCATAGATTAGTTTAGATATAATTTTTGTGGAAGAATAAATTCATAAAAGAAAAAATTATGAGACTAAATCATAAATTCACTAATTATAATCTTATGAATTTAATTAGTAATTAATTAATGGGAAATGTTAACGAGTGCCCCCGGGCACTCTTTAAACACTTTAAATAGTAAGTTTTTTATGAAAAGTTGGGTAATCAATGCATTGAAAATTGTAATGATTGACTTTTTAAAGGAATAATTGCTAAATTAGGGATGCTTAAAGAGTGCCCCGGGGGCACTCGTTAACAAGACCCTTAATTAATTTACAAATGGATCAGAAATTAATAGTCATTTTTGCCCCCTATGAACCGAAGAATTCCCGTATAAGTCCCCGACAACAATATATATAAACGGAGAAACTGTCGATCTTAACCAAAAAAATAACTAAAATGCTTATCTTCTTCTAGTTCCATGCGTAATCAATCAATCATCTAGAACGTGGAATTTTCTTCTACTTTCTTTCTTCCATTTCCGTTTCACTCCTTTCAGAAAAAACATAGAAATAACTTGGAAGGTGAATGAAGAAGAATGATGCGAGAGAAATGGTACAAAAGGGCATTAACGTAATTTTAATTTCTGATCCATGAGATGAACACATCCTCCTCCCACTTCACCACCGACACAACTGCCATTCTCTCTGTTGCCGCCGGTGCCAAAACCGGCCGCAAGGGTAGATTCTCTCTCATGGCCGCAACACCACCTAACTCTACTCCAGCGGTCGTCTTCACCGCCCTCGCCGGTGTCGCTATCGTCGCTGTCATTTTCTACAGTAGGTAATAAATTCAACACACTTCCAACTAGATCGATCTATTTTCTGTTTCAATCACTTTATTATTCTTGTTCTTTTTTTAGAGAATTGAAAATAATGTGATTCGTGTTAATTATGAAGTTTTGGAGAAGATTTTGTTATAGGAAAATGGATCTTTATTTGGTGTTGATGGTAAAATTATTGGATTTCAAGTTCCTTACTTCTTTTTTGGTTTTAATTTCGTATCGAAAAGGGCTCTCGTAATTTGGAATCGGTCAGGAGGTAAATAAAGTCTGATCAATGATTGTTTTATGATTTGAAACTTGGATTTTCGGAACGAGTTATCCTTAACCGAAGCTCATGAACCACCTGAACTTAAAGTTTGTATCAGATTAGTACTTTTAGTTTTAAATTGGTCCTTTAATGTTAGTTAGTAAAAGTGTGCACGTAGTTTTAAGTCATAAGATATATGCACCCTTTACCTTATTTCGATCAAACTCAGTTAAAAAGTGCTTATTTGAATGTGTATTGCTAAATTGGTAGGGCCAAATTCAACGCTCTAAAAACTAGGGTTCATATTCGGTCTTAGTTAGAAACCTAACTGATCGATTTCTTGATTTATAATGTTGTTGATGAAATATTTCTTTATAAAATTAGGAAACAAGAAGAAAATGTATGCAAGTAATCATATTTGGTGTCAATAACACTTTTTGAACCTTAATGTTAAATGAAATGGTCAATTTGAAACTAAGTTGTTCATTTATACCGACAAAAAAGACCAATTTGAAACTAAAGACTAGTCCGGTACAAACGTTAAACTCTAAGGACCCTAAGATGCATTTGGCCTTGTTTTTAAATTCTCTTTAACTGTATCTCTGATTCAAATCAATTGCATGCCACTAAATTACCTTTTACTAGGAATTTATTTGTTTTTAGTTGATTTTTTTTACTCGATAATGATCCAGATTGATATTAAAAAATCTGTTGTTGCAGTTTCCTTTGAAGGAAAGATTGCACCAACATTTATTTTTTATGTATTTCTAGCTTGAAAAGAAAGATCTATGTTAGCTTATATTTTGAGCTTGTCTAATGTTCATTTTGGAACTTAAGAAGGATATTTTCTGTGCCTAATTAATTTTATTGCTTGTTTTTTTTTTTGATAAGCCAAGAGCAAAGTGACATAGAAAAGAATAGTGTCCAACTTAGTTGGTACCCTACTCTAATCTATTGCCAATTACTCATATATATATTATTAAAAAAAGGAAAAATTACAAAATAAAACTGGGGGGACATAAGACCTGACCCAGTCGACAACCCTAACGGGCAAAATAAAACAAAAACAAAAATCCACAAAGTGGATTCAACCCTAAACAATTGTAACAATTAAGCACGGGTCTAAAGTTTGACAAGTGAATCGATCGTCAACACAAAATCGAATCACTTGCCATCAACTCCCTGCAACAACGACAGAGAGCATTGACGACTCTTTCGAGTTCAAACAGTCCCATGTGAAAAATGCTTGAAAGTGGGGGGTGAGTTCGACCGCCAACACGGTAATTAACAAATCCACGCGCACCAACTAAATTGCAGATTAAAAGCAAACAAACTATCGCGCACCAGTGCACAAATTTGTGATGTTTGCAAGCACGGAACATAGACTTTGAGGGTGGTGAGGTAACCGGACCGCCAACACGGATAACAAGTTTACTCACCGGCAACCCACTGCAACAAAAACAACGAGCATTCATGGCTATTTCGAGCCTAACAGTGCATTGTCAAATTAATATTGACTCGGATAAGACGGCAACAGTGTTGTGAATCCGTTGAGAAACAGAACCACCAACCAAACACAATCCATGACTACACCTTCGAAGGGTCTGAGAGAACAACGTGGAGGCATAGATCTGAGATCTGATGTATCCTACCCGAAAGGGTCTGAGAGAACGGCCGTGAACAAAAAGAACACCGTTGCAGCCATCGACGGCGACAGCAACCATAGAACAGCAGAACGACGAGATCTGCTTCGGAACAGCAAGCATGTCGTGACAGAGGACGCCGACGACTGCTTGTGACGATGGTGGCGTCGCGGCAAAAGAGGAGCCGATCGCACCACCGTGAGAGTTAGGCTACATCTCGACGGAAAGTATGGGTAATGAAGGAGAAGTGGAAAGAAGCGGTGGTGGTTTGTGGAAGGTCGGCGAGGATTGGGAGAGGAAGAGAAAACGGCAAAAGAACAATTTAGAGAAAACCAAATATGATTGCATTTTAAATATCTGATGATCTGAAGAATAAATACAGTAATGCTCTATGTTATGGAATTGCTGTATCTAGTAGTACTTTAGGAGAAATTTTATAGTATTCTGGATTTTGCAAATAACTAAGAAATGCCGAGTTATAGTGCTTGGATAACGTAGGTTCCTCCATCTCTTAGTAGAAGTCTTTTCTTAAAATAGACAGATAAATAGAAGCAAGTAGCTCTAACACAATAATAACTGCTTTATGAATAAGAATTTATTTTTTTTGAAGGATGCTTCATGAATAAGAAATTCAGATAGTTATGTATAAAGTGTCTCGCCCAAAAATCAGAAACACTAATAGAATAAAATGTATGAAGTTGATGACTAGACTTTTTCAATGGGGGAAAACAATAATAGGCTTGAAAAAGTTCCTCCGTTGTGGTAGAGTGCTTTTGTTTATTTTTATTAAGTAGTAATACTTGATTGTTACTCATATTTTAATTGGTCTACTTAAATCCCGTGCTCATGCAGGAAAAGAAAACACCCCCTTTCACCTCAGCAATGGAAAAGCTTGTTTACAGAAGATGGTAGACTCCGTGATGGTGGAACTAAGTTCCTGAAAAGAGTGCGCAATGGAGTGAGTTTACCAATTTATTCACCTATACTTTAAATTTGTGCTTCTTTTGTTTCTTTTTGGAATTGATTGCATTTTAAATATCTGATGCAGGGTGTTCATCCTAGAATAAGGGCTGAAGTTTGGCCTTTCCTACTTGGAGTGTAAGTATGCCATTCTTTCTATTTCATTTTTAGATAGTCTTCACTCTTGCATAATTACAATGAATCTTATCTTAGTTATCTTTAAGTTAATATACAATTATGCATTAGGAAGGTTATGGATTACCTATTTACCTTATCCTTTCTTTCTATTAGACTGTTGGATTGTGTTTTACTTTTTTCTTTTATACATTTACTGATTACACTTGTATGACTTAGACAGGTATGACTTTAGCAGCACCAATGATGAAAGAGATGCTGTAAAAACTCAAAATAGGTTAGCATACAAGTTTAATTCCCAGATTATTTATATATCTTTGTGTATGATAAATACTTCAAATCTATCATTTTACTTTTCCTCTGTTTCATTTATGTTGAGAGGGAAGGGGTGTTAACATCAGGTTGATTTTTTTTGGCAAATCTTAATGCACAGAAAGCAATATGAAGAACTCCGTAGACAATGCAGGAAACTCATCAAGCAAAGCAATGAAAACAGTAAGTTAAATGAAATTGGCGAAATCAGCTATGAAGGAGGTGATGGAAGTCTTGCTCAAGATTCTTGTTCTTCTAGTTCGTCTTCTAGTTCTGATGATGCAGCCAGTGCCAGGGAATTCCAGTCTAGCCAGGACAAAACTCCAGAAGCTGAATATTCGTTGGAAGGAGATGATTATGTTAATGTCAACAATGCTGATGCATCTATGCTGGATGCAGATTCTTCCGAAGCTCCTGAAGTAATTCAAACAGTTCATCCTGATGATGTTCAGGAAGATATCAATCCCATGAAAACGACCGAGGATTCCACTGAAGGTCCTGAAGTAATTCAAACAGCTCCTCGTGATGATGTTCAGGAAGATAACAACCCCATGAGAATTGCCAGGGATTCCACTGAAGGTCCTGAAGTAATTCAAACAGCTCCTCCTGGTGATGTTCAGGAGGATAACAATCCCGTGAAAACTACCAAGGAAGTCTCATCTCCCTTACAGGAAAAAGTTCCACCGAAGCTACCAACTAATGAAGACTTCTCCACCTGGCAACGGATTATCAGACTCGATGCAATACGTGCCAATGCAGAATGGATGGCACACTACCCCTCTCAAGCTTCCGTATCAGACAGTGTAGCACGTCAGACTGCTGAGGCTGTTGGCTTGGAGGATTACGATCACCTAGAGGCTAGCAGAATTTATCATGCTGCCCGACTAGTTGCTATTCTTGAAGCATATGCACTATATGACTCTGAAATTGGCTACTGCCAGGGTATGAGTGACCTGCTATCTCCTATAGTTAGTATTATATCTGAGGATCACGAGGCTTTCTGGTGTTTTGTTGGATTCATGAAGAAAGCACGACAAAATTTTAGGCTTGATGAGGTGGGTATAAGGAGGCAACTAGAGTTGGTTGCAAAAATCATCAAATATAAGGATGCCCATCTATTTAAGCATTTGGAGAAGCTTCAGGCTGAAGATTGCTTTTTTGTGTATAGGATGGTGGTGGTATTGTTTCGAAGGGAACTGACATTTGAACAGACTATTTGCCTTTGGGAAGTAATGTGGGCAGATCAAGCTGCAATCAGAGCAGGTATTGGGCATTCTGCATGGAACAAAGTTCGAAAGCGTGCACCACCAACAGATGATCTGTTGCTTTACGCAATAGCAGCTTCAGTATTGCAGAGGAGGAAATTGATCATTGAAAAGTATAGCAGCATGGATGAGATCATTAGGGAATGCAATAGCATGTCAGGACATCTTGATGTTTTGAAATTGCTAGATGACGCACATAACTTAGTGGTCACCCTTCACGACAAAATAGAGACATGATTATGATCAATGCAATCAACAAATCTAGTTTATAATTTTTAGTGTACAAAATTTCCAATATTTCAGACTAGCAGATTCTCCTCTGCAATTAAAATAAGCACCGGAGTTGCGCTGCCCGGCTTATTCCTTATTACCCCCAAATAGAGATGTTTCCTATTTATTTTCTTTTTTTGAATTTTGATTTCAGACACCAATCTGATGGCTCTTTGGAGCACCTTTGCAAAGAGAGGGTGGTGGCATGAGTCGTTATCTACAATTAGGCATGTTTTTTCTTTCTCTCTTATTCTCTAAAACAGGGTTTTTTCCAGTTTAGCTCTGCTAATTTACATGGCATTCATTTGTCCTTTTGAATCAGCCATCGCTTAACTAGAATGCTTGTTTCTCGAAGGGTAGCTGAAGATATTAATTTCTAAAACCTGGTTTAACATTTTGTTTATGTTTTATGACAAGAGCTATGATATTTGTTAGCAAGGGAACCGTGTACTTAAACACAATAATAATACAAACATATCAGTTTTGCAAACAAAAGAGAATCAGTTTTACGTGTGTGTTTGGTAGAAATCATGGGTTGAATGTTCAATGAGATGATCTCTTATTTTATTGGCAAAACAACACAATATCCTGTAACTTAATTTAAACTTTCAAACAGGTCATATAATTTTTTTTCATGCCAAGTTAGTCACATATCTTTGAAAATATTTACACACTGACCCAGTCTTCATTTTTAGTTCACTTCGTTGACAAGGATGACACAAATTTTTGAAAACCTTTTGAAAATATCATGTTAACTTTGACTATTAGATATTGTATAACACTGTATATAATTTTGATATTATATTGATGAGTTGAAGATGTAATTTACAATAACACATACTAAATTTATCTAGAATAACACTCATACTAAATTTACAAGACAAGTAAACATAAATTGTCCAGTTTCTTCTGCTTACTACTCCATGCAAACAATCCTGCTTGCGAGCAACCTGTGCATCTGAAATAAAAATAAAAGGGACCGGGGTGAGACATAATGTCTCAGTGAGTTCCACCTATCCTAAGTTGTAGGCAATTCCAGGGAACCTATGATCGCCATTTGTCTCTACGTATATTTTATTCTGCATAACTTAGCGATCAAGGGAAAACAAAGATCGCTAATCTAAATACTATCATAGTATCTTGCCATAATCAAAATCATATTCATATCATCTTTCATATTTATGTTATTTATGTTAGAAGGTCGTATTTATTGTAAATTATTTATTTCTTTATGGTTAACTAAATTAAATAAATATATCATTATTTTATTTATTTAAATTAAAAACAAAAATTCATTTCGAGAAAAACCTAGGTTTATACGACTGAAAGTCATAGTGGGTTTTTCTTTTGGTTTTTCGGTTGTGTAGATCTCATTACCCCCCTTGTTCGCTAGAATTGCTGACAGAAATTAATCAAAGTGGGAGCCCTGCATTGGTGAAGACATAGAAATCAATGGCTCTTTCAAATGAGAAGGTTAGAAATTATATACCTAATGATCTTGTCTTCTCTATTATGTCAAAAGTGCCTCTAAAATCCTTGAACCGATTTAAATGTGTACGAAAATCATGGGCCCTCTCATTTGAAAACCCTAATTTCAAGAGCATGTTTTGCAAAAGTGTTATCTCCAATAATTCCTATTACAATGATTCATGTCTCCTCGTAAAGCACACTTTGTCAGATCTTGATAAGCAACCTTTGTTGAGCTTATTTTCTGGTGATAGGTTTGACAATAAAATCAAATTAGATTGGCCGTATCCATTTCAAGAAGATGCTCTTGATATTAATATTCTTGGTTCTGGAATTAATGGAATTGTTTGTCTCTATGTTGATGGTATTAATTCAAAAATTTTACTGTGGAACCCATCTATTGAGGAAGTCAACGTCATTCCTCGCAACCGAAGTGTGTCAATACCATCTAATGTAATAGATAGGTATCAACATCATGGATTTGGTTATGATTATGTCAGAGATGACTATAAGGTGATCAGATATGTAGACTTTTGTCCCGATCTAAATTATTATATAGATATGTTTTACAACCCTTTATGGGAGATATATAGCCTTAAAAGCAACTCATGGAAGAAACTTGATTTGGACATGCCAACTAATAATTTGAGTGCTGAATTTGTTTTTGAGCAAGTGTACACTAATGGGGTGTGCCATTGGTTGGGCGAAAGGAAAATAGATCTTGATAAGGTATATTTGGTGTCATTTGATCTGGCTAATGAGGTATTCTTTCTTACGTCCATGCCTTCATATATGGATGATAGTATTGATTCTGAATTGGAGGATACTCGTTTAATGTTGTTAAATGAATCCATTGCTTTGATATCCAATGATGCAAAAATCACTACTTTTCACATATCTATTCTGGGTGAAATCGGTGTAAAAGAATCATGGACTAAGCTATTCATTATTGAACCATTAATTTGTCTTGGGCTTCCTATTGGAGTAGGAAAGAATGGTGATATATTCTTCGTCAATGAAGATGAAGAATTGGTCAAGTATGATTTAAGTACAGACACAATTCAAGGGCTTGGCATTACAGGAGATCCCTTTTATTCTCAGATAGTAATTTATAAGAAAAGTCTTCTTTCAATTGCAGAATGAATAATTAATTACTCTTATTTATTAGGTTTATGATGGTGGTAATAAGGATATTACTTTTTAGCTTGTATGCAAAAGAGTTGTCTTGTCAATAATTCATATCATAACATTTCTAGTTGTCAATTCTGATTGCTTTGTCTGGCGATGGGATGTGCTTTAAAAGAAAGAAATTTCCTTTTGTATTCTTCCATTGTTGCATCACCTGACAACTTGATGAGCTCACTAGACTATTGTGTTAAATTTAGACAATATTTTAAGGTTTTAGCAAGAAATTTCTAGGGTTTTTTTTTTTTTGAATCTTGAAGATTACATCTCAAGCACCTGGGAGGATATGAAGTTGAAATTTCAAGAGTTTGTTGATTCAAGCATTACTCATCATTTTTAATATCTTTTATTTTCTTGTTGTTATGTCAAATTTTTTAAGTAGCTATATCCTTCAAGTTAAGACAAAAGAAAGACCTCCTTATATCTATTCGTGATTGAATTTTCATGATATTTATGTAAGTGATATGTTTTTAACTTTTGATTCATAATCTTAATGTTTCTTGTTACTTCATCAATATTGAATTAATTTTCGGATTACTACATTATTGGAAATAGATTGTGATAATTTGAACTAGAATCACAAGTCATGATATAAATTTGTTATAGGAATTTATAAATGATATCATGTGTCCATTGTAAATTGATGTGCATTAAGGCTTTAATTGATAATTGCTCACCTTATAAATTAGGGATTTTTGTATTAAAAAAAAGAGAGAGGGTTTGATCCAAGAAATTGGTCTTAACCTATTTTGTCAATTTAAAGTTATGCATATGTAGAGAATTTGAGACTCATGACTCTCTCTTTCCGTTCATATGTCCGTTTTTTAAGATATTATCTAGAGCTGCTCATTGAACATGTTTGGGTGCACCGGCAGTCACTCCCCATCCTCATGTGTCACTTTGGTCATTGCCAATGATAAATGCTCCTTCAAATGGTTAGAGTTTTTATATGTTTTTAGCATTGGGGGTCACATAGTATGATACAACCGAGCTAAAATATCAATTTAATTATAAAGATATAGTGTCTGAGTTAACCATGTTAGCATGGGGGTATGTGAAGGAGGGTAGGAAGGGAGACATGAAGATTCTCTTTGGAAGTGATGGCTGTTGAGGTAGGGAAAACAAGGAATGTTGAGTAAATCCATGTGGCATAGGTCTGTAGTATTTCGATGTGTTATACGGCCATGGCATAGGCAAGAACTCGATTTCCTAGGCTATTGGGACTGATGAAACTTAATCATGGACATAGAACTACCTTGAGAGGACCCTATGGAAGTGATTGTTAGATAATAAAGTTATGAGAAATGACAGGGGCCCCCTCCGAATCATGCTCGCATTTTCCCTTGTATCTGGAACTAGCTCGGGGAATTCTTCTCACTAATCTTTCAAGGAAAATGAGAGGAATGACAACAAGTGATCTCTGGCCTGTCTGCAAAACTGAACCAGAATCTATTATTCACACATTTAGGGACTGTCAGTTTGCTAAAGCTATATGGATAAAGCTTCTAGGCAACAATCATCCTAGTTTTTGCACTAATGGTGACCTCCAAGATTGGATTTTCATGAACCTATCTAACAAAAAACAGGAGAGTTGGAACATAGCTTTCGCAGTTTCGATTGATTGTATCTGGTGGGCTAGGAACAACTTGATTTTTAATCAAATTAATCCCACCCTTATCACCTCTATCTCTAGAATCAACACCATGGTCTCAAGTATCAAAGAGGCATGGACTGAATTGCATTTGAGTATTCCTAGATCCTCTACTAGCATCCTTGTTAATTCTAACCGTATATGGATCCCTCCTGCTCATGGAAAGTTTAAAATCAATTGTGATGGGGATGTGAAGGACCACGGAACTCGAGCTGCTTGTGGTGGCCTAGCTCGAGATTCAACCGGTATTTTCCTTTGGGGCTTTTCCTCAACTTTGGGCCGTTGTACTGTGATTCAAGCTGAGCTTTTGGCTATTTTAAAAAGTCTGGAAATGGCAAAGGATAGAAAAATGACAGATTTCTTCCTTGAGTCTGATTCCCTCATGGCTGTTAATTTGATATAAAGGGGCTATTCGAACTCTCACACTTGTTTTGGCCTTCTGAGTAGAATAGCAAAGCTGATGAAAGAAACTAGAGTGCCAAATATTTATCATATTTGCAGGGAAGCAAACACAGCAGCTGACATCCTAGCAAAAGAGGGCTTCAAAACCCAAGATGTTAATATTTTTATTTCTGCTCCTGACATTTTAATTCCTAACTCTCATGGTAGAGCTGATTGTAATGATTCTACCCCTTTGAGGGTCTTAATCTAGTTTTTTTGGTGGGGGCTTTGCCCCCTACCTCTCACCAAAAAAAATAATAATATTTGAACAACCAATTTTTGACAACTTTTGTGATAACTTTCTTTCTCAAACTCACATTCTCTCTTGACTTTCTCTCTCTATTGCTTTGGTTTTCGTGTCACTACCTAATTTTCTTTGTAAATTTTAGTTGTCCAAGAAGTTGTTTCAAGAAAGAGTTGTTCAAATAACATTCATCTAAAGTTATTGGATTAGGCTATTAGAGCATCCGCATTGGAGACACTCAATTGTGAGGTCTTAAACGGGTCTCACATGGACACATCACTTTTTTATTATTTTTTAATAATAGTACCTAACATGTACTCAACCACTCCAATGGAGACCCTCTAACAAAAGGTCTAAAAGGGTCACACCAATAAAGGGACCCTCTAAAAAAAGCCAAAGTAAATTACAATTGAAAAGTAATAGTAAAATAAAAATGATTATTTTAAAAAAAAGTAATGTGGGGTCCACTTAAGCATTGAGATCTTAAGTAAGACCCTGGGTCTTAAGAGACCCCAAAAAAAAAAATCACATTGGGGGTACCTATTAGGTACCGGGTCTTATATGGTTAAGACCTCACCAATGTGGATGATCTTAGGCCTTTATGATTCTAAGTGTATGTACAGGGCAAGATCCTTCTTAAAACGTTGGTAATAAATGGATGTGTTCTTGCCAGACATTGAATAGAGCTTCAATCACCACAATCACTTGGAGATTTATCAGATCTCATGGAAACAGTTTCTTCAAAAGAATAAGGAGTGTATTTGTCAATGATTGGTGCATAAAAAACTATAGATTTGGAGGAAGGGTGTTCGAAGGTTTGAAGTTGGCTTATTCTCATGGTTTTCGGAAAGTTGATCTTCATATGGATTCTTGTATAGTGGTTGATACTATTCAAGTAAAGTCGACGGCATTGTCGTAGGATGTAGAATGATGCAACATATATTCCTTGTTTATTGGAGCTGGATATTGGAAAGTTCTAGGGTGTCACTCTTATCATAAAGCGGATGTTTATGCAGATACGTTGGCAAATATAAATTGTGAGGGAGGGTCCGTGATAAAATTATATGTACATTGTCTTGCTCATATTAAGCTTTTTTAAGGCGACCTTGTTAGAGTTTCCAATGATTGATGTTTAATTTACCAACTCTTATATTTGTACACCATTAATTTCTCGACATTCATTTAACACCTCATTTTCTCTATATCTTTCTCTTCTTATCACATCACTTATTTATCATATCTATCATATCACTCTATCTATTTTTATCTCTCTTGGTGTAGAATAAGTAATGGATGTACAAAAATAATGTTCCTTTCTTTTCATTCATTATGGGCTTCAACCGTCTATTTTTCAAAAAAAAAAAAATCGACAAATGAAAAGGAATAGTAGGTTGGTAGATATTTTCGTATTTGATAAAAAAATAAATATAATCTACTTACTCTAATATCAATATAATACATATTATCCTCGTGAGTTTAACTCTGTTGGTATGGACAATGCATAATATATGCAAAATTTGGGGTTCAAACCCCAACCACCAAAAAAAAAAACATATTGCATGAGGTTTGTAGTTTTCTTTTAGGAGATTTTTGTAGTTATTTGTTAGATTTTATGGTATATATCATATTAAAAATATCTTGATGTATCATATAAAAAAGATTAGATTTTATTTTAGGCTTAATAGCAGTTTTGGCCCCCTATGTTTCAAGAAGTTGCGATTTTGGCCCCCTAACTAAAATAATTCGATTTTGGTCCCCTATGTTTTGCCCCCTTTGCACTTTTGGCCCCCTAGGCCAATTTTGACCAAGTCAATGCTGACGTGGCGCCACGTGTATAATTTTTTTTATTTTTTTAATTATTAAAAAAAATTAAAAAATACTTTTTAAAATTTTTTTGATTAAAAAAATACTTTTTTTTAAAAAAATTAAAAAAATTTTTAATTAAAAGAATATAAATAAAAAAAATTACACACGTGGCGTCACGTCAACATTGACTTGGTCAAAATTGGCCTAGGGGGCCAAAAGTGCAAAGGGAGAAAAACATAGGGGGCCAAAATCGAATTATTTTAGTTAGGAGGCCAAAATCGCAACTTCTTTAAACATAGGGGCCAAAACTGCTATTAAGCCTTTATTTTATTCAGATATTAGCATTTTAGGAGATTTTTGTAGTTATTTGTTAGATTTTATGGCATATATCATATTAAAAAAAATCATGATGTATCATAAAAAAGATACGATTTTATTTTATTCAGCTATTAGCATAGTGGTTCCCTCAAAAAAAAAAAAGCATAGTGGTCACTCCCTCGAGAAAAATAAATGTAATAAAAATAGTGGCCACGTATACTAAAATAAATACACATATCAGGAGGTGGTATATGGTAACCCATATTCAAATTTAAAATTCCACGTAAAATATTCTCACAATCAAACCAATAGGGTGTAACAACGAGAATAAATTAGATTTTTTTTTCTTCAAATTCATAATACATTTTTTTTGAAAGGAAATTCATAATACATTTTAAAATTCATATCATATGTTCTCGTCAACTTAGCTCAGTTGGTTGGGACAATGAATAAAATATGCAAGGTCTGGGGTTCATACCCCGACCATTACCAAAAATTCATATCATATTAACTTTAGTCCTATTAACTTTAGTCCATATACTTTTTTTTTGTCCATATACTTTTTTTTTTCCTGAAATTTTGATCCTTATTGTTAATGATTTACTTGTCCACGTGGCTAAGTTTAGGTTGTCACGATTTAGTTGCTCTGTAACGGCTAAAACTAGAGTTAGTCGTGGTTGCTAGCGATGGAACTGTGGTTAAGGAGTAAAAAAAGAATTTTCTAAATTTCTTCATCATCTCATCACTTCAACATCAAATCAATTCAAACTTTCATATTGATTTAACTTCTAGTAGATATTGGGTCAAAGTTGGTGGTGCTTTGGGGTTTTAAGGTGATGATGTTGATGGAAATAATGTGTTGATGAGTCAAAAATTGATCCGAACGACATGGACCAAATTTTATAGAATAACATGTTTTTATAGAATACATCCAAACAACATGACCAAAAAATGAAAACGGCTCAAACTAGAAATCAATTCGTATAATTTGTTCGGATGTTTTTTGGTCCATGTTTTTAATTTGGTCTATTTTGAAGGAAATAACATCGAAAATGAGTTGTTTTTATCTTAGTTTTAATGTTGGAAACAAAAAATTATATTGTCTCACAAAAAGCCATAACAACCAAATCAATTCAAATCACCTTGATTTAGTTTGGTTTGGTTTTTATTTTAAAAACCAACCGAACCGAACCAAACCAAACCACATTTTTTTTATCTTGTAATTTAGATAACTTTTAACGTCAAAATCAAATCAAACCCCACCACAAACACCCTTAGGTCTCCATATCATATAAAAAAAGATGTCATCAATCAAAAAATATCAAAGAGATCCTTTCAAAGAAAATATATTTTCTCCTTTCAAAATATATATATATATATTCTGTCATTAAAAACTACTTTTTCCATTCACCATGAATGAAATAAAATAAAAACTGCATTTCCTATCATATTTTCTGGTATCAATACTATTTTCATTGTCCTATATATGTGATTTATGACTAGTTGACCATTTACAACTCTCTCCCTCCATTCACATGATCACATTCATTGCTCATTTACTACATTTTGTAATTAATTGCAATGTGTCAGCCACACACCAAATACTATATTTAGCGAAAGAGGTTACTCTCTCACATTATCTAAGATTTATTAAGAAAAATGTCGACATTTACCTTAAAGATTACTACATCTACATTAACGGATGGAACCTGGAACCTATGTGAAACAAAACAACCTCGTATCAAGTACATTCTGTCTCTATCATAATAATAGTACAACACATGAACTACCTATTACTACATTGCACGACATTTCAACGCAAAGGTTGTTTCATTTTTTGCAATGTACTTTTGTTTTTCTTTTGTTATATGGCTGACATAAATGTCGGATTGTACTGCAAATGTTACTATGCTCGTGCAATCACACGTTTCAGATTGACATATATATATATATATATATATATTTGGTTTGATAAGAGTTTCAGAACTTGTCCTTTGGTGGGTTTGTGAGATTCTTATCTCACATTCTTCGAGTTTCATTCATCAGACTCTCTTGTTCATTTTGCAAAGGTACCATGATGTTTTTAATATTTAATAGGTTTCATATTTCAACAACTTTCTTCTTCTTAACCCTACATTTCTTATGCTATTAGAATTTAGAGTTGGTGCATGTTTGGTATCAAGGTGGATTGGATAAAATCAAGGTGGCACCATAATTTTGTTAAAGCTAGAAAATGTAGCTTTTTCAAAATCGCAGATGATTTTGCCAAACTCATTATGATACCAAACAAGCACTCAATCTTATACAAGAGTTGTGAGAAACTAATTGCGGAAGTCAATGTCTCAAAATCAAAACTCAAATGTTTGAATGCTTGGTTCCAATTTTTGATGAGACAAATTTAATTTTAGAGGTGTAGAATCGATTTTGATATGTTTGGATGATTTCAAGTGGAACTGATTGTTAGCTTTATAAAAAAGAATTGCGAAGAGAAGTGATAAGTTGCAAATTAGCTATAACGTAATATTTAATCTACTTTCTTTGAAGGATTTGATAATTCCAATGGGCAATGTAAGCAATGAAGAGCAAGAACTTAAAGAGATTGAAATTTTGGAGAGAAATGACATAGAAAAGGTCGGAGATGAGTTAGAAGATGCAAGTACAGTAGCACCGTGGATGAAACAGATCACAGTTAGAGGACTAATAGCAAGCATTCTTATTGGTATAGTTTATAGTGTGATTGTGATGAAACTGAACCTCACAACTGGTTTAGTCCCTAATCTCAATGTTTCAGTTGCACTTCTTGGCTTTGTGTTCATCAAACTTTGGACTAAGATTCTTGAGAAAGCAAATATTGTTTCAACACCTTTCACTAGACAGGAGAATACCATAATTCAGACTTGTGCTGTTGCATGTTACAGTGCATCTTTTGGAGGTGAGTTTTTGTTTTTTTTTTTTTTTCAATTCAATGTCTTTGTTTACAGTTAAAAATGAATTATTTTCGAAAAAGAAGATTGCTTTTAATCCTCCAGTTCCTAGGGGAATGGAGCCCTGGTAATCCAGAGTTCGGTCAGGAGATAAGTAAACTCTTGTCAGGATTAGTCCAGGGTTCGACCTCAGTTACTCCCGATCAATTAAACCTTCAGTGAAACTCATTAACCACTTGAGTCAAACCAATTTCTATTTTGTATGTATAAATGAAGAATTGAAAGTGTGTGTATTTATAGTTTTCTAAACTTTACTTGTTTATTTATAGGTGGTTTTGGATCTTACCTTTTGGCTTTAACTAGAAGGACATATGAGCGAGTTGGGGGGGCTGGTACACCGGGGAATACTCCTGACACCAAGGAGCCTGAAATTGGCTGGATGACTGGTTTTCTCTTTGTTTCTTACTTTGTTGGGCTAACAGCATTAATTCCCTTTAGAAAGGTATTGCTTATGAATGATTCTGGATTTTTGCGGCACTACGATTGACGACACTACAGTCAAAATTTCCTACAATCACTACATCTCTGCCATTGCATGAAGGTTAAACTGTTCATATTCTGACCACCAAATCAGATTTAAAATACACACTCAGAATATGAACCATTTAATCTTCATCCAATGACTTGTATAGTGATCGGAGAAAATTTTGACGAAATCAGATCCATTTTCCATATGAATTGCTTTTTATGCTTTTCACTTGATTAACTGAGTACATTTGGTTATTCTTGAAGTTTAAGTAATATACTAATGTAGAAGTCATGGAAGTCTTTATTTTAAGAAGAATTGGATTTAGACTAACTTGAATATTTGCTTGCTATGTTATATAACAGATGATGATAATAGACTCTAAATTACCTTATCCAAGTGGAACTGCTACAGGTGTTCTTATTAATGGATTCCATACTCCTAAAGGAAATGTCATGGCCAAGTATGGTTATGAAACCAACTATGTTTATGTTATTTGTACTCTATTTGTTATATCAAGATGAAAACATATAAAAACTAACTTGGCATCTTTCACAGGAAGCAGGTTAAGGGTTTCACGCAGTTCTTCTCATTCAGTTTGCTTTGGTCTTTCTTCCAATGGTTCTATGCTGGTGATGGCCAATGCGGATTTGCTCAGTTTCCTACTTTCGGGTTGAAAGCGTGGAAAAACACGTGTGTGCTTTGATTCCATTTCTCTCTTTTTTTAATAAGTAAATGTTAGTATATTAGTTGCTATGTTAGTATTGTCCCCGTAGACAGAGTTTGAACCTGTCCTTTAATTTCAATTGCTTTAACTCTCTTTTTAGTTTTATAAATCTGACGAGTGTTTGATATTTTTTTGCAGATTTTACTTTGATTTCAGCATGACATATGTTGGAGCAGGAATGATCTGTTCTCATCTTGTAAATTTATCATTACTTTTTGGTGCTGTGGTTTCATGGGGCATTATGTGGCCATTGATCAGAGTACTAAAAGGAAATTGGTTCCCTGAAAGTTTACCAGAGAGTAGCATGAAGAGTCTTAATGGTTATAAGGTATTTGAATGAACAAAAATCGAAGGACACGCTAATAGAATTACTTTGATTTGAGTTGTGATTTTTTCATTTTAAGCCTTAACTTTCCTTAATTTTCATGATGCAGGTTTTTATTTCCATTGCATTAATCCTTGGAGATGGACTCTACAATTTTATCAAAATTATATATTTTAGTGCCTTAAATTTTCAGGCCTGCATGAAAAAGAGGGATCACGATGCAGGTAAATACATGACCTTTTATCACTTTTTGCAGTTCATGGGTTATGTAATTTTTATGTTTGACAGTTTCATCGGCCATGGCGGATTGCGCTGACATACTTTGTGATAACCACCATGGCCAATTCATGAAACATGGCAGCCCCATGGTGTTTTTATTGCGTCTTTTTTGCTTTCTGCCATTCGCAATCGATAAATCTAAGTTTAGGTTTTAATATATGCTTGCTTGCCTTGCTAATTACCACTCTATACACATATATTCAAATACACAATACTTCCATATCAATAGAAGAAGTAATTGATTTATTTCCGATGAAATTAGTATATGAATAGTTGTTCTATGTTATACCTCATACGGCTAGTTCTCTACTTATTTGACAACACTGAATCTAATATACATATTTTTTCACTACAGCTTCAGTTGCAGATGATAGCCAGAACCAGACTCTTGATGATCTTACACGCGATGAATTATTTATAAAAGAAAGCATTCCAATATGGTTAGCATGTGTAGGGTATGCAGTGCTCACTGTAATATCCATCATTGTTATCCCTTTAATGTTCCCACAAGTGAAGTGGTACTTTGTGGTGGTTGCTTATCTCCTAGCACCAATTCTTGGTTTCTGCAATGCTTATGGTGCCGGCTTAACCGACATGAACATGTCCTATAACTATGGAAAAGTAGCACTTTTCATTCTTGCAGCCCTAGGAGGAAAAAGTAATGGTGTTGTTTCTGGACTTGTAGCATGTGGACTAATAAAATCTCTAGCTTCAACTTCATCTGATTTAATGCATGATTTCAGAACTGGTTATTTAACTCTAACTTCACCGAGATCAATGCTTGCGACACAAGCAATCGGTACAGCAATAGGTTGTGTTGTGGGACCACTCACATTCTTTATTTTCTACAATACATATGATGTTGGAAACCCTAATGGTGAATACAAAGCACCATATGCTATCATCTATAGAAACATGGCAATTTTTGGGGTTGAAGGCTTTTCAGCACTACCAAGCCATTGCTTGCAATTCTGTTGTGGGTTTTTTGCATTTGCTTTGATGGCCAACCTGTTGAGAGATTTGAACCCTAAAAATATAGGGAAGTGGGTCCCACTTCCAATGGCAATGGCTGTACCTTTTGTCGTAGGTGCTTACTTTGCCATTGACATGTGTGTGGGGAGTTTGGTAGTTTTTGTTTGGAGTTGGATGAAAAAAAAGGAGGCAGGTTTGATGATTCCAGCTGTGGCTTCTGGTTTGATTTGTGGAGATGGGATATGGGTTCTTCCTTCATCTCTTCTTGCTTGGTTTAAGGTTCATCCACCAATTTGTATGAACTTCTTTGCAAATAATTAGAAGAAGTTCTCTTGCTGATCTTTAGAGGAAATAGGTGTAGTCAAATTTAGGTGTCACTATTTCTTAGTACTTTAGTTCATAAAGATCTTTTCTTTCTTCTTTCTTTTTGAGTAGTTTAAAAAAATCTTAGTCAAAGAAGAATTTAGTTCTTATTTGAGATGACTTGGGGACAATAAGTGCAAAGATGTCGGAGGTTAGATAGTTCAACTGATTTGAGCTGAGGGATTAAAGGAGTTGAGGAGTTCAAGGTCCATGATTCAAGTCTTGATTAGGAGAAAAAGACTAACATACTGACATTTTGTCGTTTAGAAAAAAAAGTGACATCAGATTGGTGTAAATAGTTGTTTTCTCAATTTTATTGATTTTGTTTTACAAAAGCAATTATATTGATCTTAGAAACAATAAAAACTATTCCTATAACTTTAATTTATGAAATTCAACAGTGCATATATATATATATATATATATATATATATATATATATATATATATATATATATCATTCGTGTATTTTGTAGATTAAATGGAACTAGAATCATGGTGTTTAACTCACCATAACTTATTTTAATTTAGCTAGACATATATTATGTCAGAAGATATAAATAAAAAGATAGACTAACCTTTAAAGGAGTTATAGAACTGAAGTAAGCAAAAGAATTCAGGAGCAGAGTTATGAAGACAAAGGATTTTATCTATGATAATATTTTACAACGAGCGTAAACTTACAAGAGTGCAGAAGAGAAGCGTGCTTGATGAAGCACAAAAAACCTCTATATATAGAGGGAAATGATTCACTATTTGAATCAGTAAAACTAGACTGTTACAATCGGTATCTGGTAAGCAACAATAATTACAAACGACAAAGAAAAATGATAAAAGGGTCAATTATTGATGCCGGGTGCGCTATGTGGGCCCCATCGTTCACATCAAAAATGACAAAAGCATAAAAATACAAAAACTAAAAGAAAAGCAATTGTTGATGGCTTTTGAATTGTCGGCCATGTGCAATAGTATCCTTTAGAAAGGAATCTTTATTAATTTAATTAATTCATTGGCTCTTTGTCTTTTTGTCCTCTAGATCCAACGGGGTAGATCATGGCATCGAAGATATCTTCTGTAGTAGGTTCATAATCCGGCTGAGATTCTCCGGCCAAATTAGAATCAAAAGATCCTTGAGAGGATGTTGACATTGTATCATCCTTTTGAGTCGTCGAGAAAGTGGAACAAAATTGTTGTTTCATATACTCCATAGTTCTGACAATTATTTGATTTTCGGTTTCACTGGGATATTTCCTTTGGAAGTAATTCTTCATCTGAATTAAAGGATTTGGTTGAGAACTTTGTTCTTTATCCTTATTGATTTTATCTTCTTTAATGGCCTTTTCAACGTTATTGATCAAAGATTTAACATCTTCAGGGCTCATCTTAGACCACCATTTGTAAAAGAATATTCTTTGAAGAATTGGAATATTTAAATTATCTCTAGCCACTTTTAGTGACCATCTCCATATCCAAGGTATCTGGAATTTGATGAAGAACATCATTGGACTTTGTCCTGTGATTAATTCATCTGGCTTAATTCTTGTGATAAGGGGACTATTGTCACACCAATCTTTATATAGTTCTGGCAAATTTTCTGGTAATATTTCATTTGTTATAGGACCAAATTTTGTCCACCATTTACAAAACCAATTTGGTATGGATTTAGTGACAATTTGGGGGTTTATTGAGAAAAACCAAGAATGCTTATTCTTTGGATTCTGGTAATAAAAAGCTTGTGTAAAAGCTTGGACATAGTCCCAGTAATTAAAGGAGATAATTTTATCTTCAGCTATTTTAATAGCTTTTTCTTTATTGGGATCTAATCCCCATTCTTTTGGAGACAAAATTTTTGTAATATGACATTTGCTAAAATTTATAAAAATTTTTGGATCATTATTATGATAATAATGAGTGATTGTCACAGATTCTGTGAATATTAGAAGAAATTCTAAATGAGGTCTAGATTTTCCAGTTAGACCAGGATAATCCCTTGATTCGAGGTATCTAGTTCTAATATACCAGCCGTCATTATTGGCTAATTCAATATCTTCTTTTTCAATATGAAAAACATTTTCAGTAACAGGATTTTCGAAATATTCCGAAATCTGTTCTTCAGAATTGGCTGCTTCTTTATAAGATATTATCTTGTTAGAAGTCTGTGAAGAAGATGCTTCTTCTTTTTTCTGAGTGGTAAATGATGCTTTACCTTTGTTGTAAGAAATTGTAGTCCAATCCCCTATTAGGGGAGTGTTCAATTCATGGTAAGGCAATATATTATTACCTCTACCCCTACCATAGCCTCCTGGGCCACAGCCTCTTCCTTTTCCCCTATTAGGGGTTGTCATTTCCCTGTAAAAAATCACGGGTCAAATAATCAGCAAGAGAATTATTTTCTCCTTTAATAAATTGAATATCAAATTCAAACACAGCTAACTGAGATTGCCATCCTGCAAATATTTGCTTAGAAACAAGATTCTTAACGTCTTTTTCTATTATTTGTTTAGCAGAACTGCAATCAATTCTTAATAAGAATTTTTGATTTAATAAATCGCTTTGAAATTTTGAAATGCATTTAATAATAGCAAGCATTTCTTTTTTAATTGTTGAATACTTTGCTTGGGTCGGATTCCATTTACCCGAATTAAATCTTATTAGAACTTCCTTATTATTTTCAGGTATAACCTGTTTAAGAATGCCACCATATCCAATATCGGATGCATCAGTTTCAACTATTTTGAAATAATTTGGATTGGCCAAAGAAAGACAAGGAAGACATTTTACCTTAGATTTAATTCTTTGGACAGCCTCAGTGTGCTTGTTTGTCCAAGGTTTAGGATTATTTTTAAGTCTATTATATAAAATAGATGTGTCTTTAGCAAAATCTTTATAATAGTCTGAAATATAATTCAGGCTTCCAAGAAATCTTTGTAATTGTTTCTTATCAATAATAATATCTGGAAATTTAGAAGCAAATTCAATACTTCTTTGAATTGGAATAATTGTTCCATTATAAATTTCATGTCCTAAAAATCTAACTTTTGTTTGAAAAAGTTTCATTTTAGGAGCAGATATAACTAACCCACTTCTTTTTATAATATCCTTGAATATTTTCAAATGCTTCATATGTTGATCTATGTTTTTAGAGAATATCAAAACATCATCAATATAAACAATTATGAATTCAGAATATGCATTAAAAATGTCATTCATAATTTTTTGAAATTCAGAAGGGGCATTTTTAAGCCCAAAAGGAAGGACAATCCATTCATACTGTCCAAAAGGAGTAGTAAAGGCAGTTTTATATCTATCTTCTTCAGCAATTTGTATCTGCCAATATCCAGATTTCATATCAAATTTAGAAAAGATCAAAGCATTATTTAATCTATCTAATAAATCTTTTTTATTAGGGATAGGATATCTGATCCATTTTAAAGCTTTATTAAGAGGTTTATAATTTATAACCAATCTAGGAACTCCACGTTCTTTCTCAGCGGCGTTATTAACGTAAAAAGCTGTACAACTCCAAGGAGATTTGGATTTTCTAATCAATCCTTTATCTAAAAGGGTTTGGATTTCCTTTTGACAAAGATCAAGATAATCTTGATTCATTTGGGCAGGTCTAGCCTTAGTTGGGATTTGGTTTTCATTAAAATCATCAACATAAGGTAAAGTTATAACATGTCGTTTTCTTTCCCAAAAAGCATTAGGGAGATCACTACAAACTTCATTTTGAAATTGGTTTTCAATAGTCTTAATTTGCCTTTTAATCTCATCTTTATTAAGTTGATCGTTAAGGTTTCTAAAGTTAATTTCTTCTTTTAAAAAACATAATTGTTTTTCCTTTTTAAGTAAAATATCTTTTACTTCGTTTAACATTTTAGTTTGAGGATCCGTAATGAATTCAAACACTACTTTCTTATTCTTTAAAAAGGTAGTAATTCCCTTTTGATCAATATTATTAATAGGCATAATAGCATTTAAAAAAGGAGTGCCTAATATAATCCTATGTGTTAAATTTTTTATTAAAATGAAATGAGTTGGTAAACACACATTTTTATTACAAACATAAGTGTTAGTTAATTTATACTTAACCTGGAGTTTATTACCTCCAGCATGAGAAATAGACTGAGTAGTTTTCTCAAAATATTTGGTCGGGATAATTCCCTCTTGGATACAATTTAAATCTGCACCACTATCTATTAAAGCGATTTCGTCTTCAAGAATAAATTCTTTATTAATAACAAGAGTAATTTTAACAAACCATTTTTGTGAAGTTACTCTTTCTAAAAGGTTTAAATAACCCTTTTCATGGTTATCATCAGAGGTAGAAGCAATTTCTTCTATAGAAATATTAGTGTTTTTACCCTTTTCTAACACACTAATTCTTTGAGATAATATATTATTGTCTCTTTTAATCTGAATAATTTCAGTTTTTAAGAGATTTATTTCTCTCTTTAAATCATTAGTAGAAACAGGACTTTCTTTAATATTGGATTGATGAAATCTGGATAAGACTTCACTTAATTGATAAGGCGCTTCTATAATTAGAGGCGTTTCTTTTTTAGAATTTTCCTTTATAAGGTATTCCATCATCTTCCTTCTCAGATTATCATCCGGAATTGATTCTAAAACCTTTAGAGTTTCATCTTGTTCTTTAGTAAGAACATTTAATCCATTCATTTCAACAATAGCTTTCCAATAATCACATTGGCAATCATCATTGCTACTGGAATTATCAGAATCAGAAGACGATTCATTAATAACCTCAATATCATTATCTGAGGAAAGATTAGCACTATGTTCACTATCACTATTAATAAGAAGAACCTTTTCTAATTGAAGGCGAAGATTATTATCTTCAATCTCGTTTAGAGCCTTTTTCGTCCAACATTGGTTGGCATAATGGCCCACTTTGCCACATTTATGGCAAGTTACACCCAAATTTTTGGCTTTTCTTTTTCTATTATCCTTATTAGGACTCTTATCTTTAAATTTATTTCTAGAAAAATTCTTTCTATGTTTATGTCTCTTCTTATTAGCAGATTTATAGACTTCTTTATTATTTCTATGGGTTTTCTTACCAGAAATCTTGTCTTTCTCCTTACCTTTATTAGGAGGGTTTCCTAGATCAAAAGCAAATTGTTCACAGAATTCACCTAATTGGTGTTTTTCTGTTAATTTTTGTTTTTTCAATTGATTTTTCAATTTTAAGTCGTTACATAAAGTTAATCCTTCATTGATACATGTCCCAATAATTTGGCCATAAGTTAAGTTTGGGTAGTTAATATTTACCCCGTCATTTTTATTTCTTAAGGATTGTCTAATCCTTTCAGCAAATAAATAAGGAAGACCATCAATAAATTTTGATTTCCAATGATCGGCATTGGGGTTTTTTATTTGAAAAACTCTTGATAAAAAAGTGTCTTTATACCATCTAAAGTGAGTTAAAGATGGACATCTCAAATTTTGAAGAAGAGTATTTAATTTTTCAGCTATAGGAACATTAGCTCCTACAAAATGATGAAGAATAGCAAGGCCCAGAGTGTAGACGGCGTCTTCTTCTTCAGTTTTTAAAGTAGTATTACTGGGACCTTCTACTTTAACAATTGTTTTCTTATGGTTTATAACCTCTAGTCTTTGATCTTCATTAAGATAATGGTCCCACCAACCTCTAAGTTGTCCAACAAACCCAGTTATAATAAATTGGGCTATAGATCTATCAGGGTTTCCCTGTTGTTTACAAACAGTGGAATACATAATCATACGATGTATAACATCAATAATTTGTTTCTCATTTAAACCATCTATATTCCATTCATAAATGGATTTTCCAGAATAAGAAGTTTGATAAAAGTCTTTTTCTTCAAAAAGAACATCTTGCGGTGTGGGCCTTTTATAATAATATTGCTCTACAGATCTAGAGTTGTAAATAGGGTTTAATTCAGCAACATCTATGTCTTGATCTTTAAACATAGCAGTTAATTGGTCTATATTTCCAATTTCACTCTCATTATCGTTGCTCTCAGTATTACTGGAAGCATCAGAAATTTCTTTTTCAGATATAGTGCTAAGTTTAAGCTGATTAAGTTTTTGTTCAAGTATTTTAACAAATTCATCTGAATCATTATCCATTTTAAAACCTTCTATATTAATAGGTGGTTGAACCATAGGGGTTTCAATCAAAGATGTCGAAGAACTAGAAACATCAACAGATTTATTATCTGTTATGTGTTTTTCAAAAAGATTTTTTAAATTAATTAATTCTTTTTCCATAGAAATAAGTTGATCTCCTAAGCGAGTAAGAAAAGCATTCGCATAGTTTTGAGATCTAATTATAGGATTCAAATCTTGAAGAGTAATTTGATTATCACTAATTTTTTTACAAATATAGGCAGTGGACTCAACGTTTTGTCCTAAATTTGTACATTGCTCAAGAGGAAAAATAGATTCAACAATTTCTCCATTAGATAAATTCCAAGATCTTGATTTTAAGACTAAAATCTCGTTATTCATTTTTTCTAAAAAATAATTTAGAAACCATTTAACAAAAGGAATATAGTCCCTTTTGATACTAAGATCATTATAAAAATCTTGTTTTATCTGGGCTAATTCCCAGGGTTGAAAGGTTTTGAAAAACCATTTTCTAAATTCATTATATCTAGGCATTTCAAACTCATCATTGATAAGTTTTCTAAAATCACTTCCTGGTGTACAATCCATAAAAACATTATTGTTGTGGGAGATGATAACTTATCTCAGATTGAGTAGGTGATGTCCTACTTGTGGTATGTTGACTATAAATACCTTGAGGAATTTTATTTTCACTAATAATTATATTCTCAACAGATTCTAATTCTTCTTTTATTTGAGAAGAGGATGCTCTCGACATATTACTAGGTGCGGTATGAAAATCATTATTATCATATCTAGAAGATAAACTTCTAGGAATTGAAGATAGACTTTTAGGAATTGTTAAACTACGACGAGGATTAAATTTTACTTCTATATCCCCTTCAGTGGTTTGAATTATTTGATCTATATCCTTATTAAGGATAGGTTCGGGTTCAACCTCTTGTTGAAGATCCCAAGTCTCAGGGAAAGTTATTTCATCCCATCTAATCATTCTATTAGTAGCAATATTAGAAGTCAGAAGATTTGTCTGAACTAACGTTGTTTTTCCAGGAAAACTAATATTATCAGTTTTAACCCTAGGATTTAAGGTATTTAAAACTTTATAATGAACTCTGTAACAGATAGCCATAATTTCACTACCTGGTTTAAAATTATATCCATTAGTGTGAATTTTTAATTGCATAGCATCATAAAGATTTTTATCAGTCATAGACAAGGTTATATTAGGAAAAATATCAAAATAAACTGGTCCATGACAAAGACTAGTTTCAATTAAAGCTGCTAGAGAGGATTTAAAATCTTTACTTCTTCCATCTCTAACATAAGCCATTAGGCTAGCGTTTAGACCTAGCAAAGTTAAAGGTTTAAAAGCTACCTGAATTAGTCCAATATGGATGTAATTATAATTTTTGTAAGATTTTAAATCTTTTTCTCTGATTAGATTAATTTCCTTATTTTCATCAGACACTTGAATATTTTGTTCAATAGTTTTAACAGCCATACGAGATAATATATCAAATCTGCCAAAGCTATAAATTTGCTTAGGTGACACAGAAGGAATGGTCCATTTGTTTAATTGATCTAAATTGGTTGGATATTCAACCAAATCTCTATTTTTAATTAAATTATCTTGATATATATATATATATAACAATCTATGCGCATTTATAAGTTAGTACTTGACAAGGTAATACTAAAATCTTACAATAAAAACTGATTCCCTAAGCATACAATTGTTTAAGCCTACCTTGTATAACCATTCATCAAAGCTCAAAACAGGTGAGTGTAATTTCTCTAAAGAAAATTAAACCATATATCCTATGACCTTTTCCCTCATCTCAATACATGGCCAACAGCAAAATCAAGAATTTCTGACATCTACTATTCTTCACAATATTGTTGTGAATTTATATTATTCACTCTCTAAAGGTTCAAAAGTTTGACATTATCTGCAAAGCTATCCCTATAAACTGCCTACCATGACTTTTATGCAGCACAAAGAGTAACTACATTGAGACATACTTCTTCACCATAAAAAAAAAAGGATTAAAGGAATAGAAATGGATAGATAGAGATTTAACTAGCTGAATGCTATCTCCTGAAGGACTTGAAGTGTCTTTTAATGAACTGCAAGCAAAGGAAAGGAACAAAAGACATAAGTCATTCGGTGGATCATGATGATGGTTTGTTACTTAATAATATGGTGAGTGTATGCTCAAACGCCAAACTTTGTTTTGCATTTGAAATTGTCAAAACCTTAATTTTCCTCTAGGTACAAGTGGTACTTGTTGTGGCAACATGGTTTAAAAATCATAAGACGTGAAATATGACATAAAGAAATTAAGGGTTAAATATGTTTTTAGTCCTTACAAAATCACAAGTTTTTAAGTTTAGTCCCTATAAAATTTTAATGGTAATTTTAGTCTTCTATGATATTGTAGTTTGTAAGAATAATTTCTATTTTAAAAACTTTTTACAAAAAAATGGACGCTTTTAGTCCTCCAAAATAGTCCCTATAAAATATAAATAGGGACTAAAAGTGAATAAAAAATTTACAGGGACTAAACTTGCAAGCTTGTAATTTTACAAGGACTAAAAACATAAAAATATTGATAAAAGTCACATAGCTTTAAGGCACTAGATTGCCCTTTTCTTGTAAAAACTCTTTCAAGTTTAAGTCGTGTCTATGGATTCAGATCATCGCTAGTTTCAGGACCATGGTGGAGGATGGGTGGCCAAATGGTCGGACATACAAAGACCTACATGTTTTTCTTTTGATGATTCAGGATTAGACACTCCTTGCCACTAGATATAGGCTTCCATGAATGAGAAGCCCCTTCATAGCACCGTAACTTTTATGTTTTTTTTTTTTTTATTTTTTTATTTTGGTTTAATCTAAATGATGAATGTTTGTTTTTTATTTTGGATTTGGTTTAATTCGTACCTAAAAAAAAATTATGAATGAATGAATTTGTTTCTGATGATTTGTGTAATTCAGATTGCACAAGAGTGTGATACACAAAAACTTCTATGTGTTTTTTTCCTTCACAAGAGTCTATTTAAAGATAGAGTAAATTACACTCCCCTCCTCTCAAGATGCTTGAATTACACTCCCTTCCCCTCTTATGTTAAAATATACAATTCCCTCCCCTCTTATTCAAAACATATTAGAAAATATTTCATTCCCCTCCCTTAAGAGAAGCTTGAATTACATTCTCCTCCCCTCTTAAGTTAAAATCTACGCTTTAGTCCCTCAATATTTTTTTTTTAATTTCTAATAATCTAGCAAAAAAAATAATCTACCACACTTTAAAGAAAAATAGCATTGCGGGTTCATATTAATATAATCAAATTTTGAATACATACCTTTCTCTATTTTTTATTCACAATTTCATTAAAATATAGTTTTAAACCCTATTATAAAATATGAAACAACCCAAAATAAAATTAAAATATGTGAAACATTACTAAAGTCGATTAAGTATGGTTATTTAAAAGAGAATTTTATACTCTAAATTATAAAATTAATAACAAAATAATTAAATTTAATTGTCATTAACATTTAGATTATAAAGAAATGAATTTATATTTTTTAAATGGTGATTCAAAATTAATAATATATTACAAAAATATTTATTTATGTTAAAATAGATTAAAGTGTAGTCTATATTTAATTATTAAGGGAGTGAGTTGTAATTCAAACATCTTATAGGGGAGGGGAGTATTAATTTTATTTTTCAAGGGAGGGGAGTGTATATTTTAACATAAGAGGGGAGGGGAGGGGAGTGTAATTCAAGCATCTTTGAGGGGAGGGGAGTGTAATTTACTCTTAAAGATATTACCTATTCCATTATTTTTGTAATTACTTGGAGATTTTATGTTATATCTCATATTAAAAAAAAAAAAAAACTTAATAGATCATATAAAAAATATTAAGTTTTTTTTATGATTCATCGCGTATTTAAAAGAAATTATATCATATAAAAACATTTCGTTTTTCATCTCTCTATGAAATTTCTTCAATTTGTGGTCTTCCAAATGTTTTTTATCATTAATTTTAGGGTCATGTTAACTTGTGCCCTTAGGGCACAAGATAAGGAACCCAAAAGTAGAAATGTTCTCTTAAATTTTGTGCATTTTAATTATTATAAATTCAAAAAGTAAATTGAATGCACACATTTCAACAAAAAGTTATTATGTTGGATTCCTTATCTTGTGCCTTAAGGGCACAAGTTAACATTTTCCTTAATTTTAATATCTATTGTTGCATTGATTTGGGATCTAAAAGTGTACTCTTCTTTAAAGTTTCAGGTTCGATTCTCATCGATGTTAATTTAGGTGTGCTAAAAAATATCAATATATATTATTGAATAGAGTTATGAGACAATTATGTGGCAATGGCACGAGTATTTTCTTTAGCCATGTGGCACTTACGTGCTATGTTCAAGTTGATTTAACTATTGAGTTGTTGGCCTCCACAGCTAATAGCATGGCATTGGGGAAATTATGTCGATTGGATCTTGCCAAGCACATTGTTGTTTTAAATATGGAGTCGGGATTTGAACCACATCTCTCTATATAATTGTTCTTGCAACTATCAACTGAGTTGCGGTTGCACGACAAATCACAATTATTTATATTGGGAAGGAATTAGAGTTAAACCACCCCTATACATAACACTTCCTCTGTCCCTTTTTATAAGACTATTTAACACAAAAACTCTGACACTAAGAGCATCTACATTGGTGGGTGTTTCCCTTAATTAGCACCAGAATAAATAAGCACCTCCATTGTGGAGAGAAAATGTTTGGTGCTTATAGAGAACGGTGGTTATGTAAGCACCCTCTTTCGCTTTAATTTTCGTGGGTCATACGTAATAAATTGTGCACAAATCAGGAAACTTTGTTGAAATACAACGACATTGAGTTATTTATATGACCTATTTAGTAGCTTTTTTGTGAAGTGCTGGGTTGGAGAAATTGGGTGATTATTAAGTAATATCATTGAAAATTATAAAATAGATGACGTGTACATGCATAACCCACTTAAGCACCAAAAATGGACTGCTCTGTTGTAGATGGTCTAAGAAATGTAGTCGAAGTAATAAATTTATCTTGAATGTGTATGTTATTACCAAATTACCCTTTATGTATAAATGCATCCAATGTTAACTTTTCAAATTTCAAGATGAATTTATAGTATTAATAAAATGTATATTTGAAAGAGAAATAATAAGATGAATCTAAAAATTTATATATGATCTTATATTTATGGACAACTATTTTTTTTAAATGATCTTATAATTATGCGAGATATATTGCCTAAATATGTGAAATGGAGAAGAGGTATAGCATCTTTTATTTTACTATTGTATTTCATCATAGTTAAATACACAATTTTATGTCCATAAATCCTAACTCAGTTGATAAAGATGTCGAAATTATTAAATCAGACGTTATGATCGGAGTTCGAATTCCGGCACTTTCACTTATATTTGTGAGTTTATAATAATTTAACATTTTGTGTGTGTTGTGTTTGTGCTTGCAAAAAATAATTCAACACAACATTTTATGTTATTCACATCACGTATTTTCAAATTCAAAAATTCATATCACATATTTTATGATATTTGTGTTGATTTGAAAATCTTTATTTATTTTTTGTACAACCATTAATCTAGAAGGATCGTATAAAAAATTATGTAAAAAATATTTTTCTAGATGTATCATATAAAAAATATTTAATAGAAAAACAGTAATCTATTTAATGTTCAAATTTAGTACAAATTGTATGATATTCGTACTTTCCCAGTAATTCCCAAAAAAATTGTTTTTGGACCCAAAAAATTGTATGCTACTCCATATCATATAAAAAAAAGAATCTATTAATCAAAATATGTAAAAGAGATCCTTTCACAGAGAAAAAAAAATACTCCCTTCGTTTCATAATACTTGTCCATTTTTGAAGAAATTACACATATCAAGGAATCAAATAAATGTTGTCATTTATTATGAAATTCTTTGTGTTTTTCTATAATGCTCTTACTCATTTATTATTTCATTCTATTATTTCTGTATCTACAATAAATAGGTAAGGGTATTATTGATAAACCAATAATTAATTTTGCATTGAAACTTGAAAGTGACAAGTAAAGTGAAACAAAATTATTCTACAAAATGGACAAGTATTGTAAAACGGAGGGAGTATATATTTTCTATTCAAAACTACATTTTCCTATCCTAACTACAACTTTTTTCATTTTCCTTTGTAATTTATGACTTCTTGACCATTTACAAAGTCTCTCACCGTCATTCACATTCACATGATCACATTCATTACTCATTTACTACATTTTGCAAAATTTCACAAAAACACAAAAATAATTGCAATGTGTAAGCCACACACCAAATAACCTTATTTAACGTAAGAGGTTAGTCTCTCACATCAACCGAGATTTCTTAAGAGAAATATCAACAATTACCGTAAAGATTACTACATATACGATTACGAATGGAACCTATGAAAAACAAAACGACATCATATCAAATAAAATACATTTTGTCTCCATCTTTCATAGTCAAAAAGGAAATTTTATACCAAATCCAAAGCTGAACGTACATCCAAATTTGTACAACTTATTTTGTTAGAAAATAAAAAATAGAAAAAAGTCAATCGGCTAGGTAGTGTAGTACAATAAATAATAAATTTTCTTATGAATATTATTTTCCTTTTTTACACACTTTTGTAGTACAACACAACTACCTATTACTACATTGTACGACATTACAAACACAAAGGTTGTTTCATTTTTTGCAATGTACTTTTCTTTTGTTATTATGGCTGACATAAAAATCGGATTGTACTGCAAAAATGTTAATCTGTTCGTGCAATCACACGTTTCAAGTTATATATATGATTTGATAAGATTTTCAGAACCTGCCTTGTGGTGGGTTTGTGAGATTCTTGTCTCACATTCTGAGTTTCTAAGATTTATTCATCACTTACACTCTCTTGTTCATTGTTGCAAAGGTACGATGATGTTTTTAATATTTAAGAGGTTTCATATTTCAACAACGTGAGAGTTGTTATTAGAATTTCAATCTTACGTGAGAGTTGTCAGAAACTAATTTTGGAATTCTCTCTCATGATCAAATTTCAAATGTCTTGCATGTTTAGATAAATTTGATTCTAGGTGCGTAGAATTGAGTTTTGACACGTTTAGACGTTTTTCAGTTGAATTGGTTTTACCTCGAGAATTTAGTCTAACTTGAAGCTAGAATGTTAAGCGTTAGACTTCTACAATTGATTTTCAGTCTTAATTTTATTCTTCAACCAACTTTTACTTATCCAAACATTTATGCAATCACTTTTGCTTAATCAATTCAACTCACTCTTAGTCGCAATCAATTTTACATAATCAATTCATTTAAAATCAATCCGTGTCTCGCAAAATAAATTTCGCTATGCTAACTATAATATTTATTCTACTTTCTTTGAAGATTGACTCACTTATTAGAAGCATAGGATTTGATGATTCCAATGGGCAATATAAGCAATGAAGAACAAGAACTCAGAGAGATTGAGAATTTAGAGAGAGAAGACGTAGAAAAGGTTGGAGTTGATGTAGAAGATGGAAGTGGAATAGCACCATGGACAAAACAGTTCACAATTAGAGGACTAATAACTAGCATCCTTATTGGTATAGTGTATAGTGTGATTGTGCTGAAGCTTAACCTCACAACTGGTCTAGTTCCTAATCTCAATGTTTCAGTGGCACTTCTTGGCTTTGTGTTCATTAAACTTTGGACTAAGATTCTTGAGAAAGCAAATATTGTTTCAACACCTTTCACTAGACAGGAAAATACCATAATTCAGACTTGTGCTGTTGCATGCTACAGTCCATCTTTTGGAGGTTAGTTTTTTTGTTTTGTTGTTATTTCAATATCTCCGTTTACAGTTTAAAATGAATTATTTTTGAAAAAACTTAATGGTTTTAATCCTCCAGTACCCAGCAGAATGGAGCCCTGGTAGTCTGGAGTTCGGCCAGGAGGTAAGTAAAGTATGGCCAAAGATTGTTCCTGCCAGGGTTACTCCCGTTCTCAGCTAAACCTTTAATCAAGTTCATTAACCATTTGTTTAACGATCATGATTTAATTTATTTTGTATGTAAAAATGAAGAATTGAAAGTGAATGATTTGTAATTTTCTAAATTTTACTTGTTGATTTATAGGTGGTTTTGGATCTTACCTTTTGGGTTTGAATAAGGCGACATATGAGCGAGTTGGGGGGGCTAGTACCCCAGGGAATACTCCTGACACCAAGGAAACTGGAATTGGCTGGATGACAGGCTTTCTCTTTGTAACTTACTTTGTTGGGCTAACAGCATTAATTCCCTTTAGAAAGGTATTGCTTATGAATGAATCTGGATTCTGTGCAGTCAAATAATGCTGTCAAATGGCAGCTATAGCAGCACTGTCTATAACTATATTGCGTAGCGGAATTTGAGCAAATCGTCGTTGCTCTGTGATACACTATTTACTTTACGTTATTGTTCCTGCAGTCACTACATCTTGGCCATTGGATGAAGGTTATACTGTTCATATTCTGACTTCACCAAATAAAGTTTAAAATACAAGCTCAGAATGAGTCGTATAATCTTCATCCAATGACCAATATAGTGATCGGAGGATATTTTGACGAAATCAAGTATATTTTTTAAGTAATAATATATTAATGTGGAATTGATGAAAGTTTTAATTTAAGATGAATTGACTTTAGGGTAACTTGATTGTTGTTTGCTATGTTATATAACAGATGATGATAATAGACTCTAAATTACCTTATCCAAGTGGAACTGCTACGGGTGTTCTTATTAATGGATTCCATACTCCTAAAGGAAATGTCATGGCCAAGTATGGTTATGAAACCAACTATGTTTATGTTATTTGTACTCTATTTGTTATTTCAAGATGAAAACGTATAAAACTAATTTGGCATCTTTCACAGGAAGCAGGTTAAGGGTTTCGCGCGGTTCTTCTCATTCAGTTTGCTTTGGTCTTTCTTCCAATGGTTCTATGCTGGTGATGGCCAATGCGGATTTGCCCAGTTTCCTACTTTTGGGTTGAAAGCGTGGAGAAACACGTGTGTAATTTGATTCCATCTCTCTCTTATATCAGTTGTTGCGTTAGTATTTTCTCTGTAGCCAGAGTTTGAACCGGTCCCTTAACTTCAACTGCTTTAACTCTCTTTTTTGTTTTATGAATCTGAACCATGAAACGATTGTTAATATTAACTGACTAGAATATTTGATATTTTTTTGCAGATTTTACTTTGATTTCAGCATGACATATGTTGGAGCAGGAATGATCTGTTCTCATCTTGTCAATTTATCATTGCTTTTTGGTGCTGTGGTTTCATGGGGAATTATGTGGCCGTTGATCAGAGTACTGAAAGGAAATTGGTTCCCTGAAAGTTTACCAGAGAGTAGCATGAAGAGTCTTAATGGTTATAAGGTATTTAACTGAGAAAAAATTGAAGGACACTATATTAGAACTGATTTGAGTTAATTTTTCCATTTTAAGCCTTAACTTTCATTTATTTTCATGATGCAGGTTTTTATTTCCATTGCATTAATCCTTGGAGATGGACTATACAATTTTATCAAAATTATATATTTCAGTGCCTTAAATTGTCAGGCCTGTATGAAAAAGAGGGATCACAGAGCAGGTAAATGTATGGCCTTTTAACACTTTTCACAGAACAAATAGTGATTTGTTATATTCTGCTACACTATAGCACTATAGCCACAATTGGACAACACTGAATCTAATGTGTATTTTTTTCACTACAGATTCCCATACAGATAATAGCCAGAACCGGACTCTAGACGATCTAACACGCGATGAATTCTTTGTAAAAGAAAGCATCCCAATATGGCTAGCATGTGTAGGGTATGTAGGACTCACCATAATTTCAATCACAGTTATCCCTCTCATATTTCCACAAGTGAAGTGGTACTTTGTGGTGGTTGCTTATCTCCTAGCACCAATTCTTGGCTTCTGCAATGCTTATGGTGCCGGCTTAACCGACATGAACATGTCCTATAACTATGGAAAGGTAGCACTTTTCATTCTTGCAGCCCTAGGAGGAAAAAGTAATGGTGTTGTTGCTGGACTTGTAGCATGTGGAGTAATAAAATCTCTAGCTTCAACTTCAGCTGATTTAATGCAAGATTTCAAAACTAGTTATTTAACTCTAACTTCACCAAGATCAATGCTTGTATCACAAACAATTGGTACAGCAATAGGTTGTGTTGTAGCACCACTCACAGCCTCTATTTTCTATCATACATATGATGTTGGAAACCCTAATGGTGAATACAAATCCCCTTATGCTATCATCTATAGAAACATGGCAACTCTTGGTGTTGAAGGCTTTTCAGCACTACCAAGCCATTGCTTGCAATTCTGTTATGGGTTTTTTGCATTTGCTTTGTTGGCTAACTTGTTGAGAGATTGGAATCCTAAAAATATTGGAAAGTGGGTCCCACTTCCAATGGCAATGGCTGTACCTTTTGTTGTAGGTGCTTACTTTGCCATTGACATGTGTGTGGGGAGTTTGGTAGTATTTGTTTGGAGTTGGATGAAAAAAAAGGAAGCAGGTCTGATGATTCCAGCTGTTGCTTCTGGTTTGATTTGTGGAGATGGGATATGGGTTCTTCCTTCAGCTCTTCTTGCTTGGTTTAAGGTTCATCCACCAATCTGTATGAACTTCTTGGCAAATAAGTAGAAGAAGAATTTAGATCTTTAGAGGAAATAGGTACAGTCAGATTTTGTTGTGTCTATTAGTTAGTCACTTAGTATTAAGTTCATAAAGATCTTAGTCAAAGAAGAATTTAGATCTAATTTGAAATGGCATAGGGACAATAAATGGAAAAAAATGTTTTGATAGTTGACAGTGATCACTGAATTGATGTAAATAGTTTTCTCAATTTGTTGAATTTAGAGCTAATTTAACCACTCATACACATCAATTTATTTTATAAGAACAACACGACTGTTAAATTTCATAAAGTAATGAGTTTGTATATTGCACATGTTAAAGCAACTAAAATTGGTAATTTTTTATTGAAAAACAACAATTATTTGTTAAAAAGTTATATATTTAATGTAAAATGCACAAGTTTCAATACAAACTTACTATTTTAAACTTCTTAACATTGCAACCTCTAGCATGTTAGACAAACCCCTTCAATTTATGAAATTTAACAGTCGCGTTGTTCTCATAAAATAAATTGATGTGTATGTGTGGTTAAAAATATTTAATAAGGCAACATGAATTTCATTGAAAAATTGTTCTTAACAAGGTAATACTAAATTAATCTCATTGTTGTCTCCATTATTTTTGAGGAATTTATAGGTTAGTACTGAACAAGGTAAAATCTTTTCTAAATTTATTACATAATTTATATTGTTTTTTCAAGTTTATTTTTTAAAAAAGAGAATTTGTTTACTTTTTCATCATAATATTTATTACCAAGGTGGAATTTTATTAGTACTGAACTTCATTATAAGTTACCACAGCAAAATCAAGAATTTCTGACATCTACTATTCTTCACAAGATATAGTAAATTTATATTATTCACTTTGTAAAGGTTCAAAATTTTGACATTATCTGTAAAGCTATAAACAGTCTACAAAGTATTTTATGCATCAAAAAGTGTAACTACATTGAGCCATACTTCTTCACCATAAAAAAAATAAAAATAATAGGATTATAGGAAGAGATATAGAGAGATAGAGATTGAACTAGTTAAATGCTATCTCCTGAAGGACTTCAAGTGTCTTTTGATGAACCTGCAAGCAATGGAAAGGAACAAAAGACATAAGTCATTCAGTGGATCATGATGATTAAATGGCTTGTTACTTTATAATATGGTGAGTGTATGCTTAAACGCCAAACTTTGTTTTTCGTTCGAATTTGTCAAACCTGCATTTTCATTTAGCTACAAGTGGTATTTGTGGCAACATGGTTTAAAGATCATAATAAACACCAAATATAACATGAAGAAACAATAGAGAAGAAAAAATAATAACTTTAGTTGTTCTTAGCCCATTGATTTAGCACCTAGTTACCTTCCATGGGATAATTAAAGATCGGTTAATCAATTTTCAAATGAAAAATAGAGATAACATGACAATTTTAAAGAAGCTTATGCATAAAATTAGAAATAGATATTTATGACAGGCTAATGTATGCACGTTATTTTGAAAATAGAAACATTTATGGATTTGGTAAAGTGTGAAAGAATTTACCCATTCCAGATGTTGTGCAGTGATACCATTGTCAGATCCAGCATATATACCAGACAAGACCTGGCAAAAATAGAAAAGTATCAACTGGAAGTGCAAACACAGGCAGAGAAGGTCATTCAAATCTACTGTATGATAGAGTAATAATCAGGATATATATCAAGAACTGAGTATGGGAAAAAGTTATCAAAGTAAAACAGTTTGGATTCCCAATAGAGTGAAATTTTCAACTGAACCAAGTATTTTACAATTATATGTACATTGCTTCAAAGATAACCATTCATCATAAAAAATATGGCATAACATTACCTTAGAGACTGTTTCGAGAAACATGCCCGGGCGTACAGGATGTGGCTTCCGTCCTGTCACACTTGCCTGGATATCATGACAGACAAGTTAAATATGCTGTTGACTATAAATTGAATGCATGTAAAACACATTCACATGTTAAATTATCCAAGTCATCCAATTCAACTCACCCTTCCAGCAAATCCTACTGAAACCCTGTCATCATCATCGTTGCCAGTGTTGTCTGCACCTTCATCTTTTCCGAGCATCACATTTCTTATCATATCCAGCACAACTTTCCCAGGTTTTAAGGCCACCAATTTAGTTAAGAAGTTCACCTGCAATGCCAACAGTTTTAATGATGCCGAAAGCATATTTTTTGCAACGAATAACTATTTAGTTTTAAATCTATACATATCTAGTGGAAATTTCCAAGCCCTTTTAACACAAACAACAGAATTGTGTGAAACTGAAAATAAAATATGCAAACTTCACATCAACATACCTCAGCCGGAGGTAGAGTATATAATCCACGGTCATTTCTTTCGTCCAAAATCCCCCCTCCCATCATATCACGAGCTTCTTCTCTAATCAAAACAAGCCTTGCAAGCAGTTTTCGATCTGGCACAACAGGACGAGTTTCCATTGTCTGTAAACAATTAATCAAACAGTGTTTAAAATTCATGTGGTTTCCTTGGCAAGAATTATTTTTCACAGAAAAAGAAATAAATAGAAAACAAAAATTAATAAAAATATGAGTGAGCCCTCCAATATTGAGAACCTCTACAGAACTTGATAAAAGTATTAGTACAAGACATTTTAATGATTAAACAACTGTATGAATGAAGGACATAGTAATTCATATAATACTTAAAGTTTGTATCAATACCTCTAATAAATCATCAGCCTGGTTAGCTATGTCATTTAGATTTGCCCCTGGGATATGAATCTTCAAGTCATTCTCGCCTTTAAATAAACCGCCACCAGCTGCAACTCGGCGTAACAATTCATATCTGCTTTCCTTTTTGGGAGTTCTACATAGAAGACCAATTACTTGAACCTAAAAGATGAAGGGAGGAGTTCACATTGGTATACAACATTACAACTTGGAACTAATCAGAAAAGTGTTCGAGAAGTGGCTTAAAGAAGTTCCTTACCTGGGGTGGGCATTTTTTAGTTAGATGTGATAATACTGTCTCTTTGATAACTTCCAACAGTGACTTGCGCTGCATCGAAATATATGCACAGTTAGGTCCCAGCATGTGTGTGCGTGTTGCGATTATTAAGCTTGCTAGGCTAAATGGTATTTTGGTTAATTTGGTCTGTTAGGGCTTTGATTTAGAGTTGTTACAAATGAATCCAAATGTAGATAGTAATAGATTATAGTTGGAGACCTTTCCAAATGGAATGGAGTGTGGATGATTCTATGTATAATACAACAAGTTTTAAACTTTAGTCTGAAAATCACACCTTATCATCCTGGTCCTTCTCAGCAAGCTCGATCATGTAATCAAGGGCCATCATGAAATCAGATTCCATCTGATCAACTCTCTTACCAATAACTCCTTGTGCAGCCAACTCCACTGCTACTTTCTCAGATTCTTCATCCATATCCATATCTTCCAACTGAAGCAATAACAAATGTATACATGTAACGTAGGGGTTAGCAACAACGTTCCACATTGAAATTCAAGTTCAACAACTTATCATTGTTTGCATGGTAAAATTGCACACTGCAGTCCTGTAATCACGCAATTGCCGATCTAAATCAACATATCAAGACCTGACGACTTGCGCTCTGACTTTGTATTTTGGACCCAATTGATAAGGTCATTCTTTTTAAACAAAAGATCTCTCTAAGGAGTAGGGTCCTGTTTAGTTAAATTGTTTAATTAAGTGCTTACCATTTAAGTGTTTCTATATAAGCTATTTCTATGACATAACAAAATAAAATTAAGTCAAATTGTTTTCTTATAAGTTATAAGTTGTTTTTACAAGATATACTTGAGAGCTTAAAAACAAGTTGAAAACAACTTATGGCCGTTCTGTCGTATCTTGTACACTTCTGTCTAGTACTCGCCATCTTGCGAATCAAATGCACACTAAGTGCTCATAGCATAAATGCTTATCATTTAAATGTTTGCCTATAAGCAATTTCTATAACAAAATATAAAGTAAAATTGCTTTAAGGTAAGTTATAAGTTGTTTTCATAAGCTCACGGTCATATCATAAACTATTTCTATAAACTCTCTCAAACAAAGTCTTACAGTCACATATGCTTACACTAGAACATAAGCTGAAATAAGTCAATTGAAATAAAAAGAACTTACAAGAGTAATCATTTCTTGAAGAACGGAGATAACTTGATCACCACCTTTAAGAAGTGCATCACGTTGAGCAGATGTATCAGAAGTATTCTCCTCTGAGTTTTCATTTCGGTTAAGAAGTTCGTTAAGTGGAAATCCACCACCAACTTCATAACTCGTATCGCTGCTTCTACTGCTGTTTAACACAATTAATCGATTCTTCTGCTTCAACTTTAAATGCTGAAATTGGTGAGTGGAAGTTAGTAAGTTTGGAATATATGAATGAAAAATTTTAGGATAAGTTTGTGTGGGAAGCGTGAACAAGATTGAAGCGCTAAGCATTTCGTTTATTTTCTTTTTCTTTTCTCTGTTTTCAGTTCGTGTTCATGATAATGATTTTGGGTTCTATGTCGGGGTTTGTGGGTTTTAGCTACATATTACTATCGTAGCTGTGAAATTTATTTATTTTATTAAACTGATTTAATATCAACGAGCCGTCTTAGCTCAGCTGGTAGAGCGCACGGCTTTTAACCGTGTGGTCGTGGGTTCGATTCCCACAGACGGCGTACTTTTTATTTTCTTCCTTCAACATAAGCATTAGATGTTTTTGTTTTCATGTGTTAGTTTAATGTGTTAGTTTAATGTTCAATAAATGCTTATATCTGTTGCACAACAAAAAATGCTTGACGTGATATGACTGTTCTTTTTCTTTTCATTTTTGATTCTGTAGAAGTCCTTAAAACTGTCTCCTTGGTCTCTATGATTGTAAATTTGCAAAATAAGACATCGTTGTATTTCTCTAACCTTGATTAATAATTTCAATGATATTTTATTTTTAGTCAAAAAAATGTATTATTTAATACTTAATATGAGTGGTGATACCATTTATATAGATTAATTAATTCATGTGCTTTGAGACCAAAGGATAACTATGTTGAAATTTATTAGCTGAAAAATTAATCATATAAAGTTATGCAAATTGACAATCTAATTGTCCAAAAAAAAAAAAGATCATTTTACCTTGACTAGGATAAAAAAAAAAAAGACATCAACTATGTGGTCATTGCATGTTGATGCCATGCCAACTCCTTTGAATTGAATGTGCATGTTAGAACAAGTTATTATGGATTAAAATTGATAATTTCCAGGCGATTATCACAGAAATATATGAAAAGAGTGAAAGAGACTATTAGGTTTATAGTTTAGCATGCTTTTTTTTAAGCACAGTTGAGCATGTTATAAACCCTAGTAGAATCATCTACCTAGGATTATTGTTATTTGAGGTGTATTAGAGCATATTTGATTTAATCAAAGCTATACATTTTCACCACTTTTGACAGTTTGTGGATCGGAGTATTGCATTCTGATGCTATGTAATTTTGGAGAACAAAATATGATTTTATTTCTCCCAATTCAAGGTCATATATAGATGCTATTCATTAGAAAAATGTTTCAAAAACCTGGGAGAAAAAGTCTATCACTCAAATATTTCAACCCACAATTCTCTTGAAAGCCATTCATAACGTGAGTAAGGACTTGATTCTGGAATTTCTGCATGGGTCATATATAGATACTATAAAGGAAATCGGGTTGCTTCTCTTTTATTTCATTAATAATGATAATTTAGTTGGTTATGTATGCAATGCTGCATCAGCATTACACAAAAATTAGGTTTCAACAACAAAGGATTAAATAAACCATTATAGTATCCTATTGTGGACAACTGCTTGATTTAAATGTCTTCGTCTTTCCTCTTTGAAAAAATGCATTAACGAAGGATTAATAGTACCTTATACAAGCCAGAAGGTCCAGAACAATTGGCTCATACAAAGAAAAAAATGAAAAGGAAAAGGAAAAGAAAAAGAAAAAAAACTAACAATATTATGCATCTCTGAGATATTCGTCACCTGCATAGGTGCACCCAAATACAAAATTAACAATATGAAAACAATGCTGACTATTAGAATACCTTTTAGATTTACTAAGAGTGCATCAGGAAAATTGATCCTACTACAAGGAATAAACTCTTTATTTTGGCGCGATAAATTATGCTTTTGACTACAGAAATTTAGAGCATAAAACCAGGATGAACTAAAAATCAAAGAACCAAAACTTTCATACTCAATGAGCTAAGACAACTTACCGCCATTATCAGCTGACATAACATCAATTAGATATATAATCTCCAACTTTGAGCCTGTCAGGAGCTAACACGTATGAGACAGGAACCAATCGCTTTGATGAATCGGGTGAGATTTCTCCCTCAATTTTAGCAGCTCCCTCGTCACCATCTTTACTTTCTACCTCAATTAGTTTGTGCTTGTTCATGCTGGCATGCATTATTTTTCTGACTTCTTTTCGTGCTTCCCTTTCAGCTAATCTCAAATCTTTAAAGCCCTGTTCAAACTTCGCTTCATCCTCCGGTGAAAAGAATACAACCTCTTTCTTTCCAAGCTCTTCGTACAACTTCTCAATCTTTGACTTCCACAAGACGCCTATTTCTGTGTCCATCTTTTGATAAGGAGTCTTCAGCAAGTACTCATCAATTCCGCCTGCCTTGTCAATGCAACGAAGGGCGTGAGTAGTGACTTTAATACGAATGTGACGATCTAGGATATAGCTAAAGAGCCTCTTATCTTGTACGTTAGGTTTCCATGTTCTCCTTGTCCTATCAAGGTCATTAGAAAAAAGAAACAAATTTGAATCAGTATTGTAGTCTTCTTTCTCTCATGCAGTCTCCCAAACATAAAATTAAAGGCAACCAAATACAAATTTGAGCAACCAAAAGATAACATTGAAGTTCTAAATTGAGTTATGGCCACTAAACCAGCAAACCGATTCGTTATTGTTTTACAATGCAGTTACTGTAATGTGACAGGCAAGATCATGCAGGAAATCAAAATATTGCAAGCAGCACCTTTGGGATCCATGTCGAAACTAACAAATAGAGGCAACAATCAACAGGATATTCCAAACATGTATTATATCAAATAAATATCCAAGACTAATGAATTGAGAAGACCTACTCTACAACAATGATAGCGGCTCAGTGTTGTCAATTGCGGATTGCAGAAAATAGCGGTTTGTTTAAATTTTGCCACACTATTATAGCGCTGCTATTTGACAACACTTTGTACTAAATAGCATATCACGGAACAATAGCGATTTGCTCAAATTCTTATGTTTGAGAACGCTGTAGTAGATATAAACCACACAAAAGCGAGGTCAACAGTAAAGTTTAGAACTTAATCAGGACTATAACCACCAACAGAGACCATTGAAGAAAATTTAGCCAACATCATCCCCACAACAGATTAACAGTTTAAGTGAGTGACTGAAACCTGCCTCCATTGAAAGTAGAATTTCATGATTCAAAACACATTGGATTCAAGTCACTCAATAAGTTAAGGCACAACTGGCAAATCAATCATATCTGTTCAACAATACTACCTATAGGGATGGACAATGGTATTATTTATTCTTTGCCTAGTTGGATCAAAAGATGATCAGTTCCCTGACTCTTCTAAATTTTTAATTTGGAACATTAATCCTTAATTTTATACTGTTGAGAATATTGAGATAAATTGAGTTATATAACAAAACGCCATACTGAAATTTCAATGAAATTTGATCATGTGAATATGAACTGTCATGTAACTTGGAATGTATTTCAGTATTTACATTCTGAAACAAATAAAGATTACTGTTAACTTAATTACTCAAATGTGAACAATTACTGGAACAGTATCGAGGTTCAGAGAAAATCAAATCTAACATGATTATATAAACGGAAAAATGTCAAATGTTATATACCAATCAAATGAATTAAGAACCACGGTTTGTCCCATAATAATTAAAAAAGATGTCTACAACGAGATTTGTACAAACTATCCAAAATATATTTAGTATAACACCAATTAATGAAAGCACGAGGCAAGTAATGAAAATCATGAAGACTGCCCATGTAAATGGGAGATGATAGAGAAAAAGAAAGGCAAAAGCAAAGGAAGAACCAAAAACGGAGAGCTGATATATCCACTGCTGATAAAGTCATGAGAACAAGCAAAGTGCTGTTGCAAGCAATATAAATTGCAAGTAATAACAATGACTAAAGTATTCACTTAAAAACTACATGTAAACAGTTTTGTGTTTCACATTCCGCAATCATAGGCTTCCTATGATTGACAAGAAGCCTATCACGAGGATGTAAATAATCTAATCTAATAATATTGACAAGATTTGCCTAACAGCTACTTACGATTGGGACTCACAATTTAGTGTTTCAAGGGAAACTTTGGTTTGCTCATAGCACCGTTATAGTGCTATAATGCAGCAGGATTTTAACAAACTGCTATTGTTCTGTGATACACAATATAGTACAAAGTGTTGTCAAATAGAGGCTATACTTACTGTAGAGTGGTGGGATTTCAACAAACCACTATTCCCCCTGATCCGTGATTGACAACACTAGGCTCATGAAGCTTGGAACAATTCTTATAGTTCAAGTTTATAGGATTTGTCAGGAAGAAGCAGTACAAATTGTTATCCCAAATGACTATACATGTGGATCTGTGGTGCTCTAAACAGAGAGAAAATCTTAGTTCTTTTGGGAATAATCATTACCTAGGGACATCCTGATTTTCATGGCTCTACTTTTTGCTCTTTATGACGGCCTCTCCTTGTTAGATAGAGAAAGGGATTGAAAGACATTGGAAAGCTGCCTTTGTATTAATCCTTCACTTATGGTTGTTTTCGATTATACATTAATTAGTATACCCTATCCCCTTAGTTCATGAATCGCTTCTTCCATTTAAATTAAGCTAAATCGTGCAAATTTCTTGTATCTTCAAAAAAACATTTTTTTTTTGTTATTTACATAAAGTTACAATTAAAAAATCACTATTATTATTCATAAAGACATTGAAAAGCTGCATTTGTATTAATCCTCTAGGCATGGTTTTTCTCTATTCTATATAATTAGATTATCTTATCCCCTTAACTCATGAATCTCTTCTTCCCTATGTAGCAGTGACACTATATTGAAAGTGTATTTGAGTGTCTGGCATATGTCGCTTTGCTGTTTCGACACTACACTTGTAATTACAAGCAATCTCTTCTATTTTCTCAAATTATGCCATTTTGGATAAACAGCGTAATTAAACGTTTATAGCATAATCATTTAGCATATAAGTGCTTAAGTTACGTATAAGCTATTTTTATAACAGAAGATATAAATTAGCCGAACTGTTTTCATATAACCTATAAGTCATTTCTGTAAGCTATCATGGAGAGCTTATCGAAATAAGCTGGAAACAACTTATGGACAAGTCATAAACCTTTTCCATAAGCTAATCTCACAAGTGCTTATACAAGTAGAATTCAAAAAGGCCCTTATTACCGGTATCCATGTTTCCGATACATAGCTTCTTCCCTTTAAATTAAGCTATTTTTTTTTACATAATTTGTAAATCCAAACACAACCCAATAAGCTAAAGCATGAAAATTTGTAACCTAATCAACAATTAGAAGCAAAAAATAGCAAATAAAATGGATTAAAGAAATGAATAGAAACCTGTTACCACCATCTTCACTAACACTATTCCCAAACTGAATATGTTTCCCAGCAAAAAGACCACGTTTTGCACGACCCATAACAACTTTACTTTTGGGAAGCCATTTCTCTATCGATTCCTTCGCTCGTGGAGTCAAATTCTTGTCTCCAACCTTTTTCAGAACCTTCTTCATCATCTCTTTTCCTCTAAACGCCATTTTCCCTATCACTTCACAAAAGCAAAAAACATTAAGGCTTTGTTTGGATATTTTAAAACGAGCGGAATGGAGCGGAATGAAATAGAGATCTGCTACGACGCAATGGAGTGGAAATTGCGTTGGAATTAAACTGAAAAAAGGTTAAGAAGAAAACCTGGACGAGTTTATCAGTGTTTCTGCGGTGGACGCTTTTTCCGGACAGTGATGAAAGGTTAAAATGGCAACGGCTGCACTGTTTTTTTGATGGAGTAACAGATTTTTTTTTTAAATTAACAATTAAAAAAATACACCTTTACTTTTATTTTATTTATTTTTTGGATCGAAATTTTTTGTGTTCAATTGCCGATACTAATAAAATAATGTTGAATTGTTAGGTTGGACATTATCATTGGGGTTCGAACTTCGACATCTTCACTTTGTATGTGTGATTTTATGATGACTTTGTCATTTCGTATATCTATCAAAAAAAACTTGGAGAGACATTACTTTAATCAACCGTCGCCACGTGAAAATGGAAACTTGGAGAGGCGCTGTTTTATTTTAAATGGTGTCCGTAAAAGGTGAATGGACATGTTGCTCTTTGCAAACCAACATATTATAGAGTCATTTTACCGTGTAACCGTGACTTGGATCATGTTTCCAAAACCAAATGTTCAGTACAAAATTCTATAAGACAGTATTATTAAGTAAAGAACAACATTCCACTAAAAGTTTCTCCTTCTAAGGAGAGAGTCTTCTCTTCCAACGTTATTCATGACCCTTTACCCCTCACCATAATCTTGTCATCTAAGCGACTAAAATATTTTTTATCAACATAAAGATAAAAAAAGTTGATCAAACTTTAAATGTAAAAATTATCATTCTAGCCCAGGATCGTTTCAAAAGGAAGAACTTTACAATTTAAAATCATGACACTTTCTAACAACTATGACTTCTCTGCATTAACAACAACCAAGAGGCTCTTATGAAAAATCATTTTTTAGGTCTATCTTCAAAGCTCAACTATTTCCCTAACTTTTTCTCACCCAAAAGCAATGTGTCGTCAACAATTTGTAAGGGAGAGACCGTACATTATTGTCTGCCCCCAACACCATAACCAGTAAAGAGACTAGCCATCAGTGATGCATTAAACATCACATTCAAACCTTCAACTGCTATAAGAAACAAGAAAGGCATAAGAGAATTTCTTTCGTGCAACCTCCTCCCCAACTTAAACTCATCAATGAGGCTCACATTAACTAAAACAGAGGTTGTTGCTAAATTTACACATTCCAATATTCATTGGCACCGTTTACACGAAAGTCTCATTTTCAACATGATCGCTCCAAGTGCTCCCACTTAAGAGAATCATAAACATCTCTTTATTTTTTTAGAGTGCGCATTTGCTACTTTGAGCCATAACAACCTCTCTTTTCGCTGCTACATACTACAATTGACTCTTGATAAAGAGAACACCTAAGACAAAATAGTCCACAAAACTTCCTTTTCAGCAACATCTAACTCACCTGCTATATGTTTCATGTCAATGTAAAAAAGACATTCCTTTGCAGCTTTATGTTTCCTCTGAATATTCGCACTATGCGTCAGATGTCAGTCTTTCAAGCTAGATTTCAACAGTTTAAATTTTTCCTTGAGAATAAAATCTCCTCAATTATCTATCTTAAAAGTTTGCCATTTTTCCTTTATGAGTTTTTTTATACCCAAGACATTCAAACATCACTTCAGCACACAAAATGATTTTGGCCCCCAATTTTCTTCATCAATAGTAAGCACGATGTGACTGTGATATGAAAGGCCACAAGACACAACCATTTGAAAACAATTTGTCAAGTCAAACATCACTCATCAGAAAGCAAGAACCTGTCAAGTCCACTCATAGAAAAATCATCACCAATAAAACAAGTAAAACAACGACCTCAAAGAGGAAGACCAATCAACGTCGAGTCTTCAATAAAATTGTTGAAAGAACTTATATCAGTACTTCTTGCAGACAATCTTTTACCTCTTTGTTCCTCGTTTGAGAAGACAAAATTAAATTCCCTGTAGACACACCAATTGGAATTGTTCCAATTGGTAATGAAAGCATACATACGATGCCAAAGGTCATGCTTCTATCTATTGTCATACGGAACATACACATTTGCCCCTAAAAAAAACGTCATTCCTGAAGCAACCTTTAATTACAAGGATATTCTTAGAGCATTGAACTAACAAATTCCTTCACCACCTCTAACTTAGTTTCCTTAACATAAACAATATCTAGCCCCTTTTCTCTCGTCAAACTTTGTAACTTCATCTTTTTTGCAAAACCCCCTCAGACCTCTCACATTATAAGATATTAACTTCGTTAAAAATACACAACATCAAGGAGAACCACACCGTAAAGATACTTTAATTTCTCCTCATTCCATCCTATTTCGTCTGACTATCCACCTTAGGATCACAATCTTCAATATTAGAAATCTCCTTCCTGGCAGTATTAAAAATATATTGGTAAATACGTTGTAGATACACCGAGACGAGTGGATGGTATCTCCATTGCTTCTAATTCAAATAATTCATAACTGGTCTTTGCATTCCTACTATTGGGCCAAATCTTTCTCCTCCATCATATGACATGCGATGAGGCGCTGAAGTTGGCATTCCCAATGCATGTGGAGCGTCGTTCCATCTACGTTGACCTGACCCCTTGGGTGTTGATGATTGTTTACCCATGCTGCCAAGGCTTACGCTAGAACGCGAGTGCATACGCCAAACATGGTCGTGGTTTGACGAGCTGAATTTTTCAGTGGTTTTGGCTGCACAATCTTAATGAGCATGTCAAATTTGTTATCAAACTTGAAAATTAACTGCGGTATTTGCTAATGGCTATCAATTATGATTCCCTTTTTTGCAAACGACTATGTTAAGGAAAAAACTTTGCCTCTCGTCTATGAGTCCCTTAATCACTCAAAAGAGTGTTAAGTACGATGTTGAGTGATGTTGTTAGCTATTAAAATGCATAAAAGTAAAGTAAAACAAAAAGATAAAGAGTTAGATTGTAAGCATCTCGTTTGATTGATCACTTTTTTAAAAAAATTGCACAAGTATGATATTTATAGGTAAACACTAGTTAAACTAGTCAAAATATTGTGACCTACAAAGTTTAGTATTGTTTGACTAGTTGTTCGGATAATGTGTTATTCTTCTCGTTATTGGGAGTATGGGATGCCTCATGTTTAACTTGATCTTATCTCTTTTACGACATTTGTTGTTTCTTTAATGCACTTGTGTATTACGTCCTTGGAACATGCTCTCATGCCAACAGTCGATTCAGCTAGTGACATCATTATAAACATGAAATATGAGTAAAAAGGTCGAATTATCAAATTCCACCAAGTTTTGACTCTTTCAAACTCCGCAATGACCTCCCCATACCTCACTAGACTTGAGAAAGATTCAAATGGCTCACATTCGAATTTCACTCAACTAAGGACAACTCGACTAATCTTAAATTCAACTTGTCATTCTCAACTGACATCTTATTTAGAGAAATGTTAAAAACAATCTCTTTATAAAACCCTCTTAAACATTTTTTTTTATTGGGTACAACCTATACAAGTCTCGTCACTTTATATATGATCTACTTTTAAAGTATGAGACTTACATGAATGTTTAACACTCTTCTCTTATTTATTTTTAATTGCAAACACATCATTGAAAAAAGATCTACCAATCAACTTGAAGGAACCCGATTTATCCCTAGTAGACTAGAGAGCCAACGCATAATGGATTTTGAAAAAGCAAGGAGGACGATTCTTCTTGTAATATAAGGGCCGCCACTTAACTTCAGGTCTAGGGTGAAAATATAAAGTTGATAAAAGCAAAGATAAAGAGTGGACATGAAAAATTAAAGGACCACCACTTAACTCTAGGTTTAGGGATGGAAATACAATCGAAGATGGGATGGGAGATTTTTTTTCTTTTTTGAAAGAAAATGGGATGGAAGATTTAATGAATATGGATAAAATTGTTTCACGCATATTTTTAATTACATTTAACTATTTTGATATTTGTCCTTATATGTTATCTTCTCTTTTATCTTTTTGAAATTCATTGCCAAATAGAAATTTGATATGGACAAAAATAACTTTTGATCAAACATTATTTATCTTTTGACTAAACTTTCAATTATCGGTTCTCAAACTTTTTTCCTATAAACTGAAGGCTAACAAAAATGTTACGTTTATTCCTAAAAAACTAATATTTTGTTTAAAAGAAAAGATAATGGTTTTTTGGACATGCACCAAAATTCAGTAACTTTAAGTAGTAAAGTGACATCGATTTTAGTGTAATTTTATTTTATGTGTTTAATACTAAAAGAGAAAGATAAAAAAAAAAATCGTGCTAATTTGTGTCCTCAGGGCAATGGTTAAAGAAACTATAAAAAATTTGTTTTGAAAATATAAGTTTTGATTTTTGATTAAATAACAATGCCACAACTTTTTTTTATAAAAAGTCGCTTATTTTGCTTGCTTAACAAATGTCATGAGGGCACTGTTTAACATTCTTAAAAAAACAATAACTCCATTTTTACTGGTCTGGTGGTGTTACTTAGATTAGAATCTTAAGGGTACTTATCTAAATATCTCAAGTTTGATTCTTCTTAGTGTCAACTTTGGTGGGTTAGTTTGACTTCGTTAAAAAAAAAAATAACCCTCATTTGTATAAGGTCACTTGAAACAAATTGATTACCTTGAAGACTTCGTTGTTTGCTTGAAGATTAATACACAATTGTCTTTCCACCAAAGATAATTTATTAGGGATGCAAAATTTAGCATCACCTTCATATATAGTTGGTTGTAATTTGAATGAAACAACTAGTAATTTGTTTTTTGGTTGCCCGATTTTCAGAAAAATATGGGTTGATGTTCTATCTTGGTTACGAAATAGTTATGCAATGACAAATAACTAACTGCTTTGGTCATGCAGTTCAGTCCATAAGTTTGGTTTCTCATGAAAAGAAAGTGAAGTGAAAAAAAAAATACTTTTATGTGATTTGGTTGACATACATTTGATCAATTTAGAAGTAATGCATTTTTGCAATTGTGTGGTGTTCCATAATGATCATTATTTGACTCATACACCTTTGAATATTGTAAGATGTCTAGTATGGTCTTGAATCAAGCTCAAAGCAAAATGTTTTTCATATGATTTCTATCAAGAGCAATGATATTTGAACAACCATTTGATACAACCTATTTGACAACCTTCATTTTCTCTCTTTTCATTGGTCAAAAACAATGGAGAGAGAAAAAGGAAGAGAGAGTAATAATAGAATGTAAGTATGAGAGAAAAAGTTGTCTATAAGTTGTCACAAAGTGGTTGTACAAATATCATTTCTCTTCTATCAATGAAACACTCAACAAATAACATGTTTAGGAGTGACTTTATTCGTAATTTAATTGTAAGATTTTCTTCTGAGTTTGGAGCCTCAACCATTTTAGTGTTGTTTATGTAATTGATGTTCTGTCTATGCAATCGTAAGTATAGGTGATTAAAACCGAATCAATCAAATAGAAAAACTGCAAACTGAATCAATCCAAACCGAAACCGCAAAAACCGCATTTTGTTTGAATTTATCCGAATCATTTTTTTATTCAACCGCATGGTTTGGTTCGGTTTGCGGTTTTTATTTTACCAACCGAACTAAACCAATATAACCCGCAACATAAGAAAAACACTAATTAAATCCATGCTACCTAGACCAATGATCATAAAAACTCAATGTAAACTTTTATAAAGTGACATATTCTTTTTCACCGTTAAATTTCTTCTTTGTTTTTTATTTCAAAAATGTATTCATGTACTGTTTGAACTTTTAAAGAATGATAAAATCTTAGTCGTTTACATTTCTCAGAGTATATGATTACTTTTTGTCCGCATTTTTAATTTGGTCTATGTTATTGGTGAAAGCGAAATTGTAATTTTGAATGAAATTTAACACATTGTTGAAAACATTGTTAAAAATAAGATGTGATCAAGTTTTTTAACTTGATTTTAATGTTGAAAACAAAAAAAATGCATTATCTCGAAAAAAAAACCCCACCAACCGATCCAATCCAAACTGCTTTAATTTAGTTTGGTTGAGATTTTATCTTGCGATTCAGATGATTTTTAACCTTAAAATCGAAACAAACCGCACTGCAAACACTCATGATCGAATAATTGTAACACTGCCTATCTTTGGTTGTTTGTTATAAATTTATTACTCCCTCCGTTTCAAAATGAGTGTCGTTTTAGATTGTTACACACATTAAGAAATGCAATAATGTTGTCTATAAACATGTCACTTTTACTAAAATAACCTTGTTAATTATTGGTGCATTTTCCATCATTATAAATTAAAGTAAAATGTTGTACTTTGGAAGTAGTGTGCGTAATAATAATTAAGGGGTACTATTTGAAAAAAAGTAATTAATAGTGCATTGAAAACTGAAAGTGACATTCATTTTGAAACAAATTATTTTGGTTAAAACGACACTTATTCTAAAACGGAGAAAGTATCATTTTAATTTACTCCCTCCGTCTCATAATAATTGTCTCTTTAGCATTTTTTATTTTTCTCAAAATAATTGTCACTTTACAATACCAATGCAGCATTTATTATGTTTTTCCACTATTATACCCTTATTTATTGAATTTCATCCAACTTAACTACTTCACTAACTACATTTAATAAGGGTATTTCAGTAAATGCCACTAATTTTACCATTGAAATCAACACAACTAATCATTTCCTTAATTATCGTGCACAAACCTTAAACGACTAATATTGTGAGACGGAGGGAATAATAAAAAAATAATATAAGAGAGATAAACACAAAATCACGGTGCACTTTAAAGTAACTGAATCTCAATCTTAAAACAAAAAGATTTTAATGTTGAAATTTGAATAAATTTGAAATTGAATGTAAAACATCGTTTTCTATGTCCTATAGATCTGTCTCGTGACAAAACAATAAAAGGGCACATTTTAAAGCGCGCCCACGATTTTTCCCTTTATCCCCAAAAAAATTCAATTTCAATTTCAATTTCAAAATTTTCTCTCTCTTCCACTCTCTTAAACACACACTCACACACAGAGATCCATTTTCACTTCACACAAACCCTAATTTCAAAATCCAAACCCTTTTCTCTTTCTTCTCTTTCCCCAATTTCAATCGTGTATGGATGAAGAATGCAACTCATCGCAGCAATCGATTTTGACCGTCCAATCTGCTTCAAAGGTTCGTTTTTTCTACGCTTGTGTAGTTATTGTTCTGAAAAATCGATTTTTTTTGATGAGTTTTGATTTTTTTTTTTTTCTGGTTTAGGTGATGAGTGAGAAGAGGGTTAATACCCACTTGGGAGATAAGCATGAACCCCTTAGAAAACGTGTCAAAATGAAAGATCTTGAATCTGTGGTTGCTGCAGGTAATTTCATTATTGGATTGGGTTTAAATTTACATGCATATGGTTTAATAATTCAATCTTGTTTGTGTAAAATAAAATTCAATTTTGTATTTTTTTTTTCAAAATTTTCTTTTAGTATCATGTAAATGATATTTCATAGTTGGTTTGATTGTGTTTAAAATTTCAGTTTCAATAATGCTTATTTTTCAAAACTTTGTTGAACATCCTTAAATAGGTCCTTGAGATTATGAGTATTTCAGAAAGGTTCCTGACGCTCTTAAACCGACAAATTGGTCCTAATATTCAACAACTTACTATCAATCCTTAAGTTTATCCACTTACTATCAATTTTGTCCTTATTGTATTCTTTGATGGACTAATATGAATAAAATTTGATAGAGTCAAGGACCTTTTATGAATATTCATAAAGTCAGGGATCTATTTGAGAGTGCTCTACAAAGTTAGAGACTAATTTGGTGGTTTAATCTATATTGTTGTATGCATTTTGGACATTTATATTGATTTTAACTTAATTTCAAACATATGATACGCTTTTGTATTTATGGTACAGAAAAGGCAATTGGGAAAGAAAACATTGTTCAATCGTCATTTGGTGATAATGAGATGTCACAAATCACCAAGGTGCCTTTGTCAGTGGACGTGAATGTTTCAAAAGAAGAGCAAGATGGAAGGAGCACATCGGGTAGTCCCAGGGTTTTGGATCTTAACACTGAAGTTTGTGGTACCAGATATCCTTCATTGTATCCGGATAAAAGCAGTGGATTTGGTGAGAAACTCAGTAAGGAGAAGGAATTGTTGTCGGAAAAGCAGGAAAGAGAACAACTTGGTGGTGGTGATGTGAACACGAGAGGAATTAATGTGGATCTCAACGCAGAAGATGATACTAGGTCCGTGAATGTGGGACCAACAAGTTTTCACAAAGAACATGGTCATTTTAAGTCAAAGGATTTGTCTGAGAGTGCGAGCAGTGCTGAACCTCCAAAAGAGAGAGATCCAATGAGAATATGGACGGAGATGAAGCGAAATGGTTTTATTTCAACTGTTCATGGTGGCATTCCGGTGCCGAAGAAACGCGGGAGGAAAAGTAAGAGTGAAATTCTTGAGCAAAAAATGGAGCTTGCAAAGAGAGAACAAATCAACAGGTTTACAAAGATTGCAGCTCCAAGTGGACTACTGAATGATTTAAACCCTGGGATTATTAATCATGTAAGAAATAGAAAACAGGTCCAAACAATTATTGAATCTCTTGTAACTGAAAAACACGAAAATAGGAGCATAGGAAGTAGACAAGCAGCACATCGAATGAGTGGAAGTATAGGCGTTAACAAGAGGGACCTAGAACATGTGAAAGATGCGAGTAAGCATCAGCCTACTTTTTATCATGAACAAGCACGAAAGAGTCATGTAACAAAGAACGAGTCCTCATGGATTTTGGAGGGTAAAGGTTATGATTGTGACGCATACAATGTAGAAAAAGCCGGCCTTAAAGATTGTGCATCAAATGCAAGTCATGTCACAGAAGATGACATTTTATCGCTGAAATTGTCATCTTCAATGAAGGCATCAGTCAGTTCCACCAATATGTCGAATGAAGAATCATCAAATGTTACAACGGTTTCATCTCTTTCTCTAAAAGGCTCGTAGCCATTTTCCTTTTGCTTATGTTTCTTGTCTTTCAAAAACTTAATGTAATAATGCATAATAAAAACAAGGGGTTGGTTCTTTTATACCGTTGTGATGAACTAATGCAGCGGAAAATTAATCTTCACATTAGGCTAGTATAGATGTCATCTAATGGGTACCATAAAAAGTTGTCTAGGGTATCCATGTTTCAGCTTGTAAAATCAAATATATATAAGAAGGGATGTAAAATAAAAAATTTCTTTAGCTGATATTGAAGCTTATTGAGCCTTTGCTGATGGATGCTTCTTGAGCCTTTACTGATACGAATACTTCTGTTTTTCAGCTGCTACTGTTGCTTCTCAATGGTTGGAACTTCTACATCAAGACATCAAAGGGCGTCTTGCGGGTAATGCCATATTTATTTCTTTTAAAGTTTTTAAACGGGTTTTAGATAATGAAAATGCTTACATGTGGTTTTTGTACTTTTTTCTACATTTACAGCTTTGCGTCGCAGTAGGAGGAAAGTTCGATCTGTAATCACTACTGAGTTGCCTTTCCTTATGTCGAAGGAATTTGGAGATGACCAGAATTATGATCCTTGTGGTATGAAATTTCCTGAGGGACTTCCCACTAGTAAAATAGCAGAGTTGCATCAGGCAAGATGGACTGCGTTGTTTGATCATATGGATGAAGCACTTATTGAAGAGGAAAAGCAACTTGTGAGTTCTAAAACACAAATATTTTGTCTGGTTTTGAGGCTTATTTTAGGTTTCCTTTAGGTCAATCTATGCCATGGAAATAGTTTCAGCATCACTTTGTTTTTATTCCGTTTCTGTTTTTGAAGTTTTATCAAGGAAACAATGAAGACATATTTTTTTTTTTGACCATTTCCCTTACAAAAGTTTGAGGAAATAGAATAAAAACTAAGTAATAGATTTGTAATTATTAATAGCAACATGTCAACTGAAAATAAAACCAAAACTCAAGTTGAATGCATGTCTTCATAGGATTGATAGTTATACTTAAACAAGTTTGAACATGCCAAGGTACATATATGCATTGCTTAAGATTTTGTTTATTTAGATTTTCTAGAACTATTTCCTCTCTTTGATAAGGGTGGATACTAGAGGTGTCCATGGTGAAATTGAATACCTAGGAAAGTACCAAGTTACTCGGCTTATTACAGTGATCTGTAATATACAATTACCATGAACGTAATTGGTGCCCTTTCTCTTTTTTCTAAATCTGGACTTGTATTGTTCATTATTTCAGGAAAGTTGGTTGAATCAAATAAAAGAAAAGCAATTGCTATGTGATCAGGGCCTGCAACATATAAACTGGAGCAAGGGTTATGGTTTACCACAGTTTGCAACTTCAGAAAATCACTCCAGGTAAATTTTTACTTGCCTAATGTAAGAATACATATTATTGATTTTATGATGTTGGCACTGTTGGGTAGATTTGAAGTCCTATAATTAGAACAGTTACATATATAATATAAAGTTAAGATAATCGCTTAATGTGAATTCAGATTGTAGATAATCAAAATTTTCTCAAACTAAAGCTGTTTAATTCTTAGATGGTCTTGTAGTTACAATTTAGCGACAGTCAAATTGTGATAGTACTTATATTTTAAAGGGATAAGAAGAAAATGGGAGTACTTAGCAGGTCTTAAATGGTAAGAGAAGACAGACTGATGTGTAGTAAGTTCCTGAAATTTATTTTAACCAATCAATCCAATGTTAGAGGGATTTTAGAGCAGATTGCTCCGTCACATTAAGTGATGAAAATATGTATCCTTTAGGTCTGTGAACTTAGACAAGTGATAGAGCAATATTGAAGGGATAAAAGACATACACATTGTTTTCGTTGATTTTACTAGAAGACTGAAGACTAATGATAGGGAGAGTGCCAAGAGAGGTTTTGTTGAAAGCCTTGTAAATGAAAGGTGTTTGGATTGCCTTGCGGTCCACATCACACGATGTGGCCGCAAAATTGAGGTTGCCGCAGTGTCTGCACCTGCATCAGTCTGCAATTGAGCGATGATTGTAAATCACAGTAAAACCACATCACAGGGCGCAATGTAGTGGACACAATGGCTGCATCACACTACATCAGGCTGCAACAAACTATGTATTGATCACAAATTATTCTTCTAGCTTTCCTTTTTCTTTATATCATAGAATAGATTTAGGGGGTATTTTTCAAGTATTAGAGATTCATGATATCAAGGATATGCACGAAGGGATGGCAACTTAACCGAGCTATAAGGTTTCTCAACAATTAATGGAATACACCAAGCCTCAACTCCAAGCTCCTAGCTTTTTATTTGGTGGAAAAGCTCCCAGCTTTTTACCTTTGTCTTGATGTACTTCTTATGGAGCACATTCAAGAGTCAGCACTGCAATGCATGTATTTTTTAGGTGATGATTTAGTTGTACATATTGAGTCAATAGAGGAAATCAACAAGAGGATAGAGATTTGGAAATAAACTTTAGAAGCATATGACTTTCGTTTGAGTAGATGTAAGACTTCATATGGGATGTAGGTTATTAAAAGTAGATTTAGTAGAAGTAAGACGATTCATATGGGATGTAGGTTATTAAAAGTAGAAGCAGTACTGGATTAGATGTGAAAATTGGAGACCATATCATACCAGAGCTTGGATTCAATATCTCGAGTTAATTGTCCAAAGTGATGGAGAAATAGAGAGAGGTGTAATCCATATAGTTTAAGTGGGGCGATTGAAATGGTACTAAACCTCTTGTGTTTTATATGATAATAATGTTCTGCTCAATCTAAGGATGAAATTATTGTACAACAATAACACGAGGATAAACTCAGTGTAGCAGCTTGGAACCGTCGAGTAGATGGTATGTTGATTTCGGCTGCTTTAAAGGCAGTTAATGACGTCATCTCTGAATGATAGACACATCTGATTAAAAAAGTTTATCGGATCTGACACATGTCCAATTTCTGGTTAAATGGTTGTATCGGCTGGTCCTAATTTAATAATTTTGTTGGGTAACACCTATTGTAAACAGAGTATTGAATCCTTTTTTTTTTTTTGATAGGCAAATGTTGGTGATTAGTTTGTAATGAGGAAGGGGAATTTGTTAGTAGCATAGATCTACATTGGACTTCCTACATAATATACCAATGCAGCTGAATCTTGACTTAAGGTGGTTTGTGCATGTGTAGAGTAGATCAATATATTCTCTATCAAGGAGAGCATATTAAATTGAGGATAATCCAATTGTTAGAGGCATAGGAAGGCGAAAATTATATAGGGAAAATCGTTAAGAACAACTAGAGGTCAATGATTTGGCTATAGATATGAGTTGTGGGAGAACATTATGGCGCTATTTGATCTATGTAGCCTACTCTACCTAGTGCGATAAGGCATAGGTTGTTGACACAATGGACTAGATTATTTGCAATCGGGACTTAAATTTGTTTTTTCTCTGTTATTGTGTTGGGTTATAAACTTATAGTTGTAGGGTTTAGAAGTGCTAAGAACTCTCTCTTTCCAACACGCTCTCTTATTGGATGAAATTTTTTATGTGCGACTCATTTCCGAAGTGTGGAACCCATATTGATTTCACTCAATAAGAAGGTGAGTGTTAAGAGTGTTGGAAAGAGAGTGCTCCTAGCACTCCTCTTGTAGGATTTTTATTCAATTCGTTGTAATATTTTTAAAATAAATTTGGAGAATATGGATAAAATTTGATTAATATAATAAAGATAAAAGAGGAAACGAGAAACAAGAAGATATAAGCTTAGATGCTATTTGAAGTTGAAACATCAGATATCTAAAAAAGTCTGAAGTTAGATAAAATAGTTTACTAAACATGTCTACTTTAACCAAACTTATCAAATAAGCTATTGATTATTAACAGTTAACCTTGTCAAAGAGATTCAAAACCCTGAATCAGAGACATGCCTTTGATTAATTTGAGTCATTCTTTGAAGAGTGTTCACTTACTTTGTTACCCATATTTGGTTTTTATTTTTGGCAAATAACTTGATGGTCATCATCATATATTTGATTTGGAATACATAATCCATCTTATATTTGAAAATAGAGTTAAATGGCTATGCATTGACAATGTAAAAAAACCTTACTCATATGTCTAATCACATTCCATAATATAGATATTTGTGAATGTCGACGATGATTTAGGAACTAACATGCAAATTCAATATGGTGAAGTATCATGGGACACAAGTGTTGTCCAATCATTATAATCTTGAAAATTATGTATCTTCAAAATTTGTCATTATGAACACTTTCTCAAAGTTTAAATTGCATAGAATTTCTTCCAATATATAAATGTTATTTCTGCTGTGCGAAGCCTTAGTCACAATTTTGATAATTTTTATTGTGCAGATCATCACAAATAGACATCTCGGAGAAAGAGTTAGCTGTTAATGCAGCAGCAGCTTCCATATACTCAACATGCAATTTTCTAACGTCAGAGTTGAGTTGCATTTGACATTGAGTCATACTCATACACAATCTTGTCAATTGATGGTAGCGGAGAATAACAGTTTGTTCAAATTTTGCTATCCTATAGTGCTATAGTCACTATTTGAAGCACTTTGTACTAGATAGCGTATTGCGGAACAATAACATGTTAGATTCCGCTATGCTATAGTGCTGTAATGCTGCTATAGCCGCTATTTCTAAACACTAGTCATATGTTCACCAGATTATGTTGGTTGTCTTTCTCTTAAATTGCTTTAGCAATTGCCATTGACATGCAGAAAAAATTAGTGAAGTTGGCATATGAGCAAGTTTTGATACTTGTTGTGATTGTAATTCTAGCTGTTGAATTCATTTATTTTTCACTTTATTTTGCTGAACTTTTCTATAGAAAATGTCTACATTTTCTACAAAAAATTAATCAATAATCATTACAACAAAACCAATATCATTGTATTCTTTCTCATGAGTGGTATTTTTGAAACATTTACACTTGGTCCTCTTAGATAGTTCTATTTTGTAGAATTGGAGAATACATGGAGTGGAGGAGTTGAAATTTGTAAAGCTGACTGAAAAGTAAAAATGAGAGATAATTTATATGTCATCAACAATTCACAAGTGAACTCAAATATCTGTGGAATAATCTTTTACTTCACCATGTCTGGTCATTCTGATTGAAAACTCCACTTTACAGAACGATGTTATACATCTGACGAGTTCCCACACAGCTATATGTGCATTGCTATTGATTTTCATTTGCCTTAGATTGAATTATCATGAGAGCAATGTTTTCAAAACCATAGCCAGATGTTTCAATTAGTTGAACTGTAAATTGACATTATCCATTTATCGTTTATTTGACCAGTTTGATTGCAGGTTCGTCCCGGTTCAACCAATTTAAAGTAGCTGAACCATGATATGATATGGAGATAAGTCGGTTCAATGTCCAATTCAGTTTTAAAACATTACGTGTAAGTGAGGTACACGAGTGATGTGAGTGACACGGTATCTGTCTACCACATATTTAGGAAGACCTTTGATACAAGAAGCCGACCAAACCATTGACTTTGAAACATATATGTTTTGTTTCCATTCAATGTAAGACTTTTACTTACGTTTGACATACCATGAGACAATTCTAAAAGAAATTGATGTTCTCTATTAGTTTAATTAAGAAATAAAAATACAAATTAAACTGGCAAGAAAGAAGGCTAAAATCAATTTTGACATATCAAATTAACAAGAGATAAAATGAAAGCAGATTAACAGAGATTTTCATTAGGAATGTTCATGGTTTACATGACCCCCAAATAGAACAGAACCATCCACTAATATTGTATAGAGTGTGTTGATACTCATGGTTTACTTTATGATTTCAAATACGTGATAAGATGTTTGTTGCATTTCAAATTCCTTTATTTCCTTCTGCTGTGGTTTTCTTTTTATCAAATAGGAGCACATATTTTGCATCTTCTCTTCAATTTATTACCAATACCAATTTTACGTTATTGTTTTCAGAAAAGATATAAGACCATTCTTACGATTGAAATAAAAATCAGATTATATGCAAGTAAAGAGAGTAAATCTTCAAAATATATATTAGATTCATAATGTATCATAATTTGTCTCATACTGATAATAATTATCATATGAATACTTGACCATTCAGTTGTATACAAGAGTAAAATCCATATAATAAAACCTAAGCAAGAAAATAATAAATTATTTATGCTGCAATTGAAAGAAGACTTTTCTTATAGCTTACTATTTGACAGCAAATGAACATCCTTTTAATGCCAAGCTCTTGAATTGTGTGGGTAATTAAATCACACTTGACCAGTTCTTCTTCATCTTCTTCATTTTCTTTTACGAAGAATATATCTCCGTTCTTCCATACTCCAATAGGACGACCAATACAAGATAATGGTCCAACAGTGAAAAGCTTAATCCACGATTCATTCACGCCAATTTCACCAAGAATTGATATGTGAAAAAGTGATATTTTTAAATCATTGGAGATCAAAGCAATGGACTCATTTAAAATCACTAAATGAGTATCCACCAAATCAAAATCTATATTATCATCCATAGTTAAGAGTATGGATGTTAGAAAGAACACTTCATTACCTAAATCAAATGATACCAGATATACATTATTAATATTTGTTTCATCTCTGCCCAACCAATGACACACCCCATTCATGTATACTTGCTCAAGAACACCTACAGGACAATGATAAAAAGTTGTCATATCCAAATCAAGTTTCCTCCAAGAATTACTTTTAAGGCTATATATCTCCCATAAAGGGTCATATGACACCTTTGACATATTTGTATGAAAGTCTACATATCGAATCACCTTATAATCATCTCTAATATAATCATAACCAAATCCATGAATTTGATTCATAACCCTCACATAAGGTGGCACAAAAAAAGTTGGGCCGAAAGGAATGACCTTGAATTCTTCAATAGCCGGGTTCCATAATGACCTAGAATATTAATATCACGATCGTCCTCTTGAAATGAAGGCGGCCAATCTAATTTGACCTTGTTGTCAAACCTCTCACCAGAAAGCAAATACAACAAAGAATGATTTTCATTATCTAACATAGTTTGCTTTAAGAGGAGACATGTATCATCATAATACGAATTATTATAGATGAAATGTTTGCGATACATATTCATGAAATAAGAGTTATCAAATAAAATAGACCATGATTTGTGTACACATTTAGGGGGATGTATTGGATTGAGATTTTAAAAGACTATTTGGCAAAAAAAATCCTGAAGATTTTAAAAGATTTTGTGAGATTATATTGATTTTGTTGGATTTTAAAAGACTTTTTTTAATGACTTTTTACAATCAGGATTTTGAACACATGATTTTAATGGATTTATAATACAGATTTCAACGGACTTTATGAGATTTTAAGATTTGAAGATTTCAACTGGATGAAAAAAATTATAAATTATAATATGAAATTGATTAATAATAATTATAATAATTTACTCAAAATCTTGTCAAAAAAAAAATTTACTCAAAATAATAACAATAATAACAATGCTTTAAAAAAATAATGGTCACTTACTGAAAAAATAAAATGGTCACTTAAAAACAAAAAAAACAAGAACGAAATAGCATAATGGTGCACAACAAGAACATTATTTTTATTTACTGGCTGGATCGTGAAAAACAATGTCGATTCCGTCGGAAAAAAACAACGAGAAGCATTGTTTTTTATTAAAAAAATATATAAAGAAGGAATAGTATCAAAGCTGGACTTATGAATAATAACAAGAAGAGGGTATGAGTGTGTGTGGCATGAGATAAGAAATGTTACGAGTGTGTGTGGCATGAGATAAGAAATGTTACGAGTGAGCTGAAAAATTATCGAAATCTCACAAAGTCTCAAGGTTTTTTATGAGATTGTTAATTGAGCATGTTATGTGTATTTTTAACTAAAAGTCTCACAAAATCCATTCCACAAAAGAATCTATTAAAATCTACATACTTTTGAATACCAAGAGACATTTTATAAGTTAGGGAAAATCTCATTTGAATACCACCGGATTTCGTTGCCCTGAAAAAACAATCTTGATTGTCTTGATTGAATACCACAAGATTTATTTATATTCTATAAAAGTCTTGATTGAATACCACAAGACTTTTTTATTTTTAAAAAGTCTTTTAAAATCTCATGAAATCTCAATTCAATACACCCCCCTTAAATCGATGTAAAGACTTCAGAGGCATTTTTGACATAATAGAGAAGACAAGATCATTAGGTATACAATTTCTAACCTTCTGATTCGAAAGATCCATTGATTTATTAGTCTTCTCAAACATGACGATATAACGAGTTTCGCTTGTAATTGTAGCAAACAAGAAGGTAATGAGATCAACACCGACTAATACTTTCAATCGTTAATACCTTGGTTCCATCCAAAATGAATTCTGACTTTTTATTTATTAATTAATTTAGTTTTTTTGAACAATATTTAATTAATTTAGATAATCATAAAGAAATACAAAAACATAGAAATACAAAAACATACTAATTTATTGTAAAAGTGAGTGCCTGCATCACTAATGATGGCTCTAGAGGTATCAAACCTTGTGAAAATAGTTTTAAGATGAATTTGATAACTACCCTAGCATCATTCATGGGGATTGCCACTGTCACAATCCATTCGGATATATAATCTACATCTACCAGAATGTAAAAGCTCCAATTTGATTATGGGAAGACACCCATGAAGTAAATCCCCCATACATCAAATAACTCTTACTTCAAGGATGTCTTGCTATTGTTTGCTATTGTATTTCTTGTTTGCTTGATATATTTTCAGTCCTTTGACATCTATCAAAAGTTTTAACCACTACATGGCCATATCTGAACATAGTTGGAATACCTTGCCATGACTTTGACCCAAGACTTCCCCACAACATAATCACTTGCATAAACATTATTTCAAATGTCTTTTCTCAATATGCTCTGATGGGATCTTTCTTCAAAGTCTTGAATGCTGCAACACAATCTTCAACAAGATCAAATTCTAGATCATTCTGAAATAATATACAAAAAGGTTTCGATATTTGTGTTAAGTCTTTGATGAACCTTATATATAACCTAACATGTCTTAACAAGCTGCTCACTCCATTAACATTGTTAAGAGGAGGAAATAATTTTTCAATCATTTTAATCTTTGCTTTGTCAACTTCCAAACCCTTCTTACAAATCATGTGTCCCAACACTACGTCCTCTTTCACCATGAAATGACGTTTTTCCTAATTGAGCACCAACTTAGTTTCTTCATATCTATCAAGTATTTACTCCAAATTTTGTAAGCACTTATGAAATGATTATTCAAACACAAAGAAGTCATCCATAAAAATCTCCATAGACTTCTCAATGAAATGAGCATTACACAAACCAAATTGCATTCTTCCGAAATCAAAGGTTCCATAAGTTCAAGTTAAGGTTGTATTTTCTTGCTCCTCCGATGCTATAGCAAGTCGGTTTTAGCTTGAGTATCCATCAAAGAAGCTGTAAAAGTCTTGCCCAACCAATCTGTACAACATTTGATCAATGAATCGCATAGATGAAAGGGATATTTTATTGTGGCCTTGTCGAGGTTTCTGTAGTCCATGCAAATCTTCCAACCAGTGACAATTCTTGTTGGATTCAATTCAACTTTCTCTCTTTTGACTACAGTTACTCCTCCTTTCTTAGGGACACATTGCACAGGGATAGCTCATACACTATTTGATATAGGATAAATGATACCAACATCAAACTACTTGATGATCTCTTTCTTCACTGTTAGCTTTTGCAAAGGCAGCAGAAGCAATAAACTCAAGACAGAAAATTAAGGTTCAAAATGGTGGAGAAGAAAGAAGAAAAAACCAGAAAATCAAAAGATAATAAAGTTTTGAGAACAAAGTACTAAAAGTTAAGATACTTTGATACATTAAACTTAAGCATACACTACAAATATATAGAGCCAAGCCATAAGCTTGCTTGTAAGACTCAACATAAAATCTGCACTAAATCTACTCTTAAGCACTAGTCATCATTACCTAAGAATACTAGACATCATTACCTAGGGACTGCTTTACTTACTTAATCAGCAACAATATAATTATGACACTAACTTAAACAAGCAACATTTAATTATGACAGAAAAACAGCAACACACAATTAATTAATCACAGAAAAATATCAATCTCCAACACTCCTCCTTGATATTTTTCTTGAAAAAACTCCAAGCATTGGTCTCATCTTTCCAACCTTCATCTGACAAAACTTCATTGGCCAAGTTTTTTGATCTATTGCAGCGGAAACACACTCAGCTTTAGTTGATGATTGGGTGATCCCTTCTTGCTTCTTCAAACTCCAAACATACACAACATGACCAAATGAAAAAACACAATCAGATGCAGTTTTGACATCGTCGCTTTCTGAATAATCTAGAATGTCTCCACTTTCATTTTGAAAAACACACAAGTCAAAAACAGAGGCATCAACAACATTACAACCAACATACTTCTCAATAATCTTTTTCTCCTCCTGCATGGTAACTTTACAGCCCTCAAAATTAGCAGCTTCAGTATACCTTGCAGTCTCTAACATAGCAATATTGCATCTAGCATAATTGCCATCCAAAGTTCCCCTTTTTTGAGTTGAAAAACTCGCTTCAACTCTACTTGGAAAAACACGCAAAGATGTTTGCTTCCACTCTACTGGAAAGCTTTTGCCTCTCATTTCAACAATCATTAATTTAGTTCCAGAAGGATCAAAAATAGTGCATTTCATATCCTTAAAAAGCAAAGAATAATTTTTCTCCGTCATTTGTCCAACACTCAAAAGACTTTGATTTATCTCAGGTACAAATAAAACATCCGAAATATATTTTATACCTGAGAGAGTTTCAACAGCCACAACTCCTTTGCCTTTGACCTCAACATGTTGTCCATTGCCAATGACAACTTTGGAGTAAAAAGATTCATCAAGTTCTTTAAACAAACTAACATTGTTAGTCATATGATTGGTGCATCCACTATCTATTAGCCATGTTTCTTTGCTACTACATGCTAAATAGCAAGAAGCCTTAAACAATTGCTCCTCATCTTCTTGGTGGTGCTCAACAACTCGGGCTTGTTGTTCCTGCTGGTTTGTTTTGTTTTTGCAAACCTTCTCCACATGACCAAGTTGGTTACAAGCTCTACATTTAACTCCTGGCCTGTACCAACAAAACTTATCTAAATGAGTATCCTTTTTGCAATGTGGACAAGGTGGAAACTTTGTTTTCCCAAAATTTTTAAAGCTTTGGTTTTTGCCTTTGTTGCTGGCCAAAAAAGCACCTTCAACATTTTCTTCCATCCTTAAAGATCTTCTTTGTTCAGAAGCTTGCAAAGCATTAACAAGCTCTGCAACTGTGATTTCAGAAAAATTCTTATTTTCTTCAAGAGATGAAATTTTGGCTTCAAACATCTCTGGAAGACACACCAATATTTTTTCCACAACTCTTTGATCACTGAGATCTTCTCCCAACAATCTGATTTGTGTAACAACTTTAGAAATTCTGTCAGAAAACTCTCTAACAGTTTCATTTTCTTTCATTTTTAGTGCTTCAAACTCTCTTCTCAAGTTCAGCACTTTCATTTTCTTTGTTCTTTCACTTCCTTGGTACTCCTCTTTTAGCTTGTTCCAAGCTTCTTTTGCAATTTCAAGATTCAAAATCTTGATAAAAATATCATGATGTAGAGCTGCATGTATTATGGCAAGAGCTCTACCTTCTTTTGCCACTTCATCACTATGATTTCTTATTTGAGCTAATGTTGGGTTGTTTGGGAGAGGTGGTGGGTTGCTGCCATTTTCAACCACATCCCACAAACTTTGAGCTCTCAAATAAGTCTTCATTTTTACAGCCCACAAATCATAGTTTTCTCCTGAAAACACAGGAGGTGGAGGTAAAGAACCACTATTGGAAGCCATTTTTGGTGTTTAAAAGTTTTTTGTAAAGGTTTTTGTGAAGGTTTTCTTGCTGGTTTTCTCTCACCCTCAAAGTTTTACACTAGTTTTCTAACCTCACAGGCCCGTTAAGATCAATGAGGCTCTTGATACCACTGTTAGCTTTTGCAAAGGCAGCAGAAGCAATAAACTCAAGACAGAAAATTAAGGTTCAAAATGGTGGAGAAGAAAGAAGAAAAAACCAGAAAATCAAAAGATAATAAAGTTTTGAGAACAAAGTACTAAAAGTTAAGATACTTTGATACATTAAACTTAAGCATACACTACAAATATATAGAGCCAAGCCATAAGCTTGCTTGTAAGACTCAACATAAAATCTGCACTAAATCTACTCTTAAGCACTAGTCATCATTACCTAAGAATACTAGACATCATTACCTAGGGACTGCTTTACTTACTTAATCAGCAACAATATAATTATGACACTAACTTAAACAAGCAACATTTAATTATGACAGAAAAACAGCAACACACAATTAATTAATCACAGAAAAATATCAATCTCCAACATTCACCACCTCTTTCATGATAAGATTCAACGCGTTCTTGAATTTTTCATCTAACAAATTTCTATGCACGCAGATAGTTGGGCTAATGCCCTTTATATTAGATCACATTTGCCATCCTATATAGTTTTCTTGTCTTTTTTTTAGGACATATATGAGCAACTCTTCCTGAGTTGAATTTAGGAGAAAAGATATAATTACGGGAAGGATGAGCAGGTAATTGCTTCATCTCAAGCTCTGGTGGTGCTTCAATCAAAGGCAAGTTGTAATTTTGAGATTGTTACTTGTAGATCAAGTAAGCTCCTCTTGAAGTTGATCCATCTCACAATTTCAAAGCAAGAAAAACAAGCAAATAAGAAATCAAAGCATTCTCTCAATAAATATTCTCTCATCCTCAATTCCTCTCAAAATCTCACTATAACCTTCTCCTTTTCCAACAGCATAGGCGTTCTTCTCCTTTTCCATGGCCGAGGAGAGGGCCTCCATGGCGAAGGGATCCAGAGTTCTAGAGAGGGAAACACTGCCAAGGAGAGAAACCTATAGAGAAGTCAGAACTAGAAATTTTGGCCTTATGGTAATTGTAATATGGTGAAATATCATTGGATGCAAGTTTTAAACTCATTTTTTTTTCTATAGATGAAATGGCGAACACTACTAAAACTCACACACACAACTGTGATGTTCCAGGTTGGAACTCGGGTGAATGTGTTCAGTCTAGTAACATTGGAATTGTACAGTTGGACTAGGACGGTGTTAAACATTTAACATTATCATTTGACAATATATATAATCATTAAAATCTTGAAATTATGAGGCACGGATACTCCTCGGATTAAGTGTGTCCCGGACTCGGATACGTGTCGGTGTTCGACACCGACACATATGATTGAACTAAATTACTCCCTCTGGTCACTATTATAAGCAAATTTCTACTTTTTAGATTCATTCAATAAATGATGTATGTGGTCTATAATATAGACCACATACATCATTTATTGAATGAACCTTAAAAGTCAAAATTTGCTTATAATAGTGACCGGAGGGAGTATGTCATTTTCTCAAATTATTATCTGTGTAGGCGTTTCGGTGACCGTGTCGTGTCTTTTGTTCGTGCTTCACAGTCTTGAAAATATGTCTTAAAATGTGTGTCAATATGAATACTTTATCAAAGTTTTAAAAGCACTGACCCTTAAACGGATAGGTTTTGTTTCCGTATTTAATTTTGGCATGAATTATAAATTGCATCAAGTTTTCTGCCAATATATAGTTTAAAAGCATTAACCCTTAGTCACAATTTTGATATTCTTTTATGTGCAGATCATTAGAATTACACAACAGAGAAAGAATTAGCTGTTAATGCATCAACAACTTCCATATGCTCAACATGCAATTTTTCTTTCAAATTTTACTATGCAACAATACTATAACCGCTATTTGGAAGAACTTTGTACTAAATAGTATATTGCCGAACAATACCGGTTTAACCGTCATGATATGGAGATTTGTCTGTTCGATGTCTAGTTCGGTTTTAAAACATTTGCATGAAAGTGTTTCTAAGACTTGCTAGTTATGATTCCAATATCTAGTTTATTTAAAAAAATAAAAAATAAAATACTATGTTAGCACAAACAAAGACAAAGATATAATATAATATAGATTTTTGAGATGTCTAATGGTATCTTAATATGTCTCATATATATAATATTATCATAAGCAGCTCCATTGCATACAATGTCAAATCTTTATGAACACAATCATAAACCTAAGCAAGCAATGTAATAAATTGTTTATTCTGCAATTGAAATAAGACTTTTCTTATAACCTTACTATCTGACAACGAGGGGACATTCTTTTAATGCCAACCTCTTGAATTGTGTGGGTGCTTAAATCACACTTGGCTAGTTCTCCATCTTCTTCTTTAACGAAGAATATATCTTTGTTTTTACATATTCCAATTGGACACCCAAGATAAGGTAATGGTCCGATAATGAAAAGTTTAGTCCACGACTCTTTCACACCGATTTCACCAAGAATTGATATGTGAAAAGTAGATGTTTCTGTATTATTGGATATCAATGCAATTGACTCATTTAACATCATTAAATGAGTACCCACCAAGTCAAGATTAATATTATCATCCATAGTTAAGGGTATGGATGTTAGAAAGAACGCTTCATCGCCAAAATCAAATGACACCAAATATACATTATCAGTATCTGTTTCACTTCTGCCCAACCAATGACACACCCCATTCATGTACACTTGCTTTAGACCATGTACAGGACTCCGATAAAAAGTTGTCATGTCCAAATCAAGTTTCCTCCAAGAATTACTTTTAAGGCTATATATCTCCCATAAAGGGTCATATAACACCTTTGACAATGTCATGTTTGTCCGAGCATCGAAAAAGTAACATATATTTGGATGATAGTCTACATAACGAACAATCTTATAGTCATCTCTAATGCAATCATAACCAAATCCATGATGTTGATCCACAATCCTGAAACACCCCTACAAGCAAATTTCCTAGGATATCTAGCATGAGTGTTAAACTCGGCATCGGGTACATTAAAATTACAATAAATAAAAACTCTCTGAATAAAACACAGAATTTCTCACCTGTTAACTCAGAAATAGTACCACTGACGTGTACTTTATGTTATTCAGCTACTTCTGCTTCTTCATCAAAAACCATCCCGTCGTATAATAATTCGTATATCTGAAATAAATAAAGGGAATGGGGTGAGACAAGATGTCTCAGTGAATTCCACCTATCTTAGGCTGTAGGCAACCTCGGGGAACCTAGGATCGCCATCTGTTTCTAAACTCAACCCATTTTGGATTTATACTATTTCATTTGGCATAATTGAGCGATTAGGGAATAACTAGAATCGCTGTCTCAAATACTACTTTGATTATATAACACGCATAATCATAATCATAACCTTAATCAAAAATATAATCACCATAATCATAACCATAATCATAACCACAATAATCATAATAATCATAAACATGTCTCCAATATATCGTATTTTGGTATAGCTTATACTTTGACATACTTATCTGGGTATGTCTCTAGTTCTTTTCTCATAATAACTAGTTTCGGCTAAACTAAGCCGGAGTTCCATAACTAAAATTCCTCATTTCCAACGATTGGTAAGAAGGCCCATGAACTATTACTTCGTAGCCAATTTATTCTAAACATAATTTTCGTGTTAATATGTGTTTGCTATGTTAGTATTCATGTTGGAGGGTCCTTAGAATTTTTCCTTGGTTCCATAATTTTATTTTTGTTCTCTTTCAAATATTATTCGAATAATTCTTGACTTAAAATCTCATATCATTAATTATACATTTCATTCGTTACTATGAGCCGTACCTCATAGGCTACATTATCTCTCGTTGTAGCAAACGGATAAAAATTCATTACTATGACCCGTACGTCATAGGCTACATTATCTCTTCGTTGTAGCAAACGGAATATACCACATTATCTCTTCGTTGTGGCGAACGGAAATATACCACATTATCTCTTCGTTGTGGCGAACGAAATATACCACATTATCTCTTCGTTGTGGCGAACGGAAATTTCATAAAATATCTATGAGCTTGTTACTCATAGGCTGCATTATCTCTTCGTTGCAGCAAACGGAGTTTTTCTCAATAGTCTCATTTCTTTCTTTCTTTCTTTCTTTTTCTATGAGCATGTTACTCATTTCAATTTTTCTCATCATTTCCATTTTCTGTGATTTTCTATGATTCACTGTGAGCATATTACTCATAGGTTGCATTTCAAATTTTCTTTCAAATCATTTCTATAAGTATATATATACATCAATTTTGTTGTTAATTTCCCTCCAACATTTATACTAACATAAACATACTCTTAACATAAAAGAGATTTTAAGTTACACTAATAAGGATATCTAATTCATAAATTCTCATTCTACTATCTCATATGGAGTACAAGACTCATCCATGTGGAACATATAGCTCATCTCAAACACATTTACAATTAACAGCATAATCATCATTATAGCAATCATTTCAATCCAATCAATTCTAAGCACACCCTATAGAGAGGTTTTTAAGTGGGGAAATTCTATGTTACCTCAACAATTATGAGTTCCATGAAATTCTTACTAATATAACACAATTCCACGATAAATCTCTTATTGTTTCACATGTTTAAGGAACCAAATTCATAAAAACTCATTTTCAAAGGAATTTAAAAACAATATATAAATCATGACAGAAATCACAAAGTAATTCATAAAATGGTCTATTTATTCGTATTATCTTAATAATCTAGCATAATCATAATCGATCTTCAAAGGTGAGATCTAAGCTAAAGGAACTCACCACTAATAATCACTTATGGAATCTTTAATTCTCCTTGATGCTTCAGCTAAATTTCCTTCAATCACTTCTGCCTTCATCTTCCCAAAACAGCCTATTCCTCAAAAAACATACCAAAAACCCGTAAGCACTACCCAACAGAATTTACCAAACTTCAAACGCATTTTTCGAATCCGTTTTTGATCCGAATCATACAAAATTTGTGTCCAAACTGTAGGGAATTGAATGAGGAATCCAAAAATCCAATAATTACTCAATTATGGTTTACACAGCCAGATATACGTCCCAAATACCACAAATCTGTCCTTATGAAAATTTTAAACTAACATGCCAAAATATTCAGCTTTAAAGTCTAACCATCACACTCAGTTTCAACACCACCACTCCATAATACAGCAAAAATAATTCATTTCAAGGTGCTCATATAACTATTTTCATCCAATCCCATATCAATTTCTTTAATCTCAATTTACCAACTTCTCTAGTTATCATGAACTCTCATAACTTGCACATACAATTACTACAGCCTTTAACAATTTCAGTCATCAATTCAACTTCCAACTTAGTAAAGAATTAGTAAAGAACTCACCTCATTTAAAAAATTTCATCTTGTGATCCTTGAGCCAAAATCCAAACTCAAGCCACCAGTCTTGACCACCCTCAACATAATTAGCATCCCTTATGTTTATTCCTTCATGGGTATCTCCAAAAACAAGTTTACAAGTGAAATTCCATGAGTTTGAGTGAAAATGAAGATTTGGGAAGAATATGAGAGAGGGGCGGTTAACCTACAAAGAAAGGGAGGGATAAGTTTTGCTTGCTACACACTTGCAATAACACTTCTAGGAACCCATGGCATGGTTATTATAGTGATTCTTAAGGATTTGGAAAATTTGGAGAAGATTGAGGAAATAGAGAGGGAGGGCCGATGGTTTTATTGAGAGAAAAGGGAAAGATGTTATAATTTTTTTTTTGAGAAGAATGAGTGGAATTGTCTAGAATTCTTTAGACAATTTCCTACTTTTATGGTATTAAAGGGGAAATTACCATTTTGCCCTTAGTTCAAAAAAAATCTCATGGAGGGATATTACATTCTACCCCCCTTAAGAAAATTTCGTCCTCGAAATTTTTAGGGATTTACTTGCTGATAAACATAAAAAAAATTCCTTTTGCTAATCATGCAACCTTAAATTCGCACTCTGAATTATTTCTTCATACCTTACATCATACTCTTTATACTGCGTCTTCTGTTAAGGTTTCATTCAATCCTAAATTTCTTACTTTTCTTGTATTCACATACGAAGTAACGTTCAATAATATTAAAGTACTCTGTCTTACCCATAACAATTTATATCCCTTCCTGAAAAAATTTCAACTTTATAAATCACACGCCACCTTGTGGCGTTGAATACTTCCCTAACAAAATTCATTGTAAACTTTACATCCTGCCTTTCCTTCTTCGTACGCTTCATTCCTCCAAGGTCCTATTCAGCTCTCAGACATTAATTCTAACTGTCATATACTAGTCTGAGTTGATCAGGCTCAGCCAGACATGACATTTGGAATAAACGTCCGGAACCCAATGGTCCCCACTGCATTTTATTGAATTCTAATGACCCAAGGCATGATCTGAATCGACCTGCTCTGATACCATATTGAAACACCCCTACAAGCAAATTTCCTAGGATATCTAGCATGAGTGTTAAACTCGGCATCGGGTACATTAAAATTACAATAAATAAAAACTCTCTGAATAAAACACAGAATTTCTCACCTGTTAACTCAGAAATAGTACCACTGACGTGTACTTTATGTTATTCAGCTACTTCTGCTTCTTCATCAAAAACCATCCCGTCGTATAATAATTCGTATATCTGAAATAAATAAAGGGAATGGGGTGAGACAAGATGTCTCAGTGAATTCCACCTATCTTAGGCTGTAGGCAACCTCGGGGAACCTAGGATCGCCATCTGTTTCTAAACTCAACCCATTTTGGATTTATACTATTTCATTTGGCATAATTGAGCGATTAGGGAATAACTAGAATCGCTGTCTCAAATACTACTTTGATTATATAACACGCATAATCATAATCATAACCTTAATCAAAAATATAATCACCATAATCATAACCATAATCATAACCACAATAATCATAATAATCATAAACATGTCTCCAATATATCGTATTTTGGTATAGCTTATACTTTGACATACTTATCTGGGTATGTCTCTAGTTCTTTTCTCATAATAACTAGTTTCGGCTAAACTAAGCCGGAGTTCCATAACTAAAATTCCTCATTTCCAACGATTGGTAAGAAGGCCCATGAACTATTACTTCGTAGCCAATTTATTCTAAACATAATTTTCGTGTTAATATGTGTTTGCTATGTTAGTATTCATGTTGGAGGGTCCTTATAATTTTTCCTTGGTTCCATAATTTTATTTTTGTTCTCTTTCAAATATTATTCGAATAATTCTTGACTTAAAATCTCATATCATTAATTATACATTTCATTCGTTACTATGAGCCGTACCTCATAGGCTACATTATCTCTCGTTGTAGCAAACGGATAAAAATTCATTACTATGACCCGTACGTCATAGGCTACATTATCTCTTCGTTGTAGCAAACGGAATATACCACATTATCTCTTCGTTGTGGCGAACGGAAATATACCACATTATCTCTTCGTTGTGGCGAACGAAATATACCACATTATCTCTTCGTTGTGGCGAACGGAAATTTCATAAAATATCTATGAGCTTGTTACTCATAGGCTGCATTATCTCTTCGTTGCAGCAAACGGAGTTTTTCTCAATAGTCTCATTTCTTTCTTTCTTTCTTTCTTTTTCTATGAGCATGTTACTCATTTCAATTTTTCTCATCATTTCCATTTTCTGTGATTTTCTATGATTCACTGTGAGCATATTACTCATAGGTTGCATTTCAAATTTTCTTTCAAATCATTTCTATAAGTATATATATACATCAATTTTGTTGTTAATTTCCCTCCAACATTTATACTAACATAAACATACTCTTAACATAAAAGAGATTTTAAGTTACACTAATAAGGATATCTAATTCATAAATTCTCATTCTACTATCTCATATGGAGTACAAGACTCATCCATGTGGAACATATAGCTCATCTCAAACACATTTACAATTAACAGCATAATCATCATTATAGCAATCATTTCAATCCAATCAATTCTAAGCACACCCTATAGAGAGGTTTTTAAGTGGGGAAATTCTATGTTACCTCAACAATTATGAGTTCCATGAAATTCTTACTAATATAACACAATTCCACGATAAATCTCTTATTGTTTCACATGTTTAAGGAACCAAATTCATAAAAACTCATTTTCAAAGGAATTTAAAAACAATATATAAATCATGACAGAAATCACAAAGTAATTCATAAAATGGTCTATTTATTCGTATTATCTTAATAATCTAGCATAATCATAATCGATCTTCAAAGGTGAGATCTAAGCTAAAGGAACTCACCACTAATAATCACTTATGGAATCTTTAATTCTCCTTGATGCTTCAGCTAAATTTCCTTCAATCACTTCTGCCTTCATCTTCCCAAAACAGCCTATTCCTCAAAAAACATACCAAAAACCCGTAAGCACTACCCAACAGAATTTACCAAACTTCAAACGCATTTTTCGAATCCGTTTTTGATCCGAATCATACAAAATTTGTGTCCAAACTGTAGGGAATTGAATGAGGAATCCAAAAATCCAATAATTACTCAATTATGGTTTACACAGCCAGATATACGTCCCAAATACCACAAATCTGTCCTTATGAAAATTTTAAACTAACATGCCAAAATATTCAGCTTTAAAATCTAACCATCACACTCAGTTTCAACACCACCACTCCATAATACAGCAAAAATAATTCATTTCAAGGTGCTCATATAACTATTTTCATCCAATCCCATATCAATTTCTTTAATCTCAATTTACCAACTTCTCTAGTTATCATGAACTCTCATAACTTGCACATACAATTACTACAGCCTTTAACAATTTCAGTCATCAATTCAACTTCCAACTTAGTAAAGAATTAGTAAAGAACTCACCTCATTTAAAAAATTTCATCTTGTGATCCTTGAGCCAAAATCCAAACTCAAGCCACCAGTCTTGACCACCCTCAACATAATTAGCATCCCTTATGTTTATTCCTTCATGGGTATCTCCAAAAACAAGTTTACAAGTGAAATTCCATGAGTTTGAGTGAAAATGAAGATTTGGGAAGAATATGAGAGAGGGGCGGTTAACCTACAAAGAAAGGGAGGGATAAGTTTTGCTTGCTACACACTTGCAATAACACTTCTAGGAACCCATGGCATGGTTATTATAGTGATTCTTAAGGATTTGGAAAATTTGGAGAAGATTGAGGAAATAGAGAGGGAGGGCCGATGGTTTTATTGAGAGAAAAGGGAAAGATGTTATAATTTTTTTTTTGAGAAGAATGAGTGGAATTGTCTAGAATTCTTTAGACAATTTCCTACTTTTATGGTATTAAAGGGGAAATTACCATTTTGCCCTTAGTTCAAAAAAAATCTCATGGAGGGATATTACATTCTACCCCCCTTAAGAAAATTTCGTCCTCGAAATTTTTAGGGATTTACTTGCTGATAAACATAAAAAAAATTCCTTTTGCTAATCATGCAACCTTAAATTCGCACTCTGAATTATTTCTTCATACCTTACATCATACTCTTTATACTGCGTCTTCTGTTAAGGTTTCATTCAATCCTAAATTTCTTACTTTTCTTGTATTCACATACGAAGTAACATTCAATAATATTAAAGTACTCTGTCTTACCCATAACAATTTATATCCCTTCCTGAAAAAATTTCAACTTATAAATCACACGCCACCTTGTGGCGTTGAATACTTCCCTAACAAAATTCATTGTAAACTTTACATCCTGCCTTTCCTTCTTCGTACGCTTCATTCCTCCAAGGTCCTATTCAGCTCCCAGACATTAATTCTAACTGTCATATACTAGTCTGAGTTGATCAGGCTCAGCCAGACATGACATTTGGAATAAACGTCCGGAACCCAATGGTCCCCACTGCATTTTATTGAATTCTAATGACCCAAGGCATGATCTGAATCGACCTGCTCTGATACCATATTGAAACACCCCTACAAGCAAATTTCCTAGGATATCTAGCATGAGTGTTAAACTCGGCATCGGGTACATTAAAATTACAATAAATAAAAACTCTCTGAATAAAACACAGAATTTCTCACCTGTTAACTCAGAAATAGTACCACTGACGTGTACTTTATGTTATTCAGCTACTTCTGCTTCTTCATCAAAAACCATCCCGTCGTATAATAATTCGTATATCTGAAATAAATAAAGGGAATGGGGTGAGACAAGATGTCTCAGTGAATTCCACCTATCTTAGGCTGTAGGCAACCTCGGGGAACCTAGGATCGCCATCTGTTTCTAAACTCAACCCATTTTGGATTTATACTATTTCATTTGGCATAATTGAGCGATTAGGGAATAACTAGAATCGCTGTCTCAAATACTACTTTGATTATATAACACGCATAATCATAATCATAACCTTAATCAAAAATATAATCACCATAATCATAACCATAATCATAACCACAATAATCATAATAATCATAAACATGTCTCCAATATATCGTATTTTGGTATAGCTTATACTTTGACATACTTATCTGGGTATGTCTCTAGTTCTTTTCTCATAATAACTAGTTTCGGCTAAACTAAGCCGGAGTTCCATAACTAAAATTCCTCATTTCCAACGATTGGTAAGAAGGCCCATGAACTATTACTTCGTAGCCAATTTATTCTAAACATAATTTTCGTGTTAATATGTGTTTGCTATGTTAGTATTCATGTTGGAGGGTCCTTAGAATTTTTCCTTGGTTCCATAATTTTATTTTTGTTCTCTTTCAAATATTATTCGAATAATTCTTGACTTAAAATCTCATATCATTAATTATACATTTCATTCGTTACTATGAGCCGTACCTCATAGGCTACATTATCTCTCGTTGTAGCAAACGGATAAAAATTCATTACTATGACCCGTACGTCATAGGCTACATTATCTCTTCGTTGTAGCAAACGGAATATACCACATTATCTCTTCGTTGTGGCGAACGGAAATATACCACATTATCTCTTCGTTGTGGCGAACGAAATATACCACATTATCTCTTCGTTGTGGCGAACGGAAATTTCATAAAATATCTATGAGCTTGTTACTCATAGGCTGCATTATCTCTTCGTTGCAGCAAACGGAGTTTTTCTCAATAGTCTCATTTCTTTCTTTCTTTCTTTCTTTTTCTATGAGCATGTTACTCATTTCAATTTTTCTCATCATTTCCATTTTCTGTGATTTTCTATGATTCACTGTGAGCATATTACTCATAGGTTGCATTTCAAATTTTCTTTCAAATCATTTCTATAAGTATATATATACATCAATTTTGTTGTTAATTTCCCTCCAACATTTATACTAACATAAACATACTCTTAACATAAAAGAGATTTTAAGTTACACTAATAAGGATATCTAATTCATAAATTCTCATTCTACTATCTCATATGGAGTACAAGACTCATCCATGTGGAACATATAGCTCATCTCAAACACATTTACAATTAACAGCATAATCATCATTATAGCAATCATTTCAATCCAATCAATTCTAAGCACACCCTATAGAGAGGTTTTTAAGTGGGGAAATTCTATGTTACCTCAACAATTATGAGTTCCATGAAATTCTTACTAATATAACACAATTCCACGATAAATCTCTTATTGTTTCACATGTTTAAGGAACCAAATTCATAAAAACTCATTTTCAAAGGAATTTAAAAACAATATATAAATCATGACAGAAATCACAAAGTAATTCATAAAATGGTCTATTTATTCGTATTATCTTAATAATCTAGCATAATCATAATCGATCTTCAAAGGTGAGATCTAAGCTAAAGGAACTCACCACTAATAATCACTTATGGAATCTTTAATTCTCCTTGATGCTTCAGCTAAATTTCCTTCAATCACTTCTGCCTTCATCTTCCCAAAACAGCCTATTCCTCAAAAAACATACCAAAAACCCGTAAGCACTACCCAACAGAATTTACCAAACTTCAAACGCATTTTTCGAATCCGTTTTTGATCCGAATCATACAAAATTTGTGTCCAAACTGTAGGGAATTGAATGAGGAATCCAAAAATCCAATAATTACTCAATTATGGTTTACACAGCCAGATATACGTCCCAAATACCACAAATCTGTCCTTATGAAAATTTTAAACTAACATGCCAAAATATTCAGCTTTAAAGTCTAACCATCACACTCAGTTTCAACACCACCACTCCATAATACAGCAAAAATAATTCATTTCAAGGTGCTCATATAACTATTTTCATCCAATCCCATATCAATTTCTTTAATCTCAATTTACCAACTTCTCTAGTTATCATGAACTCTCATAACTTGCACATACAATTACTACAGCCTTTAACAATTTCAGTCATCAATTCAACTTCCAACTTAGTAAAGAATTAGTAAAGAACTCACCTCATTTAAAAAATTTCATCTTGTGATCCTTGAGCCAAAATCCAAACTCAAGCCACCAGTCTTGACCACCCTCAACATAATTAGCATCCCTTATGTTTATTCCTTCATGGGTATCTCCAAAAACAAGTTTACAAGTGAAATTCCATGAGTTTGAGTGAAAATGAAGATTTGGGAAGAATATGAGAGAGGGGCGGTTAACCTACAAAGAAAGGGAGGGATAAGTTTTGCTTGCTACACACTTGCAATAACACTTCTAGGAACCCATGGCATGGTTATTATAGTGATTCTTAAGGATTTGGAAAATTTGGAGAAGATTGAGGAAATAGAGAGGGAGGGCCGATGGTTTTATTGAGAGAAAAGGGAAAGATGTTATAATTTTTTTTTTTAGAAGAATGAGTGGAATTGTCTAGAATTCTTTAGACAATTTCCTACTTTTATGGTATTAAAGGGGAAATTACCATTTTGCCCTTAGTTCAAAAAAAATCTCATGGAGGGATATTACAAATCCTTACATGAGGTGGTACATGAGGTGGTACAGAAACAACTGAACTAGGAGGAATGGCCTTGAATTCCTCAATAGCAGGGTTCCATAATACAACTTCTGAATCAATGCCATCGACATAGAGACAAAGAATACCATTAATTCCAGAACCCAAAATATTAATATCACGATCATCACCTTGAAATGGAGGCGGCCAATCTAATCCGACCTTATCGTCAAACCTCTCACCAGAAAATAAATACAAAAATGAAAAATATTCAAAATCTAGCCGAGTCTTCTCTAAGAGGAGATATGTATCATCATCATAGGAGATATCAGAGATGACTCTTTTGCGATACATGTTCATGAAATAAGGACTTTCAAATAAGAGATCCCATGATTTGCGTACACATTTAAACCGATGTAAAGATTTCAAAGGAATTCTTGACATTATAGAGGAGACAAGATCATTAGGAATACAATTGCTTACCTTCTTATTTGAAAGGTCCATTGATTTTTATGTATTATGAAACACGACGCTCTCACTCCGAACAAGTTTCACTTGTAATTGTGGTGAACAAAGGGGTAATGAGATCAATACAACATAAAACCAAAAGCAAAACCGATCGAGACTTTTAATTGTTAAAAACCTAGGTTCCATTCAAAATGAATTTTAGTTTTTATCTATAATATATGAAACACCCCTACTAGAAAATTACCTAGGATATCTAGCATGAGTGTTAAACTCGGCATCGGGTACATTAAAATTACAATAAATAAAAATTCTCTGAACAATTCATAGAACTTCTCACCTGTTAACTCAAAAATAGTACCACTGACGTGTACTTTATATGGTCCATCTACTTCTGCTCCTTCATCAAGAACCATCATGACGTATAATAACTCGTATATCTGAAATAAATAAAAGGGATTTGGGTGAGACATGATGTCTCAGTGAGTTCCATCTATCCTAGGTTGTAGGCAACCTCGGGGAACCTAGGATCGCTATCTGTTTCTAACCTCAACCCATTTTGGGTTTATACAATTTCATTATGCATAACTGAGCGATCAAGGGATAACTAAAATCGCTGTTTGAAATACTACTTTGATCATATAATAATTATAATCATATTCATAACTTTAATCATAAACATAATAATCATAAACATATATCCGGTCTATCGTATTCTGGTATAGCTTATACTTTGACATACTGAATTGAGCATGTCTCTGATTCTTTTCCGATAACAACTAGTTTCGGCTAACTAAGCCGGAGTTTCATAACTAAAATTCCTCATTTCCAACGATTAGTAAAATTTCCATAAAATATTGCTTTGTAGCTAATTCATTTCAAACATAATTTTCATATTGATACACTTCTCGTATACTTTATCATCGCATCTCATGATGTGAATTTACCATCAATAAAGTATGTAAATTATTTTCTCATTTATACAACTCAATATAATTTATCTCATCAATATAAAATATTTTCTCATTTGTACCGCTCAATATAAATTATTTCATCATTTATCTCTTTCCATTATTTGTACATAAACCACATTATATCTTCGTTGTGGCGAACGGGAATATACCACATTATCTCTTCGTTGTGGCGAACGGAATATACCACATTATCTCTTCGTTGTGGCGAACGGAAATATACCACATTATCTCTTCGTTGCGGCGAACGGAATATACCACATTATCTCTTCGTTGTGGCGAACGGAAATATACCACATTATCTCTTCGTTGTGGTGAACGGAAATATACCACATTATCTCTTCGTTGTGGCGAACGGAAATATACCACATTATCTCTTCGTTGTGGCGAACGGAAATATACCACATTATCTCTTCGTTGTGGCGAACAGAAATATACCACATTATCTCTTCGTTGTGGTGAACGGATAAAAAGTTCATTACTATGACCCGTACGTCATAGGCTACATTATCTCTCGTTGTAGCAAACGGATAAAAATTCATAGTTTCTTTTCTTTTTTATTTTTTCCTATGAGCATGTTACTCATTTCAATTTTTCTTCTCATTTCCATTTTCTTTCAAATCATTACTATAATTATATAAATCATTCGCGTTGATAGAATTTTTCCTCCAACATTTATACTAGCATAACATACTTATTAACATAATTGAGATTTTAGAATAAACAAATAAGGATACCTAACTCAGAATTAATCATTCTACTATCTCATATTTATTATGTTTCAAATGTACCAATCATATGACATGATAGTCATGCTTGCACAATCGGCCAGTAATTATAGAAATGGTCTAAATTATTCATATTATCTAAATAATCTAACATAATCATAGTTGATCCCCAAAGGTGGGTTTTAAGCTAAAGGAACTCACCTTGGCATTAGTCCCGAAATTGCAAGCAGCTTATCCCCAATTTTCAGCTTTTGCTAGCTCCAAAACTCCATAATCCATTTTCCAAAATAGCTTATGTATTGGCTTATAGGTGTTACTCTTTCTGAAACAACTCAACTCATTTGTGACATACTCTTACTTCATCAACCAGCATATACAAAAATTTCCATTCCAGTCCCTGCACCCGAAGTTCACCGTTTGGCTATTTAAGCACTTCCAAAACAGCTTAATTACCATTTAATCACCTTTACCATGATTAGAACACCTTATTCTTTTTCCATTGCTCATATACCAATTCAACATATCTCGCCTAAACTGTTCATCAGAAAATAATACTTGAAACAACTTAACTTTCAACTTAAGCTATTCTTCAACAGCTTAACTAGCAACTTATAACTTCTATCACATAAATTTCGACCCAACCTTTAATACAGAAGTTCCAACATGTATTATTAACCCTATGAATCACTTGTACAGTAGTTTGAACTCACAACTTAGTCATTTAAGGCATTTTGCTCAAAACAGCTTAACTGACAGCTTATGACCTCTAAACAATTCAATTTCTGCTCAAATTTTCCAGAATCAATCCCAACATGTTTAAACACCTCCTAAACCAGTTATACAAAATTCCAACATGTTACAATCAATAATCACTTGAAATAGCTTATGGGAATAACTTGCACACTTTAAGTCCTAAGTTCTCACACCAATGCTCCTAGCTTATTATCATTCTTCATACCATATTTCTAAATACCATTACCACACATAATCCTCTTCCAATTACACATAAAACATATATCAAAGCTTGGATTAAATAAATTCCCATGAAAAGATGATTATGCCACTTACCTTGTGATTAATCCATTCTTTGGTGCTCTAATGCAAACTCATAAGCTAATTCCCATGAGGCTTGAATGAAAATGAAGGTTATGGAGAATCAAAAGGAGAGGCGGTTTTGAGGAATTAAGAATGGAAGGAGAAGTTTTGAAGTGTGTTTCTTCCTTAAATCACCTCTAGAAAACTTAAGTGTACCATTCATGTAGTGAAAGCATGGTAATTTGATGAAGTTTTGGTGGTTAAGGTAGTATAGGGAGGGGACCGATTTCTTAGAGGGAGAAGGGGGAAGAAAATATTCTAGAATGAAGAAGAAGAATATGGAAAATGAGAGAAGATTAAGCCTTTGGTCCAACTTTAAAAAAAATCTTGATTAGCAAGTTTACCATTTTGCCCTTTAAAGGAAAAGACACAATTATCCTCCGTTAATTCGTAACCATTAAATTTCTCGAGTTCATTGGAATAATGAGCGAGATATTTATAGATTAATGTCTCATTTCTTAATAAATAATTAACCCCTTTAACAATTATTTATGTTTTGACATGTAATTGATACGACAATTTATTATAAATTCAGCGGGATATTACAATCTACCCCCCTTATAGAAATTTCGTCCTCGAAATTTAGGGATTTACTTGCTAATAAGCACAAATAATTTCTCCAATTTTCAATTTTAGATTCCAACATACGTCTGTTACAAACTGATTCTTTCTGACTAACCAATTTAAACTGCATAGGTACCAGCCACCGTTGGCGTTGAATACTTCCTTAAGAGAATTCATCATAAACTTCACATCATGCCTTTCCTTCTTCGTACGCTTCATTCTTTCAAGTTCCTATTCAGCTCTCAGACATTTGTTCTACTATCATATACTAGTCTGAGTTGATCAGACTCAGCCAAACATGACATTTGGAATAAATATCTGGAACCCAATAGCCACACCACATCTTATTGAATTCTAATGACCCAAGGCACGATCTGAATCGACCTGCTCTGATACCAAATTGAAACACCCCTACTAGAAAATTACCTAGGATATCTAGCATGAGTGTTAAACTCGGCATCGGGTACATTAAAATTACAATAAATAAAAATTCTCTGAACAATTCATAGAACTTCTCACCTGTTAACTCAAAAATAGTACCACTGACGTGTACTTTATATGGTCCATCTACTTCTGCTCCTTCATCAAGAACCATCATGACGTATAATAACTCGTATATCTGAAATAAATAAAAGGGATTTGGGTGAGACATGATGTCTCAATGAGTTCCATCTATCCTAGGTTGTAGGCAACCTCGGGGAACCTAGGATCGCTATCTGTTTCTAACCTCAACCCATTTTGGGTTTATACAATTTCATTATGCATAACTGAGCGATCAAGGGATAACTAAAATCGCTGTTTGAAATACTACTTTGATCATATAATAATTATAATCATATTCATAACTTTAATCATAAACATAATAATCATAAACATATATCCGGTCTATCGTATTCTGGTATAGCTTATACTTTGACATACTGAATTGAGCATGTCTCTGATTCTTTTCCGATAACAACTAGTTTCGGCTAACTAAGCCGGAGTTTCATAACTAAAATTCCTCATTTCCAACGATTAGTAAAATTTCCATAAAATATTGCTTTGTAGCTAATTCATTTCAAACATAATTTTCATATTGATACACTTCTCGTATACTTTATCATCGCATCTCATGATGTGAATTTACCATCAATAAAGTATGTAAATTATTTTCTCATTTATACAACTCAATATAATTTATCTCATCAATATAAAATATTTTCTCATTTGTACCGCTCAATATAAATTATTTCATCATTTATCTCTTTCCATTATTTGTACATAAACCACATTATATCTTCGTTGTGGCGAACGAGAATATACCACATTATCTCTTCGTTGTGGCGAACGGAATATACCACATTATCTCTTCGTTGTGGCGAACGGAAATATACCACATTATCTCTTCGTTGCGGCGAACGGAATATACCACATTATCTCTTCGTTGTGGCGAACGGAAATATACCACATTATCTCTTCGTTGTGGTGAACGGAAATATACCACATTATCTCTTCGTTGTGGCGAACGGAAATATACCACATTATCTCTTCGTTGTGGCGAACGGAAATATACCACATTATCTCTTCGTTGTGGCGAACAGAAATATACCACATTATCTCTTCGTTGTGGTGAACGGATAAAAAGTTCATTACTATGACCCGTACGTCATAGGCTACATTATCTCTCGTTGTAGCAAACGGATAAAAATTCATAGTTTCTTTTCTTTTTTATTTTTTCCTATGAGCATGTTACTCATTTCAATTTTTCTTCTCATTTCCATTTTCTTTCAAATCATTACTATAATTATATAAATCATTCGCGTTGATAGAATTTTTCCTCCAACATTTATACTAGCATAACATACTTATTAACATAATTGAGATTTTAGAATAAACAAATAAGGATACCTAACTCAGAATTAATCATTCTACTATCTCATATTTATTATGTTTCAAATGTACCAATCATATGACATGATAGTCATGCTTGCACAATCGGCCAGTAATTATAGAAATGGTCTAAATTATTCATATTATCTAAATAATCTAACATAATCATAGTTGATCCCCAAAGGTGGGTTTTAAGCTAAAGGAACTCACCTTGGCATTAGTCCCGAAATTGCAAGCAGCTTATCCCCAATTTTCAGCTTTTGCTAGCTCCAAAACTCCATAATCCATTTTCCAAAATAGCTTATGTATTGGCTTATAGGTGTTACTCTTTCTGAAACAACTCAACTCATTTGTGACATACTCTTACTTCATCAACCAGCATATACAAAAATTTCCATTCCAGTCCCTGCACCCGAAGTTCACCGTTTGGCTATTTAAGCACTTCCAAAACAGCTTAATTACCATTTAATCACCTTTACCATGATTAGAACACCTTATTCTTTTTCCATTGCTCATATACCAATTCAACATATCTCGCCTAAACTGTTCATCAGAAAATAATACTTGAAACAACTTAACTTTCAACTTAAGCTATTCTTCAACAGCTTAACTAGCAACTTATAACTTCTATCACATAAATTTCGACCCAACCTTTAATACAGAAGTTCCAACATGTATTATTAACCCTATGAATCACTTGTACAGTAGTTTGAACTCACAACTTAGTCATTTAAGGCATTTTGCTCAAAACAGCTTAACTGACAGCTTATGACCTCTAAACAATTCAATTTCTGCTCAAATTTTCCAGAATCAATCCCAACATGTTTAAACACCTCCTAAACCAGTTATACAAAATTCCAACATGTTACAATCAATAATCACTTGAAATAGCTTATGGGAATAACTTGCACACTTTAAGTCCTAAGTTCTCACACCAATGCTCCTAGCTTATTATCATTCTTCATACCATATTTCTAAATACCATTACCACACATAATCCTCTTCCAATTACACATAAAACATATATCAAAGCTTGGATTAAATAAATTCCCATGAAAAGATGATTATGCCACTTACCTTGTGATTAATCCATTCTTTGGTGCTCTAATGCAAACTCATAAGCTAATTCCCATGAGGCTTGAATGAAAATGAAGGTTATGGAGAATCAAAAGGAGAGGCGGTTTTGAGGAATTAAGAATGGAAGGAGAAGTTTTGAAGTGTGTTTCTTCCTTAAATCACCTCTAGAAAACTTAAGTGTACCATTCATGTAGTGAAAGCATGGTAATTTGATGAAGTTTTGGTGGTTAAGGTAGTATAGGGAGGGGACCGATTTCTTAGAGGGAGAAGGGGGAAGAAAATATTCTAGAATGAAGAAGAAGAATATGGAAAATGAGAGAAGATTAAGCCTTTGGTCCAACTTTAAAAAAAATCTTGATTAGCAAGTTTACCATTTTGCCCTTTAAAGGAAAAGACACAATTATCCTCCGTTAATTCGTAACCATTAAATTTCTCGAGTTCATTGGAATAATGAGCGAGATATTTATAGATTAATGTCTCATTTCTTAATAAATAATTAACCCCTTTAACAATTATTTATGTTTTGACATGTAATTGATACGACAATTTATTATAAATTCAGCGGGATATTACAATATATAATATATAACGCAAATATCATGTTTTGGCTCTTTTGGACTAGTTTTTTTTTCTCTTTTCAAAATTACTCTCGATTCTCAATACAAATAACATATATAATAAATAGATATGAGTAAATTCAAATATTAAAAAAATGCAACAAACTGTTCACGAGTAGTAACTAAGAATCTCAAATAATTTATCTATATTATAAGGCATTTTGGGGTGACTTTTTTGTTATTTCAACTATACACTTTTTCATATAATAATGTCATATTGTTGGTGTTATTAAAAAAGATAAGAATTTTTGTTATATTATTGTTTTCGTTGAAAAAAAATAAAGATGGTTTGTTGAGTTCGTTACATTTGAAATTCACAAATATATATACTTAAAATTTTAATCTATATAATTTTTTTGTATAAAATATCGTTTGTAATCTACAGATAAATTTTTTTATATAAAATATCGTTGATAATTAACACACGTTAGCGCAATTAAAAAAGCATAAAGACGGACACATGAGTGTCAAACTTTCCGCTAGTTTTTATTAATAAAATATTATATATTTACTTAAATTAATTAATCCCAAAAAATATAAAAAATCACTTTAATCCGGGTATGCTCCATTTACTCCATTTAGGATATATGCAAGACATGTGGGGAAAAAAAATATTAACGGTTGAGATTTTAAATTAAAAACAAATAATGAAAATACACGATAATTCCCTCCCAAATAAAAAATCAGGTTTCCCCTTCTTCTCTCATATCACCGCCAGCCTGCAAACCAATTCAGTATCTCTCTCATCTCATTTGACCTTCTTCCTTCTCTCATGCTTTCCCTATCATCATCTCCTCTCTCAACTCAGATCCAATTTTTCTTTTACCCATCTCTTCTTCGTTCCTTTCCAATATAAATTTTCTTTTTGTAATTTTAATTAACATATCTGGATATCTGGTTGATTTTAATTTCAATTTTGGAGAGGAGCTATGGTTTCAAAATTGATTGTGACTGCTAACGAGAAGAAGAGGAAACCTGATTTTTTATTTGTGAGGGGATTATTGTGTATTTTCATTATTTGTTTTTAGGCTTAATAGCAATTTAAGCCCCCTAACTTTCCCAAAGTTGCGATTTTGGACCTCTAAGGGAAAAAAAAACTACAAAACCGCCCCCTAAGTTTTGCACCTGCAGCAGTTTTGGCCCCAAGGCCGATTTTGACTCGGTCTACACTGACGTGGCACCCTAAGTGAGGTGCCACTGTTATTTTTTTATTTTTTTTGGCTTTGGGGGCCAAAACTGTTACAGTTGCAAAACTTAGGGGCGGTTTTGTAGTTTTTTTTCTTAGGGGGCCAAAATCGCAACTTCGTGAAAGTTAGAGGGCGAAAACTACTATTAAGCCTTGTTTTTAATATAAAATCTCAACCGTTGGATATTTTTTTTGCCACATGTCATGCATCCATATCCTAAATGGAGTAAATGGAGCATACTTGAACTCCGTTTGAGTGGGTTGTGACTTGAATTTTATATAGTTACGACAATTGAAAAGGAGAACTTAAATCATACACATTATTATTTTGAATATGAAAATCATATTTAGTAGATGATTAAATTACATGGACGAAAAAGGAGAGAAAAAATGTAGCAGATAAATTAAAAAAATTAGTCATAGAAGAGATGATAAATCTTATTTGAAAGGAGGAAAGATGATAATCTGTTCGTTAAAAAAAAAAAATATGAGTTAGAAAAACAAGTAAAAAATGAGAGGATGCGTAGAATGTTGTGTTTCAGTTTCACTGTTTTGGTAAGACAAGCCCTAATCACAAAATGGGTAGAACTCTCAATATTCTTCAAGGCATAATAGTGTGTGATGTCTTGCAGCTCTCTTGACTTTTCAAGCTTGCATCTTCTAGGCGGAAGCTTCTCGTAGTTACTTGCCAAGGATGTTATTTTACATGTGTCCAAGTGGAAAATACTTGAAACTCTGAAACTGAAAAATGGTAGAGTTGTTCACCTTAGAAACGACGAAACTTGTAAAATTCAAGGTAGATGAGTAAAAAATAAAAGAATTAGTAGAGAGAAACAAAAAGAGAAATTGGAGAGAGATAACTGATAGAAGGAGAATGGGAGTTAGAAGAGAATCACATATGTGGAGGGTGCATGACATTATGATGAATTAGCGATGACAGAGTTTTTAGAGATGACTTCGGTGCTTGGCTGGTGGTTTTGGAAGAAATTTGGGGTCTAGTTCGGTTTTCATGTTAGAGCTTTGGAGAATTTACTCGGCTTTCCAACTCGCATGTGACAAGGGGTACCAGAAGCTTTCTTTTGAATCAGACTCGGTTGTTGCAGTGCCCTTGATTACTAGTGGGTGCCCCCCAACTCACCCCTATTTTTTGATTGTCTCCCTCATTAATAAAGGATTGCTAGGTTACAATTACTCATTTATAGGAAGGCAAACCATGAAGTTGACTGGCTTGCAGGCTATGCTCTTTTTATACCTACAGATACCCTGTTCTTAGATCATCCTCCGCCAGGTTGTGTTAATCTTTCATAGTAGAATGTTGTCCATTTTTATTGTGTCGTCTTGTAGTCCTGCCTAACGACCTCCCTTGTATTGAAAAAAAGAGATCAATTCAAAGGTAGATGTTCGTTGTCCATCATGGACCATTTATTATACGGGTCCCTATTAGAATTTGCCTGATATTTCTTTTGTTTTTGAATTTTTGTAAAGAAACAACTGAAAATAGTAAAAACGTTTATTTTCCCCTTTTCCTGTATAAAAATACTCATACACAAAACAATGAAACATTTTATTATTCAATGAAAATTTAAAACATTTTTTCAGCATAAAATGGTGCTGATTAAATAAAAAGCATGAAAAGCCTGTTTGTTTGATGTTAGGAATCAGTTCAGGAGCACCCTGAACACAACAGCTTTGCGAAATAGGTTAGCTATAACAGTAGAAGATAAGTTTCATGTGTTATGAGTCTCACGTTAGCGTTTATAAGTAAGGGTAGTTTTTATCGTAGAAGCCGGTTTTCTAAGATTGAATTAGACACAACCTAAATTTTCAGATGATATTAAGATCTATCCAAGATACGTTATGCCACATGCTATAACGCCATTCAGATCACACTTTGTAGTGCAATTCTGAGTTAACTATTTTTTAATCAAAGGCTTTTTTCATAGTGCACTATGAAAAAAGGCCTATCCAAATCAATTATATCGGCTGAATCATAAACTCGCACCGTATATGGTTTGGTTATTTGAGAACTATTCAATGTTTCGTTCTGGTTCAACTATCTAAGGTAGTTGAACAATGAGTTGGAGTTTTCATCAGTTCGATAACCATTTTAAATTTTAAAGCATTGCACGAGAGTGTTTCAAATACTTGCTCTTTCATTATCTGTAGTTGCTACCATTGCCTTCAATTTGTCATGGCATCTGTTTCTCTAATGTTGGTCCCAGACAAGTCAAACCAGTTTGATAGAAGCTAGAAAGCAAACGAGTAAATAATTACAAAGCAATCAACAATAGAAGAAATTTTTTGTAGAAAGGAATTTAAGTGGAGAAGAGAGCTTTTTGGGCGGAGATAGCATAGTGTGGGGAAAGGACCCGTCGAATTGCTATTCCTTTAAACCAGCTTATAAAGTCTTAATGGAAGACAACAATTTGGGGGAGCAGCATCCTGTTAAAAATCTGTGGCATAATTCGATCCTGATAAAAGTGTCTGTGTTCGTCTGGCAAGTTATTCAAAATAGGATCCCATCGAAAGATAATTTGCACAGGAGATGAATTCTTAATACGGAAGAGTTACAGTGTGTAGGAGGGTGTGGAGAACAAGAGAACATAAATCACTTATTTTGTGTGCTCATTTTTTTTCCCAAGGTATGGCCAAGGATTGCTAAGTGGTTGGGTGCATATGTGGTGTATCACAATAACAGCATAATTCACATGAATTCTTTCACCGGATTACCTAGAGTTAAGAAAGGGGTTCGAATGGGAATAGTATCAATTTGGTTTGCTGGTATGTGGTGTATTTGGAAAGCGAGAAATACAAGCATTTTGTTCAGAACAAAGAGGTGAAGACTGATATTGTTGTGTTAAATGAGTTTGGATCTCATCTAAAAGTTAGCTCAAACGACAAGGGTACTCAAACATATTTATACACTCAACAGTCGGGAACCTGAACGATGTGTGATTAACAACAAACTACAAACAACTTCAAAACCAACTTCATTCAGCACCCACCCTCACGCCTAACGTGGGTCTGGGTCCAATTCCTACATACTAAATAATATAAAATTCTAACAGTACCCCTGAAGCTAAGCTTTAAGCTTGTTGCAAATTAACTCGAAGAATAAACCAAATCAGCCTATAGCATAACCGATGAAGAATAGGGAGAAGCAATGAAGAACTAATAGAGAGAAACAACCAAACATAGTAATCAAAAGGAGAAAAAGTGTAATCAATCATAATAATCATTTGAAATCCGGCTTCCTCTAGCTTGTATATGTGTTTAGTCCCATGCAAATAGGGGTCATTTAAAATTTGGTCCTTGAATTTGCTAATCCTTGTTTTTTTACCACTGCAAAATCGGTCTGAAAACTCCTCCTGTTACTTAATGTCTAAAAATTCACAATCTTCACAAAATAATCAATCAAGAAATCAAATCAATCAGTCACACACATTCCCAAACTTTTGAGAACTCAGCAACTACAAATGATTCAAGCTGGATCAAAACAAGTTAAGAATATAAAGGTCCAATAGCTTAAGTCTAATACTTTATTATTTAACATGTTGATAGCATTAAATTGTTATCATGGAATTGGTTCAGAGTAAAGTCAACAAGTTTCAAGTATGAATTAGCTCAATGGTGGTCGCATCCTTTAGTTTGTCTAGGAGCCGCGGGAGAGGTGTAATCTGGCGTCGAGGAAGGGGGGAGGACTGGTTAGGGAGGAAGTAAATGGGACTTATAAGGGGATGTGCAGAAGTAAATGACGACCCAATGTATTAGAGAAACAATTGACACTGAACAATAGCAAGTATTTGAAGCACGATCATGGGAGTATAATGTGAAGATTGAAGCTACTTGATTGAGGTACTCTATTCTAAAGAAGAAGAGACTATAAATAGAAATGACACAAATAAAGATAAACGGTCATTCTTACAATTGAAATAACAATCAGATTATTTCTAAATAAAATGAGACCAAATCTTCAAAATAAATATTTACATTAATATATCTAATTGTAACTTAATTCACTGATAATAATAATGATATGCATAATTGACAACTCCTTTGTAAACAAAAGTACAATTATTATAGCCATAATCATAAACCTAAGCAAGAAAACAAGACTTTTCTCCAATTGAAAGAAGATTTTTCTGCGATTGAAATAAGACTTTTTTTATGAATTACCACCTGACAGGCACAGGTCACTTCTTTAATGCCAAGATCTTGAATTGTGTGGGTACTTATATCACACCTAGCTAGCTCATTATCTCTTTTTGCAATGAATATCTCGCCGTTCATCCCTACTCCAATAGGATGCCCAATAAAAGGTAATGGTCCAACAATGAAGAGTTTGATCCATGATTCCTTCACACCAATTTCACCAAGAATTGATATGTGAAAAGTAGTCGTTCGTGCTTCACTAGATATTAAAGCAATGGACTCGTTTAACACTGTTAAATGAGTATCCATCCAAAAAAATTTGATATTATTTGTCACAGTTGCGGGTATGGGTGTTAGAAAGAAGTCTTCATTACCCAAATCAAATGACACCAAATATACATTACGCATATCTGTTTCTCTTTTATCCAACCAATGACACACCCCATTCGTGTACACTTGCTTTGGAACACCTACAAGGTTATGATAAAAAGTTGTCATAGCCAAATCAAGTTTCCTCCAAGAATTATTTTTATGGCTATATATCTCCCAGAACGGATTGTATAACACATCTGACAGAGACAAGATTACCCGAGGATCATTCAAACTCCATATATCTAGATGAAATCCCACATGTCTAATAATTTTATAGTCATCTCTAACGTAATCATAACCAAATCCATAAAGTTGGTCTGTAAACCTTACATAAGGTGGTACGGACACAGAAGGCTCGGAAGGAATGACCTTGAATTCGTCAATTGTTGGGTTCCACACTATAGCTTTTGAACTAATACCGTCGATATAGAGACAAATATTGCCATTGATTCCAGAACCCAAAATCTTAATATAGCTAAATTCCTCTTGAAAAAGAGGCGGCCAATCTAATTTGACCTTATTGTCAAAACTCCCACCAGAAATTAAATATAACGACGAAGGGTTTCCAAGATCTTGCCTAGTTTGCTTTAAGAGGAGACATGTATCACCGTCATAGGAATTATTAGAGATGAATCTTTTGCGATACAAGTTCATGAAATTAGGGTTTTCAAATAATAGTACCCATGATTTATGTACACATTTAAATCGAGTCAAAGATTTTAGAGGCAGCTTTGACATAATGGAAGAGACAAGATCATAAGGTATACAATTTCTAACCTTCTCATTTGAAAGAGCCATTGATTTCTCAGTCTTCTCAAACGCGACGTTCACACTCCAAAAGGGGGGAGGGATGGTAATGAGATTATTACAATAGGAAAAACAAAACCCGCAATTACAACTAATTGTTTTAACAATTACAACTAATTGTTAAAACCTATGTTCCATCAAAACGACCTCCGGTTTTGGGTTTATATTAAAAAAAGGATTATATATTTTAATTTAGTTAATCATAAAGAAATAAAAAATTCACTGTAATTAGGGCTTTAACTTTGCTAAATACTTATTTTACAACTAAAACCTTTTTCAACGTTGGCTCATATCCCACAAAAGTGTTGGTTCAACTCTCACTTAAGCATTAGGACATATTTGTTAAGTAATATTGTTAGTATGTTTATTAATGCTCTTGGAACCTTAAAGCCTGTTTTGGCTTTGGTTAGCCATTGAGACCCAACTCCTGTAATCTTTTACTTAAGAGTGTGTTCTGTTGAGTTGAACCACAATTCTCCTCTAGCCCCACTTATTGGTAATAACAGTGAACAATTTGATTATATTTAATATATGTTGATCTTGTAATTAATTCTTAATATTTTGGCTAAAATACACTATTGATCCCCCAATTTTCACAATCTAGCGAATTTGGCCCCTTATTTTAAAAATATACTTTTAGCTCCCTAATTTTAGCTTCAACACAACAACAACATTGAAATCGATCCTTCCTTTAGAAAAGAACACAAATGAATTCTAAATAGATCTAAGAATCAGGCCGAATAAGAAAAAGCAAAATCATATATAATAAATAGTAAGTGTAAGGAAAACTAGATCGCGCCCCCGTGCTTCGCACGGGTCAATGATGAACACAATAAATTAAAAGCTTAAACCTGAAAATATTGTCATTTTTTCTAACTAAAGTTAAAGTCTACCGTGTAGCCTTTATGTATAGGGTGACGATAAAGTGCATAGAACAATGCACATATTTATGTATAGATGTTGCTTTTTTGTATAGGATGGCAACGAAATCATTGTTTTCTTATCTAGATGTAGCCTTTATGTATACTAAATAGCTGCATTACAAAAACTAATAGTTCTGACGATATTTGAAAGTTTTGGAAACAAATGTGTAGAATATAATACATCTATTAACATCAAATTGAAAGGCTGAAGCCTCATGTTTGCATTCTAATTCCTAAAAAATCAAGAAAAAAAGAATGAAAGCACTAATTAAAAATGACATGGGTTAAAAAGTGGGTTCTTTTTCGGACAGCAGATAATAGATATAGAACTTTTGAGCAGCAGCTTGCTTTTAAGGTTTCTTACGATAAAACTTGAACTCGTTCTCCCTTCCATAGACATGCTTTCAGATCTGAAAGAATATATATATAGAAAGATTTGTCAAAATGTAATCATATATAACAGAGGAATTTTGATGATTTGAAATAAATAATTAACAATTTACTCCATATATTATAACATGATGATTTGAAATAAATAATTAACAATTTACTCCATCATAGTGAATTTTGATGAGATGAATTTATACATCATAATCAATATATCATAATCAATATAGAGATAAAACTCTAGTGCTTATCATAAAGATTACAGGGAAGTGGTGCAGCTAGTATCTCACATAACCATATCAACATGTTTTCTTGCATCCCTTGATCTTAAAAACAACACATATAACTCATTCTTTCAAGGTAAAGAGATTAACAGTTGGTATAGATTCTACACTTGAACATTTAGAATGTAGAAATCACATAAAATTACACTAACGGCTCTAACGGAGTACAATTACATTTAGCAAAACTAATCACAACATTTATGAGTAATTTAATCAAAATTTTAATGCAGAAATAACATGTATCGTCAACTTTGACATATTATAAATTTAATTTGACCAAATCATATTTAACCACTCTTGTGTCTCAAACTACCAAACTTTGCTTAAAAGCTCAAACTATTTAATATAGACGTAAACTAATTGTTATTAAGAACTTGATAATATAGAAATGATGCAGAAAAAGTATTTTTAGAGCCTTTTTAATGTTACTATGTTAAAAGACATATTGCCTTTACTTTTTACTCTTTTAAATCTGAAAAAAGACATATATTAACTTCAAATAATGATGTGCACTCCCTGAGTTAAAACAAATGTTAATTCACTATACTTGACATAGTTTCAAATTGGAATTGGTAAGTTCCATTTGGATGTTGAACTGCGCAAATCAATGAATTTGCAAACTAATTAATTTCAAGCATTCTCTAAATGCAGATCAAAACTTCAGGTTTTCGTTACTTTAACTATTGTAAAATATAGTTCAAGAAAACATAGGTAATCTATAGCAGCAAAAATAGTTCCGAAATAGCTTCAAAAATAGTTTAAGAATGAGATTGATTAATTTCCTAATTTGCTATGTAGCTTTTTCTACTTTAGTTCCATGTCATTAAAAGCATAAGACATGTCTTTATATCCATATTGCAGCATGTTGTTATGTGTAAAACTACTGTTATCTGAAAAATCTAATTAGAAAAATTTCTTAAAATAAATCCATGCTCAAGCAGTCAAACACATAATTCAAAAAAATTACTGGAATTCCCTGCCCAAAACAGTCATAGCTAAACTAAACACATCTCAGCCATGATAGTCCTAGAACTTCCTGCCTAAATATGTACCGAACTATATATAGTTCACATTAAAACAATTAAACATTACTTTCAAACACATCTCAACCACGAAAGTAAAGTAATGAATTTGTAATTAATTAGCTACCTGCATGACGATGTCATCTTTTAGAGCTTTAAACTCAGTAGCAACGCATTTAGGGAGAGGATCATCGTCGCAGGCTTCAACATGGGGATGCCAAGTTTGATGATTCAACTGTTATGCGCAAGGTTTCAACCTACGTAACCCGAAATAATACTTAAACACACATTGTTACACACAATAATTGTATATGGAAACATATAGAGGGTGTGAGAGAGAGGGAGAGAGAGAGAGAGAGAGAGGCTTACAGAGGTGAGAAAGAACATTGTTGCGATTGATTCTAAAACACACAGTTTGGCCAGGTCTTCGAACAGCAGGTTTGATATTAGCGCCTTCTGAAAATCTCTGAGGAACACATAGATGCTTCCAATCAAGCAAGCAGTCCCACCTATTCCTACAATCATCGATCAACATAACCTTTGTCAAATTCTTCACAAAAAATCATCATACTTTACCATCTGAAAGGAAAATTATATAATAAAACAAAAAAAAGGGTCAGGCAAAGAAAAGGCACATGTTATCAAACCCAATTTGAGAATATATATATATATATATAGAATAAAAATGACATAGGTATTGCTCTCTAATGTATCTATAAGAGCCAAAATATCTACAAAAACATCCTGTTATAGTTTTTTCTCTCTTCTATAAGTTACATTATAATGAATGCCAAAAATGTGAATGAAACTATACCCTTCGTTAATAATCATCACAAATTTAGAACACCGACCCTTTGTTGAGATAGATTAAGATACTATAAATCAAAAAAACCACACATTCAGATCGTGCATGTCATAATTGAAGTTAACTTTATGCCTAGCAGATTTGACATCAACGTTTCTTTCATGAAAGAATCTTAAGTCAAAAGTGCAACACAATAATTAACTTAATATCAAGCCAAACAACTTAAAGAAAAGGTGAATTGGTAGTTAAATCTATTCTAACTAAAATAATAATTTGCATATACATAAAAATGCAAATTCCCCTTGCCAAATGCCTAAAACGAAAGATGCACTACTTTCCAACATATAAGTATATAATGCCACCTTCAGTGCAGCATCATTGAGTTGAAGCTTTTCAAGTGCATCTCGTATCTCAGGAAATCCGGTACCAAAACCAAAAAAAATTGATTAACTCCAGCAACATTAGCGATTAACAATACAATTCTTTTGTTCAACAAAGAGAAAAAAAATGCAAATAAGAAATCAATACCGGTCAGCATCAATAGGAAACAGGCCACATAACACCATAGGAGTGGCTTCTTCATATCCAGGGAGTGAATTGTCTGCCTTTCTAAAATGGTGAGTGATCGTGTCACCCACTCTGGCAGCAGCTACTTTTCTTATTGATGCAGATAGATAGCCCACCTATTCAAGCACAACACGAGATATCAATGTTCATATTGAATTAAAATTTCTTCTTTATCTTTCTTTACAAAATTAACAGCAAGAAAAGAACAAACTCAACACTTCATAAAATTGTCAAGCCAGAGAAACATGCATAGACAAACACAGACATGTTCAGGACGAGAAACAATACATCAGTGACATATATTATCTCATCATATTTGTTATGTCAACTTAAAAGTCGTTATCTGTTATCTACTTTCATGTTTCACATCAGAAGAGCAATGGAAATGAGGAGGGGGGATTGGAGAAACGAAAGTACTAAACAATATGGAAACAAAATCCTTCACATATCTACCTAATTCGCAAATCAATTTTTCCTAAATAGCAGAAGAAGACAACTAATTTATGATATTCAATTTTCCTTTGTTTTTACTCATTCATCCATTTCATTTTGTATCAGACACAAACTTCTCACAGCTAATTATCTATGACTAAAAATCCCTTAATTGTAACACTGTCCTTCAATTGTTTATAATTAGAACAAAATCCTTCAATTGGAAGCTCATCCATTCAATTTTAGGGTGTCGAATAGGAAGGAGTTTATTATAATCAATGTTACTACACAACAATCAAAGAGTTAAATTCTTTAAATCTTACATTCCTTCCTTGAATCTTCAATCCGGTTCATGGTAACCACTCACTCTTTCCACCACCTGATCCATTCCTTGAATATTACAGCCTGCACAATCAAATTTAGCAAAAAACACAATTCGGCACACAATCGAAACTAAAACTGAAAAATCAAACCGTATGAGAGAGAGGGGGAGGGAGTTTGAGTTTGAGAAGGGAAATTTGAAAATGGGTTGAGAGAAGAGGAAGAAGAACCTGATCTTCACACTTTCACTGGATTTCTTTCCCAAGATTACGAATTGGGACGATCTGAATAGAAGAAACATGGAAAAAGTGAGATGGAATGAGAATTAAGGAGAGGATTAAGGAATTAGTAAGAATTGAAAAAAATGATTACCCACCTGAGAAGATAGAGGATTGGATGAAGAAGAGGACGAGGGAGGAGAATGCTTGCCTTGTCTCATTGAGAGAGAGAGAAAAGAAACTGGTTATGAGAAGAGAGAGAGAGAAATAGAAAGAAGAAGCTCTGTTGTGAGTTGTGAGGGAGGATGGCCACGTGCCTTGTGTGGCAGTGAGCCTTGTGTGGCATTGGTTTATTTTGCTGTACTTGTCTTTCTAAATGGTCAATTGTGTGGTGGCACTGTGCATCTCTATTCTTTCCATGTAAGCATGATCATTACACTGACAAAATCAGAAGACAAATTTTGACCGAAGGGTAAAGTTGTCATTTTAAAAATGTAGCATTTTGGCTCCAAATGAAGGGCATTTTAGTAAAAAGTGTTAGGATTTGCTTAGGGTTTTTCTAGGGTTTGAGTGCAAATTTTCTTTTCATTTATATTATTAAGATATCAACAGTAAATAATAGAATAAACAACATCATCAACACCCCTCCTCGGTAAGACTTCAACTTCTTCTCATTCTTACAAACCAATTCTTCCCCTCAACCTCATTACATGCATGTCTCTCATTACAGACATCACCTTCAACATTCTATTACGACCTCTCTCCCCTATAACCATCATCATCCACCACTCGTACTTTCCAAAAACACCCTAATCTCATTAGCCTCCTAACTTCCTCTGACGACTTCCATCTCATCAACAAATTCAAAACCATAACCCCAAATGTCCTTAGTCTCATCAACAATGGCGCTGAATCTCAAACAGTCCTCATAGACATTTTCCATACTCTCACTTTCTCAAATCATTAATTTGTCGCCACTGGTAAGATAAATATTTAGCAATTGTCCGTCTTTCCGCTGGTAAATATAAATATATAATAAAGAGATGTGATGAGTTACATGACAAATAGATATCGTTGATAATAAATATAGAAAAATCACAGGATAAATGTTGTCATTGATACATAAAAAAATTGGATAAAATTTTTACATTCACACAAAAATTTGGATAAATATTATTATCACTGATAGATATAAAGGAAACACGAAACAAATGATTGTCACTCATCTCATTATGTTAGTTATCTTTTGTTTGTCCATGAGGAGCAGAGATTGCTTTAGTGATTGCCATTGGATTCACTTTGGCTCTGGGATTAATTTATTTTTCACTTTCTTTTGACGAATTTTTCTGTTGAAAATCTCTACATTTTTTTACAGAAAATTAATCAATAACCATAAAAATAAAAACATAATATCATTGAATTCTTCCTCGTGAGTAATATTTTTGACATTTTTGCAGAATTGGAGAAAACATGGATTAGAGTAGTTGAGATTGTAACGCTTAATGAAAAGTAAAATGAGAGATAATTGTCCGGTCATGAGGGGAGCTCGGAGATCATCTATATTGGATCAAAAGCAATCACACAAGTGAGTTGGACACTGAGTTTATTTTTTCTCTCACTTATGTATTGCCCGACACTCACTTTTTTTTATCTAATTAGATACTTCTAACTCACTTCACCCTTCATGCAACAATAATTTGAAGTTAAAAAAAGTAACATTGGAATCTTGTAAATATATGGAGGTGAAAGTACCAACTGTGGTGAAAGTGCATATGTGACAATTAACCAACAATCAAGCTAACTAAGTAATCAAGTAACCAATCACCTAAACTACTAACGGAATTGTATACTCCTAATTATCAATATTCTTTAACAACTAGAAACAAATAATCACAAAGAGATCAACAATAGAAGAAAAATATGTTGTCATTATTCAAGTAAAGAGAATGTTGTGGAGATGAATTCCAATTGACCATATTCAAGTTCATACAAGGCCTAATGTCATGTGCCCTTAACACAACAAAACGATTTGATTGATCTATATATACCCTCTCAATGTTCTTTCAATTGAATTTGAATTTTCTACAACCAGGAATTTCCACCATTCACAAATTCAAAACATCGATGATCGTTTGATTAAAGATTAACAGTCCCAATTATAAGGAATCTGAATTCCTCTCAAGTCTCATTAGCAATTCTCACACCTCTACCGTTAAATATGGATTAAATGTGTATTATGATTGCCACGTACGGCTAGTTTATTTAACAAAATGATATAATGTTAAGATTTAAGATATTTGATTGAAGTACTCTTTGTACAAAGAAGAGATTCTTATTCGAAATGACACAATTTAAAAATAAAATATAACAAGATCAGACTATTGCTTGGCGCCAGAGTAATAAAATAATATCACGCAATTAAAATAATAGATGAGAAAAGAGGAACTGAACATACAATATTTACGTGGTATCTCCGATAAAAGGAAGGGAAAAAATCAGGGGATAAGAGTACGAGAGAAGTTTCACCGAGTGATAGAAATTACAAGATCTCTCTCTAAATAAAAGGTGTGACAAATTGCTTTCTCGCTTGAAATAGGATAATATTCACACTAGGACAAACCTCAAATGAGAAATTATATTTTTCCCCTGACTCTCTACAAGCTCTGGCTCTTGTTGTTGTATTACTACTTGATGGTACTATAAATTGGAGCAAATAAGCTTGCTATTCATAGGAGAGACAAACCAAGTTTCCTTACATGTTGTTTACCACTTGTTTTCCTTGCAACATGTCACTTCCATCTCATGTATCTTACAACTTTGTCAAAACATGCAAAATGTATGCTCATGTTTGTTGCATAACATAATGAAAGAATACTTGCACAACATGTTTGTGCATTTCAAGTTTTTTATTTCATTTTGCTATGCTTTCCTCTATATCAAATATGAGCACACTTTTTGCATCTTCTCTTCAATATATCACATACTTTAAAATAAATGTTGGGTATTTTACGTAATTGTTTGCAAAGTCACTCTGAAATTTGATAAGCTTCATTACTAACCCATTAATCTTGAAGGACTTGGTTGATTGATTTGGATTATAAAGAAAAAACCAACGTACAAAATTTAACATAGTGGGATATCTATTTCAGCAGAATGAAATGAAGCTCAACAAAGATATGTTGAGGTTTATATCATCAAAATTTCTAAATATAAGGTAATTCTAGTATTATAGAAGGCCATTCAATAAAGACAAGATATCATTCTAACAATTCAAATAAAAAGAGAGTAAATACTCAATGAATTCTAAGATTCGGATTATCTAATGTTATCTTAATTTGTCAGATACTCCTAATAATTATGATTGTATACAAAGGTAAAATTAAATACAATCATAAACCTAAACAAGAACAGAATAATTTTCTTAAATTGAAAGAAGGCTTTTCTGAAAATGAATGAAGACTTTTCTTATAAATTACCATCTGACAACGATGGAACACTCCTTTAATGCCAAGCTCTTGAATTGTGTGAGTACTTAAATCGCACCTAGCTAGCTTTTTATCTTCTTTCGCAATGAATATCTCGCCGTTCTTCCCTACTCCAATAGGATGCCCAAGACAAGGTAATGGTCCAACAATGAAGAGCTTTATCCATGATTCCTTAGCACCGATTTCACCAAGAATTGATATGTGAAAAGTAGTCATTTGTGCATCATTAGATATCAAAGCAATTGACTCATTTAACAAAATTAAATGTGTATCCACCAATTCAAAATTGATATCATTGTCCACATTTGAGAGTATGGATGTTAGAACGAACTCTTCGCTGCCCAAATCAAATGACACCAAATATACATTATCAATATATGTTTCACTTTCACCCAACCAATGACACACTCCATTCATATACACTTGCTCTGGAACACCTACAAGACTCCGATAAAAAGTTGTCATATCCAAATCAAGTTTCCTCCAGGAATTACTTTTAAGGCTATATATCTCCCACACAGGGTCATATACCACGTTTGACAGGGATACATTTACCTGAGCATCAAAAAAACTAAATAGATCTGTATAAAATTCCACATATCGGATAATCTTATAGTCATCTCTAACAAAATCATAACCAAACCCATGAAGTTGATCAACAACTTTTACATAATGTTGTACGGAAACAGAAGGTTTGTGAGGAATAACCTTGAATTCCTCAATTTCTGGGTTCCACACTACAACTTTTGAAATAATATTGTTGACATAGAGACAAAGGGTGCCATTAATTCCAGATCCCAGAATATTAATATCACGATCATTATCTTGAAATGGAAGCGGCCAATCTAATCTGACCTTATTGTCAAACCTCTCACCGGAAAATAAATACAAAAATGAATGATTATGAAAATCTAATCGAGTCTTCTTTAAGAGGAGATATGTATCATCGTCATAGGAAATATTAGAGATGAATCTTTTGCGATACATGTTCATGAAATAAGGGTTTTCAAATAATAGGACCCACGATTTGTGTACACATTTGAATCGATGCAAAGACTTTAGAGGCAACTTTGACATAATAGAATAAACAAGATCATTAGGTATACAATTGCTTACCTTCTCAGTTGAAAGAGCCATTGATTTCTTAGTCTTCTCAAATGTGATGCTCTCACTCCGAAAGGGGGCAAGGGTGGTAATGAGGTCACTCCGAAATGGGACCCACTTATACTTTCAATTCAAAACAACTTCCGGTTTTGGGTTTATATAGAAAACAAGGAATATATATTTACTAGGGGCGGATCCAATGTGGTGTGAGGGTGTGCACTGCACACTCTAGATTGTGAGGGTGTGCATTGCACACTCTAGATTTTGAAAATTTGCATCAATAATCTTATATTTTTGAATTCTGACGCAATTAATTAATTACTACAAAATTTAGCTTAGTTTTTCTAATGAAAATTCAAAAAAGACACATCAATGGGTCGGACACATGACCTTATGGTTGTGGATAACAAGTTCTACCACTTAGCCATTCTGACACTGGTGAGAAAGAAAACCAACGTGAGTTAACTCACGGTGGGATTCAGTGTGACTTAAGTCACGTTGCGTGAGTTAAGTCACATTGAGTTTAACATCTGCGTCACGCAGGAGTGTTTTTCGGAAGTTTGGTTGTAAATGAGCAAATCTTGTTGGGAGAAGAGCGTTTTTCTAACTCTAGCATGTACAAAGTTCATTTGGATGTATATATTTAGATATTTCTATCTCATTTTGCAAAGGTTGCTAGTATTTTAGCCCATAACATTTTCTCTGTATTTCATAATTTGTATATGTTGTGTGTTCAAATAATATGAGGATTCCAAGATAAATAGATGCACGACAACGACAACGACAAGTGATGATATACATAAATGCAAAATGAAATAGATGCACGACAACGACAAGTAATGATATACATAGATGCAAAATGAAATTTAGTAAATTTTTATTATAAGACTTCTCAACATGGATGCAAATGAAATTTTTATTTAGAGAAATTTTTATTATACACACCAAGTCTTATAAAAATAAACATGGATGCAAATGAAATTTGGTCAACATTCTTGACATTTTTAAATTTAATTGACCAATTCAACATGAAGGGAAAAAAAAATACTAATTTGACAATAAAGAAAGAACCTGCTTGAAACTTAAAATTAACTTAAAGGACTTTCGTGTAATTTTGTCCAAATAATATGCAACATTACGAAGCTGCTTTCAAAATTGACAGTTTTATTACTAAACAGCAAAAGAGTGAACATTCAGTTATTCCATCTGATATACATTTTTCTTTAGTAGAAAATTCATGCCTAATTTTGTTACTAGGTCTAATTGCCTGCATTATAATGCTAACAGCATAACATTAACATTAATCTATCTAACCTAAAATAATTACATCACTATTTCTTTCAACCATTCTTTAAGCTATGTATACATGTGTTCCAAATAAACATCTTGAAGCCAATTAAATATGCAGCTCAGATGTTTAAATGATCCTGCCATCTAACACAAACCTAGAAAAATGCCAACATCTTACTAAAATCTGAGGTGAATCTGAAAGCAAAGAAGACATGAGATCCTATCGAAATAGTTCTGGAAATGACCACATTATGAACCTTGCAAAAATGTCAGACTCCAGAAACTCAATATGAGCAGCCCGCCCGATGAAAGAGTTTAAATTCTTTCCATAGGCAGTAGCATCAAAATTGACATCACAACGCATAAATACTCGACGTTCAGAGGGGTTGGCACGGATTTGGTCCAAACAATCATTAAGCATCTCTAGGAACACTCTACTCTTCTTTGAATTGTCAAGTGAAGCAGCCTGACATGATTCTATTCTAGCAGAATGGTAAGGCACATAACCATCCTGAAATAAGCATTAACAGCGGACATGCAGAGGAAAATTAGAAAAGTGGAGCAAAATAGGAAGAAAAAAAAGGTTCATTTTACTCCCTTAATAATGCATTATCATGCAAACTTCAATCTTGTTTTGGAAAAGCAACTTTTATTACACAAACTTCAATTAGGAAAAGCACCTCTTTAGTTTGTGAAAAAAAATCCATTTTATTTTTGTTGTTTCGCTTTTAATTACAAAAATATTACTTCATTTTCACTCTCCTGTTTTCAAAGTTTTGTAAGCAAATAGGTGAACATAGTTAAAAATTTGATTTTCACTGTCTCTTGTATAAAACTATGGATACATACAATAAAGTGAAAACAATGTACACTAAGTAAAAAAAATAAAAAATTATCATTTTCTCAAACCAAGCAAGTCCTAAAATATTTCAACATGTTTGTTTCCTGTTGGGAATCAGTTCAGTTGCACACTGAACATAAGACACTTAGCAAAAGATATTATCTAATAGAAGATTAAGTTTCACATGCATTAGCATATGGACCGAATCCATCAATTTAGTTTCAGTTCTAAAGACCTGTATTAAAGACCAGACACTAACATACAGTCATTGGTTATAATGCTCGGAAGTAAATAGCTTTTCTAGAAATGATTAAAATAGTCACAAGACTGGGGAAAACCTGAGGGGACGATAGCAAAATTATATGCCTAAAATGATCCAAGGTCTTCTGCTGAAAAAAGGAAGAAAAGAAAATAACCATATTAGAACTTCAGCAAATTAATTAAACTCCACATCATATATGAATGATCAGGGGCCTTTTATTAAAAAACAAGTCCTCTTTGGAACTTTGGTGAAGGGAACCCTCAACTTTCAAAGTAAAAAATTAAATCAAACCACCAAGGATAGTGTGTTAGCTGCTTCCATGAACTAAGAGTCAATGCATACATTCAGTTGCATGATTTGTACCAAAAACAGCCATTTGACATCAAAACACCAACTTCTGAAACATATTTCAAAACATGGTGCTGGTTGCCATTGACTCACTTTTCATAGGATACACTTGCGAATATTGTCAATGGAAGTCATTGTGTTGACCATATTTTCCAGATTTCAAAACATCAACATCATTTGATGTTATAAAATACAAGCAAATGTTATTTGAACACATTATTAATTAACGACTTGGATTCAATATCCATATTGGTATGCAAGATAAAGCATAATAAATGCTTTTGGTATAAAAGTGTGGTCTACAAGAACAATCACATATCAAAATGAGTTATTCAATTAATTTAAGTCTTTGAGCTTACGCCCGTGTCCATTTGTTCTGAATCATTGTAGAACATCTTCCTTACCTTAGAAAGTTTATAGATAAATGTATTTTGAATATCTGGATCATCTGTGAAGGTGAGCTGATGAATGCACTGTGTGCCTTTTAGTTTCTTCCAAATCCATAACCCAGAATTAAACAGCGAGTTTGAACTGTAAAGATACCCCAAATGTGGACCAGACACTGAAACATATGTATGTAAGTATCTTAGAAATGGCACCATCATGCTATCTGCAATATAAGAAAAAAGTTAGCACCAAATGTCAAACAGATGAACACATTCAATGCTAAGAGTATGACCTACCAGCTATTGCTGTTCTTATAATGAGGTTGCCAATAGAATGTCCAACAAAACTCAGTCTAATATCCCTCAGATTTCCACATCTTGATTCTTTATCCATTTTCTTTTTAACAAAGGAAATAACTTCCTGCGCTAGCCTTTGACCCATTTCTCTGAAGTCACCCGATGTTTTATCTTCATTAGCCTGTGACATCAGAACTTCTACCTTGGGATCCATCAAAACCCATTGATTTCGAATAAGTCGTAGATCCAGATGATGCCCCTGCAACATTTTCAGAGACAAAGAATAAGCATCCAGCCAACTTTCAACAATAAGAAGCTGACCTGTGTGCGTGAATCTTCCTCAGAATATTGGGCACAGTTGCAAGCTACAAAATCTCTGGAAATAGATGACACCATGATTGGGTGGTGAAGAGCATTAAAGGCAAAGGGTTAAGTTTTGGCTATGGAATGAGATATCAGGTAATGATGGAAGATTAGTATACTGAGGCCAAAACTGGCCTAAAGATGTTTTAATCTTTTATCATTGTGCTCACCAATCCTTCATGGTCAGGTCATGGACATTTTATTTACCAGCTTCTTCGAAAGAAGGGCCAGGCCAACCACTTGCACATTTTTGCTTGATCTATTTTGATAATGTGACTGTTAGAGTATATAGAGACTAAGGCTTTTATTGTAACTAGTATTAGATAGTTTAAGTATCACAGCTTAGCCTCTTAGAGTGTGACATGTGTCATCACTTATATGCATCCTAGAATGCATCTATAAATACAATGTAACTCTCACTTTATCATTCAATACAAAATAATCTCTTTCTCTCTTTTCTCTCTCTCTCTCTCTCTCTCTCTCTCTCTCTCTCTCTCTCTCTCTCTCTCCTCTTTCTCTCTCCTCTAACTGAATTCTGTTACAAGCTTCACCATTGTTCAACAATGGCGGTTGTTGATTTCTAACAGTGACGGATAGTCCGCCACTGATTATTTACAATCCATCTCAGTCAAAGAGGTAGATAAATTTAACAGCATTGAGACATACACAAAAAACATGTTGTCGTATTTAAAAGATTAGATGTGTGCAGAACTTGCCTGAAACCCATGCACAAAGACAACAATCTTCAACACGCGAGCATTGCTTTGTGGGGCAGATTCCTGGTTTGCAGTGTCTGAGTTGAGTGTAGCTTCAAAATTATGTGAATCTTCCAGTATGACATTTCTCAGGTATGAATTTTCACTGATTGTGCGCCTTGGTGCATTTGTCACACGTTCAACAATCACAATTGGTATACGTAAAGGATCTCCAAACATTTGCATGTCTTGAATTGATTGGTTGTTAATCTGCAAAAATGCAATCCATTAATACGTCGTACATATATGTAAAACAGGAGCTAGCGATCCACACAAATTGATAACTACCCTCATTTGTGCAATGCTCCTTCGATGAAGTTCAGCACGTGTAGCTGCAGTCTGAGGAGGCTGTATAAAAATAATTCAGTTTTAATAATATGCATAGAGAAGTTTTTCTGAAGTTCCTTTTCCAATGCCTGACATTAAAAATATGGAAGAACATATAAGAATTCACCTCATCAGATGACTTTAACAAACTGGAAACTCTTCTGTGCACGCCACGATAAGAAGACTCGTCATTCCTACTATTTATATAATGATGAGGCATCTGTACCTTAGAGTAGACCATCCATATTGACCATTCTGCTTTCCTATCCTTGGCCCAAGCATCACGCAAAAATTCTAGAATCCTTGTCTTGTTATCTCTAGAAACAAACATAGAGCAACTGATTAAACATGGTAAGATAATGGTTCATGATACATGCTCATGTTAGTGGAAATGTGAATGCAGATTTAACATTACATGCATTCAGCAGAATTATCATTTGAAAGCAAACATTGAAAAGATGCCTGAATGAGAGAACCAAAGTAGATGATATAATTTAGCTGCCCTAGAAAATGTTCCGTTATAGCACAAAAGGGACTATTCAAACCAAATCATCATATACTTGCACATTGAAAGGTGAAATTGTAGAGGAAATAAACCTCTCAAGAAAACTATAATCATACTTCTATCAATAATGTTAAAAAAAAAAATGGAACCAAAAGAAAAAACATTGACTCGGGTTTGGACATGAAAAACACATTTTGTTGAATCTTAATGATACGTAATAAAAAGCAAACCTGTGGAATTTTAGAAACGTGTTCCACAAATAAAACAATTGGTCTCCCACTGAATGGCAACAGTCCAACAAATCACTCTCTGACAAGGAGTTAAGCTTTTCAGCAATCAGAAGATCCAGAGCACCATCTCCTCTCTGCACAAGAAGAGACGATATAATTAATAAAAAAGAAAAAATAGAAAGAAATATAAACAGAGAAACAAAATAGCAATATGCTGCAGCATGAATAAAAAGGAAGGACCTCAAGACCATTTTGTGGATTGCCCTGTGCTGAAATTCCAACAACTGTTGCAAACTGATTTGCATGCACAACATAATTCAATATTTTCTCATTGTTCAGTTTGGACAGAAACTCTGAAATCTCAATAGTCTGATCAACTGCTTTGCTAAGTTTTTGTAATTCTTGAAGTAATATCTCACGAGCTGTTAACAATGCTTTAAGAAGCGTTACATTTTTCATATCTATAGAGGCAACTTCTCCCTTGGCCTGGTTTGTCACATAAAGAATTAGTTAATGCCTGAAAATAAATGTCTAAACGACAAATACATAAATAAAAATCTAATCCATGGTTACCAGAATACAGAAATAAACATTCATGAACGTCCTACAAAAACACTTTTCTGAATGATTTTCATCCCATTTTCATTGCTGGCACGAAGTTTTTTCATAGTGTCTAGAAGCCAAGTTGTCTTTATCCCAATATTGCCACACTTACAAAAGTATATTTTGGCATGAAACTATTTAATATGAGATGTTATTACTCCCCTTTTAGACGAACAGTTTACTTAAAAGTAAAAATATTTTGCAAAAAATATTTATCATTTGCAAGATATACACAGGTCAGAGAATTCTCAAGTTAGAACATACATCGAGAAATCAATATAAAATTACAATATAAAAAAAAAATGCAATCCACATAGATTGGAAAACATGTGCGTATATGCCAGCGAATACATGCAAAGATGAATTCCACCTTGGACCACGCAAACTTGGATCCAATAAGAAAGACAACACTGGCAAAAATATGCATGAGCATCAAGCAAAATGCCTGATTTCTAGAAGCCAAGTGTAATCAAGCAAATAACACAAATATGAAATGAAAGACAATTTTGCAGTAAATATTTTGAACAATGCAAAATGACCAATACATCAACAGTGAATCCCATAAAGAAACATTCAATGTATAGAGCATACATGGTTCAATGTGTCATAACTTTTATCTATGACGACTTCAGCATTGCGAGAATTGCTGAAACGGAGAATTTAAACATGTTACTCTGTGTAATCGAACATGCATAGATAAAGTTGAAAACAAATTGGCTCTAATGAACATTTCAAAAGTAACAAAACTAGAAAAATGAAGATCAAATTGGTTCATACTGGCAATTAGATGTGACAAACCTGGGTACCTTCAATGCAGATAGGTAAGGGGCAGCTCTCAGTAAACTGGCATGTACACTGACATCAACAAGAGCAGCATGGAAAGCATCAAAATGTACAGGACAATATGAATGCAGTCCTAAAAGAGCTTTGGGAGGAATTCGAAATTCATGGACAGCAGCAGGGTAATCATCCAGAGCAGCTTGCAAGTCGGCACTGTAGATTGTAAACTCTACTCAGTATACAGATTTCACTAAGGATATATCAATCAGAAAGAAACAACCATGTCTTTTGGACCCATATCTATAGGCCAATAAGTAAACTACTTTAATCACTCACCCATTTTCAACCGTGGGAGCATACATAAGCTCAAACTTCAAAATTACAGCAGTTGTAGGTAAACCCTGAAATTTAGAATCACATCACATAGTTAAATAATTAGAAAAGAGAATCCTAGAGAAAGTGATGGAAAGTAGAATTAGAATGAGAGAAACAATTAGCGAATTCTCTGACAACTAAATCTGTTATTATCAGTGTTGTCAATGGTGCACTATAGCAGTGTGGAGCAGCTCCTAGCCGCTACAAGACATGCAGTAGTGGAACAGTTAAGAACAGCGGCAGCTATAGTGGCCAAAACAGCAGCTTCCACAGCCACTATAGCGACGCACCTCATGATGTGAATCGAAAATTCTAAAAAGCTCTTAACATTCAAATGTTACTGCTTTTATTTGGGTATTATCGGAATTTTGCAATTAAAAAACATCATAACAACATTTGGGCTCTGTCACTTTGTCTCACTCATGCCGTCATGTTTCACCCTCGCACCGATCAGTCATAGCTAGTTGTTGAGAATTTATGTACTCCAATCTCAAATATAAATCAAAAAGTATTCATATCTACTTTCACTCTATTTAAAGACGTCATTTCAAAAATACTTCTAAATTAATATAGGTTTTATTTTGTAATGATTCTCTTATTATCATAGAACAAATGATAACAAAGGATATACTTTTATCAGATCAACAAGATTAATTACATTTAACTAAATTTCTTAATAAGGGTGAGATTAGTTACTTTTGATTGTAACTTAGACTGGAGAGAGTATACGGTATAGTATAATTTTATATAATAAACTATATAAATGTGTGAAAATGTAAAAATAGAAATCATCCTGCTAGTGCTATCTGCTATAGTGGTTTTTTGGCCGCTATATTGATATCCCCATTACTCTTATCTTCTGCGTATGTTGTCAATGTTTGGGGTATAATCTGAGAGCTGGGATGTAATTTCTAACCTCAATCTGTGACCTTTGTTATTAGAATTCTTTGCATTTTTTTAAGGCTAGTTTACGGTAGCTGGGATGTAATAAGCCCTGTTTATTATATGGCTTGTTTTTCCAAACTTAGAAGCCTTTGCTTTGATGTATAAGGGCTTACACAATAATACAAAGTCACATGTATTATATACTGTTTGGAATTGAATATATCTCAATGCTTGTTGTAATTGTGAATTGAACGTTATCAGGTTTTGACAGTCCCTGCCTTATAAGTAGATTTTTCGATGTTGAGATAGGCCCTAAGCTCATATTATAAGATGGTATTAAATTCTATACTAGATCTATTATTGGACAAAGATCTCTATTATTTCCACTCACACTTGTTCATGTTTCATATGGTCATTTCCGGGTACGAGGGGGTATGTTGAAATCCCAGTTATTCTACCAACATTAGTCTACTAGATAGTACTTATGAGGATTGGACAATCATCACCTTATAAGCCCAAATTGTAAACACGCCAAGATAGTCTACTAGATGTGTGTGCGCGTTATGCATCAAGAGAATTATTTTTATGCAAGAGTGAGGGGAGAAAATCTTCAACATCGATTCTTACTATGGATTGTTAAGATTGGAACATAAAGGATTAGTAAAATTAGTAATGTGGCAATGAAATAACGTTTAATCTTCACAATTATCATGTTATATGGTCAAGACTCCTACACTCATAAAAAGAACCTTGTGCTAGACATTATTTAATTGGTAGGATTTTTCACCCGACGGTGAAGAAGTATTCAGATACCCATTGAAGTGAATAAGTTAACTACAACATGTATGCTTCTTCTATTATGTCCAAGCTATATCGGTGGCTACTGTGCTGGAGAGTATAAACTAAATAAACTATAGTAATATAGATGCCAACCTCGTCAGTGCGGTATCTGACCTAGAGGTCTTCCTACAAGATAACTTAGCACCTAATATACAATTATTACCAACTCATAATATACCCTTTCCCCTCGAATACCCCTTCAAATGAGAAGAAAATTAGAGAGATCGTTACCTTAAATCTACTAAGAGACAAATTAAACGAGACCATCATACATAAATGAACATCCTGCCTAGCATATTTTATCCGAAAAGGCTGTGTTGAGAAACTGTTGTCTGTATCATCAATCCTCCAAATACCATATAGACTGCAAGGACCCAGATCAGGAGCTGCAGAACAGAAAAATTTATACCATGTCAGTTATATATAGGTGCACAAATATATACATCAAGTAAAGAAGCCAAGTTCATAATAGAGAAACAACAAGATACCACAATCTCACGCGTTGAAAAAAACATATCCTTGGAAAATTATAATGCAATCCAGATTTATGGAGTAAACCTATGAAGCACGGAAACGGACACTGGACACCGGACACGACACAGACAGACACCGACACGCCGCACCGATAATAATTTGATAAAATCACATAATTCAATGGAATCATATGTGTCGTGTCGCTGTCGGTGTCAGACACCGACGCATGTTCGACACCGGGACACGCCTAATCCAAGGAGTGTCCGTGCTTCATAAGTGTAAACAGTCACGGGTTAAATAGCTTCCGGTTCAGCTTTTTTAACTATTTTGAGCCTCCAGTTTCAAATTTCATTGCACATAAGGATGTAATTAGTTCACCTTATATATCTGGAGTTAATAACACTTGAATGTTGAAACCCCAAAGTATTTTAAAATGCTTGAGAGAAATTACCCAATTCCCCATTTATTTATGTGTTGAGATCTCACATAAACTAGAGATATGGCCAAATTAGTACTTAGAAGGCTTGGATACCTCACACCTTGGGCTAGATTTGTGGAGTTAGGTCTAACTAACCCAAATTCTAAGATAGTAATAGAGCTCTCAGCATTGTAGACTCTACGTTTAGATCAAAATCCTAACCACCTTCGTTGTGATCAACCCTAGGTTGCCCTCATTGTAGCCCATCAGAACCTATTGTTGATCTGTTATTGGGAAGCCCATGCATGTCCAGTCGTGTGAAGATGGTGCGTTGATATCCCGTATCAACTAGTGACATGGACAATCCTCATCCCTCGTGCCACATTTTGGGGTTCAGTTGGACCTAGCTGCAACTCTAAGATATTGAAAGTCTTGCAAAATCAGATCACTTAATTTTTGGGATTTCCTAAACTAAAGGGATAACTGTATTTGTAGACGTAATTTACATAAAGACATGTTGATATTTCTACAAGAATCTCTTCTTGAATAAAATGGCAGTCACTCTCTATCTTTGGTTCACTAATGAAAAGACTAGGTACGAGATGAGAGTTAAGAGTCCCACATTAGATAATGATATAGCCTGAATACTAATAATGGTTATAAGTAGGGGACAACTCTCACCCTGTGAGCTAGTCTTTGGATTGAGTTGGGCCCAAGCCCAAATTATATGATGGTCATTGGTATCAAAGCAAGGATTGAAAAAACCTAGCTTTCTAGTCTTCTATACTGCCAAAGGGTAAATCCTAGTTTTGGTTTTTTTGTAGGGTATCCAAGGGCACACAGCTGATTGGACCAGAGGTCGCCAATCAACCAAGAGCAGATCACGTGTCACGTGCTCCCATGAAGATTTTTGTGCAGTGGTTTTACCAGCAGCACATGGGGTACATGTGCCACTATCCAGTAGAAAGTTCGCCATGCTGTGAGTTCTGCCAGCTTTATTGTTCATTCTGAATCCAAAGATTTCTTTCTTTTGTTTGGTTTTTGGGTGCATATTATTGATTCCTGTTATTGCATTCTAGGTTTAGGTGCTTCAATTTCCAGGGTGTGTTGTTCTTCGTCTAGTGCAATCGTTATTTTTAGGTTTATTCATCAAGAAGTAATCCCTTGGGTTTGTCTAGTCTTGTGTGTAAATTACAAAAGTCTTAGTATGACCTTTAAACAGTCCCTTATATAGAGAGGTTTGGTCGACTCAGCAGGGTTTTACCGTAATTTAAGACAATCTGCTTCAAAGCAAACCGCTCAATGTAATTGAGACGTTTAACACAAAAGTTGCATTCTTGCGAGGAAAATCATATGGAACTAGCACATGATAATTAGTCAACGTTGCTTCTTTCATCCAATCCAATCTTTTAGGATAGTATTAATTACTTCATACATGTATAAAAAAAAAATCAAATGGTGATCATCTCTCTATGCGCTATATTGCTGAAGTGTTTTTGGGGTCAGCTGCTATGCACCGTTGTTCTGAGAGGAAACAATTAGGTCTTTCCAAAATCTAAATATGGGAGCTAATTCTCCTACCCCTCATTTCCCTTCCATTCCCCTATTCACATGTTATCCAAACACAATGTAACGTATTTAAATAGCATGTGGGAAATCCTCTCAATGCTCATGATAATATTTAAAGTATTGCAAAATCATACCTCAAATTTAGGAATTTTCTAAACTACAGATCATGTTTTTCCAAAATATTTGCAGGAATAAAAATTAATGCCATACGTCAAGGATATTTACAGTAATCAAAAGTAACAGCACATGCTTTTCCAAAATAATAAATGGATAAAATAAATGTTATAGTTCACAGATCCAATGGGTCACCAAAGAATGTAATGAAAACTCTATTGCTAAGTTGTGTTGTCAAACATCAGCCATGACAGTGCCATGGCAGATATCGATGGTGGAGTTTTGGAAAACCGCCATGATTAGTTTGTGAAGGATGACGGCGCCATGGCGACATTCGTCAGATATGGCGGTGCCGTACATCGCATATGTCGGCGCCATGCATCACATATGTTGGTCGTATGTTGGATTTTTGGCTTTCCTCCATGGTTCACCATCCGCCACCGATAACATTGTTGCCTAGCAACACCACTTCCCTATAGTTTAAACTATCGACCTACTAAAGGTAATATAAACAAACCACACTATTGCACAAATATGACACATTTTAGACATATTCAGCAAAGGGAAATTGTTTTGAAAATAATACAACAATGATAAAACCCATTTTTTCAGCACAACATATCATCCATATGACAGAAGAAATCATGCAATAAAGTGTATCGACAGCAAATAAATTGCAATAAAATTTCACAATCTAAAACAAACGATTAATTCTATAGATAAAAGCTTAAGCCTAAATGCCAGAAATAAAATATGCGAGAAATCCAAATAATACCTTAGAGTTAGAACATCAAACATAATGATTTCAAAGTTTCTACTTAAAGCAATAATCACGGAAAAAGAAAATACATTCCACATTTTCTCAAGAACCTGAGTAATATACACTTAGAGCATAATTATGAAAAATCACCTTCATATTGAACAACTCTAGCTGGAATTCCAAAAGACATATTTTCATTGTCTTCCCATCTCATAGTAACTTTAAGCTGATACCATCTATATAAAGCAAAATATGCATGTCAGTTAACTAAGACTTCAAAATAAAAATTGGAAAGAACAAAATAGAAATGGATGAGTACCCCTGATGCAAAAGGTCAAGATTGTGAAATCTATGAATGTAGATTGCAATCTCCTGCACAGCTTCAAACATGGCCACCGGCCTGACCTTTAGGGAGTGTGGCATTACATCAGATAGCCACTCTACTGCCCAACTTCTATATCTCAAAACAACAAACAATCCTTGTTTACTTATTGCGGAATCATATCACAATAACCCAGCAAAATAAGCTTTTCTCCTGTCTCTGAATTCTAAATAAGCTTCCAAGTCCCTTTCGATTCAGATCCTATTGAATCTATCAAGTGTCGCTAATGATTGATCGAATTAACCATCTTGGAAATGGAACATTGGTTTGTAACTTCTAACGTTCTCTCTCAACACCCTCCACAGTCAACTGCAGCTGTTAATAAGGATGATAAAGGTATACGATCAAAAGCGAAATGGTAAATAAAATATTTGATCAAAAGCATTAACAATATCCAACTTTTGAAAGAGTCAACTGCGGCACATGCATGCCTGATATATGTCACATACATACATTGTTATCAACTCAAGATTTAAATCATGAATCGGATGTACTATTTTTTGAATCAAAAATCAAATGTTACTCTGAATCATAAGACAAGTAATAAAAATATGTCATTTTTAAGTAAAAACAAGTGCATGACGGAATTATAAGCTAATATATCGTATCATATATGAACCTCAAAATAATTCAAAATTCAAGTCATAAACAAAAAGGAAAAGTGGTTCCTACACTAGGTTTAGCATCTCTTAGAATTTGGGTTGGCCCTAACTCAAGCTTACAAAACCGGCTTGTAAGGTGAGCACTACCCTAACTTATAAACACATGTTCAACTCATATCCCATCCAATTGGACTCCTATCACACACGGCCAGGACTGGACATCTGAAGCCTGATAGCAGGTGGTCCAATGGAATTGGTACTGACTTTGATATCATATTAGAATTTGGGTTGGCTCTACTCAACCTTACAAAACCGGCTTGTAAGTGACGACTGCCCTCACTTATAAACACATGTTCAACCCCCATATCTCATCCAGCATTGGACTCTAAACAGTGTTGAATCGAGGTACAACTTGCATGTATCGAAACATAGTAATGACTATCCATACATACATATATAACATAATACTTGTTCAATCCATAACATTTCCATAATTTAGAAGCCAAAACTGCAATTACTTGTTCCTTATTATGGAACAAAGCACAATTTACATAATCTGCAACACACCGTAGCAATAAGTAACATTAAGATTGTAAACAGAAACAAGTTGAATTATGATAAACTAATTGTAACACATTTTTCCTCAGAAAATGTAATAAAAATCGAAATTTGCAGGAAAATTTTGCTAAAAAAAGCCAGGAACAGAAACGAGAAAAAAATGAAAGAATTTTAAGAATGAAAATATTACCTGAAATTGAGAAATGGGGAAATGTGGTAAATTGGTTGCTAGGGTTTGTAGTTACGTGAATTATGATCTCGGGTTTCCGGGTTAATTAGAGGGAGAGGTTTAGTGGTAAAAATCAAACGATAAAAAAAATGTTAATTATGTCAAATTCATTAAACTAAATTTAAAAGGTTTATATTTTACGATGATCAAAAACATATTTAACCCTAGAATAATAAATGTGTTTGATTAAAGGTCTTGAGTTCGAGTTTGTTATAGTTTTTGGAGAAAAGTAATTGTAAATTCAAATTCATTTGATCGGAGTAAATTTGATATTTTATTGACTCACTCATTCTAAATTTATTTTATTAAAATATAATAAATACAACAATGTGTCACGTCTCATTAATGTTTCAATGATGTTCAAAACCATCGTTAATTGTATTCATCAAATAGTTAATAAATTGTGAGATACTTTTTTTAACCATTGTCAATAAGTGTTATGGTGTGTGTGAGAATGCTCAAACCATTGATCTCTTATCATTTATCTTTTAACCTTCTTACCGTCAAAGTTACTTAAAAGGATCAAGAGGAATTAGAACAAAAATAAGAAATTGAGGATACTGATATAATACAGCTTATTAAAAATGTAGAAAAATTGCAAATTCAATTCAAATTACAAATAATCATAAAAGGAACTAGACAAAAAAATATATATGAATGTCCTATCATATAGTTGCATATTTTGCTGATAGGTTTATACATTAAGGTGATTGTATATCTACCTGACAAGCTAGTTAAAAGCTGATTCTACATAAAATTGTATGACATTCGATAAAGGAAAAGATCATTCATACAAATTGAAATGGAAACAATATCAACTCATAAATATAAACAAAGTAAACCTTCCTTCAAAAAAAATAAATTAATAAACAGAGTAAACCTTCAAAATAAATTTGATAAAACAAGATTAAAATTATTAAGGTACATTATAATATTCATAATATGCAGACTTGAAAATCCACATTGTAAACAAGGTCAAATTAATAACCACAGTCACGAATATCTTGTCTAAAAAAAGGTAACAATAATTAATTGTTCAATCCTACGTTGAGAAGAAGGTTTTTCTTGTAAATTGCTACATGATAATGAACATGTTGTCCTTTCACTTCAAGCTCCTCAAATATTTGGGTGTTCAAATTAAACCATGATAGTCCTTCTCCTTCTCTTTTTCTTTCAAAGAATATAAGCTCATTACCTGATTTGATAGGACGCTCAATCAAAGGTAAGAGATCAACAGTGAAAAGTTTAGTCCATGATTCTTTGACGCCTAGTTCTCCCAAGATTGATATTTCGAAAGCAGTGTTTCTGTGATTAGAGATGAAAGCAAGAGATCCATTTAACATCATCAAGTGCACTAATTCAAAATACCAGTCAAAATTCATGTAAGAGGGAATGAGTGTTGTAATGAACGCCTCGTTAACCAAATCAAATGACACCAAGTATTCTCCCATAATACTTCCCCGGTCTCCACCGTGCCAATGGCACATTCCATCCATGTATGATCGGGCACCATCTATTTTCCTAACATGTAATTTGAAATCAAGTTTGTTCCAAGAGTTACTTTTTACACTGTATATCTCCCATGACGGAGCATCAAAGAAATCCTTTAAAATCAATGTATGTTCCACACCAAGATTATCACAAAAAGACTCTATTAGATCATCAAGTTCTACACATCTAATCACTTTATAGTCATCTCTAACATGGTCATAACCAAATCCATGTTTATCCCAAAAATGATCTAGATCAGGTAGTACAAGATCAATAGGGCTAGGTGGAATGGCTTTGAATTCCTCAGTGGTTGGGTTCCATAATAAAAAATATTTATCTAGTTGCATGAGACAGAAAATTCCATTAACACTAACAGAATCCAAAATGTGAATATCATAGTCATCCTCGTAAAACGGAGGCGGTAAATCAATTTTGACTATGTTCTCAAACCTCTCACCATAAAGCAAATGCATCATAGAACGTTCTTCGGTAGAATTAGGTGAGACAATCTCTTGTAAAAGGAGACAAGTATCATCGCGGTAAGAAGGACTATTCGAAATAAAATTGTTACGATATATGTTCACAAAATTAGGGTTTTCAAATAAAAGGGCCCAAGATTTAGATACACATCCAAAACGTTTCAAAGACTTCAAAGGTAATTTAGATAGAACATAGAAGGTAAGATCATTAGGTATATGTTTGTTCACCTTCTCATTTGAGACAGACATTGAATTCTCTATCTTCGACTCCAATGACATGGTTTGTCTTCAATCTTAACCAGCACCGACAAAGAAGAGACCGATAGAGCCGCTTAAGCAAAACCTTTGCAAGTGTAAAAAATTGGTCACATGATTGAATTTATAAAAATATCATAATCTCATATTTATTTAATTTTTGAAACATTAAATATTATTTTTTTGCTTTTTCTTTTTTGTAATTTACCATTGTATTAAATGTTTTCCGTACCTTAAAAGAATGGAAATAATTATTCTGACAACTCAAAAGTTGTCACATATTGTGTTTTTATATAGTTGTCAATTTAATATTAATTGTTTCTCTCATTTTTAATTAAACCAATACTTACTTTATATGTATTTTTATACGGTGTTTCAAAAGTTGTCACATTTTGATTGTTTAAATATTACTCCAACAAAGATGTGGGAGGTGCCTTCTATATATTACTGGCTATTTCTTTTCCCATCTTACCATCTTCTCACACATCATACTCAGTTCCGAAAATACCTCTGTTTGGATTATATAAATTTGAATTCCTTTTTGAAGATTTTTGGATTATGTGATCTGAAATATGTTTATATATAAGCAACAATCAGAAAATTCTCATTTCATCGATTGCGAATTTTGCTTTTAAAAAACAAAGTAAAAAAATGACAAAACTTGTCAAATAAAATTAAAAAAAAATACCACCATTTTTTTTAAAATCCAATCAAGCTCATGCAAAAATAAATATTTTTCTTAGAATATGAAAAATAAAAAAAATAAAAAGGTTTAAATGATGGAATTTTGAATTTTGAGGGGGAAGAGTGACATAAGAAGTTCCTTTTAAGGGAGACTCGTTCCTTATTAGTTTTTTTCCTGATTTTTCTGGGCAAATTTGAAAGCAATGTGATCCAATAGCTTGAAAACTAGATTTTCGACTAGGATACGATAGGAACAACTAACAATGACCTAAAACATAAAACACACTAAAGCAGTGGGCTATAATGGTCGAACATAGTATTTGTACCGCCCGTCGTGATTATTTACTTATTTTAATGAGTTTTAGCATATATTTATATGATTTATATGTGATTTAAATGATTTATGAGATTTACGTGATTTATATGATTTTTATGAGATTTAAGTGATTTATAAGATTAAATGAATTATGAGAAGTTATGTGATTTTTAGAGATCTTATGAAGTATTGTGACGTATTTTATAATATAAGATTTAGAAATAAAATAAATATTTAGATGAGGGGCTGTTTTATAAAATTAGAAAGTTTAGTGGGAGAAAGAAGAAATAGAAAGAATAGAAGAGGTGTTATAAATAGAGGAGTTAGGTTGAGAGAAAAACATAACGTACGATCAGTTTTCGGTGAAAAGGAGAGAAAAGTCAAGAGAAGAGGAGGAGACCTGGAGAGCTGCGATTTCATCTGTTATAAGGTAAGGGTGAGACTAACTCTCAATATTATTACGTCTATGATTCTGAAAAATAGATTTAGCATGAGGTAGGTCGAGTTTTGTGAGAATTGAGGATTAGGGTTTATGGCCGATTTTGATGATTAGATGATAGTAAACCGTTTAATTGATGTAAAAATGATGTATAGACCTTAGATGATTCATAAGATGGTTATTAGAGGCTGTTTAGAGGTTAGAATCAAGAGATTAGATGAAAAATTGAGAATTTCTGAAATCTGCCTGATTACTGTAGAACCGTCGCTCGCCTCGCGAGCTGAATCACTCGCCACCGCGAGCAGAGAGAGGAAAGGAGGTCCAGGAGCTATGTTTTACTCGCCGCTGCGAGCAAGTGAGCTCGCCTCGCGAGCAAGGCAACTCGCCACTGCGAGCAAGCCTACTCGCCACGGCGAGCAGTTACCCCATTCTGCCCAAAATTGTTTCTTGCGATTTTTCGCACGTAAATTCTTGAGATGACCCTTAAGTTGGAAATGTAAGTTGTTAAGAAGTTGTAAACTGTCCAGGAAGCTTAATTAAGATGGCTGAGATTAATATTAATGTAACATTGTTATATATGTACTATTTGGATTATTTATGATGTTTATATTGATGCGATTCACTCTTAAATGTTGATGTGATATTTAAGAAATGTTTATGTGCTGCCTACGTTGCTATTTCCTGTTGACGGACCTTAATGTCATAAGAGTTGCAAGAGTCGGTCTAAGTTGTATAGATCTAAGAAGTTGTCCATATTAATGGAATCATAAGAGATGTTCATGATGTTGTCTAAGTTGTAGGAAGTTGAGTCCATTTGCATACTCATTAAAGATGGGGGCTTGATGCCCTGGAGCTTTTGCTCAAATTACGTTGGGGGCTTGATGCCATGGAGCTTTTGCTCACTTTGTTGGGGGCTTGATGCCCTGGAGAGCCTATTTACGCTCATATATGTTGGGGGCTTGATGCCCTGAATGGTACCACATGCATTTGCATTTGTCAAGATGTTTAAGATGATTTGAGATGATTTAAAAAGTTAAGAGTTGCATAGTTGAGTTGAGTCGCATTGTCGAGTCAAGTGTTGAGTCGATTTATGATGTTTGATTATGATTTGATGGTGATGTATTGATGATGATGTTTGACTGTGATTGATGAGGATAATGGTATGATGCTAAATGCTTATTAATATTGATGCTTATGATGTTTTATGTTTTTAAATATATTTTGATGGATTATATGCTTAATATGTTGTTTGTGAAATCTCACCCCTTCTGCTTGAAAATGTTGCCCTTCGTATGGGTAACTTGCAGGTAATAAAGACTAGAGGCGGTCGTGAGTGGACTCCGCACATATGTGTCTCAGGTGCTCTGATACGTAACGGGATGAGACTTTGACTTACTTTCTATTCCTTACGTATTGCTTATGAACTTTTTATGAATAAATGTCGAACCAAGACTTATGAGACTTTTATGACAAGGCCTGCGTGCCAAAGACTTTTATGATGTTGAACTAATTTCCGCTGCGAAGTTTTAGATATTATGATGTTGATTTTTGAAGGATAATTGTTTATTTATCCATTTTATGATTTTTAAGAAGTGTGACATTCCGTTTACGATTTAAATACTCTGATTTATTATGAAATTTTTATATTGGGAAAAACGGGGTGTTACAGTATTCATGTCACAAAACAGGTCCAACCTTTGTGTTGGCACATTTTTTATTATATAAGCTGAACCTGTTTTTATCATGATTTTTTGGCAAAACAATTATTCAAATTTTAAAATTTGAAGAAAAAAAATTCATTTCAGATTTTAAAATCTAAACGAACACTATGCATGCTTCAAACACGCCTTATAGAGCAGTTATAAAATCTGATGTACTTATTCTTTTTGGAATTTAGAATCCAAATTTAAGAAAAATGTTACTTTCCACAAAAAATTTATAGAAAATTTTTATTTCGGATTATATAATCCAAATCTCAAGGGCATTTTTGAAATATTGGAGGGCGCGTGAGAAGAGAGTAGCGTGAAAAAAGAAATTGCTCGTATTATTTCCATCAAAGGAAGGAGTATTAATAAGATATTTCACCAAGAATGGGTAGCCCATAATTAAAGTAGGTGAAATCTTTATTTTGGGCCTCCTAAAATAAATTTAGAATTCTGCTCTTCTCCCAGCACAAAACGTTCTCGCCCAACTGAAATGCCGAAAATACTCATGCGTTAGTTAAGTAACACAAGTGTTAAAATCTGCGCATCTTAACATGCGCTGCGCAACTTAACACACGCTGGAATTAACACTTGCGTGAGTTAACTCACGCTGGAAATTAACACTTGCGTGAATTAACTCATGCTGCATTACTTAAGTAGCGCAGGGGTAAATTGATAATTTCAGTTGGGCGCGAGTGTTTTGTGCTGGGAGAAGAGCAGAATTCATAAATTTAACATGCAACTTAAGGGAATTTTTTATCGCCCCGCATTCTTTTGAAAACATGAAAATGTCCTAAATTTTTTTATCTCCCCCCATATCTTTGACAATAGTGAAAGGGAAGTTTTTTGGCCATTTTCAAATTGCAAAAAAATAGCCACAACCATTTTTACTAGTTCATATTCTAGGATTCAAGCATAACAAGTAATTCTGATTTTAGGATTGAAACACGCCTTTAGCATGTTTCGAACCCCTCTAATGCCAAAAAAAAAGTCTTGGGAAAAATGCGGAATTTAATTTTGACACCAGAGAGGTTTAAAACATGTAAAAGATGTATTCGGATCCTATATTGAAAAGTGTAAAAACACTTATTTACTGTTAGGATTCTACAATCTAAATGGGTAAAAATTTTGGAAAAAAAAAGCAGTTAGTAAAACGACAGTGGTCAATTTTTTTGCCTTTGTAGAATCCAAAAAAATACAATTCGGGTAGAGACATTTTTGGGCTTTCGAAGGTAGGCGGCGATAAGAAATTCTCGCAAGTTGATTGAGTTGTTCGTAGCCTAACTGATCATCCATTTTAGAAGTTAGCCACCATAAAAAATTTGTGTTTATTGTTGTGCTAGCCCAACTTGAATTCATGTGTAGGAAGTTCTTTTCCCACCCTCCGGTTTTCTCGCATGCCCTTCAAATTGACCAAAATATCCCCGATCGGATTATATAATCCAAACCCATTTTCAGATTATGAAATCCAAAATGTGCCTTACTCCATTTCAAACCTTTGTTTTAGCATGTCAGCCCCTATTTTGTATAATAAAGAATAAAAAATTGTTTGGGTTATGTTATCCGAATGCAGGAAACATTTCAGACTATAAAATTCAAAAACCACATGCCTCCAATTATGTTGCCAATTGTTTCACCTCAAGTTTTGGATGATCTCGACAATGTCAAAGTTGAGGTTCCTCCATCTCTAGTTGAGAATCCTTCCGACAATGTCATAGTGGAGGTTGCACCTAAAGTTGATAAACCTTTTGTAAACGCCAAAGTCAAGACTTCTCCATCTGTATTTAGAATCTTTCAGGCATTGCGAAAGTGGAGGTTACACCTTAAGCTGAGAATTTGTCTTTTAGTGTTAAAGTCGAGGTGTCACCTAAGCATTCTATTGATCATCATATGCAATTTACTACTAAAAAAAAGTTTCCATCATGGGACAAGTTGTTGGGGTGGGTTTGAGAAGAAGCATGGAAGATAGAATTTTTATTGTTACCAGAAGATCAGACAATAGAGTAAATGGCCAAAAAACATTTGTTACGGTGATATGTGAAATAGAATGTTATTATACTAACTTTTTTTGTAAGATAATTTTTTTTAGCTCATTTTCTTTTTATAGCCCAATAAACTTAGGATTGTATAGATTGTTTAATGATTGTTGGATTATACAAATGATTTTGCTTATTTCAATTTAAAAATTGCTCTTAACCCTCCCAAAATAATATATTATCCTCAACGGTGCCGTTGCGCTCTAGTAACTAAGGCAAAACAACATTTTTGATAAAATTGTTGTTTTTTTTAAGGCTTAAATATGCCAAAAATCCCTGCGAATATGATTTATTTTGATTTTGGTCCTTGTAATTATTATTTTTTAAATATACCCTTGCGTATTGAAGGTGAAATGTTTCTATTTTGTGTTTTTAACTTACGAGTTAATTGTTGTTGTTGTTTTGAAATAAACTTGAATGCAGTGACAGTTAACTTTCGTTGGAAGCACTTAGCGAGCGACACTTAACCGCCGATGAAAGCAATTAGCTATTTTTGGGATGCTGAAGAGCAATTTTTGAAGTTAAAAAAGAAGTTTCCTTATACAAATTTGAGTGAACAAAATTTGAAGTTTTTTTCTTTTGATTCCGACAGGTGAGCTTGCCTATAAATCAATTTGTTTCATTTATTTTTATTATTAATAAGTTAATCCTCAACTCACTAAGTCACCAAGGTTGGGCATGAGTATTAGGGTTTGTTTGGATTGACTTATTTAACCGTATCTGCTGACATACATTTTGTGAGAGTGTTTGGGATAATTTATGAAAACGGCTTGTGACAATTTTCATAAGTTTTTTTCAACTTGTTTTCATAAGTTCTCCAATACACTATGAGTCTGTTTGGCAAGACCCATTTTTGTGCGTATAGCTTATGTCTTATATTATAAGCTCATTTGACTAAAAAATACATGTTTGGTAACCACCACTTTGTCATGAATTTATAGCTCATGGCTTACGTCTTATAAGCTCATTTGACTAAAACAGACATGTTTGGTAAATACATGTTATGATGTACATATAATATCCCCTTTTAATTTGTTCGTTAAGTGAGTTTCCAACTTTAGAGAAGGCGAATCCAAATAAATTATTAATTGAACTTGATAGTTAATTAACAAAGTTTAAAGTGTCTTAAATATAAATAATTGACAAATCAATAAAAAATATCAATAATAATGAAGTAACTAGTATCAAGTGGTTAATGATCAACTTCACTTATGGCCAAATATCCAACAAAAAAAGTTGTGGTCAAATTAATTAGAAGTACATGAGTTTGATCCTTGACTAGAATATTCCTCGGTCAAACTTTTGGAAAAAGATACTCACTCCGTTTTAAAATACATGTCGTAGTCAATCATTTTACATATGTCAATACACAACTTTGACGTTGATATCTTTAATTATCTATAATAAAAAATTATAAAATTTAAATATTTTAAAAATATTTATCGAAACAAATCGAACTACATCTTACATACTAACATTTGCATTTATATATAAATTAAACAAAATATTATTAAAGTAAGTTATGTGAATAGTGTATATTGTAAAAATGGGATATGTATTTTAGAATGGGGGAGTATTATCAATAATCTATCTAATCTAATACGTTATTAAAGTATCAATCTCTTTCCCCAATTTTTTTTTCTTTTTTTTACGAATTTAGTCTTTAAAGTATCTCACCAATCTCTTTCTCCAATTTAGTTTTAAAGTATTTAAATCAATAAATGGTCATAAAGTTTAAGACATTCATCACCTAAGTGTCTAAACTAGATCATTACAACCCATCATGTTAATTCCTAACATACTTCATATACTTCAGAGAGTACTACTTATTACATTTATATACTTTAGAAACTAATTAAATTAGAGAGGGTACGTACTTTAGAAAATAAATGGATGATTTATAGATAGTTATTTGAGTTATATAGAAAAGAAAAGATAGGAAAGGTATCTTAAGTTGATGGGTCACTATCTGAGCTGTCCCTTTTTCCACCTACCATGCATGAAATTGAAAGGTTCGATAGATAGTCCAACTTCTTTATAAAAATTTGAAGACGTTGCCATCTTTGACGAATATATACTGTTACACGAGGCTACTCGAAGAAGGAGAGGACAAAAGAATTTAATTAAGGACCACAATATGGTTTTTTATATTGGTAATTAAATGCAAAGATGACAAGTTATAAGATATTTCATGCATGTGCTAAGATAAGGTAATTGTAGAAACTAGACATAGTAGATAGTGATTGAAAAATGTATGTTGTCAACTTTGTATACTTTGGATACCATTGTTATTGATATATTTGCTCGTAATTTGTTTGGATTTCTTTTTTAAGATTTTGAGTGTATAAGTACGTACGGTTAGAATAAGAAGAGATTAATATTATTGGGATATGTTAAGGAGTGTCTTAAGAGTTAGTGAATTAAAAATATAAAATTATTTTATACGATTCCTAAAAAAAATCAATACATAATTCCTCAAACTCTTAAGAGATTCAACCACCAAAAATTATAATTGAAACTTAACTCTATTAAGTAAATGTTGCCGACTTTCTCCTTAAGCTAAAAAATACAATGTTTCTTTGAGTTGCCATTGAAAAAAAAAACATCTCTCTAAGTCTTGAGGTTTACTCCAATACTTTGTTTTAAAGTTTCACTTGGAAGGACTTTGGAAAAAGAAAAGAGAAAATAAAATTGTAAAAAAGAATAGTCCATGAGTGAGACTTTTTTTTTCTTTTATAATTAAAAAATTCTTCAAATCTAACATTTATTATTATAATATTTTTAAAATTAAATTAAAATTATATTAGCCATAAACATTCATTTATCATTTCTACAAAAATACTATCTAAAAAAATTAAAAGATTTTTCTGTCATTAACTCTACTCCCCTCTCAACCCTCTTCGTCCCTATCCAAAATCCAAATCTAAGCTTAAAATTCTTTAACATTAATCACACTCACTTGCTTTCAGATATGTAAAAAAGGGCAGTTGAGATATACAGGTGAACTGATGTATGACACATTTAAATAATTTGAAGTACATACAAACAAACAAATTTTATCCTTATTATTAATTGAAGTCAAAATGTATACGGTATTCATTATTGTCGGAGGTGTGAACATATGCTATTATTGTTGCAACTTGCAAGATATTAGATACTAAAGGAGAAAAAATGACACATCAAAATAAAAAATATATCATTTATGTTTTCTTACTCTATCTTTTTACATTACTCCTTTATTTCTATAAAAGTTGAATTACTGAAAATGAATTCCTTATCTAAAATGCCAAAATTGAAGACCAATTTTTTTGGTTTTAATTTTTTGTTAATATTCAACTATTTTTAGTGGTGTTAAAGATTCTCTCATATAACATATTTCATGATTTTTTTTTGAGGAATAATATATTTCATGATAACTTTAACCTTCTTGGTCTTGCAAAATACATCATACAACTTTGCAAATATTTTTAAACACAACTCAATTTTGTGTCATTTAGTCAATTCCATGCTCCACATTTCCTAAAGAGTGTGGGCAACTTTATTAGTAAAAGGAAAGAGAGATCATATAAGGGAAAATGAATTATTAATAATGTGATAAAAATAGAAAAATTTAGATATGAGAAAAAGTTTGACAACTAATCTACTATGTTGCATAAGTTGATATTAACCACACGCCATCACATCATAGCACACTCAATTATAGAGAGAAAATTGAGTCCAAACAAATAAATTACAGAGAGAAAGTGAGCAACAAAGGTCAACGTTTACGACTCTGCATGAAAATTTGAAGGTGTGACATATGCTAATGCTAATGATAGAATTAAAATAAGACTAACTTATAATTTAATTATAACAAAATTATTTTAATCTTTTCTTTTTTTCTTCAAAAAAAAATTATTTTAATCTCAAACTTTCTAATTTTTTTTTTCATCCCTTCTGACTTAGATCTCTACTTATTCTTTTCTCACTCAACTTATATAATTTTTTTTTTATTTTCTTCTTCTCTTTTTTCCCCCCAAAATTTGGTGATTTTATTTTTTTTTATAATATCTTCAACTGCAGAATTCATTTAAGTTCTGTTTGAGAGTTTAGAAGAGAGAAAACGAGAGGGCTTGAATTTTTTTCTCTTCTTTGGTTCTTAAATTTGGTGAATTCTGGAAAGAATGGAGAGCTTTGGGAGGGGAGGATTTTTAGGGGTTTAGTTTTTTTCATAATACAAAATTTCTTTAATTTCCCTAAAAAAATTTCTTTAATTGTATTGTTTAGGTAAATTTTCTAAATCCAATATATTGTTATAGCACTCGCAAAATTAAAAATGCATTACTCATAAATATTCATTCTTTTATCATTCACTAGAAAAATACTCTCAAATTTTTTCAAAGATTTCTCTTTTTTTCTTTCTTTAATCTCATCTCTCTATAGCCCTCATCTCCCTTCCTTTCCAAACTCCCAAACAAAGTCTTAAGGGAACTATCTTTCGGTTCACTAGAAAAATACTCTCAAATTTTTTCAAAGATTTCTCTATTTTTTTCCCCTTTAATCTCATCTCTCATAACCTTCCTCTCCCTTCCTCTCCAAACTCCCAAACAAAATCTTAAGGAACTATCTTTCGATACATGCATACTTTTCTATAGACAAGAGTTAGGAATTTATCTCCTAATCACATGTATAGTAAATCCAATTATTTTGTCAAACGTACCACTAAGTTATTTAATTAATAATTACTTATATGACATGCTTACTCATATATACCAGTACATTGCTAAAAGTCACGTTGAATGAGAGATATGACGCAAACATGTATTTATAAGTGGTGAAAGAAAAGAGCTAAACGTCACGTACAAAATCCGAATCATCTTACCTCTTGGGCTAAGCCTCTCGCGGGTGTGATAGTGTAATGTTGATGCAACAACCTTTCATGATAATATACTATGGTAGGGTACGAAATATGTTTTTGAAACTCTTTTGGGGCAGCTCTTAATTGCTAAATCCAATTTCTTACTTCCTCTGTCTCCATTCTAGAAGTTGAACCCATTGCCCCGTTAGAATCGATCAAAATGACAATTTTAAACAGAATACATGATGTCTTGTTTGAAACGGACAGTAAGATCCTAGTTGATGCCCTTATTTCTTCTATTGTTGCTCATAACAAGTTTGGTGACCTTGTATAACAATGTAGAGGTATTTTGAATTGTAATTTCGACTTTGTAACGTCGTATATTCGGAGACAAACTAATATGGCTGCATACAATATAGTTAGAACTTAAAACATACTTATCTCATCCTAGCCCCATATTTTTCATAATGTACTTTTGTACTCTTTGATTATGAATGAAATGCATTAATCTTGCCTTGCTTAAAAAAAGTGATGAATGCATTTTCACCTTACATGCAAACTTTATATGGTTGATTTAGGCTCAACTAAAATTTTAATATGATATTAAAGTTTATACAAGATCTATTGAACTCCCCGCTGCTATCAGATCACCACTATCCAGCAACTCAGATTTTTGTCCGAGTTTAAACTCAGAACCTCTAACTCTTTATCATTTCTCTTAAATTCACTTTGTAAAAAGAAAGTACAAGAGTTTCTTTAAGGGATGGATCTTTTAGGATATGATAGACACAAGTTAGGAAATGATCTCCTAATCACATGTATAGTGAATCTGATTCTCTGCCAAACGTGTCACATATTATTTTGTTTATTTGTCATGGTTTTTGTCCTTATGCTACTTGCACCTCTCTCCTAATTCTTAATGAGAGGAGAGGACCCCTGTCCAGCACAAAATAAGGGAATCAAAGGAGGAAAGGCCATATTTCAATGTCTTAGTCAGAAAAGTATTTGTGGCACCTTGGTAAACCAATAGTCACTACCCTACATAAAATATAATCTCTAAAATGAATGGACGAAAACTAAAAATACAAAAAGTGTAGGGACACTTTGGTTCCATAACATAGACCAAAATGTGCCACTTTCAATGGTTCACATGCTTGTAAAAATATTCTACTTTATTTCAACTTTCAACCAAGTTCAATATTCTTTGAATTCTTTTTTTTATTCTTTTGAATTTTCAATATTATTCCTCTATAGTTCAATTTTTTTTCTTCTTCATAAAGTAACCCACTTGCATTGAAATAAATTCCTCACGTATGTTTGAATTACATGTGCCATACAACTAACCCTTGACTTCCCTTTCTCTCTTAATTATTCTCTATATAATAACCATTTTTCTTCATAGTTTTCCTATAATTCAAACATTTATGTTCCCTTCAACACTTCTACTATAGAGTTCAAAAAGCTCTATATAGGTAGATAACACCTTAAAGAAAACACCAACTGAAAAATACACCAAACTACTTTCTTTTCTCCTCTTTTCCATCCTTTTTGCGTGGTTTGAAGGGCACACACTAACTATCTCAAATAGAAGCTCAGAACGTAGTTGGTTTCACTAGTAGAACATCATGCATATAGAAGCCCCGGAAAATTATGGCCCCGAAGACAAAAACTTCGACGACGATGGACGAGCCAAGAGAACTGGTATTTCATAATGTTTATTACTATTGAGTTTGATGCGCAGATGACAACATAACATAAACATATTCAAATACTATTATGAAACCATTTATTTTGATAAAATGTTTTATGTTATAGTTTTTTCGTTCTAAATTTTAATTTTGAAATTTTCACTTTGTTTTTCAAAAATTTGTACAATTTCTTTTCTTCAAATCCTTGAAATAAGAAAACATATATATTAAACCTTTCTTCTATTTTTTTTTTGGTTACCGCTTTATCTCTAATTATAAATACACATTTTTATATATTGGTAATATTTTTTTATTGTATTAATTTTTCTTTAATTATGTATATGATATATGGTTTTGATTTGATGAATTTGAAGGGACATGGTTGACTGCTAGTGCACATATTATAACGGCTGTGATTGGTTCTGGAGTTTTATCACTAGCATGGGCAATAGCACAAATGGGTTGGGTTGCTGGTCCTGCAGTTCTTTTTGCATTTTCTTTCATTACCTATTTCACTTCCACTCTTCTTGCTGATTGTTACCGTTCACCTGATCCTGTTCATGGCAAGAGGAACTACACTTACACTGAAGTTGTCAGAGCTAACCTAGGTACTAAATAAATAACTTTACTATATAACCATTTTTATGTTGCATGTTAATGTTTAAGTAGTTTAAGGAAGTGTCTTATACGGTATATGGTGGACCGAAACTTGAAAATCGTTTTAATATTTTAGTAGAGGCTTATGATATTACTCGTCCTCACATTTGATTAGCTGTGAGTGCACGGAGGACCTTGAAATTTTACTTAAAGTGATGGCAATTATTGTTATCGAAATTTTGAGCAATTTTTAAATATCGATTGTAGACCACATGTGATGAGACACTTAATCATACCCTAATTATTGCCTAATATTTATACTAGATGAATTCATAACAGCTTGTTTGATTACCAATGATTCTATAGACATCTTGTATTATAAAAAAATTGTAGAAACTTGAGACTCTCTGTTGTTGAATCTTTTCATGTACCTGGTTTTATTAGTTAATTATTTCCAACACAAAATATAATTGTTTCTTGTATGTTCTTAGCTAGTTTAAGAAATAATTCAATTTTTTTATTAAATTGATAAAAATAGCTCACCATTAATTTGTCACATGATTTTCTTTGATAGGAGGCAGAAAATTTCAGCTATGTGGTTTGGCGCAGTATATAAATCTTGTAGGTGTGACCATTGGCTACACAATAACTGCATCAATTAGTATGGTGTAAGTTTTTCCTCATCAACTTTTGACTAAGTACGTATGTGTAAATATGTTTAAGGTTCTTGATGAAACAATTGATTATTTATAAATTGTAGATATTATATTTAAGTACAACAATATACTAAAAGCATTTTAGTAAGTGTGAAGATTTCTGAATTCTCAATAAAAAAGTGAGAAGATAATTTATTTAATAAGAGGAAGAATATCAAGAGAATTTTATGTACCTTATACTAAAAATAGTTGAATAGGTAATGTTTTAGAGCATTTTTGGAATATAAGTTTGACAAAACCATAGTACACTATGACTTTGTTGAAACTCTTTTTTTTTTTTTTTTGAGGGAACTTTGTTGAAACTCTATAAAGTCTAACTTTTACAAAAAAAAAAAAATAGTAGTAGTTCACTGTGATTCTTCGAAATTCATCATCAATTCAAACGTACACTAAGTAGAATCGATAAGTTCACCACTACTAAAAAATTGAATTACTGACAATATTTTTTTTTTGACAAAATTGAAAAAAAAAAGAATTTGTTTTATTCATATTTTTTTTTGAAAGGGACTTGTATCCAATTTCTACCCCAATTAATTCAACCATTTTTAGAAGTGATGATCAAATAAGAAATACACTGAATTGACAAAATTACATCATATAATCCTAATCAATTTTTTGTTTCCATTATTTATCAGGGCTGTACAAAGATCAAACTGCTTTCACAAGCATGGACATCAAGACAAGTGCTACGTCTCAAATAACCCTTTCATGATAATCTTTGCATGCATTCAAATTGTTCTATGCCAGATACCCAATTTCCATGAGCTCTCTTGGCTCTCAATTGTTGCTGCAGTTATGTCATTTGCTTATTCTTCCATTGGCCTTGGCCTTTCCATAGCCAAAGTTGCAGGTAACAAATTGCATCACTTCAACTATATTTTTTTGGTACCCTATAGTTAATTAATATCTTATATTAAAATGGTCATGGTTTTCAATTTCACATTATTAAATAATAATAATTCCTTTTTGTCAATGTTTGAAGATGGGGATAATCATGTGACAACATCCTTAACTGGGGTCCAAATTGGGGTAGATGTTACTGCAACAGAAAAGGTGTGGAGGATGTTCCAAGCTATTGGTGACATCGCATTTGCTTATGCTTTTTCTAATGTGCTCATTGAGATCCAGGCAAGTAAATTATTTACTGATTTATATATGGTTTAAATATACCATTTAAATCTTACAAATTAATATATCACTTTTTATTTTTAGTTTATATAAAAAATTGTTTTTAGTTTATATAAAAAATTAGTTTATATGTACTATTGCAGGATACCTTGAAATCAAGCCCTCCAGAAAACAGAGTGATGAAGAGAGCAAGTTTAATTGGAATTTTGACTACAACATTATTTTATGTGCTATGTGGAACCTTAGGTTATGCTGCATTTGGAAATGATGCACCAGGAAATTTTCTCACAGGATTTGGTTTCTATGAGCCCTTTTGGCTAATAGACTTTGCCAATGTTTGCATTGCAGTTCACTTAATTGGGGCATACCAGGTAAATAAATAACTTACGACCTAAAATATTAATAATTTAACCTTACTTTATTTAAATATTTATTAACAAAATAATTTTTTTAAAATAAAATCAAACACCTCTCAATTTTACTTGTAATTTTATATCTGATTTACAAATTTAAACGGAGTTGTCTGATCTTGATCTGAACGTTCGACCTGTATGACTAAAGCTAATGTGTGATTTCCTATGGTTAGGTCTTTGTCCAACCCATATTTGGCTTTGTAGAGGGCCAAAGCAAACAAAAATGGCCAGATAGTAAATTTGTGAATGGAGAGCATGCTATGAATATTCCACTATATGGAAGCTATAATGTGAATTACTTCAGAGTAATATGGAGGAGTTGTTATGTGATTATCACTGCTATCATAGCCATGTTGTTCCCATTCTTCAATGATTTCTTGGGACTAATTGGTTCACTATCCTTCTATCCATTAACCGTTTACTTCCCTATAGAAATGTACATTAAGAAAACCAACATGCCAAAATATTCATTCACATGGACTTGGCTCAAGATATTAAGTTGGCTATGTTTGGTCATTTCTATTATCTCAGCTGCTGGATCAATTCAAGGGCTTGCAACATCACTCAAGACATACAAACCTTTCAGAGGAGAACAATGATACTTTGTTAATTTTCTAGTGGAACCCTATTTTTATTTTTCTTTGCCAATGATTTTTCTTGTCTTAAATAAGTTACTTGCTAGAAGTTTAATCCAAGTATATTGTACCATTATGATCAAGTGCTTATTGATAGCGAAAAAATTCAAAACCTACATGGAGTACAATATTACTGTAGTGAATAATAATCTATCCCAAAAATAGTTGTAAATTAAACTATATGCACTATATAGGATATGCAAAACAACATGTTCTTTTTTATTAAGTAGTGTCTGCATTTAAGCTTTGTACCAAAAAAAAGTTTGCATTTAAGCTTTGTATAAACTAAAGAGGTGCAAACCAATCTTTATAAGTATAACCTTTCTTATTCAGAAGAGGCTTCATTTAAGTTTGCATATGCATCAAATTTTATTTCATAAGCACCCTAAAAATTATAGTATTTTGTTGATATTTTTTTATATTTAAAACATCAAAGATTTTGAAATATAATCGAGTATTAGGATGCTCAAACCTATATAAGTAACTTAAAGAATATGAGCTATATATTGATAAAGAAAAGATATAAGGAAACAAACACCCCACAAAACTATTGCAATGCTACTACTATCTTGAAGGACAATCAAGAGAGTCAACAAATCATTGGTATAAGAGGCAGTGACCCCCTTTGACTGTGCCATAAATCATTTTCTGGTCAACACTATTATATTATCCAACAATTTCTCATTCGTTAACCATTAAACTTGACAATATCATATCATTCACCGGCTTCCAAATGACCTTAAGTACAAAATGCATGTCGATCCCAACTTCATTCACCCCTTGACAGAGACGGAGTTAGAAGGGGGACAGTCGTCGGCCATTATCCCCTAATGCTTTGATGTTATTCGGTATAATACAATACAATATATTATACTTTACTTAATATTAAAAAAAAAAAAGCAAAAACACTCTTGCAAAGGAAATGTATAATGTAGTATGAATGAATGAACCTCAGACACATTCATTCATTCATACTCCAATGGTGAACTCTATCAAAAGATATTTTTGCAGATCTCATTGAATCACATCATCTTAAAATTTATAATAGGTTCTACATCTCATCAAATATATTAATGTTTTGTTTACCTTTGGTTGCACTCGTTCATCTTTTTACCTTTTTTACTAGAGAAAAAACATCGATAAAAGGCTAAGAAGAGTTGCTTCACAAGAGTACGGTGATTACAAGTTATCGAACTCCAATGAAAACAAACAAAAGACTCTCCTTTTTAATTACATGCTTGCGTACTCATATCAAAATATAACCACTAGAGTTGCTCTTTTTTTTTTTTTTTTTGGTTACAACCTACTTTTTTTTTGGTTACAACTAGAGTTGATCTTAATATAATAAAAATAAAATTATCAAATTGTTAATAAAGAAAACAAATAAGGTTGTGGGGGCAAGCCGCCCCCAATTTATTATAAGTTGATCCGTCCATGTTAACAGTGTAATAGTTATTTGGTAACACACTTTTGCACAATGCACGAAAATTTGCAGTGTAATAGAAGTTCCTTTTCAATTTTAATCAATATATGGAAGTCTTCTAATAATGCAATAGAAAAATTTTGTGAAAAAAAAATACCACAAAAAATGTCAACACGACATTTGCAAACTGTTCGTGATGTTTTAAATGCCAAGGATAGCCCTACATTTGCTCAAAAAAAAAAAAAGGATAGCCCTACATGGATTTACCTTTAGCTACTGTAATTTTTTTTGACGAATCTCGCATGAAAAAGGGGTCTAGAAGGTGTTGGGTCAATGAAGAGAGTCCGGAAGAGTACCCACATTTGGGTCATGACAATAACATAAGTGGGAGAGACGCCAAACCACACTCTTATCCAAAAACTTTAAAGTCATATGTTTATTGACCAACTAAACTGTTTGATTTTGATTGACCAACTAACAATGTATCAGATGCCTGCAAGAAATGATGATGAGTGATGACCAAAAGGGAGCCGAGTCAATTTCAAAGTTACTCCTTGAGTTTCAAAATAGAAGTCATAATCAACCATTTCACACACGACAAGACACAACTTAGATTGTTGATATATTTAATTATCTATAGTAAAAAATTATAAAAATTTAATATCTTGAAAATATTTATCTAAAAAAAAATCAAACGACATCTTACATGCTACCATTTGTATTTATATATAAGTTAAAAAATAGGATCAAAGTAAGTTATGTAAATAATACACACCGTAAAAATGCGACATATATTTTGAAATGGAGTGATAGCTTTTAGAAAGGGTAGAAAATAATAAATACACAAAAATAAAGAGAAGGGTGTGTATAAAAAATAATGTGGTGCAAACAATATCCCCAAAATTTAATGTAATAGCCCAACTAACTATTGAGCCATATTTTTTATCTGAAAAATGAAAATAAAAAAATAAAAAGAAAAGTGTAGAAAATATTTTGAACCATTGCAAGGGAGATGAAGAACTGGTGGTGGTTGTGACAACAGCAACATTTATCCTTAACTTTTTATGTGACAACATTAATTCCTTTCCCCAAACTTTGCACAACCCTTTCATGGAACATAGAATAAAATTATGGGTCTCTGCTTTGGTTTTAGACTAAACACTAAACTCAGATATAGTACTGTCCCTCTTCACCACTCTTCTCCTTTCTTCACTCATTCACATATCTTTACCTCTTCATCTTCATCTTCATCTTCTGGTTAGCTCTTTTCTTCCTTTTTGTATTATATTAATTAATACTATTATTAATTCCTATTTTATTTTGCTAATTATAATTCCTTCCCTCCTTTACTTAGAGTAATGATATTGTAGTAACAGTTTTGTTTATAAAGTGCATACAATCATTTCAACATATACTAAATTTTGATGCACTGGCAATCCATCACCGACAATCAATTGTATGATATATGAGTTTAATTAGTATGCTATGTCAGTCAGGGTACAATTATTTTACACGCATCCACTGATCACGTCTAAACGCACGGGTTGTCATATTCATTAATTGACGTAGCAAGTAGCAACACATCATTGTATCCATGTGTAAAATAATTGTACTCTGACGGGGACGGGGTATACTAATTAAATTCCAGATATATTTAGTGATCCAAATCCAACCATTATGATTGAATTAGTGTCAAAAATCTTTACCCTGTTAAGTTCATAAGTTTATAATTGTGTCAAGTTCTGAATTATATTTTTAATTTACATATTCAATTTCTATGTATATTTCTTAGTTCGAATTGATCAAGAGTATCCGAGTTCGAACCCTTGCTAACAATCTTTGACCAAACTTTACTTACCTCCAAACTGAACTCCGGATTGTCAAACCGATTCCCCCAGGAACCTTAATATATGAAAATATATATGCTTCTTAGTGTGTGTGTGTGTCTTGGAATGTGATTTCCAGTTAGAAGAAGGATACCATAGTTAAAATTATCGAGTTTATTAATGTTAATGTGTGTCATTCTCTTAAGTATTATGATGCTATTTCTTTTTCTTTTTTTCACTTTGAATTTTGGGTTTAAATGTGACGTAGCTGGAGGCAGGGAAACTTTATTCAACCCTGTGAGGTTGTCTTTGCTTTCAACAATTTATGAGGAAGGAGAAACTTTGCAGAAAGATTTTCGAAAGACATTTGCATTTTCATCATCAGCATTGGAGGCTCCGGAAAAAGATTTATTGCAAGGAGGAGAACTACCAAAGGTGTTCAACATAATCCTTTGCTTTGTATACAATCATGGTTTTAAATTGCAGACACATCACGATCTTTGCTATTGCAGAGAATCGCTGTCAAATGTGGCCTGATGCTGCCAAAATCACAGTGGCAGAGACATCAAAAACTTGATGTCGCAGTCACAGACCTTATATTTAGAAGAATGAATACAATTTGTTTTTATGTTGATAGCTAAAATTGGGGGAAAAATCTTAAAAATATTTGTTTTTCAGGTAAATAAAGGAAAGAGGTCGCTTAGTAGTGTGCATGAAATGACAGATAACACGCAGTTACCTTTTGAGGAATCACATTTCGGTTTGTTAATGGAGAACCTTGGTGTTTTAGAAGAAACTTTTGCTGATTCGGAAGCATTGAGGTTGGAAAAGAATATTATAATGCAACTAGAAAAGCTTGGAGCTCTTGAGTTGTTCAATGTTTGTCTAACAACATCTTTCGGAACCTCATGCATATCAAACTGCACTCACAAAGTTCTTGAACAAGTTGAAGAGAATAAGAGAAACCACAAAGTAGATGACTATACAGGTAAAGTTATTGTCCATTCTAGCAAGAGAAAGGAAAATAGAAGAAGAAAGAGAGGATCTGTTTCCATAGCACCTTCCTCTCGATCCTTGCCTTTAGACGATAATCAAGAAGATCCATTACGTTCTTCACCGGCTTCTTTTGCAAAAAGAGCATCAAATACTAAAAATAAAAGAGCGGTGATTGCTCAAAGGGAGGTGGAAATGTCAAAAGGTGTAAAGGTTAGTTTATCGTCAATAAAATATCGAGTTATTCGGTACCATGCTTGTAAATTACGCAAATATTAAAGTTTTGTACTACTCCAGGTTCTAGCAGAATTAGAGAAAATTAGAACAGCTATAGAAGAGGATACAAAGCAAGTGGTAAGCTTGAGTAGCTGGGCAGAAGCATCTGGAGTTGACGAAAAGGTGCTACAACAGCAACTGTATCATGGCTATTATTGTAGAGATGAGTTGATACGCAGTACTCGTTCCTTAGTTCTATACTTTGCTAGAAAATACAGGGGTATGGGAATAGCTTTGGAAGATTTGCTTCAGGTATTTTCTAATTGTCATTGTGCGTAAATTTTTTTGTTTGACATTTTCTATATATTATTGTGGAGGAGTTTCTATTTGGATTTTTATCTGTGTTCGCTCATTCATCATTCATTCTTGTAAATTATCACAAGAACCTGAGTTTTGCGATTAACAATGGATATTTTATGGACTTAACAATGAAAGTTTTGTCAAAATAACTGTAAATCATTCAAGATATATGTTTGTGTATGAGATGGAAGGATATTAGTTGATTGATCATATCAGTTCATAGATAGAGTTCATGACACAAGGTAAATTAAACTTTTACCTCCATTAAGTGTTTGTTTGGCAAATAGGAAAATCACGGTATTGCCGCACGTTCCATAAACTCTACAACTACTAGCTTCTATGAATTCACGTTCAAATTGTCTAGGGACGCGAGAAAAGCCAACGCCACCGTGTATCCAAACAAATGTTAAGTTTTCATCTAAAAATAAATTTCGGTGCACCTGCAAGTTTTGACCTAGAATTTCAGAAACAAGCACTACATATTCTTGTTTTCCCCCTTTTCATGATAGATCAAGCAGATCTCACCGACATGCACAGAAGTTTATAACTTTGTATTCTCAACTATCGTGGGAAACATTGTTTTCTGTGGATAAACTGCGAAAATAGAGAATGATTAGCGAGGAAAATGATCATCGGCGTGGCATATGACTCTCCATAATTACTTTTAACTAAATTTTTAACAGTTTCAGTATTTTTGTAATCTTCAAGGAATATAAGGAGTTTTAAATTTTAAACATGAGGTCGGGGCCGTGGGGAAGTTACACATGATTTTAAACTCTGTTCACTCAAGGTGATTTGAAAGATTCAAGGGTGTATAATTGGACAATATTTTTGGAAACTCGGTATCCGGCAGTATATTTGCCTATATAGTCTACATGAAAGAGATTAACATGAAAAGGTAAGACATAGTCAAGGTTCTTGGCAGAAACATCATAATATATGAGCCCTTTTCACCCAAAACGACATGCAACAGTTGCTTATGACGATGTTGGTAATTTTGTTGTCTGCATCACTTATGGCCTTAGGTTAACTTCACTTGTGGTTTACTTTGTTGCTTTATCCTTTCGAAGACAGAGCATTTTGTAAATACTTTATAGCAGGAAAGGACAATCGAAAATTGTAGAGTGTTTCCATCATTAATGGTTTGATCAATGTTTTCATGTTGACAGTAAGTAGAAATGTAGCAATAAAATTTAACAATCCACATATACATGAATGCTCCTTAATAACCTGTATGTTATTCTCTTCACATTTCATAGGTAGGATATATAGGTGTTCTCCAAGGAGCAGAGCGATTTGACAGTACAAGAGGATACCGATTCTCAACCTATGTGCAGTACTGGATAAGGAAATCAATGTCAAGAATGGTGGCGAAATATGCTCGAGGAATCACTGTTCCTGTATGTTCCTCTTTTGCTTAGGAGGTTGTTTCTTAGTAGAAATTTAATACAAGAACGACCATGAATTTGATCTTTGCGTTATTTTTCTTTTCATTACTCTTTTTAGTGGTCGATGAACAAGGCAATAAGTCAGATCCAGAAAGCACGGAAGGTCTTGAAAAATACAACCATGAAATATCCCAATGATCTTGAAATTGCAAAGATGACAGGTCTTTCACTGGACAAAATCATGTCAGCTAGCCATTGTCTAAGAACAGTTTCTTCAATGTATCGCGGCATTGAATACATGGTAAGACTACTATTTTTCCCATGTTTGCCCCATTGTTACTTCTTCTTTTTCTGTTATGTTGTGGTCCGACTAGTAATTTTATTTAAAAAATTGTCATTTTTGTTATTGAAGAAGAAACCAAATATGTAAACTCCTAAATTGAGAAAGCAGTGTTGAAAACACACTATTCCAAACATATTTCTTACTATTGATTGAAAATTTGAAATTAAAATAGATACGACTACATAAATTTGGAAAGACTTGTATGAATGTCAACCAAAAAAACAGGGTGTTGAAAAGAATTTGCTGTTAGCATTTCTCAAAATGAGAGTTAAATAATAGAAACAAACATGATGTCTTGTAAACATCAGAAAGGCCATTTTAAACAACAATTTGGGACAACAAAATTCAACAAATTTTTAAATGGTCAATGCACTTCACAACCTGATCAACGTAGTTTAATGAGTAGTTAATGGGTATATCAAGATTGGATAACTCATTAACCATTAACTGAACTTAATTAACCAATTAACCACAAATTTGAACATTACTAACGATTTCAGGCGTTCCAACTACATGGAGATTTGAAAACTTGAAAATCAAAGTTGATCACATTTCAAATTGTGGTTAATAAAGTTCTGTAAATGGTTAATAAGTTACACCTGATATATCTATCAACCAAATCTAACACTTCGTTAACCATGTGTAAAAACCGTGTTAACCATTTAAAGATTTGTCGAATTTTGTAGTCCAAAACTGATGTTCAAGTTCAAATAACATTTCTATTTAAACCATCATGTGTCCATGAGGACAACACGTACTTTCTTTTTTCCCTCGGTGTTTTTATGACCATGTATGTTGGTATATTCATGCCTCTTAGAGTAAGCATGAATGTTTCATTGTGATTTGTGAGACTCAGGAATAATCATCCTAAAATTATTTTTATCTAGTATAAATTGTTTTTCATGACATTCATTCTGCAGGGTCATATGCCCGATTTGTCGATAGAGAGTCCTGAAGAGACTGTCATGAAACAGCACATTAAGAAAGATATACATGATATCCTCCAAAGCTTGGACTCAAGGGAAAGGCAGATACTAATCCTACGATTCGGCCTTACTGATGATCATCAACCCAAGTCTCTTGAATATATAGGGAGGATTTTCAAAGTTAGCAAAGAATGGATAAGGAAAATAGAGAAAAAAGCTCTCACAAAATTAAAGAATGAAACAAACATCTCAAAGTTGAATTATTATTTGGATCTGTAGTTTATCATTGGTTTTTTTTGATAAGCTTCAGTGACATCTATTTTCATCTGTATATGGGGATTATGAGGGATGTGTACAAACTCTTAGTCCAAAGTTTATTGAATGCACTGTGTATGAAATAAAGTTATTTTTTTACAGTTTTCTAGTTTGAAAAACGTTATCAGTTGTTACCAGTGCAACACTTCATAACACAGATATTTAAAAATAATATTATTTTATTTTATATATCTATCTCCAAATGAAAGATAGAAGAGAGTCTTAACAATGTTGTTGATCTTCTTGTTTCTTGTGTGGTCATTGTGAAATTGTATTTTTTTTTTGTCCAAAAGCATGAGTTCTCAGGAGAAATGAGTCCTTGTAATTCGAAGTTTGGTCGGAAGATAAGTTAAATATTAGTTAAGGATCGGTCCATTTAGGATTTAAACTTGGATTTTCTCAAATGGTTTTTTCTTAATTAATCATTTGTGAAATTGCATGATATTATATTTATCTTGTGGCCTTGAGAATAAATGATTTTCAGACTGGTGGGGGGTTGTTTGTGTTCTTTGGCAAAATAATTTGAATTCTTTTAAGATTCGTCCCGGTATTTTATTGAATCATAGATTACCTGATGTCATACTCAACAACAACCAAGTCTTATTGAATCTTTAGAATCGGCTACTTGATGTCATACTCATGATAAATTTGTGTAAACTTAGTGAATTTGTAACCTTTTACTCACTTAATCTATCTTAAGTCCAACTTATTCTGCCTGAAAAATAGGGGGGAAATTGTATACTAATTGTCTTACGCTTACGAGAAAAAATGAAAATGATTTTATAGTGAAAGTTAAAAATTTATGTGTTGATCCATATGTGTTTATTTATCAAGTTGTTTTTAGTTAAACCTAAATTTAAAATAGTTTAGTTGATTAAATTAAATACACATATCATTCACAAACGAGATTCTCATATTCGAAATGAGATTTGAACTCAGATCATTGTGAAATTTGAGTTGAATCCTTACCAAATGAATCAACCTATTTTTGAGGTCTACAATATTTCAGTTCCCAAAGATATGGATATGAATTTATACAAAGCTTGTGAAGGTATACAAATATATTTTTCATAGGTGTACAAAGTTTTATACTATCAACATATCACAACTAATCATGACTTTAACAACAATTATAATAAAAGTCAACATTTCTAATGATCTTGGTAAAAAAAACATTTTTAACGATCTAACAATTTTATTATTGATTAACAATGTAAAAGTAGAAGTTATGTGTGTATATGAATTAAATCCAAATATAAATGGGAGGTATGGTTTACATTTCTCATTAATTAAACTAAGCTAAACTAAAATCGAACATTAAATTTATAATGGGCTTTAATTAGAACACTGATAATCATAGCCCAAACCAATATCGTCACCGCAATTCCATGAAAATTGCTGCCAAACTTGAACGAAGAATAAAAACATTACAAGCTCCACCGATTGATACCTTCAATCATTCATTTTCACACCAAATTCAATTTTGTTTTCTCCATCGTTGTCGGCTAATAGAAACAATTTTTAATCCCATTATATTACCCGCTACTTACGAATAAAGCTTCATCGATTCAAAGTTTTATCAACAATAACAAAAAGAAAAAATGGGTATTCCTTCAGAACTTAGAGATGCTTGGGTTTCCAAAAGAAATTCATTTATTATTGCTTCTCCTGATGAAGAGAGGAAGATTTTGAGAACCAAAAAATGTACTAATGGTATTTTACATTTTCATTCTCTTTCTTTCTTACTTACTAGTATTTCACAAGTTTTTTGTTTTTGTTTAATTAAAATGTTATTTATTATGTGGGTCATGCATTATGTTGCTTAATTTTGTTTTATGTTTGATTATGAATTTATTAGTTGATGATTATGGTTAGAGGTATTTGTTGGTTGATGATTTTTTCTGTTCGGTATCCGGTCCAAGAACCAACTAATCAACTAATCTAGGGATCAACCCCACCCAGAGCAAAGCTCTATAGGGACTAGCCCACATAAGTTGGCTGATTCGAACCTGAGACCTTAACAGGAGTACGCTCTAAGGTCACAAGCCTACACCAGCGAGCCAATCCATGTGGTTTTGTTGCTTGAGCGAGCCAACATTCTGAATTTTTTTGGTTAGGATTTGGGTGATTATGAATATTATTGAACCACTTGTATTTCATGAGCTAGCTTTTGGAGTTGTGTTAGAGTTTAACATATGAATATTATTGAACCACTTGTATTTCTTGAGCTAGCTTTTGGAGTTGTGTTAGGCCTAGAACCCAAATTCGAAGAAAAACAATGGAGTCTAATATGATATCATTCCCTTTTGTTCCTGTTGGAAAATAATTCTTGAATGGTGATATAGAACTATTATTTTACTTTTCCGCTGTTTGGCAAAATCAATGTTAAACTTTATTGGACTAGCTTAAGGTAATGCATGTTTTCCATGGGCTATGTAGCACCAACACTTCAGATTGAAGGTGTGTCCGGTGTCCAACACGACGCGTGTCCAACACGACACCGACACTTGTGGTTACATTCAATTACTTTCATTTTCTCAAATTATTGCTATGGTCGCGTATGGTGTCCATGTTTGCGTTGGTGCTTCATAATTGGTCATACACCAAATAATTGTCTTTATTTCTGTCTCCTAGATTTTCATTTTTATCAATAGAGCAGGTCATATACCACATGTTATCTAACATTGTTATGATATGCTGTCAAAGGGTGCCTGATATCATGAGAAATATGAATTATATATCCTTACGCTTTAGCCTTTTCTTGATATGCAGAAGGTGTGCGTGCTGGATTCAAGGCAGCCGCCGTTGCATGCGTTGTCAGTACTGTACCAACAGTAAGTAATTTTTCTTTCCGGAGACTTGCTAATAAAGATACTGCGCAATGTGTTTTTTTTTTCAATTTTAAATCAATTTCATTTGAACAATGTTATGCAGTTTCATGGATGCATCTTTCACTTATAATAGAAATCCATGTATTTCTTCTGCTTATTGGTGTCCATGTCTGCATAATTGGTGAAAGAATGTCTTTCAGGGCTCTTTAAGACATTGGTTTTTTACGGGATGCAATTTTACACCACCAACAGGCATCAAGTAGCAATTACCTCTTGTTACATGTTTTTTAAGAGTGGACAAATTTCCAACGTGATGTTTGATAGAGAACAAAAAATTATAGCTGTGAAATTGACCAATCATATGGTGTTCGTGACAAACAACATTTTCAATTAAGAGAGTTGTGTCCCTTAGGCATTTAGAGGTGTAGATTCTTAAAGCTCTGTAGTGTTGTAATCAAGGGTATTTTCCTTGTTCTTTAATAAGACCAAGTTCCTATCACTATTTTACCCGAACGTAGTACTCAAAACCGATCTTATAAGATTGAACATCCTGGTTTGTGTTGAAGAACAATTCACCTTCTGAAACCTCTTTTAGTGTTACCAGCTTCTGAAACCCAATTAAAAGTATGATTAAGAAATATGAAAAGTGTAACCCTCCGATGTTTGTGGATGATAATGGGTTATTGTTGAAAATAACACTGGGTCATTTTGTGCCCCTTCATGAGTTTTAATTTTATTTGATGTTAAGGTCTTCAAATTTTGCAGTTGGCTGCTGTTCGCATGATTCCATGGGCAAAGGCAAACCTCAATTATACCGCTCAGGCACTTATCATATCTGCTGGTATGATCTCAACTGAAAAATAACAAAACAATTTGATTTAAGAGAGACATTCTATTATCTTTTGTATGAAGAAAAATAAATCTTTTGAATGGTAATTTAAGCATGGTTATTTGTAAATTAGCTAAGAAGCAAGAAACAATAAATCAGGATACCAGCACATTAACAAATTCTTATATCTAAAATTCTCAACTTTTCAAAATTCATTGAAGTATGAATGTGGCTCATCTTTTGCAGTTGATCCACTCCAAATTAAAATCTTAACTTTCTATTTTCCCTTCAGTCTTCCTTGCTTTGTAAGGAGCAAACCATTTTTCGGGCTCCTATGCTTCCTTTGTTTTCGCTGCATTCAGTTTTCTTCTTTGTTGCTTCGGTGTATATGTATTGAAGTACCTTTTGTACTTTAATTTATATTTATATATATGTTATTATTCACCCTTTTTTTTCTTTCAAAAAATAATAAATTCCATTCAGTTTGACTCTTTTTGCAAAGTGTTTGAATGCATTATTTACACTGGTTGTTGGTTGGTGAACAGCATCGATTGCAGCATATTTCATCACTGCTGATAAAACTATCTTGGAATGTGCGAGAAAAAATGCGCAGCTTGAAAATTCTCTGAGACACCATCGTGACACGGTTTCATCTTAGAAGCTGCTTTACTCGTTGCTGGTCTTGGTGAATGATTGTACTACTTGTAGTATTCAACCTGTACGACTTTGCTTTCTGGGTCTGTCTCGTGGATTTGAAAGTGTATATTCTTAAATAAAATAATATTTTCTTGTTGTGTAACAGTTATATTTGGAATTGCTACTCCAGTAATTAGTGGAGTGGCTTTATAAAGAGGATTTTGTGGAATTGATCTAGCTTGTTTTATTTATAGTTGATGTACCATTTGTTTAATTTTCTATCACATCTCAACTTTGGTGTTCTTGGTGGTTATAGCTTGTTTACCTGAGATTTGTTCTTTCTTTCATTTAAAATTTTAGCTTATCTTTGAAGTTAGATTATTTTTATTTTTTGATTATCAAACGGATAGCTCCACCTAACGATTGTTATATCTTTGATTATGAAAGAACAATTCAAACATAATTTTAACCATACATTAAACTAATAAAAGAACTTGAAAGAGACCAAATCTGCCAATCAAACATAATTTTAATGATAATTTTAACAAATAAAATTTCAATGTCAATGTCATAATGAGGTGAAAACCACATCAACAACTTTAAACAAAATATAGAAATTGGATATAATTAAAAGTAATCAAAATAATCAACTTCAAAGATAAGCTAGAAATCCTATACAATTTTTCATATAACAATCTCAGTCAAAATATTCAACTTCAAAGATAAGTTAGAAATCCTATACAATTTTTCATATAACAATCTCAGTTAATTTACTTATTTTTGAACTCTCGTAAGATGGAGCTATCTATAAGGCTACTTGGAACAGAAGAATATATAGAAAATTAGTAAAATAAAACTAACTAATTTATAGAAAACGAAGTGATCAACTCACTTTAGACAATGTAAATCGATAATATCGATTATTGCCAATACTACCAATACATCAATTGATATTACACGTACTTAGGAATGTGTGTTAAGTCAAAGGTTATTTTACATTAATATTCATTCACTTTAGAGGAGTAAAGTCATCAAACAAAGTACTCTTTGTCTGATGCTGATTGAAAATCTCAAAACTATGCAACAAGGTTCATTATTTGTATCAGCTCTTGAGTCAAGATTCTTGATTCTATGTCTTCAACATTGTTTATAATGCCTAAAAAATGAAGATAATATGACTTGTTTCTTGATTCTTTTTTTAAAATGATAAGTGTCGCCTACAACCATTATCGATATACACTGTTCTATTTTACTGTTAATTGCAACACCTTATCTAAATTGGTGAAAGACTTTTACTTGTTGTTTACACTTTTTTAATTTCGTACCTTTTTATGTTTTACCTAATGAAAAATTGTGGACTCGTCTTTCAATAAAACTGAAACAGACGATCGATTAAAGCGATAAAACACGCGAATAATACAAACTATGACTGTACGGGCAAATAGCAATGTCAAGTTTAGTATCACATATAACATTAGTTATACTTGATATTTTAATAGATGACATGATATCTAAGCATATAGAATGACTTTTTTTACTTAATTTTTTTTATCATTTCTTATCGTGTCAGAACTTTTAAAATAAAGTGATTGATTTAAAGTTTGCGACATTTGTAGAGAAGGAAACAATAGCCAATCACAATTTTTTGTCAGGATAATCTTACATTTATTAGTCGGTAGAAATGCAATAATTTTATTTTAGTAAAAATGATGAAATTGCTAGATATGAACCTCAAGGCTTCTTTAGGAATGAAGATTTTTTTGAATCAATTTGAAAAAATATAAATTTTTAGAAGATCAAATAAATCATAACATTGGATCAAAGGTAACCAAACAATATATAAATTTTTAAAGGGAAAATCTTGTTCATACGATTACACAACAAAGAACAACAACGAATGCATGTTTGTAGTTGGAAATGATATAAGATTGTAATTTATTTTAATATTTATTTCAAAAATAGGATATCATTGTCCGCATGATTCATGTGTCAGTTGTGCTTTGTTTTGTCGCACCATATGACAATCCTCATTTTTAAACATTGTATCTTAACCCAAAACTTTAATACACTAGATATATAGATCCTCTTTTTAGTATTCACGTGTTCGTAAACACGCCTCTTTTATTTTATGTATTTGTGCAAAAATAAGAGAAAAATAAGAAAATACAAGAAGATAAAAATAAATGAGAGATAATTTTTTTGATGATATAATTTATAGTTTGTCCATAAAATAATAGAACGTTAGAAAATGTTACGCAATTATTTCTAAAAAAATCAAGTATTTTGATGGATAATAGATACATAATACATGAATGTAACAAGAATTAAAATTTACAATCACTTTGTGTATCTAACATCTATAATATTTATTCTCATATGACAAGCATAACTCATGATTGTATGCAAAGTATATTGGTGGTTCCTGCAAGTAGTTGGTGCCATTGTTTGTGATTGAAATGTGAGACATCAAAGTCATGTGGAATCTATGAGAATGAGAGAAAATCAACTATGTATGATTTATCTAATAGTCAAAATGATTTTTTTAATTTAAAATAAATAATATATTAATTGTGTTTTTATCTTTTCTCTAATTAATTAAGCATGCATTTATTAAGGTTTGATAGATTTTTTTCTTCTTCTGGAAATTAGATTTATATGCATGTATCGTTCTTTATTTTGACGATTGTACATGCAGTCTTAATATATGATTTTTTTGTCAAGTAGCATACTGACTAGTATTTCACCTTTAAAGACGGATAAGTGGGAAATTCAAGTTCGAACACCAATCTCTACATATACTTCTCCTTCGTTCTTTGTTATAAGCCCCCTGATTAATTTCACACATATTAAGAAAAGTTAGTAGTGCAATTACCGAGTCTAGTTTGTGTATGGATTTTACTAAATTGTATTTAACGTTGTAGTATGTATATTTAATTTGACTTTTCATATTCCAAGACAAACAAGTAATATTAATTATGGGTATATTTAAGAAAAAATAATAATAAATGCATGTCATACCCCAATTTTTGACCTAAGGTCCCACTGACACGCGTCACGTGACCCTGATCAGTCCCAGACATTTCGGTGAAAATTTCGGCAGAGAGGTATTTTAAAATACCTCATATTTTTGTTCCGAGTCGGGCCCACTTCTCTTTCTTTTTTCTTAATTTTTATTTCCATCTTTTAATTTGTTTTTTTATTAATTAATTATAACTTTAGTTTTTTAATTTAGTCATCATTTCTTTTTATTAATTTTATTTTATTACTTTTTAGGTAAGTACAAAGGTCAAGTCTGCATATTTCATTTTCTTCTAAATTATTATTTATTTTTCATTTATTATGTTATTTGATAAAAGTCCCAAAAATGGTCCAAATTCATGATTCAGCTGTCACGCGTTCTTCCATCCAATCCAGTTCACAAATACAGGAACAGAATGCATTCTTCATCCAAATCGTTCCAATCCAAAGCCAATTTTGTTGCTTATTCCTAACTAGACATGGCAAAACAACCCGCACCCGCCGGGTCCCCCCCGCCCCCGCCCCGATTTTAACGGGGAAAAGCCGAATTAACTGGGTCCGGGGAAAACCCGCAGGTTTAATGCGGGGGCGGGGACGGGGACGGGGGATACTCGCACCCGCCCCGCACCCACCCCCGCCCCGCACCCGTACACGAGAATTTACACCCACTTGTAGCATGCCACGTTACCTATATTTTTTTATAACTTACCTGCTGACCGGTTCTACACTTCTACTTGTTAAAACATTTATTTTATTTTTTTGATTTGTCAGACTCTTCATGTCTGCAACTGACCCACCTCCGTCAATCTTATCCATCTTTCATTTTTCATTACCTCATACTTTCAAGCTTCCTTCCTTCTCATTTTGGCATTTACGTTCATACTTTCATGCTAAAGAATTGTTTTTCATTACCTCATACTTTCATCAACCATAGTTTCCAGAGAATCACTTCTCTCTCTCAAAAACAATTTCACTTCTCTCATTCAAAAACAATTCACTTCTCTCTAGAATTCAGACTACCACAAGGACTATTTACAGGATTGGAGACCAGATCTGAGTCATTCTCTACAAGCTTTTGATTTCTAATGTTCTAATATGACATTAATTTATTCACCTTCCGTCTTCCTTCTACTGTTCTTCGATTTCCCTCTGTTCCGAGCTTTGTTGTGTCCGTTACACCTTCCTCCTTGCCTTGGATTTCGAAAATGAAGTGTCGGTGATGGTTTGTGTCGAATTGATTGATGATGATTTTCTGGATAATGACGAACAGTGGTGTTATTTTGGTTTTGTGGGGATGGATTCAAGTTTGTGAGCCGATTTGTATGTGTTAATGGTGGTTGATTTATATTCTGGAAAAGTTTATGTGTTCTTCATGTTCTTCAGGCTTACTGCAATTTTTTTTTTCTACACTTTTCACGGGTGGGGGTGGGGGCGGGTCTGGGAAACCCGTCCCCGTTGGGGGCAGGTCTGGGGGTAAAGATTCTATCCCCGCCGGGTCTGGGGGCGGGGGCGGGGCTGGGTAGTGTGAAACGGGGCCGGGGACGGGTGTGTCAAAACCCGCCCCCGCCCCGCCCCGTTGCCATGTCTATTCCTAACAAACCCTAATCTCAAACATGTCCCTATAAAACCAGTCCTGCAAATCACAATTGAGGGGGCCGAAATTCACACAAAAAAGCCACATCAATAACCTGCAAGATCACAGCCAGAATAATACCAATTTTCACGACACAAAACAACTCATAAACCCGCATCGAGACCTGCATAATACGAACAAGAACAAATCCAGCAATTTCAACACAACACAATATTGTCTCACGACCCCAACCTTCATACAAACCGCGTAGAACTATAACCCAAACAATCAAACCTTTAACCAACCCCAATACTATCAAACTCATCCCAATACACCAATCGACCAAACCCAGACGAGCCACAAACGTCACAAGTTCGTCGAGACCGCACCAAACCAACAATAGCGCTCATTGAAGGTGAGAAAAACACAAGAAGGGGGGTTGAATTGTGTTTTGAAAAATTCTTCGTTTCTCCTAAAAACTGAACACACTGATCAGAAGCTAGGTGAGACAGCTTCTGAAGTGATAATCAGAATCTAAATGCAGCAGAATAAAACAGAGAGAGAGAAGAAGAACGACACAAAGCAATTATACTGGTTCCTTCCACAATCCGGAAGTAGTCCAGTCCCCCTTGCACTTCCAAGGAGATTTCACTATGAGTAATATCTGATTACAAATGCTCAAGCACACAAGCAAGAGACTTCCTTTGCTCAAGCACACAAGCTAGAGACTTCCTTTGCTCAAGAACACAATCAAGAGACTTCCTGCTCAAGCACAACTGCAAGAGACTTCCTAACTAAACAAAATTACACAGAAAATTGTTTAAGGTTGAACACTTGATATACAATCAGAGGTGCTCACAATACAAATCAGATACAGACTCAATGGACTTAAGAATTTCTAAGATATGACTTTGAGACACAGAAATTCTAAGTGAATGCAGAACAATTTCAGCAGAGATTTGGCACTTGTAAAAATGTTATGAGTCTTTCGTTCAGCGTTCTTGCATTACCAAAACTCTAGGTCTTCACTCCTTTATATAGAGGTGTGAAAGAGACGTTGTGAAATTGCCAGCACACCAAAGAGTCGTTGTTGAAGCTTGATCTTTCACCAATGATCTTTTGCCTGATTTGGTTGTTGTCCTACGAAGAACCAATTTGAAATCCATTCCTTATCCAAAGGAACATATATGCAGGCGAGACCGTATTCTGGAGCTGTTTTCTTGTCTTGTAGCGTGGACACAAAACAGAGTGGTGGAGAACGTGGTTGTACAATTCGTACAGAGTACAATGTCAACGCTTTCGTCCAAATTGCAAGCACAAGCCTTCAAACACCTTTGAAATGACCGTTGCAATGTTCCACTAATTTTCTGCTATGTTTTCGAATCCAATAGACAGCTTTTGCAATGTAGATCCTTCAATCTTTGAATGTTTTTCAAATCCAGTTGATCTTCAGCTTCTGGTGAAATGACTTCTGATGAGGCAGCTTCTGATGATGCAGCTTCTGATGATGCAGCTTCTGATGAAGCAACTTCTGCAGCTTCTGATGGTGCAGCTTCTGATGATGTGGCTTCTGGACCTCTTGTCTTAAGAAGCACTATTCTTCAGGAGCAGCTTTACTTCAGGAGCGGTATTTCTTCAGGAGCAGCTTGACTTCAGGAGCGCTTTGCCTTCAGAATCATCTAAGCTTCATTTCCTTTGCTCTTTATTTGCTCATTCAGAACCAATGATGATGTAATTTTATAATTATGGTCCTGTACACTTGAACAAATATTAGCTAGTCCAATTTACAATTTTTAATACCTTGTTATCATCAAAACTCTTTAAGGTTCATTGTTAAACACATTTTGTTCCAACAATCTCCCCCTTTTAGATGATGACAAACAAAAGTATTTAAAATTGATCAATTGTTGTTAATCTAATTAACAAGATGACTTTGGGGTTCTGAGGTTTGTAAGCTCAGAGTCTGAGGTTTGTAAGCTCAAACTCCCCCTGAGTCTGATAGTCTTTAAGGTGAGGTTTGTAAGCTCCCCCTAAGTTCTATCCAGGTTAATTAAATTCATTTTTCGCACAATAAAAATATCAGAGCTTTAAAAAATTGAATCATTGAAAGAATTAACTTATAGATAAGAAGAATGGTTCAATTAATTTTACTTGAATTTTGATACTCCTTCGTTCGTTCATAGCTTATACCAATAAGGTAAAAAAAATGATAGAAGTTTTTCAAAAATTTCAAATGCCATTAATGGGGCTCAGAGCCTTTAAATACTCGTCACATATACTCCCCCTTTTGTCATTATCAAAAAAAATAATAATAAAAAAATAAGCATAAAAGACAAAAAGATTTGAGAAAAGCTCAAACAAGAGAGAGTATACAAGAAATTAATTAATTCAATCAGATCAAAATATATGAGCATGAATATCCAATTATCAGAAGCAGCTAAGCAGTCAGAAGCAGTAAGCATTCAGAAGCATAAAAATAAAACAAGATGGTTTCAGAAGCAAGGACTAAGAATTTTAAAACAAACAACAACAAAAAAAAACACAAAGGTGTGCAACTAAGGGTTGGTTTGTTGTTGTTTCTTCATCTCCTCCATTTCTTCAATTTTCTTTTGCAACAGTTCTTCAAGCTGTTGTTGCCTCTGGAGAAGAGCCTGTTCCCTTTCTCTAGCCTCTTGCTGCTGCTGTGCCATCTTTTTCTTTAGAAGCTTACACAACCTTGCTTCTCTGGTCAAGTAGTCCGTTTCTAAGAAGAAAGGCTGGTTTGCCAGGAGCAGTGTAGAACTTCTTACTCTGAGACTCTGATTCAAATGCTCCATTAGCCTTCTGACTGAAGCTTGCTTGACTCTGATGCATTTAGCCTTGATATCTTCAATAAGCTCAGCTGCCCGGTTCTAAAGAGATGCCCAGGAGTCTTCATATGCACTTGTGAGATCAATTGTCCTTCTTTGATCCACCAGATTATGCAATTGACTAAGGATTGTCAGAAGCTCAGAATTAATATATCCAGATTCCAGGATGTTTGTGGGTGGTTGTTCAAGGGTTTCAACATCAGAATCACTGATTTCCAAATCTTGAACATGGTTAGGAACTGGAATGGTAAAGTGTGTTTGTGTGTTTGAAGATGAAGGCTGGTTAGAAGCAATGTGTGTGGTAGAGGTTGAGGCTTGAACATTGACTTGAGAGTTGTCAATATCCAAGGGAGTTGGTTCTGGGGAGTGTTCAATTTCAGTTGGTGGTTGTTGTGGTGAAGTTGATGTATGAGTGTTGAGTTGGGGGTCAATGGTAGCTATTGGTGATTGTAGGGGTGTTGTGGGTTTATGTGGTTCAGGTGTTTGTTGATGGGGGTTTTCTGAAACAACATTTTCAGAAGCAGCTGCTTCTGGAGTTGTTTCAGAGGCCTTTTCTGAGGTAAATTCAACATTTTCTGGAGGAATCATGTTGAGAGGTTGAATGTTAAGGGGTTGAAGGTTAAGGCGAAAGATAGTGTCAATGACTCTTTCTCTCTGCTCAGCCATTTCAGCCAACTTTTCATTAATTATGTGACCAACTGGTTCATAAGTAGTTGACTGAGAGGGCTTTGTGTTGGTTTTGGTTGATGTTGACTGGCTTTTTACTGGTTTTTGAAAAAGTTGAGCTAAGGGTATATCATCATCAGAATCATCAGAATCTGATAATGATGAGGATGCGGAATCTGATGATATATTAATTACTTTCTCTGGTTCAGAATCAGAATCTTCTTTAGCAGACTCACTGGTCATCAGCATCAGTTGCTTGGCTTCTGAAACTACAGACTCTTGTAGGTCAGCAGCAATTTTCAAGACTTTTTCAGCTGCTGCCTTCTTCCCTTGTAAGTCTTTTAACCCCAAATCAGAAGCATCTTGAGCTGTCAAGGTGATGTGAGGAAAATCCTTGGTCCTCCTCAAGGCTGGCTTCCTCTTCCTCTTTGGTATAGCAGGTTGATCAAGAGTAATGCCAACATCCATGATCATCCTGGAATCCATGTCTTCAATGGCTTCTTCAATTGAAGGTACTGATGAACTACCAATCTTGAGCTTGTCAGTAGCAACTTTTGCCTTTTTAGCAGATTGTTCAACCTCTAGATATTGTTCTGCAGTCATCTTTCTTTTTGACTTTCTGCCTCTGGCTCGTGGCAGAGCACCACCATACATTTCCTCTGGAATATCTTCCAATCTGATTCTCTCATTCGTTGCCTCAAAATGTTCCTTGATATAGTACATCTGCACTTCAATGGGATCCTTCTTGCAGATGGGTGGAAAGTCCTTCATAAGATCAGACTTAACAATTGATTCACTCAAATCTGTATGAAGCTTGGTGACAGAAGGGATCAACTTCATATTCTTGAGGGTTTGTGCATTAATGAACTTTCCAGTTTTAGTATCAAGCAGCTCATCTGTGAAGGCTTCAACACTGCTTAGCTTGTCCAAGACTCCTCCTTGATAGAATATTTCTGACAAGAGTCTTCCATAAGGTACCCAGGTTCTATTCTGCAGCTGACTCTGTTTCAGACACTCTATCAAGTATTTGAACATATATTTTGGCACGTTCACTTTCTCCTTCTTAATGAAGTGTTGAAGAAAGACCTTTTGTGCCAAATTGGGTTTCTCACTTCCACCACATGGAAGTAAGTCCTCATTCTGAATCTTCAGAAGCAGCTTCTTATCCATGCTTAGATCAGCATACTTTCCTGCTTGTGTTGAGTTGTACAGGGCCAAGTTTACTTTCTCTTTCCAGAGGCGTTCTTCAGCTGTACTTGAGAGATCAATTCCAGAGTATTTTCCAGAGGCCTCTCTACAGAGTACAGCTTCTATCTGCCATTCCGCAATTCTTACTAGAATACCACAAATACTTGACCTGATTTCAATACCTGTAAATGGCTCAAGTCCCATTTCTTCTCTGGTCTTCCCTTCCAGTTCGGGATAAATCAACACCATTTGACTTTCTTCAGTTATAGACGCAGCTTTGTCATAAACCTTAGCCCTCACCCAGAAGTGTGCTTCGTATGATGGTCCATTCAACATCTTGAAGTAATGCATAAGTTCCTGCTTTTCATAGTAGCTTCTGATCCAACACTCATGAAAGGCGAGTGATTCAAAATCCACCGGATTTTCTATTTGAACCTGTAGTTCCCATTCTTCCAATTTCATGCTTCTTCCTTTGTAGTCATATTCAGGGATCATCCGTGAAGTAGATACTGAAACTTCTCGTTGCGAGCTTGATGATGCCATTTGATGATTGACGAAGATTTGAAGAAGATGAAGATTTTAGGGTTCTAAGGTTGAGAGAATGCGCTTACTTCGCAAGAGGTTTGAGAGCAAATGTGTTTGTTGTGAGTGAGTAGTGTGTGAATTGTCAAAGTGTTAAAAGTAAAACGATTGCAATTTAAAAGAGACAAACAAACATAACATTAATGACAAAATTGGGGGCGCGTGAAAAGTACTTTCAAAGCTTTTAAATCATCATTGCCCTTTTTAGTTATACACCAACACATACAGGCCACGTAAGAAGTTCACAGAGTAACTACCAAATTAGTGGGCCAGAAGTTACTTTTAAAAAGTAACTCCCAACGTTTCCACTAATTCAACTATTCAGAAGCAATAAATCCAGCTTCTGGACTTCAGATGCTGACGTCATCAGAAGCGAGTTTTCCTCAGAACCTCAATAAAGAGCTTCTGATGGACTACTGCTTCTGAACTAACTTCAGAACCTAAAATCCTATTCAGGAGCAAGCAAACATCTAATCAGACACGTAATGCATGTTCAAATTTTTCTTTATAAAATCAAATCTTTCAACAGTTAAAGGCTTAGTAAATATATCAGCCCATTGATTTTCAGTATCAATGAATTGTATATCTAAAATTCCTTTTTGAACATAATCTCTGATAAAATGGTGTTTGATTTCAATGTGCTTGGCTCTTGAATGCAAAATTGGATTTTTAGACAAACAAATAGCAGCATTATTATCACAATAAATGGGAATACTGTTAGTAGTTATCTGATAGTCTTCTAACTGATGTTTCATCCAGAGTAGTTGTGTACAACAACTTGCAGCTGAAATGTATTCTGCTTCTGCTGTAGACATAGCAATAGTTGTTTGTCTTTTGCTAGCCCAGGATATAAGATTATCACCCAGAAATTGACAATTGCCACTGGTTGACTTTCTTTCAATCCTATCACCAGCATAATCAGCATCACAGAATCCAATTAGCTTATAATCTAAGGATTTCCTATAAAGGAGTCCAAGATTAGTTGTTCCTTTCAAATACCTGAAGATTCTCTTGACAGCTATCATATGAGATTCTCTAGGATCTGATTGGAATCTTGCACACAAGCATACACTGAATAAAATATCTGGCCTAGATGCAGTGAGGTATAACAAAGAACCAATCATACCTCTATACAGCTTCTGATCCACTTTAGCTCCTTCATCTTCTTTGCTTAAGGTGCACGTAGGGTGCATTGGAGTGTTCATCACTTTACAATCTTCAAGTTTGAACTTCTTCAGAAGCTCCTTTGTGTACTTTGATTGATGAACATAGACTCCATCTTTGCATTGATTGATTTGAATGCCAAGGAAGAACTTCAGCTCTCCCATCATGCTCATTTCAAATTCATCCTGCATTAACTCAGAAAATTCCTTGCAAAGAGATGCATTAGTAGAACCAAATATTATATCATCAACATATATTTGCACAACAAGAATATCTTTCCCAAGGGTCATTCTGAAGAGTGTAGTATCAACCTGTCCTCTTTTAAAATCATTCTTGATTAAGAAATTACTTAGTCTATCATACCAAGCTCTGGGAGCTTGTTTCAAGCCATATAGTGATTTCTTCAGTTTAAAAAACATGGTCAGGATATTTAATATCCTCAAATCCAGGAGGTTGCTTGACATACACTTCTTCTTCTATGACACCATTTAGAAATGCACTCTTGACATCCATTTGATATAATATTATGCCATGATTAACTGCATAGGAAAGAAGTAACCTGATTGCTTCCAATCTTGCAACTGGAGCAAATGTTTCAGTGAAATCAATGCCTTCTTGTTGACTATACCCTTGTGCAATTGTTTCTTGTTACTTCACCTTGCTCATTCAGCTTGTTTCTGAATACCCATTTTGTTCCAATAATGTTCTTGTGCTGAGGTTTGGGTACCAGATCCCACACATCATTTCTTTGAAATTGATTCAACTCTTCTTGCATAGCTAGGATCCATCCATCATCTGAAAGTGCTTCATCAACTGTTGTAGGTTCAATCATTGAGATTAGTCCAATCATTGACTCTTCTTGTCTGAAATGTGATCTTGTTCTTCTTGGACTATCTTTGTTTCCAATGATTAGCTCCTCAGGATGTGAAGACTTGTGTTTGAATGTGTTTCTGGGAGGATCTGCTTGATGTGAGCCATCTTGTGCTTCATCAGAAGCAGTTTCATCTTGCGCTTCTGATGTGGGTTCAGCTTCTGGACTATCTTCAGACTCAGCTATCTGATCAGGTTCTGGAGTAGCTTCAGGAACCTGTATCTCTGCAAAACTTTCACCTTGCTTTGAAGTTTTATCTTCAAGCTCCTTGTCATCAAATTTAACGTGCATAGATTCTTCAACACAGAGTGTTTCTGAATTATACACTCTGTATGCCTTTGACCTTTCAGAGTAACCTAAAAAGATTCGTCTTTGGGCCTTGGCATCAAATTTCTTTAGGTAGAGCTTGTTGTTCAGAATGTAACATGTACATCCAAATTGATGAAAGTAAGAGATATTGGGTTTTCTTCCTTTAAAGAGTTCATATGCTGTTTTCTCCAAAATAGGTCTAATATAGATCCTGTTTTGAACATAGCATGCTGTATTCACTGCTTCTGCCCAAAAATGTTTTGGTAAATTGTTTTCATGAATCATGGTTCTGGCCATTTCTTGTAAAGTTCTATTCTTTCTCTCTACAACCCCATTTTGTTGTGGTGTTCTAGGAGAAGAGAATTCATGGAAAATTCCATGTTTTTCACAAAAAGCTTCAAATGGCTCATTTTCAAATTCTCCACCATGATCACTTCTGACTTTCAAAATTTTTGATTCTTTTTCAGATTGAATTTGAGTGCAGAAGCTACTGAATACATCACACGCAACATCTTTACTCTTTATGAATTTCACCCAAGTCCATCTGCTGTAATCATCAACAATGACTAATCCATATTTACTTCCATATAAGGATGCAGTACTCACTGGTCCAAATAAATCAATATGGAGTAATTCTAAAGGTCTTGAGGTTGAAACAATGTCTTTGGTTTTAAAAGATGATTTCACAATTTTCCCTCTCTGACATGCACCACAGAGTGCATCTGAATGATAGTCAATGTCTGGTAGCCCTTTCACAAGTTGTAACTTACTAAGCTTAGAGATTAACCTCCAGTTAGCATGTCCCAACCTTCTGTGCCACATCCATTTCTTATCATTCACTGATAGTAGGCAAACCACCTTCTGATCAGCTAGTTCAGAAAAATTGATTTTATAGACATTGTCAACTCTCTTTCCCTTGAACACAATGGATTTGTCTTCCTTGTTGATTACTGTACAGTTGGGTTTTTCAAAAAGTACATCATAACCATTATCACAAAATTGACTAATGCTCAAAAGGTTATGTTCAAGACCATCTACCAACCATACATTATTAATTGAGGTAGAGGAATTACCAATAGTTCCTGTACCTATGATCTTGCCTGACTGGTTGCCTCCAAATTTCACATTTCCTCCCTCTTTCATTGTTAGGCTGAGGAACATGGACTTGTCTCTTGTCATGTGTCTTGAGCAACCGCTGTCTAGGTACCATGATCTTTGCTTTGGCACTGCTCTTAGACATACCTGCATCATTGACATTTTTAGATTTAGGTACCCATTGTTCTATGGGTCCTGGAAGGTTAGTACTTAAGGCTTTACTCTTCACTTCTTGTACCTTGTGCTGTGAGTTGGGTTGCTTCTGATTAACCATCACCTTAGGTTTTGGTACTTCAGAAGCAGTAACTGTCTTCTTCTGAAACTTAGACTTCAGAACCCCAGATTTTGGTTTCACCAGACTCTGAGGAATAGGTTCTGATCTTTTCAGGATCCTGACCTTTGAAGTCTTGGAATCAGATTTGATCACAGCCTTTGACTTAGAGTTCTTTGGCTTTGAAGTAATCTTAGCCTTAGGACTAGAAGCTTCAGGTTCTGATTGAACAACAGTTTCCAACTCAGCCCCTTCTGGTACAAAGAATGTTTTCAGACCTTCCTTGATGCATTCACAACAAGATTTTAGATTGGTTTTCTCAAGTTTCACTTCTGGAAAACCAATTCCTCTGCCATTGTTCTTGTAAATGCTATAAATCATAGAAGCTACTCTGCTTCTGTCAATGCCAGATATAATAAAATCTTCAAGAGCAATTTCATGGTTACTTAAAGGTTTTTCATTACACTTATCCTGTAGCTTCTGACATAAGAACCTGAGCTGATCTTCATATGTTTTACACATGAAGTCAAAGCCCCTAAGTCCTTGTTCAGAAGCTTTCAGATCCAATAGAGTTGATTTTTGCTGTTGTACCAAATCAGCATATTTTTCTTTTAAATCCTTCAACTCATTGGTTCTTACTTCAAAATGTGTAAGAAGTTCTTTAAGTGACTCAACAAGTTCATCTCTGGGAATTTTGGAATATACCTCGTTTTCATCTTCTGAGTCTGAATCTGATCCAGCTTCTGAAGTTGCTGTTGCTACCAACCCAACAGCTACCTTTGCATCTTCATCAGCTTCCTCTTTATCAGATCCAGATTCACTACCCAAATCATCCCAGGTTGCCATTAAACTCTGCTTAATCTGCTTCTTGAGTTTGCTTGGTTTGAATGTAGACCTCTTTGACTTGTCCTTTGACTTTTCTCTTTGAAGATCAGGGCATTCAGCAATGAAGTGTCCAGGCTTCTTACAGTTGAAGCATCCCTTCTGATCTTCTTTCTTTGAGCTTCTGGAGAGAAACTTTCTGTTCTTCTTGGCCAGATATTGAAGTCTGTTTGAGAGCATGGCCATTTCAGCAGCATCTGGTTCAGAATCTGAACTTGGCTGTTCTTCCTCTTCAGATTCAACTACTTTGAGAGCTTTTGATGACTTGCCTTTGGATGGAAGAGCTATTGATTTACTCTTCTTAGTAGACTCATGTTCATTAAGACTTAACTCATGAACTTTGAGAGAACTAACAAGATCTTCGACACTTAAAGTGTTTAAATCTTTAGCTTCCTCAATGGCAGTCACCTTTGGTCTCCATCTGGCAGGTAAGCTTCTGAGTATCTTGCTTACATGATCAGAAGCAACATAGCTCTTCTTTAGAATCTGTAGCCCAGAAACTAAGGTTTGAAACCTTGAGTACATCTCCTCAATAGTTTCATCATCCTTCATCTTGAATAACTCATACTGATGTACAAGCAGGAGAGCCTTTGCTTCTTTGACCTTCTTGCTCCCTTCATAATTTGAACAGAGAGAAGCAAACATAGCTTTAGCAGTGGATTTGTCACTCATCTTCATATACTCTGCTTTGGGTATGGCAGTGACAAGAGCTCCTCTGATAATATGATGCTTCTTGTAGAGTTTCCTCAGTTCTGGAGTATGTTTCTTTCTATCCACAGCAGCTCCTTCTTCATCAAGGACTAAATTACCAACACCATCTTCCAGAATATCCCATAATTCTTCATCTAGGCTCATGATGTAACTGTAAAAGTTGGTCTTCCACCAAGAGAACTCTTCAGCATCTCCATTGAACTTTGGAACTTTTCCAACACTGGTTTTCTTACTATCACTATAATCATGTGAGACATGTTTATAGCTAGTATCACTAGGACCAGTAGGAGGAGGAGTAGACATGTTTTTCTCAGATCTTTGACTGTTGCACGGTTAAGTGTTACACAACAGACCAAGGCTCTAGATACCAATTGAAGGTGAGAAAAACACAAGAAGGGGGGTTGAATTGTGTTTTGAAAAATTCTTCGTTTCTCCTAAAAACTGAACACACTGATCAGAAGCTAGGTGAGACAGCTTCTGAAGTGATAATCAGAATCTAAATGCAGCGGAATAAAACAGAGAGAGAGAAGAAGAACGACACAAAGCAATTATACTGGTTCCTTCCACAATCCGGAAGTAGTCCAGTCCCCCTTGCACTTCCAAGGAGATTTCACTATGAGTAATATCTGATTACAAATGCTCAAGCACACAAGCAAGATACTTCCTTTGCTCAAGCACACAAGCTAGAGACTTCCTTTGCTCAAGAACACAATCAAGAGACTTCCTGCTCAAGCACAACTGCAAGAGACTTCCTAACTAAACAAAATTACACAGAAAATTGTTTAAGGTTGAACACTTGATATACAATCAGAGGTGCTCACAATACAAATCAGATACAGACTCAATGGACTTAAGAATTTCTAAGATATGACTTTGAGACACAGAAATTCTAAGTGAATGCAGAACAATTTCAGCAGAGATTTGGCACTTGTAAAAATGTTATGAGTCTTTCGTTCAGCGTTCTTGCATTACCAAAACTCTAGGTCTTCACTCCTTTATATAGAGGTGTGAAAGAGACGTTGTGAAATTGCCAGCACACCAAAGAGTCGTTGTTGAAGCTTGATCTTTCACCAATGATCTTTTGCCTGATTTGGTTGTTGTCCTACGAAGAACCAATTTGAAATCCATTCCTTATCCAAAGGAACATATATGCAGGCGAGACCGTATTCTGGAGCTGTTTTCTTGTCTTGTAGCGTGGACACAAAACAGAGTGGTGGAGAACGTGGTTGTACAATTCGTACAGAGTACAATGTCAACGCTTTCGTCCAAATTGCAAGCACAAGCCTTCAAACACCTTTGAAATGACCGTTGCAATGTTCCACTAATTTTCTGCTATGTTTTCGAATCCAATAGACAGCTTTTGCAATGTAGATCCTTCAATCTTTGAATGTTTTGCAAATCCAGTTGATCTTCAGCTTCTGGTGAAATGACTTCTGATGAGGCAGCTTCTGATGATGCAGCTTCTGATGATGCAGCTTCTGATGAAGCAACTTCTGCAGCTTCTGATGGTGCAGCTTCTGATGATGTGGCTTCTGGACCTCTTGTCTTAAGAAGCACTATTCTTCAGGAGCAGCTTTACTTCAGGAGCGGTATTTCTTCAGGAGCAGCTTGACTTCAGGAGCGCTTTGCCTTCAGAATCATCTAAGCTTCATTTCCTTTGCTCTTTATTTGCTCATTCAGAACCAATGATGATGTAATTTTATAATTATGGTCCTGTACACTTGAACAAATATTAGCTAGTCCAATTTACAATTTTTAATACCTTGTTATCATCAAAACTCTTTAAGGTTCATTGTTAAACACATTTTGTTCCAACAATCTCCCCCTTTTAGATGATGACAAACAAAAGTATTTAAAATTGATCAATTGTTGTTAATCTAATTAACAAGATGACTTTGGGGTTCTGAGGTTTGTAAGCTCAGAGTCTGAGGTTTGTAAGCTCAAACTCCCCCTGAGTCTGATAGTCTTTAAGGTGAGGTTTGTAAGCTCCCCCTAAGTTCTATCCAGGTTAATTAAATTCATTTTTCGCACAATAAAAATATCAGAGCTTTAAAAAATTGAATCATTGAAAGAATTAACTTATAGATAAGAAGAATGGTTCAATTAATTTTACTTGAATTTTGATACTCCTTCGTTCGTTCATAGCTTATACCAATAAGGTAAAAAAAATGATAGAAGTTTTTCAAAAATTTCAAATGCCATTAATGGGGCTCAGAGCCTTTAAATACTCGTCACATATACTCCCCCTTTTGTCATTATCAAAAAAAATAATAATAAAAAAATAAGCATAAAAGACAAAAAGATTTGAGAAAAGCTCAAACAAGAGAGAGTATACAAGAAATTAATTAATTCAATCAGATCAAAATATATGAGCATGAATATCCAATTATCAGAAGCAGCTAAGCAGCCAGAAGCAGTAAGCATTCAGAAGCATAAAAATAAAACAAGATGGTTTCAGAAGCAAGGACTAAGAATTTTAAAACAAACAACAAAAAAAAAACACAAAGGTGTGCAACTAAGGGTTGGTTTGTTGTTGTTTCTTCATCTCCTCCATTTCTTCAATTTTCTTTTGCAACAGTTCTTCAAGCTGTTGTTGCCTCTGGAGAAGAGCCTGTTCCCTTTCTCTAGCCTCTTGCTGCTGCTGTGCCATCTTTTTCTTTAGAAGCTTACACAACCTTGCTTCTCTGGTCAAGTAGTCCGTTTCTAAGAAGAAAGGCTGGTTTGCCAGGAGCAGTGTAGAACTTCTTACTCTGAGACTCTGATTCAAATGCTCCATTAGCCTTCTGACTGAAGCTTGCTTGACTCTGATGCATTTAGCCTTGATATCTTCAATAAGCTCAGCTGCCCGGTTCTAAAGAGATGCCCAGGAGTCTTCATATGCACTTGTGAGATCAATTGTCCTTCTTTGATCCACCAGATTATGCAATTGACTAAGGATTGTCAGAAGCTCAGAATTAATATATCCAGATTCCAGGATGTTTGTGGGTGGTTGTTCAAGGGTTTCAACATCAGAATCACTGATTTCCAAATCTTGAACAGGGTTAGGAACTGGAATGGTAAAGTGTGTTTGTGTGTTTGAAGATGAAGGCTGGTTAGAAGCAATGTGTGTGGTAGAGGTTGAGGCTTGAACATTGACTTGAGAGTTGTCAATATCCAAGGGAGTTGGTTCTGGGGAGTGTTCAATTTCAGTTGGTGGTTGTTGTGGTGAAGTTGATGTATGAGTGTTGAGTTGGGGGTCAATGGTAGCTATTGGTGATTGTAGGGGTGTTGTGGGTTTATGTGGTTCAGGTGTTTGTTGATGGGGGTTTTCTGAAACAACATTTTCAGAAGCAGCTGCTTCTGGAGTTGTTTCAGAGGCCTTTTCTGAGGTAAATTCAACATTTTCTGGAGGAATCATGTTGAGAGGTTGAATGTTAAGGGGTTGAAGGTTAAGGCGAAAGATAGTATCAATGACTCTTTCTCTCTGCTCAGCCATTTCAGCCAACTTTTCATTAATTATGTGACCAACTGGTTCATAAGTAGTTGACTGAGAGGGCTTTGTGTTGGTTTTGGTTGATGTTGACTGGCTTTTTACTGGTTTTTGAAAAAGTTGAGCTAAGGGTATATCATCATCAGAATCATCAGAATCTGATAATGATGAGGATGCGGAATCTGATGATATATTAATTACTTTCTCTGGTTCAGAATCAGAATCTTCTTTAGCAGACTCACTGGTCATCAGCATCAGTTGCTTGGCTTCTGAAACTACAGACTCTTGTAGGTCAGCAGCAATTTTCAAGACTTTTTCAGCTGCTGCCTTCTTCCCTTGTAAGTCTTTTAACCCCAAATCAGAAGCATCTTGAGCTGTCAAGGTGATGTGAGGAAAATCCTTGGTCCTCCTCAAGGCTGGCTTCCTCTTCCTCTTTGGTATAGCAGGTTGATCAAGAGTAATGCCAACATCCATGATCATCCTGGAATCCATGTCTTCAATGGCTTCTTCAATTGAAGGTACTGATGAACTACCAATCTTGAGCTTGTCAGTAGCAACTTTTGCCTTTTTAGCAGATTGTTCAACCTCTAGATATTGTTCTGCAGTCATCTTTCTTTTTGACTTTCTGCCTCTGGCTCGTGGCAGAGCACCACCATACATTTCCTCTGGAATATCTTCCAATCTGATTCTCTCATTCGTTGCCTCAAAATGTTCCTTGATATAGTACATCTGCACTTCAATGGGATCCTTCTTGCAGATGGGTGGAAAGTCCTTCATAAGATCAGACTTAACAATTGATTCACTCAAATCTGTATGAAGCTTGGTGACAGAAGGGATCAACTTCATATTCTTGAGGGTTTGTGCATTAATGAACTTTCCAGTTTTAGTATCAAGCAGCTCATCTGTGAAGGCTTCAACACTGCTTAGCTTGTCCAAGACTCCTCCTTGATAGAATATTTCTGACAAGAGTCTTCCATAAGGTACCCAGGTTCTATTCTGCAGCTGACTCTGTTTCAGACACTCTATCAAGTATTTGAACATATATTTTGGCACGTTCACTTTCTCCTTCTTAATGAAGTGTTGAAGAAAGACCTTTTGTGCCAAATTGGGTTTCTCACTTCCACCACATGGAAGTAAGTCCTCATTCTGAATCTTCAGAAGCAGCTTCTTATCCATGCTTAGATCAGCATACTTTCCTGCTTGTGTTGAGTTGTACAGGGCCAAGTTTACTTTCTCTTTCCAGAGGCGTTCTTCAGCTGTACTTGAGAGATCAATTCCAGAGTATTTTCCAGAGGCCTCTCTACAGAGTACAGCTTCTATCTGCCATTCCGCAATTCTTACTAGAATACCACAAATACTTGACCTGATTTCAATACCTGTAAATGGCTCAAGTCCCATTTCTTCTCTGGTCTTCCCTTCCAGTTCGGGATAAATCAACACCATTTGACTTTCTTCAGTTATAGACGCAGCTTTGTCATAAACCTTAGCCCTCACCCAGAAGTGTGCTTCGTATGATGGTCCATTCAACATCTTGAAGTAATGCATAAGTTCCTGCTTTTCATAGTAGCTTCTGATCCAACACTCATGGAAGGCGAGTGATTCAAAATCCACCGGATTTTCTATTTGAACCTGTAGTTCCCATTCTTCCAATTTCATGCTTCTTCCTTTGTAGTCATATTCAGGGATCATCCGTGAAGTAGATACTGAAACTTCTCGTTGCGAGCTTGATGATGCCATTTGATGATTGACGAAGATTTGAAGAAGATGAAGATTTTAGGGTTCTAAGGTTGAGAGAATGCGCTTACTTCGCAAGAGGTTTGAGAGCAAATGTGTTTGTTGTGAGTGAGTAGTGTGTGAATTGTCAAAGTGTTAAAAGTAAAACGATTGCAATTTAAAAGAGACAAACAAACATAACATTAATGACAAAATTGGGGGCGCGTGAAAAGTACTTTCAAAGCTTTTAAATCATCATTGCCCTTTTTAGTTATACACCAACACATACAGGCCACGTAAGAAGTTCACAGAGTAACTACCAAATTAGTGGGCCAGAAGTTACTTTTAAAAAGTAACTCCCAACGTTTCCACTAATTCAACTATTCAGAAGCAATAAATCCAGCTTCTGGACTTCAGATGCTGACGTCATCAGAAGCGAGTTTTCCTCAGAACCTCAATAAAGAGCTTCTGATGGACTACTGCTTCTGAACTAACTTCAGAACCTAAAATCCTATTCAGGAGCAAGCAAACATCTAATCAGACACGTAATGCATGTTCAAATTTTTCTTTATAAAATCAAATCTTTCAACAGTTAAAGACTTAGTAAATATATCAGCCCATTGATTTTCAGTATCAATGAATTGTATATCTAAAATTCCTTTTTGAACATAATCTCTGATAAAATGGTGTTTGATTTCAATGTGCTTGGCTCTTGAATGCAAAATTGGATTTTTAGACAAACAAATAGCAGCAGTATTATCACAATAAATGGGAATACTGTTAGTAGTTATCTGATAGTCTTCCAACTGATGTTTCATCCAGAGTAGTTGTGTACAACAACTTGCAGCTGAAATGTATTCTGCTTCTGCTGTAGACATAGCAATAGTTGTTTGTCTTTTGCTAGCCCAGGATATAAGATTATCACCCAGAAATTGACAATTGCCACTGGTTGACTTTCTTTCAATCCTATCACCAGCATAATCAGCATCACAGAATCCAATTAGCTTATAATCTAAGGATTTCCTATAAAGGAGTCCAAGATTAGTTGTTCCTTTCAAATACCTGAAGATTCTCTTGACAGCTATCATATGAGATTCTCTAGGATCTGATTGGAATCTTGCACACAAGCATACACTGAATAAAATATCTGGCCTAGATGCAGTGAGGTATAACAAAGAACCAATCATACCTCTATACAGCTTCTGATCCACTTTAGCTCCTTCATCTTCTTTGCTTAAGGTGCACGTAGGGTGCATTGGAGTGTTCATCACTTTACAATCTTCAAGTTTGAACTTCTTCAGAAGCTCCTTTGTGTACTTTGATTGATGAACATAGACTCCATCTTTGCATTGATTGATTTGAATGCCAAGGAAGAACTTCAGCTCTCCCATCATGCTCATTTCAAATTCATCCTGCATTAACTCAGAAAATTCCTTGCAAAGAGATGCATTAGTAGAACCAAATATTATATCATCAACATATATTTGCACAACAAGAATATCTTTCCCAAGGGTCATTCTGAAGAGTGTAGTATCAACCTGTCCTCTTTTAAAATCATTCTTGATTAAGAAATTACTTAGTCTATCATACCAAGCTCTGGGAGCTTGTTTCAAGCCATATAGTGATTTCTTCAGTTTAAAAAACATGGTCAGGATATTTAATATCCTCAAATCCAGGAGGTTGCTTGACATACACTTCTTCTTCTATGACACCATTTAGAAATGCACTCTTGACATCCATTTGATATAATATTATGCCATGATTAACTGCATAGGAAAGAAGTAACCTGATTGCTTCCAATCTTGCAACTGGAGCAAATGTTTCAGTGAAATCAATGCCTTCTTGTTGACTATACCCTTGTGCAATTGTTTCTTGTTACTTCACCTTGCTCATTCAACTTGTTTCTGAATACCCATTTTGTTCCAATAATGTTCTTGTGCTGAGGTTTGGGTACCAGATCCCACACATCATTTCTTTGAAATTGATTCAACTCTTCTTGCATAGCTAGGATCCATCCATCATCTGAAAGTGCTTCATCAACTGTTGTAGGTTCAATCATTGAGATTAGTCCAATCATTGACTCTTCTTGTCTGAAATGTGATCTTGTTCTTCTTGGACTATCTTTGTTTCCAATGATTAGCTCCTCAGGATGTGAAGACTTGTGTTTGAATGTGTTTCTGGGAGGATCTGCTTGATGTGAGCCATCTTGTGCTTCATCAGAAGCAGTTTCATCTTGCGCTTCTGATGTGGGTTCAGCTTCTGGACTATCTTCAGACTCAGCTATCTGATCAGGTTCTGGAGTAGCTTCAGGAACCTGTATCTCTGCAAAACTTTCACCTTGCTTTGAAGTTTTATCTTCAAGCTCCTTGTCATCAAATTTAACGTGCATAGATTCTTCAACACAGAGTGTTTCTGAATTATACACTCTGTATGCCTTTGACCTTTCAGAGTAACCTAAAAAGATTCGTCTTTGGGCCTTGGCATCAAATTTCTTTAGGTAGAGCTTGTTGTTCAGAATGTAACATGTACATCCAAATTGATGAAAGTAAGAGATATTGGGTTTTCTTCCTTTAAAGAGTTCATATGCTGTTTTCTCCAAAATAGGTCTAATATAGATCCTGTTTTGAACATAGCATGCTGTATTCACTGCTTCTGCCCAAAAATGTTTTGGTAAATTGTTTTCATGAATCATGGTTCTGGCCATTTCTTGTAAAGTTCTATTCTTTCTCTCTACAACCCCATTTTGTTGTGGTGTTCTAGGAGAAGAGAATTCATGGAAAATTCCATGTTTTTCACAAAAAGCTTCAAATGGCTCATTTTCAAATTCTCCACCATGATCACTTCTGACTTTCAAAATTTTTGATTCTTTTTCAGATTGAATTTGAGTGCAGAAGCTACTGAATACATCACACGCAACATCTTTACTCTTTATGAATTTCACCCAAGTCCATCTGCTGTAATCATCAACAATGACTAATCCATATTTACTTCCATATAAGGATGCAGTACTCACTGGTCCAAATAAATCAATATGGAGTAATTCTAAAGGTCTTGAGGTTGAAACAATGTCTTTGGTTTTAAAAGATGATTTCACAATTTTCCCTCTCTGACATGCACCACAGAGTGCATCTGAATGATAGTCAATGTCTGGTAGCCCTTTCACAAGTTGTAACTTACTAAGCTTAGAGATTAACCTCCAGTTAGCATGTCCCAACCTTCTGTGCCACATCCATTTCTTATCATTCACTGATAGTAGGCAAACCACCTTCTGATCAGCTAGTTCAGAAAAATTGATTTTATAGACATTGTCAACTCTCTTTCCCTTGAACACAATGGATTTGTCTTCCTTGTTGATTACTGTACAGTTGGGTTTTTCAAAAAGTACATCATAACCATTATCACAAAATTGACTAATGCTCAAAAGGTTATGTTCAAGACCATCTACCAACCATACATTATTAATTGAGGTAGAGGAATTACCAATAGTTCCTGTACCTATGATCTTGCCTGACTGGTTGCCTCCAAATTTCACATTTCCTCCCTCTTTCATTGTTAGGCTGAGGAACATGGACTTGTCTCTTGTCATGTGTCTTGAGCAACCGCTGTCTAGGTACCATGATCTTTGCTTTGGCACTGCTTTTAGACATACCTGCATCATTGACATTTTTAGATTTAGGTACCCATTGTTCTATGGGTCCTGGAAGGTTAGTACTTAAGGCTTTACTCTTCACTTCTTGTACCTTGTGCTGTGAGTTGGGTTGCTTCTGATTAACCATCACCTTAGGTTTTGGTACTTCAGAAGCAGTAACTGTCTTCTTCTGAAACTTAGACTTCAGAACCCCAGATTTTGGTTTCACCAGACTCTGAGGAATAGGTTCTGATCTTTTCAGGATCCTGACCTTTGAAGTCTTGGAATCAGATTTGATCACAGCCTTTGACTTAGAGTTCTTTGGCTTTGAAGTAATCTTAGCCTTAGGACTAGAAGCTTCAGGTTCTGATTGAACAACAGTTTCCAACTCAGCCCCTTCTGGTACAAAGAATGTTTTCAGACCTTCCTTGATGCATTCACAACAAGATTTTAGATTGGTTTTCTCAAGTTTCACTTCTGGAAAACCAATTCCTCTGCCATTGTTCTTGTAAATGCTATAAATCATAGAAGCTACTCTGCTTCTGTCAATGCCAGATATAATAAAATCTTCAAGAGCAATTTCATGGTTACTTAAAGGTTTTTCATTACACTTATCTTGTAGCTTCTGACATAAGAACCTGAGCTGATCTTCATATGTTTTACACATGAAGTCAAAGCCCCTAAGTCCTTGTTCAGAAGCTTTCAGATCCAATAGAGTTGATTTTTGCTGTTGTACCAAATCAGCATATTTTTCTTTTAAATCCTTCAACTCATTGGTTCTTACTTCAAAATGTGTAAGAAGTTCTTTAAGTGACTCAACAAGTTCATCTCTGGGAATTTTGGAATATACCTCGTTTTCATCTTCTGAGTCTGAATCTGATCCAGCTTCTGAAGTTGCTGTTGCTACCAACCCAACAGCTACCTTTGCATCTTCATCAGCTTCCTCTTTATCAGATCCAGATTCACTACCCAAATCATCCCAGGTTGCCATTAAACTCTGCTTAATCTGCTTCTTGAGTTTGCTTGGTTTGAATGTAGACCTCTTTGACTTGTCCTTTGACTTTTCTCTTTGAAGATCAGGGCATTCAGCAATGAAGTGTCCAGGCTTCTTACAGTTGAAGCATCCCTTCTGATCTTCTTTCTTTGAGCTTCTGGAGAGAAACTTTCTGTTCTTCTTGGCCAGATATTGAAGTCTGTTTGAGAGCATGGCCATTTCAGCAGCATCTGGTTCAGAATCTGAACTTGACTGTTCTTCCTCTTCAGATTCAACTACTTTGAGAGCTTTTGATGACTTGCCTTTGGATGGAAGAGCTATTGATTTACTCTTCTTAGTAGACTCATGTTCATTAAGACTTAACTCATGAACTTTGAGAGAACTAACAAGATCTTCGACACTTAAAGTGTTTAAATCTTTAGCTTCCTCAATGGCAGTCACCTTTGGTCTCCATCTGGCAGGTAAGCTTCTGAGTATCTTGCTTACATGATCAGAAGCAACATAGCTCTTCTTTAGAATCTGTAGCCCAGAAACTAAGGTTTGAAACCTTGAGTACATCTCCTCAATAGTTTCATCATCCTTCATCTTGAATAACTCATACTGATGTACAAGCAGGAGAGCCTTTGCTTCTTTGACCTTCTTGCTCCCTTCATAATTTGAACAGAGAGAAGCAAACATAGCTTTAGCAGTGGATTTGTCACTCATCTTCATATACTCTGCTTTGGGTATGGCAGTGACAAGAGCTCCTCTGATAATATGATGCTTCTTGTAGAGTTTCCTCAGTTCTGGAGTATGTTTCTTTCTATCCACAGCAGCTCCTTCTTCATCAAGGACTAAATTACCAACACCATCTTCCAGAATATCCCATAATTCTTCATCTAGGCTCATGATGTAACTGTAAAAGTTGGTCTTCCACCAAGAGAACTCTTCAGCATCTCCATTGAACTTTGGAACTTTTCCAACACTGGTTTTCTTACTATCACTATAATCATGTGAGACATGTTTATAGCTAGTATCACTAGGACCAGTAGGAGGAGGAGTAGACATGTTTTTCTCAGATCTTTGACTGTTGCACGGTTAAGTGTTACACAACAGACCAAGGCTCTAGATACCAATTGAAGGTGAGAAAAACACAAGAAGGGGGGTTGAATTGTGTTTTGAAAAATTCTTCGTTTCTCCTAAAAACTGAACACACTGATCAGAAGCTAGGTGAGACAGCTTCTGAAGTGATAATCAGAATCTAAATGCAGCGGAATAAAACAGAGAGAGAGAAGAAGAACGACACAAAGCAATTATACTGGTTCCTTCCACAATCCGGAAGTAGTCCAGTCCCCCTTGCACTTCCAAGGAGATTTCACTATGAGTAATATCTGATTACAAATGCTCAAGCACACAAGCAAGAGACTTCCTTTGCTCAAGCACACAAGCTAGAGACTTCCTTTGCTCAAGAACACAATCAAGAGACTTCCTGCTCAAGCACAACTGCAAGAGACTTCCTAACTAAACAAAATTACACAGAAAATTGTTTAAGGTTGAACACTTGATATACAATCAGAGGTGCTCACAATACAAATCAGATACAGACTCAATGGACTTAAGAATTTCTAAGATATGACTTTGAGACACAGAAATTCTAAGTGAATGCAGAACAATTTCAGCAGAGATTTGGCACTTGTAAAAATGTTATGAGTCTTTCGTTCAGCGTTCTTGCATTACCAAAACTCTAGGTCTTCACTCCTTTATATAGAGGTGTGAAAGAGACGTTGTGAAATTGCCAGCACACCAAAGAGTCGTTGTTGAAGCTTGATCTTTCACCAATGATCTTTTGCCTGATTTGGTTGTTGTCCTACGAAGAACCAATTTGAAATCCATTCCTTATCCAAAGGAACATATATGCAGGCGAGACCGTATTCTGGAGCTGTTTTCTTGTCTTGTAGCGTGGACACAAAACAGAGTGGTGGAGAACGTGGTTGTACAATTCGTACAGAGTACAATGTCAACGCTTTCGTCCAAATTGCAAGCACAAGCCTTCAAACACCTTTGAAATGACCGTTGCAATGTTCCACTAATTTTCTGCTATGTTTTCGAATCCAATAGACAGCTTTTGCAATGTAGATCCTTCAATCTTTGAATGTTTTGCAAATCCAGTTGATCTTCAGCTTCTGGTGAAATGACTTCTGATGAGGCAGCTTCTGATGATGCAGCTTCTGATGATGCAGCTTCTGATGAAGCAACTTCTGCAGCTTCTGATGGTGCAGCTTCTGATGATGTGGCTTCTGGACCTCTTGTCTTAAGAAGCATTATTCTTCAGGAGCAGCTTTACTTCAGGAGCGGTATTTCTTCAGGAGCAGCTTGACTTCAGGAGCGCTTTGTGTAACGCCCTCCTTTTTATTTAATTATTTATATTAAGTTAGAGTCTATTTATGTGGTTTATTTATTTATATGAGGTGTTAGTATTTTATTATGTGAAATTATTCTATTATTTATTAGAATATGAGAATTATTAGAGTAAGTAGATTTGGAGGTAGTTGTCTTTTTATGATTTAGTTGATTTATTTTGATGAGTGATATTTTGTTATGTTATATGTTGGTATCTACTAGAATAATATATATTTGTTATTTGTTAGAGATATATTTGTTATTTGGTGTATAAATATATTTGTTATTTGTTAGAGATATATTTGTTATTTGGTATATAAATATATTTGTTATTTGTTAGAGATATATTTGTTATTTGGTGTAGAAATATATTTGTTATTTGTTAGAAATATATTTGTTATTTGGTGTAGAAATATATTTGTTATTTGTGAGTGATATATTTAATTTAGAAATAAATAAGATTATGAGGATTATTAATGTGAGTGGAATTGGGGGTTAGAATAGAAAGAAAAATAAGTTGTTGGGCCTAAATAGATTTGGGAAGAATATCTTAGTATTATAAATAGAGAAGCTTAGGTTGGAAAGAGTTTACCTTAAACCGCTTTTTGGAAAAGAGGAGAACAAGAAAGAAGAGAAGAGAAGAGAAGAGGAAAGAAGAACGCTGCTGCTGATTCAGGAATTAATATAAGGTGAGGGTGAGACTATCTTGCATTAATATTAAGTTGTTAAATCATTAGATTACATCTAACAAGTTGGGGAGAGTTTGTGAGAATTTGAGAATTAGGGTTTTGAGAGAGATTTGATGATTAGATGATGAAAGTTTGTTGAATTGATGTAGAAATTGTGTACAGGCCTTAGATAATCCATAGAATGATTATTGGAAGTAGTTTTGAGGTTAGAACCATGAGATTAGGTGAAACTTAGAGAAAATCTGCATTCTGCCCGAATTTTGATATTAAAACTGGAATTGATCGGTGCCGAATTGGCCTTAGGTGTAAACACGAAAGTTGTAGGTATGGATGTTAGTTTTCTAATGCCGCTGGTCTCACGTCAAAACGATATATAGAACTTGAGTTATGGTCAAATTACTGCACGTAGGTCACAGTGAATTTTTATGGACTTTCAACACAACTTTTCTGAATTTAAAATGAAAACTGGTATTGATCGGTATAGAATTGGTCTTAGGCGTAAACATGAAAGTTTTAGATAATTTTGTTAGCTTTCTAGTGGCTTTAGTTTGACGTGAAAATGATGTTTGGTCTGTGAGTTATGATAAAAATACTACAGGGAGGTCTTAGCAAAATTGTACGGTGACAGCATTCTCTGTTTCATGTTTTTGCATTTTGTTCATACGTTTCAGTTTTGAATTGATCTTTGTTGTAAACATGAAAGTTGTTGATATTTGTGATACCTTTCCAGTAGCTTTGGTTTGACATGAAAATATGTTGCGGATAATTTATTATGTTTTTACAAAGATACATAGTGAATTATTGTTGATGTTTAAATATGATGTTATATGATGTTGTTTATGATTGATGAATATGATGTTTTAAGATGTTGTTTATTATCATTTGATATTGTTATATTATGATATGACATGAATTATTTATGTGATCCATATGTTGTCATGATGCTAAGATGTTAAGATGTTAAGACGTTAAGATGATATGAAGTTGTTAAGTCGTCGAGTCGTTATGAAGTCGTCAAGTTGTTAAGATGTCATAGATGTTCATGAAGTTTCTAAGACGTAAGATGTTGAGTCCATGCATACTCATTTAAAGATGAGGGCTCATGCCCTGGAGCTTTTGCTCAACCACGACGATGGAGCTTTTGCTCAACCACGACGATGGAGCTTTTGCTCAACCACGACGATGGAGCTTATGCTCAACCACGACGATGAGGGCTTATGCCCTAGGAGTATATTTATGCTCAACCACGACGATGAGGGCTTATGCCCTAAAATGGTACCACATGCATTTGCATTTTCATGATGATTCAAGATGATTTACGATGATAAGAGTTGCATAGTCGAGTTGAGTCGCATTGTCAAGTCAAGAGTCGAGTCGATCATGAAGTTGTTTATGACTATGATTATGAAGTTGATTATGAGTTTGATTAAGAAGCTGTTATGATGATTATAAATTGCTAAATGATTATTGTTGTTAATGTTCATGATTGTTTTGATGATGATGTTTGTTTATGAGTTGATGATTATGATTTGATGATTATGGTTATAATTAGTACTTGAAGTTATATGATGATGTTTATGTCTATGATTAAGATGCTATGATTAAAAGGATATATGATAATGCTTATGACTAATATTAGTAGATATGTGATGATATTTATATGATGATATGATACGAAGTATATGACTAATATAGGAAGAATAATGATACTAGTTAAGGAAGTTTAAGTTGTTAGATATGATTAATGAGTTATAAGATGTTTAAGTTGTTGAATGTACTTTATATGATTTATATGTTTAATATTTTTGTTTTGAGAAATCTCACCCCTCTGCTTGGAAATGTTGCTCTTCGTATGGGTAACTTGCAGGTAATCAAGATTAGAGGCGTCGTGAGTGGACTCCTCACATGTGTGTCTAGGTGCTCTGATACGTAACGGGATGGGACTTGACTTTACTTCTATTCCTTACGTATTGTTTATGAACTTTTATGAATAAATATTGAACTAAGACTTATGAGATTTTCTAATGAGGCCTGCGTGCCAAAGACTTTTTATGATGAATGAACTAGTTCCGCTGCGAAGTTTTGAATTACTTATGTTAAATGATTTTGAAGAATAAATTGTTATTTATTCAGTTTATGAATTTTTAAGAAGTGTAGCATTCCGTTTAAAGTTGAGTTACTCTGATTTTTAATTATGAAATTTTTACGTTGGGAAAACGGGGTGTTACAATTGGTATCAGAGCAGGTCGGTCCGTCCGGCCAATTAGATGAGTCGTTATGTCGTGTCGTCATGTTTTCTAGTTAGTAGTTATGTTTTTTTTATGTGGGCATGTTTAACTGACTAACTTGATGTGGTTTTTGTGTTTTGTTTGAAGAAGTAATGACTAAATTTATTTTCTATTGTGCTTGAATTTCGAGGACGAAATTCTTTTAAGTTGGGGAGAGTTGTAACGCCCTCCTTTTTATTTAATTATTTATATTAAGTTAGAGTCTATTTATGTGGTTTATTTATTTATATGAGGTGTTAGTATTTTATTATGTGAAATTATTCTATTATTTATTAGAATATGAGAATTATTAGAGTAAGTAGATTTGGAGGTAGTTGTCTTTTTATGATTTAGTTGATTTATTTTGATGAATGATATTTTGTTATGTTATATGTTGGTATCTACTAGAATAATATATATTTGTTATTTGTTAGAGATATATTTGTTATTTGGTGTATAAATATATTTGTTATTTGTTAGAGATATATTTGTTATTTGGTATATAAATATATTTGTTATTTGTTAGAGATATATTTGTTATTTGGTGTAGAAATATATTTGTTATTTGTTAGAAATATATTTGTTATTTGGTGTAGAAATATATTTGTTATTTGTGAGTGATATATTTAATTTAGAAATAAATAAGATTATGAGGATTATTAATGTGAGTGGAATTGGGGGTTAGAATAGAAAGAAAAATAAGTTGTTGGGCCTAAATAGATTTGGGAAGAATATCTTAGTATTATAAATAGAGAAGCTTAGGTTGGAAAGAGTTTACCTTAAACCGCTTTTTGGAAAAGAGGAGAACAAGAAAGAAGAGAAGAGAAGAGAAGAGGAAAGAAGAACGCTGCTGCTGATTCAGGAATTAATATAAGGTGAGGGTGAGACTATCTTGCATTAATATTAAGTTGTTAAATCATTAGATTACATCTAACAAGTTGGGGAGAGTTTGTGAGAATTTGAGAATTAGGGTTTTGAGAGAGATTTGATGATTAGATGATGAAAGTTTGTTGAATTGATGTAGAAATTGTGTACAGGCCTTAGATAATCCATAGAATGATTATTGGAAGTAGTTTTGAGGTTAGAACCATGAGATTAGGTGAAACTTAGAGAAAATCTGCATTCTGCCCGAATTTTGATATTAAAACTGGAATTGATCGGTGCCGAATTGGCCTTAGGTGTAAACACGAAAGTTGTAGGTATGGATGTTAGTTTTCTAATGCCGCTGGTCTCACGTCAAAACGATATATAGAACTTGAGTTATGGTCAAATTACTGCACGTAGGTCACAGTGAATTTTTATGGACTTTCAGCACAACTTTTCTGAATTTAAAATGAAAACTGGTATTGATCGGTATAGAATTGGTCTTAGGCGTAAACATGAAAGTTTTAGATAATTTTGTTAGCTTTCTAGTGGCTTTGGTTTGACGTGAAAATGATGTTTGGTCTGTGAGTTATGATAAAAATACTACAGGGAGGTCTTAGCAAAATTGTACGGTGACAGCATTCTCTGTTTCATGTTTTTGCATTTTGTTCATACGTTTCAGTTTTGAATTGATCTTTGTTGTAAACATGAAAGTTGTTGATATTTGTGATACCTTTCCAGTAGCTTTGGTTTGACATGAAAATATGTTGCGGATAATTTATTATGTTTTTACAAAGATACATAGTGAATTATTGTTGATGTTTAAATATGATGTTATATGATGTTGTTTATGATTGATGAATATGATGTTTTAAGATGTTGTTTATTATCATTTGATATTGTTATATTATGATATGACATGAATTATTTATGTGATCCATATGTTGTCATGATGCTAAGATGTTAAGATGTTAAGACGTTAAGATGATATGAAGTTGTTAAGTCGTCGAGTCGTTATGAAGTCGTCAAGTTGTTAAGATGTCATAGATGTTCATGAAGTTTCTAAGACGTAAGATGTTGAGTCCATGCATACTCATTTAAAGATGAGGGCTCATGCCCTGGAGCTTTTGCTCAACCACGACGATGGAGCTTTTGCTCAACCACGACGATGGAGCTTTTGCTCAACCACGACGATGGAGCTTTTGCTCAACCACGACGATGGAGCTTATGCTCAACCACGACGATGAGGGCTTATGCCCTAGGAGTATATTTATGCTCAACCACGACGATGAGGGCTTATGCCCTAAAATGGTACCACATGCATTTGCATTTTCATGATGATTCAAGATGATTTACGATGATAAGAGTTGCATAGTCGAGTTGAGTCGCATTGTCAAGTCAAGAGTCGAGTCGATCATGAAGTTGTTTATGACTATGATTATGAAGTTGATTATGAGTTTGATTAAGAAGCTGTTATGATGATTATAAATTGCTAAATGATTATTGTTGTTGATGTTCATGATTGTTTTGATGATGATGTTTGTTTATGAGTTGATGATTATGATTTGATGATTATGGTTATAATTAGTACTTGAAGTTATATGATGATGTTTATGTCTATGATTAAGATGCTATGATTAAAAGGATATATGATAATGCTTATGACTAATATTAGTAGATATGTGATGATATTTATATGATGATATGATACGAAGTATATGACTAATATAGGAAGAATAATGATACTAGTTAAGGAAGTTTAAGTTGTTATATATGATTAATGAGTTATAAGATGTTTAAGTTGTTGAATGTACTTTATATGATTTATATGTTTAATATTTTTGTTTTGAGAAATCTCACCCCTCTGCTTGGAAATGTTGCTCTTCGTATGGGTAACTTGCAGGTAATCAAGATTAGAGACGTCGTGAGTGGACTCCTCACATGTGTGTCTAGGTGCTCTGATACGTAACGGGATGGGACTTGACTTTACTTCTATTCCTTACGTATTGTTTATGAACTTTTATGAATAAATATTGAACTAAGACTTATGAGATTTTCTAATGAGGCCTGCGTGCCAAAGACTTTTTATGATGAATGAACTAGTTCCGCTGCGAAGTTTTGAATTACTTATGTTAAATGATTTTGAAGAATAAATTGTTATTTATTCAGTTTATGAATTTTTAAGAAGTGTAGCATTCCGTTTAAAGTTGAGTTACTCTGATTTTTAATTATGAAATTTTTACGTTGGGAAAACGGGGTGTTACACTTTGCCTTCAGAATCATCTAAGCTTCATTTCCTTTGCTCTTTATTTGCTCATTCAGAACCAATGATGATGTAACTTTATAATTATGGTCCTGTACACTTGAACAAATATTAGCTAGTCCAATTTACAATTTTTAATACCTTGTTATCATCAAAACTCTTTAAGGTTCATTGTTAAACACATTTTGTTCCAACACTCATCAAACACGCGAGGCAATCAGAAGCACGTTCGTGAACCAATCCAACCGTCGCCGCCGCAAACAACATTCAAGCTGCCACAAGCCGTCGCCAGAAAACCGACCCATAAGGACATTAAAGGATCAGAAACGAAATAGAAGAGAAGAGGACGAAAATCGTCAACAAGGCGGCCTCACAGACGTATTCAAACCGTAAAACTACATCAAAAGGTAATGTCTCTTCCCCTCGTCTTATCTCTTTGAAGATCTAGAAGTGTAGGGTTGTTATTTGGGGACTGAGGGTTCAGAATCGAGTAGAGGGGGAAAGAGGGAATAAAAAGAGCAAAAATCATAAAAGGGTGGCTTTGGGTGGTGGCGCCGCCGTCCATGACGGCTAGCCACCGCGTCGGAATCATTCCGACCACCACCCACTCTATCGGAGAAGAAGAAGTAAAAATTGAGAGGATTTTAGTGAGAGAAGGGAGGAAGAGAGAGAAAGATGTGTTTAAAATGAAGTAAAAAACCGGTTATCACACATTTATACTACTGTGAACCGGTTCGGTTCAAAACCGAACCGGTCTGAACCTAAGCCCAGCAGCGCCCCTCACCCTGTCCAAGGCCCAATCTACTTCTGCTTGCTAACTACACCCCCTGATTAATCCCTGCACCCCACCTGCATTCATTTTTTTTTTTTACTTTTATCATATCTATTCATCATGCATTTTTATTTTGATTACATTTTATTTTGCTGCATCTTATACCATTTTGGTTCGCATTTACATAATTTATTTTATCGTTAAGCATTTTTTAAATTATTAGAATGTATAGTAGGCTTTAATGTAATTTGTCTCTTTATTCTCATTTTTTTGCACACAATTTAGAATGTAAATATAGGCTTGATGTAATTTATTTATTTTCTCGCAGACCATAGCATGTACTAATAGGTTTTTTTGTAATAGCTTAGGTGCATGTGTGCGTGTGTGTGTGTGTGTGTGTGTGTGTGTATGCTTACTATTTATGCTTGCTAGTTTAGGTTAAAGGATTTTGTGGCGATCCAACATCACCACAAAATACCTACGCTTTTATTTTCTTGCCCCGATAGTTTTAACTTTAGTTTAGTTACTACTCAAAAATAACAAAAAACATGCAAATAGTTTCAAAAATGATACAAAAATATTTTCTTAATTAAACCTTGATCTTAAATCAAGTGACGTCTTTTTATTTTATTTTCTTAATCAAATACCAATCAACTTAACTTTATTTTGAGTCCATTTTCATTTAAATTAAAAAACACAAACAAATTCTTATTTTGCCACTTGGCTTTTTACTTTAAAAACTTTTCAAAACTAATAAAAAACGCACCACCAATCAAACGTCAGTTTTTACCCCGAACTACGAGGTTTTGATCCCTCACAGGTACGTAGGCAGAGGACACTTGTCCTTCCAAATCAATAAAATGTAGATAATTAGGTCTTCCTTTTTTTTAATCATTTCAAATTCTTTTTTCAAAAATAAGCAAGTTATAGCACATTATTTAAATAAAACCAAGAGGTTCCCGTAGAGTACTACGGACATAAAGGGTGCTAACACCTTCCCTTTATGTAACTAACCCCCGAACCCTAAATCTTTTCAAAATGGGGTGTTTGAACTTTTTTCCCCCTTTTTATAAAAAATTAAATGTTCGGTCGTGAAATAAATTAGTGAGTCAAAAGCTAATCAAATAGTCTTGATCTCCGAAAAATGACGCGACAATGCACCTAATATTTTGTATAAGGGCTTATATTTAAAGACAACTTTGTTTCAAAAAAGACTTATAATTAGGGACATAGAGAATACTCTCTCCGTCCCAAAATATAAGCAAAAAAAAACTCATTTTCTTTTTTTTGGTGGAACCCTGGACCTTGCATATTTTATGCATTGTCCATACCAACTGATCTAAGCTCACGAGGACAAAAGAAGGTGTGAGAGAATCGAACACACGGCCTAGAAATGATTGAGGGGGGTGTTTGACCACTACAACAACCGTTTGTCCCAGCATGTAAGAAAAAAAGACAAACTTTTATCCTATTTAATCTTTTTTTTTTTTAAAAAAAAATCATCTTTTTCAAGAAAAACTTTTGTTTATTTTCATAAAATTAAATGCAAATTACATTCAATTTTCTCTTTCTTCCATTTTCTCCATAACCAATAGCCAATGAAAATAGTTTTTACATCTTCCCATAAACTTATTCAAAAAAAAAACACAAAAAACTATACTTCAAATTCTCTTATGTTTTAGTTTTCTTAATGAGTGTGATTTGATTTTTTTTCTTCTTACAATGTGGGAGGGAGGGAGTACTCCTTCCTTAAGCAAATTCAAAAGTGCTGAAATTGCCCTTATAACAAACTCCAATACCTAAATTTCAATGGCAGCAATATCCAATTTATCCTATGTAACTGTTGAAAAGTTTCCAGCTTTTCATGTTCTCTAGAGTAAATTTAATAAAGAGTGTATTTGCGGACCAATCGATTTTTGTATATACTAGTTACAAACCCGTGCTTCGCACGGGTTGAATTACGTATTTTTTTAAAAAATTACTCTAAAGTAGAGATGTTCAAATTACGAATCATTGCTATTCTTCGTAAATTTGATATTGGCCTTGAAGTTCACACAAGTAGACACCATTGTGATGATTTCATGCTAAGAGAAATGCCTCAAATTCAAGTCCTTGTAAAGAGCCAAACTCAAATTCTACTTTGATGTTCAAACTGTAAAGCACACAAAGTGAAAGTACACAACACATTACAGAAATTCAAAGTGACTCTAAAATAAAATAATGTTAATGAAGTAATGAATGGAAAGAAAAACTTACTTTGAGTAACTCCAGAAAGAAGTAGGAAAAAAAACTCAAGCATAGAGTTCATTGTAAAAATAAAAGATTAAGATGTTAACTTAAAAATCAAAATAGAGTTCATTTAGTTACGGGGTATTTTATTGGTGGCATATATACAATAAGACTTCATTCACTGAATATAATGCACAAGTTTATGTACATTCAGTGCACACGTTATATGATGACTAATGTAACTTTAAAGGAGTTTTCACTAACATTAATTTTTTTTTAATGGAACCAGTATAGAAACTATGGAAACAATCACTAACTGTGTGATGAATATGATTTGAAAAGGAAAATTCTAGTTATATTAGAAACTCATTAAACTTGTGAAATCAGAATATCAATTAAGACATACTGATCAGAAGCCTTCAATCTACTTGACCTTCAACTTTGAGTTGTTAATGTAATGAGTTAAGGTTTCTTGAGCTGCAATCCATTGCCAAAACTAATTATACTCAGAATTAGGGCTAACTTTTTTAGATATGTACAATAACTGTCTGATTGTCTGCTATTGCTGTCGCTATGCTATTCCTTCTATTTGTCCTCATGCTCTTATCTTTTTTTGCAATTACTTTGGGATGATCTTCTCAAAAATTCTGACACCAACTTTGAGAAGGAAGAAGAATTGTCTTGTAGCAATTGAGGGTCTTGCTTTCCTCGATCAATGACTTTCAAAGCTCAAAGTCTCTAAACCGAGTTATGACATGAATTCGATCACCCTAAACCCATGAACAAAACAAAGATGCAGAGGTAAATCCAAACGCACAACATCAAACAACGTAAATAAACCATAAAATATTTTGCAACAACTGTAACCAAATCCTTCTAACCTTTGCATCGCCGATAATCAGTTCCATGTGCTGATTTCCATTACTTCCAATGATAGTCCACGACTCAAGCAGCCTAACACAGATTTTCCAAATGTCGGAGTCCTTGTTCAAATCCCTGATATAATTATAATCCCTCGACATTGAAAACCCTACATAAAAACAAAGCAACTCATCACCAGACCATATTGCAACACCTCACAAACTTTGTGTTTGCACTAATAACAGATTTTTTGTCGATTTTTGTTGTGAAAGGATGCAGAGACACAGTCAGAGGCAACAAATTCAGTACATATGATTAATCACATGTTGTTGCATGGAAAATGTAATTTTCATCAATACAAATTAGAGATTGCAAGAAATTGAGTAAATTGCTAATCAATTGAGACTGAGATAGGTAAGAATAAATGGATGAACAAAAGATCGTTGTATTTTTGCAAGATTAATAGTGGCGCACTCATTCCCTACTGTTTTTGCATCAATCACCAATTATTTCTAGATTCTTCTTGTTAAGGAATATAATTGTCAATACAAACCAACACAAATCAGCTGCAATCTCTAGTATATATACTCATAATTGCTAATACACTCTTTCAAAAAAAGCTGAATCAAAGTGACTGAACAAAGTATAACCCTTTAAAGGAACCTCAACTTTTATTGTCCTCAATACATCGTGTTTCTACTTTCCTCAGTCAAATAAACCAAATCCATAAAAATGGCTATATTTGCGCAAAGGACACAAAAAAATCTTGTGCATTTGCAAACCTCACTCCACAAAAAATTATTATGTGTGTTTCATAATGTGAGAAGAACCAAACTTTGAGAATATGACATATAAATTTTGCAAACCATGAATATCAAAAAATTCTATATCATGATATTTTTCAGACATCAAATGAGAGAGTAAGCAAATTCTGTGTATCATTAGGACAATTTTTTGTATCATAAACATTCCATAATCATGCAAAAATTCAAAACCATCAATCCCGAGGAAGGGGAAAGGTAAATTTATCAACATTCAACAAATTATGTAGAAGAACCAAACCTTTGAGAACCATCAATATCGAAAGATTCCAAATCATTAATCGTCGATACATCAAATGAGAAATGAAGCAAATTTTCTGTATCATTGGCAGAATTTTCTTTATCATAAGTATTCAATAATCAAATAAAACATATAGCATCACAACAACACACCACAATTCACATACATGCATGAAAAACGGCCACAAACAAAAATCCAGTAACATGAGACAAATTAAGGGAAATAGCTGCATTTTTCTAAGAAATTGATGTCGTTCATAAATGTGAAAATCAAGCAATATTAATCTAATGCATATTAACATGGATAAGATGTATGCGAATGTAGTTACATATAATTTATAAAATGAAGGTAGCATAACTGATTTTGGCCTAACTTCTCCTTAAAAATGTATAGAAGTTGGAAAAAAACCGGGTCAAACGGTATCTTAATCTCCCACAACGGCAGTGTAAAAGCAACTGAATTTGGGAGAAAAAATTGAAAAATAGTTAAAAGATTTTAAAAATATAAAATTGGAAAATAGTTAAAAGAAATTGGTGAGGTAGCACTCAACGAAGCAACACTAAAAAAAATTATATGCATTAGCGTAACAAAAAAAATATACAGACGGACATAAAATATTACTCTAAACGTTAATATGTGTGTGTGTATTCGCGAGGTTGAAGAAAGGAAATAAAAATATTTGGTATCTTTGTCAAAAAAAAAATATTTGGTATCATTAAATGACAGCGTGAATAAAAATATATGTGAGGTTGTAATGATTAAACGATATTGAAATTAAATATATAAGTGATAAAAAGATAATAAAATTCCTTTGAAAAAAGATAATAAAATTAAATGGAATCTCCTTAAAAAATTAAATGGAACGGTTCAAAAAAATTAAATTACATTAAATTAAATTAAATGGAATAAAAAAAACACATTGAAATATAATATTAACAAATAAAAGAAAAGGTTCCTAACGTGAGTTGAAAAGAGGTGCTTGTGAAATAAATTGTCGAGAAGTAGTTTTTTAAAGTAATATTCAAAAACTTTTGGCCAAAACTTATTCTATTCAATTTTATGCATTCAAAAAAAGTAATTTTCCTTAAAAATGTAGAGAAGTTGGAAAAAAGTCGGGTCAAACGATACCTTAATCTTCTACAACGGCAATGTAGAAGCAACTGAATTTGGGAGAAAAATCGAAAAATAGTTAAAAACATAAAAATTGGAAAATAGTTAAAAGTTATTAAAAATATAAAAATTAGAAAATAATTTAAAAAATTGATGAGGGGCAAAATGGGAAATTCATGAGGTATTGGTGAGGTGGCAACAACCCAAAACCATGAATTAGAAAATTACTAAAATGCCCTTCCTAGGGTAAAAATGGGAATTCATATTGCTTCAATTTTAATAGATTGTATATAGATAAGAGAAAATATTTACTAATAGAAACATTAAAGAGACATGTAATCTGAAGCTTTGTTGGGTATCTTCCAATCGGACCTTCAATGGACTCAGTTTCTTAGAAGTAGAGTGTAAAGAAAGACAAGGCAGTGAGCTATCATATTTTTTTCTCCATTTGGAGCAGGTCAAAACACAAACTTCCAATCATTCAAGACAATTTTATTTGGGGGAATTAGTCACTTTAGTCCCTGAATGGGGAACGATTCGTCAATTTAGTCCCTGAATGCAGATAATATGCAAAACAGTCCCTGCATGGTCAATTTCAGGGACTAAAGTGACTAACGAAGTCCACATTCAGGGACTAAATTGACTAACGGAGTCTGCATTCAGGGACTAAATTGACTAACAAAGTCTACATTCAGGGACTATTTTGCAATTTATCTGCATTCAGGGACTAAATTGACGAATCGTTCCCCATTCAGGGACTAAAGTGACTAATTCCCCATTTTATTTGGCAGCTTGAAAATAGTGAAAGCATTAATTTATGGTCAGAACCTTGGTGTGGAGCCCTCATATCTTTTTTGAATATTCACCAACTTAAATCCATAGTAGCTCACTTCATTCATGATTATAGATGGAGTATCCCTCAAGAAATCTTGGCTGCTTACCCATCCCTTGAGCAAAAACTTGATTTGATTACCATTCCCCTCTCTCATAAAGAAGATAGAATCATTTGTAAAAAAATCTCATGATGGTAACTTATCCTTCAATGCGGCACCTCATTCTCAAAGCATCAACTAGGGCAAGACAATTTGGAATGTTGCTATACCTCCTTCCAAGTCTCTTTTTGTGTGGAGGTTATTGTTAAACAAGGTCCCAACATATGAGAATCTCTTATTAAGCTGTTGTTAACTTCCTTCAAGTTGCAGTTTGTGTGAAAAGGCAAGTGAATCATCTCATCATTTGTTCTTGGACTGTTATTTTGCTAAGAGTCTCTGGTCCTGGCTAGCCTCTATTTTAAATATCAATTGCAACTTTGCTTCCATCTTAGAGGTGATTAAGATTGCTCAGCAACTTTGCACCAAAAAAGATTGAAGGATAAGTTTATCACCCTAGATTAGCTACTAATGATTATCTCAAGGGATTCTCTATCCTGTAACATTACTTTGCTAGCTGCTAACTCTTCTATCTCAAACTTTGTTATCCTAAAAAAGTTGGAGGTCTTCGGTCAAAAAAAAAAAGTTGGAGGTCAGAGTCCGTCTTTTTATTATATATAATAAATATTTTGCATTTTTTTTAGAGAATATTTTTTTCACTTTTATATTGTAACAAACTACACATATATTTTTTAATGAAACAAAAAATACAGCAAATATAATATATATAATTATTTTTTTTGGTAAAAATAATATATATAATTATCTTACTGAATGACATAAACAATACATATATTTTTTTAAAATAAATTAGTTTAAGAATATAATTAAAAATAAAAAATCAACTCAACTCAAAAGTCAAAACCATATGAGCAGACTTTAAATCGTAACTTTTAATGTAAATTTGTGTAATAAAGTGCATTGAAAATTGAAAACTTTAACATTTAAAAAAGATGACTTAATTTAAAATAAATAAAAAATGTCCGAAGACAATCGTTAACAAAACCCATACTACTATTATGAGTTGTGTTATTTGAAAAACAATAATAATATAATTTCTCTGTTGATTTTACATTTACGGTTAAATATGTTATTAAGCTTTTACTGCAAAAAAATTGGATAGGATACTAATTTATTGACTTAAAATGTAAATAGTAATTAAATGTAAGAGGAAGTAACTGAACGCTAGAAAATAAAGGAAGCACTAATCCCACGTTTAACAATTCCTAATAACATGGGATGCTCCTAAGGAATGAGTAAAAGTAAACAAACTATTTAGCTTCTCTCCTCTTTCGTTCATTTCTCTGATTTGCGATTCCTCCTTTCTCGCCTTCCTCCACCGTCAGCAATGGCCGGAGACGCAGAACCTCTTCAATCATCAGATTCAAACGTAGAAACAACCAATCCGTAAGTTTCTTTCTACTTAATCACACTCTGTTTTCAACTCATAACATTTTCCAGTTTCAGTTTCGTTTTTGATTTTCGAATTTCTGCAATGTTGCAGGTCATTGAGTGTTGAAGAGAGGTTTGAGATTGTTAGGAGTATTGGTGAAGAGTGTATTCAAGATGATGAACTCTTTAGTCTCCTTGCTAACAAGAAAGATATTGTTTGTTACGACGGTTTTGAACCTTCTGGACGAATGCACATTGCTCAGGTCATTAATCTCAATATTATAATTATTTATATGTAATTATATTTGTTTGAATGACTGTTACACTGTTACACTGACAGCATGACACTGACTCGTTGACACCGATAATAATTTGAAAAAAAAGAAGACATAATTGAATATAATTACATGTGTTTGTGTCAGACGTGCTAGTGTTTAATAAATGTGATTTTGGATTAACTCTTGATTTTGGAAAATTGATAGTTTTAATAATGTTTTAACTCTAAAAAGTGATTTTGTAAGAATATGTTTGGATTGACTTATGTGAGTTTATATTACTTATGAAACTGTTTGTGAGAGTACAACTTATAACATGACTATAAGTTGTTTTATGCTTATTTTCAAATGATTTAAGGATGTAGTTACATTCTTCAAATTATGTGTTTATAGGGTATTTTGAAAGCAATTAATGTGAACAAGTTAACATCTGCGGGTTGTCGAGTCAAAATATGGGTTGCTGATTGGTTTGCTAAGTTGAACAATAAAATGGGAGGAGATTTAAACAAAATTGAGACGGTTGGCCAGTACTTCATTGAAATTTGGAAAGCCACTGGGATGGATTTCGAAGGAGGGAAAGTTGAATTTTTGTGGTCATCCAAAGAGATTAATGGTGGAGCTGATAAGTACTGGCCTCGTGTGTTAGATATAGCTCAAAATAACAGCCTTAAAAGGATTGTCAGGTTTCTTTTTTGCTAATAAATGCTTTCATATATAATACACTGAGTAATCGATTTGGACTTGAAATATTTTTTCTTTTTTGGTTCTTCCGAATTGTAGGTGTAGCCAAATAATGGGACGAAGTGAACAGGAAGATTTGACCGCTTCTCAAATATTCTATCCATGCATGCAGTGTGCTGACATATTTTTCCTCCAGGTGCAGTTTACCATTTTCTGATTTGAGGCCTACATTGACTACTTTAGCTTATATTACATACATTGTTAGCTTCACATTAAGATAAAATAATTCTAAAGTTACATAATGGCGCCCTTATAGGCTCACGAGGGATGTTGTTTGTTACTGTTAAGAACTGGAAAAACAAATGGATGCACAATGGTAGCAGTAAAAATGGCATTTGAAAATTACTCTATAGAAGTTCATAACCCTGTACTGTTCTTAGATTTTTCTGTCTTAGTTTCTTATGGAATTTGAAAATGGCATTTGTAAACTAGCTAATACTGATTTACATTTCATATGTTGAGTACCAAGATATTGTGTCCTTTATTGTTAATGGAGAGGAAAGTAGAGAGATTCCATTTCATATTTTCATGTATTGAAACTGTATGTTACAATTTTCTGATCTGTTATAACAAATTCTGTTAATATGTCCTAGTCTCATCTATAGTTGCCAATATGCTTGAAAGATATTGGTCAATAATGCATAAACAATTATATCTTATAATAGGCCGACATCTGCCAATTGGGAATGGATCAGCGAAAAGTAAATGTTCTTGCCAGAGAGTATTGTGATGTTATTAAGAGGAGAAACAAACCTATAATATTGTCACACCGTAAGTATTCTCCAGATTTCCTTTCGGCTAATGTATATTTGTGTTCCCTTTCTAAATGATTCTTGCGGGATTTGCAGACATGTTACCTGGTCTGCAACAAGGGCAAGAGAAGATGTCAAAAAGCAACCCATTATCATCCATTTACATGGAAGATGAGGAGGTATGCTGCTAATAAGGCTATTAAATTTGTTATCATTACAAAGGTGAAGTTTAATTGTCATATTTAGTTGCATTCTTCTTTGGACATGATGACAGTTAAGAAAATATATATTTGTATTTTGTGAAAATTAAGAAGATTTAGCAGAATATTAGTATGGGGGAATAAAATTGTGATTTTATGTAAACATTTGGTTATTTGTTCCTTTTTGGTTGATATTTTTGTAATTTTTCTTTTGAAATATTTAGTGACTGTTCAAACTTTGTATTTGGTTTTCATAGGCTGAAGTGAATATGAAAATAGAAAAGGCATATTGCCCACCAAAGATAGTTCAAGCAAACCCATGCTTAGAGTACATCCGATATCTTATCTTTCCGTGGTTTAAGGAGTTCACTATGGAGTGTGGGGCAGATAATGGTGGGAATAAGTAAGTTTTGCTATTTCCCCCATTTAAACTTTTATCTTCCATTATAATAATAATAGTAGTTGTAATTTCTTGAATAACTATTATTGCTTTAAGTCTGGTTTCTAGATCTTATTTTTTTCTTTCTTGTGTTCAATTGATTGTTTGTTATATGTTCATGCTTCCTTTCAATATAGGACGTTCAAAAGCTTTGAAGAGTTGGTTGTTGACTATGAAAGCGGAGAGGTACATCCAGAGGACCTCAAACTGGCTTTGTCAAAGTCATTGAATAAAATTCTAGAGGTAATGTTTTACTGATTATGTTGATGTATCTTTTTCTGTTCTCCTTACCTCTTAAGTCTTACAAGAAAAATCTGCACTGTACGTACTAGGTAGGCAATCTTTATACTCAGGACTGAAACGATGAATGGTTTTGTTATGCACGTATTTCAAATATATCACATTTCATATTCTTATAAAGTATAATCATATTGGGTAGTCTACTTGTAATATGTCTGGTTTGAAATTTAAATGTTGTGTTATTGGTTAACATATGATAGATCAAGACCCTTAATTAGTTGGGAGTTGGGACTACCAGAGGAGAGCAAGGGGGAATGCAGAGGCTAACACACTCTGATGTGGATAATGACACGAGCTCTTATAAACACAAAACCGACTAACTACTGTTATGATTAGTTTGTTAAGTGAAAGACTAAAACGGCGAAGAGGAAGGTTAGCCTGTTAGGCGAGGAAAGGGATATGAGAGAATTAGAGGGAATTTGGGAGGGAGCTGGATCTTCGAATATTCAGAAAATTATTCATTCTTTACATAGGTCCCTATTATTGATTCTGCACACACCTTGGGCCAGAATTGAGAATTTGGTTTTCATTAATGAAAGTTCATTATTCTTGCGAATTTGAGACGAGTTCTATCATATACTTAAGTTGGTTTATCCATCATTACCTCCTCCAGTAAAGCACTATATCTGCTTTATAGTGTGTTCGTCACACTTCATCTTTCTGTATTTGTATCATTACATCTTTATTGGAGCTCAGGTGGTAAGTGGCTATATGCATCTGTTTCATTTATTAATTGTAAAATGTATTTCTCTGTCAATTAAGTGAGAGGAATGATAGTTAGATTCCAGGCACTACCTTTATGCTTAGGTTTCTGTGGTAATATATACCCTATTGGTGTTGATTGCATTTTTCAACTATTCACTGTGTGCTTGATCATAGAAAAAGTAGTGATGTTATATCATATATTTTTGTGAACTCAGATGTAAAGCTTTCTTTCATTTCTTTATTTTCGTTATGTGACACAAGCTAAACTATTGTTTCTTGAACTATGTAGTCTGTCAGGGAACACTTTCGAAAGGACAAGAATGCTAAAGAGCTACTAAAAGAAGTCAAGGTTATGCTTGTTTGGAATTAGTAAAATACATCAAACAATCATTTTGTTGTTGTATATATGTTATGTCTATGAATATACACTAACCTAAATTTGTTTTTGTTTTGCAGGCTTACAGAGTCACCAGGTAATGAGCTGATTCAGGCTAACTTTTTTATTTGCCATAATGCCATTTAATTTTAATTGTTATTAAATCCATTTTTTGACTTGTTTAATATGGTAGAGGTTCTTTCAAGTGTGAGAAATGTTGATAAATATTAACGAGTATCAACTATTGGTAATGCATCTTTGGGGGTGTGTTGAATCCTGCGGCATGTGTAAAAACATTTATGTAGTTTTTTGGATGTAATTCTCTCATAGAGGAGAAGAAAGAAATAGCAATTGCAATGGTATTATGTTCAATCATTAAGCCACTGACTCAATAGTTGTTGTCCAGGGAACCAATATCAATAGGGGAAGCAGAAGACGCAGAAGCTCTTGAAACATTGTCTATGGATGAATCGTCCAATTCAAATGCAACATCTCAGCAGTAAGTTTCTGCTACTGCACTGTTCTCAACTCCTGAGGTTTCAGTTTAAAATAAATTTCCGTGGTGCTATGTTTTTCTGTTGCAGGTCGTTGCAGAGGTTTGAGACTGTGAAGAGTGTTGGGGAAGAGTGCACTCAAGAGGACGAGCTCCTTAACATCCTTGCCAACAAGCCTGATCCTGTTTGCTATGATGGTTTTGAACCTTCGGGGCGAATGAACATTGCTCAGGTCATTATTCTCAATATTAGATATATTAATATGTATAATGGTCCAAGTTTTTGTTTTGTAAATTGCTGAGTACTGATAATATCTACTCATAGAATAAGGAAAAATCAAGTCTAGAGGGTAAATAATTTGCGTCTTTGACAACCATGATTTAATTATTTTTAAGTTGATTTGGTACTGAGTTTGAAGGGTATGTTATGAATGTTTTTAATTCTAAAATCAAATTTGATAAGTATCCCTCTTCAACAAAAATATTAATAAGTGTACATTTTTCAACTTAATACAAAAGTTATGTTTCTAATCTAAAGTCAAACCGAGAAATTTAAATTTTTTTCTAACTTAAAACAGTTTATTTTACTAAAATAATGTCAATAGTTCTGCTGAGCTGTAGGTAAGGTATCCTCTGATACATAATTACACTCTTTTACTTGTATATATAGGGTATCATGAAAACAATTCATGTGAACAAGCTAGTATCTGCTGGTTGCCGGGTCAAAATAGTGATTGCTGATTGGTTTGCTAAACTTAATAATGAACTGGGGGGAGATTTGAAGAAAATTGAGACGATTGGCCGCTACATGATTGAAGTTTGGAAAGCTATTGGGATGGATATGGAAGGAGGAAAAGTTGAGTTTTTGTGGTCCTCAAAAGAGATCGAGGCCAGAGCTGACGAGTATTGGCCGCTTGTGTTGGATATAGCTCAGAAGTTTAGTCTTCAAAGGATTCTCAGGTGAAAATTATTTCCTATGTTCCACTGAATAATGGATTTGGACTTGCAATGTTGTTTCATGTTTGGTTCTTCCAAACTGTAGTTGTAGCGAGATAATGGGACGAAGTGAACATGAAGAATCCGCTGGTACTTCTCAAATATTCTATCCATGCATGCAATGTGCTGACATTTTTTTCTTCCAGGTACGGTTCACTTTTTTCCTATATATCAATGCTTTGCATTAATGAATAAATACATTGTCAGCTTGACGTTTGAATAAAATCGTCACGAACTCATAAAACAATGTTCATATAGGCCCAGGATGGTTGTGGTTAGTCTACAATAGAGAACTCTTAAATAAATAAATGGATTTATCATGTATTAGGTTTTTATATTGGGCCCAACTCATCCTTATAAATCCGGCTTTTAGATGAGGGGTGCCTCTCTTTATAAACTCTAGTCAGGCCTTATCTGTAATCTATGTGGGACTTTATTTTTCCAATAGATTGCTACAATGGTTGCATTAAAAATGGCATTTGGAACTTATGATAGATGTTCAGTTGCTCACAGCCCTGGATGTCTTAATCAATTGCATGTGACTCACTCAACAATTTCTCGTCTTAAACTACAATTGTTTTGTTTCTGGATTTTTCCGCCTTAGTTTCTTATTGTTTCTATATGTAAACTAGCTGGAATTGATTTTTATTTCTCATGTATAAGTCTCTAGTTGTGTTGTTTATTATGGTCCTAGCCTCATCTGTAGTTGTCAATTTGCTTGAAATATATTGGTGAATAATGCATGAATCTTTTTATCTTAAAATAGGTCGACATTTGCCAAATGGGAATAGATCAACGAAAAGTGAATGTGCTTGCGAGAGATTATTGTGATATTATTAAGAGGAAGAACAAACCAGTTATTTTGTCACACGGTATGCATTCTTCTCCTGGTTTCATTTTAGATAGTGTATATGCATATTGTATATTGCTTACTAGTAATTGATTCTGGGGTGATTTTCAGACATGTTACCTGGTCCACAGCAAGGGCAAGAGAAGATGTCAAAAAGTGACCCATTATCATGCATTTTCATGGAAGACGAGGAGGTATGTTGCTAATAGGGCTATTTAATTTTTCATAATTATTAAAGTTCAAATGTCATATCTAGTTGTATTATGTTTTGAATATGACGACAACTAAGAAAAAATTTCTTTTTGTAAAAAATTAAAAAATATAAGCAGGCAATTTGACAAAAAATATATAGTATGTTGGAATAAAAGGTTGTGATCTTATGTAAGATTGTGGCTATTTGTTCATTCATGGTAAATATTTTTTCAATTCTTTTCTTGTAATTTTACTTTTAATATTTTGTGACTTTTCAAACTTTGTATTTGGATATCACAGGCTGAAGTGAATGTGAAAATAAAAAAGGCTTATTGCCCACCAAAGATTGCCGAGGGAAACCCATGCTTGGACTACATTAAGAAACTTGTCTTACCGTGGTTTAACGAGTTTACTGTGGAGCGTAGTGCTGATAATGGTGGAAATAAGTAAGTTTTCATATTTTCAGTGTTGAAACTTCATATATTTCGTGATAGTATTAACTTTTTGAATCATTATGGCTACCTTAAATCTGTTTTCTAGCTTTTTTTTTTCCTGTGTTAAATATTTTGTATCTGTGTTTGTGCTTCCGTTCATTCTAGGACTTTCAAAAGCTTTGAAGAATTGGTTGCTGACTATGAAATCGGAGAGTTGCATCCAGCTGATCTTAAACCAGCTTTGTCGAAGTCATTAAATAAAATTCTAGAGGTAATGTTTTAGAGAAATGGTATTTATCTTTTTTGAAAATGCAAAATATATTAAAAACCAATTTAGATGGTTAACACAATTTAAACACACACACACACACACACACACACACACACACACACACACACACACTTACTTTTACACACACTTCAAATACATGACATTTCAAATTCTTATAATCGTATCAGTTAGTCGACTGTCATGAGTTGTGTTTGAAATTTCTATGTGGTGGTTAATTATTGTGAAATTAGGAGTAAAAGCTTTTTTTTCATTTCTTTATTTCTGGTATATGGTACAAGCTAAATGATTGTTTCCTGGAACATGCAGCCTGTAAGGCAACACTTCAGAACGAACAAGGAAGCTAAAGAGCTACTAAAAAAAGTCAAGGTTGGGCTCGTTTGGAATTAGTAAAATACATCAAACAAACATTTTGATGTTGTATATATGTTTTCTCTTTGGATACACACTAACTGAATTTGTCTTTGGTTTGCAGGCTTACAAAATCACCAAGTAATGTGCTGATTAAAGAAATTAGGCAATTTTTTTTGCTAAACAGGCATACAATTTTTCGGTGTTACTAAATGCATTTTTGGACTTTTAAAATATGGTGGAAGTTCTGCGAGTTAAAGAGATAAGTGACTACTTCGAAGTATCAAATTAAGTTAAAGCAAATTAAGTTAAGAGACCGTCTAAATAATTTTGCCTATTTTGAATGAGTTGGATCGAAATATATGGATTATGAATTTATGATTGAATATTATGACATAATTTGATCCATGTATATGATACCTCTTACTGAGATAAGGCATGGCTGTTGCATCTTTTGGTTATGATTTAATTTGATCCATGTATCTGATACCTCTTACTGAGATAAGGCATGGCTGTTGCATCTTTTGGTTATGATTTTTTTTTTTTTTCAAGCCTCCCAAGATAAGGATTGAGCTTCTATAAACTCTAGATGCGTTGTGCAAGGGTATGGCTTGACCATGTCTATTTACAGAAATTCCTTTCAATTTTAAGAGCAATGAAAAGAAACTAAGAACCCTGGATGAAAATGAATCCATGTATAAGTAATTGGAGGCAGCTGGCCTCGCTAACTTATAGTTTTACTTATTGTTGAATAATTTTAATTTTTTCCCTCTAATTTCTTTGCAATACATTTGGTGAAGAATTAACGTGCACTAATATTGATGATGATTTTTTTTTAAATGATTTTGTTATATGTATAAAGTTATTTTTGATTTTGTTGAAAATAAATGACAAATACACAATTTAAAAATTTAGAGTAGTAATTCAATTTGACTGTAATGATATAGTCTGTTTTTAGTTCTTTTACCTTGTATGCACATGAATTTTTAATTAAAAATATATAGTACTCCCTCCGTTTCAAAATGAATATCGTTTAAGGTAATGTTTTCAAAATGAATTATGTTATTTTATCAAATTATTCTAATCAACTATTGGTTTGTTTTTAATTAAAGAGAAAATAATACTTTAGAAGTAATGTATATAATATTAATTGAAGGGTACAATTAAAAATAAAAAGTTATTATTGCATTGGAAACTGAAAGTGACTCTCATTTTAAAACGTTATTTTATCAAATTATTCTAATCAACTATTTGTTTGTTTTTAATTAAAGAGAAAATAATACTTTGGAAGTAATGTATATAATATTAATTGAAGGGTACAATTAAAAATAAAAAGTTATTATTGCATTGGAAACTGAAAGCGATTCTATTTTAAAACGGAGGGAGTATATGATAGTGACAAATAAATCGACAGAAAAAAAAAACCCTTAAGTGTCTATCACTTCAATCTTAAATCGACAAATAAATAAGCTTGATTGTTAAAATAAAAAAATGCTACATATACCATCCAACTTGAATATTTTGAAGTTCAACATAAATTAATTGTGTGCTTTTGCGGTGAAAAAAAAAAAAGATTTTGAATGAATTAATTTTGTAAAATTAATCTTACTTGAACAACAAATTTTAGGGTAAAAATAGACTGTAGCTACAAATTTTAACTTCAAGTTTAAATCAATTTCAAAGACAGAATCAATTCTACTTGAAGCAACCAAAGATATAAAAAGTCAATTTACACCTCTATAATCAATCTTCACAGCTCTAAATGTAGAACCAAACATGGGGCTAAAATTTGAAACTTGCTCTGTGATGTGCTTTTAGTAGGCAACAACCTCAATTGGAACGGACAATATAATAAAAAAAATTCTAGAACAAACGTATTTTTTTGCATTGTATGGCTCCTGAAACATTGAACAAAGATCACACAGTTGCTCAATCACCGTTTTTCCTGTTCTCTTGGCACCACCTTTTGAGTTAGAGATAATCTAATGTGAAGTAAGATCGATCATTCAAACTAATAATTTTATGCACTTGTCATGTTTCTCCCCCTTATGTTTTTATAAAATGAAGTGATCAAAGTCCCAGAAAAAAATGATCAAATCAAAAACCTTTAAAATTTTCAACCTATATCTTTAACAAATAAAATCCTTCAAAAAAAAAAAACTTTAAAAAATAAAAAAGTAGTGATATCTAATGACAATAGTAACATGTTAAACACCTCAAAACTTTGAATGCTTTAACACATCGTGAGTTAAGGTCAATAGTATGTCTGTTAACCTTTGTTGGCAAAGGGTTTTTCACCACCTGTTTTGAAAAATCTGAGGTAAATCAGTGTCTTAAAGTAAATAATAGTGATTTGTAAATATGTTTGACTGTCAACAAGTTGTATACATTTGGCTCAACATACACGTACAAATTTATTCAGAACTTGACAGCTCTAGTTTTATGGCTGGTATCTTTTCACCAAAAATTGTAATGATCCCAACAAGGGTTATTATCTATCATGTTAAACGGATATAATCCAAAAATTTCACAGTAACAGCCTGAATTTTCTATCATATGTTTCATATATTAAAAGGGGAAGCAAAGCTACCATGCCTTTAGACATGAAAACATTGCAACCTTAATGAATGAGTTACAGCCAATAATGACAAATAAATGACACGATATGTTTTGTTCATCTTTACCTTTTCGCGAAGGAAAATGAATGGGAACCAAAAAAATTAATCAGGGGTATCAACTTGCACCTCTGTAGAAAGGGAATGCAATGATTGAGAAGCCTTCAGCTGCTCAGAATGCATATCGATAGATGGCGTCGGCTGCACCATCTTCATCGTTGCTTAAACCAATTGCGTTTGCCACAGCTTTGGTCTTCTCTGATCCATTACTCAGTGCAATGCCTAAAGAAGCCAGCTCAAGCATCTCTACATCATTTTCGCCATCACCAATAGCCATTATCTGCATATCATAAATTTGGGGTGAAGAAATGTGAGATTAGAAGTCAGCACAGCCTGCTGCAATATTAAAGGCCTAAATAATCTTATTCAATGCAATACATTGTTTTTCTTTTTGCAGTTTGTCCATGAACACAATTGATGGATTTAATTCTGATAAAACATTAAATTTTTATTTTTCTCCTTGTTCTAATTTAGTCCTTGAAATATTTGGTTCATGTTTTAGTAATCCTTGTAAAATAAAATTGATGTCATATTTTAGGAACTAATATCAATATAGTCTAAGAATTGAAAGAACTAATTCAATATAAAGCAAACATCACAAGGACTAGAACCAAAACAATGATGACAGAAAGCATATATTCCTGTTTTTCAGAGATTAAAACCAATAAATAGTGTGTCACATGTACATAAACTAAAAGGTTATTTAAGTCTATTGAAAGTGTAATATTAACACCTCATTAGCAATCATACTACATTTGCATGGTTAACAAGCATCTTTTTTTTGTCCCCTCAGCTCAATGGATGATTAATAAAATTCTAAAGATAGTCACACCGTGTGAAATATGATCACAAAATCATGTCATGGAAAACATGTTGAATCTGATGGTTTACATTACTGTGTGAAATGTCATTCAACTAGCTATATTATTATGTTAACTCAAATATGGTACCACTCTATATGTATGATACCAATCTTACTTTCACTTTCCGAGTTTGAGAGAAAAAGACAACAAAATAAATGTGTGAGGTGAATAGATATTTGTGGCACCTCATTAGCAGTAACTCCCAAGTGATCAAGCAGCACTTTTACTCCGTTCCCTTTACATGTTCCCAAGGGTACAATTTCCAGCATGTCTGGTACAGCTTGAACAACAGTGGCACGACCTTTTGTTGCATCTGACCAGTATGGACGTAATGCATCCGACACACTCTGGGCAGTGTCTAAGAAAATCATTTTCTGTAGAACCAAATGTAATTGTTAGCAAGATATCTAAGTGAAAAGCGACAATAATATAAGTAAATTTAGTTAGATTTTTTATTGCAGTTGTCTTTGAGGACAGGATGCAGTCAATACAAACTTGTATGGGATATATATTTTTTATTTTTTGAAAAAACTTGTATGTGATATTTATTGGATAAAATTAAACTATGAAGCAAAGCAAAGAAAAAAAAAATAATTCTAATGTGAAATGTCAAACTACAAGGTTTCAAATTACATGTCATTCCCCCTTTCCTGGTATGGAAAAAGACCTTCAATAGAGAACAGTGAATAGCTGCTAATAATAATTATAAATTATACTATAATTGAGGTAACAAGAATATGTCCTAGTGAATACCTGTATGTCAGCAGATGCCAGAAGATCTTCAACAGAAGGGATGATCTCAGCCTGTAAAGTATTTTTCTCTTAAGATAAAAAGCAAATAGCACAATAGAATGTAAGCAATCATATAGGATCCCAATAATGAGGCACCTTTGGTTCGTGGTATATTGTATGGAGTGAATCAACAAGTGGATCATGAAAAAGGGTTAAGCAGCGGCCTTCACAAAATGCAATAAGTGGAACCTTACTCTCCAAAGAGTAAAGACATGCCTGCACATACAAGAAACACAAATTTTATATACAGTTACAAGAAGAACATTCCTGCAAAAAATGACATTTCAGAATATATATACTTTAGGCATTTAGCTTTGAAATTTGAAATACTCAATCTTTTTGTTATGTAGAAAACTGGGATACGAAATTGACATCCATAGATCCCCAGCAAGTGAGCTCGATAATAAATGTTTTTTGTTTTTCTCATTGGGTAAAAGGAAAGCAAAAATTGAAAAATCTGTAGTCAATGAACATAATATGGCTATTGAGGGTGTGTCAGGGATTTGGTTTAGGACTAAAACAACAACACAACCATAATGTTTCATAAGCAATGGGGAAATAAAGTGGTAAACAGTTAAAAAGCCACAGCTAACCTTTGCAATAAAGTCCAAAACGACAAAGGAATACAGGACAAGTTGAACTCTAATGAATATTTGTTGTTATGAAAAACTGAAAAAGGAGGGTTAAAGAGGTTACCTCTCGACAGACGTCCGGATCTAAGCTGCTCCTATATATTTCCCGACCTTGTCTACCATAAACAAGCAATCCCTGGAATCATGTGGTGTAAGGAAGATAAGGCATAGGGTAATAACAGCATCTTAAATGATAGAAACTGTGATAGTGGGAAAGTTGTAAACAAAAGTATCAGAAACTACATTTTGTTGGTCATTCAATTAAACAATACAATGACTTAGCAATTTACTGAAAAGCAAACTATCAATTACATTTTGTTTCATACTTTTCCAAGAGATTAAGTTATCTCCAAAAAGATATATGATACTTAAAAGCGGATCTCATAATCACTACTTGTAAGAGTCTGCACAGTTACGATATCAATATGCCACTGCTCAAAGCATTGTTCCCAAACAATCCAATACTTTTCCTGCCAAACAAGGGCACACCTGCCTCACAAAAGGCTTTCGAGTAGAGGAAAGAGATGTGCCTCCGGCTCCATCTTACTCTATTCTGTTTCTAGCCCAACTCATGCCTCTGCTCAATCTGTGTCTGTTGTGATTGTTTTGTTGTTTTCCATCCTACATGTTCTCTGCAGCCGTGGCATCCTTCATTCATAGCCTTTAATTACTTTATTTGTAAACACTTTCTTGTTATTGACTAGTGAATTTAGCTTAAGAGTATTACTCTTTTTTTAAACCCGAGTTCGAATTGTGTCTATGATTGCTCCTATATATTTATATTTATTATTATTATGAATGTCATTAATTTCATTTACATTTTATTTTTGAGCATCAATATAATAAAATTATTTAACTTTTTTTAAGAAATAAATTATTTAACTATTACAGTCTTTGGTATAGTGACCATCTCCCTACCCACTATCTGGAATTGCTAACTTTGAACCAAATATTATTTCTAAAAAAATGAGTACAACAATGATTTACTACACACAGATATATATATATATATATATATATATATATATATATATATATATAGAGAGAGAGAGAGAGAGAGAGAGAGAGAGAGAGAGACGAAAGAAAAATATAATAAAACAAGGTAAACAAAATTTCTCATAGTAAAAAGCTACATCTTACTTATTCATCAGCATTTTAAGAAAATATCCAAACAAATATCCTTTATGGCCATAATTGTCATCGAATATCTCCACTGAGTAATGTTGACAACTTCATAATTTTTAAAACACTATTGTTTGACTATTTTTAATGAGATTAAAATAACACAATTAATTAAAATAATTTTGATGAATATTGAATAGAAGCTAAAGCATGTATGCTAAATTGTTGTAGACAAACAAATGCTTTCAAGTTCAACATATATGAGCTGCCTTGTAGAATCAGAGGCGTCATCAGAAACATGAAAAGGCGCAAAATTACCTGTAAAAAAACCCCAGGAGAAAATTCTGAAACAATGCCATCTTTTCCAGCTAAATCCACCTTCTTAAAAATATCTATCACAGCTGGACGAGCCTAATTCACAATGTTCAAATTAATGATCAGAACATATTTTCAACCATATGAATATCCACATTTATATTAGAAAAATTGCTAAGAACAGCAGCAGTAATTGACATGTATTAGTCAGTATAAAATAAATAGCTTAAAACATGGTATTCTGACAAATCATGGGTCTACAACATCTTACTTTTCCAGTGGCTATCACAATTTTCACGCCCCTTGCTGAGGCCTCTCTCAAAGCCTTGGCAGTTGAAGTAGAAATTTGACTTTTGCTGTTCAGCAATGTTCCTTTATATAATACAGGATTCAATTAAAAACAAAAAAAAGGATAATGGAAAATGTAAAGAATAAGTTTCGCAGAGATCTTACCATCCATATCACAGAAGATATAGCTGAACTTTGGTTTGTAAAATCGAAGACTGCCTTCTTTCTTCCTGTCTTTGACAATTCATCTATAAGATTATTTGCCCCCATATTTTTTTTGTGCAAATGGAGGTTACTTGAATGTGAGGGAAACACATAAAACCAAAATACCATACTGGTTCACAGATGTTGATGCATGCTAGTAAAAAAAATAAATTACCATCTGAACTGTTTTGGTGGGAACTTGCATTTTCTTCAGCATCATATGCACTCTTTATTAGCCCTTTTCCTTTCCAACCAAGACTTTGCAAAAGGAGTTCCTCTTCTTTCTCCATTTCTACTTCAGCCTCTTCACTTAATTCATGATCAAATCCCAAAAGATGTAACAAGCCATGGACCTGAAAAAAAGATTAAAATGAGGTAATTAACATTATCAAGTGTCAACTTTTAGTTTGTACAGCATAACACTGTCTTGGAAGATAAATGACCAACATGCTCATCTCATGTTGTTTTTTTTTCAAACAACACATCCCCACAAGTAGAAGAAAATGAAACACCAGTTTGCTTTCCACCTTTTGTATCTCAAGCTTCAACCAACAATTTATTTCTACTCGAGTGTGTTTTATACTTGAGCACTCAGTGAAATGATTCTTGCAGTGCAGACATTATCCATTATTTAGTAAGTAAGTGCATTTGAAAGTTCTTGGCACCGTTACTTTAACTTTTAATTTCTCTCTTTTGAAATGGCTAGTGAACTCTGTTTCAAGATTTATAGTTAACAGCACATATTTCAAAAGATCTGTTTAAAGTACCAACTTTTGTTAATGAAAATAACGAAAGAAACTGAATAAAGCTAAGCAGTTGTTTAACTCGTGAATTTAACCATGCCTTTTGCAGAAGTGTAACACAATAAAGTTCAACTAAAGACATAATAAAATAGTCAGAAAGAATATTATAAAACCAACCATGAGGATACGGATCTCATCAAGAAGTGTGTGCCCTCTTTCCTCTGCTTGTCTTGCTGCTGTCTCAAGAGAAATTACAATATCACCCAACATAAGCTGCAAATAAAGGAATTAATCAAGCACTTGGCAATTGGCATTCCATCTAAGTTTCAAGTTTGTATACTTATGAATTATGATGATGAGGTGGAAAATGCAATTCTTACAATAGGAAGATTGAGTCCAGGTTCATGTTGTGACATTGAGAGAACATCAGTAGCGTGATCTTCATCTCTCCATTCCTTGTTAAGTTTTTGTATAAACTCATCATTACAAAGAAGCACGGATAACTCAACACTTTCAAACCTGCCAACATCATCTATAGCAGTATCTCTTGTTTTATACTCTGAACCTTTCAAACCATCAAATGCCAGTTTCATTGCCATTGGGACATTTAGACGAAGCATCTCTGCAATATTCTGCACACAGTAAAAACAAAGACCCAAAAAAGAATGAATAAAATAGAACTTCAATTTAAATATTTTGTTTCTTTAAAACGAAAAAATAGCATTATTTGAATGTAAATTAACAATAATCATCCATGAAGTTCCCACAAACTATTTCACATGACTTCAATCTAGTCAAACAAATAATGTTACCCTATTTCAAGCTTCAAATTAATGTATATAACTCATTCTTCCTGATCATGAAATCCAATTGAAACTGGACAACAATTTAAGTATACTATTTGATTTAGAAACTGATCATGAAACTGAACAAAACATGTAGCAAGTAACCGGATCAAAACAGGAATTCTTGTCCCGAGTCCCCCTCACTAAACCATAGGAGAACATTTTGTCCAGAGTACAGACTATCAAAAAATATCATAATATTCTTTTTATTTTCCAACATAATATAATTGTATCTTTTTCGAGTACAGTTCTTCTACTATTATGTAATGTTCAGTACTTACTAGTGTTTCGTGAATCAAACACATCCTTTAGAGACTAAATTGATGGTTTAATCATTCTTTCTGTCTTAACCTCCGGTTCGAAAGGAAGGGGTCCCTCTTCATATGGGAACTATCAGAATTATTAATCACTTACATTAGCCTCTTCAGTGATTATTTCTATCTATCATAGTAATCACTATATAAATTCACCTAAATAATCGTTTGATTACTACTAGAACTAATAGAGTGGGATTAAGTAATTAATTAATTAATTAATTAACTGATTAATGGAATTGATGATGAAGTAGTAGAAAGTAACTAACCAAGATTTCAGGATCATCGGGCAAACTTTCTTCGATGCAAATAGGGACAGAGAGTTCTAACTCCTTCTTCTTCCTCTTCGGCGTTCGGCTTCTGACTTTCCGATACTCTCTCTTTCCTCCTCCGTCGGCTGCACGTATTCCTCGAAATGGTTGCAATTGCTGGTTATTGAAAAGCGCAAAAGAGACACGGCGAGGAGGACGAGAGTTACAGAAAGGAACGACGGCGGCGTTGTTGAATGCGACGGAATAGGAATGGGATTGAGGGAGAGAGCACGTGATGGCACGTGACATGATGGAGTTGAAGGGAGGGTGGCGGAGAAGGTTAGAGAAACGCGGAAGCATGAAGAAGAAGAAGAAGGAGATTATTGGAAATGGAAGCTATGGCCTATGGCTAATCCTTCAGCAATGTTGCTTTCGTTTCTCGGCTTAGCGGGAGATGCAATGGAAGTAGTCGTATTGCTCTTAAAAATCTTACGAGACCAATTTTTCCAGATCATTTATCATTTCTTTTGGGGTTTATTTTAATTTGGACCACCTAAAGTTTGGGTCCAACTTGGACCAGTTAAATATAAACCATTGATTTATTATAAATAAAGTCCAATGGTATAGATTAAAGATAGGGAACCTAAGATTCAAGTTGTTTTCTCTCTCAAGCCCACATATCTTTGGCTGCACTGAATCCTTTTCTGTCATTTTTCTTTTGACATTATACATAATTTTTTTACTTAAATAGGTTGTTGCTTTGGGTTCAGTTGACTTTGTATTAATATATGTAATGAAAATGAGCCACAAAAATGCAGGCCTAGTTTATACTCGATTAAATGATAAAATAAAATCAATTATTTTTTGTAAGATTGTAGCTTTTACATTTCTATAATTTTTTATTTTATTTTTATAAAATTGTGGCTTTTACATTTCAATATAAAATTTCTTCTCCTTGCTCTTTTTTTTTATAACATTGTGGCTTTCATGGTACATTCCTATAAATATTTACTGCATTTTACGGTACATTTTTATAAATATTACTCATTCTGTGGTGTGTTTTTTTTTTAATTGATGGTAAATTACTCATTCTGCCACATTCCACCGTTTTTCAGTAATAATGGTAACTTACATTTAAGCTCAAATTTAACTTTTTCAGATTTGAAATATAGACAAATTCACTCATTAAAATCTAATTAATTCTAACTAGACAAAAGTTGTGGTTTGTAAAAACATGTAGAACTCCACTCTCTTCTTCGATTCTTCCTCCTCTATCTCACGGTGTCTGTCAACCTCGCCGCCACTCATCAACTTTCCCGATCATCTCCCCGCCCTCGCCATCACCATCACCATCATCGTCGACAGATATGTGGCTCCACCAGAACTGTTGCAGTGAACATGGTGGAGAGAGAACTGTGAGAAAGAGAGAGAAGAGGACACGGTGAGAGAGAAGAGAAAGAGGGAGAGAGATGAGAGAGAAAGAGAACACATATCTAAATTTAATAATAGTAGTTTCAAGGTTGGTACTAGTGTGTAATTCACTTGTTGTGTGCTTCAGAACTTATGACCTGTTCCAAACCTACACTTGTAGGTCATTTAAGTGGTCCAAGTTGGACCCAAAGTATAACTGGTCCAAATTAAAAGGACCCTTCTTTTGGATTCGAACACATAATCTTTGGCTATGTGATGCACATGATACTTATTAAATAGGCTTGATAGTTTTCGCCCCCTAACTTTTACGAAGTTGCGATTTTTGCCTCCCAAGACAAAAAAATTGAAAAAAATAACACGTGCCACCTTATTTAGGGTGTCACATCAGCGTAGATCGAGTCAAAATTGGCTTTGATGGTAAATAAGTATATGAATGCTTACAACACTCATTTTTTCAACACTCTCTTTGTTACCTACTCTTTAATTGGATGGAATTAATGTGTGTCTCATCACTTTGTATGAGTTATAGTATTAGAAAGTGTTCAAAAAAGAGTGTTAGCATTTCTCTACTTATTAATCTCCCCCTTCCCCAAATAATTGAATGGTTAACATAAATATGATTATTTTGGTCATTGAATGTGTAACTATTAGTCATAGTCCTTTAACATATCGAATTTTCAAAATAGTATATGATCGTACTCTACATTAGTTAAAATAATATTTGGTGTTAAAATGATACGTTAATATTGTCATGTTAGTCGCTTAGTATACTTATATATCATCATATTAATTCATATATGAAAAGAGTTAATGTGAGTATTAGAAGATTATTTAGATTAATGAAGTAGACAATCAAGAATTGATACACTCTAAGGAATGAGTTCAACTTCCATCGCAGTCGTGATTATTTCTTTAATTGATAATTTGTATGTGGTGTACCTGGGCAATATTCTCTAAGCATGATTATTTCTTGATAATTTGTATGTAGGGACCTCGGCAATATTCTCTAAGCATTGAGGAATGTCTTTACTTTTTTCTTTTTAGAAAAAGGATGCCCTGCCTCTTGATCACATACGAAATCCAATTGAATTAAATTTTTTGCATAGAAATTAATATGTGAATATAGTATTATTTTTTTTTAAATAATATGTGAATATAGTATTCTTCATCAAAAAAATATATGAATATAGTATTAACAAAAAAAAAAAAAAGAATTCTCCATTAATAAAGCTGTCAAATTCATACTTGTTTAATTAAAAAGATCATTCGGTAGAAGTTAAAATAAGACTTTTTCTAGTCTCATCCCATATAATTCTAGTTACACCCAATTTTTTTTTTTTAATTTTACAATAATACCGAAATTGCTCTCTCCATGTAAATTTCTTAAAACCTTTTTTCATCATCACTTTGAAGCTTTATCCTTTTCACCCACAAACCACCATGTATGTGCAATCAATAACTATCAAAATTAAAGATTGAATACACATGTTTTTCATTGATCCGTACTCTATTCATTCAAGTAATTGAATTTCATAAATTTCTTCAAGTTTCAATTTACCGTTTGTCCCATGATTTATTCGATGTTGTTAATTTCACCATGGATGTTTGTCGATGTCGTTTTGTTTGTTCCATATTATAACGTGATTTAAGTTTACGTGGACATGGTATCGTAATTTAAGTTTATATAGGTTACAAAGGGGTAGCGTAATTTAAGATTACTTAGAGTAATTCAATTTATATATGTACACGTAAAAACTCATTTTATATGAACTAAGTAAACTCAGTTCACATAAACTGTATAAACTGAATTTACGTTAGTTTACTTGACTCATGTAAATTGAGTTTACATAAACTAAGTAAACCCAGTTTACATATACTGCGTAAAACGAATTTACGTATATCTAACATGTCTGAACACACTTCATGTAAACTTAATTTACTTAACTTATGTGTAAACTCAATTTACATAAATTATGTAAACTGAATTTACGTATGTATAACTAATGTACATGAACATATGAACATGTACACGTCAACTTAATTTACTTAACTTATGTAAATTAAGTTTACATAGTTTATATTGAAATTTTTATTTTAATAAAAGGGTATAGTTGTAATTTTGGGGTGTAATTTGGATTATTTGAGGTGTGTGTAGTATTTGTCTTAAAATAATTTTTTAGGAGTTAGGAATGTCAATGGTTATATTGACACCAAATCTTATCTATCGAATCAATTAATCACACGTTTAATTTTTATTCACTATATGTGCTCACTGGAACAACTCCTTCCTTTACTCTTTCCGTTTCAATCTTTTTTCATTCCTTTTTCTTAAAGAAAAAAACGTTCTGGATTCCTTTTTTTTTTTTTATTGTACACTAGTTACAAACCCGTGCTTCGCACGGGTTCAATAACGTATTCGATAAAAAAAATCTTCGAAAGAAGAGATGTTAAAACGACGGAACATTGTGATTCATCATAAAATACGTATGGGCTGATTAAGAGAGCATATAATTAGTTTATGAGATTAGGAATTGACATAATGTTTAGGATGAAAACAATTGGAACCAATAAAGGAACCAATGATGTGTGAATTATGATTACATATTATCCAAAATTATAAAAAAGAGTTTTGTTGTTAGAGAGTTACCAAAAAAGGATTGATACTCATATTTACATCAGATGAAATCAAGCAAAGAAGTAGCATCAATGAGTGAAGATAATATACTCTAGGATTAGAGTTAAGGTGATCTATTGAAAGTGCAGATCATGAACACCAAATCTTTATTTGGGAACGATTTGAACGTGCATATTTTTAGGGGGCTTCTCTAGATCAAAAATTAGCTTATCACCTACCTCTAACATATGTTCTCTGCAAAAGTTGAACCACTGGCCGCCTAAGTATTTTTCTTAACTTGCTCTCTTTGTCGTTATCAAGCGACACTTATACCTCTTTTGAGCTTGTTTGTCGATGAGTGTGATTGTTTTCCGTGTTCCTTTTAGAAATGTCCTTGATATCTCATTTGGGAAGTGCTAGGTACAAAACAAATTGCAGTGTTAATTAGATGTTATAAATATTATGAATATTTATTTGAGCCTAAATATTATGTCAGTTTCTTATATCATGAACTAATTATTTCATAGAATAATCTTTCTTTGATTGATGTCTTCGAACATTTGGTGCAACTATCATAATACCATCCAAACTGGTTAGGATTGAATTTAGTTGTTTTCTAAATAGTGATGCAATATGTATCCTAACACAAATTATGCACATGAAATAAAGAATAATGCAACATGTATTTTTAATTTGTGCGTAAAAAAACTCAAAGCATGTTTGTGCATAAAAAAGCAGACCTTGACTAAGTTTATAAATTCAGAAATTGGCCTAACCTGAGACAGATTGGAAAAATTGTTGTACGAAGTACGTTGAGAAGAAGCCGAACTCTGACTTAAGTTCTGACTGAAGCTTTGACTATGAGCTTGAGAAGTGTTAAGGTCACGGCAACAATTCAAGAAACATGGTCAAAAAACAATCAAATCAGATTGTGAAATAATAAGTTACTCTAACACTGTATTGTGAAATTATAATGAAAACTTACTAAGTCTTAAACTTCTCAACAACTGGATGATGTAGGTTGATGAGCAGCCTTGAACCTGACCAATTGTTTTATATATTTGGGTTGCCATTGACTACAAAATGGAAGCAAAGAACTCAAGGTAAATAAATGGTAAATGATAAAGCTACGAAGTATTTTTCCCATAGTGTTACATCAACTATATTCCCACTGCATAAGGAAAGACATCTTTCAGGTCATTATAAACTTATACAAAATCCTATCATCTGATGCCGACAAATTAGAAAATAATACCTTTTATCTTTCAACACAATGTTCATACACGGTTTCTTTCCAGTCCCAATTGGCGTTGTCTTGACAATCTCATGAAGAAGCCAGATGATTTCTTAAAAAAAAAATTACTTCTATATGAACATTATAATCCGAGAAAACAAAGAAATAAATTAAAGCACATAACTATACCATATAAAACGTCAGTTTTGAATTTTCCATCTTGAATTTTCCATCTTAAAGCGAAATTCATGAGTAAGAACGTTAGTTAACTTGTCATACTTCTACACCTTTGTACCAGAACCAAAAACAAACTTAAAGGGATTAAATGCAATGTCATTATCAAACACACGACAATTATACAAAGTATAAGTCGTGTTTTCCTCGATCAAAGTCTTCCAATGCTCCAATTCTCAATATCGAGTTATTACATGAACTCGATAACCCTAATTCCGAGAAAGAAAACAAAAAATATAAATAAATCAAAATGTACACTAATAAGTAACATTGATAAATCATAAAGGAAATTACAACAAATCTTAACTAACTCATCTAACCTTTGCATCACAAATAATGAGCTTCATATGTTGATTCTTATTACTACCAGTCACAATCCAAGAATCCAGCACTTCAAATCCTATTTTTCAAATGTCCAAATCATTTTTGAGATCCATAATGTAGTCATAATCCCTTGACATTGAAAGTCCTATATAGAAATACAATAATACATCATTTAACTTTATTCCCTTCGTTCATTCTGATATCGAAAGAAGCTAACATATTTCTTTGTGATCAATTTTTGTATCATCAAATCAACCTGATCTTAAATACACAAATTTATGTATCATCAACTTTCTGGATCTCAATGATATAGGAAAAAATAAACCATATATGAAAACTGTTACAGCTTTAGGATTACTCACAAAAACTAAAATAACTCACATGCATCAATTTTTAATTTTCAACTACAGTACCAGCAGCTAAAATAACAATTGTGTCAAAACCTTACCATGAGCTAAAATTCAATCATCATAACCTCTACTATACTCCATTTAACAAAGGAAGATTTTTCTACAGCCATGCAACATAACAATTTCTGGTACATAATCCGCTAACAATTGAAAAGAAAAAAAAACCATAACTTGTAGAATCGTGAAAAAAGGAAGAAAACCACCTATGATGAAGCAAAAACTAAAACAGTGTCGAAAAATGAACCACTCAAGTCATAAAAATCAGTCAATTCAAGTCATGCATGGTCTCAGAACCATGAAAAAAGGAAGAAAATGACCTCTTATGAAGAAGAAAATGAAACAGTGTTCCCAACTGAACTTAGATACCGTTTGTCCAAGGTTTTTTACGGTCTAAAAGTTACTTCAAAACAAAGTTAAAATAAAGGCCTTTAAGAAAGAAAGTAAAGTTGTTTGGTTTCTTTGTTCTTTTAGTTTTAAAGTTATTTTTAAGTTAAATGTTGTTTGATAAAATATTGTACAAACTTGACAAAATAAAGTATAATTTTTTTAAGCATTTAGACCTTTTTTTGAAGAAAAGACATCTACAATTTTACTTTTAATTAAAATCAAAATTTTATAAAAATAATCATACGCATTATGCAACGGCAAAAAAAATTATACGCATTAGCGTAACATAAAAACAGACACACATAAAGTATTACTCTAAACGCTAATGTGTGTATGTGTGTATTTGCGAGATTGAAGAAAGAAAATAAAAATATTTGGTATCATTAAATGACAGCGTGAATAAAAATATTTTTGAGGCTGTGATGATTAAACGATATTGAAATTAAATATATAAGTGATAAAAAGATAATAAAATTCCTTTGAAAAAAGGTAATAAAATTAAATGGAACCTCTTTAAAAAAAAATTAAATGGAACGGTTCAAAAAAAATTAAATGGAAGAAAAAAAACATATTGAAATATAATATTAAAGAATAAAAGAAAAAATTCCCAACGTGAATTGAAGAGAGATGTTTGTGAAATAAATTGTCGAGAAGTAGTTTTTTGAAGTAACATTCAACAACTTTTGGCCAAAGCTCGTTCCATTCAATTTTATGCATTAAAAAAAAGTACATTTTTTAGTAAGTACTTAATTGATATTGTATTTGACCTAACTTCTCCTTAAAAATGTAGAGAAGTTGAAAAAAAAAACCGGGTCAAACAGTATCTTAATCTCCCCGAACGGCAGTGTAGAAGCAACTGAATTTGGGAAATTTTTTTGAAAATAGTTAAAAATAAAAAAATTGGAAAATAGTTAAAAGTTTTTAAAAATATAAAAATTTGAAAATAGTTAAAAAAATCGGTGAGGTAGCACTCAACCAAGCAACACTAAAAAAAATTATATGCATTAGCGTAACAAAAAAAAAACAGACAGACAGACATAAAATATTACTCTAAACGTTAATGCGTGTGTGTGTATATTTGTGAGGTTGAAGAAAGGAAATAAAAATATTTGGTATCATTAAATGACAGCGTGAATAAAAATATTTGTATGGTTGTGATGATTAAACGATATAAAATTAAATATATATATATATATATATATATATATATATATAAGTGATAAAAAGATAATAAAATTCCTTTGAAAAAAAGATAATAAAATTAAATAGAACCTCCTTAAGAAATTAAATGGAACGGTTGAAAAAAATAAAATAAAATAAAGTTAAATTGAAGAAAAAAAATATTGAAATATAATATTAAAAAATAAAAGAAAAGGTTCCCAGCGTGAGTTGAAAAGAGGTGCTTGTGAAATAAATTGTCGAGAAGTAGTTTTTTAAAGTAACATTCAACAACCTTTGGCCAAAGCTCATTCCATTCAATTTTATGCATTCAAAAAAATTACGTTTTTTAGTAAGTACTTAATTGATACTGTGTTTGGCCTAATTTCTCCTTAAAAATGTAGAGAAGTTGGAAAAAAGTAGGGCCAAACAATACCTTAATCTTCCACAACGGCAATGTAGAAGCAACTGAATTTGGGAGAAAAAATCGAAAAATAGTTAAAAACATAAAAATTGAAAAATAGTTAAAAGTTATTAAAAATATAAAAATTATAAAATAATTAAAAAAAAATTGTGAGGGGCAAAATGGGAAATTCACCCATATCATGGTGAGGTGGCAACAATCAAGTTCCACTAATTAGGGAATTACGAAAATGCCCCTCCTAAGGGCAAAATGGTAAAATCATAGGGATTAATATTTAATATATAGTAAGTAGATTTTGGATTCTCCAATCTCCTACAAATTATTTGAATTATTTCTCTTGAGTTGGATTTTATGAATTGTTTGAATTGTTTAGTTGGATGACCAGCATTTTCCATACTCATAAATCGACTCCCTTTATTTTGTTGTTCAAATCTCCATAAGAATTAAAATACAGTAACTCATAAGCTTTGCTTCAAAATTTAAGAATCAAAGATCATTACAATTTTAGAATTAGAATTGCACATCACACACAACTGTATCTTTAACTATCATAAATTTGTGAATTATTACCTTTTTGTTATGGCTTCTCTAAGGAATTAGAAAGGGAAGCACCTCACAAAAGGAGAGAGGGGATAATAGAGAGAAAGAGCCACATAAGAGAGACACATTTTTTCATAGAAAAGAAACCAAGATTCACTTAACCATGACTTAGGGATGAAAAGAAAAACGGAGACCAGTGTGCGAGTCACCTCATGTTAGTAATTTGGGGAATAAATTTCAATTATTAGATTAATTAAATTGATGGATGAGATTTGATGTCAATATAATCGTTGACATATGGTGTCAACTAATCCTAACTCATTTTTTATTCCTATAATAATAAGATAATTGAGATAAATTGTGTTCCCTGCAAAAATGATAAAGGCAGTCACTAATAGAGAATAAGAAAATATAATTTCTTAACCAATTTTATTAATGTAAATTATTCCACAGGAGATGGATTTTTCTCAATACATAATGATTGATTTAAAAATAATGGAAGTTCTCCAAAGCTTTACGGCTTCATATCCTTGGCTTGTAGATGGCAGCAAGGGGGCCTAGGACATGTAATTGGTTGACATTCTACAGGGTCATTTCGACAACAAGGTGGTAAACCTTTAACATTGCCAACCATAACACTTGCAATAACAACAATTAACATAAAAAACTTAAAGAACATCGTCAATGCAATTTTCATTGTAACCAAGTTGGGTGTGCAAAGAAAAGAATAATAGAATCTTACAATGAAGAGTATGTTAAAGAAATATGTATTTATTTATAGGCAAAGAATCGTTCGTCTGAAATATCATAATTAAAATTATTAGAACATTATTAATGTTTAAACTATTTTAGTATAGTAAGTATTTTTTATATGTTGACTGAATTTAATTTTTTTTAAAGGAATTTAATGTTTAAACTATTTTAGTATAGCAAGTATTTTTTATACGTTGACTGAATTTATATGTTGACAGTATTATTTTATTATGCCTTTGAATATAGTATTATATGTATTAAATTTATAATTATGAAATGTACTAATATCTTAAGTCTTTTTTCAAAATCTCTTAGGCGTTAACTATGAAGCCCAGATTTCTTTAAAAACAAAAAAACTATGAAGCTCAGATACGTGGTGCAGGTAAGATATGATACGAGTACACGAATATTTTAAAATTTAAGATACGATACAGTTAAGATACGTCAACAAAATTTATATACTAAAACTAATATTCATGTAAAACACTTGAAAAAAATAAGTATGGATTACTCTTCGTTATTATATTAATCTAAAAGACATAATTTAAAAAAAATAATACATGTGATCAAAATTAAAAAAAATGTAAAGAAAATAACAAGAATTTTGTCAAATGTTGATTAATTGAATATCTTCTCTCACGTTACCTTCGTCCACAAATAGTATAATTTTAAGTGATTCATATAGAAACAATTGTACTAATATATATCTAAAATTGAATCGTATATATCTCCACCGAATTTTCGCAACATTGTCTTACATTTTATCTATGAAGCACGAACACTCCTCAGATTAGACGTGTCCCGATATCGGATACTTGTCGTGTTCGACACCGACACGACATAAACACTTGTAATTACACTTAATTATGTGATTTTTTTCAAATTATTAGCTGTGTCGGCGTGTTCGGTGTCCGTGTCCGTATCCAGTGGCGGAGCCACTCATGACCCAGGGTGGGCCACGACCCACCCCAACCTTATTTTTTTTTATAGGTATATATTTACATATTAATATATCAAGTTATATTATATATAACTAGACCTTCACCTGTGCGACGCACGGGTTAGGTCTGATGTAATACTTAATACTATGTCATGATTTACTATTCATGAAAATGTTAATGTTATTGTTTATATTGAACTTATAGTCGGTGAGAAACATAAACAACAAAAAACATTTAAAATCTAAAAATAGATACAAATTATTACACATTTCTAAAAAATTCTCTGTAAACCACATTTGATGCAACGGTAACATCTTCACCATCTTAATTGGTTATCATATCTTCAAACCTTTTCTTGAGGCCACTCTTGAAATTGCAACATATAATTGACCATATGAGAATATTGGTGTTCGAAGATATACTCCAACATAATCGACCATATGAAATTGACTATATTCTTACTTTTAAAGTTATATTCAGTATTATGTTATCATACTAACTCAAAAAGCAACAAAAACAAAAGATAGACTGTAATAAAAAAGAAAAATCAAAAGAACAAATATATATGCAAAAGTTTGCACCAAAAAAATGGTCCTAACCACAAAGGTTGTTAAATCTATAAAAATTAAAAGGAAAATAAACTGCTATGTGGTAATCAAAATAAAAAATAATTATGAAAAGGAACGGTTATGTGGTAACCGAAAGAAAAAATAATAATAAAAAGGAATCATTATGTGGTAATTGAAAGAAAAAATAATAATGAAAAGGAACTGCTATAAAAAAAAGGAATTGCAATGACGTTAGTGACTTAAAAAAACAAACTTTTCATGTGCAACCTATAACTTATTTTTCATAAAAATTAATCAGGCCCACCAAAAAAGGTGGGTTATGGTTATTATGTTCAATTGCACTAGACCACCGACCCGTGCTCCGCACGGGTCTTACCGACTAAAAAGACACCAATTCGTCTGTTTTTAATACTTGTCAAGAAAAACATATTATTCCAAAATAAAAGAAAGTTCACACATAAGTCGTACCATTTTTTAAGTTTAAAAATCTTTAAGAACGACTAAAAGTGAGTATTTTTGAATGGGGGATCATTTCCGCATTTGAGTAAAAATAGAGAGACAAAAACGCTCCTAACTAAGATGTTTGAACACATCATATCCTCTTTGATTGGAGCAAGTTGAGACCAATTCCTTTAAAAGAGAGTCCTGTTATACCACAGGTGAACAATGATTACACTTTATCTTATATGTCGTAATAGAAGCAAGTTATATCAATGCAAGTTTTGCAACCGTTTTGCTGGCTGGATTTTTTCTGTCTGCATTTTTTGTGTTTTGACAGCATTTTTGCTGCTCTTTCTGTGTAGCAGAGTCGTGCTTTTGTTAGGATCGGATGATTTTGTGTTTTTGTGGGTGTGTGGATTAGTTGTTGTCACTTTGTTTTTCGGCCAACCATCAGAGCACCCAACTTGATCTGTGCAGCTTCACAAATTCTGCGCACAACTATCTTCCGTTTCCAGTTGCCGGCAATTTTCCTGTGATTGTACGATATAGATCCAAAAAAAAAGAGTGCAGTTACGGCAGTTAGGGAAGAAGCGGAGGAGTAAGGGGTAATAGATTGAAAAACGTGGTTGGGAAATTCAATCAGCTTATACAACATGTATATCAAAAGATCTGCTACTCAAGTCATCATCAAAAATTGGTATTTGATATTGAAAGTAGCGGCAACGCAAATCGGCCACAAACAATTGCAGAACTCTTAAAAACTTGGTGTTTATTCCTATTCAACTTGGTACCAATTTTATGGTGATTCTAATCATTTTTAATAAGAATGCAAAATATGCTGAATTTTAGTTCAAAACAATCAAATTATGATACAATAAATTCAAGAACAATGATCACAAAAATACCACAAATGAATGAATCCAAGTTATCAAATTCATACCATTATTTTCAACCTCTTGCTTGGATGAACGGTGTTCTTGATCAGCATCAACAGATTCCTCAATTTTAGCTTCTTTGGCCTTCCTATCCTTCTCCTTCTCTTTCACCACGTTCTCCTTCCTCCCAGAGCAATATGAAAAGGAACTTCAGTTCCACTATTAAACTCAACAACAAATAGCCACCTGCGTTACCATGAAAAAGTACATCAACCAAAAATCATGATTAAGATATAACAAAACACAAAATCTCTACCTGATAGATATCAGCATAGCTTAGAGTAAGGAATTGCAGAGAAAATCAATTAAGAAAAATTGAAAATACAAAAGGAATGAGAAAGACGAGGCAAATAGAATAACGCAAAAATGATCGAGGTTGAAAGATTAATAGATAGAGATTAAAATTTGATGAAAGGCATCACATTAAGAAAAATAATGTGATTTTCTGCGTATCTGATTTGTTGCATATCTGATTTGTTGGGTTTTGGGATTAGTATTAGCGGATTAGAGGAGGGAAAATACGGAAAAAATTGTTAGGCTTTTGGAGTGAACTTTGGTTCATTGTATACAACAACAACAACGCCTTATCCCACTAAGTGGGGTCGGCTACATGGATCAAATGCCGTCATAATGTTCTATCAAAGACCATATTTGGATCCAACTCATTGACCTCTAAATCTTTTCTAATGGTTTCTCTAATAGTTTTCTTAGGTCTTCCTCTACCTCTTTTAACCTGACTCTCCTCCATTTGATCTACTCTTCTTACCACGGCGTCTACGGGCCTTCTCTCTACATGTCCAAACCATCTAAGCCTATTTTCTACCAACTTTTCTACTATAGGTGCTACCCCCACTCTCTCTCTAATGATGTCATTCCTAATCCTATCATGTCTAGTCTTACCACTCATCCAACGCAACATCCTCATCTCCGCTACGCTTACTTTACTCTCGTGTTGGCTCTTAATCGCCCAACACTCCGTACCATACAACATTGCCGGTCTGACTGCTGTCCGATAGAACTTTCCTTTCAGCTTAAGTGGTACTTTCTTATCGCACAAAACACCTGAGGCTCTTCTCCATTTCAGCCGGTCCCAAGCCCGGGTAAAATGGAGAGGGTTGTGTTAGGCCTCGACAGCCAACGTAAAACTTTGTCGAATCTCTATGACATGAACTTTGGTTCATTGTATGGGGTCTCAAAATAGGTCAGGGGTAATACAGTAAAAGTTAGCTTAGGTTTTAGGTTAAAATTAGGGCTAAAATAATCACTCGTGTTAACTTTTATATATAAGAAGAAAATTTGATGAAAGGCATCACATTAAGAAAAATAACGTGATTTTCTGCGTATCTGATTTGTTTCATATCTGATTTGTTGGGTTTTGGGATTAGTATTAGCGGATTAGAGGAGGAAAAATAGGGAAAAATTGATAGGCTTTTGGAGTGAACTTTGGTTCATTGTATGGGGTCTCAAAATAGGTCAGGGGTAATACAGTAAAAGTTAGCTTAGGTTTTAGGTTAAAATTAGGGCTAAAATAATCACCCGGGTTAACTTTTATATATAAAAAGAAAATTTGATGAAAGGAATATCATTAAGAAAAATAACATGATTTTCTGCGTATCTGATTTGTTGCATATCTGATTTGTTGGGTTTTGGGATTAGTATTAGCGGATTAGAGGAGGGAAAATAGGGAAAAATTGTTAGGTTTTTGGAGTGAACTTTGGTTCATTGTATGGGGTCTCAAAATAGGTCAGGGGTAATACAGTAAAAGTTAGCTTTGGTTTTAGGTTAAAATTAGGGCTAAAATAATCATCCGGGTTAACTTTTATATATAAGAAGAAAATTTGATGAAAGGCATCACATTAAGAAAAATAACGTGATTTTTTGCGTATCTGATTTGTTGCATATCTAATTTGTTGGGTTTTGGGGTTAGTATTAGCGGATTAGAGGAGGAAAAATAGGGAAAAATTGTTTGGCTTTTGGAGTGAACTTTGGTTCATTGTATGGGGTCTCAAAATAGGTCAGGGGTAATACAGTAAAAGTTAGCTTTGGTTTTAGGTTAAAATTAGGGCTAAAATAATCACCCGGGTTAACTTTTATATATAAGAAGATTGTATGGGGTCTCCAAATAGGTCAGGGGTAATACAGTAAAAGTTAGCTTACGTTTTAGGTTAAAATTAGGGGTAAAGTAATCACCCGAGTTAACTTTTATGTATAAGAAGATTGTATGGGGTCTCAAAATAGGTCAGGGGTAATACTGTAAAAGTTAGCTTAGGTTTTAGGTTAAAATTAGGGCTAAAATAATCACCCGGGTTAAGTTTTATATATAAGAAGATTGTATTGGGTCTCAAAATAGGTCAGGGGTAATACAATAAAAGTTAGCTTAGGTTTTAGGTTAAAATTAGGGCTAAAATAATCACCCGGGTTAACTTTTATGTATAAGAAGAGGGCTAAAATAATCACCCGAGTTAACTTTTATATATAAGAAGATTGTATGGGGTCTCAAAATAGGTAAGGGGGTTTTAGGTTAAAATTAGGGCTAAAATAATCACCCGGGTTAAGTTTTATATATAAGAAGATTGTATTGGGTCTCAAAATAGGTCAGGGGTAATACAATAAAAGTTAGCTTAGGTTTTAGGTTAAAATTAGGGCTAAAATAATCACCCGGGTTAACTTTTATGTATAAGAAGAGGGCTAAAATAATCACCTGGGTTAACTTTTATATATAAGAAGATTGTATGGGGTCTCAAAATAGGTCAGGGGTAATACAGTAAAAGTTAGCTTAGGTTTTAGGTTAAAATTAGGGCTAAAATAATCACCCGGGTTGACTTTTATATATAAGAAGATGATGGTGAGAAATAATTTAGGGATTGTGAGATTTAAAGAAATATGACCCAAGATTTATGTTGAATGCATAACATTGAAGCAATAATATGTCATCAAAATCATTAGTGCCTTGATGGTAATAGTTGTTAAATGAAAGCATGAGGTACCTAGTTCGAGCCCTAGCATGATTTTTTTTTTTTTTTTTTTTTTATAAATGATGGGAAAAGTAGGGTTTAGAAAAATTAGGGTTTATATAGATAGATAGATAGCCGAATTTGCATGGAAATTAGGGTAGCCGATTTTGCATGGAAATTAGGGTATTATGTTTGTAAACGTATTAAATAAGTGTACAACAACTTGTCAAAAAAAAAGTCTACAAAAACAATAGATATATACAAACGATGACACAACATGATAAGAATGAAAAAAAAAAGTCTACATAAACAATAGATATATGCAAACAATGACACAACAAGATAGGAATGAAAAGCTCATCAGTGAAGAGAAATATTAGGGATTGCTGCATTTTAGAGGGAATTTGTTAGGTTAAATTGATTCACTGCATTTTAGATGGAATTTGTTAGATTATATACAAACGATGACACAACAGGATAAGAACGAAAATCTCATCAGTGAGGAGAAATATTAGGGATTGCTGCATTTTAGAGGGAATTTGTTAGGTTAAATTGGTATGCTGCATTTTTGATATAATTTGTTAGGTTAAATTGGTACGCTGCATCTACAGACCTATTAAAATTAATAAATAAGGATATGTTTTTTTTTTGAAGGATAAATAAGGATATGTTGTGCTATGCTATAATTCACAGTGGTATAGCATGCTCCAGCAATTAGGCATAGGTCTATTAAGCCTTCATGTATGTTTTAAGTTCAACTCCCACTCGGACCTTTAGTAATTTTTTATGCGTTTTTTTTAATTTATCAAAAAACAAAACCCTCATCAATTAGGATTCGAACCGGCGTATGGATTCGAACCGGCGTATGCTAGTAAACAAAATGATTTCCTTGCCACCATGGTAACAATCTTCTACCTTGTAGTATTGCTTTAATGTATTATATATCTTAAAAGAATTGGCCCAACCTGAGTATTATTTCTAGCTCCGCCACTGTCCGTATCCGTGCTTCATAGCTTTTTATCCTTTATCTTTTCTAGGATATGCTTTTGTGAAGTATTTTATAAGTATCCTTGTGTATATGTGGAGTATCATATAAGTATGTGATAACATATTTTTTTAAAATTAAAATAATTAATTCTGATACTATGTGGATACTAATCCGAATATACGTTGAGTATCGATATCCAAAACAGGTATGTCTCCGTTTTTGGAGTATCCGGGATTCATAGAGCATTAACATTTGGATACAATATTGTTCAAGGAGGACACATTTACGAAGATCATTTAATTTCCAGATTGCTTGATTCGAGAGATTATCGACTATTGTTGTTTTATTAGTACAAGCTAAATTCAAAAGATGACCTGGTGTTGATACAATAAATGGCAATGCAGTTTAAAGTCTTCATGGGATAATATGAAACCTCAATAATGTGATGGTATGTATGCATAAGAAAATCAGAAAACTAGGGTGTTTGTAAAGTGTAAGCATAAGAAGTGTAGGGAGTTTAAAGTACCCTAACGTGCACGAGTTCAACAAGGAGTGGAGAAAAAGTACATGCCTTGTACTTTGAAAACTCGTTACACATCCACTCTCACTCTCAGAGTAAACTAAGCAGCATATTGGAAGAAAAACTCAAGTCTGACATTAAAAAAAGATAATATCTTAAACAAGTTTATAAAGAGTGACATATCACTTTATAACCTATTTTTGTAAGAAATGAGTAAGGTTCAATATTAAAACATAATATAGTATCATAGTCTATTAATTTAAGCCACCCGTCATATTATAAATGCATAAGCCCAATAATGTCATCGAAGATGGTATATTGAAAGAAGAAAAAAAAAATCTCAAGTCTCGCATTGAGAAAGGCTATGGCCAAAAAGAGCGCAAAATGTATTTGTCGTAAAGTATATAAAGATATCTCTCATCTTATAAGTCAGTTTTGTAAACATGGACGCATTATAAATAACCAATACATCAAATAAACTAATTTATATAATTCCACCTACTATATGTTATGCATTTTCTAGTTTCCAATTGTTAGCATTTCTATTTCTATTTGTGAACCATCTGGGGTAACATCCTTTAGGAGTACCAATATCTTGCTTGCATGTTTGGTTCCTCTCATCTCTCAAATATCCATCTCTCAGCTTAACATGAACTCTTCCAACCAAGCCTTTTCAAAAGGAGTTCCTCCTCTTTCTCCATTTCTACTTTAGCCTCTTCACTCATTTCATGATCAAAGCCCAAAAGCTGTAACAAACCATGGACCTGAAAAGATATTAAATGAGGTAATGCATATTATACTAAGTCCCAACTTTTAGTTCACACAACATAAGCAAAGTCTTGGAAGATAAAAGACCAACATGCTCATTTCTTTTTTTCCACACAACATGCTAGCTTTTACTTTAACTCTTCATTTCTCCCTTTCAAAGTATCAGTTTAAAGTATCAACTTTTCTTAATGAACATAAAGAAAGAAACTGAATAAAGCTAAGAAATTGTATAACACAATAAAGTTCAACTCGTGACATAAAATAGCAAGAATATCACGAAAAACCAACCATGGGGATACGAATTTCATCAAGAAGAGTGTGCCCTCTTTCCTCCGCTTGTCTTGCTGCTGTTTCAAGAGAAACTTCAAACTACAATACTGCCCAACATAAGCTGCAATCAAAGGAAATCATCAAATTGACATTCTATGTAAGCTGAAAGTTTTTATACTTATGATGATGAGGTAGAAAATGCAATTCTTACAATATGAGGTTTGTGTCCATGTACATAACTTGACATTGCGACAACATCGGTAGGGTGATTTTTACGTCTCGAGTCCCTGTTAGCTTTTCGTATATGCTCATCACTGCAAAGAAGTACAGATAACTCAACACTTCGAAATCTGCTAACATCACCATCTACAAAAGTAGCTCTTGTTTTATATTGTGAACGCCATCAAATGCAAGTTTCAATGCCATCAGAACATTTAGATGAAGCATTTCTACAATACTCTGCACACAGTAAAAACCAAAGGCTCAAAAAATAATGAATAATGTAGAACTCTGATATAAATATTTTGTTTCTTTAAAAAAAAAATAGCAGTTGATAATTTAATACATCCATGCTAATCATCAATTTAGTCCTTCACTCCCTCAAGTATCACTCTTACTCGTCTCCTATTTAATTCCTGAAGTAATAAACAGTTCTTAAACTATATGAAATCAATCTCTTTAATCCTTGGTATCTCTTGACTGATTTCATATAGTTTAGAGACTACCTTGATGTATTTTATATAGTCTACGGACTAATTATTAGTATATTAACATTTGATTTTTCTCATAAACTAGCTGATATTTATTATCTTCTAAAGCTTTGTTTGGGAGTTTGGAGGGTAGGGGAAGGGAGAGCTTTGGAGGGTGGGAGATTGGGAGATACATTGGACAAGAGTAATAATAGATACCAGGGACGGATCCAGAAACTTTAATAAGTGGGGTCAAATTATTTTCTATAAATATCTATTAAAAATATTTAATAAATTGATAAAGAATAAAATGATGACATCATTATCTAAGATTTTTTAAATGACATGGTTAATATAAAATCAAGATCCATAATTATTTACTTTGGAGTCTCTTGAATATTTTAGAATTATAATTACCATCTACATTTCGTAAGTTATATTTTGAGACTAAAATTTTGATATTCTTTACATATTTTTAAATTTCTATATATTTATAGGATATAGCACTAATTAATTCCTTGATTTTAATACAAGTAAAAGTTTAGAATATAATAAAAATTGGGATAAAATCTGTTAAATCTCAACAATTTTTAACAGATTTTAACCCAATTTTTATTATAAAACGTGTATTTGCATCAAACAAGATAAGTATTTGTATCGTCTCCACAGGGATTAGTGCGACATCACGGATAGTTTAACATCAAATATCATTCTAAGTAAAAAGGGTGATTGTTTGTTTCATTTACAACTATGTTAACTAATTGCAAAAAGTAAAAGATGAGATTAATAAGGATTGAAACTTGTTAAGACTTTGAGTTCCTTAATCAAGCATCACACATAACCTAATGATCCATACGAATTCTAGCTATATAACCAATATTATCATAATCAATTCAACTATCGTTTAAACATTCGTGTCCAAATCCCTTAAACGATAACAAAGTCGATTGGATCACTTAACCGACCGTGTCCAGCCTGATTAAATATCCAAAAGCATTAAGTTCTTGATTAAAGGTGACTATCAAAGATCTACAAACTTGTCAAGAGTGATATAACCTATGATAGATTGTCATTCTAGCTCTACAATATCCTTCGTATCCAAAGCGATATCATTAACTCTAAGGTATCCCTTAAACATTCATGCCCAAATCATTTAAAAGATAACATAATCGATCGTGTCATAAAACGATATAGTTATTTCTAACATATCTTTTAAACAGTCGTGACCAAATCATTTAAAAGATAACAAAGTCGATTGGATCACTTAATCGACCGTGTCCAGCCTGACTAAATGTCCGAAAGCATTAACAACAAGAATAACAATTATATTGAATATAAATTGCTAGAACCATATTTTGCAAGATCAAAAGGATTACATGTTAGCAAAGATCAAGTACCTCTCATCCCAACAAAGGGTATTTAGCTACACATCATCATGGAAGCCTTGCAAGGATGGATTGAAAAGGAAGGAATCATTACACCTTGTGATGTCTCACAAAGGAAGAAGAATCCAACTTCCAAAATCACTCTCACTCTATATGCTCTACCCTATTTTCTCTCCTAGCATCTATAAAAATATCTAATGGAAATGTCTATATCTCATTATCTAATTAATTATCCAAAGAGAGGTAAAAGTTCTATTTAAATGGGCTGAGTTTTTACACCTACGCTAATAGCGAAATATACGCTATTAGCGAAGTAGGTCGGCCTAAGCTGTGGCCAATAAAATTGTGCCACGTTGGTCCTTTTGCCCTGCTTCGCCCAAATCACGCTAATAGCGTAGTCCCCTGGAGCATTTACGCTAATAGCGTAGATCACACTAATAGCGTGTTTCTTGACAACCAGCTCCTGCTTCGCTCCAGGTACGCTATTAGCGTAGTTGTCTGGAGCTCTTACGCTAATAGCGTAGATGTCGCTAATAGCGACTTTCTTCCAAACCACGCCCCAGATACGCTAATAGCGTATCTCTCTATACAGCTTTCTGCCATTTTGCACTTTTTCATGATTTTTGGTCTTTGCTCAATGTCTTGGGGTAAATTCCTGCATAAAAGGATAGAGTAAGATATATAAGGCGTAATAAGACATTTAACGCTAATTTCTCGGCTTTTCCTTCAATAACTTGCAAAACAAGTAACAAAAAGTGCTTAAAATATAACATGAAATTAACACTTTTTAGCACTTATCAAACTCTCCCCAACTTAACTCTTTGTTTGTCCTCAAACAAAAGATTGAAAATCAAACAAGTTAATAAGCCAAGACACAAGTACAAAAGGCTTTGAAAACTTTTTCAGATGAATGATTTAATAGTGAATGCACGGGAAAGTCTAAGTTTCCAACTAATCTAAAATTCTACTTAAAATATGAGATGAGTCCTAAGTACAAAGTTCATGTCAAATATTTCAAGACAATAATACATTTATTCACGAACCACACCTAACACACTTCTTTGAAAGTAGATAAACAATTGAAAACATATAAATGAGGGCTATGAACACACATCCGGCAATCAAGTTAACATTCCAAACAAGTTATGTGTCCATCCAAATATCATTTCAAAAGGCATAAAAACATGGATCAAAAGGTCATATGTGGGGCAATTGAAATCAAAAAGCCTAACAAAGAGGAACATTCCTTGTATCAACCATTAAAATTCACAAACTTCCCTACCAATCATTACAAACCTTTGGTGTTTACACATGATACACTGACAACTTATTCTATTTTTGGATTTTTCTTTCTTTTTCTCTTTTTCTTTTTCTTTTCATGTACACATTGTTTTCTTTTCTTTTTGTATTTACAACACCATGTTGTCTTGATCAAAGATAAAATTACACCATTGTACTTGACAAAAGATTTACATCTACCTTCTCTCCCCAACTTGAATCAAAATACACTCTATTTGAATGTTCCCTTACTCTAAGGCAAAGAGACAAATAAACATTGAAGTTTTAGGGTTCAACAATTAAAAACATATCAGAGTCTTAAAGTGCGTCAAGAATGAACTAGATATTGAAAAGTTTAAAGGCAAATTCATCAAGCATTGTGCTTATGAATTGACAGTTCATAATTGAGGACTCTGATTCATTTGGCTCAAATGGGTTAGCAAATACTCGCTCTTCTCACAAGGTAGGCTATTTGTGGTCAAGTATGTTTCACTCATTAACAAAAATGTGCCTTGATCACTTCCATGTCTTCACACAATTTAAAACAATTATTGGATTTAAAATAACACAATCGAGTTAAACAATGAAAGTCATTCTCCTTGCATATGTACAAACACTTGAGGTTTCCTCACTTTTAGCTAGTACTAAGTGGTTCACAAACAAACACATTATTGCGAAGAACTAAATGACATGAAATTTACACAAAGTACTCGTTCCATATTCGAGTAAAAACCTAGAAAAACTGGAAACTTGTACCTTGGCTTTGCGCTTTTGATCACAACTATGAATCATTATCAATCATCTGAGAATTAAAATTTAAGCAAGAGTGATACAAAAGAAACTTCCACAATAAAATGAAGTACTAAATTAACCAAAAGTGCTAACACATTATTTTAACTAACAAAAGACAACTATATACAATACTAATATGAATACTAACATCACGATACTAATTAAAAACAATAGTCATCACACACCATTATCCAAAAAATGATTAAAACTGCCCAAACTGAAGCTACTCGCAGTTGCGAGCAGCTTTACTCACAGTTGCGAGCTAAGAGGCAGTCAAAATGGTCAATGACCAATTTGCTCGCAGTTGCGAGCTGTTTCACTCGCCATTGCGAGTTGAGACAGTTCAGAATTCTGCTCTCTGCTTGTTTCTTCTATTGGATGTGTTGATGCATGCACATGACTTCTAAACTTATTATGCATTAAAAACAGTAAATAAACTTACAAAATTGGGTTGCCTCCCAACAAGCGCTTGTTTAACGTCGTTAGCTCGACGCCTTTTTCGTTAGGGTGGCCAAAACGAGACGGACAACACATCATCTTTTGAAACCCTATGCCTTGGGAGGAATTCCATGAACTTTAAGTACAATTGATGTGGAGTCCATGACCTCCTTAACTTTGATTTATTGAACAAGGTGCAAATTTCATCAATGACCCGATCGATTTCTACCTTGTTCACTTTCTTTCCCCTTGCTTCCATTAAATCTTTCTTGCTTAGTAACTGTTCCTTTTTCTCTACCACCTCTATCACTTCTCCATCATCAACAATTTTGGCCTCCTCAGAATCTGACCGTTCTTGAGGAAGTTCTATTTCAAGTGGTGGCTCTATTTCTTTCATTATATCTTCCTCAAGTTCAACAACACCTTTTCCAACAATCTCTCCATCATGAGTGGATTGAATGTTGAATTGATTCTCCATGATTTGTGCTTGCATCATCTCCAACTGTAATGATAAATTCTTCAATCTCTGGTTGGTATTTAGCATGTTTATCATGGATTGTTGCATGAAGATGTTCAAAGTATTTTCTATCACCGAATATCTCTCATCTTCATAAGAATGTTGCTGATACTGTTGATAGGATTCATACTCGGGTGGAGTATAGAAGTTGCTATAACCATGATCAACCATGATTTTGTCTAGGTGATGATCCTGAAACGGAAATAACTAAGAAGAAATTTTTCTTTGTTTATCAAAGAGGGGTTAGTACAAAAAACTATCAAATAAAGAAAAATATTTATGGAATATGTACGAATACTTAAAACGATAAATCAATCGTTCTATCTATGATATCTATACATCAATCCCCGGCAACGGCGCCATTTTGATGAAGAGTAATTTTGCATCAAACAAGATAAGTATTTGTATCGTCTCCACAGGGATTAGTGCGACATCACGGATAGTTTAACATCAAATATCATTCTAAGTAAAAAGGGTGATTGTTTGTTTCATTTACAACTATGTTAACTAATTGCAAAAAGTAAAAGATGAGATTAATAAGGATTGAAACTTGTTAAGACTTTGAGTTCCTTAATCAAGCATCACACATAACCTAATGATCCATACGAATTCTAGCTATATAACCAATATTATCACAATCAATTCAACTATCGTTTAAACATTCATGTCCAAATCCCTTAAACGATAACAAAGTCGATTGGATCACTTAACCGACCGTGTCCAGCCTGATTAAATATCCAAAAGCATTAAGTTCTTGATTAAAGGTGACTATCAAAGATCTACAAACTTGTCAAGAGTGATATAACCTATGATAGATTGTCATTCTAGCTCTACAATATCCTTCGTATCCAAAGCGATATCATTAACTCTAAGGTATCCCTTAAACATTCATGCCCAAATCATTTAAAAGATAACATAATCGATCGTGTCATAAAACGATATAGTTATTTCTAACATATCTTTTAAACAGTCGTGACCAAATCATTTAAAAGATAACAAAGTCGATCGGATCACTTAATCGACCGTGTCCAGCCTGACTAAATGTCCGAAAGCATTAACAACAAGAATAACAATTATATTGAATATAAATTGCTAGAACCATATTTTGCAAGATCAAAAGGATTACATGTTAGCAAAGATCAAGTACCTCTCATCCCAACAAAGGGTATTTAGCTACACATCATCATGGAAGCCTTGCAAGGATGGATTGAAAAGGAAGGAATCATTACACCTTGTGATGTCTCACAAAGGAAGAAGAATCCAACTTCCAAAATCACTCTCACTCTATATGCTCTACCCTATTTTCTCTCCTAGCATCTATAAAAATATCTAATGGAAATGTCTATATCTCATTATCTAATTAATTATCCAAAGAGAGGTAAAAGTTCTATTTAAATGGGCTGAGTTTTTACACCTACGCTAATAGCGAAATATACGCTATTAGCGAAGTAGGTCGGCCTAAGCTGTGGCCAATGAAATTGTGCCACGTTGGTCCTTTTGCCCTGCTTCGCCCAAATCACGCTAATAGCGTAGTCCCCTGGAGCACTTACGCTAATAGCGTAGATCACGCTAATAGCGTGTTTCTTGACAACCAGCTCCTGCTTCGCTCCAGGTACGCTATTAGCGTAGTTGTCTGGAGCTCTTACGCTAATAGCGTAGATGTCGCTAATAGCGACTTTCTTCCAAACCACGCCCCAGATACGCTAATAGCGTATCTTTATGTACAGCTTTCTGCCATTTTGCACTTTTTCATGATTTTTGGTCTTTGCTCAGTGTCTTGGGGTAAATTCCTGCATAAAAGGATAGAGTAAGATATATAAAGCATAATAAAGCATTTAACGCTAATTTCTCGGCTTTTCCTTCAATAACTTGCAAAACAAGTAACAAAAAGTGCTTAAAATATAACATGAAATTAACACTTTTTAGCACTTAATCAGTGGGTTAGCAACCTGATAACATATAATCTATCAAACGCGCGTATCCTCTATTCCCACAGTACCACCTTCGACTCCCACTTCTTCTACCTTTCTTCATGTTTTGTTCTTTTTCCATATTTTTTTTTCTGCTTTTCTTCCAATCGATTTCAATTCCATCTAGATCTTGCTGCTTTTGGGTTTCCGATTTCAATTCCAACTTCCTCTATCCTTGGTTTTTCTTCAACGGATTCTCTTTCAATTCCAACTATTTTCCTTTTCCTCTTTTTCCGATTTTCTTCCATTCGTTCTTCACATAGATCTCCCAATTTTTTGTTTTCAATTTTTTTATTTCAATTCAATCCCTCATACCGTCACAATACTATTGGGTATTTTTATTCCAATTTTTTGTTTTCAAACTAATTTAATGGCATCAAACATAATTTTAATTAAACAATATGACTTTTTTGTTCCCAATCAATTCCAATTGGCTGCTGCACATAATTGAGGTTTGGATTGTTTCATTGTGAACTATTTTTACACGGGCAACAATTCCTATGCTATCATCTTTTTTATCATGTGTGTACCAAACACATGATAGGATAAGTGACCATCATGCCACTATCCTATACTATCCTTATCCGTTTTCTAATCCTATCATGTCTCTATCATATCCTGTGCACCAAACGGGCTCATATATATTTATGTGTGTATATGCTAGGCCGATTATCCACATATTTTGAAGTACCCACAATATTTACGGATGTCATGAAAACATTTTCCTAAAACAAAAAATCATTGATTTTATTTAGACTTAATTGCAGTTTTGGTCCATCATATTTGTTTTCTTCTTTTTACTAAAACATAATAATATCCACACCACACATACAATTCTAATCTGATGTAATCGGTTTCACTTGATATTTCTTTTTCTATTGATACCATAATCAACTTGATTTAATCTTTGTTGAAACAATATAAGACCTTTTTATCAATAGTTAAATATGAGGCCTTTTTCAAGTTTTTTTTAGGCGTAAAACAATTGCTTTGGTGACCTTACCCTTAGATCGGCCCTGGTGGTAAGAGTTTAACTTTATAATCTCAAGTTACAATATTCAAATTCCCTCTCGAGAATAAAATGGTCATTGAATGTCGCTTTAATTGCTAACTATTATGATTGTCAATTATGGTTTTCTGTACTAGCTACCAAACAAGTTACAGATCATTTCCATGTTGCTTGATGCGAGAGATGTTATCATTTTGTTGGTACTAGCTGAATTCAAAAGACGACCTAGTATGAATACAAATGAATAGTGAAGCAGTTCAATGTCTTCATGTGATAATATGAAATCTCAATATTGTTATGGTGTGTATATGCATATAAATCGCAAGAAGGATGAAAATCTTCATCCAGTGGGGAGGGCAAGAATAAGAAGATAAAACAAATAAATGCAAAATTTCCTTCTCCTTTGCAATGATCTACCATTAAACATTTCAACTTGGAAGCTTCTACATGCTAAAAACTTACCTAAAAACCTAAGCTAAACTTTATACTTAAATGGCTTGTATTTATGAAATGCTTCACTAAACCCATGAATGGCTGCAGTTGCTGTAGCTATTGATATTAGCATAAAAATAAAGTTCAAAGATTGAAGTCCAAACCATTTGATAGATAGTCTCTTAATCTTTTGTTTGGTTATAAACATTTGAATTGGAAAAAATATTGTTAATGGCCAATACCCCATAGCTCCAAGAAGTGCAAGCATTTCATTGAAAAAAGGCATTGCCATAGCCAAAATAGTCACTATTGTGACAAATATGGTTCTCCAAATTAGCCTAAATAAGTTCAAGTTGCAAATGCCTATCGAGTACTCTCGACTTATAAAACTTGATTTCGGCCACCTTTGACCAACCAACGATTCAACCACGCCGAAAATAGGTTGGACAATGACCTACATATGCACAATTTCTTCAAGATCATTGATCACTTCTAATATTCAAATAAATCATAAGATGTGAATGATAATAAGAATTCAAAAGTTTAGTGTCAAACCTGATATGCTCCAACTAAATGCACAACAACAAAGACATTGGCTAAATCAACAAGCCAAAAAGGCTCTTTAAAGCCAGAGCCCATAAGGATGCTTCCTGGAGTGTTTGAACCAAATGCAGCATAGCCAGAACAGGCACATAAGAGAAAGATAATTGTCATTGCTGATAATCCTACTTTGTTTGCCATCTTCATCACTTTATTTTCTGGTGGTGATGACTTTAACGAGTCCTATTTTTCACAGCACACATATAATTATTTCAATTAAATGGGAGAGAATGCAATTATGTTTGCGAATACAGAAAACCTCTATGTTCCGGAACACCATATCTACACCATATTCCACTAGGCTAAATTTGTGATACTATGTCTATGCTATAGTGCAGTGGTTTTCATACATAATACTAACAAAAAGGTATATGTAACTTATCCAAATTTAGATCAAATATATGTACATTTATGTTTATATATAAAAAAAATTAATGCATTTTTTATCTCCCAATTTTTTTAAAAAATATATGAAGTTTAGGTCCTTCATTTTAAAAATCAGTTTTTTTTCTCCTCAATTTAACTTCTTTTTCTCTCTAGAATTTTGGTCTCTTATCTCACTTTTGAGTCATATTGATGATATGGCATATTCATTTATGATGTGGTTGCGCTTATTAGATCGCACCACTAAATATTCATGTCAGTAAATATATGTCTAATAAACGTTGCCCTGTCAAAAAAGTGCAGTCACGTCACATAGAATAAGCCACATCATCAAAAAACGATCCAAAAATGAGATGAATGATCAAAATTTGGGAAAAAACTAAATTGCAGAATTAATAAACTGTTTTTAAAATAGGGGACTAATTTTTTTTTATTTTTTATAAGTGCTATATTACAAAAAAACTACTAATATGGACCATAAAAAGACCTTAACTACTATAGTTTGCTTCATTTCATACCTGAATATCGATAGCAATTTGAGAATAGCTGCTAGCAAGTGCAGTGTTTCCCAATGCAATGAGTATATTCCACACTTTGTCTTCTGAATTTTGCTCACTGTTTACTCCAATTAAAGAGGTACTCTTTCCCTTCCCTGTTTCAATTTATTTAGTAACAGTTTGATTGTATAATCTCAAAAATAGTTCAAATCTAATGTGAATGTATCATTAGTGTCCAATACCAAAAATAGTAATAATAAAAAATAATTTAGAAATGACTAAGAAGAGGGGGAAAATTAACCTTGGATGACGGTAGCAAGAGAAAGTCCAATACCAATAAATGCATAACCAAAAGATGTTGCTGCTGCTATGATTGAGAGCCATGATAATTTGTGAAAATTGGGGATTTGAGACAAAAAGATTTCAACAATTCCCAGACTAATCATATAGGGATTATTAGAAAATTGGCATGGAGCTTCAATTCCCTTTTTGTGGAAGCAATTAATTTTGTGTATTGACCTAAAATATGAAACATTTTGTAATTAAAACTCGAGTATATTAACTCTCGTGCGCATATTGCAGGTAACTGAGATTAATTTGAAATGCTGACATCTCTTAATATAAGTTTTTCCGGTCAAGAATAGAAACCCTGACTAAACTGGTAAAGATATTCAAACATCTACTATTTTCGTCACCAATTTAGTATACAAATCAAAAGTAAACTAAAAGAACACGATAAAAGAACTTACACCACGCCTACAGATGTTGTTATTGTGTATCCAATTGCAGCTCCACTAAGCAAAGCATATTGGACAATTCCGCATATCAAATACATTTTACCACCTAAAAAGAAATGTAAATATATCTATGCACAATAATTAAAATATAATTCATCTTGTATGACATGATATATAATTTTATTACCTAAGATGGTTTTAACAGCTTCCATGTAAGTATTCCTCTTGCCAGTGACAGGGTCTGGTGTTCTGTAACAATCAGCTAGAAGATTGGAAGTGTAGAGTGTGACAGCACCTACGATTATTATATATGAAATACCAAGGATCCACCCCATTTGAGCCATCACCCATGGCAATGTCAGCACACCAGCACCAATCACTGCCGTTATGATATGCGCGGCTGCGGTCCATAATGTCCCTGTAGTTTAAAAGGAAACGAGGTCTGAGTTGAGTGTACGTATAGATGAACTTGCACAATATTATCTTGTAAACAACATGTATTTAAGCTGTTAAAGCAAATATTTCGCTGCTGGAGGGAAAATACATAAGTTGCATAGCCTCAAAGGTATTAGTCGTCCAATTTCAAAGGGCAATTCTCTCACACAATATTTGCAGCAAATTGTTTAACCTAATTCTAAAACGTGCAAGAGGCATTAGTAGGAGAGATATTAAAAAACAAAGCTAATACATGGCAAGTGTGTACGCTTTCCAAAATTTATTAGGCTAAAGTGCAACTTTGGCCCCCTATCTTTCAAAAAGTTGCGATTTTGGCCCCTTAGGTTTGAAAACTACAATTTTGGTCACCTATGTTTTAGCCCCTTTGCATATTTGGTCCTTTTTCTCAATTTTGACTGGTCAACGCCCATGTGGCATGCCACATGGGTAATTATTAAATTAAAAATAAATAAAAAATCATTTTTTAATTAAATAAATGAAAAATCTAATTAAAAACATTTAAAAAAATCAGGAAAATTGAAAAATTAATAAAAAAATTGAAAAAAATTCTGAAAATATTAAAAAATTCTGGAAAAATGAAAAATTAATAAAAAATTGAAAAAAATATAAAAAAATTCTGGAAAATTGAAAATTAATAAAAATGAAAAAATACGGAAAAAATTTAAAAATTCTAGAAAAATAAAAAAAATCAGAAAAAATACGGAAAAAATTTAAAAATTCTCGAAAAATTAATAAAAATAAAAAATGATTAAAAAATAAAATAATCTAATAAAATGAAAAATTCTGAAAAAAATAAAAAAGATTAAAAAATTCTGGAAAAATGAAAAATTAATAAAAAATATTAAAAAATTTCAAAATTTTCGAAAAAATTAAAAAGATTAATCATGTGTATTTATAAACCGAGCTTAGGTTTTTTCAGTTTATTTATTTCCAAAAACATTTCAGTGTATTTTTGTGTATTTATTAACCGAGAATAAGGGAAAAAATATATGTATTTATAAACCGAGCTTAGGTTTTTTGTGTATTTATTTCCAAAAAAATTTCAGTGTATTTTTGTGTATTTATAAACCGAGAATAAGGGAAAAAATATGTGTATTTATAAACCGAGCTTAGGTTTTTTGTTTATTTTTCGAAATTTTCATTAGTATTTTTTCCGGGAACTTTTGTGTATTGATAAACCGGGAATTTTTGTGTATTTATACACTGAAAAAACCTAAGGTCGACATATATACTAATGAAAATTTTGAAATTTCGAAAAATACTAATGAAAATTTCGAATTTTTTTTAAATATTTTCCAGAATTTTTATTTTTTCATTAAAATTTTAATTAGAATTTTTCCAGAATTTTAATTAAAATTTCGAAAATTTCATTTTTCCAGAATTTAAATTTTTTTCAGAAAATTTCGAAATTTTATTTTTTCATAATTTTTATTTTTCAGAATTTTTAATCTTTTTTATTTTTTTAGAATTTTTCATTATTTTTCATTTTATTATATTATTTTATTTTTATTAATTTTTCCAGAATTTTTAAATTTTTCCCGTATTTTTTAATTTTTTTCATTTTTATTAATTTTTCAAATTTCCAAATTTTTTTTATATTTTTTTCAATTTTTTTATTTATTTTTCATTTTTCCAGATCTCTTTAATATTTTCAGAATTTTTTTATTAATTTTTTAATTTTCCTGATTTTTTAAATGATTTTAATTATATTTTTCATTTATTTAATTAAAAAATGATTTTTTATTTATTTTTAATTTAATAATTACCCATGTGGCATGCCACATGGGCGTTGACCGGTCAAAATTGAAAAAAAGGACCAAATATGCAAAGGGGCAAAAACATAGGGGACCAAAATTGTAGTTTTCAAACTTAAGGGGCCAAAATCGCAACTTTTTGAAAGATAGGGAGCCAAAGTTGCACTTTAGCCAATTTATTAACATAATTAAGTGATTCATGGTGCTATTATTGTAGATACAACTGCATCAGGTCACATTTTGAATTGTATATTACATTTCATTTCATTGGAAAATTTAAATGAGAGCTATGAAACATGGACATAGACAGGACACCGATAATAATTTGAAAAAAATGACATAATTCAATATAACTTTAAGTGTTGGTATTAGATATATACCGACGTGTGTTCGACATCGACACACATCTTATCTTGTGAGTGTATGTGCTTCATAGAATGAGAGAGATTATAATTCACCATGCAGAAAATTTTGAGAAAGAAAAAGAGCTATATAGACCTGTTCGTTTGGGTTTGCCATCATCATCTACAAGAGCACCGTCATTTGCAACTACTGCTATATCAATCTTCCTTTCATTTTGCACCTCACTCGTCTCCATGCTCCTCAAAGTTGAGTTCACGATAAACAAACTTGGCTTTCAGATCTAAGATATATGAGTATGTAACAAATAAAACCACGTGTTTTATTGAGTAGAATAAAAATTTCAAAAAAATCAACAGAAATAAGGAATTTAAGGCATTGAATTATGACACATCATACCAAATTTCTAGCACCATTTGACATTGTCCATCTTAAATAGTAGTTAAAAGAAACGCTCTACTCTCCCTTTCAAAAAAAAAGTGCTCTAGTCTAGAATTTCAATCAATATTTTTTTTATCGTAATATTCATAAATATTTATGCATGTAGATATCCACAAATATTTGTAGATTTGTAAAATTCAATATAATAAGGAAAAATTATACACATATTACGTTTTTTTTTACCGAAAAATAAAACTTATGTCATTCACAAATGAATAAAGTCTAATATAGGTTGAAATCAATAGTATGAGCAACATGGTTGGCTTGCCTTCTGATAAAATTAACCATATAGTTTTGATTCAAATGTAAACAAGCTTTGTATTTATTCAAGATACTGCCAAACTCAGTTGCATTTAAATTATCCTCATTGATATCATCCACCACTGACATTCAATTCAATTCTATGGTAACTCAATTAACACCCATTTCATACATATGCATGTCAAGGCTTGTAACCCTTTTGGGGGGAATGTTTCCATCAAAGTTTTCACAATTATGTTGCAAGTATATATGACAGAAATGTCATCCCAATGGTTTCTCAGTTTCTTCTCACATCTTCTTGTTCTTTCTTTGTGAAATACACCAAACTTTTGTAACAAAATAATCATCACATTGATGCCTCGATAATATACCTAAAAACTAGAGGCTTGAAGCCCTCGATCATCTACATATATTACTATAAACTATATAATATTGTTTTTATGGATTGTTTATTTGGTTGTTTGTGTTGTATTTTTTTGGATATTTCAAAAGTACTTGTTAGTGTAAAATAAAAGTATCTTTTCTTTGGCCTTTTTAATTGGACGATTTAATTTAATTTTGGTAAAATCTTTTATTTTAATGCCTCAATGAAAAGTGGCTAAATGAAATTTGACTTGCAATAACTCATTTTTCATATGCCCATGATTCTAGCTACTATAGTTTTACACTGATTTGAACGTGTTCCTTTTTATGAGCATCTTTATTCCTTATAATTCTCCCACATTAATATAATATAAAATATACTTTGCATAATTTTGTGAAATGGTTACTTACTCAGCTTTATTATAGCAGTTTTTGTTGGAACTTGTGTTGGGGGTCTGCTGCAATAACTTGACCAAGAAGATGATGAAGATAAATACGATGAAGTGTGCACATAAATTCCAAAGATTGTTGTATATCTTGATTGTTGGGAAGAGGCTGCTGCACTTGAAACCTGAAAAGTTTAATAGTTATGCATGTAAACTCAAAGCGTATGGGGTTGCCATACTAACCTTTAGGTTCAATTCGCCCCCACCAATAACTGTATATTGGATGCAATAAGGAATGACCGGCAAATCCCCTTCAGGATATTATGAGTTCCTTGACGTGTATTGCACAACCACACCAAGCGTATCTCCTAACATTATTTTACAGATTTATGGTTCTAGCAATTCACTCATGCATTAGAGAATTGATGGATGATTTAGAGTAAGAGAATGAGGGAGAATTATGTTGTTAATGCAACACAATTCTGTCCAAAATTGTGTGTTGTAATGTTCTTTTTGTGTATCCAACTAATGCCCAAATGCCAAGCATTTATAGTGCATTATATGACTCTTCACATGAGAGAAGACACCCCTTTGACTTGAATCAATGCTATGATTCATCAAGCACCCCTTTGTCAAAGGTTATGATCATATACACTTGAATCAATGCTTTGGTTCATTAAGCACCCTTTTGACAAACGTTATAGCCATATACACTTGAATCAATGTCATGGTTCATTATCTATCGATAAATAATAATGTTCCAATGTATATGAATGATTCCCATGAAGAGTTACAACTTTTGGTTCTAAAGTGATTCCATTATTTTGGAAATCACCAACAATCCCCCACCATTTTCAAAATACTAAATCACATAAATCCAAAAATTCCATGCCTTCAGTAATGGTATCTCGCGATTTGAACCATTACTTAGTAAGTTAAGTTTTCGCTCATTCCCAAATAGTATGGTAGGCAAGCTTGAACCAACTATTCATTAGAACAAGTGTGCATAACTTACACATAGAATCTCGGTACCATTGATAAAGAGACTTGTAAGATGACACATTAAGAAGGCCTTGTGTCATATATCCCTTTTCATGAGAATTTAAGAGTCAAACCCTTGAACTCCGTGAAGCGGCCAAACTTCATTCTCACATAGGTAGACTATATCGGAAATGCCCCATAAGTATGCATTCCAGCAAATATATGCTATATGTCCATTAAGAGGAAAACCTCATCCTACCCTTTTTCTTCTTATGGTCTAAGTACTTTTACCCCTTGGGATGTTATCTATTGTCAAGTACTTCAATCACTCTAATAGTGTACTTTCACCATTGAACCCAAGACTTGATGCTACTCAAGTGTGGGTTGAGTTTCCACCATTGGTGATCAATTAGATTTGGGTTTGTACCACATCCCTAATAATGTCTTCAATGTATTCAACATCATTTCCAAAGACATCATTCCTTGTCAATCATTTCGTCAAATAATTGCAAGATTTTCTTTTAACTTTTATAAACTTTGAATATTCAATTCTTCACATAGATTTTGTATTCTCATAGTTATGTCTATGGATCAACTTATATACTCTTGATAGCATTCACCAACTATCATCAAACTATGACACTTTTGTCAATTGAGTATATTGTAATAATACACAGACTTTTATGTCATTACACCTTTGCTATAACAGTATTTAACATGCATTTCAATCTGAACTTCAACTTTTCTTTTATATCTAACCAAGATATATCATACATTGAATGCATTAAACATACATAGCAAAATAAAACTTGATCATAAAAGAATGTCATAACCAAACTTCATAAGATGAGATTAAACTTGCAAGTCATATACTTCACATAAAATTAAATATAACACAAATATTTTGATTTTAGTTATCATATAACTAATACATATATCATAAATTCATTGTGTTAAATTCAAGTTTATGTTCAAATATGTTCAATGCTAAATTTCAATAAACAATGACATAGAAGAATAAACAATGAACCAAAATCATTAATATTTTCTATGACTTTCTTCCATGAACATATATCAACTTACAATAATTCAAAACATACCCAAATTATTTTAATATCATGATAAACAAGAAATTAACCATTACTTTTCATATTATCATGTACATATAATATCAACACAATATTAATGATAATAATTTCTTACACAAAGTAAATAATATCATTAAAGCAACCACTTGATATTTTGACAATTTATCAACACTACTTTCATAAATAAAATAGTGTTTAAACATTCTTAACATATTACCATACTCATCAAAATTCATATACTTGAACAATTTCTAAATCATGTATATATATGTCACCACATGTTAAATCTAACAAATTCATATTTTACTTAGATACTATACACATGCATTTAGAACACCAAATATTTCATAATACGTCATCACTTATATGCATATTATCTTATGTTCAAATTAACATTAAACAAATTTCAAACGATAAATTTTATACACATCAAAATTTATCATGCATATATTATCTACAACCACATGTAAATTTAACATAAACACATCACATATGAAATATTTATCCATAAATTTCCACAACATATGTTCATAAAAGGAATTTGTTTACTGTTCACCGTAGTCATGGATGAAAATATAAGCTTTCATCTCTCCCAAAATTGCAGCCATTAATCACAAGTAAATCATAAATCGAACCTAAAGATTGTTGGAACTTGTGTTGGGGGTCTGCTGCAATAACTTGACCAAGAAGATGATGAAGATAAATACGATGAAGTGTGCACATAAATTCCAAAGATTGTTGTATATCTTGATTGTTGGGAAGAGGCTGCTGCACTTGAAACCTGAAAAGTTTAATAGTTATGCATGTAAACTCAAAGCGTATGGGGTTGCCATACTAACGTTTAGGTTCGATTCGCCCCCACCAATAACTGTATATTGGATGCAATAAGGAATGACCGGCGAATCCCCTTCAGGATACTATGAGTTCCTTGACGTGTATTGCACAACCACACCAAGCGTATCTCCTAACAGTATTTTACAGATTTATGGTTCCAGCAATTCACTCATGCATTAGAGAATTGATGGATGATTTAGAGTAAGAGAATGAGGGAGAATTATGTTGTTAATGCAACAAAATTCTGTCCAAAATTGTGTGTTGTAATGTTCTTTTTGTGTATCCAACTAATGCCCAAATGCCAAGCATTTATAGTGCATTATACGACTCTTCACATGAGAGAAGACACCCCTTTGACTTGAATAAATGCTATGATTCATCAAGCACCCCTTTGCCAAAGGTTATGATCATATACACTTGAATCAATGCTATTGTTCATTAAGCACCCTTTTGACAAATGTTATAGCCATATACACTTGAATCAATGTCGTGGTTCATTATCTATCAATAAATAATAATGTTCCAATGTATATGAATGATTCCCATGAAGAGTTACAACTTTTGGTTTTAAAGTGATTCCATTATTTTGGAAATCACCAACAGTTTTTGTTTTGAGATATAGACCTTGAAAACCTTCTAAAAAGCTTGTAACAACTCACATTCACCAGACAATATTGTTTACATACTTTCTTTCAATGTTTACGAAGTGCCCGAGTTACCTTGTGTCTGTTTAATTCTCGTGTTCTCATAGTTTCGGTATGATTATCGCCGAGAAGAACCTATTGTATTTTGGGGAAGTTGCACAATCTCGCGGATAATATCCTTGCGCAATCTCGAGAAGAACCTATTATAAAAGTGTAACACCAATATTATTATTTATAAAAATAAAAAAGTACGAAAACCGTAACGTCGTTCAAGATAGGGTAAAGGAAAAAAGAGGTAAATGTGAGAGGATACTCCTCTTCCAACTTTAGAACATCCTACTGCTGCATTGTAGTATTCTCTTCACATATTTTTCCCATTTTCTAAAATTGCAAACATCCTTAAGATCCTTAAAGTATGCGAAGAAATTGTGAGTAAAGAAAGGCGAACAAGGAATCAGTACAGCGATGAAAAGTAGACCATACAATTTATTGTAATCAGATAGGTACAGAATTAGTAAAAACAAGACTTGACATCTAAAAACCCAAGAAGGATAACCAGAAACATTTCTTTTCACAAACAAAATAAGAATAATTTAAAGAATCAACAGACATATAAAAGAAAGTCAACTTTGGTTTACATTAGCAAGTCCAGAAGAAAAATATTTATTAGAAGCTTCACCGAGAAAAATCAAGAAAATAATGATTTTGAATAATCAACTAGAAATTATAACTCTTCAGTATATCATACAGAAAATCACCTAATAAGGAGATGGCTTTTACTCCATATCCATTGATCAAGTCACACAAATTTAAGTCATTTCATAGAATATTAAAACTTGTAACTGATAGATTGAGTTGAAGAAACAGTTAGAACGCTCAGTGGCGGATCTTCTCATAGACCCACAGGTGCCATGGCATCCCCTAGTTTTTCTATATATAGTATATCTAACATAAAGGTTTCAGAAGTTTTCCTGTGTTACAGTGGATAGGGGGTGTGTGAGAGTATGTCGCGTGTTCGAATCCTAGTTCATCTCTTTTTACCCGTTTACTGGATTCGAGCAAAAATAAACCACTAAACCAGTTAATATTTTTGATATTTTTTGAAACATCTTAATATATATTCCATAAATTTTTGGCACCCCCAAGAAAATAACTCAAGATCCGCCACTGAGAACGCTTATCCGGCAACCCAAAATTCCACTTCATTTTCTAGCATCTTTTCGTATGAATATGTAATTAGGATTCAGGGGTTTGTTGCAAAGCATATATAGTCTGCAAAAGGAACAACAAAAGAAGATAATCAAACCTCATTGTTAAATCTGGTTTCGAAAATTCATAATGATAACTTGCCATGGTGATGTCTTGCATATATTCAAATAGATCCAGATTTCAGTAAAAGCTAATTGCATATGAAAAAAATAAAATTAAATGAAGAGCTAGTGAAAAATTAGAACTGTGTATACTTATTTCCCAAGCGCGTACATTTGTTAGAAAAACCCATAGTCAATGTAACAACATTAAAAATTGTCTTTTTCTACAAATACTAGTTGAAAAGTTTTTTTCGACACTAACAACAAAAATTAAGCACAATAAAGCGATATCACAATCACATGAGAAACCTTTCAATGCAAGATAACATACTTTGTTACTAATTCAGCTTCTTTATCCGATGTGTACGGAACAATTTAGAATATTCAGGATAACTGGACAAATCCAAAAGCCGACCATCATCCAAGTCCAAAAAAGAGGTCTTACAATACCGATTGAAGATATTATCCATAATGATCACACAATTCCGTTTGCGAACACACAAATCCGATGCAGAAACAGAAAATGAACATAGCCACCCCAAGAACAAAACTCTATCCCCATATACTCGCCAACTTTACCCACTTCTTTTCCTTTTCATCAAGCTTAAACACGTTAATCCTTAAATGTTCATAAGGAGCACCAAACCTCCGGTGGTAAACATTAACAACAAATCACCGTCGTTCTCCACCAAGAATTTAATATGTCCACCACCAATCAAAGATCGAGCCACTAACTGGACACTGGACTCGTCAGGTCCAAGTCCAACAGTAACTGTCCGTCCAGTTTTGTCTACCGCATAAGGCCGGCCTTTGAAAACACAAATGTCTCCAAAATAAGCCGACATGTTAGGTATAGCCTTCCAATTCTCATCGCCGCATTTGAACACTACTGGACATCCTTTAGACCAGGCAAAGGTAACGAGAATGATAGGTTTATTTCCATGGGACGTGACGGCAATGGCTTTTGTAGGGTTCGTAAATGATGTAAATGACATTTCAGTTAATGAGATTGGTAGTTTCATTTGTTCGTCAATGCAAATGAAGTTGGTTGCCAAATGAAGAAGGGAGAATTTGTTGAAGTTGAAGAAGACGGGATCAGAAGATGAATGCAAGCCACGTCGTAGGAGAGGGTCGTGGAATTGTATTTTGCCAGTTGAGTTTTGTGTAATTCTAAACAACCAAGGACGACGACGACTAACTTGTGGTGGTTTGATGAGGAAGAAACTGTGTTTAGAGAGGTTACTGAATTCAGTGATGTTGTTGATGGAATCAATGTTGAATGGGGATTGGAAGAGTGGGAGCTGAAGTGTAAAAATGTTACGGTGGTGATTTGGGATGGAAGCAGAACGCCAATTGGAACAGATTGATCGGAAGCTGATGAGATCGATTTTGTTGTCGAATAGTTGCGATATCAGATTCAAAATGTCGTTTGGAAGTTCAGACCAATCTACCGGCATCGCCATTGCCATGGATGATGCTTGCTGAATTGCCGATTCTCTCTTCTTCTTCTTCATCTTCAGAGTAAGGGATAGATTGGCTTAGTGGTTTCACGCTTTCTCTACTTGGTCAGTCATATATATATATATATATATATATATATATATATATATATATATATATATATATATATATATATCAAACAAGTCCAGAATATATATTTTTGAGTAATATACAGGGTTTCACTACAAAAAAAAAATTAGGGTTTGTCAAAAAAAAGGGGTAAAGTCCAAAATATATTTAAAACTAGGAACATAATATTAAATAATTTTGTCAAAATAATAATAATAATAATAATAATAATAATAATAATAATAATAATAAATCGGTCAAAAAAAATAATATTTTTGGGGAAAAATAACAATAATATTTTTTTTTTGGTCTAGTAGCCTAGTGGCTAGAACTCACACATATAAATGTGGAGAAGTGGGGTGTCCGGGGTTCGAACCCCGGCTCCTGCATAAATTATGCAATGTCCCTGCCAATTGAGCTAAACTCACGGGGACAAATAACAATAATATTAAATATCCCTAAAAACAATAATAATAATAATAATAATAATAATAATAATAATAATAATAATAATAATAATAATAATAATAATAATAATAACAACAACAATAATATTTTTGGGGAAAAATAACAATAATATTAAATATCCCTAAAAAAACAATAATATTAAATAATTTGTAAATGTTTTTTTTAGGGAAAATTTTGTAAATGTTATAAATATAATATGTGGATGTCCACGAACTCTTGTAATTAAGTGACACCATTTTATTTATCTTCTAAGTTACACCTCTTCGTACTTATCTCTTAAGTATTTTAACTCCTAAGTCATATCGTTGTATTTCTCTATACATAGAGATCACATGTAACGTAGTTGGATATAACGAAAATAATAGAATCATCTCTCTCTTCTTTCTTTCTCTCTCCTTCTCTACTTCTCTTTAATTGTGTTCTTATTATAAGAGTTTCATAACATGTCATCAGCACGAGCTAATCAACTGAGGTATGTAATTCTTGATAAACAATTTTTTATTTTTGTATCGATGATTATAGGTTAGACTGTTACGATTCCATCAATTGGATTCCGACTGCTGCTTACATGAATTAAATTGTAGTATTCTCTTCACATATTTTTCCCTTTTTCTAAAATTGCAAACATGCTTAAGATCCTTAATGTATGTGAAGAAATTGTGAGTTAAGAAAGGCGAACAAGGAATCAGTACAGTAGTCAGATGAAATAATCTTTATGAAAGTGGCCATTGAGCAGTAAAAGTAAAGCTTATTGATTTTTCATCTTTCAAAGTAATTAGTAATATTAAAAAGGAATATATTTGAAAAAATATTAAATTATTAATTTGAAAGATGACTTATAGTAAGGAACGAGTATTTTTTTTTATTTTCTTTTAAACAGTGATTATAAACAGTGTATATTCTAGCTTCATGTTTACATTGATGACTCCTTCAAAGCATCTATATGGATTGATGTAATCAAAAAATGTTTCTATCATTCATTAGAAATTGATGTCTGGATGGTTATGAAAGGTATTATTCTTTTTTGGGTAAAATATGCTTTTCGTCCCTGTAATTAGGGGCCATTTGAATTTTCGTCCCTGAGCTTACTAATCCTCCCATCTTGTCCCTGTAATTATTAATCATTTGAGATTTCATCCTAATTACAAAAATTTGCTGAGGTGGAGGGTAATTAGTGACGTGGCCTCTGTTTAATGGTTTTTTGTCAGGACACGTCATCAGAGGGCTGGGGAAATGACATTTTTGCCTTTAATAAATCTGGGTTCGCGCGCAATGACTGAAATACCCCTGGCTTCATCTTCTTCCTTCTTCCCTCCCTCATCTTCTCCATCGACTGTTAATAACACCACCTGCAAAATACACAGGGAGGGCCAAAAAAAAAATTGATCAAAACCCAGCAAAGCCTGCATCACACAACACAATTCCAAGTACACAATTCTCAGAAGTTCATCGCGCACAAGCTCTCAAATATCACTGAAACCAAAATAAATTCACAAAACCGATCCCACACAACAAAAATAGCAATCAAGGACAAACTGTAGACACACACACAAAGCCGCGACTTGTTTCACGCACACAACCATAACACAACCTCATAAAACTCCAGCAACCCACATCAATCAAGCTGAAATCCAATCTCAACACAATCGATCAAACCATCTCACCAAAACCTCCATCACAAACTCTGTTCAAAATCAATCCAAAAAGCTAAATCAAACAACCTAGATCTAAATTCAAACGAAGGACTTACCTTTGTGTTCTTTCTTTATGGATAAATTGTTCAGATGGTGCTTGCTGTCTGCGATGATTTGGTGTTACGTCTAAATTCATCAAAGTTGGTGTTGATTTGTTTCGGTCCTTTCAGCCGTGGATTTACATTGAGGTGCAGCAGCTATGACAGTTTGATTCAGCCTGGTTCCTGTGTTTGTTTCGTTTGTATGGTTACAGTTTAGCAGCGAAATGGCCGATTGGGTTAATGGTTTGTTTGAATTGAATGAATGTTTGGGTTGAACCGGTTGAGTGTTGAGTGTGAAGGTCAGTTCAGTTCGTTCACCTTGAGAGAGAGAGACGATTTGATTGTTTGAGAGCCGTTTGTGAGAGATGTATGGATCGGCCTTTATGTGTGTGGGGTTATGTTAACAGTGTTGTGGATGAATGGATGATGATTGTGGATGAATGGATTGGCCTTTATGAATGAATGGATGCTGGTGTGTTGCTTTTGAAAGTGATGAAGCAGAAATGTGTTATTGGCGGCGGCGTGTCCTGTTTCTGTTCGACAGAGAAGGAGGAGAAGAAGGAAAGGAGAAAAGATGGAGGCAGGGGCAAAATGGTCATTGCGCGCGAACCCAGGTTTATTAAGGGCAAAATTGTCATTGCCCCGGCCCTCTGATGACGTGTCCTGACAAAAAACCATTAAACAGATGCCACGTCACTAATTACCCTCCACCTCAGCAAATTTTTGTAATTAGGATGAAATCTCAAATGATTAATAATTACAGGGACAAGATGGGAGGATTAGTAAGCTCAGGGGCGAAAATTCAAATGGCCCCTAATTACAGGGACGAAAAACATATTTTACCCTTCTTTTTTTAATTGCAAATCTGATCCTCTTCCTCAGGAGAATGTAAAATGCATAGATTAGCATAGAAATGAAAAGTATGATGAAGAAGCGAAGCAGAATTATTATGAGAGTGACAGAATAGGAGGTGATGTATGTGTTAAACATGGTATAGGAACCAAACTTGCTCTACCACGTTATCAAGCTCCATAAACCATAACGGCCATGAAAAGCAGACCATACAAGTCATTTCATTCATAACAAACAAATTTAAAGCCAACCAGATCACAAAAATAAAAAAAAAATCTATAATTTTTTTAATGTTAACTAGTTTTCAAGAATATGATAACTTTGTAATGATTTGATTATCTATCCAAAGAATTGTTGCTGCAAGGAACCATAGAATGGTTATATGGCTATTTAAGATTTCTAACAACTACCTCAGCAATATAATTTAGCCAGATTGATGTTTCTGCAGAGGTAGCAAGAAATTAATAGTTTTCAAATGTTATTATTGGGGAAGCATCCTCTTAGTACCACGATAAGTTATGCTTATCTAATTAAACTGAGCCCTCATTAGGTATGAGTGTAACTCGGAAATGGAGGATTATAGAAGAATACGATGAAGCAGTTTGAAATGTCCGATCTAGGCAATCTCACTCACTTACTTCCTGGGCATTGAATTTGAAAAGAATTCACAAGGTGTGACAATTCATCAAAGGAAGTATGCATTAGATGTTTTGAAGAGGTTTAAGATGCTGAATTGCAAACCAATTTCAACTCCAGTTGATACAGGAGTACAACTTTCTCTGATCAATGATGAGAAAGAGATTGATCACTATTCAAGTAGATTGTAGGCTCCTTAAGGTACTTATGCCATACCAGACCTGATATTGCTTATGGAGTAGGCCTGATTAGCAGATATATGGAAAGACCTACTACTTCCCACTTAAATGCAGCTAAGAGAATATTAAGATATGTGAAGGGAACTTGCAATTTTGGCATTCGGTACTCTAGAAATCAGAAGTCACTTGATCAAATGATACTTGGCTATTCTGATTCAGATTGGAGTGGTGACAAAGAAGATAGGAAAAGTACTGCTGCCTATGTGTTTATGATTGGAAATGCTGCATTTTCATGGAGTTCAAAGAAGGAATCAGTGGTTGCATTATCTTCTTGTGAAGCTGAGTACATTGCAGCTTCCATGGTAGCATGTCAAGCTCAATGGATCAATATGCTATTGATTGAATTGCAACTGGTGGAAGATGAGAAGATGGAATTGAGAGTTGATAGCAAACTGCTATTGATTTAGCTAAGCATCTAGTGGCACATGGAAGGAGTAAACACATTGAAACACGTTTCCATTTCCTAATAGATCAAGTGAACAAGGGAGAACTGGAAACTGTACATTGCAAGACAGAAGAACAAATTGCATATTTGTTGACAAAGCCACTGAAGTTCAGTAGTTTTGACTACTTGAGGAGCAAGCTTGGAATGGCAATGATTTCTACTAAATGAATTAAGGAGGTGTATTGGAAGTATAATTCATTTAGTTAGGAATTAGTTTTAATATTTGTTTTTGGTAGTTTGTTAGATAGCTTGCAAATGAAGTAACAAACGTAGATTACTTGTATACAGGGGCGAAGCTATTTGTTGCCAAGGGGTAGCTTTGGCTACCCCAACAAATAATTTCTTCTTTGACTAAGTTAGTATATTTTAATATTAGCTACCCCAATAATATATATTTAGCTACCGCAAAAGAATTTATTTGTCAAAAATCAGTAGAAATAGGAAAGCCAAAATATATTCACTTGTGTAATAGATATATTCTGTATTATTTTGAAACTTTTGATCTCTTAAACAACTACAATGAGAGTTTAGTTAACAATACAAATTGTCAAAAACAGTCAAATTATATTTTATTTCATTTATTTAGATTTGTCTCCCTCGTGGAAACATAGCTAGCTTCGCCGCTGCTTGTATAGGAAGAAATAAGTTTGTTAGAGTGTTAGTTATGGGTTGGTTACATCACCTAGATGTATATACACTCCATACCAGTTGTAAATACACAACAAGATTCATCATTCAATAATATTACAGTTTTACACCATTACTTCTCTCTCTCAAAATCTCACAAACCCTAATTCCCAGTTTTATTGTTTTGTTAGTTTTTCACAATTTTTCACCTAGTTATCCACCTGGTTCTATAGTAATCCACCTTGTTCTATAGGTAATTCACCATTGTTCTAAGTATGTGAAGAAATTGTGAGTTAAGAAAGGTGAACAAGGAATCAGAAGCTGAAATGATCTTTATGAAAGTGGCCATTGATCAGTAAAATTAAACCGTATTGATTTTTCATCATTCAAAGTAATTAGCAATATTAAATAGGAACATCTTTGAAAAAAAAATATTAAATTATAATTTGAAAGATGACTTATGGTAAGGAACAAGTCTTTTGAACAATGTTTATAAATAGAGAGTAAGAGAGTATATTCTGGCTTCATGTTTCAATCATTCATTAGAAATTGATGTCTGGATGACTTACAGTAAGCATCTACTCACAATCATCAAGTAATCAATGAGCACATATCAAATTTTTGACCCCTATAATGTAGCAATGCATAAAACTAATCAGCACAATACAAATCATTTCATTCATAACAAACAAATTTAAACCCAACCAGATCACAATAATAAAAAAAATCTATACTTTTTTTAATGTTAAGTGTTTTTCAAGAATATGTTAACTTTGTAATGATTTGATTATCTATCCAAAGAGTAGCGATTCTCAGATCACACATCAAGGAAGATGACAATAGTAATTAATAAAGCCTACAACACTAATATCTTAATGACTGAAAGTTCTTAAGCATCTGATCACATTAGAAAATTGTTGCTACAAGGAACCATAGAATGGTTATATGGCTATTTAAGATTTCTAACAACTACCTCAGCAATATAATTTAGCCAGATTGATGTTTCTGCAGAGGTAGCAAGAAATCAGTAGTTTTCAAATGTTATTGTTGGGGAAGCATGATGAATGTTTATTTTCGCATCAAACGAGGTAAGTATTTTTGTATCGTCTCCACAGGGAATAGTGCGTTATCAATGACAGTTTAACATCGATTATCATTCAAAGTATTAAGAGTACTTGTTTGTTTGAATTGAAATGTATCTAGCTAAACTAATTGCAAAAAGTAAAAGTTGAGATAAATAAGGATTGAAACTTGTTAGGAGTAGCGTTCCTTAACCAAGCGTCACACGTAACCTAATGATCCATACGAATTCTAGCTTTATAAACAACATTATCACAATCAATTCTAAACTATCCTTCGTGTCCAAAGTGATATAATTATTTCTAAGTTATCGTTTAAACATTCGTGTCCAAATTCCTTAAACGATAACAAAGTCGATCGAATAACCTAATCGACCGTGTCCAGCCTGGTTGAGTTATACGAAAGCATTTAGCTCTTGATTATGGTGATTATCACAAGATTAACAAAGATGTCAAGTAAGTTAACCTAAGATATATTGCTATTCTAGCTCAAGATTCAAGAGTTTGTGTCCAAATCATCTTTGAATCTCATTGAAAGCATTAACACAAGAATAACAACAATATTGAATATAAATTGCTAGAAACATATTTTGCAAGATCAAAAGATTACATGTTAAGCAAAGATCAAGTACCTCTCATCCCAACAAAGGGTATTTAGCTACACATCATCATGGAAGCCATGCAAGGATGGATTGAAAAGGAAGGATTCATTACACTTGTGATGTCTCAACAAAGTATTAAGATCCAACTTCCAAAACCAATCTCACTCAATGAAGAACTACCTTACTTCTCTCTATGAAAATATCTAAACTAAAACCTAAGAGAAGCTAAGAAAATATCAAGCTAAGATATGATAAGATCCTCTCCAAAGAGTAGCAAGAGGCTATATAAAGACTTCTGCCCTGCCTCAACTCGCAGATGCGAGCTACACCACTCGCAGATGCGAGTTGCTTCTCTGGCCCAATAATAAGCTGCCACGTCATAAATGAAGGGATCAAACCGCCCTAACTCGCAGTTGCGAGTTAGGGAACTCGCAGTTGCGAGTTACTCGCATTTGGAACTCGCAGATGCGAGTTTGGGTGCGAGCTGCTTGCTTCCAGGGACAGCTTCTGCCCAAATAGTACTTTTTCATGATTTTGCTTCTTTGATCAATGTCTTGGGCTAATTCCTGCACAAAAGGATAGAGTAATGATAAGTAAAGCGTAATAAGGCATTTAACGCTTATTTCTCGGCTTTTCCTTCGATATCTTGTAAAACAAGTAACAAAAAGTGTATGAAATATAACATGAAAATAACACTTTTTAGCACTTATCAAACTCTCCCCAACTTAACTCTTTGTTTGTCCTCAAACAAAATGAAAATCAAACAAGTTAATAACAAGACACAAGTACAAAAGGCTTTGAAAACATCTTCAGATGAATGATTTAAAAGTGAATGCGCGGGCAAGTCTAAGTTTCCAACTAATCTAAAATTCTACTACTAACATGAGATGAGTCCTAAGTACAAAGTTCATGTCAAACATTTCAAAACAATAATATATTTATTTACGAACCACACCTAACACACTTCTATGAAAGTAGATAAACAATTGAAATCAAATGAATGAGGGTTATGAACACACATCCGGCAATCAAGTTAACATTCCAATCAAGTTATGTGTCCATCCAAAAATCGTTTCAAAAGGCATAAAAACATGGATCAAAAGGTCTTTGATGGTTATAACTTGGCTTGGCTACAAAAGAAATGTCATATGTGGGGCAATTGAAATCAAAAAGCCTATCAAAGAGGAGCATTCCTTGTATCAACCATTAAAATTCACAATCTTTCCTACCAATCATTACAAACCCTTGGTGCTTTAACATGAAGCACTTTGATCTTGACAACTTATTTTCTTTTTGGATTTTTCTTTCTTTTTCTCTTTTTCTTTTTCTTTTCATGTACACATTGTTTTTCTTTTCTTTTGTATTTACAACAACATGTTGTCTTGATCAAAGATAAATTTACACCATAGTACTTGACATAAGATTTACATCTACCTTCTCTCCCCAACTTGAATCAACAAATACCCTAATTGAATGTTCCTCTACTCTAAGGCAAAAGGGACAAATAACATTGAAATTTAAGGGCTCAACAATTAAAAACATATCAGAGTCCTAAAGTGCGTCAAGAATGAACTGAATTTTGAAAAATTTAAAGGCAACTTCATCAAGCATTGTGCTTATGAATTGACAGTTCATAATTGATGACTCCGATTCATTTGGCTCAAGTGGGTTAGCAAATACTCGCTCTTCTCACAAGGTAGGCTATTTGTGGTCAAGTAAGTTTCACTCAATAACAAAAAATGTGCCTTGATCACTTCCATGCCTTCACACAATTTAAAACAATTATTGGATTTAACATAAAACAACCGAGTTAATCAATGAAAGCCGGTCTCCTTGCATATGTACAAATATTTGAGGTTTCCTCACTTTAGGCTAGTACTACGTGGTTCACAAACAAAAAAAAAAATTATTGTAAAGAACTAAATGAAATGAAATTTGTGCAAAGTACTCGTTCCATATTCGAGTAAAAACCTAGAAAAACTGGAAACTTGTACCTTGGCTTTGCGCTTTAATCACAACTATGAATTGTTATCAATCATCTGAGATTTGAAATTAAGCAAGAGTGATACGCAAGAAACTTCCACAATTTTTAAATTAAAACCAAATGAAGTACTCGAAACATGCTAACACATTATTATTCTACAAAATAAAATTAAACCATACTAATATAAATACGAACTTAATAATACTAATTAAAACGAAATAAAAGTTACCAAACATCAATAACCGAAATACTTAACAAAGTAGCAAAATACGAGTACATGTGCTAAAATAAAAACCAACAGAATATTGTTCACAAAGTAGCAAAAGAGAAAAGAAATAACAACTAAGGAAGACAGCAAGAATTGACTGAAAGCTTGATATATAAAAAAAATCATTCAAAAAGAACTAGCTTTCAAGTCTTTTCTTCCTCCTCAAGACTGCATGCCATCATCATCAGACCCATGGGGGGTTGAAGTAGCACTGTGGACCATCTCTGGATCATCCTGCTCATTATCACCACCTAGATCATCAACATGCATATCTGAAGAACCACCCCCTCCATAGACAAATGGCCTGTCCCCAGGCCAAGCACAATAAGCCTGAAAAGCCTCTGGCAAAGGGACCTGATGGTCTGCTAACTGCGGGTAACCGGCATGTAGCTGCATCCGGTACAAAGAATCATGCAATGAAGTCATCGCCCTCTTGTTAGCATCGAGGTAGTCCCATGTGTAAGTAAAGCACTGCCTCTGGGCTGGGTCCATGCGTGAGAAATCATCAGCTGATGTTGGAGCTTGAGGTTGGTGTGATGATGAGGAAGCTCCCGTACCTTTCTTACCCTTACCCTTTTTCGATTCACCCATGATGTAACGGGTAATGAAGGCATCATCAATGGGGTTTTTTATGATTTCATGATAATCAGTGGGCATCCGCATGTGGGTGTCTTTGATCAACCCCATGATTAACCCCGGAAATGATAGACGGGTTTTTGGTTCCCCATGGCCTTGGAGTACCACCTTTCTCAGCTGCCAAGCAATAGTGCGTGCTATATCCACCTTGATGCCTTTAAGAATGTAAAAGATTAAAGGGCAGACATCAATGGTGCAATCAAGCATATGACTATTAGGCTTGACATTATGGAGGATAAATCTAAACATCAGTTTGGCTGGCGGTGTCATCTTTTTATATTGGGCAATGTGTTCTCTACCCGCACCACTCTTGTCATAGTTTTCCCCCTCTAGCATAATGAACTTTTTAATTTCTTCGTGTTGCTCGTCAAGGAGAAAATGACCTAGGTTTTGCTTGTTGTGAAAGTCATCAATCCCATTCTCAGTTTCCACATCTAGGTCAAAAGGATTTCCTAGGAATGTGTTAATGGCATCACGGTCAAACTTGATTGTCCTGCCCCTCACAAAAGTTTGAAAAGTGAATGGATCGGTTTGGGGGTTTTGAGGAAGAGCATTGGCATAGAACTCACGAACCAACTCTTCGTTGATTTTGGTTATGGGGTTTAGGAGTCTAGTCCACCCTTGGTCAAGGAAAAGTTTGTGAAAGTGGCCATAAGGTCCCTCGGGTTTTATTTGAACAACTCTTTCAGTCCATAAGGACTGTTTAAGCAAGGTGTTGTACCTATTTTGGTGGTACCTAGTCCTAAATCTCTCTTGATCATAAGACTGGTTTCTAAGTGGGGGTTGGGGTACGGATGTTTCACCTTGCTTTCGTTTACCGGAGTTAACTCTCTTAGATGCCATGCCTGCAAAACAACCAGAAAAATACCACACCACAATGGAATATACAATTAATACCAGTATGGAATAAAATTACACAAATTACAGGTTGAATCACAGAAACATGCAGCAAGTTCTGCTGCAACTCGCAGATGCGAGCAGAAGCACTCGCAGTTGCGAGCTATATGAAGATACTCGCAGATGCGAGTTGGTTTACTCGCAGATGCGAGTTGCCCAGAATTTGGCAAAAACGCATCTTTTTCAACTCTTCTCAGTACCAATGTGTTCTAATCATTAACAAAGCATTTTCAACCCTTGAATTGATAGAGAGATGCGAAAAATCATGCATTAAGCTTGTAATTCGAATTGGTCCACAAACCCTAATTTTATTTGAAAATTTTTACAAAATGGGTAATCAAAAATTGTGGATGCAACTGAAAGTATAATGATTCTGTGCATGATTTTTGTTCCTCTCCTTCATGTGGGTATCAATTTTACAGATTAATAATCAATAGAACAATCAACTACCCTAGGGTTTCACATGCATTCAAAAATCATATCATAAAGCTTTAAGAACAATGAATAACATGGATCACAAACCTGAATGAATTGAGATGCAAGTGCAGAAAGAATAAAAAGAACAATGTGACTTGCTTTGACTTGAATGAAACTTTGAATGATTTAGGGTTTGTGTTGCCAAAGGTGTATGATGAGAGAGGAAAGTTTTGGAATTTTTTTGTGGTGAGAGAAACAAAACCGAAAAATGAAGGAGATAATGAGTGGGTGAGGAGAGTTAGTGGCATTGATTTTCGTAACTGCCCAAAAACTGCTGCTACTCGCAGATGCGAGCAGCCTTACTCGCAGATGCGAGTGAATTGGCAGTCAACATGGTCAAAGGCCATTAGCTCGCAGTTGCGAGCTATTTACTCGCAGTTGCGAGTGCTTTTGGTTCAAACTTTTGCTCTCTGTTTGAATTCTGTTTTTGGATGGTGTAATGCATGCACATGACTCTAATATCTAATTATGCATTAAAACACTAAATGGACTTACAAAATTGGGTTGCCTCCCAACAAGCGCTTGTTTAACGTCGTTAGCTCGACGCCTTTTTCGTTAGGGTGGCCAAAATGAAACGGATAGCACATCATCTTTCGACACCCTACGTTTTGGTAGGAATTCCATGAACTTTAGGAACAAATGATTTGGAGTCCATGACCTCCCTAGCTTTGGTTTGAACAAGGCGTTAATTTCATCAATGATTCGATCGATTTCAACCTTGTTCATCTTCTTCCCTCTTGTTACCATTAAATCTTCCTTGATTAGTAACCGTTCCTTTTTCTCAACCACCATTGCTTCTTCAATATCAACAGCTGTAACTACCTCATTGTGAACAACAATTTCTTCAACAATCTCTCCGACTCTCTCTAACATGTTTGGATTATTTTCTTGTTCTCTAAGAGTGGATTGATTGTTGGCTTGATTATCCATGATTTGTGCTTGAATCAACCCAATTTGAAGTGATAAAGTCTTCAATCTTTGGTTGGTATCTTGCATGTTTATCATGGATTGTTGCATGAAGACATTCAAAGTATTTTCAATCACCTTGTATCTCTCATCTTCATAAGAATGTTGCTGATACTGAGGATAGGATTCATACTCGGGTGGAGTATAGAAGTTGAAGTAACCATGATCAGCCATGATTTTGGCTAGGTGGTGATCCTAAAACGGAAACAACTAACAAGAAACTTTTCTTTGTTTATCAACAAGGGGTTAGCACAAACAACGATCAAATAAAGAAAACTATTTACGGATTATATACAAATACTTAAAACGATAAATCAATCGTACTATCTATGATAACTAAACACCATTCCCCGGCAACGGCGCCATTTTGATGAATGTTTATTTTCGCATCAAACGAGGTAAGTATTTTTGTATCGTCTCCACAGGGAATAGTGCGTTATCAATGACAGTTTAACATCGATTATCATTCAAAGTATTAAGAGTACTTGTTTGTTTGAATTGAAATGTATCTAGCTAAACTAATTGCAAAAAGTAAAAGTTGAGATAAATAAGGATTGAAACTTGTTAGGAGTAGCGTTCCTTAACCAAGCGTCACACGTAACCTAATGATCCATACGAATTCTAGCTTTATAAACAACATTATCACAATCAATTCTAAACTATCCTTCGTGTCCAAAGTGATATAATTATTTCTAAGTTATCGTTTAAACATTCGTGTCCAAATTCCTTAAACGATAACAAAGTCGATCGAATAACCTAATCGACCGTGTCCAGCCTGGTTGAGTTATACGAAAGCATTTAGCTCTTGATTATGGTGATTATCACAAGATTAACAAAGATGTCAAGTAAGTTAACCTAAGATATATTGCTATTCTAGCTCAAGATTCAAGAGTTTGTGTCCAAATCATCTTTGAATCTCATTGAAAGCATTAACACAAGAATAACAACAATATTGAATATAAATTGCTAGAAACATATTTTGCAAGATCAAAAGATTACATGTTAAGCAAAGATCAAGTACCTCTCATCCCAACAAAGGGTATTTAGCTACACATCATCATGGAAGCCATGCAAGGATGGATTGAAAAGGAAGTATTCATTACACTTGTGATGTCTCAACAAAGTATTAAGATCCAACTTCCAAAACCAATCTCACTCAATGAAGAACTACCTTACTTCTCTCTATGAAAATATCTAAACTAAAACCTAAGAGAAGCTAAGAAAATATCAAGCTAAGATATGATAAGATCCTCTCCAAAGAGTAGCAAGAGGCTATATAAAGACTTCTGCCCTGCCTCAACTCGCAGATGCGAGCTACACCACTCGCAGATGCGAGTTGCTTCTCTGGCCCAATAATAAGCTGCCACGTCATAAATGAAGGGATCAAACCGCCCTAACTCGCAGTTGCGAGTTAGGGAACTCGCAGTTGCGAGTTACTCGCATTTGGAACTCGCAGATGCGAGTTTGGGTGCGAGCTGCTTGCTTCCAGGGACAGCTTCTGCCCAAATAGTACTTTTTCATGATTTTGCTTCTTTGATCAATGTCTTGGGCTAATTCCTGCACAAAAGGATAGAGTAATGATAAGTAAAGCGTAATAAGGCATTTAACGCTTATTTCTCGGCTTTTCCTTCGATATCTTGTAAAACAAGTAACAAAAAGTGTATGAAATATAACATGAAAATAACACTTTTTAGCACTTATCAAAGCATCCTCTTAGAACCATGATAAGTTATGCTTATCTAATTAAACTGAGCCCTCATTAGGTATGAGTGTAACTCGGAAATTAGCCTACTTGTATCATAAAGTACTCTTGTGTATAAAACAATTTCTGCATCACCATTTGACTTAAAAGAGTTGGTACATCTCAATTGGTTTCATAACTTTTTTTTTTATCGAACCAGAAACTTTTGTCAATACACAAATGGTGTATGACAAGACTAGTGCAACCCTTACCGAAAAGAAGAATTACATTGAGAATACCAAAATTATGAAAAATGGAAAACAACATTACATGGATCATTTCGGCTAAGGTAATTTGAAGATGGAAATTTTGTTAAACTTCTAACCAGACATGCACAATTGAAAACTGTCAATTAAATTGCACCAGTATTTCAATCAAAGCAAACTAAGACAGATACAAAGGAGATTACTTCAACAATAAAACACTCAGTTTCATGCATGTAAACATTAAGAAGTAGAATCCGGAAATAGGTATAATATATAAAGCCTTTGGTTGTAACTTTGTTTCTGATTACAGACTCAGAAGCTCATTATTCTTTTTACAGTTACTGAAGCTCTTTGCTTATCCTAAATTAGAAGAGAAAACAAATTACATGGGGCGTGGTAAAAAAGTTTGACCACTAGACTACTTGACCTAAAAAAAGTAATTGTTTGATTAATATTTGTCAGCAGTATATTCTAAAGAATTAATTAGTTGGTTGTGTGAGTTTAATCTACTGGGTTTGCCTTTGCACCTCTTCAAGTAAGGTTCGTATTAGAACGACCAGAAACCATATACTAACAAAGTAAGAATAATTCAAAGAACCGACGGATAAATAAAAGAAACTCAACTTTGTTTAACAGGTACAGAAGGAAATATTAGAAGTTTCACTGGGATAAATAAAAAAAATAATGAGTTTGAATAATCAACTAGAAATCATAACTCGTTAATATATCAAACAGAAAATCACTGAATAAGAAGATGGTTCTTAGTCCATATCCATTGAGCAAATCGCATAGATTTAAGTCATTTGATAGAATATTAAAACTTGTAAAATCAAAAGGCAACATAAACCTTAATTGAGACATAAGTGTAACTGATAAATTGAGTTTCAACTTTACAGCACCATAAAAATGCAGGTGGTCAAGAACAAAATGACAGAACCAAGATCAGCCTTGTAAACTCGGTTTAGATAACTCGCCAATTATCCCTGCATACACAAAAGAGTAAAAATGAAACGTGTCAAATAGATCCAGATTTCAGTAAAAGCTAATTATTGCATATGAAAAAAGAGAATTAAATGAAGAACAAGTGAAAAATTGGAAGTGCATGTTAGTTAGAAAAACCCATTAAAAAATTTCTTTTTCTACAAAACCAGTTGAATAGTTTATTAGACTCTAACAAGAAAAACTAAGCACAATAAAGCTATATCACAATCACATTAGAAACCTTCCAATGCAAGATAACATACTCTGCTTTAGCTTCTTTAGTCCATCAACTTTGGAGGTGGCCCCAACAATTTAGAATATTCAGGATAATCGAACAAAGGCAAAGGGCGACCGTCATCCAAGTCCAAAAAATAGCCCATAGTAGGGTCACAAGTGAAGAAATCATCCATAATGATCACACAATTCCCTTTGGGAACACACAAATCCAAGGCAGAAGCAGAAAATGACCAGTTCGGCCCCAAGAACAAAACTCTATCCCCTATATTCGCCAACTTCACCCACTTCTTCTCCCTTTCATTAAGCTTAAACACGTCAATCTTTACAACTTTAATATCATCATCAAACTCACGGTTGTAATTAACATCAGCTAACAACAAATCACCCTTGCTCTCCACTAAGAATTTAATATCCCCACCACCAACCAAAGATTCAGCAACTAACTCCACAGTGGAATCATTGTCTGGTCCAAGTCCAACAGTAACTGTCCGTCCAGTTTTGTCTACTGCATAAGGCCGACCTTTGAAAACACAAATGTCTCCTAAATAAGCTGACATATGAGGTATAGCCTTCCAATTCTCATCACCGCATTTGAACACTACTGGCTGTTCTAATTTTTTGAAACAGGAACATATGCCGAGAAGGATAGGTTTTTTTCCGTGGCACGTGACAGCAATGACTTTTTTAGGGCTAAAGTGGCCACGACCAACAGGGCGCCATGAGGACGGTAGTTGGAATGGTTTGTACCTGCGAAACATGAAGTTGGTTGCCAAATGAAGGACGGAGAATTCGGTGAAGTCAAAGACGAGAGGAGAAGAACGAGGTGGGGGGAATAATTGGATTTTGCCATTGGAGTTTTGAGAAATTTTAATCAGAAAAGGATGAGTTTGTTGTCCTTTTAATTTTGGTGGTTTGATGAGGAAGAAACTGTATTTGGTGAGGTTTTGGAATTTAGCGATGGTATCAATGTTGAGTGAGGATTGGAGGAGTGGGAATTGGAAGGTTAAAGTGTTACGGTAGTGATTTGGGATTGAAGAAGATCGCCAATTGGAACAAGTCGATCGGAAGCGAATCAAATCGATTTCGTTGTCGATTCGCTGCGATATCAAATTCAGAAGGTCTTTTGGAAGTTCAGACCAATCTACTAACATCGCCATGGCCATCGATGATGCTTGCTGAATCGCAGATTATCTTCCTTTTGGAAGTTCACACTTTCTTTATGGGGTCTTTTTTTGGGTTACAACTTTTTTGTTGGGGAATTAGTCACTTTAGTCCTTGAGAAAGAATTAGTCAATTTAGTCCTTGAATGCAGAGAAATTGCAAAACAGTCCCTGAATGTAGACTCTGTTGGTCAATCTCAAGGACTAAAGTGACTAACGGAGTCTACGTTCAAGGACTAATTGACTAACGGAGTCTGCATTCAGGGATTAAATTGACCAATAGAGTCTACATTTCAGGGACTATTTTGCAATTTATCTGCACAACTCCTTTCCTATTCACGGACTAAAGTGACTAATCTCCCTTCTTTCTTTCTTTATGGGGTCAGTCATATATATGTATATGCTAATTTATCATATTAGTTCAAAATTCCTTAAAAAAAAATCATATTAGTTCAAAATATGTTTTTTTGAAGGATATTAGTCCAAAATATATTTTTCATAAATATATACTTTTTTGAAGAAAATATATTTTCATAAATATATACTACAAATATATTAAAAAATAGCTTATATTAATATTTAAAAGGGAAAAATCCAAAATATATTCTTAAACAAATTTAGGCGAGAAAACCTCCAAATTGATGGAAGGCTATGAAACATATACTCCGACACAGACACTTGACACGACACAACACATATACGTCGACACCGCTAATGTAAAAAATATAGGACACCGGCACTGTTACATATATGTTAAATTATTTAAAGACGGTCTAAAATGAAAATTAAAATACATATGTAAACATCTAACTTGAGCAATTATGTCATTGGAAAAAGTTCTGCAACAAGATATCATAGTATTTGTCTGAGTTGTTCGACACGGTTCGTATGAGTGTTATATAGGCTTCGGACACTGATCGTTAGAGTGTCGAAGTAAAGAAAAAAACAATATTTATTTAGGACGCCGGTTCAACACGTGTCGTACAAGTGTCATATATAGGAGTGTCGGACACCGACGCGTGTCAGACTCTGATGCATGTCGAACACCGCGACACGCCTAGTCCTAGAGGTGTCGTGTTTCATTGATGGAAGATTAGACGAATGTTGGGACAGTCGAGAAAGTGAAGGTGGGTCTTTCTCAAATCCACTAGCTGAGTATATGGATCATTAAGGTCTGGTAATGACTCAAGACTAAGTGGGACCGGATAGTGATGTCCAAACTCATGTTCCAAGTTGGTAGCATCACTAACCGCAAAGAGGGATGATGAGAGAAACATGTTCGGAGTGGAGTTACGCAATAAGTATTGTGTCATAACTTTGATCCTATAAATATTCTAACTTTTCGTTCTCTTAAAAAACTCGACTTTTGATCCCTACTTTTAAGTCAACTCGTGTGTATCATTCAAAATTTTGAACGAGTTTTTGCATAAATGTTTAGATTATTGTAAAAATCTCTCCAAAAAAATTATAATTTTTAACAAAAACATTATATAAATATGAATTTTTAAGTGCTAACAACACAAAAAATTCATATTTAATTCATCCCTATAAATATACCAACTTTTTATTTTAGCCCTCGTAAATATGAGTTTTTGCATGAATGCTTAGAATATTATAAGAGTCTATTCCAAAAAAATATAATTTTTTTACAAAACATAAATTAAATATGAATCTTTTAAGTGTCAAAAACATAAAAATTCATATTTAATTCATCATTTGTTAAAAAAAAAAAAAATTAAAACTTTCCAAGAGAAAATTCTATAATTTATTAAACATGACCGTGAACAAAATATCGAATGATACACATGAGTTTTGGGGGATCAAAAGTGGCGATGCGAAACTTTTGGAGGATCAAATGTCGAAGAAAAGTTTTAGGAGGACTAAAACGAAAAGTTAAAGTATTTATATGAATCAAATACATATAACCGTTCTTTTAAGGAGAATACTAAACAGTGCCCTCGGGGCATTGGTTAAACAACCAAAACAAGTATTTTTTTATTAAAAGTAGTGTAATTATTACTCAATCAAAAGTTAAAACTTATATTTTCAAGACAAATATTATATTTATAGATTCTTTAACCATTGCCCTGAAAACATTGTTTAGCAAGACCTTCTTTTAATCATCAATTCATTTTATAATTTTTTCATCTGAGTTCATTCCTGATTGGTTCATTCCTCATGACTAAAAAGCACTGAAAATCTTCAAACTGAACTTTGGTTTGTGTTTGACACTGCTTTCAGGATATATTACACAGCCAACAATTGAATAATTCGACTAGAATCAGGAGTTTCCTCATTGTCATTGGCAGTCACAGTTTGTTCAGTCAGTAAAGTAATTTGCAGGTAAGTATGTCTAAGTTTTCTTTCTAGTAATTGCTTGTTTTACCCAAACACACATCAAAGGAAGATGATACTAGTAATTAGTAAAGCCTACAACACCAACATCTTAATGACTGAACCTGTGATAATAATAGTAAAAAGTTTGCATACTCAAAAAAGTTTATAATTAGATTATTTGAAGTTCTTAAGCCTATAATCACATTAGAAAATTGTTGCTGCTAGGAGCGATAGAATGGTTATATGGCTATTTAAGACTCCTACTAACCTCAACAATATAATTTAGCCAAATTGATGTTTCTGCAGAGGTAGCAAGAAACTAATATTTTTCAAATGTAGGTGCCCCAGCCAAACCAAACATAGGCTAAAATAATTCATTCCTTCATCTATATGCATTACAATATTGGCTAGTTCCATGTTATTATATATCTTTAATTTTGAAATATAAATTGATAGTTAAATTTCGTTTGATTAGTCTTGTAAGTCCAACTCAGTTGGATTGAACCGAGATTCTCCACACTTAAAGTGTGTGAGTTTAGGCATTAAACTATTTGATTGAAAAAATTCGTAAGATTAATCTTTGTCTGCTATGTGCCCCCATGAAGAATTAATAAGTCGGCTGCGTGGGTTTAATCTACCGAGTTCACCTTTGAACCTCTTCAAGTAAGGTTTGTAATAGAAAGACCCCTGGAGTTTACTCCAGGAACAATGATGATAATATTCAGATAATCATCAGCAGTAATAACACAACAATGAAATAAATCCATAAACCATATACTAACAACAGAAAATATATAACCTTAATAGAATATTAAAACATGTAAAATCACAAGCCAAAATAAACCTTAATAGAGACATAAGTGTAATAGATAAATTCAGTTTCAACTTAACAACACCATAATAATGCAGGCGACCAACAAAAAACTAACAGAACCAAGATCAACCGTATGTAAACTCGGTTGAGATAAGTTGTTAATTAAGTTTCAACTTTACAGGACCATAATAATGCAAGTAGTCAACATCAAATCAAAATAACAATAACACGGCTTTGTTAAATATAAGTGTTGCAGAAACCGTTCAAACGCTTATTCTGCAATCAAACCAAATTTCACCTCATTTTCCAGCATTCTTTCATATGAATGTGTAATTAGGATTTAGGAGTTCGTTGCAAAACATATAGTCTGCAAGAATAATAAAAGAAGATAATCAAACCCATCAACAATTAAATGATGAGCTAGGGAAAAATTAGAAATGCATATACTTATTTAAAGCGCATATTAGTTAGAAAAACCTATAGTCAATGTAACAACATTAAAAATTGTCTTTTTCTACAAATACTAGTTGAAAAGTTTGTTCGACATTAACAACAAAAATTATGCACAATAAAGCTATATTACAATCATATTAGAAACCTTTCAATGCAAGATAACATACTTCGTTACTAATTCAGATTCTTTATCCACTCTTTGGGTGGGAATAACAAATTTATATATTCAGCAAAGTCGGTGAAAGGCAAAAGCCGACCATCATCCAAGTCCAATAAAAACCGCGCACAATTCGCACAATTGAAGATATTATCCATAGTGATCACACAATTCCCTTTAGGAACACACAATTCCAACGCAGAAGCAGAGAATGACCAGTACGACCCCAAGAATAAAACTCTATCCCCTATATTCGCCAACTTCACCCACTTCTTCTCCCTTTCATTAAGCTTAAACACGTCAATCTTTACACGTTTAATATCATCATCATCAAACTTACGATTGTAAACGTCTACTAACAACAAATCACCTTTGCTCTCCACTAAGAATTTAATATCTCCACCAGCAACCAAAGATTCAGCAACTAACTCGACAGTGGACTGGTCGTCCGGTCCAAGTCCAACAGTAACTGCCCGTCCAGCTTTGTCTACTGCATAAGGTTGACCTTTGAAAACACAAATGTCTCCCAAATAAGCTGACATATGACGTATAGCTTTCCAATTCTCATCTCCGTATTTGAACACTACTAGCTTTTCTTTTTTGAAAGAGGAATATATGCCGAGAAGGATAGGTTTTTTTCCATGGGACGTGACAGCAATGACTTTTTTAGGGCTAAAGTGGTGGCGCTGGCGCCATGACGACAGTCGTCGGTGTGGGCGAAACATGAAGTTGGTTGCCAAATGAAGGAGGGAGAATTTGGTGAAGTCGAAGACGAGAGGAGAAGAAACACGTTGGCAATATTTGGAATATGTGGGTAATAATTGGGTTTTTCCATTGGAGTTTTGAGAAATTTTAATCAGAAAAGGATGAGTTTGTTGTCCTTTTTGTGGTGGTGGTTTGATAAGGAAGAAACTGTATCTGGTGAGGTTTCGGAATTTAATGATGTTGTTGACGGAATCAATGTTGAGTGGGAATTGGAAGAGTGGGAATTTGAGGGTTAACATGTCACGGTGGTAATTTGGGATGGAAGAAGTACGCCAATTGGAACAGATTGATCGGAAGCGAATGAGATCGATTTCATTGTCGATATGCTGCGATATCAAATTCAGAAGCTCATTTGGAAGTTCAGACCAATCTACCGTCATCGCTAACGCCATGGATGAAGCTTGCTGAATTGCCGATTCTCTTTTCCTCTTCATCTTCAGAAAGGGAAGAGACTAGGGTTTTTTTTTTTTTTTTTTTTTTTTTTTTAAGGAAGGAAGACCAGGGCTGTTTCTCGCTTTCTCTTTCGGGTCAGTCATTATATATAGGCTAATTTATCACACTAGTCCAAAACATAACATTAAATAATTTTTCATAAATCTATACTATATCTTTAAAAAACAATTATATATATATATATATATATATATATATATATATATATATATATATATATATATAGGATGTATACTATGAGAATGACTATCTTATATGAGAATGATGAGAATGATCATCGACCATTAGAAAAATCCAATTTTTTATTTTATTTTTCAAAAATTTTGATTTTTGAATGACCTATTAGAGGGTAAATCAAAACAATTTTTTTTACAGGGGGTAAATCAATTTTTTTTACAGGGTGTAAAACTAAAAATGACCTATATTACAGGGGGTAAAGCACCATTAACCCTTTTTTAATTATTGAATTTTTCATTATTACGGTTATATTCTTAAAAATATTTTGCTTCTTTTGAAAGTGGATTTCGAGAAAGCTTACGATTCTATAGATTGAGGATATTTAGATGATGTGATGTGTAAGATGGGGTTTCCTGTTTTTTGGCGGAAGTGGATAAAAGAATGCATAGGCACGACTACGGCATTGGTATTGGTTAATGGGTCCCCAACGGAGGAGTTTCCTTTGGAGAGGGGTTTGAGGCAAGGTGATCCGCTCTCCCTTTCCTCTTTCTTTTGGCCGCAGAAGGCTTCCATGTTTTGATGGAGTCTATGTCTGCAAATTATCTCTTTCACGGTTATAAGGTAGGCATAGATGTTCCGATGGTTGTCACTCATCTACAATTTGCGGATGATACATTAATTTTAGCTGAGAAGTCTTGGGCCAATGTTCGAGCGATGTGTGCTGTCCTTATTTTCTTTTGAAGGTGAATTTCTCGAAGAGCCAATTTGTTGGTGTTAATGTCCAAGACTCTTGGTTATCTGAGGCAGCGTTAGAATTGAAATGCAGGGTTGGATGCCTCCCTTTTGTGTACTTGGGGTTGCCTATAGGTGGTGATGCGAGACGCTTGGTGTTTTGGGAACTGCTGATTCTCCGTATTAAATCTAGACTGTCGATGGTAGAAATCTAAACATTTATCTTTGGGTGGCCGTCTTCAGCTGTTGAAGTCTGTCCTGTCATCTATGCTTGTTTATGCTCTTTCTTTCTTCAAGGCTCCTTCAGGTATCATCTCCTCTATTGAATCTATTTTAATTTTTTTTTTTGGAGGGGGGTGGGGGTGGGGGTGACGACCACATGAAAATAACTTGGGTTGATTGGAACTCTGCTTGTTTGAGAAAAGAGGTTAATGGTTTGTGGGTAAGGAGAATTAGGGAGTTTAATAGCGCTTTATTGGGGAAGTGGTGTTGGCGGTTGTTGGTAGATAAGGAGAGTTTGTGGTATAGGGTGATGTCGGCCTGGTGGCATGACATTGTTGCCTTGCGTAGGGAGGATTGGTTTAGTGATCATGTTCGTCGATTTGTGGGGAATGGGAAACATACTTACTTTTGGTCGGATGTGTGGGTAGGTGGTGTGTCCTTTAGGGAAAGGTTCAACAGTTTGTTTGAGTTGTCGGTGTCTAAATGGGTGTCGGTGTTTGATATGTTTCAGTTGGGGTGTGGGGAGAACGGTGAGGCGTCGAAGTAGAGACAAATGTTGTTTGCGTGGGAAGAGGAGCAGGTGGGGGAACTTAGTTTATTACTTCAAACTGTGACTTTGCAGGTTGACAAGGAGGATAGATGGATATGGAATTTGGAAAAATCTAATGTTTTTTCTATTCGTAGTGCTTATAATTTTCTGACTGCTCAGTCTACTGTTGACGCTCCGGTGGATGTCAAGTTGCTTCGGCATAAGGATATCCCTCTGAAGGTTGTGATTTTTGCTTGGCGTCTGTTTCGTGATAGATTGCCAACAAAGGATAACTTGCTTCGGCATGGCGTTATAAATAATGATTCTTGTCTGTGTGCTAGTGGGTGTGGCTCTCTGGAAACCGCCACTCATTTATTTTTACATTGTTGCTTTTTTGGGTATGTTTGGCATTTTATTCTTTGATGGGTTGGTATATCTTCGGTCGTCCCGTTTTGTGCAACAGATCATTTCAATCAGTTCAACTTTTGTGGTGGTGGCTCTAAGGTGCGGCAATCTACCTTGCACGTTATTTGGTTTGTTACTATGTGGGAAATATGGAAAGAAAGAAATAACAGGAACGGTAAAAAATGCTCGATTATGCGATTAGTGGACAAAATTAAGTTATTTTCCTTCTTGTGGTTGAAGGAGAAATTTGTTCATTTTGCCTTCAATTACCATGGCTAGTGGCTTAGTCCTCTCACAATGTTGGGCTATGGCTAGTTGTTATTTCTTTCATTTTGCTTTTTTGTTGTTTTTTTTTTTCAATTTCCGTATTGATTGTTCAGACTTTTCTGCTCTTCATTGGCACACCTTGTGCTAGGAAGGACATTTTGATTTGGTAATATATTCCATTTTGGCCTCTTAAAAAAAAGAATGTTCATATTGTTTGTGTTATTGAAAAAGATAAATTTTTTATTATATTTGTTATTATTCGTGAAAGATAAACATAATTTGTTTCTATAAAGTCAACAATATTTTTTTTTTAAAAAAGTCACAAACATTTATATATATAACTTTAATCAAAATCAAAATTTCATAAAAAAAATCTTATAATTTGCTTGCATTCCCATCTAAACACTAGTCTGTTTTTGGTGTAAACCGGTTATCATCCGCGCACAACTGTGGAGACTAATCCCTCGAGCATTGTGGGACCCAAATAAGCGACAAACTCTCTCTAAAAATTTTAACGATGTTGCATGTCTAAGGCTGGATTCAAACCCAGGACTTTGGTAAGCTAAAAAACAATTGTGTCATCTCATCTAAGCGCTCTTGGGTATCTAAACACTTGTTTGAAACTTGTAATTCAACAAATTCTCATAATTGTCTTTGCTTAAACTCATGATAATCTTAATTTTATATGTTTAATTTTGTAAATGCAAAATACATATTTTGGTCCTTTAAGTTTGGCAAAAATATCGAGTTAATCCTTTAAGTTTTTTATGGTTCAAATAGGTACTTATTACCCTTTTAAGGACTTATTTGAAACTTAAAAAACTTAAAATAAGTGCATTAAATTAACAACTTAAAGAATCTATTTGTAGATTAAAAAAACTTAAAGGACCTATTTAAAACATAGATTATGTGAAGTTCTTAAGCATCTGATCACATTAGAGAACTGTTGCTGCAAGGAGCCATAGAATGGTTATATAGCTATTCAAGACTCCTAATAACTACCTCATCAATATAATTTCGACAGATTGATGTTTATGCAGAGGTAGCAAGAAATTAATATTTTTCAAATGTTGGAGCAAATTAAACTGTTGGGGAAGCATCTTCTTAGGACCAAGATAAGTTATGCTTATCTAATTAAACTGAGCTCTCATGAATTATGAGTGAAACACTGATCAGAAACTATCCTACTTCAACTAAGGTAATCTGAAGATGGGAATTTTGTTAAGGTACCTTCTAACTAGACACACACAATTTTGTACGGAAATAGTTCTAGTAAAGGGGTATAATGTAATGTAAAGCCTTTGGTTGTAAATTTGTTTCTGATTACATACTCAGAAGCTCATTATTCTTTTTACAGTTACAACACATGTGGAGGCTCTTTGCTTATCCTTAAGTAGACTAGACAAAAAAATACATCAGTATGCCCTAAAGAATTAATTGGTTGTGTGGGTTTAATCCACTGGGGTCGCCTTTACATGTCTTCAAGAAAGGTTCGTAATAGAACGGCCAAAAACCATATACTGACAAAGTAAGAATAATTCAAGGAGCCGATGGATAAATAAAAGAAACTCAACTTTGTTTAACATTAGAAGGTTATATTAGAAGCTTCACTGAGATAAATCAAGAAAATAATGAGTTTGAATAATCAACTAGAAATTATAACTCGTTAATATATCAAACAGAAAATCACTGAATAAGAAAATGGTTCATAGTCCATATTCATTGAGCAAATCACACAAATTTAAGTCATTTGATAGAATATTAAAACTTGTAAAATCACAAGGCAGGATAAACATTAATTGAGACATAAGTTTCAACTTTACAGCACCATAACAATGCAGGCGGTACACAACGAAATAACAGAACCAAGATCAGCCTTATGTAAACTCGGTTGAGATAAGTTGCAAATTAAGTTGCCTTGGCGATGTCCTGCATACACAAACACACGCATTTAAGTTACCCCACAAAAGAGTCAACGAAACGCGTTAAATAGATCCAGATATCAGTAAAAGCTAACTATTGCATATGAAAAAAGAAAATTAAATGAAGAGCTAGTGAAAAATTAGAAGTGCATATACTTATTTACCGAGCGCATATTAGTTAGAAAAAAGCCATAGCCAATGTATCAACATTACTAGTTGAAAAGTTTATTCAACTCTAACAAGAAAAATTAAGCAGAATAAAGCTATATTACAATCAAATTAGAAACCTTTCAATGCAAGATAACATACTCTGTTACTAATTCTGGTTCTTTATCTGAGGTGGCCGAACACGTTACAATATTCAGGATAATCGAACAAAGGCAAAAGCAGACCATCATCCAAGTCCAAAAAACCGCACACAAGTGAAAATATCATCCATAATGATCACACAATTCCCTTTGGGAATACACAAATCCAACGCAGAAGAAGAAAATGACCAATACGACCCCAATAACAAAACTCTATCCCCTATATTCGCCAACTTCGCCCACTTCTCCTATTCATTAACAAGGACTTTACTCAAAGACTTTTGTAGAATAGATGTAGGAATTTCATACCAATCTACCGTCATCGCCATCGCCGTGTGACTGTGTTGGGTTGGAGAGGGGGAGGAGAAAGGGAGAAGATCAGATTGGATTTTCTGTGTTGTGTTGTGTTGTGTTGTGGATTTTAAGTGAAAGTGAATCTGAAGCGTTGCTTTGATCTAATGGCTGCAGTTAATATGACTGTGTGACTGTGTTATTGTTTTGACTGCAGTCAATCACGGTCCCTTGACACCTTTTTATATTCACATGTGCATTTTCGTTTCTTTTATACTAGTTTCTTTATATACTAATGGGTGTTTGTTTCACGGACTCAAAAATTATTCTTAGAAATAACATATCCAAGAATATAAAATTGCGAGTTTGATTTCTGGGTTTTTTGGGAAAAAAAATCAGTTTGGTACTTTTTTTAACATTGCTAGGAAATTTAGAAGTTATATATATTTTATTTTAAAAGGTATATAAAATTTCATAAAAACCTACTTTTCCACCCTTTACCATGGGAATAATATCATAGAAATATTGGAAGTTATGGGAAGTAATTTCACTTCCAGAAACATTTATACTCAAGAATAATTGTTTGTAAATCTTGTAACAAATATGAGTATGCTCATCATGATTTAAATCTTATTTTTGCATAAGATTTGAGAATGACAACTTCGGGTTTCTTTTGAAAGAACTGTTTTAACGCATAATCTATGAAAATGTCTATTTAATATGAGTTACGTCCCTGAGTATCGAAAGAAGATGATAAAATGAAAGACAACTTGAATTTAACCAAGATCTTTGAAAGCCTCAAGATGCGCAAATATCTATATAGATTTCATGTTATAGGCAAAAGACTCATCCTCTCTTAAGATTGAGAGCTGCCGATGATCTAACCTAACAATATTGCATGTTAAGTACTGTGAATGTATCCCGAAAGATGTGTCGTCTCATGCTTAACATGATGACTGATTTGAAAGACCCCTAAGGCCACTAGGTTTCCAAATATAAATCTATATCTCTCTATATCGTTGAGAAGTCATGTCATAATTGAATCATTGTTTAAAGCACACTTTTACTCTTGAGAACTTCTAAGTGTTTTCCATGCTTTCCTAGATTATTATTGTTTTTAATATTTACTTTTATTGTTGTGACACCAAATGAAATATTTTATTTTCTTGCAAACAAGTTTATCGTTGAAAATTTATAAGAAGCTATAGAGCCCCAGTCCTTATGAGTTTGATCTTTTTATATTATTACTTGAGACAATGTATACTTACACTAGTAAGACTCCTTAAAATACAGTGTTTTGAGAGCTACACGAGGCGAGTCGAGAATGTGTTTGATTAAGTTCTCTAATTCAACATATATAAGAGAGTTGTGGTTTATCTACTAGAAGAATAAATGCAACAATTATTTATTATTTCAAAAAAAAAAAAGCAACAATTATTTACGAAGATAATATTGCATCTCAATTGAAAGAGTGTTATAACAAAGGAGGTCGAACAAAACATATTTTTTTCTAAATTGTTTTTCACTCATGATCTTGAGAACAATGGTGATTTAAGCATTCAAGAAATTTGTTTGTGTGATAATCTTGCATATCTTTTCACAAAGTCAGTGCCAAACAACTTTTTGACAATCGATACAAAAGACTAGTCTTTGTTGTCTTAGAGATGGTTTATGCTTGAGGGAAAAAATAAATATACTATGTAAAAGGATATTGTATTGGTTTTCCTTCATTACCTAGTACCCATTGAGTTTTTTTTCATGTAAGGTTTTATTAGTGTGTGTTTGGTTCTGCAGTGGACAAAATTGATTCTGATAAAATTGATTTTATCATAATTGAGTTAAATAGAATTGATTTTTGTTTGGATGCAATGATACAAAATTGATTAAACATAATGAATGTTGTCCGGATAGTTTTCATCATAATTGTTTTTGATTGTATAATTACCAAAATTGATGAAGGGAAACAAAAGGAAAGAAGCATCGATGAAGAACAATGTTAGAAAGTACTGAGTTGCAATAAATAAAGTATAAAATTGAATGGATAACTTATTCTACCAAAAGCAAAAGTAGAATTTCAAGCTTCATAGAGAATTGGTTTTGGAGATGAGAATTGGTTTGGAAAAGCTGAACCAAAGATGTGTGAAATTGCTTTTTTCACTTCTAAGGCTGTAGAAGCACTTCTAGACTAAGGAGAAGCTGAACCAAACAAGCACTAAGTGTTATGAACCAAACATGTGTGAAATTTCATTTTTCACTTCCGAGGTTGTAGACATATTCTTTATGGACATTCAAGGAGGAGTGTTTTGAATAATAAAATTAGTGGATGTTCATCGTTGATATTTACATTCCTATAACTTTCATTAGTGAACAAATGATCAGTGGTCTTTGATTACATTTGATCATTCAATTATTTATTTGTGCCTTTTTTTTTGTGATGGCCGAAGTTTGAACCCCTACCTTGCATATTTTATGCATTGTCCCTACCTACCAATTGAGCTAAGCTCACGAGAACATTATTTGTGTCTCTTACATAAGATGTTTTTAGTGTAAAAAGACACTTGTTTATATTTTAATTGTTTTTGTTTTTTAATTATTTAATGTTAGGTTGTTTTTTATACAAATGTTATGTTTCGGGGTCCCCTTTCTCTTACGATGATAAACCGCACACCAAACATCATCACATCAACAACACACAGCAAGCATCTTTAATGGCCATGGGTGAGGAGGCAAACTGGTCTGAACTTCCAAAGGAGCTTCTGAATCTGATATCAAAACGAATCGACAACGAAATCGATCTCATTCGCTTCCGATCAATTTGTACCAATTGGCGCTCTTCTTCCATCCCAAATCACCACCGTGACATTTTAACCATCAATTTCCCATTCCTCGAATCCTCACTCAACATTGATTCCAATACTGAATTCCGTAACCTCTCCAAATACAGTTTCTTCCTCGTCAACTCACGACAAACTCGTCCTTTTTTGATTAAAATTACTCAAAATTCCAATGGTAAAACCCAATCATTCCACCCACTCCTCCGATATGGCCCACCTAATTCCTCTCCTATCGTCTTCGACTTCACCAAATTCTCCCTCCTTCATTTGGCAACCAACTTCATGTTTCGCATTGAAAAACAACCGTCCTTTTTCTATGGCTATGTTGTTGGCAACTTTAACCCTAAAAAGGTCGTTGCTGTCACGTCCCATGGAAAAAAACCTATCCTTCTCGGCATCTATAACTGTTTCGAAAAAGAACAGCCAGTAGTGTTCAAATGCGGAGATGAAAATTGGAAGGCTATACCTAACATGTCGGCTTATTCAGGAGACATTGGTGTTTTCAAAGGCCGACCTTACGCGGTAGACAAAACTGGACGGACAGTTACTGTTGGACTTGGACTGGACGACCAGTCCACTGTCGAGTTAGTTGCTGAATCTTTGGTTGGTGGTGGAGATACTAAATTCTTAGTGGAGAGCAAGGGTGATTTGTTGTTAATAGATGTATACAACCGTAGGTTTGATGATGATCGTGAATGTGTAAAGATTGTCGTGTTTAAGCTTAATGCAAGGGAGAAGAAGTGGGTGAAGTTGGCTAATTTAGGGGATATAGTTTTGTTCTTGGGGTCATTCTGGTCATTTTCTGTTTCTGCTTTGGATTTGTGTGTTCCTAAAGGGAATTGTGTCATCATTATGGATAATATCTTCACTTGTGTGCGGTGTAAGAGCTCTTTTTTGGATTTGGATGATGGTCGGCTTTTGCCTTTGTCCGATTATCCAGAATATTTTGAATTGTTTTGTCCATCCCAGATAAAGAAGCTGAATTAGTAATAGAGTATGTTATCTTGCATGGAAAGGTTTCTAATCTGATTGTGATATAGCTTTATTGTACTTAATTTTTGTTGTAAGATTGAGTAAACATTTCAACTATTACTTGTAGAAAAAGAAAAATTGTAATGCTACATTGACTACGGGTTTTTCTAACTAATATGCTTTTTGTAAATAAGTATATGTTATCTTCATTTAATTTTCTCTTTTTCATATGCAATTAGCTTTTATTGAAATCTGGATCTATTTGAATACATGCAAGACATCACCATGGCAAGTTATCATTAAGAATTTTCTAAACTAGATTTAACATTGACAATGGGTTTGATTATCTTCTTTTATTGTTCCTTTTGCAGACTATATGCTTTGCAACAAACTCCTAAATCCTAATTACATATTCATATGAAAAGATGTTGGAAAATGTAGTGGAATTTGGATTGCCGGATACACATTCTAACAGTTTCTTTAACTCTCTTACGTAAGAAAGTTGTGTTCTGTTATTTTGATTTGACGTTGATTACTTGCATTATTGTGGTCCTGTAAAGTTGAAACTTAATAGGCAAGTTTACATAAGGTTGATCTTGTGGTTCTGTTATTTTTTTGTTATGGTGCTGTAAAGTTGAAACTCAATTTATCAATTACACTTATGTCTCAATTAAGGTTACTTGAGGTTTATCTTGTCTTGTGATTTTACAAGTTTTAATATTCTATCAAATGACTTGGATCTTTGTGACTTGCTCGATGGATATGGATTAAAAGCCATCTCCTTATTCAGTGATTTTCTGTTGCCACTTTACATGTTTGATATATTGAAGAGTTATAATTTCTAGTTGATTATTCTAACTCATTATTTTCTTGATTTTTCTCAGGGAAGCTTGTAATATTTTCTTATGTACTTGCTAATGTAAAACAAAGTTAACTTTCTTTTATCTGTCCGTTGGCTCTTTAAATTATTTTACTTTACCTATTTGTTAACAATGATTTGTGATGGCTTGATCTCCATGTATTTTGTTGTCTATTCTACTTTAGGATATGCAAAGAGCCTCCACATGTGCTGTAACTGTCACTATGAGTTAAAAAGAATAATGAGCTTCTCAATCTGTAATCAGAAACAAAGTTACAACCAAAAGGCGTATATTATACAAATCTACAAAGTTGAGTGTACAACTTTTTACTATTATTATCACAGGTTCAGTCATTAAGATATTAGTGTTGTAGGCTTTACTAATCACTAATATCATCTTCCTTTGATGTGTGTTGGGTGAAACAAGCAATTACTAGAAACAATTCTTCCATGTCTTTGTGATCTGAAATCTCAATCTTACTAATTACTTAATTTAACGTCTTTTCTTTGGATAAATAATTCATTATTGCAAAGCTTTCATATTCTTGAAAACTAGTTAATATTAATTTTGTTTTGTTAGTGTCGAACTGGTTCGCTTTAAATTTGTTTGTTATGGTTTAGGGGTCCTTGGAGTTTGATAACTTGGTAGAGCATATGTTTGGTTCCAATACCATGTGTGAAAGAAAATATTATATTGTGCTGATTAGTTTGATGTATTACTATTTACTACATTAAAAGGTGAAATATTCTTATCTGTGCTCATTGATCACTTGATGAGTGTGGGTAGAGGGTGACTAGTCGGCGTCCAGTCCGCGTCCACTTGTAATTTTACTGGTTTGTTAACGGTTATAACAAGTATCTTGCAGGTTACAGTTATTTGAATAATGGTCCACCTTGTTCTGAACCGCCTTTGGTCGTGTGATTAGGTTTAACACATACATCACCTTCTATTCTCTCACTCTGATAATATTTCTGCTTTCCTTCTTCATCCTACTTTTCATTTTTTCTGCTGATCTGTGCCTTTTGCATTCTCTTAAAATCAATTTTTTGGTTCCATAAGGAAGAGGATCAAATTCAAATCTCAATTATAAAAAAATAATTCAGTACCAATTTCAAGTAATCAATCTATCCATTCATTAAAGGATACTTAGCCTTTAAAACTAAGTGTGCATCAGTGGGTCAAAACACAGACAAAGAAGAAAAATGAATATAACAATTAATTACTAACATTTCATTTCAAAAAGTAATTACAGGCATTTGTCATTTTTTTAAAAATGTCTTAAACCAAGTGTGCATCAGTGGACAGTTTTCTGGTTGATGCACATTAAATTGGTCCTTGATGTGATTTCGAATGAATATTCAAAATCTTATGAAATGTGACACTTGTATCATTATAGTCTCTTGCGGTGTCAAAGCATATCTTACTTTACAATATATATTGATTGATTGATCAATTATTAGTCTTAGTCGGGTAATGGCGTTAGAAGCAATGTTAGTATGATCATGTCATCTTTACCAAACACCCAACAACGAAGTACTTTACAAGGAAAATGAAAATTTCTTGCTTCAAACAAAAGATGGGGAAACACGCAATGAACAAATGGAGAAACAATCAATGAAGCTTAGGAAAGATTCAAATTTCTTCTGAAGAAGTGTCTCGACCACAATTTTACCAAAAGGTGGATACCATGCAGACTTTCACTATATGGCTTAAACCGCAAACTTGTGTGCTCCTTGGTGCATCAGCTAGAGGTACTTTGAAGATTAAGATATGTCTCTAAATAAATACCATCCACAATGCAATGAGGAAGTTGACCCAAAGAAGAAAGGTATGATTGAGCTCAAAACTCATGATGCTTTACTTTCAAGTAACAAACTTCTTAGTATTCAAATTGAAACTATCTCAAAGAAGTTAGATCCAATGGAGCTAGCTTAACTCTCATCTAATGTCTTAGTTTGTGACTTATGTGAACAACGTCATGCAAGTGGTAGCAAGCAGGGCCGGCCCAAAGCATGAGCATCCAGGCCCATGGCATAGGGCCTCCAATTTTTGGGACCCAAATTTTTTTTTTTTTTTAATAAAAGGCATTAAAACAATACAATATATATATATTATACGCGTAATTTTATTTTTTTAAAATTACAGCAGGGCCTCCGAATTGTTTAAGACGGCCCTGCCAGCAAGTTTTGGGTTATAAGACGAACATGTGAAGTGCATGGGGTCATATGCTAGCAGCTAAGGAACCCATATGCAAATACTTCCAACCTCCAGATAGGCAAAATAATCCCAATTTTCTTGGAGAGGAAATAACGATGTTCAACCACCTCAAGTTATGGCTCTCTCATGCCACACAATCTCAACAAAAAAATCCACCTTAGAAGTTGCTCTTCAATACATGAAGTCATCCAACAGCCACCTTGAAGTTGGGGCAAGAAGCCAACAAGATGACTGAAAGATCGACGATGTGTCCATAAAGAATTTGGAAACTAAGACTAGCCATATCTTTATTCAGATAGCCAACATTGCCCGAATTGGATTTTTACGTAATACACTTGATAACCCCAACAATAAGAGTTGCAGACTTATTGAGTTAAGAAGTAGAATAGACCCCACACCAGGGAGTTCTAAGAGCAAAATGAAAAAAAAAAAAAAAAATCTGAAGGTAAGCCCTAAGGAAAGGATGTCCCACTATTAACTTAAGAAACTTCAACAACAGCTTGATCCTATCAAAAAAAAAAAGGAGCGAAAACAAGAAGAATTCTTGAAACTGCTAGCAAGAATGAAGATTACTCTTCCTTTTGTGGACATATTATAACAGCCCTATTTACAAAAAGTTCATGAAGGAGTTTCTCTTAAGGAAATGCAAACTACAAGAAAATAAAGTTGTGATGTGCACAGAAAGTTGCAGGTCAGTTCTACAAAAGAGGAAAGATTCGAGACACATAATCTAAACAAAATGAAACAATATTTTTAAAACTCATTAACCAAGTTTCCATCCTAAGGGAAAATAGATGGCATATCTTGGAAAATGCACGAATCGGAGAACTCCCATCCTACATTAAGCTACCATACCCGTATCTTAAGAAGTTGAAGAGCGAATAATCTATTGCTCTAACCGGAAGTTGTAATGCTATATTTCAAAGACAGTTACCTCCAAAGAAAACTGACCTAGGAAATTTCAACTATATTGGGAAATTTTCCATAAAAGAACTTCAGTGTGGTCTAGGTGAAAGCAGCAACTGGATTCTATCATTAATGCTAAAAAAGATCGGAAGAGTTCTGGTGAAACTATCACAAGTTACTCTAACACTTGTAGATAAAACGATTAAACATCCATTAGGAGTAGTGGAAGACATGGTGGTGCAAAGGAAGAATCAATTCCAGCAAGAATATTTCGTTTTATAAGAAGGGAGAAAACAATATAAATAGTTTATGCGTTTCTGCTAACAAGTCTCTAGGCAGTGAATTGCTTTATCATTTCTTTAGTCCACATCGACTTCACCGATTTTCAATATCTTTTGTGGAGGAATTTTTTGTATTTGTTTATTCCATAGTCACCTGGTTCGTAGTTCGCTTCGGTACGTGGTACGAGTTCGGGTACGTGGTACGCAACTCTTGAAGAATTGGGTTCGAAGGGGGTATACATAGTCGGTACGCTATTTGGGTTCGCGGTACGTTTTGAACATATTATTCGGTACATTGTGAATAGAATAAATTATTTAGTTAATAATTAAAATACATGAGTAAAAATATTAAGTCTTTCCAACAAAAAAAAAAGAGTAAAAATGTATTGTTGCCAGCTAATTACAAAGTAATTTAATTATTACTTTTTTTTTTAACAAAAACCATTAAATTAGTTTAGATACCTATGCATCGTTTGTCAAAAAGAGCAATTACTAATGTTCAGATTTTGATACAATAATAATAATAGTCCCTAAAAAGCTCCTACAGTAGAAACTCTTTAATTTAATACTCGGTAAATTAATAAACTCTCTAAAATAATAAATTTGTCCGGTCCCGACTTGGGCCAATGTAAAAAATTGAAAAACTCGATAAAATAATAAGATAATAATTTTTCGGGAGATCCCTTTATAATTTTCGGTCCCAAAAAAATCATAAATTAATAATTCATAGAAACTGAAAAAATATATTAAGAATACATTGAACACATTTGTTCCTCTTGTATACATTTACTGTACTTCAAAAGTCATTATTGATTTCCAATGCATATGAACAAAGTAGTTACTAATTTACGTTGAGTTCCAAGATTCGCTGCAACGTAATTCTAAGAGGCATAGACTAATTTGCCTTTTTGTTTGGTATGTACAGTATAATTACTTAAAAACTCTTTAAATTAATAATTATTAATTTATCGATAAATTAATAACTCTCTAAATTAATAAATTTCTCCAGTCCCGACGTTATTAATTTATAGAGTTTTAACTGTAGTTACCGAGAAAGAAGAAAAAGAAAAAGCTTTAAAAAAAAAAAAAAAACTAAATTCACTTTACCAAATCAACATCTCTCTGTCTCTCTCTAACCTTTCCTCTTTGTCTCTCTTTAACCCTTTGTCTTCAATTTCAGAAAAAAATATCTCCATCTTCATCAACACACTCCTTTCTTCTTCTCCCCTACATCATTCATACAACCTGAAATTGCTTTTATATCTTTCTTGAGTCACATGTTGGAATTCGAAACTGAAAAGGGGGAAATTCCGACATCTTTTCACGGTTCCTCTTCTGTTTCACCGGTACGCTGTTTTCTGCGAATTGTTACACGAATTTGGACGAACCAGTTCGCAAAAGTACCGCGAACCGGTTCGCGCGAACCAATTCACGGTTCTCTGGTTGGGAGGCGAATTATGTGACTATGGTTTATTCCATCTTAATCTTTCATGATCCGGTCCAACCAATTAATGCTCTTCAGATTGCCATTAAGACTCTTGTCACATTCCTCTATTCATATGTGCATTACCATTTCTTCTAAATAATGCTCTTCAGACATAATAACCTTTCATAACCATATAGACATCAGTTTTTAATGAATGATTGGAACAATATTTGATCACACTAGCTAATCCATATAGGTACTTTAAAGGAGTCAATAATATAAACATGAGCTCACAATAAGAGATGATGGATGGGAACCTTTATTGGAAGAGGTAATTTTATTTTGCAATAAGCATGATATTAGCATTCCAAACATGGATGATATATTCTTCCGTGGAAAATCAAAACGTGGAGGTAATGTTGAATCTATCACAATAGGGAATCATTACCGCATTGAATTATTTTATACGGTTGTGGACATGCAACTTCAAGAACTTAATAATCATTTTAATGAGACAAATAGTCGGTTGCTTATTTGTATGGAGTGTTTGTGCCCAAACAACTCGTTCTCTAAATTTGATAAAGCAAAGTTGATTGAATTTGCAAAGTTTTATCCAATTGAATTTTCTCCAACCTCATTGGAGTTCCTTGATAGTCAACTTGAGACTTACATCGCTGATATGCGTAGGAGTGTTGAATTTGCATATTTGAAAGGAATAAGTGATCTTTCAAAAAAAATGGTTGCACTCAAAAAGCATATTGATTATCCTTTAGTCTATCGACTTTTGAAGTTAGCAATGATCTTGCCCGTAGCCACATCAACCGTTGAACGAGCCTTTTCTGCTATGAAGATTGTGAAGTCTAGATTGCGTAATAAAATGGGAGATGAATGGATGAATGATTGTCTTGTGACTTATATTGACAGAGATGTGGCGGACAAGATTGATGATGAGTTGATTATTCAACGATTTCAGAATATGCAACCGCGCAGGGGACATTTGTAAAGAATGGATGGAGTTTTTTGAGTACATTGTAAATTGAATATAATGTAATTTTTTGGATATATATTATTATATTATTATAAGTTAAAGTTTAAAATTTTGAACCTCCTGACCCAGGGTCCTGGAGACGCCATTGAATTTACTCTCTTCCTCCCTATTTATAAACACCATTTAAAAAAGACTTGTTCATATATATAAGTCATCTTTAAAATTAATAATTTAATATATTTATATCTCTTTCTTTGGTCAAGTATCAAATATATTTTTAATTAATATTACTAAGTTACTTGTGCCCACGTAACCATAACTCGGTTAGCAAGGAAAATGCAATATGTAGTAGAGACTGTGGTTCGAACGTCGCGAGTTTTCCTGTTATTTATTTTAAGAGTTGAAATTCTGGTCACTTGTCTATTTGACTAAAATAAAATTACCAAGTTACTATATTTTTTGCTAATAATTACTAAGTTACTTTAAAAGATGAAAATCAATCTTAAATACGTTTATAAAAAAAAGACAACTTAGAAATAGTTATACATAAAATATACACATTAATTACACCACGAAATAGTTATACATAAAATATACTCCGGTCCTAAATATAAGCAAATTTAACTTTTTAGGTTCAATCAATTAATGATGTATGTGGTTCATATTATGGACCACATACATCATTAATTGAATGAATCTAAAAAGCCAAATTTGCTTATATTTAGGACCGGAGGGAGTACACATTAATTACACCACAAGCTCTTTTTTTTTTTTGGTCAAGAAGCCTAGTGGCTAGAGCTCACAGAATTTAATTGTGGAGAAGTGGGGTGTCTGGGATTCGAACCCCGGCCCCTACATATATACAATATCCCTATCAACTGAGTTAAGCAAACTCTTTAAAATGTGTAAAAAGTTACAGTGGTGATTATGAAATAGATAGAGAATAAAAACGGTATATGTCAAAATATATTAAATTTTAGTGATCATGTAAAATTGACACCAACATAATTCGTATAAGTCTGCTTCCATAAATTGCGACCAAGATCATCCAATAATTATAAAATGGAAAATATAGCATGAAAACAATAAAATGGATTGAGTGCATGAATTCTTTCCTTTTCAAAAGTTCTTCCCTTTCTTTCTCCTCCCTACCTTTTTTTTTTCCTTTCTAAATTTTACATTTTCTTTCCTAGGTTTTTATCTTTTGCAAACTGCAACCGTTATAGGAAAAGGCAAGTCAAAATATGATACTTTGCAAATGAAGCTAGATTTCATATACTTTCAAATCATATACTTTCAAAAAGAATTATTTTCATTTTAAAAACAATTGATAGATTTTATTTTATTTTATAGTTCTAACAACGAAAAACTTAAATCATTTTGTGCTAATCTCATCCAAAAATATTGTTGCAACTAACGACATTAACAACATCTAAATTAATATACAATGATGATATTGAGAATCAAATCAAAACTCTAATTTCTTCTCCTTCATCCACCAAAGAGGGGTGATTTAGGGTCAATTTTTTACCCATTCACCCCTCTAACTCGTTTTTTTAATTCCCTTTTATTGAAATAAGTGATTTTCACATCTATTTCGCTTTTTCTTTCGTGATTTCGTAGTCTTAGTGCGACGTTGTTTTGTAATTCGTCTTTGTGCGACGTTTTTTGTCTTTCTTGTTTCGTTCATGTATTTGTTCGGTTCAGATTGTCAGATCAGCTTCGATCCAGTGCAGATCAAATCAATGACTTTGGAGTCGTCAACGTTGCAGATCCGAAGACATAGATATTCCAGAGACTTAAGTATAGTCATATGGGTAGGCTTTAATACTTTGCCGTTTTATGCTATTAACATGGATGATGTGAGTTTGTTCACAAATTCATCCCTTTTGTTTTTAGCGAATTTTCATTGTATCGGTATACTCTATCAATTTGACTGAATGAATATATCATTTGTTTTTGTCAAAAAAAAAAATCAATACACCGTTTATATTTGACTGAATTATAGGACGACCTTTGGTAAATATATTTTTTATTAAACTTCAATTTTATATGTACTTTAGGATAAATGTTAGCTCTGTTTTTTAATTTTTCTGTTTTGACAAAATAAATTTTAGTTCATTTTAGTTCATTTGGATCAACTCAATTTTGCCCTACTGGATGGAGTCTGTGTCAGAAGATTCGTCGTTTGCTTCAACTGGAGTGGGAGGTGAAGTTTTGTCATACATATCGTGAAGCTAATTTGTGTGCTGATGCTCTTGCAAAATTGGGTTGCAGTTTGGGTTCTACTTTGATTTGTTAAGAGTCATGTCCGACTCAAATTAGTCATTTGTTATCAGCTGATGTTGCTGGAATTAGCATCCCTCGGTTGATTTTCGTGTAGTTTCTTTTTTCTTTCGGGCTTAGGCCCTCTTTTTTATCAAAAAAAAAAAAAAAAAAAAGAACAGGTAAAAAAATGTGTTTTCCCTAACAAAATTTATGTTTCATACTATTAGGTAGCTCATTTTTATCGCAACGAGCTTTCCATATAGAATTAAATCCAATTCAATTGTCCAAATGCTAAATGATAAATATATAGTCCCTCCCTCAAAAAAAAATTAAATTGTGACCTTAGATTAATCTTTATGGTAATACTTAGATTTGGTGATAACATCCACTCATCTGTCATATCTTTCCTTGACACTATTGCGAATCTTCTTCTTTCACATTTAACATTTCCAGTTCTTGGACAACGCTATAATCAACTTTGTTAGTTTCTGACCTTTTAATATATATATATATATATATATATATATATATATATATATATATAATGTCAGCTAGATATCAAACTTTGATTTATCATATTATAAGAGTGTATCCTCTTTCGCTATAATCAACTTCATTAGTTGGTGATCGCTATAATCCTCTTTTGGTTTGTCATATTTGAAAGTGTCTATATATGTGTACGTGCGCGCACGCTCACGTGTGTGCTTGATCTCAGTCGGGGATGGACGCTGGGGTCCAAGGTCGTAACGGTCATAGCAGGGGTCATCAGCACCATCGACATCATCCTAGGTGGCATGATCAAATGGATGATGAAATGGCTTAAGAGAAGAAAGGAGAAAAGAATAAATGAGGGAGTTCCTTAGGATGTGTGACAGGATTTAACTATTTTCTATTTTCTATTTATTTTAGTTATTAGCGGACTTTGCTTTAAGATTAGAATAGTGATTAGGTAAAGTTGTTTTTATAAATTCCCGTATTTTATTTGTAAGTTCAATTCCAATGCTAGTTATTTTATTGGTTATTTAAAATTTAATTTTTGTTTGCCTTCAGATTCCTATCAATCGAATTTGAAATCGGTTGTTCTAAGTATATTAAGATAAGTAGTGTGTAATCAAAGCTGGTAAAAGTGAAAAAACTAATTTATATTTTTATCATTTCAATATTATTTTGTTATTTTATGATCTCTAACAATTGGTAAATAAAGTATATATTAAATATTATTTTCAACAAGCACACACGTCAGCGTGCGCGCGCACGTACACATATATATAGACATTGCCAAATATGACAAACCAAAAGAGGATTATAGCGATCACCAACTAACGGAGTTGATTATAAAAGAGAATACACTCTTATAATATGATAAACCAAAGTTTGATTTCTAGCTGACATTATATATATATATATATATATATATATATATAATTTACAATCATTTCGTCGACAAGTTAACTCATAAATTTTGTTTGTGAACTATATGTAGTTAATTTTCATAGATGGTTAAATTATTCAAAATTCTTTAAAGGGTAATAGAGAAAACGTTGTCCATTGATCCCTTTCATCTCATCTCAACATAGTTATTTTTTCAGGCCAAAATGAAAAATGCATGTAAAAGCATCATGCTAGTTTTGAACATCCAAACTATATTGCCAACCCAGCACCATAGCACACACTTGGGTATATTTAAATTGAAAAAACCCCCAAAATATAAAAGTGGAGAGCTAAGGCTGCACATAAGAAAACATCAAGTCTAAAATTATAGAAAGACCAACTCTATCTCTAAACAAATCAATGTAAATAAAATTCATAATAAAATCCCACCAAATAAAACATTGGGATAAAGTGACAAAGGAAGCAAGTTTGTGAGACTAACATTCCCTTTCCTATAAATAGCAAGTTTGTGAGCACTAACATTCCCTTTCCTATAAATATGAGAATAAGGGAAAAAAATACACAGAAAAACCTAAGCTCGACGTATATACGATGCTATTGTTTATAAGAAAAAATCTTGTATTTGTGAATATTTACGATAATTTCATGAATTGAAGCAACTGCAGCGGCCAATGAGACAGCCATGCAAAACCAATTCAAAAGTTGGAGCGCACACCACCTCAACGATAACACGGGAATGCGCTTTTGAGCAATATGCATTTGTATAGGGAAGAAGACAACTAATGGCCCAAATCCAATCGCTCCCAACAGACCTAGAAAATAATTGAAAAATGGCATTGCCATGGCAAGAACTGTTCCTACAATCACAAATATCGTCCTCCAAATTAGCCGAAACAAGTTCAAATTGATTGTTGCACCACACACGTTAAATAAATAGTCTTGGTTTATGAAATTTGAATCGGGCCACGCGATGTTAGCACCCATTTCAACGACGCGAAAAAATGGTTGTGCCATAACCTGTAACAAAATATTACCAAATGAATACTATAATGATATGACAAAATGATACAAGATTTTTGTGTAATATCTATCACTTTACCGGCTAACATTAATATCTAAATAAATACTAATAGTATAAACATATTTTACCAATATATCAAATAATATTTTTCAATATTGTTCTACTTGTAGAAATACCTATCATGGTAATTAACTCGGATGTGTATGTAAAAATATGTTTACACTAAATATTCAGTTCAAAACTCAATGATTAAACTGAAATTAGCAATGTTCTAACCTGATATGCTCCAATCATGTGGATTACTACGAATACATCTCCAAGGGCAACTATCCAATAGGGATCGTGAAATCCAAATAATACGTTTTCTGGTGTGTGGTCACCAAAAGCAGCATAGCCAAGGCAACTACATAGTAGGAATATTATTGTCATTGTTGAAACCCCTATCACGTTAGCCCTTTTCATTTGTTTATTTTCTGGAGGATGTGACCTTAATGTATCCTTAAACAAAATAATCAAATAATCAAATAGAAGGGTGATAACAAAAAAAATCCAACTTGTTACTACATCTTTTTATTTGCTTTAATTTTAATAATTGCATAGAATAATAATGATTATAAGAAATGAACTGTGATATTTTACCATTATGTCGTAAATAACCATAGCATAAGTGCTAGCAAGAGCTATGTTTCCCATTGAAGTTAAAACACTCCACACTTTATTTGCAACAGATAGTTCTGGCCCTATTTGTGTTCCGGTTATGCTGGTAGATGCCCCTTTTCCTGTTCTTAGCCAAAATGCTTTTGTAGTTAGACATATATAAAACTATGAATTTGGATCCTCTATGGTCCATTTTATGATACATTCTTATTGTAGACTTTTATGTCTACAATCAACTACACCATAAAGTTGGTTGTAGAGGATCGAATTTATAAAACTATATAATATATGATAAAGAGATAAGTGATCAACAAACTACCTGAGATAAGGACAGTAAGACAAAGACCAATTGCAATGAATACATAACCAAATGAGGTGATAGCGGCAATGGTTGAGATCCATGTCAGTTCGTGAAAGTTAGGAATTTGAGACAAGAAAATCTGCAATATCCCAAAACCGATCATGTAGGGATTAGAAGAACTGCTACAATCAACTTCAAGTCCTTTTTTATGGATGCAAACAACTTTGTTTATTTCTCTGCCATATTCCACTTGTTGGTAAGGATATATTGACAATTATAAAATTAGATAAAGTTCATAATACAAATACAAACATTAGAAAGAAAAAAATATTTGCAAATAATGTCCTACTTACAAATTAACCTAACCATGATTTTTTTTTTTTTTTTTTGTATTCACAATTAAATGTATTAAATGTTTAATGTAATAACATACCGTAAGCTTGTCGATGAAGTTATTGTGTAGCCCACTGTTACCCCAGCAAGCTTTCCGTACAAAATAAATCCACAAATCACTTGCATTGTTCCACCTATTATCAAATAGAAATATAAAATCAATTAAATTGAAATAGACCAAAAATATGCAACCCATATGTACAATTTAAAACTTTATTCCTCCAAAATTAAAGGAAAAAAAACTACTTGGTGAGTAGTTTGAAACTATAAATATTAATTAAAAATAGTAGAAAATTAGAATATTTCTTAATAATTTGTTATAAATATGTAAATATAGTTTATTATTGTGACCTAAACATCAACTCCTTGCGAGAAAATGAGACATGCTGAAAGAACAGCAAGATACAACATGCTAGCGGACCCAATTATTGGACTTTAAGGAATATTCTGTTATAAAAGGAGGGAAAAGTGGTGAGTACTGAGTAAGTCATTAGGAAATATTGTTAGAAGTTGGTTAGGACAGTTTCTCTCTGGTTAGAACTCGGTTAGAACAATTATCTCTTTCATTTTCTGTATTCACCATTGTAGAGCTCTTGATCTCATCTTTATTATTGAATAATACATAGTTTCGTGATCTAGATTTTACGAGTTCTTTCACATGCAATATCATTGTAAACCATCAATTCTTATGTAGTAAAGGGGTCATCCGCTCGCCCTCGTTGCTAAAATATGTCTCAAATATTCAGAAGTGTGCATGTATCAAAACGGCATAAATTGTCTGACAGCACACATCCGAACACACATCCGAACAGGGCAAAAATTAGTATATATTTCATATGTAAACAACGTATAAAGAGTATACCTAAGTAGTTCTTGACAGCTTGCATGTAAGTATAATTTCTCTTGCCAGTGACTGGGTCTGGATACCTATAGCAATCAGCTACAAGACTGTAAGTAAAAGTAGAGATGCATGCAAAGATTATTATGCTGGCTATACCAGCTATCCATCCTAGTTGAGCCATGGCCCATGCTAGAGCCAACACCCCTGCCCCAATTACAACTGTTATGATATGTGTTGTTGCTGTCCACACATTTCCTGCAATATTGCACACCAAATATTAATCATAAACATGATTTTTCATTCATAATTATTCCTTAAAAAAACAAATCATTAGAAGGATGTATTAAATAATTGATGCATAGTTGCTTTTCTTCATACGCAGGAGTCAGAGATCAAACCTACAAATAGCTTAACCATTATTGAATATTGTTCAACGTTTATTTATAAGTAGATTTATTCGAACATAAATTACTTTACATACTAAACACTAAATATAGTTTTACGAAATCATTCAATTTTTGTCACCGCGGATCAAACATGTTAATGATATTGGTGGGCAGAACTGATGAAGGAGAAAACGAATCATAAAACTAAGCCATTACAGTAAACTCACATAAACATATCAATGCTGTTTTAATTTATTGAATAAAAGATTGATACCGGCCATATAATTAGGAAATACTACTAAAGTTGAAGTATAAGGAAAAGAATCAGATTCTGATTCAGGGAATTAAGATAGAAAGAAAGAAGGTACATACCAGTTCTTTTGGGTCTGCCATCATCATCTTGTTCATGTTCCATGATTAGAGTTTGTGTAATACTCAATTAGATTTAGATTTAGATTTGATCCACTACTAGTTATATCAGTTAGTTAGTTATCCTAGTAAGCCCGGTTTATTTGGGGTAGTTATTTTCCAGTGACTGCCAAAAAAGATAGGAGAGAAATGATATAGATGGATGGATGAATGCAATTCAAATATTTCTTTTTCTTTTTTATTTTATATATTCTAATAAACAAATGCAATGAATGGCCACGTTTCTCAAATTGATGTTTAATATTTAAAATACATGGAATCTCCTTGAAGAAAAAATATTGGATTTGTCAAAAAAAATAAAAAAAAATTGGTTTGAGAATATTATATGTAAATTGTAACTACACTTGAAGTACATCTCGAAATACATTATGAGTGTGTGTGTGTGTGTGTGTGTGTGTGTGTGTGTGTGTGTGTGTGAGTGATAACATCATCAAAAGCAATCAACACCAAATTGCAAGTATCATCAATTGCAATTGACTCAACGACGGTGATGACGAATATAAGACCCTAACTTCAGCGGCAACAACATCAAGGCAAACCTCAAATTGAGACTGTAAATCCGGCGACGGAGGCAAAGCAAGTATAAATAGTGTTTGGTTCCAATACCATGTGTGAATGAAATGATTTGGTCTCTATTAGTCTCATTCGGCTAATAGTGTTAGGTTCATTCGCGGAACAAGTATAAAATGAATTTGATAAGCAAGCACAATAAACAACACAGACGGATGTTTCAACAACACAGGGATGTTTTCATAGCTGTAGCCTAGTGGTATGTTAGTTGAGAAGCCGAATGAATATTAAGGAGGTTCAAGGTTCGATCTCCGCTGTTAATAAATTTTACCCCCTCCTAATTACAATTTAACCTCTAACATTTGCCTAAAAATTAATAGAGATTTTGCTTAGAAGGTTCTTGATTTTTTTTATTTTTCTCTCATATTGTTTATATCCTACATTTCCAATCTCTTACTTCTATTTCTTCATATGCTAATTTGTTGTATCATTACATATTGTTTTGGGTTCAACAATCATGAGAATATTTTCTTCCATTTTTAAATTTACTGCTCTAATAGCCACGTTCATAAAGATCATTTCAGCTGACTTGGTTCTGATTCCTTGTTCACCTTCCCAACTCACTATTTCTTTGCATACTTTTAGAAAATGGGAAAATATGTGAAAAGAATACTACAGTTAATTCATGCAACTATTTGGCTTTGGTTTATAGTGAAGAAAAAATTACCATGATTGGTATTGGTTTCTCAGAAATGGTACCCGTGTCAAATTGTATTGCAAAGATGCAAGTCTTCTTTGTATGATATTGAATCTTTTTGATAAGCATAATATTTTGATGGTTGATTTCAGGAATGAACTTCGATGAAAAAATTAGAAAATGAATTGATAATTAAAAGAAGGGTTAAATATCTATTCGGTCCATATAAATATTTCAACTTTTTGTTATTAATATTATTACTACTACTACTACTAGCGTTCAGACGGGCATGAAGCTCTTTTTTATTGCGCTGAAGTGTATAAATTACGAACAATAATTTTATGAAATTTGGATTAAATTTATTTCGATTTTGTTTAAAATTATAGATATAAATAATAGATATTTTTCACTTTTATTTTGTAACAAATTATGTTTATCTTTTCTATGATACCAACGATATAAATAATGATGCACAAATGTGTGTGAGTGGGTGCGGTAATGTGAAAACGGCAAATCATTTGTTCCTAAATTGCAACTTTTTGTTCTCTTTGGTACCTTGTTTGTGATTGGCTGGAATTTTCGTTGGTTGATCCCTATCACATATCATTTTAAAAGAAACCCAAAGTTGTAACTCTAAAATCTTATGCAATAATAATCATAACCTCATTTTGTTTAAACCACTAAAAGGGTTTAACTCATGACGAGTATACCCATATTTATTACAAGATTGAGAAACAATTATTCTTGGGTATAAAGGTTCCTGGATTACTTCCCATAACTTTCAATATTTCTATGATATCATTCCCATAAGGGTCGGAAAGTGGGTTCCTATGAAATTTTATATACTTTTTAAAATAAAAAATATTTAACTTCTAAATTTCCTAGAAATGTTAGAGAATTTGCCAAACAGATTTTTTTAGAAATACCCAGGAATCAAACTTTAAACTTTATATTCCCAAATATGTTATACCTATAAATATTTTTTTTTTAAGGATTATAAATAACTTTTTAGTCTGTAAAACAAATACCCCCTTAGTATATAAAGAAACTAGTTTAGAAGAAGCGACAATTTAAGGATTTTTAAGGATTTTTTTTTTAATGGCACTCTGAAGAGCATTAATTGGTTGGACTGAGCATGACACATTGGTCCATCTTTGTTCCATTTCCTTTTCCTCAATTTACCCCATTTCAAGTCATACATGTATGTATGACACTAGTATTTGCCCCGTGCAACGCACGGGCAAAAAACGGTATATTGTAAGGCATTGAATTGTTGACACTTAACACAATAACAATTGTATAGATTAATAACAAAAAAAGTAATCAAAACTGGTCCTTGTAGACAATCCATTTGCTACCCCTTCATAGTTTAAATAATGAAAGATACATCAATTTAATTTATATAGTTTAAATAATGATGACCGAGGTAACTACAACCCAACCTTGGACAATGATTGGCCTTGATTTTTGTTTATTGACAAATATATGTTACCAATAAAAGCGGCAAATACTTATGTCCTTAATTAAATAGAAACTTAAAATCAAATACCTATGGCTCTATGTTTTGGGGGAATATGAAAATCTAGACTTAATTAAATAGAAACTTAAATCAAATGCTTATAGCTCCCCATGTTTTTTGAGGAATATGAAACTTAAGACCTAATTAAATTGAAACTTAATTCAAATACTTGTAACTCCAATGTTGTTAAGGAATATGAAACTTTGGACTTTTAATAGAAATTTAAATCAAATACTTATAACATTCCGTGTTGTTTGAATTGATCAGTAAAAAGTGGCAAAATATTTAGTCAATTAACTATATACAATAACGTAAGATACGACAATAGACTCATGTTAGTAGAGGAATTAGTAAGTTGTAGAAGTAAGGAAAGTAAAGAATTAAGTAATTAATAGTGACCATCTAATAGCATTGATGAAAGAAAGCCATATAATTTCCCTAGCTTCTGGTTTCCTCCCTCTCTCATTTAAAACCAAATTGCATGTAATTTTAGACTTAATTAAATAAATAGAAACTTAATTCAAATACATGTAACTCCGATCTTTTAAGGAATATGAAACTTTAATCTTTTGATAGAAATTTAAATCAAATACTTATAGCCTCTCGTGTTGTATGAATTGATTAGTAAAAAGTGGCAAAATATTTAGTCAGTTAACTATATACAATAACATAAGATATGACAATAGACTCATGTTAGTAGAGGAATTAATAAGTTGTAAAAGTAAGGAAAATAAGGAATTAAATAACTAATAGTGACCATCTAATATTTGCATTGATGAAATAAAGCTATATAATTTCCCTAGCTTCTAGTTTACTCCCTCTCTCGTCTAAAACCAAATTGTATGACTTTTAAAGGAGTACTCAATCTATGATGTATATAATATGATGATAAAACAAATAGAATTTCTCATGCTACAAAAGACTCAAGACTAATAGGAAATAGTTAAGAGAGGAACCTTGATAATGGGGCCGATTTCAAAATGGTCTTTTGCTTGTTTTTGAAATAACACCCAATTTTATTCAAAAGCATAATGGGAAATCATAAATTGTGTGTATGTGCCATTTGCTTATAATTTATTCAAAAACAATTCATGGTATTATTATTTCTCTAAAGCAAAACATGAAGAGAAACATGGTCTCGGCTCTGATAAAAGAGCATAAAATTACAAAAATATCATATAAAATATGCAAAAGATATAAGATGCAAGGCAAACCATGCACAATACTTATTAGTTCTTACACCACTAAATCAAAATACATGTGAAAAGGATTTCAACAAAATGTCTGAAGTATACCCAGAGCACCCTCTTACTTCTCTTTCCAGCTACCATGTCTTTACGTCTGAACTTGTGTTGTTTTCCCGAACTGTCCAAACACCATTACAAATCTTAATGTGAAGAAAGTACATATACAATAAATGCTAAGATTCATGTCAAGAATCTAATCTGCATGTCAAAATAAAATAACTTAAATATATCTTATGAAGTCTAACTATCTACAGACTTGCAGTTTTGAGGGAAAATAGCTTGACATGATGTTCTTTTAAGAATCCATTAAAATAATGACCATGTGTATCAAAACTAATCGATCAAATCCAAAGTTATTAGGCTTTATGAACAAATAAATATTCCACCTATAGTAGACAACCCCAAAAGAAATACACCAGGAAATGGCAACTCAATTACGTGCAAAGGTTCATCATTCAATAACTTATAAAAAGATAAAAGTACACATTCAACAAAAAATTACCAAATCCTTTAGAACCTGGCATTTGAATGCATGTTCTAAAAATCCTGTGGAAAAAAAAAAATGTTTACAAAGATAAGGAAATAACTCAGGTAAAAATGTCTAGTAAAAATGCATCTCTAATGAAATGTGTAGAGTTGGCAAAGCCACAAAAGGAGATGCAAGTTGCAAGTGGTAGCCTGCATATCAATGATAGCTTCTAAAATGAAAGTTTATCGAGATATGGCAGTGCTCATATGTTTTGTTTTATTATATGTGTGTGTGTGTGTGTGGGTGAAATTGAGACAGAAGTCTCACCAATAATACAACCTTAATTGAGACGGAATTAAAAAATCCAAATGACTAAAAGTAAAAACCATATTACAAAAATTTCTTTAATCATCTCACAATTATTATTATAATAAAGAAAAAATCAAGGTAACATCACATAAAAACCAGGTCACAGCGAACTCTGTTGTGTGTGACAATTTAGATAGTGATTGTTTGATTTAGAGTTAGACCAACACGAATACATATTTCAGGACCTCAGGTCCAAGCAAACTCTGTTGTCGACCATGTCTCAGGACAGCCAAATATTCCAGTTTGTGTTGATTACAATATATTTAGAAACCATCAAATATATTGAGAAACTCAAGATATATTTAGAAAGTCCAATCATAACAGAAGAAAACATCAAATATAGGTAGAAACTCAAGATAACTTTGACCTTAACTTGAGATTTTGTCTTTCTCATCTGGGCCATCTATATATAAATGAATGTTTGAAAAGAAAAGGAACATACCAAGTTAACTAACTGAAAAAAGATCTGCTCGCAAAATGAGCACAATTCAATGAGTATACCTATGGAAACAGCCATCAAGATAAAACCCCTAGAAAACAATGTAAATATATAAAATTATGTCATCAAAATTATACTAAAATTCTGCAGAGGTGTAATCATGGATCAATTAAAAGAGCAACAATGATGCATATTTATAGTTTTAAAGGCTAATGGAGGTGACCTTGAGTTTGAGTTCCATGAAAACCTTAATCATCGAGTTAACATCATAACCATCAACCTTAATGCAAACAAATCCATGAAAACCTGTTTTAATAAAATATAATCAGCGAGTTAAATTCATATTTACAACTCATATACATTTTGAAATTGAAACAGATCTAGCACTACACACAACCCACCATATCCTAACTTAAAATCTTACAATGCAGTTGAGGCAAATAATCAAACCAAAACTCAAGAAAAATAAATAATCATGTGAAAGTATGACCTAAAGGATGTGCAAGTATGAGTTAAAATAAGAGCAATTGACACTTCGACTTCTAGGTCACTTTTAAGAATTCAGATAAGTCCGAGTTGCTTCTAATGAAAGTTAAACATGATTAAAATTCCAAATCCCAAAAATTATAAAGAAGCAACATCATTGAGCACAAAAGAGAGCAAATTCAAAGTAACATTTAGCAAAGTAATACTACTTCAAGCTTCATAAGAAATATGAATCAACGCTGATTTTTTTCTTCTTCTTAAATCAATTGCCCTTTTCTCATATAATTAAATATTAAGGCTTCAAAGTAATAAAATAAAATAATGGTTATCCAAAGTGCATGTGGTCCTAAAATGAGGATTTGGCAGATCAGTTCCTAAAATCAGGATTTGGCAGATCCAAAGATGTGATGAAAACTAAAATAGCTTTTAGTAATAATTATTGTTCTATCAATCACAGTAATAAAACTAAATGAAACAAACAATAGCATGAAAAGAAAATTCATTGTAATCATGAATCATTAACTGGATAGTTAAGAGAATGCAAAAAAAAATGACTCGTTGAAAGTACATCAACTAATATGCACAGCACGATTTGTTCATAATATAGGATATGCAACAACATACATGGCTGCGATCTGTCCTGTTATGTTTGCTATTGAGTGTAGAGAGGCGGTGGAAGAATATCTGGAATAATTGCATGATTTTAGTGTACTCCAGGATTTGCTGCAAAAAAAGTACATACAATCAATACCAAAATACTAAAATCAATATCATTTATATTACAGGAGAAGATTTCAAATGATCAACCATGTATTCACTTGAACATGTCTGTGTTATTCTCTTAAAAAAAAGTATGTTTCACCTATAGTAGAAAAGATTTATATTCTCTCAAAATTATTATGCTTTATGAACAAACAAATTTTTCACCTATAGTAGAGAACCCCAAAAAACTGCAGACAATGGCAACTCAATGATGTGCCAATGTTCATCATTCAATCACTTAGAGTTCTAAATCACTATAAACTAAAGCATTGTTTTGCTCAATAGTTCAATTGAAGGGCTAAGTCCTTTCCTAACATTAAATTGATATAAAGACCAATCCCCAATTACTTGGTATTGTAACTGTGATCTAGTAAGTTTAGCGGCAAAACTGCCATAAACAAATAACTTATGAAAAGGTTTCTCAAGGAAATATATTAGTATTGCTTTCATAAACTTAATCTCAATCAATTCACATTTCAGAAATTGGTTGTTTGCTAATATGTCTTATAGACATATTCATATGCTCCTTTCAATATCCATAACTTAATTACATATTCATCGGAAAATCGATTTTTAGAAGTACACATTCAACAAAAGACTAATTTAATAACAAAAGACTAATCTAAAAAATCATCAAATTATACATTCAACATAAAATCGATAAAGTAAATATATATACCTCCAAGTAGTGATTATACCTCTAAGATATATCATCCATTTTCAACAAAAAATCATTAATGATTAAGAGTTATCTTTACAAATCCGCATACATAATCACTCTCAAATCAATAAAAACTTGAAATCATCAATTGAAAATCACAAAATAGAAAAGTGAAATTAAAATCAACACGAAAATAAAAAAACCAAACAAAATAAATTGAAGAAATTTGTGTAGAGTACCTGATATTGAAGGTCACATGTATAATTTCAGAGCAGTGAGTTGGAGTTCGGCGACAAAATTCTAAGTCCTCATGATAGCATCCGTAAATGAATAAACGAAAAACCAAACAAAGATCAAAATTAAAATGAATAACAATGAACGATTCAATGTGAGAAAAGATGAATACAAAAGCTGAAATTAAAAATTAACCTTTGAAAATAAAAGAAGCTGCTGACAGCAACTCCGGCGCAGTGAAAAACGAATTCCAATACGGTGGTCAACAGGGGTGGTGCAATTCTGGTTTGGCAGAAAGCAGGTGGCTTTTGTAGAGGATGAAGAAAGGAAGACGATTATGGTTTTACTTTAATGGGAGAATGGCGAAATTGAACGGAAATGAAGGTAAGGAGAAGAGAGAAAGAGAGAACGCGGAAGGGAAGAGAGGGGGAGGAGGAATCGGTTGAGAGATGAAGAGAGGAGAGAGAAAGGAAAAAATAAAATGAGTGAAATCAATGTTATTTTAAAGTTGAATAATAATAAGAGAGAAAAAGTAGAAGGGAAAAAAGGGTTTTGAGAGAATTTGAATTTTGAATTTTGAATTGAAGAGGGAAAATGAGAGGAAATGATATTTTAATGTTTGTGATTGATTGAATGCTTGAAATGGTAAAAATTAAAATTGTATTTTAAAGTGACCTGGCATTAAGAGGTTTAGAGGATGACACCTAAGATTAGGAGACCAAAAAATGGAGGAGGCTTGTATATTATTAAGATTAAGATTAAGATTAAGATTAAGATTAAGATGTGAAAAAAATAAGGGTCATGTTAACTTGTGCCCTTAGGGCATATGTTAAGCAACTCAAAAGTAGAAATTGTTTCTTAAATTTTGTGCATTCAATTAGTTAAAAGTCAAAAAGTTAAATTCAAATACATTAATTACAACAAAACATTTCTATTTTTAATTCTTAACTTGTGCCTTGAGGGCACAAGTTAACATTAGCCAAAAAATAAAAGCAATAGCTATGATTAAAAGGCTTAAAAAAACAATTATTTAATGAAAATAAAGGTCACGCTCCTTCTTCCTGCAAACTCTCCTTCTTCCTTTCTCACTCTCCTTATTTATTGAAAATAAAATCTCTGTGATGCTGTGTTAGTGTGTGGATTTTGGATTTTATTATTTTAGCCTCTATCTATAGATGTTATGAAGTGATTTGAAGGATGCAGGTTCTGTGCAAGACCATTTTAGGAATACAAACAGGTAGTATTGAAGATAAGAAGGGATGGATCGTTGAATTTGATTAAGTGTGTATACAGATAAAATTATTTTGGCATTAAAATTGCTTGAAAGAAATATAAATTTGTAAGCTAAGTTGTTCTTAACATGCTACCCTATGTGAAAAATGGTCAAAATAACTTAGTTATCTCTACACATACTCTGTACATATATTAGAGTGACACCAAGGAGCCCCTTTCAGCCCTTCTTCACATGTATTTTACTTGTTCTTTTTTGTGTTTGGAACTGTGTTGTAGTCGTGTGCATTTGACTTAATGCTTGCAAAAACCACCAGATTTTTTACAACCACCAGATTTGCATGAGTATATAATGATGACGGTTTGAAGCGGCTGCAGCGGTGAAGAGAAATGTTTGATTGAGGTGGATGGAGGGAGAGGTGCGGCGGCGGTGGGAGGGAGAGGTGCGGCTGTGAGATTACGAGAGAAGGAAGAAGGAACGCGTAGAGTTTGTAGGAAGAAGGAGCGCGTAGCCTTTATTTTCATTAAAGAATTTCTTTTTTCAAGCCTTTTAATCACAGCCACTGATTTTATTTTGTCCACATGTCACACATCTAAGGCTTGAAATGGGGTAAATTGAGGAAAAGGAAATGGAGCGAAGATGGACTCATGAAACATGGGATTGAAATTTAATTGTGTTGAAATATAATGTTGTGTTGAAATTTAAATGGAAGAAGTAGTTTGTGGTTTCTCTTTACTCTCATTTGGAGAAATTAATATTCATTTATTTTTTTGGATTTTTTAGTTTTTTAATAAAAATAAATAAATTATATCATACTTGTCGTTTTTTATTGTGCGTATAAATTAGAAACAATAGGTTTTTTGAAATTTTAATTTTATTTATATATTTTTATGGAATTTTTACTTAAAATTATAGATATAGATATTTTGCATTTTTATATTATAACAAACTATACTTATTTTTCACTACCAAAACACTATACTTATTTTTTTCAATAACACAAATTATATAAAAAAATGTAGTATAAATTGTTTTTTTAAGGAATAATATAAATTCTTATCTTTTTAAATAATATCAACAATATAATATTCGAAAAATTCTCCTTAAAAAAAATATTCGGCAAATTTGTTTAAGAATATATTTTGGATTTGTCCCTTTTTAATATATTTTGCATTATCTACTTTTAATATTTTTTTTTAGTATATCCTTCAAAAAAAAAAATTTAGTATAGATTTATATTTTTAAAGGATTTTAGTATAGATTTATGAAAAATATATGTTGGACTAATATGGCAAATTAGCCTATATATGTGACTAACCCGATAGAGAAAGTGTGAAGCAACAACCCTAGTCTAGTCCCTTTCTTTCTGAAGAAGAGGAAGAGATTCGGCAATTCAGCAAGCGCCATCCATGGTGATGGCGACGAAGGCAGATTGGTCTGAACTTCCAAACGAGCTTTTGAATCTGATATCAAAACGAATTGACAACGAAATCGATCTTACTCGCTTCCGATCAATTTGTACTAATTGGCGCTCTTCTTCCATCCCAAATCACCACCGTGACATGTTAACCATCAATTTCCCACTCCTCCAATCCCCACTCAACAATGATTCCATCAACATCAACCGTAAATTCTGTCGCCTCTATAAACACAGTTGCTTTCTCATTAAACAAACCCCAGGTCTTTGTTCTTGGATCGTTAAAATTACACAATACTCCACTGGCCAAACCCAAGAGAGATCAACTTCTCCTTTTGTTTTCGACTTCAGCAAAATCTCTGTCCTTCATTTAGCAACCAACTTCGTCATTCCCCACTTCAATTCTAAAAAAGTCGTTGCTGTCATGTCCCATGGAAAAAAAACTATCATTGTTGGCTCGTTGAACAGTACCAGAGAAGAACCAGTAGTGTTGAAATGCGGCTATGAGAACTGGAAATTTATTCCTGAAATGTCGGCCTATTTAGGAGACATCCGTGTTTTCAAAGGCCAGCCTTATGTGGTTGATAAAACTGGGTGGACGGTTACTGTTGGACAGGATGGTTCCAATGTCCAGTTAGTTGCTGTATCATTGGTTGGTGGTGGGGATATTAAATTCTTAGTGGAGAGCGACGGTGATTTGTTGTTAGCAGATGTTTACGACCGTAAGTTTAAAGATCGTGAACATGTAAGGATTGACGTGTTTAAGCTTAATGAAAAGGAGAAGAAGTGGATGAAGTTGGCGAATATAGGGGATAGAGTTTTCTTCTTGGGGTTGCTATGTTCGTTTTCTGCTTCTGCTTCGGATTTGTGTGTTCCCAAAGGCAATTGTGTGATCATTATGGATAATATCTTCACTCGTGTGCGGTGTGAGAGATCTTTTTTGGACTTGGATGATGGTAGGCTTTTGCCTTTGTCCAATTATCCTAAATATTCTAAATTGTTCTTGCCATCTCAGACAGAGAAGCTGAATTTGTAACAGAGTATGTTATCTTGCATTGAAAGGTTTTTAATTTGATTGTGATATAGCTTTATTGTGCTTATTTTTTGTTGTTAAACTCGAATAAACTTTTCAACTAGTATTTGTAGAAAAAGAAAAATTGTAATGTTGTTACATTGACTATGGCTTTATTCTAACCAAGTATATGCACTTCTAATTTTTCACTAGTTCTTCATTTAATTTTCTTTTTTCATATGCAATAATTAGCTTTTACTGAAATCTGGATCTATTTGACATTTTTCATTTTGACTCTTTTGCGGGGTAACTTTATATGTGTGTGTTTTCAGGACATCACCACGGCAACTTAATCGGCAACATATCTCAACCGAGTTTACAAGGCTGATCTTGGTTCTGTTGTTTTGTTGTTGACCGCCTGCATATTTATGGTGCTGTAAAGTTGAAACCCAAATTATCGGTTACACTTATGTCTCAATTAAGGTTTATCTTGCCTTGTGATTTTACAAGTTTTAATATTCTATCAAATGACTTAAAACTGTGTAATTTGCTCAATGGATATGGACTAAGAACCATCTTCTTATTTTGTGATTTTCTGTTGGCACTGTACATGTTCGATATATTGGTGAGTTATAATTTCTATAGTTGATTATTCAAACTCATTATTTCTTGATTTTTCTCGGTGAAGCTTCTAATATTTTCTTCTGTACTTGCTAATGTTAAACAAAGTTTAGTTTCTTTTATATGTCCGTCAGTTCTTTAAACTATTCTTACTTTGTTGGTATATGGTTTCTGGTTGTTCTACAAAGGCGAACCCAGTGGATTAAACCCACACAGCCAACTGGGCATAATATGGACAAAGATTTAATCAAACAAATTTTTTTTGTCAAGTAGTCTAACTTACACACTTGAAGTGTGGAGAAATCAAACTATTTTTGTTTGGTTAAGTAGTAGCTAAACTCAAACGCTTAAGGTGTGAAGAAGTGAGGAATCCCGGATTCAAACTCAAGCCCCTGCTTATCAACGTCATTGCAACTACCAACTGAGTTGGATTTACAAGGACTAATCAAACGAAATTTAACTATCAATTTTTACTTCAGAAGTTGAAGATATAGAATAAAATGGAACTAGACACCACGACCATTATTATTGTAATGCATATAAATGAAGGAATAAATTCTTTTAGCCTATGTTTGTTTAGGTGATGGCACATATTTTCTCGCGCCCTAATACATATGGAAAAGAGGAAGCTAAACGCATGGTAGGCAGGCATTCCACCATGAATGCAAACATACACATTAATATAGGTGCAAGTATTTAGTTAAGATACAATTTAATATGTCAGTGAAAACAAGTGTTTCTGGTTATATCCTTCTTTGTTTTTAGATGTCAAGTCTTGATTTTACTGTACCTATTTGTTTACAATGGTGATCTCCATGTATTTTTTTGTCTAGTCTACTTAAGGACAAGCAAAGAGCCTCCACATGTGTTGTAACTGTAAAAAGAATAATGAGCTTCTGAGTCTGTAATCAGAAACAAACTTACAACCAAAGGCTTTATATATTATACCCCTTACTAGAACTATTTTCGGGTTCTACTTCTAAATGTTTTCATTCATGAAACTGAGTGTTTTATTGTTGAATTAATATCCTTTGTATCTCTCGTAGTTTAATTTGATGGAAATATTGGTGCAATTTAATTGGCAGTTTTCAATTGTGTGTGTCTAGTTAGAAGGTACCTTAACGAAATTCTCATCTTCAGATTACCTTATAGTTGAAGTAGTCTCCTTTGCATTGTTGTTACCATCTCTCTTTAAGTCAAATGGTAATGCAGAAATCGTTTTATACACAAAAAAAGTACTTTCTAATACAAGTAGGCTATTTCTGAGTTACACTCATGAGAGCTCGGTATATAAGCATAACTTATCATGGTACTAAGAAGATGTTTCCTCAACAATTTAATTTGCCCCAACATTTGAAAAATAGTAATTTCTTGCTACTTCTATAGCAACATCAATTTGGCCAAATTAGTAGTTTGTTAGGAGCTTTAAACAACAATTCTCTAATGTGATCTACTACAATAATGACATTTAGTAGATTCTTCAAAAAATAATGACATTTAGTAACACTTAAAAATTGTAACTAAATCAAAAAAATGTTACTAATTAAATTTAGTAGCATTTGAACAATTGTTAGGTAATGCCCATGTTACTAAAGTGTTTTAGTTACCCTATTTGTAACAATCAAAAAATGTCGCAAACGTTACATCATTGTAACACTTTTTTGTATCACTAGTAACAATAAAAAAGTGTTACATTTATAATTTTTGAGAAGTTGTAAAAAGTGTCACAAAATTGTCTAAACTAAATTTTTTTGAATTTACCAAATTTGTCTTTGCTTAGACTTTGTTCATATTTGAACTAACCAATATTAGATACAAGTTTTAATGGGTTAAATATGTTTTTAGTCCCCATAAATATGTCAACTTTTCATTTTAGTCCCTCTAAAATTTTTCTTCGACTTTTAATCCCTCTAAAATTTTCAATCACTACTTTTGGTCCCTATTTTTAATTTATTTTTTGTATTTTTTTAATGAAAATGTGCAGAAATGTGTAAAATATTCTAAAAAAAATTCCTAAAAAAAATTAGAATTTTTTAACAAAACACAAATTAAATATGAATTTTTACCCGTAAAACATATAAAAATTCATATTAAATTCATGTTTTGTTAAAAAATTCTGAATTTTTTTTGGAGTGATTCTTATAATATTTTGAATTTTTCTGGAAAATTTTATTAAATAATATGAATTCTACATATGAGTTTACTTTAAAAGATGGACCAAAAGTGAAAATTGAAAATTTTATAGGGACTAAAAGTTGAAGGGAAATTTTAGAGGGACTAAAACGAAAAGTTGACATATTTATAGGGACCAAAAACATATTTAACCCAGTTTTAATAACTAGTTTGAAGTACATAATCTATAAAATTTCCCCCCTTCACTGTTCTTATTCTTGCATAACGAAAATTAACTATGCAACAAAATTTGAACTGTGCAACACAATTTGAATAACATACTAAAATGTTTACAAGTTTTCATCCAATGTAACATATACTCTATAAAATGTCCCACTGCACCGTTCTTATTCTTCCAACCATATTACCAACCTTCCATTTTGTTTTCTGCTTGATTCTTTTTGCTCCAAGTTGTTGACGCTCTACAAATTTATTTTCCTTCTCTTTCTTCTTCAAATCTTCTCGCATCCTTTAACAGTATTCAACTTTTTCTTCTGCCAAAATAAACAATATAATGCATGCTTAAGCAATGGTCACATATAAACCACAAGATAGTCACAGGTAGCAGCATAGAAAAACTTGCAATGATGTCAACAATCACAGAGCAACATACAATAGCAAAACCAAATATTGTTGAACCAAAAAATCAAAACAATACTAAAAAATGAGCAACAAAACAGAACAATCCAACAAGCTTTTTTTAATTCCTTTGTAGTTGGGAAATGGAAAACAAACAGCAGCAAAATACTAGGAATTTGGAGACTAGCACGAATCATAGTAGATGGAGAAGGTGGATTAGTAGCAGCAATGACTCAAGAATGTGGTTTTTGAGACTAGCAGCCAATTGGTTGTTGATGCAATAACTCATAGTTTTTCAGCTATAACTGAGTTCGGATCCATGATTTCAAATTGTAGAGACTATAAGGAGACAAGCCAATCAAGTTGCTCATTCGTTAGCAAAAGTATCCCAGTCTTATGGATATGTTATTTCTATAGCTAATTGCCCAATTCTTGAGTCTCCTTCCTACAAGAAGCATACCTTCTAAAAGCCCATCTAAATTACCAAACTATTATCAGTGCAACTATACAAGTAACTTTATTGCTAAATGCATTGCAGACAGTGATATCTGATTATAATTGTAAGTGATTATTTTCATTTATTGCTAAATGCATTTCAGACAGTGATATCTGATTATAATTGTAAGTGATTATTTTCACAAGCACTTTAACCATGCATTCTTATTTAGTAGTATAGTAGCCACAAAATAAATGCAAACAAATGATTTAACGGGAAAGGAAAAACAAAATCTAATTTAATCCACATCCTACATGCCCTGCCATATCAGAAATCTCAATGCACTATAATCAGATAACTAATTATATAATAGAAAGTCATCACAAAAATGTAGCACAAAATGTATTAAATTAATTGGGATTGGCCAAAGGAGGTAAAATTTAATAAATATATTGGTGTTCTATAATCTACGATTATCACCATAACTAAAAATAATCCAACTTCTACAGAAACATCTATTTGGCCAAATTAGTAGTTTGTTAGGAGCTTTAAATAGCCATATAACCATTCTATGGCTCCTTGCAGCAACAATTCTCTAATGTGATCAGATGCTTAAGAACTTCACATAATCTAATTACGAAAACTTTTTGACTATGCAAACTTAAAGAGAGCTTAACATAATGGAAAAACGTAGTATCAGTCTATCAGATGCTATTCACCCTATGTTTGTTGTAATTATTAAAAGAGCTTAACATAATGGATTATTTTTAGTTATGGTGATAATCGTAGATTATAGAACACCAATATATTTATTAAATTTTACCTCCTCCTAACAATCTAACCTCTAACATTTGCCTAAAAATTAATTAACAGAGAATTTACTTAGAAGCTTCTTGATTTTTTATATTTTTCTCTCATATTATTTATATCCTACATTCCCAATCTCTTACTTCTATTTCTTCATATGCTAATTTGTTGTATCATTACATTGCTTTGTGTTCAACAATCATGAGAATATTTTCTTCCATTTTTACATATTTCAGTTGACTACTGTTCTGATTCCTTGTTCACCTTTCCAAGCTCACTATTTCTTCGCATACTTTTGTGTGCTCTTTTAAACCAATATAGCCTCATATTTTCATGACTTGTTATATTGCTAAAATTCATTAATTTCAAATATCCTATATCACCTTTGAAATAATTTAGACTATTTTCATATTTAAAACTTTTGTTTAATTTTATAGTTCCAACATCAACCTTAAACTTTCATTACCTTGAATTATGTCCAAAATATTGCTTGAATAAAATAAGACTTAATTAATATTAGGTTACTCTGAAATTCCATAACAAAAAGAAAGAATTGGAAGTATAAAAAGTCTATCATTAATGAACTAATTTCATAATTCCATAAGGAAGAACTACTCCCTCATCATCATGAGCAAAAACATAAATAAAAAGAAAACAAGAAGTAATGAAACCTAGCTTTATTAAAATTGCAAGAACAAGAATAAGATTACAATGCTTCTATGTGTGATGGATAATGAGAAAAGCCTAGTTTACAACCCATTATAATATAGTCACTAAGCACATAATTTTGTGCATTCAATAGCAAGTAAGATATCAATGTTGATTATTACGGAATCCCCTTAACTTTATATGGACTATGGTTTCTGATCCTTTTGCTTTCGACTTTCTATTTTCTTTACGTTGAAGAAATCTTCCACTATCATAAATTGATTATTTGGCTTAAAGATATCATCAAATGCATAATTTCCACTACTTTTCCATCATTTCTTCATATTCAATTGTTCTTATCCTACCATTGGTGATTTAAACATAAATTAGTAAAATAGTTTTAGATATATAACAAAAGTTATTAATTAATTTAATAATATACAGATATAAAATAACTTCAAAATCTATATCGTGCGTTCTGCCGCATCTAATTTATTTGACACTTGACAAAAGGACAAAAGTTACAGTCCATAGTCACTGCCTAGTTATTTGTTTTTTTACATCACACAACGTCAAATTAATGTCAAATTAAGATAGAATTGCTCCTAAAGACTTGAAGTAGGTAATCGTTATCCATCAGGGATTGGAAGATGACACTGTGTGAGCAGCAGTAGGATGCTCTAAAGTTGGAAGAGGGGTATCCTCACATTTACTTCTTCTTTCCTTTACCATAAAATCTATTCCCATCTGCAGCATTAACCACGGATGGACCTTCATCATTTTCAACATGCATGATAATAATACTCTAATTACACATAATCATTTTTTATCAATAGTTCATCAATGATAAAAAAAATCTTTTTAGATTAGCTGCTTAAGTCGGTTGTCACTGTCACCTGACTTAACAAGTAACACGGTGATAATTTTGCAATTCTTTCAAAAAAAAATTAAGCCGGTTATAACTTATAAGCTTACTCGACTTAACATTGATAAAATAATCAAAAGAAAACATTTAATTAAATTCTTTAAGTCGCTAGATTGACCAACTGACTTAAAAATTTATTTTCTTAAGTCAGTTTGTTGACCACCCAATCTAAGATTTATTATATTCTAAAAAAGTTAAATTATAGTAACTTTTTATAGTGTCCTTAATTCAAAAACAAAAAATAAGCCCCCCTCTCTCAAAACCATCCATCCAAAAAAATATTATGTTAGGAGAGTTAAATAGTCCAGTTGGAGTACGATACGTCTTTATTCTTTTATCAAGATCGGTTTCCCACAACATTTGGTTCTTCGTCCAAGGTATTATGGATTCCATTGGCATCTGAGAGTAGGAATTTGATGGTCCTCCTTCAAGTAAACCTATAAATTAATTTCTTAGAAGTCCATCACCGGCCAAGGAATTTATTCTAATACAATACAAAGGTTCCTACCATACATTTAGCCTAAGTATTTTTTTTTTCAAAGTTAAAATATCCCCTCCCCTCCCCACCAAAAATCTCCAACCAAACGGACCTAAGTATTATTTAGAAAATAAAATAGTCTTAGTCAATCCCATATCTTAGAACCCTCTTCTCAGATTACAGTCCCTAATTCCTTAGACGAGCTAATATTCGTTGAAGGTTTTAAAAGTGTTAACCTAACATCATAAATAAACGATTATTCATTCCTAGACTAACCTTGTTTATTTGAACAATTCAATTAGATCTAAGTTGTAAGTTAGGGTCAGTAGTCATTCAATCTTACCAAGTATGGTGTCAATATATAAAAAACATTAAGAACAATTGAATTGAATAAAACTAGATTAATATTCATGAGAAATAGAATTTCACAGCAACATGTTTCAAACAGGTTACATCAGATTCATCTCTGACCTAATCAAAGAAAATTAGGTGAACGTGATCAAAGAAATAAACAACATAGTAAAGAAAATAAACCGATAGAATTTCGTCGTTTCGGACGTTACTCTTCCGATACGTATTGTCTTCCCATATGTAATGCACCGTTTCATTAAAAACATATATTATTAAAATAAATTAATTAAATTAAATTACAGTTGATAATAATATTTAAATAAATAATAAGTTAGTAGTAAAAGAATAAATAGAAGCTGAGCCTAGAAGCTACTAAACCCATTTTCCTTTATTTCTTTCCTCCTTTCCCTCTTTGCTTTCGTTCCCTCTTTGTTCTCTCACGGCTGGAATTTTTTTTTCTTTCTTTTCTTTCCCTTCAAACATCAAATTTAAGCTACAATCAACATCCATTGATAAGATTATAATCTAAACAAAGCTTTTTCTCAAATTCTACAAGTGCTTTTGGGTTGATTTTGGAGATTGGGGTTAGGGTTCTAAGAAGAGAATAGTACCCAACTCTTGGTAATTATTCATTGAGGTTCTTTGAGATATGGCGCTGGATGCTTCACATGCTTCTCCTGGGGTGGTTGGAGAGCACACTTAGTTGATTCGTCGTAACTGTGAGTTGATAAAAATCATTATCACTTATTTTAATTATCGTATTATTGATATTTTGGTGATTTTACAAGTTAAAGTATTTATCAAAATGGGACACACGCCCTTTAAACATTTTTATTGTCGTTGAAATTTATGTTTAAGGTCATGAATATTGATATGGTATCTATTTGAACTTGTCTATGAATTATTGAGCAAAGGTTTTGAAGTTGAGATTTGGTTGCATATACAAAAATGGTTTGTTTGAGAAATATGCTTTGTTTTGTAAATTATTTTGATACTATTATACACTCCATTTGGATTTGAATTTGGATTTTCGATTGACCTATGAATCATAAAGTAGTGGAGTAAAGAATTGAATTTGATTGCATGTATCTTGGCACTAGTGTTTCATACGTTGCGAAACATGGTTTGAAATATGCGATTTGGATTTGAATTTTGATTTACTTATGATTATAAGTAGTAGATTTTCCATTGAGTTTTGATGGTACATATTTTGACATAAATTTTGTTACGTTGCGAAATATGGTTTCAGACGTGTGTTTAAGAATGGTGTTTTGAAAATTACGGTTATAATGACGACGACCTAGGTGCACCTAGTATGTGATTTCAATTAGGTAGTTACTCCATTAGATGGAGCCGCCCCAATGGAAAGGCCGCCATTAGGAGGAGAGGGCTATCAATGAGAGGTTAACTCCCTAATTGAAAATGTTTTATACCTTGTTTTGAGTCGAGAGAAAAGAGCTATCCGTTAGATGGAACCGCCCCTATGGAAAGGCCACCATTAGGAGGAGAGGGCTATCAACGAGATGGAGCTAGTTCCCGATTCACCCATTTTGATTATTTTACTAAATTGATTTATTATACTTTAAAAACATTTTTGTTTTGAGTCGAGAGAAAAGAGATATCCGTTAGATGGAGCCGCCCCTATGGAAAGGCCACCATTAGGAGGAGAGGGCTATCAACGAGATGGAGCTAGTTCTCGATTCACCCATTAGATTATTTTCACTAAAGTTGGATTTTTATACTTTCTTCAAAGTTGATTATTTTGGTATTATTAAATGGAATTTGATTTTATATTCTATTTGGATTTGATTCCTTTTCCAATATACGCGGTTTCTATATTTTTCTTTAAAGTTGTGGATTTGGGTTCACATTTTTTTTACGACATTGGAATTTTGACATAGTCTTATTTGGTTTGCTAAAGTTACAAAGTTTTCCGAATTTTCATGGGAGAATGTATCATATTTTTATACGGGTACTGGCTTTGTAAATTAAAATTAGATTTGAGAAAAGTAACTAATTGTGCTCTTGTGTGTTTCCCTTCTAGTGGTGGTGGTTGTTGTCTCTCACTAAGTCCTTGTGACTTACTCTTTCATTTTCTGTTTTTTTTTCAGATTTCCAAGCAGCTAAGTAGAGAGCTGCTAGTAGACTCAAGTTCAGCCGCGTCACTCTTTTTGGTAGGCTTCCTTGATGATTGTCTCTATTGTTTATGTGTACATTGAGTCAAAGTACCTGCAGCTATTTGGAGTTTAGAAATGTCTCATTTTGAGTTGTATAAATATGTAAAATGTCACTTTGAAATTCTGGTTGATGATAATAGTTTATGTACAGGATTTACATCTTGGTAATGTTGAAAGTATAGGGGTTACTCTGTCGAAATTTCAGTAAACATGGGTTTAAATTGAAAGTTAGCTTGAAAATTGTTTATTTAAATCTTTGGTCTTCAGGCTTGCCGAGCTATAAGGTATTAGTTCGTGCGCCGGTCACGATATTGAATTTTGGGTCGTGACAAAGTTGGTATCAGAGCCCGATTGTAGGTCCTAATAGCTGCAGACATAGAGTAATAATAGATTTTTGCTAATGAATTGTGAACCGCGGCACAATTTATTTGCAAAAAGCTATTAGCACTCTATGGTAGTCTCATTTGTTGTCCAATCCTGTGATTTCTTTTTGTCTTTGATTGATCTCACTATGTTTGTCGTCTTGTCTTATATTCGGTTAATTTACTTTCATTTAGTGAGAATGCCACCCAATACTTAGATCGCCACTAGAAGGGAAGTTAGTTCCTTATGGGTTTACTTCTCAACCTTAAGACCTTGGTCAAGGAGGTCGTGATTCGGTCCGTACTCGTGGTTAACGTGAATCAAATGATAGAGAATTTGCGTTCATGTAGACGAAGGTGGCTTCGTTATATTAGTAGCTAGTATTGAAGTGTCAATACGAAGACGAGGATCGTAACATATAGGGCAACAACTTCTTAAGGTTTGTTTTTGGCAAGTAGTAAGATAATCTAAGACAAACAAATCTGGACGGCTAACACGAAGTTAGTTAAGATGAGCAGCAGGCGATGAATCCATCTACATGGACTTAAACCTTTACATTTTATAAGTTTAGTGTGTGTGAGGATCCACTGCAATTCATTGACAGTGTCGAGAAGTTATGAATGGCATTAAGGTGCTCAAAGATAAGGACTTGGGAGTTTATGCGGGATCACCTTTGTTAGAATGAATTGAGATCTCTTGATTGTTTATGGCTAGTTTACTTATAGAAAGTGTTTGGGATGAATTAGCACATGCGTATGAAAGATCAGAACAAATGAAGGTTATGCCAATTTTAGAGTACAAAACTTTTTTTATAGAGATTCGAGACATGATCCCCACCCTATCATAGAAGAGATGCGTGTCAAGCGGTTCATTAGAGAATTAGGAGAATATTTAAGTGGATTTGTGTTTGGATCTAATTGTACTACTTTGGGGGAAGTTTCAAATTTGATACTTTAGATTAGGCAACAAAACCTTAAGGGATGCAGTAAACAGGATTCTTGCAAGAAACAAGTTGAATGACCATACAGTAATTGTTATAATAGTTGTATTGAAGTTATATTTCGGTCATTAGGGACAACAAATAGTAATATCATAAAAGGATGGATCCAGTAGATAAATTATTGGGCACTATGCAGAGTCGTAGATTAGATCATGGATCATATATATAATCCACTTTCCGTTAGAGTATTTTTGGTTCTGCAATAGTTGGTTCCACTCTGGAAATTGTTTCAAAGATAGTAAATTGTGCTTTTAATATGGTCAAGTAGGTAAATAAATAAATAAACAAAGGGATCGTTTTTGGCAGCTACGACACATCCATTAGCTAGTCTTGTATGAACACCAATAGCTTTAGTATAGATTTTTGATAGGATTTGAGTATGAATTGGTTGTATGTCCAGTAAGCCACAACCTATTATAACTAGGTAGTGAAAGTTGAGATATTGGGTAATCACTTTTATCCTTTTGAGGAAAACTTGGTTAGGTACCATATCATTTAACCTTAAGTTTAGGATCTAACAAGTTATTGAAGAGAGGTTGTCAAGGATAATTGGTTTCCATCAGGGATATACTAGTGAGTTCAAAAGAATTAAAAAGGGTCCAAAGGTGTGTGGATTTCCTAATTTGTTTTCCTGAATAGTTTCCGAGATTGCCACCTGGTAAGGAGATTATGTTCTCTATAGACTTGGATCCCAACACTTATTGACATCAATACCTCTTGATCAAATAGTTAGCAAAACTTTAGGTGTTAAGGGAGAAGCTTCATGATTTTCTCAATAAGAGATTTATTCACCCAAATTGTTTTCCGTAGGGAGCCCTGATATTGTTTGTAAGGAAGAAAGATAGATACATGTGATTACATGTCGTTCATAAACATGTGAATAAAGTGGTAGTTAGAAATAAATGTCACTTACCCTGCATTGACGAGTTGTTTGACCGACTGCAAGGAGATCTGAGTTTTTCCAAGATTGATTTGTGGTCTAGGTACCACCAGTTGAAAATTAAGAGGGATCTTATGTCAATGACACTTCTTTACGCATGCTGCAAGCATTATGTAATTCTGGTTATTCCTTTTGGGCTTACTAATGCTCCCACATCTTCTTATGGATTTGATTAGTTGGGTTTTAAACCATTCTTAGGTCAATTTGTGATATTGTTCATTGATGAAAATGTTGTTTATTCCAATAGTAATGAAATACATGATCCAAACTATCCTACACATAATTTGAATGCGTTAGCAATGATTTTTGCTCTTAAGGCTTGAAGGCATCATCTATATGACAAGGCTTAGGAAATTTACATGACCAAGAGAGTCGTAAGTATATCTTTCAACAACGAGGTTTAAATTCAAGACAAAGAAGGTGGATAGTGCTCTCTTGAAAGAAAAAAAAAATTCGATTGCCCAGACTTGTATCATCTTAGAAAGGCAAATGTTATTGTAGATAATTTTAGGAGGATGCCTATGAGTAGTCTTGCCCAGTTAGCAGAAATGAAGAGGCTCGTACTTAAAAAAAATTACAAGAGCTTGCTGTAAATAGAATGTAAATAGAATTCAACTGAAACTTGATCATTCAAGGACATTATTGACCATGTGTAAATTTGTTCCATCATTGTTTATGACATCCGGGAGATTAGTCAAATTTTAAAAGTGCTAAAACTGGTTGATAATGTGAGGAACGGTAAGACTCCTTAGGTGATTTCGATGGTGTTTTTGTGGTTAAAGTCTTGGTTATGAGTTCTGAATGTTGGTAATGTATGTAGAAAGATACTAGAAAAGGCTCATCATTCTTGTTATAGCATTAACCAATGTTCTAAATGAAGATGGATGTAAAAGATTTTGCCTCTTTAGTGCTTGATGTGTGTAAGTAAAGGTTGGACATCAAAAGCTTGTAAGTTTACTTCAGCTTGTTGAAATGTGTGAATTAAAGTGGGAATGTATTGCTATGAATTTCATTACAGGTTTACCATTAACTCAAAGGGTTATGACTCGTTGTGGGCAATTATAGACCAGTTAACAAAGTTTTCACATTTCTTATTTGTGAATAGTACTATAATATTGCACCTCAATCTTCTAGGATTTATTTTGGATGATATTGTCACCTTGCATGATGTATTGTTGACGATTATCTCTGATCGTAAAGCTCAATTTACCGTTCAACGTTGGAGGTCCTTATGATATAGATATGTGACTCATTTGAATGTGAGAACAACCTTCATTCTAGGAATGATGGCAAATTTGGGAAAAAGATAGGGATCCTAGAGGATGTGCTTCGTACATTTGTTCTTGAACTTTGAGTAATTTAGGATCGATATTTGTCTAAGATGGAATTTGGATATAACAATAGTTACCAATCTAGTATTCAGATGTTACCCTTGGAGGATATGTATTGTAGGTAGTGTGACCCCTTACATAGGATGGTTAGAAGCTTGAGAAAATTGATTCAAGATGTCATTTCAAAGGTTAAATTGATCCAAGATCATTAAGTAATGGCTTAGAGTGGGTAAAAGACTTATGTTGATAAGAGGTGTTGCCTTTTAGAGTTCACAGTTGGAGAACATTTATCTTACAAGTATCACTAGTGAAATGAGTTTGTAGTGTAGTATAATGGCAAATACAAGTCCAAGGTGCATTGGGACGTTTAAGATTTTGAAGAGAGTCTGACATGTAGTTTATCGTTTGGCACTTCCATTGGATAATTCATGTAGTCTTTCAAATAGCTAGGTTTCGGAAGTACCTTTATGACCGTTCTCGTGTTATTAGTCATGAATATGTGAAGTTAAACGAGAGTGTGTCTTACATCGGTCATTCGACAACTATAATAGATTAGAAAGTGAAACCTTTATGTTCAAAGAACACTGTTTTGGTAAAGGTTCTATGGCTAGAACCATCTGGTGAAGAAACCACATGGAAACCCGAAGAAATAATGCGTGCAAAGTATCCATACTTATTCGAAAATCAAGGTTAGTAGTTTAAATTCGAGGACGAATTTTCTTAAGCGGGGAAGAATGTAATGCACCGTTTCATTAAAAACATATATTATTAAAATAAATTAATTAAATTAAATTACAGTTGATAATAATATTTAAATAAATAATAAGTTAGTAGTAAAAGAATAAATAGAAGCTGAGCCTAGAAGCTACTAAACCCATTTTCCTTTATTTCTTTCCTCCTTTCCCTCTTTGCTTTCGTTCCCTCTTTGTTCTCTCACGGCTGGAATTTTTTTTTTCTTTCTTTTCTTTCCCTTCAAACATCAAATTTAAGCTACAATCAACATCCATTGATAAGATTATAATCTAAACAAAGCTTTTTCTCAAATTCTACAAGTGCTTTTGGGTTGATTTTGGAGATTGGGGTTAGGGTTCTAAGAAGAGAATAGTACCCAACTCTTGGTAATTATTCATTGAGGTTCTTTGAGATATGGCGCTGGATGCTTCACATGCTTCTCCTGGGGTGGTTGGAGAGCACACTTAGTTGATTCGTCGTAACTGTGAGTTGATAACAATCATTATCACTTATTTTAATTATCGTATTATTGATATTTTGGTGATTTTACAAGTTAAAGTATTTATCAAAATGGTACACACGCCCTTTAAACATTTTTATTGTCGTTGAAATTTATGTTTAAGGTCATGAATATTGATATGGTATCTATTTGAACTTGTCTATGAATTATTGAGCAAAGGTTTTGAAGTTGAGATTTGGTTGCATATACAAAAATGGTTTGTTTGAGAAATATGCTTTGTTTTGTAAATTATTTTGATACTATTATACCCTCCATTTGGATTTGAATTTGGATTTTCGATTGACCTATGAATTATAAAGTAGTGGAGTAAAGAATTGAATTTGATTGCATGTATCTTGGCACTAGTTTTTCATACGTTGTGAAACATGGTTTGAAATATGCGATTTAGATTTGAATTTTGATTTACTTATGATTATAAGTAGTAGATTTTCCATTGAGTTTTGATGGTACATATTTTGACATAAATTTTGTTACGTTGCGAAATATGGTTTCAGACGTGTGTTTAAGAATGGTGTTTTGAAAATTACGGTTATAATGACGACGACCTAGGTGCACCTAGTATGTGATTTCAATTAGGTAGTTACTCCATTAGATGGAGCCGCCCCAATGGAAAGGCCGCCATTAGGAGGAGAGGGCTATCAATGAGAGGTTAACTCCCTAATTGAAAATGTTTTATACCTTGTTTTGAGTCGAGAGAAAAGAGCTATCCGTTAGATGGAACCGCCCCTATGGAAAGGCCACCATTAGGAGGAGAGGGCTATCAACGAGATGGAGCTAGTTCCCGATTCACCCATTTTGATTATTTTACTAAATTGATTTTATTATACTTTAAAAACATTTTTGTTTTGAGTCGAGAGAAAAGAGCTATCCGTTAGATGGTGCCGCCCCTATGGAAAGACCACCATTAGGAGGAGAGGGCTATCAACGAGATGGAGCTAGTTCTCGATTCACCCATTAGATTATTTTCACTAAAGTTGGATTTTTATACTTTCTTCAAAGTTGATTATTTTGGTATTATTAAATGGAATTTGATTTTATATTCTATTTGGATTTGATTCCTTTTCCAATATACGCGGTTTCTATATTTTTCTTTAAAGTTGTGGATTTGGGTTCACATTTTTTTTACGACATTGAAATTTTGACATAGTCTTATTTGGTTTGCTAAAGTTACAAAGTTTTCCGAATTTTCATGGGAGAATGTATCATATTTTTATACGGGTACTGGCTTTGTAAATTAAAATTAGATTTGAGAAAAGTAACTAATCGTGCTCTTGTGTGTTTCCCTTCTAGTTGTGGTGGTTGTTGTCTCTCACTAAGTCCTTGTGACTTACTCTTTCATTTTTTGTTTTTTTTCAGATTTCCAAGCAGCTAAGTAGAGAGCTGCTAGTAGACTCAAGTTCAGCCGCGTCACTCTTTTTGGTAGGCTTCCTTGATGATTGTCTCTATTGTTTCTGTGTACATTGAGTCAAAGTACCTGCAGCTATTTGGAGTTTAGAAATGTCTCATTTTGAGTTGTATAAATATGTAAAATGTCACTTTGAAATTCTGGTTGATGATAAGAGTTTATGTACAGGATTTACATCTTGGTAATGTTGAAAGTATAGGGGTTACTCTGTCGAAATTTCAGTAAACATGAGTTTAAATTGAAAGTTAGCTTGAAAATTGTTTATTTAAATCTTTGGTCTTCAGGCTTGCCGAGCTATAAGGTATTAGTTCGTGCGCCGGTCACGATATTGAAGAAGTGAAGTAGGCGGTGTGAGATTATGACAGTTACAAAAGTCCAGGACCTGATGGTATTAATTTTGGTTTCATAAAGGATTTTTGTGGGGAGCTCAAAGACGACTTTATGCGCTTTATTTCTGAATTTCATCAGAACGGGAAGTTATCAAAAGGTATTAATAGTACTTTCATCGCTCTTATTCCTAATGTGGAAAGCCATCAACGGTTGTCAGAATTTTGGCCTATCTCTTTGATTGGTATTATGTATAAAGTGTTGGTTAAGGTTCTATCAAATAGGTTACGTTGTGTCCTCGAAAGCGTCATTTCAGAGTCTCAATCTGCTTTTATCCATGGAAGACAAATTTTAGATGGTATTTTAATTGCTAATGAGATGGTTGACGAGGCTCGTCGTTTGAAAAAAGAGATGAATCTTTTTAAAGTGGACTTTGAAAAAGATTTTGATTCTGTTGATTGGTGCTACCTAAACGCCGTTATGCATAAGATGATTCTTTGGGGAAAAAAGAGCTGGTTCTTTATCGCATAAGGTTCAAAACTCCCTAAATGTTATTTGGCTTTCTGTTGCTTAGATTTTTTGGAAGGAATGTAATAAACGTATTTTTCAAAGGAAGGACAGATTACAATCTCTTTGTGAAAGGGTTAAGTTTTAGTCGTATTGGTGGTTTAAGTCGAAATATGTTTTATTTGACTTTGACTACCAATTATGGAGGCTAAATCCCATTTTATGTTTAACTACAATTATTTAGCTTGTTTGGCTTGTTCTTCATATCTTTGAGATAGTGTGTAGTACTTTGTTTCTTGTGAAGCTCTTTTTGGTGCACCTTGTATTGAGATGACTTGATTCGGTTTCTATTGATTTTTTCAAAAAAAAAACATAATTGTAAAGTAAAATAAAAAATTTCAACTTCACATTAATCAAAGTATTATTGTTCTTCAACTAGATAACAATAGTTTGTCAAAAAAAAAACTTTGTTTAAGTATAAAAAAGAAAAATTTTGTTTAAAAGAAAACAAATTTGAATCTTTCAAATAGATAGATGAATCCATTGTTAATTTTTTTTTTTAAGGAATTTACATATTGTTGGTATAAAAAAAAAGGAATTTATATATTGTTATACATATTTGTTTTTCTTTTTAAAAAAAATACATATTTGTTTTTATATAAATAAGAGCAGCTTTTTCCCCTTCCTCACAAGAGTGCCGCCACCAGCCCCTTCAATTGCAGCGATGTAGCTACGGCCAGTGGTGGTGCGATGAGGTCATCCCTCCGCACCACCGTTCCACCACATCGAAGCAACCGTTAACATCCTTTCTTTCGGCAACCACCATCTTTTCCGTCACGTTGTCGCCTGCGTTTTCTCTCTTTTGGACTGTACAATCAAACACGAGTAACCCTCCACCGTTGTTGCTCTTGGGTTTCTGTTATCGAGATCGAATTCCAGGTTCGTCCGGTTTTCAGATCTAGTTCGTGATTTATGGCTTTTGCCTCTCTTTAGCTCTAATTATGTTTTTAAGGCCTTAATGGTCTAGGATCAAGGTGTCGTGCTCTGTTTGTACGTATTTTGAAGATGTTGAGCTTGCATGGTATTTGGGTCCTATTGTGTTTTCCATTTTTTGAGAGGTTATTGTGATGGGGTGGTATTGGGAGTTTATTTTGTTGTCATTTGATGCAGTTGGAAGTTTACTTTTGAGGAAATTTATTCTCTTTGGTGGTACTTGTGGTGGTATTTGTTGGAACAAAATGTGTTTAACAATGAACCTTAAAGAGTTTTGATGATAACAAGGTATTAAAAATTGTAAATTGGACTAGCTAATGTTTGTTCAAGTGTACAGGACCATAATTAAAAAGTTACATCATTTATTGGTTCTGAATGAGCAAATAAAGAGTAAAAGGAATCAACAAAATTGAAGCTTAGTGCTCCTGAAGGCAACTCGCTCCTGAAGAGAAAAAGCGCTCCTGAAGCAAAGCCGCTCCTGAAGTTAGTAAAGTGCTTCTGAAGAATAGTGCTCCTGAAGAACAGTGCTCCTGAAGACAAGAGGTCCAGAAGCCACATCATCAGAAGCTGCATTATCAGAAGCTGCCTCATCAGAAGTCATTTCACCAGAAGCTGAAGATCAAATGAAGTTGCAAAGATTCAAGGATTGAAGAATCATCACTGCAAAAAGTTGTCTATTGGATTCGAAAACACAACAAAAGATTAGTGGAATTTTGCAACGGTCATTTCAAAGGTGTTTGAAGGCATGTGCTTGCAATTTGGACGAAAGCGTTGACATTGTACTATTGTACGAACTGTAAAACCACCTTCTCCACTACTCTGTTTTGTGTCCACGCTACAAGACAAGAAAACAGCTCCAGAATACGGCTTCGCCTGCATAGATGTTCCTTTGGATAAGGAATGGATTTCAAATTGGTTCTTCATATGACAAAAACCAAATCAGGCAAAAGATCATTGGTGAAAGATCAAGCTTCAACAACGACTCTTTGATGTGCTGGCAATTTCACAACGTCTCTTTCACACCTCTATATAAAGGAGTGGAGACTTAGAGTTTTGGTAATGCTGAACGAAAGACTCACAACATTATTACAAGTGTCAAACCTCTGCTGAAATTGTTCTGCATTCACTTAGAATTTCTGTGTTTCAAAGTTGCATTTTAGAAATTCTTAAGTTATTGAGTCTGTATTTGATTTGTATTGTGAGCACCTCTGATTGTATATCAAGTGTTCAACCTTAAACAATTTTCTGTGTAATTTTGTTTAGTTAGAAGTCTCTTGCAGTTGTGCTTGAGCAGGGAAGTCTCTTGATTGTGTTCTTGAGCATAGGAAGACTCTTGCAAAGTGTGCTTGAGCAAAGGAAGTCTCTTGCAGGTGTGCTTGAGCAATTGTAATCAGATATTACTCTTAGTGAAATCTCCTTGGAAGTGCAAGGGGGACTGGACTACTTCCAGATTGTGGAAGGAACCGGTATAATTGCTTTGTGTCGTTCTTCTTCTCTCTCTATTTTATTCTGCTGCTTGTAGATTCTGATTATCACTTCAGAAGCTGTTTCACTTAGCTTCTGATCAGTGTGTTCAGTTTTAGGAGAAACGAAGAATTTTCCAAAAACACAATTCAACCCCCCTTCTTGTGTTTTTCTCACCTTCAGTATTGGGAGCTTAGAGTTTATTTTGTTGTGTTTTCAATTTTCGGGAGGTAACTGTATTAGGAGGTAATTGTGTTGGGAGTGCTAATTGTGTTGAGTCCGGCTCATCTAGACTTGTCCATTTCGTTTTTTTTTTGTGGAGTTCCCTACTGTATATTCATTGAGTGTTTTGTTTGCTTTTTCTCGTTCGGCTCATCTTGAGTTAACGGTGATGCGAGTGGTGGTTGGTGTTAGTAACATAAGGTGACGTTGTTGGTTTTTTGAGTTAACGATGATGTGGGTGGTTATTGGTGTTGATTACATAAGGTTTTTGTTGTTGGGTTGGGAGTTGGAGCGTAAATGGTGTCTTTTTTTAGTGGTGGTGATATTTTGATGTTGATGATTAAAAGCTTGTGAGTTGGTTTTGTTTTTGGGGATTTTTTTTGTTTTTCCGTTTGTGGTACTTCGTGGTGGTTTCCATGGTGGTGTTGATACTGAGTCTTTTGTGGTGGTGTTCGTGGTGGTGATGCTCGTGGTGGCTGATGCTGATTTTTTGGTGAGGATTAATGGTGGTTTTTGTAGTGGTTAATGGTAGTTTTGTGTGGTGGTGGTGTTGCTGGTTTTTGTGGTGGTGCTTGTGGTATTTTTGGTGGTGGCTAGTGGTGGTTTTTGGTGGTTGTTATGTTTTTTGTGGATTTTCTTCTATGAGTTTGTTGTTAATATGGTTTTCAAATACTTATGAGGGGATTTTACATGCGCTTAATTGTGCTTTAACTGCGCTCAACTGCATAAGAGAAACAAAGTGCGGTTACTAGGGTTTTTGGTAGGATTGATGCATATTTTGGACGGGTTTTGCAATGGTTTGGCACAATACTTGTTTCTGCTATTGCTCAGTCGTTTAGACTTTGGTTTTTGGAGATGACTTTTTGGTTATGGTGTTTAGTTTGTATTGGTTTGGAGGCCCTTAGTGGAGGGTGTTTTTGGTTTATTTGTAGAAGTTTGTATTTGATGCATAGGTGTATGTCTGGGTGTTCCGCATATATATGACACACTTTTTTTTGTATGTTCCTACTTAAGTCTCCTAGCCAAGCATTCCTTGTGCTTGCTAGGATTCTTTGTGTTTTGAATAAACTTCATTTTAGCTTCTTCAAAAAAAGTATAGATTTATTTTATTTTATTTTTAGGGGAAAGATATAGTATAGATTTATATAATTAATTATTTACAAAATTATTTAATGTTATGTTTTGGACTAGTATGATAAATTAGCCTATATATATATATGACTGACGAGCAAGTGTTATAGAACCCTATTCAAGTCCCTTTCTGTAGAAGAAAGAAGAGAATCAGCGATTCAGCAAGCATCATCGATGGCGGCAGATTGGTCTGAACTGCCAAAGGATCTTCTGAATCTGATATCAAAACGAATCGACAACGAAATTGATCTCATTCGCTTCCGATCAATTTGTACCAATTGGCGCTCTTCTTCCATCCGAAATCACCACCGTGACATTTTAACCATCAATTTCCCATTCATCCATCCCCTATTCAACAATGATTCCATCACAAACAAAACTCCATTCTGTAATAACCTCTCAAAACACAGTTTCTTTCTCATCAAACCACCACAAGAACAAACCCTAGTTGGTCGTCGTCTTCCTTTTGGTTGTTTAAAATTATACAAAGCTCCACCGGCAAAACCGAATTCCAATATGGCTTGCATTCATCTTCTGATCCCCTTTTCGACTTCAACAAATTCTCCCTTCTTCATTTGGCAACCAACTTCATTCCCGTCGACAAACAAACGAAAGTACCGAAATCAATCGATGGTCCTGTGGTTCTCTACATATACCTTAAAAAAGCCATTGCTGTCACTTCCCATGGAAAAAAACCTATCATTCTCGGCACGTTTTCTGTTTCCTGTTCTGAAGATCAGCCAGTGGTCTTCAAATGCGGTGATGAGAATTGGAAGATTATTCCTGAAATATCGGCATATTCAGGAGACATTTGTGTCTTCAAAGGTCGGCCTTATGTGGTAGACAAAACTGGACGTACAGTTACTATTGGACCGGAGGATTCCACTGTCTAGTTAGTGGCTGAATCTTTGGTTGGTGGTGGGGATATTAAATTCTTAGTGGTGAGTGTGGGTGATTTGTTGTTAGCAGATGTTTACAACCGTAGGTTTGGTGATAAACGTGTAAGGATAGATGTGTTTAAGCTTAATGCAAAGGAGAAGAAGTGGGTGAAGTTGGCTAATCTAGGGGATATAGTTTTGTTCTTGGGGTCCCAATGTTCATTTTCTGCTTCTGCTTCGGATTTATGTGTTCCAAAAGGGAATTGTGTCATCATTATGGATAATATCTTCACTCGTGTGTGTTGTGAAAGCTCTTTTTTGGACTTGGATGATGGTCGGCTTTCGCCTCTGACCGATTATCCTGAATATTTAGAATTGTTCCGGCCAAAGTGAATAAAGAAGCAGAATTAGTAACAGAGTATGTTATCTTGCATTGAAAGGTTTCTAATCTGATTGTGATATAACTTTATCTGATTGTGACAATTTTTATTGTGGTTACATTGACAGTGGGCTTTCATTCTCTAACTAATATGCACTTCTAATTTTTCACTTGCTCTTCGTTTATTTTTATTTTTATTTTTATGAAATTAGCTTTTACTGAAATCTGAATATATTTGAATATTTGCAAGACATCACGACCACAAGTTATTACTATGAATTTTCTAAACTAGATTTAACAATGTTATGGGTTTGTTTATCTTCTTTTATTGTTCCGTTTGCAGACTATATGCTTTGCAACAAACCCCTGAATCCTAATTACATATTCATATGAAAAGATGCTGGAAAATGAGGTGTGGAATTTTGGGCTGCCAGATAAGCGTTCTTACAGTTGCTTCAAATCTCTTATCCAAGAAAGTTGAGTTCCATAATTTTGATTTGATGTTGACTACTTGCATAATTATGGTCCTGTAAAGTTGAAACTAAATTCACAACTTATCGCAACCGAGTTACATAAGGTTGATCTTGGTTCTGTTATTTTGTTATTGACCGACTGCATTATTATGGTGTTGCTAAGTTTAAACTCAATTTATCAGTTACATTTATGTCTCAATTAAGGTTTATTTTGGCTTGAGATTTCACATTCTATCAAATGACTTAAATCTGTGTGACTTGCTCAATGGATATATTGAAGAGTTATAATTTCTAGTTGATTATTCAAACTCATTATTTACTTGATTTTTCTCGGTGAAGCTTCTAATTGTCGGTCATGAATTTAAAATAATAATAAGCTTCTCAGTCTGTAATCAGAAACAAATTTAAAATCAAGAGCTTTTTACATTATATCCCTTACTTGAACTATTTCTAAATATTTTATAAGCTTCTCAGTCTGTAATTACTATTGTGATCTTCCTTTGATGTGTGTTGGGTAAAAGAAGCAATTACTATAAACAATTATTCCATGTCTTTGTGATCTGAGAATCGCTATCTTACTAATTAATTAATTTGCATAATGCTCCACCTTGTTCTGCATCGCCTTTGATCGTGTGATCAGGGTTAACACATACATCACTGATTCTGTCACTCTCATAATAATTCTGCTTTGCTTCTTCATCATTCTTTTCATTATTCTCTGCTAATCTATGCATTTTACATTCTCCTGAGGAAGAGGATCAGATTTGCAATTAAAAAAAGAATAATACCTTTCATAACTATCCAGACATCAAATTATAATAGATGCTTTGAAGGAAATGTAGACATGAAGCCTGAATATACTCTCTATTTATAAACACTGTTTCAAAAAAGACATGTTCCTTACTATAAGTCTTCTTTCAAATTAATAATTTAACATTTTTGTCAAATATATTCCTATTTATAATATTTCTAATTACTTTGAAAGATGAAAAATAAATACGGTTTACTTTTACTGCTCAATGGCCATTTTCATAAAGATCATTTCAGCTGACTTGAATGTTGCCACATATAGATATAGATAGATAGATAGATAACCATACATTCATACATTCATAAAAAATGAAAAACCATACATAACATTCAAAAGAAGAAACAACAAGCATCACACGAGGATGACAACCCTACAAAAAGTTACAAGGCCAGCCGATATTCTTGACTAAAAATCTAAACTAACGACAGTGCTAATAAGCCCCTAAAACATGAGATTCGTTAAAGTTTCCTCTCAATATCATTCAATTTACATCTAACTCCAAGGACTTAAAATATGTATCAAGTAAACTATTTGTTTTTTGTAACTCCTTAGGACTTATGCAACTATAAACAATTAAGAGTAAATTACACTCCTCTTCTCTGAAAGACGCTTGAATTGCACTCCCCTCCTCTCTTATTTACATCCTCCCTTGATAATTAAATAAGCATTGCACTTTAACATATTTTCACATAAATGAATATTTTTATGATTTTGAATCACCATTTAAGAAAAATAAATTCATTTTTTTATGATTTAAATGTCAATGATAACTAAATTTAAATATTTATTTTGAAGGAAAATTTAAATATTTGTTTTTAACTTTATAATTTAGAGTATAAAATTCACTTTTAAATTAATTCAAAACTTCGCATCCTTAATGTAATTTGACCCACCAGCTGCTTTAGCATAGAGATCCTTTTACCACAACAAAATCAATTATTTAAATTGAAAGATAGCAAAACAACTCACAAGAATAAAACTTACAAAATACATACAGAACGTATAAAAATGACCATCGTATATATTCACACATAATCAATTATTATAAAATCACTTCCCAAATGTCATTCTCATACACCATAATAATCACTTCCCAAATCATTCTCATACACACTAATTTTCTTTCACAATTTCGTATAAAAATCATGTATTTAACATCAATCCATAAAAACAATATTACTACCGAAACATAGAACAAGCACACCCTAAGAATAGCTGAAGAATAGGCATTGGAACCACACATTTAAACTCTTTTAACCAAAAGAACCAACATGAAATGTTGGACATAAAAGAATCAACATGAGAATAAAATAAGCATAACAAATATGATGATGTTGTGTTGGATGTGTGATAAGACTAAACATGATAGGATTAGAAATGAAAACATTAGAGAGATTGAGGTATCTCCTATGATAGAAAAGATGGTAGAAATTCGACTTAGGTGGTTAGAACAAGTAGAGGAAATACTTATGAATTTTTTACTAAGGAGAGGAAATTAGATGGGAAGTAGTCAAATCATTGGAGGAAGGCGAAAAATTGAAGAAATTTTTTTATAAGGGAAACTAAAAATAAAATAAAAAAAAGATCTAGAGAGTCTATGTAATCAGTAATCGATCCGACTTGATTGGATAAAGCTTGGTTGTTGTCGTGCTAAACATGACATGCCCTCACAATTGCCAATACTCTTCTCGAGTAGGTAGCCAATGGAAGTTAAAAGAGTTCTAACTAGACAGTCCATGATTCAGATTTTGAAAACAAACTTAATCACTAATTTACTAACAACAAACATATTTTGTTATGTTCAAATAACATAACATATAGATACAAATACTCCTAAACACTTTTTATCCTATTATAATTGGCTCAAAGAGACTAAAAAAGATTACTCTATTCGGCAAAATGCTAACAAATTAGTTTATTTAAAAATAAAAAAAACAATTTAATAGTATCTCATAAATTAGACATTTGAAAAAATATGTAAAACATTATAGGAAAAAATAAACCAATAACAATAAAAAAAGTGTTCAACAACAGGTATCCATTATTAGTTTTCAAAAGTTTTCAATATAACTTCAAACTTTTGGCTATTTAAAAACCAAGTGGAAATATGACGGCTCTAAACAAACTTAGTAGACATACCACACATGAAGCAACCATATCAGCTAGACACCTATATCAAACACAAAATTTCAAAAAGGAAATGCAGAACAATTTCTCCCTAATCACACCAAATGAAGTACACGCCCTCGGGCAATGGCATAAACATCACAAAACAATTCAGCTCAACAAAATAACACAGTTAAAGACAACACAATCAATTATTGGTTTATTATGGTAGGATACTATGCGGCATTTGATCAATGCAGCCATCCCCAACTAAAGGGACAAGGCGTTTGCCATTGTTGTATATCTAAGTATAACTCTATTCCTCTGGTGCAAAAATGTCTTTCATAAGGCATTGAACAAAAATCTGCACGCCCAAAACAAAGAAGAAAAATGCTGAGTTTTTCTTAGATACGACTCAAGAGTTTAACATGCAAAGATCTTATAATAACTACCTTATTATTATTGAGGCGTGAACATTCCATGAAAATTGCCTCAACCACATCAGAAAATAAGTTCCAGCAACTGAGTTTTAAGAGGGTCATCAACCCATTTTGAATACAAATGTTAAAGGGATAAATACTCCCAAGAGGAGGACTAGAAATCATATGAGTCTTAAAAACAAATAAATTTACACAAGGTCAGCAATTTCAAGAAAATCATCATCCATAATTGAAAGCATAAGTTGTTTCGGGGTCATAGCTTCCATGTGCAAGACAACATAGTCAAGAAATGCAGCATAACTTGCCTGATAAACACCAAAAACAAACAAAGCAATTCAATACTTCAGCAATACCTTTTTGTCTTTACCATAAAATGAAATGAAAAGTTGCATTGTCAAAAAGTGACGACGACGACAACAACAAAAATAATGATGATGATGATGATGATGATGATGATGATGATGATGATGAATTTATCATAGCAAAAAATTTAAAGAAAAATAAAAAAGACGTGATTTGAAGAATCTGGTAAGAAAAGCTACGTTAACTAACCAAAATTGCTATATGTTTTGAGAATTATCACTTAATTTCTACACACAAACAAAACAAAAAAATACATGCGCAGAGTAATACATACAATTGACATTTTGACATGTTACATTAAGTAGCAAAGATTGAGGCAATCAAAAAAATACCATCACATGAATGGATTGAGTTGTAAAATTTTCGAAATTTTAAAGAATCAGTTGCAAAGAACATCAACAACATTAATTGGTTGACCCTCAATAATAACATCTCTAATTAAACCTTGTTCAAAAAATATCTCTAATTAAACCAAAGTTTTTTTTAAAATGGAAACTTTTCTCCCCTAGGCCAACCAAAATACAATGGTCTATAATTTTAATACAAGGGGTTGGAGGCACACATCGAAGCAGTGCCAAGTTCACCACCAAGTTTACTTTCAAAATTTTAATTTAGTTTGATATTTGCTAACAGTGTGTGTAATTTTGGAAAGGCATTGTTACTTTGCTGGCATTATGTGACTTGATATACTTTATTACAATGAGTTTTAGTTTTCTATTTGGTGACTTGAGCACTTGAGCAGGGTTTAGTGTAGATTTTTTGAGACATGAAGGGCTAAAAAAGAGTGCAGAAATTGATTTGGCCAAATTCGATTTGTAATGTCTAACACATTATAGTATTATTTTGATCCTTAATCTTGATTAAACTACCTATAAATGTTGTGATTAGTTTTACAGAATGTAATTTTAGACTTTAAATGTATTAGGGTAATTTTTGTGTGTGTGAAACCTTCAACGACTTTCAAATATTGAAGCAATACAAAGTGATAAGTTGATTGCTTTGAAAGTAGAGTCACTGCTATGGAAATATTTTAACACTTTATGTTATGAGTTAAAGAGCTAATGTTTAAGGTTAAAAGTTAGAGAAAAGAGGCTATGACTACTTTTGAGATGGATATCGTATTTCACATAGAGGAAGATGGAAAAATAGGGTTTTTAAACATTGAGTAATGATATTTGAACAGTAAAATTTGAACGACTTATATGAAAACTTATAAAACTACTCTATAAACAACTCATAAGATTTTTATAATAATTTTTTCTTTCTCTCTCTTCACCAAATTAACACTTGATTTTATAAGTTGTCGCATAAGGTGCAAATTTTGAGGTTCAAATATCGTTCCTCTAACTTCATTTCACTATTTTGAGAAGTAGGAATTGCTCTAACCATATGATTAAAAAAGCATTATGTGGATAGTATGTGAACATAGTGAGAGTACAATGAGAGTTGTTGTCATAGGTGTATATTCTTACCTCTTACATTAATTTTGATAAATTGGTAATTTACATGGTTTGATATTTATTTTTATTTTTGACGAATAAGGAGTATAGTGTGTATTTTGATCATTTGCTTTGACAATTCAAGTTGGAATTTGCTCCTTATATCTTCAATTCGTTAACTTAATCTAATTCAGTTATATTCGTGTAGTATAATAATATTAGACCATTAATAAATTTTGGAAGTGATTCAAGTTGGAATTTGCTCCTTATATCTTCAATTCGTTAACTTAATCTAATTCAGTTATATTCGTGTAGTATAATAATATTAGACCATTAATAAATTTTGGAAGTGATGCATGTCAAAATTGCAGAATTTCCTTTTGCTAGACAATAAGCTTTCACAACAACACAACTTCAAAAAAAAAAAAAAAAAACCTATTGTATAAAGATATGGGCCTAATGTGGGTTATAGGAGTACGGTGGTTGGGGAGGTGTGACCGAGATATGTGTCTAGGTGGTGGAATGATGTAATGGCGTTAGAGCCGGTTGGTGGGGTGAGGTGGTTTAGTAGGGATGTAGAGAGGAAGGTGGGGAATGGTAGAGATACGCTTTTTTGGAAGGATGCTTGGGTGGCTAATGAACTGTTAAGGGATGCTTTCCCGTACTTATTCTCTCTTGCGCTTTCTCAAGATGTAAAGGTTGCGGAGGTGTGTTTTGCGGAATGCGATAGATGGAGGCTCCTTTGGCGGAGAGAGTTGTTTGAATGGGAAAAGGAGAGTCTACTTTTGCTTCTAGGCCGCTTGAATGGGGTGGTGCTTAGGGAGGGTGTGGATAGGTGGTATTGGAAACCGGAAAAGGAGGGAGTTTTCTCCGTGAAGACGTGTTATTTGTTGCTTCAAAATTTGATGCCTTTATAGGGAGGGTTGAGTTATGAGGAGGAAGTGATTTTCCGGGATATTTGGAAGAGTAAGGCGCCAGCCTGCGTTGCACTGGTGCGGGTACGGGATACGTCATTTCTCAAAAAACAAAGGTACGGGTACGTTAGGATAATATATTTTTTTAATTTAAAATAACTTTGCATGAGAAAATTATATTGCTCAAATGAAAGTTGGGGCATTTAGTAGGAAACAGCAGTTGCAGAACATAGGAAATGGTTGTTGTGCCTCTTGAACCTCATGACCCGTTTGAATTTTATTAAGAAACAAAAAAAAAACTATAATGCTATTAATTCTCATAAAAGGGCTCATTTTCTCCAAAAAGAGAGGATGTGCGTACAGTAAGTTTGAGTTCTATAAAAAAACAAAAAAAAAAACTATAATTGCTATTAATTCTCATTAAAAGCCCCATTTTCTCCACACAAAAAAAAAAGGATATATGTACCCTTCAAGTACCACTGCAGTACCGCAACTACTGTACCCAACCTTTAAAAAAAATAAAAAAATATTGGTGCTTCATGGGTGCGTACAGTACGTGTACAGTACGTGTACCAGTACCCGCGCAGTACCAGTACGGGTACGTTTAGCAAAATGGAGTACCCGTGCTTCAGAAGCGCCGGCAAAGGTGGTGGCTTTTTCGTGGACTTTGCTCCTTGATAGGATTCCGACTAAGGCGAATCTAGCTTATAGAGGGCTTTTGGGGGCCAATGAGTCTAAGCGGTGTGTATTTTGTGGGAGCCAAGATGAATTGGCGGTTCATCTTTTCCTTCATTGTGACATGACCTCTAAAGTGTGGCGGGAGGTGATGAATTAGTTGAACTTTAATTTTATCTCTCCCCCAAATTTATTTATTCATGCTATTTGTTGGTCGAGACATGTGAGGAATAAAAAGCTTTGACGAGGGGTGTGGTTGATTTGGCATGCGGTGGTTTGGATGGTTTGGAAGACTCGTAATAATCGGATTTTTAATAATAAGATTATTGATGTTTTTGAGATGGTGGAGCAAGTTAAGTTGCTGTCTTGGAAGTGGGGTATGGAGCGTTTGAATATAGTGTCTTGTTTGTTTTATGAGTGGTGTTGGAACCCTCGCTTTTGCCTTGGTGGTTGATTGGGAGTCGTAAGTTTGGGAGGTTTTTTGGCTGTTCGGGTTTTTGGATTGGCTGGACTGTGTTCCCATTCTTGATCCCTGGCTGCTGGCAGTTCTGTTTTGCTGCTATTGACAGCAGTAGTGCGGCTAGGTTGTTTGGTGTTTTGGTTCAGTTTTTTGTTTTCTTTTCTGCCTTTATTTCCCTGCTGTGTTCAGGTTACAGGGCCTGGTGTTTATTTCTGTTTTGCCCGAGTCTTTCCCTTCTTGAGAAGGCTTTGTTGGCTTGTTAATAAAGTTTGGCTGTTCAAAAAAAATAAAAAAATAAAGGTATTGGCCTCAAATAAATCTCTAAGGTGATTAACATTCGTGTAATGGATCCAACAAAATATTCAATAATCAATCCACTAAATCAATCTTATAAGAAAAAGGCAGGATAGGATATGAAACAGGATAGGGATAGGATATGATATAGACAAGATAAACATTATCATATCATGTGTTTGATGCGCCCATGATAACAACCCGTATAACATTATTTATATCGTATTAAATGACAAAATTACCCTTGTAATCAATTACATTTTTAACTTTTTTCATATTGTACATATTACAAAAACATCAAACAAAGAGGAAAAATTGAAATCGATAAAAAAATAAAGAGATGAATCTATAATAAAACAAAAAAAACTGGAAATTTGTAAAACGAATTGGAAAAAAAATTGAAATCACAAAAAAAAAGGAGGAATGCTAAAAAGAAAATGATGAAGAGGAATTGAAATCGGAAATGAAAAAAAACGGATCTATAAAAAAATGATATGAACATAGTAAAAGAATATGTGGTGTTTGTACATCAATTATCTGTTTTGTACAATTGAAACAGGAAAATTAAAGGACGAAGAACACCATCTGCCAGATTTTGATGGTGTTTGTACATCAATTCTGTTGTTAAGACGAAGAGGAATTGAAAGAAAAATGATATGAATCCACACAAAAATAAATTGATATTAATAATAATGATGGATGAATTGAAATCGAAAATGATGGCATGAGCAAGAAGAAGAAGACGATGAGTGGATGTTGTGGATGAATCAGGTAGAGAGGATTAGGGTGAGGGTAAATTTAGGATTTCTCTTATCAAACCTGATAGGTTAATTTTAACCCAGCTCAAGCTCAGGATAGAAAATACAAAGGAGTGATAGGATAGGATAAATTAAAGGAATAATTTATCATATCCTATTGGTGCATCAAACGAAGGATTGAAACAGGATATGATATATATTTCCTATCCTGACTCTCTATCCTGACCATCAAACGCACCCTAAAAGTGTACCAAAAAAAGTTAGAAATTTAAAATTCATAGAAGTTGGGAAAAAAAAGTGTACCAAAATATTTGTCAAAAAAAATCATTTACCTCAAAATAACAATCTTTAGAATCTGAAAGTTTTTTTAATTTATAAATCGCCAGTAGATTCCCTCAAAAAAAAAAAAAAAATTCGCCAGTAGAGTATTTCAACAAATTATTCATATGCTCTTTGTATAACATTTATAGGATTATTGACCTTTTTGATTAATATGATGTGAGCTTGCAGGGAATAATGTGTTATCTAAGCACATTGGTGTGCAAGCAAACTAATGTAACTTTGAAACATTTTCTAGCATGTGGACATATGAATAACGTGCTAAACTAACCATATGGTTTTTTCTTTCCCAACATGCATTATTGTGTGCTTAGAATAGTTATTCTACTCAGCTGCATAGGACACCACTAAATCTCCAAAACTTCTTGCATAGTAACTTCTGTTGTCCTTGTCTTTTTTGTTTGGGAACTTCTACGGTACACCCGCAAATTAAGGTGTACCGGTACTCCTATTTCAAAAAACTTTAAATTAACTATTATTTTTATGGAATAAAAAGCTATTTGTTGATATTTATATTTTAGAAAATGTCATTTCATAAGAAAAAATATTATTTCATTGTTTATAAAAATTATACAAATTTTTTTTACATTTTATTGTAAAAAATAATCAAAATTTTCTATTATGGGTACTAAAAATTCACAAAAATTAAATTTTATTTTGTCGACGTTTTTGGTAAATAAGATTTAATTATTATAATTATAGATGATAGAAAACAATTTTTCTCTTCAAAAAAATAACACATTTAACTATAAATTTATTGATTTGGTGTACCAATACACTCAAATCTTTGGGTGTACCATAGAATTTGCCTTTTTGTTTACACACTTTTTATTCACTTGGCATAAGCACGATTGTGCACAGGTCCTTAATTTAAAAAGGGACAATTTATGATAAATAATGTTAACAATGTGTATTTGGAAGAATTTTTATTTGGAAGTATTTAAAAAGGGACAATTTATGCCAATAGGAAATATCCTACTATAACAGGAAGAATATTATCAATATTATATACGATGGGGATTGAGATTTTGGGCTGAATTTTTTATAATTCTAATTATACCCTTAAACAAATTTCCCTATAATAATGTTATATTGTTGGTCAGCAGACCCCTCAACCATAAGTCGACCACTTTACTCAGTTTGTTACTTCATCAGGTCTTGCAAAATCACGGTGTTCTTTTACGAATTTAATTTGGTTTGCAAGTTCTTGGGTGATCTCGAAGGAAATGAATGCTAGAATTTTCCGTGCTGAAGAAGCTACACCTTATCAGCTTTTGGAGAACATAAAACTACTTTCCTTTTGGTGGTTTAAAGCTCAATTTCTCGACTTATCACTATAATTTTCATGACTGGTGTCAGAATTCATTTCTATGTTTGGGTGTTGGCTAACTGTTATTATTATTACTGTTTGAAAATTTGTAATGATTGGTTATTCTCTTTGGCACACCTTGTGCTGGAGGGGTAGGTCGTTGGTTTTTTAATATATACCATTTTAATTTGTTCAAAAAAATATTTATATTGTTGGTAATATTAAAAAAGGTAATAATTTATATTATATTTGTTAAATTATTGTTGTTATTGAAAAAGAAAAACATTGTTTTTTGGGTTTGTTACAATTTAAAAGTCACAAATATTTGTACTTATAATTTTAATCAAAATCAAAATTTCATATAAAATATCGTTCATAATATACACGTGTTAGCATAATAAAAAGAGCGAAGAATGAACACTCATGGGTCCGTCTTTTCGCTAGTATAGTATAGATTATGTTTCTATATTTTAATATATTTTGGACATTACCCAATATTTTTTTGACAAACCCTAAAAAATAATATATAATTTGGATTTTACTTTTCCTCAAAAAAAAAAAAAATGGATTTTACTCAAAATATAATTTGGACTTCTATGATAAATGATAAAAGAGTAATGCTATATGGTACGGTTAAATTTGCTTACGAAAACTAACGAATGCATAGCAGTTCAATTTTAAAAGAAGAAAAACTGGTTTAGTTTGTTGCAAGGCACACAAATCATGGGGTGGTGGCTATTGAAAATTTTAGCAGTCACCACGTGGAGGATTGAAAATACTCCATTTACACAATTCATGGTTGGATGACATTAAAAGTATGCAATAAACGGATTCGTCAAATTTCGTTGTTTATGTTCCGTACCATCCATCATTATCCATGATAAATTAGCCTATATATATGACTGACCCGATAGAGAAAAGCGAGAAACAACCCTTGTCTTCATCCTTGAAAAAAATAACCTAGTCTAGTAACTTTCTGAAGATGAAGAAGAAAAAAGGGTCGGCAATTCAGCAAGCATCATCCATGGCGATGGTGATGGCGGTAGATTGGTCTGAACTTCCAAACGACCTTTTGAATCTGATATCGCAGCGATTCGACAACAAAATTGATCTCATTCGCTTCCGATCAATTTGTTCCAATTGGCGTTCTTCTTCCATCCCAAATCACCACCATAACATTTTAACCATTCAGTTCCCACTCTTCCAATCCCCACTCAACATTGATTCCATCAACAACATTACTGAATTCAGTAACCTCTCTAAACACAGTTTCTTCCTCATCAAACCACCACAAGTTAGTCGCCGTCGTCGTCCTTGGTTGTTTAGAATTACACAAAACTCAACTGGCAAAATACAATTCCACGACCCACTCCTACGACGTGGCTTACATTCATCTTCTGATCCCGTCTTCTTTGACTTCAACAGATTCTCCCTTCTTCCTTTGGCAACCAACTTCATTTGCTTCGACGAACAAATGAACTTACCGATCTCATCAACTGATACGTCATTTACGAACCCTACAAAAGCCATTGCCGTCACGTCCCATGGAAATAAACCTATCATTCTCGGCACCTTTGCCTGTTTTGGAAAACATCCGGTAGTGTTCAAATGCCGTGATGAGAATTGGAAGGTTATACCTAACATGTCGGCTTATTTTGGAGACATTTGTGTTTTCAAAGGCCGACCTTATGTGGTAGACAAAACTGGACGGACAGTTACTGTTGGACTTGGACCGGACGATTCCACTGTCCAGTTAGTGGCTAAATCTTTGGCTCATGGTGGACATATTAAATTCTTAGTGGAGAGCGACGGTGATTTGTTGTTAGCAAATGTTTACCGCCGTAGGGTAATTGGTGATCATTATGAACATGTAAGGACTGACGTGTTTAAGCTTAATGAAAAGGAGAAGAAGTGGGTGAAGTTGGCGAATATAGAGGATAGAGTGTTGTTCTTGGGGTGGCTATGTTCATTTTCTGCTTCTGTTTCGGATTTGTGTGTTCCCAAAGGGAATTGTGTGATCATTATGGATAATATCTTCAATTGTCCGTATTATAATGCCTCTTTTCTGGACTTGGATGATGGCCGGCTTTTGGATTTGTCCATTTATCCTCAATATTCTAAATTGTTCCGTACACCTCGGATAAAGAAGCTGAATTAGTAACAAAGTATGTTATCTTGCATTGAAAGGTTTCTTATGTGATTGTGATATAGCTTTATTGTGCTTAATTTTTGTTGTTAGTGTCGAATAAACTTTTCAACTAGTATTTGTAGAAAAGGACAATTTTTTATGTTGTTACATTGACTATGGGTTTTTCTAACTAATGTGCTCTCGGTAAATAAGTATATGCAGTTCTAATTTTTTTTACTAGCTCTTCATTTAATTTTCTTTTTTACATATGCAATTAGCTTTTACTTAAATCTGAATTTATTTAATATATATGCAAGACATCACCACGACAAGTTATTACTACGAATTTTCTAAACTAGATTTAACAATGATGATGGATTTGATTATCTTCTTCTATTGTTCCTTTTGCAGACTATATGTTTTGCAACGAACTCCTAAATCCTAATTACACATTCATATGAAAAGATGCTGGAAAATGAGGTGGAATTTGGTTTGCCGGATAAGTGTTTGAACGGTTTCTGCAAGCAACTCTCCTATTTAATAAAGCCGTGTTATGTTATTTTGATTTGATGTTGACTACACTTGCATTATTATGGTTCGGAAAAGTTGAAACTTAATTGACAACTTATCTCAACCGAGTTACATAAGGTTGATCTTGGTAATGTTATTTTGTTATTGACCGCCTGCATTATTATGGTGCTACTAAGTTTAAACTCAATTTATCAGTTACATTTCATGTCTCAATTAAGGTTTATTTTGGCTTATGATTTTACAAGTTTTAATATTCTATCAAATGACTTAAATCTGTGTGACTTGCTTAATGGATATATTGAAGAGTTATAATTTCTAGTTGATTATTCAAACTCGTTATTTTCTTGATTTTTCTTGGTGAAGCTTCTATTATTTTCTTCTGTACTTGCTAATGTAAAACAAAGTTGACTTTCTTTTATACGTATGTTGGTTCTTTAAATTATTCTTATTTTCTTAGTGAAAAGAAGTGTTTCTGGTTATCCTTCTTGGGTTTTTTACTGTACTATCTGATTACAATAATCTGTGATGGCTTGATCTCCACATGTGTTGTTATTGTCAATGCATGAATTAAAAAGAATAATAAACTTCCGAGTCTGTAATCAGAAACAAATTTACAATCAAGAGCTTTACATTATATCCCTTACTTGAACTATTTCTAGATATTTTATAAGCTTCTCAGTCTGTAATTACTATTGTGATCCTCCTTTGATGTGTGTTGGGTAAAAGAAGCAATTACTATAAACAATTCTTCCATGTCTTTGTGATCTGAGAATCTATATCTTATTAATTAATTTGCATAATGGTCCACCTTGTTCTGCACCGCCTTTGATCGCGTGATACATCACCACCTATTCTGCCACTCTCATAATAATTCTGCTTTGCTTCTTCATCATACTTTTCATTATTCTCTGCTAATCTATGCCTTTTGCATTCTCCTGAGGAAGAGGATCAAATTTGCAATTAAAAAAAGAATAATACCTTTCATAACTATCCAGACATCAATTTATAATAGATGCTTTGAAGGAAATGTAGACATGGAGCCTGAATATACTCTCTTACTCTATATTTATAAACACTGTTTAAAAAAAGACTTGTTCCTTACTATAAGTCATCTTTTCAAATATATTCCTATTTAATATTACCAATTACTTTGAAAGATGAAAAACCAATACGGTTTACTTTTTCTGCTCAATTGCCACTTTCATAAAGATCATTTCAGCTTACTTGAATGTTGCCACATAGTATATTATGAGGGCATTCTAAGACATTCAAAAGAATCAACTTAAAACGAGATCAAGCACGCCCGTTGTCAGATAATTATAAGAGTTGACTTAATACAAGATCGAATGCACTAGTTGTGAGATAACATAATTATAACATGGCGTAATAACACATTTAAAGGAATATTTGAAGTTTAATTTTAAAGAAATAATCATTTTAAACGAAGCAATTGAGCTTAAGTGGTTGATAAGCTCGACCAAAGACGAATTGTCTAGGAGAAGCTGAGTTGATTAATGGATAGAACAATTCTTGGTCAGACTTTACTTTTCTCTCGACCGACTCTAGATTGCCATAGCTCTTTTCCCTTAAAATCGAAGGGCTAAGAAAAAAAGAATTAATCGGTTTAAAAATCCTCTAAAAAAATTGTTTTAAAAATGACTTTTTTATTAGATATATAACATATACTATGATATTTTCCATTTTTTAAAATTTTTTATTTCATATTTTTTTAGTAGATGAACGTGTAACATGAAACAATTATTTTTATATGTAAATAATGTCTTTGCAATTTTTAGTTTTTATAAAAGCTTGTTACAATATTATTTTTAAGAAGTCGAAGGAAATAAATTAAAAAACAGTAAGAACCATTCAAACACAAGGTGATGGACTGAACAAAGTAGAAGTACAAACAACCGAATAAACAATCCACGCAAACAATATTATATAGTTTATAGTAATATATGTAGATGATCAAGGGCTTCAAGCCTCATATTATCAAGGCATCAATGTAATGATTTTGTTACAAAACTTTAGTGTATTTCACAAATGTTGGTTTTAATTCAAGTTAGTATAGTTGATTAGTGTCTTAATCAAGGCTTGTTTGGTTAAAATGCATTGTAACCTAGTTGGATATAGTTGGTTATTAGTTTGTTACAGTTTTAGCTAGATTTTAGCATAAGGTAGTTAGGGTTTGAGAAATGCTTGTTTCTCAAGCTACTTAACAAAACTATGTATATAAACTCCATGTATGTATAATTCACAATTTTATATTTCAATTCTCCTCATTCTCTCTTCTTCTTATTCTCTCAAAATTCCTAAAATCAAAAACCCTAAAAAACCTAGCTTGCATTGCAAGCATTGTGAATGTGAGAAGAAACAGAGAAACCATTGTGATGACATTTCTGTCATATATACTTGCAACATAATTATGTAAATATTGGTAATTAGTTTGGATGAAAATCGTGTGAATTATGTTTTTTAATGGAAACATCCCCCCAAAAGGGATACATGCCTTGATGACATGCATATGTATGAAATGGATGTTAAGTGAGCCAACCATGTTGCTCATACCCTTGACTTCAACCTATATTAGACTTTATTCATTTGTGAATGAGATGAGTTTTATTTTTCGTTAAAAAAAAAGTAAAATGTGTATGATTTTTTCTGTTGTATTGAATTTTACAAATCTATAAACATTTGTGATATCTACTTGCATATATGTTTATGAACATTACTACAAAAAAAACTAAGAATATGACAAAGATAGATACAAGGAAGCACAATTGTGAACGTGTGACCACCTTATGTTATTATTTTAAGAACAAAAAAGATGAAAGATATATGTGGATTGAAGTACTTTTTTTTTGTCTTAACCTTCTACTAGTTTTTAGGATGGTTGATAATTTAAAGTTAGATTGAGAGATAAGTAAAGTCGAACCCATGATTATTATAGTTATGATTTCAAACTCGAATTCTTATGATTCGTCTTTAAACGGAACACATTAACCTCAATTGAATTCAACAGCTTGGTTAAGGCAGAAGTACTTTGTTATTGCATGTCAATATACCATGATATGTTTAATGACTTATTTTGTTATCATAATACAATTAATTAAGATTGATTGAAATTCTTGTACCAAAAAAAAAAATTGATTGAAATTTTAGACTTAGAGCACTTTTTTTTTAAAGGGAGAGTAGAGCATTTCTTTTAACTAATTAAGAATTAAGATGGACAATGCCAAATGGTGCTAGAAATTTGGTATGATGTGTCACAATTCAACGCCTTAAATTCCTTATTTTTATGGATTGTTTTGAAATTTGTATTCTAATCAAAATAACACACGTGGTTTCATTTGTTATGTGCTCATAGATCTGAAAGCCAAGTTTGTTTATCGTGAACTCAACTTTGAGGAGCATGGAGACGAGTGAGGTGCAAAATGAAAGGAAGAAGGAGGTTGATATAGCAGTAGCTGCAAATGACGGTGCTCTTGTAGATGATGATGGCAAACCCAAACGAACAGGTCTATATAGCTCTTTTTCTTTCTCAAAATTTTCTCCATGGTGAATTATAATCTCTCATTTTAGGAAGCACAGATACTCCCAAGATAAGATGTGTCCCGGTGTCGGAGACGCATCAGTGTTTAACACCAACACCTATAATTACATTTAATTATGTCATTTTCTTAAATTTTTATCGGTGTTCGTGTCTATGTAATATACAAATCAAAATGTAAGCTGATGTGGTTGTTTCTACATATATAAAATTTCCTCAATAGCACATTGATTTCGTTAAATTCTTCTTGATTTTAAAAAGTGTGAGAAGGGTAACAATATATAATGAAACATTGAAATTTACATGCCTATGTGGGAACAAAAAAGTTAAAAAACAATATGCTATAGTTAAATAACTTAAAGACTATATGATGCATTTTGCTCGTAAAATTTAAATCAAAAGAACAAACACAATAAGTTATAAATTGTTTTTATAAACTATCATGAAGAGCTTACGAAATCAGCTTTAAACAACTTAAATACATGTTGTTTACAAGATAATATTGTGCAAGTTCATCTATACACTCAACTCAGTCCTGGTTAATTTCCTTTCAAACTACAGGGACATTATGGACCGCAGCCGCGCATATCATAACGGCAGTGATTGGTGCTGGTGTGCTGACATTGCCATGGGTGATGGCTCAAATGGGATGGATCCTTGGTATATCATATATAATAATCGTAGGTGCTGTCACACTCTACACTTCCAATCTTCTAGCTGATTGTTACAGAACACCAGACCCTGTCACTGGCAAGAGGAAGTTGTAAAAACCATCTTAGGTACCAAATTCATATCTCATGTCATACTCAAGATGAATTTTAATTATATCTCATGTCATACTCAAGATGAATTTTAATTACTGTGCATAGATATATTTACATTTCTTTTCAGGTGGTAAAATGCATTTGATATGTGGAATCGTCCAATATGCTAACCTTAGTGGAGCTGCAATTGGTTACACAATAACTACATCTGTAAGCGTGGTGTAAGTTCCTTTAATGTGTTCTTTAAGTTTACTTTTGATTATATACTAAATTGTCATGACTAATATGGCTTAACACAAGTAAGTAGATGTTTGAGTTTCTTAGCCCTTTTGGCTAGCGTTTCGACTCTTGACCAATGCGTATGAAAAAACATATATTAGGAGAAGTCAACATCTTAAATGAAGATATTAATCTATTCAAGTTGCGCACGAGAATACCTGAGTTTTAAAAAAAATTGTCATGAAATGTGCATTATATATTTTAACTTGACTGATTACATTGTTCAAAAAAAACTTGACTGATTACAAAATGTTTCATATTTTAGGTCAATACAAAAATTATTTGCTTCCACAAAAAGGGAATTGAAGCTCCATGGCAATTTTCTAATAATCCCTATATGATTAGTCTGGGAATTGTTGAAATCTTTTTGTCTCAAATCCCCAATTTTTACAAGAATTTTGCTCTCCACCCAGCACATTTTGCTCGCGCCCTGCAGCCATGCCAAAATTACCCTTGCGCATGTTAAGTAACGCAGAGTACGTTAACTCACGCTGCGCAAGTTAAGTGACGCCGCGCAAGTTAACTCACGCTGCAGTGTCGATGCAAGCTTTTTTCGTGGACAGAATCGCACATGCATTGGTTGTTGTATTTGAGGTATAAAAGGTCAGTTTGTTCAAGCATTTACAAGATGGTCTCAACATAACATGTTGGTGCATGAGGGAGGAGTTGTTACGTTGTTGAATGCCATGAATTGGGTGCAAAAAATGGGATTGCTACGTGTGAAGTTTCTAAGTGACTCGTAGGTTCTTATAGATGTTGTGTGTGCTAATAGAGAAGGTTTGATGAATTTAATGTCATTGTTGACAACATTAGGTGTATTAGCCTATACAAAATGGATGCACAGACTCTACAAAATTGTAGTGCGTAAGTTAACTCGCGCAAGTGTAAAACATTGCGTGAGTTAACTCACGTAGTGTTTTATACTATACGTGACTATGCGTTAGTTAACTCACGCAGTGTTTTACACTTGTGCATCTTAATTGACGCAGCGTTACTTAACTAACGCATAGTTTTACACTTGCGTTAGTTAACTTGCACAAGGATAAATTTGGAACGGCTGCAGGGCGCGAGCAAAATGTGCAGGGTGGAGAGCAAAATTCTTTTTACAAGTTATCATGGCTCTCAATCGTAGCAGCAGCAACATCTTTTGGTTATGCATTTATTGGTATTGGACTTTCTGTTGCTACCGGCACCCGAGGTTAATTTCCCCCTTTTCTTAGTCATTTTTAAATTATTTTTTATTATTAATATTAATTAAAGTGACACAAATCATAAGTTCTCGTTTAAACTATCTTTTGAGATTTTTTTTTCGATGAATCAAGAGCAGTGAAGGCATCAAGTGGAAGGTCCGACATCCCAACTAGGTTGGTACCTCAAACCTCCCACCATCCTCTATCGCCTGCCCAAATATTATTAAAAAAGGGGAAAAATAATTACAAGAAGGGGAAGGGCAAACCAAAACCCTCGAAATATGGTTTACAAATGGTTTACATGGAAATGGAAATACAACATTGGTGCATGTTCATAGGGAACAAAATATGTGTGCAGATTTTATGGCTAAGGAAGGATCACATGCAAGGTGCTCTGCTCATTGGAACTGCCCTCCACCTGGCATGGAATCTGAGAGATAAGCTTGGAACTTAATTTCGCCTCTCCCTTTTTTCTTTTTCTTTTTGCCTCGTTACTTTGTAACACTACCAAAAAAAAAACCTCGAAACAAAATGGCAAGACAAAAGAAAAGAAAGTAAAGAAAAAAAACAAAGCAATCGATGCCTAAGGGTAACGGAAGCTCGATCTCCCAAATCTGTCTCGAAAGAAGTCCACTCTAACAAATATCGGTAAAGTGTCCCACCAAACTACATTAAGGATGGAGTGACCATGATTTGCCAACTTGTCTGCACACCCATTACCCTCACGGAAGATGTGTGAAGCAATAACCTGAAAGCCACCATGAGTACAATTATGCCAACGATTTCGCAATCCAAAGGGAATTACAAACGGATTTTTGAAAGCCGAAACCGCAGAAGTGGATTCACTTTCAATCCACAGCCGACTCCATTGATGTTGAGTAGCATATTCCATGGCGAGAAGGAAACCATGAATCTCTGCTTCCAAAACTAACATCAGTCGGCAAACTTTTTTCATTCGAAGCAACCCCGATAAAGTGATGAAGGCGTAAACCTTGGCCGCATGAAGAGAGACCCCATCCGGGCTATACCTGACAACGTTTCGCGCCATCCAAATGGTGTGTAGAATATGTATCACCGCACTATACAAAACATCATGACATTGAGAGCTACACTTAGCCGGGATTAGCTCAAGTAACGTTAACATAGAAGTTCTATCAATCACACAACCCAGTCGATCCCCTAACCACATCCACAACGTTGTAGAGAAAGGGCACCGCAAGAATAAATGAGTTGCTAATTCGTATGTTGCGAGGCATTAGCACAAACCGAGACCACCACACAACCTCTACGGCGGAGGTTCTCATCAGTTGGCATTTTACCATGCATTGCAAGCCAAAAAATAAATGAATGGGAAGGAGGGATGCATGCACGCCAAATAATGGATGACCATTTAATCGGGATGGAAGCAGGTCGTAAAAATTGGAAGGTGAGCTTGGAGGTGAGCGCCCCTGCTGCACTATGCACCCAAACCATCTTATCTGGAAGGGGATCCTTGGGGAGAGTAATCCTTTTAGTACCAACAACCATCATGGGATGACAAGCTAATTCGGAAGGGTGCTGCCATGTACCATCTAGAATAATGGGCGAGAGGGAACCTGTGAGGGCTGAAGCAATGGATGGCGGAATCTGAAACAAATCAATCAACGTAATGCCCAACCAATTGTCATGCCAAAGATGAATGTCCTTACCCGTGCCAACGAGCCAAATAGAGTTTGCAATCACCGTTCCAATCTGTAACTTAATACCATGCCAAACCGAGGATTTAAGGTACCGCAATTTAGGATGACCAGCTGTGAAAACGCGTTTGTGAAACATGGCGGACCACTGAGAATGTTCTGGCATTAATTTCCAGCTCAAGTGTAATATAAGAGACTCATCAATAATTCTAGTCGGCTTCAGATCCAACCCACCAGAATCCCACAGCATACAAATCATTTTCCAAGCCACCGTACAAACTCGACGAGTGGAGATGTCACCACTCCACAAGAAATTTTTAACCCAAGTATCAAGCTGCTTCAACAATTTAACAGGCCAAAGGTACACATGGAACGAATAGACCAACATACCATGAATAACTGATTTTATCAATTGCACTCGACTCATGATAGAAAGAAGCGAACCTTTTGAGATTATAAAATCAAATTGTTACTAAATAAATTGACACCTAATTCTTTATAAATTTGAGTAATGGCATATGATATACCGGGAATGGATCCTCTAATAACTAGCACTTTGTTAACGGTTGAGAGGATGAATTTAATTTGAGGAAAAATAAATTGAAACAGGGAAGGGAAAGAGTACCTTTTAATTGGAGGGTTAAATAAGTAAATGATCGTCTTAAATATATCAACATTTGATTTTAGTCCACCTAAAATATTCTTTAGGTTTTTTGTTCTTCTAAAAATTTTCATCTATGAAATTAGTCCCTGCTCTACATTGAGTATTATACTAGAGTATGGACTAATTTCATAGAGGGACCAAAAACCTAAAAAATATTTTAATTGGAATAAAATCAAATGTTGGTATATTTAGAGGGATTATTTATTTATTTAACCCTTAATTGGAGGAAACAGCGAGCAAAATTCAGAAGACAAAGTGTGGAATGTGCTCATTGCATTGGGAAACGCTGCACTTGCTAGCAGCTATGCTCAAATTGCTATAGATATTCAGGTATGAAATGAAGCAAACTATATTTAGTGTCCATATTAGTAGCTAGCTTTCAATTTTATAATATTGCACTTACATTATAATTATTTTTTATATAGTTATTGCAATGTTATTTGATATGTGCTTTCACACACGTCATTGACTAGTTGTTGATTTAAAAATGGAATCAATTTTTTTAAACATGTGAGTACCGCGTGCAAGATTATATTATAAGACCATTTACAATAGAGCTCCTAAATTTGGATGTTTAAATGGCTCCCACATGTACACATAATTCATTTTATAATTTTTTAACGTCAATACTTAATAAGCACTCAACTTCTCCAACACAACACCACAACAAAATTTATTAATAGATCCCACTAGCAACTCTATATTATTAAATTTCTAAAACACTCATTTATTTCATTAGAAAATATTAAATGAAATTCACACAAAAAAAATAAGAGAGAGAAGGTCCTTCTATAGGCACCCTTCTCTTTTTTTTTTGGTACATATATAGGCACCCTTCTCTATAAGAATCAATAAATATCATTCCACAATGGTGGTGCCTATTTAACTCGGTGATAAATAGGTAAAGCACCCACCAAAATGTCACTGTTTATACTTTCAAGACCTTGAATGTACAGGTTCCAATATAACATTACTACATTTGACTTCCTTAACTAATTTTCTGGGAGCACTGGTTAACATTTCCCTTTTCTTATACAAAATCCATGTCAACATTGTGTTCCTTTGGTTTCACTTTTGGTTTTGGTAAAGTTAATTTAAATTTTTGAAATGGCCCATTTTAGTCGTAAGTTGATAGATTAATATTTATCTTTTTTTTGAATGGCAAATATAATATATATATATATATATATATATATATATATATATATATATATATATATATATAAGAGAGGAGAGAGTACAGAATATACAAATGAGGCCGCCGAAGCGGAACACCTACAACCCACCACAATGGGGGAACACCCAGAGCCCTCACCACCCCAAAAGAAAAAGGAACACAAAAACACCAAAAAGAAGGGCACCAACAGCCGGGAGCAGCGGATCCAGCAACACCTGCAGGCAACAGAGAAAATCAACAAAAATAACCCGAAAGCCACCCCGGGAAGGAAGGGGAGATACAACCACTCCAATAGATTAATATTTATCTCCTTCTATTGATTGAATCTAAATTTTTAACTCTTAATTTAAATCAGCTAAATAACTTACCTCTTGGAATAGTCAAAATTAATTCTAACTTGAAGTTTAAAATTAAAGTATTTAATGATATAATTGACTTTCATATTTAAATTTATTATTTGACTTACTTTACAAGAATATATCAATTTTTTTTAAGGATGAATATATCAAGATATAAATCATTTTAACTTCAATTTAATTTTAATCAAAATCAATTTTACATAATCAATTATTTAAAAATAATTTTTGTCATGGAAAAACCAAATCCAACTTATACAACTTTTGACTTTTATATTATTTTTCTCTTTGATGGGTCACACGTTCACACTTATTTAAGATTAGGATTAGGATACGGTATATTGATAAAAAAAAATAAAAAATTGTCGGCTTATGCATAACGTGCTTTTGACCAAAATAGAGGATAGAAACACAAGATTTGTGTTGTTTAGTCACAAGTAGTGGTCTCTCTTTAGTCTCTGCAAGTGGGCTGAAGAAAATGATATATTCCAAATGGCTTTGAAAATGAAGTACCATAAATTAGCAATTTACATGGTCTTATTTTCTTTGGATTAAGACAACACAGTACTCAAAAGAGATATTGGGTTGAAAACTAAAAAGGAAACGTACTTTTAAAAATCTTTTATATTCAAGAAATTAGTTTTTAGAGAGACCTAACATTCAAATTACAACAATAATTGAGGGAGATTCCATGTATTTATTATTTGTGATTAGTTTAGGTTGATTTCTATTTTAAAATTTTAAACATCAATTTTAGAAACGTGGCCACTCATTGCATTTTTTTTCTTTTCAAGTAGCCTAATGGCTGAAATTCACTTTTTAATGTGCATAAATGAGATGTTTGAGATTTAAACCTCGGCTCATGCATGTAAAACAATGTATTGTCTCTTCCAAATGAAATATTCTCACGTGGACAATCATTGCATTTGTTTATTAGAAATATAGTATAAAATAAAATAAAAATATTTGATTGGCATTCATCCATCCATCTATATCATCATGAGTGTATATCTCTTTCTCTCCTATCTTTTTTGGCAGTCACCGGAAAATAACTACCCCAGATAAACCGGCTTACTCAGATAACTAAATGATATAAGTGGATCAAATATTAAATCAAAATGAGTATTACACAAACTCTAATCATGGAACAAGATGATGATGGTAAAGCCAAAAGAACTGGTATGTACCTTATTCCTTTCTATCTTAATTCTCTGAATCAGAATCTTATTCTTTTACTTATGCTTTTTATTCTCAACTTTAGTAGTATTTCATAATTATATGGTATCAATCTTTTATTCAGTTAATTAAAACAGCTTTAATATGTTTCTGTGACTGTGAGTTTACAATAATGGCTTAATTTTATTTTATGATTCATTTTTCTCCTTCATCTGCTCTGCCCACCAATATCAATAACATGTTTGATTTTGCGGTCACAAAAATTGATTGATTTCGTAAAATTATATTTAGTGTTGAGTAGTTGAATGTAAAGTAATTTATGTTCGTTGAACAATATTGACACTTCAATAATGGTTAGAGGTTTGGACACTAAAGCAATTTGTAGGTTTGATCTCCGACTAGAAAATTTAATAGTCCAACAAATTTCTCAACAGAAATTAGTTACCGTGATAAAATAACTACTGTATATGAATAGTTGAGCTTCTTTTTCATGCAAAAAGACCAAAATTGAAGCCAAAATTCCATACAAATACCCGAAAGTTTTAAAAGCAACTATGCATCAATTATTAACACATCCGTCTAATGCTTTGTTTTTTTTTAAAGAACATCCATCTAATGATGTGTGTTACTGTGTAAATTTTCATGGTCATGCTAACTTATGTCCTTAGGGAACATGTTAAGGTTTCTACAAATAGGAAGTATTTATTGAGAAACATTAAATTTCAATCCTGTGAGAAATAAATTGGCACAATTTCCAATGCATAATTTTCATCTTTGTAACCTTAATATGTGCTCTTAGAACACAAATTAGCATTTCCTCTAAATAAGTATAAATGAAAAATCATGTTATGATCATTAATATTTGGTGTGCAATATTGCAGGGAATGTATGGACTGCAACAACACATATCATAACAGTTGTAGTAGGGGCAGGGGTGTTGGCTCTAGCATGGGCCATGGCCCAACTAGGATGGATAGCTGGTATAGGCAGTATAGTACTCTTTGCATGCATCTCTATTTTCACTTACAGTCTTGTAGCTGATTGCTATAGGTTTCCAGACCCAATCACTGGCAAAAGAAATTATACTTACATGCAAGCTGTCAAGAGCTACTTAGGTATACTCTTCTACTCTTCTTGTATACATATGAAAAAACCACTAAATTTTTGCCCTGTTCGGATGTCTGCTGTTAGACAGTTTGTGCCGTTTTGACACATGCACACTTCTAAAGATATGAGACATATTTTAGCAACGAGGGTGAGCGGATGTCCCCTTTACTCTTCAAGAATTGATGGTTTACACTGATAGTGCATGTGAAAGAACTCGTAAAATCTAGATCACGAAACTATGTATTATTCAAAGATAAAGATAAGCTCAAGAGCTCTACAACGGTGAATACAAAAAATGAAAGAGATAATTGTTATAACCAAGTTTTAACCGGAGAGAAACTGTCATAACGAACATCTAACAATATTTCTTAATGACTTACTCACCAGTTTTCCCCTCCTCTTATAACAGAATGTTCCTTGAAGTTTAAAATATGGGTTGCATATTTTTGATTTATTTCAATTTGCTTGATTTTATATTTCTATTTGATAATAGGTGGAACGATGCAAGTAATTTGTGGATTGATTTTGTATGGAAAGCTTGCTGGGATAACAGTGGGCTACACAATAACTTCATCGACAAGCTTAGCGTATGTTATTACATTAAACAATTACTTATAGTTATTATTTGCATGTATATAACAATATTACATTATGAAAATATGTGTTACATAATACAAAAAAAATCATGGTTAGATTAATTTGGTAAGTAGGAGACATTATTTGCAAATATTTTTTTTCTAATGTTTGTATTTGTATTTTGATGTTTATCTAATTTTAAAATTATCAATATATTCTTACTAACAAGTGTAATATGACAGAGAAATAAACAAAGTTGTTTGCATCCATAGAAAAGGACTTGAAGCTGATTGCAGCACTTCTTATAATCCCTACATGATCGGTTTTGGGATATTGCAGATTTTCTTGTCTCAAATTCCCAACTTTCACAAACTGACATGGATCTCAACCATTGCCGCTATCACCTCGTTTGGTTATGTATTCATTGCAGTTGGCCTTTGTCTTAGTGTACTTATCTCAGGTAGTTTGTTGATCACTTTTATCTCTGTCATATATTACATAGTTTTGCAAATTCGATCCTCTACAACCAACTTTATGGTGTAGTTGATTGTAGATCGTAAGACTAATACAGAAAAGTCTACGATAAGATGGATCATAAAATCGACCGTAGAGGATACGGATTCATAGTTTTATATATGTCTACTTACAAAGGCATTTTGGCTAAGAGCAGGAAAAGGGGCATCTACCAGCATAACCGGAACACAAATAGGGCCAGAACTAACTGCTGCAGAGAAAGTGTGGCGTGTTTGCACTTCAATGGGAAACATAGCTCTTGCTAGCACTTACGCTACTGTTATTTACGACATAATGGTAAACTATCACAATTCACTTATTATAATCATTAATGTAGTAACAAGTTGGATTTCTCGGTTATTACCCTTGTATTTGATTTTTCCATTATTTTGTTTAGGATACATTAAAGTCACATCCACCAGAAAATAAACAAATGAAAAGGGCCAATGTGACAGGGGTATCAATGATGACAATGATATTCCTGCTATGTAGTTGCCTTGGCTATGCTGCTTTTGGTGACCACACACCAGGAAACATTTTTTTTGGATTTTATGAGCCCTATTGGATAGTAGCCCTTGGAGAAGTATGCATAGTAATCCACATGATTGGAGCATATCAGGTTGGAACATTACTAATTCCAGTTTAATTATTGAGTTTTATAATTGAATATTATTTTGTTTAAACATATTTTTACATAGACATCCGAATTAATTTCCCTATCTTGATTCTTGCCAAATTATATATAACCATGATAGGTATTTCTACAAGTAGAACAATATTGTAAAATATTATTTGATATATTGGTAAAATACGTTTATGCTATTAGTATTTATTTAGGTATTAAAGTTAGCTGGTATAGTGAAAGATATTACACAAATATCTAGTATCCTTTTGTCATATATCATATTTTTCTAAAAATCTGATTATCAAAACAAAATAATAAAAATATGAACAAATTGTTATGTATATTGTAATTGTATAATATTTTGTTAAGAATGCATGATAATTTAATATTTTATTACAGGTCATGGCACAACCATTTTTTCGCGTCGTTGAAATGGGTGCTAATATCATGTGGCCCGATTCAAAATTCATAAATCAAGACTATTTACTTAACGTGCGTGGTGCAACAATCAATTTGAACTTGTTTAGGTTAATTTGGAGGACGATATTTGTGATACTAGCAACCATTCTTGCCATGGCAATGCCATTTTTCAATCAATTTCTAGCTCTGTTGGGAGCGATTGGATTTGGTCCATTAGTTGTCTTCTTCCCTATACAAATGCATATTGCTCAGAAGCGCATACCCGTGTTATCATTGAGGTGGTGTGCGCTCCAACTTTTGAATTGTCTTTGTATGGTTGTCTCATTGGCTGCTGTAGTTGCTTCAGTTCATGAAATTAGCGAAAATATTCACAAATACAAGATTTTTGCTTATAAACAATAGCATCTTTGTAACAAGGAAATAAATAAAGTTACATTATTTTCATTATAGTATATATGTCGAGCTTAGGTTCTTTCAATGTATTTTTTCCCTTATTCTCATATATTTATAAAAAGGGAATTTTTGTGTATTGCTTCCTTTGTCGTTTTATCCAAGGTTTTATTTGGTGGGATTTTATTATGAATTTTATTCACATTTCTTTAGAGATAGAGTTGGTCTTTCTAATTTTAGACTTAATATTTTCTTATGTGCAACCTAGCTCCCCACTTTTATATTTTTTGGTTTTTTCAATTTAAATATACTCAAATGTGTGCTACAGATGTTTGTATATAGTGTTGGGGGTGGCAATCTATCATGATCCTTTTAAATACCTTTCTCATCTCGGCTTGAAAAAAAAATAATCATGTTGAGATGAGATGAAAGGTATCAATGGACAATGTTTTCTTTGTTGCCCTTTAAAAAATTGTGAATAATATTTAATCATCAAGTTCAAATTTTAGATTTGACCGAACGAATGGGAAAATACTAATCTATCAACTCATTACTAAAATTGGTCATTTAAAAAAAAAAAACTAAATGTATGTTTGGATTTCCATTTGCAGCACACAATCAAGTTTGCACGCTTCTTAGTGTGTTTTTGTCGTGATTTTCAGAAGCTCTAAATATTAACTTCTAGCCCAAAGTGATTTTTTGCCGTGAAACGCACTACCAAACAAACACTAAATTAACTTTCCCAAATGTGAAATCAAACGAACGATACATGTTCACGTCGGATTTTCTTTTGTATATAAAAAAACATTCCTCATTATGTCATATCATAGACAACATCACTTAGAGCATCCACAATGGTAGTTCACTAACAAGGACTCCTTAAATGGACTCCACGTGACACATCACTTATAATTTTTCATAAAAGTACATATTGAAGACTCAATGACTCAAATGGCAATACACTAATAAAGACTCCAATGAAAAGTACTTAAATATGTTCCATTATCTTTACATCATTAAACAAAAATAATTTACCTATTACTCCTTTTTACAAATGGGACCAAGTAGTACACATTTTATTACTTTTTTAAACGTGGGATCCGTTAACTATCAAGGAGAGAGAGGGTCCTTATATAGTTGTTCGTTCCTTAACGGGAACTCATTTTTTCTTCCTTCAATTGAGGGTCCTTAATGGAGAGTGGTCCTTGTTAAGTAAGGACGTCATCGAAGATGGGAAAGTGTTGTTTGTACATTGTACTTTCTAAATAATAATAAAGTTATAGTTATAACATAATCTTGCACGTGGTACTGACATGTTTAAAAAAGATTATTCCATTTTTAAATCAACAAACTGTTTAGAAAGGAAAAGGACATATAGGAGACTCTGGAACAAATTTCTTGAATACATATACTTTGCGTCTTTTACACATGCATTGGGTTAGGAGAAATGATATTTGAACAACTTTTTTCAACAACTTTTGTGACAGTTTTCTCTCATATATTTTCTTTGTAAAATTTTGATTATCTCAAAAGTTGTCATATAAATTAATGTTCGAATAACACAACTCTTGGGGTTAGAGCAACATGAATAAGACTACACTATGTTATGATACAATAAAACGATGATCACATCAAAAGTAATTTAATGATCACATACTCGTTTTGATGACATGTATAAATTAAATAAAATATGAAATGTACATCATATTAAATTTTTGATGACATCATTCTTTTCAAACTATACAAAAACTCATAAAATATCATCAACTCAATAAAAAATTTCATTTGCAAGTGTGACTATTAAATAATTTTCAATGCTGATCATCCACGAATCACATGGTTATATGCTCAAAGATTTGGCCTTCTGGCTTTCATATTAAAAAATAAAACTACTCTAAAAATCAATGTCCAACCAGTCATTGACCTTAAAGAAATCAAACCTAATGCACTAAAAGTTGAGGAGGTGGTTGGTGTATCCTTTGTTATGGTATCTTCTCACATGGGCTACAGAAATAGAGAAATGGTAACACCAACTAAAAATACAGGAATGAATGATATAACAATGACAACAATTGCTGCAGACAAAAACATAGTATATTATAGTCATATAAGATAGAAAATTGCTTTTCTGACAACGAATACTTCCTATTGACACAAGTAAATGACCCTTTTACCCCCAGCGGTATTTAACAACCGCTGGTATAAGCGCCGATAGTTAACAACCGCTGGTTTCCAGCGGTTGTTAACTACCGCTGGAAATTGCATTTCTGCACATGCCCACTTATTCTGCTACACTTCCATTTTTTAATTGCTTTTCTAATTAAAAAAACCTATCCTGCTACCGGCAGCCAGGATTGTACCAATCTTGGAATCTTCTGTGTTCGGCAAATCCCCTGAATTCCATTTCCATTTCGCCAGTTTGGAATCAAGGGAGTGCTGTAATTTCCATGAGAATTAAACCTGCTTTGCCGAGAATTTAATTTCCATAAGAATTAAACCTGCTTTGACTGTGAAATGATCTCCAATTAAAAGGAGTTCTTCAGCTGCTTTTGGCAATTTTTGATGGTGGGAAAGAAGTCTTATCATACATTTTTCATTCTTAATTGGATGCAGAACATCAATCAGAATTTTTTATGTTCTTGCTTGGACAAAGAAATGCCAAGATTTAATCTTGGAAAATGAAAGAAGCAACAATCAAAATTTAATGGCGTAGCTGAACATGAGGAGGGATGAATGAATTAAAGAGAGAGGAAAGGGTATACAGAGAGAACAGAGATGGAAGGGATGAGAGAGAATAGCGACAACAGAAAAACAATTTTTCAGTGGTAGTTAACTACCGCCGAGTGCCAGCGGCTGCCGGCAATTTGCAGAGCGGTTGACCGCTGGGGGCATTTTAGTATTTTACTTGTGTCAATAGGAAACTTTCATTGTCAAAAAAGCAATTTTCTATAAGATATTGCCCTGTTTGAACTAACAACTTATTTTACAGCTTATAGCATAAGCTTTTATGAATAGGTTATCTCTCTAACAAAACATAAAATAATCAAACTGTGTATAATCTATAAGTTGTTTACATAAGCTATTCAGAAGAGCTTATAAAAATAAGCTGAAAACAGCTTATGAACAGTGTCGCAAGTGTTTATGTCAGAAAATAGGTTAAAATAAGTTAACCCAAACATGTTCATAATCAAAAACAACAGACCATACACATAAAGTCGTTTATCATTAAAAGTCGTTGCATAGGCAGCACACAAACACTCCACAATACTTTTGCAATATGAGAATGCACAAGTGGAAGGGGATCAAAATTGCTACACCATGGAAAGACTTCAGTCACTTTCTCCAAGGAGGACCAATACTTGTGCAGTATGATAATGCACATGTGAGGGGGGGACCAAGATTGCTATTTGCTACTCTATGGAGAGACTTTACTCACTTTATATGAGTTGACTGCGATAAATCTTGTTTTATGTCAATAGCCTTGATCACGATTCAAATTACAAAATTTGCCACTTATGGAGTACCACATTGTAGCTAAGCGCTAAGGTCCTTCGAGATGCAAATTAACACAAGTCTATACCAAACAGGTTAGGAGAGAAAAGTGAGGTTTCCTACTTATATTCTTAGAGGGGGTGCCACATGATTGCTTGAGTTCACTACTTACGATTTCTTAGCTACTTATTCAGTGGAAATATGAAGATTTCAGAGCAAACTTGTGGCCAAAATCCCCTGTAAAAGGAACAAAGTCACATCAGATGCAAGGCTTTGTGGTAAGAAGATGATGAAGAAATTAAGTTAGAAAATATGCAAACATGATATAATCTGAAAGTGTTGTTAAAAAAGAGAATTTCTGATTCTGACCATAAAAGTGATAAATCAGTAAGTTTCATTAGGATTTTCTTTGCTTCGGATGAGAGGAACGCCATCTTTCCTCCAAACTATACGGTCTTCACATAAAGCCTCTACCACCTCAACATATAATTGGTGTTCCTGAATTTGAAAATCAAAACAAGCAACTAATAATTGGTATTCATCTTGTCAAAAAGCTAAATTATTACTATTTTTATTGTATACACATGAATGCATCTTATGACAAATATATTAATTAAAGGGTCTTGTTAACGAGTGCCCCCGGGGCACTCTTTAAGCATTTTAAATTGAGTAATTATTCCATAAAAATGTCAAAGTTTACAATTTCCAATGCAGTTTATTACACAAACTTCCACAAAAGGTTACCATTTAAAGTCTTTGACTAGTGCCCCGGGGGCACTGGTTAACATTTCCCTTAATTAAATTGTATTCATGATTAAAGTTGTTCAATGGTTTAAAATGACACGATTTATTGAGGAGCTGGTTGATGTTATAAACTGTCATTACCTCTCTTAGAACTCTTGCAGCCAACTCTTCTGGTGTATCATTAGTAAGCACAGGGACAACACGCTGAGCAAGGATACGCCCTGTGTCATAGTGCTCATCGACAAAATGAATTGTAGGGCCCGAAAATCTAACACAGAAAATGATGTGATGATAAGTATTAAGTAGCGAGAAAAGTAAAAAAGTGTTTCATCGAGATAACATACTTATTTTGAGAGAAATGTACCTTGCGCCAGAAGCAATTACTGTTTTGTGTACTTTCATCCCATAGAAGCCCTTGCCTCCAAAAGCTGGAAGAAGTGATGGATGGATGTTAAATATAGATCTTTGGTAAGCTCGGATCAGTTCCGCTGGTATAAGCTTGAGGTATCCAGCTAATAGAACAAAATCAACCTCGAACCTCCTGTTGAAAAAATGAACCATGAGCTAATATTATAACAATGTCTACATGTAGCATATCAAAGTTCTTTTTAGTTTTTAGTCCTTTTGCGAATTTAGTTATAGCTAAATTAAAAAGAAAATGCATTTCGACTTTGAAGTAAAGCATTCACATATCAAATTCATTAAATAATAAAAGTTAAATGCAATAGCAGAAAATGAAATAAAGATGCATCTGACCTTAGTGTATCAACAAGATCATTTGCACTTAATCCATCATTTCCATCTTTTACTTTGGGGAACACTATAACCGGTATACCATTTTGTCTTGCATACTCCGCACCCCCACAGTCTGGTATTAAAATAAAAAGAAAGAAAAAGGAAAGTTTAAGTAACTAAAAATTCAAAAAATAAATCAAAACATAGTGCCAATATCATGTGTCACATGTGACTAGCTGCATCAATACACAAAGAAACCTCCTTTTTTAAAATACATGCATAATAAAAATATTTTTACAGACAAGCATGCCACCTTAATCACTATGTTCTTAGACTCAGATAGCAGCATAGAGAGAGCCGGACCCCAAAACTGCTATAGTAGTATTAGTATAGCAGATAGAGGGATGGCCGCTTGCAAAGACTAATAAATAGTATACAAACTAAACATAAATCCCAACAAGATACAAAAATTCCCAAAACACAAAATTAAACGGGTAATCATTTCTTAATCATTATAAATAACTTTGTTAATTTGTCACTAACATTAATAATCACAAAACCTTCAATCAAAGAAAACAAATCAAAACCCAAGATAACTTAACTAATTGAATCCAAAACAAATAGAGAAAAATGGAGGAAAAGCATATGGCTTAGCACTCAGAAGTAAGAGGAAAATGGAGGGCTTTGTAGAAGAAGAAGAACAGAGCTTACTTGCATCCAGAAGGAGAACCGGAATACTGAGTTGCGCCCGAGAAGAAGAATAAAAAACCTAAGGTGTAATTTCTATTATAAAAATAAAAGCCCAACGTAACTTAACCACTAATTAAAATAGCATCACTATTACCGCAGACAAAGAGAGAAGGATACTGGTCTCATTTCAACCTTTGCAGAAACCAAAACGACAAAGAACAGGGGCAAAACAAACCCATAGAATGTTGCAGAAGCTGAAGGCGGCTGTTGCTGTCGCCGGAAAAGTTGTCTTCGTCCCCCGAAACAAAGAGGGAAGAAAGACGCTTGGTTGTGCACCATTGCACAATGGCTCATCTTCCCACTTGAAACAAAGAGACAGAACAAGGGTTGTATTGTATGTTTTTGATTGAATGAGAGTGGGAACAGAAGTAGTGTTTAAACAATATATTGCAAAACGACCAGACAACCACTTAAAAAACTTAAGCAAAAAATAACACAGGGCAAAGAGGGTATTGTGAACTGTTCCAAAAGAGTCAAGGCATTGCAAACTCTAATACAGACACCGATGCAAACTTCAAACAGTATTGCAGAACAATTAAGAGAATAAGCACAAGAAATGGAATTATCTTTCAAATATTCAATATCAAAGGTAGGTGCAGATGCGATTACAATCCCAATCTACTCAGAGCCAGGCTCCTCAGAGAAATTCAATTTTCTGCTTAAAAACAGAAATACAATTTTGCATACCCACTGTCATCCTCACCTCACTCCTTATAACACTCCTTATAATAGAATTCCCACCAACAGGCCACAGCTACACACCCCACTACCCCACTCTGCCACATCAGCAGTAACTGTCCCTCACAATTAATCACACCGCGGATTAGGAACTGTGAACCCACAGTTGGGAGTCCTAACGTATGCGGCCACGAAACACCTCTGCCGCAATTTTTCCACGATAAGCAACCGCAATTGTCGGTCGCATGTAGCACTGAAATTGCATCGCAGGCTCACAGCAGACCCCAAAACTGCACGTTAAACCACTATGGAGCGCGATCACAACGTTATTAACAACATAGCTTAATCATGACTGTACCATCAATTAAAATTGAAGAAAATATGCTTATCAAAAAAGTACTAGCGCAAGAATTCAAGTGTTGTGCCTAAGCTAAATGATATTAGTAATCCATAAAAAAATAAAAAAATAAATTAGATATTACACAGAAGCACAAAATGGAAGTGAAGTGAAGGGGTAGTTATAAGGACAATTACCACTTTTATTCGTAACCAATATAACGACATCTCCATGAAGTGACCCCCTTTTGGATGCCTCCTGAATTGATTTAAAGTTCGACCCTCTACCTGACACAAACACAGCCAGCTTTTTCCTTCTCCCCGTGACCAGAGCTTTCACCTCAAGCTCCTTGCCTGAGTCTGCAGCATCACTGCTACTGCTACACCATACTTTCTTCCTAGAATTATAGCATCCATCTTTTTTCCCAATGCTGATAGGGTAAAAAGCTCCACTTGAAACATCACAATTATGTGAATGAATAGAAGGGTATGAAGAAGAAAGTAAAGAAGGGAATTTCAAAGAGAAAAGTTGTTTTCCAATTGGATTTGATGGTGTGGATGATAGTTTTGGAGAAAAACCAGAAACAATATGTTGAATTTCCATGGAAATTTTGGTGTAATAAAAAATTAAAAAAACTTTGTATGTTCAATATTAAGTGTTGTTGACGGCTATGAAAATGTTGACGTTATGGGAATATTTTTGTAAGTATAAGCAACAGTGGCAGCAATTTAGGCGATAAATATAAAGTGGCAGTGGTTTAAGGTATCAAAAGGTTGCTCCTCAACTTTCAAAAGATGCAGAACAAAGTAACTCCCATCAATTTGTAGCTGTTGAGAGAGAGAAAAAAAAGGTAAATTCATAAAGTCATCATATGTAAAAACATAAAACCGCACAAGTGATCTACTACAACAACTAAACCGATAACAAGAATACTTCTTTTTTCAAAATTGAAATTCTAGGTAAAATCAATTTGCCGATATAAAATTGAATTGTAGAGTCATAACAGAGTGTACCTATGATTAAAATTAAAAATAAAAATGAAAAAATCCTATACATGACATATATACTTATGCAATAGATGAATTGCCTAAATTGCATGTTTGGTCCCTTACGTTTCTTTCAGGTTTCAAGTTGTTCCCCTATGTTTAAAAAGTTTCAAGTAGGTCCCTTATGTTACTGATGTCAGCATAAATCAGTCCTTTCCGTCAAATTTTGAGTTAACTCTGTCTAAAAAGTCTAAGTGGCACCCCCAAAGTTATCCATGTATGCGTCTCTGTTAGCCATGTGGACGTTGTAAACGGAAATTTGATTAAAAAGGCTTACTTATTGTAACACAAGTGACCAACAAATAAATGTAAGGGACCAAACATGCAATTTAACCTATAAGATTTCAATGCAGATGCACCGTCAGAGTAAAATAGTACAGTTTTACACTATCATCCAATTAGAGCTCATTGTATTGTTAATTAAGCTCAGTTTGTACTATCATTTTAAAAATAACTCAAAATAATTGATTCTAATTGAACTACTAAATGTCTCATTTTCTCATAATATATAATAATTCAAATTTTGAGCTTCTTAGTAGGAAAAAACAAGCAAATTATCAGAATAATAAAGCAAGGTAGTGTATATGAACAACAATATATAGTAGGGAGTGAGAGTGAGGTGTTAGTTGTAGGGTTAACATCATTGCTAATGCTAATTATTAAAATTGAATGAATCATACTCAAACCATCTAGAACAATTACATCGAAAACAACTTGTTTATATCCAAAATTCCGATTCTTTCTCTATATGAACTCAAACCAAACCAATGTATAAGAACAATTACATCAAACCAAAGTAGCTATATCCAAAATTCCAATTCTAACTAACAAACAACTTGTTCGTAACAAAATTCCAATTATAATCATAACAAAATTCCATTTTCAATTCCCAAATTTGAAACCCTGAAACAACAAGCAATTGGAGAAGGAAGGGGAAATTGGAGAATCAACTGACTTACCTTAGAGTGAGTGAGAACTGAGAGATTGGGCAATAATCTGGTATGGCAAGAAGAGACTTGGTTCGCTTGCAAAATGGCAGAATTTCGTACTTCACGATGCAGAGGTGGTGTGGTGGTAGTGAAAGCTTTGTTGAACGACGAAAGTATAGTGAACTGAAGTGGCGTCGAGAAGAAGCTGTGAGGTTCTAGGGCGTGTTTCACTCTTTGTAAAAAGAAAAGGTCGCTATCTGCACCTCCCGTACTTTAGAAAAGCATTTTACTAAGATGGCTCGTGAATGCATAATATATTATATGTAAGGTTTTTGGGTTCATACTCCGGCCATCACAGAAAAAAAATGGTTACGAAGGTAATAGATAAGAAAGTTTTTTCTCAAGAGATTCAATATTGATCCATTCTCAAAACTACTCGATTCAAACTCAAGATTTCTAATTAAAAAAGAATAAATACTTTTTTTTGTTACTAAAAAATAATAAATACAACAGGCCTCCATAATCTAACTGTTTTCTTTTTTAAAAAAAAATATCAAATGGTTGAAATTCAAAAAAATTAATAATGTATACGGTGGATTATCTACAATGTTGGTCCACCTAATACATTTGAGGTTGAAGTTAATTTTATGGATCAAATTGACTGACGAAAGCATATTTAAAGGACCGATAAGAATTTTTTAAAAGTTACGAGACCAAGGATAAAATATTAAGCTTAAACAAATAGTAAACTTAAACAAATAGTAAAATGGGCAATAAAAAAGCCACAAATATTTTTGTACTTCCATTTTTAATTTAAATCAAAATTTCATATAAAATAAGTTTTTTAACATATTTTTACAAATTTAAAAGTCACAAATATATTTTAACATTCAACACAACTAATTTTTTAAAAAAAAAAATCTTAAATGAATAAAAATATCTTAAGAATTAAAGTGGTGGACCCACATATATTACTCAATAATAGAATGTATGTTTTTTTTTTAAAGATAATAGAATGTATGTTAGAGAGTGTCTTATGTTGTGTCTTTATTATGTATATGCTTTTGTCTTATTTTGTTTATGTTGTGTCTTATGTATATTGTTTTTGCAAATTGTAAATAAAATGCACACAACAAAATTAGACGCCACTAAACAATTAGCCTAGTTTCTTAAAAAAAAAAAAAAACAAGGGTTAAATATGTTTTTGATCACTATAAATATACCAAAAACGTATTTAATCCAAAAAAAACAATTAGGCTAATTAAGGTTTTCCTCCTAAATGAGTCGGCCGCATCTTATAATTCAATCACCGAATTTGGATTGAGATTGGCGCTTCTATAACACGAAAGCACATAACTAGAAGAAAAAAAATGAATACATAAACAAACACAGTGTACAGTATTCGAATTCGTTCCTTCACACACAAAACCAAAACCCTAAACTTGAATCAAAAATGGAAGAAGACGACAGCATCAGAAGAAGAATGCTTGAGAGAGAACGATACGAACGATACCAAATCGAGCAAATTCTCCAGCTCGATCTCGAAGAATTGCAAGTAGAAGAAGTCGACGTTTTCCACGATTCTTCCGATGATGACAACAACAACAACAACAACAATCACGCTGATCCTATGTAATTTTCCCTCTTTCAATTCGTTTCTATCATTTCATTTCATTACATATCAATTTTGATTAATTAAACTTTAAAATTCACTCACATTTTGTATAATCTTAAATAAAATGAATGCTACAATGCAAATTCCAAAAGTGAATTCAAATATCTGCTTAAAGAGATTCTATTGATTTTAGTGCATGTTTGGTTCCACTATGGGAGGAGCCAAAATTGATTGTTATTGATTTTGACATGTTTGGTTGCTCTAAAATAGAATTGATTTTGCGTCCAAGAGTATGACTTGAAGCTAGAAATTTGTGGCTTTTGATTGATTATAGACTTGATTACAATTTGAAGTTAGAAATTTTAGCTTTTGATTCTATAATTGATTTTTAAACTCAATTTGTTGTTCAGCTCACTTTTACATGAATGCATTCAAACCTAACTCACTTTACCTTCAACTAACTTTTAGCGAGAACCAATTTTACAAGATCAATTTACTCAAAATCAATTCTTGTTACTGCAGAACTAAACTTACACAGTGATTCTGCTCTGAAGAATTTAAATTGATTCTGTGTATGTTTGCTTCCACTTTTGGAGAAGCCAAAATAGATTATAAATGCAAAGAATTGATTTTGCCTATAGAATTGATCATAACTTGAAGCTCCCCTCAAAAAAACAAAACTTGAAGCTAGAAATTGTAGCTTTTGTTGTTCAACTCACTTTTACATGCATGTATCCAAACTTAAATCACTTTACATTCAATTCTTATTTGGTCAAAATCAATTTTATAGAATCAATTTAATCAAAATCAATTTTTGTTACCGCAGAACCAAACATACAAAAAGGTGGAGTCCTAGGTTGGAATTGATTTTGATTTATTGATTCTAACTTGAACCTAAGAATAGTAGCTTTTGCATCCAATGATTTTTACGCTCAAATTTATCGTTCAACTCATCCAAACATAAACCATTTTACATTGAACTCATGTTTATTTAAGATCAATTCAATTACAAGAATTTGGTGCAATAGAAGTCAAATTATCTGGTTTTTGGGACTTAAAAAAATTTCATTGCAACAGACAAAATAGTCCCATTAGACCAATTTGAGTTTTCATTATTTGTTGTTTTGGTACTGACAGTCTTTTGTTGATGCTGTTTGTAATACAATAGTCCTGGTTATGGCACCGCAGGCGTCGTCCCGGGTGAATTCACTTACAATACTTGTATAGCATCCTTACATACATATCTGGGCGGTATGTATTTGTTTGTTGTACTTCGTCGTTTATGGTCATTTGTACAATTTATGGTGGTTTCTAGCTGGATTGTTTGATTTTAATTTGATATTGTTTGTGTATCTAGATGTTGAAGACACACATCACAGGTCAACGTTTTTGGATGGTGGGACTGTATTGACCCTTCCGATTTTTTGTCTTGAAGGTATCTGTGTCATCCTTCATGGATTTGAGTATGGTGCTTTGGTTTTTGCATACCTCTTAAAATGAAATTGACAGCGTTGTTGATCTGCATTGTTGCTGTCCTGCTTTAACAGACATGCAGTTAAAAATTAGTCAAAAACATTGGGAAACACTTTTTTTACAGGAAGGGAAACATATAAGCATTTGGCTTTGGGGTCATGCTTACACATTTTAGCCATATTAGTTGCCTGATGAAGAATTATTTTTCAAAAGAAAATTTATTTCAAAAGAGGCTTCATGGTGGTCCATTTTTTCCTTGCTTATAATATCATTGAATTTTTTGTTTGCTTTTCCCCTGGCCTATTTCTTTTAGGTAGTATATCTCCCCTGATTTGTTTCTATGTTCGAATGGGATTTGTTGTGGTCTTAAGCCTTTTTCATTCTGCACCACATTCTTGGGTGCTTTTGCCTATTTAATTTTTTGGACTGTATTCTCATAAATTATCGCTGAATACATTCATAAAAAGTGTCAAATATATTACTTCTAACATAAAAATTGTCACCTCGTAGAACTTCTATTTTTATCCTCATCATGTTATGCATGCAAGTGTTAACTTATTGGAAGAAACATGGACTAATCCTTGGAATATTCAGGAGTTGTGCTCTTTCCTGGGGCTACTCTTCCCTTGAGAGTTATTGAATCCAATTTTGTGGCTGCTGTTGAGAAATCTTTGAGTCGAGTTGACGTTCCTTACACCATTGGCGTGGTAGGTAAATCCTTATGATAAATGCTCTTAATTTAGTCATACCATAGAGTCTCTTGTTGTTTTTCTCATAAAACATGAATGTAACAAACCTGTACATGCTCTTTCCAGATCCGAGTTTTCAGCGATACCGCAAATCGTAGGATGAAAACCGCAAGCATTGGGACGACTGCAGAGGTATTTCCTCTCAATCATTGTGCTATTAACATATTGAAACACAATTATTTGCATTTGCATATTACCTCGAAAAGTCGTTGGTGTTTGTTAGGATAGAATATAAGAAGTTAGTCAGTGATAGTTATATTTACTTAATGAGCTATAGAGAATTAGCATTCCATAGAGATTGGCATGACTATGGTTACAAAACCATATCATTTTTGAAGTTCTATACATAAATACATGAACGTTGAATCTTACGCAAATAAAATATTGTTTCTCTTGTAATAATTATTTTTCTACATGACATGTTTTCCTTTTACATCCAACCTGAAATATAAAGTGACATGTTTTCCCGTTACATCCAACCTGAAATATAAAGTCTTTGGTTGTATTAATATTACATGTACTGAATAAATTTATGTCTGTAAAATTATGTAACTTGCCACATATAATTCTGCAAAACCTGTCTGAGGAGCTGGGATGTGCAGAGCTGCATTACCCACGTCTTATTATTTCTTTTGGGATAATACCTACATCTTATTTGTTAATATAAAAAACTGATTTTCATATTCAGCATTGGTGGGGTTCACAATCTTGCTGTATCTAATCGTATGATTGCATCAATCAATTTGTATTGCTTGCTAAACTTACAGATTCGACAGTACGGGCGCCTAGAGGATGGTTCGTTGAATGTGGTCACTCGTGGACAACAACGCTTTCGCTTAAGACGGTGTTGGATCGATGTGGAAGGAGTGGTTAGAATATTCTCGTGTTTACATTTTATATATATATATATATATATATATATATATATATATATATATATATATATATATATATATATATATATATATATATATATATAGGGTTTTGTTACAAGCCACCCTTTGGTGGTGTCTTTTAACAAGTCACACCTTAAGGTGTGATTTTCACTTTTTAGTTATAACTTTGCTAAAAGACACCTTCATAAAAGTAAGTTGGTGTCTTTTCGCAAATGCTCATAGAGTAACTTGATAAAAGACACCTTCATAAAAGGTGTCTTCTATCATAACCCATATATATATATATATATATATATATATATATATATATATATATATATATATATATATATATATATATATATAAAACTAATCTTCACATGCATTTTATGTTGGTAAATACTGATTGCTTTCTGTCTCATTTTCTTTCTTTTGTTGGGATGTTTCTTAGCCTTATGGAGAGATCCAAATTATTGAGGAAAACATACCATCGCGAACTCCAAGGGATGCTTTTGGAAAATTAACACCCTTAAGTAATCTTCCTTGCAACCGTGCCAGTGTGTTGCCTTCAAAGTATTCTGTTGATGGACAGGACTCCTTAAACGAGGAAAGTGAAACAGAAGAGAGCTTTGAGAATGAACTTTCATCTACAGAGAGAAGAATCCATCAATCACTCATTCGTTCCAGTTTTGAATATGATGAATCAGCAAGTAGTGGTGATGATAAATTCACATATGAGTCAGATCAGGAAATTAGATCCAATCTAAATACACCAGACACCTTAACACCATTGCTACCTGACCATGAAAAAGATGCAGAAAATCTGGATTCTAGAATAGGGAGCTGTTCCTCTTCTGGAAAACAATCCTCCATCAGAGAAGGGCTTAATTGGTGTTCTAAAAATAGAGACCCCTACCCCTCACATAGAATTTCAAGAGCATTCTTGCCTGGTTGGGTATATCGTATGTTTGACTCCTATTTGCTTGCACAAAGGGCTGCAGGTAGCTTTTCTTTGCTGCTTCTAACTCTTTATCAGCCACTTTTGATATGTTAAATATTTATATGGACATAATTAAAATATCACTATCTTTAGCTGCACTAAATCTTGTTTTTATAGAGGCCTCAGCCCTCAAATGTTGCGCACATTGCCATAGTTTTCTGATCAGAGCTTTCGAGTGTAGGAGAGAGATTATACTAAACACCTTTTTCTTTCCTTTAGAATAATAAGCATTTGTCAACAATAGATCACTGATTCATAACTATATATTTGTTGGGTGTGTACTTAATCTAGCTTAGTGTTTTGGTACAATAAATGGGAGCCTTGGTACAATGGTTGGGGTTGTTGCTATGTGACAAGGTCACAAATTCAATTCATGGAACCAATCTGTTGCAAATGATATGGCTTGGCTACAGTAGGTCTATAACAGGTCTGACCCTTCCCTAAGCTTCGCGTTGGCATCAGCCAAGAGCTTCATGGCACCAGATTGCCCTTTTTAGTGCTTTGGGACAATTTACATATAATTAGTATTAGTAAGGTCCAGGTTCAATATGTATACTCAAATTAGAAAAATTTGGACCTATTGTTCACTACTACATTAGATAATTTATATTTATTTTTCTGCAATGTCAATGAACACTGTTTTTAGCACATGCTTCTCCTCTCTCTATATCCATCACAATAGCACCCAGAGTTTAAAGAAAGGCAACCCGAGCGCATTCCGATTTATCTAATTTTTAGGGAAGGGAACACTTGTGTAGATAAACTGGTTAATTTTTGGTTTATCTAATTTTTGGTTTATTGGTGGGATCTTATTCCAAATTTTGGTTCTGAGGGTTTTTTCAGAAATAGATTTGGTATGCCTTTCTTCGGGTTTAGACAGTTTCCATGTGTTTAGTCTCTATGCCCCCCCATGTTTTGTTCTTATTTTCTTTTTAATAAATAATTTTTGGCGTGTTGTAGATAATTTTGTGGTTGTGGTGCCAACCTATTTGAGTATACGATCATGTATGGTAGCATTATTTTCATTTATGTGACATGATCCTTCAAGGGGGGAGTGTCAATATTTAACTCATACTTTGTAGTTTATATTTTTATATATTTCTTATACTCTCTCATCCCTCAAAGATTGTCATATTAAGTCGTTTCACACAAATTAAGTAGACATAATATTAGAGGGTACAAGTAGAAAAAAAGTAATTAAAATTACATTGAAAACTAAAAGTGACACTCTTTTTGGGTAAATTTGTTTTTGCGAATGTGACAATTATTATGGGTCCGAGGGAGTATTTTTTAGGTGAAAAACTAAGGTAATACTTCAGAAGAAATATACTTGTCTGAATTTGTCTCTTTTTATGAACTTGTCTAAAAATGCTAATTTCTCTAAACTCTAACAGCAGTGTTCATGATCTGTAGATATGTGGAAGCAAATCGTTGGTGCACCAAGCATGGATGCTCTTGTTAAGAAGCCTGATGTTTTATCATTTTCTATTGCCAGTAAAATACCTGTTTCTGAATCTACAAGGCAGGAGCTTTTGGAGATTGATGGGATCTCATATAGATTGCGTAGGGAAATTGAATTACTAGAAAGCATTGATCTAATTCGATGTAAAATCTGCCAGGTAATCATCGTCACCAATCCTCAAGTGTTTTTCTAATATTTATATAGGATATTCTAGCGTAATAGGATACTTTTGTAACATAATTATTCTTTTCCTATAAGATATTACAAAATATCATTTTCCTGTAAGATATCATATTATATTTTAATAAGATACTTCTGTAATACAATTATTCTTTTCCAACTTTCATCAAGTGCGGATATAATTTTTTTTTGCTTGCACTATTTTAAAATTGTAGATTATAATTGCAAAGCGGAGTGATATGCTGGTGATGTCTAGTGAAGGCCCTGTTGGTGCGTATGTAAATGCAACTGGTTATGTGCATGAGATAACGACTTTGTACAAGGCAAATGGATTAGCTCTAACTGGGCCAGCACTTACAAAATATAGTTGGTTTCCGGGGTAAGTGTCTGCCCATTTTCATTTCTGGTGGATGCTTTGAACAGTTTACTATTTCTTGTTATGTGTTGGGGTATGCCATTGCCATGTTATCACTACCAGTTATAACTGTATCATCCACATAAACGATAACCTTATACAATAAATATAAAGATTATCCAGTTATAATAAATAATTTAGAATATAGTTTAGACAGATTCCATGACAAGTATACCACTGCTTCATGGTACACTTGGAATTTTTTTCCAAATCTGATCCAATGCCACTTTGATCTTCTTTATAATGCTCCATCCAGCTGCACTTCCCATTTTTCCTTCATTTATGCTTTGAACTACTACCACCTCAGAATTAAGTTGAACCTCAAAATTCACCACCTTACAACCTCTTATTATGCACAGTCCTTCATACAAACTCCAAAGCTCTGCAATATAAGTTGTAGTAGTCCAATGATATTTGATCCTTGTGATCCTGATAGATTTAGTTCTCTCGACTATCACCTTCGAGGATCTTCTATGCTGTTTTTATTTTATTAAGAAGCTAATATACAATCTTTTACTTCTGGCAGGTATGCGTGGACAATTGCTAACTGTGCCACATGTGAAACCCATATGGGGTGGCTTTTTACAGCCACAAACAGAAAACTGAAACCTAAGTCATTTTGGGGTATACGTAACTGTCAAGTTGCAGACGAAACACACTAAAACTTTCAATAGTGTTGCAGTACTAGTGAACATTTGGAAATCCATATTCATATTGCAGCATGAATATTGATGATACAGGTGTATATGTATTACTTGCCTTTTATACAACTGGAAAAAGTAAAAAGTTCCAGACGATGGCAAAATCTAAGGTGCATATTGCATACAAATGTAAGGACTAGATTGGGTTTATCCATGGTTATTTGGAGGTGTTATATTTGGGTGTTGGGCAAAACCATATAAACATTCAAAAGCCAATGTTTGTAATCCTCAATTATTTTTGAGAAGTGATATTTTGACAACCACTTTTTGACAACTTTTGGACAACTTTCTCTCTCATACTCACATGATATTGTTATTCTCTCTCTTCCCTTGTCTCTCTCCATTGTTTTTGACCAATAAGAAGTGAGAAAAATAAGGTTGTCAACAAAGTTGTCATCAAATTGATGTCAAAATATCATTTCTCATTATTTTTACGCTTTTTCACTCCTATTAAGAAGGCAGGATTTTTATCTGTTTGACTGGGTTGTACGATAGTATTAAAATTTAAAAATTCATTGCATGCTATGATCAATAACCATATTCCAATCATGGGGACCAAGGATGATCATGTAAATGTTTTTTATCATGGTGATCGAATTAACAACGACCATTGAATCACGTAATCTCTATAATATTATCATAGTCTCTTCTTAATCCCCTTCTCCTTCGATGTAACTAGGATTTAAAAAATAATAATGTGAAAATTAATAAACATGCCAATAAACTGAACGATTTCATTGGATTTAGACATCCCAAAATGAAGTTTTCAATATTCCTACCCACTTCCATGTCTCTTTCTTTCTCTCTTTTCTCCCATTGTATTTTGATTTTCAATTTTTTTCAAAGTAAATTTCCTGTTTCTGTAACATTCAAAACAAATGTTATATTTAACAAATAGAGTTTAGAAAATTTATGAACTTTTGTCATTTGCTGCATTTTATGAATTTTAGGATGTTTAATTGTGTGCTTATAAGAATATCGTATGCCTTTGAATGACCACCTCCTATCGATAAGATGTGTAAAGCCATCAATGAATTTTATGAAAATAAGGCTTTCCCGACTCTCAAGAAACGGTTAAATATGAGTTAATATGGCAAAATGGTTGGAATAACTTAATTCCGGATTTCACAGAAGTGGTGGGTTTTTTTTATGTAACCAAAATACACTATTCGTGATACTTGAAATTTATTTTCCTAAAAAACCACATTGGTGTGACATTAAAGCCACGTTTTATAAAAAATATATATATTGTGAACTCAAAAGTCAAATTGGGAAAACATGAACAAGGGACTACAAAACAAACAGGAAGCAAATGTGCGTGGTCAATATTGCCAGAAAAGGCGGATACAAAATCGCCCAATTAAAGTAGAGGGGCAAACAATGCAATTAAGTCTAATGTAAATGTTGATTTATAGTTGCAAAACCATTTCAAAATTAGATTTGTTCTAATTTATGTCAGCTTTTTCAAAATTGACACCAACATGCGTTATAGTCTTAAGGGAAGACGCACAACTTCTCTATTAGGAAAGGCTGTTTCTGCTACTTAAATATGCAAGGTCATATGGCTGCCTTGCTGTAGAAGTTTCTTTTCAAAAATAAAATTTTCATTGATTATTTTCACGTCTTACAAATATGTACCATGTAATGTTTTTATGTGGTACCTTCAGAATGTTGAAATTTTCCAAGAATAAACTCTCCATTCTATTTATGTTAAATACACAAAAACACAATCATTGAGCAAAACTGCGGTACTAAAACACTCGGCATGAACCATAACCAACGGCGGAAAGGGAAATATTTCACCTCCTAATACAGACAATTCTATAAGATGTCATATCAATCAAAACTGGCTGATATTGATTTGATAATCAAAATACGGTACATTCTAAAATATTCTAATTTGAAGCTGGCTTGAAGCTCATTTACAACTCCATATTTTCCCACAAAGGATATAGTGTCTGTAAAGGGAAAGAGTCACATACACTAGCTAGTTCAAAAAGCTCCATTACCTTGAAGAGCTTCCCCACTAAAATAGGGCTGCTCCAGAATCATAGTCATGGCATGAACCAATATGTACAAATCTGCAAATAACCACAGCCACTGAACTTAAGTTTCCAACGAACCTTATTTTTTTATTGAGATAGAGATGTATATAAAGTAACAGGAAAATGAAGCTTTGTGCCATCAAACCAAATGAACATCAAGATTGACAAAAGGCATATCTGGATGAAACCATACAAACATGGCTAACCTGCTTCAGATGTTCAATAAACTCATGTTATTACAAATCAATAATAATCAGGCACAACAAATGTGTTAACAATATCACAACAGCTGAGCTTCCAAGACAGCCAGCTGCTCGTCAGAATCACAAGCTGCTTGCCCCGTGTTTGATTGCATTGGAAACATACAATGAGTTTATTGAACAACCGAGTGGTGTGATAACAAAAGTGAAATAATCAGCAAATAGATAGCCAGCAATTACGATTGCTACGTCGATGGACTTTTTTCTCTAGAAACATATAAAAATTCATATGATATACTTAATGCTGACCCTAAAAGAGAATCATAAATTCCCAGTATAGGTGCAAAACAAAATTGTCAAAAGCACAACAGAAATATAATACTTCGAACATAATACTGGAAAAAAATTGAAACTACAGTATTTTCGTTTCAATCAGATGAACATGATTCACAATTAATGAGAGACCAAGAAAACAAATCTGAAATCAGATTGCATGTAAGTAATGCAATTTATTTCCTCACTAGGTAGGAGTAGGACAGATGTACAGATAAAAGAACAGCCATTATCTGTCAAAACAAAATTTATACATCTAAACATACAAATAAAATGATCAGAAAGAAAGAAAAAAATTGACTAAAAAATGTGAGTTAAAAGCTACTCAGACTATACCATTGTTTTCCATCTTTAAAATAAGGTCAAATTCAGAAATCCAAGAGGCCAGAAGTAGCTTAAAGACTTCAAAAGGAAAGGAGAAAAGAGGTCCAAGTTCAAGATGCACAGCTGAAAATGTCCAGTGGCCACACTGGAAACTTATAGTAGCACATTTACAAAATACCATCAATAAACAAACCTAACCTAAGTAAATACCTTCACATTTTAATTATTGTTCAAACCCCTACAAACTTTCTATCAAGACTCACCCAGGTTGACAAAAAATTATCTAAAATTGCTCATGAGCATTTTGATACATTTGACATACAGTGCACAGATATTGCATCATATGATTAGTGATTACGGCCACATAATAAGTTATGCATACATCAATGCAGAAGGGATTTGTTCGGCAAACTTGTCAGAGAGGATCTCCAGTTCCAAAACTAGCCAGATTTAAGAGAAAGCAGTGTGACATGAAAAGTCAAAATTATGTCAGCTGAATCTCAGAAAGCTTCACGGCTCATGAAACAGTTCTTCCGTAACAAATAGATGCAATATAGAGGTTCTTTGCCCATTTTTCCTGCAAAAATAACATCAAACATAAGCTTTCATGATTAAAGAAGACTATGGACACAGCACAATCAACTGCGGTATTTACTTTGACATGAGTACTAGGAAAGTCAGATGTGCGAAGTGTTTCTTGAGTTTCATCAGTCGGTTTTCTTCTTGGAATACTAAGAACAAGAGCGGCCTGGTCATATGTAGCAGCAGTTGAAGTAATGCGGTAACCATTGTCCCACCTTCGATGAATACCTTCACTAGGATACAGGAAATCAAGCTCCACAACCTGGAATTAATTTTAGAAGAGAAAACATCACATATGGTATAAGCGCAACTAAAAAAAACTTAATATAACATTTTTAAAAAAGAAAAAAGTAGAACCTGATCTGAAAATCCAGCACCACGGGACATAACAATTGCCCATCTACTTCCAGCAGTGGCCATAGCAGTGACGAAAAATCCTTCTTTCCATTTTTTATTAATCCACTTGAATGGAAATGATTCACTGACCTTATAAGATTGCTGCAAGTATTGGGTCCCTGAAACCAACAAATCACCAGTAGAAGTGAGAGACATAGTCACACAGGAACTAAACTCAACACTACAAGCCAAAATATGCAAAATAACCTAATACAATATAGTCAATTACTGTCGCCAAAATACCAAATGCCTGAAGAATAGAGCTTTAACGAATTACCTTTCGACATTACAACCAACGAGCTCCCACTATTAGATCCTGCTATGGCACTAATGTAATAATTTTTTTCCCACTGTTCCATAATCCATTCCTATAAAAACAAAAGTAGTTATATTAGTTCTTCAACATGCACCAAGTTCCAATACAGTGAAGAATACATTATATCAGATATGAACTATGAAGTATAAACATGATATTACTAACATAAATGACATATTACTAAGTAATGAACAAAAGCAAAAAATAACAACCTTGTGAAGGAAGAAGGATGAGAGTTCATAAACTTGTGCAGTGAAACCAGTGCCGGCATCCATAATCAGTGCCCAAAGGTTAGAACAACAACCTACACTACTGATAAATAACCCATCTTCATATCCCTTTTCGATGTGTTGGGACAACCGCATATCAGCAACATTGTAATGGTACCTGGACAAAAAGAATAAAAAACTTAGTCTCTGATCATTTTAACATTGGCCATAAAGACTCATTTAACTTCAGAAGAAAACCTTTGCTTCATAGGTCGGCGCGCATTGTACACACTAATCCATTGTGTTGCTGGCATTCCCATTCTGACTTTCTTCTTTGGCTGCTCATCATCATCTCCTTCCATGGTCAACCGTCCTCTCTTCTGTCCAACCTGATAAATAAGCTTAACAGCACAAACCAGGAAAATATTAGCAACAAGACTCAGCCCTCATCTGTAAACAGTAATCTCTAAATATTGAAGAATTTAGTACCTTCTGAGCACCGTCAGTGTTTATGGGTCTAATGTCTGGATTTGGACCAACAATTCCATCGAAAAGTGATATATATTTGGCATAATTTGGTTCTTCGTCGAACTTCAAATTCACCACGAACTCAATAAACTGCCGAAAAGGTGCGGGACAGAGGATACACATATTTTCTGGCGAGGTGGCCATTTTCTTCTTGCAAACAAGAAATCCTTTATTTTCACCCTGCAGCTAACAATTTTATTAGAACGGAACATTTTTATTTTCTATTATCACTAAAGTTATTATTAAAAACAAATATGACCTGGTATCCTTGCCAGGGTAGCCGTCCGCGAAGAAGGAAAATTAGTGTGTATGCAAGAGATTCCAAATCATCTCTTCTGCTACCTGTCCTACCAAGATGAGCATGTACACTAGCATAACGAACAGTTCCCCTGTTGCAAGAATATGGCAATCAACATCAAAATCAACCAAAGCCTGGATTTTGATCAGAAAATTCACCGTAAATTAGAAATGCAAATAAATTACCTAAATACATCTGGACGTTGATCGTAATCAACATGAAGACCAGTCGAATTATCACGCCAACGAGTTGCTGCATGGCAAAAGAGAGCAGATTGCATAAATAAATTAAGAGAAATTAGAAGAAGAAAAAATACAATGAAGTGTAAGCACCAACTTTTCTTGGCAAGGTAGAATACTTACCTAAACCAAGATCGACCAGAAAAAGCTTTTTCTCTTCATGAGTTCCCGGAGGGCCAAGCAAAAAGTTCTCAGGTTTTACGTCACCATGCACATATCTGAAACAAATGCAAGCAACACAATGACATTTTTTGCAACAATGAGAATCATGAGCTCAATATTGTCAGACAAGTGATTTGCATTTTTATTTCGGTTTTAGACCCACGGATCCTAAAGCCACATTAGACCCCAACTAATTTAAGCTGAGTTGACCTAGTAAGGACACAAAAAGCTTAATCTAGGTACACACACTACGGGTATAAAGAGTAACCCCCCCACCCCCAAAAAAAATATGCAAGAAAGCCTGTTAAACTGTGAAAGCCACAAGGTGAGACCAGTCTGGCAACTGAAATTGCCAAAGAAGCCTAGCATGACTGGTTTAGCATGCCGGCTATATCCAATCCGTGCAGTAATGAAAAATCCACAAATAAATCAAAAACAGGATCAGGAAGAAGAGAATCACCCTCTAGAATGCATCTTCTCTAATATGGAAACAGCCTCGATTGCTATACACGACACCATTTCAGCAGACATCCTAAAGCCACAAAATAGAAAATACAGTTAAAACAAGCATTATTTACTCCAACAGTAAAAATCAAGACACGTTGCATTGCACTATGATTCCAGCACGAGAGATGAACTTACGTGTGTGTCTTGTTATTCCAAACATCCCATAAACTAGGGCCAAGAATATCCATGACCTGCAATATAATTCCAGGTTAAAAAATAAAATTGAAAGATAAAAAACCCATAGCCCTCGATAAAAAAATAAAATCTTTAAAAAGCACTTACCATGACATACCAATCACCTTGCCGTCCCTTGTAATGAACTCGTGGGACACCATGGCTACCTCCTAATACACTACATACAAACAAAAAACATAATTTTAGCAACATACAATGGTAATAAATGAGCTGAAAGGAAAAGATAGACCACACTCACTTGTAAACCTGCCACTCGTAAGGAGGTCCATAATTACACCCTTTACTGGTTTTATGCTCAAATTTCAAAGCCACCTGCAAATTATTCATTGCACAAACAATGTCAAAAAACCACTGCAAATTACACACACTAAGGTCTAGTCTATGTATACCCCATTAAAAAAGAATGCACCGGTGATCTCTCTTTTATTTACGCTTCATTTATGATAAACATACAATGCAGATTAACATCAATCAATGCTTGCTTTTTGAGGTTGATTCCAAACAAGCAATTGTTATTACCAACTCTCATGTGGAGTTTGCAAGGAGACAAACTAATACGGTAGCTCAAGCTTTAAGCAAAAGCGGCCACATATAATGCTAGTTCTCCAGTTTTTATGATATTCCTACATGTATCCAGACTTTGATTATGAATGAAATGCATAAGTTGTGTTTTCTCAACAAAATAAAAACATCAATCAATGTGGTCAGAGTCACAGCAGCATAGACCACAACATCATACTTATATGGCGGATCATTCCATCACCCGCCATCTACCATCGTTGGCATTGACATCAATTTTCAATCATAAGCATCGATCATTCATTTTTATGCCGGATATTAGGTTCAATCTGTATCACATTCACCATAGGTCACAACACCGTACTTATATGGCTGATTTTTTACACAACCCGCCAAATCCAATCAATAACACTGACATCAATTTACAATCATAAGCATCAATAATTCATTTTTATCACAATTTCAAATTTTATATCAATTCCCACATAGACATTACTTTATCATCACTGTTTTCAATCAGAAGTTAAAATCACACACAAAGAAACACACTGATACTATCATACCTCAACAGCACCGGCTCCGGCACCAATACGACGACCAACATAAACTTGTCCAAAACCTCCTTTCCCTAGCTTCCTATCTACTCTGTACATCGGTGAACCACCCACCTGAACCTGTTGCACAAAAATTTTAAAAATCAAATTTTTTTATCAAAATTTCACAAAATTAATAAAAAACACCATGCAGATAAAAAAAATTGATAATTAAAAGAAAAGAAAGAAAAAAAAATTTACTTTTTCAGGAATAGGCGGTGTACTCCCTTCATCTTCAGCAACCGGACCTTTATCAGCTGCGGTTCTCCCACCGCCGCTATCACAGTCATCATCCATAATCTCTTGCTTATCAGAAACCCTAATTTGTTCCGGCACGTGAGGTTGTTCGTTTTGTTGTTGTTGTTGTTGTTGTTGTTGTTCTTGTACTTGATCACGTGCAGCGGCGGCGGCGATGGTGTTGTTACGGTTTTTAGCAGGTCTACCTCTTCTACCTCGTGTAGCGGGTTCGGGTTTAGCGATCGGGTTCGGGTTTTGATTCGGATTCGGGTTATTTTTAGTTTTTCTGGTTCGAAGTTGAGGAGGCATGTTAATCTTTAAGGTTGCTCCATGAAGAGTGTTTCATGGAGTTTTGTTTCTGGAAGATTCGAACGACGACGGTGATCTATCTATCTATCTATCTATGAGAGTGTAGAGAGAATAGAACCGACGCAGATGGAGAGGGTGAAGATCAAAACAACATCTACCAATGAAAAAAAAATCAAATTATGAGTTTTGCATTTTATAATCTCATGGAAATGAAATTAAATATAAGATATGAGTTTCATTTCAAGAGATTTCATGGAAATTTGATATTTGACTCAAGTACTAACAAGGATCATCCCACCGTCCATTAGCGAGAAGTCAAATCGTAAAAATAAAAGATTTGATTGAATACATGTGTAAAAAAAAAAGTTACAAATCGATGTATACGAATTAAATATTAATTAAAAAGCTATATATCTGACTCAAGTACTTATAAGGATTGTCGCACCATCCACCAGCGACAAGTCAAGTCTTAAAAATGAAAGATGTGATTGAATACATGTGTAAAAAAGTTATAAATCCATATATGATTTAATTTGACCTTCTAGATGAGACACACGTAAAATGAGCAATTCATCTTATCGATTGGTAAGTCATAGTAAATTATAAGTTTTTATAAAATAACATTTCTTGATTTTTTTTATTTTTTTTATTTTCGCTTTACACTATAATTGATTTAAAGGATAAAGATTGATGTCAATTGGGTCCTCGTTAGTGGATGGTAGAATTGATGCTTTGGATTAATCGGTCGTTGAATCCGTATCAAGATTTAAAATAAAAAAAAATAAGATGTGTGTATTTTTTCAATAAAATATATTGATTATTTAATTGAATTGCTTTATAAGATAAGTTGCAATCAAATAGTGTTCGTCAAATTTGTAGGAAATTTGAGAATGTACAACAAAATTTTATACCATTGTTTTAAAGAACTATTAGATTGAATAAAGTAGTCAAACTTTTGTTCTCGTGAGCTTAGCTCAATTGGTAAGGACAATGCATAATATATGCAAGGTTCGGGGTTGGAACCCCGGACACCACCAAAAAAAAGTAGTCAAACTTTTAATTAAAGTAGAAAAAAAGTAGTCAAACTTTTAATTAAAGTAGTTTAAAGAAAAAATTAAATTTAATGAAAAGTACACAAAAAATTATAAATCTCTATAAATATATGTTAAAAAAAAGATAAAATAAAATGATTATATTATTTTGACTCAACTGTATAATCAAATCTTACCATTTTTATAAAGAAAATAATTATTATTCATTAGTTTTACACAATTATTTCAGCTTATATTTTCTTTCTTTTTTTAACATATATCTATAGAGATTTATATGGGAGGGGAGAACCCCCTTGTTTGCCGCACATATTTCTCGGCGGAGATTAATTACCACTAGTATATTTATCCGGCGTTGCCTGGGTTAGACATATAATTAAGGATGAGCAAAAATTTGTCTGTGATATCCGCAAACAAAATTCACGACGGACATGTACATGCCAAATATCTTAATGAGTACACATATATAGAATAAAATAAATTATATTTTAAGTAACCATAAATTAGTAGAAGCACTCGCGGATGAAATTAACTGAATAAAATAAACATTTTTTAAGTATTGAGACTCTCTATAGAAATTAGGGTAGCCGAGTTTGCATGGAAATTAGGGTTGCCGAGTTTTCATGAAAATTATGGTATTCTGTTTGTAAACGTATTAAATAAGTGTACAACAACTTGTCAAAAAAAAGTCTACTGAAACAATTGATATATACAAACGATGACACAACATGATAGGAATGAAAAGCTCATCTGTGAGGAGAAATATTAGGGATTTTTGCATTTTAGAGGGAATTTGTTACGTTAAATTGGTGCGCTGCATTTTAGATGGAATTTATCAGGTTAAATTGTTGCTAACCTAATGCAGCATTTTAGAGGGAAATTATTAGGTTAAGTTGCTGCAGACCTAATAAAATTAATAAATAAGGATTAAATGACGGTGAAAATTTTATACCAACTAGCGAAAAGACGGGCACTCGCGTGTCTGTCTTTCAGTTTTTTTTTTATTGCTTTAACGTTTGAAAATTATGAACGGTGTTTTTTTTTATGAAATTTGATTTTGATTAAAACTAAAAATATAAATGTTTGTTTTTCAAGTTATAACAAACAAAACTAATCATCATTATCTATTTCAATGACACCAGCAATATAACAAAAATATATAATTTAAATTCTTTTTTTTTAATGACAACAACAAAAATCTTTATTATCTTGTCAAAAAAAAAATCTTCATTATAGAAAAAGTTGTTTAAGGGTATAATTGTGATAATGAAAAAGTAAGTATAAATATACTCATCTAGTTTGTTAGGAAAAAACCATATATACATATCGTGTTTGTTGCATTTGTTTTAATATTTACATTTATTCTTATCTATTTGTTACATGTGTTATTTGTATTGAAAATACAGGGTATTTTTAGAAAGAAAAATTCAGCCCAAAAGTGTTGAAAGGGGTAGTTTTCTTTATATATAATATAGATATAGATATCATGGTAAAAAAAATTATAGATATTTGAAAAAAATCAATTATTCAATTAGATAAACAATGATTAAAAATTCAATTATTTTTTATTTGCTTTTAGCACTATACCATATTTCTACATTAAAAAGATGAATCTTGATCCCAAAAGATGTATTTTCTCTTCTTATTTAAAAACTTGGGAAATAAATCACAATGTTTGGCCAGAAATCACTAATTTTGAAGGTTAAAAATCTAGATTTGAATCAAAATTGCAATAAATATGATAGTTGATATGATCTAAAAATTTGATTTTAAAACAGAAGGGTTGTTTTTGTTAGTGTGATAAAATAGGGAGACTGAAAGTACAATTAAGCTTAAAATTTAATTAAAAAGCTATATAACTAAGAACGTGGAGAATGGTAGTAACAAGTTGTTTTGGCATGAGCCATGATCGGATGAGGTTATTTTAAAGGATCAACTTAGTAGGTTGTTTAACTTAACACTGGATAAAATTATATGATGTCCAGTTGTGTGTTGGGGGTAGAGCTAATGAAGAAACTTGTTTGTCTGGAAGGTAGAGCTAATGAAGGAGTGTAGTATGACTTTATTATTTAACCTTACTTTGCAAGGTAATGTGGAAGATATATAGGTTTGGAACCTTTATTTTAACGAGATGTTATTCGTTAAGGAAGTTTATGTGTTGCTATGTAATTTTGAAGTTGTAGCAGATATCCCAGTGTATAGAGCTACTTGGAACAATTTGGTTCCAAGAAAGATTTTGTTGATTATGTGGAGATTACTAATTGATCTCCTTGCAACTAAAACTAATTTAATCTATAGAGGGGTACACAATTTAGCATCTCTTTTGTATGTGGAAAGATGTAATTTGAATGAAATTTTCAAACTTTTTTTTTTTATTGTTGGGAAATTATGGTAGGGTTTAGTATCTTGGTTATGAACCAATCATGCGTTGTCAAGCAATAGTTATTGTCATGTGCAATTTATAGGTTTGATATATCATGGAAAGAAAGTAAAAGATGTCTTAATTCTATTTAGTTGGCTTGCATGTGGTCAATTTGAAAACATTTTTCGATAATTGTGAACTTCTATTAGGCTCACCAATTGATATGTTTAAAATATTTAATATGATCAAGAATTAAGTCTAAAATTAAGAGTTTTCTTTTTATGAATACTATTATCGGAACATTCAACCACTCAACTGTTTAAAAACTGTTTTATCTCCTAGTTGAATGTTGATTATCACTTTTGATTTTGGTTTGGTGACAATATTGATTTGGTGCTTTTTCTTGTATAGACTTTTGCATCTTTTGAATCTCAATACTACTTATTTTGTGCTGTTATTGCATTGTTTTAATATATTTTAAAAAAATAATATATTTAAAAAAAATACACACTGTTAAGGAGAGTTTTCCGTCCATTTAATTCCCACAATATTTGAGAGATTAGTCACCGCAGTTGCGCGCGGAAGATGGTTTACACCCAAAAAATTAAATGTCGATTTCTTCTTCTTGTTTTTTTTTAACGAAAAAAGTCGATTTCTATTTCTTTTTTTTTTCTTTTACAACAAAATATCAAATGCATTTTATTACAAATCAAACGCTAAATACAAGTAAGAACAACAATAAAAAGCTGAGAACAAACATTATAAATGGCAGTTCTATTTTATAAAAAATCGTGGTTTTAGATATAGTTCGTGAGTGACCTTGTTAACTTATCCTTACTGAATTTTTTGATGGCACCAACAATAAACATTAGAGATGGTAGTTCTACTTCATAAAAAAAAGGGTTGTTTTAGATATAGCTCATGAGCGGCTATGTTAGATTGTCCTTACTATTTTTTTTACGATGAACAAAATTCACCATACCACATTAACATTTTTTATGGATCACATTGCCACTTTTTTCGGTAAAAAAAGTGTTCTTAGAATTATACCTTTAAAATTGTTTTTCAAGGAAACCTTTACGATAGTTGAAAATTCAAGTATAAGCGATTAGCCTTACTATAATTACTAATGAGCTAATTAAAAGATGTGAATGGGAGTTGGTTATATATTAATATATTAAAGTGACGAGTGAAGATATATTGTCATGGTCTCTTGATGGACTTGTCTATTAGTTTGTTGTTGCTCTTGGTACTTCAGAGACTATCTAATAAGTGCTATCTGAGTCATAATTCGATTTCATTGGAAAATAAGAATGAATGCAAATGTAATGATCTTTGAATAAAAAGTCTTATCAACGTTTTATTAAAATAACACGTTTTGCAAATAATGATGTGGGAGATTTATACTTCTGAGGAAAATTGTTGAAAGTATGATTGATTATAACGACTGTTGGTTAGTAATGAATGATATATTAAAGAGGTAACACATACCTTATGTCTTAAGATTTTAAATGAAGGTGTGATGTTAAGATCTTTTGTTGGTTATGATATTTGGTCGATTGTTTCTCCTTGTGTTCCTATGACTCCCCAACAAGTGTATTAAAGGAAACATTTTTTTTGAAGAAACTAAGAGAAATGTATTAAAATAACAATCAGACCCTCAAGCACAAGGTGTGCCTAAGAGAACTGACTAAAGGTACATACAAGCCAAAAGGCTAAAAGCATCCAAAAAAAATAAAAACAGCACCACCATTACATAACAACCTGTTAACAACCTAAGGGATTTTGTCTCCAAATAGGATAGTCAAAATTAAACAAGATGTAGTTTGCTTTCAACCACCAAAATGTTTGGAGTTTTACCCTTTCAAGGAGAGCTTCAACGTGATCAAATTGGTTTTGGAATACTCTTCTATTGCGATCTTTCCAAATGACATATAATACGGAAATCCAAATAATAGTAAAAGCCGTCTTAGAGTTTTTTTGAAAAACCTCCAAGAGCACAGAACTGATTAGCATGAGAATATAAACCACCCGGTAACGCCGTAACAAAACCAAGCCAAGACAAAATCAATGGCCACAAACGACTATAATGGGGACATTGAAAAAACAAATGTTCTCTTTCCTCCTCCTTACCACACAAGACTACACAATTCACATTGGTAGCATCAAGGATATTTCTTTTGAGTAAATTGTCCTTTGTAGCAAGTCTATTCAAAAAGAGACGCCAAACAAAAATATTAACCTTTAACGGAACCGCTTTAATCCATAAGAACTGATTAAAATCTTCAGTGATATTGAAATCAACCGTTGTTAGATAAGAATAAGCTGAATGCACCGTATAACTATGAGACGGATGGAGCTTCCATTCCCAACTATCGGATATGTCTACCTGCAAAACAAAGTTAGAAAGACGCTCCACACACTCCCCCAACAACCCTTCCTCCCATGCAAATAACCTCCGCCTCCACTGCCACGCACCCCCATCCATCCCCCAACCTAATTGAAACATCTCCCTCACCGAGGCTATTTTATGAACAAATAAATTGAAAAGCCTAGGATAAGCCACCACCAACGGAACATCAAATAACCAAGGATCCTCCCAAAACAAAGTGGTACAGCCATCACCCACCTTCCTAACAATGTTGTCAACCATCCATCTCTCATCTAACAACCCAACACCGGCTCGGATTTGGTTAATTTGACGCCACCAAATAGAACCAACATCAACACCAAACCGCACCCTACCACCAATCTCACCATACTTCGCTCGAAGCACCAAGTTCCACAAGCTATCCCTCTCCTCCAACACCCTCCACACCCATTTCCCCAACAAAGAAATATTAAACTCCTTCAACCTTTTCACACCCAACCCTCCATTCTCCTTATTCAAACAAATAGAATCCCATTTAAGCCAAGAAATTTTCCTACATTCCTCACTCCCACCCCAAAAAAAAATTAATAAAAATAGAATCAAGAGTAGAAAGGATACCTGAGGGAGCTTTGAAGAAAGAAAGGAAGTAGACCGGAATGGACGACAGAACGGACTTAAGCAAAATCAACCGACCACCCAAAGAAAGATTTTTACATTTCCAACCAGATAACCGACTTCTAATCCTCTCAACCAAAGGATGCCAAAACTGAAGCTTCCGCGGATCACCACCAATGGGCAATCCTAAATACAAAAAGGGGATCCGACCATGGTTACACCTCATTACCACCGCTGCCTCATGGAGCCATGAATCATTGACATTCATGCCAAATAACATACTTTTATGGAAGTTAACTCTCAAACCCGATACGGCTTCAAACAACAAAAGAACCGCCTTCATGGCTCGAACATTAGCCCAAGACTTAACTCCGACCAATAATGTATCATCAGCAAACTGAAGATGTGACAGTACTACTGGCATGTGCGCACCAACACTGTAAGGAGTGAACCGCCCATTTGACACCACCGCAGACATCATAATATTAAGACCTTCCGCAGCCAGTAAGAAAAGGAACGGAGAAAGAGGATCCCCTTGACGAAGGCCCCTCTCAAAATTAAATTCATTTGTAGGGCAACCATTAACTAACACTGAGGCCGTTGCCGTTGAGACACACTCCATAATCCACGAACGCCACAAACTCGGAAAATTCATCTTGACCATAACCTCATTTTGGTGAATTCTGATTACCGTCCATAAATCTAACTTTTTTTTTTTTTTACGAAAAACATTCGTTGTCTTATTTATTTGTTTATTTTGTTAAAACATAGAGAAAACTTGTAAACAACGACGAGTGTCTATTTGAATTAAAATGCTTAAATACAATAAACACCATGACTCAAAATAGCCCTAACTTCGTTTTCTTATATATATTTTTTATTATATATAACCCATTTCTATATCTTCTTCAAATATAAGTGATCTTTTTGTTGTTTTAGCTTCTTTTTTTTTTTCTGCAACTGAAAAATAGTACGTAGATTAGAAAATACTACCAAAAAATATATTAAATTCACGTATTGACTTCACTTTTCTTTTTTGAATTGACTTTTCAATACCACAATAAAGTAGTAGTAAAATTTTGACTATAATAACCAGTCCCTCGTAAGCCTTCGTATAAAAGAAATTTATGATAGCATCTTTTGTTTCTCTTGGAATCAATGCGAGATGACATTACTTGTAACAGTAGCAAAAATTATAGTACAGGGACTGAATTTCAGGAAAAAATTTGAACCATTATATTCTATGACCAACAAATAAATCTCAATGGTTACAACATTACAAGGGTACAAAAAAGGAACCAACAATAACAACAACCTAGCTTTTTCACGCTAAGTGGGGTCGTCTACACGGATCAAATTACGTCGTAATGTTCTATCATAAACATTTTGGTCCAACTCATTAATTTCTACAATTTTCCTAGTAGTTTCGGTACAAAGAAGGAACCGTATCAATGAGACAGAGCAATCACCTATTTAGTTTACAACTAATATATTCGAGAAGGTGCCGATCAAGCTCAAAATGTCGAGAAAGTAGTCCCTGCAACTCATAATCCATATGATATATGGTTAAACAAAAGATCGGAGATGCAATTAATTGGGTAATGCTCAAATGTGTTTGGGTAATGAACAATCATAAGGAATTAGGAAGCATACGCCAAGCCCTTACAGTGTCCGTAAACTCACCCACCCCATGCACGACAACATAAAGAAGTGTAAGACTAAATATATTTTTTTAAACAACTGGCCTTTATCTGACAGTAAAAAATTTAACTTTTTTTAAACGAAAAACTCATTTTAGAATTTAGAGTGTAAGGTAAGTAATATCAAATTATCAGTCATTACTCATTAATGAATAAATCAATGATTGATATTACATGTCTATAAATAGCAAATCATACGTGTTCTGAAATTATGAGTAATCCAAGCAATATTCAAAATAACACCTTACAAGGAAGTCCTATTTACGAATTAGGAAAGATACCTTTGTAATTGTAGGGTTGAAAAATGTTGTTTCGGAACCCAACACTGGAAAGCGGGCAACTTCAGCTGCATTGTCAAATAAGATAAATGTTGGAAGCTGACCCATGCTTCCTGACAATCAAAAGACTGCAATATAAGTCGAATATTTATTTCCACAACGATAACTACAGGAACTCGGACTAGTAAACCAGAAAGAAATTACTTTAAATAAGGAAAACAATTACACACACACACACACACACACACAAGTACCACTAAGAGATACTCCAAACTTTTCAGCTGCATTGGGAAAGAGTCCAAGATCAACTATTCCAAATGATAAAATTTTGCTTGAATATCTGTCAAAGACATGAACACAGAAATTGTCAAATGCAGTTTATCACAATAATTTTTCTAGAAACTGCTGGATGTAAAACATTTTTCACCATTGATATGTAACTAATTATATCTCTTATATTGCCTCTAAATTCATAAGCCAATTCATATTGCCTCTAAAGCTATAACAAAACATGAAAATGTGTTTGGTAGGTTTTAACTTTAACGAAAGTCTTTCCCATGAAACATTGCTTTAAATGTGGCCAAATCTGAATAAAATGTATGCTTGTCTCCATCGACTCTGGAGTTGAAAATGTCATAGCAACTATGTATTACAAATTTAAAATAAAAGCCACGGTAGCCAAATTTGTTTTCTAGTTTGAAGTTAAAAAATTGAAAATAGAAAACACGGATGTTTCCACAAACCAATCAGATTCTAATGTTTATACAACCTCTTCTATACCTATTTGATTGAAGGCATAAAAGCTACCCTATCAGGTGAGGAAGGACAAGAACCCGATTTGCCCAATGAACAGAAACTCTTGCACTAATTTTGCTTTTATTGAAGGGAGCATTAATAGTCAAAATAAAGTCAGGAAGAAGCATACGTAATTGAGAGCTCAGGAAACTGTTGACTTGAGCGAATGCAAGCAGATGAATAAGAAGCACTGAATTCCACCTGGCAACTCATGGAAAGAAGGAGAATAAATAAAACCAGTGGAGAAAGAAAGAAATCTATTAATTTTTAGACTCCTTAGACTTCTATTAATTTTTACTCTTTCAAAAATTTTACTCTTAGACTTCTATTAATTTTTATATCTTAGATTTCTTTCTTTCTCCACTGGTTTTATTTAAGGAGTGTTACTACCATAACACTCCTTAGAAAGAAAGAAATCTAAGATATATCTTAGATTCCATGTAGAAGTCTAAGGAGTGTTACTACCATAATGACATGGCATTATGGTAGTAACACTCCTTAGACTTCTATTAATTTTTACTCTTTCAAAATTGAAAGTGTTATAATTTTCATCCAGTGCAGGTTTAAACATAATCAAACATTAAATCACAAAAGGGGAAAAAAAGGAGAAGTAAATCTTCTAAGCTATCGCATTATATTCAAATGGTCCAACCAACTCCTCCAAAACATAGCTAAGAATTCTATACAAAATTTTGCCAATGATGTAAATATAGTTATTGCTGATTGCTTTTATGAAACATTTTATAAAAGATTCGGATGGAAGCCATGAAAGCACGTGGCTTTTGTTTAACTGAATATTTTTAAGTGAAAAACAAAGCATATGAAATCAAAGTTCACCAAGAGGAGAAAAGTATCGGTCATATGTACTTGTTTAGTGAGAAATTCAGAAAGGAATGTCATTCAATTCAGTACTTACCAGCCAATATCTTGTAGTGGTCCCCTCTGTTAGCAGGCTTTCCAACAGCAATGGTGTTAGCTTGCTACAAGTACCTGGAAGAATTAATTGGATAGACCCGGAAATTTTCAGATGACCAAATTATAACAAAACAACAAACTCTCATAGTTTCCATGATACCTTCAACTGTTAAGCTTAAAAAATATTATAACGAAAAAATCATAAAGGAAAATAAGCTAAATCTAACTAACAATACCTAGTGCTTCAGATGGAGGTTGTTGTGTCAGCACATGTATCACTGCAATACAGAACATGTAACCATAAATATGCATATATATTATTTTAGCGGTTGAATGAGATTGTCTGTAATTAACTTTCAGTAGATATCCAATATACATCTCCGGCTTATTGCCAAAATAGAATGCAAACAAAATCAAGTTTAGAATTTTGAAAATGGCATTTTGAATATCAGATTAGAGAAAAATATATCAGATGAAATTTTTTTCTATTACAAAAGAATTTATTTCGTGGTTGATGATGCATACTTCGATATAGTTGCACGAAAAAGCAAGATGGTGTGAAAAAGATGCAAACACTACACCTAATATATATTCAGTGCTTAAAAAGATTAAAATAAGATGAAACTACCCACCTAAAAATACAAGAATATACCAAACGGCTATGCGGCGATCCATTGTAAAGGTAAGGGCAAAAAGACAAATCTGGACATATTAAAATAAGATATTAAAAGTCGAGAAATGCAACTTAGACTTAGAATGGGATTAAATTAAATAAACCACAGCAAAAAAAGGGATTTAACACATGAAACATATTCATTAAAATCTACAAACCCTATCCTAGAAATAGAAAAGAGGCAAAGGGAGAACTAGAAGTGATTCGTGAACCTAAGAAGGAAGCTGTAAAAAGTTTTGCAAAAGCATCAACGGTGATCACCTTGGCAAGGAAAAGTGCATCACCTATGAAGGCTTCCCATGTCTCTTCTCTCACACCCTGCAACAAAGAAAACTGAGAAAATCAAATCCATGCCACAAATGTCTAAGGTCGCATGCTGGAAGTATGTGAGAACAATTGTAGAAACATGTTCACAAGAAGTATCAATCTAGCCAAATCAGGGTTGCAAGATACTGACAACCGTTACGAATCATAGAATCCCAAGGATAAAGGTCATAATGATCAGCAAGAAAGAGAGCATAAGAGTATTCATGTGGGAGATACCCATAGAGACTCATAGTAGAATGAACATATATTGATAAAAGATGAATAGAGAGTACAATGGTGAGGGTTATTTATAGGGGTGAGTTAGTCTAACTAACTCCTAACCACCTAACCTACTAACTAACCATAGTTTACATATCAACTAACTATGGTTTACTCACTATACTCTAATAACAACCAAGCCAAATCAAAATGACAATTAAATGCACTCACCACAGAAGACAAAACTGGTAGTTTTTTAACTCAAGAATGTGGACAGAATATTTTTAGTCTAAATGGAAGCAAAAAAAACTTTTAGCTTTGTGTCATTCCTATTTAGTATGAAAAACCCTTTCATCACCCAAACTGCCAAAAGCGTAACGGAAATGATACCCGGCTTTTTCATAAAAACACTAATTTCATAGTTGAAAAGTATAACAGAGAACAATATCCAAGCCTTTTCCAACTATGTGGAGTCAACTACATGGACCAAACAACGCCAAAATATCCAAGCCTTTTCCCACTATGTGAGTCAAGTCATCTACATGGACCAAACAATGCCATCATATCCAATATAAAACATTTCCAAAGACAAATCTTTAAAATTAAATTGAAGTATTTTTTGATAAATTATTTACAATAAAGATCGACAATAATCTCAATTGCCTAACAAAACTCTCGTCTTGCACTTGAGCTTAGGAACTGGTTATGCAATGAATTGTATAGCCTTCCCTTAAATTCTTTTTTTGTCTAGCCTGAAGTTCACATTTATTTTTTACTATCTACAAAAGAATGCAGATATACATTATGGTGGATACCTAACACTAGATACTATATAATGGTGGGTAAATTATTTATTAAAGCAAAGCCAGAAGTATCAATGCAACTAGAAAACACATAACACTAGATACTATATAATATGCCAAAACTTTGAGTTTAACGAGCATAATTCGTCAGTGTAAATCAGTTTTACACTTTATATGAGAGCCAAGCATTTTTCAATGTCATACCATCAATTTCAAAATACAACAAAAACAGCGATGTGCCAAAATAGTGAATTTTCATAGAATGTCTGTAAAATTGGTTTACTCTTGCATCACAAATGCTTTAATTCTTAAAAGTCAATTAAACAAAACTAAATTCATACATCAACGTATAAATATAAAATGATTCTATGCAGTGAACTAGAGCATATATGGTTCCACTTTTGGAGGTGCCTGAATCGAGACTAATTGAGTAAAATTGATATTGAAATGATTAGATGATCTTCAGTAGAATTGATTTTGCCTTCAGAATTGATTCTAACTTAGAAGCCAGAATTTGGAAATTTCAATTCTAGAATTTGATTTCCAAACTCAAATTCATTGTTCAACTCACATTTAACTACAATCAAATTTACAAAATCAATTCATTCAAAATCATTATTTGTCACCGCAGAACCAAACACATATTTTGATTTTTAGACTCAAATTTATTCCTCAATTCACTTGTACAATATCAAAACAAAACATATATCCTTTTACATTCATCTCACTTTTATCCAGAATCAATTTTACAAAATCAATTAATTCAAAGAGTTTAATAGTATACAATTATTGACGTAACAACTAATGTGTTTTCATATTCATTATTCATTAATTGACGTAACAACAAATAAACATAATTTGACTTATGCGTAAAATAACTGTACACCGGCAGTGTATACTAACAAAATTCTAGTAATTCAAAGTTCCATGAGATTAGAAGAACACGCACGAACCTTGATGAAAGCCAAAACAGCGAAAGCTAACAGCGTTTGAATCTCCTGAAAAATGAAAAAATTGACATACATAAGAAAACGAATAAATAAGCGATCTACGAGAGAGAGAGAGAGATTGAAAGAAGAGATAGAGAATTACGCGACGAAGAAGATTTAGAGTGAGATTTGGCGCTAAAACTTGTGATGCAGAACAGCGAAGAACTAAATAGGAGAAAAAAGTTAAGAAATGGAAGAGATAGTGAGGTTCTGAAACTGTTTGATTCAGTAACTTCAACACTTGAATGTTGTTGCTACTATTTTCTTTGCTCATTTTCTTTGTTGAGATCTGAATTTGCCTCTTGATTTCAATGGAAGAAGATTTACTCGCTCGTTGTTCGTTGCTAACTAGAAATCTTCTTAGTAGAGAAATGTTGTTTTGCTAGGAAATCTTTTTTATTTAATTTTTCTCATTTGCTTTAAATATGAATATTGATATTTGTTTTTTTTTTGAGGGAATGAATATTGATATTTGTTAGAGAAATGTTCTAAAGAATTTAGTATTTTGCGAAACAAAGAAATGAAATGATTGCTTTTTCTTATGAGTTATTATTTTTTTTAAATGTAAAAGTCGATAAATAGTTTTTTACCTCCGGTTCTTATTATAAGAAAAAGTTGACTTTTTAGTTTCATAGAATAATTAATGTATCTTATTGTAAATATAGACTAGATACATCACTCACACAATGAACCAAAAAAGTCAATTGTTTCTTATAATAAGGACCGGAGGGAGTATTTCATAAACATTGATCATTTACATTTCAATTTTCTAACATATCGTAGATTTGCTAAAAAAACATTGTACACTTTCTAATCATTATTATAAATAAAAAATAATATTTTAGATTCATTCAATAAATAATATATGTAATCTTTAATATAGAACACATACATCATTTATTGAATAAAACTAAAATGTTAAATTTTATTTACAACAATAACCGAAGTGTTATGTAGAAGCTCCATTTTCTTTAAACATTTTTTCTTACAAAGGCAACCCCTTTCAGTAACTACTAAGAGTTCGTTTGCAACAATTTTCTTTCAAAAAATAGATTTTTTCACCAATTTACTACAATTTAAATTATTGAATATCAAAATCATTTTTTAAAATGAAAAAGAGAGTCACCATATAGAATGTTATGAAAGAATGAGATTTTGTCCCTTATCATTTATTGTATTCACTATTAAGTCATTTTTTTTTTTTTTTTTATATTTGCATGGTCAAAATGATTTTGAGACTCAAATACATGTCTTTTAGGACGACATTATAATTATTCTACATTTATTAAAGAAACATTTGATGTCACGTTTTAATGATGATAAGTTTGGAATTGGATTCAAATTCAAGCGTAGTGGATGAAGAAAAAAAAAGTTGATTAAAAGTCATCAATCACACAAGTTTTTCAATAATAGATAAAACAGTCATACAAAGTCGGTTGATACATCACATCAATAATATGGTTATAAGAAAAAGTTAAACTATGATAATTTATTTTGCTTACTGCTTGAAAACTTTGTCTAATCAAACTTAACTAATGATCAAACTGATCCAAAAGCAAAAGAAGAGCATAAAATGTATGAAAGCTGGTATGAGATAAAGACACTCTTACTAGACCATCAACTTTTTCTACTTGTTGCCTAACAAACACTACTTAATAATGGGTGTGATTAAAAGAGGGATTTACAACGAGTTGATATCCCTGAATGAATTCAGTGGCTAGACAAATTTGATTGAATAAGAATCATTATTATTTTACTGTTAGTTCAAAACTTATTCTTTGGAATATTATGAACCTAAAGCATTGCAATATTATGAAAGACAGACATAGCATAAGGAGTATGGTTAATTTCTGCATAAGGAGTAGGATTATTTTTAAGAGTTGTGTTATTTAGACACACAACTTTGACCGATTGTACACATTATTTTCTCTCTCTTTTTACATTTTTTTAATATGTGTGTTAAATAGTGTGTTCAAATAGTTGTGACTAGTCAAGACTTCCTTTAAATTTCACGTCATATTCTAACATTAACTTAGATTGTTAACACAATTTAAATATGTGGTCAGTTACATTTTTTTATCTTCATATATTTCTCCCCGGAATGTAATCATATTGTAGACATTATCAAATACTTAATGTGGTCACATCTCTAAGCCGAAATTCGAATTTTGTCACATGAAAAGTATAACCTCTTCAGTTAGACCCAACTTTCATTGGTATGGTTAATTACATTTAGTAATGGTTATTGAATACATGAAGGTGCCACAACTAATTAATCACAAATTGTGGTTAATGTTTTGAATTTCACATATATTTAAACACTTGAAATCATGTATGTTTGAACGTAATTTAGATGATTAACTAATGAGTAAATGTTATTTAAATATCTAAATTTTTTGATTAATGAGATTCAAAACATGGTTAATTGTGTTCAGTAAATGTTTGATGAACTGCAAGATCATATTATATTCATAGCCTCATTAACCATCAACTAAATGTAATAAACCAAATATTCTAGTTAACTCTTCTAATTGATGTTTCAATTCGATGTAAAATATTGTTTCTAAATATCATTTATCCTTTTGCAAAACATAGTATTTTTACATTTTCATAAACTCCAAAGGATCACCACAAACATAATCCTCTACCCTCTTTAGATGATTTTCACAAGTGCTAAAATAATGACAATGAGGCAAATTTTGTCAACTTCCAACACTTACTGCATGAGGTGAGATGCAACCCACATACCCTTCCAACATTTGGGAACCGCACACCCTGTTGAAGCAGGTTGGAACATGTAGGTAAGCAACATTGCTCTCCATCCTCATGAGGTGAGATGCCAAGTTCCAAACCAATCGCCAAGTACTTTCCACACGTGTAGTAGACGATTCCATAATCAAATTCATATTGTTGGTTTAAGTCTTAAACATGACGGTTTGTTTACCAACAGTAGATGGCTTAGAATGAGGCTTGGCATTCCTTTTTGTAGCCAGTGCAGCGATTCCTATGAGACAACGTTCCATGTGATGCAAGACTGTCCTATAGCCATGATTATATTGCTGAATATTGTTAATTTATATCGGAGACAGGAGTTTATTAAGTGCAATTTGGAGAGATGGATTGAGATAAATTTGTTGGATGATTTAGGAAGTAGACACCATTGAATCTCCCCTAAACCAACATCCTCTACTCCTGCCACACACAATCTCGAAGGTCTTCAATGTCCGCGATCTAGGTGTACTCATTTATCAAATGTTCAATGTCCCCTCGCACTCATCCCACCAACATCACAAGGCCCTTGCTTTCGTAGTAGCACCGACAAGCTAATAGTTGTGGGGAGAATCTTTGGTGGCTCACGACAGGATCAACTTGTTTGTAGAGACGATGTTTCTGGTAGGAACTCATGGATTGAGACTGGTTGTAGTGTGACAAACTGACAGTATTGTCAAGTTATAGTCACAGCGGTGGCATGGCTTTGGTGTGGGTTTGAGCGTATTGTTGAGCAGGGAGGTGTTTCTGGTTTGGCAAATATTTAAACTTGTTTCTTTGAGTTCATGAGCGATGAGTGTTGTATCCAGTTTTGAAACTTTGATGGACATGGAAGTATTTTTGTGTTGTCTTCATCTTTTTGATTAAGTATATGGTTTCAAGAATGAAGATCATTGGGAATGTGGGGTTGTTGTGGTGGTCTGCCATGGAGTCTCAATTGAAGGAAGGTTTGAGCATGAATAAAGACTGATGGAAAAGATGTAGAAATAATGGAATATGGATGATTATGTCTAGGGATATATGAAGAATGTTGATTTGGGAAGAAGAATGTTGATTTATCATTATGTAATTAAAACAAAGGAGAATGATTTTTTTTATTTTTTTTAACTTTTGTTTCCATCTCTTATATTGTCAGTGACATTTACAAAGTGTCTACATATAAATGAGCGCACGTAAATAACATAAAATTGGCGGGAAATGAGGGGAAATCACACAATTGGAATTGGAGATAAACACAGGATTCAATTCACTTGTTTTAAAAGTGAGGACCAGAATTGCTAACTAAAAGTGGATTTAAACCGAATAATTAAGGATACTTTCTAACTCCTCTCCCATTCGGTTAGAATGGAATGGTTTGAGCTACAAATTTAATTACATACCCGAAAATTATCGACCAAATATATGAACCAAAGTTGGAATGGCAATAAGATATATGTAGATTAAAATTTTTGCCATTATCAATTTCATGAAAATAATAATTGAAGATAAAACAATGCCCCAGCAGTACCTTAATTTATAATGTACAAACACAATTTCAGTAACCATTCAAAATTGTTATGATTAATTTATAATTCTACTCAACCTCCATAGCAGAATTTTCTTTGTCTAAGAAGCTCTTTAGTTCCTTCACTCTTTGCCTAGTCAAGGCAACACAGTCCTGAAACCACAACAATCGTAATTAACATAAATTTATATATATCCAGTAAAACAAAATCAACTTTAACGATCATTTAATTCACCATTTACGTAGATAACTGTCAAATAGTTCAGTAAATGATTCAAAAGTCACGATACTAAGCATTCCTTCATTGTATTACATACAAACACTAATTAAATTTCCACTGTGAACTTACTTTTTCATAGTTTGAGTCTTCAAATTTAAATAAAATCAACAGTAAGTGTACAGTCAAGAAAATATTGGACTAGAAAATTATACTACAAACTAAATATAGTAAGGTGGCATGAATCTATAGACTTGAACCAAATCCTGATATTCACATATAGAAGTAAGCTTGAATATGGTCTTGCTTTGAATATCAACTGGGTCCTTGAAAGCTTCAAAGGACCTCTGAGATCTTTTGTATTAATTTAAATTCAAAAGACTACAAACTCTTTTTTAAAGGAGTTCCATAATTCATCACAAAAATCGTTGAAAGCTTTGAAGGACCTCTGAGATCTTTTGTATTCATTGATTTAAATATAAAAGACAACTTTTTTTAAAGTAGTTGCATAATTCGTAACAAAATTGATCACAAGCAAGCTAACCCAAAATGAGACCATGAATGTTAATGATATATGTTGACTGTGATATGATATGGTTCGCCTCTTTAATTCCGTTGCAATGTGTAAGCTTACCTGGATAGCAGAAGTATAGGCAAGAACTGGCCCACCAGGCTTGTAAAGAGATATTAGTTGACCAGATGTATCCAGAACGATTGTCACATGGGTTTCCACTATGGATTCTTCTTCTGCAGTAGGATCTGCCAAGATGTAGTTCTTGTGAAGTATGCATGTTAATGATAATGGAATGCTTTTTAATGTAAGCTTCCTCTTCTCCTTATTGACTTGCTCCTTTGTCTGCTTCTGTCCATCTTCATCAGACATGAGTACTATTTTGCCGTCATCATTCATGGCTACAGCAGGAATTTGCACTGGCAAAATGGAAATGTACATAGGTCAAAATCAATACGGTAATACGACGGGATGACAGCAATTTTAAAGAGCAATTCACATTAACGATATCAATGGCAATACATAAACTCTCTTGGACATAAAATAATGCATGTGGATTCATATATACATGCATATAAAACAACATAAGTAAAAAAGGTCAAAACACAACCAAAATACTTAAGGAAACTCAAATTTAGGATATCCATAACATAAAGTCGTACATGCCAAAAACAACTAAAAAACTCCAAATAGCAAATCCATAACACAAAACCAAATTTTAATCATAGTTGTAAGTCAATCAAATCCCAAACAATTATGTTGGATAAACACAAGTACACAACAAAAGGTTGCACAAGATGATGGAAAGGCAGCACACACAAAGATAACGTGAGAGAGAAAGTGCAACGAATCTGTGTACTGGGAAATTTTCCACAAATTAGTAGGCATAGTGGGTGAAAAACTAGCCATTGCAGGCTTAATTACAACTAAAACGTGAGTGTTTAGGGTTTTATATAGTAATCATTGTTTTTATGAAACCAGCCCGCGAACCCAGAGATGCGAGAGAGAGAACAGAACAGTCCGGCACAAAAGATCCCACCGATTTCTGTTTCTGTTCATGGACGGACACTCCCAGAGGTAGCATGATCGCAGAATCGTGCAATTCTACGCACCTGCATGCGATTTAAACTTCCATGGTATCCACAGGCTTCTTGCAGGTCAAACATAGTCAAACCACTTCAAACACCTGAACAGACACCATGTCCAGGTGGCAGTCCTGCAGCAAATTCCTTTTTACCGGTCCTAATCACCATTGCCTCCAACAACAGGTGCCATTTTCTCATTATTCTTCTTTACCACTCTTGACCTCACCCAGAAATGGCATACTTAACAACTCAATGGGCAATAATGAATTCTTCAAAGGGTTCCATTACCTGCACATTGTGACCGCCATCTGGCTTTGATGCTACTGACAAATTTCTGGTTTGCAAGCTTAATATATAGCTCTTTTGGACCCCCAAACAGGCAACTTGGGCCTGGTTTGGAGGGCTCAGTTATATTCTTCTAGGATTCGGTTTCTTCCCAAATGTGAACTGTCATTGTTTCATCTATGTCAATGATATGATAAACATTGACAGCTCATCCTCTTTAACTGATGATCTCATTGCCAAGTTTAATTCACTCTTTGCCTTGAAATTGTTGGGTGGTCGTCAGGAATACTATTTCAGTTCTGAGGCCAAGCCAAATGGCTCCATCCTTTTTTAACAGACAAAAGAGAGTTGTGTTCTTTAACGGGGATTTCCAGTTTCCACCCATATGGTTGAAACGTTCAAGCTCATCAAGCATGGAGCTGATTATTTCTACGAGCCCACTTATGCGGCATGTCCATTGTTGGAACTTTGCAGCATGCGACTCTCATCAGGCAGGATATAAATCTGCATGAATAAAGTTTGTCAATTCTTCATTGCCTAAAGGACACTTATCACTCATGACCTGCTTCTCAAACCAGCCATCATCATAAATCACTCTCCATGTTTTCCTTCTGCAACATGGACTAGGTTGGTGATCCAGATGACAAGCGCTTCACCTTTGCTCGTGTTATATGTTTGAGGCCCAAATGTCTATTGGTTGCTAATGCTAGGCATAGCATGAGGTTGAATAATAGCACAGCATGGATAATACAGTTGCTGAAATCATCTGGATTACGAGACCAAGGAAATTTCTGCTCCACTTCTGTTAGGTGATAATATCATAAAGTCATAAACCTTGTTACAAAGCACATGGATCTGAGTTCATTCTTTGTTGGAGAGGAGGTGCTAAACGAAAGCCGCAATTGTGTCATATTCTTGCTTAGATTAGCTAGCTGACCCTCTAATCAATCCCTCTCTGCCAAATGTTTCTGCAATCTTCACACTAAACTCGGGGTTCTTGACCTCTTTAGGTTACTCTATGACCTTGAATTTGAGAGGAAAATATTAAATTACCTGCTTAATATGCTACAATACTATATTCCATCACATGGTCTCTCTACTATTGTTTAACTCATTCACTTAAACTAGCAGGTGGTTGTGCTGAGCTGGCATTTCCGTCGGCTGCCGGAATAACAGAAAGGGCATTTTGTTACAAATGTCATGCCGAAAAGCTCTTTGTATTACTTTAAGTGTGTCATTTGTGGCTGAATCCATTCAAGCCAATATATCATAATAACAAATGCACTTTACAAAATTCTTTCTGTTCTTTTCTCAAGGTTCTTACTTTTATTTTGTTGCGGTTTGTATCACTTTCTTCTTTGTATCATCTGTGGCTGAATAATTCAAGCCAATATATCAAAATATGATAGAACCAAAACAACTGGCTAACAATAACAGACCTATCAGAACACTAAACAACCTTCACATATACAGTCTATCACCCTCGCCCTCCCCTCTCTCTAGATTCTTACTTTTATTGGCTTACACTTCCTATCACTTAATGACATTGTAATAAAGATTCAGCATACTATGAAGAGATTAATTACACCTTTTAATTACATAAAAACTATACAAATTCCATGCTAAGTATATCCCATTAAAAAAAAATATTTTGCTCAATTCAGAAAAGCAACACTAGGAGGTGGTCACTAACTCAATTACTCAACTCATTACTATTGAGACACCCCAACTGGAATGTATTTGTCTAGATTACCTTAAATTTCGTTATATGTTATGTCATAAACAATCCATAAGTGGGCAAAGTTCTATTTAACAGTGCTTTATATGCAAGAATAGGTCATCTTCTGAATGATTCGCAATATGACTGAATATAATAACACTGAGGTTTCCTGTCAAAAAAAAAATAATAACAACATTGCGGTTGCACTACTTACAATGAGATAAAGCAGCAACTGCAGAAAGTAAAGCAGCATCAAAAAGAGACCCGTCAGCATCCAAACAATAGATATCCTGCATTATGTCATTCAATAATTGATAACTACGCATTCAAAGGAAATAAAGATAAAGTACCTCACACCATACAATGCATTGTTTCTATGATTGATAATTGATAATTGAAACTTGATATACGCAATACATATAAAACTTACCAAGTAAGCCATCCATGCAGCTTTTCCACCAACCAAGGACAACTCTCTCAAATCAATCATTCCAGAACTGGAAAAAAGAAATTAAAATAAGATATAGGTCGTAACAATAGATAGTTTAAATTCGACTGGAACCCAATTTTACTGATCAGTTGAGCTGTCGATACTACCGATTACCCAAAATTATAACATAGACCAACACAAATATAATGTCCTTCAAAGCTGTAGGCAGGAAATCACCACAGGAACAGGAAGAATTTTAAAACCAGTAGAAGTGGGGTGGGGGAACATATTGTCTGATCTACAGACTTTCAGTTAAAAGTTCAAACACGTAGTGGGGTCACTTTGGTAGAGTTCAAAGAGGCAAATTACATATATTCAAAAAAGTTCCTTTAAATCTAAGGACCTAAACCTAAAAACTCCCCTTTATTTTCCTCATTTCCATCCAAGTCCCCTTTTATTGTGGTAAAAGCAAGGTTCATAGTGCGACTTTGGTAGAATTAACTTCTTGCATAATCTGAAATAATTGAACCTAACAAAGCAACATGAAAGATTAAAACTTGCCTTGTAATGGTGTCGGACAACTGCTTTGACACAACCGGCTCTGCTTCAGCAGGCCTGCCAGGCCTAACAATCGGAGAACAAATCGGAGGCATATGGAAGTCTATGGCTGAAATAATAGATATCAACACATCAAAATTTCACCCAATATGTCAGCACAACTAAAACTAAATAATCAACACACAAGTGGCAAAGTTGGTTAGGGCGACGAACCTAAACAACCCTCGTCTGGTGACTCCAAGGAAGGAGTCATAACTTCCATTTTAATGGCAGTCAACATAGTCTGAACAAAGACGACACAGTGAAGTCAGTTAATATCATTCTAATTCAGTAGTAAAATCTCTTACCCAAATGCAAACGCAGAATAGACGCAAGAGAAAAAAAACAAATAACTAACCGTGGATCCAATCTTCACAAGAGCTGACCCATTAGCAGATGCAACAGCACCTAATCAAAAAGAGAAATAGCCACTTTAGTATACTCCCGAATTCCCAATCGTGAATAACATACTAAAGGCACATTTGAATTGACTTATGAACAACTTATTTAAGCATGTCTACTGGCATAAGCAATTGACTGTGCATCTGAGAGAGCTTATGAAATGTCTATTGGCTATTTTCACCTTATTTACACAAACTCCCAAGGATACTTGTTTGGATAAACAGCTTAGCTTAACACCTAGCATAATCGCTTATCATAGAAGTGCTTACGTACAAATTAATTCTATTACAAAAGTAAAGGTCAAGATAAACTATTTTCATATAAGCTATAATCTGTTTTCATATACTATCATGGAGAGCTTATAGAGATATGTTGGAAGGACATGCCATAAGTTGTTTCCATAAGCTCTCAAAAACAATTTCACAAGAGCTTTTATTTTACCAGTTCATAGGCCGTGTTTGGATAAACAGCTTAAATTCCAACTTATAATATAAACTCTTATGTATAAGCTATTCCATAACAAAAGATAACATAAAGTTAAGTTTTTTCTTATAGGCTATATAAGCTGTTTTCATTAGCTATCTTGGAGAAATTATTGATACAAGTTGAAAACAGCCTATGAACATGCCATGAGCTGTTTTCATAAAATCTCCAGTGTCACAAGTGCTTATGCAAGTAGATAAACTCAAATAAGTAAATCCAAACAGGCCCATAAGCTCAATTAAGTCAATCAAAATAGAGCCTTGAAAACAACTTATATGAACATAACTTAAACACAATTTTATGATGTCTAGCACACTAAAATTGTATCAATGCAGAGTATATGTTTGCTGTAGAAGCTGTGCAGCCTTTATTTATCTTCAGTTATAAAAATAGCTTATACATAAGCACTAATATATAAAAACTTACAAATAAAACGTCTTAATTAAGTTGTTTTTCCAATACATTATGAAAATAGCTTAACAAAATAACTTATGTATCATTCAATAAGCGCTTAATTAAGCTATTCGTCCAAACGCAACAAAGATAACAAAAGTTTTGCACATTAGAATGAAAATAAGTGTTAAAAGCAACAAACTAACCAAGAAAAATACTGGTATCTCTAGCTTCTCTAAGCGGTCTACCATCAGAACGAATAGATTCAGCAAGATGACGTTCGAAATATCGAAGCGGGAAAAGGCGTCGAAACGCATCGACTTCCATTTCAGACGACAAATCCTCCGTTGCAGCAGCATTTGGAACACTCATTCTGTAATGCAATTGTGGCAAAGATACGACCACACACAGTTTCGTATTTGCTTGACGGTGGTGGACGCGAACGGAGAAGGAATCAACGAGTGGGGAGGGTGGCGCAACGGTCAGTGGGAAAGGAAAAACTTCTGGCGAAGAAGATGAGGGAGGGAGTTATTAGGTCAGTGTATTGGGCTCAACGGGTTTGTTGGGTCGGGTTCATTGAGATTATGAATATTTTAATATGCCGTTAATCGATGAAATATGTCTTCTTTTTTTGTTGGACAAAAATAAATGATATGTAAATTCGTCAAAAACAAAAATGATGAATCTGCGAACAAACTCACAACCTTCATGTTAATAACATAAAACGATAAAGTACAAAAGCCTATACATATGACTATATTCATGTGTCCGAAATACATATGTGTCCGAATTTGCAACATTTACGACGTCAAAGTCATTGATTGGATCTGCACTGGATTGAAGTTGATCTGACAATCTGAATCGAACAAATACCTGAACGAAACAAGAAATATGAACGAAACAAGAAATATAAACAACGCGGCACAAAGACGACGAACAAAAACGTCGCACTAAACAACGAAATGGCGAAAGAAAAAAACGAAATAGATGTGAAAATAACTTATTTCAATAAAAGGGAAAGAGAAAAACGAGTTAAAGGGATGATTTTAAGTCAAAATTGACCATAAATCACCCATGTTTGGTGGATGATGGAGAATAAATAAGGTTTTGGTGACGGCTCACAATAAAGAGAAGGGGAAGAAAAACAACCAACTTCACTTCTGTTAATTCGATGAAATATGTCTTGTAATTGAACTTGTAGTACCTTAACTATTTTTTATGCACCACTTTGGTCCCATAGATAAATTTTTGTCCGTCTAAGTCCCCTAACTTTGTTTTTGATAAACAAATTGGTTCTTTTTATTACTTTTTAACCTTAAATAGTTAAGATGGATCAACGTTATAGATAAACATTGTAGATGATCCATAATATACCTCGTTAATTTTTTTTGTAATTATTTGATATTTTTGTCAAAAAGAAAACCATTAGATTTTGTGTGTCTATTGTATGTAATAATATATTTTCTACAACTAATTTTTTTTCTTTCAATTTTTTTATCTTTTTTCATCATCTTCATCAAATATTCATTCATGTTTATAAAAACTACCCAAAAAAATCAAAGACCTAGAAGAAGAAAAAACCCAAAAATCAAACATAACTAATTTGAGACGAGACTTCATCCTCTCCTCATCACCATAACTAGACTTGGTCTACTTTGTTAAGCTTCATCAACATAAACATCAAATTGCTATTTTTAGGAACTAGTATCAGCAAACAAATTAGAAAATCCTGATCGCTTTCATCATTTTGATTTAAGTTTTACTCCATCCGGTCCTATTTATAAGAAAAAGTTAACTTTTTAGATTCATTGAGTAATTGATGTATCTTGTTTAGGATATAGACCAAATACACCATTTATACAATGAACCAAAAAAGTCAAATGTTTCTTATAAATAGGACCGGAGAAAGTATTTTATTTTCAATTGCAAACAAAACCTTTCAAATTCCCCAATTTAGGCCAAATTTCTCTGGGTCATTTAAGTTTGACAAAAGTATCGGGTTAGTTCTTTAAATTTTTAAGTTTCAAATATCAACATGTCTTTTAAGTTGTTAATTTAATACATAGTTGCTTTTGCAGTCACTCTTCCTTAGAAAATGTTGATTTGGCAAGTATTGTCGGCAAAAAAATAACAAATTTAAACCTAGAAAATCATCAATCTTCACCCCCTTCCTTTCCATCTTCTTCATCATTTTCATTCTCTTTCTTCCATCTTTATGAAATCCAATAAATTTATAATCTCCGCATTCAAACCTAAAAAAATTCAACATCTCTTTTCATTTTTTTTTTCAATTTTAAAACCTAACACCCAAATTAAATTCTTATTGTTTCATAATCTAACAATCCCAAATTAAAATTAGGTCAAATACCTCATGTGTGAAGAATATTTTCTTCTTAGACTTTGATTGGATTTTGATGATAATAAATTCATATCACAAAAGAATAAAAACTATGGAGGCACAAGATGAAGTTAAAGACTTTTAGATTATATAGTGTGAATCATTGTAAGTAGGGATGTAAATGGATATCCATGGATGCGGATAGTGTGATATCTGTGTCCGCTCCGTTAGACAAATATGAAATTTGTGCCCTATCCATATCCGCATGGATATCCGCCTAGCGGGTAATCCATGGATTTTGAGGTATCCGCTAGAGCTGTCAAAATGGGTCGGACCTTATGGGCCGGCCCGAAAGCCCGAATAATATGTAGGGCCTGGGTCGAAAAATAGCAGACCGAAATTTTTCAGGGCTTTTTAGCCTGGCCCAAAAAAAGCCCGCAGCCCGCAAAAAAAAAGTGGGTTATTTTTGACACTGGACTAGACGGACAGCCCAAATAGTTATGTTCATTTGGTATTTAAGTCATTCTCTCTTCTAAAAGTTGTATATAATTATATTCATTTGTTTTGTTACTTCTAATTAAAATGAAGGAAAAACAAAAATCAAAGTGGTCGTGTTTCATCATTGTTTCTTAACTCTTGTTCTCCTGTAATGTTAAAAATGTTATGCTTTTATTCCCCACTTTTGAAACCCTTTTGATCGTACCTGATCAGAAGGTGACTGCCGGTGCTTTGAATGCGGTGGTTTAGACGGTGGTGGAATACGTCAGAATGCTTCTTGGAGTGAATGGGGGGTGTGTACATGTAGGCACTCCGACGCTCAAGTCAGTAGAGATCAGAGAGGGAGAGTTTAGAGGAAGATATAGATTCTACCTTGGGGACTGCAGTGAGTCCCCTATTTATAGAGGTGGACGCCTGCAGAGTCGTTGTAGTGGCACACCTGGCTCTAGCGGTTACGAAATTGTGGGAAGTGTAACTGCCAAAGAGTTTATTGCGGGAACGTGCAGAGAGACGTTGTGGCTTGCTTGAACCGGTCTCGCTCGCTCCGTGCAACCCCCTCGCGGGGAAGGGGTGTGTCGCAAGTAATGTTGCCAAACATTATGGTTGCATTGTGATTTCCTTTCTTCACTGTCAACTCAGTTTAGTACCCTTATTCTTTATTTTTTTAAAAAATTTATTTTTACATGTGTTGGCTAATTAATTATATGTGGATCTTGCAAGACAATATAGTTAGACTATACTGTTCCCTAAAAAAAATATAGTGACTATACTGATTAGCAAATGAATTTAATAAATACACTTTTTTAGTGTACAATTATGTTAATGTTACTATGTTAGTATGGATAATTGTTATTCTCTTGGATTAAACTTAATTTATCTTTTGTTCACTATAAATTTTGTGTATATTTATGTTATTATCTTTTCAGTCCTTAAAGAATGAAAAAAAAGGGCCAGGGCTGGCCCGTTAGCCCGTATAGGGCCGGGCTCGGGCTCTATTTTTCTATCCCATATTTAAACAGGGCTTTTTCAACCCGGCCCTAAAAAGCCCTTGACCTAGTCGGGCCGGGACTAAACGGGTCGGGCTGCCCATTTTGACAGCTCTAGTATCCGCGGATTTATACAGATATCAATGGATAACATTTATAAAAAAAATTGCTAATTTTTTTTAGTTGAAATTTAAAAACAAAAAGTTCATCACATGCATTTTCTTTTATTTTTAGCAAAACATAATATTAACACATTACAATAACAACAAAGATCACTGACTCTACAAAAACATAAATGAAATTTCTTACATTTAATAAAAATAAAGTTCTTTGATTTATCAAAAGCATAAATAATGCTCCTCATATTCAACAAAAACAAAGCTTCTTACTTCAACAATCCTGACCACTTTCACTTCCTTTTAAAGGAGCGTAATACATATTTGAACATTCATGTAATAACTAATAACAACTCACTGTACCGAAGTTTTTTGCTTCATAAGTTGAAAGGTATTAAGGTTATTTATGTAATTTACTCGGTTTAAAAGCAGGTATGGATATCCGCGGGTGTGGATACCTTTAAATCTGCATCCGTATCCATTAATTAGAGGGTAGTTAAAATATCCGTTTATATATCCATGGATATCCATTAAAGTATCCGTTCCGTGTCCGTGGCGGATTTTATCCGCGGATATCCACGGGTGCATATTTTTTGCCATTCTTAATTGTAAGTATGGTCTTTATCTTTGATTTATCATTTTCAACATCTATATAACTTAGAATGATCATAAATTCATTTAAACTTAATCACTAATCATGATATCCATGATGAGAAATGGAAAAATGTTGTAATTGTCTTTAAAAATCATCACCCTTTCAAGGGGGGGGGGGGGGGGGGGGGGGTATTAGAAAGGAATAAACGTATCAAGATGCAATAAAGAAGATGGAAAAAGTCGCAAATACTAGAAATATTTGCTTAAACTACACGCTTGCGTAAGCAAGAAGTTTTTAATGTGGATCCAAAGTTTTATAAATGGCTCTAAAAACCATCATCCCTTTGAGGGGGGGGGGGGGGGGGGGGGGGTATTAGAAAGGAATAAACGTATCAAGATGCAATAAAGAAGATGGAAAAAGTCGCAAATACTAGAAATATTTGCTTAAACTACACGCTTGCGTAAGCAAGAAGTTTTTAATGTGGATCCAAAGTTTTATGAATGGCTCTAAAAACCATCATCCCTTTGAAAAGGTTGAAAGCGGGAAATTAAAAGGAATAAAGGTTTTCTGACGCTATAAAGAAGAGGGGAAAAGTCGTAGATGCTGGAAATACTTGCTTAGACGACACACGCATAGTGTCCATTATGGGTCTAAAATTTATAAATGGCTCTAAGATCCACCGCTCAAATAGAAAAGGTTGAAGTTGAGTCATTAGAAAGGAATAAAGATTACGTGATGTCATAAAGAAGAGGGAAAAAGCAGTAGATGTTGGGAATACTTGCTTAAATTACACACACGTGTAGATGAGTAGTTTCAAAGATGCAATAAAGAAGATGGAAAAAGATGCAGATACTAAAAATATTTTCTTAAACTACACGCCTGCGTAAGTGAGAAGTTTTTAATGTGGGTCCAAAGTTTTATAAATGGCTCTAAAAACCATCATCCCTTTGAAAAGGTTGAAGCGGGGAATTAAAAGGAATAAAGGTTTTCTGACGCCATAAAGAAGAGGGAAAAAGCCGTAGATGCTGGAAATACTTGCTTAGACTACACACGCATAATGTCCATTATGGGTCCAAAATTTATATATGGCTCTAAAATCCACCGCTCAAATAGAAAAGGTTGAAGATGAGTCATTAGAAAGGAATAAAGATAACATGATGTCATAAAGAAGAGGGAAAAAGCAGTAGATGTTGGGAATATTTGCTTAAATCACACACACACACACACACACACACACACACACACACACACACACACACACATTTGCAGATGAGTAGTTTCAAAGATTGATCCAAATCATTAAAAAATGAGTTCCACATAAAACGGTAAGATACAGATAGTTTTACCAATGAGTCATTTATTATGGAATGGAGAGAATATTTTTTTTTAATTCAATTGTATTATAGTTATCAAACAAATTATTTATTAATTGAAAAGATTTCCATTTATATAAATTTTTCGTGTTTATAAATACTTTTTTTTTTAAATTTTGATACACTTGAGTTTCTAGATACTGCCTCTGGTCTTATAGCAAATAATTGTTTTTCTTCAGGTTCATTGAATAATTGATGTATTTGATTTATAATATAGATCAGATACATCAATTATTCAATGAATATAAATAAGAAGATATTGTTCAAATCCCCGAAACACTTGTAAAATGGTTATTGGTGTCAATTTAATTAAAAAAAATATTCGAACATTAATAACCATTTTACAATTGTACTCCCTCCATTCCTTTTTATTAACGATATAAAAACAAATGTTCGTGTATAAGATGTTCAATTTGTCTCAATGAACATTTTCAAAATATAAATTTTTAATAATTTTTTGTAATGTATAATTAAAAATATTAGTGGTTAAAGTTGTGCATTAGCATGTGTAAGTGGTCAAATGTGACACTTAAAGGAACAGAGGAAGTATCGTCTACGATTTACTGAGCTAAACTTTTATCACTAAACTGACGAGTTGAGGTCTTATCCATTTTATCTTTCAATTACTAAAGTTTGTGAATGTTTTAGTGCGTATTAAAATTATTTGGACTTCTTTCAAAAAAAAATTATATAGACTCATTTAATGTCACTCTTTTGTATTTATGGTTTCAAAACTATAGTAATGGAGGAAATGGATAACATGGAAAATGAAAAGGATCCTAACTTCTGAACTGAGACCTAAATATAACTATTTTTGTAAGAGTTTTTTTTTTTTTTGTTATCATGTTATTGATGTAAACTACCCATTAACTTTGGCGATGACTGATCTTTGTTGCAGTATTTGATTGAACATATTTGGTGGAATGTCTTCTCTAAATCACATTTTTCCATCGTCACAATTTGAACTCAATGATTAAACTTTTTATAAAGTTTAAGAACTATACCTGAAAGTGTAAATAGATCATTATTTATTAACCAAACTAACAAACACATAAAAAATGCTATTTGACCATTTTATAATAGCATTACAATTTATTAAAATTAAAACTAATATATTAAAATTCAATTGTTATATAGTTATCAAACTATTTTTTTTGAAGGATATAGTTATCAAACTATTGTTAAAACTTTAGTAATATTACCGTAAATATAAATTAATTAATCTTTTTTACATATATATATATATATATATATATATATATATATATATATATATATATATATTAAAGGGTATTTTATGTGAGAGATAAGCTTGTTCAATAATAACCACCAGATTAGACGATCAGTTGAGATTGGGTACTTTGTTAATTTGCACATGTTATATATCTTCCTTGCGTGTCTGTTAAATTTTTAATCTCTTTCGTAAAGTCACCCGCTCCAAGTTCTAAATATTAAAATATATATGAGTTTTTTTCCTTGTGGAAAAGTGAATAAAAAGGCTTAAAAAAGATCCAATATTGTGTGTAATTTTCTATCTCTTATAATTGCTGAATTAGTTTTTCTTATTAATAGCTAGAAACACGAACAATGTTAAACCACAAAATTTATTAGACTAGAATTTATTTTCAGCGGCTTTGAAAACCACCTCCCTCCATAAAAAAGATTAAAAGCGGGGTACATGAAAGGAATATAAAAGCAAAGAACACAAATAAAGGTACCTTGATGTGAAAAGGGGAAAAATTGTAGAAAGGAATAAAAGTTGCGTGATGCCATAAAAAGGAATACATATAGCGTAATGTTTTTGATGAGAAAATGGAAAAGGTTGGAAGTTTCTTTAGAAACCACCTCCCTAAAGATAAGGTTGAAAGTGGGGCATTTGAATGGATTAAGGTAGCATGATGCCATATAAAAGAGAGAAAAAGTCGTGGATGCTGAGAATAATAGACTAAACTACATGTGCTCGCATGTGAGAAGTTTTCATTGTGGGGCCAAAGCTTTATAAATGGCTCTAAACACCACCGCCCATAAAAAAGGTTGAAAGTGGCACACAAGAAAGGAATAAAAAACCGAGAACACGTGTTAACGTAGTGTGATGAGAAGATGAAAAAGTTGTCGAATGGAATAAAGGTAGCATGATGCCATGATAAGCATAGGGAAAAGGTTGAATGGCTATAAGAACAACCACCACTTGTAGAAAAGGTTGCAAGTGGGACTCTAGAAATGAATAAAGGTAGTGTGATGCCATGATGAAAATAGGAAAAAAAAAAAAAAAGCCTTAGATGCTGGAATAGGTTCCTATACTACAAACATGCGTAGATGAGAAGTTACCAATGTGGATCCAACACTTTACAAACGGGTCCATATAAAATTGTGGGACCAACATAAGTTTCATCTAATAAAATAATGAGTGTTAGAGTATGTGTTGAAAGGAGAATGATTATAACATTTCTCTTTAAAATCTACTCCTTCCATCCGCTATTATGTGACCATTTGAACATTTAAAATAAATTAAAAAAATGTATAAATGAAAGAAAGATAATGACACTTTTAATAAATTACCCTAATCACATATTTGTGTATTTTTTTTTAAAAAAAGTTTTTGTACATTCCTTATTATCATAAATATAATCGAGAAGATGTTGAATTGAGAGTAATAAAAACAATATTAATTAGATGACACAATTGAAAAAAATCAATCTTGTATTGAAAATTGAAAAGGTCATTTATTTTGCGTTACAAAATGGGTTACTTAATATGGAATTGAGGGAGTAATTTTTTTTTATTCAATTGTCATATACTAATTAAATTATATTTTATCAATTAAAAATATTTCCATTTATATGATTTTCTTATGTGTATAAATACATAGTTTCGATTTGTGCTAAGTATTGCCCATTTCAAATATGGCAAATCATATTGTTGTTTTATCAATCTTTGTGCCTTTAGTTTTCACATCATTAATTACTTTGGTGTGTGATGCTATTGAAAGGGGCGATGAAAGTAGTAAACTTTACATCGTGTACATGGGCTCACTTCCTAAGGGAACATCATATTCCCCAACCTCTCACCATACCAGCTTGTTGCAACATGTTATGAATGGTAGTGACATAGAAAATCGCTTAGTTCGAAGTTACAAGAGGAGTTTCAATGGTTTTGCTGCCATACTCAATGATCAAGAAAGAGAAAAACTTGTCCGGATGAGAGGTGTGGTCTCAGTTTTTCCAAACCAAGACTTTCACCTTCAAACAACAAGGTCATGGGACTTTGTTGGACTTACTCGCTCATTCAAAAGATATCAAACTATTGAGAGTGATTTGGTGATTGGAGTCATAGACAGTGGAATATGGCCAGAATCTAAAAGTTTCAGTGATAAAGGTATATATATTCGTAATCATAGTCACAAAATCTTATATGTTATAATTATCATAAATTGTTTATTTCATAATAATTTCATTTGTACGAAATTTCACCCCGCTTAAAATTATACAAATTTAATTACTTAGAATAATTTGCGATTATTATATTTAGTTAATTTCCTCTTTTCATAGATTAATTAATAATGTTGTTTATCATGAGTATCTTAGGACATGGAGAAATATTATTGTTTTCATTATAGGAAGATACTATAATATAATTAGAAGATTGTAATAACTAACTATGTACGATGAGAATCCACTTGGGTTGGTCTGATGACGTTTACTTGAGACTTTTGAGTGTGCTCCTCTTCAAGGTCTTAGGTTCGACTCTCCCGGTGTCAATTTAGGTGACAAAGTTTAGCTTCTTAATATACACACACACACACACACAATAAGATTATTAATTCGATTATTCATTTTTATAATTGACTAGGTTTTGGTCCAATCCCAAAAAAGTGGAGGGGAGTTTGTGCAGGCGGTATTGACTTCAATTGTAACAAGAAGATCATCGGAGCACGATTTTACGACATTGGAGATGTGAGTGCAAGAGATGAATTGGGTCATGGAACCCACACATCATCAATAGCAGGTGGACGTGAGGTGAAAAATGTGAGCTTTTATGGTTATGCAAAAGGCATTGCAAGAGGTGGAGTTCCATCTTCAAGGATTGCTGCATACAAAGTTTGTAACAAATTTGGTGCATGTAGTATTGTTGGTATACTTGCTGCATTTGATGATGCCATTGCTGATGGAGTTGATGTCATTACTATCTCTATTTGTGCCCCTAGATTTAATGATTTTTTGAATGACGTAATTGCTATTGGTTCTTTTCATGCCATGGAGAAGGGAATACTCACAGTGCAGGCTGTAGGAAATTCTGGCCCTACCCCAAGTAGTGTTTGTAGTACATCACCTTGGTTATTTAGTGTTGCTGGAACTACCATAGATCAACAATTCATTGCTAAGCTCATTCTTGGAAATGGAAAGACCTATATTGGTAAGTCAATCAATATTACACCTTCAAATGGAACCAAATTCCCAATAGTTGTGTGTAATGCTCAAGCTTGCTCTGCTGATGGAATTTCATTTTCCCCAGAAAAGTGTAATTCTACAGACAAAAAGAGGGTGAAGGGGAAACTTATTTTATGTGGATCGCGATCAGGTCAAAAATTAGCTTCGGTGAGTAGTGCAATTGGTTCAATCCTTAATGTTTCATATCTTGGTTTTGAAACTGCATTTGTCACTAAGAAGCCTACACTTACCTTGGAATCAAAAAATTTTGTTCGAGTTCAACATTACACAAATTCCACCAAAGACCCTATAGCCGAAATCTTAAAGAGTGAGATCTTCCATGACATCAAAGCTCCTAAAGTTGTCACTTTCTCTTCACGTGGCCCAAATCCTTTTGTTCCAGAAATTATGAAACCAGATATAAGTGCCCCAGGAGCGGAAATCTTGGCTGCATATTCACCTTTAGCGTCACCCTCATTGGATATAAGTGATAAGAGAAAGTTTAAATACAACATATTATCTGGAACCTCTATGGCATGCCCTCATGCTGCTGGAGTTGCTGCATACGTGAAATCATTTCATCCAGATTGGTCACCTGCAGCTATAAAATCCGCTATCATGACAACTTCTACAACAATGAAAGGTACTTATGATGATTTAGCTGGTGAATTTGCTTATGGATCTGGTAATATCAATCCACAACAAGCCATTCACCCTGGACTTGTTTATGACATCACTAAGCAAGATTATGTGAAAATGCTTTGTAATTATGGATATGGTGCTGACAAAATTAAACAGATTAGTGGAGATAATTCAAGTTGCCATGGATATCCTGAAAGATCATTGGTGAAAGATATAAACTATCCTGCAATGGTTATTCCTGTACATAAGCATTTCAATGTAAAGGTTCACAGAACAGTCACAAATGTTGGCTTTCCCAACTCAACCTACAAAGCTACTCTCAGCCATCATGTTCCAAAAATCAAGATTAGTGTGGAACCAAAATTTCTCTCTTTCAAATCATTAAATGAGAAACAATCATTTGTTATTATTGTTGTTGGAAGAGTAAAATCAAATCAAAGTGTGTTTTCCTCATCACTTGTTTGGTCAGATGGAATCCACAATGTCAGAAGCCCCATCATTGTGCAAATATTATCTGTATAGTCAACCATGTTATTGTCATGGAAAACTAAATAAATGATTATTGAGTCTTGAATTATGATGCTCTATATATCTATAATTGTTCATGTTGATTTTTTTTTTTTTTATAATAGTTCAAAATTTAATATAGATAACACTAAAACAAAAATGAATTTGCACAAAAAAAAAAAACGAATATTGAAAGAAACAATGATGATATAATAACCTGTGTACCTCTAGTTTTCTCTTGAATTAATTTGTCATTAGTTTACAATGAAAAAAATAATTATTAATCAAGTGACACAAATGACCATTTGCAAGTTTAAATATATATATATATATATATAAATCAATCCTACAAGTCTAAAATCGTTTTAAGCTTGATGCATATATTCAACTTAGAACTCTCAATATTAAAAACCACGCCACAATAAATCCACAATATAAAAAAAGTAATTAAAACACATACAAATTAATATAAAAATATATGCATGCAACATTATGTGAACAATGGAACCAGATCCTCTCCTTCAACATCAGTCTCTTGCTCTCTCCTTCTCCCAATCTTAGCCATTCGATCAATCTAATGGTAATTAATCTAAAAGAGAAAAAACCAAATAACTTCAAATTAATAAATATGGAAATAATTCCAAAGTTGGACAACAGGAACATGACTCCTCTTCAACCCAGTGACGCGTGTGGCAAGTGCATACCAAACTTATCCAATCTTTTTTTTTTGTTACAAAACACAAGCATAGTCAAAAAAAATTAAACTAGTGCAGTGCATTTGATGCAGCACAAAGAGAATTGTTCTACCTTTAACTTATGTTGTTTACTTATTTATATTATTATAGTTTGGCTTTGTAAGCTTGCATGTGAGACTTAGTATCTATCTATGTTTTACAAAGCACATGCATATAATAACATGAAGTATTATTTTGACATATAGAGAATGAAATTACTTCTATAAAAAAAATAGAGAATGAAATTAATTATTTAATTTAATATTAATAATAAGTAATATAAGTTTTTGTGATTATCAAGTTATATTTTTTGTGCTGCTTGTTGGAAAGTGGTTTTACAAAAGACCTAAAATTTGAGTTTTTATTGTTAAACATTGAAAGTCCAGGTCCACCCCGACACATCAGAGACATAATCCTTAAGTTCATGACACCGACGACTGGGAACACGACGGTAGCAATACGACTAGTGACCGCCTACAACAGAGATACATACTTCAAGAATAAGACACCAGTGACGAGAAAACGACGGTGAAAGTTGTAAGGTTATGGTGCTGTCACAACTTTGTCACACTGTTTGATAAGATTAAAAGTGTGGGAGTATACACTGTTTGATAAGATTAAAAGTGTGGGCCTGAAGATTAAACTTGTTGAAGGCCACTGCCGTTATTTCCCGTCATCGCCATCCTGTACTGCAAGGTCGTGTACGATGGGTTTCTTATGACTGTTTCATGCTTCAGGGAAAGATACTCGGATTTAAGAAATTAGAGATCAAAAATGCTAAATACAGCTACCGAAAAACTCAAGAAAAAATGATTGCATGTGATTGGCTGTTTATCATCACTAGTGGGGTGAATTCCACGAATTCCGAGAGATTTAGTTAATAAACCTGATTTGCATTTTGCTTTTTAACTCACAAACTAACAATAGTGGAATCCCAAAAAAAAATCGAGACATATAGCATAGCTGTTTAGAGATATTTGCTTCTAAGTTTTCTTTTTGTCTTTTAATAATTCAACCCTTGAATTAATCCAATGGTTCCGATTTGGGGAAGGAGAGAAGGAGACAATTAGTAAAGGAGAGGATCCAGATCTGTGAACAACATTTAGAGCCTCCTTTAAAAAAAAATTAGAGCTTGTTTGTTATAGATTTAAAAAAAAAAATCATTTTTTTTAAATAATCATTTTTAAGAGTATTGCTTGCATTTGTTACAGCTTTTAAAAAAAAATAAGAATCTAAAAAACAATTTCAAATGAGAAACAGTTAAGAGTAGCTTTTCAACGAACAATTTTTTTTTTAGAGGAGATAAAATAAATGTCAAAAAATTGAACTACTTTTGTAACAAAACACTTTTTAATATAGTTGTATCCAAAAAAAACTAAATTGTCTACTATCTATCTACTACCTACTATATATACTAGCGAAAAGGCAGGCACTTACGTGCCCGTCTTTCTGCTCTTTTTACTGCGCTAAAATTTGATAATTATAACCTATATATATATATATATATATATAATTTTTTTTTATGAAATTTTGATTTTGATTAAATTAAAAATATATAAAAGTGTTGTTGCTTTCTAGTTATAACAAAGCAAATTAAACATGATTATCTATTTCAATAACATCAACAACAATCTTTATTATAGAAAAAATTATTTAAGGGTACAATTGGGATAATAAAAAAGTAATTATAAATATACTCATAAAGAAATATATCATACATTCATATCGTGTTTGTTAAATTTTTTTAATATTTAAATTTATTCTTATCTATTTTTTTTGAACAAATCGAAATGGAATATATTGCTCAACAAAAAGTGATTCACCCCGCACAAGGCGTGCTAAAATGATGAAATCACTCAATATCTGTTACAATGACATAGCCCCTATAGAGAGTGAGGCTCCATCGACCAAAACTAAAATTACAAGACACCCATACAAAGGAGTGGGTGTCGCCCCCAATCATGGAAACCGAAAGCAATAGGAACAAAATTCGAAGATAACCATAAAAAGGAATTCAACTTCACTTTTTCAAGAATATTGTAGGGATTGATTACTGCATTTTTTGAATACACGGTTGTTTCTATTTTTCCATATTGACCAAGCACAAGCAAGCCTAATTACCTTTAAATAAAAATGAGCAGCTCTCGGCACACCTGCCAGATGAATGAACTGAATGTAATGATCCTTAATCAATCCTAGAAAGACAAAAGAAAAACCAAGCCAGTGACAGATTAAGTACCAGACACTCCCAAATAAATCACAACCAATGAAGAGGTGATCCGCCGTCTCGATGTTACCACACTCGCCAACACACAAGTTTTCATTAGGCTGAAGAACGTGTGGCCTCACCAAATTAGATCTTGTCGGGATTCAGTCTTTAAGAAGGCACCAAGCAAAAAGAGACACTTTGGAAGGAACTAGCTTATGCCAAACATTGTTGTCCGCACCATCAGCCATCGGTTCATCTACAGATGTAAGGAAACAATAGGTCTCACGAACCGAATAATCGTGAATGGGGTCGAACAACCACCTACAATGCTCCTGAATATTATCCTGCAAAATAACATTATTTACCAAAGCAGTGCACTCTCTCACAATATCCTCCTCCCACACCAACAATCGACGCCTCCACACCCAAGCGTTTCCTCATTCCTCCCAACCCAATCTCGCCATATCCTCCACCAAACACTCCTTATGCAATGATAACTTAAACAGACAACTGAACTGAAGCCTTAAAGGTGCTCCACCCAGCCAATTATCAGTCCAAAAGAAAGTATTACCGCCATTACCTACTACCCGCCTAGTATTGTCATCAAACCAACTCCCCACACCCGACCCAACCCCATCCCTCACGAGGCACATTATCCGCCACCACCTAGATGCATGTCTTCCTCCTTCTTGAACACGGCCACCCACCTCCCTGTACCGAGCCTTTAACACACGGTATCACAACCCCTCCTTATCCACAAACAACCTCCAACACCACTTCCCTAACAATGATAAATTAAATTCCTCTAAACTCCAAACTTTGAAACCATCATGACTCACAGGTAAACAAATAGAATCCCATTTTATCCAAGCAATTTTTTTAGAGACCTCACAACCCTCCCCAATTTTTTTTTTAAAATAGATTCAATAGAAGAAATTATACCTGTAGCGGCCTTGAAAAAAGAAAGAAAGTAAACTGGGAGAGAGGACATGACATACTTCAGAAGAACCAGGCGGCCCAAAAATGTTTTTTTGAGGGAAGTCAGCCCAAAAATGTTGAAAGGGGTAGTTTTCTTATATATATATATATATATATATATATATATATATATATATATATTAAAGTAAGGTTCTGTAACACCCATACTAGACGTATCTAGAAAGTCTAGCATGTGCGTTAGTTTAGTACTGGATACATTAAAATATACAACAAAAAAACTACGAATGAATATATATATATATATACACACACACAACCAAATGCGTTCGTACATGATAATACAACTCAACTTTTCTAAAGTATAATAGATGCATCCTTGAATATCCACATTGTCCTGCAGCGGTACGAACGAACACTTGTCGCAACATCCATTCGGCTACTAGCTTGCTAATCCAACCTGTTTATCTGAAACAAATAAGGATTGGGATGAGACATAAGGTCTCAGTGAGTTCCCCTAAATCCTAGGCTATAGGTAACCTCAGGGGAAACCTACGGTCACCACGTGTCTAGAATACAACCTGACGGTTGATTATACGTGTGTGGGGACTTGCATACTTAGACGGTCGTGCATACTAGGGCCGTCATAGTCTTATCTCACTGTTATAGGCTTCACTTCCTATACGTGTCATGGCGGTCGAGGGGAATCTAAAACCGCAATGCCAAGAATACGCTCTACGTATCAAGGCCTAAACATACTATAATCATGACACAATTCTAAACCGGATGATTAGGGGAAACCTAAGATCGTCATCGGCGTATATTTCTCTATTTGCTCTAATGCATAATACGATGTTTCTAACAACGTATCTTTTCTTGCTATCATACTAGTTTTGATGATCTACGTCTATGTTCTACTATTTCTTGACGATCTACGTCAAGGCTCTATGACATAACATAATATATCTAATAATATGCACAGTCAGATTCGTTCATGAAGTTAGCGTTTAACAATCAAACATTATCTGAGTTCATTTTACGGAAAGAACCGAGTGGAGTAACCCCGAGCGCAATCCCTATCTATCCGATGGAAACCTATCTAAGGTTTAACCAACGACACTCCTGCAGTGACGTGCGAGATCCTTACGGCTAACCCCGTTTCACCTAATGGAAACCCCTTGAGCCAACCTAATGTGGACACAAGAGACACGACCAAGCATACTACTCTATAACACTTCGTATCTAATCAAGCATACTACTCATGCCTAACATTCTATTCTTTACTATCTATTCTAGTTCTTGACAAGCTATGTCAAGGCTCTACTTTCATCCCTTGCCTAGTTCTTTGCTACCCGAGTAATTCGGCTAAACTCTCTTGAATCACTCTTGCCATTCATGTTAAGATTGCCATGATTTTTCATTTCAAGAATCGTTTGATGTTATGTGCATTGCCTAGATATTGTTTTGGGGTTATAAAGTTATAAAACGTTGAAAGAAAGGCTATGGAATGCACCACCGACCCGAAAATGAGCCAACAAGCCAAAAGCTAGCTGGCCAAACCAGAGGGCTGCACTAATAGCGCCCCTGGAGCGTAGCTCATCCTGATGAATTTCGCTATTAGCGTAGATTTCGCTAATAGCGTAGTTCTTCGGGTCTGTGGTACCAAATTTCCAATTTTTGACCCAAAACTCATTCTAATGGTTCCTGCAATGCACCAAAACATCCAGCAACATATATATGCATTATAAAACATCATTCATGGCAATATTAACATGTACAAGACTAGATCAAGGCTAAGGTATAAAATTCTCATTTCTCTAATCTTAACTAAAAATCATGTTTTGCTTGCAATTAAACACATAATCCCAATGGTGGGTTCTATCTAAGAACTCACCTAATGATTAACACTTGATCTTCAAGCTTCAAGCATCAACCCTAACTTCCTCTTCATTCTTGATCTTTAGCCCTTTCCTCCAAACCATGCTTTAATCTCTTCCTCCACTTGTTTCTTGCTTGATAAGCTGCCTTAATCCTTGCTTGATCATGATTTGGAAGAAGATTGGATGTCTTAGAGAGGAGAGGGAGGCGAAATTCTAGAGAGAAGGAGGAGAGAAAGGTTTTCCCAAAAACCTAGAGAGAGAAAGTGTGGGTAGAAATAAAGGAAAATGGCCCTTGTGGCCTTATATAGTCGCTTGCGACGTTTTACCACTTTGCCCTTCGCCTTAGTCGTGTTTACCTGACACTGACACATAAGCCCATGCTTGACTGATATTACTCATTAATATCTTTCGTTGTACTTAACATTCTTCACCAAAATCTCTTTCCATGAATCTTAGTCCTCTGATACATTTAACAGATGAAATTTCCCTTTAGCTGACAAGCGGGATATTACACTCTACCCCCCTTAAAAAATTTCGTCCTCGAAATTTAGAATCATCTACCAATCATCGCAGCAAAAATCTATTTCCTCTGGTTTTTGCTATACAATATCTAATCAAAACCACTCTAGGGAGGTTGAAGAATACTTTTCTCAACAAAGCATGCAATTCTTATTCTGCATATAATTGAACATGGTCTCTTCAATGTTACTATCTTCCTCAAATCACAAAACTATCTGAGAACATAGTGATTAAAACTAACTTTTGTTATAGGAGGATTGTTTGTCTCGGATCTATTTCTTCTCTGCTTAGCATGAACTCTGCATCTAAGTAACTTTTCTCTATCTGAAACACTCAGGATGCCTTTAAACTGGGGTTCTACTGATATCCAGGTTTGCCCTGCAGTGCTTACGTGTATCTAACACATCTTATCATGCATACATCTTATCACACATAGATAATCTTTCTTGCCGCACTTTGCGACTTTTGCCTCTTACTTTGTTACTCATCTTGATGATTCGGCAAATCTATCATCTCTTTTCGGAGTCTTAAGAAATCTTTCTATCTTTCATAACCTCCCTGTACTGCAATTCATGGGTAACTTGTCTAGCTTGGCATGAAGAAGTGAAATCAACTACACTGATTCATCTGACAATCTATTAACCTGTCTGGTGGTTCACATGCTCTTGAAACTTTCTATTAAGTCCATTTGCACTTGCATTGGACACTCAAAGCACAAATCTGTGCATCCCGTATGACATGAGTATCACATGGGCATTGTCATTCATAAAACTTTATCTTCTAGTATTGGCATACTTTCTAGCGCCATTGCTTGTTAGTTAATAACGATACTCATTCTAGCTTTTGTTTCTAAGAGTTTCTAAACTTTGGTACATAGGTTCTTGGAACGAATAGGTACATGACTAGAAAAATATCATTTTAAAACTGAGTCTATACTAGTACTGCAGAACCACAGGACAAGTCTCTATACATGAAAAAAGGTTTTATGACTCTCCTTCACACTTGTCTCTAACAAGCTGGTCCTGAAGCCTGTACGTCTTAAGTGAGCTTACTTGCTTACGACGTATCTCATCAGTTTTAACAATGTGAAATTTCATGTTTTTAAAATAAACATCGTTCCCAAGTTCCTCAATACCAATCTTATCTTTAAAAGTTATAAAATCGTGGCTTGACACCATTCTAGAAAGTATCTTTATCATTTACAAGTATGGTATAAGAGGGTATGTACTTCGTCAGGCATAACCCATAAATCGTACTCCATTAACATAGCACATACTCTTTCTGACTAACCAACAGCTCTTCTACGCATTCGACATCACCAAAAAGGCAACTCGATTAATTCATCTGTGTTAACTCTAGTCTTTCTCATCTTACCTGAGTGAAGATGCTTTCTTTAAACTTTTACTTTAATCATTACTGGCTGCATAAGCATCTATACTTACTTAACATAACGAGAACTCCTCGCTTTCCACATAATACTTCTCACTGAAATGGTATTTTTATCTCGAACATTTTTCACAAAGATTCTTACTACAAAATTCCATGTTCCATGGCTACTGTTCGCAACTTAAGTAATTAACTTCCGTTGCGCTACTCTGATTCCTACCGGTTGGCTTCAACCAATACTCTGATCCGTTGAGACGAGTGAACTTTATTCTTCTTCTATTATTACATTAATATCTGCTTGAACTCTGCTTGATACATCTATGTTGCATGCTACTCTACAACCTCGCTCTACTCTTTGCTCGTAAGATTGAATCTCAAGGAAACTTACCTCTCACTACAAGAAAAACTGCATTTTGCGACTTTTAAAAACGCTGATTGCGACTGTTAGAAGGGTCGCAAATGTACATTTGCGACTGTTCCCCAACAGTCACATTTGTTGGGGTCGCAACAGTCATTTGCGACCCTTCGTGGAACAGACGCGCCAACAGCCGCAAAGGTGCTGCGACAGTTGCTAACAGTCGCAAATGAGGAGATTTATATGGAATTTAAGGATTTGCGACATTTGCTAACAGTCGCAAATGTCTAATATAAAATTTATTTTATTATGGCTGCGACTGTTTGAACAGCCGCAAATGTGTATATATATATTTTTTTTTAAAAATCACAAATATATGCGACTGTTTGAACAGCCGCAAATGCATATATATTTTTTTTTTGAAAGTCACAAATTTATTTATTTTTGAAATTGATATGCCCTGATTTAGAATTTTTTTTCTCTACAATTTGAAGACAATCTCAAAATATAAGACTTAAAATGCAAAATATACATAATTCAAGAGTAAGAAGTTTGATCTATACATCAACTTAACTAAAACAAAAAAATATATAGTATCAAGTTTAAACATTCAAAAAAGCGAAACACTAGTGACTGAACATTCAAAACAGCTGTAGCAAAATTAGAAGTCCATAACAAAACAGCTGTAGCAAAATTAGAAGTTCCCTAGTGATGTTGCTTCAATGATCCTCAAGGCGGTGGCTAGACTCAGATGAATGTCTACCATCTCTTCTTTCTAAATTTGTTGGCTGAAAAGAAGAAGAAAAAAAATAAGACAGTGATCAGCAAATATGCCTAGTGATTGTGTCTTGAAAACAACCAAAAACTTTCAAGGATCTTATAAATGCTAGTTGAGGCATAAGTGTAGCAAATACATAACCTGAATATGCACGTATTATCTAGTAAAAGTTTCAATTCCATATTATCAGAGAGGACTTGCACCTAAACTTGGATTGTCTTAGATTTACAATCTTCAACAAATGCAATAATAGAACAACACTATTTAAAAGCATTGAAATAATAAATAACTAAAAAAGGCATAAAAATCATGAAGACAGGTGTACCAATTTACTAACTTTTGTCTATACACATAGGTTAACTTTTCCTCATCAATGAACCAACATTATGGCAATAAGGAATTTTTTGTATTCAACCAGGTTGCTCTAAGCCCTGATATTCATGAACATTAGGCTTGAGTAAGCTGGTTTCTCCAACTCACCACATAAAACAATAAATTTCTAAGTGTGTGTATTTGGAATAGGTTTTGCTCACAAAGACCAAACCTCAAAACATTATAAAAGAACAAAGCCAAAGAAACATTAATATCAGAAATTGGATTCGCCAAACCCAACTTGGGAAGATGTTACTAGTATACAAAATCAGCATATCTAAAGAGTTACCTAACTTGCACTGTTCCAAACTATAGTACATTCATACCTACCTTCTAAATTTTCAATTTCTGCATTTGTATTTCCTATTAGGCAGTAATAACAGCCAGAATATTGTAAATCAGCGGCAAAATAAAGCACCGGGTTTTATATGCAAAAGTAAACTAGCAAAAACTAGCAAAAGTAGCAAAAGTAATAACAATCTCAAGTAAAAGAAAAAACTAGCAAAAGTAACACTTCATTGCATTAATTGTATAACAATCACAAGTACATCGGGGTTACAACAACTATATAGACTTCTTAGCAATCAAGTTCAACTAGACTTCTTTAACAATCATCATCATCTGTAGAGAATATTTGTTCTAAATTTTGTGATGGGTATGGCTCAATGGGGGCCATAATTTCATCATTTCCACCCATGTCATACAAGTCTCTTGGCTTCAAATGAACAGGTATACTCCATCCTTCTTCCTTCTCATCATCCACATAATAAACCATTTGAGCTTCTGACGCTGTAATGAATGGCTCATCATCTTCATGTTGTCCGGTATGTGTTAATCTTGTAAAGTTTATAGACTTAAAACCCAACTTATCTATTTTAATGCTTCTTGGGTTTGTGGTATTAGCCCATTCACATTTAAACATTGGCACTGTGAAGCCATCATACCGAAGCTCAATGATGTCTATTAATCTTCCATAGTAAGGCACCCCTCCAAATCTCATTTGGGCATCACTATTGCTTGAATAACTTCGTGTCCCAAACATGCCAAAAACTCCACAGTTTTGTGTTTTTAATAACTCGTCTCGCGCCTTTGTTCGAAATTTGAATCCATTGACATTGTATGCAGTGAACCTTCTTACTTTATCAAAAGGACCTTGAGCAAGACTAATGAGGACATCTTTATTTGGTCCATCAATGGTGTCAAGATTGTTGCAAATCTAAACACCATAAAACATACAGTTAGTCACATTCTTATTCTTAAAAGCACATACAAGCAAACTCTGTGAACCTAAATGGGTTTATGAACACTAACACGATTGAAGAACCAACGAGCAAACTCTTTATGAACCTTCTTGTCTACCTCAGAAGTAGTCCTTGCACTACTCCTTAGCTGACTTCGTATCATACTTCTGTACTCCCTATTTGGTTATTTCATATTAGATGTAAAAATTTGAAAAGTAGTAAAATAGTTTTTTAATGTGATAAAATTACTTACATTAGATAGTCCTCAACTACAGGGCAGTTTGTTAAAACATGTCTATGAGCTTGTAACTTTTCAATCGGTGTAAGAGTGTAACGTGAAGATCCACCAATAGGTTTTCCAACTCTAGGAAATAATTCGGCTACACGCGGGTCAATTTGTACATCATTAATAGGCTCATCGTCTACACGACCCGGTTGATTCCATTTAGTCTCAATGTTTCCTAGATACCTTGAACCGTATGTAAGAATCTCATGTATGATGTACCCTTCTGCAATAGACCCTTCTGGTTGTGCTTTATTACGTACATATTTCTTAAGTTTTCCTAAGTACCTATAAATTGAACCACAATAATATTATTTTCAATAACTTTACAAACTACTAAATTATTGAAGGAATGAAATCTGACATAATTTACCTTTCGACAGGATACATCCATCGATACTGAACGGGACCTCCAAGTTTAACTTCTTCAACAAGGTGAACAACCAAGTGAACCATGACAGTGAAGAATGATGGAGGAAATATCATTTCCATGTGGCATAAAGTGAGGATAATTTGGTTTTGCATTTTTTCCAAATCTTCAACATTCAATACTTTACCACATAATTGTCTAAAGAATGAGCATAACTCGATCAATACTGCTGAAACTTCAGTAGGTAATGTTGTCCGAATGGCTAATGGTAGAAGTTGTTCCATCAATATGTGGCCATCATGACTCTTCAACGTTCCTTTCAACTTAAGAGCTTCCAAGTCAATGCATCTAGAAATGTTGCTTGAATAACCATCAGGCACTGTGATATTCTTTAAAATTGTTAAAAATTCCCTCTTACTTTGACCAGTCAAAGTAAAAATTGCCGGAGAAATTTTTCCATTTTCATTGCACCAAAGGTCAGATCTTATGCCCATAGCTTCAAGGTCTCTTCGAGCATCAACATGGTCTTTACTCTTTGAACTATCGTTAAGCAAAGTATATATGATATTATCCAACACATTTTTCTCGATATGCATCGGGTCAAGATTATGACGTAGAAGATTGTCCTTCCAATATGGAAGTTCAAAGAATATGCTTTTCTTCTTCCAAATTGGAGGGTCATCTTCTGTAGATTGCCTCTTGCCTGTCCTTTTTTTCCTTTTTTTTCTAGTTTGGAGGGTCACCTTGTGTAGGTTGTTTCTTGCCTTTTTTTTTTCCCAACCCTGCTTTCTTTGGCTTTTTACCAAAAATGACCTTTATGTTTTCAACCTGTTGAAGAACTTGATGTCCAGATAATGTTACCGGTGGACTACGCATTTCTTGCTCACCATCAAAGCGAACCTTGTTCAATCTAAATCTGTGTCTCTGATCAAGGTGACGACGATGACCCACAAAACACCATTTATTGCTATTTTTAAGACGACAAGGTTTAGTGTCGGTGTTACACGAAGGACATGCAAAACCGGTGTATGTGTTCCAACCAGAAAGCATACCTAACCCCGGAAAGTCACTAATCGTCCACATCAAGGTTGCGTGTAATGTGAACACCTCTTTCTTAAAAGAATCATATGTATCCACACCAGTTGTCCATAACTCCTTCAACTCCTTGACTAGAGGTTATAAGTAGACATCGATATCATTTCCTGGCGAATATTTACCAGGAATTATCATCGACATTATAAAAGATGTATCTTTCATGCACACCCATGGAGGAGTGTTGTATGGGATGAGCACAACTGGCCAAATGCTATAATTTGAACTCATTATACCAAATGGATTAAAGCCGTCACTAGCTAATGCAAGACGCAAGTTTCGCGGATCTGATGCAAACCAACTGTGTTTCAGGTCAAATTGTTTCCAAGCTTCAGAATCTCTAGGATGCCTCATCATTCCATCGTTGTTATTATCAACTGCATGCCATCTCATATCCTCGACAATCTTTGATGAAGAAAACAGTCTCTTCAATCGAGGTTTTAATGGAAAATAACGAAGAACTTTTGCAGGAACTTTTTTCCGATTATTGACAACACAATTCTTTTCCCCTGATTTCCATTTTGAAGTGTTACAAATTTTACAGGTCTCCCTGTCTTCGTCTTCACCCCAATAAAGCATACAATCGTTGGGACATGCAGGTATCTTCACATAATTCATACCGAGTTTTGTAATTGTTTTCTTTGCTTCATAGAACGAACTTGGAATACTTGCAAATTCAAATGCATCCTTTACTAGCTCTAAAATCATTGTCAACGACTTATCACTCAACCCACACAAACACTTGATGTGATACAACTTTAACAAAAAAGACAATCTTGAATATCTTGTACACCCTTCATACAAGGGTTGTTCTCCATCTCTAGTTAATTCATAGAATTCTTTGGCTTCATTCCTTTCTTCGCTTACACTTGGAATCACATCTTCATCTCGATCAATCTCTACATTTGATGCAATGGGTACCTCATTTGTCTGATCCCTATCAACTCCAAACGCATCATTGATCATGTTTTGAATAGAATCTTCAACAACCACCGTGTCTTGAACTATATTTGGAATGGTACTAGTTGAGACACTACTAGTTTCTCCTAAGGACTCCCCATGATGCAGCCAAACAGTGTACCCCGTTGGAAATGGTGACCACTTTAGGTGGTCTAACATTACACTTCTACTTTGCGGTTTTTTGAAACGGCAAATTCTACAGGGGCATATTACTTCACCATTTTCCACTACGTCTTTAAAAGCAAAATTAATAAATTCCACTATCCCTTGCTTGTATGCAGCCGATGTTTGTGGCTTCATAATCCATGACTTATCCATTGCTTTAAATATAAAATATGGATTTCAATAAGTTGACATAGACATGTCAAAACAATACAAATATTCATGAAAAGTGATTCACACAACCAACTAAAAAAATCAAGTGTACTTAGAAGCAGTGTGTTTACAATATGTAGCTAGTTTGGAAAATCACAGCTTGGTGTCATTATATTTTAGAAATAAAAAGCACCAAACAGAAGCAAATCAAATATATATCCTACAAGACATAATCTAAATTTCCATGTTTTACAACACAATGAATAATAGTTCCAGCAATAACCAATCAAAAAAATGTGCAATACTTAATAGTTAAAGTTCAAAAAACATGAGGGAAAAAGGACTTACATAAACAGCGGCAGACTTAAAAAAAACAATAGCGCGAAATGCTTCTTTCACTGAGCCTAATCAAAATATATGTGAATGACCAAAATGAATAAACAATTAGGGAAACAAACAATGAATTCTTAAATTAAAATAATATATCGCCAATTAAGGACTTACATAAACAGCAATAAAACATCACTATTACACTACTAGTGCTATGTGTATCCTCATAGGTTTTGACCTTTATGAACCAAATGGTTTTTATATGCAAACAGAACATTTTGTATTTATGTAAACCAAACTTATGTTTTCTTTGAGAATAAGAACATGGTTTCACAATTGAGCAGAAAGGCAGTGTCTCTTCTAGACTTATACTTGCCTAGTCACTTAGGAATATGTTCTCTATCAGGGCCATGAACTGCACAGTTAACACTTAATAATCATCTTTCTCAAATGCATGAGGCAGTTTGCATTAGTTAATCCGTCTCAAACAACTGTAATAAAGTGTAAGCGATTAACTTCAATAAATAAACTGCAGGGGGAATATAGGAGCGTAGATTCCACTAAAACCCACAAGAAACAATATAAGGAAAATGTTCCCTAGTCCTGAATCAATCTACAAAGCATACAACAAAATGTATACTAAAAAACACTTAGCTAGCAAGGCAACAAAAGCAACTTTAAAAACCATACATAGTGCATGAGCATGTGGATGCATGCAAAACAACATTGGTCACACGTTGAAGTTACAAAAGAAATAACAAAGGGAATACACCAAGTTCAGCTATAAAGTAAAGCTAAGGAAACAAAGTCCAAAATATATTGAAACCTGAGAAGATGTTTAAACACAGCTTGAAAGGTATCTAAGAGACAAAGCATCAACAATTTCAAGTGTACTTCAGGACTCAAACTTGAAACAAAAAAATCAAGTGAATTCAAATGACAAAGCTTTTCTTTTATTTGTTAAATTAAAAGGAAAAACAGCTACAACAATAATGAAACAATAGTTGCTCTGCCTAACCAAAGATCCTCAATCTCAATGAAACATACAGTTGCAACACAAATGCTGCATTAAACAACAAACAAACAACTAACCACACTAAGAGGCATATCATCAGTTGGGCAGAACATAGACCAAGTATGAAAAATTGCATCACCTTAAACCATGCGTTCCAACTGAACTTCTTAAAAACAATAAAATGAAACAAAGCAAGCAACACAAAACCAAGAACATAGCACACACTGCTTCCAACAAGTTAAAGAAATTCCACAAAATTACGACACCACACAAACAGGGTTCACCGTCAAAGGAAAAGTAATAAACAAATTAATAAAAAGCCTCAACTGAACCACGACAACTATCATGGTTTTCTTAATTTTCTTACGAAAAGACATTAGCAAGTTGACTCAAACCAATCGATAATGATATAAAATTCTCAAAATGTAAAAAGAAAGCACATACTGAATCTAAAGAATCTGAATCTGAATCAATATACGAAAAGTGTGAAATCAAAGCACATACTGAATCTGAAGAACATGAATCACCGATTGTAGCATGAGATAACTTGTATATTGGGTGTGAGAAGGATCTGAATCACCGATTGTAGCACTCTGATTCAAATCTAGGTTAGGGTTTGAGAGAAGACACGAATCTGATTCTGAAGCTAGGTTGGGAGTGTGAGAGCCATAAAGAGGAAGAGGAATCGACTGAGAAGCGAGTGTGAGTTGGTGGTGAGGAGCGTGGTGAGAAAATGATTCGGTATGAGTTGGTGGTGAGTGTGGTGACTGAGTTTGAGATTTGGGGGTTTTGTGGGAAAGTGAGAGCGGGGAATGAAATTTTGGGTAGGAGGGTAAATGAAATTCGCAACGCGTTTTTAACTTATTTAGTAACCAAAAAAAACTTATTTAACAAAAAACACTGCGACAGTTGCTCCAAACAGTCGCAACAAGTGTTGCAAATGTACATTTTGAGGCAGTTATTAGGTAAAGGTCGCAGATGAAGTGTCGCAATTTCCAATTTTTCTTGTAGTGTCTGGACATATCAATGTCATACTTACTCTTATTCCTGAGCAACTTAACTCAATGAGCACATCTTTGCTATTACATAACTACTATTCCATGTAACGCTCTTACAACATCCCATGGTAGACTCATCTTGCACTCGGACATACTTTCTTATACATCTAACACTGTAGCTTCGTATCTCACATACTATGTTTTGCTTAATCCTTCTTGTGCTTGCTCGTTAATTTTTCTTTCTAAGAAAATTTCGTAAATTAGCATACGGGTCATTGACATTGATGATTTACAACTATATATAAAACATATACTGAATCTAGGTCCCAGTCGTTACTCTAAAATCCCAGGACGAGTTGATAACACGTATGTGTCATCAAATCTTAGTCCTAGTAAGTTTAGCCCAAACTACGCGAGTCGTAACAAACCGGTACCTACAAAATTTCATTTTGAATTTCAAAAATGTCAACTTCAATCACCCATATGCGTATGTCTTTCTAAAATCATGTAAACTTTACAACTTAGCATCCTAACGAGCCTTCGCGAGTTCATCAAGCAAAACATAGATTCGAGGGGTACTCTTAACTCTGCAAAATCCAAAATCCTCGTGATTTCATATGACTTTGCACCATTTAACTTCTTGCTTCATGATTTCACATCTGTGACTTCCATTCTAGATACTGGTGCCTCTAAACTCTTGGTCCAAACTCATTCTTATTTCTTGACACATTAACTTCCAAAGTCATGTTAAACCGAATCGATTTTCGTTGATGGTTGCCCATGCCTTTTTCCCTTTTAAAAACTTTAGGGGGGTGATATGCATTCGTCACTCAATATCAAAAAAACAATTTCTCATTGCATAAAAGATGGTGAAGACAACTCTCCAATAGTCACTGCATTCCATAGAGACGAACTAAAAAATTTCGCTCCGGGTTCGCTATTGATGAGTTTCTTCAGCTCAATTTTTCAAAACATACTTTGCATAAATTTTTATTTCTCAAGTAAATCAATGCACATCAGTCATTCCCAACATCTAAAATATATTCTACTACATATGCATGGCAAGCATCAACAAAATTTGATACAATTCTCGGCACTTTAGAAATTAATGCCTCATTCCTGATAACATAAAACTTTCATTGAATCCTTTTCTACTACGAGTAGCTTGCTTCTTTGCGTTGCCGCTTAACGTAGCTTCCCGAACACTAGAACCTTGTTCACTTTGAACATTCAAATCCATAACTTCAATAACATAACGCTAATCCTGAGAGTCTACTAATTCCGCCAACGTACGTCGACTGCTCTCTATCTTGTAGCCTTGCGCTTACTTTCTGGAATATAATTCCGTTCTAACTACGACCCTTACTGAAGCTTCAGGTCCTGCTAAGATATTTCTGTATTCTTCACTTACGGGTATACGAAGTATCATTAACAACTTACCCAACACTATCAGAACGACCCTTCTCAACATTGCCTTACATTCCCGGAGGATTCATACTTCTACTTGCTTAGTTCACCGGCCACCTACTGGCACGATCAACTTCTTACTAATACTCATTCCGAGTTCTTACTTCTGAGTTCACACTTTCCGGTGCATCTTCATCACATACTTCGTTCCTCCAGGGTCCTATTCAGCTCTCAGGCATCCATTCTAATCGTCGAATGCTAAATTGAGTTGATCAGGCTCAACTAACAACAACAACTAGAACATTTACCCGGAACCCAATGGTCCCACTACCTTTGTTGTAACTTAATGACCCAAGGCACGATCTGAATCGACATGCTCTGATACCAAATGTAACACCCATACTAGACGTATCTAAAAAGTCTAGCATGTGCGTTAGTTTAGTACTGGATACATTAAAATATACAACAAAAAAACTACGAATGAATATATATATATATATACAACCAAATGCGTTCGTACATGATAATACAACTCAACTTTTCTAAAGTATAATAGATGCATCCTTGAATATCCACATTGTCCTGCAGCGGTACGAACGAACACTTGTCGAAACATCCATTCGGCTACTAGCTTGCTAATCCAACCTGTTTATCTGAAACAAATAAGGATTGGGATGATACATAAGGTCTCAGTGAGTTCCCCTAAATCCTAGGCTATAGGTAACCTCCGGGGAAACCTACGGTCACCACGTGTCTAGAATACAACCTGACGATTGATTATACGTGTGTGGTGGCTTGCATACTTAGACGGTCGTGCATACTAGGGCCGTCATAGTCTTATCTCACTGTTATAGGCTTCACTTCCTATACGTGTCATGGCGGTCGAGGGGAATCTAAAACCGCAATGCCAAGAATACGCTCTACGTATCAAGGCCTAAACATACTATAATCATGACACAATTCTAAACCGGATGATTAGGGGAAACCTAAGATCGTCATCGGCGTATCTTTCTCTATTTGCTCTAATGCATAATATGATGTTTCTAACAACGTATCTTTTCTTGCTATCATACTAGTTTTGACAATCTACGTCTATGTTCTACTATTTCTTGACGATCTACGTCAAGGCTCTATGACATAACATAATATATCTAATAATATGCACAGTCAGATTCATTCATGAAGTTAGCGTTTAACAATCAAACATTATCTGAGTTCATTTTATGGAAAGCCCCGAGTGGAGTAACCCCGAGCGCAATCCCTATCTATCCGATGGAAACCTATCTAAGGTTTAACCAACGGCACTCCTGCAGTGACGTGCGAGATCCTTACGGCTAACCCCGTTTCACCTAATGGAAACCCCTTGAGCCAACCTAATGTGGACACAAGAGACACGACCACTACGTCTTGCTTACTAAGTGCATGCGGGTTCCTTACGGTTAACCCCGTTTCACCTAATGGAAACCCCTTGAGCCAACCTAGTGTGGACACAAGAGACATGGCACCTTAACTTTAAAGTCTTGGTCTATAAATGCATGAGTAGTAAATCTATAAATGCTATCTCTTTTACCTCGGATATCTAAACGATCCGACTAGAGGTAAACTATATGCTTGCTTAACTTGCTATGTGAAGAGATGTCTAATCAATTCACGTCTGGCCACTCTCGTATGGCACTCTAGTTTCTATACGAAGAGAATACTCTATAACACTTCGTATCTAATCAAGCATACTACTCATGCCTAACATTCTATTCTTTACTATCTATTCTAGTTCTTGACAAGCTATGTCAAGGCTCTACTTTCATCCCTTGCCTAGTTCTTTGCTACCCGAGTAATTCGGCTAAACTCTCTTGAATCACTCTTGCCATTCATGTTAAGATTGCCATGATTTTTCATTTCAAGAATCGTTTGATGTTATGTGCATTGCCTAGATATTGTTTTGGGGTTATAAAGTTATAAAACGTTGAAAGAAAGGCTATGGAATGCACCACCGACTCGACAATGAGCCAACAAGCCAAAAGCTAGCTGGCCAAACCAGAGGGCTGCGCTAATGGCGCCCCTGGAGCGTAGCTCATCCTGATGAATTTCGCTATTAGCGTAGATTTCGCTAATAGCGTAGTTCTTCGGGTCTGTGGTACCAAATTTCCAATTTTTGACCCAAAACTCATTCTAATGGTTCCTGCAATGCACCAAAACATCCAGCAACATATATATGCATTATAAAACATCATTCATGGCAATATTAACATGTACAAGACTAGATCAAGGCTAAGGTATAAAATTCTCATTTCTCTAATCTTAACTAAAAATCATGTTTTGCTTGCAATTAAACACATAATCCCAATGGTGGGTTCTATCTTTGAACTCACCTAATTATTAACACTTGATCTTTAAGCTTCAAGCATCAACCCTAACTTCCTCTTCATTCTTGATCTTTAGCCCTTTCCTCCAAACCATGCTTAGGATTCCCCTGAGGTTACCTATAGCCTAGGATTTAGGGGAACTCACTGAGACATTATGTCTCATCCCAATCCTTATTTGTTTCAGATGTCAGGTTGGATTAGCAAGTTAGTAGCCGAACGGATGATGCGACAAGTGTTCGTTTGTTCGCTGCAGGATGTATGGATATTTCAAGGATTGCATATAGTATATTTATGAAAGTTGAGTTGTATTTATGTTGTACAAACGCATTTGTTGTATAAGATTATTCATTTGAAGTTTTAATGTTGTAAATTTTAATGTATCCAGTACTAAACTAATACACATGCTAGACTTTCTAGATACGTCTGGTATGGGTGTTACATTTGGTATCAGAGCAGGTCGATTCAGACCGTGCCTTGGGTCATTAATGTTACAACTAAGGTAGTGGGACCATTGGGTTCCGGGTAAATGTTCTAGTTGTTGTTGTTAGTTGAGCCTGATCAACTCAATTTAACATTCGACGATTAGGATGTATGCCTGAGAGCTGAATAGGACCCAGGAGGAACGAAGTATGTGATGAAGAAATTCGGTCGTGCCAAAAGGTGGCCGGTGAACTAATCAAGTAGAAGTGTGAATCCTCCGGGAATGTAAGGTACGTTAAGAAGGAACGTTCCGACCATGTCGGGTAAGATGTTAGCAATACTTCATGTACCCGTAATTGAAGAAGTTGGATATATATATATATATATATCTAAGCATGACCGAAAGTTTCGGTAAGAGATGTTGGAACGGGTTTGTGATATTCTGGGATGTCAGTACAAGGTTACAAGATAGTGAGAAGTCGATATATGTTGACGGAGTCAGCAGGCTCTCAGGAATAGCAATATGTAAATGAAGATAAGGACATGTGGGTTTGTCAAGTTGCGTAAGTGGCAACCTAAAGAGGTAAGTTATTCATAGTGGTGGAAGTTAAGAATTCAAGAGAAGGTTTTATGTTATCAGGATTAAGGCATTGATTTCCGACGTGCCAAGAATTGTATCGAATAAGGTTGATGTTGCCATGCATAGGTTATAGAATGATTCACGATGCTAGGAATGAATGATGTGCATTGTTTACTTGAGAATAAAGAGTGTTTTCTAAAAAATAGAGTTGGAGAAGATCACCAAAAGTGAACCTGGGACGAAACTTTCCATTTTTTTTATGAAACCTACTAGTTCGTTCCTATGGTTTGCAATAACTATTGGAGAGATGTCTTCACAATAAACTTTTATGTGATGAAAATCTTTTATGACATCAAGTAATGAATGCATATCATATTCTAATGTTTTCAAGGAAAAAGACATGGGCAACCATCAATGAAATCGATATGGTTTAAGGTAGCTTTGGAAGTTAATGTGTTAAGAGTCAAGAACGATCTCATATTGAGAGATTGGAAGTTCAGGTATTGATACGGAAGTCATAGATGTGAAGGTATGAAGAAAGAAGTTAAAGCGGTGTAAGTTATGAGAAATCACAAGGTTCTCAGAATTATGACGTATCTCTCGAACCTATGTTTTGCTTAATTGACTTGCTAAGGCTCATTATGAAGTTGAACTATAAAGTTTAAAGGATTTTAAAAAGAATTACACGTATGGGTGATTGAGGTTGATATTTTGAAAATTTACGAGATTTTCTAGGAACCGGTTTGCTTCTACACTCGTAGAGCGGGCTAGACTTATAAGAGTCTAGGTTTGATGGCACATATGTGTTATCTACTCGTTCTATGATTTTAGAGCAACGGCCGGGGCCTAAACTCAATATATATTTAAAAAAGTAGAAAATTATCAACGTCAATGACTCGTGCGTTAGTTTACAAAGTTTTCTTTAAAAGAAAAAAAAATCAACGAGCAAGCATTGGAATGATTAAGCAAGATATAGTATGCGAGAATGCGAAGGTGCAAGGTTAGATGTTCAAGAAAGATATGTTTAAGTGCTATATGAGTTTGTAAAAGGAATTTAAGTTGATCGGAAACAAGTTTAAGTATCATATGTATACCTCAGCAGGTAAATCCAACCAGCAAAAATGTAAGGTTGTGACGTTGGTTGCAACATGGAAATCTTGAGAATAGTTCAAGAAGTAAGTGTTCAAGTGATAAGCATGAATTGAAGTCTTAATGGCTCTAACGGATCAGAGTATTAGTTTAAGCCAACCGGTGGAGATCAGAGTAGCGCCATGGAAGCTAATCGTTAGTCACGAAACATGGAATTTTAGTATGTATGAATTTTTGTAAAGAAGGTTCGGTTGGTAACACAAGTTTAACAAGAAACATCATAAGCCAAGCGAGGATTTCTCGATGTGATAAGTAGGTATAGATGTTTATATAGTCAGCATTGGCTAAGGTAAAAGTTTAAAGTATGTATCTTTACCTAGGTAAGATGAGAAAGACAAGTGTCACCATATATAAATGGGCTAGGATGCATGAATGATGATAATGGGAAATAGGTAAGGTTCAGAAGGTTACCTTTCGTGACTCAAGTAAAGAATCAAAGCATCAAGAATGATGACCGGTTTTCGGAAAAGGTATTAATGCTCAAGCGATAACCGAATGAGATGATGTGGAGAATCAAGTTTAGTGTTCCGAAGAAGAGGAACAAGTTAAAGTCAAGAGGTCCAAGGATTTCCTATGGATATGTAAGTGGTATTACGAGTATGTATATCGGTTAAAAGGGAAGAATCTATCTTTGAAGATTATGCATGTTAACATGAGAAAGAGAAGCAACTTTTGAGTGATGTGTAATGAGATACATATTTTGTATGCAATACTTGTTGAGTGAAAACGATACTTGTTAAGATGTGTCAAAGCATGGTTTTATATATTTTTTAAAGCTAAGATTGGTATTATGGAACTTGGGAACGATGCTTATTTTCAAACTCATGGAATTTTACATTTTCGAAACTGATGAGATACGTTTTAAGTAGACTCACTTAAGATGAACAAACTTCAAGACCAATTTGTCGTGGACAAGTTTGGGGGAGTTGTTAAATCTTTTTTCAAAGAGTAGAAACTCGTCTGGTGGTTCTGTGGTACCATTACAAATTCAGTTTTGGAAATGATAAAATCTTTTTAGTCATGTATTTATTCGTTCCAAGAATCCGAATACCAAAGCTTAAGAAATTTTTTACAAGAAAGATTCTAGAACACGTATCGTTATCATTTAACAAGAGGCGGCACCTGAAGGTATGTACATGTTATGGAGACGACAATGTTCGTATGAAGTCAATGACATACAAAATATTCGGTAAAGTGTTAAGAATGTTTGATGTATGTGCAAGTGAATTTGCTAGAAAGTTTCAAGTGCATGTGAACCACAATGTTGGTTATTAGATTGTCAGATGAAGTGGCAAGTTGATTTCATTCTTTCATGTCAAGCTATGTGAGTTACTCATTAGTTCGGGTGCAATAAGATTGCAATGAGATAGGAAGATTTCTTAAGACTCGGAAAGAGATAAGTGATTCGTGGAATCGTCTATATGAGTAATGCAAGTAAAAGACATGTGTCTCAAGGTACGGTAAGATTATGTATTCAGGATAAGATGTATGTATGAAAAATGTCTTAATGTTACAAGTAAGCACTGCAGGGCAAACCTGGTCTCCGGTAGGATTCCAGTTAAAAGGCAAATCCTGAGTGTTCATGTTTATGATAAGATACCTTGTGAGAGGTTTATGTTAAGCAGGTAAGATACGAGTCCAAGACAATACGTCTAGGTGTTGTTGGAGTAAGCCCTAATAGCCAATCTATGTTGATTGGATTTGGATTTGTATCATGATATTGATATAAGTATATATTGTGAATATATAATAACTAGGCATTTCTTTATTGATTTTGTTTTGTTTCAAAATAATAAAGTCCCTAGAATAGTTAGTCTGTTTTATGGAACATTAAGTATAACTTAATTGTGAGACCCCATTAAACATAAGGACACTATTCTTAAAGTATCTGTAGTCAAGCTTTATTGAGAAGTGGGATATCGTTAAAGCACAGAGACTATTATGTGGGTAGACTGATGATCACATCTCACAAATCATGGATAAAGAGTTATCAAGTTTTCACATAGATATAAATATTAGGAGTAATATTTATATTGGATTGACCCGTCATGAGAATACTACATAGTAAAAGTTATGAAAAGTGTCATAAGATATTCTCATAGTGATAGTGGTGTATTCCACCCTTCGACCTGAAACCACTATGTACCCTAGATGTTGGAGTCGAGTGCTTTGTTGCCATTCAAACGTTGTCCGTAACAGGATGACTATAAAGTTGGTTGATGGGTACTCCATGAATCATGCTGAGGGACATAGTGACCTAGATGGAATTTGCCCCTCCTACATAACAGGAGAAATGTCTACGGGCCCAATATTGAACTAGACAAGGATGACACGGTCTATGCCTTGTGTTCAATATAGACATGAGGGCAAAAGGGTAATTATACACATGATCATTATCACAGAAAGGTTTCGTCAGATCACATGACATTCTCGTCACTTGGGTAGCAGTGATGTGTTGCTAGATACCGCTCATTGTTTATAATATTAAATATGTGATTTAATATTATTGCCAACGTTATGAGAACCTATAGGGTCACACACAAAGGACAGATAGATGAGAGAAATAAATAAGTAAGACTTATTTATAAAATAAATAAATAAGTGAGACTTATTAGTAATTAAATAATTAAATATGACTTTATTATTTAATTTACGAAAAATAGAGAAACGCGGTCCACCGTAAGGTACGGTGTGTTTAAGTGAAATAAGGTGCACCGTAATGTACGGTGTACTTAAGTGTTTGACTTTCTGAGCACACAAGTGGTTCTATAAATAGAACCCTTCTGCTAAAACTTTTGGTTGCTTGAAAGACTTAACCTAATTCTAAAAGTTAGAAACGTAGCCGCCGCTCTCTAAACTCTATTCTCTTGAATCTCCGTTGGAATTGGCTAGCACCGGTCATCGGAGAAGTTCTGTTCGTGTGGACTGAGTAGAGGCATCGCTGCTTTGCTTTGCTCGTGATCAGAAACAATTCTGCTACAAAGGTTCTGCGCTTCAAGAGGTAAACACATAATCCTTAAAGTGTTTAAGAATGTGTTCTCGTTGATTTGTGATTAATGATTTAATCAAGATCCGTTTCAATGGGATTTCTTTCCGCAAAGAGGATTAAAATTTTGAAAAACCCCTCTTAAAATCCCTTGAGTGGTATCAGAGCATTAGGTTCTGATTGAATCGTTAATTCAAATCAAATTTTGATGCAATGATGTTTATAGAGTGATATTCGTTTTATGCATCTATATGATTAAATAGTTTAATCATACTGTTTGATTATATGATTGTGTGTATGATGTTGTTTTCGAAAATTCTGTTTGAATTTGATATTCATACTATTTATTGTTTTGCATATGATGCAATCGGCACTCTTTCTGGTTTCTTAAGCGAGCACTTCGATTTTCAATTTTGATTTGACCGAGCATTTTGTCAATCATTGACCTACTTGTTTTCTTTAATTATCGAGAGCAATTGTTGTTCTTTATTTTATTTTATTTTTAAAACAAGCACCGGATGTGTATTGGTTTTGGAAACCAAGAAGCAAAAATCAATTTTGTTAGTCCATTTCAGGTGGGTATAACGTTTGTTTTAAAACTCAATATTTTCAATTATATGATAATTGATTGATTGTCCCTTTTAAATTTGAATGAACTCAATTATGTGATAATTGTGTGGCAATGATTTTGTCTTCTTCTAAATTTGAAAGAAACCGAGAAAGAAACAACAAGTTTTGAATTTTGTTTTGCAATGCAAATTTGATAGTCACGTAATAATAGGATCGTTCATTTTGTTTTGGAAGCAAATCCGATCATTGATATTTAGTTATAATATAATTGAATGTCAATTTATTATATAATTAATTTTTTTTTAGATTGCTTTTGGAAATAACCAGAATTTTAATTGGTTTTAGTTTGTTGAGACAAAATAGGCAATTCCAAGAGTGTTGATCCGAAATATATGACAAGATATTTGTTTCATAAATGTTATGCGCTTGCTTGCCACGAATAGTTTTAAGTTATAACTATTATTGGTAAATTAAAATTAAAGGATATATTTTAATTTACTTAATGATAATTATTATAATAAAGGTTATTATTGCAATTATATTATTGATTTTAATTGTGAATGGTATATGGTTATGACCTTAGATTTTGGCGTTCCGTTTATTTAAATACGACCTGCGTGTCGTGATTTATTTATTTATTCTAAATACGACCTGCGTGTCGTGATTTATTTTAATTATTTTATTTAAGTGTCAAATAATGTAATTGCTCAAGTTGAGGAGAAGACGACGCCAAAAGATGATTCCGATGGAGAAACTTTTGAAGCTTGCTCGTGGGTCAAAGAATTGTAATAAAATAGTTTATTTAATTCTTACGCGTTAGGAGGTCATAACCATACTACCTAATTTATTATTTTATGTATGTGATGCATGAAATGTATGTTTATTTAGCGCATGTATGAGATGTATGCTTAACATGTTTTAGATGTATGTTAGCATGTATGTTTTAAATGTTTTATATACTTGCTTTCTATGAGCATGAATGTCATGCATCTTAATAGACGCGTGTATGCGATACACATGTCGGTGAGATCAATCTTAATTTAAATCCTTCAAAAAGAATATGAAGTAAATTGTTTTCCAAAGTATAACACACTTCAAGACTAATATCGAAATGTGTAGGTTTCGCCTCCGCGAGGTGCACTTTCTATACTAGTAAGTTGTGGTGCGGTAATTCTATTTACCGATTGTTATTTTTGGATCTAACTAAAATATATTTTAATAAGATTAAAATATATATATATATATATATATATATATATATATATATATTTACTTCAAATGAAATATTAAGTTTAATGCTTTCCAAAAGTTTAACACCCTTCAAGACTAATATCGAAACGTGTAGGTTTCGCCTCCGCGAGGTGCACTTTCTATACTAGTAAGTTGCGGTGCGGTAATCCAATTTACCCAAGTGTTATTCTTTTGGGTTTAACTTAACTAAATTAATTTTAATAAGATTAGAATAAATTTAGAAGCTATAATTGGGAAATGTCTATATGATAGACTTGAGTAAGAGTTATTCACTCAAATGATTTGAAAGTTGTATGAGATACAATTGGAAGGAGTTCCTACCTAAATAACTGAGTTTTGAGTACAGCCCCCGTTGACTTAAAGCAAGGTGAAATATGGATTTCAACCCACTAGAAAATCTTCCAATGTGATTTTCCGATTCAAATGTTGAAGGTCATTTGATTTGAGTAAAATAGTGGGAGCATATTTAATTAAAGACCTAATTAATTATGTTTTTAAATCATGATACATTTAATTTATTTATTTTCTGTATTTGGAATTTCTTCGCCTTATACATTTTTATTATACTGTTAAATGTTCTTATGAAGAACAAAATCTTCAGAAAGGAGTTTCTGAATTGGTACAAAATTAAGAATTGTTCTTAAGAATAAGGAAAACTGTATAATTTCGAGCAACCATTTCCTAGCAGCTTTAAATTCGAAAAGAATGCTTGTCAGAAGCATCAGGTCGATTGAGTGGATATAAGATATCCTATAGTGGTAATGACAACAGATAATGATATGACCATTAACCTCAATGTTATAACTGCAAGATACGATAAAGAGTTTCAACCTATCAAGTAGATGGAAATGGATAAGAATAAAATTCAAACTTTGTTTCTCTACCTTGGAAGGTTAAACATGGTTGCTAAATAGGGAAGCAATTATTTCAAAAGTTGAAAAACAAAATTGCTCGTAATTTTGTAAGAGTCAAAATAAGAAAGAAGTAAGACTTCTTATTTACCCATATAGTTATATAAAGTTAAATTTCTACTTCTGCATCATAAGTATATGATACTTGATGATTAATCTTATATTTGTTGAAATATAGAGTTTTAAAGAAGTAGAACATTAACTATAAGTGAAGTCCACCTACGTCTAGAACGGAACAAATAGTTTCACTGACTATGAGAGCTTATGCTTGGACTTAAACTTAATTTGATATGGAACCAAATAATTGTTATTAAATTCCGTATAATATAGAAGCATTATGTCCTAAATCTTGTATTGACAAGAGAAGGATTGTGTAGTTGAATAAAAGACAAATTTTGTCCTATTATCCGAATAATGCTTTCTATAAAAGCGTGTTAATCAAATAATGCAATTGAGTTCCATGATCATGATAAGCTGATCTATAACATATGTGAAAAGGGATCAAATGAGATTTGAACCTTTTGTATATCATTGGCATTACTGTTTAGTACAAACAGGTGTGATTCACATTTCCAAAATCTATGGATATGGACTATTGGACTCATTTGATTTTACATCATTTGAAGGATGTGAGCCCCATCTTTCAAAATAGATTAGTATACCGGTCACCAACAAAGGTGAAAGGACACGTAATTTATTTGAGTTTATATACATATGAGATGTATATGCAGAACTAAACATATTTGCTAGATATATTGTTTCTATTACTTCATCTAACATTACTAAATCATTTAGTAGATAAGCAAAGTGTATTTGACACGATTCAAGAAAACTTTGAAATTGTTCAAAGATTTTAACAATGAAGTAAAAGGAATAAATTTGAAAAGTATAAAGACTATACGAGTTAGTCGTGATGGTAAATGCTTGATTAATGAGTATAATGATTATTTATATCGTTTCATGTTTGACATGACTCGATCTAAAATAGTTTGATTATAACTCAAAGACTCTTTAAATTAATTAAATTTCAGTTATTCTTCACCCACAACAAGTTCTAATTGAGCAATCATAAAGGCACCATATTAGGTATGGAGGTAAGAGTACCTATTTTTGACTTTATGATAATTTGAGGTTATATGGTTTACTAGATAAACTAAACTTCAAATTAAATGAATGTATACTTGTGGAGGTTCCCTTAGGAAACTAGAGGATATTATTTCTACATCTTCTTCCTTGACAAAAGTTGTTTGTCGCTAGAACTGGAGTATTCTTTTTCAAGGAGTATAGCTCTACAAGAGCTAGTGGGAGTGATGTAGAACTTGAATTAAGTCAAGTACCACAAAATACATTTCAACAAAGCGTTGTTGGTAAATCGCTAGTTCGAGTAGCACATGATCTAGATGAGTCTGATATGTCATAACACTAGGATGAGAAACATGATTTGTCATGACTCAACAAGGTGATATGATGCTCATGGAAGATAAGCACCTGACTTACTAGAAGGTCGTAAATGGCCTGATTTTGAGAAGTGGCTAGATGCCATGGGATCTTATAAAGAATCCATGTACACAAACCATATATGGATATTGGTTATATCATCCAAATGAGTATGACTCATAAGATGAATGTGAGTTTTCTTATAGAAAACTGAAATGGATGGTATTATGAATACCTTTAAGATGTGATTGATTGTAGAAGGTTTCATGCAATTCATGATGCATATCATGACGAAACCATTCCATCATCGTAATACTTAAATCTAATGATCCCAATTCCCATTGTTGTATAATACATGTTCTAGAAGATGGATATCGAGGTTGTATTCCTTAATTGGAATAACCTTATATATGTATTTGATATATGTAGGATTTCGTTAATCCAAAGGATACTAGAAAGGAAGATGTATTATAAAATTCATTTACGAATTAGAGAAAACTTCTCGAAGTTGAATTTTTATTTCATTAATGAAGTTTTATGAAAACTTTTATTAATAAAGAAATCTTGTGCACATAAGGAGATTAGTGGGAGCATTGATATTAGTTTGGTGGAGTATGCGTATGACATACTAGTCACCAAAATAATTTATCTACACATGTTAGACATGGTTGGAAATTATTTTCAATATGTACCAAAATTGATTATAGTGTTCGACACTAGAATACCTTCAAGAATATCCTTGGATGTCTTAAAGGACTATGGATTGTTTCTTGAACACGGATGAAAGAAACATTGTAAAGGAGTTACAATGGTGTTAACTTTCATATCGGTGTATAGTATATCCAGATCGTAATTTGGAGTAAATGTTATGCTAGGATATCAACTATGAAATTTGTAAAAGTACAAGCTTCAGATAGTTGTTGTTTCTATTACAGATGTCAAATATATATGATTTGGATTGTTTAGCTCATAACTGAGTGAAAACATGTGTTTCTTGCGTTGCGGATTCCATTGATCTCGTCTGACGTAAAATTGGTTTAAATCCTGCAAGCAATGAAAACTTGATCTCACCAATGATCCAAATGTATACTTTGACACTTCAATTTCTTTTCGATAGAAGATCGAAAGTGGAAATTGAAAGAAGTATAACCTACCAACAAAGGAAAGAGTTCCTTATCTACTAGAATAGTATCATGCCCAGAGTGTGCTTGGTGCTAACACTTGACCAATAGATATTGAGTTAATATTTGATTGGCTTTTAGTGCTAGTGGGAGATTGTTGGAGTAAGCCCTAATAGCCAATCTATGTTGATTGGATTTGGATTTGTATCATGATATTGATATAAGTATATATTGTGAATATATAATAACTAGGCATTTCTTTATTGATTTTGTTTTGTTTCAAAATAATAAAGTCCCTAGAATAGTTAGTCTGTTTTATGGAACATTAAGTATAACTTAATTGTGAGACCCCATTAAACATAAGGACACTATTCTTAAAGTATCCGTAGTTAAGCTTTATTGAGAAGTGGGATATCGTTAAAGCACAGAGACTATTATGTGGGTAGACTGATGATCACATCTCACAAATCATGGATAAAGAGTTATCAAGTCTTCACATAGATATAAATATTAGGAGTAATATTTATATTGGATTGACCCGTCATGAGAATACTACATAGTAAAAGTTATGAAAAGTGTCATAAGATATTCTCATAGTGATAGTGGTGTATTCCACCCTTCGACCTGAAACCACTATGTACCCTAGATGTTGGAGTCGAGTGCTTTGTTGCCATTCAAACGTTGTCCGTAACAGGATGACTATAAAGTTGGTTGATGGGTACTCCATGAATCATGCTGAGGGACATAGTGACCTAGATGGAATTTGCCCCTCCTACATAACAGGAGAAATGTCTACGGGCCCAATATTGAACTAGACAAGGATGACACGGTCTATGCCTTGTGTTCAATATAGACATGAGGGCAAAAGGGTAATTATACACATGATCATTATCACAGAAAGGTTTCGTCAGATCACATGACATTCTCGTCACTTGGGTAGCAGTGATGTGTTGCTAGATACCGCTCATTGTTTATAATATTAAATATGTGATTTAATATTATTGCCAACGTTATGAGAACCTATAGGGTCACACACAAAGGACAGATAGATGAGAGAAATAAATAAGTAAGACTTATTTATAAAATAAATAAATAAGTGAGACTTATTAGTAATTAAATAATTAAATATGACTTTATTATTTAATTTACGAAAAATAGAGAAACGCGGTCCACCGTAAGGTACGGTGTGTTTAAGTGAAATAAGGTGCACCGTAATGTACGGTGTACTTAAGTGTTTGACTTTCTGAGCACACAAGTGGTTCTATAAATAGAACCCTTCTGCTAAAACTTTTGGTTGCTTGAAAGACTTAACCTAATTCTAAAAGTTAGAAACGTAGCCGCCGCTCTCTAAACTCTATTCTCTTGAATCTCCGTTGGAATTGGCTAGCACCGGTCATCGGAGAAGTTCTGTTCGTGTGGACTGAGTAGAGGCATCGCTGCTTTGCTTTGCTCGTGATCAGAAACAATTCTGCTACAAAGGTTCTGCGCTTCAAGAGGTAAACACATAATCCTTAAAGTGTTTAAGAATGTGTTCTCGTTGATTTGTGATTAATGATTTAATCAAGATCCGTTTCAATGGGATTTCTTTCCGCAAAGAGGATTAAAATTTTGAAAAACCCCTCTTAAAATCCCTTCAGGTGTAGCAAAGTAAGTTCCAAATCATGGTGTACTAAGATGACTTCAAAGTTTAAGTGATATTAAGATCAAGAAAGCTATGTGTTTATGTATGTGAATCAAGAAATAAGACGAAACACAAGCAACAATGAACTTTTTAAGAGTCTGTGTTTCAAATAAATGGCTCAGACCATGGATGGTGAGTTTTTGTCATAATGATTGGTAGTCGATCACTAAATTTCGAGGACAAATTTTTTTAAGGGGGGTAGAATGTAATATCCCGCCTGTCAGTATCGGTATATTACCAGTCGATCGTGTCAGAGGATTTAAAATCATGGAAAGTAAGTTAATGGAAATATTTTATGAGATGCCAGCTTGTTACGGATAAAGTAACAGTGACGTATTAAATACGCCTAAGGCAAGGGCATTTCCGTAATTTCACAAAAAGGAATATTTATATGTTTTGTGTGGGAAAATATCTCATTTCCCTTATCCTTTTCTCTCTCTTGGTTGGGAAAATATTTTATTCTCCTTTTCTTTTCTCTTCTCCCACGCCATCTTTCTTTCCTCTCTCAACCAAACTTTTCCAAATCTTCTCCCATCTTTGGCAAGCTTCTAAACTATGTATCCTCATGATCTTTTGAACTAAGAGAAGCTTGTGTTGTGTTTGATTTCTCTACTTCTTTCCCTCAATAAGTGAATCAAGAATTTAGGGTTTTGGTTATGTTGGGAGTGGGAGCTTGATCTAGTGCAAGATGTGGTTCCTCCATGAACATAGAAGATGAATAGAAGTTGGAATCAAGGGCTAGGTTTCAAGAAAGGCAAGAAGCAAGAGTTAGGGTTGTTGGTTAGTAAGTTCAAAGATGAATCAAGTATGGTTTCTTCATGATCAATCAAGGATCATGATGTCTTAGATTTCATGAAAGACATCAAGATAGTGATGGTTTGAGCAAAGGAAGCAAGAGGGACAAAGCTAGGGTTTTGGCATGTTTGGGCTTGGCACATAGTGATGCTTCAAGAACTTGTTTTAGGTGAGTTCCATAGCTAGTTTTCCTACCCTTTGGGATTATGATTATGCCATGTATGTTTAGCATGAATAACATGAAATTCTAGGGTTTATGTATTAGTCTAGTTGCCCCTTTTTATGTCATGCATGCTATACATGTTAATACTTGCCATATGCATGTTTTATAAGTTTCCAATGATCAAATATGTTCCAAAACACATAGAGACACTTGGTTTGAGGTTTTTGGGTCAAAAATACCATTTTTAAGTGTTCTGGACTGTCCTAACTCGCCACGGCGAGCTATTACTCGCCACGGCGAGCTAGAAATCCGAAAGGGGGGTCCTGCTCGCCCCCAACTCGCCACGGCGAGCTACCACTCGCCTCCCTAGTGAAATCACTCGCCTAGGCGAGTAAGACAGTGAGAAATCTCACTGTTTTGCTTGCTTCAGGCATGCATGGGGATTCGCGATGCGGTTTTCTCCGTGGTGTCTTTTTACGAATGTAAACCCCTCAAACCAAGGTCCCAAATGATGATTAAGGAAAACAAGATTCTTATGATAAAGAGGCAAGTATTATGCATGTTAGTAATGCATGGTATACGAAAGAATCATGTCATGAATCGGGTAGTAAGTTACTCATTAAGCAACGAAAAACTAGAGCCTCGACATAGTTGTCGAGAACTAGCTAGTTAGCATGAATTCTTAGAATGATAAGACATGAAGTATAAGCTCTTCGCATATGTTTAAGAGTGTTTAGCAAGCATGTTAAGTCGTGGTTTGATTAGTTAATCACTCCACCATGATTAAGAAACTACAAGCATGAACAAGTATGAATTTACCGCTAATCGGATCGATTAAGGTTTCGAGGTAAACATGTATGCATGATTAGGTTTATCCTAAATTTATGACAAGTTTTAAGTAGGTGGCATGTCTCTTGCTATCCACACCAGGGGGATACAAGGGGTTCTCATCATGAGAACGATTCAAGCCGTAAGGGACCCGCATGTCACCGAAACCGCAAGACTAAGATAATAACCGCATGGCGGTGTTCGTGTCTCTTGTCATCCACGCCAGGGGGATACGGGAGGTTCTCGACCTAAGGGGAACGGTTCAAGCCGCAAGGGACCCGCACGACTGATGAGTCATAGATTAGTCTAATTTAATGCTTTATTTAATTTAGTTTTATTTTATTGCATTTTATTTCCTTTTAGAATATTTTACTTTAGATTGCTTTTTATTATATTTTAGGAACGAATATATGGTGGAAGGTGTCTTGGAGCAAAAGAAAGAGGACTGGAGCAAATACAGTTTGAAAATTCGAAGATACGGGACAAAAATATAATCCCACCAAGTCAGAAGCATGGCACGGCCCGTGCCAACATGTGGCACGGCCGTGCCCGTCCCCAGAGTCCACTTTTGCTGCTTTTCTTCAAGCCCAAGTTACCCTGTTGCAGCTTTACCGTTTTATCCTTTTAGTTGCTTAGTTTCTAAGTCGATTGTAAAGCTATAAATAGAGTAGCTCTCCACCATAAACATTCACCTTTTACTTTGCTTAGAATATTTCTATTTTCAATAAAAGTCTTTATTTCTTTACTTTCTTTCTCGCAATTTTACTTTACTGTTATTTTCTCTCTTCTTCCCCCATGTCTACTATGAACATGAGTGAGTAGACTTCTTCGTCTTAGGATTGTTGGGGAGTCTAAATGACATACTCCTAAACAAACCAAGCTTAAACCCTAATTTCTATGTAACCCTAATTTCTAATCTAGATTCACCGTCTTAACGTGGATTAACAATTATCAAACTGTGGAAGCGAAAGCGGAGGGTTTGATAATCGTTAATCCATCATCCCAAACATCAATTCATAAAGCGAGAGTGGAGTTTTGATGTTGGAACAAGTGAATCTAGACAATAATTGCAAAACAGTGAAATAGTCTTTGCAATTATTGAGACAAAGAGTAGTTTCAATCCTCTATGCATCTTCTAGTAATCAAGTCAGCGAAATAGGCTTGGTTAATAGAAGTAAACTCTCACCGGACTTTCATCGGAAAGGTGAGGGGCTAAGGGAAACCGGTCTTTAGAAATTAGTGTGTAAACCATGAAATTAGATGTTTAAGTCTTGTCTAGTGAAGGGTTTGTTATTATGACAAACCAATAATCCTAAGGCTCTTTATTAATATTGTTATTTACCTTCAGCAATCAAACTCCTCTTTACTAAACTTTCTCTCCTCTAATCATTCTTTAAAAAGTTAATTAAGTTGAACAACTCCCTAGCGGAACGATACTCTTACTTACTACTATTACTTCTATAGGCCGTGCACTTGCGGTTTGGCCCTATCAAGTTTTTGGCGCCGTTGCCGGGGAGTTAACTAATTTGATTAACTTTTTTTTTAGTGATTAGAATTCTCTCTTCTTTCTCTTTTCTTTTTCGTTTTTATTTTTAACTTTTTATTTTTCTGTTATTGTTAACTTCTTGGGTTCTCAATTTTTTATGCGAAAAACCAGAAATCGAGTTGTAATAATCAACGAGATCGAAAGGTATTTGCATAAACGAAAGAGAGGCGCACGAAATAACACCGCCATGGCCAATCACACTCTCAAAGAGTATGCAACGCCGTCTACAGCTGAGCCACAAGCTGTTATTGTGTACCCAACGGTTGAGGATGACAACTTCGAAATTAAGCCTGCCCTACTTAACTTGGTGCAGCAAAACCAATTCTCGGGATCCCCCACTGAGGATCCCAATCTCCACATCTCTGTTTTCCTACGAATTAGTGGAACCATGAAGGAGAACCAAGAGGCCGTAAGACTTCATTTCTTTCCCTTTTCCTTAAGGGATAGAACTAGCGCTTGGTTCCATTCCCTCGAAGTCGGTTCCATTGCTTCATGGGATCAGATGAGGCAAGCATTCCTTGCCCGATTCTTTCCACCATCTAAAACCGCTAAACTTAGAGACCAAATCACGCGGTTCAACCAAAAAGATGGGGAATCTCTCTACGATGCGTGGGAGCGTTTCAAAGAAATGTTAAGACTTTGTTCCCACCATGGCCTAGAGAAGTGGCTTATAGTCCACACTTTTTATAATGGCTTGTCTTATACCACTAAGATGTCTGTTGATGCAGCTGCAGGTGGAGCACTTATGAACAAGAACTACACGGAGGCGTATGCCCTGATTGAAGACATGGCTCAAAATCATTACAAATGGACCGACGAGAGAGCCATCACTAGTTCTTCATCCTCCAAAAAGGAGGCAGGTATGTACGAAGTCTCTAACTATGACCACCTCGCTTCTAAAATTGATACACTAACTAAAAAACTTGAAAAGCTCAATGTTAGTGCTATCAATTCTGCTTCTACTCCTTCTTGTGAAATTTGTGGTATAACTGGTCATGCTGGTGTTGATTGCCAACTAGGTAGTGCTATTAACGGTGTTGAGCAAATGGATTATGCTCAATACAACCAAGGGATGAGACAAAATCAAAATTTTTATAAAAACCAAAATCCCTATGGACAAGTAGCACCACCCGGTTATGCAAACAACCATTCACTCAGAAATCCAATTTGGAAATTTTGTTGGAAAATTCTATTGCCAACCAAACCAAACAACTTCAAGAACTTAAAAACCAAACCGGATTTCTGAATGATTCTCTTTCCAAGCTCAATACCAAGGTTGATTCTATTGCTACTCACTCTAAAATGCTTGAAACTCAAATCGCTCAAATAGCCCAACAAGTGGCTACCTCTTCCTAAACACCGGGAGTCTTTCCTGGTCAAACCAAAGCCAATCCCAAAGCCCAAGTTAATGTCATATCTTTTGGGGGTAGTAAGTTAGGCGAAACTTTTGCTAAGGTTAAAAACATTGGGAAAGAAAATGTCAAGCCTTTAGGTGATAAAATTGTGATAGAAGAAGCAAAACCGCTTGAAGAAAACAAAACTCCATCCCCCTTAAATCTTGTTAAGCTTAAACTAGAGGGTAAGTTTGAAAAATTTGCCAACATACTTAGGAAGATTTGCATTAAACTCCCCTTTGCTGAAGCTTTGTCTAGGATGCCTCTATACGCCAAGTTTTTAAAGGAAATTTTTTCAAAGAAAAGGCCTATAGAGCATAGTGAGACAATAGCCTTGGCCAAGGAAACTAGTGCAATCATTCAAGAAGCACCCCCTAAGCTTAGAGATCCAGGTAGCTTTGCCATACCATGTGAAATTGGGAATGAAACCATAAACAAAGCCTTATGTGACTTAGGAGCTAGTGTTAGTTTGCTGCCTTTGTCTCTTCTCAAAAGGATAGGGATAGGAGAATTGAAACCTACCGAAATAGAGTTAAAGCTAGCTGATCGTTCTACCATGAAACTTGTAGGATTTGTCAAGGACATACCCGTTAAGATAGAAGGGATATATATCCCAACTGATTTTGTAGTCGTTGACATTGCGGAGGACGAAGACGTCCCTATAATCCTAGGTAGACCTTTCCTAGCCACTGCGGGAGCTCTCATAGCTGTCAAGAACGGTAGGATAGTCTTTCAAGTGAGTGATAAGATGGTAGGATTTGAGTTGGAAAATGTTATGAAGGGTCCCGCTCTTTACTCTTGTTGTATGCTTAACGATCATGTTGTGAAAGAACGTTTTATAGCGTCATCTACACAATATGATATCTTTGATCCATTCTAAGGACTCTTTCTAACCGTCAAGCTAATGACATAAAAAGAGCGCTTCGTGGGAGGCAACCCACGCATTTAATTGCTTTTGTTTTGTTTTTCTTTGTTTTCAGTTGTTTTGAAGGTAATTGTCCAAGTGTAGTTCGAAAAAAAATCAAGAAATTGAAGAATTCTGAAGCCCCCAGGACCAGAGAGGTGGCACGGCCCGTGCTAGGCATGGCACAGCCGTGCCAAGTTTTTAAAGAAAAACATGAAGGTTGAAGTCAGAAAGATGGCACGGCCCGTGCCAATAGGTGGCAATGAGTCATTTAAAACGGTAAAATACACATAGTTTTACCAATGAGTCATTTATTATGGAATTGAGAGCAATTTTTTTTAATGCAATTGTATTATAGTTATTAAACAAATTATTTATTAATTGAAAAGATTTCCATTTATATAAATTTTTTGTGTTTATAAATACTTTTTTTTATACACTTGAGTTGCTAGATACTCCCTCTGGTCTGATAGCAAATAATTTTTTTTTTCTTTCAGATTCATTGAATAATTGATGTATTTGATTTATAATATAGATCAGAAAGGAATAAAGAAGATGGAAAAAGTCAGAGATACTAGAAATATTTGCTTAAACTACACGCTTGTGTAAGTGAGAAGTTTTTAATGTCGGTCCAAAGTTTTATAAATGGCTCTAAAAACCATCATCCCTTTGAAAAGGTTGAAAGCGGGGCATTAAAAGGAATAAAGGTATTCTGACGCCATAAAGAAGAAGGAAAAAGCCGTAGATGCTGGAAATACTTGCTTAGACTACATACACATAGTGTCCATTATGGGTCCAAAATTTAGAAATGGCACAAAGATCCACCGCCCAAATAGATAAGGTTGAAGATGGGTCATTAGAAAGGAATAAAGATACACGTGATGTCATAAAGAAGAGGGAAAAAGCAGTAAATGTTGGGAATACTTGCTTAAATTACACACACATGTAGATGAGTAGTTTCAAAGGTTGATCCAAATCTTTAAAAAATGAGTTCCACATAAAACGGTAAGAAACACATAGTTTTACCAATGAGTCATTTATTATGGAATGGAGAGAATAGTTTTTTAATTCAATTGTATTATAGTTATTAAACAAATTATTAATTAATTGAAAAAATTTCCATTTATATAAATTTTTCGTGTTTATAAATACATTTTTATTTATTTTGATACACTTGAGTTGCTAGATACTGCCTCTGGTCTGATAGCAAATAATTGGTTTTCTTCAGATTCATTGAATAATTGATGTATTTGATTTATAATATAGGTCATATACATCAATTATTCAATGAATCTAAATAAGAAGATATTGTTCAAATCCCTGAAACACTTGTAAAATGGTTATTGGTGTCAATTTAATTAAAAAAAATATTCGAACATTAATAACCGTTTTGCAATTGTACTCCCTTCGTTTCTTTTTATGTGTCATTGTATGATGTGTGCACTATTCACATAACCTAATTTGTTCCTTTTTTTATTAACGATATAAAAACAAATGTTCGTGTATAAGATGTTCAATTTGCGTCAATGAACATTTTCAAAATATAAATTTTTAATAATTTTTTGCAATATATAATTAAAAATATTAGTGGTTAAAGTCGTGCATTGGTATGTGTAAGTGGTCAACTGTAACACTTAAAGGAACATAGGAAGTATCGTCTACGAGTTACAGAGCTAAACTTTTATCACTAAACTGACGAGTTGAGGTCTTATCCATTTTATCTTTCAATTACTAAGGTTTGTGAATGTTTTAGGGCGTATTAAAATTATATGGACTTCTTTAAAAAAAAAATTATATGGACTCATTTAATGTCACACTTTTGTATTTATGGTTTCAAAACTATAGTATTGGAGGGAAATGGATAACATGGAAAATGAAAAGGATCCCAACCTTTGAACAGAGACCTAAATATAACTATTTTTGTACAAGTTTTTTTTTGTTATCATGTTATTGATGTAAACTACCATTAACTATTAACTTTGACAATGACTCATCTTTGTTGCAGTATTTGATTGAACATATTTGGTGGAGTGTCTCCTCTAAATCACACTTTTCCATCATCAAAGTTTGAACCCAGTGATTAAGCTTTTTATAAGAGGTTAAGAACTATACCTCAAAGTGTAAATAAATTATTATTTTCTAACCAAACTAACACACATATAAAAAATATATTTTGACCTTTTTATAATAGATGTTGTAGAAGTGACTCAAAATTGGAATTCTGGAGGTGCAAAATCGGGGCCCAATTTGGTAAAATCGGTGACTGATTTTCCAGCCTTTGTATTAGACAATTTTCGACGCCCGATTGGTGAAAATCGGCAGTCGATTCTGCGAAAGAACATAAAAATAATATGTATTTTTATGGGCTTGATTTGTTCCAATTTTATAAGGGATACTTTTACTATAAATGTAGACCTTGTATCAGAGTAAACCTTGAGAGAAAGGGGGGGGGGGGGGGGCTGAAAACAAGGGTTTAGAAGCCAACACAAAAACTAGGGTTTGTAGAGTTTGCTCATGGCAACAAACACTAGGGTTGGGATTGATTCACCTCGGAGAAACACTGTTAGGATTGAGTCTCTTGGTCACGGGAAGAGATTGGGACTTTGGGTAGAATTAGGTTTGAAGACTAATTCTTGTAACTCTTTGATATCTCTTTTGTAAAGTTACTTATCATTATAGTGGAACAGAGGGCTGCTCTCTCCCCCAGACTAGGTCAGTATCGGACCGAACTGGGTAAACAAATTTTGTGTGTTCTCTCTTTCTTTCTCTCGCCGTTTTTTACTTTTGCTTATGTTTATAACTGTCACCCACTTGATTTTGTTTGTGTAATATCCCGCCTGTCAGTATCGGAATATTACCAGTCGATCGTGCCAGAGGGTTTATGTTACGGAAAGAAAGTTTGATGGAAATGTTTATTGATGGCATAAGTCAAGCAAGGGTTTATGTATCAGTGTCAGGTTAAGCGCGACCAAGACGAAGGGCATTTAAGTAATCTCGCACAAGGGAGTATATAAGTGATTTTGGGGGTGGAAACCTCATAATTTCTTCTTCTTTCTCTCTCTAGGTTTTGAGAGAAAGAGTTCTCTCCTCCTTCTCTCTACCATGCGCCCTCTCTCTTCTCTAATCATCCAAACTTTCTCCCAATCATGATCAAGCAAGGATTATGTTAGCTTAGAAAGCAAGAACACTTGAAGGAAAGGATTAAAGCATGGTTTGGTGGGAAAGGCAAGAATCAAGGATGAAGCTAAAAGCTAGGGTTTGAGCTTGATGCTTGAGGAATTGCAAGAAACTTGTTTAGGTGAGTTCTATCGATAGTTTACCACCTTTGGGTTGTGTAATTTCAAGTTAGAAAGTATAGATTTATGTTAATGAGGGGTTTAGAACCCTAAAGTTTTCTTGGCCAAATCTTGTTTCATAAATGTTAAATTGCCATGAAATATGTTTATAAATGTCTCTGTATGTTGCTGCATGTTCATGATGCATTGCAGGATCGAATTGGACGAGTTTTGGGTCAAAATTGCAAAATCTGCACCACAGGCCCGAAGAAACTCGCTATTAGCGAAATTTTCGCTAATAGCGAAATTCTTCAGACAAGCAGCCCAGAACATTTCGCTATTAGCGAACTTGTCTGTCTCCAGCCAGCTTGCTTTTGGCTTGTTGGCACAAAGTAGGGTCGGTGGTGCATTTCGAAGCCTTTCCTTCAACGTTTTACAACTTTATAACCCCAAAACAACATCTAGGCAATGCACATAACATCAAACGATTCTTGAAAAGAAAATCATGGTAATTATAACATTTATGGCAAAAATGGCACAAGAGTGAGATTAAGCCGAATTACTCGGGTAGCAAGGAACTAAGCAAGGGAATGAAAGTAGAGCCTTGACATAGCTTGTCAAGAACTAGAATAGTTAGTAAAGAAGTAGAATGCTATGCATTAGTGATATGCTTGATAAGACGCAGAGTGATATAGAGTATTATCTTCGTATAGGAGCTAAGTGCCATACGAGTATGGCAAGACGTGAATCGATTAGATATCTATTCACGAAGTAAGTTAAGCAAGCATATAGTTTACCTCTAGCAGGATCGTTTAAAGATACGAGGTAAAGAGATAGTATTGATATGTTTAATCTACATTCATGCATAAGACTAAGACTATTAAGATGTGAAGCGATTAACTATCTATTCACAAGAAGGCTTAAACAAGTTGAAGACAAGAATCATATATGGTCAAGACCATTAAGTAAGAGTAGGTGTCGTGTCTCTTGTAATCCTTCCAAGGATGGATTCAAGGGGTTCTCCGAGGGGAACGGTTAAGCCATAAAGGAGCCGCACGTCACTGAAGGAGTCCGGTACGCCTTAGCTAGGCCTTTCACCGGTAGTAAGGGATTAACTTCCGAGATTACTCCACTCGGGACTAATCCGTAAAATGAACTCAGATAATGTTTTTTTGTTAAACACTAACATAATCAATGAATCTAACTAGCATATTTATTAATCATGTATATGATATGTCATAGAGCCTTGACGTAGATCGTCAAGAATTAGTAAGATAGCAAGAATCACTTTTGTGATAAGTTATGTTATGTTGTTAGATACAACGCATTCAAGCAAGTAGAAGCAAGTAAAGAAAGATATGTCGGTGACGATCTTAGGTTTCCCCTAATCGTCCGGTTTAGAGCTGTGTCATGATTATAGTATTCTTAGGCCTTGATACGTAATGCGTATTCTTGGCATTGCGGTTTTAGATTCCCCTTGACCGCCATGACACGTATAGAAGCGAAGACTATAACAAGTTAAGAAGAGCCTATGACGGGTCTAGAATACACGACCGTCTAGGAAAGCAAGTCCCCACACACGTATAATCAACCACCAAGTTGTATTGTAGACACGTGGTGACCGTAGGTTTTCCCCGAGGTTACCTATAGCCTAGGGTTAGGTGGAACTCACTGAGACATTATGTCTCATCCCAATCCTTATTTGTTTCAGATATCAGGATGGATTTAGCAAGCTAGTAGCTGAATGGACGTTGCAGCAAGAGTTCGTTCGTACCGCTGCAGGATGATAAGGTTATGCAAGGACGCATTTGTTATTTATAGAAAGTTGAGTTGTGATTTTATTGTGCGCACGCACTTTGTTGTATAAGTTATTTATTCGAAGTTTTTATGTTGTAAATTTTTAATGTATCCAGTACTAAACTAACACACATGCTAAACTTTCTAGATACGTTTAGTGTGGGTGTTACAGTTTGCTTGATTATTTTGCTCCACACATCAAGTATTTTATTGGTGTGATTTTTAACGAATTCACAACAATAGCATTACAATTTATTAAAATTAGAACTAATATTTTAAAATTCAATAGTTATATAGTTATCAAACTATTGTTAAACTTTAGTTATTGCAGTAAATATAAATTAATTAATCTTTTTTTTTTATCTAAGGGTATTAGTTGGGATGTCGTTGCTTCCCCTTGATGTTTGTGCAATCTCCTGGCTTAGCATAAAAAAAATTATGAGAGATAAGCTCGTTCAATAAAAACCACCATATTAGACGATCAATTGTGATTGGGTACTTTCTTAATTTGCACAAGTTATCTTCCTCACGTGCCTGTTAAAATTTTAATCTCTTTCATAAGTCACTCGCTCCAAGTTCTAAATGTTAAAGTATGAGTTTTTTTCTTATGTAAAAGTGAATAAAAGGATAAAAGTGGGGCACAAGAAAGAATATAAAAACAAGGAACACAAATAAAGGTACCATGATAAGAAGAGGAAAAAATCGTAGAAAGGAATAAAGGTAGCGTGATGCCATAAAAAGGAATACATATAGCATGATGTCGATGATGAGAAGAGGGAAAAGGTTGGAAGTTTCTCGAGAAACCACCTCCCTAAAGATAAGGTTGACAGTGGGGAATTTGAATGGATTAAGGTAGCATGATGTCATATAGAAGAGGGAAAAAGCCGTGGATGCTGAGAATACTTGATTAAACTACATGTGCACGCATGTGAAAAGTTTTCATTGTGGGGCCAAAGCTTTATTTATAGCTCAAAAACCACCGCCCCACAAAAAAGTTGAAAGTGGTGCACAAGAAAGGTATAAAAAAGCGTGAGCACAAATAAAGGTAGTGTGATGAGAAGATGAAAAAGTTATCGTATGGAATAAAGGTAGCATGATGCCATGATGAGCAGAGGGAAAAGATTGAATGACTATGAGAACAACCACCACTCGTAGAAAAGGTTGCAAGTGGGACTCTAGAAATGAATAAAGGTAGTGTGATGCCATGATGAGATAAGAAGAAAAAAAAAGCCTTAGATGGTGGAATAGGTTCCTAAACTACAAACATGAGTAGATGAGAAGTTACCGATGTGGATCCAACACTTTACAAATGGGTCCACATAATATGGTGGGACTAACATAATTTTCATCTAATAAAATAATGAGTGTTAGAGTATTTGTTGTAAGGAGAATGATTTTAACATTTCTCTTTAAAATAAACTCCTTCCATCCGTTATTATTTGATCATTTGAACATTTAAAATAAATTAAAAAAAGTGTATAAATGAAAGAAAGATAACGACACTTTTAATAAATTACTCTAATCACATTTTTGTGTATTTTTTTGCCAAAAAAAGTATTTGTACATTCTTTATTATCATAAATGTAAATGAGAAGATATTGAATTGAGAGTAATAAAAGCAATATTAATTAGAGAACACAGTTGAAAAAAAATCAATCTTGTATTGAAAATTGAAAGGGTCAATTATTTTGCGTTCCAAAATGGGTTACTTATTATGAAATGGAGGGAGTAATTTTTTTTATTCAATTGTCATATACTAATTAATTTTTTTTATCAATTAAAAATATTTCCATTAATATGATTTTCTTATGTGTATAAATACATTGTTTGGATTTGTGTTAAGTATTCCCATTTCAAATATGGCAAATCATATTGTTGTATTATCAATCTTTGTGCCTTTAGTTTTCACATCATTAATTACCCTGGTGTGTGATGCTATTGAAAGTGGCGATGAAAGTAGTAAACTTTACATCGTGTACATGGGTTCACTTCCTAAGGGAGTATCATATTCCCCAACCTCTCACCATATCAGCTTGTTGCAACATGTTATGGATGATAATGGCATAGAAAATCGGTTAGTTCGAAGTTACAAGAGGAGTTTCAATGGTTTTGCTGCCATACTCAATGATCAAGAAAGGGAAAAACTTGTTCGAATGAGAGGTGTGGTCTCAGTTTTTCCAAACCAAGACTTTCACCTTCAAACCACAAGGTCGTGGAACTTCGTTGGACTTCCTCACTCATTCAAAAGATATCAAACTATTGAGAGTGATTTGGTGGCTGGAGTCATAGACAGTGGAATATGGCCAGAATCTAAAAGTTTCAATGATAAAGGTATATATATTCGTTAGGGTTAATAGTGCTTTACCCCCTGTAATTTTTTTTTGATTTACCCCCCATGTAAAAAAAAAATCTTCAGAATACCTCCCCAATAGGTCATTCAAAAACCAATTTTTTTTTTCCAGAAATTTTGGTTTTTGAATGGCCTATTAGGTGGTAAGTAAATAAAAATTACAGGGGGGAAATCAATTTTTTTTACAGGGGATAAAACACCATTAAACCTATTCGTTACCATAACCACAAAATCTTATCTTTTATAATTATCATAAATTATTTATTTCCTAATAATTATCATATGTGCGAAATTTCACCTCACTTAAAATTATAAATATTTAATTATTTAGAATAATTTGCGATTATTATATTTAGTTAATTTCCTCTATTCATAGATGAATTAATAATGTTGCTTATCATGAGTATCTTAGGACATTTATTGTTTTCATTATATGAAGATACTATAATATAATTAGAAGATTGTAATAACTAACTATATACGATGAGAACCCACTTGGGTTGGTGTGATGGCATTAACTTGAGACTTTGGAGTGTGCTTCTCTCAAGGTCTCAGGTTCGCCTCTTACTGGTGCCAATTTAGGTGAGATAGTTTAACTTCTTAATATATATACACAATGAGCTTATTAATTCGATTATTCATTTTTATAATTTACTAGGTCTTGGTCCAATCCCAAAAAAGTGGAGGGGAGTTTGTGCAGGTGGTAGTGACTTCAATTGTAACAAGAAGATCATCGGAGCACGATTTTACGGCATTGGAGATGTGAGTGCAAGAGATGAATCAGGTCATGGAACCCACACAGCATCGATAATAGGTGGACGTGAGGTGAAAGGTGTGAGCTTTCATGGTTATGCAAAAGGCGTTGCAAGAGGTGGTGTTCCATCTTCAAGGATTGCTGCATACAAAGTTTGCAAAAAATCAGGTTTATGTAGTGCTGTTGGTATATTGGCTGCATTTGATGATGCCATTGCTGATGGAGTTGATGTCATTACTATCTCTATTTGTGCCTCTAGACTTGATTTTTTGAATGACCCAATTGCTATTGGTTCTTTTCATGCCATGGAGAAGGGAATACTCACAATGCAGGCTGCAGGAAATTCTGGCCCTACCCAAAGTAGTGTTTGTAGTGTATCACCTTGGTTATTTAGTGTTGCTGGAACTACCATAGATCGACAATTCATTGCTAAGCTCATTCTTGGAAATGGAAAGACATATATTGGTAAGTCAATCAATATAACACCTTCAAATGGCACCAAATTCCCAATAGCTTTGTGTAATGCAAAAGCTTGCTTAGCTGATGGAATTATATTTTCCCCAGAAAAGTGTAATTCTACAGACAAAAAGAGGGTGAAGGGTAAACTTGTTTTATGTGGATCGACATTAGGTCAAACATTGACTTCGGTGAGTAGTGCAATTGGTTCAATCCTTAATGTGTCATACCTTGGTTTTGAAACTGCATTTGTCACTAAGAAGCCTACACTTACCTTGGAATCAAAAAACTTTGTTCGAGTTCAACATTACACAAATTCCACCAAAGACCCTATAGCCGAAATCTTAAAGAGTGAGATCTTCCATGACATGAAAGCTCCTAAAGTTGTCACTTTCTCTTCACGTGGCCCAAACCCTTTTGTTCTAGAAATTATGAAACCAGATATAAGTGCTCCAGGAGTGGAAATCTTGGCTGCATATTCACCTTTAGCATCACCCTCATCGGATATAGGTGACAAGAGAAAGTTCAAATACAACATATTATCCGGAACCTCTATGGCTTGCCCTCATGCTGCTGGAGTTGCTGCATATGTGAAATCATTTCATCCAGATTGGTCACCTGCAGCTATAAAATCCGCTATCATGACAACTGCTACAACAATGAAAGGTACTTATGATGATTTGGCCGGTGAATTTGCTTATGGATCTGGTAATATCAATCCACAACAAGCCGTTCACCCTGGACTTGTTTATGACATCACTAAGCAAGATTATGTGAAAATGCTTTGTAATTATGGTTATGGTGCTGACAAAATTAAACAGATTAGTGGAGATAATTCAAGTTGCCATGGATATCCTGAAAGATCATTGGTGAAAGATATAAACTATCCAGCAATGGTTATTCCTATACATGAGCATTTCAATGTAAAGGTTCATAGAACAGTCACAAATGTTGGTTTTCCTAACTCAACCTACAAAGCTACTCTCAGCCATCATCATCCAAAAATAAAGATTAGCGTGAAACCAAAATTTCTCTCTTTCAAATCATTAAATGAGAAACAATCATTTGCTATTATTGTTGTTGGAAGAGTAAAATCAAATCAAACTGTGTTTTCTTCATCACTTGTTTGGTCAGATGGTATCCACAATGTCAGGAGTCCCATCATTGTGCAAATATTATCTTTATAGTCAATCATGTTATTGTCATGGAAAACTAAATAAATGATTATTTAGTCTTGAATTATGATGCTCTCTATATCTTTAGTTGTTCATGTTGATTTTTTTATAATAGTTCAAAATTTAACATAGATAACACTAAAACAAAAATGAATTTGCACAAAACAAATGAGCACGGAAGGCACAATGATGATATAATAACTCATGTACAACTAGTTTTCTCTTGAACTAATTTGTCATTAGTTTACAATGAAAAAATAATTATTAATCAAGTGACACAAATGACCATTTTGCAGGTTTATATATATTAATCAATCCAACAAGTCTAAAATCGTTTTAAGCTTGATGCATATACATTCAATTTAGAACTCTCAATATTAAAAACCACATTACAATAAATCCATTTTATATAAAAAGGTAATTAAAAGCACTTACAAATTAATATAAAAAAATATTCGTGATACACTTTGTGAACAACGAAACCAGATCCTCTCCTTCAACATTTGTCTCTTGCTTTCTCCTTCTCCTGATCTTAGCCATTCGATCAATCTAATGGTGATAAATCTAAAAGAGAAAAAACCAAATAACTTTAAATTCATAAATCTGGAAAGAATTCAAAAGTTGGACAACATGAACACGACTCCTCTTCAACCCAGTGACGCCACAACGGAGACATAATCCTTGAGTGCATGACACCGACGACGACAGGGAACACGACGGTAGTAACGCATCTTATTAGAGTTATAGTTTAGTTACAAGTAGTATTAGTCCAATAGTAGTACACATAGTTGTAACCACTCCATTAGTGGGACAATTCAATCATTTGTAACATTACTCTTTACTATCAATAATATACTTGAAAATTGCTTTTTTGACAAAGAATACTTCCAATTGACACATGTAAATGACCTTAATACCCCTGCGGTAGTTAACAACCGCTGGGAAACACGCCGGTTGTTAATTACAGCTGAGTGTCAGCGGTTGTTAACTACCGCTGTGTTTGTGATATATTCACGCCAGTGGCCATATTCCAGACAGTCCCTCCATCATCACTATCACCATTTTTTCTCTCAAAATTTCACTCTCTATCTAAAAAAACTCTACCAAATCATCCAAAAAAATTTCCACTAAATCACAAGTAAGTTATCACTTATGCTATTGTCATACATTTTAGTTAGTATATGTGTTTATATGTTTATAATTTTAGTTGTTGTTTAATTATTAAATTTTGAATATTTGTTTTTAATATAGTTATGGTTGTAGATCTGAAATGCTATTAACATATATTATGAATATCTGTTATAATGAACTTATATTGCTTAAATGTATAATTTTTTTCGAATTTTAATTTTTTATCGAATTTTATAAATTTTTTAGGGTTTGAATATTTGTTGTTAATATGGTTATGTTGTAGATCTGAAATGCTATTGACATATATTATGAATACCTAATGAAGTTATATTGATTGAATTTATAATTTATTTTCGAATTTTATAAATTTTTTAGGGTTTGTTTAGGATTTTTATGGTTTATGTCAAATTTTCACTACAAGTGTTTGAATGAGTTTTTCATTGATTATTTTTAATTTCTATGTGTGTAGATTTGAAACAATGGCCGGGTGGATCGACATTCATGCAACATTCAACGGCGGATAACCTCAGAGGTTGAAGGTTCGGTGCCTTTATGTAACGTTAATTGATCTCAAGGATCAACTGAATGAATTCAACCAAGGAGTCAACCCAAGAGACACAAGGAGGGTGCAAAATGTTCGGTATAAACGTCCAAAACTCGACGAGGGGAGCGTATCATTCACTTGGGTGGAGTTAAAGAACGACGAAAACGTGACAAGTATGTTTTGGGAGCACACCAAGTTCCAGTGGATTGATATGCGGGTGACGTTGCTGAGATCAACTGAAGATATCGTCAACAGCTTGATTCCGCCGGAAGATCGTCATTAGTTAGGGTAAGGTGCATTCAAACTACAACCTTTTGTCTCACCTCTGAAATGGGGTAATTCAAACTTGCCAAACGGCGAGGACTCAAGCATTTCGCTCGGTGTTCATGTTTTCCTTTGAAAAGATTAAATTCTTGTTAGGCTGGTTTAGATGAAGGTATTAAGTGTCAAGGAATGAACCTCATTCGGTGGCACTTGAATACCTTCATCTAAATCAAGCCTGACAAAAATTTATTCTTTTCAAAGGAAAGCATAAATGCCGAGCGAAATGCTTGAGTCCTCGCCGTTTGGCAAGTTTGAATTTACCCCATTTCAGAGGTAAGACAATTGTTGTAGTTGGAATGCACATTCCAACTACAACAATTGTCTTCCTTTGGATGGGATCATTCAAACTAGTTAAATGGCAGGACACCGGCATTCGTCCGGGAGTGTTTTTGTTCCATTCTAAATGTTAATTTCTGGTTGGCTTCGTTTAAATGATGGTATCGAAGTGTCAAGGTCTGGACCTCATTCCGTTGGCTCTTAGATACTATCATTTAAAACCAAGGCCAACTAGAATTTAACATTTGGAATGGAACAAAAGGACTTCTGGACGAATGCTGGAGTCCTGCTGTTTAGCTAGTTTGAATTGACCCCATTCAAAGGTAAGATAATTGTTGTAGTTAGAAGGTACATTTCCGAATGTAATGTAATGATAGTTGACGTACATGTCTTTTACGTAATGTAATTATATGTAAATAAAATTGTCTAAGAATTAATGTTGTGTACTTATCGAATTTATTTATTCAATACGCCATTTTTATTTGAATTAATGTTGTGTACTTATTATAATTTACTTATTCGATACGCAATATTTATTCGAATTCACGTTAGATTTTATTCGAATTTTAATTATTTGAATTCACGTTAGATTTTATTCGAATTTTATTCGGATTTTATATAAATAAATGAAAATAAAAACTAAAATAAAGGAACACAAGTAACATATATAAAATCACATTTTATTAATATAATAATACATTTACAATGGGGTAAAACTAAATCTGCTTCGTCGTACCAATAACATTAAAAATAACATCTTCGTCGTACATTTATTCCTTAATAGGTGGAGTCATCTTCGTCGTACATTTATTGAGTGAGGATGAGCCTGAGAAATACCAGACTCAATTTATTGACTGAGGATGAGCCTGAGAAATAACAGAGTCACTTTAGTATTGGCTGAGGATGAGCCTGAGAAATACCAGACTCACTTTAGTGAGTACATTAAGAAAGGAATCGAGGCAGATGACCTTGAGGAGCTTTACAAGAAGGTTCATGCTGCAATTCGTGTTGTTCCTCACTTGAATATATAACCAATGAACAAGTTCTGGTTGAGTTTCTTTGAGTAATGGACTATGACAAACAAACATTTTTTAGAAGAAAGAGTAAAGAAGTAAAGAGGAAATGAGTGTAAGGAGGAGAGAATGTGAGGAAATGTGAGAATGTGAGGGTTTTTATAGGGGAAAAATGTAGAAAAAATAGGTTGAATGAATGATGGAAAAAGAGGTTGAATGATGGAAAAAGAGGTTGAATGTAGAAAAAATAGGTTGAATGTTGAAAGAAAATAGGTTGAATGTGGAAAAAATGTGGAAAATATGTGTTGAATGAGTGAAGAAAAAGAGGTTGAATGGTGAAAAGGCCGGTGCATCCTAGAACGCACGTAGCGGCTGTTAACTGCCGCTGGAAGACTCCAGCGGTTGTTAATTGCCGGCGCATTAACCAGCGGCTGTTAACTACCGCTGGGGGTAAAATGGTCATCTCCACATGTCAATTGGAAGTATTCTATGTCAGAAAAACAATTTTCAACATACTTTCATAAGCTTTTCTCTCCTTCCAGGCCCGACCTTGGGGGAGTGCAAGGTGCTCAACCAGGTTGGGCCTCCAAATGCTACGGACCTCAAACAGAAAATTAAGTCTAATATCCACCCCCTATTTAAATAAAAAAAAATGTTATATCCTTTTCTTTCTTCGGTACACATTTGAGTTTTTTTCTAGACTCTAGTTCTCCTTTTTGTACGTAAATCTGATCCTATCGAACCACCCCTAAGTTGTATAATCAATTAATCAGTCAATTTGGAAAGCTATTTCATTGAAAGAATCACAACAATCATTTTTTTCTTCGCATAAACCATTCGTTTTACCCTTTTCCACAATAGAGGAGTGACAAATCCAAACGACACCGTTAGATAAATTTCACCTCTTTCACTTAATTTTTTTTAATTCCTTTCATGTATAGAAGTTCTTCTGATTCTGATTTTTTTTTTTAATAAAGTTTAGCTACACAAAAAAAATTACGTTTTATTTTACTAGGGGCCTATTTTAAAAAGAGAGCCGAGCCTCCTATTTTACAGGAACGACCATGTCTCCTTCATCCATGGATGCCATATTTCCTAACACAACTAGTGACCGCCCACAACAGAGACATGGACTTTAACAATAAGACACCAGTGAGGAGAATGTGAAAGGTGTGAAGGTTATGGTTCTGTCACAACTTTGTCATGTTGTTTGATAAGATTAAAAGTGTGGGAGTATACAAAATGCCGAGTTTTGACAAGAAAGTGGGCCTGAAGATTAAACTTGTTGAAGGCCACTGCCGTTAATTCCCGTCACCTCTGTCCTGCACTCCAAGGTCATGTCCGTTGGGTTTGTTATGATTGTTTCATGAGTATTACTTTTCCCACCCTATGGCCTCTTCGCGCGCCCTATGCAAATCACCAACATACCCTCCGGAATATATATTCCGGAATAACTATGAAAATTCCGGATTATATAATCCGGACAATTGCGACATATAAAAGGAACTTCACCCCCATTTTTACAGTTTTACATTTTCACTTTCCCAAATTCTCTCTCTCTCTCTCTCTCTCTCTCTCTCTCTACATTATCCCAAATTCCGAACACAACAAATCTTGTCCAAATTTGGAGTTTTTTTGCTCAAAAGCACCGCATTTCAACCCTTGTCAAACATCATGGAAGGTAAGTTCGATTTTTGTAGTCATACAAGTTCAATTAGTTCGTTTTTTTTTTGAATTCTGTAGAATCCAATCCGGATTTCGTTTTCCGGACTAGGTTGTTCCACTTCCGGAATTCGAAATCCGGACAAACCCAGAATGTTGTTTTGCTTCTGTTTTGTGCTGTTTGATTGTGCTGTTTGATTGTGATGGTTGATTACCCTAATTTGAATGTTACAGAAGGTTCAACTTCTAATACTCAGCGCGTAAGGGAGGCAGGGCATGCTTCCCGTAGGAGAGCGCGTAGGCAACATATGGAGGTTGAAGGTGTTGTTCGTCCGAGGCGTCGGGGTGCTAGAGGACGCCATGCTGATGTCGATCCTGATGTCGAGCAGCAGCCGGATCAGTAAGAGGACATAGAGCAGGAGATACCTGATGTGGAGTTGCAGCATATGGAGAGCAAGAGCTTGAGGAGGAGCTGCAGGGTATGGACGAGGAGATGGAAGATGCCGAGCCACAGCAGATGTATCAGCCCGTTTTTCGCTAGAGTTATTTTATTATTTATTTATGTGTGTTATATGTGCTCTTATGTGATTAATTGCCTCTATGTGTATTTTTGGTTGGGAATTGTAGAATTCAGTGTTAGAAGGGTATTTTAATCATTTTGGACTTAGGGGTATTTTGGTCATTTTGAGAGTAGGGGTAATTTTGTAATTTTGTTGAAGATTATTTTTAGTACTTAGTAAGAGTGGTTATTTTACTAAGTGCTAGGGAGTTGTAGTAATTTATTTTTGATTACCGGTAGTTGACCGTTAGTGTTACATTTTACCGTTAAGTGAGTAGTAACATTTATGGGTTAGAATAGAAATGGGTTAGGCCCATTAAGGTGTTGTGAGTTAAGCCCAATTAGGTGAACCTATATAAGCTCTAGTTGGTAGAGGGAATATGGTTTTGCCAACATTTTTATTTTCAATTGAGAAGAGATAGAGATAGAGAGAAGACAAGGGTTTGGAGAGGAGATCTAGAGAAGGCTAGAGGGAGGTCAAGCTTCAAGGATTGGAGCTAGTTTTGGAGCTAAAGTGAAGCCTTAGTTGGTGTTGAGAAGAATTAAGGTAAGGGGGTTAGGTTTTAATCATAATCCTTTAGTTTAATTCTACCCTAATTCTTTGCATAATTGTGGTTAAGTGCTTAATTTGATTTTGGTTGTAGAATTTCGTGCTTAATTTTGTTGACGTGATTATATGCATGAATTGAATGTTAATTGTGTTGTTGTTGTTGAATTTGTATGTCAAAATGGGTAGATATGAACATGATATGTTTTTGTATGAAATTGATGATGAATGAAGTTGTGGTTGTTGAATTGTTGATGAATTCATGTTCAAATGTTGTTGTTGTTGTTTTAACATGTGTTGTTGATGAATTGATGCAATGGGTATCATTGAAATGATGAATTATGATGAGATTTGTTGTTGTTGTTCAAATTGGTGAAGTTTGTGTTAAGTTGTTCATGTGAAAGACCCAAATGAAATTTTGATATATGAGGTGGTTGATTGAGTTTTTGATGTTTTTGGATGAATTGGAATTGGTAGAATTTCTGTTTTCATATTGTGATTGTGTTAGTCGAGTTGTTTGGGAGAAAACAGGTTTTTCGTGTGAAATGTCGGTGTTTAAGCGTTTTTGCAAAAGAAATGATTATGTGAGGTTTGGGAGAAATGATTTTGGGATGGTTGAAACTTGAATTTTTCTGTAGATTATGATAGAGCTAAGTGTCAGGAGCGTATAGGCAAAAACGGCATCGAAAACGTATTAACGGTTTGATTTTTATGTGCGAAAACGTGAAGGTTGAAAATCTGCTACTGTTCAGAAACGGTTATTGTTCAGAAGCTGTTACTGTTCAGAAGCTGTTACTGTTCAGAAGCGATTACTGTTCACACAGCACGCCTGTTCTGTGTTCTTGCGTCTGTTTCTCGCATTTCTGTTTTGATTTGGCTTCTGACGTAAACATAAAAGTTGTAGATAATTTTGTTAGCTTTCCAGAGGCTTTGGTTTGACTTGAAAATGATTTTTTGTTTGTGAGTTATGAGGAAAATACTCCAAGGTGGTCTTAGGGAAATTTTACGAACATTCCGCATAACTATTTCTAAGTCAACCCAAACTTTATGGAATGTTTCTTAACTTCAAACTTGAGTTTTATGAGTTCAATTAAGGTGTTTAATGGTATTTAAACTATGGTGTGATGGATCTAACTTGTTTTGATTTGAAAATGGAAATTTCTTGAAAAGTGATAAAGTGAGACGAATTTTGTGATTTTCATGATTTCGTCGCATTTGGCCTGTGAAACGTAATTGTATCCTCTACTGTACTTATAAGTAGCCTAGAGGTATACTTAGTTGAGGCATTGAATCTTGTTTACTTGGTTTTGGTTTAATTGCTTCAATTATTTTAAAATGGTGAAACTAGAGACGAACTTGTCGAAAATAATCTTGAAGTCCAATTACTTGGCAAATCTTTTGTGGATAGTTTGATATGATTATATGAAGATGTGTGAATGGTTGTTAGGTGTTGAATATGATGGTTATCATAATGTGTTGTATTTTCTCCTTTATTTGAATTGCGAGAAATTATATGGAGTTGTTGAGTTGTAATGATGTTGTTGATGTTGATTACTTGCATATATGTTAATTGATGGTGATATTATTGGTGAATGCATATATGCTAAATCATGATGATGAATTATGTTGTTGAATCATTATATGAAAATGACGTTGATTGTTGGTGGTGAGTTTATACATGCTAGTTTTGATGTGATTGGTGATGAATGCGTGTATATACATATAGCCGTTGATTATAGCCGTTGATTATTGTCGTTGAATTGTTGTGAACATATGCATTGTGGATTGAGTCATATGTTCATGCATCATATGTCGTGTCGGATGTTATATCCATATTGCCGTTGACCGGATACTTGTATCCATATTGCCGTTGATTATAGCCGTTGATAATGATGTTTTTGTTGCATCATAAGGTGACGACCTTGGAGGAGTTTGGTACCACATGCATCTAGAAGAGTCTAGAACATTGCATGTATTTGATTAGTTGATGAGTCGTGGCATATTTGAACATGTGACTTGGTGAATTTGTGCATTAGTGAAATTGTTGAATGTTGTGATTATGTGGATTGGTGTATATGTACATTGGTGGATTTGTTGAGGGTTGTGAATAATTGAATTATGCTCTAACTGCATGTATTACTTGTTTGTGCTTATACACTTGGTGAATCAATTGAAGATAATTATTTTGATAATAATGATGATGTGAGATTTGTATATGTATATACGCATATGATGTGGTGATTTCTTTGATGATGATGATGATTGCTTGCTTATAACTTTGAAATGATGAACTGTACTTGTTGAGTTAAGTATGCTAAGTGAAGAATGAGGTGAGTAATCCCTTCATTGATTGTTATTGATAAATGATGAGCTTGTGTCGATGTCTTGATTAGAGATTGAATATGTCTGTTATGCTATGATAGCTTGAGGTGCAAGTAATGGGGGATGTTAATCATGTGATGCTAGTATTCTAGAAGGGATGATTATGTATATGTGATATGTATGAATCCTTGAATGCTATGTTTTTATCTGTTGATTATGATTAATGTAATGCTTACCCCCAGTGGTTTCGACCACCTACCTGTCTGTATGGATGGGTAGACGTTGTGCAGGATTAGTCGCTCGGTGAGTTGCTTGGTGGATGTTTGGATAGCGGGAGCTAGCCCCCGTTATCATTTTGGCGTAGTAGTCTAGGGCTCTGATTAGGTTGAGTCGGTGTCCTAGTCTTGTTAGATTATTTTATTTTGATGATGTACTCATTGTTGAGTTTTAGAGATTATTATGTTGATGTTATTTGACCATGGTATATATATTTTTGGAGATGTATGAATTATATTCCGCTGTGACTGTTGAGATATTATTATATATGCATGCTGGTTGTTGTTTAGATGAGACGTAGCGTCTATTTCTTGAATATTTGTTATATTCGCGTGTTTTATCGCTTTAATAGAAATAGAGCGTTACAGCAGAGGCGAAAGAAGAAGGAGAAGGTGGTGGACCCTGAGCCATTACAAGACTATCCTGGTGGCCCACACCAGACTGACCTGCTGTGGAGATACCATGTGCACGTGGCCAGGAAGGCGGCTGATGGCGTGGTATGTATTGTTTAACTCACTTTATATCTGAAGCTCAGTTTATATCTGAAACTGCTTGGTTATGTACTGTTTATATCTGACTGGTTTATTTATTGTTAAATATGTTTGTTAAGCCATGAATTTAAACTCACTTTATTAATTATAAATATTTGCAGTGGCGTGGAAAATTAAAATGCATCAACAACGGAAAGAAGATAGAGGCGATGCATGATGATGACACCAGACATATCATGGCTGCACGTTGGTGGGAGAGCAGATTGCGTCGCACAGGCCTTGGTTGGCTCCAGGATACGAGCTACACGATTATTGATCATGGGCTGATCTGTGCGTTCGTGGAGAGGTGGCACGAGGAGACTTCTAGCTTCAACCTTCCGTTTGGGGAGATGAGAGTCACATTTGATGATGTGGCCTCTTTGCTGCATATCCCCATTGACGGCATGCTCCTGTCCCACGGGTCCATATCACGGGACGAGGCGGTGGAATGGATGGTGGAGTACTTGGGGTCTGATCTGGGTGATGCACTCAAAGAGGTCGAGAAGACCAAAGGTGCACATTGCAGATTTAACTACTTGGAGAGGATATTCAAGGAGCGTTTGAAGGAGCAGAGGGATTTGGTGGACCAGTATGGTGTGACTGAGGAGGTGGAGAGGTTGCAGGACCAGGCTGTCCGCATATATTTGCTATACTTGGTGGGGATCACGATCTTCAGTGACAAAAGTCAGTGGGCTGTGGATGTTGTCTACCTGAAGTACTTCAGAGACCTTGATCTTTGTGCCGGTTATTCATGGGGAGCTGCGGCACTAACTCAGTTGTATAAGGAGCTCAATAATGCTGCACGTTGGAACACCAGTCAGGTGGCAGGATACCTGAGTTTGTTGCAGGTATAAAATAAGAACTATGTTTAATTTTTTTTAATTTAAGTGTATATGGTTTGTATATTTATATGTGGTTGTCTTTGATGCAGGCTTGGGTGTTTCATCACTTCATGGGTATGGGAAGCAAGGATGTCTGAGACGGATATGTGGAGAATTTGTATCCATGCGCGATGCTTTTTGTGCCACTGCATGGTTTAGGCACGGTGGACAACTACAGGAACTATCTAGATGAGCTGGATTTGACGAGGGTTGTCATGGCCCCATATGGAGAGCACCGTTAGGCACGTCCGTTTGAGCGGGTCAGCCTTTACTCTGGATGGCTGAGATGCAGAGAGCGCATGGTGAGATATCTGCCGGAGAGGGTGCTTCGCCAGTTTGGGTTTGTTCAGACCAGACCGAGACATCCCGTTCAGAGTGCACCTGTTGATGTGAACTTGACGGAGATCACAAACCGCTTTCAGCGTGCACTTGATTATGCGCTGACACCTCAGGAGTTGGGAGAGACTGCAGTCCATGGTGTGGAGGTAGCAGATGGATACATCGAGTGGTTTTACCAGGTGTCTCATCCACGCATGATTCTTCCGGACATGCCGGTACCGGTGCCACAGCCACCAGAGCGTGAGGTCCTTGATACCCGAGCTGCTGAAGATGATGGAGACCTTGCGTACTTACAGCTTAGTGGAAGGATGACCCGCATCAGAGACCACATTTATGCTGTGATGAGAAGCTGTCTGGTGCCGAAAGGGAGTGAGGAATGGCAGCATTTGGAGGATGCCTTGAGAGAGGTGCATGATGCCAAAGTTTACCGTCGTCGGAAAGCTACTGAGGGTGGCAGAGGTGGTGGCAGCGGTGGTGGCAGAGGTGTAGTTATTAGGGACTGATACTATTTTATGTAATTTTAATGTTTGAATATTTTGGATAATTATGTTATGTACCATTTGGATAATTATGTTTTATTAAAGTTTAAAAATTATATTATGTTGTTAATTTTGATGTTATAATTTGATTTTCTGGTTTGCGTATGGTCAAAGGCCAAAAACATTGACTGAATTTGCTCTAAAACAGAGGCTCAGCCAAAACAGATGGCTTCTGCCTCTGAACTGATGCACTCCGGATTATTAAATCCGGACATATTTAACACATTCCGGATTATATAATCCGGAACTGTCGTTCATCACCCCTTTTTGTTGACTTTCAACGGGGTGATTTACATGTTTCGGATTATATATTCTGGAATATCTCTAACGCCTTCAGATTATATAATCCGGACCACTATTTTTATAACTGGTATCATCAACCATCAGGGTGAATGGAGTGTCAAACTACACGAATAAATCCGGAATATGTATTCTGGAACTAGTTCGGATTATATAATCCGGACGAAGGGTATTTTGGGAAAAAAATAGGGCGCGCTAGGAAAGGCATAGGGTGGGAAAAGTAACACTCTTGTTTCATTTCATGCTTCAACGAAAGATACTCGAACTTAAAAATTTAGAGATATTTGCTTTTAATTTTTCTTTTCAACGAAAGATACTCGAACTTAAGAATTTAGAGATATTTGCTTTTAATTTTTCTTTTTGTCTTTTAATAATTCAACCCTTGGATTAATCCAATGGTTTAGATTTCGGGAAGGAGAGAGAAGGAAACAATTAGTGAAGGAGAGGATCCAGATCCGTGAACAACATTTAGAACCTCCTTTCATAAAAAAAATATTAGAGGTTGTTTTTTATAGCTTTTTAAATAAAAAATATTTTCTTTTAAATAATCACTTTTAGTAGTATTGCTTGCGTTCATTACAACTTTTTTTTTTAAAAATAAGAATCTAAAAAAAAAAAAATCTAAAAAACAGATTCAAATGAGAAACAGTTAAAAGTAACTTTCAAACTAAATTGTCTACTATCTATCTACTATATATATATATATATATATATATATATATATATATATATATATATATATATATATATATATATATATATAGGGGTTAGCTAGGATACACCCACTAGTTTTTATTAAGGTGTGTTTTAGCAAAGATATAACTAAAAAGTTGTTAAATACACCTGAAGGTGAATGTTGCTAAAACACACCTTCTAAAGAATAAGTGGGTGTATGTTAGCAACTCCTATAGGCATTTGCTAGGATACACCCACTTATTTTTTAGAAGGTGTGTTTTAGCAAGTTATAACTAAAAAGTAGTTAAATACACCTTAAGGTGTAGCTTGCTAAAACACTCCCACATAAAAACTAGTGGGTGTGTTCTAGCAAATCCCATATAGGGGATGTATCAAGTGAGAGGAGATGTTATTGTGAGAGGGTGAGAGCATTAAATAACAGCCACAGGATTAAAACAAACGGTTGAGATATTACTTTTCTTAAGCTGCGCCTTCAACCCTTCCCCTTACACGCACAGACACAGTTGTGTTTGTTCCATTCTATCTTCTCTCTCGCACATGAACATGACTACCGATTCTATCCCCTTCATTGTAAACAATAATCATACACCAGACAAAGTAAGAAAAATAAAGATTCTGAGATTGATCCTTAAAACACATGGAATCTTAGGAAATTGAAACGACAAATTATGCAAGAAAAGTACCAATTTTGAAACAAAACCCATTCCCAAAATTCATATGGAAAACGAGAGGAAGCCTTTTATTTTCAAATAATGAAAAACATGTCTGATTTAAACAGGGATATTTGGGAAAAAATTGAAAAAGGGTCGATCTTACTTAGTTAAATCAGAAGAAAAAAATAATAATTAGAATCTACAAATTGAAGATTTAATCCGGTATTTCGTAAAATTAATTTCCCCTTCAACCAACATGGCTTGTGATTTGTACATGGATTTATCGGTTTCTCAAGTATCAGAAGCTGAAAAGATGTGAGACTGTGAAAGTGGAGATGAACAACATAAATGAAAAGCACAAGGGTACGAAGGTGCAACTTAAGAAAAGTAATATCTCAACCGTTTGTTTTAATCCTGTGGCTGTTATTTAATGCTCTCACCCTCTCACAATAACACCTCTCATTTGATACATCCCCTATATATATATATATAGGGTTTGCTAGGATACACCCACTAGATTTTATTAAGGTGTGTTTTAGCAAAAATATAACTAAAAAGTTGTTAAATACACCTTAAGGTGAATGTTGCTAAAACACACCTTCTAAAAAATAAGTAGGTGTATGTTAGCAACTCCTATAGGCATTTACTAGGATACACCCACTTATTTTTTAGAAGGTGTGTTTTAGCAAGTTATAACTAAAAAGTAGTTAAATACACCTTAAGGTGTAACTTGCTAAAACACTCCCACATAAAAACTAGTGGGTGTGTTCTAGCAAATCCCTATATATATATATATATATATATATATATATATATATATATATATATATATATATATATATATATGCATCCAATTTTTCTCCAATTGTTTGCTTCTTTATTTTCTACAATTATGCAACTTTTATAGGTTATACATATAAAATAAATTAAGCCAATTATAATTCTAAATCTATTATGCATCCATTTCCTTCTTCTTTATTTTCTACAATTTTTATATATTTTTTTCATTTCCTTCTTCTTTATTTTCTACAATTTTAATATTTTTTTCATAATATGAACTAGTGTCCAGACGGGCACTCCCATGCTCGTTTGTCCGCTTTTTCTACTGCGCTAACATATGTATATATTTTGTTGTTGCGCTAACGGGTAGATATATTTGAATATGTTTCTTTGTGTAAGTTATTTACAATTTATCTACTATTTAAATATTTCACAAACCATGAAGTGAGATGTACTTTTGTTGTTGATCTAAGAAACCTACTTAATCAAAAGAAGAGAAAAGACATGATACGTAGTTTAAATTCAAGTCAAATTAATTAGCAAGGCTAATGATGTTGGCATTCGCTTCATGGAAACTATAAGTAGGTTTCTAACTAATTTTCAACTATCTAATGCCTCATTTCTCAAGTTTGCTCTGAATCAAGGAAACTACAACTCTTTAGTCAATGAATGAAAATATATTTAGTGTTGAAAAATGCCAAGTATACTTTGACACTATTCCATATTGTGTGTCATAATACTTGAACTTACATATATTCATTTTCATGTTTTTTGTATATTCTCATTGTAATTTCAACTATATTGTCTCTCTTTTATAAAGTTTGGTTATACTCGTACTTCCCTTTTTGATTCAAGAAACACGCAATTCTTTGATACATAAATCAAAATTATATTGTTTAATACATCCAAGCAAGAGAACCAAAGAAGAATTTATTTTCTCTAATTTTAATTGTTCCTGCATATGTGTTAGAATTTGCAAAATCACAAGACCTAAACGGCTAAGCCAAAAGAAATGAAGACCGAAGTATGAATATGTAAGGAGAATATATAGCACGTAAGCTATTTCTCAAGTCTAAACTCTTTGCACCACATTTAGAACCATTCATAAACTTGGTTACATAATATTTCAATGTGAAAAATAGTAATCAATTGCATAAACAAAATGTTTCAAAAATCATATTATAAAGTTGCGGTAAAGTCATATCTTTACCAAGTTATGGTTTCCTTGCTTTTTTTGAAGGTTGAAAGCTAATGCCAATAATCCATTGTTATCATACCGATAACAATGGAAGATTGTGAAATATATCATAGCAAAAATGAAAATATATTTGTCCTATATATTTTATTTTATTTTGTTTGTCCTTTTAAATGTAGCAAACAAATAGTTAGAATATTGATAAGCTAGCTAAATTGCATATTCCATGTATAAAAAAATCGTTCAATTTCAAAGACAAAAGTCTTATATCACCACCCCATGACCAAAAATGAAAGAGAAAGCTTGAAGGAGGTAATGCCATTTTCTTGAAAAATAGTGAACTCTTGCATGGAAGAATTGAACCTTCAACCCAATGGAAGAAAATTACATGGAAGAATTTAAAAGGACAAACATGATATGAAACATTTTCCAAGTACAAAAGTGTTGGTTATGCTTTTGCTTCAGAATGTCATAATACTTGAACATGCATATCTTAATCCCATCACTATTTTCGGTCTTTCCCATGCAACATGTCTTCGTTTTCCTTTTGTTTTCATCTTATCTTACTTGGAAAGGTACAATTCCTACATATATACTTAAAATTAAAATTTGTTGATGCTTCGAAGCAATAACAAAAACAACCCAAGAAAAATTGCCTCTGGTGAGATATTGTAAGGAGTTCATGAAAGATTGGATGAAATTCAAACAGTAGAAAAAACACAAAGCAGTTAGAAAATTAAATGTTCTATATACCCGCATTATTTTCAGAGTGAAAATTACATGGAATTGGAAGTAAAATTAAAGAAATAGATTTAAATTTTGATGTGTAGTGAAATTAAAGAAATAGATTTAAATTGCATAGAACAAATAAAAAAAATGTGAGATAATACGGTAACATTATTAAAGGAGACATGAGACAATAACGACATTTTCTTTCAATTAAAAGTAGCAAAGTTAAATTGGTTAAAAATTAGAGAAACTTATACAGTTACGAAAGGCCAATAGTAGTTTCAAATGGCCTTTTCCTCCACCATTTCCATCATGTCATCTTCTTTCTTCCTTTGCCTTTCCATGTTTTTTATTCTTGACCATCTTTTAATTGCGTTATGTCGGAATAGGAAGTTGAGTGCTTTAGAAACCGTGAGGCGGTTTTGAAAATGAGGAAGAATGACTTGTTAATTCAAAAATATAAATAAAAAGACATACTAAAATTCAAAATCAGTTAAGATAGTTTTCTTGTTCTAACAATCACCATCGCTGATGACAACTCGTCATTACGTAATTTTTATGTATTTTTCATCACAATTTGGAGTTCACAAGGCAACTTATGCAGCAAAAAGAGTAGAAAACTGAAGAAAATGCAAAGAAGTAAAACGTGTCACGATTTGGTAAAAACGTGACACGATTTGATGAAGACCTAAAGCAGTGATTCGACATTGAGAAACGTGTCACGATTGGCAAAACGTGACACAATTTGGTTAAACCCTAATTCAGTTTCTTGCTACACAAGGTGAAAACGTGTCACGATTTACTTAAAACGTGACACGATTTGGGCGAATTTCTGTGCCTATTTAAGCTGAAGTCTATTCCAAAAACAAGAGTTACGAATTGAAGAGAGCAAAGTGCGATTTTGAGACTACAAGACGGCTAGGAGGGCGATTTCTTCATCCTTCCATCAGTTTATGTATGTTTTAATTCCTCTAATGATTATGTTATTTGTAAACACCATTATGAGTAGCTAAATCCATTAGAGGTTAGGTCTGAGATGATTCTTTGTAACCCTAATTGAAACATGTTGCTGTGAAACTCTATTTATTGTGAATGATAATCTAGTCTTTATTCAATTCAATTGTTCTTAATGCTTTTTATATTCTGATCAAATATAAATATGATTTAGTGAGAACGAATGACTACTGACCCTAGCTTTCGACTTAGACCTAATTGAATTGTTCTAATAAACATGGTTAGTCTAGGAATGGATAATCGTTTGTTAGTGATATTAGGTTAACGTGTTTAAACCTTCAAAGATTATTAGACCACCTAAGGAATTAGGGGCTGTAGTTTGAGAAGAGGGTCCTAACTCAAAGGATTGATTAGGGCTATTTTGTTAACTATCGTGGGACTAGAAAATCATTCATAAGAATAGGTGCAGTATACCAATTAGGGGAACATAGATGATTCGAAAGACCTAAACTCATCTCTCTCTTATTCTTAAAAAGCAACTTTATTTTCTGTCATTAATTTTATGCAATTAAACCAATCAACTGCCTAGTGGCAAATCCAAATAACTTTTATACATCCTAAGTTCCAACGTAATTGAATTATTGAGATTAAAAACAGTCCTCGTGGGATCGATATTTTTACTACTTCGAAGTATTTGGTGCACTTGCCAAACGTCTATCAATCGCCAATTCACACAATTATCACATGAACACACATAGTCATGTACATACATTCACTTAGATTCACATAACCAAATACATGACTTCCAAATTTGCATGCATGCAATGCTATAGACGACTATGTATGCATGTGGTACCATTTTGGATACCAGAGTTATATTACCGAGTGATCCCACCGTCACTTTGGATATCAGAGGTATATTTCTGAGGGATCCCACCGTCACTTTTCACCATCACTTGACTGACCATGAATGCATGAACATATGACTCGACAATGCATATATTCATACGACTCAACAAACGTCATCAACAACATCGTCACTTTATTTATATTCACTGTCACTATTCATCATCATCATCATTTTTAATGTCACTATATCATCATCGTCATTTTCATCATCAATTTAACATCATCGTCATATTCATCATCAATATAACATCATCAAACATTTACCACTTCAAGGAAACAACACCTCTTCATTTAGCCAATTTGCATATTAGATAATTTGCCACTTACACTTAGTCAATATTTAATTCACATATCTCAACTATTATTCACCACTTTATCATCATCATATAACAATTTACAAGTCATTATGCCATAAATCATCAATTCACTAAGTTCGTCTATTTTCCATATTCACAAAGTCCGTCTATTTTCAATATTCACATAAGTTAAGTCTCATGCTCACATACATTCTCATCATTCATGCATGTTATCCCTATGTTCAACTTCATATTAGTTCAAGCATCACAATATTTATTCATTTGGGAAAACTCTATCTCATTCGAACTCATGTTCAAGTTTCCAATTCAATTCCATTTCGTCTCAAAAACAACATAAACAATTCAATCCTAAGCTAGAATTGAAAAGATATCAATTAACCATATCCATTATTCATATAATCTCATTCACTATTGCTTTCATAGATTTTGCATAGTTCATTGTAAAAGTTATACTAAAATTTCATGAAAAACGCAGCATGACCCACGTGTAGTTGGAGGATGAAGAACTAGTGATGGCTCTCTCGTCGGTCCACTTGTAATGATTTTGAGCCATATCTTCAATTAAGGCATATTCCTCCGTGTAGTTATTGTTCATTAGAGCTCCACCTTCAGCTGCATCAACAGACATCTTAGTGGTATAAGATAAGCCATTATAAAAGGTGTGGACAATGAGCCAACTCTCTAAACCATGGTGGGGACAAAGTCTGAGCATTTCTTTGAAACGCTCCCACGCATCATAGAGAGACTCCCTATCTTTTTTATTGAACCGAGTGATTTGGTCCATTAGTTTAGCAGTTTTGGATGGGGGAAAGAACCGAGCAAGGAATGCTTGCCTCATCTGATCCCATGAAGTAATGGAACCGACTTCGAGGGAATGGAACCAAGCGCTAGCTCTATCCCTTAAGGAAAAGGGAAAGAGATGAAGTCTTACGGCCTCTTGGTTCTCCTTCATGGTTCCATTAATTCGTAAGAAAACAGAGATGTGAAGATTGGGATCCTCGGTGGGGGATCCCGAAAATTGGTTTTGCTGCACCAAGTTAAGTAGGGCAGGCTTAATTTCGAAGTTGTCATCCTCAACCGTTGGGTACAGAATAATAGCTTGTGGCTCAGCCGTAGACGGCATTGCATACTCTTTGAGAGTGCGATTAGCCATGGCGGTATTATCTCGTGCCTCTCTCCTCCTTCTATGTAAAAACCTTTCGATCTCGGGTATGAGTACCACTCGATTTCTAGTTCTTCGCATAAAAGGTTGAGAACCCAAGAAGTTAACAATAACAGAAAGAAAAGAAAAATAAAAGAAAAATAAAAGAAGAAAAGAATAGAAAAAGAAAGAAAATTCTAATCAAAAAGAAAAAGTTAATTAAATTAGTTAACTCCCCGGCAACGGCGCCAAAAACTTGATAGGCCAAACCGCAAGTGCACGGTCTATCGAAGTAATAGTAGTAAAAGACTATCGTTCCGCTAGGGAGTTGGTCAATCTAATTAACTTTTAGAAAATGATTAGAGGAGAAAAGAGATTTAAAAGAGGAGGTTCAGTTGTTGAAAGTAAATAACAATTAATAAAAATAGTCTTGGGATCATTGGTTCGTCATAATAACAAACCCTTCACTAGACAAGACTTTAACTTCTAATTTCATGGTTTACACCTTAATTTCTAAAGACCGGTTTCCCTTTAGCCCCTCACCTTTCCGATGAAAGTCTGGTGAGAGTTTACCATTAGTAACCAAGCCTATTTCGCTGACTTGATTACTAGAAGATGCTTATAAGGATTGAAACTACTTGTGTCTCAAGAATTGCAAAGACTATTTCACTGCCTTTGCAATTCTTGTCTAAATTCACTTGTTCCAACATCAAAGCTCTGCTTTCGCATTATGAATTGATGTTTGAGATGATGGATTAACAATTATCAAACCCTCCACTTTCGCTTCTACAGTTTAATAATGGTTAATTCATGTTAAAGTGGTGAATTTAGATTAGAAATTAAAGTTACATGAAATTAAGGTTAAAGCATTGGTTCGATTAGGACTACGTCATTAGACTTATCCAATAATCCCAAGACAAAGAAGTCTACTCACTCATGTTCATCATAGACATAGGGGAAGAAGAGAGAAAACAATAAAATAAATTGCGAGAAAGAAAGTAAAGAAAAGAACTTTATTAAAATAATTGTTACTAAAATATTTTGAGAAAAGGTGAATGTTTATGATGGAGTGCTACTCTATTTATAGCTTTACAATTGACTTAAAATCTAAGCAACTATAAGGGCTAATCAGTAAAACTACAACAGAGTAACTTGGGTTTGAAGAAAAGCAGCAAAAGAGCATCTGGAGGGTGGCACGGTCGTGCCACATGTTGGCACGGGCCGTGCCAAGCTTCTGACTTTGTGGAGACATATTTTTTTCTCTGTATCTTCGTATTTCTGCACTGTATTTGCTCCAGTCCTCTTTCTTTTGCTCCAAGACACCTTCCACCATATATTCATTCCTGAAATAAAATAAAATGCAATTTAAAGTAAAAGATTCAAAAAGGAAATAAATTTGCAATAAAATAAAATCAAATCTAAATAAAACTAAACTAAATAATGCATTAAAATAGACTAAATTATGACTCATCAAGTATGAGTTTTTTTTCTTGTGTAAAAGTGAATAAAAGGATAAAAGTGGGGCACAAGAAAGAATATAAAAACAAGGAACACAAATAAAGGTACCATGATAAGAAGAGGGAAAAATCGTAGAAAGGAATAAAGGTAGCGTGATGCCATAAAAAGGAATACATATAGCATGATGTCCATGATGAGAAGAGGGAAAAGGTTGGAAGTTTCTCGAGAAACCACCTCCCTAAAGATAAGGTTGACAGTGGGGAATTTGAATGGATTAAGGTAGCATGATGTCATATAGAAGAGGGAAAAAGCCGTGGATGCTGAGAATACTTGATTAAACTACATGTGCACGCATGTGAAAAGTTTTCATTGTGGGGCCAAAGCTTTATTTATAGCTCAAAAACCACCGCCCCATAAAAAAGTTGAAAGTGGTGCACAAGAAAGGTATAAAAAAGCGTGAGCACAAATAAAGGCAGTGTGATGAGAAGATGAAAAAGTTGTCGAATGGAATAAAGGTAGCATGATGCCATGATGAGCAAATGGAAAAGATTGAACGGCTATGAGAACAACCACAACTAGTAGAAAAGGTTGCAAGTGGGACTCTAGAAATGAATAAAGGTAGTGTGATGCCATGATGAGATAAGAAGAAAAAAAGCCTTAGATGCTGGAATAGGTTCCTAAACTACAAACATGAGTAGATGAGAAGTTACCGATGTGGATCCAACACTTTACAAATGGGTCCACATAATATGGTGGGACTAACATAATTTTCATCTAATAAAATAATGAGTGATAGAGTATTTGTTGAAAGGAGAATGATTTTAACATTTCTCATTAAAATAAACTCCTTCCATCCGTTATTATGTGATCATTTGAACATTTAAAAGAAATTAAAAAAAGTGTATAAATGAAAGAAAGATAACGACACTTTTAATAAATTACCCTAATCACATTTTTGTGTATTTTTTTTGCCAAAAAAGTATTTGTACATTCTTTATTATCATAAATGTAAATGAGAAAATATTGAATTGAGAGTAATAAAAGCAATATTAATTAGAGAACACACTTGAAAAAAATTCAATCTTGTATTGAAAATTGAAAGGGTCAATTATTTTGCGTTACAAAATGGGTTACTTATTATGAAATGGAGGGAGTAATTTTTTTTATTCAATTGTCATATACTAATTAATTTTTTCTTATCAATTAAAAATATTTCCATTAATGTGATTTTCTTATGTGTATAAATACATTGTTTGGATTTGTGTTGAGTATTCCCCATTTCAAATATGGCAAATCATATTGTTGTTTTATCAATCTTTGTGCCTTTAGTTTTCACATCATTAATTACCCTGGTGTGTGATGCTATTGAAAGTGGCGATGAAAGTAGTAAACTTTACATCGTGTACATGGGCTCACTTCCTAAGGTAGTATCATATTCCCCAACCTCTCACCATATCAACTTGTTGCAACATGTTATGGATGATAATGACATAGAAAATCGCTTAGTTCGAAGTTACAAGAGGAGTTTCAATGGTTTTGCTGCCATACTCAATGATCAAGAAAGGGAAAAACTTGTTCGAATGAGAGGTGTGGTCTCAGTTTTTCCAAACCAAGACTTTCACCTTCAAACCACAAGGTCGTGGGACTTCGTTGGACTTCCTCACTCATTCAAAAAATATCAAACTATTGAGAGTGATTTGGTGATTGGAGTCATTGATAGTGGAATATGGTCAGAATCTAAAAGTTTCAATGATAAAGGTATATATATTCATAATCATAATCACTAAATCTTATATGTTATAATTATCATCAATTGTTTATTTCTTAATAATTATCATATGTACGAAATTTCACCCTGCTTAAAATTGTACATATTTAATTACTTAGAATAATTTGTGATTATTATATCTAGTTAATTTTTTCTTTTCATAGATTAATTAATAATGTTGTTTATCATGAGTATCTCAGGACATGGAAAAATATTATTGTTTATATCATAGGAAGACACTATAATATAATTGGAAGATTGTAATAACTAACTATATATGATGAGAACACACTTGGGTTGGTCTGATGACGTTGGCTTGAGACCTTGAAGTGTGCTCCTCTCAAGGTCTCAGGTTTGACTCTCCCCGGTGTCAATTTTGTGAGATAGTTTAGCTTCTTAACACACACACACACACACACACAATGAGCTTATTAATTCAATTATTATTTTTTATAATTGACTAGGTCTTGGTCCAATCCCAAAAAAGTGGAGGGGAGTTTGTGCTGGCGGTAGTGACTTCAATTGCAACAAGAAGATCATCGGAGCACGATTTTACGGCAGTGGAGATGTGAGTGCAAGAGATGAATTGGGTCATGGAACCCATACATCATCGATAGTAGGTGGACGTGAGGTGAAAGGTGTGAGCTTTTATGGTCATGCAAAAGGCATTGCAAGAGGTGGAGTTCCATCTTCAAGGATTGCTGCATACAAAGTTTGTGACAAATCAGGTTTATGTAGTGGTGTTGGTATATTGGCTGCATTTGATGATGCCATTGCTGATGGAGTTGATGTCATTACTATCTCTATTTGTGCCCCTAGTTCTTTTGATTTTTTGATTGACCCTATTGCTATTGGTTCTTTTCATTCCATGGAGAAGGGAATACTCACAGTGCAGGGTGTAGGAAATTTTGGCCCTATCCCAAGTAGTGTTTGTAGTGTATCACCGTGGTTGTTTAGTGTTGCTGGAACTACCATAGATCGACAATTCATTGCTAAGCTCATTCTTGGAAATGGAAAGACATATATTGGTAAGTCAATCAATATAACACCATCAAATGGCACCAAATTTCCAATAGTTACGTGTAATGCTCATGCTTGCTCTGCTGATGGAATTACATTTTCCCCAGAAAAGTGTAATTCTACAGACAAAAAGAGGGTGAAGGGTAAACTTGTTTTATGTGGATCGCGGTCAGGTCAAAAATTGGCTTCAGTGAGTAGTGCAATTGGTTCAATCCTTAATGTTTCATACCTTGGTTTTGAAACTGCATTTGTCACTAAGAAGCCTACACTTACTTTGGAATCAAAAAACTTTGTTCGTGTTCAACACTACACAAATTCCACCAAATACCCTATAGCCGAAATCTTAAAGAGTGAGATCTTCCATGACTTCAAAGCTCCTAAAGTTGTCACTTTCTCTTCGCGTGGCCCAAATCGTTTTGTTCCAGAAATTATGAAACCAGATATAAGTGCCCCAGGAACGGAAATCTTGGCTGCATATTCACCTTTAGCGTCACCCTCATCGGATATAAACGATAATAGAAGGTTTAAATACAACATATTATCTGGAACCTCTATGGCATGCCCTCATGCTGCTGGAGTTGCTGCATATGTGAAATCATTTCATCCAGATTGGTCACCTGCAGCTATAAAATCCGCTATCATGACAACTGCTATAACAATGAAAGGTACTTATGCTGATTTGGCCGATGAATTTGCTTATGGATCTGGTAATATCAATCCACAACAAGCCGTTCACCCTGGACTTGTTTATGACATCACTAAGCAAGATTATGTGAAAATGCTTTGTAATTATGGTTATGGTGCTGACAAAATTAAACAGATTAGTGGAGATAATTCAAGTTGCCATGGATATCCTGAAAGATCATTGGTGAAAGATATAAACTATCCAGCAATGGTTATTCCTGTACATGAGCATTTCAATGTAAAGGTTCATAGAACGGTCACAAATGTTGGCTTTCCTAACTCAACCTACAAAGCTACTCTCAACCATCATGATCCAAAAATCAAGATTAGGGTGGAACCGAAATTTCTCTCTTTCAAATCATTATATGAGAAACAATCATTTGTTATTATTGTTGTTGGAAGAGTAAAATCAAATCAAACTGTGTTTTCCACATCACTTGTTTGGTCAGATGGAATCCACAATGTCAGGAGTCCCATCATTGTGCAAATATTATCTCTGTAGTCAACCATGTTATTGTCATGGAAAACTAAATAAATGATTATTGAGTCTTCAATAATGCTCTCTATATCTTTAGTTTGTCTGTTGATTTATTTTTATTTTTATAATAGTTCAAAATTAATATAGATAACACTAAAACAAAAATGAATTTGCACAAAAAAATGAACATCGAAGAGACAATGATGATATAATAACTCGTGTACAACTAATTTTCTTTTGAACTAATTTGTCATTAGCTTACAAATTAATATAAAAATATATGCATGCAACATTATATTAAAAAGGAATATACAAATACTATTTTACACCACATTTATGATAATAAGGTAGTACTATTTTTTGGCAAGTATCCTAGGACTCCCGCTAAATATGAGATCCCCTCTCACTTAGCCGCGCGCGCGCACACACATATATATACAATTTTTCTCCAATTGTTTCTTTATTTTCTACAATTATGCAACTTTGATAAGTTAGGCATATAACAAATTAAGCCAAAAAAATTAAAAAATAAGCAAATTATAATTCTAAATCTAGTATGCATCCATTTCCTTCTTCTTTATTTTCTACAATTTTAATATATTTTTTTTCATTTCCTTCTTCTTTATTTTCTACAATTTTAAATTTTTTTCATAATATATTTTATTTTTTTATACAAAGGAAGCTTGCCAAAGAAGCAAGCCCCTAAATATATTATATAAACTCAAAAAAGATACAAGAGAGAGGGGGGACAAACAACCAAAACCCTCAAGAAACTAACAAAATCTAAAGTAAGGCAAGCCTAATCTATTTGTAGCAAAATCTTCCCTAATTTGATGAGGTACATGATCCCACCAAAAGGAAGTATTCAGACTTAGGCCTACATTAGCTAATTGGTCAGCACAATGATTTCCTTCCCTATAAACACGAGTAACAAAAAATGAAATTCTTGTTGTTAAGTGCATGCAATTTTCCCACCATGTTTTTGAGATGCCAAGGAACAATGGTTCTTGATTTAAATGCCAACGTCACTAACATGGAATCAGTTTCAAGCCAAATATGATTCCACCCTCTTTTATAAGCCAGCTCAATAGCAAACATTGCACCATGTAATTCTGCAACTAAAGCGTTTGTATTACCCAAATTATAGGCAAATGCTCCAAGAAATTCAGCTTTGTTATTTCTATAAATCCCCCACAAGATGATGGACCTGGATTCCCCACCGAGGCTCCATCTATATTGCAATTTATCCAATTAAAAACTGGTGGCTGCCGCATGATTTCTTTAATTCTAGGAGCATTACCAACATTCAACTTAACTAAGAAAGCTTTGAGAAGAACAAAGTCTGAGATAGATGAGTTTGCAACACAATTGGAATTATTACATGTCATAGTTGTACATGAGATTATCATATTGATAGCTGATCTGTATCTAATCCTTTTCTCATTGAATCTCAATTGATTTCTGCAGAACCAGATAGTGTTTATGATGTTAACGATTGCTGCTACTATGACAATTTTGCAAAGAGGGGACCAATTTCTCTGACTGAGTTGAATTGCTTCTTGTAAGGAAAAGAAAGTACACTGCAAATTGATGATGCAACTGAACCAGTGCCAAATAGAACCAGCAAAAGAACAATCCAAAAATAAGTGAGAAGTTGTTTCTTGAGCTTTTCCACATAAACTGCACATTGAAGGTAGATTGCATCCTCTTAAAAAGATATTGTCATCAATAGGGATTTTGTTGTGTAAACTTCGGGCAGCACTTTGGTGCCATTAATGGCACCGTGCCATTAAATCTGGACCATTAATGGCACCAAAATAGATGTGTTGTGTGGCCCAGATGCAATGACAATGTGTTTGTATGGCCCAGATTTAATGGCACGGTGCCATTAATGGCACCAAAGTGCTACCCGTAAACTTCTCCACACCATTGTTGACTTTGAAGGTGGAATTACAATATTCCATATGCATTTGGCCCAAGCTAAGTTCTGACCAGCATTGCAATGAAATTGATATGCTTCCTTGAAGGTCAAACCTCCATCATGAGAATGGTTCCAGATATATTGATCATCTCTATCATTGACAGGAATAACTATATCATCAATAAAGCTTTGTAAATTTGGGAAGATTTGTAATAGGTTTGGAGGAATGTTCCAAGCAGAATTAATGATGAACTGACTAACTGATGCTTTTAGAGAGGAATGCAAGTCATTTGGAATATTAAGAGCTGAAGCTAAAGGAGAGCCACACCAAGAATCAATCCAAAATTGATATCATTACCATTTCCAAGCAGCCAAGATGAGTTGAGCCCGACTTCATGTTATTTATGTTTTATGCTACTCCAAATAGAAGATGAAATGTGATAGGTAATAGGAGCATTGTGTTTCAGAACTATGTTCCTTACAAACTGAGCCCATGGAAGGTTAGATTGCAGCATTTCCTAACAAAGCTTGAGATTAGCACTTAATCTTTGAAAGAGATCTGACAATAAGAACCCCTCACCACTCACTCAATCTCAAGGAAACTCCCTTTGAATTCGAATATTTCTTCAAACTCTAACCGGAATTTACATATGAGAAAGATAAAATATTGGCACCAAATTAATAAGAACACTTCGACCCCCAATATTTGTTTCCCCAATAATTCAACCTCCTTGTAAGATTTTCGCACATCGGCTCCCAAATAGTGACTTTTCTCATATTCACCCCCAATGTTAGCCCCAAATAGTTAAAAGAAAAGGTTCCTTGACTACAATTAAAAAAATTACAAGTCATATCTATAAACAGACTCTCCACATTCACGAATCACGCCCATTGGACAACTTTTCCGAAAATTTACCTTCAGATGCTTTACCATCTCAAAACCTCTAAGAATCACCTTCAAAGTCCAAAGACTATCCACTGAAGCTTCCCTAACACAAAAAATTTCATCTGTATATTGAAGATGTGAAATTTTCGTATGGTCATTTTTCACTCTAAACCCCATCAATAATTTTGAGGAAATTGTATTCATCAAACCCCCAAAACTTTCTGCAACCAATGTTTTTGAGATGCCAAGGAACAATGGTTCTTGATTTAAATGCCAACGTCACTAACATGGAATCAGTTTCAAGCCAAATATGATTCCACCCTCTTTTATAAGCCAGCTCAATAGCAAACAGTGCACCATGTAATTCTGCAACTAAAGCGTTTGTATTACCCAAATTATAGGCAAATGCTCCAAGAAATTCAGCTTTGTTATTTCTATAAATCCCCCACAAGATGATGGACCTGGATTCCCCACCGAGGCTCCATCTATATTGCAATTTATCCAATTAAAAACTGGTGGCTGCCGCATGATTTCTTTAATTCTAGGAGCATTACCAACATTCAACTTAACTAAGAAAGCTTTGAGAAGAACAAAGTCTGAGATAGATGAGTTTGCAACACAATTGGAATTATTACATGTCATAGTTGTACATGAGATTATCATATTGATAGCTGATCTGTATCTAATCCTTTTCTCATTGAATCTCAATTGATTTCTGCAGAACCAGATAGTTTTTATGATGTTAACGATTGCTGCTACTATGACAATTTTGCAAAGAGGGGACCAATTTCTCTGACTGAGTTGAATTGCTTCTTGTAAGGAAAAGAAAGTACACTGCAAATTGATGATGCAACTGAACCAGTGCCAAATAGAACCAGCAAAAGAACAATCCAAAAATAAGTGAGAAGTTGTTTCTTGAGATTTTCCACATAAACTGCACATTGAAGGTAGATTGCATCCCCTTAAAAAGATATTCTCATCAATAGGGATTTTGTTGTGTAAACTTCTCCACACCATTGTTGACTTTGAAGGTGGAACGACAATATTCCATATGCATTTGGCCCAAGCTAAGTTCTGACCAGCATTGCAATGAAATTGATATGCTTCCTTGAAGGTCAAACCTCCATCATGAGAATGGTTCCAGATATATTGATCATCTCTATCATTGACTGGAATAACTATATCATCAATAAAGCTTTGTAAATTTGGGAAGATTTGTAATAGGTTTGGAGGAATGTTCCAAGCAGAATTAATGATGAACTGACTAACTGATGCTTTTAGAGAGGAATGCAAGTCATTTGGAATATTAAGAGCTGAAGCTAAAGGAGAGCCACACCAAGAATCAATCCAAAATTGATATCATTACCATTTCCAAGCAGCCAAGATGAGTTGAGCCCGACTTCATGTTATTTATGTTTTATGCTACTCCAAATAGAAGATGAAATGTGATAGGTAATAGGAGCATTGTGTTTCAGAACTATGTTCCTTACAAACTGAGCCCATGGAAGGTTAGATTGCAGCATTTCCTAACAAAGCTTGAGATTAGCACTTAATCTTTGAAAGAGATCTGACAATAAGAACCCCTCACCACTCACTCAATCTCAAGGAAACTCCCTTTGAATTCGAATATTTCTTCAAACTCTAACCGGAATTTACATATGAGAAAGATAAAATATTGGCACCAAATTAATAAGAACACTTCGACCCCCAATATTTGTTTCCCCAATAATTCAACCTCCTTGTAAGATTTTCGCACATCGGCTCCCAAATAGTGACTTTTCTCATATTCACCCCCAATGTTAGCCCCAAATAGTTAAAAGAAAAGGTTCCTTGACTACAATTAAAAAAATTACAAGTCATATCTATAAACAGACTCTCCACATTCACGAATCACGCCCATTGGACAACTTTTCCGAAAATTTACCTTCAGATGCTTTACCATCTCAAAACCTCTAAGAATCACCTTCAAAGTCCAAAGACTATCCACTGAAGCTTCCCTAACACAAAAAATTTCATCTGTATATTGAAGATGTGAAATTTTCGTATGGTCATTTTTCACTCTAAACCCCATCAATAATTTTGAGGAAATTGTATTCATCAAACCCCCAAAACTTTCTGCAACCAATAGGAACAAAAACAAAGCCAAATGGCCCCCTTGCTTTAGACATCTTTGGATGCTAATCTTCTATGTTAGACTTTCATTAACCGAAATTGACATGTTACCTCCATAAACACAAGCTTTCGTCCAACCAATCCACTTATTATTGAACCCGAATCTCCTCAACATATATTCTAAAATACCCCAATTCACCGAATCAAAGAGCTTTTCAAAATCTACATTGAGAACCAAACACCTCCTCCCGATTTTTTTAGCCAAATCCAACACCTCATTTACTACAACTAAATTGTGCCCTTTTAGGAATGCAAATTGTGTAGACAAAATCAAACTACTCATAGCTATTGATAACCTTCCGACCAACACTTTCGCCATATAATTTTGTATAAGCAACTTAATAACGAAATCGGCCTAAAATCCGTGAATTCAAAAAGGGACCTAACCTTGAGAGACAAAGTCACAAAATAAGGCAACAAGCTCTTTGGGATACATTCATTAACATGGAATTAATCAAACATAATATTTATCTTATCTTTAAACAAATATCAATACTCCTTTATGAAAGAAAAATTAAAACCATCTGAACCCGTATTTTATTACAATCATTATCCTTGATAATTTCCGCTAAGGAAAATGGTGCTATCAACCTAGTATTTCGAACCTCGGATAATTGCAGGAAAGGCACTACATCCAACTTAGGCTCTCCCTACTAGAATTAGAGACATGTTTACTAAATTAGTCCATGTCACACTGAACCCACATTCCTCAACTTTCAAGGCCCTAATAGAATTTCTCTTTGATCAAACCTTGACACGACCATGAAAATATATTGAATTAACATCACCTTCCCGAAGTCATCTAGCTCTAGATCTTTGAGTAAGACGAGTTTCTTTACAAGTTTCTACAACTCACAAAATTTACCTCTTCTAGCTTCCACCTCCATCAAAGAAAGATTTAGAACATCTCCTTTGACATCCAACTCTTTAATTTAATTTCATCAACTAGCCACAACACCCTATTCTCCAACCCTCCATACTCCTCTTTGTTCCACTCTTTGAAGCAACCTTTGAAGCCTTTGAGTTTTTCTTTTAGCACATAACTCATCCAACCATTAACCATTTGAGTTTACCACATGTCCTCCACCAAATATTCACCTTTTAATTAAGACAAAATTGTAATGGCTCTCTCACAACTTCAAGCGGACAATATCTTAAAAAAATGATACAAATGACTTGAAGAAAAAACATAAATATTACTATAAAAAAGGAAAAGATTGAGAAAAACACTAAAATTTCAAGTTAAGAAAAAATGTATAATCGCTAACAAAATTTTATGATGGAAATCAAATATAAAAAGTTGTATAACTCTACTACAAAATTAATTAACCGTGAGGCTCCACCATAGATGTTCTAAACTAGCACCTACTACATCATCTGCCTAAAATCAGGTCCCATATGTTGGTGAATCAAGTAATCATCATTGTTGGACATATCAAACATCATACTCTGATGTTGTAAAATCTGGTTTTGTTGGTGTTGGTGTGCCCGCAACATTTCCTTCTGCCTCCGTAGCTCCAACACTTTACGATGCGAGTTGGAGTGTTTGGTCAGCACAAATGTAGGGCTAGCTGCAGGCCTGTATTCAGGCACCAATCGACCCGACTTGTATCTTACACCACAAGCGTTGCATAATGTTTTCGGGCCATTAGGCCCGGTTCGCCATTGTGGTGTCTTGTCTGTCATACAATGCAGACACCTCCGACCATCTCCACCTGACCCTCCGTCACTGTCCTTTCTTCTTGGAGCAGTCTTTGCCTGCTTCCTTGGAACAGTGACGGTAGGTAAGGTGGGGGTGGGAATAAGGAGTTCTGACTCAGAAGAAGACGGTGTTGTTTGAGACAAAACAAGAAGACGTGAGCTCCAGTCACAAGGGGGCCCACGAGTCCTCTTGCTACGGGCCTTAGCTGGAACCAAAACTTCCTTGTTGAATATAGGACTGTTTCGGTTGGGTTGGGAAAGCTCACGGGGTTCTTCATCCTGGTTTCGCACCTTCATGCCCGATATCAGTTGCATCTTTTGAAGATCCTCGCTTGAAAACGATTCCTCATCAATATGGGAAATCCAGTCCAGGGCCGCTAAATCATCCTCCTATTTCAAATTTCAACACAAACAATAATTATTCCTCTATATATGCTCTTGAAACATTATTTGCTACGTAGTAATAATAATATTACATTGTACATAACTAATCAAGCATGCACATTTTATGTTCATATAGTCGTACTAATGCTTTCACGTGTACTATTTTGTGATACTCAATAATTTGGTAATAATTGAAACAAATGTTGCAATAAAATTTAGTTTTCGAACCGTGAAATGTGCCCCATTCTGTTGTATTTAGCCTAGCTAGTTGTTTTTTCTCCTGAAATTATTGGCAAAAAAGGGTTCAAAATCTTCAAATGCAATGTGATGTTATATGTTATACGTATGAGTTAGAAATTTACATGGAACTAATAGAATAAGTCAAATTAAACGAGTTACGAAAATGTGAAGTGTCTACGTGCTTTATATATATTTTTTAAAAAAAGATAATAATTGATAATGCATATACACATATAATATACCGGAACACACAGGTCTCCGGAGAAATGGCTGTCAGAAAAATTCTGACAGCCAATATCAGGAACGACATTAGGGTCGCACCCGGACAATGATGACGAGCTAACGCTATTGACAACGGTAACGGTGGAGGAAGAGGCGGTTGAGTTGATTGTGGCCGAGTCAAGGTTGGTGTCGGAAATGATGGTAGCGTCGTCGTCGACGTCATTGTTGAGGTTAAGGAGGTCCTCAACAATGAAATTGTCGGTAGTGTTGTTGTCGGAGGAAAAGGTGGTTTGGAAAATGTTGTTGGTTGTGCCTTCCATTCCTACGTAGGGAATGTAGTTTTAAGAATTGTATGATGTTTTTTTTTTTATTATGTGTTGGGAAAGTTGAAGCTAAAATTTATGAAGCAAGAAGGGAAGAGAATGAGTAAGTGAGAAAGTATAGGGTGACTAATATGAAGTTGTGGTTTTTAGTTAAAGGCTTGAGAGAGAGTAAAGGAGAAGAGGTTTGTTTATTTACTACCGCTTGAAGGGGACTTCATACACTTAAATTAGATTACTACAAAACTGACTCATTTTTTCAGTTTTTCTTTTTCTAAATTGCACATGTTTTGTTAAAGATGAATTTAAGATTTATTTAAATATTTAAAAAAAAAGATATTATTGTTTATTATTGTGATGGATTATTCAAAAGAAACACAAGAAAAGTCATATGTGACAGTATAATATAATAATAATAATCAACCAAAACTCCATGTATGATCATCCAAAATCTAATTAGTCAAGTCTCTCTATTTTTATGCATTCTTCCGGTTCTTGTATAAATTTTTCATATCCAATATTATTGCTTTTTTAAAATATTGTTACGTAATAATAACAAGAGGAAAAGAAGAAAAAAAATCCTGCCGCAAAAAAAATGAAATAAGTGGTTTTAAATTTTCAAATGAGTTGAATTTTTTTATTTTTAATATTTGAACTTTTAATTGAAATTCAATTCAAAGCCTTCGAAAGGAATTTGAGCTTGAAGCTACTTTGATGCCATTCATGACATCATTTGTTGTAATTAGGTTAGGTTTTGTTTGGGAGTTTGGAGGGGAAGGGAGGGGAGGGTTTTGGGGGGTTGGAAATATATAGAAAAATGGACAAAAAATTCAAATTTTTTGAAAGAACAGTTTTTTAGAGAATGATAAACTAATACTTATGATTAATATACTTTTAATTTTAAGAATATAATAACAACATAGATTGGATTTGAAAAATTCATATAAACCCTCCATAACCCCCCAAAACCCTCTCCCAATACAATTTTTGAGTTCCCCCAAATGAGAGGGATTTTTTATTATGAGTAAAAAATTAACCTCCAATGCCCTCTCCTCCCAATGTCTTCTATTTCTTCGACTTGTTCATCCCTTTTTTCCAAAACCCTCCCCTCCCCTCCAAACTCCCAAACAAAGCCTTAGGTGTAACATTTGAAATCTAGCAAAGCACGTCGTTTGAATTGGTTTTGCCATTTACACTTTTTCTTTTGACAAATATTGTCATAGTATATTTGAAAGTTTTTTTTTAAAGGATATACACATTTTTTTTAAAGGTAGAGGATATACATTGAAAATTGAAATATGTTAATTCAATGTTTTTTAATCATGTTCGTGGACGAACTCATGAATAAATTTTCAGTGAGGTTAAAAATTTTAGCGAACTAAATTACATTAAAAATAGCATAATTAGTTGAGTTTTTCTATTCACACACCAAGTATTTCTGGTTACACCCAAATTTACTTAAAAGTTTACAATAATACTAAAATTGCCCTTTTATAAAAAAAATCTTAAAACCTTAATTTTATTCATTGTCACTCTAAAACTCCACCCTCTTTCACCCACAAACAATCATAGATGATCAATCAATCTCTATAGAAGATAAAAGAGTGAATCAAAACATATTTCATTCATACTCGATTGCATATAAGTAAGTGATTTGATGGAAGGTTCATACTTGATATTTTATGCACCGTACAACGACGAAATTATTTGATGGTGGCGTTAAACATTAATTTACATTGTTGAGGTTAACTTAAATTCAGTTTAAGTAGGTTCATGTAAACTCAGTTTACATGACCTATTTAAAATGAGTTTAAGTCAAACTCAGTTTACATGACCTATTTAAACTAAGTTTACATGACTTACTTAAACTGAGTTTAAGTATGTACAAACTCGGTTTATATGACCTACTTAAATTGAGTTTTGGAAGAGGAAAGAAGGAAGATGCGTTAGTTTTCCGAGTGAATGGGGGACTTTGAAAATTTAAGGATAATTTTGTCATTTTAGGATGTTGCCAGGAATATATGAGGTGTAATTAGAAAAATTCTATTTAGTTATAACAACTAAATTTATAAATAAAATAGTCTACTTACCCATTTGTTTTTTTGAGGGATACTTACCCATTTGTTGAAAATCAGTTAAAATAACATCATTGCTAATTATTTTAAAAAAAAATATTTCTATAAAAGTTACAAAACGATCATATAACTGATAAGTGTAGTCATTGTACCAAAAAAATATATCATGGTACATATGGATTTAAGTCTTTTACTAATATGAATCGATGGAAGGTCGGGTGAAGGCTATGAAAACCGAGTTGGGAAAACTGATTCTTTCTCAATTTTACTGATTGAGTACATGAGTCTTAAGGATCTCAGATTGAGTCAAAGCTTAGTAAAAATGGACGTTGAGATTTAAAACTCATGCTCCGTGTTTATAGTACCATTAACCGCAAGGAGTGATGAGTAAGGAAGCACAGTCGAGGGAAGGTTGTACAATTAGGACCTTGCAAACAAATTATTCCACGAAGAAGGAAGTTGATAGCAAAATGCCAGGCACTGTGAAGTCCTCAACGAGGAAAACCAACACACTACTCACAAAATTAGCCGAACGAGGTTAGACATCGTAGGCCATATCATTTTGGCCAATAGAAATAAACTTTCCTATAATTACCTTTTATGTGCATTCTCAAGACACATCAATCAAACATAAATCTATGTTCACAATTTTATATCTTTATCAATCAGCCTTTATGTTTCTTTTCATATGCATTTCATAGTCTAGTTGCAAAAAAAAACTCAAATAATTGTACTTACCACTTTACTGAAGCAGTTAAGGAACACATAAATGAGGAATATAGTTCCTTTCCCAATGTTAATCCCTTGAAGAAAATGAAATGACAATTGAGGATATCAATTGATGCCTCTACTAAATTATTACTCCATCAACAAGTGGGACAATACAACCTTTACCATTGAAAAATCCAATTCTCAAGGTTAAGAATGTGTTTGGTGTATGCACCTGAGATCAGGAAAAAGGCTTAGCAATTTTAGTCAACTGTCATCAACAATAAATAGAAGGTTAGACCAACATATAGACCAAACGAGCCTTCACAATTGGTAAGAATGCCAACAGATGTGGCTCTTTTTAGTGTTTCTAAGCCACCAGCAATGAATACATGACATTATGTATAAAGTCGCTCAACAACTTGTTGATATTGTTAAACTAATGGTTCACAATGAGGTTCAACAAGCCAAGGAGATGAAGGCCATACAATTCAATTATGATGGCAAGTATGTTACCTAGCTACACGCCCACAAAGAGTTTTAACGGAACCAAGATCAACCAAGCACTACTACTAAAAGCTGGTTGATCGTTACTTTGGCAGGATCTTAGCAGGTTTAACTGATACCTATACAACAAGTACATTATGCTTCTTATAACGTTCAACCTTGTATTTTGGCCATGATTAACCCTAGGGTGCACCTAGTGACGAATGATTCTTACAATTAGGTTAATATTCAAGTTAGTCATGTACATATGGTAAAGAGGCCACCTATAGAAGTATGGCGAATTAGCATGCCACGAGTCTTGCCTTAAAGAAATATTACGTAGGTGAACATGTCTTATGCTAGACGATACGCTTGCGACCCAGTAACATGAATACAACATCCAATTTTATATTATCCAATTCAACAATCATTAGTAAATTATTCACCTATATTTACTAATCCTACAAGATACATGCCATGACAAGATGTAAATGTACAAGCCTTAGTGAGTTTAATTACACATAGTCCAACCGTTAGATATAATGGCGAACAACCATGGACTCTTAATTCATATCACCATTATAACACTTTGTTGGTTCTAGGAGATCTTTAGAGGGACAATTTTTAGCCAAACCAAGATCATCCATGGGGAATACCCCCACCTCAGGTTCAGGCTCAATAAGGTTTCCAAAATCCCCCAAAAAAAGTGAGGCGTCAGCCAGCTGAAACCAAGGCAAGACATCTTGGACCACTGTTGTTAGATCTTAACCTCATATTTGATATAATCAAGAGGTTTTTTGGGATACAACTGAAGCCCCCATGGATGAACATGTGTATAGGAAGACTTATTCTGAGTGTGTTAACAAATTAATTCATTTTCGTAGAGGTTATAAGACTCCTGACTTTTCAACCTTTTCTTGGGAAAATGGCAAATCAACCATGGAGCTCATTGGAAAATGTACAACGCAATGAAGCAAGGGAAACCAAAACAAATTCCACAAATTTCACTTGTTCCCTTTATCGTTGACATGAACATCATTTACGTGGTATTCCTGTATACAACCAAACTTGGTAAAAACTTAGGCAAACATGAGAAGATGCTTCTATGAAAAGTTCTATTACCTTGAGCTTGAGGTTACAACAACCTATTTAATGAATATGAAGCAACAAATGGATGAATCAGTTGTTGGCTTCATTAAATGTTCAAAAAAAATGGATGTGAAATGTTTTGGATAACTTCCTAACGTTGAATATGCATCATTGGCCATCAATGGCATGTACCCACAACTAAAAGAGAAATTGGTTGGGTTAGTTTGCCATAATCAAAAGAATTGACTTCCCTAGAAGAACACATAGTGAAATTCATTGAAGAGAAACAAAAGAGGTGTTCTAGCCGAGGGAGAGGCCTACACTTAGTCTCCATCATAGATATTGAAAATTATGATAATGATATGTCAGTTGATCCAATGGTAGACATTCTAACGATTGAGATCCTAAAAGTGAAAAGTTACACATGCCCTGCCTTAAGGTCCGCCAAAGGGAATGACATAAGTTCATTAGAAGATTGAGTGTTATAGGCCTTTGATAAAAGATTGACAAATTATTTGATTATCTTATTAAGTATAAGTAAATTGAGGACATCATAGGCAACTCGAACAACCACTCAACATTTAATTGCATTGCCATTTGAAAAGCTATTCAAAAGGTTATTAATGAGGGAAAATTTAAGCTAGCAAATAAGAGAATGGCTGAGATGGACATCGATGCCGATTCTTTCCTAGTCATGAAAAATGGCCATGGTATCATTCTCTGAGCCCACAAGTCTAGAACAACTGGGAAAGGGAATAAAGTAATCAAGCGTGATGGGCAATGTAAATCCATATCAGCTGAATAAGACTTAAGTGTTCGATAGGCTAGCCACCACTGAGAATCTAGACTCAAAAAACACATTAATAATAATTCATTGCATGAGTTACATTATCTGTTGGACTAATTAGAGACGTAAGGGGTTAAGGCTAGGATGCGTGATGCCATTCTAACCGAAGAAGACTGTGGGGATATGTTTTAGGAACTCGATACACCAATGACCTCGACTGAGGACCTTTATGATCAATTAGCCAAACCATCAATTCAAAGGAAGCATCCGACCTTCGAGGCACATAACCTCTGGATGGCGTCAACCTTGAAACTCCTGAAGAGCATATGATAACGAAAGTTAGTGGATTCCTAACATAAGAAGACATGAATCAAATGGTAGAATTGATTAAACAATATAGGGACTGTTTTGCATGGGATTATCATGAAATGCTCGGTTTGGCAAGGGAACTGGTCGAGCACAGAGTCCCTACTAAGGATAGATATGAGCCTTACAAGCAACCTCCGCAAAGATTCAACCCTCAATTAACGTCTCATATCAAGGCTGGAATATAGAGGCTACTTAAGGCATGCTTCATATTAGGAGAACTAGATACGTGAGATGGCTATCTAGAATCATTCTTGTAATCAAGAAATACCGACGAGTTAGATTTTAGATCAGGTATAGAAATCTAAATCTAGCCACCCCAAAAGATGAACATGGCTCTAAAATGAAAGTATTCTCAACTGATCTCCAATTGACAAACCAAAATATTTCAAACTATGTTTTTATCAACTTACAATTAAGCATGCGAGAAATTCTTAGGTGAACTCTCACCCAACATATCATCCTTACATCCATCCAATTAAAACACAACACCTCATCAAAATAATAATAAAATAAAAAAGCAGATATTTCCTTCTATCTTCTCCCACTCTTCCCATGATTTCCTTTAGGTTTAATTTCTCTCTCCAACAATGGTGTAAGCAAGGAAATTTCTATTTTTTTATTTTATTATTATTTTGATGAGGTGTTGTGTTTTAATTGGATGGGTGTAAGGATGACATGTTGGGTAAAAGTTCACCTAAGCATAATTATTGTTTCTTCCAACAAGAGGTGTTGTGCACCACTCTCAAGTATGCTACATCACGTTTCGAGGTATTATCCATTTTAGGTCGTTGTATGAGCCATCACAATTTTGTTCTTTGTAAAAGACTTCTCATTTAGTTGAGTAGTGTGAATTATTGTATATAAACTACCATTTACATCAATTCTCAAACAATATGAGATTTTAAGGATTTTGGTAACAAGAGGCATTTACATTTATGTACATGGTTGACCAACTTTAATCCTTCAAACCACAATTTTTTCCTAATTGGAGACTTTATTTAAGAGATGTAACTCTAATTTCACTTAAATAATAATACTAATAATAATAATGTAATTTAGAAACAATTGGATTACACAAACAATCGGATATAGAAAATAGAGACGTAAAGTGTCGTTCATTGAAAAATCAATTTAGAATTTAGATAGAATACGTACGCAGCATCATTTTAATTTTTGGGTCTTATCTTGATCATCTCCCTCCCCCGCAACTTATCACATTTGGCTAATGTAGGAAACATTTCACATCAACACATCATGCCCACAAGAATATTAGCTTATCATTCATTTAAAAGTTCCAAATTTCTATGATGATCGTTTTCCATAATTAAATCAAATAATTTACAATTATATATGTTGCGTACTTGCGTTACCGATTATATGGCTCTTAATTTGATAATAACTCTGCATGAAACTTTAAAATATGTCCAATCAATACTATGAAGAGGTAGTCAGCAATATTCAAGATAGAGAATAAAATATTAGATTATGGGTATGTGGCAACAGGTGTTAAGATTGAAAACGATTTATTTTTTTTAAAACTCGATATCAAATCAGGCAACTAATATTTGAATGGTGTATACTCCTACCGTTCACTTTTGGAACCCAATTTAAAGCATAACTTTGTATAGACTAAACTTCCGAAATTAACCTCTAGAGGAATCAAATCTAGCTTAGCTTGATAATTAAGCAAGGGCATCCCGATATAATATGTGATGTGAACACCAACTTAACAAAAAAAAAAAAATCAAATCTAAATCTTGATAGGAGCATGTTCGAAAATCTCAAACTATCATCATAAAAATTAATTAATTAAATTTACACATTGTCAATTGTTTTATGGATATATTTAACTTATCTTTTCACCGTTACATTGTCTTTGTCGTTTCATTTTTATACTCCTAACTAATAAGGGAAATTATTTTCGTACACTCATTATCCATTTAACAACCTGAGAGAGATAAAAATACAGAAAGTGATACGATAGATGCGATAAGTATATGATATAATTTGCTAAAAAAAAAAAGTATATGATATAATAGAAAGAGAGAAAATGATGTGTTAAATAGAGAGCAATTTTTATATAATGTATGTCTTATTCACTACCAAGTCAATATAGCTATCAAACGCTGCAAATGTATGGCCATTGGCCAGTATTAAAGAAATCGAAACTTATAATACACACACTCTTAAATTGCTTGTATATGCTGCTTGTGTCGTTTTCAAATATTGCAGGTGGTATCTATAACTTTCAACGCAAAATATGGATAGTATCAAATAAGAACATAATAAAGTTATTAAATAGAGGTTATGGCAAGCCACTAGTATTTGTCAAGTATGTTCAAGCCTTGATTAACATTCTTATCATATTGTACATAATTTAATAGAGCAGGTGGACGATAATGGAAGATGTTACGAGCTCCGGCAACTTTCCTTTTAAAGTAACCGCCGTCGCTGCAGGGGAAGCACATACTCTCCTTCTTACAGGTAACCAACTTTCTATTTTGGTTATCGTCTTTTTCATAAAAAAAAAAAAAAAAAAAAAAGCTTGTAAAGATAGTTGTATATATTTTTTTCTTATGCCTTGTTTTCTATCATCTTTTAATTTTTTTAGCCTTATTTTGTTTTATTCACGATTTTAGTCCCTCCATGTCTAAATCTACGATTTGATTCCCACGATTTTCAAAATGTCGGACACTTTTTCCACCAATGGCAAATGGTTATGCGCAACTGAATTGATGATACGAAATGAAAGTTTACCTAGACAGTGTCAAATCATCGATTCAATTGATCATTCATTTTGAAACAATTGGACCAAAATCGTGAATGAAGCAAAATAGAGAGAGTAAAACTATATTTAAGTTTTTTTAATGGTAGCTTTGCTTGTTATTAGAGGTTTACATGAATCAATGGAATTTGCTTTTTGTATGTGCGGCGCGTGTGATTACGTGTGTAGGGGATGGGCGTGTATATTCTTGGGGAAGAGGAACATTAGGAAGACTTGGTTTAGGTTCAGAACAAGACCAACTTTTTCCGGCTCAAGTCAAGTTTGGATCACAAGAATCTATCAGAATAGTGGGCATTGCTGCTGGTGCATATCATAGTCTAGCTCTAGCAGGTCCCAAACATTTTTCTTTTATATCTCAAAATAAATTTTAGCATATTTTACTATAGACAAATTTGAAGGCTATCCTAACCATCTAATTTTTCATACAATTTTTGTCTTAACAGATGATGGATCTGTTTGGTGCTGGGGTTACAATTTATGTATCCTTAATATATGCTTGAAGTCACTATAGGTTGAATTAAATTATAGAAATTACTCATTCTTACTTTCTAAAAGTTTATACTATTTTGTTTATCTAGTTCCTTGACTATTGTATGGATGGTCAACTTGGTATCATCAATGAAGAGGATGCTCACAACAACCCAAAATATACAGATGGATATTATTCTGATGTTCCTTGCTTATTGAACAAGTTTCTTGAGTTGCATCCCCCAGATTCTTCAACCTTAGTGTTAGGAGAAGCAGAAGGGAAAGCACAACTAAAGGTATATATGATACAAATATCTATTTTTTTTTTATTAAGGGCTCTATTTGTATACACAACTTAATTAAGCCTTTGTACACTTATCACAAATATTTATGCATAACATATTTCTATAACAAAAGATGATATAAATTGTTTTCATAGAAGCTATAAGTTGTTTTCAAAAGCTATTTTGGAGAGATTATGGACATGTCATAAGTTGTTTTGATATGCTCTTCCAAATAGTCTCATAAGTACTTACGCCAGTAGATAAACTCTAAATCAATCCAAATGGAACTTAAGTGTGTTTGGGAGAGGTTTTGACAAACTTGATATTGTATGAACTTGATTTAGTAAAATTGACTTGGTTAAAATCGAGTTTAATGTAAAATGATTTATGTTTGAATATTTTGACTCTAAAACAACTTTCAATTAAAATTTAGTTAATTCAGATTATCCAAACATCTAGATTTGTACTAAAATAGATTTTAACCAGACAAAATTCAGTTTTGACACTCTTAACCATAAATCCAAACAGACTCTAAAAAAAAATGCTACTATGTGTCTCACTAATGTGTTTTCATTTTTTTCACTCCTCTCCCCACCAGATAATTTCTATCAAAGCAGGAGGAATGATGTCACTATCTATTGACAATCTTGGTGCCCTATGGATGTGGGGAAACTGTCCACATCAAAGCAAAGAAGGTATATTCTCAATAGGAAGCCATTTCACTCCAACACCAGTATGGGATTTCCATGGTCACACAGTAGTAAAAGTTGCATGTGGAAATGAACACATTATAGCACTAGTTAGTGTTGGAGAATCATACAATGGTGAAAATGATGATCTCATTTGTTACTCTTGGGGTAACAACAATCATGGTCAATTAGGCTTAGGGGACACGGACGATAGACCAAATCCAGAAATGGTAAAAACATTTGATCAAGATTCTCATTGGTCAATTTATGAAATATCATGTGGTGCTTTTCACACTGCTTTGTTAACTCATAGAAAAAGGTCTAATGATGATACATTAGAAAGTGTGTGTTGGACATTTGGTCTTGGTGAAAATGGACAACTTGGTCATGGAACAACACAAAGTACATCAATTCCTGAACTTGTTCAAGAATTGCCACAATTTGTAAATCTTGTTTCTGTTGACTGTGGTTTGTTTCATACTTGTGTTGTTTCGTCGGACGGGGATGTTTGGTCGTGGGGAATGGAGAAGGGTCTTGGTTTGTATCCGGATGCGCGAGTTGTTGGTGAATATTCTAGTGATGCTCTTTCTCCGCTTATTGTAAGCAATCCTTATGAGGCTAAGTTTTTAGAACCGGTTCAAGTTGCATGTGGCGCGGCTCATACTATTATTGTTGCCCAAGAGGGATATAAAGTTTGGTCTTTCGGAAGAGGAAGAAGTGGTGTTCTTGGAAATGGTAATGTAGTAGATTGTTACATTCCCACTTTAGTGTTATGGCCTCCACTGGTGGAAGATTTTCATCTCAAACAAGAGGAACCATCGAGTCTTCGCAAGCAAGATAAGGGAAAAGAAGAAGACTAACAGAAACATACAAGACAATAAGAGACATGTCAAAGAGATTATAAAGGAATTCATAAACCATTTATGTGAGGAAATTAGTGTATATGAAAGTAAAGAGTACACCATTCTTATATCAAATATTCTATAGCACATACAAGTCAATAAGCTGATTGTGGCTTAATTGTTTGTTGTATTTAGCTTTTTATCCATATTCATGTGAATATTTACTAGCCTTTATTGAGTTATCTTTGGTGATTGTGTTCTGTAGAGAAATTGAGTACAAATAATAGTACACAGTTTTTATGTAAGAAAATTCTGGTATCCTATATCATGTTTTTATCGCTTCTTTGTTTATTGATTAACAAGGTCAAAACAAAATAAGCACTACAAGGAAACAAAATCGACTACAGTCAATATCAATCAACATAGGGAAACTTGTTTATACTAAAGTTAAAATGAAAGGACCAATATTCCCTTTGAAAGCTATGAAACTAACTGAAATATTCCAATCAGTTTTTCTGATCAATGAGACAATGTTTGTTGGCTTACATTGGATTGCCATCACTGATGTATCCAAATCACTCTCAAACTACATAAAAATAATAGTTGCAATCTCCAATCTATCAAAATAACATGATTAACATGATTCTGTATGAATTTTTCATATAATAATGAGTGGTTGGAACAATTCTTGCCAATATTTTATTTATCTCCGAGGGCGAACTCCGGATTATCAAAACTCTTTTCACTTGGGACCTGGAGGTTAACACACAAAAAAAAAAAAATCAGTTAATGTCATTTTTCTTTTAATTTTTATCATTTGCATTACATGTGTGCTCAAATAAATTTTATTTAAGGTTGTGTCCATGCAAAAGTTGCTCCAAATAACAACAAGTTATGTATTTTTTACACAACTTTATTTATTTTCCCTAGGCATGACTCTGATGGGACAACCTAAATCGACTGCTCGGGATCGAGTTTGAGTTTTCATCAATTTCAAAATACGGAAACGAGACGAGTGATGGAGACATTGCCAACCACTACAAACTCATCCCGCTTGTATCAACATTATATTTTTACTTCTCTTAAATTAAAAACTCTTAAGCAAACATTTAAATTTCATTCATTGGTTAATTTTTATTTTTTACGTGAGCCTTAACAAATTGTTTCCTCTACTTTTTGTTTTGTTTTAAACAATTAAATCGTTTAAACAAAGTTGTTTTACATTTTTGGCTTAAGTGCAATTTTGCCCCCCCTATTTTGGCTGAATCGGAATTTTACCCCCCCTATTTTAAAACTCGGAATTTCACCCCCCCCCCCCCCCCCAATTTAATGTTTTTCGGAATTTTACCCCCCCTATTTTGAAACTCGGAATTTTACCCCTGCAATTTAATGTTTTTCGTAATTTTACCCCCACCACATTTGATGTTATTATCCATATAATTAATTATTTAAATTAAATAATTTTTAATTACAAAAAATAAATAACTTTTTAAAAAAATAGAAAAAAACTTTAAAAAATACCTAAAAATGTAGAAAAAATTCTAAAAAAATACTAGAAAATAAAGATAAAATGTAAGAATTACAATAAATAAATAATTTTTTAAAAATATCGAAAAAACTTTAAAAAATACCTTAAAATGCAGAAAAAATACTAGAAAATAAAGATAAAATGTAGGAAATAAACCAGAATAAACGAAAAAATTCCATTAAAAATACATGGAAAACAGTATAAACGGAAATAAAAATACATGGAATTTTCCTACATTTTTTTTAGAATTTTTTCTACATTTTTTTAATGGAATTTTCCATGTATTTTTTTTCCGTTTATACTGTTTTTTCATGTATTTTTTATGGAATTTTTTTCATTTATTCTGATTTATTTCCTACATTTTATCTTTATTTCTAGTATTTTTCTGCATTTTAAGGTATTTTTTAAAGTTTTTTTATTTTTTTTAAAAAATTATTCATTTATTGTAATTCCTACATTTTATCTTTATTTTCTAGTATTTTTTTAGAATTTTTTCTGCATTTTAAGGTATTTTTTAAAGTTTTTTCTATTTTTTTAAAAAGTTATTTATTTTTTGTAACTAAAAATTATTTAATTTAAATAATTAATTAGGTGGATAATAACATCAAATGTGGTGGGGGGTAAAATTCCGAAAAACATTAAATTGGGGGGTTAAAATTCTGAGTTTCAAAATAGGGGGGGTAAAATTCCGAAAAACATTAAATTGAGGGGGTAAAATTCCGAGTTTTAAAATAGGGGGGGTAAAATTCCGATTCAGCCAAAATAGGGGGGCAAAATTGCACTTAAGCCTACATTTTTTATTGTTTCTTTTGAAATAAAAAGTATGGAAATATAGTCCTAGTTCATGTAGGGATGATGTGAAGATTGAAATGGGTACGATACCAAACTCTATCGAGTTTGGGACGAGGAAGGCAAAAATCGTCTTTGCCTCATTCCACTATTATCTCTAGTTTTTCCTTCAAATACCTTTTTTTTTTACCTTAATTGTATATTTATTTTGTCACGTCTGATTATAATTTTTGTAGAATATATCGTAATAAAAGAAAAATTTAATTAATATTGTGTATATTGTAGTTAAATCATTCTTATTATAATGAGATGAGATTTAACTGATTTTTTAATTAAAAAAATTTAAAAATTTATTATAAAAGAGATAAAATTGAATGATATAGTTGAAAGAATAAAAAGCCCATAGGTTAAATTTGAGAGGTCATAGGTTCGAGTCTTGCTAGTGTTTTTGGAGGAAGGTAAATCTAAATATTTTTGTAATTACTCTTTGAGTTTGAAGGTCTTTCATGACTTGAATTAGAGCATCATGCTTGTCCTCGTGATCTTAGATCAGTTGGTAGGGACAATGCGTAATATATGTAAGGTCCAAGTTCAAACCCCGACCACCACAAAAAAAAAAAAGAGCATTATGCTAAACCGAAAATTTTATTAGCAAAAACAAAAGGAATAAAAAAGTCAACTCATAAGATACATGATTTTAGACTGACTATTTATTTTTCAATCATAACATTTATTTAAATTATTCAAATTAAAAAAATTTATCTTTTTGTAATATTACTTAAATCTTTAATTAAAAAATCAATCAAATCTAATCTAATCTATCTAATGACAATAAAAACAATTCGATAGTTGATGTCTAAAAAAAAAAAGCAATTCTACTACAATAAAAATAAAATAGTATAAGTTAAATCTTTATTTGATTAAGATAGACAGATACTACCCACACCCCAAATAATCCAAGTTACACCCCAAAGTTACTAATATACCCTTTAATTAAAATAAAAATTCAATTCAATTCAAAACCCACAAAAAACTATTACGTATTCTAAGTTTACGTAGTTTATGTAAACTCAGTTTACATGAGTTAAGTAAACTGAGTTTACATACACTATGTAAACTGAGTTTAAATACACCATGTAAACTGAGTTTACATACAGTTAAGTAAACTGAGTTTTAGTTTATGTAAACTGAGTTTATGTAAACTGAGTTTACATACACCACATAAACTGAGTTTACATAATTTATGTAAACTGAGTTTACATACACCATGTAAACTGGGTTTAGGTGTATGTTATTCCTTTTAGAATATGTACGTAAACTAAATTCATGTGACACCTACGTGTAAACTTAAATTACGTTACCCTTCTACGTAAACTTAAATCAAACAAATCGATGTCGATAGACAAACGTGAAATTAACAACAACTATAAACATGCATGGTAAAATTAACAACATCAAATAAATCATAGAGCAAACGATAAATAGAAACTCGAAGAAATTTATGAAATTCACTTACTTGTATTAATCGAGTACGTATCAATGGAAGATATGTTGATTCAATTGACGATTTTAGTAGGTATTGATTGCATATACATGGTGGTTTGTGGGTGAAAAAGGGGTGAGGGTTCAGAATGATAATAAGCGAAGGGTTTTTAGAAATTTAGATGAAGAAGACAATTTTGGTATTATTGTAAAATTTTTAATAAATTTAGGTGTAACTAGGATTATATGGGGTGAAACTAGAAAGAGTGATCCAAAAATTTATAATCAAATGCGAAAAACTAAACATACTTAAACGCAGTAAAAACATAGTAACTCCGGTCATCAGTAGAGTAATCTTGCTCTTCCATAACTCCTTCCCGCGTAAACAAATTTGGTTAGCCGAGCCAAACCAAGCCGAATATATTCGCCATTCGTGAATTTCGTGTTCTTTTTCTCTAAAACCCCCCAAAACCCTAACCCACACTCCCACTCCACAAAAATGTCCCCCAACACCGTCGACAACGGAACCCTAATCCCATTCTCCGGCGAAACCAACAACAATTCTCTCGCAATCTACCCTCTCCACCACAACCTCACCCGTCCAGTCTCTCGCCTCGCAATCTCCTGGTCCCGCGGCAACTCCCTCCGCGTCTCCCTTTTCGCAGAACCCTCTCAAACCTCCGATGCCGGAGACGGCGCTAAGGTTATCGAAGTTAAGCTCGGAGGTGGAGATCCGGAGATTGATGATGCTGATTGGCGAAGAATTGCATATGGATCTGTTGCTCCGTTTGCGTTGCTTCAGAGTCGCCGGAGTGCGATTTCTTCTATGTCGAAGTCTCCTTCTACGTATCAGTTAGATTGGTAATTGAACTTAGATTATAATTATAATTTTTGAAATTCTTACATTGAGACGTGGACACCGGTAATAATTTGATAAATTGAAGTAAAAGTAAATGTATTTTACTATGCTTGGTGCCTTCAATCTGAAGTGTCGGTGCTGAGTAGGTTTCTTCTAAGTATTTCAATTTGAAATTCTTATGGGGAAAATTGATTTAATTATTAGTACGACGAATAAACACAAACACTCAACACTGATAATATAGTTTGATAAATGAAAGTGATTGAAGTTAACTATGTGTGTCTCAGTGTCGGTGTTTGATAGTGCCTTCAATCTGAAGTCTGGGTGCTGCATAGGTTTCTTCTAAGCATTTTCAATTATAATGTGTTGTTGGATTTGCTTGGTTTACTTGATTAATTTGCTAATTTGATTTAGGTTATTACTTATTATTATGAATTGAAAATTTAAGTTGTGATAATATCTCTTTGAATTTTTTATTTTTGTTATATCTCTTTACGTAGTATAAGTCTAGACAAGATGAGATTAGAAATTATAATATTAGAGGGAGAGTTGGAGCAGGACATGTAGTAAGGATGGTGGAAACTAAGCATAGGTGGTTTAGGCATGTAGAGCTAAGACTTGCTGATTCTGTAGTAAGGAGAGTAGATCAGATGGAGGGTAGTCAAATCACTAGAGACATATGCAGACCTAGAAAAGCTATAAGAGAAAGATATAGACATTAATGAGTTGGATAGATATATGATGCATGATAAAACATTATGGCGTCATTTGATCCATGTAGCCTACCCCACTTAGTGGGATAAGGCTCGGTTGTTGTTGTTATGTTTTTCGTTGGCATTAACATGTTTTCATGTAAACAAATGGCATATCAAAACTGAAATTGAAGTTCTGTCCTGATCTCTGGTTTTAATTTTTTTTTATTCATCAAAGTTTGGGTTTAGCCTAACCCCATTGCAATGGATACCTCCTGAAATCACTGTGCTTTCAAAGTACTTGATTTTTTGTTTGTTTTTGAAATTAATCAATAATAATAAGATTTTGGGTTGACAATCATGTGCGATTTCATGTGTGTGCACTTGCTGACAATAGGTTTTTATTTGTTTTACAAATTAGGTGGGAGCATGTCCTTCAATATAGCAAGGAAATAACATCGCTTCTCGCAGGGCCAAAGTTGGGCCCTAGTCCGATAATTGAAGATCCAAATGAAATTGTTAAGGTACTATCGCAGAGTCTAAATCCACTTGTTGAGTGTGTGGAGGTGCATTAAGACCTTCTTTATGGGACTTATAGTTTTGTCGCTTACTTTATAACACTTGTTGTAGAAAAACGAGGAGCCAACATGTTTGAAAGCTGCATGGGAGTTGATGGAAATATTTTATGTGGACAAACAATCTCAAGCATGGCTACCCGAAAGGCTTGTTGATTGGTTAGCTGTAATAATCTCTTTTTATTTATTTTTCCACAAGTCTTGTAGATGGTTGGATACTGTTTACATTTGCTTATTGTATATTCATGGTTGCGTTTTATTACAGGATTATGATAGCCTCTTTACCAGTACACAAGAAACAATTCATGGCAAGCTAGTGGATTTTCAGAATGATCTTGTTAACATACAGGTTTGGCCATATGTACATTTGATTGATGATGATGAATTGTAAATGTTGGGTATATGAGTTTTAAATTAAGGATTCTTGCAGCATATATGGCGTTTGGGTTGCAGCATATGGTGGCTATAACAAAAAGATAATATATATATCATATATATGTATATAAAAATATTACCAAGAGAAATCTACAGAATTTAATAAATGAACAAAAAACTAACAACACATGCTAGAGCAGTGGTATCGATGGCAGATTGCGGAAAATAGTTGAATGCCAAAAACACCCGCTATGTGAAATAGCAGATAGTGTTGAGGGCAAACAGAAGAAGCCGCATAACGGTTGAAATAAGTCAATTATATGTAAAAAAGGCATGCTGCATACAAATAAAAAAGGGAATGGAGGAAAAACATAAGTTACATATAGAAAGCTTTATGTGTAATGGTGAATATAAGAGCACTACTCACTAACTCTTCCCTTTTTTATTATTACTGTATAAAAATAGGATATGTAAAAAAGGCATGCTGCATACAAATAAAAAAGGGAATGGAGGAAAAACATAAGTTACATATAGAAAGCTTTACGTGTAATGGTGAATATAAGAGCACTACTCACTAACTCTTCCCTTTTTTATTATTACTGTATAAAAATAGGTCATGTTTACAGATTCTCAGGGACGGACCTATTTGTAAAATATTGGGGGCATGTGCCCCCACTTAATTTTTGCAATAGAATATGTATTTTACTACTAAAAGTTAAATATTGTCCCCACTAAATTAATTTTTTTTTGTCCATATGGCTTAACTCAACTGACAATATTGATATTGCTAGGTAGGGGTGGGCATGGTTCGGTTAACCATATTAACCGAACCGAACCGAAGTGTTGAAATGGTTTGGAATAACCAAACCGAACCGTTTAAGGTTTGAAATTAACCGAACTGAACCAAAGTTATGGTTCAGTTAACCGTTTGCTTGCCTATTAACCGAACCGAACTGAACCAAAACCAAAATTTTGAACTAAAATGTATTTTTTATCCTTTTGCGAATTTAATTGTGTTTTTTTTTTCATTTTTAAATTTAATTGCCAATGACTGTACCAATTCAATGCTCTAAATAACAAATTTTTGAGATTCATTCTAAAAAAAACAAACCAACTAGGATCTGATTATGTGGTTGATCCTAAGAAAAATAAGCATAACCATAACAGTATGGTTTATAAGGAGAATTTGAGGCAAATGCTGTCAGTTTGGAAGTTACTGCTAATGCAAATGAGAACATAAAAGAGTCCTTTGAGGAAACTAGTATTGTAGGCCACATATGATGTATCTTTAAATTTGCTGGTATGCAGTGACATCTGATTTAAATTTGCATGAATCAACATGCAAATGTCTCTTAGTGAATCGGTTATTAGTAATTATGTGACAATGAGTAGACCATTTATTGATTAATCTTAGCAAAGTTTATTTAATCAATGCTGCTACATTCTCAACCTGATCAAGAAGCTTATTAGTTTAGAGTTAAAATTATAATCAAAATCTATTTTGAATAAGCTATTTAACATAAAATAAGCTGTTTTGAATAAGTTGTTTTTTAAAAAAAGATCGTTATAAGTTGTTTTGCATAAGATAAATTGTTTTAAATAAGTTGTTTTTTAAAAAGAGATCACTAAGTTGTTTTACATAAATAGATATGGTTAATGGTTCGGTTCGGTTAACCGAAGTTATTAACGGTTCAGTTCGGTTAGTGAATTGTTATCAAAATAATGATTCGGTTCGCGAATTGGTTAAATGGTTCAGTTAATTTTGATACGGTACGGTTCGGTTAACCGGTTCGAATTGGTTTTTGGTTATTTTTGCCCAGCCCTATTGCTAAGCTGAACATTTTCATTTGAGGCATTGTAGTTATGCATATGAGTTTCATGTGATATTTGTCGCTTTGTCAAATTTTAAAACTTTTAACAAAAAATAGAAAATATATCATTTCTTCAATAAGTTATCCCATGCACTATATAAATATACTCATAGATGATCTTGCTTCCACATATCGAAATTTCTGGATCCATCACCGCAGATTCTTCAGTTTTATCATCTAAAAAATCCCTAAAATTATATTTTTCTACATCAGCAAGCAGAAATCGGAATAGGGGCCACTATTGCCGTTATAGTGAAATTAGGATAGCGTCAAAGTTTTCATATCAGATTTCATCAAAATCCTCTATGCTAAATGCTGCCATCACTGTTAGTCATCAACTCTGTGTTAGAGAGCATCATATTTTTGGAAACAGAATAGTATTGAACATGCATCCAATTCAACGAATTTCGGCGTAAAACATAAATTTTCCAAGATCTATGAATATTGGATGTTCATCTAGAGCAAAATAAGATAAATGATAAGGATAGATACCTACCTCCAGCAGCTAATTTCAAGGGCGTTTTCCCCTCAAATATTGAATTAAACATAATCACGAAAATGTAAAAGGAGATGCAAGAAATTGTATGGCTATGTGCAGACCATCAAATTATGGATACAAGAAAACAGGTAAAATCCTATACTACTTGAAGTGCGTCGCTACAATTGTAAGGAAGGGACAGGACGCCTTGAATCATGAATCCTTAACTTCAACAGAGTGCTATTAGCCTCCTAAAGGCTATATTCCTGGGCTGCACCTGCATGTGCCACTCTCTTAAGCTTGCTTCTAACTTAAATCATGATGGAGCTGAATTGGATAATTGCCTTTAAAAGTTTACTTCGTAGTCCCTACAATTGTAAATGTGATTTTGGTTTCCATCCCAAATAGTCTATACTCTACAATCTGTTGCCCCCATTACCACTGCCATTGTCACAAAACCCAGGCCTTTTATTCTATCCTCAAATTCGTAGAAACACATCACATTATAAAATAGAAAATACTTCTAGGAGGAAGTATACAGTTTATGCCCAATGTTTCCTAAGGGGAAATCCACTCTACAGTCTACAATTTATTTGCAAACAAAACACGTAATTGTTTCTAAAGTAGTTTACAAATACATATATTTAACACACACACACAGACCATTGTTCTTTACATCATCATTCCTGACAAGTTAGTAATGATTATAATAATTATGTCAATTTCTCAAAGGTTGGAGAGGTAAACATAGAAAATTTTGTTCATGCTGCAGGTTATCGAGGATGATCCCAGATATTGGGAAGTGATGTCATCTGCATTGTCAGTTGGTTGGCTAGATATAGTGGTCAGTAAAGGATCCTGTATTTTTGACATTTTTTTATGTTCCATTGTAAATAAAAGAATTTCGATAAGTTGGCTTTCATTTGCAGGTGAAAATGTTGCGGTTGCATGGATCTTACCAATTAGACCAGCTCAGCAACCGTGAGGTATGCATGAAAATTATGAAAGTTTTGTTACACAAATACAATGAATTCACACAGTATGTCAGTGATGATGTTGTTATAATCAGCAATCTTCATTGTTGTTGTTCATGCTGCTGCTGCTGCTATTATATTTATTTATACTTTTCTCTGGTCTCAATTTCTGTCCTCTTTCGGTGGTTCAGTTAGAAAATGGATTAGTGGAGGCAGTTGCTGTTCTTATTTCCAAAATGCCTCGATTACGTCCTGAATCTGCTGCTGGAAATTTGGGAGAATGCTTTAAATCCAAGCCTGACTTTATCAAAGTATATCCAAATTCCGCAATACTTTAAGATGCATTAGTAGTACATTTGCTTTTCAGCATATCTACTCCACAGTTATAAGATGTTATGTATTCTATTTTATAGGCCTGGGAGAAATGGAGGTCACAAATTACTAAACTGGACTGCAGTCCATTTTGGATTCAGTGTGATAATCAACAAACTCGCGAGGGCTTAAGAAACTTGCTACAAGTTATGCTGGGTAACACTGAGAGACTCTGTACAGCTTCATGTTACTGGATTGAGTTGTATGTTTCTCATTTTCTATACATCAGGCCATTTATGATCGTAAGTTTAATCCACTTATGCAATTATCTTTTATAAAGTGATTTTTACATATGTTGTTTTTAAATAATCTTCATATATCTTTGTTTATTAATTGAATCTCTAAATAATTTTGGTGCCCCCTTTTCTACGCAGGGAGTAGAAAGCATGTATAATTTGGCCCAGAAGTGCATCCAATTGAAACCACCTACTGGTACCCATAGGTTGACTGGACTTTTAATTGGAATTCTTGGAGAAAATACGGAGGTAAAAATGAAACTTTATTATTCATACTCCATTGTTTCTTCCTTTCAATGAATTTTTCCTTTCCCGTTTTAAAGGTGATTGACTATGATCATGTTGAAATGTCTTAGGTTGTTTTAGCAGAAATTTCCAGAGAATTCGGTCCTTGGTGAGCTGTTTTTCTTTTATTAATTTTTATTTATTTATTACTATGTGCATGTTTGGATTACATTATTTTTCTCTCAAGAAGCTCACAATAAAAATGTTCAAAATTTAGATTTTGACTTAAAATTTTATTTATTGACTAAAATAATCAGTACAGATCATCTGAGTAGCTCCCTTCCTTAATTTGGTTTAATAAAGTGTGACTTTTGTATGTGTCATCTTATGTCAATAAAATAGGATGGTTGCACATGCCGTGGAATTGTTAACTGCAGGGAGTGAGCAAGCAGAGATTCTTCTACATGATGAGCGTTATAACTTGGGGGGAATCAGTATGGTGGAACTTCATCGGCTTGCATATGCTCAAGTTTTATCATCACATGCATTGACATGGCAAGTAAGTGCAAGTTACTCAAGCCAAAAATATCCTGCTTATTTGATCTTGAATTGATAAATTATCTTAGATGAACTATTATTGATGAACGTTGAAATTTACTGAAGAGCAATGATGAAACTGATGTCTCTCATACATATGACTAAGAAATTTGAGGAAACCTAAACTGTCAAGGCCAAATGAAGTTTTTTGTCTTCTTTTTTTATTGAAGAATGTAGTTGTTGTATCAACTATGCATGACAGCAATATTTTGTAGAAGTAATCTAATTTGGTGCTCATGTTTTATGTTTACATATCTGCAGATAGCTCCAATATATTTAACATCTTGCATGAAGCAAGGAATGGGCTTGCTAGAGAACTTATTGTACAGACAATCTGTTAAACACAACAACGTGTTGCTTAAGGTAACTGTTTCATCTTATTGTTTTTCATTTTCAATTAAAAAATCACATCCATATGATCCTTAGTACTTTTTTAATATGCTTGTGAGTGACAGACAAATCATTCCTACTCATGCAGAACATCGAGATATGCCGCTTATATGAGCTTGATCATATCAGTTCAAATATCATGAAGGTAACCTGCATTCTTGATTAGGTTAACTATTGAAAGTACTTTGGGTACAAAGCTTGGAGATTAAAATCTTCACCGTCTTTTAATAATGTAGTTCCATAGAATTGAATATGCTTGTTTAATATATAGGTTGCCGGAGTCTATCACTGGAAGCATGGTCGTAAAGGTGCTGGAGTATTTTGGCTTCAACAATCTCAAGATACAAACAGTCTTGATAGGATTGCACAACAGTTATTTGATTCAGTTGGAAAGTCAATCTCTGACGAAAGCTTCAAAGTACTTCTCATACTGCTACAATAAAAACTTGTGCAAAAGTTTTACTATCTATAATTTCATATGTGGATATGATTTTTTTTTAATAATAATTTCAATCTCTCACTTCAACAATCCATATGTTTTACAGCAATGGGAAGGCTTAATTGAGTTATTGGGATCTGAATCTAAGCCTGCTGGAGGTCTTGAGTTTTTACACAAGTATGAACATCCTATGCCGTCACTTTAATCTTATTTTCACATCTTCATCTAATTACTTGTGATTTTCTTAGTTCTAACAATTGTCTTTTATTGCATTCAGGTATAGAGATTTCAAAAAATCCCTTCAGATGGTATACAGTGGAAAATCGACTGATGCTGCTAGACAAGCTGTAGACTCCCTCATACTGGTATTAATTTACATTTGCAAACTTCTACGATTATGCTGTCCCCAATAAAACAGTAAGCTGATTGTACAAAATTGTCATGTTATTTACTAGTATTCCTTCTATGCTGAATTCAACTAAACAATATACCATGAACAAAACAAGTACCACCAAAGACACTAGAGGCATGACGGGGATTGTCCAAAAATGAAGATGGCATTCAATTTATTAAATATAAATCCATCAAGATGAACAACATAATCCTAAAACTTCAAAGGTGCATTGGCATTCAGTAAGAGAATACGAGCAATGCCAACAATATGTCTGTTTCCTTTAGGCCATACAATTTTGTTGGAGTGTAGGTGGACAACTAGATCGATGTATAATGGCGCGAAGAGTCGTGAACAAATTGAAACAGTCAGAAAAATAATATCTAGTAGTGCCACTGTGCAAAATGCGTGTTGTTTTTCCAAATTGAGTTGTAATTACTGAGCAAAACTTTTGGAAGATATTGAATAACTTAGAATGATCTTTTATTGAAAATATAAGTACATTGTAAGAAATCGTCAGTAAAGGTAACATGTTGCTTATAAGTTATACCCTAAGATAGAAAGAACAGGATTTTGTCTCCAAATATTAGAACCAATGGTTTCAAAAAGAGACATCTGGACAACACATGCAGGATAACAACCAATAACAGCAAGCACCAAATCCCACCTAAATACGAAATAACATACCAGCAGCGACAACTTTTGGTATATTATCTTTATTTTAGATTTTAATTTGATATTTTAATATATTTTCTTTCAAATTGTCTCATATTTCATAAAGTATACCGACATGTCCTCTCCACAACACATTTTAAACGGAAAGTACCACACCAATCTAACTTTGTAAAATAAAAGACTATTTTAAAATAAAAAATGAGCAAATGAAAACCTAAAAATATAATTTAGTCTTTAATATATTATATATTAAAAAAGATATCTCGTAGCAAAAATCTCATGTCTCACACTACGTACACAAGTTTTTCCAGTTGGTCCATTATCTTTTTACGTGTTTTCATGTATAAATAGTTTTCATTTCCAATAGTTCTCTGTTTGTAATAAATTTCAAAGCTACATATAAAATATATGCGCTGCTATTTTTTTTACAAGGGTACTTTTGTTTTCTCTCTCTAATTATTTTAGTTTTTTGGTGTTCCTAGGCCTCCAATAATTCAACCTAAATTGTCCTTTGTTAAAGAGTCATACATTGGAAAAGATATGGTCAGAATATGTGTTTATAAGTTGGCTGTTCCTCACCTTACAAGCCGGTTTTGTAGGGTTGAGTTAGGCTAAATCCAAAATTCTAATATCTTTGTTAGGAAGGATGAGGTTGACAATAGGGGATCTGGGTGTGAGCCGAAAGTTGCATGGACAAAAAAAGCAAGCGGATCTTTTATCAAAAAATGTCCATGATTTGCATAGAAACTGAAAAAAAATATCATTTTGGCAGGAAACAAAGTTCAGACATTGACATGGCAACTCATTGAATAGATAAGTTTATGGTATAGACAGTAACTGAATTAGATAGTTTAAATATTTTTATGGTGCAGACAGTTTATTGATTGACATATGTAATTAGCAGTATAAACATAGTGATGTAGTTTGGACTTTGGAGTCAGCTTATAGTAGTCTCAAATATCATGGAATATGAATGCTATCCAGCAATAATATTCTATTGTTTCCCGCATATGTTTCTTTATGCCTTCATCTCTAATGTTGTAGTACTCCATTAATGGAGACCCAGAAATAGAGGAATTCCACTAATGAAGTTCTAGTTTTTTCTTGAATTCCGATTCAGTTGTTAGCGAGCTTTCTATTTTGAAATGTAAAACATTTTTCTTTTCATTCTGCAGCTTATGAAAAATCCATCAACCCCTCAGCGCTTTTGGCTGCCCCTTCTGGTTGACTCGGTGAGTATTTTTTATTTATTTGTTACTTCTGTGTATCTTTTCTTATATAATGTTCAGTATAATCATATGTGCATGTCTTAATGGGACCATCTTAATATCTCTTTCATCGTTGTTTCTGTTTGTATGCGTTGAGTGGAGCCAATTAAAAATATTCCCATATTACTTTTCCTTTTAAGAATGCTACCACAGCTTCCCAATATTATTTCTTCATTTCTTGAGTCGTCTGATTGATGCATTCGTTTTTTCGTATAAATTTTCTGTTTCTGGTATTTTGTGAACAATAGTTTCTAATGCAGTGGTTTATCGTGGGTTAATATGATAATACGATTGCATTCGCCATTTGCGTATAAATTGTCATGTCACTGGTATTTTGGGGTTGAGTAATAGTTTCTAATGCAGTGGTTTATCAAGGGTTAATTTACTATTAATTAAATTTAAAGCTTTACATTAAATAAAATTAGATTTTTATTTTTATTTTTTATTTTTTAAATTTGGAGAAGGCAAAAATTATTATTAATTAAAATGACATTAGTGAACATTTTACAATAATCCCTGAGGGGTTCTGAACTTCGTCCTTTGAGGTTATAAGGCTATGCTCTTACCACTGAACTTCGTCCTTTGAGGTTATAAGGCTATGCTCTTACCACTGAGCTAGCACCTCATCAAACAAAAACAATTAGATAGATTTCCTTACATTCACCAAAACAGTGATGATTAACAGCATATTAGTTTTACAAATTCAAAAGTCCCAAGTCATCTTAAGTCAGTATTTTAATGGCAAACACACTTTTAGACTTGGTAATTCAAGCGTAATTGTAATTAATAACTCTTATTTATTTTAAGAGTTATCACATCAACAGGAAGCCCTAGTCCCAACAGGTGTCTGCATGCAGACACAAGCTATGTCTGCATGCAGGTGACTAGAATGGTTGACAACGGCATAGTAAGAGGAAGACGCCGGGCTGGCATCTAAGTTGAAGATATTCCTTACGTTATGGAAAACATGCGAGTATCTTCATTCAAGGTAGATTCTTCTGGTAAACAGTTGAAACCGTTGATCCAACTTCATTGGCAATTTTATTAGGGAATCCATGTAGGTAGTAGCGACGGTCTTAAGTGTGTTGGTCTCATTCACTGTAAGAGTGGTGGAGATATTCTCTACCACATCCACCACCAACACTAGCTCTTCTCTGAGACCGTGTCTTCCGCAGCCAACCAAATTAGAAACTAGGCATATGAACTTTTCTTCAGTTTCAGCCTATGGAATATCTGTGGCAGAAGAATGCCCAAAATTATCTTCAAAGTTAGGGCAGAACAGGAACCTGATGAAGGGGCAAAGAAACTGTGGTCCACCAGAGCCTTACAATGCTAGGGAATCAGGCAAGGTTGAAAGTAAGGTCTTACAATGCTGGCAAGTTGGTACTTGCCCTTCACTCACGCTACAGAAACTGCACAAATGGGATTGCATGGATTATTGTGACTCAGATACAGTTGAACAGATCTTTTGATGCTGGCAGAATTAGCAACTTCAAACAATGAATTTGAGGGTTTTTTTTTTTCCATGCTGGACCAGAACCTTGTTCTTTGATACCAACTTGAAACACCAGAATGATATGATATGTATATATATTTTTTTACTGATTAAGCTAAGGAGTGGTATGTTCTTAGATATACTAAATGGACAAAATCACAGAATCCACTCAGGTTTGAAAGGGATAACAGTTGTGAAAATCTACTCTTACTGGAAACTAACATATCAAAGAATATAAGGAAAGTAAGAAACAATGATGAACATATCAATTACAATTGATGTCTATTTTCTTAATATGTTTGTTTGCCTCTCGTATCATTGTAGATCCTGTTATGATTTTTATTTTTTGCAATGTTATGTGTGACTAGTACCCAATGTATTTTGCACATTTAATACAAGCTGGTTTTTATAATCACATATTACATCATTTCCATTTTGTTTTCTTTGGGAACAGTTGAAGTTGCTAAATTGGAAAGATAGTTCTCTTCTCAGTGTATCTGAGACAAATCTTCTATTAAACAAACTTCAAGAGTTATCTTTGGCGAGGCAACGCCCGCACTTCACTGAGCCTAACTTACCCCCTCAAGCACTGAGTTCTATTAGGCTGGCTCTAGCAACAAATCTTGGCCGTGCTATACTTGATGAATAGACTCGCCAAATATATATCTTACAAGAGATGGATGAATATCAATGTCATTCAACAGCCTGTGTTGGCTTTCAGAAGGCAGGTGGAAGCGACCTAATGGTTATCATATGTTGTAATTTTTTTTTTTTGTGACATTGGACAGTTTTCTCGGTTTGCTGAGGTTGTGCTTACTTGTATTTTTATTTATCTTCCGAGGAATGGCTATCATGTATCTGATAGATTTAAGCCGACACCAACGTTGCATCTTCATTTTAAGAGTTAAAACCTTAGTATAGCAAAGAGTTCAAACCATTTTTACCATTCCTTAAGTGAGTTTCTTCAAAACAATTGGCGCTTTCTCAGATCAATTTTGACACCTTGAAAATTAATATTTTACTACAAATCAAGTATAAATAAACTGTGTTCTTTAAAAAAAAGAAAAAGGTATAAATAGAAAGACTTATAAATCAGCAAGTTAAATTAGACAGCTACAATCCTTCAAAAAAAAAATTAAACAGCTACAATTATTTAGTAAAACATCCATGTAATTTTTTTATCAACATTATCGATTTCTTGTAATTTTGCTGGTCTATGTCAGTATTCAAATTGTATTTTTCATTTAGCCACTGCTGAAATCTTTTTTGGGGGAGCATGTGGGGATGATCTCTTATGCTAATATTTATTTTACGTTTGTATGGTTTTATGTGGGGATGATATCTCTTCTACAAACGTCTATGTTTTTATGGTTTTGGTTGGTGATCGGAATTTTTTGACACTTATTATAAACAGTCGTGTGGTTTTGGTTGGTAATTGTAATTTTTGGAGTAAATTTAGAATATAAAGTAGTTCTTTTATCATCATCAGTAGCACAAGGTTAAATTCTCAAATTTAATTCATTTTGTCAATGCTACCAGAGCTCAATTTAGAGGTCGGGATTCGAGCCGAAGATTCTCCACTTAATCATCTTAAAGGATGAATTTTTAACCATTAAACAACTTAATAAAAAAGAATGTGTGTAGATACAAGGAACTTGTTTTGACTTTATCTCATTGGTCAAATATGATTAATTTTTTTTAGAGTAAGCACAATTATTTTTTATGTAATTAAATTTATAATGGCTTAATTGAGAAAGCACTGATGTGAACTTTAAGAGTTTGGTCTCGTGGTAGAAATAACAAACTTTAAATCTAAAAGTTATGAGTTCGGGTCCCGTTAGTACCTTTGATGAAATCACAAGAAAATATGGGGAAAAAACTAAATGTAACCGCTACTTCTTGACAGATCAAGAAGAAGAAGGGTTTATCAAAGTAAGAAATTCCTAGGAGATAAAAGGCTAAGATTTGAGTATTTTTGTGGTAGAATTGTGTTAGGAAACATTCTAAACACCTTGGCCGGGACGGATTTACTTAGTTACTTTTTATGTTATATTTGTTAAGTATTTGATATTTTAATTATTGCCTCCTCTTAAAATAATAGTTTGCCCCCACTAAATGGAAGTTTTATACATAAAAAGAGCTTTTTCATATGAATTTTACATAATCAAACGTGCAAATACATTTGAGATGAAACTTCACACACACACACACAAACACACACTTTTTAAATATACAGACACGTAAAAAATAATTTTAATTTGTAGATGTTTAGGAGTCTTTAATTTTTCTAATACATAATAGTAGTGTTTAGAACTCTTAGGGAGAGTTTGCCGTCTTAGGGAGAGTTTGCCGTCCATTTGAGTCTCACAAAGCTTGATAGATTTGTTTTCGCAGTTGCGCGCATATGATATTTGATTTACATAAAAAAAAATAGTGTTTATAATCTCAAGTATTTTTCTCAACGATAATGATGTAAATTTCTCTTTTTGAGGGGGATGTTATTATTTTATCACTTACAGATCGCTAATAATTTTGTATAAATACTTATTATATAAAACCTTGTCTCCATAAATCAAATTTTTTGAATTCGTCATTGCACCTTGGTGAATGAAATCATTGAGTTCCTTATTCAAGGGAAGATGTTGGGAAACTGATAGAAATTAGAGTTTACTGTTAAGGGAAATGTTAACAAGTGCCCTAAGGGCATTGTTTAAGACTTTATATAGTAAGTTAGCAAGTTAAATTAAACAGTTTCTTAATCTTTTAATAAATAGTTTCTTAATGAAAAATAGTTTCTTAATGAAAAATTGTACATCCAATGCATCAGAAATTGAAATATTAAGCTTTTTTAATAAATAGTTTCTTAATTGAGAATATTTATAGAGTGCATTCACCTTAAGACATTAGTTAGCATGACCTTTGTTAAAGGTTAATTTCTTGTAACTCTTATATATCTTTGTAAAAAAACTCATTGATAGTTTATTGGAGGGCTGCCCTCTCTTGTATCAATTTTTTTATTGTTTGTGGTTTATTTGGTCACTTTGGTTATTAATTGCTACTAATTTTGCTCCTCACATCATAGTATTGATGTAAGTTTTAATTAAATTCACAACAATATATAAAATTGATTGTGATTAACTTTTTTTTTTCCGACAGATTGATTGTGATTAACTTTGTATCACAAAAAGTTTTATATTCATATAGTCTATCCAAATTGAACGGGGAGTGTCTCCTCTTTATATACTCTTCTCAAGAATCCTATCTATTTGACGTGGGACTAAATTCCCTCGAGTATTGGCCGCTAACAGAGTTGACAACATGATTCTCGACTAGAAGAAAAAATCCATGTTTGATTCCTGTCTTCGACTATTTGGAAGCAGTCCAAACCCAAGCTAAAAATTCATCAACAATTTCCTTAATTCATGTTTATAAAAGTTTAAATGACACTTAATAAGAGACTTTGGAAAAAGATAAATTGCTGAAATCTAGGAACCTTTGAAACTTTTGAACAGTTATGGGTTTGACTCGGTTATTTGTCTGCATATCCGACAATAAGGCAAACACCATCCATGTCCTGAGCTGATAATTTAATTACCACAACTGACACACATAAAAACACAAAGATTTGTATATGGCGGTATTAATGATACCGTTTTTTTGGTTTTGTAGAAGTACTATTCAAGATTTGATTGACTTAATTTTCCTGCAATTCTACTTTGGCACTTTATAACTATTTTCACCACCAACATTTTACATATTAGGTACTAGCTTAGGTAGCTACCACTTTAGTTTTAACCATACTTGGCAAAGAAGTGCAAAATCTATTCATTTTCGTTTTCATATGATATGAGTTATTATTGAATTAGGCATAGCTAGCTAGCATTACTTTTTTTTTGTTGCGGTTGATATAAAGCATAGCTAGCTAGCGTTACTATTTTTTTACAAATGTTTATAGGATTATTATTACTATAGACACAATTAGCATTTCTGTTTTCACCTTCATTGTGTGTAACTGTAAAAGTGGTCTTGGAATGATGGGTGGGAGTATTAGCCACTCTAGGCCTTTACCAGTATGATCATTAAAATTGCAACATTCAAAACTAGGCAAGAGCTGCCCTACACCTTTAATATAAACATAGTCTTGTTAAATTGTGCCTTAGATATTCCTTCTGTCTAGGGCTGGCAATGAACCGAGACAACTCGAATAAAGTTCGAGACTCGACTCGACAATTGATTCGTTGAACTTGGTTCATGAACCAAATGAGCTGAACTTGAGCTGGAAATTAAGTTCGTTAACTTAATGAGCTGAACATGAACTATACATAGTCCGACTCGTTTGGTTCATGGGATGATTCGATTATATATATATATATGGGTTATGATAGAAGACACATTTTATGAAGGTGTCTTTTATCAAGTTACTCTATGAGCATTTGTTAAAAGACACCAACTACTTTTTATGAAGGTGTCTTTTATCAAAGTTATAACTAAAAAGTGAAAATCACACCTTGAGGTGTTACTTGATAAAAGACACCACCAAAGGGTGGCTTGTAACATAACCCTATATATATATATATATATATATATATATATATATATATATATATATATATATATATATATATATAAATTGAACATGAATATACGGTCAAAATAATCAACTAAATTTAAATTTTGTTACACGATACTAAATCAATTAACCAAGTTTTTTTTGAGGGAAAATCAATTAACCAAGTTGGAAGTGAAACAAGACTTCTCTAATATTTTGTATATATTGATTTAAAGGGATTACAATTACTAATTTAATTAACAATTTAACAATTATCTAAAAAACAATTCAACGATTATAAAATAAAAAAGAGTCCAGCACTTCTCAATAATCATCAATCAATAATAATAAGATAAGGGTGAGCCATATCCATGTTTGATAAACCAACACTTACTAGCATACATCTCCTAGTTTAAGCTTTGAAGCAAATTGTCCCACATCGGATGTTTTGGAAAATAGAGAAGATGATTTCCTATATAAAAGCGGTAACTTGTGATAGAGGAAGGCACGTTGGGTTTGAGGCTAATTACACTATTGATTGTTCAGTGATAATATCCTCGTTTAGTTTAATTATTAAACACCAGCTCAAAAGCCATTTAGTTTATGAGTAAAAAAAGTTAAAACTTTTATTATGTGATGCTGATGAGTTTGATTCGAGTTAATGAGTCGAACTGATTTATTTGCGAGTTTGATTTGAGTCGAGTCTTGAGTTGAACAAATTTTTAAGTTGAGTTAAGTTCGATTCGGTTTGACTCATTTTCAGTCTTAGATTTGAACAAACGAACTGAACCTATTGAGCCGAACCGAACTATTCGTGAACTTTAAACGAGTCGAACCCGAGCTGAAAAAAGAGTTCGTATCGAACTCGAACCGAGTTTCGAGCTGAACTAGTTCTTATCGAGTCGAGTCGAGCTCAGACGAGTTCGACTCAGCTCGACTCGTTTCCAGCCCTACTTCTGTCTCATAATAATTGTCTCTTTATCCATTTTTCTTTTTCTCAAAATAATTGTCACTTTAGAATACCAATACATCATTTATTATTTTTTCCATTATTATACCCTTATTTATTGAATTTCTTCCAACTTAATTACTCCACTAACTACAATTAATAAGGGTGTTTTAGTAAATGATACTGATTTTACCATCAAAATCAACAAAATTAATCATTTTCTTAATAATCGTGCATAAACCTTAAACGACTATTATTTAGAGACGGAGGGAGGACATGTTAAAGTTCTCAAAAATAGAAGTTTTGCATTACAATATTTTGACCTTAAATAGTTGATGCATAATTTTTAAGATGAATATTTTTATGTTGAACTCCTGAATATGTGCTTTCGAGGCACATGTTAACATTTGACATATATATGTCAATTTTTCGTTTTAGTCCCACTAAAAATTTTCTTCAAATTTTGGTCCCTATAAAATTTTCAATCACTACTTTTTGGGTAAATTTTTGTATTTTTTAATGAATCTATGTAGAAATTTGAATATTCTAAAAATTACTACCCAAAAAAATTAGATTTTTTTTAACAAAACATGAATTAAATATGAATTTTTTACCGCAAAAGTTATAAAAATTCATATTTTGGTAAAAAATTCTAAATGTTTTTGTGAGAGATCCTTATAATATTATAAATTTTTCTGCAAAATTTTATTTAAAAATATTTATTCTACATATGAGTTTACTTTAAAGGACGGACCAAAAGTAATAATTGAAAATTTTATAGGGACTAAAAGTTGAAGAAAAATTTTAGAGGGACTAAAACGAAAAATTGGTATATTTATAGGGATCAAAAACATATTTAACCCTATATTTTATAAAAGCAAAATGTTTCTTACCACAAAATGAAAATTAACGAATTATTACCTCCGATCACATTTATAAACAATTATTCTTTTTAGAAATTCATTAAACAAGTGATGTATTGAGACTATATTATAGTCTAGATATATCATTTATTCAATAAATCTGAAGAAAAAAAACAATATTTGTTCATAAATGTGACGGAAGAAAATATTGTTGAATACTTCGACCCAAATATTATTTCTGGTCAAGTAGCCTAGGGTTAGATTGACACACATTATGAGAGAAAAGTGTGAAATCTGAGGTTCGAACCCCGACCCCTACACATAATGTTCTGATAAATACCAATTGAGATACACTTACAGGCCACTTCGACCCAAATTTATACCCCCAATACGGTATTTTTTTGTCAAATCCACAACTTTCCATTTCCCACTATGCTTTCATGGATTTCATGAAAGGATGATGTCTAACTAAATAGCAATGTTCTTTATTAAATTTCTCTACTATGACAATGTACACACACCTCCATTCATTTCCTTAACTAACATCTCCATAACCTACTCTCTTCTTCGCGACAACCAAGTACTATTCTTTGGTGGCTTCAGTACCATCTCTTTTGCATAATAAATCTCTTCTCCAATAGATACATTTAAAATGTGTCATATTTCGTGAATGTTAATGCATGCACATGTGCACATTCTTTTGAAAAACACATCTAGATAATGTGTGCCTTAGAAAACACTATTAGATTAGATTGAACATTGGATAACACCACACATTATTTATTTGAGTGTGTCATCCAAAGAACATTGGATAATCCATAATTAAAGATATTAAAAGTCAAATATGTGTATTAAGATATGTGAAACAATCAACTAGGTCACTTATTTTCGAATAATATATTATTTTACCGTATCACTATTGGTAAAAATTAGATAAAGTGAACGCTATAAAATTATAGTGGATGCATACCTCATTTTTATAGTTTTGATCCCCCTACATCATATGTATGATGCATCCGCAGTAAGTACTAGAGGGGTGGGCATTTTCCGGTCAATCCAACCCGTCCAAACCGAATGCTTAAAAGGGTTATTTTTGGGTCTGTACCTATGACATGTGGGTTTTTGAATCTGAACCCAAACTGAACCAAACCGAACTGACCCTATGCCGAGCCCTACTAGTTATGTTCACTAGTACAGTACTCTAACCTAACCATACCATGCATGGACATCTAATTTGATTCAACAGTTTTTAGTCCTACCCAATTTACACATAACAAACTACATTTTCACTACCTTGATGTCATACAGACAATTGATTGACATCATTTCAAAAACATATAAAGCCACAGAAAGAGATATTAATGACAGTCAATCATTTGAGATTGAATACCATTCATTGTTTTTGGTCGGTTAAGCATGTAACAAATATGTCAGCATGCAATAGTCTCTTCTTTTTCCCCAAGAAAACGCAATGCCCCTTGTGTTGTGTGTCAAATTTTTATTCAAAAAGCCAAAACTAAGTGAAATTGTGAAATTGCTTTTGAACCAAAGAAGTTCCACTTTTCAATTATTGTGATAAGATTGATTCATGTGTTTGTCTTCACATGCATATATGGAATTCACAATGAATTATTGGAGCTTAATTAAGCTAATTATTAGTAATACATACACACACATGCAATAGTATTATACCATTGTTTATCATTTTCTTTGTTTAATCTTTCTATACGTACCCTTGCACTTTGCTATGATAATGAAAGCAATGAGCATAAAATCGTATAAAGCAAATAATACCAAGTAAAGGTGACATTAACTTTTAATTGAAGGGATGGTGGGAGATTAATTCATTCAACTTAATTAATAATGTTCAAGGACCAGACAAGAACTTAGATATCAAAATTATTGAATTGACAAGTCGTGGGTGATGATGGAGACATTTCTAGTATTAATGTTTACCCAACCCAAATCTAAAACTAGTTAATGTTCACCATATATAGTTTTGTCCTAAAATATATTTAAAAAAACTATTTCTAGAGAGAGATAGAAAGAGATGACGACAAATATGTATTCGTTTAAGAGTTCGATTTAGAGATTGAAAATGTCAAATATGTTATTAAATCAGTTTTTTTTCCTTCTTTTGATGCATTCACGACATTTCAAAAAGTCAGTTCTAAATCTATCACAAGTCATATATCGACTTATTTAATGACCTGTTGTTATAGAGACTGAAATAATTCGATCGCTACATATAATCGCTAAGTAGCAAGTTTTTAGTAGTGATTATTTTTGTTCTACTAGAATCTCATTGGTGGTATATACTCATTGATTATGATACAAGGGCATTATATTTTGTGAACACTTCAAGAATGTTTGTTATTAGAAGAAATTTTGAGTGATTACAACCCTAAATAAAAATTATTTGGACACAGATAAATACACATTATTTACTTATTTTATAAAAATGCACATTTAATTATTTCTTCTTCTATCTTTTTACCTTTTTTATTTGTGTCAAATCTTGTAACCACACATTTAATAATGTTTTTTGTAGTTGTGCCAAAACTTGTAACCACACAAGCCTGTTGTTTTGCAGTTTGGCTTATGCCCTCCTAAGATTGAAACGTCTTCTACAGTGTTGTATACCAAATTACATGGATTAGGATTTTACACTTTTTTGAAATGAAGATTTTGTAGGGTTCAGTACATAAGATCTTTGTCGTAATTAGTTTAAAAATGGATGAAGTGTACTTATTAACCGATAGTGTGACAATATATTATTATATGTTTTGAATGTGCAAATAAATCCATTCTAGTATACTCTTATGCATACAACTATATGAGATTAATTATAATAGTTACTCATTGACAGTTATTTAATTTTTTTTATACGCTAAGTTAGGAGTTGAACTATCAAATTTGCCACTCTAGTTTTAATTAACTCTCCTTGATTTGCAACTAATCTGGTTAGCTTGTGTATGGACTATTTGGAAAGAGCGGAATTGCAGAATTTTTCAGCAGAAGATTATGGATCCTCAGAGTATATCAGACAAAGTTAAAAGGCTCTCTTTCTTTTGGCTGAAATCTAATATGCCCACTTTCGCCGTTAGTTACCATGACTGGTGGCGGCATCATTTACCTTGTATGGGTGTTCTTCTGTAATCGTCTTATTTATTTTGTTGTTTTTTCCTTTTCATCTTGGTGTTGTTATTATTACCGCATACTTGACTTTGTAACAGTTTCGGTGTTTCTTTACGGCACGCCTTGTGCGTTTTGAAACACCTTTGGTAAATATATTATTCCATTTTGGCTTGTTCAAAAAAAAAAAATAATAACTCTCCTTGATTTATAATACCACTTTATTGTGTCAATCATCACAAATATTTCTATATGGTAAAATTCAATTTTTTTGTTTTTTAGCAAATAGTGAAATGAGATCGAATATACACGCAAAAATGATTGCACAAAAACATATTAATTCCCCTAAAAAATATTAATTAAATCCTAAAGTATATCAATATATATTTTTTAAATCATGAAGTATATAAATATTAAAAATAACAATACGCTTTTTGAGACTTCCAGTTTGCGTATATAAAAGCCAAATTTCCTAAATGATACCTTTGAGGTCGGCAATGGCTTTCCCTTCTTAGAAAAATGACTCATTAAAATAAAAATATAATATGTATTTTGGGATAGATATTAAGATTAGGATAATGATGTTTTCACTACCAAAAAAGGTAAAATATTATATATGTATTAATAAGCACTAGCCAAAGTAATGATGTTAGCCACCCTGATCGAGCAACAAAAACTGTAATAAGTCAAGCTATTTAAGAAAAATGCGACAAAGTTCATTCCCAATTGACATTTAGTATGATTAATATGATTAATTAACTAATACAAAAAAATAATATGATTTGGTGTTTGAAATGTATGCAGAGTGTTGCAAGTTTGTCAGCTAATAGGAAATATGTCATTCAGATATTCCTGTTTTCCTTTATAGTATCAATTAATTTACAATTTCTTGGCTATATTTCTTGTCAAAAGAATAAAGGTCTAGCTATATTTTATCTTTTTCAACAAGTTAAATTTATAGAATAAAATAATTTTATGTCGGATTCGGATTGAATCTCGTATCGTATATATATTTAAGTAATCATTTTGCTAAGAATGGAAAGCCATTGCCGACCTCCAGCAGTGTCTTTCAATCAACTTGGCTTTTAAATATACCGAAATTAGACAAGTAGATGTAGCCTTTTTTTTTTTTTTTTTACAAAAGTTTTCTCTAGGTTATATATATATATATATATATATATATATATATATATATATATATATATATATATATATATATATATATATATATATAGGGTTATGATAGAAGACACATTTTATGAAGGTGTCTTTTATCAAGTTATTCTATGAGCATTTGCGAAAAGACACCAACTTACTTTTAGGAAGGTGTCTTTTATCAAAGTTATAACTAAAAAGTGAAAATCACACCTTAAGGTGTGACTTGATAAAAGACACCACCAAAGGGTATATATATATATATATATATATATATATATATATATATATATATATATATATATATATATATATATATATATATATATATATGATTCACTAAAACACATCCACTAGTTTTTATGTAGGAGTGTTTTAGCAAGCTACATCTTAAGGTGTATTTAACTATTTTTTAGTTATCATTTGCTAAAATACTCCTTCTAAAATATAAGTGGGTGTATTATAGCAAATGTCTATAGGAGTTGCTAACGTACACCCACTTATTTTTTAGAAGGTGTGTTATAGCAACATACACCTTAAATTATGCATATTAGCAGAACAACATTGCTTACACTTTGGTTAAAAAAAGAAAAAAAAGAGGCTTAAAGTTACGAGTTTTTGCTCGGTTAATTTTCTGGATAGTGTGTGAACCTCCCTTTGGTTTCCTTCTTCATGACATGATTTGCGACAAATTTTTTGGAGCGTAACTCCATGATGATCATGCATCTCCCCAAATCTCTATTTGTGGTTAGTGGCGCTATAAACATGATATGTAGGTTTTGTGCATCATTGTTCAGTCTCACTATATTTTAACTCAGTATGGGACATTTGCGACTCATATATTGTGCTAGTGACCTTGAAAAAGCATCAACTCCATTTTTATTTTATTACAGGTCTTTTCACTTACAGAACCAAACCTCTAAATTCGTAGAAACGGCCCTATGTATGTGTGTATATTATATTATATATATATATATATATATATATATATATATATATGTATGTATGTATGTATGTATGTATGTATTTCAGTTTAGCTTCTACAAAAACTATTAACCAACGACACAAATATTTGGCTATATAAATGTCCGTTATTTTTAAAATAATTAATAATAAATTAAATTTGTCCCCTCAAAAAAAAAAATTGAATACAAACCCAAAAAAAAATTGAGTATAAAATTGAGTCAAATCAAATATGTAGGCGATTGAAATTTTGGCTGTTTCTGTTTAGTCATATCATCAGTAACAATAATTACTAGATATTCCAAAAATGGCAATAAACGATCAAAGTCCGTAAGTGGATATGTTGTTTTCTTCAATTTGATTGATTTAATCACAAGCTACCAAAAAATGTACTGTAGCACTTATTAGGGGGAAGCTAACCACTCAAGTAAAAATCCCCATCATTGTCTTCCTCCATTAATAATACACATTATTTTAATGATTTTAAATTAAGAAAATATTTAATGAGAAAGTCAAATACTCCAATTTTTAATACGTGTTGAATACATGAATTTGTATAAATCTTCTTACTATTGAATGTTTTTAATACGTGTTGAATACATGAATTTGTATAAATCTTCTTACTATTGAATGTTGTTAAAGGGTGGCGTAAATGCACTCGTTAGCATTTTCTTTATTTTAAATGAGGGTTTCGAGTGTGCTCTACTTAAAGTCTCAAATTCAATTCCCTCCAATATCAATTTTGGTGGACTAGTCCATACATAACTTTTCTCTGATTTTAAATGGCCCCCACAAGTAGATTGTAAGTTTGAACCCACGAGTTAGTCGGTCATTGAGTTGAATACCTAATTTTTAAATGGTGCTCTTGTAGTCTAAGGTTTGATCCTTCCGGTACAAATTTTGGTAGACTAATCATACAAAGTTTTGCTCTGACTTTAAATGATACCCTGATGAGGGAATAACTAATGATATTTTAGTTGTTTTCTTTGCATTTGAAGGCAAATTAGAAGTCAATTAGAGAAATTGTCAATGATTTGAGGAACTTTTCGTATTGTTTTCATTTGAGTCGTTGTAATTCACTTTATCCTAAATTGCGCAACTCCATAGGTGTTTTGAGTCTTTTTAGTGAAAAATCATGTAAATCGGCATAACAAGACATCATGTGAAGGATCGAGGATTTGAAGATTGAAGTTCAATGGTTCTTAGAAGATGTTTGAAGACAATACAAAGTGAAGAAAATTCATTTGAAGTTCCAAGACATTGCATGACATCATGTTTGTATAAACTTTAGCGGAGCTGTAAAATTTCCATAATCCATTTCTTCTCTTTTGCTAAGGGAATTCAAAACCCTAATTTCATTCTTATCGGTTTTCAAAAGGGTTATGGTGTGATTGTTATAACTTGGCTAATCAAGAAATTGTTACAAGCATAACAAGATCAAACAATCATTAGTTGATGTTATCAATGAAATACCGCGGATTCAAGTTGATAATGAAAGTATTGATTGACCTTAAACACCATAATTCACTAAAATTGTAGGCAACGACTGAAGAATCGAAAGGTGAAGCTAGTTACTGGACTTATAAGGTTAGACAAAAGGTTTAAATCATGAGAATAATTTTGGAACTTATAGGATGAAAGTGGATATATGGATTTAATGGGTCACACCAATATGGAAACCATGAGAGTCGGGAGCCATGTTGGTGAGACACTTCTTTTATTGATAATGATAGATTAATTGATACAAAAGTGAATATCACATTCATATACTTCCATTTCCAAGGAAAAAGAAATGAATTGGATTTGGAATGTTTATTGTAATGATGAACTCCAACAATTCCAAAACATTTTTATCATTACATATTTCCAAAACAATTTCTACGACTTTGAATCATTCATTTTAGGGTTAAATAATTTTTTCGTCCCTAAAAACATAGCTAATTTTAATTTTAGTCCCTAGTAAAATTTAAACATAATGTTTTTGTCCTTACCAAATTTTTTATTTTGTTTTTGGTCCCTAATGACCAATTTATGTTAATATGAATGTCAAGATTGTGACTCTTTTATGTTTAAAATGTGTTCGTGTTATGTCCGTTTATTATGTTCAACCTTTATGTGTTCATATTATGTTAAAAAAATGTCAAGAACACGTCAAAATTATTTTTGTTAGGGACCAAAAACAAAACAAAAAAAATTGTGAGGATGAAAACACCTTGTTTTATTTTATAAGAACTAAAATCTAAATCTGTTATATTTATAGGGACGTAAAACTTATTTAACCCTTCATTTTATAAAAATCCAAATACAATTTTATTTGTATATTTAGGAGAAAAAAGTAGCCTTGAGATTCATATGTCCATGTGGGATCGAGATTTTTATTACGATGATAAAATCGTGCACTTGCGTGCTTATCTGTAGGGTGGTGAACCAAGTAAAATCATCTTTAGTTAAAAATCCAAAAAAAAAAAAACACTTTTATTTGCATACTTAGGAGAATATGATGGCATTCAGAAGTTCTACTTTTGACTCTCCCAATTCACCAAAAAAATTGGTAAACTTGTAAACTTATATCCTCAAAAAAATTCTGTTTGCAGAATAATATTTGGGAAATTGAGAGACAAAATAAGGTCTATTCACATATCCCACATTAAAAGAATATATGTTCAAGGTCCTTTCGACCATACCCTCCTGATGGGAAAAACCGCAAGTGCGCGGTTTACCGATGTAGTAATAAAAAGAGTATCGTTCCGACAGGGAGTTGTTCAATTCAATTATCTTTCAGAGAATGATTAGAAGAAGATTCAGTTGAAAAAGGTTTGATTTTTAACGGAAGAAAATAATAATAAAAAGAGCCTTAGGATTATTGGTTCATCATAATGATGAATCCTTCACAAACAAACCCTTAAACTTATAACTTTACGTTAGACCTAATTTCTAAAGACAAGTTTCTCTTTGGCCTATCACATCTCCTTTCGGTCTCAGTGAGTGTGTTCCTCCAACAACCACGCCTATTCTCATGGGTGATTGCCTTTGGAATCCTTGAAGCTCGAAACTTAATGTGTCTCAAGGTTTGCTAGACTATTCTCATGTTTCGCAATCCTTGTCTAAATTCACTTGTTCGAATATCAAAACTCCACTTTCGTTTTATGAATTGATATTTGGGATGATGAATTAACAATTATCAAACCCTCCACTTTCGCTTCCACAGTTTGATAATGGTTAATTAATGTTAAAATGGTGAATTTAGATTAGAAATTAGGGTTACATAAAATTAAGGTTTAAGGCTTGGTTTGATTCGGATTATGTCATTAGACTCATCCAACAATCCCAAGACAAGAGAAGTCTACTCACTCATGTTCATTGTAGACATGGAGAAGAAGAAGAAGGAAAGCATAAAGTAAATAACAAAGAAATAAAGAAATAAAGAAAAGACTTTTATTAGAAAGACAATTGTCACTTATTGAATTCCAAGAATAAAAGATGATTTGTTTGTGATGGCTAGCTACTCTATTTATAGTTTACATTCGACTTAAAATCTAAGCAACTACATTACTAGAATGTTCCACAAGAAAATGCGGGCTTTTTGGTCAAAACTAAATAGAGTAGCTTGAAATCTAAGCAAAAGCAGCAAAAGCCACTCCTGGGGGGTGGCACGGCCGTGCCAATTGGTGGCACTGGCCGTGCCAAGCTTCTGACTTGGTGGGGACGTATTTTTGTCTCCAAATCTTCGTATTTTTGCTCCGAATTAGCTCCAAGCTCCTTTCTTTTGCTCCAAGACTCAATCCATCAAATATTCAATCCTGAAATATAATAATATGCAATTGAAGTAAAATAGTTCAAAAAGGAAATAATATTAAAATAAAATAAAATAAACTTAAATCTAATTAAAAAGGACTTAAATATTATATTAAAACTAACTAATTATTGACTCATCACCCCCCCCCCCCCAATATGATGGATGATGGCGATATTCGCAAGTGTACGAAATCGTGCAAGCAGTAAAGTAAATCGGTAAGACCGAGTGTCGAACTTGAGGATCGCGTTATACTATTGAATCGTATTTAAGACTTAATTGAACAAAAAGTTAAGAAGTTTGTTTATCACAATGATGAAAATTAGACAAAGTAAATATGGTACAAATTTAATAAGAGAAAAGTGTTGGGGATGAGTTTTACTGGATGACTATTTCATGTTAACAACCTAATTACCGCTATTGAATCGACTCATCTAATTGCTACCGAATCTTCTATAAAATTCGTGCCCTAATTCTTTAGTGACATAAACGTTAATTCTAAAATAAATACCTAATTCCTTAGTGAATTTTAAGATTAGAATTAAGCATGAACGAACAAAGATTCTCAATTGGTTCCAAGGGTTTGCATCTATTCCTAGATTACAAAGGCAAGGATTTCTTATCTCAAGCGTTTATAAATTCCACTTCCGTATCAAAGTATAAACCATAAATCAATTTAAAGACGGTCAAGCAATAAAAGCATTAAGAACAGAGATAAGAAAAGCAATTCAATGAGTTTCTTCAATAAATAAAATTAGGTCAAATAACAATCATGTTCATCTAGGGTTACTCATCCCCAACAATGGTGGTTTTAGTTACATATAGCAGCTAAACAAAAGGAAAGAGTAAAAGAGAGATTACAAGAACTATTCATGAATGATTCTTGATAGATCTTCTCCAATGGTGCTCCAAAATCGCTCTCCCTGTGTTTCTATGTCTTTTTATCTCCAAAAACGTGAACCCTCATTTTGAAAACGCAGGTTGCTTAAATAGATAAGTGAAAAATCGGGCCCCGAAGTGTAAAATTTGGTGCCCGAACTGCAAAAACATCAGATCCACGAGCCCAAGGTTACGCGAATTCGGCTCCCGAACCCTCCTGTTCGGCGCCCGAAGAATGTCGAGTCAAGTGGCTCTCTGCAGCTTCAGAAGTCGGCGCCCGAACTCACCAGTTCAGCGCCCGATTAATGTCGGTCCAAACTCCAGATTTCAAGCTTCAAAATCGGCGCCCGAACTACCCAGTTCGACGCCCGATTAATGTCGAATCAAATGGCCTTTTGGTCTGTTCAAATTCGACGTCCGATTGTAAGGATTCGAGGCCCGAAGTCTTCTTTGTGAATTTCATGTTTTCTGCACGTTCTGACCCTTTTTGCTCCAGAATTACAATGAGTTTGGCATTAAAATTGAATGAAAACAACTAATAAAAGAAAGATGACAGAGTGTCATCAATGGACAACATTGTCAGCATTTTGGTTTAGATCGACTATGGTTACATTTCGAGGATCTATTGTTGGAATTCAAACATGTGGTGGATTTGAACCCATATGGGGGTTTTCTTCTTTAACTAGATTATTATTTACAGAATGTTCAATGTTACTTTCTTCAAGTTCTCTACATACATCTGTTATTCAACCTGATAATCACATTCATCATTTCATGATTACTATCATCGATTTATTGTCTAAGGGGTTGCAAAGTAGTGTTAGTTATCTAAGGATTGATATAATTTTTGTTCAAAGAAAGGATTCATATAATTTGTCACATATACATAATAATTTATGAGTAGTTCTTATATGGTATAATCGAATTCCAACGTCCCTGTTGGCAAATGGAGGGACCCACCATTGCATGTGTGAATAAAAGAATGAATAAAATACACCGAAAGTTAAATGACCGAAAGTTTTTGGCATTTGACAGCAATACATGTTTGAAAAGCATGGCAATTGTTGGTGAACATTGTTGGGTACCTACTACATAGTGCAATTGTTGGTGAATAATTGGCAGTAGGTAATTGGTAGTAGGTGAGGCAATGACTTTGCACCCCTATAAATAGCTTGCTTGCAAACCATTGTAAACACAACACTGAACAACAACAACAACACAAAATATATTACATCAGTAGAGAGTTTAGAAAAACTCAGTGTGAGAATTTTAGGAGAAAATTCCTGGGTGTAATTGGGTTGTGGGTAGTGAGAGTTTGTGAGTGTTTGTAAACACATATATTTCCTTTATTAAAAAGATCTGCAGCAGCAGTCCGGAGAGTAGGCATTATTGGCCGAACTTCGTTAACAATCTTGTGTGTTGTTATTCCACATTTATTCCACTTCTACTTAATCTTACCATGGGGAAATTGTGCGTAGTTTCCTAACAACTGGTATCAGAGCTCCTGGCTCGGTATCTCTGTTATTTTTGGCAAAAGTACTATTCGTGAATAATAATTCACGTGAATAGTAATTTTCGTGAATAGTGAAAATTTGGTCAGTGTTACCAATTTGTTCACGGAGGTGTTCTAAAACACAGTGGTTCACAAAATTTGTCAAAGAATATCCAGAGGAGGTTAGATTCAAGTGGGAGTTATGGCTGCAGACGAAGGAAAGGTGAAAATTGAAAAGTTCGATGGTGCGGACTTTGGCTTTTGGAAGATGCAGATCGAAGATTATTTGTATCAGAAAAAGCTACATCAACCTCTCACAGAAAAGAAACCAGAATCGATGAAGGATGATGAGTGGAACCTTCTCGATAGACAAGCACTTGGTGTTGTGCGATTGTCGTTATCTCGAAATGTTGCTTTTAACATAGCAAAAGAGAAAACCACCGCTGGTCTTATGAAGGCTCTTTCTAGCATGTACGAAAAGCCTTCAGCATCAAATAAAGTTCATTTGATGAGGCGGTTGTTTACACTTCGGATGACAGAAGGCGCATCAGTGGCGCAACATATCAATGAACTTAATATTGTCACAACCCAATTAAGTTCAGTTGGTATCGAATTTGACGATGAGGTACGAGCATTGATACTTTTGTCTTCCCTACCAGATAGTTGGAGTGCTACTGTCACAGCTGTGAGTAGCTCCTCGGGAAGCAAAAAGATGAAATTTGATGATGTTCGTGATCTGGTACTCAGTGAAGAGATCCGACGGAGAGAGTTGGGTGAATCTTCATCCTCTTCAGTATTGCATACAGAGTCAAGAGGAAGAAATTCAACCAGAGGAAATGGACGTGGTAAATCAAAGGCCAGACAATCCAAATCCAGAAATCATCGTAGTTCTCAGAACTCGAAATCTATCGAGTGTTGGAATTGTGGAAAGACGGGACACTTCAAAAATCAGTGTAGGCTCCCAGCAAAGAATCAAGAGGCGAAAGATGAGGCAAATGTTGCTTCCACCTCAGGAGGAGGTGACGCGTTGATATGTTCTTTGGAGAGCAAGGAAGAGTCTTGGGTGTTAGACTCTGTAGCGTCTTTTCATGCTACTTCCCAGAAAGAATTCTTCAAGAATTATGTCCCCGGTAACCTTGGTAAAGTTTACCTTGGAAATGAACAATCTTGTAAGGTTGTGGGCAAAGGTGAAGTTAAGATTAAGTTGAATGGGTCTGTATGGGAATTGAAAAATGTCAAACATATTCCCGACCTCACGAAAAACTTAATCTCCGTAGGCCAGTTGGCTGACGAAGGCTACACAACAGTCTTCCACGGTGATGACTGGAAGATTTCAAAAGGTGCAATGACCATAGCTCGCGGTAGAAAGAGTGGTACTCTTTACAAGACAGCTGGAGCATGCCATTTGATTGCAGTTGCAACAAATGAAAATCCTAATCTATGGCACAAGAGATTAGGCCATATGAGTGAAAAGGGGATGAAGGTTATGCACTCAAAAGGAAAACTACCAAGTCTTCGGTCAATAGAAATTGACATATGTGAAGACTGTATACTTGGAAAGCAGAAGAGAGTCAGCTTTCAGACAAGTGGAAGAACCCCAAAGAAGGAGAAACTTGAGCTTGTTCACTCTGATGTTTGGGGTCCAACAACTGTCCCATCCATTGGTGGGAAGCATTACTTCGTGACTTTTATCGATGATCACTCTAGGAAGGTATGGGTATACTTTCTGGAACATTAGTCTGAAGTATTTGAAGCTTTCAAGAGATGGAAAGCCATGGTGGAAAATGAGACAAGTTTGAAGATCAAAAAGCTCAGAACCGACAATGGTGGTGAATATGAAGACACCAAATTCAAGAAGTTTTGCTATGAGCACGGGATCAGAATGGAAAGAACTGTGCCAGGCACTCCCCAACATAATGGTGTAGCTGAGCGTATGAATAGAACATTGACTGAGAGAGCCAGAAGCTTGCGTGTGCAGTCAGGCTTACCAAAGAACTTCTGGGCAGAAGCAGTCAACACATCAGCTTACTTAATCAACCGAGGTCCATCGGTGCCATTGGAGCATAAAATACCAGAAGAGGTATGGAGTGGAAAAGAGGTAAAACTCTCACATCTTAGAGTTTTCGGCTGTGTAGCATATGTGCATATTAGTGATCAAGGTAGAAATAAACTTGATCCCAAATCCAAGAAGTGCACTTTCATCGGTTATGGTGAAGATGAGTTTGGCTACCGCCTCTGGGATGATGAAAACAAAAAGATGGTTCGCAGTAGAGATGTGATCTTCAATGAAAGAGTGATGTACAAAGACAGGCATAACACAACCACCAACGACTCAGGATTGAGCGAGCCTGTTTATGTAGAGATGGATGATGTTCCAGGAAGTCCCACAGATGAGATTCCCCAATCAGAGGAATTGGCAGAATCAAGCATCATACAACAGTCTGACACACCAGTGCATCCTACTCCAGTTCCTGAATTAAGAAGGTCTTCTAGACTTCGTGTTCCAAACAACAGATACATAAACTACATGTTGTTAACTGATGGAGGAGAGCCTGGAGATTATGATGAAGCATGTCAGACCACGGATGCTAGTAAGTGGGAGCTTGCCATGAAAGACGAAATGAAGTCTTTGATCTCCAATCAGACATGGGAACTAGCTAAGTTACCCAAGGGAAAGAAGGCACTTCACAACAAATGGGTGTATCGAGTAAAGGAGGACCATGATGGCTCTAAGAGATACAAAGCCCGACTAGTGGTCAAAGGATTCCAGCGGAAAGAAGGAATTGACTACACCGAGATTTTTGCTCCAGTGGTGAAGCTCAATACTATCAGGTCTGTCTTAAGTATTGTTGCCAGCAAAAATCTCTATCTTGAGCAGTTAGATGTGAAGACTGCATTTCTTCATGGAGACTTAAATGAGGAGATATACATGCACCAACCAGAAGGATTCTCAGAAAAAGGGAAAGCGAATATGGTGTGCAGGTTAAAGAAGAGCTTGTATGGCCTGAAACAAGCTCCAAGGCAGTGGTATATGAAGTTTGAAAGCTTCATGCACAAGGAAGGTTTCCAGAAGTGCAATGCCGACCATTGTTGCTTCTTCAAGAGATATAAGTCAAGTTATATCATTTTGCTACTTTATGTTGATGATATGTTAGTAGCAGGCTCAGACATTGATGAGATCAAAAACTTGAAGATGCAATTGTCAAAAGAGTTTGACATGAAGGATTTAGGTCAGGCAAAGAAAATTCTTGGTATGCAAATCACGAGAGATAAGCAAAAAGGAGTTTTGCAGTTATCTCAAGCAGAGTACATCAACCGTGTTTTGCAAAGATTCAACATGGGCGATGCCAAATCGGTTAGCACACCGTTGGCAAGTCATTTTCGCCTATCTCAAGAACAATCACCTCAGACGGAGGAAGAAAAAGAACTCATGGCCAGGATTCCATATGCTTCAGCAATTGGAAGTTTGATGTACGCAATGGTCTGTACGAGGCCAGACATTGGCCATGCAGTGGGAGTTATTAGCAGGTTTATGTCAAATCCAGGTAAAGCTCATTGGGAAGCGGTTAAATGGATTTTGAGGTATCTAAGAGGCACCACAGAGAAATGTTTTTACTTCAGCAAAGGAGAGATAAAAGTAGAAGGCTACGTAGATGCAGACTTTGCTGGTGAAGTTGATCACCGAAGAAGTACAACTGGTTATATATTTACTGTTGGTACTGGAGCAGTTAGTTGGATGTCGCGAATACAAAAGATTGTCGCTTTATCCACTACAGAGGCTGAGTATGTAGCAGTAACAGAAGCTAGCAAAGAATTGATATGGCTTCAAGGATTGTTAACAGAGTTAGGATTCATGCAGGAGAAATGTGCTTTGTACAGTGATAGTCAGAGTGCGATACATCTGGCAAGGAATTCAGCATTTCATTCGAGAACAAAGCACATAGGTCTTCGTTATCACTTCATCAGATCTCTTCTTGAGGATGAGGTTCTAACATTGATCAAAATTCAAGGAAGTAAGAATCCCGCAGATATGTTAACAAAGGTGGTGACTATCGACAAACTGAAGTTGTGCTCAACTTCAGTTGGCCTGTTAGAATAAGAGACCAGAGAAGGCTGCTGCATGATCGAGGTGTGAAGACCGATTGAAATCAGTCTTCAAGTGGGAGATTGTTGGCAAATGGAGGGACCCACCATTGCATGTGTGAATAAAAGAATGAATAAAATACACCGAAAGTTAAATGATCGAAAGTTTTTGGCATTTGACAGCAATACATGTTTGAAAAGCATGGCAATTGTTGGTGAACATTGTTGGGTACCTACTACATAGTGCAATTGTTGGTGAATAATTGGTAGTAGGTAATTGGTAGTAGGTGAGGCAATGACTTTGCACCCCTATAAATAGCTTGCTTGCAAACCATTGTAAACACAACACTGAACAACAGCAACAACACAAAATATATTACATCAGTAGAGAGTTTAGAAAAACTCAGTGTAAGAATTTTAGGAGAAAATTCCTGGGTGTAATTGGGTTGTGGGTAGTGAGAGTTTGTGAGTGTTTGTAAACACATATATTTCCTTTATTAAAAAGATCTGCAGCAGCAGTCCGGAGAGTAGGCATTATTGGCCGAACTTCGTTAACAATCTTGTGTGTTGTTATTCCGCATTTATTCCACTTCTACTTAATCTGACCATGGGGAAATTGTGCGTAGTTTCCTAACAGTCTCTTATGAGAAAGGATCCTAGAATTCAATTCGACTAAAAACATGATCGGAAGTTGATTCCCCTCTGTGGAATTGGATCATTTTGAGAAATGTTTATCTCTTGTTCATCTTCATTCAAATTGTTATCGTTAACATTTCTTCATCTAGAAGGATGCATGTTATGTCTATATATGTTTTTATACGTTTCTGATAACTAGAAACTTGACATAAACTATCTCAAACTAATGTCCTACCATGCGTGCCAATTCTTAGAATTCTTCAATAGGCTCTGGCAGTTATTATAAATTTTTCGAAATCTCTCCATCTCGAAATGAACCTATATTCAAGAAATAAGTGGTATCTTGCTCAAAATATAATTCAAATTTCATATGCAACAATTTTAAAGAGAGGATGATTGATTAAGAGATACATATAAAGAAAATTATAATAGGTAAAACATTGGAAGGTAGAGAATCTCAATCCCTCTACGTAGGCATCATTAATTATTTGGGTTTTGCTAACAAGTGCCCTAAGGGCATTGTTTAAGGAACCCACAAAAGGAAATTATGTCTTGAAAATACAAGTCAAACATTTGTTAAAGTCATAATCGTACAATTTTCAATGCAAAAATTGCTAATTTTAGATGCTTAAACAATGCTCTTAGGGCACTTGTTAGCATTTTCCTTTTTTTTTTATTATTTTATTCTAAAGTGCTTAACAAACTCATACACACACTAAAAATGAGAAGTGGATGATTATTGATTTAAACCTACTTCCCATCGATTCAAATTTACTTGCGGTCTTTTACCATTTGAATCATACCTTTTGAAACTTAATACCATGTGTTTTTCCAGCACCACTTTTTTCACAAAAGTGTTTTTTGGGCTACATTTCATAACTAACTTTGGCCAATAACCATCTGCAACTTACCAAAAATAAACACCTAAATTTTTATCATCCTTGAATACACTAGATTTAGAGGAAATGAGGTCACTATATCAATTGTTTTCTTAGTTTATTTATGTCATAATCAGTGTTTTCATTTTCAATGTAAAGAAATCAAAATATAAAAATAAAAATATCCATTAAAAAAGACTACCATTTAATATACCAGGACTGTGTTATTTTTTTTATTTTATTTTATAAAATTTGTTATGTAATATGTGTGATAAGAACACTTTTTGACATTTGATCACATGAAATACCTGCTCGAAATTATGTGCACATACAAGATATATGAAGCTAAATCAAAAAACAATAAATACATCAACGGTTGATAGAAAATTTCAAACAATAATAATAATGTACTTGTGAGTTGATTAAATCTACTTAACTTGTCTAAAAAGATTTGTCAATATATTTATCTTTCCAATTAATCACAAGTGTTCTTAATCCAAACATAATTAGAAAATGGTCAACAACATCATCATCAATATTCCTTCCCTCAAAAAAAAAAAAATCATCATCAATATTCCCCCAATGTATTGTACGTATACACTACAATAAAAACACTGAAGGCAATCAAAATATCTTCTGATTTCTTGTTTTTACATAAACAATTCAAGTCTGAATAGGGTAATTTTATATTAATAATTTATGATGTAGGGCACATTGACTCATTAGTTTGTGCCAAAACAAGAAAATTTATTACCTCTTTCCACATTTCAATAAACATTTACAAACAGACAAAAGAGGGCTATTAATACACATAAGAAAACAAAATAGATTAAAAAAATCATAAAAGAAACAGAAAATCATACCATGGCCCCTTATAAAAAAAAAAACCACAAAGGGCATAGAATCCAAAAAGTGAACAAAAAAAAAATTAAAAACAAAAAGAAAGTGAAGAAGAGTGACATTAATAATTATAGATAGAACTATAATTATATCAATCAATCAAATTAAGAAGATAAAATAAAACAAAAGCATTCACAAGAAAAGACAGGAACAAAAGAGAGAGAAAGAAAAGAAAGAAAACAAGAACCTAGTAATTCCACATAAAATTCTCGAAACTAGTTACAACACCATTATTAACAAGTCCATCATCACCAACACAACAACCATCTTCTTGTGTTGTTTGTAGCCATGTCATTGGCTGCTGATACATCATCCAAGCATAGTCTTGTGCTTGTGAGTCAACAAACACAAACTCCTCTTTCCCAACATCATCATAACCGTTTTCCAAAGTTGGTAGCTCAATAATCTCACTAAGTTCCTCAGAAGTAGCAGACAAGTCTACTGATGAAGACAGCGTTTTCGTTGTCTTCATCAACAGACTTGTTGACGTTGACATCGTTGTCAGGGAAGATGACAATGAAGAAGAAGATGATGATAGTTCAAATTTGCTAATGTCCATTTGAGCCGCTTTAGCCGCTGCGGCCTGAACGTCGCGAGGGGCTAAAGAAGCAGGTTTTGGAAGAGAATCCATCAGGTGAGGGAAATTTAGAATGGCGGATTTTCCTTTAACGCAGAGCGCAGCAGCGTCATGCGCTCTAGCAGCCATTTCAGCAGTGGGGAAAGTGCCTAGCCAAATCCGCGATTTCTTACGCGGCTCGCGGATTTCGGACACCCACTTTCCCCAATTTCTCATGCGAACGCCTCGGTAGACGGGGTGTTTGTTGGAGTCACGGTTGCGTTTCACCTTCTTGTTGTTGGATTCTTGAATTGAGTTTGTTGTGTATGGTGATGAATTTGAGGTGCTCTCGGTTTCTGAATTTTGTGGTGAAACTCTCATTGTTGTGTTAGATTTTTTTTTTTCTTTCAAGAGAATTGATAGTGTTGGTGGAAATTGGAAAAGAGAGAAAAAAGGTGAAGATATTAACGAGACATGCAATGCAAGTGATGAAATTGATCTGCTATATATGCATAAATTTTTTTAGTTTATATATTAATCAATTAATTTGGGTCAGTTTTCAATGAGTCATAAAACACTTAAAAAAAGTTGATGTAGGACCCACAAGAGAAATGGGTCCCCCTGCAATGCAAGACTCAGTGGGCACAAATACTATGGGTCACCCCCTCCTTCCGTTCTTTATGCCACGCAAATTTCCTTTTGGTTCTAATAAGTGTACACTATATACTGTTCACTATGTCACATATTGGTTAGGTAGGTGTTATTAAAAAAAATGTGTTTATAATTATGAGATATAAACCGGTATTGTATGATTGAATTAGGTTAAAAATAATTAAAATGATATTAAAGTTTATTTAAGATTTAATTTGTGGGAGTTGGTGTGTTAAGAGTCCTAACACCATGGTAATAGGAAAGCATATCTTCTTACTTATACATGCTGATTATTAGTAAGAGATGTTTGAAACATAAAGAACATGTATTAAAAAATAGATATCACCATTGTTGTTCTCTTGGCCTCAAAACAAGATTGAATTCCATAGAAGAACTATGGAAAATTTCATAAAGAAGTATGTATTAAAATCTTTGAATTTGATCTCTAAAATGCTTGTGATTTTTTTGGGTTTTCATTTTTCGATAAATGAAAGGACTTCTCTCACTTGTAATTCAAACCTCCACATTAATTACAGGAGAATACGGCTTTGTTTGCGAGTTTGGAGGAAAGGGAGAAGAGAAGGTTTTGAGGGGGTGGAAAATATGAGGGAAAGTGGAGAAAATAATATAAGAACAGTTTTAAAAGAGTAGTTTTTTAGAGAATGATAAATTAATGCATATTTAATTTTAAAAATAATATTTTTTTTGGTGGTGTACATGGATCGGGTGGTGTACATGGATCGAACCCCCAACCTTGCATATTTTATGCATTGTCCATACCAACTGATCTATGCTCACGAGGACATTTTAAAAATAATATAACAACATAGATTAAATTTGAAGAATTCATATAAACCCTCCAAAACCTCTATCCAATATAATTTTTTAGTTCCCCAAATGAGGAGGATTTAGTATTATGAAGAAAAGTTAACCCCTCAAAGTCATCCTCTCCCATTTTCCTCTATTTCTTCCACTTACTCATTCCTTTTTTCCTAAGCCTTCCCCTCTCTTCCCCTCCAAACTCGCAAACAAAGCATAATGTAATTTTTTTTTACTATCTTCATTTTCGTTTGACAATTCATATCTTTTTGTTGCTAAAGCTAATATTTATAGTTAGCTTAAAATTTAAATTATTGTATGTATATTAATATGGTGTGTAACATCCAATTTAAGTATTAAGAATTTAAAACTTTTTCATCTTAAATGGAATTTTACTTTAAGATTTCAACTTAAAACTTCATATAAATGATTTTGAATAACTTTATTTAGAAGAAAGATTTACAAAATATTCTTAAAGTAAAAGAAAATTATTAATAAAAATATCTAGTGTTCTCTAAATTACTTTTTTAGAGATTTTTTTTTTTTTTTAGAATTGTGGTTGAGTCCATCACAACCCTATAAAACAAGTTTGTCAAGAGAGAATTGTTCAAGTCATCTTGCAGTGAGACTCTTAACACCCTCGCACACGTCTAAAATTATTTGACTTGACGACTAAATATAAATGATGGATCGTGATATTTAATACCATATTAAAAATTATAGTTGAGTCTAACACAATTTTACAAAATTGTTTTGTGAGACGAGAATTATCCCACTTATAAATACTTGTTCATGCTATCTTTTATGAAGAATGTTGTTCACACTTCACTCAATGCTAGGAAACACTAGTAATTTATCAATATAACCTCATCGGTAGTTAACTGCCGATAGATTTTAACCGACGGCAGTTAACTGCCGATGAACATTTACGTCTTTTTCTGATGTGTTTCGGTCTTAGAAGTGTGAACAACAATTTTCATCTTTTATCCTATTTATGACTCTTAACTTGTCTGCATTTGCGCATGACACGACTTGGTTGGAGTAAAAAACACTGGTCCAATGTATAATTTATTCATGATTATGGGGAATTTGGAGATCCACTGTTTACCTCAACGGTTCATCCTAATCTTTAACGAGAATATCAATTATTTCACCAATGTTCCACTGTTCATTTATCCCTTTATCCTTGTGAATTTCAAGATTGGACACTGAACATCTTTTTCCAATTTCAACTTCATTACGTATCTTCTTCAAAAAAAAACTTCATTACGTATCATTTCCGTTGCATTGTCTCCAATTTCCCCTTTTTCCTATTTCAATATTTAATATTTTATGTGTGCATGACACACTATGATATTCTATAAACTTTTAATTAATTCGTTGCATTTTAGAAGCAAGATTGGTGGGTGGATTTGAAAACGGTAATATTGACGTAAAATGATCGCACTAATCAATATAATTAGTCTATCATTTATGTATACCTTATATTTGAACCGTGTTACGTTAAGTCTTTATTTGTGTCCCTTACACACAAGGGTGTTAAAGGATTATGCCATAATTTAAAGAATTTCATATGAAGGTTCATGTAATCAATCATTTGTATTTAAATGGTTAATGAACTTCAATTAATAACAAATCGGTTAAAAATAATCCAAATTTAGATCCTAGCTCAAACTATCATCATTAACTATATACTTAAAGTTAAGGCACCAGAAGATCGAGACAAATTCTCAAGTTTTGTTTATGGCAACGACTCTTCTGGAGGACTAGAGGTTCATGCAAATCATTAGAAAAGCAGGCGGCTCAACTCCAGTCGCGTATCATCAGGGGTCAAGCCGGCAAGATGTGATCAGATGAGAAAAACCAACGAGAGGTAGGTACAAATGTAATATTGGTGCCTCATTCTCATCATCTCTTAACCGAGTTGGTCTTGGAATGTGTATCTGGGATGATGTGATTTTGTGCTTGCGAGAACTACTTGGTTTTCTCCTCTATGTGATGTTACTATAGGAGAAGCAATTGGGTTACATATGGCTCTGCAATGGGTATCAGACCTTCACTTTGATAATGTAGATTTTATATTAGATTTACAGCAGGTCGTGAATTACTTTCTGTGAACATGGTAAAGCCAACATTGTTGACTATTGAATGTCATGGCAATTTGTCAAGTGGTAAAGCTAAAGCCACTTTTGTTGACTTTAGGCATGCAAGCAAAGTGAAAATTTGGTTTGTGTTTGAAATTTCAAATATGGTGCCTATCATGACAAAAATTGAAGCAAATTGTCAAAAGACAATTTCAAGTTGTATTGCCTACCATTTTTGACAATTTGCATGCATTTTCTTTTGTTTTGTTCGGCACATTATCTCTATAAATAGAGGGAAGCTGAAAGCAGAACATGTATCCCAAATCATAACAACACAAGCAGCAAGCAAAGCTTGTTTAGAATAGTGAGAGAAAAAATATAGAGAGAAAAAAGTAGTTTTTTCGGTGAGGTTTCTCCTAGGTTGTGTTAGTTAGTATTCTCCTATTTATAAGAGAGAGAGAGTGGTAATTGTACTCTCCTTGTATTTAGAGAGAGGTCCTGTAATTTCTTCCACATAGTGAAAGTTCTCTACTCTTGCCCCGTGGTTTTTTTCCCCTTATTTGTTGAGGGGTTTCCACGTAAAATATTGTGTGTTCAATTCCTCTTTTCTCGTCTCTTATTTGGTTGCGTGATAATATTTTTCTTACTCTGGTACCTAACAGTGGTATCAGAGCTGCTGGTTCGTAGTTGTTAGTCCGCTGTGATAAACTAGTGGTGTGGTAAGAAAAAATCTTAGTATGCTCTGTGGTTGCAGTTTAAACTGATCTTCCACATCAGAAAAGAATTCTTATTATTCCGGTCTGTTATACCCTCATTTTGGACCTAAAAATACTAACTCATTTCTTCTTATCTTGCATTTCAAGCCATTTGAACTATCTCTGATCAATTGCATCTTTCTTTGCATTCTATTTCAATATTATTTGCAAAATTCACATAGAAGGGCATTTTAGTCATTTCCTGCATTCAATTCATTTTAATCTTTGAAAATTGTTGAGTCTTTTAAATTGGTTTGTATAAGTCCTTGTTTCAATCTCATGTCAAAATTCATTTCAAAAAATATCAGTTAAGTCTTTTTTAGCCAGTTTAGCCCCTAGGGGGCATTTTAGTCATTTCCTGTGTTAGAATTTCTCTCAGTCTTTCAAAATTTTGTTTGAGTCCTTTTAAGTAGTTTGAATAAGACTCTGTTTCATTCTATGTCAAAATCCATTTTAAAAATTGCATTTGAAGTCATTTTGAGTCAGTTTTGCCCCTAGGGGCATTTTAGTCTTTTCAAGTGTCAAAGCTCTGTTCAAATCTTAAAAATTGCCTCTGAGTCTTTCAAGTTGGTTTAAATAAACTTTTGTTTCGATTCCCTGTTAAAAATCCATTTTAAGATTGCATCTGAGTTATTTTTAGTCGTTTTAGCCCTAGGGGCATTTTGGTCATTTCACACGAAATTTCGGCAGAGAGAGGTTACTTTAAAGTACCTCATTTAGGCCGTTGGTTCGTTTTAGTCCGTTTTGTCGCTTTTAATCGTTTCACTTTACGTTTATTTCCAAATTACGTTTTTTACCCATTTTATTATTAATTACTTTTAAAGTCTTTTTTTGTCATTTTTTGCATTTCAGTCCTTTATTTTTAGTTATTTGCAGTTTGGTCCAAAGTTTTTTAAGGCCAGTGCCACGTGTCGTTCTTTCATTTGTCCAGTTTGTTAAGTCCAGTGCCACATGTCATGTTCATATTGGTCCAGGCAGTTACACATCAGCTATAAAAGCTGACTCAAAGGCCAACTCATCACAGATCCATTCACCAGATTACACATCATCAACAACACAATCACATTTCTCTCTCTCTTCCAACTCTCTCCACTGTAACAAACTCAAACCACCACCACAGAACCACCGTAACAAACTAAAACCACCACAACAGAATCAATCACCGCCACAAGAATCCTCAAATTCATACCAATTCTCTATCAAAAATTCATCATCTAGTGTACAAAACCAATTCAAAGTTCCAGAATATCAAAAAAGGCAAAATGTGTTCAATTCAGCAAGAAGCGGTTCGAATTTGCAGAAGGTTCTCAGTGATTTTCCTGGAAAATCATCATCATTGAACCTTCACCTTCGCAATTCAAGCAAGAATTCGTACGAAGACGAAGTTCCTGCGATCACGAAGGGTTTTGAGTGAAAGGAAGAAGAAGAGGGATCGAATTCGAAACAAATCAGAGAGGAAGAAGACGAACAACAACAAGTTACTCACCAGAAGCTTAGAGAGAATCTGAGCAAATTTTCTTTATCTTCTCACTCGAATTCCCATTCAAAACCAGGTAAATATACGAATCCTTCTCACCTCTGTGTTAAATTCATCATTGAAGGTTCACGTTCCAAAATAAACGGTGAAACAAAGTGGATTAACAAGTTCTAAAACTTGTTTGTTCGAAAGATTTGAAAATAGATCAAAAGGCTTGAAAACCGAAACCCTAGAGTTTGAATCCATGGAGATCCACCGTTTATTTTCACAAACGAGTTCAAATCCTGATTTAATGTAGAAAATAGAGTAGTTTAGGTCTCGTTTCAAGAAGCTTTTTTGGAAAAAGTTTGAAAACCTAGAAGCCGAAGGTTTCGAGCATAGATCTACTCAAACCAAGGCTTCGATTTAAAAAACCAGTCCCAGAATCTTAAAGAGGAAGCTCAGGTGAACACAACGGTGAAAAAATTTGCAGAAAATGTTCAAGTGTGGTGGCGCCGCCGGCGGACCACCACGCCTCCGCCGTTGTGTCCATCGGAGAAGATGAAGATCATAAGGTGAGAGAAGAGAGCTTCTCTCTCTAAGGTTTAGCTTAGAGAGAGAGACGAAGATGTAAAATGAAATGAACCGGTCACAAGCCCTTTTATAAACTACTGAACCGGTCTGGTTCAGTCCTGGTTCGTTTGGTTTTACATCTTAGGCGTTGGATCTCAGGTTTGATCCAGTTGGAGCAATCCAACGGCCATGGTTGCTCCCTATGATCCAAGTCTATTAGGGTTTGGGCCTGGACGTTTGTCCTCTGCTGAATTTCGTTTTCCTGAATTTTCTTGCTATGCGCCCCCCCCCATGCCTGCATGTCTGTGCTATGTTCTTGCTTTTTACACCCTCACCATGCCTAAAGTTTTTTTAGAAAATTCTATAAAAATTTGTGAGTGTTTCTTTTTATTTTTACAACATTCGTATGATATTTTTGTACTAAAAATGGATAAAAAAAAATAATGTGTTGTGTTGCTTTATTTCTTGAGTTTTATGACAAAATTTGTGAAAGTGTGCATTAATTTTGATTCCAATCCTTGATACATGCTTGAGATTTGTGATGTGTGAATTGGTGATGGATTTGTCACTGTGTGGATGAGTTTCTTGCTGAGTGTAAATATGTGTGATTAGTTACTTGTTTTACAAGGCAAATTAGTGCTTGTTTGAGAAAAATAAAGTGTTAAAGGCATCTCGAGATGAATCATAATCTTGCAATTTGAGTATGAACTTCTAATTCCCACACTTTTGTTGCATTAAAACTCATTTTAAAATTGTCATAATGGGGAGGTTATGGTTCATATGCATCTTGAAGCATTGTGATTAATTTCTAATATGCTTTAACACTTTATCTTTGTGTTTTTGTCTTTGTTTAGTATCTTCTTGCCTTATTATTACTTCATTATATGTGGTGCTACTAACTCCTTTCATTTCATGTTTCATCATTTCATAAGCATTTCCATTTCATCCCATATTCATTTCTATTTTCCTTGCAATTTAATTTGTACCAAGGATTAGAATGTAACACTTAGGAGTTTTGTAATATTTTCCTTTATGCAATTTTAATTTCTTGCAAGACCATAGAATGTATCTAGGCCAATGATGTAAAGGACAATGGACTCTAATGATGTACACCGACACAAGCACCGACACATGCACACACACCACTTTAGGTATATAGTTAGGATATGCATGTTTAGATGTATGTTTAGGATTGCATGTTTAGATGAATGTTTAGGCTTTATACTTAGAAAAATCAATTTTCCAAAAAAATATGAACAAAATCACTCAAACTATTTTCTAAATAAACCTTGGGATCAAAATCCCATTGAATTTTCCTTTTTCATTTTCTTAATCAAATTTCAATGAAAAATAACCATACTTAGACCACATTTTGCAAATGACTAATTCAACCTCACAATTTCATAATCTCATGCCCTTGAGGCCTCTCTCTTATTCTTCAAATTCCAATTTTCAAACTTAAAATTAACCAACAAAAACAAAAACATTTTTGGAAGAGAACTACGGTGGATTTGATCCCTTAAACCGGTACGTAGGCAAGGAACAAAAATTCCTTCAATTCAACTAAAATAAAAATCCAAAAACATTCTTCTCCCTCCAATTCTTCACTTAGAATACCTTTAAGTTTAATAAATACTTTCAAAATAGCATTTAAAAATAAAGAGCGCGCGTAGAAATCAAAGACGGTTCCTATAGGATACTATAGTCGTTATGGGTGCCTAACACCTTCCCGTAGCGAAAACAACTCCCGGACCTCGATTCTCAAGGGTTTTGCTTATTTTTTTCCCTTCCCAAGAAAAAATAAGATATCACCGGTTTGAAAGGTTCAAACGTAATCAATGTTTGACACCCGAAAACCAAGATAAAACAGCTGGCGACTTCACTGGGGAGATTCGAGAGTTACGCCTAGTCTTTATTTCCACGCTTGCGCTCTTTTTTTTACTTGTTTCTTTTACTTGCTTTCCTATGTGAATAAATGTTTAATTTCTTGCAAACGTGTGGGGTGAGAATATCAAAGGTCCTGCACCCGGGCTGAGTGAACTTAGGATTTAGGAGGGATATAATCGACAATTCATTCCGGGGGTTGCCTCGTGTTTTGGATTATGCGATCAATCCCACATAGCTGAGACATTTTGGGGGTGATGTTGTCGGCGCGTGTTGTCGCGTTTAGGCACTTTACTTCTAATTGTTCTATGACGCTATGGACCATAGATAACCAAACCCATCCATGGCCATTTTCTAGGATGTAGTGCGGGGGCTAAACCGAGTGTTGTCTCGAGTTTTAGTCGTCACGCGATACTACACTCAAGTTAGACCTTCCACGTATAATCATGGAGCGAGTGTTGTCTCGTGACACCGTGATATACGTCGGAGAGGTTGCAACTTGGGAACCTTTTTAGAACCCGGTTACTATTATCCTAAAGCCCTAGATTCACCGGACACCGTGTCCACCCATGACTCCTCGACTTTGAACTTCAACCCACCATGTTTTCTCCGGACTTGAACATAATCATGCATTCATGCATACATGCATACATGCATAAACTTTTTCCATGCATTGTTATCGAAGGGCATAGACAAGTTGAATTTGTAAACATTGTAGGAATGAAGAGGACTGATTCCTACAAGTTCAAGGAAGTGGATTTGGCTAGTTTGAGAGATTTGGCACTCAAGATTGAGGATCCGACTGGTTTCCGACGTCGTTACGGGGCTTTACTTACTATTCTCCAGACTAATGTGGATGAGAAGCTTGTGCACACTCTGGTGCAATTCTATGATCGGGACTATCGGTGCTTCACTTTTCCGGACTTTCAGCTGGTGCCTACTCTAGAGGCTTATTCTTCCTTGATGGGTCTATCTATTGCTAAGGGGGTACCTTTCTCAGGACTTGAGCCTCCTCTTACTCCATTGGTTATTGCTAAAGATCTCTATCTCAAGACTACCGATGTCTCCAAGAATCTTGTCACTAAGGCACGCATCTGAGGGTTCACTTCAGAGTATCTTCTTGGGAAAGCCAACCTCAATACCACTTGTCAGGACACTCTCGAGGCTATTCTTGCACTTCTCATCTATGGGCTTATTCTCTTTCCGAATCTTGATGACTTCGTGGACATGAATGCTATTATGATCTTCCACTCCAAGAATCCGGTTCCTACTTTGCTAGCTGACACATACCATGCTATTCATGATCGTTCCGGCAAGGGTCGTGGATACATTCTTTGTTGTGTGCCTCTCCTCTATAGGTGGTTTATTTCGCACCTTCCGGAGTCTTTCCACGACAATCCGGAGAATTGGTCTATTTCACAGAGGATTATGGCTCTCACTCCTAATGAAGTGGTTTGGCTTACTCCAGCTTCTAGAGTTAAGGAAATTATCTTCGGTGGTGGGAAGTTTCTTAATGTACCTCTTCTTGGTACCCGGGGAGGAATCAACTATAACCCGGAGCTCGCCTTACGACAATTTGGTTTCCCGATGAAAGATAAACCCATCAATCTTGCTACGGCTCCTTACTTCTTTCACTACTCCAATGCTCCCACGGGAATAAAAGAGGATTTCATAGAAGCTTGGTCCAAACTTCGAAAGAAAGAGGTGAAGCAGATGGGTGTAAGGTCCGGTGTTGCTCATGAGGCCTATACACAGTGGGTGATAAACCAAGCTGAGGAGATTGGCATGCCTTACCCCTCTATGAGATATGTGTCTGCATCTGTCCCTACTATGCCTTTGCCTCTACTCCCACCTACCCAGGAGATGTATCAGGAACATCTAGCTATGGAGAGTCGGGAGAAGCATCAGTGGAGAGCTAGATACTATGAGGCTGAGAACTTGATCATGACTTTGGATGGAAAGGATGAGCAGCAGACTCATGAGGTCCTGACACTGAAGCAAGAGTTAGCTAAGGCTAGGAGAGAGATTGAAGAGAAAGATAGGTTGCTTATGAGAGACTCTAAGAGGGCTAGGAGTGCCCGTGACTTCTATGCCCGATACTGCAGCTATGAGTCTGAGTCGGAGGATGACGCTTCCGCTTTCTATGCTTGAGGATTTCTTTTTCCTGGTGTTATTTCCATTTGTTTATGTTGGAATCGTCTTGTAAAATTACATGTTGGATGTTTGTTTCTCGTTTTTGTTTAGTAATGTTTACAAGTTTCTAATTTGTCTAAAACCCTTCGATAACACAAAAAGAGTCTTTTTGCATATGCATTAGCACATTTCATGCATCATATGCATTCATTGGTCACAAAAAACTTCTCTCGTGCTCATTGCCTCCTGGTTTTGTCCGCCGCAGTCTGAAAAGTGGCTCGTGTTCGCAAAGTCTACCAACCAGATAGAGTTCATCAAACAAGATTTCACAAGAGAAGAATGATGGTTAACGTTGAAGAAGAAAATGCTCAGCTGCGTGCCGAATTGGCTGCTATGAAAGAAGACTTGGCTAAGGCTCATGACACTATGTCTGCTTTGCTGGCTGCACAAGAACAACCAGCCACATCTGTCCCAGTTTCTACTGAAGCAATTCCATCTATCCCATTGTCTACTGTGGCTACCGATGCTCGGTTTGTTATGCCCAACGACCGTCCTTATGGTCTCTCGGCTTACTATTCTCATAATACTGCTGCTGGTGTCTCTGGTTTTGCTGGTCAAGGACAGATTCCTGTGTCCACTGCTATGCCTCAAGTAACCACTGTTGTTACCGACCCTATTGTACACACTGTGTAACAGGTGATTGATGTTGACACTCCGCGTGGACAAGATCCCGCAATGGAAGCTATGAAAAGACAGTTGAGGGAGTTGGCTGGAGAACTCCGTGAGGTCAAGACTAGCCGGGGAAACAATGGTGCTCCTGCTAAAGCTCGTGATCTATGCTTGGTATCCCGATTTGAGGTTCCTAAGAAATTCAAAGAGCCAGAATTTGACAAATACAATGGGACTTCTTGCCCACACAACCATGTCATCCGGTATGTCCGAAAGATGGCTAATTACGCAGATAATGATGCACTAATGATCCACTGCTTTCAGAGTAGCTTGACAGATGATGCAGCAGATTGGTACACTAGTTTGAGCAAAGACAACATCCATACTTTTGAGGAACTCGCTGCTGCTTTTGAAGGTCAATATGAATTCAATACCCGTCTGAAGCCAAATAGGGACTCTCTTAAATCCTTGTCTCAGAAGTCAGATGAAACATTCCGCGAATATGCTCAGAGGTGGAGAGGGGCAGCTGCCCGTGTTTCTCCTCGACTTGATGAGGAAGAGCTAACACAGACATTCCTGAAGACTCTGAAAAAGGAATATAAGGAGAGAATGATAGTCTCTGCTCCAAACAACTTCTCTGATATGGTCACAATGGGAACTCGTCTAGAGGAAGCCGTCCGAGAGGGTAATATTGTTCTTGAGAAAGGTGAATCTTCAACCAGTGAACCAAAGAAGTACGGTAATGGCCACCATAAAAGGAAAGAATCTGACGTAGGGATGGTATCTGGTAACCCGTCTGCAGCCGCTACACAATTACCTCTGCCCTATCACTATATGCAGTACTCTCAACACCCTTTCTTCCCACCATTCTACCAACAATATCCTCTGCCACCAGGCCAACCACCAGTGCCCGTCAATGCCATCGCTCAGCAAGTACAACAACAGCCTCCTGCTCAACAGCAACGGCAGCAACAACAGGGTCCCCGACCCAAACCTTCTTTTCCACCAATACCAATGCGGTATGGTGAGCTGCTCCCAACTCTATTGGCTAAGGGACACAGTGTCACCAGACCAGGCAAGCCTCCGCCTAATCCATTGCCTCCCAGGTTCCGTCAGGACCTAACATGTGAATTCCATCAGGGTGCTCAAGGTCACGATGTTGAGGGTTGCTTTGCTCTGAAATATATTGTGAAAGACCTGATAGAAAAAGGACGGTTGACTTTTGAGAATAGTGTTCCTCATGTTCTTGACAATCCGCTTCCGAACCATGCTGCTGTTAACATGATCGAGGCCTTCGAAGGAATCCCTGTTCCTCAGGAAGAGCCCATATTGGATGTCCGCAATGTTGTCACTCCCTTGGTGCCATTACATGTCAAGCTCTGCCAGGCTTCTCTGTTCAAACATGATCATACTTCTTGTTCAGAATGTCTTCGAAATCCTATGGGCTGTTGTGTGGTGAAAGATGATATCCAGAGTCTGATGGATGACACACACTTGATCGTCAGTCATGTATGTGTGATTGTGCCAGTGTTCCATGACTCTCCTGTTGAAAGTGTATCTCAGACAAGGGATGTTGAGCCCTTGGTGATCAGGTTACCTGGTCCGGTATCGTATACCTCTACAAAAGCAATTCCTTACAAATACAATGCAACCATGATTGAGAATGGAATGGAGGTACCTATGATATCCCCAGCTACAGTTGACAATGTTGCCGGTGAAATTACAACTCTGAGAAGCGGAAAAGTCCGCCCACCCTTGTTCCAAAAGAAGGTGGTGACACCTATTGCCACGATAACTCCACCAGTTGCTCCTCCTATTGATAAGAACCCCGGCCCATCAGGCCAATCTATTGAAGAGTCTAATCTGGATGAAATTTTGAGGCTTATCAAGAAGAGTGACTATAAGATTGTTGACCAACTGCTGCAAACTCCGTCAAAGATATCCATCTTGTCGCTGCTCATGAGCTTAGAAGCTCACAGGAAGGTGTTGATGAAGATCCTGGAGCAGGCTTATGTTGACCACGAAGTCTCTGTGGATCAGTTCGATGGGATAGTGAGTAATATTACTGCCTGCAACAACTTGGGATTTGGTGACGATGAACTCCCCGAAGCGGGGAAACACCACAACTTGGCTCTGCATATCTCAGTACATTGTAGATCTGACATGATATCCAACGTGCTAGTGGACACTGGATCTTCTTTGAATGTGATGCCCGAGTCTACACTAAGACAATTAAGCCATCAGGGAATCTCTCTGAGGGGAAGCAGCTATCTGGTTAAAGCTTTTGACGGATCTCGCAAAGATGTTCTTGGGGAAGTAGACTTGCCGATTACCATTGGCCCTGAGACATTTCAAATCACTTTCCAAGTCATGGACATCAATGCGTCTTACAGCTGTCTCCTCGGAAGGCCGTGGATTCACGACGCTGGGGCAGTTACTTCTACTTTGCATCAGAAACTCAAGTTTATGAGGAATGGTAAGATTGTCACTGTGCATGGTGAAGAAGCATATCTGGTTAGCCAAGTGTCATCTTTCTCTTGTGTTGAAGCAGGGTCCGCTGAAGGGACATCATTTCAAGGCTTGACTGTTGAAGGGGCAGAACCCCGGAGGGCTGGTACTGCTATGGCTTCACTGAAAGACGCCCAGAAGGCTGTTCAAGCAGGGCAAGCTGCTGGCTGGGGCAAAGTGATTCAGATTTTGGAAAACAAACGTAAAGAGGGCCTTGGATTCTCCCCAACCTCTGGTGTTTCAACAGGAACTTTCTACAGTGCTGGGTTCATTAATGCTATTTCTGAAGATGCTGCTGAAAGAAGTTATGTGCCTACATTTGTTATACCAGGAGGCACTGTGAGAAATTGGGAAGCCATTAATGTTCCTTTAGTCATGCATGCTTCCATGTAATGTGTCTTGTTGCTCATGTTTTTCTTTGTTTTCAAAAATAACAATCCTTTCGCTTTGCCCAAGGCGAAAGTGATATCATTGTAAGGGCATGTTTGTTTCGGCATTGCCGTTATCAATAAAAATTGTCGTCTTTTCCGCGACTCTTTGTTTTTTACTTTTTAGTGCCTTTTTCTTGGAAATAATGGTAAAGCCAGAAAAAACCAAAACATCTGTATTTTCTTATTAATTTCAAAAATCTGCATGAAAAACTTTTTCTAAAACCATCCCAATCATATTATGCAGATTGAACCACAATAAACCCGTTGAACACAGTGACCCTATGGTTCCTCCAAATTTTGAATTCCCTGTATATGAAGCTGAAGATGAGGATGATGATGAAGAGATACCGTATGAGATCACTCGACTGCTTGAGCAAGAAAGAAGAGCCATTCAGCCTCACCAGGAAGAGATTGAGCTTATCAACCTGGGTACTGAAGAGAACAAGCGAGAAATCAAGATTGGTGTTGCACTTGAGCCAGAAGTGAAAAGGAAGATTATTCAGCTCCTCCATAATTATTCAGATGTCTTTGCATGGTCCTATGAAGATATGCCGGGTCTAGATCCCAAGATTGTGGAACATCGGATACCAACAAGGCCTGAATGTCCTCCTGTCAAACAGAAATTGAGAAGGTCTCGTCCAGACATGGCTCTTAAGATCAAGGCTGAGGTGCAAAAGCAAATTGATGCGGGTTTTCTCATGACAGCTGAATACCCTGAGTGGATTGCCAACATCGTACCAGTACCAAAGAAAGATGGGAAAGTTCGAATGTGTGTTGATTACAGAGACCTGAACAAAGCCTGTCCAAAGGATAACTTCCCATTGCCTCATATTGATGTGCTTGTTGACAATACTGCTCAGTCTAAAGTATTCTCCTTCATGGATGGTTTCTCTGGCTACAACCAGATACGGATGTCACCTGAAGATAGAGAAAAGACGTCCTTCATCACTCCGTGGGGGACGTTCTGTTATAAAGTGATGCCGTTTGGCTTGATAAATGCCGGTGCTACCTATCAAAGGGGTATGACCACTCTGTTTCATGATATGATTCACAAAGAGATTGAAGTATATGTTGATGATATGATTGTGAAGTCAAGTGATGAAGAGCAGCATGTTGTGTATTTGAAAAAGATGTTTGAAAGATTGAGAAAGTACAAGCTGCGGTTGAATCCTAACAAGTGTACGTTCGGTGTACGATCTGGAAAGTTGCTAGGCTTCATTGTCAGCCAAAGAGGCATTGAAGTTGATCCTGACAAAGTCCGAGCCATCAGAGAGATGTCGGCCCCTCAAACTGAGAAGCAAGTCAGAGGTTTCCTCGGACGTCTGAATTACATTTCAAGATTTATATCTCACATGACCACTACTTGTGGACCAATTTTTAAATTGCTCAGAAAGAATCAGCCTATTGTATGGAATGATGAATGTCAGGAAGCTTTTGACAGCATTAAAGAATACCTGTTAGAGCCACCTATCCTTGTCCCACCAGTGGAAGGAAGGCCTTTGATTATGTATCTGTCAGTGTTGGATGATTCAGTGGGTTGTGTTCTCGGTCAACAAGATGAGACTGGTAAGAAAGAGCATGCTATCTACTATCTGAGCAAGAAGTTCACCGACTGTGAGACTCGGTATACGATGCTTGAAAAGACTTGTTGTGCTTTAGCTTGGGCTGCCAAACGCCTGCGTCATTATATGGTGAATCATACAACTTGGTTGATATCCCGAATGGATCCAATCAAGTACATCTTTGAAAAGCCTGCTGTTACTGGAAAGATTGCACGTTGGCAAATGTTGTTGTCTGAATATGATATTGTGTACAAAGCTCAGAAAGCAATCAAAGGAAGCATCCTTGCCGAGCATCTTGCTTGTCAACCTCTTGATGATTACCAGCCAATTAAGTTTGATTTCCCTGATGAAGAGATTATGTATCTGAAAGCAAAAGACTGTGAAGAACCACTGATCAATGAAGGGTCAGATCCCAATAGCAAATGGGGATTAGTGTTTGATGGTGCTGTCAATGCTTATGGTAAAGGGATTGGAGCCATCATTGTAACTCCACAGGGGCACCACATTCCTTTCACCGCTCGAATAACTTTTGAATGCACAAATAACATAGCTGAATATGAAGCATGCATCTTGGGCATCGAAGAAGCCCTTGATCTGAGAATCAAGCACCTTGACATCTATGGAGATTCTGCACTTGTCATTAATCAGATAAAGGGTGAATGGGAGACTCATCATGAGAAGCTGATCCCGTACCGTGACTATGCAAGACGTTTGTTGACATACTTTACGAAGGTTGAGCTGCACCATATCCCTCGGGATGAAAATCAGATGGCTGACGCTCTTGCTACTTTGTCTTCCATGTTTCGTGTCAATCACTGGAATGACGTGCCAGTAATCAAAGTACAACGTCTTGATAGACCCACTCATGTGTTTACTATTGAAAATATGCTAGATCAAGCTGATGAGGTTGGGAATAATAAAAAGCCTTGGTATTACAACATCAAACAGTTTCTGCAGAGTCGTGAATATCCACCTGGTGCTTCCAACAGGGATAAAAAGATTTTGAGACGATGGGCTAGTAAATTCCTGCTGGACGGAGAAATCCTATACAAAAGGAACTATGACATGGTCTTGTTGAGATGTGTTGACAAACAAGAAGCTGAGAAATTGATGCATGATGTACATGACGGTACCTTTGGGACCCATGCTTCGGGCCACACCATGTCGAGGAAACTGTTAAGAGCCGGCTATTACTGGATAACCATGGAACGTGACTGCCACAAACATGCCAAAAGATGCCACAAATGTCAAATTTATGCTGATAAGATTCATGTACCTCCACATGCCCTCAATGTTATGTCTTCCCCATGGCCTTTCTCTATGTGGGGCATTGACATGATCGGAAGAATTGAACCAAAAGCTTCCAATGGACATCGTTTCATTCTAGTGGCAATTGACTACTTCACCAAGTGGGTTGAAGCTGCTTCCTATGCAAATGTGACCAAGCAAGTGGTTGTCAAGTTTATCAAGAATAACATCATCTGTCGTTATGGTGTTCCCAACAAGATCATCACTGACAATGGTTCCAATCTGAACAATAGCATGATGCAAGCTTTATGTGAAGAATTCAAAATTGAACATCACAACTCTTCTCCTTATAGACCTCAGATGAATGGTGCAGTTGAGGCCGCTAACAAGAACATCAAGAAGATTGTTCAGAAGATGGTCACTACTTACAAAGACTGGCACGAAATGCTACCTTTTGCCTTGCATGGTTACCGTACTACAGTACGCAGTTCAACCGGGGCAACTCCCTTCTCTCTGGTATATGGTATGGAAGCAGTTCTCCCTCTGGAAGTGGAGATTCCCTCTCTTCGAGTAATCATGGAAGCAAAGTTAACCGAGGCTGAATGGTGTCGAAGTCGGTATGATCAATTGAATCTGATTGAAGAGAAACGTATGGATGCTATGACTCATGGACAGTTGTATCAAGTGCGAATGAAGAATGCTTTTGACAAGAAAGTCCGACCTCGAGAATTCAAGGAAGGCGAACTCGTATTGAAAAGAAGGATAAGTCAACAACCCGACCCAAGGGGCAAGTGGACACCTAACTATGAAGGTCCTTATGTTGTCAAGAAGGCTTTCTCTGGTGGTGCTTTGATTCTTACACACATGGATGGTGTTGAGCTTCCAAATCCTGTTAATGCCGATATAGTCAAGAAATACTTTGTCTAGAAAGAAAAGAACAGCGTGGTAGGTCGAAAACCCGAAAGGGCGGCCTAGGCAAAAATGCGCTTCCCGGTGGATCGAAAACCCGAAAGGGCGATCCAGGCAAAAGTTAGGGACAAAAAAAAACAATGAATATGAAAAAGCTCGCTGAGATTGTACGCAACTCAGGCAAGAATGAGCGCCTCGATGAGCCGAAAACCCGAAAGGGCGGTTCATGCAAAAATGAGGTCAATAAAAGACAAGTAACTATATCTGGCAAATCACCATCACCCCTTGGGGCATCTGCAACTGTCAACGATCGTCTTCATCAGAGGCTTCTACACTTGTGAATTCAAAATTTCTATGAAATGTAGCGGTTATCGTGTTCAATGTATCACCAACCAATAAAATTACCATTTTCCAAGCTTTGTAAATCCGTGAAGTCATGCCCTTGGCTGACTCTCACTCTTCTACATCAATTTGAGCCTGTGCTATTGTTTGAAACTCTATTTTTATTTCCACTTTCAATGCTATATACAAAACATTTTCTTTCTATTTTGATAATGTTAATGTCTGAAACAAATATTTTTGAAAATTAAAACATCTTTTCCTGTCTATTTTGAAAACAAACTTGAGCAATAGGGTATATTTCAATGAAACATGCATGAATAAATGAATGTCAATGTCTATTTCAATACATGTTACAAGCAGGTTACTCCCCAGGATGATCTGTGGTCAATGGCAAGAATGAAAAACAGAATGAAAATGAAAAATTGAAAAATGAAAATGAAAAGCTCGCTAAGCTGAAAACCCGAAAGGGCGGCTTAGGAAAAAATGAGCACCCCGCTGATTGACAACCTGTGAAGGCAAATCAGGCAAAAATGGGGCAATGAAAAGAATTTATTCCCCGGTGAATCGAAAACCCGAAAGGGCGGTTCAGGTAAAAATGGGATTGAAAAATGAAAGGATGAAAGAATGAAATATTGAAAAGCATTGACCACAGATGCGAACATCCAATGTTTACCCAGCACTGACACGCCTAGCAACGGCGACCTGTATCCAAGAATCTTCCAAGGTTCCATTCTCTACAAGTTTTATTGCCCTCAGCCATGGTTTTGATACGTCTCCCAACGACGATCTCTCCAAAGAGGTTTTCCCCTGTGAATATGTTGCAGCACGAGCCACTACGTGCCCAACCTTCCAATGTTTTGTCTGCCTTTGTGAAACTTCCCTGTCAAGTTGCAAACCAATCATGCATTTCAAGCATTCATACATGCATAATCACGCATTTTATGTGCTCATACATCCAATAATCTTGCTGTACCATACATACAGGTTGCATATCCAACTCTCAACTGTCAATTCCCATCCAAATTTCAGCTATCAAACCCAATTTCAATCTCCAATTTCAAACCAATCACAAATTCAATTTCAATTGTCAAATTCGATGCAATCTCAACTCTCCAATCTCAATTTCAAATCATGTCAACTGTCAAATTCGAAGCAATCTCAAATTCAATTCAATGTCAATTCGAAGCAATTTCCAATCTCAATTTCAATTCAATTCAAATTCGAAGCAATCTCAATTTCAATTTCAATGTCAATCTCCAATTTCAATCCAATATCAATGTCAATGTCAATATCCAATCTCAATGTCAATGTCAATTTCAATTTCCAACTCAATTCAATTCCAATTTCCAATGTCTCTTTCAATTTCAACTCTCAATCCAATGTCTATGCCTATGTCTCTGCTCAATCTCAATTTTCAACCTCTCTTTCAATGTCAACTTTCAATTCAAATCAATGTCAATCCACTCTCAATTTACTCTTGGGCCAACAAAAATGGTCACGTCTATTTTCAAATCAAGTCAATGACAATTTACCCTCAATTGGTATCTTGTTAAACCAAACTTTCAATTTGTATCTTGTTACTGGTCAAGCGCCAGGTTCGATCCAAAAAGAACCACTTGTACCTGCTTATATACCTATGCTTCCGAACAAACGACAAGTTCGATCTGAAGAACAGTTTGTACCCAGCTTATGTTTTGTTATCGGTCAAACGGCAAGTTCGATCTAAAAGAACAGTTTGCACCTACCCACATGATGTGGTGATGATCCAACGGCAAGTTCGATCCAAAGAACAATTTGTATCTACCCTTTTGTCTATATCTCCGGCCAAACAGCCAGTTCGATCCAAAAGAACAGTTTGTGTCTGCCTATCTGTCTGTATTTTTCAATCAAGTGTCAAGTTCGATCCAAAGAACAGCTTGTATCTGCCTATATGTCTGTGTTTCCGGTCAAGTGCCCAGTTCGGTCAAAAAGAACAGCTTGTGCCTATCTTTTGTTTTGTATTCCTTGGTCAAGTGACTAGTTCGATCCAAAGAACAACTTGTACCTTATTTTCTATCCCCTGGTTTGTCCACCCTGTCAATGTCCATCTAAATCCCCAGTGACATGACATGTTCCATGGACTCCAGTTGTTTGTCTTACATTCATAATCAAGGTATTGCATGGCATTTACATTTTTGAAAATCTGAAAGCGTATTTTTATGTCCAAAAGCAGTGCAAATGTTAATATTTAAGTATCTTCGTCCCGTCAACTCAAAGACTTCGTCTTTTGACTCCCCGGACAAAGAGACTTAAATAGGGGCAGCTGTTATACCCTCATTTTGGACCTAAAAATACTAACTCATTTCTTCTTATCTTGCATTTCAAGCCATTTGAACTATCTCTGATCAATTGCATCTTTCTTTGCATTCTATTTCAATATTATTTGCAAAATTCACATAGAAGGGCATTTTAGTCATTTCTTGCATTCAATTCATTTTAATCTTTGAAAATTGTTGAGTCTTTTAAATTGGTTTGTATAAGTCCTTGTTTCAATCTCATGTCAAAATTCATTTCAAAAAATATCAGTTAAGTCTTTTTTAGCCAGTTTAGCCCCTAGGGGGCATTTTAGTCATTTCTTGTGTTAGAATTTCTCTCAGTCTTTCAAAATTTTGTTTGAGTCCTTTTAAGTAGTTTGAATAAGACTCTGTTTCATTCTATGTCAAAATCCATTTTAAAAATTGCATTTGAAGTCATTTTGAGTCAGTTTTGCCCCTAGGGGCATTTTAGTCTTTTCAAGTGTCAAAGCTCTGTTCAAATCTTAAAAATTGCCTCTGAGTCTTTCAAGTTGGTTTAAATAAACTTTTGTTTCGATTCCCTGTTAAAAATCCATTTTAAGATTGCATCTGAGTTATTTTTAGTCGTTTTAGCCCTAGGGGCATTTTGGTCATTTCACACGAAATTTCGGCAGAGAGAGGTTACTTTAAAGTACCTCATTTAGGCCGTTGGTTCGTTTTAGTCCGTTTTGTCGCTTTTAATCGTTTCACTTTACGTTTATTTCCAAATTACGTTTTTTACCCATTTTATTATTAATTACTTTTAAAGTCTTTTTTTGTCATTTTTTGCATTTCAGTCCTTTATTTTTAGTTATTTGCAGTTTGGTCCAAAGTTTCTTAAGGCCAGTGCCACGTGTCGTTCTTTCATTTGTCCAGTTTGTTAAGTCCAGTGCCACATGTCATGTTCATATTGGTCCAGGCAGTTACACATCAGCTATAAAAGCTGACTCAAAGGCCAACTCATCACAGATCCATTCACCAGATTACACATCATCAACAACACAATCACATTTCTCTCTCTCTTCCAACTCTCTCCACTGTAACAAACTCAAACCACCACCACAGAACCACCGTAACAAACTAAAACCACCACAACAGAATCAATCACCGCCACAAGAATCCTCAAATTCATACCAATTCTCTATCAAAAATTCATCATCTAGTGTACAAAACCAATTCAAAGTTCCAGAATATCAAAAAAGGCAAAATGTGTTCAATTCAGCAAGAAGCGGTTCGAATTTGCAGAAGGTTCTCAGTGATTTTCCTGGAAAATCATCATCATTGAACCTTCACCTTCGCAATTCAAGCAAGAATTCGTACGAAGACGAAGTTCCTGCGATCACGAAGGGTTTTGAGTGAAAGGAAGAAGAAGAGGGATCGAATTCGAAACAAATCAGAGAGGAAGAAGACGAACAACAACAAGTTACTCACCAGAAGCTTAGAGAGAATCTGAGCAAATTTTCTTTATCTTCTCACTTGAATTCCCATTCAAAACCAGGTAAATATACGAATCCTTCTCACCTCTGTGTTAAATTCATCATTGAAGGTTCACGTTCCAAAATAAACGGTGAAATAAAGTGGATTAACAAGTTCTAAAACTTGTTTGTTCGAAAGATTTGAAAATAGATCAAAAGGCTTGAAAACCGAAACCCTAGAGTTTGAATCCATGGAGATCCACCGTTTATTTTCACAAACGAGTTCAAATCCTGATTTAATGTAGAAAATAGAGTAGTTTAGGTCTCGTTTCAAGAAGCTTTTTTGGAAAAAGTTTGAAAACCTAGAAGCCGAAGGTTTCGAGCATAGATCTACTCAAACCAAGGCTTCGATTTAAAAAACCAGTCCCAGAATCTTAAAGAGGAAGCTCAGGTGAACACAACGGTGAAAAAATTTGCAGAAAATGTTCAAGTGTGGTGGCGCCGCCGGCGGACCACCACGCCTCCGCCGTTGTGTCCATCGGAGAAGATGAAGATCATAAGGTGAGAGAAGAGAGCTTCTCTCTCTAAGGTTTAGCTTAGAGAGAGAGACGAAGATGTAAAATGAAATGAACCGGTCACAAACCCTTTTATAAACTACTGAACCGGTCTGGTTCAGTCCTGGTTCGTTTGGTTTTACATCTTAGGCGTTGGATCTCAGGTTTGATCCAGTTGGAGCAATCCAACGGCCATGGTTGCTCCCTATGATCCAAGTCTATTAGGGTTTGGGCCTGGACGTTTGTCCTCTGCTGAATTTCGTTTTCCTGAATTTTCTTGCTATGCGCCCCCCCCCCCCATGCCTGCATGTCTGTGCTATTTTCTTGCTTTTTACACCTTCACCATGCCTAAAGTTTTTTTAGAAAATTCTATAAAAATTTGTGAGTGTTTCTTTTTATTTTTACAACATTCGTATGATATTTTTGTACTAAAAATGGATAAAAAAAAAATAATGTGTTGTGTTGCTTTATTTCTTGAGTTTTATGACAAAATTTGTGAAAGTGTGCATTAATTTTGATTCCGATCCTTGATACATGCTTGAGATTTGTGATGTGTGAATTGGTGATGGATTTGTCACTGTGTGGATGAGTTTCTTGCTGAGTGTAAATATGTGTGATTAGTTACTTGTTTTACAAGGCAAATTAGTGCTTGTTTGAGAAAAATAAAGTGTTAAAGGCATCTAGAGATGAATCATAATCTTGCAATTTGAGTATGAACTTCTAATTCCCACACTTTTGTTGCATTAAAACTCATTTTAAAATTGTCATAATGGGGAGGTTATGGTTCATATGCATCTTGAAGCATTGTGATTAATTTCTAATATGCTTTAACACTTTATCTTTGTGTTTTTGTCTTTGTTTAGTATCTTCTTGCCTTATTATTACTTCATTATATGTGGTGCTACTAACTCCTTTCATTTCATGTTTCATCATTTCATAAGCATTTCCATTTCATCCCATATTCATTTCTATTTTCCTTGCAATTTAATTTGTACCAAGGATTAGAATGTAACACTTAGGAGTTTTGTAATATTTTCCTTTATGCAATTTTAATTTCTTGCAAGACCATAGAATGTATCTAGGCCAATGATGTAAAGGACAATGGACTCTAATGATGTACACCGACACAAGCACCGACACATGCACACACACCACTTTAGGTATATAGTTAGGATATGCACGTTTAGATGTTTGTTTAGGATTGCATGTTTAGATGAATGTTTAGGCTTTATACTTAGAAAAATCAATTTTCCAAAAAAATATGAACAAAATCACTCAAACTATTTTCTAAATAAACCTTGGGATCAAAATCCCATTGAATTTTCCTTTTTCATTTTCTTAATCAAATTTCAATGAAAAATAACCATACTTAGACCACATTTTGCAAATGACTAATTCAACCTCACAATTTCATAATCTCATGCCCTTGAGGCCTCTCTCTTATTCTTCAAATTCCAATTTTCAAACTTAAAATTAACCAACAAAAACAAAAACATTTTTGGAAGAGAACTACGGTGGATTTGATCCCTTAAACGGGTACGTAGGCAAGGAACAAAAATTCCTTCAATTCAACTAAAATAAAAATCCAAAAACATTCTTCTCCCTCCAATTCTTCACTTAGAATACCTTTAAGTTTAATAAATACTTTCAAAATAGCATTTAAAAATAAAGAGCGCGCGTAGAAATCAAAGACGGTTCCTATAGGATACTATAGTCGTTATGGGTGCCTAACACCTTCCCGTAGCGAAAACAACTCCCGGACCTCGATTCTCAAGGGTTTTGCTTATTTTTTTCCCTTCCCAAGAAAAAATAAGATATCACCGGTTTGAAAGGTTCAAACGTAATCAATGTTTGACACCCGAAAACCAAGATAAAACACGGTCTAGTTTGAAGAAAAAATGTTTGGTGTAAAAACCATGGCAACAAAATTTGAGATAGAGAAGTTCAACGGGAGAAATTTTTCCCTGTGGAAATTGAAGATAAGGGCAATTGTAAGAAAAGATAATTGCCTAGACGCAATAGATGGCAGACCTGCAGATATCACTGACGAAAAGTGGAAAGAGATGGATGATAATGCCGTTGCCAATTTTTCACCTAGCAATGGCAGACTCGGTATTGTCAAGTATTGCTGAAAAGAAGACAGCAAAGGAGATTTGGGATACTCTAGTAAAATTGTACGAGGTCAAATCACTCCACAACAAAATATTCTTAAAGAGAAGGCTCTACACTCTTCGAATGGGTGAATCCACATCCGTAACGGATCACATCAACACCCTGAATACGCTATCTTCTCAACTCACGGCTTCTGATTTCAGAATAGCAGAAAATGAGCGTGCTGAACTTCTACTTCAGAGTTTACCAGATTCGTATGATCAGCTCATCATCAACATTACAAATAATAACATAGCTGACACTCTTCACTTTGATGATGTCGCCGGTGCAATCCTTGAAGAATAATCCAGGCGCAAGAACAAGGAAGAAAGGTCAGAGAGTTCAAAGCAAGCAGAGGCTTTGACGATGACGAGAGGCAGATCAACGGAACGTGGCCCCAGTGGGAGTCAAAATCATTCAGTGAGCACTGTGTGATAAGCAAGCAACATAGATTGAAGTTTGCTAGAGTAACTACTAGAAACAAACACATACTAGACTTGATACATTCTGATGTGTGGGAGTCACCAGAATTATCTCTGGGAGGAGCAAGATACTTCGTGTCATTCATTGATGACTATTCCAGAAGATTATGGGTGTACCCGATCAAGAAGAAGTCAGATGTGTTTCCAGTATTCAAGGCATTCAAAGCACAAATAGAGCTTGAAACTGGGAAGAAGATTAAGTGCTTGAGGACAGATAATGGAGGAGAATATATAGATGGCGAGTTTCTAACATTTTGTAAACAAGAGGGTATTGTAAGGCAATTCACTGTTGCACATACACCTCAGCAGAATGGTGTGGCAGAGCGGATGAATAGAACTCTCCTAGAAAGAACAAGAGCTATGCTGAAAACAGCGGGAATGGCCAAGTCGTTCTGGGCAGAAGCAGTGAAAACCGCCTGTTATGTAATAAATCGATCACCATCAATGGCGATTGATTTGAAGACACCGATGGAGATGTGGAAAGGAAAGCCAGTGGATTATTCTTCTCTACATGTGTTTGGTTGTCCTGTGTACGTAATGTACAACTCCCAAGAAAGAACGAAGTTGGACCCAAAGTCCAGGAAATGTATCTTTTTGGGTTATGCTGACAATGTTAAGGGGTATTGCCTGTGGGATCCCACTGCCCACAAGGTTGTTGTTAGTAGGGATGTAATCTTTGCAGAAAATGAACTGCAAAGTGAGTAGAAAAATGACAGCACTTTTAAAGAGACTGCTATAGTGCAGTTGGAAGAAAAATCCAAAGAAAGTGATTCTTCTGAAGCTGAACCGGTGCACGAAGAACAAGAACCAGATGAGGTCAATGATGGTGTTCGTTGATCAACGCGTTAGACGCAGAAACCAGTTTGGCAATCAGACTATGTTATGACGAGCCACGATGCATATTGTCTTCTAACTGAAGAAGGTGAACCTTCAACTTTTCAAGAGGCGTTGAAGGGTTCAGATGCTTCTCAATAGATGACATCAATGTATGAAGAAATGGAGGCCTTACATAGGAACAATACATGGGAACTTGTCGAACTTCCAAAGGATCGGAAAGCCATTGGAAACAAATGGGTATACAAGATCAAACGTGATGGCAATGATCAAGTGGAACGGTATCGTGCAAGACTGGTGGTAAAAGGATATGCTCAGAAAGAAGGTATTGACTTCAATGAGATATTTTCTCCGGTTGTCAGACTTACTACTATCAGAGTAGTGTTGGTGATGTGTGCTGCATTAGATTTACATCTTGAACAGCTAGATGTAAAGACTGCTTTTCTTCATGGAGAACTTGAAGAAGAAATTTATATGCTCCAACCGGAAGGATTTAAGGAACAAGGAAAAGAAAACTTGGTTTGCAGGTTGACCAAATCTCTGTACGGTCTAAAGCAGGCGGCCAGATGTTGGTACAAGAGATTTGATTCTTTCATAATTAGCCTCAATTACAATTGGCTGAGTTCAGACCATTGTACATACTACAAAAGGTTTTATGATAATGATTATATCATTTTGCTATTGTATGTGGATGACATGTTGGTGGTAGGCCCCAACAAAGATCAAGTCCAGGAATTGAAGGCACAGTTGGCTAGGGAGTTCGATATGAAAGACTTGGGACCAACAAACAAGATTTTAGGGATGCAAATTCACCGAGACAGAAAAGACAGGAAGGTTTGGCTTTCTCAAAAGAATTATCTAAGGAAAGTCTTGCGCCGCTTCAACATGCAAGACTGTAAGCCAATCTCTACCCCACTTCCTGTGAATTTTAAATTATCCTCAAGTATGAGTCCTAGCAATGAAGCGGAGAGGATGGAAATGTCTCGAGTACCATATGCATCGGCGGTGGGAAGCCTTATGTATGCCATGATATGTTCAAGACCAGACATTGCACAAGCAGTGGGAGTGGTTAGTCGGTTTATGGCAGATCCGGGTAAAGAGCATTGGAATGCTGTTAAGAGAATCATGAGGTACATTAAAGGAACCTCAGATGTTGCAATATGTTTCGGAGGATCAGAGTTAACTGTCAGGGGTTATGTTGATTCAGATTTTGCAGGTGATCATGATAAAAGAAAATCTACTACTGGTTATGTGTTTACGCTTGCTGGAGGAGCAGTCAGTTGGTTGTCCAAGCTACAAATTGTTGTAGCTCTGTCAACGACAGAAGCTGAGTACATGGCAGCTACCCAAGCGTGTAAGGAAGCTATTTGGATGCAAAGGTTAATGGAGGATCTCGGGCATAAGCAGGATCAAATTACTGTGTATTGTGAAAGTCAGAGTGCCTTGCACATTGCAAGGAATCCAGCTTTTCATTCAAGGACGAAACACATAGGCGTTCAATATCATTTTGTTTGAGAAGTAGTGGAGGAGGGTAGTGTGGATATGCAGAAGATTCACACCAATGATAACCTAGCAGATGTAATGACAAAACCGATCAACGCTGACAAGTTTATATGGTGTCGATCCTCATATGGCCTATTGGAAACGTAGCAACTGAAGTCGGCAAGGTAGAGAGTTTTTTGAGAGCTTACAAAAGTGACTTTAAGTGGGAGATTGTGAACATGGTAAAGCCAACATTGTTGACTATTGAATGTCATGGCAATTTGTCAAGTGGTAAAGCTAAAGCCACTTTTGTTGACTTTAGGCATGCAAGCAAACTGAAAATTTGGTTTGTCTTTGAAATTTCAAATATGGTGCCTATCATGACAAAAATTGAAGCAAATTGTCAAAAGACAATTTCAAGTTGTATTGCCTACCATTTTTGACAATTTGCATGCATTTTCTTTTGTTTTGTTCGGCACATTACCTCTATAAATAGAGGGAAGCTGAAAGCAGAACATGTATCCCAAATCATAACAACACAAGTAGCAAGCAAAGCTTGTTTAGAATAGTGAGAGAAAAAATATAGAGAGAAAAAAATAGTTTTTTCTGTGAGGTTTCTCCTAGGTTGTGTTAGTTAGTATTCTCCTATTTATAAGAGAGAGTGGTAATTGTACTCTCCTTGTATTTAGAGAGAGGTCCTGTAATTTCTTCCACATAGTGAAAGTTCTCTACTCTTGCCCCGTGGTTTTTTTCCCCTTATTTGTTGAGGGGTTTCCACGTAAAATATTGTGTGTTCAATTCCTCTTTTCTCGTCTCTTATTTGGTTGCGTGATAATATTTTTCTTACTCTGGTACCTAACACTTTCATACAAGGGTAGATGATGATAGTGAACTTGGTTGTATTATTACTGCATGTAGACAGTTGTTTCAAGATAGTTTTCAAAACTCTCATGTCGAGTTTAATAGGAGACAAGTTAATGAGGTCGTTCACGAATCAGCGAGGGCAGCTCCATCTGATCTTAACCCACTATTTATGATGTTGTACCGTCATGTATTTGACATCTTTTAGATAATGAAATGCATTGATTTGCTTCCTTAAAAAAAAACTATATACTTTACTTAGCTATTGATCAAAATTTAGTTTATAAGACCTCATGTCCCTAAGAACGAAGAGTTAAGAAACAAATTAAACTTTAGGTGATTGAACTAACTATAACCATTTTTTTTATCTGTCATGGGCTATGATGATTTATAAATTAGTACTTTGTTGTGTACTAACCAATTATATTACCTAATTTGATTAGAAATTCTACTAGTTCATTAGTTGAGGATGTGGTATTCTATATATCTAATTCATATATTCACACCTATATAATTAGCGTGTTCAATGTATATGAGCTATTATTATGTAACAAACCAATGCATGTGATTGCCTTTAAAACCCTATAGTAAGAGCCAGCAATGATTTAGGCATTTGGACCCTTCTTTGAAATTTTCCATTTTACTATATATATTTTATTTGCCATTCCTAGAAGGTGCAGTGATACCTTTGTTTGTTTAAATTCTCAATTTTAGACTTGTAAGAAACTAGAAAAAATTTAGTGTGGTAGCTACTTGTATCAAAATTTTCCATGGAGTGATTGTCCAAATTCATAATCTAGCTAGTAGTTGTAATGTAATATTGATATCAATATCATCCCCCACTTTTCAAGCACCAAAAAGGAGTCACATACTTCATAGGTGGCCCCCAGTGTTGCACGTATGGTGTTATTGGTGTACCATCCAATTGTGTTCATCTTGCCCTATTATGTCAAGAGTTGCAATTTAACTTTACTAAATGGAATAGACTAACTCTATACATCAAATTGATATTTCATTGTAAAAGTTTCCCAATCCTATTATTAAGAAATGTCCAAAAAAAAAAAATAATAGAAGAAATGTCCAAGTTTGCTTCCCCTTAAAAAAAAAAAGTTTCCTTCCTTAAAAAAAATATGAAAGAAATGTTACATTACATTTATTGATTTTTTTTTTAAGAAATGTCATATTAAGATTCAGATTCTCTATCCCGTGAGCTTAACTCAGTTAGTAGGCATATTGCATTTTATATGCAGGGGCAAGGGTTCGAACTCCGGACACTCCACTTCTCCACAATTAAAATATGTGAGCTCTAGCCACTAGACTACTTGACAATAAATCACTACCAAAAAAGGATTAATTATTTTAATAAACAATTAGGTGGATTGACATAATCTATAATTATAGTCAACTTTTATTAAACATTAATTTTCCTTCAAAAAAAATTAAACACAGATTAATTGTTGCTTCATTATGAACTAATGGGTTGTAGACTTACAGGGATCTACGGTCATGCTTACGATCGGTTGGGTCATGCCAAATTTTTTTCTTAAATAAAGAAGGTTTATGTTTCATTTTAAAGTCTATTTAACTAAAGAGAGTCAGACCACACGTCATAAAAAAACCTCTTGGGTCTATCAGACCGACTTATTTAAATAAATATGAAAAATATTTACTACGATTATTATATTATATTTATACTTTGAATTAAATTATAAATTCGTCAACCTTTTAAATAATTTAAGATTATTAATTGACATTGTTTTTTGGCATATTTAAATAATTATTATAAACTAGAATTGAAATATTATATAATAGATAATCAAATTCTCTAAATTTTTTTTTTAAATATATAAAATGAGTTTAATTTTATTGATCTATTGATTTGCTACTCTATTTAAACTTGATCACATTACTTATTTATAAATGTTCACATCAAATAGACTTTTAAATAAACTAACATGTCATATAAGACTTTTAAAAAGTTAAACTTTAACCTTATTTTGTTTGATATACTAGACTTAGGCTTAATCCGACCTTTTTTATATCCACTCATAGTTCTAGGAGTAATGTGTTAAGTTATTCTATTGTGTCTGATGGGAGGTTTCTTCCCTCCATCATTATATATATATATATATATATATATATATATATATATATATATATATATATATATATATATATATATATATATATATATATATCTTTTTTGGTAATAAAAGAGCCCAACTCGATATTTAATCATTCTTTCATTACACAAGTAACTAAATTATAATAATATAGACAATTAATAAAGTCTCTACTCTCATTCATGTTTTGTGTATCCCTTGACTTTCATGGATCCTAAACGTACATATTCTTGATTATTATTTATACAACTACTACCTCCGTCCCTAATTATAGGACCCTTTTAGAAAAATAACGGGAATTAAGAAAATTAAAAGTGGTAATAAATTTGTTTGTAATTACTATTGTTTTTACAAATTTGTCCTTTAAGAGAGAGTGTTTGTGTATGTTTTTAATGTAGTATTTAATGTTGATTGAAGAAAAAGATATAAAATAAATAGGGGTATGTTGGTAAAGAATTAATTAATGTATTTGGAAATAGCAAAGGGGTCTTATAAAAAGAGACAAAAAAAATTCTCAAAAAGGTCCTATAATTAGGGACGTAGTAATATGCTAGGATTTATTTTTATTAATTTTTTAACCAGCAATATGCTATGATTTATATTTTTAATTATTTGATATATATCAAAACCGCATCTAAATAAAACAAAAAACTCATATTTAAACTTTTCAAAATAGATCCAACACTCAATGTTAAATATGGATCATCCAATCTTAATTTAACGATACAAATTCACATAAATGTGATTGTGTGACCGCAAACATTTTATTTTCGACGCACACCATAACTTTTTTTATGACACAATTTTACAATCCTTGTAATTTATACAATGCCAATTATTGTTGAATGATGTTTCCATTAACTGATAATAAGTTAAGAAACACAATCATAGCGACTATTCATTCATTAAAACGGAAATTTAAATTTTGTCCCCATGTTTGTTTTTCTATATGTATGTTAATCAACGTTTGGCCACTACTAAGAAATTGACATTGTACCAATGAAATGAGCTGTTTTCTTTATGTTGATGGGTACCTATTTTAGATCCAAAAAGTGTACTTTCAATCTATAGTATACACGTCTTAATACGAGTAATGAATTGAACCGCACGGTGTACAAAAGAAACCTCTTGGAACTAAACCATTGCTATTCATTTTTTCGTTGAGAAAACGATTAAACAACCTTATAAGGTGACACATACGGGCCATATACTGGCATGGATGTCCTATTTAAGATATGAGTTGGTGAATCAATTGAGATTGTTTGTATGATTGTTTTTTTTGACAAGGAGATTGTTTGTATGATATAGGAGGTGAGTAGCATTAAAGGCATGAAAAGAAGCATTTCATCAAATTTTCATGAAATTTGTCGTAAGTCCTAGATCAATTGCAAAAAATATCGAAATTGTTAGGTCGGATACCAGGACTGAGGTTCAAATCTCGGTCTCTCTACTTGTGTGTGTGAATTTCAATGATTATATACAATTTTGTCTATGTACCAAATGTTTTTTTTTTCATTAAACGTTGCATATCTACTGCTTGCATGTTCACACCAAGTTTTGACTACTTGTGATTATTAATCAAGGGGTATGTTTAGTTACATTTTTTTGTACTAAACTTTGTTTTTTGGAAGATTGTTTTTTTTTTTTTTTACTAAACTTGATTTTTTATTTTTTTTTCATTAAACGTTGCATATCTACTGCTTGCATGTTCACACCAAGTTTTGACTACTTGTGATTATTAATCAAGGGGTATGTTTAGTTACATTTTTTTTGTACTAAACTTTATTTTTTGGAAGATTGTTTTTTTTTTTTACTAAACTTGATTTTTTATATATGTGATAAATGACACACCATTCAATATTGTTTGAAGATCTTCTTTATGGTAATATACTATATGGTTTATCTTGTGACATAAGTACTTATCTAAATTCTGAATATTGCTTATAGAAATAGTTAATGGCATGTTCATAAATTATTTTAAACTTATATGATTAAGATGTTTAAGAATACTTATGAAAATCATTAGAAGTTATATAAAAACAATAATTTTGCTTGACAATAAACAATAATTTTTGTTGTTTTGAAAAAGTATATGTAAAAGAATTTGAATTATATTCTCTATTTGGTCATAGAATATTTTCATACAAGTACTTATGATAAATCACACGATATTCTGCATGTCAATATTATTCATGCCTCTCTTTGTAGTTAATAAAGAAGTTTCTACCATGAAGTCAAAAGTAAAGGCATTTACATCTAACTGTGACAAAATAAATGCATTGATCATCCCATATTCCTATGTTTGTAGATCTTCTCATTTATGTTATCAAAACCTAGATGTAGTTCAATCTCGGATATGACATGGATATTATAAAGTACTACTACTAGTACTATACCACAAATTAATTAGTTACATTGTGTGTGCCCTAACCCTTTTAATTTTTTCATTGGATAAAGTGCTATCTAGATTTAATTATTTGATTGGAGAAACAAAGGTAAGGTGAGTGAGATATCACTTAAACATGCAACTTCACCGCTTACTAGCTAATAGTATAGTGTCACATGCATTGCCCATACATAGAGGATATGTAACACACTTCTACCACATTAATTACTTAGGTATACTAAAGTGGGTCCTCTCATTACCAAATTAAAGACATTGTAATAAATATTTCTCATGCATATAATATGGTCTCTCATGGTTTTTGATGTTCTTTCGTGTTCTATTCACATGGAAATTCAGGTGATATATCTGCAGGATATATATCTTATACACATGAACTTTCTATATGCAAGTTTTAATTACTTCTATGTAATAAATTGAGAAAATACTTCATCCAATGCATATTTATTGGTGGAAAATGGGTTCTTATATTAAAATATTCTCATAAATCAAATATCTTTCATAGGCAACTATAAATATTAATCTCTTTGAATCATAATACATCTAAATGGGAGATTAGATCTTTGCTACTAAGAGTAGGGTAGGCCCAAGGGTGAGGGCTCACTCAAAGGACCCTTTATTATGAAAAGTTAGTTAACTATTTGTAATATATAATAGAATCAAAACTAAATAATTACATGTAATATATATAATTGAACCAAAACTAAATAATTACTTAAATGTTTGCACATGGTTGTTGAGGCAAAAACTCCTACTTAACTGTTCAAAGTTTGGACCCTGTTGTTAGATGTTTGAAAATTAAGTTAAATTTTGATTTATTTTTAATGTGAAAAGTGCTATAGACACTCTTTCTTATGGTTTCTTAAACGTTCACTTTCTTATTAGATGAAATCTGCGTGGGTATTACACTTTGAAAATGGATCCAGATAAAATGGTGAGACCTAAGTGAATTTCATCCAATAAGAGAGTGCTAGAAAAGAGTGTTCCTAATATTTTTATGACTAATTAGTATTTTAATAGTTTTTTGCAAAATCTTTTATTTTTTATTACCTTCTCATGAAAAAAGATTTCACTTTTTTTTTAAGGAAAAAAGACTTCACTTGTAAATTCTCTTTAAGCTTAAAAGTTTGTTAGACCTACTAAGAATTTAACACATGTCAAACTTAGATTCAAACTGAAACATTCGTTAAGAGAATGATTGTATTCGAGTGGTTAATGAGTTTAATTATTTGAGACAACTCGAGTCTAATTTAGACTATAATAATCTTTAATCAGACTTTATCCCCACCCTTACTATCAAACTTGGGATCATCAGGTCCATTTCATTAGGTTAAGAACAAAATGAAACTGTGATTTTGGCGAAGTTAAAAAATACATGTTTTATACATGTTTTATCTCATTGAAAAGCTATTAGTTTCCTTAATTAAAAATGTGCTAGGGTGTTCTTCTATTTAAATGCATTAGTAGTAATTTCCTATGTAAACTTAACCTTGAACGTTATGCAGGTTCTTGTCTAAATCAGTTAATTAATTCGGTTTGCCGTGAGTCCAAAGGTGCATTCCAAATTAATCTCGTGACATTATAAAAAAACCTTTAGGTGTAGTGTCACATTACATTATAATAATACGACGGAATACAACTACACAAGTACCTTTCAAATTCTCTTTTAAATAATAGTTGTTGAATATGTCTGGCTTAATTAGGAAAAATGTTAATTTAAACACGTTGTCAAATTACTCTTTATGGTTAGAGAAGTGTCAACCACCAGAATTAATTTTGAGCCACCCGAAAGTCATAATCACTTTCACATTTTATCATGGACAAAACGTATCTGATTAGATTGTGTAGCAAACAAATTATAATTATGAGTTTTTTCACTTTCAAAGATGATGTTGATAAGATTGGAAAATTATGGAGAAAATTGGAAGAATTAAGGTTTGATGGACATGCCGATGATTAATCTCATAGTCTGCTCAAAGATTTAAAGTTATGAAAAGAACCCGAGATTTAATGTTGTGGAAAGAAATAATTTGAAATCTCAACTTAAAGTCGCATATAATTCACTTATAATCTAAAATAAGTTTTTGTTATTATATATATAATCAACTGGTGGACTCAAGTGGTTAATTAATTTTTTTTTTTGACAAAGTGGTTAATTCCGACTAGAACATATTTTTACCATATTTAACTTATCATTTGGCCGAACTTCATATTTTTAGAACCATTTTCTCTGAAAATCGAAGAGTTAAAACTAAAAAAAAATATTTAGCTATTATAACATAAAATCTATAGAAATCAAAATGGAGTACAAAAATTAAAAGCACAGTCAATTCAATCATGTGCAATTGTGAGTACTGATTTAACGTACACTTCTGTTTTTTCTGGCATCATTGAATCTTTTTTCAGAGTAATTATGTTCAAAAGTTAAAAGAGTACTTTCAAGAATGGTATTCAAAGCTTCCTTCAAAAAAAAAAAATGGTATTCATTATTCAAAGCAAGCTTACCCATATAATATCAAAAACACAAAACAAAACAAAGTATAAAGACAGTCCAAGATATCAATTTCATTGCTAAAGTATAGAAATGTAGTTTCAATAGTTATCATATAGATTGCCAAAGTAACATAACATAAACTGTATTTTCCTTGTTACCTAAGTAAAAGTTAGAAACATAAACAGTGTCTTGATCCAACAACAGTTAACTATTTGACAAGGCATGTTCATATTGACTTATTTAACGTTATAAACATGTTCATAAGTTGTTTTCATTATTTCAAAGAGCTTACGGAAATAGTTTGACACGTTCTTAACTGCTTTCAGACAATTTCATAAGCTCTCCAAAATAGCTTATAAAAATAGCTTATAGGATATACGAAAACAGATTAACTTTATATGATAAGCGCTTAATTAAGAAATTTATCGTCACAGGGGTCTCATGTTTCTTTGGATTTTTGTCTTTTAACATCTTTCTTTTTTCCCTATGATGCAATGTTAAAAAAACTGTTATAACCAACCCACTTGGGTTTGCTCAGTGGTATTGACTTAGGACCTGAGAGTGTGCTCCTCCTCAAGGTCTCATGTTCGATTTTACCCGCTGCTAGTTTGAGTGGGCTAATTATTTAGCTTCTTCAAAACAAAAACAAAAAACTGTTATAACCAATGTGAGGCTTTCCATTTTACTACCTTTTTCTTCTTTTAGAGCTTAAAAGGACATCATCATCGTCGTCGTCGTCTCCGTCATCATTCTCAACAACTATTTTCTTGGCTTTTATGTCTCCATTTTTAGATTCTTGTTTATTGGAAGTTTCAGCTATAGTGGATGGCTCCACAGAGTTTCCTGCCCTAAGCTCTTTTTGCTTCTTCTTCTGCTTCTTCTCAAATGCTTTCTTGGCTTTTTCTGGAGACAACATTCCATGTTCCATTAACCTGCACATTAAAATATATAATATGTTTTAAGTTTTTAATGTTTACTCAATACATAAGGCAGAAAATGTTAAGAGAATAGGCTCCAAATACAGATAATTTGTATGTTTATACTATATCTCTAATTGTTAGATGGTATGAAAACATCATAAAGAATCTTGATATTATTTTAAAATATCTGTTTAGATTGTCTGTTATGATTGCTTTTTATATTTTTTTAGTCATTATCATGACTAGTTATCCTATTTGATTATAATTAAAAGTCCAATACTAATATAAATAATAAGAGCATCTCCGATGGGTGTATAATAGAAGGTTTCATAAGTTGATGAACTTGCCGTATCTTAATTTTCAACTCATTGGAGAAACTTGTTATAGTAAAATGGATAGCGTAAAAATTGTTAAATATCTGAAACAAGATACGGTATCATAGAAATTAATCAATTAATTTTTGAATACGAGACAATATTGAGTAAAATTATAAATATGAAAATGTGGGTTGCTTAAGAGTTGCATGATTTTTTTACCAACAAAGCAAAATGTGTATCCGCTGCATAAGTATGATGTGACATTGTGGGAGTATCTATTAGCAGTCTATAAAATCCAAAATAAGTTATTTGAAAAATAACCATTGGAGATGCTCTAAGAATTAGTGCATTATTTTCTGGACCACCAAACCTTATAAAAACTATAATCATAATACAAAAGTGAAAAACTGGATTTTCAATGGTGTTTGGTTTGGCTTTTCAAAATTGCTTCTATCCCCCAAAAGCAATTATTCTTGAAGCTATAAATCCTAGCTTCTAGCTTTTCTAGAATCAATTCTCCAATAAATTTTATATTTTATTATTACAACCTATTATTTTCCTTTATTGCCCTTTATCAATTCTCCTTCTTTTTGTTTGTAATTTAATTTGATAAACCAAATTTAATCAAAAAACTTTTTTTTTACCAGAAAAAAAAAGTTTATGGTAATCAAAAAACTTTTTTTTTGAAAGTGGTAATCAAAAAAATTAACGAATATTTTTGTAACTTAAAAAAACTTTATTATTTTTGAAAGTTTATTTTTTTTGAAACTTAAAAAAAAGTTAACGAATATTTTTGTAACTTAAAAAAACTTTATTATTTTTGTAACTTAAAAAAAAGTTTATGGTAATCAAAAAACTTTTTTTTTGAAAGTGGTAACCAAAAAAATTAACGAATTTTTTCAAAACTTTTTTTTTGAAAGTGGTAATCAAACATGAGACCCCTGTGACGAACATGAGACCTTGAAGAAGTTTCATCCCTTTCTATTTTTCCTCAAAGTCTCATGTTCGATTTTGTTCACACACAAAGTTATTTCATCCCTTTCTATTTTTCCTTATCAGCCTTATAAAGTTAACACATTTTTAAAGTGGTAGCCAATGATTTATAATTGAATCGACAGCTCTAAGGAAACAAGAGACCACATTGCTTTCAATGTATTATGTAGAGACCACATTGCTTTCAATGCATTTGTTTTTTTGTTACACTTGAAGAAGTATGTATCCTTTCTACTTATTATGAATGTTAATTGGAGATTCAAGATTCAAAATAATGGTTAAATAATTGTAAGATTGAAAAGTAACTTACCAAAACTCTGCCATTTCACTTGTTGGTATTTGTTTTGATAATGATTCATAGAAAATCCTTAGAGGTTCTTTCTGTCAATAAAATACCATTAAAAATCACACAAATGAGTAGGAATCTATAAAGCACAGATACGGACACGACATGGATACTAACACACCGACACCGCTAATAATTTGAAAAAATTATATAATTCAGTGTAATTACAAATGTCAGTGTGGTGTCGGTCTCGGATACGACACGTGTCCGACACCGGGACACGCCTAACGTGAGGAGTGTCCGTGCTTCGGAATTAAATCTCATATAAAGACAATAAATTTGTAACATTTTGAAAAATCAATTGGTTTAGACTCAAATCAATACCTCTTCCGGAGGATCATGTTTCTGCCCAGGAAGACTATAGACTTTCTTCTCTCTCACTTTTGTAGTAGTTGTCTTTGATGTTGTATTTGAAGATGATGATGTTGTTTTAGATTTAACCTTCAAATAATTGTCCAAAATAAAACACATTTAGCTACACAACAATCCTAATTGAAATTGAATTAACATACATTAAGAAATAAAAACACAAATGCATGAAGGAATTCATGTGAAGGAATTCAAATGAAAGTTATTGGATTTAAAATGGTTATCGCAGTTGCGGTTGTTGTAGTGTCACGATTCACTAATTTTGTGATGTAGGACGCGATACATTTACATTCTTAATATGGTGAAAGATACATACAAAACATTTACGTTGTGGCCGCAATTGGAGTTGCAGACCATAATTTAAAACTAATATAATTCTATTAAATCACATGATATTCATGTAACAATCAACAAAATCATGACCCTAATTTAGCACAAAAACATGAAAGTGAAAATTCGAGCTAATAGATCCAGAATCCCATGAGAAAAAAAAAATCAAAACCCTACAAATCTAATTCATTCGGCATACAGAAATTGAATGTACAATTTAATAATTCAACACATGACACAAAATTATAATTTCAATTTTGAGGACTAATTGATACCTCAGATTTCATCTTTGAATCAGTTGGAACCTTGCTTGAGTTGGCAATTTTCTTCTTTCCATTGGAAGATTCATCTGGATCATTTGATTTGAGCTTCACAATGCTTGTTTTGGTCTCTGTAGCCATTCATGAATCTTATGCCAATTATATGATATAAATTGGATTTTATTTATTGAACATTTAATTATTTTATTGGTTATAGTATTCTGAATCTTATACCTAAGTGATCCATTTTAATCAGCTTTTTTTCTTACTTAGAGAATTTTTCTCTTCTCTCTATTAAGGAAGGACAGAAGAAACGTTCAGAGTTGTTGGTAAATGTTTGTTTAACTGACATGTTCAAAACTTGTGATTAAAGTCTCCTCTAGAAAGACACTTATGCCCTTTATGTAGCATTATAATTATTCCATTAATAAAAAAAAGTATTGTTTACTTGACCAAAAAGAGTATTGTTTCAATGATTTTGTTGTGAAAGATATTAAATCAGTTTAAAAATTTTACTCTCAAAATCTGACAAAGGAAAAAAATTCTACCATGATTTAATATCAAACCTCACTCAGAGTTAAAAAGTGTAAGAATTAAATCGAAGACAACCTAGATCATGTTGAAAATCCAATTCAAATTAGATACTATATTTCATCGGTCCAAACGATCAAGTATATAATTATTATTTTTGGTTATTATGTTTTTGAAATGAAGTTTTCACCATCATTTAATAAAATGAATGTTAATTGAGAAATTTATAAGACATATAAGATTAGTTCTCACCTTCTCGCCAACCAAATTTTCTCTATAAACAAAAGTCACCGATCAAATATATAAGGTTTACATGAAAGATATAAAAAAAAAGGTTTCAAAAAACTAAATATGAGTCTAGGGGTATTTTAGGTGTTATCGTTAAGGCAATGTTTGGTTCCAAAGAAAGAGAAAGGAAAGATAGGTGTGTGGATGGAAAGAGAGTGGAATGATTCACTTTCTATAGTTTGGCACAACTTTATAAAGCTAAGGAAAGAAACTTTTTGGAGGCTCCCACTGTAATATCCCGCCTGTTAGTATCGGAATATTACCAGTTAAGTAAGTTCATGGAAAGTAAGTGTAATGGAAAATATTTATTATGGAATGTCAGCTTAATACGAGTTAAGCATCAGAGTCATATTAAACACGCTTGAGACAAGGGCAATTTGGTAATTGCACACCAAAGAGATATATATTTGCCTGAAGAAAGTCGCTCCAGGGTCGCTAATAGCGAAATCATCTGGACCAGCCAGCATGCTTTTGGCTTGTTGGCTCTTTGTGGGGTCGGTGGTGCATTCCGAAGCCTTTCTTTCGTAGTTTTACAACTTTATAACCCCAAAACAACATCTAAGCAATGCACATAACATCACTTGATCTTTGAATCAAGAATCATGGCAATCTTAGCATGTACATCAAGGAAGAATAAGAGAGATTAAGCCGAATTACTCGGGTAGCGATAAACTAAGAGGGGAAATAAATGTAGAGCCTTGACATAGCTTGTCAAGAACTAGAATAGCTTGTCAAGAACTAGAATAGTATGTAAGAAATAGAATGTTAGACATGAGTTTTATGCTTGATTAGATGCGAGGTGATATAGATTGTTCCCTTCGTATAGAAGCTAGAGTGCCATACGAGTATGGCAAGATGTGAATTGATTAGATATCTCTTCACATAGAAAGTTAAGCAAGCATATAGTTTACCTCTAGTGGGATCGTTTAAGGATCCGAGGTAGAAGAGTTAGCAAGTTTAGATCTAATACTCATGCATGTATAGACCAAGACTATAATAATGATGTAGGTGTCGTGTCCCTTGTGATTCACAATAGGTTGGCTCAGGGGGTTTCCACTAGAGGAAACGGGGTTAGCCGTAAGGATCCCGCACGCCATTGAGGGAGTGCCGTTAGTTATACCTTAGATAGGTTTCCATCGGTTAGATAGGGATTGCGTTCGGGTTTACTCCGCCCGGGGCTTTTCGTAAAATGAACTCATATATTATTTGTTTGTTAAACGCTAACCTAATGAATTGACTATGCATATTTATTAGACATGTTTATGATATGATGTAGAGCCTTGGCGTAGATCGTCAAGAACTAGTAAGATAGCAAGATAAGGTATGTTGTTAGACACAACGTAAGTATGCATAGAGCAAATAGAGAAAGATATGCCGAAGACGATCTTAGGTTTCCCCTAATCGTCCGGTCTAAAATCGTGTCATGATTATGTTATGCTTAGGCCTCGATACGTAGAGCGTATTCTTGGCAATGCGGTTTTAGATTCCCCTTAACCGCCATGACACGTATAAGAAGTGAAGCCTATAACAAGGTAAGAAGAATCTTATGACGGCCCTAGTATGCACGACCGTCTAAGTATGCAAGTCCCCTGATAAGTGCTAGGAAGTAATACTTTCTTGTTATATTTTAAGCACTTTTTGTTACTTGCTTTGCAAGTTATTGAAGGAAAAGCCGAGAAATAAGCGTTAAATGCCTTATTAAGCTTTATATATCTTACTCTATCCTTTTATGCAGGAATTTACCACAGGGCACTAATCAAAGATGAAAAATCATGAAAAAGTGCAAAATGGCAAAAGCTGATCCAAGAGGCAGTAGCAACTCGCAACTGCGAGTATCAAATGCAAGCAACTCGCAACTGCGAGCTCATTTACTCTCAATTGCGAGTTAGGGCGGCCTAAGCACCTCAGATATGGCGTGGCAGAAGCTCATTGGTCTTGAAGAAGCAACTCGCAATTGCGAGTGATTTAGCTCGCAGCTGCGAGTTCATGCAGAGCAGAAGTCTATAAATAGCCCACTTGCTATTCATTGAAGGGATCTTCTTAGTTAGTTAGTTTCTCTCTTAGGTTTTGATAGTTCTTGACTTGTAATATCTTAGAGAGAGAAATAGGGTTAGATCATAGAGAGTAAGGGTGATTAGAAGTTGGATTCTTCCTCTTTTGTTGTGACATCACAAGTTGTAATGAATCCTTCCTCTTCAATCCATTCTTGCAAGGCTTCCATGACGATGTGTAGCTAAATCCCCTTTGTTGGGATGAGAGGTACTTGATCTTTGCTAACATGTAATCTTTGATCTATAAATATATGGTTCTAGCACTTTTATTCAATATTGTTGTTATTCTTGTTCTTAATGCTTTCAATGAGATTCAAGATGATTTGGACACGAACTCTTGAATCTAGACCTAGAGTAACAATCTATCTTAGGTTATCTTACTTGACACATTTGTTAATCTTTGATAATCACCTTTAATCAAGAACTTAATGCTTTTGGACATTTAGTCGGTTGGACACGATTGATTAAGTTATCCGATCGACTTTGTTATCTTTTAAATGGTTTGGACACGAATGTTTAAACGATACCTTAAAAATAATGATATCGCTTTGGACACGAAGGATATTGTAGAAATGATTGTGATAATATTGGTTTTAAAGCTAGAATCTGTATTGATCATTAGGTTATGTGTGATGCTTGGTTAAGGAACTCTAGTCCTAACAAGTTTCACGCCTTAATTATCTCAACTTTTACTTTTGCAATTTAGTTTAGCTAGTTACAATTAAAACAAACAAGTACTCTTAATACTTGGAATGATATTTGATGTTAAACTGTCCTTGATATCGCACTAATCCCTGTGGAGACGATACATAAATACTCATCTTGTTTGATGCAAAACTACTTCATCATCCCCACACACGTATAATCAACCGACAGGTTGTATTGTAGACACGTGGTGACCGTAGGTTTCCCCTGGGGTTACCTATAGCATAGGATTAGGTGGAACTCACTGAGACATTATGTCTCATCCCAATCCTTATTTGTTTCAGATATCAGGATGGAGTAGCAAGCTAGTAGCCGAATGGATGTTTCAGTAAGTGTTCGTTCGTACCCGCTGCAGGATGATATGGATATGCAAGGACGCGTTTGCTATGTTTTTAGAAAAGTTGAGTAGTATTATTATTATTGTACGAACGCATTTGGCTGCATAATATATTCATTCGAAGTTATATGTTGTAAATTTTTAATGTATCCAGTACTAAAGATAACGCGCGTGCTAAACTTCTTAGGTACGTTTAGTATGGGTGTTACACCCACCTAAAAAATCTTTCCGCTCTAAATTGGGTGGAGAGATGCCACTATTTTTATTGAAAGTACTAAATTGTTCTACAGTCTTGTATATTTTTACAATCCATATTTCAATGTTTTTTTTTTTATTTTTTATTTTTTATCTTTTGCATAGTAATCTCACACTATATTTTTTATTTTCAATATTTATACACATTTCTTATGAGACATGCTCATGGATAGCATTTTATCGGTGACCAATTTTAATACGGTGTTTATACCAAAATTATTTAAATGTATTTTCATTGAAAATTATTTAAACAACACTTTAACATAGGGTTTTTTTTATGTCTTTAACTAAATTTATCTCTTTCTTTCCTCTTTTACTTTCACTCTTACCAAACAACCAACAAATCATCTCACTTTCTACTCACTTTCTTCTTACTTTCTTTCCTTAAACCTTCTTTCCTCTAACTTTCTTTCCTTCCACTATCCAAACACACCCTATTATTTTTACACTCATACGGTGCTCTAGAATAAGAGAAAGATTTGTATCTGATTACTCCTTCTTCAATATTTGCTGAAAAATGCTCTTCATGTTGTAATCGTTTTAAATTTTTTGATTTTCTGATTCTGTTTTAGTATATATTTTGATTAACAATGTGTTATCGATACTATTATTCATTGTGATTAAATTTTCAATTGTTTGATACATATTAGTTGTTGTACACAACCTGTTTGATGAATTGCCTGGACGGTTTGTGTTTGCAAATACTTGTGACAAAATATTCGTAATTTTTTGCTTTACTTACTCCGAAAGTCCATGAACTATGAAACACCGATACAAATACCAGACACAACATTGACACAGATACACATACAGATACATAAACATAGAAGAAGTGATTGTATGTAATGTGTCGGCGTCAGTTTCTGTGTTGGACACTTAGACGTTTGAGTGTGAGACATCACTGACACTCGAACACACTTTTAATCTGAAGAAGATATACACAAATTCAAATTGACTTTATTAAGGCCCAAACCTCCAAAGATATACACAAATTCACAAGCAAATGACCTTATCTATATTTTTACTCGTGACAAAAATTTCTCAGCTAAGAATCTCAAAAGAAAAAAATATACAACCTGTTCCTACTTTATCTCGAAGTTATCTAGCTAGTGGCAGAGAAGACTCTATTGTACCAAATAGAGTGAAGGATCATATGAAATATATCATACTTGACAGGATTCTTGTTCCAAAGGAAATGCTTCTGTACCTTTTTTACCCTCATTAGCATGCTTAGATACCTATTTTCTGGAATAGAAAGTAGTATATTTTTCAAATTTGGAATATCCTTCTCCAGAACAATGACAGAAAAGGATTCCCAATCCAAAACCTCGAAAAAGGGTGGCACAAAATTATCAGATATAATAACCGGAACACATTCGTAGAAAATCGCTTCCACGACTCTTGGACTATTCACTTCATACCCTTTTGCACAAATACAGTACTTGCTACTCTTCATGTAATGAATGTAGTTACTATTTCCTTTAACCTTTGGCAATTTTCCAAAGATTTTCATGTCAGGATCTTTGTTCTCCCAATGTTTCAATAGTATTGGCCTTACATAACCATGCATGCTCCCTGCGAAAAAGGCTAATGTTGTCTTCTTTGAAAATGAATTGCCACCAAGATCCCTTGTTGGAATTTGAGCGTTTCGGACGTATGTTTCAGGAAGAGACGCGTCTTTGCCGAAGACAAATCCTTCTTTTACATCGGCGTTGCAGAGGGACCTTATGCAGTTTGCCAAGCGTAATTTTGTTTCCGATGGAGCCTGCATAGAGAAGTATCTTTTATCAGAAAATAAAACAAAATTTACAAGACTAGTGCTATACAAAATACCTAAGTTTTGTTTCTATACCACAAAGGCAATGTTGTCAATCACATATCGCGGAAAATTAGCGATTTTTTCAAATTCCGCTATGCTACAATGCTACGCTACAACCGTTTATTGACAACACTTTGTACTAAATAGTGTATCACAGAACATTCGCGATTTTTTCAAATTCCGCTATGCTATAGTGCTGCTATTTGAAAACAGCGCACAAAGTTGACGACACTAAATTTGAAATAACAAACTTTTGATAACCTTAATAACAATTAGGGGTTCCATTGTTTCAAATTACAGTCCACAACCACAATTGCAGTGAGAATATAAAGGTTTTGGACACCTTCACAACTACATAACTGCATTTGTGGTCGGATTGACCAAATTTGTCTGTACTTTTCGGTCCAAATATCTGAAACCGTGATCACAATTTAAAACCCGAGGCTTCCAAGTTCCAACAGTATATAGGTTTTAAATTGCGGTTCACAATCACAGTATAAAGGTTTTGGCAGCCTTCACAATCACAACTATATTGTGACTGCAATTGTAGTCGCATTGGCCACATTTGTCAGCATTTGTCTACGATACACATTAAGGATCACAACATGTCAGTATCCGCCATCGCAATTTAAAATACGAGACTTTCAATAAATTGACAAAGAGAAGAAGTCATTACCCAATCATGACAACCAACTAGAAAATGATCAGCACCTCCAGTTCTGTTCCAGAAAGAATGTCTCGCTGCAATCAGGTCTACATAATCATGTAGATATTGAATCAGGTTCTTGTGGCTATGCGAATTCTTCACATACAAGGCTTCCTCTAGCATCCTAGAACTGAATGGCAAGTAAAACAAATGAGCCTTCTTTGGGTTTTTGGTAACAAAATGTTTATTAGCTTCCATTAGCTTCATAAACCACCCTTCAGAAGCATAGATTCCGGTGAGAAACGGCGAATGCAGTATAGGTCTAGCTCCTTCTCTGTATACATACACTTTGAGTCTCTCTTCCATTAATTCATAGCTCCTGAAAATTCAAGTCAATTCAGCAACACCAATAACTATCATGTTTCATGTAATCACTACTAATTTCTTTCATTGTGAAGCAGTGTTTTTTAAACTGAACTGAACTGGACGTTAAACTGGCCTTTACTACGGTTCGGATATTTTGGCGGTTCGATCACGGATTCACGGTTCAGTCCCGGTTTAACAGTTTAAGGCAGTTGAACCATGACCGGTTTGATGTCGGTTTTTAAAACATTCAAAACACTTAGTAAGATTGCTATAACATATTCATATTTGTGAAATTTCAGGAACAAAAAATTGACTTCTTACCTCTTGAACATGGAAACATTATGATAAATTGGACCATAGAGATTTGGATCATTCTTTACAATTGGTGCATTTTCAATCTCTGATCTTGCCTGCAGTAACTCTCGATCAACATTTGAAAACCACCTCGGCTTCTAAAATACATTAAAAAACACAAGCTTAGAACATTTGAACATCATAGAAAGCTGAATTGTAAAACTTGTCACATACCATTGATCGATACGAAGCATGGCTTTCAAGCAATAACTTGTTCATTTCAGACACTGTCGTGACTTCTTTAATCGGCGCATGAATTTCTTGACGCTCCTTAGGCACAGTGCTGCCGATAGAAGAACTCTTGTCTTGTATATTGCCACCATTCTGTGACGATGGACTAAAACTCTCTTTCTTTATCGAATTTGTTATGTTATCATCCTTTGAAAACACTGCAGTTGTAATATTCGGACCGACACTTGTAGAACCAAAAGGTGGACTTAAATTTCTTGGTGCATTCTCAGGAGAAGGAGAATGAGAATCTAGTCTTTCAGATTTATGTTCATGTCTTGATATCGATACACTATTTTCTTGAGACTTATCAAATCCTTGAGATTTGTTTTGTGACAATTCTGGTTCCAAGACAAAACCAGTTATTGAAACAGTATCCATAGTTGCATTAACTTTCTCTATGGAAAGTTCATCTGTAAAGTTTGCATGATTCAAAATTGTGACATTGGTATCTGTAGCTTGAGATATTGTACTTTCTGATGATATTGGTATTTTATCAGCAGAGAATAGAGAGAATAGAACATTGCCATAATTTGGTTCAACATACTGAAAAGCAAAGATTATTGAAAAAGTAATGCCAATAAGCCATATTAATCTCTTTGTTTCTAGCTGAAACATTGACAAAAATTCTCCAACCATTTTGCTAAAATTCTTCAACTATCATCGATTAACAAGAATTTGCATGCATCACCTCTGCAAAAAACACCAAAAGAATCAAATATCAAGTTTGAAAGAAAACTATGCAAAAAAAGACTAACCAAACCAAACAATATAATATAAATTTTTTTTTACCATTTTCTCAGAAAATCAAATATGTATTTGGATTGAAACTAAAATGTAATTGGCCTAAGAAAATGCAGAGAAATTCAAGAATGAAAATCAAAACAAAAAACAAGAAAATGAAAGAAAGTTACATAAACACAACAAGAACTCACCAAAACGTGACTTGTCACTAACCAAACAACAAAGGCTCAATTCGAATGACACCAAATTTAACATGCAAAACCAAATAAAACAATCAAGAAAAAAAAGAATATTTTTCATAACAAAAAATATAGGAAAAAAAAGAAAGAAAAGAGAAAGCACATAGGAAAATATGAACTTTACCACAAAAAGAAAAAAAAATAATGTACCTTGTGTGATGCACACTTGAAGAAAAGATTCTCAAGAAGAGTTAACTTGAAGTTCAAAGAGGTTCCAAGATTTGTTCTTTATCTTTTGTCTTTATTTTGCATGCAGTTTCAGAACAAAACCCAAACTTAGGTAGCTTGTAGAATTCTTTAATATATTGTGGCACAAATATCAAAATTGGAAGTTCCTTCAACGGTGTTACTACTTACTACTATTTAGCTCTCCAACAATATAAACATGAATTAAAAGCTACGTGACAATATTAATATTGAAACTTTTTTTTAGTGTATACTATAAAGTTTTTCACAATCAAAGTGGCATAATGAAACTTTCTTGTTCTGACAAGTGATAATAATACTTTAGGCTTATGAACGCCACCGCAACATTAGAGCAGTCAGCAAATTTAATTTTGCTTGTGGAAAAGAAAAGTAAACGGATGTATTATTGCATGCAAAAATTGATTGGAAATGGACAAAAATATCGTCCTCACCCGAAAAAAATATCTATATGTATATTGGATAATTGAATATGACATTCAATTGATTGAGGTTTTTTTTTAACAAACTATGAAACAATAATACTTGATTATGTGATAAATGATTGATTCAATTTTAACAAACTATGAAACAATAATACTTGATTATCTGATAAATGATTGATTCAAGTGGTTAATGAACTTCATCAAATAATAAATATTTTTTTTAACAGAAATAATGAATAGTTGATAAAGAGAGTTTAACTTTTTCATGGTCAAACTCCACCAAATTACCATGATTATTTTTCCTTTGTAATAAGAGATTTAACAAAAAAAAGTTATAATGTCAACAATACTATATATAACATATTTCTAAAAAAATATAATACTATGTATAATATACACTTTCAAACACATTTTTTTTTATTAATTCAAATTCACGAGTTCCACTAAATTTAGATAGAACTCAACCAACAAAAAAGAGAGTTGAAAAACATTAATTTTTTGAAAAATTGAAAGATATGTATTTTTTTTAAGAGTGTGTTGTTAGCACTTCTTATAATACTTTAACACTAATTTTTTTGAGTTTTCTATTTTTTTATTACAAATTAGATCATGGAGTCTTTCTTGCTTTAATTATTTTATTTTTGAATAATTCCATTTTACTTCTATTTCATAGAGGTGTTCACAAGTGGGTACACAAGTCAAGTCTCCTAAACCAAACTCAACATCTAATCAAGTTTGGGTTCAATATAAACCCAAGCAGAGGAACATCTAATCAAGTTCACTTTTTATTTCTCTACTAAATACAAAAGTAAATCACATTCACCTAATCTTAATTCTTAGTAGCTTTCTTTCACTTTTTATTTCTCTACTAAATACAAAAGTAAATCACATTCACCTAATCTTAATTCTTAGTAGCTTTCTTCATCCACAAGGAGAGGAACATGAGTTCTATTGATAAGAAAATTCTCATAAATGAAACCAGCAAGCCCACCACCAATGAGAGGCCCAACCCAAAAAACCCATTGGTCAGTCCAATTTCCACTAACCAAAGCAGGTCCAAAAGATCTTGCTGGATTCATGGAAGCACCTGCGAAAGCCCCGCCAGCCAAGATGTTAGCCCCTACAACAAATCCAACCAAAATTGGGCCAAGTCCAGAAAGTCCTCCTTTCTTTGGATCAACCATAGTTGCATACACAGTGAACAACAAAGAGAATGTCAACACAATTTCCCAAACTACTCCTTGAGTACACCCTACTCCACTTTTAAGTGTATGAACTGGAGTTGTCTGTTGATCATGCAAGATACAATGTACAATCATATTCTTAATTAGTTCTCCAACAATAAAAGACACAAATTGATTTTATCTATTTTCTTTTTATAATCCAGAATATCTTGATCATTATTTTCTTTATCACTTGTGATAAATGGAATCATTTTAAATATAAAAAATAATATAAGTTATTCAAGAATATATGTAGTATTTTAATTTTTTGTTTTTTGCATTGTCTGGTGACTTCTAGTCAGATATGAGATTTTCAGTGTCCATTCCGGGGGTTCACTGTTGCCTAGATGCCATAGAAGGGAGTAAAGATGTTTCTCGTATAGTGCTTCATCTTAAGGCGGTACATCTCTATAATGATGAATGTAAAAGTATGTGACGAGAAGAACTCAAGACTTATTGGAGTTTGTTTATGGTGTTTGAAAAGTCTATGAGGATGGTTGAGCAATGGATGTTTGGAAGGTGTATAAGTTTTCATGCCATGAGTTGTGCATGTCACCACCTTGATGATCTGGTTTGTGTTACTAATGAGTCAGGGGAGTTTAAGACCCACATTCTACATATTTCAAAACCATCTAGAAAAGACCTCGATACTTTTTGTGTGAATGAGGGGCTGGTTTTGGATGCAAGACCGTTAGGGAATGTCCTCTAAGAATCTATGTTCATCATGAAGATTATACCTCATGGTTTTTGTCTTGTGTTATCCAAGGCATCAAAAGATGCCTCTTATCATGTGCATGCTAAGCCGGTTTATATAGGAGATTCGTTTCAGTTGCCATTGCTTCCTCGTCGAACATTACAGGTTTTAAAGCCTCGGACTAGGCAGAATTACAGGTTTAAGAATCACAAGTGCTTGCAACAATATCACATTTTTGGTTGCTTGGCTAAATATATGGAGAGTAGCGGGTGGTCTTGCCAAGTTGGTTGAATGTGTGTTCGGAGATTATGGGCAATATGGTGTGAGTAGGGCCGGCCTAAGGGCCAAGCAACCCAAGCAAGGGTTTTAGGCCTCAAGATTTCGGGTGAAAAAAAAGGCATCTAAAAATTTAATTTGGTTATAAGTATATTATATGATAGATATATTACAGACATTTGTATAGCTTAACTGATTACCAAAAAGGCCTCAATTACTCTTGGTCATGAATCTAAATTTTGGTCTCCATAAAATTTAATTTTATATAAATATTCTGTTAATTTTTTTTTTTAAAGGCCATTAAATTTTTTACTTTAAGCCTCTTAATCTGTTGGACCGACCCTGGTGAGTTATGGAGGAGATTATTTTGAGGATAAAGACAAAAGAAGGGCCATAATATCAAACAATATTTTCGTAAGGTTGCAGATGGACACTTCACAATGACTGTGAAGGTGTTGGGATCATCTAGAGTGGCCCCATATAACAAAGATACGATGGAGGTTTTGGAGGATAAACACTCGTACATGTCACCTCCCTCCAAGCCAACCACCATAATTTTTGTAGCTCCCCTTGTGATTGAAGTTGACATTGTTCTCAAGTTTATTAAATTGTTCCCCCAAAGGACATCATGTGGTAGAAATGGTTTGTGGGTCCAACACCTATTATTTGCATTATGTGGAAAAGGTTTTGTTCTGGCAAGAGATATTTTATGTGCTATCACTCTAGGGTTAACTTATGGATAGGAATAAGATGCCCATTGAGTTTGGTATAATTTGTAGCTTTTGCACCCTTGACACGGTTATTAAAATATGTTAGTGGAATGCGCCTTATTGCAGTAGGTACTAGTTGGAGGCGTCTGGTATCCAAGGTTGCTATGAAATAAATCCGTAAAGATGTGGCATAATATCTCAATGACTTTTAGTTTGGTGTTGGGGTTTCAGGTGGTGCAAAGACATTTTTTTTATGATGTTAATATGGTGTTGAGCTAGTGACATGGAGATGGTTCTTTAGCTATAGTCACGATAGATTTCTCGAATTCTTTCAACTTGGTAGATACATCGGCACTAGTGTGCGAGGTGAGATGCCCATCCATTTCTTTACGGGTTGAGTTTATTTGTAATTAGGAAGTGATATTATACCATGGGGATAACCATATTATGTCATCCAATGTAGTGCAATAAGGCAACTCTATTGGGCAATTCCTTTTGCTCTTGCGTTACACTCTCTTATTCATCAAATCAAAGGTAATTGAAAGGTTCTTCTTCATATTTGGTATCTTTATGCTTGGACTATTGTAGGGAATTTAAAGGAGGTGGCTAAAGCATATGACATCGTTCGGATGTCCGTGCCAGGATTGAGCATGAATAGAATATTCGTAACATTGGGATTTGTTTGCTTTCGTGTCATGGTAATAAGCATCATGAAAGGTTGTTCCTTTCAGACATTTTTGAGGTGAACGTTAGGGGTGAAATTGCTCGGAGGGGTTGTTAGTTGAGATGGAAGTTTTATTGAGGGGTTGGGCATGAAGAGAGCTTTTAAATATGTTAAATTAATGTTTCTTATTCTATTGTCAAGAGATCCTCAGATTGAGCTTCATCTTCCATTCTTGGGTAGTTTTCTTTGTAAAAGTCATAAACAATATTTACATAAGGAAATGCTAACAAGGTGCCCTTAAAATAAATTAAGTGAAGAATTCAAGGTGAAAAAAGTAAATTTCTAAACTTTATCTTGGAAATTGTGCATTTAACACCTCTAAACTTTAGAAATTAATTTATTTTACCTAGAATTCATCACTTAATTCTATTTTTAACTTCTTGACTCAGGGCACTTGTTAACATGATCCTTTACATAAATGTTTTTTTTTAAGGAAATTTACACAAATGTTTGTTTATTAAGAAAATATCAAATAAAATATGAACATTTCAAAATAATAATAATTAAAAAAAAAACTAAGTTTTTTCACTAACGATTTATGCATAGACATATACATCTCAATTATGTTTGAATAGAAGAAATTTAAATATCAATTGAATAAATGAAAGTATAGTAAAACAATTTCAGTTGATAAATTCTTGTCAAAATTGATAGAATGAATATAGACAATGACACTTACTAATCCACCAGTGAGGTAATGAAGAAGATAGCAAGCTCCTGCAGATGCTATATGTTGATCAATCCAATAAAAGATAGAACGGACGACGGTGATGTGGCCGCCAACAAGGAGGCCCAAGGTCACGGCGGGATTCAAATGGCCACCGGAAACGTGACCGGCGGATATCATTACGGCCACCAGAAGAGTTTGTGCCATAGCCACAAAAAATAATCCCACTAAACCATCTTCACTTAGCTTATCTAATGAAATAAATTTTGGAAATCAATCTTACAAGTCTCTGAGTTAATTTAACGGTAAAAGTTGGTATCACAATCATTAATTTTCTATATAAACAAATGTTAGAAAGTTATTAGCTAGGAAGCACGGACACAAATATGGATACTGGACACGACACGGACACGCCGACACATATAGTAATTTGAAAAAATGACATAATTTAGAGTAATCATAGATGTCGTGTCGGTGTTGGTGTCGGCACGAGAACACTCCTAATCCGAGAAGTATCCGTACTTCATAGGTTATTAGTAGTAGTCAGAGTTTGAATTCCAAACCTTTAATAAAATTATATTGAAAATTGGATCATGAAATTTCAATTCAAATATATTGATATGGGATGAAGTTAATAGTAGAGGAATAGTTTCAAATGTAACAACGTAATTGCTATATACATACCAGCAGCCATTTTTGAACCAACACCAGCAAAGACAAAGAGAAAGGTGACAATGAATTCAACAATTAGAGCTCGGATGCAATTAGGTTGAGTAGCCTCTTGGGTTGTTCCTAAAGAGATTTTGGTCATATTGTCTTCTGATTTGTGATGTTGCAATTAATTGCTTCCTACACTCAAGAAAAATGATCAAAGAAGCTGCCAATTTATTAAGACAAATTAACAAAAGAAAATTTACTATTTGTCTCTATTTTTGTTTTAATATTATGTACTATTGTGTCAAACCTTTGTTGTTTGTTAGTAGTGGAAGCTGCGTATGCGTTAGTTAGACAATTTTATATACGGAGTATCAAAAAATAATTTGATTTTAATTGAGGCGGCATCTGAAGTATTTTATATTATTTTAATAAATTTTACCTAAACAATAAACAACAAAATACACAACAATAATACAAAAGAACTACATTTTCAATGGAATACAAAATAGTACATGCAATTAAACAACAAATTCCATTATTATTATTTTTTTCTGGTCAAGAACAACAAATTACATTTTAGCCAAAATACAAAATAATACAAATATTAATGATATAAAATAAAAAATTTCATGTTTTTAATTTTTTTATCAATGATGTCAATGCTTGAGATTTTTTTGAGGTTGATTCTATAGTAGATGCATACTAAGTTTTATTTCACCCATGGCCATGTCATGCTTACTCCAATGCAAGTTTTCTATAGTTTTTTTTTTTTTTTAAAATGGTAAATATTATTAACCAACAAGCCCGTGCAAGATGCACTAATAAGCTCGGGTGGAGAAAAAAAAATACAAACAAGGGGAAATCGGTTGCCGCAAAAACACTGGCTCGAACAAAAACCCCTTAAAAAACCATCCAAAATAAAGAGTAATGACGCAGGCATATACTAATGACAAAGCACAAGCATACCCGTGCGTCAACACCAAGACAACCAAACCCACCAAAGCGCTGCACAGAAGACGTTGACCGCTGCGCAGGAAAACACAACCACCGCAAACACCAAAGAACCAAAAAAATCCAATTGCGAGCAAAAGAAACAGCCAGCATCAGCCGCAGACAGCAGCAACAGCAAACCAGCAACAACACAGGCAGCAACAGCAGTAAAAAAACAGATGCTGCAGACACTAACCAACCCAACAGAAGCCCACAAAGCAAGACCGCAGACATCATAACTCCAACCAACAGCAAGACAGCAGAAACGCACCCAAGCAAAACCAGACGGCCTAAACAACAATCCACAACAACACCAGGATGTCCAAAACAGACACACTAAAACTACCTCCTCAAGGCTTCCCTAGCAAGGCACATTTGAGGGTTCCAACACAACTCATAAAAGAGGCATGCCGACGTGATCATCCGACTCAACATCCATCTCCAAGACAACACCTTGATCTTCTCAACAATCTCATCAACCTCAAAAGTGGTGTTATTGAAGATTTTCTCATTCCGGACTTTGCACAACACCCATATAGTAGCATGCCAAATCAACCATAGACCTTTTTTTGGTCAAACATAATTTAACTACGGTTAGGAGAAATTAGAAAAGCACGGTCTAGCCACCTCATCAAATTTAACCACACCAAACTAGCCAAATCACAATGGAGGAAAAGGTGAGTAGTTGATTCCTCCACCCTGCCACACAAAGGGCACATATGCGAAACCTCCGACCCAATAGCATGTCTCAAAGCAAGATTAGATATAGTTGGAATACGGTTTGAAAGAGTCCTCCAAGCGAAAGCCACCACTTTAGACGGAGCCGGACTCTTCCACAAATTCGCGAACACCCATTTTTCCTCTTCCCTCCAAACATCTTCACGTAAAACAAGATCCTCCAACTTGGCATATGCCGATTTCACCGAAAAGGCACCCGATTCTTCCAATTTCCATCTCCACTCATCTTCTTGAGAGGACAACCTCGTATCTTCCAAATCCTCCCTAAGACTTAAAAGCACCTCCTCCTCCCACATGAAGAGATGTCTTCTCCAAGTGAAGACCCAATCAATACCTTGATCCAAAGCCACCCCTACTTCTCCCACTTTGGCCTCGTTTTGAGTTGAAATCAAGAAAAGTCTAGGATACCTTTCTCAAAAACAACTACCCCCTTTCCAAGTATCATTCCAGAAGCTAGAATTCAAACCATTCCCCACTTTCCGCTCCACTTCCAAGTTAAACCAATTCAAGCTTCCAAAATTACCAAGATTAGTCAACTCCTTCCACCAAAGAGAAGAGATATTCGACCAAGCTCTACTCCCCCCTCCAACAATCTACCCACGAAATTACCATACTTTGCTTGTAACACATCCTTCCACAACGCGGCCTTCCCATCTAGCAACCTCCACCACCATTTTGCCAACAAACTCACATTCATAACCCGTATATCTTTAACCCCCACCCCTCCGTTACATTTTTGTTGACAAACCAACTTCCATCTCACCCAACTAATCTTCGTTCCTCCACCCACCCCTCCCCAAAGAAATTCCCTTTGAATCCGGACAATCCTCCGCCAAACTTGCACCGGCATTTTCAACAAAGACATGTAAAAGATTGGAATAGAATTTAGGACCGAATTAAGAAGCACGATTCTACCTCCAAAGCTAATGTATTTATGCCCCTAATTATTCAACCTCCCACTAAGTGTTTCCACCATCGGTTCCCAAGTTGCTATACTCCTCGAATTTGCACCCACCGGAAGGCCCAAATACTTAAACAGATCACTCCCCTTACTACAATTCAAAAAGTTACATGCCATATCCATAAACTCTAAATCTACATTCACCCCTATCAAAGAGATCTTAAAGAAGTTAATCTTCAACCCCGACACCATCTCAAAACCTCTAAGGAGAGATTTCAAGGCCCAAAGATTCTCCACCGTTGGCTTGCCTATGCAAAGGGTATCGTCGGCATATTGAAGATGGGAGATCACCAAACCGTTCCGACCAACTTGGAACCCTTCGAATAAATTCCGATCCACCACGTTCCTCATCAAACCACTAAAGCCTTCTGCCACCAACAAAAGAGAAACGGAGCAAGCGGATCCCTTTGTTTAAGACCTCAGTTAATACATATTTCCTTCGTTAGGCTACCATTCACAAGCACCGACATACTCCCTCCAAAGACACACACCTTCATCCAAGCCACCCACTTAGTGCAAAGACCCACTCTACACATCATATACTCCAAAAATCCACCAAATCATACACCTTTTCGAAATCGACTTTAAAGATAAGACATTCCTTCTTAGATTTCTTGGCAAAATCCAACAACTCATTCACCACCAAAACCCCATCCACCAAGTGCCTCCCTTTAAGGAATGCCGATTGAGATGGCGAAATAATGGAATTCATGACTCCCGTAAGCCCTCTAGCCAACACCTTAGCTAGTAACTTGTAAAGGCTTCCTAGCAAAGATATTGGCCTTAAATCCTTTAGCTCCATAGGGGACGAAACCTTTGGAATAAGAGTCACAAAAAAATCCAACATACACTTAGGTAGAACTTCATTAGCATGAAATTGGTCAAACATAATTCTAACTTAATCCTTCATCAAGTACCAAAATTCCTTAACAAAAGCGAAGTTGAAACCATCCGGACCCGGACTTTTACTACCATCACTCTCTTTCACCACCACCTCAATCTCCATTATAGAGAAAGGGGCCACCAAGAAGTTATTATCCTCCCCCGCTAATGTCGAAAAGTTCACCCCATCCAACTTTGGCCGCTCCCATCTATTATCCGCAAAATGATTAGTGAAATAGTTCACCACCTTCGATCGCACTTCAAAAGGTGACACCACCCAACCATCATCCACCTTTAAAGCCTTGATGGAATTCCTACTCTTTCTTAATTTAAGACACTTATGGAAAAACTTGGAATTTGCATCTCCCTATTTAAGCCAACGTGATTTAGACCTTTGAGCGATTAGTGCATATTTAGCCTTAAGAAGCCTCCATAATTCTTCAAGTTTTCTATAGTTGTCATCTTCTATAATAAATTTGGATATAGTACATCATGTACCAAAATTGCTCTTAGTCAACTAATGTTGATTAATTTTTATCAGTATTACTACTATGCTTAACATAATTCATTATGCTACAATTCGTAGTCTTCTCTTAAGAGTATAAATATATTACCAGTGTGGTCACATTAAACACGCATTCAATATACAATTGATACATGACATCATAAGTTTCAAGTTTCACGATATGTTCCTGTTTTTGCCTCAGTAAACTTGTCGTTCATGTGTACACACATGACAACTGAGTGTCCATTTTCTCTATCACCACACCGCGTTTGTGAATATGGACGTGCAAGCTTATCTTTGGATGGAACGAGGACGCATTGGAAAACATCGTGGTCCCTCCATCTATTGAAGCCACTATGGCCATATTGAAGTTGATTGTAGTACAAATTCAAGAGAACAACAACCAATACAAGAGTTTTCATCATTGTTGGCGGAAAGATTCCATCAATAATATAAATTATTGGTGGATTAGTGCTAAAAACCTTTCAATAATATGTACTTATTAGTCGTGAAAATTTGAATAGGACAAACGTAATACTAGAAATTATATATATTTTTATTTATCTACCGGGCACAAAAATAAAGCACGTATACATTAAAGCACAATAACACAAATTTTATGCAAAGTTAACAAGGAAAAACCTAATCTTAATTTTTAGTAGCTTTCTTCATCTACAACTAGAGGAACATGATCTCTATTAATGAAGAAATTCTCATAAATGAAACCAGCTAGTCCACCACCAATAAGTGGTCCAACCCAATAAACCCAATGATCAGTCCAATTTCCACTAACCAAAGCAGGCCCAAAAGATCTTGCAGGGTTCATTGAAGCGGCTGAAAAAGCCCCACCAGCAAGGATGTTAGCCCCCACCACAAACCCAACTAAGGTTGGGCCAAGGCCAGCAAGTGCTCCTTTCTTTGGATCAACCATGGTTGCATACACAGTGAACAACAAAGAGAATGTCAACACAATCTCCCAAACTACTCCTTGAGTGTACCCTATTCCACTTGCAAGTGTATGAGCTGGAGTTGTCTGTAATTCATGCAAAATTCAATGTACAATATTTTTTTAGTTATATCTTTCCAACAATAAAAGACAAAAAAAGGTTATTATCTTTTTCCCTTTAAAAAGCAAGAATATTTGTATCAATAAGTATTTTTCAATTTCATTGTATGGATAAGGATATTTCCAACATAAATAATAATAAATTTAATTGCATTTTAATCTTCCAAAAATAGTTTCCTCCTTTTAAAATCAAATTGTTTTGGTCCTCAAATATTACGTTTATTACAGTTTTAGTCTCAACCCAAATTTTTTTACCTGAAAAATGATGATTTTTAACCTAAAAAAAGTGGTAATTTTTACCAAGTAATATATGAAGAGTTGAGAGCTTACCAATCCACCAGAGAGATAATGAAGAAGATAACAAGCAGCTGCAGATGCTATCAATTGGTCAATCCAATATAGGATCGAACGAACGATAGTTATGTGACCTCCGACAAGGAGGCCCAAAGTCACGGCGGGATTCAAATGGCCACCGGAAATATGAGCGGCGGAGATCATTACAGCCACCACAAGAGCATGTGCAATAGCCACAAAAAACAATCCCACTAAGGCATCTCCACTTAGCTTATCTATTGAAATAAATTTCATGGAGTTATTCTTAGATCCATACTTTCTCCAAAAGATTAATTTAACTGACTCTAGACCAAATACATTTGATTTATAAGACCCCATTTCTTATATTTCATTAGGAATATTCATAGTAGTCAGAGTTTGAATTATGAACATTTAGTAAAATTACATTGAAAATTGAATGACATTTCAATTCAAATAACATGGCTTAAAGAACTGAAAATAAGTCTCTGTGAGCATAACTCAGTTGACAGGGACATGCATTGTTATATGCAGGGTCGGATTCGAACCCTGGACAACCCACTTATTCACCTTGAAAAAGGTGAATTCTAGCCACTAGTTAATTGAAAAAAAAAAACTGAAAATAAGTGTTATAGTATAGATATATATACCAGCAGTCATTGCAGAACCAACACCAGCAAAGACAAAGAGAAAGGTGGCAATGAATTCAACAATTAGAGCTTGAATGCAATCAGGCTGAGTGGCCTCTCTGGTTGTTCCTAACGCAATTTTGGCCATGGTTTATGATTTGCAATGTGTGATGAATTGCTTCCTACACTCAATAGCTGAAAAATGATCAAAGAAGCTGCCAATTTATAAAGGCAAATTAAGAAAAATACCTTTTTTAAAAAATAAAATAAATTAGACCATAAGTTTGGATCGTAGAACTTTTCTTATTATACTATGCATTATTGTGTCAAACTTTTTGGTAAGTGGAAGCTGTGTTGGACAATTGATCGTGATGGACAAGTTGACTTCATAATAATTTGCACGTTGATTCGCTGGATACTAACATTTAACGTCCAATTGCCCTAAAAAAAACAATTAACGTCCAATTATTTTTTAATTAAGATATAAATATAGATAATAATTTTGATGAGTGTAAAACTTGTCACGGTTAACCAATCACGACTTTTATGTTAAATATGACAAAAGTTAAATTTTATATTGAATATGGTTTATTTTTGATTGAATGAGAAGGTATACATCTACATTATTCATGTTATTTGGATAAAATATACTCAATCGGTTCTATTTACAAGAAACATTAAACAAGACCGGAAGACATACAATATTAGCGATTTAAACGCCACCTAAATGGACCATCATTATGTATTGTATTCCACTTTTCATACGATCAAGTGCTATAATTATGATGATGGTGCCATTCCACTACTTGTGACCAATCAACTTTACAGATGAAAACAAACATATATACTATGTTACACTTTTTTTGAATTTTTTATTATAATTATTAGTGGTTTGAGAGCCATGCAAAAGTAACATCATCTTGTTCTTTATTTCATTCTCTACTTCATCATGTACTATAATGATGATGATGGTGAGATTCAACTGTTATACTTCAGCTCCGTCTCCAATCAACTTGACATATGAAGTGAAGAGGAATATATAAATGACTAGGTCTAACCTATGGGTGATTTCCCTGCAATAATCAAAGGATACTGTTTCACGCATTTGTTAATTTCGACAACTGATTTTAGATCAGATGGTTCATATTGTATATTGATTAAATCAATTTTAAACAATTTCAGCTTTTGATTTAAAAAAGTAAATGTGCACAACTTGTTCAAAAAAAGTATATGTGCACAAAAAACCAACAATAGAAGAGAACTCTGTATGTTCTCTCTAAGAAAACACAGTGGAAAATGGAATTCCAACTGCAGAAAGCAAATGATCCTGAAGAGAACCATCATTGATTCTTTTGGATACACTCTCACCTCTCAATTTCCATAAAGCAAAATCCTCCTAGGTCACTCACATGCTTCCTTCATTCCCTGCCACATTTACTATAACATAATGAAGTACCACAATCTATGAAGCACGGACACCTCTAAGATTAGGTGTGTCGCGTAGTGGCGGAGTCAGAAAAGAAAAAAAAGGTTCTGATGGACCACAAAAATAAACTACTATAATATATAGCAACATACAATGTCCTCCAACTTTGTCATGACTATATTGTTCCTCTGGTGAACTTAGGCAGCTCCTTTGGAAGTCCATGTTTGAGTGTTGTACGTTCTCCTCGAATGTTCGCAGAAACGACTGAGTTGGAACGAACAATAAAGGAATAGAACCAGGTCCTCTGATGCTACACAAGTTGTCAGATTATGATTTGAAATATTCAAGAGCAATTTCTTGCAAAATAAGATTTGCACTCAAAGGTTCTTTAAAAAAAAGAAAAGATTTTCCCTCAAAGGAGAGTACTTCAAATAAGATTCTATGCAACAAATAACAATGTTGAGAAGCATGATAGATACTGCTATTCTTGATGGAAACCTTAGATAAGAGAAAAGTATAAGAGAGTAATATACAAATTGTATTGAAAAAGGAGAATGTTCATCTCATCAAGAGAACAATAAGGCTTATACAGTCAATTAGATTAACTAACCGGTGTAACTAACTTTTACATCTAATAGTAGAGTCCAACAAAGAGAGAAATAAATTGAGAAAGATTGATTATTTTGAATTGATAGAATGAGAAAAGTTGATTACAACGAGTGTAAGATACACTATACAGTGATGTGATCCCAACCAATTTAACTAGTAGCTAACTAGCAATTGCCTATGATAAACTTCATCTAATTCTAACACACAAAGTGATTAAGAAAATTAAGTAACTATATAGCTGATACTAGAATCTAGAGGAAAATTAAGTAACTATAATGTTTAAGAGCCGAAAAGTACCCAAGCAGTGTAGTAACTATCTAGGTATATATATCTAACAAGATTTGAATTCAAACTATAATAAGAGAAAACTAATGTTCTGGCGCTTCTTTATCCCGCTGCTTTTCTAACGGTCTGTAACTGTCTTCCAATATCGAATTAGCAATCGTTCCTTCGAAAATGGCAACTTAGCAGTAAATGCAATTAGGTTAGCCAATCAAGTCAAGGTCTTCCAGCAACTCTTCTTTGACCTTCTTATACACAATCAGTAGGGCACTTAGACCCTTCAACCAAGACATCTTCGAAAATGGGTCAAAACACTCTGACATGCTTCTCCTTATACTCGAATTTTCAATCTCAATGAAGCTTCATAGCAAAGTCGTGGCAAATTTCTTCGTCGTGAGTAATTCAAATCCCAACACTGAGAAACAAACCAAGTAAGCAACACAACAAAATATTCTACCGAGATGTCAGTATGGGTTGTAGCCCGTGCATCAATCTGGCCCAATCCACAAGTTTGTTAGGTTGGAAAAAAGTCCCCTACCGTCTAATTGATGGATGAAACTCGGTGTAGTGAAGGAACCAAGTCATCAGAAGCACCACATTTACTCCCTAACACACCATCCGGGTTTGAGGTTTCCACAGTCGTTTCTGGTTTTGGAACATCTTCCGTAGGCATGACAGTGGAAACAGGTAAATCGGTATTCACATTCTGCAAAAATCATATCCAATTCAAGTGAGTTACTTTATCCAAATGTGTAAATTTAATTATAATATTGGTATAAATTACGTAGTAAGTAATAACTTTAGCATGCAGAGAGGTATACTTGTTTATCTGTTTCAATCCCATCGTCAAGATTGTCAACGTTAGCTACCCTGAGCTTCATACAAACACGTGGACGTTCGGTATAGATTTTTGGTTTTGGCACAGCATTTTGAGTACAATCATTGTATTCTGAAAAGGGAACTAAAGTCATTACAACATGCTCTGGAGTGCATTCCTTCACAATACGGAAAATATTTTGAAGGAATTCACAAACAATTCTTCAACTACAAGAATGAAGTTACCTGTATGCTCATCCACATCCCCTGGTTCAAGATTGGTAGGCACGGCAACTGGAGCCTACAAATTGTCAACGAGAAATCAAACAAAATCAGTACAAATTTAATGCATAAGCTATCAGAAAATCCATATACATTTAACCATGAAAAAAATGTTTGAGCATCTGTGATGAAAATTTAACCATGAAAAGGGTGACCAAAGTTTGAATTTAACTATATCATTCAAAATAAAAATTGAAGCTTATCAAAGGAATCACGCACTATTGATTGATTTTGTGCCTTTATCTGTTGAATCTCCTGATATTTTAAAATCGTCCAGTCATATAAATAGTCAGCATCATATCCTGCCAAACATAAATTTAGGAAGTGAATTACATTTCAGTTTAGTTTCTGAAATCGTGAGTATCAAACAATTTGGTCTCTGAAATTAATGAAAATTGTAAAGTAATTCCTGAAATTGAAAATCCTCGAAACAACATGTAAATTGCCATCTTAAACAAGCTGTTGCTAGCAATTTGATAAACAAACAGTTATTACCTTTAGAAGTGAACAATTCACGAAACAGGCGCTTCAAATATCCATAATCTGGTCGTTGATCAAATGTCAAGGAGCGGCAATAATGAAAGTAAGAAGCAAACTCCACGGGACATGACTTGCAAAGTACCTAAGAACAAGAAATTCGTTGTCAGAAAACATTTTTAGACCAAATAAGTACATGTACTTTTTACATATGTTTAATACCGGAGGGAGTACGTAGCAAGGGGAAACATGATCCGCATACCTCAATGGGAGTGTTTAACTTCGTTTCGCATATTTTTTCATATTTTTGCATTCTGGTGGCAGCTTGCAGACCTTGCCAAGGAAGGCTAAAATGCAACAACCAAATAGTCAAGTCTAACGTTTACCAAAATAACCATGCACCGTTGAGAGTCACAAGCAACATCTTTATGATGCATGGTAAAAGTAGAATCAATAGGATGAGACATACCTTCCTCTTAAAAAGTACAAAAGAACATAACCAAGAGACTCCAAATCATCTCTGCGGCTTTGCTCTGAAGAAGTTAAACCAAAATCGAGAGTGAAAATTGTAGGTTACATCATATCTTAAGACAATAAAGAAGGAAAAATTCTCTCGTGTACTAACCAATTCCTTTGTGAGTATTGCTACTTGCATAACGTGCAGTTCCAGTTAAGTTTTTGTTCTCTCTGGATGAGTTTATCAAGGTAAAACAAAATATTAAACAACGTAAACATAGATAGCAAAATTCAAAGTGGTAAGGCACAAGTCATGAATCAAGCAAAATCCTTTTAGAAAAAAAAATCGAAGTCAAAATCAATATATGACAATTGCCAAGAATTCACATGATAAAAATCGCGTATGACAGAAAAGCTGTTATTTAGGTTTAAGTAACTTGAAAACCTTATGATACAACAAATGATAAATATGATCCATATCAAGAAGAGATCAAACAAAAATTATAATTTATAAAGCTAGATAAAGAATCTTATACCTGTAAGGGATATGCTTGTAACTGATAGGATCCCTGTATCCTTTTGAAAGTCCAAAATCAATCATACAAACCTGTGAATGTAACATATTTCATATATCATCATACGTTAAAAATTGGAAATATATAGGAATTACAACATAGTAAAACTATCCATTTATGTTTGCTGATATATGAAAGAATACTCATGAAGCATTGAAGCTACCTGATTTGCTTTCTTCCCAAGACCCATAAGAAAGTTATCCGGTTTGATATCTCTGTGTAGTAATCCCTTGGAATGTAAATACTCTATCCTCGTAAGCTGTCATCAAAGAAATAAAACAGGCTTAGGGCCTGTTTGATTTACTTATTTGAGTATATCTACTAATATAAACACTAACGAAAACAGCTTATGACATGTCCATTAGTTGTGTTTAGCTTATTTCCATAAGCTCTCTCAGATAGCTTATGAAAACAACTGATAGCTTATATGAACACAATTTGAATTTATTTTTTCCTATGTTATAACAAAAGACATAGCTTATATATAATATATGCATTTATATGATAAACACTTATGCTATAAACACTTAATTAAGCTGTATATCAAAATAGACCCTCCATTTTAAACTAATGTGCTCAAAACCGTTGATGCAAGTTTGATGTAAAAAGAAGGAATACAAAGAGAGAAAACATCTCCAACAGCATACAGAAAACATGATCATATAAAGAAGACAAATTTAAAAACGGAAAGGAAAAGATGCATTCAACGGTCCATAGATGAATCAATGATTACCATTTGATCGGCCAACATCAAAACCGATTTTAGCGAAAACTTCCCACTACAGTAGTAAAGGAGGTCGTCGAGACTCGGCCCCATAAGTTCAAGAACTAGAACATTATAGTCTCCATCAGTACCAAACCATTTCATTCTTGGAATACCACCTTAAATTCCATCACTATAATGAATTAGAAAGGACTAAGAAAACAAAGGAAAAATATTGTGAGGGAAACAAGCTCAACATAAATTGAAGTTATGCTTTTATAACTTACTTCCTCCTTTAAGAATATTATATAACTTTGCCTCATATAGTAGCTGTGGTTGTTGAGTTTTCTTCTTCTCCTATAAAACAAGAATATGGCTATTATAAACCATCACATAGTTGAGGACTTTTTACACGTTCAGTGACCAAAAGATGTAAATTAACAATCAAAATTTAAACATGCATCTAATTGAGCAATTTGATTCATTACAAAAAATTTATAATATAAGATATCCTAGTCTTTAAGCTTCATCCATCCATGTACTACCCAAAAGATAAAAATGATGTAATCAAATTTAAGGTAACTCTCTCATCGATCATCACCATTATTACCGTAACTGTGACTAGAATGTGTTCGAGAGTATCCAAGGTATATAAAAGCAACGGGATTTTTTTTTTTTTTCGGAACACATGTCGAAGTTGTCAGACATGTGTTGCACGGATGTCCTACGAGTGTCATACAACTAAGATACACCTATTCTTAGGATGCCTAATCCCAGGAGTATTTGTAATTCAGAGCAATTAACACAATTATTGTCTCTTCATATTTAAAATGCAATAATTAACTCAAAATGATCACTTCCTAATCACAATTATTACAACAAATAAAGAAAAAAAATAGGAAAATTCTTAGCAATAACCAAAAATCAAAGCAACAATTTCTCCATTAGACTAACCTTCTTAATGGCCACAAGCTCAGAAGTCACAACATGTGCACCTGAAAATGATCATAAATTAACTCAAACATTAAACAAGCAAAAAAAAAATTAATTCAAACATGCAAAATGAAATAAAGTTTCTTATGATTCATACCAATATAAATTTCACCAAATGATCCACTACCAATTTTCCTACCAATTCTATACTTTCCTCCAACAACCTTTTCCATCAAAAAACCAAACAATGACAATGGAAAAACAACGATGAATTTCCAGAGAAAGCGAAAAAAAACAAACAACTAACTTTTGCTTTCTGAGTTTGTTGCTTCAGTTGGTTTCGTATATATCGAGGAACAAAACAGAAGGAGATAAAAGAGAATAGATAATATGGTTAAGGTTAATATTGGAATTTCACATTTTGTTTTTAAAAGGTTGTTGGTGACGTGGTTTGACAAAATTTTCTTCGTTGCGTACATGAGTTGGATTTCGTTGTCCTTAAAAGCAGTAAAGTTTGTCACTTTGTCCTTATAACAAATTTTCACCTCATTTTTTATTCATTTACAACTTTTCTTATTATTTTAAGTTTTTTTAAGGTTGCGTAATATTAATATTATTATTATTATTATTATTATTATTATTATTATTATTATTATTATTATTATTATTATTATTATTATTATTAAAAATTGTATTTGTTTTTGTTTTAAGGCAAAAATTATACTCCTTCCGTCCCAGAATATCTGACCCAATTTGGTTTTCACACAGATTAAGAAAAATGTATAAATAAAGGGGAAAGTGGAATATATTGTATTGGGAATGATGAAAGTAGTATTAATTAGAGTTATATTGTATTGGAAATGATGAAAGTTGTATTGAAAATTGAAATGGATCAGTTATCTTGGGACACTTTTTTTTAGAAAATGGGTCAGATATTCCGGGACGGAGGGAGTATTTGTTATTCATCAACATGGGATTGGTGAAATGTGACCTATAATACAAGATATTTGTTACATCTATTATTAAGAGGAGTTCTTATAAGCTAAAAAGATTAATGTGTGGATGGTTGGCAATGGGTTGGAGTTGGAGAAGAAATGTCTTCCAATGGGAATGTCGAATGCTTAAAGTTTTTTTGTCACATCGACTATGAATTATGGATAAAATGTTTTTTTTTTTTTGAAAGAGGATAAAATGTTGAATATAAGAGATGTGGTTTATGTATAGGCCTATTGTCTTAAATTTTTTGATGAAGATGTAACATCTCTTATAATCTTGAAGCGTTAACTTGTTGTTGCTCTCGATGCTTCTCTGATATCTCTAGCAAGTGTCACAGGAGTTAGTTCAACTTAGTGGGAATGCAGAGGTAAGGTTAGGGTTGTGATCAAATATAGTGATGTAGAATACTGTCATGCTCTTTTTTGAATAACACACGTGCGCGCGCCCACACACACACACACACACACACACACATATATATATATATATATATTAAAAGAAGAAAAAATAAATGTACAAGGAGAAAAGATACATCATAGGTGATAAAAAAAGCCCCAACGAAAAGCAAAAAGGAACACCTACAACACTACCTGAGTGTGCTAATACTACCATGCTCTTAAGGTGAGATTATTGAGTTCAAGTGTGAATGATTAGTCACATCGACCATGGTGTGTTGTTATCTATGAAGCCTTTAGTTGCTTTGCAATAGGATAATTTTTTATGGACAAGTGGTATCTTTTGATGGAATTATTGCTTAAATTAAATTAGTGTCTTGGGTTGGCTTCTGCTAAGTGTAGTAAAGGTAATGTTCAATTTTCCGATTAGTTTGCTAAACATTTACAGAAGATCGTAAGTTTATGAACATTTGTCTTTCATGATTCTTTGAAAAAAAAATATCAAGTATAACATCCCCAAAGTAATATATGTTTTTTTAAGGATTTTTCTATTTATTTTGATCAAATAGTTTTGTGTAACAAATTTATAATTAAAAAATTATTATGTATGAAATAGTTGGATTTGTTAATAACTTAAATAAAGGAGTTAAAGTAAATTTTTCTAGTCAATTCAATTTTCTGTACAGGTTTGTACTCATATTATTGTATTTTATTTTTTTCTCACGATCGATGACATCATTTGTCACACTTCGTCTTCATGTATATTTTGCCAAGTTTATATGCAGATTACTTTTTTCGGTAAAAAATATTTTATAGTTCACTGTCACCCTTCTGAAGTGGTCTTGAGCCAAGGTCCAAACAGATACGTGGAGAGTTGCATTCTTCTGATAATTAACTCTTGCATAATTAACTCAAGTGTTCATTTTTAAACGTGAATTATTTTTAATATATATATTTCCTTCTCAATTGACAAGTGACTTTTACCAGGCATTCATTTATATTATCATTATATATGTTTTTTCTTCGTAAATATTCTAAGTTAGTAATTGCATATTTTAACTTAATATACTTAAGTTTTAATACACTAAATCAAGTTCATAGAAGCAAATAGTGAATGTCTTCTTAATTCAAATGATTTATTTCAATATTTTCTTTTCGTATTTGGAATGCTTAATTATTTACATAATAATTTATATTGTATTTCTATTTTAAATATGCTTTTTAGTACTTTTTTAACTTACGAATATCTTACAATACACCAAATGCTTTTCCAATTCTTTTTTTTTTTTTGAAGGAAAATGCTTTTCCAATTCTATTCATAATCTAATGTCTATTTTCTGTCTGGGTTTGTAGATATTTTATATTACTTTCTCGTGCTATGTACCTCTTTTTGATACCCTGGCTTCGTGGAAGTTTCTACATGTGCTTTTGAATTGTTTTTTATTTTTTATATTTATTTAAAATTGAAACAACATTAATTTATTGTCCGATCTTATAATTATTTAACATCTTATCAAATATCAAATGAGTTGAGCCAAAGGTAAAAAACGAACAAATATCAAATGAGTTGAGCCAAAGGTAAAAAACGAAACCGCATTCGTGTAGTGATGTTTGTATACAATGGTACATCTAGGACCGTGAGTCGGGGTGCAATCAATCTAACTTTGATTAATAATCATTTGAAAATAATTCCTTCAAAAAAAAAAATCATTTGAAAATAGAAGTATATAAACAATAAATTTTAATATATTTAATCAAATTAATTATACACATGGACCGTCTCAACCAATATTAAGGTCTAAAACGAATTCTAAGAATTGGGTCTTTTTCAAATTAGTTTATTTTTAGAAAAATATATTATTTAAATTTTATTTTTTGAGCTTTTGAGTTGAAAAATCGTTTATTAAATCATTATAATAGATTTAATTTAAAAATTATTTTTTGGGCATATTAAAGGTTGTCAGACATATTTCAAACGATGGAGAAGATGGCTATTGTTGTCTAAGTGACTATGTTATCTAGATGGGTAGAGAGATTGGGTGTGTAGCACATGCATTAGTCTTTTATGTGACTAACTCATGAATATTATTATGAAATTAAGACCAGTCAACAACATGTCACTAGCAAAATCATGGTTAATTGAACTTTGAATTAGATTTAGTTTAGATTTTCTTTAAAATAAGATTAAATAAATTTTATTTGATTCAAATTATAAATTAAGATTAAATTAAATTATTTGATTAGACAAAGAAGGATAAAATAATAATAATTTTTTTAATCAAATTACGAGTTTAGAAGGAAAAAAATTACACTAATAGATAAAATTTATCATAACTATACTAAAACATGCTACGAGTATAAAATATTTGGCCAAGGGCGTGTGGTAGCATAACATTTTCATCAAAATAAATATATTTTTGGCTAAATGACATGTTTAGTCTTTTAAGTTTGACATAATTCACAAGCTAGTTTTTTAAGTTTTAAAAATTTCAAATAGGTCCTTTTAGTTTGACAGAATTCCCAAGTTAGTCCTTTATGTTTCAAAAGTTTCAAATAAGTCATTTTATTTGATAAACTATTTCACCGTTACCCCTGCTGTCAGTTAATAATTAACTGATGCTGTAGCTGTTAAGTTGTTGACTTGGATCAAAACGTTGCCTTTTAAAAGCTCCAAGGTGTCAAAATGTTACGTTTAATGGTCACAAATAATCATTCTCGCATTATAAATGCCGTTTAATAGTGCTAGAAAGACATTTGTTATTGTAAATAACTGTCATTCTAGCACTATAAATGATCATTTGTGACCATTAAACGTAACGTTTGGACACCCTGGAACTTTTAAAAGGCAACATTTTGATCTAACTCAACAACTTAACGGCTATATCAACATCAGTTAAACGGAGACTGACAACAGGGGTAACGGTGAAATAGTTTATCAACTAAAAGGACATATTTGAAACTTAAAGAACTAACTTGAGAATTCTATCAAACTAAAATGACCTAATTGAAACTTTCAAAACTTAAAGACTAACTTGAGAATTCTGTCAAACTAAAAGGACCAAAAGTGATATTTGACCTATATTTTTCTACTTTTAAGTTTCCCTTTGCTCCTTGCTTAAAAAAAAAACTTTCCCTTTGCTCCAAATGTCCAAAAACATGCTTAGATATTAGCAAAAAATAATATCTGTTACCATTTTGTTGAATAAGAAAAAGGGTTTTAACCTAAGGGCAATGGTTAAGGATATCAAAAATAGAAAATTTTCATTAAAAACAACAATCTTTTGACTTTCATAAAGTTAAACATTCCACTTTTCACCAATTTCCAATGCATAATTTCTATATTAATCTTCTTAACCATTGCCCTTAGGGCACTAGTTAGCATTTCCCTAAGAAAAACACAACTCTTAGTGATAGCATCTTAGAGAAAACTAACATTTACAACGTCCAAGTCCATATATATATGTACAAAATTGCTCATTTAGGCTTCTAAAATTGCACTCAGACACCCTGAAGTGATCGTTTTACGCTAACAACAGTTAAATGTTGTTCGCTTACCTACGACCGTTAACTACCATAGTTGAAACAATATTTAATTGGTGTAGACTCCTATGACAATTAACTATCAGTTCTAGAGAAAAACACAACTTCAAGCAAGAACACATGCAAAAATGTATTTAAAGACCACTCAATATCCATGTAAGACAACAACAAGAGCATATATTATTAAACGTAATTCAACAACTTAAAACACATAATTAAACACAACATAATAGTTCATGGATAAGCCAAATTAACTTCGTTATCTAGTTCCTCCATGCAATAAATGATTTCTTTGTAAGTCTTAAGCCGAATCAAACTTTTTCAAATATTTTATAAAGATTTGACCAAAAATGCATCCAACTAGATCGGCGTTTTAGTACCGAGCTGGATCAAACGTTGAGAACATGCTTTAGAGTTTACTTATATATTTCTCTTGTCCCTAACTCGACTGGAATGCATAGATGAGTTATATTCCGCTAGAAAATAATCGTATTAAATGCTATGTCCTTGATTAGATTATTACTAGTGTATTTGCCCAGCGTTGCCCGGGTTAAATATCTAAATAACGATGACTAAAATTTCATATATATAGTATTAACAATTAAAACCGGTACGTGACGAATATCTTAATGGGTACCACGAATAAAATAAAATAAACTATATTTTAAGTACTAGTAAATTAATAGATGCACACGCGGCTGAAATCAACTGGATTTAGTAAAATTATTAACATGTATAAAATAAAATAAACTTACTTTAAGTACACGAACTGGCAGAAATCCATACCCGTTGACAAATGAAAATGTCCAACACATCATCTCTTTTTTTATTATTTGCCACAAAGCATAGTAAAATAAAATCAAAACATACTAAAAAATAAATTAGTACCTTTCACTCATTATTCTCAGTAGAAAAAAAAGAAATACTCATACAAAAAAAAAATAAAGAATAATGAGATGAAAAAAACCATAAACATAAGAAAAGTTATATTGAGAGGGAAATAGTCAAAGATAAATACTATAAAGTAGGAAAAAATCCTAATAAATAAAATGATCAAAGAGTGTTAGGAAAAAAGGAAGGCAAGATAAAATAATATTATCTTTCTTATGGAAGAAATAATAAAATATATGACAACATGAATAAAACACGTAGAAAAAAGTGTGAGAATAATATACTCCATGATTAGTTTGCGTGGAAGAAAAATTATAAGTGGTTAGATATATATAGAGAAAATATAGAAAGTTGTTCCATGAAAATATAGGAATTTAACGAAATAAACTATGTTAAAGTAAAATTAGAAAGTAATAAAAACAAACATATAAAATATTTGGACGATAAAATTAAAGTAGATAAGAATTATGTGTTGATATATTTGTGCTAGATAGAAAAATGAGTTTTGCAAAAATTGAACATAAACAATTGTCGTTGTTCACTGGATTACCTAAAAAAGAGAAGTTTAAAATCGCCTTCGATTTTTTCAAAATAGATAGGATACCTCCACTATTTCCAACTGACGGTTGGGAAGCCCAATCACAATCTCCATTACCCCATAAAACATACACAACCTATCCAAAACAAGCTCCATCTTAGTTTCTTGTAACGCCAAAAAATCCACTTTTTCACTTCGAATCAACTTCATCACTTTATTTTTCTTCAATACTCCCCTCAATCCTCTCACATTAAAAAAAAGCACTATTATTGGTTAACCACTACTCTCTCCCTTACTTCCCTTTTACTCACATCCACATCTTCGAGTTCAACAAGTTTATCAATCACATTCCGGTCCGCCATAAAGAATGTAATGCCCGCTTCTTTTTCCAATGCAAAAATTCTAGCCGCACATAGCCTTTTCCTTCGTTCCTCCTCGACCTCCACTAGACATTGTGAGTCTGGCACCACCGCACCAATTACATCTATTATATACCTCACTCCCGAATATGCACAACGGCAAAACCACATTCAAGCATCAATCCTCCGTAATATTTCTACTACTCCCTCCGCCACCATTATTTTCTTACTTAATATCTTCCTTACAACATACGTCCTCCTCCCTTGAGGATGAGCTATCACTTCGCTCCATTTAAAGAAATCTCATATTCGCTAGGCGAGCAACAATTTTCCGAATGAAAATCAAATTTTGAAAATATATAAATAGAGGTGCCTTCTTTCAAAGAAGTGGATCATTCTATTATAGACCACAAAAAAGTATGTGGCAGAGAGAAGAACTCATAAAACACATACATACATACATACATACATACAATGTGTTGTGTTCTTAAAATTAAGTTCCATTTTTAAAAGTTAAAATAACCAGTATTTTGTATAAAAGACTTTAAAAATGATTATTGTGTGAAAAAAGTGTGCGAATGAGTAGCTTATAAGAAAAATAAGGAGGTGCCAAAAGTACCTTTATCTAATTTTGCTCATAGTCGGCCCAATTTAAAACTTATACATCTTCTCATGAGAGTAATGATATATATATATACGTCTTTCTATCGTGAAATATCTACTATTGAGAGTAAAACAACTTGTTATCGCGGCGTAAGAGAAAACATAAATACTCATTTAGTTCAGGCGTAATCAATTCAAACAGGCGAATCAGGTATCCAATCTTTATACAATTTAATTTTGGTTTACAATCCATGATGATTCAGTTCTATTGCAACATATATAACTTGATTTATTATTGGGATATTGCAATGTATTTATTTGCATAAAACGATAGTTTAAAGAATGAGATATGTAGAAAATTGATGTATTTGTCATTTATGCCCCAATACATAATTTTGTATTTTCCTTCTTATAGTTAAGTTATGTAATGGATTTGAATTTTATGGATAATATTACATGTATTGAAATGAGTTATCCTAAACAATAATCAGGATACAATCATAAATTCAGACCTGAGAATCAAATTTGAGAAATATACTTCATTTTCAATTCAGAGAGCTTTAAAATCAAACTCATATGAAAACATATTTGGGTTTTAGGGTTTTCTTAGGAGTTTCACATTTTAGGGTTACGAGTTATTCAGATTTGACATGGATTATTTGAACAAATTAAATGGTTTCATGACTATTAAATTGGCTATTAATGTAATTTGCTTTAATTACATAAATTATTTTATTTTATTTACTTTGTGTGGATCTATTGAAAAAAATTACTCAATGTGCAACTAGTTAGTAAAATCCCCACAATCAACTCTTAGGGCTGATTGAAGGGTAAAGCTCCTGAATCCCTAAGTTTTTGTTCACCAAAAAAAATAATTTGGGATGTATTTTTATAAATAAAAAAAGGCCCCATATGTATACAATAAGGTCTAATTTATTTAAATTTTCTTTAGGTTTCATTATCTATTGAAAGTTATTGTGTTGGCCTATCACCTGTATGGTGCATCCGGCTAGAGATAGTTAAATTAAGAGAGATAAACTTTATCTATCATAATCTAATGACCTATAATTTGAACATTGTATAATGATAATCGACTGTAGGTAATTCAAAAGAGCTTTTTCTTTAGATCTACTTAAGTGTATTTTTAGTTTACCATTTGGCATAAACATCTTACAATTAAAGTTTTATTTGCTTAAACTAATCAACTAGCTTACTGCCTAATTTTTCCTTAAAAAAACTTATGCTCGATGTTGTAAACTCTTTCTAGCATATTTCAATATTCTTATATTAGATAAATATTTTGACAAACAATTATATACATATACAATATTTTTTTGAAGGATATATATATTCAGTGTTGTGAACTCATTGATTTTAAAAATACTTATTTAATAAATTCTTTTGTGTGTGTGTAATTGCCAATTAACGGTATGAATAAAATGTATTTTCTCCTTAACGAATCCTTGAATTGTTTTTTTTTGACATTTTTTATTCTAATGGGTCATGTATGTATTTATGTATTATTTATGCATAAAATCTTAAATTGTTTTGCTCATATTTGATGTTAGACTCTTAGAAGACTTGCATGAATCCTATGCTAAAAAGTTTGCATAAGATATTATTATCATACGTTATTGGTACTTTTATTTCATTTATGCAGACTCGTAAGAATTTGATTAACAATAACTTTATATGACTATTAGAGCCTTTATTTTCTTTTAAATATTAATATTTGATTTCTTTTTATATAAAAAAATTATGTTTATATTTATATACACTATTTGTTTTTGTGCATGCAGAGAGACAAAAAGAGGTGTTGAGAATAACATTAAAGCATACTCTAATTTTTAGTCATCAAGCTAGTCATGGGATCATTTGTCAAAATCGGTTCAATCCGCATAGATTTGTCCAAATATGATCATCAAGATACACACAATTGTGAACCTTCCAGTGTGCGGTAAGAGTTATTCACTATTACCTATCCCCTTACTCAAATATGATCATCTAACATAATAGGTCCTCTCTTATGAGGCGTGAGTGTCTCTTGGCAGTCATGATCACCAATTTGTTGTTTGTCTTGGTACATTTTGGACGCTCTAACAAGTGATCTCAAAGTATCGATTCTACTTTATGGGGAGTATGAGTGGATTCTTGTGTTATGGGTCTAGTATAGTGATATGAAAGATGACTGGTTAGTCACATATGAAAAAAGAATATATTTTAGGTGAAGATGAGATCACAAGGTCGCTTAGATATTTTAATTGTTTAACATCTTTACCCCAACAAGTGGTATACAACTTGCATGGTAGAGGTTGGATCTAGGTATATGTACTTTTGTTTTGAAATTTTTCTAAGCCATGAAGTTAGACGGTGTGTTTTGTTAGTCGTTATGTAAGTATATATATAGTTATATGAGAGACTCATGCTTGAACAAAAAAATTTAGATTTAAAATGTAAGTGATTATCCACACATCGACTAAAAATGTACAAAATTAAAGATATATAAATGAGGCAACTGATATACCCAATTTTTCAAAATTTTAGTTAGAGATTTGGTGTCAATGTAATTTGATGGTCTTATAACCATTAACATTTATGGCTCTCAGTTCTCTCTGAATTCTCAAAAATAAGCACATATATTAATAAAAGTCATATACATGTTTGTAGTAATTTAGTGTTTTATATATTTAATGTTAACTATGTAAATATTGAGAAGAAATATATAGTATGGTAAATAAGATAGTAACACAAACCATGTCTTACACCACTAAGTATAAAAAGGTTGTTATTAATTGTATATATATTTAAAATATTTTTTTAAAATAAATTCTTGCTTAAGGTTATATTTATATAGAAATTAAACATCTTAACACATCTTTTATGGTTGATTCAGTGATAATGTATCTGAGCAGAAGCCATCAAGTCCAGCATTATAAGCTTCACATGATCAAACAAAGATTAATAACAATGATGTCATTGATCTGACACACGACATTGTCATTGATCCGACCAATGATATCATTGATCTGACCGGTGATGATATCATTGATCCGACCGATGACAATGTCATTGATCTAACCGACAACAATGTCATTGATCTGACTAACAATAAAGATATGAATGAAGATATTGATCCACTTGTTAGAAGAACAGGTAACTTAAAAGATCATAAGCTATTTATATTTCTTTTTATTTTATATTAAAAAATATATTTGGACACCCATACATCCACTATACATCTTGAGAGAGAGAGAGAGAGAGAGAGAGAGAGAGAGAGAGAGAGAGAGAGAGAGAGTGTGTAATGTGATATATAGTATACTTGTAATATGATTGAATTAAAATAGATAGAGAATAATATGTGTTGAATGAATGTTAGATGATTAGGGGTATCAAAATATCATTGATGTTTATATTATATATCTTTTTTTTGGGTATACTTAATATGCAAAAAGAAAAAGGCCCAACATTGATTTTTTTAATATTCTTTTATAACTTTAAGTTTTTTTTATATAAATTTATTTTTGTTAGAAGTAAAAATGCATTAACTTCTTAGAAAATAATTGAAATCGCCCTACCTAGTGTTACATAATGAGAAGATTGTGCAAGTAAGTTTAAGATACATTCTATAACTTGCATACAATTTTACTATAAGGTAATATGCTATTGATATTGTTGTTAAGATGTCATCTAGAGCTTATTTCAATCCTCCTTGAACGACTTTGCCCATATCCTGCTTTTCATTTCTCAAAAGTTGAGGAATATATTTGCTTTTGGTATTTAATGATTAGTTCTTTTGATGGTTATTTGGTTATCATCATGATTTGATCTTTTGTTGGTTATTTGGTGTTGTGACTATCCATGGGTATCAGAGGATCCTAACAAATAATTTTTTTTTCCAGCAAGTAATACCTCTAAGAAAGGGAAAAGAAAACTCAACAAAGTGTCAAGAAAATCAGCACTAACTATGATCAAAGAAGATGATGCAATCAACGAAGATGATAAACCTATAAAGATGCATTTTATGTCTAAAATAGTGAAGGAATTAGGGCGTGATGAGACCACTTGCCATCCCAATGAAGTGGTTGTTGAAAAATGCATGATCTAAAAAAAATCAAGGAGAAAAAGTAGAAAAACACAAATGCCATGGGATGAAAGGTGCAAAAATGCTGAAAATCTAGTCCTAACAACAAAAGAAGAACCAACCGTTAGTGATATTGAATCTAACTTAGTTGGAGGCGTTGTTATTTCCGAACCAAGGAAAATTGGAACAGAGTGTATGTGGAATGTTTCGAATAGCAATGATGATGCTAAATCTAATGTTCTTCATAAAAGAAAAGGGAAGATGATTCAAACTAATGTAGAGTCAGATTCTTCATCCTTTTTTAAAGATGAGGAGTTGAGATTAGCATTACACAATTCGCTGATCTTTCAATATCCACTACAATTTGGGGAAGGCACCTCAAAGTTTTTTCTAGAGGGAACTAATTCAAGGCCCCAATTCAATATTGAAGAAGGAATTAATGAAAATTCATTGGAATATTTTCACATTCCAAACAATATCCAAGTAAATACATTTAACTTATAATACTCACTTTCTAAAATTATTTTTCTTAATGCATGTTTGAATTGATGATAGAATTGACATAATTATGGTGATTTTACCAAACTAGCTCCCTATTCATTCCAACATACACTTAATAAAAAGAATAAAGTGTTAAAATTTTTAATATGCAATTTACATGAATAACAAACGATGGACTTGAATTGGTCGTTGTAGGGGTAATTTCACCAAAATGATGTCCAATTTTTTTATATTCAAATATCAATATCTTTTCTGTCAAATATATTTTACTAAATTTTGACTATCTATAATTTTATTATGTGAGTTGTAGCCCAACTTAAAATTAATAGACCTGGCATTGTTCGTAACCATTAAATAGTTTTATTTCTCTAAATTTAGTTATGTCGATGTGATTCTAGCTAGTAATCATGCAAATAATCCTCTTTTTACAAATACATTATTAATCAAGTGCGTGAAATTTTTGTTTTGGTTTTATTCTCTAATTAATCTATTTTATCTATCATATGAAAAAATAACATGTGACAATTTTCACACATCAATTTTTATTATTTAGTTTTTCTAGATTAATTTACATAAACATACAATCTTTATTGGTTATGTATTTGTTTTACATATTATCATATTTCATTCTTGTATCACCGGGTGTTGCACATAAAATAACGCAACACTGAAGTCTAATGCAAGTGGTTGTTGTGCAAACTCCATGAAGGTTGTAAATTTAAGAGTATCATATTCGATTTCTAGTGATAAAATATATATTTCATTCTTGCAGGAAAATAGTGTGCCAACTAAAGAAAATGATTGTGGGGATGTCACACACTATGATGACGATGCACTCATGCATGAGATTGCAGATATCCTTGCAAATAAATTACCTTATAGTGTTGAAAATGAAAATGGTTTGATGGGAAATTCAATATGTTTAGAAGCAAATGGAGAAAAGGCGAAGTTTGAAAAGAGGAGCAGAAGTAAAAGAAGATCAAAAAATAAGAGGAATACCAAGAGGAGGAAATATGGAAAGGATTGAAATTAATATCCTCATTAGTTGTTTAATGTGAAAATTAAAATTGAGGAAACAAGTTTGATGGTTAAAGTAATTTGGTATGCTCACTTTATTTCTATTTTAAGAGAGAAGTGGTATAAGACAACTTTCAAGATGCTGGTACAAAAATTGTTGTTGTGAGAGGTTTTACATTAATTGCAAAATACCGAAACATATTGATTCATGGTGGAGATAATGAATTGGATTCTAAGGTCTGTTTAATTTCAAAAAATATTTATTATTATTGTTTGTATGTGATGGATGAAATTATATTTATTTATGATTTTTTTTAATAATGATAAATTGAAAATCAAAGCTAGCAAGAGAGGTCACGTTTTCAGAAACAAAAAGATAATATTTTAAATTTTTTCATAAACTATATCAATATTCAATCTATTTTCAAAATTCATTTTCAAAACCATTTATAATATTTGTTTGTAATGTTTTTCTTTTTTGATAAATTTAGAGTAAAATGACATCAAATAGAATAAAAAGCATATGATGACTAAACTTGCCACGTGTACCAAACCGTTTTCAAGTAATAAAGTAGCAAGTAAAATTGTGTCCACATAGATTGTAGTTTAAACTAGGAAACTAGCTAAACTTATTAAAACAATAAATTAAAAGTAAATAAAATGGGAGGAGTTTGCAAGTTTGATGTGACTGTGGAAAGTAGTCGAGTTTATTTTAGAAAATTAAAGGGGGTTCCATTGCAGATTTTAGTCGTAGTTAGAATTTTTCGAATCCCCTCTATTTCCTTGTTGGATTAAGGATAAAAAATTATTTGTTATGATACAAAGGGCTTTATTTAGGTGGCGAGTTAATGGGATTTTAACATCCCTCCAGATGTCAAGTTGCTCCTGCTGATCACCCTGAGGTTATATGTGTGATACGTGGTAGAGGGTCATCAATCCTAACGTGTTTTGTATGCCTTCGTAGGGTTATTAATGTGGGAACTTGCTCTCTCATAGGTAATTGAATCATAAACAAAGTTGGTATTCCTAAATTGTCATCTAAAGGATCCACCTCCGCATATGAATCTTGCAATTAGAAGTTCACCACATACTATGACTTGTCCTTAGTAGATTAAACGATAGGTCCAAACCTATCTTATTAAAGGGACATAATAAATTTTATAATGCATCATTTGGTAAAGTCGACCAGAAATATCTTTTGCAGTTTCCTATTTCTATGATCAATCAGTGACTCTAGGTATTAAATCGTTGCCTATACAAATCAATTAAATCTCAGAACATAACTGAATAAAATACTTGAATTAAATTGATCCAACAAACAAATAGAGGTTCATCTTAGAACTCAAACCAATTAGAGTTTAGTTACTCATGGTAACTAAAAGCAAATTACAAAAGAAATAAAACAAACTCTAAAAACAAATTTTGAGGAGTGATTCCCCCTTTGACACTCTTAAGGCTTTCCTTCCTTTTGAACCTCCAAGTTCTGAATGAGAACATGCAAGTGAATGCTCATGTATTTATAGGCATATTCGCATATGGGTTTGGGTTGAAAAACTGGGCCTTTTCCCCAAACTCGTAGAGAAAACATAACTGAAAGAAATGTTTTTATGGAACCACACACGCCTCACGCGTGCAATATGAAAATAGTTCTTTCCAACACTGTTTCACACACCCGGGGTGCGTGGCAACACACCTGGGATGTATATCACCTCCTTCCAGTGCGTTGTTGTCTTTTTCTTCGTCTTTTTGAGGGCTTTCTCCCTCTAAATTTGGCTTGGGACTTGGGAAAAAATTTCCCTAACTTTTAATGCCTTTAGAGGCCTGTTGAATCTTCATTCCATGTCTTCCCAATTCTTCATGAGGTGTCTTGCTTTGCCGAATTACATTGTTTTTCTGAGATACATCAATAACACCTATGAATTGCTTGATTTAGAGAAGAACTAGAATTGCATGACTCAATATGAAAACATTACAAAATATCTCTTAAATCATAACAAACTTATCTAAAATTCCTCTCATTTGGGTCAAATCATTAATAAAATGACTGAAAAATATGCTGAAAATAACGTAAGATGACTTGTCATTACAACCTCAAACTTAAATCGTTGCTTGTCCTCAAGTAAACGAAATAATTTGAAATATAAATTTGCATAAACTTTTTAGAGGACATTCCACTTTGAAAAGGTTGCTCAGATAATCATCCATTCCATTGCCAAGTTTGACCAACTTACCACTTCATCGCAAATGGGACATGCTTAGAGAAGATAATTCACGCTCTCAATCACACTCTTTTTCAGGATACATGTATGTACCTACTAAAGCCACTAGAGCTGGTCACAACATTTTTCCACTCTAGTCTTCATGTGAATGCACTTTGTTATGAACTTGAAACAATTCTAAGAAAACATTCAAGATCATACCATTCACACAATTTGGAGGTTTTTCTGGGTTGTAGCGTGGTTTATGTTAAGTTGGGATATATTTGAGAAAGTAAGCTAACAAAACAACTTGGAGTTAGATTTCAACGTATAGATTCCTAAATAATGATGCATTACCAACCTTCCTTCTTTGTACGAAAATAAGATGGGTATTAGTAGAATTGTTTTTTTTTTTTTTTTTAGACTTTTTTCAAATTTTTTTAAGAGATCAATTTGAGGCTCTTGATTTTCCGTTATTCTTTTTTATGTGTAAAACCATATTTGTTATGGTTTCTTTACACTTTTTTTTTTCTTTTTATTTTCTTGATAACCAAGTTCTACTGGTATGCCACCTGAATCTTAGAATGTTGCTAATTTCAAAGAGCAACCTGAAATTTAATTTCAAATCATACAAAATAAATCAAACTCTAAGAGAAATCAAACAAATTACATTGAGGGTTCAAATTTATGACATGATTTGCCACTTGGTAACAACAAAAGAAATATTTCGAGTAGGCTCAAAGGGCTTAGCAAAGGATGATAATAATAATAATAATAATAATAATAATAATAATAATAATAATAATAATAATAATAATAATAATAATAATAATAATAATAATAATAATAAGGGTGGCATGAAAAGGCTCTAGGTGCCAAACAAGCTCCTTATGTGTAAAACAATATGATTGATAGTCCGGAGAGAACAAACACAAAACCGAGAAAAAAATGTCATTCAAACATGGAACACACATGTAGAGAGAATTTAGTAGAAGACTGGAAGATTCAAAGTCTCACCGGTTTATGCTATATAGAAAAGATGTGGTGATTATGATGAGTATCTTCTGCAACCATCCCCAATAATTATCGTGCTCTTGAACTTCGGAGGTAAGCTAACGTTCTTCCGTAATGGTTTGAAACAACTTTCTAAGTCTAAAACAATTTGATTTTTATTTTTTTTATTTTGAAATGGAAAGTTTATTTAAATTATGCAAAATTTAAAATTAAAAGGAATTACAAGGAATGACAACAATTCAAACAAGTTATTTTTTTCACATGAATCTTAAAGTACTGGAAAAGGGAATTATCAGATAAAATAAACTAATGGATTACCTCTCATTCAACGTGTGTTTTACGTCTCAAGCCTGATAGATAAGCTACGTTGTGCCCTTGAACCTCTTCAAAGCAAGGATTCTTTAGTCCATGTCAATGCAATTCGAAATTTCCACAAGATGTGCAATTCCAAATTTCCACAAGATTACTCTTGCAGACACGTGTTATTGTGAATGGTTCATACCATGCTTTTTTCAGGCTAGGTTGGTGGATAGAAAACATGAGGAGCGAGCTTTAACCATGACATTTTCTCCTCTTTTGAAATCTGGAGTCTCTTCAATGTTGACTTGAATCTCTATGATTGGGCTCTCATGTGTTACTTCCTTGAATACTTCTAGTCCAGGAGTTTCTTCCCTAGGTCGCATCCTGAACCTCAAATCCTTACTGTTTTTCTTCATTCTCTGACTATCCGATGTCTATCTAGTGTTATTTATGTTTTTTTCCTTATTCTAATTAAACTTCTTTCGATAATCGAAGTTGTGCATGTACGAAAAGAACTAAAAAAACTTTTTTAGTAGAAAACAAACTGATATTTTTGGTATTTTTTTAGCAAATAAAAAAGTAGTTAGTTATTAGTACTAATCCTAAGGGAATTTAGAGAGACCTAAATCCTAAAACAGTTTGATTTAAATAAGAAAATTATTACCTAACCTAGATCTTCCTTAAAAAGATAAAAACATTTATCCTAATTAAAAGGAACAAATTGTCCTAAATTGAAATAAATCACTCTACTAAGATTAGGATAACCGAAACTAATTTTCAAACTAAATCTTTTTGGTTGTTTTGAAACAAGATATATAAAAAATCTAAGGCTTTGTTTGCGAGTTTGGAGGGGAGGGGAAGGGAAGGATTTGAGGGATGGAAAATACGAGGGAAAATGGAGAAATCTTTCAAAAAATTTAAAAGAGTAATTTTTTAGAGAATGATAAATTAATGCATATGATTACTATATTTTTAATTTTTAAAATAAGATAACAACATAGATTAAATTTGAAGAATTCATATAAACCCTCCAAAACCCCCCAAAACCCTCATCCAATGCAATTTTTTAGTTCCCCCAAATGAGGAGGGTTTAGTATCATGAAGAAAAGTTAACCCCCCAAAGTCCTCCCCTCCCATTTTCCTCTATTTCTTCCACCTGCTCATTCCTTCTTTTCCAAGCCTTCCCCTCCCTTTCCCTCCAAACTCGCAAACAAAGCCTAAATGGAACCTAACAAAACGAATATATTCTAAGGCAATGCAAAATAAATCTATCCTAAATAAAAGGAAAATTGCCGTCATCTAAAAAAATTTAAACAGCCTATAAGAACTAATCCTCATGTTGTCCGCTGAAAACTCCTATCATATCAGACTACTGACGTGCAAGACTTCCAATGGGATAATAATACCATCCACTACTGACGGCGAACCTCAACTTCAATACTTACGCGGAGTTCGAGGTTCACGACTTACTTCTAAACATAATTCATATAATTTTTATCATACATGTTATATAACCCAAATTAGTATCCTCTGACCAATTATTCTTACTTAATCTTAATTACATATCTATAATGTTAATAGAGTGATCAGACTAATGTTCATCTTTTATTCACAAGTACATATAAACTTTCTGAAGCTACAATGAGCTCCCTGAACATAAAATAATGTCTTTTGAAAGGTTTCAGCACTGGGTACTGCCTCACCTAGCGAAGATTAACTTGCTTAGCAAGGCTGTGCAGCTCACATAGCGAGCTCGTCCCTCGCTTAGCGATGTCATCAGGTGGGCAGGCTGTTGAAATATGATGCACATTTCTAGATATTTCTAGAATACATTAGAGAAAACTAGAATAAGCTTAAAGTTATTATATGTTTCTAGATTGTTCCATTAATGTCTAGGTTAAGTTGTAGCCTAGAAACATCCATAATATTCTAATGTAGAAAAGACAAACAAAGGCCTAGATTATTCTAGTTCTAGAAACATCTATAAGCACCTATAAATAAACTTATATGGGTGCAATTGTATTCAAGCCTTTAAGCCTTTGAGATGCAATGTCAATAATATTGAAGGCTTCACCATATCACTAATGTGTCTCCTCCTACAATATGCTCATCACTAATGTGTGTCCCGACCACTAGCTCCCTCACGCTCTCTATTTTCCAACAGTGGTATCAGAGCTGTGTTCGGTCATTAACAGGGCATAGCAAAATATGACCTCGTGTCACCAACTATATGTTCTTCTATAACATGAATTCTACAAAAGTAGAAATTCTCAGTCTATGACTCAAACACAAAAGGAGTACATGTAGCCACAAGGCTCTACTCTGTTTGAGTTTAAACAAAAAAACTAAGAAGGCTATAGAGGAGTTCAGGTAGCCTAACAGCCCGATCCTCTAAAGTTCAAGTCCGACTCATGTCGAAGACCTATGGCGAATAAGACACTCAAGTTCGAATAGAGCACAAGTCCAGGCAATAAATATAAATGGAGACCTGTGACCTCTGATGCTTAACTTGAGTACAAGCATAGGTAACTACTAGAGCAAGAATGAGTCCCTGTCAAGAATCTACTACATGAGTGACAAGGAGACTCACAAGCAACTATGAACAAGAAATTCTCCTTGTCAGAAATCTTCAACAATGTCGACAAGGAGATTCACATGCAACTAAGGAGGAAGAATGGTCCATGCAGAAGTCTTCAACAAGACTAGCAAGGAGACCAATAACAAATATTATGGCAAGAGGTGGCACAAATTTTTTATCATGTCAAATTGATCAACTATGAAGAGTATCAATGCAGGAGGAGATAATAGCACAAATCTATGTCTGAGCAACTACGTACTACATTTGAAGTTTTCGAAATATGCATCAAGGAAGGAGTGTTGAAATATGATGCACATTTCTAGATATTTCTAGAATACATTAGAGAAAACTAGAATAAGCTTAAAGTTATTATATGTTTCTAGATTGTTCCATTAATGTCTAGGTTAAGTTGTAGCCTAGAAACATCCATAATATTCTAATGTAGAAAAGGCAAACAAAGGCCTAGATTATTCTAGTTCTAGAAACATCTATAAGCACCTATAAATAAACTTATATGGGTGCAATTGTATTCAAGCCTTTAAGCCTTTGAGATGCAATGTCAATAATATTGAAGGCTTCACCATATCACTAATGTGTCTCCTCCTACAATATGCTCATCACTAATGTGTGTTCCTACCACTAGCTCCCTCACGCTATATTTTCCAACACAGGCAATAGTCAGCTCGCTTAGCCACGGTGACAGAACAACAAAATCAGTGACAATCAATGTTTTTAGCCATTTGATGAATACCATTCGTCCAGAGACCATTATACAGTTCCAGAAAGTTTAAATTCATGTAAAATTAAAGTTGTAAACAAAGATTAACATAATTTGATTTGTATTAACACTTGGGGTAACTAAATTCAATGATAAACTAAAATTATCAAGTTTTCTCACACAATCACATACCCAAAGGGAATTCTAATATATAGGAACTCATCTAATGATTCTGGACATTTTCACAAGCTCCAGCTCCAATTCTACACACCTAAGCCACTGCCTTGCTTCTTTCCTCCACTTCTTGCTTCTATTCACCAAGATAAGTCATGATTAGCACTAAACCAAACATGCATATGGGCTTTGTAAACAACTGAAATATGGTGGAGGTGTTGATATGGCTCGGCCAAGGAGGAGAAGAGGAAAAAGGAACCTATTTCAGGGTTTAAATGTGATGAGGATCAAGAAAAAGACATTGCATGTTGATGAAGATAATTGGATGGGAGAGGGGTGAGAGCCGAGGGAATGAATGAGAGGGAAAGGAGAAGTTTTGAGAGAGAGTAAAGTAGTGAAAATGAAAGAAGGATGAGGTTTTTGGCCTTTATATAATCTTAAGCACCAATTACCAACCGACAAAGTTTTAAGCGGGATATCACAGAAAACACAACTAAAAGTATGTGAAAACAGTGCTTTCAAGTACTATTTCGTGTGACACCCTAAACCCCAAATGATATATTTAAAGTTGATATATAAATAAGATAGTATAGGGAGGATAAATATACTAACTTAAAAATTCTTTTCAAAATGTAAAGGATATCACGACCCATTTACATAATTCTCAATTGAATATTTGAAATTTCATTACAATAAATTTTGGCTAAATGCCAACCATCAGAGAACCACAAGGTTTTATAAATTTATTTACAAATACCCACATAAAATGCAATAAATTCATCCTAACGTGATGCCACCTATAAGAGTGGACAATGTCCCAAAGATAAAAGACGAACGAAAAATTAAAGTCTTCAATGAAGGTTTCTCTTTATTCCAAACTTAAACACAATCTAAAATAACTGCAATGTCACAAACGCAGGGCCAAGTCAGACAAACACAAAAACAGATGGGTGAGTTTAGAAAGCATGTAATAGTATAAAATAATTAATAAGAACATGCAAAACTATCAAGTAAACACCATATCAAATAATATTTATTATGACTCAATAAGCATAACACTAATAAGAACCCATAAGAGCCAACAAGTCAAGTCACAATTAAAGAATTATATGCATCAAGAATTATTTCTCTCCTAGTTACTGTTTTACTCTAAAATACTCAACTAGTACATCATGATACTATGTTACCAACAACATTGACAACGACTCTAGAACTTAACGCCACTCTACAAATGATAATGCTTCTCTCATGTGATATTGCACTATAGATTTTATAATCCGGTATGCGTGTACTTATCTCTTTATGATATTGCACTGTTTAGTACTTCTCTCTTGTGATATTGTACTAAACCCCATAACAAAATTTTAGGTGTGCTGCACGTATTAACAAACCAATATATTTTGAATAGAATACATGATGTGATGCTTCTGTGTCAATTATCCAGCTATAATTCACCATTTTAGAATGTTAAAAAGCAGAAAAAATGTTACCTCCTGCTTGTCTATAACTAACTAGTGCTTGCCACTCATTTTGTAGAATTTGCAACACATGAACACAATACATGAAAATTACACTGAGACGTGGGTCGATATTGTTCCAATTCTTCCCAAAGACGACGCAATTAAGTGAAATATTCAGTAATTGTCCGATTACCTTGCTTCAAGTTCACAATATCATGTTGAAGTCGAGCGATGTTAATTTGATTTCCTCACATACCGATCCTTGAGATCGTTCTACACATCGATCTCGTTCTCAATGAACACCATGCTTTCTGCAACTGACGGAGTCGTTGAGTTCATGATCCAAGAATGCACCAGATTGTTGCATCTCTCCCACAGAAAAATTGAGATCATCCTCTTTTGGAATTCGAATCGAACCATCCACATTTGAATTTGTTCTTAGTTGCTAATGCTCGATCCATTTTCAACGCCCAATCATGGTAATTGTCTCCGGAATTCAGCGGCGTAACACACACCGTCGTAGGGTTTTTCGACGGATGAACATAGTAGGGATCACGAGTATCTTGATTGTTATTGTTGTTTCTCACCAGTTCAATTCACTTGAGAGAAAACATAGTCAAATTTCTTGGAAAAAAGAAGGAAAAAGATGTTGTTGATATTCCCTCTTCTCAACACCAAATATAGCCAAGTTGCTTTCTCATTAGGTGATATGTTGAAAGGGTTTATAGATTTTCGACAGCAATTCTTTAGTCGTTTGAGACTCCTTAAAGGATGTCCTATATATGAGGCTTCATGTATTTTCTTCGGCCTATCCTTAATACTTTTAGTTATACCAAGATTGGTAAACACATGGTCGTCTCTTTTCATTAATCAATAATATAGTTAAGATAAGGACATATACATACTAATTAACCTACACATGTGTGTACTGTAGAGGCAACCATTATTGCACTCAATGAAAGTAAGTCTCTTTCGTAGAAGTTATCAAGTTTTTTTGTCACCATAGCTCGCTTCCATCTTCCTTGCCTATTATCTTGACGTTATTTCTTCTAGACTCAACTGCACGTGCATCTAGCTGATCCAGCAGGCCGTAGGTCAACCCGAGCTTTTATTTGGAAGTTTTTATTGGTAAGGTTGCAAGCTATTCCAGGAAGCTTCCATTTATAATCCTCTTCCATTTCTCCATTTGACAACCAGTGCTCTTTCTTCATATTGCTCAGGAACATACTTAGGACATATGTCAAGCTTCCGTTGCTCTTAACTTCTTCTGAGAAGGGACTCTTGGCAGCATCTATATATTTCTTCCTTAAGTTACAAGAAAATAAGGTTCTTCTCTGCACTATAGACCACTCTATACTCACTTCAACCTACTCGTCCTCCTTAATTGACTATCTTGCTGCACTATTCTTACAATTAATCCTTTGGTTACTGTAATATCCCGCTTAATCTGTTGCGATGTATTATCTTTTAATGATGAATTAGGCGCACCCAAGTTTAAGGGCATTTTTGACATTTGAGTTTGAGGAGTATATAAGCAAATTGGACCCAAAAGGGTAATAGTATTATTGGGGACTCCCTTGTAGGAGATGTTACCGGAATTTTTTATGTTCACCAAGCAATTAATTAGTTCTCAGTATGTTTTTGTCTAGTAATCTAATAGCTAGAATTTCATTATAAAGGTGAATAAACAGAGAATCCAGGATTCAAATCTCTACATATTCAAGTGCACTGTCCCTACTCCCTACCATCTACACTGTGAAATCTAGTAATTGTAGAATTTTTGTTTTGAGGGAATATTTAATTGTAGAAGTTAGTTTTTCTCGGTACATACACTCCAAAAATTGAATTTTGCAACACATATATACCGGTTTTTTAGAAAATAGAATTTTGAATAAAAATGATATAAAGTTATAATTTTGGAACACATATGTACGTGTAATTTTAAGAAAATAAAAAAAAAATAGTTTGTATAGAATATTTTAAAAAAAGAGTATTTTGTGCAAAAAAAGTGTGCGAAAGAGTAGCTTATAAGAAAAATAGGGAGGTGCCAAAACAAACTTCATCTAATTTGGCTCAATCATATGTTGTTTACCATGGTTTGGGTCTAGACACTCAAGATCGGCCCATTCTTCAATCTATACATTTGCTCAATACCATATAGAGTATATTAGTGTTTCTACCATTGAGACTGCAATAGGTTTTCTATAGCGGCGGAAGACAAAACCTAGATAAACACGAGTATAATGAAATTTGTCCGAACCTAATCACATCAACCAGGAGAATCAGGTATACAATCTTAGTACAATTCAATTTTGTTTTCCACGTCAATCATGATTCAATTATACCATGACATAAACATATTTATTTATTCTTAAGAAATTGCAATGTTTGCTTTGTCTAAATGGTAGATGAATGAATTAGACATGTCTAGAAATAGGTGATCTATTTGTTAATCATGCCCAAAGACAAATTTATTTATAGATCTGAGAGTCAAACCTTCAATTTGAATTCAAGGAGCTATAAATTCAAATTCATATGCCCACATATTAGGGCTTTAGGATTTTCTTAAGAGTATCAGGGTTACCAATTATTTAGATTTAAGATGGCACTGAATAACTTAAAGACGACAACATTATCATACTTAACTTAAATTTGGCTATTCGAATAACTTAAATAGTTCCATGATTATTAAATTGGATATTAATTGTTGTTCAATTTGTGTGCAACTAGTAAATTGGGATTTTCGGGGATTAATTATTGAAAATTTAAATATTTTTTTTAGAACTTCTGTGGTTTCATTTTTTATTTAAATATCTTTTGTTTAATTTTAATTATTTGACAAATTAAGGATTTACAAGTAGAGCCAATGACATTTGCTTTATCGTGTTGTTGATAAGTTGAACCCTTAATAGTCAGTAGTCAATTGAGGTATGTTATGATTATTGACTAAATTTTCAGTTTTTTAATTACCAGTCTAGTATTCATTAAATATAAAGAATGAATTGTACATTTTTGCATGGAGGAGTGGTTCTTGTTATAATAGTAAATTCTTGTACAACCTTATTTATACATGTTCAATGGTGTTCAAAGGATAGTCATTCTTATGAGTTTATTGTTAACTTTGTGTCACTTGAAAGAGAAAATGAGATTCGCTACAATTAGATTTATGGTGCATCCAAGTTTATACTGTTTGATTAAGAGAGATAAATTTTATCTATATTAATCCAATGGTCTACAATTGGTTGCTCCGTAAATTTGATTGTGCATGATCCGAACAATTAAATACAAAGTTTTCTTAACATATTATTATCCTATCTTGTTAGTATTTTCCTTTCACTTATGTTTTATTTATCTATACTAATCGTTTGTTTTGTCCATCCATGAAGAAAGACAAGGATATGTGTTGAAAATAATGTTCAAGTTACATACAATTGAAGGGTGTGCAAATATAAAAAAAAAAGTGGTTTATCAAAAATCTGTTTGACTGCTCCTATCCTAAATGGTTCTTTTGTTTGATTGCTTCTCTTTGTAGGCAGCTTGCCATATTTCAAGCAGTGATCTCTTGACAACATATGGCTCTATCAAGTCTCCTTTGTTTGTGATGCCTCCCTCTTCTTCCATTGGCCCAGGTAAAAGCAGCACCCTTAATTGGAAGATGAATATGATTATTGTTGATATTTGCCCAGTTTTGAAAATCTTGCATAGCTACTCTAGATGTCCTATGCTTCTTTGTTCATGACCACCAAGAATGGTGTTAAAATCACCTAAGAAGCACCAATGTAAAAATATGTTGCTTACTATGTATATTGCTTGATTTTTTATGTTTTTTTTTCTTGCTATGAAATTAGCTTGGAAAATCTTTATCTTAATCATGGAGCATCAAATGTTCTATCACTATTAGATTGTCTATGTCACATAAAAAAGTTAGATTTAATTCAATAAAAAATAGATTAATTTTTTTTTTTTTACAAAAAAAGAATATATATTAACTTGTAGTATGGTGGCCACTTTTAATATATTACAAATATTTTTATTAATTTTAAAGATTCCAAATTTCAACTAAAAACTAAAATTCTTTTTTATGTTTTTTTTTATAGTATAGGTTGTGAATGAAATGCAATTTTCCACGTGAAACCTAATAGAAATTATATTATTCCGTGGATGATAGTAGTCCTCTAATGCTGCTAACAGTTATAAATCTATTTCAGCAATTGAAGAAGAACATGCAATCAATGAAGATGGCAAACCAGGAAAGCCACTCTTAGCTGACATAAAGAAGAAGTTATGTCCGATATAGGGAACACGTTGTATAAAAGAGGTAACAGCTCGAATTTGCATGACAGTTGGATCAATGAAGGTACACACTCTCCAATCTGATATTTAATAATTTGATGTCAATTTATATTTTATATTTAATTATTTTTGATTGAATTTAAATTTTGAATTAATTTTATCTTAATATTCATGGATATCAAATAAAAATCTCAAAATTAATTCTTGACAAGAAGAAAATGAGGTTTCAAACATAGAGGTAGATTCAAAACATATTGAAAAAGTATAAAATAGTGGATGATCCTGTATTACAACCATCACTTTTTTAAGAATTCCACGCTAAGGAATAACTTTTATGAGAAATAATAACGGGTATCTTATTTGAGTGTATTTTAAAAAAATGTGTTATGAACCTTAGATCTTTAAGATGTGTCCAAGATATGCCCATTTATTATGTGCACCTTTTAACATTTTAAGGAGGAAAAACAAAATCCAAATCATGTCAATTAGGGAGCAAAAAGAAAGGGATTTTTTTTGTGAGGAAGAAAGCATATCTTAATTTATTGTTAAGGGACTAAAATTAAAATTCGTTATATTTCTAAAAGCAAAAAACTTATTTAACCCTTATTAATTTTTAGTATATTATGTCACATTTTGCATCAAAACTATGATTTTAGCTTATATTTATAATATTAATTTACGTTAATTAAGTAAATAGTCACTATAAATACTCTAAATTTGTTTAAAAAAAAATACTCTGAATTTCATTTTTAGTCCTTAAGAAAAAAAAAAGTTGCACTCCTTGTAAAATTTCAAGTCAGCATATTTAGTTCTTGTAAATTTTTCATCAGCATTTTTAATCCTTATAAAAACTTTCTATATACATTTATAGTCTCTAAACATGCTAAAGAAAAATGTTAGGACCAAAAAGTGTAATTTTTTTTAGAGGGATTAAAAATGAAATTATAAATATTGATAGGGACCATTAATTAGGTATTCAAACTTAATTTTTTCATAAAACAACCAACAAGGATATTAATTTTATATGACAACCATGGGTAGAAGTTATCCAACCAAATATATTTCCCTATCAACTTGTTTCTTCAAAATTACTTTTACATAAAATTACCAACAAGGATATTTCAATCCTTCCCTATCTCTTTCCCTTAGGGTTCCTCTTCTTCTCTGATCTACCTTTATCTACCTTTACACGTGCTCCTTCTCATAATATCGTTTTCATTTTCATCTTCATTTGTGAGTACATCATTTATATCATCTGTTACATCCCCACACCCATTCTCTTTTATTGGAACGCTATTTTCCTGCAAGAATGAAATATATATTTTATCACTAGAAATCAAATTCAATAGTCCGGAAAAACTTATGAAGGTATTAGTGCTATTTAACAAATACTTTATCCACCAATTTTTAAATAAAATTGACATATTCATTTCTCATAATAAAGTTATTGTACAAGACCTGATTAATCAAAGAAATCACAGTCAATGATATAAAATCAATATCACTGATGAACGACAAAAAGAATGACATCATGGATGACGATTGAATCAAAATCATCATCAAACAGATGAAGCTAAATCAAGTATTCCACGACATAGAAATTGCAGATGTAGATTCGCAAAAATTAAAAAACATAGACAAATGAAAATAATATAAACAATAAATAAACACATTCAACAAGAAATAAAATTGAAGAATATATATACCCATAGTTAATCGAAGTTCATCGCACCCGCTTAGAAAAGATAGGGAATGGAGGCTGCTAGGGTAAGGGTAGGGAGTGGCGGCTGCTGGGGTGGTAGATTGAAACCCTACGAAAGTTGAGATGCAACAAGGTGGGTTTTTATACGACTTGGAGAAAACTTAGACACAATTTCATATATCCTATTTATACTATTACCCATTCTAAATGTAACACATGGATTTTTTAACTCAAAAACTCATAAAAAGGTTAACGCTGAATATGCAAGTGGTGGAGTATCATTGATAGTTCCTGGTGTCAACAATGCATTAAGCATGTGGGTGTTTAGCGGCTTATTATCTATTTTACATTTAGATTGGGTAATAGTATATACATGACATATGAAATTTTGTCTAAATTTTCTCCAAGTTTTATAAACACCCACCTTGTTGCATATCAACTTTCATAGGATTTCAAAGTACAACTCTAGCAGCTGCCACTCTTTACCCTTTCCTTAGAACCCGCCATTCCCTACATTTTCCCGACGGGTGCTGTGAGCTTGGATTAACTATAGGTATATGTAGATTCTGCACTTTTATTTCTTTGTTGGATCTTATTATCTGTTGCATTTATTCATTTTATTTGTCTTTGTTCTTTTAGTTTTTGCTAATCTAGATCTACAATCTCTACACCAAGGTGACAACTTGATTCAACTGTTGATGATTGATGATGATTTTTATTTCATCATCATCCTCAATATCATTCTTTTGGTCACTTATCAATGATAATGATTTTTTTTTACAAAGCCAGTGATAAAATTGGTAAATTCATTCTTCGTAATATAATTGTTGTACCTCACTTGACTAATAAAAAGAAATCACACTTGATGAAATAAAATCATCAGTGATAATGATTTTATTTCATCACTTGTGATTTCTTTTTATTAATCAAAAGTGAGCTATAATTATTATGTTACAAGGAATGAATTTCAAAATTTTATTTAGAAAATATTGTGTAAAATATTTGTTTAATAGCATTGATACCTTCATACATTTTTTTTCGAGCTATTGAATTTGATTTTTAGCTAGTGATAAAATATGTATTCTTGCAGGGAAATAGTGGGCCAATAAAAAAAGAATGGGTGTGGGGATTTAACACATTATGTAGATGATGCACTCATGATGTGTGAAGATGAAAATGGTTTGATGGTAAGGAGGAAATAGGGAAGGGATAGAATCATAATATTCGGAACTGTTATCAGATCTGACACCATTGCTATAGCAAAAACCCATAACAAAATTGATGATTTTTCAGTTTTAGCTTTGTCTGATTTTGTTTGTTGAGATTACGGCGGCTACGAGGGAGATTCTTCATGAGAAATAGGAGGATGCGGTGGAGGAGGATAGGATGAAGGAAACAGAGATGAGGGAGAGGTTGGATGAGAAAGAGAGGGAGTTTGTTGCGCATGTGCATTGTGCCATTGCCGAGTGAGAAGGAGATTGAGAAGATGGTATTGCAGAAGAAGAAGACTGATTTGTTGAATCTGTATGTTAGTGATGTGCTTATGGAGGAGCAGAGTGAAGCTAAGGATTTGCTTAACATTCATCGCTAGATATGGTGGTGTTTATGTTTGGCTTTGAATTGGTACTTTTTGGTTACATTACATGTTTCAGTTGATTTAGACTAGATTCAAGGAATCTGTTGGTATTATGTTTGAAGTTTTTTTGTAAGATCTTAGTATTTTTCTTCTTCAAAAAAGATCTTAGTATTATTGTAAATTGCATTGAATGATGTCTTTAGACATAGTTCAATCAACAAATTTTATCCAGCAAAAATTGTGAGGATTCTGTTTTTAGATGAGGTTAATGTCGTTGGTATGCTGCAAATTTTATCCAGCAATTGTTTTATTTTTAATTTTTTACGTGTGATTGATAAATAAAAAATATTAAGATTTTAATTTTTAATTTATATTATTTGTCAAATTTTTTTTTAATTTATATTAGGATTTTAACATGTGGCATGACATATCATTAATGAAGCCATGTGGCATCCTAGTGGCATATTCCGTTAGCCCAATCATCAAAAATAGACAGCAAGGACCAATTGTACTAACGGAGTAAAAATGTAGGGATTTTAAAAACATTTATTAAAATGTAAGGACTATTCTTTAAAGTCGCGCTAAATGTAGGGACCAAAAACATATTTAACCCTTAGATATATGTTATAGAATTATACAACAGATAATCTGTGTCCTCGCATGCTCTAGATTAGACTTGATGGGTTTTACCCCAGTTGGTAAACAACACGTAGTTAGAGGAGTTGGGTGTTGCTGGGGTTACTCCACCCGGTGCATTCCGTAAAATGAACTCAGATAACTTGTTTGTTACACACAAACATAATGATTATATATGCTATGAAATATGATATGACTATGATAGATTAAATGGAAATATGATTAGAGATGTAGATGGTGGTCCTAGGTTTCCCCATTACCACTAATAACTTAGGTTAGGTGGAGCTCACTAAGATATTATGTCTCATCCCAATCCTTTTATTTTTCTTCAGGTACTCTCGCAGCAAGGGTAAGGAGCTACCAACTGATCGTGCATTTCGGTTATGCATTAGCTTGTGTGTCTTATGCTATGTTGTGTACTCACACTATGTATTTGATATTATGTACTCAACTTTTTTTTTTTTTATCTACTTTTACTCGTGCTCCTGTTTTTAAACTTCAACTCTGCTCCGTCAATGTCACAAGCTACTTTCAAATGAATGACTTTGATCTATGCCAATTAAGATGGATAACCTCTACCCACCTTTAGTTGATGGGTATATAAGAATTTGCCATAATTTTATTTTTAGAGAGAAGTAGTATAATACAATGTTCAAGTAATTGGAACAAAAATTCTTGTTGTGAGAGAGTTGCATTGATTGTAAAATACTGAAACCTATTGATGGTGGCAAAGATGGTGAATTATATTGGACCGTTTTGAGATTCTAAAGTCTGTTTACTATAATTACATTTAAATTTTCATTTTCCCGTGATGGATGAGAGTGTGGTTTTAATTTCTTAATTTTCTAAAATCGTAAGTAGCAATGAAGAGGAAGAAACACCACACACAAGTTTAAAGTCATGTACTATTGGATTGATTTTCTCTGTAATTGCTCATAATTAATCATAAATGTTAACTTGCTATCAATTGAATATCTTGCTCCCAGTTCTTAAGTTAATTAATAACATAAGTTCTGGCTTTTTATTTTTTTGAAAACGGATAATAATATTGAACACGCTACACTCTGATCAAGACGAACAGAGAAGCCCAAAGAACATTACAACAAACACGCCCCACCAAAATCCCAAACCCCACACACAACTATCGAAACTCTCGTTCTGGTTTTTAATATTCTCCGCTATGAATTATTACAGGACAGAGGATGAAAGGAAAACTCCATAGTGGTATAAAGTGGAAGGGAAGGAGGTACTCTACTTTATGATGTTCGAATCATTTGGGTCAAACTCGTTGTGAAGCTGATTTTGCTGTTTGGTTTTTGTAACAGATTTGTGCGCTTTGTAAGCACATTTGCAGTTCCTAACAGGTATATAAATTTAATTGATTCATCCTCTTCTCTCTCTAATATAGTCTATAAATATATACATCTGTAAATTTGTACTGTGCACGTATGGATTCAACTAAAGGGTAGAAATGGTGTTTAGTTCTTTAATTTGTGCATGTGGTGTTGTTATTGGTGTTATATTTGCTCTGTTGTGCAGTGCTTATGCATATTTTTTAGTTTTATTTTGGACGTTGTAGCTTCTGTATAATCCCTCTTTTTTGCGAGGAGTCTGTTTTCTTGGTTTCCGCTGTTTGTTGTGGTAAAGTATGTCTTGTGAGTTCGAGTGAAATTACTATCGGTGGCAGGGGTCTTTTCATTGTTGAGTGATTAAATTTGCCTTGTTGTGTAAAGATAGTTTGCAGGTTTGTTGCATTTGATGGATGGCTGGTTCCAGGTCTAGTAACTGATATGGCATCAGTTATTGTGGTTTGTAGGGTGGCTGCTAGTGAGGATGTTACATACGTGTTTCTTGTCTTCATTGTTATTCTCATTGGTATTTCCTTTATCATATGTAACATATCCTCTCAATAATTTGTTGACATGAACAAGAGCATAGTTGTCATGACTTTTTACTTGTGTTTACGTTAATATATTTCCATTTCCTAGTCAATATTGGACGATGATTCAGTTAGTCATTCTATATACCATGACTCAGTTTGTCATTCTATTGGAGTTTACTTTGCAATTTATTTACACTAACATGAATTATTTGTTAGTTAAGTTTCTTTTTCCTCTTTGCACATATTTGGAGTTGCTGCATTTTCAAAAATGTGTTGAATCAAGATGAACAATATAAAAATGGTTCTTTGATTGTATGTGGCAGCATGTACTGAAGCAAAAATGCAGCAATTCTATGGTACTCTACAATAGAACTGGTTCTATAGAAATGAGCAATATTGATTGTGTTCATTCTTTTTCTCCATCATAGCAACAAGTCTATGTCTACAGGGATTCTTATAGATTTGCATTAAGGCCTCAATACGAACAAAGTTACAAAGAGTATTCTTTAATCTACAGGGGAGTACATCATACCAGGAAGAAGTACGTAGATGAAAGATCGGATAAATGAAAGAGTTTCAATGAAGTAGACAAATCATCTCAAGCAAGTTCTTTTGAGGATAAACATAAAAAAACATTGAAAGTTGAAAGAGTCACGGGTAGCAAACTAGCTTTTCTTCCTATCATAGGATTCTGGCTATTGTTGGAGTTTATATTAGATTTAGACTCTAATTGAAAATAAGTTATACCCTTAGGTTGTAATTTTTAACTATTTTATAGTTTGACATCTTTGTAAGACTTGGTGTAAATTTTTAATATAGTTGTAGTTTTACTTCATTCTTACATAAATTCTTTTACTTATTTTTATTGAAGTTTGTCTTTCATTAAACTTTAGTTGTCAGAAAAATATGGTAAAGAAAAAAAAAAAAAACTGTCGCTTGCATCTATACCTACGGTCAGAGACCATAGGTAAAAATCAAATGGTTTCTCTGACAGTATAATTCCTAGCTATAACCTATACTGACGGAAGTATTCCGTAGGTATAAGCACAGTATTGACAACGGAAAAAAGGGCTATAGTTATAGGTATTTTTGTCTATATCTACGGTTTTTTCGCTGTCACTAAATGTCAAGTTTCTTGCAGTGAATGGTTATTTTCCGTTATCATCCTTTGGCTTGCGCACAATTTCACAATAGGGGTGCAATTTTGAATCGAGTGCCCAATCGTTTGTGACTGCAATATGAAGGTAAATTTAACCATCTCTATTAGAAAGACAAGTAGGGGCAGAAACATTGAAACACATCAGACCATGCCAAATAAAAGAAATTCTGTAATCAGATATCTAACAGTCCCATCCCATTCCCACACCAAGCAATTTAATACTTCCTAGAACTCAATAACAAAGTAATATGCAGCCATTTAGTTTCAACAACAATGATTGTAAAAATAACAAGCATTATAAGCTGTAGAAGGATAATCATTTATAAACTGCCATATAGTGAATTCATTACCTCAAGTTCGTCTAATTCCCAATCAAATTCACAGAAGACCTGCAACAAGCAATGCAAAAGTTACATATAGAAAACCAGATATGGAACTAACCTGTGCAGCTCGCTTGGCGACCTCCTCCCTCGCTTAGTGATGTCATCAGGTGGCCAGGCAATAGTCAGCTCGCTTAGCCACGGTGACAGAACAACAAAATCAGTGCCATTTGATGAATACCCATTCGTCCAGAAACAATTATACAGTTCCATAAAGTTTAACTCATGTAAAATTAAAGTTGTAAACAAAGATTAACATAATTTGATTTGTATTAACACTTGGGGTAACTAAATTCAATGATAACCTAAAATTATCAAGTTTTCTTACAAATCACATCCCAAAAGGGAATTTAATACATAGGAAATCATCTAATGATTCTGGACACTTTAACAAGCTGCAGCTCCAATTGCTTTGCTTCTTTCCTCCACTTCTTGCTTCTATTCACCAAGATAAGTCATGATTAGCACTAAACCAAACGTGCATGGAGTCTTTGTAGCTTGATAAAACACAACTGAAATATGGTGGAGGTGTTGATAAGGCTCGGCCAAGAAGGAGAAGAGGAAAAAGGAACCTGTTCCAGGGTTTAAATGTGATAAGGATCAAGACCCATTTACATAATTCTCAAGTGAATATTTGAAATTTCATTACAATAAATTTTGGCTTAATGCCAAACATTAGAGAACCACAAAGTTTTATAAATTTATTTACAAATACCCACATACAATGCAATAAATTCATCCTAACGTGATGTCATCTATCAGCAGACAATGTCATATCATAAAGATAAAAGACGAACATAAAATTAAACTCTTCAAAGAAGGTTTCACTTTATTCCAAGACCCTTAAACACAACCCAAAATAACTGCAATGTCACAAACGCAGGGCCAAACCAGACAAACACAAACAATGAAGGGGGTGAGTTTAAAAAACATGTAATAGTATAATAAAATTTATTATGACTCAATAAGCATAAGTAACAAGTAACATTAATAAGAACTCACAAGAGCCAACAAGTCAAGTCAAAATAAAAGAATTATATGCATGCTTCAAGAATATAAACTTATTTCTCTACTAGTTACTGTTTTACTCTAAAGTACTCAATTAGAACATCATGATACTATGTCACCAACAACACTCACAACGACTCTAGAACTTGACGCCACTCTACAAATGATAATGCTTCTCTCATGTGCTATTGCACTCAGGGGCGGTTCTAAGGCCCGGCGAGCCCGGGCACTCGCCCGGGCTCCGGCCCAAATTTTTTGCAATTTCTTATGTAAATCCCCTTGAATTTATTATATAAACCCCTATAAATTGGGCAATTTCTTTAAATTTTATATTGTTTGCTTACAATTTCTTATGTAAACCCCTATAAATGTATTGCAAATTTTTTTTCGCCCGGGCTTTATAAAAATCCTGGCTCCGCCACTAATTGCACTACAGATTTTATGATCCAGTATGGGTATACTTATCTCTTTATTATATTGCAATGTGCAATATGTTTTTCTCTCTAGTGATATTATATTTTTTTTGAACAAGAGTGATATTATATTAAACCACAACATAATTTTAATTAGGTGTGCTTCACATATTAACAAACCAATATTTTGAATAGAATACATGATGTGACGCCTCTCTGTCAATTATCCAGCTATAATTCACCATTTTAGAATGTTAAAAAGCAGAAAAATGTTACCTCCTGCATGTCTATAATTGGTGCTTACCACTCCTTTTGTAGAATTTGCAACACATGAACACAGTACATGAAAATTACATTGAGGCGTAGGTCGATATTGTTCCAATTCTTCTCAAAGATGACGCAATTCAGTGAAATATTCAGTAATTGTCCGATTACCTTGCTTCAGGAGTGCAATATCCGACTACCTTGCTTCAGGTGTGCAATATCACGTTGAAGTCGAGCAATGTGAGTTTGATTTCCTTGCATATACCGATCCTTGAGATCGTTTCCACACATCAATCCCATTCTAAATGAACACTATGCTTTCTGCAACTGATGGAGTGGTTGAGTTCACGATCCAAGAATGCACCAAATTGTTGCATTTCTCCAACGCAGAAAAATTGAGATCATCCTCTTCAGAATTTGAATCGATCCATCGACGAAATTGAATATTCAATTTCGTTTGTTCTTAGTTAATAATGTCCGAGGCATCTTCAACGCCAAATCATGGTAATTGTCACCGGATAACAGCGGCGTAACACACACCGTCGTAGGGTTTTTCAACGGATGAACGTAGTAGGACATAGGGGAGGCAAGCTTCAATTGCTCTTAACTTCTTCTGAGAAGAAACTCTTGGCAGCCTCTGTATATTTTTTCCTCTCAAGAAAATAAGGTTCTTCTCCGCACTAAAGACCACTCTATACTCACTTCCACCAACTAGTGCTCCTTAATTGACTATCTTGTTGAACTATTCTAACAATTAATCCTTTGGTTACTACAAACAATGATAAAATACTCTATGTAGTTAATATTTTTATTATTAATTATTTAAATTTCTCATAATTTATATCAAACATTTTTTAACTTTTTTGACATACAAAGACTTACCATATAAAATTTAGAGCGTTGCATCTTTTATCATTTCAAGCCCTTATTGTTAGCTTGAAATAAGATTTACAAAGTTTCAACTCTCAAGACTCTCTACAAAAGGATGAAGGTACTTTTGGGGACTCCCTTATAGGAGAAGTCACCGAAATTTTTCATTTTCACCAAATAAATAATTAGTTCTCTATAGTAATCTAGTGGATAGAATTTCACCCTAATTAACGGTGAATAAATGAGACATTCAGGATTCAAACCTCGAACTCAACATATTCCAGTGCACTTTCCCTACTAACTGCATTGTTGACTCTATTAATTGTTGAATTTTTGTTTTGAGGGAGTATTTAATTGTAGAAGTTAGGTTTTGTCAGTATATGCACTCCAAAAATTGAACTTTGCAACACATATATACATGTATTTTAGAAAATATTTTTTGAATAAAAATGATATAAAGTTGTAATTTTAGAACACATATGTACATGTAATTTTAAGAAAATTAAATAAATAGTTTGTATAAAATATTTTAAGAATGAGTATTTTGTGTCAAAAAAAAAGTGTGCGAAAGAGTAGCATATAAGAAAAATAGGGAGGTGCCAAAACAAACTCCATCTGATTTGGCTCAATTATACGTTGTTCAACATGGTTTGGGTCTATACACTCAAGATCGGCCCATTTTTGAATATATAGATTTGCTCAATACCATATAGAGTATACTAGTGTTTCTACCATTGAGACTGCAATAGGTTTTCTATAGCGGCGGAAGAGAAAACCTAAATGAAAATTAAATAAATAGTTTGTATAAAATATTTTAAAAATGAGTATTTTGTGTAAAAGAAAAGTGTGCGAAAGAGTAGCGTATAAGAAAAATAGGGAGGTGCCAAAACAAACTCCATCTGATTTGGCTCAATTATACGTTGTTCAACATGGTTTGGGTCTATACACTCAAGATCGGCCCATTTTTGAATCTATAGATTTGCTCAATACCACATAGAGTATACTAGCGTTTCTACCATTGAGACTGCAATAGGTTTTCTATAGCGGCGGAAGAGAAAGCCTAAATGAAAATTAAATAAATAGTTTGTATAAAATATTTTAAAAATGAGTATTTTGTGTAAAAGAAAAGTGTGCGAAAGAGTAGCATATAGGAAAAATAGGGAGGTGCCAAAACAAACTCCATCTGATTTGGCTCAATTATACGTTGTTCAACATGGTTTGGGTCTATACACTCAAGATCGGCCCATTTTTGAATCTATAGATTCGCTCAATACTATATAGAGTATACTAATGTTTCTACCATTGAGACTGCAATAGGTTTTCTATAGCGGCGGAAGAGATAACCTAAATAAAAATTGAGTACAATTAAATTTTGTTCAAACCTAATCACATCAAGCAGGAGAATCAGGTATACAATATTAATACAATTCAATTTTGTTTTCCATGTAAATCATGATTCAACTATATCTTGACATAAACACATTTATTTATTCTTGAGAAATTGCAATGTTTTCTCTGTTTAATTGGTAGATGAAAGAATCAGACATGTCTAGAAATAGGTGATGTATTTGTTAATCATGCCCGAAGATGAAAGTTGTCTATTTTCTCTATTTTTAAGCTTTGCCATGACTTTGTGTTATATGGGTATGCATTATGGACTTTGAAATGAGTTTTTCTAAATAGAGGGATAATCACAAATTGATTTATAGATCTGAGAATTAAACCTTCAATTTGAATTCAGTGAGCTTTAAATTTAAACTCATATGCCCATACATTAGGGCTTTAGGCTTTTGTTAGGAGTTTTAGGGTTTCCAGTTAATCAGATTTAAGATTGCACTGACTAACTTTAAGATGACAACATTATCATACTTAACTAAAATTTGGCTATTCGAACAAATTAAATGGTACCATGATTATTAAATTGGCTATTAATGCAGTGTATTTCATTTGTATAATTTATATTGTGTTGTTCAATTTGTGTGCAACTAGTAAATTGAGCTTTTCAGGGATTAATTGTTTAAATATTTTTTAGAACTTTTGTGGTTTCATTTTTTATTTTAAATATCTTTTGTTTAATTTTAATTTTGTGACCAATTAAGAAAGGATTTACAAGTAGAGCAAATGACATTTGTTTTATCGTGTTGTTGATACGTCGAACCCTTAATAGTTTGTCTGATTAGATTTTAAATTTTTAAATTACCACTCAAGTATTCATTAGATATAAAGAAGAACGGATTGTTCGTTTTTACATGGAGGAGTGGTTCTTGTTATAATAATTTCTTGACAACAGTATTTTTACATGTTCATTGATGTTCAAACAATAGTTGCTCTGTTGAGTTTATTGTTAACTTCATATCACTTGAGAGAGAAAACTATATTTTCTACCACTAGATTTATGGTGCATCCAAGTTTAGACTATTAAATTAAGAGATAATATTTATCTATATTAATGTAATAGTCTACAATCTGGTGCACTGTAAATTTTACTGTGGATGATCCGAACAATCTGATACGAAGTTTTCTGAAGATATTATTATCGTATCTTATTGGTATTTTCCTTTCATTTATGCTTTGTATTTATATATACTAATCGTTTGTTTTGCCCATGAAGAAAGACAAGGATATGTGCTGAAAATAATGTTTATGTTTACTCTAATTTGTAGTCATCAAGCTTATGGCATCATTTATCAAAATTGATTCAATCTGGATAGATTTTTCCCAATACGATTTCAAGGATCAACAGCAATGTGAACCTTCAGCTATCACGTAAGTTTTGTTCCCAATCATCTCCTTACTTTAATCTAATTATCTAACATAAAATGTAGTTTATTAGTTTGGATTGCTTTATTCGAGTAGTGTCATTCAAGAAATGGTAGTTTTTTTTGTTATTGTTTCAGATAAGATTAGATCAATATTGTTTCGGGTGAGAAGGGACAAGTTGTCGAACTTGACTTGGATGAGACCCTTCTTTGTGTGGGAACAAGAACTGGATAAGGAATAGACGGGGTTGCTTATTGGGGTTGTGTTGTCTCATGGAGATTATTCTTAGGTTTAGAAGCATAGTGGGGATGGAGTTTATTCTGCTCGTTCCACGTATATGGCTCTCTCGAGTCCTTGGTTAGTGGTGGGACCAGGGTTGCAGGATTTGTCAAGTGCTCTCCACTTAGTTTGGAAGAGCTGGTCTCCCTCCAAAGTCCAAGTTTTCTCTTGGAAACTTCTCCTGGATAAGATTCCTTCTAGGAAAAATCATACTAAGCGAAGGGTTCTGGTTGATCTAGAATCAAGCAACCAAACAAAGTGTATGGAAGTTATAAACACAAACAAAAGTAGAAAACAACGAGAGAAAAGAAAGAGAAAACACACGAAATTTGTTTACCCAGTTCAGTCCAATACTGACCTAATCTATGGGAGAGAGCAGTCATCCGTTCCACTATAATGATGAGTAACTTTACAAAAGAGATATCAATGGGTTACAAGAATAAGTCTCCCGCCTAATTCTACCTAAAGCCCCAATCTCTTCCAGTGACAAAGAGACTCAATCCAAATAGTGTTTCCCAAGGTGAATCAACCCAACCCTAGTGTTTGTTGCCAAGAGCAAACTCTATACAAACCCTAGTTTGATTTCTAAACCCTTGTTTCAACCCCCTCTATCTCAAGGTTTACATATGATATAAGGTCTATATTTATAGTAAAAGTACCCCTCATAAAATTGGAACAAATCTGGTCCATAAAAATAAGTTTTATTTTTATACTGTTACGACAATTCGGGCTCAGATTTTGACCATTCGGGCCCCGAAAAATGTCGAATCAAATGTCTTCCAAAACAGGCAAAATTCGGGCCCCGGACAGAACCATTCGGGCCCTGATTTTGACAGATTCAGCAAACTTCAATTTCTCCAATTTTGAGTCACTTTCACAACACGTTCTTCGCTCAGAGGCTTTCTTGATGTTGAGTTTGGGTATTGTGGCTTGATTTTTGTTTTGTTTTCTTTTATTTTTTGTGTGAGTGCCCTTGTTGGTCTGTGGTTTATTGTGTTTTTTCCTAGGTTTATTGTTGTTTCTTCGCACAAACTTTTGTTGATTATTCATTATGTGTTAGATTAATTTCTGTCATGTTTCTTCCTATGTGAAACTTGAAAATTACTAAATATGGAATCAAATTCATCTGGTTGAAAGGAAATTTTAATGAAAGGAGCATGAATTTCTCCAAAATTTAGAAGAAACAAGATCCCATAAAAAAACACAATATGGTGGCCAAAAAAGTTGTTTTTTAAGATTTGAACAGTGAACTAATGCCCATAAAGTTGTGGCCATGCAATTGGAATTCAATTCCATTTTAATAAAAAACTTTTAGTTCTGTATTGGTCATTTTCTGCTGCTCCAGATGTTTGTAAATAGAAGTTCAAGAAGATGGAATATGGTGGTTTCATATTTCATTTAGACTAAGATTTGAATTAAAAGGGTGGGGGTGGCAGGGAACCACCATGATAAAAGGGAGGGAAGGGGCGATAAGGGGGGTAGAGAAGAAATAATTTGTTGGGTCCAATCTAGTGTGGCTAACACATGATACAATTTCATAAGTTCCTTCTGTTGCGGATTCGATAAGAAAACACACCAATAACAAACTTGATGTGTGGAGCAAGGGATAATTAAGCAACCAAAATCAAAGTGTATGGAACAATTAACACAAGCCAAAAGTAGAAAACAACAGCGAGAAAAAAAAAAGGAAGAGAGAACACAAAGAATCTGTTTACCCAATTCGGTCCAAATTGACCTAGTCTGGGGGAGAGAGCAGCCCTCCGTTCCACTATATGATGAGTAACGTTACAAAAGAGATTTCAATGGGTTACAAGAATAAGTCTCCCGCCTAATTCTACCCAAATCCCAGCCTCTTCCCGTAACCAAGAGACTCAATCCTAATAGTGTTTCCCAAGGTGAATCAACCTTCAAACCCTAGTTTGTTGCCAAGAGACAAACTCTATACAAACCCTAGTTTGATTTCTAAACCCTTGTTTCAGCCCCCTCTATCTCTCTCAAAATAGTCTGATACAAGGCCTATATTTATAGTAAAAGAAACTCCCATAAAATTGTAACAAATCTGGCCCAAAAATACGTTTCTGAAAAATAACAGCACGCGAAATCGGCCACCGATTTTTCCCAATCGGCCACCGATTTTTCCCGAACAGAAAGCCTCCCAAAAGGCAGCCAAAATCGGCCACCGATTTTCCAAATCGGCCACTGATTTGTACTTTCAGCAAACATCAATTTTGGCCTCCAAACTCCAATTTTGAGTCACTTTCACAACAATCTCCACCTTGACTCCAAATTAGTGATGATGCCCATTTAACATCAACACCTTGCTGCTCTTTCCCTTGCTTCCCACTACACCAAGTAGCTCCACAAGTTTGCACCCTAATCTCTTCAATCATCGGAATGCCTTCCGCCCCTTTGAAGATCCTTGTGTCCAAACTACTCAAGGAATTTTAGGTAGTTCTACAAGTACACACCTTAACCTCTTCAGCCATCGGAATGTCTTCCGCCTTCTCGAAGATCCTTGTATCCAAACTACACTAGGAATTTCAGGTAGTTCTACAAGACTACACCATACCTCTTCAATACGAGACATCTCCCGCTTCCTTGAAGATCACCTTGCATCCAATCACCCTTGGACTTTTAGGGTAATTCCACAAGCCGTGCTATACATTCTTCAACCTCCGGAATGCCTTCCATCTTCATGAAGAAAACCCTTGCTCACCACTAGAGCATAGCACCCAAGGTCCTCCATAGTCGTACCACTCCCGGTGTGTTCAACTCCACCTAAAGCTGAGCTTCCAACCTCTCAACTAGCAAATGAGTACATCCCACTATGTCTTCCTTGAACCTCCACCTCAACCGGTAGATCATGAGTATTCTTACCACCGCCTCTCCAGGCTGATCATGAGTATTCTTACCACCGCCTCTCCAGGCTGATGTTGAGTGTTTAACGTCTCTCCAGACGATCACCGCTCTACCAGGCATCACCCCCAAGGTGAGAAACATCACCTTCATCCTCTAAACAGCACACCATCAAAGCACCTGCATCCTCATAACCCTCAGAGACAATTTGTACGGAATTACCAATCTCCGGACAATCCTTCTTGAAGTGACCCATCTTGTTACACTTAAAGCATTTAAACTTTGTCTTGTTACTACTCTTTCCCCGGTTACCTCTACCTCCACCATTCCCTCTTGAAACACTTAGGCCTTCCCCGTTTTCATCAACTCTCAAGTCCTTCGACTTAGTCAACTCCTTGGTTCTCAAAGCCGCTTGAACTTCTTCCAAGGTAACAGTGCCTTCTTTTCCATAGAGCATGGTATCTTTAAACGATTCAAAAGATCTAGGTAGAGCACACAACAAGAGTATAGCTTTATCTTCATCCTCAAGATTCACCTCAATATTCTCCAAGTCATCAAGGATTTTGTTGAACTCCGTAAGTTGCTCCATGATGGCCTTTGACTCCACCATCTTGAATGAGTAGAGTTGTTGCTTTAGGAATTGCCGATGAGCCAAAGACTTTGTCATATACAAAGATTCCAACTTTGCCCACATCGATGCCGCGGTTGGTTCCTTTGCTACTTCTCTCAAAACTTTATCTCCGAGGCACAAGACAATGGCACTCCTGGCCTTGTCCACCATCTCGGTCTTCTCCGCTCGTGTCATGGTGACCGGTAACGAACCTTCACCCTTCAAAGCTTTCTCACACTTTTGCTGTATCAACACCGCTTCCATCTTTACCTTCCATAACCCAAAATAGTTATCTCCGGTAAACTTCTCAATATCCCACTTCGAACCCATGGTACTTGATTATCCTTTGACCTTTGCCCCACGGTGGGCGCCAATTGTTGCGGATTCGATAAGAAAACACACCAATAACAAACTTGATGTGTGGAGCAAGGGATAATTAAGCAACCAAAATCAAAGTGTATGGAACAATTAACACAAGCCAAAAGTAGAAAACAACAGCGAGAAAAAAAAAGGAAGAGAGAACACAAAGAATCTGTTTACCCAGTTCGGTCCAAATTGACCTAGTCTGGGGGAGAGAGCAGCCCTCCGTTCCACTATATGATGAGTAACGTTACAAAAGAGATTTCAATGGGTTACAAGAATAAGTCTCCCGCCTAATTCTACCCAAATCCCAGCCTCTTCCCGTAACCAAGAGACTCAATCCTAATAGTGTTTCCCAAGGTGAATCAACCTTCAAACCCTAGTTTGTTGCCAAGAGACAAACTCTATACAAACCCTAGTTTGATTTCTAAACCCTTGTTTCAGCCCCCTCTATCTCTCTCAAAATAGTCTGATACAAGGCCTATATTTATAGTAAAAGAAACTCCCATAAAATTGTAACAATCTGGCCCAAAAATACGTTTCTGAAAAATAACAGCACGCGAAATCGGCCACCGATTTTTCCCAATCGGCCACCGATTTTTCCCGAACAGAAAGCCTCCCAAAAGGCAGCCAAAATCGGCCACCGATTTTCCAAATCGGCCACCGATTTGTACTTTCAGCAAACATCAATTTTGGCCTCCAAACTCCAATTTTGAGTCACTTTCACAACACCTTCATCTAATGGCTTTTAATGATGGTCCACCAATATTTTAGGTGAGGGACTTAAGTGCACCCTCACCCTAATATCCACCATAGTGGTAGTATGTTTAGAAAGTGACTAAAAAACCTTTAAGTGGTAGTGTGTTTAGAAAGTGACTAAATTTTTCAGTAGTTATTTACACCTATAAAAATAACTATAATTAGTTAGTGTTTATTATAGGTTAGTTCAGTTGTATATATATGATTACCAGAGCATGACATGATTCATTCAATAAATTATTCATTATTCACATCCAAATATTATTCTCAAATCCCTAAATTCAATTTAACATTCCATTCAATCTTGCATAATCAATTATATGTGAAATATGTAGTCTAGTAATTAAGCGGCTAACACAATTCATGGCGTATACAACATAGTAAAAGGCAACTTTTATTTAGTGATATATTGGAAATAAATTTCTGAAACAAATTCTCGCTTAGTCATATCTTATGTGTAATTTAACATCTTAACACATCTTTCGTGGCTGGTTCAGTGATAATGTGTCAGAGAAGCAACTTCAACAAGATTGCCCATCACAAGAAGACTGTCCAAGTATCTTCAATATCCATTCTATGCAATGTGTTTACTATTTTACAATATCTGTATGTGGTTTTTAATTTTAATATTTTTTTGCAGACAATGAAATTGTCTTGGAAACTGTCTGCAAAAATCAAATATCAAGTGTGCCATCACAAAAAATTTCTCCAGGTAATAACTTCAAGATCACATGTATATATTCTTTACTATATATCTTTTAGTACATTGATTTTTTATGTTTTCAACCAATGAAGAAGATGAACCTAAAAAGACCCGCTTGCTAGCTGACATTATTAAGGACTTGGGTCCTGATGAGACGACATGTCATCTGAATGAAGAGGTAGTTCAAATAAGCACGACAATGAGAAAAACAAGGAGCAGAGGTAGACAATCTAAGTCGCGTGTGGATGAATCGTGCAAACGTGCTGAAAAGGTAGTTCAAAATATAAGCACGACAACGAAAAAAATAAGGAGCATAGGTAGAAAATCTAAGTCATGTGTGGATGAATCGTGCAAACATGTTGAAAAGGTAGTTCCAAAAATAAAGGAGGACCCAAAAGCAAATGTGGAAAGCATAAAAAAGGCTAAATCAGTGGGCGGCATTGTTATTCGTGAACCAAATCAAAGTGAAGCTGATGGTATGAAGAATTTTTTAATAAATAACAATGATGAAGAATCTAACATTGATCATAAAGGAAAAGGGAATATGATTCAAACAAATGAGTTAGATTCTTCATCCACTTCGGAAGAAGAAGACCTAGCATTTGCATCACATTCTAAACTCTTTCCATATGATGCACTACGATTTGGGGAAGGTGCCTCAAAGTTTTTTCAAGATGGAACCGATTTTAGGCGCCAACTCAATATTGGGGAAGGCGTCAAAGAAAATGCTTTGGAAGATATCCACATCCCTCAAAAACATGTCCAAGTAAGTACTCCTAAATTATAACACTGGCATTTAAAATTACTTTCTTAATGAAAAGAATAAGCGAGTCCTCATGGTAAAATTGAAATTTACATTGATAACCAACGTACATTATTCATTGTGGGGGAAATTGCTTCACCATGATGACCGTATTTCAATGTTCGAATATCAATATTCTATTTTAAATAGATATAAATTTATATATGTTAGTTTTCCCACACTGTAAATCTTTGGATCCGTCATAGTTCATAACCATTATATTGTAAGTTATTTCTCTGTATGTGATTCTAGCTAGTAACCATGGCTATTTTGTTCAGGCAACTGGTAACCATGCCTATAATTTTCACTTTACATATGTCAAGATATATATAAACATATCTGTGATTTTTTTTTTTTTATGTCTCCGGACAATCTATTTTAATAACATGCGACAAAATTTCACACTTCAATTTAAACTATTTTAATTTGTTTTATAAACTCCTTAGCAATAGTATGAAATCTATATTAGTTAGATATACAACATAATATATATTTTAAATTTTATCTAATTACTTAGAAAAATTTCCATCGGGGATCTAACATAAGTGGTTGATGCGCTATATGTGTGTGTTGAAAAATATCAGATATTGAGTTTGATTTGCCCTTATAAAGAATATGTTTCTTTCTTGCAGGAAAATAATGTTCCCTCAAATGAGGAGCGTGGGGGTGACGTAGATAATATAGCCATGCTTGAGGTTGCAAATATCCTTAAAGACAAACTACCTAATGCAAATGGCTTGATTGGTCACTCTATACTTTTTAAGGCAACTCATGGAGATGGGGAAGAAGAGGTGAAATTCGAAAAGCGGATAAGTAGAAAGAGTAAACCCCAAAAGAAGAGGCATCCCAAGAAAAGGAAATAGGGAATGATTTGAAATTTATATCCTTGTTTGTGTTTTATGCGAAAATTAAATTGTGGAAACATGGCTGATGGTTGAAAATACTTGGTTTTTGAAACTTCAATTTTATTTGAAGAGAAATAAGATAAGACAATGTATGTATAAGTACATGGTAAAAGAATTCTTGTCGTGAGAGGTTTACATTAATTTTGTTTTTTTGAAATATGGTTACAAAGATGGGGAATAGGATTGTTTTTAAATTTTAAGGTTCGATTATTTTTTAACAATGTTCATTATTATATTTTGTTTTGGATAGATTTTTATTCGAGAAAACTACACCAACCTCTCATTTTCACAAGACACTCGCACTCACACCGGCTCTAGTTTTTTCACAAGACACTCACACTCACTCACTTTGACACTCTTAAAATTCTAGTCAACTTGTGTTTGGTGACAAAGAAATCTACATACCACCGAATTGCTACACCAAAAGACAAAATTTGTCTTTGCTAGCATTAATCCAAGCCAATTAAAATGACACCAAACCATTTTTTGTTCCCTCAATGCACCAGAGAGGCTGGTTAGACTCCTCTCAAATCTTCGCAAACTCAATAATTTTACAAGTCCTTAGATGAAAACTTTAGACCCGCACCAAGCTTAATTGATAATTCCGGCACCTCTAATAGGATTATATTTTGTACCTTTTTAACTTCTAGCCTAGTTAGAAAGTCTCTATATGATTATATTTTGTTCATAAATTACACCAAAATTAAAAGATATGTATTGAGTTATCAAGAACCTTTTCTTTTACTACCTTGTTTTCAAAGTCACTTATCTCCTTTCTTTTTCGTCCTTTATGAATTAAGAGTGTTCATAAGATCATAATCCCTTTTGAGATATAATTTCCCTTTAGAATTAAGAACTGTCTTAAGAGCATAGTCCTTTTGATAATTTACATGATCCCTTCATGATAAAGATTAATTTACGACCATAGTCCCTTTCGTGATATAATGTCCCTTCAGAATTAAGAATGATATTAAGAGTATAGTCCATTTTGATATTTTCTTTCGTTGGAGAAGTTAGAGAGTAGAATGGTGGTATCATCTTATTTGAGTGGTCGTTTTACCATAGTAGAGTGTTCATAGTATCACATTCGAGTCGTTTTAAGGTTAACTTTACGTGGTCTTAAGTAGTATCATATTAAAGGCATTGTTTTAAAAACCATATTAGATCAGACGATCAAACCGATACACTTGGGAAATGGATGGCTATCTGATTCAAGTTGCTTCATGGACCAGACATGCATGTTATCAAACCAGTGTGAACCCTTGTGAACAATCCAAAACTGATAAAAATAGATAATAATCTAGATAAGAAAAGAAATTACATAATTCAAAAGAAATAAATTAAAAAGAAAGTAGAGATCGAAAGAGAAATTTTGGTTTAATCATATGGTTTTATGATGTTTCTTGTTAACAAACACTCTATCTCGCGATTCTTTCCTCTAAAACAATTGTTTGGGTTGCCTATCTCAGCTTTGCAAAGTGGAATTAAGGAGAATAATGATAGTGAAAATGGTGTTGTTGTGAACTTATGTTGGAGGAAGGCTAATGATAAGAGAAAAGGATACATGGTTGTTTGTCTATTACCCAAGAGTTGGGTATCAGGTAATAGGTCTTCACTTGATGTTGATCGCTTGACGAAAAGGGAATCACTATTGAAAATATCAGGCAAACCTCGGCTAAAGTGTTTGGGTCTGTTTGGATTAGGCATATTTTGAGCTTATGCAAAACAATTTATACAAATAAATAAAATTTTATGTATTATTCATAAATTTGTAAATGATGTTTATGAAAAAAACAGTTTATTAAGATACAATTTTGGTTAGCGAGAACATATGAATGAACATAAAAATTTATTAATTTCCTTGCATAAAATCAAATTAAGTTTAACCCAAATGGGCCCTTTCTTCATCACCAAAGTCTAATAAAAAAGACTCAAACTCTTGCTAAGAGACTGTAACAACACTAAATAACTTTTATGACCGCACATCATCACTTAGGATAGAAAAATTAGCATGTTGCACTTTTATCACAACAAGCCCCTATTGCTAGATCGAAATAATATTTAAAAGGTTTCAACTCATAATGCTATACAATATGGTGAATTTCTTCTTTGCTTTGGTGAAAACACTGGTTTTGGTAATGCTATCCATGCAGAGATCTCTGGTGCACTGAGGGCTATAGAGCTTGCAGATTCTCATGATTGGAGGAACCTTTGGTTAGAGGTGGATTCTCAGTTTGTTATTAAGGCTTTCAAAAATCCTTCATTGGTTCCTTGGAAACTAAGAACCAGATGGATGAACTGTATTTTGTTGACTTCCAAGATGAACTTCCTTGCTACTCATATTTATAAGGAAGATAACCAATGTGCAGATACCCTTGCAAGTGCTGGCTTTAATGTATCTAACATAAATGTTTGGTTACATATACCTGACTGTATTATACCTTCTTATGTTAAGGATAGGTTAGGGTTACCTAGTTTTTGATTTGTAACCTTTTAAGGGTGTGTTTTTGATTTGTAAGTTTTATTTTATATTTAAGAATTCAGGAAAAATATTTTGTATGAAAGATTAAAAAAAAAACGGTAATTTGTGTTCAAAAGACAAAGCAAAAGAGTAGATTAAAAAAAAGGAGGTGTAAAAAAAAAAATCTAATTTAGATCATTTATATGTTGTTCAACATGGTTTGAGCTTATGCAAAACAATTTATACAAATAAATAAAATTTTATGTATTATTCATAAATTTGTAAATGATGTTTATGAAAAAACAGTTTATTAAGATACAATTTTGGTTAGCGAGAACATATGAATGAACATAAAAATTTATTAATTTCCTTGCATAAAATCAAATTAAGTTTAACCCAAATGGGCCCTTTCTTCATCACCAAAGTCTAATAAAAAAGACTCAAACTCTTGCTAAGAGACTGTAACAACACTAAATAACTTTTATGACCGCACGTCATCACTTAGGATAGAAAAATTAGCATGTTGCACTTTTATCACAACAAGCCCCTATTGCTAGATCGAAATAATATTTAAAAGGTTTCAACTCATAATGCTATACAATATGGTGAATTTCTTCTTTGCTTTGGTGAAAACACTGGTTTTGGTAATGCTATCCATGCAGAGATCTCTGGTGCACTGAGGGCTATAGAGCTTGCAGATTCTCATGATTGGAGGAACCTTTGGTTAGAGGTGGATTCTCAGTTTGTTATTAAGGCTTTCAAAAATCCTTCATTGGTTCCTTGGAAACTAAGAACCAGATGGATGAACTGTATTTTGTTGACTTCCAAGATGAACTTCCTTGCTACTCATATATATAAGGAAGATAACCAATGTGCAGATACCCTTGCAAGTGCTGGCTTTAATGTATCTAACATAAATGTTTGGTTACATATACCTGACTGTATTATACCTTCTTATGTTAAGGATAGGTTAGGGTTACCTAGTTTTTGATTTGTAACCTTTTAAGGGTGTGTTTTTGATTTGTAAGTTTTATTTTATATTTAAGAATTCAGAAAAAATATTTTGTATGAAAGATTAAAAAAAAGAAGGTAATTTGTGTTCAAAAGACAAAGCAAAAGAGTAGATTAAAAAAAAGGAGGTGTAAAAAAAAAAAATCTAATTTAGATCATTTATATGTTGTTCAACATGGTTTGGGCCTGAACACTTAAGCTCGGCTCATTTTCAGCCTATACATTTTATCATTACCATGTAAAGTAATGATTTCTAAGTCTTTCTTCCAACGAGAGTGCAACAATTTTTATTACCGCCGCGAAAGAAAAAACCTAGATACACATCGAGTTCACGTCTATTCAATTCAAGCAGGCAAATCAGATATACAATTTTATTTTGTTTTCAAATTATGATTTGATTCAATTATATTGTAACATAAGCGACTTACTCATAGGATATAGCGACCTTTTTTATTTGTGTAAAAGGGTAGTTTGAAGAAGGAGATGGATATAAATTGATGTATCTGTCAGTTATGACGACCCCCCCCCCCCCCCCCCCCCCCCCCCCCCCCCCCCCCCCCCCCCCCCCCACCCACGACAAACAAAATTGTGTCTATTTACCCATTATTTTTAAGATTTGCCATGACTTTGTTCTTTATGAATAGCATTACAGGTTTCAAAATGAATTATCCCAAAAAGTAATATAGGTATAGTCAAAAATTCAAATCTGAGAATCAGATAGATCAGAGAATAAATTTTGATTATTAAATCTTCAATTTGACTTCAGAGAGATTTAAATCAAACCAACATGAAAACATATTTGGGTTCTAGGGTTTTCTATGGAATTTTGAATTTTACAATTACGAGTTGTTTATTGGAGGCTTAATAGTAGTTTTAGCCCCCTAACTTTCCCAAAGTTGCGATTTTGGCCCTAAGAAAAAAAACTACAAAACCAATTAATGTAGTTAGATAAATGAATTATGTTATTTATATTAATTGTATATGCGATAAAAAATGAATAAAGATTGATAGACATATACTTAATGTGTACACCCTTTTGTACCACTCTAGAAATTTTCAGTTAACTAAATATATGGTCTATGCGACCATATTTTTTAAGTTGCGTGACCACTATTTTGAAGCTAAAAAAATGTGGTCACGTAACTAAAATGCATGTGACCACTACTTTTCCACTCAGTTAACCAAATAAAGTCTGAAAAACTAGTGATCAGGCAACTAAAAAAATGTGCTCACACATACCATAGATTTGGTTAACTGAAAATTTTCAAAGTGGTACAAAGGGGTGTACACATTAAAGGTGTCTACCAATCACATTGCTCTTAAAAAATTTGTAAAAAAAAAAAAAAAAACTTTTGATATATCATGTTTGATGATATCCCAAAAGGTTTGATCAAAAGGTGCTCCAAATCCATCCGAACTTGGGCACTTTATTTATTTTAAAGAAAAAATAGCTTGAAAATTTTCCATATTATAGGGAAAAACAGTAAGATTTGAATGAGGTATCACTCCTTCAACCATACTATTATTTTGAGTATTTGTATTTGAAATGAACAGGGATGTGCAATGATTGACAATATGCTCTGAGACTTCATCTAGATTTGTTAATATTTTGTCACCATTTCACATAGAGGTTATAAGACTGGAAGCATTATTTATTTTAGCCACTTTATGAAAGTAATCTATATTTCCATCTTCATCACTATGCCATTTGACCTTTGTTTTTTGTTGACAATAGATTTCTTCCATGTTCAAGGCCTGCTCCAAATGCAATTGAGCATTTTTTCTTGAATCATAAGATATCAGAGTGGCCCATTTTATCAATTTCATCTTGAATTTCATTCACTTTATCTGTTGCTACTTTCACTTGAACATGAATATCACCAAAAATTTCATATTCAACACCTTAAAAGCATTCTTCAAATGTTTCAGCTTTCTTCAAGTACCATATTGCAAGCAGTGAACCAATCTTACTACATATGACTCTATCAAGTCTCCTTTGAGTGTGATGTTTCCCTCTTCGGCCATTGGCCTAAAAGCAGCACCCCTAGTTGGAAGATGAATAAAATTATTGCTATTTGTCCAGTTTTGAAAATCTTGCATAGCTACTCTACATGGCTTACACATGCATTATTCATGAGCACAAATAATAGTGTGTTGAAATCACCTAAGAAGCGCCAATGTAAAATATAATGCTTACAATGTATATTGCTTGATTTTTTATGTATTTTTTCTAGATATAAAATTAGCTTGGATAATCTTTATCTTAATCATCGAGCATCAAGTGTTCTATCGTATTATGAATGTCACATACAAGAAAGGCATGCAAACAACAGAAATATATGTGAATTTTATTCAACCAAATAAAAGATTGACTTGTATTATGGAAGCCACTTTTAATAAATTGTAAAATTACAAATATTTTTATTAATTTCAATGATTCCAAAATCCAACTAAAAACAAAATTTCTTTTTTATGTTTTGTTTTATAGGATCGACGGTGAAGGAAATCCAATTTTCGGCATGAAACCTAATTGAAGTTATATTATTATATTCCATGGATAAGAGTATTCCTCCTAAAGAAGTTATATCCGACTAAGGGAACACATCCTTCCAATGTGTTGGCAGCTCGAATTTGCATGACATTTCGATGAATGAAGGTGAACACTCTCTTATCATTGAGATTTATTCGACAATATTTCATCTGATATTTAATCATTTGTCCTCAATTCTTCTTTTATATTTAATTATTTAGAATTAAACTTAAATATTAAATTAAATTTATCTTAATATTCGAGGATATCAAATAATGATCTCAAAATAAATTCTTGACAATAGGAGATCATAAGGTTTCAAACATAGCGGTAGATTCAAAACATATTGAAAAAGTATAAGATCAATGAAGTGGTTGATTGAATATGATGAAAATAAAAAAAATTAGACTTAAATCCTAGAGGGAGATTTCTTCTTAATGGGTTTGCCTCTTGATCTGTTGACTACTTGAAAATCATCTTGATGATCCTCTTCCAGTTGTTTCAACAGTCTTTACTCAGATTCCTCATCCTCCACAATATTAGTCCAAGACATCTCAATGAACTCTTTATTCTTCTTTTCCATCTCCAACAATGTTTCCTTCTCCAACAATGTAACATTTAGATTAGCCTCAGATTGAACATCCGTTTCATGCCTTTCCACATTAGAGCAATACTGAGTATCTTCAACAAACTCGGTGTGTTGAGAACTTAAGACTTCTTCTTCAACTCTTTCACATTCCTTTTCTAAAGCAGCATTAACTTCAACTTCAAGCTCAATATCTTTCTCTTTAGAGGCTTCCATTTCATTTTGAACCGAAATCTCAAATCTATTTTTTTGTACCAGCACCTTAGAATATGGGATTTATTGTGATTGGCTTCTTTCACACAAGTATCAGTTGTTGGTCCCTTCATGGATGTACCAGCAACATCTTCAACAACAATAGGGTCGTTAGCAAGGCTTCCCTGTTTCTTCCTCCCATCATTAATGATGTTATACTCCCTTTTAACCTCCTTAGTCAGCTTCTTAGCAACATTCTTCTATTTAAAAGCTTGCAAGCAGGAAGATTTTTATACTCTAAATCAACAAAGAAAGCAAAATCCTTCCTTTCTACAAGAACTTTATAGCGCAATTGCTGAGATATATCCACGTCAACCAAAACCCTAACAAAATGCCCAAAAGTTCTATCCACCATAGGATTTTTGGATGCAGAGTCCGTACATATATGTGTTCGCACACTATTTGCAATAGAAAACAAGATCTTGGGGTGCCAGTACTCTTGATAAAGCCCTAGATTCTTACCCCAAACCTGTGCTGAAATGGTACTTTGTATTTTAGGGTTAAAATCCCTTGTCCAAGCAAAAAGCTTACGAACACCAGGGTTTAGATTCCACGAAGCAATGGTTCTAACCCTATTAAAATCTTCTAAACACGAAAAAGAGAATTCAAAGAAACCTTTTCCAAGAAAGATTACACCCACTTACTTAAATCCTTCCAAATCTGAGAAAGCGTGGTTCGCAATGCAAGTACAATGAATAGGGTGATTCCTTTTGGCCAGATCACCCTTCCATGCAAGTTGTATTTGCATGACTCAATTCCAGCAAGGTACTTATCCTCATGAATGGCAATAGGTTGGATAAAGCCTGAGCAAAGGGTAGGTTACCTAGCAAGAAAGAAATGGAAAGTTGACAAGTGAACAGTGAAAAATCACAAGTTTTTTGCGAGAGACATGTTTTTTTGTCAAAAAAAAAAAAAGTTACAACATAACAAAACCACACACACACATATAATTCAAAACAAAAACTATTAAACTACTTTTTTTGATATTATAAAATAGATTAATAATTGTAAAAGCATGAGAACTTTTAGAATACAAATAACATTAATATAAGACATTTTTTTCACTGGTTGATATTTAATTGAGTCCAATATGTTTTAAACCACTGACGGAGGGAGGCCTCCGCCATTCTTCTTAAGTATGTCAAAAAATTTATAATGTATTATGATACATTATAAATAATCGAGTCAAATAAAACTTAATCAGTCAAATAATCGAGAAATTGCCAGCATGATATATATATATATATATAGGAAATGTTAACGAGTGCCCCCGGGGCACTCTTTAAGAGCCTAGAATAGTAACTTTTTATGAAAACTTGTGTATTTAATACATTGGAAATTGAACAATTTGACTTTTTTAAAGAATAACTTTCTAACTTAGCATGCTTAAAGAGTGCCCCGGGGGCCTTCGTTAACAAGACCCTTGTATATATATATATATATATATATATATATATATATATATATATATATATATATATATATATATATATATATTCTTGTATGATAAAATATTTTTGTTCTTTTTAACTTCAATTTTAGGTTTGGTTATTTAAATCTATTTTCTTCTTGTTTTTAGGTACCGTTTGGCCCAGCTTTTTTTCAGCTTCTCTACATTTTTAAGGAGAAGCTAGGCCAAACACAATATCAATAAAGTACTTTTTAAAAAAAGTACTTTTTTTAGAATGCATAAAATTGAATGGAATGAGCTTTGACCAAAAGTTGTTGAATGCTACTTCAAAAAACTATTTCTCGACAATTTATTTCACAAGCACCTTTCTTCAACTCACGCCGGCAACCTTTTCTTTTATTTTTTTTCAATATGCTTTTTTCTTTCATTTTATTTTTTTGAACCGGTCCATTTAATTTTTTTAAAGAGGGTCTATTTAATTTTATTATCTATTTTTGAAAGAATTTTATTATCTTTTTATCACTTATATATTTATTTCAATATCTTTTAATTATCACAACCTCGCAAATATTTTTATTCACGCTGTCATTGAATGATACCGAATATTTTTACTCCCTTTCTTCAACATCGGAAATATATACATACACGCATTAGCATTTAGAGTCATACTTTATGTCCGTCTGCCTTTTTTTTTACGCTAATACGTATAATTTTTTTAGTGTTGCGTAAAGCGTATAATTATTTTTATAAAATTTTGATTTTAATTAAAAGTACAAGTGTAGTTGCCTAAAAAAATTATACTTATATATATTTTACACATTTGTATTGTAACAAACTATGCATATCTTTTTCTTATTAAAAAAACTAAACATATTTTGTCAATGACACCAACAATGTAACAAATATAATATTATATAATATAAATTCTTATCTTTTTGACTGACACTAAAAATATGGTATTCTTATAACAAAATTTGTTATAACAAAATTTGTTATAGAGTATAATTGGAAAAGAAAAAACCAATTATTCCCTTTATATGATGATACGAATTTGTATTAATGTTACATAAAATATACGTCATTGAGTAAATATAGTATTTGTAAAAATATATCTTTTATATTTTAAACATTTTTTCCCTTCAAAAAATATTTTAAACATTTTTTTATTTAGTATGTTAATTCATAAGAAATTCAAACTTTTGTCCTTGAGTGCTTATCTCAGTTGATAAAGATAACGCATAAATATATGCAAGGTCCGGGGTTCGAACCCCGGGCACCACCAACAAAGTAATAAATTCAAAGTTTTGTACAACATTTTGCCAAACAACTTTTAACTTAAAAATAACTTTAAAACTAAAAAATAATAAAGAAACCAAACAGCTTTAGCTTCTTCGTCAAAGAGCTTTATTTTAACTTTGTTTTAAAGTAGCTTTTAGACTGAAAAAAAGCCTGGCCAAACGGTACCTTAGTTAGTCAATGTATGCTTTATTTTTTACGGATGAATTTGTTTTCAACAATTTTTATAACAATTTTGCTATAAATTTTAGCATTTACGTTCATATTTTAAGTCAAAATGATATCTATGAAAATATTAATAATACCTTTTTCAGAGAATCAGTAATAAAATATAGTGTTGAAATTTGGGGTCTAACTCATCCTTACAAAGCCGGTTTTGTGGGGTTGTGTTAGGCCCAACCACGATTTCTAAGATGGTATCAGAGCTTGTCGAATTCAAGGGCCACCTACCGATTCACGCACCAAGCCCAAAAAGTGCTGGGCGTGAGGGGGGTGTATTTGGAAATGCCCAAGTCCCACATCGGATAGATAAGAGTCTTGATAAGAGTTTATATAGAGGAGGCAATCCCCACCTTACAAGCCGGTTTTGTAAGGATGAGTTAGGCCCCAAATTTAAACATATAGTTCATTCACCAAATTTTTTGTGGTCAAGGTTCATGTACAGTTTTAATTTAGATAATATCATTTTTTTATCATTTGAAATAAATTTAGAGAGTATCGTTAAAAATATTGTATATAGAAACTAATTTTATGAGTAATTTATATTATGATTTTTTTACTAAAGAATATGTAATATTTTACCATTTGTTATGCTTAGTTTCTACGCGAACAAACATACATTAAGAACCGTCAATTCATTTACATAAAAAATAATCTAAATCGTTAATTCAAATCTCAAAAAGTGTGGCAATCCAAATCCTTGTAATAAAAATATAAACCACATAGAGAGAAAACAACAATGGGAGAGATACTTTCACACAGAGAGAGATAGAGATAGAGCATTTTCATTTTCAAGAAAACGGCACAAAAACGCAAGGTTTAGCAAGTTGTTAATGTGACTCATACTACAGAGGTACCGGGAAGAGTGATTCTCTGTGTGCAAAGAATGACATGTTCGAACGCCAAGAGTTCAAATTCTAATTTTACCGAGTTACTATACAATCGAAAATCACCAGCAAAGAATCAGAGGAGAAAATAACTAAACCAAATGGTAAAGGAAAAGGAATGAAAACCAATGGTGAAAATTTTGCATCTGAAGGAGAAACCATTGAATTCAATATCCTTAATTTTGATCCTTCAATAATATAAAACATTGGCCTGATGGAGAGGAAGAAAGTTCTTACTAATGGCATTCCTGCTGCGATTCGCGTCATCATTAGAATGGCGCAAACTATGAGAGATTTTGAATGCCACTATTTTTTTGAGTTAGAGAGTTTTAGGAGGGAGGAGGAGGCATGGGAAGCTCAAGAGCTTGAATTGCAAAATAATTTTGACATTTACAATTAGATGCATAAGATCAATGAAGTGGTTGATTGAATATGACGACAATCAAAAATTAGACTTAAATCCTAGAGGGAGATTTCTTTTTAATGGTTTTGCCTCTTGATCTGTTGACGACTTGAAAATCATCTTGATGATCCTCTTTCACTTGTTTCAACAGTTTATGCTCAGCTTCCTCATCCTCAACAATATTAGTCCAAACCTTGTAATAAAAAGATAAACCCTTATGTATAACAATAGTCTCCTTCGCTAGACCGACCTGGATCTTATGCATCTCCTTGTAATTGTCAAAATTGTTTTGCAATTCAAGATCTCGAGCTTCCCATGCCTCCTTCTCCCTCCGAAAACACTCCAACTCAGAAAAATAGCTGCATTCAACATCACTCATAGTTAGCGCCATTCTAATGACGCGAATCGCACCAGGAATGCTATTAGTAAGAGTTTTCTTCCTCTCCGTTTGGCTAATATTTTATATTGTCGAAAGATCACAATTAGGGATATTGAATTGAATTGTTTCTCGTTCAGATGCAAAATTTTCACCATTAGTTTTCATTCATTTACCCTTACCATTTGGTTTAGCTATTATCTCCCTCTGATTCTTTGCTGGTGATTTTCGATTGTCTAGTAACTCAGTAAAATTAGAACTTGAACTCTTGGTGTTCGAACAGACCATTCTTTGGACACAGAGAGTCACTCTTCCCGATGCCTCTGTCATATGAGTCACATTAACAACTTGCTCAACCATGCGTTTTTGTGCCGTTTTCTTGAAAATGAAAATGCTCTATCTCTATCTCTCTCTATGTGAAAGTATCTCTCCGTTTGTTGTTTTCTCTATGTGGTTTATATTTTTATTACAAGGTTTTGGATTGCCACACTTTTCGAGATTTGAATTAACAATTTAGATTTTTTTATGTAAATGAATCGACGGTTCTTTGTGTATGTTTGTTCGCGTAGAAACTAAGCATAATAAATGGTAAAATATTATTACATATTCTTTAGTAAAAAATATAATATAAATTACTCATAAAATATGTTGCTATATACAATATTTTCAACGATGCTCTCTAACTTTGTTTCAAAAGAAAAACACAATATTCTCCAAATTAAAACTATACATGAACCTTGACAAGAAAATTTTTGGTGCATAAACTATATTTATCATTGATTCTCTGGAAAAAGGGATTATTAATATTTTCATAGATATCACTTTGACTTAAAATACGAACGTAAATACTAAAATTTATAGCAAAATTGTTAAAAAAAATTGAAAAAAATTCATCCTTAAAAAATAGTGCATAAATTGACTAACTAAAAACAAGAAGAAAATATTTTTTGAATAACCAAACCTAAAATTGAAGTTAAAAAGAACAAAATATTTAACCATAAAAGTATATGTATGTGTGTGTGTGTGTGTGTGTGTGTGTGTGTGTGTATTGAAATTGAGATCCAAAAATCCATTACAAAAGTAGATGAAAGGTAACACTAATTTCAGCAATGTGAATTGCAAGTGTGGAACACACAGAGAAGGAACAAGTTGATGATGGTGGGTTGGAGAAGATGGAGGGTGTAATGAGTTTATGAGAATTGATAGAATATGGTAATGTTTTAATTGAGCATTTAAATCTCAACCATTGACTTTTAATCAAATGGTTGATAATTATTCTCACCATTCTCATATAAGATACTCATTCTCATATTAATTATATGTTTATAATGCTTGCAATTTCTCAATTGTTTGACTCGATTAAGTTTTATTTGACACTTTAAATAAGTTAAATAACACATTTTTATATATTGTAAATTTTTGGACATACTTAAGAAGAATGGGGGAGGCTTCCTCAGTTAGTGTTTTAAAATATATTATAAATATATATAATAATAAATAAAAAGGAGAAATCTTATGAAAGAGTACAAACATATAATTAATGAGTACAATAAGTATTTTACCAAGAAATAACAAAACAAAAGGATATTTTCCATAAAAACGCGTGAAAGCTAAAACAACACCAAACAACTATCTAGATGGCTGGGTGGTCCAGCAGCTGTGGCATGTCTTTGTTGGTGTTTTCCATCTTTGAGTTGTCAATCCTTTGGTCGGGTATTGTTTTATTGCCAATATAGGCCTTTTTTTGGGTGGTTTGGGCATGACAATAAGTTGTGTGTTGTTATTGCAGTTTCTGTTTCGGGCTTTTTGTTGTGTTGCCTCCCCGTTTAGCACGTCTTGTGCCGGGTTTGTGTTAACAAATTATGCTGATTCAAAAAAAAAAATATCTAATCTATCCTCCTTTAAAAAAGAATATCTAACCTGTTCACTTGATGATTCAACCTAAGTCAAACAAGAAGAAACGTAATCTCAAAATCAACTAACCCTTAGTCAAAATATGTCACATGACACTATCGCGGTGCCAACATAAAATGAGTTCATAATCTCACTCATAGAAGGGACATGTGTACCAATTACCAAAATAGTTTTCAAAAAACTACTTCAAAGATATTAATTTAACCATATCCATCAACAGAAACACAAATGCCTCCTGTCCCAAAAATATGTGAGCATTGTGGAATCTCCATAATTAACACACAACAATTTACCAGATAATATGAAATCTAACTTCCTATCCATCCCCGTTGTGAACCAATTCACACCACCTCTCCTTTCCACTTTCTTTAAATCTTTCCACCAAGTAGAAGCAAAACTTAGACACCCCTCACCAATAATCTATTTTGTTTTGACATTAAAATTTCTGATATGGTGTTTTTTTTATGCATTTTAGTGCTAGAAAAATGGCACTCCAATTTTCACCAATGTTTCCAACTTGTTGAGAATGTTGGAAAGGTAAAGCTTATGATTTCAGAGAAACTTATTCCAATAAAGAAAAATAGCAATCCAATTTTCACCAATGTTTCCAATTTGTTGAGGATGTTGGAAAGGTAAAGCTTATGATTTCAGAGAAACTTATTCCAATAACATTGAATGATAATTTCCAAAACCTTTCATGCTTAAAAGTATACATATCTGATTCACTTGAAGCATTTGGTTATAATTTCTGCTCTTTTGCAAAACCATTATAATATCAAAAATATTTTGTTTTTTAGTCAAATGTAGTGTCTTGGATTGTAATTTCGAAAACTTTAAGGCATTCTTTTTATAAGCCTTTTTAAATTTGAACAGTTCTGAGATAGTATGCTAAATGTTCCACTTCATCCTTACAGCAAGACATTTTGAGTATGTGCATCTCCATACCTTTCTTCTGAAAACAAATCATTTAAAATAAATTTGTTCCTTGAAGTATTTCCCAAAGAGAAGAGCTAAGCGTTATAAATGATCCATTATTGTGTTTGTTTCCCACATGCCTTAGTAACCTTAATCATTGTCTACACCCCATGATGAATGCTATTTTTTTTTTTTTGTCAGGTAGCTTAGTGGCTAGAATTCACCTTATAAGGTGAATAAGTGGGGTGTCCGGAGTTCGAACCCCAGCCCTTGCATATAATAATGCATTGTCCTACCAACTGAGCTATGCTCACTGGACAATGATGAATGCTATTTATTACGAACAAATGATGCACACAATCGAAGAATAAGAAGAGTTGTAGTGGGTGTAATAATTGGTCATTGATGGAAATCAAGAGGTATAGTGGGTGTAACACCTTTCAATAACAACAGATTCTTCGGTTTTGTTTAGCTGTTATTTGTAAAAATTAGCATTTTCTTGTAATATAACGACAGTTCAAAAGTTAACTATCAACTAACTAAATATATTGTTATTCATCGTAACAAAACTCTATTTAAGTTCAAATATATATACAGCGTCATTATAGGAAATTTAAAAAAATAACTCCTTACATGAACATTTGTTTGTTACGAATTTGCTTTAATATTTTATTTTCAAAAAAAGTTATACTACACTCACACACACTCACCTAATTAGCCCGAGCAGATGTTGACAGTAAATGACGGAAACGAACGCACTGCCCTCAAAATTAGTCATGCAGATGCTTAACATTGTAGACCACGTTGTTTGACTAGTATAGATGATCTTTGCATGAAATAGTCAATTTACCCAAAGTTTTGAGACATCCAATCAAACATAAAGCTTATTTTTGCTATTTTTCTCTATATTAGTGTGCATTTATCTATCTATAATTTTTAAGCAATTGTAGTCCATAAGATTAAAACCTAAAATTAATTATCCCTAATTCTAGGGATGTTTTGATGTTCATAGCGCTACTAATCCCAAAGAAGGATGATAAATTAAGTACGTTCGTAGAAGATTTGTACACCAAGGACTTTGTCGACATATCATCCCAATTAGGTTGAGACTAGGAGCCAAATGTGGGGCGCCAAGATTCAATGACAGTTTTATTATACTTAAATAAAATTTGGCTATGGGAACGAACAAAGTAAATGGTTCCAATACCATTAAATTTACTATTAGTGTAGTCTATTTGTCGACATATCAATAAAATCAATAAATTGTAGGTTGTTCGCAATGTAAGATTTGGAATGGTTATGAAGTAAAAAAAATCATTCGATTAAAAAAATTTAAATACTTGTGGTTCAATTTAGATGACTTATAAAAACTATGACCTGGTCTGATCTTATTTTATACTCCCTCCGTTTCAAAATACATGTCCATTTTAGAGAAATTACACATACCAAGGAATCAAATAAATGTTGTCATTTTTGATGCAATTCTTTGTGTTTTTTCTATAATACCCTTACTCATTTATTATTTCATTCTATTATTTCTCTCTCTACAATAAATATATAAGGGTATTATTGATAAACCAATAATTAATGTTGCATTGAAACTTGAAAGGGACAAGTAAAGTGAAACAAAATTATTCTCCAAAATGGACAAGTATTGTGAAACGGAGGGAGTACCGTTTAGTTTGGATTTTACGAAGAAAAAAAAAACTATTGAAACTTAATGCAAACTTAATACACCGAATCAAATACAAACTCCCAATATCCACAACAAATCAAAACATACCTCCTTTAAATCAGGAAAATTAGAAATAAAGGAAACAAAATTAAAACTGAATAGAAACAAATTTAAAATTGCAAATGAAGGAAAGTAATAAGGATAAAGCTTCAGCTTTATCTTAGTCAGATTTTGAATTAAAAAATCCACGTGTTACATTTAGATTGGATACCAGTGTAAACAGGACATATGAAATTGTGTCTAACTTTTCTTCAAGTCTTATATAAACCCACCTTTGGTGCATCTCACTTTCATAGGGTTTCAAACCCCCCCCCCCCCCCCCCCGCTATGCTTTCCCAGCGGGTGCCGTGATCTTGGATTTACTATCGGTATATATATTCTTCACTTTTATTTCTTGTTGGATGTTATTGTTTTATTCTTTATATTTGTCTATGTTCTTTTAATTTTTGGAAATCTAGATCTGGAATAACTTGATTTAGCTTCAACTGTTGATGACTGCTTTTTATTTCGTCATCATCTACAATGTCATTTTTGGTCGTTCATCAGTGAATTCTTTGATTAATCATGATTAGTCGATGGGTGTTAATTTATCAATTTTATCCACTAAATTTATCATTTTAGTTTCTGTGATTTCTCTGATTTCATGCGGAGGTTATTTATCTGATCAGATGATAAAGATGGTAATAACTATATCATGAGGAATGAATTTATCAATTTTATTTAAAAATTAGTGGATAAAGTATTTGTAATATCATTCATACCTTCATACAATTTTTCTGAGTATTGAATTTGCAATTGGTAGTGATAATATATATTTCATTCTTGCAGAAAGACAGTGTGCCAATAAAAGAGGATGGGTGTGGGGATCTAACACATGATAAAGATGATGTACTCATGCATTAGATGAAAATGAAAACGGTTTGATGGGAAGGAGCACAAGTAAAGGTAGATCAAAGAAGAAGAGGAATCCCAAGGGAAGGTAATAGGGAAGGATTGAAATTAGTATCCTTGTTGGTTGTTTTACGTGAAAAAGTTAATTTTGAAGAAACAAGGTTGATTGTTGAAGATATTTGGTTTGGTAACCTTTACCTGTGGTTGTCATATAAAATTAATGTTTCCAAACCAAATGTCTCCAACAATCAACCTCGTTTCATCAAATTTAATTTTCACCTGAAACAATCAACAAGGATATTAATTTCAATACTTTCCCTATTTCCTTCTCATTCCTCTTCTTTTTTGATTTACTTCTTCTTGCGTTCCTATTTTCAAACTTCAACTCTTCTACATCAAATTCAAGAGCTACTTCAAATGAATGATTTTGATTGGTGTCAATTCAGATAGATAACTTCTACCCACCTTTTGTTGATGGGTAAATAGGAATTTGCCTTAATTTTATTTTAGACAGAAGTGGTACAAGACAATGTTCAAGTACTTGGTACAAAAATGCTTGTTGTGAGAGGTTTACATTGATTGTAAAATACTAAAACCTATTGATAGGTGGCAAAGATGGTGAATTAGACGGTTTTGGAATGTTCGTTTACTTTATAATTATATTTGAATTTTAATTTTTCTGTGATGGATGGAGTGACATTTTAACTTCTTGTTTTTGTGACTTATTGTTAAGTGTGAAATGAAGAGGGAGAAGCACAACACACAAGTTAAAATTAGTTGTTATTGGTGCCATGGAACAAGTGTGCTTATAGTCCACTTCTACTGAAGTAACTTTAGCTGTTATTCTATGGAAACTGTTAACCATTTATTTCTTCATTGTTCTTTGTTTGGGACGATTTGGAACTGTATTATCTGTTGGATTGGTCTTTCCACCGCCGTCCCGCTAAATGTATCAGATCATTTTACTCAGTTCTGTTTTGGTGGTGGCGGATCTCAGGTGCAACACACAATTTTAAACATCATTTGGTTTGCTACCATGTGGGAAATCTGGAAAGAAAGAAATAACAGAATTTTCAATGATAAAGAAAGCTCGATTATGCGGATTGTGGACAAAATAAAGTCACTTTCTTATTCGTGGTTGAAGGAGAAATTTCAGATCTCTCTCAATTACCATGGTTGGTGGCTTGGTCCCCTCGCAATGTTGGGCTACAGATAGTGTTATTTCTTTTGTTATTTCATTTTGTTGTTTTTTCTTTTCCCACTTTGTAAATATTGTACAGATTCTTTTGTTTTTCCTTGACACACCTTGTGCTAGGAAGGACTTTTTGTGTTGGTAATATATTTCATTTTTGTCTCTTCAAAAAAAAACTTTAGCTGTTATTTGCCCATAGACAATTGATGCAGATATTTATTCATATATAAATGTAAAAATCGTCTGAGTGCAATCTGGTTCATTATCAATCATCTCAAAAAGTTTCTTAACCACTTTTCAATAGAAGGAAGATACTCTCTATAGTTTTCAGTACTTTTTGCAAGTTCAATAGGCAAGGGAGGTCCAAAGGAAGCAATAAATATTTTGCTCCCAGTTCAGAAGTTGCTCATAAACAACATATGTTCATGTAAATATTTTTTTTTCTCGGTTAAGGCTCCGTATCATTTTTCTATGGTGACATTTAACATGGGAAAGTCTAAAACTTTCCCACCATGGGCAAGTAACTTTTGGCCATAAGATCAAAAGAGGAACACATTCTTATCATACTTTCTCAACACCAGATTTTTTTCTTACACCATCTTCCACCACCTTTCTCTCTCTTTTATGCTCACCCCCACCAACATTACCAGCAGCAAGCAGATTTTGGTGGTTTAAACTTGCTAATAGCGTTTGCTCAAAATAATAAAAAAAAAAAAAAAAACTTATTGATGGTGGTTCAGTTCAGAGAGGAGATGGCCCATTTCAATGTTGTTGTTCAAATCAAGAAATTTCACTTAAAATGCTTAACTAATATTGATATATGGTGGAGGGATGTTCAATGATTTAATTTCCACATTTCTTTGCAAATATTAGTTTTTTAGATTGACAAATTTTTGTAGGTGTGGAAATCAAAACCCTTACGTGTTTTTTTCTCAATAAAACCCTTATGTGTTGTTCATATCATAGTGCTCAATTTCATATTTTATTAAGCTAAAGATGAATGGATCTTAAAAAATACGATGATGTGAAGCTTTTCATTGATGAACGGATTTGTAGGAGCGCCATTTTACCTTCCTGGATTTGATGGTGATGGTGGTGGGTGAGTGGGAGAATAAAAGAAAGAGAATGGTGGTGGAAGATGGTGTTGAAAAAAATCTAGTGATGAGAGAGTATGATAAGAATGTGTTGCTCTTTTGATCTTATGGTCAAAAACCTACTTGCCCATGATGGGAAAGTTTTAGACTTTCCCATGTTAAATGCCACCTTTTTCTATTACTTAAGTACTTAGTATTTTAACTTTTATACACATCATTCCTTATTTTTAATGTTACTAACTAGGAATATCTTTGTTTAGATCATTGTTTTAAGACTTTTGTTTTGACTCACTGAGATCTTTGAGGGTATATTCTGTGGACTTTTAAGTACCTATTATGCTTGTCATTACAATCTTATCAACTTATTCATCCCGTTACGGCTTTTAATACTCTTCGCTATGAATTTCTAATACGATGTTTTCTTTTATCCATTTTAGTGATTGAAAAATGGCAATCCAAATAGGATAGCAATTTTCCGAATATAGTGTGTAAGGTACCACTTTTGATGGTACCTACAAGAAAGGGGAAATTATCTAAAAAGGACTAAAAATAACAACTACACTATTCTAACAAACTAATTCTTCATTCATTCATTTAATGGTCAATACATTCACCAATTCCCTATTTATACAAACTAGAAATTGGCATATTCCTTAACAACTAAACAATGACTCATCACAATGAATTTCTCTAGATCCTTCTAGAGAGCATGACTCGTCACCTAATATAACTTAGACTTATACTATTCTAATGGGCCTATCATGGATCATTACATTCCATTGGTCTTGCACAAACACCTTGTCCTCAAGGTGGTAATTAAAAGTTCACATAATAATCATTCTTCACAATTTCAATTCCACTCCATTTAGACTTCGATGTTTAGCGTATTTGATCCATGACATAGTGTCTTGAATTGATGTTTACAAAATGTTATGAAATAGTATGCTAAATGTTCCCTTGTTCAAAAGAAGTATGCTAAATGTTCCACTTCACCCTAACAGCATGACCGACATTCTTGCATTTCTTACCACATGCCTTCGTAACATTAATCATTATTTATACTATAAGAGGAATGCTATTTTTTTTTTGTCAAGTAGCCTAACAGGAATGCTATTTATTACGAACAAATGACACAATATCGAAGAATAACATGTTCTTTCTTTTTATAAAAATTTAAAACCTTCAACTTATATATATATAAGAAAGGAAATGTCCATTGAATTTACCAATTTGCCCCTATGAGGGGCATTTTGGTAATTCAATTATTGGAGGGTTTTTTTTTTTTTAAAGGTTTGACCTATGAATTTCCATTTTTGCCCCTAACCAATTTTTTTAATTATTTTCTTATTTTTATATTTTTAATAACATTTAATTATTTTCCAATTTTTATATTTTTAACTATTTTTTCAATTTTTCCTCCCAAATTCAATTGCTTCTACATTGCCGTTGTGGGAGATTAAGGTATCGTTTGACCCGACTTTTTTTCAAATTTCTCTACATTTTTAAGGAGAAGTTAGGCCGAATACAATATCAATTAAGTACTTACTAAAAAAAGTACTTTTTTTGAACGGATAAAATTGAATGGAATGAGCTTTGACCAAAAGCTGTTGAATGTTACTTTAAAAAACTACTTCTCGACAATTTATTTCACAAGCACCTCTTTTCAACTCACGCCGGAAACTTTTTCTTTATTTTTTAATATTATATTTCAATATGTTTTTTTCTTCCATTTAACTTTATTTTTTTTTAACCGTTCCATTAATTTTTTAAGGAGATTCCATTTAATTTTATTACCTTTTTTCGAAGGAATTTTATTATCTTTTTATCACTTATATATTTAATTTCAATATCGTTTAATCATCACAATGTCACAAATATTTTTATTCACGCTGTCATTTAATGATCCCAAATATTTTTATCTCCTTTCTTCAACCTCGCGAATATATACACACATTAACGTTTAGAGTAATATTTTATGTCCGTCTGTCTGTTTTTTTGTTACGCTAATGCATATAATTTTTTTAGTGTTGCTTGGTTGAGTGCTACCTCACCAATTTTTTTAAATATTTTCCAATTTTTATATTTTTAAAAACTTTTAACTATTTTACAATTTTTTATTTTTAACTATTTAAAACTAAGTTGATGGTTCATGGTTTTTAAGGTTTATATTTGACATATTACAATGATTCACAATTATCCGTCATTTTACCATCTATCCTTTCAATGTAATCTTCCAGACTGAATATTACTAAGCATATGTGAAGAGACTGAATATTGCTCTGTTGATATTACTTTTTTGACGTCAAAGAGATTTTTTATTTTTTAACGGTCAAAATATTAATAACAAGTTCCTACACAAGACGCTAAAGAGTTTAATGTGTTTCTTTCGTTCATTTTGTGTCATATAAATATTGGTGTTAATCCCTTTTTGGTAACTTTATGACAGTAGCGCTCACTTTTATAATTTTAACTATTATGTAATTTATGATGTTTTCCTGCTCTTGATAAAGCTTTCATAAATATTTTGATAAAGTTTCTTAATTTTTGTGCAATATTCATTAATTTGTTCATTTTTCCTTCGGAACAATTTTTTTACAAAATACGTTACTGAACCCCATGCCTTAAACCATGCATCACAAATATTTGGATTATGTGAACTTCATTCTCAAATTTACTAAGAATGGTAATATTCCGTAATTTGAACATCTCTCCTTTAAAACAAGTTTTTAAAAGTGCGTATAATTCACATGAAAGGACTCGATACTAAATTGCAGTTAATATCTGCCTTTGCTGTAGATCATGTGAAATGATTTATATACGTTGAAACTGAAAGGCAAAATGATATAAATCAAGTAGAGAGGCATTCAACTATCTGTCTGATTCAGAAGTTTGTTCACCTGAAAGGAATGGATACTAAATTACAGTTACTATCTACCTTTGTTGTAGATCATGTGAAAGGATTTATATATGTGGTACTAAATTGCATTTAATATCTGCCTTTGCTAGGGGTGGCAAAAATACCCATGCCCACGGGTACCCGTGGGTAAAATCCGTCACGGATATGGAGCGGGTAGCTAAACTGGTATCCACGGGTATAATAAACGGGTATTTGACTACCCATTATTATCTGGACACAGACACGGATTGGATTGTATCCATACCTATGGGTACCCATACCCGATAATAAATTAAGTAAATTACTAATATATCTTTATATATCATATCTTATTACTTAAAGTTGGTACCTTATTGAAGAAAATTTTACCCCCACCTAAAAATCCTCAATAATAACCTATTTTTATTTTAAATTTTTTTAATTCATCTTATTAAGTTCACCGTTTCCACTTCATTCACATCATAAAACATATAGATTATATAAGAATCATGAATTTTCTATGAATTATGTATGATTTATGAAATTTTGAGTGGATTATGTATGGATGTTTAAAAGTTGAAGTTTTTTGGTAATTAAAAAAAGTTATTATTTGTACCAAAAAATAAATAAATTCAAAACTCCATGGGTACCCATGGATACCTCAATACCCACGGGTACCCGTATAGTGAGTACCCACGAGGATACGGGGCGGGCACGGGTATCATACTTATCCAACGGGGCGGGGACGGGTATCATATTATCCGTACCCATGGGTATCCATTGACATCCCTAGCCTTTGCTGTAGATAATGTGAAAAGATTTATATACGTTGAAGCTAAAAACACAAAATGATATAAATTAGGTAGAGAGGCTTTCAGCTATCTATCTGATGCAGAAGTTTGTTCGCCTGAAAGAACTAGATACTAAATTGCAGTTAATATCTGTCTTTGCTGTAGATCATGTGAAATGATTTATATATGTTGAAGCTGAAAGTCAAAATGATATAAATCAGGCAGCTTTGGTAATAGGGTTTTCATTGGTTTATAGATAGATATCAATTATTACTGGAAAAGTGTTTCTACAGCTGACAAAATATGTTTTCATTTGTTACTTGTGATCAAACCATTTTAAAGATTTAATTTTGTAATCTGTAATGTAAGAGTACTCTAAATATTGTATTATGGTTTATAATTATCTGTCATTTCACAATCTATCCTTCCAATATAATATTTTGTCAAATACGTTACTGAACCCACGTGCGAAGAACGGGTTTGTAACTAGTTTGCTCAAAAATAATAATTTAAAACCTCTAATATTGTTCTTTGATGGAAATCAAGAGGTGTAGTGGGTGTAATAATTCTCACTAATAACAGGTTATTCGGTTGCATATAGCTGTTATTCATAGAAATCAGCATTTTCCCATGATATAATGACAACTCAAAAGTTAACTACCAACTAACTAAAATATATTGTTAGACCTTTTTTTGGAGAAATTTATCCTTCCTAACAAAATTTTATTTAAATTCATAAAATATATACAACGTTGTTATAGGAAATTTTAAATTAAACATTTTTTGTTACAAATTTGCTTTAATACTCTATCAGACAACAGTCAGACCGGCAATGTTGTATGGTACAGAATGTTGAGCGGTTAAGAACCAACATGAGAAGCAAGTAAGCGTAGCGGAGATAAGGATGTTGTGTTGGATGAGTGGTAAGACTAGAATGGATAGGATTAGGAATGACACCATTAGAGAAAGAAAGTTGGGGTAGCATCTATAGTTTAAGATATAGTAGACAATAGGCATAGATGGTTTGGGCATTGATGATATGTCATCTTACGTTATTCTTATCATGTGTTTCTGTCATTATCAATAGGCTTTACCAGCAGCATAGGAGTATTATAACAATTGCCTATGATTTCGGAAAATTTGTTATGTTTTCTATATTTGAGTCTGTAATTCTATTCTTTCTGAAAACAAGCAATTCTAGGGTGTTTTTGATGTAATTCAAGAAGAAATCATGCAAATCGAGACATTTGAAGATTAGTGAAGAATTTGGGAAGATCAATAATGAAGATTCAAGAGGCATCAGAAGACTTTAAAGAGGGAGAAATTTTATTCTCAGGTCCCAAGACATCTTATATGGAAGCAAACACCCAAAAGGATTGAAAAACGAAGATTAATTCAGGCATTGGAACACACTCACATGTGGCCTGAGCATGGGCCATGCGCCTAGAGCATGTCCATACGCCTAGAGCATGACCTAGGCACCTAGAACATGAAAATTTTCCCTCACATGCGCCTAAAGCATGTGTTGTGGGCCCCGAGCATTGCTTAACGCGGTCCAGAACTGCTTTTAGCTACATTTTAGTGGGAACAAAGCCCGATATTTTGGGCCAAACTTTAGGTAGAAACTCTCCCTATAAGTATCACATTTCTCCTTCACTATTTCTCATTCAGAGTGTAGCGTTTCAAGAGGAAGACAAACACTTGAAGCTTCCAGGGAGGAGTTTCTCTCTCCTCACTCCAAGTTTCTCTAGGGTATGTTTTATATCTTTTGTAATTTGTCTTTAGTTACCATGAGTAACTAAATCTTTTTAGGCTAGGGTTCTAAGATGAACCTTTATTTTATTTTTTTGATATTTAATTTAAAGTATGTATTCAGTTATTTTATGTTCGCTATTTTGTTTTACTGCCGTGCGTAAGATTTGACTCCTCTATAACTCTGGTTTAGGCACTTAGGTGATGAAAGAGCCTAATATTGATATTTATATCTTGATATTTATATCTGTTTAACCAGGAAGTAGTTAATTAGTAATTAGTGAAACAAACGGAAAACGAGCGTACCTTGATAGTAAGTACTTAGGGAAGTGACATACCTAATATTGATGAACATCTGCTAAAATCAGATAGTAAGTAGTTAGTAATTAAGGAAACTATGACTTCATGACTTAAATCAGCCCAGTAAGTTCATTCTCTTTCCTTGGTAAGGTAGACGCTGATAGGGCTACCCGTTTTTAGAAATTATACCCTTAAACTACAATTTTTTCTACAATAAAGATTGTTGTTGGTGTCATTAAAAAAGTAAGAATTTAGATTATATTTTTTGTTATATTGTTGATTTCATTGAAATAGATAGTCATTGTTAATTTGATTTGTTATAATTTGAAAGAAAAAAAACATTTATATTTTTACCTTTAATCAAAATTAAAATTTCAAAAAAAAGCACCGTTCATAATTTTCAAACGTTAGCGTAATAAAAAAAATCCCTTTCAGCTTTTTTGGGCTGACTTTTTCTCTTTCCAAAAATGCCCTCTATTTTCAATACAAATAATTAAGGTGAGAAAAACACAAGAAGAATTGTGTTTGTTTTTTCTTCTTTTTAAACTAAGTCAAAAGTCCAGAGTCTGATAGAGTTTAGTGTAACACCCCGTTTTCCCAACATAAAAATTTCATAATAATTCAGAGTATTTAAATCATAAATGGAATGTCAAACACTTCTTAAAAGTCATAAAATGCATAAATAACAATTATCCTTCCAAAATTCAATATCATAAAATCTCATACTTCGTAGTGGAAATTAGTTCAACATATTAATGTCTTTGGCACGCAGGCCTCATCAGAAAAATCTCATAAGTCTTGGTCCAATATTTATTCATAAAAAGTCCCATCCCGTTACGTATCAGAGCACCTAGACATAATGTGAGGAGTCCACTCACGACCGTCTCTATCTTTGTTACCTGCAAGTTACCCATACGAAGGGCAACATTTTCAAGCAGAAGGGGTGAGATTTCTCCAACAATAATATTAAGTATATAAATCATAAATTACATTTAACAACTTAAACACTAACAATACATCTTAATAACAATTATGTAGAAATCATAACATCATAATCATTCATCAACATAACATAAAGCATCATAACGTCATCAACTTAAACAACTTCTTAATCGACTTCAACATCAACTTCATGAGACAATTTAACACTCGACTTGACAAATACACTCGACTCGACTATTCAACTCTTATCATCTTAAATCATCTTGAATATGCAAATGCATGTGGTACCAATCAGGGCATCAAGCCCCCAACATATATGAGCGTAAATAGGCTCCAGGGCATCAAGCCCCCAACTTAATTGAGCAAAAGCTCCAGGGCATCAAGCCCCCAACGTGGGTTGAGCAATGGCTCCAGGGCATCAAGCCCCCAACTTTAATGAGTATGCAAATGGACCCAACATCTTACAACTTAGAAACATCGTGAACACCTCTTTTGACTCCATAAACATGGACGACTTCATACAACTTTCAACTTAGACCAACTCATACAACCTCATGACATTAGTAGCCAACATTTTGGACAACATCTTAGATAGACTCATACAACTTAATTCAGTAAGTAACACCAACATGGCAGTACAAAAACAACATCATAATATAACATCATAAGAGGAATATCATCAACATCTTAAACATCTCATCTAATTCACATGAAATTCATATAACACTATCTCATTAGTTATCAACCTTAGTCATCTTAAATTAGGCTCTGTGGACAGTTTACAACCTCCTAACAACTTACATTTCCTGCCCAAGGGTCATCTCAAGGCTACATGTGCGAAAGATCGCAAGAAAACAATTTAGGCAAAATGCATCAGTTGCTCGTAGTGGCGAGTGGGTCTGCTTGCAGCGGCGAGCAACACTGGCTCTCTGGACCTCTCTAAATTACTTGCTCGCAATGGCGAGTAACCTGCTCGCAGTGGCGAGTTCACTCTACTCGCAGTGGCGAGTTCACTCTACTCGCACTGGCGAGCTCACTTGCTCGCGGGGGCGAGCAAAACCTTGCTTCTGGACCTCCTGACACTACTTGCTCGCGGTGGCGAGCGATGTTGCTCGTGAGGCGAGCTGTGGTTTATCAGACTCGGCAGATTCTGAAATTCGCAGTTTTTCACCTAACTCATGGATGTAACCTCAAAAACAGCTTCTAATAATCATCTTATGAATCATCTAAGGTCCGTTCATCAAGTTTTGTATCAATCTAACAATATTTCATGGTTCAATCATCAAAATCGGTCATAAACCCTAATTCTTAACTCTCACAAAACTCAACCTAAATCATGCTAAATCCATTTTTCAGAATTAGAGGCTTAATAGTATTGAGAGTTAGTCTCACCCTTACCTTATAACAGATGAAATCGCAGCTCTCAAGGTCTCCTCTTCTTCTCTTGACTTCTTATCTCTTTTCTCCAAAACTGAATGTACGTTGTAAAACTATTCTCTCAACCTAACTTCTCTATTTATAACACTCTTCTATTCTTTTCTCACCACTAAAATTACTCATCTCACACCACAGCCCCACTTCTTAGTATTTTTATTTTATTTTCATATCTTATTTTATTAAATAATAAAATAAGTCACACCATAATTATAACTTCACAAAAATCATATACTTCACATAAATCTTAAAATCACATAATTCATATATAAATCATGTAAATCTCTTAAATTCATAAATCATATAAACATATATATTTAAATATATTCTAAACCTCATTAAAATAATTAAATAATTAAGACGGGCGTTACAACTCTCCCCAACTTATAGAATTTTCGTCCTCGAAAATTTACCTCAAGCAAACAACTCTGGGTAAGACTCCAGCATCTTACTCTCTAGCTCCCACGTCAAGCTTTCACCAGTCGCTCCGTCCCAAACGACCTTCACAAGAGGTATATCTTTGCCTCTCAACTTCTTCACTTCACGACCTTCGATCCTCACTGGTAAGGTCTCAACCGTAAGGTTGTCTCTAACTTGCACATCATCTCTCTGGATCACATGAGATGGATCCGGAACATACTTCCTAAGTTGCTACACATGAAACACATCATGCAAATTCGATAAATGCGGTGGTAAACCCAACCGGTAAGCCACCGTTCCAACTCTTTCCGATATCTGATACGGGCCAATAAACTTCGGAGTCAGCTTCTTTGACTTCAATGCACGACCAACACCGGTCTTCGGCGTAACTCTCAAGAACACGTGATCTCCTTCTTGAAACTCAAGGTCTTTCCTACGCTTATCATGGTAACTCTTTTGTCGACTCTGCGACACTTTCATCTTTTCTTGAATCATCTTCACCTTCTCAGTAGTCTGTTGAACAATTTCTGGTCCTAAAATCACACTCTCACCTGTTTCAAACCAACACAACGGAGTCCTACACCTCCGTCCGTACAACGCCTCAAAAGGTGCCATCCTAATACTAGAATGATAACTGTTATTATAGGTGAACTCTATCAACGGAAGGTGACTATCCCAACTTCCTCCTTGCTCAAGTACACAAACCCTTCCAACGACTGAATCGTTCTTTCCGACTGACCATCTGTCTGAGGATGATAAGCCGAACTCAACCTCAACTTGGAACCTAAAGCCTCTTGCAAACTCTTCCAAAATCTAGAAGTAAATCTTGGATCTCTATCTGACACAATGCTCGAAGGAACATCATGCAGTTTCACAATATCTCGAATATAAATTTCTGCCAACTGAGCTACAGGAAAACTAATATTAATCGGAATAAAGTGTGCCGACTTCGTCAATCTATCAACAATCACCCAAATAGCATCATTCCCTTTAGGAGTATTCGGCAAACTCGTCACAAAGTCCATGGATATACTATCCCATTTCCATTCTAGTACATCTAACGGTGTCATCAACCCAGCAGGTTTCTGATGCTCCACCTTCGACTTCTGACAAATCAAACAAGAGTACACAAATTGTGCCACGTCACGTTTCAATCCAGGCCACTAAAACAACTTCTTCAAATCATGATATATCTCCGTAGCTCCCGGATGAATACTCAAGCTACTTCTGTGACTCTCTTCAAGAATCATCTTTTTCATGTCATCATTGTCTGGAATACAAATTCTATCTCGAAACCTCAACACACCCTGATCATCGACCTTAAAGTCACTATCCTCATTCTGATTATCAGCAACTAACAAGTTCACAAATTTAACATCAACTTTCTGTGCCTCTTTAATACTTTTCAAGAAATCACTATCAATCTTTAGCATTCCCAGCTTTACACTCTGAGGTGACAATTCACAGACCAATGTAGCAGACATATGTAAAGTCTTCCTACTTAAGGCATCTGCAACAACATTAGCTTTACCCGGATGATAATTCAAACTAAAGTCATAATTTTTTAACAATTCAAGCCACCTTTGCTGTCTCATATTCAATTCCTTCTGATCAAACAGATATTCCAAGCTCTTGTGATCGCTAAACACCTCAAATCTCGAACCATACAATTAATGTCTCCAAATCTTAAGTACAAATACAACTGCCGCCAATTCAAGGTCATGAGTAGGATAATTTCGTTCATGAATTCTCAACTGTCTTGATTCATAAGCAACCACTTTACCATCTTGCATAAGCATACCGCCTAAGCCCAACTTGGACGCATCACAATACACTACAAAAGGTTCGTCGGGTTTCGGCAAAATCAAAACTGGAGCTGTCTTCAAACGCTTCTTCAATTCATTAAAACTATTCTCACAATGAACATCCCACACAAAGGTTTTACCTTTACACGTACACTGCGTTAACGGAAGTGCTAACTTAGAAAATCCTTTTATAAATCTTCGGTAGTAACCTGCCAGTCCTAAAAAGCTTCTAATCTCGGTAACCGACTTAGGAGTCTCCCATTGTGATACTGCATCAACTTTAGACGGATCAACTGCAATACCACTACCAGAAAAACATGGCCTAGAAAACTTACTTCCTTCAACCAGAATTCGCACTTAGACAATTTAGCATATAGCTTCTTCTCTTTCAGCACTTGCAAGACAAACTTCAAATGCTCAGAATGTTCTTCTTCTGTCTTGGAATAAATCAAAATATCATCGATGAACACAACCACGAAGCGATCCAAAAATGCATGAAAGATGCGATTCATATACTCTATAAACACACCAGACGCATTACTAACACCAAAAGGCATCACCTTATATTCATAATGTCCATATCGCGTCCTAAAAGCCGTCTTCTGCATATCTTCATCTTTTACTTTAATCTGATGATAACCCGACCTCAAGTCAATCTTGCTGAACACACGTGCACCCACTAACTGATCCATCAAGTCATCAATTCTTGGAAGGGGGTACCTATTCTTTATGGTTACTTTATTCAACTGTCGATAGTCAATACATAACCTCATGCTACCATCCTTTCTTTTTAACCAACAATACCGGCGCTCCCCAAGGTGAAACACTCGGTCTTATAAACTTCTTATCAATTAAATCCTCCAACTGTTTCTTTAACTCAGCCAACTCAGAAGCTGACATACGATAAGGTCTCATAGACACAGGCTTCGTTCCCGGAATAAGATCAATAGAAAATTCAACCTCTCTCTCCGGCGGCACATCAGGAATCTCATCAGGAAAATCTTCAGGAAATCGCGCACCACTTGCAACTTATCAATCACTGCTTGATTCTCCAAAGATAAGGATGCCATCAAAGAAAACATTAAAATTCCATCACGTTCTAACCGCTTCAGCTACTTAGTAGACAAAAACACTGCTCCACTTTCTTCTTCGGCGGAAGAAAAGTACACCGACTTACTAAAACAATTAATACGAACATGGTTGTACTCCAACCAGTTCATACCAGGTATTGGTTCTCTACATAACAATCAACAATAAAGTTCAACATATTAAAGTCTTTGGCACGCAGGCCTCATCAAAAAAATCTCATAAGTCTTGGTCCAATATTTATTCATAAAAAGTTCATAAATAATACGTAAGGAATAGAAGTAAAAGCAAGTCCCATCCTATTACGTATCAGAGCACCTAGACAGAATGTGAGGAGTCCACTCACGACTGTCTCTAATCTTTATTACCTGCAAGTTACCCATACGAAGGGCAACATTTTCAAGCAGAAGGGGTGAGATTTCTCCAACAATAATATTAAGTATATAAATCATAAATTACATTTAACAACTTAAACAATAACAATACATCATAATAACAATTATGTAGAAATCATAACATCATAATCATTCATCAACATAACATAAAGCATCATAACGTCATCAACTTAAACAACTTCTTAATCGACTTCAACATCAACTTCATGAGACGACTCGACAAATACACTCGACTCGACTATGCAACTCTTATCATCTTAAATCATCTTGAATATGCAAATGCATGTGGTAACAATCAGGGCATCAAGCCCCCAACATATATGAGCGTAAATAGGCTCCAGGGCATCAAGCCCCCAACCTAATTGAGCAAAAGCTCCAGGGCATCAAGCCCCCAACGTGGGTTGAGCAATGGCTCCAAGGCATCAAGCCCCCAACTTTAATGAGTATGCAAATGGACCCAACATCTTACAACTTAGAAACATCGTGAACACCTCTTTTGACTCCATAAACATGGACGACTTCATACAACTTTCAACTTAGACCAACTCATACAACCTCATGACATTAGTAACCAACATTTTGGACAACATCTTAGATAGACTCATACAACTTAATTTAGTAAGTAACAGCAACATGGCAGTACAGAAGCAACATCATAATATAACATCATCAGAGGAATATCATCAACATCTTAAACATCTCATCTAATTCACATGAAATTCATATAACACTATCTCATTAGTTATCAACCTTAGTCATCTTAAATTAGGCTCTGTGGACAGTTTACAACCTCCTAACAACTTACATTTCCTACCCAAGGGTCATCTCAAGGCTACATGTGCGAAAGATCGCAAGAAAATAATTTAGGCAGAATGCATCAGTTGCTCGCAGTGGCGAGTGGGTCTGCTCGCAGCGGCGAGCAACACTGGCTCTCTGGACCTCTCTAAATCACTTGCTCACAATGGCGAGTAACCTGCTCGCAGTGGCGAGTTCACTCTACTTGCAGTGGCGAGCTCACTTGCTCGCAGGGGCGAGCAAAACCTTGCTTCTGGACCTCCTGACACTACTTGCTCGCGGTGGCGAGCGATGTTGCTCGTGAGGCGAGCTGCGGTTTAACAGACTCGACAGATTCTGAAATTCTCAGTTTTTCACCTAACTCATGGATCTAACCTCAAAAACAGCTTCTAATAATCATCTTATGAATCATCTAAGGTCTGTTCATCAAGTTTTGCATCAATCTAACAATTTTTCATGGTTCAATCATCAAAATCGGTCATAAATCCTAATTCTTAACTCTCACAAACTCAACCTAAATCATGCTAAATCCATTTTTCAGAATTAGAGGCTTAATAGTATTGAGAGTTAGTCTCACCCTTACCTTATAACAGATGAAATCGCAGCTCTCCAGGTCTCCTCTTCTTCTCTTGACTTCTTCTCTCTTTTCTCCAAAACTGAACGTACGTTGTAAAATTATTCTCTCAACCTAACTTCTCTATTTATAACACTCTTCTATTCTTTTCTCACCACTAAAATTACTCATCTCACACCACAGCCCCACTTCTTAGTATTTTTATTTTATTTTCATATTTTATTTTATTAAATAATAAAATAAGTCACACCATAATTATAACTTCACAAAAATCATATACTTCACATAAATCTTAAAATCACATAATTCACATATAAATCATGTAAATCTCTTAAATTCATAAATCATATAAACATATATATATATATTCTAAACCTCATTAAAATAATTAAATAATTAAGACAGGCGTTACATTTAGAGTCTGAAACAATGTTCAGAGTCTAATGCAGCAGATAAAGTAGAGATGGAGATAGAGAGAGAGAGAGAGAGAGAGAGAGAGAGAGAGAGAGAGAGAGAAGTGAAAGACACAAAACAATTATCCTGGTTCCTTCCACAATACGGAAGTAGTTCAATCCCCCTTGCACTTCCAATGAGATTTTCACTATAATCTAGTCTGATTACAAATGCTCAAGAACACAAGTGTTTTATCTTGGTTTTCGGGTGTCAAACATTGATTACGTTTGAACCTTTTAACCGGTGATATCTTATTTTTTCTTGGGAAGGGAAAAAATAAGCAAAACCCTTGAGAATCGAGGTCCGGGAGTTGTTTTCGCTACGGGAAGGTGTTAGGCACCCATAACGACTATAGTAACCTATAGGAACCGTCTTTACTTTCTACGCGCGCGCTTTATTTTTAAATGCTATTTGAAAAGTGATATTTGCACCTAAGAGTTTACTAAGTCAAGAATTGGAGGGAGAAGAATGTGTTTGAATTTTTATTTTATTTGAATTGAAGGAATATTGGTTCCCTGCCTACGTACCCGTTTAAGGGATCAAATCCACCGTAGTTCTCTTCCAAAAATATTTTTGTTTTTGTTGGTTGATTTTAAGTTTGAAAATTGGAATTTTTAAGAATGAGTAAAAGAGGCCTCACGGGCATAAGATTGAAAAAAAAGTGAGGTGGAATTAGTTATTTTGCAAAATGAAAGTCAAAGTATGATTAAAATCTATTAAAATTTGATTAAGAAAATAAAAGAGAATACAATGGGATTTTGGATCCCAAGGTTTATTACGAAAAGAGATTTGAGTGATGTTGTTCATATTTTTTGGAAAAGGATTTTTTCTAGGTGTAAACCCTAGGCATTCATCTAATCATACAATCCTAAACATACATCTAAACATGCATATCCTAGCCATACGTCTAAAGTGAGGTGTGTGCATGTATCGGTGCTTGTGTCGGTGTACATCATTAGAGTCCATTGTCCTTTACATCATTGGCCTAGATACATTCTATGGTCTTGCAAGAATTAAAAAGCATAAGAAAAGTAGTACAAAATTCCTAAGTGTTACATTCTAACTTTGGTGTGGGAATTAAAGTGCAAAAAATGAAACTAAAATGGAAGAATGAAGTATGCTTATGGAGTGTATGAGACATGAAATGAAAAGGGGGTTAGTAGCATATGATAACATCAAGAAATAAAAGCAAGGAAACACCACTATAGCAAAAGTAAGAAAAATACTACAAAACATGGCAAAATAGTGCAAAATAGGCCTAAAGATTCATCAACAATGCAAGGCTTGAACAAGGCCTATAATCCTCATATCTTAACAAGTTCCCAAAGAGTGTCAAATCAGTTTTCACAAGGAGGATTAAAGGAGTGTAACATGTCAAGCATTTAGGACAAAAGTTAGGCTTATTTCACATTATTTATTCACACACAAAACTTGTAAAACAAGTAATAAAGCACGAAAATATTCACATGCAGTAGCATACACATTTAAACAGTAAAAAAAATATCACAAAGTCACACATCATGGATCACAAACACATATCAAGCATGGGAATCGAAATTAAACAACTTTCACAATTTTTTAACATAAAATCTTCAAAGCTAACACAAGAAATTAACACATTATTTTTCCAAGTTTTTTAGTACAAGATTATCATAAAAACACCACAAAATTATCAAGAAAGAACTATGAATTTTTATGGAATTTTTAAAGAGCTTTTTAAGTGCACAGGGGTGTAAAAATCAGTTTGCGGTGTGGAAATAGCACAAAATTCACCAAAAACGAAAATTGCAAGCAGTCAAGGCCCAAGCCCAGTCCAAGGTGGAAAAACGGGTCATCAGGTGGCACAGGGATCGTTAGATCGATCCAATTGGATCAGATCCAAGATCCAACTATCAAGAAGACCTAGGGAGCATGGTAATACAATAGGCTAGCACACATAGGATTAAAAGGCATGGCAAGTAGCATTAGAAAAGGGATTCACGTGAACTGTTAAAACAATCAAAGAAAATTTCTTCTCTCTTAAAACCAAAGCCACGTGAATCCTCTCTTCTCTCTCAAATTTTCTGAAAAAGACATCAAGAACCTATCATGATCTTCATCTTCCTCACCTACTTCACCGGAAAACACATGAACCTTGCCGAAAAATTCATCAACTCGCCGGAAACTTCATCTTCTCCGGCGAGAAGTGCAGATTCCGGCGAGTCTCAAAATACTCCGATCTAACCGAATCTGACAGTTTTGTAATCGATTTTCACTCCCCTATTCGAATTCGAGCATGCTTTTCAAGATTAAACCAAGAACAACTTAACTATAACACAAACAGATTCCCAAACAAATCAAAAGGAAAGGAAAAGATGCAGCGATTACCTCTTGCTTGAATCGATTCTGTGATCATTCAATGTTGAAAATCCGGTTCGACTTCGCTTTTCTTTCTCTCTGTTCACAATTTCGATTTCAGACTTCATCTCCCTCGTCTCTTGTTTCTGTTGGCGTTGTTGTTCTTGTTCGTACTCGGTTGCTCCTCCTTTCACGAATCCAACGCTGTTTTCGTGACAATTTGTCGTGATTTTCACGGATCGGGATGCTTGAAGTGTTGTTGTGTTTGAATCTGATTTGGATTGATTGTGGTTTGTGAGGACTTGATGATGAAGATGATGGCGGCTTGTGGTGGTTATGGAATTTGAATGATGAAGATGATGATGGTTTGTGGTGGTTATGGAACTTGAATGATGGAGATGATGGTGGTTTGTGGAGGTTATGGAATTTGAATGATGAAGATTGAGTGGTGGTTTAGGTTGGTTAGGGTGGTTGAGTGGTGGAGAAAAAGTTGTTATGGTGGTGGAGATGATTTGTTATGGTGGTGGAGATGGTTTGTTACGGCTGTTGAAGAAAAGAGAAGAAAAAGAAATTGATTTTTTTTATTTTTGTGTGTTTTGTAAAAAAAAGTGATTGAAAATAATTGGTGTAAAAAAATGATTAGTTAATTGACCTTGACCATGACTCATCTATTTATAGGTGATGTGGGAATGCTTGGACCAATGATGTGATGCCATGTGGCACTTGACTTGTAACAAACCTTGACTTTGACTTTAACAAACTTAAAAAGGGATTAAAATGCAAATAACAAAAATACAAGGACGAAAATGAAAATTAAAACTAAAATTGAAATGAAAACGTAAATTGAAAATTAACGTAAAGCGAGACGATTAAAAGCCACAAAGCAGATTAAAATGAATCAGAAATTTTATGTGAAATGACCAAAATGCCCCTGGGGACTAAAACGACTCAAAATGACTCAGATGCAATTTTAAAATGATTTTTTAACAAGGAATTAAAGCAAGAGCTTTATACAAGCAAATTAAAAGACTCAGAGACAAATTTTAGAATTTAAACAGAATTTTAACTCATGAAAAGACTAAAATGCCCCTAGGGGCTAAACTGACTTAAAAATGACTTCAAATGCAATTCTTAAAATGGATTTTGACATAGAATTGAAATAAAGACTTATTCAAAACAATTGGAAAGACTCAAACAATTTTTCAAAGATTGAAAGAAATTTTAACATAGGAAATGACTAATATGCCCCTAAGGCTAATCTGACTCAGAATGACTTCAAATGTAATTTTTTGAAATGGATTTTAACATGAGAGTGAAACAAGGACTTATACAAATCAAACGAAAAGACTCACACAATTTTCAAGGATTAAAATGAGTTTGAATATAGGAAATGACTAAAATACCCTTTTACATGAATTTTGCAAATAACATTGAAATAAAATGCAGAGAAAGATGCAATTGATCAGAGACAAATTCAAATGACTTGAAATGCAAGAAAAGAAGAATTGAGCTAGTATTTTTAGGTCCAAAATTAGGGTATAACAACAAGCAATGGACTTCAAATACTCAAGCACACAAGCAAGAGATTTCCTATGCTCAAACACAAAAGCAACAAACTTCTATGTTGGAACAAAATGTGTTTAACAATGAACCTTAAAGAGTTTTGATGATAACAAGGTATTAAAAATTGTAGATTGGATTAGCTAATATTTGTTCAAGTGTACATGACCATAGTCAAAAATTTATATCATACAAAGGTTCTGAATGAGCAAATAAAGAGCAAAAGAAATCAACGAAATTGAAGCTTAGATGCTCTTGAAGGCAAAGTGCTCCTGAAGACTAAAGCGCTCCTGAAGGAAAAGTGCTCCTGAAGACTAGCGCTCCTGAAGACTAAAGGTCCTGAAGCACCACGTCATCAGAAGCTACATCATCAGAAGCTGCCTCATTAGAAGCCATTTCACCAAAAGCTGAAGATCAGCTGGATTTGCAAAATTCAAGGATTCAAAAGTTGTTTCATGGATCGAAATTCATCTAAAGACAGCAGAAGACTAGTGGAACTTTGCAACGGTCATTTCAAAAGTTTTTGAAGGCATTTTGCCTGCAAAAAGGAACGAAAGCGTTGACATTGTACTTTGTACGAACTGTACAACCACCTTCTCCACTACTCTGCAGTTGTCCACACTACAAGACAAGAAAACAGCTCCAGAATACGGCTACGCCTGCAAAGATATTCCTTCACAATGGAAATGGATTTCAAATTGGTTCTTCATAGGACAACAACCAAATCAGGCAAAAGATCATTGGTGAAAGATCAAGCTTCAACAACGACTCTTTGATGTGCTGACAATTTCACAACGTCTCTTTCACATCTCTATATAAAGGAGTGAAGTCTGAGAGATTTGGTAATGCTGAACGAACGACTCAACTACATTTTTACAAGTGCCAAACCTCTGCTGAAATTGTTCTGCATTCACTTAGAATTTCTGTTTCTCAAAGTCTTATCGTAGAAATTCTTAAGTCTTAGAGTCTGTATATGATTTGTATTGTGAGCACCTCTGATTGTATATCAAGTGTTCAACCTCAAACATAGAAGTCTCTTGCAGTTATGCTTGAGCATAGAAGTCTCTTGATTGTGTTCTTGAGCATAGGAAGACTCTTGCAAAGTGTGCTTGAGCAAAAGAAGTCTCTTGCTGTGTGCTTGAGCAATTGTAATCAGATATTACATTCTAGTGAACTCTTCTTGGAAGTGCAAGGGGGACAGGACTACTTCCGGTTTGTGGAAGAAACCTGTATAATTGCTTTGTGTCTTTCTTCTTCTCTCTCTCTGTTTTTATCCGCTGCATTTAGATTCTGTTTATCACTTCAAAAGCTGTCTCACTTAGCTTCTGACCAGTGTGTTCAGTTTTTAAGAGAAACGAAGAATTTTTCAAAAACACAATTCAACCCCCCTTCTTGTGTTTTTCTCACCTTCATTCTAAACAAACAAATTACAAAGGATTAAGTTTGGTTTGAACACTTGATATACAATCAGTGGTGTTCACAATACAAAACAAATAAGACTCTTAAGACTCCAGAATTTCTAACATATGAAAATTGTTAGGAAATTCTAAGTGTTTGATGCAGAACAATTTCAGCAGAATTTTGACACAGTTTTAAATGTTGTAGAGTCTCTACTAATCTTCAAGTTCTCATTCCTTTATATAGATGTATGAAAGAAGCGTTGTAGAAGTTTTAGCGCATCAAAGAGTCGGTGTTTGCGGATAAATACTCAATTTTTACATTGTATTAGAGACATCCACTCAAATAAAGTCTTTTTCTCTATTTTCATTTCTTTATCACTATGCTTATATCTATATCTTTTATGCGTTATGTAGTCAATTAGATATAAGTCCAAAAATTATTGTACGTAATGCTCTATTGGACTGGTTATGTAAGCCACAACTGAGGGACAAACATCCTGACGTCTTTAATCGCTTGAAGAAAGGAGAATTACAATTTTGGACAGCATTCGAACCTCCGCTAAAGTGTTGCTCAATTAACAAAGTCTAATAAAAATGAATCAAACTTTGGCTAAAGTATTTTGTGACAACACTAATTAACTAACTATTATGATTGGGCATCATACTGCGTAGAAAAATTTGGATGTTACACCTTTGATCACGACAATTCTCTCTTTTTAGATTGGAGAAGTCAAGTAAAATAAAAGCTCCCAAAAAGTAAAATAAAAGCTCCCTTACCTACTAAATTCTTTTATTTACAAGAATATACAATTAATTTATTTTCTATCTATTGTGGACTCCATCTGAATACAAATAGAATATTGATGACACATGTCCACACATTCAATTGTAGAAGTTATGTTATTTATTATAAGTATATGCTCTCCAAAAGTTCAATTTTGGAATGCATATTTCAAATATGCATTCCAATTTTTATTTGTATTTTAGAAATTAAATTTTTGAATAACCGATATATGCAGGTGTATCATGTTATGAAAATTATGTACCAATTTTTATTTAAATTTTTTTCAAATATTAGTATTTTGCATAAAATATTTCAATAAAAGAGTATTTTATGCTTAAAAAAGCATGCAAAAGAATATCTTATAAGATAAAAAAGTAGGTGCCAATAGTAAATGCATCCAATTTGTTTCGTTTTTATGTTCTTCAACATGATTTGGGTCTAAACACTCAAGGTCGGCCCATTTTTCGCCCTATACATTCTATCAATACCAAGAAGTGTAACGATATATAAGTTTCGCTACCACTGAAGCATGCGTATCATGCCTAAAAACGGCGCAACAAATTTTTACCAGGGCAAAAGAGAAATCATGGATACAGATTGAGCTCTTGCCTAATCCATTCAAGCAGACGAATCAGGTATATACATCTTCCTACAATTTAGTTTTGTTTTCAAATTCTAATATGATTCAATTATATTCTAATATAAACCAATAGATTTACCATTCGGTTATTTCAATCTGTTTTCTTTTCGTAAAATGGTAGTTTGAAGGATGAGAGTTCTAGAAATTGAAGTATTTGTGAATTATACCCCAAATCAAAATTTCAGCTCTATTTACCCCTTATTTTTAAGATTTTCCACAACTTAGCAATTTATGGATAGCGTTACATGATTCAAAATGAGTTATCCCAAAAAATAATATAGGGATAGTCATAAACTCAGATATGAGGATCAAATAAATCTGAGAATCAAATTTGAGAATTAAACCTTCAATTCGAATTCATAGAGCTTTAAAATCAAGCTTATATGCAAACATATTTTGGTTTTAGGGTTTTACTCGAAATTTTGAATATTTTGGCTATAAATTATTTGAGATGGACACTAACAAAACATCATATGACAATTTTATCATACTTAAATCAAATTTGGTTATCCAAAAAAATTAAATGGTTCCAGGACCATTCATTTGGATATCAATGTAGTCTATTTGAATTTTATAATTTACTTTGTGTTCTTCAATTTGTGTGCATAATGAGAACATCATAGTATAGAGGCCGCTTTTATTATATTGTCCAATAACAATTTTTTTGATTAATTTTAAAGATTCTAAATTCCAGCTAAGATTAAAATATTAATTCCATTTTATGTTTTGTGATGTGGGATAGGTTGTGAAGGAAATGAAGTTTTCAACAAGGTGTCAAGAAAGGGCAAAGGAAATTCAATGGTGTCAAGGAAATCGAAATCATATATAATTATATAAGATGATGCAATCAATCAAGATGACAAACCTAGAAAGATGCGCTTAACTGACATAATGAAGAAGTTATGCCTAACTAATGAAACATATATTTCCAATGAGGTGGCTCCACAAATTTGCATGAATCCGAATCAATTAAGGTAACACTCTCATACTGAAGAATTGTATTCCAAACTATATTATGTGACATTCAATCATTTGACGTCAATTAATATTGCATATTTAATTATTTTCAATTAAATTTATATTTTTAATTAATTTGTTTTAATCTTCATGGATACCAAAGAATGCACTCAAAATAAATCTGCGACAAGAAGAAAATGAGGTATCAAATATAGCATTAGATTCAAAACATGTTGGAAAAGTAGAAATCCAATGAAGTGGTGGTTTGTATATGCACGATAATGAAAAAAAATACACTAAATTATATTTTCTGCACTAAATTATACTTTCAGATCGGTCCCTCCTAATCTAAGTTCTTCTCTTTCCCTGCTTACCAACATAAAATAAAAATACATAGTTGAACCAATTAAGAGAAATGAGGCCAACAATACCAATTATAAATACACCCGTTCCCCAAAGAAAAAGCAAGATAGCTAGTAAACCCCAACACTTCAACCAACTTAATACATTTATTTACACCTGATCAAAGAAAAATTCCCAACTCATAGCAAAACCAAACACACCTCCTATAAATACAACTAATGGGTGAAACAATCCTTAAAAAAAACTAAAGAGAAACAAATTTAAAACGCCGAAAACCTTGGGAACCATCGTTTCACCGTTAACATCTATTCAAGATTTTGTATTGAAATATCCATGTGTTTTCTTGAAAAAAATGTGTTACATTTACATACAAGAGCTGTCAAAATAGGTCAAACCCATCGGCCCTCTCTTTTAGTGTGGGTTGGACCGTTAAAAAAAGTACGAAAAAACGATTCTATCTTTTTGCGCCAGTCCGTTGGGCTTGTATTTTATATGAACTGGCTTGGGACTGGATACTAGGCTTGTGGGCAGGCTCTTTAAAAATTCTAAATAAGTATTTTATATAATAGTTTTATTATGTAAGATTAAATTATTTTATTATGTAAGACTAAATTTTATTGTCTCGAAGATTGAAATTTATGAGTTTTGATAAATACTCTCTACTTTTGCATTTATAATTTTGTGTTATTTATCACTCATGTATGTTTTTTTTGGTTACAAAAAGTTTAGGTGGATTCGGCTCCGATGTTTACTCAGGAATTTTTTTTTTTGAGAGAACTCAGGAAAATTATTTATCACTCATGTATGTTGATTTAATAGATGTTTTATATTTTTTCAAAAAAAAAAGATGGTTTATATATCATTTAACTAAGTTTATGAATACATGTGATTTATTTGAATGATAATAATTTATGTGGTATAATTCTATTAAAAAAAATCATGTGATACTAGCATTTAGACGGGCACTTCATGCCCATCTATCTCGTCTTCTTATTCCGCTAATGCGTATAAATTATAAACAGTAATTTTTATGAAATTTTGCTTAAAATTATATTGATTTTGATTAAAATTATTAGATAATGAATGTTTTTCACTTTCATATTGTCACAAAGTATACTTATATTTTTCAATGATACCAACAATATAAAATTATAATATCTTTCGAAAAAATATAACATATATAATGTAAATTCTTATGCATATAAATTACAAACAGTAGTTTTTATGAAATTTTGATTAAAATTATTAGATAATGAATATTTTGCACTTTTATATTGTCACAATGTATACTTAACTTTTTCAACGATACCAACAATATAACAATTATAATATGTTTCAAAGAAAATAACATATATAATGTAAATTCTTATTTTTTTTTTTAATGACATGAAAAAATTGCATTCTTATTGTCAAATTTGTTTAAGGGTATAATTGAAAGGAGAAAAAGTCAGCCGACTTTTTTTTTATGTAAAGTAGTTGATGCAAGGAGCATCAACTATATATTAAAGAAAATAGCAAAACAAAAGAAAGGGGAACATAACGCGAAACCTTTCAACCATTTACAAATCTGAAACTAGCTATAAGTCTAATCTATTCCTTATGTAATAAGCTCTAACTTGTATATGAATCTCATTCATCCATAAAAGAGAGTTAAAAGACAGACCAATATTTGCTAATTTATCAGCAGAACAATTTCCTTCCCTAAAGATATGAGTAACAATGAAATTCATGTTGTCAAAGCAAGACAGTTGTCCCATCTATTTCTTATTCTCCAAGGAACTAAAGAGACTGACTTAAAGGCTAAAGGGACCAACATTGGGTCATTTTCTAACCAAAGATTCAACCAGCTTTTTCTATGAGCAATCTCTATAGCTTGCATGGCTCCTGATAATTCTGAAAATAAAGATGAACCTTGTCCCAAGTTCTGAGGAAAACAACCTAAGCGCTCAGCTTCTTTGTTTCTAAAGATACCAACACATGCTGCCATGGAATGAGTACATACAGTTGCACCATCAGTAATGCACTTGTTTCAATCAAAAATAGGAGGTTGCCATAACACTTCAATGATTTTGGAGCCTTTAGAGGATGTATAGCTATGTTCAAAATCTCAAAATATTGAATTCGGTCACTGAATTACAAGAAGGTTTGGAAGTTTTGTTCCCAGATAAGGAAACATTGGCAATGCTCAAATTTATAGCAGCTTTCCAATGGACTTTCTATGTAGAGAATCTCTGTTGATTCCTAACAAACGATTTGGTATGAATAATGTTCACATTGAGGATATGACACATTGAGGTGCCCAACCTCTTTCTGTCAGAGACCAAACTTCCTCTATAGAGCTGAACTGAATACTCCTATTTAAGATAGAAGCGAACCAGTTAAAGTGATTCCCCTGAATATTAACTTATATTTTCTATAGAATAGTATAGATGTAGCTTTATTGTTCATTCCTTTTTTTTAAAATAAAGTAATGCATTTTGAAATATGAGTTGGACTAGTTCATCGGGTCGTGTTAGTAGTTCAACCCATATTTCAAAGTACTAAAAACACTTACAAAGATAAAATCCTAAAATAGGCACTGATTAGATTTTTAAGACATTGCAATCACTCAATTACTTGTCCATTATGGGGGCTAAGTGCAACGCGATAACCAACTTATCGGTTATCATTGGTCTTTTTTGTACTTTTCATATCACTAAATTTAGGATTTTCTTTTATTTTTAGGAGGAATAGATGTTGAATATTTTTGCACTTTTCATCCCATGGCACATGTGGTTTTCTACACATTTTCAATATACCTGCACTTAAAACAATCAAGTTGTTACACCGATACAACCATCCAATAAAAAATTCACAAAGAACATTAATAAAATAACAACTATAGAACCATCCAATGAAGCACACAAAAATTTCATACACAAATATCAACCCCAAGTAATAGCTCATTAATACTCTGAATCAATGTCAGTTTCCTACTAAAATTAAAACCCAAGACTAATTCAAGACATAATGATGCAACCCCTTTATCAATCCTGCACCAAGATTGAAACTAATACACCCACTAAAATTGATACCCATTACTAATCCTCCATCTCACAGTTGGTGACACACCCAGAAGAATTTTACAAAAATCAAATATTTCCAAACTTTTTTTTTAAAGGAACTAGTATAGTCCAGAGAAAAGTTTTGCACACAACAACTATGGAATCCAACCACACACAGCAACGACAATTTTATCTAATGACACGCACGACGAAGACAACAGTAACGACAACTACTGGTTATATATATAGAAGTTAAAATAAAGAAAAAATAGAGGAAACTTAACCATATTGACTATGTGGTAAAATCGGGTAATAGAGGCATACGAGTGAAAGTTGCCCTCCAATATGTCCTTGAACCTCCACAATTACGTGCTTATTAACCTTGAAAAAAATGTATGAAGTTACTAATGCTATTAAAAAAATACTTTACCCCACTAACTTTTAGATAATATTGACAAATTCATTCCGTAAAATATAGTATGGTACCTTACCTGGTTAATCTAAGAAATCACAGTAGGTTAAAGTAAATCAATATTACTGTTGAATGGCCAAACGAATGACATCATAGATGATGAAATAAAAATCATCATCAATATCTGCATCAAGTTGTTCCCTGGCATAGAGATGGCAGATCTAGGTTAGCCAAAAATTAAAAGAAAACATACAAATAAAATAAATAAACGAAACAAATGAATGTTGAATCAGGTCCAATAAAGAAATTTCTATTTATAATTTTTGAAGATGCAAAAGAGAAATCTATTGAAATATTGAAACAACACCAAGTACAAGGAGTACTTAGAGGGTGAAAAGCTACACGTATTCAAATTACAGTCTAAGAGTTGCAACAACGCCACAACAATCCTATAAAACCAAACAACTATTATAATCAAAGGCTCGCTTTGTGAGAGCATAGCGGAAGAAAAAAGAAAACCAGCCACACCCCTTGAACATATGGACATCCCAATCCAGACTACGAAAAGAACCAACACTTCATACTTAAAACCGAAACACGAAAAACCAAATTATACCCGAAGAAGACAACAACACTAAAATTCCAATACAAAAAAATAAATAAAAGTGCAGAATATACATATACACATATTTAATCCAAACAGGCATCTGCTGCAAAATGGTATGGACTGGCGACAATTGGGAAAAGGGTAGGAAGTGGCTGCTGCTAGGGTTATAGGTTTGAAACCCTATGTAAGTTGGGTTCTTTTATAAGGCTAGGATAAAACACACACTTCCATATAGAGTTGTGAAATAGGTTGGTCCAGTCATGCCTTCTTTGACCCAATTGGCCAACTCATATAAATGGGCCAGAGTGGGTCGGTCCACTTGAATGGCTACCAAAATTGAGCACATCCCGATTAGAAGGAACATTTCTTTTGAGGTCCCAATTAGACGTACATTTTTTAGAAAAGTAGATAACTATCTGATGTGTACGTATTTTGGGGCCTTAGAGATATTGTATGGCCTCAATAGAAATGTTCCTTCTAATTGGATGTTCTTAATTTTGGTATATATCCATGAATCAAGTGGATCGACCACTCAGGCCCATTTATATGAGCTGGCCAACAGGGCAGAAGCACTGGACCAGCCTATTTTACAACTCTACATGGAACCATGTGTTTTTTCCTAGCCTTATAAAAGAACCCAACTTACATAGGGTTTCAAACCTATAACCCTAGCAGAAACCACTTCCTACCCTTTCCCCAACTGTCGCCACTCCATACCATTTCCCAACGGATGTCTGTTTGGATTCAATATAGGTATATGTATATTTTGCACTTTTATTTCTTTGTTGTATTGGAGCTTTAGTGTTGTGGTATTGTTCAAGTATAATCTGGTTTTTTGTGTTTCGGTATTAAGTATGAAGTGTTGGTTCTTTTCCTAAGTTGGATTGGGATGTTCATTTGTTCAATACGTGTGGCTGGTTTGTTTTTCCCCTATGCTCTCACAAAGTTAGCCTTTGATTATAATATTTAGAGGATTGTTGTGGTGTTGTTTCAACTCATAGACTATAATTTGAATACTTTTAGCTTTTCCACCCTCTAAGTACTCTGTACTTGGTGTTGTTTTAATATTTCAATATATTTCTTTTTTGTATTTTCAAAAGTAATAAGTAAAAAATTTCTTTGTTGGATCTGATTCAACAACCATTATTTCTGTTCGTTTATTTGATTTATTTGTCTGCGTTCAATTAATTTTTGGCTAATGAAGATCTGCAAAATCTAAGCAACGGAACAAATTGATGCATCTGTTGATGATGATTTTTATTTCATCATCATCTACAATGTCATTCATTTGGCCATTCATTAGTAATTTTGATTTTCTTTCATCGACTGTGATTTCTTTGATTAATCAGGTGAGGTACCATACTATATCTTGATGAATGAATTTGTCAATATTATTTGAAAGTTAGTAGGGTAAAGTATTTGTTTAACAACATTAGTAACCTCGTACACTTTTTTCCATATCAATAAGCACCTAATTGCGGAGGTTTTTGGGTACCAAATTTCAACATAGTCAATGTGGTAAAGTTTCCTTTATTTTTTCTTTTTTTAACTTCTATATATATATATATATATATGGGATTTGCTAGAACACACCCACTAGTTTTTATGTGGGAGTGTTTTAGCAAAGCTACACCTTAGGGTGTATTTAACCACTTTTTAGTTATTCACTTGCTAAAATACTCCTTCTAAAAAGTAAGTGGGTGTATCCTAGCAAACCCCTATAGGATTTGCTAGAACACACCCACTTGTTTTTGTTAGAAGGTGTGTTATAGCAACATACACCTTAAGGTGTATTTATTAACTTTTTAGTTATAACTTGCTAAAACACTCCCACATAAAAACTAGTGGGTGTGTTCTAGCAAACCCCTATATATATATATATATATATATATATATATATATATATATATATATATATATATATATATATATATATATAATCAGTAGTTGTTGTTATTGTTGTCTTGTTGACTTCGTCGTTTGTCATTAGATTAAATTGTCGTTGCTGTGTGTGGTTTGATTCAATAGTTGTTGTGTGCAAAACTTTGCTATGTTTTATACTTTTTTGATTAAAAAAATGTTTGGAAATATTTGATTTTTTTGTAAAATTCTTGTTGGGATGTGTCACTATCTGTGAGATGGAGGATTAGTAGTGTCAATTTTAGAGGGTGTATTAGTTTCAATTTTGGTGCAGGATTGATAAAGTGGTTGCATCACTATGTCTAGAATTAGTCTTGGGTTTTAATTTTAGTAGGAAATTGACATTGATTCAAGTACTAATGGAATGTATTTGCTTTTGGTATTTAATGATTAATTCTTTTGATTATTCTGTTCTTATGCAGACTTTTATCCATATGTTAAAATGTTTGGTAGAGTAGTTCATTATCAATTGTCTCAAAGTGGTTTCAATAGAAGGCACTCTCTATAGTTTGTATTACTTCGTGCAAGTTCAATAGGTGTGATCCAACAAAACCTCTAATAAAATGTTAATTTGCTATCAATTAAATATCTATCCAATCCATGAACCGATTAATCTGAGGGGACCAATCTCATCCCCACTTACGGGGGCTTCCATTTAAAGTCAGAGCAAAGCTATGTATAGACTTGTCTACTGAAACTGTGGCAATAATGGGTGTGGTTCGCAAGTTAATCGGAAAAAATATAGGTTCATGTAAATACACTTTTTCTTGGTTAAGGGACATTGTTAGTTTTTGGAGCCAGTTTTTCTATTACTTAAGTACATAGTATTTGCACTTTTTTACACACCATTAATCCGTTTTGATGTTACTAGGGGATTTGGATCCTCGTGAGTAAAGTGAGAAAATCAAGAGTTGTTATTTTAACAAACTCATGATTTGTTATGATGTACCTACAATATTTGTCTTTGATTTGTTAATTGGTATTTGATATTATTCACTTTACACTCTAAAAGTGAATTGCTCACTTTTGTTTATTAGATCATAGTTTTAATACTTTTGTTTTGACTCGGTGATATCTTTGGGAGTATATTCTGTGGATTTAAGTACCTATTTGTACTTATCATTACAATTTATTGAACTTATTCATCCCATTCTGGCTTTTAATATTCTCTACTATTTTATCCATTTTAGTGCTTGAAAAACGGCAATCCAATTTTCACCGATTTTCCCTATTTGTAGACGATGTTGGAAAAGTAAAGCTTATGATTTCAGAGAAACCTATTCCAGTAACATTGCTTGATAATTTCCAAAACCTTTCATGCTAAATTTGTAGACAATTTACGTTAGTATACATATTTGATTCACTTGAAGCATTCTGTTAAAATTTCTGCTCTTTTCAGAAACCATTATAATGTCAAAAAAATTCTGATTTTTAGTCTAATGTAGTATCTTGCATTGCTATTTGCAAAATGTTATTTCGCATTCTTTTTCTAAGTCTTCTTAAATTTGGACAGTTCTTAGATGATATGCTAAATCTTCGACTTCATCCATACAGCATGACATTAGTGTAGTACAAGCATTTCTCATGTACAACTTAGTATGATAGTACAAACACAAATGTATATATATCTCATGTACTATATGATTTATCTAATGAGAAATTTCACCATTTCATTCACTTCATAATACCAATTACCCTGCACTATCCCATACATGCATCACATGTCAGCCCTTTATCTATTTGCTATAGGGAAAAAAATTAATGCAGAAAACATTTCCTACTGAGGTTAACCTATGAATTCACCAATATCTTGAAATAATCTATGCTTGTGGTATAGAACCCGTATGGTATAAGGCCGGACAAAAATGTAACAACATTCGACAAGGCATAATAAAAAAACTATGTATTTCCCTTGTCAACTAAATGTTCCATCGGCAGCTCTAGGGATATTTACTTACTCAGATACCTGTTGTGTAGCAGAAACAACCTTTTTCTCATCGGCTATTTCTTGTATATTCGTCATTCTTTAAATAACTGGTGAAACCTTTGGTTTTCCCTAAGAGGTTGTAGATGAAGTTGGAGATGGTATCTTGGGATGTGGACAACAAGAAGACTCCATATCTAGAAATAAAGTCAAATAAGTTTTTCAATCACCTTGGAGCCCAGGTAGTAGATAAAAGCAAGCACAGAATTCTTGTTAAATATACAAGTTTCAATGCTACAATTTACAATTCATACAATCGACATTAAGAAAATGTAAGCACAAAAGCATATTATATATAACTTAGAGAGAAAAAGTAAGCCAAAACAGTTTACTTTCTTTATATATAGTATAGATATAGCTTTATTGTTCATTCCATTTTTTTGAAAATAAATAATGGATTTTGAAATACGGGTTGGACTGGCCCATCGTCCCGTGTAACCCACTTCTATTTGCGTGTTTCTCTTTAGGCCCCCAATATCTAATGGACCCTAAATACATGCACATCCAGTTGTTATATACCGGATGGACATTTTTTTTTCAAAAACGTATATCAAATAGATATCTACCGGATGTGTATATAGGGGGCCTTAGAGATATTTTGGGGCCTAAAGAGAAACTTTCGTTCTAATTGGATGTGCTCAATTTTGGTAGTCATGAATCAAGTGAGATTATTACTTTTCCCACCTACACATTACTCGCGCGCCCTGTAAATTTTACAAAAATGTCAATCAGTAATTCGGATTTTAAAATCTGAAATGATTTTTCACTAATTCGGATTAAAAATCATAAATATGCTTAATTAGCAATTAGAATCTCTCCTATTTCAGCAGTTTTGAATTTTGCTTTTAAAAACAACCAAAAAACAAAGTAAAAAATGCTAAAAATCTATCAAATAAAATCATAAAAATATATATAAATAAATAAATAACACCAAAAAATTCTAAAAATCAAATAAAACTAATGCAAATTTTTCGGATTTTTCTGATAATATGAAAAATAATAATAAAAGTAAAAATAAAAAATGGGATTTTGAGGGGTGGAGTCCCATAAGAAGTCCCTTCTAGGGAGTCTTGATCCTTGATTTTTTTTTCTTTTGGTTTTCTGTGGAAGTTTCAGAACAACTGGATCAACTAGCCCGAATATCATTTTTCGACTAGGAATAACTAACAATGACCTAAAATAGGAGGCTGATAGTTACGAAGATTAATATGGTCCTTAAAATGACTATCCATGTTATAAGCATGTTCAGAATTGGTTCTGATACAATTTGGATTATATAATCCGAACTGTTTTTCCCTTGAAATATGGTGTTTAGGGGATGTTCGGATTCTATCATCCGAAAAATAAGGTATATTTTAAGTTTTCGGATTATAAAATCCGAATTGGTGAAAAACTCATTTTTCCATCCTATAACAAAGGAAAAACTCAGTTCAGGATTTAAAATCCGAAAATCATAGAGGTATTTTTAGAAAATTTACAAGGTGCGTTAGAATAAAATTGGGTGCGAAAAGTAATAGTCATCAAGTGAACCGTCCCACTCTAACCCATTTATATGATCTGACCCACTGGGTCGAGACGGACTGGACCGGGCGAGTCCATAATGGAACAGTGTGTTTTTTCCTAGCCTTATTAAAAAACCCAACTTACATAGGGTTTCAAACCTCCAACCCTTAGCAGCAGCACTTCCTAACCTTTCCCCAACTGCCGGCACACTCTACCATTTCCCAGCGGATGCCTGTTTGGATTAACTATAGGTAAATGTATAATCTGGTTTTATGTATGAAATGTTTGTTCTTTTCATGATCTGGATTGAGATCTATGTCCATATGTTCAAAGCTTCTGGTTGTTTTGTTTATTTCCCACATGATCTCACAATGCGAGCCTTTGATTATAGGGTTAATTAAGTAAATGGTCCCTATAAATATTCAGAATTTTGTTTTTAGTCCCTACAAAATAAAATCACACTTTTTAGTCCCTATAAAATTTTTCATCAGCATTTTTAGTCCCTATAAAATTTTCAATCAGCATTTTTAGTCCCTATAAAATTTTTCCATCAACATTTTTAGTCCCTTAAATGCTTACGAAAAATGTCATAGGGACTAAAAAGTGTGATTTTATTTTGTAGGGACTAAAAACAAAACTGTGAATATTTATAGGGACTAAAAACTTAATTAACCCTTGATTATATTAGTTGTTTAATTTATAGGATTGTTGTCGTGTTGTTGCAACTCTTATATGTAATTTGAATAATTGTAGCTTTTTCACCCTCTAAGTACTCCTTCTCAATAGCGGAGCCAGAAATTTTAGATTGTGGGGGCAATATCGACATACTTTAATACTAAAAATAATATTTTACCAACAAAAAAAAAACAACGTGCATGGTATTTGAGATTTGTTAAGCTGAAAGTAAAATAAACACCTTACCATAATATACAAATGAAAGAGAAATAACAATACTTTTATAAAAATTACTCTTATAAGTATTGATGTATTAAAATTTTCGTAATAAATACAAAGTGGAAGTTATTGACTTAAGAACAATGCAAGCATTAGTGTACTATCATAAAAAGTACTCTTCGGTCCTAAAATGACCGGTCTTGTTTGATATATATACAATATTCACATAACATATTTTGACTCTATTTTTCTACTAATATATGTAAAGACAAATGTTTGCATATAAGAGGTTATATTTGTTCCGATGAGTATTTTTAAAATATTAACTTTTTCTATAATTTTTGCTAATAGATAATTATAATTATTAAAGATCAAAATTGTGTATTGACTGACATATTTGAAACCTTCAACTAGACTAGACATTTTAAGACAGACGAAGTAATTAAGATTGCATTGAAAAGATTATTCAATTTGTAACAAAATTTTTATTACAAATAATCACTCATTATAAGATGGAAGAAATATATATTATGATTAATTGATCTATTAGATATTAAGTAATTGGAATAGATTACTCTAGAAAAAGAATTTGGACTAGTTTTGATACGATGGGTATTTTTTTTATACTCAAGTAATGGCGGCAGTTAGTTGGCATAACACAATACCATATATACTAGAACTAGAATGAAAATTTTAGTGCAGGCATGTGCCCACAGAATGCTTGCTGTAGCTCCGCCCCTGCTCCTTCTACTTGGCGTTCTTTCAATATTTTCAATATATTTCTCTTCAGTGTCTTCAAAAATTATAAATAAAAATTTTCTCCGTTGGATCCATTCATTCGATTTGTTTATTTATTTTATTGCTATGCGTTCTTTTAATTTTTAGCTAACCTAGATCTTCCATCGCTATGCCAGGCAACAACTTGATGGCACTGTTGATGAAATTTTTTATTTCATCATCATCTACAATGTCATTCATTTGGCCATTCGTCAGTAATATTGATCTTCTGTCATCGAGTGTGATTTCTTTGATTAATCAGGTGAGATATCACACTATATCTTAAGTAATGAATTTGTCAATTTTATTTGAAAGTTGGTGGGGTAAATTAATTGTTTAATAACATTAGTAACCTCGTACACTTTTTTTCCAGGTTAATAAGCATCTAATTGTGGAATCTAATTGTGGAGGTTCGGGACCTGTTGGAGGAGGAGTTGCACTTGTACGCCTCTATTACCAAATTTTAAAACATAGGTTAATGTTTTTTGTGAATGTTTTATTGGATGGTTGCATCGGTGTAACAACTTGATTGTTTTAGCTGCAGGTTTATTGAAAATGTGTAGAAAACCACAAGTGCCATGGAATGAAAAAGGTGCAAAAATGCTGAAAATCTAGTCCTAAAAACAAAAGAAGAACCAAAAGTTAGTGATATTGAATCTAATTTAGTTGGAGGCATTGTTATCTCCGAACCAAGGAAAATTGAAATAAAGGGTATGTGGAATATTTCAAATAACAATGATCATGTTCAATCTAATGTTCTTCATAAAGGAAAAGTGAAAATGATTCAAACTAATGAAGAGTCAGATTCTTCATCCTCTTCTGAAGATGAGGAGTTAAGGTTAACATTACAAAATTCACTGATCTTTCAATATCCACTACAAACAAACTACCTTATAGTGTGGAAAATGAAAATGTTTTGATAGGAAACTCTATACATTTTAAAGCAGCCAGTGAAATTGATGGAGAAGAGGTGAAGTTTGAATAGAGGAGCACAAGTAAAAGTAGATCCAAAAAGAAGAAGAATCCCAAGATAAGGAAATAGGGAAATGATTGAAATTAATATCCTTGTTGACTATTTTATGTGAAAATTATATTTGAAGCAACAAGGATTGGTACTTGTATGTTTAGTGTTGAATCTTTAATTTTACTTTAAGATGGAAATGATACAAGACAATGATACTTTTTTTGTGTGTGTGACTAAATAGAGGGTCCAAATCTTTATGTCCACTCAAGAATTATTCTTCTTAATCACTCTTCAATATAAGACATTCTCTATAGTTTCTATTGCTTCGTGCAAGTTCAATAGGTGTGGTCCAACCAAACCTCTAATAAAATGTTAACTTGCTATCAATTAAATATCTTGCACCCAGTTCATGTAAATACACTGTTTCTCGGTTAAGGCAATTGTTAGTTTTTCTATTACTTAAGTACTTAGTATCATCCATCCCTAAAAGCCATCTCTTAGGAAGATTAGCCTTAGTCGGAATCCTATCAAGTAACAACATCCAAGAGAACGCCAATACCTTACCGGGTGCTTTACTCCTCCAATTCTCCCGGAAAATCACCTCTTCTTTTCCCGAGCTTGTTAGTGCATCTCGCACGGGCTCGTTGGTTAATAATATTTGGCCGTTTCAAAAAAAAAAAAGTACTTAGTATTTGCACTTTTGTACACATCATTATTTCGTTTTGACGTTACTAAGAGATTAGATCCTCGTGAGTAAAGTGAAAAAATAAAGTTGTTATTTTAACAAATTCATGGTTTGTTATGATGTACCTACAATATTTATTAATGATTTGTTTATTGACGGTTAATATTATTCATTTTACACCCTAATAGTGAATTGCTCACTTTAGAGGAGCCGGATTCCCAGCTAGGGATACTAGTGAATTGCTCACTTTAGAGGAGCCGGATTCCCAGCTAGGGATACTTTTGTTTAGACTCACTGATATCTTTGGGAGTACATTTTGTGGACATTAAGTACCTATTGCGCTTATCACTATAATTTTTGAACTTATTGATACATATTCTGGCTTTTGATATATATTCTCTGCTATGAATTTCTGATATAATGTTTTCTTTTATCCATTTTAGTGCTTGAAAAATGGCAATTCAATTTTCACCAATTTTGCCAATTTATTAACGATGCTGGAAAGATAAAGCTTATGATTTCAGAGAAACCTATTTCAATAACATTGCATGATAATTTCCAAAATCTTTCATGCTTAAAGTATACTGTAGGCATATTTGATTCACTTGAAGCATTTTTTTTATAATTTCTGCTCCTTTCCACAACGAAGAATAGCGTGTTCTTTCTTTGATGGAAATCAAGAGACTTGGTGTAAATAAAAACAGGTTCCTGTTTTTGTGTAGCTGTTATTTGTAAATATTAGCATTTCCCCATAATATAATGAAAATTTAAACTTTAACTACCAATTAACTAAATATATTTTTGACAAAAAAAATCTAACTAAATATATTGTTAGACCTTTTTCTGAAGAAATTTATCATTCGTAACAGAATTCTATTTCAATTCATCAAATATATACAACGTCATAATAGAAAATTTTAAACAAAGCTCCTTACTTGAACAATTTTTTTTTACAAGTTTTCTTTAATATTTTTTCAAACAAAGGATGAGAAATTAGGCACGTTTGTAGAGGATTTTGCGCACCAAGGGCCTTGCAACATATCATATCGTGAGGGGTGAGACTAAGAGCCAAACATGAGGCACAATGATCCCTTCATTGAGGCAAATCAACGAACTACCCTCAAAACTAATCAAGCAGAGGCGGTGCAATGTAGGCCACGTTGTTTGGTTAATAGAAACAATGTTTGCATATAAATACTCAATTTTTTCCCTAAAAAAAAAAAATACTGAATTTTTACATTGTATTAGAGACATCCAATCAAATATAACGCTTATTTCTCTATTTTCATCTCTTTATAAATACTCAAATATTAAATTGCAAAAGTTAGTTATTTGAAGTATATGCTCTCCAAAAATTGAAGTTTGGAATTCATACATTTTTATTTTAGAAATTAATTTTTTGAATAAAAACTATATATGCTGGTGTATCATGTTCTAAAAATTAAGTTCCATTTTTCATTTTAATTTTTCTTCAAAAATGAGTATTTTGCCTACAAAATTTTAGGAAATAAATATTTTGCGTCAAAAAAAGGGTGTAAAAGAGTAGCTTATAATAAAAATAAGGAAGTGCCAATAGTAAATGCATCCAATTTGACACATTTATATGTTCTTCAACATGGTTCGGGTCTAATTGCTCAAGGTCGGCCCATTTTTAACCCTATACATATCAATATCAAGTAGCGTAATGATATATAAGTTTCGCTACCATTGAAGCAGGGGAATCATACCATAAATTGTGCAACAAATTTTTATCAGAGAAAACCTAGATACACATTGAGTTCATACCTAATCCATTCACGCAGGCGAATCAGGTATATGATTGTAGTACGATTTAGTTTTGTTTTCAAATTCCGATTTGATTCAACTATATTGTAACATAAATGGCTAGATTTATTTTTGGGGTATTGCAATCTTTTTTCTTTTTGCAAAATGGTAGTGTGCAAAATGGCATTTATTTTCCTTTGTTTTTAATCTTTTCCATGACTTTGTGTTTTATGGGTATGCGATATTGGTTTTGAAATGCGTTTTTTTTAAATATAAGGATAATCGCAAATTCATTTTCAGATCTGAGAATCAAATTTGACAATTAAACCTTCAATTTGAATTTAGGGAGCTTTAAATCCAAACTCATATGCTCACATATTTGGCCTTTAGGTTTTTCTTAGGAACGTTGAGCTTTAGTGTCACAAGTTATTCAGATTTGAGATGGGAACCAACTAACTCTAAAATGACAACATTATCATACTTAACTTTAATTTGCATGTTCAAAAAATTAATGCTTCCATGACCATTAAATTGGCTATTGATGTAGTTTACTTCAATGCATAAGTAATCTTGTGTTGTTCAATTTATGTTCAAGTTTCAATTTATCTTGTGTTGTTCAATTTATATTCAATTGTCAATTAATGGTGTGTATGGTATAATAGAAGTACTTTGTCCTAAATGAATTCTTGAATAGTTTTGTTCACTTAAGGATATTATTTATCACCTATGGTATATATGCTTGAACTCTTAATGGTTTTTAGGTCATGTTTTCATTTAGCCTTTTAGAAGCATTTCACAAATCCTAACAATTTGATACAAAGTTTGCTTACGATATTATTCTTGTATATTATTGGTATATATCTTCAAATCATTTTTGTAGACTCATAATAATTTAATTAACAATATATTTATTTGATTATTAGAACCTTTATTGCCTTTTAATTATTAATATTTAATTTCTATGTATATATAGAGATTAAGTTTGTATTTATATATACACATTAATTGTTTGTTTTATCAATGAAGAAATACAGGGATTTGTGTTGAAAATAATTTTCATATTTACTCTAATTTGTGGTCATCTAGATTATGGCATCATTTATCAAAATTGGTTCAATCTGGATAGATTTTTCGCAATATGATCTCACGGGTCCGCATCAATGTGAGCCATCAACTATATGGTAAGTTTTATTTCAATTTATATCCTTATTTTAATTTGATTATATTACATAAAATGTTGTAAATTTATAAACTCGGTAAGCTTTAATCCAAATCTTTGTTCCTACAATAAGAGATATCAATATTCATAATGTTATTAGATTGACTAGTAACAAAGTTAGTGATTTGATTAATTATATGATAATTAGTGACAATGAGAATGAAGATAATGCTCAAGATGTTAGAAGGACAGGTAAATTCCAATATCATTAGCTATTTATATTTTTTACTATTTTATATTGTGTTGCTTGATTTTCATGTGTACTTAATATACACCAGAAAAAATAGGTCTAACAGGGGAGGGCCAAAAAGAAAATGTGACGAGCACTGTTATTTGTGAACCAAAGGAAAGTGAAATGGAGGGTATCAATAATGCTTTAATCAATAATAATGGTGACGAAGCTAGTGTTGTTGACAAAGGAAAAGGGAATATGATTCAAACAAATGAGGAGTTAGAATTTTCATCCTCTGTTGAAGAAGAAGTCCTAGCATTTGCATCACATTTCCTACCCTTTCCATATGATTCACTACAATTTGGGGAAGGTGCCTCAAGGTTTTTTACCGATGGAACTGATTCTAGGCTTGTACTCAATATTGATGAAGGTATTGAAGAAAATTTATTGGATGAATTTTACTTCCCTCCAAACAATGTCGAAGTAAGTATATCCTTCTTTCATTGTACATAACCATTTAGTAGTGTTATTGCTTTATATGTGATTTTAGCTTGTAACCATTCATATAACATTCATTTTGCATGTGTTCCCGCACACATATATAGACATATCTATGAAGAAAAAAATTTGCAAGTCTCCAAACAATCTATTTTAATAACATGCAACAAAATTCACACTTTTATTTTATCAATTTTATTTTTTAAATTCCTTTGTAGGAATATGCAGTCTGAGTAAAGATTCTCTCCATTTATTAGTCTCTCCATTTGTTTCATTTAAAGAGATAAAAACACAGAAAATTAAAAATAATTAATAACAGTGGGATCCGCTTACGAATAGGATCCACTACATACTTTTTTGTATCTATCTCTCACCAAATGACATTATCCATTTATTTTTAAGTAAATGGTGAGGATCTTGACTCATGCAACCTATACTAGTTAGCTTATACAACATAATATTTCAAATATTATCATAATTCATTTTTTACCATCGGGGGTCAAGCATAAGTAGTTGATGCGCTATATGTGTGAGCATTGTAAAATCTCAGATGCATAATTTGATTTCCAGTTATAAAAAAAAATATGTTTATTTCTGGCAGGAAAATAATGTGCCCACAAAAGAGAAGGAATGTGAGAATAACATAGATGAAATGGCCATGCAAGAGGTTCCGGAGATCCTTAAAGACAAACTACCAAATGTGGAAAATTCAAATGGCATGAAGGGTCACTCTATACTTTTTGAAGAAAGTCATGTAATTAGTGAAGAAGAGGTGAAATTCGAAAAGCGGAGCAGTGGAAAAAGTAGACCGCAAAATAAGATAGATACCAAGAGAAAGAAATATGAAAAGAACTGAAATTCATATCCTTTTTGGTTGTTTTATATGAAAATTAAATTGAGGAAACAAGGTTGATGGTTGAAGATACTTTGTTTTGTAAACTTCAATTTTAATTAAAGATAGAAATTATATATATAATTTCTATTATAGTTTTCTATGCCACAAATTTTTTATGGATTTATGTCTCTAAGGTTCTTCATATCATTGAAGAGAAATCCTTTGTAGATGTTAAGCATTTCCCTTTTGTATTTCATGTGTTTTCCAGAAATTTCTCTGCATGACATGGTTTATATGTTATGTCATACATATATACATTTTGCACTAAGTTAGAGATTTTAAATTCCAGTTGCAATTAGGTCGCAATTTTATCGATATAGTGAAAAATCACAGATAAATGTGATTTAATTGAAACTTTGGTCTTTCTATTTTGCTAATTAAGGTGTTTTGCCTTGTATAAGAATTGGATTGCCTCATGATTGGAATCAATGAAAAATAATAAATTTTCTTTTCTAACTTCTCTCTAGAGTGTAATCTTTTCTCAAATTGGGGTGTATTCCATCACTAGAGGCATCTAAGGGAACCCTTAAATCACATTCTGAACAGTTGTGTGTCTTGACGAGCACCAAGTCTTGTCTACAACCTCATACTTCTGTCCATGTTCTATGTACACATTTTCATATCATTACCATCAGTAAAATTGAATGTTATGCTTCTTTTGAACCTAAATTGATTTGCTAGCATTTCTCACGTAGAGGTAAAATATTATACTAGTACTATGTAATTAAACACATTTGTAAAGTAACTTCTTCCATGTAAAGGAGTCAAAAATGCCACACAGTACTACATAAGTATTGTAACAAGAATATTTGTGCGAAAGTATCAGTGTTAATTGACTTCTTCTGATGCCAATCACGAGGATTTCAAAATGGGATCTGGACCATCAACTTTAAGACGGAGAGACATTGTGTCTCTGTCTCTATCTCCCTCATACACTGTTCTCTTTATCATCTTGTTTATTATTTCTATCAATAATGCTATTTCCAGCGAATTGGAATTTCGTGAAACATAGTGACCGTGTATTCCATTGAGTCATTTTTTGTTGACCAACATCTTTCCATTACTCCCCCCATGATTTCCGCCAAGGCTCTTTTTTCATTGGTTGGTTTCTGTATCGTGAAGCATTCAGGAAAATTTATGTCGCTGTATATAGCACTACTGTATTTCTATTTCATATATTTCTCTCATAAAATACATATGAATACACTAAGCTATGATGTCTTTTCCTTCATAAAGGTAGTCCAATTCATTTCCTTCAAAATGGTGTTGACACCATGTTAAAAATGAGCGATAAATGTTTTTTGAAATTGGTTGAAGATTGAAATTGGTTTAATCTTCCTATATTTTTCCCAATACAATCTTAAGCATTCTCAACAGTGTGAACCTTCCGCTATATAAGAAAATTTATAGTGCTATGCAATGAAACACATTCGTAAAGTAACTTCTGCGGTGTAAAGGAGTCAAATCCTACATAGCACTATGCAATTACTGTAATTCAGAGGAATATACATGTGAAAGTAAGAGCGTTAATTGAATAAGATGATGCAATCAATGAAGACGAAAAACCTAAAAAGACGCGTTTTAAATCTAAAATAATGAAGGAATTAATTCCTGGTTAGAAAACATGTCACCCAATGAAGTAGTTGTTCAAAAAGTGAAAAAAAAAGAGTAAAAGTAGAAAATAAAAAGAAGATACAAAAGAAAATATCAATGGAAAAATATCAGAAGTAAAAGTAAATTCGAAAGGAAGAGGAATCCCAATATAAGGAAACAGGGGAACTGGACCAGAATTTTGCAAGATGAAGAGAGGGTGCAGCTGCAGTTTGATGTGCCAGATACGTTCAGATGGCTGCCTGATGCAGCAGCTAGTTTTTCTGTTAAAAATTGCTACTTGGAGTTGTCAAATCTGTTATGTTCAGCTGTATACGATGAGTAATTAGTGGCAGCAGTTAAGCGGATATGCATCACTTTCATACCTTCGAATATATGCTTGTGCAGGTGGCGGTTGTTGCAGGATAGGCTATCAACTAAATTGGACTTATGGTGGAAGGGCGTTTTAAGAGATGTTCATTAACAAAGTTGTGTTTGATGTTTTAGAGAAATCGAATTATCTAGTCATTTGTTTGCTTCTTGCACAAAGACTATGGAAGCGTGGAAGTTGATTTTCATTTTGCTAGGAGTAGCTACAGGTTGTGATGGTGAGGTTGTGAACAATTTCCTAATCTTTAACTCAATTGGTAAAGGTGAGAAAGGCAAAAAAAAGTATCACATTTAGTGTAGTTGATAACGGCTCTGTGCATTTGGTTGGAACGAAACAACATTCTTTTTAACGGGAAGGTGGCCAATTTCTTAGAGGTGAATTTGGTTTGAACGAAACAACATTCTTTTTAACTGGTTTTTCTAATGTGAAGAATATGTGGGATTGTTTTGTTTAAGAGGCTTCCTAGTGTCACTCTTGTTGGTAAAGCAGGAGAAACTTTGGGTGGTTTATTATGTTAGGGGTGGCAGGAAGTCTCTCCTAGTCCATACACTCAAGAATATTCAGAAAACAATACATAGTGCTTATAACTTGGAATCTACATGGACCACAACAAATATATGAACATTCACTTAAATCAGATTCAGACATCAACTAAAATTGTTTTCTATGATGTTTGGTTCTTCTTGGCACAAAAATATAATATATCAAAAAAAATTATATACTACCCTCGGCGTGTATTTTAGAGCTTAAGAATTTCAATATTCATAACTATCATATTGGAGCAGTATACTTGTAACCCTATACAACCAGTCTTGTTGATGATGAAACCTCTCCAGACTAAGCCTTCCAAAAGAGACTTGTCTGAAAGAAATTCAAAGAGTATTTCTTGTTGTGAATCCTAACAGACGAGATTTTGACAGTTACTTGTTGTGTGCTCGTTTTAGACTTCTCATCTGAATAACTACATTAGTTTGGAAACAGTAATAACTATAAGAGAAACTATTAGGAAATATTTAGAGGTTAATGAGTTGAATCCAACTATAATTTATGATAGAACATTATAGTGTAATTTGATCCAGGTAGTCGACCCCACTTGGTGGGATAATGTTTGGTTGTTGTTGTTTGTTGTTGTTGAGTGTGTGTGTGTGTGTGTGTGTCCTTAATTCTCCTCTGACACTACTTGTGTTTGAGAGACTAAGTGTTTGGTTATTTAATCTTATTTAGCTGAAAAAGACACACACATACACACACACACTCAATTTAGCTCGAACAGATGTTGGACACTAAATCAATGAGGAAAACCAACACTCTACCTTCAAAATTAGCCGAATATATGTTCGACACATTATAGATCATTTCTCCATACAAATACTCAATTTTTACATTGTTTTTCAGACATCCATTCAAACATAAATCTTGTTTTCGCTATTTTATCTATATATTATTAGTTTTCATTTATTTATATCTTTTAATCATTTGTAGTCCATAAGATCAAAATCTAAAAATAATTGTACTTAATGTTAGGTGTTTGCGCGAGCGGTTTGTATTAGAGACATCCACTCAAATATAAAGCCTATTTCTCTATTTTCATCTCTTTATTATTTTGTTGTCAATTAGGTATAAATTCAAAAATAATTGTACTTAATGCTCAATTAGGCTACAAATAATTGGAGGTTTTCTGCTGGTTTCTGTGTGTCTGGGCTGGTTCCTGCGGTGTGCGTGCTGTTCGGTTGTGTCAGGGGTATGGCTGTGGATGGCAGGATGGTTTTTAGTTCTGTCTGGTGGTTTTAGCCTCTGTTGTTTGTTGTTTTTCCCTGTTTCCCTGTTGTCTCAAGGCCACCCTTTGTACTCTATGTCCTCCTTGCATGTTAGTGCTCCTTGCGCTAACTCAGCCTAATAAAATTATGATGTTTCAAAAAAAAAAAAACTCTATTCCGATCAGTTCTGAAACCCACATCTGAGGGACAAACATCCTCCCATGTCTTTAAGCGCTTAAAGAGAGGGGAATTACAATTGTGGATATTAGTCAAAACTCAACTGTAGTGTTCCTACATTAACAAAGTCTAATAAAAAAGACTCAAACTATGGCTAAAACATTTTGTAACAACACTAACTAACTAACAATTATGATTGGGCGTCATCACTGTGTATATTAAAGCCCCAACACCTACTAAATTCTTTTATTTACAAGAATATACAATTAATTTATTCTCTATCTATTATGGACTCAATGAATACAACTAGAGTGATGACATGTTCACATATTCAATTGTTGAAGTTAGTTATTTTAAGTATATTCTCTCCAAAAATTGAATTTGGAATGCATACATTTGTATTTTAGAAATTAAATTTTATATAAAACCTATATATGTTGTGTTATGAAAATTTCGTTCCAATTTTTATTTAAATTTTGCTTCAAAAAATAGTATTTTGCATAAAAGATTTCAATAAATGTGTATTGTGTTTAAAAAAAAGCATACAAAAATGAGTATTTTTTATTTTAAAAAGTTTGCAAAATAATATCTTATTGGAAAAATAAGGAGGTTCCAAAAGTAAATGCATCCAATTTGTTTCGTTTATATGTTCTTCAACATGGTTTGGGTCTAAACACTCAAGGTCGGCCCATTTTTCACCCTCTACATTTCATCAATACCAAGTAGCGTAATGATATATAAGTTTCGCTACCATTGAAGCATGTGAATCATGCCTAAAAACAATGCAACAAATTTTAGCCAGAGAAAAGGAGAAAACCTATATACACATTGAGCTCGTGCCTAATCCATTCAAGCATGCGAATCAGGTATACAATCTCAGTTCTATTTAGTTTCGTTCTCAAATTTTGAAATGGTTCAATTATATCGTAAAATAAACAGCTAGATTTATTCTTGGGATATTTCAATCATTTTCTTTTCATAAATTGGTAGTTTGAAGAATGAGATTTCTAGAAATTGAAGTATTTGTGAATCATACCCTAAAACAAAATTTGGTGTCTATTTACCCCGTTGTTTTTAAGCTTTTCCATTACTTTGCATTTTGTTGAAAGCGTTAACATGATTCAAAATGAGTTAACCCAAGAAGTAATACAGGGATGGTCGTACATTCAGATCTGAGACTCAAATTTGAGAATTAAACCTTCAATTAGAATCGAGATAGAGCTTTAAAATCATGCTTATATGCAAACGTATTTTCGTTTTAGGGTTTTATTAGGAATTTTGAATTTTGGGTTATAAGTTACTAGCGAAGGACACTAACAAAACGTCATATGACAATTTTATCATACTTAAAATCTAATTTAGTTATCCAAACAAATTAAATGGTTTCAAGACATTAATTTGGATATCAATGTAGTCTATTTGAATTTTAGAATTTATTTGTGTTGTTCAATTTGTGTAAATGATGAGAACATCATATTATATAGGCCACTTTTAATATATTGTACAATTACAATTCTATTGATTAATTTTAAAGATTCTGAATTTCAACTAAAATTAAAATATTAATTTTATTTTATGTTTTCTGATTTGGGATATAGGTTGCGAAGGAAATGAAGTTTTCAACATGGAACCTAACAGAAATTTATGTTGTTCCATGGGTAAGAGTAGTCCTCCTAAATATTAATTTATTTCAACATGTGACAACTTCACAAAAAGGCAAAGGAAATTCAATATGTCAAGGAAATCGCGAGCATCTATAATTATAGAAGATGATGCAATCAGTGAAGATGACAAACCTAGAAAAATGTGCTCAACTGACATAATGAAGAAGTTATGCCCGACTAATGGAACATATCCTTCCAATGAGGTGGCTCCCCAAATTTGCTTGACATCCAAATCAATTAAGGTAACACTCTCGTATCGAGGAGTTGTATTTGAAACTATATTATCTGACATTCAATCATTTAGCGTTAATTAATCTTTTATAGTTAATTATTTTCAACTGAATTTAAATTTTCAACTTATTTTATATAAATTTTCATGTATACCGAAGAATGCTCTCAAAATAAATTTTCAACAAGAAAAAGAGATTTCAAACATAGCTATAGATTCAAAACATGTTAGAAAAGTAGAGATCCACTGAAAAAAATACAATAAATTATTTTTTCTGCACTAAATTATACTTTTGACTTGGTCCCCCCTAAACTAAATTCTTGGCTCTGTCCCTGCACACACAAAAAAATTCACACATGGTTGAACCAATTAAGAGAAATGAGGCCAACAATACCAATTACAAATACACCCGTTCCCCAAAGAAAATGCAAGATAACTAATAAACCCCAACACTTACCAACTTAATACATTCATTAACACTTGATCAAAGACAAACTCCCACCTGCAACAAAACCAAACACACCTCCTAAAAATACAACTAAAGAGAGAAACAATCCTTAAAAAAAAACTAAAGTGAAACAAATTTAAAACGGAAAATTAAGAAAAATCTTGGGAATCACGTTTCACCGCTAACTTCTTTACAAGATTTAGATAAAAAAAATCCATGTGTGCTTTTTTTCTTTTTAGGGGAAAATCCTTGTGTGTTCTTCAAAAGAAAAAAAAACATGTATTATATTTAGGTTGGATCATAGTATAAAAAGGACACATGAAACTAGAGCTGTCAAAATGGGCCAGGCCCACCGGGCCAGTCTATCGACCTTCTCTTTGTGGGTTGGGCCTAAAAAGCATGAAAAAACGATCATATCATTTTGGGTTAACCCATTAGAGTTGTGTTTTACATGGTCCGACCTAGGTCGGACTACTAGGCTTGTGGGCAGGTCCATTAAAAATACTAAAAAAAGTAGTTTACAAAAATAGTTTTAATATGTAAGACTGAAGTATTTTATTATGTAAGACTAAATTTTAATTTCTCCAAGGTTGCACTTTTATGAGTTTTCATAAATACTCTCTACTTTTGCATTTAGGTTTTTGTGTTATTAGTCACTCATGTATGTTGATTTAATAGATGTTTTATATATCATTTAACTAAATTTACGAATACATGTGATTTATTTTAATGATAAATATTTATGTGATACATTTTTAATTGCACTAATGTGTATAAATTTCAACAGTAGTTTTATGAAATTTTGATTAAAATTATATTGATTTTGATTAGAATTATTGGTATATATAATGAATATTTTGCACATTTTCAAAAACAAAAAATATATAATATAACTTTTTTTTTATAGTCAAATTTGTGTTCTGGCCCATCGGCCAGTGTAACCCACTTCTATTTGAGCGCTTCTCTTTAGGCCCCCAATATCTCTAATGGGCCTTAAATACATGCACATCCAGTTGTTATATATATACCGGATGGACATTTTTTTTTAAACCTATATCAAATAGATATCTACCGGATGTGTATATAGGGTGCCTTGGAGATATTGTGGGGCTAAAGAGAAACGTCCGTTCTATTTGGATGTGTTTAATTTTGGTAGTCATAAATCAAATGAGACTATTACTTTTCCCACCCTACCCATTACTCGCACGTAAAGTTGGGAATAGGTCAGGTCGGCCTACAGGGGCCTATGGTCTGGCCTGTTTAAGCCTGGCCTAGTCTGACCTGTTTATGAAAAAAGGATAGGCTTAATTAGGCTTTTGAAAAAGCCTATTTAAGTAAATAGGCCAAGCTTAGGCTATAGAAAAAGCCTACGAAGCCTAATAAGCTGGCCTATTTATGGATGGTATTAAAATTTATTTTTGTTTATATTAAAATATAATTTATATTAAACATAAATAACAAGAAAAAAAAAACTCAAATAATGGACTTTTTAAATAGGCTTTGAGGCCTTATAGTGAAATAGACTTTTAAGGCCTTATAGCAATATACAGGCCTTACTGTGAAATAGGCTTTAAGGCTAGTTTGACCTATTTAAAAGTAGAGAAAATTGAATATTTAATGACTTTAATATGAAGTAGGCCTATAAATAGGCTTCCAGTCCAGGTCAGGCTTTTAAATAGGTCAGACCAGGCCAAAAAAATAGGCATATGAAAGGCTATAGGATAGGCTCAAGCTTGCAAAAAAATTGGTAGAAGGATCAGGCCTGGCCTATTCCCACCCTGCTCGCGCGCCATGTAAATTTTACAAAAATGCCCATGAGTAATTTGGATTTTAAAATCCAAAATGATTTTTCACTAATTTGGATTATAAAATTCAAAATATGCTTATGTATAATCAGCAATCAAAATCTCTCCCATTTCAGCAGTTTTGAACTTTGCTTTTAAAAGCAACCAAAAGACAAAGTAAAAAATGCTAAAAACCTATCAAATAAAATCATTAAAATATAAAATAAAAAAACACAAATAAATTCTAAAAATCAAATAAAACTAATGCAAAAAAAAAATCATATTTTTCTGATAATATGAAGAAAAAAAATTAAAAATGGATCAAAACGATGGAATTTTGGATTTTGAGGGGTGGAGTCCCATAAGAAGTCCCTTCTAGGGAGTCTTGATCCTTGATTTTTTTTTTCCTGATTTTCTGTGAAACTTTCGGAACAATCGGATCAAGTAGCCCAAATATCGTTTTTTTACTCGGAAAAACTAACAATGACCTAAAACAGGAGGATGATAGTTATGAAGATTAATAAGGTCCTTCAAATGACTATCCATGATATAATCATGTTCATAACTGGTGGTGATACAGTTCGGATTATATAATCCGAACTATTTTTCCCTTGAAATATGGTGTTTAGGGGGTGTTCGGATTCTAACATCCGAAAAAATAGGGTGTTTTTGAGGTTTTCAGATAATAAAATCCGAATTGGTGAAAAAACTCATTTTTCCACCCTATAACAAAGGAAAAAGTCAGTTTAGATTTTAAAATCCGAAAATCACAAAGGCAATTTTGAAAAATTTACAGGGCGCGTGAGAATGACATAGGTGCGGAAAGTAATAGTCATCAAGTGAATCGTCCCACTCTAACCCATTTATATTATCTGACCCACTGGGCCGAGGCGGGCTGGATCGGACCAGTCCATTTGACAGCTGGAAATTATACCCTATACCCCTACATTTATACCTTCACCCCTAAAAATCACAAAAATTTCCAATTTTACCCTTTTTTTCATTTGACTTCACCCCCACAAACCATTTTTGGAATTGTCAAAATTGTACGGGAAACAATTGAAGAAAGATTCCCGGAACTAAAATTCATCATATTCAACAGAATTTTTAAAAAACAATCCCTTATAAAGTTGTATAAAAAGATAATTAACAAACAAAATTTATCCCTTATAAAAAATAAATAAATCATATTACAAGTTGCAACAATGAATTGGAACAAAACATGATCACAAATCTGAAAAATAAAAATCGATGAAAAAAGAAAATAAAATGTAATAGATTTGTAATTAGGTTAAATTGGATTGATTTTCATAACACTGAAACTAACAATTTTGAAACAAGAAGATGCTTATCTATAGAGTTAATCCCAATGAATTCAATAAATTGTGTTGGATTAAATTCCAGAATTCAATAACCAAGATGACCAATATTAAACTCAAAGTTTGCCCGATCTGTTACATTCTAACAAGAAAACCCAAAACATAAGGGTTGGATAAATCCCAATCAAGATATGTGAATGCTTTGCAAAAATGGCAGCACAAGCCACGACTCAATTACAGCAACGGTTGTTTCCAATCCAAGGACGTGACTCAATTTGCGGCGGTCGGCGGTGGCGATTTGAATTTTGTTGATTGATGCTCCAATTTTTGCTTTTGGATGGTATTACGAGTGGCAGCCGTTTGATCTCTGGAAGATGATAAACCTCAATCCTTAGGGAGGGTATCATACGATGTTAGAGAAGCTAATTCTGGAAATCTTTCATTTACATTTTTTGCAACACAGAAACAAAAGTTAAGTGGGAAATATTATGTGGGGGTGAAGTCAAAAAATAAAAGGGGTAAAATTGGAAATTGAAACGGTTTGTTGGGTGAAGGTAAAAATGCAGGGGTATAGGGTATAACTTCCTTGACAGCTCCATATGGAACAATGTGTGTTTTCCTTGCCTTATAAAAAAAAACCCAACTTACATAGGGTTTCAAACCTCCAACCCTTAGCAGCAGCCACTTCCTACCCTTTCCCCAACTGCCGCCACACTCTACCATTTTCCAGCAGATGCTTGTTTGGTTAACTATAGGTAAATGTATAATCTGGTTTTTTGTGTTTCGGTTTTAAGCATGATGAAATGTTTGTTCTTTTCATGATTTGGATTAAGATCTATGTCCATATGTTCAAAGCTTGTGGCTGTTTTGTTTATTTCCCCCATGATCTCACAAAGTGAGCCTTTGATTATGTTAGTTGTTTGGTTTATAGGATTGTTGTCGTGTTGTTGCAACTCTTATATGTAATTTGAATAATTGTAGCTTTTTCACCCTCTAAGTACTCCTTCTACTTGGCGTTCTTTCAATATTTTCAATAAATTTCTCTTCAGTGTCTTCAAAAATTATAAATAAAAATTTTCTCTGTTGGATCCATTCATTTGATTTGTTTATTTATTTTATTTTATTTGTATGTGTTCTTTTAATTTTTAGCTAACCTAGATCTGCCATGGCTATTCCAGGTAACAACTTGAAGGCACTGTTGATGATGATTTTTATTTCATCATCATCTACAATGTCATGCATTTGGCCATTCATCAGTAATATTGATCTTCTGTCAACGAGTGTGATTTCTTTGATTAATCAGGTGAGGTACCACACTATATCTTAAGTAATGAATTTGTCAATTTTATTTGAAAATTGGTGGGGTAAATTAATTGTTTAATAGCATTAGTAACCTCGTACACTTTTTTTTTCAGATTAACAAGCATCTAATTGTTGAATCTAATTGTGGAGGTTCGGGATCTGTTGGAGGAGGAGTTGCACTTGTATGCCTCTATTACCAAATTTTAAAACATGGTCAATATGGTTAATATTTTTTGTGTATGTTTTATTGGATGGTTGCATCGGTGTAACAACTTGATTGTTTTAGCTGCAGGTTTATTGAAAATGCGTAGAAAACCAGAAGTGCCATGGAATGAAAAAGGTGCAAAAATGCTGAAAATCTAGTCCTAAAAACAAAAGAAGAACCAAAAGTTAGTGATATTGAATCTAATTTAGTTGGAGGTATTGTTATTTCCAAACCAAGGAAAATTGAAAATGGTTTGATAGGAAACTCTATACATTTTAAAGCAGCCGGTGAAATTGATGGAGAAGAGGTGAAGTTTGAATAGAGGAGCACAAGTAAAAGTAGATCCAAAAAGAAGAAGAATCCCAAGATAAGGAAATAGGGAAATCATTGAAATTAATATCTTTGTTGACTGTTTTATGTGAAAATTATATTTGAAGAAACAAGGTTGATACTTGTATGTTTAGCGTTGAATTTTTAATTTTATTTTAAGATGGAAATGATATAAGACAATGTTCAAGTAACTAGTACAAAAATTGTTTATATTGATTGTAAATTAACGAAACATATGTTTATTGATAGGTGGGGAAAACGGTGAATTATTGGACCGTTTTGGGATTCTAAAATCAGTTTACTTTATAATTACATTTAAATTTTAATATTTAATTTATTTATTTTTTTATGATGGATGGAGTGACATGTTAATTTCTTGATTTTCTAACTAAGTGAGCAATGAAGTCGGAGAAACACAACACACTATTAATTTCTCATAGACAATATACATTAGTCTACATAGTTTCAATAGTAGAAGGTATTTGAAGTGCAGCCCATGTGATGATTAGGGTATATTATTTCTTCCTTTTTTCTTTACTCACAGAAACTAATGAAAACAGTTCTAAAGATACAGGTTATGATGGTGTTCTAATGCAGACATTTATCCATATGTAAAAATGTTTGGTGACTGGAATATAATTTAGTTCATTATCAATTGTTTCAAAGTGGTTTCTTAATCACTCTTCAATAGAAGACACTCTCTGTAGTTTCTATTACTTCGTGCAAGTTCAAAAGGTGTGGTCCAACCAAACCTCTAATAAAATGTTAACTTGCTATCAATTAAATATCTTGCAACCAGTTCATGTGAATGCACTTTTTCTCAGTTACCGAACATTGTTAGTTTTTCTATTACTTAAGTACTTAGTATTTGCACTTTTGTACACACCATTAATCCGTTTTGATGTTAGTAAGGGATTTGTTGTACACACCATTAATCCGTTTTGATGTTAGTAAGGGATTTGGATCCTCGTGAGTAAAGTGAGAAAATAAAGAGGATTAATATTATGATGTACCTACAATATTTATTAATGATTTGTTTATTGACGGTTAATATTATTCATTTTACACCCTAATAGTGAATTGCTCATTTTAGAGGAGCCAGATTCCCAGCTACGGATACTTTCGTTTAGACTAACTGATATCTTTGGGAGTACATTTTGTGTACATTAAGTACCTATTGCGCTTATCACTATAATTATTGAAATTATTGATCGCGTTCTGGCTTTTGATAATCTCTGCTATGAATTTCTGATATAATGTTTTCTTTTATCCATTTTAGTGCTTGAAAAATGTCAATTCAATTTTCACCAATTTTGCCAATTTGTTAACGATGCTGGAAAGATAAAGCTTTTGATTTCAGAGAAACCTATTTCAATTGCATGATAATTTCCAAAATCTTTCATGCTTAAAATATACTGTATACATATTTGATTCACTTGAAGCATTTTGTTATAATTTCTGCTCCTTTCCACAACCATTATAATGTCAAAAATATTCTGTTTATAAAAATTAAAAAACAATAAACTTGGTTTTTGATTTTTTTTTTGAAGGAATAAACTTGGTCTTTGATGGAAATCAAGAGACTTGGTGTAATAATTGTCAATAAAAACAGGTTCCTGTTTTTGTGTAGCTGTTATTCGTAACAATTAGCATTTCCCCATAATATAATGAAAATTCAAATTTAACTACCAACTAACTAAATATATTTTTGACAGAATTCACTAACTAAATATATTGTTAGACCTTTTTCTGAAGAAATTTATCATTCGTAACAGAATTCTATTTAAATTCATCAAATATATACAACGTCATAATAGAAAATTTTAAACATAGCTCCTTACTTGAACAATTTTTTTTACAAGTTTTCTTTAATATTTTTTTCAAATAAAGGATGAGAAATTAGGCACGTTTGTAGAGGATTTTGCGCACCAAGGGCCTTGCAAAATAACATATCATGAGGGGTGAGACTAAGAGCCAAACATGAGGCACAATGATCCCTTCATTGAGGCAAATCAACGAACTACCCTCAAAACTAATCAAGCAGAGGCGGTGCAATGTAGGCCACGTTGTTTGGTTAATAGAAACAATGTTTGCATATAAATACTCAATTTTTACATTGTATTAGAGACACCCAATCAAATATAAAGCTTATTTCAATATTTTCATCTCTTTATAAATACTCAAATAATTAAACTGCAAAAGTTAGTTATTTGAAGTATATGCCTCCAAAAAATGAATTTTGGAATTCATACATTTTTATTTTAGAAATTAATTTTTTGAATAAAAACTATATATGCTGGTGTATCATGTTCTAAAAATTAAGTTCCATTTTTCATTTTAATTTTTCTTCAAAAATGAGTATTTTGCCTACAAAATTTTAGGAAAGAAATATTTTGCGTCAAAAAAAAGGGTGTAAAAATAAGGAAGTGCCAATAGTAAATGCATCCAATTTGGCACATTTATATGTTCTTCAACATGGTTTGGGTCTAATTGCTCAAGGTCGGCCCATTTTTAACCCTATACAGTTTATCAATATCAAGTAGCGTAATGATATATAAGTTTCGCTACCATTGAAGCAGGGGAATCAGACCATAAATTGTGCAACAAATTTTTTATCAGAGAAAACCTAGATACACATTGAGTTCATACCTAATCCATTCACGCAGGCGAATCAGGTATATGATTGTAGTACGATTTAGTTTTGTTTTCAAATTCCAATTTGATTCAACTATATTGTAACATAAATGGCTAGATTTATTTTTTGGGGTATTGCAATCTTTTTTCTTTTTGCAAAATGGTAGTTTGCAAAATGGCATTTATTTTCCTTTGTTTTTAATCTTTTCCATGACTTTGTGTTTTATGGGTATGCGATATTGGTTTTGAAATGCGTTTTTTTTTAAATATAAGGATAATCGCAAATTCATTTTCAGATCTGAGAATCTAATTTGACAATTAAACCTTCAATTTGAATTTAGGGAGCTTTAAATCCAAACTCATATGCTCACATATTTGGGCTTTAGGTTTTTCTTAGGAACGTTGAGCTTTAGTGTCACAAGTTATTCAGATTTGAGATGGGAACCGACTAACTCTAAAATGACAACATTATCATACTTAACTTTAATTTGCAAGTTCAAAAAATTAATGCTTCCATGACCATTAAATTGGCTATTGATGTAGTTTACTTCGATGCATAATTAATCTTGTGTTGTTCAATTTATGTTCAAGTTTCAATTTATCTTGTGTTGTTCAATTTATATTCAATTGTCAATTAATGGTGTGTATGGTATAATAGAAGTACTTTGTCCTAAATGAATTCTTGAATAGTTTTGTTCACTTAAGGATATTATTTATCACCTATGGTATATATGCTTGAACTCTTAACGGTTTTTAGGTCATGTTTTCATTTAGCCTTTTAGAAGCATTTCACAAATCCTAACAATTTGATACAAAGTTTGCTTACAATATTATTCTTGTATATTATTGGTATATATCTTCAAATCATTTTTGTAGACTCATAATAATTTAATTAACAATATATTTATTTGATTATTAGAACCTTTATTTCCTTTTAATTATTAATATTTAATTTCAATGTATATATAGAGATTAAGTTTGTATTTATATATACACATTAACTATTTGTTTTATCAATGAAGAAATACAAGGATTTGTGTTGAAAATAATTTTCATATTTACTCTAATTTGTGGTCATCTAGATTATGGCATCATTTATCAAAATTGGTTCAATCTGGATAGATTTTTCGCAATATGATCTCACGGGTCAACATCAATGTGAGCCATCAACTATATGGTAAGTTTTATTTCAATTTATATCCTTATTTTAATTTGATTATATTACATAAAATGTTGTAAATTTATAAACTCGGTAAGCTTTAATCCAAATCTTTGTTCCTACAATAAGAGATATCAATATTCATAATGTTATTAGATTGACTAGTAACAAAGTTAGTGATTTGATTAATTATATGATAATTAGTGACAATGAGAATGAAGATAATGCTCAAGATGTTAGAAGGACAGGTAACTTCCAATATCATTAGCTATTTATATTTTTTACTATTTTGTATTTTGTTGCTTGATTTTCATGTGTACTTAAATACACCAGAAAAAATAGGTCTAACGGTGGAGGGCCAAAAAGAAAATGTGATGAGCACTGTTATTTGTGAACCAAAGGAAAGTGAAATGGAGGTTATCAATAATGCTTCAATCAATAATAATGTTGACGAAGCTAGCGTTGTTGATAAAAGAAAAGGGAATATGATTCAAACAAATGAAGAGTTAGAATTTTCATCCTCTGTTGAAGAAGAAGTCCTAGCATTTGCATCACATTTCCTACCCTTTCCATATGATTCACTACAATTTGGGGAAGGTGCCTCAAAGTTTTTTACAGGTGGAACTGATTCTAGGCTTGTACTCAATATTGATGAAGGTATTGAAGAAAATTTATTGGATGAATTTTACTTCCCTCCAAACAATGTCGAAGTAAGTATATCCTTCTTTCATTGTACATAACTATTTAGTAGTGTTATTGCTTTGTATGTGATTTTAGCTGGTAACCATTCGTATAACATTCATTTTGCATGTGCGCGCGCACACATATATAGACATATCTATGAAGAAAAAAAAATTGAAAGTCTCCAAACAATCTATTTTAATAACATGCAACAAAATTCACACTTTTATTTTATCAATTTTATTTTTTAAATTCCTTTGTAGGAATATGCAGTCTGAGTCAAAATTCTCTCCATTTATTAGTCTCTCCATTTGTTTCATTTAAAGAGATAAAAACACAGAAAATTAAAAATAATTAATAACAGTGGGATCCGCTTATGAATAGGATCCACTACATACTTTTTTGTATCTATCTCTCACCAAATGATATTATCCATTTATTTCTAAGCAAATGGAGAGGATCTTGACTCATGCAATCTATACTAGTTAGCTTATACAACATAATATATATTTCAAATATTATCATATTTCATTTTTTACCATCGGGGGGTCTAGCATAAGTAGTTGATGCGCTATATGTGTGAGCATTGTAAAATCTCAGATACTTAATTTGATTTCCAGTTATAAAAGGAAAAAATATGTTTATTTCTGGCAGGAAAATAATGTGCCCACAAAAGATAAGGAATGTGAGAATAACATAGATGAAATGGCCATGCAAGAGGTTCCGGAGATCCTTAAGGACAAACTACCAAATGTGGAAAATTCAAATGGCATGAAGGGTCACTCTATACTTTTTGAAGAAAGTCATGTAATTAGTGAAGAAGAGGTGAAATTCGAAAAGCGAAGCAGTGGAAAAAGTAGACCCCAAAAGAAGATAGATCCCAAGAGAAAGAAATATGAAAAGAACTGAAATTCATATCCTTTTTGGTTGTTTTATATGAAAATTAAATTGAGGAAACAAGGTTGATGGTTGAAGATACTTTGTTTTGTAAACTTTAATTTTAATTAAAGATAGAAATTATATAAGACAATGAAAAAGTAGATGGTACAAGACTTCTTGTTGTGAGGGGTTTACATTAATTTTTATTTTTGAAATACTTGAAAAATGTGGCCTAGCACCTTACTTATGAGGCTTTAATGTAACATATCAAAATTCTATTATAGTTTTCTATGCCACAAATTTTTTATGGATTTATGTCTCTAAGGTTCTTCATATCATTGAAGAGAAATCCTTTGTAGATGTTAAGCATTTCCCTTTTGTATTTCATGTGTTTTCCAGAAATTTCTCTGCATGACATGGTTTATATGTTATGTCATACATATATACATTTTGCGCTAAGTTAGAGATTTTAAATTCCAGTTGCAATTAGGTCGCAATTTTATCGATACAGTGAAAAATCACAGATAAATGTGATTTAATTGAAACTTTGGTCTTTCTATTTTTCTAATTAAGGTGTTTTGCCTTGTATAAGAATTGGATTGCCTCATGATTGGAATCAATGAAAAATAATAAATTTTATTTTCTAACTTCTCTCTAGAGTGTAATCTTTTCTCAAATTGGGGTGTATTCCGTCACTAGAGGCATCTAAGGGGACCCTTAAATCACATTCTGAACAGTTGTCTTGACGAGCACCAAGTCTTGTCTACAACCTCAAACTTCTGTCCATGTTCTATGTACACATATTCATATCATTACCATCAGTAAAATTGAATGTTATGCTTCTTTTGAACCTAAATTGATTTGCTAGCATTTCTCACGTAGAGGTAAAATATTATACTAGTACTATGTAATTAAACACATTTGTAAAGTAACTTCTTCCATGTAAAGGAGTCAAAAATGCCACACAGTACTACTTAAGTATTTTAAGAGGAATATTTGTGCGAAAGTATCAGTGTTAATTGACTTCTTCTGATGCCAATCGCGAGGATTTCAAAATGGGATCCGGACCATCAACTTCAAGATGGAAAGACATTGTGTCTCTGTCTCTATCTCTCTCATACACAGTTCTCTTTATCATCTTGTTTATTATTTCTAGTTCATATATTTCTCTCATAAATACATATGAATACACTAAGCTATGATGTCTTTTCCTTCAGAAAGGTAGTCCAATTCATTTCCTTCAAAATGGTGTTGACACCATGTTAAAAATGAGCGATAAATGTTTTTTGAAATTGAGTTAATCTTCATAGATTTTTCCCAATACGATCTTAAGGATTCACAACAGTGTGAACCTTCCACTTTATAAGAAAATTTATAGTGGTATCGAATGAAACACATTCGTAAAGTAACTTCTGCGGTGTAAAGGAGTCAAATCCTACATAGTACTATGCAATTACTGTAATTCAGAGGAATACACATGCGAAGGTAAGAGCGTTAATTGAATAAGATGATGCAATCAATGAAGACAGCAAACGTAAAAAGACGTGTTATAAATCTAAAATAATGAAGGAATTAATGGGAGATGCTATTGATCGCGAGACAACATACAGCGAAATCATCCCGAAATAATGGCAGCCATTGGATATGTCAATCAAGTAAATACATGAGTAGATGAAAGTTAACGGGCCCCACTACCCATGCATGATTTGCCTGTCTTGATAATTTCGGGATCACGTCTCTCGCTATACATATCAATATCATTACCCGGAATTAATTTCTGGCTAGACAACATGGCATCCCAATGAAGAAGTTGTTCAGAAATGCACGAGCGAAAAAAAAAAGAATAAAAGTAGAAAACAAAACGAAGATACAAAAGAAAATATCAATGGCAAAATGCCTATCGAATTTTCTGTATTTAGTTGTAAATTTCAGACTATCGAATTTGATTTCAAGTGATAAAAAAATATATTTCATTCGTGCAGGTAAATAGTGTGCATGAGATTGCAGAGATCCTTAAAAATAAACAACATTATAGTGTGGAAAATGAAAATGGTTTGCTAGGAAAATCTTTACATTTTGAAACAACTCGTGAAACTGATGGAGAAGAGGTGAAGTTTGGAAAGAGAATCGCAAATAAAAGTAAATTCGAAAGGAAGAGGAATCCCAAGAGAAGGAAATAGGGGAACTGGACCAGAATTTTGCAAGACAAAGAGAGGGTTGATTCTGCGGTTTTGCATCAGCTAATTTTGCAGGAGCAGCTGCAGTTTGATGAGCCAGATACGTTCAGATGGCTGCCTGATGCAGCAGCTATTCTGTTAAAAATTGCTACTTGAAGTTGTCAACGAAACAATTTCCTAATCACATTTAGTGTGGTTGATAACGGCTCTGTGCATTTGGTTGGAACGAAACAACATTCTTTTTAACTCGTTTTTCTGACGTGAGAGGCTGTATAGTGTCACTCTTGTTGGTAAAGCAGGAGAAAGTTTGGGTGGTTTATTATGTAAGGGATGGAGTATTATTACATGATTTGTTCTTATAGTCTGCAGTTGGTGGCAGGGGGTCTCTCCTAGTTCATAGACTCTAAAATATTCAGAAAACTATACAGAATATGGATATTTTGAAAGAAAATAAAATAAAGCATAAAGTAGTAGATATATGAAACAAATGGAGGAATATGTCTTTAGTTTATTTATTGTTAGTCCATGAGATCGCATCTCTTTAGTAAGAGTTTGACTTTATAACTTCAATGGAGGAAGCTCAAATCCCTCCGAAGACAATTGTAACATGATCATCAGTGTCCTCACGCCAGTAATTTAACAATAATTTCTCCCTTTCCGAAGTTTTTTAAAAAAGTTGGTTATTCCTTACTAAGAACAATATGACAATGAGGTCCTCACGCCAGTAACAAGAGTTGAACCCACGCCCTTGCGGGGTATGAGCTAACTCCTTACATGCTTGGCTAACCTCCATGGGCAAAACCTTGTTATATTTAATTAGTTATTGATTCATAAGAATTACATGACAATAATTTTAGAACAATACAAGATGAGATCATTAGTCACCTGCTGCTCTAACTGACTGAGAGACCAATATTTCATTGGCTTGAAATCCAATGAAATCATAGGCTCCATCACCAGAGGCATCTAAGGGAACCCTGAAATCGTATCTATAAACAGCCGTGTTTCTTGATGGATACCAGGTTATGTCTGCAAACTCATACTTCTTTGCATGTTCTATGTCAACATTTTCAATATCATTATCATTGGAGAAATTGAATGTTATGCTTCTTTTGAACCAGTGCTCAAGTGATAACTTTACCTATACATCGTTTAACAATGATAATTTAGAACATGAACTAAATTGCTTTGCTAGCATCCCTCACAATGAGGTAAAAAATTATGGTGCTATACAATTAAATATATTTGTAAAGTAACTTCTTAGGTGTAAAGGAGTTAAATCCTACATTGTACTATGCAATTACTGTAATTAAGAGGAAGATTTGTGCGAAAGTATGAGCGATAATTGACTTCTTCAAATGCCAGTTTCTTGGCTTTCAAAATGGGATCCGGACCACCTACTTTAAGGTGGGAAATACATTGTGTCTTTGTCTCATCTCTCTCATACATCGCTCTCTTTCTCTTCTTACTTATTGGCGAGACCTCGTGTTTGGAGAGCAACCAATATGTGAACAATATTCAATCCTTTACAGTCTAGTCTCATACAAAGAGCATCACTCGCGCAGAAATTTACTCCAGCTGGTACACAGCAGAACCGGAGCTGGTTCTGGTGCAGCATTCGGTCCAGTGAGGAAGAGGAGTGAATCTGAGTTATACTAGGCGTTGACAGCGGTTCAGTTGCAGGAAAGGGTGAAAAATGTGGTCAAGTGGCTGCTGGATGAAGACAAAGAATTCTCGTTCAAAACCTGCAATAGTCTTCTGCTGGACCTTCACTTTTCTGCTGAGGATGATGCAAAATTTTTGACAGCAGCTCGGCGTTTTGTGGGACACATCACTCCCCTAAAAAAATCAGTTTGTTTGGGTGGTAATTATTTCAGGATAGGCTTCCAACTCTGGAATAATGAAGGAGATGAGTTAGTCGGAACGTGCACCAACACATATTGTGTCTTTTGCTTTGATGGAACAGAGACAGCAAGTCATTTGTTCGTGAATTGCAGAAAGACTCAAAATATGGGATTTAATTTTTAGATGGTTAGATTGGAAAGCATTCGATTGGAGCAATTCATTAATTGATAACTTCATGCTGGTTATTTCGCTTTGTAAAGGAAAGAATGGTAAAAAAGCGTCTCATCTAATTTTTCTAACCACTGTTTGGTGTATTTGGTTGGAACGTTATGTAACGATATTCTTTTTAACGGGAAAGCTGCCAATGTTCATGAGATGGTTGATCGAATTAAGCTGTTGTCATGGTCTTGGTTTAATTTGTACTACTAGTGTAGCTGTACTCTGCTTCGAAAGTGGTTTTGCACATTTAGTGTGGTTGATAACAGCTTTGTGCATTTGGTTGAAACAAAACAGCATTCTTTTTAACGGGAAGGTGATCAATTGCTTGGAGGTGGTTGATTGTATAAAGCGGTTATCTTGGTCTTGGTTTATATTTTGGTCTTGGTTTATACGTAGGGAGGGGTGATAAACAAAAATTACTTTTTTCAGATTGGTGGTTGAATCCCCTTGCGTGTATTCAAAGTGTTTGATCCTATATTTTCTGTAATGGTTCCCGAGTACTGTTCCATTGGAGAAGCTCTGCTGCTACCATTAGCGGTGTTTTCTGCAGAACATATGACTGCCGAATTTTATCCTTCTATAGAATTATTTCTTCCTGTTGGTGATAAAGACTGGTTTTTTCTGATGTGAAGAGTGTGGGATTGTTTGCTGTAGGAGGCTGCCTAGCGTCACTCTTGTTGGGAAAGCAGGAGAAACTTTGGGTGGAGTAGTATTAATATATTACATGATTGGTTCTCTCCTAGTTCATAGACTCAAGAATATTCAGAAAGCTATACATAAGTACATTAGTCTGGAATAATAATACTCATAATGAATCAAAGAAAAAAATATAAAGCATAAAGAAGTAGATATATGAAACAAATTGAGTAGCGCAAAAGCGAACACACGTGATAAAGGTGTGATAAAGGCAACATTGATAGGGACGGCTTAGAATCCTCTTCATTTCTAGAGTAAGAATGCGAGACATCAAATCTTTATTCAACGGCGTCAAACTGCTTGAATACATCATTATTCATTGCAGTGAATCAAAGTACACAAATATTGATAAAGACCTACAAACTCTGGCTTCCATGTAGACAAGTCCATGACTACAATAATACCCTTTTTGTGGACTACAATGTCTATCTTCAGAACAAATACATTGTCCTTCCAAAGCACATCCATCAAATTATACCAATTCCTTCCCATACAAATTTATGTGGTCAATGTGACCGCATTGCGATCATGATTTTGGTCGTTTTAACAACATGTCTACAATTCTTCATGATATCAAGAATTATAATAGCAATCACAAGTCACAACCACAAGCACACAATTTAGAACTTGTCTTTATTAGTTTATTTATTGGTAGTCTTTGAGATCTCAACTCAGCCGTAAAAGTTTGACTTTATAACATCAAGGGAGAAAGTTCAAATCCCTCCGAAGACAATTGTAAAATGATCATTGGTGTTGGTATTTGATGTGTTATAGAAAATTTAAAAAATAACTCCTTACTTGAACATTTTTTGTAACAAATTTGCTTTAATATTCTATCATATAGCAGTCAGACAAGCGATGTTGTATGGCAGGAGTATTGGGCGGTTAAGAACCAACATGGGATTAAGAATGACACCATTAGAGAGGCGGGGAGAGAGAGAGAGAGATAGAGAGAGAGAGAGTTGAGGTAGCATCTATAGTAGAAAATAGGATTAGTTAGTTTGGACATGTAGAGAGAAGATATGTAGATGTTGTGGTGCGAAGAGCAAATCAGATGCTAGAAGAGTCTGATCAGAATAGGTAGATGAAGGCCTAGAAAAAAACTATAAGAGAAACTATTAGAAAATATTTAGGAATTTTGCTCTCCACCCAGCACAAATCACTCGCACCCTGCAGCCATTCCATTTTTACCCCTGCGCAAGTTAAGTCACGCTGCGCACCTTAACATGCGCAAGTTGTGATTGATGCGTGACTTAACATGCGTTGCGCAAGTTAACTTGCGCAGCGTTAGTTAAGTCATTTATCAGCAACACAGAAACACATTTCCCTCATTTCTCCAACTTCTCTACTTCAAAAATTTTCCCCCCATATCCGATTTTCATCATTCTTGCACCATTCAAAGCCAATTTCTCCCACATTATCAAGTAAGTGATGATTACCCGACTTTATCCCGTTATGTTATTCGCTTATTTTATCCTGTTATCAAGTAAGTTATGACATTATCCGTTATGTTATTCGCTTATTTTATCCCGTTATTTTTCGTAATATAATTATGAGTTGATGTTGATTGAATGTATTATTGAATGAATGATGAAAATTCTGTTCTTGAATGAATGTATGAAAGAGTGATTGGAAAAACAGGGAGAAAAGAGGTTTCCAACTCTGCTAGTTGTATGCACAGACTGTGCGTGAGTTAACTCACGTAGTGCTTAATGTGTACGCAAGTTAACTCACGCAGTGTTTAACACTTGCGTTACTTAAGTTGCGCAACGCATGTTAACTAACGCATACATTTACACTTGCGTTAGTTAACATGCGCAAGGGTAAATATGGAACGGCTGCAGGGTGGTGTTTTATCTTGGTTTTCGGGTGTCAAACATTGATTACGTTTGAACCTTTTTAACCGGTGATATCTCATTTTTTCTTGGGAAGGGAAAAATAAGCAAAACCCTTGAGAATCGAGGTCCGGGAGTTGTTTTTGCTACGGGAAGGTGTTAGGCACCCATAACGACTATAGTATCCTATAGGAACCGTCTTTATTTTCTACGCGCGCGCTTTATTTTTAAATGCTATTTAAAAGTGATATTTACACCTAAGAGTTTACTAAGTCAAGAATTGGAGGGAGAAGAAAGTGTTCGAATTTTTATTTTATTTGAATTGAAGGAATTTTGATTCCTTGCCTACGTACCCGTTTAAGGGATCAAATCCACTGTAGTTCTCTTCCAAAAAATGTTTTTTGTTTTTGTTGGTTGATTTTAAGTTTGAAAATTGGAATTTTGAAGAATGAGAGAGAGAGGCCTCAAGGGCATAAGATTGTGAAATTGTGAGGTTTGATTAGTGATTTTGGAAAAAAGTCAAGTACGATTAATTTTCATTGAAATTTGATTAAGAAAATAAAGGGAAAATACAATGGGATTTTGATCCCAAGGTTTATTGTGAAAATGATTTGAGTGATGTTGTTCAAGTTTTTTGGAGAAAAAGATTTTTCTAAGTATCGTGATTCCTAAACATACATCTAAACATGCAATCCTAAGCATACATCTAAAAATATCTATGTGATGTGTGTGCATGTGTCGGTGCTTGTGTCGGTGTACATTATTAGAGTCCATTGTCCTTTACATCATTGGCCTAGATACATTCTATGGTCTTTGCAAGAAATTGAAAAGCATAAGAAACAATATTACAAAATTCCTAAGTCTTTACATTCTAAGTATTGCATGAATTTGAAAGTGTGAGAAAGATAGAGGCCAAGAATATAAGATGGAGAATGAGATGCCTTATGGAATGCATGAAACATGAAATGAAAGTGGTTAGTGGCATAAGGTGTAATGGCATGGAAATTATAAGCAAAAGAAATACTAAAAAAAACTTGACAAAAAAAAGTCATGAAATTCTTAACCTAAAAGTGGCAAAATACACTTAAAATTTACCATGACATCAAGACAAATATGTGACCTATAATCCTCATATCATGACAATTTTCTAAAGGTTTTATTACAACTAATGATATGAGAATTATAAGAACACATTCAAGTCAAAATTCATGATATATCTAGGCATATTTGCATCATTTATTCACAAACATAACTTGCAAACCAAGCAATTAAACCCAATTCACACACATGCAACAAAAAACACATACAAACAGTAGCTAAAACTTCACAAAATTATATGGTATAGATCACAAACTTTCATCAAAAATTGGAACTAAAATCAAGCAATTTTCACAAATTTTTAATACCAAATATCACAAAATAACAAGAAAATTATCACATTATCTTTTACCAATTTTTAATATGCAAAATCATCACAAAAATACCACAAAATTATCAAGACATGTGTGTGAAAATTTTTAGAAGTTTTAAGAATTTTTAGACACAAAAACATAGGAAAATTCACAAATTTTAACAAATATAGTAAAGAATTGACAAGAAAATACTACATATTTTTAATCCAGTTTCAACACATAACATCATCACAAAAAAACATCAAGAAAGTGATCAAGAACCCATAGAAAAATTTTAGTAATTTTATCAAAGCATTTGAGCATGTAGGTGTGTAAATAGCAAGAAGCAGTGACAAAAATAGCAAAAAAACAAGGAAAACATGCAGGAAACCTAAGCCCAAACCCAAGCCCAAAGGGAGGTGGATCCTGGATCCCCCAGGAATCAAAGAAGGTCGTTGGATTAATCCAACTGGATCAAACCTTAGATCTGACGGCCAGGGCGCAAAACCAGTGAACCAAGACTGAACCAGACCGGTTCAGTCACTTATATAAAGGCTAATGGACCGGTCCAACTCATTTTCACTATTCGTTTCTCTCTCTTTTCTCTCTTTCTAGTGAGAGAAGCTCTCACTTCTTTCTTCTCCAACGTTCATCCTCCACCGCCGGTTTCTGGAATGAAACGGCTGGAGACGATGAAGATTCGTCGGAATCTTCATTGTCACCGCCGTGAATTCCAGATTCCGGCGACACTCAAATCTCTCCGATCTGTTTGGATCTAAACCCTAACTTGTGCTATTTTTCATACTGATTATGAATATGAACTTGATTTTACGAAATAAACGGTGAATCATCCTAGATCTACATGTTAGGGTTTCGACCTTGAACTTTTTCAATCTTTTTCAAACTTTTTCAAAAGGACGAGTCTTAAAGCTTGTTGATCTATTCAGTTTCACCGTTTATTTTTTATTACGAACTTTCGATGATGATTTAAAGTGAAAAATGAGAAGGTTCTTTGAATATACCTGTTGAAAATTGGAGATTCGAGCCAAAAGAAAGAGGAGAAAGATATTGAAGCTTCTTCTTCGTCTCTGAGGTATATTTTGATCGAAACTCCGAAAATAAATCGAAGTTTCTTCGTCTTCTCACTCTTCGTCTCTGTGATTTCACTGGTTCTTTCTTCGATTCCTCTTCTTCTCACCTCTTCGTCTCTGTGATCACACTGGTTCGTCCTTTGGATGATTCAGTGTTGGAATTGCAGAGGCTTTTGTTCGATGATGAAGATTCGCTTCGAATCTCTGAGAACTACGAAACAAAACCACTTTTAATTCGAACTGTTTTTTGCTACGTAGTTGTTGAATTTGAGCTTCGTATGGTGAAGTTGATAAGAATTTGGGATTGAATTGGTGTGGATTCGTGTTTGTTACGGTGGTTTTAGCGGCGAAGAAAGTTTGTTAGGGTTCTGTTAGGGTGGCGCGTGTAGCGCGTGGAAAGAGGATCATAACTGTGTTTTGGTGAGTTGGCCAAAGATGAATGGCTCTGTGTGATTGATTTTGACACTGTGATTGATGATGTGGCCTATTTATAGCTGACATGTGTGATGATTGAGCCAATAGCTTGCTGACACCTGTGTTTGGACCTGTTTGATTCGAAACTGGACTGGATTTTGGACTTGAGGGCCTCTTTGCAATTTTGGAACTTTAAGGGACCAACCTGCAAATAAAAAACTAAAAATAAAATTGGACAACATATGGACTATTCTGCAATTGACTTAAAAAAGAAAAAAAAACAAAAAGTTTGACTCAAGGACTAAAATGCAAATTTGAAAACTTTGAGGACTTAATAAAAAAAAATGACTAAAACTGGTTTAAAAAACTTAAATTGAAAATAACGTAAAGTGAGACGATTAAAAACAACAAAACGGACTAAAACGAACCAATTACCTAAATGAGGTACTTTAAAGTAACCTCTCTCTGCCAAAATTTCGTGTGAAATGACCAGAATGCCCCTGGGGGACCAAAACGACTCAAAATGACTCAGATGCAAATTTTAAAATGGATTTTTAACAAGGAATTGAAGCAAGAGCTTTATACAAGCAAATTAAAAGACTCAGAGACAAATTTTTAGAAATTAAGCAGAGTTTTAACACATGAAAAGACTAAAATGCCCCTAGGGGCTAAACTAACTCAAAAATGACTCAGATGCAAATTTTTAAAAGGGATTTTGACATAGAATTGAAATGAAGACTTATTCAAACCAATTGAAAAGACTCAAACAACTTTTTAAAGGACTAAAATGAGTTTGGACATAGGAAATGACTAAAATACCCTTTTTCATGAATTTTGCCAATAATATTGAAACAAAATGCAGAGAAAGATGTAATTGATCAGAGACAGTTCAAATGACTTGAAATGCAAGAAAAGAAGAATGGAGCTAGTATTTTTAGGTCCAAAATTAGGGTATAACAGGTGGGAACAAAACGTGCTGGGTGGAGAGCAAAATTCAATATTTAGAGGTTAATGAGTTGGATCCAACTATAATTTATGATAGAACATTTTACTGCGATTTGATCCAGGTAGTCGACCTCACTTAGTGGAATGTTTGGTTGTTGTTGTTGGGTGTGTGTGTGTGTGTGTGTGTGTGTGTGTGTGTGTGTGTGTGTGTGTGTGTGTGTGTGTGTGTGTGTGTGTGTGTGTCTATATATATGAGTCAGGATCCGTTGACACCAGGTGTCAACGGATTCGTTGACACCAAATCTTAGCCTTTCATTTCATTTTAATTAATGGCTCATGATTACCTACTAAAAACCTACGGTGATCTCTATCTCTTTTATTGTGATTTAATCTGCTCTAGTATTGTTTTTTATGGGAAAGAGAGGTCAATGGAAAAAAGATCTCTTTCTTTATTTCAATCACACAAACCATATATCATGACAATGGAGTTTTTTTTTTTTATCGATTTGTAATGGATGCTCAGAATGATTTAGCATAATGATTATTTTAGCATGATGAAAGCATAATTTCCTCTGGCAATCATTGTGCTTGAGAGACTAAGTGTTTGGTGATTTAATCTATTTTAACTTAAAAACACACACATACACACTCAATTTAGCTCGAACAGATGTTGGACACTAAATCAATGAGGGAAACCAACACACTACCTTCAAAATTAGCCGAACATATGTTGGACACTATATGCCACATTGTTTGGCTATTATAGATCACTAGACTCTAACCCGTGCGTTGCACGGGTTTTTTGTTAATTCATACGCATTTGAAATTCAGTAACATATTTATCTATGGTCACTATTATTGTGAACAATTTTACATGCATAGAAAGAAACAATAAAATAAAAAGAGAAAGAAAAAAAAAAGATCAATTCACAGAATTTAGAGAGTAGGAAAGGAATCTAAAAATCATGACGAATCTTCATATCACTTCAAATTTTGTATTTCAATATAAGTCATTTAACCCGTGCAACCAAAGTTCTAACAACAATTAATACACCAAAATAACTATTTAATTTCAATTCATCAAAATAATTGTTTGAACAAATATTTTAAGAACCAAAAACGATACGCATAACTGAAGGGAAAGAAAATGATGATAAATGGAAAAGGTGGGATAAGAAATGGGGGTGCAACCAAAGTTCTAACAATAATTAACACACCAAAATAATTGTTTGAGAACAAAAAATGATGCGCGTAATAGAAGGGAGAGAAAATAATAGTTTATGGGAAGTGGAAAAGGTGGGATAAGAAGTCGGAGGCGGTTTTAGAATTTGAAAGCGAAAATAAGTCAACAAAAACTTGTGTTGTTTAATGGCAGAAACTATGAAGGATTGCCATCTGTAACCTGGTTCAACTCCCTCCCACCAAGGAATTATTTTCATAAAGGTTTTGTAAGCTAATCAAAAAGGGCAGGTTTAACATTTTGGTGTGTTAATTGTTGTTAGAACTCTGGTTGCACCCCCATTTCTTATCGCACCTTTTCCATTTCTCTTTAACCACTTTTCCATTTCTCTTTAACCACTTCTTATCCCACCAAGGAATTTTTTTTCATAAAGGTTTTTTAAGCTAATCAAAAAGGGCGTGTTTAACATTTTGGTGTGTTAATTGTTGTTAGAACTCTGGTTGCACCCCCCATTTCTTATCCCACCTTTTCCAATTCTCATTAACCACTTCTTATCCCACCTTTTCCACTTCTCATAAACTGTCATTTTTTTTTTCCTTTAGTTATTTGTTCAAACAATTATTTTGATGAATTGAAATTAAATAGTTATTTTGGTTATAAAGATTCCTCCATATAAATAACTTTTACATTGTTTTTGAGACATCCATTCAAACATAAAGCTTGTTTTTTCTATTTTATCTATATATTATTATTTTTCATTTATTTATATCTTTTAATCATTTGTAGTCCATAAGATCAAAATCCAAAAATAAATGTACTTAATGTTAGGTGTTTGCGAGCGGTTTGTATTAGAGACATCCACTCAAATATAAAGCATATTTCTCTATTTTCATGTCTTTAGTAGTATGCTTATATCTATATCTTTTATGCATTTTGTTGTCAATTAGGTATAAATCCAAAAATAATTGTACTTAATGCTCTATTCCGACCAATTCTAAAACCCACATCTGAAGGATAAACATCCTCCCACGTCTTTAACCGCTTAAAGAGAGGGTAAATAACAACTGTGGACATCAGTTAATAGGTAAAACATTTTTCACTGTAGTATTGCTACATTAACAAAGTCTAATTAAAAAGACTCAAACTCTGGCTAAAACATTTTGTAACAAAAATAAATAACTAACAATTATGATTGGGTGTCATTACTGCGTATAAAAATTTTTGGATGTAACAAGAGGGTGGAGGGATTATTTTGGGGTGATTGGAGAGCTCAACTAAAATAAAAGCCCCAACACCTACTAAATTCTTTTATTTACAAGACAAGACAATACAATTATTTTATTCTCTATCTATTGTGGACTCCATATGAATGAATACAACTAAAGTGATGACATGTTCACATATTCAATTGTTCAAGTTAGTTATTTTAAGTATATTCTCTCCAAAAATTGAATTTTGGAATGCATTTGTCTTTTAGAAAGTAAATTTTTGAATAAAACCTATATATGATGTTGGTGTATCGTGTTATGAGAATTATGCTCCAATTTTTATTTAAAGGCTTAATTGCATGTTTGGTTTCTTGTGTTTATTTTAGGTTTCAAGTTGGTCTCTTATGTTTTAAAAGTTTCAAGTTGATCCCTTACGTTTTAAAGGTTTCAAGTTGGTCCAAAACGTTACTCACGTTAGAATAGGTTAGTCACTTCCGAGACATCATATTGAGTTTAATAAAACATAAAAGTTTTAAAAATATTTTAAAACTGATTTTTTAATTAAGTTATATACAATCACCCATATTGTTAACCCGAATCTTTAAACGGTCAAGTGACAGAAGAGACTAACATATTCCAATGTGAGTAACGTTTTGAACCAACTTGAAAATTTTAAAACATAAGGGACCAACTTGAAACTTTTAAAAAATAAGGGACCAACTTGAAACCTAAAATAAACATATGGGATCAAACATGCAATTAAGCCTTATTTAAATTTTGCTTAAAAAATAGTATTTTGCATAAAAGATTTTAATAAATGAGTATTATGTGTTTAAAAAAGTGTGCAAAATTGTGTATTTTGTATTTAAAAAAGAGTGCAAAAATGCGTATTTTGTGTATAAAAAAGCGTGCAAAAGAATATCTTATAAGAAAAATAAGGATGGGCCAAAAGTAAATGCACCCAATTAATTTCATTTATATGTAATTCAACATGGTTTGGGTCTAAACGCTCAAGGTCTGCCCATTTTTCACCCTATAAATTTTAGCAATACCAAGTAGCATAATGACAAATAAGTTTCGCTACCATTGAAGCATGTGAATCATGCGTAAAATCAGTGCAACAAATTTTTACAAGAGCAAAAGAGAAAACTTAGATACACATTGAGTTCATGCCTAATCCATTCAAGCAGGAGAATCAGGTATACGATCTTAGTACAATTTAGTTTTGTTTTCAAATTCCGATATGATTCAGTTATATTGTAACATAAACGACTAGATTTATTCTTGAGATATTTCAAATTCCGATATGATTCAGTTATATTGTATTATAGGGATGATCGTAAATTCAAAACTGAGAATCAAATTTGTGAGTTAAACCTTCAATTAGAATTCAGAGAGCTAATAAATCAAGCTTATATGCAAACATATTTCGGTTTTAGGGTTTTATTAGGAATTTTGAATTTTCGGGTTATAAATTATTTGAGATGGACACTAACAAAACATCATATGACAATTTTATCATACTTAAAATCAAATTTGGTTATTGGAACAAATTAAATGGTTCCAAGACCATTAATTTGGATATCAATGTAGTCTATTTGAATTTTATAATTTATTTTGTGTTGTTCAATTTGTGTGCATGATGAGAACATCATTATAGAGGCCAGTTTTATTATATTGTACAATTACAAATTTTTTGATTAATTTTATAGATTCTAAATTCCAACTAAAATTTAAATATTAATTCCATTTTATGTTTTTGTGACTTGGGATAGGTTGTGAAGGAAATGATGTTTTCATCATTAAATCTAATAGAAATCTAATAGTAACCCGATGAATCAACCAATTCTCTCTGGAGATTTCAAAACACAGATGAACAGTAACCCAATCTAAGGGTTGTTCTCTGGTTGCTCACAACTCCAATCTGGTACGATTCAATCGCTGTGGTCAACATCTGCCCTTTCCTCACGGTGAGTTTTCGGTTGATTCTTGACTGCTAGGTTTGTTTCCAGTTCTGTTTTTGTGAGGTTGAGGTTTTGTTGGGTTTGATTGGTTCTCTATTGGGGTGTATTTTTGTTTACCAGTTTTGATCAATTCGATTGGATTGGTTCTCTGTTCGACTGGTTTCTGTCATTGTTACTAGTTGTTGGGTTAAGATTTATTCGGATTTGTTGTTCTGTTTTGTGCTGCGATTTGTGCTTGTCTTGGTTGTGTGAGTTCTGATGGATTCCAACACTCTACAGTCGAGGGTTACAAAATCATTTTCTCAAGCTCTAACTAATTCGTGCATCATTCTTAATTCACAATTGCCTAAGCCTTGTTTGAAAGGTGAGCAGCTCTCAATAAGAATTTCTGAAGATGAAGTTTTGGCAGAAATCTTAGACTGTCAAAATGTCCTTTACGGAAGGTTCACTCTTCCAAAGGGTTCTTCCCCGGTGCGTATTCTTGACTTGAAAGAAAGAATCTCCAAGTTTTGGCAAACTAAAGGTCCGTGGTCCATGGCTTCATTAGGTAAAGGTTACTTTGAATTTGTTTTTTCATCCTTAGATGATCTAAGTGTTGTTGGATCTAGTGGTTCTTGGAATCTCTCATCGGGTTTCCTTCGTACATTTGCTTGGACTGCCGACTTCAATCCTCACAAGGTGCAACAAACAATTGCTCAAACATGGATTCGCCTTCATGGTCTTTCTCGAGAATATTGGCGCAAAAAAACATTGTTTGAAATAGCAGGGGCTCTAGGAACTCCTTTGGCACTTGATGAGGTAACTAGCAAGAGAACTTTCGGTCATTATGCTAGAGTTCTAATAGAGGTTGATCTAACATTTGAGATGCGTGAAAGAATCCTGGTTGAAAGGAAGGATTTTGATTTCTATGTGGATGTTGAGTTTGAAAAACTTCCCCCATTTTGTAACTCATGTCGGATTGTTGGACATTCTGTTAAGAATTGCTAGTATCAAAGTCCCAAAGTGCAGCCTATCATTAAGCCTACTGCCTCAAGTGTTGATAAGGTTGAAACCGTGATCATACCACCTGCAGGTACGCTAAAAAAAGTGACAAATTACAATACAACTGTTGTAGAAATAGACCCGCTTATTGATGATATAATAAGGTCTAGGGAAGTTATAATTGTTAGGTTTGTGGGATTAAACCATGAGGAAGAGGTTTCTAATATCTCTGTTGGAGTGGTTAGTGAGCAAACTTTGCAGGTTGGTGATTCTGTTCTGGCTGAGACACAGAATGATGACCAACATCACAACAAATTTCCGGATATGCTTATTGTTGGCCCTTTGAGTGACGCAGTCACTGATGCGGATTATATTCAAGATTCTCCTTCAAGTCAGGAGGACTTTGGTAGATCTATGGTGGTGACAAACCCTAATTTGTCGAACTTTAGCTCAAATGTAATTCACGACATGCAAGTTTTAGGGCTAGTTCCTAATGATGCCCAACAAGTTATAGAATTTTTGAGTGAATCCTGGTCTAACATGGCTCAAAATGATGAGAGTGTTGATTTGGGTGGAAACACAAATCAACCATTTCAACTGGTGGTTCCGAGAAAGTCAAAGAGCAGGTTAAAGAAGCAGCAAACTGAGGCTAACAAAGGATTCAAGGTAGGTGCTTCGAACCGTACATTGCGCTAGCTCGTTGGTCTGTTGTTGTTCCTTATGCTTTTATTTTGTTCTTTTTTTATTTTAGTTTCTTGTTTTCCTCTTTTTTGTTGAGGGTTTTGGCTTTAGTCCCCCATCTTTTTTTGTACTCATTTTATTTTATAAGATAAGATTAGGGTGTTGGAGCAGGTTACCCCTCTGCATCCCGTCTTTTGCTTAAAAAAAATAGTAATTGAGATTCTTCTTGCTACAAAAAAAAATAGTCCTCCTATAACCCATAAAATATTAATTTATTTCAACATGTGACAACTTCAGGAAAGGGCAAAGGAAATTCAATAGTGTCAAGGAAATGGCAATCATCTATAGTTATAGAAGATGATGCAATCAATGAAGATGACAAATCTAGAAAGATGTGCTTAAATGATATAATGAAGAAGTTATGCCTGACTAATGGAACATATCCTTCCAATGAAGTGGCTCCCCAAATTTGTATGACATCCGGATCAATTAAGGTAACACTCTCATATCAAGGAGTTGTATTCTGAACTATATTATATGACATTCAATCATTTGGCGTTAATTAATCTTGTATATTTAATTATTTTCAATTGAATTTAAATTTTCAATTAATTTTGTTTTAATTTTCATGGATACCGAAGAATGCTCTCAAAATGAATATGCGACAAGAAGAAAAGGAGGTTTCAAACATAGCGGTAGATTCAAAACATGTTGGAAAATTGGAAATCCAATGAAGTGGTGGTTTCAATATGCACGACAATGAAAAAATACACTAAATTTTTTTCTGCACTAAATTATACTTTCAACTTTGTCCCCTATAAACTAAATTTTTGGCTCTCTCCATGCGTACCAACAAAAAAAAATACATAGTTGAACCAAATAGGTGAAATGAGGTCAACAATACCAATTACAAATACACTTGTTCCTCAAAGAAAATGCAAGATAGCTAATAAACCCTAACACTTCTAGCAACTTAATGCATTTATTGACACCTGATCAAAGACAAACTCCCAACCTAAAACAAAACCAAACACACCTCCTATAAATAGTATACAACTAAAGAGAGAAACAATCCTTCAAAAAATTAACTAAAGAGAAACAAATTTCAAACGGAAAATCTTGGGAACCACTGTTTCGCCGTTAACTTCTTTATAAGATTTCGAATTAAAAAATCCATGTCTTTTCTTCAAAAACAAAAAAACATGTATTACATTTAGGTTGGATAATAGTATAATCAAGACATATGGGACTAGAGCTGCCAATATAGTGAGGTCCTTCGGGCCAGCCTATCGACCCTCTCTTTGTGGGTTGGGCTGTTAAAAAGCATGAAAAAAACAATCCTTTCTTTTTGGCCTAGGCCAGGCTACTGGGCTTGTAGGCCAATCCTGTAAAAATACTTAAAAAAGTACTTTTTAAAATAGTTTTACTATGTAAGACTTGATTATTTAATTCTGTAAGACTAAATTTTATTGTCTCCAATGTTGCATTTGTGAGTTGTGATAAATATTCTCTATTTTTGCATTTATGTTTTTGTGTTATGTATCACTCATGTATGTTGATAATAATTTATGTGGTATGTTTCTATTAAAAAAATATGTGATACTAGAGCGTTTAGACGAACATTTTGTGCCCATTTATCTTGTCTTCTTATTCCGATAATGAGTATAAATTACAAACAGTAGTTTTTTATGAAATTTTGATTAAAATTATTGGTATAGATAATGAATGTTTTGCATTTTCAAATTGTCATCAAATATACTTATCTTTTTCAATAATACCAACAATATAACAATTATAATATCTTTATAAAAATATATATAACATATATAATGTATTCTTATCTTTTTAAATGACACCAAAATGATAGCATTCTTATAGTCAAATTTGTTTAAGGGTATAATTGAAAGGAGAAAAAAACATCTTAAAACAATATTCTTATATATTGTATAGAATAGTATAGATGTCGCTTTAATTTCTTTCCTTATTTTTTTTCTTAAAATAAAGTAATGCATTTTGAAATACGGGCCAGACTTCCCCATTAGACCTTGTAACCCACTTCTAATTGAGTATTACTTTTCCCACCCCATAGGATTCTCGCGCGCCCTGCGTTTCTTTCCAAAAAAATGCCATTCAGGTTTCCTGATTTCATAATTCGGAATGGTGTTTTCCTTTGTTATAGGGTGAAAAATGGAGTTGCGGATCTTTCCGGATTTTGTAATCCGGAAACTTCAAAAATAGGGCGCGTTACATGATGTTTCCGGATTACATAATCCGGAAACCCCCTAAACACCCTTTTTCAAGGTAAAACAGTTCGGATTATATAATCCGAACTGTATCAGCACGAATCCTAAACATGTTTGTAACACAGATAGTCATTGTAGGGAAAAATATTAATCTTCCTAACTCTTATCCTTCTGTTTTGAGTCATTGTTACCTGTTCTTAGTCAAAAATCGGGATTTCGGGCTACTTGATCGGATTGCTCCGAAACTTCCCCATAAAATCAGAAAAAATTCAAGGATCATGACTCCCTTAGAAGGGACCTCTTATGGGACTCCGCCCCTCAAAATCCAAAATTCCATCGTTTAGACCCATTTTTCATTTTTTTAAATTTTTCATATTCTCAGAAAAATCCGAAAAATTTTGCACTAGTTTTATTGGATTTTTAGAATTTTTTGGTGGTATTTTTATATTTTTATGATTTCATTTGACAGGTTTTTAGCATTTTTTTACTTAGTTTTTTTGTTGTTTTTAAAAGCAAAACTCTAAACTGTTGAAATATGAGAGAGTCTGATGACTGATTATACATAAGAATTGTCCGGACTATAAAATCCGAAATAGTAAATATGAATCCGAATTTTAAAATCCAGACTGCACAAGGGCATTTTTGGAAAAAACGCAGGGCGCGCGAGAAACCTATTCCCCGTATTGTGATGAATCTGCACTTGTTTATTATTGAGGAATTTGTTTGTTAGTTGACTCTTTACAGTTTAGTAACAGTTGTTTGATGAAACGGTATTCCAAAAGTTCTAAAGGAGGCGTGACTTGATTCAAAGGCGAAGTGTACGGCGTTGCTAGGTAGTCACATACTCCCAGAAATCTCAGCCATAAGGTTCATTGCCAAATTTTGTTTTTCAATTTACTTATATTTAGATTAGTTTTCCATGCAACTACATTTCTAGAACTTGCATTGTTTCTCTATTATTGATTGGTCTTTGTTAATTACACACTGAGGCAAAAGTGCTTGGTCCTGTGAGCCTTTTTGAAGCCTACCCTGTTTTAATTTGTTGAATTTATCCTTTCTTAACCAATTGTGAGCCGGTAGGATTAGAACTTTTTGTTCGATGACAAACTACATTACAAGCCTAGAGACTTTTAGGACTTGTCCCTTAATGTATTTTCTGAGTTAAGGCATTGTAGAATGTTGCTAAAGATTAAGTTTGGGGTTGCTATTGGAATTTGCAACCAACTAAGTTTGGGGTGGGGGTACTAGAGAATAAGAGAACAAAAATGAAAGAAATATGAAATTGCCATGCAAAATATACACAAAAATGGTGTATGAAAAAAAAATGAAAACGAATGCTTGAAAAAGGGACAAAACATTGAAAATCCGAGTAACTTCAAACTCGATTGTCCCTAAATGTTAAAAATATTCTCTAGTACCTTTGCATTGATTGTATTTCCACAAGGTGAATGATTAAAGGATTGAATTTTGTGCTTTAACTTCCGTAGGAATGCCTAACTCAAATTTTGTGTAGCCAACTTATCCAAATATATCCCACCTTTCACCTAAGCCCCGTTATGACCCTAAAGACCTCAAAAGTGTGTAATGATATTGACTTTGATTGATGTTTAGAAACTTTTCAAGCGTATGGTAATATGTAGACCTGCATGTCGACTGGTAGAACCATATTTCAATTTGATGCGAGGAGTTGTGAATTGGTGGATGCGAACAAGTCAAACTAGCTCATCTTTAGCTAGAAGGAGAATGAACTTTTGGGTACTATCGTTTTGTCAAGTAACTGTTATTTTAATGTCGTTTGTCACTGTTGCAAGCAAATTCCTTGAGGACAAGGAATGGTTTAAGTTTGGGGTTGTGATGACATGCTGTCATTACGTAATTCCTTGAGGACAAGGAATGGTTTAAGTCTGGAGTGCAAAAAGCTGAAATATTGAAGTCTGTTTAAAGCAAATCGCGCCACGCCAATTTCAAGCCCTGCTGCGATTTTTGAAGCGAAATTACAACCTCCCTGTTTGAGGGAAATCGCGGCACGCCTATATACAAGGCGCGGCGCGATTTTGACGGGTCAGGCCCATGACTTCTATAAATACTGCACTCAATCTGAAGAACAGGGGTTACGATTTTGGAGAGCAAAGTGCGATTTTGAGACATCGGAGACGGCTAGAAGGGCGATTTCTTCAACCTTTTACCAATTCATGTATGTTTTAATTATTTCATTGATGATGCTATTTGTAAACTCGATTATGAGTACCTAAATCTCTTAGAGATTAGATCCGAGATGAATCTTTGTAACCCTAATTGACACATGTTGCTGTGAAACTCTATTTTGTTTATGAATTCAATTCTAGTTTATTCAATTCAATTGTTCTTAATTCTTTTTATATCTTGATCACATATAACTTGATTTCGCGAGAACGAACGACCACTGACCATGGCTTTTGACTTAGACCTAATTGAATTGTTCTAATAAACAGGGTTAGTCTAGGAATAGATAATCGTTTGTTAGTGATAATAGGTTAACGTTCGGTAAAACCTTCAAGAATTATTAGACCACCTAAGGAATTAGGGGCTGTAGTTTAAGAAGAGGGTCCTAACTCAAGGGATTGATTAGGGCTACTTTGTTAATCATCGTAAATTAGAAGATGATTCATAACAAATAGGTGCAGTAGACCAACTAGGGGAACTTAGAGGATTCGAAGGATCTGATCTCATCTCTCTCCATATTTTCTTAACCAAATCTATTTTCTTTTATTTGATTTCGTAGAATCAAACCAAATCTACTGCCTAGTGGCAAAACAAAATAAACTTTTATACATCCTAATTATATAACGCAATTGAATTATTGAAGTTAAAAACAGTCCTCGTGGGATCGATATTTTTACTACTTCGATAGTATTTGGTGCACTTGCCAAACGTCTATCACCCACCAATCAAGCGCTGCACCTCGGAATTGATTCGTTGCAAAAACCACCTTATCTTCCTCGGTACATTGAACCATCAGAAAAATCTTTTCCATCTGTTTGATCCGCCTCTTAGCTTCAGGTGGCTCACCGCTACCATCGAACTCTGGGGATGGTTCCGGTTAAATTCTCAAAAAGTTGGATTTCCCACAATGGGAGGTGGTGGAGGGGGCTGATGACAAACACATGGACCTTGCTGCATATTGGCAGCCCACTGCTGCTGAGTCTGAGTGTTCTGCTGCATATGCTGTTGCATCATATGCATCATCTGTTCGTTTTGTTGCATCAACTGCGCCCACATCTGAGCATCAGGATTAACATTCCCCTCCTCATTCGGATTAACTCTTGGCCGACCTCGTCCCCTTCGTGCTCCATACATTATCGCTCTAACTGTCATATTTAAGTCAAAGTGATCAATTTCAAACAATATAACAATGAGGACCAATATCTTAAACACAAAAAGAACGACTACTTGAATTGTATTATTAATGACCCAAGGCACGATCTGGAACGACCTGCTCTGATACCAAATTGTAACGCCTAAATTTGAAAGTGTCTAGAATATTCAAATAAGCGTTAAAACTGATATTGGATACATTAATTATACAAATTCATGAAACGACATCAAGTCGGAAGTTGGATTACAACATCATTCCAAAGCTTCTATGTTACAGTATTACACCAAAGTTTATCTAACATAGTGTAAATACAAAATCCATAAGTACACATCTCAAAATATAACATATGCATCTCTAATTCACAACAAAGCGCTTCCATGAAGTCACGATCAATCCAATACTTTTTCTTTACCTATTCCTTGCACAACCTGTGAACCTGAACAAATAATGAGTTGGGTGAGACATAATGCCTCAGTGAGTTCTTCCTAGCCCTAGGCTAGTGATAACCTAGGGGATACCTATGGTTATCACGTGTCTACATTACAACTTGACGGTTGATTATACGTGTGTGGTCATATACCTTTGACGGTCATGCAAGCTAAACGTCTTAGATATCTCCTAACTTGTTATAGGCTTGCTAATTCATACGTGCCATGGCGGTCGAGGGTTCCTAGAACCGCTTTGCTATGATACACTAAATGTATCTAAGCCTAAACATGAATCAAATCATGGCACAACCTATACCGGACGAATAGGGTAACCTAAGATCGTCCTTAGCAATCCTTTATAATTGTTCATATCTAACATCATATCATAATCATGCATGAATATAAGTTCATTAATTCTTATGTTAGCGTTGAACAATCAAACATATACTTGGTTCGTTTTACGGAGAGTCCCGGGTGGAGTAACCCCGAGTACACTCCCATGTTATACCCTAATTTTGGACCTAAAAATACTTGTTCAATTCTTCTTTTCTTGCATTATAAGTCATTTGATATGTCTCTGATTAATTGCATCTTTCTCTGCATTTTATTTCAATGTTATTTGCAAAATTTACATGCAAGGGCATTTTAGTCATTTCCTATGTCAAATTTCGTTCAGTCTTTTAAAAATTTTGTTGAGTCCTTTCAAATAGTTTGAATAAGTCTTCATTTCAATTCTATGTCAAAATCCATTTTTAAATTGCATTTGAAGTCATTTTGAGTCAATTTTGCCCCCAGGGGCATTTTAGTCTTTTCATGTGTCAAAGCCCTGTTTAAATTCTAAAAATTGTCTCTGAGTCTTGTATAAGTTCTTGCTTTAATTTCCTGTTAAAAATCCATTTTAAAATTTCATCTGAGTCATTTTTAGTCATTTTAAGCCCCTAGGGGCATTTTGGTCATTTCACATAAAATTGCAGATTCATTTTAATCTGCTTTGTTGTTTTTAATCGTCTCGCTTTACGTTAATTTTCAATTTACTTTTTCAATTCAATTTTAGTTTTAATTTTCATTTTAGTCCGCGCACTTTTGTTATTTACGTTTTAATCCCTTTTAAGTTTGTTAGAGTCCAAGTGCCATGTGTCCAAATGTTATTGGTTCTTAAAAGTTTGTTACAAGTCAAGTCCATGTGGCATCTCCTCATTGGTCCAAGCATCCCTTTCATCACCTATATAAGTCAAACTTGTGGTCAAAGTTATTCATTCAATCATTTTTTCTCACAAAAAAAATTCCACAAAAAAGTCACAAAATTTTCTTTTCTTTTCCCTCTTTTCTTTTCTCACGTGCCTATTTCTTTAACCACCACATTCCTCCTCTAACAACCTCCCACCACCACTCAACCACCTCTAACTAATTCTAACCACCACTTCCACCACCCTAACAACCTTCTCTCTCCACCACAACAACCTTCAACCATCATCATCTTCCTCCATAACCACCCAATCTTCATCATTCAAATTCCAAAACCACCACAAACCTTCATAACCAATCCCTTCATCATCGATCCATCATCTTCTTCTCCTTTTTCTTCAACAATTCTTCATCCAATCCTTTCAATAACTTCATTCCCTTATTCAATCTTCAAAATCGGTTCACTTCAATTCATCAACAACACACTACATTTTCAATCACAAAATCCAAGCCATTTCGATCATGAATCAAATTCATCGCCATTGAAGCACCATTAACCAAGCTAGCTGGACCGTACAAAGCAAGAGGGGATCGAATTCAGATCGTAAACAGAGGGGGGGGAGATAGAACTGAAGCTTCAAGTTGCGAACCGCAACGGTTTCCGGTAACGAACTCGAATCGTACGTAGCACCTTCAAGGCTGTTCGTGAAGCTGCTCGTGAGGCTGTACGCGACACTTTCGAGGCCTGTACGTGAATGCAAGAGGTAACACGATTTCTCCTTCTCTTCATCCAATCTGCGCTGCTGCCATTGTTCTTGTGTGAATTTGAGTTCATAAAAGTGATTTTAATCTCTTCCATATTTCTTCTTTGATTGGATCTGCACTGTGTTCTTCATTATTGTGTGAATCCGAATACATGTTGGGAGAAAGTGAGTTTTTGGTGTAATCATTTTAGGAAGAACTTGTGAACAAATTGAACAAAGAAGAAGAAAGGGGTGTTTTACGTGAAAGTTGAGGAAGAAAAGGGTATTGACCCACTGAACCGGTTCGACCCGCTGGGTTAACCCATAACCCAGGCCCATCTCACTTTTCTTGTGTTTTAAAGAAATCACTACAGTTTTGTTGTTCACACCCCCCTTGTGTCTGCTGCTTTTGTTAATTTTCGCTATTTGCACCCCTGTCCATTTGATCTTTTCATGAAAAATCCTAAAGATTTTTTCTATGTATTCTTGATTTTTCTTCTTAACATTTTGATGACATTTTTTGTGCTAAAACTTGAGAAAAATATTTGAAGCATTTTTTTTCTTATTTTTGTTAGAATTAGTAATTTTCTTGCACTTTTTAGCCTAAAAATCCTTTAAAAATTCCTAAAAAAAATTCCTATGTGTTCTTAATCATTTTCTTGATATTTTTGTGATATTGTCATATGTTGAATCTTGGTTAAAAAATGTGTGGTATTTTCTTGTCAATTGTTTGCTATTTTTGTTAAAAAGTTGTGAAATTTTATGTGTTTTTGTGTTTAAAAATTCTCTAAAAATTCTAAAAAATTTCATACACATTTCTTGATAATTTTGTGGTGTTCTTGTGATAATTTTGCATAATAAAAATTGAAAAAAAATAATGTGGTTAATTTTCTTACTATTTTGTGATATTTTGTGCTAAAAATTGATGAAAATTTGCTTGATTCCAATTCCAATCCTTGATAAATGTTTGTGGTTCATGATGGATGATTTTGTGAGGTTTTTACTACTGTTTGAATGTGTTTTTTACTGGACATGTGCATGTGATGATTGGTTGCTTAGTTAGCAAGTTATTTGTCATTTTAATATGTAAATTGGTGCAAAAATAGACCTAGTTTCATATCATGATTCCTTGGCTTATAATTTTCTTGTAACTCTCACATTAGGGCTGACCCCAAAACTCTTTGAAAAATGTTACAATGTGAGGGTTATGGGTCTTTTGTTTGCTTGGAATTTTGGTATCTTGTTAGATGTATTTTGTCATCTTTCTTTGCCATTTTATCATGTTATCATGCCTTATTTCTTTGTCAATCTTTTCTACTATCACATGCCTATTATTACTAACCATTTGTTCATTTGTTGCATACACCATAAGTATTCCATGTCTCATCCCTTTCTCCACTTTAATTTCTTGCACTTTAAGTTTCAATTTCATGCAATTGGATTTGTACCAAAACTAGAATGTAATAACTAGGAGTTCTTGTAATATTTTTCCTTCATGCACTTTTAATTTCTTGGCAAAGAGGCCATAGAATGTATCTAGGGTATGATGTAAAGGACAATGGACTCTAAAAATGTACACCGACACAAGCACCGACACATGCACACACACCACTATATAGCTAGAATATGCATGTTTAGATGTATGTTTAGGATTGTATGTTTAGATGAATGCCTAGGACTTACACTTAGAAAAAAAACCAATTTTCCAAACAAACGTGAACAACTTCACTCAAACCTTTTCCAAATAAACCTTGGGATCCAATATCCCATTGTATTTTCTTTTCCATTTTCTTAATCAAACTTCAATGAAAATAATCAAACTTTGACTTCTTTTGCAATTCACTAATTCAACCTCACTATTTTCCAATCTCATGCCCTTGAGGCCTCTTTCTATTCTTCAAAATCCATTTTCAAACTTAAAATCAACCAACAAAAACAAAAACATTTTTGAGAGAGAACTACGGTGGATTTGATCCCTTAAACGGGTACGTAGGCAAGGAACAAAATTCCTTCAATTCAACTAAAATAAAAAATCCAAAAACACCCTTCTCCCTCCAATTCTTCATTTAGTAAGTCTTAGGCTTAATATTTTCTTTCAAAATAGCATTTAAAAATAAAGCGCGCGCGTAGAAATTAAAGACGGTTCCTATAGGTTACTATAGTCGTTATGGGTGCCTAACACCTTCCCGTAGCGAAAACAACTCCCGGACCTCGATTCTCAAGGGTTTTGCTTACTTTTTCCCTTCCCAAGAAAAAATAAGATATCACCGGTTAGAAAGGTTCAAACGTAATCAATGTTTGACACCCGAAAACCAAGATAAAACAGCTGGCGACTTCACTGGGGAGATTCGAGAGTTACGCCTAGTCTTTATTTCCACGCTTGCGCTTGTATTCTTACTTGTTTCTTTTACTTGCTTTCCTATGTGAATAAATGTTTAATTTCTTGCAAACGTGTGGGGTGAGAATATCAAAAGTCCTGCACCCGGGCTGAGTGAACTTAGGATTTAGGAGGGATATAATCGACAATTCATTCCGGGGGTTGCCTCGTGTTTTGGATTATGCGATCAATCCCACATAGCTGAGGCATTTTGGAGGTGATGTTGTAGGCGCGGGTTGTCGCGTTTAGGCACTTTACTTCTAATTGTTCTATGACGCTATGAACCGTAGATAACCAAACCCATCCATGGCCATTTTCTAGGACGTAGTGCGGAGGCTAAACCGAGTGTCGTCTCGAGTTTTAGTCGTCACGCGATACTACACTCAAGTTAGACCTTCCGCAGATAATCATGGAGCGAGTGTTTGTCTCGTGGCACCATGAGATACGTCGGAGAGGTTGCAACTTGGGAACCTTTTTAGAACCCGGTTACTATTATCCTAAAGCCCTAGTTTCACCGGACACCGTGTCCACCCATGGCTCCTCAACTTTGAACTTCAACCCACCATGTTTTCTCCGAACTTGAACATAATCATGCATTCATGCATACATGCATAAACTTTTTCCCATGCATTTATCGGAGGACTTAGACAAGTCATCTTTTGAACATCACGGATGTAAAAGCCAAGTGATACCATCTCAACTAAACTTTTAGTTTCGCTCAAGATTTCCAAATAAAACTGTGTTTCTCCGTGATGTTCACAACCACTTTGACAAGTCTTCTGACAAAAAAAAGAGTCTTTTTGCATTTGCATATCATGCATCATATGCATCATTCATCGGTCACAAATGGCTTCCCGTGCTCATTGTCTCCTGGTTCTTCTGCCGCAGTCTGAAAAGTGGTTCGTGCTCGCAAGATTCACCAACCAGATAGAGTTTATCAGACAAGATTGTACAAGAGAAGAAACATGGCTAACCTTGAGGAAGAGAATGCCAGCCCCTCGGGCCAACCCATTGAAGGGTCTAATCTGGATGAGATTTTGAGGCTCATCAAGAAGAGCGATTATAAGATTATTGACCAGCTGCTGCAAACTCCGTCAAAGATATCCATCTTGTCCCTGCTCATGAGTTCAGAGGCTCACAGGAAAGTGTTGACGAAGATACTGGAGCAAGCTTATGTTGACCACGAAGTCTCTGTGGATCAGTTTGATGGGATAGTGAGTAATATTACTGCCTGCAACAACTTGGGATTTGGTGATGATGAGCTCCCCGAAGCAGGGAAGCACCACAACTTGGCTCTACATATCTCAGTACATTGTGGATCTGACATGATATCCAACGTGTTGGTGGACACTGGATCGTCTCTGAATGTAATGCCTGAATCCACGCTAAGACAATTGAGTCATCATGGAATTTCCCTGAGGGGTAGCAGCTATCTGGTTAAGGCTTTCGATGGATCTCGCAAAGATGTTCTCGGGGAAGTGGACTTGCCAATTACCATTGGTCCTGAGACGTTTCAGATTACTTTCCAAGTTATGGACATCAATGCTTCCTACAGTTGTCTCCTCGGAAGACCGTGGATCCACGACGCTGGAGCAGTCACATCCACTTTGCATCAGAAGCTCAAGTTCATGAAGAACGGTAAGGTTGTCACTGTATATGGTGAAGAGGCATTTCTGGTTAGCCAAGTATCGTCTTTCTCTTGTGTTGAAGCAGGGTCCGCTGAAGGGACGTCGTTTCAAGGCTTGACTGTTGAGGGTGCAGAGCCCCGGAGGGCTGGTGCTAGCATGGCCTCACTGAAAGACGCCCAGAAGGCTGTTCAAGCAGGGCAAGCTGCTGGCTGGGGCAAAGTGATTCAGATCTTGGAAAACAAGCGTAAAGAAGGCCTTGGATTCTCCCCGACATCTGCTGTTTCAAAGGGAACTTTCTATAGTGCTGGGTACATCAATGCTATTACTGAAGATGCTGCTGAAGGTGGTCACGTGCCTGCATTTGTTATACCAGGAGGCACTGTGAGAAATTGGGAAGCCATTGATGTTCCTTTAGTCATGCATGCTTCCATGTAATGTGTTTTGTTGCTCATGTTTTTTGTTTTCAAAATAACAATCCTTTCGCTCTGCCCAAGGCGAAAGTGATATCATTGTAAGGGCTGTTTGTTTCGGCATTGCCGTTTTCAATAAAAATTGTCGTCTTTCTCACGACTCTTTGTTTTTTTTACTTTTTAGTGCCTTTTTCTTGGAAATAATGGTAATGCCAGAAAAAACCAAAACATCTGTATTTTTCTTATTAATTTCAAAAATCTGCATAAAAAACATTTTTCTAAAATCATCCCAATCATATTATGCAGATTGAACCATAATAAACCCGTTGAACACAGTGACCCTATGGTTCCTCCAAATTTTGAATTCCCTGTATATGAAGCTGAAGATGAGGATGATGATGATGAAGAGATACCGTATGAGATCACTCGACTGCTTGAGCAAGAAAGAAGAGCCATTCAGCCTCACCAGGAAGAGATTGAACTCATCAACCTGGGTACTGAAGAGAACAAGCGAGAGATCAAGATTGGTGCCGCACTTGAGCCAGAAGTGAAAAGGAAGATTATTCAGCTTCTCCATGATTATCCAGATGTCTTTGCATGGTCTTATGAAGATATGCCGGGTCTAGATCCCCAGATTGTGGAACATCGGATACCGACAAGGCCTGAATGTCCTCCTGTCAAACAGAAATTGAGAAGGTCTCGTCCAGACATGGCCCTTAAGATCAAGGCTGAGGTGCAGAAGCAAATTGATGCGGGTTTCCTCATGACAGCTGAATACCCTGAGTGGATTGCCAACATCGTACCAGTACCAAAGAAAGATGGGAAAGTTCGAATGTGTGTTGATTACAGAGATCTGAATAAAACCAGTCCAAAAGATAACTTCCCATTGCCTCATATTGACGTGCTTGTTGACAGTACTGCTCAATCTAAAGTGTTCTCTTTCATGGATGGTTTCTCTGGTTATAATCAGATACGAATGTCTCCTGAAGATAGAGAAAAGACGTCCTTCATCACTCCGTGGGGAACGTTCTGTTATAAAGTAATGCCGTTTGGCTTGATAAATGCTGGTGCTACCTATCAAAGAGGTATGACGACTCTGTTTCATGATATGATTCACAAAGAGATTGAAGTGTATGTTGATGATATGATTGTGAAGTCAAGTGATGAAGAGCAGCATGTTGTATATTTGAAAAAGATGTTCGAAAGATTGAGAAAGTACAAGCTGCGATTGAATCCTAACAAGTGCACATTCGGTGTACGATCTGGAAAGTTGCTAGGCTTCATTGTCAGCCAGAGAGGCATTGAGGTTGATCCTGACAAAGTCCGAGCCATCAGAGAGATGCCGGCCCCTCAAACTGAAAAACAAGTCAGAGGTTTCCTCGGACGTCTGAACTATATTTCAAGATTCATATCTCACATGACTACTACTTGCGGTCCAATTTTTAAATTACTCAGAAAGAATCAGCCGGTTGTATGGAATGATGAATGTCAGGAAGCTTTTGATAGCATTAAAGAATACCTGTTAGAGCCACCTATCCTTGTCCCGCCAGTGGAAGGAAGGCCTTTGATCATGTATCTGTCAGTGTTAGATGATTCAGTTGGTTGTGTTCTCGGTCAACAAGATGAGACTGGCAAGAAAGAGCATGCTATCTACTATCTGAGCAAGAAATTCACCGACTGTGAGACTCGGTATACGATGCTTGAAAAGACATGTTATGCTTTAGCCTGGGCTGCCAAACGCCTGCGTCATTATATGGTGAATCATACAACTTGGTTGATATCTCGAATGGATCCAATCAAGTACATCTTTGAAAGCCCGCTGTTACTGGAAAGATCGCACGTTGGCAAATGTTGTTGTCTGAATATGATATTGTGTACAAAGCTCAGAAAGCAATCAAAGGAAGCATCCTTGCTGAACATCTTGCTTGTCAACCTCTTGATGATTACCAGCCGATTAAGTTTGATTTCCCTGATGAAGAGGTCATGTATCTGAAAGCAAAAGACTGTGAAGAACCACTGATCCATGAAGGGCCAGATCCCAATAGTAAATGGGGCTTAGTGTTTGATGGTGCTGTTAATGTTTATGGTAAAGGAATTGGAGCCATCATTGTAACTCCACAGGGGCACCACATTCCTTTCACCGCTCGAATAACTTTTGAATGCACAAACAACATAGCTGAATATGAAGCATGCATCTTGGGCATTGAAGAAGCCCTTGACCTGAGGATTAAGCACCTTGACATCTATGGAGATTCTGCACTTGTTATTAATCAGATAAAAGGTGAATGGGAGACTCATCATGAGAAACTGATCCCTTACCGTGACTATGCAAGACGTCTGTTGACATACTTTACCAAGGTTGAGCTGCACCATATCCCTCGGGATGAAAATCAAATGGCTGACGCTCTCGCTACTTTGTCTTCTATGTTTCGTGTCAATCACTGGAATGACGTGCCTGTAATCAAAGTACAGCGTCTTGATAGACCCGCTCATGTGTTTACTATTGAAAATGTGCCAGATCAGGTTGATAAAGATGTGAATGATAAGAAGTCTTGGTATTACAACATCAAACAATTCTTGCAGAATCGTGAATATCCACCTGGCGCTTCCAACAGGGATAAAAAGACTTTGAGACGATGGGCTAGTAAATTCCTTCTGGACGGAGAAATCCTATACAAGAGGAACTATGACATGGTCTTGTTGAGATGTGTTGACAAACAAGAAGCTGAGAAATTGATGCATGATGTACATGACGGTACTTTCGGGACCCATGCTTCGGGCCACACCATGGCAAGAAAATTGTTAAGAGCCGGCTATTACTGGATAACTATGGAGCGCGACTGCAACAAACATGCTAAAAGGTGCCACAAATGTCAAATTTATGCTGACAAGATTCATGTGCCTCCACACGCTCTCAATGTTATATCTTCCCCATGGCCTTTCTCTATGTGGGGCATTGACATGATCGGAAGAATTGAACTGAAGGCTTCCAATGGACATCGTTTCATTCTAGTGGCAATTGACTATTTCACCAAGTGGGTTGAAGCTGCTTCCTATGCCAATGTGACCAAGCAAGTGGTTGTCAAGTTTATCAAGAATAACATCATCTGTCGATATGGTGTTCCTAACAAAATCATCACTGACAATGGTTCCAATCTAAACAATAGCATGATGCAAGCTTTATGTGAAGAATTCAAGATTGAACATCACAACTCTTCTCCTTATAGACCTCAAATGAAGGGTGCAGTTGAGGCCGCTAACAAGAACATCAAGAAGATTGTTCAGAAGATGGTCACTACTTACAAAGACTGGCATGAAATGCTACCTTTTGCCTTGCATGGTTACCGTACTACAGTGCGCAGTTCAACCGGGGCAACTCCTTTCTCTCTTGTATATGGTATGGAAGCAGTTCTCCCTCTGGAAGTGGAGATTCCATCTCTTCGAGTAATCATGGAAGCAAAGTTAACTGAGGCTGAATGGTGTCAAAGTCGGTATGATCAATTGAATCTGATTGAAGAGAAACGAATGGATGCTATGACTCATGGACAGTTGTATCAAGTGCGAATGAAGAATGCTTTTGACAAGAAAGTCCGACCTCGAGAATTCAAGGAAGGCGAACTTGTATTGAAAAGAAGGATAAGTCAGCAACCCGACCCAAGGGGCAAGTGGACACCTAACTATGAAGGTCCTTATGTTGTCAAGAAGGCTTTCTCTGGTGGTGCTTTGATTCTTACACACATGGATGGTGTTGAGCTTCCAAATCCTGTCAATGCCGATATAGTCAAGAAATACTTTGTCTAGAAAGAAAAGAACAGCGTGGTAGGTCGAAAACCCGAAAGGGCGGCCTAGGCAAAAATGCGCTTCCCGGTGGATCGAAAACCCGAAAGGGCGATCCAGGCAAAAGTTAGGGACAAAAAAATGAATATGAAAGAGCTCGCTGAGATTGTACGCAACTCAGGCAAGAATGAGCGCCTCGATGAGCCGAAAACCCGAAAGGGCGGTTCATGCAAAAATGAGGTTGACAATAAAAGACAAGTAACTATATCCGGCAAATCACCGTCACCCCTTGGGGCATCTGCAACTGTCAATGATCATCTTCGTCAGAGGCTTCTGTACTTGTGAATTCAAAATTTCTATGAAATGTAGCGGTCATCGTGTTCAATGTATCACCAACCAATAAAATTACCATTTTCCAAGCTTTGTAAATCCGTGAAGTCATGCCTTTGGCTAACTCTCACTCTTTTACATCAATTTGAGCCTGTGCTATTGTTTGAAATTCTACTTTTCTTTCTACTTTCAATACTATGTGCAGAATACTTTCTTTCTATTTGATAATGTTAATGTCTGAAACAAACATCTTTTAAAAATTGAAAAATCTTTTCTGTCTATTTTGAAAGCAAACCTGAGCAACAGGGTACATTTCAATGAAACATGCATGAATGAATGAATGTCAATGTCTATTTCAATACATGTTACAAGCAGGTTACTCCCCAGGATGATCTGTGGTCAATGGCAAGAATGAAAAGACAGAATGAAAATGAAAAATGAAAAAAATGAAAATAAAAAGCTCGCTAAGTTGAAAACCCGAAAGGGCGGCTTAGGCAAAAATGAGCACCCCGCTGATTGACAACCTATGAAGGCAATTCAGGCAAAAATGGGGCAATGAAAAGAATCTTTACTCCCCGGTGAATCGAAAACCCGAAAGGGCGGTTCAGGCAAAAATGAGGTTTGAAAATGAAAAATGAAAGAATGAAATATTGAAAAAGCATTGACCACAGATGCGAACATCCAATGTTTACCCAGCACTGACACGCCTAGCAACGGCGAACTGTGTCCAAGAACCTCCCAAGGGTCCTCCTTTACAAGTTTTATTGCCCTCAGCCATGGTTTCGATACGTCTCTCAACGACGGTCTCTCCAAAGAGGTTTTCCCCCTGTGAATATGTTGCAGCACGAGCCACTACGTGCCCAATCTTCCAATGTCTTGTCTGCCTTTGTGAAACTTCTTTGTCAAATTACAAACCAATCATGCATTTCAAACATTCATACATGCATAATCATGCATTTTATGTGCTCATACATCCAATAATCTTGCTATACCATACATACATGTTGCATATCCAACTGTCAACTGTCAAATTCAATGCCAATTTCAATTTCAATTTCAAATGTCAAATTCGAAGCAATCTCAATGTCAAATGTCAAATGTCAATGTCAATGTCAATGTCAAATGTCAATGTTAAATGTCAATGTCAAATATCCAATGTCAAATGTCAATGTCAAATGTCAAATGTCAATGTCAATGTCAATGTCAAATGCAAATGTCAAATGCCAATGTCAAATGTCAATGTCAAATATCCAATGTCAAATGTCAAATGTCAATGTCAATGTCAAATGTCAATGTTAAATGTCAATGTCAAATGTCAATATCCAATGCCAATGTTAAATGTCAATGTCAAATGTCAATGTCAATTTCAATTGCCAAGCCAATGTCAATGTCAATGTCAAATGTCAATGTCAATTTCAACTGCCAAGCCAATGTCAATGTCAAATGTCAATGTCAATTTCAATTGCCAAGCCAATGTCAATGTCAATGTCAATGTCAATGTCAATTTCAATGTCAATGTCAATATCTAATGTCAATGTCAATGTCGATGTCAATTTTCAACTCAAATCAATGTCAATTTACTCTTGGGCCAACAAAAATGGTCATGTCTATTTGCAAATCGGGTCAATGACAATTTACCCTCAATTGGTATCTTGTTAAACCAGACTCTCAATTTGTATCTTGTTACTGGTCAAGTGCCAGGTTCAATTCAAAAAGAACCACTTGTACCTGTTTATATACCTATGCTTCCGGACAAACGGCAAGTTCGATTTGAAGAACAGTTTGTACCCAGCCTATGCTTTGTTATCGGTCAAACGGCAAGTTCGATCTAAAAGAGCAGTTTGCACCCTCCCACATGACGTGGTGATAATCCAACAAGCAAGTTCGATCCAAAGAACAGCTTGTATCAACCCTTTTGTCTATAGCTCCAGCCAAACGGCCAGTTCGATCCAAAGAACAGTTTGTGTCTGTCTATCTGTTTGTATTTTCAATCAAGTGTCAAGTTCGATCCAAAGAACAGCTTGTATCTGCCTATATGTCTATGTTTCCGATCAAGTGTCAAGTTCGATCCAAAGAACAGCTTGTATCTGCCTATATGTTTATGTTTCCGGTCAAGTGGCAAGTTCGATCCAAAGAACAGCTTGTACCCATCTCTTGTTTGTATCTCTCGGTCAAGTGGCAAGTTCGATCCAAAGAACAGCTTGTACCTGTCTATTTGTTGCCCGTTCTTTCTACCTTGATGTCTATAAATCCCTTGGTGGTGTGACACAGCCCGTAGATTCCGGTTCGATTGTCTTGCATTCATAAATGAAATGTTGCATGGCATTCGTGTTTGTTTGAAAATCTGAAAGCGTATTTTTATGTCCAAAAGCAGTGCAAATGTTAATATTTAAGTATCTTCGTCCCGTCAATTCTAAGACTTCGTCTCTTGACTCCCCGGACAAAGAAACTTAAATAGGGGCAGCTGTTATACCCTAATTTTGGACCTAAAAATACTTGTTCAATTCTTCTTTTCTTGCATTATAAGTCATTTGATATGTCTCTGATTAATTGCATCTTTCTCTGCATTTTATTTCAATGTTATTTGCAAAATTTACATGCAAGGGCATTTTAGTCATTTCCTATGTCAAATTTCGTTCAGTCTTTTAAAAATTTTGTTGAGTCCTTTCAAATAGTTTGAATAAGTCTTCATTTCAATTCTATGTCAAAATCCATTTTTTAAATTGCATTTGAAGTCATTTTGAGTCAATTTTGCCCCCAGGGGCATTTTAGTCTTTTCATGTGTCAAAGCCCTGTTTAAATTCTAAAAATTGTCTCTGAGTCTTGTATAAGTTCTTGCTTTAATTTCCTGTTAAAAATCCATTTTAAAATTTCATCTGAGTCATTTTTAGTCATTTTAAGCCCCTAGGGGCATTTTGGTCATTTCACATAAAATTGCAGATTCATTTTAATCTGCTTTGTTGTTTTTAATCGTCTCGCTTTACGTTAATTTTCAATTTACTTTTTCAATTCAATTTTAGTTTTAATTTTCATTTTAGTCCGCGCACTTTTGTTATTTACGTTTTAATCCCTTTTAAGTTTGTTAGAGTCCAAGTGCCATGTGTCCAAATGTTATTGGTTCTTAAAAGTTTGTTACAAGTCAAGTCCATGTGGCATCTCCTCATTGGTCCAAGCATCCCTTTCATCACCTATATAAGTCAAACTTGTGGTCAAAGTTATTCATTCAATCATTTTTTCTCACAAAAAAAATTCCACAAAAAAGTCACAAAATTTTCTTTTCTTTTCCCTCTTTTCTTTTCTCACGTGCCTATTTCTTTAACCACCACATTCCTCCTCTAACAACCTCCCACCACCACTCAACCACCTCTAACTAATTCTAACCACCACTTCCACCACCCTAACAACCTTCTCTCTCCACCACAACAACCTTCAACCATCATCATCTTCCTCCATAACCACCCAATCTTCATCATTCAAATTCCAAAACCACCACAAACCTTCATAACCAATCCCTTCATCATCGATCCATCATCTTCTTCTCCTTTTTCTTCAACAATTCTTCATCCAATCCTTTCAATAACTTCATTCCCTTATTCAATCTTCAAAATCGGTTCACTTCAATTCATCAACAACACACTACATTTTCAATCACAAAATCCAAGCCATTTCGATCATGAATCAAATTCATCGCCATTTAAGCACCATTAACCAAGCTAGCTGGACCGTACAAAGCAAGAGGGGATCGAATTCAGATCGTAAACAGAGGGGGGGAGATAGAACTGAAGCTTCAAGTTGCGAACCGCAACGGTTTCCGGTAACGAACTCGAATCGTACGTAGCACCTTCAAGGCTGTTCGTGAAGCTGCTCGTGAGGCTGTACGCGACACTTTCGAGGCCTGTACGTGAATGCAAGAGGTAACACGATTTCTCCTTCTCTTCATCCAATCTGCGCTGCTGCCATTGTTCTTGTGTGAATTTGAGTTCATAAAAGTGATTTTAATCTCTTCCATATTTCTTCTTTGATTGGATCTGCACTGTGTTCTTCATTATTGTGTGAATCCGAATACATGTTGGGAGAAAGTGAGTTTTTGGTGTAATCATTTTAGGAAGAACTTGTGAACAAATTGAACAAAGAAGAAGAAAGGGGTGTTTTACGTGAAAGTTGAGGAAGAAAAGGGTATTGACCCACTGAACCGGTTCGACCCGCTGGGTTAACCCATAACCCAGGCCCATCTCACTTTTCTTGTGTTTTAAAGAAATCACTACAGTTTTGTTGTTCACACCCCCCTTGTGTCTGCTGCTTTTGTTAATTTTCGCTATTTGCACCCCTGTCCATTTGATCTTTTCATGAAAAATCCTAAAGATTTTTTCTATGTATTCTTGATTTTTCTTCTTAACATTTTGATGACATTTTTTGTGCTAAAACTTGAGAAAAATATTTGAAGCATTTTTTTTCTTATTTTTGTTAGAATTAGTAATTTTCTTGCACTTTTTAGCCTAAAAATCCTTTAAAAATTCCTAAAAAAAATTCCTATGTGCTCTTAATCATTTTCTTGATATTTTTGTGATATTGTCATATGTTGAATCTTGGTTAAAAAATGTGTGGTATTTTCTTGTCAATTGTTTGCTATTTTTGTTAAAAAGTTGTGAAATTTTATGTGTTTTTGTGTTTAAAAATTCTCTAAAAATTCTAAAAAATTTCATACACATTTCTTGATAATTTTGTGGTGTTCTTGTGATAATTTTGCATAATAAAAATTGAAAAAAAATAATGTGGTTAATTTTCTTACTATTTTGTGATATTTTGTGCTAAAAATTGATGAAAATTTGCTTGATTCCAATTCCAATCCTTGATAAATGTTTGTGGTTCATGATGGATGATTTTGTGAGGTTTTTACTACTGTTTGAATGTGTTTTTTACTGGACATGTGCATGTGATGATTGGTTGCTTAGTTAGCAAGTTATTTGTCATTTTAATATGTAAATTGGTGCAAAAATAGACCTAGTTTCATATCATGATTCCTTGGCTTATAATTTTCTTGTAACTCTCACATTAGGGCTGACCCCAAAACTCTTTGAAAAATGTTACAATGTGAGGGTTATGGGTCTTTTGTTTGCTTGGAATTTTGGTATCTTGTTAGATGTATTTTGTCATCTTTCTTTGCCATTTTATCATGTTATCATGCCTTATTTCTTTGTCAATCTTTTCTACTATCACATGCCTATTATTACTAACCATTTGTTCATTTGTTGCATACACCATAAGTATTCCATGTCTCATCCCTTTCTCCACTTTAATTTCTTGCACTTTAAGTTTCAATTTCATGCAATTGGATTTGTACCAAAACTAGAATGTAATAACTAGGAGTTCTTGTAATATTTTTCCTTCATGCACTTTTAATTTCTTGGCAAAGAGGCCATAGAATGTATCTAGGGTATGATGTAAAGGACAATGGACTCTAAAAATGTACACCGACACAAGCACCGACACATGCACACACACCACTATATAGCTAGAATATGCATGTTTAGATGTATGTTTAGGATTGTATGTTTAGATGAATGCCTAGGACTTACACTTAGAAAAAAAACCAATTTTCCAAACAAACGTGAACAACTTCACTCAAACCTTTTCCAAATAAACCTTGGGATCCAATATCCCATTGTATTTTCTTTTCCATTTTCTTAATCAAACTTCAATGAAAATAATCAAACTTTGACTTCTTTTGCAATTCACTAATTCAACCTCACTATTTTCCAATCTCATGCCCTTGAGGCCTCTTTCTATTCTTCAAAATCCATTTTCAAACTTAAAATCAACCAACAAAAACAAAAACATTTTTGAGAGAGAACTACGGTGGATTTGATCCCTTAAACGGGTACGTAGGCAAGGAACAAAATTCCTTCAATTCAACTAAAATAAAAAATCCAAAAACACCCTTCTCCCTCCAATTCTTCATTTAGTAAGTCTTAGGCTTAATATTTTCTTTCAAAATAGCATTTAAAAATAAAGCGCGCGCGTAGAAATTAAAGACGGTTCCTATAGGTTACTATAGTCGTTATGGGTGCCTAACACCTTCCCGTAGCGAAAACAACTCCCGGACCTCGATTCTCAAGGGTTTTGCTTACTTTTTCCCTTCCCAAGAAAAAATAAGATATCACCGGTTAGAAAGGTTCAAACGTAATCAATGTTTGACACCCGAAAACCAAGATAAAACAGCTGGCGACTTCACTGGGGAGATTCGAGAGTTACGCCTAGTCTTTATTTCCACGCTTGCGCTTGTATTCTTACTTGTTTCTTTTACTTGCTTTCCTATGTGAATAAATGTTTAATTTCTTGCAAACGTGTGGGGTGAGAATATCAAAAGTCCTGCACCCGGGCTGAGTGAACTTAGGATTTAGGAGGGATATAATCGACAATTCATTCCGGGGGTTGCCTCGTGTTTTGGATTATGCGATCAATCCCACATAGCTGAGGCATTTTGGAGGTGATGTTGTAGGCGCGGGTTGTCGCGTTTAGGCACTTTACTTCTAATTGTTCTATGACGCTATGAACCGTAGATAACCAAACCCATCCATGGCCATTTTCTAGGACGTAGTGCGGAGGCTAAACCGAGTGTCGTCTCGAGTTTTAGTCGTCACGCGATACTACACTCAAGTTAGACCTTCCGCAGATAATCATGGAGCGAGTGTTTGTCTCGTGGCACCATGAGATACGTCGGAGAGGTTGCAACTTGGGAACCTTTTTAGAACCCGGTTACTATTATCCTAAAGCCCTAGTTTCACCGGACACCGTGTCCACCCATGGCTCCTCGACTTTGAACTTCAACCCACCATGTTTTCTCCGAACTTGAACATAATCATGCATTCATGCATACATGCATAAACTTTTTCCCATGCATTTATCGGAGGACTTAGACAAGTCATCTTTTGAACATCACGGATGTAAAAGCCAAGTGATACCATCTCAACTAAACTTTTAGTTTCGCTCAAGATTTCCAAATAAAACTGTGTTTCTCCGTGATGTTCACAACCACTTTGACAAGTCTTCTGACAAAAAAAAGAGTCTTTTTGCATTTGCATATCATGCATCATATGCATCATTCATCGGTCACAAATGGCTTCCCGTGCTCATTGTCTCCTGGTTCTTCTGCCGCAGTCTGAAAAGTGGTTCGTGCTCGCAAGATTCACCAACCAGATAGAGTTTATCAGACAAGATTGTACAAGAGAAGAAACATGGCTAACCTTGAGGAAGAGAATGCCAGCCCCTCGGGCCAACCCATTGAAGGGTCTAATCTGGATGAGATTTTGAGGCTCATCAAGAAGAGCGATTATAAGATTATTGACCAGCTGCTGCAAACTCCGTCAAAGATATCCATCTTGTCCCTGCTCATGAGTTCAGAGGCTCACAGGAAAGTGTTGACGAAGATACTGGAGCAAGCTTATGTTGACCACGAAGTCTCTGTGGATCAGTTTGATGGGATAGTGAGTAATATTACTGCCTGCAACAACTTGGGATTTGGTGATGATGAGCTCCCCGAAGCAGGGAAGCACCACAACTTGGCTCTACATATCTCAGTACATTGTGGATCTGACATGATATCCAACGTGTTGGTGGACACTGGATCGTCTCTGAATGTAATGCCTGAATCCACGCTAAGACAATTGAGTCATCATGGAATTTCCCTGAGGGGTAGCAGCTATCTGGTTAAGGCTTTCGATGGATCTCGCAAAGATGTTCTCGGGGAAGTGGACTTGCCAATTACCATTGGTCCTGAGACGTTTCAGATTACTTTCCAAGTTATGGACATCAATGCTTCCTACAGTTGTCTCCTCGGAAGACCGTGGATCCACGACGCTGGAGCAGTCACATCCACTTTGCATCAGAAGCTCAAGTTCATGAAGAACGGTAAGGTTGTCACTGTATATGGTGAAGAGGCATTTCTGGTTAGCCAAGTATCGTCTTTCTCTTGTGTTGAAGCAGGGTCCGCTGAAGGGACGTCGTTTCAAGGCTTGACTGTTGAGGGTGCAGAGCCCCGGAGGGCTGGTGCTAGCATGGCCTCACTGAAAGACGCCCAGAAGGCTGTTCAAGCAGGGCAAGCTGCTGGCTGGGGCAAAGTGATTCAGATCTTGGAAAACAAGCGTAAAGAAGGCCTTGGATTCTCCCCGACATCTGCTGTTTCAAAGGGAACTTTCTATAGTGCTGGGTACATCAATGCTATTACTGAAGATGCTGCTGAAGGTGGTCACGTGCCTGCATTTGTTATACCAGGAGGCACTGTGAGAAATTGGGAAGCCATTGATGTTCCTTTAGTCATGCATGCTTCCATGTAATGTGTTTTGTTGCTCATGTTTTTTGTTTTCAAAATAACAATCCTTTCGCTCTGCCCAAGGCGAAAGTGATATCATTGTAAGGGCTGTTTGTTTCGGCATTGCCGTTTTCAATAAAAATTGTCGTCTTTCTCACGACTCTTTGTTCTTTTTACTTTTTAGTGCCTTTTTCTTGGAAATAATGGTAATGCCAGAAAAAACCAAAACATCTGTATTTTTCTTATTAATTTCAAAAATCTGCATAAAAAACATTTTTCTAAAATCATCCCAATCATATTATGCAGATTGAACCATAATAAACCCGTTGAACACAGTGACCCTATGGTTCCTCCAAATTTTGAATTCCCTGTATATGAAGCTGAAGATGAGGATGATGATGATGAAGAGATACCGTATGAGATCACTCGACTGCTTGAGCAAGAAAGAAGAGCCATTCAGCCTCACCAGGAAGAGATTGAACTCATCAACCTGGGTACTGAAGAGAACAAGCGAGAGATCAAGATTGGTGCCGCACTTGAGCCAGAAGTGAAAAGGAAGATTATTCAGCTTCTCCATGATTATCCAGATGTCTTTGCATGGTCTTATGAAGATATGCCGGGTCTAGATCCCCAGATTGTGGAACATCGGATACCGACAAGGCCTGAATGTCCTCCTGTCAAACAGAAATTGAGAAGGTCTCGTCCAGACATGGCCCTTAAGATCAAGGCTGAGGTGCAGAAGCAAATTGATGCGGGTTTCCTCATGACAGCTGAATACCCTGAGTGGATTGCCAACATCGTACCAGTACCAAAGAAAGATGGGAAAGTTCGAATGTGTGTTGATTACAGAGATCTGAATAAAACCAGTCCAAAAGATAACTTCCCATTGCCTCATATTGACGTGCTTGTTGACAGTACTGCTCAATCTAAAGTGTTCTCTTTCATGGATGGTTTCTCTGGTTATAATCAGATACGAATGTCTCCTGAAGATAGAGAAAAGACGTCCTTCATCACTCCGTGGGGAACGTTCTGTTATAAAGTAATGCCGTTTGGCTTGATAAATGCTGGTGCTACCTATCAAAGAGGTATGACGACTCTGTTTCATGATATGATTCACAAAGAGATTGAAGTGTATGTTGATGATATGATTGTGAAGTCAAGTGATGAAGAGCAGCATGTTGTATATTTGAAAAAGATGTTCGAAAGATTGAGAAAGTACAAGCTGCGATTGAATCCTAACAAGTGCACATTCGGTGTACGATCTGGAAAGTTGCTAGGCTTCATTGTCAGCCAGAGAGGCATTGAGGTTGATCCTGACAAAGTCCGAGCCATCAGAGAGATGTCGGCCCCTCAAACTGAAAAACAAGTCAGAGGTTTCCTCGGACGTCTGAACTATATTTCAAGATTCATATCTCACATGACTACTACTTGCGGTCCAATTTTTAAATTACTCAGAAAGAATCAGCCGGTTGTATGGAATGATGAATGTCAGGAAGCTTTTGATAGCATTAAAGAATACCTGTTAGAGCCACCTATCCTTGTCCCGCCAGTGGAAGGAAGGCCTTTGATCATGTATCTGTCAGTGTTAGATGATTCAGTTGGTTGTGTTCTCGGTCAACAAGATGAGACTGGCAAGAAAGAGCATGCTATCTACTATCTGAGCAAGAAATTCACCGACTGTGAGACTCGGTATACGATGCTTGAAAAGACATGTTGTGCTTTAGCCTGGGCTGCCAAACGCCTGCGTCATTATATGGTGAATCATACAACTTGGTTGATATCTCGAATGGATCCAATCAAGTACATCTTTGAAAGCCCGCTGTTACTGGAAAGATCGCACGTTGGCAAATGTTGTTGTCTGAATATGATATTGTGTACAAAGCTCAGAAAGCAATCAAAGGAAGCATCCTTGCTGAACATCTTGCTTGTCAACCTCTTGATGATTACCAGCCGATTAAGTTTGATTTCCCTGATGAAGAGGTCATGTATCTGAAAGCAAAAGACTGTGAAGAACCACTGATCCATGAAGGGCCAGATCCCAATAGTAAATGGGGCTTAGTGTTTGATGGTGCTGTTAATGTTTATGGTAAAGGAATTGGAGCCATCATTGTAACTCCACAGGGGCACCACATTCCTTTCACCGCTCGAATAACTTTTGAATGCACAAACAACATAGCTGAATATGAAGCATGCATCTTGGGCATTGAAGAAGCCCTTGACCTGAGGATTAAGCACCTTGACATCTATGGAGATTCTGCACTTGTTATTAATCAGATAAAAGGTGAATGGGAGACTCATCATGAGAAACTGATCCCTTACCGTGACTATGCAAGACGTCTGTTGACATACTTTACCAAGGTTGAGCTGCACCATATCCCTCGGGATGAAAATCAAATGGCTGACGCTCTCGCTACTTTGTCTTCTATGTTTCGTGTCAATCACTGGAATGACGTGCCTGTAATCAAAGTACAGCGTCTTGATAGACCCGCTCATGTGTTTACTATTGAAAATGTGCCAGATCAGGTTGATAAAGATGTGAATGATAAGAAGCCTTGGTATTACAACATCAAACAATTCTTGCAGAATCGTGAATATCCACCTGGCGCTTCCAACAGGGATAAAAAGACTTTGAGACGATGGGCTAGTAAATTCCTTCTGGACGGAGAAATCCTATACAAGAGGAACTATGACATGGTCTTGTTGAGATGTGTTGACAAACAAGAAGCTGAGAAATTGATGCATGATGTACATGACGGTACTTTCGGGACCCATGCTTCGGGCCACACCATGGCAAGAAAATTGTTAAGAGCCGGCTATTACTGGATAACTATGGAGCGCGACTGCAACAAACATGCTAAAAGGTGCCACAAATGTCAAATTTATGCTGACAAGATTCATGTGCCTCCACACGCTCTCAATGTTATATCTTCCCCATGGCCTTTCTCTATGTGGGGCATTGACATGATCGGAAGAATTGAACCGAAGGCTTCCAATGGACATCGTTTCATTCTAGTGGCAATTGACTATTTCACCAAGTGGGTTGAAGCTGCTTCCTATGCCAATGTGACCAAGCAAGTGGTTGTCAAGTTTATCAAGAATAACATCATCTGTCGATATGGTGTTCCTAACAAAATCATCACTGACAATGGTTCCAATCTAAACAATAGCATGATGCAAGCTTTATGTGAAGAATTCAAGATTGAACATCACAACTCTTCTCCTTATAGACCTCAAATGAAGGGTGCAGTTGAGGCCGCTAACAAGAACATCAAGAAGATTGTTCAGAAGATGGTCACTACTTACAAAGACTGGCATGAAATGCTACCTTTTGCCTTGCATGGTTACCGTACTACAGTGCGCAGTTCAACCGGGGCAACTCCTTTCTCTCTTGTATATGGTATGGAAGCAGTTCTCCCTCTGGAAGTGGAGATTCCATCTCTTCGAGTAATCATGGAAGCAAAGTTAACTGAGGCTGAATGGTGTCAAAGTCGGTATGATCAATTGAATCTGATTGAAGAGAAACGAATGGATGCTATGACTCATGGACAGTTGTATCAAGTGCGAATGAAGAATGCTTTTGACAAGAAAGTCCGACCTCGAGAATTCAAGGAAGGCGAACTTGTATTGAAAAGAAGGATAAGTCAGCAACCCGACCCAAGGGGCAAGTGGACACCTAACTATGAAGGTCCTTATGTTGTCAAGAAGGCTTTCTCTGGTGGTGCTTTGATTCTTACACACATGGATGGTGTTGAGCTTCCAAATCCTGTCAATGCCGATATAGTCAAGAAATACTTTGTCTAGAAAGAAAAGAACAGCGTGGTAGGTCGAAAACCCGAAAGGGCGGCCTAGGCAAAAATGCGCTTCCCGGTGGATCGAAAACCCGAAAGGGCGATCCAGGCAAAAGTTAGGGACAAAAAAATGAATATGAAAGAGCTCGCTGAGATTGTACGCAACTCAGGCAAGAATGAGCGCCTCGATGAGCCGAAAACCCGAAAGGGCGGTTCATGCAAAAATGAGGTTGACAATAAAAGACAAGTAACTATATCCGGCAAATCACCGTCACCCCTTGGGGCATCTGCAACTGTCAATGATCATCTTCGTCAGAGGCTTCTGTACTTGTGAATTCAAAATTTCTATGAAATGTAGCGGTCATCGTGTTCAATGTATCACCAACCAATAAAATTACCATTTTCCAAGCTTTGTAAATCCGTGAAGTCATGCCTTTGGCTAACTCTCACTCTTTTACATCAATTTGAGCCTGTGCTATTGTTTGAAATTCTACTTTTCTTTCTACTTTCAATACTATGTGCAGAATACTTTCTTTCTATTTGATAATGTTAATGTCTGAAACAAACATCTTTTAAAAATTGAAAAATCTTTTCTGTCTATTTTGAAAGCAAACCTGAGCAACAGGGTACATTTCAATGAAACATGCATGAATGAATGAATGTCAATGTCTATTTCAATACATGTTACAAGCAGGTTACTCCCCAGGATGATCTGTGGTCAATGGCAAGAATGAAAAGACAGAATGAAAATGAAAAATGAAAAAAATGAAAATAAAAAGCTCGCTAAGTTGAAAACCCGAAAGGGCGGCTTAGGCAAAAATGAGCACCCCGCTGATTGACAACCTATGAAGGCAATTCAGGCAAAAATGGGGCAATGAAAAGAATCTTTACTCCCCGGTGAATCGAAAACCCGAAAGGGCGGTTCAGGCAAAAATGAGGTTTGAAAATGAAAAATGAAAGAATGAAATATTGAAAAAGCATTGACCACAGATGCGAACATCCAATGTTTACCCAGCACTGACACGCCTAGCAACGGCGAACTGTGTCCAAGAACCTCCCAAGGGTCCTCCTTTACAAGTTTTATTGCCCTCAGCCATGGTTTCGATACGTCTCTCAACGACGGTCTCTCCAAAGAGGTTTTCCCCCTGTGAATATGTTGCAGCACGAGCCACTACGTGCCCAATCTTCCAATGTCTTGTCTGCCTTTGTGAAACTTCTTTGTCAAATTACAAACCAATCATGCATTTCAAACATTCATACATGCATAATCATGCATTTTATGTGCTCATACATCCAATAATCTTGCTATACCATACATACATGTTGCATATCCAACTGTCAACTGTCAAATTCAATGCCAATTTCAATTTCAATTTCAAATGTCAAATTCGAAGCAATCTCAATGTCAAATGTCAAATGTCAATGTCAATGTCAATGTCAAATGTCAATGTTAAATGTCAATGTCAAATATCCAATGTCAAATGTCAATGTCAAATGTCAAATGTCAATGTCAATGTCAATGTCAAATGCAAATGTCAAATGCCAATGTCAAATGTCAATGTCAAATATCCAATGTCAAATGTCAAATGTCAATGTCAATGTCAAATGTCAATGTTAAATGTCAATGTCAAATGTCAATATCCAATGCCAATGTTAAATGTCAATGTCAAATGTCAATGTCAATTTCAATTGCCAAGCCAATGTCAATGTCAATGTCAAATGTCAATGTCAATTTCAACTGCCAAGCCAATGTCAATGTCAAATGTCAATGTCAATTTCAATTGCCAAGCCAATGTCAATGTCAATGTCAATGTCAATGTCAATTTCAATGTCAATGTCAATATCTAATGTCAATGTCAATGTCGATGTCAATTTTCAACTCAAATCAATGTCAATTTACTCTTGGGCCAACAAAAATGGTCATGTCTATTTGCAAATCGGGTCAATGACAATTTACCCTCAATTGGTATCTTGTTAAACCAGACTCTCAATTTGTATCTTGTTACTGGTCAAGTGCCAGGTTCAATTCAAAAAGAACCACTTGTACCTGTTTATATACCTATGCTTCCGGACAAACGGCAAGTTCGATTTGAAGAACAGTTTGTACCCAGCCTATGCTTTGTTATCGGTCAAACGGCAAGTTCGATCTAAAAGAGCAGTTTGCACCCTCCCACATGACGTGGTGATAATCCAACAAGCAAGTTCGATCCAAAGAACAGCTTGTATCAACCCTTTTGTCTATAGCTCCAGCCAAACGGCCAGTTCGATCCAAAGAACAGTTTGTGTCTGTCTATCTGTTTGTATTTTCAATCAAGTGTCAAGTTCGATCCAAAGAACAGCTTGTATCTGCCTATATGTCTATGTTTCCGATCAAGTGTCAAGTTCGATCCAAAGAACAGCTTGTATCTGCCTATATGTTTATGTTTCCGGTCAAGTGGCAAGTTCGATCCAAAGAACAGCTTGTACCCATCTCTTGTTTGTATCTCTCGGTCAAGTGGCAAGTTCGATCCAAAGAACAGCTTGTACCTGTCTATTTGTTGCCCGTTCTTTCTACCTTGATGTCTATAAATCCCTTGGTGGTGTGACACAGCCCGTAGATTCCGGTTCGATTGTCTTGCATTCATAAATGAAATGTTGCATGGCATTCGTGTTTGTTTGAAAATCTGAAAGCGTATTTTTATGTCCAAAAGCAGTGCAAATGTTAATATTTAAGTATCTTCGTCCCGTCAATTCTAAGACTTCGTCTCTTGACTCCCCGGACAAAGAAACTTAAATAGGGGCAGCTGTTATACCCTAATTTTGGACCTAAAAATACTTGTTCAATTCTTCTTTTCTTGCATTATAAGTCATTTGATATGTCTCTGATTAATTGCATCTTTCTCTGCATTTTATTTCAATGTTATTTGCAAAATTTACATGCAAGGGCATTTTAGTCATTTCCTATGTCAAATTTCGTTCAGTCTTTTAAAAATTTTGTTGAGTCCTTTCAAATAGTTTGAATAAGTCTTCATTTCAATTCTATGTCAAAATCCATTTTTAAATTGCATTTGAAGTCATTTTGAGTCAATTTTGCCCCCAGGGGCATTTTAGTCTTTTCATGTGTCAAAGCCCTGTTTAAATTCTAAAAATTGTCTCTGAGTCTTGTATAAGTTCTTGCTTTAATTTCCTGTTAAAAATCCATTTTAAAATTTCATCTGAGTCATTTTTAGTCATTTTAAGCCCCTAGGGGCATTTTGGTCATTTCACATAAAATTGCAGATTCATTTTAATCTGCTTTGTTGTTTTTAATCGTCTCGCTTTACGTTAATTTTCAATTTACTTTTTCAATTCAATTTTAGTTTTAATTTTCATTTTAGTCCGCGCACTTTTGTTATTTACGTTTTAATCCCTTTTAAGTTTGTTAGAGTCCAAGTGCCATGTGTCCAAATGTTATTGGTTCTTAAAAGTTTGTTACAAGTCAAGTCCATGTGGCATCTCCTCATTGGTCCAAGCATCCCTTTCATCACCTATATAAGTCAAACTTGTGGTCAAAGTTATTCATTCAATCATTTTTTCTCACAAAAAAAATTCCACAAAAAAGTCACAAAATTTTCTTTTCTTTTCCCTCTTTTCTTTTCTCACGTGCCTATTTCTTTAACCACCACATTCCTCCTCTAACAACCTCCCACCACCACTCAACCACCTCTAACTAATTCTAACCACCACTTCCACCACCCTAACAACCTTCTCTCTCCACCACAACAACCTTCAACCATCATCATCTTCCTCCATAACCACCCAATCTTCATCATTCAAATTCCAAAACCACCACAAACCTTCATAACCAATCCCTTCATCATCGATCCATCATCTTCTTCTCCTTTTTCTTCAACAATTCTTCATCCAATCCTTTCAATAACTTCATTCCCTTATTCAATCTTCAAAATCGGTTCACTTCAATTCATCAACAACACACTACATTTTCAATCACAAAATCCAAGCCATTTCGATCATGAATCAAATTCATCGCCATTGAAGCACCATTAACCAAGCTAGCTGGACCGTACAAAGCAAGAGGGGATCGAATTCAGATCGTAAACAGAGGGGGGGAGATAGAACTGAAGCTTCAAGTTGCGAACCGCAACGGTTTCCGGTAACGAACTCGAATCGTACGTAGCACCTTCAAGGCTGTTCGTGAAGCTGCTCGTGAGGCTGTACGCGACACTTTCGAGGCCTGTACGTGAATGCAAGAGGTAACACGATTTCTCCTTCTCTTCATCCAATCTGCGCTGCTGCCATTGTTCTTGTGTGAATTTGAGTTCATAAAAGTGATTTTAATCTCTTCCATATTTCTTCTTTGATTGGATCTGCACTGTGTTCTTCATTATTGTGTGAATCCGAATACATGTTGGGAGAAAGTGAGTTTTTGGTGTAATCATTTTAGGAAGAACTTGTGAACAAATTGAACAAAGAAGAAGAAAGGGGTGTTTTACGTGAAAGTTGAGGAAGAAAAGGGTATTGACCCACTGAACCGGTTCGACCCGCTGGGTTAACCCATAACCCAGGCCCATCTCACTTTTCTTGTGTTTTAAAGAAATCACTACAGTTTTGTTGTTCACACCCCCCTTGTGTCTGCTGCTTTTGTTAATTTTCGCTATTTGCACCCCTGTCCATTTGATCTTTTCATGAAAAATCCTAAAGATTTTTTCTATGTATTCTTGATTTTTCTTCTTAACATTTTGATGACATTTTTTGTGCTAAAACTTGAGAAAAATATTTGAAGCATTTTTTTTCTTATTTTTGTTAGAATTAGTAATTTTCTTGCACTTTTTAGCCTAAAAATCCTTTAAAAATTCCTAAAAAAAATTCCTATGTGTTCTTAATCATTTTCTTGATATTTTTGTGATATTGTCATATGTTGAATCTTGGTTAAAAAATGTGTGGTATTTTCTTGTCAATTGTTTGCTATTTTTGTTAAAAAGTTGTGAAATTTTATGTGTTTTTGTGTTTAAAAATTCTCTAAAAATTCTAAAAAATTTCATTTACATTTCTTGATAATTTTGTGGTGTTCTTGTGATAATTTTGCATAATAAAAATTGAAAAAAAATAATGTGGTTAATTTTCTTACTATTTTGTGATATTTTGTGCTAAAAATTGATGAAAATTTGCTTGATTCCAATTCCAATCCTTGATAAATGTTTGTGGTTCATGATGGATGATTTTGTGAGGTTTTTACTACTGTTTGAATGTGTTTTTTACTGGACATGTGCATGTGATGATTGGTTGCTTAGTTAGCAAGTTATTTGTCATTTTAATATGTAAATTGGTGCAAAAATAGACCTAGTTTCATATCATGATTCCTTGGCTTATAATTTTCTTGTAACTCTCACATTAGGGCTGACCCCAAAACTCTTTGAAAAATGTTACAATGTGAGGGTTATGGGTCTTTTGTTTGCTTGGAATTTTGGTATCTTGTTAGATGTATTTTGTCATCTTTCTTTGCCATTTTATCATGTTATCATGCCTTATTTCTTTGTCAATCTTTTCTACTATCACATGCCTATTATTACTAACCATTTGTTCATTTGTTGCATACACCATAAGTATTCCATGTCTCATCCCTTTCTCCACTTTAATTTCTTGCACTTTAAGTTTCAATTTCATGCAATTGGATTTGTACCAAAACTAGAATGTAATAACTAGGAGTTCTTGTAATATTTTTCCTTCATGCACTTTTAATTTCTTGGCAAAGAGGCCATAGAATGTATCTAGGGTATGATGTAAAGGACAATGGACTCTAAAAATGTACACCGACACAAGCACCGACACATGCACACACACCACTATATAGCTAGAATATGCATGTTTAGATGTATGTTTAGGATTGTATGTTTAGATGAATGCCTAGGACTTACACTTAGAAAAAAAACCAATTTTCCAAACAAACGTGAACAACTTCACTCAAACCTTTTCCAAATAAACCTTGGGATCCAATATCCCATTGTATTTTCTTTTCCATTTTCTTAATCAAACTTCAATGAAAATAATCAAACTTTGACTTCTTTTGCAATTCACTAATTCAACCTCACTATTTTCCAATCTCATGCCCTTGAGGCCTCTTTCTATTCTTCAAAATCCATTTTCAAACTTAAAATCAACCAACAAAAACAAAAACATTTTTGAGAGAGAACTACGGTGGATTTGATCCCTTAAACGGGTACGTAGGCAAGGAACAAAATTCCTTCAATTCAACTAAAATAAAAAATCCAAAAACACCCTTCTCCCTCCAATTCTTCATTTAGTAAGTCTTAGGCTTAATATTTTCTTTCAAAATAGCATTTAAAAATAAAGCGCGCGCGTAGAAATTAAAGACGGTTCCTATAGGTTACTATAGTCGTTATGGGTGCCTAACACCTTCCCGTAGCGAAAACAACTCCCGGACCTCGATTCTCAAGGGTTTTGCTTACTTTTTCCCTTCCCAAGAAAAAATAAGATATCACCGGTTAGAAAGGTTCAAACGTAATCAATGTTTGACACCCGAAAACCAAGATAAAACATCCCATCATGACCGATGTACGTACATCGGACTCCCTCGGTGTCGTGCGGGTCCCTTACGGCTTGAACCATTCCCCTTGAGTTGAGAACCTCTCGTATCCCCCTGACGTAGATAGCGAGAGACACGAACACCTACATTTCTTGTATTAGTCATAATCTTATGCATACATGAATGATTAACCTATAACCAATTGAGTTAAATTCCTTTAACTCGGATCCTTAATCGATCCCTTGGGGTAATACATATGAGTTCATGAGTGTAGAAGAATATTCTTCACATGTTAACATTATATATAAAATCATGATCACGTTCTAGTTCACGACGACTACGTCGAGGCTCTAGTTCCATTCCCTTACTTGAAATATAACTTACTACCCGATCGTGAATCAAATAACTCTCTCACATGCCATACTTCACTATACCACATGAATACTTGCTTTACCTTTTAAAGAAAACGTTTTTGAAACCTATGCCTTGGAATTTTGAATTAAGGGGTTTAAGATTTAAGATTGTGTAAAGCAATCACTCACGCCACGCCAAAACCACCCGGAACAAGCAAAACAGTGGGTCACCCCACTGTTAGCTCGCCTAGGCGAGTGATTTGGTGTGGGTGGCGAGCTGCAGCTCGCCTAGGCAAGTTGGTAGGCGAGCAAACACCCCTCCCTGTGGGTGTTGCTTGCCTAGGCGAGTTATGACAGCCCAGATTTTCAAAATCACCATTTTTGACCCAAAAACCTCAATCCAAGGTATCCCAAGGCATATCATAGTAATAGAAGTCATATGGAACCTGTAGAACAGCCATGAAATAAGTAATCACAAGTATAAAGATGCATGGCATGAAAAGGGGTAAATTTCTACACATAAACCCTAAGAAATTATATAGTTTTTCTTGCAAGTTTATCACACATCCCATGGACAAAAACTACCTAAGAAATCACCTTAGTTTAACTTGAGAATATGCACACAACTTCAAGCCCTTGATAGAAAACCCTAGAATCAAAACCCTAGTTGTGAGATGAATGTTTGGTGAAGCTTGCTTCCAACTTGTCACCAACTACTACCAAACCTTAGCCTTGCTTAAATTCTAACTTCTTGAATGATTAGGAGAGGATTAGAGGAAGATCATGAGTAGAGAAGAAAAGAGAAGGTTGCTTCAACACTTCACTAACCAAAAACCATAAATCCTAACCAACTCATACTTGATTCCAAAGAGGAGAAGGAAGAAGCAAAGATTGTGGTTGAAGGATGATGATGATGACCGATTTTCTAGAGAGAAGGGAGAGCAAAATTTCTTACAAACCCTAGTGAGAGAAAGTGAAGAGGATTGTGTGAAAAATTTGGACTAAAAGTCCTTAAATAGTCCCTTCATGCGCAATTACCATTTTACCCTTGGTCTTAAACGCGCTTATTCTATCGTTAACAGGTAAATCATCGTATCATAAAAGTGGGATATTACATTCAATATAAGCTATTTTTAGTTTTTTTGAAATGATTCATTATTTTTCCTATTATAAAAATAAATAAAGGGAAATGCATTGTTTTATTTATTTTTTTACAAATAGAGAAAGACATGGTTATTTTCCTGGTAGATAGATGAAATGGCAATGCCTTTATAAATTCACACACACAACTTAAGTGTCTTGGGTTCATACTCTGGTCATGGCATTTTGCATAACAATTTTAGATTTTTACCATTTGAGTCAAGACTTGTAGACATTGTTCTAATATTACATATCAAATTATTGAAGAAAAAAAAAACTATTCAAATAAAGTTTACTACGAATTCATGTAGAACAAACTTTTGAGTAAAGACGACACATACAGTTTATTTAGTTTATTATTTTTTAATTCATTTTTATGTATAACATTACTAAGTCAAATTTGCTTATTCAGAAAAATAACTTATAAAAAACAATAGTGTATAAGTGATATATGGAGTGTAATTATGAAACAGTATAATTAAATTCTGACCAGGCATTGAATCAAATGAAGTAGGTTTAAATTGAATTTCAAAAACATTAAAGTTCAACAATAACAATTAACATTTAAATATTTTTATTATTTTTAATAGAAAATATTTTGAAAATTCACTTTAAAGATATATTTTAGGGAGTTGGTTTTTTAAAAATTAAATGATATAAGTTGCAATAATGTGGTTAGTACTTCTATAATCCATAATACTTCCCCATCATTAATCATGACTAATAGAAGTACTAGCCACATTATTGCCTATCATATTTGAAACATTTGGAAGCTGCATCATTGAAACATGGTAAGAGTTTGAAAGTTGCTCAAAGTTGCTCAAACCACTCATACTACTTTCTCCGTCGTACAATCGCAAACCAGTTTTTCACATTTCCTTATTCTTATATGCCAGAAGTTTTTTATGGCATTATTAATTCTTCCAGGCACCTAACACAAATGGAAAAATGTACAAACAAATAAATGCATATAAAACAAGTAAATGCATATAAAATAAGTATATGACAAAATATACAAACAAATAAATGCATATAAAACAAATAAATGCATATAAAATAAGTATATGACAAAATATACAAACAAATAAATGCACATTGAAGTTTTTTATGTCATTATTATCACTTTGATTGAGATAAAACAAGTGGGACCCAATAATTTATTGTTCCTTAATGCCCCGGGCACCGGAAGCATTACCCTTTAATTTATTGCATTGACTTTCCTTGTCATTATATATAGCCTATTGTAAGGTGTTACTACTTACAAGCTATCAAAAACTAATGGCAACCCGCATGACTCTTCTCATGTTTACCTTTGCAATTATGTGCATTGCTTCAGTTCAAATTGCAGGTAACAATCTAGTTCCACAATGAAACCTTTGTTATATTTTCAACGAAATGATTTGTATTTGCAGAATATGATAGTAATGTTTTAAATGAATATGTTTTTATTGTCATTTTTTTTAGCAAAACTTCCTTATTCATTTTAATCTTTAAGTTGTAGGATTTTATGGAAAAATCTATAATATCTTTGAAACATGAAATATTTATTCAAAATATTAGATGATGTGTCTAACAATGTTTAATTTTCTGTAAAATAGGTGCTAACTTTGGATCTAATTGCGGTTTTATCAAAAAATGTAATCCAACCGACTGCCTCAAATATTGTAATTCAAGGTTCTATCATGCTGGACGGTGTGTCTCAAACGGATTGTACTGTTGTTGCTATCAAAAATTGTAATCCAACCGACTGCCTCAAATTTCAAAAATATCCTTGTAATAGTATATCCGCAAAAATAGTCAATATGACTTTCATAAAATAAGTTTCAAAATAAAGATTGTAATTTCAATCAAAACTATATTATTATAATATTTTATTATAAATGAATAGTTATATTCTATTATAGTAGTTGTCATTTTTCCTAATAATGATAAAAGTTATAATGACATAAATGACAATATAAAATTTACGGATAATAAATATCACCACTATAATAAGACCCCGTTTTGATAAATAGCTTATACATGTGCTTAGAGCATTAGAGCCTATAGAACTAGAGTTTACATCATAAGTTCTTATACTCAATAAGCTCTTTATGTTTGGACATGTACACTAAAAAGTAATTATATAAATTCAAAGTGTTTGGATGTGTGATTACAAAAGCAATTATGAATTTTTTTTTTTTTAGTAATTAACAATAATGAAATGTCAAAATATGTTATATATATAGGTTTTCAATATTAAAATATAGTAATAAAAGTGGAAATGAAAAGAAGGAATTACGTTAATAATATCTATTAAAAGAAATATTATATTATATTATATATATATATATATATAGGTCTTCAATATTAAAATATAGTAATAAAAGTGGAAATGAAAAAAAGGGCTGATGTAAGATTTTTACATGTCATAAACTATTTACACGTGAGTATAATATAAGATCGTTTCCACAGTGAGTTGCGTATTTCATAAGCATTTTCACAATATTAGTGTTTGAGTATAAATTGTTTGTTTGTGTAAAACTATTTTTAACTATTCGACATAAAATTAAAACGAGGCGAGATAGGGCTATTTCGCTTGGGGTCAGAGATATCAACCAAGCGTAACAGCTGCAACCTCTCGATCAAATAACGGATTCTTGCTTTTTAAACGATATTATCACAATCACTTGACAATATCATTCGTGTCCAAATGATATCGTTATTTTTAAGGCATATTTTAAATGTCGATTTCCCAAACATTTAAACAATCACAAATTCGATTGGATCGTTTAATCAACGATTTCCCAACCGATTAAATGACCCAAAAGCATTAAGTTCTAGATTAAAAGTGATTATCAAATATTAACGTCTATGTCTAGAATGAAAACTTAAGATAGATTGTTATTCTATTTCTTAGATCCAAGAGTATTTGTCAATATCATTTTGAATCTCAATAAAGCATTAAATACAAGAATAACAACAATACTAGAACCATATATTAAAATATCAAGAGTTTACATAATAGCTTGTTTGAATACCTCAAAACCCAAAAGAGTAGATGTAGCTACATATGTCTATGATAGCTTTTCAAAGGATGAAGAAAAGATAAAGATTCAATGCCTAGATCCATGATGTCTCAACAAATCTTGGGTTGAATCTACTGCTAACTACCTTGCTTTGTGTTTCTCTCTCTAGAAAAGCCCTAGTCTCTCTCTAAAACGAGAAAAATATGTATAAAACAGTAATGGGATAAATGGAAAGAGAGAAGAAAACTATTTATATGGGCAGAATTCGTGTCTAAGCGTGCCACCAAAATATTTTCCGTTTGCCAATTGGGATCAGCCACGTGTGCCTTATCCACTTGCATTTGATGAAGTTCGCTTGAGCGTGCATGAAGCATGCAGTCAGCATAGAGATCTGGGCTCTCGACATTATGCACGCTTACGCGTACATCGGTCGCTTAAGCGTACCAATTGAATCTTGGATGAGCGTACCAAAAGCATGCTGATAATGTACAGGAAGTTTGGCCATTGGAACTTACACACTTAAGCATACTAGAGGACGCTTAAGCATGCTCTCTGAATCAGGGAAGCATGCAAAAAGCGTACCAATAGCGTACATTAAGTTGCTCTTGACACTGTGTACGCTTAAGCGTGCTGAGGACGCTTAAGCGTACTGACTTTGGTTCTTGAGCTTCTTTCTTGTTCCTTGCTTGTCATTTCCTGCATAAAAGGGAAATTAGGCATATAAAGCATAAATGGTGAAATTACAACAAATGATTGCTTTTCCTTATATAACATGCAGAACAAGTCACTAAAATGCCTATTTCAACACATGAATTATAATACTTTTGAGCACTTATCAAGGGCCAATTACGTTAATAATATGTATGTATATATATATATATATATATATATATATAGAGAGAGAGAGAGAGAGAGAGAGAGAGAGAGGACATATCATATGAGAATGACTATCTTATACGAGAATGGTGAGAATAATTATCATCCATTAGATCAAAAATAGATGGTTCAGATTAAAAAGTCTCACATATGTATCACCCTATTCTATCATTCTCATTATTCCATGCCTCTGTTCATCTTCTCCAGCCACGCCTTCAACAACAACCCTTTTAATTTCCCTCACTTTCTAAAATCACTATTAATTCAAACTAGGTCAACAAAAAAATGATTCTTGATTCAAGATTAATTCTCTTTTCTTTCAAATACAACAAATTGATTCTAGCGCCTCAAGAATTGGTTCAATAGAAATTCAGATGATTCAATACAAATTGATTCAAAGCCCAAATTAATTACGTTCAGATGAACAATGGAAATTCAAATTTTAACAATTTGTGGTTGTCATGAATTTTCCTGATACTGCAGTGACAAGAATGAGGAAGGCAGACATAGAAATAAGGGTTGAGAGGATTGAAGGTAGAAAATCGGTTTGGAGAAGATGCAACGTGATTTGGAACATGGGTTGCAGGTGTTTGGAAGAAGAAGAGGCGCACACATTATAAGAAATGGAGAGGCACACACTTATTTTAATTGTGCTTTTTAATCTTAGCCATTAAATCTTAATCTAAAGGCTGATAACTCATTCTCACTTAAAAACACTATTCTCACTAGATATGTCCTATATATATAGGAGAATGCTAATGCACACCCACTCAAAAAATAGAAGGTGTGCATTAGCATTGTACACCTTTATGTTTTGGACTAAAAACCCAAATAACCCTTTTGAAAAACCACTTAATTTAATGGGCAGTAATGTAATTTTGTTTTATTTATTTTCTCTCTCCTTGCATTACAATAAATGAATCATCCCGGTCAAAACAAACATCTCACCATCGACTTCTTCGTCAGTTCTTGTAATTTGTATGTTGAGGAATTATTTAACTGTGCAAAAGCATGAAGTATCACAACAAAAAAGGAACTATTTCATAAGGCAAAGATTGAATGCATGTTAAGATTGGAAGATAACACATGCTTCATTTTTCAAAGTTTAAGTGAATAGAAATCATAAGTTTGGTTACTTTCAGGGCTTGTTCAAATTAATTAGAGTTTAGCAAAAGGTGAAGAAAGAGCAAAAAACAACAGTAATTTTTTTTCTTTCATCATAATTTGATAAATTAAAATATGTAAATGAGGAAGAAAGCCATAACAAGAGAAGAAAAAAAAATCTGCTTTAAACTGGCAGAGACATGATCAAGAGACGAGAGAAGGCGTGCTTTTTTTTCTTTTCCTTCACTCCAATTAATGGAGAGAGAAAGTGAGAAATGAAGCACCAAAATTAATAAGGATGAAGAATTACATTACTGCCCATTAAATTAAGTGGTTTTTCAAAATGGTTATTTGGGTTTTTAGTCCAAAACATAAAGGTGTACAATGCTAATGCACGCCTTCTATTTTTGAGTGGGTGTGCATTAGCATTCCCCATATATATATATATATATATATATATATATATATATATATATATATATATATATATATATATATATATATATATATATATATATATATATAGGGAAATGTTAACTTGTGCCCTTAAGGCACAAGATAAGGGATTAAATATAGAAACATTTTATTGGGAATTGTGCATTCTATGTTTTAGAAATTTAAAATCTTATGTTTTTAAGATAGAAATTATGTTTTACTTCCATTTTTAGCTTCTTAACTTGTGCCCTAAGCGCACAAGTTAACACAACCAATATATAGGGTGGGAAAATTAATGCCCCTTCTAATTAGATTTTTCTCCTTAGGCCCCCAATATCTCCAATATTATACATTTTTTTAAGACTTATATCTTGTAGATAACTACCGAATGTGTATTTAGGGAGACTTAAAGATACCGTGGGATGTAAAAAAAAATGTTCCTTTAATTGGAATGGGCTCAATTTTAGTAGCCATGGATAAAGGAACATTATACCATGTACCCCTGCACTTAAACTTTCACCCCTACAAACCATTTAAAATTTCAATTTTACCCCTATTGTCATTTAACTTCACCCCCACAAAATATTCTCTATACCAATCGGAAACCTAAAGTATTCAGTAACAACCACGGTAAATTGCAGATTCCAGGAATTCTACAACTCTAAACTCACACCATCCGTCTATTCCCCAATCAATTTCTATCTATAAAACTCTATGTTGATACAAATTCATGGCTTTGTTAATTAATTGATTATAAAACGTTCTTCCATATGAGAGAAATGGTGACAATAATTTATTGAAAGCAAACACAAATTGTATTGAAATAAAAAATTGAGAAAGAGAAATTATTGATCAGTTACTTTTGGGATATTTAGTTTGTTAAACCTATGGTTCTAACGTAAAAACGTGGATAGGTACAAAGCTTTTGGATTAATATGAATAATTTAAAGATGTGGTGGTGAAATGAAAGAAAAGAAAATAAATAGGAGAGCCATAAAACTGAATTGAGGAAACATAAGGAAGATAGATGGAATTAGGTGGTGTGTTGGAATGGAATTGGAAGAGGGAGACAGTAGCTTGACTACCAATTCTATTCCAGAAAACTTGGTATATTCTGTGGAGGTGAAGACAAATGAGAAAGGGATAAAATTGGAATTGTATATTATTTGTAGGGGTAAATGTATAAGTGCAGGGGTACATGGTAAAACTTCCTGGATAAAGTGGGTCGACCAACTCTGGCCCATTTACATGAGCTGGCCAACTGGGCTGAGGCAGGCTGGACCGGACCAGCCCATTTGACATCTATATATGGAATTGTGTGTTTTTTCCTAGTCTTATAAAAGAACCCAACTCACATAGGGTTTCTGTTGGCAAATGGAGGGACCCACCATTGCATGTGTGAATAAAAGAATGAATAAAATACACCGAAAGTTAAATGACCGAAAGTTTTTCGCATTTGACAGCAATACATGTTTGAAAAGCATGGCAATTGTTGGTGAACATTGTTGGGTACCTACTACATAGTGCAATTGTTGGTGAATAATTGGTAGTAGGTAATTGGTAGTAGGTGAGGCAATGACTTTGCACCCCTATAAATAGCTTGCTTGCAAACCATTGTAATAACAACACAGAACAACAACAACAACACAAAATACATCAGTAGAGAGTTTAGAAAAACTCAGTGTGAGAATTTTAGGAGAAAATTCCTGGGTGTAATTGGGTTGTGGGTAGTGAGAGTTTGTGAGTGTTTGTAAACACATATATTTCCTTTTATTAAAAGATCTGCAGCAGCAGTCCGGAGAGTAGGCATTATTGGCCGAACTTCGTTAACAATCTTGTGTGTTGTTATTCCGCATTTATTTCACTTCTACTTAATCTGACCATATGGGGAAATTGTGCGTAGTTTCCTAACAACTGGTATCAGAGCTCCTGGCTCGGTATCTCTGTTATTTTTTTGGCAAAAGTACTATTCGTGAATAGTAATTCACGTGAATAGTAATTTTCGTGAATAGTGAAAATTTGGTCAGTGTTACCAATTTGTTCACGGAGGTGTTCTAAAGCACAGTGGTTCACAAAAATTGTCAAAGAAGATCCAGAGGAGGTTAGATTCAAGTGGGAGTCATGGCTGCAGACGAAGGAAAGGTGAAAATTGAAAAGTTCGATGGTGCGGACTTTGGCTTTTGGAAGATGCAGATCGAAGATTACCTGCATCAGAAAAAGCTACATCAACCTCTCACAGAAAAGAAACCAGAATCGATGAAGGATGATGAGTGGAATCTTCTCGATAGACAAGCACTTGGTGTTGTGCGATTGTCGTTATCTCGAAATGTTGCTTTTAACATAGCAAAAGAGAAAACCACCGCTGGACTTATGAAGGCTCTTTCTAGCATGTATGAAAAGCCTTCAGCATCAAATAAAGTTCATTTGATGAGGCGGTTGTTTACGCTTCGGATGACAGAAGGCGCATCAGTGGCGCAACATATCAATGAACTTAATATTGTCACAACCCAATTAAGTTCAGTCGGTATCGAATTTGACGATGAGGTACGAGCATTGATACTTTTGTCTTCCCTACCGGATAGTTGGAGCGCTACTGTCACAGCTGTGAGTAGCTCCTCAGGAAGCAAAAAGATGAAATTTGATGATGTTCGTGATCTGATTCTCACTGAAGAGATCAGACGGAGAGAGTTGGGTGAATCTTCATCCTCTTCAGTATTGCATACAGAGTCAAGAGGAAGAAATCCAACCAGAGGAAATGGACGTGGTAAATCAAAGGCCAGACGATCCAAATCCAGAAATCATCGTAGTTCTCAGAACTCGAAATCTATCGAGTGTTGGAATTGTGGAAAGACGGGACACTTCAAAAATCAGTGTAGGCTCCCAGCAAAGAATCAAGAGGCGAAAGATGAGGCAAATGTTGCTTCCACCTCAGGAGGAGGTGACGCGTTGATATGTTCTTTGGAGAGCAAGGAAGAGTCTTGGGTGTTAGACTCTGGAGCGTCTTTTCATGCTACTTCCCAGAAAGAATTCTTCAAGAATTATGTCCCCGGTAACCTTGGTAAAGTTTACCTTGGAAATGAACAATCTTGTAAGGTTGTGGGCAAAGGTGAAGTTAAGATTAAGTTGAATGGTTCTGTATGGGAATTGAAAAATGTCAGACATATTCCCGACCTCACGAAAAACTTAATCTCCGTAGGCCAGTTGGCTGACGAAGGCTACACAACAGTCTTCCACGGTGATGATTGGAAGATTTCAAAAGGTGCAATGATGATAGCTCGCGGTAAAAAGAGTGGTATTCTTTACAAGACAGCTGGAGCATGCCATTTGATTGCAGTTGCAACAAATGAAAATCCTAATCTATGGCACAAGAGATTAGGCCATATGAGTGAAAAGGGGATGAAGGTTATGCACTCAAAAGGAAAACTACCAAGTCTTCGGTCAATAGAAATTGACATATGTGAAGACTGTATACTTGGAAAGCAGAAGAGAGTCAGCTTTCAGACAAGTGGAAGAATCCCAAAGAAGGAGAAACTTGAGCTTGTTCACTCTGATGTTTGGGGTCTAACAATTGTCCCATCCATTGGTGGGAAGCATTACTTCGTGACTTTTATTGATGATCACTCTAGGAAGGTATGGGTATACTTTCTGAAACATAAGTCTGAAGTATTTGAAGCTTTCAAGAGATGGAAAGCCATGGTGGAAAATGAGACAAGTTTGAAGATCAAAAAGCTCAGAACCGACAATGGTGGTGAATATGAAGACACCAAATTCAAGAAGTTTTGCTATGAGCACGGGATCAGAATGGAAAGAACTGTGCCAGGCACTCCCCAACACAATGGTGTAGCTGAGCGTATGAATAGAACATTGACTGAGAGAGCCAGAAGCTTGCGTGTGCAGTCAGGCTTACCAAAGAACTTCTGGGCAGAAGCAGTCAACACATCAGCTTACTTAATCAACCGAGGTCCATCGGTGCCATTGGAGCATAAAATACCAGAAGAGGTATGGAGTGGAAAAGAGGTAAAACTCTCACATCTTAGAGTTTTCGGCTGTGTAGCATATGTGCATATTAGTGATCAAGGTAGAAATAAACTTGATCCCAAATCCAAGAAGTGCACTTTCATCGGTTATGGTGAAGATGAGTTTGGCTACCGCCTCTGGGATGATGAAAACAAAAAGATGGTTCGCAGTAGAGATGTGATCTTCAATGAAAGAGTGATGTACAAAGACAGGCATAACACAACCACCAACGACTCAGGATTGAGCGAGCTTGTTTATGTAGAGATGGATGATGTTCCAGGAAGTCCCACAGATGAGATTCCCCAATCAGAGGAATTGGCAGAATCAAACATCAGACAACCGTCTGACACACCAGTGCATCCTACTCCAGTTCCTGAATTAAGAAGGTCTTCTAGACTTCGTGTTCCAAACAGCAGATACATAAACTACATGTTGTTAACTGATGGAGGAGAGCCTGAAGATTATGATGAAGCATGTCAGACCACGGATGCTAGTAAGTGGGAGCTTGCCATGAAAGACGAAATGAAGTCTTTGATCTCCAATCAGACATGGGAACTAGCTAAGTTACCCAAGGGAAAGAAGGCACTTCACAACAAATGGGTGTATCGAGTAAAGGAGGACCATGATGGCTCTAAGAGATACAAAGCCCGACTAGTGGTCAAAGGATTCCAGCAGAAAGAAGGAATTGACTACACCGAGATTTTTGCTCCAGTGGTGAAGCTCAATACTATCAGGTCTGTCTTAAGTATTGTTGCCAGCGAAAATCTCTATCTTGAGCAGTTAGATGTGAAGACTGCATTTCTTCATGGAGACTTAAATGAGGAGATATACATGCACCAACCAGAAGGATTCTCAGAAAAAGGGAAAGAGAATATGGTGTGCAGGTTAAAGAAGAGCTTGTATGGCCTGAAACAAGCTCCAAGGCAGTGGTATATGAAGTTTGAAAGCTTCATGCACAAGGAAGGTTTCCAGAAGTGCAATGCCGACCATTGTTGCTTCTTCAAGAGATATAAGTCAAGTTATATCATTTTGCTACTTTATGTTGATGATATGTTAGTAGCAGGCTCAGACATTGATGAGATCAAAAACTTGAAGATGCAATTGTCAAAAGAGTTTGACATGAAGGATTTAGGTCAGGCAAAGAAAATTCTTGGTATGCAAATCACGAGAGATAAGCAAAAAGGAGTTTTGCAGTTATCTCAAGCAGAGTACATCAACCGTGTTTTGCAAAGATTCAACATGGGCGATGCCAAATCGGTTAGCACACCGTTGGCAAGTCATTTTCGCCTATCTCAAGAACAATCACCTCAGACGGAGGAAGAAAAAGAACTCATGGCCAGGATTCCATATGCTTCAGCAATTGGAAGTTTGATGTACGCAATGGTCTGTACGAGGCCAGACATTGGCTATGCAGTGGGAGTTATTAGCAGGTTTATGTCAAATCCAGGTAAAGCTCATTGGGAAGCGGTTAAATGGATTTTGAGGTATCTAAGAGGCACCACAGAGAAATGTTTGTACTTCAGCAAAGGAGAGATAAAAGTAGAAGGCTACGTAGATGCAGACTTTGCTGGTGAAGTTGATCACCGAAGAAGTACAACTGGTTATATATTTACTGTTGGTACTGGAGCAGTTAGTTGGATGTCGCGAATACAAAAGATTGTCGCTTTATCCACTACAGAGGCTGAGTATGTAGCAGTAACAGAAGCTAGCAAAGAATTGATATGGCTTCAAGGATTGTTAACAGAGTTAGGATTCATGCAGGAGAAATGTGCTTTGTACAGTGATAGTCAGGGTGCGATATATCTGGCAAGGAATTCAGCATTTCATTCGAGAACAAAGCACATAGGTCTTCGTTATCACTTCATCAGATCTCTTCTTGAGGATGAGGTTCTAACATTGATCAAAATTCAAGGAAGTAAGAATCCCGCAGATATGTTAACAAAGGTGGTGACTATCGACAAACTGAAGTTGTGCTCAACTTCAGTTGGCCTGTTAGAATAAGAGACCAGAGAAGGCTGCTGCATGATCGAGGTGTGAAGACCGATTGAAATCAGTCTTCAAGTGGGAGATTGTTGGCAAATGGAGGGATCCACCATTGCATGTGTGAATAAAAGAATGAATAAAATACACCGAAAGTTAAATGACCGAAAGTTTTTGGCATTTGACAGCAATACATGTTTGAAAAGCATGGCAATTGTTGGTGAACATTGTTGGGTACCTACTACATAGTGCAATTGTTGGTGAATAATTGGTAGTAGGTAATTGGTAGTAGGTGAGGCAATGACTTTGCACCCCTATAAATAGCTTGCTTGCAAACCATTGTAATAACAACACAGAACAACAACAACAACACAAAATACATCAGTAGAGAGTTTAGAAAAACTCAGTGTGAGAATTTTAGGAGAAAATTCCTGGGTGTAATTGGGTTGTGGGTAGTGAGAGTTTGTGAGTGTTTGTAAACACATATATTTCCTTTTATTAAAAGATCTGCAGCAGCAGTCCGGAGAGTAGGCATTATTGGCCGAACTTCGTTAACAATCTTGTGTGTTGTTATTCCGCATTTATTTCACTTCTACTTAATCTGACCATGGGGAAATTGTGCGTAGTTTCCTAACAGTTTCAAACCTACAACCCTAGCAGCAGCCACTTTCTACCCTTTGCCCAACAGCCGGCTCTCCCTACCATTTCCCAGCGGATGCCTTGTTTTGATATGTATATGCGTATTCTGCAGTTTTATTTCTTTGTTGTATTAGTGTTTCAGTGTTGTTGTTCTGGTCATTTTCGGGTACAATCTAGTTTTTTGTGTTTTGGTTTTAATTATGAAGTTTTGGTTCTTTTCATAATCTTGATTAAGATGTCCTTATGTTCACGGCGTGTAGCTGGTTTTTTTCCTTCCTTTTTCCACTATACTCTCACAAATTAGCCTTTGATTATAATAGTTATTTGTTTTTAGAGGATTATACTAGCCTTTGATTGTTTCAATATTTCAATATATTTCTCTTTTGTTTCAACAATCATTTTTCTATTCTCTCATTTGTTTCGTTTAGTTAATTTATATGTCTGTGTTCTTTTGATTTTTGGCTAATCTAGATCTGCAAAATCTATGCCAGGAACAACTTGACTGATGATGGTGGTTTTTATTTCAACATCATGTACAATGTCATTCCATTGGCCATTCATCAATAATATTGATTTTCTTCCGTCGAGTGTGATTTCTTTGATTAATGAGGTGAGGTACCATACTATATTGTAAGGAATGAAATTGTCAATTTTATCTGAAAGGTAGTGGGGTAAAGTATTTGATTTATAGCATTATTAACTTCAAACTTTTTTTTTTCAGGTTAATAAGCATCTAATTGTTACCATCGGGGAATTAGCGTAAGTAGTTGATGCGCTATACGTGAGTGTTGTAAAATCTCAGATACTTAATTTGAATTCCAGTTATAAAAAATATATGTTTCTTTCTTGCAGGAAAATAATGTACCCACAAAAGAGAAGGAATGTGAGAATGACATAGATGAAATGGCCATACAAGAGGTTCCAGAGATCCTTAAAGACAAACTACCAAATGTGGAAACTTCAAATGGCATGAAGGGTCACTCTATACTTTTTGAAGAAAGTCATGCAATTAGTGAAGAAGAGGTGAAATTCGAAAAGCGGAGCAGTGGAAAAAGTAGACCCCAAAAGAAGATGGACCCCAAGAGAAGGAAATATGAAAAGAACTGAAATTCATATCCTTTTTGGTTGTTTTATATGAAAATTAAATTGAGGAAACAAGGTTGATGGTTGAAGATACTTGGTTTTGTAAACTTCAATTTTAATTAAAGATAGAAATGATACAAGACAATGAGAAAGTAGATGGTACAAGACTTGTTTTTGTGACAGGCTTTAATATGTAACATATCAAAATTCCATTATAGTTTTCTATGCCACGATAGTACTACGCAATTGATAACATTACATGTACATCATTTAACAATGATAATTTAGAACATGAACTAAAATGCTTTGCTAGCATTTCGCATGTAGAGGTAAAATATTATACTAGTACTATGAAATGAAACACGTTTGTAAAGTAACTTCTTCGATGTAAAGGAGTCAAAAATCCCACATAGTACTATGCAATTACTGTCCAAGGAATATGTGTGCGAAAGTATCAGCGTCAAATAACTTCTTCCGATGCCAATTGCTTGGATTTCAAAATGGGATCCGGACCAATTTTAATTTGGAAAGACATTGTGTCTCTGTCTCTATCTGTCTCGCACACCGTTCTCTGTATCATTTTATTTATTAAGGTAGTCCAATCCATTTCCTTCAAAATGGTGTTGACACCATGTTAAAAATGAGCAATAAATGTTTTTTGAAATTGGTTGGAGATTGAAATTGGTTTAATCATCATAGATTTTTCCCAATACGATCTTAAGGATTCATACCAGTGTGAACCTTCCACTATAGAAGAAAATTTATAGTGCTATGCAAGTAAACACGTTTGTAAGTCAAATCCTACATAGTACTATGCAATTACTGTAATTTAGAGGAATATATGTGGAAAAGTATCAGCGTTAATTGAAGAAGATGATGCAATCAATGAAGATGGCAAACCTAAATAGATGCGTTTTAAATCTAAAATAATGAAGGAATTAATTCCTGGCTATACAATATGTCATTCCAATTTAGTTGTTTAGAAATGCACGAGTGAAAAAAACTAGTAAAAGTAGAAAACAAAAAGTACATTGGGATGAAAGGTGCAAACATGTTGAAAATGTAGATCCAAAAACAAAAGAAGATATAAAAGCATATGTCAATGGCAAAATGCCTATCGAGTTTCTGTATTTAGTTGTAAATTTCAGACTATCGAATTTGATTTCAAGTGATAAAAAAATATATTTCATTCTTGCAGGTAAATAGTGTGCCAGCAAAAGAGAATGGGTGTGAGGATGTCACACATGATGTAGATGATGTACTCATGCATGAGATTGCAGAGATCCTTATAGTGTGGAAAATGAAAATGGTTTGCTAGGCAACTCTATACGTTTTGAAGCAACTCGTGAAACTGATGGAGAAAAGGTGAAGTTTGGAAAGAGAGACACAAGTAAATTAAATTCGAAAAGAAGAGGAATCCAAAAAGAAGGAAATAGGGAAACTGGACCAGAATTCTGCAAGACGAAGAGAGGGTTGATGATCCGGTTTTGCATCAGCTAATTTCGCAGGTGCAGCCGTAATTTGATGAATACGATGACTAATTTGCAACGGCTGGTTTTTCTGTTAAAGATTGCTACTTGGAGTTGTCAAATCTATTATGTTCGGCTGAATACGATGACTAATTTGTGGCAGCAGTTAGGCGGATATGGAGCACTTTCATTCCTACGAATATATGAGTCTGCGGGTAGAGGTTATTGCAGTATAGGCTACTAACTAGATTGAGTTATGGCGGAATGGTGTTTTAAGAGATGTTCATTAACGAATTTGTGTTTGTTGTTTTAGAGAATTCAAATAATCTAACCAATTGGCTAGGAGTACAAACTACAGGTTGGGATGGTGAGGTTGTGAACAATTTCCTAATCTTTTAACTCAATTGGTAAAAGTATCACAATTGGTTGTAACCCTATAAAACTAGTCTAATTGATGATGAAACATCTTCAGACTAAGCCTTCCAAAAGAGACTTGTCTGCTAGAAATTCAAACAGAGTTTGAATTGTGGATCCTAACAGACGAGATTTATGACCGTTGTATTTGTTGAGTGCTCGTTTTAGACTCCTCATCTGGAAATATACATTAGTTTGCAAACAGTAATATACATAATGAATATGGATATTTCGAAAGAAAAGAAAAATATAAAGCATAAAGTAGTAGATATATGAAACAAATGGAGGAGCGTAAAAGCGAACACACGTGATAAAGGTGTGATAAAGGCAACATTGATAGGGACGGCTTAGAATCCTCTTCATTTCTTAAAAGAAATGTGTAATAATGTGACATATCAAATCTTTATTCAACTGCGTCAACTGCTTGAATACATCATTATTCATTGAAGTGAATAAGGATACACAAATGTTGATAACGACCTACAAACTTTAGCTTCCTTGTAGACAAGTCCATGACTACAATAATACCCTTTTTGAGGACTACAATGTCTATCTTCAGAACAAATACATTGTCCTTCCAAAGCACAGCCATCAAATTTTACCAATTCCTTCCCATACAAAATCTCATCTGACCCATCACCAGAGAACACATTTTGTGGATCCATTTGTTTTTTAGCTTCAATAAAAAGATTAAAGTTAGGATATTTTTGTTGCACATTTGAAAATGCTAAGTTCCTATTCTTAGCCCAATGTGGCTTAGCACCATACTTGAAAAATGCAATCTGTTCCAATTCCTCCCACACATCTTGGTTTAGTCTAGGAGTAAATTGGTCATTTGCACGATAATAGTTGAAATCAATCGCTACCGAGTCTTCTGATTGTCCTAGATATGCTTCTGAGGCTTTAATGTAACGTATCAAAATTCCATTATAGATGTCTATGCCACAAAAATTTTGTGGATTTATGTCTCTTAATTTCTTCACATCATTGATAAAATCTCCAAATTTTGAAGCAGGGAAAATTGCTGCTGACTCGTAGAAGAACAATCCTTTTATTCTTGGATCCCATGCACATGATGTGTCTATTCTTGTTGAATATAAGCATGAACCTGAAGTTTGCATTTTTCCTTGATAGCCAATTACAGGATAGCTGGTGAAGATTAGGCCATTGTTCTTCAAACCATTGGCTGTTAATTTCTTGAATCCCAATGTAGTGGATGCTGTTAAGCATTTCCCGTTCGTGTTTCCTGTGTTTTCCAGCAATTCCTCTGCATGACAACGTTGAAGTTATATTATAGGATTTTATAAGCTTTGAACTTGTCAAGATTGTAAATTGCAGATGTGCAGTTAGGTCGCAATTTTTGGTATTTTGAAAAATCGGTCACAACTGCAGACGCAATTTAGCAATCACAACTGCAGACGCAATTTATAACCTTGTCTTTAGTTTATTTATTGTTACTCCATAAGATCTCGGCTCAGTAGTAAAAATTTGACTTTATAACTTCAAGGGAGGAAGTTCAAATCCCTCCGAAGACAATTGTAAAATGATCATCAGAGTCACTTTAATAATAATTTCTCCCTTTTCGAAGTTTTTTAAAAAAGTTGGTTATTACTTACTAAGAAGGTACAATATGACAGTGAGGTCCTCACACCAGTAACAAAACCTTATCATCTTTAATTGGTTATTGCATCATAAGAATAACATGACAATAATTTTAGAACAATATACAAGATGAGATCATTAGTTACCTGCTGCTCTAACTGACTGAGAGACCAGTATTTCATTGGCTTGAAATCCAATGAAATCGTAGACTCCATCACCAGAGGCATCTAAGGGAACCCTGAAATCATATCTATAAACAGCTGTGTGCCTTGATGGATACCAAGTTATGTCCGCAAACTCATACTTTTTTGCATGTTCTATGTACACGTTTTCAATATCATTATCATCAGTGAAATTGAATGTTATGCTTCTTTTGAACCTATGCTCAAGTGATAACTTCACCTGACATCATTTAACAATGATAATTTAGAACATGAACTAAATTGCTTTGCTAACATCCCTCACTAAGAGGTGAAAAATTATAGTGCTATACAATTAAATATATTTGTAAAGTAACTTCTTCGGTGTAAAGGAGTCAAATCCTACATAGTACTATGTAATTACTGTAATTAAGAGGAATATATGTGTGAAAGTATCAGAATTAATCGACTTCTTGAAGACGGAAAACACATTGTGTATTTGTCTCTATATCTCTCATACATTGTCTCTTTCTCATCTTATTTATTATTTCTCTTTCATATTTTTCTCTCATAAAATACCGAAGAATACACTAAACTGCGGTGACTTTCCCGCCACAAAGGTAGTCAATCCATTTCCTTCAAAATGGTGTTGACAATGTTGAAGATAAGCAACAGAAAAATTTGTAAATTGGTTGGAGATTGAAATAAAATTCAAGACATGCATTTAATGATCTCTTGGCTGGACCCTCAATAATAAACAACTCTCTTAAATTTTAAATTTTATAAAGTTTTGGGTGACAATGCAATTTGGTCAGGATTGATAAAGTTTACATATGGCCCAGTTCCAGAAAAAATGCTCTGATTGGAAGGGATGAATACGGTAAGGTTATGGTTAGACTCAATTTGGTGGTGCTCCGATTGGAAGGGCGTCGGAGGTAGAATAAAATTGGTTTGCAAAAGCAGTCAGAAGAGTAGTTGGAGACGGCCACATTATTCTTGCAAGACCTCTGGTTTGGAAAGCAACCGATATTTGAACAATATCCAATCCTTTACAGTATAGTCTCCGACAAAGGCGCATCACTCATGCAGAAATTTACTGCAGCTGGTACACAGCAGAAATGGCGCTGGTTCTGGTGCAGAATTTTGTCCAGTGAGGAAGAGGAGTGAATCTGAGATTCTGAGTTATACTAGGTGTTGACAGAGGTTCAGTTGCAGGAAGGGGTGACAGATGTGGTCAAGTAGCTTCTGGACGAAGGCAAAGGATTCTCGGTCAAAAGCTGCTATAGATTATAGTCTTATGCTTGACATTCAATTTTCTGCAGATGATGACTTAGAATTTTTTACAGCAGCTCGGCGTTTGTGGGACACATCACACCCCTAAAAAATCAGTTTGTTTCGGTGGTAATTATTTCAGAATAGGCTTCCAATTCGGGTAGAATTATATAATTCTTGATATCATTATAGGAAGAAAAATAATTTACAGTTTTAAATGGTAAATAAAATTCTTGTACAAAATAAAGTGATGTATACAAAATTTTGAAAGTTCTTTAAAAGGAATGGAATATATAAAAGAATTGAAAATTGTATACCTTGGAGATGGCACCCAAAACTCCAAGAGAAACTTGTGCAGCATTAAACAAAGGATCATGTGATTCCAACCTCAAAACTTTGGCATACCCTTCAGATTCAGAACTAGGAACAATAATACTAATACCCAAAACATGATCATGAAAAGCACCACCTTTGCCCCACCAAGAACTACCATGTGCACCAGTACTAATAACACCTCCAACTCCAATTGTAACACCTTCCCAATAAGGTGCAGCCACCAAACTAAATCCATTTTTCTCAACTTCATCAATTAATTGACGAAGTTTCACACCTGAATCAACTGTTACAGTCAAATTTGTTACATCAATTTCAATTTCTGTATCATATTTTTCTGTGCTAATAAAAAAAGCATGATTATTGTTTTGTTGTGGGCATGATAGTTTTGGGATAGTGTGTGAGAATTTTGTGACAATTTTGGCTGTAAGGTTGTTTTGAACAACATAGGAAACTGCTAAACGAAGTTGTTCTTCTGTTGTTGGGTATGTTACATTTAGGGCATAGCAACTTTTGCGGTCATTCCATGTGCCGTACGAGTTTTGAAGGGTGCAGATTGTTTGGTTGCATTGGATGGGAGATTGTGGAGTTATGCTATGGATTAAAGGGTTTGGTCCTATGAATAGTGGAAGTATGTGAATGATGTATAAAATCCACCACATCCAATAGGTAGTAAAAGCCATGTGGGTGATGATTGTGGTGAAAGGGTATTGAAATGAAAGGGATTATGATTTTTGGTCTTGAATTTGTTGGGGTTTTATTGTGTTAGTTACAACACCATTATAAATGTCGATGGTGCAGTGTGTATGTTGAGTGAGGTGAAGTGCAATTATGAAACTTTTAAGTATAGTTTTAAAAATCAGTTTAGTGACCGACTCGGTAAAGGTACTAAATTATTGATCATTGATCGAATCATTAAGTCACTGATCGAACCGTATAATTGAATCGGATTGAATCAAATGACTCAATCATATAACTCGATCTCTAAAGAATTGTATTTACATTAAATAAATTGGACCGAATAAGATGATTTGATACTTAAAAATTAACAATTACGATACAATATTAGAATCCTTCAAACAAAAAAAAAAGGATACAATATTAGAAATCTTTTTTTTTTTGAAGGAAATATTAGAAATCATTTAATTTTCAAGTAAATAGAAATACCTTACATCTATAATATGTGATAATAGAATATTTTCTAAACATAACAATTATATTTTTTTAAGGGAAAACGTATCAAGAATATGTTATTTCGAAAATAATATGTAAATCTAATATAAAGGTTATAATATATGTCCACCCTGATACCATATGATTGGATAAAAATGCTGACATGGCATGCCTGTTGTGTAAATAATTCTCTTTTTCATTTTTTTCTAAGTGTATAAACCATTAGACATATTGATATCATTAATTATTAAAATAAAAAAAGAAAAAATCAAAAAAACAAAATTAAAACCCAAATTGCATTTTTGTTTTTCATCTTCTCCTTTCTCTCTTTGTTCTTCCTTCCATTCTACCTTGTTCCTCTTCATCTTCATCTTCATCATTCCATAACATTCATCTTCATCATCCCAACCCAAATACTAAGAGAAAGGAGAATAAGATGTAGTGAGAGAAGGGTTGTGGTTTTATTGATTTTTCTGATTTTTTTCCTGGGTTTGTGTTTATGACGATGATGAAGTGAGACAGAGAAAATAAAAAAAAAACATTAACTTCTATTATTTAAAAAAAAAAGGTTAAACTGCATTTTTCGTCCCCCTAAGTTTCAAAATGTTGCGATTTTGACCTCCTATTAAAAAAAATGGCAAAAGTGACCCCCCCCCCCCCCCCCCCACACACACACACACACACACAACATAAGGGAAATAGATCTTTCGACCTCTTATCTTCTCAAAAAGTTGCAATTATAGCCCCTGTTTTGGGACAAATGACATCTTCCGGGCAATTTTGGGACGAAAGGGGAAAAATTTGTAGTTTAGCCTTAAAAAGTCCAAAAATATTAAAAATGAAAAATAAATTTCATACTCAGTGTGACGCATAATCAAGAAATGTTGATTCAACACGCCACATAAGCTTAATTGTATAGTCAGACAACATCAGACTCCAAAATCAAATAATTTTCATATTACATGGTTACAATGATAATGCCTCCTTAAACCCAACCTCATGTACATGGTTTGATTCCCCGCCTTTAGTTTTAAAATCCTATGTTTGATTTTCTTCTCAAGTCAACAAAAACGATTGTAATGAGAGCTAGCAGGAAAAACGGTCATAGGTGATTTAGTGATCATTAAAAAGTATTAAACCGAGTTGGTGAATTAGCAAAAGTTTTGAATTTACAAATTTAAGAAGAAAAAATAGAGTTTTACTGGTTCAAACTATTTTTCTTCAATTTTCACTAGGCCAGTTGCAAGGGCAAACTGATTGCTTGATTGACCCAGTCTATCCATCGTTCAACCCGTTCGACCAAGCTGGTCGAGCCGAGTTTTAAAATTATTCTTCTAAGTGGACAAGCAATATAATATAATAGAAGTAAATGCACAAGATTCACAAATTGAAAATAAAGATGACACCAACATGTGGCATTGTGTGTTATCGGGGATTTGAATTGTCTGTCGTCACAATTCAAAACATTTATACAAGCATCACATCAAGGGCCTCTTTATTGAGATCGGATATTCTAGAAAAACAACTAGACTTTTGTTTATTTTTCAAAAGTTTGAAATAACGAACTTAAAATATGGATTGTTCAATCTTTATCAACAACCATTGGTGCATTGCATATACAACAATTTGCTTGCAGTTAATCCAAATTTGGATTCTAAAAATGATAACATTGTTATTTTTTTTCGTTCTCAAAGTATTTTCCATTAGGGAAAAGCTTTATATCACGACTAATATGCTCTTGAATATCACGACCGCCTACATGAATCATGTCAAAGAAAATGCTTTCGTTATAAATAGCAACACTCTTTCCTTTATATATTCTTTGAATGATAAAGTCATTTTGTAATTCCACTATCTTTACATTTTCAAAACTTCATGTTTAATCATTTATATCATAAAATGTTAACATTGTTATCTTTTTATATAAAAATATCCAAAATCACTTAAAACTCATCTAAAACCGATAAAACTAAAAATTAAAGAAAAAACTAAAAAATCACACCTTAATCTTTATCTCAAACTAACATATTTGAAATGGTGCCATCTTTGTCATCTTCTTTAACCCCTAATTTTTTACAAAGCTCCGCACATAACGTTGTAAAAAATCTAAGAGATGATGGTGTCTCTGTGGCTTTGGATCTAAAATGGGTTTTGTTGATTTTATCTCGTTAACATTCGGGGCACTTTTTCTTTTCAAATTTTTTTATTTTGGGTCTCCTTATTTAGTTTCATTAGACCAGAGATTATTTCAATTGGTAAGGACAATGCATAATATATATATATATATATAAGGTCTGGAGTTTGAACCTCATACACTACCAAAAAAGTTTCATTTGATCTCATTATAGTCATTTGATTTAATTATAGTTCCGATGAATTATGTTACATTTAGGGCATAGCAACTTTTGCGGTCATTCCATGTGCCGTACGAGTTTTGAAGGGTGCAGATTGTTTGGTTGCATTGGATGGGAGATTGTGGAGTTATGCTATGGATTAAAGGGTTTGGTCCTATGAATAGTGGAAGTATGTGAATGATGTATAAAATCCACCACATCCAATAGGTAGTAAAAGCCATGTGGGTGATGATTGTGGTGAAAGGGTATTGAAATGAAAGGGATTATGATTTTTGGTCTTGAATTTGTTGGGGCTTTATTGTGTTAGTTACAACACCATTATAAATGTCGATGGTGCAGGTTTTATTGTGTTAGTTACAACACCATTATAAATGTCGATGGTGCAGTGTGTATGTTGAGTGAGGTGAAGTGCAATTATGAAACTTTTAAGTATAGTTTTAAAAATCAGTTTAGTGACCGACTCGGTAAAGGTACTAAATTATTGATCATTGATCGAATCATTAAGTCACTGATCGAACCGTATAATTGAATCAGATTGAATCAAATGACTCAATCATATAACTCGATCTCTAAAGAATTGTATTTACATTAAATTGGACCGAATAAGATGATTTGATACCTAAAAATTAACAATTAGGATACAATATTAGAATCCTTCAAACAAAAAAAAAGGATACAATATTAGAAATCATTTTTTTTTAAGGAAATATTAGAAATCATTTAATTTTCAAGTAAATAGAAATACCTTACATCTATAATATGTGATAATAGAATATTTTCTAAACATAACAATTATATTTTTTTAAGGGAAAACGTATCAAGAATATGTTCTTTCGAAAATAATATGTAAATATAATATAAAGGTTATAATATATGTCCACCCCCTCTAATATAGATGGGTTTTAGGTTCCTCCTCTATTAAAAAAATGTTAGATTTCAATCCTGTAACATAAAGATTTTTTTGGTTTTGGACTCTGATACCATCTGATTGGATAAAAATGCTGACATGGCATGCCTGTTGTGTAAATAATTCTCTGTTTCATTTTTTTCTAAGTGTATAAACCATTAGACATATTGATATCATTAATTAATTATTAAAATCAAAAAAGAAAAAATCAAAAAAACAAAATTAAAATCCAAATTGCATTTTTGTTTTTCATCTTCTCCTTTCTCTCTTTGTTCTTCCTTCCATTCTACCTTGTTCCTCTTCATCCTCATCTTCATCATTCCATAACATTCATCTTCATCATCCCAACCCAAATACTAAGAGAAAGGAGAATAAGATGTAGTGAGAGAAGGGTTGTGGTTTTATTGATTTTTCTGGGTTTGTGTTTATGACGATGATGAAGTGAGACAGAGAAAATAAAAAAAAAACATTAACTTCTATTATTTAAAAAAAAAGGTTAAACTGCATTTTTCGTCCCCCTAAGTTTCAAAATGTTGCCAAAATTATTATACAAGTCTTGCGAAAATTTTAAAAATCCAGATTTTTGTTTTCATTTTTATTAATTTTTCCAATTTTTTAAAAAAATTTCAGTATTTTTTACAATTTTTATTAATTTTCCAGAATTTTTTTTAAAAATTATTATTTTTTAAAATTTTCAAGATTTTATTTTTTATTTTGAAAATTTTCCTGATTTTTGTTTTCATTTTTATTAATTTTTCCAATTTTTGTTCGGTATTTTTTTAATTTTTTAAGAAATTTTTTTCGTTTTTTAGATTTTTTTTAAATAAAAAATGACACGTGTACCCTATAAAAAAAATTAATTATAAAGTCATCGTGCCACGTCAGCACCTGGAGTGTGGCAGATGGGATCAGGGGGGTTTTCGAAAGAATCTTCATATTTCAGGGTTGGAATCGAAAGAATCTTTTTTACAGGGGGAAAACCGGAACTCGCCTAAATTACAGGGGTAAAGACATATTAACCCTTTTTTATTTTGGGTCTCCTTATTTAGTTTCATTTGATCACATCTTTGTGAGATTATTTTAAGGACAGTGCATAATATATATATAAGGTCTGGAGTTTGAACCTCATGCACTACCAAAAAAAAGTTTCATTTGATCTCATTATAGTCATTTGATTTCATTATAGTTGCGATGAATGAATCAGAGAGATGATGGTGTGGCTGTGCCGTTTGATTTCATCATTTCAGTTTCTTTTAAGTCTATTTTGGGAAGAAAACAAATAAGACATGTGAAGATGACATAAATATTTGTATATAAATTAACTTCTATAATTTATGTTTTTTAAAAGCTAGTAATATTTAGACAATCAATCTTTTGAATAAACAACGTCATTTTTTTAAAAGCTAGTAATATTTAGACAATCAATCTTTTGAATAACCAACGTCATTTTTATGATTCCACGTAATAACTTAACAAAATATATTTTATATATTATATATAAAAGGAATATACAGTTTTGGATGAATTTTTTCATTTCCAATTATACTATAAACAAGTGTGTCTACAAAAATGTTATATTGCTGATTTTATTAAAATTATAAGATTTTATTTAAAAATATAAGATTTTATATTATATTTGTTATATTATTGATGTCATTGAAAAAATAAGTATAAATTGCAAAATATTTATACCTATATTTTTAATCAAAAATAAAATTTATAAAACTATTATTCGTAATTTGTACGCATCAACTTAATAAAAAGAGCCGACAACAACGTACCTTCAGTGGCGGAGCCACATGAGGACTGGGGTATGCCATGGCCTACCCATTTATCTTGTGAAAAGACTATAATACCTCTGAGGTAATTTTAATATGACTATCATGCCACTCACCAACTACCCCAATCTTTTTAACTTCATCCATAGGTTAATATGCTTCAGTGATTTGGAAGTGCGTAAATATGTTAATTAGTTCCTTTGTTAATTAGATTTGCAAATAATCACATGATTGTTAATTAGATTTGTAAATATCAATGCTAGAAATACCACTACTTGTTAAAATAGTGATTCAATGTTGCAACTGCTGTTATACACCATGCAGCTGCGCCACTACTATTCTTGAAAAGGATACTGTTGGACAGACAAATATATATTCAGTCGAGGTTAGAATTTTTTTTTTCTTTTATTAAGGAATTAAAGTTGTTCTTGTTTCACAATTTGTTATTTCTTTGATCTTTATGTGTGTATGTGTGATTATGTCCCTTTGACTTTGTTGAGCATGTAAACATATAGCAAAACATGCTAGTGATACAACAGAGTACTATCTAGTAATCATATCTATCTTGTTAGTCTGGACATATCAATTTTAGAGTATCTGGTTGAGGAAAAATGGAGGGAGGGGACTCAGGGTAGAAAAACTCTTCCTGATTCAATGGGACAAAAGTGAGATATAATTTGGTCCATTTTGAAATCATGTATGTTATTTCAATGAAATTGAAACTAGCTTTTGTTATGAAATTTGAATGTTATTAGAATTGATGTAACATTGAAATCCATGTATTGTTATTTGATTTTTACCTTTCCTTTTATTTGATTTTTGTTGATTTTGAAACTGTTTCAATAGAAAAAGTTACCATGAAAAGTCAAGAAATCGATTAATTTTTTAAGAGGAAGGCCGATGATGGCGGCCGCCCCAAAAGTTTTGGTCTGGCTCCGCCACTGCGACGCATTGTTGATATGCATTTCTAAATCACCATTCACCAACAACCTGCAGCTGCACCTGAAATTGTTGTTTTGGTTGAGCAAATTTATGTTTGCTGCATCTCAACACCAAAAGAATGAGCCCTTCAAAAAAAAAACACCAAAAGAATGAGAATATTGTGAGTGAAGGCAATTACAAGAAAAGAATCAATTTTGAATTTAAGACTCAATTTTGGATCAATTTTGGATGTTTATTTGGATTTTAGTCTTTTCTAACTTTAATTTGGAGGTTTTTATGCTTTTTGGATGTTGGATGTTTTTATCCTTTTATTTTACTTCAAGAATCTGTATAGATTATGTAAGAATCACATGTATTATGGTATGATGAATTTACTTGGGATTACATAAGAATCATGATTTTTGTTGGATTATTGTATGGATTATGAAATTTGATAAAATCATGATTATTTTTATTTTTTTTACAAAGAAAAATACCTTTTTTGATTAAAATATTTTTGTACAAAAAAAAATAAAAAACCACGGGTAACCCGCATATATCCGTGGGTATCTAAATACCCGCGGATTACCCGTATAGAGATACCCGCACGGGTATCATATTTATCCAACGGGGCGGGGACGGATATCATACTACCCGTACCCATGGATACCCATTGACATCCCTAGTTTAACCTATTTAAAGTAGAGAAAGTTGAATATTTAATGACTTTAATATGAAGTAGGCCTGTAAATAGGCTTCCAGTCCAGGTCAGGCTTTTAAATAGGTCAGGCCAGGCCAACAAAATAGGCATATGAAAGGCCATAGGATAGGCTCAGGCTTGCAAAAAAATTTGTAGGCTAGGCTCAGGTCTAGCCTATTCCCACCCTACTCGCGCGCCTTGTAAATTTTACAAAAATGCCCATGAGTAATTCGGATTTTAAAATCCAAAATGATTTTTCACTAATTCGGATTATAAAATTAGAAATATGCATATGTATAATCAACAATCAAAATCTCTTCCATTTCAGCAGTTTTGAATTTTGCTTTTAAAAACAACCAAAAGACAAAGTAAAAAATGCTAAAAACCTATCCAATAAAATCATAAAAATAAACAATAAAAAAATTCTAAAAATTAAATAAAACTAATGCAAAAAAAATTCATATTTTTCTGATAATATGAAGAAAAAAAATTAAAAATGGATCAAAACGATGGAATTTTGGATTTTGAGGGATGGAGTCTCGTAAGAAGTCTCTTCTAGGGAGTCTTGATCCTTGATTTTTTTTCCTGATTTTCAGTGAAACTTTCGGAACAATCGGATCTAGTAGCCCAAATATCGTTTTTTTACTCGGAAAAGCTAACAATGACCTAAAACAGGAGGATGATAGTTAGGAAGATTAATAACGTCCTTAAAATGACTATCCATGATATAATCATGTTCAGAACTGGTGGTGATACAGTTCGGATTATATAATCCGAACTATTTTTCCCTTGAAATATGGTGTTTAGGGGGTGTTCGGATTCTATCATCCGAAAAAATAGGGTATTTTTGAGGTTTTCGGATATTAAAATCCGAATTGGTGAAAAAACTCATTTTTCCACCCTATAATAAAGGAAAAATTCAGTTTAGATTTTAAAATCTGAAAATCACAAAGGCAATTTTGAAAAATTTACAGGGCGCGTGAGAATGACATAGGTGCGAAAAGTAATAGTCATCAAGTGAACCGTCCCACGCTAACCCATTTGTATTATCTGACCCACTGGGCCGAGGGAGGCAGGCTGGATTGGACCAGTCCATTTGACAGCTCTATATGGAACAATGTGTGTTTTCCTTGCCTTATAAAAAAAAAAACCCAACTTACATAGGGTTTCAAACCTCCAACCCTTAGCAGCAGCCACTTCCTACCCTTTCCCGAACTGCCGCCACACTCTACCATTTTTCAGCGGATGCCTATTTGGATTAACAGGTATGAAATGTATAATCAGGTTTTTTGTGTTTTGGTTTTACGTATGAAATATTTGCTCTTTTCATGATCTGGATTGAAAGCGTGTGGCTGTTTTGTTTATTTCCTCTATGCTCTCACAAAGTGAGCCTTTGATAAATTTGGTTGTTTGGTTTATAGGATTGTTGCTGTGTCTTCAAAAATTATAAATAAAAATTTTCTCTGTTGGATCCGTTTATTTGATACGTGTATTTATTTTATTTTATTTGTATGTGTTCTTTTAAGTTTTAGCTAACCTAGATCTGCCATCGCTATTCCAGGCAACAACTTGATGGCACTGTTGATGAAGATTTTTATTTCATCATCATCTACAATGTCATGCATTTGGCCAGTCATCAGTAATATTGATCTTCTATCATCATCGAGTGTGATTTCTTTGATTAATCAGGTGAGGTACCACACTATATCTTAAGTAATGAATTTGTCAATTTTATTTGAAAGTTGGTGGGGTAAATTAATTGTTTAATAGCATTAGTAACCTCGTACACTTTTTTTCCAAGTTAATAAGCATCTAATTGTGGAATCTAATTGTGGAGGTTCGGGACCTGTTGGAGGAGGAGTTGCACTTGTACGCCTCTATTACCAAATTTTAAAACATAGGTTAATGTTTTTTGTGAATGTTTTATTGGATGGTTGCATCGGTGTAACAACTTGATTGTTTTAGCTGCAGGTTTATTGAAAATGTGTAGAAAACCACAAGTGCCATGGAATGAAAAAGGTGCAAAAATGCTGAAAATCTAGTCCTAAAAACAAAAGAAAAAACAAAAGTTAGTGATATTGAATCTAATTTAGTTGGAGGTATTATTATTTCCGAACCAAGAAAAATTGAAGAAGAGAGTATATGGAGGAGCACAAGTAAAAGTAGATCCAAAAAGAAGAAGAATCCAAAGAGAAGGAAATCCAAAAAGAAGAAGAATCCTAAGAGAAGGAAATAGGGAAATGATTGAAATTAATATAATATATTAGGGTATATTATTTCTTCCTTTTTTCTAGTCAGAAACTAATATGAAAACATGTCTAAAGATGTAGGTTGTGATGGTGTTCTTATGCAGACATTTATCCATATGTAAAAATGTTTGTTGAGTGCAATATGATTTAGTTCATTATCAATTGTTTCAAAGTGGTTTCTTAATCACTCTTCAATAGAAGACACTCTCTATAGTTTCTATTACTTCGTGCAAGTTCAATAGGTGTGGTCCAACCAAACCTCTAATTTAATGTTAACTAATTGCTATCAATTAAATATCTTGCACCCAGTTCATGTAAATACACTTTTTCTCGGTTAAGGAACATTGTTAGTTTTTCTATTACTTGAGTACTTAGTCATTTGCACTTTTGTACACATTATTATTACTTGAGTACTTAATCAAATATAAAGCTTATTTCGCTATTTTCATCTCTTTATAAATACTCAAATATTAAATTGCAAATGTTAGTTATTTGAAGTATATGCTCTCCAAAAATTGAATTTTGGAATTCATACATTTTTATTTTAGAAATTAATTTTTTGAATAAAAACTATATATGCTGGTGTATCATGTTCTAAAAATTAAGTTCCATTTTTCATTTTAATTTTTCTTCAAAAATGAGTATTTTGCCTACAAAATTTTACGAAAGAAATATTTTGCGTCAAAAAAAAGGGTGTAAAAGAGTAGCTTATAATAAAAATAAGGAAGTGCCAATAGTAAATGCATCCAATTTGGCACATTTATATGTTCTTCAATGTGGTTTGGGTCTAATTGCTCAAGGTCGGCCCATTTTTAACCCTATACAGTTTATCAATATCAAGTAGCGTAATGATATATAAGTTTCGCTACCATTGAAGCAGGGGAATCATACCATAAATTGTGCAACAAAATTTTATCAGAGAAAACCTAGATACACATTGAGTTCATACCTAATCCATTCACGCAGGCGAATCAGGTATATGATTGTAGTACGATTTTGTTTTGTTTTGAAATTCCGATTTGATTCAACTATATTGTAACATAAATGGCTAGATTTATTTTTGGGGTATTGCAATCTTTTTTCTTTTTGCAAAATGGTAGTTTGCAAAATGGCATTTATTTTCCTTTGTTTTTAATCTTTTCCATGACTTTGTGTTTTATGGGTATGCGATATTGGTTTTGAAATGCGTTTTTTTAAAATATAAGGATAATCGCAAATTCATTTTCAGATCTGAGAATCAAATTTGACAATTAAACCTTCAATTTGAATTTAGGGAGCTTTAAATCCAAACTCATATGCTCACATATTTGGGCTTTAGGTTTTTCTTAGGAACGTTGAGCTTTAGTGTCACAAGTTATTCAGATTTGAGATGGGAACCGACTAACTCTAAAATGACAACATTATCATACTTAACTTTAATTTGCATGTTAAAAAAATTAATGCTTCCATGACCATTAAATTGGCTATTGATGTAGTTTACTTCAATGCATAATTAATCTTGTGGTTGTTCAATTTATGTTCTAGTTTCAATTTATCTTGTGTTGTTCAATTTATATTCAATTGTCAATTAATGGTGTGTATGGTATAATAGAAGTACTTTGTCCTAAATGAATTCTTGAATAGTTTTGTTCACTTAAGGATATTATTTATCACCTATGGTATATATGCTTGAACTCTTAACGGTTTTTAGGTGGTCATGTTTTCATTTAGCCTTTTAGAAGCATTTCACAAATCCTAACAATTTGATACAAAGTTTGCTTACGATATTATTCTTGTATATTATTGGTATATATCTTCAAATCATTTTTGTAGACTCATAATAATTTAATTAACAATATATTTATTTGATTATTAGAACCTTTATTTCCTTTTAATTATTAATATTTAATTTCTATGTATATATAGAGATTAAGTTTGTATTTATATATACACATTAACTGTTTGTTTTATCAATGAAGAAATACAGGGATTTGTGTTGAAAATAATTTTCATATTTACTTTAATTTGTGGTCATCTAGATTATGGCATCATTTATCAAAATTGGTTCAATCTGGATAGATTTTTCGCAATATGATCTCACGGGTCAGCATCAATGTGAGCCATCAACTATATGGTAAGTTTTATTTCAATTTATATCCTTATTTTAATTTGATTATATTACATAAAATGTTGTAAATTTATAAACTCGATAAGCTTTAATCCAAATCTTTGTTCCTACAATAAGAGATATCAATATTCATAATGTTATTAGATTGACTAGTAACAAAGTTAGTGATTTGATTAATTATATGATAATTAGTGACAATGAGAATGAAGATAATGCTCAAGATGTTAGAAGGACAGGTAACTTCCAATATCATTAGCTATTTATATTTTTTACTATTTTATATTGTGTTGCTTGATTTTCATGTGTACTTAATATACACCAGAAAAAATAGGTCTAACGATGGAGGGCCAAAAAGAAAATGTGATGAGCACTGTTATTTGTGAACCAAAGGAAAGTGAAATGGAGGGTATCAATAATGCTTCCATCAATAATAATGTTGACGAAGCTAGCGTTGTTGATAAAGGAAAAGGGAATATGATTCAAACAAATGAGGAATTAGAATTTTCATCCTCTGTTGAAGAAGAAGTCCTAACATTTGCATCACATTTCCTACCCTTTCCATATGATTCACTACAATTTGGGGAAGGTGCCTCAAAGTTTTTTACAGGTGGAACTGATTCTAGGCTTGTACTCAATATTGATGAAGGTATTGAAGAAAATTTATTGGATGAATTTTACTTCCCTCCAAACAATGTCGAAGTAAGTATATCCTTCTTTCATTGTACATAACCATTTAGTAGTGTTATTGCTTTGTATGTGATTTTAGTCGGTAACCATTCATATAACATTCATTTCTCATGTGCGCGCGCGCATATATATAGACATATCTATGAAGAAAAAATTTTGCAAGTCTCCAAACAATCTATTTTAATAACATGCAACAAAATTCACACTTTTATTTTATCAATTTTATTTTCTAAATTCCTTTGTAGGAATATGCAGTCTGAGTCAAGATTCTCTCCATTTATTAGTCTCTCCATTTGTTTCATTTAAAGAGATAAAAACACAGAAAATTAAAAATAATTAATAACAATGGAATCAGCTTATGAATAGGATCCACTACATACTTTTTTGTATCTATCTCTCACCAAATGACATTATCCATTTATTTTTAAGCAAATGGTGAGGATCTTGACTCATGCAACTAGTTAGCTTATACAACATAATATATATTTCAAATATTATCATAATTCATTTTTTACCATCGGGGGTCTAGCATAAGTAGTTGATGCGCTATATGTGTGAGCATGGTAAAATCTCAGATACTTAATTTGATTTCCAGTTATAAAAAAAAAATATGTTTATTTCTGGCAGGAAAATAATGTGCCCACAAAAGAGAAGGAATGTGAGAATAACATAGATGAAATGGCCATGCAAGAGGTTCCGGAGATCCTTAAAGACAAACTACCAAATGTGGAAAATTTAAATGGCATGAAGGGTCACTCTATACTTTTTGAAGAAAGTCATGTAATTAGTGAAGAAGAGGTGAAATTCGAAAAGCGGAGCAGTGGAAAAAGTAGACCCCAAAAGAAGATAGATCCCAAGAGAAAGAAATATGAAAAGAACTGAAATTCATATCCTTTTTGGTTGTTTTATATGAAAATTAAATTGAGGAAACAAGGTTGATGGTTGAAGATACTTTGTTTTGTAAACTTGATAGAAATTATATAAGACAATGAAAAAGTAGATGGTACAAGACTTGTTGTTGTGAGGGGTTTACATTAATTTTTATTTTTGAAATACTTGAAAAATGTGGCCTTGCACCTTACTTATGAGGCTTTAATGTAACATATCAAAATTCTATTATAGTTTTCTATGCCATAAATTTTTTATGGATTTATGTCTCTAAGGTTCTTCATATCGTTGAAGAGAAATCCTTTGTAGATGTTAAGCATTTCCCTTTTGTATTTCATGTGTTTTCCAGAAATTTCTCTGCATGACATGGTTTATATGTTAAGTCATACATATATACATTTTACGCTAAGTTAGAGATTTTAAATTCCAGTTGCAATTAGGTCGCAATTTTATCGATACAGTGAAAAATCACAGATAAATGTGATTTAATTGAAACTTTGGTCTTTCTATTTTGCTAATTAAGGTATTTTGCCTTGTATAAGAATTGGATTGCCTCATGATTGGAATCAATGAAAAATAATAAATTTTCTTTTCTAACTTCTCTCTAGAGTGTAATCTTTTCTCAAATTGGGGTGTATTCCGTCACTAGAGGCATCTAAGGGAACCCTTAAATCACATTCTGAACAGTTGTGTGTCTTGACGAGCACCAAGTCTTGTCTACAACCTCATACTTCTGTCCATGTTCTATGTACACATTTTCATATCATTACCATCAGTAAAATTGAATGTTATGCTTCTTTTGAACCTAAATTGATTTGCTAGCATTTCTCACGTAGAGGTAAAATATTATACTAGTGCTATGTAATTAAACACATTTGTAAAGTAACTTCTTCCATGTAAAGGAGTCAAAAATGCCACAAAGTACTACTTAAGTATTGTAAGAGGAATATTTGTGCGAAAGTATCAGTGTTAATTGACTTCTTCTGATGCCAATCGCGAGGATTTCAAAATGGGATCCAGACCATCAACTTAGACGGAGAGACATTGTGTCTCTGTCTCTATCTCCATCTTACACTGTTCTCTTTATCATCTTGTTTATTATTTCTATCAATAATGCTATTTCCAGCGAATTGGAATTTCGTGAAACATAGTGACTGTGTATTCCATTGAGTCATTTTTAGTTGACCAACATCTTTCCATTACTCCCCCCATGATTTCCGCCAAGGCTCTTTTTTGATTGGTTGGTTTCTGTATAGTGAAGCATTCGGTAAAATTTATGTCGCTGTATATAGCACTACTGTATTTCTATTTCATATATTTCTCTCATAAAATACATATGAATACACTAAGCTATGATGTCTTTTCCTTCATAAAGGTAGTCCAATTCATTTCCTTCAAAATGGTGTTGACACCATGTTAAAAATGAGCGATAAATGTTTTTTGAAATTGGTTGAAGATTGAAATTGGTTTAATCTTCCTATATTTTTCCCAAAATGATCTTAAGCATTCTCAACAGTGTGAACCTTCCGCTATATAAGAAAATTTATAGTGCTATGCAATGAAACACATTCGTAAAGTAACTTCTGCGGTTTAAAGGAGTCAAATCCTACATAGTACTATGCAATTACTGTAATTCAGAGAAATTTACATGTGAAAGTAAGAGCGTTAATTGAATAAGATGATGCAATCAATGAAGACGAAAAACCTAAAAAGACGCGTTTTAAATCTAAAATAATGAAGGAATTAATTCCTGGTTAGAAAACATGTCACCCAATGAAGTAGTTGTTCAGAAATGCACAAGTGAAAAAAAATAAAAAAGAGTAAAAGTAGAAAATAAAAAGAAGATACAAAAGAAAATATCAATGGAAAAATGCCTATCGAATTTTCTGTATTTAGTTGTAAATTTCAGACTATCGAATTTGATTTCAAGTGATAAAAAAATATATTTCATTCGTTCAGGTAAATAGTGTGCCAACAAAAGAGAATGGGTGTGAGGATGTCACACATGTTGTAGATGATGTACTCATGCATGAGATTGCAGAGATCCTTATAGTGTGGAAAATGAAAATAGTTTGCTAGTAAACTCTATACGTTTTGAAGCAACTCGTGAAACTGATGGAGAAGAGAAGTTTGGAAACAGGGGAACTGGACCAGAATTTTGCAAGATGAAGAAAGGGTGCAGCTGCAGTTTGATGTGCCAGATACATTCAGATGGCTGCCTGATGCAGCAGCTAGTTTTTCTGTTAAAAATTGCTACTTGGAGTTGTCAAATCTGTTACGTTCAGCTGAATACGATGAGTAATTAGTGGCAGCAGTTAAGCGGATATGGAGCACTTTCATACCTTCGAATATATGCTTCTGTGGGTGGCGGTTGTTGCAGGATAGGCTACCAACTAAATTGGAGTTATGGTGGAAGGGCGTTTTATGAGTTGTTCATTAACAAAGTTGTGTTTGATGTATTAGAGGAATCGAATTATCTAGTCATTTGTTTGCTTCTTGCACAAAGACTATGGAAGCGTGGAAGTTGATTTTCATTTGGCTAGGAGTAGCTACAGGTTGTGATGGTGAGGTTGTGAACAATTTCCTAATCTTTAACTCAATTGGTAAAGGTGAGAAAGGCAAAATAAAGTATCACATTTAGTGTAGTTGATAACGGCTCTGTGCATTTGGTTGGAACAAAACAACATTCTTTTTAACGGGAAGGTGGCCAATTTCTTAGAGGTGAATTTGGTTGGGACGAAACAACATTCTTTTTAACTGGGTTTTTCTAATGTGAAGAATGTGGGATTGTTTTGTTTAAGAGGCTTCCTAGTGTCACTCTTGTTGGTAAAGCAGGAGAAACTTTGGGTGGTTTATTATGTTAGGGGTGGCAGGAAGTCTCTCCTAGTCCATAGACTCAAGAATATTCAGAAAACAATACATAGTGCTTATAACTTGGAATCTACATGGACCACAACAAATATATGAACATTCACTTAAATCAGATTCAGACATCAACTAAAATTGTTTTCTATGATGTTTGGTTCTTCTTGGCACAAAAATATAATAAATCAAAAAAAAATTATATACTACCCTCAGCGTGTATTTTAGAGCTTAAGAATTTCAATATTCATAACTATCATATTGGAGCAGTATACTTGTAACCCTATACAACTAGTCTTGTTGATGATGAAACCTCTTCAGACTAAGCCTTCCAAAAGAGACTTGTCTGAAAGAAATTCAAAGAGTATTTCTTGTTGTGAATCCTAACAGACGAGATTTTGACAGTTATGCTTGTTGTGTGCTCATTTTAGACTTCTCATCTGAATAACTACATTAGTTTGGAAACAGTAATAACTATAAGAGAAACTATTAGGAAATATTTAGAGGTTAATGAGTTGAATCCAACTATAATTTATGATAGAATATTATAGTGTAATTTGATCCAAGTAGTCGACCCCACTTGGTGGGATAATATTTGGTTGTTGTTGTTGAGTGTGTGTGTGTGTGTGTGTGTGTGTGTGTGTGTGTGTGTGTCCTTAATTCTCCTCTGACACTACTTGTGTTTGAGAGACTAAGTGTTTGGTTATTTAATCTTTTTTAGCTTAAAAAGACACACACTCAATTTAGCTCGAACAGATGTTGGACACTAAATCAATGAGGAAAACCAACACACTACCTTCAAAATTAGCCGAACATATGTTGGACACATTATAGATCATTTCTCCATACAAATACTCAATTTTTACATTGTTTTTGAGACATCCATTCAAACATAAATATTGTTTTCGCTATTTTATCTATATATTATTAGGTTTCATTTATTTACATCTTTTAATCATTTGTAGTCCATAAGATCAAAATCTAAAAATAATTGTACTTAATGTTAGGTGTTTGCGCGAGCGGTTTGTATTAGAGACATCCACTCAAATATAAAGCCTATTTCTCTATTTTCATCTCTTTATTATTTTGTTGTCAATTAGGTATAAATTCAAAAATAATTGTACTTAATGCTCAATTAGGCTACAAATAATTGGAGGTTTTCTGCTGGTTTCGTTGTGTCTAGGCTGGTTCCTGCGGTGTGCGTGTTTGGTTGTGTCAGGGGTATGGCCGTGGATGGTAGGATGGTTTTTAGTTCTGTCTGGTGGTTTAGCCTCTGCTGTTTGTTGTTTTTCCCTATTTCCCTGTTGTCTCAAGGTCACCCTTTGTACTCTATTTCCTCCTTGCATGTTAGTGCTCCTTGCGCTAACTCAGCCTAATAAAATTATGATGTTTCAAAAAAAAAAAATGCTCTATTCCGATCAGTTCTAAAATCCACATCTGAGGGACAAACATCCTCCCATGTCTTTAAGCGCTTAAAGAAAGGGGAATTACAATTGTGGATATCAGTCAAAACTCAACTGTAGTGTTCCTACATTAACAAAGTCTAATAAAAAAGACTCAAACTATGGCTAAAACATTTTGTAGCAACACTAACTAACTAACAATTATGATTGGGCGTCATCACTGTGTATATTAAAGCCCCAACACCTACTAAATTCTTTTATTTACAAGAATATACAATTAATTTATTCTCTATCTATTATGGACTCAAACATGCATTTAAGCCTTATTTAAATTTTGCTTAAAAAATAGTATTTTGCATAAAAGATTTTAATAAATGAGTATTATGTGTTTAAAAAAGTGTGCAAAATTGTGTACTCCCTCCGTCCCTATATTTAAGCACCCATTTGATTTTATTTTTATCCCTAATTGTAAACACCTTTTCAAATTACCAGATGCATTTATTATTTTTTTTTCCTAAACATACCCCTAATTAATACTACTATCTTGTCTTGAAATATGAAAAGTCAAATTTAATACACATAAAAACAAAGGACAATTTCGTAATATTAACACACAAAACAGACATATTAATTACACTGACAACTTTTCTTAAGAAATGTGAAAAAGGCAATGGGTGCCTACATTAAGGAACGGAGGGAGTATTTTGTATCTAAAAAAGAGTGCAAAAATGCGTATTTTGTGTATGAAAAAGCGTGCAAAAGAATATCTTATAAGAAAAATAAGGATAGGCCAAAAGTAAATGCACCCAATCAATTTCATTTATATGTTCTTCAACATGGTTTGGGTCTAAACGCTCAAGGTCGGCCCATTTTTCACCCTATAAATTTTATCAATACCAAGTAGCATAGTGACAAATAAGTTTCGCTACCATTGAAGCATGTGAATCATGCGTAAAATCAGTGCAACAAATTTTTACAAGAGCAAAAGAGAAAACTTAGATGCACATTGAGTTCATGCCTTATCCATTCAAGCAGGAGAATCAGGTATACGATCTTAGTACAATTTAGTTTTGTTTTCAAATTCCGATATGATTCAATTATATTGTAACATAGACGACTATATTTATTCTTGAGATATTTCAAATTCTGATATGATTCAGTTATATTGTAATATAGGGATGATCGTAAATTCATATCTGAGAATCAAATTTGAGAGTTAAACCTTCAATTAGAATTCAGAGAGCTTACAAATCAAGTTGATATGCAAACATATTTCGGTTTTAGGGTTTTGTTACGAATTTTGAATTTTCAGGTTATAAATTATTTGAGATGGACACCAACAAAACATCATATGACAATTTTTTCATACTTAAAATCAAATTTGGTTATTGGAACAAATTAAATGGTTCCAAGACCATTAATTTGGATATCAATGTAGTCTATTTGAATTTTATAATTTATTTTGTGTTCTTCAATTTGTGCGCATGATGAGAACATCATTATAGAGGCCAGTTTTATTATATTGTACAATTACAAAAAATTTGTTTAATTTTTTAGATTCTAAATTCCAACAAAAATTTAAATATTAATTCCATTTTATGTTTTGTGACTTGGGATAGGTTGTGAAGGAAATGATGTTTTCATCATTAAATCTAATAGAAATTTATATTATTCCATGGGTAAGAGTAGTCCTCCTATAACCCCTAAAATATTAATTTATTTCAACATGTGACAACTTCAGGAAAGGGCAAAGGAAATTCAATAGTGTCAAGGAAATGGCAATCATCTATAATAATAGAAGATGATGCAATCAATGAAGATGACAAATCTAGAAAGATGTGCTTAAATGATATAATTAATGAAGAAGTTATGCCTGACTAATGGAACATATCCTTCCAATGAAGTGGCTCCCCAAATTTGTATGACATCCGGATCAATTAAGGTAGCACTCTCATATCAAGGAGTTGTATTCGAAACTATATTATATGACATTCAATCATTTGGCGTTAATTAATCTTGTATATTTAATTATTTTCAATTGAATTTAAATTTTCAATTAATTTTGTTTTAATGGATACCGAAGAATGCCCTCAAAATGAATATGCGACAAGAAGAAAACGAGCTTTCAAACATAGCGGTAGATTTAAAACATGTTGGAAAATTGGAAATCCAATGAAGTGGTGGTTTCAATATGAACGACAATGAAAAAAATACACTAAATTTTTTTCTGCACTAAATTATACTTTCAACTTGGTCCCCCATAAACTAAATTTTTGGCTCTCTCCATGCGTACCAACAAAAAAAAAATACATAGTTAAACCAAATAAGTGAAATGAGGCCAACAATACCAATTACAAATACACTTGTTCCTCAAAGAAAATGCAAGATAGCTAATAAACCCTAACACTTCTAGCAACTTAATGCATTTATTGACACCTGATCAAAGACAAACTCCCAACCTAAAACAAAACCAAACACACCTCCTATAAATAGTATACAACTAAAGAGAGAATCAATCCTTCAAAAAATTAACTAAAGATTTTGGGAATCACTGTTTCACCGTTAACTTCTTTATAAGATTTTGAATTAAAAAATCCATGTCTTTTCATCAAAAAAAAAAAACACATGTATTACATTTAGGTTGGATAATAGTATAATCAGGACATATGGGACTAGAGCTGTCAATATGGTCAGGTCATCCGGGCCAGCCTATCGACCCTCTCTTTGTGGGTTGGGCCGTTAAAAAGCATGAAAAAAACAATCCTTTCTTTTTGGCCTAGGCCAGGCTACTGGGCTTATTGGCCAATCCTTGAGTGTAATATTTATCAATTCAAATTAATATGTATTCTACACAACTTATGATCATGTTTGCATTGCCTAAATCATAAGAAATCAAAGTATCCTGGTCCTCTTCTATTCCTTCTTCTAAATTTATCTAGACATCTTTTTTTTTTTTTTTGAAGGAATCTAGACATCTTTTTTTATTAACAATTAAGGAAATATTTTTTCAATTTTTGTTATAGCTATTGCAACCGCTGAAGCAGCTATCGGACTGGCTATTGTTTCCGCAATTGCTCGTAACAGAAAATCAACCTGTATCAATCAATCGAATTTGTTGAATAAATAGCATTAATTAATCATAATTAATAAAAAAATCAATAAAAATACTTAAAAAAGTACTTTTTAAAATTGTTTTACTGTGTAAGACTTTATTATTTAATTCTGTAAGACTAAATTTTATTGTCTCCAATGTTGCATTTGTGAGTTGTGATAAATATTCTCTATTTTTGCATTTATGTTTTTTTTTTAAACAAAGGAGACTTGCCAAGACAGCAAGACCCTAAAATATATAATATAAAGAAAAAGATATACAAAAAAGGAGGGGGGACAAAACAACCAAAACCCTCCAACAGGGAACACCAAAATTAGCAAAACCTAAAATAAGGTAACCCTAATCTATTTCTAGAAAAAGGTACCCTAATTTGAGATGGCAAGCTGTCCCACCAAAAAGAAGTATTCAAATCAAGCCCTATGTTAGCAAGCAAGTCAACGCAATGGTTCCCTTCCCTATAAATATGAGTAACAAAGAAAGACATAGATGCTATCAAATGGATGCAGTTCCTCCATCGGTTTCAAAGATGGCAAGGCACAATGTTTTTGTTCTTGAAAGCTAAAGTTACCAAAGTAGAATCAGTTTCCAGCCAAAGTCTGACCCAACCTTTTTGGGCTGCTAATTCAATAGCATACATTGCACCATTCAGTTCAGCATTAAGAGAGTTTGAGATACCCAAATTATAAGCAAAAGCACCCAAAAATTCACCATTGTTGTCTCTGTATATACCTCCACAAGAAGCAGGGCCTGGATTTCCAACTGCTGCTCCATCAATGTTGCATTTGATCCACTCAAAAACTGGCGGCTGCCATATGATTTCTTTGATTCTTGGTGCATTTCCATATTTAATATTTACAGAAAATGCCTTAAGAAGCATAAAATCAGAGATGGAAGAGTGCGCTGCACATTTTAAGTTGTTTCCTGTTAAGGCCGTAGCTGAGATAATGAGGTTAATAGCTGCTCTAACAGTAATCCTCTTGCTGTTAAATCTGTGTTGATTTCTGCAGAACCATATGATGTTAATAACATTGATCACGGCTGCCAGAACCACTATCTTACAAAGAGGGGACCAATTTCTCTGACATGTTTGAATAGCCTCCTGAATTGAAGAAAATCTGCAATTAACTTTGATAATAGATTCCAGCCAATTCCAAATATCTTTGGCAAAAGCGCACTCTATGAATAGATGATAAGTTGTTTCTTGATGCTTGCTACACAAGCTGCACATAGAAGGAATTTGACAACCTCTCAATAAAAGATTCTCATCCGTTGGAAGCTTATCATGTAATGTTCTCCATATCATGGTGGATTTGGAAGGTGGTATGTCAGAGTTCCAGATATTTTTGGCCCAAGATATATTCTGACCCACATTGTTGTGAAACTCATACGCCTCCTTAAAAGAAAGACCTCCATCATGAGAGTGGTTCCATATCATTTGATCATCCGTAGCAACAACAGGAATGGTAACTCCCTCAATGATGCCTTGCAGAGTTGGAAAAGATTGGTACAGAAATTGAGGAATGTTCCAAGAGGCATTGTTGATGAATAAATTGACTGTAGCTTGCAAAAAAGGATGCAAATCTGCTGGGATATTTAAAATGCCAACAAGAGGCTGACCGCACCAAGAATCTGTCCAGAAATTGATGTCTCCACCATTACCTATTATCCATGAGGAGTTATGTAAGACTTCATTATACTTATGCTTGATTCCATTCCAAATAGAAGATGAAATATGATATCTGATTGGAGAAAGATTCTTCAATACTCTATTCCTTAGAAATTGAGCCCAAGGGAGGTTTGACTGCATCATTTCCCAGCAAAGTTTTAAATTAGCACCTTCATTAATTTTTGAGAGTGATCTGATTCCAAGACCACCTTCTTTTGTAGGAATGCACACCTTATGCCAGGCCACTGTTACCAGCTTTCTCTTATTAACATCCCCACTCCATATGAAGTTCCTCATCCATCTTTCCAAATCTTTGATTAAACTAACTGGCCAAGAGTAGATAGTGATGCAATGAAGAAGCATACTATGAATCACACTTTTCACAAGTTGAACTCTCCCTGCTAGAGAAAGAAGAGATGCTTTCCAAGCTGAAAGCTTGAGTTTTACCTTATCTGCAATTGGCTGAAAGTAGACTGTTTTTGCTTTGCCTTTGAAAATTGGAACCCCAAGATATGTGAATGGTAAATCTCCAATAGAAAATCCAGTCAAGTTAGAAATTTGAAGCAGCCTCTGATGAGATATAGAACCAGAATAGATAAAAGACTTATGAGGACTAACATATTGACCAGAAGTTTGAGCATACCTCAGAAACAAGTGAGTAAGATTGTGTATGTTGGAGGAGGAACCTTTACAAAAAACCATGATGTCATCTGCATACAAGATGTGTGAGGGTGCTGGATTGTTTCTTGATCCATGTATAAGCTTTAAGTTGCCTTCTCTAACTAACTTTGTGATGGCCCTACTCAAAACATCTTCAGCAAGGCAAAAAAGGAGAGGGGATAGAGGATCTCCCTGCCTAACCCCTCTAGAGCAGGAAAAGAAACCATGGAGCTTTCAATTAATAGCAATTGACATTTTAGCAGACTCTAAAATTGTTTTTATCCAACTGCAGAAGAGATTACTGAAGCCAAAAGAATGAAGGACTTTGAGAAGAAAACTCCAGTCTAGAGTATCAAATGCTTTTGCCATGTCAATTTTAAGAGCCAAGTTCCCACCAAAGGTCTTTTTATGTAACACATTGACAACTTCAGAAGTTAGGCATATGCAATCTTTAATAGTTCTCCCCTTTATGAAGCCTCTTTGCTGAACAGAAGTAATAGCTGGCATTATAGTAGCAAGCCTATCTGCTAGAATCTTTGATATCACTTTAAACTTAAAGTTTGCAATAGCTATTGGCCTGAACTGCTCCACTGTATCTGCATTGTTAGACTTAGGAATAAGGGCAATAATATTTGAGTTAAAATTAGGCAATAACCAACCAGAAGTAAAAAACTGCAAAACAGCTTTAAACACATCCTGCTTGATTATTTCCCAGTATGTTTGGAAAAAAATTGCTCCAAAGCCATCAGGGCCTGGAGCACTATCTTTGTTTAAATCAAAAACAACTTTAGAAATCTCCTCAAAGGCTGGTAACATTGTAAGCATGTTGTTTACTCTGTCAGTTAAAAGGTTAGGAACAACTTCCTCAATCAACCCATTGTGGACAATGTTTGAGTTGGTGGTAAAAATATTAGTAAAGTGATTAACAACATGAGCTGATATTAACTCAGGATCATTCAATGTGACATCCCCATTCCTCATGGTTGTGATATGGTTAGATAGGGTTTTGATTTTAGCAATTCTATGAAAGAAAGTTGTGTTTCTGTCTCCCTCACAATGCCACTTCACTTTGGACTTTTCATGCCAAAAAGATTCTTCAATGGTCAAAGCTTTCTCAAGGTTTATCTGAGCATTTTTTTCTTGATCCAAAAGGAAATCAGTACTGCCCAGAATATCAATATTCATTTGAATTTCATCAAGATCTTTGTAAGCTAAAGAAACTTGTGAATGCACATCACCAAAAGTGTTCTTATTCCAGACTTTAAGAGCTTCTTTCAACATCTTCAGCTTCTGCGACAGAATAAACATAGGGCAACCAGTAACATGATTGTTCCAACATTGTTGAACTATATTGACACAATCTGGATGAGAAATCTACATCTTTAAAAATTTAAAGGAGGAGGAGAACTGTCTGTTGTGGGTTTGAAAATCAAAAAGGATGGGAAAATGGTCAGACCTAAGTTTAGTAAGGGTGCAAACATTGAGGGATTGACAAGAATTAATCAAGTCTTGGTTAACAATGACTCTATCTAACCTCTTTTGAGTATTGTTTCTACCTTTCCTGCCATTCGACCAAGTGAGATTAACACCTCTAGTGTGGAGGTGAACAAGGTTATTGGAATCTGTCCATTGCTGAAAATCCAACATAGGCATTCTGGCAGGAGCATGAATACCTTTATGTTCATGAGACCCTAAAATAGTATTGAAATCCCCTAAACAACTCCAAGGCATCTTAAACTGAGCATGAAGGTTTGATATAGCAGACCAGAGAGATCTTCTTTTAATGTAACAGTTGGAAGCATAGACAGCAGTGACACCAAATGGTTTATCTTTTATATCTAATTGAATGGAAATTTGTTGTTCATCAATATTGATTATGGTAGGGTTAATATGAATGGAGCACAGACACCAAAGGTTAGGAGAAAGATGACCTCTATTGTTAACAGTAAGAATTTTAAGACCAATTTTAGACAACCATCTAGTGGAAATATTAGAAGTAGACATCCATGGTTCAGATAGGAAACATAAATCAGGCTTATACTTAAGAATAAGTTTTTTAAAAGCTAATTTTGTAGGAGAATTAGCAAAACCTCTGAGATTCCAGTATATGCACTTCATCTGAAAGGCTTGGGTGCACCAACCTTTGATCTGGTAATATAGGGTTTTGCCTTTCTTTGAGAGCTGGCTTTCATTTCAGCTTTCTTAGAAGATTTACTGGTGACTACTTGAAAACCTTGATCATCATCCTCAGGAATGACATCATCTGCATCCTTAGACGTAGCAGCTTCAGCAGGAAACTTGCCCGTAAATTTTCTGGTTGCAATATCTGGTGGGATCGCAATTGCTTTTTGAACTGGCAGAACCAAATCATTGTCAATAACATCTTTTTCTGCTAGATTAGCCCAGGAGGCTTTTAAAAAATCAATATCATTTTGAACAATCTCATGATTGTCCTCCTCCTTCTCACCTTCCTCTGGTTCACTGTATTCCTCCTCTACATCCAAGTTGTCTGACCCAGCTTTCTCATTGTTGATGACTTGAGTAGCATCAACAAATTCCGAGCCTGTATCACTACTAGAGTCCTCATTATCTTGTGCCCTGTTTTCTTCATCATTATGATTAAATGAGGTTTCTCCAGCAACTTGCATATCCTGTGATAACTCATCATTAATTGCATTTTCCAGATCCACATCCTCTTGATTTCTGCCTTGTAATGGGGAGTCTGAAGCATTAACCACTTCAGGGGTCTTATCTTTCTTCTTGAAGACCTGAATTCGACCACTTTTCTTTGCTGGTTCTTGTCTTGTCTCTTCTTTCCTATCAGCTGGCCTCCTCTTGCAGATATCAACGTAGTGGCCAGTGCATTTACAGTAAGTACAAAAATCTGGTAAATTTTCGTACTCAATATCCACAAAGAACGCATACCCTGTTCTTTCAACTAAGATTTTGTAGCATAGTTCTTCTTTCAAATTCAAATCTATCAAAACCCTAGCATAATGGCCAAAGGATCTGTCAAGCATAGACTTACCAGTGATGTTATCAGTGCAAATTGGTGTTCAAACCCCACTGGCTATTGCAAACAGTATTTTCTTCCTCCAATACTCCTGAGCAAGACCATAAATACGAATCCACACCTGCGTAGTGGCTTGCTGTTGAAGGCTAGGGCTAAAATCTTTGCTCCATGCAAACAGTTTCAAAATACCTGGATTCAAACTCCAAGATCCCATAGATCTTACCCTTCTCATGTCCTCGATATATAGAAGAAAATGAAAATTCAAAGAAGCCTTTCCCAATCGAAGTCACCCCCCATCTTCCTAGGGTTTTCCACAGGACAGCAAGCTTGGACCTCAAGGTATCCACAGAGATAGGGTTTGAACCCTTTGGTAAAATAACTCTGCCATGCAAGTTGTGTTTGCAATCCTCAAGACCAGCCTCATATTCTTCATCAGGGATCTGAATCGATCTATTCTTACCCTTAATACAAGGTTTAGGTAATTGGCTAAGGGGAATATCACAGATATTGCTCACGACCTGAGCGAAAGTCTTCTGTTGTTTGGCTAGGGTTAAATTTGGTTGTGGGGAAGATTTAGGTGGGGATGAAGGTGGAGATTGAAGGCAAGGCCAAGCTACGATGATGGGTTTGAGAGGCGGTGGAGTGGTGGTCATGGTGAGATTGGCGGTTGTTGGCGGTGGTTAGGTAGTTTAGACAGAAGGGAAAGTAGCTTGTGAACAGTGAATAATCGCATAAAAATCGCCTAAGTTAAGAGAGCTCATGTTGTTTTTCCGTCCAGACTTTGAAAAACATTCATTTTGCATTTATGTTTTTGTGTTATTTAACACTCATGTATGTTGATAATAATTTATGTGGTATGTTTCTATTAAAAAAATATGTGATACTATAGCGTTTAGATGAACATTTTGTGCCCATTTATCTCGTCTTCTTATTCTGATAATGAGTATAAATTACAAACAGTAGTTTTTTATGAAATTTTGATTAAAATTATTGGTATAGAGAATGAATATTTTGCATTTTGAAATTGTCATCAAATATACTTATCTTTTTAAATAATACCAACAATATAACAATTATAATATCTTTATAAAAATTTATATAACAATAATGTATTCTTATCTTTTTAAATGACACCAAAAAGATAGCATTCTTATAGTCAAATTTGTTTAAGGGTATAATTGAAAGGAGAAAAAAACATCTTAAAAAGGTATTCTTATATAAATAGTATAGATGTAGCTTTATTTTCATTCCTTATTTTTTTTCTTAAAATAAAGTAATGCATTTTGAAATACGGGCCAGACTTCCCCATCAGGCCTTGTAACCCACTTCTAATTAGACGTTTCTCCTTAGACCCCCAATATCTCCAAGACCCGTAAATACGTACACATTCGATAGTTATCTACCACATATACATTTCTTTAAGACATATATCTTGTAGATAACTATCGGATGTGTATTTAGGGAGACTTAAAGATATCGTGGGATGTAAAAAAAATGTTCCTTTAATTGGAATGGGCAATTTTAGTAGCCATGAATAAAGGGGTCGACCAACTCTGGCCCATTTACATGAGCTGGCCAACTGGGACGAGGCAGGCTGGACCGGACCAGCCCATTTGACAGCTCTATATGGAATTGTGTGTTTTTTCCTAGCCTTATAAAAGAACCCAACTCACATAGGGTTTCAAACCTACAACCCTAGAGCAGTCACTTCCTACCCTTTGCCCAACAGCCGCCTCTCCCTACCATTTCCCAGCTGATGCCTTGTTTTGATAGGTATATGCGTATTCTGCAGTTTTATTTCTTTGTTGTATTAGAGTTTCAGTGTTATTTTCGGGTACAATCTAGTTTTTTGTGTTTTGGTTTTAATTATGAAGTGCTAGTTCTTTTCATAATTTGGATTGGGATGTCCATATGTTCAAGGCGTGTGGCTGGTTTTTTTTTTTTTTCATTCCTTTTTCCCCGATATTCTCACAAATTAGCCTTTGATTATAATAGTTATTTGTTTTTAGAGGATTATAATAGCCTTTGATTGTTTCAATATTTCAATAAATTTCTCTTTTGTTTCAACAATCATTTTTCTATTCTCTCATTTGTTTCGTTTAGTTAATTTATATGTCTCTGTTCTTTTGATTTTTGGCTAATCTTGATCTGCAAAATCTATGCCAGGAACAACTTGACTGATGATGGTGGTTTTTATTTCAACATCATGTACAATGTCATTCCATTGGCCATTCATCAATAATATTGATTTTCTTTCGTCGAGTGTGATTTCTTTGATTAATGAGGTGAGGTACCATACTATATTTTAAGGAATGAATTTGTCAATTTTATCTGAAAGTTAGTGGGGTAAAGTATTTGTTTTATAGCATTATTAACTTCATACTTTTTTTTTTTCCAGATTAATAAGCATCTAATTGTTACCATCGGGGATTTAGCGTAAGTAGTTGATGCGCTATACGTGAGTGTTGTAAAATCTCAGATACTTAATTTGAATTCCAGTTATAAAAAATATATGTTTCTTTCTTGCAGGAAAATAATGTACCCACAAAAGAGAAGGAATGTGAGAATGACATAGATGAAATGGCCATACAAGAGGTTCCAGAGATCCTTAAAGACAAACTACCAAATGTGGAAACTTCAAATGGCATGAAGGGTCACTCTATACTTTTTGAAGAAAGTCATGCAATTAGTGAAGAAGAGGTGAAATTCGAAAAGCGGAGCAGTGGAAAAAGTAGACCCCAAAAGAAGATGGACCCCAAGAGAAGGAAATATGAAAAGAACTGAAATTCATATCCTTTTTGGTTGTTTTATATGAAAATTAAATTGAGGAAACAAGGTTGATGGTTGAAGATACTTGGTTTTGTAAACTTCAATTTTAATTAAAGATAGAAATGATATAAGACAATGAGAAAGTAGATGGTACAAGACTTGTTTTTGTGACAGGCTTTAATATGTAACATATCAAAATTCCATTATAGTTTTCTATGCCACGATAGTACTACGCAATTGATAACATTACATGTACATCATTTAACAATGATAATTTAGAACATGAACTAAAATGCTTTGTTAGCATTTCGCATGTAGAGGTAAAATATTATACTAGTACTATGAAATGAAACACGTTTGTAAAGTAACTTATTCGATGTAAAGGAGTCAAAAATCCCACATAGTACTATGCAATTACTGTCCAAGGAATATGTGTGCGAAAGTATCAGCATCAAATAACTTCTTCCGATGCCAATTGCTTGGATTTCAAAATGGGATCCGGACCAATTTTAATTTGGAAAGACATTGTGTCTCTGTCTCTATCTGTCTCGCACACCGTTCTCTGTATCATTTTATTTATTAAGGTAGTCCAATCCATTTCCTTCAAAATGGTGTTGACACCATGTTAAAAATGAGCAATAAATGTTTTTTGAAATTGGTTGGAGATTGAAATTGGTTTAATCATCATAGATTTTTCCCAATACGATCTTAAGGATTCATACCAGTGTGAACCTTCCACTATAGAAGAAAATTTATAGTGCTATGCAAGTAAACACGTTTGTAAGTCAAATCCTACATAGTACTATGCAATTACTGTAATTTAGAGGAATATATGTGGAAAAGTATCAGCGTTAATTGAAGAAGATGATGCAATCAATGAAGATGGCAAACCTAAATAGATGCGTTTTAAATCTAAAATAATGAAGGAATTAATTCCTGGCTATACAATATGTCATTCCAATTTAGTTGTTTAGAAATGCACGAGTGAAAAAAACTAGTAAAAGTAGAAAACAAAAAGTACATTGGGATGAAAGGTGCAAACATGTTGAAAATGTAGATCCAAAAACAAAAGAAGATATAAAAGCATATGTCAATGGCAAAATGCCTATCGAGTTTCTGTATTTAGTTGTAAATTTCAGACTATCGAATTTGATTTCAAGTGATAAAAAAATATATTTCATTCTTGCAGGTAAATAGTGTGCCAGCAAAAGAGAATGGGTGTGAGGATGTCACACATGATGTAGATGATGTACTCATGCATGAGATTGCAGAGATCCTTATAGTGTGGAAAATGAAAATGGTTTGCTAGGAAACTCTATACGTTTTGAAGCAACTCGTGAAACTGATGGAGAAAAGGTGAAGTTTGGAAAGAGAGACACAAGTAAATTAAATTCGAAAAGAAGAGGAATCCAAAAAGAAGGAAATAGGGAAACTGGACCAGAATTCTGCAAGACGAAGAGAGGGTTGATGATCCGGTTTTGCATCAGCTAATTACGCAGTTGCAGCCACAGTTTGATGTGCCAGATACTTTCAGATGGCTGCCTGATGCAGTGGCTGGTTTTTCTGTTAAAGATTGCTACTTGGAGTTGTCAAATCTATTATGTTCGGCTGAATACGATGACTAATTTGTGGCAGCAGTTAGGCGGATATGGAGCACTTTCATTCCTACGAATATATGAGTCTGCGGGTAGAGGTTATTGCAGTATAGGCTACTTACTAGATTGAGTTATGGCGGAATGGTGTTTTAAGAGATGTTCATTAACGAATTTGTGTTTGTTGTTTTAGAGAATTCAAATAATCTAACCAATTGGCTAGGAGTACAAACTACAGGTTGGGATGGTGAGGTTGTGAACAATTTCCTAATCTTTTAACTCAATTGGTAAAAGTATCACAATTGGTTGTAACCCTATAAAACTAGTCTAATTGATGATGAAACATCTTCAGACTAAGCCTTCCAAAAGAGACTTGTCTGCTAGAAATTCAAACAGAGTTTGAATTGTGGATCCTAACAGACGAGATTTATGACCGTTGTATTTGTTGAGTGCTCGTTTTAGACTCCTCATCTGGAAATATACATTGGTTTGCAAACAGTAATATACATAATGAATATGGATATTTCGAAAGAAAAGAAAAATATAAAGCATAAGTAGTAGATATATGAAACAAATGGAGGAGCGTAAAAGCGAACACACGTGATAAAGGTGTGATAAAGGCAACATTGATAGAGACGGCTTAGAATCCTCTTCATTTCTTAAAAGAAATGTGTAATAATGTGACATATCAAATCTTTATTCAACTGCGTCAACTGCTTGAATACATCATTATTCATTGAAGTGAATAAGGATACACAAATGTTGATAACGACCTACAAACTTTAGCTTCCTTGTAGACAAATCCATGACTACAATAATACCCTTTTTGAGGACTACAATGTCTATCTTCAGAACAAATACATTGTCCTTCCAAAGCACAGCCATCAAATTTTACCAATTCCTTCCCATACAAAATCTCATCTGACCAATCACCAGAGAACACATCTTGTGGATCCATTTGTTTTTTAGCTTCAATAAAAAGATTAAAGTTAGGATATTTTTGTTGCACATTTGAAAATGCTAAGTTCCTATTCTTAGCCCAATGTGGCTTAGCACCATACTTGAAAAATGCAATCTGCTCCAATTCCTCCCACACATGTTGGTTTAGTCTAGGAGTAAATTGGTCATTTGCACGATAATAGTTGAAATCAATCGCTACCGAGTCTTCTGATTGTCCTAGATATGCTTCTGAGGCTTTAATGTAACGTATCAAAATTCCATTATAGATGTCTATGCCACAAAAATTTTGTGGATTTATGTCTCTTAATTTCTTCACATCATTGATAAAATCTCCAAATTTTGAAGCAGGGAAAATTGCTGCTGACTCGTAGAAGAACAATCCTTTTATTCTTGGATCCCATGCACATGATGTGTCTATTCTTGTTGAATATAAGCATGAACCTGAAGTTTGCATTTTTCCTTGATAGCCAATTACAGGATAGCTGGTGAAGATTAGGCCATTGTTCTTCAAACCATTGGCTGTTAATTTCTTGAATCCCAATGTAGTGGATGCTGTTAAGCATTTCCCGTTCGTGTTTCCTGTGTTTTCCAGCAATTCCTCTGCATGACAACGTTGAAGTTATATTATAGGATTTTATAAGCTTTGAACTTGTCAAGATTGTAAATTGCAGATGTGCAGTTAGGTCGCAATTTTTGGTATTTTGAAAAATCGGTCACAACTGCAGACGCAATTTAGCAATCACAACTGCAGACGCAATTTAGCAATCACAACTGCAGACGCAGTGAGGTGAAGTGCAATTATGAAACTTTTAAGTATAGTTTTAAAAATCAGTTTAGTGACCGACTCGGTAAAGGTACTAAATTATTGATCATTGATCGAATCATTAAGTCACTGATCGAACCGTATAATTGAATCAGATTGAATCAAATGACTCAATCATATAACTCGATCTCTAAAGAATTGTATTTACATTAAATTGGACCGAATAAGATGATTTGATACTTAAAAATTAACAATTAGGATACAATATTAGAATCCTTCAAACAAAAAAAAAGGATACAATATTAGAAATCATTTTTTTTTAAGGAAATATTAGAAATCATTTAATTTTCAAGTAAATAGAAATACCTTACATCTATAATATGTGATAATAGAATATTTTCTAAACATAACAATTATATTTTTTTAAGGGAAAACGTATCAAGAATATGTTCTTTCGAAAATAATATGTAAATATAATATAAAGGTTATAATATATGTCCACCCCCTCTAATATAGATGGGTTTTAGGTTCCTCCTCTATTAAAAAAATGTTAGATTTCAATCCTGTAACATAAAGATTTTTTTGGTTTTGGACTCTGATACCATCTGATTGGATAAAAATGCTGACATGGCATGCCTGTTGTGTAAATAATTCTCTTTTTCATTTTTTTTCTAAGTGTATAAACCATTAGACATATTGATATCATTAATTAATTATTAAAATCAAAAAAGAAAAAATCAAAAAAACAAAATTAAAATCCAAATTGCATTTTTGTTTTTCATCTTCTCCTTTCTCTCTTTGTTCTTCCTTCCATTCTACCTTGTTCCTCTTCATCCTCATCTTCATCATTCCATAACATTCATCTTCATCATCCCAACCCAAATACTAAGAGAAAGGAGAATAAGATGTAGTGAGAGAAGGGTTGTGGTTTTATTGATTTTTCTGGGTTTGTGTTTATGACGATGATGAAGTGAGACAGAGAAAATAAAAAAAAAAAACATTAACTTCTATTATTTAAAAAAAAAAGGTTAAACTGCATTTTTCGTCCCCCTAAGTTTCAAAATGTTGCGATTTTAACCTCCTATTAAAAAAATGGCAAAAGTGACCCCCCCCCCCCCCCCCCCCCAACAACACAAGGGAAATAATTTTGCATGACATGTGTGTATATACATACCATGTGCCAAAATTATTATACAAGTCTTGCGAAAATTTTAAAAATCCAGATTTTTGTTTTCATTTTTATTAATTTTTCCAATTTTTTAAAAAAATTTCAGTATTTTTTACAATTTTTATTAATTTTCCAGAATTTTTTTTAAAAATTATTATTTTTTAAAATTTTCAAGATTTTATTTTTTATTTTGAAAATTTTCCTGATTTTTGTTTTCATTTTTATTAATTTTTCCAATTTTTGTTCGGTATTTTTTTAATTTTTTAAGAAATTTTTTTCGTTTTTTAGATTTTTTTTAAATAAAAAATGACACGTGTACCCTATAAAAAAATTAATTATAAAGTCATCGTGCCACGTCAGCACCTGGAGTGTGGCAGATGGGATCAGGGGGGTTTTCGAAAGAATCTTCATATTTCAGGGTTGGAATCGAAAGAATCTTTTTTACAGGGGGAAAACCGGAACTCGCCTAAATTACAGGGGTAAAGACATATTAACCCTTTTTTATTTTGGGTCTCCTTATTTAGTTTCATTTGATCACATCTTTGTGAGATTATTTTAAGGACAGTGCATAATATATATATATAAGGTCTGGAGTTTGAACCTCATGCACTACCAAAAAAAAGTTTCATTTGATCTCATTATAGTCATTTGATTTCATTATAGTTGCGATGAATGAATCAGAGAGATGATGGTGTGGCTGTGCCGTTTGATTTCATCATTTCAGTTTCTTTTAAGTCTATTTTGGGAAGAAAACAAATAAGACATGTGAAGATGACATAAATATTTGTATATAAATTAACTTCTATAATTTATGTTTTTTAAAAGCTAGTAATATTTAGACAATCAATCTTTTGAATAAACAACGTCATTTTTTTAAAAGCTAGTAATATTTAGACAATCAATCTTTTGAATAACCAACGTCATTTTTATGATTCCACGTAATAACTTAACAAAATATATTTTATATATTATATATAAAAGGAATATACAGTTTTGGATGAATTTTTTCATTTCCAATTATACTATAAACAAGTGTGTCTACAAAAATGTTATATTGCTGATTTTATTAAAATTATAAGATTTTATTTAAAAATATAAGATTTTATATTATATTTGTTATATTATTGATGTCATTGAAAAAATAAGTATAAATTGCAAAATATTTATACCTATATTTTTAATCAAAAATAAAATTTATAAAACTATTATTCGTAATTTGTACGCATCAACTTAATAAAAAGAGCCGACAACAACGTACCTTCAGTGGCGGAGCCACATGAGGACTGGGGTATGCCATGGCCTACCCATTTATCTTGTGAAAAGACTATAATACCTCTGAGGTAATTTTAATATGACTATCATGCCACTCACCAACTACCCCAATCTTTTTAACTTCATCCATAGGTTAATATGCTTCAGTGATTTGGAAGTGCGTAAATATGTTAATTAGTTCCTTTGTTAATTAGATTTGCAAATAATCACATGATTGTTAATTAGATTTGTAAATATCAATGCTAGAAATACCACTACTTGTTAAAATAGTGATTCAATGTTGCAACTGCTGTTATACACCATGCAGCTGCGCCACTACTATTCTTGAAAAGGATACTGTTGGACAGACAAATATATATTCAGTCGAGGTTAGAATTTTTTTTTCTTTTATTAAGGAATTAAAGTTGTTCTTGTTTCACAATTTGTTATTTCTTTGATCTTTATGTGTGTATGTGTGATTATGTCCCTTTGACTTTGTTGAGCATGTAAACATATAGCAAAACATGCTAGTGATACAAGAGAGTACTATCTAGTAATCATATCTATCTTGTTAGTCTGGACATATCAATTTTAGAGTATCTGGTTGAGGAAAAATGGAGGGAGGGGACTCAGGGTAGAAAAACTCTTCCTGATTCAATGGGACAAAAGTGAGATATAATTTGGTCCATTTTGAAATCATGTATGTTATTTCAATGAAATTGAAACTAGCTTTTGTTATGAAATTTGAATGTTATTAGAATTGATGTAACATTGAAATCCATGTATTGTTATTTGATTTTTACCTTTCCTTTTATTTGATTTTTGTTGATTTTGAAACTGTTTCAATAGAAAAAGTTACCATGAAAAGTCAAGAAATCGATTAATTTTTTAAGAGGAAGGCCGATGATGGCGGCCGCCCCAAAAGTTTTGGTCTGGCTCCGCCACTGCGACGCATTGTTGATATGCATTTCTAAATCACCATTCACCAACAACCTGCAGCTGCACCTGAAATTGTTGTTTTGGTTGAGCAAATTTATGTTTGCTGCATCTCAACACCAAAAGAATGAGCCCTTCAAAAAAAAAAACACCAAAAGAATGAGAATATTGTGAGTGAAGGCAATTACAAGAAAAGAATCAATTTTGAATTTAAGACTCAATTTTGGATCAATTTTGGATGTTTATTTGGATTTTAGTCTTTTCTAACTTTAATTTGGAGGTTTTTATGCTTTTTGGATGTTGGATGTTTTTATCCTTTTATTTTACTTCAAGAATCTGTATAGATTATGTAAGAATCACATGTATTATGGTATGATGAATTTACTTGGGATTACATAAGAATCATGATTTTTGTTGGATTATTGTATGGATTATGAAATTTGATAAAATCATGATTATTTTTATTTTTTTTACAAAGAAAAATACCTTTTTTGATTAAAATATTTTTGTACAAAAAAAAATAAAAAACCACGGGTAACCCGCATATATCCGTGGGTATCTAAATACCCGCGGATTACCCGTATAGAGATACCCGCACGGGTATCATATTTATCCAACGGGGCGGGGACGGATATCATACTACCCGTACCCATGGATACCCATTGACATCCCTAGTTTAACCTATTTAAAGTAGAGAAAGTTGAATATTTAATGACTTTAATATGAAGTAGGCCTGTAAATAGGCTTCCAGTCCAGGTCAGGCTTTTAAATAGGTCAGGCCAGGCCAACAAAATAGGCATATGAAAGGCCATAGGATAGGCTCAGGCTTGCAAAAAAATTTGTAGGCCAGGCTCAGGTCTAGCCTATTCCCACCCTACTCGCGCGCCTTGTAAATTTTACAAAAATGCCCATGAGTAATTCGGATTTTAAAATCCAAAATGATTTTTCACTAATTCGGATTATAAAATTAGAAATATGCATATGTATAATCAACAATCAAAATCTCTTCCATTTCAGCAGTTTTGAATTTTGCTTTTAAAAACAACCAAAAGACAAAGTAAAAAATGCTAAAAACCTATCCAATAAAATCATAAAAATAAACAATAAAAAAATTCTAAAAATTAAATAAAACTAATGCAAAAAAAATTCATATTTTTCTGATAATATGAAGAAAAAAAATTAAAAATGGATCAAAACGATGGAATTTTGGATTTTGAGGGATGGAGTCTCGTAAGAAGTCTCTTCTAGGGAGTCTTGATCCTTGATTTTTTTTCCTGATTTTCAGTGAAACTTTCGGAACAATCGGATCTAGTAGCCCAAATATCGTTTTTTTACTCGGAAAAGCTAACAATGACCTAAAACAGGAGGATGATAGTTAGGAAGATTAATAACGTCCTTAAAATGACTATCCATGATATAATCATGTTCAGAACTGGTGGTGATACAGTTCGGATTATATAATCCGAACTATTTTTCCCTTGAAATATGGTGTTTAGGGGGTGTTCGGATTCTATCATCCGAAAAAATAGGGTATTTTTGAGGTTTTCGGATATTAAAATCCGAATTGGTGAAAAAACTCATTTTTCCACCCTATAATAAAGGAAAAATTCAGTTTAGATTTTAAAATCTGAAAATCACAAAGGCAATTTTGAAAAATTTACAGGGCGCGTGAGAATGACATAGGTGCGAAAAGTAATAGTCATCAAGTGAACCGTCCCACGCTAACCCATTTGTATTATCTGACCCACTGGGCCGAGGGAGGCAGGCTGGATCGGACCAGTCCATTTGACAGCTCTATATGGAACAATGTGTGTTTTCCTTGCCTTATAAAAAAAAAAAACCCAACTTACATAGGGTTTCAAACCTCCAACCCTTAGCAGCAGCCACTTCCTACCCTTTCCCGAACTGCCGCCACACTCTACCATTTTTCAGCGGATGCCTATTTGGATTAACAGGTATGAAATGTATAATCAGGTTTTTTGTGTTTTGGTTTTACGTATGAAATATTTGCTCTTTTCATGATCTGGATTGAAAGCGTGTGGCTGTTTTGTTTATTTCCTCTATGCTCTCACAAAGTGAGCCTTTGATAAATTTGGTTGTTTGGTTTATAGGATTGTTGCTGTGTCTTCAAAAATTATAAATAAAAATTTTCTCTGTTGGATCCGTTCATTTGATACGTGTATTTATTTTATTTTATTTGTATGTGTTCTTTTAAGTTTTAGCTAACCTAGATCTGCCATCGCTATTCCAGGCAACAACTTGATGGCACTGTTGATGATTTTTATTTCATCATCATCTACAATGTCATGCATTTGGCCATTCATCAGTAATATTGATCTTCTATCATCATCGAGTGTGATTTCTTTGATTAATCAGGTGAGGTACCACACTATATCTTAAGTAATGAATTTGTCAATTTTATTTGAAAGTTGGTGGGGTAAATTAATTGTTTAATAGCATTAGTAACCTCATACACTTTTTTTGCAGATTAACAAGCATCTAATTGTTGAATCTAATTGTGGAGGTTCGGGACCTGTTGGAGGAGGAATTGATCTTGTACGCCTCTATTACCAAATTTTAAAACATAGTCAATATGGTTAATGTTTTTTGTGAATGTTTTATTGGATGGTTGCATCGGTGTAACAACTTGATTGTTTTAGCTGCAGGTTTATTGAAAATGTGTAGAAAACCACAAGTGCCATGGAATGAAAAAGGTACAAAAATGCTGAAAATCTAGTCCTAAATAAATGAACCTAACAAGTGAATTTTGCTTATATTTTGAATATTTTGAAACGGAGGAAGTAGTGTTCTTGTTTTCTATTTACAAAATGTTATGACAACATTCTCTTTCTAAGCCTTATTAAATTCCGACAGTTCTGAGATTGTATGCTAAATGTTCCCCATAATATAATGAAAATTCAAAATTTAACTACCAACTATTTTTGACAAAAAAAACTAACTAAATATATTGTTAGACCTTTTTTGAAGAAATTTATCATTTGTAACAGAATTCTATTTAAATTCATCAAATATATACAACGTCATAATAAAAAACTTTAAACATAGCTCCTTACATGAACATTTTTTTTTACAAGTTTTCTTTAATATTTTTTTCAAATAAAGGATGAGAAATTAGGCATGTTTGTAGAGGATTTTGCGCACCAAGGGCCTTGCAACATATCATATTGTGAGGGGTTAGACTAAGAGCCAAACATGAGGCAATGATCCCTTCATTGAGGCAAATCAACGAACTACCCTCAAAACTAATCAAGCAGAGGCGGTGCAATGTAGGCCACGTTGTTTGGGTAATAGAAACAATGTTTGCATATAAATACTCAATTTTTACATTGTATTAGAGACATCCAATCAAATATAAAGCTTATTTCGCTATTTTCATCTCTTTATAAATACTCAAATATTAAATTGCAAATGTTAGTTATTTGAAGTATATGCTCTCCAAAAATTGAATTTTGGAATTCATACATTTTTATTTTAGAAATTAATTTTTTGAATAAAAACTATATATGCTGGTGTATCATGTTCTAAAAATTCAGTTCCATTTTTCATTTTAATTTTTCTTCAAAAATGAGTATTTTGCCTACAAAATTTTAGGAAAGAAATATTTTGCGTCAAAAAAAAAGGGTGTAAAAGAGTAGCTTATAATAAAAATAAGGAAGTGCCAATAGTAAATGCATCCAATTTGGCACATTTATATGTTCTTCAACGTGGTTTGGGTCTAATTGCTCAAGGTCGGCCCATTTTTAACCCTATACAGTTTATCAATATCAAGTAGCGTAATGATATATAAGTTTCGCTACCATTGAAGCAGGGGAATCATACCATAAATTGTGCAACAAATTTTTATCAGAGAAAACCTAGATACACATTGAGTTCATACCTAATCCATTCACGCAGGCGAATCAGGTATATGATTGTAGTACGATTTAGTTTTGTTTTGAAATTCCGATTTGATTCAACTATATTGTAACATAAATGGCTAGATTTATTTTTGGGGTATTGCAATCTTTTTTCTTTTTGCAAAATGGTAGTTTGCAAAATGGCATTTATTTTCCTTTGTTTTTAATCTTTTCCATGACTTTGTGTTTTATGGGTATGCGATATTGGTTTTGAAATGCGTTTTTTTAAAATATAAGGATAATCGCAAATTCATTTTCAGATCTGAGAATCAAATTTGACAATTAAACCTTCAATTTGAATTTAGGGAGCTTTAAACCCAAACTCATATGATCACATATTTGGGCTTTAGGTTTTTCTTAGGAACGTTGAGCTTTAGTGTCACAAGTTATTCAGATTTGAGATGGGAACCGACTAACTCTAAAATGACAACATTATCATACTTAACTTTAATTTGCATGTTAAAAAAATTAATGCTTCCATGACCATTAAATTGGCTATTGATGTAGTTTACTTCAATGCATAATTAATCTTGTGGTTGTTCAATTTATGTTCAAGTTTCAATTTATCTTGTGTTGTTCAATTTATATTCAATTGTCAATTAATGGTGTGTATGGTATAATAGAAGTACTTTGTCCTAAATGAATTCTTGAATAGTTTTGTTCACTTAAGGATATTATTTATCACCTATGGTATATATGCTTGAACTCTTAACGGTTTTTAGGTGGTCATGTTTTCATTTAGCCTTTTAGAAGCATTTCACAAATCCTAACAATTTGATACAAAGTTTGCTTACGATATTATTCTTATATATTATTGGTATATATCTTCAAATCATTTTTGTAGACTCATAATAATTTAATTAACAATATATTTATTTGATTATTAGAACCTTTATTTCCTTTTAATTATTAATATTTAATTTCTATGTATATATAGAGATTAAGTTTGTATTTATATATACACATTAACTGTTTGTTTTATCAATGAAGAAATACAGGGATTTGTGTTGAAAATAATTTTCATATTTACTCTAATTTGTGGTCATCTAGATTATGGCATCATTTATCAAAATTGGTTCAATCTGGATAGATTTTTCGCAATATGATCTCACGGGTCAGCATCAATGTGAGCCATCAACTATATGGTAAGTTTTATTTCAATTTATATCCTTATTTTAATTTGATTATATTACATAAAATGTTGTAAATTTATAAACTCGATAAGCTTTAATCCAAATCTTTGTTCCTACAATAAGAGATATCAATATTCATAATGTTATTAGATTGACTAGTAACAAAGTTAGTGATTTGATTAATTATATGATAATTAGTGACAATGAGAATGAAGATAATGCTCAAGATGTTAGAAGGACAGGTAACTTCCAATATCATTAGCTATTTATATTTTTTACTATTTTATATTGTGTTGCTTGATTTTCATGTGTACTTAATATACACCAGAAAAAATAGGTCTAACGATGGAGGGCCAAAAAGAAAATGTGATGAGCACTGTTATTTGTGAACCAAAGGAAAGTGAAATGGAGGGTATCAATAATGCTTCCATCAATAATAATGTTGACGAAGCTAGCGTTGTTGATAAAGGAAAAGGGAATATGATTCAAACAAATGAGGAGTTAGAATTTTCATCCTCTGTTGAAGAAGAAGTCCTAACATTTGCATCACATTTCCTACCCTTTCCATATGATTCACTACAATTTGGGGAAGGTGCCTCAAAGTTTTTTACAGGTGGAACTGATTCTAGGCTTGTACTCAATATTGATGAAGGTATTGAAGAAAATTTATTGGATGAATTTTACTTCCCTCCAAACAATGTCGAAGTAAGTATATCCTTCTTTCATTGTACATAACCATTTAGTAGTGTTATTGCTTTGTATGTGATTTTAGCCGGTAACCATTCATATAACATTCATTTTGCATGTGCGCGCGCACATATATATAGACATATCTATGAAGAAAAAAATTTGCAAGTCTCCAAACAATCTATTTTAATAACATGCAACAAAATTCACACTTTTATTTTATCAATTTTATTTTCTAAATTCCTTTGTAGGAATATGCAGTCTGAGTCAAGATTCTCTCCATTTATTAGTCTCTCCATTTGTTTCATTTAAAGAGATAAAAACACAGAAAATTAAAAATAATTAATAACAGTGGGATCCGCTTATGAATAGGATCCACTACATACTTTTTTGTATCTATCTCTCACCAAATGACATTATCCATTTATTTTTAAGCAAATGGTGAGGATCTTGACTCATGCAACTAGTTAGCTTATACAACATAATATATATTTCAAATATTATCATAATTCATTTTTTACCATCGGGGGTCTAGCATAAGTAGTTGATGCGCTATATGTGTGAGCATGGTAAAATCTCAGATACTTAATTTGATTTCCAGTTATAAAAAAAAATATGTTTATTTCTGGCAGGAAAATAATGTGCCCACAAAAGAGAAGGAATGTGAGAATAACATAGATGAAATGGCCATGCAAGAGGTTCCGGAAATCCTTAAAGACAAACTACCAAATGTGGAAAATTTAAATGGCATGAAGGGTCACTCTATACTTTTTGAAGAAAGTCATGTAATTAGTGAAGAAGAGGTGAAATTCGAAAAGCGGAGCAGTGGAAAAAGTAGACCCCAAAAGAAGATAGATCCCAAGAGAAAGAAATATGAAAAGAACTGAAATTCATATCCTTTTTGGTTGTTTTATATGAAAATTAAATTGAGGAAACAAGGTTGATGATTGAAGATACTTTGTTTTGTAAACTTGATAGAAATTATATAAGACAATGAAAAAGTAGATGGTACAAGACTTGTTGTTGTGAGGGGTTTACATTAATTTTTATTTTTGAAATACTTGAAAAATGTGGCCTTGCACCTTACTTATGAGGCTTTAATGTAACATATCAAAATTCTATTATAGTTTTCTATGCCACAAACTTTTTATGGATTTATGTCTCTAAGGATCTTCATATCATTGAAGAGAAATCCTTTGTAGATGTTAAGCATTTCCCTTTTGTATTTCATGTGTTTTCCAGAAATTTCTCTGCATGACATGGTTTATATGTTAAGTCATACATATATACATTTTACGCTAAGTTAGAGATTTTAAATTCCAGTTGCAATTAGGTCGCAATTTTATCGATACAGTGAAAAATCACAGATAAATGTGATTTAATTGAAACTTTGGTCTTTCTATTTTGCTAATTAAGGTATTTTGCCTTGTATAAGAATTGGATTGCCTCATGATTGGAATCAATGAAAAATAATAAATTTTCTTTTCTAACTTCTCTCTAGAGTGTAATCTTTTCTCAAATTGGGGTGTATTCCGTCACTAGAGGCATCTAAGGGAACCCTTAAATCACATTCTGAACAGTTGTGTGTCTTGACGAGCACCAAGTCTTATCTACAACCTCATACTTCTGTCCATGTTCTATGTACACATTTTCATATCATTACCATCAGTAAAATTGAATGTTATGCTTCTTTTGAACCTAAATTGATTTGCTAGCATTTCTCACGTAGAGGTAAAATATTATACTAGTACTATGTAATTAAACACATTTGTAAAGTAACTTCTTCCATGTAAAGGAGTCAAAAATGCCACAAAGTACTACTTAAGTATTGTAAGAGGAATATTTGTGCGAAAGTATCAGTGTTAATCGACTTCTTCTGATGCCAATCGCGAGGATTTCAAAATGGGATCCAAACCATCAACTTAGACGGAGAGACATTGTGTCTCTGTCTCTATCTCCATCTTACACTATTCTCTTTATCATCTTGTTTATTATTTCTATCAATAATGCTATTTCCAGCGAATTGGAATTTCGTGAAACATAGTGACCGTGTATTCCATTGAGTCATTTTTAGTTGACCAACATCTTTCCATTACTCCCCCCATGATTTCCGCCAAGGCTCTTTTTTGATTGGTTGGTTTCTGTATAGTGAAGCGTTCGGTAAAATTTATGGCGCTGTATATAGCACTACTGTATTTCTATTTCATATATTTCTCTCATAAAATACATATGAATACACTAAGCTATGATGTCTTTTCCTTCATAAAGGTAGTCCAATTCATTTCCTTCAAAATGGTGTTGACACCATGTTAAAAATGAGCGATAAATGTTTTTTGAAATTGGTTGAAGATTGAAATTGGTTTAATCTTCCTATATTTTTCCCAAAACGATCTTAAGCATTCTCAACAGTGTGAACCTTCCGCTATATAAGAAAATTTATAGTGCTATGCAATGAAACACATTCGTAAAGTAACTTCTGCGGTTTAAAGGAGTCAAATCCTACATAGTACTATGCAATTACTGTAATTCAGAGAAATTTACATGTGAAAGTAAGAGCGTTAATTGAATAAGATGATGCAATCAATGAAGACGAAAAACCTAAAAAGACGCGTTTTAAATCTAAAATAATGAAGGAATTAATTCCTGGTTAGAAAACATGTCACCCAATGAAGTAGTTGTTCAGAAATGCACAAGTGAAAAAAAATAAAAAAGAGTAAAAGTAGAAAATAAAAAGAAGATACAAAAGAAAATATCAATGGAAAAATGCCTATCGAATTTTCTGTATTTAGTTGTAAATTTCAGAGTATCGAATTTGATTTCAAGTGATAAAAAAATATATTTCATTCGTTCAGGTAAATAGTGTGCCAACAAAAGAGAATGGGTGTGAGGATGTCACACATGTTGTAGATGATGTACTCATGCATGAGATTGCAGAGATCCTTACAGTGTGGAAAATGAAAATGGTTTGCTAGTAAACTTTATACGTTTTGAAGCAACTCGTGAAACTGATGGAGAAGAGAAGTTTGGAAACAGAATCACAAGTAAAAGTAAATTCGAAAGGAAGAGGAATCCCAATATAAGGAAACAGGGGAACTGGACCAGAATTTTGCAAGATGAAGAAAGGGTGCAGCTGCAGTTTGATGTGCCAGATACGTTCAGATGGCTGCCTGATGCAGCAGCTAGTTTTTCTGTTAAAAATTGCTACTTGGAGTTGTCAAATCTGTTATGTTCAGCTGAATACGATGAGTAATTAGTGGCAGCAGTTAAGCGGATATGGAGCACTTTCATACCTTCGAATATATGCTTCTGCGGGTGGCGGTTGTTGCAGGATAGGCTACCAACAAAATTGGAGTTATGGTGGAAGGGCGTTTTAAGAGTTGTTCATTAACAAAGTTGTGTTTGATGTATTAGAGGAATCGAATTATCTAGTCATTTGTTTGCTTCTTGCACAAAGACTATGGAAGCGTGGAAGTTGATTTTCATTTGGCTAGGAGTAGCTACAGGTTGTGATGGTGAGGTTGTGAACAATTTCCTAATCTTTAACTCAATTGGTAAAGGTGAGAAAGGCAAAATAAAGTATCACATTTAGTGTAGTTGATAACGGCTCTGTGCATTTGGTTGGAACGAAACAACATTCTTTTTAACGAGAAGGTGGCCAATTTCTTAGAGGTGAATTTGGTTGGGACGAAACAACATTCTTTTTAACTGGTTTTTCTAATGTGAAGAATGTGGGATTGTTTTGTTTAAGAGGCTTCCTAGTGTCACTCTTGTTGGTAAAGCAGGAGAAACTTTGGGTGGTTTATTATGTTAGGGGTGGCAGGAAGTCTCTCCTAGTCCATAGACTCAAGAATATTCAGAAAACAATACATAGTGCTTATAACTTGGAATCTACATGGACCACAACAAATATATGAACATTCACTTAAATCAGATTCAGACATCAACTAAAATTGTTTTCTATGATGTTTGGTTCTTCTTGGCACAAAAATATAATAAATCAAAAAAAAATTATATACTACCCTCAGCGTGTATTTTAGAGCTTAAGAATTTCAATATTCATAACTATCATATTGGAGCAGTATACTTGTAACCCTATACAACTAGTCTTGTTGATGATGAAACCTCTTCAGACTAAGCCTTCCAAAAGAGACTTGTCTGAAAGAAATTCAAAGAGTATTTCTTGTTGTGAATCCTAACAGACGAGATTTTGACAGTTATGCTTGTTGTGTGCTCCTTTTAGACTTCTCATCTGAATAACTACATTAGTTTGGAAACAGTAATAACTATAAGAGAAACTATTAGGAAATATTTAGAGGTTAATGAGTTGAATCCAACTATAATTTATGATAGAATATTATAGTGTAATTTGATCCAAGTAGTCGACCCCACTTGGTGGGATAATATTTGGTTGTTGTTGTTGAGTGTGTGTGTGTGTGTGTGTGTGTGTGTGTGTGTGTGTCCTTAATTCTCCTCTGACACTACTTGTGTTTGAGAGACTAAGTGTTTGGTTATTTAATCTTTTTTAGCTTAAAAAGACACACACACACACTCAATTTAGCTCGAACAGATGTTGGACACTAAATCAATGAGGAAAACCAACACACTACCTTCAAAATTAGCCGAACATATGTTGGACACATTATAGATCATTTCTCCATACAAATACTCAATTTTTACATTGTTTTTGAGACATCCATTCAAACATAAATATTGTTTTCGCTATTTTATCTATATATTATTAGTTTTCATTTATTTACATCTTTTAATCATTTGTAGTCCATAAGATCAAAATCTAAAAATAATTGTACTTAATGTTAGGTGTTTGCGCAAGCGGTTTGTATTAGAGACATCCACTCAAATATAAAGCCTATTTCTCTATTTTCATCTCTTTATTATTTTGTTGTCAATTAGGTATAAATTCAAAAATAATTGTACTTAATGCTCAATTAGGCTACAAATAATTGGAGGTTTTCTGCTGGTTTCGTTGTGTCTAGGCTGGTTCCTGCGGTGTGCGTGTTCGGTTGTGTCAGGGGTATGGCCGTGGATGGCAGGATGGTTTTTAGTTCTGTCTGGTGGTTTTAGCCTCTGCTGTTTGTTGTTTTTCCCTGTTTCCCTGTTGTCTCAAGGCCACCCTTTGTACTCTATTTCCTCCTTGCATGTTAGTGCTCCTTGCGCTAACTCAGCCTAATAAAATTATGATGTTTCAAAAAAAAATGCTCTATTCCGATCAGTTCTGAAACCCACATCTGAGGGACAAACATCCTCCCATGTCTTTAAGCGCTTAAAGAGAGGGGAATTACAATTGTGGATATCAGTCAAAACTCAACTGTAGTGTTCCTACATTAACAAAGTCTAATAAAAAAGACTCAAACTATGGCTAAAACATTTTGTAACAACACTAACTAACTAACAATTATGATTGGGCGTCATCACTGTGTATATTAAAGCCCCAACACCTACTAAATTCTTTTATTTACAAGAATATACAATTAATTTATTCTCTATCTATTATGGACTCAAACATGCAATTAAGCCTTATTTAAATTTTGCTTAAAAAATAGTATTTTGCATAAAAGATTTTAATAAATGAGTATTATGTGTTTAAAAAAGTGTGCAAAATTGTGTACTCCCTCCGTCCCTATATTTAAGCACCCATTTGATTTTATTTTTATCCCTAAATGTGAACACCTTTTCAAATTACCAGATGCATTTATTATTTTTTTTCCTAAACATACCCCTAATTAATACTACTATCTTGTCTTGAAATATGAAAAGTCAAATTTAATACACATAAAAAACAAAGGACAATTTCGTAATATTAACACACAAAACAGACATATTAAATTACACTGACAACTTTTCTTAAGAAATGTGAAAAAGGCAATGGGTGCCTACATTAAGGGACGGAGGGAGTATTTTGTATCTAAAAAAGAGTGCAAAAATGCGTATTTTGTGTATGAAAAAGCGTGCAAAAGAATATCTTATAAGAAAAATAAGGATAGGCCAAAAGTAAATGCACCCAATTAATTTCATTTATATGTTCTTCAACATGGTTTGGGTCTAAACGCTCAAGGTCGGCCCATTTTTCACCCTATAAATTTTATCAATACCAAGTAGCATAGTGACAAATAAGTTTCGCTACCATTGAAGCATGTGAATCATGCGTAAAATCAGTGCAACAAATTTTTACAAGAGCAAAAGAGAAAACTTAGATACACATTGAGTTCATGCCTTATCCATTCAAGCAGGAGAATCAGGTATAAGATCTTAGTACAATTTAGTTTTGTTTTCAAATTCCGATATGATTCAATTATATTGTAACATAAACGACTATATTTATTCTTGAGATATTTCAAATTCTGATATGATTCAGTTATATTGTAATATAGGGATGATCGTAAATTCAGATCTGAGAATCAAATTTGAGAGTTAAACCTTCAATTAGAATTCAGAGAGCTTACAAATCAAGCTTATATGCAAACATATTTCGGTTTTAGGGTTTTGTTACGAATTTTGAATTTTCAGGTTATAAATTATTTGAGATGGACACCAACAAAACATCATATGACAATTTTTTCATACTTAAAATCAAATTTGGTTATTGGAACAAATTAAATGGTTCCAAGACCATTAATTTGGATATCAATGTAGTCTATTTGAATTTTATAATTTATTTTGTGTTCTTCAATTTGTGCGCATGATGAGAACATCATTATAGAGGCCAGTTTTATTATATTGTACAATTACAAAAAATTTGTTTAATTTTTTAGATTCTAAATTCCAACAAAAATTTAAATATTAATTCCATTTTATGTTTTGTGACTTGGGATAGGTTGTGAAGGAAATGATGTTTTCATCATTAAATCTAATAGAAATTTATATTATTCCATGGGTAAGAGTAGTCCTCCTATAACCCCTAAAATATTAATTTATTTCAACATGTGACAACTTCAAGAAAGGGCAAAGGAAATTCAATAGTGTCAAGGAAATGGCAATCATCTATAATTATAGAAGATGATGCAATCAATGAAGATGACAAATCTAGAAAGATGTGCTTAAATGATATAATTAATGAAGAAGTTATGCCTGACTAATGGAACATATCCTTCCAATGAAGTGGCTCCCCAAATTTGTATGACATCCGGATCAATTAAGGTAGCACTCTCATATCAAGGAGTTGTATTCGAAACTATATTATATGACATTCAATCATTTGGCGTTAATTAATCTTGTATATTTAATTATTTTCAATTGAATTTAAATTTTCAATTAATTTTGTTTTAATGGATACCGAAGAATGCCCTCAAAATGAATATGCGACAAGAAGAAAACGAGGTTTCAAACATAGCGGTAGATTCAAAACATGTTGGAAAATTGGAAATCCAATGAAGTGGTGGTTTCAATATGAACGACAATGAAAAAAATACACTAAATTTTTTTCTGCACTAAATTATACTTTCAACTTGGTCCCCCATAAACTAAATTTTTGGCTCTCTCCATGCGTACCAACAAAAAAAAAATACATAGTTGAACCAAATAAGTGAAATGAGGCCAACAATACCAATTACAAATACACTTGTTCCTCAAAGAAAATGCAAGATAGCTAATAAACCCTAACACTTCTAGCAACTTAATGCATTTATTGACACCTGATCAAAGACAAACTCCCAACCTAAAACAAAACCAAACACACCTCCTATAAATAGTATACAACTAAAGAGAGAAACAATCCTTCAAAAAATTAACTAAAGATTTTGGGAACCACTGTTTCACCGTTAACTTCTTTATAAGATTTTGAATTAAAAAATCCATGTCTTTTCATCAAAAAAAAAACACATGTATTACATTTAGGTTGGATAATAGTATAATCAGGACATATGGGACTAGAGCTGTCAATATGGTCAGGTCATCCGGGCCAGCCTATCGACCCTCTCTTTGTGGGTTGGGCCGTTAAAAAGCATGAAAAAAACAATCCTTTCTTTTTGGCCTAGGCCAGGCTACTGGGCTTATTGGCCAATCCTTGAGTGTAATATTTATCAATTCAAATTAATATGTATTCTACACAACTTATGATCATGTTTGCATTGCCTAAATCATAAGAAATCAAAGTATCCTGGTCCTCTTCTATTCCTTCTTCTAAATTTATCTAGACATCTTTTTTTTTGAAGGAATCTAGACATCTTTTTTTATTAACAATTAAGGAAATATTTTTTCAATTTTTGTTATAGCTATTGCAACCGCTGAAGCAGCTATCGGACTGGCTATTGTTTCCGCAATTGCTCGTAACAGAAAATCAAGCTGTATCAATCAATCGAATTTGTTGAATAAATAGCATTAATTAATCATAATTAATAAAAAAATCAATAAAAATACTTAAAAAAAGTACTTTTTAAAATAGTTTTACTGTGTAAGACTTTATTATTTAATTCTGTAAGACTAAATTTTATTGTCTCCAATGTTGCATTTGTGAGTTGTGATAAATATTCTCTATTTTTGCATTTATGTTTTTGTGTTATTTAACACTCATGTATGTTGATAATAATTTATGTGGTATGTTTCTATTAAAAAAATATGTGATACTATAGCGTTTAGATGAACATTTTGTGCCCATTTATCTCGTCTTCTTATTCCGATAATGAGTATAAATTACAAACAGTAGTTTTTTATGAAATTTTGATTAAAATTATTGGTATAGAGAATGAATATTTTGCATTTTGAAATTGTCATCAAATATACTTATCTTTTTAAATAATACCAACAATATAACAATTATAATATCTTTATAAAAATTTATATAACATATATAATGTATTCTTATCTTTTTAAATGACACCAAAAAGATAGCATTCTTATAGTCAAATTGTTTAAGGGTATAATTGAAAGGAGAAAAAAACATCTTAAAAAGGTATTCTTATATAAATAGTATAGATGTAGCTTTATTTTCATTCCTTATTTTTTTTCTTAAAATAAAGTAATGCATTTTGAAATACGGGCCAGACTTCCCCATCAGGCCTTGTAACCCACTTCTAATTAGACGTTTCTCCTTAGACCCCCAATATCTCCAAGACCCTTAAATACGTACACATCCGATAGTTATCTACCACATATACATTTCTTTAAGACATATATCTTGTAGATAACTATCGGATGTGTATTTAGGGAGACTTAAAGATATCGTGGGATGTAAAAAAAATGTTCCTTTAATTGGAATGGGCAATTTTAGTAGCCATGAATAAAGTGGATCGACCAACTCTGGCCCATTTACATGAGCTGGCCAACTGGGACGAGGCAGGCTGGACCGGACCAGCCCATTTGACAGCTCTATATGGAATTGTGTGTTTTTTCCTAGCCTTATAAAAGAACCCAACTCACATAGGGTTTCAAACCTACAACCCTAGAGCAGTCACTTCCTACCCTTTGCCTAACAGCCGCCTCTCCCTACCATTTCCCAGCTGATGCCTTGTTTTGATAGGTATATGCGTATTCTGCAGTTTTATTTCTTTGTTGTATTAGAGTTTCAGTGTTATTTTCGGGTACAATCTAGTTTTTTGTGTTTTGGTTTTAATTATGAAGTGCTAGTTCTTTTCATAATTTGGATTGGGATGTCCATATGTTCAAGGCGTGTGGCTGGTTTTTTTTTTTTTTCATTCCTTTTTCCCCGATATTCTCACAAATTAGCCTTTGATTATAATAGTTATTTGTTTTTAGAGGATTATAATAGCCTTTGATTGTTTCAATATTTCAATAAATTTCTCTTTTGTTTCAACAATCATTTTTCTATTCTCTCATTTGTTTCGTTTAGTTAATTTATATGTCTGTGTTCTTTTGATTTTTGGCTAATCTAGATCTGCAAAATCTATGCCAGGAACAACTTGACTGATGATGGTGGTTTTTATTTCAACATCATGTACAATGTCATTCCATTGGCCATTCATCAATAATATTGATTTTCTTTCGTCGAATGTGATTTCTTTGATTAATGAGGTGAGGTACCATACTATATTTTAAGGAATGAATTTGTCAATTTTATCTGAAAGTTAGTGGGGTAAAGTATTTGTTTTATAGCATTATTAACTTCATACTTTTTTTTTCCAGATTAATAAGCATCTAATTGTTACCATCGGGGATTTAGCGTAAGTAGTTGATGCGCTATACGTGAGTGATGTAAAATCTCAGATACTTAATTTGAATTCCAGTTATAAAAAATATATGTTTCTTTCTTGCAGGAAAATAATGTACCCACAAAAGAGAAGGAATGTGAGAATGACATAGATGAAATGGCCATGCAAGAGGTTCCAGAGATCCTTAAAGACAAACTACCAAATGTGGAAACTTCAAATGGCATGAAGGGCCACTCTATACTTTTTGAAGAAAGTCATGCAATTAGTGAAGAAGAGGTGAAATTCGAAAAGCGGAGCAGTGGAAAAAGTAGACCCGAAAAGAAGATGGATCCCAAGAGAAGGAAATATGAAAAGAACTGAAATTCATATCCTTTTTGGTTGTTTTATATGAAAATTAAATTGAGGAAACAAGGTTGGTGGTTGAAGATACTTGGTTTTGTAAACTTCAATTTTAATTAAAGATAGAAATGATATAAGACAATGAGAAAGTAGATGGTACAAGACTTGTTTTTGTGACAGGCTTTAATATGTAACATATCAAAATTCCATTATAGTTTTCTATGCCACAATAGTACTACGCAATTGATAACATTACATGTACATCATTTACCAATGATAATTTAGAACATGAACTAAAATGCTTTGCTAGCATTTCGCATGTAGAGATAAAATATTATACTAGTACTATGAAATGAAACACGTTTGTAAAGTAACTTCTTCGATGTAATGGAGTCAAAAATCCCACATAGTACTACGCAATTACTGTCCGAGGAATATGTGTGCGAAAGTATCAGCGTCAAATAACTTCTTCCGATGCAAATTGCTAGGATTTCAAAATGGGATCCGGACCACCAAGTTTAAGATGGGAAAGACATTGTGTCTCTGTCTCTATCTGTCTCGCACACCGTTCTCTGTAGACTAGGTAGTCCAATCCATTTCCTTCAAAATGGTGTTGACACCATGTTAAAAATGAGCAATAAATGTTTTTTGAAATTGGTTGGAGATTGAAATTGGTTTAATCTTCATAGATTTTTCCCAATACGAACTTAAGGATTCATACCAGTGTGAACCTTCCACTATAGAAGAAAATTTATAGTGCTATGCAATTAAACACGTTTGTAAAGTAACTTCTACAGTATAAAGGAGTCAAATCCTACATAGTACTATGCAATTACTGTAATTTAGAGGAATATATGTGGGAAAGTATCAGCGTTAATTGAAGAAGATGATGCAATCAATGAAGATGGCAAACCTAAATAGATGCGTTTTAAATCTAAAATAATGAAGGAATTAATTCCTGGCTATACGATATGTCATTCCAATTTAGTTGTTTAGAAATGCACGAGTGAAAAAAACTAGTAAAAGTAGAAAACAAAAAGTACATTGGGATGAAAGGTGCAAACATGTTGAAAATGTAGATCCAAAAACAAAAGATATAAAAGCATATCTCAATGGCAAAATGCCTATCGAGTTTTCTGTATTTAGTTGTAAATTTCAGACTATCGAATTTGATTTCAAGTGATAAAAAAATATATTTCATTCGTGCAGGTGGTAAATAGTGTGCCAACAAACAAGAATGGGTGTGAGGATGTCACACATGATGTAGATGATGTACTGATGCATGAGATTGCAGAGATCCTTATAGTGTGGAAAATGAAAATGGTTTGCTAGGAAACTCTATACGTTTTGAAGCAACTCGTGAAACTGATGGAGAAGAGTAGTTTGGAAAGAGAAACACAAGGGAAGCAAATAGGGAAACTGGACCAGAATTCTGCAAGACGAAGAGAGGGTTGATGATGCGGTTTTGCATCAGCTAATTTCACAGGTGCAGCCGCAGTTTGATGTGCCAGATACTTTCAGGCGGCTGCCTGATGCAGCGGCTGGTTTTTCTGTTAAAGATTGCTACATTAGTTTGGAAACAGTAATATACATAATGAATATGGATATTTTGAAAGAAAAAAAAATCATAAGCATAAAGAAGTAGATATATGAAACAAACAAAGGAGCGCAAAAGAAAACGCACGTGATAAAGGTGTGACAAAGGCTTAGAATCCTCTTCATTTCTTAAAAGAAATGTGTATTAAGTTTGATTTTCTACAGTAAGAATGTGACACATCAAATCTTTATTCAACCGCTTCAAGTTACTTGAATACATCATTATTCATTGTAGTAAATCAGGATACACAAATGTTGATAAACACCTACAAACTCTAGCTTCCTTGTAGACAAGTCCATGACTACAATAATACCCTTTTTGAGGACTACAATGTCTATCTTCAGAACAAATACATTGTCCTTCCAAAGCACAGCCATCAAATTTTACCAATTCCTTCCCATACAAAATCTCATCTGACCAATCACCAGAGAACACATCTTGTGGATCCATTTGTTTTTTAGCTTCAATAAAAAGATTAAAGTTAGGATATTTTTGTTGCACATTTGAAAATGCTAAGTTCCTATTCTTAGCCCAATGTGGCTTAGCACCATACTTGAAAAATGCAATCTGTTCCAATTCCTCCCACACATGTTGGTTTAATCTAGGAGTAAATTGGTCATTTGCTCGATAATAGTTGAAATCAATAACTACAGAGTCTTCTGATTGTCCTAGATATGCTTCCGAGGCTTTAATGTAACGTATCAAAATTCCATTATAGATGTCTATGCCACAAAAATTTTGTGGATTTATGTCTCTTAGTTTCTTCACATCATTGATAAAGTCTCCAAACTTTGAAGCAGGGAAAATTGCTGTTGACTCATAGAAGGACAATCCTTTGATTCTTGGATCCCATGCACATGATGTGTCTATTCTTGTTGAATATAAGCATGAACCTGAAGTTTGCATTTTTCCTTGATAGCCAATTACAGGATAGCCGGTGAAGATTAGGCCATTGTTCTTCAAACCATTAGCTGTTAATTTCTTGTATCCCAATGTAGTGGATGCTGTTAAGCATTTCCCGTTTGTGTTTCCTGTGTTTTCCAGCAATTTCTCTGCATGACATCGTTTAAGTTATACTATAGCATCTTATAAACTTTGACCTAAACTGCGGATGTAAATTGCGGATGTGCAGTTAGATTGCAATTTTTGGTATTGTGAAAAATCGCAGACAAATTAATGTAACCATTGTTGCAGCTGCGTAAGAAAGCAAACCCTGATGGTCTATTGTTACTTTTGTTTTGACTCACTGATATATTTGGGAGAACATTTTGTGGACTTAACTCAAGATTGGATTGCTGATGTGCAGTTAGGTCGCAATTTTTGGTATTGTGAAAAGTTGCAGACAAATGTGTTTAGTGCAACGTCCATTGTTGCATCTGCGTACTACAACTAAAACCAAGAACATTTAATTAATTGTGGCCTACAATAACTACTAGACTGCACCGACATTTGAAGATGTGATTGATGTCTGACACTGAGATATGTAGTTACATTCAATTACTCTATTTTTGTTTCAAATTATAACTAGAATCGGCATGTCATTAATTAGTATTGTGTTCATTGTTCTTGTCTCAACTCAGTAGTAAAAATTTGGATTTATAACTTCGAGGGAGGAAGTTCAAATCCCTCCGAAGACAATTGAAAAATGATCATCAGTCTCACTTTAATAATAATTTATCCCGTTCCAAGGTTTTTTTAAAAAGTTGGTTATTACTTACTAAGAACAATATGACAGTGAGGTCCTCACGCCCGTAATAACAAAAGTTGAACCCACGCCCTTGCGGAGTATGAGCTAACTCCTTACATGCTGGCCAACCTCTATTGGCAAAACCTTATAATCTTTAATTTCTTATTTCTTGATAAGAATAACATGACAATAATTTTAGATCGATACGAGATGAGATCATTATTACCTGCTGCTCTAACTGACTGAGAGACCAATATTTCATTGGCTTGAAATCCAATGAAGTCGTAGACTCCTTCACCAGAGGCATCTAAGGGAACCCTGAAATCATATCTGTACACAGCTGTGTGTCTTGATGGATACCAAGTTATGTCTGCAAACTCATACTTCTTTGCATGTTCTATGTACACATTTTCAATATCATCATCGTCGGTGAAATTGAATGCTATGCTTCTTTTGAACCTATGCTCGAGTGATAACTTTACCTGTACATCGTTTAACAAAGATTGTTTAGAACATGAACTAAATTGCTTTGCTAGCATCCCTCACTAAAAGGTGAAAAATTATAGTGCTATACAATTAAATATATTTGTAAAGTAACTTCTTCGGTGTAAAGAAGTCAAATCCTACATAGTACTATGCAATTACTGTAATTAAGAGGAATATTTGTGCGAAAGTACGAGCATGGATCCGGACCACCTACTTTAAGGTGGGAAACACATTGTGTCTTTGTCTCATCTCTCTCATACATTGTTCTCTTTCTTATCTTACTTGTCATTTCTCTTTCATAAAATACACTAAGCTACAGTGACTTTCTTACCACAAAGGTAGTCAATCCATATTTCCTTCAAAATTGCATTGACACCATGTTGAAGATAAGCAACAGAAATTTTTTGTAAATTGGTTGGAGATTGAAATAAAATTCCAGGCATGGATTTAATTTTGGAAGGGAAGAATACGGGAAGCTTAGAATCAATATAATTTTGTGGCGCAACTTGTGCTCTGCTGGAAGGGTGTGTGTGGTGGAATCAAATTGGTTTGCAAAGGCGGTCAGAACTCAGAAGAGTAGTCGGAGACAGAAAACGCACATTATTTTGGCGGTACCTCTGGTTTGGGGAGAAACCAATATGTGAAAAATATCCAATCTTTTATAATCCATACTCAGACAAAGGCGTATAAGTCACACAGAAATTTACTCAAGTGGTTCAGTTGCAGGAAGGGCCGGGGTGACAGATATGTTGAAGTGGCTACCTGACGAACACAAAGGATTCTTAGTCAAGAGCTGTTATTGTTAGAATCTCCTGCTCGACCTGAACCTTTCTGCAGCGCGGCATTTGTAAGACACATTGTTGGAACAATAGTCAACCAACACACATCAGTCCTGTTAAAAGCTCAGTTTGTTTGGGCGGAAAGGTTTCCAACTCAGGTAGAATTATGGAGGAGAGGAGTTATTCGGGATGTACACCAACAATGTTCTGTCTTTTGCGCTTAACATATATTTGTCATTACAAATATATAAAAAAAAAATATAGGATTAATATTTATTATTGATACATTTTTTTTTGAGGGAATTTATTATTGATACATATCAAATAGTATTCACTGATAAAAATAAAACAAAACACTCTTAAAATATTAGTCAGTGATACATAAAAAAATATGGGAGAAATATTTATCATCGGTAAATCTAAAAGAAAAGAAAAAAAGAGGGACAAATATTTCTTTCATAAATATAAAAAATAATACAAATATATTTTTTATTTTTTTTACTCAAAGTAAAAATTAAATTAAAAAGATAAGGAAGTAAAAGAAGGGGGGACAAGTAAACCACATATGTCAAACCCAATTAATTACTATTAGCCCTCATATATTTATATTATTTTTATATATTTATCAACGATTTTTTTTTACCTTTTTATATTGTTATTTATCAACGAATTAATTTACAATTTTAAATGGTAAATAAAATTCTTGCAAAAAAAATGGTAAATTAAAATAAATCATTGATGTATACAAAATTTTGAAAGTTGTCTTAAAGGAATGGAATATATGAAAGAAATTGAAAATTGTACAGAATGAACTATACCTTAGAGATGGCACCCAAAACTCCAAGAGAAACTTTGGCAGAATTAAACAAAGGATCATGTGATTCCAACCTCAAAACTTTGGCATACCCTTCAGATTCAGAACTAGGAACAATAATACTAATACCCAAAACATGATCATGAAAAGCACCACCTTTGCCCCACCAAGAACTACCATGTGCACCAGTACTAATAACACCTCCAACTCCAATTGTAACACCTTCCCAATAAGGTGCAGCCACCAAACTAAATCCATTTTTCTCAACTTCATCAATTAATTGACGAAGTTTCACACCTGAATCAACTGTTACAGTCAAATTTGTTACATCAATTTCAATTTCTGTATCATATTTTTCTGTGCTAATAAAAAAAGCATGATTATTGTTTTGTTGTGGGCATGATAGTTTTGGGATAGTGTGTGAGAATTTTGTGACAATTTTGGCTGTAAGGTTGTTTTGAACAACATAGGAAACTGCTAAACGAAGTTGTTCTTCTGTTGTTGGGTATGTTACATTTAGGGCATAGCAACTTTTGCGGTCATTCCATGTGCCGTACGAGTTTTGAAGGGTGCAGATTGTTTGGTTGCATTGGATGGGAGATTGTGGAGTTATGCTATGGATTAAAGGGTTTGGTCCTATGAATAGTGGAAGTATGTGAATGATGTATAAAATCCACCACATCCAATAGGTAGTAAAAGCCATGTTGGTGATGATTGTGGTGAAAGGGTATTGAAATGAAAGGGATTATGATTTTTGGTCTTGAATTTGTTGGGGTTTTATTGTGTTAGTTACAACACCACATTATAAGAAGTATATATAATGTCGATGGTGCAGTGTGTATGTTGAGTGAGGTATAGTGCAATTATGAAACTTTTAAGTATAGTTTTAAAAATCGGTTTAGTGACCGACTCGGTAAAGGTACTAAATTATTGATCATTGATCGAATCTGAATAATTGAATCGGATTGAATCAAATGACTCAATCATACAACTCAATCTCTAAAGAATTGTATTTACATTAAATTGGACCAAATAAGATGATTTGATACTTAAAAATTAACAATTAGGATACAATATTAGAATCCTTCAATAAAATAAAAGGATACAATATTAGAAATCATTTAATTTTCAAGTAAATAGAAATACCTCACATCTATAATATGTAATAATAGAATATTTTCTAAACATAACAATTATATTTTTTTAAGGGAAAACGTATCAAGAATATGTTCTTTCGAAAATAATATGTAAATATAATATAAAGGTTATAATATATGTCCACAGACGGGTTTTAGGTTCCTCCTCAATTAAAAAAAATGTTAGATTTCAATCCTGTAACATAAAGATCCCCCCCCCCCCCCCCCCAAACATAAGGGAAATAGATCTTTTGACCTCTTATCTTCTCAAAAAGTTACGATTATGGCCCCTGTTTTGGGACACATGGCGTCTTCTCGGCAATTTTGGGACGAAAGGGGTAAAAATTGTAGTTTAGCCTTAAAAAGTTCAAAAATATTAAAAATGAAAATTAATTATATACTCAGTGTGACGCATAATCAAGAAATGTTGATTCAGCACGCCACATAAGCTTAAATGTATAGTCAAAAAACATCAGACTCCAAAATCAAATAATCTTCATATTACATGGTTACAATGATAATGCCTTCTTAAACCCAACCTCATGTACATGGTTTGATTCCCCGCCTTTAGTTTTAAAATCCTATGTTTGATTTTCTTCTCAAGTCAACAAAAACGATTGTAATGAGAGCTAGCAGGAAAAATGGTCATAGGTGATTTAGTGATCATTAAAAAGTATTAAACATGGTTGGTGAATTAGCAAAAGTTTTGACTTTACAAATTTAAGAAGAAAAAAATAAAGTTTTACTGGTTCAAACTATTTTTCTTCAGTTTTCACTAGGCCAGTTACAAGGGCAATCTAATTGCTTGATTGACCTAGTCTATCCATCGTTCAACCCGTTCGACCAGGCGGGTCGATCCGAGTTTTAAAATTATTCTTCTAAGTGGACAAGCAATATAATATAATAGAAGTAAATGCACAAGATGCACAAATTGAAAATAAAGATGACACCAACATGTGGCATTGTGTGTTATCGGGGATTTGAATTGTATGTCATCACAATTCAAAACATTTATACAAGCATCACATCAAGGGCCTTTTTATTGAGTCCATCTTTGCTCCATTTTGGTTTGCTCCATTTACCCCATTTACCATCATGGATGGGTGACATGTGGCAAAATAGAAAATCAAAGGCTGAGATTAAAATGGTTGGAAAAAGCAATGTTTTATCAAAAACCAAGGCTACGCGCGTTTGTTTTCTCTGTCAGATACAACTCCACTCATACCCTTCTTCTTCCTCTCACCATTATCACTTCCATGCTTCTCTCCCTCTCGCCGGCACCGGCGCTGCCCTTTCCGTTCATAATGTATAGCTTCTCAGTTTTTTTAAAAGGAGCTTATAAGTTTGATTAGTGTTGAAATACATATAGCATATGCAATATTTGTAACTGTTACTCGACCTATGCAGCAATATCTGGAATATCCTTGTGAAAGAGGATTATGATTTTACTTTTACAACTTTTATTGAAGGAAAAGAGTACAAGTAGTTATATATTTTATTGAACGGCAGCGCCACCCTTTTTGGGGTATTGAAATCCTACTTTATCGGTATTGAATGACTTCAATTTGTGAAATCAACATCCTTGGACCTACTGGTTTGGATGAACAAGTTACATCACACTACTTGTTTTCATTCGTTGGTGGTCCACAACACTGCATAAACAATTCGAATCTCATATTTCAAGTGGTCCATAACGTATTTTCAATGTTTGATTTTGGTACTTCAACTTTAAAATTGATGAATTCCAAAAAGAAAGGGTGGCGCCGCCGTTGTATGAACGGAAAGGGCAACGCCGGCGCCGGCTCCGGCGAGAGGGAGAGAGAAGCATGGAAGTGATAATGGTGAGAGGAAGAAGAAGGGTATGAGTGGAGTTGTATTGACAGAAAACAAACGCGCGTAGCCTTGGTTTCTGATAAAACAATGCTTTTTCCAACCTTTTAATCCCAGCCTTGATTTTCTATTTTGCCACATGTTATCCATCCATGATGGTAAATGGGGTAAATGGAGCAAACCAAAATGGAGCAAAGATGGACTCCTTTTTATTGAGATCGGATATTCTAGAAAAACAACTAGATTTTGATTTATTTTTCAAAAGTTTGAAATAACGAACTTAAAATATGGATTGTTCAATCTTTATCAACAACTATTGGTGCACTGCATATACAACAATGTGCTTGCAGTTAATCCAAATTTGGATTCTAAAAATGATAACATTGTTAGTTTTTTCGTTCTCAAAGTATTTTCCATTAGGGAAAAGCTTTATATCATGACTAATATGCTCTTGAATATATCACGACCGCCTACATGAATCATGTCAAAGAAAATGCTTTTGTTATAAATAGCAACACTCTTTCCTTTATATATTCTTTGAATGATAAAGTCATTTTGTAATCCCACTATCTTTACATTTTCAAAACTTCATGTTTAACCATTTATATCATAAAATGTTTACATTGTTATCTTTTTATATAAAAATATCCAAAATCACATAAAACTCATCTAAAACCCATAAAACTTATCTTTTTATATAAAAATATCCAAAATCACATAAAACTCATCTAAAACCGATAAAACTAAAAATTAAAGAAAAAACTAAAAAATCACACCTTAATCTTTATCTCAAACTAACATATTTGAAAAGGTGGCATCTTTGTCATCTTCTTTGACCCCTAATTTTTTACAAAGCTCCGCACATAACGTTGAAAAACTCTAAGAGATGATGGTGTCTATGTGGCTTTGGATCTAAAATGGGTTTTGTTAATTCTATCTCGTTAACATTCGGGGCACTTTTTCTTTTCAAATTTTTTTATTTTGGGTCTCCTTATTTAGTTTCATTTGATCACATCTCTGTGAGATTATTTCAATTGGTAAGGACAATGCATAATATATATATATAAGGTCTGGAGTTTGAACTCCATACACTACCAAAAAAAAAGTTTCATTTGATATCATTATAATCATTTGATTTCATTATAGTTCCGATGAATGAATCAGAGAGATGATGGTGTGGCTGTGCCGTTTGATTTCATCATTTCAGTTTCTTTTAAGTCTATTTTGGGAAGAAAACAAACAAGACATGTGAAGATGACATAAATATTTGTATATAAATTAACTTCTATAATTTATGTTTTTTAAAAGCTAGTAATATTTAGACAATCAATCTTTTGAATAAACAACGTCATTTTTTTAAAAGCTAGTGATATTTAGACAATCAATCTTTTGAATAACCAACGTCATTTTTATGATTCCACGTAATAACTTAACAAAATATATTTTATATATTATATATAAAAGGAATATACAGTTTTGGATGAATTTTTTCATTTCCAATTATACTATTAAACAAGTGTGTCTACAAAAATGTTATATTGCTGATTTTATTTAAAAATATAAGATTTTATATTATATTTGTTATATTATTGATGTCATTGAAAAAAAAATAAGTATAAATTGCAAAATATTTATACCTATAATTTTAATCAAAAATAAAATTTATAATACTATTATTCGTAATTTGTACGCATCAACTTAATAAAAAGAGCCGACAACAACGTACCTTATACTAAAATTATACTAAAACCAGACGCATTTCTGATATGCATTTCTAAATCACCATTCACCAACAACCTGCAGCTGCACCTGAAATTGTTGTTGTGGTTGAGCAAATTTATGTTTTCTGCATCTCAACACCAAAAGAATGAGAATATTGTCAGTGAAGGAAATTACAAGAAAAGAATCAATTTTGAATTTAAGACTTAAAAATTAAACAAGAATTGAAAACAAGTAGTATCAGCTTTCTTAATACTCCAAACAAAAAGTGTTTTGCTTTAATTATTCCTCCTTTGCTTTTTCATTTTAATCGTAAAATGTAGCATACGATATACAAAGAAATCTAAAGTGGAAATAACAGGAAAAATTACAATATTCATGTTAAAATATTAATATGGGATAAAAATAGATTAATACAATACTATAATTTCAATGACAAAATTACAAAATAAAAAATAAAAAAAATAGTGTAACAACCATTAAAAAAGAGTATAACATGCTTTGCTTGGATGACATTTCCTTTATAAAAAAAGTATAGAATATGTTCGAGTTCATTAGCTTCATGCACTTTCTCATTTAATTTCCTTACTTTAACAACCAACATGACTTTGTTTCATCAAAATCACATTCAATATGTTCCAAAACATAGATCTCATTCTCCTTGCCCTTCTCCATGCCTCATTCGTTTTTTTTGTTCTTCTCATAGCTATCATCATCCTCTTTTTCCTTCTCTTACTTACATTCTCCCTAGCACTCTTAACAATTTTCCTATTAGATTTGTACAATTATTTCTCAATTGTTTATGAGTATTTTGAAATTGTTAAGGGTGATCTTGAATTGGGTTTTGTTCTTATTGTAATAAGCATCATTCATCATGGTGTTGATTTTTTCTTGGTTCCAAAACCTAGCCATAAACGCAAGTTTGACAAATTTGAAGTGAAGGATCAACAATATTTCACAAGTCACATTCATGTCTTGAAGACTATACAATAAGGCCATTCTCAATTCTCATGATTCAAATTATGTATCATATTTACAAGAAATTGACATTGAGGAATATTGGGATAAGAAGATACGATAATACTCGAGATTTTTTTATTGGCAAATTTTAGTGCATGATTTGTTAGGGTGAGGAAAGATTGTTAGTACCATGGATCAAACTCTGAACCTCTTTAATTTTCATTCAGCGTCTCAACTCATATCATTGAACTACGTCGCCTTCAGGAACAAACATTAACGTGTATTTGTATGCTTCTTGAGCTACATTATGGCATGGTTGCAAAGTGTCCATTCATTTTTACATAACCTTCCCTCTGCCCTCTGGCAAGGCTTAGAATTGGACATCAAATTTCTTCAAACCTATAATAAATATAGAACCTATTTTTTACATTTCTAGTCTATACTAGAAATGAGTGCTTAGTTTGTATGAGGTCTTAAACCTCATTCTCACCATTGTTGTATTTAAAAATAACATGCTTGATGTAATTACTCTTTCACCACCTGGATGCATTTCTTTTTATTTCATGTGCTACAAATAAACATATTGACAAAACAGTTTTTTATTGACATCGTTTCTTGGTTTTGTTGTTGTTTTTATATATTTACAATAAAGTTAAAACTATCACTCTAAAATTTCAACACTATTATATTCCCTTGACCGAACTCGAATCCAACTAATCCTCCGGTCAAGCTAAACTGAAAGAGATATAATCTATCTCATCCAAAACATCTTTCGCTATAAGAAAAGACTATGAAATAGGAAATAAATAAAAACGCATTTGCAAAAAACTAAAAACTAAAATAAAAATATTCTTCAACTAAAAGAAATATGTTTGCTTTTACGGTGATGAGAATTAAGTTCGAAAGAATTATTTTGATTGAATTGATTTTTGTTAAAAGTGAGTTAAAAGTAAATTGATTTATGTTTGAATACACGTTTTGTTTGGATCATTACAACAAAATTAGTTTTTGGTGAGTAATTACCAAAGTTTATTTTAATATGTATTCAACATTAAATCTATAAGGGCATTCAAAGCAATTAGACGATAACAATGGATTGCTTAAAGAGGTAAGGGATTTGAGCTCCGTAAATGTGGTTAAGGGTACGATTCTTAGCTCTTGCGTATGAAAAAAATCAAAGGCCCCTCCAAAAGAAATTAGTCACTGCTATGCGGCGGGCAGAAAATGTGCAGCCGACAGAAACTTTGTATCATATCTAATCAACTCATTCTCCACAGTACTTTTGATTGTCCTATATGATTGTGTCATAAACCCCTCAATGCCTAGGAATTTTTCACTATGCATACTTATACTCGTACTTTCAACCCCCTCGGTGATTACTAAATACAATGTTACATAAAAATTCATTCACAATAACATGGCCGTTGCTTTACAACATCATACATCATAAAAAAATTATCATTTTTGTATTTCTTTGACTGAATTCGAATCTAGTTGAACCTTTGATCAAGCTGAAAGAGACCTAAACAATCTCATCTAAATGTCCCTTGAATATCATAAGAAGAAGAAAGTATCAAATAGGAAACAAGTAAAAACAAAGTAGTATTTATGAAATTATGAACAAAAACTAAAACAAAAAGAATCTTCAACCAAAACAGACTTTTATCCTTCCACCCTAATTTCCTTCTTCTTGACCTTCATTTTCTTCTCTCTTACAAGGACCATAAACCTTACTAAAATAAACAAAACCAAAAAAGTTGGCCAACATCAATCCAAAAAGAAGCCAATAATAGTAATCTAAATGTCCCTTATTTATGTTACTAGAAACCCAACTTTCCTTTCCCTCTCCTTTAGTAACATTATCAACAACACTCAAAATCAAACTAGCCAAAATATTCCCACATGACATACCTAATGCTGAAAAACTTGATGCAATACTAGCCATAGATTGAGGCAATTCACATATATAAAACTCATTTTGTCCAATGCCATTAAAAGCTTCAGCAAAACCATCAAGAATTTGTCTAGGCAATAGCCACATAACTGACATGTTCACAACACCTTGTGGAAATTCTTGAAAGCCTTCATTAATTGCTAATTTTCTTCTTTTACCTTCTATAATTGCCAATGAAGACAATGATAAACATATTGCTATTAATCCAATTCCCATTTTTTGTTTTACTCTAAGACGAGTCGGCGAACGCCTTAGTTTTGATGCTGAAGGGATTATGACACAATCATAGAGGACAATCCAAATTACTATAGAGAGGATCATGAATGTTGACATTGAAGCCGCGGGGATTTCAAAGTTCGAAGTTATGTGGCGGTTCATATGGTGGATGCTTCTAGTACATTAAATGTTCCTTGACTCATATCTATAGACATTATCATTCCTGTTGTCCAAATTGGAATGATTTTTATAATTGCTTTGAATGCTTCTACTTGATCTATTGTGCAAAGGCTCCATTGGTTTTTTAATCTTCTATCTTGTATAAGATCTTGTTGTTGATGTTTTACAAGGCATGCTTTGTTTAGAAACCTTGCAATCAAATTAAATACCAAAGCCAATTAGAATCACCTATATCATCATCACTCTCAAAACAGGATAATGAGTTGATTATACAATTTAAGAATTTAATTCATATATGCACCGACAACAATGCAAAGAGTTTTTACCGTGTCAATCAATCATAATCGTTGGGGTCGTGAAAAAAAAATTCTTTAGTTATATCCAATTTAAAAGTCATATAGAGGATAGTTTGTGATTCGTTGACAGTGTAAACATACTTACACTAGCATTGCAACAAGTTTATTACTCAAATATATTATGAATGGTTGAAGTATATGACAAGAAAGTCCCCGTGAGCTTAGCTCAGTTGGTAAGGACAATGCATAATATATGCAAGGTCAACACCACCCAAAAAAAGAAGTATATGACAAGACAATGGGTGTGTTACCAACTTAGGGTTGACGAGTCTGACAATTTGGTCTCTGAAATAATCTAATTTTGAAACGATCCATGAAATTGAAAGTTCTCAATCATATAGTCCCTCATGTACAATTTCATCACCAAATTGAACAACCTAAATGGACTAATAAGATCGAGTACTTCTCATTTTTTACTGTTGTTAATTTTAATGAAAAAATTGCCCGACGAGAGATAAAAACTAATGATTCACTACGACAATACACCATTTAAAACTTGAAAGGTTCATAATTTAATACCTGAATTTATCACTTGGCATAAGCATTTCCGAATCCTTGTCACAATAGTACATGCCATCATTCAAGACATTTGATGATGGTAAGTCGAGGTTTCTATTTCGATAAGACGCGACAACCACTCGAGCACACTCACTAATCACATTGCCTTTAGGTTCCACCTTGACATAGAGTGAAGAAGCTAGAAAGAAAGATATCATAGATATGAACATGAAGACAACAGGTAAACCAAATCCAACAATCCAACCAAAATTTTCTTGAATATATGCGAAAATGGTCATTCCAATTAGGACTGCAGCTGTTGCTAAAGCATAGGTCCAATTAAAGTAGCCCTCTATGATTCCTGCATCTTTTTCCTTGTCTAGTTGGTCAATGCCAAAGGGTAAGGAAGAGGCTCTTACACCACCAGCTCCAATGGCGATTAGGCATAGAGAAGAGTATAAGAAAGCAAGTTGTGATGTTGTAGGAGAGTTGCAGCTCATAGTGAATTGATCGCAAGGACTTAGGTTTGGAATCATAGCTGTTAGCCAAAAAAGTAGCATTCCCTATAGTGTGACGCATAATAATATCAGTAACCGATTTATAAACACATTGTAAGACTGTAACTCATCTCAACAATAAATACGAACTTACAAGTAAACCGAGAACAGATCCAAAGGCAATGGTAGCATAGCGACCAAAGTAGGAATCGGCAAGAAAAGCACCGATAATTGGTGTAAAATTAGTAGCTGCTGACCAGCGGAGGATCACATTAGTAGCTGTAGCAGCTTCCATCCCATAATGTCTTGTTAAATACAGAATCATGTTTGGCAATATTCCAAAAGTTGCCATTTTCTCAAATGCCTGGGTAGCTGCCAAAACAAGAGAAATTAATCATCATAAAATATTTCAAAAGCATGGCGCAACAATGGACTCAAAATTGTAATAATGATCTACAATGCCTCTTAAATCGTCCTTAAGACTGAGACACTGGTACGATATTTAAAGATGCTTCTGGAAATTATAAAAACATGAACTAATACTTAAAAAATCACTCAAAATTGTAATAATAATCTACAATGCCTCTTGAATCATTTATAGGATTGAGACAGTTGTATGAACGGTGTCGATTCCAGTAAAAGTAAAGAAAAATAATTATGGGAAATGCTAAACATTGCCATTGGGGCATTGGTTAAGAGAACAATAATAGAAATATTGTGTTGGGAAGTGGTAAAAAGTGATTGATTCAACTTTTTAAAAGTTTAAAAATTGTAGTTTCCAATGTAAAACTACTATTTTTTGTTTCCTTAACCATTGCCCTCAGGGCAATGGTTAGCAGGACCCAATAAATATAAATTGAGTTTTATGTTTAATACTTTCATGTTTGTAAATGGGGATAGTCCTCACCTTACAAGCCGATTTTGTGAGATTGTGTTATGTTCAACCACCATTTCTAAGATGGTATCAGAATCGATCCAAAATCTGTTTGGCTATCTACTATCAGGTTTCCACTATCATATCACTTTTGTTACGCTCTAGATGTCCAATCCTGGGTGTGAGTGATGTGTTAAGAGTCTCACATTGCATTAATTATGGTCTGATAAGTGGAAGTGATCCCTACCTTACAAGTTGCATGGTTGTGTTAGGCTCAACCACAAATTCTAATAAAAATATATTTGTTTTTTCTTAGATATGTATCTCAGCCATGGGAACACAGATGAACTTCTAGTTTCGTGTCAATTCTTATTATAATTTCGAACAATTTTCAAATACTAGTTTATATCTCATGGACCAATGAGCAAAATGATTCAAAGTAATATAATATATGAAGCACTGAATTGTAGTAAATGAGTTAAGTTACCTACCTATGATGAAGGGTAAGGTTCTGAAGCCACCCTTTGGATTTGTATTGCTAATTAGAGGCTCTTTCTCTTTCACCGTACTTCCCATTTTTGAACCGAAAACGGAGACACAGAACAGTTAGTAATGACTAATGACAAGTGAGAGCTTAAAGTGGTGTATAGACAGGTTCACCGACCCAAAGTGTTCCAATAGTTGGTAATTGTCCATGCAGGACACGAGAGCCATGCGGGATACTTTTTTAATTCAATAAAACATGACAGAATCTTTATATCCTTTTTTAAATGTCTGCCTCAAAATTCAAATTCTTGGTGTTTTTTTTTCCTCGTATCTCACTCTACTAAACAAAGTGTCACAATATTTTATTTTACTTTTGTCCTTTTATTTATTTCTTTTTTGGCTCTCATAAAAACTCTTTCTCTATAAATATCTTTTGCCGCCTCACCCCTCGAGACGACATCCAAAATCTATTTTCCGAGATGTAATAGCCACTCGCGGGGTGGTGTGTTGAGTACTTGAGTGGTGTCGGCCCTCCTCACCACCCTCGTGTCACCATACATGTAAATAACTTATGTTCCATAAATATATTTTGTCAAAGTTAAAATATATTACATGTAAACTAATTCATTCAATGTAATATACACAAATTCATTCATTCTTGGTTTCTTTGTTTCAATTTTCATTTTTTGGCAAGAAATGATACAATGTTTACATGTAAATAACTTATGTTCCATAAATATTTAGACGCTTGCACGTTCATGTTGTAGTTTTTAGTTTTAGGGTTTATGTATAATTTGCACTCCGTTTGAATAAGTTTTTCATTGATTGTTTTAAATTTCTTATGGTGTAGATATGAAACAATGGACAATTTGTTCAACACTCAATTATGCTTCAATGGTCAAACCCCTATTTTCTTCAAGGTTTGGGACGATGTCACGTTAAAAGATCTGAAGGATCAACTGAATGAAATCAATCAATGACTCAACCCCGAAGATATAAGGAGGTGTGGAAGACATTCAGTATGGACGTCCCGGGATATTGCATTTCAACAAGATAATGCTCGCAAAAGACGACTGCGTGAGGAGCATGTTCTCCGTATTTCGTCAGCACAACATGTTCCCGAGGATTGAGATGGATGCTATGTTGCTTAGATCACCATAAGATATTCTCAAGAGTTTGATTCTGCCAGAAGATTATGTTTAGGTAACATTATTATGTAGTGTCTTTATTTTGTTGGAATTTAAGATTAATTAATAGAAGTTTGCTGAGAATGTTGGCATTGAAATGTCTTCTACTTAGTGTAAAGGTTTGCAAGTCACTTTCAAAACTCACAAGAATGAAGAGAACACAACATGTATTCTACCGAATCAACTATATAGGTTTTCACATCTAATTCCTTTGTATAAGATGAGTGTCTCAAAGGGGAATACACTTCTAAGATGTTGTTTTGAGCTTGACCATGCTCCTCTGTCAATTGAAACTTGTCAGTTAGCAGGGCATTAGATTTAGTTCAAAAGAATATATTGGGATGCATTCATTTCTGTGATGACTCATCCTATATGAAAGAATTCGATGTGAAAACCTATATAGTTGATTCGGACGAATACATGTGTTGTGTTCTCTTCATTCTTTTGAGTTTTGAAAGAGACTTGCAAATTTTTACACTAAGTATAAGACACTTCATTTTCCGCAAACTTACAAGAATTTAATTTAAATCCAACATCATGACTATATTACATATTTAGGGAGAATTTAATGTAATGTAATGTAACGTAGATGGAATTAAAACTAAATAAAATTGTGTATTTTTGGAATTGATTTTGTGTACTTGTGTATTTTTCATAGTAGTTAATAGCGGATAGCGGCGCGTAGCGGCCGACCCCAAAAATGCTATAGCGGGATAGCGCATAGCGCTACGACCGCTATTTCATAAAAACAAAAACAACAAAAATAAGGAAACTGAGAGAGCAGAATAGAGTTTTATATGAACAAAACAGAGGATTGTTTGTACAAAATACAAACAGAAACAGAGAGAGCAGAATGGAGTTTGGAATCAATAATAACAAAGAAAACTAGAACAAAAAAGTAACAGGACAACAGAGTTTTGAGATTGTTAAACAAAAAAATAACAGGATAACAGAGCAAACACGACAAAGTAGAGGAAGATTTGCAGCAGAGGTGAAGAAGTTTTACAAAAAAGCATAAAAGCATAGGAAGATTTATAGAAATACCCTTGTTTTTTTTAAACCAAGGACAATTTTGTATTTTCTCTTAAAATGAAATAGCGGTTCTAAACTGCAAAACCGCTACGAAGCGTTGCGCCGCTTTAGCGCCGTTATCTCACACCGCAACACTATGGCTTGTTGCGTAGCGCTCCGGCACCGCACCGCGCGGCCGCTATAGCGGCGCTATTGGCCGCTATTGACTACTATGGTATTTTTAGTTATGATTTATTTTGGATCATGAGTGAATTGTTGTTATTGATGTTTCGAAGACATGACAAGCTTTTAAAAAATGAAAATAACATATTGTATATTTGGGGTCTTAAAAAAATAGCATCTTTGTGAAAAATTGATGAAAACCTAACTAACCTAAAACAAATGTGACTTAAGTCATGTTGGCTTTGTACCTACGTGACTTAACTTATGTTGGTTCAAGGTGACTTAAGTCACGCTGATTCTACCAAACATGAGTTAACTCATGGGGGTATTTCGGGAAGTTCACGTGGGAGTGAGTAATTTCTGTTGGGAGAATAGCAATTTTCTAAAATTAAGTTTTTTCCTTATTTTGTTTAGTAATCTGCCATCCAAATCACGTCTTGTTTGGCCTGAAGTCATTAGCCAACAGTGATAATAGGTAATGATACTGTTATACCCTAATTTTGGACCTAAAAATACTAACTCAATTCTTCTTTTCTTGCATTTTAAGGCATTTGATGTGTCTCTGATCAATTGCATCTTTCTCTGCATTTTATTTCAATGTTATTTGCAAAATTTACATGCAAGGGTATTTTAGTCATTTCCTATGTCAAAATTTCTTTCATTCTTTCAAAATTTTGTTTGAGTCCTTTCAAGTAGTTTGAATAAGTCTTTGTTTCATTCTATGTCAAAACCCTTTCCAAAAATTGCATTTGAAGCCATTTTAGGTCAGTTTTGCCCCCAGGGGCATTTTAGTCTTTTCATGTGTTAAAGCCTTGTTTAAATCCTAAAAATTGTCTCTGAGTCTTTTAATTTTGCTTGTATGAGTCTTTGATTCAATTTCTGTTAAAAATCCATTTTTCAATTGCATCTGAGTCGTTTTTAGTCGTTTTCAGCCCCAGGGGCATTTTAGTCATTTCACACGAAATTTCGGCAGAGAGGTACTTTAAAGTACCTCATTTAGGCCATTGGTTAGTTTTAGTCCGTTTTGTCAAATTTTAGACGTTTCACTTTACGTTTAGTCAAATTACCATTTTTATTCCAATTTTATTTTTAGTTTTTTTTAAGTCCTAAAGTTCCTAAAATTGCACTTTGGTCCTCCATGTTATTTTATCTTATTTTAAGTTTTTTTTAGGTCAAATTTCGTTCAAGTTTTTGGTCAATTGCACTTTAGTCCCAAAGTCCCAAATATTGCAAGATAGTCCTTTTTGTCCAGGTTATTTCTTTTTAAGTTTTTTATTTTGCAGGTCAGTCCTCCAATTTTCGCAAATTGCAGATTAGTCCCTCAAACAACAAGTCCAGAATCCAGTCCAAGTCAGTCCAATACCACGTGTCAGCCACTCATAGGGTCAAAGGCCACATGGCTCCCTATAAAAGGAGCATTCACTGCAATGTGTCAGGATCACCATTCACAATTTGCCAACACATCAAACACACAGAAACAGAATTTCTCTTTCTCTCTCTATTCAGTTACGATCAAAAGCCAGAAATAACAAAGAACACGAAGAACATTGATGAACCCTAGCTTCACCAGAATGAAGAATTGAAGTGAATTCAATGAAGTTCTCAGAGATTCATCACTGAATCCTCATCATCGAACTTGAAACACTGCAATTCCAGTGTGAATCTGCCACCAAAGCAGCAAATCCACACGATCACAGTGGAGAAAGACGAAGAAATCGAAGGTTGAGTTCGATCAGTGAAGAAGAAGAGGTGAGGAACTGATTTATTTTCAGTTTCTGTGCAAGAACTTACCAGAAGCATCAAGAACATCCAAGATTTAAAGTTTTCAGAAGAAGTTCGTCCGAATCTCCAAATCAACTCAGGTAAGTACGCAAATCCTTCTCGTTTAGTTTGTAATCATCATCGAAGGATTAAAAGTGAATTTGAACGGTGAATCGGAGTGAAAACTTCGAAAAGATTCGAAAAAGTGGAAACGAAACCCTAATTTCAAAAATCACGAAAGTTCACCGTTTGTTCTTCGATTTAAAGCATAAATTCATCATCAGCATGTAAAATAAGCCAGGATAGGGTTTAGTTTCAAAGAAATCAGAAGAAATTTTTGAAACCCTAAGTTGTAAGTTCAAGTGTAGATCTGTTCGAATCCATGCCTAATTTTGAAAAATCAGTATCAGAATCATAGAGAGAGAGCCAAGACGAACACAACGGTGTAAAGTTTTTCAGAAAAGGTGCTCAGGTGCGGCGGCGCCACCGGCAAGCCACCGCACCTCCTCCGTTGTGTCCGTCGGAGAAGACGACGGAGAGGAAGAGAGAAGTGAGAGCTTCTCTCACTAGAACAACATAGAGAGAGAAAGATAGTTGCAGAATGAATTGGACCGGTCTTCCAGCCTTTATAAAGGCTGCTGAACCGGACCGGTTCAATTCTGGTTTGCTCTAGGTTCCCTCTCCACCGTCAGATCTAGGTTTAGTTGGACCTGGATCAATCCAACGCTTCTGATGCGTTTGGATGATCCAGGGTCCGTATCCTCTTGGGCCTAGGTTTGGACTCCTGCGCAGATTGTTTCCCTTCCATGTTTCTTGCTATTTTGCACGTTGTTCTTGCTTTTCACACCTCTTTTGACTCAAAAAAATCTTTTCATAGAAACATCTAAAATTCTTGTGTGTTTTCAAGGTGTTTTTTGGTATTTTTGTGAGTGTTTTACATCTTAAAATTGATAAAAGAGATGTATACTTGTCACTTGTGTTTTGTTTACTTTTCTTGTGATTTGTTTGCTATAGTTTCGTATAATATTTTGTTAAATTGATATGGATGTTGGTGTGCAAATTTGTGAATATGTTAGCTTTTGAATGGTCTTTTCTTTACTGATTAGAGAATGCAATTTGATTGATTTCTTGGGATGCAAGTTATGTGTACGCTTTAATATGTGAATAAATGGTAAAATAGGCTTATGATGATTCATAATCTTTAAGAGCTTGATATGGCTTTGTAGTTCTCATGTTGTGGCTGAAATAAACCTTTTGAAAAGCTTGTCACAACATGGGAATTATAGGACATAGCCTTGCCTTGGTATTGTGATGAGTATTAGGCACATTTTACCACTTTCTCTTGATTAGGTTTTATTTCCTTGCTTGATAATATTGCATTTGTTCCTAGTACTTCTCTTGTTTACATTTTCTACCACTCTTTGCTTTATATTACTAACCATTTGTTCATTGTTTCATACATCATGAGCATTTCATCTTCCATCTCACATTTTCATCCTTTTATTTTCCTACATTTTAAAATTCATACAAAACTTAGAATGTAATACTTAGGAGTTTTTGTAATATTTTACTTTCATGCTTTTAATTTCTTGGCAAAGAGGCCATAGAATGTATCTAGGGTATGATGTAAAGGACAATGGACTCTAATGATGTACACCGACACAAGCACCGACACATGCACACACACCACTTTAGGTATATAGTTAGAATATGCATGTTTAGATGTATGTTTAGGATTGTATGTTTAGATGAATGCTTAGGATTTCCACTTAGAAAAATCATTTTTCAAAAAATGTGAACAAACTTCACTCAAATCATTTTCAAAATAAACCTTGGGATCAAAATCCCATTGAATTTTCCTTTTTCATTTTCTTAATCAAATTTCAATGAAAATAATCATATTTGACTTCTTTTGCAAATGACTAATTCCACCCCACTTTTTTCTTAAATCTCATGCCCTTGAGGCCTCTTTCTATTCTTCAAAAATCCCATTTTTCAAACTTAAAATCAACCAACAAAAACAAAAACATTTTTGGAAGAGAACTACGGTGGATTTGATCCCTTAATCGGGTACGTAGGCAAGGAACAAAATTCCTTCAATTCAACTAAAATGAAAAATCCAAAAACATTCTTCTCCCTCCAATTCTTCATTTAGTAACTTTTAGGTGTAAATAACATTTTCAAATAGCATTTAAAAATAAAGCGCGCGCGTAGAAATTAAAGACGGTTCATATAGGTTACTATAGTCGTTATGGGTGCCTAACACCTTCCCGTAGCGAAAACAACTCCCAGACCTCGATTCTCAAGGGTTTTGCTTACTTTTTCCCTTCCCAAGAAAAAATAAAATATCACCGGTTTAAAAGGTTCAAACGTAATCAATGTTTGACACCCGAAAACCAAGATAAAACAGCTGGCGACTTCACTGGGGAGATTCGAGAGTTACGCCTAGTCTTTATTTCCACGCTTGCGCTCTTTTTTACTTGTTTCTTTTACTTGCTTTCCTATGTGAATAAATGTTTAATTTCTTGCAAACGTGTGAGGTGAGAATATCAAAAGTCCTGCACCCGGGCTGAGTGAACTTAGGATTTAGGAGGGATATAATCGACAATTCATTCCGGGGGTTGCCTCGTGTTTTGGATTATGCGATCAATCCCACATAGCTGAGGCATTTTGGGGGTGATGTTGTCGGCGCGTGTTGTCGCGTTTAGGCACTTTACTTCTAATTGTTCTATGACGCTATGAACCGTAGATAACCAAACCCATCCATGGCCATTTTTCTAGGATGTAGTGCGGAGGCTAAACCGAGTGTTGTCTCGAGTTTTAGTCGTCACGCGATACTACACTCAAGTTAGACCTTCCACGTATAATCATGGAGCGAGTGTTGTCTCGTGACACCATGAGATACGTCGGAGAGGTTGCAACTTGAGAACCTTTTTAGAACCCGGTTACTATTATCCTAAAGCCCTAGATTCACCGGACGCCGTGTCCACCCATGACTCCTCGACTTTGAAACTTCAACCCACCATGTTTTCTCCGAACTTGAACATAATCATGCACTCATGCATACATGCATACATGCATAAACTTTTGTCATGCATTGTTATCGAAGGGCTTAGACAAATTGAATTTGTAAACATTGTAGGAATGAAGATGACTAAGTCCTACAAGTTCAAGGAAGTGGATTTGGCTAGTTTGAGAGATTTGGCACTCAAGGTTAAGGATCCGACCGGTTTCCGACAGCGTTACGGGGCTTTACTTCCTATTCTCCATACTAATGTGGATGAGAAGCTTGTGCACACTCTAGTGCAATTCTATGATCCGGGGTATCGGTGCTTCACTTTCCCAGACTTTCAGTTGGTGCCTACTCTAGAGGCTTATTCTTCCTTGATGGGTTTATCTATTGCTAAGGGGATACCTTTCTCAGGACCTGAAAATTCTCCTACTCCATTGGTTATTGCTAAAGATCTCTACCTCAAGACCACCGATGTCTCCAAGAATCTTGTCACTAAGGCACGCATCCGAGGGTTCACATCAGAGTATCTTCTTGGGAAAGCCAACCTCAATACCACTTGTCAGGACGCTCTTGAGGCTATTCTTGCACTCCTCATCTATGGGCTTATTCTCTTTCCGAATCTTGATGGCTTCGTGGACATGAATGCTATTATGATCTTCCACTCCAAGAATCCGGTTCCTACTTTGCTAGCTGACACATACCATGCTATTCACGATCGTTCCGACAAAGGTCGTGGATACATTCTTTGTTGCGTGCCTCTCCTCTATAGGTGGTTTATTTCGCACCTTCCGCAGTCTTTCCACGACAATCCGAGGAATTGGTCTATTTCACAGAGGATTACGGCTCTCACTCCTAATGAAGTGGTTTGGCTTACTCCAGCTTCTAGAGTCAAGGAAATTATCTTTGGTGGTGGGAAGTTTCTTAATGTACCTCTTCTTGGTACCCGGGGTGGAATCAACTATAACCCGGAGCTTGCTTTGCGACAATTTGGGTTCCCGATGAAAGATAAACCCATCAATCTTGCTACAGCTCCTTACTTCTTTCACTACTCCAATGCTCCCACCGGCATAAAAGAGGACTTCATGGAAGCTTGGTCTAAGCTTCGGAAGAAAGAAGTGAAGCATATGGGTGTAAGGTCCGGTATTGCTCATGAGGCCTATACACAGTGGGTGATAAACCAAGCTGAGGAGATTGGTATGCCTTACCCCTCTATGAGATATGTGTCTGCATATGTTCCTACCATGCCTTTGCCTCTACTCCCACCTACCCAGGAGATGTATCAGGAGCATCTAGCTATGGAGAGTCGGGAGAAGCACCAGTGGAGGGCTAGATACTATGAGGCTGAGAACTTGATCATGACTCTGGATGGAAAGGGTGAGCAGCAGACTCATGAGGTCTTGACACTGAAGAAAGAGTTAGCTAAGGCTAAGAGAGAGATTGAGGAGAAAGATAGTTTGCTCATGAGAGACTCCAAGAGGGCTAGGGGTGCCCGTGACTTCTATGCACGATACTGCAGCTATGAGTCCGAGTCTGAGGACGATGCTTCCACTTCCTATACTTGAGGACTTCCATTTCCTGTTTTATTTCCATTTGTTTATTGTCTTGTAAAACTATATGTTGATTGTTTGATTCCCGTTTATGTTAATTGTTGTTTAGTAATGTTTACGAGTTTATAATTTGTCTAAAACCCTTCGATAACCTAAAAAGAGTCTTTTTTGCATATGCATTAACACATTTCATGCATCATATGCACTCATCGGTCACAAAAAACTTCTCTCGTGCTCATTGCCTCCTGGTTTTGTCCGCCGCAGTCTGAAAAGTGGCTCGTGTTCGCAAAGTCTACTAACCAGACAGAATTCATCAAACAAGATTTCACAAGAGAAGGATGATGGCTAACTTTGAAGAAGAAAATGCTCAGCTCCGTGCCGAATTGGCTGCTATGAAAGAAGACTTGGCTAAGGCTCATGACGCTATGTCCGCTATGATGGCTTCACAAGAACAGCCAGCCACTTCTGTTCCAGTTACTGCTGAGGTGATTCCCTCTATCCCACTATCTACTGTGGCTACTGATGCTCGCTTTGTTATGCCCAACGGCCGTCCTTATGGCCTCTCAGCTTACTATTCCCCTAATACTGCTGCTGGTGTCTCTGGTTGTGCTGGTCAGGGACAGATTCCTGTGTCTACTACTATGCCTCAGGTGACTACTGTTGTTACCGACCCTATTGTACACACTGTGCAACAGGTGATTGATGTCGACACTCCGCGTGGACAAGATCCCGCAATGGAAGCTATGAAGAGACAGTTAAGGGAGTTGGCTGGGGAACTCCGTGAAGTCAAGGCTAGCCGAGGGAACAATGGTGCTCCTGCTAAAGCTCGTGATCTATGCTTGGTATCCCGATTTGAGGTTCCTAAGAAATTCAAAGAGCCAGAATTTGACAAGTACAATGGGACTTCCTGCCCACATAACCATGTTATCCGGTATGTCCGAAAGATGGCTAACTACGCCGACAATGATGCACTGATGATCCACTGCTTTCAGAGTAGCTTGACAGATGATGCAGCAGATTGGTACACTAGTCTGAGCAAAGACAACATTCATACTTTTGAGGAACTCGCTGCTGCTTTTGAAGGTCAATATGAGTTCAACACCCGTCTAAGGCCAAACAGGGACTCTCTCAAAGCCCTATCTCAGAAATCAGATGAAACATTCCGTGAATATGCTCAGAGGTGGAGAGGGGCAGCTGCCCGTGTTTCTCCTCGACTTGATGAGGAAGAATTAACACAAACATTCCTGAAGACTCTGAAGAAGGAATATAAGGAGAGAATGATAGTCTCTGCTCCGAACAACTTCTCTGATATGGTTACAATGGGAACTCGGCTAGAGGAGGCTGTCCGAGATGGTATTATTGTTCTTGAGAAAGGTGAATCTTCAAACAGTGCACCGAAGAAGTACGGTAACGGTCATCATAAGAGGAAAGAATCTGACGTAGGGATGGTATCTGGTAACCCGTCTGCAGCTACTACACAACTACCTCTGCCCTATCACTACATGCAATACTCTCAACATCCTTTCTTCCCACCATTTTACCAGCAATATCCTCTGCCACCGGGTCAACCACCAATGCCCGTCAATGCTATCCCTCAGCAAACACAACAACAGCCTCCTGCTCAACAGCAACGGCAGCAACAACAGGGTCCCCGACCCAAACCTTCTTTTCCACAAATACCAATGCGGTATGGTGAGCTGCTCCCAACTCTACTTGCTAAGGGACACTGCGTCACCAGGCCAGGCAAGCCTCCGCCTAATCCATTGCCTCCCAGGTTCCGTCAGGACCTAACATGTGAATTCCATCAGGGGGCTCAAGGCCACGATGTTGAAGGTTGCTTTGCTCTGAAATATATTGTGAAGGATCTGATAGAAAAGGGACGGTTGACTTTTGAGAACAGTGTTCCTCATGTCCTTGACAATCCGCTTCCAAACCATGCTGCTGTTAACATGATTGAGGCCTTTGAAGGGGTTCCCGTTCCTCAAGAGGATCCCATGATGGATGTCCGCAATGTCGTCACTCCCTTGGTGCCATTACATGTCAAACTTTGCCAGGCTTCTCTGTTCAAACATGATCATGATTCTTGTTCAGAATGTCTGCAGAATCCTATGGGCTGTTGTGTGGTGCAAAATGATATCCAGAGCCTGATGGATGACAAGTACTTGATTGCCAGTGATGTATGTGTGATTGTGCCAGTGTTCCATGACTCTCCTGTTGAAAGTGTATCTCAGGCAAAGAATGTTGAACCTTTGGTGATCAGGTTACCTGGTCCGGTATCTTATACCTCTACCAAAGCAATTCCCTACAAGTACAATGCAACCATGGTTGAGAACGGAGTGGAGGTGCCTCTGGTATCCCCAGCTACAGTTGATAATGTTGCTAGTGAAGTTACAGTTCTCAGAAGCGGAAAAGTCCGTCCACCCTTGTTTCAAAAGAAAGTGGTGACACCTATTGCCATGGTAACTCCACCAGTCGCTCCTCCTGTTGACAAGAACACCGGCCCAGCAGGCCAATCTATTGAAGAGTCCAATCTGGACGAAATCCTGAGGCTTATCAAGAAAAGTGACTATAAGATTGTTGACCAGCTGCTACAAACCCCATCAAAGATATCCATCTTGTCTCTACTTATGAGCTCAGAAGCTCACAGGAAGGTGTTAATGAAGATACTGGAGCAAGCTTATGTTGACCACGAAGTCTCTGTGGATCAATTTGATGGGATAGTAAGTAATATTACTGCCTGCAACAACTTGGGGTTTGGTGACGATGAGCTCCCCGAAGCAGGGAAACGCCACAACTTGGCTCTACATATCTCGGTACACTGTGGGTCTGATATGATATCCAACGTATTGGTGGACACTGGATCGTCTCTGAATGTAATGCCTGAATCCACACTAAGGCAATTGAGCCATCATGGAATTTCTCTGAGGGGTAGCAGCTATCTGGTTAAAGCTTTTGATGGATCCCGCAAGGATGTTCTCGGGGAAGTGGACTTGCCAATCACTGTTGGTCCCGAGACATTTCAAATAACTTTCCAAGTCATGGATATCAATGCCTCTTACAGCTGTCTCCTCGGAAGACCATGGATCCACGACGCTGGAGCAGTCACATCCACTTTGCATCAGAAGCTCAAGTTCATGAGGAACGGTAAGGTTGTCACTGTATATGGTGAGGAAGCATTTCTGGTTAGCCAAGTATCATCTTTCTCTTGTGTTGAGGCAGGGTCCGCAGAAGGAACGTCGTTTCAAGACTTGACTGTCGAGGGTGCAGAACCCCGAAGGGCTGGTACTAGCATGGCCTCACTGAAAGATGCCCAGAAGGCTGTTCAAGCAGGGCAAGCTGCTGGCTGGGGCAAAGTGATTCAGATTCTGGAAAACAAGCGTAAAGAGGGCCTTGGATTCTCCCCGACATCTGCTGTTTCAAAGGGAACCTTTTACAGTGCTGGGTTCATCAATGCTATTACTAAAGATGCTGCTGAAGGTGGTTACGTGCCTACCTTTGTTATACCAGGAGGCACTGTGAGAAATTGGGAAGCCATTGATGTTCCTTTAGTCATGCATGCTTCCATGTAATGGGTTTTATTGCTCATGTTTTTTGTTTTCAAAATAACAATCCTTTCGCTCTGCCCAAGGCGAAAGTGATATCATTGTAAGGGCATGTTTGTTTCGGCATTGCCGTTATCAATAAAAGTTGTCGTCTTTTCCGCGACTCTTTGTTTTTTACTTTTTAGTGCCTTTTTCTTGGAAATAATGGTAATGCCAGAAAAAACCAAAACATTTGTATTTTTCTTATTAATTTCAAAAATCTGCATGAAAAACTTTTTCTAAAATCATCCCAATCATATTATGCAGATTGAACCATAATAAACCCGTTGAACACAGTGACCCTATGGTTCCTCCAAATTTTGAATTCCCTGTATATGAAGCTGAAGATGAGGATGATGATTATGAAGAGATACCGTATGAGATCACTCGACTGCTTGAGCAAGAAAGAAGAGCCATTCAGCCTCACCAGGAAGAAATTGAGCTTATCAACCTGGGTACTGAAGAGAACAAGCGAGAGATTAAGATTGGTGCTGCACTTGAGCCAGAAGTGAAAAAGAAGATCATTCAGCTTCTCCATGATTATCCAGATGTCTTTGCATGGTCCTACGAAGATATGCCGGGTCTAGATCCCAAGATTGTGGAACACCAGATACCGACAAGACCTGAATGTCCTCCTGTCAAACAGAAATTGAGAAGGTCTCGCCCAGATATGGCTCTTAAGATCAAAGCTGAAGTACAGAAGCAAATTGATGCGGGTTTCCTCATGACAGCTGAATACCCTGAGTGGATTGCCAACATCGTACCAGTACCAAAGAAAGATGGGAAAGTTCGAATGTGTGTTGATTACAGAGATCTGAATAAAGTCAGTCCAAAAGATAATTTCCCATTGCCTCATATTGATGTGCTTGTTGACAGTACTGCTCAATCAAAAGTGTTCTCCTTTATGGATGGTTTCTCTGGTTACAACCAGATCCGGATGTCACCTGAAGATAGAGAAAAGACGTCCTTCATCACTCCGTGGGGAACGTTCTGTTATAAAGTGATGCCGTTTGGCTTGATAAATGCTGGTGCTACCTATCAAAGAGGTATGACAACTCTGTTTCATGATATGATTCACAAAGAGATTGAAGTATATGTTGATGATATGATTGTGAAGTCAAGTGATGAAGAGCAGCATGTTGTATATTTAAAAAAAGATGTTTGAAAGATTAAGAAAGTACAAGCTGCGGTTGAATCCTAACAAGTGCACATTCGGTGTACGATCTGGAAAGTTGCTTGGCTTCATTGTCAGTCAAAGAGGCATTGAAGTTGATCCTGACAAAGTCCGAGCCATCAGAGAGATGCCAGCTCCTCAAACTGAGAAGCAAGTTAGAGGTTTCCTCGGACGTCTGAATTATATTTCAAGATTCATATCTCACATGACTACTACATGTGGACCAATTTTCAAATTACTCAGAAAGAACCAGCCAGTCGTATGGAATGATGAATGTCAAGAAGCTTTTGATAGCATTAAAGAATACCTGTTAGAGCCACCTATCCTTGTCCCACCAGTGGAAGGAAGGCCTTTGATTATGTATCTATCAGTGATGGATGATTCAGTGGGTTGTGTTCTCGGTAAGCAGGATGAGACTGGTAAGAAAGAGCATGCTATCTACTATCTGAGCAAGAAGTTCACCGACTGTGAGACTCGGTATACAATGCTCGAAAAGACTTGTTGTGCTTTAGCCTGGGCTGCCAAACGCCTGCGTCATTATATGGTGAATCATACAACTTGGTTGATATCCCGAATGGATCCAATCAAGTACATCTTTGAAAAGCCTGCTGTTACTGGAAAGATCGCACGTTGGCAAATGTTGTTGTCTGAATATGACATTGTGTACAAAGCTCAGAAAGCAATCAAAGGAAGTGTCCTTGCTGAGCATCTTGCTTGTCAGCCTCTTGATGATTACCAGCCAATTAAGTTTGATTTCCCTGATGAAGAGATCATGTATTTGAAAGCGAAAGACTGTGAAGAACCACTGATCAATGAAGGGCCGGACCCCAATAGCAAATGGGGATTGGTGTTTGATGGTGCTGTTAATGCTTATGGTAAAGGAATTGGAGCCATCATTGTGACTCCGCAGAGGCACCACATTCCTTTCACTGCTCGAATAACTTTTGAATGCACAAACAACATAGCCGAATATGAAGCATGCATCTTGGGCATTGAAGAAGCCCTCGATCTGAGAATTAAGCACCTTGACATCTATGAAGATTCTGCACTTGTTATTAATCAGATAAAGGGTGAATGGGAGACTCATCATGAGAAGCTAATCCCTTACCGTGACTATCCAAGACGTCTGTTGACATACTTTACCAAGGTTGAGCTGCATCACATCCCTCGGGATGAAAATCAGATGGCTGATGCTCTTGCTACGTTGTCTTCTATGTTTCGTGTCAATCATTGGAATGATGTGCCAGTGATCAAGGTGCAGCGTCTTGATAGACCCGCCCATGTGTTTACCATTGAAAATATGCCAGATCAAGCTGATGAAGATGTGAATGACAAAAGGCCTTGGTATCACAACATCAAACAATTCTTGCAGAGTCGTGAATATCCACCTGGTGCTTCTAACAGGGATAAAAAGACATTGAGACGATGGGCTAGCAGATTCCTTCTGGACGGAGAAATCCTATACAAGAGGAACTATGACATGGTCTTGTTGAGATGTGTTGACAAACAAGAAGCTGAGAAATCGATGCATGATGTACATGATGGTACTTTTGGGACCCATGCTTCGGGCCACACCATGTCAAGAAAGCTGTTAAGAGCCGGCTATTACTGGATAACTATGGAGCGTGACTGCCACAAACATGCTAAAAGATGCCACAAGTGTCAAATTTATGCTGACAAGATTCATGTGCCTCCACATGCTCTCAATGTTATATCCTCCCCATGGCCTTTCTCTATGTGGGGCATTGACATGATCGGAAGGATTGAACCGAAGGCTTCCAATGGACATCGTTTCATCCTAGTGGCAATTGACTACTTCACCAAGTGGGTTGAAGCTGCTTCCTATGCAAATGTGACCAAGCAAGTGGTTGTCAAGTTTATCAAGAATAACATCATCTGTCGATATGGTGTTCCCAACAAAATTATCACTGACAATGGTTCCAATCTGAACAATAGCATGATGCAAGCTTTATGTGAAGAATTTAAAATTGAACATCACAACTCTTCTCCTTATAGACCTCAGATGAATGGTGCAGTTGAGGCCGCTAACAAGAACATCAAGAAGATTGTTCAGAAGATGGTCACTACTTACAAAGACTGGCACGAAATGCTACATTTTGCCTTGCATGGTTACCGTACTACAGTGCGCAGTTCAACCGGGGCAACTCCCTTCTCTCTGGTATATGGCATGGAAGCAGTTCTCCCTCTGGAAGTGGAGATTCCATCTCTTCGAGTGATCATGGAAGCAGAGTTGACTGAGGCTGAATGGTGTCAAAGTCGGTACGACCAATTGAATCTGATTGAAGAGAAGCGTATGGCTGCTATAACTCATGGACAGTTGTATCAAGTGCGAATGAAGAATGCTTTTGACAAGAAAGTCCGACCTCGAGAATTCAAGGAAGGCGAACTTGTATTGAAAAGAAGGATAAGCCAGCAACCCGACCCAAGGGGCAAGTGGACACCCAACTATGAAGGTCCTTATGTTGTCAAGAAGGCTTTCTCTGGTGGTGCTTTAATTCTTACACATATGGATGGTGTTGAACTCCCAAATCCTGTTAATGCCGATATAGTCAAGAAATACTTTGTCTAGAAAGAAAAGAACAGCGTGGTAGGTCGAAAACCCGAAAGGGCGGCCTAGGCAAAAATGCGCTTCCCGGTGGATCGAAAACCCGAAAGGGCGATCCAGACAAAAGTTAGGGACAAAAAAAATGAATATGAAAGAGCTCGCTGAGATTGTACGCAACTCAGGCAAGAATGAGCGCCTCGATGAGCCGAAAACCCGAAAGGGCGGTTCATGCAAAAATGAGGTTGATGAAAGACAAGTAACTATATCTGGCAAATCACCATCACCCCTTGGGGCATCTGCAACTGTCAATGATCGTCTTCATCAGAGGCTTCGGTACTTGTGAATTCAAAATTTCTATGAAATGTAGCGGTCATCGTGTTCAATGTATCACCAACCAATAAAATTACCATTTTCCAAGCTTTGTAAATCCGTGAAGTCATGCCTTTGGCTGACTTTCACTCTTCTACATCAATTTGAGCCTTTCTATTGTTTGAAACTCTATTTTTCTTCCTACTTACAATGCTATATACAAAACATTTTCTTTCTATTTTGATAATGTCAATATCTGAAACAAACATCTTTGAAAATTGAAAAATCTTTTTCTGTCTATTTTGGAAGCAAACCTGAGCAACAGGGTACATTTCAATGAAACATGCATGAATGAATGAGTGTCAATGTCTATTTCAATACATGTTACAAGCAGGTTACTCCCCAGGATGATCTGTGGTCAATGGCAAGAACGAAAAAACAGAATGAAAATGAAAATGAAAAAATGAAAAATGCAAATGAAGGGCTCGCTAAGTTGAAAACCCGAAAGGGCAACTTAGGCAAAAATGAGCACCCCGCTGATTGACAACCTATGAAGGCAATTCAGGCAAAAATGGGGCAATGAAAAAATCTTTACTCCCCGGTGAATCGAAAACCCGAAAGGGCGGTTCAGGCAAAAATGGGGTTTGAAAAGGAAAAATGGAAAGAATGAAATATTGAAAAAGCATTGACCACAGATGCGAACATCCAATGTTTACCCAGCGCTGACACGCCTAGCAACGGCGACCTGTATCCAAGAACCTTCCAAGGGTCCTCCTTTACAAGTTTTATTGCCCTCAGCCATGGTTTCGATACGTCTCTCAACGACGGTCTCTCCAAGGAGGTTTTCCCCCTGTGAATATGTTGCAGCACGAGCCACTACGTGCCCAATCTTCCAATGTTTCGTCTGCCTTTGTGAAACTTTCTCTGCCAAATTACAAGCCAATCATGCATTTCAAGCATTCATACATGCATAATCATGCATTTTATGTGCTCATACATCCAATGATCTTGCTACACCATGCATACATGTTGCATACCCAACTCTCAACTGTCAAATTCAATCCAAATCCCAACTGACAAACTCAATTTCAATTTCAATTCCAATTGTCAATTTCAATTTCAATACCAACTGTCAAATCCAATCATGTCAACTGTCAAATTCGATGCAATCTCAACTTTCCAATCTCAATTCCAATCATGTCAACTGTCAAATTTGAAGCAATCTCAACTTTCCAATTTCAATTCCAATTTCGATGTCAATTTCCAATCTCCAATTCCAATTTCAATGTCAATCTCCAATGACAACCTCCAATGTCAATATCCAATGTCAATTTCAATGTCAATTTCAATATCCAATGTCAATTTCAATGTCAATGACAATATCCAATATCAATGTCAATGTCAAAGTCAATTTTCAATTCAATTCCAATCCAATCTCAATGTCAATTGCAACTCTCCAATCCAATGTCTATGTCTCTGTTCAATCTCAACTTTCAATCTCTCTTTCAATGTCAACTTTCAATTCAAATCAATGTCAATTCTCTCTCAATTTGCTTTTGGGCCAACAAAAATGGTCATGTCTATTTTCGAATCAAGTCAATGACAATTTACCCTCAATTGGTATCTTGTTAAACCAGACTTTCAATTTGTATCTTGTTACTGGTCAAGTGCCAGGTTCGATCCAAAAAGAACCACTTGTACCTGCTTATATACCTATGCTTCCGGACAAACGACAAGTTCGATCTAAAAAGAACAGTTTGTACCCAGCTCATGCTTTGTTATCAGTCAGACGGCAAGTTCAATCTGAAGAACAGTTTGTACCTAGCTTATGCCTTGTTATCGGTCAAACGACAAGTTCGTTCTAAGAGAACAGTCTGCACCTTCCCACATGATGTGGTGATAATCCAACAAGCAAGTTCGATCCAAAGAAACAGCTTGTATCAACCCTTTTGTCTATGTCTCTAGCCAAACGGCCAGTTCAATCCAAAAGAACAGTTTGTGTCTGCCTATCTATTTGTATCTTCAACCAAGTGTCAAGTTCGATCCAAAGAACAGCTCGTACCTGCCTATATGTCTATGTTTCCGGTCAAGTGCCAAGTTCGAGCCAAAAGAACAGGTTGTGCCTATCTCTTGTTTCGTATTCCTCGGTCAAGTGGCTAGTTCGACCCAAAGAACAACTTGTACCTTATTTTCTACTCCCTGGTTTGTCTACCCTGTCAATGTCCACCTGAATCCCCAGTGACATGGCATGTTCCGTAGACTCCAGTTGCTTGTCTTGCATTCATAATCAAAATGTTGCATGGCATTCATGTTTTGAAAATCTAAGAGCGTATTTTTATGTCCAAAAACAGTGCAAATGTTAATATTTAAGTATCTTCGTCCCGTCAACTCTAAGACTTCGTCTCTTGACTCTCCGGACAAAGAAACTTAAATAGGGGCAGCTGTTATACCCTAATTTTGGACCTAAAAATACTAACTCAATTCTTCTTTTCTTGCATTTTAAGGCATTTGATGTGTCTCTGATCAATTGCATCTTTCTCTGCATTTTATTTCAATGTTATTTGCAAAATTTACATGCAAGGGTATTTTAGTCATTTCCTATGTCAAAATTTCTTTCAGTCTTTCAAATTTTTGTTTGAGTCCTTTCAAGTAGTTTGAATAAGTCTTTGTTTCATTCTATGTCAAAACCCTTTCCAAAAATTGCATTTGAAGCCATTTTAGGTCAGTTTTGCCCCCAGGGGCATTTTAGTCTTTTCATGTGTTAAAGCCTTGTTTAAATCCTAAAAATTGTCTCTGAGTCTTTTAATTTTGCTTGTATGAGTCTTTGATTCAATTTCTGTTAAAAATCCATTTTTCAATTGCATCTGAGTCGTTTTTAGTCGTTTTCAGCCCCAGGGGCATTTTAGTCATTTCACACGAAATTTCGGCAGAGAGGTACTTTAAAGTACCTCATTTAGGCCATTGGTTAGTTTTAGTCCGTTTTGTCAAATTTTAGACGTTTCACTTTACGTTTAGTCAAATTACCATTTTTATTCCAATTTTATTTTTAGTTTTTTTTAAGTCCTAAAGTTCCTAAAATTGCACTTTGGTCCTCCATGTTATTTTATCTTATTTTAAGTTTTTTTTAGGTCAAATTTCGTTCAAGTTTTTGGTCAATTGCACTTTAGTCCCAAAGTCCCAAATATTGCAAGATAGTCCTTTTTGTCCAGGTTATTTCTTTTTAAGTTTTTTATTTTGCAGGTCAGTCCTCCAATTTTCGCAAATTGCAGATTAGTCCCTCAAACAACAAGTCCAGAATCCAGTCCAAGTCAGTCCAATACCACGTGTCAGCCACTCATAGGGTCAAAGGCCACATGGCTCCCTATAAAAGGAGCATTCACTGCAATGTGTCAGGATCACCATTCACAATTTGCCAACACATCAAACACACAGAAACAGAATTTCTCTTTCTCTCTCTATTCAGTTACGATCAAAAGCCAGAAATAACAAAGAACACGAAGAACATTGATGAACCCTAGCTTCACCAGAATGAAGAATTGAAGTGAATTCAATGAAGTTCTCAGAGATTCATCACTGAATCCTCATCATCGAACTTGAAACACTGCAATTCCAGTGTGAATCTGCCACCAAAGCAGCAAATCCACACGATCACAGTGGAGAAAGACGAAGAAATCGAAGGTTGAGTTCGATCAGTGAAGAAGAAGAGGTGAGGAACTGATTTATTTTCAGTTTCTGTGCAAGAACTTACCAGAAGCATCAAGAACATCCAAGATTTAAAGTTTTCTGAAGAAGTTCGTCCGAATCTCCAAATCAACTCAGGTAAGTACGCAAATCCTTCTCGTTTAGTTTGTAATCATCATCGAAGGATTAAAAGTGAATTTGAACGGTGAATCGGAGTGAAAACTTCGAAAAGATTCGAAAAAGTGGAAACGAAACCCTAATTTCAAAAATCACGAAAGTTCACCGTTTGTTCTTCGATTTAAAGCATAAATTCATCATCAGCATGTAAAATAAGCCAGGATAGGGTTTAGTTTCAAAGAAATCAGAAGAAATTTTCGAAACCCTAAGTTGTAAGTTCAAGTGTAGATCTGTTCGAATCCATGCCTAATTTTGAAAAATCAGTATCAGAATCATAGAGAGAGAGCCAAGACGAACACAACGGTGTAAAGTTTTTCAGAAAAGGTGCTCAGGTGCGGCGGCGCCACCGGCAAGCCACCGCACCTCCTCCGTTGTGTCCGTCGGAGAAGACGACGGAGAGGAAGAGAGAAGTGAGAGCTTCTCTCACTAGAACAACATAGAGAGAGAAAGATAGTTGCAGAATGAATTGGACCGGTCTTCCAGCCTTTATAAAGGCTGCTGAACCGGACCGGTTCAATTCTGGTTTGCTCTAGGTTCCCTCTCCACCGTCAGATCTAGGTTTAGTTGGACCTGGATCAATCCAACGCTTCTGATGCGTTTGGATGATCCAGGGTCCGTATCCTCTTGGGCCTAGGTTTGGACTCCTGCGCAGATTGTTTCCCTTCCATGTTTCTTGCTATTTTGCACGTTGTTCTTGCTTTTCACACCTCTTTTGACTCAAAAAAATCTTTTCATAGAAACATCTAAAATTCTTGTGTGTTTTCAAGGTGTTTTTTGGTATTTTTGTGAGTGTTTTACATCTTAAAATTGATAAAAGAGATGTATACTTGTCACTTGTGTTTTGTTTACTTTTCTTGTGATTTGTTTGCTATAGTTTCGTATAATATTTTGTTAAATTGATATGGATGTTGGTGTGCAAATTTGTGAATATGTTAGCTTTTGAATGGTCTTTTCTTTACTGATTAGAGAATGCAATTTGATTGATTTCTTGGGATGCAAGTTATGTGTACGCTTTAATATGTGAATAAATGGTAAAATAGGCTTATGATGATTCATAATCTTTAAGAGCTTGATATGGCTTTGTAGTTCTCATGTTGTGGCTGAAATAAACCTTTTGAAAAGCTTGTCACAACATGGGAATTATAGGACATAGCCTTGCCTTGGTATTGTGATGAGTATTAGGCACATTTTACCACTTTCTCTTGATTAGGTTTTATTTCCTTGCTTGATAATATTGCATTTGTTCCTAGTACTTCTCTTGTTTACATTTTCTACCACTCTTTGCTTTATATTACTAACCATTTGTTCATTGTTTCATACATCATGAGCATTTCATCTTCCATCTCACATTTTCATCCTTTTATTTTCCTACATTTTAAAATTCATGCAAAACTTAGAATGTAATACTTAGGAGTTTTTGTAATATTTTACTTTCATGCTTTTAATTTCTTGGCAAAGAGGCCATAGAATGTATCTAGGGTATGATGTAAAGGACAATGGACTCTAATGATGTACACCGACACAAGCACCGACACATGCACACACACCACTTTAGGTATATAGTTAGAATATGCATGTTTAGATGTATGTTTAGGATTGTATGTTTAGATGAATGCTTAGGATTTCCACTTAGAAAAATCATTTTTCAAAAAATGTGAACAAACTTCACTCAAATCATTTTCAAAATAAACCTTGGGATCAAAATCCCATTGAATTTTCCTTTTTCATTTTCTTAATCAAATTTCAATGAAAATAATCATATTTGACTTCTTTTGCAAATGACTAATTCCACCCCACTTTTTTCTTAAATCTCATGCCCTTGAGGCCTCTTTCTATTCTTCAAAAATCCCATTTTTCAAACTTAAAATCAACCAACAAAAACAAAAACATTTTTGGAAGAGAACTACGGTGGATTTGATCCCTTAATCGGGTACGTAGGCAAGGAACAAAATTCCTTCAATTCAACTAAAATGAAAAATCCAAAAACATTCTTCTCCCTCCAATTCTTCATTTAGTAACTTTTAGGTGTAAATAACATTTTCAAATAGCATTTAAAAATAAAGCGCGTAGAAATTAAAGACGGTTCCTATAGGTTACTATAGTCGTTATGGGTGCCTAACACCTTCCCGTAGCGAAAACAACTCCCGGACCTCGATTCTCAAGGGTTTTGCTTACTTTTTCCCTTCCCAAGAAAAAATAAGATATCACCGGTTTAAAAGGTTCAAACGTAATCAATGTTTGACACCCGAAAACCAAGATAAAACAGATACGACTCAATAAATTAAAAATTACAATTTATTTAAAATGACTGTAAATTAAATACTAAACTAATAAGAATAGACTAAAATTTTAACTAAAAATACTATCAAAATAATGATTGATGAGGAGTCATCATATAGGATAATTTATATATTTTTTCATCTCCACTAGGAATTATCAAATGGCGTCGTTGTTGGGGACATGTGTCAATATATTTGATACATATTCATCTTATCTACTTATAGTTGGTATGATTTGTTGATTTTCATTGTATATGATTGGAATGACTCTAGCTAGTAAACTAGAATCTGATCCTGAATTTGAGAAAACAACTAGAAAGGACAACAAATAAACAAAGCATAAGAAGAAGAAAAAAAAACTTTGCAAGTTATAGCAATAGCAGGGTGAACCTTCGATTTCCGTAACTTTGGAAACTCAAAATTCATACACAATGGAAGGAACGGCAAAAATCATGATGATGTCAACCATGGATATCACAATGGTGATCAAAATGGTGGTGGAGGTCCACAAGTTCAACCATAACCTACTGGTGGAATCTTTGCTCACAATAGCTCCAAAACACTGGTTCACATCAACAAGCCTCCCATGAATCATAGCCAAATGAAGATTCAAAAAAAATAAGGATATTACAAATATAATATGCAAATAAGTTCACAAAATGGATCATAAAGACCCCTACACTCGTATGGGCAAGTTCTATGAGATTGGAGGTGTCCTAAGTGCTGCTGAAAATGAAGAAGAGACGTTTTTTGAGGTTCATCCCAGACTCACCGGAAGTGTGCAGGGCCTTCCCAGTCTGGGGTGCGATGACCTAGGGTTCATGGTTGTAGGGGGCCCAAAAAAGTTTTTTTATGGGAGTATATATAGAAATATGTGCTTTATAAGGGTCTGTATAGCAAATGCACTAAAAGGGGCCAAATTTCAACAGTATCAAAGCTTCAGCCCAGCAGCTCTTAAACTGTTTATTCGTGAAAAGGGCTCATACCAATGCAAAAGGAATTCTACTCTTTACCCAACACATTTTGCTCATTCCCAACTGAAATTCCAAAAATATCCCTGCGTGAGTTAACTCACTCTACTGCTAATCTTGCAGTATAACACTAGCGTGAGTTAACTCATGCAGGGGCAATTTCATCTTTTCAGTTGGGAGCGAGTAAAACAGTTGGATGAAGAGGACCAAAATTAGATGAGTCCCACCTCGGTCGCTCCTAATATAACCACCAAAATTTGCCTATAGTAAAATATCTTGAGGATCATCATATCTTCTTGTCCAAACATTCCCCAATGTCAGTTTTTTTTGTAAATATGATACATAATTTGAATCTTGAGAATTGAGAGTGATCTTATTGTATAGTCTTCAAGACATGAATGTGACTTATGGAATATTTACGTGTCTTCACTTCAAATTTGTCAAACTTGTGTTTATGACTGAGTTTTGAAGCCAACTCCTATCCGAGGTGAGACTCTTAACACACCCCCTCACAACCAGCATTATTGGCCATGGTTTGTGGATATAAATGGTGGGTGGTCCGATAGCGGAAACCTAATACCATGTGGCCCAATGGATCTTGAAGAGGCTCTGATACCATCTTAGAAATCGTGGTTGGGCCTAACATAACCTCACAAAACCGGCTTGTGATGTGAGGATTGCCCCTACTTATAAACACATTGTCAGACCAACTCTTATCCGAGGTGGGACTCTTAACAATGGCATGGCAGCAAAGTGTTAATATTTTTTAAAAAATATTTGGTGAATTTATTATAGGGTTAATTATGTTTTTGGTCCCTACAAAATTGCGACCTTGTAAGTTTAGTCCTTACTTAATTTTAATAGCATTTTTAATCCCTACAAAAAATTTCTGCACTCAATATTAGTCCTTACTCAATCCAAATTTGTTTAATTTATGCTTAAACTCTTAAGTTTTTCAACAATTTTTTATAGGCGTGTTAAGAACGTTATTAAAAGGTCCTCCGAAAAAAATATCGCAAAAATTTGATTTCTACGTCCATATTTTTGTTACTTATATCTTAAACTTTTGTCGTTTTAAAAAATTCATATTTAATTTATTTCGCTGGATTCTAGGGTGGACCATCAAATAAGTGGTTCACCGGTGGATCATTTTGATCAATAGTTGAGAGCCATTGGATTCATCACACTCGTAGATCCTACCATACACCACCTACACTATATCATTTTTTCCCTCTTCCACTCTCGCTGGCCTCATCCTTCCACTTTTCCATTAATGGTACCTCGCCAACTCTTCACATTCTTGTTTCCCAACAATAAAAAAAGCACACATAAAGCATGTTTCTTCTTTTTCATCTTTTAATTCCAGACAATAGAATTCATATTCACCCTCGTATCCAACATTTTTTGTTTCCTTATTGTATACAGAAGGGTTATAGAGTGAGTTATGGCATCAACCTAATTCCTTTTATTGCCATTTCAAACTATGAATTGAGTTTTATCTTTTAACCAAAACCAAAACCAAATCCGAGAAAGGGTGTTCATAGATTTTGAATTGAAGTGGTGGAGTAAAAGGAGATTTTTTTTTAAGGAAACATAGTTTTTAATTATATTTTTTGAATTAATCTTTTAGGAATGGGGGGTTGTGGTGGTAGTGGAGAGGCAATACACCAAGGTTTCAACAGTGTTATAGAACTCATCAGAGTCATAGAGCCAAACGCGAGAAAGATGAGAACAATGATAGTGTGCAGAAATTTCTCATTTTTTTGTCTAACACATCTAAACCTTTAATTTAAATCAAATGGTGTACAAAAGTGGTCCACCGGTGAACCACTTATTTGATGGTTCACCCTAGAATCCACCATTTATTTCATGTTAAAAAATTATAAATTTTAGTAAATGAACATTTCATAGTGTTCTAAACTTGTATAAAAAGAATCGTTAAAAAATTTAAGAGTTTAAGGATAATTAAACAAAATTTATTTTAACAGGGACTAAAATTATAAGTAAATTTTTTTTTTGTAGGGATTAAAAATGCTATTAAAATTAAGTAAGGACTAAACTTAAAAGGTCGCAATTTTGTAGGGACCAAAAACATAATTAACCCTTTATTATATGAACAAAAAATAAAATAAAATAAAAAGTATCTTCAACAAATATAGACTATTAGGGTTAATAGATCTTTACCCCCTGTAATATATGTCACTTTTGGTTTGCCCCTGTAAAAAAAACATTTTTGATTCGGTCTTTGTAAAAAAAAAATTGTTTTAGAATACCCCCTAGGCAAGCTGACTGTGCATTTTCACTGACGTGGCACGCTAAGTCACCTTTTTCGGATGACGTGGCGAGTTGACTGTATAATTATTTTTATTTTTTACGGTGTACACGTGGCATTTATGATTTTTTTTAAATAAAAAAAATCTTAAAAAATGAAATAAATTCTGGAAAAATTAATAAAAATGAAAAAATTATTAATAATGAAAAATATTCTGGAAAAATAAAAAATATTCTGCGAAAATGAAAAAAAATTCATATTTTTTTTTTCAAAAGTCAGAAGTTTTATTATAAAAAAAATTCAGGGACTTAAAATATTTCAAAATTTATGAATATAATAAGAAAATATATTTCAAAATTTTTTAAAAAAGGTTCAGATTTGTCTTTCTAAATTAAAAAGTTTGTTTTTTTTTATTTTTTATATAAAAAATAAAAATATTGGAAAATATTTTCATAATTAAAAAAACATAACATTAGACCATGAAGAATAGAATAAAATAAAATTCTAGAAATTAATTTTCAAAATCAAAATAATTATATAATATTATATTTTTGAATTTTTTAAAATTTTAATTTAATTCAGTTTTTTATATTTTTTTTGAAAATTTCGATATATATTAATTTTTTCCAGAATTCATTCATTTTTTTTAAATTTTTTCCAGATTTTTTCAATAAATTTTCTAGATTTTTTTCATTTTACCAATTTTTTCATTTTTATTAATTTTTTCAGAATTGTTTTCATTTTTCCGTCATTTTTTTATTTTTTTCAGAATTTATTTCATTTTTAGTAATTTTTCCAGAATTTATTTTCAATTTTATGAATTTTTTTCGTTTTTTAATTTTTTAAGAATATTTTTTATTTTTATTTAAAAAAAATAACAAATTCCACATGTACTCCATAAAAAATAAAATTAATTATACAGTTAGCACGCCACATCATTCGAAAAAGGTGACGCAGCATGCCACGTCAGCAAAAATGCACAGTCAGCTGGCCTAGGGGTATTCTAAAACAAAAAAAATTTACAAGGATCGAATCCAAAAAAAAAATTTTACAGGGGGCAAAACCAAAAAAGTGGCTTATATTACAGGGGGTAAAGGCCTATTAACTCTAGACTTTATTATTTCACCTCTTCCTAATTTCCTTCCACTTGACCTTCATTTTCTTCTCCTTTACAAGGTCCGTAAGCCTTACTAAAACAAAGAAAACCCAAAAAATTGGCCAACATCAATCCAAAAAGAAGCCAATAATAGTAATCATAATGTCCCTTATTTATGTTACTAGAAACCCAACTTTCCTTTCCCTCTCCCTTAGTAACATCATCAACAACACTCAAAATCAAACTAGCCAAAACATTTCCAATTGACATACCTAATCCAGAAAGTGTTGATGCTACACTAGACATAGATTGAGGCAACTCACATATATAAAATTCATTTTGTCCAACACCATTAAAAGCTTCAGCAAAACCATCAAGAATTTGTCTTGGCAATAACCACATAACTGACATGTTCACAACACCTTGTGGAAACTCCTGAAAGCCTTCATCAATTGCTAATTTTCTTCTTTTACCTTCTACAATTGCCAATGAAGATGTTGATAAACATATTCCGATTAATCCAATTCCCATTTTTTGTTTTACTCGGAGACGAGTCGGCGAATGTCTTAGTTTTGATGCTGAAGGAATTATGACACAATCATAGAGGACAATCCAAAGTACTGTAAAGAGGATCATGAATGCTGACATTGAAGCCGTGGGGATTTCGAAGTTCGAAGTTATGTAACGGTTCATGGTGGATGCTTCCAATACAGAAAATGTTCCTTGACTAAAATTTATAGACATTATCATTCCTGTTGTCCAAATTGGAATGATTTTGATAATTGCTTTGAATGCTTCCACTTGATCTATTGTGCAAAGGCTCCATTGATTTTTTAATCTTCCATCTTGTGTAAGATCTTGTTGTGGATTTTTTATAAGGCATGCTTTGTTTAGAAACCTACCAATCAAATCAGAGACTCAAGCCAATTAGTCATCACATATATCATCACTCTCAAAACAAGATCAGATAATGAGTTGATTATACAATTTATAAATTTAATTTATATGCACCGACCGACAATGTAAAGATTTTTTACCGCGTCAACTAATCATACCTATTTGGTCGTTAAAAACATTTTTTTTTAATCGTATCCACTTTAAAAGTGCTAAAGAGGATAGTTTTTGATTCGTTGGCATATAAAAAATCTTTACACTGGCGTTGCATCACATTTATTCACAAAGTTATTCCTTGAATATATTATGAATGATTGAAGTATATGCAAGTAAATGAGAGCATTACAAACTTAGTCCCTAAGATTGAAGAGCCTGACAATTTGGTTCCTAAAATAATCTAATTTTTTAAACGACCAATGAAATTGAAAATTCGCAATCACTTAGTCCCTTGTGTACAATTTCATCACTAAATTGAACAACATAAAAGGACTAATAAGATGAGTACTTTTAATTTTTGGGATCATTTTAGACTGTTGTTAATTGTAATGACAAAATTGTCCGACGAGAGATAAAACAAGTGATTCACAACGAATATACACTATTGGACAATTGAAAGGTTCATAATTTGATACCTGAATTTCTCACTCGGCATATGCATTTCGGAATCGTTGTCACGATAGTACATGCCATCATTTGAGACATTTGATGATGGTAAGTTGTAGTTTCTGTTTCTGTAAGACGCGATGACGACTCGAGCACACTCACTAATCACATTGCCTTTTGGTTCCACCTTAACATAGAGTGAAGAAGCTAAAAAAATAGACACCATAGATATGAACGTGAAGACAACAGGGACACCAAATCCAATAATCCAACCAAAATTTTCTTGAATGTATGCCAACATGGTCGTTCCAATCAAAACTGCAGCTGCTGTTAAAGCATAGCTCCAATTAAAGTAGCCCTCTATGATTCTTGCATCCTTTTCCTTGTCTAGTTGGTCAATGCCAAAGGCTAAGGAAGAGGCTCTTACACCACCAGCTCCAATGGAGATTAGGCATAGAGAAGAGTATAAGAAAGCAAGTTGTGATATTGTGGGAGAGTTGCAGCTCATATTGAATGGATCACAAGGACTTAGGTTGGGAATGGTAGCTGTTAGCCAAAGAAGTAGCATTCCCTATAGTGTGACACAAAATATATAAATAACCAAAAATTAATGATACAAAATATATATACCAAAACGAAGTGATTTAACTCATGTGTTTAATGAGCTCTGATTAGGGACAAATCTTTCGAGAGAACCTCAGTTCAAATCCTAGTTGGATCAATCCTTTGTCATAGTTCACTTACCTCTGGATCGTATTTCAGATTACTATGGTTTCTTTTCCTTGGAAACAGGAAGAATAAAACCAATAAAAGAAATATAACATGAAAATGTTCTTATGGCGGATTTGGATTCTACACGGTGAACACATTTATTGATCTTGGTTGTTTGATCTCATATAGCAGTGATGATTATTTAAAGATAATATGGTGAAGTAGTAATGTGAGTCGACCAATCCCAAATCGATGGTTGAGATCAACTAATGTGTGTAACTTTGTACTTTTCTAAATGCAAGTAATTCATATCCATACATAAATAAAGGATACTACAAAAAAAAAAATGAACAAAGTGAAAAATGAATTGATCTAGTGCAGATTCAATAATTTTTCTGTTGTCAATGTTACAGATCTATAGATATGAATATTTCTTACACTTAAATATGACTATTTGTTGGTTTATGTACCAAGGATGGATACGGAAGGGGGCACCCAGGAGCTCCAACCCCTCCCTCCTCAAAGGAAAAAAAAAAAGGAAGAAAGAGAGTAAGAATACAATATGAGTGTGAGAAACAAAGTTGTCCAAAAATTCTCACAGAATTGTTGTACAAATAGCATTTATTTATTTTTAAGTGGGAAAGTTTGGTTTAGTCATTAAAAATACTGTATTTTTGTGTTACATTTCTGGTTTTTTCTCTTAGCCTTTTTTTTTTTTTTTGACTAATTTCTCTTGGCCATAAATTAACATTACTTTGTGAAAGAATAAGTGCTCTATTAATATATTTGGGAATTAAAAAATAGTAATTCAAATTACATTAAAAATTGACCGTGACACTCTCTTGGGGACAATTTATATGTAATTTAAATGTGACATTTATTATGAAATAGAGGAAGTGCTATTCTTATAATTTTGTCAAAAATATTTATGATAGTTTAATTTTATATATTATTTATAAATTTTCTAGCCCCATTCATTACATTTCTGGATTCGTCCTTGTTATGTACATTGTCGTTATATATGATATTAACATGGTTGATGTGAGTTTGTTCACAAATTAATTTTTTTATTTTAAAGTTTTTAAATTTGTGTTGTATCGATGTATTCTATCAACTTGAATGAATGAATGAATATCGTATATTTTTGTAAAAAAAAAAATGAAAAGCTAAAATAGAATTGTCCTCCTTAACTCTGTCCTTAATGTATTTTCTATCTATCTTTTTTTAAAATGCCGGTAAGTGTAGCGAGTAAGATTGTTAGAATTCAAAGGGAGTTCTTGTGGGGTGGTACGGAGGGGAGTAGGAAAATTAGTTGGGTTAGTTGGAAGGTGGTGTGTCATCCCAAAGATATTGGAGGTTTAGGTGTTAGGGATGTGAGGTTGGTGAATTTGAGTCTCCTTGCGAAGTGGAGATGGAGGTTACTTGAAGGTGACATTACCCTTTTGGACGGAGATTTTAATGGAGAGATATGGTCGCAAGGTGGGTGACCTTTTGGAAGGAGGGGTTGGCTCATGGCCGAGTAATGCTTCTAGGTGGTGGAAGGACTTGGTGTCACTTTCGAAAGGAGACGAGGAGGATTGGTTTAATGAGTTGGAGAGAAGAGTGGGGAATGGGTCGAGTACGAGCTTTTGGAAAGTGGCGTGGAGAGGGGAGGTGCCGTTTATGATTAAATACCATAGACTTTTTTCTATCTCAATTAATCAAGAGGCGACGGTTCAAGATTTGTGTATTCCTATCTCGATGGGAGGTGGGTGGGCTTTTAATTGGAGGCGCCGCTTGTTTGTTTGGGTAAACGCTCTTTTAACGGAATTGTTGGGGGAGTTGGAGGGTTTTGTTGCTAGTAGCGACGAGGATAGGTGGAAGTGGAGGTTGGAGGATGATCAGGCCCGGTCTTGAGGGTGTGCAAGGTGCTCAATCAAGCCGGGCTTCCAAAAGCTATGGGTCTCGAAAAAAAAAAATTAACTCTAATACCACCCCCACTTAAATAAAAAAAATATATGTTACCAAAAGCTATGGGTCTCGAAAAAAAAAATTTAACTCTAATACCACCCCCACTTAAATAAAAAATATATGTTACTTCTTTACACGTTTGAGTTTTTTTTAGACTTTAGTTCTCCTGTCTGGGCATAAATGTGGTACTATCAAACCACCCCCAATTTGTATAATCACTTAATCAGTCAATTTAAAAAGCTATTTCATTGAAAGAATCACAACAATCATTTCTTCTTCACATAAACCATTCGTTTTCCCCTTTCCCACAACGGATAAGTGACAAATCCAAACGACACCGTTGGTAAATTTTACCTCTCTTTCACTTAATTTTTTTGTATTTCGTTTCATGTTTAGAAGTTGTTATGATTCTGATTTTTTAATGAAGCTTAGCTACACAAAAAAATTGCATTTTTATTTTATTGGGGGCCTATTTTAAATAGAGAGTCGAGCCTCCTATTTCATAGGAACGGCCCTGAGGATGATATTGTGTTTTCGGTAAAGTCTATGTATTTGAAGTTGGAGAGGAAGGGGATAGGGGTGGTTGGCACTTCGGAAGGGTAGAGAAGGGTGTTTCGTCAAATTTGGAAGTCTGGGGCACCTTCCAAGGTGATTGCTTTTTTTTGGAAGGCGCTTCTTGATCTTATTCCGACGCGCACTAATTTGGAGATTAGAAATTGTCTTCCCCTTGGCATAGGTAATAACTGTGTGTGGTGTGCGGGGGTTGCCGAGTCTTCTTCCCACCTTTTCCTTCATTGCGATATGGCAAGAAATATTTGGTTAAATTTGATGGTGTGGTTAGATTTGAATTTTGTTATGCCACCAAATTTGTTTATTCATTGGGAATGTTGGAGTGGGAGACCTATTCGCAAGAAAATCCGGAAAAGTTTATGGATGATATGGGAGGTAGTAGTTTGGGTTATTTGGAGAGCTAGAAATGATCGTATTTTTAATGATAAGCATGCTTTGTGGGATGAGCTTGTGGAGGAGGTGAAGGTTGTGTCTTGGAGGTGGGTGTTAGGGCGATTTAATGTGCCGGCATGAATGTTTTATGAGTAGTGTTGGTGTCCCCGCGAGTGTTTGTTGAGGTAAGTGGTTTGGCGCAAGTGCGGCAGGTTTTGAGTTTGTCATGTGGGAGGTTTTGGCAGGTTGGTGCACCTACTGTCATGACAGGTTTTTTCCTAATGGTAGTGCTGCTGTCATGACAGCAAGCTGTCCTCTTCCTGCGATTTTTTGGTTTGCTCCTGGAACTGTTTTGTTTGCTGTTGGTCTCCAGCTGCTGTGCGGGTTGTGTGGATTTTTGTAAAGGATGTAAAGCAGCTGAGCTTTGAAATTGAATTCTAAGGCTTATACTGTGAATTCAGCGGCATAGCTATAGCTCTTTTGGGATGGTTGTGGTTTTTTAGAGGCCTTTGCGCCATTTTTATTATTTTCAGGGATTGGTTCCGTGTTTTTTGTGCACTAGTACAAAAAACACTTATTAAATCAAGGATTTTAAATGGGTTGGTATCCACATGACTTAAAAAGCTGGATGTAAGGAAATTTTTTACTTCTAATGATATTAAATTGTTTGACCCCATTTAAAAACCATTTGTCAAAATTCAAAGTTCAAACCAATGTAAAACGCTACTCCTAAAAAAAATTCGCTTTTCATTATCCCTCCCACTTTTCCCTTTCCCTTTTCACTTTCCCTTTTCCCTTTTCTCCCCTTCACTCGTGAAACTCTCCAAACCCCAAACCGTTCTCAATCGAACACCATCCCTCTAACCTCTGTCTCTTTCTCTCGCTTTCTCGAAACCCTTATTGCCATCCCTCTCTCAACGTGAACTCTCTCTATGAAAACCCCATCGGAGAACCCCCTCCCTGTCCCTTGAAACAACTCACATAAACACAACCGCAACCGTTTGTTCATTTTCGAATCCGAACAGAACCGATTCAAGCTTCACCAAGTCTGATTTCAACAACATCATCAACACAGTCGATTTATTCAAGCTTAAATCAATCCGTTCATATCAAACCCAAGTCAGAAGCAGAAAGCTGAGTTCGGATCGAGCATGATAAAAGAATGAACCGAACCAAACAGCAAAGATAACCGAATTCGCGAAGGAAGAAGAAGAAGAAATCGCTTTCAGACGAGATCGGAGTTCAACAACAACAAACACAAGCTGTCGGAAGCAGCTCGAATCCGAAGAAGAGGAAAAGAATAGAGCAGTTTTCGTGGAAGAACAAAGGTAATTTTTGTTTGATTTTGTTTCATAGATCTAGGTTGTGATGTGCACATTTTCGTGTTTTTGTTTGAAGAAATGAGTTTAGAAAGTGAAGGAGATGTAGATCCGTGAAAAACTTTGAAGAAAATAAGAGTTTGAAACTCCGGCGCGGTGGTGCCACCACCGGCCACCTCGCCGGAATAGCAAATCTCGTTGGATAAATTTACATTGGTAAATTTTAAGTGTAATCATCAACTTTGTGTTGAATTGTAATTTTAATTGTTATAGGTATTATGATTTGTAAAATTGATTTAAAAAATATCTTCGCAATCATTCTGGTGAGCGGGAATTTAAAAAGAAAGGTTAGGAACACCTTTCTGCAATGGGGCATAGTGTGGAAAAATTTTACAACCCATAATCACGGTGAAATACTAACTTAACTTATATATTTATCCAAACAATTTATAAATTAATCAACTAAAATATCTTTATGATGGTATCAAGTATCTTTATTTGATAGAGTAGTGTCATTTATAAATTAATCAACTAAAATATATAATGTCACTCGATTGCACTATATGTGTGGTGAATCCTCTCTAAAGTGAAAATGCATCAATATATGTAGCTTCTGTTTGCAGGTAGAAGAAAAAAATGCATCAATATATGTAGCTTCTTGAAAATGCATCAATATATTCTATCTTTTAGTTTCTGTTTGCACTATATGTAGTGACTAAATTTCAATGACTTTTGATGGACAAAAATGCATTTATAATATACATTTCCGAAAAAGCTTGATCTCATTTATCTCAAATATCTAAAAGGTAAATGAATTGAGTAATATCAATCAAATACTGACATTAGCCCTTCCATTCCAATGATTTTATGAATTGCGCACATGATGTCATAAGAATGGAACTTAAATAGGTGTTTTACATTTCGTTTGTAATTAAGTACCTGTTATAAATGAGAGTGCTATTCAATAAATCTGTCCCCTAGATTTAAAAAATAGAAAGAACGGGATGACCATGACAATCATTGTTCTCATTGTGTTGAATTGTAATTGTAATTTTAATCGTTATAGGTAAATTGATTTTCGTTTTTGATTTTGAATCTGTGTTGATTACTATTAGAAGGAAAATTGTCTTTGAACAAGTTACTGATATAAATCCTGAACAACAAACTTTTCGTATATGTAGATATAAACTTTTCGTATCAACAAACTTTTCGTATTAATCGTAAAAGAGAATCTGAATTATTCTCTTTTTAAACCTTAAAGGGTATCTGAGTGTACAATTTTCATTAAGTAGAAACTAATGAAAACTTTAAAGGATTATCTTTGTCAAGGGTATCTGAGTGTGAGTGTGTATGTCTACACTATAGGATGATAGTCCATTGCCACCACTTTGTGCCTTGCTAAGTTGTTAAAAAATATGCTATACGATCTAGGTGAAGAGATTATGTTTTCATGTTTGATGTTTGATTTGGTCTGTAACTTTTTTTGTGTGTGATTAATTTGTTTTGTACTTTAAGTGATTATCAAAATGATAGAGGCAGCAGAGAGCTGTGTTTGATAATTTGTTGTTTTGTCTATGAATTCTCTGGTATATAAATGTGGCCTATGGCTGTGGTTTTGTCTTCTTAGGTACTGCGGCGAAATGCTTAAATAGCTTGATTAATACTCATGGTTCATGAGTTGCAGTAATTCAGTAAATACTAGGTGATAAAAGGGGAAGGGTATGCTGGCTGTTCTAAGAGGAGAGAATGCATAGTTAGCATGTGGTGATCTAGGGATGTGATGCGGTACAGTCACTGGCATATTCTGCTTGTTTACTTATGTCTCTGTTGTACTTTGATAATACATCGTGGTTTTGAGACATAGAATGCATTTGGTTTCTGCTAAAATCCTGGCGTATATGGGTGGTGTAAGTACATTTTCACCCTTATTTATGCCTCTGTCTATGCTTTAAAGTAGATAGATCATTAAAGAAAATGTCTCTGTTTGCTGCCTTGTACATGTTAAGATTTTAAATTGTTTCTTAATATTTTAGGTATATGGAACGCCTCTGTACTCAGTTGGGAAATAGTGATGTGTATGGTTTCGTTGATCCATTTTTCATTCACGCGGAAAATGACGAAGTTTTATATTCATACAATAAGTTAAAAATTATATTCATACAATATTATAAGTTTTATATGTATGATATTTACTCAATATAATATCCTTTGGCCTAACTTCCTCATCACCATCATCTTTGACTTCCTTGCTAGGTACATCATACATGCTTTTCTTTCCTTTTTCTATCTTTGATTTTTCATTCTTCATTGTTGTTTCTTCTTTCATGGGTGTCTCTATTTGCTGCATGTCTTTGTTTTATGTTTTTTTTACTTTGTTTTAGATAATCAAACATTAATTTTATGACATGGAAATGCTGTTTTATTTGTGTTTTTTCGATTTTTTTGAGCTGTTTTTGGATAAGAAATATGCATTCAAAAAAATATTTTTTTTTATGAGTTGATGGAGTCCAATGGTGTGAAAATACAGGTGATTGGAATCTGCTATTTTTTATTTTTTTTTATTCTCATGCATTGAATATTGTATAAAAGATGAATTGAAAGTTTGATTTTTTATTTATGTTCTTATATTTTTTGTCTTTTTCAGATTTGGGTGGAAATTTATGTGTTACTCTTTTTCTTGTGTATGTGTAGTGATGATATGATATATGTGTTACTCTTTTTCAGACATGGTGGAAATTTATGAATGCACTCAAAATTGCATCCACAAGATCAAGGAATTCAATTCCAAGCCACCTAAGAATAAAAAGGGATCTGGTTAGTTCTTCTTCCTGCTTGATGTATACTCTTTTTAATATACCTTGGCCTCTTTGAATTGGCTTATTTGAGCTTATCTATTGATATTAGCACATATGGGACTGTTTGACATGTTAATATATTGTTTTCAGCTTATTTCAATAACTATCCATGATAGCTTATATGAAAATAGTTTGATTTTGTTTTATCTTTTGTTACAAAAATAGCTTATGCATAAGTGCTTATATGATAAACACTTATACTAAAAGGGCTTAATTAGTTTTTTCTTTATCCAAACAGGTAATATAGTTTAGTTATGTATGGAGTAAAACACCATTTCTGCCCTGTTGGTCCTATCATGAATTTTTAATCTCTCAGAACTTCAGTTACAAATGAGTATTTGGCTTGTGACATCCTGTTTTTATGCCTAAAAAAAGTCACCTCTATAGTTGTATCGATCGTAACTGCTTGCAGATATATGTTGCTGTTCTGTTTGTGTCTCTTTTCCTTTCTCCATGCTTCTGTTTTGACTTGTTCATATATATATAGGTTATTTTGACAGAGCTGATAATTTATCCTTTCGCCTGACTTCTTTTTTTCCAGATTTTTGGAGACGAAACTCCGTTTAGTGATGATGAAATGACAAAAGTTCAAGAACGCTGTGCAAGTTTGATTTTGGAAAGACTTGATGTAATATTTTAATTATGTCAATAACTATGCTTTGAAACAATGTTTAGCTTTTGTTTAATTTTATGATATTGTAACTTTGGATTTGTTTGATACTGTAACAATGACAGATTTGTAATGAAATTTGATCATATGAAATTTCATATTAGCTGCTAAGTTTATGAAATTTTTGGTTATTATATTAAATTCTGCACCGTCATCGTGGTATAAAAAAAAAAGTTTTTAAATGGGTTGAACAGATTTAAATTATATTTATTAAATCGGATCAAAGAACAGACTTAAAATCTAGAATTTTGTATGTCCTTAGTTCACCTTTTTTTAAATGGTTTCATTCGATTTAAATTAAAAGATTTTAGATCGGTTCAACCGATTTAAATTAAACGATTTTAAATCGGGTAAAGGGGGCTGACTTAAAATCAAATCCACTTTTTAAATCGGCCACCTATAAATCGGATGTTCACCCGATTTAAAAAGTCATATTCACCTGATTTAAAAAGTGTTTTCTGCACTAGTGGTGGATGTTACGCTTATATACGGCATCGTTGTTTTTCTTGTTTCCGGCTCTTTGCGTCTTGCTAGAGTTTTGGATCAATAATATTTGCCGATTCAAAAAAAAAGATAAGATAAAGGCTGAAATGCATTTTTTGTTTCCTCTATTTCAAAAATCAATTTTTTGTCCCATATTTAACTTTTTGTCCCTAGTCTCCTTTTAAAATCATTTTTGTAATGATGTGACATACTCATTTCTTCTGTTTGTTTATGCGGTACAACCAACTTAAACCATGTTTTGGCTAACGCTCCAAAGTGAAGCTTCTACTTTTTCACGTTTTTAAGCATTGAGAAGTATGAATAGTGCATTGGGAAGCGGTTTTCAGCTTCCAAACGCCTTTCCAAACACACACTTAGAGGTGCGTATAGAGCATATTTTTACTGACATGAATATTTTAATACGGTCCAATAAGTGTTTTCATGTTAATAGACCACATTTTGTCCAAAAAAAAATGTTAATAGACCACATCTTAAAAAATTAACCAAAAATGAGATGAGTCCAAATTTCGGAAGATGAAAAAGTTTAAATGGGGATCAAAATACCGATATTTAAAATATGGAATCAAAACTTTATTTATTTTTTAAAAAAGAAGATTAAAAGTGCATCTAAAATGTATAAGAACTTACTAGTGAAGAGAGAAGAGATCCAAAGACAATGGTAGGGTAGCGACCAAAGTAGGTATCAGCAAGAAAAGCACCGACAATTGGTGTGAAACTAGTAGCTGCTGACCAGAGGAGGATCACATTGGTAGCTGCAGCAGCTTCCATCTCATAATGTCTTGTTAAATACAGAATCATGCTTGGCAATATCCCAAAACTTGCCATTTTCTCAAATGCCTGGTTCGCTGCCAAAACAAAAGAAATTCATCATCATAAAATATTTCAAAAGCATGGCGCAACAACGGACAAATACTTAAAAATCACTCGAAACCCTATTGAGATGGTGGTTTGATGTGTGTCAGGTCTACAAAGAGTAAAAAAATACAAATATGAGTTGAGTTTGAGACAACATATTTGTTTTTCCTTGTTTTGGTGGAACTGACATCGACTTGGTCACCATCTCAACCATGAGTACATATATAAACTTCTACTTCGAAAGACAAACTATTTTACCAAAATTTTGAACAATTTTCAAATATTGGTGTATCAGAATCAATTATATAATATGAAACATTAAATTGTATCAAATGAAATAAGTTATGTTACCTATGATGAAGGGTAAGGTTCTGAATCCACCCTTTCGATTTGTAAGGTTAATTAGAGGCTCTTCTTCCTCGATCACCATATTTTCCATGTTTGAATTAACAAAAGAAACTAACCCAAATGAATGAAAAATGGAGTTAGTTAGTTAGTTGTGACAGAAGTGAGAGTTAGAAAGTTCAAAGGTTGGCACGAACAGATGTAGTGAAGATAGGTTGACACGAAGTGTCGTATAGTTTCTTAATTGTCGTTGTTCTATACGCGAGCACCGCGTGCAGAGAACTATTAACTTCCGTACAGTACCAATCAAAATAATCTAGACGCACACGTGGTAAAAGAAAGTCACTCCGTGTGTCTTAAATTGGATGTCATTATACATTATATTATTAAGAAAATAGTAATTAGTAGTTTTGTCAACAAAAAAAAATATATTTAGTAGTTTTGATTTAATAATAAAATAATTTTATTAATTATAGTTAGTGAAGTAATTAGATGATTGACATAAAATAAATAAATATATGTTAGTGGAAAAATAATAATGTTGTATTGATATTGTAAAATGGACAAATAATTTAAGATAGAAAAATAACAAAAATAACATCTAATTTAAAATGAAAAGAGTAAAAGAAAAAATAATTAAATTACATAACTTAATTATTCCTCGTTTAAACCCACTTGTGTTTGTGTAGTGGTGTTGATATGAGATATTTGAGGGTGTTCCTCTTAAACTCTTAAATTTGATTCTCCTGAATCCAATTTGGTTGGACTAGTCCATATAAAGCTTTGTTTTAATTTTTATAAAGTGTTAGAAATAAAGTGTTGATATCGATGCTCATTTTATAAATCTTAGTCTTAGTGTAGGGCTGGGCAAAAATGAATTCACTTGAATTAAACTCCTCAAACTGAACTGTGGGCGTTCGGGTTCGGGTTAAACGGGTTTAGGAAAAAGGTTGAGACGGTTTGCATCGGTTTGGTATGGGTGGCCATTTTCAGCCCTAAGATAACCGAACTTGAACCAAACTATATATACTTTTTTTTGTTCGGAAGTCATCAAATAATTCTTATAATGGGCTAAATTGAACCAAACCTAGAATAAAAATAAAAAAATAACGCATCCCTTAAACATGAAACTAATCAAATTTGTTCAACCCTAGATATGTTTCTTCTGAAGTGGATAAAATAGTCACAAGAAAGGGGGGGTTTGAATTGTGACCCTTTAAAAATTATCCTGCAACTTTTAAAATGATTCTCAAGTGTAAACTTGGAATAGTTAAGTTAACTTTTTGACTTCAGAACGTTCTGACGTCCTTGTGCAGATTATGCAGAAACAGTTTTAATCAAGTTAATGTGTTGTGTGTGTTTAGTGTATACTGAATTTAAAAGAGTAAAGAGAAGAGAAAGAACACACAGAGATTTATAGAGGTTCACCCAATGTGGGCTAGTCCTCTCCTCACATTCTTGTGAGAGTTTCCACTATGATGCTTGAGATAACCTCTCAAATCCTGCACCTTACAATCTGTGTTCATCTGGACACTTACAACTCTGTATTCTCTAAGCCTCAGCAGGCTTGCACCTTGTTGCTAAGTTAACCACTTAGACTTTTACAACCTTTTGCTCAAACTAACACTTTAGCACCTCTAAAGCTAGATGAGACTTTCTTTTCTTCTTGCTAAGTTACCCACTTAGACTTTGCACCTTCAGCTCAAACTAACACTTTAGCACCTCTAAAGCTAGATGAGACTTTCTTTTCTTCTTGCTAAGTTACCCACTTAGACTTTGCACCTTCAGCTCAAACTAACATTTTAGTACCCCTAAAGCTAGATGAGACTTTACAAGATGTTTGGAGTTTGAATGTTTGAGAAACAAACAGAAGAAGAAAGAAGAAGAAGTTATCTTGGAGATAACAGAGAGTATTGATTTGCACTAAGTAATGAAAGCCTTAGTCATTGATCAATTTCAATTTGCAAAAGCTTCAAACAAAATCAAGTTGTTTTCTTGTATGCTTTGCAATTTGTGTGGAGTTTGAATGTTTGAGAATCAAACAGAGGAGGGGGAAGAGAAGTTATCTTTGCAAGAGATAACAAAGAGTATTGATTTGCACTAAGTAAATGAAAGCCTTAGTGATTGATCAATTTCTGTTGCAAGAGCTTTTAAACAATCTTCAAGTTGTTTATTTGAATGCTTTGGCAAGGTGCAAGTAATGCTGAGCCTTTAAACTGTATTTATAGAGTCCTTGGGCTCAAATAGCCGTTGTGGGGTGTCCAATGGTGTTATGCCATGTGTCCTGGGTCCCACAAGCTTTTACTTGAAATTCTGGGCAAACATTCTGATCTCTGATGAACTTCAGAATGTTGTTGCGTTCATGATGATCTTCATCTGGGTTCATCATGTTCTTCATCTGGGTTCATCATATATGAATGAACATATGAAGTTCTGGGCGTGTCATATGCTTTTCATATGAATTTCTGGGCAATAACCAAAGTATGGACTTTTCTTCATACTTCAGAAAGTTCAGTTGCCAGATCTGCCTTGGAACTTGGTGCAGGAGGATATAGTGGGATTCTGCATCTTCATACCCATGCTTTAAGAGATTTTCTGATACTGAACAGTACCTGCTCCCTTGTGTGTCTAATTCTAATTGAATCTGTCATGAGCTTGCTTTTGCTTTTGCTTTTGCTTTTGCTTTTCACCTACTGTACTGTTCACAGTTTAAAGCATGTGCAGAGCTGAACATTCTGACCATCAGAATGTTCCATCTGTTTCACTTAGGATGATTTGTAAGACTACCATTTGATGTAATCAAATCCTAATAGTGAAACACAATGAAGAGCAGTGTTATTAACATCTAGGATGATATTCCCTTGTGGAATATTCCTAGTACATCAATGTTCATAGTCTTAAATGAACATTGAGTATTCTTTTTGACATAATCCTTGTATATGTCTTTATTGCTTGATTGATCCATGCAAATGTACTTTCCTGGACATGTCTCCACGTTACATGTGCCTTGCATGGCCTTGATCAAAGTTCTTGAGATTCTTAGCTTGTGTAAGAACAACCTTCTGATCTCTGCTTGAACATTCTGATCTTCGAGCAACATTCTGATCTAACTTTCTGATCTCATTGTTAGATCTTGAATTCAAATGTCCTTTGATTTCTTGATTCTTGGTATGATTTAAACATTGTTCCTGTCTTAGTAAAACACTCAAGAGCACAAGTTAAATACCAAGGAATTACTCAAAGTCCATTAATTCTTTAATCATATTGGTTTATTATCTTTAAAATTAATTAGGGATTTTGCCTCAACATCTTCAACCCCTTTCAAGAAAACACAAACACATAACCAGGCTCAAACTTGAATCCTTTTCTTTTAATCGTCTTCTTATTCACAATGTGAATCCTCTTCTTTTAATCGCACCACAACAATCTCATGAATATCGTCACGATATGAATTCTCTTGTTCTGATCGTCCTCGTCTTCTTTCCTTTTTCTCATATCTTGGAGTTTTGTGATATAAAATTGTTTAGTTTAATTTGTGATAAAATTGTTTAGATCTAGCTTTTTAAGAAATTCATATGTTTAAATCTTTTTGTGAATATGTGTTGGTCTTGAAGGGAATCTGAATATGCATTTAAGATTATTTTTTCTGGGTGTTGTAACACGTTTACCCGAACCGAACCAACCCCTAACTCAAAACCTGAAATACTTGATTTGAATTTCAGGTGCAATAGGTAGGGCTCTAAGTGGTTCGGACAATGATGAAACCGAAAATCCAAACTAAACCAAACCAAAAATGTATCCGACTTTGTTCGGTTTTGTTCAAAACCGAACCAAATTAACCACCTAATCCGATCTAGTTTGGTTCGGTTCTTGGTTTTTAATTTTGAGATCCAAAGAACCGATGAACCGAACCGATGCTAACCTCACTCTTCATTTTAGTAATATTATCCCTCTTCACTCACACACTCTTACGATTAAGCTCAAAATTAAAATCCAACATAAAATACTCCTTAATTCATTCACTTTCTCCCATCATCATCATTTCATCTCATCACTCACACTCTATTTCGTTTCTACTAAAAAGAACACTAGCCATCAGTCACACCTAACCCATTGTTCCTCGCCGCCGCCGGGATCGTTCATCTCTTGTTAGTGTTTTCATGTTAGTTATACAAAGTAGTTTGAAAAACAAAAAACATGGAAAACAAAGTTCTATAAAATATTTGAGTATGTTGATACATGAAACACAAATTTGTGAATATATGAATTTCTTTTAATTGTATTTTCAAACAAACCGATCAACCGAACTTATTCAAACCGAACCAAACTGACTAGTTTGGTTCGATTTCCTTTTGAAATAATAAAAAACGAACCCAAACCGAACCACCCACCACCCTTATCTTAGTGTAAGTAGGTAAGGTTAAAAATAAAAACGTTAATGAAATAAATAGTCTATATAAATATCTAAAATTTGTTTTTAATCCTTACAATAAAAAAAAATTGCATTTTTTAATCTTTGTAAAAAGAGAAATATTAACAACACTCATTTTTTGAACACTCTCATTGATGAAATCAATTTTATCATCAACGTTTTCTCAAGTATTTGCAACCAAAAAAAAAGCAAATCGTAAACATTTTTCTGTTTTTTAGAGATTAACAACAAAAAATTAAATATTTATATTATTTAATTTAATAATTAACCCAAAAAAAAAAAAAAAAGACAACCACCAAAACTCTGCTTTCACTTTCACCTTCGCAACGCAAATTCTCCAATTCTCACTGAAGTGAACTTAAATCCGACCAACACACACTGCCTGCTTGGTACGTTCCTCGTATCTCTTCACTTTCGTTACTTTATTGTTTCACTATTGTTCTGATCCATAACATGTTTTCAGCTTCCATAAGCTCTCAAAAATAGCTTATAAAAACAATTTATAGCTTGTATGAAAATCATTTTAATGTATATCATCTTTTATTTTCAATTTTTATTTTGTTCCGTAGAAAGAGTTGTAATTTGATCAATCTAGCCGACTCCACTTAGTAGGAAGGGATAAAACTTAGTTTTTGTTGTTGAAGGAGCGGTAAATACCACATGAAACTCACTCACTCGCAAATGGAAGGTCTTGAGTTCGAACCCGGGACACCACAGATATCTAGCCTAACAATTTCGGAATTTGTCAATTGAGTTAGGATTAATGGATAATTTATATCATTTTTAGTACAAAAATTGCTTATACTTAATTTACACAACACACACTTTTGCTATAAGCACTTGATTAAGTTCTTTATGTAAATGGGATCTTCATTTATAATGAAATTTATGTATACCTTTAGGAGAATTTCAGACTTGAATCCAGCTTTTGTTTGAACTATTTTCATTTATTGTGTGAAGTTCCATTATTTGGCTTTCTGTTTAATGTAAATTTGTGGATACTGTTTTCCTTAAGATATCAATTGTAGCTCTAAAATTGACTGTTTCTGTTTTTTATTAATGTTTACAGTGAGTTTTTCTCTCCCCTTTCAAAGGAGGATATGAGTCAGAATTTGAAAAGTCCTAATCCGGACGATAAAGAACCAAGGTTAGAAAGGCGATGGAGGAGACGGGAAGCGATGAATGATAGTTTGAAGCACAATCGTGTTGCTAGTGCTACAAAGACAACTGCGAAGATTTGTGAAAATACCACAATTTTAATAGACGAAAGTGATCAGACGATAGATGATGATGATACAAATGAAGATTGTGAAATACTTTCGGGTGAATGTGCCGGTGTCAATGATGAAGTGGAGGCAGATTATGAATCCTTGTTGGCTAAATATGATCCTGTTATTGAAACTGATAGTGCTAGTAATCATATTGATGGTTCAAACATTGATGAAGTAGAGGCAGATTACAGATCCTTGTTGGATAAATATAATGCTATTATTGAAACTGATAGTGCTAGTAATCATAGTGATGGTTCGAAAATTGATGAAGTGGATCCAGATTACAGATCCTTTTTGCATATATATGATTCTGATGTTGAAATTGTCGGCTATGGCGAAAGCAATGATAGTGATGAAGTAGATGCTGTCAATTGACTGAAGCTGTATTTGGTGAAAGGAGTTTGATTGTTGAGCATGCTCCATGTATAATTTTAGGTTTCTGGTGTGAAGAATAAAAATCAACAATCTTGGTTTGCCTTATTATTTGCTTTGCTTATGTATTATAGAATTCAAGTATTTTGTATTATGGAACCAAAAGAGCAATGAAAATCAAATTCAAGTTCTATATTTTAAGGTGACAGATACTAAACAAGGTTAATTTGAGGGGAGGTCAATGTCTCATATTCCCAAAACATTTTTGTATGATATCAACAAATATAGACTTTATTATAATTATATCACCTATTCCTAATTTCCTTCCACTTGACCTTCATTTTCTTCTCCCTTACAAGGTCCATAAACCTTACTAAAACAAAGAAAACCCAAAAAATTGGCCAACATCAATCCAAAAAGAAGCCAATAATAGTAATCATAATGTCCCTTATTTATGTTACTAGAAACCCAACTTTCCTTTCCCTCACCTTTAGTAACATTATCAACAACACTCAGAATCAAACTAGCCAAAACATTTCCAATTGACATACCTAATCCAGAAAGTGTTGATGCTACACTAGACATAGATTGAGGCAATTCACATATAAAAAACTCATTTTGTCCAACACCATTAAAAGCTTCAGCAAAACCATCCAGAATTTGTCTTGGCAATAGCCACATAACTGACATGTTCACAACACCTTGTGGAAACTCTTGAAAGCCTTCATCAATTGCTAATTTTCTTCTTTTACCTTCTACAATTGCTAATGAAGCTGTTGAGAAACATATTGCTAGTAGTCCAATTCCCATTTTCTGTTTTACTCTTAATCGAGTCGGTGAACGTCTTAGTTTTGATGCTGAAGGGATTATAACACAATCATATAGGACAAGCCATAGTACTGTAAAGAGAACCATGAATGTTGCCACTGAAGCTGCGGGAATTTCGAAGTTCGAAGTAATGTGGCGGTTCATGGAGGATGCTTCTAGTACATAAAATGTTCCTTGACTCATATTAATATACATTATCATTCCTGTTATCCAAATTGGGATGATTTTGATCATTGCTTTGAATGCTTCTACTTGATCTATTGTGCAAAGGCTCCATTGGTTATGAAGTTCTTCATCTTGGTTGAGATCTTGTTGTGAATTTTTTATAAGGCATGCTTTGTTTAGAAACCTTTCAATCAAATCACATAAGAAAGCCGGTTAGTGATCGCAAAGCACTCTAAAAATAGGATCAGATAATGAGTTGAATGGTTCATAAATTTGATACCTGAATTTATCACTTGGCATAAGCATTGCAGAATCCTTGTCAGAAAAGTACATGCCATCATTTAAGACATTTTGTGATGGTAATTTGAGGTTTCTGTTTCTGTAAGACGCGATGACAACTCGAGCAAACTCGCTAATCACATTGCCTTTTGGTTCCACCTTAACATAGAATGAAGAAGCTAAAAAGAAAGACACCATAGATATGAACATGAAGACAACAGGTACACCAAATCCAACAATCCAACCAAACTTTTCTTGAATATATGCCAAAATGGTCATTCCAATTAGGACTGCAGCTGCTGTTAAAGCATAGGTCCAATTAAAGTAGCCCTCTATGATTCCTGCATCTTTTTCCTTGTTTAGTTGGTCAATGCCAAAGGCTAAAGAGGAAGCTCTTACACCACCAGCTCCAATGGAGATTAAGCATAGAGAAGAGTATAAGAAAGCAAGCTGTGATGTTGTGGGAGAGTTGCAGCTCATAGTGATAGGATCACAAGGACTAAGGTTTGGAATCATAGTTGTTAGCCAAAAAAGTAGCATTCCCTATAGTGTGACACATAATAATATAAGTAACCAAGAAGTATTGGTCCAAAATAAATATACAACATGAAAATGTTATTGTAGCGGATTTGGATTGCACTCATAGTAACATGTTTATTGATCTTGGTCATTCGATTTCAAATCAACGGTGGTGAAGATTATTTAAAGCTAATATGGTGAAAGTGCAATCTAAAGGAATGACTGATATCATATCAACGATTGAGAAGTAACTGCATATTTTTCTATTCTGTAGGTAGGAAATCCATATCCATAAACAAATGAATAAATAAATAAAGAATACTAGAAAAATTAAGGAGCAAAAATGAAAACAAAATAGATTTCTAAGATAAATCTAAGAATTTGGGGATCAACTCAACTCAGCAAAACCGTTGATTTGTAAGGTGAGGATTATCCACCAGTTACACACACATTGTCAAACCGTATCTAATTCTTAACATAAATACGAACTTACAAGTAAATTGAGAAGCAAGCCAAATGCGATGGTAGGGTAGCGACCAAAGTAGGAATCAGCAAGAAATGCACCAATAATTGGTGTGAAATTAGTAGCTGCTGACCAGAGGAGGATCACATTAGTAGCTGCTGCAGCTTCCATCCCATAATGTTTTGTTAAATACAGAATCATGTTTGGCAATATTCCAAAACTTGCCATTTTCTCAAATGCCTGGGTAGCTGCCAAAACAAAAGAAATTAATCATCATAAAATATTGCAGGGACCTTTTTAAAAAACAAAATATTTTGCAGGGATCAAAAACTACAAAATGGGTTCAGTCATCATGTGTCACGTATGCAAATCATCACAAAAATGGGGTCAGGGACTATTTTAAAAAACAAAAAATTTTGCAGGGACCAAAAACAAATTTTTTTTTACAGAGACTAAAACAAAAACGAAGAATATTTTCCTTATTGAAGAGAGATCAAACTTCAAATATGAAAGAACTGATAATGTATCATGGATCAATTATGAAAGTGATTCAAAATAGAATTTGCATGTCATATATGATATGATGAAGCATTAAATTGTAGCAAATGAGTTGTGTTACTTACTTATTATGAAAGGTAAGGTTCTGAAGCCACCCTTTGGGTTTGTAACACTAATTAGAGGCTCTTTCAACGTACTTTCCATTTTCGAAGAAACTAAAGAAATTTACCCAAGTGAATGCAAAATCGAAAACGGTGGTGAAGATTATTTAGAAAGTACATACATTATACACATAGATTGCCGACAAAAACATAAGAACTAGTGTACATAAGTTGACACGAAGTGTTCAACGTAGTTGTTTATTGTCATGCCTCAGGACACGACAGTCACGCTCAAGCAGCGCCTTATTTTAAGACTAACTTGACACAAAACCGGACATGTGTCTAGTATTTATACTTTTTTTAGTTTAAAAAGAAATCTTGAAACTTATTTTTATATAAATAAGAAAATCTTATTGGCATACCCCATTTTTTGACCCAACCAAAGCTTTCTTTCTCCTCATTTATTTTTTTAAAAAAAAAAATTAAAAAAAAAAGTCAACATTGACCAAGGTCAACTGTTGACCGAAGTCAACCTTTTACCAAGGTCAACAGTTGACCAAAAGTCAACTTTTCAAAACAAACCTTTTTTTCACACCAAATGTATTCCCATTAATGTTTTTTTTCTTAGTGACTTGTTTTACAAGTTAACTCAAATTTTCCTTTTTTTATACATTTTTATTTTATTTTATTTTATTTTTTCACATTTTTATTTTGTTACTTCATTCTCAAGAAAACTCAATTTCATTACACTAAACATTCTAATTTCAATTCCTATCATTTTTATTACATTTCTAATCACAAACTTTTCACCATTTTGTTTCATTATTTTCAAAGTCACAATTCATTTTCAAAAATTCAAAAAAAAAAAACACTAACTTTAACAAATCCACACAAAATGCACATTCTACTCCCCTCAAATTGTGCATCTAGATTCTTCTTGACATATAACAACTCATCATTATCCAACACATCATCACTCACCACCAAAAATCATCCAAAAAAGTCCCAAAAACTCATTTTTTGCAAAATTCCAAACTACCCCTTCTTACCCAACACTTAACCTAATTTTTGCACTCTTGGTGACCAAGTCACTCCCTCTATAAGTACCCAACAACTCATTGAGAGAGGGGGCCGAAATTATGAGTTCACAAAATCACCATTTTCATCAAAAATTACAAAATCTTCATTTCTCCATGAAACTTCACCATTCTTCAACCAAAAGTTCATAAACACTTCCAACAAATCAAAAACACACAAAAACTCAAGAAAAACCATCCAAATTCGTGAATTCAAAACCACAATTTCTCAAGAAAAAGTGATAGTGAGTTAGACCATTTCAAGGCTTAATTAAGGTGGGTTTTGATGATTTGATACCCCTGGAGTTATTTTGATGCTTTCACTTTAATTATTTTTGTTTAATTCACTGTTTTTTGAGTTGTTATTTTTTTGGGTCAAAACTTGTTGTTCACTTTTCTGTCTATACAAACATTCACTGTGAAATCTAAGCTTAGATTCATGATCAGCGTGAAAATACAAGCAAAATGGTATTTTAGTTTGTGAGATTTGATGAACTTTTAGAGTTTGAGATTTTTCATGAAGTTGTTAAGGTGTGTTGTGTTTCTACGTGAGTCATGAGGAAGAAGAAGGAGTTGACCCTTCTTCCTCTTAGTTGACCGCGGGCCCCACTTTTGATCTCTTGTCATTTGTGCTGTTTTGTCCCATATGCTGATTTATTCCTATATGCATGCTCTTTGTGTACTACCTATTATGCTCATTCATCTTTAACTCGTTGATTTAGATCTGGTGGCTGTGATGAGATCCCATGATGTTAGATCTGGACCTTTTGATTCATCCGACAGTCCAGATCCATCTGGTCTGAGCCCAACTGCTTTATTTTAATTTCACTACTGTTTTACTATGTTTACCCCCTGTTCTTGCTTACTGCACCTCCAGTTTCTTTGTAAAAACTTTCTCTCTTGAATATTTTCTTCCTCTTTGCATTTCATTTAATTTTAAAACCTTTTATATTAGAATATCAAATTTATTTGAGTCTTCATGCATTTTATTTTCCATTTTTAATTTTTGTTTGTATTTTAATTTTTACATCATGCATTTTCATCTATGTTTAATTTTTACCTCATGAATTGTGGACTTAAAAAAAAAAAAAATCATCACATGCATGTTTCCTTCCTTTTAGTTTTGCTTTATGTGTTTGCATTTTTTTTTTTTATTTTTGTTATTGCTTTATTATTTCAATTTGTGTAAATATTATGATTTAGTGTGTATTTAGGATTTGATGTAATTTAATTCTTGCACTTTATTTTGCTTGTCATTTACTTTCTCTTGAGGCTTTATCATGTATCTAGGTCCCTTGTAAATATCCATAAATGAGAATATGCACCGACACTCACACATTTACTTTTTACCGCTTTATACATAACCGCCATCGAGAACTAATTTGAATTAGTGACTTTTAGGTTAACAATCGGGCTTCAAATTTTTCTTAAAATCAAACCATTAGTAATTTTAGGTTCACTTACTTGAGAATTTGCTTGGGATCCAACGTCGTTTGTAAATTTCTCGCTTTTTTCATTACGCTACGTCTTTGCGTGTAGTTTCTTTAGTTTACCGTTAACTTAGAAAAATCTTTTCACAAAAAAAATCAAATATGCAAAACTTCAAAAATATTTTCTTAAGAAACCTTGGATTTTAACCCAAGTGATCTTTTTCCTTTTATTTCTTAACCAAATTCTCAATCAATCTAATCCAAACTTAGACTTACTTTCTTGTAATTAAAAGTAAACAACTTCACTTCTTTCATTATTCTATGCCTTGAGGCCTCTCTTCCCTTCTTAAAACTATTTTCAAAAAACTCTAAAAAATAACCCAACTCACAAATAATTTTTGAGAGTGAAGTACATTTGGGTTTTGATCCCTTTCTTTAAGGGTATGTAGGCAAAGGATTTATCCTTCCAAACCGAATAAAAAACAACAAAAAACATACTTCTTCTCCCTCCATTCTTTCACTTAAGTTTTTAGACAATAATTTTCAAATAAAAATAATCTAGCACAAGATAAAGTTAGGAAAGAGGTTATTACGGAGTACCGTAATCGTTAGAGGTGCCTAACACCTTCCTCTATCGAAACCAACCCCCGGATCCAGAGTTTTTAAAAGGGTTTTAATTCATCTTTTCCCTTCCCACGAATAAAGTTCGAAAAGTCCAAACGATTGAGGGTTCAAAACCAATCAATGGATTGACACCCGAAAATCATGGTCTACACTTATATAGAGAAAATCTTATTTGTCTTTGACTACCTATTTGATACATCATCTTTAATTTAGATATATTTGAAAATATCATGACACTATGTAGTTTTTACCACTTTATTGACTACTTTTCATTTTTTTTAATAATTTTAATGACTATTTATAAAAAAAAAAAAAACTTTATTGACTATAATAATCATATAAGTTTCATTTTCATTTAGATATTGCTTTAAACTCACATTTTGTTCTTTAACTATGGGATACTATGTTGGTACAACTAGATGTCAAAAAGATTTATTTTTTTAAGAAGTTAAATTAGCCCGCTCAAGTTGACATCAGCATGTCAAAAAGATATTATATCTTAGTTCTCTGGTTGGGGTCAATATTAATGGCTCTTGGTTGTCTGAAGCGGCTTCTGTGTTGGGTTGCAAAGTGGGTAAAGTCTCGTTTCTCTATTTGGGTCTTCCGATTGGAGGCGATCCGCGTCGATTATTATTTTGGGAGCCTATTGTTACTCGAATTAAATCTACATTGTCTGGTTGGCATAGTCGGTTCCTTTCCTTTGGTGGTACGTTGACTCTTCTCAAATCTGTCTTGACTGCACTTCCTGTCTATGCACTTTCCTTTTTCAAAGCTACGTCAGGTATGATCTCTTCCATTGAATCTTTGTTAAATAAATTTTTTTTTGGGGGGGGGGGGGGGGGGTGAGGACAGAAGAAAAATTACTTGGATTAGTTGGAATTCTTTATGTCTGAGGAAGGAGTATGGAGGGCTGGGGGTTAGGAGGTTGAGGGAGTTTAATGTCGCTTTGTTGGGAAAATGGTGTTGGAGGTTGTTAGTAGAGAATGAAGGGTTATGGCGTAAGGTGTTAGTTGCTAGGTATGGTGTGGAGGGTGGAGGTTTGGAGGATGGGGGCCGGAGTTGATCTTCTTGGTGGCGGGAGATTGTGAGGATTAGAGATGGGATAGGCGAGGGTGGGGAGGGTTGGTTTGCGTCGTGTATTAGTAGGAGGGTGGGGGATGGAGCCAAATACTGATTTTTGGCGCGATAGTTGGTGTGGTAATGTTCCGTTGTGTGTGAGTTTTAGACGCCTATATGACTTGGCTGTCATTAAGCAAGTCACGGTGAGGAACATGTTTGTGTTAGGTGTGGAGGTTGGTGGGGAGGCGTGGCAGTGGTGTCGTCAGTTGTGGGTGTGGGAGGAAGAATTGTTAGAGGAGTGTAGGGAACTTTTACTTACGGTTACTTTGCAGGACTCTTCTTCTGACAGGTGGCTTTGGTTACTGGACCAGATTGGTGGGTACTTGGTCCGTGGTGTGTATGACTTACTGACAACGCAAGATCAGCCCCATTTACATCAAAATTCAGAGTTAATTTGGCATAAACAGGTGCCTCTTAAAGTATCTATTTTTGCATGGCGCCTGCTGAGGGATCGTCTTCCTACTAAAGAGAATTTGACAAAGCACGGGATCATTTCAGTGGACTCGCGGATGTGTCGTGTCAGGTGTGAGCATACTGAGGACTTGAAGCATCTGTTTCTGATTTGTCCGTATTATGGTGCACTTTGGCCGCTAGTGCAGGCATGGCTCAGAGTTGAAGGGTTGAATCACAGGTTATATCAGACCATTTCTCACAATTTATCCATTATGCTGGTGTTTTGAAATCGCGGAGATCATTTTTTCACCTTATTTGGCTCCTATGTGTTTGGATTATTTGGAATGATCAGAATGACAGGTTATTTAGGAACAAACAAAGCTCTCTACCACAATTGTTAGATAAAGTTAAATCATATTCATTGTGGTGGCTGAAAGCTAGTAATGTTATTTTTGGATTCGGTATTCATAGTTGGTGGTCGAACACGCACTTATGTATGGGCATCGACTGACTGTTGTGTATGATTGACTTGACTGTATTCTTCCCATGACTGTTTCGGCACACCTTGTGCTGTGACAATTACGGTGTCAGTGTTAATATAATTCATTTTTGTTTCTTCAAAAAAATATATTATATCTTATCTTATATTATATCTTATATAAATAAGAAAATATTATACGATATAAATCTTGTCTTTGCCCTTGCCTCCTCGTTTGACACATCACCACCATTAATAGAGATATATTTGGAAATACAATGACATTTTTTCAGCTTTTAACAACTTTGTTGACTATAATAATCATATATGTTTCATTACCCTTTGGTTATTGTTTTAAACTCACATTTTGTTCTGTATTTATGAGATACCATGTTTTTACCACTAATTCATGTCACAAATCTTATATAAAATAAGAAAAATCTATACGATGGAAATTTTATATTTGTCCTTGCCTCCCAGTTTGACACATCACCATTAATGGAGATATGTTTGAAAATAAAATGTATAAGGAAATCCAATACAATGAAAATCTTATCTTTGTCTTTGTCCTTGCCTCCCCATTTGACACATCGCTATTAGTGGGGTATATTTGAAAATAGAATGACAATTTTCTATTTTTTACAACTTTATTTACTACTTTTTATCATTTTAACAACTTTGACTATAATAATCATATATGTTTCATTATCCATTGGATATTGCTTTAAGCTCACACTTTGCTCTCTAACTATGGGATACCATGTTTGTACCGCTACATGTCAGAAAAATCTTATATCTTATATCTTAAATAAATAAGAAAACTTATACAGTGAAAATCTTATATTTGGTTTTACCTCCTAGTTTAACATATCACCATTAATGGGGTATATTTGAAAATACAATGACTCTTTTCAGCTTTTTACAACTTTATTGACTGATTTTTAGCTTTTTAACAACTTTATTGACTATAATAATCCTATATGTGTTCATTTCCCTTTGGATATTTTTTTAAACTTACATTTTGTTCTGTAACTGTGGGATATCATGTTTGTACCATTTTATTTTCTAACTATGGGATATCATGTTTGTACCACTACATGTCAAAAAAAAAATAACAAACTGGAGCTTAGAAGTTGTATGCTCTGCACTACAACCACCTTTCTTTCCATTAGGATCGGTTATGGTCGAAAAAGAAAAAATAAACATGATCACATAGAAACAAATCAGTCTGTCTTTGCCACTTATTCTTCTATCAAGATTGGTAGTGCTAAAAAAGAGAGACAAAAAAATCACGATCACATGGAAAACATGTCAATACATGTTATCAAATGAACGACGATAGAGTTGAAATAATGTGGTTTTAATTAATTCAAAAAATATGTTGTGTGCGTGTGCACGTGTGCGTGCATGCATGTGTGATTTATAAAAGTTAGTGTGATATCTTAGTTTCCTTACATTGCAACGAAAAGCTAACTTTGTTACAATGTCAATAGTAGCAGGTGTATCTTCTCCAGTGGTATAGATTGTTTGGTCAATCACATCTTTCTTTCCATTAGGATCCGTTATGGTCGAAAAAGAAGAAAAAAATCATGATCACAGAAACAAATCAATCTGTCCTTGCCACTTATTCTTCTATCAAAATTGGTAGTGCTAAAAAAGACAAAAAAAAAATCATGATCACATGGAAAACCTGTCAATACATGTTATCAAATGAACAACGATAGAGTTGAAATGACGTGGTTTTAATTAATTCAAAAAATATGTTGTGTGCGTAAGAAAATGTGTGTGCATGCATATTAAAATATTATTATTTTTGTTGTATTTATACATGCCTAATGGGACTCTAAGTAAGCATCTTTTTGATTGGATGGTCAAAGGCTCCAACCACTCACATGGTATCAGAGGTTGATCATTGCCTTGGATGTTGCAAAAGGTTTGGAGTACCTTCATGGCAGTTTAACTAAGAGTACTCTCGTCCACAAAGACTTGAATCCTTCCAACATTTTCCTCGGAGATGATACGAGGGAAAAGATCGTGGATTTCTGCCTATGATGTTTTGTTCCACACAGGAAATCCTCCATCCGAACATGAATCGCACGAGGGACTTTTGGATATTTCGCGCCAGAGGTATCTTTTATTGTGAAATTTATTGATACATATCTTTTTTTTTTACTTTTTATAAAATGATATTTGCATTTAGTATACTAGTTTTTGAAATTGCACGGGGAGAAAGTTGTTTTACTAATCATAATTTTAAGTCAATATTTGTTTTTTTTATAGCAAAAGTCAATATTTGTATTTTCCATCTAATTGGAAACACCATCCAATCGACAGGAGTTGTTTAAGAACGGTAAGCATTTAAACAAAGGGAAAACAATAATATCACTTTTCATGTCCTTTTTAATGTTGTCATGAAAGAGTGAGAGATTTGCTACAACAGAGCTTGTTCTGAATCCATCCCCTACAAACTACAAAATAGCCAAGAAAATACAACGTAGAGGTGATTAATTCAGTGGGATCCAAAATAGCCAACAATTTTGAATTCTGAGTTTTATTGTTGTTGTATGTTCATTGCAGCCGAAGGCCGTGCAGCACCTCCAGGTGACGTGTACAACTTCGACATCATGTAGATGGAACTGATAACCTGATGGAAAGTAGTGGATGACAGACATGCTGAGGAGAGGCGGCATATTGTAGCATGATTTCGAAAAATGCGATTGGATAAAGACTTGTTAAAAAGTGTGATTGACCAAACAATTTATACCATTGAAGAAGATACACTTGCTACTATTGACATTGTAACAAAGTTAGCTTTTCGTTGCAATGCAAGGAAACTAAGATAGCACGCTAACTTTTATAAATCACACATGCATGCACGCACACATGCGCATGTAAAAAAAAAAGATGAAAAAAAAAAAGATATATAATTAAAAAGATAATTTTTTTTCGTGCTCCGTAACCTCGTCGATAAGCTCAATGAGAAGCGCAAAAATGTTGCATCCTTCAAAAAAAAGGTTTTGTTCATCGTAAATTTATAAAAAAATATTATTTTTATTTTAAAAAAATATTTTTTTATAAAAATATATTTGTTTAAAAAGTATTTTTGAAAAATATTCCAATAAAATATATTTTTTTTTGCGTCAAAAAAATTTATATGAAAAGATAAAAAAAATTATGAAATTTCTTTGACCATCCAATCAAAAATATGCTTACTTAGAGTCCCATTACGCATTTATCCATACACCATAATTCTCTCTTCCCCTTCTAAGAAGTAACCAACAAGAGAAACTAGATTATGGTGACAGACTATTTTTAAAGCCTCAAGTTCTGAGTCAAATTATGTTCCAGTTGCTCCCCGCTGCACTCTTGAAGATTTTTTTTAAAGCCTCAAATTCGGAGCCAGTACCAACTTGAAGATTGTATTTATAAACTATTGATGAAACTCTTTGTCCCAAAATCTTTTCAGGACTAAAATTGTCAATGTAATGCCTGAGCACCATTAACTTAAAGATCGTTGATTGATATAAGACATAACCATCTACAGGTGGTACAACACTCGAACTTGCTTCACTGATGTGATGTGCAAGTTGTACAACACTTGTACTTGCTTCATCAATGTGATGTGCAGGTGGTATATGTTTGTTTTGGATTTTCAAATTGTTGTATTTAAATTTTCAAACATATATAAAATTGAGTACAAGAAGTACTCAAGTCAAAGGATGACAAAATAAAATAATCCCTCCCATAGTAAAACAAGTCAAAAGCTAAAACAAACACCAAAAAACCAACTAAACACCTATCAGGAACACCCAAATACAACCAAACAAGAGTAAGACTAAGAACAGAACCTCTCAGTCAACCAACTCGTATACAAATTCGTCAGAAGACACAATCAGTGCCAGCACATAATGGGTTCATGATCTCACTCATAGAGGGAATATGTATGACCAGAATGTTTACCTAAAAACCACTTCTAAGAGGTGAATTTAACCATGTCTACCAACTGGCATCTAGAGCACAGACGGCTCCTTTCCCAAAAAGATGTGAGCCTTCCGGGATCTCCACAGAGACCACACAACATCTTGCCAGATTAATAAAGTGTGGGTATAATCAGTTTATGTCCATGTATTCCAAGGAATGTGATTCTGAATTTGAAACAAACACCTAGTAAGTTTTTTTTTTTTAAGAATTTAATTGTATTATTATTTCTTATAAAAATATTTATAATTATTTATACATACTTTATAATTAGAAAAAAATATTTTTTGATGAAAAATTAGAAATAAATATTACTTATTAAGAAAACAGATTTATATAAAAATAAATAAAATTTTCATTATTATTAAACACAGAAAAATTAGATATATTTCCAACGAATTTATTGTCATCATATAAATTTTGTATTTAATTAATATGATCATATTTCCATTAATAGTTTTTTTTAAGAATGATATTTTCATAAATTCTGCAGTATTCTTAATGTAGACGGAAGCTGTATTGGCAATCCGATTAGAGCAGGTTTTGGCGGTTTGATTCGCAACAGTGCAAGTTACTATCTAATAGGTTTTTCAGGTTTTCTACCGGCATCTTCTGATATTCTTCAAGCTCAGTTAACAGCAATTTACTTCGGTCTGTCCACTGCAAAAGACTTGAGAATTGCTCCTTTGGCGTGCTATTCAGATTCTCTCCTTGCTATCAATACCATCAAGGAAGCCTCCTCGAAATACCATGTCTACGTTGTGCTTATTCATGAAATTAGGGAGCTTCTATTTCAGGCTAATGTTTCGTTACATCACACTCTCAGCGAAGGTAATCATTGTGCTGATTTTCTTGCCAAGCTAAGAGCTTCTTCAGATGATATTCTATTAGTGCACCCGCATCCACCTGATGATCTCCGTCCGTTGTTGAGGATAGATGCTTTAGCAACTCTGTTCTTGAGAGCTTAGTTTCCCCCTTTGGGGTTTTTTTCTTCTGTTTTCTTTTTTCTTGTTGTTAGCAATGTAACCAAAAAAAAAAAATAGTTAGAAAGTTTAATATTCGTAGATATAATAGCATATCGTAATATTTTTGCCTGTGGATGAAGTAACAAATAAAATCTAAAACGCACGTACACAACTCTGATGTTTCAATTCAAATTCGAATGAAAGTGTTCAACATAACAATATAAGTATTGTTAGTTGATTTAAATTTTTTTGCTATACAAATAAAAAAAGGTATAATATTGATACTTCTTTCAGAGAAGTGTTAAAAACACTAGCTTTTTTATTTCAAAAAAAAAAAAACACTAGTTTTTTATACTCCTTTAACAATCACTTTTCTATTTGATAAAATCAATCTGGGTCTCGCATTTTGAAAATGGTTTCCACATAAAATAGTATGGCTCACGTTGATTTTATACAAAAAAAAGAATGATTGTTATAGAGAGTGTTAAAAAATTATATCTATGTTCCCGTAAACATAACTTAGTTGACAGAGATAATGCATTGTTATATGCAGGGATTGGGGTAAACACCTCACTTATTCGCCTTAAAAGGTGAGTTATATTCATTAGACTATTTGACACACAAAAAATATGTCTAATGCATTTCTTTCCTTAAAAAAAAAATCTATAGCATTTCTTTAAGGGTTAATAGGTCTTTACCCCCTGTAATATAGGTCATTTCCGGTTTTCCCGCCTGTAAATATTTTTTTTTATTTACCCCCTGTAAAAAAAATTTGTTCTGATTTACCCCCTAATAGGCCAAACAAAAACGAAAATTTCTTAAAAAAAATAAAATAAAATTGGTTTTTGTTTGGCTTATTAGGGGGGTAAATCAGAACAAAAAAATTTTACAGGGGGAAAATAAAAAAAAATTACAGGGGGAAAACCGGAAATGACCTATATTATAGGGAGGTAAAGACCTATTAACCCTTTCTTTAATTAATTAGTTAAGGTTAAGTTAGGATATGTTTGACAATTCTACATTTAAGTGTATGTCGTATAACTTATAACTTCTAAACTCATAAAAAAAAATTGTCTGGTAACTTTTTTTTCCTCACTAGCTTATAATTGTTTTAACTATCTTATATAACTTATTTTGATAAGCTAATTCAATTAAGTTATAAACTACAACTTATCAAATTTTCTCTTAATTTTACCCTGTTACCTTATTTGAATTTTTTTAATAAATTTAATTTTTTTATGTCATGTTTATAATTAGTTAGTCTAACCGCTAAGTTTACCAAACATTGTGACTTTTTTTAATAAAAAAAAAAAAGATATAGCTAAAGACCGATGACTTAGAACTAACGATTGATGATCAATATAAATTTAATTTTTTTATGTCATGTTTATAAGTTAGTCTAACCGCTAAGTTTACCAAACATTGTGACTTTTTTTAATAAAAAAAAAGATATAGCTAAAGACTGATGACTTAGAACTAACGATTGATGATCAATAACGGTAATCTATCGGAGTTGCAACAAGTATGGCCCACCCGGCTAGTCCACAAAGTTTAACGCCCCCGTTATTAGTTGCGTGAGTAAGTGGAGAAATGCTAATAACACTCAATTTTCAACACTTTCTCTCTTTCTCTAACATTCACTTTTTTATGGGATGAAATCAACACATCACTTTGTTTGAGTTCAATTTTCACTCTAACATTCACTTTTTTATGGGATGAAATCAACACATCACTTTGTTTGAGTTCAATTTTTTATGGGATGAAATCAACACATCACTTTGTTTGAGTTCAATTTTCAAAGTGTAGACACATAATATTTTAAATTCAAAGTATAAACACACAATGATTTAAACCAATATATGAAAAATAGGGTTTGCAAGGAATCGAACCAGGTACCATATGCCACCACTTCGTAACTTTTACCACTAGGCCACAACCATTTTTTTTGAAATATTATTGTTGCTTCTAAAATAGATATGTAAGGCCTTTTTTTAAGCCACTAACACCTTTGCGGTTCCTTTCCCAATAGCAGTTACTTTTTTTATTATTGGCAGTTCCTTTTATATTTTTCCCAATTACTACATAGCAGTTCCTTTTCTTATTTTTTTTCCTTTCTTATAACAACTTCTTTTCGTTATTCTTTTTTTTTCTTTCTGTAACCACATATCAGTTTCATATATTATTTTCTTGGTGCAAACTTTTGTCTATTATTTTCTTTTGATTACAATGTTCACTATGAATTATCATTTTAATTGTGTTGATATGCACCTGATACTTATATATGAAACTCTATAAAAACCCGTGCATCGCACGGGTTAGAGTCTTGTAAAAAAGTAAATATTAAAAAGGGTGTTGATGTTCAAGTAACCAGGGTTACAAGATAAAAGGAAAAGTGCTTATATGTTGCCTTATCAAATCAAATCAATTTGTCCCTTAATCTTCTCTTAAAAACAGAATCACAAGTAACCCTTGTTTCACGGTTTCACCACGCATTCACTGTCTTTTAGCGTAAACCCCAATTCTCTCTCTGCAAACTCAACCTATGTACTTGGTACGTTACTCTTTACTTTTTCACTTCCGTTCCTCTTTCTTTTTGTTTCTCTACTGTTTCTCGTCACATTCAACACCACGAATCAACAATCTTGTCTTCTATTGTATTTGTAACACCCTTTATTGTTTTTTTTTTTCTTTTTTCTGTATTTTCTTGCTATTACAATCAAACTAATTATAGGTTGTCTTTGTCAACCACTTTTTTTTGTTACCTAATTAGGGCCATGCATGCAAACCATGATTTGGGCCTTTTGACTTATTTGAGCTTATATACTGTAATTTACTTCTGATAATGTCTGAGATAGCTTATGAAAACCTTGGTTTCAGTTTTTATAAACTCTCTTGGATAGCTTGTTTAATATTATTTTTTTACATAAGGGGAATGCATGCACACCCTGATTTGGGTCTCTTGACTTATTTGAGCTTATGTGTTATGTCATAAGTACTAATGAGATTGTTTGAAAGAGATTATGAAAACAGTTTATGATATGTTTATAAACTGTTTTCAGTTTCTATAATAGCTTATGAACACAGACTTATAGTTTATAGGGTTAAATATGTTTTTAATCCCTATAAAATCACGAGCTTTTAAGTTAGTCCCTGATAAATTTTAATGGGAATTTTAGTCCTTCATACTATTGCAGTTTGTAGGAATGGTTCTTATTTTAAAAACTTTTACAAAAATGGATACTTTTAGTCCTCAAAATAGTCTTTGTCAAATGGAAATAGAGAGTAGAAGTGAATAGTTTTCTTTTTGAGGGACTAAACTTGAAAGCTCGTGTGATTTTGTAGGGACTAAAAATTTAGTTAACCCTTATTTTTCGTCCAATGTTTTTCCACATGTTGTAGCAATTGTTTCCCTTTTGTTCCTCAAAACATAGTTTTCATCATTCAAACACGTTATAAATATCTTGTAGGACTGTGTATGAAAGTCAAAGAGTGCTTTAATTTTGTGGATAAATATTTTCCGTAACATATCAATTGTAAGTTTGTAACACTTAAATTGACTGTTTCTCTGTTTTTTGTTAATGCTTGCAGTGAATTTTTCTTTCCCCTTTCAAAGGAGGATATTATTCTCATTCAAGAAAAATGGGGCGAGCTTTAGTCAAGGTTGAACTTGGTGATTCTCATATGAGTGAGAAAATGACAAGTCCTTATTCTGATGATAAAAGAATAAGATCAGAAAGGCGGTGGAGGAGACGAGAGGCCATGAATGATAGTTTGAAGTACAATCGTTTCACCAGTGCTACAAAGACGACTGCGATGACTTGTGGAAATACGGCTGCTTTAAATGCTAAAAATGACCATATAATAGATTGTGATGCAGATGAAGATAATGTAAAAAATTTGAGTGCAAATACCGGTGAAGATCATGATAAAATGGATGAAGATCATGGAAATATGGCCGCTTTAATTGATAAGAATGATCATGCGATAGATTGTGATGCAGATGAAGATAATGTAAACAATTTGAGTGCAAATACCGGTGAAGATGGTGATAAAATGGATGAAGATCATGGAAATATGGCCGCTTTACTTGATAAGAATGATCATGCGATAGATTGTGATGAAGATCAAGATAATGTAAACACTTTGAGTGCAAATACCGGTGAAGATGGTGATGTAATGGATGAAGATCATGGAAATATGGCTGCTTTAATTGATAAAAATGATCATGTGATAGATTGTGATGCAGCAGATGAAGGTAATGTGAACAATTTGAGTGCAAATACCGGTGAAGATGGTGATGAAATGGCTGAAGATCATGGAAATATGGCCGCTTTAATTGATAAAAATGATCATGTGATAGATTGTGATGCAACAGATGAAGGTAATGTGAACAATTTGAGTGCAAATACCGGTGAATATGGTGATGAAATGGCTGAAGATCATGGAAATATGGCCGCTTTAATTGATAAAAATGATCATGTGATAGACTGTGATGCAGCAGATGAAGGTAATGTGAACAATTTGAGTGCAAATGCCGGTGAAGATGATGATGAAATGGATGAAGGTCATGGAAATATGGCTGCTTTAATTGATAAAAATGATCATGCTATAGATGATGAGGCTGATGAAGATTATGCGAAATTTTTGAGTACATATACTGGTGAAGAGGTTGATGAAACGGATGAAGATTATGGAAATACGGATGCTTTAATTGATAAAAATAACCAGACTATAGATGATGATGCAGATGAAGATTATATGAAATTTTTGAGTGGATATACCGGTGAAGACGATGATGAAACGGATGAAGATTATGGAAATACGGATGCTTCAATTGATAAAAATAACCAGACTATAGATGATGATGCAGATGAAGATTATATGAAATTTTTGAGTGGATATACCGGTGAAGACGATGATGAAACGGATGAAGATTATCGATCCTTTTTGGCTACACATGATCCTGATATTCTAACTGATTGTTCTAGCAATCACAGTGGAGGTTCAAATGGCAACAACAGTGGCAGTGATGAAACGGATGCAGATTATGCATTATTTTTGCCCACATATAATCCTGATGATAGTGGAACTGATTGTGCTAGTAATCATAGTGGTGGTTCAAATATTGCCGTCAACTTTGACAACAACACTGGCAGGGAGGATATAGGAGAAGGTTGCAGTTATTTTCCGAATCAATCTGTTTCTGATCATATTAGTGATGGTGTTGGTGTAGATGAAGATGATCAGTTACTTGGAAAAAGTTCAAGTGTTAGGAAAAATTCACCAGTTTCCGATCAGGAATTTGTTACTCCTGAAGTGCAGTTTGAGGTTGATAAAGATTATGAACAATTCCTTAATTCTGTGACGATTGTTGATGATGATAAGGAGTATTTTCGTGATAAGAATACCACCAACACATCCAATGTGGAGGATGAGAATAATTCCTCTGATTCAGATCTGATTATTTTGGATTCTTATCCAATTTGTGAAAACACCCCTTTCGTTTCTTCAAAAACATATGATACATCGGTAAATGTCTTCAACTTCACAGCGTGTCTCTATATTAATCATATTTTGCAAATGGTCCACAAACATGCACGCTGTTCCATTTTTTAAAGAAACAAATCCAAAAAATTAATTTTTATTTTCTCCCATTAACACGTCTTTATGCTATGTGTTTTTAGTGTTTTGGAGATAAAATGAACCCCGAAGACAACAAGCAAATGGCTTCTTATGATCTTTCTGAATTCCGGAGAAGACTTATGGAATGTCTTGACAAGCCTTATGACCAAGAAGAGTATGATGAGCTTCTGCTCAAAGCATCTAAGCAAACTAAAAAAGAACGCCATCTAGAAACACGGCGGGGGGTGGTCAAAGCATATCACTCTAAAGGTCTCAGCAAATCATATCTTGATATGTACCCTGGTAGGTCCATATTTTCTCAAGTATTTTTCTGGCTTCTTAAATTTTCTTCTTTCATTTATAAAAATGGTAGCTTAAAGTTTGATCCTTAATATGCAATCAAGATTCATTGCTCTCTATTCAATCATCACTGCTACCATTACAAAACTCTCGATGTGTTGGGTGGACCACCAGAAACTTAGTTGAGTTATGTGATTTTAGAGAAGAGAAGGTTATACACTTCATCTTCCATGCCATAAAACCCTAAAACTATCTCCTACTGATATATATATTTTCTTCATATTGTGATGGTTGTTTGTGGTTGTTAAAATTATAAACAGGATTTTCAAAAGTAATTTATAAACAGGATTTTGCAAGAATATGTGTAATTTGCTCATGAACTTACGAGTTAATTTGTTATTGAACTTAATATTTAACAGTAGAGGATTCTTTGATTTCTCTGTAGTCGAGCTAGATCATGATACCTTTTAATCGTGGGCTCATTCTGTGACTGACTGGTACTGATTTCTGATCATCACTATATTTGTGTTAGATTTTTCCGAGAACATCGTTTCAGTCTATATTCTAATGTGTGGTTGGTTTGTGCAAGGTTTTTAGTAGCTTATACTTTTGGATTTTCAACTTTTATTCTCATTATAGCGCAACTCTTTCGATGCTCAATCTGATTTCAGGCCTCTATCAAATATTTGTTTCATGATTGTACAGATCTAGTAAAAGTTATTGCCGAGTTCAAGGAAAAGCATACGGTTTTGTTTCTCTTGAGAGGATTTTTTTTCTGGGTGGAAGTAAGTCAATAAATTTATGTTCACGTAATTTCCTGTATTAATGATTATTTTCGTGATGTGGCATAAACTTTTGATGCAATTCCCTAGATTATTGTAGAGTTTTATTTGGTGCATTGTTTCATAATTCAACTTTTGATGTTTTTCTATCGAAGACAGATGAATATGTGAGTTTCATGTATACATCTTCTGCTATATTTTGATGTACTTTTGTCTGTCCATTTTTGCAGAAAGTGAGCCTCTTGGGAAGGTTTCAGCCTTGGCGTGACGAATCATGTTTAGAGATATTGCGAAAAATGTAAAAATGGTATCTCTTATATCTATGATTTGGAAGTAATGGTTTTTGAATCTGAATCTGCATTGCATAGGCAGTGTTTTTATGTACAGTTAAACTTATCACTGAATTATGACACAGTATGCAGTAGCTGAAAGTTAAAGTTATTTCTTCATTATTAGCTGAGTAAGAAAACCACGTATTAGTGTTCGCTTTTTATTTCCAATTCCTTGATTATCATTTTTTTTCCGTTTCTTTTGAAGCACCGTTATTTTTGTGGAACTGACATCGACTAAATCACCATCTCTTTCATAAGAACGAAGATGAACTTCTTCTTTAAGAAGCCAACCCTCTAGTCTTAATAAAAATTTCAAACGATTTTCAAATACTTGGATGGACAGAAAATCTAAGTGATTCGAAATAAAATTTCCTTGCGTATATAATATATGAAGCATTAAATTGTAGCAAATCAGTTGTGTTGCCTATATGAAGAAGGGAAGGGTTCTAAACTCACCCTTTGGATTTGTATCCGAGGTGCAAGGTTTTTCTTTTGGTCAAGTAGTTTAGTGATTAGACCCACACACGTGTGTGAAGTGGAGAATACGGAGTTCGAACCCCTGCCCTCCATTCCAATGTCATGGCATAAACTGTATTTCATTTTTGTAAATGTCTAACTCAAATACATTTTTTTGGTAGCTTTAATTTAGATTCATGTATTTTATTTTTGTTGGTAAAGTCCTGATGTTTGTCCTCGTGAGTTTAGCTCAGATGGTAAGGACAATGCATAATATATGCAAGGTCGGGGGTTCAAACCCCGGCCACTACCAAAAAAGTCCCGATGTTTTGTTGGTAAAACTCTTTTATTTTATCAGTATCAATGTAAGATATTATTTTTATTTAATTTAAAGACAACTATTCTTGCAATCATTTATTTTATTGTGTCAGATTGATCTCTTATTTTCTTTTATTTTTATTTTTTTCAAAACCATGTTAACACAATTCATTGCAAAGAAAATTCAGAACCATTAGGAGGAGAATGAAAATTACTTTGAAAGCATAAAACGTTTTTAATAATCTTAGAATAAAAGCTTGAAAATGAGATAGAAAGATGAGATTAAAATGTATAGAAGACGAGCTTATTGATAATTAACCAACAAACTAACAACTAACAAAATTTGACTAACTAATCTATAACTCTTAAGAGTCCCCTAAAGTTGGTAAAAGATGTCAATCATCACCGATTTGAACTACAAAAATCTACACGCGAAAAATGAAAAACATATAGATTTCTATGATATGGGATATCAGATTTTTGTACAAATGGAATATCAATTTTTGGTGTATTAAATTTTTGAATTTTTTAAAAACCCCATAAAATTTATAAATAAAAGGTTCTGCAAATAAAAAATATAAAAGTTTGGGTTTTTCATAAACATTCGTCGTTGAAATAAAAATTATTTAGACCAACTATAAATTGTTTTTTTTTTGTTTTGAATGAACTATAAATTGTTTAAATTCTACATATAGAATTATTCAAAACGCAACTTTCGGTTTCACTTAGATCTTTAGTGTCTTCGTCCATACCTCTCTTTTTTAATCAATCATTATATGTTACTAACATTTAGACTCGAGGGCACATCTATTCATTTTTTTACTACACTAACATGTGTAAATTATAAACAATGTCTTTTTATAAAATTTTGATTTTGATTAAAATTATAAGTAAGAAACTATGATTATCTTTTACCAAAATATAACAAATATAATAAAAATTCTTATCTTTTACAATAACAACAACAATATAACATTGTCAAATTTGTTCATAGTATTATCTATCCCAAAAAAGCCATGTATTATCAAATAAACCACCAAGTTGGTCCCGTCTCAGTAAGCCACTCTCAATTTAGTCATAACTTTGTTAATATTTCAAATTAATCCTTATCTTTGTCAGAAATTTCTTAATTACGTCACTGTCTTTCAGTTTTTGCCATATAACAAGGGTTTTAATTGAAAAACTTTTAATGAAAACAATGATGACTAAGATTAAATATGTTTTTAGTCCTTACACAATCATAAGTTTTTAAGTTTAGCCCCTATAAAATTTTAATGGTAATTTTAATACTCCATAATTTAGTAGTTTGTAAGAATAGTCCCTCTTTTAAAAACTTTTTGCAAAAAATGGACACTTTCCTCCAAAATAGTCTCTCTAAAATGCAAATAGGAACCAAAAATGAATAAAATTTTATAAAAATTAATAAACTTAAAAACTTGTAATTTTGTAGAGATTAAAAAAATATTTAACCCTTTAAAATACAAATAGAGTACGAAAATTTAAGGGTTAAATATGTTTTTAGTCCCTATAAATATACAAACTTTTCGTTTTAGTCCCTCTAAAATTTTCCTTCAACTTTTAGTCCTCCAAAAATTTTCCATCTTCACTTTTGGTCCCTCTTTTAAAGTAAACTCATATGTAGAATTCATATTTTTGAATAAAATTTTGCAGAAAAATTAATAATATTATAAGAATCTCTCCCGAAAAAATTTAGAATTTTTTAACAAAACATGAATTTAATATGAATTTTTATATATTTTATGGTTAAAAATTCATATTAAATTTATGTTTTGTTAAAAAATTCTAATTTTTTTTGGAAAATATTTTTACAATATTCTACACATTTCTGCACAATTTCATTAAAAAATACTAAAATTAACTTAAAAATAGGGACCAAAAGTAGTGATTGAAAATTTTATAGGGACTAAAAGTTGAAGGAAAATTTTAGAGGGACTAAAACGAAAAGTTGGTATATTTATAGGGACCAAAAACATATTTAACCCAAAATTTAATAGTCTCCTTGTTGATTGGAAATCCCATTCTACCAAATAAAAACTGAAAGAATTCCCGCTACTTTCTTTGTAAAGACAGAGCAGCACCGAAACCCTCGTTTCACTTTCGCCACACATTCTCAATCTTTCAGCACAAACCCCAATTTTCTCTGGTAACTACGCTACTCTTCATTTATCTTTTTTTTTTTTTTTTTGTTTCTCTATTGTTTTTGCTACATTGAACTCTCAAACTATTTCTCAATCACATTTTTTTTTATTTATTTATTTAAAATAATTTGTATAAGGGGGAGGAGGCACAACACCCAATTTCTAGTTTTTATGGATCGGCTTATTTGAGTTTATCTAATTTCGTAACTACTTGTGATTGTGAATCTGTTTGGGAGAGCTTATAAAAACAACTTATGACATGTCCATAAACTGTTTTCGCCTTAAACTCCATAAGATAGTTTAGGAAAACAAAACAATTTGAAGATCTATAAGATTTGTTTCGACTACGTTCATTTATTGTAGATCCAAGAAATTTTGGAATAACAATTGTGGTGTGTTTGATTGTAAAACTGTTTCAGAGACATAAAAAACCGGGGGAAAAAGACATGACAAAAATTGAAATTTTTGTCTCTCATTAAACTACTTTCATTTTTAAGATTTTAGAAATACAATGTGTGTGACAAGTTTCATTATGGTTATCTATCCCCGTGAGCTTAGCTCAGTTAGTAGGGATATTGCATATTACATGCAGGGGTTGGGTTCAAACTCCGGACACCCCCACTTCTCCACATTTGAAATGTGTGAGTTCTAGCCACTAGGCTGCTTGACCAAAAAAAAAGTTTCATTATGGTTAATCTTAGAAATTTCAATAACTGCACATGACAACAATCCCTCATAAACCAGTGAAAGACATTTCTTGTAGATAACTCTGGCTTTCTATTTAATGTTAGGTAATTTTTCATCCAATGTTTTTCGACATGTTCTAAAATTGTTGGCCTTTTGTTCCTCAAAACATAGTTTTCATGATTCAGACATGTTAAGAAAATATCTCGTAGGATTGTGTGCATGAATACAATAAACAAGTGCTTTAAATTTGTAGATAAATATATTCCTTAAGACAATAAGATATCGATTGTAACACTAAAATTGATTGTTTCTCTGTTTTTTCATTAATGTTTGCAGCGAGTTCTTATTTATCCTTTCAAAGGAGGATAGTGTTCCCGTTAAAAGAAAAATGGAGCGTGCTTTAATCATGCTTAACCCGGATGACTCTCATACTGATGATAAAACAGAAAGGTTACAAAGGCTATTAAGAAGACGGAAGGCCAGGAATGATAGTTTGAAGGACAATCGTGTCGTTAGTGCTTCAAGAACAACTGCGATGATTTGTGGAAATACAAATGTCCTAATAGATATAAATGATCATAAGATTGATGGTGATGTTGATTCTCATATGACTGAGAATTTGAAGAGTCCTAATACCAACAATAAAAGAAAAAGGTTAAAAAGGCTATCAAGAAGACAGGAGGCCAGAAGTGATAGTTTGAAGCACAAACGTGTCACTAGTGCTTCAAGAACAACTGCGATGATTTGTGCAAATATGGATGTTTTAAAGAATAAAAAGGATCATACGGCAGTTGATCATTTAGATAAAGTCTGTAAAAAAAAGTTGGCTTCATATACGGGTGATGATGATGACGATGATGATGAATTGGATGAAGATTACAAATCTTTTTTAATTACATATAATCCTGATAACAAAAACACCAGTGATGAAGTGGATTCAGATTACGCTACACTTTTGGCTACATATGATCCTACTGTTGAATTTGACAGTGCTAGTAATCGTCGCGGTAGTTCAAAAATTGGTGTTAGCAATATCAATGACAATCATCAAGTGGATGCAGATTACCAATCCTTTTTGCCTCGATATGATCCTGGTCATATTAGCGATGATGTTGGTGTAAATGAAGATGATCACAGATTGGTTAATCTGGGAAGTGAGTCACTAGGACAAAGTTCAAGTGTTAAGCGAAATTCGCTAGTTCCTGTGACGATTGTTGATCGTGATAAGGAGTATGTGCGTGGTAAGAATACCACAAACACATCCAAGGTGGAGGGTAGTGAGTCGCTAGGACAAAGTTCAAGTGTTAAGCGAAAATCACTAGTTCCTGTGACGATTGTTGACGGTGATAAGGAGTATATGCGTGGTAAGAATTCCACAAACACATCCAAGGTGGAGGGTAGTGAGTCACTAGGACAAAGTTCAAGTGTTAAGCGAAAATCACTAGTTCCTGTGATGATTGTTGACGGTGATAAGGAGTATATGCGTGGTAAGAATACCACAAACACATCCAAGGTGGAGGGTAGGGAGTCACTAGGACAAAGTTCAAGTGTTAAGCGAAAATCACTAGTTCCTGTGACGATTGTTGACGATGATAAAGAGTTTGTGTGTGGTAAGAATACCACAAACACATCCAAGGTGGAGGGTAGTGAGTCACTAGGACAAAGTTCAAGTGTTAAGCGAAAATCACTAGTTCCTGTGATGATTGTTGACGGTGATAAGGAGTATATGCGTGGTAAGAATACCACGAACACATCCAAGGTGGAGGGTAGGGAGTCACTAGGACAAAGTTCAAGTGTTAAGCGAAAATCACTAGTTCCTGTGACGATTGTTGACTGTGATAAGGAGTATGTGTGTGGTAAGAATACCACAAACACATCCAAGGTGGAGGGTAGTGAGTCACTAGGACAAAGTTCAAGCGTTAAGAGAAATTCACTAGTTCCTGTGACGATTGTTGGTGGTGATAAGGAGTATATGCGTGGTAAGAATACCACAAACACATCCAAGGTGGAGGGTAGTGAGTCACTAGGACAAAGTTCAAGTGTTAAGCGAAAATCACTAGTTCCTGTGACGATTGTTGACGGTGATAAGGAGTATATGCGTGGTAAGAATACCACGAACACATCCAAGGTGGAGGGTAGGGAGTCACTAGGACAAAGTTCAAGTGTTAAGCGAAAATCACTAGTTCCTGTGACGATTGTTGACGGTGATAAGGAGTTTGTGTGTGGTAAGAATACCACAAACACATCCAAGGTGGAGGGTAGTGAGTCACTAGGACAAAGTTCAAGAGTTAAGCGAAATTCACTAGTTCCTGTGACGATTGTTGATGGTGATAAGGAGTATATGCGTGGTAAGAATACCACAAACACATCCAAGGTGGAGGATGGGGGTAATCCCTCCGATCCAGATGTAACTGTTTTGAAATCTTATCCAATTTGTGAAGCTAACCCTTTCGTTCCTTCAAATATATATGATTCATCTGTAAGTGTCTTCAACTTTACACTGTTTCTGTATTAGTAATATTTTTCAAATGGTCTACCAATATGCACATTATTCAACAAATTATATTTTTTTAAACAATTTCAAACTGTTAATTTTTAACTTTTTTCATAACACGTCTATGCTTTGTGTGTTTAGTGTTTTGGAGAAGAAGTGAACCCCAAAGACAACATGCAAATAGCTGCTTATGATGATTCTCAATTTAGGAGAAGACTTTTGGAACATCTTGACAGGCCTTATGACCAGAAAGAGTATAAGTCCCTTCTAATCGAACTATGTGACAAAAAGCAACTGGAACGCCAATACGAAACATGGAAGGGGGTGTTTGAATCATATGACACTGAAGGTGTCACTACACCGTATCATGTATTGTACCCTGGTAGGTCCATATTTTCTCAATTGTTCTAACTTCTCAGGTTTCCTTCTTTCGTATGGTAGCATAAAGTTTGGTCCTAAATATGCAATCAAAATTCAATGGTCTCAATTCAGTCCTCACTACTAGCATTAAATAAACCCTCACTTGATGTGTTGGGTGGGTGGACCAACCAAAACATAGTTGAATCATATGATTTAAGATGAGGAGAAGGTTATACACTTCATCTTTATTGTCATAAAACCTGAAACTATCTCCTGTTGATTTGTATTTTCATCATATTTTGATGGTTGTTCGTGTTTGTTAAAATTATAAACTGGAATGTCTGTGTTAAATTTTAATGTTGGGGGGTTGAGTCGTGATTGTTATTTCCAAACCAATGCGTCAGAGTAATGTAGAGCCTCATGAATAAATGTAGTTTGCTCATGAACTTATGAGTTAATTTATAATTGATCTGAATATATGACTGACTAGGTATAGCAATCTTTGATTTCTCTGTAGTCAAGGTAGTTCATGCTACCTTTTAAGCACGGGCTCATTCTATGATTGACTAGTACTGATTACTAATCATCACTGTAGGTTGGTTAGATTTTATTGAAAGAACGTCAATTCTGTCTATATTATAATTTGTGGTTAATTTGTGCAAGTTTTTTGGTAGCTTCTATTGGATTTTCAACTTCTATTCTCATTATCGCTCAACTCTTTATATGCTCAATCTGATTTCTGGCCTCTATCAAATATTTGTTTTGAATGTAATTGTGCAGATCTATCCAAAGCTATTGCTAAGGAGCACAAGAATAAGCGTAGGGTTTTGTTTCTCTTGCGTGGATTTTTTTTCTATCTGAAAGTAAGTCAACAGATTCTCGTTCACATAATTTCGAGTATTAGATCCTTAATGTGTATGAAGAATATTTTGCTTGCTGAAGCAATGATTTGATAGGAAAGGGGGCGTTGACACGTCAGAGTTCTTGTTTTGTGAGTAGGAGGTATTAGGTTGAGTCATCAAATCAGTCTCTTGCAAAAGCAATGTTTGACAATTCCTTGGATTTGAACCCTGCGATTGCAAGAGATTTAATGAACTGGGTTGCTCCTTTGAAGCAATAATTTTATAAACTATGCTTTAGGCATTCAACTTGCGTGATTTATATGAGATTGAACCAACTCAATTGTTGCATATCGTTAACCTGGCGGTGATGGGTTTTAATGACTTCAAATCTGGAGCTCTTTCTGTTGTATGATCTTTCAACTAAGAAAACGAATCCCCTTAGAGGCAAGCTAGCTCTTATATCGAGCTACAGTCTACCTATATAGGTAGACTATTTTTCTGGGGTATGATCGTTCGACTAAGAAAATGAATCCCATATGGTATTCTTTACGTACACATGAATCCCAGGATCCAATCCAAGAACACATACCTATAAATGTTTAATTAAAACATTATGCAGCAAACAACTGTGTATAATCTAGTATATTTTCTTTTAGTTAGAACACAGTTAAAAATAGAAATATAAATTGGTATGAGGCAATTGGATACAGTTCTTCTGACTATGCCTCATTTACTAATTAGAAATGGTCTATTTAGTAGTTTTTAGTTATGATTTTTTCTGTGACGTTGTATAAACTTCTCATGGAATTCTGTTTGGTGCATTGTTTCATAATTCGGTATTTGATGTTATGGTTACCAAGAAAGATGAATATGTGAGTGTCTTGTATACATCTTTTGCTAACTGTTGTGAATTGCTTGCAATGGAAGTTATCTTGATGTACTTTTGTCTGTCGATTTTTGCAGAACGTGTGCCACATGGGATCATTTCAGCCTTGGCTTGACGAATCATGTTTGAAGTTAATGCGAAAAATTTAAAATTGAAATCTTTTATAGGTAGGATTAGAGACTTGTTGTTGTTGTATCTAGTATTAGGAAACAATGCTTATTGAATCTGCACAGGCAAGACTATTTATGTGCAATTAAACTTATCACTGAACTATGACACATTATGCACTTTGCAGTAGCTGAAGGATAAAGTTACTTCACCATCATCTCTTGGAGGAAGAAAATCAAACATAAGAGTTTTTTTTTTTCTTTTTTTCTTCTTTCAATTTCTCGATTATCATGTTTTCCACTCTATTTTGCTGCACCGTTAAGAATAAGAGGAAAACGGTTATCAAAGCTTATTAGAGTAGTTAGATGAAGTGTCTCTTAGCTGAACGGTTCATGACGAAAGCGAATAGAGGTAGCGCAAACATAATTGATTTAGTGGAATCCATAGTGGAGTCCACTTATTAAAAAGGGTCCAACTAATTTATCACTTATACTCATTTCTTTTACAAATAGAGAGTGAATCGAGGTAGACAAATGGAGTAAATTGAAGTTGTTTATTTGTCTTTAGAGTGGTAGTAATAAAAGAGAGTGACAAATGGAGTAAATTGAAGTTGTTTATTTGTCTTTAGAGTGGTAGTAATAAAATTTAGACAAATGTTAATTTGTGTCACAAATACACATGTTAAAAACCTTAATATGGAAATGTCATCTTGAAAATTATGCATTCAATTATTGCGTTCATAAGTCCTAACTCAACTGATAAAAATGTCAAAATTGTTGGCTTGACGCTACAACTTATGTGTGTGAATTTACAATGACTTTGTTTTTCTACCAAAAAATAAAAATAAAAATAAAAATGTGAAAATGGTTTCTTCTTTTTTCAATAAAAAATATCCATTTATAAATTCGTTGTATGTAGGTCTACACCAAGAGTATCAACTCATCTTTTATTTATTTTTATTTATCGTTAGCTCTATCTTCCTTAATACATATACACTACAATTCCCTTCGTAGAAAATGTGTTGAAGCAATATTGACCAATCTTTTGGCATGAATTGTGCACAGGGTTTGATAATTGGAACAACTTAGACCATCCACAACGAGTGTCCTAACTCTAAGCATCGGTGTCGAACATGTATTCCCATAGTGGAGAAAAGAAGATGGGGTACTAAATGGGAAGAAAAAAAAAGTGTCTCAAAATTATTGATAGATGATTAGAACATCTCCCATGGGAAGTCCTTTACTTAACAATGATCTCAACCTGTTAAAGACCCCATTGGAGGGAGAAAAAATGGGTACCCATTAGTCACCGACAATTATATAAAGACTATTTATATCTCCTCAACGATTAACGGGTACCACAATGAAAAGAAGAAATAAGATATGTATAAGTTGGTCTCACCTTTCAAATTTATGTTATTCTTGCTATCTTTAATTTCTTTTTAAATTTATTTAAATGCCCACATAAATGACAGACTAATCCAGAGTTAAGATCTCTCCAAAATTTGGGTCCAACCATCAATGATTATTTTATACTTTTTTCTAAAAAAATTGTGTCTTTATCTCACCAAATGAAAGAAATGAAGAGGAACATAAATGGAGAGATCTTAACTCTCATATTCACATGATAAAACCTATTTAAGAACTCTATGTTTGAGTTCTTCTTAGTGTATTATCACTGAAATCATTAATAAATTACTTTTATTAAAGAGTCTTAGTTGACCCGTTACACCAGAGGTCCGTTAAGTTTGTGGTTTGTAACAGATTAATCCTTTAAATTATGTTGGTCACACATAAGTAAGTTTGAAGTTTGTAATAAATTGGTACTTTAAATTATTTTGGTCACATATAACTCTTTTAAGTTTGTAAAAATTCTCAATTTAATCCTTCTATTAACCAAAATGATGATGTGGCAGAAAGACTAAATTGAAAACGTTTATAAACTTCAAGGATTTGTATGTGACCAAAATAACTTAAAGACCAATCTACTATAAACCTCAAACTTAAAGCACTTGTATGTGACCAACATAAGATTAATCTATTATAAACCAGAAACTTAAAAGGAGATATGATGTAATTTAACCTTAAAAAATTTATATTCGGATGGATTGGGTAATTTAAAAATTATAAATTTACTGTAAACGGCACTATTTCTTCATCAACTTACTTTTCCATTAAAAGAAGAAACAGAACCAAACACTTCCGGATCCCAAACCCCAATTCCCTCTCTGTGATGTGAACTCAACCAACACACATAAACTACTTACTTGTTGGTAAGTAAGTAACTACGTTACTCTTCCCTTTTTCACTTTCTCACTCCTTTGGTTTTTTTGTTTCTCTATTGTTTCTTGTGACATTGAACTCAATCTTGTCTTGTTGATTTTGTCTGCGTTTTCTTGTTATTACAATGACACTATAACTATTGCATTGAACAAAATAGGTGATCTTTGTCAATTTTTTTTTTTTTAATTAAAAATTTTACATATGGGGGAGGTACACCCACAATTTAGGGCTTTTTATGGAACCACTAACGTCGTAACTAAGTAGTTAGTCTTGAGACTGTTTGCGAGAGCTTATATGAAACAACTTATTATGACATGTTCATAAGCTGTTTTAAGCTTAAGCTCATTTTATGGTTTGGTATGGAAATAGTTTATACATTAGCGCTTATATGACAGATGGGTATTTTTGCTATAATGTTTAATTAAGTTGTTTATCCAAACATTACTTTATAATGGAATTTATGTAGAGCTTTAGGAGAATTTCAGATTTGAATCCTTGTCAAAGCTAGTTTGTGCGAAATGTCCGACCATGCAACTTTTGTTTTCCGTTTGCGTTATTTGTTTGAACTACTTCCATTATGGTTAATCTTAGGTAGCATAGCAACAAATTTTGATAACTACACATGACAACAATCCCTCATAAACCGATTAAAGACATTTCTTATAGATAACTCTGGCTTTCAGTTTAATGTTTGGTAGTTTTTCATCCAATGTTTTTCCACAGGTTGTAGAAATTAATGCACTTTTGTTCCTCAACATAATTTTCATGATTCAGATATGTTTCGAAAATACCTTGTAGGATTGTATATGTATGAATACTGTCAAGAGTGCTTAAAATTTGTAGATAAATATATTCCGTAAGATATAGAATATCAGTTGTATCAATAAAATTGATTGTTTTTGTCTTTTTATTATGTTTGCAGCGAGTTCTTTTTTTCCCTTTTAAAGGAGGATATTGTTCCCATTAAAGGAAAAATGGGGCGTGCTTTAATCATGTTTAACCCAGATGACTCTCATACTGATGATAAAACAAAAAGGTTAGAAAGGCTATTAAGAAGACGGGAGGCCAGGAATGATATTTTGAAACACAGTCGTACTGTTAGTGCTTCAAGGACAACTGCGATGATTTGTGGAAATACAAATGTCTTAATAGATCAAAATGATTGTACGATAGATGATGATGATGTAAGTGAAGATTGCCAAATAATTTTGGCTGAAAATACTGGTGATGATGATGATGATGATGATGATGAAGATTATGGATCTTTTTTAACTACTTATAATCCTGGTATTGAAAATGACAGTGATAAGTTTGATCCAGATTTCGCTACCTTTTTGGCTACATATGATCCTAGTGTTGAAATTGACAGTGATAAGGCGGATTCAGATTACGGTACCTTTTTGGTTACGTATGATCCTGGTGTTGAAAATGACAGTGATAAGATGGACTCGGATTACAGTACCTTTTTGGCTACATATGATCCTGGTGTTGAAATTGACAGTGCTAGTAATCATAGTGGTGGTTCAAATATTGATGTTGGCAATAGCAATGACAATGATGAGGTGGATGCAGATTACCAACCACTTTTGCCTACATATGATCCTCCTGGTTATATTAGCGATGATGTTGGTGTAGATGATGATCACAGATTGGTCAATCTCGGTAGCGAGTCACTAGGACAAAATCCAAGTGTTAAGCAAAATTCACTATTTTCTGAACCCGCATTTGAAAAAAGCAATGAACTATTCCTTGATCCTACATATGATCCTCCTGGTTATATTAGCGATGATGTTGGTGTAGATGAAGATGATCACAGATTGGTTAATCTGGGTAGTGAGTCACTAGGACAAAGTTCAAGTTTTAAGCAAAATTCACTAGTTTCTGATCCGGCATTTGAAAAAAATAATGAACTAATCCTTGATTCTGTGACGATTGTTGATGGTGATAAGGAGTATATGAGTTGTAAGAATACCACAAACACACCCACGGTGGAGGATGGGGGTAATTGCTCCGATCCAGATGTAACTATTTTGGAACCTTATCAAGTTTGTGAAGATACCCCCTTCGTTCCTTCAAAAAGATATGATTCATCTGTAAGTGTCTTCAACTTTGCAGTGTACCTGTATTAGTCGTATTTTGCTAATGGTCTACAAACATGCACATTATTCAAAAATAATAATTTTTTTAAAGAAACAATTTCAAACAGTTAATTTTTAACATTTCATGACACATCTATGCTTTGTGTGCTTAGTGTTTTGAAGAATTGAACCCCAAAGGCGAAGCGCAAATAGCTGCTTATGATGATTCTCAATTTAGGAGAAGACTTTTGGAACATCTTGACAGGCCTTATGACCAACAAGAGTATGAGTCCCTTCTGCTCGAACTATGTGAGAAAAAGCAACAGGAACGCCATTTTGAAACACGGCGGAGGGTGGTTGAAAAATATCACACTGAAGGTGTCACTACACCGTATCATGTAATGTACCCTGGTAGGTCCATATTTTCTCAACTGTTATGACCTCTCGGGTTTTCTTATTTCGTATGTAAAAATGGTAATATAGAGTTTAATCCTAAATATGCAGTCATAATTCAATGGTCTCAATTCAATCCTCACTTGATGTGTTGGGTGGACTAACCAAAACATAGTTGAATTATATGATTTGATATTAAGAGTTTATACACTTCATCTTTCTTGTCATAAAACATTAAACTATCTCCTATTGATTTGTATTTTCTTCTTATTGTGATGGTTGTTTGTGTTTGTTAAAATTATTATAAACAGGATTGTCTGCGAAAATTTTTAATGTTGGGGGGGTTGAGTCGTGATTGTTATTTCCAAAACAATGCATCAGAGTAATGAAGAGCCTCATGAATAAATGTTATTTACTCATGAACTTATGAGTTAATTTATTATTGAGCTTAATATATGGTACCTTTTCAGTATGGTCACATTCTGTGAATTGGTTAGATTTTGCTGAAAGAACATAGTTTCTGTCTATATATTCTAATTTGTGGTTGGTTTGTGCAAGTTTTTTGGTAGCTTCTATTGGATTTTCAACTTCTATTCTTATTATCACTCAGCTCTTTCTATGCTCAATCTGATTTCAGGCATCTAATAAATAGTTGTTTCATAATTGTGCAGATCTATCCAAAGCTATTGCTGAGGAGTCCAAGAATAAGCGTAGGATTTTGTTTCTCCTGCGTGGATTTTTTTTCTATATGAAAGTAAGTCAATAGATTCATGTTCACATAATTTCTAGTATTAGATCCTTAATGTGTGTATGAAGAATAGTTTGCCTGTTGAAGCAATGATTTGATAGGAAAGGGGGCCTTACACATTAGAGTTCTTGTTTTTTGAGTATGACTAGGAGGTATCAGGTTCAGTCATAAAATCAGTCTCTTGCGCAAACAATGTTTGACCATTCCTTGGATTTGAACCCTGTGATGGCAAGAGATTTAAAGCACTGGGTTTTCCCTTTGATGCAATAGTTTTATAAACTGTGATGTAGGCAATCTACGTGCGTGAATTACATAAGATTGAACAAACTTGGAGCCCTTTCTGGTTGTGAATGTTTTTTATCCTTAGGTAAGCTAGCTCTTAAATCAAGCTACGGTCTATCTCTGTAGGTAGATTATTTTTTTGGTGTATGATCGTTCATCTAAGACAATGAATCCCCTATGCTATTTTTTTGGTGTATGATCCAACCGAAGAACATATACCTATAAATATTTAATTAAAACATTGATTTTTGCGAAATTGATGTTTCTATAATGCACAGTATATAATCTACCATATTTTCTTTAGTTAATACACAAAATTGAAAATAGAAATTTGTATGAGGCAGTTGGATATAGACTTTCTGGCTGTGTCTCATTAACTAATTAGAATTGTCTATTTAGTAGTTTTTAGTTATGATTATTTCTGTAACGTTGCGTAAACTTCTCATGGATTCAACATAAGCATCTTTTGCAAACTGTTGTGAATTGCTTGCAATGGAAGTTATCTTGATGTACTTTTGTCTGTCCACTTTTGCAGAATGTGTGCCACATGGGATCATTTCAGCCTTGGCTTGACGAATCATGTTTGGAGTTAATGCGAAAACTGTAAAATTGGAATCTCTTATATCTAGGATTAGGACTTAGAAGGCAGTCCTTTTTTAATCGGCACATGCAACAATGTTTATGTACAATTAAACTGATCCCTGAACTATAGACTTAGGAGGCAATCCTTTCTTAATCTGCACATGCAACAATGTTCATGTACAGTTAAACTCATCACTGAACTATATGACACATTATGCACTATGCAGTTGCTGAAAGTTAAAGTTCCTCATCATCTCTTGGCGAAGAAAATCAAATGTTACCATTTGTTTTTCTTCCCTTTCAATTCCTTGATTATCATTTGTTTCCCTCTGAGATATATATCTAAAAATTATTTCAAAATTAAAAAGTTGATTAGTTTTACAGTTAGCTCATCTTTTTGAGTGTTAATCAAATACTTTTCCATTTTTTAGATATTAAATTTGTCTACATTTTTTCCGGTGACTAAGTTGAGTCTCTTTGCTATTAAATCTTACTCAGAATCCTCAAGTAATTACTTGGTAGGTAGCAATTTAGAACCACCAAACCAGGAATGTTTTAAGTACGATAATAGTGTTTTAACAACCAATTGGTGATCGTTCTAGTGAGGGTATTGAGTTACTGGTCGAACTATTGAGTCATTTATGGAAATATATGATTGAATCACATTGAATTGGATGACTCGATTGTATCACTGGGTCTCTAGGTTTGTGCGTGTCTAAGTAGCAAAGTGAGCAACCAAATATTACAGTTAAGAAAGAATAAAGGTTAAGTCTCAAAGATGCAAAAATAAAATGACATTAAAACTTATTACAGATACAACACAAGTTCACAACATAGTTTCCTTTTTACAATGCACCAATGTTCTTAAGACCAAGAACAACACCAACACCAATGATGTGTCCAACAGTTCCACAAGCCAAAGTATCAGCAAGGGTGAACCCAGCTGGGTCACCAGTCTGCAAGCCTGAGTCCCTTGTCTCCAGCTTTAGTCCTGCTGTTGCTTTCCTGTTTGCTGATGGAGCCAATCCAAATCTTCCAGCAAACAACATTAGGGTTGTAGATGCCACCATAATCTGTCCAACATGTCAAAGTCAATCATAGAAGTTACAAATTCTAACAAGTGGTTTTGCAAGTTTCGCAATAATTGGACTAAAAAACTATACATATCATGATTGGAATAACGAGCATCGCAAAATTACGGTGACACATTGATTTAGCTAAAAGAAAGAATTAAGTGTAACTTTTGTCAAAATCATGATAGTACATTCGTCAAATTCATCGTCAATCCAGACACGCACTATGAATAAAAACATTGGAATTGGATATAATTCTTGAAATCATACCACATTAGTGGATGAACCAATGAAGTCACAACGAACTCCCAAAGCACCCTTGCCCTTGCGCCTTGTCATAGGTTGGGTAGCAACCTTCACATAAAAAACATATACACATTAATCACAATATCACTTTCTACCAAAATTTAAATATATACAGTATGAAGGATCTATTATAAAGTTTAAGTTTTATAATTCATAAGGACTAAAAACATTCATTTTTGTAAATTGTATGGACCAAGAAGTAAGTATATAGAATAAAATAAACATATGTAACATTTACTATAAATAACAAAATGATGACATGAAAAGAGTGGTTAATTACCAAACCCTGGATAGGAGAAGGTTTGAGTTGTGGTCTAAGACCAGTGAATTGAGGCAAAGTTGTCATCATAGAAGTTGCCATTTGTTCAAACTATGAGAGCAAATGAAAAATAAAATTTAGTTATGAATCTCTCTTTCAGTTTATTTGTCACACACAGATTTTGAAGCTTATGGTATGATATTATGATGTAAGAAGTAAGCAGAATCTAATGGTAACCATATAAGAAATTTGTGGCTTCAGAATGTTGATATTAGATGGCCATAGATACGTTAATCCAACGTGGCATTATGTGATTTGATTTCATTTTGTGGGAATGGATAATGTCTTAGCTCTTTGTTTGTTTGATATCTCACGTGTACAAAATTTAGGATGTCTCTCCTTTTTATTTAGTTAGATTTTGAACAATTGTTTTTTTTTTTTTTGGTAAATACTACTCGTGATTAATTAGAGTAAATCATTAAATTGATCATTGTTTTTGTAAGTCATTCTCAAATTAACCTCTAATTCTATTAATATTTCAAAATAGTTCTTGTTATTGTCAAAAGTTTAAAACTTTTTAGTCTCTCGTTGTGTGACAAAAACAAAGAGAAAATGATCTAATTGAGATACTCTTGACATTTCAAAATAGTTTGTGTCTTTGTCAAAAATTTCTCAATTAAGTCCTTATTCATGTGACAAAAACACAGAGACAATGATCTAATTGAGAAACTTTTGACAAAGACAAGATTGTTTTAAAATATTAATGGAGTCGATGACTAATTTAAGTGTAACTTACAAAGATATGAACCAAATTAATGGTTTACTCTTATTAATTATGAAAATTGTAGTACTGTATCGGTCTAAATTTATATATTGTTTTTATTTTTTTTTGAAATTGTAAAATATTACTATTAGCAAAACAAATTAAAAAACTTAAGCTCGTCTCCCGTTTGAATCAACTTTTTTATTGAAGGCTTAATCCTACTCTTTGTTTAAATGTTGTAACTTGGTTTTTCTCTTCTTTTTGTTGGTTGTTGTTCTGATTCGTGCTAACCTTGAAACATTGTAACTTTTAAGTTTCCTTAAGTGCGTTTTGTGTTGGATGATTTTTTCGTTTCGATAATATATTCTATTTTTTCGTTTCGATAATATATTCGATGATAAAGAGTTTGTGTGTGGTAAGAATACCACAAACACATCCAAGGTGGAGGGTAGTGAGTCACTAGGACAAAGTTCAAGTGTTAAGCGAAAATCACTAGTTCCTGTGATGATTGTTGACGGTGATAAGGAGTATATGCGTGGTAAGAATACCACGAACACATCCAAGGTGGAGGGTAGGGAGTCACTAGGACAAAGTTCAAGTGTTAAGCGAAAATCACTAGTTCCTGTGACGATTGTTGACTGTGATAAGGAGTATGTGTGTGGTAAGAATACCACAAACACATCCAAGGTGGAGGGTAGTGAGTCACTAGGACAAAGTTCAAGCGTTAAGAGAAATTCACTAGTTCCTGTGACGATTGTTGGTGGTGATAAGGAGTATATGCGTGGTAAGAATACCACAAACACATCCAAGGTGGAGGGTAGTGAGTCACTAGGACAAAGTTCAAGTGTTAAGCGAAAATCACTAGTTCCTGTGACGATTGTTGACGGTGATAAGGAGTATATGCGTGGTAAGAATACCACGAACACATCCAAGGTGGAGGGTAGGGAGTCACTAGGACAAAGTTCAAGTGTTAAGCGAAAATCACTAGTTCCTGTGACGATTGTTGACGGTGATAAGGAGTTTGTGTGTGGTAAGAATACCACAAACACATCCAAGGTGGAGGGTAGTGAGTCACTAGGACAAAGTTCAAGAGTTAAGCGAAATTCACTAGTTCCTGTGACGATTGTTGATGGTGATAAGGAGTATATGCGTGGTAAGAATACCACAAACACATCCAAGGTGGAGGATGGGGGTAATCCCTCCGATCCAGATGTAACTGTTTTGAAATCTTATCCAATTTGTGAAGCTAACCCTTTCGTTCCTTCAAATATATATGATTCATCTGTAAGTGTCTTCAACTTTACACTGTTTCTGTATTAGTAATATTTTTCAAATGGTCTACCAATATGCACATTATTCAACAAATTATATTTTTTTAAACAATTTCAAACTGTTAATTTTTAACTTTTTTCATAACACGTCTATGCTTTGTGTGTTTAGTGTTTTGGAGAAGAAGTGAACCCCAAAGACAACATGCAAATAGCTGCTTATGATGATTCTCAATTTAGGAGAAGACTTTTGGAACATCTTGACAGGCCTTATGACCAGAAAGAGTATAAGTCCCTTCTAATCGAACTATGTGACAAAAAGCAACTGGAACGCCAATACGAAACATGGAAGGGGGTGTTTGAATCATATGACACTGAAGGTGTCACTACACCGTATCATGTATTGTACCCTGGTAGGTCCATATTTTCTCAATTGTTCTAACTTCTCAGGTTTCCTTCTTTCGTATGGTAGCATAAAGTTTGGTCCTAAATATGCAATCAAAATTCAATGGTCTCAATTCAGTCCTCACTACTAGCATTAAATAAACCCTCACTTGATGTGTTGGGTGGGTGGACCAACCAAAACATAGTTGAATCATATGATTTAAGATGAGGAGAAGGTTATACACTTCATCTTTATTGTCATAAAACCTGAAACTATCTCCTGTTGATTTGTATTTTCATCATATTTTGATGGTTGTTCGTGTTTGTTAAAATTATAAACTGGAATGTCTGTGTTAAATTTTAATGTTGGGGGGTTGAGTCGTGATTGTTATTTCCAAACCAATGCGTCAGAGTAATGTAGAGCCTCATGAATAAATGTAGTTTGCTCATGAACTTATGAGTTAATTTATAATTGATCTGAATATATGACTGACTAGGTATAGCAATCTTTGATTTCTCTGTAGTCAAGGTAGTTCATGCTACCTTTTAAGCACGGGCTCATTCTATGATTGACTAGTACTGATTACTAATCATCACTGTAGGTTGGTTAGATTTTATTGAAAGAACGTCAATTCTGTCTATATTATAATTTGTGGTTAATTTGTGCAAGTTTTTTGGTAGCTTCTATTGGATTTTCAACTTCTATTCTCATTATCGCTCAACTCTTTATATGCTCAATCTGATTTCTGGCCTCTATCAAATATTTGTTTTGAATGTAATTGTGCAGATCTATCCAAAGCTATTGCTAAGGAGCACAAGAATAAGCGTAGGGTTTTGTTTCTCTTGCGTGGATTTTTTTTCTATCTGAAAGTAAGTCAACAGATTCTCGTTCACATAATTTCGAGTATTAGATCCTTAATGTGTATGAAGAATATTTTGCTTGCTGAAGCAATGATTTGATAGGAAAGGGGGCGTTGACACGTCAGAGTTCTTGTTTTGTGAGTAGGAGGTATTAGGTTGAGTCATCAAATCAGTCTCTTGCAAAAGCAATGTTTGACAATTCCTTGGATTTGAACCCTGCGATTGCAAGAGATTTAATGAACTGGGTTGCTCCTTTGAAGCAATAATTTTATAAACTATGCTTTAGGCATTCAACTTGCGTGATTTATATGAGATTGAACCAACTCAATTGTTGCATATCGTTAACCTGGCGGTGATGGGTTTTAATGACTTCAAATCTGGAGCTCTTTCTGTTGTATGATCTTTCAACTAAGAAAACGAATCCCCTTAGAGGCAAGCTAGCTCTTATATCGAGCTACAGTCTACCTATATAGGTAGACTATTTTTCTGGGGTATGATCGTTCGACTAAGAAAATGAATCCCATATGGTATTCTTTACGTACACATGAATCCCAGGATCCAATCCAAGAACACATACCTATAAATGTTTAATTAAAACATTATGCAGCAAACAACTGTGTATAATCTAGTATATTTTCTTTTAGTTAGAACACAGTTAAAAATAGAAATATAAATTGGTATGAGGCAATTGGATACAGTTCTTCTGACTATGCCTCATTTACTAATTAGAAATGGTCTATTTAGTAGTTTTTAGTTATGATTTTTTCTGTGACGTTGTATAAACTTCTCATGGAATTCTGTTTGGTGCATTGTTTCATAATTCGGTATTTGATGTTATGGTTACCAAGAAAGATGAATATGTGAGTGTCTTGTATACATCTTTTGCTAACTGTTGTGAATTGCTTGCAATGGAAGTTATCTTGATGTACTTTTGTCTGTCGATTTTTGCAGAACGTGTGCCACATGGGATCATTTCAGCCTTGGCTTGACGAATCATGTTTGAAGTTAATGCGAAAAATTTAAAATTGAAATCTTTTATAGGTAGGATTAGAGACTTGTTGTTGTTGTATCTAGTATTAGGAAACAATGCTTATTGAATCTGCACAGGCAAGACTATTTATGTGCAATTAAACTTATCACTGAACTATGACACATTATGCACTTTGCAGTAGCTGAAGGATAAAGTTACTTCACCATCATCTCTTGGAGGAAGAAAATCAAACATAAGAGTTTTTTTTTTTCTTTTTTTCTTCTTTCAATTTCTCGATTATCATGTTTTCCACTCTATTTTGCTGCACCGTTAAGAATAAGAGGAAAACGGTTATCAAAGCTTATTAGAGTAGTTAGATGAAGTGTCTCTTAGCTGAACGGTTCATGACGAAAGCGAATAGAGGTAGCGCAAACATAATTGATTTAGTGGAATCCATAGTGGAGTCCACTTATTAAAAAGGGTCCAACTAATTTATCACTTATACTCATTTCTTTTACAAATAGAGAGTGAATCGAGGTAGACAAATGGAGTAAATTGAAGTTGTTTATTTGTCTTTAGAGTGGTAGTAATAAAAGAGAGTGACAAATGGAGTAAATTGAAGTTGTTTATTTGTCTTTAGAGTGGTAGTAATAAAATTTAGACAAATGTTAATTTGTGTCACAAATACACATGTTAAAAACCTTAATATGGAAATGTCATCTTGAAAATTATGCATTCAATTATTGCGTTCATAAGTCCTAACTCAACTGATAAAAATGTCAAAATTGTTGGCTTGACGCTACAACTTATGTGTGTGAATTTACAATGACTTTGTTTTTCTACCAAAAAATAAAAATAAAAATAAAAATGTGAAAATGGTTTCTTCTTTTTTCAATAAAAAATATCCATTTATAAATTCGTTGTATGTAGGTCTACACCAAGAGTATCAACTCATCTTTTATTTATTTTTATTTATCGTTAGCTCTATCTTCCTTAATACATATACACTACAATTCCCTTCGTAGAAAATGTGTTGAAGCAATATTGACCAATCTTTTGGCATGAATTGTGCACAGGGTTTGATAATTGGAACAACTTAGACCATCCACAACGAGTGTCCTAACTCTAAGCATCGGTGTCGAACATGTATTCCCATAGTGGAGAAAAGAAGATGGGGTACTAAATGGGAAGAAAAAAAAAGTGTCTCAAAATTATTGATAGATGATTAGAACATCTCCCATGGGAAGTCCTTTACTTAACAATGATCTCAACCTGTTAAAGACCCCATTGGAGGGAGAAAAAATGGGTACCCATTAGTCACCGACAATTATATAAAGACTATTTATATCTCCTCAACGATTAACGGGTACCACAATGAAAAGAAGAAATAAGATATGTATAAGTTGGTCTCACCTTTCAAATTTATGTTATTCTTGCTATCTTTAATTTCTTTTTAAATTTATTTAAATGCCCACATAAATGACAGACTAATCCAGAGTTAAGATCTCTCCAAAATTTGGGTCCAACCATCAATGATTATTTTATACTTTTTTCTAAAAAAATTGTGTCTTTATCTCACCAAATGAAAGAAATGAAGAGGAACATAAATGGAGAGATCTTAACTCTCATATTCACATGATAAAACCTATTTAAGAACTCTATGTTTGAGTTCTTCTTAGTGTATTATCACTGAAATCATTAATAAATTACTTTTATTAAAGAGTCTTAGTTGACCCGTTACACCAGAGGTCCGTTAAGTTTGTGGTTTGTAACAGATTAATCCTTTAAATTATGTTGGTCACACATAAGTAAGTTTGAAGTTTGTAATAAATTGGTACTTTAAATTATTTTGGTCACATATAACTCTTTTAAGTTTGTAAAAATTCTCAATTTAATCCTTCTATTAACCAAAATGATGATGTGGCAGAAAGACTAAATTGAAAACGTTTATAAACTTCAAGGATTTGTATGTGACCAAAATAACTTAAAGACCAATCTACTATAAACCTCAAACTTAAAGCACTTGTATGTGACCAACATAAGATTAATCTATTATAAACCAGAAACTTAAAAGGAGATATGATGTAATTTAACCTTAAAAAATTTATATTCGGATGGATTGGGTAATTTAAAAATTATAAATTTACTGTAAACGGCACTATTTCTTCATCAACTTACTTTTCCATTAAAAGAAGAAACAGAACCAAACACTTCCGGATCCCAAACCCCAATTCCCTCTCTGTGATGTGAACTCAACCAACACACATAAACTACTTACTTGTTGGTAAGTAAGTAACTACGTTACTCTTCCCTTTTTCACTTTCTCACTCCTTTGGTTTTTTTGTTTCTCTATTGTTTCTTGTGACATTGAACTCAATCTTGTCTTGTTGATTTTGTCTGCGTTTTCTTGTTATTACAATGACACTATAACTATTGCATTGAACAAAATAGGTGATCTTTGTCAATTTTTTTTTTTTTAATTAAAAATTTTACATATGGGGGAGGTACACCCACAATTTAGGGCTTTTTATGGAACCACTAACGTCGTAACTAAGTAGTTAGTCTTGAGACTGTTTGCGAGAGCTTATATGAAACAACTTATTATGACATGTTCATAAGCTGTTTTAAGCTTAAGCTCATTTTATGGTTTGGTATGGAAATAGTTTATACATTAGCGCTTATATGACAGATGGGTATTTTTGCTATAATGTTTAATTAAGTTGTTTATCCAAACATTACTTTATAATGGAATTTATGTAGAGCTTTAGGAGAATTTCAGATTTGAATCCTTGTCAAAGCTAGTTTGTGCGAAATGTCCGACCATGCAACTTTTGTTTTCCGTTTGCGTTATTTGTTTGAACTACTTCCATTATGGTTAATCTTAGGTAGCATAGCAACAAATTTTGATAACTACACATGACAACAATCCCTCATAAACCGATTAAAGACATTTCTTATAGATAACTCTGGCTTTCAGTTTAATGTTTGGTAGTTTTTCATCCAATGTTTTTCCACAGGTTGTAGAAATTAATGCACTTTTGTTCCTCAACATAATTTTCATGATTCAGATATGTTTCGAAAATACCTTGTAGGATTGTATATGTATGAATACTGTCAAGAGTGCTTAAAATTTGTAGATAAATATATTCCGTAAGATATAGAATATCAGTTGTATCAATAAAATTGATTGTTTTTGTCTTTTTATTATGTTTGCAGCGAGTTCTTTTTTTCCCTTTTAAAGGAGGATATTGTTCCCATTAAAGGAAAAATGGGGCGTGCTTTAATCATGTTTAACCCAGATGACTCTCATACTGATGATAAAACAAAAAGGTTAGAAAGGCTATTAAGAAGACGGGAGGCCAGGAATGATATTTTGAAACACAGTCGTACTGTTAGTGCTTCAAGGACAACTGCGATGATTTGTGGAAATACAAATGTCTTAATAGATCAAAATGATTGTACGATAGATGATGATGATGTAAGTGAAGATTGCCAAATAATTTTGGCTGAAAATACTGGTGATGATGATGATGATGATGATGATGAAGATTATGGATCTTTTTTAACTACTTATAATCCTGGTATTGAAAATGACAGTGATAAGTTTGATCCAGATTTCGCTACCTTTTTGGCTACATATGATCCTAGTGTTGAAATTGACAGTGATAAGGCGGATTCAGATTACGGTACCTTTTTGGTTACGTATGATCCTGGTGTTGAAAATGACAGTGATAAGATGGACTCGGATTACAGTACCTTTTTGGCTACATATGATCCTGGTGTTGAAATTGACAGTGCTAGTAATCATAGTGGTGGTTCAAATATTGATGTTGGCAATAGCAATGACAATGATGAGGTGGATGCAGATTACCAACCACTTTTGCCTACATATGATCCTCCTGGTTATATTAGCGATGATGTTGGTGTAGATGATGATCACAGATTGGTCAATCTCGGTAGCGAGTCACTAGGACAAAATCCAAGTGTTAAGCAAAATTCACTATTTTCTGAACCCGCATTTGAAAAAAGCAATGAACTATTCCTTGATCCTACATATGATCCTCCTGGTTATATTAGCGATGATGTTGGTGTAGATGAAGATGATCACAGATTGGTTAATCTGGGTAGTGAGTCACTAGGACAAAGTTCAAGTTTTAAGCAAAATTCACTAGTTTCTGATCCGGCATTTGAAAAAAATAATGAACTAATCCTTGATTCTGTGACGATTGTTGATGGTGATAAGGAGTATATGAGTTGTAAGAATACCACAAACACACCCACGGTGGAGGATGGGGGTAATTGCTCCGATCCAGATGTAACTATTTTGGAACCTTATCAAGTTTGTGAAGATACCCCCTTCGTTCCTTCAAAAAGATATGATTCATCTGTAAGTGTCTTCAACTTTGCAGTGTACCTGTATTAGTCGTATTTTGCTAATGGTCTACAAACATGCACATTATTCAAAAATAATAATTTTTTTAAAGAAACAATTTCAAACAGTTAATTTTTAACATTTCATGACACATCTATGCTTTGTGTGCTTAGTGTTTTGAAGAATTGAACCCCAAAGGCGAAGCGCAAATAGCTGCTTATGATGATTCTCAATTTAGGAGAAGACTTTTGGAACATCTTGACAGGCCTTATGACCAACAAGAGTATGAGTCCCTTCTGCTCGAACTATGTGAGAAAAAGCAACAGGAACGCCATTTTGAAACACGGCGGAGGGTGGTTGAAAAATATCACACTGAAGGTGTCACTACACCGTATCATGTAATGTACCCTGGTAGGTCCATATTTTCTCAACTGTTATGACCTCTCGGGTTTTCTTATTTCGTATGTAAAAATGGTAATATAGAGTTTAATCCTAAATATGCAGTCATAATTCAATGGTCTCAATTCAATCCTCACTTGATGTGTTGGGTGGACTAACCAAAACATAGTTGAATTATATGATTTGATATTAAGAGTTTATACACTTCATCTTTCTTGTCATAAAACATTAAACTATCTCCTATTGATTTGTATTTTCTTCTTATTGTGATGGTTGTTTGTGTTTGTTAAAATTATTATAAACAGGATTGTCTGCGAAAATTTTTAATGTTGGGGGGGTTGAGTCGTGATTGTTATTTCCAAAACAATGCATCAGAGTAATGAAGAGCCTCATGAATAAATGTTATTTACTCATGAACTTATGAGTTAATTTATTATTGAGCTTAATATATGGTACCTTTTCAGTATGGTCACATTCTGTGAATTGGTTAGATTTTGCTGAAAGAACATAGTTTCTGTCTATATATTCTAATTTGTGGTTGGTTTGTGCAAGTTTTTTGGTAGCTTCTATTGGATTTTCAACTTCTATTCTTATTATCACTCAGCTCTTTCTATGCTCAATCTGATTTCAGGCATCTAATAAATAGTTGTTTCATAATTGTGCAGATCTATCCAAAGCTATTGCTGAGGAGTCCAAGAATAAGCGTAGGATTTTGTTTCTCCTGCGTGGATTTTTTTTCTATATGAAAGTAAGTCAATAGATTCATGTTCACATAATTTCTAGTATTAGATCCTTAATGTGTGTATGAAGAATAGTTTGCCTGTTGAAGCAATGATTTGATAGGAAAGGGGGCCTTACACATTAGAGTTCTTGTTTTTTGAGTATGACTAGGAGGTATCAGGTTCAGTCATAAAATCAGTCTCTTGCGCAAACAATGTTTGACCATTCCTTGGATTTGAACCCTGTGATGGCAAGAGATTTAAAGCACTGGGTTTTCCCTTTGATGCAATAGTTTTATAAACTGTGATGTAGGCAATCTACGTGCGTGAATTACATAAGATTGAACAAACTTGGAGCCCTTTCTGGTTGTGAATGTTTTTTATCCTTAGGTAAGCTAGCTCTTAAATCAAGCTACGGTCTATCTCTGTAGGTAGATTATTTTTTTGGTGTATGATCGTTCATCTAAGACAATGAATCCCCTATGCTATTTTTTTGGTGTATGATCCAACCGAAGAACATATACCTATAAATATTTAATTAAAACATTGATTTTTGCGAAATTGATGTTTCTATAATGCACAGTATATAATCTACCATATTTTCTTTAGTTAATACACAAAATTGAAAATAGAAATTTGTATGAGGCAGTTGGATATAGACTTTCTGGCTGTGTCTCATTAACTAATTAGAATTGTCTATTTAGTAGTTTTTAGTTATGATTATTTCTGTAACGTTGCGTAAACTTCTCATGGATTCAACATAAGCATCTTTTGCAAACTGTTGTGAATTGCTTGCAATGGAAGTTATCTTGATGTACTTTTGTCTGTCCACTTTTGCAGAATGTGTGCCACATGGGATCATTTCAGCCTTGGCTTGACGAATCATGTTTGGAGTTAATGCGAAAACTGTAAAATTGGAATCTCTTATATCTAGGATTAGGACTTAGAAGGCAGTCCTTTTTTAATCGGCACATGCAACAATGTTTATGTACAATTAAACTGATCCCTGAACTATAGACTTAGGAGGCAATCCTTTCTTAATCTGCACATGCAACAATGTTCATGTACAGTTAAACTCATCACTGAACTATATGACACATTATGCACTATGCAGTTGCTGAAAGTTAAAGTTCCTCATCATCTCTTGGCGAAGAAAATCAAATGTTACCATTTGTTTTTCTTCCCTTTCAATTCCTTGATTATCATTTGTTTCCCTCTGAGATATATATCTAAAAATTATTTCAAAATTAAAAAGTTGATTAGTTTTACAGTTAGCTCATCTTTTTGAGTGTTAATCAAATACTTTTCCATTTTTTAGATATTAAATTTGTCTACATTTTTTCCGGTGACTAAGTTGAGTCTCTTTGCTATTAAATCTTACTCAGAATCCTCAAGTAATTACTTGGTAGGTAGCAATTTAGAACCACCAAACCAGGAATGTTTTAAGTACGATAATAGTGTTTTAACAACCAATTGGTGATCGTTCTAGTGAGGGTATTGAGTTACTGGTCGAACTATTGAGTCATTTATGGAAATATATGATTGAATCACATTGAATTGGATGACTCGATTGTATCACTGGGTCTCTAGGTTTGTGCGTGTCTAAGTAGCAAAGTGAGCAACCAAATATTACAGTTAAGAAAGAATAAAGGTTAAGTCTCAAAGATGCAAAAATAAAATGACATTAAAACTTATTACAGATACAACACAAGTTCACAACATAGTTTCCTTTTTACAATGCACCAATGTTCTTAAGACCAAGAACAACACCAACACCAATGATGTGTCCAACAGTTCCACAAGCCAAAGTATCAGCAAGGGTGAACCCAGCTGGGTCACCAGTCTGCAAGCCTGAGTCCCTTGTCTCCAGCTTTAGTCCTGCTGTTGCTTTCCTGTTTGCTGATGGAGCCAATCCAAATCTTCCAGCAAACAACATTAGGGTTGTAGATGCCACCATAATCTGTCCAACATGTCAAAGTCAATCATAGAAGTTACAAATTCTAACAAGTGGTTTTGCAAGTTTCGCAATAATTGGACTAAAAAACTATACATATCATGATTGGAATAACGAGCATCGCAAAATTACGGTGACACATTGATTTAGCTAAAAGAAAGAATTAAGTGTAACTTTTGTCAAAATCATGATAGTACATTCGTCAAATTCATCGTCAATCCAGACACGCACTATGAATAAAAACATTGGAATTGGATATAATTCTTGAAATCATACCACATTAGTGGATGAACCAATGAAGTCACAACGAACTCCCAAAGCACCCTTGCCCTTGCGCCTTGTCATAGGTTGGGTAGCAACCTTCACATAAAAAACATATACACATTAATCACAATATCACTTTCTACCAAAATTTAAATATATACAGTATGAAGGATCTATTATAAAGTTTAAGTTTTATAATTCATAAGGACTAAAAACATTCATTTTTGTAAATTGTATGGACCAAGAAGTAAGTATATAGAATAAAATAAACATATGTAACATTTACTATAAATAACAAAATGATGACATGAAAAGAGTGGTTAATTACCAAACCCTGGATAGGAGAAGGTTTGAGTTGTGGTCTAAGACCAGTGAATTGAGGCAAAGTTGTCATCATAGAAGTTGCCATTTGTTCAAACTATGAGAGCAAATGAAAAATAAAATTTAGTTATGAATCTCTCTTTCAGTTTATTTGTCACACACAGATTTTGAAGCTTATGGTATGATATTATGATGTAAGAAGTAAGCAGAATCTAATGGTAACCATATAAGAAATTTGTGGCTTCAGAATGTTGATATTAGATGGCCATAGATACGTTAATCCAACGTGGCATTATGTGATTTGATTTCATTTTGTGGGAATGGATAATGTCTTAGCTCTTTGTTTGTTTGATATCTCACGTGTACAAAATTTAGGATGTCTCTCCTTTTTATTTAGTTAGATTTTGAACAATTGTTTTTTTTTTTTTTGGTAAATACTACTCGTGATTAATTAGAGTAAATCATTAAATTGATCATTGTTTTTGTAAGTCATTCTCAAATTAACCTCTAATTCTATTAATATTTCAAAATAGTTCTTGTTATTGTCAAAAGTTTAAAACTTTTTAGTCTCTCGTTGTGTGACAAAAACAAAGAGAAAATGATCTAATTGAGATACTCTTGACATTTCAAAATAGTTTGTGTCTTTGTCAAAAATTTCTCAATTAAGTCCTTATTCATGTGACAAAAACACAGAGACAATGATCTAATTGAGAAACTTTTGACAAAGACAAGATTGTTTTAAAATATTAATGGAGTCGATGACTAATTTAAGTGTAACTTACAAAGATATGAACCAAATTAATGGTTTACTCTTATTAATTATGAAAATTGTAGTACTGTATCGGTCTAAATTTATATATTGTTTTTATTTTTTTTTGAAATTGTAAAATATTACTATTAGCAAAACAAATTAAAAAACTTAAGCTCGTCTCCCGTTTGAATCAACTTTTTTATTGAAGGCTTAATCCTACTCTTTGTTTAAATGTTGTAACTTGGTTTTTCTCTTCTTTTTGTTGGTTGTTGTTCTGATTCGTGCTAACCTTGAAACATTGTAACTTTTAAGTTTCCTTAAGTGCGTTTTGTGTTGGATGATTTTTTCGTTTCGATAATATATTCTATTTTAACCTTTAAAAAAAATCATAACATTTTTTTAAGGATAAGGAATTCGTGGTATTATTCAATTAATTTTATATGACATTATCAACTTAACGTTAATCCTAAAAAAAATAAAAAATAACTTATGGTTGTTGTGGTATGTGCAAATACTATAATGTAAATGAGTCATTTATCTCAAGTGGTTAATGAAATCATTTTTAGATGAATAGATCATAAGAATTTAAGTTTGATTTTTATGTAGAACAATTTTTTGTTGGATTTTACTTATCTTGCGATAGAACCATGTATTACTAAACCTCTTCTCCTAGGATTAATTTATTTTTTGAAAATCAGCGTCTTATATGGTAATCTTTAATAATTCTCTAGTGGAAAGCCACTCTACAGAGAACTCATTTTTAGATATGCATGAATTTGTGATTCTTAAGGAAATTTTTGTTTTAATATCTGCTCACAAATGCTCCTCAGAAAATGTCACTTTCTTATTGTTTCTTATATCAAATGGAACATAGATGACATAACAAAAGGTTGTCTTATGGTGGTATTTTCATAGATAGCAATGTTGTTGTTGTGGGTTGTTTTGCTCACAACTCAAACATATCTACTGCTTTGTATACATAGTCTCAGATTCTCAATTTGTAACTCGCTTTCAAGAATCATGGTCTTGTTTCTTGGAGATTAAGATCATGGAATTGTGTTAACTAAGAATATGTTCTTCATTGTTTCCTAAATCTTTAGAGAAGACAATCGTTTCCCAAACAAGACTGCCTCCGTTGGACATCAAAATAGTGGTTTTGCTTGGTGAGATTCTACCCCTTCTTGTATTTTAAATTTGTATATATAACCGAAATATGTTATGGTTTCCTGATTATCGTTTGTGCTGATATTTTTTCTTCTTGGTTTTGAATTTTTATTTGCTCACCACTTTTTTTCTTTCACCAATATTTTATCGTATTGGGTTTTCCTTGTAAATTTTTTAAAGAGGCAAATGTTATTTATTCCTTTGGTTGTTTACTTTGAGTTTTGACCTAGTCCCCTAATATTTGTAACTTCTCTTTTTTTATTTTGAATCTTACTTACTAAAGCTTGTCTGGTCAAGCTAACCCTAACCATAAATCTAACCTAGCAATTTCCCTCCCATTCTAATGCATTTAATTCCAGGTTTGACCTCCTAACCCTTTTAACACGCCATAAATTCATTTCATTTCAGGCTGTTTGGCAATTCATTTCATTTCAGGAAATTCATTAAATAATTTAAGGCTATTCATTTCAAATTTGAGAGCATTTCCTAATCAGCCCATTTGAATTTATTCTATTTCAAGTCAAAATGGGATGACATCATATTTTAAGTACTCCATATATTTTGGACGTTGGATGTCTCTATGGTATGATTGTAGAATATTTTTCAATCGATTATATATTAACTGCCATTATTCTTCGAAAAAAAAACACGGTTGCAAATTAAAATAATATGGTTCAAGTCAAATTGGGATGACATCATATTTAAGGTTCTCCATATATTTTGCACGTTGAATATCTTTTTGGTGTGATTGTAGAATATTTTTCAATCAATTTTATATTAACTGCCATTAATAACACACGATTGCATATTATTTTATTTTTTGAAATAGAATAACACACGATTGAATATTAACTTCCATCCCAAATATATAATTTGTATTAGGTACATTGAAAATAGAATAACACACCCATTAAAAAAAAACACGGTTGGAAAATAAGACCCGTGAATTAGGTACATTGGAAATAAAATAATACACAGTCAATTATATAGTAACTAGCATTAAAACCACACGGTTGAAAATTTCTTTAAACAAAAAAAAAACCACACGGTTGCATTGAAAATTTCTTTAAAAAAAACACACGGTTGCATATTAAAAATCAGTCTATATTATCCCGTAATTGTTTAATTGTCTTCAACCTCATTTCTCCTTCCATTATTCTATCATAGATTCAGGAAATGGAGGGTCGTGGTATTGAAACTCTGTTGTCCTATCACTGCTTGACAGGTGATACAGTTATTTTTTCTCACAATTACGACGTTTTTTAATATCGTTTCCTATTTTTTAAAGCTTTATGATATTGCAGGTCCTTTGCTCAAAAATCCAGCTTCATCATTTGAAAGTGCTGTCAACAAGTATTGTGTGAAGTTTAGGACATACATAGTCGAGTATGATGTTGAAGAGGTTAAGATGATTTTGTCTGACATGTTTCATTTTTTTGTTTAATGTTGTTATCTGTAATGCTTCTAATCGTTTTTGTTGTTGAATCAGGGAGCTGTTAATGACCATAAACAAAAGCCAAGGTCAATCTTTGAAACATGTTGGCGTATATTTGCCATCGCCTATCTTCTCTCATGGTCAATTGTACGTGGTTTTGTCAAGGGTTACTTCAAGAGAAGGTTTAAAGATATTAACATCTGATGATGATTGTGAAGACACTGATGTGACGTCTAATGTAGTTTATCACGAAGTTTTTCGCAATGTATCATAAATTGTGTACTTGGAAGGATTGACCGGAATTAAACTTCTTCATTGTTAATTATTTATGACTGACAATTTTTCCTAGGTTGTGTACTTTATATTATTTAACAAAATTAAAGTTCTTCTATTCCTATGATTCATAGCTTGGAATGTATCATAAATTTTGTACTCTCTATGTTTTACGACTAATTGTTATATTTATTATGACTTATTCTACTATGGTATAATATTGGCTTATGTGAAATTGTGAGTTTCTACATGAAAATAAGACCTGTGCGTCAGCACGGGTCATGGTTCTAGTAAATAAGAAAAGGTATCTTTGCCTTTTGTAAAAAAAAAAAAAAAATACACTTGATTAATTGAACGTTGTTGATAGAGCAAGAATTTAGGTGATGATCGACTAATGTCCTCGTCTACTGTGGTTTCCTTGTTTCAAACGATGGACGTTGAGAGGGACTTTGTCCCTCGGTTGTTGGTTCTTTAACTTCTCCAGCACAACATTAGGTACGATTATTTGTGGAGTTTTTTTTAGTTACATTAAGAAATACATAAAATAAAGATAAAGAGATGAAGAAAAAAAAGTTGAAAGAAGCTTGATTAAACTCGTATTCCCTACTCGTTATTTACTTGATTAAACTAGGGTGCCCCTAATATGGACCCTAATAAAATAGTCCAATGGTGAACCTTTGTATGGTGACCTGCTATAGCCAGTTTAATAGTTTTATATTCATTTTAATGACACTCTCTCTTTTGTCTGCAACGGAAATGGTTTTATGGTTTTGATTCCTAGTTTCTATTTTTTTTTTTTTTTTGAAAGATTCCTAGTTTCTATTGACGAGTGAGAAAGTAAAGTACCCATAAACCTCCCTCTTTACAAGTTTGGATCCTTAATGATTTCTTTTTTCTATAGTTTTACCTCCTTTACATTTATAATTCTTGTACCACTGAAACAAAAATGGAAGCTTCAATCTTTTCCCTTTTAAAAAATTTCAACTTTAAAGCTACCATTGCAGCTAGTACCACCACAAGTATAGATTATTTTCTTAAAGAGATCTATTGGGCATGTAATCAATCAACTAATTTATGGTTTTCTTGTTTGAGATTGTTACAATTGTTTTTATAATAGAAAAAACATGATTATTGCTTGAAACGAGGAAGAAAAGTTTGAAGGGTAATGCTAAACCTCAACTTGACTAATTTCGCAGGTAGTATGTACTACATACTAGTATGTAGTTTCCCTCGTGCAAGGGAACACATGGCATTCGATTACATATTTGCCGATGTTGGCTAAATGATAGTTATTTACTTATTTTTAGGTGTAATCAAGCACTATCATATCACTTTTCTTTAAACTTCGTCATAGAGTATTAACAAATAAAAAAATTATTGAAGCCTATGACAACACTTTTTCATTAAACGCTATTATGCCATTGGTTATCCTTTTATAAGTTATTTATCTATACTACATATAAAAACAATACTACCTCCGTCCCTAATTATAAGACCCTTTTGAAAAAAAAAAATTGTCCCTTTTTATAAGACCCCTTTGCTATTTCCAACTACATTAATTATTTCTTTACATACATGTCCCTATTTATTATACATATTTTTCTTCCATCAGCAATAAATAACATGTTGAAAACATAAACCAACCCTCTCTCTTAAAGGATAAAATTGTAAAAACAATAGTAATTACAAACATATTTAATACAAATATCCACTATCTTAATTCCCGTTATTTTTTCAAAAGGGCCCTATAATTAGGGACGGAGGTAGTAGACTCTTTTGGCTTTTTTGGGTTGACTTTTTTGGGTCATAAGTTTTTTAATTAATTCCTTTTAACTGCATCACGAAATTTATGTTATTAGTAGATAGCTTTAAATAAGCCCATTCAAACCTCTATATAAGCACTTTTCTACATTCGCGCTACTCAAACCTAAGAAATCTTAGAGAGCATTGTTCATCGTTGCAATCTCCACAAAACCCTAAAACTCGTTCTTCCTTCTCCTCAGGTAAGTTCTAGTACAAATCTCAATTCAATTTTCACTTGCATTCATTTTTTTTCCTAGTTTTCAATGATTGAATTTTCACTAGTATTTATTTTTTCGAAAAAGAAAGGTCGGGAATTGTTAATTAGTATTCACATTGATCACTTCGCAAAATTGCATATAAACAAACTTGTAACTGTTTTCAATGAATTGATCAATGTGACTACTAATTAACCATTCCCAACCTTTCTTTTTCGTTTCGCAATCTGAATTTGTAGATAGTTTTTGATTTTTGTTTTCGGTAAGTTTTCTATACATAAATTAGATATTTTAGGAGGTTCTATTACTATAATTTCGAGTTTGTTTTTTATTTATTGTTCTGTTTTTGTTAGTTTTTCTATTTCTTGTTACTCAAGTTTTTTGGTAGTTTAGTTATTTGTTTTGGTAGAAGGATGTAGAGAGAAGAAAACAAGGTGGAAAGTAGGTTTCGATGGTTTGCACATGTAGAGATAAGCTATGAAGCGCGGATACGGACACGAGACACGTCATGGACACTGACACGCCGACACAACTAATAATATGAAAAAATCACATGATTCAGTGTAATTTCAAGTGTCGGTGTCGGACACGACACGTGTCTGACACCGGGACACGCCTAATCTGAGGAGTGTCCGTGCTTCGTAGGAGATAAGTCATGTAGATTTTGTAGTAAGGAGAGTAGATCAGATGGAGGATAGTCAGATCACTAGAGGCGGAGGAAGACCATGAAAAACTTTAAGAGAAACTATTAAGAAAGATCTAGATATTAATGAGTTTGATCGAAATATGGTTTATGATAGAACATTATGGCATAATTTGATCCATGTAGCCGACCCCACTTAGTGGGATAAGGCTTGGTTGTTGGTGTTGTTGTTTAGTTATTTTGTTTTTGTAGAAGGGTGTAACACTTTAGCCCAGTCACTGATATGTATCCCCAAGATTGCCATGCATAAGATATAACCAACTTATGTTTCGGGTCGTTATTTTGATGAGGGTAGTTTGGGATGGTGTTTAAGAAAGCTTATTCTGTTATTGTCCTTTAGACCTTTCTTATCTATCCCGCGCTTCTAAAATGAAATTGAACTCTACATAAACAAAAATATTTACAAGTCTTAGAAAAGAGATTGCAGTAACCTTGTTTTGATGGTGGACCAATGTAGAATTCGCCTTATTTGACACTTTAATTTCTTCCTTTGTAAGTTTATGTAAATTTCATGAATTATAGCAGTTATTTTTTCTCAATAGTCATATTTTGAATGGTTTAACTTTAATCCTACAATCAATTGCTTTGATGTTCATTATGGGTTCCGATACTTTAACTGAGGGCTGCAGTGAAATATTGTAATTTTAGGTTAGTGTACATGATGGCAAATATGATTATGAATCTAGTCGATGCATATGCAGGCTTGTATTTCACAATCTAAGACATAAATTTTGATCTGAAACTGTAGTTTCGCTATTTTTCATCTTAGCCAAACCTTAATGATTAATATACTTTGAGTTTGATTGGTATCTACTTTCGCTGGTTTGCTGTTAAATTAGATCTCTCTAGCGAAAATCTATTTTCTCATAGAAATTTAGTGCGTATCTATGTGCTTATGTTCTTAATTTGAACTAGTTATATATATATATATGCTTGATATTGTGCTTATAAGTATTAAGTAAAAGTGAATCATACTTCAAGCATTACACATTTGTGCATTGTGGTTATGATTTCAAGATTAAATGTGTCTGGTTTTATTGAATTGATTTTATAGTTAAAAAAAGTGAGTATGAGCAGTATGTGATATTTTTTTCTTCCATGACACAGGAGGCCAAACAACTGTGTGAAGAAGCTTACGTGGAAGTTGATAAAGATACGATTGATCTTTAAAGCTGTTATTTGATATTTGTTAAAAACATCTTAAGATAGATAGGATCAATTTATATTGTTTGAGGTTTTTAACCAATTTTGGGATCAATATAAATTGCTTACTGAACACCTCCATCAAAATCAAAATCACAAACAAGTTTGAGCTGTCGCACTCAACACCGCTGTAGTGCTCTTCGGCCGCCAGAAACTGGGAGAAACTCCTCCATCCAATGGTAGCTAAAATGGAAGAAGATGATTATGAGGAGTATATTCCTGTGGCGAAGCGTCGCGCCATGGAAGCTCAGAAGATTCTCCAACGCAAAGGGAAATTATCTGCTCCAATAGATGATGATTCTAGAAAACTAAGTGTGGTTGAAACTAAGCCCAGTCTACTTGTTAAGGCCTCACAGTTAAAGAAAGAACAACCTGAGATTAGTGTTACAGAACAGATTGTTCAACAGGAGAAAGAGATGATTGAGAATTTGTCTGATAAAAAAACCCTTATGTCGGTTCGTGAATTAGCGAAAGGGATCACTTATAACGAACCATTGCCTACTGGGTGGAAGCCTCCTTTGCATATTAGAAGGATGACAAAGAAAGATTGTGATTTGATTCAAAAACAGTGGCATATAATTGTCAATGGTGAAGATATTCCACCCGCGATTAAGAATTTTAAGGATATGAGGTTTCCGGATCCTATTTTGAAGATGTTGAAAACCAAGGGGATTGTGCAGCCAACACCTATTCAGGTGCAAGGGCTTCCTGTTATTTTATCTGGGAGGGATATGATTGGAATTGCTTTCACGGGTTCTGGCAAAACTTTGGTTTTTGTGCTTCCAATGATCATGATGGCAATGCAGGAGGAAATTACGATGCCTATAGTTCCCGGTGAAGGTCCATTTGGTCTGATTATTTGTCCATCGAGGGAATTGGCGAGGCAAACTTATGAAGTCATTGAACAATTCTTGTTACCTTTGAAGGAATCTGGATATCCGGAGCTCAGACCTTTGCTTTGTATTGGTGGAATTGATACGAGATCACAGCTTGAGATTGTCAAGAAGGGGGTTCACATAGTTGTTGCCACGCCTGGGAGGTTGAAGGATATGTTGGCCAAGAAGAAAATGAATCTTGATAACTGCAGGTATTTAACGTTAGATGAGGCTGATCGATTGGTAGATCCGGGATTTGAAGATGATATAAGAGAAGTTTTTGATCACTTCAAAGCTCAAAGGCAGACTCTCTTGTTTTCTGCTACTATGCCAACCAAAATTCAGAATTTTGCTAGAAGTGCTTTGGTAAAACCTATTATTGTCAATGTGGGACGTGCAGGGGCGGCGAATCTTGATGTTATTCAGGAAGTAGAGTATGTCAAACAAGAGGCAAAAATTGTTTACCTCCTTGAGTGCCTACAGAAAACCCCACCTCCTGTTTTGATATTTTGTGAGAATAAGGCAGATGTCGATGACATTCATGAGTATCTTCTCTTGAAAGGAGTGGAAGCCGTGGCAATTCATGGAGACAAGGATCAGGAAGATAGAGAGTATGCTATTTCGTCATTTAAGACTGGAAAGAAGGATGTGTTGGTTGCAACTGATATTGCATCCAAAGGTTTGGATTTTCCTGATATTCAGCATGTCATTAACTACGACATGCCTGCTGAAATTGAAAATTATGTCCATAGGATTGGACGTACCGGAAGATGTGGCAAAACTGGTATAGCGACAACATTTATAAACAAGAACCAAACTGAGACAACATTGCTTGATTTGAAACACCTTTTGCAAGAAGCAAAACAGAGGATTCCCCCTGTTTTGGCTGAGCTGATTGATCCAATGGAAGATAATGAAGAAATCACTGGCATAAGTGGTGTCAAGGGATGTGCGTTTTGTTGCGGGCTTGGTCATCGTATGCGCGATTGTCCAAAATTAGAACGTCATAATAGTGTGGCAAATGCAAATAATAGGAAGGATTGTTTTGGATCTGGAGGTTACAAAGGAGAAATTTGAAAGGCACCAGCCCCTTGTTTACTGATTTTTCTTTTAACGCAACTGGCTTGTCTGCAGGTTTTCTTAAACTTTATACCATGAAATCTATCGACCTTCCTTCCTAATATTTGTACTAGTATTTAGGATATGTAGCAGATTTTGTTTTAACACCACTGGGCTATTTAAATTTTGTACCATGAAGTTTAATGGATTTCATTACATGTACCGGTGCTTTTGATAAAAAAAATTAGACTGTTTTAACTTTTAACTGAATTGTAGATTGATTTTCACCTGGATATTCCACCATGTAGTCTGGTGATTTGTCTGTACCTGATGTCTTCTGCTCTGGTAGTTTTTTGCCCAGAATGTTAATATTGTTATTGGATGTTTTGATGATTGTATGAATCAATTGATATTCAGTTTTCTTTTTGTCAAATATCATATACTCAAATCAAAATGTGCTTTTGTTGCAAACAATTTTGGATCGATGGAGGTTAGTATCGTTAAACATTGTGTTGTTTTTTATATTAATCAATGACATAATTATTATGTATTTTATTTTGATGTATAGAAAGCAACCGAGTGAAGCTTGCCTATAAAGAGAATTTTTTTTTTTTTAATATTTTGAAGTGACAAATATTTGCACTGTATTTTTCGTATTGATGACAAATATTTAGTTAGTGAAAAAATATTTGTCGTGTTTTTTACACGATTCTTAACGTTTGTCATTTTCTTTTTCTCTTCAAATTATAGGTGACAAATATTTATCTCGTATCTTTTATATTAATCATTGACAAATATTTGTTCATTGACAAATATTTGTTCTGGTTATTATATCGATGGACAGAATACAATCAAGTTAAGCTTGCTTGTGTAAAGCGGAAGAATAATGTGTAGCATGATTTGAAAGAAAACATATTATTGTGATGTATTAATAGTGTTACATATCAGAAATCTAATGCACAAGGATGAAAATTAATAGATGCTAGTTTGGTGTATTTGTTAGTATTGATTTATTTACCCATTATATAATATCTTTTTGAAACACCTACTATTTAACATTAAAATCTTTCTTCAAAAAAAAAAAACATTAAAATCATAATGCACGTGTCACATTTTTAAACGAGAGAATTACTGGCATTTTGCAGTTTAAGTAATTAGTGGCATTTACTATTTCTTATGTTTACAGTTTAGGTTTATTTAAGTTTAAAATGAGGAGGACTAAAAATTAAATTAGTTTGGATTTAATGAAATTTTCTTTGTATAATTAAAATACATCAAAACCTTAGGGGCTAGGGTTCAAACCCCGGACACCTCACTTATTCACCTTATAAGGTGAATTCTAGCCCCTAGGCTACCTGACAAAAAAAAAAAAAATACATCAAAACCTTAGGAGTACTGAAGATCAATAAAAGAAAAAATTAGAGCAGTAGCAATAATTGATTCCTATAATTTTAGTACATCCAAACATAACATAAACTATTAGGAAATCTTCAAGTCATTCCACCCAATGCCCCCGTCTTCCCATTTATTAACATCAATAAAAGATAAGGAGCAGACGAAAATAAGACCTCCATATTTTAATGTTTCCACCACATGCTCTTTCTCCCCCACTCCCAGTTCTCCATTTTTCAATGTTTCCTCTAGAATCAATTTACATCAATGCTAATTCCCAGACAAGCAAAAACAAAAAATTTGAAAACAAAAACTATTATGTATAAAATAAAAACATCACAAGTTAGCAAACGGCTAAAATGCAAACCAAGACAGTTTTTTACATGCTACCAGCTCGACCTGGAGTTGTTTTCGGCTTCACTTTTGCCATGTCCACAAGATCCCCGAATAACTTATCCTCTGGCTTGGAAGGCTTCCCCGATGGAACATAAGACGTATAACCCTGATTGGAACTGGAGTTTCGCAAATAACTATCATCTCTGACAGACATGCCATACATTTGCTGCTCAATGTATGGAACTCCCTGTTGTTGTTGTTGACCGTAGCCATAACCTGCAAATTGGTTTCCATACATCTGTTGTGGATACATAGAAGCCGCAGGACCACCTTGTGCTTGATGTGAAGCCATACCCATGTAATGACCTGCAACACCTTGCATATGCTGAGGGTGCATGCCCAATTGATTGCTTCCAACCTGGTTATTGACTGCTGACATATGGCCGTTAGCATTTGGCTGCATATACATACCACCAGCCTGGCCATAACCCATTGCTTGAGGCCCCTGATGATTTGCGGAACTCTGTACATGACTGAATTGAGGTGGTTGTGGATACTGAGGTGGTAGTGGATACTGACCACCTGCTACCGGACTGCCATTGTCGGACGGTTGAGCTTCCCAGGGAGGTGGCGGCAATGATCCACTATTTTGCGCACCTATCAAACCAAAAAATAAAAGAGTGAGGCAATGATATCTGAAGTACAAAAGCACAAACCCTAGAGTTAAATTTTCAATTCATCCATTCCACGCACCAACCCAACATATCACTTTCAATTAGTGGAGAAGGGTAAAAAAATGGTGTCTTCCAATTTTTCCATGACCCAACTAAAACACGTTTTTAGAATGAGAATGTATCTGTGAAGGAATTCACCCAGTATGAAAATAGATAAATCAAATGAAGAAATATTACCATAAGGGGAAGCTGGTTGTTGCTGTTCTGCAACCTGACCATTCCATGCAGGAGCTGTACTTTGTGTATGCAGTGATTGCTCATACCGAGGTAAACCTGCATTTGGCACATTTCCATTGGGGTAAAATCCACCTTGAGATGTGAATGTCTGCTGCTGTTGTTGATATTGGGGAGTAAATGGACCAGATTGGCCACCAACATTGGGTTGTTGGGTTGGCTGAGTATTGGCAGACGTAGGTGCATTGTCTCCACTAGAAAGCATATCAAAAAGAACAAGGGCATTCTGATCATTTACAGGAGTGGCAGGTGGTTGTTCTCCTAGAGGAACAAGAGCAAGTGAAGTATCTGCTTTTGGTGAGTCATAGTTATCACCACTGAGCAGGTCCCACTTGGGATCAGCTTTGGCAGGTACCGCTGAACCATTGGAAGTAGCTGGCGCAGGAAGCATTAACTGATTCAATGTTTGGGACCCTGCTTCAGCACCAGAAGAGGACCTGCACATATATGTTGGTTAACTTGTATGATAAGAGTCATAACCATCACATTAGTCCGGTTAAGTTGAAAATATTTTGTATGTCACTTCATGTGTATATATAAAATAACAAATGTAGCCTGCAGTGGGACACTAAAACAGCGACTTTGATGGTCGCGTATAATATGTCTTGAGTGCAATAGCCTCTATCTTACACACAAATTATCTAAGTCATCATAATGACTAATAAAACTGAACTATTCGAAGGCACGGAACTTCACAGAGCATCAACTTAAACTCATTTCAATCTATATGTCCATATCAGATAGATAAACTTCATGTTTATACACAACATATTTCGGTTTTGTACGTTACTTCATAATTATATTATACATACATAAAATAACAAAAGTAGCCTGCGGCGGGACATAAAAACGGTGACTTTGATGGTCGTATATAACATGTCTCAAGTGCAATAACCTCCATCTTACACACATAATGACTAATAAAACCAAACTATTCGGAGGAAGAGCATCAACTAAAACTCGATTTCGGTCTATACGTTCATATCTGATTGATAAACTACTCCCAACATCAAAGATATAATTCCAGTAAAAATAACATGAACATATTGCCAGGAGAAACATTACTAATGGATCAAATAGATTCTCATAAGATGAAAAGATTCTCATAAGATGAAACGAATAACGAGTGTAGATAATAATATATACGAGCAAAGCAATAATGTAAAGAAAAGACAGGCAGGATTACCTCCCATCAGTTTGTTTGCCAGTATCTCCAGTATCAACCAAAGGAGCATCAATATCTACAAGTTGCCGAGCAGATGCAGGCTTTGAATCCTCTATCTGATTTCCATTTTGAGTAGAAGTTCCTGACAAAATAGATTCATGCCTGGCAAGTAGACGCTGCAGATCATCATTGAGAGCTAGTCCCTGGCATAGCAGTGATTCATCCCTGGAAAAATACAGAGAAAACAACATAGTAGGAACATTTTTATATTGTTTGTATAAAAAGATAATTTTTACTAAGAATACGATTTCAAGCATATACAGAATATCAAATGTGGTCATCAATAATTATAATCGATAGGACTGTAGATCCACATTCTAATGTAGAAATATAATTATAATCGATAGGACTGTAGACCCACATTCTAATGTAGAAAGAAGCTCAGAGTGTGGAAGGTCTACATAGGAGGCACTTAAGGGCTGATTACTTTTTAACAACATATTCAATTTTCGTTTTAAATTTTTACTTTGTATGTGGGTCACAAGAATGGCATTTGAATGTGGGTCACTATAATGGCATTTGATTATGAATTCTCTTTTTAATTGTGATAGAGAGTAGATGGAAGCTAACTAGAGAGAGAGCACTTCTGGAAACAACGAAAAAATATATTTTTTAAAATTTTCAAAATTATTCAATCTATTTAAAATACATTTCAAAAACTTCCATAATGTTTTGTCTAATGTTTATAATTATACTGAAAATGGGAGCAGAAAATGCTACAAGTAAATGGACCCTTAGTTAGCATTAAGCACCCCTGGATACACATAAAACAAAGGTCATAGGCTTGACCTAAGGAGTCGAGCAAACGCTCTAGTGTTCCACTGAGCTCTTCCAATTTCAACAAAAATATCAGCAATCAGAACTAAAATTTATGGTTTCTTATCAATTTCATAATATCATAGAAGGGGACGTGAGGCCTTACGTAGTTGAGTTTACAAGGTGTACCACTCTTTGCTTGTATGTTCTACACTGCTCCACCAAATCAACAATAACCTCCTGTCTAAGCCCCTGAAACAGAAAGCAAAGGACATACGTAATGTAAAATAGGAATTTACACTTTACAACATGATAATCAATAGTCTCTTGAGCTTAAATGTTGAAAGGAAGGCATATTCAGACTTCAAGAACAAGTTCAGAAGGGGAAACATGGAAAAGGATGGAAAGAATGCATGCACATTAGCTGACATTGTACTATTGTTTAGATTTCTTAAAATAGGATGGAATAGTTTATAGGATAGGAGTATAGGACTATTTCAGTAAAGCTACAAATCTTACTATTATATCCACTTCTCAAACAATGGAATGCATACAACTGCATTCCATCACAAATAGCCCAAATAACGGAACGAAATTTCTTTCCATTCCATCCCACTCTTTGTTTCCACTTCAATACTATTAATTAAGAGAAATCCAAACATAGCCTCAGGATTCAAAATAAATTATCAGATGGTTGTTTGACAGTCATGAACACCTGATTTAAATTTGCAACTTCAAGTGTCTAAATTGTTCTTCCATAGAAAATATATCCATAGAATAAATTGTTCTTCCATAGAAAATATAATTATAACAATGTAACTTAACACCTGTAATGTTTTTGAATTAAGGAAATTTACAAAGACACACCAAATAAACTGCATATATAATATCAATTAAAAAAACAAAATGTGCTGCAGTATTTTGTCTAGAATAGATAATGAAAATATATATTTTCAAGCTGATAATCGCCCCAACAGAGAATAGACTGTTAATTCATTTGACAGACCAAAATATGATTGGGCAAGTTGCAATTTTCATCTCTATAGCTTCTACAAAGTTTTCTGCTCCGCTTGGAGGTGAAAACAAAACGAGAAAAAATAAATGAAAGGAAAAATAATAGAAATAACAGGTAGATTTTATATACTGTCTGGATTAATAGAAAATGGGAAGAATAATAAACTCCTCACTGTTTGTTTGAATGAATGAAAAATTGAAAGAAAGAATCTGAGAAATGAGTGTAATCGTGTTTTTAATCTGTTGATAAAAAATGTTTTAATGTAGAGAAGTGAAACCAAGGGCATTTAGGACTTTTATCAAAAGATGCTCCTATTAACTAGATTCCCGCGGGTAGGGGTGTAAGTGGTTCGGACAAAACCAACGAAACCGAAAGTCCAAACTGAACCAAATCGTAAAAATATCCAACCTTGTTTGGTTCGGTTTGAAACCGATCCGAACCAATCGAAACCGATCTAGTTTGGTTTGGTTCATGGATTTTCATTTCGAGATCCGTGAAACCGATGAGCCAATCCGATGATAACCACACTCCTTATTTTACTAATATTATCCTACCTCACACAAACTTATGGTTATTGGTTAGGCCCAAAATTAAACATAAAATACTTTATAATCCATTCACTAAAAAGAAACCCTAGTTGTCAGCCATACTCCTTTAATTTCAGTTTCCATGGATTTGTTATTTTGACTATGTTTTAATTTTAGGATGTTCTTTTTGGAATTTTTGTCTTTGTTGATGAATGATGCATGTATGGATCATGAATGATTGAAATATTTGAGTTTGATGAAGTTATTTTTGAAGAATGATGGATGAATGAATCTATGATCATATGTATGAAATATTGAGTAAGGTTAGTCATAAAATGTTGTTTGAAAAATAGTGAACATGAAAAAACAAAATATGAAATACAATTATACAAAGTTCTATAAAATATTTTGTGAGAATATTTTTTTTTTTTAATTGTACTTTTAAATAAACCGATCAACCGAACCAATCCAAACCGAACCAAACCGATTAGTTTGGTTCGGTTTCTTTTTTGAAAAACAGTGAAAACCGAACCAATTCAAACCGATGAAGGTTTCATCGGTTCGGACATTTTTTTGACTGAAAACCAATCCAAACCGAACCGTTACACCCCTACCCGCGGGGTAGGGGCAGGAAAACTTTTTGATGTGTAACCTGCGAGAAGTTTTATATCCCCCACATTTTAGCATGTAATCAAATGCTTATGTTTCATCCGCAAATTCTTCAGTTAATTTCAGTCACTGCCAATTTATTTCATTGTTTTCTACTTTTATAATCATAGTTATCACTAGAGGAAACCTATACTTGTTTCATCCCACAAATATGTTACAACCACACCCTGTGAATAACTACCCATATCAGCATAAAGTGCCCAAAGACTACAAGGGAAGGGAACAGCAAAAAAAAAGGTCAGTTAATTGAGTAATAAATTGACGATAATCATTAAGGGATCCTCAAAACAAAGTGGGGACTGATGACTATGATTTGTTCTAGGATTTAAAAACACATTAACCAAATAAAGGGAATAAGTTGAATGCATTCTTAATCATATAAGTCATACCTATAAGCTTCACAACTATTCCAACAAAAAGTATTTTGATTCATATTTTTCATCATAATATGAATGTTTGAATCGAGCAACTTACTTCTTTGTTGTTAGGATCTATTGCATTCAGCATTTCCGCAAGAACATCCATAATACCATGTGCATTCTGTATTTCAGTCAAACTGGGAAAGAAGTACTAATTAAAACACAAAATGCATATATATAAATAACAAATACTTCATCATTATAATTATACTAATAAAAGTACCTACTGAAAGTACAATATGCTAAGTGCATGATGAATATGTGAATCAAGTTTAAATTACACGGAGATATGTACAGCTTAATTACTTATATTTGAAAAATCAGTGCATGAACAGTTAAAAAGACACTAATGAATGTATCAAGACTAGCATTTTTCACATATCATATAAAGTGAAAAACAGGACAATGAATTCAAAGAATAAGCAGAATAAAAAAAAATGGAGAATGTGTTTAAAATCAGATTCCTCCTTTAAGCCAAATTTTGCATATTACTCATTTTTATCACTGATTACAAAAACACCACCAGACTTTAGTTTATTCTTGAGAGATTCTGCAACAACCATTAAAAAAATGCATGGCTAGGCCAATCATAAAAAAGAGTAGACAGCTACAAATGTGACGTACAAACTACAAAGAAAATATGTCACTGGTAATAGATATGATCATCAACTTGCAGGTTATGATCCTATATGAAACTAGAAGTATACAGAACCATGATGTCAGACATAAAAAATGATCCAAATACTGAACTAGTGTTTGGCAAATCAATAACTCTATATGGAGACTATAAAATCTAGGTCAACCACCTTTTAGATAACAAAGTAAAGGACTTACAAACATACCTTAGCGTTGGAAATTCAGATTCTGCAGAGGCCTCAGCTGCGTCTGGCCGAGCATCCGCGTCACGTATGTTTGGAGGGTATGAAGTCAATGGTTGTGTTTGTGGAGGAGTGAATACAGGTGCAGATTGTTCAGATCTCTGAGGGAATACTGCCCCGGCACGCTGAAATAAGCAAATCCTTTCCATAATAAAAAATAGACAAAAACTAAATTTTATGAAGGAAAACGTGTAAATATTCAAAGAGTAACAGATCACACTCAAAACCCATACAAAAGTGTTAAATTGATTTATCTCTCGAGTTTTTTTTCCTCCACGCAATCCCAAGAGGAATATTTGGCAACTATGTAAAAGGTTTGTAGTAAACATTACCAGCAGTTCCTGGTATGCAGCATAGTATTGTGGATATCTTGCCCTCGGTCCTCCAAAAGCTTCTTGCCAAGTATCTACAAGAAGCAGTATCTTCTCTTTGACATGAAAATCAGGCTACAATTGATATGACAAATAGCATCAACACATTTTACAATATGAAAGCAGATACAACATAGGAAAACAGTCAAAACATCTGAGAAACTATACATACCTTTTTCTTTACTATTTTCACCATCTCATGAAGCACGTCTCTCTCTGCAACATGCATGTGAACAATATCTCCACAGTTCTTTATAATTGTTTCCAGCAACTAGAAAGCAGACCAACATGAAAACAAATAAGTTTTTCTGATTTTCAAATATATAGACATTTAAATTTTATCTGGATTATAGAGACATCATTTGGACATGTAGTAAGGTACTCCGGTGGTTTAGTTTTCCATATTTTAACATAAAATCTTAATGACAGGCGTCTGATGAAGCTTATTTGAACAAGCAGTGACAATCTGACATGTAATTTAAGGCCATATTTGAGATGATGGAGTAGTTGGGGTAATCTATAATAGAAAATATAGTTGAATCTCGACTTAGGTGCTTTGGGCATGTGTGGAGCAAACTTGTAGCTTCCATAGTAAGCAGGGTAATTAAGATGGAGGGCAACGTCATTGCTAGAGAGAGGTAGAGGAAGGCCAAAAAAACTTATGGGTAAAACAATAACTAGAGTTAGAGGCCAATGGATTGGCTATAAACAAGATATATGATATGATGTTATGGTGTGGTTTGATCCATTTAGTCAACCCCACCTAGTGGGATAAAACTTGGCTTCTATTGTTGTTGTCATTGCTGTATGGACAATTGGAGTAGTGAGGTCATTAATTGAGTAGCATGGTAAAGAACTCAACCATATGTTTGGGAGGTTTCTTTAATATTAGAATGGGATGTTTAATGAAGTTTGTTCAAACCACTCAATTCCGTTCAAGCTTCCATATTTTCATAAATCCCTTCTTTGTAATGGAAAGCTTCTCACTATTTTTATATGATCATCATGTACAATTACAATCCTGAACATTCTACGTTTCTTTCTTCCCCATTTTAGCATTTCTAAATAAGAGCTATGCAACTTTGTAGTTTTTCACAAAACTGTTATTAACTTCTGCACATTAAAAAGCTCATCAATTGATTAATGACTAAGGCAGGTAGATGTTTTGAACAATCTGTAAGGTTTGACAAATTATGAAACACCAAGGTTAAAATCCATAAAACACTAGCTGAAATGGCCTAAAATTATTTTATTAAAGGAAGATTTGTATTTGAAGGCCTGGTAGCACAGCCTTTTACGTAATTATGCTGAGGTTTTTATTTGAAGCTTACACGGTCTATGTAGAACTTACTAAGGAGAAATGCAACACTGGTAGGATGATTGTCTCACGCTTGAAAGATTAGATAAACTTCTTCCAATTCCATGTTTTCAGTAATAATAGATATTAAATTTCCAATCCATTCTACTATATTGATTACCATCAAGACTTTCAATTCCAAACAACATATAGGAACTTCCCCCCACTACTTCCAAACAACACAGCTGTCTGTATATATTTACCGTTCTGCTTGATATCATATTCTAAATCCACTTTTTTCATAATGGTTTAGCCTACAAATTTTATAAATTTTCCTTCATTTCTAACTAATTGACTGCACCCTATATGATCAACTCAGTTTTCTGGGCTCTGAAAATGGTCTTATACACACAAATCTAAACCATCAAAGGCAAGTTTACTGGTATCATTCTCTGCTCATTGTAGTCTAAATCAAATATTTATTTTAGATAATCATATAGAATACAAAATTTACTGCAACTTTAGGCTCTTCGTCTCTGTTATATTTTGATTGACTATTTTAGAGAAACATCTAACGAAGTTGTTCCTTGATGCAAAAACAAAAGTACTTCCTATGATTTTTTACTGATGAAAAGGAAAGAAAAGAAACCTTAACACAAACTAAAACAAGTAATACTAATTATTATAACTAAGGAACAAAATGTTTGGAAATTAGTCAACTTTTTAAAGTTTAGGAGGTCAAAATAGATTTAATACAGTTGAAGAAATGATGCATAAATCCAAAAGCATCTTCTTGGACAATATTAACATCAGGCAATGATACACAAAATCCAAAAGCTTCTTCTTGACAAATATTAACATGAGGATTTAAAAATAAATAAATGAATAAATATGTATTAAAGTGCTCCTTCACTTACAGTTAGTGCAAGGAGTTGAACTTTAGAATTTCTACTTCCAATCCGCTTCTTGATACCTTTGACAACATCCTTTGCTTGCCTAATAACCATAACCAAACTGAATTCTCAATATATGGAAGTATAAACCAAGAGCAAAACTCAAACATCATACGTCAAATATTCAAATTTCGGTGTATAAACATAGAAGCTAGTAGAAAGTAGAAACACGAACTATGAAATACACCACCTAGTTCTCCCATTTACCAAAACATAGAAACCACGCAATAAAATTCAAACGTTAAAAATGCATATGTAAGACCCAAAGTTTGAAATATACGAAAAATAAGAAAAAATCGGGCACATATATTACAGCAGGCTTATAATTTATACTCATATAATTTCACATAGAAGATTTAGCAGCAAATTAATTCCACTAGCACACAACATATGTGTGCACGTATGTAGTCACACACAAATTAGTAGAACCCACAGAAGCTATCTGTCAACTAATCAAGCCATGTTTTGATAAACAACTTAATTTGCAGCTTATAGCATAAACGCTTACGTATAAACTATTTCTATAACAAAGGGTAAATTTAAATAGTTTGCGTAAAAGCTATAAGATGTTTTCATAAACTAACTTAGAGAGCTTACGAAAATAAGCTGAACACAGTGTTGTTAAATAGCACCTATAGCAGCGCTATACCGCTATAGAGTCGCAAAATTAGGACAAACCGCTATTGTTCTGTGATACACTGTTAAATAATGTTAAACGGTGGTTATAGTGGCGTGGCGTGGCGCTATATAGGACTATTAACAATCCGCCAATTTCCTCTATCCGCTGTCTGCAATTGACAAACACTGATTGAAAATAGCGAATGAATATGTCATAAGTTGTTTCCACAAGTACTTCCAAACAATCTCACAAGTGATTATATGCAATAAAAGCACTAAATCTCAGAATTTTGAAGCACGTAATTAAAATTAGCTTATACACGTAGACATTCAGAGAATTCGTTGATCCATTCCAAACTCCACACTAAAACCTACCTCAAATTTCATTGTTCTTTCCAAATAATGCAAAGAGTAAAATAAAAAAAAACGATGAAACCAAGAAAGAACAAAGAACGCGAGGGAGCACGTACCCAGGATCATGATTGAGCATGTCACAGATCTCGATGTTCATGGCCCAATCGGGACCGATGAGCATATCGCTCGTGGCGCGTTCAACCATAGAATTCACCATCTCCGATCACCGACGAAGAAAATTCAAAACAGAATTGGATCGGTTATTTTCCGACGACCGTAGACCGAACCACCGATGCGATCGGAGAAAGATTCCGGCGATGAATTTGGAAGATTGTGGTAGTTTTGTGATACCGTTGGAAGAAAGGTTTGGGGTTAGAATTGGAAATTTTGAAGGGAAAGAACAACGATCTTGTTATTATAAGAATGTGCCACGTGTCGTAAGTGATGCCGTTGGTTTTGAAGACTGATTTTGATCAATGATGATCTTACGTAGACATGCCTAGGTAACCCACATGTAGAGGAATGGGGACCATGTCCTTCCTTTATAGGGGATAACACAACCATTATTTTTTAAATAAAAAATAAAGTATAAGAGAATAATTTTGATTTATAATCAATCTGAGACTTTTATAAACGATAATCGTTTAAGTACAACTCAATTGATAAAAAATTGTATAGATATATGATGTTAGGTGAAGATTGAAATTTTCAATTCTTCATTTTTTTTCCTCGCATTTAGTGTGTGTAGTTTCATTGTTTCTTTGGTTACAAGGCTAAGAAAGAAAAACACAAAAAAGAAATTTACAATCTACGTAACTAAGTTCTCACAGTATCTGTTGCTAAAAGGTATGAGAAGCATGTGAAGGAGAGATGTAAATCATGGTATATGAAGAAGAAACTCCAAGTTTTGCTAAAAAGTTAGAACACTTTATTGTCTTACAAAGGATGTGAGCAATGGATAAGATTCGGTCAAAGTTGAAGAGATTCCTAATGTCATGAATTTAGGTAGCATACTTATGGTATCGGTATGTGGATGTTAGCTCCTTGAAAATGTTAACACAATGGAGGAGATCGGAATAGCAAATAATATCTTGGAAGTTCATGTCTCTAGCCAACGAAAACCGCCCGATGAATATATAGCATGAAACTCAGCTAGAAGGATGTCAATGACACCTGCAATGTAGCGTGAGAAACCTGAAATCCATGTCTTTGAAGGATGACGTAGTAAGCCTTCAAAACCTGCTCTGATGGCGTTGTCAAGACAATTGTCATCAACATTGTTAATCACTGAGATATGATTAAATGTTTCCAGATGACCCATATATTCAATGTGTTAGACAAACTTCTAGCTTCCATGGCAAGGCGGTAAGGTGGGATTGGGGTATTTAAGAATCAATTAGAGTTTTTATTTCTCCAAGATCATTGTAATAGACAAGTTTCAATGTGAGTTTCGTTGTTAAACTCATTAGAATAAAAAAGAACAATCAATTACAAGTCACTATTGTATGATTTAAGTAGATATAATAAAAGTCAAATTTTGTAACGATAAAATATTTATAATTTTTTTTAAGAGGCTAAGATAAAATATTTATAATTAATTGACAATGCAAAAGATCTTTATGCTACATGCACATATGAATTAAATTCAAAATATATTCTTATCACTCTCCAAATTTGTCCTTGAACTATAAAAATATAAGTAGTTCCTACAATATTTTCAACTCATGAAATTAATCGCCAAACTATTACCATTGTAGTGATTAACTTGATAGATTAATAATAATTTAAGGACTACTCATTGTATTCCTAGTTCAAGAACTATTAGAAGAGATAGTGATAATTTAAAGACTAAATTGGTTGATTTATTCTTAATAAAAATCATATTACTTCCGTCCATAATTATAAGACCCTTTTGTAAAAAAAAAATTATTTATTTTTATAAGACCTCTTTGGTATTTCCAAGTATATTAATTATTTCTTTACCAACATATCCTTATTAATTTTGCATCTTTTTCTTCAATCAACAATAAATATTATGTTAAAAACATAAATTAACTCCTCTCTTAAGGATAAAATTGTAAAAATAATAGTAACTACATACAAATTTAATATTACAACCAACTTTCTTAATCTCCGTACTTTTGACAAAAGGTTCCTATATTTAAGGACGGAAGTAGTAGCATCCAATTTAGGACTGTGTGTAGGTTTTCTCGTAATGGTAAGCGTGTTGCGGAGTACTCCTTCCGGTCACTATTATAAGCAAAATTTCACTTTTTATATACATTCAATAATTAATGTATCTAGTCTATAATAAAGACTAAATACATTGATTATTGAATGTATCTAAAAAGTGAAATTTTACTTATAATAGTGACCGGAGGGAGTATGATTTAAGTAGATATAATAAAAGTCAAATTTTGTAACTATAGAATAAATCCAGCAAGAATAACTAATTGCACTATCATGTCCCAAAATAGGTTAGATAGGCTAAAAAAAATACATGGACACTAATACTAATTTTGAGACAATTATGAGTTAAATAAATTGGCATTCAAAATTTCTTTCCAGAAATAAGTGTCAAATTTCAAGCAAACAGATGAATATATCTCAACTCAAGTCCCTAATTTCAAATAAAGAGCTATTTTAGGCCAAACAAGAGGCTAACATGTAATAATCACAGACTAGCAGTGATTTTGGACCAGAACTTTCTTCACGTTTTTTTAAAACCAAAAGAAACCTAGGCATCAAATTTCATGTTACTTGAACAAGTGCACCTCATATTAGATCCCTCCAAAAGAAAGGTTTGTCTTGGAGTTTGGAGGGAAAAGTTTTGGAGGAATGAGATTAAAGGAAAAAATATAGAAATCTTTAAAAAAAAGAAATTTTGAGAATCACAACTACTTATTATGAATGTTCATAATCACAAGATCATGTTGAAAAGGAATTAAGGTGAATATGGAACACCAAGGGTTGTCGTGGTCCTAAGAGCCGGCGGCGGTTCAAACCACTGCTATTCCAAATTGCACAGCTACACTTACGTCGTGGATCCAAGCGTCGTCAACATTAATTGTGGCGGTTTAAACACCTGCCACAATCCGCCATATGATAACAAAAATTAAATTTTTTAACTTGTCGAGGCGGTTCAAATGCCGCTAAATTACGTATTTTTGGTTTTTCTTTAACGGTGGTTTGGAACCACCTCAATATACAAGTTCTGTTTTTTTTTTTGTACAGCTGTAACTTTTTGCATATAAATATTCAAGCACAGAACTAAATTAAAAAATAGAAATTAATTATAAACAAAGTTTCAACGATTAATTCATAACTAAAATAACAGCTCCCCATTTTGTCTATAAAGTGATTCTAACCAGAAAAAACATGGATAATACAATGAAAGATGTCATTAACATAAAACTAAAACTCAGGATAGCAACAATACCCATCTAAACATCACCATCTAACACAGGCGTAAACAGACTTAATGAATCATTATATCAAAAGACCTATGCATTATTGCATATAAAACTAAAACCTACTATATCTAAATCATATAGCATGATGCTGCGTGATCAACCCAGGGCATATCATGAACAGACCCAGAATAGTGTCGTAATTCATTTGGTGGTCCTAAGTTTTGCACCTGAAAACAAAGTATAAACTATATCATTAACACAACCATGTTATGACTTGATGATATATAACTAACAACATTTTAGTCATCTAGTGTACTTAACAATATCAACAATCGCTATCACATAGTGTCATGGTGTATATGCAGTACTGTCCTTGGATTAAATCATTGCTTCTATGCTTTTAATCAATTTGCAGGTAATGTTCTGTCCTGTAGTAAGGGATATGTCAAAGAGACAACTCTGGAAAAGGAGAAACTTAACGTATGGAGGGAGCTGGTAGTGCTAAGATTAAAGAATTTGGATATGATATAGCACAATGGTGTTGCTTCTATGCGTAAGAATTTGGCTGATGTGAATATGCGGAATTAGGTGGGGGAACTTACCAAAATGTGGAAAGAGATGTAGCTAGATGGTGTTCAAAGCTGTTTAATTTGAAAGTTGTGGAGAATTGTGAAAAATAATCTGCATGTATGCCATAATACTGTGCGGGAGTGATTACGAACTAATATTATAAAAAAAACCCGACAAATTTGAAAGAGAGAACGAATAAACTAAGTACAAACTACATGTCCTTAGCCATGTGCAGAATGTAAATTGAAGGCATAGGGAAATTGTCTTACATGGTGTCCTTTCGTATTAGCCATAATAAAAGCAAATTGTTCCTTCAATGTATCAAATTCAGAAAATTATGCGTTCAATGCATCAACTTCAGCGACTTGTGCAGTTAGCGCGTCAATTTCACTTTGCATCTATGCTATTTTTACCAGAACCACATCCAGGACATTAGAAGGTGTTACACCAAGTCCCGTTCCTTGACCATACCCAATATGCTCTTTCCCAAAGACTGTCATCTAGGCTTCATTCTCAAAAGTTGCAAGAATTACTTCTTGTAACTTCTGCAAATATTGAAGAGAAACATAATTATATTTTGTTTTCATGAAGTCCTTAAATGTGCATATTTATATCTTTATATCCTTTTATATCTAGAATAGCTACCGAAGTGGTCTATTTAAAGAACCGCATGGTAATCAAGTGTTGTGAAAAATATAATGGTAGCACACAAGAAGATAAGGCAGACACCAAAACATAAAATTTATTTTCTTTCCTTCAATGTTGTCTTCTACTGTCCACATTTGATTATTAGTGTGTCTTCTAATTGTCTTTTATAATTTAAATTCAAGCTTAATAAGAAAAAAAAACTGACATGCAAACAGACTCAAAAAGTTCATGGCAACCTTTACTTGCACATAAAAAATATTAAAAACAAAGTCTAAAACAATTCACAATATTGTTATTACCAGAGCGTCAGGATGAAGTCTATAATCAATATACATGGTCCAATGATCTTCGCCAACTTCACTCGGGAATTTCTCTATATTTTGCTTAACGCCAAGAGCCCAATCATAATTTGTGTTAAATATCTGGTGATCTTCATGGTTGACCACATATTTTACCTTCAACACAAACAAATATAAAAGATGTTGGTAAACTAAACTCGAGTAGAATAAAATATATGAAGTTAATTACAGTTTATACCTTTAAGTTGTTCTCATAAATGTAGCGTTTCTTTGTTTTAGGAATTTTAGGCCATTTTGGATACATGATGGGGTACATAGCATCACTACTACTCACAAGAAAGCCCAAATACCCTGCTGCCAATTCAGCTTAACTCTCCTACTGTCTGGCTTTCAGCATTCCAATTCATAAGCACCCCTAAATCTCAATTTGCCTGGGATTAAGTCTCGCGCTTCTGGGATTAAAATCGAAACATAAACACACTAGCTAAAATTGCGTATAAAACAGATTAGGTTTGTGTACATTGCTGCTTCTTCTTACTAGTATCGTGAGATTCTATAAACTCACTTGTTTTAATCAAGGAAATCACATAACAACACAACAACATAATAATCCATCTTCTCCATAAGGCATCCCAAAGGCACCCACCAAGGACAATTAGATCTGCCACAATGAAAGCACCTTGATACTATAATGCAGTCGCTACCAATCACACCATTTTGCAGAACTTATTAACTCTCAACACAAGCTAAATTGATAACAAAAAACCACCGTAATTCAAGACTTCTTAGCCGCACCAAATCAGATTTGAATCGAATTTCAATCTGCTCCTAGTACATGCTGAAGATGATGGTACCTAGCAGCAGACACAGAGAAACACTCAGCCAAGACCAATCAATTGAAGCAAATGAATAATAATAGCATCTGCAAACATGAATCCTCACTAAAGCTAATACTTAAGCACTTATTATTAAAGAATGCACCAGATTTATCAAGTGTCGGTTATTCTCTCATGTTCAATTTCCTTTTCCTTCACTCATATTTTTCAATACAGCTGGAACTAATGAATGACCTTATCAACAAATATTAAGGAACAAATTAGTAATCTATTACTTAGGGTTTTTTTTTTTTTGAAGGAATGGATTTGAATTTGTTAAAAGGAAATTGATATTTTTTTCTTTTTTGATTTGATCTTGGTTTCAAATAAAAAATGAATTTGAAGATATTATTTTGATGATTCTAGTTAATAGGACGATTTCTTAACTTATGGTGTGTCAATATGCTTAAATGTCGTGTTTAAGATGACTAAAATAAGATCATGAACTGTAGCAGGTTATGACTGTGGCTCTGATTGTTCATCCACAGCCATGGAGGAGGAGGCAGACTGGTCTGAACTGCCACAGGAGCTTCTGAATCTGATATCACAACGAATCGACAACGAAATCGATCTCATTCGCTTCCGATCAATTTGCATCAATTGGCGTTCTTTTTCCATCCCAAATCACCACCGTGACATTTTAACCATCAAATTCCCACTCCTCGAATTCCCACTCAACATTGATTCCATCACAAACAAAACTCCATTCTGTGATCTCTCAAAACACAGTTTCTTCCTTATCAAACCACCATCACCACAAACCCTAATTCATCCTTGGTTGACTAAAATAACACAAAACTCCACTGGCAAAATTAAACACTACCTCCCACTCCGCCGACATTCCTCACCTTCTCCTTCTCCCGTCTTTGATTTCAACAACTTCTCTCTCATTCATCTCGTAACTAACTTCGTCTATTTACGACACAGCACAAAATATGCTCTTTATGGCTACGTCAAACCTGCCAAAGTCGTTGCTGCCACATCCTATGGAAATAAACCTATCATCGTCGCCTCATTTAACTGTACAGGAGAAGAACAACTGGTAGCGTTCAAATGCGGCGATGAGAATTGGAAGGTTATTCCTGAAATGTCAGTCTACTTTGGAGATATCCGTGTTTTCAAAGGTCAGTGTTATGTGGTAGACAAAACTGGACAGACTGTTACTGTTGGATCGGATGACTCAACTGTTCAGTTAGTGGCTGAATCTTTGCTTGCTGGTGGGGATATTAAATTCCTAGTGGAGAGCAAGGGTGATTTGGTGTTAGCTGATGTTTACGACCGTGAGATTGATGAAGATGATTTTGATCGTGCCAGGATTGGCAGGATTGACATGTTTAAGCTTAACGAAAAGGAGAAGAAGTGGATGAAGTTGGCGACATTAGGGGATAGAGTTTTGTTCTTGGGGTCCCCATGTTCATTTTCTGCTTCTGCTTCGGATTTGTGTGTTCCCAAAGGGAATTGTGTGATCATTATGGATGATATCTTCACTTGTGATCCTTCTATGGGCTATTTTTTTGACTTGGATGATGGTCGACCTTTGCCTTTGTTCGATTATCCTGAATATTCTAAATTGTTCTGGCCACCTCCAAAGTGGATGGTCTAAAGAAGCTGAATGCATAACAGAGTATGTTATCTTGCATTGAAAGGTTTCTAATGTGATTGTGACATAGCTTTATTGTGATTTGTTTTTGCTGTTAGACTCGAATAAACTTTTGTTGTTTGACTGTGAGTTTTTCACTAGCTCTTCATTTAATTTTCTTTTTTCATATGCAATTAGCTTTTACTGAAATCTGAATTTATTTCAATATATGTCAGACATCACCACGACAAGTTATTACAATGAATTTTCTAAACTAGATTTAACAATGTTGATGGGTTTGTTTATCTTCTTTTATTGTTCCTTTTGCAGACTATATGCTTTGCGACCAACTCCCAAGTCCTAATTACATATTCATATGAAAAGATGCTGGAAAATGAGATGGAATTTGGGTTGCTGGATAAGCGTTCTAACGGTTTCTTCAACTCTCTTATGTAAGAAAGTTGTGTTCTGTTATTTTGATTTGATATTGACAACTTGCATTATGTTGGTCCTGTAAAGTTGAAACTAAATTGGCAACATACCTCAACATAATAAAGTTTACTTATGGTTTACCTTGTCTCGTGATTTTACAAGTTTTAATATTCTATCAAATGACCAATGGATATGGACTAAAAGCCATCTCCTTATTCAGTGATTTTCTGTTGGCACCATACATGTATGATATATTGAAGAGTTATAATTTCTAGTTGATTTTTCTAACTCATTATTTTCTTGATTTTTCTCAGTGAAACTTCTATCTATAGTTAAAATTAATATTCTCAATATATAGTTCAAATTAGACTAAAGTTTCTCTTCATATTTTGTCACTGATTCCAAATTCCAAATTATAGTAGTGTGTGTTTTTGCAGATAGTAATAAACAAATGAAAGGCCAGTCAAATAAATAAATTAATAAATGAAATCAGGTTAACTAAAATAAACTATAATTTATTTATAAATTATAAGAGCAATGCTATTTATCAAGAAAGATTTTATCAAGAAATTGTCCCGAAATTAATGTTAGCTAATAAAATCTCAGCCTGGCCGAAAATCATGGGGTGATGGGTGTTATATATATTTTTTTTATGAAACTTTAATAAATAAGATTAAAATCTAAGACCATCTCCAATGGCTTGTTGAATGGCAAGTTTCATCTATTGAAACCATTGGAGAAGCATTATTGAAGATGAGGTGGAGGAGAGAGCTGATGAAAGTATTCAATAGGTTGAAAACGGTCCCGCAGAGCCACGCGTTGCATTCTCATTGTTTGAAAAATGGCGCGTGCATTACACGCGCCGACAGGGCGCGTAAAACGTCAGAGGACGCGGAGAGAGAAAACTTTGTGGGGATAGGAGGGACACGTGTTGCAACGCAATTGGCAGTTTCGAATTTTATTTTCTTAATACTTTGGGCTCAATTATTTCGTTGCAAATAATTTTTTTATTTTTTTATTTTTTTACTAAAATTCGTAATTTTTTTTTTCTCTACAAATAGAGACTTGAATCATTTGATTTGGACACAGAAAAAAAAACCAAGTTTTTTACTCTCTTAATCTTATTATTAGCTTTTCTTTTTAAGTTTTAGTTTTACTTAGTGAAATAGATCCCAATAATAATCAACTCAACACCCAAAGTTCTTTTGATTACCCATTTAGCTACAAAAATCCCAACAATTATCAACACTTAAATCAATTTCCTAACCAAAAATTAAATAAGAATAAGAATAAGAAATAAAAAGTGGTGGGGTAGGGTGTTGAATGAAAACCATTGGAGAGGTAAAAATTGAATGTGTGTTGAATTAAGAGAGAGAAAATGATGTGGAGTGTTGGAAATTGAAAAAGTGGGTGTTGAAGGGTGTTGAATGGAAATGACCATTGTACATGGTCTAAGGGTGATTATTCTCCCATGTCATTCTCGAATTCATCAAGAAAATCCATTCTTGATATCTAGCATTTTCCAAATTATAATCCCTTCAATTACTCCACAAATGATTTCCTTTTCATTCAACCTTCTTCTATCTAATGTAATGTAGAACACAAGTATGCAAAGGTCATGTCTCTTATCAACATATCTCAAATTCAAATCAAAACAAACATCGGATATTATTATTAAACAACAACATGATTCCACCATAATTCCTATTGTTTAAATTATGTGTAAGGCTACAGTGCTATATATAGCCACAATCAAACAACATTTTGAACTGAATAACAATTTTATCTAAAATTTTTGTACAAGTTAAATTTAATATAATGAAACCAGTCTTACTGCAGGTTCTGAGACTAGGTTGAGACCTTTATCTCTTTAAATTCCACGGGTTGAGTAGCATGGTTGGAGTATAGATTGCATAACACCATGTTCTCATGTATTCTGTACCAACTGTATCACAGATTGGTTACACACTATAGATGTAGCTAATGATCGTAGGCGCTTAAACCTTTACAGTGTCTATTTTGCCGAACCGAGATTCCCTCTTCAAAACATCTAGTTGTGTTTTCGTCTAAGATGAAAATCATGTTAAGCATAATATCTCCTGATGCAAATTTCAAATCCATCATCTTTTCGAGTTTTCCAGAAGTTCTTCGTCTCAATTGTTTCCATGCCTCTTTTGAATTCCTACCACATAGATGTATTTATAATGTTTATTAATAAATTAAATAATGATAAAATAAAATCATAATAACAAATTAAATTCAACAAATAACTTGATAGTGACATTCACCTTTTTGCACAACATGTTCTTTCTCCGCTTTGACAAAAAGAAATTATTAGTGTTTGTAAAGTGAGCTGGTTTAATCAAGGAAATTACGGTCGAATAGACAAAAATAATCAGATTTGTATGCATCGATTCGAAGAAAAGGAAAAAGAGTAGCTGCGGCGGCTTGTAGTTTGAAACCCTAAACATAGTTAACGTGAACGCATTTCTCTGGCTTGGCAAAGCGAAGAAATAGGCTAGGGAGGGAGGAAGGGAGGGAGATAAAAGAGTGTGGGACCCATGATATCAATTGAATAGGTTAGGTTAACTTAATTTAATAGACAAATTAGCTTTGGGCTAATAGACACTTTTGTCCATGAAGGTGTAATGTATCAAAATTTTAAAATAGTCTTGAGATTGTCTATTCTATTAGTTGAAATAGTTGTTAACGCTAAAATAATCTCTCAATTCTCACATTAACTATTTTCATGTTTGGTATGAAATGATAATAAGCAATTACTTATAAGGACTGATATGACAATAAATAAATATATTCAATGACTAATATGATAATATTAATGAAGTAAAATAGTGAATTATTTTGACTAACGAAATGTACAATCAAAAACTATTTTAAAATTTTGATACATTAATGACTATTGTGACCATTTATTACAAATCCAATAACCAAAATGATTTTACCCCAATTAACTTTGCGTAAAAAAAAGTAATTACTTATTAAGTTGACCGAATTATACCAGTCAAAAAGAAAAAGTTTATTGAATTATATATTTGGAGAAGTTAATTGGAGATTTTTTCTAGTTATCGTTGAGGAGTCTGGAGTACATAAGGAAATGACAACAGGTTAAACGTCTAAGACCACTAAGAGATTTATGCACTACAATTTAAAAAAGGAAAATATTAACTTGTGCCCTTAAGAGCACATGTTAAGAAACTCATTATAGAAATATACATATCAAAAGTCATGCATCCAGCTTCTTAAAAGTTAAAATAGTATGATTTCCAATGCAAAATTGTTCTTTTTAGGTTACTTAACATGTGTCCTTAGGGCACAAGTTAGTACGACCCTTTGTAAAATAGAAAATAATACAACGAGTATATCTTTATCAATCTCCAAATTGGTCATTGAACCAAAAAAATATAGGGTTAATTAAGTTTTTAGTCCCTATAAATATTCACAATTTTGTTTTTAGTCTCTACAAAATAAAATCACACTTTTTAGTCCCTGTGACATTTTCCTTAAGCATTTTAGGGACCAAAAATGTTCATGAAAATTATTTATAGGGACTAAAAATGCTGATGGAAAAATTTTATAGGAACTAAAAATGCTGATGGAAAATTTTATAAGGACTAAAAAGTGTGATTTTATTTTATAGGAACTAAAAACAAAATTCTGAATATTTACAGGGACCATTTACTTAATTAACCCAAAAATATATAAGTAGGCTCTAAAACATTTTCATCTCATCAAGTTAATATCTGAATTATCATTATGTCTGCAACTTTATATGACTTGTTAATTTGATAGATTAATAATAAGGGTTAATATGTCTTTACCCCCTATAATTTGGGCGAGTTCCGGTTTTCCCCACTGTAAAAAAATTTTGTTAAGATTCCGACCCTGAAATTTGAAGATTCCGTCGAAAACACCCCTGGTCGAATATGGCACACGCCAGGTGCTGATGTGATGCGCCACGTCACCTTTTTATGATGACGTGGCACGCTGATTGTATAATTTTTATTTTTATTTTTTTATATGGTACACGTGGCATTTTGATTTTTTTAATAAAAAATATTTTTTTAATTAAAAAAAATTAAATTTTTTTTAAAAAAATAAAAAAAATTAAAAAATTCTGAAAAATTTAAAAAATTTGGTAAAATTAATAAAAATGAAAACAAAAATCTGGAAAATTTTAAAAATAAAAAATAAAATCTAGAAAAATTAAAAAAATGAAAACATTCTGGAAAAAATTAATAAATTTCGAAAAATTTATATTTCCAGATTTTTTTCAATACCGGAAAAATGAAAAAAATTCATATTTTTTTTTTCGGAAAGTACTTGTCATTCAACCGTATAACATGATTTATATACCGGTGTCAATCAATATACATTGTATCATGTTATTCGGACATGGTTTTTATAAATATGATTAATCTTCAAATATGCTTAGCTTATAAAATGGTCAGAACTTAATTTCTAACCACTCTCCACAAATTATTTTTTGTCACACCAAGCAGTCCTAAGATCCCTCATATACATGTACATATTTTTACATTTCATACTTTACAAACCAATAATCAGTAAAGTTACTACATATCGCAACTGAAGTAGTTATTTTTGAGGATCAAAGCTACTTATTATGAATGTTCATAGTCACATATTGAGAAGGAAATGAAGTTAGGTCAATATGGAACAGGTGTACGAACAGTAGGGGGACTTGATTTCATGTCCTCGACAAGTAGATTTGAGAGAGCATGTGTTATCGGCCCTTCTTTGCCTACAAGAAATGCAGAACCAAATCAATAAGCTAATGATTATAAGATAATATGTCCAATGTCCCAACCAAACAATAAATCACAAGCCATGTTAAAATGCTTTGTATACCTACCAGAAATTAATGTGCAGTGGAAGTAATCAATTCATATAAACAAGCAACAACATAGATGTTGATGATTACAATATGGCATGTCAAACTTTTCTGTGATATAGCATGTCAAGATGGAATCATATGTGCAGAGACGTGAAAGTAAAATGCATAAAAGATTGTTCAGTAGCATGATAAAACTGTCAACACAACCCAAATTATGAAACCAAGCGAATTTGACGGTTTTTCCTTATCCCAAAGAAGTGAAAGTAAATTATATTACCGAATTAGCAATATAGAAAAGCAGGATCCTATTATTTTACCATTATTGATAGCAGCTAAACAAACCAGCCGTGACAAGACGAAATTCACTCAAATTTTAATGTCAGGTGATTTAATTGACTAGAAGAAAACTAAAGGATGAAAAATGATCATAGTAATTAATCCAAAATCACATGAATATTTATTGTAAAAAGAAGTGAAATTACTCACCGTCTCCGATAACCTGTTCATCCCACTGGACTATAGGGCAAACAAGAACTCCACTTCCAAGAAGCATCATTTCATCTGCTTTCTTCCCTTCTTCGACAGTTACATTTTTCATTTTTATCCCTTGAAGCTTACCCTGCTTCAATAAACTCTCGGCAAGGGTTAAAACTCTCTTAGCGGTACATCCGCTTAGAATTTTGTCAAAGTAAGGCATTATAAGTTCCTTCTCTTTAGTGACAAAAGCCACATTCATATTCGGCCCTTCAGCAACAAAACCTTCATCATCAAGCCAAATGCCAGCAAAAGCACCAGCTTCTTCGGCCTCCATCTTTGATAACACATTTGGAAGGTAATTCACACTCTTGGTGATTGCAAACTTGGGATGTTTTATTGGAATAGATGAAGTAATGACTTTAACTCCTCTGGACTTAACTGATGCCGCGGCCGGTGACATGTCCTGTATTACAATTGCATAAAGCGCTGACTGGTGGCAGCCAGAGGGAGAGAGCTGAAAATCACCAGGTCCCGCTGATAACCAATATCTTAGTGCTCCTTTTCTACATTTGGAAGCACTCACAGTTTGTATGAGAATTTTTCGTATACTTTCACGATCAAATGGTGGATCTATTTTAGACCTTGATGCTGAATTTAAAAAGCGATCAAGATGTTGATCTAGCTCGTACAGGTATCTATAATGCACAAAATATATCAGCTGACAACTTTAACTTTCACAGTATAAAACACGAAGTCGGAAACGATAAACAACCACGTTAGTACCTAAGTAACAATCATACTTCATAACCTTAATTTTGGAAGATCTTGGTTTTTAATTTCAAATATTATCCAAGTTAAGATAGAAAAAGTAGTTTTCAATATGTGATGGAAATCACTAACCCGTCCTTTATTGCTGCAGTATCAAAGACACCATGGCCTCTATGGACCATGTGGTCATCCATAGGAATAACCATAGCTTCTGGATCAGTTGTTATCCCACCAAAAATACTAGAGTACATAGCAAGGTATTGCTGCGTTCCCTTTATCTTTTCTCTGAATATTTTCATCCTTTCATAGGCCTTATGCATGCAAAAGAGGGGGTAAAAAACATGTATCATTAGTAACATCAGGGTATCATACTTGGAATAATCATTCCCTTCTACTGATTAACCCTCGTCTTCTGTTCAAAAAACTGATTATTTTCAACACACAGGTATGTATGTGATTTTATGAAAACAATAATAGCAATAAGATTTGAACCTATAGCATGTAAAATGATCAAGCTCCTCGCAAACCTAATTCATAGTGCTTGATCTTCTACAGGTTGGTCCAACCAAATATCAGCAACAAGATTAATCTAATGGCTCGGTCCAACCAAATGTCAATCGTTGGATTGTTCTAACAGTTGAGAGTATATCTCTCAACAGTTAAAATAATCCAATGGCCGACATTTGAACGGATTGAACTAGATTCAATCCCCTATGCAAGTGGTTTACAGATTGGGGGTTTAATATGCAAACAATGGCACTATATGGTATATAGGATTTTGTGTCTATTATATCCATCATATGCTGCAATGCCAAGTAAAACAAATTTAAAAGCTACTCCCTCCCTGATTATTAGATCATTTACAAAAAAGTATTTGTCTCTAAATATAAGAGCATCTACAAATTTCTAGATGCATTCATTACTTTTTTCCAATTATACCCTTTGTTAATAATATCAATTGTCTTGGAAAATGAAAAATCAATATAGAATCTATTTCTTTTGTGGTGTCCGGGGTTCGAACTTCAAACTTTGCATATATTATGCATTGTCCTTACCAACAGAGTTAAGGACAACATAGAATCTATTTATACATAAAGGGCAATTTAGTAATAAGTACATATTTTTAAAACAAATTTATTACTCTGTGATTTTTAGTACATGTGATTTTTGTAAATTACTGGGAGTAAAAAAGAAGGTATCACAAGCACAAAATAAACTTAGTATAAAATAAATTTAAATACATAAACATTGAGAAGATTAGGATTTTAAAAGTTAACATGAATCATTTTTTTAAGGGGAAATGCTAACCGGTACCC